>NC_089688.1:5000000-10000000 GCF_031753505.1 Anomalospiza imberbis | reverse complement strand
CAGCCAAAGGCAGAGATAAGGCTGAGCCATTTCTTGTATGTATGTAATTTAAAAAGCAGCAAAGAATATTTCTTTCACAGGAATCAATAAAGTATGAATATAAAATTGTCAGATGATAGCAACTGTGTGATGCAGAGATTAGTGACTTGTCCTTTTATTATCAGAGACTGTGCTCAAGCTTAGATACAACAAATCAGAAATAATATAATACTGCATGGGCTTTAGTAGTATTGAACAACAAGAGCTAATGTGTATAATACCCCGGTCCAGCTGGGAAATATTGAGCACCACTCTAATCTCTTGCTCTCTGTTCAGATCAACTGTGGATTCTCAATCTAGTACTTGGCTGTTGATCATTCTTGATAAACCTTCGCAGCAAAAAAACCCACCCTAATCAGAGCGAATTAATATTTGTACGTGCTCATGAGGCAGCAGTCCTTCCTTTAGGTGCAATTCCTTTAGGCATGCTCTCAGCAGAGCATCAGTGAGGAAGCCAGCAGGGCTGAGCAGTCTCCTGCTGGGAATAGGACTGTGGCTAATTCCAGTTTATTAGGGAGGAAGCCCAACCAACACCTTTCTCCTCAGTCTTTGACAGTGGTGATTCCTGTGGAAACCTTCCTAACAATGACCTCCCATATTGTTTAAGTAAATAAGCTAAAAATTCTCATTTGTTTTTCTAAGAGTATCTAATTTTCTTTGGGATGAGCACACTAGCAGTGGATTCAAGAGGCTATTGATCCAGCCTTTAGAAAATATATTCCATTGATTCAGTGTGTTACTGCATTTCAATGGGGCTGTTTGCTTGCCTAGAAAGCACAGGGACAACGGCAGGGCATGGCCTTGATATTCTCACCCAGCTCAGAGCTCTAGTTTTAATTACACCTCTGAAAGATCTATGGATTACCTTGTGAAACATCAGTTAATACTTCAAATAATTAGCTTTGATAAATTGAGTGCGTTGGGCACTCCTAAGTAATTGCTTTGTTTCACCTGAGAGATTTTTGCATTTCAGCCGTGGGTTAGCAATTCCCGTGCATGTTTTCTAAATCTGAGGTAACACTTGGGGAGTGAATGCAATCAGGAGCAGCTCAGAAGGAGCACTTGCATGGCAAGGGGTGCCATCATGAACTGGGGGGGAAGAAAAGGGCTGTGTTAACAGGGGAAAGACTCCATGAGCAGGGGCAGTATTTAAACAAGTAGGTGTTTAAATAAACTGTGGTTTATCAGTAGAACATGAAGGCTTTCTAGAGTCTGACAAACCCATTTGAAGTAGTTCCAGCTCAGTTCCACAGAACATTGGTGTCTCACCTGTCTTGCATAGAGGTAGGCCTTGAAGAGATGAGCCAACAATTACTTCAACTCTAGAAGTGGATCACCAATTTCAAAAATTCATGAAGACAGCAATGGGACTGTCTGCTTGCAGGAGGGGGGATATTTCTGTGTGCCAGCCAAGGTTCATATTGCCAGGCCAGATTTGATGACAAGCACAGACATTTCTATTCAAGCTACAGAATCAGACTGGTGGCTTCAAAAAAATACATGTTCACTCAGGGTGGTGTGTTTTATGCCTGGGTTTGTCTGCTACCCTCTGCAATGTCTAGCATAGGACAGTGCTTGTGAAGTTGCATCTATTTTAAAGCACTCTGAGTTTTTAGTCTGAACTGTTAAGGCAGTACCTGCCACCTTCCAAGTCTTGACAAAACATGCCAAGTCAGGATGAACACAATTAATATCTGCCAGAGACTTTTTCAAGCAACGTGATAGCTCCTGGTTCATTATTCTGAAGATTTGCATACAAAAGAAATAAACAAGCAGTAAAACTGTGATAGTGCTGACACCAGCATTAAAGAGGAGTGCTTAGTACAGCAAAGTGACAGAGAGCACATATTTGTGTTCCCAATCATCTGAGCTGAAAGGTGTTTTTAAGTGAAAAATTAATTCAGAGACCTGAATTTTGACTGCACTTCCAGTGTCATGTACTGCACAAGGTAGCACATAAGATTCAATTTCTGCTATAACAAACTAATCCTAAAACAGGCCATTGCACCAAGTATAATTTACCATATTAAAAGATAAAAAGCAAAAACTTCTCAAAAAGAGGTGATGTGAGAGACGTAGATAGCCTTCTTTCCCTTTATTTGGATAATTTCTCAGAGATTTGCAAACCTGTTAAAAACTACTTTCATGTTCAAAAACTCTGTCAACTGGAATAATAGAATTAACAAGTAAATTGTGCTTTTCCTGAGATTTATGTTTCTGTCATGCCAAATTAATCTGCCTTTTTTCTGCACCTGAAAGTTAAACATATGTTCTCTTGTTTTGTTGTTGTGATTTTGTTTTCTTGTAATTATTTAACCAAAGAAAATTACTTATAGTGATCTCTCAGCTTTGGAGGAAATAGCTCTTTTACCTTAAGGTAAGGTTAGTTTCACAGCCTTACCTTAACTGCTTTTTAGTTTCTAAAATGATTTCATTATTCAGGTTAGCTAATACCTTTTACAGACTGAATTAAAAGTAGGCTCTCAGAAATTGTTTCACATGTTTCCATTACTTTGTGTAAACAATGAGATATCAGGCTCTTCCTCGCAGGAATTCCCATGAATTAACATTCTAATGGACTTACCCTTCTAACCTGTTTTCCCGAGTGGGAAACACTTGAAGCACTAAGGAAAGGGAAGGATTGCACAGAAACTAGAGTTGTGTGTTTCTCCACCCAATAAAGACTCTTTATAATTCCCTATATTGAGAGAAAATGGGTTTTCAATCCCTGTGACACCACTTTTACTCTGTGAGTTTACTTTTGTAATTGTTTGCACATCTGCTGCTGTGGCACCCCGAGCTCCCAGGTGGAGTTCACGGTTCAGCCAGAGCGGTGCCCGCAGTGTCACCCCTCCTGCCCTGCAGCTTCCTTCCCCCAGGAAGAAAAAACTTTAGAAGTCTGGGAATGTTTTTGATGCTAGAAGAGGTATAAAGATATAAATATAATTTTTTTGGATCCCCAGATAAATATAAAAATTCAAGATTTGTTCTATGTGGGTAATCAATCTTGTATCTTTATCTGCTTTTAAGATTTTGACAGGCTTGTTATTTTTTCTTTAGGTGTTTGCATTTTGTATAAACTGTTTCAGCCAGCATAAACTTACATAACATTTAACATCCTTCCTTTGTACCTAAAGATGGTGGAATTCAAAAGTAAAGTAAAAAAGTCATCATTGCTTTTCTGTAGGCTTTGCTTTTTTATATATGTACGCTGTCAAATTATCCAGGAGTTGTTTAGACTATAAACCTAAGGTATTTCAGGGGAAATAGTTTATGTCCTGTTTATCAGTTATAGTTTTCTGATTCTACACATGAAGGCTTTTATTTAGAGAAACAAAATAACTTGATAGCACCTGTTTCTGAGTAATTGCTCTCCATGCAGGCATGGTCCGATGCTTGTGACTGCTAGCTGGAGATCAAAGTCTCCTGGTTTTATTCTTATAATGTAAAAATCTTCATCTTGTAGACTCTGAGGATCTCATACAAAAGCATGAGTTGAGTAAAGTAGCTAATTAGTAAGAATGTGGTATCTAATCTGAAAACAAACCACATTTCTTGAAAGACTTTGTTTATGAAATGAGAGGGATGAAGGTTTCAGCATCTTGGCACTTAATTTGTTGTGGAAAAAATATGTTAGAAAATAAGGGCAGAGGCTGCAAAGGAGATTATGGTCATTGTGTGTCCTTATTTTTATTCACAAGTATTGATGCTTGAGAGGAAAATAAAGTTTGTAGCACTCCCTTCACTGGCAACGTCCTTCCCTCCCTTCCTCCCTCCCTCCACTGTGGTTTGGGGTATTACTGAAGAATGAATAAAACCTGTAACCTGAAGTGGACCTCCAAATGACCCTGTTTATCAAGGAAACAGAATTAAAATTTGAAGTTAAACTAAAATAATATAACATATTCTATCTGGAAGTTTGAATTTCACTGCTCATCAAAGTCAGCCAGACTTGAATAATTCTGGTGTCTTCCTGTCTTTCTGGATTACTTGATAAGAAAGGCCAAAAGACTGGAGCAAGGATTTTCTCTTACATACCAAAAGCGTGTGTTTGACTGAAGTGAAGGATGGTGGCGATAGTTATTATGTAGATGTGCTACAAAAGCATCTTACCTGAACCTGGAGCTGCAGTCCATTTGGGATTGTCATCGTGAGGAGACACACACTTTGTTGTCCCGTTGTGTTTGAAGAGATGTCTGAAATGTGGCAGTGCTGTTTCATCACTTGCATTTTTAAACAGCAGGGAGAAGAAAACACAAGGACAGCATTTGGAAATAGCAATATTGTGAATGGTGGTACGAGGCAGATGCAGTGTGACTGACAAATAGGTAGCTGTTCTGTCCCATAAAAACAGATGTGTACAGCAAATGCTATCACTATTCCATGAGGATCTGTGTACTTTGTTAAAAAATGCAGGAGATGCCATGAAGCAATCAGCCTACTAAACATCAAGCTGTAAAACAGCAGCAGTCAGCCAGCACTGTGCACTGGGGATGGTGCTCCTGGGGATGGGGGGTGTGGGCTGCTCTATAAAGGTGAGGATTAGATGTTAATGAACAAAAGTATGAGTATTCCCTTTTTCGAACATGCACCCTTTATCAAAGGGCTTGGTTTTGTGTAGGGTGTTTCCCTTCCCTCTGTTTCCTTTCCAGTAGCTTACAGTTAGTTCCCTACCCCCATCAAAGTATTTTTTTCTTGCTGTTCAGTTGCAGCTTTTTATCAAAATTATTTTTTTATTCCTCTGAACCATTCATTTTTTTAAAAAACATGTGAAACACAAATAATTTTTCATCCTTAATCTTTTTATCTGGAATGGAAGTTCAAAGCAATACTATATATTCCCTTTACCACGTAACAGCTGATTCAGAATTCAATTAATGCTTATCCCAGAATCATAGAATTGTTAAGGTTGGAAAAGTCCTCCAAGATTGAGTCCAACTTTTGACAGGACTCACCTTTCCACTTATAAGATAGAGCTTGGCTGTTTTCTGGATTTCTATTCTTATAAGCCAGTCTTTACAATCTCTTCCCTAGATTTTTAGTAGCTTTTAGAAATAACTTTGGACAGATCTGGAGGAACCTGTATATTTTCAAAATAAATATTGGCTGTTTGTATGGCAGCAAATACAGCAAATTTATTTAGAAAAATAGAAATCAGTAAAAGTATTTTATAGGAGTTGAGATGCTAGTCAAAGTAAATTGTTTAATTTTCATGATGATCCATCTATGCTTCAATTTAAGGCTTTAAAATCTCCTAAGAGAGCCTGGAGTCACAGAGCTGTTATTTTATGCCAGTTATTTTATCTGCTCTTCTTACTTTTGTCCTAAATATTAACAAATATGTTTGTTTCATGAACTCAGTGGAAAAAAACATATCTTCTGTTCCTGACAGGTTTAACATATTTGGTAATGACAAATTACATTTGATTAATTCTAGATCTTAAAATTTACTGATAAGTAATTTACCTCCTTGTCAGCAGATCTGGGCCATTTCAGATAGTTTTAGAAAAATAATTCATTTATTTACTAATTTGTTGAAATACCTACATTTATTGCAAATAACCACATTATTTCAATGTAAAGTATTTTTAGGGAGGTTAAGGCATCAGCACGTGTCTATGAAACAAGAATTATTTCTACAAAAAAATTTGGAAGAAGGAATTTTGGATAGTGCACTTTTTGCCTTTCTTGAAAAGTGCTCTTGGGAAGCAGTGCCTCTCTCAGACTAATTTGAAAGAAATAGGGTCATGGATGCTTTTAATCTCTTTTTAGCAGCATAAATTTTTTGAGTGTTTCTGACAGAATTAATCTCATTATTATTTTTTATTGTTCACTGCACACCTAAGACTTCTTTGGTGGCAGTTACCCCCCTAACAGGAGTCTGCCTCTCCATTTAAATTGTACTCCCTCCTTTTTGTGACCTACAACCATTCAAAGAGATAATAGTCCCCCTTCCCTCAATTAAATCCTTCCTTTATTTTTAGAACCTAACACATCTTGCTCTCTCCTGAGACCCTATTTACAAACAACTGCCGTGCTAAATACAATAAAGCTAAAGGCAATTCAGGTTTTCCCTCTCCATCATACTAATGTTCCTTAAAAGTCTGAGATGTTGAAGATCCAGAAAGATGCTGCAGTTCTGTGTGTGTTTGTCCATTTTTCAGTCTTCCTGCTGGAATTGCTAAAGGGGCTGGGGCACCAGAGCAACTGCCAGAACTGGAAAGTAAGAAAATAGAATCTTGTGACATGTGTGACCCTATTCAGTTACTTTTAAAACTATAGACAATATACTGCCCAGGGCAGAGATGAAATCTTTTTCCTCAGCTTTAGAGATATGTATAGGTAACTTCAAAATTATTGTATCAATACCTCAAAATTTGGGGATGAGAGGAGCTCTATGTTTTGATTTTTTCCCCCACCCCATTTTGTTGGTTCATATTATCCCCTGATTTTCACTGAATGTTTGCATCCTCACACATTATGGGCCAAAGAATCTAAAAATATTTAACTAATATTTCTTACTGGTTTTAGTGTTACCAAAATAATTTATTGTATCACAAGGTTTATCTGGAAAAACTTAAATGTGTAACCATGCAGATGCCTGAGTTTTTTCTCTGTCAGTCTGGGTGGAATTCAGCTGACTGAAGAATTGTGTGGACAAAACCTGGCAATTTGGTTTTGTATATTTCTTGAATGCTGAGAAACAACCAAATGACAAATCTAATTCTGGATTGCTACCTTGTTTTAACTTGAATATCCATTTTCAAGTTAGTTTGCTCTATAAAAAATAGAATTGATTTTGGGAATGATGTTACAGGAACAAAACCAGTCATGTCAATGTAGATTCCAAAAATGTTTTTCAGTTTAGTGTAAGTAAATAAGCTTGAGATGTATTTTTTTTTTAAGGCACATACTTAAATTCTTGTTTTGCGCTTTGAGACTGCAAAATGACAGGTTCTTTAATTGCAGAAATATTAGGAGGCAGGTAGAGGATTTTTCAGGAGCTGTGACAGAAGAATGGCAGGCAGTAGATGAAGTCTTTTCCAAGTGATGGACATAGTCCAGAGTTATTGTTCCTTGGGACAGGTGATGCTTGTTTTCATAACAAGTGGTAGCATTTATCAAAGGCAGTTTCCTTGCCCAGATGTGAAAAAACTCCCATCCTGACAGGCAGTGTAGCATGGCAATCCAGTGCAGCAATCCAGTTAGGAGGAGTGGTTCAGTTCCCTGCAAGAACAGCTGTGACAAGTGCTAAATATAATAAATAAATAAATAAATAAATATGCTAAATGCACGGCTCTGTGAGTGGCTACAAACCAAACAGCTGGATTACAGTGTTGATCTCTATTAGTTTCTCAGATCCTATTTTCTTAAAGTGCTCACATGCTTGTTTGTCTGTCTGGGTGCTGGCTACCAGCTTTTTACCAGATTAAACAATTTGACATGACTGCGTTTGAAATTGTGGGCGATTTGGAAAGAATTTGTTTGGGCCTTTTGTAGCACAGTTTTTATTCCAAGAAGAAGGGCTTGATATTTGATATGTGCTCTGAACTGAATTTAATTCCCTGGAAATAGATTTCAGCTTGCTGCTGTGAGCTCTGTCTGGTTTACTTTTATCTTCCAATTTCTAGGAAGGCAGTTAGACATTGCAGTCGTAAGGACCATAAATATGGTATGTTAAGAGAGGGAGAGTTGACACACAGAATGCATCTCCAGTACCATAGCTTGAGGCTCTGTGCAAAAAGAAGCTTGATACTTTACAGAAGATAGTCTTTATATACCAAAAATGTGGTTCTGCAGCCTGCACCACCGCTGATTTAGGCTTGTTCATAGCTAGACTTTCATCTTAGCACCTAGCAAGTGGACATGGCAATAACTATTAACTTTATCAGTGGTTTTACTGAGAAAAAAAGTAATGTCAATGTTAGAAAGTTTCTTGGAACTGGCTCGACTCACTGGCTATAGTTTCTTACAAGAGTTTTGGCCAAGTCCCACTGGAGAGCCTGGTCTGGCATGAGCCACCCCACAAGTTGTTGGGTGGGCAGGAAGGCACCATGCAGTCTCTGCTGCAGGGCACTACAGCTCGTGTCTGCTGTCAACACGCACAGCCCGGCCTGCCAAGAGGCCACCACGACACAGAAGCATTAAATGAACCGTAGGAGTGTGAGTAATCTCATCCCTTTTCAGTGAGGCATTTAAGCACGTGTTTATGGTTAATGATTAAGTCCAGATGAAGGCAGTAAGATGATCTGTGATTTAAGTTAAACTCATGTTTATGTGCTTTCTTGAAGAGGAACGAAATTACCAAATGCTGTAGTGCTGTGGGTCACCTCACATTACTGTATTTTCCAGAATTAGCTATCAGATTCTCAAAAAAATGTTTAACGTTAATTTAAAAATGTTGTATATGTGTGAGGTTTGAATACATTATTCTTAATTCTCCTACCTATTTGTTTTGGTCTGGATTTTGAAAAGTGTATTTGTACTCTGCCCATCGAAATCCAAAGTATTGATGAGGAAGAATTGGGCTTGTTGACATCCAGATCCTAGACTCAGAACCTGACCCTGTAGTAGTATAACTAACTAAAACATTTCCCACCAATTTGTTTTTCCCAGTAAGGACTTTTTGAAAATATGATTGGTGCTTCTTTTTGGTTGGAAAATAGCACACACTTCTTTTATGGGGTAGAGGGAAGAATTCAGGAAAGGTACTGCTTAAAATCACTTTGAGTTTTGAGTTATAATATTTTTTATGTTTAGAAAGCAAGGAATTAATTGATGTCTTATATGAAATTTTCAGTGTATTTCATTAAATAATTCAGCATTTTTCTTTGCATGTCAGACTTATTACTAGATTGTTAATAATAATTTCTTTGCTTCTTTGAAGATTTAAGTGAAATATGGCCAATCTTATACCTGATCTTCAAAAATGTATCAATTGGCTTTATTGAAAGATATTGCATCTTAAGTAATATTTATTACAGGGAGCATTTTTTATCCATGTATAATGAGGAAAGAAATGGAATAGCGTGAGAGCTATAATTTTTGTTTGTTTTTGTTCTTGACATGCATCTAGTTTAATCTGTAAGACACAGGTTATAAACTATGGGGATTAAAGAGAGACCTAAACCCAAACTAAGAATTTCTGGAATCCATGTGTGAATTTTCTTAACATCAACCCCACAAGGGTATGATAATCTTGAGTTTTGCATTTTTACTTATCTGATCAGCTGTGTACGAACAATTCTGCTCTCAGCCCTAAAACAAGGTTCCCTTTTTTGACACTAAATGCAAAAAAGATCCCCAAAGGGTTTTTTTGCATAGCTGAGATAGAGCAAGGGACTAGAGCTCCCTAATTGAACACTGGGAATTCCCACTGGCCAAGAACCAACAGTAGAGTCTGTTGCATTTCACCAGCTTGAAATCCCTTCCAGCCCTTCCCCACGTCCGACTTGCTTCAGAGGCATCTTCTGTCTTCTGCCTAGTCTGGAGAGAAGGTGGAAATCAGGGAAGCAGAAGGTGCAAATTTTGAAGGCATCTGAGCATCTTTATAATTTTTTTTTTAAACCCAGTATTTTTAATTCCTTATGCTGCAGTATGGATAGGCAAAAATCCAAAGGTATCATAATAGCTTTGTGGGCTCTTTCCCCACAGGATCCCAGACACCTCTGCTGCTTTGGTGTGCTGGAGAAAAAAGGCTGCATTAAACAGGTTTGATGGAAAATGTGTTTTCATTGTGTATCAGTTTAGGATATTAATTCTTACTGAATCACATTGTGTTTTCTGGTTGCATTTACTAAATGCCACTTCCATATTGTAACAGTATTACAGACTTTTATTATAATGCTACAGACTTTTATTCTAGGTAAAACTGCTTACACATTATTTGATATATTTATTTGGTGACAGATGATGGGAAAACCATATTAGATAAAACTGAATTATGTTGCCAAGCTGTAGATTCTAAGTGTTTATAAACTGAGACAGTAGAAAGCAATTTAAAAGCAAGATTCATACTTTTTACAGTGTTCAGTTTCCATAGTGTTGTCACTCAAAATGAAATTTCATATTCCAACACTTTAAATTTTATTCAGATTCAAATAAACTTACTTTTCTTGTTTATTTTTGTGCAGATTTCTTTGTGCCTTTCTTGTGTCCTGTTTCTTTGTGGGGCAATGTAAACGTGGTGTCCTCTTGGGGTCGTTACAGATACAGCTTTTAGTTCAGTATTTCTTGAACCTGTTCAAAGAACAAGAGCCATTGGGCTCCTGTGTCCTCCTGTATCTTGGAGGCACACAACCCTTCAGCCCACTTCCAGAGATGGGAATTAAGGTATGCCCTAGTTCCTCCAGGACAGAGAGTGCAGAAGTTACTGGAAACAGGAATTTACCCAGAAAAGGGAACTGTCAGTAATGAGACAATTAGGAGTTCATCCAGCTCTTGGAGCCATCTGCACTCCTAAGCCACAGTCACAGTTTATTTGCACTCCTGGCCCCTGAAGACCTGGATGCTGCTTTCTCACCCCAGAAGCATCTGTGTTTCTGTCTAACCTGGGCACAGGCTCCTCCATGTAATTTAATCATGCCCTACTGTACAAAGTTGATCTCAGTGTGATCGAGTGGAAAATCTAATATTCTGACAGATTACAGAACAAGGGATCTGTGGAGTTCCTGTCACCTTGGTTAGTCATAAGATTAATTCTGTGGTCTCCTTCTAGAAAAGTGTTATTGAGACATCTTATTCAGCAGAAAAATGGTTGCTATGAAATTACTCTGTGAATGCTTGGAATGATTTGGAGCAAGCAGGCGGGGCCTGTGCTGGGTCAGCATTTTTATCCTGTATGACTCTATTGATTTTGATCCAGCGCTGTCAAATTTAAAGCCAGATTTACTGCACTGTCAAGCCACAAAGTTCAAAATCTATCTTTAATTGAAGTGTAATGTGATATATGAAGAAGAAGAGTCATAAATTAAGGTTGTCTTACATTTCACCTATGAATACAAAAATGCTGTAATAGAGACTCCTAGGGCTTGGTCTTCATTTATTTGTATCATTTTAGCTCAATCTCCCCTATACCCACTACAGAAAAATTCTGACAGGATTCCCTCTGTGATTTGTTTAAAGCTGTAAAACCTGCTGCAAGAGCATGTAACCTGTAAAACCAAACACCATTATTTAATTTAAGGAAGGATTTCCTTAAACTGAATTAAATTAAATTAAATCAAGTTAGAGGTAGAGAAGAGGAAGATGTGGCTGAGAAAAAGCAAAGGCTGGAAGATAACCTTGAGAAACAGGTTTTGATACAAGGAAGATGGCATTTCAGAAACAAAGAGAAGTGATGAAGAAGAATATCTCAGTCTTATAGCTCCAGCTTATCATTCTTTTTTTCCGTCTGCCTGTTTAATGATTAACATAAATAAAAAATGGTATTTCTGGGGAAATAAGAAAAAGATTCCTGTTGTGTCCTATGTGTTCCCATTCCTACTTATGTTTTATATTTTACTATTAATCTTCTAATGCTATAATTGGTAGGAATCTAATTACATTGCATGAAGCTATGGCTTTTTGAAGGAGTAATTTACATTTAAACTCTCTTGGAGTGCATGTGTTTTGTCTTTGATGTCCTTGATTAGTAATTGCAGCTCTTGTTATCAAACGCTATATTTAAAGCAAAGCAGTTTCATATTTCTCTGCTTACATTTTTTTGGCAAGTCTTCTATGTGGTAAAACATTCTACAACTTGTCCTATTAAGGTAGCCTAAAGTATTTTTAAAAATATTCTCCTGTTTCAGAAAGTTGAATAAAATAAGTCCAGATGTACACGTCCATTACAGGCACAGATGAACGCGAACCCTTTGGACAGGAGAAAAATCTCTGATTTAAAGCGTTGTTGTGGGTGTGCAGATGCTCTCCCTTCCTGTGCTGTTAGAACGATGTTCTCATTAGCTGTGTAACTTTGTGTACACAGCTGCCTACAATGTATTCCACATGGATATTGCAAGAGTGCAGTGCTTATTTCTCTCTCTAACTGGGGAGCAGAGAGGTGTCTGGAAGCGCAAAAGCTTTGAAAACTTCACCTTGCCTGCTACCACTGCTGAGTTTGTTTGCTTAACGCATGCTAAACTCCACTGCATCTCTCTGCTTTAGCTCCTTCTTTTAAACATTGCAAAAATATTTACCTGCATAAGCTTTTATTCTCAAATTTAGTTTCTGTTTCTACAGATTGTATTTCTGTGTCTATTACATCTCAGTGTTACCAGATTGTAGTATAGTTAGTAAATGAAGCAAATCTATTGTTTTGTTAAATAGTCCATATTTTTATAAAGGAACGCATAACTTGTGTAATATTCTCACCTTCTGATGTGAATGGGTTTTCTGTCATGTATCTGAAAAAGTGTGGAAAATAATAGTATTAATAATGCTGAAATGTAACATTAGTCATTTCAGTGCTCACCTGACATTTCCCTACTTTTTAGCAAGAGGTCCATGTAAACACCAAAGGCTGAAGGCAAAGCTACATTTGCTGATTCTGTCAGAGATGACAAAAAAAAATCCTGCCAAAACAGCAATTTCACAATTTGATTCCTTGGAGAAAAACCTACCCATTTAGTATATTGCTGCATTTTTAGCAGGACTTTGTGCTTCCATATTATTTTAGATCTTTAATTGCCCTGAAAGCATTTATTTACTGAGCTAACATGGGAAATACAGGCCAAAGAGCTGTTTCATTTACAAATAGTAACATCTAGTTTAGATGTAGCGGTGCTTAATGGGTTTAAAATAGATAAAGACTAATTGTCCTACAGATTTTGTAACCAGTCATGTTATTAATGTTTAGTTGTAACTACTTGCAACATTAACTGTTATGTACATCATAAACATGAGTCAGACATATAACTTTGAATGAAATCAACCCAGTTGAAAAGTGCTGTGCCAGAATTAATCAACTGTTATTAAATGACCAAATATTAGAACATTTCTGATTAATAAATTCATTCCAATGCTTATATGAATATAAACATATGGAAACATGAACATTAATTTGTAAGTTTTATTAATTTTTGAAGATTGAATAATGGCTACAGTCAAGATTTTTATGTGCATTTCTAAAGTTTAATTTTCTAGAACTCTGGTAGAATTCGATTTACTATGAGTACATAAATTATCCCAACTGATGATAACAGTTTGATTCTATGTTAATATCTTTGGTCATTGTTTTCTTTACTTCCTTCTCCCATCTCTATTGAGCACTTTTAGGGTATGCCATATTTGCTCATCTTTGATCCATGTAACATTTTTATGGACAGAACACAAATAGTCATTAACTGTTGGATCTCATTTATCATTGAGGTAAAGAACAGTAGAATAAAATTTCAATCCTTTACTCCAGCAAACTCTGGCAGAATTTCACATTAGAAACTTGCAAGCTTACAGAGCCTAGCAGACTATTTATGAGGGCAGTATCTTAAAGTTCTCATATCTCTATGTTTTGTGCTTTTTTTTTTTTTTTAATCTCTGTCCTATGAAGAGTGATATGATCTGGTGATTTGAAGCAGAAAGGAAGCAAATTCTCATGCAGACTGTTCCAGTCATGTCTCTTACTGGAACTTTAAAAAGGAGCTCATCCTATTTTTGAAGGGGTTGAAGGGTGTAAGAGCATTAAATTCCCCAGATATTGTACTCTGTAAAAGACATGATATGCGGTGAGAAAAAACATGTCATTCTAAACATATTTGAAGATAGAATGGCTTCTCAGACCAGGCAGGTCAGAGCAGTAACATGAAGGCTCAGGAGTGGTTTTCCCTTTCATTTGAAAATCTCCCAAAACATTATTGTGCATTTGCAGCTTTGGTATTCTGGAAACTTGGAAAACAATCAGATTGGCTGTTATAACCATCAGTAATTGTTTTACAGAATATCCTGAGTCTTGAGAGAAGGTTAAATCTATTTTCTTTAAAGAAATATTTGTGTATAAATTTAATAGATCCCCCCAATATTTAGAAAAACAACATGATCTTTTGAATTTCATGTTAGTTTGTCTGCAGTAAAAATCTTTTAATCCTGCTTGTTTCTGATGAGCAAGAATATCTTAAATTTTTGGTTATAAATATAGAGGCAAGGAATATATTAAATTAGTCAACCCATTAATTATAAAGAGAAAATCAAATGCTGCTTGTTGATACATATATTCCCTTTGAGATTTGTCTCACAACTTCATGGATGTGGTGGACTCATATGATTTGAAATGAAAGATTATATTCAAATTGTTTGTTTAGATAAAAACATTTAGGTATTTGTAAAATTGTTTACTAAATAGTCCACAATTGGGTCCGAATGTGTTACTGTTAATTCTTCATTTATACAATTTTTAAATTTGTTGGCATTTATTTGCTCTGAGTGAGCCCCGTGAAGTTGTGCATCTCTCCTTGGAAGTGCAGTTCTTGGTAGAAACTGCTTTGCTCTCCCAGCACAGTGAGGCTGTTGTTGGGTAAGAATAACCTATGCTAAAGTCCCCTCAGAGCAGACTCCCAGCATTCCTCACAGGTAATTAATCCCTACAGGAAGCACATGGGTTCTTGCTGCTGCTCCTTTCCTATTCTTTTTCTCTGAACAGTTCTTTTCTTCAGAGCTCTTTCTTTGCTTCTGCATTTAAAATGGTCTGAAAACATGAGCAATCAGCGAGCCTTATCAAAGCCTTGCTCTATAGATTCTTCTCTAGGATGTATGAAAGTTTTAATAATAATATATGGCTTTTTTTTTTTTTTTTGGAGCACCTTCTCCTCCCTGACACAGCTTTTCCTGCCTGCTTGGGTGTGTAAGAACACACTAAGCTACTAGGAAGGAAGGCTTTGATGTGTTTCAGCTGGTATCATTAATAAAATATTATTTTGCAGCTATAGTATATTTCTTTCCTGTCTGCTCTCTAACTGTAGGGTGTAACTTTGAAGGGTAAATCACCTATTCCAAATTAAAATCCCTGGCTTCATGCTCAAAGTGGTTTCTCCTGTAACCTCAGTAAACACCAATCTGAACACTCAGGTGTGCTCGGGTGTGTTTAAATATGTGAACATTTGTAGCAAGGATCTGACACAGCTGTGGCCAGCCCAGCTGAAGCTGTTAATAACTTCAGATAACTTTATTCCCTGGCCTTGGGGGCAGCTTGTGGGTGGGGCCAGGAGATTCAGAACACCTGAGGGTAAGGCAGGTGTGGGGTAGTGGCTGCCTTGCCTCTGAAGGAAAAGTGTTGCGGGGACTTTGGGCTCCTCTTTAGGAAAAGTTGAAAGATTTATATCTATGGATGCTGATGACTCCAAGTCCTGACCCTAGGGAAAGGCTCAATGTTATCTGGGTACTTTCAGCCTCAGAGAGGTGAACTTGGTGATTTAAAAGCACCTGTGACATTACTGATGGGGTTGGAGCTGCTGTAGCAGCCCTGGCTCCATTGCAATGTGAGTAGGAAAGAAGAGCAGCGTGTGGATCCTGTTGTAAGTAAGTGCTATTTTGTCTTGTGGTATTGTGATTTATTCTCTTGTTATAGCTGTGCTCATGCAGTGACCCACAGGCTACGTTTTATGATACCTTATTTGTCCTTCAGTCTTCTTTCCTTGTGAATCTTTTATGCTGAAATGAGGTCTGAATAAATTGTTGAAATGGCAGTAGATGTTGATTCTTTGTATGTAACATGGTGGCTGTGAATATGGTCCTGAGCTGGGACAGGTACAGTGCATGAGAGATGCCAGCAGGAAAAAGCAAGTATTTGATGCAAGCCACGTAGTCCAGTGCCATTTAAGAACTGTAGATTGTTCCAGAAGCACACTGTATTCCCTGGCAGTAGCAGCAAGGAGAAAACCCAGTGTGGGTATGTGTGTGTGGTGCCTGAGCAGAGGAAGCTGCCACCTCTGGCTTTGCTCCCAAGGTTTCAAGTAGAACAGAGACTGCTGGCTGTGTTTTGCCTTGGTACCTGTCCCTTTGC
Organism: Anomalospiza imberbis; assembly: GCF_031753505.1. Lineage (NCBI taxonomy): Eukaryota > Metazoa > Chordata > Aves > Passeriformes > Viduidae > Anomalospiza > Anomalospiza imberbis. The sequence goes on along the minus strand of NC_089688.1, from coordinate 9,983,988 downwards.
TCTGGCTTTATGCACCAGTAGCAGAGAAGCTGTTAAAATGTCAGACATGGCTGAGGGGATATTGCAGAGCTACTGCAGGCTTGCTTTTTGGTAGCAGGCTAGGAAAATATGGGCTCTAGTGTGTCCTGCTGGGTGCTGGTGTAGAGGGCTTGTTGTGACTCGTGTAATATCAGCTAAATGCAACTCATGAGATCACCAAGACTGAATTATTCTTACAATGATGGATAAATATTGATGTTTGTAAAATATAGAAACTTGTGGGTGTTGGTATTTATAAAACTTAGTAAGTTGCTAGGAGAATATTTTAATATCTTTATTGTGTTGAATTCTTCATAAATATTAAAATATTACCATAGTACCCCTTTTCAAAGTATCTAAAATAGTGACAAAATTTTCCATACAGAGCCTGAATCTCTTTGTGGTGCTGGTGAAAGCTGTGCAGCTGCTTGAACTTTCATGAACCAGAGTCTTGAATCTCCAGGACTCTTCCTGTGGCTTCTGCCCAGAGTGTGCTTCAGTTTAAGTGTGGTCAGTGAAGGTAGAGGTGTGTGACTGTGGCTGCCATACCTGCTCAGCACTTGTGCCACCTCTTTTGGCTGTGGATAAAACTGTTTGCTTCCTGCTTCAGCACAGCTGTGTAACGTGTTTGTAATGTGGCTTCACGTAATTCACAGTAAGAGGAAACTCTTGTATGTGGATCAGAGATACAACTTTGTGCATGGACACCTGGAAGTTGGGGAAAAGTAAATGGAAATGTGTGGCTCCAGCTTGCAAACTAAGGGCTGGCTAGCTTTTAAGCTGATGTGCCCTCCTCAGCTAAAGTACTTGGAATGGAGTAATCCTGGCAAATAGATATGTTTTATTTTGAGCTGCAGCTTTTTCTGAATTCAAAGAATGTCTTTCTACACAAAATGCTGTGTAACAGGGATAAAATCATATCTTCAATGGAACTGAATGCTAGAGAAAAGCTATCCTTTGTTCAAAAACCCAATGTTTTTTGGGTTTAGAGAGAAAAGAAAATGTTTTTGCATTTTCCTGTAAGAAGTTCATGCCCTTCTATTTTTCTTCTCAAGGTAGCTTCTTCAGATATGAAAATTTTTCAGGTATGAATTTAATCCTGAGCAGAACAAATTGCCTATGCTTGTAGGGAAAAATATGAGGCTCAGCAAGTTTTTTGGTCGTGTTCATTTTTTTTCATCATCAGAGTGTGAATTTAAAACGTATTTTGCTTAAGTGAGAATTAAAACCTGAAAAAATGTTTGTAGTGCAAGTTTCACTCTACATGATGCAAAATTTTCTCTACTTTGAATAGTCTGCCATAAAAATATGTGTGCTTTGAAGGATGAAGCAGGAAAATTGATCAATAGTTTTATAAATATTTTTTAAGGTATTTTTGAAAACACATTTAGGTTAAAGCTTCTAATGAGAAGCTACTGAAATATGTCTGATGCAGTGCTGTACTAATGCTCTCATTTTGTGCAAGTAGGTTTGCCAGAGTGAATTTTTCTGTCCTCTCTTTTTGCTTTCCTGCTCTATGCAGCCCTCCTTATTCCTCTGTGATAGTTGAGAAGTCAGGGGAAATGAGTAATTGGAAAAGCTTTAGAGGATCAAACTAGCAAACTAAGAGCTGGTTTTGATGTAAAGTACAACCTTCAGCAAGGGTAGTTAAGGCACAGTAATCCTGGGAAACACTTGGAGAAAAACACTTCAGAATTGCAACTCTTTCTGTGCTTCTTGTTTTGTTTGAGGTTGGCTAAATTAAAATACTTTTGGGAATAAATTATGGAGCCTCTTCTACCAGCAAAAGCCTTTGTAAGATCTGCTTTTATTATCTGCAGTGACAGAAACCGCTTGGTGTTTGTCTCCATTTCCTAGGATTCAGAGTTTACATAAGAAAATCAGTTGTATAATGATTTAGCCATCTCCACTTTCCCTTATTAGAGCTGGTGGTTTGAACACTAGCTGTATTTGGAGAGATTTTTGGACATCAAGCAAGCACAGAGAGCATCAATAAAAAGCACAAGTTTTATCTAAAGTTTGGAGTAATTCAAACAGTATAAGCTTATGAAACTCACAGATAAAAATTTTCCATGTGTTTATGAGTATTTAAAATTGGTTAACTTCACAACATATATTTAAGTAATATGAAAATAAAAAATCCCTCCTAGATAACAAAGATAACATCCTAATGAATGTCTAATATCCTCGGTAGTGTTCAGCATATCACCATAATTATTAAACAGACAGAAATGGATGCTTTAAGAACCCATTGTGTGTGCCCCATGCTTCACCACATCTCACAGGCCTGTCTTGTAAGTGCTAATGAAAATGATATTGCAATAAAGAGAAACTTTGTAGTAAAGAGAGGTGATTCAATGCTAGCAAGTACCTGTTAATGTTACTTCTTGTTTATGATGGAGAGATTTTATCATGATCTAAAATAGTGTCTGTGCTATCGGGCACACCCTGGAGGAGCTGTGCAAGGTCTTTGGACACCACGAGGAGCAGCTCACTTGATACTCACATGTGCTTTTCCTGGAAAGGGGTACGATTTACCTGGGCCCAGAGATGTTTTCTGACCAAGCTGGTGCATGTAGATTGCATGTCAGTCCTGACACAGGTGTAAATCTGAGGTGCTGCCTGTGTGAAATGAATTGTGTTCTTTAGCAGTGGTTCAGATCAGTGTGTCTTTGAGACAGTTTTCTCTGGTAAGCAGAGGATGAGTGAACTGCTTGTGTGACAGCTTAGACACAAGTGAAAAAGGTCATCCAACTTTGTTGCATTACTAAAAACAAAAAAACAACCTGCACTGGTAAATGTCACTGAAAAGAAGCATCACTTTTGTGGAGCTGTCAATGCCAGATAAATAGAACAAATCAGGTTTTTTGTTTAAAATTAATTTTTCATCAAAGTAGTTTGGAAGTTGGCCCGTGCTGCTGAAGCTTATATACATACTCTCTGTACCCTCACCTAGAGTTCAGCTGGTTTTGCCGTATCTTTCTGAGCTTCATAGATGTGCCTATGATTTCCTCTGCTTATTTATAGGCATAAAAGTACCCCAAAGTTCTTATGAGAATAGGTAATATATATGTGGATGTAAATGGCCTATTACACGGGACTGTAGAAGATTGAGGAGCTTTTTATTCCTGATACTAAAGAAGGAAGACAAGATACTGTGCTGGGTGAAATAACTGGGTGGTGTCTACATTTTCAAATGTTGTAAATACACCGTTAAGATTATGACAGTAACAGAACTTATGAAAGTTAACATTCCCAGTTGAAAATATTTTTCTTAAATAACAGAGTGTTGTGTTTTGCTAATAAACATGTGGACTGGCCGTTCCATTAGTTACCAAGGTGCATACTTAGAAGAACCTATGGAAACATGAGAAAGGTAGAAGAATTTTCCATGTCTTGCCCTCCACTAGTTGGGTGATGTTAAGTGATTACATGTAGTAGGTTAAACATCAGCCACCACGATGGTAAATTTAAATGTATGCCATAAACAGGGTTTCTGTGCCACAAATAGTGATGCTAAAAATATGGTCACACTTCAGTCACAAAAACATGAAAATCAAAAGGCAAGAAGACACATCTTGAATCAAGGAAATAATCAAGCAGTGGCACCAAATGTGTGCTTTGGGATCTGGTTTGATTTTAGTACTGAGAGTTCTGCCTTTCTACTTCTGAAATGAAAGTTCTTATGCAATCTCTCCAACAACACCAGCTGTGCTGTTCCGTTATTTCTGTTACTTAGAATTTTTTTCCCCAGGTATTATTCCTATTAATAAATCTGTCCTAAGAGAACAGGTAAGACACTGGCTCATAGAAGTATACCAGTAATTTTCAGAGGATAAGTGCCAAACAAGAATTTTTATTCAGTATATTCAGAAATTAACTTAGTAAATATACTAGATCTTCTTGTAGTAGCCACTGTCATTGATTTAATAAACCAAAGACCAATCTCTTTTCCAGTAGTAAGTGAGGAGGTAACATTTCTGCTTGTAGATTCTTTATCCTGTGAGCAGTAATGATTGTATACTCAACAGAGATGGTGGGTTTTGTTTGGTTTTCTTCTAGAGGGTTTAGTGGTTTAATGTATAGCTTTTCTTTACAGGGCTACATCTTCTCAACTGAAAAATTATGCTTCCAGGAAATATGGATGCCTGGATCCTTGATTTAATTTCATAGCTCTGTCCTCATTTTGAATATCACAGCTATTTATTACCTTTAATATTTTTCTATAAATACTCATTTTAAAAGACCAGTTCTATATTTAAAACACTTGTATAAAAATTACAGCAGTGTTTTGCATGTAAGGAGTACAAACAGTTTGTCAGTAAATGCAAATGAAACCTGAAATATTGGCTTCTTCTGCTGTGAAATGGGTTTGCATGCCAAGGTTTTGGTAGTGGGTGGACGTTAGAGGTGGCATTCCCTGCATTGCTTAGGGGAGGAGGTAGAGGATCAGGAATGAAGTCAAGCCTGGGAAGAAGAGGGATGGGGTAAAGGTGCTTTTAAGATTTGGTTTAAATTCTCATTCTCCTACTCTGACTTGACTGGTTACAAATTAAACCCACCCAAGTTTTCATTACTAGTTAACCAAAGCACAGCATGACAGTTAATGATTCTTGACAAATTTGACAGTTGTCTTTTTCCAACAGATTGTATCATTCAATGTGCATAGGAAGGGAACACCTTAATCGTTTTTAGCTACACATTTTTAATAGCTTTTTAGCTAACTGGGAGAGAGAGGGGGAGAAGACAAGTTAATGAAGCGAGGTTGAGAATGAAGTGTGGAAAGATAGTCTGGCATAAATTCTGACTGCCTCATACTATAGTGAGTGGACTGAAATCAAACGTGAAAGGATTAAGTATCTCTGGGCAATGTCTCATTTGTAGTTTGCTTTCCATAGGAGACTTCAGGAACCAAGGAAGCTGAGAGTGTTATTTACTGTGTGGAATGGAACTGCTGGTATTTTTAGGCAAAATCCCAATAAAGTATTATTTTTCCACCAAAACATATGGCTTATGTAGAAGGCTTCTGCTACAGCTGCTTCTGTGCTATATCTGTTGCCCATTTTTACACATCCTTTTGTGGGGCAGGGGTTCTGCTAAAGGAATGTACTACTGACAAACAAAACTTTAATAAGACCTTCTTAAATGTTTAGGCTGCCATGCAGAGAAACTAGCCAGTATCAATTCTCTGTAGTTACTGGCTTTTTCTTTGCAGTGCAGCTTCTGATACCGTGTTCTCTGCCGTGGATGATGGCACTCACCTCTTTCCAGTATAATGGCTGAGTAGGTGTAGATTGTGCAGCAATGGCAGATTCAGAGAGCATTTTCTGTAAAGCAGTGTAATAAAATATTTATAAGATTTGATGTAATGAGCTAGGCAATTATGTGTGAGTTGTACTGTCTTCAGTTGGTTAGAATAGGCAGCCTGCATGCATTTACAGAATCTATTTCAGCACAGTTTCCAAACCATGTTTTATGGAGCAAGAATATTGCTTCTTTCTCTGTGAGGTTCCATTTCATCACATCACAATGAAGCACAGAAATATTTACAGTTGAGCTTTGGAAAAATGGAGGTTAAGAATTCTATTGAGACATATAAATGTCCTTATATAAGGATGTGTACATTTTGAACCTGGTCAGAGATGCAAGAACAAGCTTTTCATACTGGAAGGTTTGGGCTGTTTCATGTTATTTAGGTATCTTTCACCTTTCTTTCAGTACTTTTGGTGTGAAACTGCAGGAACCTCTCACATTCCCTGCTTAGCTGACCATCTTCTGGAAAGCCTGTTATTTAAAGCTTTTTTTTTTTCAGCTTCAGTGCTTGTATTATAAATGTGTGCAAGTACCAGCAAGTGCAGTGTTTATTGTCCAGCGAACTGGCCAGTTTTCTAAGGTTGGGATAAGGATTTCTGTTCACAGATGTGACAAACCTGATTCTAGTCTAGCAAATTACTCCATTTATTAGGCAAAGGGGTGCAAATCTGGACCAACAGATGATAATCTGCTTCTTATTTTGTATGGGAAAAGGAGAGAGAATTTGGTTCCACCCTGTATGTCCTGAGAGAGTGGTCTAACAGTGCAAAAACTAATTAACTAGTTCTGCTACAAATTTATTTTTGGCTATGCAATAATACTACATCCATTCATTCATTTCAAAGTATTTTTCTGAACAAAGGAAAGGAAAGACCGTAAATGTTAGAACTGAGACTGCTGGTTCTGATATGGAGTTCTAATGTAAAATTGCACAAATACTTTAATGTCCAAACTGCTCAGTTCCAAAAGAAAATGGATTCATCTTTCATCAGTCTTTGTCTGTATCACTTTTAGTCTAACAGTGTAATCTTCTCAATGCAGACAGTAAAATGCTTTGATTTTTCTGTTAGCCATTTGGCGTTGTTTCTGAAGTAACAATCAGCTGCCTTATTAGAAGAAATTATTGGATCCACTGAATTCCTTTTGTGCAGAGGAATTTTACCTGAATGACTAGTCTGCATTCTCTCTCTGGCTGCTTTGGATTGTGTAGAAGAGGATATGTGTGCAAGTATGTTTATTAAGAATATCCTGTCTAGCCTTATTTATAAATCAAAAAGGGAAAGGCCTACAACTCCTATCAATCCAGTAACTTGACATATGTCGTTTTTCATATTTTTCACTGTTCTAGAATGATCGATTAATGTGCAATTAGTATTGATCTGAACTGGAGTTTGATCCCTTTGACTGTTAGACTTACCTCAGCTTATTGATGTCTTTCTCTTCTGTGGCCTCACTTAATGGGCATGAAGCTGTGAAGTGCTAGTCTGTGGGAATATGTATTAGGGAAGTATTGGCCTTAATTTATACTTTTCAAATGCTTATTTGTAGTGCAGTCTGATTAGCTCAAAACTTGAGTGTCTTTGATTTGCAGTGTATGCATTTACAATTAAAAAGTGGGAAGCAGGGACTGATGACAGACTGCTGTTGTATAATCATTTACTTAAAAAAAAGAAGGTAAATCTGTCTGTGAAACCATAGAAATTTGATCTAATGACATATCCTACTGGCCAATTTGAAATCCCCAGTATGCTTGAAAGAGTTGGTGAATCCTCCAAAAATAATGAGAAGTGTTTATAGAAATTTACTCCAGCTTTGATCCATGCTCTGAAAGAACTGTGCACACCTCCAAGAAAATGTATTCGTTTCTTTGAAGTCTCATTGATTTTTAAATGAGAACCTGGAAAGTGGTGGAGAAGCAAAACTTACTCTGCATAAAAGCAAGGAATGACTAAATAGCATTACTAACTTTAGACAGTGAGGAGGTACAGGCTGAAGGGAGTTTGCTTTTTACTGCCTGTGGTTTTTTGTCTCACACAATCTTATGTCTGTAATGTATGCAAATAATTTGCAGTGATAAGCAGATTCTTAAACCCCAGAGAGGGGCAAGAAATTGTAAGTGTAATGACAAGATTTGCAGAATAGTCAAGTGATTGATGGACCCTGCTGATTTCTAAGGCTTTTTGTAGTAAAGCAGAAAATAGACAATAGACTTTAGGCATCATTAACTTTGACTTGTTTTCATGTATACTACAAACAGATAAACAGGTATTTTTTAATTTTACAGTAGGAGCCATGGCACATCTATTTCTCCCTAAACTCAATAGAAATGTGAATATAATTAAAATAACTGTTTAAAAAAGTTAAATTTTTCTGGAGTGGAGAATGTACTATGTGCTGTGAATTTCTGAGTCTAATGGAAGCCCTTAAGTATTTTCTTTTACTTTGTTTTAAATCATTACATAGTTTTTATGTACAAACAATATATACAAATTCATCAAATTCTGGTTTGTCCCTCTATAGGTTAATAGTTTAGTTGTTGATAACAAAGCATCCATGAAAAAACAAGGTAGTTTACCATGTTGGCATAGGCTAGATATTCCTACTTAAATGCTGTTTTAAGAAGTACATGTGAAAGCAGTGACACCTGCTTTTGGCCATTGGCAAATTTCTTGTGTTTTTCTGCCACATGCTGTGGTTGCAGGAGGCAACAAGCAGTGTAGTCAGTCACTGGATTACAAACTATTAACTAAGTGAATTCATTCATCATTTTGTCTATAGTCCATTGAGTGAAACTTTACTGAAATTTCATTCCTTTTGGTCATTATTTTTTCTACATAATAAGGTATAACCTTTCATTCAAAGAGTGTCATAGAGAAATCAAGTAGACACAACAGTACCTGAGGACTGATACATGTTGCATGAGTCAAGCTGTAAAAGTGCCAATGCAAAGTTTGTGATGACTAATGTTGGTATTGCCATTCATATTTTTTAATAGTTGTGTCACTGAAAGCATTAATTGGATTACAGCCTGGGAATCCTTGTGACATTTGACTGCTTATTTGTCAGTCTCCTTCTAGTAGGCAGGGCGTGTCTTGCTAGGTATGTTGTATGGAGCTTTTGCAAATCTTTGTGCATAGCTCTGCTGTGGGCCTGTCTCATGTTTGATGTGTTCTAAATAGTTCTTCTGGTCCAGTACAGAGGGGCAGCAAATCTACCAGCTGTCCCCCATGTGCAAAGCAGTGAGACATCCACTCCATTCAGCTCTAAACACACCTGTCCTGACTAGAGTGGGCTCAGGACTTCTCCTTGGGCTGAATGTGTTTTTAAGAGTGTACTGGCATCTCAGCTGAAAGTGGCGTTCTCATACAATTAACAGTGCTGCTAATAGCTGTGACTTCAGACAAGCACAGAAAAACAATGCAGTTTCTCATCATTATGTTCTGAGATAATTTTTGTCAGTATCAGATTTTTCCTTGTACTCTACTATAGTGTTGTCCATGTTTTTTACCGATTTCTTGTCTATTTGCTAAATACAACCAAATGTTACCTTATTTAAAATCTTGCAATTCCCCAGTGTGATCAACTTCCTCATAATTTTTGGTCTGCATTTATGAGAGAAAGTACATTAAATGAATTCTATTATTTTCTCCTATTAGACTATGCCATCATAAATCACATAAAGCTCTTTCTTGGGCAGAGTGAAGCCAAGCTCTCTGAAATTATCTCAGAAGATAAAACTGAATGATTTTCTGAGTTAGTGTCTTTGAAGTTTGACTTAGAGAATAATGAGTTATGTAGTGGGGTTGTGGGGATTTATTTGTTTTGTTTGGTGGGGGAATCTGCTTTGTGTTGTTAAAATGCAGCAGCTAATGAGATCATCCTGAGGTCTGTCTGTGCTGCTGACAGGTGTGAGTGTAAACATAACCTGGCTCAGGTTTCAAGTACAACTTGGCTAAGCAGTTTCAGGCTCTCTGTTGGGGCACATTCCCACTGAAGTCTTGGCTAAGAAACTTTGTGTCTGTAGCAAATTCCATCCTATTGCAATTCACCTGCAGCTGCTGTGTTAGGAACTGGAGATTTTCAAAAGTGACCTGGGTGAGATCTTGCCCCCCTTTCTAGGTTCTCCAGAAATTTAGATGGAGTTAATGCTTTTTCAGCTGCAATTTTTGTTTTTCCTGACAAATCAGGTGTCTCAGAACCACAGCATATTATCTTTACAGAGTTTTAATCAAATAGGCAAAAATTTTGCCAATATGAATGAGTAATAAGAGAATGCTTGCAAAGAATAAAAATGTCTGTTTGGGACAAAGCTAAGAAATCATATTAAAAAAATCTCCAGGTCTGTGTGTGTGTGAAGGTTGTGGGGAAGGACGGGGTTATTTGTGGGCATGGCAAACTGAATGTGTCCCAGCATTTCAGCTGTAAGGATTTAGTGGCATGAGGATGTAGGTGCACCACTGGAAAGATTCTGTTTCCAAGGGGTTTTATCTACTCTTTCAAATCCCATGCATTTATTAACATACTTTGTTAGAACAAATAAGCAAACATCACTTTAACAGTGGGCAGAAACTGCCATGCAAAATAAGTGTGAATACTTCCCTGCTGGAAAGATAATTCTCCAATTAGCCTCCAACCATTCAGTGATTGAAAATTTGTGGATGCAAATAATTTTTAGATTATTTAAGTCACTTAAAAATAAAATAAAGGATTCCCGTGGAGCTGATAGAACTCAGCTATATAGCTGGGGTGTTTCTGACTCCAGATCACATCTGGCAGGAGGAAAATGTATTCATTCTCCTTATTATCTTACAATGTGTGCCAGGCTGATAAAAGAAACACATGTAGAGGTAATTCTTTCCAGTATTGAAATGTACATGTTTTATTGGAAGAAGAGAGTGATAGAAAGAGGCAGGGATCAGGAAAAAAACTTATACAATGGCCTCTTACATTTTCCATTCCTCTTTCCTTCAAAGCCCCTATGGATGGTGACAATGTCTGTCATTTGGGTCTCTCTTGCACAGTGACCATGCCTTTTAGATCAAGAATTGTGCTCCTTTGTCTCCCTCTCATGGAGAAGCCACCTCTCATATCCCACAGCCTGCTCAAGCAGTAGGAGCTTCTTTACTTCTTTATCTTCGAAGCTTGGGATTCGTTTTTGCAAAATCTGCTCTGGCCTGATTCCTTAGTTAGTGTTTAGTGTTTTATACTACAATGAAACTTTCTTCCTGTAACTTAGTGTCTGCTTTACAACACAAAGTGTTGAGGTTCTTGGCAGCCTAGGTTTTAAGTGGCTGTTAAATCCAATGCAGCTTGAATTTCAATATTTGTTGTCGGCAAGGAAGCCAGTTGGACTTGCCAGTGGGGTCACATTGCCTACTGTGTTGGCAGTCCCATTTCAGGTTAGAACCAGCTTGTGTGTCAGGGTATCAGCCTGCCAAAATCCTAATTGCCTGAGTCAGAACAGCCCCAGGAAGATAGCTGGTGTAGGATGTTGAGTGTGTCCTGGCTGTGGTTTATCCTGTGCTATGTTAGATGGGGCAGGGCTGAGGAGGAAGGTTAGAGCAAAGAGTGCTCAGTGTCATTGTGTCTTGATCTGCTAAGGTCTGTGGCACTGGGATGGAGTTTTCAGCCTGAGCTTCTTGTTTGCCTGCAGAGGGGATGTGTGCAGAGAAAAATCAGGAGTGGAGGCTCCTGATAGCCTGATATAGGAGTGGAGCAGCAGAACTTGCAACAGGATGCATAGAAAGTGAGAGATCCTGTTAAATGGCCTTTGGCACCATTACTCCAAGTCCAAAGGGAAATGTCAGAGGGCAAAGCTTGAGCAATGGCCATGGTTGTCCCAGAAGGTCTGTCTGGGAGGGCAGGGGCACTTCTGCACTCATGTGCACTAGATTTCCATGGGTTTTTTCCAACATAACACCCTTTTGGGCCAAGGGGCTCTTATAATGCTCAATACACTTTAAGCCTGGAATTATATACAGGTTAGTTGGGACGAACATTCTAGCCAATCCCTATGCAGTCCTATTCAGTGTCCATGTCATCCCTCACCTGTATGTCAGACTTGATGTGTAGAGCTGTTTTCCTTGTATTTTTATAGTGAAGGAGGTCTTACCCTATAACTTTGCTGATAACTTCTTTGTGCTCAGTTTGAGGGCTTGTAACGTAGGTACTCAATTTTCAAAATATTCCATGATCGTTGTCTCTCTCCTGTTATTAACAAGCAGAAGTGATTATGGCTGTCCTAAAAGCTGGCAAAGGCAGGTGTTGCTCAGTGTAAGAATGATGAGTGGGTTACTGTAAGAAGGCTTCTAACCAAATACATGTTTTCTGATAAAAAATTTCCCCCTACTGTATTGCTTGTAGATTCCTCATTGATTTTGTATAATAAAACATTAGAAAAAATTTGATGTAGTAAAACCAGATATAGCCTTATTAAATTAGAAGACTTGAACATTCATTATAATTACATTGAAATTGTTTTATTGTTTTTATGATCTTAAAACAACCGTCTATGTGATTGAGAGATGGATGTTTGCAATATTAGATAATGGCAATATTAGATCTAAGCTTCTTGTGTCTTTTTCAATTACCCTGTGCAGTATTGCTGAATTTTCAATTACCTTAGCAGCATGTTAGAGTTGAGTGTGCTGCCTCCTCAGTGCACCACCTACTTCTGTAGTTTCGTGTCATCTGCAGTGCAAGAGAGCTCAGTTGCTCAAAAGGAGTAGAACTGACATTGTTAAATAGAGGAAGAATCCATTTCCAGTTGCATTGTAGTTTTCAGGAAAGGCAGCCTGTAAAACCATCAGTCCTGTTTCTTGGAAGGTTCAGATACAGTTATTTGCTCCTACCTAGTTATGAAGTGTACAGAACTCCTTCTCATAGTGTCACACTCTGATTTTGCTTCATTAATTTGCAGGTTTTGTCTTCTCAAGTGAGACAGGGAGCATGCCCACCTTGGATTTCTTGCACAACAAGGAATATTTTTCTGGTGCAAAGTTAATACCTTAAAATTGCTTCACTGTGTTTTGCTTTAGTAAAGATTTCTTGTTTCTCTATGCGCTGTCCTCAGCTAATAGAGTGAAAAGTCTCAATTTTCTTCAGCTCTTTTTTTTTTTTAAGCTTTCTGCCAGAAATGTCAATATGTTCTAGCTTTCATTTGCTATAATGAATTATATAATAAATATGACTGCAAGCAAAACAAATCCATTTTCATCCAGACCACCTTTCTTTTAATCTTACCACAGTGTGTAGCCTACAGACTATAGCTAGATGAAAGTTTCGTGTTACATGCTTCATGAAAGCAGCAGAAGTACTTTAAGTCTCTAAACTCTGCAGTAAATAGGAGGCAAAGAGTTTTCTCTGGCCTTTTATATGTTCTCTGTGAGAAGCCTCTAAGCTGCTTCCAGGTGATGTTTGACTTCTTTTTAGATATGCTTGTTTTGAGTCTCCTTTGAAATCTATTAAGAATAAGAGCTGGAGGAAATTTTCAGAGGTGATTTGCTCTTTGTAATGTCCCCATGAGAACTCATTTCGGCAGTGATTTTGTTTTATTTAGTGACAATCAAATAGAATTATAACATTCCTAATCTATAAAGCTTCAAATCTTTGTACAAAGGTGCCTTCAAGGCTAAGTGACCTCTCCATTCTGTCTTGCAATTGGAGTAGTTTCTACCCTTGATTCATCATGCAAGTGAGGCTTCCAGAATGAAATTCCACTGAAGAGGGCTTGTAATTGTAAAAGGCTGTATGTTTTTACACTTTTTTGTCCCTTAAAGTGTGCTGGTTCTGGGTTCATTACTCCAGATATGTCACCTAAACATTTTTCTGTGGTCACTGTACAGTAGATCAAGACACTCTTGAATTTGTTGTGTTTAGATATAAGGGGTAAGGATTGCAAATTATAAATCTTAGAATATTTGAAGTAAATCACAAGGAAAAGTATTTCCCAGAAGTTTTTTCACATAAAATAGAAATATGCCTAGCGAAGTTTGGTAATTTAGTCCTTCTTTGGAATCAGTGTCTAGAATCATGAGGAAAACAGTGCTCAAATTCTATTTGCACGTACTTGTGAAATAGAGCAAAAAGAATTAGAATTGAAATGAAGAATGCAGCGCTAATGCATATGCTGAACAAAATTTTTAGAAAATCAAGCAGGAAATAATGAGATTTGAGTTTAGGCTCTTGCTAGAGCTGATTATAAACAAACCAATCCATTTGTCATGATCCATGAATTCCTTGCTTCTTTTGTGAATCTATAGAATTTCACACTCTAATATAGTAAGAAACATGGTTGAAATGACACCTTTGTTAACACAAGTGATTTGATATCTATGTGTATGTGTCCCCACAGGTACACAGACATGAACCTCTGTTTACCTGTCATGGCAGAAATTCAGCCCAGCTCTTGGATTGGATGGTGTCCCTGTGTTGCCTCACCCTTCCTTTGAGGACACTTGCTACACTTCAGTGATTTTAGAATTAGTGCTGAGGTGACTCATCACCCTTTGTCAGTTTGGGGAAATTCAGCATATATCAGTGTAGCTTCCAAAAGCTCCCATGGGAGCCATCAATGTTACTTTGAAGTCACTGAGACTGGGAATTAAAAGGTTCAGCAAAGTTTATAGGGCAGTGGGCTTTGCAAAAACCGTGATGTAAAATGTGGTACAAGCTGCTGTTGCTGGTGTGAAAGGGGCAAATGAACCTGTTGTAACAGCATACCATGGCTGGATTGCCAGTGGTTTAAAAACACATTTTGTGGATGCACACATTTTATGAATGTGCCTATGTCACAAAAAAATCATGTGACTCCTAACTTGTTAAACTCTCTTTTGAGAAGTTATTAGACATTTTGATTTTTCTATATGTTAGTTTAGAAGACTTTTATTATTATTACTCATAATGTTATAAAATATTAATTGGTGTTGCTGTTTCTACGTAGGCTTTTCAAAGAGACAAATGTTAAGACAAAATGCATTTTACTTTAGAAAGGCTTGCTGTAAATAACATGTGAGTATTTAGAGGATCATGGATCATCTGTATCCCAGTTAACACAATCTTATGAGATTCTTTGTGCTTATTACCTTATAAATATTACATTACTTTGTTTCATTTTGCTCAGATGAGGGTATGCAGCAAAGGCAAGGTAACTTCCTTTGGCATGTATCAGGATTGGTATTGAAAGTAATCCAAATCACATGATAGATGTTGAAGATAATCTTGATGGCATGAGCAAAAAAAAGTGTTTTGAGTATCATCATATTTGTCTTGAGAGAATTCAGTGATGTAGAACGTTTACAGATCTTTAACATGTCCTAAACGGGTCACATAATTTTTAGAATCCTACTCTGGGATGATGTCTGCCAGGAAATTATTACTAGGTGTGGAATGATTTGTAGATACAGTTTTGAATTTCTCACCAGTTTTTAGAACTCATATTTACACCAGATTCAATGAGAGTTCCATGTAGAATATCCATAGAGATCCTATTCTATCAATAATAGTGGGACTGTAGTTTTCATATTCCTTGACAAAGTGAACAGCTACTTCAGAGATCCACATTTTATTTTTTACCATACATTCAATGTCTAGGAAACTCAATGAGACCATATAGAAAGACATGGATTAGAAAGGTTTGTGATAAACATTCAGGATGAAACAATGAAAAGATGATGTAACAGGGAGATTACATAAGGCACTAGTAGAAGTTCTATACTTTTAGAATTTATCTTGTTGGCCATTTGTGATGTTGCCTACGTAGACTAAATAGGCTTTTTTAAAGGAAAAAACAAAACAAGGTGTGGGAGATGGGCAGGGGAGAGGTGTATTCTATTCAGCCAGGAGAATCACAAAACACACCAAAAATCTATGCTTTTACAAGATTTGTTCCTTAATTTTCCAATTAAGGAGAAGTTGGAAAACAAAAAAATGCAGTCACATGAGCCAAGTGCAATCATTTGAACCTCACTTGGTTTGTCTGAGGCTATTATGAACTGTCTCATTCTTATGTTTCCTTTAAGGATGTTGAAGTGAATTGTTTTGGCCTTTGAGAGAAAATTAGTTTTGGTTTTGACTGTAAATCATAAGATCTTTGCCTCCTCATGATTAATGAGATAAGCTGCTTGAATGACTGCTTAATTTAGTGATCTGAGATTTAGAGAGCTGCTTTGAGAATATTGGTAAGTAAATTTGTTCACAGTGTGAGAGGTATTTAAAATAACAGCAGTAGCTTGAGAAAGACTGCTCTCCACTTAAAGGATGTAACATTGCTAATAAAAGTCAGTGTGTGTGGAGAAACTGGAGCTGTTCTGTGTCACTCTGCTTAATTAAGATCAGCCAGTTATAACTCAGGTTGATTGCCATTAAAAGCCAATTTTACCACTGCAATCAGTGTTGATCGTCATATTTTATCGATTATGCAGTCTCTGAAGGCAACAAAAAGGAAACCAGAAAGCTTTGCCATGCCATTTGAGAAGCTGTTTCCAGTAAAGGCCTTTGGATGGTCTGAGTGGACTCTGATTTGCAGACATTTGGTTCTCTTGCCAGTTTGTAGATTGACCCAGTAACAAAACTAAGCAAATCTCCAGAAGTACAGATGGGGAGCAGCAACATCGCTGCTTTATCTTGGCCCTCTTCTGCTTCTTGAGTTCTGTACAGCTGGCTGGGTTAACTCATTACTTTCCCATCTTCATTTTCTCTGGCTAAATTGCCCTTAGTAAAATATCCTTATATTCCACACATCCTTGAAAGTTGTATATTCATTTGAGTTTGAAAGTGGTCGTTCAGAGCAGCCAACAGATGAGTTGTTTCACTGAGGTTGGTGTGCCTGTCCAGCCTCAGCAGAAATGTACATCTGTGCAGGATTGTAGGTCTCAGGAGCTGCAGTATGCTTCTGTCATGGTCAACTTTTACCACTTCCTGGCATGTTTTGGGAGCTTGTCCAGAGATGTTGATTGCCATGGCTCTGGACTCCTGCACTTGGTTTCCAACAGTCTTATGCATGGTCCGATCAGTCTGGCAGGGGTAATGAAACAGATTTAATGACTGTGCTTGTATAAATTGCCATGAATTTTATATCTCTTCCAGAAGTTCTATCAGTTGTGTATTGGTCAATGCTCAGTATCAATAGATATATACTGGGTTTATTAAGACATTTAAGGAAAAATGCTGCACTTTCTTTTGCTTGGACAAACTGTAAATAAGCAGCCTGCAGCTTAATGTTGTTCAGTGAAGTCTATCCAAGCAGATTTTCTGCCTGTCACGTTGGCCCAACGAATGACTGAAATGATACAATATTTGTTATTATTTGGTTGTTTTATTCCTGATTTATTACCTATGCAATAGTAGATGAATGCTCTCATAATATGCAGAGTGTAAAAAAAAAAAAATAGCTAACTCAAAATAGTGGTTTCATTTGAGTTACCTGGTTCTTTGGTAGTGTAGCATTTGACTCTGTCATAGAGTTGGCCAAAAAATTCTGGCAAGAAGCAAGAAAGCAGTGAGTCTTTAAATATAACAACCAAAATCCTGCAGTCCTGAGAACTTCCACATATCTTACTGCTATTTGCCTCCTCTATTTGTTCCCTTATAAGTGACTGTATCATCAGTTTTGTTTACATTTTAAAACTAAGTAAAATGCAGTTGTCTCACTTTTCCTAATGCCTCCTTTGAATGTGAATGTTGTCTAATGATGTGTTTCTACTCTTCTAAGAGCTAGGTGAATTAATATGAAAAATTCACCAGCAGCCCAAGCAGTGAGTGCTTGTAATTGCCCACCTGGTGTGCAAGATATGCCTTTATTTAATAGAAAACTTCAAAAGCTCAGTGATTTTAATTAAAGTGTATAGAAGAATAAAAGTGAGATTGAAAAGGCAGAAGTGGAGGGGAAAAAACCCTAGAAGAAATACAGGGAACTGCTAAAACTGTGTTACAGTCTTTCAGGAAAGCATTTTCAGGTGAGTTCTTGAGCATGAACACAGGACACACCTTAGCTGCAGAGCAGGACTACAAACAGCTGCGTCCTGGGTCAAACATAAAGAGAGGATCTAAAGCAGGTTATCAAGCTGGAAACATTTGGAATCAAACCCTGAAGATTCTGGTTAGAGTCCTGGTTAGACACAGAAGAAGAATGTTCATTTGTACTGCAATACACAGAGGTGTTCCCAGATACTTCTTTGGAAAAATGGGCAACACCCTTGTTCTGTGAGCTCTGGGGTCACTCTTCTGTGGTCACTTGGGCAAACTGAAGTTTCTTCACACGATTTTATTTCTGTATATATGTTCCAAAGAAGATTCTTGAATTATATTACATGTAATCCAGTGATTACTTGCTGATATGGGCAGAAAAGGTCAATGTAAAATCTATTAAGTACAAAGAATCAATAATTGAAAGTTCTTATTCAGTATCTCAGTTTTCAATGTGACATGGAACTAAAGTTGTAGCAGTAAGAACTGCCAAGTCATCCAATTTGTCTGTGAAATATTAATTTGAATGATGTGGAAATTTTATGTGATGTTAGTATGAATACTGAGATGTCAATTTGGCTCAAGTTCAAAACCCTATGATAGATGTCTTATTCAGCTTGTGTTTGAGAAGGAAAGCAGGAAGGAGCAAAGAAACAGAATGTAAAATAGATAAACATCTAACTGAGAAAAAGATGTTATGAATAAATAAATAAAATGTTGATGTTTTTTGAAGATAATGAACAGTAGGGTCTGGAAAAAACTATCACTTAAAATAGCAAAACACTAAATTCAAACATATGCATGTGGTTAAGTCTGCATTTAGACAATTAAATGCGCTCTCTTTGTATACTCCATATATGAAAATCTGAGTATAGCTCCATTAAAATCATCAGTGAGGTGTGGCATGGGCTGCAGATTCAGATGGTGCTATAGGCATGGCTTCTGCATCTGCTGCAATGTTATTCGTTGCTCTTTGCTCTGAAGGATGGAGTTGGACAAAATTTTAAAACAATTTATAAAGTTACAAATAATTATGCTTTCATTTTTTTGTACCAATTTATTTTTTGAGCTTGTTTGTGTGTTTTAAACTGTGATAACTGGTAGAATCTGGCCATGGATAGTGATTTCTGTTAGATGGAATGCCATAAGAATTAATAGAATGGGATATTTTAAATTTGTATTCAGATCTTTGCACTTTCCTTGCCCCTTGACAACTTGTACGGAGTTCTTTATTGTTGTTTCTTATGATAGCAGTGATGGTTTATCATGATCTTTCAACTTTTCTGCAGTGCTGTGCAGTCATGAATAGCTATGAAAGGTTTTTATGTAACGATAGTGAATTTCCTCAATTGCTCTAAGACATGGAGCTGAATAATATGTGCTGAAATAGCTTTATTTACTGACAAATTATGTTTGAGATTTGTGAGGAAAAAATTGAATGTTCCCTTGCTATAGATACTTAATTTTTAAAGGAGAATATTTCTTAGGCAAAAGGTTAGGAATTAGGCTAAAGAAGTCCATATTGCTTCAAAATTCTTTCTTAAACCACACAAGAATTTATCTCTTTCCAAATGCAAATATATCAATTATTGGACCCCTTTACCAGGACACTGCAGAAGTGTCAGTATTTGCTTGGGTATAGGCTAATCAGCCACTTTTATTTCTGTTCCTAGCTCTTGGTTTTGTTGCTGCAAATCCTCTGCTGAAAATTTGATAAATGTCATTGTGGGGAAAGCACTTTATCATTTCTTTCCAGTTAGACATGGTTAAGTCTTGACCTGAGGAGAGCCTAGTACCAACTAACTGAAAGAAGTGGTTTATTTAAAAAACAATAATATTGTATTCTGAAACTCTGTTTCCTCAATGTTCCATATATTTTTTAGCATGTCACAGCACCAAGAACCACACAGAGAGGTTATTGTCCACCTCTGAAGGGACCAGCTGCCTTTGGGTACAGCTCAGGTGTGGTTTAGCCTTGTTTGAGCTCATTACTGGCATGGCCATAGGCACAGATATCTTTTCTTTCTCTCCAGCTGTTAATGTGTCCTTTTCATCATGTCCTTCAGTTTTGTAATTTCGTCCATTTTCTCTGAGTTCAGTTTCTTTTTTTGCAGGGAGATTTGATTTTGTTCTCCTCAGTCTTTGTAGGATATTATTATTTGTTGGCATTGGTGAGACTCCCTTCTAGTTTTTTATCACTTGTGAAATTGGTATCTGGTTTGTTTTACTTGATGAGATCCTTAAAATACTGAAGTGAGGTTTAAGTCATCTACAGTTCTTGCCTAACCCTTCACATTTTTGTTCAACAATGTAGTAGACTCTTTGTCTGATCACTTCTCTGCAGTGGTAAGGAAATTTATAGATAATGAGAAAACAGGAAGTCTGTTCTTTTCCATGGGTCTGCTTGGTTTGAAGTAATAAATCATACAGCCTGAAAGATTTAATGTTTGATTCTCGATGTGCCTGCAATAGGGAACTCAAATATTCCTCCCAGATCCCTCACTAGGACCGAAGCTGTTCTATATTAGTCTGTAATTTTGCTGTTCTCTAGACCTGTCTGATTTAATCTTCTTTCTCTGTTTTGACACGAAGTGAGATTTGAAGGCTGCTCAGACAGTCTGTGGAGGTGAAGCATTCTCAGTATTGTACATCGTGGCTTGCCAGGTGCTGGATGTTACACTAATTTTCTGACTTTTCAAGGGGTTTACGCCTTCATAAAATGTGAGTTGTACAGTGAATTTTAGATGCTGATTTACTTGTCTTAATTGAGCACTAGGCTTTCTGCTGCAAATGTTTATCTAAAGATAATGTATTTAAGTCAGCTATGTGGCAAATGCTGGATACATATTCCTGAACTTGTATGCAAGCAGCACCATTTATTATCAGCTATCACTGAACCGAGTCCTGAGCTTGTGTTGTCTGTTGGTGTCAATTCAGGTGAGTGAATTCGTGTGATAAATAGTAATAAGTATAATAAAACAGAAGCAGCAGTAACCTAACAGCACACTTGATGTGTCAAATAGAGTATTTTTATGGCCAAACGAGCATTTAATTTTTGTAATAACAGATGATTTGTGAAGCTGATGCTTCTTTAAAAGGAAGAGAGATAAGTAGATTTGTGACAAGCTGTATTTGATGTCTGGTTACAAAAGCCATGTTTTTCTTTGTTGCTATTACTGTGTCAACAGGAGGGAAGAGATTACTGTCTTTTGTTAGAGCTGGTTGCAAATTGTACTCCTGTTATGCTCAGAAAAAGCCATTCCTTTAGAGCCTTAATGTTTCATTAAATTATACTGGGTTTTGATGGGGAGGAAGGACAATGGAGAAGATTTTTTAAAAAGCTTTAAAAGGTTATGTTTCAACATTTATGAGAAGAAGTTTGGGTGTTCTGTGTTCAAAAAAGCAAAAAGTTGCCATTGAGTTGAAATGCTTATTAGGGACTTGCAGTGGGGTTTTTGGTTGGTTTTTGTTGTGCTTTTTTTTTTTCCCATTGAATACTGAATTTTCTAATTATCTTTAAGAAAGAGTTTTGATACTTCTCACAGGGGACAGGGTGGGAAAAAAGCTGACTTTCAAAGAGATCTGCAGAGTAGTTTCTGTTAATTCACTTTATACAATATGATGTTAAGATAATAAGGCTGCAGATAAGGTGTCACATTCTCATTTGATGCAAACAAGCATTGCATAATGCATTCTCCAGGTTACTGATTCATTCCAAGCCTGAAGCTTAGAAAATTGGTTAAGTTTCCTGTTTTCTAAATTCTTTTTGATCTTGACCGTGGGCATATTTCAGCAGCAATAAATGATTATTCAGTTTGATTTTGTTAACTTGTATGCTGGGGTATTTTAGTTCTTGCTTCTGAGCCACTGGGTTTCAATTTTTACTTCCCCTGTTAACCCTTCTGGGGAGGGGTGACACAGACAGTTTAAAATCTAGCTCAAAGCCAGATTGAATATTTGTGGCAAAATCATGTTTCTGATCATCTGATGTCATTTATGGGTATAAAGAAATCCTATTATTAGAGGACAAATCTGCTATTCCTGTATAGAAGTGCTGCCTTCTGAATGATGCACAAGATAATGTAGCAGAGTCTGTTTGTTTTCTTTTTAAAAAATTATGAACAGAGCAAGTGCTAGAAAAATAAGATTTATTATTTATTATATTATTTATATAAGTTAAAATACTAACCTGTATTTCATTTTTTAATGTACTTTTTTAATATGGGCAAATTTTCCCTGAATTTTCAGTTGGTGCAGACACAAACGGAGTATCTGCACAGCTCAGAACACCATTGAAAAGAAATATTGTAGAAATAGCTTATAAAATGAGCTTATAAGGAAAAAAACATAGCACTGTTGTAGGGAAGAAAAAGGTTATTTTTTTTCAGGGGAACCACATTGCTTTACTTTGCTTTTCCTTTATCAGAGGAACTTGTGGAGTGACAGATGAATAAGATAAGAATGAACAGGGTATCTGTGTTGTTTGAGACACCCAGGCAGGCACAGCAGCCAAGCCTTTTTGGTATGGGAAAAGGCACCTTTCCTCTGTCAGTGAGGTTTCCAGTTGGCCTCAGAAATTCCCACTTGAATGGAGCAGAAGGTGAGACTTGGAGGGTCAGGGGAACAGACTTGCAGAAGCAGAAGCTCCTGTTGACTGTTTACCAGCACAAGTCCCTGTTTGTATCTCGTTTGACACACAGAGCTGTGCAAAGCCCTTCCTTTGGTTCAGGAAGGCAGAAACATCATCCACTCCCTTGAATTACTGACAGCATCCTTCTACTGCAGTTTCTGCTGTTGCCTTGAGCCAGTGTTTGCAGTGTTCCTCTCCAGCTGTGCCCTGCTCAGTTATGGACAGGTAATCCTGCAGAACTGGAAGCTCCACTTCTCAGTCACAAGCACTTGTATGAGAATTTCATACTTTGAAAATAAAGCAGTAGACAAAGTATAAAATACATAGACGTCAAAGATACATTAAAAGCTGACCTCACTGTTCTTGTCACTCTTTGTGTGTGCTCACTTCAGTATAGAAAAGAAGATCATTCTAGAAAAAGACTCTTTTTAAAAAATTAGTATATTTTAAACTCAAGAGAGAGGTTACTGTTTTTGTGGCATAGAAAACAAATACATACAGACCAAAGTGCTAGGATAAGTAGTCCAAGGAGCATTAATCACCTAATATTTGTTGTCCTGATTTCCCTTAACACAGCAATTTTCTCTGAAGAGATCCATCTGATGATACTGCATCAAAGTGATTAATTATTTTTCCTATTTTTAACTCCTACTTCTGTTTGGAGAGGGTGTTCTAGTCCTAGTAACCAAAGTAGTCAATATGGTATAAGTGAAATGACCTGCAGGTGGGTATGAGACTGATTGGAAAAACACTGTAGCATAGTCCTTAATTTGTTATCAAAATTAAAGTAGCACTAAGATTAGAGATCGAACCAGGCTCCAGTATAATTTGTTATGTCTAATAGCAGGGCTGGATGGTGTGCTGTAGAAGACAGGACTGCAATTCAAAAGGGTACAGACACCTGAGGGAAATGGTTGGAGAGAAATGAAGTGCAGTTGAACCAGGGACAAATGTAAAGTTGTGTGTCTGTCTTCAGATAGAGATTGCAGAGAAACAAGCTGGGCAACAGCTCTCTGGGAGCCTAGAACTTTAGAATGGTAACAACATCACAATAATCTCTCTGGAAAAAAAAATCTAAACAAACCTTTATCAAAAATAACGTGAACATTGTTCAATTTCTTGGGGGGGGGGGGGAAGCTCTAGTGCTTCTTTCCAGGTCTTACGAATGTCTGACTGAAATCCTTTCAACTCACAGTTACCTGTGAATACACTACAGCACTGTGGGCAAGCCCACAGAAGAGATAGAAATATATATTTATAATTATGTTTTAACATCTATCACATTGCTGGAACAATGGGAAGATTTGCAATTTAGTAATATTTGTAGATTTTTGGGGTTTTTTCGTTGTTGTTAGCATGCACTTGAAAATACAAAAGTAATCACTTGAACAGGATAAAGATATGTACTTCCTACTTTTACTGAGACTGTTCTAATCAAAATTTTGAACCTTGTGCTGAGACCCAGGTTTGCATATTTCAACCCTTTTTGGCATTCTCCCTTCACTATTCATCTATGAAAGCTTTTATTTTAACATAGTGTAACACTTTTTTGACCCAGATTTTTTAAAATTTGTTTTTAAACATGTTAGTGGAATGACAAGATTAAAAGCACTTTGAATTGCTTTTAATTCAGCAGTACAGTGAAAGCACCAATGGCCTAGAAGTCGCTTCAGAGATTAGAGTAACATTGTTAGCTTGAAAAAACTCTTCAAATTTTCAAGTGATTTTGAATCAATCTGTCTGCTTTTGATAAAGCCACTCTTCACTGGCCCCTGTCAGATTGTCAGTGCTGATACTGTGGAGCCAGATATGCCCCTGTATTGTGCTGCCCCTGTATCGCCATCCTCATCAGTATTGACCTTTTTCTGGAGGAGCCATATCTCTCAGACAACACCACTCCTGCTGTGTTTTGTGTTTTTAACAGATATGTCTTGGATTACACACGCAGCACAGACTCCTCTCATTTGTCACCTGCACTGTGCTGTTCTTTCTGCTGGGTCACAACAGGCAAAATGTCACTGTGTTTAAGTCCCTCTGCTGCTGCCTCTCTTTTGCACACATTTGCCTTTTCTGCTGCTTCAACATTGCTGTCTCAGAACTTTGGAGAGCTCCGAATCCCTGCAGCAACCCCAGTAAAAGTAAAAAGGAAAAGCTGGCGAGCAGGGAAGCTGAACCTTTTCATGTCCTACCTCAAATTAACAGTAAGTGTAGATACATGGGTTCAAGGAATAAGCAGAGCTGCAGAAGAGTACTGAAAACAAAGAATATAGCATGCACAGAGTAGTATTTAATTAGCATCTTAAATACCTTGCATTGCTAGACTTTTAATTGAACAGCAGCAGCAAAACCCAAATAGATTCCCCTGTACTGCCAGAGGAGGGGGGAAATCTGCATGAAGAAAGCAGATGCTGGAAAGGGAGGGATTCTTCATTGCCCTTACTGTGCTTTAATACGCTTAAGCTGTGTTTGTAACCATTAATTTTCCATTTGCATATTTTTATTTAAGAAAAAATAGGGAATTTTCCAATCTGAGGAAGGAGATGGCCTTGAAGTGGTGCATAGTGTAAAAGTGGCAATGTCTCTATGCTCGAAAGGTAGATAGCACTGCAATACTTCAGGAGAGTGTAAGTATTGTATCTGTGCAGGGTAGTAAGTCTGGAAGGAGATTTCCATTATGAAACTTTGTGGATGATGTTTGACTGAGGAAAATACTTCCATATGAGATGTTTCATTTTTGTGCTGCACCCTTTCCATTATGCTATTTATCTCAGGTGTTGCTAATATCACATGTTGTGCTAGCAAACCAACAGGATCCCAAACCCTATTTTTGGAGAATTGCTGAAGGAAGCCCTGTACCTGCAATTCAGACATGCATGTTATCTGCCCATTTTCTCTCCTTTACTATTTAAACCAGTGTTTCTATTTATCTGTTTATTCATATTTTTTCAGAACAGTCTGTGTTGAAATTCTTTACTTTATCATTGACATCTCTGGCACTGGTTACTCTGCAAATATTTTCATTGCTCTTTGCACTGTGTTAATATTACACCTCCATAATAGCTGTGATGGCAAATACAGTACTGGTAGTAGAAACATGCAGTTTTGTGGTCTCTTCTTATGGTGTTCCACACAAAGAGCAGTGCAATCTTTGGCTCAAGTTGTTTAGTAGTTGATTATCATCTTCTATTTATTTTCCACTTTGAAAAATATGCAGATGACATCGTGGTATTGAAGTATGTAACTGTAACACAGCAATTCACTTCAAATTTAGATTCTCTACTGCTTCAGAGTAATTTTTGGTGTTACTCTTGATATGGGCAATTCCAAAGACTACTCTGTAAAAATCATATATGACTTCTGTTAACATATAGCAATTAACTGTAATAAACCTTTCTTTTTTTATTAACACTATATTATATACTTATTGGTTTCTTACACCTAAATGTATTCTATAATGTGCATTAGATTGGAATGAGGCTTGGTTTGCTGGTTTTGCCTTTAAAAATGTGTTTAATCATTGGCTGTCTCAGTATCCTCAGGTGTCACGATATTGCTGGACTAGCTCCTGAGTTTCAAGAATAAATGTAATATTGGATCTCAAACTGCCTTGGTATGTCGGAAGTGCACAACATGCTGCCTTTTGTTTGCTTTGTACACCAATGGAATCTTAAGCCCAAATTTAAGTTATTGAGGGATTGTAAGCACTTAATTTTGTAGCTAGAGAGCTGAATGCAATGGGACCACAAGGATGAGATCTCAAAATGGACTAAAATTTTCTCAGATTTTTTTTTTGAAGCGTTACCTTTTAATACTATTACATTGGTTTATCTATACACTGACTCCTCTACTGTCTGTTGCCTACCCAGCTTCCTATCTTAAGTTCTCTTTCTCTTTGTAGATGCTGGAACTTAACTGCAATTTGAAAGTTCTTAAACTCCTCTGGACTGAGATGAGAATTCTTTATATGCACAAATACATTCAGGGAAAATTTAAAGGATTTGGTTTGTTTTTAAAGGCTATTCTTGTAGTAACATACTTTGTATTTATATTTAGTTTGCTGTCATGTTTGTACAAACTTTAAGAGAAAAGCTTAACTGCATCTTTTGTTGCCACATAGTTTCAGCATGCAAATTGGTATTTAAAGAAAAAAAAAACCATGGTGAAGGGATCAGAACACTTTATTTTCTCAGAATGGTATTTCAAATACTAACTCAGATTCGCACATCAGTCTGACAGCTGATAAATGCCCTTTCAATGGTAACATTTTTTGGTTTTGTTTTCATTTGGGCTGAAATAGTTTGCTTGTATGCATCTTATTTGTTGCAAGTAGAAATTATAATCAATGAGGCCCCAGCTAAACAGATTGCTGTACAATTCTAAGGAATAAGAAAGAAAAATATGCATTTTGTGACACATTGGCAGAAGCACAAATATTTTAAACTGTGATGATCTATAGTAATGGAGAATGCTACCCTAGAATATAAGAGGCTGCATAAATGGTGGTAAACTTACTGCAATTTTTTTTCAATTTGCACAAGTTCTGAAAGTCTTGCTTGAGATAAACAGTGGACTATTTTAGCACTCCAAAATATGTGGTTCTCTGTCCCTGTTGGAATAACTTTACAGTAAACAAAGAACATAACTGCACCAAAAACATCCCAGCTTCAAAAAAGTGTCTTAATGGTTTCAGTGCTGTCTTATTTTCTCTAATTACTGTCATTTCTGTATTGATCAGAGAGGATTAATTATTTACTACCACAGAAATGTACTTTCTAAGTAATTCTTCAGATTAAGTATTTATATGGATTCTGACATGCATTCTGTTACTTAATATCATATATTTAATGTTAATTAACCCCTTGCATCTTGTATACTTGAGATGTGTACAAAGACTGGCATGTGGTGATCTCATCAAAAGTGTAGTAAAGGTGAGTAGCTTGGAATGGGCAGTTACAAAGTGTGTCTGGGAAATGTATGTTCACCAGTCCTTCCTTTGCCAAGGTCAGAGCAGTTTGAGGAGAAAACTTTTTAGATCTTTTGATAAGACACTTCCAGCATCTTGAAATGTGGGTGCCTGTCCCAGAAATGCAGTTGTGATGAATTAGTAATGTGGTCGTTTATATTGATCACAAACCAGTGGATGCATCTGAAGCTAACCCAGGCAGATCTTGTCTTCCTTGAAAAGGAGAGAAGCAATAGGCAATGTATTTCTAGATGTTTTAGGAAATAAAATTAAATTGGCTACCTTCAGGCTCCGCATCAAACACCAGTATGTCAGGAAGAAGTTGGAAGTATGAAATCATCTCTGTTGGAAGAAGAAATCTTTGCATGCAGTTCTTGCACACAGCCCAATGGCACAGGCCATTGATGGGTGTTCGCTGCACATTAAATACCTGTCATTGAACCACTGATGTAAAAAACACAAAATTATTAATTAAGGCTCCTATTGAGGCATTTCAGGTCATCAGAGAAGCTTTGAAGTTAAGAATTTGGAAGAGATAGGGACTCGTGTTCACAATGAAGACCAGTACTAAGCAGAAGTATTTACTGGCTTTTAATTATAGAACACCACATTAGAAGGGACCTCAAGGATCATCTAGTCCAACGTTTCTTGACAAAAGCAGGGTCTAGACAAGATGGACCAGAACTCTGTCCAGCCAAATCTGGAAAGCACCCCATGCTGGGGAATCTACAACTTCATTCAGGAGATTATTCCAATGGAAGATTGTTCTTCTGAAAAAAGTTCCTTTTGGAATCTCCCCAGGATAAACTTGTACCCCACGCTCCTCACTTTTCCGCTGTGATTCCTCATAAACAAGAAGTTTCCATCTTCTTTGTAGCCATCCTTTAAACACTGGAATGTAGTGATAAAGTCAGCCCTAAGCCTTCTCTTCTCAAGGCTGGTTTTCTCAAACCCAGTTTTCCCAAACCCAGTTTTCCCAGCCTTTCTTCACATGGCAGCTTCCCAGTCCTTTGATCATTTCTGTGTCTGTTCTTTGGACAGTCTCTGGCTTGTCCACACCTTTTTTAGGTAGCAGGAACCCAAACTGAACACAATACTCCAGATGTGGCCTGGCAAGTGCTGAATAGAGCGGGGTGACGACGCTTGTGTCTCTGCTGGTGCTGCAGCCCAGCCTCCCGTAGCCTTGCTTTGCTGCTGCAGCAGCACAGTGTTCACTCACACTGACCCTGGTGCGCCCTGGGTCCCTTCCCACAGAGCTCTTCCCCAGAGAGCTCTGTGCAGAGGCTGGTTAGATTCCAGCCTGTGCTGCACCCCTGGTTTGTGTTTTTCCCAGGCACAAGGCCTTATGCTTGTCCATTTGAATTTCTTAGGTTCTTGTTGGCCCATTCTCCCAGCCTTTCCAGGTCTGTTCCTGCAGAGTGACTTTCCCTTCCAAGTGTCTGCTTCCCCTTCAGTTTGCCATCATGGGTAAACTTCATCAGGGTATGTTTGATCTCATCATCCAGATGATGGATGATGAAAACATTAAATTGTGTTGGTCTGAATGTCACTCCCTGAGCACCCTGCTTTGAGGAATGATTTCCCATCACACTCTGGGCCTGGTTGGTCAGTTCCCCACCCACCACTTGGATCCCACGTGACCTCTTGTCCAGACCATAACACCTCAGATTCTCCAGGATGAGGCTACGGGGTTCTGTGTTAAAAGCTGTGGAGATATCCAGGTAGACAGCAGCCATTAATTCTTCCCAGCACATTTGAAAGTGTGCAGAATTATACATACCCCACCCTGCACGGTGGCTATGTGTCAGAGAATGTTAAAATGGAACAAAATGGGTTAGACTTTCATGAAGGAAACATGAAATACATACACAGGATGTATTTTTTCTGAAAACTGTGGCATTGAGAAGTTGTGAGATTTAGTAGCATCACTGAGGGGTAGGACAATGGTTTTACCTATTAAATTTACCTATTCTAAGTTTTACCTGCGATACTTGCAGGGATTGGAATGCACACCAGGTATAAGACAAAAAATTCAACTGCTATTCTGTGTTACAGTAGTGTTCATTAACCTGTGTGCAATCTATTCCCTCAGAACCTTATCCTCATAGCTTATATTATGTGTATAAATGCCTTCTTTAAGCAGAGGTACTATCTTGACTGTCAGCTATAGTTCTTGTGGTGTAGATTATGGTGGGTAAACAAGGAGATCTTCAGCCCTTTTAGACATCTCAGCTTTTAACAGCACTGACATTTTCAGAAAGATTGTAATCTTGTTGTCTGTAGTATATCAACATAGATTTTTTTAATCTCATTGCAACAACAATAGATGGAAGATTTCTGCCACATAAAAATGAAGGTTGTATATTGTTGTGTGTTTCTTTGTGGAATTCTCATTTTCATTTCTAATTTAAGATAATAAGCTACGGGAGAAACGGTTCATGTACATCACCTGTTTTTCTAAACATGGTACTCACATCTGCAACCAACAGTAGATTCAGGTGCAGCTCTGACTGTATCTATGAAGATTAGAAAGATGCCAGAAGAGTATCACAGGAGACTTAGGAATGTCCTCATCATGAAAGCAGGAAGGCTGATAATTAAGCTATTCCTAATAGCTCCTTTAATGGTAGTGACCACTGTATTGCAGTATGATCACCTCCACAGCAGTCCAGATCGGGTTTCCAGGAGGCAGTGACTTTGCTAAGCAGATGTTTCAGAGCTATAAATATATATATATTTTTAAAATTATTATTATTTCTCTGGGTGTTACTAAGTAAAATACATCAGTGTACTCTTTAACATGTTCTTAAATAGTTTACATTTTTGATTATTCTTTTCCTGTCCAAAAGTGATTACACTTTTCCTGTCCTCTTCTCACAATAAGTTTTAGGGCCTGCCCATAGCCTGTTTTAAGTCTCAATTAATATATGTAGTGATTGCCATATTATAAGGATGAAATGTACAGAAATGAAAGGAAAAAAGGCATTTGGACAGAACAACAGGTCTCTTTAGAAACTGCCTTCAAGACCTTGGGCAAGACACAAAGCTGCCCTTCCTTTTTTATTAAGTGAAGGCGAGTGTGAATAAAGAAATTACTTTATTCATAGATGTTTATGGTTCTGATTCCTTTCATTTCTCTGTGTGATTTGGGATTTGAATGTTGGGTGTTTATAGTCACTGGTAGCATTTTAAACACTCGGTGATGAGTGGAGCCCTGTGATCTACTTCAGCTTGCATTGCTGGGGTTTGCTGGAAGACAAGCAGAATGATGGGGGATTATTTAAGAAGGTGGCATAAGTTCAGAAGGCTCAGCAACAGATATTTTAGCTGCTGTCGTGATGTCAGAGCAGTAATTCAGTATTTGCTTGGTTGATAGTGGGGGCAGCTGTCTCTGCTTCCCACTTCATGTTGAAGAAGGAATTCCAAGTGTATGTGTGTGTAGACGGCAGGGACCGTGCTTTTTAAAAAGGTTGCTTTATTGTCCTAGAGGTTACTCCTGGGCTGTAGCTCCAGTTACAGTAGAGATGAATAGAAAACTAACAGCATAGTACAAACCTGTAAATCTCATCCAGCAGTAAATGACTGTGTCTAATAATTAAAGATCAGCTACTGAAGGATTAGGAGTATCTCTTCCTTTTTAACTGCAGTCTCCCTTTGTTCATTTTTTTCTTAAAGCCATTCTGGTTGCAGCATGGCTATCTGCCATCTCTGTCTCAGAGATCCTTCTCTGATGTTCTCCAGAGTGCTTTGTTCTTATTATATTATTCTTTTTACTGGAAGTTCAATGTGTGTGAAGGGAGAAAGAGAAACCCATTCCAGGGAGCTCAGTGAGTCCTCCCAACAGGACTCAGCAAGCCACTGGCATCATGCAGGCTCTGCTGTTGCAGAGCTACAAGAGCAGTCACAACAAATGCATGATAATAAATATCCTCTGAAATATCTCCAGTTATACTGCTGAGTAATAAATCATTGTTCCTTTAAGTAGACCATATGTAATTTTTTAAAAAATAGGTTTTCTTACTGCATGTGAGCTTATGCTATTATTAAATATTCAGAGGAGATTTGCCTATGCATTATAAAACTGGAAGAAATAAATTCAGGGAATTACATTAGAAAAAACTGAATGGAGTAAGTAGTATTAAATATAGAGAAACATTACAAGTTTAATGTTTTCTGAATGTATTAAAAACAATTATAGTGTTGCAGTTGAGAATGAAATTACATCTGATCTGTTAATTTTGCAATGCTAGGAAGAAAAACCCAAAATTGTGTATAAAATTTCCATTGACTTGAAGCTTATTTTAATTTTTTTTTTAATATCCCTGTGGGTATAGATTGGTACGGGAAGAGGCCAAAATTATGAAGAAATTATACTTTTAGTTATTATTCAGACAGGTATTTTGTGAGTAGCTGTCTCTAGGGATGGGGTCTCCGCAAGTCCTGGTTTCAGCTGAACAGAACCAGCAGGTAATTCCTGCCAGGTCAGTTCTACAAGGTTTGCTGGTCACTGTGCCATGAGTGGCATGTTAGTCAAACCTGCTCCTCAAGCCACATGTGATCCTTCTGGTGTTCAACAGCACATGGATTCATCCTGCTGATTACAAAATCAGTTTGGTAAGAATACCATGGCGTGGTTTCGGTACATCTGAGGGCAGCACTTGTTTCCTATGAGAATGAAAAGTTTTCCTCCTACTTGTAATTCTCATGTCACTAGCTTGGATGAAAAGTAAGTGAAATGCTACTTTTTGGCCTCTCTGCAACTTCAAAGGCAAAGATTTTTCTGGGTTTGGATGAGTTCTTCCTAGGTAAACACAGAACAGCTCAAAGAATACCTGCAGGTCTTTGAAAAGAGCAGTCAAACGGCAGCTTTTTCAAACTGCCTGTTCATCACACACTACTTGCTGCTCATCTCTAGCCTTGGCTTTTTTTCCCAATTCCATGCAGTTTTGTTTGTATACTCCATAAATAGTACAAAAGTAATATCATGTAGTCCCTACATAGGATAAAAGTGAAAATATAGGAGAATATTTATACTCGCTAGCATCTAAAAAAATACTTTGAGGAGTATTTAAAAAGATATTTGAACTTGAATTAATTTCACTTAGGAGTTTAAGGAAGTAGTTTGCTAATGGATTTTCTAATTGCTAAAAATAATTAATAAAGACCTCAGCTGAAGAGAACAGATTGGAAAATAAGTGAAATAGAGTATCCAATTTATTGTCAAAATTGACTTTTAAAAAGTGTTTCTAAGTTTTCATTGTGTGTTTTCTGGAAAGTAAATTAAATTGGCCTAAATTTTGAAAGCAGTTTTTTTTTTTTTTTCCTAAACTCAGTTTTAGCAACAGTATCACTGTAAGGTAGCTGTGCCACATGCATACATGCTTATTTTAGATGCTCTATCCAGAGTCTATTGCTCTGATGAGGTAGGGGGAAAAAACTTACTGCAAACTATTGGGAGGGGTGAAAAAAATCCCAGCAAAACTGTCCCAAACCCCAAAGTATTCAGAAGTTGTATAGATTATTTTCTCTATCATATTTATCCTGCCATCTGTGTCCTTTGGAATTACCTTTGTCATTGTTCTTCACTGAGACCTAGTCTGGCTGAAGGAATGGGCCAACAGAAATCTGACAAAAATCAGTGAGGACAAATGAGTTCTCTGTGCGTGATGGACTGACCTCTGGCAGATGTGCACAGCAGAAAAAGATGTGCTGGTCAGAAATGTTAACAGGGAGGCTATGATGGAATATAAGGAAAATATCTTTACTCTGAAGGTAACTAAGCATTGGAACAGGTTTTCAAGGATTCTCACTCACTAAAAATTTGAGATGTGCTCAAGCAAATTCCTGAGCAACCTGTTGAAGTTCAAAGCTATCCCTGTTTAAGTAGGAGTTTGGACTTCCCAACATTAATGATTCGGTCTCAAAATTCAGAGTCACAATTGCATTTTTGTGGCATTAACTGCATCTCTGTTTTGCCCAGAAAGCTATCAGTTTATTTTCAGAGATTACACACATGTTCAGTGTGACTCTAACTACTTTATAAACCATCAGATTCCTTTCCTGTCCATGGGTTATGTGGAGAAGCTAAGTCAAAGGAATGAATCTGACCTTTTTTTTCACCCCTATCATTATGCTGTTATTACCTGTTGAACATTTGCATGGAGAGGCAATGGCTCTGCTTACTCAGGGAACTTTTCTGCTGGGTTTAGAAAGTCCCCTGAAAGAAAGAGGAAAGCTCTGCATCAGTACTTGAGTGCAGACTTGTGTGCAGGAGAATCACAGTGGTGTTAGAACGACCTGTGCTGCTGAGCAATAAATAGCTGCTGTGTTTTGCACGCACTGATGGTTTGTGGGTTTTTCTTTCTGCCTCTTCAGCTGTTTGGCTGCATTCCCAAACAAGCAGAGCTGAGTAGTGGTGTCAGTGTGTGTGGATCACTGAGGCCAGGCTTTTGTAACAAAGACAAGAAATGGTCTGTTTTAACCAGCTCTCAGCAGCAAAGGACAGTGCCTGCAAGTTTATCTCCTTGAAAGCATTCAGGGAAAGGAAGAGACACTGAGCAGCACAGCAAATGTGAAATTGTGGAGTGAATGCTTCTGATGGAGGAAGATGCTGAATGGAGAGGTGCAGGTCCTGGGGTGGAGGTAAACAACTGTGTACCTTGTAATTGTGGTAATTGGGGTGGGGCTGGGCCCAGCCTCATCCCCAGTGGGCACAGCTGTGAGAAGCAGGTGAGCAGCATTGACAGCAATGAGCCATGGAGTGCCCAGGTGCACTGAGCAACCACCAAAGGGAGCAGAGGGCACACAGGTGCACTGCATGGACAATCAGGGCTATAAAAGGCTGGGCTAAAGTGCAAGAAGGGCAGATGCTTGCAGCCTTCTGAAGTGGTGTGGTGTTACTCTGTATGGGTTCTGAAATTGTGTGGTGGCACTCTGTGTGTTGTGGCCGTCTCAACTGCAACATGTGCTGTGACACTGGAGGCGAGGGAGGCTGTAAAACGTGTAGATCGATATTTTGCAAACAGGTAAATTTTACAGTGATCAAATATATTTTCAGTAGCCCAGTGAAGTAGTAAAATCTGGGGACAGACTGGCTTAAAACTAAGTAGTAAGTAGTAGTAAATCAAAATAGTATTTGATTTTACAAATGGGAAAACTCTGGGAAAGAAATGAATAATTCCTTTGAAAATAGGTTTGTAATTTCTTTAACCAGCCTTCTATCTTGTCATCTTCCTAAGCAACTAGTGAAGTATTACCAAATATATGTCCAGCCACTAAACTTTTTTGGAGTGACTAGTACAGTCTTATTTTTTTCTTTTCTTTTTTTTTTTTTTTTTTTTTACACCTAACTCTTCAGCAATTTCTTGGTTTATTTATTTTGGTTTTGATAGTACACATCAGGAAGCCATGACTCCGCTTTTATAAATCTGTTTTTTGTATAAAATGTTTTTTAAGACAAAAGAGAGGCCAGCTTTTCCTTAATGATACTTTCCTAGCTGATTTATATGTAACTTCAGTTGAGTTAAGGGATGTGAACAGTGAATTTTAGATCCTAATGAAATTATATGACTAATGCAATGTCTATCTTAGCTATACTTTCTGCTGAATTTACTTATGGGCTTATACATTTATTTGGATCTTATTCGTGCAAAGAAATCTTCACATGAGGGTTCAGAATTAAGTCAGTGAGAGTCCTCATGTGCATATATATTTTTTTAAGAGGTATAGAATTATCACAGTGCCTGTTCTATGTTCCTAAAGGAGCATTTAAGGCTACAGATAGCATCTGGATTTCATGGGACTTCTCACTTCAGGGTTCCTAATTTAATCTGTCTCATGATGCTTTGTTTTGCAAAGGGTACCCCAGTGCTGTGCAGTCAGGAGCCTGTCTGTGCACTCAGCAGCAGTGCTGAACGTGCCCAGGATGGCTATTGCAGGGTTATCAAGCAGCAGATGCTCTGTGGCCATGGGTGTGCAGGAAGATGTCCTGGTGCACAGCCAGCCCTGCTGAGGCTGATGGGAGAACAGTGACAGTGGCCTTCAGGTCCCTGTGCAGTGACACGAGACTGGCTGCCAGCTCATCCAGGCTGTTAGGGATGCCTGTAACCAGTGTTGGGATCAGGAGTACAGATCTGCAAGGCTGGCTGGCTGAAATTGAATCTCACCTGTAAAAGGGGTCTAAAACAGTCTAAATAAGCTCAAAAGAAGCTTGGAAGACTTTCAGCTCAACACATGGGTGTTTTGGGAAGCTTCCCTCCAGTGTGGAGGAGCTACTTGGATGTTTGCTATTTCCAAGTAGGTGGTACAGAATTCTGCTTTGTTTTCAGTCATGTATGCAGCTTCTAGGAAAGCATCATTGTGAAGTGCTTAACTATTAAAATTATATGCGTGAATCCTTTTTTGGACCAAGTTTTGGATCCTAAAAAATTTGAATTTCAGTCATGTGTAGTGAGAGAATTTGACTTCTGAATTCACTTACCTAGTAAAATAGACTTGGTCCAGGCTTTTCAAAAGGTGGAAAAAAATTCTTTTGATTGGTGGAAATAATATTTAGGTATCTTGGGTGCTTTCCAAAACATACCTTGGTATAGTGACTGACTTGGAGCTGGGGACGCTATTTCAGCTGTTGGCATAATGTCAATTGGCATTGTAGATTTCAAAAAAGTGTTATCTGGGTTGCTGCCTGTGCTCATGGGGTAGATTGTTTTTGCATAATGTTTTTAAATGTACCTATCATAGGAAGACTGATAGTTTATCTGAATTACTTGAATATGAAACCAAGTACAAAAATTGTTCTAAAATACAAAATTTAAAAAAAAACCCAAACAAGATAAATCAGTGATTTTGACACTTAGCATTTTGTTAGGGTATTATGCTAAACCAGCAAGTTTGAACTGAGTATCACTTCCCTGCAGACATGCACTTCTATTATGGACTGATACAATTGTCTGACATTTCATTAAATGTTGGTTGGTATTAGTTTATTGCTTTTATTTCATGAGGAGTAATTCAATTTCTGGAAAAGTGAGTTTTTAAAATATTTTGCATAAAAATATTGCTGTTACTGGAAGAAGACATAGTCGTTGGAATGTGAAGTTGAAAGATGTTCATTATGTAATTGTTCCATTAAAACAAGGGCAGGCCCTACTATTCACTTGCCATTTACACCCTAGTTAGAATAAAATGTATTGTGTCAAGTCATTCAGACGCCTTGACATTAATTTACCATTAAGGCCAACAACTCCTTTGCATCATGGGAACAGTCTTGCAGAAGATATATCCTTGAAGACTAGGGCAGGCTGGGAAGCTTTTAATTGAATTTCCATGGCCAATTTTACTTCCCCCCTCCCCCCCCCCCCCCCCCCCCCCCCACCCAGTGTTGTGGGATTTTTCTTCTCGTTGTTTCAAACCAAACATAAAGAACATAATTCATGAATGGATATCATGGTGAAATGTGGGATCTTAACCCCACTAATTCAGTGGCTGGGTGTTAGATGAAATAACTGCACTTCTCACTCTGCAACCTTGAATAAATCATAAACTTTGCACAGTTCCTGCTCTTTTTAATCTTTTTTACATGAAAACTTTTGATGAGAAGGGAAAGAGGGCTGTATGCTAAAATGCTGGGTTGTCATTAGAAATTGTAGGTATGTCATGTAAACAGCCTGCCTCTAAAAATGCTGATTGAAATCAGTCCTGCCACCTTCTAACTGCGGATGAGAACAAGAATGAATTTCACTAGCTTGCATTTACAGCTTGCTCTTAACCACAACAGCTCATCATGGGCTGCAATAAGCTGAGAACTGAGTAAATAGTTTCACACTTAGCTGATGAGAGCTTTGTGCTTCTGAGAGTAGAAGTTGCCAGCAGATCATGTACTAATTAGTTTAGAACTCACTGCAGTGGGAGCAAGCAGAGGCATCATCTGTAGGCTGGACCCAGCCCTGGAACAGTTTAGTCTGTTCCAGTCTTCAAACCTGTGAATGGTCTGGGTGGAGATGCTGCAAACCTGCAAACCTTGAATGCTTAAATCCACAGGCAGCAAACTGAGGAAGAGGTGACAGCATCAAAGCAGTAAATGAATAAATATGAATGCTAATATAACTTAATTATATTTTGTTGTTCAAAACCTTCCCTGAACATTGGTCATGGAAAGGCAGAATGCTAGGTCAGGAACTAGCTAGCTATTTTTAGGAACAGTGATATAGATTTTTCTTCATCCCTTTTCCAGAAAGCCGACATTAACACACTGTTCCCCAAATCCAGAGATCTTTCAGGGTTAAGATTTCAATGCTGGTGGTGGATCAATGAAAGTTAGGTCATGGCCTAACACAAATGACACTTTCAGGAGCTCTGCCTTTGAACAGAAGAAAAAATTTTCAATTCATCCTCATGTAACTGCCATGAAATAATGCAGTAAAACAATTTAAGAGCTATTTGTACTTGGAGCGACTCAGTAAATCAGACTTCACAAGAGCAAACTGATTAGATGAATCACTGACTCTGCAGATGCATTGGAATAGAATGTCATGTGATTTTATTTTTAAAATGAGAACATTTAAATGAACATGTGCAGACCTAAGTTCCTCAGTAATAACCTCTGTGCAGTTCAGCAGCTTTCCACGTGAATGTTTTTCAGACAGTGAGTAATTCTCCAAGTATTGTGCCCTTAATTGGAGGGGACACTCGGGGGGGCTCATGCTGTGGGTTTTGGAGAGGCTGACAGTCTCTCTAATCCGTGCCAGCAGAGGATGCAGAAGCACTTGCCTGCTGTTGCTGAAGTCCAAGGTTTAGCTATGTGGAATCAGCAGTCCTGTTCGTGCAGGTAACCTATCTGTAGGTGTGATGCTTTGTTAAAGAATGAACTGTAAGCTCTCCCAGACTGACCAAAGTTAATTGTTCTGTGTAACAAAGTGTCATTTCTAGACCCCTTGAGGTAAGCACATACTGATGAATCAGCAGTTGAAATCAAGACTAGACTGATGAGCAGCACTCTTGGAAAGCTCAGCAGTGAGGACAGTCTCTGGGAGAGATTCTGATCTCTAGGATATGCAGAGTGTGAAGATAGATAACTGAGAGATACAAAAAAGGAAGCCAGGGCTTCTGCATTGTCTGGAGAAGATAGCATGCCAGCTGGTTAAGAGAAGAAGCAAAAAAATGTTCCCTTTTTGGTTTGCTGAAAAGAATTTAAGAATCTGAGTTTTTTGAGTTTTTCTCATTTTGGTTTTTTTTTTTTTTTTCCTCCACCCATCTCTTTTATTATCATATAACCTCATTACATGCATTCTGATTAAATTTTTTTTTTCTTTCTTGAGCTAGAGGATGAGGTTTGTGGGCTAGTGGGGTTTACTGGCTATGCTGGTTACTTTGCTTCTAACTGAATTACAGAGCACTTCTTACCCAGGGGTTTGGCAGAGCTGTTTTGAAACTCTGTAAACTGAAGCCTGAACAGAGGCCATGCTAGTCAGCACACATTCCAGGGCATGTCCAGAAGATATCAGGGATAGATTTCATTTCATGTGCCTAAAGGCTAGACTGATAGAAGCCAAAAAGAGCAAGATGATGTTCCTGTTGCAGATGGTAACTTAAAAGGCTGTCTGATGTGTAGCAAGATGCTAGGTTCTGTGCTTGAACCCCATGGGTCACTGTGCAAGTGTCTATTCTGCCCTGTTAGTTTGGTTTGTTGATGGGTTTTGAATTAAATATTTGGCAGAGTACCTGTAGTAATTAACGGTGGACTGTTCTTGGAATTCATTTTTCATTTTGTTCAATAAAAAAACTGCTTCATCAACACAATTTTATTCCACACAGCTGAAAATGTATGAACAACAAGCCACTCCACAAACCCAAACCAGATGTGTATAAGACATTCTGCTTTTCAATGTATGGTAATTCAAATGTTCTGCCTGGAAAAATTACTTTATTGAAACCAATCAGAGGAAAAAATATAATGTTTACAGAGGCAACATTATGTGCTCTTTAAAAGACATAAATGACAATGATTGCTAGAGAGTGTTGTCAGAAATAAAAGCGTCATTTGTTTTAAGATTTACAGTCCACCACCATTAGAGTGAGTTATTTCAAGTCTGTACTTCTTGGAAAAGAAGTTTCTTAAAATACCTTTTATTTTTTTTTTTTAATAGAAGGGAAGAAAGAATATGGATGCAGGTCTTGTAGTAGAAAAGCTTTGCCTCGCAAAATATTACAGAGTACATCATCTTGACTATGTTAAATGAACATAGGTAGCCTTAAAGTATTTTGAGTTAAATCAACTATTTTTTCATTGTAATTTCCTTACAGTATTCTGCATCCTAGTTATTATTTTGGCAAGTTGCTTTTCCAGGTGCTTCCAAAGAGAATGGTTGGAAAACCTTATGTTGTACAAGTATCCTAAAGTGGTTTTGGGGCATAAAGGACAAGAGGTACTCGTGCACACTTACACAGAGCATCTGTCTCTGTCCAAGAGCACGTTGGTTTGAACCTTTTTGTTGGAGGATGTGTGGTTGTTTTTGTATTTTTAAACACAGTTTGTCATTACATTCAACTTGAATTTTTAAAAAAGTCAGACCTGAAGACAGGTTAGAATTATAATTTGAAGTTCTGTGTTGCCTTTTTGGCCTCTGCCTGTCCTCACTTGCTGCACAACTAAGCCAGGTCAAGTATTTTAGAGAGGCAATATGAAATAGCATTATTTATGATCAGAATTCTCATGCTTGCTTTCTTCAAAAGGTGAGTGATAGTACATGTCTTCAGGATATTTTCTTCTTGACATATTTCATTTAAATTTCATATTGAAGACATGGGTCCTTGGAGGTTTTCTAGGTTTCTCAAGACAAAGCCTTGAGCAACTCAATCTAAATTCAGTGCTTGACCCAGCTTTGAGAAGGATGCTGCACTAGCTAACCTTTCAAGGTTCCTTCCAACTTGGATTCTGTCACTTTGTGATTTGGAATGAGAAATAGCTGATTCATTATAGTCGCACTTTATAAGCCGCTGACTACATCCGAGTCTTGTTTTTTGGGTGTACATCCTCATTTGTGAAAACTTTGGTAAAAAACAAAAATTAAATTTGAGACAGTGGATGTAGAATGGTTCAAGTGTACTTGGTTTATTTCCTGGCTCTGCTTTAAACAGTGTGTGTCCCATCCAGTGGATCACTTTGTTTCTCTGTGGCTTGCTTGTATTTCTGTTAAAGGTTAATAATTTTAACCTTTAATTTGTTTTAGATTACTTTTTTTCAGGACAAGTATTTTTTTGTCTCATGTACTTTCTTGAAGAAAGGAAAAAAAGCCCCAGACAGCTACTTTTGTTGTGATTTCATATTACTTGTGCTGGGGGTTGCCAGATGCCACTGTCAGTGCTGTGCCTGTTCAAAAGTGATCCTGTTGGGAGCAAAGAGAGTGCTTTTGGAAAACTGCTCTTCAAATATAGGGTGCACTTTCTTCTCCCCCACCTCTGCTTTGTGGGGTTTTTTCTATGCCTTTGGGATGGCAGAAGATTAGTTTTGAGTTGGAGAGACAGAAGCCTCTGTAAAAGGTGTGTTCAAAGATGATATTCTATCTTTACCATTTTGAAGGGTTTCCCTAGAAATGGGGCAAAGTGAAGATGGAGAAGGCAGAAAAATGATGGTATTTATATTCATGCTTTTCTGAATGGACTTGGGCTGAATAGTGGGATTTTTTTCTCTTTATGTTTTCCATTCCTTTCATAGTCCTGTAGTGTATCAGTCATGAGGCCAAAGAGCTGTTGTGATACAGAGATTTATTCAAGATGCTTTTCCCCCACTGAATATCTAATGAAACTTACATCTAGTGGAATAAAACTTTCTGTAGTGTTAATCTAGGGGAGGTTTGCATCCTCTGCTTAAACTGGAGCAAGTTGAGAATCTTAACTGCTATCAACAGTGTTTTATAAGTTTTGCTTGAATATGATACTTTAGATCATAGTAAATAAACACAGAATATTCTATCTGTGACAAACAGTGGATCTTAAAATGTTTCATATCATTAAAAAGATTTAAGATCAGTAACTAATGTGCTGAAGCCTTTAACATCCCATGTTTATTGCTGGGTTTGAAAATAACGAAGTAGCTCTACTGTTTCTTCCAGTACCTCTGTCAAAGTGAACTCAGAGTTGCTGAAATACCAATGTCACCAGGGTTACCCAAAGCTCCAGGGGGAGGGAGCTGCTGTATCTTGGAGTTTTACGATACTTGCTGAAGCACAGAATAATTTTTTAGTCTTTTTCATGTTATAGCTTCTCCCCAGATAAAACTGAGATGAGATGCCAAAGTTGTTTACTACCAATCCACACCATAAATCTTTCACCAAACAACTGATAGATTTATAAACAAGCAAGCCAGAGTGCATCTACATAGCCACGTGCATGCATACATATACAGGACTGCATTTTGATTTAAAACCAGGTGAATGATGAGATTATCAGATTAATGACATCATCTTCTCAAGCACAAATCCTGCACATAACCATCAGAAGTTATCCCTGGTGGAGCCTGCCTGGTTCCATGAAAAATCAGACACAGACAGGAGCACTCACCAGCCTACATTTTTTCACTGCTGCCAACAACCCATGCATATTATTAGCTCTGGCCTCTGTCCTGGTGAAACTAAACAGTGTTTGTGCATGTACAGACTCCTGTACACCATAATTATATGAGGAAGAGACTCAGTAATGAACATAAAGCAATGAAGTATATCTGCAAAATTAGACACCCAGTTCAGAATGGGATTGGGAAGTGCATGTCTGTCAACAAGCCTAGATCAAAGCAGTGTGGAAATAGTGGAATTAAAAGCTGAGGAGGGGGTGAACTTTATAAGTCCTTTTGTGGGTCTGCAGGAAAAAAAGGGGGCATGGGGGGAAGTTGTTGTTTGTTTTGGTGTTGTTATTTTTCTCAAAATCATTGCTATGTCATAATTACGAACACTGTACTAAAAGCCTAGATGTTTGCAATGACTGCATATCTAATTCTTCAGCCATAAAGCCTTCATTTGAAGCCATCTGTAAGGCAACTTGAATAACAATCAGAGAGGAAGATTGCCTTAGTAGTTCTGTAGTTTGTGACCCTTTACATGGTGTGTTTTTCCTTAAAACTCGGGAGACAAATTTCCTAGGAGTAAATCTCAATTTCCTGCATTTTGTGAAGCACTCTGCATAGCTCTGATGCTAGAGAAATAATATCAAATATAGCTCAGAGCAATATGGAGAATATTAACATCCACGAAGTGATACTTCTAACTGTTCCTGGTTTTAGGGCAGATATTGTCCTGGTTTTTGCTATACTCTGATTTTTAGGATAGCTCAGAACACTAAACCCTCAGCCCTTGAAAGCTCTTCCTATGCAAAATGTGTCCCAGATATGAAAACTGAAAAAAATTACAGATCCTCAGATTTCTTCTGGCATTTCAAGAAATATTCAAAATGCACAGCTTTTGAAATAATGCCATAATCTGAATTGCTTCCTGATGTGCTCCCAGTGTGTTCATCCGTCTAATTCTGTGAAGAGATGGGAGGGTCCCACTCTCTGTACATTCTGCCTCCAGTGCTGAAGAGGGAGGGAACGGAATAGAAGAGATGGTTGCTGGAGTTATAGGCTCTGTGGGGGTGCAGAGAGGGTGGGGCTTCAGGTCTTAATTACAATTCATTAAAAATTAAGCTTTGCCCTGAGAGAGAGATGGATGCGAAGTGTTGAATCCTTCCTGAATCCTAAAATAGGGCAGCAAAAACTTGCACACAAAAGCAAAATCTTCATAGGAGTGAAGTTCAGTTTTTTTCCAAAATGTCATGAACATGGCTGCAGCTGTTGGAAGGCTGAATTTCAACCAAAGTTGAAATGTACAAGCTCTCAGCTGTTTGCCTGGCTGTTCACTCTCCTCAGAAGTCTCACATCTGTTTGATAATTCTGTGATGAAATGAAAGCCTGGGAAAATCACCAGAAGTGGTTACACTGCACTGCTGCACGTGGAAGGGCACTGCAGTCTCTGAATGTGTCAAGTGAGGTTTCTCAGACCCATGGCCTCATGATGCATCTGCAGTTGTGCTGGCATGGAAAAATGCAGCATCAATGATCTATTTTTTCTTCTGAAATAATCATTAGCAGCACTAATTGGTCGTGTTACGGTAATTATGGATACAATACATGGATTTGGGGACATGTATTTGTTTCTTGGAACATCCCAAATATTAGCCCTGTTCAGATATTGATTGAAGCAGCCATGGTGTGTGGAACAGATCTGTGGGCTTGGCTGATACAAGCTGAGAATTTATCCAGCCGTAGTGGATGTCTGAAAGTCCTGATTTGCTTCCACACTGGCTCTTGGTGATTCTGTAAGTTTTTCATTTCTAATAGTCAGTTCAGGTGTGGTACAGATCTCAGTGCTCAAAAGCCACTTCCTTCTGATTCAAACTTTGATATACCATGAAAACATGCCGAGATTTTCAGCAATGTCCATATCTCATGTGTGCTCAGAGACAAGCCTGCAAGCCTTATGATTAAGTGTGTGGCAGGGTGTGCTGCTGCCTTTGTTTGATGCTGAACTCCAGCAGCTCCTCTGCACTGACAAGATGAGCAGAACTGATATGCTCTGTGTCTTGCTTTGCTATCAAGTTGCCACCTCAAACTCTGCATGCAGCGTGTGTGCAAGTAGGGAGTTGGGTAATAAAGACTCAAGATGTCTTTGAAGTCCTTGTCATCTAGTGGGAAGAGAATTAGCTAGCAGAAAGCATCATCTTGCATGTTTGACATTACTAAGGCAGTAGCATAAGAAAATACATAAATCTTGTGAATAACCATGAAGCATACTCAACTGGAGAAAACAGCAAGAAAATAGAGTAGCTGGCAAATGGAGAGATACAAGCTGCCAAAAGGGATGTGAAACATTAATTCTACCATCTCAGGACTGATTTTTTTTTTTTTTTTTTTTTGAGTTATATTTATTTTTAGAGCCACCAGATGCTAACCTTATTGCTTATGCAAACTAGATAGTCTGAAAATTGTTCTAGTTTGTTCTAGCTCACTCCAACCTCCAGTGCCCCACAGAGACTGTTGCAGCAAAAATGAGATCAGCTTTGAGGAAAGAAATTCTGACTCTCTTCTTCTCTTGGATGTGGGTGTATGTCTTTCTTATATGTGCCAGTGCCTATTCAAGGGGGCTGGCATGGGATCTCTTTAAATTACCTTTTCATTTATGAAGATTTTCCCTATGCAAAAGATGGCTAATTCAGCCTAACCATAAAGCCAAAGATTTCCACTTTCTCTGCATGGTAGTGAACTTCTGATCGTGTGCTTTCCCCTGCCCCCAAGTTTTCCATACTTTTGCTCAGATTTTAATTAGGTCCAAACCATCACACATTTTTCACTGCTTTTTAGAGCAGTCAGTCTAAATTTACTGTTGGCAAAAACAAATTGAAAGCTGAAGCAATGTAAAAATAACTCTTTTAAAGGAAAAAAAAATCCCAGATTCAAAATGAATTTCCTTGTAATTTTAATCTAAATGAGTACTTCCAAACCAGGCTTAGATGTTAGGCTTGATGTTGGGGATTTACCCCTTTTTAGGAAGTGATGTCATTAACCTTGGTTTAACATTGATCTAATTTGGAGA
The DNA here is from genome assembly GCF_031753505.1 of Anomalospiza imberbis. Lineage (NCBI taxonomy): Eukaryota > Metazoa > Chordata > Aves > Passeriformes > Viduidae > Anomalospiza > Anomalospiza imberbis. The sequence continues at coordinate 9,939,482 of NC_089688.1, read as the reverse complement.
AGAAGCAGTGGCATGCTTATACTTCAGTTTAAAGCAAATTAAGTAAAAGGTTCAACTGATTTGTGAAATGAATAGATAAAATATGTAAATTAATACTGGATTATTAACTACATACCTGCTATTTACGAACCTAAAGTACCCCACTGTTTAATGAGCGATACTTCTTCAGCCTTGAGTTCATCCAAGTTACATCCCAGCTATGTAAAAGGTAGTCTTACATAGAGATATCAGGAGATTTTTTGTAATTCTCAGTGTTTTTCCTGAAGGGACCTGTTAGTTGTTTGTATGAGCAGGTTTTTGTTGTGCTTTCTTGATATCCTGAATTTCCAGCATTTTTTTTTTGTTAGTTGTCTTTTTCACTTTCCTTCTCCTGCCTCTTATCTTTTGACCCTTTTACAACCTGCTAGCCTATGTCATTTATATTTGGAGAAATTATGGTTTAGCACCTTATTGATTGATTTATTCTTCCTTTTTTTTTTTTTTTTTTTTTTTTTTTTTTTTTTTTTTTTTTTACTCAGGCTCTTATTCTACTTCCTTTTGTGGTATCCCTGGTCAGAACTTGGACCAATAAAGCAGTCTTTCAGTCTTTGCCCTGGGAAGATTTACTTGGGAGAGCAGTAGGGTAGATTGTAAAGGAAATTATCTTTGTGTTTTCTCAGGAATGGCTAAGAAGCAAATATATCTCAATGTGAGCAGAGAGTTGTGTCTTGGCTCTCCCAGTTAAGCACCGAGTTTGAACCTGGATAAACTGGGTGAACTATTTGTGTCAAGAACCACGTTTGAATCCACTTTACCCATTATTTAGAGCCCCACATATTTAAGTAGATATGTACCTGTTGGTGTGCCCTCGGCAGCATTACATGAGAATAATTTAAAAGGCAACATGACTGGAGAAACAAAGTCAAAAGTTAACCATTCATTGGAAGAGGAGGGAGCAAAATACTGTAAAGAGTATTCCTGCCTGGACTTGTTTCCACAAACCTGAAATGGGATGCTGTTAGAAGTGTTGATTGGTAGTAGGGTTCATCTCCTGTGAATGTCTGCCGATGGTTACTGGAGCATTTTGAAACTAGCTTATCTGATTTATCAGCGGATTCTTTTCTTGGTCTTTTCCACCCTTCCAAGAGTAGCAGTTGTGCTTTCCAGAGGATATTACTAGGATTTTTGCTGCTGCTGCCAAAGATCTTCTGGCACGAAATCACTGTCTGAGTCAGCTTTGTAACATGACAAATTCAGAGGCAGCTGCAGTAGTGATAAGTTTGCTGCCTAGTGGGCAGCTTCTGAGTAGACAATAAATCTCTTACTAGTTATAAAATGTCATTAAAAATGGCCTAACACAATAATGATTGTGAAATACTGTGCTTGTTATTCCGGTTAGCAGGTTGAAAGATGTATAAGTGGTCTAAGTTAGAACAGTTATTCAGTCGTATATAGCAGCTTTAAAAATTAGAAGCCATCAAAAGAGGATAATGTAGGTTCCCTGTTATCTTTTCTCACCCAATTGTTAATTGCTCATATTGTATTCTCATATTTCGGTGATCACATCTGTTGCTTGTATATATGTTTTTCTTTAATGTGGTGGCACTAGAGCAGTGTATATTATGCATTTTCCAGTGGAGAGATTTTACAATGGAATTAAGCTGCCATTGGAGATGCTCAGTGTTGCATTTCCAGAACTGGACTTTTGTGGTTGTTGTTTTGTAGTTCTATTAATGCTGCAGTTTATGAGTTAAACTACTGGTTTAATTGGCTTTTTCTTTCCTGTACGAGTGTCTTCAGTCAACCAGAGCCTGCAGTCCTACTTTTTATGTCTAATTATGTTCCATTTCTGTGCCCCAGCCTGCATTTAATTTGCACAGAAGTGGAAATGAAGTTGTCAGTGACATCTCACAATGACTCTCCTCCCCCTTACTTGAGCTATATCAGATGCCAACACTGCTGATTTGTTGAACCAAGCTGTTTTGTTTAGCAGTGCAAAGCTGACTGCTTTGCGACCATCAAACTGGTACAGTGAGAACGAAGTGCTTGTGATGTTGCCCAAATTTCTCATGGGTAAAGGTAGGAGATATTTCAGTTTCAATTATGTATTGACTTAATCTGGGTAATGCAACTTCAGCATGTGAAATTTCATGTACTCTGCTAGCTAACGCTGGTAGATAACCTAGGTTAACATGGATTTGATTTGATTCAGGAGTGTAGGAAAGCAAAGGAATACTTCTGTTTTCTATTTCAAGGCTAGTTTTGTTGCAAGGGGAATGCTACAATTGTGCTTAGTCTGCATTAGCTAAATCAATTAATTGCAGAATGGAGAGTACTGAAGGGTGAAAATGCATCTTAAAGCTTCTCAGAGCAAGAGGAAAAGCTGCTACAGATGTTTCATTCTTCTCTTTTCCTAATGTGAAATAGGGGAAAATTGCAAATATCATGTTTATATTATCACAGTGCAAATTTGTTGATGCTATTTTAACATCGCCTTTATCCTTTTTGACTTTCAAGTAGTGGTGGCTTTGTTCTGTCGTGCTGTTTTTGTTGTAACTTGAAGTGTGAAGGAAGATTGAGATATGTGTAGCATTGCATTTACACTGCTAGAAGCCCACCCTGCAGACCTCGTAAGTTTGTGCAACATTGGAGGTGAAAACTGACCATTGAATTTATTTATCCTGCAATTACATTGCTTTCTCAGGTACATAAACTTAGAGGGTTGGTAGGTTTTTCTGCATTGCTTTGGCTGGCTTGTTTTTTTTTTTTTTTGTTTTTGTTTTGTTTTTTTTTTTTTTTTTTTGTAAGCTCTAATTTAAAAGAATATATCATAATTTTCCTTAAAAAAAAGTTTAAAGATGGGAAGGCAAAGCATAAGACCTACAATGTCTGTTTAGTCAATAATGAATAGAAAATTAACCTGAGTGTTTTTGAGAACTTTTAAATTCTAGTTAGTCTTAGTTCTCAGGGATGTATTTTTTCTTCATGATGTTCAGTGGAGTTAAGTAATTACTGGAATGTTTTTAATCATAGCTTTCACAACTATTTTGTTGAAGGATGCACGGTACAGTCACTCAAAAATGATTAATGATGAATGCTGTGATGACCAGAAATACCCATACCCCAAAAAGCTCTGGCAGCTGGAATTGCTGGTGAGATGCACCTCAGGGTGCCACTGTGATCCCTCAGGTGCTTGGCAGTGAAAGAGAAGTTCTGTGTCTGATGATAACCAGAACTCAGCAGCAGTCAGTGCTGTTTGGCCTTGATGTGTGTATGCAATGCTATAGACTCTGTGTATGCAACAGGGAGGGAATTATTAGAAAAGGAGTAGATGGTGGGGTGTTTGTTTTTATTTTTTTTTTAAATAAGTTATTGAATAAATGCAGATGCTAAGGCTTGATTGCATTGTGTGCTTCTGGTGCTCAGGTCTCAGAAGGAGCTGGAAGAACTTGAAAGACATAGACAAGAGGGACAATAATTTACTCATTTACTAGCTTGCTGTCACTGTTAAAAGACTGAGTTATATGTACTCTTTTGATGGTTGTGAAAGGATGTGATTGTTAAATGTGGAAGTCAAATAGGTTAGACTTCCTTTTGGTGTTAATTAAGTTTCTGATGCCTCATAATCTTCTTGGTAGCATTATATAAAATAGCTGTGTGCATGTTTCCCCTTACCTGCCAGTGAGCCATGCTCTAAACCACCTCCACCATAGGAAGAAAATACATATTAACATTCAATTTAACACTAAAATTAATGAATTAAATGCACTGAAATGGGAAATGCAGATTTTAACTAATATTTACATCTCCTGAAACTCAAAAATCAAGCACTTAGTTGATCACACGTGAGACGCTGTGATACTTTGCTCAGGATGAGTATGGTGACAGGCTATAAAATTAGAACTGTAGAGCACATTGGATGTAGGAGCATTTGTGTGCTTCCAAATGCAACTTTACAATGTTGTGGCTTGTGGAGACTGAGGTGAAAAACAGGAGCCCCACCAGAATATTGCTTGTAGTGGTGCTGGTCCCAAGAGAAATTTCAGAGTGCATTATACTCTGTCTTCATGAAAACATCTTTTCTTATTGTCCCAAACTACATATCTTCTCTTCCCTTTGCTCCTTGCTTCACCATTAATGAGAATATGTATACTAGTTTATTGCACTAAGGTGTAAATTCTTTAATAATAAGTAGCTGGCCAAGAGGTTTCAATTTTTAAACTCTTGTACCAACATAATAGTCTCAGTTGCAGGGAATTTAGCAGAAAAATCTCTTTCGCTTAGTAGGCAATGGCTTAGATTTGTATCATGGATGTTGAACTCATAATTTTGTGTTAAATTGAAGATCAGAGGGGGATGCAACTAAACTGATTTGAATATGAGCCAAAGGCCAAGGATTCATGAAATAGAAAAAATCATGTTTATATTATTCTGTGAAATATTGCAGAATATGTGCACGCATTTTAGATATACCTTTGACATCTCTGGTCAAACTGACCCCAACTTGAGTTTTCTTGACTGCAGTCTGATTTCTGAAGCTGTGGTGGCCCACTGAGAGCCTCATTATCCAGCTCTTCCTTAGCACAGTTGACTGACTCTTGGCTGTGCTGAAGCAGTGTGTGTGTAAATTAAAAAGCTATATGTGATTTACCTAATTAATGGCACTGGAAATTTCTGGCCAATAAAGCTGAGCAGTTTGTTGTGTGCTGGTAGTAAAGACAAGGGGATTTGCAGTGTGTGAACTTCTGGCAGCGCCACATCGAAACCAGCTGGAAATTTGTTCTCCTTACCTGAGAAAAAGAGAAATCTTCTGAGGTGATCCATACACAAGGACAGAGCAGTGCAGATTGAGGGAACTGTTGCAAAGACACTTTACCTTGTCATGCCCATCCGCTTTCTGTTCTGGAAGACTGAATTAAAAGAAATAAAGTGAGGAAATGAGATTTAAAAAATAAAGCATAATTTAGAATATATGGGTTTCTTTGTGAAAGGAAATGTGGAGAGTAATGTTAATGATTCATAGCCTGACTTTGCATGTCCACACAACAAGAATGTCAGAATTCTAAATGAAGTAATGAATAAATTTTAGATTGCATGCCTTGGAAATATGCAGAAGCGTAAAGTTAAAATAGCTTTTCTTATTTCCCTTGTTTCTAGTCAATGTATTGTTTGACCTATTTCAATTCCTTGGAGAAAGAGCATCACTGCCAGTCAAACAACCTACTCATGTCTTCTTGATAATTAGTATTTTTACTTTAAAATGTGAAGTATTTCCCCATATAACTAGAAGAATTCTTTCATTCCATTAGGTATTTCCCTCTATACCTACAGTAGCTTGGCGGTGACTGTAAGAAGTGATTTATTAAATGTTGGAAACACTGTTCTGGGTAGTTCCTGTACAACTTTAAGGAAATGGTAAATTATGCAGAAAAATAATAAACCTTAGAACATAGATGAGGCCAGTGCCCCTGCCCTCTGGAGCCATTGGCCTCTGTTATCCCTTTGCTGTTGCTTGCCATGAAAATGCATAAAATCACATAATACTCTGTTTCCAGAAGAATTTTCCTACACCACAATGTGGAAAGATGTGCAAATACAGATTGTTCCATATCTGTAGTTGGAAAAGTGTTGCTGCCCAGCAATGACACCTGCCAGCTGCCATTAGCCATGAGACTTCTTCTATCAATTCTAGCATTTCTTTCTTTAACAGGAGCTGGGCAAGCTAAAGTCCCTGTATATTCCAAACAGAAATATTTGCCTTCCAGATCTAAGGTTTCTGTCATTCCCTTTCTCTCCTCTGGTCTTTGCATCTAAACTCCCACCCCCACACAAAGTTTCACAGGCAGAGGGAGAAAGAAGACAGCTGTGATATAAGAAGTTAAAAAATTTGGGGGACTGTTAATTGGGTCTTTTACTACATGTAGCAATAATTGTAACACCAATTTTATACTTGTGTTGTAGCAGTATTGAATTATTTAGGTCATTTAGTTATTTGTATTTTCTTCTTGATTTGATTCACTAGATTTCATGTGAGGTGGATTTTGTTGTTTTTTTTTTTTTTTTTTTTAATTTCAGAGCGCTGGTGACTGCAGATACCACAGATGTGTGCTACATCTGCTTTCTTCTAGCATCTTTTAACTGACACAGTTTTCTGGTTTGGGGTGTCCCTCTTATGTTTTGCTTGCAACTCTTGAAGTCTATATTTTATTATTTTTGAAATTTATTTACTAATTTGCTTTTATGCTCTAAATTTAACATTATTTCAGTTTCTCCATCTATTGGAGATTATTTCCTAGAGCTATTTGCACATCCTCGAGAGGGTGTCCCTTTTTGGTGTAGTGATGCCATCCAAAAGTCTCAAGGGCTTTTGGAGTCTCCAGAGATGTCAATATGCTGGGATGGGTGGGACTTCTGGCACAATCTCTAATATGCTGTTTTTTCTCTGATTTCCTCTATTAGCTTCTTTAGATCAATTAAGAAGTCCTACTGAAGAATAACTGAATGCATTTGATGGATAAAAGCACTCCACACCTAGAGAGCCCATCAGAACTGTCATAACTCAGTTTCAGAGTAATTCTTCACTTTGAACACTAAAACCTAACTTCTAACCTAACACTAACACCGAACTTCTGGCCCTTTGTGTCTCACAGGACTCTCTCCTGAGTCATTTCCCATTTGTTCAGCTTTCCCTGGTTTCAGTTTGAGCAGCACAGGAGAATGCAGGCTCTGATGTACAAATTGCCCATACAGAGATGAATTTCAGTGGTGTTTAGGGTTCAGTATTTAAGTTCTGACAGATGTGATCAGATATTACATTTCAAGGTGATACTGGCATTATTTCCTTTTCTGCTTTGGAGTTTGTTGTGACAAAGCATTAGATGGGTATATTTTTGTCCATTCTTTTTAGAACTAGTGCTTGATTAGTTTGATTTTTTTTTTTTTAAATCATGAAAGTAAAGGGATTATTTTATATTTCAGTGTTTTTTGGATCAAGTAAGTAACACATGATATTTGCTAATTACACACTAGCAACTTAAAAATGCTTCCATATGTTTTTCATGATATGCATTAGTACTTGTGTATAGTGATTTCAAACTGCAAAAACATTTAGAAAATATGAACAATAAGGTCACAATTAATTTAGGACTTGCTGACAAGGGAGCTCATGTGGTTTTTGGAGAGATGACTGTCTGTAATAAGTTGTTCTGGAGGTGTTCTGTGTTGTCTCTGCAGTTGTGCAGGTGATGCTGTGCTCTGGTGAGATGGGAGGAAAGCAGTCTGTGAGGATGTGCTGATTTGTACTGACAGGGAGATGTTTCAGAGGAATGTGCTGGTTAAGTTAATATCACATGAGCTTTCTTATGTAATCCTCACAATGAAATGCAATGGGAAGACACGGCGCTGCCTCTGATAACAATTGCAGCTCCCCCCCGTCTGGCTGGGAAGCCAACACCTGTAAATGACATTGTTTTGATGCACTGGCTGCGTTTTCAGTTTGTTGCTAAATTATACTGATTTGTTCATTTGAATCTGAAGGATAATAGAAAATCTCCAACGAGTCCCATATCTGTAGCACAGTTTTGTTTTATATCATGATGCAATCAAAGCTTCAAGAGTGTTATTGGATTAAATACAATTTTCCCTGGCACAAAAATGGCTAAGGGGTAGCTTCTTGAATGATCGACATCCAGAACTCTATTGCTTGTTTATACAAAACTGCCTCTCTAAATGCAAAAAAAAAATACTTTTCCTATTTTTAAATAAGCTTTTGGCTTTAAAAATATATAAATATATGCAAAGGCGTTCAAGTAAGTTCAGAACAAGAAGTGTGTTATTATTTTAAAAACATGACATTTTCTTTTTTATTTTTTTTAATTTTTAATTTTCATCATTTCTTACTAGAATTTTTAAATTTAATTATTGCATGGCTAAGACCAGCTAGTGTTCAGGTAGCACTGATAAAGCAAAATTTCTGCATTAAAAATGGCGATGTCTAGAATGTTTTCTTTGCAAATATCAACAACTTAAGAAAGCGCTACCATCAGCTGAGGCTAAATCAAAAATAAGCACGAAATATTTATGATTTCCCTTTCTTCTGCCTTAATGAATATCTTCCTAGGACTTGGTATTTTCTTCCCCTACCCACCTCTTGTTTGCCAGGGGCAGAAAAGGGACTCTCTCACATCTGAGAAGGAAGGAGTTTTTTTCCAATGGGGGGAATCATGGTGGCCAGAGGGTCTGACCTCCCTGTTTGTCATTGTCCTGGGCTTGGTGAGCATTTCACATGTAGATCATTGTACATTTTGTTATCAGTACTGTTGCTGTTACTATTCCCTTTCTTTTCTGCTTACTATTTCCAGTAAATTGAACTTATCTCGACCTGTGATCTTTGCCTTTTGTGTTTCTAAGGGAAGAGGGAATAGGGGAAGCTCTAAACAGGGAACTAACCTTCCTAAACCATCTAAAAGCACAGGAATAAAAATTTTAGGTTCTTTGATTTTTAAGATTCAGTAAGTGAATAAACAAAATCACGTCTAAACTATTCTGTGTGTAAGTTTCATTCTTTGTGCAAGATTTTTCTAGTTAGGGATACCACAGATAATTCTGAGATATCAGGAGAGAAGCACTAGATGACCCTGTAGGAACTTCAGGGAACCCTGCTTATTGTAAATCATTGTAAATACATTGCCATTTACTTCACCAAACACAAATTTTAACTCCCTGTGTGCTATTAACTGACTTTTTATGCTGCCTTCTTTGTAGAATGCAGTAGTGCTACAGGAATATATTGTTAAAAATGTTGGGGTTTCTTAAGAAGGTATTTTTTTGATAACTAGAGTTATATTTTCAGAGGCAATTAAGTTGCCTGTATCTGGCTTATTTTTTGCAGTGCGTTTAGAAAAGGGATCAGGGATTTAAAATAATCATCTTTCTTTTTTGGTGCCTCAGTAAGTAATAGTTCTCTGGGAAAAGATCAGTTATAAATGGATAAAAAGATAAAGGAAAAACCAGTTTGCATGTTGATACTGAATCTGTAAAGCTGGCAATACCCAGTGGTAGTCAAAATATGCAGCATTTTTAAAAAGTCCTTTAGTGTGTGAGCTCTGGTCTTAAAACGAACCCTGTCTTAATATTCCTTGGTGGAAATGCACCAAGCATTTGCCTTACGTGTGTTATTGACTCTGTAGCTGCAGAGTTTGGGTGCCTGCCTGCTAGTTCACAAAAGTTACACAAGGCCTTTCAATCTCTTGCTCTCCTGGGTCATTTTTCTCCCTACAGCAGGTTATGTCTGCCTGGGAAAAATGTTTGCAGCGAGAGGGCCAGGGAGTGTGAGTATCATTTACAGCTAGCATAGGAAAGTTGCTTTGTTGGAGATGTAACCAGTAAAATTTATTTCTGAAGATGGAATGCTGCAGGACAGATGTGATGGATGGGAATGGCTGCTGCTGCAATCAGTGCAGAAGCAGCTGCCCTGAATGCTGCTGTTTCCCAGGATATTTTAAATCTTGCATTCTTTCTTTTCTTGCATTTTTCCCTGGCAGTTACAGATTTATCAGAACCAGGGCATAGTATTGGAAACACTGAAAGTGGTAGCCTTGAAGGAGCAAATAGCATTTCTAGTAACCGTATCATGCCTTGAAGATCACTCAAAAGTCAGCTGTAGTGAGCCATCCTCTACTGGAATAAATACAATGACATGTTTTAATGAGACAAGAATACAACTTCACTAACACTTTTTTAGACTGTTTTAGACCTAAACAAAATAAAATAATATCTGTAAACTTTCGAAGGATTTTTTGAACAGTCTCAAAGACTGAATGTTTGTAGAAACGAACTCTATGTTTATAAAAGATCTTGAAATGTGAATGAAATTCTGGTTCATTTGATTACACAGTGGTAACTGAAGGTTGGCAATGATATATCAATTCTTGGAGTATAGGAATCATGCGTAAGCCTTTGCTGATACAGTAAGGCAAGAAAAATAAGAACAAGAATGCCTAGAATTTTTTTTATTCCAACTTGGTTGGAAAGCTTCCAGCAGAAATCAAGATCTCCTGCTGCTTTTGCATGAAACACCTGGACACATGGCAATTAAAAACATGAAAAAACACCTTAAGGAATACACACTGAATTCAGGGGACATCTGAATGCTTAATAGAGATTCCCCTTTTGTTACTTGTAAACATTTGGGACTGTTACCACATTCAAAGACTAAAAATAAATTAAGGAGCTGTATTAGTCAATTTTTGAATGCCTAGGTTTATAAATTCTTTTTAAAAAAATAATAAAAAAAGTCAAACATCAAAATACAATGGTGTTTATTTGCCAGGCTTCTGAAGCTATGAAGGACAATTCTACCATGGAAAAGTCAATTCAGTATTTGGTTAGGAGTAAAATAAAGCAAGAGACAATAGTATGTATTATTTATTAGATAAAGAACCAGGAAAACTGTGGTCTCTATACCGTTTTCTCTGTTTTCTACTTTCTGTAGTTATGTTTAGAACCAGTTTTTAGGTTTTGTTCTTATCAATATTTAATGAAGCTGTAGCAGACTTTGTGAATGCAGCATAAAACAACAGCAGGATTGTAACTTTTATGAAACTCATGAATGGGATATGCGAGTTCTCTCCAGCAGAAAGTACCCAGCAGCTCCAGGGATATCTAGGATAAAGTAACTTCTAGTGAGATTTTTTTATTTAAAAAAAAAAAAAAAAAAAAAAAAGTAACCAGGTCTTGAGTACTTTTCAGCATTGGTGCAATCCAAGGCTGCCATAAGGAGCTGCCAGCATCATTGTTACCTACAACTGTTGTGCTTAATTTGAAAGGTGAGGGACAAAACACAACAGAAAAGCTTGAGATTGTGTCAAAGGGGAGAAAAGGAAGTATTGCAACTTATGCCCATTTATAAATAAAACACAAGGGTTGATTAATGTTAAACAGGGGAATAATTAAAATAAAGCAGAACAAAACTTCTAAAGAATATATTTAATCTAAAACTTTAAAATGCTGACCTTAGCAAGGTGTTCTTGATTTAATGATGGTAGAAGAGCAGTCTCTTTCACTTCAAAAGCCGTGCTCTGAGAATTCACTGCGTCACTGCCTCAGTCATGCTGGATCTCCCTCCTTTTGCTCCTGTCCTTTGGGAGCACCTCAGATTCCTTTGGTCTGTTTATTGCAGCTGCCCTCATAAAGGTGTTTGCACAGATTGCCTCTCCTTATTTGTGAGCAGGCTCACAAATACGAGTCTTCTCTTCCCTAAAGCTGGATCAAGCTGACTTTCTGTTCATTGGACAGTTTACTTATATTTTGTATGTATTTGACAGCAGTCAAAGTAATATTTTGTGATAGGCTGTATGATATACAATGAAATGTTCTCTTACTATTTCAGTGTATATCAGGTCCTGCAAAGTGGTTAGGAATTTAAATTTTTGAATTAATATTGAATATGAAGATTAAACCATAGCTCTGTGGAAATCATAATCTTCTTTGAAAATCACACTTCATTAGACAAAACCTTGTCGTAGTGAAGAAAATTAAAATATGTGTCAGTCAGGCATCTTCTTCTGAATATTTCACTTTATTGTTGATTAATCCAACTGTATTGGAAAGGTTAAAGAGTTTTATTAGAAGACAGGAATGGTAGTTCACCCTGACATACTGTCAGTCTATTCCAAATCTAGTAATCTAACTCAATATTTCAAAGGTACAGCCAACAGTTCTACCTGTAATCAAGTCTTTAACTGTGTTTTGGGGGTGGGCTCATATACACCTACAGATGGTCTGTGTGAAATGACACAATCACCGGTACATTGCTTGTGTTTGAGTTTTAGGCTGTTTTTTTGTGACTGGTGAATCAAATTAGCATTGACCTTGGGTATTTGGCTTTTATTTTTCCTCTTCCATTGTAGTGGATTTTTGTTGTTGTTGTTGTTATTGGTTGTTTGTTTTTTTTTTTAATTTACATTGTGTTAACTACTTTTGCTTGGTTTTTATGAAAAAAAAAATATATCTTATTTCAAACCATATTTTAGTGTAGTAATATAAAAATGTTGGTCCAGTTAAAGGACACAAAGTAGGTCTCTTTACATTTTAGCAGGGAAACCATGGAAATTGGAAGTGGTTGATATTATACTGCAACTTTGCTGCAGTCTGGTTTGTCTTTCTGCAGGTCTTTCTTTTGAATCTTTTAAGAAACCTGATTGCAAATAATACTGCAGTCAGACAGAGGTTCACATGCCCTGGGCTTTCCATTTCTTTTAGTCTGTGTTTGATGTTACTGAGCCCAGTATGCTCAAATTTATTTCACAGGTACTGTAGGAATAGCCAGTACTTGTCCTTACAGCATTTCTTTCCTTTCCCTGTTTTCTCCTCAGACACTACAACGTATTCCACGGAGCGCTCTGAGCACTTTAAGCCATGCAAAGACAAGGACCTTGCATATTGTCTCAACGAAGGGGAATGCTTTGTGATTGAAACCTTAACGGGATCCCACAAACACTGCCGGTAAGTCATCTGCCAAAAAGTGCCAGGAAGGTCTTCTGTCTGAGGGAGGAAGCATTAGAAAAGAAACAAACATTCAGGTGTAGAATGTTGGAAAGCAGTGGAATTTCTTCCCTCCAATTTGAACCTCACAGCTGGTGGGTTTTTTACTAGTCTGTGATAATCATAAATAGAAATATGTAGATACAAGAAGCAACATCTTGATCTTTCAATGGATAAGAAAAATAGTCAATAATATATTTTCTAATCATGTAAGGATTACTGTTTCATTTTGTTGGGTATTTTACATATAAAAGCCCTATATTCCCCTACATACCAGAAATATTCCTTTATTTTGGGTATCCAGCTGGAGCATTTCACAATAGCTGTATGTACTGTTTATTGAGAGAGAGGAAGGGATAGCAGTTTTAAGAATTAGGGTTTCTTAAGTTTAATTACTGAAAGACAAAATGGGCTATGATAGCCATCTGAACCTGCTCTATAGCTGTTGTACATTTTTATACTCCTGAACTTCTGCTATTATGCAAGGCCATCTTGAATGTATTGAAAAGAATATCAGAAAAGAAAGCCAGATCACTTATTATTATTATTATTGTTGTTATTATTAGTTAGCCATAGAGGCCAGTAAAAAGGAGTGATATGCAGAAGGAATACTGCAATATCTTCCTGAAGATGAGGATTTTAGCACACATACCCACCAGACCCCCAATTATTTAAGCAATCTTTCATGTTTTCATTTTGGACTGCTTGTGACCTAATTTACTCCTACGATGCTGTGTATGGCAGACAAAAGGTGTATCTGAGACACTCGTATGCCCACGTTCTATCCCAAACACCTAAATGTGTGGAGAACTCTAGCATAAATAATAAAAAGTGTTGAGGACAGAAGATTTCCTGAAGGGTCTGGGACTTCAGCTGCCAAGTCCCAATAAAAGCAGAAAAAAAAATTTGCAAAATTTCATATGCCTGGATTAAAAATGGAAATTTATGAATTTAAAGACTGATGAACTTCTGCTTATCATCAGAAGAATATTTCCAAGTTTTTCACTTTTTTATACAATACTGGTGATTTTTTTTTCCCATTCAGTTGTGTATGGTTCAGTGATCATTCATTTCCCTTCTTTATGTTTTTGTATGGCATGCTTAAATTGAATATTATGATTCATTTGTTGTGGAAAATTGATGTCTTTTTCTACTTCCATCTTAATACTACACAGATTTTTTTTTTCTTAAAGCAGATGAGGTTTTTTGGTCTTTCTTAAAAATGTCATGAGCTGTTAAGGGAATTATATAACTCAATTATTTGTTTCTCATAGAATATTCAAACTGAACAAAAATGCTATAAAATAGCAGAGGAAAATGGATGTATATGAGGATTTTTAAATTGGCTGATAAATTTAGTAGCTAACCTCTTTAAACAGACTGGTTTTGCAAACTGTGGATTACATTTTGAGAAATTGGCAGGAGATATACCTTAAGAGCTGCATTCTTTTTTTGTTTTTGTTGATTAGCTTTTTTGACTTTCAGGATCTTTCCTATCATCTTTGCCAAATTCTTATTTATTTCCTGTGATTCTGATAGTGCAGCCTGGCTAATGGTTAGAAGTTTTTCACCCAAGCTTTCCCCTGTTAACTCAACAAGTCAAAATGTTGACTTTTCATTTTTTCCAGCAGAGTGAAATTTTTTCATCAACTTCCTTGTGTTATCCTTCCATAGGGAAGCAGCAGTATCTCTGGGAGTGCCTTAGCTCCCCTGTGTTTGAGGTTTTTGTTGCCTGTACAAGTTCCAGGCACTGGCACATTCTCTGGGAATTAAACATCTTTTTTATGGTGGGTACTCTGAGTGGTGCAACACCAAAAGACCCATATTAGGCAATGATTTTCATATAGCAGAAGAAGATACATTTTAAAATTTAGAGGGCGATTAGTTGTAGTACTTTGTTTAGTTTTGTAAGGACCTTGGACACTGCAAGCAACAACTTATTCAGAATCGCTTTTATACTGATAGGTTTGTCATTAATGGAGAGAAACATTTAAATTTGACCCCTAAATGCTGTATCTCTAACTGGGTAGACTGAGTGTGTCTTTGTGAGAGTCAGTGTTGTAATGAGTGGGATGCAGGTGTTTTCCTGTCTGTAGCCTATAGCAGTGCTCAGAAATAACAGCCAGAATGTACACATATAGAAAAATACAGTACTGATATACTGTAATTGTCCTGTAGTAAAAAAGCAAATTTTTTATGGAATTCCCACTGCAATCAAGAGAAAAATTTGAATACAGAATTATGAAGACTTAAAATGGTACTTTGTTCTTGGAATCAGGCTGCATTGTATATGCTTACTGAGTGATTTTGCATCTGTTCTGGGAGCAGAGCACCAATTTGCTGAAATGGGAATATGCCATGTGGAACAGCTGCAGTCAGAGGACCTTGGATGAGCAAAAAACTTTTATCCCACTTGGTCAGGTTTGAAAGGTATTAGTAGATTATATTCTTAGAGAGTTGTTCTTGCGGTGTGTGCACGTCTAAGGATAATATGCTAATTATAAAGGGACAGAAAGAGAGATTTGGTAGCAATAAATATTTGAGTTACACATTGGGCCTCTTCTGTATCCTCCTGACCCATCCTGGCAATGCCAACAGGCTCACCTGGCAGCTCAAGCACCTTTCAGAGTTCATAAACTCCATGGTGCTGTTGTTGGAAGGTTGGCACGTGCCCCCCTTCTGTCTCCAGCTGTCAGTGGTCACGTTGGCACCGGGGTGTGGTAGAGCGCTGGCTCTGGCTCGTCCCTGTTCTGTGGGATTCCTGCTTTGAACCCACAACTGTGGGGAGTGGGACCAAGGTGCACCCTTGGCCAAGGGCAGGGAGGAGGCTGTGTTACAGGAGGCCACTGGAAACACAGGAGATGAGATCAGAAGCAGCCCTGATCATGGATCTTCCACTCCTGTTCACCTACAGAGGAGTGTCCTGAAGTCACAGGAATTTATTTTTTAAAAAAACTTAATTGTTTTTATTCTAAATTTAATTCAAAGTCGTTAATTCAATTTTTTATTCAAACTTCTGCATTTTACTCACTATCTCTTGGTGAAAAATTGCCTGGTATGTAAACTGGCAAGAGTTCTGCGTGGTTAGGTAACAAACAGATCCACTGGATGTTTTGTGCTATTTTAAAGCTGTGACTTCAGTGTTTATTTTTGTGAATGATTTAACATGAGCTTGTTTTAAGGATAGGGTAGGTCATCGGCAGGGAAACTTCATATTTAGCTTCTCCATATGCTTAAATTTTTTCAATGTTGCCACCTTGAGATTTTCAGCTGAATGGTGAGGGTGCCTTAAATTGTAATTTACACCAAAAAAAATCAAGTACACAGTCAACTCTGACACATCAGTGTTTAATGGGGTATTATGTAATCCAGACTTTAAAAAGACCTGTTCAAGTTTTCTTTGTACAATTTTATTTTAAATACCCCATCTCAAGTCATTCTGGAGTGTTTTTTTTCTTAGATTGGCTTGTGGGGTTGTGGTTTCTGGGCTCTTTTTATGACTCTTCCTACATTATTTTCTTCCTTTTTAATCCCTGCATTTTCTTTAGATAACCCAATTAGGACTGGAAAACACTGGTTGAGCAAGTGGCTAAAACTTTTGAGGGGAGAAGAGGATGTTCTTTTAAATTTCTCCTCTGGAAGAAGCCATTAGGACTATTGTGTATGCACAGAAAGTCTCAGCACTGGTGATGAACTCTGGTGCACTCTGTATAGGTTTGAGTATGTTGGATGAGATATACCTTTCATCCTGTCCTCCTGTCCTCCATCTCTCCTTCAAGCAATAGAAAGCCTGAGTAAGTTTTCTGACAATGGAGAATTAAATAATGGAATCACAAAGGTACAGTAAACAAAGCATCATTTCCAGTGGACCAAATTACAGCAGGTTATACATCAGCATCTGAAGTGTGCTACTGTGGTTACAATCCCAGAGTTTTCAGATTTCATTGGACAGTCTGGTTTTGATGCATGAATGCTCTGGTGAATTCTGAGTTTGGTGGTCTTGCTCATCTTTATGCATAAATTTTCCATTTTTACGTTTAGTTTGTTAAAAAATTATACCAGTATTTCTCAGCTTTGTTTAAAATCTGTCATGAGAGCAGAAGGATTGAATCCCCATTTAATGAAAATCCAGTTTGGATAAATGTTTATATACTGTCAGGTTTTATTGTGAATCTTCTGCATAATAGTAACTGTAATCCAGGCACAGCCCTTGCTGTCAGTAAAAGCAGGAGAAAGGGATCAAACAGATGGGACTTTAGAACCATTCTGAGCTTGGCATATGATTTGTGCACTTAACCATAAGTTAAAAATCTAAAAAACTAAGAATATAATTTCCCTGATTTAGTTACATGGCTTGTTTTCTAGGCTTTGGCAGTCTGACTTAGGTGTTTTAAAATACCAGCTACTCCATTTTGTGTGTTCCCCCATCTTGTATTACACTGGCACTTTTCAAGATTGCAAGTCCAGGAAATAATTCACTATTGAATAGCATCAAATACATTAAAAAAATCTCACTCATGTCATAATATTCCAAGCATACTTTCATCAAAAAATCCACTGTATTAAGATGACACTGTAACATACAGCTACAAGCTTTTAAAGGAGGAAGAAGGCTGTGCTTGGAATTTAGGATATTTTCCATGTCAAGGGCAATCAACAGAGCTCCTGTTATGAAAATGATTGTCTTATGAGCATTGCTGTAGCACATATCTAGATTATAGTTGTGTAGTTGCATGCACCATTTTCTGGGATGTCTCTGCCTTTACTTTCATGTTTACTTTGGAAAGCCTGAAGCAAAGTT
This sequence comes from Anomalospiza imberbis, assembly GCF_031753505.1. Classification (NCBI taxonomy): domain Eukaryota; kingdom Metazoa; phylum Chordata; class Aves; order Passeriformes; family Viduidae; genus Anomalospiza; species Anomalospiza imberbis. Next base: position 9,922,159 of record NC_089688.1, on the reverse strand, counting down.
AAAATACAAAGTTAGGTATCTATAAGCTGTTGTTAAGCAGCTCCTTAGTAACTTTAATATAGATACCCCATTGTGTTATTACTCCATCATCTGTTTATTCAACAGTGCTCTCACAAGCTGTGATTGCTTTCAGCACTGTGATTGCTTCTTTAGCTGAAAAGGAATGGCCAGTGTGCCTAAAGTGTTGTGCCTGGTTCATCCTTTTCAAAGCTCAGCCTGTAAGAGGTCAGGAAGCTGGAATTCCTGAAAGGTCTGTTACAGGGTGTGCATTTTCCCAGGGTAGCATCAGCTTGCCCATGTTCATTTACTCCAGGTAGTGCTCATAATAAATTAAAACCTTTACTGCCTTAAGTAATGCTAATATCATCTACAATGTGACTACTTCTGTCTTTTTTTATTGGAAACCATCATGCTTTTCTTGTATATTTTTAGATATTTTTTCTCCTTCACAAAGCAAGCAAATAAAAATCCCCAAAGACCAAACCAGAAAATGGTCCCCAAACCCAAAGCATTTCTGTGCATTCTCTTCAAGCTCCTGCCCCCTGAAATAACAGGAAGAGGTCGCATGCCTTTGTTGTCACATTCCTGGTTTCTTGTTTTAAACCTTTTTAGATATGAACTGTGAAGAAAAATGGTTCATAAACCTCAAGGTGAAATGATCCAAGATATCTGTAGGACTCTTACTTGTTACCTAGGTATCCTAACTCTTTTCATATTATCCAGTCTTACATAATCATTATAATTTGGTCTGAATTTTTTTGCTATCAACATATAAGCCTTGAGTTTTTTTTAATTGGATGCAGTTATTTAGAATAAAAACTAAATTAACTGGTCCAAATACCAAATTTCACCTAGATAAAATCAGTACTTTTTCAGTTATCCCTATTCTTTTTCTAACAGTCCTCTAAAATCAAGCCCCTTCAAGTCTGATATTATGGTATAAGAACTCAGTAAATAACAAACAGGTTTTTAAATGTAAATTGAGTCTTTTAAAACCTCCCCAGATGCAATAGTGCAGGAACACATTATATGATATTCACATGAAACACAAGAACATCTGATTCATGCTTTCATAATTTAACTTTCAGAAGATAGAGGCTTTTGAGAAATCTTCTTGTCAAAGTACTTTAATTATTGATTAATTTGGACAGTATCAACACTCCATTTTACAGTGCTTTTTATTTACAGATTTTCCCCTAGATTATTGCATGCAGCTTCTGCTGTAACTTCTATGGTAGAAAATACTTTCAGCTTGCAGAATACATACGCCAATTTGAAAGTCTTGTGAAAGCCAGTTACTTTCAAATATCTGCAAAACTAAGGGTTGTAATGCAGCAGTGTCATAATTTTCATATCAAATGTCCTGACAGATATTTTCCTCGATGTGTTTGCAGAGGTTTCCCCCTCACACATTAAAGGTTTTGGGTACTGCAGTAAGCCAGTGTTTATTGTGGTTGTTGCTGCTGTATCATTCCTTCAAGCAGCTCTGCACACAGAGGTCACTGACAAAACATCTGTTATCCATTTATCCCTCTAAAACATTTTCTGAAAATAGTTCTGTATTCATTTCATTGTTTGGGGGAGAATAAATTAATTTAGCAGTAAAATGAAATATAGAATGAGAGAAAGTTTTGCACTTAATGATAGTTTTAAGTTTCTATAGCCTGTGTTCATAGTATTTCAGGTTTTATTTGCTTTCTGCTGAGCACCTTAGGCTATATACTCTAATGCTTTTCCTTTGGGGAAAAAAAAAATGATTACTAACAGTGGGATTTCCTGGCTCCATTTCCATCTTTTGAAGATATGAAATTTATGCACCTGCTTAAGGTTATGGTAAAGATGTATTTTTCCAGTGGGAACAATAAGGTAAAAGTCATAATACTGTACAGGTAAAATGCATGCCCAGATAATTAAATTACACTCCAATTTAACAATTCACCTGTGATTCATTCAATTTAAGCAAATATCTATGAAAGCAACATAAAAATCTTAGTTCCATTTTGTCTTGTTTGAAATGCTTATTCAATTTAATATTTTTGAAAGAGTTTGAGGAAATAAAGGAGAAATCATGTATATGTGCATCCAAAGTTAATGTTGGTGCTTAAGAAAATGAGTGTATTTTAAACCTGTGTCAGCAGGCAGTACTGAAAAAACATGGAATTAATTTTTCTTTCCCAGAATACTGAAGACTAATGTAAATCCATGTTCAGTTAGTGTGAAGTATGGGAAAATGTAGTTACAGTCTTAGCGCATCCCCTTGCTTACATCTTATTTTTTTAAAACCACACATCTGTAGTTCAGAGATAGTAGCATGAAATTAAACAGTTAATGTTTTCATTTATGTATGTACAGTTACTTCCCAGACATAAGAGATGTATATCCTTTTTTAGATCAACCAGTAATGTGAGTGAAACAAAAATATTTCTGGAAGCTTTAAGTAAACTGTCATCTCTTCCTGAGTTCTGGAAGAGAAAGAGGCCAAATTGAGCTCCCTTGGGATTTGGCAAGATCCCTTCAGCTGGTTGAATCAAGGGTTGGGCTGTAACCTGGAATTTCAGTAGGGAGAAGTGAGAAATGTAGTTGCCAGCTCAGCAGCTGAGGTGGTTTTTTCTTGAGGCTGCTAATAATGCTTGGATTTCTTCATTTGGCATTTAAGTGGGAGATCAGGAACCAGTGCTGTGCTAACATTTATTTCCATGTCTCAATATCAAGAATACTTAAATCTGGTGGAACCTTTTAGTTTTACCACCACTTTTTCTTGTGCCTACACTTGTTTCTGAAGCTGTATCCTGCCATCACAGTTTAGCAAGGCATCCTGGTTGTGTAGCACATCTCTGCTTGTAGAGAGGAGTGAAATCCATTTTATACAAATACAAACTTCTAGTAAGAATGTTGACCTGTTAATAGGATAAATTGCCTCAAAACTGCCTCCTGTTTCCTAATTCTAAAGCAAAATAAAGCCATGACACATACAGAAAGCTCAGTACATGCTGTCTGAAACTGAATACAAGATGAAGAGGTACATCCTGAAAATTGGAAAACCACAAATTGGTTAAGTCCTTCCACTTCAAAGGAATGCTCTTTGAATTTATAAGAATTGGGCTTTTTCCCCCCCTTATTTTCCAAGACCCCAGTGGAAGAAGGTTTGTGTAGCTTTTATGGTATACATAAAGAATTTGTAGAAAAAGAAACCATACCTTAAAATGTATGGGTGCAAATATTGATGGCATATATTGCATCTGTCTTGAAGCTAAGGTATGCAAATATTCTGCCATCAAGCTCTGCTTTTAAATTAACTTGGAAATGAGTTAGGTTTGTTGTTGTTCTTACCTCCCTTAGGCAAGAAGGAATTTGTGAAGTGCATAATGCAGACATCTGAAATCTCTCATTTAAATTCTCATCTCTGCCAGTGTCTTAAGTACACTGAAAGCAATAGCATTTCCAATCTAATCCTATCTGCAGACATTCTCCCAGAAGATCTGGAAAAAAATCTCACTAGAAGAAGAAATAAGCTCTGGACAATTGAGTCCTTTAAATAGAAATATATGCCAACTATATCAAAATGCTAAATACCAGAACTTTAATCTACCAGCACTCTAGATCCATCTGAATGAGAACAAACAAAACCAACCACCTGTTTCGTCTATCCTTCACTGCTAAGAAAACCCTTCCTGCTCTCTCAAATAGGAAGAGGGGAAGTGAGGCAAAAATATGTGGCTCCTGTAATGTTGTGTAAAGTGGGGCATCTGAGATTAGGCAGGTGAACTGTTTCCTGTGATTTGTATTGAACAGATAACTATTCTGGTCCTTATCCTGTACCCATAAACTTAGCGTTTGAATTTTAAACGTGTTCCTTGAAGTCATTCCAGTGCAGAGGGGTGAACTCTTTAGGCAACCTGCCAACAGGATATAATAAGCAGCAGATTTAGATAAAGTCTCTTCAAAGATAATGCCAGGAGTGTGTAATGAAACACCTTTTGGGGACTGTGTGTGTTGGGTAGAAAACTGCAGTTTTCACAAGAATTGTCCTGTTGAAGAAGCCACTGTGAGAAGCTTAGGGTAATATCTGCACTCTCACTTGGATCACCACACAGATCTGAGGTCCAACTCCAAGCACTTAAGCTAGTTATAATAGCCCAATGATGCCTGGTTAATTAATTAAATGCAAAGGATATTTGACAGGGGAATGCTAAGTTAGATTATCTGTGGAACTGCTTCTGGAAGGGAAGCTTTTGCTATAAAGCTATATAAGTTTATAAACTTTGCATCAGGTGCTGAATATTTTTTAGAAAACAGCAGTTCTTGGTTTTTTGGTGAATGTATACAATCTTTGCAGCATGCTTTTTGTCTGAACCTTTCCTATTCTATGATGCTTTATCCTGAATTCACGAGGCAAATTTATTTTATTTTTTAAAAGCATCTTACAAAATAATGTCTGGAAACTAATACTTTTTTGTTTGCTAATTTTTATTAATAGTTTTTTGAGGACAGAGGGAAAAATATTTAGAAATTAAATAAAACCTAAATTTGACCTTACTGGTCTCAGGAAGATCCTCAAAGACAGGCCTCATTTCACACAAAAATACATAGTGTTTTGGGTTTTTTTGGGTTTTGTTTTTTTGTTTGTGTTGGCTATTTTGAAAAGTAAAAACCAGATTAATAAATACAATATTTGAAGTGGCAGGAGGCTGAAGTTGATGGGATCACTCTGGCAGACTCTTTGAGGCTGCTGAATGGAACTTTGCATTGGAGCTGCACTTGTGTCAGGCTGACTTTCAATTTTGCCCTTCCTCTTTGTGTCCAGTTATTTTAATTTTTCTTCTATCTTTTGGTCCCCTCTAACACTGTTAAGGTAATAGTGAAGTTCTGACTTTCAGGGTCCAATCCCATCAGAAATTGGAAGGAGGGCAGTGTAAAGTCCTTGTACAATGGCTGTCCTGGATGGGCATTCCAAGTGAACTGCCTTCTGGAGGAATTGCTTAAATTTCTCACTGTGGCTGGAGCTCCCAGGAAAGTTTGTGATGATGACCAAATCCTAAAAAATGAGGTTTTTGCTAATCTCATTAGGGAAATACTAGCAGAAGCCTGAAACAGACTATCATCCCCCACTCCCTTCAGTTGGAAAAGTTTATTTCAAACATAATCTGAATAAATTTGTAAGGTGGGTAACATACCAATTATAAGGCTGTGGTTGCTGGCTGAGGTTAGGGCAGCAGGGTGACCATGTGCTGATTGTCTTTGAGGACTCTGGAGGAAAAGGTAGAGAATGAGAGCTCTGATGAATTAGTATAGACAGAACATGGGAAAATAAAATCATGATTTGATGGATTAATAAGTCAGTAACAATTAAATAAGACTAACTGCTTAAATATAGAGGTTTTTCCCTTTAAGCACCATCAAAGTCTTAGTGGACTGAGGAAAATCACGTGGAAGGAAATGCTGTTCATACATCTGTGGTGCTACTTCCATGTAAATTGCTGCTGTTTCCATGTGACTTACTAACTCAAAACCAGTGCAGAAATCATTGGCACTTCATGTTGCTGCATTGTCCAAGGTCTACATCACTTTTTGGTTTTATTTAGAACAATGGTGCTTTTGTTTTGTAAAGCAGCCATCATGCTACCAAAGCTACCAGCTCTATGCACTAAATCAGTTGCTATTAGGGAGCAGCAGCAGAACTTGTTGTGGCTGCTCTGGCAGTGCTGATGTGAGATACTGATCCTGTGTGATACAGACAGGCTTTGCCAAAATGGGCTCAAAAAGCAAAGCATGATTTCCATGTAGCAATGTTGGTTCAAATCATACAAGATGTTGTCAAAAATGAACTGTTTTAGCTTTGTTTTCTCTGTTACTTTGATCATTTTGATCATTCCATTTGGGAAAGAGATATTTTTCTCGTGGTTATCTATAGAGGTGATAAGTTTATTTGGTTTATTGTTTGTTTTTAGGAGTGGGGCTGAGGGTTTACCTCTTTACACTGGAACTTTAAAATTCTCCTGGAACCAGGAGTTTCTAACATAGCAAAACAAATTTCTGTCAAAAAAAAACATGATTTTCCTGAAATTCAGGAAGGAAATAGCAGCAACAACTAAAATTTTATGTGGGTTTATTTTTTTGCTCTCTTTTGGAAAGAACTAGCAAGTTCTCGTAGCATTACTTTTAAAATGCTCACTCTTGTAAAACCCTGAGCACTCTGTGTTTGAATAATAATGATTTACACTAGTGGAAATGTTTGGTACACTGCAGTAAAGATTTTTATATCTATCTCATATTTGCAAGTAGTGCACAGTAGAATATTTCCTAATAGAAGAAAATGGATGAGGTAGTGGCAATATATGCAACATGTTAGCAAAAAATAGACTGTATGAATTTTAAATAAAGCACAAAGTTAATTCATTATGCATGATGGATAACTATATTTGCCAGGATGAAATTTCTAGTAAATCTTACTATTGGCTGAATCAAGATGATTGTGCTCTTGTCCAGAGTGACTTGCTCTCTTTGTGTAGTTTGATCTGCTCATGATGTAAACATAAATCAGAAAACAAGATGTTGCATATTGACAGAACTGAAATTAATTTTTTATTTAAAAAAATACTGTTACAGGATTATCCCAAGTGTTGTGTTTTGTTGGGTTAGATAGAAGGAAGACACTGCTATGTCTGTAGCTGCATCTGGTAGTTTTTTCATTGTTTTCAAAGATAAGTTTCTCTGTTCTGGATTTTGTCTTCTCACAGTTATTTTCAATAATCCATAATCACACCACACATTTTATGAAACCATACAGATCAAAGGTCTGTCTTAGTCATCCCAAGTGCATTCATTCTGTTTAAATGCTCATTTTGACTTGCTTGTCTTCTAGCAGTAATCTGAGGCTCACCACAGCGTAAACAGAGTTGTTCTTAATCTTTTAATTATTTGTTCAGTTAAATCCCTTTCTGAACTAGATCCTGGCAGTGTGTCCTGAGAGCCATAGTGTCCCCAGGGTCTTCCTGGGAAAATGGTCACTGTAACCCTGTTTCACCCCAACTATTCTCATCCTGAGTTCATGCTGCATAGAAGGGACCAGTGTTCTACTCCTCTCTTGGTGAAAGTCCTTGTGGGGCAAAAGTATTTCCTCCAGCAGAGAAAATTAATCAGGATTAATTTTGCTTAGGGATTAGGTGGTGTAACCTGAAAAGAATTATCATGGTAATTCTGGGACACAGTTTTTAGGTGTAGAGAGAACTGCAGCATTACGTGACAGAACGAGTTTACATTAATTGGAAGAAAACATGGATTCATGCCTAATGAATCATTGTTCAACAAAGGATCAGAGTAGAAAAGAAAAACTACAGTCTTGGCCTTTCACTACTTGAAAATGTTTGCAGAGTAGCCAGGAAGAAGGCTTAGTGTCTGTAAGTAGGCAAAATTCCAGATAAGCTTTTCCAATATTGCTTGCCTTGAAATTCAGCTGCTCTCTATAGTAAAAACCAGCAAGATGGAGTACCCATCAATTTTTTTCACCAACTTAATCTGTTGACATTTCTGAAAACAGGCAAGTAATATATGAAAAATAAATGTAAACTTTTTTCCCCTCTATAAATTAAGTGTTTGTAAAGAAAAGGCATTTGTAAATAAAAGACCTTTGTAGGCTGCGTTGTATAAGCTAGAGCTGTAAAAAAACTGATTTGAGTGGGTTCTCAGTCAGTTAGAAGCTTGCATTATAATTTACCATTGTAGTTTTCATGTTAATTACTGACACATGTTAAGCTTTTGCAAGTCTCTTTAATGCTTTATTAGTGTTTTGTGGGGAATAAGGATGTTTAGCATTATCCTTAGAGCATAGATGTTAGTTTTCATTTTATTTCTGTTACACGAAGGCGCCAATAAATATCTTTATTGTCATCTAAAAAGCCTGGATATGCAAGTGCTATTCTCCTTTCAATTTATGCTCAGCTGGAATAACAAGGAGGTCTAATAGTCATATGAAAAATTTGCAATTATGAGTCCTAAAATGATTAGATAGTTTGTATGTAGCTAATAGAAACTGTGTTATGCTTTATAATAATTAGGTACTGGATTGCTATTTCTTTTAGAAAGGCGTACAAGTGTAAAAATGAAAGTATATCTATCCATTTTCTTAGGAGGAGTTTCTGGAGTTGACACTGGAGTTGACTGAAACACAGTTTCATTGTGCTGGAGAATTGATCTTTTGTCAAAATCCAGAGGTACATTCCTGGGATATCTGTTGAAAGAATCTGTGATGTGTATTAAATCTCACTGGTTTGCTTCCTTCTTTTTAGCAGTGACTTAATCCTGAGCTTTTCAGGAATAGTCATCTGCTCCTAAAATAGGCAACAGCTTTTAACCCCTAATGATTATTGACCGGCTGACACTTATACTTTGTCTGTCCTCTTTGAATGCAGAGTCAAAGTTCATTTAAAGCAGTTGTTTTGCCTTTTTGCCTGTCTTGGTATTTTGACTGCAGTAAATCTGAGACTTTGAACCCCTTCTGGTAGAAGTTTGCACTTGCCACGGGGACGTCTTGATCTCAGGGAATTTGTAGATCCAAAAACCACTGTCACAGTCAAAGATTTCCATACATTTTGACCTGTCTTTGACTTCTCTGTGTGCTTAGAATATCTTTATGCCATAACAACTTCCTTATAAAATATAATATTTTGTATTATTGCCTCTCAAACACACAACTCCAGTGACTTTGTGAAGTGGGCTTATTAACCAACACACTAGTGTTGAAAATTGATGATTGAAACATATTTCAGTTGTGTCTGATGGACAAAATTAGGAGGAGCCATCCAATATATTTTTTGACAGCCAAGCTTATTATCTGCAGTTTGACCTGATAAATCCTCACAAGGGAGGTCTTTGTCTTGTGGTGAGCTGGATGTTGATTGTCAAGGAGTGATGGCTGTGCAGGTCTTCTGGGGGAGCTGTCTGGTCTCTGTTGTCACACAAGGGGGAATGCACTTGCAGCACTGCAGGTTGCTGCAGTGATTGCAGTTTCCTCTGACATTACTTTAATCTGAGCCTGATCAGTATCTTAAATACTATCTAATCACAGCAGTAGCTAAGTAATGAGTAATGGCTTTTAATGGAATAGTTTCTATATGTATATGTATCACTCACTGAAATTTTGCCTACAATCTTATCTTGGATGCTAATATTTTGGGAGTTGGTCTTGTAGCCTGTTCCCTTTTCCTAACCTTATAAAGCAATCCGTCAAACCAGCAAGGTCAGATGTAAATCTTCATGATTGAAGACTGCAATGTCTCTTGACTTTAGATTTTATAGATACTTCTGTTTACAGATATTATCTTTTTTTACCTTCTGCTGGAACTGAATCCTTTGTGATTGCCATTTTGTTGTCTTAGATATGATCAAGCAAAAAAAGCATCCTTTATGCATATAAACAAACACCAAATCGATTTTCTGCTTTTGCATTTGTCTGTTTTAGGATCTGGTCTTAAGAACAAACAAATGAAAACAGGGAAATGGCTTACTTATAGCCTCTTTTAAGCCTGAGGGGTTTTTGTCAAGGTTTTTTGTTACCATTGAGATCAGTCCATCTAAAATGGTTTTGTTGATCAGTGAATGTACTGCATGCCAGTGCTGGTTAGTCCTGGGTCAGTAGTGCTGAGAACATCCTCAAACTCATATTCCATCTAGCCCCACATGGATTTGCTATACCAGGAGCATGAGTACTTAGTTCAGCTCAGGCACTATGGTTCCACATTCCCAAGTTCTGTGCATGGAATGTTTTCCCTTATATGTGGTATTGTGGTGCAGTAATGAGGGTGGAATTCTGCAGCCATGAACAGGTCCACCAGTAACTACTCAGTGTCAGTGCCTCTTATAAAACCAGGCACACAAACCAGTACAACCCAATATTTATTAAATACTTGCTTTCTGCTGCTCTCAACACTTACTAATTACTATTGCAACTATTCATTACTTGCAAACGGGCTTTTTGGGTTTTATTGTAATTAAATAATAGCTCTTTATATTCCCTGTGACAAATCATGATGAATTAGTCAACTTATCTCCTCACCTATTTCTCTTCCCTCTTTAATTTAAGATACTGCATATGATTCTATGTTTTAACCTATATTTGTATCTGCAAAGGAATTTCAAAGTACGGGCCTTGATTTTTACACAAATACACAATTCCACATCATTGTGCAAAGTCTTTAGTTTAGATGTTATTTCAGCAATAGAACATTTATTTGAAATGACAATTAGAACTATGACCCATAAATACTGGGTGAAGCTAGTGACTGAAAGCATGAAGTGAAGAATACATACAGAACAGAAAACTGTAAATGCTGTTATGTAAACCCATTAAATCTATTAATTATTTAAAATACAGTTAAATATATTAGTCTTAAATTTAACTATGATATTGACTTTCTTGGAAGTCCATGGAGAGAGCGGCTGACTGACATATTTTATAGAAAACTCAAATCCACATCAAGTACAAGAGCAATTGTTAATGTAAAAGCAAATAGCATTTTTATTTTCAGTCCTTTGACTAGAGAGAAGCTTGCTGTGAGCAGGACAGAGACTCCTGCAGAGCTGCAAAGAGCCATCCAGTGGAAAATGCATTTTGATGATGTTCTTTGGACTCCCAGTAATGAAGTCTTGAGATATCATCCCTTTGTTGATATGCCCTCCTGAATAAACATAGTAATTACTGCTGTTAAAGCAGCAAATACTATCTGAGCAGCAATCCTATAACCTCAGTTCATGTTTCAAAACAGACAAGGAAAGTAAGTTTATCTTCAGCAATGAGGAGCCAAAACAGTCATTCAGCACATTTGCCTCTATTATGTCCCCTAATCTCCTGAAACCATCAGAGAAACTTCACTGGAGTGGGCTTCACAGTATTAATGATCCAATAGGATAAATGATATTTGTTAAAGTTTTTAAAAGTTCAGGAATTTACAAACTGCGACAAAGACAGAAAGACTCAAGGAGGGCATTTTTCTTGATGTGGTGTTAAATGTTATAGCACTTACAAGCTTTCAGAAACTGGCTGCTGTATTTTGAAGTGCAGAACTTGGATACAATACATAGTAATAAGTTTCTGCAGGTTTAGCATTTATGTAGATAGCATAAAGAAACAGTAAATTATAAGCAATAAAAGTCCAATGAAAAACACGGTATTAAAATATATTGCATATAAGAGCATTTCCCTTTTCTGAAGTACATATGTGGAGCAGCAACAAGATCTCATATGTTGGAGAAAATTTCATCCAATAGCTCTATAATCATCCAAAAGTGATTCAATTACACTTTTTTATCACACTTTCTCTCTCCAGAGTTCCTTATGTGAAAAGTAATTCCTAAATTTCAGACTCCAAACTCTATAGTGAAGTGACATAATTTCAGTAATTACTGAATGCCTTACCATGAAGAAAGATTAGGTTTTCCAGTGGTTTAATTTTGCACATGGCAAATGTTTTGATATTATACTTTTTCTCAGCAATAAGAAAAATGCTAAAGCAGATCTTGTGAAAAATTCCTGGCAAAATGCAGTGCCTGTGCACGTGCATTTATGTGTCACACAATTGCCTTCTGAACAGAGGGGCTCAGAGGAGCTCCTCTTGACATGTTCAATTTTAGGTGAACCTCCTGCAGACAATTCCCTGTGCTCACTCCACACATGCTATTTACACTCATGCTTTTATTTTCCTAGATGGTTTTGTTCAAGCCATTTGCAGGGCATGGGCCCTGCAAGCACCCTCTGTGCTATTGAAAAGATAATAATTTAATCTTGGTCCTGTGAGTCCAAAATCACTACATGCTCAGAAGAATCAAAGCCTTGTCAATTATCAGGCTATCACAATGTACCTTTGGAAGATTTTTCATGGCAGGTAAAATACTTCAGGGTTGGTGTTTTTTTTTTTGTTTTGTTTTTTTAACAGAATTAGCAACTCAGGTAATTAAGCTTACATTAGATCAAATAAATGAGCTCTGAGAGTGAAGTTAAAAGCTGAAAGTTTGTCAGCCTAATTGTAACTAATTGTTGGTCTGACACATAAGGTTAACAGCAGCTAAAAGCCTAGAAGGGAAAAAATATCACTCAATCAATGGGGAAATCCTTTAAAGAAAAGCTTTGCTGGGCTTGGGTGTATTAGGGAAGCAGGGCACACACCAGAGGACAAAGAGAAATTTTGACTTGATATTTTAGACCCTTTAAAGATTATAAAACCCCCAAATGTACAAAACTTAATTAGAAGCTAATGATTTGGCTTTGTGGGGAGCTGAAGAGAGCAGAATTGGGAATGGCTTGTTTGAAATGACCTTGCTGTCAGGGTTTCACATAAGCTGTTAAATGCATGCAAAGAACTGCCACAAAATCAATGAAATAAAACATTGCAGTGGTCCAGTATGGAAGCATAAATTACCATTTTAATTTTCAATCAATAAGAAAACAGATATCCCTGAAGCAGTAAAACATGACCTGCACACAGATCTTCATTTCAGGACAAAAGAGAACACAACAGATACCCATAAAACTCTCATAGATGTTTTCAAGAACAATTCTGGCTGTATCAAACAGGCAGAGCAATGCTGGTTCTGTATAATGAATGGATCTGCTCCTGATTGGGAATATCTGCTCACCGAATAAAACAACTTTCTTCACAGTTTATCATTTTGCAAATCTTTTTGACAGCTGGCTTTAGAATTTGCTTTGGATGTCCTTGTTTTGTTATGAAGTTTGTGGGTCTGGGCAACACTTTAAAAAAGTGTCTGGTCTAGCCCTGAAAAGGTGTCAGGATGGTGCTGCCCAAAAGGCACTAAAGAGTAGCACAGAGAACTTTATTGTAGGCCATAGTTTTGCAAATCTTTAGCCTTGATTGTTGCCATAATTACTAGTTTATGATAATGTTCCATGTGTTGCTTGAAGGGGTTAAATAGACTATTTCTGTTGAGAAGGGAAATTTATTATAGTAAAATCTGATTGCTTTTTAATTTGAGTGTGAAAGTAAGTGAGCTTGAAAATCCAACCCATTGATACGTTAACTTCAAGCCCTATTTTTAGGACAGTATTGAATAAGTGTGAATTGCTTTTGCCTGGTTTCCAGATGGTCAGCACACAGTTTGAAATGCTTTAGTCACTTGGCTTATATTGAAAGGCTTCTATGAGTACCCAGTGTTTTGGTTTTGACTGGAAGTAATTTAATGTCTGAGTCACAGCTACTGAGATCTGAACCTGAGGAAGATTTCTGCACGTGCTGTAAATTGTAACGCCATTGTAGACTATTTGCTCATCCTATAAATTCTGCTTTCAAGATACCCACGGAGGCATAAAACTATTAACTAAGACAAAAGTTTTCAAATTTACCAGCAATCCTGATTAACTGGGGAGGTTCCAGCTGACTGGAAGGTGAAGTGGGATAAGCTGGTGGTCCTTGTGGTTGGCTGGAAGGACTTGGGGTCCCTGTGCAGCTTGTAACTAAACTCAGGGTGGAAAACAGATGATATGTGTAGGATCAGTGTCACCAGGGTTTGTGGGCTCTTAGTTTTGCACTGTATGATTATTTATGTATTATAAAGCACCTCATCCATATGAATTTTTTTCACAGAAGTTCAGATTTGAATGAAACCAGAATGGAAATAAATGCAACTTATTTCCATTTATCTGATTTTTGCAGCAATTCTATCCAACCGAGGAGTTAGCATAATTTCTTTTCTGAGACACAAATTTGTCCAAATGAAACAAATCAGTCATAAACTCACTGGAGGGTTCAGTGTGTGTCTTCCTGACTTTGTAACAAAGCTCAAAACAGAGTGACAAAGATGTATGTGACTTCATAGCCTAGAATTCTCCCTATAAAGGGATCATGTCATTGTACCTATAAAGGGATCGTGTGACCCCTTGCTTCTGTCAGTGAAACGGTCCTTTAAAGAACTTCCTGTTCACATTTTTGAAAATTCTATCTTTATATAGCAGAATAAATAGTTTGTGATTTTATTGTGAGCTGATTTTGCCAAATTAACACTTTGTGATAATCCTAGCATGGAGCTTTTGCTGATAAATTCTTCCCATCTTCCTTGCTAGAACAAAACAAGGTACCTCTTTCCCAAGCATGTTATTTATAAAAAAATAAGAACAGATAAATAACTAATGAAACAGAGTAGAAATTTTAGGGAGGAATTTGCAAACCCTGAAGTGATTTTTTCTTTTTATTTTACTGATGTTATGATCACTTATCCAATGTCTTTTGTCAATTTATTCTCAATATCCACATCAATGTGTTCTTGTGTATTTAAAATTTAGTTTGGGTTTAGTTTAGAATCTATATTTTAAAGGGTAGTGATGTTAATTAGAGCAAAAGAGACTTAAAAAAATTAAGTTGAAATAACAAAAATTCTATCCTTTCCTGTTACTTTTGGTGTCCCATTAGTTTTGTATCTTTGTAACTTTAAATATTTATACTTAGAAAAATACCAGCAATGTACCTTAAAAACCATGGCACACAAAGTTAGTATTTGCATTTTGATGAATTTCTATGTGTGAAAATAGCCTTCAGGTTTCTGATGTGATGTTGTTCCCACAGTTTTTCATATCTATTGAGAAGTATTCCATCTTCTCTCTGGAATGGTATTGAAAAATGTGGCTTGGAAGGTAATTTTGCACATGTTACTGGAAATTGTGATTTTCCTACCCTTCTCAAGCAGCCCTCATTATCAGCAGATAATAAAAGTTATTTTATTATCTTGCCTTGTCAAATAATCTCTGAGGCTCAATGTGCCAGTGATACACAGCCATATATGTTTGATGCCAAGAATTTTCTAACTCCCTTTTTCTAATTTTCATATCTAACCCCCTAATTTTCTAATCTTCATAACTGCAGTGGGTTTCTGCAATTAATAGAGTGACTGAGAGACAAAAATCCAATTGCCAGTTAGAGAACTCTTCAGTAAGTTAACTGTATGCAGTTTGTTAAATAAGTATTTAAACAACTGCTAATAAAATCTCAGGTCCACTGGGAATTACCTGTGTTAACACACGGATATAGTGAATTTTAGAAAAGGATGAACTTCATGATTTTCTTTAAAAAGCAAAAAGAAATGGAAGTGGAAATTGCGTATCAATTTAGCCAGAATATTGTAAGCCTGGGCATGAATATATTTTATAGATAGGTATTTACATCCTGTTTTGAGTTTTATATCTCAGATTTTATCCTAAAAATTGATAAAGCTAGCAAGTGTTCATACAAAATGTGGACACTAGTGAAAATACCCTTTCAAAACTTCTCTTCAGATTGCAGGCTTACTTGGTCTTCATTAACAGAAAAAAAAAAAAAAAAAAAGGAGGGTTGAGTAGTAGGGGTGCTGTGGCTGGGTTTCACACTACAGATGAGAACAAGTTTATCCATTTATCTAATTCAATTAGACTGAAGCTTCTACATGAGAATAAAGGAACGTTTTCAGTAGTTTTTAAAAAAAGTTCATTGTCTTAATGAAGAAATGAAATGTTGAACTAACAGTAGCTGGATTTCAGGCCATGAACAAATTTAATCTCTGTCTCTCACAAAGCAATATTAGTCTTTTTGTGCAAATGTGTTCACAGGAAGTTCTCATGGCCAGTGCATGCTGTGGCATTCCCCTACAAACATTAAAGGCTTCCACTTCCCATAAATGTGTAGCAGAATGGTTTCTGCATTTGAAATTGTAGAAGAATCACACATCAGGTTTCTAATTTGGGAGAGAAAGATTGCTGTACAAGTAGGCTTGGCCCTGTCTATATTCAATAGCTTGTCTCTGGAGACTGGAAAAATCATTTGTTGTAAAAAGTACAGGTATGAAGGAAGTGTTATGAGGCGTCAAAAACAGTTTGTAGCTTTTCCTTGGCAGCAGAGTTTTTTCTGGAGAACTTGTACAGTATGTTCTGTCCTTTCTTCTGCAGTCAAATAAGTTCTCCCTTTGCCTAAGGATATTTTCTACTATTTTTGTTATATTTGTAAAATTAAATAATTCTTCCATAGAAATTGCTATTATATAGTTTCAATTACTGATTCCAAAATCATACTGCTTTAATGCTTCCCAGTGTAATTTCCCTAACAGCCCCACCTGAATCTCCCAGGGAATCATAAATAAACCTTATAACAGGTAGATTAGCATCAATGTTGTTCCTTTAGATACACATCAGGTAATCTGGCTTTAAAGCCGAATGCTGTGAGAGGATAACAAGGGATTTGACCATTGCATTCTCAATCCCAAATCCAGGTCTGTCAATTAGCAAGGTAGGTGGAGTGCATCTAATCTGATTTTACCTATTAGTTGTTTAATCTATGAATTTTAGGTCAAAAGAAGCCTAGACAAGCTTTTGGTCATGAAAAACTATTTCCAAGAACAAGAAAAGGGGACACAGTTTTTAATATTTGCGTAATTTCAAACCTAATACTTAAAATAGGAGTGGAAGAGACTCCCATTGAGCAGCTTTCCATGTAAGGTATTGAGATTAGTTTTAGGTTCTTATGGACAAATTAAAGATGATTTTCTTCAGGAAAACAAGCAAGTGAGCACAAAGAATGAGATGCCCATGTGGGAATTAGGACTGTGCTTGTGGACCTGGTGGGAGTAGTATTGTAAAATACAGCAGTATTTTAAAATGGAACAAATTTCTCTTTGAACCTAAAAGATATAAAACCACTGTGTGGTATTTTTACGGTCACTAATTATTTGATGCAAGATATAAATTTATTTACCCAATATAACTTTCTGTGTGTATACATATTTCATCTGGGTATAGTATGAAGTGAAAGAAAACTGAGAGCAAACATTTGACATTATATTCAGCTGTTATTTCTGATATAGAGTTGTGTCTATGTAGAAAACACTTGTGGAGAGGAGTACAGTGAAATAGTGTCATCCAGGGGTAGTACTGTTGAGTTTGTTGAAAAGAAACTTCCTTATTTTTTCTATTTCCTGTCTTGGAAAAAAAAAAATACAGTATGTGTATCTAATTTGAGGCAAAGTAATTTACATTTACTTTGATTTTTTTTCCCTTGTTATGCTTTGAGCAGTCAGGCACATTGACTACTGATGAGCATATAGGACTTCTGTGTTTTATTTCCTGCTTTGGTTCCTAAGGAAATCTAGCCTTTATTGCTAATTTACTGTCTTACTATTACTCTTTCTTTGTGAAATTCTACTGGGGTTTCAAACAAAGAAACAGAAAGAAATGCTAGTAAATTTATTTGAAATCAAGTTCTAACTCTTTATAATCGAAAATGAATTTAGAAATTTCTGTTCTATAGTCCAGAAATTATTAAGCTAAGATGTCTCAGTATGAGATCATCTGATGTTTACAGGGCAGTACTCAACAAAAATGGAAAATGCAAATAATTTGATTATTTGTGTAAGTTCCTACAGGTGGCTTGTCTTGTACCACTCAAAATACCACGTGTTTAAAGGCAGTTGTGCTCTTCTGTACTTGACTGAATCCAACACCTCCCCAGACCCATTTTATTTTGGAGCATTGGAGAGTTTTTCCATAAAGGTAGAGTCCAGCCCCCTGATCCTCATGGAAATAAGGAATTATTTAGAGTCTGCACAGCTTCCTATCTATGCTGAGTTTACAATAAATATGTTATTTTGTAGAAGAGTATTTGCTCATGATGTCCAACATAATCCTTTCCTCATAAGGTATTTTAAGAAACCATAGTTCTTTATTACTTGAAAGGATTAAATTTCATCAATTTCCTTTATATAGGTGATGGAAGAAATATCAGAATAAGAGTCAAGGTTGGAAGGGGGATGCAGGTCTATAACCTCTTGCCACTTTGCCAAAACTTTTTTGTTACTTTTTGGTGCTGGATGTTTAGCTTGGGGGAGGGAGGGTTACCTTTTTTCTCTTTTTTGGAAAGAAATGGGTAGGATTATAAACCTACTTTGATCACAACTGGCAAAAGTTTGGTGTCATATGAGTCACCAGATGCAATTATATATTGCTATTCTTATGCAATGAGTGTCCAGAGCAGCTGAATATTTATATGAAAATCAATATTATGCATAATAGGCACAGAATAGATTAAAGGATGGGAATTACTATCTAACAGATACTGATTCCCACATTTTCCCCAGTATTTTTAGAAAGAACAAAGAGAGCAGTAATACAAAATTTCTGCCTTTCTGCTCAGTTCCATCACAAATGATTTGAGTGTATTTGATCAGGTGAATCTCCCAGAAGAAACTCATAAAGGAGCAGCAGTTCCCTGCAAGATAAATACAACTTCTGATGTTTTGGTGTTCACTTTCTTGCTCTGGAAATGCTAGGACAGCTATGTGTGGCCAGACCTGTGCCAGCCACCTTTGACCATGTTCACTTCAGGAAAATACACCTCTGCTTTTAGTAGCAGCATTCATTAAAGAAAAGCAACTACCTTGGTCATTATTCAGCGTCTAAATTTAAAAGCATTATAATTTTTTTCTTTTTAGGTGAATTATGTTCTGTGATAATGGTGGCTGCAGTTACACATTTAATTAGATTTACTGTGAAAAGAACATATAGACTTCATAAACTGAATTTATGGTTTCAATTTGTTCCTAATTTTGAGGGTTTTTTTTTTTAATTATAATATTTTTGCATTTCTGTCAGTGTCATCACCACATGGTGACATTTAGGCCACATTTAATTTGAAATTAAGTATACTAACAAAGTTAGTTCTAGCTTGTTTCAAAGAAATCATAGGATTTAACTTAGGTTATGTGAGTATATTTATGTTCTCCAGGGACAGCAGGTGACAGTCTAAATCCCCAAGTCCTCCACAACTGAATTGTGGGGTTTTGTGTATGCTGTAGTTTTATGTATGTAGCTGTTTTCACATCTCTTCCTTTTGGCTAAAGATCAGGTCTGGGGAATGCTGTGTGTTCAGTGCACTGTGTGCAGCCTCAGCCTTTTCACACATTTGTTTGAAATGTCACTCTGGCAATTGTAATGATCTTCATCTCACCACTGTCTTCTTTCTAGGGTGTGTTTAGCAGTAGTCTTTAAAAACCTTTGTCAGGAGTTTTATTTATAGCAATAAATTTTCTTTCCTCTCCACGGAATTGACTTTTGTAAATTCAAATAGACATTGTACTATATGAGATAATCAAGGGGTGAGGCCTTTTGATGTGGAAAATACTCCCATTTATAAAAAAATATTTTTTCTTCTCTCATATTGTTATCCAATTCAGTGGTGGGGTTTCTTCTCTTTTTTGAGAAGGCATTATTTTGTTAATCATGCTCTATGTGATAACCAGGTGTGTTGCTGCTGCAGGTAGTTCTGCGGATTTTGGCAGGAATGATTCCTTGACATATTTTTTTCTTTTAACTTATGGCATATGTACATGAAAAATGGACTTCATGTGTCAGATATGAACCTGTGCCTGAATTTTGAACGTGGTTGTTATTGCACAAACAGTTTTTGCTTGGATGTACTACTGAAAGAAGTTAATTATGTGAAATACTAGGAGAGGAAATCCTTTGGGTTATTTCCTGTACTAAAGTTTAAGTCATCCTGATCTACTGGATTTTTTTGCATTCCTGTATACAATACAACATATATATATATTTTATCTCTCTCTCTCTCTCTCTCTCTCTCTATATATATATATATATATATATATATATATATAGTGTGTGAGCCTATGCATATTTTATGGGGTTTTTTTCTTAACTTTCTGGAGAAAAGCCCTCAGCTCCCTTAAAGGCAAATGTCCATGTTTCTGGATAATCAGGCTGTGACTGTCTTGTTAAGTCAGCAGTAGAAATGTCTGCACTAAACAAAAAAAAAAAAAAGAGAAAAAAATCATATTTTTCAGTGGTCTGTATCACACACGTGAGTTTTGTTTGCATTTCTTGCATTAAGGAAAAAAGAATCATTTCCAAATGCATCTGAAGCTGCAGGCAGTGACCCACATGGAAAATTCCATCCTGGGGAGCTTTCCTCGTGTGTTAGACAAAACGTGAATCACACACAATTCTGTTTTGACTCTCTCTTGATGTACACAACATTTTTATCAGAACACTCTTCTGTGTTCCCTTACCAACAGAACTAATAAATTGTCACCCATGGTGGCCAAGAGCTCTGTCTGAACATCACAGGCTTTCTTTAATCCCTGGAATACCTCAGTCCCAGCTTCCAGCCTGTGTGGTACATACTGTGTGAGAAGCAAATGATGCAGTTTACAAGGGTTGAGGTTGAACCTGCTGTTTGGATAAGCAGGAGAGTTTAAGAATTTACATTCATTATTTTGTAGGCAAATTTTAATAAACTGTTATAAATGTGTAATGTGTAATTTGCAACCTGTAAACCAGCCTCTGCTGCCAAATAAAAGTTCAAGGCTACAGAACAGCTAGTTTCCTGTTGCTGTTCTTTGGTGCAAAACCCTGATGGTCTTGCGAGGCTTTTAGACCCAAAACTATTATTTTCTCTGTAGGGTTCTGGGCTGTGTGCTAGCTTGTTGTGTGTCTGTGCAGTATTGTATCTATTGCTGCCTGGTAATTTGCCTCTGCTGGGTAAGTGCCTGCCTCTCTTTCAGAGCACATAAACAGTTCTGGAGATGAAATAATAGGTTAGGTGCCTTGCATTTTCAGCCATGTACAAGTGATGTGAAGGGTCAAGAGAATATCTTGTGCAAGAATCCACCTTTTCATCAGAGGCTGAGGTGTCAGGCATAATGCATTTCAGTCCTCCTGGCCCATGGTGCTTTATTCAGTAGAAGGCATGTTTGGGCTTTTATCTGCTGGCATTGATCTGAATTACTGCAAATAGGAGGAGGGATCAATTCTCCTTGGTACTTGATTTGAGCTGCCTGAACTATAGAATCATTTTAATTTAGACTTACTTCACACTGTAAAAGATAAGGGCTCCTTCCAGACATACTATTAGGTCTCAACCTTGAAGGTTTCTGTTATAATTTCAACACTTATCCACTTATTTCATGAATAAAAGGTTTCTGTTTTAATTCCAGTAATCCCCCATGTGAAAGCTCCTAGCACAAGCAGATTCATTGCTGAGAGCACAGAAATAGCTACAAAATTCAGCTATATTGATTTCTTCTGCTTACTTAAGGGAGGGATCAACACCCAGCTTCATTAACAGCACAGAGCCTGCACTTGGCTCTCCTGCTGGAGACCTGCACGGCTTTCAGTGGCTGACATCCCTTGCCTGTAGTTTGATTTACTGATCTTAGACAATGGAAAGCTGTGAATCCAGCAGTGACACTCAGGCTGATGTCTTCTCCTTGCCTTGCAGAGCTTCACCACTGCAGGACAGCCTTTTCTCTGAGATTTTGTTGCTGTGATTTGACTGCAGTGTTTCCTATGCTGATGTATTTCAAACAATTAGTTTTTTTCCGTGCTCGCATTTCATTCAGGTCAAAGGGAGCAAACCTTCCCTTCTGTATTTTGTGTTTCAGTGTGACTGTCAGAGGACTTACCATCACCTCGGGTTATGAGCTCATGGAATCTGAACTGCTGAGTTAGAGTTGTTGCCCAGATTATGGTTCTGTGAATGTTTGATTTTTAGTCTTTCTTAGTTACTTAGGGCTTGATCATCCAGGTTTTTGAAAACACCTGAGGTGAAAAACCTCTTTGTTTGGAGGTTGTAGTTATTAAGATGATGTGGTGCAATGTGTGAAAAATCCTATCTCTTCAAAATCAGCCAAGCTGGCTTGAAATTGCTGAGGGTGAATTTAGCAAAGGTAGATGATGACTTAACAGAGAACTGGATGAAAAGAATTGCAGATTTACATTATCAGCATGGGCCGTGACACTGTGTGGCCTGGGGTTTCTGAGGGGCAGTGGCTCAGGTGGTCACATTCTTACTCAAATATGAGCATAGTAATTAGTGAGGACTGCCTCATTCTAGTTGCCAAAGTTAAAAGTGCCCTGTTGAAATTCTGCTGAACACACCACTAACTCAAAACTAAAACACTTTTGCTTCAAGAAGATATGTTAAGCAATAAATACCAGTAAATTGTAACTTTTACTTCACACTTTGCATTTTATTACCAAAGTTGACTCAATTTATTCCTCTGTTGAACCATGTGGCAAGGACACTGCTACTGTTGTGCAGCAGCCTTGCATTTTTAAATGGATTAAAATCAAGCTTCTGTGTGCTGATTCTGGTTAAATTCAGTGTGTCTCAGAGGCAGCTGCCCAGCCATGGATGTGAGCACACTCATCTGCTGAGAGCAGCAATTCTGATGGACTCTTGGCTTCCTTTTAGACACTATTAGCTTGTTCTGTGCTGGTAAAAAATGAGCTGTGACTTTGTTGCCTGGGGGCATTTGTTTCTTGTAGCTGTGGCATTGCTAGTCATTGTGGAGATTTTTATTTTATTTTACGCCTTGAATAGCAAGAAGTTTGATTTGCTGTCGAGCTCCATGTAACTTGGTTACAGGGAGCAAAAAATTATGCCACAGGGAAGCAGGATGTGATAGACACCACGTCTAACTTTCCAATGTGTAGGATCGTTCCAGAAAGTCAAGAATTCTATAGTTTAACAGCCACTATCTTCTACAGTCTGAATGTCTTCTCCACAGCCTCTTCAGGAATTAATTAAATTTTTCAGTCACAAATTAAATTTTTGATAACTCTGCAGCCTGAAAAACTATCCTTATGCCACATGAAGAAAAGCAAGAGCATGTAGGTAGTGTTCTTCCATACAGATAATTTCCTCTTTTTGGAGGTGGTACAGTTTGGAGATAGGTTTTATTGGCAGTTCCTACTTTTTGAGCAGAGTTTCAAATTACATTTATTAGTATACTGCAAGAATCACTGTTCACGTATATAATTTATATGTATCAGCAGTATTGAATTGAGTTCTGATTTAAAATAAAATTATGCGTTCCGCAAATAGTTGGCATTATTGGCCACTTTTTTTTTTTTTTGTTGTAAAAACCTATGGATCTCTATGGATTTTTGCCAAAGTTTTATGCTATAGAAAGTTACCTCTTGCTGTGGACACAGAATCTCAAAATTAATGTGTGTATCTTTTATAAGTGTTAAGAAAACCAGTGTGCCTTGGTTTACTTTTTACCCTATTCCCTGTATTCTGCATCTTTTTTTTTTAAACAACTTGACAGCGTATTGTGCAGACATGACATAAAAAAGGTCATCTCACATTTTTACATTTAAAGGTATGTGTTGTAATGTTCTAGTTTTAGACATTATCTTTCATCCAAACCAAATTTATCAAGAAATAGAGCCCATCTGCTGCCACAAACACAAAATATTTTAAGCTCTTGGCTGCATAAGAATGCTATGAACACACCCAGAATAATTAGATTAGGATATATTTGCACTTGGAAGTTTAGTGAAGTTTTATTCTTGTGTAGCTTTGAGGGTTAAACATTATCTAGGGCCTTCAAAGCCTCTAACCAGTGAGCTCTAAAGATGCCTTGTTCTAAAATTGCTCTTGCAAGTAATGTTTTTCTCTTTTCCTCTCTGCTTTTAAATTTAATGCCTTTCTTCTATTATTTCAAGCTTTTTTCAGATCTGCATTGCAGGAAAACACTTTTTATACATGCAGTTCTCTGCAGATGTTGCATACCATAAATATGCTGTATATTGCAAAAAAAAAAATCATATTGAGTCTTCTTTCAAGTTACCTGACCTCTGTGCATGTTTCTGTGCTACTTTGCATTGCTTAATGTATAAGGTTTGCTAAAAATCAATTAGTTTGCAGTGTATAAATTAAATCTAAAAAGAATATATGAATCTTAAATTAGATGTTTTGGTGCCACATACAGCAGCAGTGTCCTGGGAGCTTCCTTTGAAGCTGTAGTGTCCACAATTGGATGTGTTGTCCCTATTTCAGGAGTAATTCCTACTTACAGTGGCTTTGGGACTGTACTTAGTATTTGAGGTAGTCTACAATACAGAGGGCTTCACAGATACCTTCATTTGGGAAGGAAGGGGAGATCATTTCAATTCTGAGCCATTTGGGGAGTACCAGAGTTTTGAGCTGGAGTTAAAGAAAGAAGGTACGGATTCCATGCACACAGGGCAATTCTACAGAATCAGGTTTTGAGGATATTGATCCTTCTGAAGCCGGATCAGCGGAATGTGCTGCTGGCTAAGCCAGGCTTTCCACACCTGGAATTCTTTCCTGTCTTTCATTTTGTGTTCTGGGCTCTGCTGGTTCCTCTGAACAGGGAACACAAAGCCTGGCAAGACCAACTCGAGTGCAGCTTGTGGAGCTTAACTTCAATTATGAAGTGCAGTTATGAAGTTCTGTTTGATCATTGGTCAGAAATGAATTTCATTCAGGAGATTGTCATCCTTTCCTGACTGATTAGGATCACAGGCAGGTTCAGCACTGTGCCCTTGGGCAGTGTTCTCTGTGGAGAACTTGAGTACCATGCATTTATTTACCTTCCTGGAAGGGGTGACATTAATGTTCATGGGATTTTTTGTTTTCATATTTGAAGAAAGTCGAATTACCCCTGAAGTTCATAGTGTATCAATGTAACTCTGCACTGAACAAAGCAAATAGCTGGGAACTCTTCCTTTCCTGCAAGGTAATAATAGAGATTTCAATTAGCTACCTGCTACTTTGTTTTCCTCCATACACTTTGACATTTAGCACTGCAGTGAGTTTAATTTTCTTTGATTTTTCTAAAGACTATTTTGTTCAATTATTCAGCTATTTCAAGCCATTTTTGATAGTAATTTAAAAATTACATTGTAAGCACCACTAAAATATTTTTTTTAGTTAATCTGAGCTGAGCTCTGCTTACTTGTGCCAGTTGGGGTTGTGCTTTACAGATTTCAAGATAACTGTAGGGCTGGGATTAAGTACTGCCTTAGTGAAAGGGAATGAATTATACAGGAGCTGCCCATATGGGGCTAAAATAGTAATAATAATATAATGAAAAAAATCCTTGTAAAGTGAGCTGGTTTTGAGTAGGTGGTCTCTGATGAAGCAAACAACAAAAATCAGTGTGGGCCTGTGGCTGTCATTTGAAAATCCTGGTGAGTGGCAATAGCTGAAACCCTGGCAGCTCTATGTGCTGACCATGCAGCACTTCCATTCCTGAACAGTCTAAATATGTGAGCTGGCCTTTTTGAACCTTTCAGTGAAATGCCACTTTGCTTTCTAGTTGCTTTCTTATTAGAATTTCCAATGCTGATAGAGAGTAGCAAAAATAAGCAGTGTTGTAGTTTTTAATGAGGAGCTTCTTGCTTCTGATAGTTTGTTCCACTTTGCAAAGCACTGTCAGGCAACCCTCGCCATGATGAAAGAATATTCTCTCATGCAAGAATATTCTGCAGTGCCAGTGTGAGGAAGAAGAGGGCTCTGAGTCTGTTGGCTAACCAGCTCTTGGCAAGCTTCTTTTGCCTTTGAAAAATGCAAAATTAAACTGTAATACTTTTTCTGTCTGTGAATAGGAATTCTCTACTTATGAAATATTTATTGAAATTTAATATTAAGAAAGCTAAATGCCAAAAGCATAGAATTATTTGAGTCTGAAAGACATGTAAGCTATTTATTAGCATATTTTTTTAATTTTAATTCTTTTTCCTAATGCATTACCGTGGTCATTGAGAGGCCAACAGATTAGTTTATTCTTAGAAGACAGATTTAATGAAAAGAAATGCTTATGTTTTCAAAGTACCAAAGTAGAATTAACAGAACCACATACTTCTGAAGCACTCTTGAAAAAGTAGAATTGGAGACCCAAGGAACATGTAGTAGACTAGAAAATTAAGAAAAAACCAAATTAAGCAGATTTAATCAGAGATTTGTTTCCTGTGTTTAGTGGATGGAAGGGACTTGTGGTTTTGGTTTGTTTGATTGGATTTTTTTTAAAGCATCTATGTTACTCTAGGAAGGAATTTGACTTAAAAAAAAAAAAATTAGCATGTAGATTACTTTGGGAGATTGCAGAGTATAAAATGTGTTTTCTGGTCACTTTGGAATGTAGAGTTCTGCTTTTTCTATTAGTGTGGTTCCAAGTGGATGCTTTGTGTACAATAGTGGCAGCTCTTATATTGTCTATTTAATTACAGCCAGCTCTGTGAGAGTGGCAGGGCTGGTGTTTAGCAGACTTGTGGCTGAAAAGCATTTCAAGGGAGTATTGGGCACATCTCTTCATTCCAAATAGGAAGTGTTTTAGTATATGATCTGTAGTTCAAATACAGCTCTGGAAAATACTGATATTTCCTGGAATTGTAATCAAAATCTTCTGTTGTTTGTACTGGAAGCAGAGCTTGATATAAATGCTTTGTATAATTACTTTTTCACTGGGGAGATCTTAGGAAAGCTTCCCTGGCATTCTCACGTCAAGGACAGCTTGTTCAATGTCCTCTTCAAAGCAGGCATAATATAAGGTTAAAATCAGGCTTCTCGTGACCCTTTTGGTGAATTTTGCTGACTGAGGGATGCAGATTCCACAATATGGTCCGAATGCCCTGTCATGGTGCT
This sequence comes from Anomalospiza imberbis, assembly GCF_031753505.1. Lineage (NCBI taxonomy): Eukaryota > Metazoa > Chordata > Aves > Passeriformes > Viduidae > Anomalospiza > Anomalospiza imberbis. The sequence goes on along the minus strand of NC_089688.1, from coordinate 9,895,724 downwards.
TGGCCACTTTGTGAAATCTTTTTATCTTGCCCTAAAGAAGAGAGATTTCTACCTTCATTCCCAGTTGTGTATTTTCCAAAGGAGATGCGTGTCCTATGTATCGGAAAATCAAGTCCTAAGTGTAGTCAAAATGTGCTGAATTTTGTAGTTAGAAACAAGGCGGTTCTTACTTTAAAAACTGCTTGGCTGTTTAGTGCAGGGGCTAAGCTCTGGAATGTGTCATCTTCTAAAGTTGCTTTCATTAAATTGGTGTGCACACATACAGGGTGATCGAGATGGGCTTGAAAGCAATGTATAGGTCCTTAAATGTGGGAAAGAACTGCTTCGGAGTGCAGGGTAAGCCTCAAAGGAGTCAGGTGCTTGAGATGGCAAACAGAAACAATTGTTGACTTGCTTGTCAGTATTAGAGGTTTTCCTTCAGAGGAGCTTGTGTCAGCAGTGTTAAATTCAGAAGCCCTTCAGGAAACACAGAATGACTATCTGAGACAAATATCCAGAATTTAGGCCACCTGAGAAATTGCCCCGAGGTAAATTGGCTTTTGATAAGAAAATTCTGCTCTCACATAAGGGAAACCGAGCAAACAACTATTTCCCTGCATTCCTTTTTCCCCCCTGGAAAAAAGGGGGACAAAGTACTGTGTCAAAAGATGCATGTAAATTAAGGTACTTTGAGAAATTATGGCAAGAGAAATAACTATTGAAAGAGCCATCTTTTTAGGGTGAGTGGAGTAGGGGGAGGAATCGCTACTGCATCACCTTCAGTGTTAGTTTGTGTGTGACTTCATGTAAGCAGTGGGGGACTGTCTTAATATTTTGTTAAGAAAATCGTTTGTCCTGTTCAACAATTTTCTTGTACATAAATTAATTAAGAATAGTATAGGTATGGTGTTGGAGAAAGCATAGATTTCATCGTTTAGAATTAAACACTCTACAAGCTACTTTCCTTTGTTTCACCTTGACCACAGATAATGTGGAGTTTTTAATTGATGAGGATGTCTTTTTTGTATGGCTTGAAATGAAATTTAAAAATCCTACTTGGTGCTTATCCTTACATAAACTTAAAGAATTCATGCCATTATTACCATTATTGCTCTGTTTACTCTGTTGTGAAACAAGTCAGAAATCTATGGTAAATAAACTAAGGATGGATCAATATAACCCATAAAATTAAAATATTCCAAAAGCAACACTAGGGGTTTTGGTTGTTATGTACTCCAGCTTGCTGTGTAGCTTAAGGCACAAGATGCTGACTCCAGGCAGAAGTTTGCTTGAGGTGGGTTGGGAATAAGATTCTGCATCTTCTAAGATAACATCTAGAATTTCAGATGCTTGAAGAATCACTTTCTGACTATTACTCTGACATGTAAATGTAAGAAGAATATTGGACAAACCCAAACAGAAGCAATTAGCCATATTTATATTTATTAATCAAGCTTCACTTTTATCCAGTTTCACTTTCATTATTGCAATATCAGTGTATTTAAGGAATCCCACAAAAGAAACTCTTTCCAAAAAGGAGAGGGAAGGAAAAGCTGGTCAGGTTGTTCTAAGTTCCCTCTCTTATTTCTACTGACTGCCACGTAACTTGGCATTCAGGGGTTTTTGGTGCTACTGCAGAGGAACAACAGATTAGGTTTTCAACCCTGATATTTTCCCAACAGGGCCTTGAATTTCACATGTAATAATTTGCATTTTAATAATGCCTGTGAAGTGTTCAGGTACATCTGACAGAAATAGTATGTGAGTCAGTTTTAATCCCTCATGCAAAGTCTGCCAAACTTGTTTGTCAGCTCTAGTGTATCTTGATGTTTGTGGGGAAAATGCAGAAAGAAAAAGGATTTCATTACCTCTGCACTCAAACCTCCTCCTGTTCTGTAGAGCTGCATTTGTATGTAAATCTTGCCATATTGAGAAATAACTGAATAATCCGACAAGCCATGACATGGGGTTTTATTTTTGTCAGTAATACATATAAGAAGAATCTGACTGATTTTTTTCTTAAAGATTTTAACCTCCCGAGTGTTGTGAAGTATTTTGCCAATACTATCAGATCATTTTTATCTTCAGCAGAAAAGAATCATTTGGCAATAATTTTATGCTTAATTGAGTGGAATCACACTGCGTGGTCCCATCTTAAATTCTTCAGTAACTTCTTTTCATCCTAGATGAGTCTATCAGTCTATCAAAGATGGGATGATTTTGTTAATTTCTTTTTTGAGGTCTTCATACAATTTTTTTTGTGAATGTCATCTACTCTAATTAGTTTTTGCCTTTTTTTTTGCATTTAATGTGTTGAATTTTTTAAAATAGTTAGTCTCTGGTTTTGACAATGAGAAATATATAATTGCTTTTTAAAAAGGTATTTATCATATCTAATACCAGTCTTCAAATGTATATTTGGCACAAAAGCAATAAGACATAAGGGTCAGAATGCAGGAAATTAGTATTTCAAGTATGTTCAATTACAACATTAAAGTTATAATTATAAAATAATAACCTTCCAGTAATGACTGCAGAGTGCAAAATGCAAGCAAGGCAATTAATGATATTCAGCCAGCCAAAAAAAATGCATTTTAGCAACTATATTTTTCTTGTTTGATTTTTATCATATATTCAGTGGATAATCCAATCACTAGAAAAGTTCTTTTTTACTAATGGACTGAGTGTGGTTTTCCACAAGGAAAAGAATTTTTCAGCTTTGACAATACTCAGTATCTCCTTAGTCTTGTGCACTTGAAGGAGTTTTGGGCGAATCAGTGGGCAGGAGCTGCAAGATTGATCAACAGGGAATTAACCTGCCTGCTTTTCTTTTTCTGCTTCTTGAAATGCAAGATTCACGCCAACTCCAGGAACTTTAGATATAGAGCATCTTTGTTGTGTTTCTTGAAAGAGCTTTACACTCATACTTAGAAATAGCTTGAAACCTATTATATATAATAAAAAACATGAGCAGTGAAACAGAGTAATTTAGACTTTTTTGATATATTTAGCTTTTCAAAAACATCGCACATGACACATTAATAATACAGTGATTGATTCGACAGTTGGGATGGTTTAGAAAATGCCTTTGAATGCATAACAGTAATAGTTTAATGCCATTACATTTACATTTAGACAGGCATGCAAAACTAGGGGTTGCTGTTTTATATTCCTCATAAAAGCTAAAGCATAATTTTGAATTTTTTACATATCCAGTAAGACAGAAAAGTAACTTTTTTAAAGCATTTCTGTACCTATGGCTGTGAACGTGCTGTGATCTCTGTTTAGTATTAATCTTGCTTTGAAATTCTTGTTTGTTTCCTCCGTGGGGGTTCTTTGCAGTTTGGTTTTGGTTTGTTTTGTTTGGATTTTTTATTTTTGTTGGTTATTTGGGGAGAGTTTTGTTTTTTATTGTTCATTTATTGTGCAATTCTGTGTAAGGTAAAGGAAAGGAGGTTAACACTGGCTTTTTAGGGAGCTTACCATGACAGAATTTCATTCTAGGTAACTGCTATTTTTTTCATGCTAAACAAGCATAAATCTTTGGAAAGTGATAGAAGTATGTAACTTGGTATTTAACTATTTCACATGAGTATTTCAAGTTTTTTTGGTAAAATATTTTAGGTAATTTTGGTATTTTTGAAAATGCATATGGTAGATGTTCCTTTGTCTAAAAAAAGTATGTTTTCTTTTTTTCATATTTTAATGAAAAAGTAGGGGAAAAGTATAACAAATTTAATAAATATTAAAGTCTGAGCTTGTATTTTATTGGACTTGGTGCTGAAAGTTGTTTATAATACAATATTCTTGCTTAAACACAAGCTGGTGTAACTATGTCTTCTGCTGCTTTATTAGTGTCCATATGGAATTCTGCATGCTGGTTGTGGGTTGTTTGGGGTTTTTTTCTCTAAGGAATCCTGTTGAAATGGGTGATGTAAACTGCTGGTCCATATGTTTGAGGTTTCTGTGAAAGAATTTGTTTTGATGTTGGATTCCCACTTGTTCTGATAGACAGCATTTCCTCCAATCCACCCAACACACAATTTAGTGGAGCAGGGGGTGGGTGTGGTTCTGTGGCTCACTGGCTTTCCAGATTAGATTCCCATGACTCTAATGCTGAGACAGAGCAAACAAACAAGGTGGGAACAGGAACTGGAGTCTGGCTGAACAATGTCATCATCACAATTTGCAAGATGTTTGCGGAGACTTGGGAATCAGTTCATTCATCGCATCTCCCCTTTTGAATGGCAGGAAGAAACTTTTGATTTCTATTAGACATGTCTGAGAAAGGTGACAGTAATTTCCTAGAAAAATGTAGGGAGAAAGATGTGTTGATGCTGTTATGGTTTATTGACTGGTTGTGTAACTTGGTCACCGCTTGTCCAGTGCTAATAGTAACCTAAATTGTGTTATCAGCGCACCTTTTTTTTGCTTTCTAGCACATACCTGGACAGCTGGAAGTTTGCAACCATCCACTGGAATTAAATTCCAAGTACACTGTGTTGTTACTAATGAGCACTTGCTAAAGTGCTGGAGGTTAAGCATTTCACTCTTGAGAATATGTTAGGTTTTTAGGTGGGTTGGTTTTTCTTTAGAAAATGCTGAGTTGGAAGGGACTCATCAGAATCATCAAGTCCAAGTCCTCACCCTACACAGGACTCTCCAAGAATCACACCCTGTGCCCAAGAGTGTGGTCCAAACACTTCCTGAACACAGACAGGCTTGGTTTGGTTTCTTTTTTTAAACCTTAAGTTTTATAAGGATCACGACGAAATGACTGTTGAATATCTCTAGAAATGAAAACTCTGTGATGCCTCTGGGCAAATTGTTCCAGTGTCTTAGTGCCCTCAAGGGGAACAAAGTTCCCATACATCTATCTGGAATCGCTCACATTCCAACTTGTATTCCTTGTCCCTCATCCTGTCACTCTGCACCGTGGAGGACAGTCATGCCTATAGCCTCCCACTATGCTGCTGGATGACAGAAATAGGGTTTTCTTTGAAATTTAGGCTTTTCGCTCCCTCAGCCTTAGAGATGATGTGCTGTAGACATTTTTTTGGTGGTTATCAGCCAAACTAATTTCCTTGTATCGGGGTCTAGAGTAAGTAATTGCAATTAAAAGGGAAAAGAAAAGGTAGCTGGGCTATTGTTTTCTGAGTTTTCCCTGCTTTGTATTAATTGCTTGGATTTCATGATTTTTGTTGCAGTAGCTCCTAACTAGGTCTGACAAACTCACTTTGCATCTGTCTGCCATGCTCTCCAAATCAGCCCTGTCTCATAGGCCTAGTATATTTCTATATATTTTATTATCATTCACATCTTGTCATTTTTCTGATACTCATATGTTAGTCTTGCCTTTTTTTTCCACTGGAAGTAAACCATAGGTTTCTCATGTTAAATAACAAACCCATAAAACCCTATCTTAAGACAAAAGCCAGATTGTTCTCCATCATGTTAAAAAAAAAAAAAAGGGTGGAGCAAGTAAAATTTAGCAGAGCTTCAGAAGAAAGTCCTTTGTTTAGGAGCTTTTTTAGAGTTTGCAAGTTATGAAAATTACTGAAGCTTGGAAGTAAAGGGACTTTCTGGTGTTTCATTTTTCCGTGTTGTTAATTATTTGTAACAGCTCATAGGTAAAACCACTTTTACCTGTCTAGCTAGTGCTTTATAATTTCTATACTGAAAAACCTATTTCCAGCAAGTATCTCCAATATGAATTAATTTAAATAAAGCATCTTTTTGTGGTGCTTTACTTTGACTTTTTTGATGTTTGTAATAAGGTTATAGTAAGGTATCGTGAGCTGAAATACAACATTTTTTTCATAAACATGTTTGTCATTACGTTATTTAGGCTATTTATAAACAACTCACACGCCTCAGGAAGATGAATGCTATTAGAATACATTAAATATCATAATTGTAACAAATGATCCATAGGCAAATGCTGCACTGAAAGAATTTCCAATTTCCAGCTAACAAAAAAACAAGCTCTTCATTTATCTGAGATGCACAGATCAAATCTCTCTGAGAGTGTGAAAAGCTTTGTCTGAATCTTTCCACTTTTGAGAGTACTTTAAGTAGGCAGACAGATCCTCTTTTACACAGGGAGTAACCTCACAGGCTTCTGAGTACTTTAATCTCAATCATCAGCTGGTTTCTTAAAAGCACTGTTACATCCTGCCATCTTTTTCTACTGAGAGAAGTAAAATTGATATCTAAAGCAAGATATACAGTTCAGCAGAATCTTACCATTCTAAGCCCAGTGTTCCTTCCTGTGTGCTGTAACAATTTTAGGCGGTGAAGGCATTTGCAGTAGGAGCTCCTACACTGAGTGTGCTCAGAGGTGGGCATGGAGCAGGGAGCAGCATTTGACCAGCTGTGCAGGTGTTTCACAACCACATGCAGGGACAGTTCTTATCCTGGCCTGAGCAGAGGCTTCTCCAGACAGATATCCACTTGTGCTTTTCCAAGGTTTTAAGGCCTCTGAATCCAGTCACCATCCTGCTCATCCCTGCTCTTCAGCTCCATAGACCTGTGAATGCCTCAGGCACAGCCTGCTCAAAAAGCACAATAAAATTTCAGGTGCATGTCTCAGTTTTATCACTGCTGTAGGATCTGGGCTGTAATGCGAAGAAAACGCTCTCAGCTGTAAACTTTGCCATAAAAATATTTCTTATGTTAGTCTGGCTCTGAGGTAGCTTTGCTGATATGATTATTTCTATCAGTCTGTTATGATTCTGCAGTAAGTTTATTTGCCATCTGCTTTCAAGATGTGTGTTCCTGGCTAAAACACGATGTTTCCAGCTGTCATATGTCTGATAGTGTTAGGTAGAGAAAATAGCAACAAAAGATGAGGGGGAAAAACATTTAAAAATTGCTTTATCTTCTGTCTTGCAGTTATTAAAATGTGAAATGCTGGAGGTATGGACAGGCAGGCTATGATCCTTTGCATTTTAGTGTCTTCTGCCAGAAGACATGGGTTTGGAGGAGATATTTCTCTGTGTTCCTTCATTCCTCCATCAAAACATAATGGGTTAAAAAACCAAACAAAAAACCAACCAAACAAAAAAAAAAAAAAAACCCACAAGAAAAACCCCAAGACATTGTTTTGAGAATTAATATATTCCATCTAACTTGATTTGTTTCCTTAGCAGTTAAGTTTTACCTTTATCAGTAATTTATAAAGACTATTCATTTTTTGCTGTGAAAGTTAGAAGTACGTACAGTACGTGGTCATGGAAAATTCACTGGAAAATGTTATTTTGTGTTGACCTTCCCTGTCCACCCCATCATCCCAACATCACCTGTAGCTTCTTATCTGGATAGTCTGTAAGATTTGTAAGATGTAGACTGTACTTATGATCACAGAGAAAACAACAATATCTAATAGGAGCTGATACATTCTGTTGTATTTTATGTAGAGAACTGAAGCAAACATCCACAGAAATACAGAATGCAGGAGGGCGGTGAGAGAATGGCCAGATGTTGCTTACAAAACATTAAGAGCAAATCTGTAGTTTTTTCCTAAGTACTTCAGCAATGTAGTAATGGCCCTAAAATTCTATGTTCCGAATGGCTGGGGAGTAGTAGAGCAATATAAAATTCTTAAATACATGGCAAAGATCTAACATTTCCAAATACTTTTGCAGCTGGGGCTTTATCAAGCTGTTCAGTTTACCGTTCTATTCTACATTAAATGTGGCAGGTTTTTGGTTTGTTAAGTTTACTTTAATACTACAGAAGGATGTTATATCTTTACTGTAATAGTACAGTTTTATATCCAACATAGCATCAGGGTGACCAGCAGGTCAGTCTGGAGGTCCATTTAAACCCTTATCTGTACACAATGATGGCTGTGAAAAGTGGCTGAAGTATCTATTTTGCCTTTCCAGCTCTTCTTTACATGAAGCGCTGCAGGGCTGGATGCAGTTTCTGTGTACTTATTAATCTTTAACAATCGCCTTCTTCTCAAATGTGTTCAGTCTTCCTTAAATCTAGATATAACCTTTGCCTCTCTAAACATCCATTAGCAAGGAAGTTCACAGATCAACTGTTTGCTGGGTGATGAGTCACGTCATCTGGTTTTGAAGCTCTTTCCTGTTAGTTTCAGTTGATGCCTCCTGCTCCTTATTTTGGAAGACAGAGTGAAGAATCAATTTTTATCACCTTGACCTTGAGGACTGTGTTTTTATAGGCGTTTGTTGTTTCTCCCCTGAGCTATGTCTTTCTGGAAAGAAACTGAAGTGATTTTTTTTTTTGGCCTTATGTAGGAATTTTTTTTGTATAGAAGTTCTTTGAACTTTGTCCACCTTAAGTTTCCCTTCTACAAATAATTTCTAGTTCTACTGTATCCCATTTTGAGATAGGGGACCAAGATGACACACAGCATTGATGTGGACAAACCATAGATTTAGAGAATAGCAAAATTAGTTCTGTGTTGTTTTCCTGAAAGTTCCTAACTTCTGGTTTGCATTTCTGAACAACTACTGACATATTTAAAAATCCCCCCCCCCCCTTGTGTTCCCTTCTGTTCATCTTTATTTATTTTATCTGTTGTTTATTGGCCAGTGGTGTTTATTGGTCACTCAGTGTCCTGTGTTGCCTCCTTTTTTTCCTAACACTAGGAGAAGCTTGGTGTGAGATCTTCATGATAATGCTGTGGTGGAATGTATGGGAGTAAAATGTGACTGTTTCATTTGTTGTTTAAATTGTTATAGAGGAACAGGGTGGCTAAATTTATTTAACTTGGTGAACGTAGAATTCAGAAACTGCCTCTAGTACTTCAGGTCTGATTTTTATTCAAGTATATTAACTTATAGGACCCATCTAGAAAGAAAGGCCCTAGAATGGTGTTCATCTGCTGAGGGAAGTCTGCAGAAGTGTGTTTTCTTCTTGGTGGCATGAAATTGTTTAAGGCCAGGCTGGATGGAGCTCTGAGCAGCCTGGTGTAGTGAAAGGTGTCCCTGTCCATGGCAGGGGGGTTGGAGCAAGATGATCTTTAGGATCCCTTCCATCCAGGCAATTATAGGATTTATGTAACCATGGAGTTATCCTCAAGCTCATCCCATCTTTACACTTCATCAGTATATGTTGTTTCCACCAGGACACATACATTTTTCAGTTCTTGTAATTACAGCTGGTGAGAGTATACTCAGATTATCTTGCTGCATCTGCCCATGTGTTCTTAACTGTAGCTACAAAAAATGACCAGATAGAAACTCCCTAATGCTCTTTATACCAGCCAATGGAAACCAACACCTGATTTAGCTGGCTTTGAGGTGCAAATACCTGTGAAGAGCAAATCAAGTTTACTGTTCCTGACCTTGTAGTAATCTCATTTTTGTTTTGAGGGTCTTCCTAAAAACTAAAATTACTTCTTTGTTGTTTTTTTTCCCATCCCCTTTGATATTTAATTAAAGGTCAGAACAGCTTTCTAATTTCTTAACACACCAAACCTTTGTTCTTATTACATTCAGTTTCTTTACTTGGTCTCTCTGGATTCCCAGGTCAGAAGACGTATGGAAGAAAATAAGTTATAGCATGTATCAAGAAATCCAGTCCATCTAACTGAAATGGATGAGACTCATATTTTCTCCCTTAGTGAACAAGAAGTAATGGCTGCATATTTGTTGTTCATTTCCATTGTACATCAGGTAGAATATAAATGACAAATGGCCAACTTCTGGTATGTACCAAAAATTATGGTGGAATAACTAGACCACCTTGCATTTTTTGTGCTTAATTTCAGAAGTGAGTGGCTTGATTGTGCTGTTTGAAATTCAAACTTTAAGAACAGTCTTAAAATGATAAAACTGAGCTGGGAACTGAAATTGCAGAAAGATGACACTAAATAAAGTCGTATAGTATTTCTGGATCCAAATTACCTCAGAGTGCTCTGTTAGCTTGTAAATATTGCAGGTACCTGACCTTTGTCAGTCACTGAGAACAAGGAAACTCTTCCACTGAACTGAAAATGGTGACAGAATCTGTGGACAGGTCTGAGGCTGTAATTGGAGCAAGTGGTTTGTTTGGCACTTGGCCACATTTTTAAATCACCAATTCAACTTCGGTCACCTGCAGAATAACCAAAGTCCACCTACTGCAAAATGGACAGGTCTCCCTCATCCAAGTAAATGGGCAAACACACATTTTTCAGAAAGCATGCAACTTTAATTCCAAGTTTTCACTGAAAGGACAATGCAGTGTTTTTGTCTTGTTTCAAACAGTGTACTTTATTTCCATTTTGTAATAGCATCATCCTGCAATTCAGTCTGGGACTACCCTTATGATTTGGGTTTGTTTGTTTGTTTGTTTTCTATTAAACCTAAGAGTAAATTTTGTTCTTTCTATTAAAATAGTTCAGTGCTGTGACATCTTTTTGGAACAGAGAATTAGGGGAATGATAAAAGAAACTCCTCAAAATATTATAATGTGTGAATATTATTTCTGGTTATTCTTCTAACAGAAACAAGGATGTTGGAAATAGACTAGATAGGAAATGTGTAGTTACAGTAATATATGTTTTAAAAATTGTACGGGATTTTTTTTCATATTTTGGTTCCAGTCCTGCTCTTTGTGTGTGATCCATACAGCTGTATGGATACAAAAGTATCCATGTGGATCTTAATACCCATGGAAAGCTGGTTTGTAAGATTGGCACCCTGATTTGCATGTGAAAACCCAGTGATTACTGTCAGAATGCTGCAATCAGAGATGCAAGCTGGAAGTTCTACCATGTCCTATATAATTTCAACTTAGAAAATGAAGGTGCTATGTATATGTACTTTTCATGCAAAAAATATAAATAGGTATTGCAACTGTTCATTGAAATTGTTAGACCAAAAATTATTGAACAGGCCTACAAGTTCTGGGGAAGAAATCTGCTTGATGAACTCAGCTTAGATTTCATGGTTTTAATGATAGATAAGTTTTATTAAGTGTGTGGTATGATGTTAAATGGCACTGTGTAGATTGGAGAAGTAGATGAGGGGGTGGATTCCAGTAATGTAGAAAAAATCTGAGGTTCACAATGACAGGTGAGTCAGAGCAGCACTATTCTGGTAATATTATATATAGCCTCTTTTGAACTGGTTCTTGTACTCATCTGTAAAATTTTCATTTGATAAATGGTGTCTGCCTTATAGACGTTTGTCCAGGAAAAAGGAAAAAAGACTTGTAGAAAACTTCAGTTGCCTATAAATTCATACTAGTGTTTTCCAATCTTAATGATTCTTCCTCCCACCTGCCCCCACATTGAATCAGCCTTTAATCTGATTTCTTTTCTGCTACCTTAGAAACAACAAAAAAATGCTTTCATTGTTGCCCTGTGTTTATGTATTAAAAGCATTTCTTTAATTTTAGATATCTTTCCATGCAAACACAATTTAGAGGTCTGTTTGTGTCAGAATGTGTGTGCACAGGCTTTCTTAAATCTGAGGTGAAATATGTATGTGTGTGTATACATATACATACATATATGTATGTATACATAGATTCTAAATCTCATTTTGCTTGTAGGCAAAATAATCTTGTGTAAGTCAGATATTCTTTTAACTTGTAACTTTGTCATTGCAACTATGAAATTTTAAACCTACGGTTAGCCCTTGCTATAATTACTTTGTTAACTGGTAAGATCAGACTTCAGTGCTTCACTGCAGCATTTTCAATTATCATTACTTCCGTTTTCAGAGTTTGCACCTGGATTGCATTTAATTGCTTTAGCTCAGACTGTCTGACTACTCCAAAAGAAGTCTAAAAACACAGAAGGAAATGCTCAGATGGAAAGACCGCTGAATACTTATTTTTTAAATGTTTGCGATTTTATTTTTTTACATTATTTTTTAATGCATTCCCACAGCATAACTTTTTGCTTCAGGGCATGTTACAGTATGTATTTATAATGAGACTGACTGTGGTTTTTTTTGCTCTGGTGCACATGATTCCAGTGAAGTCAATGGGCTTATGTGAGACTTGCTAAGATAATATTCAGACTATTAATCTTTACATTAGTCACACGTGGAAGAGCAGCTAATATTTAAGACTGAATTTAAGATTGTTGCTGTAGGTTCCAAAGTTATTTTATTCCCTTGTTTCATATTTTTCTCATTTTGCCCTCTTGCTTATTTTATTCCTTTGGAAAATTATTGTTTCTGAATGTTGAAGACAATCAGGAGTAGAATTTTTTTTTCATGGATATATTAATATACAACATGAATTGTTATTCATGCCATGTACTAAGTCAAACTCTGGAGAATTTTTCAAAGGGATTATGTGGAGTTAGATTGGAAGGGTAAGAAGAATCTTTCAAGACAATCTTCCTGCAGGGTAAAAGGCTCAGTGCAAGATTAGATATACATTATTTGTGTTGTTGCTTGCTCTGGGAGGAAAGTAAAAGAATCTTAATGCAGAGCTCAAAAAAGGAAAGTAAACCAAAAAGTGAGTAAACACAAGTTGTTTTTCAAAAGGTGTCTCTCTTAGATGTCTCTCTATGCAGAATATCAATCCAACAGGATATAAGAGAATTTAACACCAGCTCCAGTTGAAGATTAATTAAATAATCTCTTAGTTAATGATGCTTGTCTGTTATGCATTGGATTAGAGGGATCATTGCTGATGGCACACTGTAGGTAATAATTCATGGTGATTTTTTTTTAGTTAAAGCTACATGGTCAAACTCCAGAGATGGCTGAGTCATTATTCAGAGAAACCCTCAGGAGCACTGGACTTTTGGAAGAGGAGAGAGTAAAGGAGGAAGATGGTTCAATATTAAATCATGTTTGCTGTTGGCTTATATTGTAGGGAAGAAGGGACAAGGAAGAAATGAAGGCAATACTGTGTAGATACTTGAAAAAACCCCAGAAAGTCAGAACAAGAGCAGAGGTTGTTCTGAGGATGTCAGAAGAGAAGGAAACCAGTAACAATAACAAAATTTTAAATATTCAAACTTTGTTACCAGTAAATTGATAGAGTGCTATCTTTGGAACTGGAAAGAGCCTTACCTGGTGGTATTATGGATCCCTTCTTTTGTACAACTCCTGTTTGCAAATATTGTGATTTTGAATAATGATTTAGGAACGCATATATATATATCTATATATTATCAGCATACAGTGCTTTTATACAGGAGCCAGAGAAGTCCCAGTTTGACCTGCCTGCAGTGTTCAGTAAGGAAAATATTACAGTCCTGCTGTCTTTATGACTAGCTGCTCTACAGATTGTACAGAATTTGGAAGAATGCTACATTCATTCCAGACTGATAGGCCAAATGAATAATAATCTATTCATTTGTGGAAATGATTTTGTAGTATTTACATTCAATGGACATTAAGAATGTTCACCTTGAGCAGAAGTGTGAAACACCCATCAGGTACTATTCAGAGCAAGTAACTTGGGAAAATGCCAAAGCTTTCTTGTTTAATGAATGAGACTGAAAAGTTTTGCAAGTACTAAACTACAACAAATACTTCTTGTAGCTGACCATTGTGCTCTTGTAGACACCTTTGTAGAAAGTGAATGGGAAGGAAACATCATTTTAAGTTTAAAACCCAAAACAAATCCCCCTGCCACATTTGTCAACTATAAACGTATCCTAAAAGGTCTATTTGAAAAGCTGTTCAAGAACAGAAAGGTGATACACCTACTCATTTCACATCATTCAAATAGAATAAAAATAGAAAACTGATTTCTTTCCAGTGCTGGCTTAACTTCCAGTTTTTGTTTTGGTTCTCAATTAACAATGCCATGTCTTAACACACCTTAAAAAAAGTTTTCTTAAAGTGATTTGCAGAAAAAAGTGTACTATTGATGCCATGTCTCTTATGATGGGTTGTGGTTAGATCTGCTTGTGCAATGTTATTAGGGGACATGCTTTCGCTAAGTCCAAAGCAACAAAACAGTAGTTCAAAAAGTTTCTTTGCTTGTATAAAATCATTTCTGTAGAGGGAGATACAAGTCCACAGTCAGATATCTAGTTAAATTATTTTCCCCTTTATGCAAGGAACTATTTAATTCTTGACCTGTTGTTATGGATGAATGTTGTGAGTACTGAGTTACAAATCCTCCTTCCCTTCTCTGATTAAATCTTGTCATTTCTCTTTTTTTAATCCCAAAATATTTGTCATGTCTTTTTCAGCAAATATAGTAAACAGTAAAGCTTTAGCCTTCAACAAAATGCTTTCCATTCATGGAAACCCTTATGGGAAGCTTAAATTAGCTGCCCTTACATTACATTCTGTTGAAATGCTCTGAGCCAACATTGCATAATATGTTTTCCCGTATCTCTGGAAAACTCAGTTATTATTATAATTTTAATATCAAACAAAACTCAATGCCTGTGAGCTCAGAATATGTAATAGCTAAATTTTGTGGATTATTTTAGAGTAGCACAGGTTCCAGATGGAATAGTCCTTTTTATCTCTACAGATTTTTTTTCTCTTGAATATAAAACATTTTATTCTCCATCATTTTTACATTATAACTTTTCTGTGATATTTTCATTAAAATGAAGCAGTTGGCAAATGGACTTTATGTCAGCTTATTCTTTATCAATTTTTTTTTAACTGAGATGACCATAAATCACGCTTAATTCAAATGCAGTGCTGCTCCCAGTTTCATCCTCTCTTTACTATATTTCCAATTAGGAGGCTTTTACCTCATTGCTGTGATGAAACTGGAACAGTGCATCATTGCATTTCCCCAAAGAAATAGGTGTATTTATGAATGCTTTGCAGCATTCAGCTGAAGTGTTAGGGCATGGAAAAGATGAGGAAAGATGGAAAAGAAAGTCAATGATGACTTTTGATGGTTTTGTCTTAAGTTGTCACCAGCAGTCTCTTGCCTTTGGAGATGAATTTTGTTTGAAGCTCTGCTCAATTTCTGAAAATATTCTAGCACGTGGAAAAAGTATTTTTGTAATTTTTTTTTTTTACAATTTTTAATGGTTTTCTTTTGTAAAAAATGTAATCTAGTGTCATGCATCAATTATATAGGCTTCTGAGATGGGAAGGGGAAAGGAAAATATGATGATTCTGAGACCTTTAAATAACCTTCTCAAAATAACTTTTTCCCTGAATAATATTTCATTATTTTCTTCTGACTAATATAGGTTAGAAGCAAGAGCCACATCCTAATGGAAAAAGAAGCATTCTTATTTTTCTAATGATATGAAAGTCTGGGATTTTACAGGCTGTCTGTTTAAAACTGCTTGAAAGGTCTGGGTGAGTGAAAACCCTTCACTGAGCCAGACAGGCACAGGTCCCATACTGGGCATGCTTTGGGATTAGATTGCACTTCCTCAGGATGAGAAAACTTGTTAAAGCTGCAGCACAGCTATGGCTAACCTGGGCTAATAAATATTGTACTACTGGGCAGTATATGTATGTTTTGTACTGTTATTTGAAGAGAAAAGCTGTAATAAGTTACATAAGAAATGTTACACTTCTATTATAATATGGATTCAGAATATTTCATATCATAATCTTCACTTGGTCTGTATTATCTTCCTTCCCCTCAGTTTGCAACCTGGTAAGAGTTAAAAGCTTTACCACCCACCCTGATGCAGTTTTTGGTGCATTTTGTTTTCAGTTGTGAAATGATATAAGGCTGCTGAGAAAGAAGACTTCATAAATTTAAAGCACTTCAATAATCTTTTGGGTAGGGAATGTGTGCCCAGAAGTTTAGTCATTTTAGAAAATCGATTCAAAGGATTCCTGTGAGATGGCTGCCCATCAGAATTTTCTCTTTTTTTTTTATAATTTTCCTTTATTTTTTATCTATGCAGTGTAATTTCTGATGCATTGTTTTCCAAAATGTTAGGAGTGCTGCTTTGCAATCACCTTTGAATCCTGACTTCTGAATATTTTTCCGAAATACTGTATCTTCTGAAATACTTGTATCTTTACCCACTTCTCTTGGGGAGTTCAGTTTTTGGAGTTTTTTGGTACACTGGGACTTTAAAAATGCATAGCTTTTGTACTGTTTCATTATATGGATTCAGGCATTGAGAGTTTGATGCCCAGTCTGTTACTGTCCTACCTGCACATACAAACAATTTTTAAGTGGTTTGTAATCTAGTTTGTTGTTTTGCTGTTTCTATGCTGAATTCTGAATCTTATGTCATGTTTGTTACTGAAAATATTTTTTATTTTCCTTTAAGACTGCTAGTGGAATGGTGTGGAAATCGGTGAAACTAATGATTCACAATACCAGTCTGGAAAGAATCAAACACTGATTTGTTCACCACATTCTATTTCATATGATTTATCTAAGGTTTCTTCTCCATAATTTTATATATCTTACTATTAATTAGATTATGGAGTATCCAGATATGGAAAGCACAAAAGTTATACAAGAACATCCAAAAAAAACTCTGCTAAGAAAAGGTCAGGTTAGTTAAATAATAGCACATATTTGTTGGGTTTTTTTTTTGTTTTATTTTTTGTTTTGTTTTGTTTTTTAATCATCACAGGCGTGAGAGAATGAAAGTGAAAAAGAACATTTCAGGATGAATCACTCAGCAGATATGATGCTATGGTACACTCTCACCCAAGTTTTCTGATTTTTTTTCATTAACTGTAATTTGAGTCCTTGCAGACATGAATTTTATGCAGTTTGTTTGGGATAGCAAAAAAGAAATTATCTGAGGTGCCAGTTGTCTTTTACTTGAAAAAGGTGTGAGCCAATTCCTTTGAATGAAGGGAATGAAGTTTGAAGTTGTGGTGTTACTGCTGGTGAGAGGAGGTGGAAGGGTATTTTCACTCTTGAGGGCACAACTCATATTATTTGCAAATGGCCCATATCACCTGTGTCTGTAAGGGACTGAGGTACTTGGCAGCTTAAAATATTAGTTCTATTTACAATGTTGCTCTAGTCTATTACTGGCTAAATAGCATTGTCCTCTGGGCAGAAGAGAACTGGGAGTGTGCTACGGCAGCAGTGGCAGCAAGGCCCTAGAAAATAAGTGGTTTATGCAGTTGTCCAAATTAAAGGCTGAGCAAACAGCCTGAGCAGGTCCATCCAGCAGCAGTGTCTGCACTCTGGAGTGTTAGAAAAACCAACCAACCCCTCCTGCTGATGAAAGCTTAGGCCAAAAGGGGTTTGTGCAAAGTTTCTTCATTCTTTCTGCCTCTTCTTAAATATTAAAAAGAAAAAAAATGTTAGTGGGTGAGATGTGAAAAACGCCAATCACTTGTTTTAAAATTTTAGAAGTTTAATAGTAATAAAATGGTTTTAAAAATAGAGTAATAAGAATTTGGACAATCAGAGTTAGGACAATAAAAAACAGAGAAATACGGACAGTCCTGGTACCTTCCTCGTGCAATTAAGCCCTGAAAGCACACATGCTAACAAAGGATTAACCCTTAAAAGCAGTAGCTTGTTGCATATTCATATATCTCATACATGATGCATAAATTATTTTCAAACAAAGGGTGTTCTCTGGTTATTGTCAACATCTTCCCCTTAATCCTGGTGGCTCCTTAAAGATAGAGAGGAGGTGGAAGAATGTTTGTCTTTTACAATAAGGAGGCAGTAACTCTTTTTTTGGGGATTTAGGTGTCTTACTGCTGTTATCTCTGTGAGAAGAATTTCTTGATTATCTCATCCCTTTCTTGAGCTAGTTTAAAAAATATTTTACATCGCATAGTTTCTATTTTAACATTATGTTATTATATATGCAGACATACACAAACAGAACTATATACTAGAATATATCAGGAAAGAATGAAACCTGCTAAACATATGCAAAGAGTGAGATGCTTCCAAATTTTCCTCTTGTGAAACCTGGGATATAAATCTCCACTTTATTCAAGTGCTTCACTTACTTGAGTAAGTAGAATTGTGCCTGAGAATAAAGTGCCTGAGGAAAAAAAACAACAAAACCCAAGCTTTTTAATCTTCCTCACAGTTGTTAATCAAAATAGAGAAATTAACAGTACTTATTATAACAGTTCTTGAAATAAGTATGGAATATATTTATGAAATTTAAAGGTGCATGAAACTTTCTAAGTAATTTAGGATTATGTGCTATAATTAATTATATAGAAAAACACAATCTTGCTTCATTTCAGAATCCTGGTGAAACCTGAGAGCATTTTATTCAGGGAAATATTTTTTCCCTAAAGAGTGGAAAAGTGTTTGCTTTGTTTTTAAATAACAAAATGTTACTATGTATCAGATGGGCAGCTGTCTGAGATAATCTGAGATTTCCACAGCTTTTTACACATGAAATCATCACTTGGTTCCTTCCAAGTCCTGAACACAGAAGGAGGGAGACACACAAGAAAGAGTTGCCTGAAACACAGGCAGAAGTGAAGTGGTTTGGGGTTTGCTGGGGAAGGAGGGTCGCCATCAGCCAGAGCAGTTTTGTTTCTTGGCACTGCCCCGGTCTGGCTGAGCCGGAGCTCATTCTCACATTGCAGCCCTCCCTGAGCTGTGCTGTGCTGGTACCCAGAAAGGTGCTGCTCACCTCCCAGGGTTTTGGCTCTGGCTGGTCAATGCTGGCACTGCAACAACGCTGCCTCCCCAGCATTTCCCCCTTGCCAGTGGGCTGGGGGGTGGGCAAGATCTTGGCAGGGGCCATAACCAGGACAGCAGATCCAGCTGACCAAAGGGATATTCCATGGCATTATGATCTCTGCTCAGCAATAAGAGAAAGCAGGCAGGGGCACTCATTATTCCATTTGTCTTTTGTAATGACTGCAATGCCTAGTGAAGCCCTGCTTACCAGGAAGTGGCTGGACATCCCTTGTTGATGGGAAGTAGAAAATAAATTGAATTTTTTCCATCTTATTTTCTCCCTCCCTTTCACCTCCTGCTGAGGAGAGGAGTGATAGAGCAACTTGATGAGCACCAGCCAAGGTCAGCCCACTACAAGCATAAATCTCAGGCTTTTTGCTTGAGATGTTGTTGGTTCAGTTGCAATGGCTTATTGTTACCTTTCAACAGAAACATAAGGCTCCTATTTTCATACCTGTTATTAGCCAAGTATATTCAGCTTGCACTCTCAAAATACATTCAGATGTAGAAATCCAGTTGAATTCAATGTTACCTTCACATCTCATTCACTAATATGTTGGTTTATGGAAGACCAACTGATGCTCTGTTGAGTGGCAAACATATCTTCCTATATGAAATGAACACAGAATTTTTTTTTTTTTTCTGAAAAAGCTGTCTCCAACTAAAACTTTCTAGAAACTTCTGCTTTTCTGGCATAACAAACTCTTTGTATGTAATCTATGCTGTCCTGCAGTGTGTTTCCTTCAAAATCACAGGACTGGTAACAATGCTGAACATTATTGGCTGCTTTATTGTACTTGTAACTGCCATACTGTTCTGACTGAAATGTTCCTCCCATGTAATCACTTGCCTGATCACATAGCAACACACAGAGTTAACATTAATCCTTCCTTATGAGAACTGTAATAAATGGGCTGTGTCCCTTCCCAAGGTTAGATCCAGCTTGAGCTTTTTTCAGTTAATAGACCTATATGTGTCAAAATAATGGATTTTTCAAACTCACTAGCAGAGGCCTGAGTATTCCTTGATCAGCTTTTTCACTCAGCAGAGGAAAACATTTCCTTTTGCCTCAGGAGAGAGAGATGTTCTCCATCAAAACAATGATTTTTTTTCCTCTTCTCAAGTGAAAAGTACCTGTCAATGTAAAACTACCTCTCCTAACTTGAGAGTAGGAAAATACCTCTGATAAGTCCAGACAAGAGTCTTTATTTCACTGCATATTCTTGGATAATAAAGAGCAGGACAGAGACAGAGAAAATGTGCTGGAAATGGCAGTGCAAAGGCAGTTTTTAAAAAATACTTGCTGTCTACTTTCAGTGTCATGTATGTAGGACTTAGTTATTAATGGATAAAGAAGCAATAGAAATTACTGTTTTCCTATTAACATGAATACTTTTTGGCTAAGAATTCATTTCAGGTCTCACATTCTTGCTAGAAATGTTAGTCATTGATCACACAGGAGCTGTTCATCCTTCTGCAGTGCCTAAAATGCTCATAAAAGCCATTGATTTCTGAGGCAGTGTACAGTGTCAGAAAAGGTTGGAAGATCTGATCCAAACCCAAAATTTTATCTCAAAACTGCTTGTGTCACTCTCATGAGAGAAGACAGAAATACTACGCAAAAAGCCGTGTCCTGAAGGCTGCTTAGAGTTCTAAATTATTGGAGTCTTGCAAAACTGACAGAAAATTTTGTATCAACTTTATCATCATTGCAAGGCAGGTTGTTCATTAGCTGCATTCACATGCTCCATTCCTACATGCAATTTTCTTTTGATTTATACAGTAGAGAAGAAATAGGAGACCTTTCTTTTTTAATTGCTGATTCAAATTTTTATAAAATTCTGGATATAGTAATTATAAAGCAGTGCACTAATTTGCAATGCATAGTTTATAAACTTTTACTTATGATCTGGGCACAAAACAGTTTTTGACATTTGTAAATCCTGCTCTGGTCTCCAGTCATTGAGGATATTATTTGGATTTGCAGTGATACAGGGAAATATGCAATGGAACACGGAGAATTCTAAATGCTGTTGACAGGTTTTGACAGTCATAATCCTGATCTCATCCAGTATGTTTCGTGCTGTTGACAAGGGAACTATTCTTTTTCTTTCTGTTCATATGTAGCATACATTTGGAGTGTTCTGAGCTATTTGTCTTGTTATGAATTCCCATTTTAAATGTTCACAAACATAGCTTGGTGTCACCATTTGTAATTTTGCACTTCAGGGAGAAGGCTAGCAGAGTTTCTTTGAATTACAATACTGTGTGCTTAAAAAAATATATAGTGAAAGAGGGCATCTCTGACCTCTTTCTCTGTCAAGTCAGTGTGGTTCTCTCCTCTCGTTGTTCCTGCCATGTGAAAACCCATCTCAGTTTTTATGGGCAGCTAGGGAGGAGATGTGCACAGTGCTCTCCTGCTCTATCCCACTGCACTCCAGAGGATCAGGGCATTAGGAGGACTCATCCCTGTGCTCTCTAATGCTTACTTGGACCCACAGGTCCAAGACATGGATTTGATTTCACCGAATTAGGGAGACATCTCAATTTTCACCACACATAATTTTGCAGAGACTCACTGAACTCTTCATGTCAGTGCATGTGGGACCCATTTTGGAAATGCCTGTGCCTTTCACATTCTTGCATATGTTACCAGGAGAACCATTTCATAATGCATATCTCCTGTGCTGTGGACCTGATCTGCTACAGCGATCCTTAAGCAGAGTGGTTTGCTGTACAAACATACTCCTAATCTGCTATTTTTATCTTTAGAATTCTGTACAAAAATTATCCTTCGTTGTGAAAAGATTTTCAGAATTTTGGTAGGCTGCCCGTCTCTCATTGAAGTGGAAGAAGTGTTGCATGCAGTCTTATTTTAGCCACATGGTACTGTTCATCCACCTAGCATATGCTTGGGAGATCAGGATATCAAGTGCTTTACTCTGGAACAAACACTCTTGGTGAAAGCAAATATGTCTTGGTGGAGAAAATTAAATAGAAGAGTAGTATTTGAGTAGCTTATGAAATTTTGTATAATTGTATTCGAGTAAATTTTACTGTGAAATGCATAATACTTTATCATTACTTAAATTCTGATTTTTTTTTTTCACTAGAAATCCTAAGTTCTTCTTACCTGGAAAGTAAGGCCTGATTTGATTTGTTAGCTGGAGGAATTCTTCCACAGACAACAGAGGAAGAAGCTGGATTGCTGAGCTTACAGCCTGGGCGAGTTAGGAACAATTTTTACTTGAAATTTAGACACCACTTCTTCCTTTGTCTTAACCATAGGGGACTTTTCATACATTTCTTGGAAATTCTTTGCAGTCTGTTAAGTCTAGAGTTGCTATTGAGGCTAGAAGCATTGTGTGGAGTAGGATATGGATTCTGCAGCTGTGAGGGCTGAGTGCTCCTTTGGTCCAAGACCACAGAGAGTTCTTCACCAAAAGGGGTTTTTGAGATCCTTCACCTTTTCTAATGTGAAATGGTGCAGCTTTTACTCTTCTTCAGATGCCAGGCTATGTGCATAGGTGCATAGTAAGCAATAAATTCATTGAGAAAGCACAGGATAATGGCACACAAGCAGTTAGTGATGGCAACAGTATAACGCTGTGGACCTTTTGCCTTTCTATGCAGACAAACTCAGTCCAGTAGCGTTTGCATTTCTTTAATCTTTCAGTTCTCAGGTAACCCCTGTTCCTAAATTGGTGCAGTGGGGTACACATTTAGCTGAAGCTTTATCCATCACATATATTTAGTCCTTGGAGGCTGAAAATATATCTGAAAAATCTAATAGTATATTTATTCAAATCACTGATGCAATTTGTGTTGTAGTCTGTTCTTATAGAGAATGCAGAAGATAGCTTGAAACTAGTAGATCACAGCTGGAACTGAACAATAACCTTACCAAATATTCCAGTAGCATTTTTAAATGGTCTTCAGCACATCATCCTTTTTACTTTTGTGTTGTCTGATGAAAAGACTGTGGAGTCACAAAAAAGGGTTTCTGAGGTTTTATCCTTCCTTGCTCATCTTTGTGTTTATTCTTACACTGTGTGACATTTATGCAGCCATCCGGAGTCACATTTGGTTGTCTGCTTGTGGAGTGTGAAGTATTTCAAGGCAAAAGGAAACTCATAAGTTTTATTTTGGTTGGTGGATTTTATTAGAAGTGGTAAGTAAAAACCTGGCTTGCAAAGACATGCTGGGATTATTCCTTTAAAAGAACAATCTTGGACTGAGGTGCCTGTTAGTGGAGGGGGAAGTTCTTTTAATGGGATCATGAAGCATGCCAAATGTAGTTTATTTCCATTTTTATATTGATGTACTACTGTACATGTACAATATACATTTACAATGTAAATCATCCCTGGCACCCACAGGAATCTTGTCCATTGTCATCTTTGTCATTTTAATTGACAGAAATGTAACGTTTAGCCAAAATAAATGAAGTATAACTTTCAGTTGATAAAAAAGACTGGCCAGTTTATAGCTGGAGATGTATATAATACTTATCTGTTCTTAAAATGACTGTGAAATACAGGTAATGAAAAATATTTGAGAAGTATTCTCTCATTTGTGCTTACTTTCTCTGCTAAAAAGGACAATAGCTCATATAGATGTAATGAATGCTGAAAACCAGTTTGCTTGGAGTGGATTTCTTTATTAGCATTAAAAAAAATTTACTTTTATTGAGTTGAACATTGTAGTCCTAATGGCAGTGCCATTGCTGTCAGCTCCTTTTGTGAGACTTTGGTAAAATTATGCTTCTGGGAAGGTTGATGGACCCTTTTTCCATGCTGGAATATATGATTTAAAGAATAACTGGGAAGAACCGATGTGCCAGTATCTCAGTCTTGATAGGGATGTATGTGCTTTTCTTAAGCAAATTAGAATATGTTCAAAGATGAAACATGAAAAAGGAAACGCGCCTCTTGTTGGGAAATGAGTGTCAAGCAGTAATTGTCAGCAGTTTTCTTTTGCACCCAGATTAGCATCCTGATCTAGTCCTAGTGGTTTGTTTTTATTTTAATGGCAATAGTGAAACTTAGCATTTGTGAATGATGCCAGTATGGAAGGAGTTATAAACATTCTTGGGTATGGGGTAGTAATTCTGAAAAATTGAAATGGAAGTCTCTGAAAATACAAAATGCTATAATTGGCAAGAAAAACTCTAAAGTGTAAGTAGTGCTGAGTAGCAAAATGGTTCTTTATGTGTTATGTCCGACTCCCCTAAATAATTAATAACATGATAGTTGTAAATTGAGGTAATTGCTTTCTAAGGATATATCATCAAGAGTCTGGTATGCATTTTGCGAGAAGGTTTTGTCCGGATTTTGGGCCCATTTTTTAAAGAAAAAATCTGGTAGTTGAGTAGAATCCATTGAAACACCAACATACAATTTAAATAACGTAAGGAAATTTTAATGGATTACATTTTTCTTGCTGTATATAAAAGAAGACTTCATAGAATGAGCAGAACTTTAAAAATGCAGAATAGTCGTGTAAAGTGATTGATTGTTCTCTGAGAGGCTGTGTGTGGGATGGAAAGAAATGGTCTGTTTGCACTAGCTCAGATGTTTGGATACTAGGAGAAGATCCACCATCAAAAAAAAAAAAAAAAAAAAAGCAAAAAGGAAGAGTAAAAAATTTTTTCTTGTGTTTGATATTTTAAGGTAGTTACCCAAATATCAGGTATAACATTGATCACTCATGATGATCCTTTTCTGGTAGTAAACAATGTATAAAGGGATGTATTTCTGGTGATTAGTCACAGATTCTTTTTTTACTTTTTATTTTTTTCATTATCCTGTTTTGTCTCTTTCAGTGACAAAATGTTCATTAATTATCGTTGTCGACATGACACAATTCAAGTGTTATTTCATGTTAGCACTAACACTAGTCCATGAAAACTCCCTGAAAAGCAATAGCAGTGGTATATGTTCTGGGACTTGATTTTGTTTTTTTCTTCTCAGTTTGTGTTAAGGTTTTATGCAGTCGTATTTTTAACAGGTGAAGAAATAATTGATAAATTTATGTATCATTTTTCATATATACTGTTGCTGTGGAAGGTGTTATTTTATGTATAATATAGGTTTTCTTAATCAGCTTATGAAAAATTTGAGTACATTGTAGCCTGGTCATTCTGCTGTTAAATCAGGCAGACCTCTAGAGGGAAGAGTCTGACAGCTTATGATCATCACATGTAAAATCAATTAGTGCTATTCAGTGGAGCAGTTTAAGGGAATCATTTTAACAGCTCTCATATTGCAAGACACAGAGTTGGATCCACTACGGGTCACAAATAAAATAGACAATCATACATCCTGCTAAAGCTAATAATAGTAATCATCTGAGAAGAGCAGCTAAGTAGCAAATGTTAGAGCTCAAGCAGCAAGTCCCAGTGTTGTGCCCCATGAGCACTCTTAATGATCCATGAAAATGGAAAGATGTCTCTGTAGCATCTGAAAACACAAAGATAACTTCATTAAACACCAGACTCAAACCTTCCTTTGTAGGGTGGATCAGATGGATCTCACTGTGGGTATCACCTACATGTGCACTTCCACACAGATAAATAAAGTTAAACTGACTTTGACAGTACTGTAATTTATAAAGCTCTAATATAAATTATCTTTGTGACTTCTGTTATTGTCTTACTGAGTAAAGCAGTAAGTAAAAGGCCAGGCAGGACTGTTTGGATGAACTGACAGATAGTTGTGTACTTTTTTGTAGTAGACACTTATTGTGAATGTGTTTCTTTCAGGAACTTCTTTGGCTTCTAGGTAAGATTAAAATAGGGAGACAGATTGATTTACCTCAAAAGTAATTTGGGAATTTACCATCATAGTTTTGTTTCTGTTGTGAAGAGTGTGTGCTCAGGAGCAGGCTCAGGCTCTTGGGTGGCACAAGAATTGGAGCAGCAGGGCAGTGGCTGTGGCACAGACCTTTGCTCAGTGGGATTTTCACTCTCTGTACTCTGGGCTTTTTTGCAAGAGTGGTCTGAGTCTCTCCAGTCTCCTGGCTGGTTCCAGCTGGAGATGTGCAAGACACCACTTGCAGCCTGCTGGAAAGAGAAGAGTTTCTGACTCCTCACAAGTTTCCTGTGGGTCATATTATCATCTGGATTTCGGTGCCTTTTGCAGTAGCATTTTATCAGTGGAGCCTTGTTTATTGTGAGAGCTTTTCCACGCTGGGTAAAGGGAAGCCTTTGTGAGACAGCTCAGGTCATAGGTGTGACCATCTGAGCTCAGCAATGTGTAGCATAAAGCTTTTATTTCTTTGTCAGCCCCCATACCAGCCATGTCTCAGGATTGCAGGTTTACATCCTTACATACATCCCCTTGAAGATTTTAATGGTAAATATTTTTAATTAGTAGAATATGAATGTTAATGTGTGTTAACAAATAAATGCATCTGTCTCCAACATTCTAAGGACTTTGATAATATAGCTGTTGTAGTAATTTAATCACTCTTTTAGTGAAACTGTATATGAGCTGTTACTTATTTTATGATTTTAAAATATCTTACATCTGACATACTTGACCTTTCTTATCCACTTACAGCTCAAAACTGAATCCATTCGATAGAGCTCTTAAAATATCCAGATTGGAGACTCCAACAATCTTACAGTGGAAAGAAACAGCACTCTCTTTACAATTGGTATCTTAGGAAAAAATAGCCCACTTGAGGACTCATTTGACAGAAGAATCCCGATGAGTATTCTTACCTCCTCTAGTAAAGATGATGATAGGGATTAGGAATCCCCTAGTGCAGGGCCTCTCTATAAAACCTGACCAGCTCGGCAGGATACTTGGAAAAGGCTTTATACAAAATCTTTTCTCTGTTTTTGTCAGAAGTCTCCTATTGCATCTTGGCTCAAGTGTTATCCTTTGTTCCTTGCAATTCTTTATCTTTCATACTTCCCTTGGCTATTAAAAGCTCCACTGTTTGCTTTAATCTATTTCTGAGTTTTTATGATTGACTGAAATATAGTTAAGAGTATCATAGTCATATTAGAGCCTCAGAGACCAATGGCTAAAATTACCAGGTTTTACACAAGATTAAATGTCTTTCTTAAAAATCATATGCTTTCAATGTTGTATAAGACATTATACAAGACAATAATTTATTTCTCTTTTGGAAGGCAACTGCTCTACTGCTGGGGGAATCTCAATACAATTTCTAAAGACGAAAATAAAACTGTTTCTAATACAAATCAATGACTATATGACTATTACAAAAGTGAAAAAAAACCCAACTCATGCACAGTATTCTTTGGAGTGGGGTTAGCAAATATTGTTCCTGTGTGTGGTGTAAATATGTCAGTCATGCAGCCTAAAAAATAGTTGTGTGCATTTTTTTTTAAATTTAGCTTTAAACCAGATTTTAGGGGGTAGTTCCTCTTGTATTTAGGCCAGTATTCTGATCCAAAGGGAAATAATTGC
Source organism: Anomalospiza imberbis (assembly GCF_031753505.1). Lineage (NCBI taxonomy): Eukaryota > Metazoa > Chordata > Aves > Passeriformes > Viduidae > Anomalospiza > Anomalospiza imberbis. The sequence continues at coordinate 9,868,791 of NC_089688.1, read as the reverse complement.
AGTTTAAGTTTAGTTTGCAGCCTAGTTTAAGGCCTCTGAAGAGATGCCTTATGAAGAACTTAGAAGCAGCAGAAAATTTTAGTCTTGTGTTTCTCTGGTTCTCCTTCCAGAATTCACAAGGCTGCCAAAGCAGATTTTGCAAATGGTCCTAAAATCTTATCTCTGATGCTGTCTAATGTCCCTGGCTAGTAGAAGTGCTTTATAAATAACCCCTCATCCTGGTGGAGAGAGCCTGAGAGAGGCTCTGTGCAGGGGTGAAGAGATTAAAACAATGGGCAGAGGAGGCCCACAAAGGGCTGTGTGGCTGAAAATAAAACACCTGACACGTGGGGTTTTTTACATTGCCTTGAGTTTGTACAGAAAAACAAAGCTTTTCTCCACTTGAAACTGTAATTAACATCAGCTTGTCTTATATCCTGACTTCCATATGGCCAGAAACTTAAGTACAGAGGTCCAGCATTTCCTAAAGTATTCAGGCAGCCACTGATGTGGTGCCACCACGTGTCACCTCAGGTTTGCAGAAAGACCCCAGGGTCCATGTGGATATGGTATCTCTGTCCAAGGATCATGTCAAGGATGTCTTGAAGATGTTGTGCATTATTAGCATGACTTGTTTTGTGTCTTGAAAAGTTCTGCCTCAAAATCAGTCATCTGCCCACAATCATCTTAAAATTTTAATACAGTTGAGATGTTTGGATATTTTTAGTTGATAAATACATTTTTTATGTTACTACCTAAAATCTGGTTTTGGAGCATATAACTTCCCTATTGATTTCTGACTAGGACTAATATGTAGAACTAGCCTTAGAATTTAAAATGCTTGTGCCTGTTTTAGTATGTATAAGAGATATATAGACTTCTATGAACTCACATTTAAAATGAACTCTGTATTCTCCAAATTATATTATACTGGGCTTAAATTACTATTCAAACTACCATTTACTTTGACTAATCAGGTTAAAGGATTTAAAAATCAACTTCAAAGATGACAGGTAGGTGGAACAGAAACATCACACTGCTACTTAAATCCAAATAGAAAGAGTGTGAAAGAAAAAAGACCAGAATATGAGTCTGATTTTCTTCTGTGTTAATCTGACAGTTTAAGAGTGTTTCTGCCATGTACCTACAGTATGAGTTCTCTAAAATGTTAATCTTTCTGCATGTTTTACAGAAGGAACAGACAAAATTAAACATTGACATTACACATTTATATTTAATAATTCTTGCTATACATAATTGTAGCAGATGATTACTACTTATTACTGGAGAAAGATTATTTGCAAAAACACTTAAAATTCCATTACATTTGTGTCCTGATTAGATTAATTTATCGTCTTTTTAGACAGAGTATAGCAATTCCATGAAAAGCAAAGCAAAAGTTTTTCTTCTTGGGTAGTTTTTAGCCCATTTGCAGTTCATAGTTAAAGACTCTTTAAAATTTGGTTCACCTGTAGTAGCTGTATCAGGATTTGTAGGTCTGTGACTCCAGATGTCAAGGATCTGAAGGCGATGCTAGATATTCTAGTTTCTTCTTAAAGGTGCTGATAATTACCTATCCTATAAAGGTTCTAATTGATTAATATATTATCCATTAGTTGTGCTGGCAGAGCAGCCTTCCTCTATGCTGAGTGCACTGGCAGCTTTAGGAAGGTATCCAGAAGATCCCTCTAGGACTAATGCAGTGAACACATGATACAACCATGCTGCTGAAATCAGTCCCTCCAGACACAGAAGAGCTTTAGCCTGATACTCTCCAATCCCCTAAATGTCAATGTGGAACACTCATCTTATGTCAGCACTTGAATATGCTTTTAGAGCCCTAGAAATGCTTCCTCACTGCTTCAGAACAAAAATAATGAAGAACACCTATAACATTTGAAGTTCAGAAAGAAAAGGCACAAAGAAATGCAAGCTCCAAATGTTTTGTGCTCTTGTTTTCCCTGAATTTACCCAGCAGTCTGAAACAGAATCAACCACAGGAAAAGCAGAAATTTAGTTACCTAGTCACCACAGTCTCACCTTGTATTCATCAGTCTCTGCTGTGCTTATGCTCATGATGTGCTTATGCTCTGTGTGGCTGAGCCAGCAAAGCTGCCCAAATCTTACCAGTGAAGACAACTTATGAAGAGTAAGTCACAGGCTGTGGAAAGTCCGTAGTCTTTACAGAGAAGTGCCCATTTGCATTTTTGGAAGAATCCTTGTGGTTCTGTATTTCCTGGCTGGGCTCAGTCCTGCAGGTGGGTGAGCCTGCTGTTCCCCCTGTGCTCCAGACTTTGATACCTGGCTGGAACTGGAGCTCTTACTTGTTCTGAGGTGCCTGACTCATCTACTGCCTTTTAATACAAACTGGTTCAGAGATGTTCATGATAGAGAGAGAAGAAAAATACTAAAGCAGAAACTCCAGGGAGGAATTGCTGTAAGTTTCAGTCACACAGTTTTGTATAGTGTGTGGTACAGGTGTGAACTCAGATTTCTTATTTAACACTGAGATGGCCTCAGGGAGTCAAATCTTGAAACAAAGCCGTGTTTTTAGGAGCACAGTACAAATTCAGGAGGAACGAAAAAGTTAATGTTCCAGAGACACTGTAATCATCCTACTGATGGATGCATTTTCACACAAACAGCCTTACCTTCTCATTTGCATTTAAAAGAAGCTCAACCAGCAGGTCACAACTTATAAAAATATGAAAAAAATACATATTGGATAATAAGTAGCATAGATATTCTGCACATGCCATCGGTTATACTTTTCAATGTGAAAATCAAAGGAAGCAAGACTTAAAAGCTTTGAGCATTTTGATGTACCAGGTCTAGTAGAGAAGCTCTTTCTGTGATGTTGAAATATGGCATATGCTTTAAAACAAAGTAGAGTCAAGCCTAGCCTTTAAATGGTAAGTTACTCTTGAAATATTTTTTCCATCCTATTTGTTATTGGCTGTGTTAAAGCCGTTGCAACAAAGCTTTTACTTCTCACCAAAACATAGTAGATGTGTCCATGACCTTCCTTTTGGAGTCTATGTCTATATGCTGTGTCAATTTATTTCATTACGAGTGGGTTGTTGTTGTTGTCTTCAGTATTCAGTTCACCTGTGCTCTATACATACTGCTTCTCAGTCCATTTGGATTCTTTCCTTGGTATTGCCTTTCACAAGAAAAAAACCAGAAATGTTCCTGAAATAATATTGCTGTCAAATTATATGGCTAAAAGAGATTTGAGCTACAGGAGATTAATTCTCTAAGGGTCATTCATTTTGCATTGAATATAAAAGGTAACCTGTTCATTCAAAATTAGAGAGGCTTTTATAAAATTGAGGCCCATAATAAGAAAGAATATGCATGAGTAATTTTCAATCTTATAATGAAATATTGCTATGGGAAACCAAGTAGAACAACAGATGCTGAAACCCTTGTTATGATTCTTGGCATGGGGTTTTTTTCCACTTTCCTTTGAGCCCTCTGAGTCACATTGACCTGAGATATTTGGAGACTGCGTATTACAATAAAATATGAACATTGCAGCAGATATTCAGTAGTGATAACTTTAAATTAAAATAACATATGCTCCATACATCACAAACCTGACCTTCTGGTAGAAAGTGAATAAAAATAATGGAATCACCTTTCTTGATAGTAGCACTGTGTTCTGTAGTACCTAAATCCCAAAAGTTTCACCCAGTTTGATAGGACTTAGCTAATGGGCTTTGAGATAAGCAGAAGCTTAATGATACTCTTGAAAAGCTTATGTTTTGAAAGCCCAGTTGTATGATTATGATGTATGATTAACCCCCATTTTTAAAAGGGGAAAGAAGGATAACTTGAGAAGCTCCAGGCCAGTCAGTCTCCTCTCTGTGCCCAGCAAGATCATGGAGCAGATCCTCCTGGAATCTCTGCTAATGCTCATGGCACGGGAGGAAAGGAAAGCCATCCACAGGGACCTGGACAGACTGGAGAGGTGGGCCTGTGCAAACCTCAGGAATTGCAACGAGGCCAAGGGCAAGGTCCTCCATGAGCACCAGGGGGATCCCAACACCAATTCAGGCTGGGCAGAGAATGGAACTAGATGGTCTTTAAGGTCCCTCTCAACCCAAACCATTCCACGGTTCTGCAATTACTGCTGATTCCAAAAAGAGAGGCAGCAGGAAAGGTGAGAGTGTACTTCAGCATATGGGAAAATAAGCAAACTTTGTAGAATTTCAGTTGTAATTTTGAAAAATTCACTTAAGGAATTGTTTTGAACACATATAGTGACTTTATTAAAAGAAAAGTATTTATTTGCAATAAGCTTGGTATTGTGCCTAGGTATGCTTTGTAAAATGTGCTGTTTTTTTCCCTAGTGAAGACTCAAAGAACCAGAATGATATTTTTGCTAAAAGTATTTTGAGGCATTAAATTCAGACTCAGTTAGTTAAAACCTTTTGTCTTTATCCCTTTTTGCAATCATGACTTTTCAGATTCTGGTTGGAACAATTGTGTTTGTTCATAAGAAAGATCTGAAATCTTCAGAGAGGTCATCTTTTCATAAAATGTCAGGGAAGCAGCATGATTTCTGTCTTTATTCAGCAAATACCTTTGAGCTCTTCTGAGGAGGTTTTTCTTAGTTATTTGATCTGGTTTGTGACTGCACAGAAGATTGTTCTACCCCTCTGTTCTCTTGACAGAGCTGTGCAAAGGCAGCCTGCATTTGAGCCTACTTCCCAGTTTCATTTTTATATTAATAGAACATTTTTGCAACTGACTGAGGAAGAATAGGGAAGCACTGTGAGCGTACTTGGCTGTCTGATGGTTGACAGCAAACTAGATTAAATTTTTAAAAAATGGAGAAATCTACTTTTAAAGCTGAAGCTCATGGGGGTTCCCTCTTTATTGTGTTCTAACTTTCCTGTGTCTGGATCTTTATAGAGAAATTAAATCTGAATTGTTAGGATAAAATTTGTTTCTTTAGTACCAGATACAGTGGTAGGCTTTTTTTGTTCCATTTCTGAAAAACTACTTGTTAAAGTTACTATTGTCACTTTTGTAGCATGCTATAGCTTGTGTCTTAAATGAGAACTTCTGGAATTCATTATGAAACTAAAGAAAATTAAAGCCAAAGTACTCATTCACATATTTAATAACATAAACACTCTCAAAGGAGGATGAAAGGTGTCAAAATTAAATATTAGTTTTTGTTGACTAACTTACCTATGGGTCTTGCTGTTTAAAAAAAACAACCTAACTTCTGCTAAACCTCTCTGCAAGGCATAAGGTGGATCACAGTTCTTGTCATTTAAAATATTTGCCATGCATGTTATGGTTATCATGATAAAGTAGCAGCCAGCATGTCCAGGTTGTTCAAGTCTGTATACTGTGAATGTTGGACCAAGTCTCTCCTGAGATACAGAGCCAAAGTTACTGTGTGCACATTTGTAAGACTCACCACCACGCTTAGAATAATTGCCCAAAGACAAGTGAGCTTGTAGAGCACCTTGGTATATCCTGGCCTGCTTGAGAAGCGACAGTAAGGCATTTTTTTAATTAGTTAAATTATACTTGAAGTATTCACTGTTAATCCTGCATATTTCAGATTTTGGACATTTTTCTAGCTATATGCCATACCATGAGCAGTCTTTCTGTATCCATACACTCTTAATCATGTCTGGAAAATGGCACCCTCTCTCTGTTTGCAAGTCCAAATACAAAATGCCGTGGCATTTCTTTCTGTAGAAATATTTTAGAGTGACCTCCTGATTTATTTCCTTTTCATCAGAGTTTTGTATCCAGAACTGAGTTCCACAGATGCTTTTACAAATACCTATCAGTTTAATTTCATATAATTTTTTTTCTCAGTTGAATGAGTCTTTGTTTTACTGTGTCATAATGTTCAGGAATGTATTCATGTTACAGTTTGAATCATCTCGGGAAATTATATATTACTGTGATTGAACATGCTATGACTGGGGATGTTTTCAGGCGAGCACAGGTTGTCCTGAAGACACTGAGCAATCTAGCTACCATTTACTATTTTTTCAGCATAAAGCACTGTTAAAACTCCTTGATAGTAGCTACATTAGTAAAAGAGTAGAAGTCAAGGTACTAGACTAAGAGAAAAGCTGGGAAGCAACAGAGACAAAAACTTCCTGGAAGTCACATCAGAGACTCTGGGAATGTGGGCTGTTGGAAGACAGCACAGCCTTCACTAAGTCTTGTGCAAAATTCTTTTGAAAGCAAGTTCTTGGGAATAAAAGTTGCTTTTGGACAAAATATTTGGGAAAAATGTCAAACTCTGAGCACGATTGCCCTGGTTACATAATTAGACTGCATATAATTGCTTGTGATTTAATCAGAATAGACCCCATCACAATAGCTCACACATATAGTGAAACCTCAAATATGTGACATTCTTAATGTACAAGAGGTAACAGCAGCTCTAAGATATTGGAGAGAGGATAATCACAAGCTTTGAGGTTAATTAACCTGAAGTTTAGAAAGTAGTCTGGTATGTCAGTATGAGACTTAGTTTTCAGTGTTTTTCTCCTGCCAAGCATGGTGATTTCTGCTGGAAAAAACAATGCTGGGCAGTGTTGTGCTGTGAGTGAGGTGTTCTGCTGCAAAACTGACCCTTTCTACCCTTTCTCAATAACTGCTCCCTGCCACCATCCAGATCTGCTTTTCTGTGTTTAGCAGGTGCATCTAAACATGAAATAAGGAGGATGTATTTCACAATGTATTTGAAACATGTCTTTTAGCAGTGACAGAGGACAGCAAATTGTGAAATTCGCACTTAACCAGGCTTTCTAGGGCTTGTAGGAGAAGAGAAATGCTCAGTCTTGTTCTCTCACCCCGTCAATCTAACCTTCATCTATCAGACCAGATGTAACCTGGAAAGAACTTCATGCTTTTCAATCACGTTTGTTGCAGCACAGGGTCAGTCGTTTTTCTGCCAATTCATATGGAACAGATGTGAGACGAATCTGAAAGCATGTATAAGTAAATAATAAAATAAACTCACATCACACTGGAGACTGGTTAACAAGTACTGGCCTATAGCAGTGTCCTGCTATTGAGACAAAGCTGACAGAAAGCTCTGACAGAAGGCATGGATTTAATTAAATAAATTTACACAGACCGTAGGTCTGTTAGAGTGTCTCAGTGCAAGGAGTGGCTGAAAGACGTATTACACCAGATTTAGCTAAAAAACCTGCATTTGAGTGTGATGTAAAATCATAGGCTTCCAATTAATGGGAGGAAAACTAAGGAGAACTGCTGTTGTGACTTGTTAAGTAAAGCAGGAAGCAAGAAACTGCTAGGAAGATACCTGAGGAATCCTTACAATGAGAGAGAATCTAAAACCAGATGAAGGGTAGGAAAAGGGAGCATTGATAAATAAAAAGGCAAAAAGGGAGGAATTTATCCTTAATAGCTGAGTGTAGAAACCAGAAAAGAGGCAATAATACATCATTAGAAACTGTGTGAGGAGGAAGAGGATTTTCTCAGACAGCAGTTCATATATTATTGCAATTTTTTATGTAGTTACTCCTCATGGTTTGTTCAGCATTGGAAAACAAAAAGACTGTTTTAGACTTGGGAGGCAAACAGGCACGTGTCAGTATAATTTGCTTTGGGAACAAAATTATATTGTTCATTATTTCAGTTCATTTGTAGGCAGTTAACTTTGCTGTACCATTATTGAAATAAAAGTGCAGAACTACTGCAACAGAGTATTAAGGAAGAATAATATCTATTGAAAATGAACTCCCTTTGACACTGTAATAGCATTTAATTGACATTAAATAACTCTTTGGAGCTATTAAGAATATGATATGAATGCAAATGTACGAAACATTTCCATCATATTGAATCAACATCTTTAACAGACAAAGTTACATCACGGGAGCTTTAAAGACTTTCCCTTTTGCAAGTGAATTTAGTACTCATGAGAGTTTCATGCTGGCATGTCTCATGAGTGAGGTCTTACTGTGTGAAGTGGGCTTGTCTCAGCAGTTGTGCTAACAGACTATGGCATGGAGGAGCTGATCAGAGCTTTGTGCAACCTGTTTAGCCTTTCCTTCAGGCTGCTGGTGCTATCCTCAGCCATCCAATGATGGACACAGTGCAGGTAGAAGAAGTAGCTAGGAAAACAGGTGAACAGATCCACACGATTACTGCTACATTGTGTACTCTCTCTATGCTTTGTTCAGTTATAAGGCTTCTAACAATGATGACAAAACCAAATACAGTGAAGCTTTTGATTAATCTTTTTCAGGGGATAGACAAGCCCAAGTGAGAACATCACTAGTTTTCAGATTTGGTGTTGCTTTGTTCTCATCCCACTAATATTTTCACTTGTCTCTTCATCTGCTGGAATTGAACCTAGTGGATGCTGTGCCTGAGAAAGAATGGACTGGATCACATTCTCAAGAGCTCAAGTCATTCTGAGATATGATAAAACCAGCATGGAAACAAAATGAGGCTTTAACTGAGCAAACTGCTGGTGTCTGAGATCGCTGTAGTTCATAGTTAAGTTCAGCTACTGGAAGGCATGGCTTTATAATGTGCTTACATTATTGTGTGTGAGTGGCTGTCTGGATTTGCCCATAATTTGCCCACTAATGGTCTAGTGCATGTGGTACAACAGATTAGGTGTTAGATCTGTTAATTTGGGCAAGATATTTATCTTTTAAAGAGCAGAGTAAGCCATAGCTGTCTACTGATCAGTACAATAGAAAACAGCTCTTTTATTTGCACTCTCTAACTTCTTGGACACCTACTGAATTTTGAATTTGCTTCTCCATTAGGAAGGGGAGTACTTTAATAGAAGGCATTTTCCACTTCCATTGGGATGCCTTTGGGAATCCTATCAATGCACACTGGACTTTCTTATGTATTTTGAGTACTTACATGCAGATACTAAAGCAGGCTTTTGTGTAGTTAATCTAGCAATGAATCATTTTTTAGGCCTGGTTTTCTGTGGATATGTAAGGTATTTTAGGGAGAGAAGTCATTCCTGCAGTGACAGATGGAGAGTTTCTTTATATATGCTTTGGTGCAAAGCAAGAGCTAAATTAAATTCGATGATTTGAATGAAATTTTGATGTCAACACTTATTATTTAAGAAAAGCACGGATCTGTATGTATCTTTACAAATGCAATTGTATTTATGGATCCTGCTAGTTTAGTAGTTGGCTTTACAGAAAAATCCACAGCTTCTCAGTGGGAACTGTGTGCTAAGTTCCTTTAGTTTGACAGCCTAGTCCACAAGCCTACTTTAGAGAGGTGTTTGGAAAGTGTTGTTTTCGTGTTGGAAAAGGCAATAGTGATGTAGCTTGTTCAAGGAAAAATATCAAGTAAGAGATAATAATTTTTTTTTTTTTGTTATAATCACAGCAAAGAACTGCTATCAATATTTGGAATAATTATTCCAAATGCATAAGATTTTCCAAAACAGCTGCATTTCTAAAACAGCTGCTGCATAACTTTAGGGCAGGAAGGACCTACATAATTGAATTTTAGTTACACTTCAGCGATACTGTGGACAGTACAGAAACACTGAAGATTATTTATTTCTCTATTTGGCTAAGTGAATCTCTTTGTACCACCTCAGCCAGCCAAACCCTGTAAGTCCCCTGAAAACTCAGGGCAAGGGTTGCTGGTGTATGCTGGACCTCAGGACTTCTCAGTATTCCAGGGGTTGCAGAAGTGATCTGAAGTACAGGGACTGTTTGATTCAGCAGAGCCACATATGGAAAACATATCTGGAAGTTAAAGCTTTTTCCTTTTTAACATGAACATGAGTTTATACTTCCCAGTTTAAATCCCAGCTTCAGGAAGGGTGGCACCTATTGCCAAAGAAGCCTAATGAACCCCTTTGAAACATGTTTTCGGAGAGGAAGAAAGGCTTAGTTCTCAACTAGGACAAGATGGAGTGATGGAAATAGAGGATGAAGAATCTCAGCTTCACCTTTCCTGGTATTAAAATAATTACCAGGATTTCACTGCAAATAGGTGTGATTTGAAGTAGGAAGGGACTACAAAACCAGTGCCAATCTGGTGATGACTTTTCCTGTCCTGAGGAGCATCTTCAGATCATAGGTAAGAGCTATGCCACCATTGTGTGCTAGGATTTGGAGTAAATGAGGCATTTAAGCTCATAAGTCTTATTTAAGATTCTCAGTCAAAAACTGAGTATTTTTTTTTGCTTGGGGCCTGGAATGATTTCTTTTGTTATTCTGTGGTATTTAATGTCTGAAATTGAGGACCTCTTGGAATAATATAATTTTTGCTCCACCATCTGCATTAGATGAGTACTGATTAGGCAGGCAGAAATGTTGGCCAGTAATGTTGTACAGACTCATACCAGAAAGTCATTTTAAGTCCCTGCTCCCCAGGTTCTACATCATCTTTGGTTTCTGGTGTTTGGTTCCTTTGGCTATTTTTATTCTGTAAGGAGTGTTCCACCCAGTGCAGAAGTTCTGGTTGAGATTAATATATGCTTGAAGGGGTTACAATGGATTGAGTGGCATCTTTTTCCAGGAAAATATATTTTAAAGGGATAGGTATTTGCCCAATATTTTACCATATGTCCAAAACATTTGGTAGTTACATAAAGCGCACTTGCTCTGCATTTTCTTAGATCGCTGTCCTATATATGGCTGTGTATTTTTAATAATATGATAAGTTGTTATCATGTCCTTATGTATACTTGGAATAGAGTGGGATGTTCTCAGAGCTCTTACCTGCTGCACCTTGCTTACTGGTCAGGTTTGTAGGGAATGCTAGAGTGGGTGGTGTAGCAGAGAAGTTGAATATTTATACTAAAGGTAAATTATTAATTCTTTGCTTTTAGATAGTGTGGTGCTTCCCTCATTCAATACCTGCAATGAGCCTGAGAAAGCTCGGTGAAGAAATGGCTCTGTCACCAAGGCACTGTTTCCTTTCAGTCAGTGTCCATGGAAACCTTGGTCAATTTTTATTTTCTTGTGTGGTTATCAGTGAAGTGCAGCTTCCAGGGGGAAAGGCTTTGGCCACTGACCTCCTGAAGAACAGGCAGGTGAATTGTCTACTTTTTGCAAGCAGGCCATTTCTGATGCTCAGGAGACTGTACTGCCCTGCACAGCTGAAAATGTGAGCAGCTTCTTATGCTCTGTAAAATTTAGGGAAAAAGCATTCTCTCTCACACCCTCCCTGACAGTTTATGCTCCTCAGCAGCTTTCCAGAACCCTTCCCCAATGTCCTGTTACAATACTGATGATGAGATATTTTAATAAGTCCTCCTCTAAATGCAAGAGTTTGTTGGAAACAACAGCAGGATATTTCAGGGAATCAGATACAAAGCAAGAGAAGCAAAATTATGCCTGGCATCTTCATATGGAAGTAATATGTGCAAATTTGTATTGTAAATTCAAAGCTGAGGTTGTCAGAAGAGATTTTCCTTGATGTGTGCACTGTTGTCATCTGACATGTTGGGTTCTCAGCTTAAAGCTTGATCTCAAGGATAATGGTAAATTTTTAAACCCTAGAACAAATATGCATCTAAATGCAAATTAATAAGCTCAGGCAGGTGGTATGTACATCAACGTGGTGCAGGTTTATATATATTTTTTGTCATATTTTAGGACACATACATTTGCTGCCTTAACTGTAAACTCCTATGGACAAGAATTAAACTTTGGGTTCTAGGAAAGATCTGGCATGTTATTTAATAGAAAAAGGGTTTAGCAGCTCTCTCCCTTTTTAGTTTTTCTTTTAAAATCTAATAAGCCAATCTCTGTATTACTTAAATTTTATGTTACTATTTGATTTTTAAAATGCAGAATTTCCTTGCAGTGCTCAGGTGTATTGATTAGAGACATATAAACAATCTCAAACAGGGGGGAAGTCTTAATCAGCACCTACTGTTGTACAAAGCAGAGAAGGGCTGTTAGAATAATGCCCAGCTAATTAGAAGTATGTAGTATAAAATAAAATTTAAAAAAATAAAAAAATAAGAAAAACCTAAACAAGCAAAAGAAAATAGAACATGAAGCAAATAGAAAACTGAAGTGAGAAAATTAACTTCATTAAAGGGGGCAGAGATAGCAGAGCCTTTTTTAATGAGAATAATTTGTACATATATTTAAACAAAAAATTGCTTTTAAGTGCTTCAAAAACTCCCTGGTGTATTGTAGGTACTTGGATGTGATAAGGAGTAGCCGCTGGGTGCCACTGTTGAGTTTCAGAGCACTGGGCGAGACAGGGTTTCTGTGGCAGCCAAAATTTGTAGCTGGGGAAGAGTGTGTGGGTAGTAGTTTTGCAACAGAAATAAATTATTTCTGCAGTTTTAGGGTTTGTGAAATAGAACTGCAACCAACATTTTCTTCTTGCTGTTTCACCAGATAATATCATATCTGGTAGTAGATCACAGTGGCAGGTCCAACATGCAGGTGCAGGTTCCCTGCACCCCTGCCTTGCAGAGCAGAAACAGTGCTAAATAAGAGAGGACTGAAAACCTGCTTTTTTGTTCTGAAGCATTTTGTCTCTTACTGCGGTCTTCTGGATGAGCACATCTAGTCAGGTCTTTCTAAATGACTTGTTTACTTGTGTAGCATGGTGCTGAAGAACAGGAAACCCCACTTTTTGTATGGCTTTCCATCAATGATTTTCTTGGTCAGCAGAGTGTAAATATGTTTTAGATGTAGTTTGCCTGTTCCTGGAAAAGCAGGAGGAGTAATGGTGACTCACAAACTCACTCATAAAATGGATGTGATTCTAAATAATTTTGGTTTGGGGAGTAGATAAATAGAGCTTGCTGAATCAGAAACATATTTTTGAAAATGGATAACATTGTTATCTGGAAGAAGATAACAAACAAGTTTCTGTGTAGAGATACACACTTCATTCTTGCCCAGAATAACTACGTTTTGCAGTCTGGTTTTATGGAATACTTTGGATCATTTGCTTTCAGCCAAAATAAAGAAAAGTTAGGAAGGCATATATGTGTATTATGTACAGCACACAGAAATAAAGGAAAGTCTGCCATGAGCATATTTTGAAGCTGTGGACTGGGATTTGGATTTTAGGTCCTGATCTAAGGAAATAATTTAAAGAAAGTAAGTTGTTTTCTTGAATTCAAGAGCTTGAAGTTCACATGTTTTGCCAAGTTTTGTTGAAATGAAGCCTCTCACCTTGTAATACTTTTGATAAATATTTTGATAATAGCTGTGATGAGAAATCTGTCAAGCACGAACAATCTGGGTTTGAGCTACCATAGACTCCACCTTTGCAGCAAAAGAAAACTCTTGATTTATAATCTGAGACAGAAGTATCTTTGTGGTGCAGACTTTAACCCATTCCCTGGTCAACTGTGCCGCTGCATAAACTTTCCAGACAATGATGTGCAGAAACAGAAGGTGAATTATGGATTTATAGGTTTCCTTCAAGTTTGATTCCTTTCTGCTGATAGGGAAAACTTCTTACAGTAATACCGAAGCATTATTTAAGAAGAAATCTTTTTTGGAAAAAAAATTACAATAGCATAATCTTGTCAATTTCTTCTTTTTCATGCCTCTTGATATATAATTTGAAAAAACTTGAAGCTCTCTTAATTTTCTATGCTGAATTTGAGAATTAGCAAGCCTTATTTTTTCATATTGAACCAGCAGGTGTTTGTGGCAGGGTTGTGTATCAAATATCAACACTTGTGAGAATATTTGAGAATTTAATTAGCAATTTTCATTTTATAGTGTTACAAATAAAATAATGGAATGTCTTCCATGCCTCCTTGTATTCTGTGGTTGCAGCTGGGGGTAGGTGTGTTTCTTCAACTTCAGCTTTCTGGACAGGTCAGTACTTAAGATAATGAGTATGGGTATGAGGCCTCTGGCCACAGGTAATATTTTGATTAATTATATGATTGCTGTTTATCTTTGAATGAGTGCCAAATGCTTAGGCTGTCTTGCAGAGCAGCTGCTGTCCCAAATACACCCAAAGTCATGGCCTTTGGAGGAGCTCTCCCCAGTTTGTGTTGCTGTAGGGGAGCTACAGGCACAGCCAGGCACTTGTAAAGTTTTAGAAAAGTAAATAAGTGAACAGTAAAGCAGAGTCCATAATCAGCTACACAGTTCAAAGTACCCAGAGTCGTTTTATTCAAGTTATAGATTTTGCTGATTACTTTAAGACCATCACACAAAGAATGGAAATGACTTTTCACAGCACTCTGTTTTCCTTATTTTTCTCTCATTTTGTACTGTGGCTGAAATAAAGGATTACTTATTTTTAAAAAAAAAAGAAGGCGCCTGCTAAAGGCCTTCTATTTTTATGTCCTCACCAGTTTTCAGTCTCAATTACACCAAATTACAATGTACATATTTTATCATGACATTTGAATTAATTCCTTTTATATGTATTCCAGATTTGCATTCATATTTTACTATAGCCATGCATAAAATACATCACTGTGATGCTCTGATTAGTTGATTAATTCACTTTGTAAAGATCTTTGACATTCTTAGTGACAGTTTCTACAGAATTTGTAAGTTTAATTTATCAATTCAAGGAAAATCATGAAGGAAAAGAGCAGTTGAGGGACAGAAAATCAGGTGTCATTTGCATGGCTGTTAATGTCAGTATTTTGAAGAATAATGATTGTGCAAATGCAGTGAAATATGTGTTGCACTGCAGTAAGAAAGGTCTGTATTCATTTACTTTTCAGTTAAGTACCTACTTAAACTCTAGCACCAATTTTCACTGTTTACTGATCTGAGGAGTTAAATGTTAATCATGCCATGTTACCGAAATATTTTTTTACTACTACAAATGAATTCTTTTCATCATTGCTAAGGTAATAATTAGGAAAGAATAAGCCTTTGTGTGCAAGGATTTATAATAGAAATGAACTTCAGCATTCAAAGTTTTCTTTCTTTGTCTCTCTGATGCTATTGTGTGAAGATGAAGGCATGTTTCTGACTCCCTCTAAAACTTCCCATGTGGAACACGATTCAGTCAAAGACAGTCTGGGATCTGAGCTTCAAAACCCCAGTTTTTATCTTTAGGGCCTGAGATAAAATATTCTTGTGTTGGAAAGACTGTCCTTAAATGGTCATTTATATCTAGCTTAGTTGTTTCATTAAATATGACCCACGTGCCTATCTGTATTTCAGTAAGGTGGAGTTCCCATTTTTATCCATGTATTTAACTCTGATCTTCACCTGTCAATTATAAATTGTCTTTTCCCTGAAAAGAATTTGTCAGAGTTATCGGAGATACATTTCTTTCTCCCAAGTTAAACAAAAAGTAACCCAAATGCTCTCTTCTGCTAAGTAAGGTTTGCATTTGGAGACCTTGTGTACCCAAACACATCTGAAAAGATGTGTTTGGGTACACAAGGTCTTCAAATGTAAAAAAGAGTAAATGCTGAAGAAAAATAATAGAGAAAGTCTAGTGTACATAGTGATGAAAGCACATTCAATTGCCATCACTTCTTACTAGAACCGAGGGGTTCCTACCCCTTCTGGAAGTAGTAAATACCATCTGTAGTGGAGGCAGAGCAAATCAAACTGAAGTGTGCCCTCAATTTCCTCCCAACATGTGAGAGTGCAGGACTTTGCTTCTGCTTCAGCAAACTGCACTTTGCTGCTCTCAAATTTGTTGTCATGGTGGAAGTAGGAAAAGCAAGCTCTAGATGGAAGTGTAAGTTCTGGAATATTGTAATCCCGTGCTTTAAGGAAACTGACCTCATCAGGGCTCATCATTGCAGCAGTGCTACAGCCAGCAGGGACGAGGGCTGGGTCACACACAGCCATGGTCTCTGTTCTTTTAGGGTTACTGCACCATGGGGCAGATTGATCTGCTAAAATAAACCCTAGTGCTCTATAAGCTGGTGTAACCACTGACTTTGTCCCAAATAGACTGTGTCAAATCATTAAAACAATATAAACTGCAGAAACAGTGGGGTTTTTTCCTCCTTATTGTGGGCAGGTGTTACACAAATGATTACATAAATATGGCTAAAAATAAATATTATCCATAGCTATCTCAGTCCTCAAAGATCAATGACTATAAAAAACTTGCTACATTTCATTGGCTCTGTAAAAACAGACCATTTCCTGCTGACCTTTAAAGAATTCTTTTTCATTATTACCTATTACAGGAGGATAAACCTTTTAGATTTCAACAGGAGAAAAAAAAAAAAGGAATAAACCCATGGCATCAAACTTTGTAGGTTTCTGAGGTGCTTTTTGAACTTCACAGAGGTTGTCAAACTACAGTCACTTAGTAGCAGTTATATGAAACTGAAATACTGTGGAAGCTGCCCCGTTCAGTTATTTACAGAGCCGCTATATTCCTTGGAATACTATTAAGACAAAAGACCCAAGGCTCCCTGATGGTCTTTCAATAGTCCACAGGTCTCACAGTTTCTTTTTTGCCAAGTGTTCCCAGTCACTCACATATCTGCTCTGTGAGCAATGAGGCATGGTAAGATCAAGGTAAAGCAGGAACCTGTGCCCAGGGTGTCTCTGGCTGAGAGAGGTTTGAGAGAGGACACTGGCTGAGTGCTGGGAGCTGTAAATCCCAGTGATGTGAGGGTGCCCTTGGTTAGTGCTGCTCCCTGGCCAAGTGCAAGGCTGAACAAGTCAAAACAGATTTGAAAAGAGTGCAGTAACTGGCTGGGGCTAATGAAAAGAGACTTCAGCCAGGAGAGACAGACTTATCTGGGGAGCATCTCGGGTCTCCAGAGGCAGATGAGGTCCTGTGTTGTGCTCAGCCATAGTTATCTGAACATCCTGTCACGGTTGATTTCTACATCTTCTAGATGTGCTGTGGCATTGCAGTGATGTGGAGGAGATCAGAATTTATGCTAGCTCGATATTCACATCGAGGTCAGTGCAGTGTCTGTGCACGCCTGAAACAGACGGTGTGGGGCGATGGTGGAGAGGGAATTGGAAATGGAGCTTCCTGACTGCTCTGTTACACAACTGAAAACAGCCCATGTTTCCACTCATTAATTGATGCCTTGAATGTCCTAAAGAGAAATTATTTCCAAAACAAGAAGGAGGTAGCTTGAAGTGGATACAATGGTTTCTAGATGTGATTTAGACCACCCTCTCAATTATTTTTTAATCTGTGTCCAAGTTCCCAAGCACCCTACTAATTTGTAGTGGTGTTATTAGCAGGTTGCTGCCAGCAAGCAAATTCTAAGCCATAAAAAAAATGTTGCCGTTGACAGAAACAGCCCCACAGAGACATATTCATCTGAAACCTGAAGGCAGATTTAGACACTTGAAACATATGGTCTAGCGCTTTTGCCCGAACCAGGCAACAAAAGAGGACTTTCCTAATTAAAGATTTACTTTGTTTTTACCTCATTCACTTTGTCTTTCCATTTGAAAATTATCTGTCCTTTATTCATTCAACAAGAGAGGGGTCAAGGCTGAAATCTTAATGAAATTGCTCAGAGAGCAAAAAAATACCTATTTTGCTTGTAAATGCTGATAGTTCAGGCTCTTAGTCATGGAAGGTTGCACTGGAAGACATCAATGTTAGATTATTTTATTCACAGGCTGGCCAAATAAGATGTGCTTCTCTCTCAGTCCTGTGGTTGCTTCAGTGTTTTCTTCCTTGAGTTGGCTGGAGTGGGTTCAGGCATGGAATTCTGGTGGTATTTATAGATTATATATATATATATCACTGTTCAATTAACAGCTTGCTCCCTCTGGTTGTAAAGGTATTTGGAGCAGTTTAGCAGTAGATTCAATTTGTGAATTCCTTTTCTCAGGGTCAAGTCGGACTTAAATTTTGAACACTTCACAACATTTTCTTCAGAGTACAGTTGTATTTGATCAACTGTATTTTCACCTGACTCATATTTTCCTGTTAAGGTGATACAGATGTGGAAACCATGTTAAAATTTGTTGAAATGTTCCAGTCAGTGTCACCACATCTTCAGTTAAGAACCTTTTCTCTTTTTTTCCCCTATGGGACTGAATATAGCTATAAATGAGTCTTGGTTTTTGTCAACATAAATGCAGTAAGAGGGTAATAATATCAATGATGATGTCAGTTAATGCAAACCACAAAATTAAAAGTAAGACCTGGGGTGGTTTTTTTTTAGAAATTTTGAACTCTCCATTACTTGGAGCTAAAAATGAAGAAAAGAAACACCAGCAGGATTGGCAGGATTTCTGTTTAAGCACTGAATACTCAGACTTCAAAATTGTAAATAAGAAGGATAAAGTAATTTTCCAAATCTTCTATAATTACTTTCTTGATCTTTCATGATAAAAATAAGATGTAAGATGGGTCCATTTGTGTGGGACACGTTTTGTTAAATCCTTGAAAACATGTTTAATCCAAACTACTCATAGCCATGCCATACATTTAGGACATTTAATCCAGTATATGCCACTTTTTCATTTTATTGAATGTCAGTGAGAAAGGGAAATAAACATTGACAAAACCCTATTTTCTCACATGTCCATCTTTCTCTAATTATTGGGATTACTACAGGGCACAGAAATTCCTCTGTGGCAAATTTAGCCAAGCAATAGTATGGGCTCTGTAGAAGCCAGGCTATTATTATTTTTTGTAGAAAAATCTTGAGCTTTGATGTGTGTAATGAGTAGGAAAGAAATCGCTTTTGGCACCAGGTGGTCCTAAACTCTGTTTTCAAAATGGATTTTGTACCCTCTGTGAATTCAGTCATTTTGCATACCAGTGGAGGGAACAAGGAACGTTGGATCCACGAGGATTCCTGTGCAGATTCCTGTGCTCTGGATGAGCCACTGTGGTCCCTCCCAAGCTTACCCAATCTATGATTCTGGGAGACACTTGAGGCTGAAGCATTGGTCTTGCAGCACTTTGTGTTCTGGTGGAGGTGGGATCCATCTACATTCAGAAAACTTGTGTTTCTATTGATTCCTAAATATAGCTATTTCTGAACACAAAACAAGCTATGTCATGAAAGATTTTTTCTGCTTAGGTTTCTGTCTCTGTTCAGAGGTCACAGCTGTGGAACTAATGTAGGACTTCACAATTCTTTTTTGTTTTAATGAGTTTGGTCCTTGATACTTCTCAGCTAAAAGAAAGGATTCTATCTGCTGGTCTAAATATTGGAAAATTGACTTCTCATTGATTCTCACTGCCTCTCTGTGTTGCAATGGATTCCTTTTTCTTCTTTTTTTCATTAAAGCTCAAATTTTATTTGCTTGTACCATCATTTCTCCTTCTTACGTGTTTTCCACCGTTTGATCTTCTTTCCCTCAGAAAGAGATTCAAGCAAAATTGTCTTTCTTTTTATTAACAGTTTCTATTATCTGCTAAGGTTTGTGCCTCCTCATATGCCTAGCCTTCCCTCTCCCACTTCCACTGCTCTCACTGAAGCTGATTACTCGAACTTTTCCTTCTCTGGACTGTAAAATGTCACAGAACCATTCTTTTTGCCATTGATGCAAAGCTGATTTAATCTGTCAACTGACATGTGAGCATTAACCTTTTCCTTCTGTGTTTTAACAGGACTGAATTTACCAAAAACACAACAAAAATATCAATGTGCTAGGGATTGTAAAGTAAATCATCTTAAATTACTCTTCTATTTGAATTTATATTCACTCAGGAAAGCAATTTATTTTGAAGATATGGGATTATTTCACAGTAGTTAAGTATATTTTCAAGCTTTAATTGACATGACAGATCAGTAGTGATCGACTCTCATCAGTGGCTTTTCTTGTTAGCAGATTAGAATTTTTGAGTCTTTGACTCCCTCTTGAAATTTCTCCATATTAGATTTGACTTTCAGGCTAAGATTTACTTTATGGAATCAGCTACTTTGGAGGTAGTTGGTGGCACTTTTTTTCTCTGAAAATTCTTGCCCAAGGGCATTTATAAGTAAAATTATAATCCTTTAGTGCCTATTTTCTGTAATATCCTCAGAGTGTGATAATGAACAAATCATTTTCAGCCATTTCCATAAGCCCAGTCTGAAGGACTAATTCTGACAGGAGTTCTGGCAGCAGTTTTCCCTGGATGGAAACTCACTGTGAGAAGAGTAATCTAGAACTGGAATAAGATGCATCAAGTAAATGTCATTTAAATGTTTGTGTAACTATAAACAAGGCTAGCTAAACTGCAGTGAGATTTGTTTCATTTTATATAGCAATAGATTATTTCCAACATTGCTATAAAACATAATTATTATTCTGTCTTGTAAACCTTGTACTAGTTTTATGAATTTGTACAGTACAGAACTTGGAGAAGCTGACTGGAACGAAGAGATTGAGTCCCCTTGCAGTTTTTGCCATTATTGTCTACATGATTTTATGCAAGTGATTTCTTTCTTATTTCAGTATAGTAGTTCCAATATGGAGTTTTTTAGCTGTTGTTTTCTTCTTCAGAGATATAAAAGCGATCATTAATCAGAATTGAAATTTATTCAGAATTGAAATTTATTAAAATCTTATTATTCAAATAGATATGAAAATTTTTATAATTTCCTTTTAACCTAGCTCCAGTTTCCTTTGAAGACACCTGCTTTAGTTCTGCCATGATAATTTTCCATCATCAAAATTTTGACCATTATTTTTATTTATTTTTAAAGTGCCTCAATAACCACCTTTTTCTTTCCCCAAACAAGCTGCAAAAATAAGAGCCAGCCAGGCAGAAGACCTGAGTGATTTTACTCACAAAAGTCTGTGGCACCTCTTAATCAAGCTAATATATGAGTAGTTACTTCCACATAAGGAAGATTTTAGTATGTCAGGTGTTATTACATAAAATGCTTTGTAGAAATCCAGATAAACAGTGACTTTATTAAATAGATCTGTAATATTGGAAGGGATTATTCTCCAGGATGCAGGATCTTCTCTCCAAAAATGCAGCTTCTGAATCTGTTAATAACATTATAATGTCGAGAAGTCTGAATACTCATTTTGTCTGAGAACATTTTTTTCTTATCACGTGCATGGACAATAGAGTGGAGTTTTCATTCTCACTTCAGGATATTGCTGCTCTGACTGTAAAATCTATTCTTTGCATGATTACAGCCCTTTCTGCCCATGGGGAATTACATTTTTCACTTCACCCATTCTTTCCTCCTAATGCTGAATGTGGTGGGAGTTTTAGAGAAATACCCTCGAGTGGTCCTGGGGTTCTCAGCTGCAGAAAGGGCATGAGCCAGTTCCACGTGGGGACCTTCCAGGCATTGCTGTCTTTTTCAATTAGCTCCTGTTGTATCCCTGCGTGTGCTGCGTATGGAATAACATCTCATGGTAAAACCACAAGTGTAACAACAGCCACAATCAAACCAGTGGCGTGTTTTATTGATACATCCAAGTGGTAATCAATAGACAATTATAAAAGCAGAAATGGAAAAACAATCAGATATTTATTGCTTTTGTATCATTGCCAAATATTTATTTCAGATTGAAACTGAGGATGTTTTAGATGTTCTAAATTTCTGTGGATCTGCTTGTTGTCAGTGAAGAAGGAAGTTATTAACGCATCTCTTTGGATTAATTAATTATCCTGAGGTCATTGTTGCTTTTTAGCAGTGTCATGTTGCAGAGGTGCCAAAATGAAATCAATCCATGTGTAGTGACATGGATTTGACATCGTGAAATCCTTTATTTCTCTTATGTTTGTGGGAGCTGATGGAAAACAATCTTCTGGAAAATTAAACAAACAGTGAAACAGGCACCATGAGGTGAATCTTAGGGTGGGTTGACTGACATGACACTCCCATTACTTGCCAGGAACTCTCTCCCTCTCTGCCTTTTCTCAAAAGGCTGGGAGCATGTTCAAGTGAACGTTGCTTCTACCAAATGTAATAGTTTCATTTTCTTGTACGTAAACTATGATTAGCACTCTAGCACCAGACTTACAGAAATCAATTAAGCATAGTTCCATCATGGTGGTTTCTAGTCTGAACCTATAGTTATTTAACAAAAGATAGTGAAGGGTGGTTGTTGACAATTTTGTTTTGCAGAGTAAATTGTGAGCACTTTTTCTTTATAAAGTGTTTTCTTCAAGAAGAAAGAATACAGGATGAAGTATTTTTATGTGTTATTGGAGACAATGATAGGGTAATATTTCTCAGTTCAGTGGTTTTGGGGGTTTTTATGGATGTTGTGTATATAAACCTACACACCTGCTGCAAAATTGCAGAAGTCTTTAAATAATTTGCAACCATGATGATGGTTTGCAAGCCAGAGATGTGTTAGTCCTTTGCACAAGGCTTTTTTCTCCTTTTTCCAATCCTTATGAGATATATGCAAGAGTAATGTGCTTTCAAATTCCAGTGTGTGTATATATATGCATATATGAATATACATAAATATATATGACAGCCAGTTTAAATTCCAGTTAGAACTGCTGGCGAAAAAGGTGCTGCTTTGCCATGGGCAAATGCCAAAACTGTGCAGCCTGTCTGTGTTTGGTGCAATTACCATGTAATTCTCATCCTAGCCAGGCATGCAGAGCCCTGCTGCAGTGCACAGGAGGCTCGGCTGCCTTCGGTCTGTGGTGAAATTCTAGGGAACCCTTGGAAAAGGGGATTCTCCTGATTCCTGGGTGTCTGTCTTCCATTATTGCCAGTTTGATTTGTGTTTGGTTTTCATTTAATTTGCCTCCAGTAATATGGCACTGTGATAGAGAAATTGCATTTTGCCTAAACGAACTTCCTAGTTTTGCTTTCTTTTCATTCAGACAAGTTTTTCTTTTTAAAGTAAGCAAACGATAAGGTGCTCAGAGACAAGTATAAATGCAACATTTTATTTTCTATCTCTTATTAATGTCAGAATTTAGGGCATATCTACCAGATATTTTAAGGGAATGGAATTCAAGCTAGGCACACTGTTTCTTTTGTTGGCCCTTATATCCATCTGGAAATTGCATTGACGCAATGGTTGCATCCTCTACACTGAGGTACCTGTGTTATTTAAATAACTGGGGCTGTTATACTGTCACACAACTTAAAAGAAAAACCTGAGGCTGAGTGAAAGCACTGATACTGGCAGAACTGGTGTTCAAGCAGTTTAATCAAGAAAATAAGTGCTGGAAATGAGGAAAGAAGATGCTGGCTCTGGTGACCACATCAGTCGTCCTGCCATCAGCATTTGCCAGTGAGGTGATTCTTTTCTTTGTCTTCTTCTATCCAGACTGGTAACTCCAGACTTCAGGAATCCACAAATCAGCCTGTTTGCTGTTGTCTTGGTTTGTGACTCTCTACAAGTTCTTATAGAGCAAGAATGTCAATAATTCATAATTGGCCTGGGGTAAAAGTTGAGAGGATGTTCTCCAGGCCAATATGTAGGTGGAACTTCTGAGTTGCAGACTTCTGATTGAAAACATTTGTAAGAAAACTGTGAAGCATATAAAAGGATTTATTTTTGAGATTTTTGTTTCCTCAGAAAGCATTTCAAAATACAACTGTCATTCCTAAGAAAGGGAATAAATGCCAAAGTCTGTTTTCTTTATAGACAAGTGATAGTTTTAGAGTAGCAATGAAGAATCCTTCTGTGCTGCATTTTCTATTGTGATTCCAGGTTAGTGCTGAGACAGGGAGCAGAGAGTCTCATTCTGCCTGAGGTGATGATGGTCTTCTGGGAGTTAATGAACAAGGGGATTGCTGTACTGAGAGTGGCTCCTAGCAGATGATAGGATTAATTGAAATCAGAATGAGAAAAAAGTTTCAGCATTCATTATTCCTGGATTTATCTGGAAGAGGGAGGTCTCCCACCATTCTTTTCTGCTTAGATTACTTCCTCTATGTGCTAAATTTGCACTTTTGTGTTTCCATATTGCATTTGAAAAGGAATAAAGAACATCAAATCTTTCAATGATTTAAATTTGAGGTGGGGGCGGAGGGAGGAATCCAGCTGTCTGTGACATGATTTTATTTTTCATTTAAGATATGAATAAATATTTTAAATAGCAACAAAAAAGTATGAATGCATGCTTGAATTACTGGAACTGTTTGGGTGGCTGGTTCCTATCCAGCTGTTCTTGGCATGTGATCTCTTTGAACTGTTCCAGATGGTTCCCAGCACATGATAAGGATATCACTGGGCCCTACTGCAGGCACCTTCAAATTTTATTTATTTACTTTTCAAATTACTGTTTTACAAAAATCAGCCAACTGGCCAACTTGTGGTCAATTGCAATTGAAAATGATAGTCCAGTGTTGGATGGTGCTTTCCACCCTCATTCTAGGTATTTTAATTTTAATATTCTTACTGTCTTTCTGTATATGTCTAATGAGTGATGGACTGTAGCTTGTTTCTGGATATCAGCCTTTATGCAGAAAATCTGTTGATACTTATTCTTGGCCTTCTGATATCCTGGAAGCCACAGTGGCATGAACCTTATGACATGTGACATTTTAATTTAAATTATATACAGCAGGGCAAATCTCTCTGTTACCAAAAGATGCAAAAAGTGATGATGTTGGCATTCTCCAAAAATTATAATAGAGCCTTTTGTGAATAAAAGGCTCTATATAAAGTTGTAGCATTCTTGGGAATCTTTCAGTATTCTCTGGGCTTATTGTTTACTTTAAAGATGTTCTGTGTAATTCTCTTACAGGGCCAAAAATAGAGTGCATTTCTGAGCTTCTATAACCATACTGAAACCAGTTTCACTGAGTTAGTTCACAAGATTTTAAATCCTTTGTGTAGCTTAAATTTATGTATTTCAGTCCTGGTGGTGTTATCTTGATCCATTCAAAATCAATCAATTTTTTTCCATCGTTACCTAGTATTACCATCAAAACCTAGTATTTCATTTAAAATAAGTAAACATGACCTTTTTTTCTATTAAGAAAAAGATTACTGATTAAGTACTAGAAAGTGACTGAGTTTAGACTACAGTTATGATAATTAGAATCATAGGTTATTCTTCTGAAAAAAAAAATTCAAAAATAAGTAAGGAAATAACTGTGAACTTCAATCCACTTAGATCTTAGATTAAGGACCTAGAATACAGTCCACCTAGATCCAAGATTAAGTCTGAGTCCTAGATGTATGACTTTAATTGTACTGAGGCTTTGTGATTAGCAGGAGTCTTGTGCAGCTTCTCTGAAGAAGCGGGAAGCTCCCTGTCTGTATAAATGTGTGCAATGCACTTCTTGGGATAAATGGGTGTTGGACACATTGGCTTCAAGTTTTGAGAGTTTTAGGGGGTTTTAGAGCTGTTTTTCCTCAGGGAAGCTGTAGTTTGTCCAGTAGAGGGTTAGGATAGAGTTCGTAATTAGGTAATATTTTGTAATATACAAGAGATGTTACTCATCCAGCATTTCCAAAAATCACCTACATTTTGATGTGAGAGTGATTTTATTGAAACTTCACTCTGAACGTTAGATGTGATTGAGTGCTTCTTTAGAGGAAGAAGATAAGCTCAGAGTGTGACAGGATGATTTTGTGAGGCCAAATGCTGGTTCCACTGACAGACCTGCACATATTAGAGCTCTGAAAATAAGGACTAATAATTACAGTGCATAAAAAGGGTGTTTCTTTTGTGATTTAAATGAATAACTTTGAAACCATCATTTTGGGACCTTCAGTAATATTCTGTATTTAAAAAGGCATTTCTGTAATTCTTATAGCCTCTGTCACTAAGGAATAGTATCTTAGGGGCAATGAAAAATTCAGGTAAGCTATAGAATATCCACATTATTGTAAAAATTCAGGTTTTGGCTTTGGAACAGTTACAGGATTAAAAAAAACAAACATAGTTGAATTTTATGAATGTCTTGGAAAAATCATCTCATCTTGCTCGTCTGAAGTTATTTGTTATGTTGTGCAGTCAAACATCTGTTCAGAGTTTTAAAATAGTTAGAGATGACAGCAGTCCCCTACTGCTGGAGCATCCACAGGAGTATTGAACTGCCCCAGGATCTGTGTTTACAGAACATAGGCTGCATAAAATGCAGAAGATTAGGAATGTGCAGAGGGAGTTGAAACTGTAGGCAGCAACATATTTCATGTATGTTTTATTTATACTTGTAAAACTTGTGTTTATTGAGAGCTCAAGTAGGTGCATAAACAGGCAAACAAAAGTAATATAATACCAAACAACTAGCACAGTGCTAGCATAAAAAGAGAAGAAACACAAAGAGTGAGTCTTTAGTTCTCTCTACAGTTGTAGTTTTCTTTTTTAAACTTGTTCTTTGGCTTATGGAAAGGGCTCTGTCTCACACCAAGTAGGAAGGGAGCCTGGTCCACCCTGCAGAACATAAGGAAATTATTGCACTTTCTGAGAGTTCAGAGTGGTGTAAGTGCTCAGCCTCACAGCACAGGAGGAGGAGAACGCACTCAAATCAGACCATAACTCTGCTGATGCTGTCTGCATCCTTGCATTTTTATTGGATTCCCAAAACTTGATGTTCCCATGAGAGGTGTGGGTCCACAATACGCTTTAATTTTTAGACGTCATTCTATCTAAAGAGATTTGCCCCTGTGATGTGCAGGCTTTTCAGGTTAAATACAGTGTTCTTGAGGTGCCAAAATGTCGAAGTGGCCATAGCCTGAATTCTGCTTCAGAGTAGCCTGCATAGCCTTTGGCCTGAGCTGCTTCCTCTCAGGAAGGTCTTTCCAGGCTGCTTGTCAAGAAAGCCGAGAGGGAAGAGCTGGTTTCACTCAGGAGGCATTGCACTGGTGAGTACAGCTCAGCTGGGTGCATTTCCTCACTGCTGCAGCAAGGAAATTTTATCGCCTCAGCAGATGGCCAGAAATCATGAAACACTGATTTAATTAACTGAAATCCCACCACCAGACAGCAGCTCTTGTGGCTGCATCTGGAAGTAGAGCAGAATGCTTAAGGGGTAATATTGTCCTTCTAAAATTGAATTAGGCAAACTTTGGGACATCTAGGGGTTATGTAAACATTTGTGGTGGGTTGGAGAGGAAAGAGTAAGTGCTAAATTGATAAGGGGATTAGAGTGCAAAAAGCCTTTTGAGAGCACTGCTGTTCTTCCTCCTGAAGATAAGCAAGGTTGTGCTGAGCTGTTTGGTAGTCTCAGTTGCAGTGGCTGGAAGTCAGCTTGAGTTTTAAAAGTTTTCCAAGTGTGGTAGAGAGGTGGGTATGAAAAAACAGACTGTGGGTTTAAAGCATGTGAACCTTGCATTCCGTGAACATTCAATTGCTAGGCATGCTTCAATTTTGTAGAAAAGAGCAGTTTATCCCAGCTGCCTTCTAGTCCTGCTGTGGGGGGATGAGCTGGGGGGTGTGTGAGCCCAGCTAAACCCAGGTGTCATGTGGATAGGTGTCACTATCCACAGGTATCCACAGACCCTCTCTAAGGAATGGAAACAGCAGAGAGCATCCTTTCCTCCTGGGATTACAGGGCCAGTAGAAAGGCCATGCAATGAATTTCACTGAGATAATGGTTGGATACTGGCTGGACACTAAGGTGGAGGTGAGGAAAGCTAAGGCTCTACATTAAAAGAGCAGACCCAAGACTAATTCTTATTTTCATTTCCACTTGCTCTGAGAAACCTTTGTCCTGTGTGCATGATCCTTCTTCCCAAGGAATGCCTAAGGCTTGGATAAGCTCAGTTATACACAGTGAAATTCAGAAGTAGTTTTGCTGCACTTTCATTGTAAGCTTACTAGTGATGCTTTCCTTTTATGAATCATCAAAGGCCCTCCTTTTTCTGAAATCCTCAGCTCCATATACAGAGATAGCAGGAACATGCAGAAAGGCTATGGGTGATTGTGGAAATAAGTGTCTTGAGGAAGAATTCAGTAAGCCTCTGATAGAGGTGGTTGAAAAAAATAGGTGCAATGTTTCACAAATGCTTTTATTGTGTTGATGGGTTTGGTAGTTGCTTTCCAGTAGTGAATTAGTACAGATCACATCAGCTAGACTAGAGAAAAATGGCTTGTTTTTTTACAGCCATCTGCTTAGCTGTAAATTGCTTTCTCCAAGCTCTATGCAATCTTTTGCTTTGCCACTGTCTCTGCTTTAGCTCATACTTCCTATTTTTTATCTCCTCAGGGTGCAATGTACTGTATCAATCAAAATAGGATAAAAAGGTCAAAAGTCCTCAAATGTTTTTATAAAAAATGGGGGGAAATGGAACTAATATAATCACCTCATACATGGTATTTCATTTATGTCATTTATTTGTTTTATTATAGCGCTAAGTGAGGCGAGTTACTTTGAAAGCAATGGTGATGAAACCAGACCTCCTCAAGCTCTGGGGCATGGAGGGGAGAAAACACACACACACACACATATATATATTTATATTTATATTTATATTTATATTTATATATATATATATTAGAGAGAGAGAGAGAGAGAGAAATATATCCCAGATTGCTTTAAAGGAACTTCTGTGACTGATTTCCATGATTCATGTGGGCACTTTACTTACAAAGCAGAGGATGTTATTTTCAGATTTGGAAGTCTTTTTTCTTCCCATTTGTGGCTCGTGATGCTGAATGATTGTTAACAATTATAGTGAGATTGAGGAAATATACTGGGCTTCAGTAAAGGTTGCTTCTCTAGAATTGATTTCATTTGTGGAGATTTTGTTCTGGATTGGGTGAGAAGGGGTTGGTGTGGGGGTTGGTTTTTGGTTTGTTTGTTTTTGCAGTGGGAACTATTGTAATTGTCAGAGAAATGATCTTTTCATTGATCAGAAAGTTGTTAAGGTAGGAAGACACCTCGACAGATCATCTGGTCCAGCCCCCTCTCAAGCAGATCAGTTACTTCAGGCTGTTCAGGACTTTCCACCTGAGTTTTAAATATTTCAAAAGATGGATAGTCTGGGCAACCTGTTACAATATTTTGCAACCCTCACAGTAAACCAGAGGTGTTTAAATGGAGTCTTCTGTACTTCAGTGTGATTTCATTGTCTTTTCACTAGATAACAGTGAGAAGAGTTTATTTCTGTGTTCTGTGGTGTCTCCTCTCCCTCCCTGGCATTTCTGCACATCAATAAAATCCCTCTTGAGCCTTGTCTTCGAGCTCAGTCATCCCAGACACACTAGGGCTTTAGTCACCACAGAGCTGCTCCTGTGCCAGATTGATGCTGTTGATGAGATTCCATACGTGCTGCTCTTCCAAGAGCGTGCCCTTGGGAGTTGCACTTCTGGATGGATCTGAGCCGTGTAGGGGATGCTGACACTCAGAGTTTGTGCTGCTCCTGAGGTGGAGCAGAACTAATCCAGTGTGCACGTACAGGGTGGGGGAAGAGTTCCAAACCTGCTGCCAGGGATTCTCTTTCCCACACTGTAAGAATTGATGAAAGCAAACTACAGAAAGTGGAGGGACAGGAGGAGAGAGAAGGGCCTGGGGCTGTCCAAAAGCGAGCTCCAGGAAGGTGCTGAGGAAAGCAGTTCTTCCCTGACACACCCATGTTATTTATTTACTTCACTGATTCCCTTCCACAGCACTCTGGGACTCGGGCTGTTAGCAGTGATAGATATGCAAAACTCTTCTAA
This sequence comes from Anomalospiza imberbis, assembly GCF_031753505.1. Lineage (NCBI taxonomy): Eukaryota > Metazoa > Chordata > Aves > Passeriformes > Viduidae > Anomalospiza > Anomalospiza imberbis. The sequence goes on along the minus strand of NC_089688.1, from coordinate 9,839,397 downwards.
TTACTTGAAATGTTTTTTTCTGACTCGAGTAGATTTTGAAGTTTCAATGGAAAAAAAACTTAGGATTGATGGATTTAATTTTCTCTAGAGATAGAAGCCTTTATATTAAATTGTAAATCTTTGCAGATTGAGTTGGTTTAAATAAGTCATAATTTTATATTTAATATCTGGGAAAACCATTTTTTATGAAGCCAAGAAGATATTTTTGTAGATGATGAAGATGAACAATTTTCTTGGGTTTATGATTACCATCAAAAGATGAGACTCTTGAAAAGCATTGTTAGGAATAAAAAATATTTTTACCTGTCTGACTGCTAAAAGTAATGCAGATGTATTTATTTCTATTATTTTTGTGTAGTAGCCATATGGTTTGTAATGCAAGAAATATATTCTAAAATCAGTGGAAATTTTTCAATTTCCTAATTCAGATGCAAAGTTTAAATTTCTTGGGTTTTGTTTTTGGTTGTTTTTTTTTGTTTTGTTTTGTTTTGTTGTTTCCTTTTTTAACATTTAGCCTGTAATTAGGCTGAGTTAAATGATAAAACCAGGCATGTCAAAAAGAGCAAACCCAAGTAATTAATTTTATACTTTACATTAGATCATGTTAACCTGAGACTTTAAAATGCTAATTTCTAGCTCAGGTTTGACTGGACTTTTGCCCCAGAAATATCTGTTTTCATTCATTTTTTGGGTGGTTTTTTTTACTTCAGAGGAATACTAGAAACAAGTTAATATGGACATTGATTTAAAAACCCATGGATTTAAATCAATGTGCAATCTTTAAAAAGTTCAATAAGTGTATAAAAGAAAAGGACAGCAGTGTGTATCTTCCTTAATATTATTTTTAAGACTTGAGATGCTTAGTCATTATGTTAACTTCAAGTTGGTAGCATGGCTGTATTAATCTGTATAGCATCAAGTTCCATTTAAAAAAATTTATATCAAATCAAATTAAACCATTTCACTGTAAGTTCCATGTGAATGCTTACAGATTGTTTAGCACAAAATAAATTGAAAGCAATACCAAGTTGAAGTGGAGTTGATGTTTCTTTCTTTATGAATCTTGAACTCAGACTTGTATGAAGTAAATTAAGAGTATTTTAAACTACAAGTATATGGATTCCCTCACTTTATGCTGGTTATTTTAACTGTTTCATTAAAATATTAGATATTTTGAGAAGTTTTCTTCCCACTAAGCACTTGCTAGAAACATATTTGGGCTGGAGATCTATGGGTTTCAGCTCTTCAAGTGGATGTAATAAGGCATCATTTTGTTACAGAATCTTACTTTTTCTCTGTAAAATGGAATAGCATAGCTCTAAATCAGGTTTTATGCTTTTTCCATTTTTCAAAAAGTGTTGTTTTGTATGAAAAATATGCTATAAATCATCTTAGCAGGATGAAATCCAAATTGAATTTGCCATGTAGATCATTTAAGTAGTGGAGGGGAGTAAAGGGGCAACAAATTCTAAAAGGAAGAGCCAGCATATTTCAGCAATAAGCAAAACATGATCAGGATATTTTTCAGAACTGTTCTCTTCTGTTTAAAAACACACTGAGTTGGTAAAAATAAATAAAATCAATGAGTGTCTCATTTCTAATAAATGTGAAAGACAGTAAAGACAACCAAGAAGGAAAAGGTTATTTGGTATTATTGGAAAAAGCAAGACTGGTCATTTTTTATTTTCTGATCTATGTACTGACGTTTAAAGGAACTTACTACGTACAACTGGGGAAAAAAAGCCTCATTAGAGGCATAGGTAAACATATAATGAGTTTATAGAGTAATTACTCCAGTCACAGTATAAATATTTTCATATATCAGTTTCATGCACAAAAGTGAGATAAACTGTTTCACTGCAGGGCTAGTCTGACTTCTGAACAATCAATTTCTATATAAATGCAGTTATTTAGCTGTGCAGTTATGAGGAGAGAAATGCCAGTAAATAGCAACAGTGTGAAAATATCAAGGGTGGCAATATTTTATTTGGAATAGTCTGTAACTAAGGGAATGAAGAAATGTCCAAGGTAACCTTAGATTAGCTAACTCAGTTAACCCTAATAAAATAACTGCTGCATCATGGAACACACCTTGGGCTGCCAAAATTTACCAAAAAGCACGGGAAATTTGTGAGTAGTAGTCTCTGTTGAGCTGTTTGCCTCTGTGCCATGATATAAACAGTATTTGAATAAGCTACTAAAGCATTATACTGAAACAACAAAACCTTGAGCTTCTGAGATGTTTCAAGAACTGAACAAGGTATCAAGAGAGGTAGAGGGATGAGACTGAAGTGTGTAGTCAGTGAATTTTCTGACAGTGAAATCTGTAAGTCATAAAGACACTAGTGCTGTTTCTGACAAGTTGAAGACTGGGTCAAATGCAGAGCGGTTGGTTTCAAAGTGCTTTTTGGGCACTCAGCTGGCAATTGTACCTGCAGGAGCCCCTGCCTCTGCTGTTTGCAGCTCTGTTGTTGCAATGCTCTGTTCCAGAGCAGCCCTGAAAGTTCTTCTGGTTTGCTGAGTACTTTCTTCCTTGTCTGCCCAGGTGGAAAATTACAGGGGAGAAGCAAAGAACAGGTTTCTTTCAGCAACCCCTGTTTCTCTGTAGATTTTCTCCACAACAACTTGCAGAATGTTTCCTCTGAATCTCTGTGGCACTACTAGCATTAAGGCCCTAACAAAGGAGGGAAAAAGAGTAAAACTCTTGAAGTTAATGGTGAAGCTGAGCATGTCTGGAAGATGTACCCGTCCTAGCCTTGGCATATCTGTGGTTTGGCTGGTGCCCAGCATCCAGCCTCAGAGGTCATTGACATAAGGCTTTCCTCCCTGCTTGTTTGCCATGGTTTAATCCCAGACTGTTGAACCTTACAGCTGCTCCTTCTCCCCCAGTGATGGGATCGGAAGTGAAAGGGGAAGAGGGAGAAAACCTGTGGGTGGAAGAAAAGCCAGTTTAATAGAGAAAGGAAAATTCCTGCATATGAGCAAAGTAAAACAAGGAATGAATTCACCACTTCCCATCCTCAGGCAGGTGTTCAGCCACCCCCAGCTGGAGATGGCTGGGGAAGACAGATGTCATCACTCCAAATGTCACCCTCTTCCTTCTTCTTCTCCCAGCTTTTTTAGATTGCTGAGCATGACACCATGTGGTGTGGTCCCTTTGGTCATTTGGGGTCAGCTGTCCTGGCTGTGTCCTGTCCCAACTCCTTGTGCACCCCCAGCCTCCTCAGTGGTGGGGCAGTGCCAGAAGCAGAACAGGCCTTGTTGCACTGTGCAAACACTGCTCAGCAGTAAGGAAAACATCCCTGTATTATCAACCCCGCTTCCGGCACAAATCCAAAATGTAGCTCTGGAGCAGCTACTATGAAGAAGATGAACTCTTACTCTGGCCAAAGCCAGCATGTTTTTATTCTGTGCTCCAAAACACCAGGAGCCTTTATGTCCTGTTTCTAGAAAGGGGCTCATATCCTGCATGACAGTGGATAGAAATGCCAAGATTTGCTTTGTTGTTACTCAGTATATTAATGTTTTAGAAGCTCAATCTAAAAAAGAAAATTAGAATGTCCTAATTTTCCTTGTAATAAATGTTTCATGCACGTTTCATTAACATTGCTTCACTTTATAAAAATTCTCAGTATTTTTTCTCTGAAGAAAAATATAATGTATAAGTGAGCTTGACAATACACAGTTTCTCCTTTCTGCAGAAAATGACAAAGGTATATTTATTTTATTACCCAAATGGCTTTAGCATTTACATTGCCACCATAATTGCATATCTCTTGATAATTTTACCTCAAAAAATTCCAGCCACAGGGAAGACTGTGCTGATCTTATGACACAGCTATTCCAGCAGCACTGGAAGGGATGATGCTGTTCAGTAACAGGCTGAAGGTCACACAGGAGGAGAGTGGAGTAGCTCCTGGAGCTGAGCTGCTGAGCAGGCAACCTCTGCTCTTTTCCTTCTAAAGGTTTTAGGTTTTAGAAATTAGTTCCTTTGAAATAAGAATGAATACAATCAGAATGACCTGTTCTGCTCCTTTTGTGTGTATGTGATTTTGTAGCACTGTCTACAGGCAGTGTGAACTCTGCTGCCTTTCTTTCACCTGAATTCAGAAGAGAATTATCAGGAACACATAGCTGAGTTCAGTTCAGTTGATTTATGATTAGGAATTCAAGAGAAGCAAATGTATTCATCAAATTTCATAGGGATGTCTTGTCAGAGACTAATTCTAATCCACAAAATCATCTTAAAGGGACACAATGACTTTCCTGATTGTTGCTTTCTGCTGCCATTATTTTGAAAATGGAATGAAGCAAGTCTTGTATGTATGACCAGTATGTTCTGGCAGCAAGCACGTCAGATCTGTGCTACCTATTGGAGTACTGTTATTTCAGAATATCCCAGTCCTCAAAGTTTTCCTTTTTGTTGGGCTTGGCAGGTGGTGGCAGAGCATGGGTGGCTTCTCATGCAACTGCCTACTTTTACAAAAAGTATTGAGAAGAGATGAAAATTGTTCATTCAAATGTAGTAGGTCCTTTTGTGAATGCTGTTCTTTTCTGTGCATAATTTAATCTTAGATAGAAAATAACCACATTCCTAGTTTTCCATTGGGAAAGTTTCCATTTTGTACAAATAAATAATAATGTCACTGATGGGTCAGGTACTATCTGTAGTCAAGGGGTGTTTCTTGCAGCTAATATACACCCTGTAGTCTGAAACATGTTCATCCAAACCCTACTAAATTACAAATATTTTGGCTGGTGAAGCTTTATCAAGTTGCACTAATAACTCATGGACCAAAACACTTGGCTCACTAGAATTTTTTTTGTGTTGTGTGTTCTTTTAAGTCATACAAGAAACTCATTCAGAAGGCTAAATCTATATAGTGATACTTATGCCATAATGTCATTACAATGCATAGTTTTCTCTTCAGAAAAAAGAATATTCTACACAAGACTAAAACTTTCTGTATAATAGGGCAATGTTAAAGATTTTTAGTTTTTCAGTCAGCAATTTTATAGATCTCCAGAGAGTGGCCTATTTGAATTTTAAAACTAGTCTTCCTCTGGGTTCTAAATGATATTTAATATGCTAAGGAAGGGTTATTCTGCAAAATATTCCTGCATTTGAACTTTGGTAGGCAATTACACAGCATTTTAAATTGTTCTTATCTCTAAAATGTGATGTGTGCAGACCACAGAAAATGCAGTAGCAGAGGCATGTTTATCTCTTGCCCTAAAGTCAGAGGGCATTGCCTGTGTAGACCATCTGGTAGTAGTTAAGGATATTTTAACTGACCCCTCTGAGTGGCTCCAATTATTTTTTTCAAACCAGGTATAAAAACAGGTACAAAGCAAATGGCTCACTGAATTACTGAGGGGTTTTGAGTTCCTGGCAGAGGCACTCTGTCTCTATAGGTAAGCACTGGCTTGATGTGACCTTGAGCTTTTTAGGAGAGAAGGATGTGACAAGCAGTATTCACTGTAGACAGTATTACTAGACAAGCTGAATTCCTATGTGTATTTTAAATTTTGTCCAAAAAATTAAATAGAAAGTTTTGCTGCAATTTGAAAAATGGTCTTTATTCAGCAGGGACAGGTTGGAAGTCTTGCGTGCTTTTGCCATGATAAGCAAAGGATCCTTTGTACTTCTAGCTTGGGCTTGAAACAAACAAAAAATAATTTCTCTGAGTACTTTTTGGTCGTACGTTTGAATTGGGAAATATTCAATGTAATAAAGTGAAAAATGTATTTGACGGTTTTTGAAAAAAGTCCAGGGCTCTGTTGCTTTTATTAAGTAGCTGGAAGCCAAAGAGTTTAATGTTGGGCTTGTAATATTTGTGGGGAGGAAAGTGGGAAATGACACATCCAGCAAACCTGTTAAGCCACTTAGAAGTGAGTTTGCACCTCTCCTTACAATTACCTCATTTGTTGTTATAATTGTCATCTTTAACAAATGGCCTCTTGAAGGGCACCAAACACCATGATATAAAATATAAATCTTACATATTTTAGTCCTTTTTTATTGATTTCTTAGATTTCATTTTTTCTAAGTCTAGTCCCTGTCAGATGTTTTCAAGAAGAGTTTTGGAGGGTTTTTATTTATAAAGATGGCAATCTTGGGCAGCCATAATATAAAGCAAGGGTCTCGTTTTCACTTGTTTTTTCAAGTATTGAATGTGGCTTTCATCTGTGCTGTGTGAGGCTTTGAATATGGTATGAAATCACTTTCCATTTATTCAAAATCTTTCTCATGGCTGATGAATGCCATGCATAAAAAAGACTCTATTCATTTATCATCCGTAGTAAATCATTGATCACAGAGTTATCTTGTGGAAAAACCTAATCAAAGCTTTTCAGTTTTTCTGGTTGGTTGAACTCAGAACAGCAAAGAAATGATTGCTGTGTTAGTTGGTTAACATTTGTTTTATTAAGTGATACTCACAGACAGTTTCTAAGGTTTTTGTGTTTTACAGATGAAAGTTTGTTGTTAAGGAGATTAAGGCAGATGGCAAAGGTAATTCTTATCCCTTGAAAAGCACAAAGATCATGTATTTGTGTGAACTGTTTATCCAGGTGTGGAAATGCCACAAATGAATTTGATACCGAGTAACTATCAATCATATATTTATATATTTTTGGATACAGAACATAACCAGAGTTGTAAGTGAATTTGGTAGTCTGGAACCATTGTAACAATTCTGCTTAGGCTATGTGTATTGATCAAGAATATGAAACTTTCTTTTTTTCTTTTAAGGAAACACCTTCAAATTAAAGAAAATTGGTCTGTTGTTGAGGGAAGGGAAATTATCATTAGTTCAGGTGCTCTCATAGGTCTGGATGGCTTGAATGGCTTTACTAACATATCTTGTTAATTTTAATTGTTTTTATGACCTACCTTTTAGGAAAGACAAAGAAGGCAAGCCATCTATATGAGGAGAGGAATGATAATTCAGTAGTTCCAGCATAATTATGGGTGAGGCATTTAAGTCAAATCCACATAACTCCTTTTCAAATGTTAAAAGCCTCATTTAGTTCAGTGGTTCCTACAGAGGATTTACTAAAGTGTCCCCATTTAGTTTGTCCAAGGCTAAAGGATCCTGCAACACTGGAGTCAACAAATTAGCTGATAGTTTTATTATCTAAATCTGGGCACTGTCTCAGGGTTTTGTAGCTGTGACCTCTACTCTTTATGCCATCTTCTCCAAGAGCACAACAGTCCGTCCTTGTTTCAGAGAGCTGCACTGACAATTTACATGCTGAAGAATACAGTGAATTGTACCAACTATAAATATGGGGTTTTTTTTCTGACTATAATTTCTTTATGATGTTAGAGTGTTTCAGCTGGCCTGGTTCCACAGAAAATAATGTAAAAAAACTCCTTTCTTTACTTTTCTTTGTCTACCTTTTCAAGATAATTAACTTTCTGGTTAATTGCTCTACTTATTTTTAATAGTTACAACATTTTTAAAGAAAACTGACAGACAAGTGGGTTTTTTGATCTTCCTTTTAAAGTTGATGCTGTCCATTCTGTAAGAGTTGTACAATTTCTTTAAGGAAAGAAAAAGAAGAGGCAGATACATATCTTATTCAGTCACATAATAGATTTCAAGGTCTTAACAAAATCAAGTGAGTTAAAACCCTGGTATGAAACTTTTATTATACACTAAGTAGCCTCTTTGTTGTGGGGATTATCTAAAATTTACTTTTTTTGAAAGGAAAAAAAAAGGAAAATTGGAGGAGGGTGAGTGTCCTGGATTATTGTTCAGGCCTTCCTATCTGAAGGGATTCATGAGTATGGTCAAGAAGCAGTATGTTACTTTAGCCAGTTCCTTATTGGATTCCCAGTTTGTTCTTTTTAATGCCATGCATTATTTTACTTTAATTTAGTGTCTTTTTATGTGTTTATATTGAATTTAGTTTAATTTTAGTTAGTAGGTTTTATGTTGTGCACAGCATAGACCATAGGAGTAGAACTTGAAGAAAGGAGCTTCTTCTCAGAATAGATAACCCCCAAATGATCAGGACCTTTCTGCAATATAGAAAACCTGGCTTTGAGTCTCTAGTGCTTCATTCTCACACCAAAAACTGAATGTGAATCTCGCATCTCAGGTGGGACCAGGAGACTGCAAACCACTGATTTTTATGAAGGGTTCATTTTCTCTCTGGCTTTGAGCACTGCGTTCTCGCTTGTGATTTGGTGGCCTGATCTGAGGAACCAAGGAAGCATCTTTTCTACTTAGACTGCCTGCATGTGTTAAATGACAAGATATCCTGTCTGACCCTCACCGTTAAGATTAATTTTTCTTCCCTTTTGAATAAAATCTTCACCCAATAACAATCCACATAATAGATATAAATTTCTATGTATTCCAGTTAAGGTCATTCTCATTGCAGGCACAGAGATCTATATTTAGCTTACCTGCAGAGCAAAGGAATTATTTTTCATTATTTACAGCATGTTTCAGCCTAGACTGTGGGACAGCCCAATGGCCTATATAATGTCATGGCTTTCTATCATAGATTTATTGTGTAACAGACTCTCTGACCCAGGACAAAGAGTATTGCATTCTCTGTGTGAAAATAAATACTTGATCAAAATTTATAGACCATTAGAATATTTTTTATCATAATCTTGGATTTCTCTCTTAGAGAGAGAATAAGTAAGAGCTGCAGTATATTCTCTTATTGGCATCTGAATCTTAGTACAGGGGATATAATTATGTCAGGAGAAAATAATTTGCAACTGATCCACTGAGATGGATCATTCTAATTAATATCATCTTTGAGACTGCCAATTTGCAGTTTTACAAGGGGATGGAAATGTGTGTGGATTTGGATTCACTGCAAAAATTAAATTTCATTTTTCATAGGTACTATTAATTCCATCTTTCAAATTGGATTACTCCTGTTTATGAGGCTGGAATCAGATTATAGGTTCATATAAATTAATCTTTTGGGCACTGAGCTATTATGACTTTTTTTTATTTTTTTTTTTTTAAGTCACAAATCACCTTTGGCCTAGGACATGCTTGTTTTCCTGGTGTGTAGTCCTACAGCTTTCACTTCTGGTATAGTCTGTCCTTGAGATGTCATATGCCATTTTCAAAATTTTCATTTGAAATTTACTCACATATTTCATGTTTGCCAAATTCTTTGTTTCAGAAAAACTATTTTTTGCATACTTCTTCACATGGCCAGAGGCAATGTGATCACCACACTTGGTGAAGAGGGAGAATTGTTTCCATTTCAGATGGGCGGATATCACAGAGAAGGAGGAAAGGGATAGGGGTTCATAGTGTTGCCAGTTTGCTGGTGCCACTCTCTCTCCTGCATTCTCTACCTTGCTATCTCTTGACAAGTAAATATTTAGGCTTAATAGGGATGTGGAGCTCTATATGTAAGTGTTTGGGGAAAATGTAAACTGTGATAGTATTGGCTTCTTGGCCTTAAGATTTATGTCCTACCCTAAGTCTTCTAAGTAGGTTCTCTTTCTTCCCTTTCTGCTGTCTTAAATCTATTTTATTCTAGATCTTATTTTTATTGCACAATTTGCCCCCTTCACTTTACTTTTTCAAATGCATCCAAACTGAAACCTAGGAAATTGGTGTGCTGTGTTAGTCTTATGTGTGACACAGTCATCTATTTGAAATCTCCCTTGGCTCCATAAGGTAGTACAAGAAACAGTTCTGGAAAATGTCCACAGAAAGTGTCTGTGATCTCTTTGACTAGAACACACATGCATTAGTATTATTTAACATTAGCAAAAAGAGTGAAAGAATGAATAAAGTCTTGTACTGTACTTTTTAGTACTTAGGTGCAAATGTGTTTAAGTAAAAAAGGAAAAAAGCCTTCTCACTAGGAATGAGAGATGTGTTTCTGCGTGTATGTTTTCACATAGAAGTCATTGTGGCTGACTTCACAACGTGCAATGCACAATGCTGTTTGTTACTGGTGACCTTAAAAAATCATCTGGGAAAGTACATTGCCAAAAAAAGATGAGAAGACATGATAAAATAATCTTAGTTGAATTTAGCACTTATTAGTTAGGGGTATGCTGTTTGCAAGCATTTTAGCAATGCAGATTAGCTTTACCTCTGCTTGTCTTTTCATGCCATTTAATCAGAAGGATTTAACTAATTCCATTCATACAATACAATCCTGTTGATATTTTTGGTCTAGAGCCTAGACAGACACACTCATTTGGGTGAAAATCTGAAGGCAAAATAGAGAATTCCTTTTTCATATTTACTTTGCAAAGAGGCTGCAATTAACACCATATTTAGACCCCTTTGCCATGGTGTGCGCTTGAGCCCAGGCCTGCTGGTGCAGTGCAGCGCTTCCACAGAGGAGCTGTTCCTGGTGCTGGAATGGATCTTAGGCTGTGCTTTCCAGCCTTGACTGCCGGGGTCCCACATGCACATCAGAGCTGTTGCTTCCCTACAAGCAATATCTTATCCAGGTTATTTTTCTGTTCTATTTTTTTCTTTTATTTATTTATTTTTTAATGGTATCTCTAGTGAACATTTGTTTATCTCAGAATCAAGTGATCATTTCTGAAACCATGAGCAGCACCTAAGCATTTCTCAAGGGTTCTCTGGTAACTCATGGCTTTTTTAATGCATCCATAAATATGTATTTGATCATTCACACTGCATATGGTGATAATGAGTGACCTCATTTGGACTTCTGTATGTGTCACCACAGTGCTGCTTTCATAGGGTTTTCTGCAGTGGGTTGTTGTGCTTTCCTCTGTGGAGGTGTGATACCAATGAGAATTATGTGTGCATACCACATCTGCCTATTTAGGACACATGGCAGATGCTTTAGCTAAGATTATGGGATGCCACAACATGATCAGATTTTATCATATTGTAGCATTATAACTGTCAAATATATATTCTGCAAGGCCTAATGACTTAACATGCAAAAGTTTGAACTTCGGTGTCATAATGACAGAGCAATTATTGCTAATATTGGCTTTCACAGATTTAAAAAAACTATTTGTTAAGGGAACTAGAAAACTTAATTTTTGTCTTTGCTGAAAACCTTAATGCAGTTTAAAAAAACCAAACTATGTTTGGCCATCAAGTTGTAGAATAACTGAAGCTGAAAAAGCCCTCTAGGATCAGTAAGTCCAACTGTTAACCCAAACCCATGTCTAAACCGTGTCCCTCAGCACCACAGCTACACAGCTTTAAGTACTTCCAGGGATGCTGACTCCACCACTTCCCACAGCAGCCTATTCCAAAGCCTGACCACAGTTTCAGTAAAGAATTTTTCCTAATACCCAATCTAACCCTTCCCTGGTGCAGTTTGATGCTATTCCCTCTCATCCTGTCACTTCTTACCTGGGAGAAGAGACCAGCCCCCCACCTCACTGCACCCTCCTTTCAGGGGCCTATAGAGAACAGTAAGGTCCCTCCTGAGCCTCTTTTTCTCTGGCTAAGCCACCACAATTCCCTCAGCCACTCCTCCTTTGTGCTCCACTCCCTTCAGCAGCTCCGTTGCCCTTGTCTGGACTCACTCCAGCACCTCTTGAATCGAGGGCCACAGAACTGGGCACAGGATTCAAGGTGCAGTCTCACCATAGTAGGTATTATCTGAGTGTAAGGTTATGGTGTTACATTAAAAGATTATTCTTTGGTGTATCATCCACCAAGGCTTGTTCCTCAGAGGTACAGGTAAGTGAAAACGTCCACGCCCACTGATGAGTACTTGGCACAGCTCTTCCAGGAGATACCACTCTGTGACACTCTCCTCATATGCTTTTAGGATCAACAGTTTAGGATAGAGGGTCTTAAGTCTGTAATTTGGTATTTATAACCAAGTCAGGTGCAAATGTGTGTCAAAAAGTTAATAGAAAATGCTCATAGAAAGGCAAGGTTCCCCACCAGTGCAGGTTGTACCTAGTTTGGTATGAGGTCTTCCAGCTCCTCTCAAGACTATGAAGACGACTTTCTTTTTGACGTGAGGCAGCTTCTGATGTTTCATAATCAGAGGCAAAAGATGCATGTAGCAGTATCTGAGTATATGTGAACTTCTTCAATTTTTCTGACTAGTGGACTGTTTTAATTAATGAAACATTTTTTCCTTGACTGATAACTTATGACTGCTGTCATGGGATCTGAATGAAACCAAACCTGAACAGTTTTTTCAAGTCAGTTATTTTATAGATAGGCAAGTACTGGGAGGAAGTTGATCTCCAAAGCAGTACCTCATATCATCAGGGAGAAAGGCCAAAAAAGAGGTCTTGAAATATTATATGTATGGGGGTTTTAAATCTTCTTCTTACTGCAGATTTTTGCTACATTTTTGTGTCTAATAGGAACATAATTTACATATTTTCTCACAAATGTTCTTACTAATCCCTAAGTCAATGCTGGTGAGATGCACTTCTCATCGAACTATTAATTTATAAAACCAAAAGCGCATTAAAAGGCAACATTTAGAGGAAGCCTGAGTACAAACATTGTGAAGGAACAGATAACTTCTTCTCCTGACATTATCACATCATTCAAGCTGCAGTTGTCAACCCTAATGAAAGGTGGTGATGCTGATTTGAGCATATTGCTTATGTGATGTGCAAGAGCTTTGGGAGATAAGGAATCCCTGGTGCTATCATTTATAATTAAAGTGTCCATCACTTTCCTCTGAAAAACTGCTTGATGAATAAATAATTAAAGATCTGATTCTGATACACTTAGCTGAAATGAGACTTCTGAGAACAGTTCAAAAGCAGCAAATGGAATTTCTTCAAAGTAAGGCTTCAAGATAAATAATAGTATTACAATCTCAGTCAAAGCCAGTTCTTATTTGTTGAGGCGGGAGGGTATTCTGGTTTATGTGCTTTAAAATCTAATCTCACAGGCATCTTGCTTGCAAACTTCCTGCTTGCAAACAATGCCTGATGATGTCTATCATTTTATCTTTTAAGCACAGTATAAACTGGTATTAAAATTAATGGCTAGCTAACTGTTCCCTGCTTTTTCAGACAGCCAAAGATAAGTTATCTGTCTTGTGGTTTGTGCAGTATGGGAGTTTTATAAAGTGCTATGTTACCTAAAGAGTTTATTTTACTTGCAAATATGCATATTTATATGGGTTTTTTCTTTGGTTGTTTCACTGAATTGATATTTAAAAGAATGGTTATGATAGAATGATGTTTATTCTCATCGTTTCTAAAATAATCAAAGGTTTGAGGGGAAATTTTTTGAAATATGTATTATTTTACCTGCTTCCATTGTGTTCCAGTAATAACCATGCACCCACTAGAGTCAAAATAACTTGCACACTGTAGTTCTGTGAGTCCCTTGCAGTGTTGGCAGGGTTGATTTGGTACCTGAAGATTAACCTTTTACTACCGCATGCGTATGTTTGTCATTTATCCCCTTTTCCTCAGGTGCAAAGAGGGCTACCAAGGAGTCCGCTGTGACCAATTTTTGCCGAAAACCGACTCAATCTTGTCAGATCCAAGTACGTCAAATGTTTTTCTTCTATTTCCAATCCATGCTGGAGGCTGCTCTTGCCATGTGAGATGACCCTTTGCCTGTAGTCAGACAGTCCCTGCTGGGGCCACTGCAGCTGTGTGTTACGAACAGCGACGCTCTTGCTGTCGGATAAAACCACGTCATCCAGTCTCTGTTCTTGTGAAACATGTGCTGCTCCAGCAGGGCACGTGGTTTGGAATAATACTGTCCCTGCTTAGAGCCAAAGCATTTGTGTTTCTCTACTTTCGACTCAAAAACACATAAAAATGCCTAATATAAAAGGAAATCCAGTACAGAGTGCAAAGTGGTTCCTTCAAAAGGAAATAAAGGCACATTGTGTGGCACTGAAGAGATTATAATCTCCTTGGAAATAGTTTCTATCAGTTTACATGAAGGTTGATTATTTTTCATTTTGACAAGTGATTTGTTGCCTATTTGCATAAATAATAAATAATAAAGATGTAGTTTCAGGTAGTACTGTGGAGACAAAGTAACTTTCTATTACACTGGCCAGTACATGTCAGAATAACTTCTGCATAAATCTTCTCTTACTCCACTGTTTCCCTTTCTAAATTCTCCTGACTAATAAAACTATGCCAAAAATATTATCCAAGATGATTTTTTTTAAGGTGAATCCATTTAATTATGTTTAACTTATGTTTTTAAATGAAGTGACATACAACAAAGGGTCATATCCAGTCTCTTGGTTTTGTTCATATACCTGAAAAATGTAGCATAAGCATATTAAATCATCTTGTTTTGGGTACTCTTTAAAATTAGATTTTAGGGTTATTTTTTTGGGTTTTTTTGGGTTTTTTTAAGAACAATGTTTGTTTTTCTAGTCTTTGTGCTTTTAAATTTATTTCCTTGTGCTTTTCCATATGAAAATCTGTTTCCAAAGGCACCTGTTGCTTTGTAGTTCTCTGTGTTGTGGAGCTCCCATTGCAGGTTGCTTTGTGTTTGGTTTATTTTCTCCTTAGCTTGACCTTTAATGATAAAGTGCAGATTTAAGTGGTTTAAGTGAACAGGCAGATTTTACCTCAGCCAAGTTTTATGTGCATGTGTCAGTGTAGAAGCTGTGTATATCTCAAAGAAAAAGGTAGTTTTTCTTATAGTATCCTAAAAGTGTGGGAAAGGACAGTTGATTAACAACAGGACAGGGTGGTACCTGTCTGACCTGGCTTTTATAGGGGATTCTGGCTTTACTCTCTCAAGAGAAGAGGTTAAATCCGTGCAGATTCAGCACAAAGCCCCAAAAAGGCTCCCAGATTAAGCTGCATCTAACAAGAATAAAAGCCCCTTAGTGTTTATCTGGTGCAGACAGTATTTTTGTTTCTTTCTTTTTGTTGGTTGCACAGACTTGTTTCTCTTTATTTACTTACTCTCTTTATTTACTTTATTTATGCTTACTCCAGTTAGGTTCTGGCTGGATTGTTTCCAGAGCATTTTTCAGCCACATGATAGTGAGGCTAAGTGCTGCTGAAACATCCTTTTTATACCTTCTGAAAACAAAAAATATATATTTTTTTAGATTTTTGTTTCAAAATTATATTATTTAGAGTATGTAAGGAAGGGGGGCTTTGGTTTGACATTGTCATGAGTCCACTGGACACACCTGTGGCCCAAAAGGAGCCTCTCTTTTGGTATGAATGAAGAAGGTTAACATGAATTAGGTATGTTTCTAGTCAGTTTTGAAATTTATTTTATATTTGAGCCTTGTGTGTTTTCAAAAGAGGAAAAGACAGGTCCAGTTCATGTCCATTTCTGTGTGCTGGCATAATATAGTATATCCCAGTGTATGTGTGTGCACATGCACTTGTTCTAATGATGTTCAGCCTGGAACGAAGATAATTGAACTTTCTGCTGCAGCTGGACAGTGACAACAATTTGTTCAGGAGTTAAATCAGTTAAGTAATCATCTTACTTCTGGTGAGAGAAAAAAAATTAATACCACACTGATAAGTAGCACTCAGTGGCAGAAATGTTTGTTATTTGCATAACCTGAGGAGTGTAAAAAGTATTTGACACAGTAGTCAAGCACAGTATTATCATCAAAGACTCTGGGTTTGCACTGCCAAAACTTAGGTTTGTGTTGGAATGTGTTTGGATTAGAAAGAGAATGGCTGAAGGGTGAATTTGGAGGTGGCTTCAGAAAGAAGCAATTTTTTAAATGCAACACAAAAATTCTGAAAGCTGGAAAATGTGATGAGGGCTCTTTTGTCTGGGCTGCACGTAGCCAGCACTGGCTGATGCCAATCAAGCTTTATGAACAAGTCCAGCACAGCTGAGTTTCATGGGATTGCTTAGGGTGTTCCTGGTGGTGGATGTGCTGTTGATGACACATCTGTTAACATTTAGCTTATTTGAAGTTTGCATGCATGAAGTACTGAAATGTTTTTTGTCTTACCTTACCTGTGATACCACAGGTTGTATTTTCAGAATATACCCTTGTCATGACTGGGAAGTGAATCTGCACCAGTCACTTGATAAATAGCAATGAGTTTGTTATAAAGGTGTTACTTATGTACATGGGCCAAAGCATCTTGATTTTTTTTGGTTGTTGTTTTTTAAGTAGCCTGCTAAAACAAACCAAGCTTGTTCAGTGTAGCTATTATCTGCATATTATTTGCATAGTGAAAAATTGTGTGTTATGGCCCTGCAATACTTTTAACACCAGCTTCTTACCTCATTCTAAATGTATGTTAGGCAGGGCTTGACTTTGTATCACAGATATTAATACAAATTATGTTATAATTTATTTGGACTAATGCATGCTAGATCATGTACATGTAGTTTAATTCAACTAACCCATGAAGGCCTTTAAGCTTCTGTTTTCAGGAAACACTCTTGAAACTACCTGATGGTGTTTCAGAGTTCCTGAATTGGCATCCATGGCTTCTTCCAGTCAGATCTGACACCTGCTTCCTTCCTTCAGCTCAAAGATAGGATTAAAGTCCTAAGGAAAAAAAAAATACACAAAGACCAGTGTCAAAACACTTCAGGCACAGGCTCCTATGACTGGACCTTTACGCATCACAGGTGTAACAGCTTCCACTTCCCTTTGTATCTCTACTCTTAACAAGGTTTTCTGACTATAAGAGAAAGTTGTTAAAAAAAAGAATCCAAAACAATCCAAACACAAGTAGTTTGAGAAGTTTGGTAATCTTGGAATATGAGAGAAACTTGCCTAAACCATGGAAGCCTCAGACATGGGGGAACCTAACAAAACTAATAATGTCACCAGCAGGGGAACAGGCTACATGGCAAAGCCACCCAGGCTCTCACAGTCTCTGTCAAGAGGAGGAAATCTGTCAGCCATGTTAACAGTGTGCAGGAGAAGTCCCTGAACTCTCTCTCTCTCTGTCATCTTCTCCATTATATAGAGGAAATAATAATGGGACAAAAGGAACAGAAATAGCAGTCGCATGCTGAAAGGAAAGTATATTTAGAATGTTACTTCAGCTTTCTTCATCTGGGCTACCTCCTCTGTTAATACAGCTAACAGCAATGGTAGAACACTTCTATTTTCAGAATTTTAAGTACAACCTGAATACAACATTATGCACAAGAAATTTTTCTGTAGTTCTATGTGTATCTATAGGATTGGGATCTTATTTATGACATAAATTGTAGAAATGTACTCCTGTACTATCCTTTATAATGCTCTGGAATATACCTGACTAGCCCAATGAGTCCTGAAAGGTAAGTTGTATATAGGCTGCAGAAATTTCTTTTAATCTGCTTTTATACTGAGGCAAAGTAAAACCTTTAAAGCTTTGACTGTTCTGTGGGCATATTCCAAAGTGGGGAGTGAGTCATTGAAAATGAGTTTATCACCTTACCTCATTTTTAGCAAATTTCTCCTCTTCACCTACAAGTATTTGGTTCTTAGCATTGAAAGCTACTTTTCTATGCAAACTGTGTATTTCAGTTTTACAATGTTCAGTATTAATTTTTTTATTCATCATATTAACATTCAAGTTTTCCCATTTGACTGAGAAGCTTGAGTAAAGAGGGATGCCCTATCCAATATTGGGAATGTTATCCAATCCTTTTGCGGAATAAATGCATTATTTCCTTGAAGAATAAAAGTGGGCTGGAAAGCTTATAGGTCACCAGGCCATGCTCCTGCTGTTGCAGTAAACCCCATCATGTAATTTCTTCTGTAATCTGATCATACTTCACTCGTAATCAGTGTGAACCTGCCACCAGAAACAGGGTTTGTTTAGCATCCCTACTCTGAGGATTTCAAGACTTTTCAGCTTCCAGACAAAACTTGCGCCAAAAGGTGTCAATTTTGTGTTTCATTAAAATGCTTCATTTTAATTTTGATTTTTTTTTCCTCTTGGTTTCCATGTTGTTATGCTTGAGCTTTGTTAAAATGGCTTTTTCAAATGTCATAGGTCTTCCTACTGAGTGAGCTATAGCCTGTGGTTTTCTAACACTTTAACCTGTGACAACATGGCACACATGTTTCCCTTTGAAACTCATCAAAGAGAAACCTGCAAGTGTCATATCTGGAGCATGCAGTTGCTCATTCTTAGATTACTGTAGCAAAGGATCAAACTCCCTCTTCTGGAAGACTGGGACTGTAGATAAGAAAAAAAACTATAGCTAGGTTGCAAATAAAAAAATTTCTTTCCAAATATGTACTAAAAACCCCAAGACCCCCACTAATGTCGTCAAATTTTTTATTCCCCCTACCAAGTTTTGTATATGTAAGATCATAGGATAATTTATGTTGAAGGAGAAGTCTGGAGAACTCAGGAAGTTCAGCCTCCTGCTTTAAGTAGAGCTTTGAAGTCTGCACTACTGCACTGGACACCACAAAGGTTTTTTGCAAAGGGACTCTTATCAAATAGAGGATAAGGAGCATCACCATTGTGAAATATCTCTAAAATATGTTTCCAAATAATTTGAATACATAAAATTAAACTTATGCCCCTCACTGAATGACTGATTTTCTAGGGCCTGGATAATTTCTTTGTCAGTTCTACTTAACCTATCTGAATTTTTCAAATTTCCTCCTGAATTTGCTTTTTTTGTCCTATTTTAAGTTCTAGAAGGCATAGGAGAAAATAAGATTTTGCTGTTGGAAAGACTTCAAAGGTTGCATGGAAATAGGGGCACTTAGAAGTGGGAGACTACCGAGAGGTGGATATCTGAGTTTCGTGGAAGACAAGTCCTTCTTTAACAGATTTAACATGGGACTTACTTAATCCTAGAAAGAACTTTTAAAATGTAGATCTAAGTCTTCTGAATTTTGTGGCTTAACTTAGTCTTAAAAAGAAAAGGTTTTAAGCCCCTCTGAATTAATTATTTCATCTGTTCAAGACTTTTTGTTCAGAAAAAGCATATGAAGAGAGAGGTTGTTGACCAAGCTTCTTTTATAGTGGCTGTCATTTTATTTTGTCTTATCAAACTAATGGCAGAGTGCTACACTACCTGTGTGTTCACAAAAAATATTAATGTTGCTCTAGGATGTTAAGCTTTTACAAAAATGAAATAATCAATAGGTGGTATTTTATTGGCTTGTAGAATTAGGTTTAAAGAGCTAAAGATGTAGTGACTACAGTCAAGGGAAGTCCCCAAAAATGACAAGTCCCCAGAAAATCTGTTAGTCTCCATGAAGTAGATCTGATATTTCTCTCAACTGCAGTCTCTTTATAAAGGTGTGTAACCAGAGTTCCTCCAGTTGAAATGCATCACAAATTACCCTAGATTAGTCCTAATGCATTAATGGATTGAAAGGAAGGAATTGACTTAATTGAAATAGTAACAAAGAAGAAAAGCAACACAATCTCTCCAGAAGTTTCAATGAGTTTAACTGTACATGAGAAAAGATGCCTCAAATGCGAGACAGGCTGAGGAATATGAAACATCAGCAAGGTAAAATAAGAAAAGAAATCCCTCAGGCAATGAGGGACATGTTTTCCTTTCTCTTTGATCAACGGGCATGTAAAGACCTTGGGATATGATCAATAAAAGATGATGGGTTTTCAAATCTGAGTTCTTTGGAAGCTGTAAAATTTTACTTTCTGTGAATAGGCATGAAATGTCTTGATTTGTTTTGTTTTCTTTTCCTTCAAATAAGAACTTAGGCTTTATTCTGCAGAGCTGGAATGGAATGTTCCAAACCAGAGGTGTGACATTAACAAAACTTCAGTAAAAGTGTTCACCGGTCATAACTGGAAGTGTGAATGTGTTCATTATCAGAATGTCTTGAAACATTAAAGTCAGAGAGATTAATTGAAGTCACAGGTTTGCCACTAATGCCATGGGCAAAGAAAATCACTACCAGTTTTGATAATGTTATTTCTTACAATCCTAAACACAAAATTTAAATTTGTAGGAAACACCTAATAATATTTGATTCCATGGATAAGCTAACAGTGACTTGTCCAGAACGTGCAGTGTAGATGTTTTTGAGTAACTTTTTTTAATTTATTGTTTTCTCTGTCAGTGCTGCAAAATAAGTTTTTTGAAATCAGAAGGATATTGGAAATCCTCATTTTTCTAATGAGGGGGGGAGTATTGTGAGTTCATTCATCTTCTAAATTTGTACTGCTCTTCTCAAGTCAAAACAGAAAAAAAAATGTGCTTATGTGCGTGCTGTTGCTAAATATTAAGCTGAATTGCTTTCATGACTTTTGTGTGCAATAACAGAGGTGGTTTCTCCCTACTTTCTTTGAATTACCAGTCCTTTTAGAAAAAAAAAAGCAACAGTGGATTTGCACAACTACTCGCCACACCTTCTGGCTTTCTTTCTGGAAATATTAGTAAGGGGATTACAGTTTATTTCCATTTAATAGTTCATTTTAAATTACATGTCAGCCTTTACTAAATTCATATGGATTTTTATTTAGGAATTAGTGGAAATAACATTGAAAAAAAAAAGTCATAGTTTATTTGGAAGTTTATTTGGAAAAAGAGAAAAATTCAATCTGAATTAGACCAAAAATCTTATATTAGCTTTAAAGAAGCGTTAGTTCCTTATTCTTCTCTTCTTCTGGAAGACAAGAATGTATTGGCATCTGGTTACTCAAGATTGTTTTATTTTCAAAACTTTTAATTTGAAGTATTCAATTATGTCTGGTTTTGCCATGGCTTTTACACCATAGATGGTCTTCTGGAATTCAGCTTGTGCAGGCTGCATCTCTGTAGGCATTCCTACAAAGAAGCTGGAATCAGGCAAGTGCAGTATCTTTGACAGCAGGGAAAAAAACTCTAAACAAACCTCAAAACCACTTGTTTCCTTCTTCTTTAAAAATTGCGTGTATGTGGAAGGATAATAATGAAATTGAACAATTCATTTTATATGGAGTCGGTACAAATCCCAAGGAAGAAAGAAAATGGGATCTCTAGCAATGCAAATCCCAGCCAACAAGAGGTTTTCATCACCATGTCTTTCTGTAAGACATAATTGCTATAAATCAAAATGGAAATGAAAGGCACCCCATGCAGGGGAGTTTGAAGGCCGCCTTTCCAAACTACCATTCATCTGTGAAATGTGGGACTTTGTGTCTGCTTAAAGAATTTCCAGGTCTTTGTGTAGTGATTTTTGCACTTGTATTTTGGGGAAGTTTACCATCTGATGGTCGAGCTGCTCGGCTAGGGCTCGTTACACAAGAGCTCCAGCAGATGGCTGTGAAGGAGGTTACAGTGTTATATAAGGACCGCGGCTGGGAATCGCTGTTCCCTCTCCGCCGCCAGTCGGGAACATCCTGGGGCCTCCGTGAGAGGCGGTGCAGCTCTCCTGAAACAAGCGCCTTCTGAAGTGATGAGCCTCTGAAACAGCAACTCCTCCTATCCCTCTTACAAAAACATTATGATTCCCTAAATCTGCTGTTGGCCATTTCGTGGCTGTGCAAGTACAAATATAGTTGGAAGTGTATGTTCTGTGACACCATGGAAGCCCCTCATTTTGCCTGTTACCCTAAGTAACTAACTTTTCTGACTTGTGTACTCTCACTAGTGACATGTTACTGTTGGTGTCAATCTCCCTCCGTCTTTCAGAAGGACTTCCCTTGAAGATGAATAAGGTGCAGTCAGTCACTGACTTGTCAGATCACATTTTTGGACCTCCTAAGAGGAAAATTCAGTGCTGTAGTAGCCACAGTTCACGCTCAGGGAGAAAAGTGTAAGGAAAGATGAGCCATCATGAAATGACATTTAGGAGAATTACACAAACCATGACTGTAACTTAGCTGAAAAGCATTCATTTTTTCTGGTTCTTGTCTTTGTAAATTAGCTACTCAATTGTCCAAGAGGATCTTACTTTAGCAATACTATTTCACTTTACATCACAATTCTGATGTTGAATTCTTCATGGTTGGTTGAGATGGCATGGTATAGGTTTCTTTAAGATGTCGTTGCCTGTTGCAGGAGCTAGTAAGGACACATGGGGGAAAGAGATGGGTTTCTCTTATTGGCAGTTAATCCTATATCTTTGAAAGTGTCTGTGTTAAATCTAAGTTTGAATTGAATGTTTTGCCATCTCCTATGAGTGGTTCTGCATTAAATGATTCTAGTAAAAAATGCAGTAGTGTGGGGGAAGGTGCTGTGAGGTTCCTCATATTGTGATCTGTCCAGAGTACAGTTTTATGACTAAGTAGTGAACAGCAGGAAGATGAATTCTGCACTGCACAAGCACAAAGCTCAGGATCAATCCAACACACACTCTCTTGAGAGTGAAAACATTAAGAGGCTCATATGTGAGAGCTAAAATTTCTTCCAAGAGGATTTCTGCTGAGTGTTCTGATCATCTTTTCAAAATGAATACCTCAGAAGAACCTCTGTGCTCTTAGCTGATCTTTACTGTTTGCATTAAGTCCTTACTCCACTACAAGGATGCTCATTAGGGCAATTATTGTTGTTAGACTTTTGACTTCGCTTAGAGCTGTTAGTGTTGATTCAGCTAATTTGAACAATCTCTGCTCATGACAGAAAACCAGGAATAAGTATCATTTAAAATTAAAGTAATGAGTGCTCTGTGTTGCTGTGAAGACCAGATTCTGTGAGGGCAATGTGTGTATGTACATACTTGCCTACGAGAATGGCAATCTTACTGAAAAGATTATTGGTCAGTATTACTATGAGTTTGATTACCACATCAAAGTTATAATCTTTTGCTAAGAATAAAAACAGCACTGAGACTCCTGAAGGCATTTCCAGGCTCATTTCTTAGGCCCAACATAAAACACTTATATTTAGCAACAGGGAATAGCCACTTCTGGTTAAAACTTTACTGTGCAAACCCAGTAATTTGTGTAACTATTATTTCCTGGATCAGAAAGATGGAATGATAGAATCTTGATCTCACTGGGACTGGAAATGTTTGTTAATGAATCCTTCAAGATGGCATTGTCCTCACATGACTTTTATGCCATGTATGACCACTGTTTTCTCGTGGGCTTTTTATTGACCATTAGGGAGTCAAAACTGCCAGCCATGAGCATATGTATTCATATTATTCAGTGATAATTTGCTCATGGCAGGAATTTCTAAAGACAAACCAGATCAGTGCTGTCACAGAAGCAAACCAAAGAGCAGACTCGAAGAGGCAGTTCTTGATGAGACTCTGGAGGACCAGATTCACTTCCAGCCTTTTCAGCAAGCACCCTGCTCTCAGGAGTCCTGGCTCTTTGCTCTCACTGCAAGTACCTGTTTGCTCTAGAGGAAAAAGTACAATTGTTTGCTGCCATCAACAGTCACAAGTTAATGAGGGGCCTGGGAAACAGAAAGCTCATTTCTCTTGTGACTTCTGCACACAGCCTGAGTAACAGGTTTGACAATCCAGCTCTGCATAGTCATACAGAGAAACAGTACTGAAACACAGAGCAAGTAACAGCCAAAGCCCTCCCTGTCATTGTCCATTCATTGCCTTTCTGCAAGTAATTCTGCTCTTTGTCCTTGTCTTCCCCAACCACTTTAACACCTCAGGTGAGTTAGCAAGAGGAGAAGAATTGAGTGCATTACATATGTTGCTAAGATACCAGATTGTTTGATTTTTAATCTTTTACCTTCTATCCTAACATATCTACTTTATGTACTGCTCCTTTTGTGAGGGACTTTTCCCTTCAGCATCTGAATTATATTTCTATTAGTGAGTCTTCTCTCTTTGCTAGTCTTTGCTTCCACTCAGTATTTGCCATGTGCTTTTCTGTGATTCCTTCCCACACTGTCGCTGCACGTGGCCTTTACTCCCTCTCTGACACCAAGATTTGACTCCTCTGTTTGCATTCTTCCAGATAAATGTCTTAATCACAAATAGCTTTTCACAGGCTGACTGGTCTGTCTCATTTAGGCTTCCCTTTCTTCTCTATCTAAAATGTTTACTTTTGTTCCATAATGGAATAAAAAAAATATAATTCACAGTTTAATTTAGTATCCAAAATGTTCTTTAAATGTTTACAATGAACAGATGCCCACATTTCATTTTGTTTCCAAAGGAGTTTGCTCCAATTATCTCTGAAGATACAGGGAGAGGTTAATACCTAATGCTTATCAGGAGGAAATATCTCCTGTGTGGGCTGCTTGTGAAAAGCAGCATCTAAATTTAACTTGGATTCTTGTTTTGTTTGCTTTTAGTAAAACTGATTTTTTCTTGAAAAAAAGGTTGCATTTTCAATACAGACTGGTTTTATGTGTCTTGACAGTGCTTTTATTGTGAAAGCTTTTTCAGGTTCAGAAGGAATCTTATCTGGTACAGGAAAAAAAGCCCAGAATTATCAGAGAACAGAATACTTGTCCATGACAGGTGAAAGACAGGTTCAAGTCCTTGACCTGATTTTGCTGTCTTGGAGGTGAATGCCTAGATCACAGCACAGAAAAAGGGAATGGGTCACTCAGTGCCTTTTTTGGGTTTGTGGTTGTAGATTTTTTTTCCTTTTTTAAACTTTTTTCTGCTATTTCCTAGCCAGTTCTAGTGGTAAATTGGTAAACTTGAAATTTCTACTGTAGTGAAACATGTATTTTTACAGTATAGACAAAGTACCCTAGACAAAGCACAACACAGAATTTTGCTTTAATGCTCATTTATATTATAGAAGGTGCTAGAGTTACAAAATGTAAGATACTGACTTAGGTCTCAATTCTGAAAAAAAAAAAATACTGGTGGGTATCATTGCTCAAGAGAAATACTCAAATAAAAGATATTGAGCAGATTTGAAGCATCCAGCTGAATCATTTGCATTAGTTTGTGGTTTACATCATAAATTTGCTGTTTTCTTGATAATGAGATGACCTAGTGCATTTTAACTCTGGATTTAATGAGTCCTTCTGAAAAGACTTTTTCTAGAAGCTGAGCAGCTCTAATGTGGGAGCCTGGCTCTTGCTGATGGAGGAGCTGTCCCTGAATGGCTCCATCTGCATCTGGCAGACAATGCAGTGCACTGATGGGGGAAGAGTGTCCTTTTGAAGGAGCTTGTTGGTCTGTGGAGATTAGCAATTGTAAATATAAATATGTATATATGGTAATATATACAAAAGCAAAAGGTATTTTTGTTTCTGTGAAGACTTTGTGTTCCAGTCTGATCTAGCTGTCTTTGACAGTTTGGTCTCCTATTAATGCCATATTAATTTACTGTCTTTATCAGTCTCCACATTTTAAAGCAATCCTTGTGGTCAGGATTTGTTTAGTGTTCAGTTAATATTCAAAGATTTAAATGTTTTTAAAGCCTTAAAATACAATCGGTACACTTCTGGAGAAAAGATTACTTATTTCAGAAGAAACTGGGTTAAGACAGTTGTCTGGAGAACTCCAAGTAAAAATGCTACTAACCAATGCCATTGTCAGTAATTTATTATTCATTCCATTGGCGTTGGAAACATAGTGACTACAGCCTGGGGAAAAGGGAGCTCAGGAGAGACCTTATCACTCTCTACAACTCCCTGAATGGAGGCTAATAGGCAGGTGGGGTTGGTCTCTTCTTCCAGGTAACAAGTGACAGCACAGGAGGAAATGGCCTCTGTTGTGACAGGGGAGGTTTAGGTTGGGTTTAGGGTGGTCAGGAATTGGAGTGGTCAGGCTGTCCAGGGAAGTGGTGGAGTCACCAGCCCTGGAGGTATTAAAAAGACATCTGGAGGTGGCACTTGGGGACATGGTGTAGCAGTGGCCCTGACAGTATTGGGTTAGTGGTTGGACTTGATCTTGAAGGTCTTTTCTGAACAAAACGATTTTGTGAGATTCTGAGGGGCAATGTTACTACATGAGTTTGTAAGTAGAAGATGACAAGTTGGGCCCAGTTGGGGTGATGATAAGGACACTTCCTTAAGGTGTCAACAGCTATAATAGTGGTTGCTAAATATAGAGATGCATCTGCTTGGGGAGATCATGACCCATTTCAGTTGGTTCTTGCTTTATGAGCTTTCTGTGCCTTTGAAGGTGCATTCAGGGTAACGTATTTCTCCCTCCAGGACTTCTGCTTTCCTCAATCCTGTGTTAGTCAGAAAGCTCTTACCAGAAGTTGTTGTGAAAGCAGGAAAGGCTCTGCCTGATTTTTCATGCCACCCTGCATATCTGTGAATAAAGTTAAGATTAACTTTCCTATGTAGTAAATGGGCCTGTTGTATTTTCCTGCTCGATCAGTGGCTAATTAAGATATGGGAAATTAAGAAAAAGCCAAATTTAGATGTTATAAGGTGATACGTAGAGAAGATTAAGTCTTCTAACTATTTAAGAAGCTCCAATAAGACAACCTGAGGAAGACTCAAAGTCATAGCTGCTCACTGTCTGTCTGCTCCTTAGTACAGGGGAACTATTCAGTACCTGCTAGTGCACATCTGCACTGAGAGCAGGGACATCAACCCTGCTGTGTTGGCAAACATCACAAATCCTCAAATGCTCAGCTAAACTCAGTGACTTGGAAGCATCACGAAGATGACTGCTGAAATTCAGCATGTATGAAAATGAAATTATTTTTCTATTCTTTTTTTATTTTTAACCATAAGAGAAAAGTAAAAAAGAAAAGGAAGATGGCAATAAAACTTTTATATATATAAAAATTTAGATTAGAGATATATATATATATATATATATATATATATATATATATATATTTAGTCTTGGGTTAAGTTGAACTAGACCTTGCTTAGGTTTTTCATTTGGAATGCTTTAGCTATATCTCAAGTGAATGAAATAATGCAACAATAGCAATCTGCCTCTTGGGTCAATAGTGCTCAGTATTTATAAAATCTTTCTAAAATTCAGCAGAATTTTTATAGTTAACCTCTTATTCTTATGTTACACAAAATCCAGATCTTTCTACACTTCCCTGCTGCACAGCATCTTCATGCTGGAAAAGGTGGATAAGATTAAAGAAAAAGTGCTTTTGTGGGAGTTTTTTTCATTGTTTTAAAGTTTTTTTCTATATACTGTGCAATTAGTTTTTGCTCAAGTGAAGAGACTTGCTAAAGTGAATTCTAAATGAGTTTTTGCATTCCCAGAATGAGACTTCAAAGTCTCCTGTACATTTTAGCTTCCCAGCTGAGTTTGTCCTGAAAATGAAAATTCCTGAAGCTTTAAGTCAGAATGAGATTTACTAAGATGAGAATGAGACTTACTCAAACCTTAAAATAAAAACTGCTTATGTTTAGAGGGGTCAAAAATAAAAAGGCATTATAAGAGGCTTGATCTTCCCTGCCTTCCAGTCATGACCCTAAATCAAGTGGTTTGGAACAACCAGGCTGAGTTCGTCCCATTTTGATCTTTTATATAAAAATGTTCCTTCTTATTTGCTGATATAAACCAAAATTTTTAGTAGTCACATCTCATCTTTACAATATGCTTTACTTTCAACAACCCTTCATTGGCTGACAAGTTGCCTGTCAGAGCTTCAATCCTTAGAATTACTCCACTAAAATCACTCCAAAGATCCTTCAGTTTGATTAATCTGAGTCTCATCTACACATTTTTCACTGAAAAAAATGTGTCTCCTTTGCTTAATGAAAATTGGTCAGTTTTAGGGAGAAAACCTAATGTGTATAACTTGGAATCCTTTGCCAACATCTACATATGCTGGAAATCTTTTAAAGTTGATTGCCAGGGGAGAATTTGAATAAATTTGTTTTAAGGGATAGGAAGTGCACATTGAAAATTTATGACATGTACCTTCTGTTCTAGCTGCTGTGGGCTTTTGCTTTTTCTCTGCAGTCAGTGTCTCATTACAACATAGCACTGTCCTCAACCCAAAATACAGGAAGAACAATATCAATGTAATTCACACCTATAATATCCTTCAGTGCCTACAGAGATTATTGCTGACAAATAGTTTGGAGAGCAGGATGGCAGATGGCCTGTCTGAGCAGAAGAAAGAGCAGCAGCAAAGGAAATATTATTGCCAAGAGAGATAGTAAAGTTTAAAAAGTGGTAAATTGAGCTGTGTACTGGGCACTAGCTAAGAGATTCTTCAGTTTGGAGTTTGGAAAAATATGTGATTAGAAAATGAATTAATATTACTGCCTAAGCACATCCTATTTTATTCTTTACACAAAATCCCCTACCAGCAGATTATATGTGGTAGTAGATAAATATTTCAGCAGTCCATGGTTGGCTCAAAAAACCTCAAAACCTAGTCAGGGAATACAAGAAAAACACTGTGTTTTAGATGAGTTTTGTGGGGCTTTAATTGTGTAAGACAGTGGAGCAGCAGAGGGGGAAGGCCAGGAGGAGCAGGTGGAAAATCATTCTCAGTGTGATGGATGTGAACAAAGTTGGTGTTCAGGTCTGCAGGGCCCTGTCTGCTATTGCTCTCTTGGGCTCACGGTCAGGATCTGGCTCTGAGGTCAGGCACATTGCTGAGCAGGGACTTTGGGATTCTCTGAGGTTGCTGAGTGTCTTAAATTGCTGGCCATAAAAAGCTAGAAGTGAAAGAAAAGTTAGAATAGACACAGCTGCTTGATCATGCACTGGAATGTTAATCCCTGGGTGATGACCACAGGGTGCCCTGATTTGTATCTGCTCTTCCCTAGTGCATGGTAAACTCAAAATGCCATTTACTGCCAGAGTTGTTAATGAGAGCTGTGTTCAGACAAGGCTGGCTTTTGGTACAGATTTTCAATCAAGAATTCAAAGCTGTCCTCTATACCATTATTTTTATTTCAGTCGTTTTGATTGATAAAGACTAAAAAACAACTGCATGAAATTGTCAGATTTGAGTGGGACTGCTTTTGTCATTTATTTTGGTCTCTTGCTCGTGACAAAAAAAGGCACACACAGAGGGGTTTTCTTTTGGGCAGAGTGTGGTATTTACACTGTTAAAATTAAATGTCAGAATAAGTGAAGTGACTGGGAAGCAGCAGTGTGTGCATCCTGCAACAGTGACTGTGTATATGAACGGAGGATGTTTTGTGTGCAGAGTGAGATGTGCTGAGATTCTGACATTGATACATATCTTGTTTTTTATTGTTACACAAGCTGACTGACACAGTAGCTACTTTTTTATTGATAGCAATTCAGAAGAATGGCTATTCTTTTCTGCTTTAACACACGTTGGCTTAGAAAACAAATGTGTGGCATGCTTTGGTCAAGGAGAAAAGTACTACATTATCCATGTCAGTACTGGGAAGTGCATAATGTATTTTTCTGAAGAAGTTGGTCTAGCTGAGGAATTTTATTTTGTTTTACATTTATCTGTAGACTTGAATCTGTTATCCAGCAGTTTGATTGACTCATGCAGCTGCTGTTTGATATGCATCCAAATGTACTCTTGTATTTTGCACTTGTGTTATTATCCATAAATCTCTCAAGCTTTAGGTAGTAGCAGCTGCACCAGTATTTGGATGTAATATATTGTGTCTGCTCCATAAGGATGCAAAATCGCACACACAAAAGTAAAAAGTAAAAAGAAAGCGCAAAATTATCAGAGGAGTTTTGGCACCTGTCAGTATTTAAAAATATGTAGGATCCTGTATGTCACAAGTAATTTTTTTAAATTATACTTGGACTGTGTGAAAATTAACTTCTTAATGCCTCTGAAATGCCCAGAAATAAAGCAATGGCTGCTGTACATTTTCGTACATACTTTTAGGGCTGGGAGGTCTCTCTCCTTTGAATCCCAAGTGATATTTTTAGTGTTTGCCTTGGTTTGGTTATCTTGGTAGTGGATAGGATATCTGAGAACAAACACTGGACTGGAAAGCTGGTAATGGATAGAAGGTAATGTAAAAACTACTTGGTGAGATAGCAGCTGTTTCTGTCTGATTCCCTGTCCAGCATCTGGCTGGCACAAGAAGAGGGACTGTTACTGGAAGATTTTATAGATCTACTCAGGAACATTTGTGGAGGAACATTTGACCCCCAAAACTATACAGAATTTTCCTGGAATCTGTCCTTAAATTACATATGTGCATTGAGACTGTTTCTGAGTGCAAATCCTGCAAATGGGACAGAGTCTGGAGCTCAACCAACCCTATACAGAAATTCTGCTTTCATGAGACTTCTTTCCTATCAAACCTATCGTGTTAGCTACTTTTTGGCCATTTTCAGAGTAGGCAATCTGGAAAATAAACTTGTATCTTTCATATGGCAGGGTAACTTACAGGCTTTTCCTAGTTTGAGTATACCAGGAAAATTAGGAGACTGAAAAATGAGCACAGCAGAGAAAATGAGGGCTGTCAGTGTATAAATATAAGTGTTGCTGCAAAGCACTGGATATGGAGTGTCCCATAAATTAGGTGCTTATTGCTAATTGCAATTGACAGTACTTTTAAATTACTATACCAGTTTTGTGACTATATTATATTAGTTTTAATCCAGTAATTTCTGATTTGACTGATTAATTTTGTGCTGCAAAGATATTTTATGAAGTTTTAATTTACTCGCAATAAATTTATTTCATGTGGGGCTATATGACTTTCCAGGATCGTTTCTGCAGTTCACTGTGTGCTGTGCTGTCCTGTGGCTGAATGAGGAAATTCCCAAGCAAATTGGAAAGTTATGTAGGTCAGGTTGTGGAAGCTGTTTAGCTGCAGCAGCACAGAGCTCAGCAAAAGCCAATTAATTTGCCTGCTGTATAAATACTGGTATGCCTGCCCCTCTCCCTAAAGAAGAAAAGCAATTTTATCCATCTTCCACCCTCACAGGTGGAACTCTCACAGGTCCCTTTTCAACATCATTTACATGTATTATTCACAGCTGTTTCTTTACAGCCTGACCTCATTGCATTATTCTGATCTGGTTTGAGTGTGTTAGAAATCGAATGACAAAAGTACAAAGTTCAAGGTCAGAGAGGGTGTTTTGGCCCATGAGAATATCTTCAAAAGTAAATAAAGAATAAATCTAGAGCACAGTGAATCTGCAGAACTTTTATCACCATAAAATCACTTCAGGAAAAGAACTGGGTT
This sequence comes from Anomalospiza imberbis, assembly GCF_031753505.1. Lineage (NCBI taxonomy): Eukaryota > Metazoa > Chordata > Aves > Passeriformes > Viduidae > Anomalospiza > Anomalospiza imberbis. Next base: position 9,808,567 of record NC_089688.1, on the reverse strand, counting down.
GCTGTCTTCTATAAATGTGTCTGTGAGTGTGTTAAACTTCCCTAATAAGCTTTTTTCATTATTGTCTAATTAAGTAAAATGTTCTGTTCTCTTATTGCCCTCATGCTCTCAAAGCTCCTTTTAGTATCTGTGTTCAACATGCCCTTTAAGACATGTTTGCTTGCTTTTCTAGTCTTCTGTGTAAGTCTCCATTCTGCATCATCTGTTAAAATAAAGGCTTTGTGTCTGTTGCATATAATAACAACATTCATTTGGACCCAAGGGCTTAGCCAGAACTGAACCTTCTGTGAAATTAGCAGTTAGGAAAACAAGCTGGCAATACTTGGATATCTTTGATGCAGTTATGGTTACAAAAGAAGGAGCAAATTCTCCTGTTTGAACAGAAGGAAGTTGTTCACAACTCCAGCACTAAGGTTGCCAGAGATGTGTCTTTGTCATCATTTTTTCCTTGGCTCATACTCTGTCATATTGATCTCACTCTCCCCTTAAGTGAAAAAAAAAAAACCAGAATAGTTTTCTAACCCATTTGTCTGCCTCTTTTTTTATGTGCCATATATCTGAGCTAAGATATAATGCTTTATATAATCTGGTCATTAAAAAAAAGCCTATTAACGTCACCAAATCTTACAGTTGTGCTCTCAGATGGGCAAAATATCCCTCATTTCTAAATATCTGTGTCACTGCTGATTGATTTTCTTAATACACTTTGCACAGCTATAACAAATTACTATTTTTTTCCTAACTCACACTTTATGCTTGTAAATGCTCTTGAAAAATCACTGAGAGCTCTGTGGAAGCTGCTATTGTAATAATTGTAACCAGTTGTATAAAATTATGCTGTCATGCTGTCTTTTCCAATTAAACTTATAACATTTTTGTATGGGATTTAAAAATCTATATAGTAAATTGGAGGGAATGGGTCCTTGACATTTCTATTAAAAGGCAAATTATATTTCTCCATGGCATAACTTGAGAAAAAAAATGTAAGCAGTCAGCCTTTTTTTCTAAGATGAAAATGCACTAAAATACACTATTTAACAGTGAACTGCAGTCCAGAACAACTGCAAGGATTGTACCTTTCCATCACAAATAGCATCTTTCCCAGCTGCATTAAACACTCCCTTCAAGGGAACGACCAGCACACAGCAGCTTTATCTGCAGGTAGCAGCACCTCCTGCTGCTCAGTGCTGAGTGTCTTCCAGTTTTGCTTTCTTAGCACTCCAGGTAAGAGTGGGACAGTGGCTGACAAGGCCAGGCACAAGGTGTGGTATCCATTCTCATGTTTAACCGTTCCCCTTTGAAGCAGGGGTGAGGCCATGGCAGAGCAGAGCATCCCGACTCTGAAAATTTGCAGATGCTTAAAATGCCACTGCCACCTTTCTCCTGCTAGCATGTGTAAAAAAACTGGGAAGCCACGTTCCAATGTGTGGGATTTTGTACAAAAAGAAACAGGACCACAAAGAGAGAGCAGGCTGAGTTCGATGGCCATGGACAGAGAAAGCAGAAATTACCACAACCTAGGAAAAGCAGTGAATGGGATACAAAGCTGTAGCATCCTGTAACATTAACTTTGCTGAGATGGATGCTAATTAATCTCATTCATCTTACTCATCATGGTGGAGCTTGATTTGTATTATTATTCTTATGGTTAGTTTTCCCTTGTAGTCTACATGTATTTTATTTAGTAGTGTCCAGTTAGATGTGGTGTATTTTTAGTGAATGCATTTCACAGCAATAGCCTGCTCTCCCCATCCCAGTTCTGGGATGTCCAAAGGCAGAAATTGGGAAGAATGATGTCTAGTTTGCTCAAGAGAGAAACATTTATCCTCAAAATGGCAATTTCTTAAGAAAATGTTTATAAACATTCTATAAACAGTGTAAATGTTTTGTTTTGGTTTACTTGGCTATTTTGCCCTGCAGTGTGTTTAATTTTGTTAAAAGCAGCCTAATGGGCTGTAAGAAAATGAAAATGTGCAATTGCAGAGCAGCTAATCAGGCTCCAACACAGTGACACTGACTTCAAGTCAGGCAGACTAGGGCTGTGTGCCTTTTTTTATGGCATTTGTCATATCTATCTGTCTTCAGACAATTATTAGAGATTCGTAGATGACTCTAGCACTGACTGAGATTATCTTCTAGAAAGAAGGTTCATGTTGCAGGCCTCAACTCATATTAATTTTTCAGCAATCATTTCTTCAGGTACTGTGACAGTTGTCAGTCAAGTATTTACCAACTCTCATGTAATTACTCTGCATATATTTAAACTTGCTGCAGTTGCAGACTGCACAGAAAAGAGAAGTCAGCAAGACATCAAAATTTCTATTGTAAGTTGTCCCAGCAATTTAAGAAGCATTAGAAAAAATAACAGAAAGGAAAAAAAGAGAGAAATAAAAATGTATTTGTGTTATAATGTCTGTGCAGCAGTGTTTAGCACCTACACAAAAGACAGAAAAGCACAGCATATGACTGCATTTCTTGTATGACTATGTGTGTACGTAACCTGTAATTACCGCAACATGACTTTTTTAAAGTTGCTTTCAGAAGTGCAATCTTAAGACCTCTGTCTTGAATTTTATATTCCTTTCTAAAACCAAAATATTTTTATTCTAAAAACTGTTCCTCAGTGCAGATCTTGGTTATAGGAAAGAGTTAGATTTTAAACTGTTTTGATTTACTTTATCTGTAAGTTGTCACACAAATATGACAGGAACACATTTTCTCTTTTACATTCTCTCTGGTTTATAATTCGAGATAAAATCTATTTAGTGGGAGAGAAATTTCCTTCATAGGCAGAAGGGTTTTAACTAAAATCTCTGGCTTCATTGTGACAGTTTGCTGTGCCAGCCAGCACAGCCCTTGCTGTTCCTTTTTGGGTGAACTTGCACTTTGGAGGGCAGATCTTGTGTTCTCCTGTCCCACGAGGAGTCTGACTCAAAGGCTCTAGTCATGGCTTGTAACCTCATTGATGTTGTTAATGGATGGAAGTTTTTGTTTGGTGTCTGGTCGTCCTGACAGCACCAATAGGTATGTGATATCTTTTGGGCTTTCTTAAGTTACTGTATTTTATAAGAATGTAGGAAGTGGTGGTGGAAGCAGTGATCAGTTTTTTTTAAAGTATTTGAATGCCATTCTTTGAGTGAAATATTGCTGATCCAGTACAGTAATTGATAGATGTTCCAATGCCTGTCAGGAAATTGCAGCTGTATGGAATGATGGCCTGGGAAATATGTCAGAGATGTCATTGGGTCTATAAATACACCAAGTGGATAAATATAAAGGAAATATAAGAATGATTGAAGCTGAAAGATAGTGTTTGTGCAAGAATGAATGGGTTTAAGTTGGTGCAATATAATTTTAGACTGAAAACCAAAGGAAAATTCTTACACATTAGAAAAATCAGGTTCTGCATCTTGGAGCTTAAGGTGGGTTTAAGGCCTCAGCTGGGTAGCATAATATGATCCTACAGGTGGCTCAGATGAGCTGCCTTTTGCCTTCTGCAGTTGCTGGATCTCCAAAGAAATTTTGCCAATGAGAGTAAAGGCTCCAGCTGTTACTACCCAGTGAGTTTTCTGCTGATGCAGCTGTTTGGCAAAAGTAGGAGTAGACACCTTAGCAAAATGGATATTTCAGAGCAAATGCAGGTGTCTGACCTGAAAGCTGACCTGAAGTACCTGGCAGGAACAGGAGCAGCAATGTCAGGGAAGAGCCAGCTGCAAGAGCACGAGGTGTTGCTAGACTGGGATAATTCCTGAGTGGCTGTTCTTCCATGCACCAATAGCTGCATGCAGGTGTTCCTGCTTCAGCCTGGCAGAATGTGTGAATGTGAGGCTTGGTGCAGGAATCACTTGTCCCCACAATCTAGATGTTACCCCAAAGAAATAAAATTTTCAAGAGCACTTAAGAGGTATGAATCTAAGATGAGTGGTTTCCAATTTCAAAGTGACTTTAACTTTGTTTTACAAATGTAAAGGTATTGAGATCTTTTACAAAGGTATTTAGGTGGCTAAATTTATTTTTAATCATGGGTTAAGCTCTCTTTTCTGTTTTATTTAAGGGAAGAAAATCTCTAATCCTCAATGGGAAGGCATTTGGCAAATGAAAAATAGAGACAGCTGGTTTTTCAGTTTAAAATTTTCTTGAAAATGCACAGCTGCAAAATAAAGGAGGGCACAGCAGTTTGCAATGGACAACTGTTTTCCTTTGAGGGAAAAATGTTGCTGCTGCTGCTAGCAGTGTTCTCTGATATTACAAGCTACTGAATTCTTCACAAACATGTGAAGAATGTTTTTTTCTGGAGGAAAAAACTATTTTTTATCTGCATGCTAGGTAGAGGTAATGTTTTTATAGCAAAGTAGAAAGTACTTTTTCATTGATGCTGGGGTATTTACTGATCCTTTATAAAGCTACTCAGAAATGGAAATACCTGTTGCTGCTCTTGCCAGCTTAAGCAGCAATACAGTCTCTTGTTTCACACAGATTTCAAACCATATTCGAATTAATGGACTGAGGAAGCAGCAGAATGAGATTGTTATTCTGTACAGCATTCTAGGGAAAAAGGACTGCTCCTGGTAAATGTGATGAGTGGAACAGCTGACTGGGAAGATCTGCAGCCAGAGTCCCACAAAATAAAAATAATAGACATAATTTGCCAGAGCCTTGCAGCTCATTGTAAAAGTCTTTCTCTTTCTTTAAATATTCAGGAAAAGGGAGGATTTGGATCAATAGAATATTCTACAGTGCTGTTTTCTGCTGTTTTCCAACCTAGCCATGTTCCAAAGCAAAAATACCTTGGCAATCTGATTAATAAATTTGGTTAGAGTGATGCAGGTGGAATCTACTCACTGAACACCAGCCTTAGGTTGCCTGGCATCTCCATGCCATTGTAAGGGGACTTGTCTTTCTAACTGATTATAGCACCTTTCTGTTTCCTTTGTAACCCTGCCACCAATGTAACAGTGGAATAGATGTGTAGCTAGAGAAAAAAGAGGTGACAGCTGGACTTCCTGATTTTGAAACTATATACAGCTAAAATAAAGTAAATTTAAAAGAAAAAAAATGATGATACTCAATTTAGCACAGTTTCCAAAAGCTTACTGTGAAATCAGTTTTCATCTCAGGTCAGAAGCAATTCTGCTTCAGTGAGGTTTGGAGCAGAGACTGGAAAATTGTGCTGCGAAACTTTGGCACCTTTTCACCATCTTTTAGGTTAATTTTCCTACTGATATTTGTTACCTGAAATTGTGACCCTCAAGTAAAAATCACAGCAGCAAAGTTGTCTTTGTGTCTTTTCCCTTCACCATATTGAGCTTTGTGAGCATATTACAGTGTGTTTCACACCTTTATGACTATTTCCTCTGTAATAATGCCATTGCAAAAAAATGGGATTTTCATGGAGGATTCGAGCACAGCAGCCATGGTCTTGTCAATTGTGAGGTCATTTGACATTTTTGCCTCAATTTAGCAGGCTATGTTGGCAGATAATATTCAAGTCTGTTTAACCCACTTTATTGTCAGCGTAACTGTATTCCTAAATGAATGAATTCACAATGCAGTTTCATCTAAGAAAAATGAAATTAAAATGTTCATAGGTAGCAGGATTTTTTTATTTTCCTTCTGAAATGCTGATATATTATGTATTTCTCTTGTAATTTAAAAGCATTTTCTTCTTTTTGGGTCCCATGCACCTTTGGTTTTCTGACTTGCTAAGATCTTTCAATACAGTATCCTGTATTTCTGCTAGAAATAGCTTGTAGTGTTTTCTAGAGACTTTATTGGAATTTACTTTTAAGATGCAATAATTCTTACTTGATGACCATATACATGTGTGATTTCTCAGAGTCTGACATTTTAAGGGGAAGTCCTATTTCATGTGGGTAGCACATTACCCAAAGTCTTTATAAGTTGGAGATGTTGCAGTGTTCAGTCATTTTCCTCTTGTATAGGCCTTGGTTCAAAATCCATTTACCTCTCATGAAAAAGTGATTTCCATACCCCTGGCTCTACTGATAATAAGGAAAAGAAAAAACCCAGATGTTTTCTGTATTGATTTGTATTTACTTTGTAGTGATATAATTTGTGCTGCTTTGGGCAGACAGTTGATGTATTTTAGCCATGTCTGGGGATTTCCCTGCCCTCTGAGGTGTGTGTGCACCCATGGTTGCCCTGCTCTGGGGTTGTGGTTGCACTGGGTCAGTTCTCACAGAGCACTTGGTGCCCATTTGCAGAGCTCAAGAGTTTCTCAAAGTGTGAAAGGTGGTCCAGAGATGGAGCCAAGCATGGAAAAGGAGATCTCTTCCACATCAAAGGTCTGTAAAAATTGAATAGCCCAAAGAAGAGTTAAAAGTTGTGACTTCAGCTCACAGCTTTGCTCTGAGCAAAGTCCTACTGATTTGAAACAAACCATAAAAACAAATCTACAAATCTAAGCAGGTTATAACATTATTTTATTTCCATTTTCTAGACTTCTCTACAAAATTAATTTGCTTGCTGACACATCTAGTTTGATGTAGTGGAAAAGAATACAGACCTTCCTTTTGCCCTGTTTTTGTTTGTCAAAATAATTTATGCCCTAGTAGTAAGGTCTTATAAGGGAAACATTGTAGTTCTCAATACTATTAAGATCTTATTCAGAGTAAGATAAAGTGTTTCAAACCTGGAAGGGAAAAGATCTTTGATGGGGGAATATTCTCTGAGATTTATTGGGAAGTATTAAATTCTTTTATTGGGAAGTATTAAATTCTTTGAGGCACCTTAAAGTTTGTGGAATGGAGATGAAACGAGAAGAAAGGAAACAAATGCACTTTGATATCTGAAGGTCAGGTTTTACTGAGGTATCTCACGGGAGACAGGCCATAGTAGCTCTTTCAGTCTTCTATGAAGTCCTAAGTTGCACATTGATCTGAGCCACCTTGCCTAGATTTAAGTAATGGTTTGTGTTTATGAAGGTGGAAGAAGGAATTTTCTCCTTTTTTGCCCCATGTTGCTCTGTGTGGGGTGCTGCAGTAGTGGTGAGCTGCCCTGAGGGCCAGGTGTCCCTGCCAGTGCTGCAGGCATCAGCACAAGGCACCATCCTGGTGGTTCTGGCTTGCATCTGATCTGTGCACAGGCAATTCATTTGTTTGAATGGCTCTGAGAGAGTAGCTACACTCCATGAGTTTAATATTTCTATATATGGGGCCCTTTGGCACCATTCTCACATTATATTCCTATCAATTAATTGCAGTGCATCCCCATATACAAATGAGGGCAAACAGCAGCTTTGGTTTGGCTGCTCTCGCTGTAGGTGATTCTGGGTTGTGTGCACATCACACACTTTTGTTCCAATATGCTATTTTTTTATTGCTGCTAATAGCTGCTGCTGATGATAGCTGCTAATGATTCTTTTTATCACAGCCCTGTCTGCTTTAAATCTCATGGACGAGTCATATTTTTCATTCCCAACATTAACGATTTCAGACTACCTTTGTTATGGGTATTTATAGTAGTTAATGTTCTAAGGTAGTCATGGTAGTTAAGGATTTGAACCCTTAACAGTGTTCAAACAGATAAGCAGTTAAGTAATTTCCCCATTGTTTCCTACATATCTGAAGTCATGAATTCATGGCTTGCATCCAAAATTGCACAAGATGCTCAGACTCTGAAGAAAATAATATCTTGCCATTCATTTTTGCTGCTACTTGGTTGTTTACATTACTAGCTAATGACTTCTAAGCAGAATATATTTCCATAAGCAAGGCAGGATAGTCATGGCAAAAAGCCATGATTGCATTTGCATGACTGCATGGTATGGGACATTGTCTGTTATACTGTCTGTGGGGTCATAAACACATGTTGGTCTGATGCTGTCAGGACATGTGTGCCAACACCCATGGTCAAATAAAGTGGCACCATTTGAATTGTTACAGCTCCAAGTAAGAGAGACATTTCCTCGGTGCCTTGATAGCTCAGCTCTGTATCTTTCACATCTCAAAAAATATCTCAGTATCTCACTTTAAAAGTCTGGCATTTCTGACACAGTGCTCTGTGCGCCACAGAGCTTTGTCCAAGTCACAGTGCTTCCCCATCAGGCCTGCCTTCATATTGATTAGCTTGAACAAATCATCCTCAGATGTCAAGAAAGCATTTTAGTTTGGAGGAAAACAGAGCTCTTCTGCTCCCATCTTATGATTGGGGTTTAATGTCATAAACAAACTGACAATTGCCAGTGTATTTCCATTAGTACTGCTCATAAAGTGCACCAACCCCAAAGGACTGAATTTGGCAAAGGCATCTGGTAGGTGACTTGAGAGAGCACTCAAATTTGAGTACTGAAGCAGTCTGTCCTTCAAGGAGCCTTTTTATGAATCTGAAAACACTCTGTGGCAAAATATTCACCTCAAATGTCTTTTACTTACTGGCCTTAAATAAAATATTTCCATGGACTCACAAAGTGTCTTGACAGAAATTTTTCAGTTAACAAAAAGAAACCAAAAAATTGGTTTCTCTAGCACTTACACATACCTGAACTTTTGTCCCTGTAATGTTTAACACCACATAGAGCATGAATGCAGAGTAAGCTGTGCTGTGTATGTGCACGGCTTGCACACTGTGATGGCAAGCAAATGTGCAGCAGCTTTTCAAAAGAAACCACAACGCTGTAGTCGAGTTAGAAAATTATTCAAGGGGCGTAGCATCGACAAAAGGAGAGATGTGCCTAGCTCAATTCCCTGCTATACATTTTGCAGGCATGGAAGAATTGCACAGTAATGGGAGTATTTTTGTGAACTGTCATTCTGTATTTCCTCCCTTGAATCATAAGAGATGCTGGACAAAGGCTGTGTTTTCTGATAAAGTTCACTGCAATAGTCTTTAAAGTTTTCACGTGTCTCTGTGAAATTGAAAGGAGTAACAAGTAGGAGTGATGCTACTCTTCTTCCTAACCAAATAGGGCAGATCTGCATAGCTGAGAACAACCTCTTTTGAATCAAACCCTTTTAAGCACCCCACACTTGTGGATTGCTTATTTGCAGCTGGATCTGAGGCATAAAGGCACTTCCATGCCTGGTTTCTTAGAGAAAGGACTCAGTAAATTTGGAAGAGCATTGGAGGTCTTGGTGTTAAACTTGTGATGGTTCAGGAGGGTGGGTTGAGAGACTCCTGACATGCAGAAGTATTTCCCCATAAGACAGTAAATTTAATTGATAAAATTATGATGAAAACTTTATACTCTTGTATTGTCTTCTGAGCCTGTAGCACAGAACTGCTGGAAATGAGGCTCAGTAGTTCAGCAGCTTAGACCATGTGTGAAAAACATGCACAGAGTAATTGGAGTAAGCTTAAGTAATTATCTTTCCTCATCCTAAGTTATTTTAAATGAAGCAACATAAGAAAGTGTACAGTAAATATAGTTGTTATTGTCAAAACTGGATTCCTAAAGTAGATACCCAAATCAACACACATAAAAAACACCATCTTTCTAAAAGGTCTGAGCCCTACAACTCTGAGTCTCTCAAGTTCTTCACTGCAAAATTCAGACCAGCTATCTAGGCAACAAAGTATCAATAGTATCAAGGTATCAATAAATATGTCAACTTTCTTGTCATTGTAGATGTACAGTGCACAGCTTCTAAAACCTTCTGTTAAAATTGGAAAATCTTGGTGTAAATACCTGCACTCTGCTTCTGCCTGTTTGTTTTTTGACTGCAGTAGAACTTAATTACTTGAAGCATTAGGGAATAAAGCTGTGGGTTTTTTTTTTTCCATCAAATTATGTACTTTCCTTATCCTGAAGTTGAAGAAAGTAATTAGTTTTAAGAAATTGACAAAAACCTACAAAATTTTCTATGCCTTTAGAGAGCAGTAAACAGGATTGCATCTGATACATTTTCTTGTAGTAGGCAAGTGAAGGACAGCTTAATGATCTGTGGAAGGAATAAAGTAACATTTAGTGTGAAAAATGTTTATTAAATGTCATATGCTCATAAGATGAGGGAGCTATTAGCAATTCATTTAATGTTTCTGTGAGGTTGGTGATATTTTACAGACTCATATTACCAAACACCCATTTGGAAATAATAGTGCAAAAATCCCTGTAGTAATTTCTGAGAAACTCATAGGCTTATCCCACTTTAACAGACATTTTATGTCACTTATTTAACCAGAACAGAATTTTTTCACCTAAAGAATACTGCAGTCAAGTGAAATCTTTTACACCTCTGACAAGATAAATAATCTAATTCATACATATGGTTCCAAAAACTTTTCAGATCACATCTTTTGGAAGTAATGAATGTGCTTTTTGGGTTTTGACAATAAATATGATTCCCCTTCCCTTTCCTATTTAGCTTTATGAGACCTTGTCGCAACACAGTGGGAAAGGACCATTTTTGCTAATGTAGAGGTTGGCATTTCCAAAGGACTCTGCATCACCAATCGTGTCAATTGCTACTGGAATTCAGTGGAAGTGCTTAATGACTGAGAACATCCAAGCTCAATGTAGTTAAATGCATTTAAACCCATTTTCCAGCATTCCTGCAGATAAAGGCAGGTCCATCTGCAGAGGCAGCATGATGCCACTGTGCAGACCTGGAGCAGGCTTGAGAGGCTGGACCAGGATTTCAGGCAGGGCAAGTCTGGGCTCTTCAGGAACAGTTGTGTTAATAAAATGACACGAATGGATAGAAGAATATATTTCTCCATAGCCCAGTTTTTGCAATTACAGTGCTAACACATGTTTACTGATCTGTCAAAACTGCAAAATATCAGAGAAACCTTGATTTTTCTGGGAATATTTATCAGACTCATTGGTTATAGCAGCTTGTGCTGATGTCAGTAATCAAGTAACCAGACTGTAATGTGCAATGTTTACTGCAGGCCGTTGTGCCGGGGGAGGTTGATCTGACAGTGATCACACAGCTTTATCATTTCCCACGTATATTTAAAGCAAACTTCATAAATAATCTTGTCACCATCAGCTATGAGGTCCATCGGGCAGCTTCATTTACATTTGATACTTTTCATGGAAACAGGATTACATTTTTAGCAAATACAGTAAGAAAGCTCCCCCAGTTGTCTGCGTGGAGACAAAGTGTTTTGTGTGGACATCCTGTTTACTTGCTGGTACTCTGGGATGAATTAAAGTCCTTGTATGTGTTGAACACTTGTGTTGATTTATGAATGCTAAGAAAATCAGTAAAAATATGTCTCAATATAGCAGCAGCATTTAATATCTACCTGCTTTCTCATATCATTGCTGAAAACAATGGGTTATACAAGGAGAAATAAAACTGCTGCATGACGATAAACATTTTGGCCTGAATCTGATAAAACTCTTTACAACATTCTGCAGGTGAAGCTCAAAAATACAATATCAATAGGCTACTCCCTGATTTGAAATTAGACATGTTTATTTCTTCTGCTGAATTTTTAGCTGTAGTAGTAAAAATTAATCAGTACTGATTTACAGGATTATGAATATCAGTACAGATTGCTTATGTTGCTTGATGAGAATAAGTTCTTTCCATTAATATCCAACATAGTGCCTCAAAGAGAAGTAACTTATTTTATTAGCTGTAGAGATAATGTAAGATCTTAAAAATTAATTGAAAAGAGACAAGCTTAATCTTCTGGGTCTGCATGCTGCAGGTGAGGTAAATAGTTGGAGTTTCCAAGTTATCTTGAACATGAACATGGGAGCATTGCTATTATTTATTTGCAGGAGCTAGAAACAGTCTTTCCACTTTTGCAGTGAAAATCACAGCCATGGGCTTTAGTCATTCAAAGGTAAAGAAAATCAACTGTTTATTCCATTAGTCAGCACTGTGTATAATTCATATAACAAGAAGTTTTGATGGATGTTTTTCAAGTTTTTTCTTGGTTATAGAATTGATAGTGGGTGAGGGGATCCTATGGACCCCTCCTAGGCTATGTTATAAATATTTCCACAACCACAAAGATACTCACAGCAAGCCTAGGGTTTTTTCCCTCCTTTGTAATTTTTTTTAACAAAAAAATGAATAAAGCAATTAACCTTTACATTTTGTCTTAAGTATTTACTTTTGTGCATTGAGGACTTCAAAGACTTAACTGCATCTATGGAAATTGGGAGTGTAAATGTTCTTTCACTGTTTACACTGAGAATCTAGCAGATTGTGAAATTTCTTTTATAGATATATTGCCTTCTTTCTATGTTGTTATAATTTCTTTAACTGCAATTCATAATTTCATCAAAAACAGACCAAGTGTCTTGTAGGGGATGTGTAGATGTATGATTTTCATTATTGTGTCTAGACACAGATGGAGCAAATTACCAAAATATTCTGTATATGTGCTATTACACCAGTTAACATGTAGTGAATAGCCCACCTGTTGCCAGGGAAATTTTTAATCTGGAAAAATTTTAGTAATTCTCTTTATCAGAGAGGGTAAAAGGAAGGTCCAGGTATTAGCTGATTCAAGATCATTCTCAAGATTTAGTTTGATCCATTTTTAAATGTCTCAGAGAAGGAAGTTTCTGTCATGTGTTTCAGTGACGATATTTTAAAAAAATCAGTAGTTGATTTATTTTGATTTTATGACTCTGATTCCCCTGACCAGCTTCAGTCAGTTTTCCTACCCCACCAAATATCTTGAAGAGTACTTTTGTGTAAATTAATTACAGAAACTAATGATTAGAATTTCTCTAAAGCAAACAGCAAAATCAGATTTTGTGCTCTTTAATAACTGAGATTTGTAAAACACATTACTACATGCTGTTGCTTTTTTCTTTTTGATATTAAAAAAAGCTCAACAAAACAATGAACTTCTGAGAGCATTGGTCAGTTTGTGCTTGAGGAGAGAAGATAGAAGCAATGAACCCTTCCTACTGAATAGACAAATCCCTTGTCCCATTACTCTGTGTGCTCACACACAAAATGAAGCACCAAAAATAATATGCTTCAAAGAAACCCTATCGTTTCATATATATACACATGTGTATGTGTATATATATACACCAGTAACTGATTATGGTTTTCACTTCATTAGATATACAAAGAGGCTGATAACCATGTGCTGCCAAACATCAGAAAGCACAATGGATAAGAGAGCAGCAGGTCATCTTTAGGTAGTGTCCTAATCAAGCTGCTTTATGAATGGAAGGACTTTCCTTTATTTCAGACCAAGTTTTATTGGTCTAATACTTAAAAGTAAAACTTAGTCCTGTTCCTTCCAGACAGATAATCTGTTCAGAGTATTTGAGCTGGCCCAAGGTAGCTCCCAGCATATTATCATGTTGCATTTTGTGGTCAAGAAAATCATCTGCCAAGGACAATTTAACAACTCATATGAGTTTATTTGAAGTGATAAATTTCATTTGTAGAGGAAAATGCTTTGCTGTTGCTCTGGTTTCCTAAAGCTGTCTTCATGCCAAAGTCAGCTTGTCCTTAGAAAAGATTAAAATATCTGTGGAGGTTTTTAATGGGTATTTTCATGTCCAAGATTTTTCAGTTAGATTTACATCTTGAGTTTGTATTTCTGTTCATAGTTTTAATATGACTAAAAAAAAAAGCTGCTGCAAACCACAATCCAGGCACAAGCCAGTATGTTGTTTTGTGGAGCACTAATAAATTAATCCATTAGTGACTGCAATTTTCTCTTGTCCTTGTTATCAAGTATTCACAGGTGTGTATGCATTTAGACAGTATAAATTAAAAGGGATTTAATACTGGCAACATATTACCATAGTGTCAGGACCATAAGGCACAGTATTTTTCCCACATCAACATGAAAATGGAGAAATGCTGATAAAATAAAAAATAAAAGTTAATAATCTTCCAATCTGAGAAATATATTAGTTTCTAAGAACATAGCAATACCAGAAAGAAACAAGAAACCACAATAACAAAAGTAAAATAGATTGGCATTATTTGTTTAATGACCCCATCTTGTGGAGCAGTGCCCACGCTTCAGCACATTTATAGCTCTCATATGCTTTTTTTTTTTTTTTTTTTTTTTTTTACCACAGTCCATTTCTTGATGGTGAATCACTTGGCATTGCACTTGCTGTGTCCAGGGAAGTGCTCTGCAGGCAATTCATCATTTGTGCACCACGGCTGTACAGCAATAGAAGAGTTCTTTGTCACACCATGAATTGCCAGGGTCAATGCTTCACATTTTAGTGTTTGGTTTGGTCTCAGGTCACCACCACAGCTCACATCCCCCACCACCCCAGCTGGTTATTTCCTGCTGCTGTGTGTCTCTCACATGGACCTGCTGGGAGAGTTTCTTGCTGTTGTTAAGAGGGGACAAAGCCATCTCCACAGCTGGAGCTTGCAGAGTCGCTGATTTGCACCACAGCAGTGCATGTGAGAGCAGTCGCTGGGCTGGTGCCTGGTCACCAAGGGGTGGCCCAGTGATGGTCATAACCAGTGCCAGCGTGTGCTGCATCTGCCAGAGTTACCATTTCCTTGTTTTCTGTTCCCAAACAGCTGCTCACAGAGCTTGTTGAACTACTACTTGATTGGCAGCTTGGATATTTTATTGTAAAGCTTTATCCCACTGGACATCCTTTTATCGTAATCTGGGGAAATCAGCTTTGTCAGCAATATATATTATGCTGGTTGCTGAAGTTGTATCCACATGAGATATTTAAAAGAAATCACCTGGCATGCTTCCACCCTTTCCAGGTGAACATGTTTCCCAGGAAGGTTCCATACATCCTTGATTCTCACTTATGTATAAGCCACTCAAATATGAACTGAAATGCCTTTTTTCGTCCTTTTAAAGGAAAGGAAAGGTATGTTTTGTATCTACTTTTTGAGGAAGTGTTTTTTAACCATGTTGGTGAACTCAAAGAGAGAATTGTAGGTTGCAAATGGAAACATGTATAGAAGGTGTATAGCCAAGTTAGGAAAGAAGGACTTTTTTTTCAGCTGTTCTACATAGACTTAAAAAGATGATACTATATGATCATCCTCCATGTGTCAATATTTTTAGTTCCTTGGAGACCAGATTATGGTGCTTTGATCTCTGCTATCATTTTTTAAAGTAAGAAATTTTCAACTGCATTTTGATCTGATTTACAGAAGGATGCAAAGGTGTGAATTGCATGTAGATAACATTTGCAGATTTCACAGGTACAGAAAATTAGACGGGGAGAAAAGCTACAAATCTCTGTAAATATAGTATGTTTGATGCACTTTTGATATATCTGATCTCATGCTTTTATAAAAATTAAATTCTTATAAAAATTACGTTCCTGTCAAATGTACTAGGGATGTTTGTACATGATATTTGTACATGAATGCAAGAATACAGATTATAATATTATTATATGGAATACATATATGTATGATTTTGAGTTATGTGTTTTCAAAAGGAAATATTAATTTTCATTCATTCACTAAACTTGCATAATGTGCCTTCCCTAACACCATGCTAACAAGGTATTTATACCATGTACCATCGTTTTGTGTTCTTTGCTTTTGAAGTGCATATTGTGCCTTCTGCATGAAAATAAAATGTGGAGTTTATCAGCTGTTCCATAGATTTGTATGCTAAGTGAACTGAGCAAGCTGATGCTCAGTGCCTTCTAGATGGATTGAAAGGGTGCTAAAGGTGAAGAATTCCCAGCATTTTCAACAGAAACCCAAATATTCCATGATCTTCTCACAGGTAGCAGAGCTGGCAATAAAATGAAGTGTTTAAACTAACTGTTGGGTTATGCTGGAAAATCTTTTAGCTTTGCTGTGTTGTTCTTAGAGAACTCTTATTCTTCATGTAAAAAAAAAAGGGCCCTGAAATGTTTAGAAGTCCATGTGATAATTCAGTCAATATTCTAAAAGCATTAAGATTTTTGCTTCACTTTGAGATGTCTTGAAATTATTGCATCCTGTCTGTCTGATGGCCAGCTTGGGAAACATGGCTTCTCTTTCCTGCTGCCAGATTTTATTGTGCAGCAGAGACCAGATAGGAGTCACCTTGGGTGCAAGTGTGGCTGCTGTGCTGTGGTGAGAGCTGCCAAACTCAGGGAAAGCCTTCCATTCATTGCTTCAGTTTTTGGTCCCTGTCAGAGAAAATGAAAGAAAGAGCCTTGTCTAACTGAGGACAGTGCTTAGCAGGATGAGAGAGTTCAGGAGGATGGGAAAGCGAAATCCCTTTAGTTAGCTGACTTGAACATAAAGTCAAATATGAAGGCATCCATGTCCTTCCCCAAATACATGTCCCTTCATGTGACAGCTGAGTGCCCTAAAATCCACCTTAGGATTTCCTTTGAGGGTCAGAGTTGTGCTTTTGTTTTGGACCTGTACTCACACAGTGGACCCTGACCCCACGCTGTTCTACAGCACTGCCATATCAAGATTAATTTATATTTTACTCTGTTTCTAACATTTCTGTTTCTTTTCTCTTTTTTCTTTTACATGCTTTCATGAGTATAGCAGACCATTTAGGAATTGAATTCATGGGTAAGTTTTAACTTTTCTTCCTTTCAGTTGCTCAGATTTATCTTGGTTCCTTAGTCCAAAGAACATGGAAGTTAATGGGAAGACTCCCATGACCTCCACTTCTGGGTTTTGGATTGGGTTCTTTTCATACTTACCAATTACATTTGAAATTATATGAAGGTTCAGTTTTTTCTCTTGTCCACTGCTATGGAGCTTAAAACCTACATAATGATGCTTTAGTATTTCATTGGTGTTTAATGAAACATAGCATAAAGGTTATGTGACCATATCATCTTGAGGAATAGTATTTTATATGTGATTTTAGGGTAGAGTTACTAACTTTTTCATGTAAAGGAAAGTAAATTTTAAATCGGATTTTTTTTTCTTTTGTTAACAATTTGTTGTTATTTACAATATTAAATTTAACTAGGCTTAATAAGAAACATCTTATTGAAGATAATTCAAATCAAAGAATACTTCTAAGAAAAGAGTATAAGATCCATCATTCTGTCAAAAAAGTTAAATTTCTTAGAAAAAAGCTAAAACTTGAGTGAATAATTGCTTCTTACAATTTTGGAAAGGAAGATAACATTCTGTAGGCTCCGCTGCAGCTCTGTGATGTGTTCATAGCCTCATGACTTGCTTAACAGATCACCTCTCAGCTGGTGATCTTCAGACTTGAGGAAGCTGAGATCCATCTTTAACAGAGTTAGTGGTCCTTTGTGTAAGAACAGCTTGCATAAACCATTAAATATGAATGAAAACACTATAATAAAAAGCAGGCAAATTCCTGTTGAAGTCACAAACTAGTTACTTTTAATATGTTCTTTTCCTATGTTAAGTTTTACTTGATTTTTTTAGATTCTATAATTAAGAGCCTTATAACCTATCAATTTTAAGTTCCAAAGTGGGGATTTTGTTGAGTTAAGTATAAATTGTCAAGAAACCAATATGGTGATGAATATTAACTGCATGGCAGGCTGCAGGAACAAGAGGGTAGCCAGCAGGTTCAGGGATTTTCTCCTACTGCTTTTGGATTTTGTGCCAATCCTAGAGCATTGTTCTCTCTGGGGAACTTGTTCATGAGGTCCAGAAGTTTTGTGTTTCACTTCACTTTTTGTGAGGCCTGTAAAGTGCCTCAATGTGGAAAAAGTGGATAGTGGAATCGATGCAAGTGTCTTCACAGACTTAGTGGACGAGCACAGCTGGGGAATGGTTACTTGAAAGACTCTGCATATATCCTGCTTTTCCTGCTTAGCTTAAATTGTGAGCAGCAATCTTGAGGCACACAAGTTGAAGGACAAGCATGTATGTAAAAGAGGATAAGAAGTATAGATATATGGGATGCTTTCCCATATATCCTTTGAGTGAATCTTTCTGTAAGAAGCAGGAAAGTGTAACCCAAGAGTCAAAGCTGAATTATTTTAATTTTATTTTGAGACTTTCAGTTTCCTCTCTTTTTTTAACATATCTCTTTAAGGCATGAACTAAAGCCAATCCCTGAAATCTTGGCTCAGAATAGTCCTCTCATATGAATAGCTCTCAGATTTTTTTATTTAATATTGGAGCATATCCTGATGGCATAAAAATTAATGAAATCTTGTGTCTCAAGCCTGAAAATATTATGACAGCAGACTAAAATGAACCTTGAAATTGTTTTCTGTGGGCTAGAAAAAAGCAAGTTCTGGAATCATATGCAGAAGTGAAATGCTTGTGCTTCTTAAATCCCCCTCTAGTCTTCATGAAGACTTACTTAGGAAATGAAATCATGCATGGAATCATTGCTGTGCGTGCAGCAAAGTAGAAATCCACACCCTGTGCACAGAGAGTTCAGGTGACAATATGCTCATCAAATTAGGGACACTCCTGTAAAGCCTTTATGATGAGTTTACTTCTGGACTGTAGAAAATAATGACAATTAGTGCAGAGAGTGTTTTCTAGCTAGGAAAAACAACAATGTAGAGATAGTGCTGAACTTGCTTTGTTTGCACATAACCCAGAGAACACTTTCTCATGTTTTCATTGCAGTTGTGGGCTCAGTTGCCTTAGAAATTCTATTTTCATCATCATCTTCCAGAAATTTTGTTTGAAAACCATGTAAACATGTAACTTGGATTGCCAGGGCCAGCTGAATTACTTCCATGGTAGACAAAGCTTAAACCTCACTTAAATCTCATGTCAGTGGGAACATCTGTCTGCAGATGTGTCCAAGGGCACAGATGAAATGTGCACTGAAACTACACACCTACTTTAGTGTGCATTTGACAAGGAAGGTAGATAAGTGTATTCATTACCTTTTTTTTTTTTTTTTTGGTTTGGTTTGGTTTTTTTTGTTTTTTTTTTTTTGCTAGACTCTCAAGAATCAGTGAAGTGTATATACAAAGCCAGTCCTTATACTGTCCTGTTAGGGAGCTGTGGTCCATGAATTTGTGTATCCTGTTGTGAACCACTTGGTGCTGTTTTCCCCCACAAGCTCCTGTGGCAGGCCATACCAGTGCTCAGTAGAGGCAGTGTTTGTTGCTTTTCCATTACCTGTTAAAACCTCCTTCCTGCTGGACCCTTCTCTCACAAACAGTACTTTGGGAACAAGAATTATGCATTCAGTTTATGTACCATACTGAATTTTGTGTTAACCTTGCTCATGGTCTCACACCTCCTTTCCTGTCTGGGTCTTGTCAGGCTTGTGTTCCGTACAATACTCAACATTGTGTATTCCAAAACTTGAATACCTGTTACTTTAATATTGCTGCTGATATTGATTTACACTGTTTCTTTGTATGGATAGCAGAAACAAAGGCAGGCATATTGATGTGGCACATCTGTTTTAAAATGTTGCAAATGCAGCAATTAATGTATGGTTCTGATGTATTCATGTGCAGCACCTCCTGAATTAAATGAAAGCCAAGTATATGGTCAAGGGACATTATGTCCTTAAAATTGTGGGTTGAAGTATTTTCTTCCATGATCCAGCTTTATGAAACTTTTGGTGATAAAGAAATGGTTTATACTTTCTAGTACATCAAGTCAAAAAAAAAAAAAAAAAAAAAAAAAAAAAAAAAAAAAAAAAAAAGTCTTGTGTCTTATTGTCACTTGATTCAATATCCATCTGTGATGCAATCACCCGGACAGGCTTAGGGCAACATCTTTTAATCTGTCTGTGCTTCAGATTCTCAATTGCAGCAGGTTTTTTCAGGCTTTCTGAATTTAGATTCCTTAGCTCTCAGGGGGATATCTTTCAGTACCACAGAAACTATTTCTTCCTTGCAAGAGGGTTCAGACTTGTCTGTGTCCTCTCTTCTCATATGGGAGAAGAGTGGTGTGAGGAGAGCCCCGTGCAGCTCACCTGGTCTGCTTTGGTGCCCTGTGTCTCACCAATAAGGATGCATGCAATTTTATTCACATTTCCAACACAAAAGTAAGGAAAAGTTGTCACCATGATCCTACAAGCTGGAAACATATGAGCAGTATTAACAATTCTGCATCAGTGGGAAGCAGGCTGATGGTTGGTAATATGTATGTGAGCAAGAGAGATTGTTAAAAAAAAATCAAAAGAAGCAGCTGTTATATACAATGAAAAAACTAAGTGATGTATCATTAGCATTCGAGTATGGGGATACAAGTATCTACAGCTTATAATCATTTTTTGACCCAAGTGGTTAACTGCACTTCAGGGCTGAATGGTTGACCTTCCTGGTGAAAATTTTGTTGATGAGGGAAAATATCTGTGACAGTAAACATGGTCACTTTGGAGTAACAGGCTGCAGCTGAAAGCTGTTGTAGATACTGGCCTGGTGCATGTTCTCCCAGCTGCAGGGTGAAATCATTACCTGAGAGTCATATGTGGATGTTCTGAGCTGCAAGCCGGTGCCTGAGCCAAGGAGATGCCTTTTCAACTCATTTCTTACACTGAGGAGGAGTAGAGTTAAGGTGTGCTAAGGCATGAAACACAAAGGTGAGTATTGGAATAACCTGTTACAACACAGGAGCAAACACAACTGTTTCAGCAACTTGCCTACACCACCGATTCTGATGATCCAGAATGATGATCTTTTATGCTGTAACAGTAATTTATGGTGGATATAGCTGGAAATAAAATGCTCCAATAAATTGCAACAGCCAAGTTCCTGCAGTTTTTGATGGAAATACATACATAACATGAAGTAGTCTTTATCTTTGGGCTGCTTACCAGTTAAACCAGTATCAGTGGTGCAAACAATTTTGATGTGATAATCTCAATGTCCCCTGTGTGAATTACAGAAAACCAATGTAGCGTCGTTATATTTAGTCACTACTTTTAATTTGTTTATTCTTAAGACTTAAACAGAAAGTTAATATTTTTCCTTAGAACGACTCATCTTTTCTGGAAAAATCAGGAGCTTCACTGAAATCAATGGAGTATGAATGGTATATAATACTTTGTAAGTGCTGAATCATTAAATAGCATTTAATTGAGCAGAGTAATAAAGTAACTCAAGAATGGGATCCTATTAAACTTTATATATCTCCTTGCAATGACTATAGTGTGAAATGTTTTCTGTAGTCTGAGCAGCTGTTAACACTGGAGAAAGATGGTGCATGCTGTATTTTCACTGTGACTATTTTTGCTGCCTCCTCATTGTGCTAAGATGATGTAAGACTCTGGGAATACCTGATCCAGTTAACCAGATTGACTCAGTGACCTTGTGTCACGCACTGTGACTGATGCATTTTGATTTTTACAAACTGCAAAAGTTAGTTTTGCTGATGGGCAGGATAACCAATAGTGCAACAACTTAGTATTTTTCCAGTATGCCAGAAATAAAAAGGCGAAGTTCATTAGTCCTTGCACAGCTCAAAAACTGGGAACATGGATTCTTTCCTCTGAAACTCAATGTTTTGCAGTAGCAACCAGAAAATGATAATAAATAACCAGTGTCTGCATGGATGGTCCTTGCCTTAGTTACCACTTAGAAACTCTTATCTGTTATAAAACCCTGTAATGCTCCAGGCCTTGCTGGAAGAGAAGATGAATGAACATTCACTGAATTACATGACCAAAACTGTATGTGTTCTAAAGGATAGCTGTTTAAAAAATAAAGAAATTAAGTTCAGTTTTCCCTATATTCCATTTTAATAGTATGAAGCAGGTACATCTTTTGCTGATAATATGGAACACGGACTGGTTTTATGCTCCTGTTTGCACAAAATCTTATTAGAGATTCTGATCATAATCATCCCCCAGAACTATGAGACCATATCTTTCTAATAATTATGTTGTTATTAATCAATAAGCATTTAAATGATTTCATCTCTACTCTGTTGGTAAATTTCTGACAAACTGAGAAGGGCTATTCTGGGAGGCATTGATACTTGCAATATTTTCTACCATCATCATCGCTCCTTGAATCCCTTTGTTCTTCATCCTGCCTCAGATTTTCATTACCTCTTTCTGGCTTTTATCTTTTCAAACTCAGTAAAGACTTTGCTCTTGGGATCTTTTCCAGATTCACTAAAGGCTTTGCTCTTGGGACATCATCTTTCAGTTTGCCTTATGAAATACCTGTCCTTTTTAAGTATGCTGCAAAATAACAATAGCATCCTGAGGCATGAAATGGATTTAGGGACAGCACTTTCCATAGGATTTACTTAGCTGGGAAGAAGAGTTATTTATCATCTCTAGAGAAAAGAGATGTGAGCAGCAGAAGAGAGAGTTTTAGAGGAACAGCTGATGCCTGAGTGCTGCAAGAGCAACGGACAGAGCAGAGGTTCCTCAGGGGCTGCCAGTGGTTGTACCTGTTAGGAAAACATATCTGCTAAATGAAAGTCAGCGTGCATCTGCTGCATAAGTTGCAGGCTGCCTCACATCTTGGCTCAGTTTAGGGCATATGGTTCTAGTTTAGTTGAAAGATTTTTACCTAAATGTTTTGTCACCTATCTACCATCTTAGTTCGGTGCTACAATCTTTACTTTTCTTGATATGTCATTTTTCCAATTTATCTGCACTTTTTGTATTGACACTGAACTGGGTTGGATCAACTTGCATTATATTTAAAAGGTTTACTATATGGTTAACTTATGTGTGTCATTAATTGCCTCTTGTGATGCTTCCTCAAAATAGTAATTCCATGAACTGGGTGGACAAAATAATTTTAATATATATAACTTACTCTGGTGACCTTCCCCAGTATTTGGTTTTTGCTATTCTCTCTAACTGAACCTCCTAATCATTTGTGATGAAACTTACAGAAATTTAAAAAACACAAACTGATAACAAGGTGTACTGACAAGTTGAGAAAGCCAGAGCTGGTCTGGGTTTTTCTGTTTTGCTGGGGTCTGGGCTGGGAGGAGGAGAAAGTTGCATTAGGTGAGATCTGTATCAGACTGTAAAAGGGGTTGTGCATCATCCCTAATGATACATAAGGACTGTTATTCTGTCACTCCCAAGGTGAATGTGGACTGAGTTCCACTGTGTGCTGACTGTGGGGGCACTAATAAGGTCCAAGTGTTAACTGTGGGTTAGAAAAGAATTTGTGAAGCCTCAAAAATGGATGTTGTATACAAGCCTCCAGGTAAGTTTCCATGTACCTCCTAGTGCCAGGTACAACCTCTTCTTCATCATGCCAGCTTCAAACACTTTGGCACCTCAGGGAGAAGGGGCATGGACTTCCAGGTTGGATTTCATCTGAGGATACAGCATCTCATCTGCTCACAGAGGGGCTTTGCTGTGTCATGTTACTACATACACATATTATGTGTACGTTCTGGTTTGGGATTAGGCGTGTGCCCTCGGTTCCTGCACAGCTGTTGTGCCTCAGAGTTAAACACTTTATATTATGAAATACAGGTAATTAGATGGCTTCAACACTGAGCAGACAGCTGTGTATTTAAATGTGACCTTATACCCAGTCAGTCTCATAACCTGCATTTTGAATATGGTATTTAGGTAAATGCTGCTCTGAGCCTGAGGAATTGTTAAAAGTGACACAACGGTATGCTAATGCAATTAGATGACTTGCAGTGCTGAGATTTGGCCTTTGTTTGGGCTCAGTTGCAGTTTAACCAGATGCAAAAATATGTAGACAGTAACTTGTACACTGCTGAAACAAGCCTAGCAGGGCAAAGGTGAGATCCACGTGTCAAAGGTGGTGCTACAGACAGCTGCCACAAGATCTGCCAGGGGCACTTCATATTTCCAGTTGAGAGAGGACTGGGAGGAGGCTTCAAAGCAGTGAGTACCATCTGGACAGGTCTGTGAGAACTTGGGATCTCTTGTTTGGGGTGGGGGGGATTTGTTATTAGTAGAAAGGTGCTCACTGTGTGTTGAGGTTATCTTGACACAGGAGGAGAGGCTCCAAACACCTGATCTGCACCATGTTTGTGCAGTCATGGTGAATCAGTGCTACTTTGCCCTTTTGCTGCTTGGAGGTGCTACCCAGATGTCAAGTCTTATTCTGTAAATGATTCAAGGATTTGGAAAGCAGAATGTAAGTATCCCAATAGATGTTCCATTGCAGTGGTGCACATGTAATGTATACTACAGTTGTACAGAAACATCAATGGTTTTGACAGTGAACTAAATCTTTTTCTGTCCTTCTGTGTCCTGCCTAGAATGAGTAGAGACGCTGTCCTGCCAGTAATTGCTGGAAGCAGAGGAGAAGGGTAAGCTGTGTGGAAAAATTGGCAATGTGCTGCATAGAGCACTACGTTATTGTTTCATGCACTGCCTTTTCTCTTCTTTTGCAGGAGCTGTTGGATACTGGCACGTGGAGAAGCACAGAGATATTCCTACTCTGGCTGACAGTTTCTAATAAAGATATTTTTATCGTAATTGAAAATTGTCTCGTGATCATTTCCTGTTCTAATCAGCATCAGTTTATCCTCATTTCAGGAATGATTTTGCTGAAAAACACTCTGTCCAGTGGCCCACGGTATCTGGTGGGATTTCTTCAGACTTAACAGCCAACAATTATCTGGGACACAAGTGTGAGCAGCACAAAAGGAAGAGGGAAAAACAAATCCTGTGTATGAGTGTGCAGGTGGTGTTCTTGTATGCTCAGTTATTCACAACAGAGGAAATAATATCAGAGTTGCTTGTAAACTGTTACATTCAGATGACAAATGGACTTTTTTGTTTACCACTGGTGGCTTTTCTTCATTGAATGGTTAAATAAATCATCATGAGGTATTTTCATTTACTAGGGATCCAGATCCGTTTGGATCATGTTCATGTCATTTACTCATTGCATTTATATCTATTGCATCAGTCATCCTGTAATTATCATATGAATTAATATGATCTTTTTATTTTTGTGCTGAGTTAATTATGTACTACTCCATGCCTTCTTTACCAAGTAAACTCTGTTGTAATATAGTATTACTCTATAGTTATTTTTTATGTCTCTTGGTAATTTTACATTTCACATTCAAATAGAAAATAAAAACTGGAAATACAAAAAATAACCTGGTAATGGAGAAGCATCAAATGGGACAGTATATTAGTTCTCAGCAGAATTAACTAAAACCATTTAGGGTCTTCACTGTTTGATTGTGAAATACAAAGTAACAGGGAAGAGCCAGACAAAATTAATTAGAACAAGCAGTTTATAGAGGGGATGAAAGTGAGAGAAAAAGCAGTTTATTTGCCTTTGAGAGCATTACTACTTCTATTAGTAGCTTCCCCCAGCTTGCTGTTAATTGCCAGGTGTGTAAGTTGATTCCTCATTGAAATAATGACCTTAGTCACCCAAAGTTCAAGGTCTTAAGTAATGCAAGGAACACAGAGTGAAGCCAGCTGATGCATTTCCATGGGGCAGTGTTGGAGGTTGCCTGCCTAAGCCTGGCCTCCCTCGTGCACTTCCAGCTCTTGCCAGTCCTCTGTGCCATGAGGTAAAGTTCTTCAGGGCTGTAAAGGCTTGAGTATCTCACTGCAAGACAAGAGTATTTAAAATTTATGCCTTCAAAGTCTTTGAGTGTTTTCAGAGTGTTAGTTGAGTGTATATTTTGAGAATTGCAGTTGGACGTAATAAGAGTTTTGTGTTGCTCTTGATTTCTGACTAAAAGACATGGAAGTCAGTGGATATTTTGGAATCCTGTCTGTTATTTCTAATACAATGTACATAACCTGAAATCAGGATCCAGTGTGTGACTAGACTGACATATGAAGTGAGCCTGTCCTTTTCCTGATTGACTCCAAATTACCTAAATCTAAAAAACTACATAAATCTCTCAACAGTAGGTACAAAATTGAGTATGTACAAGTAATTTGGTGCAATTGTGCAAAGTTAGGAGTATCTTTGTTTCCTCTCTTGAACTTCCGTTCTTCTACTCCCTACCTTTTCTCTTTTGTACCTTCCTGATTGTTTTTTTTTTTTTTTTTTTTTTTTTTTTTTCAATGTACCCCTGTGGACTTTCTTTTTGTGTTAGTTTCATAAATCTACTGATCAATGAACTTACTCAGTTTAAGTGTGTTGCTGTTCACAGCAGTGACTACAAATCAGTTGTATCACAAACTGCTCTGTTTAGCTTTAATGGAGGGTACAGCATGCACACACTGAAGTTTTACTCATTTATTATCATTATGCCCTCTCCTGTACCCAGAAGTGATGCAGCATTTGAAAAATGGAAATCACAATATACACTAACTTTACCAGCTCATAAAATATGAATGTTCAGAAAATGAATACAGCAGTGTTAAATACAGTTAATCAGCTTTAGAAAAACAAAAATATGTTTTATCACTATAATTTGTACATGCATGGGATATTAATGAAAAATACCAGATACATCATTTTTTGGGTTTATTCTACACCGTGCTCATTACTCTCATTCAAATAATTTAAATTTGCTTTCAAGACAAGGACTATTTGCTGCTGATGAGAAAAGTCTGGATGTCTTCTGTGCCATATTTTTCTTTGAGGCTGTGAACTAGAGTCTATGCACTGATTATAAAGCCAGCTGGGCTGAAGATTTTGTACATTACAGTGGACTGGCAGAGTAGACCTTTAAAATTGTTGAGCTGTAAACAATTGCACATAGTGCATTGTTAGGAAGTGTATCATAAAAATATAAGACTTTCTTAAATTAACAACCTGCCTCAGTGAGAATGTGAGACTGTGACTTCTGCTGAATTTTGCTACATGAAAGTTTTTTATGCTTCTGTACTTTAGGTAATGTGCTTAAGTCAAAACCAAGAAAGTGGCCTCGGTTGAGTGTTTGTTTAATGAATGATGAAGAGAAAATTACAAAAACAAGTGAATATTTTATTTGTCAGTTATTTCTTGTGAATCTATCTAGTGTGTTTTAAAAATTTCTCTTGCCTGATGGAGTTTGTTTTCAAGGTAGGGTGGTATCATGGCATCTTTCAATTAGTAGTGAATCCTGTCTTGAAATAAGATGGCTGACCATTGGTGGGAGAAGGTGAGTGAATCCTATAGAAATTCTATAGAACAAATCAAGTCACTTTAAATTTATTCCATAAAGTTACTTAAAGGTGAACTGGAGAGAAAAAGTAGATGTAATTGTCTTAAATTATGCTGTTTCTTTGAAGTTAAATAGGTATTCATGTGGTTTTTTTTCAAAAAAATACTTTTAAGCGCATGTTCTAGTCAACTTTTTCTTCTAAGAAAACTGAAAAATATTGATTTAAACCTCAGGGAAAATATGGAAATTCTGTCATTTATTTTTTGCTGAATGCAAGTGGTGATTTGTGAGAACCACACTGAATGGCCAATATCTTACTTCTCAGTATTGGGTCAAAGGTTCTTATTTGACTCTGATGCAATTGATGTGGAGAGAGGACAGCTGAAAGAAAATTCAAATGTATGCCTTGGCACTGGTGCACTGATGCTGCTTTATCCAACTCTTATGTCAGGAGTTGTTTCCTCAAAGGGTAAGTAATGTAATGACATTGCCTTGTTTTTTCAAGTGATTTGTAATTTTTTCTATACCTTTTAAGATGTGTTAGTATCCATGTGTCAGCTATTTTGATGGTTTCATTGCCTCAACACCTTTGTGGATTGGGTTTAACATCTGTAGGTCATGAATCAGTTTGGTAAACATCCCATTCAGTCTGCTCAGCCATGTTCAATGAAAGTCAAACAGTCCTTGTGCAAAGAAAATTCAGAATCACCTAAAAGTTTGCAGGTATAACTCTTACTGTGGCAAATGCCTTGTGAATTCAGAATTGAAATGTGCTCCAGACACCTTACTGGATGTCCAGCCTGTGTTCCTGGTTCTGGTGGTGCTAGTTTAGCAAAAATGGTGTGTTCCCCTTTTGGGACAAAAATAGTGTGTTCCCCTTTTGGAACTGTGACAAACATGTTCCCTAAACCTCCCCAAACCCTGAAATATGCTCAATTTCCCTAAATTTCTCTTAAATTTAGAATTTTAGTGTTTTTTCTCTTAATAAAGTATACTAATAAAAATTCATTAAACTAGCAGTATATTAATTGTCTTATCAGGGAATTATCTTCCCATAATACCCCCCATGATGTAATGTTACTTTTTGCCCATTTTATGGTGCCAAGATGTGTACCATCAATCATTTAATTTGCACTTTTGTCATCTTTATTGCTTGCTCAATCACTTTGATACCTTCACCTTCCTTTTTTTGCTTTCAGTGTTCTAAAAAATGTGGATGCTCATGTTGGTAGCACAGCTGTGCTGATGAACCTGCTTGCAAAGTCTTCTGCTGTTCAAAGGAGTGTGTCTCTCCCTGTCATTACTCGTGTCACTGTTCTGAAGAACAGCTTTTTAGCTCTTTACTTCCTCTGGGTGTTTTCCTTTCCTCTTCCATCGTTTGTCACAGCTCTGCAGCCATCTCTCACTCCCTGCTTATTTTGGTATCACCATTGCTTCTGATGCCAATGTTATCTTTTTTCCCTTAAAAAAGTCTGTAATGTTAAATTTTCTGAATTTTTCATAAGGCCATATATGAACACCTGCATCTATTATTCAGAACTCCTTATTTCTTTTACTCTAGAGCCTAGAACCTCTTTTATAATTCAGTGATAAATGAGAGCCTTCAGCTTATTCAGAGTGTTTTTTTGCCAACCTCATGTTTATCTCCCAACTGTCTTTTAGTTAATTGTGCAACCCCTGCAGTGCAAGGAGCTACAGACTTGTTATAATAATTTAGATATCCCTTCCCTCTTTGCTATCTCTGTATTCATGCACTGGCCTCTTTGTGCAATATGTTTGAAGTGGTTCTTGGTCTATTATTTACTAGCATACAAATCTTTTTTCTCCAATTCTTTTCTCCAGCCTTTTATCTGAGAGTATTACTTAATAGTTATTGCCTTTTTACCTTTAAGGAGGTGCTAGTTCAATCTTTTAAAGTTTTATTTAAAGCTTTATGCCACTTATTATACTCCCACATGTACTTTTTTACTTATGTTCCCTGTTATCTGTAACTTCTGTCCTCTAGAGCAGTAGTTGGTGTGCCTGTGAGTTACCTTCTTACTTAAAAAGTATTTGTAAAATGGATATCCCAGAACCCCTGCATGATTCAGGGTAGAACCTGAAGGTCTCTAACCTGAGGCTCGAAGCAGGGTCAACTCAGGTGCCACCAGGCTGCTCAGGACTTTATCCAGATTAATCTTAAAAACCTAGGACTGCACAACTTCCCCAGGCAACCTGTTCCAATGCTTGACTGTTTTAGTGGTAAAAGATTTTCCTTATAGCTAGATAAAATTTGTTATTTTTCTATAAATACTCTGGAATAATGTATTTTCTGCTACTTGATATTTTGTGATTCAGACAAATAATTGCTTATTGATACTCAATTCTCTGCTTATATGCTGTGCTCTGGGTAGGCAGAAAAGAATTTAGTCTTAGTTTTGATAGTCCTAATTTTCTTGTCCTGTCGAAGCTATACTAGTCCTTTTTTATTTATGTAATTTTACTGCTAGAAAAAGTATGTGATGTAACTCTAAAGTAAACTTCCCTCTGCAGCTTTGTAATTATCCAGGCCTATAGTACAATATTTTATCAGCTTTATGCAAAAGCAAGTTCTAAAAGTAATGAGTTGCAGTCCATTGTTTTAGATTAGATCATCACAACTGAAATGCCAGGAAGTTGTTCTATTCTAGACACCTTTGCTTATTTAGTGTATGCTTGTGATATCAAGAATTTCTCACCTAGTACCTGGTTTCACATTAAATTCTGTATTTAGGCAAAAATGTAAAGGACCAACTGGAAGTATTGAGATTTCTAATGGCCACAAAGATGTGCAAAGCAGTTTAACAATCCTGTTTGATACAGCTCCCATAATGCAGCCTCCTCTTCAAAGAGCCTTAGTAAAAGAGGTTTAGTCTTCAGAGAATGCCATCAACATAAAGCCTGGCTTTAACTAAACAACTTAAACACACTTTGTTCCATAAGTGCTTTTATTAACATATACTTTTGCAATAACCTGTATAAGGAGCATGAACATGAAAAGTGGATTAACAGTCAGGATTGACTCCCACCCTCAGTTTTGAAAATCTATAAAAAGGGGTTTTTGGTTGCTCTTATGCTGTTTTCCTTTCTAACATTGTCTATATTTAAATTGCTTTAGCTGCATTATATATTCCAAACACATGAACTATATTAAAGTTTTAATAACTTTAAAATAATTAAAATTCCTCTTTAGATACCATTTTACTCTCCTCTCTTATTTTCGTAATAAGTAAGAGAGGAAAAGCAAATATTGATACTTCTTTCTGTCATCTGACTTGAATGTAAAATGACATCATAATTTTCATTACTTTATTTTTCATTCTCTTCAGCAATTGATTATGCATTAAGTTCTTTTATTCACTAAGAAGCCTGAATGCAACTGTGTGAGATTTTTTATTTAGCCAAACAGAAAAAAACATAATCACAGAAGATCCTTCCATTTTGGAAACCAAAGGTAACCTTTTGTGTTTTTAACAACAGCATTGTTTGTTAGGTTCGTCGCTTGTGGTATTTTTAATTTTCTTTCCTGCAATTTGTTAGAAATATTTGGTAAAATAACTCTGCCATCTTTGATCATGCCTGACCCATTTAGTTGGGAGCATCCCAGAGGGATCTGTCAGAGGCCAGAGTTGCCCTGCAGAGCCGTGACTCCACCTGATTTCATGGAAAGGTGATCTGGTATCGGAGCACAGGTGAGAACAGAAACAGAGTTGCAGGAGGGCATGAATTCCCTGAAAGAGTGATGGCAAGAAAAGAGAATTTTGACCATAATTTTGCTTTCTTAACCAGGAAGAGATCTATGTCTTTTTAAAGAATTTGATTCTGCTGCACTCCTGGATATTAACGTGAGATTTCTCTTGTGCAGTGCAATAAAATTTGTGTTTGCAAACTGATTTGAAACTCTTTGTATAGTTAGTGAACAAAAGTAATTTCAGGTGAAATAATAAATTTCATTTACAAGCTGACAAAATTGTATCTGAAATTAATATAAGTGATTAAAAAATATATGAAAACCGTTATTTTTATATCCCAGGTGTCACAATAGATACTAATTTACAGTTCTAATAATAATTCCCAAGAAATAATGTTATTGTGATTTCTTTATGTAATCTGGCATTCGCATCTTTTTATCATTGCATCTGTCAAAGATTTGTTTTACACTGTGGGGAATTGAAAGATAAATGCTGACAAATGCCCCTGTATCTTATGAAAATTTGTTAAGTGGCTAAATGTATAAATGCATTACTGTATAAGATAAAATAAATCTTAATTCATGACAGAAAATGTGAGAGGAATCAGTTCTAAAATCCAAAGTTTCATGAGCAAAACTACAACTCAAGAGTTGTAAATGGAAAATTACTGATCTCCCAAATTCCTTTTGTCTGTGTGAACACCTAAGCCAGCTATCCACTGTATAGTTTCCTCCTTTATTTCAGTAATCTTTTCTAGTTTTCTATTTTCAGTAAAGCATGTGCACACACATTTAATTAAAGTAACTTTTTTTTCCATTTGTGTTATGCAAAACCACACAACTTCTAGTTTGTTCCAATCTACCTCACTGATCTAATCATGTGCTATGTAATGATCCATCCCATTTTGTGCAGGCACATATATAGCAATGTACAAAATCAATGTTCCTTTCCTTAAGAATGCTGTTAATGTGAACCATCATGTTGTGGGTGCCCTGCTTCTTGGGTTTTTTTTTTTGGTTTTTTTTTTTTTTTAACAGAAAGCAGAAAGGAACCACTTCAGGTTGTCTACTACTAGGAAGTATTACAAAGAAAAATGGTTTCTTACTGTAAATTTAATCATTCTTGGTTAATAAGTTTGTTATTGCTCTAAAAAGCCAAAGTATCACACAGGTAAGGAGTTATGCAGTTCATTAGTTTAATGTCACTGAATTAGAAGACCTCAGCTCCTGAGATGGATCAGTCAAACAGTCCACTACTAGAGAAAGCAAAGTCTGTGTGGGAGAACTGCTGCGGCAGCAGTGCTCATATTCCTCCACCTGCTTGAAGAGGCACAAGTGCTGTGCTCAGGAGCTGAGCTGAGCTGCTCACCCACTTGCCACACACATCAGTATCTGTTCTGCCTAGTCTTTCTTTTGTAGGGGTAAATAAACAACTGAAGCTGTGTCCAAAACCACAGGGGTAACTTCATAAAATAATCAAATGCCATTTATGTTTAGCTGTTAGTGTTGCACTTGGTGTTTTCAAGAGCATTTGTTATGAATACAGTGAAGAAATAATGTTCTATTGTCCAAAATACAGTGTACGAAGTGTCTGAGCCCTTCTCTTTGTTGCTGTGCCTTTTTGCACCTACTGCTAAATTGCAGCTTTTTAGAGAGGAGACAGGTAGTGTCTGAAAAACACTCATGTCTGCTGGATTGCTTCCCAGTGCTGTTTGCTCAGCATGGAGTGCCACGGATCAGGGTTGTAAAATGCAGTCAGCCCTCCTGTTGACCCGTGTTTTTATGCCAAATCGTTTAAGACAGAAGCTGATGTGGGCAGGAAAGGTAAAGTTAAAAACAGGGGAAAGTTCAGTGCCTCTTCAAGAAAAGAAACCCCTTCAGGTTTTGGTTAGGAGGCAGCATAATCAGCTGGAAAAGGCAGCAGTGATCCTATGGAACACTGTGATTCTGTTGCTGTAGAGGAAAAGGGGTTGTTTCCTGTTGTTACCCTAAAAGCCAAGTCTGGGAATGATGGTTCTCATGGCAAAAGTGAAGCCAGCAGTTTTGCTGAGGAGACAAATCAGTAAGTGCTGCAGCTGAGTCAGAAAATGAGTGTTGGTCTGGGGACAAACATCAATAAAATGTGCCTTATGGATCAGGAGAGGAGTGAAGGATGTTCCACTGTGGGTGAGATCTATGATGCCATGAACTACTGCTGCAAGCTGCTGCTTTTGCAGATGTGAGAAATGTTTTTAAGGCTGTTCTGTGCATGATATGGGATGTCTGAGTCAGAGTTCATGGCTTTGTACACTGCCTAGCAAATGCACCATGGCAAAGTGTCACATTGGGATTTAATTAATTTTGCTTCTCATGCGATCAAGTGTTCCTTGTACATATTTTATTGACATTTCTGTTTTTGAAAATAACTCATCTTTTTTCTTTAATTTCTGTGACATTATGACTTTTTTTGATTTAGTTTATTTAATCCAGTTTGCCCTGGTACAACTCCTATTTACCCTCATGTACTACTCATTTAACACAATCTAAATGTGTCCTTATTTTGGGGTGTTGTAAGGGATAATTGTGCTGAAAGTCAACTAGAAGGATGTATGGAGTTTTAACTGACACAATTATTGTGTCATATAATTCAGAGCCATAAGAGCAGTCCAATTTTAAGGGGCAGTGTAAAATTAACCACTCCTCTCCACGTCTTCCACAGAAAATAGCTGATGTTTTCTCCATTTTGGTACATGTCACACATTGCCTGTTTCAACAACAGCAGATGATGAGGCACTGACCCCAAGCCCTTATCAAAGTAAAATTTCCAAGCTGAAGTTGAATCAGAGCTGGCTTACAGATGGAGTTATCATAGAGAAGATACTAGGAAACCACTTATCTGCTTATCCATTACAGGTGACTTGTAGGGTGAAAGCAAGGCTGTGGCACTTAGAGCCATTACTTGCAGCATGAAGGAATGAAGCAGCATCCAAAAGAATAGCTACAGAAGAGAAATGTGCATTTATTGTCTTGATTAAGTGAATGAATCCTGCTTATAAGTGCCATGAGCTTCCTCTGTACAAAGATGTGCATTCTCCACAGAAAGCACAATGTGGATTTAATAGGAAGTTTTTACTATTCACTTTGAGGGAAGGCTTGGAAAATAGTCACTTCAGTAGAGCTATGCTCACTTACTCCCTTTGAGGACCTGTCCCTATTAGTTTAATTAAAAAGCAGCAGACAAAAGCTGATCATACAGAGCCTTCTCCATACCAAACCCAAAGTTAAAATGAATTCTTTGTGCTCAGTGTAAAACTGAATTTAGCAACCATGTCATGTAACCAGACCTTCTGCAGCATGCTCTGGAAGGCAGTGTCATGGGAAAAGCAAAGGATGCAATTTCAACATTCACTTTTCCTTTTTATTGCCAGAACCGTGCCAGAAATGTTGTTAGGGAGAAACATTTAATTAAACTGTTATCAACTTAACTTTGGGGTATTTCATAATCTCACCCTTGGCATTGTCTTTTTATTAGCAAAAGGCTTAAGTGACTATGAAATATAATGAAAGGCTGTGGGGAGGGCTCACACACCACAAAGCTGCTAATCCATTGGAGGCCTTTATGGGAAGTGAGCATTTCTCAACAGCAATGCAGAGCTTTGAAGGTTATCAGGACCTTTTATCTTCTAGTCAGCTTTCTCTGAACTTGAAACTCTATCTGTGTGAAGTACATCCCAGCAAATACCCACTGAGCTTGAGGTGGAAAGACTAATGTATTGCTGCTTTTCCTCAAATGTTTTAGATCCTTTTAAGCGGTTTATTTGCTTTATATAGCATGTGGGAGCCTGAGAGAGAGTCCAGGACATTAAGCTCAATTCGTGTTCAGTGCTCCCGAGAGTTTATTGTGCAAAGTGTTAGGTGTTGTTCAGACAATGTGGGTTTGACACTGCAAATATAGAGATATATATCTTTCTTGACCTCAAACTAAAATAAAATATCCAGACTGATCCAGTAATAGCACAAGTGCAATATTTTCCTCTTAGGTTTCTTGTTTTTGAATAAGAATCTGATCAACTGGGAACAAGCACAGTGCCTGCTGTTCACTTTCATATTTTATTTCCTATAATTTATTCTTTTTATTCAGCATGAAGTCTTAGCCATAACTGGGAACAAGGTCTCTGAGAAAATACTGACTGACTTGGACATTTGTACTCAGTCTCTTTTGTTAAGCCTTGCAAAGAGTAAGGAGAACAGTTTGCTTTGTGAAGTACGAAATAAACCCTAGGAGCATCTGAGAAGATATAATTATTTGAAAGGAAGTTAATAGGTAATCTTTTAAAAAGCCTATTAGCAGATTTTGGAGTTTCTACTGCTGAATAGAGCTCCTTTGGTTTAAATCTTGCCATTCCTAACCACACACTCCCAGTGATCACTCTGGGAGCTGCCATCTCAGTGTTTAGTTAAACTTGCCCATGTCAGGCACTTTAATACAGCATTAAGTGACAGCAGTATTGGGCTGTCCCCAGCCTCATTTACTGGTGAATAATCATGTCATGCAAAGTCCATTACTGCCGTTCTGCATCCGTGCTGCTGGGCTTGCCCATCACTAGCAGCTAACAAAGAAGCACAACATAAATTAGCCACTTAATCTAATCCAAAATGCAGCTGGAGCATTCATTAGGCTTCTTGAAAATTCTCATCTTAACTGTCAAAGCTAAATACTTTCACCAGTTGTTGCTTGTTTGCTTGTTTGTTTTTTTCTTAACAGCAAAAAGTTCTGGAGCTTTGACTGAAATTTTACGTCTTAATTTTTTGGGAGGAGTGGTAGGCTTGTTTACTTTACAGTTTTTTACTGAAGATGTAGTGTTCCAGTGTGGTACAATAATTTACATAAATATCAGTTCTGACTATTGTCACTGTGCCTTCCACAAAGCTTTAACTATTGTGATCTTTATCACGTGTATTATTGGTAGGATTATTATAGATAGCACTACCACAAACCAGAGAGTGCACATCTTTCACTGGTTACTTGGCTTGAGCCATTTCCCCACGTCAGAGGTACTAAAATCTGCCATTCAGTGGAGTCAACAGAGAATAGTTAACCCTGGCTGTGATCTGGACACTCACTGAGTCCAGATTGCTCCTACTCTTAGCAGCAGTTGAGTAAAATTTCAGAGAACATAATTACCTTTCTTTAGTGTGTGTGTTCTCTATTTATAATCTCAAATCCTCACTTCCTCTGTTGCATTCTCTTACAGTTAGCTGTTAGGAAAAAAAAAAAAAAAAAAATCAGTGATTTGTGTTTAAAATACCAGAACTGGGCTAATCAGATGCCACTGCTCATGCTACCAGAATAATGTCTTAATTGGAGCTAACTGGATAATGTCTTAACTGAAGTCCTCAGTATAAAGCAGTATAAATCATGAACTGAATTTTTCTGCTCATCAGCTGCGTTCAGGTGGAGTAGCAGCAGGATGATGGGAATCACTGGTCTTGTGGCATTTATCCCTGGGATTCTCTGTTGAGGAATTAATCGTGTGCCATTAGTATATTCACCTGCTTAGGGAGTAAACCAAGTCTTGGACTTGGTTGATACAAAATCTGTTGCAGGGGCAGACTTTGAGACAGAGATAATTTTACTTCTGTTGATACAACTGAAGTTAATTCACTCCTTTCTTCAGTCAAATATTTTGACACAATCTGAGTTAATCAACCTGCTCTTCAAAAAATATTGAAAAGGTCATACACATTAATATTCAATTTGGAAAAGGGATTTACATTCCAAAAAAAAAAAAAAAAAAAGAAACAGGAAGGAGATTCATATCTTACCTGAGTGCAGTAACTGTTATGTTAAAAATCATTAGGATATGAGACAGCAAGTATCTCTAAATATATGTAAAGAGCAATTTTCAGTAAAATATATGAACTTAGGTCTTACTCCAGTTAATATAGAGGTGGGTTTTGGGAGCTCACTTTTTTTTTTCAATTAACAGAGAGAAAAGCTATTTGATACAATCCAAGAGGTTCACCATGCATTGCAGGTAAACCTGGTAGATTGATTATCTGCATTTCCCAGATAATTTCACTTGCTTATTTGTGATAATTGCTGCTTGTTAGTGAAAAAAAAAAAGTTGTAATGGATGTGTTAACATCACAGAAATAGCAACAAAAAGCCAAAGGTTTCCAGTGTAGCATTTGTCTAACGTTCTCCTCCCCTGGCACTTCACTTGGATAGCTCTCTGTTTTATTGCATGGTAATAATTCCTACAATTTAGCCTAATTTTTTTTTATAGTATCTTTTATGTCACATGGCTAAAATTTTCTAAAATCTTTTTTTCAGTGCTGTGTTTTTCTCTGGAGAGGAAATTTTTTTTGGAGCATGTAAGAGTATTCAGTGGTCCAGAAAGAAATGCTTAGGCATTATTTTACATTTATATAAATATATATAAAAATTAATTTAATGGTGATATTTATAGTTTCCCATAGGCTTGAAATGTTTCAGTAGAAAAGTTTTAACAGGGTACAGTTTGGTTTGGATTGGATTTATTTAGACTTTTTTCCCTCTTTCACTGCAGCTTCGATGAGCTGCTAAATAGCAGAGCTGCTGCTGGCATTTGGCTATTTGATTAACATACAAAGGTTTTTGCCTCATTTCATATCTGAATATTTTTGAATATGCAAAATCCCTTGTGTTTCATGCTGTCTTACAAAAAAAAGTTGTGTGCATTTGATTGCATTGTTCAATCTCTAGTTTTAGGGTATGAAAACAGTAGTTTGAGCCTGTTGGGGGGAGCAGATGGTTTTGTTTCTTGTCTTTGAAGAGATCTTATGAGATTACAGAGTTCTTCAGCCTGTAGTTTTTCACTGGAATCATACTACAAACTGGGTTAGGGACAATATTTTGGTACTGAATAAACCTATATAATAAATAAAAGTTATGATTGATAGGAAATAAAGCAAATTCTAACCTCAAAAGAAGTTTCTGAGCTACGTTGACTTCATAGGTCCTAAAAGGTCCTTGTGTCCCAAGATAACTTTTATATCAAAATGATCCAGCTTTGTTGCAAATCAAGCAAAAATATTTAATTGAATTCTTAAATGCAAAACTAAATATATTATATTTTCTATAAGCTTCAGAATTAACCCCAGTATTAGAAGTTATTGCAGTTGTTAATTCATTCCTTTCTTAAAAGATAATAGAAACCAGAGGTTTGAATGAAAGATAAATATACATGGCTTCAAAACTGTGAGGGCTTTTAAATGTTTCCTTAAGACCAGCATCTCTGTAGTCTAATAGGTAGGATTCTTGTAAAAGATATTTATAATTAAATAATTATAATTAGTTGTTATAAAATATAAGCATATATATGCTTATATATATGCTATTTTTCTGTACAAATAAAAAGCAGATAAAAGCTATTAGAAATCTGGTTAGACATTTGGTAATTTCAACACTAGGCAAAGCTCTCATTTGGAAAGGTTGAAATAAAGTTCATATAGTACTTCAAAATAAATGATTGCATTATTCCAGAGATCTGCATTTTCATCTGGAGAGCAGCAGTGACTAATAAAAGCAGTTGTCTTTTTGTTTTGTAAGCTAGGCAGATAGGACATATTGGGATAAGGTAATTTAGAAGACTTTTTTTTTTTTTTTTTTTTTTAAGAGAGATGTTTGGCATCATCATTTATTTTGTTTCTGCTAAACCTGAAAGGCTTTCCAGGTAGTAAAATATTTTGCTCCCCTGGAAAAACCTAGTGGTTTTTTGGACCACTGACTTTTCTCAGGAAATGCACTGCTTGTTTTGATTGTACTTGGAAAGAGCTTTCTTGGGTACTTTCTTCATCACCTAAACTTGCTCTAATGATTAGTCATGGAATATTGCCACAGGAGATTTAGCTCACAGGGACAGGAGCACTTGAGAAAGACTGACTGACAGAGAGGTGTGTGTGTCTGCATAAAAACCTGATAATGTCTGCTGCAAAAATCCTGGAGTTTAGCCCATATTGGGTGCCTCCAGTCAGTCTTTAAGACAAGGTAGTGTTTGTCCATGTTGTGTGCATGTTATTCAGCATCTCTTCCTCAACAGCAGCACTGAAGTTTACTGAAGTTGCAAACGTGCAAGCAGAAGTCTGTTGCATTTCAGTATTGTAAAAAGTGGCCAGCATGTATGTGGGGTGCTCTGAGAAATCAAGTCTTCTCTATTTCTTCAAATCCTTCTTTCTTATCTTTAATCATTTTATCCCTCTCTCTAGCTAATTCCCTAAAGTAGAGGAATACTTATATATGTCTCTTAATTGGTATCTAAAAATGTTTATTCTTAGGCTTTGGAAGTGTAATTAAAAAAAAAAAAAAAAAAAAAAAAAGGCAGCAAACCCATATGTCCCTAGACAGATATTTAAACTTTGAGACTTTCTTTATATCAGATGTTTCTGCTCCATTATTCATGGGAGAGGGCTTTATACCACTTGTACCTAGCCAGGCACAAATTTGTTCTGTCAATTTCAAATTAAAGATTAATTAACAAGATCTGAGTTTTCTTTAGCCATTGTGGAAGCTCTGGGGAAAATCCTAGCATGTGTATGCAATTGCAGCATGTAGACCACATGAGCTTACACAAGATAGTCGAGGAAGCAATGGGATTCAGAAGAATTTACACAGACTTTCAAAACACCCTGATGGGAGGATGATTTCACTGTTCTATTTCCTTTCCCAGGCACCTTTCCAGCTACTGAGCCCAACACCAAGCTAGAAAGTGTAAAAGGGTAAGGTTTGATCCAGGGTCAATTTTGATCTTGCATCTGGAGAGTGTTTCACGTATCTTTGTGCTATTGGATGTTAGTTGTAAAGTTTTGGAAATTAATTTTTCAGGGATTCTTTCAGAAACAATTCCAAAATTTCTTTTCTACTTCTGGGTTGTGGTTATTCTCTGCCTGGTAGGGAAATGATGACAGCCTTCACTGCAGTTTTGTTTAGCTTTTATCAACAGAATAAAACTTAAGGATTCTTTTGAAAAATCCCTGTATATTTCTCAACTATTTAAAGTTGGTTTTGTTGTTGTTTTTGTTTGTTTGTTTGTTTGTTTCTGTGAAAAGAATCGGCCAATAACTCCTCTCTATTCTGGTCACAGAAATATTGGAGTAAACTGTTCTCAGTTTCATAAAATTATTCTACTAAAAATAATGGGATTCTTTTCAACGATTTGACTTTGGTTTCCATAAATAGGCCTCGAATATCTTTTCTTTTAGCATTCTTACTGGTGGTTATTAAAAATGTGATAAATCTGATAGTAAACTACAAATGTACTGCAAGAGTTACCACTAAATGATTTCCTAGTGACTGGCTTATGCTTTTGAATCCACTGAAGTAAAAATACACACTTTAACACAGTCACTTACTGAAGGTCAACATAAATGGCCTCAATGACTGGATGAATTTGGAGATATTCACAGCATTTGAAGGAGATGTCAGTCATGGTTCTCTCTGTAAATTCAACTAATAGAGGTCAGAAATCATTGCAGGACATAGTTTGGCTCATAAAGTTGTGCAAATTTAGGCTGATTTCAGAATATCTGGAGTATGATGCTGTTTTTTGTCAAAAGGTTAAAAACAAAAAAGTATAGAGGAGGAATGACTTAGTACATAATTCCATTGTGAGACATATAACAATAAAACATGGAGCAGGAAACAGGTGAGCATAAAAACACCATGTATTCAGAGAGCATCCCGGTAAGCATTTCTGATTCCTTGCAAAATGTCTGGTTAGAGGATCCACAAGCCTCTGCCTGCGAAAACATCTCCTTTAGGCAAATAGTGCAATTGCATTTGTGAAAATACTCTTAGTGAGCTGAAATCTGTTGTTTCCCAATAGGCATGATCAATGAAGGATTTGCCTATTGGAACACGTATGTGGGAGTTGATTCTCTTGTCTGTATTTTATAAGATCTAATTCTGCATTATTGGAATATTTGATGTTCCTTGTGCCAGTCAAGAATACCTGGAAATTGATTTTTTTGTTCAATAAGAGCCATTTGAGACAAAATATGAGGACACCTCGCGCCTGAATGACAGTTCTTGTGTTTCTACTCTGTAACAATGCTTTAATTTGCTTGCATATTGCAAAGTAGACCAGAATCAGTCCCACTTTTTCTAGCAAGTCTTGATTTACTTTGTGCAAGACTCCTCACAGGTGGATTCCACAGATTAATCCTTAAAAAGTACTTCTTAAATGTTTCCAATTCAAAAATTAGTCTAAACAAGGTGGAAATACCCAGTAAGATTTAATAAAAGCTGCAAGTGAGAAGAATTGGGAGTTGAGGAATGTCAGACTGGAAGGTTCTTGAACAGGGTTCCCATATTATTAATATAGTATAAACACATATTTATACATATTTCTGATATATATCACATATATAAACAAAACTGGTTTAGAGGAAAAGTATCTAAGCTGAGAGTGGATGTCTCATTTATTGCTAGCAACTGAGGAATCTGTAAATCCTTAACTTAGGAACATTTTATTAAGTTCATTTATCTTAGTTCATAGCTACCACTTTTGCATATCACCTCTGCATTCTCTGACAATATTGTTAAAAATGAAATTGATGGTAGCAATATGTAGGCAACTTGAAAAATCATATTGTTTTCTGATTGTTTCTTAGAGTTGATATAAGATGCATACCCTTAAGGTGATGAGTAGAAAGGGGTCATCTGAAGGAATCTCCTCTTTAGTCCTGCTCAGAGAGGCAAAACAGATAGGAGCTGTCAAAGAGGATTTATGAAGAGCAATGTGGAATTGCAATATGTTTTCTTTGGCTTTTGCAACACCTGACAGCAAAGGAAAACTTCAAAGATAGTTAAGATGTGCAGAGATTTTACTTAAATGCCTTCTTGATAATTTTTCAAACTGGATTTTTCCTGAATTGATGACATTAATATCTAAAGCTGCTGGAAAATATGAAGGTAACTCATTTTAAAATTAGTAACTTCAGATGTAAGGGAGAAAGCAATGACTTAGAGCCAGAGGCATCAGGTTGGCCTGCAGGGAAGCCTTTTTGTGTGGAATTTCAGTTGCAACCATAAAGACATCTCCATGAACTCTCACACTTTGCCCACAGCCTTGGCACTGGAAGTAGCACGTTCTTCTGCAGTCTGTTCTTTGGTGTTCTTTCCCCTTTTGCTTTCAGGGCAGTGCAGCAGCTGTTGCCTCCTGCCTCGCCATCAGCCCACCCTCGGTCTCTCGGTGCTACCCAAGCTCTTCAAAATATGTCTCACCCAGGAATGAAAGAAAACTGGGACACAGGCAAGCCCAAGTAGGCCAAGTTATTGCTATTCAGCTGCTTTTGTTTGAGTTGTTCTCTTCAGCCTCTTCAAGTCTGCTTATTCCTTTCATTAAGCTGTACGCAGAGCTTTGGTGTTTCAGCAGTGTTTGTTCAAGGCTCAGGACCTCTAGCTATGAGCTGTCCATCATGACTGCCACAGAAAGTAATGTGAATATTTTTAAAAGATGTGAGGCTGAGTGATGCAGAAACGGCTGTCGTGTAAAGCATGAGTCAGAAAACACTTGGCCATTACTGCTTCCAAAGTGAGTTTTGTGCTAAAACGTTGTGATGAGCCAGAGGTAGTGCTTGCTTCTGGCACGGTATTTCCATTTGCTGTTTTTTTAGATAAAAATCATGACCAGAAACGTTACAAAGCACATCAGAAGCTGCCTTGTGCTGTTGGAAACACTATTGTGTATGACAGCTTCTGGCTTGTAAGACCCACCCAGGCAGTCTGTGGAGAAGTGTTTATTACTGGTGCCACCAGACAGGCTTTTGTTGAAAACATTTGACATTGGTGTAATCTGTCCTTCATCTTGTCATAGAGTGACTGTGTAAAGCTGCTCCCTTTCATGCAGTCAGAAAATAATTCAGGAGCTCCACAGTCAACTGGTTGAGTGCCAAAAAACCTCCAGTGATTGTCCTGCTCTGCTCTGCACTGGTGTGATGTGTGCAGATTTGGGCATCGCAGTATAAAAGAGATATAAAGTATAAAGAGTACCAGAGTATAAAGAGATATAAAACTGGAGAGTGTCCAAAGGAGGCCATGAGGATGGGGAAGGGCCTCGAGAGGAAGCCATATGAGGAGAGGCTGAGGTCCTTTGGTCAGTTCAGCCTGAAGAAGAGACTGAGGGGAGACCTCATTGCAGTCACAGCTTCCTCCTGAGGGGAAGAGGAGGGGCAGGCACTGATCTCTGCTCTGTGGTGACACTGACAGGAGCCGAGGAATGGCCTGGAGCTGTGTCAGGGCAGGTTGAGGTTGGATGTCAGGAAAAGGTTCTTTACCCAGGGGGTGGTTGGGCAGTGGAACAGGCTCCCCAGGGCAGTGGCCACAGCCCCAAGGCTGGCTGAGTTCAAGAAGTGTTTGGACAATGCCCTTGGGCACATGGTGTGACTCTTGGGGCTGTCCTCTACAGGGCCAGGACCCTTGTGGGTCCTGTGCAACTCAGGATGTTCTGTGATTCTGTGATTCCAGAAATGGACACAGCATGGGCTCACTGGGCAGCCTGGCCCAGCACCCAGCTGTTCCCACGGGAAGAGGTTCTTCCTCACACCCAGTGGGAAACTTGTCTCAATTATTGTCTGTTTGTTCTTTTGCCTTGCACTGCTGGCTCCATCTTCTCAATAACCTCCTCAGGGTCAGAGATAATTTGGTATTTATTTTATTTTAAAAGTCACTTTTAGCTTTTAAGTCATTATGTGTGTCATTCTGAAAATACTTTTCTTATTGTTGTGTTTAATTTCATATTATTCTGTAGATTTTAAGAAACTTTGTTGCACTGTATGGTTTCATATAACCATGCATCCTTCTGAAGTGTCAAGTTTATGGGTTTTTTCTGACAATTATTGTGCTTCACTCTTGAAAAAAAAATCAGCCCATGTAAGGGATTTTGAAATTTAAAATGCTATTAGTAAAAAATGTGTATTTTAGTAAAGGAGAGAGTGGCCAAAGTTTATCTTCTCCTGAAGGATAGTACGTTTACATAGTTTGTACATATACCTGCTTGCCTTTAAACATGTGATTGTATCCCTTTGAGCTGCAATTTGCACGTGTTCAAAATCCACCTAAATACAGAGAGATTGGACTATATATTGGGTTTTGTACGTATCTGTTGGGAGCCAGGAAGAGGAATACAAGAATGATGAATGCTTGTGCTCTCAAGAACTGTAAGAACTTTCTTTTAACTGAGAACACAATTAGGGTGTATTATTGATGTCATGCAATATGTCAATTGCTAAAGATTGAAATGTCCTCCTTCAGTCCTTCTGAAGCACAGGGCTGTGGTGAGGCTCGCAGACAGAGTCCCAGCAGTCACACCAGACAAGCTGGCATTTGAGCAGCTCAGCTTTGGCAGCTGCTGCCAACCTGCAGCCACTGCCAAGCTCATGGAGCAGATCCCTCCACGTGGGTGAGTGCTGGGAGCGCCCTGCTAGACGTTCTGGGGGCTTCACTCTGTCTTAACACTGCTGCTCACATTAGGAGCCTCTGAGCACCTGCCATTGCTCACTATGAACAGCTGGGTGTTATCTCTCTCGCTGGCC
Source organism: Anomalospiza imberbis (assembly GCF_031753505.1). NCBI lineage: Eukaryota > Metazoa > Chordata > Aves > Passeriformes > Viduidae > Anomalospiza > Anomalospiza imberbis. Next base: position 9,764,506 of record NC_089688.1, on the reverse strand, counting down.
AAAAGACCGCAGGGTTAAAGGAAAATTGTGGCTGCTTACAGTCACCATATTTACTTTTCTCTCTCTGCCAGCACAGTCTGGTTTTCCCTCTGATCGTTTGCCCAGCCTAGACCTGAGTGCCGTAGTCGTTGTGGTGAGCAAACGTGCCCTTTCTGTGCTGGGGACCTGGGCGAAGGGGGGTTTTGTGACAAGGTGAGGGGCACACCAGTGCACCGGTAGAGGTGAGGGACAGAGCACACCAAGCCAGATCTCTGTCTCAAAGTTCCACTGGTGCATGGAGTAGGCTGGGAAAATCAGCAGAACAAGAAATGTGCACAAAGGTATCCAGTCCTTCGATCCTCCACATAGCTGGGGGCTGTGAGTGGAGGTGGCTTCAAGTGGAGCACAGACTGGCACACTGCTCTGTGTGAAGGACACTCTGTCAGTCTCTCTCCTTTTGTCACATCCCTGAATGCTGGCTTGTGGGAAGGTGAGGCTTGGAACAAAAAGAAGGCAGTGCATAAATACATAGTCTTGTGCCTGCAGAGTCCTGTTCAGAAACTGTAGTACTTCAGTGGGAGCACAGTGTCCCTTGTCACATCTTTCTGCATCTGACTAAGCCCTTGTCCTTACCTCTGAGTCCTCACCCTCCAGAGCCCTCCAGGCAGAACATCACTTTTCTGTTTAAGTGTATGAAAAGCAAAATACATTTCAGGTTATTAAAAATCATTTTCTGTGGTTTTCCTGTCACTGCTATCACCACATTTTTGTAAAAAAAAAAAAATCCATAAATGCACCCTGGTCAAAATAGTCGCAGTCAAAAGAAATGGCACTTAATTATGATACTGCTTGACTTGCTGCAAGCTCCTGACAATGTAGCCATCAACAGTAACTGTCAAATGCACTTTGGCAGCTCTGAGGTTAGCTTGAGAATTGAGTGGAATGTTCAATACCAGCAATTGAGCAAGATATTGGGAGAAATTCCAGTGACAGGGCTTTGTTGATAGGAGCAATGCAAGCTCTGAGATCAAATAAAACATCAGCTGGGAAATTAAGAAGTTATTATATTATGTGTTAGTGATGCTTAGGATTTTAGGAATAATAATCCTCATCAGCTAAGGAATTACTAAAGCAGAATTAAAGAATGCTGTTGCTTTATAAAGCCATAATATTTTTATGGAATAAACTTCTCAGAAACTGCCTTTATGGAATTACATATAAAATGATTATGTCGCTTATCCAAGGCCTATTGCACTTAATGGTCTTTGGATTGATCCCTGTATATATGTATACATCCTAAAGGAACTTTGAAAAACTCTACAGTAACTCATGCAGGAAATTTGTATCTAAATATCCTTCCCTCTGGTTCCTGCAGTTGGCAGCACAAAGCATGGCTGAACAAAGGCCTCAGGAGAGCTGGAAAGCTCAGCTCAGCATGGATTTTGCAGAAATGGAAGGTCACAGTGCAAGAAGAATAAAGGCAGAATGGAAGTTTCACTTTGGAAGATTTTTCATACTGGTGGTGGGGGGAAAATACATTATCAAAGACATTTTAACAGTACAAAACTGGGTGTGGTTATAAGATTTAGAATAAAAAATAAGGACTAGAAGGGACAGTAACAGACTCAGAGAAGATGTAGTGAAGTGCCAAAAAGCAGCCAAAAATTAAGATAGGAAAAAGGAGTGAGTCATCATTCTGAGGCAGAATACTACACCATTTCCCCCACACACACACTTTAGGCTCTCATACAGAATTGTGGAGCTCACAAGTTCTGTCAGAGAGTGAGCAAGAGAACAAACTGGAGGCAATCCTGTGCCATGATGATTCTGCTGCAGCAGGGAGGCTGGACCAGGTGACCCCACCAGTGATCCCTTCCAGCCTTACCAATTCCATGAATAATACTTTCTGTGGGAAATCTATGGTTTTCCATAGGTTCTCTAGGAAGAGAAGGGGCTCTAGGACCTGGCAAATAATTGATATTCCGCAAGAATGGATGTGGAAACCTAAGCACTGGGGAAAAAAAAACTTTTCCAAAACAAAATCCTTCTGGAAAAAATGTTATTTAGTTAAAAAACAAATCACCATACAGTTGTAATATTTTTCAGTCTTTAAGCTTATGTTCTTTATGCTTTGAAGATTTTTGCATCCCTAAGATGTGTAGTGGAATTGATGCTGGGAGCTGTGATTTTCAGTAAGCAAAAGTGACCTAAAGACTTTATGGTAGACCTAGTAGATCAAGTTTAGATATTAACTTTGAGGTGTCGGTACCTAGCACTCAGGTGGGTTTAACTGTAAGTTCAGTGGTGGTGTGCACTACTTAGCAACAACTGCAACATCAGGGCGTTATCAACATAATTCTCATACTTGTCAATCCAAAATACAGCACTGTACCAGCCAATACCAGTTTTAGCTATTGCTTCAGTACTGAGGCACTAGCAGGCAAGAGTGCCATAAAGAGGCTTTGCACCACCTAAACATGCAGAGCACTGAAAAGGTTTAAAAACCCTTCTGCTGTTCCACTGGAATTTTCTTCCAGTGTGCTTTTGCAGTTGGTTTCTTTGATGTTACTCCACTGCCATTCATTTTCTGGTGGCTGCATGGGTCACTGCTGCTGGTGCTGTCCCATTCATGGTGGATTCTCCCTGGTCCCTTCATTCACTGTGCCAGGAGAAGCACTCACACAGCACTGACATCAGGGTTCTCTCTTGGGCAAAAGCACACAGAGAGGGGATGTTGGGTTCCAAAGGTTCTTCCCAATGGAAGAATAAGGGGGGGAATTGTTCTTCCTCATTGTGCTGTAAAGGTTGGTTTGTTCATATTCACTGGTGTCTAATTCCTCTTGTTGTCCTCAATCTCTCTTTAATTTTCATTTTTGGTACCAAGGGCAGAGCTTTCTGTGTTCAGAAACCAGTAGCTGCTAGGCTGCTTTTGGGGCTAAATGCTGATGGCTCATGGGGTTATAACTGAGCTGGGTATGTTTGGCTTAGTGACGAGTGTCATTTTTGGCCTGTGCCCTTCTGTATTGAACAATAGAAGACAAAAAACCATAGGTGCTCTGTGGGGTGCCGGCCCCCTCCTCCATTTTAGACATGATGTGGTGATTTGGGGAGAAGGGAAAGAGTTTCTTTGAAAATGCCTGCTGCTTCCTTGCTTTTTTCTGCCAAGAGCTGCTCATTGCTTTTTTCTACTACAACTCGGTTGCTGGGGTACCACAGCATTCAGGGCCACGTGCAGTCCTTGTTGCCCAGGAGGACCTTGCACAAATCTTTAGCTTTATATCTCAGATCTGCAAGCTTTCACATGTGATTAGGGCAAGAGTTCATCTTGTTTAGGTGTAGCTGTTTGGCCCATAATTTCACATCCTATTACTATGGTACTATTTATTCAGGGCCCTGATGCATTTAGTAGAAATGTCGTCAATAGTGGACTAATGCAAAAAAGAAATCAAATGTTTCAGATCATTTAGGTTTTTTTTTTCTCTCCACCAGCTATCAAGTTTCTCTCCTGTGGGACTTCTACTCCTTAGGGGGCTGTTTCTTTGCTTCTTATCCCTTTCACACATCAGCAAAAGTGCAGGCAGCCATCAGGCAGGAAGATTACTGCCAGAGGATCACAGTCTTGGACAGCTTTACCCTTTTATCATAAGTTTTATTCTGTGAGCTCATTGTCTAAAATATCACCATAGATTTTTAGCTGTCAGCCTCTATTACCCCGATAAATTTTTTTCCCTTATATCCACTCTGAAAATTAACTTTGGGGAGGGAGGAAGAATGTCCTCCATATTTATCTTTCTCTTATACTTAGAAAACTCAAGTTAAAACATGTATATTCAGATTGTATCAAAAATTAATATGCTAAAAAAGAAAGGTTCATATGTAATTTTAATTCTCATTAGTATATAATAGAAATGTATTACAGGTTGGCATACTGGGTGTATTTTTGCAACAGTAGAAAGTCTTGGAGAAACTTAGAATTGCTATAAAAAATTCTAAAATTGAATCGTTCAGCAAGGAAAATTAGTGCTCACACACAGAGAACTGATGAGATTTAGGTAGTGAATTTGGTTAGTCACTGACTTTATCCATCTTGGAAATAAAAGGAAAATAGATAAAGTTTGTAATAGGATTGATTTGTCTTACTTGTAAATTGTCAATACAAAAGAACTTGTAACAAGATTTTTTTCTTAAAAGGAAAAGGTTACCTCTCATCCCTTAGCTTCCTATGGGGCTGTTTCAAGTCTGAAATTTAATGAATATGTTGCAGTGAATGTACTTAGATATGGCTTTGAGAGTTTGTTAGATTTCAGCTCTGGAGTTAGCTGGCACAAATCCCAAGTTCCCTGCAGATAAACAGAAAAGATAGTTTCTTAGGATACCCAAGTTAAAATTAATTTACCTTCACAATTAAGATCTTGCTGTTTAAAATTGCTAATCAAATTTTCACTTTATAACAAGTAGTACTTGCTAAAGATATTGGCACCTTCACTCCTGCTGTAACCATAGACAACACAAGAGCTGTGTAAGGTTATACATTTGGTTTTTTTATTGTTTGGGTTTTTTTGCAGGTAACTCTCCAGCATTCAGCTCATTTCATTTGAGGATATTTTTTCATTACTTTTTGATTGAGATTTCACCTTTCACTCACCAACCTAAAATTGAGAGCTCAGCCTCAGAGTTACAGCACATAGCTTTGCATCACTTTTCATGATGACTCTATAACATTACGCCTAATTCATGGCTTCATTTCTAATCTCATGCAAAACCAGTGCCAGTGTAGCATTAATGGTTTAGAACCAAGTGCTCAAAATAAGTCAGTCAGACATGTTGAACAGTCTTTCTTTTCTTTCCTGTCTTCTGTGCATGCAGGAAATTATCTCACTAGTGTTAAATGCCAATATTCAAACAATGTAAATATCATGCAGTTGTAATATATAATGGGCTGCATCTATTTCACTTTGCATTCATTAAAATCCTTGTGCTGTGGACGTTCCACTAGTAGAAGAAAATGGTTTTGTTCATCTTTGTTACAGTCAGAATTATCGAATAGTTCTTCCCAAGAAAGAATCACTGTGAAAACTGTGAAATGTTTTATGAACTTGTGCCAGCAGAAGTCAGCTTGCTTTGTTTCTAGTCTGAGATGGGAATCTGTGCAATTAACCTTGACTCTGTCCTCTCTGTAAACGATAGCAGATAAAAACTTCTGCTTCTGGTTTGGGAACCTAAATGTCTTGAATCCATTTTAAAAGGGAAATTCTACCCAGACAGATGAAAGTCTTAAGGAAGAAAACTCCGTGTCTTTTAAAAGTAGCTGAGACTTAGAAAAAAACATGATATTTTATGTGAAGTAATCCATATGCTCTTGAAGATGTTGAAACAGAGTTGTCTGGGGTGGGTTTATCTATTTCATGTATTTGCAAAGACTTCTTTAGAGGTTAATATGTTTATATTACATTTTGTCATGTTAATTTCTGCAATGGAAGAGGCAATATCCTTGTGGTTGCAGAAAGAACAAGGGTCTTGACTTTCTCAAGGTCAAAGGAGAAATTTGTGAGCTGTGCCATGTAGCATCTCAGCGGTTTCACTATGCCTTAGCACAAGCCACAGCATATGGCAGAGAATCTGTGCAGTAGGTTTTTGCAAGTGCAAGAACAGAGAAAACTCTTGGGAGAGTGGAATGTCTGATGCTGAGGCAATCACAGATTTTGTGGAACATGCAGGCTTTTTTTATTCTCTTCATGAAATAAATTTAGAATGCTGTATATAGTTCAGTACTTCTCACACATAAATCCACCTATATTGAGAAACATGCTTTAACTACTCTCTTTTAACTTATGGGAATCTGTATTTTATTGAAAATCTTGATATTGTGGATGAGGTTTCCATGTAGTCCTTCTCCATTGTTGTCTGTGGCACTTTGAGGCTGCTGGACGCCAAAGAGAGTTTAAGTGCCAAACGATACTTTTGAGGTTCACTTCAGAAGTGAGGTTCTGGCTCTGCAGGATATTCCAATGCCATGTGGAATTGAGGTGTGGCAGGAAAAGTATGGGTAAGGCATGGAGGGAAATGCAAAAAGTGTGGCAGTGAGGTCACAGCAGGCATCACAGCACCCAATTCACTGCCTCTGCATGACCCAGTTTTTGCATGGAGACCAAAAAAAAAAACCCAAAGCCCTGCCTGCATGCTGTCTTGTATACTATTGAGGAAAAGCTGGCTCTGTGCATGTGGAAAGCTATTGGGTTTCATGTATACCAATGACAAGATAAAGGGTTTCCCATATTTGTTTATAGCATGTTGTTACTTGCAGTAATGCAGAGGGGATCCTCTTAGGAGGAGGGAGTGAGGAAGGTAAGGGGATGCTGGTTCTGTTAGGGTTTGTGCGTTTTGGGCTGGGAGTAAAAATTTCAGCATAAAAATTAATCTGCACCTTTATTCATTTCCATGGGGGGCTTTTCTTCATAGAGCAAAGGTTAAGTAATGCATTTGTATGGTAAATGTCGTAATTTCTCAGTTGGCTTGGTTTGAATAGTCAGTAATTATTCTCTCCGATGCTTGTGACCATATTGAGATTTTATTCATAAGCCATTGAAATAAGCACAAGGGGGAAAGTTACTATTTTTGTTTTGTTATTGTTTTGTATAGGCCACATGCACAATGCTGTTCTTCATATTTGAAATCCCTTTCAAAGATATTTCAACTCAAAACACACAATAAAACCAGAGCATTCAGTGATTATGGCTGGTAATGATATTGTGGATTTAGGTGCTGACAAAGCCTAACATAATCTGTTTTAATTAACTAATATTTTTTTTCCTCAGTAATATGGTTAGAATCATACTCAAGGACCTTGTATCAGTAATCTTCCTTTTATAATAAAGTCCAAAAGAAAAGACTAGTTTCAGCTTATGTACAATAAAAAAAACTACCATATCCTTCAGAAATAATAATCATGAGAAAAATGTGTCAAACCCTACACTTTTTAATCCTCTGAAGACGTACTTGTATGTTTCAGTGGGTCTTTCCACATGCATAAAGCAAACAGGGTACAGACTGTAAATTTTAAAGAGCAAGAAAATTAAAAAACCTAGACCCCCAGTACTTGGACTGTTACATGCATTTTCTTTTCATAATGTATGTGAAACTTAACTGTGCTATGAGCAATGGGTCACCAGTAGTCATTTTGTGCTTTATAATAGCAGCAAACGAGTGAGATAAGCTTAGAAAATTTTGAAGCAAGTTGGAAAATTAGAAACAATCGATAGCATAATTGAGAATTGGCTCCACATGTAACAGGGCATACAGTGCATGGGGACTTTGGGAGCTCGGCCTTGCAACAGGCACCATGTTCCACGTGAGTTTGTCTTGTCTTTATGTTCTGAGAAGACCTTTCTTTCCATAATTTTTATTAAACAAATAGTCTGCACCTAAACATTTTACTAGGTTAATTTCAGCACTGTGGTTGTATCTCTCTCAGTAGAGGCTGTGTATTTTTTCTAATTTGAATGCTTGGTGAAATTCACATTCTGTAGTCTTAATCCTCCAGTGGATTATCCAGGAACATCCACGGCAGTTTATATTTTGTTTTTTAGCAGAAATATTTTCTTGGCTGCTCATTAAATGAAGAATTCTCTCCCAAGAGTATTTATTTCAACAGACTGTAATTGAGATTATGTACTTCACAAGGAATATATTAATATATGTGAATAAAGAGAGACTTATCATTTCATTCACACTTCAGTTTACCTTGGAAGTTAGTTTCAGTATGTAAATACATGTATGCACCAGCTGATGCAAATTCTTGAGCAAAGGGGAAGGAATCTGCAGTTTTCCTCTTGTATTCACTTTGAATTTCTCCAGGTTTCTGTTCTATGAGGGCCCAAATGCTTTGCAGTGCTTGGCTACAGCCATCTCCAGATCTAAGCCATTTTTGATGCTGCTTGTCTCAGCTGTGCTACATGTGCTTAGCATAATAGTGAGGTTAGATCAAGGCAACCATGAGGAGAACTTCATCGTTTGCAGAGAAAGACAGATTGCATTGCTGTTAGTAAGAAGGTGAATATTAAATAAAGCCAGTGCGGAAGATTAGAGAATGGAAAAATGCCAAAAGGATTATATTTAAAGACGTTAGAGACAAAAAAATGGTGGAATCCAATGCATAAATATTTATTTATGCATTGGATTCCACCATTTTTTGGATTTCCACCATTTTTTCATATTGAAAAATGAACAAAGGTGCCTAGAGAAATGGAGTACGAGTAATCAATAAGTACTACTTTAAATATGCACTGTACAAAATAAACAAAAAGGAAAGAAAATATTGATCAGCATGTGTTGAAAGCTGGTGACAGGGATTAATCTGACTACACAAAAGACTTAAATCTTCACATAGTTGTTTCAGCAAGATAATATTGTCTGGTCTCTGAATTGCTTTTATCTTGGTAAGGCTAATTCTAAAGCATCTTTAACTAGGCAGTGATCGCTATTCAGGACTAACAAAAGAGCATAGCTGTATTAAACTTCCAATTTCTCAAAAAGAAATAGCAAGAGAAAAAATAAAGTATTTAATGAGGATTTCTGTTGAAAGGAAATCAAAATTAAGCCTAGTGCACACATTACTTAAATCAGTTTGTTTTCATAAATAGATTTTTTTAGCTCTTATTTATATGGAATGTTTGAGTGAAACTGCAGTTCATAACTATGTATGGTTCAGTTGGGGCTTAGGCTGTAGGTGCTGACATCATTATTCAGGCAGAACAGGTTAACAATTGCTGAAATGAAGAGTTTTTCAATGAGTTTCAGTGTGATTACATCAACATAAGAATTCAAATTTGTTAGATGTGTGTATTACTGTGGAAATGGAAGCTGAGTAACTGTGTTTGCACAATTGCTTTTAACAGCAAACAAATAAATAAAACAAAAGACATTAAACCCCAAACATTTCATTCAGTGCCAGTAAGGATTTACTGTCTAGATCCAGATTTTGTACCTCCCAGTGAGGAATAGGCCTAAAGCTGTACTGGAAGCACTTTTAGTGTAATGTGAACAGGATTTCCTCTTGAATTACAAATTTTCCAGTTATATTTTAGACAGGTGAAAAGTCTATTTGCTTCTTTTTATCTTTAAGATAGTGTTTTAGAAGTACAACTTTTAGAATTTCAAATTTAAATGATGGAGAAATGTCAGCAGAAGCTGAGAGCTGAGGATATTTTGAATCTTAGCTCACTATGGTGTTGAGAGAGCAAGTAGACAAGTAATTAAAAAATCAAGATTTGATACTGTTATTTTCTTTTTAATAGCTTACAGAAAAAATAACTGATACTTGCAAGAGACAAATGCTTGTGTTTAAGATTCCAAATGTTTAGTAACAGCACTATGATATTCATTCTTGAAAAATTATTAATTAGTACTGATTAGGTGATTGTACATAGCCTTTAGTGATTTGTCTGGATTTACCTTGGTGTTGTCATACAATATTTGTTATGAACCTGAGAGTTACAAACTTGGAGTTACTGCCACCCACTTGACATGTGTGCCTGCTGTTCACACTGATGGGGGTGTCTGCACTGAGGAGCTCCAGCCAGGGAAGGAAATGTAGGTTTGTCAGCATACAGGACTTGTACTGTGCTCTGATAATCCTATGTGTTGGGTTTCCACCTGGAATATGTGGATGAAAATACTGGTTTGTACATTGCATGCTTGGAGAAACTGATCTTTAAAAATAGCAATCTGTTTGGCATGTTCACATTTTGAACTAGAAAAGTGGTTGGAAGAATAAACATAAAATATGACACTTAAGGAGCTGTTGAATTGAATGTGTGAATCTTCAGTTGCTTATCAGCTCCTGTCTGCTGTCATGAATGAGTGTTTTCTCTTATTTCCTTAGCTTTTTAATTTTTTTTTCATTCTGTTTCTGTTTTAAAGTTATTTAGAATATTATGAGATTTATAAAGAAAATCTGTTTTTCTAAAAACATACACCTCTCAAAGCAATATCTGGTGCTTCATAGCAAAATAGTCATTGGGTTCCATGCAAGTTCATTGAGTTGATTTTTTACTCTGGCATGTTTTGCATAAGCTTCAGGACATGAGAGTAAGGCATTGTAGTCACCACTCAAATAAAAAAAAACATTATATTTTTGGGGTAGGTAAAGGAGATCTCTGACTCTTGTGGGATATTAGAAGAGCTCTGATTGTTCTTTCCTTAAGCCAGAGAAACTCCATGGTGGTAGGGCTCTTTATCCTATTGATGGTAAAATCTTTGCTAAGAAAAGCTGAAAAGCAGCATGTAGGGCAGAGAAAAGACTAAACTGTCCTGGTTGTCATTATTATGTATCTCTCAGAGTGTACTGGGGCCATTCTCTAAAACTTCTGAGGAGGTCACAGCTGCAAGAACCTTATCTAGATGAGAGCTTCAGAGAAGCACCCATTCTGTGGAGGAATTAGGCAGCCCAGATCTCCAAGTATCGGTGCATTATTAGTGAAGCCATGAGGTGCTGCAGTCTCCTTTTGGCAGCTGCTCTTTTCTGTGCTTTCCTAACCGTGCCCTTTGCTGTCCACAGAGAGCGAGGAGGTGTACCAGCGCCAGGTGCTGTCCATCGCCTGCATCGTCTTTGGCATCGTCGTGGTGGGCATGCTTTGTGCAGCCTTCTACTTCAAAACAAAGTAAGAGCCTTCCTCTGCTGTGTCTGGGGCTTAGCTGCTGTTCTTTTTATAGCCTTAGAGTTCTTCAGCTTCTCCCCTCCTTTTGAAGTTGTTGTTATCTCTGGTCTGGCTACAGCAGTTCCCCATGGCTGCACTAAGTCCTCCCCAAAACATAACCAGGAGCAATATGTGTTCTTCCTTCTATCTTTTGGTATCATGAAAGAATAGATTGTGTCATATCCAATTCTCTTTTTTTTTTTTTTTTTTTGACAGTAATAATTTTGTGTCATTTACCATCAGTGCAATAATCTCTTTACTCTTCTGGAAGTGATAGTTTAAGCATACCGTCTCCTTTTTGCATTTCATTTCATATCCCTGAAGTCCATTTCTGTATGATGACAGCAAAACTAAAGTTAGAAATGCAGAAACAAGTCCTCTGCAAATATCTGTAACCTGTAGCTAGTAGAGCAGCCTGTTGATGGAGATGCATATGAGTGTCAGTAACACAGAAGCACATAGGTTTCACTACTGTCTGTAACACAGATCTATTCAAGTAGTGAAGTCATCTGGACTAAACTAATTGCAGGTGAAATACTGTCCACTCTATTGTTTTATATTCCCAAATGAATATTATTTTATAATATTTATCATTATGTGTGTAATCTGAGTTGCAAAAACCTCATAGCAGTTACATGACATGCTTGTCAGTGCCTCTGTAACAATAAATATGTTTTGTATGGTGGTCATCCTTCATTCCTGTTCCAGCTGGAGTTAATGAGAGAACACCAATCAATATAAAAAAGTACCTGCATGAGGCTAGTCAGGGTGGCTGAGCATCAAAAATGTGAAGCTTGGCACTATTTTACAGTTTGGATGTTATCTGAATCCCCCTTTCTAGAATTTATTTTAATGTCTAGGAAATCTAATGAGGATTGGATTTTATTTAGAAAAAAAAATTGACTTCTCTATTCGGGGGGAAGTCACCAGGTCTTTTTTACCCCTTTTCCCCTCAAACTTCAGGGGTTGGCCATGAGTGAAGATTTGAGTTGGCTCACCTTTTTTTCTAAATTATTCTGATGTCTTGAGGGATTTTGTTTAATTGCTCTGTGGGCATTCAGAGTGACAGTTATGCTAGCTGGGAAGGACAGGCTGGCAGGACAGTTCCTCCCTGCAAACTCCTCTGTAGTGTAAACTGTGAGCAGAGACAGCCACTTTGGCACTGCCATTAGGAATGTCATTATGCATTTTGGATCTGCAGATCTTAGAAGAAAGAGTGAGTGAGAATCTCCCTGGAAAGGCTTGAGGGTTTTGCTGATGAAGAGAGTTTCAGAAAGGCAGGATGGGATTGTCAGTAGGAAGAACATGCAGTCAATGAGCAAGAATAAAAAGCCTGTGAATAAAAAGCCCCTCTGTTATTCACAGTGCCCCTCTTGGTCCAGCACTGCTGTAGGGAGTGGTGAGAGCTGGGTTGGAACAGCGTGCAAAACACCCTGGCTTTGATGAGGTGGTGAGGAGAGCTAAGTCTGAAAATAATGAGTGGAAATAACACTTGAAAGAGGAACTTACAGGAAAATAGTGCATCATAACTCAGGAGGGGGTGTTGGGTTTGGCACTTTGTCTGCATTATAAATATGAGAGTTACTGAGAAGAGTTGAAGTGGGCTGGTGCCAGACTCTGGGAACTGAAGTTTGGAGAGTTATGAGAAAATGAGCACCTGTGGTTCAGTCAGGAGGCCTCAGACAGTGTACAAGGGAGACTGATCAGTCCCTCACACCCTGGCTGCAGCTCCATCTGGTGCTGTCCAAAAAGAAAATAAGTGTCTCGACTGGAGCCCAGGTAAAATTGTAAATGTAACATTTGTCGGTTTCTTAAGGGTGCAAAACCCAACAAATTTGAAGTGCCTCAGCACTTACCATATGTTAGCTTTGAGTCAGCAGGTTTTTGGGAGCTTCTTTATCAGGCATATGTACCCTGACTGCGCTTAAGAATTATCAAAGCATTCCTCTTGCATGGGGGTTATCTTGGGGTTTCATTTGACATACAAAAATTTTAGAATATTGCTAACAGATATAGAAACTCTGAATAGTACATCTCTTAAGAGAAAGGTTTCCATGAAGATCCTGACTTAGTCTGACAATTCTATAATACCAGCTGCTAGAAATAGGCACTTCCCTATATGCCATTGAATTAAAAGTCCTATTTTAAAATAGATTCAATCTGAGAAAGTTTAATTATAAACTCTGTGCCCTTCCAATTATTCCTTTTAGGTTAATCAAGAAAGTGCTGGAAGTCTTAGCAACAGATGAAGAGTACAGTAATGGGCTGCCCTTTACAGCTTAGACTTTTACAGATGACTAGTGACTTTATTTCTTGCTGAAGTAACAACTCTTCGTTGCCAAATAACTCTAAAGTAGAACACATAAGGCCCATTTGTTTAGAAAACAAAACTTATAAAATAAATTTATTAATCAGCAAATAACTTTGAATTATTAATGGTCTCTAGTTTTATAGCTGTGCATCCTATAGTTTGGCAAAATGAATATGCATAAAGCTGATATTAATGTTAGGTTGCATGAACATAAAAGGAAATTAATGATTGGATTGTTTTTCTCAGCAAATTACCTTCAGGAATTTCAATTGTAATGTTAAAGACTGCAGTAGTGAAGCTGAATTTTTGCAGTTTAATTACACATGTTTATAAATATAGAAACAACTCTATTTCTTTTTTATAACTAAATCCAAAAATTGTTTTGTTATTTTCCTGATTAAATTGTCATTTTGTATGTATATGAGAGGTACCCAACATCTGATGCTGTGATCATGTTTCAATATCACTGTTCATACCTTACATAAAGTCATGCAAAAAATTCCTGAAGCTTCCATAACCATTCTGGAGACCAAGCAAGAGACTGGTTTTCCAGCAGGACATAGGAATGGATGTGCTAATTTCCTCAGTGTATGTAATTTAGCTGATCAGAAAATAGTTCATAAAAACGCTAAAGTTGCTTTTATAAATCTCCCCTGGAATTTTATGAGATGCTGAAGAGCTCATTTAGACTTCTTACAAATGAAATTGTTCAATTTCATTAAATTCAAAAATTAGTGGATATTAAAAACATTTTTAAAAGAGATGTTTTAGACTCAACTGACTAATTTAATTTGACACTATATTCCTTCAGATTATACCAATATTAATTCTACCAGTTTTGGCTAAAGAAAATCTTGAATGTTTTTGGGAAATTATTTTGAGAAATTATTTCCTCACCTACCTCTATTCATAGATTTTACTAGTTATGAGTTCCTAGCAATACTCAAAACATGCCACTCATATTTGTAACATGCTTACAATATAAATTAATTCTTTTCCATTTGCTTCAAAATAGGATGCAAGTAGAAAGCTTAAGAGGTGCTTAGAGTCCTGGATTTGTTATGGCTTATGACCTGTACTCAGGAAACAAGCTGTAACAAATACTTCTAAGCAGGTATTTACAATTTGTTGAATTTAAGCAAATGCTTACAATTGTGTCATACTGAACCAAAAAGAAATATTGAAACTATGTTATTAAAATTGAATATCTGAACTGCGATACTTCTTACTTTTATATTGAGGGAACTTGTCCTCTCTCACAGACCCCTTCACTGAACACATAAGTAAGTAATTTTCCTCTGCTTTCTTGTACCTTCCAGCAGTAGACAGAGATTCCACTGTGAATAAGAAATTAAAATTAATTTTATACTTCATTCAGTGTCAAATTCACTGTCTGATACAAGATCCTATCAAGCTTAATGATGTCGTAAGTCTTTCCAAAATCAAATCACCAGAAATGTTTCAAAATACTGGTGAAGCTGCTTTGCTAAAATTTAAATTTCAGTATAGAAAGGCCGTATTTTGTTTATCTCTTATAAATACTTGCCAGAAATCACTTCCTTCAGAAATTTGGCCCAGCACCAGTTGCTGTCCAAAACCTGCTGGTGTTGTAATTAAATGCTGCTACTGGTGAGTCCTTGACATTACTGGGTTGTTTCCAAGGCCATTGTATGTTCAGTGCGGGAGATGCATCTTGTGGGGAGAGAAAGAAAGCAGAGAAGGAAAGAATTAAAATGGTATTGTGAAGTTTTTTGCTCATCGTTATTTAGAGCTGATAGTCCCAGACAATGTAGCTTATCACAAAAAAAAAAAAAAAAAAGCTGATAAAAGAGCTTAAATGTATTTTGCTAACAGTTTTTGCCCAGTTGAGATAACTTTTTACAGAAGATAAAAGTAATATTTAAAGTTTGCTGTCTCATATCCTCTATCATGTACAGAACTTAAAAACTGTTTGTCACTTCCACTCAATATATTGTGGCAGAAACAGAAAGTCTTTGTTAACAGCATAGTTATCTCCTGAATAATGCAAGAGATTCATCCAGTGGTATTCCTAGCTCTGACACGGTGGATTTTAGTATAATAAGTCAAAAACACAGTCTCAGTGGCCATAGTGATGTTTTTTTCCAGGTTTAAACATACAAGCAGAAGCTGCTCTGTACAAGATGTGTTATAGATCAAGTCTAATCAGCTGGCAGGAATCTTTGATTCTTCATCAATTTTTATAGCCAGCAGGGGCTAATGCCTGTTTTATTTGCCAAAACCTTTTTTCCAAATGAGAGCAAAATGCTTTTTTATTATTCAGACTGACTTGCAAGCTATTGTTAAATGTGCAATAGATGATCTTACAAAACTGCACTAGCACAACGAGCATACTATTATAGTAATCTGAGAATAGAAGGTATTTTAAAACAGAAGAGAGGGGTTTTTTTTCCTTTGTTAAGACTTGCCAGGAAACAATGGCTGCATTGGAATATCAGACATTAGTGAATTAGCTCAGCTGGCTCATCTAACACGGTGAAGTTTTGAACAAAGGGAGCTCTGGCTATAAAAGTATCATGGCTATAGCAGAAGATCAAGCAAGCTCTTTCTTACATGAATTTTATTTCTCTCTGCAGGAAACAAACCAAGCAGATTCATGAACAGCTGAAAGAAACACAGAATAGGAAAACCTACAGTCTAAATGCTTCCAGCATGATGGCAAAGTCGGAGTGTATGGCACAAAGCCAAGTCCAGCTGCAAAATGTAAGTAATCCTGCCAGCTACAGCACTTAATAGCCTGGCTGAGTTCCTGCTGCTGATGGCAGCACATCGTCATGCTGCTATTAACATCTGAGCAATGGGAACCACAATTCTCACCTCCTTCATAAAATGTTTTCTATCAGGCCTCTTAATGGAAAGCAGGCATTTTTTTCTAAAGTTATTTCAATGGATCCTGGTACATTTTGTTCATGTAGCAGACTTTGCTGAGCCCCCCAGCTCTGCATTCAGCAGTGGAAATTGCTGTTATAGTTTCCAGCAATACCTGAGGTCGTACATGTCTGTATGTGTAGTGGGGGTCCTTGAAATTAAGAGATGTCATGCCTTCCAATAATTTATGAACCTGTGTGAAAAAACATAGAGATTCGTCACAGTTAATTCAGAGTAAATTCCAAATCTAGAACTAAATTTACACATGTAAACAAATACCCAAGGGAAGACTGTGCAGATGGTCTCATTTCTCTGGGTCTTTATTTAAAGGTACTTTAGTTTACAGAAAGAAATTAGTCTGTTCAAACTAAATTTGAAATATATTTAATCATTTTCTGAATATAATTATATGTAAGTCATTGCAATCTCACAATCATGAAATATGTAAAGCGTGTTTGAAATAAGGAACTTGAAGACAACCAATTTATTTAGCCCTGGTATTTTTTTAGGAAGATATTTTCCAGTATATGTCATTCTCTTTCCCCTGCTCACACACAGTCAGCGCTGTCTTACTTTTGGAAAAAGGGTCCTGGTAGCAATGTAATAGGAAAATACAGAAGATGTATTAAAACCTTTCTAAATTATTAACTCCTTAAAAAAAAGTATCTTAGTGTTGCTTAAATTACTACCTTATTTGCCAGATTCCATCAAAATAGCGGGAGTTTAGCAAAAGTGAGTACTCATGCCCACTTAACCAGACTTCTCAACTCCTAGTTCACATCCAATTAATTTAGAGATAAATGTAAGCCCTTTTAACCAATTTAGAGTAACCAGAGCCTCCCTGCTAAGACGCAGAGGCTGTGAGAGCATTGCTTGAATTCACTAAAAGTTCTGTTTTGTTAGGAACACTCTTGTAGTGCTCCTATATATGCTCATGATATGCTTTGTAATTCAAGAAAAATATACTCTTTCAAGAAGGAAGACAGCTCCACTAAATTGACATAATCACAATTTGGGGAACCTTGTGCAATTTTTTCTCTCACTTTCAGTTCATTCAGCCTTATATTATTTCTAGCCCCTAAAAAGAGCTGTTGGGAGTGTTATTGGTTGTAATGATGGCAACAAAAGGTAAAGTTCATGATCCTTTTGTTCTATCCTGTGAAATAAGCCTTGGTTAACACTAAGAATATGCTCTTTGGCATTTTCTCACTGTAATTCAATGCAATATTTTGTCATTTTCTTTTGCTGTGACCATAGTCATAATGGCTGAAATAGCAGTTCATAGATTCTGGACATAGAGATTGAACACCATCGTTATATTTACTATTTTAATCCAAATTTGATTTTCAGTTTTTATTGCTGTTCAGCCTGACATTATGAGTGCTGGTAATTAACACACCATTTTCTTGTTCTTGTGGCTGTTTGCAGGCAACTATTTTCTCCTTACTATTAATGCATTCTCCCTTTGGGAAGATAGGAAGGAAGAAAAACAGAATGACCTTGTGCAGGATGTAGTGTAACAGTGTAATAACGGTTTCTATTGTTAGGAAGATTTTAGCGCAGGAATGCATGCAGGCAGCTCATGAAATATTTACAAAACTTGCCAGATTGGAGTGGGGAGGGGAGGGCAGGGTTTTGGTGAGGCAGCAGAAAAGGGACTTTGGAAGGTATTTTGTAGGAATGGCGGAGTGACTCCCCCTCAGAGACCAGAGGTCTGCCTCGGGCATATCTGCTGGGTGGAAAGGGGATCAGGCAGCCTGGATGTGATCCCACTGTCATTCCCATCTGCAGCTGCCACTGCATGGGCCTGGGGAGAAATCTTAGTTCTCTTCATTTCCAGGAGCTAATAATAAGCCTAAATAAATGAGGGCAATTACTTTCTGGAAACTACTCCTCCAGTCTGGCATTTTGGTTTAGGTGATCCTGGAAGTTGTTTCTTTTCCACTCCACTTTGTGCTCCCCTTACAAGCAAGAGAGTTTTCCCATTTTTGCCACATTTCTGTCTTTCCCTAGAAGATTATCTCAGACTTTTCTCTTGTCTCTCTTGAATAGACTGGGTGATGCTTTCAGGCTTTTCACACAGCTCTTTCTTCTTCTGCAGAGAATGCTTTTCTCTGAGAAGACCTGAGAAAAGTTGCATAAGGTTCCTTATTCTTGATGACTATTCTGAAGGAACCATCACCTTTTGACTGAGAGGTTGCTATATTTAGTTAAGGGCTCATCTATCTTTCCAAATGTGTTGCTTTAGAATGAGGTTTAACTTATTTCCCAAGGCCCAGGGTATAGCAGAAAAGGTTTGAAGTGGTTTGTGGCTATAAAGAGCTTGACCAATCTCAGTGAAGTAATTCTTCCTCCCATACTCAAGTGTATTACATTTTCTTAACTCCCTGCCTCTGCTCCATTGTGATTCTGAAAACTGAAATAAAGGGTTGGATTTTGTCAAGACAACTATGTTCTCTCTGAAGTCCTGCTGCTCATCACTGGTAATTGTGCTCACCTGTCTTAGCCTCGGTAGCAATTTCATTTTCTTAGAGGTACAAATTAGATGAAAAATACTGTGTACTGTAAGAAGGATTCATAAATATCTGTTTCAACACAGCTCTTAGGATTTCCTGAATCTCCTCCAAGTCCACTGCTTTTCCCAAACATTCTGGCAGCAACACACTTAATTTCTTGCTAGGTGGTTCTTGCTAGGAATTCTAGCCTCTTGGATTTAAAGACTAATGCACTGGTAATCTTGCCATAATTCTTCAGCCAGGAAAAGATGTGCCAGCTTTTAATTCAGGACCTTTGTGGTACATAGGAGATTAATTTCACCTAATGCATAAAACCTAGGGCTTCCCAAGTATTATGTACCCCTTCCCAAAAAGATCATGCTCCTTTCAAGAGATATTTAAAGGGCTGCAGCAAACAATTAGGTCTCCACATAATCAAAAGGAAGGAAATTGTTATTCTCCCCATCTAGAAAGACAAGTGCTTGGTGCACCCTCATACACCATGCAGGTGGCAGAAGGAGGTGGGGTGGTTCCTGATTCCTACCTGCTTTTTCCACTTACAGTAGAGGGTTTCTTTTCAAATTCTCACAACTTGGTAAATATGTCATGGACAAAAAATTTAAAAAGAGTCAGCTGAAACCTTGACATTCCTTTAGCAATTCTGAGAATTGTCATGGCTTTTTAGAGTGGCCTTTTTCATCCTCGTGGTTTTTAATATCTTCTTCCATGGTACCAAGGGGATCTATTAATTTCCCATCACTGTCCCTCTGAGGTGGTTAATATGCTTTTCAGGCTGTACTGTGTGGTTTCAATTTTCACTACACTTGTTTCTAGTCGTTTGGAACCTCTACCTTCAGGTCTCTGCAATTCTTGTAACGAGGGACAAAAAATGTTCTTGTTGCATCTTTTTTGCCTTTTGTTCATAGTTGTAGGGAATAAAATCTTTTCAGTCACTGTGATAGAAATGCAATTACTATATGACAAGCAAGAGATACTTTAAATCTTTTAAAGGAGTACTCTGTGGGTTTACGTGATTTACCATTTGATTTATCAGCTGAGATCAAGAGCAAATTTCCCATTTCTGTATCACATGGCTACTAAGGAAGAGCTGCCAGAATAGACAAACCTGAATTTACTGTCCTCTGTCTAGAGGCAGTGTTGGCAACAAAACATACAGAGCATAGGGGAACAGTAAGGATGCTAAATGTACCACCTGATGAGCTTTTGTGCAAGCTCAGTCCCCTCAGAAAAATCACTGGTTCTTTTCCTCCTTGAGGCGACCTCTCTGAATGCCATTTCAAGCTGACCCCTCTGCCTTCTCAGTTCTTTTTGAAATGGGATTCCCACATCACCTCTCTTCCAATGCCACATGAATTTCTGGACCTTTTACTATTTTGGAGGAATCACTGAGGGTGAGGAGCTAAGTAAGCCTGTGGGAGGGATGGGTGTTTTGGTTTGCATAACACCAGGACAGCAGTGTCAAGCTACTCTGCAGCATTCGAGGGGCATTTGTTGTCCCTGAGCCCTGCATTTCAGAACAGGGAATTCAAGGTGTAGAGCAGAGGAGTTATGTGCTCACAGTAATGCAGCAGGTCAGTGAAAAAGGCTGATTTCTTGTCTCTTGGCTCAGGCTGCCTTCACAGATTCACTTAACGTTAACTAGCAGGGGGTAGAATTTTTATTGTCAGAGAGTTGAGTAATTGCACGTAATAGATTATTTTCTCCATGGAACAATGAAAAATTGAAAATTTGCAAAATGCTTTTTTTTAAGCTATCATTATTCTTTAATTTATTTAGCCAGTGCCTCAGTGTTTTTCAGTAATTGCTCAAACAAGAGCAGATAATTAACCAAGGCAATAAAACCATTAAAAAACCCAAATACAGATAAGCTTTCAGTGATGCTTTCAACCTACTGTAACAGGCCTTTGAAAGGGTCTCACAGCTTGTTTTCCATCACAGCTGAGTATTCAGCAGCTCACAATAGTCAGAGGCTTCCATGGAGCTCAGCCCAGGTGAGAACTGAGCTGTGAGAGCAGCAGGATGAGTCCTGCTGGGATGTGGCTGGGGAACGATCCCCTAATGTACTTCTGGGGGCACCACTGATACTGCTGCAAGCTCTTCACAAAAGTATGGAGGTGTTTTCCTCCAGAGGTGGTCTTAGAGAATGGATGTGGCACTTGGAGTTAAACCAAAGGAGAATAAACCCAACTGTGTTTAAATATATTAAAATGTATTAATAACCTGGTGCATCCAGATCTGTTCAATTACATTGTTAGAATTCCCTGTATATTCACACCCTCAATTTAAACTCTAATTCACATTTCTATTGTAATGAAATGTTATGAATGTTATGACTGTGTATTTAGTGGCATATCTGAAAAGGGGACAAATGTTCAATTAGGGGAAAAATGCCCTTTGTAGGCTGTGCCTGAGTGTTGTTGTGTGCTGGACCTTCATTAAAGTTTGTTGATCAGCATCAGAGCAGCTTCTGATGTCCTGGTGTTCCTCAGCTGTGATGAGGAAAGGCTCTGTGTACCACTGCTCCAGCCCACATCCACCTGGAACAAGGATGTAGCAAAAGGCACGGCTTATCTCTGCTCTTCATGACTTACTTCTTACTCTTGGTCTCAAAGACCATTCAGGCCTTCAGTTTTGTACCATGAACAAACACAAAAAAAGGACAGAAATAGCTTCTTGGTGCGAGCAAGCCATTCTTTACATAGCTCAAATTGATTTATTCAGGTCAGAAATCAAAGCCAGTTTCATTTCTGCAGCTGGCAAGATAACTATTAAAGTTTAAAACCTTTACCGATGGGAGTACCTTAAAAATCATATTTCTGTCTGAATATTTTATCTGCAACATTTACAAGTGACATCTAAGATCATGGTAACTGAAAGAAATGGGAGTGGAATATGTTTCTTCTTATTATTTCAGTTGTGTTTACTTCATGCATGCAGCACCATTTTGCATATTGCCACTCACAGCTTTGCCTTCAGAAGCACAAAAGCAATGATTTTGTGTTTAACATGGGTATTTCACTCAACAGAGAGAGGGAGAAGAGCAGTGGAGAAACATTTGAAGAGCTTTTATTTTATTTTATCTATAGAAATTGGTCATAAGAAGTCTGACTGACTGGACTAAAAGTACATGTAACCTATTTTTAAAAGAGAATATTCTTTTATGACTTTCCTTTTTGATCTTGCTGCAGTCTACAGAAATGTAGATAAGAATAAGAGTCAGAAAATAATAGTCTGTTGTTTTAGTGAGTTACTGGTCTTTTGTTAGGCAAAACTAATAATTATGAAGAACTGTCTTTTGAAAGAATGCTTACTATCCTCTCCATGAATTTTTATGTTATTGTATCATAACAAGACATTTTTCACCACTGTGATTTTTTCCTAATATTTTAATTTGTATTTTCTTCCTAAAATATGTAATCATGTAATCGCTGCCATGATAGCAACCTATTTTAAAGATAGCATGAATATCTAGGTGTCTAATACTAAAAATAAAAAGCAAAAAGAAAACAGACCTATAAGTTTTAGTTCAGGTTCTTGTAATGCAAACTAAAAAGTCTGAAAAGTGCTTATTCTTCACACCTGAGTGGAAACATGAGTTACTCTCTCATGTCTCTGAGATATTGACCAGTGACCACCAACAATATGGAATCTTCTTACGTGCCCAAGTGCAGCTTTTTCTATACTTCAACTTTATGGCCCCATTCTGGTTGAGAGACCTTTTTTTTTGTTTTTGCAGCTGAATCACAAAGCAAGAAGAACAAATCTGTTCTTCTTCATGTCTCGTGTCTGCTTTGCAGACCTTTGTGTCTCACTCTGTGCCCAGAGACCGCCCTACGCCCACACCTGCCACAAGAAGAATTATGTTTACACTGTTCTTACTAGCACAGATACTCCCAGGTCCAAAGTTTCAGACTGGTTCAGAAAGATATCTGGCTCTGTGGATAGGATTCGAATATTTTTCTTACTTATCTGATGACACAAGTGATGTTTCAGTTTGGTTTTCATAGTTGTACATGCTGATGATGAATGCAGTGTTTGACTGAAATCACCAAAGGACCCAAGCAGTTGCGGGCTCTGAGATGTGTTTTGTGATCTGTCTCTGCATGGACAGCCACAAAAACAGACTACTAGTCAAAGGGATCATTGTTCCCATCACTGTGGGCAGATCAGTCTGTAATTTTGCTGCTAAGGCTGATATCAGTGTTTTGATGTGCAGAACGTAATGGGGTAATGGTTATTAGCCCTTTCTGCTGTGTAAACAATACTGAATGAATGTATCACTTGCATTGCCTAATTTTGATTTAAAAATGCACTAGAGCACTTCTTACCCTGCTCTGATATGAATTCAGAGTGAATAGCATCAACAATGTACTTTGTCTTGTGAGTATTAATTAATTTTATTCTCTCTGCTGCAGTATTCAAAGCCAGATAGGCACCCGGGGCCCATTCTGCACAAAGTTATGGAATCTAGCTTTTCAGGCGTTCAGTCCTTCCCAGAGGCCTTGTCTCCTGACAGAGGAACCCAGCCCATCAAGCACCACAGGTGAGCAAACATCTGTCTGTGAGAGCTGCCTGGAGAGGCTGTAGAGCTGCTGATCCATGTGCAAGGTTATGCTGTGCTGGGGCTGGGTGAGCTGCTGAGTGCCCTGGTGCCAGCAGAGCCTCAGCCAGCTTATGAAGCAGATGTCCGAGTATTTTCTTAGCTGCAGACATAAAAGGTAATAGGGATGCTCACTGCCTTCCTCTGTGGGTCATGCCAGTCCTGCAGGAAGCTTTTACAGACACCATCCGAGCTGCAGGCACAGCCCAGCCAGTGGAACAGCTGTAGGAGGAGGAGACACTAAAAACAAGACTTTCCTTATCGATGGTCATGAATTTAATGACTCATTTGCTGCAGAAAGACTTGGTTGCAAACTTCCAGCCTTTTCCACTGTTTCCTTAAACAAAACATACATCAAATGAATAATGACTTATTTGTGAAAACATGGTGGCCTTTGAAAACAAGGCTTAAAAATGTTTGGATGGTTGTTTCCAAGAGAAAAAAAAGAGGAATGTCACCCATCACTGGATGGGATTCAGACTAGAATTCTGCTTCTAACTTTTTTTGGATGAGAAAGAATGCAGGTGTTTCATTACAGGACTAGAAACCAAACTGGAGTCTGGTACAAGCAATAATGTTGGTGGAATGACAGTGGTAACATCTGGTCCAGTGCACAGAGAGAAGGAAAAAAAGGCTGAGAAAAATGAGTTTGGAATTTTTTCAGCTAGATAATCTGGAGTGGAAGACATGTTTATTAAAAGGATTTTCTTTTTTAATTACTTTAAAAAAAGTCTGGGATTGCATGAGGTTATGATCTGGCTTCTGCAGTATTTGGTGCATTTTCAGTGCAGTCTCTCAGCCAGCTATGTGTTTTTTCTCATTTGAATAAGTGATCTACTTAACCTACAAAGTGCCACATGTAAACCAGAAAGGGATATTTGGGTCCTATCTATTTTACCTTACTTAAGCCTTTAATTTGCCATGAAAAAATAATGCCAGTTGTCATATCAAATCCATTTCTTAGTTTTTTTTCCTTATTACACAGAAATTTTCAAAACATGCTCAATAATTCTATTAAACATAGATGAACTATGGGATTGTTTCCTAGAATGCTTTCTACAGACGTTCTGGGAAGAATTTTATCACCATTTAGTCACAACATGAAGTTCAGAAAAAAACTCATTCCCTTACCTTTTAATATTGTGATTGCAATATCCAAGAAATGTCTTTGCTTCAGAACTAATGTAAGAAGTGGGATGACTAGTTAATTTATAAAGGATTCTTTTGTAGTGTTAAAGCTTAAGATTTATTATACAAGGCCCTTGTTTTATAAAATATTTATATGAACATTTAAGACTTAACAAGACTGTCTTTAATTTATGGACCATGTAAGAGCTTCCTAATTTATTTTCTAAATAGTGTTCACTGTGGACTAATGGCCAAATGTGGTCAAATGAGGATTTTATACTAAATATCTCTTCATTTCATTCCAAACCTGACTGAACCTGGAAAAATCATATCAGCTCTGCAGGTTTTCTCTTTTATGCTATTCTATATTCTATTGTTATTTTATTTCTGCTTGCTACAGAAATACTTTGCTCTACATCCAGACCTGTTTTCTCTGCTTGTGTTTTCAAGGACACCAATGATGGGTGAATCATTTCTTAAAATCAGGAGCTGGCTGTTTCCTTTGGCCTGGAAGTACAACTGTCAGTGTAGGGAATCATTTGGAGTTGCTGAAATGTGACTGACAGAGACCTGATAACTATTGCACTCAGATTATGGATAATAGCAATTTTCTGTCTCAACAAACCTCAGTTACACAAAAAGAATTAATGCAGAGATTAAGTTGAAAACTGAAATTTAATCTCAAAAAATATTTAGCCTGTGTTATTATTAATCTCCTAGAACATTTTGCCTGCGTTGTGTGCTGCTGTTACCATAGAAGAATGTTACATCTTCTGCTTGCATATGTAAAATAACTCCTAGAACTGTCAGAATTCAAAATTAACAAATGTGTTTAATCAGTAAATTTCCTGCAATGTATACAATATGCTCAAAAATTTGTCTTGGATTATCTGTTGATCTTGGTAAGAAGGAAACTCATACTGTCTTATTTTCTGATAGATAGAAATAAATTAGAGTTTTGTTAATTATGGGTTGAGTTGTGATCCCTTTGAATAGCAGTTTCCATGGTAATTAGTCATCCTGACTTTCATTCATGGATCCAGTCATCCTTGATTTTAGAGGGATTCATTTCAGAGAACGCCATGATGAAAGCCAAATGCAGAGGCTTTCAGCCTGGAGCAGTTGTATTGTCTTACAAAAATGTCAAAATAGGATAAACTTACCCTAAAATTAATAATAATTTGTGTTTTCATTTTTAATGAACTTTTCACACCAGAAAAAGCATGGAAAAAGATTTTTTTTTTGTTTGGTAAGCATTTTACTCTTTATGCTGCTAATATAAGTGATTCAGTTTACAGTAGAGGAAAGAGTAAATTAAAGTTGTTCTGTAAATAAGGCTATTGAATTTCAAAAAACAAGTATAGATAAACTGAAGCAACTAAGTATGTAAGGGCAGCGGAAGCCTGAAAGGAAGAAAGTGTAAGGAATCTGCTATTTTCCCAAAGAAAAAGCAAAACAGATGGTGAGACAGAAATAATAATTGAAGCAGTTAAGGAAATCCTGAATTAATAGATTTCATTTTTTAATGAAAAGTTGGGATGACTATTTGAGGACAAGGGTAGAATATGAACAGAATCAAATGCATGAAAATAGACATTCCTACAGTCAAAGTGGAAGTAAAATGTGGAAATCAAAGCTCTCAAGATGGATTGGTTAATCTTGATCCAAAAAAAAATTTTGGAAGAAAAAACCAGTTCACAAAATTTCATATCTGGGAGCAAAATCTATAAAAATGGGAACTGTGACATGAGATTATGGATTAGAAAGTGTCAAATATTTAGGAAGCTGAGGAATTTATCAAAGCAGGAACCAATTGTGCTGAATTTGAATCGTCAGACTTTAGGACAAATGTGGGGGAAGAGAATTCTTGTGATAGATATAAAAAAGACAAAAAATTGTTTAGTATCTTACCAACAGCAGGTACTGCAACATATGCACTGATGATTGCATTTGTATTTGATGGGGGTGAGTTAGATCTCTACACAAGCTCAGTCACTGTTGTCATATGTGTCTAATGCCTTTAAGGGGAGAAAGCAGGGGGAGGCAGAAAAACTCTAATGTGCATGGACAGGTTAAAAGGCAGATATGAAGGACTTGTCTTGAGAAGGTAGGACATTCACCAGGGCAGCACTCAAAGAATTAGTCAACACCGGGGACAGACTTTTTTGGTGCCAAGGTCACTGAACAAAGCTGAAACACAGCGTAGCATGAGAATGCACCACTGTTATCTCACCTGGTAAAAGTGGCCTCCCAGCTGCCATGGACTCACATTGCATTCCCAAGCCAAGATGAGGAACGAATGATTCATGTTCCATGGAAAGTGTTAGACTTAGGTCAGTCTTCAGTTCAGGAGACTGGAAAGGGTGTGTGACTGTGGCTTATGAATACATGA
Source organism: Anomalospiza imberbis (assembly GCF_031753505.1). Classification (NCBI taxonomy): domain Eukaryota; kingdom Metazoa; phylum Chordata; class Aves; order Passeriformes; family Viduidae; genus Anomalospiza; species Anomalospiza imberbis. Next base: position 9,737,979 of record NC_089688.1, on the reverse strand, counting down.
GAGCAAGTAAAACGAGAAGTAAAAGACCTATTTAAAAGGAAGGAGTGTGGTGGCGCATATTCCAGCTGAATATTCATCAGAAATAATTTTAAACTGAAAAGTCTCAAAATTTTCAATACAAAACAACTTTGTGTAATAGTAGCATGGATATCATCATAAATTTAGGATGGAGGTTGATCAGTACACTATGGGAAGTATATGATGAGGTTATGGCAGATGATTAAACTCACTGCAACTGATGTACCTCGAATGCTCTGTTCCCTTTTCCTATTGTTCTGTCACCAGGATGGTGACCAGATGACACAAGTAGCATTGAAGGATTTTCTTAGAGCTCCAAAGTCCCTGAGTAGCCTCAAAACAGACTATTCCCAAATACAAGAATATTATGAAGGAACCAATAATGCTCACATTTCAGAAACCAAGAGGAGATTTTATTCTTTATTAATACTGAAATCAGTTGAAAGTCTCAGTAGTTGATCCATAGAAATGTTAGCAGTAGATTGTCTAACAGCCTAAAAAGGTGGCTCTGAGGGAATATCAGAGGGCACTGCCTGGCAGCTGGCTCAGTCCTTGGAGTATGTATTTACTGGGTGGTTTGTAATTAACTCAGGAGTAGTACAGAAGGATTCCAGAGTTACTGCAAAAAGACTTCTGGTCTTCTCTTCATGAACATGGATAACTGCACTTGGGAGTTGTGTATGCCCCAAGAGATTACTCCACCTGTAGGATCAGACTTTGTTTTCACTCAGTTGCTCAACCCAAAGATTCTCACACAAAGCAACTGGCAAGAATGAATCCCAAGTTCTTAATTAACCTTAGGATGGTTAAAACATTAATTCATCAGAACTGTATTTCTCTCTAGTTTATGCATTACTTGTGAACCACTTCATACATATTCTGATTTTTTTTCTTCTGGATTGATAGATTTTAAGGACATATCTGCTACAGCTTTATGTATTGGTTTATTTTATTGAATGGCTCACTTATGTGGGCTGGTTTCTTTTACCCAGTTAGACTGGAGTTCAGGGAGGAAGAAAGCACAATGTTGGTTAAAGGAAAATAAATTCCCTGAAGAAATCCAAAAACCATCGTTTGCCTGAGTGGGAGAAATTTTTCACATGGACAATAGAGAAGTCTGAGAGGGACATTACATTTGCATTGCTGATATTCATATCAGTTTTGTGTAAAAGGAAAAGCTTTGTGCTGGAGGTCTTTTTCCATAGAAGTTTCAACAGAAATTCTTAGAGGGTTTTTTGCTGCCTGGAGAAACAACTGTTATCCTGCAGCTTGCAGCTGCACTGTCTGTAAGCATTTCCTGATCTTTAGTGAATTTGTCTTGTCCATGACCTCAAATGATTTTTTTTTGTTCTTACTTCAGTTTTTTTTTGTTGTTTTTGTTTGTTTTGGTTTTTTTTCTGACAGAAATATTAAAAGCATAAGAACCTCACATTAGCAACAAATTAGACTATGTCAGGGCTAGAAGTTCTGTGGTTGCAGGACTGTGGCAGATCCCTTTGGTCTCAACATTTCTGCAGTTTATACCCATTACCTTAGGTTTAGCTGTATGTGTTGAAATTAGGTTTATTACATATAGAGATTTTGTGAATTTGCATATGAAGATCATGTGCTCTCATCCAACAAGGAAGATGCTCAAGGGCATCAAACCAACCACAAATTAAACAATAAAAATTTCTAACTTCAAAGATTTGTAATCAATCTAAAGTTTGTTTTTTACTTTTGGATTCCACTGATGACTATGCTCAAGTCAATAAAAACCCCAAAAATTCATTATCCATCACAAATTATTCATTCCCCTGCATCTTTTGAGATTCCCTGCTGTATTAATCTCAGGCTTTCCTGAGCAGAAATTGTCAATTATTTTGTGATGTGGTAGTGTTATTTTACAGAATATGAACTATAATTTGCAACTCAGACTCAGCCTTCGGAACTGAGAGGCCAGTATTTCAGGTTTTTAAAAATGTTTTTTCACAGCCTTCTTAGTAGCAAAGGAAAAATCTTTTTAAGCAAGCATGAAAAATCCTGGAGGGAATGTTATTGCTATGGGTTGTTGGTCTTTTCAATAAAAAACACTAGAAAAGCAAAGGTGTGGAAGAAAACAGAGGTTAGACTGCAATGGAACACTGCTAGCCTGAGCAGTAGGATATAAAGTGTTGAATTTATTTCTTATTTAAATTTTGGGCAGAAAAGGTTGATTTTAAAGGAAATGTATACTCAAAGAGAATTTGTCCAAGGTACTTGCTCCAAGGAAGAATTACTTTGGGAGTAGATGTGGCCCTAACTATAATAAAAGTTCCCACTAGGTAAAAAATGCAGATTACTTTAAGTCACATTATAATTGGAAAAAAGAAGCAAACTTATCCAAAGTCTTTTGCATTGCTGAATTCTGTCACAAGTTGGAATTATTCACACAGCCAAAAATAATGACTCATAAAAGGCATCTACAAAATCTATGTTAAGTTATCATTAAAGATGTAAGAGAATATGAGGTAACACATGCATTTCTGAGACCCAGAACATGCCAAGAGAAATAGGACTAGCTGAAAAATGAATATTCAGTCACGCCATGCAGTACTGAGACCTGTCAGCAGTAAAAATGGGTTATGCCTTGCCTTAGTTCTTTGTTCCCATATTTTTGCATTAGCGAGTGTATGGTTTGTATACCAAACCCGTGGATTCTAGATACTTTTTCATTCCTGTGTGAAATGAAAAAAAAAATCCATTCTCCTTCCAAAACACCAGACATTTACAAAACCAATTTTCTAAAATAAGTAGAAAACTATGACTTGTTTTATCAAGTTCAATTTCTATTTTATCATATAAAGAAAGAGCATGGTATCAATGTATATAAACAACAAAGCAATCTGTATATAAAACAGGAATAAAATAATACAGAAATACTGTTCAAGGTGGAGAAAACTTGTCTTAGACAGCTTCTTCAATCTGCAGTTCATAAGCTTTGCTTATATTCTTCACTTACACTTTTTCTCAATTTAATGGTTTTGTATCAGGAAGCAGAACCTCACAGGCTGATAGATAATATATTGGGCTTTCAGTTTAGGATCTAATATTGAATTCAGCTGTGGATAGGAGAGAGCTGTATTGTTTGTTTATGCTGTCTGAGGACTCAGCTCTCTATAGCAGGATTATGATAAGTAGCATGGAAAGGAGAAGCATCCTTCATCAAGTGCAAGAAAACAGTTCATATAGTGGGAAATTATTTTCATTGCTAGAAAAGAAGTGATGTATTAAATAATGGCATAAACAGCAGCTAATGGTGGATTGTACTATTATATTTCATTAGAGAGTTTTTACTGACATCATAGGCTGCCGCAGCAAAGTTTATAAGAACAGTAATTCATGTGTTATTAATCCTGAACCTTTATTTTGCAGAAATTTATGCTTTTGGTGTGATAATTTCTACTGTACTCTTGGTGTTGTTCCTAGAAGTCTCTCTTCATGCTGCAGCCCAGGACAAAAAAGTGGGATGCTCCATAGAAATGCCTTTCGGAGGACTCCTCCCTTGCCTCGGGGTAGGTTCAATGGAATTACAGGACCAGCATATCAACAGCTCGAAGAGTCGAGGATCACGGACCAGGACACGATACCTTGTCACGGGTGAGTAATGAGTGAGCCATTTAGGGGCTTTTAAAATAAAATAATGTACGTTGCAAAGTTGGTTTTCTATAGATAGCTTCACACAGGTTTGTCTTTGAAAATGCACAAAGAATACGCTGGTTTTTCTTTCCTTTTAAAATTCAGTTTATTAGAACTTTGAGCTGAGCTGTACATAAGGTCTGGGTTTCAGAAATGCTCCTGAGAACCTGCAGCTGCCTTTGAAGTTCTTTGCAATTGCTGAGATACTTTGCATAATATTTACATATCCCTATAGATTTCCAAAGACTTTCCAGAATATTACAAGCATATTTTATATGAAAACAAGAGTGATATCTGGAATGGAATAAAACCCCCACCCAGTTTCACCTGTAAGTCAGTGAAAGTCTTCACTCTCACTTACAGGTGAAACTGGTGGGGTTGGGTATCTGGTGACTTCTTTTAAACAAGTTTGATTCACCCTTGTGTCATTGTTACTATTTGCTTCTGAGGAAAATTTGTTTATTGTCTCTTGCAGTAAATATGTTATTGTTAACTTTTGTGATATGTGCATATAATTCCTGGTGAAAATTTCCTACTGAAATTGCCACCCTTGCAGAAAGGAGCAGGCAGGCAGCCTTTCCTCTCCAGTGGCAGCGTCGTATGACGCAGGCTCTGGGAGGTGCCGCTGCCTCCTCCCAGGCTGAGGAGTGAGGTACAGCAAAGCTGTGGGTAATTGTATTTACTCTTGTCTAGGAAATCAGTGTGTGACCTTACAAGTATCGGCTTGTACTGGCCTGTATTTTAAATTTGCAGTTCTGCAAAATTTGATATTGGGACCAGACTGTGACCCTTCTGGCCTCAATCCGCTCAAGCGCTTCATCTATATTTTGTGCACTAAGAATATTTACCCTCTAAAGATCTGCTGGTTTTCCAGTTCTCGTGAGATTTCCAGCCCAAACGAAAAGTTCCCTTGTCCCCTGCATAAGTTACACTGCTTCCTTTCTTCTCCTTTTTCACCTCCATCTTTCTCTGTTGGGATGCACAAATCAAAGTGGTTTGTCTCCCTAATTCTCTGAGCATTCTGAACTTCATCCACCAGCAGCCTGGCTGAAGTGTAGTCAGGTCTACAGAAGATGGGGGTGTGTGTATATCAGTGTAAGTGCTTGCAAGGCTGGCCCAGAGCCTGACAGAGCCCCTGGAATGATTCCCATCCATCTTAATGGACCTTGTTGTCATTCTTGTACACTGTGCACCTTTAGCCACAGGGCTTACAGCAAAGCTGCTGGGACTATGCTAAGTAAAATCCATTTCATATTTAAAGTTTCAGTCTCTTCTGTCTCTCTTTGATATCTATTCTTAAAGGGGGCAGTAAAATTATTGTGCTTCTATCAGTTTCATTCTTTAATTTAGACTCTTGCACAGTCTATAACATAATTACTGTTAAATATTTATAAATGTTTGCTTTTGTTGCTTGGTTGTAGGAAGAGAGTGGAGAGAGAGTTGCACTTTGAAGCACATGCACATGAATTAATTTATTCAGACAAAATAGTTTTTCAGATAAAAACACAGATATATTTCTTTGGAGGAACTGTGGTTCTGGGAAAGTTAATTATAGGAAAATGTAATTAAGGTTCTGCAATTATAGTTCTAAGTCTCAGTCTATTGAAAACAGCAGCAGTCTTGTGTCACACACAGAAGCATGGATCAGTTTGTAATTAACTAAAAGCCAAGTCTCACATGGTTTAGATGTAACCTCACCTGTTGCACACAGTGTATGCACTTTAATTCAACCTCAGTTCTCCTTTGAAAGCCCTGTGAGCATAGGGCAGAAACATGTAATTCTGGCATAAAATTGGTATGTCTATCTGTATTTCAAAAAAATATTATGGAAATACACCAGGCATTTCATTACATGTCACTGCTGCTGCCAGCTAGTTTTCAAAATACCAAGAATCTCTATTGTGGAACTGGCAAATGTTACTGTTTTCTCACCAAACCCATTTTAATTCAATCTTTTCTTGGTTTTGCTTATATATCATCCATATAATACCTACATTGCATGTGAAATTCATTAAAAACATTCACTCCCTTTGTTTTCAGGGTGCAGCCCAGAATATATTTAGGGCCTGAATTACCAAAAAAGGGACTAATGCAACTGATGCGATCTCTCCAGCTATAGTCGTTTGAACAATTATATATAAGCAAAGGAAACAAGAATGGGCACAACCCAAAGGTCTGCACTGTTTTGTTTTAATTTATTTTTTTTAATTGTCCTCCCTCAGGAATAATACCTCTGATCAGTATTTCATTCATCCTGAGTCTTGACAGCTGGTGTAAAAAGCCCCTCCATGAATGGCTACAGGTGTGTCGGAGCATAGTGCCAATGTAATTAACCACGTTCAGGTGTAAAACAGCTGCAGCTGTGGAGCACGGACAGGAAGTTCTAGCACACGTCCCAGAAAGCTGCTTGCTCTGTTATTCCCCTGGGTGCCACTTCCCAAAGCAGTATCTCTTTCCCTCACTGGCAGTAAAGTTCCCAGCCCTTCCTCCTTATCGCAGAGCTCCCAGATGCACCTCCTGGGGATGCCGGGAGAGTCCTGGTACGGGGCTGTGCGAGCTCCACGTGGGCAGGGGGATGTGTGCAGCAGTTGTACAAGCTCAGTGCCACCACACACGAGTTAATTACAGGTCAGTGGCACTCTGCCTGAAGTTGTGTCCTCCTCCCTCCTGTCTGACACCTGGCCAGGAGCATGGGGTCAGAGGAAGCCTTTCCAGTTAATTACTGTTTGTGCCAATACTGGACTACAGCAGTTTCACGTGATTCAGTTTCTCTTCCTCAACTCTTTTTCTGCCCATCCCAAAAAGCAGGAGGCACATATAAGTAGAAGGATATTCCTAGTGAGGTCCTGAAGGCTTAAGGAGCTTTTGGAATAGTACCCTTCAAGTCAGAGCACCTGCTTCCACACCAGATCTAAATGTTGCTCTCCTCATCCATGGATAAATGTATTAGATTCACCATTACCTTGCCTTATAAAATAGTGATAAGCTGATTATAAATAAATTATGTTCTGGTACTGAGGTGATGTCTGTGGTCCTTAGCAACCATGACTGGTAATAGAGTAACTCCTAGAGCACCATATTTCTAGAAGTACTAATTTCAGATGGGAAACATATTTTCCTTTTTTTATCATTGTTTATTTTATATTTATAACACTTTCCATTTCTGGTTTTTTTTTTAAGTATTTCTTGTAAACAAAACAGAGTTTGGCTTTGAAACAAAATGGAAATGTTGATACAAATTCACTAAGTTCCCTCACAATCAAAAAAATCATGGTATAATATGTGTTAGTGGAGGATAAAGGATGGGATTTTTTAACAGTATTACAGTATCAAGAGAACACAGACATTTGCTCAAGTCCTATATATCATCGCTATTTCCAGATAAAATCTAATAAACCAAATCAGGCCAACATTATGAGTATGGGCTATTGAAAACCAATATTTTTTCAGAGGTACACTGCACTTAGATGCTCTGCTTGTGCAGAAGGAGAATACAGAAAATCATTCCTATGTAAATCAAGACTACACAGCCATGAGTGTTTAATGTTCTTTTTATCTGCACTTTTTAAAAGTGTTTTCCTAAAACAACTATTTGACACTGAGAGTTCTGACACTGAAGAAAGTATCAATCCATTTCCCCGATCAGAAATGTAGGAATAGAATTTGAAAATTATTTCAAAGAAAATTATTAATACATTGTAACTTCTGAAATGTTTTAAAAAGAAATTTCCATTATTCTCATATATTGGTGGGTGAAATGAGACAGAGAGAAAAGCAGTGCTTTGCCACTGGCAGATTTGAGAATCAAAACCAGTCTCCAGAGCCTGTTGTTTTCCCCAGGGCCCCACCACGGTCAAGTACTCCTCTATTTCAGGAGAAAATAGTGTGTATCTCTTCAGCACAGTTCACTGAATCTCACACAGTGTCCCTGCTGCTGGTTGCTCTGACCACCTGATGTCCAACAAGAACTCTTTTTTACTCTTTCCAGGTGTTCGTCCAGTGGTTTAAAAACTCCTCAGAATCCTTCAATAAATATGCAACTGCCTTCAAGAGAGACAACCCCATATTTTAATAACGTGGATCAGAAGGACTTGGTCAGCTATTCGTCTTCAAGGGCCAACTCCGTTCCCATCATCCCGTCTGTGGGCTTGGACGAAGCCTGCATGCAAATGCAAAATGTTCCTGAAGTAACAGGCATCAAATGGTGCAAAAACTCCTATTCTGCTGAACTTGTCAATGTGAGTTCCCCAGTCAGTAATTGTCTAATAGCAGAACAACACGAAGTGAAAATATTGCTAGAAACTGTGCAGGAGCAGATCCGGATCCTGACGGATGCGCGGCGGTCGGAGGACTTTGAGCTGGCGAGCATAGAGGCGGAGAGCGGCGCGAGTGAGAACACGGCCTTCCTGCCCATGAGCCCCACGGCCAAGGCAGAGCGAGAGGCACAGTTTGTCCTGAAAAGTGAAACGCAGAGAGACTCGGTATTGACCAAGTGACTCCGTGTGGGGGCTGTGGGAGGGGAAACGAGAGGTCTGTGCATTCGACGCTTTGCTAAACAGGAAGGGAGGAGGTTAAATACAAATTATTTATATGCATTAATTTAAGAGCATCTACTTAGAAGAAACCAAATAGTCAATCGCCCTCATATCATAGTGTTTTTTAACAAAATATTTTTTTAAGGGAAAAGTTCCAGGACGGATGAAGCGCGCTTTTAGATGCTTTCTAGGCAGGATTACACAGTTCCAGTTACAGAGGATTTTTCCGTGGTCCTGTTCAGCTGTCCAAAGGCTTAGGCTATGCATCTCTTTTTCAGTAAAGGCCAAGTACTGTCCTTAGATGCATTTCTTGTTTCAGGGCAGCACTGTAGTGAGCTGCTGGGCAGGGATTCAGACCCTGGAGAACATGTCCTGTAAGCTCAACACAGATCCAGTCCCTTCCCCCACTCTGCTCTTGATTCCAGGTTCACACCGCAAAAACAGGCACCCAGACACCTAGTTCTGAGTTCTGGTACCTGCTGTGGAATGATGACAATGTCCCTGAATTGAGCAGATCCTTACCTCTCAACCTTAATTCAATGTGTCAGTCGCCCCAGAAAAGTCAATGGAATCATTTATGAGCTTTGGGATTGTCCAAGAGTGGGAGGAGGTTTGGACTCTACAGAGATTCAGTGAGTCCACAACTACACCATCTTCTGAGCTTTGCCTATCAGAGCTGCCTTGTGGAGAGTGAGGCAGAATGAGAGAAAATGCATAAGTGTGTACTACAACAGGTTTGGTTTTGGTTTCTGGTTTGGTTTTTTTAAGTGGAAACATAAACTTTGTTGTTCATTAGCACCCCTCAACATTTCTAAACTTTTACACTTTAAAAGCATTTGTAAGCTCTCAAGGAGCACTTCTCGGTGTGTGTGTATTTTTTTTAACTTATTTTTTATTATGGCTTGTTCAGAGAAGAGTCAGGGAGATCCAGTATGATCAAAATCCAGCCAATAAATGTCCACGCTTCCTAATTTGTTCCCGCATTCAGTTCTCCAGTCACTTTAATTAATTATGGCTTAGGCTTGTGAACTTTAAAGCTTCAACCCTGCAGATGGTTCAGTATGGGCAGACCCACAGGCATGCAGAGATCTGACTCTAATGGAGCTTTCTAAGAGCAGATGGTTTCCACCAAGTTGCTCCCTGCAGGGAATCAAGGCCTTAGAGAGGATGTGTCATTCCCTGGTTGCCATATCCTAATCACATTATAAGCCCTTTTTCCATTAACTTTCTTTTGATTCCCTCTTCCCCCCATAAATTGTAAACAAATGTGCCAATTTTGCAATGAATTGGGTTCAGTGACACACCTTACTGGGTTTATTAGTGTTAAAATATCTGCTTATTCTCGGGGGAAAAAATCAACCATAATAAATAATTGCTAAATAGCCTTCCCTGGTTAGTGCCAGGAGATTTGTTAAAAAAAAAGGGTATATACAGAATGTATTAAAATATTCCTTTGAAGCAAAATAATTGTTATATTTATTAATGTGCCCCAGACTTTCTAGTTCACAAGTCTCAAGACTTCCCAAAATAGCACAATCAATCCTGCAGTGCTGTTGTATGTTGAGTCAGAATAAAGCAATATCTTAACCTCTGTCAAGTAAATTTGGAAAAGAAGTGCTGAAGGTGTATGTCATTTTTTTTTTGTTAAGGCAGTAAAAAAACTTATTTTTTACAGTCTTCATTCAGCAAGTCTTATTTTGGGTTGCTTTTGTGTTTTTGGGGGTACTTTTAAAGATAAAGTTGATGAAATTGTCCTGTTTACAGAATTTTCCATGACTGCAATCTTTGCTGTGTGTTTTCAACAGAAATGTATTTGAGGGCAAGTTATTGTTTAATGCCCCAGGATGGAGCGTGAGGTGTTCAGACTCCCTTCTGCAAAGACAGAGCTTTTGTTGCAGCAGGATCCCTGTGGGGTTTGGGTTCACCCTGGCATTTTCCTGCCACATGTGGTGGCTGGGCACAGCTCACTGTGCGTGAGCCGAGCTGGCTGTGGTGGGCATGGCCCCGAGCCCTCACCAGATAAACCCTCTGAAAGACAGGGTGCATTTGGTGGGGCTCAGCTTTGCACCCCTACAGTCATTGGACTTTTCTGTCAACACTATTTACATCCCCCCATCTCAGAACATGAGCAAAGGGAGCTATGAGCCTCTGCCCATAAGCCCTGTGAACATACCTGAATTTTCATATTATATGAAAACTGGGTGCTGTATAGAGCTCTGGTTCAACAATTTTCAAACGGTGATCACAATTAATGAATTGCTCACCATTAATTTCTTCAAGATGGTCTTTCTGCAATACAGTGCAGAATCCTGCCTAAACTGATGCTTAAAAATTCAATCTTTTCAATTCAGATTCAAGATGTTCCCAAGCTCTGCAAATTCATCTCTGGCAACATAATGGGAACACACAGCAAGATTTCAGTTGAAGAAAGAACCATATCATAGGCCATGCCTTTAGGGTGAGAATGTGTTCATGCAGCACCCCCGAGACACCCAGAAAGAGGAGATGAGCAATGTATTTAAGAGAATGAAATGTTTTACTGGATGCTAGCTGAAGATCTGAAATGGTGAGGGTAGCTTTGGTTCATGTTAGAGATACGATCTTGTACTCAGCAAAGGATGTGTGACTGTTATATGTTAACTGTTCTATTCAGTTCTCAGCATGTTTGAATAGAGAGACGTTAATATTAACTAATGACAGACTAGTGTATTATTTGTTCAGAGCATCACTCCAGATCTTACTGAAATTGTCATTGTTTGCAGAGGAAAACAAAAAGGGTTGAAAACATCCAACTAGGTAGCCTTAATGTTGTTTGTGTGGTTTTCTAATGCAACTGTTTTCCTCTGTGGACCTTCCTGTTTTACAGTGAATGGGGCAACATTTTCTCTGAGGTCTGACAATTAATTGTGTAAAGCATCCATTTGAAAGTCGTATTCAAAAGCCGACATGGTAGGCCAAATTTTGCTTTGCTTCTGGTCCCACTGAACTTGTGGATTGGAAGGGATGCAAGTCATTGAGAAATGCAATTCATTCCTGAAGTACATCTGTTCCCAGCCTTGGAGACAGTCTGTAATCCCCCTAGAAGAGGCTCTGAACTCAGTCGTTTATGTGGATCATAATTAAAAATTTTATCTGACCCGTGAAGTTCCAGGTGTAGTCTGGTGTGAAAATTTACACACAGAGCATTGCATTCAAACAAACTGGGAGAGCAGCTGACTAAATAAATTGAACTTTCTCTGAACTGAGCAGAGAGAAAGCCTGTGTCTCCAGCACAACACCATGGAGAATTGTGAGAGGTATATATCCTGATCTTTTTAAAAAATATTACTTCTGTTTAGAATTTCTTCAAAAACAATCCAAAATAACCCTAAAAAATTAAAAACCAGTAGAACAATCCCAGCATTTCAAATAGATGTGGGTAAGTATGGGCACATTTGCAGTGTTTACCATTGAAAAACTCTTCAGTACCCCTAGGCCCAAAGCTGGAATGTTGTAAATTTTTCAGGCACATGTTTAGATCAACAAACAGTTCTGTGGAACATGAGCCCTTCAGAATGCCTTTGGTACCTGGCCACGCTCTCAGCTGGTGTGGGCAGTGCAGCAATGACAGCGTGTGTTAATGGAGGATCACATCCCAAATCCGTGCTGCTTGATGCCCAGTGCAGTGCCACAAAGCTTAGCAGTCTCCCATGTGATGTCAGCACTGCTACACGGATCTGTTTTGCCTTTGAGCATCCCAGCAGAGTGTGAGCCCTCTCAGCTCCTTGGCTGGGTGATTGGGTTGGGTTGTCAGCTCCATCTGGCACAGGCTGTGTCCCTGGCCAGGCTCAGCAGCAGTGAACTTGCCACCATGTGCTGATCCCAAAGTCACTCAGCAGCATCCTTCAAGTTTAAATTCTGAAAAAAACACTGAGCTGATGGTGTGTGCTTATGACCAAGCATGTGCTCAATATGCTCCCAGATTGAAATGTTAGCAGGTAATTCACACCTACTTCTCATGTAAGTAGGGAGAAAATCTGGATTCCTTTTCCCAATTTATCCCCAGGTTCCTGTAGTCTCCTTTTGGACATTACTTGAACATTTCTTACTCTTATAAGAAATTCTGAAAATGAATACCAAAGAAGAACTCTGAAAGAGTCCTACCTGCAGTAAATAAATTTGAAGCTTGAAGGAGCAGACCTGGTATAAAAACTGTGTTTGAAAGTGGTATTAATATCAATTGCCTTTCAATAAAATGAAATTTTCCAGTAAACTCTTTACCCCTTAGGAAAACAATGAGCTTATAAAGTGATTTATTACCTTGCCATGAATTTAAAATGTTTATCTTCAAGGAGATTGGGAAAAAGCAAATATTTAATATAGATTTTTCAGCTTTTTCTGATTTTTTTTTTTTTAATTTTATTTCAGCAGCCTAACAGGTCAATGAACCTATTATATGTATTGTCTGACACATAAAGTCTCCTCTTTTGTGGTCCAAAAGCTGTAATGATGGATTTCCTTAAAGAGATCAAGATTTTATCTAATTTTATTTTTAAATTGTTCATAGAATAATACAGTTATTTATCTTGCTGAAAATATAAAGTGATGCAAACTTTTTTTTGGTTTTGGACTGCATTATTGCTGAATTCACAGCAAGGTTATACTTCCTTTGTTTTGAAGTCTACTTACAGGAAATCAACTGACACCCAGTTTTCAAGTTTAGACTTGGCACTTCCAAATCATGGTATCAGGCAGGATTTCTGTATTTTCCATAGCAAAGTTCAAACATGATGTAGAAATCAAAAAGCTACAACAGCAGTAAAGTTACTAATAAAGTAGGCCTGTGTTTGGTTTGGTGGGTTGGTTTTTTTTTTCATTCTATTCCATGGCAGTCAGAGGATTGTGCCGTGGGAATTGGTAGTCTCTTGCAAGAACTACAGTGGAAAGTCATCACTATAGCCCAGAACTAGAAAAGCCACAGTGGAGGAGGAAACATTCATGCAGTATCTGCTGCAGGGGATGAGAGTGCTTTCATCTTAATAGTAAAAACCAGTACAGTTGTTTACCTGTTGAAAGGTTTACCTGCTAGAAAAGGTAAATTATCTGAATTTATTACTGACCACAGTGGCAGTGTTTGATTAAAGGAAAAGGGGGAGAAATTTCCAGTTTTTTCCTGCTTGCCTTGTCCATTGGAACAAATCTAATTATGTTTTGGGTCTGTATTATTAAAGCACTGTTTCCAGTGCTTGAGAGACAGAGTGCTCACACCTCACTGACAGCCTGCACTGACTCTTCCTTGCTTGAAAATATTTAGCAGTTTCTTCTTTAATCAACACTCCTGTAAACAAGGAGTGATTTTTCTAATACCCCACAAGACTGTTCTTGTGAAAGTTTTACCAGATAAGTAATAAAAATACAGCAAAACCACCTATAATTCTTTTTTTTTTTTTGTAATATAAGAAACATAATACTTTATAGCTATGATGGAGAAGGGTTATTAATGACTGAAGTATGTAAATAAACTATAGGATATAATGTATGTCAGCAGCATGGAAATCCTGGATTTGTACCATAGCTTTTAATAATACATTCTCTTCACACCATCAGGACACCTACATGCAGTTTATACTTTTTCTTTCCTTGAGGGGACCTTGTGGTCTGTAGCACATCTCTGTGGTGACTGGGCACTGATGTACCCCTGTCCTTATTTCTTGCATTGCAAGAGCCACTTCTGTGCTGTCCATGCCTGCTTTGGTCTAACTGAATTCACTGAATTTGTAACCATTCAGCTTCTTCATTCACATTCAGTTTTACCTTGCCCTCACAGTCAAGAGTATCAGCCTGACATTTGGGACCCTGAATAAATTTAAGGCCTTAAAAATTTTAATGCACTTAACATTTGTATGCTTTGGTTTGACCTGATGGGCAATGTCTCCCTTGAAGAAGGATTTATGCAGCCCGTGCTGCAAGGCACTTTCCTGCCATTCCTTCAAGGAATACAGAACAAGAGCTCCCAGTTGTGTAAATATTTGGAAAAAAAAAATACAAATGATAATAGAGGAATATAAAAGAATACTACTAATAATTAATATTCTAAAATAAACAATACTTCCTTGCCTTCTCTGAAATACACAGTAGTAGTTAAAGGTTATCAAGATGCATCAGAGACATGAAGACTCAGTGAGGCTGGTTTATAAGTCATATGTATTTTCACAGGAAATCCAGGCTTGGAGTTTCCCTTGCTTACATTAAGATGATTCTTTCATAGCATGAAATTCACTCCTATACATTGCATACCTCAGCAGAAGCAGGACAGAAACACAGTACAGGCTTCACTTTGGCTTTCTGACTCAAACTCTCTTGCTTTAGATTATCTCTGATTTCTTCCAGGAAAGAATAAATTAATATCCAAAAAGAAAAGAAAGGAGACTTGAATACTTGATGTAATTTTTTCAAATCAAAAATCGACCAATTGCTATTAAGACTGAAGCTATCTGCTGAACTTCAGTGTTCTAGAAATAGCTTAGACTTACACTGCTCTTGATGGGGCAAACAGGAGGTGGTACAAGCATCACCACTCTCACCACCCCAGCAAGACACACTGGGAACAACTGGAGAACAGGCCAGGGAGCTTCTCCTGACTGTGGCACAGTTTTTTCCATGGCTGAGGAGGGATGGAATTTGTGTCGGGCCAGATCCACATCATCTGAGAAACTTGCCTTTCTTTCCCGGATCATTCTTGTTTCACTGAAATTCTGGTCATCAGCACTAGTTTGTTTTTAAGTTAGGGATTTCCAAATTCTGCAATCCTTCTTAAATTCTGTTGAATTTAAGAAGCAGAGACTTCCAAAGAAAAAAGTGACATTTCTTCTGTAATTTTTTAAAACCATTACAAATGCATGTATTACATTAACTATTTTTTTAAAAATCAGATGTTGGAAACCTAAATTACAAATATTTATATTTACACACTGATAATAGGGGATGGCTAAGATCTGTGTTTTATGTTTCTCTTAGTCTTGTTGAAGATGTCCCAGCTTGTTGCAGGGGTGTTGGACTAGATGACCTTCCAACCTGAATTATGCTAACTATGTTCAAGTTAGTTCTTTCAAGTTGCCCACAAAAAGCTGGAAATTTCTGTATGCATAAATGATGACTTTAGGTTGTAAAAGTAAATAAGATATTTGGACTACATGAAACTTCCAGGTCAGACTCTAAGTGGCAGCTGTTTCACTGCAAGCACAGTTAATGTGAAGGCTCCCAAATGAGGATATTTGTGGTGGCTCAGCAGTTGAGCAGCCTGAAATAAACCCCAGGTTTATTTCCTGTGCAGTGCTAACCTCTGCTTCTTTCCAAAGGTGACCCACAGGGTGTCTGAGCTACTCCACCAGTGACTGTGACAAAAGGCAGGTGTCAGCACTGACTTCTGTGAAGGCTCCTCTCATTAAATCAAAATGAAATAATATGAGTTAAAAATTGATGGGCTGGATTCTCCCAGGTATTGCCAGGTTATATGGAGTGTCAGCAGCAGTGCTGATTTACAATTTCTGAGCCTGTGGCCCATGGTTTGACCTAATTCATTAGTTCCCACCACCTGAGCTGGGGCAATTTAAGCAGAAATGTCTCTGCCCATCAGGGCAACTTCAGAGAATCGTTAAAGCAGTTTGATTCCAACTAACCTCATTTTTTTTTACTTCACTGTATATTCTCCTTGATTATTGCAGAGGTGAAGCTGCTTCCAAAGTCTTAAAATTGTCATCTCTGCTCTGTCTTTGCCAGAGTTTTGGTCACTCAGCTGCAGTTCTGACTCCAATTCTACAGCTCAGAGCTGGCTCTTGCAGTCCAAAATCATGTATGTACCATAAAATAGTTTGGTTTGGAAGAGACCTTAAAAGATACTTATTTCCATCCCCCTTGCCATGGGCAGGGACACTTTATGATAGATCAGGTTACTCCAACCCCATCCAACCTGAGCTTGAAAACTTGCAGGGAAGGGTAGCCTCAGCTTCCCTGGGCAGCCTGTGCCAGTGCCTGCCATCCTCACAGGGAACAAACAGTACAAGGAAAACTCTCCATGCTCATTCTGCAGCAATTGTATGCATTCAGATCTTGGCACAATCAGGCTGATCGTTCACATTATCAATTTTATTTAACAAAGCTATCTCTTATATGTAATTTCCATGCTGCTTCTCTGGATGTTATATAGAGAAGCATGAAGGCAAATTCAGCTTGTCTGAATTTTCATTTCAGATAACAATGGTATGTTTTTTTCCAAAGCAGGTTAGGAGACAGCTCTAAATTTCTGAGCTCCTTGTGGGGAGTGGGGTTATGCTGAACATGGTTTGTCCATGTGCTTTCTTATCCAATCTGTATTTCTTCCCAAGAAGCCCTCTTTCTTCCAACAGCTCTTATTACTGAAAACATCTAAAACATTCAGCAAAGCTAAGGCAAGAGATGTATTCTTGTCTTCCATGCAGAAGGGACAGGGGCATCAGTAAGGGCTAATTACCAAAAACTTCTTCAGCTGATTCCATTAGTATTTGCACAGACAAATGATGCTAAAAAGACTTGGTATGGTTTGGTCAGCCTTATTTGCAGGTTGTGACATATATAAACTGTTTTAAATTGTCTATGGTTTGTAACACCTTGGGCAGATTTTCAGAATGCTCAGGACAGCATTTGCCACTCTCCTTAACTTCCATCTCAGTTTCATTTGCCTGATGGATGTTTCTGTGGCATTGGCAAGGGGGCTGCACCAAGTCCCACATCACCTTCTGGCAAGCAGGACAAACCAGCCCTTCCTGAAGCCTTGCAGGCAGTGGTCTGGGTGGTGAGGAAGCATCCCCGAAGCTCAGATCCCTCTTTGGGCAGATAATAGGGTTTACAGCAGGGCAGGCCTCTGATGCTGAAAATGAAAAACTGTCCCAAGGTTTTGGGCAACTTGGAAAAACACCTTGGAAATCACAGTCCTCTTAAATAAGGCTCCTGTCCAACCTCATAGAAATTGGCAACAAAGTTGTGATTTTCATTTCAGTTTCTCTGGTACGTAGTGGAGTCGCTTTGCATTTCCATTAATTTAAAGCTGTCTCTAGGTGGCTTCAGAGAGCAAAGAGAACCCATCACTGTGGGAGTGGCTGTGCTCTAGGAAGGTGCTGTAGCTCATGGGCAGCCTTCCATCCTTGTGGGCAGGATCTGGGCACCAGCACATTGCCTGTCTTCCTTCATTGGAGAGAAGACCAGGTAGAGCCCTGCACTCCTCGCTCACAGGCTGCTGCTGAGGCCTGGAGCAAATCCCTAGACTAAAGGCAATTAAAAATGGAACAGAGGTGATGGAAACATGGTTTGTTCACTGTGAATATCCAGCTGGGATAGTTGGAATAACTGCAAGGGAAGAATTGCCTTTGCAAATCATGTGCCTGATTTACTGGTTAAATAGTTTTTCAGTCCTTCCTATTTAGTCAACAAGGACATAAAGATGTCCAGAAATAAAAGTGGAATGATTGGTTCCCAGTACTAGTCTTAATGGTCACAAATCCAATATTTCAGATTTTTTGCTCAGCACTTAGCAAGTAGAGTCAATCAGGCTTCATTTAAATAGATGAACTCCTATTGTAGAGTTATACCTGATTTCATGCTTTCCTTTATTTCCTTTATTTATCACTAAATCTTTTCTATATCACATAAAATTATGTTTACCTTAAAACTGATCTGTAGATATGCCTGAAACAGCACCTAATGTGAACATAAAATCGATGCTCTCGATGATAGGGCAAGTCTTGTGAAAACTTTTTTGCAGCCGAAAGTCTTGAACCATTCACTGAAATAAGACAACTATTTGATTTCAACAAAATGGATTCTGTTGTCAATAAAATCACTGATAAACACTTGAGTTGGATTTGGGACTTCTGAGTATATATATATGTATATGTAAAGCTACATACATAAACTTTCTTTTAGATCACAGAAATGAATGCTCCAACTTAAAGTTTATTCATCTAAATAGCTGGAGAAAATTTCCACTTAATCACTTAGTCTAAACACATTGAAGGAGAGGGAAAAGGTGCTCATTTTCACCTGTGTTTATTTTTTTCACCAGTAAAAACAAATAAAAAGAGAAGAAAAATAATCATAGTGCCTATGACAAAGATTGTGTTTCAAGGAGTGTGCGATGTGTACCACGATTACTTTAACTGCAAATGGAAGCCGCTCTTAGACTGAGTGTGGTTAAAAGGAAATATCCTTAGAAAAACTGTCACACAGAATCCCAGGAAATGTTTTGGTTCGATATGTTTGGCTTCCATTTTTGTGGAGCTGTACATTCCTGTCCATGGTTCTAAAGGATAAAAAAAGAACTTATTTCAGAATCAATCTGTATTTTGACTCGTTTTTATACTCCCCACACCCAGGCTGGTTTACCATATGTGAAGCTGAACAGTGTCATTTTTCTATTTAGTGCCACAAGTGAATTTTATGGTGTTCCTCAATTCAGTCCTTTTCCCCTGCTCAAGTGGTGTGCTGCTGCTGTCTCCAGCTATCTCTCACTCTAAGCAGAAGTTTCATTTGTTCTCAGGGCCACAAAGAGAGTTGAGACAGACCCATCTGAAGCTGCCATCTCTGTTCATGCAGCCTCACTGGTGGGAGGATCAGTGGGGGTTGGAGACAAGAAGATACTGGGATCTCTGACATCTCAGCACACAGAGAGGCCCCTCCCTGGAAAACCCAAGCCTTCTGCTGAAGTCAGTCCTTCCAGTCTTGCCTGCAACCCTGTCAGCTTTGGGCTAAATGAACCAGGTAGAAAGGCTGAACTAGCCAAAATAACGCATTTGCCAGGAGGATCAAGACAGAAGAAAGGCAGAGATGGCAACATCTTTCATTCTGGAGCCCCGACGAAAAAAAAGCACAGGTTCTTTGCAAAATGGCTTCTTACCTGAACACAGTGAAAGTGTCACAGCAGCAGCCAAGGGGATGGGACAGAATTTCAGTGTCACACACCCAGCACCAGCCAGGGGCTGCCACAGCGGGCACAGTGCCCACCCCTGCTCACTGCCTCACGTGCTGCTTGGCATGGAAGTCCCTGCTTTCCCCTTGTGCCCAGGGTCATGTTTCCGAGCACATCCCCAGAAGTGTGTGCTGAACCACTCCATGATGAGCTTATTCATCATCCAAATCCCAAGGAGGCTTTCTGCTCAAATGCTTCTGAAATGTGTCTCTAGTGACACCAGGGCCCCCTTGGCAATGTCCCGAGTTTTTGTGGGTCCCTGTGTGTGCTCCCCAGCTCCGCTCCAGCTCAGTTCAGCTCCCCCATTACTCCTGGATGCTGTCTTGCAGCTCCTCAAGTTCATGTTGCACTTGGCCTTTTTCTGTTGGCTTTTCCTTTTCTTTTTCTGTGTCTTTCAGAATAGCTCTCTGCATCTGATACTTGGCTTCTGCTTATGCATGATTTTTGCTTGCAATCTGCCTTACTTGAGCAGTCTTAGTCCAAGTGCTTTTGAACACACTGATGTTACAAAACAGCAAAAAAAAAAAAAAAGGAGTTTTACTTTCAAACCTGCCCTTCCAGGCACCTCATACCCTTGGGTGAGTTTGATGCTGAAGTCCCCTGGACTAAGTAGGAGGTTTTCCTTGCTTGGGGCTCTGAGCAGATTTGGGTGGTTGCATAATGCTGCCCCAGATAAGGCTCCCACCCATGGGCAGCCCACACCTGTGTTGGGTTGAGCTGTTCACCTGGTTTGCAGTCGCAGCTGTAACCACTGAGGACACCCTTTGTCTCCCCACCTTTCAGGTTTCTTCTCCTGGTGTGCCTGCACCAGAAGGGCCCTGTCTTGCTGGGAGGAGGCAGCTCTGGAGGTATGGTGTGGTAGGAGGCTTTTTTTCCTAAATATGATTTCTTTTTAAAGGCATCTGGGTTTATTTTTCTCTCTTTGGGTTGTGCTGAATATTTCCTGAAGTAGGTATTTATTCTATGGTGTAGTAATTTAGTTTATTAGACTAAGTAGGGATTAAGGTATTTATATTATTTAGAGCTATGGTTGCTTGTTTCAAAAACCTACATGCTAAGAGAAAATTTCCTTAGATTTCTCCTAAACGCAAGAGTAAGATTTTTGTTTGCTCCTTTACAGAATGCAAAAATCCGAAGCTTATTTACATAGGCACTGCCTACTGTCCAACTATCCCAGAAAACATCCTATATGCAAAGGAACTCTGTGAACTTTCAAAGGTTCAACTTCAAATATAACAAATAAGAATGATGAGAGAAACTTGTAAATTTCCTGCTAAGAGTCATGTTTGATACTTACTTAAAATTTCATGTTCCTATGGTATGCCCTTTGCCAAAGACACATTAACTGTGAGTTCTTTCTGAAGCAAGGCTGCAGCAGGTATCACGAAGCATCAGAAATGCCTTGGGATGATCTGTACCCTGAAAACGAAAACCACTTTGCTTAGGCAGTCATCTGCAGAGCAAAAACTTTCCTCAAATCACTTAAATATTTTTAATTTGTACTCTTCATCTATCCATGGCAAGCTGTTAAAAATGCCTACATGTACCTCTCAAGCTACAGATAAAGTTATGTCTGCTTAACTTAATGGGAAGCTCTGCAGTTGCTTACTAGCTAAATGCTTATAGGAATGTCTTTGGTACTGTGCAAAATAAGAACATGTCTTACTGAAAATATCTTTTTTGCCAGGCCTTGCACAAGGAGGTCACAGTGAAGTGCTTACTTGCTTGCAAAATGTTTCTGCTCCAGCATAGCTGAAGCAAAGATGATGGTAAATCTAATTTGTCACAGGTGTAGCACTATTACCCCCAAAAAAGTGTTTTCTACCAATTAATTACTGCTTAAAATAGTGCACTTATGTCTAGAGGTTCTGGATGTTTTTTAACCTCAAGTCAAAGAGCTTGTTTCTCTTTACTTTTTCTCCTTCAGTACAGTGAGAGACAAAATTAGAGTTGGGCAGGCAGCAAAAGAACAACCACTCACAAAATCCCGGGTTTGCCCTCTTTGTGGTTGTATCTTTGTTACGTATAAGCATTGTTACAATAAGATTTGCTGAGATGCAAAGAGGAGGCTGATATTTTGGGAGGCTGTGGCAGTGGGCAGCAGAGGAATTGATGGAAGGCAAGGCCTGGGGAAAGGGTGTCTCTCACTTAAAATGAAGACATATTTTGGGATAGCCGTGTGCCAAGGACTTGGAGGACAAAATCTGTGAACCTGCTGCATATTCAGACGAGTATAAGCCAAGTGGACAGTTCCAGGTGAGTAAAGAGAAGCTGGTTGCAGAACTAGGTGGGAGAATCTACTCTGAGAATAAGACTTAGTGATAATTATCTACCAGAAAAACAGGTGGCTCCAAATATAAATTTTTACTCAGCATAATCACCTGAGAGCAAAACCAGAGAGGGATTATTTGCAGGTGGAGGCTGTGATTAGTGGTGCCTGGGTGTTCTTGACCCACAACTGTACCTCCTAACTCTTCAGACTGACAGGTGGAATGGACTAGGAATCATGGATGAAACAGACTGAATAATCCAATGGAAAGATTATGTTTTTCAGCAGAGTTGATTTATTTTTCAAGCATCAAAGAAACTAGAGGAGGGAAAAAAAAAGGCTGTTTAGTTTGAGAGATTTGGTTAGTTATTTTACTTGGTGTTTTCTCTCCTGAAGTCAGGCCAGAGAAGGCTACAGGGACTGAATTTTAGGAACTAACTTGAAACTAGTTCCTGTAGCCTGGGGTGGTGCTGATTCTCCCATCAGACTGGGTACTGCAGACATCCACGTGCCTGTCATGCTGCACTCTGCATCTCTCTCTGGGAACAGTCTCTTCCCATTACCTCTCTTATTTCAGAGCATGTTCCAGTGCAATGGTCTGGGCTGATGGGAATAGAGAAAATATGGCTTCCCCTCAGCAGATAATACAAATGCCTACAGCTGCAGCATGTCCCCTGCTGTTTCTTTAGTGTCCTACATGAAGTTGAAAGTTGCCCTTCTCAGGGCTTCTCCTATGGCATCTCATGCTCTATTCTTTTTCTAGGTCATGATTGATAGGTTGCTGCTGTTTTTTTCTAAAAATAGAGCTGCTTTTCTAGGTTGGGATTTATACCACAAATAACAGTTATGACAACTATTCAGGATTTTCTTTCTTTAAAATAAAAGATAGTTGTGGGTTTGGCCAAGTCTTCAAGAAATCTGGTGCTTTTTGACTGTTTCTCTTAACAGTCTGTATTTTACCATTGGCTGTAACAGTTTCTTGACCCAAACTCTGTAGGGTATGCCTTGCTCTAGAAGATTTCTTAATTTGAATTGAACAGTGTTTATAAATTTTTTGTGATAATTTTTACTGTAAATGTAGCAAGGCATAGATACATAACTTCTGGTTTCACATCAAATGAACTTTTTATTCCTACCCAGTTGATTAAGCCAACATAGTTTAAATTCTCTAGCATGGATCTTTTTCTATGAATTAAATGGATTAACCTTTCTTAGAAAGCTATGGCTAATTATATTATTGTACTGGACTATTAATTCCTTTCCTCAGTAAGTTACTAGTTTTATATGGCCACGGTGACCTGAAGTAATTACAACCCCAGTTTTACTTGGAAACCTTTCAGTTTAGCACTCTTCTGATGAAATATACTGCTCCTACTGATGTCTTACAAATATTGGGAAGGAGTAACAGTGCACAGAGACAATTTCAATCAGCACTATCAAAGTAATAGCTGTGGATACTCTAACATAACAGTATTCCTTTTTTCCCCTAGATTATACTGAGTTAATCACATGCATGTTTGAGAAGGGGAAGCAAGTGTTCCCTATTAGCATTTGTTAGATTTCTTTTGTGCGCTAGAAATACTTTGTTATATCTAGTTGAAGATGGTGGAAAAATAAGGTTATCAATTTCTGTTTGCAGTCTGAGTCTGCCTAGGGTCCAAAATTCACAATGCCAAAGGCTGAATTTCTCTTTCTTGTGTTTAGAGGCATAAAATGTTGAGCTGTTGTTAGCTGAAGAAGAGGTGTTAGCTGAATACTTGCTGATTGTCTAACACCTGATTTCTTAGGTGGGCAGAGCCTCCTTCAATCCATTTCTGTGAAATTAAATGGGGAGAACTCAAAGGGGTTTGTCACCAGAGAGAAAAACTTCTCACCTAAGTTTCATGAAAGATGCATCATGAAGCCAAACAGGAGTGAAATTCATGATTTATGGATTAAATATCACTTTAATCAAGAAGACATTTTAAGTAGCCAGCTTAATCATTGTCATCAACTTCATCAGGGTGATTGAAGCCATCATTACTTTAGCAACTGATTAGCAAGAGCTGGATGTGGTCTTTCTACTAATGCTGGGGCTGCTCATTAACCAAGGTGTCAGAGGTCCCTGACACTACCTCTGCACGATCTGCTCTGGTGCTTTTGCTGTATTTTGCTGGGAGAGTATGTGGATTTTTTCTTAGATTAAACTTACTGTGTAATTCAAAATAATTGCTACTTTGTATTACCAATGCATAATTATTTGCATGACACTTGTGGATAAAAGCCGAGAGTGGAGAAGTCTGATAGTTTGTGATTAGTTTATCCATGATTATAAAACCTAAGAAACAATTTAAACACAGCTTTTAAAATAAAATCTAGAAGAAAAGATTGGAGGCTTCTGAAGGAAAATAAAAATGCATCTAGACAATGCAAAATCCCAAAGCAATGCATGGTGGAGGGTAGAGGTGGTTGATTTGTGCTCTGAAAAAAACAAGAAATATTGGGCAAGATTACCAAAATGATAGTCAGTTTGGAAGTTAATGTGTAAACTTCTCTGTCTGGAATAAGAAGATAATAAGAAACATGATTAATGTATAGCATACCCCTGGGATATTTGGGGTGGGTAAAGGGGGGAAAAAATGGAATTTTTCTGTTGAGTACTCTAGAATAGGCCATTTAAGATACAAGCATTGAAGTCTTAAAAAGGCTTGAGGAGCATAAAAATGACTCCGAAAAGAAACTAAAATAGCTATGGAAAGAAACTATATAGGAAGATACCTGTAGAGGTGATGAATCCAGCCAGCCAGAGACTTTGGGTGGGGGTGCTTTCTGTCAAGCTGAAGATAAATTATGCCTGGTTAGGAAAGCAGCCCTCTTGCTTTAGTTTTCAGATTATTTTTTCATTTTTTTTCTCTCCCTACTGCCCCCCTCCCCAAAGGTCTTATTTTTAACTTCACAATGCTAGCAAAGAATTGGGAACTTGATCAAAGACACAGGTACTAGAAGTTTTATCTATTATCTATTTTTTATCTAGTTTATCTATTTTTACTAGCAGCCTTGAAGGAGTTTATATCTAATTACTCAAATAATTCAGGTTTTGCCCTGGATTCTTGATGGGGGTTAACAGTTGGCCTGACATTATTATAGCAAAACTGAAATAAATATTTTCCTAAAATACTTACCTGCACATGGGGGGAAATTAAGCAGCTTTCAGCTGAATGTGAGTGAGACTTGAAGATTTGTAATCCAAGTGTGGAGATTTTTGACAAAGACTAGTGATACACCTTATCTGTATTCAGATGGAGAGTGGGGAAAGGAAGCCGAGGATATTTTTTGTCATTTTGCAATAACCACTGAGAGAAAGGCAATCATTCCCAGCCCCAGCAGTCCCAAAGAAGCAGCAACCACAAGTAACAAGGAGGGCCCTCAGCAATGCACAAAACACTGTGGACGGACACAGAATTTCAATTTCAGAATGTATGGAACAACATTACTTTAAAACTAAAGAAAGCTGTTTATTTATCTTTGTCTTACAAGCTGAGCTTAATGACAGGACTGAAAGTGATGTGGAAAGGAGAGTATAGCAAATGTGGGAAAAGCAAAGATAAAGGGGTTAGAAGGGTTCTTGGACAGGAGGACAAGAAATGGCTCCCCTACCTTATTTCTCATATAGAAAATCATGTTCTTGTCATCTTGAAAGATGTGGGAGACCACCTGAGACCAAGGCATACACTAATTTAACAGCCCTAATCTCTTTCCTTGTGGGGCAGGAAAACTTGTGTCAATCCTGATCATCTTTCTGTGAAAGGCATTTTCTCAGCTGTGATGGTTTCTCTCCAGTACCAAATCTTCCAGGGCTTTTCTGGCTCTTTGGTGCCATATGTATTGCTTGCTGAGGTCATGAATACTTGCTTTCATTATTAGCGGGATATTTCCCAGAGTATTGGATTCTTCAGAGTCACACAAGTGGCTTGCCAGCTGTTAAAAATATTTTGTTGCACAGAGAAGAGCTCCTCCAAATCAAAGCAGTATTCTCAGCCTTCACAGGGAACATGGAGATGATATTTTGGAGCCTGAAGCTAGCAGAGAGGATTTCATCAGGCTTCCTGCACCAGCTCAGGTCCCTCTCTTTGGTGCACAGAGAGTTGTGCTGTCTCCCCAGCTCCCTGCCCTCCTGAGTGAGCAGGGCTGGTGCAGGCAGCGTGGCAGCAATGCTCTGAGACCCTCTGAGGCTGGGCATGTCCCTGTGTACCTGGCTCCCATCCTGGCCCTGCTGTCACAGCAGCTGCTGCAGCAGAGCTCCCTTTGAAACAGCTTGTTATTGCTTACATGTGTAGGAGAGACCGAATCGAGTTTCCATTTTATTCCTTGGGTTGATATGCTTTAGCATCAAAGGGGTGTTCCTGCTCTGGCTGCTGTTTCAAAGCACATTCTGGAATTTCATGTCTATTACTCCTTATTACCTGCAAGTGAGTTTTAAGAGATAGCCCTACTTCCACAGGGGTGCTGCTATCCATTTGCTTAGAAGGAGCATTTGGTACCATTAACAGGCTTTTTGTGGTGGCACCATTGTTTTGAGGGAGCATTTTGGAGTGTCTGTGCTTGGCAGTTGCTGAAGCAGCAGCACGTGTGACTTTCAGGGGAGAAGAGCTGCAGAGGATGGGCTGTGTGGGGATGTGCCAGGTCTGGCAGACCCCAGTGCCTGTGCTGGGGCCTGGGCTGCCTCTGTGGCCTGAAATGAGCAGTCCAGGCTTCTGCTCCCATGCAGGAGGACAATCAAACCTTCTAAATGTAGCAAATAACTGTGGCAGCAGAGTGCAGGAGTACCAAAAGCAGCAGTGAAGCGCATCTGATGGGTCCTGCTGCTTTGTCAGCAGTAAATAATCTTGTGTGTGCCCTGACAGCAGCTCCCAGCTCTGCCACCAGCCACACTGGCCTCTGTTCAGCCAGAAGCTGGACTCAGGGGCTTCCCTGAACCTTGTGCATGGGAGCCAGTGTCTGCTAAAAGAGTGATGTGGAGGGAGTTTCCCACAGAGCAAGGTAGCTCCTAATCCTGTTTCAATTATTTCTGTGGCTGTGGGCAAGATTGAGAAGGACAAGTACAGGGTGGGTCAGCCAGATTTGAGGTACTGCAAACAGCTTTTTGAGCTTAGGGAGAGAGTGGTTATGCTGTTGTGTCAGTACCTAAGGAACTGATTTGTTGATATAATGAGAATTGCTGAAGTTCTCCTTCTGCTTATTCATATTGTCCTAACATACTGCCTTCTAGATTTCTTTATTTCTACTGTTTTAGGTGATCTAATTTTGTGATCAAAACAAGCAGATGGAGAGGGACATGGTATTCCCCAGCATGTTCTACACGACTGCAGCCCACTGAGTTTAAGCACCAGCACAAATAGCTGAAGTGAGAATCATAAACAATCGCTGTATTGGACACAAATGACGTCTCTCTCTCTCTGTTAATAGAGCAGCCATTTATTAGCCTCCCACAAACATGGCAGAATTTCAG
This sequence comes from Anomalospiza imberbis, assembly GCF_031753505.1. Taxonomy (NCBI): domain Eukaryota; kingdom Metazoa; phylum Chordata; class Aves; order Passeriformes; family Viduidae; genus Anomalospiza; species Anomalospiza imberbis. Next base: position 9,711,034 of record NC_089688.1, on the reverse strand, counting down.
AAAGTTTGTGCGTATGGTCTCTTGTTAACCTGCTTCAAGAATTAGAGTACTTACTTCTATAGGTTGCTGCGGAAGGAGATACTGCCTTTTTAACAGGGGTGTTTTTGTAGGTGCTAAAAACACTGAAACCTTTGAAAGCAACTCTAGTGTTGACTGTAATAAAAATCAATTGTGTGTTTGTGTGAAATAGGAGTCCCAAAGACATAAAAACATCATTCTGCCAAATTAAAGTTGTTTAGTTAAGGACTGCTAAGATGCTGATGTTATCTGGTTTTGGTCACTTTTAGCATCACTTATATTAAGTACTTACACCCTAGAAGAATAAACACCTGTTAATAAGTCACCCTTTCTAAGGTTAAGGAAAGAAGTTTATGCTGCAGCTTCAGGAAATAGGGCTGAAAAGGGACAATAGGAAACCAAAGTAAAATCAGGACTTTGGATGGGTGCTTGTCAAACTTCAAAGCTTGCACAATTTCCCTGGACAACCTCTTCTACTTAATTAATATTCTAACCTTTTAAGGCTTTTACTGTAAGACTTAATTTGGTTTCTTCTCCTTTGACATGCAGAGAAGTTTTCCATTTTCCACGTTGTCTGTACGTCTGTGAGTATTTGAGGACTGTTAAAAATCTCTCTCCTCATGTGTTCTTTTCTGCAGCCTCCTTGCCCTCCTCACCACTCCCTTCCACCAAGGAAGGCTTCAGCCAGTGTCTCCCCCAGTTACAAAAATTAAAACTTGATACCAACTACTGTTTTACCATTCAGGCTTCATTTTGCAGTGGTTTCATTTAGTCCATGTTTTTTTGTGTTTTATCAGACAGAGTGTCAAAAATCTTTATTATAATAAAAGTATGACTCTGCTGGGACTTTCCTACCTACAAGGCCTCTTCTGTTCAGGGTGGAAATTGCACAGCTAAAAGTTAGTATTTGATAAACCCATGTTTATTGTTAGTACCTGAACACTCTTGTAAAACTTAACCCAAATGAATTGAATAAATGAACTTGAGAGCAGAAATACCTTGATTTCCTTCTGTGTTTCCACAAATAGTCTCTGCCTTCTGGTATCCTTTAAGAAAAGAGGCTTATTGGTTAGCCCAGACCTCTTCCTTCTGCCCACCCTCACTTATTTCTCAGAGGTACTCTGCTGGAGTTCTTCAGTGATTCCATCTCACATGGAGCCCTTAAAGGTGGTGTGTAACTGTTTGAAGAGAAACTGGCTGGAGCAATGTCTTCTAAGGCAAGCTCCACAAAGCCCAAGGGAAGCATTTGCAAAGGCAGGGACACAGAAGTCCAAACATGAGTTTTGAGCTTATGTTGTGCCCAAACACAAGTTTTGAGGCTCCTGACATGCAGAGACTCAAGCAGAAATCTGTCAGATCAAATGGAGGCTGCTTGCCTTGAGAAAGATCCTGCCAGCGTGTGCTAATAAACCATGTAGCTCTATTTTATTTACAGAGCCAAGGAAATAAAGCAGCTCTCTTGCCTGCTGGCAGGTGTGAGGGATCTGTTTTGGGCCAGCACTGACAGTGCTCCCCCTGCCCAGGCAGACACTTGTGGTGCCTGATGTGCCCCAGGCTTTGCAGTTTGTGTCATCTGGTGAAACTGCACACAAAGTCCAGGCAGTGCTGTGAGCAGCACAGCCCTCGGGATTTGAACAGAATGATTTAAAACATGGGGCTTTTGGACTGCAAAGAACAGATGCACTAAGCCACAATGACACTACATGTGTATCTTAAAAGCATATTTCCATGGATACCCAACAAAAATTATCCCAAATTAATGTTCTTGGAATTAATATTTTGAATGTCCTCTGTAGGAGTTTCAGTTAGGAAAAAAAGTCTTTTAAATTAATTTTTAACATGGTTACTGTTCTTCAGCAGTACAAGATGATTGATTTATTAGACATTTAAAATGTTTAAATACAATTATTGACTGAACAGAAGCCTGAGCAGCCTCTCCCATAGATTTTAATAATTAACAGTGTGGCAAAATGAAGGTCCAAGAAAGAAATATTTGTGTCTTGGGATATCTAACATGTAGCACACTTAAAAAAAAAAAGACATAATAGTATTAAGGTTCTTTCCACTACAGTAGCTTTTGGGAAAACTGAAAATAACAATTTAAAAAAAAGACTCAACTTTTGTGTTTTATTAGCTTTCTCATGGCTCACCAGTGATGTTGCACACTGGAGATATTACCATATGGATGCTATGTATACTTCCCTATGGAAATGGCAACCTACTCTTCCTATCAGGACCATCACTAGAATGGATATGAACGATTTCCTCTTCTGCTTTATTCAGTAGGAAATTACTGAGTCACACTGCTGAAGAATAATTTTACCTTTCCAGTTAGTAATCAAATCAAAGAAAAGGCTGAATGCTTCTGAAAGCCAGGATGGACTCTAGGTTACTTGTCTGAATTGTTTTCTGTTCAAAGCTTATCTTTCAGTGGTTAATAGAAAATTTGCTGTGCTGCTAATGGATTTTTTAATCAGACTTTTACCACTCACCACACAGAAAATACAGTCCCTGCACCCAGGAAATAGAGCCTCAAAGACTTGACTGAATTTTTCAAAGCATGTGCATGTTGAAGCCCCAAGGATGGGGTTTTGGGCAGGTGTCCTCTCCAGTTAGTCCACAGTGGGGTTGTATATACACGCACTGATTTCCTCTAAACATTTTGAGTGGCCAAAGCCCAAAGAAAATGATACTGTTCCCAAGAACTGATAGCTTTCCAGAAAACTTAGATTGGTGTGTTTTTTCATAGGACTGTAAGTGAAATACTGCAGCTCAATAATGTGTGCAAGTTACATCTCAGGCTGCAGAGAAAGACTGCTGGGATTGCTGAAACTCCTGGAGACCTACAGCTTCAGTTTTCACAGCAAACGTTCCTCCTGCCCCCCACCACTCCTCCTGGGAAGCTCTCCAGCCCAAAGATTACACTTAGTTCCTGCTGGGAAAAATTGCATGAGAGAATCTTAGAGAGCAGGGAAAGCAAAATCGGGAAATAGAGGCATGGAACAGGAGGAAAAAGTAAAAAACATGCACAGAAAAGTTAAAACACAGTAAAATTTGCCTCTGTATGTCTCCTCAATAGTTGGATTATTTCAGCAGTTGGGCAGTGAAGTTGTTTTTCTACAGAAAGTGGTAGCAAAGAGGCCTATTAATAGTGGTGGCAATACTTTAATTTGCTCTTAATTAAATCTTACTGCATTCTATTTCACTTTCAAATTTTCCTGTTTATGTGTGATTTACAATTCATACTTACAATTCATGTTAAAATTGCTGTTCATGCATGTACTTTCAATGGTTGCTAACAAAAATTTAACTCTAATTTGGTAGCACTACTTTTAAGAAAGACCCAGCAAAAGTATGTAGTATGTTTATATTTTGTGGTTTATATACAAAAATGGAAAGCATTAATTTTAAAAGGGGAAAACCCATTTGATGTCACATTTTGAAGACTGGTGTTGTCACTTAAACACTATTGTGACAAAAAATGCAGGGTGGATTTGGTTGGTTGGTTTTTAGTTGTTGCTTTGGTTTGGATTTTTGCTTTGGTTTTTTGTTTGGGGTTTGTTTGGTTTTTTTGGTGTATGTGTTTCTGTGCATTTGCGGTGTTGTTTGGTATATATCAACTAAATGGGGAGGAAAAGTCACCTGGGGAGACCTTGGCAGATTCTGGCTGGAGGCCGATTTCAAACATTTTATGACTGCAAATTTGTTGCAGAAAATCAAAGTGGTAGGCAAGCATCCAGAAGCAGAATAAACTAACCTCTCTTAAATTCCATCAGGAGAGCTGGTACAGCTAGGGAAAAGAAAAGCCAGGGAAGTTTTCCTTCCCTTTGAAGCTTTTCTAGAATGAATCTTTAATGATGGGTGTCTGCAACCTCTTCCAGACGATCATGAATGTACCCCTAGGTTTTTAAGGCAGAGAAGATGGAGCCTAAACGAGAAAAAGCTCAGGGTGTCACTTGCACTGAGAGTTATCTGTAAGGATTCCCCTGGGATGTGAGCTACAGTTTGTGTGGATAATGCTAAAGGTAGCATTTCAGACTTGAGGTGGGGGTGGGTAGTGTTTGCTCTCTGAGCACTGAGATCTGGAGTGACTCCAGCAGTGGAAATGCAGAATCCTCCCTTCTGCAGCAGGCAGGGACCAAATGGCGCAACAAAGAACAGGCTATGAATACTTGTGCAAATGTAGAGAGAGAGAGGCACTTCAGTGAAAATATGCAGGAAAAAATAATAGTTAGTAAAAGCTGCTTTTTTGTCCCCCTTGTAGGGAAATGTGCTTAGTAATAGGTTCATTTTGACTTCCAAAGGAATTTCTGTCAAATACAATTATCAGGGAAGACTACAACTGCAAAGGTATCAAAGCTATGTTTGCAGAAATCAGGTTTTAGAGCACTTTGAGATGGAAGATATTTGTCAAATTTCTTTACATGTCATCTTATGTTTCTTTTATTTATGAATTTTCTAACTGTGGTATATGCTGTCTGTTTAAAGATAAGAATGCTCCAGGAGTTTTCTTTTTTAAAAAAGTCTTTGGCAGCTGCATTATATTTATTTATTTTGTTTTTTTCTCTTCTGCACTTGAAAAGGAGAAAAGTGAAACAAAGCACAGAATTAAAGCAGTCTGTCACACTGAAAACCTCTGAAACATAAATAATAAACTTTATTTACTAGGTAATTCTCCTTGATACTCTTGTTTATCATATTTTCAACATCTCTTGCTTAAGACATTGTTGCCTAAGTACAAGGAAAGTGTCTTGATATTGTTAAACTGAAAGAAACATCACATTTATATTAACAGACATCCAGGTTTAAAAGCATGTCAAAAATATTTTGAATGCATATGGGAAAGCAAATGCATTTCTTCCAAGTGTCTGAGGACTAATTTAATTTTATATTCTGGGTAAGACCAGGGTGCTAGCAAGAAATGCCTATTATTTGCTACATTTTCTTTTTTCATGGCATGTATATTCCATGTTGAAGGTATCCTTTCTGTTCATTTGGTGTCACAGATCAAATTTTGGTAGCCACTATGTACGTGGAGCTATTCTTCTCTGTTTAATTCACCACAATGACTCCCAGCTGATGAACTGTTATTTTAAACACATTTAAATGAGGAAAAAAAGAGATTAAATTGATTTCTTTCCCGTTTTTTGACTACTCTGTGCCCACAATTCAAGCATGCACTGCATAATCTCTTGAAAATTAAATGTCATCATTTGACCATAAGAGAAATGACCCACTGAATTCAAATTACAAAGAACTCTGAATTGCTTTCAGCTGTTCTCTCAGTGGGTCACCCTTTCTAATTATGAGCCAATTCTTCATGTGTGTTGGCAGAGAGGGAGCAGAGAAGGTGGGTTGTGTTCGCAGGAAAGCAGGCATTAACAGGGATGCATGGTGTCATAGAGCTGCAGTCAGAATGTCTTCATCGCTGCTGTGCCAGGGAAGTGCTGCTCACACTATTTCAGAGGAACCATGTCATGTCTGCTGCCAGGGCTGGAAGCAGGAGCTCTGAGCTATTCCCGTTATGTAACGCTTTCCCGGGGGGAATAGCAAGCCATGATGCCCGTGTCCCCTTTCCCAGCTCTCCTGTGCCCCACGGTGCTATCAGCTCCCTGGGTGCCTGTGTAGAACCCAGGGGGATCTGGTCAGGGCTGTGAATCTGCAGAGGAGGAGGATGAACCCCCACCAGTGCAGGAGGCTCCCCCCAGAACCAGAGCAGTGAGCAGAGGATTTCTCCACCCATGACTTAATACTGAATTAATTTTGAACAGAGCAGCTGTAACCTGATGCTGCATTCAGTGGTTTGTGAGGTATATTCTTTGTCTTTGGAGGCAGGGGGAAGTCTCTAAATGTCCAGAAGCATCATCTTGCATGGGCATCAAATTCTTTTCTCCTTTAAAATTCAAGTGTGATTTGCTGCAGTGGGATGGCTTCTCCCTCCACCAGGCAAAACCTCCACCATGTGTTTCGTAGTGATATAAGTGAAGAGGATACATGACAGAGTATGAGGCAGAATCTATTGCTCATACTTCAGGGTGTAAATCAGTCAAAGATAGCTTCAGGTGAGAAAGAAATCTCTTCTCTATATTTAATGCCTGGCTATAAATTTGAGGCCTCTGACTCCCTCTCATGCAGAAATATTGGCTAATGTGTTTTTCGTATATACAAGTGTGCATTTGTCAGTTTGTGCTGCCCACAGTACAGACATTCACAATTTTGATCACAGATGAGGACTCCTCTCCTGAGATTTTTTTCCAAGTGTAGATTCTCTTTAGAAGTCTGCAGAGGAGGCTGTGCCTGTATTAAATAGCAGCCAGGTGCCTGTGGAGCAGCATTTTTCACAATCCAAAATTTCAAAAGATTATTATAAGAAAAATTCATAGTGTGCAGTTTTCTGTCTCCTCCCAGGCCAGTAACACCATAAATATGATGAGGACTTTTAATATCTTTAAGGACTTTTAAGATGAGTTCAGGTCCCTCAATATATTTCCTAGGTAGTGCAGCCATGTGTTTAAAACCACCTTTCCTGATTATGTTTCAGACGTTGAAAGAGCAGTACTCTGGAGCCCATGTGAGCTATGTGCAGAAGATAGCATGCCTCCTGAAAGGAACTGCTCTTTCAAGAGGGTGAGAAGCACTAGAAGCCTCTAATTACAGCAGTGCAAACTGTCAGGTCTTGTATAGTAGGCTATATTAAAATGTAGTTTGTGTTGATTCACTTTCAAGCCAAGATAACAACCTCTCAGGAAACCAGGCTTTTACATCAACAAATTAAAAATTGATATGGCTCCAATGCAGCCTAGATAAGGAAGCACTCACCCTTCTACTGCCAGGCACTCAAAACCTGCCCTGGAAAGCCAAGCATAGGCCAAGTATCAGTTGTTGCGAATTCCCTGCTGATTCTCCTGCAGGTAACTTGTAAAGAAGATCCAAAGGCTATTCCATTTACTGTCCCACAACAGCTTTATAATCAGGTATCTGCTTCTGTAATAATTTACTGGTTTAATGATACTACATTGTTCAGGCAAAAAAAGATAATAAAAACTCCTATAGGTATATTTCCCTTTAGTACTCAGCCTTTTTAGGGCTGAGGGAACAGGATAGGAGGGACACAAAAAAAAAAAAACAAAAAAAAAAAACACCTAAATTTCACTGGCTTGAACCAGAGCTGTGAGGTGAGTGAACCCACATGGCATTAAAAATAACTTCCCTCACATGTGAAATTCCTACATTGTGAAGAAAAACAGTGGATTGAATAATGTGTAGCATGCTCAGGGAAGCATCTTTATGATTTCATAGCTGTAGCTGGGCAGGCTGCACCCCACTCCTTCAGGTTCCTCAGGCAGCGATGGGAGCAGGACAGCTCCACACCAGGCACTGACAGACTGCGTTGGCATTTGCAGGGAGATCTGCCCTCTCACCTCCCCGGTGCAGCAGTAGGTACAGCTAAAAAGTGGGTATAGCCTGTGGTGATGTGGCTGCTGCTGAAAGTCTGGAGCCCTTCTAGGATGTGAAAGCATTTCAGGAGCTGTCCTGCTGTATATAGACACCCCATAAACTGCAGCTGCATTCATGGTGGCATGTAGCTGCAAGGAAAAGGTTAACAATGGGAGAAATTTCTACTTAGTTCTTTAATACTGTAGATGTTATTAAAAAAAATAATTAAACCCCAGTTGGCACAGGCTGCAGGATTTACTAATCAACATGTCAGCTCATTTCCAAATGCCTCATACACCTCGAGTTATTTTTGTCCAGCTGCTTCCTGCAGATGCAATTTGAACAGTCAGAAATAAAAGCAAATTTCAGTGCACCAGCAGCGGGCTGCTGGCACTCTCCTCTGACTTAGGCAGGTATCTTCTAAAGGCTTTTACACAGGGGTGGGGGAGAGGGAACAGCCATTGTAGATACAGGGAGATATTCAGTAACTTATTGCTAAAGCTGAGGAAATCCTTGCCTGTGGGCCACACATAGCATTGTTTCCTTTGTAAACTGATTTAGGAAAAAAATCTAAGATTTGTGCTGAAGATCCTTTATTTGTAACTGTGCAGTGAGGGCTCCATAATCTATATTCAGCTGTGATATTCAAAAACTGCTTAGCTCTACAGTTGATAGAACTTCTGCATGGGAAAAGTTAAGCATCTTCCCACATGCTAGAACAGCTTCCCTGCGTTGGAGACTCCTCTCTAAGTGCATTTGAGCACAGGAATTGTTCCCTGTGTGCATGCAGTAATGCCTCAGAGAGGACATCCCCATGAGATGGGCCTGGGTTCTGTTTCATGGCTGGGTTAGGAAAAGGTGTGGCTTAACAAATCATAGCAGCGATCAGGATCACAAGAAGAAGCTTAAATAACGAGGAATCAAAAAGACAACGAGACTGATAAATCTCATTAAGACTACCTGTGATGCTCTAGAGTGAAGCTAAAGGAGCAAATTTTTCAGGCAATTTGGGTTCAACAGCTCCTTGTGCTCTCCTCTTGCTTTATGCTGCCTCTGCCTGTGCCAGCTGTGCTGGGGAAGGGCTGGGCTCCCTGTCCTCCTCACCTCTGTTGTGCTTGCCAGCATGTACTCAGCCCTCCTAGCAACTGTACTCTCTAGGCATCACACCCTGATGAATTCCAAGCAGGAATTCAGGAAAATCACTCAAGAGATACCTGCTGACAGCAGGAAGCTCTTGATTGCACTGTTCCTGAGTGTGCTGCTCAGGTTTCTGTCTGCTTTCCCGTGGTTTTCTCTGTGGTAATGCCTTTTCACTGTGGGTGTGTTACTAGGAGCTGGAGCACAAATGTGGGAGTCTGTAATAAACCTGAGCTTCCAGGATATGTTTTTGCTAGAGAGGGAACAACAAATGCTTATTTTCTTTTGAAGTAGCTCATCTGAGCTTTTAGCAATCAGAGGGAGATTTCTCTTGGCAGGCACAACAAGGACTCTTGCTTGGAATCCCAGGAGAGAGGTGGCTGTGCAGAGGAGGCTGTTGATCAGCTCAGCCCTGTGGCTGCTTGCCCGCAGACCTGCTTGCCAAGGGGGGAATTCTGGAATGCCACTGTGCTGCTGGCTCCCCTGGCAGGGCTCCTTGGCGCCCAGGGCATTCCCAGAGTACTTTCCTATCCCTCCTCTCACACACAGGTACCTCAGCTACCTTCTCTCTGATGGAAATCTGCTCTTTGCAGGCTTCTGGAGCGTTTTTTTTACCAGTTGTGACCCAAATGGAGACATTTAGGAGTTTTCTGCCTCGAGAGCAGACTTCCAATGCTTATCTGGGACAAAGCTCATACCAGCAGAAAGCCAAGGCTCAGTATATTAAAGCAGAATGCAATAAACTGTTCAGTTGGAGGCTATCTGGATTTCCATATAAATGCAGAAAATTATATTTGAATGTGCACCTCTCAGGCATATGAGATGCTAATGGTGAAGTAATTTTTATGTCACTTTGTTTTGATTTAGTTGTTTGATAAATTGAATTCTTTCTGGCATTCTTGCTGCCCTATCTTGCTGCACCAATGTTTGAGCAGGGTTAATTTTAATTGGAATTAAAATTAATTCCAATGGCACTTATGCAGGTCATTGGCTAAATCTTAGAAACTTGAATTCCTAGAATTGTCAGAGATGTTTAAAATGCCCTGTACTGCAAAGTAATAATGACCTACAGTTTGGTCTGTGGTTCTGAGCTAAAAAGGGTGTGTAACTCCTCTTCCACATATCCTTAGCTTGACCCACAGTTGTATCTCTAAACCTACTTGTAACAAGACACCTTGTTGTTAATAACATGCTTTCAGAGCTAGATTTTTTTGTTTCAGCTCTTTTCCAACTCTTCAAATGGCAGAATTTGTCCTAAATTCCTTTGCTACTTAGAGATTCCTGACCATTACAGGCACCAGCCATCCTGACCTTTTTTCTAGCAAGTTTTATGATAAAGGTTATGCTAAATTTCTGATTTTCCTTTAAATAATTCTAACGTTTCATGTATTATTAATAAGTATGGAGTGACATCCTAGAAGATGGTATATTTACCATCTTACCATATTATTATTCCTTATAAATGAAAAAGGAGCACAGATGACAGCTTACCATGCAGGGATAAATGAACTGCAGCTCAGAAGGAAAAGTGATGAATTGTAGCGTTATCTAGAATGTAAAGCGGGTCCACCTCTCCCCAGCAGCCACGTTGGCAGGACAGGGCTGCCAAGGCAGCTCTCCGCCTCAACAAATGACTTCCCGCTAACAGTTCTTATCTTGTAGTAGTGGCTTTTTGTTATCCTGTAAGAGCTTCTCCTCAGTAACAGGAGCAAGCTGACTTTCCATAGATAATGCCAGCGTGAGTAAAGCATCTGTGGGTGGGAGGGGCCCATGCTCTCCATGCCAAGCACTGGGCCCATCTCTGGAGTACGGAAGATGCTGCTTTACTGGGATGCTGCCCTCTGTGTTTGTCACTACACAGAGGTGCAGGCAAAAAGCAAGAATTCTAGCTAGTGGAGCGTGCTCAGAAAACGTGCAGACCACCCTGCCCCCAGTTTATTTGGTATCAATTCTCCCAGGAAATCTTTTCTTCAAGAGTACCAACAAAAACTTTCAACAATGTAATATGCTCCTAAGGCTTCTGAGCCACTTCTCTGCTACTCCTTTTCAAACTTGTTTTTAATTTCATTGTTCCTAGTTCGGTTTCTAGTATTTCGTGCAAAAGTCACATCGACAGTATAATGAATCTTCTCTTATCTCTAAAATTCTTTTCCTATTGCCTTGTTCGCAAGAAGATACTGCTGCTGTTGTGACAACTAAATAGATACAACAGCCTTAGAGTTCAAATATGACTCATGGTATGTTAACTTACTGATACAGTAAACATGAAAGGGAAGGAAGGAAAAAAGACAGTTTGCTTTTTTAATATATTTTTTGGTTTTAAAGCTAAATAATGTAAATGGCACATTACAAAATGTGTGTGCTTTTTAATCAGAAACCTACTTGTATAAAGAGAATCTAAACTTTTTAAATAATTTTTTTGGTTGTTGTTGACAGGGTCTTCCTATCACCTGTTCTGTTTCCCTCTCCCCTAGTACTAATTACAGACTTTTGTATAATTGAGAAATCCATAAGTATATAATAGTTGTGAGGGTTTCTAATTTACACAGAAATTTAGCCTGTGTTATGGGTCAAGACTTTCCTTTTGTCAGATTAAATTTATTATTGTCTTATTTTAAAAGAGAATATGGAGACCATGAAGGCATTTCATTTTCTTGTAAAGAATACAAAGGGAGATACAGAATTTCAAAAGGGACACGTTGAATTTTCCAGTGCCCATTGTTGGCAGCTGCCTTTATTGCTGCATCAACCCCTGCAGACAATGAAACCCAGCTCGTTTATAAATTGCTACAACACATATTAAAAAATTATACAGTGTGTCTTGTCCTCTGCTTGTTACTTGCACTTGATATTTGTCTCTGCTGGGCTTTATTTTTCCTCAAGATGTTTTCTTTTTGCCATGTATCCCAGGACAGAGCCTACATTCAGTGCCTTCTCTTTCAACATTTCTAACTCCAGAAGATTCACTAGAAACATATGTGAGAATCATCAGAAAGATCTCCAAGGTCTATTCAGAGAGAAGAATGAATCACACAAGGTCTCTTCCAAGTTTTCAACTCTTCTGTCAAGCATCAGCATCCCTCCTTTTCTTCTCTTGTTAAGAGAGACAGGCAGACCCAGCGTGCTTGGCTCTGTGCTGCTCCTCTGGCTCATCTTTCCTGATATTTTCTTGAACCATGAACTGAACTGAAAATAATAGGATTGCTTATACAAAAGGCTGCCTCTTTACATGAGTAGAAGCCGTGCATTTGGGCTCTTTGAAAATGGCTCTGTGGCATTTCATATACTTTGTTCTCTGGTCAGAAGTTCAGGATGTTCCATTTCTAAATCTGATTTCCGGCTAAAATATAAATGCGTCGCATTGACTGATCATCCTTGGAAGTTTATATGCTTTTAGAGTTAAAGATGTGAATGATTAATGCTTCTGCTGTGCTTGGCTATGAATCATTATATGATGCCCTGATTTTTCTTTCTAAATCTCTGTAGCTCTAGCAAATAAGGTGTTTAAGGGAGAGAAGGGAGGAAAAAGGGTAGAATGTGACCTTCCTGTTAGTCACACTTCAGATAAAATAATATTCTTGCAAGGACATGGTTCTCTTTGAGTTTCTACCTACCTTGTGAACTGTGACAAAGTGCAGACTATCACCTGCAGGCTTTTGGAAGTAAATTCAAACATAAAAGTCTTGGCAGTTGAAGCAACAGACAAAACTGTCAGGATTTAAGTTTTAATACAATCCTAATTAACTCCAGTATTACTTCCTCTCAAGGTCAATTAGACATTTTCAGGGTATCCGAAAGAAGTATTCCTCTGGCATATTGTCCCCATCTAGTGACCAGTATTCTTTAAAGAACCTCTGAACACTTCCTGTGTCCCTTGTCTGTGGTGCAGGGAGCCAATGTTGTCTATCCTGCATGCAAGCAACTCTTTCAAATTACTGATTTGAAAACAGCAGGACACAACTCGTCTAAGTACAGGCACCTACATTTCAGGCAAAATGCATTTTCCCAAACAGCCACCCACATTTCACTTGGTTCATCTGTGACCCTTCATCATCCCAACATGCAAGGCACCACCTTTCTGTGCTCTCTGAGCCCTTAGCTCAGGTTTCTGTGGAGGGGATACAGTCTGGGAGGGGCAAGGCCCCACAGGGAGATGCTTCACTTCTGCCACAAATTTCAATTAGAACAGGAGACTAGAAATTGATTTGAGAAGGGATTAGGGATTCAAAGAGCTGCGCTGGGCCTGCTCTCAGGGTGCAGATGCCATGCATTTGACTGGCTAGTGGCTCTCATGACATCCTTAAATTCCCCTTGCCATATTTCTTCAGCAGGGCAAGAAAGATTTACCATTTGTTGACTTCACCCCTTAGTGAAAAAATGCTTCATCTTATGCTTGTTTTGTCATAAATACTGAGGTAGACCAGGAGAGGACATTTTAATTTAAAAACCCAAACAAAATTTTAGTCAATCTTTTCCAAGATGAATCCTTTTTTTGCTGAGATATTTAGAATGGAGCTTTCACATGGAAAAATATGGAAAATAGTCTGTGAACTGATGGCTGCCCACTAAAGAGGAGATGGCAGCAGTATTTAGGGGCATGAAACCATTCTCTTCTGATTTGATAATGTCTAACTGTATAGCAGTTTCTGTGCTCTTATCAATGGCTGCCATAGCAAAAGCACTTGCTTCACCTCACAGTAGATGTCTGCTTCTCCTCAGGGAGACAGAGGACTCAAAAGAAGATAGGAAAATAACTTCAAATTCCTTATTCTTTTACCTGCAGTCCTTTTCCTTCCCTTTGCAAAGTGATTGCTTTTCGTAGTCAACATCTTTTAGAGAGAACTATTTTCTCTCAGGCACTCATAATGTTTCCATAGCTCAGATCACCAGGGAATGCAGTCTCACACTACTTGGGGACTAATTGCACAGAATAATTATTGAGTCCTCAGCCCTCACAAGGATTGTTTTATAATTCCCGCTTTAAATGTTGATTACACATATGCTTCCCAAAAGAATTGTGCAGAGGAAATAATTCTCTGAAACTGTCAGTGTTCCTGTCATGTGGCACAGGAAGAAAAGGTTGCAGGGTGGGAATGACAGGAGACGTGGGCAGGGTCCGAGTCCCTTCCCCTGGGGAGCCATGGCCCCACCAAGGGACTGGGTCTGAACATGGGTTGGTTTGGCAGAGTCGATGAGCCAAACACTCACTTTTAAAGCAGGAATGGCAGAGCTCTGTTGCTCAGCAAAACCTGTGTCTAAAGGCTGCTGGAGATGGAGGGGTGAAGCTTCGTTTCCAATAAAAGGGAAAGGAGTTTATAGGGGTGTGTGTCTCCACTAAAAGCCATGCCTCAGGCTTTTTCTGCCTGCTTCAGAAATTCAAATGGATGTGGCAATCTGTGTGCTGTGAGGGGGACTACGGTGGTAACCGTATAAATGTGATGGAACGAGAATTTAAAATAGTGAATGTGTAGTGGTTGTGTAAATGACAGACTACTGATGGGGTTTTGCTAAATGTATTAGCATGATTGGTGAAGCAGGCTGACAGTATTGTTAAAACCAACACTAGAGCATTCATACAGAGCAATCAATATCCCTTCTGGCTGTAGTTCCCTTTGTCAGGTGAAGCAAATGTTTTAATAGAAATTCAGTTTATATGTCTGAAGTGGAGGAGGGTTTTTTGTATTTCTTATGGTAACAAATGTGCTTTTCTCTTTCAAAGTACATGTCAGGTGAATTGTTTTCTTTTTTGCAGAGGCTGGAAAGCCTGTTGTAATAACCAAAAAAACCACAAGTGGCAGTAGGGCACTGGCAGGTGAATCAAGCATCAGCCCCAGCTGATAAGCCAAGGCAGGGGCTGTCTCTGGATGACAGCTTGCAGGCTAAAAATGAACATGTGTGTAAGTATGCAGCTGAAATAGAAGTGAGTTGTATTGAATAGTAAAACAAAATATTTATAACCCTGCCCTAGCAATTTATAACATACCCACATCCCACTACAGAGGGCAGAACTATAATCAGAATACTTCTGACAGCTCAGAAATACTGTTTGCAAATGCATGTTCTACTAAATGCTTCTTAACTGCTTACAGGAGCTATGTCATCTGCAGAAAACCAGTTTTCAATAGAGAGCTGGATTTTTTTGAGAGTTTTTTACTGCTTTAGCTACTGGTACCTGTGTGAATTCCGTGGCAGATCTACAGGTGCAAAGAGAGCACAGCCTGGGTTCTGGATTGGGTCTGCCTTTTAACAGTGAGGGCTGGAAAATGACTCTTTCCTCTAGTGCTCAGGAAGGTAATTCCTGTTATGGTGACACAGGGATGTGCTGACAGCTTGCCATTGGCATAAACAGCCTCTGTCTGGGTGTTGTCATCAGTGAGGTGTTTGATAGCCTGAGTTCAGATACCTGTGTTCATTACTCAGCCACTTT
The DNA here is from genome assembly GCF_031753505.1 of Anomalospiza imberbis. Taxonomy (NCBI): domain Eukaryota; kingdom Metazoa; phylum Chordata; class Aves; order Passeriformes; family Viduidae; genus Anomalospiza; species Anomalospiza imberbis. The sequence goes on along the minus strand of NC_089688.1, from coordinate 9,696,015 downwards.
TGAAGACTGTCCTGGTCATTTCATGGTATTTGCATGAGTTGTTTTTTGAGTGATATAGCTCCCTGAATCTACTGGGGCACTGCTGATGTATGAAGGCATTCCCAATACTATTTCTTCCTGTTAGACATGATATGGGACTAGTGTTAATGGGTTTCCTTTAGATTTTGATAGTTATCAGTAGTTACCATTATTTTGCATGAATCAGAAGTGGCTTAGAATTCAAGTTTAACAGTGATGATGGTCTGACCACAAAGAACAAAGAAGCTTTTCCCAAACTCAAAGCCTAACAGATTTTTTTTTTTTAAGGATTCTTCTGTGTTTGTTTTGCCTTCATCTAAGAAACACTTTCAAAAGTAATCTAAAAGGCCAGATTAACTACAGAATTTTTAAATGTGCTTCTGTTGTCTGTGGCTGTGAAGGAATAGCATGGTCCTGCTTGCAGTCCTGCTTGCAGCCTGAGCTTTGTCCCACAGCTAGAGAGAGAGCACTGCCCCTCGCCAGGCCCTGCATCGGGCACAGCCCAGGCTCCAGAGACCTCTCCAGGAAAAGGGCCAGAGTCAAGGCTCTTGCTTGAAGTTGCATTGATCCAACCCCTGCAAGAACATGAGAGAAATGATGGCGAATTCCTTCCCCAGACAGAACAATGCCATTTTCTACAAGATGTGATCTTTAAAAATCAATCTATTTTGTAGTTTTCAGTAAATTCAGGCAGCTCTAAATTAAATTGGAAAAACTGTTTACATGGAAGTAATTATTTTAAGTAAATTTCTGCTTATACCCCAACAATAATATCAATGTGGATTTCATTAATATGTTTCATTAAAAGGATTTCCATTAGGAATTAGTTTCAAAATTGCCTAATATGTCAGACTCTGAGGACATCCATAATTACATCTATAGCCTTTCTAGATCTATACCATTTTCCTTCCTGTCTCTCTCTGCCTGTGCTAATGAGCATTTCTAAACTGCCTGTTAGAATAAGAGTCTGGCAAGTTTTACAAATTACAAAAAGTTTTGTTTCCTTTTACATTTGTTCAGACCCCTAATCGTCTCATTCATTATTTTTAAACGTATTACCCTTCTGGTTTTTTAAGCAGTGAAGATGAAAATCCAATTACAGACAGTACAAAATCTAGATATTGGACTCCTCCGGCCATGCCATCCCTTACGGCTTTTAAGCTCATCTTCAGACAAAATCTTGTGCTCCAAGGACTGAACATGTCCAGACCCTCACATTGAAAGAACTCCCAAGTTTCTGAAAAGGCAACTTTCAGCAAGGGATCAGGGACCCTTAAAGTGGTTGGTGGACAACCTTCTCTGCTTAAGAGAAGGATCCCACTGGTGGTGGGTGGCTGCCAGACATATCACAATCCAGTGTGCAAGAAATCATGGCCTCACACTGCCTTGAGTCTCAGCTGGAGCCCTGTTGAACATTGTGTACTTATGTTTATCAGCCTACGAGTTATTTTTGCAATATTATCACTTTCCAAATTTAAAGCTGATAGAAAAGTGATATAAAAATAAAAACTAAGGAAAAGTCTACAAGGAACAACTGAGAAATATTACTTTTGCTTAGCTTTGGTTATTTAAAAAGGAGCTCTTCTCACTTCTCACTTCTCACATTTTAAGCTTTTCTTTGGATAAGATTTAGAAACAGTAATGAATTTCAGTGCTACAATAGGTTGAAATTAAATGTTTACCTATACTTTGTTTACACAAAACCATTATAATAAATTGCATTTCAAAGAGCATGCACACAATAAAATAAACTCCTCCATATAGTAACATTTAGTAAATAGACAATATTGTTCTCTTTCCTCAAGACCAGACAACAATGGACCAATTATTCTTTACTGCTTTCTAAGAGGGCTTCCCATTATACAGAGAGGTTTAACATCTGGATCAATGCTTGCATGATTCTTAATTAAGTCTTTTAGCTCTTAGAAATTATTGAAAAAACATCTCCTGTGAAAAACAAAGATTAGTTTAGCTGGATGTCATGCTGAGCAATGGATGTTTTTCTTGGCCAGCACACCACAAAACTGCTTCTATTATCTGCACCAAGGAAGGATCTCCAGGCTTTAGTCCAGTGAACAAAAATGTTCTTGTCATTCAGTGTATTCTGAAGCTTCTTTGTTTTCTTTAAGGGTGAATTAACTGCACCATGTGGTTGTTGCCATTGCATGTTTGCTTTGCAGTGTGCTCATAAAGGAGACTCAGAGACCCCTGGAAAAATCTGTATATATGACATAGCCCTAACTGAGAAATCCTACATGTCTGTCCTGTAATTCCACATCTTAAAAATTGCCAGAATAAGGATTAAGCTATGTGAGGGGGCTGTTGGCAAAGAGCAGGACGTATGTGCCAAAGTGCAAGGTGCACCAGCAAGAGATTGTGCTACGGTACCAGCCTCTTCAGCACTTTTACAAATCACTTCCAGGTGTACACTTACAGGAAAACCAGCTTAAAAGGTTTGCCATGTTTTTCATGTGTTTTTTGCCTGTTCCGCCTCTGCTGCACTCTAGATGAAGGGCAGCCTCTGTGAGGAGCACCAGTGCTTGCCCTGACGGCCCAGAGGCGAGAGGCTCCGCAAGCAGCGCTCACCGTGACAATCAGGCGCCCATGGATGGTGGCTCTCACATAAAAAGGCAGGACTGCAAGCAACTCTGTCAGATTAAGTCACGCACACGCCTGGAAGAGCAGCATTTTTTCCCTCGTGGGAGTAGCCTGATAAGAGTGAGAGCTGATCCCTTCCTTGAATCCCAGGTTTTATTCATAAACCACTTCAGCAGTTTTCTCTCACTCCTTGGCACACCATTCCAGTTCTCTGGGTTTCCACCTAAGACAGTGGCCTCTAACTACTGAAGGGTTCTCTGTAATTCTGCTGGTGCTGGCTCCAGCAGAGGTGAGGCTTCATAAATCTCAGCTGGTGAATAACTCTGATTTTTAGTTGAAGAGATAAATGATGTGAGAGAAGCAATCATGACAAAGAATTGTTCTGGTAAAGTGAATCAATGCATTCTTAAAAATGTCCCATTCTGGGAACTGTGTTTCATGGGATGACCAGAGGATGCTGTGAGAGCTAAGCAATGAAATCTTTGCTTTCCCTCTGAATATGAGGAAGAGTTCCACATCTAAATGATTAGTTTAATACTTTCTTTTTAAATTAAAACAAGCAAGGGGAGAGACACTGAAAAAAAGACTGTGGCTAGAGGCTTCGCAGCAGTTATACCCACCCTGATGAACAGCATGGCTCTGTGCTCTCCAGCCGAGGGACTGGAGAAGTGAAATTACATCTGACAGGTTTATTTCTACATTACCTCAATTTTGGCTAAAGGCAAAATTGATTAAAAAGAGAAAATACTTAGGATGTTAGGATTTGTGGCTGCATTTCTGTGCTGAAGTCCCAGCATTAATCTAGACTTGGCTGCACTGGTTACAGGAAGAGAAAAGGTAATGATGTACCAATTTCAATCTGTGGTTATTTAAAAAGTACTGATGTAATAATAGAGTTTTTTTAATGCATGAAGTTTAAGAGTTCATATATCAAGAGAAGCACAGCTGAGAAGTGATAAAAAAACTATATTTACTAGGAAGTACCTGAGAATGGTGTGCTTAGGAGGGTAAATAATTGGAAGAAACAGAGCTACTCTAGAGAAAAAATACTGTACAATAAAATATTAAGGTGTGATTATTATCTGTAGAAATAAAACACTTTCTCTAGATAAGTATGTATAGAGACAGATGTGCAAACAAGGACAAAAGCAGTCTGCTTGTACCAAGGAGCAACTTCAGAAGTCCTGGAGAAAAAAACACAGAAATGATAAGTGACAGATTCTGCCTTGCCTTTTGTGTCAATCCTGTTCATCTGGGTTTTTTCAAGTACTTTACAAAAATAGTGCTGAGATTATGATATGGTTTTGGTTTTTGTCAATTAGCCAGATTCACAAAGGCTATTGACCAGTGAAGACATCAGTGAGGACTTGTTGTTTGAATTCAGTTTGCGTTATTTACAGTGTGGTACTAAAAGGGAGGGAATTCTGTCTGATTGTGTTTAGGGTGGAAATGAACTCAATACAAACCTCTCCTCATAAGGAATTCTAAGAACAAGTTAAAAGATTCTGTAAAGAAATAAATTTTTAGCATTTTGAAAAAGGATGAAGCAGAAACAACAAGATGAAGAATTTGTCAGAACTAATAATCCAAATGTTTGTGTCTCTCACCCTGTGAGGCCAGTCAATCTTTCAAATTACTTTTTTTTATTATTTTTTGAAGCTTAAGTCCTATAGCAAGTACCTAAATGAAACTTTTTTAATATTTCATGGATTGCACATCTTCAAATCTGTTCTTTATTTAATTTTTATGAAAATTACCCTTCAAATTAGTTTTATTCATTCCTGAAAGACCCATATCTTATGCATTATAATTTTTTAATTATCTTGATTTGTGTACAGCTATGACTAGAGAAAATTACAACTTGAATTTCCAAAATAATTGGTGTGACATACATGGCATCTAAATGATGTTCCATATCCCTCACCAAAGAGCATTTCGGATGGTGTTCTGAAATGTTTTCCCTGAGCAAATTCAAGATTGTAATTTTAGTTTTGTGTTTCATTCCCCAGATTAGCTTAACCCAGTAATACTGGTTGCAAACAGTTCGGATATTAATTGCTATGGTTTCCCCAACCCTCAGCCTTTCCTAACATCTTCCTTAGGAGATGGCATTCTCAGGAAAACAAGTGAAAAGGTTTCTTTTCACAGGGAAACTGAGAAATGAAATAGCCAGCACTGATGTGTGGTGGGAAGTGACAGAGACTGATGCCCTGACTATGCATGTTTAATTAGTTGTTATTGCTGCAAGTTTTATCCTTGACACCCACTGACATGCCTAGGCCAGGAGGGCCAGCTCAAGGCAGCCCAGAGCTGCCAGCACTTTCTTTCCCCTTGTGTTAACTCTGTTTTGTCAATGAGAGGGGTCAGAAGGAAGTAAAGTTTCTCCAATGTTTTACTGTCACAGCTGCTGTGATAAGGGACCTGGGGGACAGCCATGACAGCTGAGGTGCTGTGCTGGAGGGAGAAACCAGGCAAACCTCCAAAGTCCAAGCAGGCACTTGTTTAGCAAGTAGTTCATGACAATCTAAATTATAACAACTGAAAAAGCAAGCACTTATCAAACAGGCTAGTCAAGTGACAACATCAGTGTTCCAATGTTGTTCTTCGGTCTCCAATGGCTTCAGTCTTTGATGTTTCTTTATCTCCAAGGCCAAAACTGCTGGAGCAGCCTGAGGGTCTTTGCTCCTCCCCAAGCTGTGCTGTCACTGGTGTGTATACATCCTTTTTTGTTAGAGAAAACCAGTCTGGTCCAAGGGCTCACCACCTCTTTGCACAGGCCCTGACTGTTCCAGGCTGTCCAGACAGGTGCTCCCTGGCATGATCTGGATGACCATCGGATGCTGGTCATGAAATTCCTTCTAATAGCTACCAATCTGAATAGGCAGCAGGATTAAATAACCCCATGACTTTCATCCAACTATGGCAAACCAGGGCACGTTATGCAATGTTTCAATTTCTACCTCGAGCTGAGCAGCTGTGTGGTATGTCTGGTGTGCAAGGCAAGCAGGGTGCTTTCCACAGGGAGCTACAGTGGTAATCCAGCCACTCTCCTGGCTGGTACTCTCAAAGGAGCCTCCTGTTTCTTGTCCTGATTAAGTCTATCAAACCAAAAATTTCTGTGGGCAGAATTTTCAAACTCCGTTATCCAGAGTGCAAGTGTGAACCCTGGTACAGACCTGATGACATCTAAGGTGACAGTCAGGGTCTGGCCCCCAAAGGAGGAGGAGCAAAAGCACAAGGCAGCACAGGGAGGTGCAGTGGGCACCTGAGGAGCACAGGCTGACAGACACACTCACTCACTAGCAGCACTGACTGGAGCTGCTTTCAGCAGCTTTTGTCATGTTTCACACTGTATCTTTGATCCAAATGTGTTTTACTTTGGCAGAAAGCTGTTTGTACCTCCCTTAGCATATGTGCAGTATGTGTTGTGTTATTATTTTCTCCAGATGATTTAGACAATACTTTCCTCTACTGCTCTCACTGCTGCTGGTTCACGTAGATGTTTCATCTCCCACACAGTGTCTCTAAATTATTTGTATTTTTTGAGTGTGCCCCAGAAAACTTGCTAAATCTGTCTTTCAGATCAGGCATCAGTTCCACCCAAAAGCTGAAAATATTTGACAACTTTCAGTGTTTTTTCCTTCTCTGTGGAACTTGAAAATACAGAACCCTGTGAAAATGAATGAGAAGCCCTGCTTATGTAATGCTGGTAGAGCTTTGCTGCACGTTCAGATTGTATTTCAGGCAAAGCTTAGCATGCACATGAGGTTTTACATTTCTTCATCCCTCCTGCTCTTCCTTGTTTCCCTGTAATGGATTTTGATTTATTTGATGATGGGATCAGACTTTTCTCCTCTGTATCATCAGGAACTTTTGCAAGTTTTCTACTAAGGGAAGGGATAGTATCATTTGCATTATGGGTTTTTTTTTTTGTTATCTTCCCTCCACTGCAACTGAGATTTGAGAAACCCTGGTAAGGCAAAATTGTTTTTTTCTAGATACAGATCTATAAAACAATAAAAATATAAATATGCATATGTGTACTGATAAGAATTATATAATACATTATATTAGTAGCTGGAGGTAAAGAAAATTATTTTCTACCTAAGACTATAAATGTGTTAGGCAAATTTTCCCAGCTCAGAAAGTTTCTTCTGTGTATTTTTATCATTGGGCAATCTTGTCAGAGAAAAAGTGCCAGAAATTTTAATTTACCCTGGATTTATAAGTAGTTGGTCATGAATCTGTGATTCTACAAAATGCCTGTAAAACAAACACCATCTCTTCATAGGTTTTTCTGCGTTATTAGTCTTCCTACAGCTGTCCTAGGTCACACATGTATTCATCAAATATCTGTCTTTACTTGCTGGCAAACTGAGCTTATAATATATGCAATAGTCTGTGCTGTACCAAAGTTGAGATATGTGCAAGCTTATACATGTGTTTCCTAGTAAAAAGGGAAAAACACTTAAGCTTACAATAGATGCCTTCTATTTAGCTTACTTATTTTTATTCTGCATGTATTTCCTTATTATTAGCAACAACTTTTTATCAATGTTACCATAGAAATGAAGAATGCTAATTCCTAGAATCATGCCAGGACTCATTTTCCATCCTGTTTACTTAGTTGCTCTACTGCAAACAATGCTTGCTAGATAGCTGTGAATAATTCAGAGCAGCTACATTATTTGGCCAGTTTATTTTTGCGTGCAATATCCTTCCGTTTCAGCAACACATTTTGCATGTTGTTCTGGAATAGAGTCTTGTGAAACTATGATGAATTTTAAAAGCAAAACCATCAATGAACTTCTGAGGGGAGGAGGGGGAAACCTTAACAAGAATCTGTAAGATTAAAGAAAAGGAAGGCCAGGGCAGTAACTTATGTACTGAGGAGCTCTTTTCTCATTGAAAGACATTTCGTACTAATTCCTGAGGTGTATTTCTTCAAACCAGTACATACATGTTTTAATGGAACTCAGTGATCATTAGGCATAAATCATGTATCACGCTGCTCTTTAATGTTTCTCCTGAGAGCTCAGACTGTCAGAAACTTAAGGCACTGCAGGTGTATCACCTACAGCCATCTAGAACCTGTCATTTAACCATAACATTACAATTTATTTAATTTTGAAATACTAATTAATTGCTGGGGAAGGGGGCAAGAGATTCTAGAACCATCTAATAACCACACTTGTAATGCAGTGTTTGGTTAGAAAATTTACTCTCTTAAAATAACATCTTGGTATTCCATAATTAATATAGTTAGGGCACTCCACTATGAATCCTAAGAGTTTGGAAGCAATAATTTCAAAATATTCCTACTGTAACAACTGAATCCACTTTAAAAATCAACATATTCTTTGTGCTTCATGCATCATCATCAGCTAGTGCAAATTGCAAATGTCCTAGAGTCAAAACTTAGCAAGCAATTTTGTTAATGTAGCGGAAGGTGGAAAAGAATACAGTTCAGTCTTTCACAGCAATATTGACTCTATTGCGCTGACAACCCTGCTCATGCTTCATGGTACTGCATAACTGGAAAGAGAGACCAATCAGAGATTTACAGCACCTCTTACACAGTGCAGTATTTTTACATAGCCATCCTCTTGATTATTCTCCCCCCAGCACGTACATTATGGCCATGAATAAAAAGAGAGTAGAGGAAGAAAGGGAGATGTTGTTACCTAAATATAGGTTCCTGACTCTGTCTTCTGCCATTGTGAATGAGAGCATTGATTTTAAATGCACATAGCACTTGGTGACTCCTCTGGTCTGTGTTTACAGATTTGCTTGCCTACTCTCTATCATTTGCCTGTTTCCTTACAGCCTGTGTAACTCAGAAGTGAATCTCCCTTTGGTATTGGATACTCCTTTTGTTTCCTTGTATGCTGTAAACAGCAACAGCACCTTGGAGCTGAGTGTAAGCATAACATAGGTAGTAAATAACTGATTCAGCTCTTAAAAAGAACTTCACAACTGACAAGTTTCTGCACAAAATCCTGCATTTCCACACAGTGTATGGCTCCACTGGTAACAGCCCCATCTGGAGCCACAGCAGTGTCACAGGCACTGAGCTGCTCCCACACGGTGTGTTTGAGCACACAGTGGTGTGCCATGTGATGCAGCTAAGGTCTGGAGTGGTTAGCCAGGCTTATGTCCAGCTATTTGCACTGAGACTGTGAGTGCAAAACTACCCCTAATGTCATTAATCACCTCTGCCTCAGATCTGCAGATACATCTCTCAGTGTGTTAGCTTTTTCTCAAAGCTATCCACCTGGGAAGGTCACTGCAGTAACAGCCCATATTTAGACATTACGACTTGGACTTTCCACATCCTTTCAGCCTTTTGACCCATTTTTGCATTGCAGCATGTGAGTGTCAGTCTGTGTAAGCAAAGTAGCGATGATCACTTCGATCAGCCCTGGTACCAGCACTGCCAGCCCTTTTCCCACTGCACACAAGAGCACATCCCATAAATATGGAGTGACTGCAGCCAGCCATCTGCAAGGGAACCAACATTCAGCTGCGATAAGCAGGTAATGCTTTTGTAGTCAGGATTTTTCAGCTGTGGTTTCTCTTTTCACTTGAAAAGGTTTTGATCAAGAATGGCAGTTGAAAAAAAATCCTACTGTTCAGTACATGTACTGTTATTAAACAGTTCATCTTTTCTCTGCTGTCTCTTCTTATGTCCTCCTTTAAATTAAAAAATGGGCAACTCGACCCAAAGTTTCAAATCCAAGCGAAATTATTGCTGCTTGTAAAACTGCAGTAAGTTTATTTTAATGTATATTACTATTACTTTTGATGTCCTAGCTCTGATTACACCATTCACAAAATGTTTAGAAAAATGCATATCAGTGCATATCAATAAGGATGGATTGAATTTGAGTGCCTTTATAGTGCTGCTGATAAAATTCTCACTTGCCAGAACAGAGTGTGCTGTAGTAACAGCACTGTTCAGCAAGACCATATTTGCACATGGTGCAGCTTGGAGCAGAAATCTGCTTTCCCCTGGCAAGCTCTGTAACATCTGTGAGAGATAACTGCAGAAAGGTGGAAGATTTAGCACCCTTTGTCATGTTTGTCCACGCTGTGATAGCTGACATCTGATGCTTGTCTTTGAACTGTTTCTAAGAACGGGGCAGGCTAAAGATCTCTGTATCTCTGACTCCTTTTGATTAATCTCATTTCACTGTGCTCATCTCTGTGTCAATGTCAGATAGCCATTGCCTGCTGCAGGCAGCCCCATCTCCAGGTTTCTCACTCCTGAGCAATTTGCAGCAAGTGACCCTGCTTCTCCGCCTCACTCTGGGTGCATTTGGTGTTCTTTTCCTCTCCTGCAGACCTGCAGAGCAGCAGCACTAGCTGAGCTCCTGCCAGGCTCTGAGGAGTGCCCAGTGTGACCGATGCCCTCAGCTGTGCTCTCACAGAATATACCACGGGATGGCTCCAGCTGGGAGAACCCAGCCACGCTCCTCCAGGAACCCACAGGAAGGCAGGAGAAACGTGAGCTGAGGATGCTTAACTCTAGTGCACCTCGGAAGGGTGAAAGACCTGATGGCTTCATCTTCAGAAATGGACCACAAAGACATAAGGGGATTTTGGAAGAAATGTTGAATGAGTTAGAGAAAATGCTTCTGAGTTTTTAGATAATGTGTTTACTTTTCTTATCTTCTACATAGGCAGGAAGGGCAAGTTCAACTCACATCTTCACAGGATGGTTCACAAAGTCACAAGACCCCTAGGTATAGGACCTTTTAAGGATTTATTAACCAGTAAAACACTACCAATGAGGATATTTATATTTTTAACCTAATCCTTAAATATTTCATCTTATGGACTCATACTACAGTGTAAGCTTTCTTAGTCAATCATGTTATGACACACAAACCTACAGTACTGTATTCTGAAGCTCTAAATTTCCTTCTACTTAATGTGTACTTTAAACTATAAATCTATATTCTCACTTCTAGCACCTAAGTTTGGAAGCCTTTTCCAAGGTCTCAGATCAAATCCTGTGTTTAATTCTAAGCTCTGGCTTACAGGCCCAAAGTTCTGAGATTTCCCTACATTTCCGATTCCAGCAAGGACACCCCAGAATTTTGGTTTTTTCTGCACTGATGACAATTTTAAAACTGCCTGTGTAGAGCTGTCCTCTTGAAAAAGTATGCACTTACTGGAATAAATCACACTTTCTCTTCCCCTCTGTCAGCTATTAATAGTGGTAAATTTTAATTGCATATGTAAATAAAACCACTGTGTACTCATTAGTTTAAATATGTTTTTCATTAGGCAAATGAAATGCTTATTGTATATAATGCAAAGCTAAAAGGAGAATGTTAACATCATTGAACAGTTTGGGAAGTATAACGACTTGAATTTTTAAAGTTCTTTCTTAGGATAAAAATAAACCATGTTTTAATGGATTATTATGGGCAAATTTTGCAGGAGAGGCATCTTGTTTCTGGAAATGGAAAAAACAAAGATAAGTGACAGAAGAATGGGTATGGTATCAAGGCCAATGCATTAAAACTTCTGCTAAAAGGGAGAGACGGCACATAAACTTGTATTTCTATTTATAGCATTGGCTATTTTAGAGATGGTAACTGCAAGGTGGGCAGCATTTTCCAGTCTCCATGTAGAAAAATCCTGACATGTCTCACATTTTGATTTCTTGAAACATATTGGTCCCAAATTACATCACTTCTTCATCGTTAATTTTCAAACTCTTGGAACACCACACTCCAAATACACTTTTTGCTATTTTTAGGGGTATGCAATTATAGTCAAGAAGATACAATTTTTCAGTTCAGTAATCCATACTTTCAAGCTTGGAGTATATTTATCTACCTACGAGCTCATAATTTGTTTCCTTTCTATCAAAAAAATACCCAGAATTTCAAAACTAATTTACTTCTAAACCTTTTTTTCAATCTCCTTCCAGTGTTCTGCTCACTGTGAAATGAGAGAAATCTTATCACAGAGACATTTAGCAAATTAGTATCATTTTATACAAAAGCCTGCCCTCTAAACACTTCAATCTTAGTAAAAAGAGGCTCTGAAGGTATGACTTTCCAAAGTTATGGCTCAGAACAATCTAACAATCTTCCCTTAATATCCAAGCATGTGTTTCATGATTAATAGGAGAACATAAAATCTCTCTCTCTGCAAAACTCAGAGCACCAAATACACTTTCTGCGCATATGCTTGAATAAGAGAGCCAAGATAAAAACCATTTTTATTTTATAAAGATAAGCTTGAATATCCTTGTCTCATCCATACTTCTTTAGTTCAAATTCTATCAAACTTTTTTACTGGAGCACAGTAAAATATTTATATGCAAGATGTAGCAAAGGAAATGCAAGGGCTGGCTAGAGGGCAGTCTCAGAATTAACACAGAGCAGTCTAAAAAGGACTGATATGTCACTCTTCTAGAGTCTTCATTTGCCAAATTAAATTGTAGCTAACAGTACCCATTGCCAAGAGAATAAAGGCAACAGAGATTCCATTTTGTATGAAGAGTTATTGCATTTGACATGGTTGAAAACATATTAATAATTTTTAAGACTAAAACGAGACTATACGATATCAAACTGGACTTACTACATAAGAGAGGCAGAGGGTTTCACCTGTCAGTGCCCTGAACAAGTTTATGAATTGAGGCTGAGTTGGAGCAAAGTTTTGAGGATGATCTTCAGCTTGTTCATGGCTGAAAAGCCAAGAACCAAGTAATCTCTTTTTCATCTTCTTGCAGAAAATGTTTTAAATCTCTCATAATTTAAAACGCAGTGCGTTGTGTTTGATTTTTTTCACTTGTCTGGATCAATCTTCTAGTCATTCCATCATATTTTATTTCACCCTACCACTGGGCCATCTGAGGGGAATGGGGATAATAAAGTTGAGGGAAAAAAGATAAAGGTTTGTGAAACAAAACAGTTTGAGTTTTGTTTTAAGAGATTTAAGGAGGCTGTGATTTAATCCATGATGATATCCCATAATATATAATAGGTCCTGATCTCACTTTTGCCCTTGATGCCCTCAAAATATTTTTTCTGGTCTGCTGTATTAAAACCAGTAGGCAGTGTGATGTATTAGTAACATTCAGTGGATATTCATTCACACACTAAGAATAAAAATCTGACTTCAGTTACGATCTATGCCCCAACAAGTCCACAGACTCATTTCCAAAGAGTCTGAGCATAAGAGCCAACCAGGCCCATTGTTTACAGGCTAAGGTGAATTAGAAAGCAATCTCACCCTGACCTTCATTATCTTTACTGTTCAGAACAGGAATTCTCGTTGATTTATAATGCATGTAGCATTTATCCAAAGTTATAAGTATTCAGAGAAAGTAATCTTTTACAAATAATTGCACTGATCTGCAGATGATTCCTTTGATTCTCATCCAGCATCAGATCCTCTGAATGATTTCTCATGAGGTTCCCCTCCCTCTCACCACTGAATTTCTCTAGGTAGGAGAAGATGAACTTCAGAGATGTATTTAATATTATACATAGATGTCTTCACACACTGACACAACTCACTGTAGGTTTTAACAGATCCTTCTTCAGATTCCTCAAGAAGTTTATGGTAGAGGTGAGAAATCTGAGGCTATGTAACACTTCAATCTGTAGTAAGCTCTCAAATATTTAAATTGTAGATACATCTAGACCAAGTGTTTTTAATGGTAAACCATAATGATATGTAGATAGATGAGGAAACGTAATTTCTGTATAACTCATCCAAAACTAGCTTATCACATTCTATCCACATTCAAATGTCTTATCTGAAACTTGGCTCAGCAGGAAATGGTAACATGTCAAAGATCCAATTAACATTATCTCACTCACCTGTTTTTTTCTTCAAGTCCTCTGCCTTATGGGAGCTGCTTCCAGTTCTGTTGTTACTCACAGTGAAATTGATTGATTTTTGGCATAGTTCTGATTTGCTGATACCTCAAATACTACTGGAACCTGTGAATTTGTATGAAATATGAACCTCCCCACAGGGGAAAATTCACTCAGGAGTGTGTCATTAGAATTCTAGATGGTTACTTCTTAGTTCTGTCTGAATTACTTTGTGCAAACTGTGAAACCTTCTAAACCCAAATGTTATTGAATGGTCCATTTTGTAGAGTGTACATCATCAAAAGGAACATGAGTTTTAAGTAAAGTCAGCTTGCCAAAATCAAATTTATAAAGAGGAAACTGGAGTTCTCTGTAACAGGGAGAGTTGGAAAGCTGTATTTGACACTAAGGAGTATGAATAGGAGGGGTGAGAGAGGTCCATGTTGAATATATTTGCACACTAAGATAATTATTCTTTATAAATAAAGGAACAATTATCAACAGCAATATGCTGAACAGCAGAATTTTACCTGACTTCTTCCAATAGCAACCATAATATCCTTGCAAGGCAACACCCAAAAAGAGTGTCTGTAAAGGGGTTCTTAGCTAAGCAACGTTAAATGTAAACACTACATGATTTCTTTAAAATTATTTGCTTTTCAGCAGAACCCACAGCAAGACTCTGCTTTGGATTTTTTTTTTTTAATCTTTTCCAAGATTCCCAGTTACAATATGAGGATCTCATGAGTATGCTGACCTGGAAATCTTTTTACCTTTGTTATTCTATAGAATTTGCCAGCCTCCGTTTCCTCTTCGAGTGATTATCTGCCACACAGCTGTAACTATAAATTCCAAGTTATTAAGGGTCATTCACTAATATAGAGAATTGTGGGAGGTAGAACAGGAAAAGAGAGAAACTTTCTGTCTCCAAACTCTTCCCTTAATGCAGTCCAAGACAACTAAAGATACAATGTGATTTAGGATCTGGTTTATTATGTAGTTATCTTGCCACTATATTTTTTTTCTACTGACTAATATCAGTTTTGACTTACTATTTATCTATATTTAGCAACAGGTGTTCAAGTCCCAATATGCTCAATTGATTCACTGGGAAACATTTATTTACCATCTATGTGTAACTAAGAGAATGAAAACTTGAATGCTGAATTAAATTGAAATTGGTAGCATCCACTCTGGAGACAAGCCACAAAAAAAAAAAAAACAAAACAAAAAAAAACCAAAAAAAAAACCCAAAAAAAACCAAACAAACAAAAAAAAAAAAACTACAATAATCCATCAATTCCATCATGGATCAGTTTTCACTCTCTTCCTTGAGCTTCTTTCCTGCTTGTAACAGACAGGGGGGTTTACCATGCAAAGCAGTATGAAAAACAGCGTTCCCCAGGGAGAGGACCAGCACCTTTTTGAGATTAGTATGTATAATGTCTCAGGAGGTACTGCTGCCTTTGAGGAAGGCAATCCATTCCTGTAGGCACACAATTTGTGGTAATTGGGGTGGGGCTGTGGCCCAGCCTCATCCCCAGTGGGCACAGCTGTGAGAAGCAGGTGAGCAGCACTGACAGCAATGAGCCATGGAGTGCCCAGGTGCACTGAGCAACCACCAAAGGGAACAGAGGGCACACAGGTGTGCACTGCATGGACATGAGGGTATAAAAGGCTGGGCTAAAGGACAAAATGGGCAGATAATTGAAGCCTTCTGATGGGGTATGGTGTTACTCTGTATGGGCAGATGCCTGAAGCCTTCTGATGGGGTATGGTGTTATTCTGTATGGGCTGAAGCCTTCTGAAATTGCGTGGTGACACTCAGTGTATCGTGGCTGTCTCGACTGCAGCATGTGCTGAGACACACCAAAGTAAATCATGTCCTTCCAGGTGAGTCTGAAAATCTGTCTAGCCCAATATATACACAGTCACCAGGGATGTAAATACAAATCTATATATGTGAAAATATGAACAAGAAATTACTAAGCTACTTGTGCAGTGTGCACATGGATACAATATCAGTGTCTTAAGATTATTTGACCCTGATCTAGGATGAGCTCAGATGTGTACAAGCGTTGATTCAAAGCACATGGAAAATGGCATGCAGATCCTTATAATGAATTTTTGAAGAAATGCTCCAGGCTGTGCTTAAGTGGCAGCGACTCCTTCAAATCTAGCTCTGATCATTAACTCATGAGCACAGCATGTAATGTGCTTCAGCTGGGGATGCCTTTGGAAATGCAGGTAACTGATGGAGATGTTCATGTGAGTGGCACGTTATCTCCATGTCAGCGTACTGAGTCGCATGCTCTGAGCTAAAGCAATGGGCTGCAGTTTGCAGAATGTCTGTTCAAATACTGAAATTCCTGGGTGTTAAAAGCAGATTAAGTACCCTCTTAAAGTATTTACTGATTCAGCCCAGGAACTCTATTTAAAAATACCATTTCTAAGCAAATTGCTATGAAAACAAACTTCCTCTGCCTTGTTAGCAACACAATTCCTTACACTCATGCTTGGACACAGCAAAGCTCTTAAGCACCTATTGATGCCTATATCCTGTCATCAATTTTTAATATTTGAGATGCCTTTGATTTCTGTGAGATTTAATGTTAATAATGTTCTTAAACACTTCATTATTAAGGTTCAGCTCCAAAATTACGGACCTTAGGGGACACCTTGTAGATTGTTTTGAGGGATGTGAAACTGCAAATACCACAATAAGTGATAGCCAGGCATTTTTATTTTGAGAGTCCTCAGCACAGTACTCCCAAAGAATGCTTTCTTAGGAAAGTATTTTGACAGACTTTTAGTTCCTTTTGGATTTTATGGTCTTGAAGCATATGTCTGAAGGGATGCACTTTGAACAGGAAGGGGCACATAGCCCAAATCTAGGAAGTGTACTACTGAATATGTAGCCAAAGGTTTCATAAATCATAAATGTGTCTATTCCCACTGTAATACTTCATTTTTAAATATGTTGCAAAATCACATTGAAGAGAAACTTGCTGCAAGGCTCACGTATTGGTCATTCATAATTAAACTTACAGAGCAAAAATATCTTTGCAGTGTAGATACCAGGCACCCATTTATGGTGTTATCCCATTATGTTGGGATTAGAGAACTGCAGAAGTAATGGCAGCAAGGGGTATGGAAAAAAGAGGAAGCAAATCCATACTTCAGTGATCCCAACCATCACTTTTGATTTTTGACAGCCAGTCATTCATTTACTGCATCTCTCATGTCAAGTATAAATGCTTTCCTTGGTAATATGCAAATGTCCTTTCACAAATAGCAAAGGAAAATACCTGTATTTTTGTCTAAAATTCACTCTTTTCACTGAAGATACAAACTAGGCTTTCGTTGAATATTTTGCCTTTTAGCACCAGGCTCCAGCTAGACTCTAACAGTTGGTTCCATTTGTAACTGAGGCCAGTTACTTTTGAAAGCACACTGCTTTCTGCTCACTGTAGAAAAACCTCAACATGTTTCTGCAAGAAATCAAAGGTATAGCTTTTTCTCCTCAGGTTCAGAGTGTAATTCATAGTTTTAAAATGGCTCCTCTCCAGACAGAAGCCATGAATGTACAAAATTGTTTCATTTCCAGACCTACACCTCAGGTTTACAATCCTCTCTCTTTCTCCTCTATTTCTCTACCACTCACATCACCCAAGAAACAAAGATGCATGCCAGGCAGACATCATAACTATCTTCACTAACATCTGTTACAGGCCAATTTCAATGGTATTACTACTACTTCTCTCATTCTCTATGTATGAGCTGGTATTAATATCTCCAAGGAAAGCAAATGCATGAATCAACGTGTGTGAATCAAAGAGGCTGAACGAATGAAGCGTATTTATAAAAAAGCATGTGTTCTGTTTGTACATTCAGGATCTGTGTTGAGCATCACGTGTGGTGGGGCATATTGTGGAGGCCACTTGCAGCTTGTCCAGGAAAGGCAGAGCAGACAGAGGAAGAGTTAGGGAGACAGACCCTTCATGCAAGTTTTCACGGCCTTCATGCAAGTCTGTCAAGGCCAGAGGAGAGGACTGGCAAACAGCCCTCCCACTGAGCCAGAGGAGAAGGAGGACAGAGCATCAGAGGGCACCAGGAACCAGGGCAAACAGACCCTGGCTGCTTGCCCATAGTAAGAAGTTCTTCCAAGGTGAGATGTCTTCAGAAAGTACAGTATGTCCATCCTGGGAAGAAAAACAGGGAGAAGGGGAAGTACTATCAGAAGCCATTTCTGAAAATTGCTGCTGGTTGGTGTGTATTACAGCTGCCCTTCAGCTGTTCCCCTTTGATTTGCCCTCACAGAAGCTGCCTGTTTGTCCCAGTGCTGCTGAGTGTGGGTGGGCACTCACTCACCTGCTGGCTGACATGGGGTCAGCTTGTTGAGAGCCACTTCCAGCCCCACATTGCCTTGAGCACCCGCTGAGGACGCAGAGCTTGTACTCTCCAGCCTTGCCAGCCCAGCTCAACCCCTTGTCAATAAGGCAGCCCGCTGCTAGTCAGTGAGTAATGGCCACAGCCAATGCCCCGTTGACACTGTCCCCGGCCCCAGTGGCTCTCCCGCTTCCACTCATCCATCATACCTGTAATTCAAGCCAGATGTGTCACAGTCAGCACCTCCAGCTACCCTGTCCCAGCAGGCACAGTCTGTTAGAACAATTTTAGCAAAACAGTAAGAGGCGATAGAAACCAGTAGCTGACTAACAAGGGAGAAGGGTGATTTAGCTGGAATGTGTGAGGGCGATAGATACCTTTTTGTACTGTTCAAATTTGCACCTTTTAAGATACAGTGCAGCTGTGGCTGAAAACTCCCCTCATTCAGCCAGGCCATGTGACTGCCCTGTCCTATGCTGAGTGTCAACTGTGCGTGGCCCAGGAACTGGATCTACTTCATGCTATACAGTGTTCTGAAGACTGGTGTCACTGCTATTTTGCTTTATGTGGTAGTAATAGGCATTTTTGCAGGAGAAAAATATGTACAGGAAGCTCTCCAAGGTCAGTATAATAGTCTAAATAGCCAGATGCTATTTCCTTGTGAATTACAAGGTTGAGCTGCCAAACATCTCTTAGTTATGTAAATTATGAAAATTCCGAGAACTGCAGTGCAGACAAAAAGATCTACGGCTGTTGAATCATTTTCTCTGGTTCAGAAATGACCATATCTTACCCTTTTGTTCCAGATTTTATTTGCATTGCATGATTGTGTTTCTTCCTGTCAGATATAGGAATGAAGCTAACATCTTTGCTTTAGGATATTGTTCTTTTATTATCAAAAAGACATTCAGGAGACTTGCAGACATTCTTTTCAGACATGGAGAAAATAGTACAAAATCAGCATTGAGCAATTCCTTTTAAGCTATCTGCAGTTAAAGTGATTATTGAACCCCAGGACAGGTTTAAGGGTAATCCAGATGAATATTGTTTTCTTCAAAGCAATAGTAAAGTCATCTGCTTTTTCCTTGCTGCCTTAGGACTGACATTAGTAAAGGCATATGAAGTGAAATTGGGAATTATTTTCCTCTACTTCCTTTAAAGTTCAATTTTTTTCATTTACTGCTTGTAGTTATCTGATGTAAGGAAGACTACTTCCTTTTTGAAAAATGCCACAGATAAGTGTTGTTTTCCCACTTTCACTTGGGAAACATGGTAAAAAAATCCCAGAGGATGAAAATGAACTCCTTTTCTGGAACAATAAATAAATAAGGGCTATGCAAAAACAAGCAGGAGCGATTTGAAATATGTGAATGCAGAACAGATATGAGAATACCAGTATGTGTTAATGCTACAGACTTGAGTCTCATCTAAGAAATAGGGGGTAAATGTTTCTTTTTTGTGGATAAAGTCAAATGACTACAGACAAAATAATAAAGAAAAATATAGGGCAGAACATTTCATGAAACAATTTAAAATATTAGGACTGCCCATGTCAGGACAAAGTGAGTGGAAAATGCACCTAAATTGGAATAATTAGGGTTAATAGGCCCTTTGTATTGTAATGAATAATTATTTAATTCACAGGTCAAAATCAGTCTCTTTGGGTTCCTCTGATATTTTTTTTATTTATTGAAGTGTAAGAGGATAATAGTTGAAACAAATAGCACTGCATCTGGAGGACGTTTGTTGTCCATATAAAATCAATCATTAAAGTTAATTCCACTTCATTCACTGCTTCCCCAGTCTGATCATCTCAGCTGCTTCTCTAGAGAAACAACATTCCTATTTTTTTCTCTTTTTTTTCTGTTAATCTTCCTTGGTCTTACATGACTTCTTGCAGTGGTGCTGTCAGCAAGATGATGTCTAGTCCCAATTAGAAATTCAATCAATATTCACATAATGAGGGTTCTAGCAAAACCATGTCATTTAGTTCAAAGACATGGATATATTACTGTAGCAATTCAGAATTCAAGTAATTTAGGGCACCTCAGTGAAAAAAGATAAAATAAAGCTGAAGGGCTTAGAGGTAGTTAATTGTTACTATGGCAACTTCCTAAATAAGCTTTAGATTCTAGTCATTTTTCAGTTTATTTGGAGGCAGAACAAAATCATTAAAGATGTATCTTATTTAAACTCAGAACTGTTATGGGAACTTATAGTTTCCTGTTGTTCCTTATAGAGTTACCTAAAGTCCACCTCAACTTTGAACTACGTAAAAGAGCAAGGTGCAGCCTGCATAGATTAAAAAAATGACAGCATATTATGTAACAATGATCTAATTTAGTAACTCTGGCAATTGTACTTTTGCATTTTTTGTCCCAGTAGAACTCTTTTAAAAATACTGTGTAGGTCCTCAGCAAAGAATGCTCTGACCTGGCCATAAAATGAAGTTATTAAGATCTGATTTTCAGCTACAGGCACTGATGGTGAGGGCACATTTGTCCATCACAAAACCCCACGTGTAGAATAGCAGGGCTGCATTTTAGCCTGGTCCTTAGCCAGTGCTGTAACAGATATGATAAGGGCCCAGGAGAAAGGCTGCCATATCAAAATCTTGCCATGCTGATTGTGTCCAATTGTGTTCTTAGTGTGAATGAATGTATTTGGCCTCTGTGGGGCTGCATCACTGGACAGATCCAAAGAGCCTTCTACAGGTGACAGTGGAGAGACAGCAGAGCTGAGAAAACTCTCAGTCCCTGGACATTAATTAGGTGAAGATCCATATCAGCCTAAACTTTTTGCATTGTCTCAGCAGCTATAACTCACTTCCTTAACCACTCCATAGTGCGTGATAAACCAGCAAAGGCCATGAAATAAAATCGTGTCTCAGTAGGAGACACCCCCTGGCTTCTCACAGAAGTGAATTCATACCTCAGACCGGTCTTCACTCTTCTGTAGGCTGGAAATCTCTGAAGTTACTGAGTCATAACTGCAAAGTTGTCAGGGAATGATGCCTTAGGTGTGAAGATACTTAGAAGACTCCCCTAAAGGTGAAGGTATAAGCAGTGTAAAGTAAAGTAATATGTTCTTCTCAAACAAAAAAGCAGGACAAGTTACCTGGCTGTGAGCTCAGTGCTCCAAGGGTGAGCAACAGCTTCTTGTAGGCATCTTTAGGCCAATCTTAAGGAGATAAACTGAGCAGGATGGAGAAACTGAGGAGTGCAGGTGTCACTCAAAAGGAGGTAAATGAGAGCTAGGAGAGTGACGGTTTTATATGTGGCTGATATGCCAAGATGACACCCCTTAATAAGATAATTCCCTTTCCCACCACCTGCAAACCTGTCTGTCTTTCTGTACAAGTTATAGTCCTGCATATGGAGAGTCACCCAGCCTGGGAAACACTTGGCTGTGTTTGACAGGCTCACAGTGACTCTAGACTTTCTCCATAATCACTGTGGGGGAAACAGGCTTTGCCAGGCCATGGCTCATTCCATCCTAGGGATTAAAGTACAAAAGAAATCAGGGAAAATTAGCCTGTTTCTTTCCCTATATCTTGCATTATGAAACACAGAAATGTTGAAAAAATGTCTCTTAATTCATTTTCCAAATTAAATTGTTCTGTTCACCTAAAAAGAGAAAAAAAAGCCTTTGTTTTGAAATATAAGTTGAACATCAAAGTTTCATGATAGAAACCAATCATAATGTATATAAGTTCAAATTCAGACTGGTTCCATGTTACTTCATCAGGCTTAATTCTATTGGTCTTGCTCCCTTCTTTTGTCCTCAGATAACTCCTCCAGACTGTTTTCTGATTTAGAACAATAGGAACACTCTTTCAAATTTCACATAATTAAGAAGAAATGTGCATCCAGCTGCAAGAGAGTCTGTTTTTCTCTCCCATCTGAAAAGTCTGTACCATAGGCAGAAATTCTGCACTGCCTGTTACTTGCACCACTCTTTTTCTATGGAATCCAGTCTCCAGAGTTATAATTCAGGGAACTAAAGTCAGGAGTAACTTGGCTTAATTTATAAGAGGAAAAAATACCTGCTGAGGAAAAAAAAAAAGGAGAATATGGTCTTATCCCAAACAGCCTGAGCATTATTTATTGTGTTTTCTTTTCTTTGCTGTTATACAACCACAGAACCCGGCTGTTTGCTGTGTTGCAAGGGAAGCATTTTCAAGGTTAGCACAGAAGTAATCAACCACTCAATGGTGGCATGAATATTCATATCAAGACACATTATGAGAAAGTAGATAGAGGTAAATATGCAATTTAAATATAGACTATAGCAGGAAATGGGACATGAAACAGTAATTAAATAGTGAAAATTACATGTTATTTTCATAGGTAAATACACTGCAGGGGTTATGCACGTGAAGTTTTCTATTAGCATTTGTTTGTTTGTGATTTAACCCTGATTTTAAAAGGGAGGCTTTTAAAGCATGAAAATGGGAAGAATGAACACTTACTTGGAACTAGAAAATCTGCATTGCTTGAAGGATTACCAGTTTGGGCTGTCAGCCAGGTTTCACAGCTAATGTGGACCAGAATAGGCCTGTACTGCAGAAGGCAGTGGTGGCAGTCCTCTAAAGCACAGGCTTTCTCCACAGCCCTGCTTATGCAGTTCCTTCCTGTTTGGGCTGCTGGAAGCCTGTAGGTGATGGAAGCAAATACCTGCGTTCCTACTGCCTGGGTTAGGTGGAAATCATACGGCACTACTGAATCTCTGGGGGAAGAACATCTAGAAGGGGTCAAAAGCATTTGCTTTCATTCTTCAGGGAACACTTAGTTTTAGATTATTTCCTGCTTTTCCTTTCAGAAATGGAAATATGGCTCTGGCCTATTTGGATCAGCACAAGCACATTCTGAGGCTCCACAACCATCATACCAAAGGCAGTCATACTAATTTGTATTTCTACTCTGAACTGCCTCATCTTGCTGGATTCCTTACCTATGTCTGTTCTTTTTTGTTGCTCCCATAGCCAAGAAGAAGGTGAGAGAAAAGGCTTCACTAATGTATCTCCTGTCTTCTCTTCAGCTGCCATGAACACAAAGTTTGTGGATAGTCTGGGATTCCCAGAGAAAATGGCCACTAGGGAATTAATGAGAGGAAGAGGGATGGAAAGAGATTTCCCTCTTGCAAAAGCTCATCTCTCCCTTAGTCTTTCACCTCTGGGTTGCTTTTGCTTGGGTATCTCAAGTCTGCAAGCAAGAAAAACAACTTCAGAGTCTACAACATTTATTGGTGAATACATGCAGTGGGTAGCTGGGACTACTATGCTACACAGCCACACAAATATTATTTTCATTCTGGGTGAGTCTCTGCTGAACAGGCAGTCATAAATCAAGTGAGGGAAGAGTCTGCTTCCGCTGCTTGGTGTAGGTTGATCTTTGATGTTGTAGATTTGCTGTCTTCCTGTTCTTTGCTCTTCTTTCCCTAGAATTTTACAGCTTTTCATGTTTTCAGTGTTTTCCTCTTGAATCCCTGAGCTTTAAGTAAGCCCAACTCAGCAAATACTGTTGAGCCTATTGTTTTGCTTTGCTCAGCCTGTGTGGTTTTGGCTCATAGGTTTTCTCACACCTTAACAGCATTTTTCTCTAAAACTCTGCCACGGTGGCAATTGTGTTGTGTAAAATCAGGCTGGGGTGAGGAGACAGCCAAAGTCCTCAGCCACAGGGCACAAAGGGTTGTATCTTCAACCCAACTCACACCAGCTGCCCCGATGATATAAGGAACTGCAGAATAAAGCTCAGAGAAAATTTGTAAGACAGGCATACGGTGCTGCAGTGCAGTAACATTTTCAGGAAATTCCTGTGTGTAGGCTAGTGAGCTGGCACTTAACAAGTGCCCAGAATCTGGCCTGAAAGGGCACTGCCCTCCTGCATCTCCTGTGCTTCTTAATATCGAGAAATGCAGATGTTTGACAGGGACTGAGTGGTTTCCTAATGGGCCTCAAAATTGGTGTTCTGGGCAAATTCCAAGCTGGTCAGTCCCACTCTATTTTTAAAGTTCACCTAAAAATGGGTTACTGTATTTTTAACATCTAATTAAGACTTCAATATAGAAATCATGATAATGCAATTTTTTTTCTTGGTTATCTTTCATTTCCCATTTTCTTTTCATCAGCAGACAAGTGCTTGTGGATATGAGGAAAAACCCTGAAAACTCTTCCTATCTTTTATGTATGCTTCAATGCACAAGCACTCTGCATGACAGTGTGTATCTGTCCTCTGTGGAGTGCCTGTGTATATTTGATTTGCCACTTCCCCTTGTGGAGGTGGCAGCACATTGGGTCTTATTCTTTATAGGAAGTTTATTACTTTTTGTGAAGTGTCTCGAGACTTTGCGGACTAAATGAATGTGTCGAGATAAAGATTATTTATTATTCATCACTCCAAATACATTTGTTCCTACATTCTGAAGCTGGGAACAGTGTGTGATAAGAGACAGCTGCATAGCTAGGACTCTTCCTGAAAGCATGCAAATTATTTTTCAGATCTGAAAAGAGGTGATGGGCCCGAGGAAACACTTTTCTTTTTCCCAGCTGTATCAGATGGGTCAATGAAAACTATTACTTTTCCCCATAAAACATAGAATAGGGAGATCCCCAATCTGCTGATAAAATCACATTGTAGATAACAGAACAAGCACACAAAAAGGATGTAAAAATGTCATAAAAATCACCTAATCTCAGATTTGAATCTTTTGTATGAAGAAGGCATCCTGAAAAGTGAGCTATCCCTTATCCCTGTGTGCCCGGCTTCTCCAAGTAAAATTGCTTAAGACAGCAAGAGGAAATTCAGCTCAAGAAATAAAAGCAAAGCCAGCCTTCCTGCAGAAACTAAACACTTTGTGAAAGCATACGGGGCAGAGTGAAGAGGGGATGTCCGTGACCGAAATGACTGTGACAAGACAATCTCTCCATGTGTCAGATGGATAAAATAACAACTGACTCCACTGTGGAAATTCAATTGAAAATCACTCATATCAGGCCTGTGGGCTTTCTCAGAGAATGGAAATTAAGATTGTAGTAACCCTTCTCCACCTGTTCAAATGCATCCCAGTTCTCCATTTTTCTTCAATAAGGAGACAAGGAGGATTAAACATCTCCTGTTGCTTTTGGATCCAGTCTGAAATTGTTGAGTATTTCACAGGAAGCAATTTTAGGAGGATAATGTCTCTAACTAGGGCTGAAATCACCTGAGCACCTGTGACATTTCAAACTGAAAGAAAGACAGAGTTCCACAGAGCAAGCCACTTTTACTGTAGACACTGCAGTCACTTCTAGAGACTTTGACACAAAAATATTTTATTCCATCTTATATTTGGGCAGTTAAAGGAGCCTGCATGGAAGGGGGAAACCAATTTTTCTTTATCCTGATAACATTCTGGTAGTCAATTCCATTTAGGATGAATTCCAAAGGATTGTTTTCCTCCCTTTCATACTATTCCGGATAGAGAAGTGTTACAATGGTCATCTGAAAGGGCTTATATTTATATTAAGGATAACTGCAAATTTCAACAGTGGTTTGTCTCTGAAACCTGCAAGTGACTTTCCAAATTACAGACATAAAACAAAAGCGATCCTGTTCTATACCTTGCTGTGCTCAGTAGTGCACAGTACTTTGGTGGAGTCTGTTTCCAGTGAATGACTCAGGGAGAAACAAAACCTGAAATGTTCACATGAAGAAGTTACTGCTAAACTGAGGAGAAGCTGCTGTCATAGGTGTGGAATCCATATGGAATATTCCTCAAATGACAGACTAAAACCTCTTCAGAGTTAGCAGGCATCAAATCAAAGGTCCAGAGTCGGTGGAGTCCACTCCACTAAAAATTCACAATTTGTAAACCCCAGGCCACCAGCTTCATCTTCAAGCATCCACATACCATTCAAAAAATATCCTCTTTACTTCATCTCTGATTCAAATCTCCTATCTCTTTCCCTCTGTGTAACACCTAAGAGATTTGTACAGAACAGATCATAACAGGGGATCCAATCTCAGGTGAGGAATTAAAGTGGCATTGTGCTTAATTATCTTATACCACTTTCTTTCACTTAAGATATTCCTTTTCTTTTTCTTTTCTGTTTCAAGCTCTCAAGAGTGATCAGCTATTTTTTAAGGTATTAACTAGCTTATTTCCAGCTTAAAGTCTCTATGTGCATAGGATTCTGCTCTGCAAGACATTCTCACACTGTAGACATTCTGGCATAAAATCTTAAAATCCTTGGTTTGTGGAACAGATTTTGCCATTTCTCTACCTGCTGCCCAAGATAGGAGTGGTGACTGTCTGTGACTCCTGAATGCTGTTTCGAATGATTAATTCATGCCTTGCACTCAAGAACACACAAAATATCATGATGAACTTTTGCAAACAGGAAAACAATATCTCCAGGTATTTGTGTTCAAGGTTTGATTTATATAAATGACATTTTGCATGTAAATATGCAGCCACTCATTTCGCTGCCTGCCAAGAGGCATTTCAGCTAAACCCAGTGATGCTCCTCTTCATCTAAAATGTCATGTTCTCATATGCACCTACTGCAAAGGTTATCACACACATCTGAAAGTAAACAAATTATCTGGCAAATTAAGCCTCACCAAATTTTTGTCTTTTCTTCCTGGTTAAAATAACTTCTATCAAGGAATATGAGTCCCCAGGCAAGCATCCATCAATTCTGAGCACCTGACTAAAGATGATATGAAAATACTAATTGCCTTCCATTCACCCCAAATAGAGCTGAGTCCCAGCTCTAGGGGGATTGAACAGATGTGCTCAGAGAATACCAAGCTGTGAGCCAAGTCCTGCAGGCACTCCTGTCTGTAAAGCTTCCTTGGAGTTTTATGAGTAACCAAGGCCTCACTTTCTGTCTTTCCTAAATCTGGACTTGCACTCAGAGTCCTGCACGAGTAGATCATTTATAACAGGAGATTGCTCTGGCTCAGTGTGTGAGATCTGTGTTTCTTCAGAAAAGCAGGAGTGGCAAACATCACAGAGCATCTCTTATTTTTCTCTTTTTGGAGTTCAAAAGGCTTTCAGGCTTCTGATCTACAGCTAGAAGATCTGATCTGCTACTTCAATGCATATTTACTGAGTATCTCTGATGTGTCTATTGTTTGCTCTACAGCTACTGCAGCATGGCTTTCCCAGGCCCCAGGATGCTTCCTCAGAACTGAGGCTGCAGCAGAAGTATCTCAGGCACTCCGGGTGATACTGTCTATATCTACCTATATATTTGGCATGTTATAGATATTCATATTCTGGGGAGAATATGAAATCCAGGCTCTGAAAGAGAAATTAGGGTCATGATGATGACATGAGCCTTACCCTCCTGTTGCAGGATGCTGTAGTCACTGCTTCTGTTGCTGGGCAAAATTCACTCCAGTCCTGCCACAGAAAAACATCTCCAGATTTCAGTTAGTGTTTTCACCTTTTTTCTCCCCTCTATATTCTTTCCCCTCCTATATTATTTTTAAGTAATCAAAGTCTGAATTATTGATCCCTTCTCTAGCAAAACAACCCTCTGCTCTGCATTTTGTCACAGGTGCAGGAAAGCTGCTGCCATGGAACTGCTCTCCTACAGTGTGACATTGCCTGCAGCTCAGAAGTCACCTTTGTTTCCTCTCCTAGACTGTTGAATGAGAAGCCCCAGTGAGGCCTACCTCATTTTAGTCTCTCTCATGTCAGATACAGTATGTATACATGTTGTTCTGTAATGTTGAAATTAAAAAAAAAAATCATAGCTTTCCAATTACATGCCCAAATTTTCAGTTGAGATGTCTCACTCAGGATTTCTTTTTTCTTTTCACAAACACAATGAGGCAAAGAAAAAAAGGACTGGAGTCGGTCTGAGGAAATTTAATTTTTTTTCGCTTTTAAACCTAGCAGGAAAAAAGGACTAAAATTCAGGTCTTGTTTCTCTTCTTTTCTCTTTTGTGCATGTTGAACCTCTTATTAAAAAAACAAAAACAACAAAGAAGATAGAAATGAAATGTAAAGAGGAAATGTTCTTTCATTTTCATTCACATCAAAATTATGGTATTTTTCGCTGCAAGACCTAAATTCCTCCTACTTCAGACTGAAGGATTTTTTTTTTCCAAACTCAAATGGCACCTATATATGTATCTCCCATAAATCAGGGGAGCCTACAGAGGTTACTATTGTTCAAATGGTGTTACTTTATTTTTCCAGTGAGATGGTTACACATTGGTCTCCTGCTGTCCTTCAGTCCAAAGTGTGAGCTCCGTGCCAAGTTTAATTTCCCTCAGATGTTTCTCACTAAGGCAAGCTCTCCATGCTAGGAGAGGCAGCCTGCTTGGGTATCAATGAAAGGAAAACAGCCCTCAGAGTTTAGCATGCTCCTTTATGCTGAGCATAAGGAGTAGTCTAACTGCTTAAAAGGCTGAAGGTTTGCTCTTGAGCATGGACCCAAACCTCACACAAACACAAGGCCCATATAGATGTCCTGCAACGTTCCCAGAAGGGTCTGTGATGCTCGGCAATGGAGGATTAGTCAAATGTTAAAGCAACAAAAGAATCAGTCACTCACCTTTAAAATTCATCCTTTAACCAAAGCTTTGTTTTAAATATGAATTTTCTTTTCTTCCAGTCCTTAGTTTGTTTTTCTCCCATTCCACCTGAGTTTTAAAAGTCAGTTTTATCTACAGAAATGAGAAGTCTGTAATCATCTCAGTTCTGTGCCTGTACCTGGAGGTTAGTCACTCTCCAGGCCCAAAACAGAAGTAGAGTTCTAAGTACATGTCTCTGTCCTGTAGTTCTAAGATAAGGCTGCCCTTTTCATGGGATGCCAAATTATTGCTCCTTGAGCAAGAGCCAACATCCCAGGAAGAGCTCAGCCTGAGCCAAATCACCACTTGTGCTTGTTACTCACTCTCTGGTGATAAGCTCTGGCTTAAAACCACATTTGTGGCACTCAGCTGTAGAAGAGATGATGGGCTAAATTGCTTCCTGAGTGGCACTCACAAATAAATATTTGAACTGATCAAACAAAAAACAAGACTCTGAAGCAACAGCAAAACCAGCAATTAGTTTAAATTTGTCATTGAAAACGTAAATTTTTTGAGGCTGAAAATAGTTCAGCTACAACATTTTGCCAAAAGCCAAAACACACCACATGAGCTATTTTCCAGGATTCAGCAAAGGGAAAGAAGAGAAAACAGAGGAGACCACAGAACCAGCATTGCAGCCATTTCAGCCCTGAGTCTGTGGTGTTGCTTTGGTTCCAGATGCCATCAGGACAGTGACAGTGCTTCAGCCTCCTGACAGCATGGTGTGAAAGAGCTGGTGAGGAGCTGTGGTGCAACACAGACACCAAAGTCCCACCTGGAGGGACCCCCTCATTAGTTTCAGCTTCATTCTATGGTACCCACCCTGCCTTAAGGACTGGGGGCAGGGAACAAGACTGCACTTGCAGGACATTTTGATCACCACCACAAATAGAGCAGGGATGTCTTTTTCTGTAGAAAGAGCTGTGTTAAAAGAAACAGGGAGGTCTGGGCAACATAAAAACCCCACAAAATGCTCTGTGCTGTATATAGACATCCACTCTGGAGGTGATTTTATGCTCTAAACTCACTCATCTTTTAAGCTTCCAGCTGCAGTGAGAAATAAATCAAACTTTTTCACAGATCATATTAAGATCCTTTACATGAAACTGCCATTCTGGTGCTAAAATCCACATGTTTTGTTTTATGTAGTTTCAGGTGGGTCATGTGCTTATGAGGCTGGGCCCCAGACTGGATTTCAAGTGCAGGTCCTTTAAATTGCTACCTCCTGCCCGGTCTTCCAAGCAAGTACTTCCCAGTTCTTTTTGTGTATTTGTAACTTTCCCAAAATTCTCCAGGGGAGATTCAGATTACCTGGCATTAGGCTGCCTTCTCTTTAAAGATCTCTGCATGGCTGTCCATGTCCCCTGAGGGAATATAAATGCAAACCAACTG
Source organism: Anomalospiza imberbis (assembly GCF_031753505.1). Taxonomy (NCBI): domain Eukaryota; kingdom Metazoa; phylum Chordata; class Aves; order Passeriformes; family Viduidae; genus Anomalospiza; species Anomalospiza imberbis. Next base: position 9,666,200 of record NC_089688.1, on the reverse strand, counting down.
CCTGCCAATGCCTTCCAATACCCAAGACCTTGGAATTAAACTTTTGCAATATTCAACTATATTGCATCAAGTAATATGTACAGAAAACCTTTTCACAGGTGAAACATTCTCAGAATCATTTAGTAAGTCAAGCTACCTTTTATTTTAACAGTATAGTTTCACATAATATTTAGGTGTGAAATCATTAGCATGAATAATTCAGCTATGCATTTTTATCTTTTTTTTTTCCTATTCACACTCTCCATTAACAAAGAAAACCTGGTGAGCAGAGTGCTGCAAGAACAGTAAATGCATTGTTGAAAAAATAAAATATATATGCTGAAACATTTCTAAGGGTGATTTATTATCCATGAAGTACAATATAATTATAGCATGTGTTGATTATAACTTTGTTATTATACTTTCTTTGACCTATTTGTTAAAAAATGCCTGCATATAATGTGTTTCTTGTACAAAGCAAATATGTGGAACAGAAAATAGCACTGCTGACATTATTATGATAGGGCAAAGAAAATAATGTAAAATGAATTTACTAAGAGTTTAGGGAGTATCAAAATTATCACTGCACCCATTTAACTCACCATTTAAATCAATTTGCTTTATTCTTCCACCAGATTCCTGCCTCATTCCCTGCTCTTGACATTTCTTCTTATGCCCTACACTCACTTTATTTAGTATTTTTTTTACATCTTTCTCATTCATTGTGTGACCTCAGTGCATTATTTGCTGCACCACTCTGACTCTCTGTGGATGAAAAATTTCCTAATGCCCTCGAAGTAATTTAGTGGTGATTGGTTGGTTTTTTATTTGCTGTTTTTCTTTTTTTAGGTCACAATGTTTTAAGTTCGCTTGTCAAACTACAGGGATATTACATTTCCCAATTAAGCAGGTTTAAATTACTTGTGTTACAAATTAACCTATGAGCTTTCTCCCCAGAATGTTCCCAATAACTGACAGAAGATTTTTTCTTGGTATATTTAAAGCTTATGCAAAATATGATGCTAAAATGTGGCAAAGCCATAAGCTACTGATAATAGGTTCCCATAACTGACAGTGTTAAGAAACTAGCACTGCTGGGTTTGGAGGTTCAATTAAATCAATAATCTCCAGTTAGGAAAAACTGGCCTTGGCATTTGTAATGGCCTGTATTTTTTGTAGTATTGACTATTCCATCCATCTTCAAAATATATTTCAAAGAAATTCTTTAATTTGAAAACCAGCTAATTTGATCAAATGGCCCAATCCTTATATTCCTATGAGTCACTGCAGGAAAAGTGATCTTTTTTCAATATATTTTTGTCTTTTGGAAACATTAACATTTAACTATATTTATGTGAACATGGAAATTAAACCTTTCTTATTATTTCATGTTGATTTTTAGAAAAGCTACAGCTGGGCTTTTCCTTTCATAACTGATTACCAGCTGAGTTTTGGCTCAAATGTCAGAAAAAAAATCCCCATTATTTGTTTAGCTAATTTAATTGAGTTGCACTGAACATGCTTTTGAAAAGACAACTGTGAAGCCAATGTGACAATAATGTTAGTTGGTAGAAATTAATTAATTCTAACTTTAAGATTAATTAATGGGAGTAACTTTATTAGTAGAAAGGGACATTCAGGTGTAGATTAAAGAAAAAAAAATTGAAACCCTGATAAAATCAACTGAGATTAAAATCAAATGAGCCATAGGGTGGCTAGACATGTGGGAGCACAGCATCAGCTCTGTTTAGAGCAACTATTTTATTCTTTTAAAGAGGAAAAGAAGGAAAATTAGGAAGGATAATTTTTTAGAGGTTTATGGTAACTGTTGTCCTTAAGATGTTCAGAATCATCACTTATCCAGCTGACAGGAGGGCAGGTTTATTAACTTTGTGTTTCACAGAGGCTTTGCTGGGCACAGCACAAGTGTACTGGACTTTATTCACCCACATGAACCACAAACAAGGGGCTTTAACTGTTGTGTTATGATTGTACTGGGAAGGAATACGTCTGGTCTATTTTTAATAGCTTTGTGTCAGACAAAGAGATGTCTTCTTTTCAAGGATTTTCAAAATAGAGAGACCTTAAAAATGTACTTCACTTATCAGCTCACAGTGCTCAGGCAAACAGAAATGAGACAGGGAATAACAGGAAGGTCAAACTTGCATAAACATACTGTTGCATATGCTGACTGCCAGGGGAAAGAGCAGTGTGCAGCTGAACTGAATGCATTATGCAGAGAAGACAGAAGATGCTACTCTGGCAAAGTCAAATTTCTCTTTTATGCAAGCTCCTATGGGATAAAGCTTAGAACTACTATTTCCTTTTAATAATATAGCAAGCATAAACTAAAATGGATTTTTATGAATCTGGCATGATGTTTTTAATGAAAAAGGCAAATGAGCTTTTGAATGTCTTTGTTTTAAAGTACATCCTATATGTGTTTCTATTTCCGTCAGCAAAAAGCTAAATTTCCTAGCACCGTCCTTCTAATAAAGCTGTATCTCTTTTCAAGAACCCCACTTGCTGCTGCAGAGAGGCATCCACCAGAAGCTGACCTCCTTATCTTGAATTTCATATGTAATGAGTAGCTAAATCTGACACCAAATGATTTTAGGAAGAAAATTCAAAGTCAAGCCATTTCCTTTGAAAAAGCCATTTGAAACCTTTGGGGAACAGATATGGAAACATAATTTAAAACTCATTTCCCCACACAAGTGATTTGGATTAATTTCAATAAATCCAGTGTTTACTATGCACAGAACATTTACTCCTCTCTCACCACAAGCCCTGGACACTTTGGACTGCTCTTTCATTTGTTGCTTCCTATAAAAGTGCTCCCTCGTTCTGCTTGTGTAATTCAGATTTGTTTTTACCTGCACGAAAATTCCTCTTCAGTTATTGAGACTAAGCCTGCTGTAGCTGTGGGAGGAGTGCCTGGCCTCGGCTGTGCTGCAGTGAGGCAGCACCGCAGTCCCACCCCAAGCCATGCCAGGGACGTGCGACCCCGGCGTCGCTGGCGGGCACCTCCACTGGCCATACTCAAGGACTAGGGGAGAAGCTGCGCTGCCTGGCACTATCTCTATTGGAAAGCACTCTTTGCATTTGTAATGCAAAGCAGACATGATTTCAGAACCTGATCTCTTTGACAACAAAGGCTGTAGAAGATTAGAAATACTTAGATTTGCACTTCATTAAAAAATGTATTTCCCTCTGTAAAAGAAATTGGTTTTCTTAACTCATTTGCCTTCCTTCTCTCTTGAGTGTGTATTTCCATTTGTGCCTTTAGTGTATTCTGGTAGTTCTATGAACTGTGGATTTTTTTTCCCAACAATTAGTTAATCTGGTACTATATTATTAAAGTCTTTGGCATTTAAAATATGTAGATGACAACATTAATCCGATTAAAGTGTAGGTAAAGTTGATAATACAAAATATAAAAAACAGTGCAAGGCACAATTACTAACATAATTATTTTCATTATCAATACAATTATATTTTTCAGTTGCTGCTTGCTTAATGTTTTTATTTTTTCTCCATTTCTTTCAATAGTTCTAATCTACTGTTGTGAGAAGCAGTTCTCTGCTTCTTCAAACCATATGAAGGTAGAAGTGGACAGAACTATTTGCAGAGGAATAAAAGTCTTTTATCTCTCTCTGTCTGGCTGAACTCCAGAGAAGTCAACTCAGCCAGCAGAACTGTTCATTTTTCTAGGGGGATGAGCAATTTGGGTCTCAGTTTATTTTCCAGTCTTGAATGGTTGCACTGAAACATCATGACAATCTATAGGCTTGTAGGCAATATCAGAAAAAAGAGCCAAAAAATACCATTTCATCCCTGGAAATGTCCCAGGAATTATTTTAAAGGCCCACTCTATTCTGTTTCACTGGCAGGCTACCACCACTGGCATTTCATCAGTACAATAGAGCAGCTCTTGCACCTGGGCATGATGGGCAGAAAAATAACTCAATGCCGTAAGAGCTGCAAAGTGAAAATGGTGCAAAAAATGATGAGGAAGTGATTTAAGACAGGAATTCAGAGTGAAAAGGTAGATTTAATTTTAGTGGGAAAGGGAGGAAGCTCATGGGTGGTTTACATAGGCTAATTCTCTTGTGATACAGTTCTCTGAGGTAACTGATTTGTTTTGACCTGCAGTTGGGCTGTGTCTGGTGGCACTTTCCTTTTTATCCATTCTAAGGGAGTGATCATGGAGAGACTGTGAACTGGTGAAGTCTGAATTGAAGGAAAATGCTGGCTTTGAAGCCCACAAGTGCATGAGTTCCCACACCTACACTAAACTACAGTTGGGACTAATCAGTGGATGATGTTTCTTCCTCTGGGATTTTCATGTTGCTGTGCAGGCAGCACTCATTTGAACTAATGAAAGCAGATACTTCCAAACCTAAATCTATATCTCTAAGGGTAGCAATTCAAAGTTTAACTTCTTGATGTAAATTAAGGAAGACTTAATTCAAAAGGCTTGTATATGTAAAAAGTTTCATCCACATCTAACCCTGGGATTTCTTGATTTCTCTATTAAAGGAGCAGGTTAAGAAACTAGAATTCTGTTCTTACTAACACCTTCTCAGTACAATGTGTTTTGTGGCATTATTTTCATCCTGTGTATTTGGTTTGATCATCTATCAAATGAGTCTGCAATAATAAATTAATTTTTGGTTTTTATTAGGTTCTAGAAAATCCTTCAAAATTTACACATACTTATGTTTGCGTGTGCATGATTCTTTGTCTTGCTTTGGTAAAGTGTCTCCTAAACTGCATGAGGCTGCAGTTTGTGAAATGCCCAGGGAGGTGGCTATGTCAATTGAAATTAGGGTGACTAGAGCATGAAGCATGTATTATCCTCATAGACATGATCTCAGCATCAATGAATAAAAATATTTGTGCAGGGTCTCCCAATGAGAAGCAGGTAAATGGAAAATGAGAGGCACTCTTAATCTGTATGATACCTTAAAAAAAGCACACAGGAACCAATTTGGCTTTCAGACACAATTAAGGGTTGCAGAGCTACCCTAAAAGAAAACCCAGTGTGCAGCTGTCATTCAAAAACTCAGCTCCCAGGCTACCTGAATGAAAGGCTGAGGTACAACACAGCATTAGAGAAGCGATGGAGAAGAAGACAGCAATCAGAAAGGTTCATTTAGAGGAAGGTTTCTCAAAATGAGCAGCAAAGCCCCATTAAATATTAAAACTATGACCATACGGAAGAGCAGATTAATGTACAGTTCTGAAACATGAGTCCTGATCCAGACTCAGTGCTTAGCATTTGTGCTGGATAAAACCTCAGAGCCTTATATTTGCATAGATTATTAAAGATTGTATTAATTCCTCTAATGCCTAGGAAGCAACTGTGACTGATTTCTCCCACTTATCCTAAAACAGTTGGCAGGATCTAAAGTTGAATCCTGACAAGACTAGAGTAAGAGCACCATTGGGAGGTTTTTAAATCCCTTTCTGGCACACAGGACAGTTCCTGGCCTCTGCATGCTGCCAGTGTTGTACTCCTTGATTCTGCCCTTCTGAGCAAAAGGAGCATGGTCCAAGATTCAGACATACTTTCTGAGCCTGAGAGCCCCTTTGCCTTGTCCCAGGTACTCCACAAAATGTATGGAATGGCCATGGATATAACACATCCCATTATGAATGGGATGTGAATTATGAGATGCTGTTAAACAACATTTTAGTTCTGTAACTTGGGAGGTGAAAGGTGTCTAATTAGTAAGAAAAAGATCAGACGGAAGAATGAAGAGATAACAATAACATGGCAGGGGAGGAAAAAGGTTCTTAGTGATGCCCATGAGGAATGCAAACACATTAAAGCAACTCAGGAATAGGCAACCTCTAATTGAGCTTTTTTTTCTGTGCCACTATGTTATTGTAAACAGCTGAAGGGAGAGCTTTTTGAAAGAAACAAGCAAGGATTACAAGAGCAGAGGAAACAATATTCATGAAGCATTTCATGATCATCAGGCTTCCTAATGCAATCCCTCATCCCAAATATTAGAAATGCTTTGAAATCTGACAGCTGCTCTCTCTTCTTCCTCTCCAAAAATGCAGTCTTCTAAAGAAAGCATGTTATCCAAAAGAAGCATACTTCAAAATTTTTAAAAGTTGCCATAGAGAGTTTCTTTCCAGTTATGTCAATTAGTTTGCTTTTGTAATTCTATTAAAAGTCTATAGGTCCAAAGTCAGCCATTAGCAGATTTTGTTGTGGTACATCAAATGTAGTCCCTCAAACATGGGAGAGCAAGGACAACACAAGTTTGACATGACACTGGATATCAATCATCCTCTAGGAATACCAGGGAATTACCAGAAAGTAATCTCTGACTAATGTTGGTGCCAGTAAAACAATCTCATGTAATACACTGATTCATTCAGATGTCAGCCCAGTGGTCAATCCTTATTTGTAAATCTGTAGCAGCTGAATGCCTTTTCTCTGAATATGGTGACCAAACCTAAGCTCAGTACACTGTAGCTTGAACACAAAGCTGCTGGAAGAAAATACTATTTCTACACAAAGATTTAATAAGTCCCAGTGCAAATGCCAATAAACTACCTATAAACTGTTTAGGAATAGTTAAAAAAAAACCTCTAGAAACAGCACCACCTTTTCTGGCTGAGAAATATATGCCAAATATTAAGTCTACCGTGGGAAAGGTTGTCAACCCAGGCATTCAAATGAAATTCCCTTGATGCTTTCCTGTGGTTGAACAAACCAGCAGAATAGCGAAGATTTTGGTTAGAAGGACTCAGTGTCCAGAAGTTCCTAAGACTGGGGTTTCTGTAAGGCATCCAAGTGCTGAGACATGAGACTGGGACATCTACTGATCTGCAGAGTGCTGGTTCATCTATCACCTGCTCCCTGCACATGTGCTCTATTGGGTGAAGAACAGGTGCCAAATTCAAGTACAGGTGACTACCTCCTTCTCCATTGTAAGAGGGTAGGAGGAGACTGGAGAGCCACTCTACTCCAAGAGAAAGATCTGGCTGACTATGCTGCTAGGCAGGCTGGACCATCCCCAAAACTTCTGGAGAAAGTGTTGTCAAAATAGACAGGCCAGATGGTTTGTATTTAGAGAGATGAACTATGGATAAATAATGGCATTCGAATCCAGCAGATACATATAATTAAAGTAACTTAATTTAAAAGATAAAGGTGTGGAAAAGAAGTATAGGAGAAGTGGGCTACTAGCTTTTTTTCATAAACAATGCTCTCTTTAAGAAAATCATTCTTCCCTTAGCCTGTCCTATTAATGTCTAGTTTCCTGCTGTACTTGCAGATCTGCAGAACTATAGTAGAAGGCTCAAAAGCACGAGGTTTATTTGCACTGTGTTTACACCATGTTAATCTCAGGCCTCCATGTTTCTTCTAAGATACCCATGGGGGATCAGAAAGACTTTTTTATTTATTTATTTTGATATTTTGTTTGGCTTTGTAATAGTATTTCTACTAACCTCTGCAGCACTGTAGTTTGGCTTTAGTTTCAGGTAGGATTTTGGCAAGGTATACACAGTAATCTGTACTTGATGTATTATGTGTTTCACACAAGAGGGAAATCTGAATTCTGTGGAGAACATGTGTTAGTAAGCTGACAGGAAAACCAAAGAGCATGAAATTCAGATGTGTTTGGTTGGTGTTTTGCTAATCCACTTAGCATAAAGCCAAGCACAGATATGGAGCCAAATGGGAATTGTCTCTGCATCAGATCATGAGCAGGTATTAAGGTTTGTTTTCTACCCTTTTCTACAGACTGAGACATGATATTACACCAGGCTCACATGGGAGCTTTATTTAGGAAAGGTACTGCCTTTATAGGGATGTCATTAGTCCCAGGACTCTATTATTACTGCTTCATTTGTGTGAAAATACAGCATGTTTGGGCACAAGGCAGTGTATCTCTCCCACTGTGTGATGGTGCTTGGACTTGTCTACAAGAGACATTTCTGGCATTTTTAACAAAACCTTTGGAGCCAGGACCCTGCAGGTCAGGAAGCCCCTTTTAACTCTGTGCTCCTAAGCCACAGCAGTCTGCATGCCACAGAATCTGCCCAGCAAACAGAACGGGCAGCAAAGCCTCTGTGAGCACTGGTTGGGTTTGAGAGCATAACCCAGACACCAGGCAGACCTGTGCTGGCACACATGGGGGGCTGAGTGCCAGCAGTGCAGCCAAACGTGAGAGCCTGTGCCATTTCATGTATGGAAGCTTAAGTACCGACAAGGTTAGATAAAAGGGTTTGTGACTGAGGGATGCCTTAATATTGGGAAAAGGCCATTAAAGGGAAGTCCTCTTGCACACAGCCCTAAATCTTGTTCCTTTAATACCTAAAACATGCCACACGCTTTCATGGTAAGGGACTTCTACTTTAAGGGAAATGGTGACAGAAAATCAAAAATGTCAGTGCCAAGGAAGCACCATTGTGTCAGTGCCCTCAGTCCTGAGTGCAGCTGGAGAAGCTGGAGCAGTGCTGCCGGCAGCATGCTGGGAGGCCTGGAAGAACTGGCTTCTGTGCTTCCTTATTTCCTATTTTACAGGAATATTTAATGGGTGAATGCTATCAGCTTCTATGGTCAGATGTTTATTCACAACAACTTAAGCTGTTTTCAAGCTCTACTTAATCTCTGGGTAAGGCTTGGCAGTGATACCTTCTTTGCCTTCTGACAGTTTTGGAGTGGGTCTGGTTCCTCCCTTTTATATGGAGTAGTTTTGTTACCATTCCTGCACATGCTTTAGCTTTTGACAAACAGGCAGCTTTGCTGCTGTGAGTTTTATATTTTTGTTTTTTCTCTCTGGAATGTCTTAGCTGGGGATCTTAAGATTCCTCAGGTGGTGGCTGTTGTCATTGTTGATGATGTTGTTGTTGTTGTTCCACGGAACGGAGCAGCCGCGGTCCCAGCTGGCTGCCCCTCAGTGCAGGCTCCGGGGCTCCCCTGCTCCCTGCCTTGGGCTCGGTGGGTTTGGGGGGCACTGCCCATGCTGCTGCATCAGGAAATGTCTGTCTGAGCCACCCCTGGGCAAGGGCAGTGATGGAAGGGCAGCGATTTGAGCACTTGGCTGGTCCCTTGTAATCTTCCCTTGCTTCGGTTCTCTCTGCACTACCAACAGTAGTTTTGGGTACTCAGGCTAACAAGTCCTCCATACCACATAATTTCATTGAGAGTGTTGCCTAGCATGAATTCCAAATAGGAGCAGTTTATGTTTTGTCAGGTGGTGGAGGGGATTTTTCTTTGTGTTTCTTGGTTTATTTTGTGAACTTCTATCCTAATGTGTGGCTACTTCCAACAAAGTCTCCAAATTTTGAATATGAAAGTAACATCTGGTTTATGTTCAATACTGTTCTAAGCAGCAAATGCAAATAGAATTTTGTATTTTAACAAAGCTCTCTTGGATTGTCATTCTAATGAAAGTTTCTTATGTCCCAATTATCCTAATGTCAGGCAGGCATTTGCTAGCTCTTGCTTCAGCTGAAAAAGAAACAAACTTGCTAAACATTGCGGTCCAAAACTATCCCTTAGGATGACTGTCCATTTTAATAGCATTAACTAATCTTCAACTTGCAGTTTCTTCTACTTATTGTATTTTAAAGTCTCTAGGCAATACATAAAATGTCTTTTTAGGTCTTCTACAATCTGTTGTGTGGATTGTATCAGGTATGGACTATTACTAAGCTGACACCCAGCTCTTCACACATACTTGAGACTGCTCCAAGCTAAAGTGGCACAGAAAGGATGGGCTGACTTAGAAGTGTTAGGAGTATTTCTAGTGTTTTATTGGGGTGTGCATTTGACTTGAAATAGGACTCTTTTGAGGCCCACCTAGTGAATAATTGTACCAACATTTCCTGTTGGCATTGCGTCTGGGATTTAATTTGTATTCCTCTTGTGGTTTGAGTTGTTGCTACAAGTTGTGAAGTTACAAGGAACTGAACAAGTTCCTGCTGTTTATTGTATTGTTTGTCTGATGACTCAAATAATGAAGTCTATTTCCAACTGTTGTGATGACAGCAAGTGTTGGAGAACTTAGGGATGATATTGTAGATGTGGGTCCATCAGCTTACTGTTTCTCTTTAATGGTCACCTACCTGGCATTGTCTTGTTTCTCATTTCATGGGATGGGACACATTTATATTTATAAATTAGGATTTGTATTAAAAACATGTCTTTTCAAATGAATTGTGATTTTTCTATAGCATCTCTTCATTGTATTTCATTAATGTGATCATTAGTATTGCACTTGCCCCAGTCATGCAGTACTTGGCTATAGATCATATGACTGAAGTCTTGTTAGAGCACAGTTTACTTCAGCCAAGAGAGGACACAGCTGCAAAGGTCGTAGTGCAAAAGACCTCCCAAAGGCTTGAGCATTGTTGTCAGCCTCTCCTGCAAGAGATGAGCTATTTCAACCAGAGACTCCAAGCAAGGAATACAAGAGCTGTGGCCATAACCTAATTCCTAAACTCAACAAGCCTTTCAAGAGAGTTACCTGTCTTCAGTACAATTCCCATCCTGTAGTCACCTTGCTCCACACAGCTGGGTTAGAAGTGTCTAACATACAGACAGGAGCAATTAAAAGCCTGTCCAGCAGTGTTTGTGACTGCATGGAGAACAGGGCTTATATCACACTTTGATAATTTAGCTGGCGCTGTTGCTTTTTAATAATCTGCCAGGTAAAGTAGTAAAAGGTAAATTGATCTGAAAGGTACAGAGCTTGTGTCTGCTTTCTTCTCTAAAAGCCAACCAAACACTACAGCTTGTTTGTTTCAAGAGGACTTATGTCGAGAAGTACCTGGCATTGCTAACAGGCGTTTGGAAGAAATTGGTGTCCAATTTCCTGCTTTCTTTTCTTTATATTTTCCTTAGTGAGTAGGACTAGCCAGAGGTATTTTTTCTTAATATTTTAAGGTTATGGGAATACTACAGAGGAAAACAAAGTAGTTATGGTCACAGCTGGTAATGAAGATTGCTGGAGTTAGTGGTTATGGAAGCCTGAATTTGACACAGGAGATTCAAGCTCAGAGTCACTGGACTCCTTTGTGGTGACTTGAGATGCAGAAATAGTAGAGCTCAACTTTAAAGCATGTTTTATAACATCGGGATCAGAGGGGTGAAAAAAAGACAACAAGCAAAACCAAATTGTAAACCCTTGTCTTGGTTTGCCTGATTGTGTGATCCATCTGTAAATGAAGCAGGCGGGAAACCGGCAATCCTGAACCGAGAAACTACAACAAGGCAATTACTTCTGCATGGTACAGACATGGCAAACAGAGCTAACCCCAGCTGCTTGCATCCTGTACACAGAGGCAGAAGATGAGATTAAACTGGGCCATCACTTCTAGGGTGGAAATACTGAAGCATCTGTCAAATAATTGACACTTACAAAACCAAAATTTCTTCAGTCTGGCACTGCTGGAGGAGCATCTGGTAAAAAAGAGCAGAACCTGAAACAACTTCAAACAGTCTTGATCCTGGAAGGATATTGCTATGGTAACTAAGTTAGCTTCACTCTTCCCTTTAAACTAGCCAAAAAGCATCAAACTGTCCCACAGGTAATATAGATTCACAGAACAAGTTTATTATTTCTAGTAGTGAAGTTATTTTGGTGTTTTTTTCAGACATCATAAAAATCCTTATATGCTTAGAAATTAGGTCTCTAATTCTAGAATGACTAAGGAGTGAAAATGAAAGCTAAATTCAGTGCGGTGGTTTCCATGGAACTTGTCACTTTGGGAAAGAATATTGTAATGAATACTTGGGAAATCATGGTGGTGGTTTGTTTCTGCTGTGTAAAAGACTGAAATGTAGCCCAAGGTTTCCAACCTTATTTGAAAGTATAATATACTGAGCTACATTATATGCTAATTTTATGTTTTATTTTTCTTGCAAATTATACCTCTTTTAGTACAGTTACGTTATAAATCTTACCTTGAAAGCTGTGTTGTATTGGCAGAAGATGAAAGCATGAGTATACTGTCATATTCATGGTCTAATCTTACTTCTAAATGAAGTTTCATGGGAGTATGATTTAGCTACAGCTCTCCTGTCTTTTAAATAGAGATAGAATTTGCTTGTCACATAAAGTTGTTCTGAGAATTAATTGCTTAATGTGGTATGTATGCACTGCTTTGAAAATTAGGGCATATAGGTGATGAACATCATTACCAGGTAATTATTATTAATATACTGAGTTCTAATTAAAGCAACTATTGGTAGATGAAGAAGGTAGTGTCTTGATCGTCCATTTTGATGTCAATAATGCTACAGTCATAAAGCTGATATAATGGGGTGAAGAAGCAGATGTGGGAATTGCTGCTACTTTTAAGGAATCCCTTTCATCACTGTAACCTAATGGTAAAATGGATACACATTTTAGCATTTACTCTGTTCAGGAAGTGAAAACTGTAACTACTGCCAGGCAGGCAGACTTAGCATAAGCAGAAATGAAATAGGGTCCTGCGTATCTCTAGACAGGAGATGCTTGATCACTGGCAGCATCTTGAGTTGCCTTTTGTGACTCCATAGATAAATGGTGCTGAGTCGTGTAGTGGTTTTTGTGCAAGCAAAATGCCCAATGTATGTGTTTTAAATTAAGGGAGTTTATTAAAAAGAAGTATCTTGGCAACTGTATGTATGAGTGTAAACAGGCCATTGTGTTAGAATAGGAAAAGCTCTGCTGATCAAATTGTTAGGAGTTTAGTATCCAGGCTGGGGATGAAATGATGAACATGGGTACTGCAAGACAATTTCTGAGATAAATCTAAGGAGTTCTGTGCACTCGCTGTCTCAATATTATAGTATTGGAATTGCACAGGTAAAATTATCTGCTCTAGGCTGGGTGATTATTTAGGAATGTAAAGCACTGCAATTTCATCTGAGACCATGAATTAAGAGTTCCTTCAGTTTCAGTAGTGCTGCAGTTAAAAAATAAGTATAGCCAGCAAATAAAGCACCAGAGTATCTTACTCCCAACACAATAGCTTCTAAAGAGAATTTGTTAAATTCATATCTGTGGGGTTTTTGGGGGAGGTGTAATAAAATCCTAACTCCAAAAGATGGAGAATTTGGGAAGCTGATTTATTAAGCTTTGTTATTTGCATCCAAAGCCACCTTATAATTCTGATAATTGTCAGGATACTGAGAGGGGAGTTTTTAACTCTTTCTACTTCATTGCAGAGGAACTTACAACAAAAGGTTACTAATAAGAAGCAATCTTAGAAGAGCTGAATGTGTGTGATGTCTTGTGGGTTTAGTAAAGGATTTTGAAATACTGTCCCATGTTTCAGAGTATCTCTAAGTCATCAGTGATCATGCATAATTATTTTCATGGTAAATTTCATGGAATCATGGAATATCAGAAGTTGGAAGGGACACACAAGGATCACAAATTTGTTAGATTTGAATTCATACATCTGAACTTTTTTGTAGGCTCAGTGAAGTAATAAATATTGTTAAACAATAATTTACTACACTAATTCTGGATTGATGTCTTAAGTGATCACACTAACCTAATACAGTGATTAGGTCTTTTGGTAGGTTTTTATGTTAGCCAATTTATTTTGATTCATGAAGTTTAATAAAGAAGCTCATTTGATATGAACATTATTATATTTAATCACTTGATACCTGCTAGTTTCTTTTTTGTAGTAGTAATTCTGTCCATTTATCTTGCACATCTAAGATTAGGGGGCAGAGAAGGGCAATGAAGCTGGTTTAGGGTCTGAAGAGGAGCAGCTGAGGGAACTGGGTTGTTGAGGAGAAAAGGAGGCTCAGGAGGGACCTTACAACTCCCTCCAATTCCCTGTAAGGAGGCTGTAGGCAGGTAGGGATCGGTCTCTTCTCCCAGGTAACAATGACAGGACAAGAGGAAACGGCCCCAAGCTGGAACAGGAGAGGTTTAGATTGGATTTTAGGACAAATTTCTTCACAGAAAAGGTTGTCAGTCCTTGGAACAGATTGCCTAAGGAAGTAGATGGGCTCCAAACCCTTGAGGTATTAAAAGGTTTAGGTGTGGCACTTAGGGACATGGTTTAGTGGTGGACTCACAGTGTCAGGTTAACAGTTGGACTTGTTAAGATTCCTAGTTTCCTCCAACCAAAATTATTCAATGTAATATTTACATGAATTTGATTAATATAGTCAAGCTATTTTGGCTGATTTTCATCTAGATCATTATAAAACAAGTCACTTTTCTGTGCTCATTTGCAAAATTCTGTTTTTAATGGAAGCAATTACAATCAGCTTTTTTTTTTTTTTTTAATTTGACATGCTCTTCAATATTTAGCTTTAGACATGGCATTTGATTTACTTTTTCTGTCTTCTGGTGTCAAGTATTGATGGAATTATGGTGTCAAGCTCTATGGAATGGGCTGCATTTCTAGATTCAACTTGTATAATATACTAAAGCAATCCTTGGCTTTAGTGAGATCTCATGGGCTTGCTTTCTCTCTATCTGACAATAACATTTGGAATACAGGCATAGCTCAAAGGGCAGTGATTCAAAAACTCCCTCCTCATATAGTACAAATATTGATGAGGATGGTTATTTTCCATTTTCTAATGCTAACTGTGGGAGGATGCTTGCAATTATTCTTGTTACCGTAAGTGTATAATAAAGCCATTAGAGTTGAGAGCCACTTTAAATAGCAGTCCTAGCTTAAATTGTTTGTAGTCATTGCATATGAAGGTAGATGCTGAAAAATCTGAGAACCCCCCCACCCCCCAACATCTAAACTTCTGGTTCTGCTGTGCTAAGTTGTGTCAGGCCTAAAGCAGGTTTTGAAATAAAGTTAATGGGCTAAGAGAGCAGTTCTTCCTTTGGTTTTTGAACCTTATTCTCTAGGAATCCGGTGTTGTAATGGATTTTAATTAAAAAAATAAAAAAGCCCACAGGGAGTCAAAAATATGTTATCCAGCTTTGACATTTCTCAGTATTTTCATTGCTTACTATACTTGGTAATAAGTTTTGGAAGGAGAATATAACTTGGAATTTTACTGATGTTTGAAGTCTTACTTCACTCTGACATTCTTGGCACAGACCTCTACTCTTTTACTCTCTCTGCACATTTCCTTTCTACAGTTGTTTGAGTATTCATTGCTACATGCTAGCTTCAAAGAAAAAATAACTTTTAATCTGTTGATTCTACAGCAAGATGTTTAGAAAAGAAAAAAAATGTTTTGTTATTGGAATAAAAGTTAAAAAATTTCTTACAGTGGCTCGTGGAAGTCCAAAGCAAGAAATGGCATCTTACTGTGCAAGTTTTCTATAAATAAATGGAATCTGGTGCCTTATGCTCTACTAATGTAAGCAATGGTATAACTGCACATGTAATGATGGGGACACTTGTTAATGTGTTGGTGGGCAGAGTTCCAGCCAGTAGAGGATTAACTACAGTACTCAAGTAGAACATCACTTACTTTTTGTTCTGCTCCTTCAAACTCAATCATAGAGACAAAAAGGAACGTGGAGGAATTCCATCTATCAGAGGCCTTCCAAAAATCCCAAGAGTTGAAAGTGCCACATTATTTTCTATGGAGAGGTGATTTCATAATTAGTTAGATATGTATGATGAAGTCATAATTACATGGGTTTAAAAGACCAAGAAAACCCAAACTCAAGGTGGCAAGTGCAGTGTGAGTAAATGACTAGCTGAAAATCCTTCATAAATAATATTAATTGTGGAGAAAGTGGGAACAGGATGAGGCACTAGTTTCAGCTTGGAGGGTTTTGACCAAAAGTGAATTCTTCCCTCATGGTAATTTATGCTGAACATTGTTCAGAATAATGAGGGCACTGTGAAAGATTTGGTTAGAAAAGGAATATGAAATTCTGAGTTGAGCTTTTAGGGTTTTTTTGTATTTTTGATGCAAGTCAAGCAATCAGAACTTAAGTACTGTTTGAATGTTTTTCTTGTTGTCTATCACTGGATCCTGTGGCAAATACAGATTAAAAAAATGCCAGTTTGTCTTCAGTTGTGCCAGTCACGGACAAAGTTGACACCTGCAGCAGTGTTAGAGGAGCTGACATGATGAGAGGACAGATCTAGCATGAGTATCATGCAGATTGTGGGACGTAAATTTTACTGATTCACTGGTTTTGTTTTTAATGGCAAACTGCCCAAAGCCCAAAATGTACAAATAGAACGTTCCTCCTAATTCACTGGAAAATCAGCGGCCTGAGGACATGGCTGACTTATCCTGTATGCTTCTGTTCCTGGTTAGTTCCAGCTGCTGATACAGTCTCCTATCTCTGGAATGCTACTTCTTTAAAACGTGTGTATCTTACTGGGCTTTAAATCAGATCCACATTTTGCATAACTGTACTGAAGATCAGGCATTCAATCAAACAGATTCCTCCTGCTTTTAACATATGTCAAAACATGAAATTCTTTTAGCTATTTACGCTATAAAGTTGTAGAGATCCCTCAGAGGGCTATTTTTATCTTAATTATGTAACTGGTGATGGAAACTCTTAATAACTAGTAGATTTATGCTCTTGAACACCTTGTTTTCATCCCAGGTAGTTATGTCAATACTAGGCTGTTGTACCACCTGAAGCTGTCAGAACAGTGTTGGTATCATTTATGGCTCTGCCATCCAAAAGGGCTTTATTTCATGGTGTGTGCAAATTTTGAGTGAATCACTCAGATCAACATGAACAGATTGTTTATTGGTGACTTTTCTCACAAACTACCCCTTCTGCAGGTTTCCTTGAACTCTGTTTTTAGTCACTGATTAATGCAAATAATGTATAGTTACCTCAGTTTTCAGGTGGCTCTTAACAGCATCAATTTTCCAAGGCTCAGGCTTGCTCATTTTTTTAGAATTCTTTTTGCATTGTTCTTCATTTAAATGATGTATTCACTCCATTGTTAATTATCTGGGTTTCTCAGACATAGGTAGTAGTAGATGTAACTTTTATTGCTCTACTAAGTGCTTATCAGTTAGCAACAATAAAAATTCAAAAGCTAGTTAAAGCTTTGCATGGAATTATTTTGATATTCATTTGAATTTGGCAAATCTCTTTCAAATGGAAAAAAAATGAAGAATGTTTTTTCACAGTTTTTTCTAGGATAGTTCCTTTGGGTTTTTCCTGTTTTAATTAGTATTATGCTTGGTATTTCCCTATGGGTTTCATTGACAAGATCTAGAGTATTAGGTTTTTGAAAGATGGGGATCTGAGCACATTGTTCAGAACTTCATTTGAAAGGTGTCATGAGTCTCCAAGGGGCTAACTGGGATCTTTGCTCTATAAGTAGCCAGGCTCTGTCATGGAGAGGACATCAGCCAGAGAGGCTGGTGAAATTTCCCTCGGTGGTTCCATCGAGTTTGCACCTGAGTTCCTCTGACCTTTGGTAGAAGCCCCAGCTCGTTCTTACCTGAGCCATTGCATACAGCTCTGTCCATTTTCTGTGACTGCCCCCTGTGAGGTACTACACAATGCTGAGAGCTTATTTTATAGAGGGAGTGCTCTGCACTGGTATTGAATTGTACAAAATGGGGAATTTCTTGTCCACACCAATTTTACATTGCCTTAGCTATTTATTTTTCAATCTCAGTTGCCAAAGTAGTTTAAAAAGTGCTTCAACCTGGCATGAAGGTTTAGATAAGGCAGGATCTAAACAGACAGGGTTACCCTCCTCCTCACAGTCTTTCCTGAAGGAATCTCTCACCATATGCCTCTTGAATTAATAAGAAAGTGGGTTTTGGATGCAGCTAGAGGTGAAAGAATCTGCCAGTGGATTTTGGACATTGGCCAAAGACATTTAAGGGAAAAGCAGCTGTTTCTTTTTTTCTTTCTTCTTCTACAGTCAGAAGTCATGATTTTCATTCTTGGCAAAGGTGAGGCTAAATGGGATGTGTAAACACACAGTAGTTGCATCTCTTTTATTACTTGAAAACTATTTAGTGTTATGGAAATAAGAATGGTATGAGAACCTTTGTAAGGGCAAAAGATGAAACAGATTTAATTGTGATGAGAAAGGAGCAGAGATATCACTCTTCCTTGGTGGTTTGTAAACTGTGTAAAGATAAAACGCAGGCATGTGATTCTCGTGCAGCTGGGACCATACCTTTTGAGATGCTAGATTTGGAAAAGGAAAAAAATTACCTCTATTTACTGACAAAACTTAAAAATGGAGATACTGCACTGACTGAATGTGATTCAAGATTATGGGGTCACTTTTCACAGCTGGCAATAAAGCTATTGATATAACTAAATACTGGGAAAATGTTTTGGAAGCCTTAATTGCTTCAGAAAACTCAAAACCCAGATGTTGTAGAAAACCTTAGTTTTCTGAAACATTGCAAAGTGGGTTGTAAATAACTGGGTTTGACCCTTCTAGGTGTAGTGTTGAACCCTTGTGGAACTGCTGTGCAGAACCGTCACGGAATATATTTTTCCCCTGAGGTCTTTTCATGCCTGCATATTACTGGTTTAGAACAAGAGTGTCAAACTCTTGCTGTATGCACTTTTAGTTTGCCTCTAAGGCTGTGTGTGTTCATGAGATCTATGTATTTCACAGAGTTCTTATGAAGAAAGTGAATGACAGAGTTGTTGTTTTGCAAGGTTTGTTTGCTTATTATTTAAACTCTCTATTGCTGAAGGAGGGGAGTTGCTGAAATGTCAGCTGCTCAGCATGAAACTCCTGGGAGATAGGATTTACAGTCCTGACCTGAATCCATGCAACCTCTCTGAATACTGGATTGCTGAAGTGCTGTGTGAAATAGCACTGTGCTATCAGTATGCCAGCAGCAATAAAGATGTACTGCAGCTGTCTCATGAATGCTAAATTCCCATGCAAAGTCCAGGTAGGAAGTTTCACATGCATCATTTATGTTTGCTCTTTTTGTAGCAGTCTCCCAGTTCCATATGTAAACATTTAAAAATAAACTTTCAATGGTTAAACTGTATAAAAGAAATTAACACTGGAGATAAAGCTCTTGGAGAAGTTAATGTGATGTTCAGTGCAAACTCCCTCATTGATTGATCCCAAATGACATTGCTTGAGGATTCAATAATTAAAGACCCACTTAGCTATGTTATTCTAATTTACTCTTGTATTTCTCACTCTCCTGCCCCTGAGTAAACTCCACAGCCATTTAAAATGGCTGGATTGATAGTGAATACTATTGGCCTTACTGGTTTCATCTCTACAACTAAATTAGATGTGCTTTGGACCGTTTTCAGACAGTGAGGGCAGCTGGCATGGAAAAAAGCATGTCTGTATTGTGGAACAATTTTACCCTCCAGCATAAGAAACAGGTGGGCAAAATTCACTCTGATATGTTTTTTCTGGGAATGATCCTTGTTATCTGCTGTCTCCAGGGAATTGTTTAGTGGGGTGTGATTTGCTACATGTACAAACCATTTGAGACTTAAAAATATAACAGTCAAAACAAGTTTCAATGCCTCTTAACACTGGTGGTCTCTTTTCTGGCACTACTTAATTTGCTAGTACAAATGTACCTTTAGATATGGTTCATTTTAAATCTAGGAATCTAGTCTAAGGTGGTGAGCAACAGCTGATAGAGAAATGACAAATAATTCTTCCTATCCTAACTTGTCTGCTTGAATTTCCCACTGAATATATAAGCAGCGCATGAGGCAGAGCTGTGCAAAGTAGATGAAATCAACCCTTTGAAAGTACCTGTGCTACCTTGGAGGAGATATCTATACAGGAAGGCTAAATATTAGTCTGAAGAAGAAAGTCAGAAACAGATAATAGAACTGTGAGATGCAGTTTTTGGAATAGTTGTGAAAATTGTATGCGTGTAAGATTGGTTAGAGAAAAGCACAAAGATAAAGTAAGGAGAACAGCTGTGAAGTGTTGGAGAAGGAACCTCTAATAAAAAAAAAAAAAGAAAAGTAAAGCTCTAGCAGATTGTAGTGAGAATCAGAGATGGAAAAACAAAATAGGGTATTATAGTAGTGTTAAAGGAAGGCCAAAGTAAATGGAAATTGCAGATCAGAGTTTTAAACAAACAGAAAATCTTGAGTAGTCTGAGGACTGGTTTAATAAAATGTAGGCATTTAAATGAGTGAATCCCTCCAATTTATAAATTATTTATTTGGAGGACTTTGAAGAAAAAGCACACCTGAATCTCTACTCTGTAGCAAGTACTTTGTAATTAAATTCTGGTCTGTTGGTTTCATATTCTCAAAGATGTAAGATTCCTTGCCTCATTGCATAGACAGTAAAATAGAAATGTTCCTTTCCAATAGATATATAAAGTGGTAAGGATATTTTAAAATTCCTGTCAAATCACTCCATGTAAATTACCTAATCAGATACCATAGCTACATAATGTAATGTTAAAACCAGCAGAATTACACCATCACAGAAATCAGCTATCCCTGTTCCAGATTACAGGGTTTTATAATTGTAATGTTTCTTCATCAACCCACTCCACTTCATGCTGTCACATATCTTTGGAATTGCTATGAACATTTATCTCTATATAGGTTTTCATCTTCTTAAAAATTTATGGTTTTCAAATATTTTTTTTTGGAACTCCTTTTTTGGTGAATGCTGATGCTGGCATTTTTGGTATATGCTAGTTAGTATAATGGAAAAACAGAGACTATTCAGGAGTACTGAAACTGTAAATTTGATCAAATAGCTGAGAGATTTAACATGCTTAGTGCCAGTTCAGAAGCTCTAGAATAAATTTTTACATCATTACAGCCTCTTTGTAAAATAAAGTGTGTTTTACTTCATAAACTTCACATCCTTTTTTCTCAAATTCAAGGTTTTGTGCTATTTGCTAGACATAGAAATCGACTAAATTTCTCCTTGCTCTATGATGGTCTCATAAAATTTCATTAAATTTCTTCTAGTTGTGAAAAGAGACTTATCTCAGGAAAGGCTGAGATACACAACCAGCCACTGGTGCAGCAGTGGCCCTAAAACCAAAGGTTACACCAAGCCCTCCTTGCACCGAGAGAACTCCAGCTTGCTTTGATAACTGATGCTCATTCTTTACAGTGTTCCCCGAGCTCACTGGTTTTGCCCATCTCCTCTGAGCTGCCTTCCATCATGAGGGTGCTCAGACCAACTTGGAATGATTACTGGGGTAGCTCAGCGAGCTTACTACATCATTCCTAGCAGTGACCAGACCTCTTACAGAACTGAATCCTGTAGTCTTAGCAATTTCAGAGTTCATTGGGTAGCCTTCAGAGCCTTTTCTGTGGAAAATACAATGGAGGAAAAGGATGTTTGCCTTAGACAGGAGACAAATCTGTGTACACAGTGCAGTGCAGGTTTCCATATCTGAAGGTGACCTGGGGAAGAAGGTTTGTCTGTGACTTCAACTGAGTAAGGCTAGCCAGAAAAATTCTCATGAATACTTTCTTCAGAGGAATATAGGAAAGGATAACTTCAGTCATAGCTCATTCTTTCAAAGTGGCCAATCTCTGTGCAGAAGAACTTGCTGGCTTGCTGAAATCAGAATGGCTTGCACAGACATTGTCATTTCAGCAAAGCTGAGGTACGGCTCTGACAGACCCCTGCTGGGTTTGTAGCAGGCTCTCCTGCCTCAGCCTTTGGCAAGCTGCCTGGCAGGTTGACAAACAACAGCACATGACAAACTAGGGGTTCTGGCACTCGTTCTCATTGCTCCTTGAAAGGTGAAACTTGCAGGCTTTTTAAGACTCCTGATTCCAAGGCAACTTGGTAGGTGGACTGCTCTAGACTGAGGACTTGCTTTTCTTTTTAAACTGAGGTATAAGAATATAACTAGCATCAAAGCTGATCACAGATGACAGTTTTTAAAATAGCTTTGCATAATGATAGGCAAGAAAAAATTTAGTCAAATGTTGTGGATGTGACAGCCTGGTCAGAGAGCAAGAAAACTAGCTAAGTTGTCCCAGAATTAGCTTGTGAGACTTCAGGGAGTTAAAGATAAACAATGATAGTTTATCATTATAAACAACCTGCAGGTGTTGTTTTCCTTCTCTCCATTTTCTTGTTTTTCTCAAAGACCGTTTATAAGAAAGGTGTTTTGTATTAACCGAGTAATACATGTAATATTAGCCGAGCAGGTGAAATGTATTGATTAATTGACCAATCAGGTCTATCTGTATCAGAGCAATGTATAAAAAGGAGAATCTGAAGTAAAGCTATGCTGTGCTGTGCAAACCAGCTTTCTGGTGAGTCTGTGTTGTTTCTTAGTCAACAGTGACGAAATGTTTTGCTATCATGTGAAGGGAAAACTTTTCTTGATTTGACAAGAAGGTAAATATATGCTATTTTTATGAAGTTAAAATATTTTTGACATTGTTACTTCTCAAAAGCAAAGTCCAAACTTAAAATTGCAATATATTACCACAATAAGACTGTTTAAATGGACTGCTGTATGTTTTTGTCAGTAACTAAATAATAGACATTCTAAATCTTGTTACCACATATGAACTGGGAAATTTATATATGGAGTAGATCAAATGAAATGGAGAAGCTTTGTTCTCTGGTTCCCTGTCTGATAGTTCTTATTACCAGGCTGCCCTATTTTGGCTGAATGTGTTGAAGGGAGGTGAAAAAAAAACAACAAATGAAGGTCTGACAAACTACTCAGCAATGAAATGTTAGCCCAACTTCTAGAATAAAACTGAGGCAAATAACTTGTCAGGTTATAGATCAATCTAGAAGTGTCAAAATATTAATTGGGCCCTGCAAATAAGGGTTGTACTGCCTAGGCTGAGGGCTGGCCTTTCTGGTATCAGGGTGAGTTCAGAATCAGGTTTGATCCTTTTGAGAAAGAATACATCTCCTTCTTGAAAGGACAACCCCTACCAACACCTACACAATAGCATTGTTCTGTGGTCTTCCCTGTCTGTGCCATTGGTGCTTCCAGTGTCTGAGATCCCAGCTCCCAGTACTGGCAGAACATAGAGAATGTGGATTGTTTTTTCCAGAGCTAGAAACTCCCTGCAACTCTTCTCTTTCCTGAGGTTGTCCTCGGCTTTCTCTATTTTGTTTCATTCCTGAATGCTGATTCAATAGAAATGTAAATGTATTCTGAGCATTTTTTTCCCTAAAAGGGATTTGATTCAGGCATATCTGCAATTTTATATATGCCTGAAATATTTGCTTTAAGAGAATGAAATACAATTGCAGTGCCATCTTGGAAGTATGTCTTCAAACTCTGTTAGTCTTCATCACATTTTGATCAGCTACCTGCTCTTTTGCTAAGCATGTGATTTCTGCTTGTTTTTAATATCAACCAGGAAGTGGATATGAACATGTTCTCAGAATCACAGGAAGAAAATGTTTTCTTTCAATATTCTGCAATCTTTATCCTCTCTGGGATGTACATAATCCAAACCCTTCTTGATCCGTTTTCTGACTACTCTTGCCTTTCCCCTGCTTTAAATTGCCATGTCTGGCTTCTTATCTTGCCCTGGAGCTCTACAGCAATTTCCTATGATATTCCAACCATGTATCTTTCAATTCAGTACAAATTGGCAGTGCTCCTGCAGTCAGAATGCATATATTTCCTTTCTTCTACCATGTGCTGCTCCTCCTTCTGCAATGTATCTCTGCACCTTTTTCTGTCTATAGGAATCCATCCTTTCCATAGACTTTATTCTGGAAGTTAAGCAGTTCTGTCAGTTTCCTGATTAGACCACATCTCACAGGCTGCAATTTCCTTCATGTTTCTTCTTAGATTCACATACTTGAATTCCTCCTTTCTTGTTTATTATGTCTTTTGCATTCTCAGAGAAAGAACAGAAGGATCCCGATGCAATGTGTCACTGTCTTTTAAATGTTCACTCTTAAACCCATCTTTTTCACTTGTTATCCAAGGTCTCATTATTTCTTTCTGGTTCAATAACAGTTATCCATCAATGGCTTTTTCCTCTGAGTAATGTATGTTTCCTTTTTATCCTTTTAAACCCCTTTTATTTTATTTCAGATACAATATGGTATCTACAGTGAAGAGCTAACACATGTCCTCTTCCACTGCTGGAATAATCCAGTATTTCAACATAGTGTAAATAAAACCAAAAAACAAATAAAATACCAAAAGAGGTGTTTAAGTTACATTTCCCTTAACCTGCAGTTGAAATTGTCCTCCTTATTCTTTTAGCCAGCTTTTCATCTAACAAAATGGCGATTTTATAAACATCTATTTAATTGCCAATTTGTGCCTCCCAGAATATTAGTAGCACTTAGACAGTGCTGCTCCAGAAAACAATTTAATTTGTGTGACTAAAAAAAAAAAAAAAATTACTGGGCTTCGTGCTATTGGATCATTAAAATGGATTGGAAATGGGGCAAGGGTCAAAAGTGAACTTAGGTTTAGCTTGATCAAAAGCAGAAGCAAAGCTGTAAAATCAGCATATGTGGTCTGGAACAACAGCTAATGTGTGGTTTATGCTAATTTAAGAGATCCCATGGAAATATGGCATGTTAGGGTAACCACAGAAAAAAGCTGGAAGGTGTATCTCCACAAACATGGTGGGAGACTTTCGGTAGGGCCCTGATTAATGTAAGAAACTAAAAGCCTAACATAGTTGAACTCATTGTAATTATAACTTCTCTTGCCTGACCTGCCAGCCCACAGAGAAACATGCTGCCTTTCCAGCTTTGATCAATCAGGGGTTTCAGCCTTTTCCACCACAGCCAAGAGATCAGCCTGAAGATTAGACTCTAATCCTGTCCTTTGTTCTTGGAAACATTACTGCCCAGTGATATTCATAATTATGTCCATCCCTGGGGGAACTATTTTCCACCATTTGTTATAATTTTTTGGAGGCCATAGAATCAACAGACTCATTGTCTGGTTCAATTATTTATTTGGTTGTTTCTTGGGCATCTTCCAACTTCCATCTTTATTTGTCATCTTCCTCTTCATTTAGTTTCTTTCCTTTATCTATTCCTTCTTGAACAAAGGTTACCCGTGAACATATCCAGTAGTCATCTATTCTACTAACTAACTATGGCTACTAACTTGTATGTAGAGGCTTTCTTGAGGGCTGAGAGCACGGTTTGTGATGGTAGAGCTAGCTCAATAAACACTTTTTCTGAGTTTTCTTTGTGTCACTCCACTGTACTGAGAATGTGTGGGTTTTTTCTGCACCATTTTTTGGAGCTCCTGTTCCCCACCTTGTCCAGAGATGGGGAGAAAGAGTGCAACAAAAATAACTGCAAATGTACCCTCCCTGTGCAGCAAAGATCCATGAGCCTGTGAAGTTCTGTTTGACACACTGCAGTAGGACCTGTGCTATCGCATCTAAGAAAGTCAATCTGAGATAGTTATTTTTTTAGGCAATGGTAGTCTGAGTGTTTCATAAACTGTGTTTTAAATTATAATCTGAGTGTTATTGTGATTTGTGGCAATTGCAACAGGAATCTCTCTTGCTTTCTGCTGAAATGTTAGATAGAAGCATAATTGCATAATCTATTTAATTTGCATGTTGGCCTCTCATATGCATTCAGAGTTGATTAAAATAATCTCTCCTGCCATCCTGTTTGTATATTTGTAAAGGTCAAATGTGTGATTAAGCTTGACTATTCAGCTGCAGGATATAGTGGGCTTTTTAGAGCATCTGTAATGTGACATACACAGAAGCCTTTCTGCTTTTAAAATGCCACCTATTGGTATTGAGGGTCACGGGCACATTTTTTCTTAGGTACTTTGTGCAAGTGGTGGTGACAAATCCAGTTGAGCCAAAGGGTGAAGTGTGAACCTGACTGGAAGGCCGTGGTGTTGCCTTGGCAATGCTCTGTATTGAAATGCTGTTAGTCTTAAGTCAATTACTTTTTTTGATCTTTACACTCCTGTTTCCCTCAGAACACTTAGTGCAATAGTTATGTATGAGGAAGTAAATATAATACCTGCTATCTTTCCCCTCTTTGAACAAGTGGCTCATTCTCAGTATGTCTAGTGCTGTATTTTTGAATGCTGTAGCTGTTTTCTCTGGGCCTGTGGCCCAGCTACAACTGCCAGGGTAACACTTGGACGTGTGAACCTGCCAGTAGTTACCAAACATTGTGTGTGTGCTGTGTTTTAAGTAATTTTGACAAATACCTTTTATGTTCTGGAGAAGCCAGAAGGACAGTTTTTCTTTGAGAAGTGTAGTGACATGAACATGTTCTGTGTATTTCATGGGCACGTATCCATCTGTATATAAAGGAACTATTGACAATGGCCTTTGATAGAATGTGAGATACTCAAAATTTTATTCTAAGCGACATCTCTGTTTTAACATGGAAACTGGAGGCACTGGAAATGTGCAGCTCTGAAAGATACCAGACATGTGAAGCAACAGAAGTTTAGATTCAGGGCCTGAGGATGTCTGAATTTAATTTTCAGATCTATAATAGATTCTCTGTTATTTTGAAAAAAATACTTTTGTCATGCAATGCCAGAGTGCTCTCTTCCTGTGAAGAGGCAACAATTTTGCAATTCTGCTTGCAATTTTGTACAGTTTCCTCTGGTGTCTCTTCATGTTTTGCTATTAATCAGAAGCCCCTGTGGCACTGCTGCTTTGTATGTTTTTGTACCCTCTGACATGTCTGGTCACAAGTTTTCCAATTTAGGTTGATTGTTACTTTAGAAAGGATTGGAAGCACTTAAGTTGACTGACCTTTTTTCTACCAAAGGTGAACTTCTTAGGGGCTCATCAGTAATGCAAATACAAGGGGGGCTTTAGATTTGTTCTCAGTGACTCTTGCATAACCAGAATCTATTGGCAGCTACCAGCACATGGATAATCTGTATAAAATGAGTTGGTGTTTACATCCTATTTCCTCATTTTGAAGTTATCTTATCCCCTTAATCAATAATATTGTGGTTTTTCCAAGTCTCTGAGGAGGCTAAGAATACAGCAATATTGAAAGAATGAGGGTGAAAATATAAAGGCTGAACCATAGATTACGTGGGCATTTCTAGTCAGGCTTTGGTTGGTTTGGTATCTTCAAAAGCCATCTATCTTGGTTATTCTATGAATGAATATATGCATTTACTTTTTTATTTTTAAAATACTTTTTAACAAAAACACCTTCAAATTTCTGTTCCAGGTTCAAAGTATAACAGAATAGTTATTCTGAGTATAATACAATAGACAGATAAGACCCCTTCAATTTCTTAAAATTCTTTCCCCTTGTAGTCAGAATCCTGTGGCTCTCTGGGGAAAAGAGTTCAGACAGTGTGAAATAAATTCCATCTGGCAGTCACTTCTCCCATCTCCACATCCAGAACTCATTAGAACTAAACAGAATTCTTCAAACTGAAATGAACTTTCCTACTTAAAGAGTGATTTGGATCCATTTGGTCCTCTTTATGCGGGACCTTTTACATCCTTCAAGTGTAACTTCTCAGTTCCTTAAAAATACATGAAATGGGAAAATTTGGTGCATTTCTGTTTTCCACCTCTGTTAGCAGATTCTTTTGCATGGCTGCACACATGACAAACCACAAGCTGCTCCTTCACAAGGCTCAATCCCACCTGAAGATATTTGCTATCTGAACCTGGGTTGTACCTTCCCTTAATTTAAAGCCACTTTCGTGATCCCAGTACATGAAACAGCTGAGTAAACTCCTGTTTAATATATACACAATATATTGCTCTTTAATGAAGCCTCAACCATACCCTTCCATGGCACCTACTGGTATTACAGGTGTTAACTACCTACACCTGTGCTAAATACAGGTGATAATTACCTACAGACATATTTAGAGAGATTCTTGGATCAGTTATCCTGTGTGGCAGTGTTATGATTAAAGAAATGTAGTCAAAACTTTATTAACTATCTCTGCCTTTCTGACTATTTGTCTCCTCCCATTTTATCTGAATTTACAAGTGTTTTCTTCTATATGGGAGATTCTGGATTGTGTACAGTTGGATCTGCTTTGGCAGGGCCACAGCAGTTGGTCAGCGCACTGGTATGATGCAGGTGGAGGTAATCTGATTAATCTCACTAAATTAGTAGTCATGGGATGAAACGGCAGAGGGCAGACAAACCAGGATTCTGATGGACACATGTGCTCTATGCAGAGTTAATGAGTACTTCCAGCAGGATCTTAGGGTCAATGCAGTGGCTCTGTCTCTTGAAAGAAGAGAGAGCCTGTTTTTATTTGCTGGCCTGGTGAATCATATATACAATCCCTCTAATTCTTAAGAATATTTTAGGATAAATCTGCAAAGAATTCAACCTCTTCTCTTCTAAGAGAAAACTCTTAGAAACTCACTCTCTACCAATTACATAAACCTTCTTATAGCATAAAAGGAATATTCCGGCATGACAACTGCTCCCAAGCTTTTCCATTGCTCAGAACAGAGGATGTCTAGGCACTTGACAAACTGTCAATCATTGATCATCAGTCTTCTAGGATTTCAGCAAGCCATGTAAACACATTAAATCATTAGCTTTTAATTCCTGAAAGTGCATTAAGTTGGTTCTATTGCTTCTGGTTTTTGTGGTCCTTTGATTTGAAGCTCCTTCTGTTTTCTGTATTGCTTCAGTTCATTTTTGGTTTTCTTTTCATTTTGGATATTTGTTTTTATTGGATTATGGAAGAAGTACTTGAGATATCCTAAAGAACTGATCTTTTTCTCTGCTGCTGTATTACATGGAATCAGCTGATCCATGCTGCCTCTGTTCCAGTTTTGAATACTTACAAAGAGCAGTGGCAAGTCTTTCCTATCTCATCACTCTTCAGGGTGTTACTTCACCCTGCCTAACTTTTCCATTATCCTTTTATTGTCTCTGCTTCAGTACATTTTGCTCTTAGTACTTAGCTTTCTTTAGCAAATAAATTGTTTTCTTCTGTTTTTTAAAGAAACTTATCTGTTTAATGTTCTAGTTTTTTAACTCTTATATAAGTCAGTGTTGTAAACAATTTGCTGTCAAAAGCTTTTGTTTATTTTTCCCAAAACCCTGAGGCTGAAAGCAAAGATTTGAGGTATGTAAAATTCAACCCTGCTATGGATACAACTAACAGTCTGTCCATAGGATACATTATTTTGGTTTTGAATAATAATTTCCATTAAAAGTTGATTAGTTCATGAGATCTCAGAAGAAGGTATTTATATGTATGTGTCTATATATATGTAGTAGGTATTCTTATATAAAAGGGAAAGTATTAAACAGAGTCCTTTCTGGATTCTGTTTGCATTTTTCTCGGGGTTGACATTTTATATAATGAGAAAAAGGTAGAAAAGAGCAAATTCTAGGTATAAATCATAGTGCCTTCATTTATGATGCAGCAGTTTAGACCTGGAAATGTCTCTGCAATCACTGTTACAAACAGAAGTTTTCCCTCAGCTAGGAAAATAAAAAGTCACTGTTTTGAAAACATCTTAAACTTTGATGCAATACCTAGACTGATTGTGTTCTCATTAGCACAGTTTTTAGCCCTCAGTTTAATTGGTGTCAGTTACTGTTATACAATGTCAATCTGCTGGCAGTTTAAGCCTGAGCGGTATAAATTACAGTATGGATGGATTTGCAGACTTAATTTTTATTTTTTTACAAAATCCTTAAAATACATGGAGGAGATAGCTTAAAAAAAAAAAAAAAAAAAAAAAAAGACAACTGTATATCCCAAATGTTGAACTGCTGCTAATTGAAAGGACAGAACTGGCTCAGAGATGTTCATGGGAACAAAAGGTGACTGTTCAAATGGCAAGGTTAGGACAAGCCTCTTTTACCACTTTCTTGCTGATACTCTCCTCACACGGGAAATACCCGGTGTTTAGCAGCTGATCAAAGCGTGTGTGCAGTCTCTGAACAAGATCCTACAGTTCCAGAAACTGCTTCTAGAAAAGCAGCAGCTGCTTCCCAAGGGAGGGGTGAGACGGGATGTGCCTTCCCTTGGAAGCCCTGAAAGGCAGCAGGAAGTTCACAGCCAGCAGAACCACCGCCCTCTCCTGGACAGAAACGCAGAGCTCCTGGGAATGTTTTCCAAAAATGCAAATGAGCTGTTTTCAACTCTTTTATATTTATGACTGTATTTCTGTGAGGCTGTTAAGAGTTTTAATTTTGTAGTTATCCCACCTGCTGTTTCATTATTAAAACCTTGGGTCTGATTAATCAAAAATGTATTCTGCAGTCAGATCACAGCAGTTCTATAAAATTTGTAAGCATGACTGTACTGTGAAAGCTGTTCATGACTGAAATAACTTTTAAAATACTCTTATAAGTGTCTTTTGAGGAAGCAGTATGGCAAAGCAGGTGTTACACCTAGAGTCAAACAAAACCATGATGCTTCTCGGAGGGATTTTCTTTCCTTTCATATAAAACCCCTCCACCCATACAAACTACATGCAAAGGGGAGAGTTCATGGGACAAGTTATTTTCATGAGCACTTGAAGATGTAGATACCAAAAGAATATGTCTGACAAAATGGCAAAAGTCATGGAAAACCTTGGCAAATTCAATCCCCTACCTCATGTAGTTCTAGTGCAATTCTGTATCTCTAAGGGAAACTGTCATTGAGCCATTTGTTTAAAAACACAATTATCTTATGAGGAGGGTATTGATATTCACACATGACTTAGATCAATAAACCTCTTTACATCAGTCTTCAGCTTTCACTGGTTCCCAACTTTGCTGAATACTTTTCTTACAACAGAAAATATGATGAGAAATTGCAGTTCATGTTTTCAGGGAAGTTTTCATTTGATATCTGAATAGCCTTCACTGTCATGTAGCCTGGGGATAATTAAATTCTTCAGTTGCTGTGGAATTTATGCTTTCCCTGCTTATGTTTGTACAGAAGCTAACAGCCAAGTGTTGCTGTGTATCTGGACTTTTTTCTTCTTTACTGCAGTTGTTAGTAGCTCCTATGGGAGCTCCTATTAGGTCTTGTCCCCACTGGTGCTGCCATATTCAGCAAGTTATTGAGGTAAAAAATGAAAGCAGCTTTGAAAAGCAAGTTTGGGGACAGTAGTATCCAGAGTTGAGAGGGACAGAAGGTAACAGCGGAGAGGCTCACACTGAGGATAGAATTTGTTTGTTACTTTTGCAGCACAAAAAATATTAGCAGAAATACTGTAGATGGATAAATTCTTCAGACTAATGGTTTCAGTGCAGTTGAACCCTGTAAATCACAACTTTCCCTAGTCTATTAGACTCAGAACAGAAGGAAAACAGCTTGTCTGATGTCTGGAGCAGCTCAGAGAAACAGTTAATATTAATTCATGATGAATATGCTATAAGAATTTACAAAGGAAAATTTCCAATCATATTAATTACATTTTAAAGAACTAAAATGAACTTTCTTTTGGAAGCCCAGTCCTTAGTTGACCTTTCTGGTTGCAAAGCAATTCCACGTACAGTGCTTTGGCAGTATAAAAGGCACTGGGGAATGGCAAAATCTTCTGTGCAACTTAGTGAAAGTGAATGGAGTTTTTAAAAGACAAAAACCTGCTGAAGCCAGAAGTGCATCTCACAAGCTGTTATTCTAGTCTCACTCGTGTTGGTGCTGTTTAGCTCAAGGAAGGAGTGTCATTTTCTGAGCATGTTTGATGTATCTGGTTAAAGACTAACACCCATCTGCTGGTACAAGTCACCTTGCTCCAGACAGCTACCCACAAGTTCTGACTGCAGAGGCAGTGTGATTACACCTCTTGCTTTTGCCTGCATTTCCTATCCTAGTGGTGTCTTAGGCAGAAATTGTGGCTGCCTGGAACTTCACTTTGGGTATCAGCAGCCCAGTGCTGAATATCAGCAACATCATTTAGAATTTTCAGGGAGAACTAAAATGGACATTAGTCTTCTAGAACTTTCTTTGTGAATTATGTGCAATCTTGCATTGCCTGCCTTTCTCTTCTTTGCCCTCACAAGATAGCCAGTTGCTCTAGAGAATTCTTACTAAAAGAAAATTTAATATAGGCTGTTTCAGCCTTTGAAACTAAATTCTCAGCCTCTTTTCTTATATCCTGTGAATGTGGTGATATAAAAAGAGATTGAATCTGAAACTTTAGTAGTAGTAGTAGTAGTAATAAGCTACTGAATGAGGCACCTTAGAGGGATTTGATTTTTTAAATAGCATTTAAAAAAAAAAAGACTTTAAGTAATGTAAAGCTATAGCAGATTGTTTTCAGAGGAGCTTGTGGTGATACATGTATTGTGTTCAGCCTGTGCAGAAAAAGGGCGTGTTGCACTTCAGCATGGAAACATAAGGAATCTAAGTGTGGTTCAACCTACCACTGGTCATTTATGTCATCTGCAAAGATCAGCTGTGAAACCAAAAATGTGACATGTTTGTAAGATGTCTGTTCTGTTACTTCATGTGATGTTTAAGGTTCTGAGCTTTGCCTGAGTAACTGTGTGCATCAGAACAGGCAAAAGTTTGGGTTCCTTTAAAGTCTTTTCAGGAACATCACAGGAAAACTTTGCTCTATGTGATGCTCAGGGATTTTTTTTTAATTTCAAGGACAGTAGGCATTAGTAAAAATGAGGGCTATACAGCTATCTTCCTTTTAAATATCTGAAAAATAAGCAAGGTTATTTGAGCATTTAGTTAACTTGAGGTATAAAAAATTATTTTTACTAGTATTTTTCTAAAAAGAGTTTAATATAAAAATATGTTAGAAAATTGATGTAGAGGATGTTATGCTCATTTTCTATTTATCTACACAGTAAGCATTAGAGCTTTCAGTCTAAGAATCCCAGCTAGGCTGTGGATGGCTTTGGAGTAGTGCCATTTCATTCCCCTGGGTAAACATAGCCTCTTGGATTTGAACTTCCAAGAACCACAACTTAGACAAAAGAGAAGAAAAGGTTGTTCTGGGAAATATATTTCAAAGGAGTCTCATTGCTAAGGCTCTTGTGGAGATGGGATAGGTCTTGTTGCTTTTTCTGGCCCTGGCTTACTTGCTGATACCTTACATCATTAACTTAGAATGACTAATTTGGTTTTGGATGCTCCATCAACTCTTTTTGCAACTTGGGTATTTAAGTCTGATGCTTATAGTTAGCAAATTTGTCCTTTTTTAGCAACATGGGCATACATCTATAAAAATCTCAGTTTTAATAGACAACATCAAAAAAATGTGGTAGGGTTATCAAAACCACAGCAGTACTGGGCAGGAGAAAAACTGGCATGAAAATGAGTAGAAAATAATTTTCCAAGAACTAAGAAGAAAATTGCCTGGACTGCAGAAATGTTGCTTTCTTTTTGTTTTTTATCTGTCTCTTCAGTAGAAAATCTGTAATCTAACAATTTCAGTTAAATATAGTGGCCTGATGAAAAATATCAATATTTATTAAAAATCAGTGAATTAGACTTGTGGAGCAGTTTATGTTTCAAGGGGGTCTCTGGAGATGATGCATTCCACCTTTACTGCTGAAAAAATTGATTAAAATAATATCAATATTAAATTTGAAGTGAAGAAATAACAACTCATTATTTTCCAGCTAATGCATTTACTTCTGGCTGAAAATCTAGAAACCAAAAAAGCTAGCTAGCTCTTAACAGTTTTCTCTGTCTTACTAAGTACTGTCTGCTTCTCATCTGTCTTTTAGGGCTATACCACCTTTAGTTCAAAGAAGCTTTGCAAAGTCAAAGGGAGCCCAAATGTGCACAGCTTTACAGTATCAAAGCAAGTTGTGTGGTCGTTGGTATTTTTTCTTGTAAGTTTTTAGGAAAAAACCACAATAAAACTGGTTTTGCGTCATATCCTTAACACTGCACTGAAGTGTTAAGGAAATATGGAATTATTCAGCTATATTTTATCCGTGTTCAGTTTTCATAGCAGTCTTCTGTTACATACTTTGAATATTGTGTGTAACAGTGCAAAAAACTTCAGATCTCTCCTGTAATCAGGCAAAACAGTGTGAGGGGACAGGACTATGGACTTACTCAAAGTCAGTACTGTTATTTCTAATTGTCCTTTATAGCAAAGGGAGAGATGCTCTTGTACTGACAGTCTCACCCCTAACAGCTGTACCATGCACCAGCTTCCTTTGGATAAAATTCTTTGCTTCCCTCAAAGCATTTTTCATCCAAAACTAAGTTGTACGCATATTTAAGATAAAACTTTACAACTGAATTGTTGTTTATAATGTAGCTTAGTGTATTATCTGAGGTAGTTCAGAGATACTAATAACACTTTCCAACTCAAAATTAGACTGTTGCTGGCCTCAGTTCTATTATCTGGAGTAGATAACTTGAATAAACTACATGTATTGAATTTTTTAAAGTATATTTTGGCTAGAAGTTGAATATGGAGGGCATTGTGCATATGTATTAAAAATCTTTGTATGCAAAAGTCTGAGCAATAGGAATTGCAAGTCCTTTTATGTGTGAACACTGCAGCATCCATTTCATTAAAATATGCCTGTTTCATCAGCTCCATGCTGGCAAAATATTAGCATTTGAAATTCATTGATACTGTGTGATCTAGGATGAGACATCATTTTGTAGGAAGTTTGACTGGACTCAGATTCTGCAGTGCTTGGTGGGTTACCCAGTAACCACAGGATTCTGCTGTGGGTCTTCTGTTGCACCTGCTTGTCAGTGCCTCTTCATGTGAAGGATGTCACAGCCTTGGAGTGCTGCTTTATCTGGTGGCTCAGAGCCACCTTTTGTAGCTTGGGGAAGCTACACAGAATTGGGAGCATCTTTGTTGTGAGCCTCTAGGAAACCACTTGAGGCTTTATCTTAGCACTGGGATAGCCTGAACTTTCCAGTCCCTGAAAGTATTGACAATTTTCTGAGTTTCCTT
The DNA here is from genome assembly GCF_031753505.1 of Anomalospiza imberbis. NCBI lineage: Eukaryota > Metazoa > Chordata > Aves > Passeriformes > Viduidae > Anomalospiza > Anomalospiza imberbis. Next base: position 9,631,530 of record NC_089688.1, on the reverse strand, counting down.
AGGGAAGCCTGCATAATTTTAAAGGAACCTTGAAGTTTACAATTTTCCAATTGATAGTGGTGAATAATCAAGTCCCAGTCAGACAGGCACTGCCCAGGTTTTTCTGTATGTGAAGTCATATTTCTGAAAGCAAAATAAAGTATGCAAAATGTCCTGTCTCAGCTGGTGCCCAGGGCATGTGTTGGTCAGGCTTAAAGCTTAGCAGAAAGCTTTAGTGGGTTTAAAATTCATCAGAACTTCAAAGAATTTCAGGTCCTTATCAGATCAGAAAGGAGGGGAGTGAGTGGGACCCAGTATGTGCAGCATGTTCAGGTCATTCTGTGATTACATTTCTTTAATCCCCCCACTTGGTAAAAAGTCCAGGGGAATAGTTTGTAACTGAACATCTAATGGAATAGAGAATACAGGTTACAGTAGACTTTGATAGGTATAATGGATGACTGCAGGAATTCTCACTGCTGCTTTCAGTCACGGGTTTTCAATGTGCCAGATACAGATTGAGATTTGACTTGATTTGTTACTTAGCCCTCTGACTGCACCCATACACAAAACAGGCTGAAGTGTTATTTCTTGACTGAAAGGCCACCTGGAAGTTCTAGGAGGCAAGCAGGTAGAGCAGCTACAATCATAGACTCATCTAATGGTTTGGTTAGAAGGGACCTTAAAGATCATCTAGTGCTCCCCCTCCCTTCCCCTGCCATGGGCAGGGACACCTCTCACTTGACCAGATTCCTCAAAGCCCTGTCCAGCCTGGCCTTGGAGCACTCCCAGGGACGAGGCATCTACAAGATCTCAAGGAAGCCTGTTCCAATGCTTTACCACCCACACAGTAAAGGATTTCTTCCTAATGCAGTAAGAAAGGCTTGAGTCTTCTGTTCTTTTTAACAGTTTGCTTGTCCTTTCAGCATTGCAAGCCTGAACCAAATATCTTTTGGATGTTCTTGTGTGACTTTGCATACATTTGTTAGAGTCCTCAGAACATGAAGGCAAAATTTTTTAAATCAGTTGGACAATAACATGAAGTCAGGAAAAACATCATATGTTTGCTCAATATAGTGTGTCTCTCACGTGTGTGCTCAGTCCAGATGAGAAATTTAAGAGCTAGGAGGGAATCCAGTGACATGACAACAGAATGTCTTGGTTGTGACTAGTAAATCTTGGAACAAATAGGAAGAACAACAGAAAGCTGCTGGTGATGAGCCTGGCATAAAATGAAGAGAGCAGAGAGAGCTTCTGTTCTACACTGTAGGCTGTGGTACATTTAGGAAGCTGGTGAAAACCAGACAAGGGAGGAAAAGAAGGGAGAGAGAACACCAGTGGAGCCCTAGACAGTGTGTGTTTCCACAAGTGGAAGACAACAAAGCTCTGTGGACATGAAATAGGACAAAAAATAGAACCAATTGACATTCCAGATGGCAGGAAAAACTACACACCCCCTGTCATCCCCTCCCACCATGCCTGCCCAAACAAAGCAAAAACGCCCTGGCTATACATCATGTGCTTAATGACTATCTTACCATATAGAGATCTGTTGGAATGGAGAATGCTAATTCACCTTCTTGGGAAATTTGATTTTGTACCAATGCATCCCTCTCTGTAACACAGAACACACCAAAGTCCCACCAAAACAACGTTGCCTTTTGTTTTCAAGACAATTGAAAGGAACAAGAATAAAGCTCAGAAGTGATCTAGAAAAAGAAACCCACTGGTTAGTTAATGCTAAGAATTTGTCAGAGGAAGGAGTCTTCTTGAAGATCAATCATTTAGTCTTTAGATTATGACAAGGTACAACCACTAAATGTGTATCTCAGAATATGAGTCAGCTGGCTGTGTTATGATTTCCCTGAACAGATTTTAGAAGAGTGTGATATTCCATTCATGAAAAATGGGAAAGAGCTGGAAGAGGATACACGAGACACAGTTTTACAGTGCTAATCTTTAGGTGTTTTTTTCTTTTTTGTTAGACTCTAACCTTTGATATTGGTATGAATAATGCAAAAAGGCAATGCCCTGACAGTTATTTTTAGATTCTGCTTTTTACATTGCTTTTGAGTTGCTGATTATATTCTGATACCATGGAGAACTGATGCAGAGAATCTTTAATTCCAATGACTGTTGCTGTTGACCAGCAAGCTTCACTATAAAAAATTTAAATCCCAAGATTTTACCAGTGGAGAATTGTGCAGGTTCCTTTATTTCAGTGGCATTAAGCAAATTTATGCCATCTAAGGGTTTTACAGATTATTGCATCTAAAGCTGTATATCAGAACCCTTAAATATTTCATTAATGGAATATGATTATTGCTATCAGGATAAATTATTACATTTCTAAAAAAAAAACCTCTCAGTTCTTTAAATGCTTCAGCTTCTTTGCAAGTACTTATGAATTTGCACAGTTGGGGAAATAATCTTTTAAACAGATATTTTTGCTAAAACCAGAAAAGAAATCTTTCAAAAAAGGAAGATGAAAATGCAAAATAAAATACTATCAAGTCAGTAAAGGTGTGTTTTTAATGTTTCTTTGTCTCTAAGAAACAAAAATTCTGTAGCAAAATAAAATTTCATACAACTAGAAGTTAGGGAAAAAAAGATGAATCCATACATTTTTTGAGAGAAAAATCATGATTGTGGAAATAAGATGACAGAAGTTGTTAGTGAGGATGTTAAAGAAGACAGGATGCTCGAAAGTATATTTGGAGGAATTATTGGCTGACTCACGCGGTGTTTTTCAGCACAGTTTGATCTCCATAAGAGTTCAGCAGGGAACACCCAGTTAGTTTTGATTCATTGCCACAAGGAAGTGGTCTTCTGATTTAGTGGTATTTTTATCCAGGCTGTCAGCATGGCTTGTTACTGCTTCCTTGTTGCTCTAGCTGACACTCTCCATCACTATTATATACTGCTAGCATGCCCTTTTGTGCCTAGCATGGTGCAAAGAAGATCCTCTCTGTCCTGGGAAGTTTGCAATTTGTATACTGAGAGGAGTGAAAACCTGATTTTAGGGTATGCGACTTAACCATCCTCAAGTCCTTACTGAATCACCAAAAAGAGCCTCATTAACCAGAGAGGGATTCTGCAGCAATGGGCTCTGCCACAGGACCCACACTGCAGGGAGTCAGGGAGGTGAATGTCCCCCAGGATGTCACAGTGATGAGCCCTGATAGGATGTCATCCCACACTGGTGCTCACAGCCCTAACAACTTTATATATATATATATATGTCATGTTTACGTGTGTCTAGGAGAAAACAGTTGCAGACAACATGTCAGAGGATGACTGTGGTTAGAGTAAAGATCTATAAAGTACTATTGTGAAAATATGGAGTGTCTGGGCTTCCTCTGAGTCATTCTGAGTACTGACAGGAACTCTAAGCAGGCTCTGTTGGACTTCTTGCACCAGCCTTTGACCTCTGTTGTGCTGAAGAACATATCTATAATCACTGCAGTTTATACAATATACGTTATATGCTGGGTGCTACTTTTGTAGGGGGTTTTTTGGGTTGATTTGGTTTTCTGGTTGTCTGAAGTATTTTAGTTTTTGTTGGGGTTTTTTTGGGGTTTGTTTTTGTTTTAGTTTGGTGTTGTTTTATTTTATTTGTTTTGTTTGTTTGGCTTTTGGGGTTTTTTTGGTTTTGTTTTGGTTCGTTTTGTCAGGACTTGCTTGGTTTTCTTCCTTTAAAGGAAAGATCTGAGCAGAAAAGGTTCTGTGATACAATTAGAAAATAAAAACACAATAACAACGAAGGCTTATGTGTCTGTTAGGGTCCTTATGGGATTGGTGACAGCTTCATTTTGATCAGGAGAGGAAGCCTTGCCTATTTTGGCAAGTACAAGCTCCTGCGTGGCCTGACCCCTACCTAGCATGGTGCTCCCAGGCAGGGTGGATCGGAGCCATCTCCAGCTGTTGCTAGCTGGGGTAGAATTTTTGCTGGTGATCCAAAGTCAACTCTGCAGCCTCGGCCTGAGTTTCAGATTGCAGCAGTCACTCTGTGCTACCAGGACTGTGAGAAGGAGCAGAATGGTGCAAACACAGGCAAGAAGCACATTTCCCATATCCTTATCTGTTTTCAACATGCTTCACAGTGGACTTCTACTGAGTGAGTTGTTGCTGTAGCAATACTGATGTACAGAAAGAGGAAGAACCTTTTAGGGAAGCAGCTGGCAGCAGCCTGGATTACACCTTCCACATGGAGGATAAGCAGGCTGATTGAAGCTGTCTGTCAAAGCCTGGCTAGAGCAGTTTGTTTCACCTGGCTTGTTCTACTACAAGGCAGTGTCATATTTTAATGTGAATTAGTTTATAAAGCTGAAGGCTGGAAGGAATTTGTTTCTTTTTTATTTTCTGTACTGCATGTAGGGATAAAGAGAGGCAGTATTAAGCACTGGTAGACTGTGAAGGCTGGTGAGCCATGTAGCAATGTCCTACATGTTTACAGCACCTTTTAAACAACAAGATTCTAGGATGTACTCTATACTTTGAATATGGAAATGTGTGCTATGAGTTGTGATGCTATAATGGTTCTTGATAGAGACACATAAGTTTGTATTAGCGTCTATAACAGAATCAACTAATAAATTCAACAGGTTTATGAGTCCTTAAGCTCAAATATTTCAATAATCCTTTGTTATGTGGTGGAATACCACTGTTTATAGTGAGGGTTGTGCAGTAGGCTAGTGATGGCTGTATCCACAGCTCTCTGAAAGATGAAAGGGAAAATGGCATTGATTCCGTTAATTGTGGCATAAACCTGTCAATGCAGCAAGACTTGCAAGCTCTTTACCAGGTTAATAGTGCTAGTAGGCAATTTGATGAGCTACAGCCCATATTTTGTAGGGTTTGATAATCTATTAGTTGAGGAAAATTCTTGATTTCAGGGAGAATGGGAACCTGTTCTCTAAGATTAATTGTTTTGGAACACTTGAGAAATGCTGGCCAAGGAACACTGATACCACTCTTGCATTGTGTAATCTTGCTTGTGCAGCCTAGTCACTCTACTGTATGTTTATTTCACTTTACTCTTGATTTAAAGAATAGACAGAAATGGATTGGAGTTCTATTGTTATTTGTGTTTCTTAAATAGCCACTCAGTGGAAGAGGGGGAAATTGCTTGCATGCTGGATGCCAACTGAGACTTTTGCTAAAGCAGATACACAATGAGCTGATATTATACTAAGAGGGTCATGGTGGTTCAATCTGGAAGTAGGCTTGAGTAATTTGTCTAAATCTAGACTCAGCTAAATTCTGCACAGCTGTCCTGATTTACTGCTTTACTTAAGCGTGCCTGTGGGTTGTATTTTTCGTAAGGGAAATAAAATAATGGGATATGGAGAACAGAAAAAATATTAAGTTCTTTTCTTAATAAAGTTCCTTTCGAGATTAAGTTGCTTTCTTAATAATTTTTTTGCATTTTTTCACACTTTCACTAGAACATTGTAGAAAACCCTCTCCACAAAAAATGAAAAGGATGACATTCAGCATCCTGTTACTCAAGAGAGCATAGTCAAAAAATAAATCACTGCTATTGCCATGAAAGTTTCTAAAATTTTGTTTAGTTTCAGACTGTCACAATGATGCTTTGTGTGAAGTGCACTTAAGGATACAAATGTAGTCCTCAGTCTTTCAACCAAAAACATAGATTTGGGGTAATTAATTATTTTATTTACAACACAAAAATATAAATACGAAAGACCTATGAAATCTACATGTTATGAAGCAAGATCTGTCTTGTTTCAGGCTTTTTTTTTTTTCTTAAGGATTCTGTTGTTAGGCAATATTGATGAAATCAGATGTATAGTTTCAAAGCTGGCGCTTTCATATTTCTGCCCGAGCTGTTCTGATATTACACAACTTAGGTACAAGTGACAAGTGACAGCATTGAGTTGTTCCATCCTCTCTACTCTGCACTGGCGATCCCCCACCTCCAGTGCTGTGTCCAGTTCTGGACTTCTCAGCACGAGAGCTGTGGACATGCTGGAGAGAGCACAACAAAGGGCCACCAAGGTTATTCAGGGACTGCAGCATCTGTCCCACAAGGAAAGGCTGAGACATCTGGGATCCTTCAGCCTGGAGAAGTTGCAAATCTCAGTGTATAGAAATACCTGAAGGGAAGGTGCAAGGAGGGGTGAGAGGTTTTCAGGGGTGCGCAGTGACAGGACCAGAGACCACGGGTGCAGACTGAAACAGGAGATTTTTGTCTGAACATCGGGAAATGCTTTGCTGTGAGGGTGACTGAGCACTGGCCCAGGCTGTCCAGAGAGGGTGTGGAGGTTTCATGCTTGGCAATACTCAGAAGCATTCTGGACGTGGTCCTGCACAGCCAGCTTTACTTGGCCTGCTGAGTGGAGTGCTGGAGCAGATAATCTCCAGAGGTCCCTGGCAGCCTCGGCCAGCCTGTGATTTACATTGTTTGCATAAGCCTCTCTAGAAAACTCCAACAGATGACATTTGGTAAATAAAAACAGATACAGCAGTAGGTTTCCTGCACAAGTTTCAAGACTAGAATTAGTTCTTATACAGCTTTTGATTTTCATACATGTGGTGTAATTATTCCTAATTTTTTATCGCTACAGTTGGATAAAAGATACAGGAAATGCACAAAATACTGTGATTCTGAAGGCCAATAAGTATAAGCCAACAAACCAAATAAAAATACTTGTACTATCTTTCACAAAAGGCAGAATAATACAGAAGAAATTTATGTAAATGAAATTTCAGGATAGGCATAAGAATTATTCAAACACCAAAGGACTTGATAATAGACCAACATAAACAGAAGCATCTGTCTTTCTGAAGTGCTGGCTGATTAAGAAAATTACTGCATGTATTTAACTAAGCTTTTCTACTAACCTTAGGTTAGTGGTGTGGATTAGAAGCTTTGTATTTTTTTTTCTTTATTCAGAATTTTTAATTTCATCTTTGTGGAAAGGCACCTGAACAACCTTTTAATTTACATGTTGGGCTAGAATATTATTTATAGATCTGGAAGCTCAAATGTATCAGTAGCTGTAACTAATGGGGAGGAGGGATAGAACAAAAATTCTAGGAGGACTTCTTTTCCACCTGCTGATCCACCAGCATAAAAAAGATTCTCTAAGCACCTAAATCACTGGGGTTTAGTGTCAATTGGCATTACTGAAGCAGCTATTGCGTTGTGCAGAGGGGAATTTTTAAATTTTTTTTCAGAAGACAAACTCCTTTTCTGCACTTCCCACTGTTTTCTAGAGGAAATACAGGTGTTTGGCAACGCCTCTGCATGAAGTCACTGAACTCTTGCAAGCTTTATACAAACACAAAAAGGCATAATCTTGTCAACATTTGTAGAAGTGTGTGCTGGGTTTGGCTAGGATAGAGTTAATTTCTTCACAGTAGCTGGTATGGAGCTCAGTTTGGGATTTGGTGTTGATAATACAGAGATGTTTTTGCTATTGCTGAACAGAGCTTACACAGAGCCAAGGCTTTTTCAGCTCCTCACCCCACCAGTGAGGCTGGGGGTGCACAGGGAGTTGGGAGGGGCACAGCCAGGACAGCTGACCCCAGCTGACCTGAGGGATATTCCATAACATGTGGTGTCAGGCTGACCATATACACCTGGGGAAGAGGAAGGGAGGAAGGAAGAGGATTCAGCATGGTGCTATTTGTCTTCCCAAGTACCCATATGATGGAGCCCTGCTCTCCCAGGGATGGCTGAACATCTGGGTGCCCATGGGAAGTGGTGAATGAATTCCTTATTTTGCTTTGTTTGGGTATACAGCTTTTGCTTTCATTATTAAGCTGTCTTTATCTCCACCCACAGGTTTTCTCTGCTACTCTTCTGATTCCTCCCCCATCCCTGCAGGGGGAATGCATGAGCAGCTCTGTGGGGCTTAGGGTTTAAACAACAACAAAGACCTTCAGTGAAAGTTGTGGGGAGTAGACTTATTGCTGTAATATTACATGCACTTTAAAAACTCCTCTCATGACTCAACTGAGCAAAGTGCTATGAGAGTATAAGAAATATTCCTATCCCAAAATCCACTTGCTGAGTCTGTGTTGTAATCTGTGCCTACAAAGAAGTTATGCAGCATGTGCTACATTATCTTTGAGAAAGCCACGGTTTGCCAGGGCAGCACTGAGCATTTACTTCTTGGGAAATGCGTTGTTTGCTTCATGTGTGCTGCAGCCTGGCACACAAGTGGGAATAGCACAAGGGAGCCCAGCAGGCTGCTGCCATAAAGCAAACTGAAGGAATGTCACATTTCTCTTTTGTTGTTGCTGTAGTCCGACAATGAGCAGAGCAGAATAGAGCTGCCTGGGTGAACTCCAAATTTTAGCAAGCTATTCCTTTGCCATGGAGTTTTCTGATGGTGGGTAGAAGGAACAAAACAAACCTGCAGAGAAATGGCTACTAATGATTTCAAAAAAACTATGAAAGTTTCATAAACTTTTCTGTGGGAAAAGACCCTTTGAGTAATGTGACTCCTCTCACTAATACTACTCCAACCAGGAAACTGTAGAGAATATAGCATGTCTATGGAGTTGGAGTACAGTAAAATAATCAGATACTTGTATTTCAGATGGACCATCAGAACTGATCTTGCATTCTTTCTACATGCACCTGGATGCTTACCACAAAGAAATAAATTGAGAAAGCTTAGTCTTTAGAGACTTAATTGAGCAAACTCACTTGAGAAATTCCTTTACACTGGTTTTAAAAAGTTTACAAACGATGGCTTTTCCCTACTTGACCTTCTCTTGAAAAGAAGAGATCCATTAGAGCAAATCAATTGATCAAAATTCAGTGTCTTCAGTGCTTAATGTTTTCCCTCTTCTGTCAGGGTTGTATTTACAAGCAAAGCAATTGAACTACAATGTTAAGCCCAGGAGGAGATCCTTCCCAGGACAGTTTTCAGGAGAAAGAGTTACCTGCATTTCTGGAAGGTAGCTCAAAGCCTTAGAATGTTTTCCTGTTTGTTGTTCTCCTCTATAATGATTGCTATTTTGCTTTGGCAACAGAATTTTCAATTTAACGGGCACACAGACGTGATTTGGAAGCTCCAACTCAGTGCTGTCACCTCCTTAGCTGTTTAATGAACCAGAACTTCCCTCCTCTAACTTTAATAGATTGGTTTAGAACAGAATGAAACTCATCCACAAAGAGCAGCAGAGACAGCAATTACTGAAAATTTAATCAAAGAAAGTTTTCAAAGCTTTTTTTGTCCATTTATCGAGTGATCTGTAAAGTGGAGACACATTTAATTTTACAGCTTTCTTTGAAAGGCTTTGCTTTATGTATCTACCTTCATATGTATGAGATGTGTGGAAGAGCACTGTGTTCATTTCAGGGCAAGGTTTACTCTCTAGCCGTGTGTTAAGAGGGGAAAAATAGTCAGCTTTACCATTTACAAAGGAGCAGCAGGATGGAAAATTTCTTTATTTCAACCAACTTACCGATTCCTTTAAGATATCAGGAATGTATTGAAACCTTGAATGATCTACTGCTTTTTTTGTTTTGTTTTTGGGTTTTTTTGTTTGGTTGGGTTTTTTTTTGTTTGTTTGTTTGAGACAACCCAGAAAAGAAGGAATTACTTTTTTGCCTAGCTTTATTAGTTCCTTTATTAGAATCAGAGTTCCTGGGCTCTGAATCTGCAATGCAGCTAGGGACTGATTTTTCCAGCCTATGCAATGGATTTTTCATGCCTTCATGGTTCCTTGAGGCCAGAATGGGCCAGAATGCATTCTTTCCTAAAATTTCTATAGTCTTCAATTCCATTTTTCATCTGGGCAAGCAGTGATTTGGATTATAGGTGAATAGCTGTTGTTAATAACTCTTCAAAGTGAGAAAGTCAGCAAAGTACATGAGTGAAAATAATGTTCCAGGAATGACTTCTATGAGAAAAAAAAAAAGGATCAAATTCTGTCAGGAGTAATTAGTTTGAACACATCAGTGAATATTGCAGTGCCTTTTTAAAGGCAACACTCAAAAAAAAAAAAATCAGTGGGAAGGGATCTTTTCTACATTTTCCCAATTCCTTTTGCCAGTAGTGTGTGTGTGAATGTGCTCTGCCTTTGTATATACCTGTACATGTTCGAATATTTGCATGTTTTTTTGTGTATCTCTGTATCCACACTATTCTCTTTCAAGTTATGAAAGTGTTTGCTGCGAAAACCCAAAAAACTGAACCTAGGAACTGACTTTATAGGGAAAACATATTCTACTGAAAGGTCATAATTTATAGGGAGATGCCAATACTTAAACACTTGTAGTGATATTTTCAGGTGGAATGTGTGCAGTTGCATCACATCTGTGATGCCAAAAAATAAATGCAAATAAAACTTATTAGGAACCTTACACTATTAGCTCAGACTATTAATGTGCACGCTTCATAACAATTGAAGGATTAGCTTCTTTTTCACTGAGCAAAAATTGCAAGTTTTCATCAAACCATTTTCATGCGGCAAAATTAACTTGTGAGTTTAAAGATGGATCTTACCTGAGCACGAGCATAAATATTGTCATAGCAACCTTTGTACTTCATTGCTTTCAGTTGCAATAATCATTTAATTAGGAATTGAAATTAATTTTAAGCAATTTTGTTTAAAGCAGCACTCACAACTCTCACAACCAACCAAAAGGTTTTCTAATAGCTTGAGGACTGGTTGTGGTTTTCGTTTTGTCTGTCTAGAACTCTGAAAGCATAGTGATCCCTTCTGCCCAAACAATGTGTGACAATGAATAGTGTCTTACTCCCTAAAATAAAAATATAGAAGAGAACACAGAATCTTAGTTAAAAGTTAAGAAATTAAGAAGCAAAATAAAAAAAACCACAGATTTGTAATACATCAAGAAAAAGGTTTTGCCACTAAGCTAGTTACCTTATTTTATATGAAAATAGATTCTTGTTCTGCACCATGTTCTACATGTGGTAAAACCCTTTTTTAATTGTAAATTAACAATTGGGTGGGCAATGAGTCAAGAACTCTTGTTTTCTATTACTGAACGCCTTGGTAATTGATCAAGATGCTGTTGTTTGAGACACTTTGTGTTTGATCTCCATTTGTGTTCTCTGGCTTAATTTGAGTTCAGAGCTTGGCATAATAGTTACAATATGAGAACATGTTTTTACTGTTTCCCCTGTCTTGTAATGCAGAGTTGGCTGTGCAAGCATCGTGGCCATTACAGCCATGTGGCACTAGAATCAACTAAACTTAGTTTACTATGTGCACATATGCATGTGTGTATGTAAATGTTCATATTTACATAATATATAAAGTATGTCTAAATATGTGTATTTTCATTATTTAAAAGTATAATTTCAACATTGTTATCATCCCAAGTCTTTTATGTCTTCCCATCTTGATTTTATGTTCTTGAATTAGGCCTCTTGTCTTTAGCTTGTTTGTTGTGTCTTCTCTTGTAAAATGTGGTGGTTTTGAGGATCAAAAGGTATTGCTTCCTTTCTATAGCTCTGCCTAGCTGAATTTCTTAGATATCACTGCTCAAAAAGAGTTACACTGTGAGCACTGTACAGTGTGTGCAATTGTGAAGATTGCTTAGACAGCAAAGCTATGGAGTGTATTCTCTTTCACTATCTAATGAATTCCTCATGACTACCCACAGTCAATCAAAGAGATAATTTCCTTACTAAGATAATCTTCTTTTATGTACCCACATTTTGGTTACAGGAGCCATTATTGTGCTTTTCATGTCTCAACCTGCTTCCACCTTTTTGAAAGGCTCTTTGATTTTGCTGCTCCCTTTTCTTAATTTTATGTGACATTTTGTACCTGAGCCCTTTTGGCAATTCATGAGCAAGCTTCCCCTGTCTGCAGAGAGTCTATTTTGGCTCATCTTACTTCCACAGTGCAGCTGGGCATGCTAGATTGAATTTTTCTGCTTCATACGTGCCAGCTGCCAGAACTTAATCTCTTTCTAAAACCAAGAATTATCAAACTCCTCAACTTTTTTCTCTCATTACAGTAGCTTGAGGCCCATATGGCAGATTTACATAGGAAGACAAAACAAAGCAATTCTGCAATTATCCTCAAAGCAAAGACTTCTGTGTTGAATCAGTCCCATTGCACAGATTTGAGAGGAGCGGTCTCATGTGCCTTTCTGACAAAGCAATAGATTAAACTGGGCACCAAGAGCGCTGAATTTTAATCTGCATTTCAGCACTGGCTGCCTGTGTGTCCTATGGCTAGTAAATCACCATTTGCATTTTAGATTGTAAGGCCTCCAGAATGAGGACTCTTTCCCTGTCTTGCTAAATTTGCACAGTGCTGCTACAGTAGGCTGCAAACCTTCAGCATTTCTGCATTAGAAGTTTCATTCAGTCACTGACATCATATTTGTGATCTGAAAGACTCTTAGCTGCTTCCACGTATTAGAGGACCTTGCAAACATTTATAGCTCAGCTCTTGAGTTTTCATTTACCCTGTTTTACACTGAAAGGATTAGGGATGAGAAAGCCTTCAAGCTGAAGTTATATAATGACTATACTCTGTCCCCTAGAAGGACATTGTATCCTTGATTTGAGGTGAGGCTGCAGCAAACCAAGAAGTCGTTCTGCCTCTGAGAGATGCGAGTTGACAGATAACACTTTAAATGCATATGTTGTCATTACGCTAGACTGAGTCAAGGTAGCAAAGGTGGCAGGAGTATGGAATCACTGAGTTCCAATCTGGATTGCTGGGGAAACACATTAATTGTAAAACTGCATTGCATTGTTGCTTCCTCAACAGTATACAAATTACAGATTTAGTTTGAGGATGGCTTCTGCAACAGCAGGGAATCAGAAATATGAAGGTGTGACTGGTTCAGCACTGTTAATACCACTCTAATGGCAAAAGTGCATTCCTCACCAGCAATCTCCCTGAAGCACCTTGGAAAAATTGTATTAGTACTTTGACCTGATTAATTAATATAATGGGTAAGACTTTCCCCTGGGTCCTCCTCAGTATTACTGAAAATCTGAACTAGATATGACTAATAGACAGAACTGATGGAAAATCCAGCAGAAAAGGGTTGTCTTAGTGAAAAACATATTTTGCCATTTTGGTTTGTGTACCAAACATTTGTAGTAGGGAGATGAGAAGGAAAGAAAGAGTGAACTGAAAGTGAAATATATGTACAACACACTACTTTTCTTCAAATGCTTTGTTTTCCCTCTTCATTATGGCATATGCCTTTGTTCTTTTGATTACTGAATTACATCCAAATATTTTTATTTCAGAATCAGGAATGCAGGCCATTAAATCTGATTGTTTTCTAGCCTTCTGATTGTACCCTTTTTTTGCTAAAGCAGCCCCTATTATCAAGGTATTGATACTGGTGAAATCATAGGGGTGGGAGGGAGAAGTCAATAGTGATTGTTGCTGTCCTATTTTTGTTGTTTCTGATTTGCAGTTCCTCCTTGGAAGTCACTCAGCAGGCCCTTCCCAAGAACTCAGCTGCTAATATAATGTAAAGAACAGGAAGCAATGGAACTAAATGACCAAATACTGCTTGGTGTTGAAATTCTGAAGCTATTTATGTGGTGGTTTTCATCTTGGCCAGCTGCCATTGTTTCAGCAGTCAGTTGCATCCCCAAAATGGCACTGGTTTTTGTCCACAATTCCATGTGTGTTATGCTGAGGTAGGGTGACTATCCAACAGGTGCTTTCACTTACAGAGTTCATTCAGTAATGTAGCTACAGATGTGAGGAACAGACCATTAACTGCATTGGGCTCAAGGACAAAGGGGGAAAAATAAGTATAAGTGATAATTGTTGAAAAATATATTTAAAAGGCAGATTTTTCAGAATATGGTGATAAATCCTCTTAGCCAGCAGTTGTTGTCTCTTTATCTAAATAATATGACAAAAGTAAATAACATAATGTCTGTTTCATGTGCACAATCATGGTCAGAGGCAATTCTGTCAGCATGAAAACTACTGAGATGGAGAACAGGTCTTCCATGATTGTGCAACTCCGGTTACTTCAATTAGAAACTTAAAATGTTTGGATTTCTTTACTAGAGAAACATACCAATTATTTATTATATTTATTTATTGCAGAAAGAAAATTGTCAGAATTCATTAGAATGTTTTTTAAAAGTGCCATTTTCTCTCTTTTGGCTAGAATCTGGTCATACTCCCTTTTTTTTTTTTTTTCTATCTGGTTCTATTTTTCCTATTTTCCAGTAAAATGTGATATACCTTTCTAAAGTTTCAGCACTCCTAAGCTAACACTTTTAAGAAAATACATTTTATCATGACATTCTGTATAAAAATGTTCATACTTGCAGAGCCATAACCATAATTTTGGTGCTTTTGTGATTCTTTTTGCACATGCACTTAAGAATAAAATGTAGAAAAAAAACTACAAACCTTTTTATTAGCTCTGTTGCATTGCTTCATTTCAGTCCCAATTAACCTTCAGTTTATGTGGAGCAGCAGGCACTGTGTCCTTGTTTGCAAGTTCTACAAGTTTTATGTGAGCTGTACCATGACCTTGGTACCTAATAAAAATATATATTTTAAAATAGACAGAAAAGTCAGAAAGGAGAAAAAACTTCAGAGTGGCAGTACTACTTGGCATCACATGTCCTTTTCTCCCCTAGTTCTCCTTGTTCTCTACCTATCTAGTTGATAAATAATCTCTGTGTTGCTTGTCTCCTCTGTGAAAAGGCTCATTTGTAGCTGCAGCTAAGGAATGGTTTCAATTTTTTTTGTATGATCCTGTGTCAGGAGTGCCCGAGATGTCTCTGTATCCTTATATTTCAATTATATTGTGAAGTGTTGGGTATGGTCATCTTGTCTAGGACCTCAGGAGGAAAGGGTAAAGGAAAAGGGAAAGCTCTTTTGACATGTGGGAAGCAGCAGTCAGTGTTGCAAACTGTCCCCACTACCTGGATATACCTGTGGAGCAAGGAAGAAATGTAGGTTAAAACTGCTGGGCTGCTGCCTCTCTTCTTCCAGTGGCCTTGGGAACACCTGGTGGATGCAGCCCTACAGGGAAAATGTGGGACACATGCCCTGTTTTTTAAGCATATGTAAAATAGCTTTTTACTAGGAACTTCTACTGGGAATAGCTTCTTTAGGGAATTTGAATGGTGAGGAAGAAACACGTAGCAAGTTTTACACATCTGGAAAATTAGAGAATAGGGCAGGTATTCTTTCAATTAAGATTTTGCAACTAATAATATGTTCTGTCAAAATTGCTTGTGGCTGTTGCTCTTGGAGCATGTATTGTGGAATTTCACCTCTAAAGCAGCAAACATTCTTGAATAAAAATCAAAGGAATCCCAGGGATCTGGTCCTGCACTGGTGCTGGAGCAGATGGACAGGAGATAAATGCTACCTCTATAGGGTTTGCTGTTCTGAGTGGCCAGTGCTTATTGCTGAGATTGTACCTAACTCCCAGCCACTTGTCTGGCTGAGTTACGCCAATAAAAAGCAGGAAGATGCCTCCTTAATTTAAGGGCATTGAAACAGTCTGTAATAAATAAAATTGGCATAAAAATATTACTGCAGCCTAGACAAGGTCCGGTATGGTGCCTAAATAGTGTGTCTTCTGTAGCTTGTAAATCCTCTCGTGCTGTTTAATCCATTATGAAAGCTGAACTTTGGTGGGTACTTTAGCTCACTTTATGACTAATTGCCAGTGTCCATCCAGGGTGATAAACCAGTCTGCTCCTTCACCACTCAAAAACCTGTGACAGATAGCAGCAAAATGGCATCAGATGCTAAGCAGGAACTGATATCACTCAAATAAGCTAAGGGAGGGATTCATGATTCACATCCAAGGTCTTATTGTATCTTGTTTTCATCTCTAACAAGCCAGGAGTCTGGATACTGAGCCCAAATATCAAGTACAGCAGAGCAGCATGAAACTCTTCTCCTTTGCTTGGTGGGCAAAAGACCTGCTTCTCTCCCAGATGCACCCAGGGCAACATGGAGCTACCCAGTTGATGGCAAATGCTGTTCCTCTGCAGACATCCCTGTTTGTCAGGAAAGAAACATCACCTTAGCATAAATTACTGTACTTGAAATCTAATTCCAGCCTAAATTTCTTTATATTGAATTGTGTGGCAGCAGGCTCATGGAGACATCTTGATATAAGCAAAAAAACCTGAACAGAAAAAAAACATCAGACAACACCCCAACAGCAACAAATCCACCCCAAAACCGCATAAAACAAACCCAAAAACTCTGAAAAAATGAAAAACAACCAATCAAAACCCCAACAAAAGCAGGTGTCCACACTGACTACATGCTAAAGAATGCATAGAACCAAATCAAGCCAAATTTCCCCATTGCATGATCACAACATTGACTTAAAAATTCTGTAGAGGATTTGATGTCTTCTACAGCAATAGTCGAGGTTCTTCTGTAGGCAAGTAGTTCAGAAGGGCATAGCAGAAGATATTCATAGAAAAACTAGAAAAATTCCCTCTTAGCTAGTCTTCAGTAATGAAGATATGTTTAATGTTTATATTCTGCAGAATAATTATATGTAGTAAAATTTGTATTTAGATCAAAGGCTTTTGTTTAATTTGTTTTACATTAAAGGAAGATAAAGTATCTTAACTACAGCTGTCCAGGTAACTGAATATGGGAGCAGATACCCAGATATAAATTGCTACAATGTAGGGCAGCCAGTATGCTAAAAGCTATATAAATAAATGAAACATAAAACAGAAAGAGAAATACATGGACATATCTAAAATTCCATATGTATTTTTCATATTTCAGGGTATTTTTTCCTGTCGAGGTTGACAGTGATTCATGTTCTTGAATCTGGATTTATTTTTATACTTATTCATATAGACTGTAACTACTGTTTTACCTGAACAGAATTTTTTTCTTGCTACATTGCAAGTATACATGGAACTATAAATGCCACGTGCATATGTTTATTGGATTCTCATCCAATTTGGAGTGGAAGATACCTTGGTTTTCTTATAAATTCAGTTTCCATTACGAATGATATCAATATCATACATGGTGTACAAATACAAATTCAGTTTGGTTAGTAGCTGTTTGTCCACAAGAGTTTTGTTTTGCCCCTATCTTTTTCCTCCCAACTGACAAATCTCTATTCAGACATCATGCCTCAGTTTTCTGAAAAGCCTTGCTTTAATACCTTCTGAGAAGGCAGTTTATTCTCCTTTGGCCTGTTTTAGCTTGTAACACTGTTTTTCTGGTGATCTTTTCTTGTCTTACAGCCTAATAGCATAGGGCTTTTCTGTTTCTATTTTTCCATCTCACATCACAAGAGTGCCATCTTGTAACCTCCTAGGAGGTGCCACCTTTCCTCCAGTGCCAGTGTCAGTGCCCATCCAAGCTGTGAAAGCTCTCAGGACTCCGGGGCAGCAGGTAAATGGGTACCAAGCCATGAAGTTGATAGCCTTGCCTGTTTGGGACAGTGACAGCCTTTTCAAAGAAACTGCCAACAAATGATCTGTCACAAAAGTAGCTTTCTAGACACACTATATTAAGGTCTCATAAGGTTCATTATTCTGTCCACTGACTCCTGACATTAAATTTATTCTGAGATGCAATTAAGGCCTTAATTTAAGGACTTTGCCAATTTTAAGACCTCAGTTGTTTCTCTCCTTTGTTCACAAGGGAGCATACAACAGTCTTATCTAAGGACAGGGTGTGAGATTGCATTGCTGTGCTAATCTACTGTGTGAGACTACAGCAGCTCAAGGCCACTGTGGTGATTTTAAACTGTTTTTATTTCCCTCACAGGATATATCTGTAAGCAAACATATTTTGCTGTGCTGAAATTTACCACGGCAGGTATCAGGATGCAGTGCCAGGATTACCCCTTACACTGTGTGCTAGGTGGCATTGTGGGACCATCAGGGTTATACTTCTCCTCCTTGCACTCTGCTTTACAGTGGCATTTTAAGGTTTTCTACCAGGCTTCCTTTCTGTTTCTCATCCTCTTTCACCATCATCTTTTTTCCAAGGACACTTGACCTTTTGCTTGGCTCAGCCAGTCTGGTTTTACTATTAATGGCCCTGTATGGAAGTATCAAACTGAATCCTGTTCATTGTCTACCTCTAAAGAGGAAGGGAATTTCTGTAAATTCCCTCTACTTTTTATTTCTCCTCTGTGTCAAGTATGATTTATTGACTGGTCAAGATGCTATTTTAAGCACGCAGAATACACATAATAGATGTTTGTAGCAGAGGTTATTCTCACTGCTGTTGCGGTCATGGGCACAACAACAAGAAAAAGCAGAGCATGGTTATGACTCTATGGCTTTTGTGCATTTGGTTCAGTGTATGGGTTATAATGGCCCAAAGAAGGTGAACAAAGTTAAACCAAGGTCTCCCAACCAGCAGAATACTGATGTGCAGTTAGAGGCTGTGCACCAACCAAATTGTTTTCCATGTCCTGTTTAATGTCACAATCATTAGAATGAGAATAGAGGATCAAAAGCACTAATAATGAGGTTCTGCATGTCTGTCTGCACTCTGAATAGCTCACTGTGTCTTATTTTCTCACCTGCAGTGCTCAAGTTCAGTGCACAGAACATATATACTGTGAACTGAAGAGAAAAATATGGAGAAGTACGATTGCTACGGGTGTCTCATATAAAAATGTACTAATTAAAATGAGAAATGGCTGTAGATATAAGGTCAGCATTGTTTCCTTGGTCTCAAAAGCAAGGAGAATTGCTCAGAGCAGATACCCTGAATTGGAATTGAACCCTGTAGAAAGTACTGTGAACTTGAAAGATCCCAGCACAATCTAGGTTGACAGGGAGGGTCATGAACACATGCCCTGTAAAGAGGATAAAGAATTCTTCTTTGGTCACTATTTTTTCCATCAACTGTTTCCCAGTTATGCCATGTCATGAGCTGGCAGTGCAGGGAGTGTATCTGTTACTGGGAGACAGGCAAATAAAAATCACATTGTCTCAAACTGAAAAAAATTAGAGAATTTAATGTAGCCTAAAAATCCCCAAACCCACAAAGCAATATTTTAATCTTTTCTGGACTCTGGTGACTGATAAAAAAATTGGTATTTTGAGTTTCATGGTTATGGAAATAATAATTGAATGTGGCTTTTTAAACCATTCTCATTTTTCTTTTTTGTCAGCTAGCAAGAAATAATCTAAATGACATTTAGATGTTGTAAGACACAAACTGTTTTTTTAAATCAATAGGTTTGGTAGTGATATTCTTTTTAAAACTGACATTTTTTTTAGGTATTCATGACACTTTTCTTATGGGAGAAGACTTGCTACATATTAAACTTTTTTTTTTTTTTTTTTGGAGCAGTGGGTAAAATGGAATATAGGCTTGGCAAGCATTTCTTCAAGCTGGCATATGTTGAACAGAGGATGCCAAGGTACAAGTAGCAAAATTAATTATTATTGCTTCCAGGACACTATTGGAAACATTTTCTGTCCATCCTTTTATGCTGACTTTTCCATAACCATTCCCTCGCTCCTGTCACAGGAAGACACTTGAACCTTTTCTTGCTAAGCAAAGGATGCATAAAGAGAAAAGTAAAGCAAGATTGTGCCCAGAATTTTACATTTAGCATCAGCTTTTGACATCTTCTGGAGTGTGTGGAGCCAATGAATCACAACATACTCAGTCAAGCAGTCATAAACGGGATTTGAACTTTTCCTGAGATGGAATCAGTAGCAAAAGCTCACATTAAAAGTGTTGGAGAAATCTATTTCAATAGCTAAAACTTTTTGGTTTCCTGAAACTCAGTGCTGAATTAACATTTGTGTGATTATTGGAATTTAATTGTATTGATTGTTTTCCATAACAGACAGGTTTGAACTCTTAATCATTCAATTATTGAGTTAAATAATATAGTCCAGGATGAGGCTTTCAGTGATGACAAGACAATCATCAGTAAAGCAGACTCTGCTCTGAGTCTTCTCCACCATAAAACCACGGTGGTTTAACAGCATGGGCCTTTGCAGAAGATACAAAATAATTGCCCGTTACCACGTCTGGTACTTGAAGGCAAATAGATTTTCTGCCTTCTCTGACTTTCCCCCAGTGAAAATAAAAACAAAACCAAAAAACCAACCCAAAGCAAACAAACCCCAAACAAACAGAAAATGCAACAAAAACCCCAAAGCCTACCCAATTTATTTGAAAACCAAGTAATTAAAAAACTAGATTTTCAGAAATGCCGAATCTGCAAAGTAACCTCTTTTCATGGTCTCATTTTTATCATTGCTGCAGATTTTAGTCATTTGTTTTCCTAAAGATGATTCAGAAATATTCAACAATATTTCAGCAACTCAAGTTTAAATGCTTTTTTTTAATGTACTATTAATTTTGCTTTTAATTACTTTAAAGGGAATGCTTGGGTTCAATGATCCTGATATCAAAAAAAAAAAAATCAAAAAGTAGTTCTTCTAAATGCTTTTCCAATTTATTTCTGCTCAAGCTTTGGGACTGAACCATTTTAAGATGCTGGTTTGATCCTCTCTGTGATCTGTCATTTTCTCTAACAAAATCAAGACTAAGATTTTTCTGTTCTTTACTAAGGATTGTCATCTCCTAAAGAGTTTTGGTCACAGCTTTTTGGAGATTAAAGACTTCTCATGCAGTTTCTCAGTACTGAGTGAATCAGTTTGCTGCTAGATATTTTTTCTTTTCTTTCTAGACTTTAATTGGTGCCATATCTAAATGTAGGCAGTGACTGCATTTCCTATAGTGCCACTTCCACCTTACTCCCAAGTTCACATATAGTTATGCTTTAAATAGATTTGATGTGTCTATAAGTTTACACTGCTTTGTTTCATCCTCTTCTGTGTGCCACAATGGAATTAGGCTCCTTCATTTGAGATAAAATGAAAATTAAATATCTTCCTTTATGCATTTTTCAAACTTGAGTTGCCAAAACCTCTCTTCAGGCCTTTATTAGATTTGGCTTTGTGCATTTGAGAGGTGCTAAACTTGGATTTAAATGGATTCACTTAGGTGATGTGTTTAGACAAATGTTGTGTCTGAATGTCATTTTAGATGAGCAGCTTGCTTGCGGGACGGGTTGTGGAGCAAGTACACGGTAGTGACAGCTGAGAAATGCCTCTGCCTTGGAGCACACTGCAGTCTTACAGTTTCTGTGACTTAATGACCAAGCCACAACTCTTACGATGAAATCCACCTTGACTTCTCAAGAAATTGAATACTGGATTCCGATGTGGATTATTATGCTGGCTTCTGACATTTACACTTGCAGGAGATTGCCTTATTTGAGTTTGTTGGGTTTTGGGGGGGGTTTGTGGGTTTGGGATTTTTCTTCTTTGCTTCCACATAACAATCTTTCTCTGCTTTCTGTGGTCAATCCGGAATGAGAAGAAAGACTGTTGCAGTAGCTTGTGTTTTAAAACTTGCCTTCCCCCGCATCTCTAATATTTTTCTAAGATTTGACTCTTCTAGTTTCTGGTAAATGAATACTGATCTCATAATAAATTTAGGAAGTGTTGAATCTTAGGAATTAGGTTTATGTGACTAAATCAGGATTTAGTTCCCTCTCATATCGATTCTGGCCAGTCATAATTTCTTATCTCTCTAAGCTTTTTCCCAGCTGATTCTGTGATTTTAAATAATAATCTTGTGGTAAGAGGCCCACAAGTGCCTGATTAGTCCATATGCAAGTAGAGCATTCCATTGATAATGAAAATATGTCAACTTAAAGCAGTAGGTGTGACTTAAACATATTAAGCCACCAGGAAGTCACTTGAGCTTCCTACTGCGCATGAAAGGAATGCAAAGAAATCATTCCTTCAGACCATTCAAATCCTTTATGATTGTTATTTCTCTTGGTTCTTCTGTCAAACATATTCCTGCTTGCTACATCAGCAGTTCCTGAGGTCAGCAGCATGTCAATTTGTCCTAGTTAGCAGTTTAAGGTTTCCTGATGATCTGTTTCTGTTATCCTCCTTATGTAACACAGGACACAAATATCTGAATATGGTGAAACATGGTATTGCCCTGGAGATGTGATCACATGCAACTTTCTGGCCTTCTCTCTAGGAAAAAAAAGTGAAGCAAATACCTAATATATAATAAAGTTGCCTTGGTTCAGTATAGACCCACACTGAAATTCATAGAATTGCAAAAACTTCACTCTTAGGAGAGAAGCCCAGAGAGCTGCAATCCAACCTCTTGCTCAGCATGTATCTAGTTCCTGGTGCTCAGGGCCTTTGCCTAGTGAAGTTTTGACTACCTCCAGGGATTCTTGGGTAGGTTATTCAGCATTGTTGGGTTTTTGGGAAAGAATTTCTCTGAAAAACTAGGCCTGCAGTGTGAGAGTTCCATAATCATTCCCTGTACCAAGTCTGCTCAAGAGTAAACCATAAGGAAAATAACTTTTCCTTAAAAATTAAGCTGGTGTTACTACGGTGTTGTTATACTTCATCAGGGATCAGCAGTGGGGAAGTTGTTACGCCTGGAGTCCTTTTTGGGCTCAGAAAAAAGAGCAACTGTTTGCTAAGGTGCTGTGAGAAGCAGCACCACCATGTGCAGTGGCCACAGCAGGACAGACCAGAGCCTGAGGCTCGGTGCTCTCTGGGGCCACATCCACTTTGGAGCCCTTACAGGAAATTTGCCCTCCTGGGTACCATGCCTGTGCCCAAATGTTTCCTATTCAGGCATTACCAAGTTTACATCTCACACTAGAGTCACACTGTGGATTGCACACTTTAGCTGGCAAAAAGAAGTCCTGTATCACAGCAATCTTAATCAATAATATAGCACGTGGTTGATTTAAACTGAAATAATTTGTCCTTTTTTACCTGATTTTGCCGGTGCATGATTCTAGCTTTTGCAAAGTTTATCTCAATATGCCTCTGATTTTCACCTCTTGAACCTGCATTGCTTTCTATTTGTGACATGAAAATTAGTTGCCATGGAAATGATTGCAGAAGATCTCTTAAACAGGGGACTTAAAAAAAAGATTGCATATATAAGCAGATGGGCTTAGCAGTGAGCAAGGAAGTAATATCACCTAAAATCTAAGGTCTAAAGGGCAGGTTTGTTTTTTTTTTTTTCTTAAACTGTCAAGATTTTCATTTGTCTCAGCATCATCTTAAGCCATTGCTGATTTTCTAGAGCACTATTTGCCTGTAGGTGTTTACCTGACATCCTGATTTACATGAAAGCATATCCTTGTATCTGTGGTGACTGAGTACCAATTTAGTGAGACTCAGGGTAGAATGAGCTGCAGCAGGGAAGCAAAACCCATAGTGGGGGCAGGTGTAAGAACAAAGGTTCAGAGGATTCCTTTGCTGGCCCAAAAAATGATGCAAACCAACTTCCCCAAATTCTGTGCAACAAGAGCATCTGCCTGATGAGCACAATGACAACAGGCTGGAGGGCCAATTCTGCTTAGCTATATTTGCCATGTTTTCTTGTCTTGCTAAGCATCTGACCTGAGATATTTCTAGGCTAATTATTTTGACTGGGATAAGAATGAGATATGATTAATTTGTGGCAGGACTGTCAGGCTCTCACTGGGATAGCTTTCATTCACAGCATTGGCACAAAGATTCTCCTAGATTCATAGGAAAAATCAAGTGCAATTTTCATTATGGAGGATTATAGCCTTTCTAGCCACATGTCTATATCCACAGTGATGGGAAGCTGACAGTCTCTTTGCACATGATGCTCAGTAGATTCAGCTGTGGTGTGATTGGTGATAAGGGCAATTTCAGGGAAAAGTCAACTAAGTTTCATGGAACGTAGGGGACAATATTTAGGTCTGTAATTTTTTTTGCCTAGGTATCGTACTAGTCTGGACATTTTAAAAGGGCATTTAAAGATGCCCATTTTGTTTGTCTCTGTAGAGAAAAAAAAGAGAGAATTAGATCTGCTTCTTTGCACAGTGAGAATGTGCAATCACCTGATGCAAACAAACAGATTTCAGTATTTTTTGTCTGTGGGGCAATATTGAGATGAATGTACAGTACCCTACAGGACAGAATATTAAATGCTTCTATGGTCTCAGCTGTGACTAGGGTTTCTAATTTAGTGGAGGGAAATTCAGTACCTTTCCACTTTGGAAAAGGAAAGAAAGATTTCTAGGCCTAATTAAAGGAGATTTTTTAGGTCTAAAAAGGTAGAAAAACATCTCAACAACCAAAAACAAGAGCTCACTGTGGTAGTTGGAGGCGATTTATTTTAAAAAACAACCAAAATCATAGACAATGTGGCTAACACAACCCACAGTGTATATTCTCATTTGTCTGTTCTCTTGCATGACAACACAATACCCTAAACAAGAGAGCACATTATGAGACAGCATTTCATAGGAGAAAGCTTTTTGCAAACTAAGACGGACACTTCTGATTGAGATGTTTTGTGTTACTTTACATCATGCAGCATCTTGTCTTCATGCTTCCCTTTTGACAGCAAGGGTGTTGCTTTCCCTCTTCATTAGAGAGCACCTAACAGCATGAGCTTTCTGTGTCCTCCCTTGCTTAAATGGTCAGCTGGCACCTCCACAGAAAACCTTGCCAGAAGAGGTATTTGACTTGACCTTTTTTAATTGATATCTGAACTCCCTGGTAAATGACATCTCTGAGCACTGTGAATTTTCAGGTTTTGGTTTTATCCTTAAGTACATTAGATTTGAATTTGCTTAGACTACAAACCATTATATCTACCATTTGGATATCCTCCTATTTCCAGGATTTCTCCAGGCTGAAGTAGACATCATTTTCTTCTGGGTATTGGCTACAGCTGACTGTGCCTGGCAGTACTTTCAGCCCTAACAGGTTGCATAAATCTAGCCTTGGACAGTCCACTCACAGCAGCTGGCTGTAAGTCCTGTGTATTTATTTGGAGATTCAGGTACCAATGAAGGAGAAACTTTTTCTTCTGAAGCATTTTCAATGGTTATAAAACTCCTGCCTATGCAGAAGAGGAATGGAAACATTTTCTGTGGTTTTCTCTAAGGGCAGGCAACTAAGATGCAATAATAATCAGTTAGAAATTTATTCAGACCTCTTGCTGGGGTGATAGTGATTCCTATCCTCATACTGAAGGTCTGTGATTGATGTGCTGTTTTTCAGCCCTGCCAGTCGTACTTTGGAATGTCATGATTAAATGAATTGCCATTTTGCACCATATGCAAGAGAGGGATTTGCCCATCCTGACTCCAAAGTGAAACTAGAAAGAAGGTCAGCAGTTATCCTAGTTATCCAAGCCATAGCTGATGAAGAGGAGGACAGGCTGCCATTTAACTGGCTCTTGTGTGATACACCACCCAGCATTTGTTGCTGGTGGAGCCAGACACTTCCCATGAGCAGCCTGCCTCTGTATTCCTGTGTTAGCCTCCTGCATTCAGGGCACTTGATTCTTTTCCATCTCCCAGCACAGCTTTTGCTTTGTTGTTCAGCATCCTTCATACAAACTTTCCCAGCTTTTCCACCACTTGGTTTGGCTGCCACTATTTGTCTTTGCCCTGGCATACCTGAGAAGCACTTGCTATCACACCAGCTGAAAGGCATTTGAAGTTGTTCCCTGCTGTTCTCTGCTGTGTTGCTGTTTCTGACTGCACACCAGCCTGATTATACGGTAACTTGAACCTAATCTCAGGCAGTAATGATGTTTGCTGGGCTCACGGGTTGGACTTGGGCATTAAACATGAATTAGGATCATGGCTTGAATGAGAAGCAACAACGTTACCAAACTAAAAACATCTCAGCCCCCTGCAAGCATAATATAAGCCTTACAGACATAAAGAAAATCAAAGTTAACACGTGAAATTTTTCCAATGGCATATTTATTGTAGTGGCTTAGCATAAAACTTCAGGCAATTTCTCAAAATAGCAAAGGAAATTATTTTGTATTTAATTTCTTTATAATTACCTTTGATGCTATTAAGCAAGTATTTTATAAAATGCTTTCACATCCAAGTTTTAAAACTTGACAGAGAACACATCTAAAGATCAAGAGCTTGGTAGAAATGAGTAAGCTTCCAGTGTTCAGGTAGAACATTCTTCACAGAAAGGGTGATGAGATATGGGAATGGGCTGCCCAGGAAGCTGGTGGAGCCACCATTCCTGAGGTTTTTAAGGGAAGACTGGATGTGGAACTCAGTGCCATGGTGGCATTAGAGGTCTTTTCCAACATAATTGATGCTGTGATTTTGTTAATCTCAACCACTGGAAGCATTAGAGTCACTAAATCAGTAAAGCCTGTCTCTGTTATCACATAGAACATATGTAAAGCAAAACAGCACTAAGAGGTGTTTCAGATCCTAGTAGTGTGTGATATAACTCTGATAGTGTGTGTTTCAAAGATGAGGGAAAATGTAAACTAAAATCCCAAGAATTTAAATTCAGAATCTGGAAATGATTAGGATCTTATTATTAATTATCTTGGGAGCCTTAACAGGAGTGTGTTAATTTAAAAGGGTTTTGACAATTAAAAGACTGTAGATAGCTGCCTTATCTAGCATCTAATGTTTTAGTTTGGTTTGTAAGTTGTTAATATTGCATAAGCCTCCATGAGTTTCAGTGAGATTTAGAAACTGGGCTGCTAAATCACAAAAGTGTTGTGAAAATGTGATTAAAAAAAATCCTAAGCAGTGCTATGCTTGGACTGGTTAAATCCTTCTGTGTCATGAGTGTTTCAGTCATACAAACTGAATCATGTTGTCTCCTTGCTTTGTGAAATCTAGGGATGCCTTTCCTACTTTTAAATACAGTGGGATCAGGATGTAAGCCTGTGATGTTCCTGGGGCTGGACCAATACTCGCTGCTTGATTATAAAAAAAATGGGATCATTTAAATAATGAATAACAAATAATAGAAGTTTTAAGGCTATCAGAATATTCCATCCTCGGGATTTGGCAATGTATGAAAATATAGGAAATGAAATTGCAGATTTGTTGCCATGTAATCCAGCTGGGGAGGAGGTAGAGGGAAGGGAGGGCAGGCAGCTCAGTGATCAGCAGGAGCTGACAGTAAGCATGGATGCTTATGGAGAAGGTTTTTTGGTTTTTTTTTTTTTCATGATGCAGAAGGTGTGTGAGGTAATGACCTCTACTGAATTCCTGGAGGAAGCCCTGTTACAAATTCAGCAACTTACCAAGAAAGTGGTGTGTAGCTCTACCACACTGCTTCCCATAGAAATATGTATCAAGATGCAGGCAAGCCAGGAAGCTGACTTTTTTTTTTTTTTGGCTTTTATTTGTTCGGGTTTTTTTTTGTTCTGGGGTGGGGTGGTTTTTTTTTGCTTTTTTTTTTTTTTTTTTGTTGTGTTTTTTGTTTTGGTCAGGTTGCTTTTTGGTTTTTTGGGATTTTTTTGAGGAGAGAAAATGCACTGTTGTTGCTTTCCTCTGTTTTCATGTTGTGTATCCCTGCCATCTGTGCTAGTGACCCTCAAACCACTCATAGAAGGAATGCTTTTCTAGGCCAGTCTCCCCTCGCCCTGCCACAATCTGTCTGCAGGGGTGAGAAAGCAATTCATTCTCTGTTCCTGTTCTGACTGGTCAGAGCTCTTGACAGGATGTCAATGCCTACTGTGATAGCTGTTCTTAGCCTTTTTTTGTAATTTGAATACCTTACTTGGAAAAGAGCCCTGAGCTTGTTGAAATAACTCCACAGAGATTCTGAGACAGCTTTGAGATTTTAAGACCAATCAGTAAAATGCATTGGCTTTGAAATACAACCTTTTATTCAGTTACTTCTAGTCAATTCAAGCTGTGGTGTCCTTGCATCTCTACCACTGTTCAGCTGTATTTTGGGCTTGTTTCAATGCTTTCACAGGGCAGATGTATCCTTAGCTCTCTCTGAGACAGTCAACAATAAATGCCCATGGAGTTCAATAGCATGATATAAAAAGAATGGTTTATCTACTGCTTCCTTTGAAATCTTATAAAAACAAACAAACAAAAAATAGTAGAAGAAGCTCTTTGCTGAGCAACCTATTGAAGAGGACATCAATGTATTCTGTGCTGTGTGGAGAAGGAGTTATCAGCCCTGATACCTGTACTCTGTATATTCATTACTGTGCTTTCATCTTCTTTCACCTTACCAGAATGTGATAATGTTACCTAGAAGTTTGAAGTTTAACCAAATTTCAGTGACTCCAGTGGGGCTGCTTCCTTTCTGCACCACTGGATGACAAGGGAATGAGAAATCTTTGACCAAATACCTGCTCCTCTAGTCTAGGGTGGCAACTGTCCAAGAGTTATCCTCAGCCGTCTCTCCTCCTCATTAGGTATTTCCTTGCTCTATGAAGGATTATTCTATGGGCAGAGGAGCTACAGAGTTCAAAATGAATACAGGTAATTATAGTTTGAACCCTTCAGCCATTCTAGAGAAGTCTGGGAAGGGAATACAGCTGGGAAAAATTGCTGCAAATATGTATGAGTGGTTAAAAGGATGACAGTGATTTCATGGGCCACTTACTGTATCAGATGCACCTCTTGACACAAGGTAAGGGGAAATTACTCAAAATATCTTAAGCTGAATGAACTATGATGTAGAGCCTCTAATTCTTTATGCTGTACAAACATAATGTGTGCTTTGGGATATCCAGTAAATAACATGCTTCCTGTATTCTTAAAATGTAGTGATGTAGGCCCTATGGAGGATATTCCAACAGCCTCAGCTACTGTTATTTCTCTTCTGAGTTCCACAGTGCTGCTTGGCTGGACTGCAACGTGAGCAGATGAATTATGGAAATAGAATATTTTTTACTTTCTTCTCCTATTAATAAGACCACATGAAAATCTCCCTCAGGAAAAAAAAAAGAATAGTTTTTTTCCCAAATAATCTTTCCTGAACATAACTTTATGAAGGTGACTCATTTTAAATTCCCCATCGTTTAGGGACCCGTGGTATCTGTACCGCCTGTTGGTAATGTCCATTAAGCAGCAGCAGAAATGATTTTTTTTTCATTGGTTAGACACTCCAATGAGTTCAATTCTGCAGGAATAAATGTCTTTTACTCTAAATATTTTTTTTGTTCCCAGTCTAAATGCATTATGCAAATAATTCACTTCATAAAAAGATAACAAATGTTTGTGTTTTGGTTTGGGTTTTTTTTCAGACAGCTCTGAACATGATAGTTCAGGAAGCCAGTGTAATTTTAAGAGCTTCAGAAGAAGCAGCTACACTATAATAGGATCTGGGTTTTATGCAAATAAAACCATTATGCCCATTACTGGAGCATAACAAAGTAGAGAGACCTCTGCACTTATGGGCAATATGACAAATGCTTTATTTATGATACCTCTTAGAATTTTCTCTTGGCATTTTCTTACAGTTCAATGTGGTGTCCAAAAGGCAGAGTTTTATGTTGTTGAAAAGAACTCTCGGTATACTTAACAAATTACTCTGTGCAAAACAAGTGTTCTTCTCAGATTTTGTTTTGTTGCCTTTTAGCTCTCCAGCAGTTCAGTATAGTCTTGACACTACAAAGGATTATACTTCAATATATATGGTTGATCCAACATAAACATGGAAGGTGGGAAAGGTCTTCAGCTGTATGATTAAGCAGCTCCTAAACGTTACAGGTTCAGTGTGTGAAAGTCAACAAAAACCCAAAAACCACCTTGCCACAGGTGAAACTGCAGAGTGCCCTATTTATTCTCCTGCTGCACCAGGCAGTGGAGTATGTGAGCTTTGTAAAGGCCTGCTAAGATGCCCCAATGATCTGAACATCTTGATCTTCATGTCTGTTTGTCATTTTATCACTCAGGTGTTTGCATTCTACAGACAGTGTCCCGAGGCATGGAAAACCAAGTGATTTCCTAACTCTGCAAAAGGGCAGTTATGACTCTTGGCTCTAGAAAGTCAAAGGAATATTTTTATCATCCTTCTTTTCCAGAAAGTCTGGCTTGTAATTTTGTGTGTTCAGTGACACCATGATTTTGATAATTCAGTTCCTTCCAATTATACTAAGGAAAATGCCAAACAGCTTTGGGCTGAGGTGTGCCTGAAGTTCATTCTTAAACATGTGGTATCTAATGAGAGGGTGCTTTCAATGAGTGCCTTAATAACAACTAAATCTCTGAATAGTACTCTTACCTGCCTCTAAACATGAGAGGTTCTAGGTTCACTTCCATGGGCAAATTGTTACAACTACTAGAGTACATTAATAATTTTTCTTTAAACTTGATTATGCATGATTTTATCTCTCACCCATATTACAGCTTTACTCTTCTGTCTCCACAGACATGGAGCTTCAGTGCATTGCCATGGCAGTGACCAGCAAAAGCACTCTTCTGTGCCACTGTAGCTCTTAAAGCTTTGCCATTAAAATTATTGTTAATTTGTTTTTTGAAAAGAAAAATGCCCATCCATCTCAGTTACTGGAAGCTTACAGCACACAGTGAGGAACTGGTAGCTAAAGATATCTTTTTTTCTCTGGTGGCACTTTTGTTGCTGTATCAAAAGTTATAAAGAATAAACTGCCTGTATTTTAGGGAAGGCACACCCTAAAACCTTCACGCTTCTGCTCACAATATTATTCTCTGTGTTAGAAAATAAAAAGTAGGCAAGCCTAATTTCTCTTTTGTTTCCAAGTCTTCCCAAGTCCCACTCACCACAGCCAGCAGCAGCAGAAGGGAGGGAATATTGTGATGTGGTATAGCAAAATGGAACAGATAATATACAGTGTTCCTATATGTAGCCAGGTTATTGTGCTGTGGCCTAGGAAAAAGGAATAGTCCTGCTCTGCTTCTGTCAGTCACAGAGGGAGTATCAGTTTACGTATTTTTGAACTAATCACAGTAATTTCTGTTGTAATCTACTTAACCTTGGCTTAGCTCTATAAGTCAAAGCTCTTTCTCTGCTTCTCTGGTCCGTGCTGGGGTCATTTATGCTTGGGTGGAGCTATTGGGAGGGGAAGGCAAACATGCTTTTCAGAAATTGAAGGATTATTGGGCTGGCGATGCTTTAGCACAGAGCACCTGTTGGTGCAACTACCCCATCTGGAATACCCTCAACTAACATCAGCCAATAGTTCAGACTGCAATGCCTTTTGCTTCAGGTTTTATGTGCAGTACATAAAAATGTGACAACAGCTCCTTGAAGGCATTGTGCAGAACCTGCCAGCCAACCTGTCTCCTTCTTATTCACCAGTGGGAGGGATTTGACAGCAATGCCTTTATAAACTGCTTTAAAAATAAAAATGTGCCATGATTTTATTTATTTCTGCTGACCTAAGTGCAAGTCAGCTGTAGAAATTAATGGGAAAAACACCTCAAGGGACACAGTCGGCAAAGCACCATCCTTTGTGTGTGGTAGGACACCCACTAAGCAATGGGCCTCATCGAGTAGCCTTTGTGCAAATATGTGAATGCCACTAAATGGTCCCTGTGAGCTCAATATAGTTTCCCCCAGTGAAAAATGCTGTAAGCAGAAGTACTTAGAGATACCCTTACTACTGCAGTAAGCAGAAATTCAGATATTGTGTGTAATTAAAGACAGCAAGGTTAGTGGAATGTGCAGATTATGCTGGCAAGTGTTAGGATATATAAGGTGTGTTCTGCTATTCCACATGACCTGATAGGGCAAGACAAAAATGTTTAGCTTCATAGAGCAACATATGAAAAAGGAAAAAAAAAGACCAAAACTATTTGTAATCAAATGTATACAAATGTATTTATGGAACTATCAGCTTTTGATACAAACTCAAAACCAGTCAAGGCATTTGTACTTACAAAATCAATCAGAACGCCGAAAGTCTGCTTAAAATTTCTACAAAGTTGTTTTTCCATATGTTTCAGTAACTTAGTTTAATACTTCACTGACTTGCATCTCAAAAGCTTTGTGTCCAAATTCTTGGCATTGAAAGAACTTTCCTGCACAATGAACCATGAGACAGCAAACTTGCCTTTAAAGTCACCTGTTCATGTAGGTGGTGGCATGTGATTGGCACCCAGAGGCTGGTTTAGTTTTGTTAATTACATTGTGATTCCCTAGAGACCTGTGCCATCATTAGCAATATCAGCCAAAAAGTTGCACATGCTGTAGAGGAAGGGCCCGTCTTGTTCTCTTGCCAAGTCACTCCTGAGGGGAGGTTGTCCTGCTGGTGGCCAGCTGCAGTCTGGGCTGTACCTAAAAACTATTTCACTATTGCTGCATTTCCAGTCTCAGCACTAGACTTCAAAGGAATGATCTTGGCACCCTTATGGGGATAATCCCATAGAATGGTGAAAAGAGTCTTAAAGAATCAGCTGATGAAGTCAGCATCTGGTCCACTCTGAGTCCATATGTTTGTTTTTGCAGACTCATAAATGGTATTTGTCCTGTAAATGATGACTATTAGTAGCTTTTATGGAGGTCGTGTTGCTTTGTTTTCTTTAAAACATCATCCAACCAGTAAAAGGAACATGCATTCTGGGGAGAGCAAAACTGCCACGGTGTATCAACAGGAATTATTATTTCCTTAGAAACACTGTAACCAAGAACTCCATAACGTATGAGGGAAATGTTTTTGGTCGTTGAGTGATGAATAAAATTGAGGCTAGGAAAAGGATGGCAGACAGATGCCTGATAGTAAACAGAGTTTAAGGAGAGAATGGAATTACAGAGCTGGTTGACTCATTTACATGGTAAAGTATTGTAGACTTTAAGACTCTGTGGATTCAGTTATTTAAATTAACATGTGCAGACCAAGAATAGACTAATTAGCTCAAACAGGTGTCCCATGAAGTCATATAACCTGCCACTTGCAAATCCAGCGATTCCAGCTGGATCTCTGCAGGAATTCAGTGTGTCCAGTGCCATGGTGGGGAGGGGATAACCTGCCAACAGAAATCCCTGTTCCTGAAGGAAGGGCCTGGCTCCTTCAGAATCCACTTCTGACTCTTATTAACACAACTGTGCAATTGTATGTTGGAGCACTGCAGAGGAGGGAAGAAGTCAATGATTCAAAAGTTTTAAGTTTTGGAGGGAAATATAATGAAGTACTGTAATCTGGTCAGTTATATAGTGCAGAATTTCAGAAACTGAACAGTAAAATAAAGGTTTATTTCTCTTCATTTTTTGAATTTGTCTCTTATGCACCAACGAACAGTTGCAAATATACAAAAAAAAGACAACCTCTGTTCCTACATATTTTGAACACACAGTACTTGAGCTGTAATTTTTTTTTCTCCTAGGAAAAATGTAATTTAACCCAGATGATAATACCTCTTCACAAAGAAAAATGCTATATATGTGTATATATATATATACACACATATATAGTAAAGGCAAACACAAAACCAGGTCTTTATTAATGGAATTTTTCTAAGCTATTACAAAATACTAAATTAGATTTAAAGTAGTCTCTTAACATTATTTGTTGCTTAGAGATTATACCCTTGAATTCAGACCTAGAGCGCTGTACCTTGGTATCTTATTTGCTGAATGTGCTAGAGCTGTTCTCTAAGACCAAAGGATCCACTTTGACAAAATATGAATTCTTTCTGTAACTTTCAATGAATATTTAGGTGGTTGTGAGTGGCTGACATTCCTACTCAGCTTTCTGACATAAAATCTGGTAGAAATTCTGGGTACTTCCATCTCCCAAGTGATTCCTCTTATAGGATGATGCCTTTGTTGCATTGTAGACTTTGTGTGTACAGGTTGCCTGTTCCTGTTAGACACATTCCTCATCTAAAATCTCCAGGTTAATGTAAGCAAACATGATTCAACCATATTGCTTAAATAAGGTAGGGTGAGATATGTGGTTGTGCTGCATAGTTCCTTGCAACAGTTTAATTGAGAATTCCCAGTGTTTTGAAACAGACACTAAAAATTTGGCAGGAGGCTAATTTACTATCATGGCTGCACCTGCACCTGGCCTGATGCCAAGGATGAAAAACATTATCTTCCACATATTCAGCAGAGGCTTGTCAGAATTCGCCCAAGTCCCTGAGGGTGTGTCCTTTCATGGGGGCTGCTGGGGTTCTTTGAATGTCCCTGTGAGTGCTGGTCCTGCCAGCCAGGGCTGCTCCTGGGCAGGACACTGGAACAGGGGGGCAGCTGAGTGGCAGTGATGGTAATTGTGCCTCTGCAGCTGTATAGCAGGCAGGATGTGTGGGATGAGAACCCATCTGGACATAGGAAGAGCACAAACCTGGTGCATTTAGTCTGGGAGCAGGCAGCAGCAGGAGAAGCCAGGAGAGCTGCAAGTCTAAAAGAAAACAACACTTCTGTCTTCATCTATAATTTTGTTTCACATGAGGAAAAGACTCATCTCCCTGCCATGAATTGCCCTCATATGCTCTTGATGTAAAAGCATCCTCTAGGAGATGACCAATGTGTGTCTGACATAGTCTCATCAAATTGGTCTTTTTCCAATTAAATAACCAAAAAACCCTAAGTAAATTAAACACTTTTGGCTTTTTGTGAGGCCATTTTTACTTTCATGATTGTCTAGTAAGCATTTCATGGCAATGTAGTGGTTTCATTGCAACTGCATCATTTTGCTCAGAGCTGACATTGTACTCATAAAATCATACTTCTATGAACTGACAACAGAAGGAGGTGTTTGGTTTTATTTTGGTATATATGAAAGGGAAGGTGAAAAAGTTGTAATAAAATAGCCAGTAGTTTTATATTGTTTGCCTACAGTAGTACAACCACAATACAAACCTGATGATATGGAAATAAGTTTTCTCCCTCCTTTGAAAGATGTAAAGTTGCACCTGGAGTTAGCAGTTTCTTGAAATGGCACTGCATGTTTATAATAAACAGGCATTAGCCCTGCAGAATAATTTTTTGGGATTTTCATTATTACAAATATTTCTGGGAGAAATTGTCAGTTTAACTGGCTTTCTGTAGTCATAATTGTGAGTGTGTCTTGTGAGTAATGCCCGCATCATCCTGGATTGCTTCAGTTTCTTTTCTCAGTATCTCCTAGAATGGGGAGATATGCATATATATTTCTAAGTTCACAGATGATTTGAAAAATTTCTGTTACCTTCCAATTCAGACAATTCCTCTGTTCTGGTGGCTTTTTCTGCAGCATCCACTTCATACTAGATCTGAACAGTGCCTTGCATCCTGTAGGTATATTCTATCTATTAAATCAGCATTAGTACTTTCACCCTCAGAGCCTCTAGAGCAGATGTGTCTGGAGGAGAGTTTGAAGGGCCAGGTGAGCTGTACTAACTGGGTCTGCTCCTCCTCTCTTTTTTTTTTTCCTGCTTTTCTGCCTTCCCTGCCTTACTTGCCCAGGTGTCCTTGCCATAGCTGATAATCTGTTCGATAGCCTGCAAAACATCTCCCTCAGTCTTGACTGCTTGATGACAGCTACACAAAGGGACAAAACATCATTGGAATATAAACGAGATTCTGTTAAAAAAACTGAGATAATCAAACTTAAACATAAAGGTTTTGTGGAGGCATGAAGGCCAAACAGGTTAAACCTGTGGACTGTGACCATG
Source organism: Anomalospiza imberbis (assembly GCF_031753505.1). Classification (NCBI taxonomy): domain Eukaryota; kingdom Metazoa; phylum Chordata; class Aves; order Passeriformes; family Viduidae; genus Anomalospiza; species Anomalospiza imberbis. The sequence continues at coordinate 9,596,177 of NC_089688.1, read as the reverse complement.
ACATTTGCCCTAAGAGGACAAGCCTTGGTCTAATGCTATCAGCATTGCCCATTGTGTGAGCCTCCAGAGCTCCTCTGATCTCTCTGTAGGCACATAGGCAGGACAGCGCCAGGAACAGGTACCTGTGTGAGACTTCACACTACAATCTATATGCTATAGCTCGAGGTGGAAGAGATAAGAGAAATGCATCTTCCATCAGAGAGTCATCCCAGACTTTTAGCATCTCTTCTGCCCTTGACAGAGATGAGTGGAGCCCAGTAAGGTGGGAACAAGAGGCCCCAAAATAGCAGACACTGAAGTTGTTTCTGTGTCTTTGCTCTGTTACAATGCAATGTAACTCATTTTGCATTTCATGAAACACAGCTTGAGATTTTGAAGGTGATTTTATTTCCATCAAATGCATGAGTTCTGCTCACTTCCTTTGCTGTCTAAAAAGGGTCTTAGGATGAAAAAAAGCCAGAGCCTAGAGCTGCAAAACAATGCATGAAGTGACACAGCCTCACATTCTGTTGTGATGCAGTACTCTGTTTGTACAGAGTCATCAAAACACATTAAAGTCAGGGAAAAAAAAAAGAAAAACTGATAACTGTGGGGATTTTTTCCTTCCTCAGTTAGTTTATACTGATCTGCACAAGACTTGGATGCTGTGTAATGATGTAACCTGAGAAGAAAATAATTAATCCCATAAAGAATTCCTGACACCAAAAATAGCAGTGTTTTTAAAACCTGCACAGAACCGTTTTTTCAAAATACTGGTTTCATTGATTTTACATCTTTTACGATCTTAATTTAAGTTTGGGATTTTATATCTGAAAAGCATTAAGGGCTTTTGGGCAAAGAAACATGCTTGATTGACACTAATACATGTGATCCCATCTGATTACAGACGTGAAATATGCTTTCAAGCCTACCCCACAATATAATAAAGGGATATTTTTATAGTGTGCTGCTCTGTACCAGTAAACAAAATGCTTTTTAAAGTGTCCAGGAGAGCTTTTAAAATTTTCCATGTCCACAACCATAATAATTTAAATAATGTTTAGTATACTGTCTGTGAGGCCTGTGCATTAGCACTGAACTCGTGCGAAGCAGCAGCCAAAACTGTATACTCTGCTGACAAAATTATTTTTAAGGGCAGATCCTGTTAACACTACAGGGAAGCTCATTGTCCTTGAAAAAATTATGAGAAGGGACAGGAAATTATATGCTCTGAGTTAATTTCAGTGTCATATTCTGTCAAAATCTCTCTTGGTTTTTTTTTTTTTTGTTTTGTTTTTTTTTTCCTCTACAGCTCTGAGGTTTCTGTGTAAAAATATAAACATTCAGGTTATGATGCTTCAAGGTTGGATTGAGACTATGATTTGACATGCAGCTACTCTGAAGTAGAGCAAATGTGTGGGAGAAGCAAAGCTGATCACAGTGGGAAATTCTGATCCTTTGTAAGCTTCCATGTGCAAGTTTCCTATAATCCCTACATTCCTCTAAACCAGTTTTAATTCTAAAACTGCTTGTTTTATGTGGTGTGAAATTTGGATTGCTGAAATCAAATGGCTTGGCTCCTGAGAAATAAATGGAATAGCTTAGGAGGCAGTCTGCACCACTGATGCCACCTATGTTTCCAGATAAGCTTTTCAAGCTTTGAGTACAACCTCTTTTAGGAGACTGATTTCAATTAAAAATATCCCAAATTTTGGTATGATTGGAATATCCATGAGACTGGTGTGACTGTAGAGGCTTGATAAGCAAAAACTCACAATTTAAAAAGTGCTGTGGCTTGTTTTATTTAGATTCTGCTTTTGCTTGGGGATAAAAATAGCCCAAAAACATGGTGAAGAGTGAAAGAGTTAACCTGAGGTTCATGTAAAATGAAGTAGATAGCTGGGAGTAGCTTGGTGGTATGTACATCTGAAGCTGGAAAGTTAAGGTTCCAGCTGACTAGTCAAGTTACCTGTAGCTAAATAGTGTTCAATCACTGCACCAAAAACTTCACATATTGAAACCCTTTCTTTACTGTCACTGAAATGGTAGAGAAATTGCATCTGTGAGGAAGTAAAGATGCCACTAATTTGTAATTATTAAAAAAGCCTGAGATTGAAGAATTTCCAATTACTACTTGGATGACATTTTATTTGGTGAACAGATAAGGGGTTTGCATTCTTTATCCAGAAGGATTTCTCCATTAGAACTCTCTAAGGTGAACCTCACGGGGAATGCTTTGGGAAAGCAAATTTTGATTACAAAAGGTATCTCTGATAAGGACCCCAGTGGCTTGAAGTCAGGATTTTAAATTACAGAATTTTCAGATCAAAGATTTATCTTGACAATGAAGAAGACTACTATTTTACTTAAGTTCTGTTTAGAGAGAAATCTCTAGGAAATGTATCGTCTTGGAAAATCCTATGCTGATGGCATTATTCTAAATGGAGATCCTAGTACTGTTATGGAATTCAGGACTGACCATAAGGTGCAGACAAGTTGGGAGGAATGCAATTCCTGGCATCAGTTAATGCCTAAGAGCTTTGGCTTCGTGCTGTAGCATTCTCTTATTTCTTTCTATATCACAATTATACATTTTTGATTGTACTAAAAAGGTGATTGGGAACCAGTGCTTTCAAACAATCTTCTGCTGGCAGAGGTTTCACACTGTGGGACATTGACCAGTGTGGAGTTCAGTAACAGGCTATTAACAAAATGCACAACAAAAAGGTAATGTATGAAGCTGAACATGGGCAAAGTTTTCTAAATCAAGGAAAAGTGTCCTTTTTGTGGATCTTAAAATGTAGGAACTGTACTTTGCTCCATAAAAATTAATACTTTTGAGCTTTTAATCTTTGATATCACGTAAGAAGCTTTATGAGGAAATGTGTTGCAGCCTATTTTGGATAATAATATCAATGTTTTGTGCAAACAAATACCGGTAATTGTAGGAAGCATTTTCACTCCAACCACTAATACAAATGTCTATGTATTCTACTGGTTACCATTAGTGCTGAGTTCTCCCTCCTTCAATTCTTTTAATATTGTTTGATTAGGTTTGAACTTTATTGGTTTAATGTCTCCTTCTCTGGGATCCCCAGTGTTAATTTGGAATGAACTCTATCCAAAGCATGCATTTGAGAAGGGAGATGGTCAGTAGCAGAGTTTCATTGCTAGAGAGGTTCTCTGGCTACACCCAGAAGTGTCTTGAGTTTGTGAGCTCTATTCGCCCTGCAGGAACATTCATTAGTTTAACTGAGTTCTTTAAAATCTCACTGACCCTGAAAATTTCTACATTACCTCTGCACCCGCACCATTTACATTTCTATAATGTTTTTTGCATTCAAAGCTGTTTCATGCAGTTTTGCAGAGCAGTCTGTGTGTTGACTGGGAATTCAGCAATGGCAGCTCTATGCTGCTGTACATCCAGAAATGGTTCTAGAAATCTGTAGTTGCTCTATTCCATTGTCTGCTGGTTGTGTTGGTTGGCCTCATTAAGCTTAAACAAAGATGAGAGTTAGTTCACTGACAATGTGGGTTAATTTTAACTTGTATCCTTTTCCAGTGCTCTGTAGTGTTGGGCATTCTCTGGGTGTTGCACAGAGGCAGAGATTTGTACAAAAAAAGAGAGTGCTCTTAGCTGAAAACAGACTGGGTTTTCTCCATACAACACTGTCAAGATGTATCAAATCTGTCTGGAATGATGCTTTCTGAAGGAATATTTCATTTGTAGTTTTAGTGATCTGCAATTGCTACCATCCTGATTCTTCATCCTTATTTGTTGTACTTGCACGGTAGCACTTCATTCTCACTGTTTCTCAAATTCAGATCTTGGAAACATTTGTCCAGCTATTTCTCAGCTGAAATGCACTGTAATGCCTATATTTCCCATCCCCTCCCCTGCCACTGATATTTCTCTACATCATCTTTGTTTCATCTTTCTCTCCTTTCTGCCACGCTCCATGCATGACCTTCCACCTAGGGCAAACCACAATGTTCTTTAAGCAATATATAAAACCTTTCTTAATCCATAAAACACTCAGTCCACAATAGCAATACCCCACACCACTTTCTTTTGTCTTATATGCTTGCACTTAAGATGTGCAGTGACACAGCAGGTGCTCGTCTTTCAGTACCTATTGCTTATAGGAAAAGCATTGTGAGTGCTTTCAATGCCATAGCAAATAATTTGGGTTTCTTTCCTGAAATTGTCAAAGATGTAGATATTCTGTTTTAACATCAGTATTTTTCAGTGGGAATTGGATTTAGACAGCCCATACAGCTGTTTATTTATTTCCTCTAAGCTATATGGGGAAACAAGGACTCTTACAATCTCTTGGATACATATTTTAGTACCATGAAATTCTTTAGTGGAGATGACTTCCTGTGAGGAAAGCAGCAGACAATTAATTTGTAACCCTAAGTGGTAGTGTGTCTAGGAGAACTAAAGACCAATTGAGCTAAGCCTTCACTTGACTGTTTATTTTCATAACCTAATTGTTCATTTCACAATGACTGTAAGCAATGTGATTAATATAAGCTGTGAGAGCAATCAAGCTGAAAGAAGATGGCAATGGACTACAGGAGGATATTCTTGTTCTCAATCGTCTTATTTTGGTGCAGTTTTGTAAAACTCTTCAGCTGAGCTATGGAATGCCCTGAAATTGCTTTGGTAGCCAGCAGGTATATCAGGCTCAATCTATTGACAGGCATAGTGCCATTGCTGGTAGTGTTTATAGCAATAAAATTCAAAATAGATTCTTCTGTTTTGTTTGTCCTTTGGTTCTTTCCTCTGTATCATCCTATATCATCTTCAGACACAAGCAAGGTATAAATGCTCACTTGCCATTTGCAGGTCAGGTCTCATTCTTTCCACAGAGAGACTCCCTCCCAGGAGACTTTCTCTCTTGCTTGTTGCTCCATTTTCCACTTTCAGAAGGAATAAAGGCCCCTTGTCGTTTGGCCTTATTTCCCCTATTGCTTTAAAGAAATGTGATGCTTTTCTGTATATGAACAAGGTGAGGCTGATTGAATGAGAAGTTCTTTCATGTAGTTGCCTGCATTAGACTTTTAAATTGCAAGGCAGAATTAAACTAGATATGCAGTGATGCTTTTATAAGAAATTTAAAAGTCCAGTTCAGCTGGCAGCTGGCCTAGATATAGTCACAGTATTAGATTTCTTAGCAAACTGGAAAAGCATGACCTTGACATCTTTGCTTCTGTTAGCTTGAAATAAAGGTGATACCAGTCACTTTCAAGTGGGAAAAAAACATTACAAAGCCACATGTGCTTGCTTTGAAGCAGGTGGACTTAAAATTCTCAAGAGTAAAAAGCATCTTTTTTATGAACAATATATGTTGAGAAATTCTCCTTACAATCAGCTGAAAGATGCCCACACTTTTATTTTTTAATTATTTTCTTCCTAAAAATAAGCCATAGGCTGCATAAATACTTTGTATGTGCTGCTCAAAATCAAAATCGGTGCATAGTAATAAAGCCAGGCTCATTCCCATTAAGATAAATAGCTCACCTGCAGAAGAAAGAAACTGTATCATCATCATAATTTCATTTATGCTTAGATAGCGACTGCAGAGCCTCACTGTTAAATCAGCACAAGCCAATATGTAGATATGCTGTGGTCAAGATAAATCCATCTCCCTAAAGCCATTCCTTCCTTTTAAAGCCTTTTTCACACAGCTGAAGGAATAAGTTCCTCCTGGCAAAATGCATAAATGTGACCCCAGGCTTGGTCTTGTTCTAATTGCTGAAGTAGAACCCCAAATGATGCGTATGATTTTGGTCCTGTATTTTAATTATTTTCCCAGGTGTACTGTTTTTGTGACATTGATACATGACACCCAAAAGTACTGTCCGAGGATAAGTTTTTATAATTTTGTTTTAGGTGAACAATTTGCTTCAGCTGGACCTTCAATGTTTATTAATCTCATACAGCCTCAGGAAAGTCGTGCCAAAGAAGACTCTGTTAATTTTAGAGCTGCCAATAAATTAATTTCTACTGTTTTCTTCTCAAAAGCAGTTTATATGAGGGTGGTCCAAGTTCTTCACCCTTTGCTGATGAAACTGTAACACAGTCCAATATTGTAAAATATTTTCTTATCAGTCAGAAGCAGAGGATGGCGGTACAGACTGCTGAGATTGAGAGGTGTCAGTATTGGTGCCTCAGGCATAATTCTTCCAGTGGGATTGGAAACAAGAGTGCCTTCTCAAAGAGAAGTCCCACTGAAGAATGAGAAATCCCAGTCATCTGAACCCATCACTGAAGAGTCTACAGAGGAAAAGCAATTCATCCTATTCCATAAAGTAAAGGCTTTTCCTACATTTTTGAATGTTTTAGTGAAGTTGACATAGGCACAATCCAGCCAAAAAAAATCATGACTGTGAGAAGACAAAGAATTGTGTTGAGCCACAAAAAAAAATTGTTATATTTACTATCAACAGCAAGAAAAATACTGACAAATACTGACTGTTTATCAATATAGGAAAGGTGTTTGGATTTTGAATGTAAAGGAGTACCGTGCCTGCCCAAAGAGCAAAAAATCAAAGCAAGAAAAATCAGTTTTTCAATTTCTTCTTTTTTTTTTCTTTTTATTTAATCTTTTAAAAATGCTTCCTTGTTGGTAAGAACTTAATGAGGATGTGCTAGACATGAGGAAACTAACCAAATTAGATTTTTTTCTGCCTTACATTGCTTTGGAAGCTTCTTCTATGGAATCTCCTTCATATCTTAAAATGCAGTCTAGTTCCTTGCCTAAGTCTGCATCTGGGTAGTGGATTAAATGTTTCACAGCTGAGTGGCAGAAGTCATCAGGTCCATGCTGTGTTTGTTACCCTGCATGTGCCACCAGGTTTCTTGTAATTAGTGGCCTTTGCACTCCAGTTATCACCAAGGAGCTGCACAGTGCTCACCCCTGCCGTGAGCCACACAGGTGTGCGTGTGCATTTTGTTCGACAGGAGAGTCCAGCCTGCTCCTACAGCAACAGCCAGCTAGCTCACCTCTGTGATCTCTGACTTCTGCACAGACTGGGGCTGTAGTTCTAGGCTCTATGCAGACAGGCAGAGCCTAGCAACATGAAGTTGCTGCCCCTGGAAACACTGGGAACACTACACCATCCTACGGGAGCACCAAGGAAATGGGCACTGTCCTTACCTCCCTTAACAGTGTGATTTCTCTTCCCTGAGTAGAAGTTTGCTGGTTAAGGGAGGAAGAACTATTTGTTTAATCAGGGAATGTAGTTGACAGCACCCATCTAGAAAAAGAGTATTTCATTTCAGTACTCAGTGTCTATTCACAAGATTTTTAAGCAGCTTTTGAAATGTATAGGGGGATAGTGCTAATCTTTGCTCCCACTGTTGGTTTTTATGCTTATAGGAAGCAATTCTAGTAATAATGTTATAGAAAGTAATTTCAAGATAAAAATCTCATGTTATTTCCTTTGTGATATTTATGCCACTTGCTCTACAGCTAAGTCCTTTGCATTCACATCTGATAAAGTAAAATAGTAGTGTTTTTCTGCTTCCCCTGTCAAAAGAAAATCTGGTTCTTTCACCTCTTCCCTCACCTTACAGTCTACCTCTGGCTAAAATTTTAAAGGCAACAGGAACATCACCTGCATTGAAAATGTGTTATTTTCCACCATTTCCATATGAAATATTTTCATATGACACTGGGAAAGAACTTACACCACATGGATTTCATCACCTGGAGGCCCCTGGAACACCACCAATGTTGTTTTAGTAAGTTACAACTTTTTCACAGAAGGATAAATCCAAGCCCCTTTGGTGTCACCAAAAAGATTCCCAGCAGTTATGACAGTTTTATTTATGGCCTAACAAAATAAGGCCCTTGAGTGCAGGATAAAACAAACTAATAACTGTTTATAGATTATGATATAACTGATTACTTGGTCATCAGTGTCTGAAGGAATAGTTTCATGTTTTCCTTACACGGGGTAGCTGTTTTATAACACCCACAGCCACCACAGAAGCTCTTTAGTAAGTCCAAATCACAAGTAAAAATATATATTTCCTCCTTGTCCAGAGATAGTTATGAGTCTGTTCATAAATTAATGTACTGAAAATATGCCAAATTAGATCAGACACAATGTATAACTTCCTTAGGCTGGTACATAGATGCATTGGTGCCTTTTGTAGCTGCACAGTCTTTCTATTCTTACTGGCAGTTAACCCTCACCCCCTTTAAAATGTGGAATATTTGAGGAAACACTTACAAATAGGCAGGAATATCTGAAAGAGCAGCTACAGGCTGAAAGGCCGCAGTGTAAGTGTGACCTGCCAGCCCTTCAGTTCACAATGGAATGCTGTGATGGGCACTTGCAGCTCTCCTGCTGAGCCCCATACATATTTACAGCTGCCTCCCAGAGAACTGTAGCTTTGTGAAAATGGTACCAAGTTTGTCTGTCCCTTGGAGGATTTGTTTGCTGTGAGCCTAAGCTGAACCCCCTTGAGCTCACTGTTTTTTATGGCAAGAAACAACCCAGGCTTAACATGGATCTTTTCCTCCCTGCTCAAGCAATGAGATGGGCCAGCCATGTGTCTTCAAATGTCTGTCATTATGTCCAGCATTTTTTGCCACGTCATTAAATGAAAAGGAACTTTAGGATTGTGGCTGACCAAATTATCACGGTGGGTTTTGATTTCCAGGGCTCTCTTTACATTTCAGCAGAGGAAATAAATGGTAAAAAATTACAACAAAAAGGTTGTTAGAATGCCACACACCTGCCATGATATTTTGGTGCATTTTATTTATTAAAATGTAGTGGATACAGATGAATTTTTTGCTCAATATTTATTGCTTCATCTGTCATGAAAACGGAATTTTTGCATGCACTGATAAATGGGTAGGGAAAGTGCCTGGCATGATTTCTCTGCTGATTGTTAGATACAAATGTGCTTTGTTGAAATGCTCCATTCTAACTTGCACTGATATACTCTGGAGAATTAAAATGTCTTACCTCATGTTGAGGAGCAGCACCTTCGAAAGGAGTAACTATCCTCAAAATGTAACTTATTCCTCAAAAATGGAAGAACATAGCCAACACAAAATTATAACAAAGTTTGGTGCTCGGCAATACTGAGAAATGCTGCATTTGGTAAACTCTGTCTACAATTTATTCATTTAAATGTTTGAATTTAAACTATTCAGGGAAGAGAATTTCTCTAGCTGTTATCCTGTCCTAAACATAAGGTCAGGTTCCAGGGTGAGTCAAAAATGCAGTGATAACATTGTGATCTATTACAAATAGAGCAATCAAAGTTGCAGGGCTCAGTGCAGCCCATGAAATGCAATAGCTGGAGGCCATGTCAAATAATCTCCCAGCAGTGAGTCTCTTCTGCCTCGTGAGTTACTATTGATCCAGGAACTCCTCTGAAAGCACAGGAGAGCCACAGTTCTGCTACGAGTGAGCCTTTGTACTTGGAATGAGTTGGGGCAATAGTTTTGTTCTTCAATGGCTATAATGATTTGATAATAATTTGAAGATTTCCATTACTATTGGAAGTCTTGGGATCAGGATAAACCAGGGTTCATTCTAGTGAAATTCATACTTAGCTTTAAGCTAACATTTCAAGTTGCTTTGAGGCTTATCCAATGTATTACTAAACACAGACAGCAGAAACACATAGCACTATCTTTTTGGAAAAGAAGAAAAAAAATCATATCCAGACAACATGCAGTTGACTACTGTACATGGGAACAATTCAGATGTCAACTGATTCGACTAAGAGATGTGAGGAAATTAATTTAGAGTGCCTGCAGCTCTTTTCAGATAGGAAAAGCAGGATTACTTGTGTGGAAACTATTTTCCCATCACCTTGTGCTGAACTTAATTATGACACTAAAACCCTCAGGACAGAAATGAACCCAAAACACCAATCATGTGTTCAGCAGTTGGTGCAGGTACCACAGTTTTTAGTGTCTGCTATTGGGAAGGGGTGTGTTGGAAGACTGAACATGGAAGCAGATTAACTGGCAGGTAATGGTGTCAAAAGCAACAGGAAGAAAGGTCATTAACATTCCATTCTAATTCCAGCATGTCTTTGTGGAAACATCTGTAGAAAAGCAAGTGAACTGAGAAGCAGCCGTGCTAAGGATGCAAGGTCTGGAAGCCAGCCCTTAGTTCTGTGAGAAGTGATTAAGCTCGAGTGCTGTGTGCTTTGTTAGGCCAGTTCCCAGCAGGTAGTCAGGATCCCCTTAGCTGCTTTTAGTGCTTACAACGTGTTTCTCCTACTGCTTAGGTGCATTAACCAGAGATTGCCAGTGCATGAGGAGACCCTGCTGCTCAGGGGGTTTTGCTTTGTTGTTTGTTAGGGGCCAAGAAGCTGCAGCTGAGCTGGAGTCAGCCCTCAGCTTTCCTGTCCTCTTGATTTATTAAAAAAAATGTGGATATTGATCTAGTACCGATATCCAACTGTGACAGACAAAAACTCTCTAACAGTTTAAAGATAGAAAGTGTATGTTTATTGCGACGCCGGGCAGCGTGCGGGATAGCTCCCAAATACACACCGCACCTTTCAAATGATTACAGAGTCCTTTTATCCATACAAGTATTGAATACCCAAAATACAAATGCATATTCATAATTTTGGTACATCCTATTCCTCGCTTCATATGCTAAATCATTTCAAAAGCTATTAAGCATGTGTAGTTTGTTCCTTGAAATGGGTCAGTGGTCCTTTTCATGGGGAGGGGTCCCAAAATGAGGAAGTAAATGAAGTCTTCCTCATTCTGACCTTTCTACCTTTTCAATGCAAATATGACAAATGAACTCTTGGTGGAACTCCCATTCCCTGTCTTCAATTGGTTTCAGAACAGAGAAGGCCCACAAATGTCTTATGTTCCTAAAAGCTATTTGTCATTTCTATATTCTTCATTACAAACCCAGCTAACTAAACATAGTGTTGACAAGCAATCAATTATTAGCTAACTACTAACTCTTAACTTCATAAAGGCCTACTCATTTATTTTAATTAACTCTAGTAAGGCTTATCTCTAACTAAAATCTTAACTCTAAAATCTCTAAATCTCTCAACGTTTATATTTCACTCTGGAGCCCTAAGCTCAACTCCTCTTCCATGCTGTTCAGCTGGGACCTGGTGGGATGGAAATTGCTGCTTTGGGGAAGTTTATTCTGTACTCAGCAGCTCTTTTGTCTTGTCCTTTCTCTTCCACTCTCCTCCAAAAATGGAGGTAAAGGCTGGTTGTTCTGGCTCTGCCTGTGGCTTGGTACCTTAGGCAGTTGTACTTTTTGTTCAGGCTTATGTGTTGCCTTGGGCTAAGCAGCCGTGAGGGGAGTGGAATTGCATAGATGTCTGGGTAGGTACAGGGTGTAAAACTGTTTCAAAAAGACAAAAAAATGTTTAAAAAATGTATTTTGATTATGAGTAGCAACCACCCAAAGGAAAAAACAATGCATAAAAGCTTTAGGACAGAAGCTGAAAGCCAGACCTTTGGCCAGTATAAAATGTGTTGCTGTATTGAAGTCTGATCAGCCCCAGCTGAGGAAAAAGCCTGCAAAAAGGGTCTGAGTAAATGAGAGAAGGGAATGTCTCATACACACAATGCTATGTGCCATGTAATTCTTAGAGGAATGGAAAGAATGTTGTAAAATCAAACTGCAGTCCACCTCCCTTTTTCCTCTCTATTGATTTGGAAATTGCTGGCCAATTTTACATGTTTCAAGTAGCAATCCCAGAGGTAAAGGTAAGATGCAAAGAACCAAGTATACGTGGCTATATATACTCAGTATTAGACTCCCAATGCATCAGCAGAGCGGTTCTAGAAGATGCTTTTTACAACATGAGCTACAGTTATTTCAACTGTAACTTAAACAGCCTGTAACAACTTCCTTTAAGGCAAGGCAGTCCTGCTGATACTGAGAACCTGCTTCTATCAAGTCATTAACACTTCTAGTCAGTACAGTACTTTTAAATTAAAGAATTATCACATGTATGCAACTTTCAGTGTACTGCCCTAGTTAGGTATTTGAAAACTATCATTTAGATTTTGAAAACTATCATTTAGATTTTAAAATTGGATGAGAGAGGCCCTGAACTAAATCCATTGTCTACTTCTAGATATGTTTGAATTTGGCAGTTCTGCCACAAGCCTTGCTGTTGGGCTTGCTAATATTGTGACATAGCCTTTAATGTTTTCCCTTGTAGGCTGGACAGGAGATGTTTAGAAAAAACACTAAGGTAAGGGCAAGTGTTGCAATTTTTGAAATTTAACTACTATCCAGTCCACTTAATCTTGTGACATCTGCCAAGAACTGAATATGTCTGAACACAGGAAGATGTGTTTTAATTTTTCATTAGAATCTGACATTTTAAAATGCTTTTACTACTCAGTGAAGACTGAAGTCCAAGTTGCATACACAAATTGTGAGAGAGCCTGTTTACTATCCAGAATGTTTCTAAAAAGTGTGAAGTTGCTGTTCCTAACTGTTTGTCTCTAAAGCTATGGACTGAGGTAGTTGGAAGCATCTTTGAATTTCAGCAACTACTTAAATATTTATATAACAGTATTGCAAAATGTATGTATACACAGGCAACCTTTTTAGCTTGGAGATGTAATTAAAGGGGCAGATGAGAATTCTTCAAGTGCTCATTTATAAGTTTTTAGAGGATTCATTCTAAAAGTAATAAGACAGTGCTAGTATAGAATATTCTTACAGTATGAAAGGTATGAAAATGCAGTGATGTTGTGCATGATGTTAAGACATTTTTCACAGTAGACTTGAAAAAGTACTGAAGTAGACTGAAATCCTGTGAAATGGGCCACTTCTCTGTGTGTCAAGATTAATCAAGGAGTGGTTTGTTTGTTTGAGTTATGGGTGTGTACAAGGTAGTCCCTGCACCGATGGCTCAAAACCAAGCCAGAGTTAAGCTGATGCTTTCTGCATTCATGCAGCATTAGAGTAATAAATGACAGTGTGGGGTTGTAGCTGTTAGACAAGCTTGTACTTTCTTGTTTTCCTGGTCATTTAATGAAGCATTTGAAGGTCTTGAAGGCTCCAGTGTTATGGCATTTATTTAGTACCATCTATCAACACCAAAGACCACTGAATCTATATAGAGATTGCCATTCAAATTGCTTCCATGTGAAAATTAATCACAACATATTAGCTTCCTGGTATTTCAGACTGCTTGTCTTTGAGGCCAGATCAAGTTGAATGATGTCAGTCATCTTCACATCAAAAAATATGTTGGGCAAAACTGATAAAGTGTACACAAGTTTCTAATTGTTATCAGGTCTGAAACTGACACCTCATATAAAGAAATTAGTTTCATTTAGTATTTGTTTGCTCCCTGTAATGAAAGTCAGAATTGAGATGCTGCTACGGATGTTTTATATAATGAGGACTTTGGATTTTCAGTCTGTGAATGTAGTGGTTTTAATATGTGCTGAACTGAAGCAAAATTCAAATTGAGCAATGTAAATATTCATTAGCTATGATGAAGTTAAAGCTGTGTTTTAAAAACAGTTTGTTTCCTTCCTGAAGGAACAAATGGGCTGGAGTGCTTCTGCTAGCAGCTCTAGGATTTGTGTTCCATCCCCCAAAGTGACAGTGTGTGCGGCAGGGCTGCACAAGGACAGTAGCTCTGGTTTCACTGAAGCTACCTAAGAAATTTAGCAGAGGGGTAAAATGATGCATATCAGCCTTCATCTCTATTGACAGTGTAAGTATATTTCAGAGCACCTTAACAATTTTTCCTGATAACATAAGTTTCTGATGACCTATTGCAAAGCCTGCAATTGACAGTTGGGATTTTTTCATCCAGTTACACATTAAACTCACTGGAGACAGCAAAGGGTTTTAGAGAAATGTAAATTTTCTGTTGAAAAGACTGCAACCAATTGCTGAGTAATTACAGCTGATAATTCCATTACCTCCAAGGCAAAAAAAAAAAAAAAAAAAAAAATCCTTAGTGTAGCTGACTGTTTCTAGCACTACTTTCCAGCCATTGCATCTTGTTATCTTTTTCTGTTTGATAGCTTCTAGAGTCAGATACATTTTGCACACAAAAACTAACTAGAGAATGTGGAAATTCATCATCCTGTACCTTGTGATAAGGAGAAAAGACAAAACTCTCATGAAAAACATTTTGCAGCTATGATCTATTTTGAGAGGTTCAATTTTTTGATTACTTTGCAGAGGTGTATATACAGAAAACTAGGCTTGGTCATTCACTACTGATAATATATAATTTTAAAGTGTATTCTGTATTTCTGTACTGCAAGTTGCATTGGTAATCCTAGCAATCTGCTGAATCCTCTGTGCTGGAGGCTGCTGAGTGCAAAGGAGGATATAGCAAGCAAAAAAAAAAGTGTTTGCAGATTTTTCAGCCAGCAGGTCCATGCTTTTGCTACTTAAATGTTTGTTGTGCTCCTGTGGAACATTTGTATTTGAAAATTTTGTGTCATGAGCCAATTCTTATCAGTTTGGTGTTTCAGGCAGGAGCCCCTTCATGCTCAGGGCTGCCTCTCTGAGTGAAGCTTGCAATACCCACAAAGGAGAATGCAACATACTGTGCATAAAATTCGACATCTCTTGGACTTTCATGTGGAATACATTCTAGAAAACTCTGAGTCATGTCATTTGGTACTGTGTGCTAGCCCTCCTTGTTTTGCCTATTGGCAATAAACCATAGCAAGGACAAAGGATGCAGATGGCCTTATTCAGAATAGACACACTCACACTGGAGAAGTTCCTGGAGGATTTTCTCACACTGTTCTAGTAGGAGTTATAAATAACATGGTAGATCTCCCTAACCACAAAAGACATTTTCATGCCTCTAGATTTGTAAAATGGCTCCAGGTCTTTTCCAACAATGGAACAAAACACATTTGTGGATCCCTGAGAAACACTTTTAAGTGCCACACTCTCAAATGTCTATGTAGGAAATCCTCTGTACCCTGAAGCTCAAATAATGAGAAAAGTGAGTGTCAGGTGAATCCTTGAAATCCTAGCAGATGGCTGTATCTAGCTTGATATAATTTCATCTTACCAGTGATTTTTGAATTGTCTCAAATGTCATCATCTATGGTAAATTACATATTGCATCTGTTCTGCAGGAACAAGTGAGATCAGGACTGAAATGCTATTGAGCACACTCCCATCTGCCTAAACCAAGGGGTGCATTTAATGAGGGCTCTTTTCTTCTGCACTTCCATTTTGCCAAATGGAACTAAGCATGTCAGGAGGATTTTTTTCAGGACGTGATGAAAATTTTAAACAGTTGGGCAATCATTAAGATGTCTTTTTTCTTTGTTGTTTTTTTGTTTGTTTTTTTTTTTTTACCAGTGCCTTGTAAAAGAAAAAAAAAAACCATACAAATTATGAAACTTGCTTTCACAGAAGTTTTTTGGAATTTCCTTTGTTTCGTTTTGTTTCACATTAATTTTTCAATGTAGAATACTGCATGGAATTTCTGTTACTTTCAGTTAGAAGAGAAGGTCTGGTTAGAAGCCTGGTTCAAGTCAGAAAACTGCTCTGTCACTGACTGTGGCTCAGGCTGGGGGGACACTGAGCTACCCAGAGCAGCAACTGAGTTGGCAAAACCACTCGAGGAGAGAGTATGGAGAGTTACGCCAAGAGCTCCCTAACAGCTCAGGATGCCGTGTCCCAGAGCAATCTCAGCTTGTTCTGCAGGGACAGGCTGTCCTCCTGGACTGCTGAAAGAATTGCAGCTGCGAGGCAGTTGGCCCTGCCCCTCAGTGTGCTCAAAAAGTACATGCCAGGCTGACCACTCGTGTTTTAGAAAGACACATTTCTGATGTTCCTGTGATGCCCTGCTGGGTTATTTGTGATGGAGCACTCACCTCTTCCCACCCAGTGCATCCCTGCTGGAGGAGCACTGTGAACTGACAGCTCAGTAGGCAGCAGCTGGAGCTGGCATTTCCTGACTACACTTTCTCTTGCTCCCCACTCACTATTGTACATATACCTTCAAAAGTGGTGATTCCTTTTACCCAGGAAATTTGCCATTTATATGATGATATCAAGAAAGTTTTGATATTTGAGGAAGTGCTTTGGATGCTGTTTGAAAGGTCATGCATATAGTTAATTCTACAGCATGTGTATTATATAATTTGGGAGTAGGAAAATCCAAAGATTGTTTTATAGTTAGGCTTTGTTTGGTTTTTTAACTACTACATTTACAAATACTGGGGGTTTTGCCCTCCCTTCTTTTTTCTTTTCAAATGATACTCTATGAACAGGATTGTGCTCTTCTTTCTATTTTATCCTGATAAGAATCGAAGTGCAGGCTGAAATCCTGAATCTTAACCTGAGAAGATCTGGAGAGCTTTTAGAGTGCACAAGACAGCCTATCCCTTATGTATGCTGAGCCAGAAGAGTGCATTCAGACCCTTTAATTTGGATTGAAAATAGGATTTTAATGCAGTAGTACTGTTTTTCCTCTTTTTCTTTTCTTTTTTTTTTTTTTTAGAAATCTACACTAATATGAACATGTATTTGAAGGCTATTTTTCATTTAATTATTACAGGTGAAGGCAAACTGCATTGTGAATTTCATTGTAGTCTGAAACAGCTTATTCCCTAAAGCTGCACTTTTACAGCCTTTCCTGCTACAGATATGGTGTCTGTTGGATCTTGGAAACACAAGATATTCCATTTTTTCAAATTCCTTAAAGGCACATTTTTTTTCCAGTGGTGCCAGCTATTATCAGTAGATCTCTCCTATCTAATTAAGTGGTCATTTAATCAATCTTCAGGCAGTAGTTTTTCATTTTAAAGGACCTTCTCAGGGAAGGGCGAAGTGCTCCTTTAAGGCTCCGAGATGGTTTTCTTTAGTGCTGTTCAAAGTCTTTTCACAGCAAACTGCTGCAGCCAAATTCCTAAACCTCCTGATAAAAATCAAACACTTCACAGTATGCATTAAACATTCTCCTTCAGGAATAATTTTTGTCTGAAAGTGAAGGAATTGCTCTGAACTCTCAACTTGGCCTAGTTTGGGATGAGCAAATTCAATGACTGATACTTTCTCTTCACAAATGAATTACTTCAGATTTTTCTTTGAACTAGAGTTTGGGGATTTTTTTCCCAGCAACTTGCATGGTTTATTGCTCTGGTGAATGAGAGGCTTTTTGCTGCAGAATTTTTCTATTTAATACCAAAATGGAGATGCTGATATGGTTCCTCGTGGTTGTGTGAGGTTTGTTTGCCTGTGGTAACGAGTGACACGATGTCCTGTGGCTGTGGCCACTGTGGTGTGTCTGGGCTGGCTGTGTGGCACAGCAGGACAAGGGGCTTAGGCAGGCTGAGCCACATCTGTGCTCCAGAGATACTGCACCTCTTCTTTCTCTGTTGTTTTTAGCAAATGACTACCTAAAAATGGCACCAATAGGCTCCCGAGTGATCTTGTAATGCTTGCTAGTTTTTGGTGGGGCCTTTTGCGTTGCTTTTCCCTAGTTTCAGTTGATTTTATCTTTTGTCTGAATCCTTTTTGCTGCTAGAGCTGCCTGGCTGGGACTAATGATGGCATTTTAGGCTATAGCAATTTCTGCTGTCTATTTTGGTTCTGCATTTAGAGTCTCTTGTCATGTGCATTCATCTCTGCTTATTCCCGTCGCGCTGTTCTTCTCCTGCTAGGCTGTGCAGTCTGTCCCAGGCTCTCCCGCAGCAGGCAGAGCCTGGCTCCTGGGCAGAGCCTTCAGGGCCCCCAGTGGGCTGTCACATGGCCGCATTGCTGATAAAATCAATCTCCACAGACCAGGCCAGCCAAGCGTGCTGCCAAAACCTGGGCCCTGCGAGGCAGTCAGGTCCGACCCTGCTGCCTGGGACTGGTGGTCACCAGTGGCAGGCTCAGGGCCGAGGGTGCTCTGTGTGTACAGGAGCAGAGAGGGAGGGGGCAGTTTAAAAGATCCCGTGTGAATGTTACCCCGGTCACCAAGTGGCACTCTTCTTCCTGCATGTGCAAAAATTGCTGGCACAAGAATGCAGCCCCCAGTGTTTCTGGCGCCTTTGTCAAGTAGGTCATCTGCAAATGTGTGACAGGTCTGGTTAGGCACACAGGTCCCCAGAATGAGCCAGAGGCTTTTAAGTGTTGTTCCCAGTACAACCTGAGGTTCTAAAGGCAATAGTAACTTTTGAAATATGCAGACCTGTCACTACATGCCCTAAATAATAAAGTCTCTCTCCATCTTTTCGTAGGCTCCTTTCAGGTACTGCAAGGTCACAATTAGGTCACTCCAAAGCCTTCTTTTTTCTAGAGTAAACAACCAATTTTTTTTAGCTTTTCCTCACCGGAGAGATGCTCCATCCCTCTAATCATCTTGTTGGCCTCCTCTGAGCTCCCTCCAAGAAGTTGATGTCCTTCCTGTGGCCGCAGAGCTGCATGCAGCACTGCAGGTGGGGACTCAGGAGAGCAGAGCAGAGGGGCAGAATTCCCCCTGCTTGCCCGGCTTTGGATGCAGCCCAGGACATGTCTGGCTTTCTGCCAGTGCACATGGCCAGGTCATGTCCAGCCTCTCAAGCCCTTCTCAGCAAGGCTGCTCTCAGTATGTTCATCCCCCACTCAGTATTGATAGGTGGGAGTTGCTGTGTCTTATTTTCCCAGTTTAATGTAACTCAGGCATTTCCTGTGACATACTCAGTGAAGCATGTCAGAAGTGTGTAGTGGCTTTTAGAAAAGATTTAAAGCAGTATGGATCCATCTTGAATTCAAATGCCAATACTGGGTATGCACTGAGTTTCCAGTCAGGGGAGAGAGCTGTGCCAGCTACTTAAAATTTCCAGGTGTCTGACTTAACCCTAGTGTTGTGCTAGATCATAAACTGAGAGTCAAAGCTAATGCCTTGTGCACAGTCAGAACTTCCTTGTAAAAGAGGAATTGCATATACAAAATTATTACCTCTAAGAATGGGCTCCCCAGGGAAATGATCATGACATCGGTTCTAGGAGTTCTAGAGTTCTAGGAGTGTCTGGACAGTGCTCTTTAGTCATATGGTTTCGTTTTAGGTAGTCCTGTGAGGAACACAAAATTGAACTTGATCCTTATGGGTCCCTTCCAACTTGAGATATTTTTTAATTCTATGATTCTATCATATTTCTTCACAGGGGGAAAATAGACATTGTCTGTTATGAAGCATTAACCTTGTACCTCCTGCAAACAATGCGATGCCTTTCTTAGTGCCACCAGAAAATGAATTATAGCACTGTCTATAATTCCATTCTATTCCATATGAATCTTAACTTTTGCAATCTATATAGGTAAAAAAGTATTTCAAAAGTGTTTAACATCCAGGAAGGATGTTAATGCCTGTTCTGTTTGATGAGTCTCTGCTCTAATAGTCTAACACTCTCTAATGTCCCTATAGACTGAGGCTGAATTAGTTAAGCTGTGTATACTGAATTCTCATATATTCACAGTAGACAAGCAACAGATTATGTTAAGGGGAAAGAAAAGTCATTTCTATCCTCAATTGCCTGGCAAAAGATAAGAATTTTGAGACTTAACTTCTCTCTTATTTTAGTTTTTTTCCCCTTGATTTAATTATAAAAGATTTGCTGCCTACAAAAAGTGCCTGCCTTGAAAATTAAATCGATACACATACGTGCACTGATCTTGTGCCACAAGAACAGGCAGTGGAAGCTTCCTAATTTTTCATTCTCAGTGCTTCCCTCCTCAAAGGAATGTCATAGTTTGTTCTCCCTCTTTCCCCAAAAAAATCCTGTTTGGACACAAATTCTGTGCCCTGATCTCTCAATTGTTCAGCTTTTCAAAAGAGTGCAGATGCATTCTGGATGATTTTGTAACATCAGGCTCTAACATTTGTCAGTCCGAACAAGAACGTCAGACATTTTTGATTAGTGGTCTGGGAGCACTTTCTGAATCATCTGAAGAGAAAGGTCCAGCACCATAAATCCCATGGTTTTATGTATAAAAGACTTCTTTCTGTGGTGTTAATAGTAATGCAGAGGTTGGATCTCGTGCTGTGTAATTGACGCAAGATTAATAATTGCTTAAAAACAACAATCTTGTATCTGGAAGACTGAGTCATTTGTGCTTTTTAGCAGCTGTTGTGTGGGGTTGCCTTTAGAAAGCTTAAATTAACTTTACATTATCCTGTGTTTTCATTATTTTCTATGTACGTGACAGATTTTAGCTTACAGCATCAACATATACAGTTAGGAAGAGAAATGCTTCAGATTTCCTGCAGCACCCTGAGTCTGGTACTATTTTGTGGCAGTTTTTTGTTAATATCACAAATGATGAAATAAAGAGTGCACTTATTACATCTGCAAATGGTAATAAGCTCTAGGGAAAGGCCTTGAGCACTCTGAAAGTGTACAAGATAATCTTGGCCAATTGATGGAATCACCTGAAATAAAAAGGATTGAAAAAAGCTGAATTCAAACTGCAGTGCTTCAATAAGAGGCTCTGTCTTCCAAACACAGGACAGGAAATGGGCCAGGCAGAAGCTCTGTGGATAAGGAGCCAGTCATTGGCCTTGTATTGTTACCAAATATCATGGAGGGATATAAAATGGGTGCCCTATTAAAAAGAAGACTGGATATGAAAAGAAATCTTTTGCATGTCGCTCAGCCCTAATAATACCCCTGCTCATGTACTGTGTCAGGTTTTGAGCACCATACTTGGAAAATCCTGGGTCCAGTAGAGCAGAGGAGAGCAATAAGAATATTCCAAGGTATGTGAGCACTGAGAAAAAGTTTTAGAGAGCTGGATATAATTATCCAATTTAAGAAAAGACTGAGGAGTGCCACAAAAAGTCTTCAAAGGCCCAAAACCCCAGCACAGCACTTCTGGAAGCAAAAAATAAGCATTGCAATTTAGAGTAGTGACTTTCTGGATTTGACATGGCTAAAGGTCATTAATATTGTAATTTTATGTACAAATTGCAAATATTAATACATCAATATGGCAATATTACAGTGGTTCTCTGCTTAAATAATAATTTGCCTTTTTAAATGTATTTGCAAGTATTTACATGTTTGGTATTGTGAGACTTGTGGTTTGGTTTTTATGGCATTATCTCATGTCCTGGTCCAATCAACGAGTTTTAGGGGAAGATTGTTTGTGGGAGAAACAACAAAATTCTCAGGAGGTTCAATAACAAACTTTTATTTGCAAATTTTAGATGAATAATGTACTTGGCAGATTTTAAGACATCCAAAGTAAGGCAATTGGCAAACCTAACTTAGCAAGATTTAAGAAATAAGAAATTGAGAATTATGTCTTCCCTGTAGTGCCCTGCTGCCTTGGGTGGCCTGCCTCTGCCTTTGATCCAGAACATTGTCTGGTCTCTGTACCTTGAGGTACATGTCTGGATCTTCATTTTTTTGCAGATCTCATCCCAAAAAAGTAACAGTTTATATTCACAATAAATTCTCTGTGCATAGAGTTTAAGTATAGTTTTCTTGGGTTTCAGACCTGCAAAAGGAGTATTGCACGGACAGATTATATTTTTAAGTCAAAGGGAAAATATTAGATTACATAGTTTGACCTCTGTACTTACAGTGTTGCCCAGCTAATCTTATAAAGAGCTGAGTCAATTTTCTTGAAGATAACTGTTTGCCACTTCAGGTATCAATACATGGACAATTCATAATTTTTCTTTTGATTTATTCCACTGGTTGTTTGCTTTAGTTCTGTAGGCTTTATAGGACTTTATTCTGGAGGAAATCAAGCAAGTCACACCTGGATCTCATTGTGGAAATGAACTTCCAGAGAACCCCAGAGAATTTTGCTATTACCTTATTTAGGTTTTTTCCAATTAAATCTGCAAGAATTGTTGCATTCTCTCTTCAATTTAATATGATTGCATGTTATTTCTGTAAATTGTGTCTACGTGACTATTTCAAAGATAATTTCTCACTACCAAATTGATGATAGTTGTAATATTGTGATTAAGGCCACATGCTTGCAAATAAGCACATGTGGGAGGGCAGGATTTATATGACAGTGAAGTAAATGTAAGCTATTCATCCTCTCTCAACCCTTCTTCAAAAAGCAATAACTTCTGGTTGCTTTTGAGGTTCTTATCTCTGATTTTCATTACTATATTACTTAGAAACTTCAGATTTCACATCTTCCAAGTTACAGAGTTAAAACAAAAGTGAAGTCACTACCTGGCTCCTTTTCCTGTGAGACTTTATAAGGCTTGTTCAATACCTGGCATACAAGGAGGGGCTAGGTATTTATATTAAAGCATGAGAAATAACATAAATTTTAATTACATTATTGCTCAAAAATTTTTCATGGTAAAACTTCATTACAAAGTGAATTCCTGCTCACCTTAAGAGGAGCAGTTAGTAATTGTGATTTACAAAGCCATCAAAACTATGGAAATGCTTACTTTAATCAGAGCAGTAATTATGAGAAAATTTGCTGCAGGAATATTTACTGACAGAGTAAAGATTAAAAAGATCTGAATGTCGTCTGTCATAGTGCAGCAATTAAATTTTCAAGCCTAAGAGACCCTTGTGGAATGAAAGAATAAAGTAAATCCTGTCCTTTGATTACAGTGGAGAAAGTAAACTGCAACTGCTATTGTAACTTCTTCAGATAATAGTAGCAAACGTCTACAAATGGACATAGACACATTCAATGAATAGATTTAATTTCCTCTCTCAGGCTGGAATTGCCTATCAATAGAGCTACTTGTAATTAACTCCCTCTTATTAAATAATTCTCTTGTCTAGAATGTAACTAAACCACTAATCTGAAGAACCATTTTCCTTATTCCCAGGGCAGCTGGAGCCCCTGCAGCTGCCATGTGGAAGCTTGTAATATTTCATGCACTTGTCTTTCCAATAATTTCTATGCAGTTGTCTCTTCCTTTCAGGAAATAAAGGTGGTGTCATCCCAGTTGTGAGCAACCTGACAGAGCTTGGCTACTGAGTAGAAAGGGGCAGTATGTATTAAGTGAACTACAGGACCTAAAATCTGTTGAGAAAACTGATTTTTTTTTTTAATTATCTTAAATTGAGTGATTTCAGATAGTGATTTCCCACCAGTAAGAAGAATGATCTTACGAGGGAAAATAATCAAATCTGAAACCTTACAAAGTTGCATTCCCACGCTTGCTGATGCAGCTGAATCACAAGGGCGTGTGGAAATGGCACAGAGCAGAACAGTCCCTGTGTTAGCTCGAGGCCCAGTCTGATCTAATTAACCCTGCTCAGAGGCAAGGTTAATGAGCCTGGGTCCGTCCGGCACAGGAGCTTTTGTTTTCAGCTTGCTTGGAGCTGCCCTAAGGCTCTCTTGCAGGAGTGCAGCAGAGACGTGCGAGTTATTAAAACACAAACAGGTACTGAGTCTCTGAGATGCTTGTGTGCTCTAAGGCAGGGAGATCTCCTCATTATTGGCACTCACTCTCCTGGGCTGAGAAACTCTCTTACAGCTGTAACTCTGCAGTCCTTTAGTTCCTTCCCACTTTCCCCACTGTCCAGCAAGTCAAAAACCAGATATTAATGAATATAATGTCTCACTGCATTTATTTCTAACTTCAAATACTTAATGAAAAAAATCAGTTTAGAGTAGCTTTATGTTTTTTCCCTGTAAAGGTACATTAAATAAAAATCACAACAGCTGTGCAGGCAGCTCATAATTTGTGAATTAAATAATAATAATTTTACTATTAGTAGAATAAAGTGGACAGTATTTCTTCTAAAATTATTTGTTACTGTCATCTTGGATGGTTTATGCCGAAGGAATGCAATTTATTTCACATTAATTAGGATATTCACATAGTAAACAAAAAATGGGGAATTATTTCTTTTCCTAGAATATCAAGCTATGGTCCTTCAGACCAGTAAAAGATTGGTCATAAAACAGTTTAGCAATAACTTTTCAGTGAATAATTTATATTTTTAATTTCTGTCTCTTTGTGTGTCATTGGATTTCCCATGTGTCGATTTTGCATTATCAGTTTTCTCTATTACTGCATTTACATTGAAATGGTAAATAATTAATGTCCTCCTTTCTTTCCCAAACCAATGCCCTAATATTGACCATTTTTATTCTGGAATTACTTACCTACATCTTGTGATCCCAGGTTTCTTAGCTCTGGGTGTTTTATATCAGTTTTCTAAAATGGGATTTTTTTCCCCCAATCCATTATACAGTTTGATACTTTGAGTGAATAGTTGCATGCATGAATTTCAAATTCATACATATTTGAACTAGTAAAATGCATTTATTGAAAAGTTTGCAGAGTAAATATAAAAATGGATACTGATTAGTCCAAATATAATTTCTAGTCTGTATATTTGCTATCAATTTATTCCACCACATGCTTTCATCTATGTCATGTACTTAAATGTTTTAGTAGAATTTGTTATAAAATGAGTTTGCTACTGAAATGTCAGCTCAATCTCACTTTTGGCTTAGCTATATTGAAAATTGAGAGTAGTGGTAATAATACTTAATGAAATGTCATCTGAATAGCTAAGTGATCTGGGGGTGCTTGGAGAAGAGAATAGATATAACTCTTCTCATTTGCAGATGGGGAAAACTGAGGCCTCAAATTAAGTGAAAACTTGCCTAAAGTCACTCAGGACTCTGGAAGAAAAGTCGGAATTGCAATAAAGGTGTTTCAAGCTCCATTTCTCAGCTTGCCATTATAGGATC
Source organism: Anomalospiza imberbis (assembly GCF_031753505.1). Taxonomy (NCBI): domain Eukaryota; kingdom Metazoa; phylum Chordata; class Aves; order Passeriformes; family Viduidae; genus Anomalospiza; species Anomalospiza imberbis. The sequence goes on along the minus strand of NC_089688.1, from coordinate 9,571,544 downwards.
CATTGTTCAGTAAGCAGAGCCTGTGGCAAACATGTCATGGATCTGGTGTAACCCTTTAATAAAGAGAAACCAATTGTTAATAGCAAAGTAATATTTTCCACTAGTAAAAACTTCCTTTTAGATTTTCCTAAGACATTCCTCCTTTCAGCTAATTTCTTTCACCAAAGTTCAACATACCCACTAAATATTTTTAGTGACTAAATGAAAATTAAGACATCAAAACTCACATTCAAGGCTTTTTTACCAATACATGGGAAATCAGAATATTTTGTCATAATTTGTTCTCATTAGATATGTTCTTTTATTTTGTAAAGCAGACCAAATCCAACTGAAAAACATCATGCTCCCCTAGCTCACACAAGGCAAGGCTGTCCTGATGATGTTTTCCCCTTCTTGATTATTTTCCCAGAACACCAGTGCATACAAAATGCTTCACAGCAAAATTGCTTTTTTATTTATGTACGTGAGCACTTTTTAATGCTGGCCCTTAGTTCATGATTTCAGAATTCAGCAAGGTATCAGTATAATATACTATATTTGTATTTGTCTCCAATTTCTGATAGATATATAGTATTTATATGTATTTTCCTCTTTAGTGTCCTCCAGGCAGAGTAGTGTGTGGTTCTCTGCCATCAATCTGTGTGTGTAAATTCAAGGAGGGAAGCTGTACATGTTTCTGTAGTAGCCCATGTAAGCTGCAGGGGTCAGACTAATTTTCAATCTGTATAAGATTCTGAGGTTTCATTCTCACTATCACACCCTTGTGGTAACTCGGGAGTAACTTCAGTATTACCTGAACTGTCTGTCAGCTGGACAGAAAAATTTCCCACTTCATTGAGGGGCTTTGCTAGAGAGAGAGCACTCATAATTGCTGTGATCATGCAAGTACAGTCACCTTTGGTGTTCCACGCAGAACTTGCCTCCAGGACAATCCTGTCTGCACAAGAGCTTCCTCAGCATGGAACCAGAGTCAAGTCCTCTGGGGAATTTCCCCATTTATTTTGTTAGATGCTTCCTTTTGATTTTCTCTTACCTGTTTTTTCAGTAGAAAGGATTGTTTCTCCTGTTGTTTCTTACTTTTTTCTTCTTGGTGCCCCTGGTCTTTTCTCAAATCAGTTTAAATTCCTTCATCCCAAGAGTCTGTGAGGAAATCCTTCAGGTACAGATTGGTTTTTACCTAAATGGTGAAAGGATTTTGTTGCTGTTTCCACAAGGGAGTAAAAGAAAAGTAGATTTGTTGCAATAGCCTTTTTCCCCCCTTCTTTTAAATATATCTGTATTGTTTATTCTTTAAAGCCACAGTGGAAGCTTTAGATGCAAGAAGTTCAAAGCCTCTCCTGGTTGATCAGTATTCCCAAAAGAAACATGGGTGAGAAAAGGTGGATGAGCAGAGCCTGGCTGGTCTCATCTCATTGGCTTGGCTAAAATGAAGTGATGGGGGCGGGGGGAGGGGGGAGTTCTCTTTTGTTTGTTTACTAGCTTTCATTTTTATTCCCCTCTAGGCACAAAACAAGCAAACAGAGCTCTATTTAAAAACAGAGCATGCCCTTGCTCCCACACAACATCTTTTCATAATCAGTATCTTGGTAATCTTGTGTTAGACTTTCTCTATGAGCATTTTCAAGGATAAAAAAAAATCTAACAGAGCACCTGGGGGGAAACGCTGTAGTCTCAGGAAAAATAATTTTCTACCTGATTGCATAAATAAGTGAAAAAATTGGTGTGTTGAACTTCTTGTATCTGTTAGTTTTTAGGCCATGATTCAGATAATTGTTTTTCCATAGGGTGAGGCTTCTATCTGAGCTCTTCAAAGTACTTCATCCCTGCGTGTACATTCATTATATCATCACAAAATTATATCCAAAAGGAATTGCAATGAACTGCAGTGGATTTCCCCAGAGACTTCAGAATTTAACAGCATGATCTAGGTTATGTCCTTTGCAGCATTCTTCAGCCAGTGAGTTTGCTTAATGAAGCTGTGGAAACTTGAAAAGCAGATGTATTTTTCTTATGCCTTAGGGAACCGGCCAATCTTTAGTTGAGATGTTGGGAAGAAACTGCCTAATCTGCAATTGCCTGCCTCAGATTTCCAAGACCTGACAGTTCTGATAGCAGTCTGTTGGAGACACAGCAGTGGAGTAACTAGGTTGATTGCCAGCTTTTAGGTAGTTCTGAATGTTCTGATAATCCTTATTTCTTTATTTTCACAAAGAAATGTAAGTTAGAGTTGCTTCAGCCCTAGGTGATTTGGAGCAGACTGTGATTGTGACAATGCATAGCTTAGAAAGGAACTCCATGAGAAAATGGTTCAGTGCTTCTAAGCTTTGCTGTACAATGGGCTTTGTTCATTGCTTGTTTGTAGAGGTAAAATGTAATTCCCTCAAATATACTTTCCATCTACTTTCAGTACAATACAGAAAATGGTACTGTACATGTTCTGTCATTTGCCACTATTAAATCAGAGGTTTGTTAACAACTCTGAGAACTGATTATTGAGATTGATGAAGCAATTTAAAGAAAATATCAGTTTGTAATTGAATAATTGTCTGATGTACAGGCAGGTTTTTAAACCTATTTGGTCTTCCTATTTATTGAGCTTCACAGAATGAAGTTGAGAACTAAAAGATCTCCTTTGTCCAGCAGCATAATAGGTTGCATAAAATGCACTTACTAAAATTTTCCCATTGCTGGTTGATAATGCTTGCACCTCTCATACTTAGTAAGAATCACTGTATCATTTTTGCCACATTCTTTTGGAAGGGTGAAGAATTGCTGGTTGACTTTGCCAAACTGCTCAGCACAGATGGAATTGTGTGATGGCTAATGCATCTTGTACTGTGTGCTTATCAAAAGCAGTAGCAAACAACTGCTGGGTTTATTTACTCTCCCATTGACCAGCTACTGGTGGATTCAAAAAAGATGTTCAGACCAGTCCTTTGGCAGAAAGTCCTGTCCTGTGCTGGCTTCTCTTGTTAGGAACCAAATTCATATCATCACTGCTAAGAATCCCCACTGACAGCATCTGCTTGTTGGCTCAAAACTTGAGTCCAGAGGATTTTTTTGTTCAGAAATACACAGTTTACTACTTATACAGTCAGTACTCACTTATCCTTCCCCTCAGGGTTTTTGAATGGTTTGTCTCTCACAGCGTCTTCATTATGGAAACTCATACTGGATGTATAAAAATTGAGATAACTGGTACAATTTGAGTGACATGACATGCTATTAAAACCAAAATTCTTAAGGAAAATGAAAGGGATGGTGGTGCAAGACAGAGGGAGGCTTATGATTATGCAGAAATCTCATGTTCAGTTTTGCTGATCAGGAGCAGTGCTTCACTCCCAGAACTTGTCCTACTGCAGATTAATGTTACAGAATTAGAGAAGGGTCAGGTTGGAAGGCACCACTGTGGGTCACCTGGTCCGACCTCCCTGCTCAGCCAGGGTCATAGAGCCCGTGGCACAGAGCTGTGTCCAAATGGAATTGCTAGAGTCTGCATCCACAGATGAGAGATGGACTGATCCTTTTGTGAGCTCAGCCAGCACTGAGGAACCCCTTTCACTCTACTTTCATGGTTCCTAAAGTCTACCTACAATCTTCCAGATTTTAAACTTCCCCTTGAGAATTACAGGCTGCATTCAATGTGTCTTCAGTTATCTCAGACAGCTTTTAATGTAGTGTGAGCTATAAGAAACAGTGACAATTTCCCCATTCGACCACCTTCACCCCCAAATATGAGACAGGATACACCCTTGAAAGCAGGAAATTTACATGGAAGAGTTGGCCTTTGAGACATAAAATCAGAGACTGATTTGTCATGTTATCCCACGGACTTGTTTCAAACCAGGTTTGGGAGGGTCACCACCACCATCACATGATCTTTCCACAGGGTGTTCTTAAGGACTGGAATAAAAGTGGTGATCCAAAGAAAAATTGCTTTCCAGCTTACTGCAACTTCCTAAATAACCAGATTTGCTCTTCTGGTTGTTTGCTGTCTTGACCTTTTTTTCATTCTGTACAGTAAATTTGCACTGTTAGATAGCGCTTCTGCTGCCTTTTGGAAACTGCTCTCCAGACGGACTTTGTGTCTGGTGCAGCTACACGCATCTGCTTTGTGTTCATAGATGCCCAAGGCTTAAACAGAGAGTCCTTGTCACCACCAGGCTAAAACTGGCATATGGCTATTATGGGGGAGCTGTCAAACCACAGAGGGTTTGACTCTTGCTGCTCAGATGAAGTTCCAAAAACAACACTGCCTCTGTGAACAAAGTCCAGTCCACAATTGCACCCTAGAAAATAGTCAGACACAAGCTCTTCTGCTCTCTGCACAGATAAATGTGGTTGTACACACCTAAAACACTGTCTGATACTAACTTTTGTATGCTTTTATTATGGGAGGTAAATGAATGCTTATAAAACTGACAGTTTTTTAAATTTTAATTTGAATTGTAAGACTAAGAATCTCTGAAGCCAGAGAGGATGTGAATAAGCATAACTGAAAAGCTGAAGCAAAGTGGTAGTTTTGGTTTTTTTGGTGAGGCGACAAAGCTGTCAAAAACTTGGGCTTATGTCCTCAGCTTTTAAGCAGAATTGTATTTTGAAATCAAGGACCTGGGTTTTGATCAATGTGTAACAAGTTACTGCATTTAAAAGTAAATTGACATCAGTAACTAATCTGACATCCTGTCCAGAAAGAAGAATTATTTTAGAATTTGCATTCCTTGATCTTTTTCAGGTTGGGCTAGGGTGGCTGTGAGGAGCAGTTTGCAGAGGTGCTGGGGACTGCTGGGCAGTAATTCAGACATTGAAAAAGGCAATGCTGAAAATGCTGCTGCTGAAACCTCCTGTAAGAGAGACAGCTCTGATTGTTGCGTTGGTCTGACATGTGCAGATTTACAGTCATTACTGTCAAAACCAAAGTCAGCGTCTCACAGGGAGGGAACACAAACAAACAGCTTCCATAAACATAAGAGTGAATGTCAAATATTTCACTTTATATGTTCTCATAAGGATTAGGGAGGTAGGGAGCATGTCAATGGGACTGAATAATTATGGCATAATTAATATTTTTGACAATATGTGTTTCTCCATTGGGCAAGGACCACTGAGAAGAGGCAAGCTCAGCTTGTAACTCCAGCCTCCTATTTCTTTATTTCTATGGATATGTTTTCAAACGCTGATTGTGGACTTAACCTGAAAGTTGGTGGAAATATTTGTAAATTGGAGGATTAAAGTGGGTGAAGTCTTTAAGAGGAAATAGTTTAATCCTGTACTGTACAAAAGCAAAACAAAATTCTTCATTTGAGTGCTTGTCCTCCACTTCTCAGTGACCTTTTTTATTGCAGAAATGACCATAATTGTAACAGGTCTCAAGTAATAATAAATTAGTGTTGAATTTATTCCACAGAATTTGCACACACATCTCTCCAGGTCTGTAGCATCCCTACATTTCTTACACTAAGCTCATAGAAGATTGTTGTGCCAGTCTGAATAGGATTCTGCAGGGCAAATGCCAGTGACAGCTTTAGTCAAAATTAGGATTTGAACTAGCTCTTCCAGAGGTTAACCTGATGTACCTGTAAGCTCTCCAGAGATTTGTGTGGCTTACAGATGCCATGTACGTGACCACAGTAGGACATGTAGTGAGTTAGATTCACGTTGGCTCCTGTGGAGTGTACAGAAAACAGCAATGTCATTTTGCTCGAGTGTTTTAGCAGTCAGGGTTGCAGCCTTGTTCCAATGGGAGACACATTTGTCGAAGCAGAAAAGTTTTCCCACCACATGTAGCAGCCACGATTCCTTGCTGATTTTAGTAGTTCCTGTGATTAGCTTCTACAATCTATTGACAAAATAAGTTTTATTTGAAATCTTTACTTTCTGGTGTGCTCTCATTGTGTGGGGGAAGAACATTTGAGTGTTCTGTAGGATGAGGACATTTGCATTCTGGGTTGGTTTTGTGTGAATATGGTCCATGGTCGTGCAGCTCCCTGAGCCCCTGCTTGCCTGGTGCTGTGACACTGTTAACAGCAGCTGAGGTTTCTGTTTGCATGTTCCTAAGGAAATAGCAGTTCCTAATGTATTTTGTATTGGAATTTCTACTTTGCGATATCTTTTTCCAGAGTGGTAAAACCTCTGAGGGAAAGGACTCTTTTCTGTATTTGTTTGCACAGTGAATTAGTCTGAAAGCTAAACCAGAAATTAAAACTAGCCAATGGCAATGAGATGTTCTTCTGAAATAAAGTATATACTCAATGTGAATTTGGAACAGAAAGTTATTTGCATGGGTTTAATATCCCGGAGGATGGGAGTCTCATGGTATTTTGGGAATCCCATGTTCTTAGTTGTGCTTCTAGAAGTTCCTCAAGTGGAAAACAGAGGAGATACTGGCTGAACTTACATTTTAACCCCATGAAGTTAGCTGTGTAATGAAATTATAGAGCTGTGGGCATTTCCAACTACAGCCATAATGCTAGCAGCAATTTCAAGAGCATAGCATGTCTGAAACTGGAACAAAGAAATTGATGTCCAGGAAATAAATCTGGGACAAAAGTCCCTGATTTTTCTTTTCTTTTTTTTCTTTTTTTTTTTAATAATCTAGGCACTGAGTAGACCCTGAGGTCTCTTGAGATTTGTGATGAGGAAGTTTGTAAAAACATAGATTGTACCTAAGGCAGATGAAAGTATTTAATGCATAATCATTAATAAAAACATTTTTCTTCTTCACACATAAAATGCTTTGTTTCAAAAGTGGGTTCAGTAAAGCACAGGATTAATCTGACTTCTTTGTGCACAGAGATGGCAAAGTCTCTCGCTCCTGTTACAACTGATTGGGTCTAAACCCAGTTTATGTAGAGAAATGGTGAAAAAGAATGTTTAGATAATGATAAATTATAAATTATTAGTATTTGCTTATTGCTTCTTTGAGACAGTTGACAAAATCATACAAAATTTTTGAACTTATGTGCCACCATTATTGCCTGAAGTCAAAGTTCTTCCTTGGGGAGTTATGAGATGTGATATAGTTCTGCTTTTAATTTTCCATAATCAGAAGTTGCTGTTTAAAGTTTCAGATACTTTGGACTCATGTTTGTCAGAGTCTCATCTTCAACTTTTTTCTCTAGGATAAAAGCAGCCATAATCCAGGAAAATTCTAGGCTTGCCAAAAATTTACAGACACACCCTATTTGTATATCTATGTGTACCATTGCCCCAACATATTGTATTTTCACATTTTTTCATCTTTACAAGTATTTCCTTATAGAATTGTCAAATTGCTGGGTGGCTTGTGTAAGTGCCTCGAGGTCCATAAATTGTTTGCCCTAGTGATCAGGAGGACAATATATCGACTGAGCTTAACCATTGGGTTACTGGCCAAAATAGGTGTCCTTGGATACTTTCAGTTGTTCATGCATTTCCTCGCAGAGAGAATTGTCTCTTGAGACACAGGGTGAGTTATTTTCTGTATATATTGAGTAGGGTTTTTTGGAAGAAAAAATTTTGTTACCTTTTGTATGGGAAATTATGTAGAACTTTGAGGCAGCTGCAGGGTGACATTTTATGAACTGCTGAGAGGCAGAGGGGTTTCTGCATTATGCTAAAGGAATAGAGTCATGTTTGGGAGGATTTGTATGTTCAGGAATTTGTTCAGCTGTAGTAAAAGGACTTCCTCTAGAGGCTGGTACTGGTTTGCAGAGAGGGAAATCAGTAATTTCTGTAAGCAGCCAATCTTAATGTAAACACTGGTAGTTTTCACAGGACTAATTGCTGTATTAAGCTTGTTTTGCTGAACCATATGCAACGGATTAAGGCCAGCAATTATTATTCAAACACAAAGGACAAAAAGCAAGTTATATGCAAGGGTAGTTCTAGTGTATAGCTGAAATTGGTGATAAGTTTCACAATATCTTGCCACTATGACAGTGACACCATTTAGAGACCATGACAAGTAATTTGTAACAGAAATCACTACCAAGGAGCAGGGCAAACTCAGCTTGGTGAATAATGTGTTCAGGGACTACTGCCACATTTTCTGCTGTGGTCTGTGAATGAGCAGGCTGGGGATGTGGATGTTGCTTGAGGGAATTATGCACATCTGCTCCTGTCACTTCTGTAGTGCTTCCCCATACTCTGTTGTGCAGTATTGACTAACATGGCATCCTGTGGGTTTAAGTCAGAATGGAAGGGTCCTCTATGGCTTTGCTCCAGATCTACTGTACAGATCTGCAAATTGATATAATTTACTGCTACATTTTCATCACAGAGAAAACCCCACTTTTCAGACTGATGTAAAGGCCCCCCTGAAGGCTGAGGAGCTGGAAAGAAAGAAGAATGCTGACATGCTGATTTTTGAATGCTTGCTGGTAATAAAGCCAGCTGCATTGCTCCAGCAGCCATGTGGCTAACTCAAAGTTTTCCTGGCATTCACATGGTAAAAATGCTTTTCATGATAAATTTGCTCTGCTAACCTCAGCACTTTTTAGTCTCTGAGGTACACTTCTATCTCTGATGAAATTGAAATTCAGTGCCATTGGAGTTCTTCTATGCCTGGAGAAGAGTGACTGAAAGAAATGAACTTTTGTTTTCCTAGCTGTGTTAAGAAAGAAAATTAGCAGACTATGAAACAGCAGCCATAAACTTCCTGTGTTCCCAAAATATTTAATAAACAGATATCCAACATTTTCAACCAGAAATATGGCAGCATAGCATGAAAATCTTTGAGATAAAGCATGCTGGCCTAATGCAGTCCCTTGTGAAACACCAAATGATCTCATGATAGAGTCAGGCAATATTTAAATATCAGTAAAACAAATGGCCCCTTGTGCAGAGGGCAGGGTTTCTCACAGCAAGTGGACCGTACATCGGGGACACCAAGATTTGTCCTGAAGTAAGGTACAAATATCTGTCCACCCCGACAGCAGCTGTCCACCCCGACACCTGATATTTTCAGAGTATGAATGCTAAATTAGGTCGTATCCACTGGGTGGCCAAAATTACTTCACATCAATTAATCTGCTTTGAATAATGGCATTTATCTGTTTAGTCCTTAATGATCCCATTTTCTTGCTTACTTTTTCAAGTGATTATCTTTAAATGTTTGTTTGAAATAACTATGAGTATGTATTCAGGTGTGCTGGATTTGGCTGGGGTAGAGATGATTTTCTTTGTGGTGGCTGGTATGGGGCTGTGTTTTGGATTTGTGCTGAACACAGGGTAATAGTAAAAAGACATTTTTGTTATCACTGAGTAGGGTTTACACAGAGCCAAGGCCTTTTCTGCTGTTCATATGACCTCTCACGCAGGTGCCATCCCCATGTGTGAGGAGAGCAGAGCAGATTAGAAATAAGGGCATAGCTTCATCTAGAAGTATATGCAGAGGGAATTTCCTTGGCTAAGGAGAATATGTGTTGACCACATTAAGGCAATTTTATGACCACTTTCATGCCACTTAGTTTCTAAATTTGCAGGACAAGCTTGTCTGGAAAAGAGCAATAGTAGATTATTAATGCCAAAAGATAAAGAATAAGCCAAGTTGTTGAGCTCTGCACATTTTACATTGTCTGCATGTGAATTACATTTGCAAGGGGAATAAATACAGAGCATATCACTGATGTGCAAGCCTAATTAATTAAATTCAACCAGATAAACAGGACAAAGGACGAGACTCTATTATATCCATCAAAATTCCTGTTTCTCAGAACCTCACACAAATAAATATTATCTAGCATCCTGCCAGCAAATTTGAAGTGTTCTGGACTTCATCATTTATCAGGGGTAACCAATTACCTTTATCTTCTGTGATTTGACTTCCTAGTATGAATAACCAACTTTTATATCTCTATCCTAAAATACAACTGAATATCATTGCTCTAAAGTACAAGAGCCTTGAATCTCCCCTCCTTAGGGGACAATCTACTGGCTTCTGCCAACTGTTGTACTTTGATAACTCCACTTTGCAAAGACCTCCTTTTCCCAAAAAGTGCTTTATTATACATATGCTTGGAAGTAAGTATTTTGAACTCAATTATGTAAGCAATCTGTAACTGTGAAGTCTCTGGGAAATAGCTGTTTAAAATAAAGAAAAAAAAAAAAAAGAATGAAAAAGACAGTGAACCAGCTGAAGGCTGTTTGCTTTCTAGGATACAGAGAGCTGTTTCAACTCTATTTTCTCTAGCTTTTAGTTAGCAGTATAGCTAAGTGTCAGCTTGGGTTTGAAGGAGTTACTTGATTCAGTTGTCTGTGTCTGTGGTTGTTCACTGCATGCTTGCATTACACTCTGCATAGAAATATGTTTCACAAACCCTTTCAGCTGTGTATCTGCCAGTTTAGAGAATGCTTTTTGTAGCTTCCTAAGCAGAGTTGTGGGATGTACCCATTGTTTAATCATGTGAATCTAATGTGTGGTGTTCTTCAGCTGCAATGTGGCTTTGCACAGTGAACAACAAACCCAGTGTCCAACAGTGTGAGGGTGAAGGTGACAAACACGGTCCCTGAGCAGTGGGGAGGTTCAGGAGCTGCTCCCCAGCTGGGAGGGGTTGTGGTTTCTGCAGCATGAGAGCAGTGTTAGCCTTGTTATTGATGACAGGTGCGTGGGTGGAGGGGGAAGCTGAACAATGCATGCCTGTAACTTGCCTCTTGCTTTTAGCCTGTAGCATTCCAGCAGAAAATGGTTGCAAAGAATAAGGTTTATGATGCAGATGTAAAAGTGGTCTTGGCTCTGCCCTTGAGCAGGGTTTGGTTTGGGCATGGGCCTCCGTGTAACCCAGGCCATATGTTATGCCTGTGTTTTATGAGACTTGAGGGAGTTAACATCAAAGAAAGCCTACAACTTTGTCCTTGCCATTTCTAATATAAATTACATTTTTATTTTATTTCTCTTGTCATTTATAAATGTACCTCCAGTTTCTAATTTTTTCTCTCCCCTATCTAATTATAATTTTTAAAAATGTGCCATTTTCTACAGATTTTGAGAGGCAGTGGCAGCTCCCTTTCTTTTGGCATCCTAAATAAGATGAACACTCACTGATAGAGGTATAGCAGTGGGAGGTTAACAATCACCCACTTTAATCAAAAAACTTTACATTTCAAATGTAATCTAGATCTAGGCTGGGGAGAGCTTTCACAAAGCTGTGCTATTGAACTAAATGACTGTAGTTTAGATGTTATAATTGGCTATTTTGGATTATATCATAACTCATTTCTTTTCTGTGGATGCTTTTGATCAAATGGGAAGAAAATATATTTAAAACAACTGTTGTAATTAAGATTAAATTCCATATTTTTATTGTATTTTTAGCTTCTAATAACCTATTATATTTTTGAAGTCACTTTCTGTCTTACTGAAGTACCTCCATTCTTGACCATATGTATTCAGAAAATACACTGGCAACATTTTTTAGAATAGATCCCATTTTATTTCTGTTGCTTCAGAATTTGCAAAATATCATGTTTTTATTGCCTAATGCCTTGGATTTATAATGGTCCTGTGAGCTGTAAATGAGGAAAAATGGAAGGCTAAAAAAACCCTAATGGAAAAATTTGTTAAAAGTTTGTGCATGGCTTACACTTCACTGTCTTCTGTGTCTTGGGACCAATGCCTCTGACCACTGAAGCAGGCATGAATTTTGCTACTGACTTTGTAAGGGGCAGGTAGGGTCCTCATAGCTCTGCTCAGACCCTAGTACTTTCAAATTACATTACTCAGTTCCTCACAAAGAGGTTCTTGGTTTCTTCCACATTTTGGCTTTCCAGCAGGTGATTTGGTCACTGTCTACACATAAAAAATGCTTCTCACTTTAAAAATTAAGAGTTAGTCTCAGGAGGTAAGTACTGGCTTCATGCCACTAAGAATGGACTTAGAAGGATTTAGCAAATTCATCCATGCAACTCTGTTTTAATTGCTCCTGCACTGCTGGGAGTAATATTTTACTGACAAATATTCAGATGCCACAATTTAATCTTTGTGACTACTCTTGCTAGAACATGTGTGCAAATCACATTCTCTGCCTGACAAAGCAAAGATCACTCCATGAGCCTTCCTTGTCCTTCTCTTCTCCTCAAAATGCTTTTAGAACCACCAAAAAAAAATATATGTTCTGTAATGGGAGCAGCTTCCATGCTACACTCTTTTCTGTTAATCTCATCCTGTTCTTGCTAGTCCTGAGGCTCTGAAGGAGTCAGTGAGCATTCTCTGGGCTGAAGAACAGAGTAGCTGCCCATGCTATTGCTGCGAGCACTCGGCTCCTCTCGTGCCTTTGAGAAGGGCAGCTACTGAGGGAGGGTATGTCCCATGCATATTCTGGCACTGGGATAGCTGCATTAGTATCGTGGTCGTGGCGGTTTAATGTTAATAGCCATTTGTCTCTGGGTGATAGAGATATGGTTAAAAACAAAAATCAATTAAAGGACGTTAATTTTGGTTTTCATTACATGCTCAAGGCCAAAGCTCTCCTGTACTCTGGATAATTTTGCCATTGATGAATCACATTTGTGATTACTCTGATGGCAATTACTTTGTGTTGTTTAATTATATTTTCCTGTAGGTTTGACTTGTCTACTAATGTTAGGTTGTGTTTGGGTGTTTTTTTTTCAGTTAATGTAATGTATTCTCTTTTTTCTCCCTTTATTCCTAAAGCAGCCTGTAAGAAAGATACCAGATACCCTGCAGAAGATACCAGATACCTCACTTTTCATATTAATTCCCTTTCAGAAATCCATGCTGACAACTCCAAATCTCTTGCTTAGTTTTAGATGTCTAAAAGTAGTTTCCAGGATTATTACTCCATCAGGGATTGAGTTGTGGTTGACCACCCGACAGTTCCACAGATCCTTCTCCTTGCCCTTCTTCAAGAGAGGAATGACATTTGATTTCTACCTGTCCTAGGGAGCTTCCTTTGATCACCATGACCTTTCAAAGATAATTGAAAGTGCCATTGTAATGACACCAGCCAGCACCTTTAGCACTTGGGCATGCATCTCATCCTAAATACATCCTCACCTTTTCCCATTTTTATCTACAACTTGCAAGTAACACTAGCTAATTAAATATATGACTGTGTCCAAAGCGCAACTATTTCAGAACCATCCTTTTCCCCTTAAAGATATAGTTACCTCTCTCTGCTCATCTGTTGAGCTCTTGCCCAATGGTACTTTATCAGGTGCAGAGTTTAAAATCTTTGACAAATATAACAGAGAAAGTCAACTGTTTCTCTTACAGCAAGGAGGGAGGGAAGTTTGCATTTCTAATTCTATGGTGACAATTGTCCTACTGTCATTATTCTGTCTCGTGCTTCAGCACAGATTTATAAAGCTGATATCATATGCCTCCTAGGCTGGCTTTCTGAGAAGTGGATAAAATTCTGTCTTTTTACAAGCCTGCAGGGAAGAGCTAATTCAACCAGGTTAGTCATGATTTATGAGCATTTATCCTAATCAGCTTTTCTGACAAGCCTCCCATTGGGATCCCACTAGGTTTGAAACAGACACAAAAATCTAGTTTCATTTTTCATTCTGAGATGTGCAGAACTTTTCAATTCAGACTTCCATCTGAACACTTGGTAAAAGTGACTTGAACTGTAACTGCCATGGAAAGTTTCTAACCATTTCTGACCTGTTTCCAGCAGTTTCCCAGGGCCACTGAATATAGTGTATAGCTCATCTGTACTTAGTGTTAGGGTGCTGCTGAGCATTTGGGTGGTGCTTCACATTTTCAATGAATGCCAATCTTAATGTTTATTATCATTCCAAAATCACCCTTTTGGGGTAATTAACTCTGAAATGTAAAGAAATGGAAGCAAGAAAATTAAATATTCTCTCAAACAAGCAATTAAAAAAACAAAATTTTGGGGCTGCTCAATCTTGTTATTTTCCCTGTTTTCCTTCAAGCAATGGATTTTTAAAAATAATGTTAAAAAAAATTTCAAAAATCCATCTTTGCACACCGAAGAGTTGTGACTTTGGGGGACACTTGACAACAGTTTCACAGATGGAGAAATAATTGAAGGGCCTCTATGATGTTCTGAATAATGATTTTTCACCTGGACCTAGTGATGGTTTTATTGTGTCATGTCCACGAGGGATGTTAACTTCAGTGACATTTTTTTTGGTTACTCCCTCCAAGAGTGACATTTAAAAGGAGGTAAATGTTCATTAGATGGAAGCTGTAATTCTGATGTGCTAAAGTGCCTACATATCTTCTGAGAGCACTGGACTTTGCTTTCTGAGGAGGCTGATGTGGTACTGAGCAAATTCAATGAACAGTCTTACCACTGTCTCTTAATGCTTCTTCTTAATTTCCTTTCATATGTTTTTCTTTTAGAATTTGGCTTTTAATACTCACTGTGGCAAGCAGCACTTTAAAAAAAATGGAGGTGATTAAAAAATTCACATGTAAATTGGGAGGGCATGAGGAAGCATTTGTTACTTTGAATTAACACACCTAGTGAGGTTAAGGATTTTGGCAATATGGTTTATGTTATCATTCCAACCACGGTTCTCCTCAGATGTATATGAAATCTAACCTGAGGAAGACAAGCTCAATTTGAAGGATAATTAATTTGTAATTTTACTTTAGTTCTGAATCTCTCATGTGCAACCCATGACATTTAAGGGAACACGAAACAATGGTTCGTGTCAGGTGCAAAGAGCATTGTTAATATTCTGGAGGATGGTGGAGATTCTTTGGTGTCAGAGTTATGTGAGCCTTACAAAGAAGGCACAGTTCCAGCAGGTTTCACTGCATCTTGTGTCCTGTGGTGGACAGACTGAGATCTTCCTCTCCAAGGAAGCCTGAGGTGTTCAGCTCTTCACAGCTCCTTCTGGCTGCTGCTGTCTGGAGTTTCCATCCCAAGCAGGGTAGCTGGAATTCAGCTTTCTGGAAGGAGGTCAACCAATATTTCTAAGCATCAGAAGTGATCATCCATTTAAACTTCCATAGTTGATGCTTACAACCTTAGCTGTATACTCTCCCTTAACCTGCCCCTGAGAGCCTAGTTGCTTAATAAAATGAGATCTTAGTTAATTATTTAGAGGAAAAGCTCTTACTAGCTGGAATAGCTTTTAAAACAGTAATAATAACAGCATTTATCTGCCAGGAAAACTAGAGATGAATAAGTTCCTACAGCCAAATGAAGTAAAAGTAAAAAGAATAATGAAGTATGTTTAGCCACATTTGCAGAAAGTGTATGGAGCATAGGTTCACTGAAAGCCATGTCCTTATCTAGATTTATACTGCCAAAAGATCTGCCGGTATTATCAGTGCCTCCACGAACACACTTTTTCACCTCATTTGCAGTTCTTATCCTTTGATGGTTTTTTTATTTTCAAAAAAGCATCACTGCTTTGTAGTGGGAGAGTATACACTTTAAAGAATGTTTCAGAGAAACCCATGATTCCCACACACCACTCAGGCAAGGTTGAAATATTTGAACTGCTATCTAGTTTTTGAGTAAAATATGTATTTCTTTGGTTTCCTGGGCACAGTGATAAAAGCATTCCAAGTTTTTTATAGCTTATGCAGGCAGATAGTTTTCCTTTTGAAAACCATATTTAGCTGAAAAAGGGAGAAAGAATTAGTCTGTAATCAAAGTCCACTTTCAGAGTGTGGGCTTATTTCAATAATGCTTTTTTATATGCAATTTTCATTTGCATTTAGGATTAGCTTCTGCCCACCCCTATTTATTGTCATACAAATAATTGGTGACTTGTGAAAAATGAAGTCTTTTACCCTGTAAGCCTTACAAGCAAATACTTTTTACTGGAAGAAGCTCGTCTTTGTCCTTGATGGAAAACATTTTCCTCCACTGTTCTCTGTAGCTAGGAGCTTTGCTTTTAACAGATAACAAAGCATCATGCCACAGTCCAAAGGCTGCCTTGGGGCAATCTAAATATTCCTCTGTAGGAAGAAAAAAGAAAAGCAGGCTTTGGAAGGTGTTCAGAATACATCTAATGCCCCAAAGCATAAATTTGCAATTCAAGAAAAATTAGTGTCCTATATTATAAAAACATTGATGTGACTTTTTAATATCCTAATGTTCTGGGATGTTCAATTCCAGAACTGGGGCTCAGCCCATCAAAAAAAAAAAAAAAAAGAGAATCATTTAGAAATTGTGGTGACAGTTTCATGCTCAGAATATTTATACCACTGTTGTGATTGATACATGAATTTAGACAGTTTATTTTGTAGATTTGCCAATGCTATTTCTCTGTCACCAGTTTGGTGTTTGTGTTCATTATTACAGAGCATGAGGTGTATTCCTAAGCACACAGTGACTTCCTGTTAGCAGTTGTATCTGAGAAATTTGCTACAGATTATTAGCTCTCTTTTCAAAACCTTTTGTTCTCAATTGGGGTCGTTATTTATAAATGTTATGCAGGAAGCCTGCCTGCAGCTAAGAGTAAACAAATGACTTGCAGGGCACATAAACTGGTGTGTGTTAAAAAAACCCAGGGAATTTTGCATGTGTTTAGTGAGGTAGCCAGCTGACATCGTTGCAGGCAGCAGAGCAGTCCCACCTGGCATGCTGCCACAGCTCCAAACTTTCTCAGTCAAAGCCACCATCAGTGTACACACTGATAGACATGGAATTACGTGCTCTGGATGAAATCCTGCTTCTGCTGAAGTCAGTGGCAAATTTCCCATTGATTTTTCTGGAAAGCAGGAACCTGCTTTCATAGACCCAGCCTGTTTTAGGTGTGAATCTCCTGAATTACTTAATGCTAATGTTTTACCTTGCATACACTAAAATTGGCACCCTGTATTTGTAGTCTCTGAATAATCATCAGGTTATGTCAGCTTGTACACTACAGGTCCTGCAAATTCTGCAGAGAATTTGCAGGTCAACAGACTTGTACTGACTTGGGCAGTAACACCTATAAAAATTTTGGGGTCTGTCTATGCCAGTATCCTGCTTCCAATGATGTTCAAACTAGAACAAGCTCAAAGCTTATTCATCACCACTATCAGGATCACTTAGAGACATTCACTTCACCCACTTACAAATGGATTCAAAGCTTGTCCAGGTTGAAGAGGAATTGAATTGTAGCTGCATGATTCCATGCTGATATTGGAGATTAAGTGTCTCAACCAAGGGCTGAAGGTCAGTGAATTTGCCAATACTTTAGCTTTTCATTGTTACCTATGTTGATTTATATCAGTCAAGCCGTGATCTAAATTACTGCTCCATTCTTTGGAAAAAGGCTCCTGTCCTGGAAGCAGTCCCACCTGTACAGACAATAGTCCCAATGTAATTTCATGGTCTTCTCTGGATTTATATCCTGGCTGAGCCACCAGGAATGAGTTCCTTAGGTATGATAGGCACAGCAGGCAATAAAAAGTGTATACCGGGAAACACACAAAAAAGTCTACAGCTTTATGAGACAGCTTCAAGAGTAGTATTTGTCTAACCCAGAGAAATGAATTGAAGGCTGTAAGGAGCACAGAAGGATGTTTGCAGTGGCAGCAAAACAGAAACACAAACATATCAACTGAGGCTTTTGATCTATCAAAAGAAGAAAAGTTTCATGAAGAGCAGATGAACAAAACATATTTTGTGCTTCCTTTCCTTTTAGCACTGAAAAGCAAGGAAGAGTTATGGATACCTGACAGGTATTTTCTTTATGATGAAATGCACCAAGAAATACTTTTAATATTGGTTTGATGAAAACACTACTGGATTACTTTATTTTGCTATTTAGGCTGTGTTAGTCTTTTGTTCAAGTTTCCAGCATAATTTTTTTGCTTAGTGGTGATGGGTTTGGTGGTTTGTTCCCCACCCTGAGAAGTTAGATCTGCGTGAATTGAGCTGTACATTAATTGTAATGCTAAAAAATTAATAGTTAAGCCAAAATGGGATGTCAGTATATAATGGTATTCATTAAATACACTAAACAGGGAAGCTGTCCTCTTTTTGGATGCCAGTTATGTCTGGTAACTATAATGAGCATTTCTTACAAAATGCTGTGGAGTGCTAGGGACAAAGTAAAAAGCATAACTGGCTTAGCTCTTAAGTTTGAGTGTAATATCACTGGTGAGCCGAGAACAGGATTTCATTTAAAATGAACATTGACTGAAAATAAAATGCAGTCTATAATGTAAAAATATTAATGACTAAGCTGGCAGAAAGTCTGGAATTATTGCCACCTCAGTTCATTATATTTTTAGATACTGTGCTGATCATATTTACTTCAGAGAGGTTATTTTGTTACTATCCTTCTTTAACTGCCCTGGCCTATGTCAAATTAAAAACAAAAAGAAAAAAACCTCAACAAAACAACAAATCAACAAAAAGACCTAACCAAAAAAGCCTCAGAACAAATCTTTTTAAAAAGGAGCTTCTCCAAAATGGGAGTTGCTATAAAAAAATGAAATATACCAAAGTATCTCATATGTTGTCGTATGAATTATGGTGGACTTATTTAAGGGAAACATAATTAAAAGAGAAACTTCCTGAACACACCACCTCATTTATTCTATTAAAAATGATTACTCATCTTCACCTAAATCATCTTTACTTCATTTATAAATAATCAAGGTTATAATGTGCTGAAAAGAACAAGAAAAATATCAAGTTTGGCATCCCAATTCATTTAATTCATTCAAATGAAGAATTACAAAGCCCTCTTTCGAGCTGTAGAAGACAAATACTGTAAAGATAAAAGCAGAAATAACAATCCTGGAATACTGCTAGGTAAA
Source organism: Anomalospiza imberbis (assembly GCF_031753505.1). Classification (NCBI taxonomy): domain Eukaryota; kingdom Metazoa; phylum Chordata; class Aves; order Passeriformes; family Viduidae; genus Anomalospiza; species Anomalospiza imberbis. Next base: position 9,552,856 of record NC_089688.1, on the reverse strand, counting down.
TGAGGCTAGATTGAGCAATGGTCTTTGTTTCCTCAGTTTGTCAAAATTTTTGTGTTGTCTAAACTGGGAATATTGGGCATTTTTTTTTCTCATTTCTTTAGAGTTGTACATGGAAATGTATCCTGGACAAGAGCTTGAGCATTGCACTTCAAAGTGCACTCCCAGCTATTGAGTTGTGGAAGAAAATATTTTAGGTATAATCAGTATAATATTTTTTAAAAATTGTGCTTATTTCATCTTTATCCCATTAAATTTTCATTTTTTATATGTTTTCATATAATGTAAATAATACATAATGTTCAAATATTCACATAATGTAAATAATGTTAGTAAAATAGCACATGTACATTATTTAAAAATATAAATATATAGGAGGCATATTCAAAAAAGTTTACTGATGTCAGTGTGAGATCAAAAACTATTGATCCTGAGAGCAATTATCCACATGACAGGTCCACCCTAGATATGATTTGTGATCATACAATTGTCTGGTGGTATTGATCATGCATGGTTGCATGCAGAACGAGTGCAAATGGAATCAAATCAGACTCAGTGCTTGAAGAGTTTACAGAAAGGCTCCTGTTCATTTTTAGAAGATAAGGCTAAAGGTGTTAGAGAGGTGATAGGAAGGTTAGTATGCAACTTAGAAAAATGAAAAATTGTTGTAGGAAAAATAATCCAAATAACACAAGAAATCTGTAAACCTGTTGTGCAGAGAGGGAGTTATTAGATAAGGGAGTGGGGGGGTTGAAATTTGAAACAAAGCAGCACAAATGGTCAGAAGGATTTTGAGTAGTACTATGGATACATGTATTGTGGAATAGGAATTAATCATTTATGTTGACTTGGCTCCAGTACGGCTCTGTCTGGAAAATTGCATTTTTCCCAGGGTATTGCTGTGTCAGAAACCTATGAACACCAAAATGGAAGGAGTTTAGGACCAGTAAACTACTATGAGAAAGATGACAGTTATGACATTATGTATAGAAATTAAAAGATTTGTTAAAACACACCTGTCTTGCAAAAGAAAGGAGGAGAAGCAGACAAAGGAGAATAGGGTGAGGTGATATGTCTTAAAACATTATTAGTGGCTCAGTGAAGAGCAGAAGAAATGAGAGAAGTGTTAAGCAAAGAAAAATAATGATGGCTTCTATATAAAATTCTTATTGACAACAGGATGATGATCAATTTCATGACATTAAATTTTCATGACATTCCTGGTACTATGTGTTTTCCAAGAACATAAAAAGATGCTTCAGAATTTAATGTTTCAAAGATGAACAAGAGCTGAACTATCACAGGTCTCTGAGATCAACAGGGAGTCTGTCTTGGCACTAGATTATTTTATATTTTTGGTTGTGGTGTTCTGGGAGGAAATATATGAGACATAAACACTGAAGTTTAGATGATGGTTCCATGTCATGCAAGGATGACAGAAGCACTCAGTCCATTTTTATGGGTGTGCAGGCACACTGGGATGGTGAGTTGTGGCAATCTGTGGGGACTGAGACTGCCTGGAAATGCTTCTGTATAGTGAGGAAAGAGGTCATTATCTAGGGGCTTGCTGTGAATAAGGTGAAGCACCTGTGTAATTGTTTGGTAGGATCAGCACAATTATTTTTTCATAGGGAATTGTTTTCCAGATCAGATTCTAGGTTGCTTTTTTATTAAAGTCAATGATTTGTCTTTCCTTGCCCTCAAGAAATTCACTTTTTTAAAAGAGCAGTTAAGTGCTGATGTATTTTTCAGCATGAAGTACAATTGATTTAAAATATAAAATGAGCAACCCTAAGTGAAGCATCTTTATGAAATGATGTAACCCTTTTCTACTGCATTTGTCATGCTATTTCTGTTATTGCACAGCTCTCCACAGAGCTGCCCGAGGACAGTTATAATATGGTTTGAAGGTCTTGTGGCTTTTGTAATGTACTAGACAAATGTAGACATCAATCAAACCTAATTTGCTTCTGCCAGCAACTTCTTATCCCTCTGAATAAAAAACTGCCACAAACACACCACAAAACTAATCAGCTGACCTTCTGCAGTTCAACCTTCAGTCAACCCAGTGAAATCATTCACCAAAGTATGTCTCACAGAAGTGTTACTCTAATGCTGATCCCAAGGTGCTGGTTGTCTTCTCTCATTATATTGCACATGTTGCCTGTGTTTCAACTGGCTTAGAAGACTTTTTGTGACATAAAATTACATGACTCACACTGACACAGTTCTGAACTCAGAATGCAGATAGCTAACCACAGGAAATTTAAACTCTAAAAACACTTCCTGCTGTAGGCATGATCAGACACTGGAACAGGTTGCTCAGGGAGGTTGTAGAGTCTCCCTCCTCAGACTTACTCAGAACTGCAATGGACTTAGTCCTGAGCAACCTGCAGTGGAAGACTTTGCTTTGAGTGAGGGAGGTTGGCCTGGATGATTTCCACAGTTCCCTGCCAACCTCAGAGCTTCTGTGATTCTGTGAAGAAGCCGAGTATTTCCAGCAAGCAAATGTTCTGTTGTACCAGTTGTGGTATTTCTAGTTTCTGTGTGCTCTTTGGTCTTTTACCTCTCTCTCACTTAAATCATGTGCTTAGTGCTGTCTGAAAACATGGCTTTGTGTTGAAAATGGTGAATTTCTGTATTCACTTTAGATTACTAGTAGCAGCTAAGCACTGGTCAGAAGACGACCATGTTATATACACAGAGTCTTCTTATTACTGACTGTGTCGCAGATAAACATTAGTCAAGAACATCCTTAAGGGCTATTTTGGATGAAAAAGCAGTGCAAAGGCAAAGTTATATAATAAAGTGCCAGCTGTTATTTGAACTAGGTATTACACATCCCTGTTTTGTCTGGCACAGATGTCATGGAGACACACAAAAAAAGGATGAACACACTGTAGCAAGTGAGGGAAAGGGGGAAATGTACACACCCAGAAGCTTTATTTGTCCTATGCATACAGAATTAATTGCCTAATGTATCTCTTTTCATTCTGAGAAGTAAGGTACAATATTCCCTTTTTGCAGGCTAGAAGTTTAGACACAGCTGCATGAGGCCACCTCATCAGACTTCACTGGTTATGTGCTCCAAAGCAGGAGAGTAAACCCCAATCTCCAGAGTCCCAGATTACTGTTGGAAGCACTTAATGAACCACAGGCTAGTGTCTCAGTTGCATGGTAATTCTGTCCAGTTCTACTCAAGTCCCATGCTTGGGGTGGTGTTCCACATAAAGTGTAATGATTTTTCAGTGGTATTATTCAGATATGACCTGATAGATACCTCAAGTACATTGTTGAAAATTGTCTCTCAGGAAAACAGTTGTATTTATAAATGGGGACTATTAATTCTTTCTAAATGATGAGTTAATTCTTTCTAAAGGATGACTTTGCCCACTTAACCTATTGCTAGTGCACTTAGAATATTTCAGTGTCTGCTGTAGACGTGTGAGTTAGTTAATGGTCAAGGTCAGTCAGCACTTATTACCATGAAACACTCATTTAGATCTGCTGATCCCCTTGATGGTGCTTTGTTTCTCATGGCACACTGGGTTTTATACTCCTTTTCAGTGTTTGGAACCAGGGGTGTTTCATTGCTCCTTTTGAACACAGCACTCAAAGGTTGAGTTATGTGTCGTGGTGCACGTAGATCATTGCTGCTACATCTGAACAGCTCTTGAACCTCACTCCATATTCCTCATACTCTTTTAACTCTTACCAAGTCTCTGGAAGGGTAGAAAAGCTGTGAAATGGAAGGGTTTTGGTGTGGCTGCCACGCAACTTTCTTGGCTTCTTGCCCAGCTTCCAAACTAACCTTCAGATGCCCTGCATATCATTCCTGGTGATCAACTAACAAGAAGCCAAGGTTCAGGTATTGAAAGGGAATCTGGTCTGCCTTGTGCTGTCAGCAGACAGTAGGGGGGCAGGCTATAGAAAGGTATAGCCACAGTACTTCCTGTCTGTTTGCGTTTGTGGGTTTTTCCCCTGCTGTATTTTTCAAAAAAGCCATTTGCTAAGACTGACAGAGAGATATAATTATGACATATATTTGTAAATTCTTCTAGGTTAATCAAGTGTGCAAGTTACCATGAGGGCAAGATGGACTGTTCCAAATTCATACATATTCAGGTGATCTCTGTGGCTTGAAGAACTATTTGAAAATGTGGTTTTAATCATGGAGATAGAGTCCTGTAGTGACCATATTCATCCACAGTTTCTGTGAACCCAAAAAGTTATGCTTTTGATCTGGTTACCAGAAACTTCCTTGTTTATTCCCAAGGGAAAGGCATAGTTAATATAGAATATCTGTTTGCTGCTGAGCTGACCTTACTTGGCATTGCAAATCAATAAATCACAGACAGACATTTCTGTGTCACCTTTCTCAGGATATGAATTCTCCCACTTGCGTGAGCATTTCTATTTTAAAGGAATGTAACTTACACAGGCATGTAAATACCGCAGTCAACACCACAGTGCCTCTTCCTGAAGAACATGTGGTACAGGCACTCATACCTGCTGTTTCTGGTTTGCTCATTTGTCCCATCTGCATTCAGGTAGATGAGGTCTGCTTGGTTTTAGCACTTTCCGAAAAGTAAGGTTAGAATTTCACACCGTGTGAAATATTTAAGCTTGCGTCTGATGCTGTGTATTAATAATAACATATTGATATAATTAGCTATAGGAATATAGGTGTGTGTCTTTTTTTGTTTCTTGACAGAATGTCATACATGATTATTAATGAAAACAATAATTAAAATCTTCATTCAATTTCCGGCAGAGAGGAGACTTCCTGGTTTTGCCATTTTCTTCTGCCACGTGAAAGATAAAGAAAAAGATCCAGAGTCTAAACCTAAATTAGTCTATCAGAGGGAAACCCAGTAATGTGACTACCTTATGTGAATTTTTAAGTATTTTTTTCATCTATTTTTCTCTTCTTTTTTTTTCCCCCATTTCTCTGAATGTCCAAAACAGTGTTTGGATTCTGTAGAAGCACTGCAAATTGTACAAAATCAAACTCAAATTATAGCTGTCATATCATTCTCATTAGTCTGTGTCCCAAAACAATTTGATGAACTAATAGAAATGTAGACATCTGAAATTGATAAAGGTTTAATCTGGATGATTTTTGAATTGCTTTCCTGGCAAAAAAGACTGAAATAAGCCAAGACTCATTACTTCCATATGAATGAGTATGATACTCCCTGAAGGATGGTTTTGGTTTTGAGTAGTTCTATTCCTAATTTCTATGTCATTCTCCAGAAACAAAGGATGGGCCAAAACTGACAATTGCCTTGCTTTAAACTGTTATGTTTCTAGCAAGCAGCCAGCCTTGCTCAGCTGACAGCAGCAGCTGTCTTGCCAGAATCTCAAGGCTTAATAATCACAGGAGTCACTAAAGATTCCTGGTCTAGGGAAAGGTGTCCCTGCCCATGGTGGGGTGTTGGAACAAGATGGTCTTTAAGGTTCCTTCTAATCAAAATAATTCTCTGACTCCTGCATACATTCTAAGGTAGTATTTGTTGAGTGCTGCCTAAATATGTATCTTCATCTGCTTAGGTTTGCTTCTATTTTTATTTCCTAAGGAAGAGAATATCTGCTTTTCAGAAATATCTGACCTTAAGCTGTGTTGATATAGTTGATGTGTAACTGAGATGCACAGATGGGTATCTATCATAGAATTACAGCTTTCAAATGCAAGGACAAGATCTCTTTTCAGAATCAATTGATCACTGAGGTTTGTACTCCTTTGGGGTTTTTCTGGAAGGTTATATCAGTATCACACAAATACAGAATGCCTTTGGTGCAAATGACACCTGATTCAGACTGCTGAAATATATGGGCAGAAAGTTTCATGGCTTATTCCACACAACCACTGAATTCCTCTCAGTGAATTAAACAGAACTGCTAGTTTGAATAGATTCTTCAAAAAGTAAATTTGAAAATCCTCATACTATTTGTTGTGTCCTAAAAGGCATTTTTGTTGATTCTGAACCTCATTTAACTCCTCTAAATCTAACCTGCCCTTCATACTGGCAAAAGGGGTCAATTTGAAAATCTCTGCTTTTATCAGTCCACCTGTGGAAGATTGAATTAACAACACAAGCCTAACAGAGCTTCTTGAACTGAAAAATCTAAGCCAAATACCAGTTTTATCAATTTGCTTTGGAAAATGGAAACGCTAATTATTTATGGAGTTGTGCAGTATTTCATGACATGCAATTTCATTTCTGACAGATCACATAATTTTATTATGGGGGATGGAATTTGCAAATGCAGGGCACTGATCTAAGCCCCTTCACACCAAAAAGCTTGGATGGTTGATAAGAATTAACTTCAATTTTTTTCCTTTCTGATCCCTCTTCTCATAAGTTTTTATGAATTATAGATATGCTCATGCATGTGCACAATTGTGCATATTTTCTTCAGGCTTTTTCATTATGACTTTCATTGAAATGACCTCTATGATATACAGTCTGGAAGGGAGTAAAACAGAACAAACTTTCTGTACATATATTGGAACAGTGATGTACAGAAATTTTGAACTTTGATGTCTTTACAACTTCACAGTGGTGCCTCTTTTGTCCAGATAAAAAGCTTCAAACAATATGGAAAAAATAACTTGTTCTGAAAGTTACTGGTTTTAATTTTTATACTATTTTTTTTCATCTCAGATATTCTGACCATCATTAAACCATGTTCCTAAGTACCACGTGTACACACCTTTTAAATAGCTCCCAACCATTTCCCTGGGCAGCCTGTTTCAATGCTTAGTAACCCATTTGGTGAAGAAATTTTTCCTAATATCCCACCTAACCTTCTTCTAGTGCAACCTGAGGCCATATCCTTTCATCCCATCACTTGTAGCAGGTCGCTGACTATTTCCCCTTGGTTTATGGGGGCTTCATTCTGCTGCCCATCTTTGTATTCTAATTTAGGAAGCTGAGTACCTGTACAACAACTGGCTTTACTGTTAAGGAATGAGGAAAAGAAGACATTAAGTACCTCAGCCTTACACTCATCCTTTGTCACTGTGTTTCCTCATGAATCCAGCACAGGATGAAGACTCTCCTTAGTCCCCTTTTTGTTGCTAATATATTTATAGAGGCATTTTGATTGTCTCTTATGGCAGTAGCTGAATTAAGTTCTAGTTGGCCTAGAGATTTCCAGTGCTCTACTGAACCTTATAGAAACAATTCCACATAACTGTATCCTTCTTAGGTAAAATTATAAGGTGGTGTGTTTTAAATGACTGTCTCTTTTCTTCCATTTGTATATAAGTGTGACCTACCTTAACTTATGCAGTATCTTGTCCCAAGGTAAAACCAAACAAAATAAAAAGAGCAAGAATGTTATCTTTCTAAAGGTCATGTTTCTTATGATTAATGTGTTGTTTTGAACACAAATATCACTTAGCAATTATAATGTGAATGCAACTACCACATTTTTAAGAGAAAACCAGCATGCTTGTGTATTTATTTAGAGTTATGCTAGCCAAAGCCATTTGGAGAATGAATGTTTCCCATAGGTATCCACACTTTATTCACAAATCAAACAAAAAAAATTGTAAAGGCTCTGGGTTCTTTTGTATTTTCACATTCCAGCCTGTGATTTTAACCTGACATTTCCCATCTGCCTTTGATGAGTGGCTTCTGTGCTAGCTTTTATTCCATTGTTGAAAACATGGTTAATAATGTGGAAGGTGAAGGGGGAATGCTCATGGAATAAGGATGAAGGCAGAAGGAACTTTGTGTCTTTGGTGATTGTAATTTCCTTTTTTTTTCTCTGTTTCTTGTACAGCCTGAAAGGTCTGCATGGACTGTCCTGAAATGCCAACTGGCTGTCAATGTCATCCATCAAGGGTCAAGCAAGGACTCGCTGTGACAGACACCTCTGCCTGAAAGGCAATTACCCTCAAGCTCCTAACACTGAAGTAAGCATTGGTTATAATGCAAAATGCTTAAGGCCAGCGTAGAATCTAAGGTTTTGCTTCATACTTATTTTGCAGCTGCTTTATTTGCACTTTGCCATATAGTGATGACATAAATTAATCTGCTTGCCTGAACTGGTTGTAGTGATCCCAGAGTGGTGTTGCCTGGCACAACAGCAAACTGCATCCATGTCAATGCTCCTGATATTAGCAGTCAAAGGAACACAGGCTGGAACTCAGGCAGCATGGCTCTGTCCCTGCCTCTGGGTGACCTTAGGGAAATTCTTTGTTGCCTCTCTGCTTCAGAGACCTTTCCCTACCTAAAGAAGAAATCCAGTGTACCCACAGCTGGATAGCTGCAACAAAGATACAGCACATAACTTGGGGCCTGTGATTTAAAACTAGGTTTTCTTATTCTGTACTAAATTCACTGACTATCACAAATCTCTATTTTTTTAGTAATACGTTTAAAAATCAGAATAAGCAGACTGTGGCTTGAAAGATTAATATGTTTCCTTTGATACTAGAATTCTAGTATTTTGGACTGTGCACTGCATTTCTTTCCTCAAAGACTGCATATAAAATGCTATTTGCTGACTTCTCATCTATATAATTAAAGCAAGCTCTATTATCAGAAGGATTCTTATGAGGCTTAGTGCTCTCCTACAAATTCACTGTTTTACACACATTAAAAATTATTTTCTAACTTTCCCTTCTAGAGTAAATATATAGAAAAGTTAGAGAAATTATCCTATTGTCAATTTATAGAGAAAAAACATAGGGAAAAATAGTGTACATTTGATTTTTTTTTTTAATCAGTAGTTATCTAAAGAGCTATAGATTTTCTAACTTGTTTGATCTGTGAATGTGACCAAACATTTCTAATCTCTATCAGAGGTTGTGAAGCTATGCTTTTGTCCTCTACACTGTTTTGAACACATCATGGTAATGGTCTCCTTCCTCAGGACCCTTAGCAAAGAAACATAAAGGGGCCTTGCCATGTACATCCAACTGCAGATTTAATTTTGAGATTATTTTCTTATCTTAGTGAGGAATTGCATCCTCCCTTTGTAGTGGGCATTAAATATTGTACAGCTCTCTGTGAGAAGCCTGCAGCCCACATTGCTAAACAAAGTGCCTCTGCACAGCTTCAGTGTTAGAGGTACAGCTCTGCTTCTGCCTGCCCCTGCCTTTCTGAGGCACAGCTACTGCAGGAAGTACTGAACTTGTCATAGCACTTCTAACACGTATGAAGTAAACAACCAAAAACTGGTAATGCAGTCTGCTTTCATGTTAAAGCAGAATGAAAAAGGCTTCTCCTATTTTGAAAACTGACCTTCCACAGAAATCTGTTCATTGGCAAATGCACAGTATAGTTATGCTGCTTTCTCAATGGGGAAGGCCCAGGATGGATTTTAAAGCAATCAGAAATACCAGGAGAACTTTAATGACACCCAGTATGCTGGATAAACTGGAGCTTATTTCAGCAACTGGCAGAGAAGGTGGTGACACTCTCCTATGCTCTGAGCAGGAAAAGACCTCAGCTGGACCCAGAGATTGCTGAGATTGCTAGCCCAGCAGCTCTGGTGACTTGGACCATAGCGTAAGAAACACCAGCAGCTCTGGTGTTTCCCATAGCGTAAGAAGAAACTCTACAAATAGAAAGCTTTGCTACTATGTAAATGTGAATCTTTGGCTTGATTAGAAGAAATGAGAAAAAACTTTTCCTGATGCTCTTTCATAGTATTTTTCAGAGGTAGTTGAAGCCGCTGTAGCCTTTCTGAACTCTGCCTGTGCGACTTTGCTGAAGGGTAGCTGCTTTGTTTTTTTTGATAAGACTTCTGTAAGCACCAAAGTAGAAGAAGCTTTCAGATGCGAGCATAATTCAATTTCTGTATGGAAAGTGCCTTGACTCTTTTTTAACTCTGCTTTAACTTCCTCAGATTGAAATTCCAGGTAGTGGTAGAAAATGCAACCTCATATTCTCTTTCTTGTCCTCTTACCAGCTTTGTCTGATATTGTATTGGCCTGTGAGGAGAAATGGAAGGAACTGGATTTTAGCTTAAAAATCTGAGCAATATAGCAAGCTTTAAATATTTTAAAAGTTTCTGCAAGGAGGAAGAGGAACAAACTGTTCTCTTCAAGTTGTGAGGAAAAATGTAATATGCTTAAACTAACAAAAGCAGATTTAGGAGGAGTTTTGTAGAAAGAATGCTCCAGTGGCAAAGATAATTAAGGACTAGAATAGATTGCATATAGAGGCTGGGGAAGCTGGAGGTTTTTAGAGTAGTTACAGAACCATCTGTCAGAAATGCTTTAGCTGATTTGGGGCAGGTGGATGCACCAGCTGATCCATTTGAGTCTTTCTTACTCCTCCCTAGGACTTAGCAGTAAGAGCCTGAAGAAAGGGGAAAGACTACACCAAGCATCCACAGCAGGGTGACTTTTGTATTCCAGTGTTGAAAATACAGCTGTAATAACAAATTTTGTCACGTGCTATGCAGCTCCAGTCAAGCAGGTCAAGTAGTCTCTGCCACCTTCCCATCAGGCACTTGCTGATTGCTGGATCATTTGCTTTAAAGTAATAAGAGATATTTTGGAGTATTTGTTGGAGAGATGTGCATGGGCTTGATTTACAATAAAGCATTGTCAGTTTGAAAAGGATTGCCATTATGCACATTTGTATTAAGTTGGGGAATAGGATAGAAATTCTCATCTCAGATAATTTGGTTTGCTTTGCTTTATATTTTGTGCCCTTTGAGTAATAAAATTACCTGATGGCACAGAGGGTTAATCTAGTTTGCTCTTCCTATAATCAGCAAACTATTTTTAACTGGAGGTGAAAGGGTTAGTTAGTCTTTAATATCTGCATAAGTCACACAGTGTTAATTTAAAAAGTTAATTTATTTCATTTCACTAGAAAATATTCTGCCTCCAGGAATTTTCCTTTCTGTGAAAACTGTTCTGACTGTTTTCTATTGTCTATTAACATGATGCTTTGAGGATATTTTCTATAGGAATGCTCAGACTTAGAGCTGTGCCCACCTGCACTGATATAACTAGAAAAGCAAATTGCATTATTCTCTCAGCAAGCATTTTAGTTCTTTATTGTTTTAACCTGAGTTCTTGTAAATCAGCCAGAGCAATCAGTTTTAATGACTCCTCTAAGAGAAAAGCAAACAACAATGGAAAAGCTCTGCTTTATAAGTTTAATCCAGGAAAAACAAAAAAAAACAGAAGAAGCACTGCATTTTCTCCTCATCAAGACCTCTGATAAATAACCAGTTCTCATTGCTTGCCCTGTGCTGGAGGTTGTGAGATTCCTGAGCATATGAACAGTAAAGCTGAGAAGTTGTTTTTCAGTGTTTGCTGTGAGTAGCAGTAACTCAGCAATCTGCTCAAAGGACTGCACCAACAGTAGGGAACAACATGGCTGAGGTCCAAAATAATCTGGTTCTGGTCATTACATATTTAGTGATCCCCAAATACGTTTGCATCAATTAAGGGCTTGGTTTGTTTTCACTGAAACCCAGTGCATGACTTCTCAGCTTAATTCAGCTGAGCCTTCCCTTCTGCCAGCCATCCATACAAAAATGTATTTCTCTGAGATGCTTTGGTTTTTTAAAGGAGAGAATATTTGGAAAACCTTTAAGGACTGAGGATTAAACCAAGATGACTTAACTGACTTTTCTGATTGCCAGGCATCTGCTCCTTCCAGTTGTGAGGAATTCCCTCAACAGTAGTGTCGTGAGCCCTAAAAAGGAATGGCAAAGCCAATGAATTGTTTAAATCTGCTAGCGTTCTCTCTTTTCTCAGCAGACAGAATGTCTTGATTCATGAATTTTTAAGATTATAAATTATAATCATAGAATCATAAAATAGTTGCAATTGGAAGGAGTAACTGGAGGTAATCATCCAAGCCTTATAGATGTTCTAAAAGTAATGGGTTATAGTAATTGCATTCTAAATCTGGTAGCTTATTTAATTGTTAGATGACTGTAAGACAGTATTTTGGAGATTTAAGGCCAGGAGCCCTACTGTAGGGAGAGGAGGGAAAAGTACATTAAAATGACAGCCTAAAAGCTGGAAATAAGAGGAGAAGAAGAGAATGAGAAAGGACAAGATTTAAGGACATCATTCCACCTGAGAAGTAATACAGTAGTACAGGGAAAATGGACTTATTCTTTCCAACTATATCAGTTGCTCTAATAATATAATACCTACTGTGAGCAGTGCTTCCCTGTCCTGAGAGCAGCGGTGCTCTACACTACTGCCTCAAAGACAGGGTTTTTAACCTTGCGCCCAGTGGTTTCCTTGTTGAACAGCCTTACTCCGTAATAGCGGTGTGTGCTGTTGTCACACAGCAGCAGAAACAAGCTTGAAGCCTATTTCCTTTCAGACTTCACTCTCCCTGCTTCCTAAGCCTTCTCTCCTGCCACAATACTCCAAGCAAGTCTCCATCTCTAGAGAGGCAGCATTTCTGCAGGTGTTAATGTGTGCATATGTTAATTGCTAAGCTGTCATCTGCCTGATGACCAAAGCCTGCCTTGCTCTCAGTGTGGCACTGGCTTGAATCTTTTACCTGTCCAAGTATGGATCTTTACAAAACCTGGAGGAACAGCAGTGGCCAGGCAGAGATGATAAGAAGTGAATGAAAGGGCTTTCTTTCCAGAGGACATCTTACTAAATATTTTTTTAAGAAAAGCATTTCCTCCTAAACATTTAGTGTCTGTACTTAGTCATAGTGGCTCTATGAAATCTGTATTCTCTGCCAATGAAATGTTTTATATAATTCTGGAACAAATCCACTGGTGGTGGACCAAAGCAAATTCCAATGCTATAAATCATGATCAGACAGGTTATGGAAGATAATAAGTATTTATTTTCCTAAATTATTGTTTAATTAAGATATAAAGATGCCAAAGCTAGTCTCTGTGGCAATATAAGAAAATTTTGAGTACTAACTGTTTGATTAAGTTTCCTTCCCATCATACATCTCTGCATGAGCCTGCCATTAGCAAGGAATAAAGTACCTGTACACAAAAAGAATGATGGATTCTTCTGTTTCTGTAGTGTATTTGTAATGATTACTGAGATATATATATATATGTGTGTGTGTGTGTGTGTGTGTATATATATGGACTCTTATTGTTTTTATTAAAATAATCACAAATTAAATTATTTAGAAATTTAAAGAACCTCTGAGATAAAAGAAAATGTGGGAAAATATACAGAAAAATGTACTTATATTGAAGAGTTCTTTTCCATATCATGGTGCCCAATATGTATTTTATTTATTCATATGTTTTGCTCTTCACAAAGTAAATGTCTGTGGGATGAGACACTGCTTGGAAAGGAAGGGTCACTCTTCTGCTCTTTGAGCTATTGAAAATGCTGTTGGGAGAGCAGCTCCCAGAGCCCAGGGGCACACAGGGAGGGGAGCCCAGCAAGGGGAGCATCTGTGGCACAGTGCAGACTGCTGGAAGGAACAGGGACAGACAACCTGACAAAAGTGCAACGTGTCAGAGACACCTCCTGGTGCATAGAGGGGACTGTGGAATCTGCTAAAACCCAGAAACTGAGTGAGTCAGAATCAAACCAACCCTAAGAGATTGATTCACCAAAACCACAGAAAGCTCTTAATTTTCTAATTAAGAAATTTCTAATTTCTTATTTCTAATGCTCTTATGCTTATTGTTTGGTTTTCATTTTTAAAGTTTGCCTTCAGTTTGTACTTAGAAAATAACTCGTTTGCTCCTGAGAGCCTTCTGCATATTTCCAGTGGGTTCAGGATGATTTTGTGATTAGATTTGTACTTTTACTGGGCCTTGTTGTGCACTGTTCTGTGGAAGTACTTCGTCAGTTCTTCCAATAACTCTTTCACCCTCCATGGAACAGCAAGCAGACTTGGCATCTGCTGTGTGCACAGCAGCAACTCCTGTGGAAGTGGTAAGTACAGTTCTAGTGAAATCATGCAAGGAGTGCTGCTGAATTAAGATATTAATTTTCTGTTTTCTCCACTGATTGATAGTCAGATTTTGCTCTCCTTATGTAATGCTTGGGATTACTATATTTTCTTAATATGATTGAATTGTGGATGAGCTACTTTTCACACCATTCAAGGTAGAACCAGTATACTATTTTATACAGGTTTAAAAGCCTGGGTTTCCTATAAACAGTTCCATGAATTACCCAGTTTTTGATATCTCTATATTCTTAAATGGGCACCTGGGAAATTTTCTATGCCTTGAATGGCCAGCGCAACCTCAGAAAGTTCATGTAAAAGAAGCATTTATTTCAGATGAGCAATAAATTCTAACTTTCCTCAATAAAAGGTACTGGCCAAATACCATAATTACAGCAAAGGTGAGTAACTGATTTTTAGTCATCTCCAATTTCTATTCTGTTTCATCATTAGAAGATAGGAACCTGCTCTGTTCACCTGCTTTATTTTAGGAGTGCTTGATCAGCAAAATTGCATAGTAAAATGCAAGTGCAAACTATTGAGGGGATTGAAAAGAAAATTTTATTTTAAGAAATGCTTTTGTTTTTACTGTGCTGAAGCCCATTTAGATTCAATTTACACTCTGCTTCCTTCAGATTTTATAGAGCTTTTACTTTCATGACTACGAACAGCATCTGTGTCAAAATCCACACCATAGAATTAGGCCTGTGGAGACATTTTCTGACATGTTCCCCTGGATATGTGTAAAAAAAGGAGAGTCTCCACAGCATAACTCGAGATCAGCTAGGCAGCTTCCCACTATTAAAGTGTCATACCACTGTCCATAAAGGGATCCAGTGTTTCCCTCAGACATCTTGTCTTTTTGAAGACTTCCCTGATTGTTCCATTGGATGTTCCCTGTTTGAATGGCCTCAGGATAAAAGGTGCTTTCAGATGACACTATCAAATTCTATTATTCTACTATAAACTTCTATTATTCTATCTGTAAAGACATTTTAAAAAATCCTACCTCTAGCCTATCCATAATGTCTTTTTATAGGCAAATTGCATATAATTAAGAAGCTACTTGGTCTTTTGCAGTGAGATCAGCATTATGTGATTTCACTAGATTTCTTACCTGGCCTGTAAAATGTATATAATTTAACATAAAATATGGGATATAGCAGAACATACAGAAATGTTTAAATGAAAACAAAAAGTTTGCCATCATCAAGCCTGGCAAATAGAATTGATTATTCGGTGTGCTGTGTCTTATTTGGACTGAATGTTGTTCATGAACATTTAATTGGACTGACAGTTTAGGCTTTGATGTTTTGCAAATCCACAGCTTCAAACTAATAGGAAAGCACACCCAGAGTGGCCTCACTGGTGTGAATACACCCATAGAAACAACGTGCTTACTGTCTCTGTTCTTTCACATAGTAGCTACAGGTTGAGATTTGAAAAGTTGATACATTAAAATGGAAACTCGTTCTTGTGAGAAGTGTCTAACCTGGTCCTTAGGAGGACTAGCAAGACTAGAAGGCTACTCAGCATGAGCTTGAAGTTGATTATGACAGATATTGGCATCCTGTCTAAAAGCATGTTTGAAGTGAAACATTTGAACTGCAGTAGACTGAAATCTGTCATTGTTACCTGAGCATGTGTAATAGTCTCTAGACAGCCTTTAGAGCAAAATGGTTTAGTTGTAGAAGACATTTCAGGTTTCCTGAAAGTCAAGTTTTTTACTGGAAAAGACTGGACAGTCCAAACAGTAGTGGAAAGTACAATCCAGCCTCTCTTGAGCTGCTAAATAGTAGTTTACATTTAAGTAACAGTTCATGAATGGGAAATTATTTACAGGTCTTCTTTTTCATTCAGTCTATCTTGAATTAGCTATTCCACAGTCAGAAGTAGGGATGGATGGTAGGTACAACTGGGATGCCCTGGAGAAAGTACTTTTCTCCTTTGAGATAGACTTGGTTTGGGTATGGTGCTTATGGTAAGTAACCATACTTGTGGTGTTCCCTGTATTAGGGATTTGAGGGCTTGGATATGAGGGAGATGAGAACCATCAGACCCAGGGAATGTTTATAGAATCTGCACTGTCAAACCCTGTAAGAAACATGGATGTAGAGCTCTGTTAGATGGGCATGAATGAACTTCTCATGGTGGCATCTGCAGCATAAAACAAATAATGTATGTTGGCATCAAGGTGGCATCCTTGACACCAAGAAGGGAGCATCTCACAGAGCACACATGTGGCTTTTTCTCACTGCCTGAGCAGATGGGAGTTTTGGTTGCACATAATATGGATGGATTTGTTAGCCTGGGTCAATATATAATTGGTAGTATTTCAAGCAAGATCACATGCTTAATAGACCAGATCTCTTCTCCAGACTCTGCAACCAGAGAAGAGTTATGGCTTTCCATTAGTAGAGACAAATGTAAATATTTTGCACATAGGTGTAAGATTTTTTAGGAGAAAAGGAATCAGAAAACTTGAGTTAAGAATGTTTTCACTTTCTGTTAATATGACAAAACCATTATTTATTGCTATTTATATTTATCTTGCTATTTATAAAGCTAATATATTTGCATATTTTTTATGCCTCCCAACAAATCATCTGCAGCAGTTGTTAATTGTGAAGTATCTCAGAATGTCAATAATTAGAGCAGAGAGAAAGAAAGAGATAAATTCAGAGGTCCTATTGCCAGCTCAAAACAGCGAATGCTTTAAATATGTCTTGGGTTTACATTTATTCAGAAATGATACATTATGAGAAAATACAAGGACAAAGAGAGGTACCTTAGGAATATGCTACTCTGTGGAGGAGATATGCTACATCAGATGTGTCAGACTGCTCCTATGACCCCATGTGATTTTTGATTGCATTGCTGGTTTTTAATTTTACTATTGGAAAAGCAGAAAGTGCAGGTGTTCAAAACCTATTTTACCTCAACAAAGAATAAGTTTCTAACCTTGTACCCTACACAAAGAAATAACTGTCTCCCTTAACACTAGCTTTCTGTAGCTTTCTCTTTCTGTTATTTTTCCAATTCTATCTAGTAGAGGGACTAATGTATGGAACCCAGTGCTCATTCCAGTCATGTGGTAGGTAGGACCTGTCTTTGAGTGAGTGAATAGACAGGCAAAACTGGGAGCTGTGGAAGAGGCAGGAAAAAGGAGTCTGTTGGGCTGTGTGTCTATATCCCTGTGATCAAAGAGTGTACCAAGAACTCATTGCAGTCTGATGATTTTAACAATTATCCACTCTTCTTCCCGAGATATTTCTGTGGTAGTGTTGCCCTGCCATTTGAGAGCAGAGTTCCTCTAAATCTGAAGTATTTGTGCATTTTTCAAGATTCCCCTCCTCTATGTCTCTCCCCCATCAGCCAGGATTTCAGTACAGCTGTGACTTCCTGGCAGCAGCACTTCCCTGTCCTGCGCAACCACCACGTGTCTGTATTGTCCTTTTGACACTATCAAGAAATCCTTTCAAGAGCTCAGCCCTGTTTGTGTGTGCCCATGTTCCAAACTAGGACCTAATCTCCTGTCCCACTGCTCTCCGCTATCTGTTCCATCTTTGCTGAAAGATCACATCTGTTCAGCCCAGCTCGGGGCTCTGGTGCCACATTCCTGGCCCTCACCATCTCCCAGAATTCCAGCATTCACTACCAGTGCAGAAAAGAGAGGTGAGGGGAAGGAACATTTCCCATGGGATCCTGGGTCTGATGCTGCTGGTCTCCAGTGTACCATGGGCAGCCAGGGCCCTGCTGAGTCCAGAGCTGCTTCCGCATCCATTTATCAGACATCCCTCATGCTTCCATCCTTCCTTCTTCTCTTCTGGTGAGGAAAAAAAAAATAAAGTGCAGAGACAAAAAGGAGGTCACAAATCAGGAATGCAACTGAATGAAGACGAGATTAAAGTAAAGAGGGGAAAAAAGAAGAAACTAGAGTTCTTAATATATCCTTCATGCTATAGGGCAAGGCATGGATCAGTCCCTGTGTTATTCTAACTAATTTGTCTTCCTTTAAAATACAGCCCTTTTATAGAGATAAGCTTGCTTAATCAGAGTGTTCTGTGATGAAAATATATCTAGCTAAAGTTCTAATTCAGTGAGCATTTTCTTGACAGTGCTATTGTTTGAAAAAATCTGTTTTGGTCTGTAGTAGAGAAAAGGTGGAGTGCCCTGTGGAGATTTTCCCTATTAGTATGCCAGGCAGTTGCTTATATTTCTCTATTCAGTAATCCCTGAGCTGAATCCATAGATTTACCATAGACAAATAGAAATATTCACAATACATGTAAATCAACTTTTGGTTGTGAATAGGATTTGTTTGCTAGCTGTTGATCACTCTCTCTACTGTTCTTTATGCTACGGCTTTCCAAATTGGTGTCATATAAAGGTAGATAATATGTATTTTGAATGGATTCTTCACAATCTGACTCCACTTAGAGGCTGGATATTGTCAGAGGCAGATAGTTAATCAGAGCTTAATCAACAAACTAGGAGAATCAAAATTAGTTGATGATCAAAACAAAATATAAATGTATTCTCTAATTGATTAGAGTGGCTTGGGAGGTTCTGTGAATTAAAAGATTTTGCTCAGCTGGAATGAAAATCAACCTTTCTTCCTATTTTTCATCCAGAAATAATGTTTAATAGCAGTTCAACAATCTCTGCTCCTGAGGAAAAGTAGGGAGAAGATAAAAGGAATAAAAATGGCTCATAGAAAATACCTGATAATATAAAGAGTGCTACTTTGTATGTGTGAATTTAATCAGGACTGGGGTGGAGGCAGGATGATGGGGAAATTATTACAATGAAACAATTTTTTGCCATGTATTTTCTTGCCTGCCCCAGAAAAAATAATCTGTTAACACTTTATGTGTATTTTTAAAGGAGGTACAGTAGCAGGGAGGTAGGGGGAACAGCTCTCTGTGTCCAGAGGTGTTCTCCTTCACCCTACATCTACCTTTCACTGTGTCCCATGGTAGGGTTTGTCACTGTAGGCCACTTAATCCCATGAGAAAGGTTGGCCTGTGTGCATGGCAAGTGGATGGCACAGGGAGGGACACTGGCCATCCTGGGCCATCCACAATGTCTCTGGCAGGTGTGCAGTGTCTCAGGTGCAACTTTTCCAAAACAAAATATTTTGATTCTGAGCTGAAATATTTCAGATTTCAACTTATTTTTTTTGTATGTCTAAATTTGTCCAGAAAAGGAAGTTTTTTGAGACAGGTTGTAGGCCTAGAAGGGCTAAAAGCATGAAGTATACAGAAAATAAGTATTTCAGACTGGTGATGCAGAGGAAATGTAACGCACTGCATCAACAGATCAACACATCTGAAGTCTTTCTGCATTTCTATTCCAGTTATGTTCATCTGTTTGTCATTGCCTATGGGAAGAGGTGTTGACAGATTGAATCTGCACCAAGTGAATTGGCTTTGGCCTTAACATAAGTTAAACAATCCTTTAATTATTTTTAAACTATTTTAAGCAACTTTTTCTACTTCCCAGTTACTGCTGCTACCATAGGAAGAATGAGAAGCCCTCCAGAATGTGGATGCCTCAAAACAATCCTGGCTCAGGCAATTGAAAGGCCATTTTAAACTATGAGGTTAAAACAACACTGGCTGGTGATATCCACAAAAACCTGCACCTATCTTATCGAAGTGCAGTAAAGATTCAACAATCAGATTTTGTAGTCAGATAAAAGTCACAGGGAAAGGCCTCATGGAATATTTTGTCATTAGAGAACTAAAGAATAATATTTTCTCTGGGAAAAGTCATATTTACAGATAACTTATTTCCATATTTAGTGGGGTGGAGGTTATTGTTGAAGACCTTCCCCCTTCCAATTGTATTTGACATGAAATAATTCTTTTTCTTTTAAGAACACATCCAGTACAATGAATATGAAAAAGCTGTCAGGCATGCAATTGTAATGGTATAGTGTGAAAAGCTGGGAAGTGAAAAAGATGGCATATTGAGAGGAACATCTAATTTCTGAGTCCTGAAGTTTAACTTGGCTGTACATTGTACTCTTAACAATAATAGAAGAAAGGGAGGAAGAAAATAAATCAAATAGAATTTGCCAAACAAAAGTTTGCACATCTCAGAAATGAGAAGCAAAGATTTACAGCATGCATCCAGGGAAACTGGCTCTTCTCTTCTGAAGCTAGAGCAGCTTCTCAAATTCTGGACTAATTCTCTGCTTCCCATATCTCAGGGGTGTGTGATGACACACACACCTGCAATTCAGCAGCCCAGTAAAAGGAGTGGTTTTCAGAACTGTGTAATTTTTCAAGGTGCAAGCAATGAATGCTGTACAGCATCAGCTGGTGGGTGTGCTGCCCAACATGACACATTGCAGAGTAAATCAGCTAGCCTGCTACTTGAAAAAACTTGCCAGGAACATTGTTGGATAGAAAAATAAAAAGTAGGTGAAATCGCTTGCAAACACATGCCATGGAAAAAATAGGAATGATCTATAAAATGGGGGAAAAAATCTACTGATGTCACATCAGAATACCCAACAACTTTGGAATACTATTACTCTTGTCAGTTCAGCTGCCTCCAATTAAGTATTTACCATATGTGATAATATAAAGATTCTCAAAAATTCACTAGGCATAATTATTTTTTGGGGAGAAAAACATACTGTTAAGTATATTTTAGATTTTCTCTTTTCTCCTTGCATCCCACCCTCTTGGCTCTAAATAGTTTTCTTCCAAAAGCCTAAATCTGGATTTCCTTGCCACATGGAAGTTTTATAAATTAGCTGCCTCTGCCTAGCAACTGTAGCAACATTTCAGGGACAGTTAATGATTTACAACAACTAAAGTAATGGAAAGAAATGCCAGAGTGGCTCTTACACTATCCTTGAGAGAACTCATTTGCAGGGAAAGCTGCACCACTGAGAATCTTTTCTAGAACTCAGATCACTCTTTCTGTTGACAGCTCAATGTTCTAGTGAGAAAAAAGGGGCAACACTTGACACCCCATCGGCCCTTTATTGCAGTTGCAGCTTTGAGATCTACTGCTACAATATTTGCAGATCAGTCACACAAAGAAAGTGGGAGTTTTAAAAATAAATTTATATGCAAAATTGCATGGCCACCTTAACTCAACCACTTGTATATAAATTTATTTTTGTATATAAATTTATTTTGTATATAATTTTATTTTTTATGTAAATTTATTTATTTATTAAATTTTATCTTGTATATAAATTTTGTATATAAAATTATTTAGTGTATTTAGTTTTATTAATTTTTAATGCCTTAGTAACCATCATGGGTTTATGGTTTTCTGAGTATAAGGAGGCGGAGCAGACCTGTTCTCCTACCACTTTGTCTCCTCAGTTGCCAAAAGAGCAATGGGAGGTGTGCACGTATAAGCAAATGGGACAAGGCAATAACAGGAGTGGGGGCTCTAATGCACTTGGAGGCTGCATGTTTGATGCTTCTTTCCCCTCTTTACTTTTCTGCTGCCCGTGGAATGCTTTCTGACACTTGCTGATTGTCTTCTAGGGCAAGCCTCAGTTTGAGTCCCAGCCCTCAGAGTGCCATTCACTCAAAGGCTATTGGAGTGGAACACATAACTGAGAGAGAAGATGAATTATCACTTGAAATTAAGAAGCTCTTAAATAGATCTAATCAACATGTCTCTCTTGAGCAGAGGTTGGAATGCTGAACTATAGGAGTCAGAAACATTTCCATTTTAATGGCATTAAGTAGGACATGAGGCAATACCCTTGAATTTTTCTGCTACAGTCTTTGTCTTCTGAATGGGAGATGCTTAAGGACATGAGAGGTTCATATCTTCTGACAACAGTGACTGTACCATAGAACATCAGTCAGGGACTAGAACACACCTGGGACAGAAGCTGAGCAAATGCAGAAAACAAGAACAAGAAACCCTAAACCCAAAATAATTATGTGACTTTAAACAGCAAGTTCTCAAAGTTAGCACAGAGCAGTTGTATAACAACAGCCAAAAGATAATCAGTAGGATGACAAAGTCCTTCAGTACAATTGTGTCAGGAGCTTTGGAAAGGTGTGGAATTCTCAATAGGCAGCAGAAATCAAGAATTGTGGTGAGCAAGTCAGATAAGGCTGAGTGCAGCAGGACCTTACATAGAGATATCCCACACACTTTGGCTATGGCTCTTTTCATTACCATTGCTTATTTAGTAACACTAAATTCAGCCACAGATGTTTAAAAACAGTGATTAGAGATTCTGTGCTAGGCAGAGAAAAAGGGAAAAAGGAGCTGTATCAGCCTTGTCTTTCTCTTTTAGCTTTCATGCAGCATTTGTGGGGGAGTCTCTTGAAAAAGAATTAAGAGTTCAGTGAAAATGCACTGTAAAAAGGCCTTTGATGAATCCTGGAGCTACCCTGTTGCTTCACACCAGCTAAAAAATACATGTTCTTAAAGGAAAGTAATAATTGTATTCTGATGGCAACTTCTTTCAACAAGGTTTCATATGTCTGTGTCTTATCTAAGAAAATAGCTACCCTCCCAAGCCTGCCAGTAGGTAAATAACTTGTCTGGGTTGAGCAGCAAATCTCTGAGACAGTGGAATTTTCTTGTGGCTTTGTGCTTCAGAAACACTGAGAATAAAGGGCAAGATTTCGTGACATTCCATTTGGTGGTGCTTGGAAAACAGTCAGGGTATGTGTGTTTATGAGTCATTAGGTGGAGTCAGTTGCAGACTTAGAGAGCCTGCAGGCTGGTATTTCTGCCAGAGTTTTTCTCATGGTATGAGTTAAAGTAAATCCAGTGATGCTACTAGAGCTAAAAAACTGGAGGCCTCAGCACAAAGTTGCAAATTTATTTAGAAAATAAAGGATCTAGTGGTTTAAAATTGGAAATAATGTCTAATTTTAAGTTTTATTGCTATGATTTAATTTGGTTCAAGCACAACAAAGATTTTCAGTAGTGATTTCTGCAGTCAAAGAACTAGTGTCCTACCAGATCCCACATCTTGGGACACTTCAAGAGAGAAGGAATGAGCTAAAAGGGAGGAGACTGTGGGATGGGCCTTCCTCTCAGTGAGCAGTAATCTCATAATGCTCCAAAATGTTTGTTTCAAATCCTCTAACCCACAAAATGAGGTTGCTGTTGTTACATTTCTTACCTTGTCATCCCTAATGCCACTGCCAGCTATTGTTAAGAGTTTTGAAAGAAAAAAACACACAAGCCTCAGATTTTGAAACAGTTCCATCTGTATTTGGCAGTAGCCAATTTTACTTCTTCACAGCTACCTTGGATCTAGGCTATGTGTTTAAATAAATAAATAGAATCCACCTTTCCAAGAGGCTTTAGAGTAGAGCAAAGGCAAATATTAAAATGCAATAATG
The DNA here is from genome assembly GCF_031753505.1 of Anomalospiza imberbis. Classification (NCBI taxonomy): domain Eukaryota; kingdom Metazoa; phylum Chordata; class Aves; order Passeriformes; family Viduidae; genus Anomalospiza; species Anomalospiza imberbis. The sequence goes on along the minus strand of NC_089688.1, from coordinate 9,529,617 downwards.
AAGGAGTAAGGGTAGACAAATTTGGGAAGCTTAAGAGATTAATAAAGGCAGAGGATTTTTTGTAGCTGGAATTTTCTTTAGCATTGTGGACTCTGTTGTGTAACCATGGCATGCTGCAGATGCTACAGAAACAAGAAACCTCACGGCTCCTGCTTTGCATTGCCTCTTGTGATATGTCAAATCTTCTGGAAATCAGAATTCAAGTAGTTACTGTATACAATTTTTCCTTATCTTGCATAAAATTCATCCTTGTGCTAAAGCATTTGCTTCACTTCTGGATTGCCAGATTTTCAGTGCTGTAGAGATCTACAGCACTGAAGAACAGGCTAGAAAGAAATGGCTGAGTACTCTGCACGAGACATAATGGGGTTTGTCTAGTGCATATAACCATAAAACCTTGAGCAATTATACTGTTTAGCATGGTATTTTCACATTCTTCATAAATTTTGTTGCAAATTGCAAAATAGTTAGTGTTCACTTAAAGATTTATCTCCTGTAGTCAAGGTACTTGTTTGGAATTTCAGCTTGCTTCTTATTTTCTGGTGGTTTTGCCAGGTTCTAATGACAGGCTGGCAATGAAAGTGTTAAAAAAATTATTTACAAAGACTCCAAGTAGACTAAAATAAGAGAAAATGAGTCAAATATCCAGATCATTAGCTTTTATGAAAATGAGAAAACTCATTACATTATATATTTTTGTGTGCTTTTAATAATATATTTCCATAGATATTTGAGAACTATACATGAATGCTACTATATTTCTTCCTCCTTACATCACATCTGCATGACCAGGTGGACATCTGAAGTGCAGTGAAACTTCATTTGTGTAAGAATTGCTTTGTGTACTGTGATGGGAAGAAGCACTAAAGTGTGGTGACCACTATCCTTTAAGCATTTGAAACCTGGATTCCAATCTTGCCTTGAATTTCAAATGAAAATAAGTAAATATGTCATCTTTAAGCCTTAAGATTTTACTGGTGCCCTTGATGTAAGTATCCATCCCAATAGTTGATGTAATTGTGTGGCTCTTCCTCTGTTGAGGACTTCAGGACCCCTAGCAGGATTATTGATGGTTAAAGAAGAAATGTATATCTCATACTCAGTGCATAAAAACTTCCACAACAGCAGATTTGTTCAGTCTGGGAGCAGGGCACATTTTCAGAGCATTTAGAAAAAATGAGACCATCGAGTGCCTGAAATGAGCTGCTGGAATCATTGTCACAGTTCCAGGTTCAGTTTGGCACCCACCGTGGCTGCACCTGCTGATGCCATTATGTTGACAGGTACAAATCACCAGTCATGAAGGAGAAAACCATGAAACAGGAGACAACTGGTGCCGACTGCATAAAGTAATTACCAATCCCAGAGCCCGAGGCAGCAGTACCTAAAAGGAAGCAGGTGGACCACCAGGGACTGTGTGTTTTCTCCCCACCCCTCCAGTACAACAGCCACCAAACATGCAGAGACATTTTGCAAAGTGCTTGCTAAAGAGAGACTCCCAAGGACGTGACAAACCCATCTCTCTCTTCTTCTTTTACACACATCTTTCAAATGCCTACATGCCTTACAGAGATTTTCCACTTGTATTTTGAAATTGAATGTATTCTGCATCTTTAATGAATGTGCTGAGTGTAAGCAGAAAAGAATGGAGTTTTTGTGTGCTGTTGAGCAGTGTGAGCTTTAGTTTTGCCATGTGTCTAATTAGGTGGCTTTTTTAGTGTGTGCTCTGTATGGGCTAATTAGAGGAGTCTGGCCTATAGCCAGGCTATTTCTTCCTTAAAGATTTGGTTGCTCTACAGCATTGTTGGAACAGATTTGTCTTTCTGGTTCAGACTGGGAATGAATAAATACCACAGGTGGCAGAATACGAGCACAGAACGTTACCTGCCTTGTTGATAGAGACAGACTGTAAGTCCTAAATGGATGATATTGGCACTTGTGAAAAGTCAGTTCTGTTCCTCACTGATTATCAGAGACATTTCAGCAAAATGTCCAGCAAAGCTGCAATCACAGTAATTGCATAACAATTGCAATCATAGGTCTGTTTGGCCTTTCTGGAAGAAGAACAGCTATTTGTTCTACAGTGGGTAGGTTTCAAATGCCCTGCAGTGTCAGGTTTGTTAGTGAACTGTGTGCCTTGCTGAAAAACTGCCTGGGGATCAGGAGTTAAGGCATAGACAGAAATGAATGGCATCTATTTTAGCCGAGCTTGGCACAGCACAGAGGGGTACCCAAACAAATCCCAGCGTCTCAGAGATAGAGAGAAAGTAAGCAAGCTTACAAAACTGAAGTCTTTAGAGCTGTTTTCTCTCCTCTTGCTTTTCCTGATTTCTGCTTTTACTCCTCATATGTATATCATATTTATTATCTCCCTTCTATTCACTTCACTGTAATACTTAATAAGAAATGTTATGTTTTATTGTCATAGACAGTGGCTATTGTCACATACACACCTCAGAGCACGGTAAAATAGTGCCTGAACTTGATTAAAACTCAGCAAAAAAATTATTGTTCCTTGAAAAGTGGGATTTTGACCAACTATGCAAAATGTAAAGTGGCCGGAGCAGGAGCATAATGTCTTGTAACTATTCCTCTATTAGCAGGCATATTCTGCCCTTCTTTCTTACCCTTGATCATGGTATAGCACTCTTTCTCAGTATTTCTTGCAATTGTTGATAGATTTCTTTATGCTACATAAAGAAATGCTGATGCTGACCATATAAACTCTAATCCTCAGACTAGAACAGGGAATTGGTTTACTGGAATATTTACACATAAAAGGGCAAAATCCTTAGTTCAAACTATGCAGCTGAATGGAGTTCATCAATTGCAGAGAGCCTTGGGACCTGACCCTGCATCAAGTCCATAGATTGTGGCCTAGAGGTGGTGAGGCCAAGCAGACATTGGGAGAGGAAGGATACGTGATGATATTACCAGCCTGCAGTAACAAAGTGCATGTGAGCTCTGCACTCACATACTAACTGGAAGAGAACTACAGAGGAAGAAAGTAGTTTAGGCAGGTGAGTTTCTCAACCAGCCCCTGGACATGTATTTCAGCTACCCTCTTCCACTTGTGGGAGCTGGCAGTGCTGCTGCTACCCAGCTGGCAGGTGCCATTCCTCCCTTGCCTGCTGGCACTCTGGTCAGGTGTCCTGGCTGTTACCTCCCTCCTCTCCATTTCTGTCTGTCCTGTTTTAACTCCGCTTCTCATGTTTTGTGCTTGTTCTCATTTGCACTCTCAGCTGGTTTTTTGGCCCTATTTAATTTTTCATCATTAACCATGTTCCTCTTGAGGTGTTTAATGTAAATCAACAGGTCTAAGTAAAATATGGGTTTGGCACTTCCCTGATGCTGGGAGCAGAGCAGCCATCTGGGCTGTGTTTTGGGGAGAGGTGCTGTTAGAAGATGAGTGGGCAGAAGGCATCAGCTGCTGCTTTTAATTAAAGTCAGGGGTGCACATTGTGGAGGTCCAGAGTAAAGTTGAATTCTTTGCTATTTTAACTCTGCATTTTTACCTCACTGAATGGTATTAGAGTAATTTCTTGCAAACCTATGAGGTGCCCTGAGAAAACCTGTCCCAAACCTTGAGGGTCCTTCTCAACTTCAAATCACTTATTTCAGTCAGGCAGCCTAAGGACGAGTTGGGGTCATTGTCCTCTTTTCACTTGGCTGTGACTCGAGAAGGAGCACGTGTGGTTGTGGCAGTGGAGAAAGACAGTTTGGCTCAGTGGGCTTCCAGCCCTTCCCTCTGCACCCACGTGCTGGCTTCTAAAGGGACAGAGCTGCAGGAATGTGCTCTTCTCTTTGGGCACAGAGTCAGCAGGGACATGGCGCTGTGTAAAGGACACAAGGTGACCAGAGGCAGCATTTCTGTCACTGCATAAGGGGAGGGATGGGACAGGCACATAATTGTCACATGGGAATTTTTGATATAGGGGGAATTCTCTTCCTCGGAATGTGGCAAAACATGGGGGATAGTAAAGGACCAAGAGAGAAAGCCTGTGCATTCTCAATAAAGCAGGCCCTCAGGGTTAAGCTCATGACTTTTCACAGACTTGTGGTGTCTTCAGTCTTGCCCAGAAAGCTGCATGTTGTCCCAGGTAGAAGTAACTCTTCCAGGTTTCCCACACAGCACAATGAGGAGACAAGGAAGGTGCAGAAGATAACAAGGGAAAGCTCCTGTTGGAGTCAGAAGACCAGTCCCACATAAAGTCAGAGTGTCACTCACTGTAAGGCACTAAATGGGATAATTCTTGCATCAGAGCCAAAGGGCAGCATCATTCAACATCATCCTCCTAACTTCTAGAAACGGGAGTAGGAAAATGCAATGGTGGGTGAGAAAGGTGAGTCTGTGGTGTCAGAGTGCAAGAGGCTGCAGTTAGAACAAGAGATGAGATGGAAACAGAGCCAACAGGGACAGGAAGAGATTGTGCCAGCACTAGGAGATGAAACCTAACCTTGAGCAAGTCTGCAACGTGTAGGAACACCAGCAACTTCAGCAAGAGCTAGAGCCCTACTCCTCAAGAGAAAAATAAAATGCATGCAGGTTGTCCTTGTGTTATCATGGGGGAATCTTGACACAGAAATGTCTTTCTGTTATTAACTACTCCAGGTCAAGGGTCTGACACTCTTGGATAGAGCTGTGAACTGACAGTGGTTTCTCAAGTCACTTTCTGATTCCAGAAAGACTAAGAAGGTGATCTGTTGTATGTGGGGAAAAACACATGGTCCTCAGCCTCACTATTTAGCATTTTGGGAGGGACACAATGCTGTATGGTCCTAGTCCCAGGGAACTTCAGACACAGCTTCTACAGCTCATTATATTTTTCGCATTATCACAAATTAAGGTATTTTTCAATGGCTGTTACTTGGCTCTTTGCTCAGCTTGTTTTATGAAGGAAGCAGAATGAACTTAAATCTCTAAATAGGTAAAATAACTTGTATTTCATTTCTTGCTGTTGATAATAATATCATAATGTCTACAACGAGTTTGGGGGTTCAAACCTTCATCTTCAACCCTAAGGAATGAAAAGCCCTTAAACCTCTAGGAAGAGAGTAAAAGCAAGGATGTGTGGAATTAAAAAAAAACAAGCCTCAGAGGATAAACTGAATTATGATTCATGCTGCAACATGGATTGGAGTTTGTCTCACACAAGGAATCATCAGGAAGCAGCAAGCAGCTAAGGATGAACCCAGAGCATGCCTGCAATTTTAATGACAGAAGCCAATCCTCAACAGGCACGTTTGTTTGTTATGGTGAGCCTGACGAGCTCATTTTGGATGCTGCCACCCAAAGAGCATCATTCTCTTCCTCTGTGACTCAGGCACAAGCACGTAGGACAGTGATCTTGCACGAGGCTTAGTGTTTCAGGCAATGTGTATCCTGTTTGGAGTAACATTAACAGAGAATTTTGGCACATGCAGGCACACTAACAGATTGCAAAACCACACTGAACTCCAAGGAAAAGAAGCTGTTCCCTCAGATGGCTCTCCACCCGTTGATATAAGCCAGCCAGCTCTTCCCCTTTGCATTTAGTCCCAAGGTTTGTCTGGGTTTTTTTATCTACCTCCTACTTACAGGCAAGGTGATGGAATGCTGCTGGGCATGGGAATTGTTCCAGAATCGAGTCCAGCTGCTCTTTAAGGGCTTCATTATCAATTCACAGCTGTATAGCTTAGCCAGAGGAAGAGAAGGCAAGCATAGCTTCTTCTCTCCTACTGGTTCCAGGTAGTTAACTTGTGCACATTACTCCTGTACCCCCATTTTCTGAGACTAAGAGCAAATAATGGTCCAACACATGGAAATGCTAATGTACCTCTGGTCCTGTGACCAGCCCTGCAAAGCCCTGTCACCCTTGCTGTGATCATGCTGGTTACAAGCTCCAACCATGCATAACCTGATTTGCTGCAGGAGGCGTGAGTGTCCCAGAACTGTGTCCTTGCACTGATCTGATTTGCCCAAGAAGAGGTCACACCTTCCCTCATTGTCTCTGGTGCAAATCCGTGGCAGATTGACTGACACTAATGATCTAGGAGGGAAGGTTCTCCACATTCCTTTTCATAAATGGAGAAGAATTTTTTGTATAAAAATTGCATTTCAGTGTTTTTGGAAATCCTGTAGTTTAGTGAGGTGAATGTTCTTAAAAATGACAAGTTTGCTACTGGTGCTGTTGATTTTTATGATATTTTATGTTCTTGAGGTTTCATAGGTTGGAATAAACTAGGCAAAGTAGAAAGCCAAAAAGCAAATAATGTTTAACATCAGTCAGGTGATCTGTTGACCCAGTGAAAAGGGAATGTGGAGTCATAGGTACCTTTTTGAAAAAACTGGATGTTTGCAAATTGGAATAACCCAAGTGAAAATCTTGAGATGAAAACTAGCTTCAGTGCTTCAGCTTAATGGGGTTTGAGGGGTGCAGGGGGGGGGAATTTGTGATTTCTTCCTTTCTGCCCAAAAAACTCTGGGGACACTTAAGCTTTCTAGTGTAAGGTGTATGGCTGGGGCACTGCCCCTGCCATGGCAGAAGTGGGAGGTGCCCCCTTGGGACAGGGGAAAGCCCAGTGCTCAGTGATTCATGTATTTTTCTCTTTGGTCTCTCCCACTACACTGGGTTGTACCAGGACAATGTGTACCACAACAGAGCAAGCAAGAGCCTAAAGCCTTCCTCATCCTCCCAGGAAGTGTCTGACTGCAAGGTGGCAGCCAAAATTTCTGTAATGCTCCATGGAGACATTAGCATTAAGGATGGCCTGATTTAGAAATATTTACCTTTCTCTTACAAGCAACTTTTTGTTATATTGGCTAGAATAACAAAACAGGGAAGGCCAGGAGCTGTGCTAGTGAATGGTGACACAGACTGCAGCTGAAGCAGTGGGTCTCTTGCCTGGCACCTGTGCAAAGCCTAGGAAGTGTTAAACAGCTGGTAATGGTGTTAAAAAAAATCAGCCTGAGAGAGAAATTTCCTCAGCACCACTTCCACTGGAACTCACAAGATCTCAGACAGCCTCTACCCCTGGACAATCTCCTTACTGGAGCTGCCTGTCTTCATTCCACCCTTGTCCCTCAAAATGTGTGTGTTGAGGAGCAGCCAGAGTAGGTCTGGTGAGAGCCTCTCTGCTCTCCCATCTGGGGAGCCACCACCTGCTTCTCACTGGCGGTGTGATTTGTCTTCCATCACACCTGTGGCCAAGGTCATTAAAACCCTGAGCACCCTCTCCACTCCTGGTTTTCACTGAGGAACCAAACAAGGACTTCAACAGGGAGTATTAAACCATTTCCTGCCGCGTTCGTTCCTGCCTGCAGGTGGGTCAGGGTTTTTTGGGGTGTTCTCAGCAGGGCACAGCAGTCCCACAGCTACTGCACAGGACAAGCCCAGTTCTGCTGGGATGCCCAGTACTGCAGGGAACTGCTGTGCAGGTCCCAGTTTTATATCCATGTGCCAGCCACAAGAGGAATAAATACACCTTGGCACCAGCTCCACGTGCCTTGCTGGCCGAGGCTGTCAGCTATTACTGGGACAGATTTGATAGCCTACAAGGGTATGAGTGAGCAGTATTGGAGAAGTAACTTGATTTCAGAAAAAGATCCGTATCGAGCAACTTGACAATGCACGCTGCTTTCTCCAGGCAGAAATTCCCAGTAACTGGGAGAACTTGGTTTTACTCAGTGATTTTTTTTTCTCTCTCTTTGTATTAGAGCTCATTTGTTTCTTACTGATTAAAAGAAAAACACTTTGGAATCAGCAGAAATGATTTACAGTTTAGTTCTTTAGAATAGGAAAATCAATCAAAATATTTTAAAAATAGAAGATAATAACTGGAGCCACTCATCAAGATTTAGGACTAACTGCAGGCTTGATTGAGGACTCTAAAATTAGCTTTTATTTTATTTTTCATGTAAGCATGTGCAAAGCATAACTCAGTAATTATCAAACTGAAATGTCACTGAAAAATGGCTTAACTGGATCCTTGTATTAGATTAAACAGAATGTCTTTTCCTGCTGCAAATCTCTTCAGTAAGTGCTCTCTATCTCAGAACATGTAGCTCCTTGTTTGAGACTGTTTCCACTTCAGATATTTTGCAAGGCATAATTGTGTATATACTCTACTTCAGTAGGAATACTCTGATTTACACCCGATCGTGAGTTGGTTCTACATTTATTCTTTGCTAGTCCATTTATGTTCCTCTCTCCATGGATTTAAAGTCTGCTGAAAACTGGTGTCATCAATTAGCAGACTCAGTGCTGTCCTGAGCTGCCCCTTCTCTGTGTCTTCCTTGAATCTTCACTGCTTGTGAGCAAGGGGTGGAGCCAACTGAGACAGGGATCTTAAAATGTATTTGCCTGCCCTAAGGTTTTGTGCTGCTTCTTTCTGCAGCTCTCAATCATTCCAAGGTTACAAAACCACCCAAAAAATCACTGTGTGCAGCATGGTTTGCCCTCTGTTCCCATCATTACAAATGGATGTTATTTAATGATATAAAGCACAAAGAAGCTGTGATTGTAAGCAAACATGCAGTTTTAGTTTTGATTATAAAACATTCTGCATTGCTCCCAAATTGCATTAAAATTGAAGTCTTTATGCATCCTGATAAATAAAAGCAGGTGATTTCTAAGGTAAGTAAGTTTTTCACAACACCTTGTAGGCACCAAAGGGGACTCTGGAGATTGGGTCCCTGTTCCAGTTACTCATAATGCTGGGCTGTAATGAAGTCACTTAGCTCTTAGCTGCTCTCTTGGAAAACTGAAAATACTTTAATAGATCATCTAAATGGGGCATCTGGGCATCTGTTCCAAATGTTGGTCTCCTTTCTTCCCTCCTGCAAAATAATGGTACTTCTTTATTCAAATTACCTTATTTTGTACAGGGCAATGGTGTTGTCATGAAAGAAAGCAAAAATTAATTGCCTAAAATAAAAGTGAAAGAGTGTTTCCAGTATGGCAATGATAGGAATTTGTGTAAGATCCAAATTTGCTCTCTTACTGTCTTTAAATTAATATTAAATAATATATGTATGTATAAACATTTCAGAACAAGTTAAACATTTTCTTCAAATTAAATCATTGCTAAATTTGGGCTAAAATTTCTGTTACCTTCAAAGCAGAAAATGCTTTAAGATAGGAAAATAATTAAACCTCTCATCTTGGAAGCATCAAATCAAATGTCTTCATTTCAAAGTGGTGTGGGGTTTTTTCCCAACAGAGTTTCTTCCAGAAGCCATCTGATTAAACATTAGCAAAGCTGTTCAGTCAGTCCAAATACTTGGGCATTATTTTTCTTCATGGTAAAAGAATGTTTTCCCAGCTCTCATAGTTGCAGCAGACAGAACTTTGTTATCCTCCTATGACCTCCAAGTCCTGGATGGCTCTTTCACTTTAGTCTGAGCTTCTACTAAATAGAAACTACCAAATCCAGGGCTGTTTCATGAACCATAAAGTACATTAGCCATCAAAAGAAATGGAAACTTTCCTCCATTTGCTGAAGGATTAATAAGCAAAGTGGTTACAATTTAAGAGGCAGGAGCACAGCCCTGGTTGCCTGGAAACAGGAGGATGCCTTTGGAAAGTCATACCAGGCTTGCTTGGGAGAGCCATTCCAACACAAACTGATGCCCATCTTGTCCTTTTTAAAAACATGACTTTTCTCATTGCTTTTTATAAAGATTTTAATGAGTTTAAAAATTAATTCAGTGTTTACCATATTTCAGCATGAGGATATATGAAGCAGTATCCAGGAGTTAGAGATGGATCTGAAGAAGGGTCCCACATCCAAACTTGGAAGAAATTATTCAGATTTCAGAACTGCTCTTTTTCTTTCACTGATGACCAAACTGCTCAGGAGTGTTCAAACCTGGGTCAACCTACATAACTAGAGGAAGCAGAAGTTTGGGTGTTTTGCCAGGAGCCATACATGAAGCTGGGCTCAGTTTAAAGCCTGTCTTTCATCCCAACCAAGCTCATTTAAAGTAGCGTGCATAAAATTAGTTATATGTCTGCAGGAAAACCAGTATCAAATCCTGACCAGCTGTGGGAAAACAAAAAGTAATAATTGTATTAACATTGCCAATGTATTCAATTTTCAGGCAAGCTTTCCATGCAACTTCATCAGCAAAACCATATAAATAATATCCCCTGTGTTAAAAAGACCTTCAGTATCCAGCATACATTATGGTTTATGAGTATGACATGATTAAACCAAAGCTGACCTATATTGTTCTGCCATTTCTCACCTGTGACCTTTTGCAGGCATGCAGAGCTCTGGGGACACCTCCAACAGTCAAAGGAAAAATGGAATTTCTTTGGAATTACACTCCTGGACTCAGCTTCACAACAGAGCCCCACCTTTGCGCTGTGAGGACCATGTGAGAAGGAAATGCAGGTATCTCAGGTTCTGGCATCACAGCCCTTTGGATGTGATGACTAACTTGATGAAAACATCCAGAATTTTACTTAATATTTGGATAAAAAAGAATTAAAATCCAACACTTTGTCTAAAATGTGTCTCCCTTCAACCACTGTTTGTGCCCACTGCAAGTGAGCATGGGAAATATCTTGCTTTTCATGTTGCGTTTTGCAGAATATTTGATGCTCCCAGCTTCTGCATAGCAAAAGTAGACACTGAGACCAGACTTTTTAAGAGTCCTTAGACATGGAAGGAGTTACTTTGTTCAAAAAGGAGTTAAAAAAGAAAAAAAATTACTAATACTTTAGAGGGCAGAAAAGGATAGATTCAGGATACTAGCTTTATGCCTTACACCCTCACTCTCTGATAGCTTGAACTTTTCATTACCACAGTTTCTCTCTGTGTTAAAGTGGAGATAATGCATTTTTGCTGGGACTATTGTGACAGCAAGTGCTTTGCCAATTGCTTTGATGTCTTTGAAGGAAAAAATACTCTATCTGCTTAAATTTAGACTGCCAGAACATTTGAATCAGGTGCAGGTGGCTTTGACCAGATTCCTGTAGGGCCCTTTATTGCATAAGGTACGGTGCTTTTATCAAACACGGCTTTCCTTTTTTCATTGCTTCACAAACGATCGTGATGTCCCCCACAATGTGACACTTTTGCCTAGAACTGTTTGTTCTTGCTTAACTCCTGTGTGTGCTGAGAAATAGGAATATTTCATGAGAGTCTTTGTGCCTGGTAATTTTATCAGTTCTTATCAGGTTGCAGAGAAAGAAGTGGCAGTAAATTGGATGTCTTACCTTGAAAAGCTTTCAGAAAGGAAACGTGACATGGTGAATAGATGCCTGGAGGGTAAGGGTTTTTTTCTTCTTGGGTTACAGGAACGCAGACAGGTCAATATGACAGAGCTATGTTAGTATTCATGAGGTGACTTTGCCTCGAGAGCTCACTGTAATGGCTTGAGAAACATGCTCCACTGTGGTGGCTAAATGGCAGATTGTATTCTGCATCAGAGGCTGGGAGAATGGTGACAGGTCCTAAATACCAATAAAGTAGGAGCCGATGATTGCTGCAACTTGCCAGTGGCTATGAAGTGCCTGAGACAGACAGCAAAACCTTCCATTTTACTTCTCTTGTGGGTGCTTGCCAGAGTTCACAGAGAATACTGCACAGCAGCTCAGACAGCTAAAGAATTTTCTCATTTCATCAGGCCACATGGCACTAGGCCTAGTGGCAAGCATAGGGAACCTGGGACCTTAAAATGGTTCCAGCATCCTGGAACCTGGGACCTTAAAATGGTTCTTCCCAAAGAAATAAATTAAACCTTGTGTTATCAACCCAAAGGAGAAAGGGAATCAGGGCAAGGATGAGTCCCTTAAGTATAGCTGGCTCTCAGCAATGGTCTATTTGTATAAAATCTGAATGTTAAAATTGGGTGAACATCCTGCTGTGGTTAGATTAAATTCTTTACCTTATCTGGAAAAAATACTAGGTTAAATGTCTCCATTTCATTATTTTACCTAGCACTCTTCAGTACTGTGGGCCAATACTTCAGTTGGCATAAATCAACATCATTAGGCATATGAGTATAACAGCAGCTGAGGCCCCAGAGCTTATATGGATGGGTATGTCTTCATTTAGCCTTAGATTCCTGGTTCCTTTTCCCTGTGTTGTCTTTGGTTTTGTTCCCAGTTTGTTTCTCTATCTGTGAGATTTTTTTTCCTCAACACCAAAGAAACAAGTATGTCACATCTATTAGGAGCAGACTGCTTGCCATTTCTTTAGATCCCTGTATTTGGGGTACTCACAGCAAATCTGATGCAGCCAGACCTTGGCACATAATGGTTCCTGTGCCATTGCTTCCGCTCGAGGCAGCGTCCCATCAGAGCTGGCACAAGTGGCTCTGGAGGCAGATCCATCTCAGCCTGCTCTATGCACGGTCTGTGCCCAAATCCAGCCTGCAGGCAGCCTTGCTGTTCTTAAATCGACAGATCAGGAAACAGAGGCCGAGAAGAGCCATCTAGTCTGCCTTGTTCTGATGTTTGCAGTCTGACCATGGATATATGCCCAACTTCATGAGCTCTATTTGCTGCTGCTTTGCTGATGAAATCCACGTAGTGACTAGCACAGCCAGAAAGGAGGCAGCTACTTTCTCCAAACAAGCAGGCATAGGCACACTGGGGTACATGTACAAATTATGGACTCAGCAACTGCAGTTTTTCCTGATTTAAATGGAATACACTTGGAGATGATGAGAGAATTCAGTGGATTCAGGATTTTGTCATTTGTCTGCTGCTGGGTGAGGCACAGAGGGCCTGCATGGAACAGCTCCCTGGACCAGAGCAGCCAGGTGGTTTCCAAGCAGCTTTCCTTACCAAACAGGAGAGTAGGAATTGTGTCCTAGCTGACATGTGGGGCGCCCTACTGGGCATTCTCCAGGCACTATTATTCCAGTTAAATGTGTTAGCATGGCACATATTTTGCAGGCAGATGATTTAAGCCTTTTTGGTAATTAATTATTATTAGGCTGTACTTCGGCAGTAGACAAAGCAGTGTGAAGAGCCTTTGTAGCTCCAAGCCTGGAGGTAATTACTGGAAGTGGACTTTATAAGGTGAAAGACACCCTGTCTGCTCCCAGCTCCTCTGCAATGCCTTCACCCGTGTTACAGCTGGGGTGACTCAGGAAAATGCCACAAGGCACGCAGGGGCTGCGTGTCTGTGAGGAAGCTGACGCCAGGTCCTGTGTCACAGGGACATCTGCTGGAGACAGAGCCCAGTGCCCTGCACCGTGGGTATGGTTTGAAATACAGCTGAACTCTCATTCAAATGCAACTAAGCTCTCATTATTTTCTTTCCTCAGCTAATTGTACTGCTCTGTGCCTTTGTTAAATTTCCCAGGCATCAGCACATATGAGCAGAGGATTAAAAATTCTCTTTGATTTACATGATAACACAGATGACTGACCTTGTGCCATACTACAGCACTTGTCAAAATGCTGCTTCTGTAAGAGAGTTTCTTGCTCCTGCTGTTTCTGTGAAGAGTACTGGCTTAGTCCTTAGGGAGGTGTGGGGCTGCTTTGTCCCCTCTGACCAGAATGTCATCTGGAGCTGACACTGCTGCACATCCTTGAGAAAAGAGGCTGTGTGTTTTATTCTGTGTGTTTTATTCTGTGTGTTTTATTCTGTGTGTTTTGTTCTGTGTGTTTTGTTCTGTGCCAATAGTCCCTGCACACTGCACAGACAACATCCCACTCATTCCTTTCTCTGCTCCTCAGGGGCAACGAGTACCCATAGAAGCAAAGGGAAGGAACAAACCTTATTTTTCAGGATCACTCTGACAGCAAGCTCGATGCCTGCCATGCAGAGCAGGGGACACTCCTTTGTGTGGTGGCTATTTCTATCCCTGTGCTGTGGAACTGTAGAGGTAATAGCTGTTAGTACTGGCTTTAAGAGATTTACTGCTTAAGCATTCCGGAATAGTAAGTTAATCACTTTAAATCACATCTCTAACAAGGAAATTTCATTCTGATTCTAAAGTGTTGCTGTAATACCCTTAGGAGCAGTATCATTTGGGACTACTAAGGACGTGAAAAACAGTTCTTATCTTGACACCTGAGAAAGCACCTTTGATTCACTCTGCTGCAGTGGGGGTATGGTATTGAGCTATTAATAACTATGCAACTCATGATACCAGGTCATCATCTCTCTGTGCCTCTAGTGAGCTGTAGGACCAACAAGGGAAGTTGTCATGTTTTCAGTTCCTTCCATTCAGGTTTGATGATCTTCAGACAATTCACATCCCCACGTACCCGAGTCCTTCTGATTGATCAAACAGTAGTGATCAGTAAGATATTTGAATTCGAGGTCCCTTTCTACATGGCTGCTCTCCAGCCACTCCTCCCAATTTATACTGAGTCACTCCATCCTAGATGCAGAATCTGGCTTTGTGGCTTGTTGAGTTTCATCCCAGCTGTCACTGGTCAGTGAATGCCCCAATCTATTTATATCCCTCTAAAAGGCATCTTGAAACTAACAGCTAATGCAAAATTTTCAAAAACAAGCACAAGATTTTGCAAACTACTAATGTCTAATATTGTGATGCAGGAATTTAAAATGTGGGGTTGTGCTGATGTGAGTTCCTCGAGGAGAGTGGCATTGTCTAGGTCAGGTTTCAGTCTCAGTTAGTAGCCGATGTGCCCAGAGGGGAAAAAAAAAGTCATTTTCTGTTTGCTAATGAGGAATTAGGTAAAACTCAGCTTCTGCTTTTCCATTCCTGTATTATACCTACATGGCTGATCACTGATAATCATTCTGTGGCAAGAAATAAGTGTAAATACATACTTATTTATGCACACCTATAAAACAGGGGTAAAATCTAGCATGTGTTAACTATTGTGAGGCCTCTCTTCTCCTCCTGTAGAATGTAACCTCCATTCATATTGTAGATCAGGGATAGAGAGGCCCTTTATACCACTGAGTTCTGCAAACACAGTTCCTCAGTGCTCAGATGATGACTATCAATCATTGTAACTTAGATTAGCTCTCAAGTCCATGCAAAGACAAATCTGTCCACTCTTCTTTCTTGACACCACTATTGATGAGCATCAGTCAGAAGTTTCACTTCCTTTGATAATGTCATTTTAGGTGTTTGTTTCAAGCTTTTATGATGCAGAATCTCTCATGGAAAATGACAGGTAATACAGTTCTAAAGTACAGATGCTGAACTGGAAACAAATGTTTTGCACAGTACTTTCTCAGTACTCCCAGAATCCATCTAGGCAAAACTGGAGCATGTGATGTACTAACATTTGGTTGTTGAAGTAATATATCCACTTACTATTTATGTATTCAGTACAGGAAACTGTCTGCCTTTAGTATTGCTGATACAGCAGCATGTTCAACAACTGCAGAACCCAAATCCTATTTACCAGCAGGTAACCAAGCAGAGGAGCTCAGTGCCACAGCTAGCAGACCAGGCATCACCTCAGATCTCTAACTGGCAAAATTCCAGTGTTTTTGCAAATAAACAGCTTGGGCAGTATAGAAACTGTAGAGCTCATAAGTGACATCAATTCACTGGCTTGTGTTTCTCCCAGTACAGCAGCAACACAAATAGTGTATGTAGCTGTGTGAGCAGTGAGTCCAGGGAAATTTCTACTGGTGCTCGTAACAGCCACCTCTGGCACAAGTAATATCACATCCCTGTGCTCATTTGGAGCATTAGGACATACTCTCACAAATTTCATGTAATGTTTGTACCCGATTTGTCTTGCAGGACATCAATTTCCAATATATTTATTGTGTGTTTATACTGTACATACACTGTATGTATGTATGTGTATATATATATATATAGATATATATACACACACACACAACTAGACAGAGCTAGTGGAGTTTTTCCTGTGTATTTGGAGTCTGTTGAGGATATATCTGCAGGAATTTTCCATAGGCTGTGCTTTAAACCTGCATCTGGAGTAGGTGCACAGCTTGGACCGTGTTTGTTGTTCCCTGACTTTCCCTTCTCCCTTCTGCCATTTGGGCTCAGCTGACTGGAAAGTGGCTCCACCCTCTGTAGAGCCAGTCTGATTCGAGCAGTAAACCCTCTCTAATGTGAGGGGTAATTGTTTTCCTTTGTGAGGTGACCTCAGATAATTTTGTCTGCCATGTCTCCAGAAAATCAGCTCTCATGAAACTAGGGTGTCACGTTCTGTGTGTTTTCTATAGTCTCTTTCCAAACTGGAAATTTTTGTTAATCTGCAGTGCTTGTTTCAAGTACAAACAAACATAATTCCAAGAGTACAATATCATTAGCATCAGCTTGGGAAAGTGAATATAGTATGCACTTGCCTTTGGCTTTCCTAAAGAAGGACCCTGGCACTAATTCTGAACACACAGTATCCAGACATGCTTGGGCAATTAATGGGAAGGTTACTGGTCTCATTCACATTTTTCAGGAGTGCAGTGGGTTTGCTAGGGACTTTAGCAAAATACAGGTGGGAATTAAAGACTTTTAGAAATTTACTTCAACAAGTGAAGCAACAGAAGTAAGCTAGGCATACCTGTAGTTGGTGGTAATGTATACAAATACACATGGAGAAATTAGCCCATGAGGAAGGCAAGGTCACTGATGTTTTGGGGATTTTTATCTCAGAAGGGCTGAGCAGAGAAAATGCTACACTTCCCCAGTCTGTTGGTAGAAAATGTTGCTGTTAGTACAGATAAGCTGTCTTTTCTGAAAGAGGAGGAGGGCATTCCATTCCTTTGAACTTGGTGTAGGCTGGCTCATGGTGCCTGTGGGCAGAGACAGAGCAGCAGCAACTCAGTGTCACCCTTCTCCCATTTGCAGGAAGTAAAATCCATTTCTGTGGGATGAGGTAGCTCTCACTTGCTGACTGAGGCCAGCCCTGCCAAGATTGAGCCCCTGGGCTCTCCATGTGTGGAGAAGTGCTTTTACTGATGATGCTAAAAAGATGTCCAGATGCTCCTCCTGTTTTGCATTTTCAGGCTGCTGCCAAACCAACTGGGAAGCCATATTGTACAGATGAGGCAAGTCATCTCCTGTATAAATTTGTGTGCAATTCATAGTCTATGCCTTTATTTTCCAGCAAACTTTCTTTTAAAGGTCAAACCAGAAATTTGGGAAGGTGTTTTGTCTCTCTCAGGGACAAAATGCAGCCTCATTTCAGTTATAGTACCCAGTTGCTTACATGGAGTATTAAACTGGATCCTACTGGAGAAGAAATGTTCAGCAGGAGAGAGTTTAAAAGTAATTAGTAACAGGGGAAGTCAAAAAGGTTGCTTTAGTACAAGTCGAAAGTAGTGCATAATAATGATTAACTGGAGAGATAATATGTAAGTGGAGAAAAGAACAGTTAATTTATCAAGATAAACAAGAAGATAGTTAAAATTAAGGGGAATAGAGGAAGAGATAATTAAAATCCAGTATTGTTAAATACAAAACCACACTTTGCAGGAGCTAGGTATTTATTTTTTAATTGAGCCCAATTGAGCAATCGAGGGAATGCAAGGTATTGGTAAAGAGCTCCTAAAAGAACAGTGAAGCATCAATGTAAAGGTATCCTTTAGGAGACATTTAATCTGTGTATAAACAAAATTGTTTTGCTTCTATTTTGCCATCAGCATAGAAAATTGCAGTATGTCTCTATTTGTCTGCATCTTTGTAACCTCTAACAAGAGGCAAATGGAGAATAAGAATGTGATGCTGGCATAAATCAGAAGTAAGGAATTTTTAGTGCATTCAGTCTTACATGTGTGAAACTCATACCAGAGTGATAGATAAAAGACACATAAAACCCCGTATAGAAAAGCAACAAATTCTACTGTGTTGCAAGAAGGCAAGTAAAGGAGCTAGGAAATAAAGGGGATATGAAATATGGAACCAGTTCCTCTGTCCTGCATCAGAGTTTTGCTTTCTTGTTTTGTTCATTTGGGTTATTTTATTTGGTTTTTAGCACTTTACTATTAAATATAACTGGATTGCTAATAACACAGTGTGGTCCAGAATTCTGGTGATGGGGAAGCAAGCAAATTTGGGCCTCTTTATAGACATATCCTTTCTACCCTAATTCTTAGCAGAAGTCTATTTACAAATATAAATACATTTGTGTTTTATAATCTCAGAATGGGCTGGAAAATATAGGAATTATTAGTCCCACTTCATGGCCTAAGTAAGATGACTTGAGTGAAATTAGATGTTTTATCTGGGATTGCTCTGCCAGCCAATGGCACGATGAAGAATGATGGTTTCATTTTCTGCCCGACCACTGATGTTGTGCCATGGGGACAGACAATGGCATTTCAGATATTCATTGTAGTCCTACACATGCCACCTTTTGTCTCTCCTGAGAATGTCTGGTTGAGGTTTCAGATTTGCCAAAAATAATTGGATATTGCCAATTGCAAGGGACTGAGCTGGGTGGGGAATTGGGTGAAGAGAACCCACAGCCTTCACAGGAAACTTCCAGCAAAGCAACTAGCATCTAGGCAAATACCTGATTCTCTATATAGGGTTCTTCTGTCGGGTGTTTTTAAATGATCAGGACATTTAAAAGGAGGAAATATGGTCCAAAAATGGGACCACAGGTCAGGGTAGTATCAAAGGTGTATCTGTCATAACATAATATGTTTGTGGCTAGCCAGAGAAGGAGAGAGAAGATTATTTAGAGCAAAAAAGAATACTCCCCAATGTCTGCTTCTTTGTGTGTTTAAGTACCATCAGCCACACATCATTTGACTGCAACCACTTTGTAAAGGCAAAAGACATTAAAAAATGTGTCTTCCCTAAGAGTGTTTCTTCTCTCTTTCATCTGGCAGCCTGCCCTAGTAATGTTTCCAAGGCAGACCTTCAATAGGAAGCTGAAAGCTATCCAGAATTTGAGGTTTATACAACTCTAACATTTAGCATTCAATAAGATATATCAGAGGGCATATGCTACCATAATTTTTTTAATGCTGTGGATCCCATTGAAAAGAAAATATTTTTTCCCTGGGTAACAAATTCTTCCCAAATCCTGTTTCACTGCAGCATAAATTTCTATAATGGACTGAAGCTGATTAAGATCTATAGCAGGTGGCAGGTTTGAGATGGAATGGTGTTTTCATAACTTAAAAGTAAAAATGGAGGGCTTTTCTGCTTTAGGTGTTAATATGTGTCAGCAGCAAGGTAAAAGATGTCTTAGAAAGTGCTTTTTCTGCAGATGAAATGTATTGTAAGAAACCATGTTTCCCCATGTTGCAAGAGAAAGTGAAAGATGGGCACTGAAATACCATTTACATTTATATATCACCTTTCATTCTGAAAGAGGAACAGCTGATTAGAGATTACCCTAGTTAGAGAAATCCCTTCACCCACCCCAGAAATGCAGCCACCCTCGTGAGAGGGAGGTAGCAGGTGTTTAACAGCGTATGGCACAATAGTGGGAACAAAAACATTCTGCCAGGTGAAACATACTGGGGAATTCTGTTCAGGCAAGGCTGCTGTGTGCAGGCTAAAACTTAGCCTGGGGTTTGAATTAAAGAAAAATTGGATCCAGGTTGTGCTCACATTTTAAGCCTGTGACTAAACATGGTAATGCTTAAATGCAGAATCACTGATCTTTTTTTTTTTTTTTTTTTTTTTTTTTACTTACATCCACTTTTTTTCTCTGCAGCACATAGATTCTCTCCTCAGAAAAGAGAAGCTGCCAGGCTTTGCCAATGACAGCAGCACTGAACCAGATCCTAAAAGTGGAGCTATAGAATTCATGAAGTGATCAGGAGCCGTGTCACTGGAAAGGTCATCCACTTGCTACTCTGTGTTTCCTTTCTCTTCCTTTTCCCCTTCTTTCACATCCCATTATATCTCCCTCTGAAATGGGCTCTTACTCCATTTCATGCAAGGATGGCAGAGATTCCTTTTGTTGTGTTGAGTCACCTAAATGGGATGTCTGGGTATCTTCCTCATGTGGGGTACTCCCAGACAGATGAGACATCATGAAAAAGAGCTGGTGCCTGCTCAGCAGAAACATCACAACAGATTTTTTGTGCATTCATTGTGCTGGGTTGCTTAGGACAAAATCTTGCAGACCATAGTCTGTGGTTAAGGCCACCAATATGAAGTTTTGCTGCTTCTTCTGTAGAGGTAAGGCAGAAGATATTTGGAGCAGGATGTGAATTTCAGCTGGAAATAACAGCTATTTCTTACAATAAAAGGCATCTGAAACGTTTTAAAATTATTTATGTACAGGATCCTGCTTGGTATATTCCAAGCAATCCCATAAAAATCCTGCAATATTAAAATGCCTGGCTAGTTGCAATGACAGTTTAATGCTCAGGTGGCCTCTGGCTGCCTGGGACTGGTTAGGGCTGACCTGTCAGGTCAGAGCTGCAGGTGGGCAGCAGGTTTTAGCCACAGACTTCTTTGTTCCAACCACTGAGGCTGCAGGAACCTGGCACAGTAACTTGCTGCTCCTACTTTTTATCCACAGAGAAGATATTACTGTTCTTCCACACATTGGAACATGGAAAAACAACTAACAAGCTGCATCTCTGAGAAGATCTGTTCTGAAAAGGATTGCACTCTAATGGTAGTGATGTGCTAAACTTGACTTTTTTTTCCTCTTATGTAATTAATTTTCATATCTCCTAAGTTAGTTACCACTTCCATTAATGAAAAATTAATTTGCTGATGTCCCAGCTTGGTTACTCTTCATGTGTGCACACACAGAAATTCTCAGCAAACACCAATGTCACAAATTACTTTTAAAAAGTCATATAGGGAATCAATGGTGCAATTGGGAACAGTCAGAAATCCTGACTTATTTGTTACTTTCCTGGTAACTTTCCTGGTGCTCTTAGCTGATGGACACCTGCAACCTCAATTAACTCATTCCCTATCCTAACAGTTGTGTACTTTCTTCAGGGAGCTGCAAATTTAGTCTTTCTTAACTCTGCTTTCGCACACATCAAATGTAATCAAATTCAAGCCCTATCTATCAGGATAGAATAAAATGAAGTTAAAATTACAGCTAGGACTCAATTTACAGTAATTTGTGATGTTAACGGCAGTGCTTACTATCTTCCAAGATGTAGCCCTTGCTCCAAGAAATTGGACTTTTTTTTTTTTTTTTTTTTTTTTTTTTGCATTTTAGCACTAGTAGGAATAAATCTATCACCTAGAAGTAAGGAGTTCTCAAATAGTTCAAAAGCATTTATGGTTTTTAAATCCAGTTCTGGAAAGGCAGAAGAATGCATGCAGCAAATAGGTGAAAGAAGTGTTACAGCTTCTTCCCAAAGTTCTTACCTTTCTTTAACTGCAGATGGATGTTTCCTTGCTTTGGCATAACTATGACAAATGACCCATAAAATGTCTGTCCATTCACCTTATTCACATCACTACCTGCTTGAAAATTACCTCTGGGGAGGGAGAGAGACGAGGGAAAGGAGTCACAGCTCTTTTCAGCAGCAGACGCAGCATGGGTGGTGGTGTGGCTGTCACCATCACAAGTGACTGATCTGGAGCTAATAAAAGGGCAAAATTCCTTCCCCCTCCTTCCCAGGAATTCTGGGCCCAATCACAATGATAAAATATCCACTCTACAAGGGAAAGCTTTGATATTTTTCATGACAAATTGTGCCAAAATATGGTTGGAAACTTAATGCCTTCCCCGGTGGTAATGTCTGGGAGAAATTTCTGTGCTTTCAGTGATGAACTGAGGTAATGAAACTCTTGCCATGCAGTAGCTCTAAACTGAATTGGGGGTGGTAGGTAAACTGCTCTTTTCCTTGAATGCTACCTGGTATTTTCTGTTCAGCTAATGGTCACAAATGTCTGTGATTATTATAGAAATGCCCTTATTTTTAATTCCTCCCATATAATACTACAGAAATTCTTTCAGGCTGCATTTCTCATCTGTTCAAATGAGTGGGTTTGGGTTTGTTTTGTTTTCTCCACAGCAGTGCTGCTGCATCTTACAGGCTAAAGTGAATTTTTATCCCATCAACACCAAGGAGGCAATTTTGGATTTAATTCAAAATATGAAATATGAGCTTGTGGGAACAGATTAAGGATAGGATTCTGAATGCTTTGTGAGTCCCTCCAGCTCAAATAACCATAAAAAACATACTTGGCAAGGAGGTAAATTACCAAATCTACTCAATCTATTCTGAAACAAACATTTGTTGCTACAAGTTATTACTACCTATATAATTTTAATTCTTAAAAAAATATACTCTGCAATTTATTTAGCTCTTTCTCATTAACCCAATGATTAATGTTTTTCCAATACTACCAAATCAAATCCATTTGGCCAAAATTTCTACTGATGAATAGAAGACTGAGATCAGGAAAATTATTGTGAAAAACACAGATTACATCTTAATATTGATGGCAATGGTTTATTATTTTTGTTGTTGGTTTTGCTATTATTGTTATCATAATCCTGTGTCATTAGGTCACTATAAACTTGCATGTGTCCTTGCTGTATTAAGGAAGATTCATTATTTATGTGTGGGGTGTTTGGCAACTGTAAAAGCAGATGGATCCATTTCTGGTTACTTGTTTTATTAGAAGAAGTGCTCAAGCTAATGTGAGGAGAGGTTATTTTTTTTTACTGGTAAGAAGCATCAAGCAATAACAGTTTATCACTCCCATTGTAAGAGTGATAAACCAACTGTTTATCCTTTACAAGTACCATTTAATTGTAAATTGTACCTTTATTTCTGTGCTATACTTTTAAAGATGTAGGTAAATGTTTAAGGATTATTCAAATGGATTGTTTGATAGGAGCTTTCATTGCAGGTTGCAAAACCATATGGTCAAAATGGCCAGAACACTTCTAGAACAGTCTCATTAAATGTTGAACAAACCCACCTGGCATGTGAGAGAGTCCCCTCTGGGTGATGGGTGCTAGCACCTGTAGCACGTGTAGTTTAATATTGGTTTGAAATGGTGGGAGTCCTTGACAAACCTTCTCTTTGTAAGAAAAAAACCCCCATCAGGTCTTACTAGATTTCTTTTTTTTATATGTAAATAATATCTGTATGGTTTTGAAAGCTCCCTACTGGTAAGGTGGTAGTTGTTCTTTCCTGAACCTCTAAGACAACACTGATGGTTTTCTGGAAAGCTTTGCTATGTGTTAAAACTTAACACATTTCAGTGGTTGCCTCAGTGCCCATGCACAGGAGATGTCAGTGGGGGCCAGAGACACAAAATTCTTGCAAAATGAAAGCTATCAACAGTGAGATGCTCATGATGCAGAGGAAGAAAAAAATAATTCTTTTTATTAGGTGAGAAGTTACTTTCTTTTTCCCAGGTTAGCAATCTGTCATTTCCATAGGATACAGCAGTCAGACCAAGTGTCCAGTGTGTCATCTGGGAATATTGGTCTGCTCTAAGGCAACTCACAGGTGGAGGGAAGATCCTTTGTGATCTCCCTGAGCAGCTGGTAATAATTGCTTAGTACATTCTAGAGGTACACTGAAGAGCATGCAAATAATTCTCCACAATCAGCAAAGAGTGACTGAGATGTACCTGAAAATACAGTAACTCTCTGATGATGACCTGCAGAAGGCACTGCTGCTGCCTGGAGTCCTTCTTTAACGGAGTTGAATTTTACCACTATTTGAAAGATCTGACTTTTCATTGCAACTGTTACATGCAGAAAGCCAGCACAGAGCATCCTGAAGTGTTCCATGACTCCACAAAGCAGAACTACCTCTGCCTTGGAGAATATCTGCTTGCTTCTTTTCTGGACCAAATAAAATCAGCTTTATGCTTGTATAGCACTTACCAGGTATCACCCTCAAGCTGAAGGAGCCTTGTCAAGCTCACACCCAGCAAGGAAAGTGTAGAAATGGTAGGAAGAGCATGCAGATAGCCTGGGTGCAATCAGCTGTCACACTCAGAACTGTCCTTTCATCTTTGGTTTTCTTAAGCTGGGGATTGTTGTCAGCAAACATGAAAAATGTACTAAAGTTTTAGTTTAGTTTAGAGTGTAGCAAATTGAGGGACTTTTGATTTGGGAGGAAAAGAAAGAGAGAAGCATCATGGTCTTCTCTTTTGGTATGCACGGATAGTATTGCCCTGCTGAAACTGTGGATCAGCTCTAGGGAAACATGGGAGAGCTTGCTGTGGGCAGGATCTGCCAGTAAACTTTGGCCTAGGATCACTGCACTTTTGTAACCTGTAATCACAGCCTCAGCAGGGTATTAGACACGTTTGCTTTCGTGATGCACTGCCTGCCTGAGACCATTTCTCAGCTATGGGACTTGGTCTCCAAGGCAGCTAAAGCTGGAGGTTTACACAGTAATTCTGCAGAGGGGAGTAAATCAAAGAGGGAGAAAAAAACTCAGGATTTCTCTGGCAGCTTGATGAAAAGCATGGTAAGACTAAAACTAAACTTAAGAATATCTCACTGCCTGGCTTGTTTTACAGGCACTGGCAAAATATAACTTCTTTCTCCATTTTGCTTAGTTTAGGTTTTCCTGACAGTTCCCTCATTTCTGGTTGACCAAAATGTTGCTTCTGTTTATTTTGTATCACAGAAGCACCCCTTCCATGTAGGCAGTGAAATGAATAGCAATTTTTGCATCTCACAGCATGGAATTATTTTTAAAGCAATATTTTTACAGTTAAATTTCACTTTGGTTGACTCTGCAAATATACTAAGCCTCCAAAATCAGATGTCCATTTTACCAGTATTTTATGGAGAGTCTTGAGGGATCCTGGCAGAGTTCAAGATGGAAATGGGCTCATTCTTTTACCTAAGCAATTAATAACTCATCTGGCTTCCAAAACACCTGCTACAATGGTAATGGAGCCCTGTTACTTAGGTCCTGGCTCCAGCAGCACACAGGGGTTTTTCTCACCAAGCTGCCATGAGATGAGCAATCCCCCACAGGTCGGTTCTGGAGCAAGTTGGGGGCTGGCTGCCCAGCGGGTGAGGGGTGGGCACTTGGAGCACACTGCAAAACTGCTGAAATACAACATTCCCCAAAGGCACAGGTGGATGGCTTTGACACAGAATATTGCCAGTCTTTCATTTTTGTAGCACATTTTTTATCTGTTTCCTGAGGGAAAAATAAACAAAGTGTGAAAGGTTGGTGGGGATCCAGTCTATCTTTCCAACCTAAAGGAGAGATCATGAGTTTTTGGTCTTTATTTTTTTCTAAGAAAAATATTTCAAAATAGTGACTCTGACTTACAGAGTGGAAAAATTAAAATTAAACATGCAAGAAACATCACTCCTCGTACCCAAGCTGCTGCCAGTTAAGAACAACGTGTTGGTTCATCCTGCAGAGAGGTGCAGGAGCCCTTGGGAAGTGCGGAGATCCCCCAGCAAGTTCTCACTGCCACCACCCGAGCCAAGCTTGGGACACCAGAGTGGTGGCTGGGTGAGCCCTCAGGGACTTCAGGCAGCCAGCATTGACTTAGATTTTCTGGCCTATGTTTTGTGACATGGCTTAGCACAGGTAAGCCCAAGGGCTGGTGGAGTGCAAAGCTGGCTGTACGCATTGAGCTGCAGCTCAGGACGTGCCTGCTCTGGGATCTTCCAGGATCTGTAAATTTGTGGTACTTAAGAACTGGACTCGATGATCCTTGTGGTCCCTTCCAGCTCAGAATATTCTGTGATGCTGTTGGGCAGAGCAGAAATGCTCAGTGAGACACACCCTGGCTTTGATGGTACCTCCCTTCTGAAAACATTGGTCCCAAACCATCTGCCAAAGCTTCGAGCTTGGAGGAGGCCTGGCAGGCAGGAAGGAGGGGGAGAAGCACTGCAGTCCCAAACCCATCAGCAAGCAGTTAAGGTCCAAGGACAGTACTTCAAAATCCAAGGTGAAAAAGCATTGCAGTGCTGTATTACATGACTAATAAAGCAGACAAACATCATCAAAAACCCACAATACATTTATAGGCTTAATTTTGAGTTTTGTAAAGCGGATTAGAGACATATTATTCATTAAGGAGATAAAAACCCTTTCTCTGGAACTCAAGTGTTTTATTAAAAAAGTGTGAGTTTTATAGGTGGTAAAAGAGCCATAAACAGAGCAATGAAATTGTCAGAGAAAAAAAAGTCAGCTGTGTAAACTGCTTTAAAAAGAGCAAGGGCATTTATTTTGCTTAAATCCCTTTTTAATGGATTAATGCATTATTAAAAAAAAGACAGATTATGTACATGGATGGAAATAAACCCGTGGGCCTTTTAGTTCTCTCTTGTCTTTCTCTCCTACTTACTGCAATTTGTCTCCCAGTAGTATTTAGAGGCCGTGAGGCTGAGGCCTCTGTGAGTGCTGTAAAGAAGTTCTCCTAAACTGGAGAAGCATCACTTGGATGAAAAACTTGATGGAAAAGTCAAAGTGAGGGTGGGGAAAAGGGAAATAGGGTCTTGTGTTTAAAATGGACATAATGGTTACAGAAAAGATTAATGTGAAGTCGTAGATTAATGTGAAGTCGTAATGTGAGTCGTTGAAGCAACCCCTTTTGTTTTGATGGCTAGTATGGGCAGCGCTACTGGGAATAACCTTGTCTTATTATTTACTCCATTTTCATGTCATGTTTTCTCTCTTCTCCAGTTTCCTCCACTATATCCCTCTCTTGCTCTGCAGGTTTTCTTTCCCTGGCTCACTGTCCTTCCCTCCTCTCTCTTTGGTTTCCTGTCCGTAACACTCACTGCACTTTCCCTTCAGAAGCTGTCAGCCTTTTTCTGTGGTTCTGCCTCCATCCACCCTCTCCATGGCATCTCTTTAGGATTATTTGCCAGCTTTGAAAAAGGGCTTATAAAATAAATGACATTTATAACTTAGCACATGAGTAATTTGCTAAAGGTCTTAATTACCTGCCGAAAAGAAAGCGAATCAGGAAGATTCACTAGGGATTAATTGTTTTGGGAAACCTGGGCAATTTTTTTCATTTTCTGCTCCTGCTTGGACCTTCCAAATGAACTATTAGGTGCCTTTTCAGAAGGCATGGGAAATTGTGGTTTAAAAGAGATTTGTGCTAGAAGCAAAGTATCTTTTATTTTTTTTTTAATGAGGGCAAAGAGGTATGTGCCTACAGCCAAGTTACTGCTTTGAGAAAAAAGTATGTAACATGTTTTACAGCTGAGTTGGACCATGCACAGTTTTTTGACAGCACACCCATGGGTTATGCCATATCAAGACAGCCTTCCCCATGAACAGGATCTCTGAGCAACCGCCTTGCTTAGAAGCTACTTCTGGGGAGCAGAGCAGGTGAGATGTAGATCCAAAATGGCATTATAGAGCTTTCCTCAACCCGTGAGCCCTGCAAGCGTGGATCTGACAATCCCAACAAAAGATAGCTCTGAAATTACTTTCCACCAACCCTACTTGGTGAAGGATTTCATCCTCATTTCAGTGCTGAAACTGTTTCCTTTCACATGCATGCTAAAAATAGATGGAAGCCAGGATATTGAACAGATGCCCTTGAAAAGCAATTTTTAAATTTTTAACAGGATACTATTATAAATCATCAAGAAAGAGAGGGTGGGCATGAGACTTCTGGAGTATTTTCCTGCTCTATAGCACAGGCTCTTTCTGAACAAATCACTGAATCTCCCAGTTTCTGTATGACCATCCTTCAAAATGGAAATGACGCATTCCCTTTTCCATTTTCTGTGCCTTGTGTACTTAAGTTGTAAACTTGTTGAAAAATAATCTGGCTGTTGTCACTCCCTCATTGTGTACCTCACTTTTGTAGTGCAAAGGGGAAACTGTGTTAGAATAAGAAAAAGCAAGCCATCTGAATATTATTCCTTTTTTTTGCTTCACTTTTAATCTTCATGTTAAAGTGGTCTCAAGCTTTCCTCCTGAAGTCTGTGAATTTAAAACAAGAGCACAGACTCTCACAGCTCTCTCCAGTGAGGAGGAAAGACTGATCCCTATGTAACCTGGAATTAAACCACAGGTATGACTGTTGTTCATCCTAGTGCTTTTGCAAAGGAGGCTTACTTTTGCTCCTTTTTGCAATTATTCCCAGGGATCTTCTATTGCAGGTCACAAACATATGCCAGCTCAATGGTCCTTCCGTTTATTTTTGTCTTCCTGCAAGGTAACCATTCTTCCATGGAGTAATTTCTTTCAATGAGGCATTTTAATCCAAATTGCCAGTTAATACCTGCAGGGTCAGCTTCCCTCCTGATCAGCTCTGGAAATTAAGGGAAGCTTCAAAAGCTGCTGTAAAGTTTTGCTTGCTGAAATTGTGAAGGATTTCTGAAAAACAGAGCAAAATTAGTAGGACAAGCTCTGAACCTTCAGAAAAAATGCAAAACTGTAGGGGGAAAAAAAGTCAAGTGTCAAATTAACTCTTTGTCTCAGTCTCTCAGGTTGTATGGGTCTGGATTTGGATCTGAAGGACTCAATAAGTAAAAATGAGGCTGGAGTCTCACTGCACTGCACTTGTTCATTGTTGTAGACCGAGCTGTGTTATGCTCTTCTGTGATTCTTCCTCTTGAACTGATTCTTGCATTGTTTTCTGTGGTACCATAAAACTGAATGACCATTCTAATTTTGTGTGTTTATGTAAAAACAACTACTGTAGTCTCCAGTTAAAATTGAAGAAAACAGAGCAAGGATCTGTCAACTTATCTCTGTGGAAGGGTATTTTTTTTGAAAACCTAAGCCAGACATTCAAGACCACCACCGAAGCAGCCTTCCACATCAAAGTACCCTATGGAATTTGAGGGGAAACTACACCCTGTGTATTTACATGGCTTTGTCTTATTAGTAAATACTAATGGATCCCAGGTGCACAGAAAAAAATCTCAGCTAGAAAAATCATGCCGGTCTTCTATTACATCTTCCACTGGAGTAAGAACTGAACCAATAGGTTCCTCTCTGAAAATTAGAATGTGGGTCATTAGAGCCAAGTGTGATAACCCTTGTAAATGGTGGTGGCTGTCCCTATGCAGTATTGAAGGAGGAGAAAAGCATATGCACACAAGCCAAATTCAAATCAACTATCTAAACCCATGTCCTGTAGCTCTATTGGATCTATTGGCTTCTGTAATCTGCAAATTGGAGAGAAAGCTTTTGAACTTTATTGGAGGTATTTTTAAGGTTTTAGGTTTGCAATACCATGAAAAACCTGTGTGCCCATTCCCCCTGCTATTTCCCACTCTGTACAGCCTCTTCCACCTGTCAGCAGATGCAGTTTAGCAGTCAGATAAATTAAAGAACTAATACAGAGAAGAATTAAACAAGAAAAACAACACCTGTAATTAAAAACACTGTAAGTTACCAACCAGTGCTGTATAATTTAAAATGTCAGTAATTGTAATTGTTGTCTAGTTATTCATTCAGGGCTTGTTCCTTTTAGCTTTATTATAAAAGCTACCTGATAATCACAACATAGTCTAAAGTCTTTCTACACCATTAGATGGAGGGGATTTAAAGCTGTTTATAATTTCTTATAAATAGTACAAACCATGTCAGAATGCTGTTCCATTTATTGGACTCAACCTTTAAGCAATCTGTCCATAATTGCACTTGAAAATTTTCAGAGCAATTTGCCAGGCACCTATGTGGACAGTAAGTATCCTGAATAACATATGATTGTTGTACTCTGAGCACCAATAACAAGCAGAGCACTGAATGTTCCTGCTTTTAAAGCAAAATGTAATTGTTTCTGGAATACTTGCATTTGAAAAATCATCTGAGTGTTTTTAGTGATTATAAATTATTATTTTGTTTTGACTTTGGAATAATGCAATTATATAACACAACTACTAGGAAGAAATGGGTTAAAGGGAACTGTAATTACACTCAGAATTGAAAAAAAATAAAATCTCATCATATGCTTTCTTTCAGCCCAATTAATATAGCTGCAGTTGGACGAATTCTGCTTTCTAAGATGGCATTGAGGCCTAGGATGGTTAAGAGCTGATTGAAGTTGTGCTTAGGGTTTTGCACAATATGGAAGTGCTGCTTAACCCATCCAAACTTCCACAGAGATTTCAGCAGGTTCTGGCTTTCATTTCCTCTTTTTCTCCTCTACAAATGTAACTTCAGCTACAGTATCTGTGCAGATGATCAAGACTGACCATTGTGATATACATGATTCAGTTAGTACAAGTTAAAATCTACCATCCCTTGTTGTGTGTCTTCTCCAGTAACTCTAGCTGATGATGGCTAACAGAGAATTCTTAATTGCTCTCCTTAAAACCTTCCATAGTACTCTATTTTACTGTGAAAAATACCAGTATCCTACCTTTTATTTTAACTTTAATTAGACATATTTTGATATTGGATACTTCTAGAACCTGCAGATATTTATTCTGTAAGATCTTATAGAGATGGCCTACTGTGTGCATCTTAACAACTGGCATGCTTTCTTTTAAGTTCTGCCCTTCTCTCTGTACGTTTGTTTGCTGCAACACTATTTTCTTTGTTCTCAACAAATATATCATTCCCCAAACTGCTGCTGCAAAGTTTTTTTGTCCAATCCATCAGCTGAGTATGTTCTATTCCCCTCTGCATCCTGATTCCATCTTCCCTAGGCTGTAATTCCTATGTGGCTTTCAGAGATCCTCTCTGCACCCATCCAGTGATTAAAGTCCGGTTCCTGCTTCAGAATAATTATTAGTCCACATATTAGATTTCTAAACAAGTATATTTATACCTTCTGCCATCAACAGGCCTTGGGAAGAATCCCTCGTAAGCTTATGCTGATTTACCTCATTATTTGCCTTCAGGTGCTTCTTTCAAGCCGGTGACTCTCTGTGTGTTGGAAATGGCAAGATCCATTTTCACCTGGGGGCAAAGCTACACATTTACCTCTGGAGGAGGCATGAGCACAGGCAGTTCCCATGGTTCAGCTAATGTGCTGGAAATCTCCCCTCCAGCTTTTCTCACAGTAACTTGCTCATAAGTCACACCACCAAGCTTCACCTGTCAGCCTCACACTTGCTTTGAGTGAGGCTGATTTCTCTTGTTCTCCCTCAGTTCACACTGCAGCAGAATATTTAAACTGAAAGGAGCTTTCTGTGAAGGTAATTGTTTTGCCATAATGTTTCTCTTCAATTTTTATCATAAACTTTTTCCCCAAATAAAACCTTAAAGGGAAAGGTACAAAGTAAGCCCAAATGCTTTCAATTGCTGAAGCAAAGAGTCTGCAGTGAAGCTTCTGCTTAACAAAGTGGAAAATAAGAAAGCATGTTTTATTCCATCATTTATTAAAATTAAGGGAATGAGGGCCTCATTTGCTTAAAAATTGTCTATTAGTATTCACCTGATGGCAAGCAGCCTTAATCTCACACCATTAAAGGAAACAGAAGCTCATTAGATAGTAATTCTTTTTAATAGTGACAGGAGCTTGGGTTTGAGAAGCACTGCTCCAAGCTCCCATGTAAATTGTTCATGATGATCGCCAATAAGATAATTTTTTGTACCACTCCCCAGTCCTCTCCTACTCTGCTTTCATTCCATATGTAATCTTTTACGAATGCCAGACAGGGAAAGACCCTTGCATCGAGGGAAAAAGCTTTCACTGTCAGACTTCTGATGTTACAAAACAGGAAAGAAGCCATTGGATACAAAGCAAGGGGAAGTAATTCCTGAACAAGGGAGGAGTGATCTGAGAGACACAAGAGCTTTGGGGGTCAGTGAGTGTTCTTAGCTTTTGGCCAGTACTGCTGTGGTTTTGAGACAACAGGAGGCACCTTGAATTCTTCTGCTTTGACAGCTGCTGTTTGAGCTCTCATTACCAGATGTATCAAGCCAACGTCCTGTTGATGAAGTCTCTCTGGCCATTGCTATGTTTTCCCTTCCTCCAAAGGATTTAGCCATTAATGCCACCTTGTTGCTGTGTGGGCCTGTTGTCAGCACTGCCCAGCTATTCCTGTGTTAAAGCCCTGCTGCAGTGGACAGGGTGCTCTTATGCTCACTTTAAACCTATAGCTGAAACTCCCATTCTACTCTGAATGCTATAAAATGTCCTTTGCTCTCATTACAGTCCTCAGTAGTTCCTCTGCTTTGCACAGCACAAATCACTATCTTCACTTCATGCAGCTGAGCTGCTTGTGGCTCTTCTGATGAACAGCTTCAGGCCATGTGGCCCTATTCCTTATTTAACATTATTCTGTTCTCTCCCACACCATTTTCTGTGCTAGGGATATCTCTGGGCCAGGCATTGTTTGTTTTGGGTATGTGTGTGGGAAGATTGCTTAGTGCTGCTCCTTAGACATGCTTAATTCAATTACTGCCAGATTTTCTAGGCCTCTTGACATTGCTATAGATAGCTCTTTAGTAATAATATTATCAATTATTTAAATTTTAATTTGTGCTTGCAATAATTACATGATCCTTTACTGCAAGAGGAAAGAGATCTTGCTTTCCACAATTATATGACCATGGCTTGTCCTCAGAGGCCTAAGTTTTATTTAGCATCAAATGGAATCATTGCTAATGCTCATCAAATAGCCATTATCCTATGGGAATGCTTCTGTGGGTCCTTGCTGTCTCAGGGCATAGCTTCTTGAGAAGTTATTAAAGGTTTATCTCACTGGACTGGCTGTCAGTGGATGGGAACTGACACACTCCTAAACTCAGTCGAGGCAGTTCTGCTCTCCCTGCTGCAGCCCCAGCACAGCAAAGCTGCCGGGTGTTTATTCTGTAACAGAGCTGCTGTCTGACTCCTTACACACACCCCATCTTCTTGCCCAGACTGCTTGAAGGCCTGGGAGAAGGTCCTGGGGGATCGTGTGCTTTCTTGCCTCACAAATCCTCAGAAAGATATTTCCAGGAAACCAAGATCTCATGTCAGCACACTGAAAGCGGAGCTGAATTCTGGTTGTGCTTGCCAGATGAGACAGCTGGCTGAGAAAGGTTTGTGAGAAGATTGGAAGGTTAGCATGGCATCCTCTTAATGGCCTTGTTAGCTCTTCTGTACTTCACTCTCTGTCGCAAATAGGTTTTCACATTTAAGATTTGCATCAGCATTCATACTTCTGCTGTGTTATTACCTACTACAGTTGCTTTGGGTGACAAAATCTTCCTCTGTGTTTAGCACTTGCTATTACAAGAGGTAGATTAGTCTCCTGTCGTGTGCAGCAGCAAATACAGTGGCCTAGTGCAATGTATACATTTTCACTAAGTGTGCTATTAATGTTCCTGTACTGTATAAACCCTGGGTTTGTTATAGCTTGCATGCTGTGGGAATTCCTTTCTGTGACTGTCAAACCAGTGGGTTTCTGTTTGGTGAGGTTTTTTTCCAGCAGTCATTGGGTTTTTTGGGATGAAGTGAAGATTTTGATTCCTTTCTTTCTGCCACCAAATTTTTAACTCCAAGGGTTTGGACGTTCACTATTTGTTTGGGTTTTTTTGTTTGTTTCTTTTTTTTGGTTTGCCGCTTTGCTGTTGGAAAATGGGAATCTGCCCACAGATAAATCAGCGCAGAAAATTAATGTTACATCACATTTTCCCTGCACAGAGCATGGTAAGTAAAATGTTACCCATTGAAGGTGGAAGAAAGGGTTTTCTCCCCTCAGATCAGAGAAGCAGTGCAATTCATTCTGCCCTGGCTGCCCTCCTGCCTACAATGTGCTATTTCACTGAAGCAAGCACCTGTCAGTACTTAACAGAGAACAGCTTTTTGCTGTAACTGAACTAAGGCGAAAAATTAAAAATAATTTCAATTACAGCTACTCTGCTGGTTTGGGGAAAAATATGAAGAGTGGATTTAGTGGGATGAGCAATAAAGGAGTTGTATCTCTTCCCTTCTATTCCTTGTCATTCCTTATCCTTGGACTTCATAGCCATAATGGTAGTTTGATGGGACTCTTTTCTGGAAGCCAAAACCAAACTCTTCTTGTTACAAAAACACACATAATTTTTATGGCTAATTAAGAACAGGAAAATACAAAAACAAGCACAAACATAGATCCAGGGAAAGCAGTAGGATTATCTTCTTTCACAGTGCCCCAGAGAAAGGAATTAAATGTATCCAGGCTGTATATGAGGGTTTTTTTGGTCTCTATAGCAAAAAAAAAAAAAAAAAAAAAAAAAAAAAAAAGTGGGATTTTGCAGGGGATCTTTTTGCTAACTAACATTCTAACCAACTTTTGTACTTTAATTTCACTGGATAAATCTGCTAGTTTGGTTTGGTCAGATGCAAACTTTTAAAAGGTCTGGCTGAAAAAAATTGGTTTGGGCAAAAATCTAAACTTTTTGTAGAAGAGCATGCTTTTCAGTGCAATAAAATGAAAAAAGGTAATCAAAGTCTTGCCTTTCCTCCAAAAGTGTTTCCAACAGATGATGTTGAACAAATCCTTTTTCAGCTGCCTGGAGCCAGTGATGATCACAATCACAAAGGGAGTAAGAACATGAAAGAATAATCACAGCATCATAAAATTGCTTTTGGAGAGATTTTTGCTGAATTCCTACTAATTTGAATGGGAACCACAGCCTTGGTTTGTGATAAAAATGTAACCATAGCATAACTCTCATTGCTAACTCCTTTCTTCTGAGCAAGCAGTGGATGTTGTTATTCCCCCTTACAACTCCTTTCTTGTAAGATTTAAGCAAAATGTCAAGTTAAAACCTGCCAGTTTGGGGGTGGTGACTCCATGAAACTCAGATGTAAACACCAAATTCAAACTAGAGTTGCTGCACTCTGGCTTAGCCTGTCTGCACTAAGGCATGTTGTTTTACAATTCCATAGGGTTCATTTCAACATGCAATAAAAGCATGCACTTTACAAGCATGGCATTAGATCTTTCATGTGGTCAGGGTTTGCATTATTTCTGCAGAAATACGTGATATACTGTGATCTGCAAAGCATTGGATATGTCCATTAAATATTGCATGAACACCAACACCAAGGGAAACATAAAATATTGAACCTGAGCAAATGGATAGCTCAGTGTAGGGGAATGCAGAGATTTTCACCTGTAGGCTACCAGATAAAAAAACAGTTCAGATTAGTGCCAACACCACACCAGATATAACTTGGCAGGTGTTCATTGGCTGAAATTATTTATGTTCTCCAGCTTCTGCTGGAAAAAGGGTTTTATCACACAAGCCATGGTTGTTTGTGGCACCCATGAGACAGATCATTGTTTCCATAGAACAGCTGAGGTTTAAAAAGACCTGGATACTGTGAACTTTCCAAGCATGTCTAGGACAGGGTCAGGGTCTTAAGACTTGAAAGTTGCACAGGGGTTTTTATTCTCTCTGCAGAAAGAAACAGTCTTCGTCTCCAGGAAGGCTGGGCTGACACATCCTCTGGAGTATGAGGCAGTGATGTGACTGCTCAGCCTCCCTCCAAACCCTTTTCTCTGTTGGCCACCTGGTCTTTCCCCAGGACAGCACAAACCACCCAGGGCTGTCTGCTCAGGGCCTCCCATGGGGAAGCATTTCTCAACCAATCTCATTCTTGCTGCTTCTTTGCTCTTCTCCCACCCCCTTACTTTAGGTTTTGTAGCTGCTCCTGCCTGGAAGGCAGCAATCACTGATGTCTTTATTAAGCTCAGGAGACATAAAACAGATGTTCTTAGCACCTTTACTGGGGACCCATGAAGAGACTACTTCCATAATAGTAGCTCTCTGTCAGACTCATTGCTATTGCTTCCTCATTTTCCTGGTCTACAAATTCCTTACTCATCTCTTCATCACAAAAGCACTGTTCTCTGACAGATACCATCTTTACTGATTCATGAGAGGATCTATTTGATTCTTTTATATGAATAGATCCTTATCTATCTCTGCATCTGTCTTCAAGAACATGCCTGGTCTATTGTGCTTGGATAGACCATTTATTGTTACTAAAATAGATGCCATTTTGTAACAAAGAAAGCTCTCTTTTCTCCAAATCTCAACTACAAGTAACAAAAAGAGCTGTCCTGTATCTTTGTTGTGGCTTCATAAACACTGTCCTCTAGGCTGAAATGTGAAGGCTGAAGTTCTGGGATCTAACAGAATAAACTGCTGTGATCTATGAAACCCATTTATTTTGGAGACTACAACAGTCTGTGCTAATTGATCTCCTACCTGGTAATGGGGAAGGTGAAGGTGCAAGCACCACTAGCAAATACAATTGCATCTCTCAAGATCTTAGTGTAGGAGAAGTACATAGGATTTGGTGTCCCTAAGACTCTAATAGGAGTGGTTTCTAAAAATCCCTGCAAAGTCAGTGTGAGGGCTCTTGATCCATGGGCAGTGGAGCAAGATTGGAAGCAAAATGGTATGATTCTCTGGGTAGGAAAAAGCTTCTGCCTTCTAGCTCCTGCTGTCTCCTGGTGACTGACAGGGAAAAGCAATGAGCAATGTCTTACCATGCTCAGAGACAGCTGCTGGAGCTCCTGGCTGTCCCTGAGGTCTGGGATGAGTGGGAACTGATACCCGGCGTCTCTTAGCACAGCACTGCCTCTGCTGCACGCTTTCAGAGCACTGCTTTGAGGGGCAGCAGAGAAGGTCCCAGCCTGGGAAGGCAGCAGACCACAGCCTGCCCTGGCTGGACCGCCCGTGCTGCTCACAGCTGTGCCCAGGGGCACTGCTGGCTGTGCTACACAAGGAGGTGAGGGGAGCTGCAGGGCATTCACTTTGCTGCCCTACAAAGGGATCCCCATTTTCCAGGAGCTGTGGGCACCTGCCTGCCCTGAGCAGCCTGTTCGGGACACAGCTGCAGGGCAGAGCTTGCTGCAGGGCAGCTGCTCACCCTAAGAGTGTAGCACTTTAGGGCTAAACCTCTGCCTTCTCCTGCCTGTCCCTTGGCATGGGAGGAGCAGAAAACCCCCAGCTTTCTTCTTCACACTGAAGGGAGGGGTTGGTGGTGTCACAGATGTTGGTGAAAACACAGGTGAAAATGCCCTTAAACAGCTGAATAAAAGAATTGCACTAATTATTCATGCACTTTTTGTGTGAATCCACACCTTGCAAACCTAGGGGAAATAACTGCATGTGGAAAAGCCAATCAGAGACAGGTGATGATTGGATTTGGCCAGCCCAGCAGACTGGGTTTTGTAGGAAACTAAAACTCATCATCAAAACAGCTGGCTTATTTACTCTGCCATACTCATAAGCAAGGGAGGCTATTCCAAGGCATGGCTGCAAAACTGCTTTTTTAGAAACTGCAAAACTGCTACACCTGTGTTTTGTGTCTATTTTGTGGCTAAAAGTCACATTTGTTTAATGACTTGGGGGAGAGCTGGGGGAGATATTGGCAAACCCACACTTGATTTCTCTCTTTCAAGCGAGCCTGGGCAGGCAGAACTGGACACCTCTGCTGTTTATTGTAGCAGATCTGCAGTGGCACAAAGCACTTTGGCATCTAGCACAGCCACTGCTTGCCTGAATTTACTAGCAAATGAAATCTGTAAGAGCACTACAAGGAATTCTGAGTGGATCCCATCCCTCTGCTGTAAGGTCATTATGCAGCACAAAATGAGGTGGCCTCAGCTAACAGCTGATGTCTCCAGCACACATGAGCCCCACATACAGCAGAGGCTGGAGGACATCCCCCTGTTATTTTCTAGATTGTCTGGGAGTACAACAACAAGGTAATAAAATGTACAACTCAGAATAGGCTGGCTTGCACGTGCAGCTTGTCAGTGCAGTACAGAGGCCCCTACTGAACATTAATTTGCCCCTCCTGCAACTCACTCTCCTTAAGGTGTGAAGTCCAACATCATGGATTTCTCTGCAAGATCAGGAGTAGAAATTACAAGCTCTAGGCAGTAATTCAAATTGATTATCACATTCTTGCCTCTTCACACCAGCACCTTGGTTTTGACACCAGTGTTGCACAGCTGCTGAGAGGCAGCAGATGCCCAAGCCCTGGCATCAGATCTCAGTGGGAAGGAATTGGGCCATGTTCTAAGTGGGCATTTCAATTGCCCTTGTTTTAATTAAAGGAACTCACCTGTGCTCAGCTGCTCAGAGAGCACCCTGGGAAGCCTGGGGGACCCTAGGGGAAGCAACAGCTGCCTCCCCTTTGCAGGACTGGAACCACCAGCATGGGGGCTTCAGCCTCCCCTTTGCTTCATGTAGCACATCCACCCTGAGTGGCTCTTGTGGAAAAGCTCTTTTCAGAACAGAGCCCAGACCACCAGAACCTGTCTTCCCAGAAGATGTGGAGTTGCTTCAGTGGTATGGAAAGTATGAAAGCTACTATGTGTGTAGTTGTGCTGTTTCTTAGTCTTCTCTTGAAACGGATCACTTTTAATATGGAAAGCAATGTGCAAACTCTCCTTTTTAAAGGAATTTATTACTGTGTGTAAAGGAAAGTTTGTCTCCCCTTCTTCCATTACAGCTCAATTGCATCTGAAAGCAGAGATAGTCCCTATGGGCTTCCTGCGTCTTAAAAATGTTTTGAACTTTGCTGGTTTTTTGGTAGGAAAGGAATTGTCTGGCTTCTCTATTCAGTCATGTTTTCTTTGTTTATTTACTTGTACTCTGGGAGTGTTGAAGTTCACTTGAGGCTGCAGGAGTCTGCGAATATTCATTGTGTATCTTTTTGAATAATAGATGCATTTTTTCAAATGAAAATTACATGAAAAATGATTTCATATTTCATACTGGTGAATCCTCCAAGCTTCATTTATCCTGAAACATAATATTTCTTTTTGTGCTTTTGTGGTGTTTATTTTATTTCAAATGAAATTGATAGAATTTTGAAGAAGTTAAAATCAGAAATTCAGTAGGTTTCATTTTGAAAATATCTATTTTTGTTCACTACATTTGTCTACGATGTTGAATATATTTCTTTCACCAAGAAAATGTTCAGAATTGTTTTATTAGGCTTTGTCTCTTAAAGCTTTTTAAAGTGTATTTAATGTTTCATAGTATGCAGAGCCATAGATCATGAAATCCTTTGGACAGAGATTGATTTCATTTTGTTATCTGGATCAAGTTGGTTCTGATTAAAATGGGGAGCAGAGTGGAAAAATGCTTTTATGAGTTTTCTTTGTGTGCACACAACCACCTGGAAGAGCCTCCTCAAAAATATGTTCTTTAGCAATGCTTTAACTTCTTCTTAAAACATTTCTTTACCATTAACAGTCATGCAATGAATAATTCTGCCTATATATAAAAGCAAGGTTATAAAAGTTGGTTTAGGGTGGATTTGGTTTGTTTTTTTTTTTTTTTTCATTACTAAATATCTCCCAGGGAAAAAATAATTATAAAATTATATAAGTATCCAGGTCTGAATTCTTCTGTCAATTATACATGGAGATGCTGGTGTCTTACACAAAGCCTTTAGAAAACAGTTATACTGTTTTGACTATCAAAAAGTATTGAGGTGAATATGTGGGAGGGGCCCCTGAACTACCATGGGAGTTTGCACATGTATAAGGGGACTTGTCCATCAAAGGCTGTACCCTTATTGGTTTATGTCAATCAACAATTGTTCTACTCCAAAATTTGTAGCTTTACATTAGAAAAAACCTCAGAGGGAGTACCTGTTGTAGTGCTTTTATTTCAGAAGCGTTACTTTTGTGACATAGTTGTCCTGTAATAGTGAGCCTATACATTAAAAGTGTGGAAGATTTAATGATACATAAAAGCTGAGGTGGAATGATAAGGACAGAAAGATTGAGCCATGTTTGTTGCTTCTTTGAATTTTTGGGTTTGCTAGACTTTTTTTTTTTGAACAATGGATGGCAGGAAAATAAT
This sequence comes from Anomalospiza imberbis, assembly GCF_031753505.1. Lineage (NCBI taxonomy): Eukaryota > Metazoa > Chordata > Aves > Passeriformes > Viduidae > Anomalospiza > Anomalospiza imberbis. Next base: position 9,490,086 of record NC_089688.1, on the reverse strand, counting down.
AAAAGAGTGTGACACAATATCCAAACTGTTTCCCTGGGCTGGCCAGAATAAGCTGAAAATGCAATCTGTGGGATTTTTAATTGACTTTCCGCAAACAGAAAAAGCAATTAGAAAAGGGAGCAGAGAATGTTTTTAATAATGACTGTTAGGACTTCAAAGAGCTAATGCACTTTTCAACTTGAAGAAAAGTAACATAAAAATAAAAGCAGAAAAGTTGGGAATTTAATGCTTGCTCTGGTTTAATGATGTTTTGTAGTTCCTAGACTCCTTTATTTGTTCTATCATGCTTAGCACTTTGTGTTGGGCTGAGCTGTAAATGTTAATAGTGGTTTAACCCTGCTGGAATGTCAACTGCTGGCAAATTTCATGTGACCTCAGGACTCACAGTCAGTGTGTAAATAGGAAAACATCTCTTTCTTGGAACACAGCCTGGGAGGATCTGTGTGAATCAAGTTGTGCTTTAAAACACTCTAATGAACACATCTCATTCAATTTGATCTGTTTTCTAACCTAGCTGGGCAATTAGGTATATGAAAGAAAATAGGATGAATGCATATGTTCTTAAACTTCAGAATGTGAATCAAGAATATCATGAATTGTTTCTTCTCATATTCAAAATGTAACAGGAAGACATTTTTATTTTAAGCTTTTTTGGTGTTGTTAATTTTGAAGTAACGTAGGTATTTTTTACACACACACATGACAGAACTGGTTTTGCTCTTTTTTTAATTCCAAAACTTGCCAGAAATCACCCCTTTCCTATTTTCCTTGCCACTTCTAAATTCATTTGGTGTCCATGAACACTGTCAGATAAATAGTGACACACATCAGAGCACAATTTGGGCAGCACATAAGCTTTCTGCATCTTGCTTGAGGGTTTGGAGGGCTTTTGCCACTCTATTTCTGGCAGCAGTAAGGGAATTATTCACAATGAATCATTAGTCTGACAAATTTTGCCTTTTTCCTGTTAGTCCAGAAATTGCCCAAGTAATATGAAGCTCTTGGAAGCTAATGCAAGTTCTTTTTTAAGCTATCCACTGAATGAGATATGGGAATAGAACTTTGAAGATTGTACTTGATAGTCAAGATCTGAGACTTATAGTTTATATGCTGTAGATCAAATAGTTTAGACTTGAAATTATCTAAAAGTTACACACTGGCTTTGATATATTAAAATTCATGGTTTGGGTACTAGAAACGCATAAATGTCTGAAGCACAGCTTGAGAAACTAAGTCACAAAATGATTCTTCTTTACTATCTCACTCTGAATTACTTCAAAAATAAAATCTAGTTTAGTCCTAAATGTGAACTGTAATGTTTTAAGGAGTTTTCATCTGGCTTTTTCACATTTTGCTTTGTTTAGTTAACTTTGCTCAGAAAAGGGCCATTCTGTTTGTTTTCCATGAGTGCCCTTGGTGACAATCACGGATCCCTGAGCTGCCCAAGACACTGCATGTTGAAAACAACAGGATTTTTTTGTCAAGGGGGATTCAGGGAGCTCTTCAGGCCTCTCCTGCACAGCTGAGTTTGTGGTCTTAGACACAGAACACAGGGCCACAATTCCCTTTGCGCCTGTTGCACCCTCCCTTAGGTGAGCCAATCCCAAATGGAATGACTGCCATGAGCATGTGCATTAGCAGGACTTCAGGCCAGCCTTTATTTTGATGGGACAGATGGGGACAGCACAGGTGCCTCTAGCACCTACTTTTGACAGAAATATTTGACAAGTGCTAAACTGAATGCAACTGGTTTCGCCTTTATATTTCACTTTATCATTTCAAACCTCCTGAAGTTCTTATATCTTTGTCTTCAAAGCACAGTGAGAATAACTAATTAAATTAATAATCTACCTAATCTAAAAACCAGGTTTTACTTAAAAGTGAAAGGCTGTTACCTAGTCTTTTTTTCATTACAGGAGGGGAGAATAATAAATTTAGAGATCTATAATTAGAAGGACCTTACCTTGCTTGGCTGAAGGCAAGCCCTAGTGTTAAAGATATTTCAGAGTCTATAAAGACATTTCCTCAGCACTGCCTTGCAAAATGGAGTCATCTGTCATGCCCTGCAAGGCAGCCAAACCTAAAATGCTTGGTGGGGAGCATGGCTGCTGGACCCCTTCCAACAGTCAGAGGAGAGAACTGGAAACCACAAATTAAGCAAATTAAATGGATGTTTACAAGTCATGGCTAAAGCGAGGCACATCCAGTATAAATTTTTCCACTATTCATCTCTGAATCTATATCTAAATTCTGGGCCTACTCATAGCAATATTTCTTTACTTCTATTTGTGTGTATTGTACACTTGCAAGGGCACACATGTTAAAAAAATATTATTTTCTTTTTTTTTTTTCCTCTCTCTCTGTGGTGTCATTTTATCAGAGGGAGTGATCTTGGACTAATCAAAGCATATAAATAATCCAAAGAGGGGAAAGAAGTTAAAAGTTAGTACAGAAATTAACTCTTCAGCAATGGGTGTTATGTGAATAGAAGAGGATTTCAGATACCTTGAGAGTGCCTAGCTAAGTCCTTAAGCTGTCTGGAGATGCTAGGGAGTGTGTAAGGATCCTTTTCTGAGTTATATGCTTCAATTAAAGTACAGAGGGAAGGTGTGTATTAATACTGAAAATGGCTTTAAAATCCATTTTACACATTTAACAAGTAAAGCGCTGTCAAACTATTGTCAAATTATAGTGAGGCAGCAGTTGGTGATAGCAACAGGTGGGCTAGATCAGCAAGGACTATTTCTGCTCTCTCCTCTCCATTCCTGACACAGGAGACACTTGGGCTGAAGCCTGAGAGGCTCTGCAGGTTGTGGAACAGTGACCCAGTCAGCCGTGGCCAGCATGGACACTGGGGAGAGGCAGCAGAGGAGCTCAGGAATTGCTAAAGTTTTTAACAGCCAGCCTAGGAATGATGTGTTTTTGACAGCCACTTCTACTGAACCAACTAAGCTAACACAGACCTGAATTAACAGTTTTATTTTTAAATTATATAATTGTTTTATTTTTAAATCCATTGACATGAATGCAACTATGCCTTGAGCGAGACAGAGAAATTGGTACACTAGATAGAGACTAGTACAGTGTAATGTGTGTAATCTGAGAAACAAAACACAATGTTTAAGGAAGTCAGTGAACAGGTAAATAAACATTTTCATTTGTTTGCTGCCTTGCAAGTCTGACTCCTGAGATCTTTGCACTGCCCAAATTGAGGTGATGCTCTCTAAGTGACTGATGGCTCCAGTTACAACATGGCTTGATTAAATGACTAATGTTGGGGGCATGAGTGTCCCTTTGCTGCACACAGAAATGAATTGCTACAAAGCTCTGCCTGATCCAGCTCAGCACTAAGGCATGGGGACAGATGACCTGTTTGAAGTGAAGTGGTGGTCCAGAAGACTGAGTCAGCTTGCCTGAGATGTGTCTGCAGAGACACACTCCTATGGTCTCTTGAATTCAAAAGATCCCAGAAGGTTATAGTTCACTTCCTCTGACTTCCTTTTCCTCGGCATTTCACTGTTGTTTCTTTTCACCTTTGCTATTATTCTGACCTGCCAATTGCAGATTTTCTGAACCTTGAACAATAGCTGTGACTTTGCTGTTAGAACTCAAACTCATTAACAGGACTTGGCTTTGAGCAAATGTCACATCACATTAGTGTAATTCTCAGGCAGTAGCTAGCTCTTAGCTGGGCCCATTCATTCGGGCAGAGCTCAGAATTCCTCCTTGCTGTATCATAGAGATATTCTGATGATGCTGATTACTTTTGTCTCCATCTGTTTTGATTGATAACTCAGGCAATTATTAGCATTCTGAACACAGCAGGAGCTTGTCTCAGCTCTTGTCAGCATAAGAGGACAGTGGCAAGGAGGAAGGGAATTTGTAAGCAGTATCCCATGGAAAATAACCTCCAGGGTCAGAAAGTATTAATGAGAGAAGAGCTGCTATAATTAGAAGCTGTGCATGTGTACAGTACACACATCTTGCATTCTGCTTTTCTTGGAATGCAGCCCCGGGATCTCACAATAAGCAAGATGAAGACATCTGAGGATTACTAGCAGCCTTCCACAGTGTTACTTGCATCTGCCTTTACAGGTGAAAGCAAGGGTAACACTGGGTTTAGGAATCAGCAGCTCTGTAAGAGGTTGCCATTGAAATGGCTCTTCCTGGGCTAACTGAGAATTCATCATTTATAACAAGGACTGCAGAAACAGCACAGAATATTAGTTTGTAGTGCTCTGTAGCATTACCCTCAGAGCTCAGAAGGATTTATCTTAAAATGCTGCAACAGCAGAAGGGGGATGAAGCTGATTTTAGGCCTCCCCAGTGCACTAGCAGGTACATTGGTCCAAAAGTGCTTGACATACTTTGAAGCCTGCATCTGCCTGCAAAATCTCTTCCTCATCCCCACAATTTACATGGGAGGCTGTCTCCATCTCCAGTGCCAACACTGGCAAATATTTATTCCATCAGAGCGTCAAAAGAGTATTAAAGTCATTGTGGCAGAAAACTGAAAAGCAAATAAACTTTATTATGGTTGATGTATGACTCCAAGAGTCTGCATTTCAAAGCATGCTAATGCCTTTGCAGAATCTAGATGCTTCCTTTGGGCTGGGAGCACAACCAAAAGTGTTCCTGCGTTCCTAGTGCAGGGGAATAACTGAGAAAAATTAAAAAGCTGCTTGACTACATAAATAGGTAGATGGGAAATGTAGCTCTTGTTCCTGGACCACAGGTAGCAGATTAAGTAGTGAGTGTATGTTCTTGGCTGTAGCTGGCATGCACAGTGAGCAAATATGAAATGAAAGCAGTAGGGTGAGATTTTCTGGGCATTTGAACAATTACAGAATACTGAAATTATTCCTGAAAGAGAGTTTAGTTTTTTCCTCTGACTGGACTAAGGTCTGCTGCTTTTTATGAAGATGATGGCCCGGGTTTGTCATTGAGTGGGCATGGTCATCAGGGAATGAAAGCAGCTCATTTTACCTGCTTACTGACTGGCATGGTCGAAGAGACAAGGTCTGTGTCCTCGGGGAGCAGAAACTGATCTCTGGTGTATGGTAAACTGTGGAGAAGAGAGAAGAACAATCACCAAGGAAAAGGAGGAGTGCCCTATAGAGATGTGGCCACAGAGCCTCCTCCCAGCAGAGCTCAGCAGCTCCAGAGGGAGCTGAACACAGCTCAGTGTGTGTAATTCTCACGCTCTGCCTCTGCTTCCACGTCTCTCAGTGTCTGCCTGGCAAAACTGGCCCTGAGGGATGCACAGGGGCTCAGCCTGGAGCACAGGCTCTGCCTCTCATCTGCCATGAGATGTAAAACTCTGAGGCTGGAGTTAGTGTTCATTGCTAATTCAAATCCTGGCAGCTCTGGGAAACACAGATCTCATTTGAACGTCTAAAGCTCACTGACAAGGATACTGCTAAAATCCATAGCTGGTTTCGTGGAGTGCAAAAGGATTTAAATCTGCAAATAGTCTGGGCTGCACAGGGGCTGATTTGAGATCTCTTGGCCAAATGCAGTACACTATTGTTTTCTACTACTTTTTTTTTTTTGGTCTTTTTTTTCACATTTAACTTTGCTCATATCTGGCTGGTGTTAGTGATAGAGATTAAAAGACATAACAATGTAATTTCCATTTAAAATACAGGAATTGCGCCAGAAGGGCAAGCCCAAATGAGGGTGATGCCTGAGGTATTGATGGATCTCTACTGTTACTAACTGGATTATGTCTGCTGGGCTGTCAGCCTGAAGTTAATGGAAGGGTAATGAGGACCTAAGCATAAACAAGCTTACTTGAGGAGAGGGGGTGAGAATGTTTGACACTGGACTGACTTTTAGGGGTCTCAGGTGACAATTTGAATGAGTCATTGATGTGCTGTTCCACTAGGGAAATTCACTCAGTCCACTATCAATTTCCCCTGACATTCACAACCCTCACAGGGTTTCTGGTGTTGGTTATTTGTTACCAGGCAAAAAGAATTTGATTTTCATACTTCTTAAGTGAAACAAAGTTGGAGAAATGAGTAAGACAAACAAGGTCATCTCCAGTGCAAGGTTTTGTAGGTTAGATTCCATTTCATACTCACACAAAAAAGATAATAGCTATTTTCTTATTTCTTTGCAGCTTTAATTTCCCTCAAAGTAATGTGCAGGTTTATTATTTTTTAAGCCAATATAAAAGATAGACAATAGATGAAGCAAGAAAAATGCACAGTTCTTTTCAGAGGGGGCATTAATCTCATGACACAGGATTGGTGACTTCTGTTGGGATCCCAGCCCCACAGTTCAGTACTGATATGTATTTTGGGGGCCATTAACACCATTGCGAAATAGCTGTTACTGAGGCTTTTCCAAACTGAATTCTTATGTGCCAGAGCAGCACTCTTTATCGTTTTACTGTGTGATGGCTAATGGTAAATCTGCATCAAAAGCAGTCCTTGGGATGGCTGCCCAGCTCTGCTAAAATGTACCCATCTCAAGTGAACCCCATCCTGTGGCAGCTCTCTTGAGGAACCTGGTACTTTGCACCAGGTACTTTGCAGTATGAAGCACCCAAGTATTAATTTCAGATTAATCTGAGTTACATTTTCCTGAAACAAGAACACAGAAGAAAGTAGGTTCTCAGCTGAGTGGTGCTGTGCCCAGAGGTGGGGAGGCTGGCTCCAAACCTTGTGCAATATTGTGAAAGGCTTTCCAGGCACCTTTCACATAAGAAAATAACTTTCTCAAAAGGTACTGAAAGAAATAAATGTGTCCCAAAGAAACCTTAACACAAAAATATCAGGCTCATTTTTGTGAGACATTGAGGTGAACCACTTCTACAGGTGAACTGAGGGATGTTAAAGCCGTGTATCTAATCTGGAGAGATTGAGAAAAGTATCTACATTAGGAATATGCTTGTAAACCCACAAAAAGTGCTCCTGAAATATCCTTGAAGTGCAGCATGGTAAAAATTTAGAAGGAAACAGCTGCCTTCTGCAATGTTTTTGGATGAGGAGCAAAAGAGAATAATGTTTCCTCCCAGAATGTCAGGAAATTTTTTATGCAAAAGTTTATTTTAAGGTTGACTATCACACTTGATGTTTTTCTTATGGCAACCTCAGCTTAGTGAGCCACTACATAAGATCAATTTAGATGAAGACATACAGATGAGACTTCTGTGAGAGTTTGTGTTCATTTCAACTTCTAATTTTTTGTCTATCGAGCTCTGTTTGTCAAACAGATTTTAAATAAAAATTCAGGACATCAAATAACAGATGGCAAACACTAGGATATTAAAAGTAAAAAGCCCAATTCCATTTCAGTTCATATTTCCTTGGAGAATCTTTAATTTTCATGTTCAGTAAGACATTGCCTGACCTATCCCTTGCACAGGTCCATGAAATGTAATCAAAGCAAGGCTTCTTTCTGCATCTCTGATTGTTCTCTGACTATGCAGGGATGCCTGCTCGTATTGGATCAATCTCAGCCAAAAAACAATCTTTGCTACACTTATGCTGGCAGAAGACCAATAATATCCAGGAACAATGGCTCATAAAGTAGGAGAAGGATTTTTTTCTGTGTATCCTGTTATGTTTTTTCCATACCTTGCAAAACATGAATGGTATCCAAGATAGTGAACAGTGGCATTTAAGTGACAGTGCTCTCAAGAGAAATGCAAATTGATGCATTTGGTACCTCAGATCCTCAGGCTGTCTTTTCACTTGCCACTACAAGGAAACTGTCTTCAGTCTTCCAAATAAACAAATTACTTTAATCTGAAAAGTGCCAAATAGTATTAGGCTTTTCTTAGGAATTAATCTAGGCAAAAGGAAGGCTGGCCCTCTAGGCAAGGGAATTCTGTATCTGTAAACTACTGCTGCTCAGTCTGTGTGGAGCACTACAAAATTAGTATATTGCTGATAGCTTTATATTTTCACTTGCCTACTCAGCACTTACATTCCAGTAGCTTCTCCAGATTGGATATTAATGATTCACTCTGCAATTTGTGTATCCATGAAGTGGAAATGCATAATCTATAAAAAACCAAAGACCATACCTAGGCACTTACAAGATCTTCCTCTTGATTTACTGGCTGATCTTCCATTCAGCCTGATTTCATGGCAGTCAATGGATTAGCAAGTTCCATTGCACTGTCAGCCCACTAACAGCCCTGTGTGCAGCAATGGCAGAGGAGTAAACTGAACTTTCTGTCCTGAGGCTTCAGAAAGCATTAACCCTTTTTTTAGAACACCCCGTGGTGATGAGCAGGAGCTGTGGTGTGCTGGAAGGAGAGCCATGACACAAGGGTGAGGGCAGGGGCGTGTACAAACCTCTAGTGGTTAATCCTGCATCCACTCTCCTAGTTCCTCTGGGAAATGTCTGTTTTCCTGTCATTCTCCAAGTGCAAACCTTATTTCCTCCTGCTGTTAGTTAATGGGCAAAGGTGTTCTTTTACCTTTTTTTTTTTTTTAGCAGCAGGTTCTAAGTGCAGTAGCTCATTTTCCCTCTTGAATCAAACGAGCTCAGTTTTGTGCTTCTGGGTGTCTTCACTTCCAGGGTATCCACTGCTAACAAAAAAGCTGACCTCCCAGCACTGAGATTCAGCTCTTGCCCAGGAGGGCAGTGTTAGAATTGAGAAGGATAATTATGCACTGCTGTATTCCCTTGCCTTTTTCCACATGCCATGAGAAATTGTGCAAGGAGATGAAGCAGCAGCCATGAACTGCTGTTATTACCATTACTTACACAGTCATGAAAACAAAGAGCCCTTGCAGAGAGCTCTGCCATTGATTTGTGAGCCTTGGTCACCCCTGGGCCTGGGATTGTGCCTTTGTTCCTTACCTGCAGCCCCCTGTTCCTCTTCCTTAGCTCAGCACTATGACAAATTAGACAAAAATTATCTCTGTGCTTGCACAGCTTGTGCTGAATCCTCAGTGTGCAGAAGGATCTAGATCATTTCTGGAACAAGATACAAGCTGATAATAACCCCTGCTATTTGTCCATTTAAAATGGGTCAAGAAGATGACCTAATTGTGCTAATTGCCTTCTGGCATTGCTTGTGCAACAAACCTTTTGGCTGCATGTATGTGTAGGCCTGTGCCCAACAGTAGGCAGTCCTGTCTCTAATATCTGAGCTCAAAGACTAAACTTCATTCCACAGAGCTGCCATCTGCTACAGCTTGTGTCCAGCCACTGAAGAGCCTTGATCACTGATCTTACACACAGCACTGGCGTTGTCTCTGTGCTTTTTCAGGTCACCTTACTGGGATGACTTCCTCTGGCTAGAATGGACTGAATGAACCAAAATACATGAAACGACCTAGTAGATGAACATAGGTGTTAACTATCTCACTTAGCCCCTGCCTTGAGGCAGGATAATGTAAAAACCGAAGCAGTTTTCAAAAGAAATGTTTGCCCACCGAAAGGCTAAATGCAAGTTGTGCATAATGGCACTGATTGAGTGCTTCAGGCTTAGTGCTGTCACCTGCAGCCACTGTGTGTGTGACACTGCTCTGTTTATGCTGCCACTGAACTGAGTGAGGCCATCATTGCCCTGAGTTCCTGCGGTCCCAGCATTTGTGGTAAGAAGATAGGATGGCACTATTTGAGCTGAGCCAAAAGGAGCCCAGGCTACATTTGCAGTCTCTTGTGAAAGTTTTTGTTTGCTCTACTTTGATGGGGGAGAGACATGCTGATATGTTACCTGTTACAGGAATTCTGGACTGCTCCCATCTCCAACAGAGCTGAAAGGCAGCTTTTAAGCAGACTGTCATAAATTACATATTGGAATTTTAATTAATTTCATTTACTGCTTGGAGACATTTAAACTTGAAATGCTTGTGGGCATGAAGGCAACCTTCCATCAGGAAGCTGGAGCACCAGGAGCTCTCTGGCTGCCCTCTGGGGCTAGCCCAGGACTCGTGGACTTGCAGAAGTGATGTACAGATCTGGGAGGAGGTGACTCTGGACTAGGATGTTTGAAATGGGTTAGTGATGAGGACCACCTAGTGCTCTGGACTGAGTGTTTTGAGTGGCAAGTATGTGGTACAGTAATCTCTGAGAGCCAGATGGAGTGGATTTAATGTCAGGAGACATTTTCCAGGGATCAAAGGAGCTTATAGAAATAATTTATTTTTACCTTTAAATTAAGAGAAATATGCTAAATGTTAAAATGGCCCTTAATTCATGAGCTTCATATCCCTGGGGTATGATTAGCACCAGATAACTGGGTCTCCCTGCTGTGCCTTGTTGCTTAGTTACGCCACACAAGTACACTGTGCTTTCATTTTCTGTCTTATGTGAGCAGAAGCAGCATGATATAAAAGTTCAAAAAACCTGAAAGACTCTGAGAGTACTCTCAGCTGTATTCCAAATCACTTGGGCTTCAGCAACACCACATGCACCGTGCTTGCTGTGAATGGAAAGAAGCTTATCCTGATAGTGGGTGTAAATCAGTAGAGACCCCATTAGCTGCAGCTGCTGGAATAAAGCAGTGCAAACAGAATCAGAACCATGCCCAAAAGATTCATCCTTTGTGGAAGTAATTTGTTTTCATTAAGAGAGATTAGCATCACAGCGGTATGATAAACTTAAATGGCCTTGGAAGTGCTATTGTTGTTCTTAAGTAAATATTGATTCCTAAAAAAAAAATTAGCAGATTGCATATTAATCTCCTAAAACAGAATTGCCTTGAAGAGGTAGATACTTGAAGAGTGCAGAGTGTCTTCCTTTTTACTGGCTTTATTAATGAGGGTTTGGTTGTATTGTAAAAAATCAGAGCTAGATTACGCTGGGTCTCATGAGAGCCATTGGTCTGGTGCAGCTGGGAAATCTGGGGAATGCTAAATGCAGAAAAATGTGAGGACCTACCTGCAATGGAGAGAGGGACATCAGTGGGTTGCAGAATAAGGCTTCTGTTCGCATTGAGATTTTCTTCCGACTGTATGGGGAACATGTCTTTCACAACTTGTTTTTACTGTCAAAATGCTTATTTTCCTATTTTGGTTGTACTGTTAATGGATTCTTAAATACAGGTACATAAAGGTCTCGTAGGAATTAAGAGAAAACACAGTTTTGCTTAAAAAAATTACCTGGCAATCCAAATGGTTTTGCAGAAATTCTGAAACACCTCAGTCTAAATACATGGCTGAGTGATAACAGCAGTTTCCTTGGGGGACTGCTAGTGTTTCTTTGCCCACAGTGGCTACAAAGTCTGTTAACACCAGCTGCTATAGATTCTTCTATTTCATGGTTAGGTCTTCAGCTACACAAAGATTAGAGAACAGTCAGGTTAGTAAATATGTTAGTTAATCCCCTCATACTGAAATGGGTCAAAGATCCTTAGATTCTTCTGTATTTTGGTTAGCTTTTAAACTTGACTTTTTGGTTGTTTTTTGGTTTTGTTTTTTTTTCCCTTTTTTTTTTTTTTTTTTTTTTTTGAAAGAGGACTATGAAAAATATGCCTCAAATAGTAGTTCAGCAGTAGTTTTTAATGGTGATTTAACAAGGGTATGTTAAAAATTAATTTTCTACTTTCAGGTGAAGGAGGTGCTCATGTAGTAAGGCAAAGAACTGGCAAAAGATGGGATTCTCATGAATTGGCAGTTCTGTTCTAGGTTTTGGAGGGTGAATAAAAGATGCTGTTTTCTGGCACAGAGCAGCTCTCTTGATTGTCTCATTCATTTTTAAGGGTTATGTCAATCAGCAGTTGTTTTTTTCAGGGTTGGGAATACCCAGTACTACTGTTGTTACATGGACTTAGTGGGAATGTTCTCTTGCCAAGGCCAGAGTGAGCAAATTCAGGGAATCTTGAGGTGACCAATTACTATCATTTTCCTTGAACTGACTTTTGACAGATGATGGCTCCAAAGTGGTAAAACCAAAGCAGTACCTTTGCCAACTTTATTGCTTTTATTTTCAGTATTTTTATGTGATGATAGCTATATTCCTCCCTCAGATATGTTCTGCTTATTCTAATACACCTTTTACACTGTGATCCCTTCTTTTAATATCCTTGCATTTAGACAAGCAGCCAGCCCTTCTGTAGCAACAGATAGCTGTATAATTTACTGAGAAAATAGTTCCTTTCCTGGATACTTACTAATATGAAAGAAGTTTTTATCCTGGGGAGCCAGTCGTTCTATCCCTGCTACCTGTGGTAGATAAGATATTGCATATTTAACTAGAAATGAATAAAGAAAAGAGGCCTCATTTTCACTTGCTACATCTCCAAGGCACTCATCAGCAGGCTCCTTGCTTGAGAGCTTTTGCCTGGTTTTCAGCTCACAAGCCAATAAAGTTGCAGGTATGTGGGAATGCAGTGGGCTGACTTGGTCCATGTGGATTTTACATACTCATCCCATTAGTAAGAGACAAAGGAATCTACCCTTTTAGGTTTGGGTGGAAGGTTTCTTTCCCTATTTGATGTGAACACAGGCAATCAGTAAGATAGTAACCAACCATGTAAAATCCTTAAATGAAAGAAGAGAAGGAAAATGCATGACAGTACAAATTTTTAATTTCTTGCCCTGAAATCTATAGATTTCTTTCTCACTAATTTACTATGTTTCAACATAGTGACTTCCTGCTTAATGTGGTAGAATGTATGAAAGCTGGAGCATTTGATGTATCATTAAAAAACATAACAAATAGCTTTGAATTAAAAAAAACTCAACTAGGTGTTAAGACAACTCTTTTTGAAGTAGGTGCACTGGAGAGTGGTCTCTGTGCCCTGCTGCCTGCAGAGAGCTTGAGGGTGTACTCAGACCACGTCCAGTGACTGCAGCCTGAGCAGGCAGGAGCTGACAGGGCAGAGGCACCTCCCTGCTGCTGCTGGTTCTCTGCTCTGAGTCAGGGGTGACGGGCACTTGCTTGCTTCAGCTCACAGGAGCTCATTGCTGTGAGCTCTGTAGCTTTATTACCCTACCTTACCAGAACAGTAATTTTTACCCAAGAGAGATGACAAGGCATCATTTTGAAGCTAAACATCCCCTAGGATAATCCAGCAAATATTTGGTTTACTTTCCTGAGGGAAAGTCCTTCCATGGGAAAACCTGCCCAGTCAGAAATGCTTGCACAGTGAGAATGCTTACTGCAGGAGGGATAACTTCTGCCTCATATTTTTTCTGAGTGCAATATCACTGGAGTTTAAGATAGGTTTAAATCAATGTGGATGATAGTTAAGTATTCTGGTTTAAAAAATGAAAAATTGTTTTTCACCAGGAGGATATTTCAATAAGGTCAATAGGGGCATGACGATTAAGTAAATCAGCTTTTGTTCACAGTTTACCAAATCTGTCACAATAACTTAAGCATGTAAACTTTTGTAAAACTAGTTTCCCTTGAGGGAAAAGTGGTGATCAGGGCTTTCTCCTAGAGAGAGAAGAGCTCAGATCTATTGCTTATATCAATAAGCATTGATTGAGTTCAAAGGAACTCTGTGGATTTACATATCCAGAAGTCCTGCTCAGGAGATTAGATACCTCTAATCTGTTTTGCTTGCTACCTCTGATACAATGTGGTTCAGATGGTGCAATTTGTTGTTCTCTCTGCCCTGGACAGGTGTTTTAAGGGCTTATTTTACTTCTCATTATCCTCCTCTGATCCTGTTAATAATAAATTCACTTTGCAACTTTAGGTTGAGCCTGTTTTTCCCCTGCAGTGTTTCCTCCCCATCTTTATCTCAACTCGGGAACCCTTTGTTTCTCTTTTTCTCTCCACTGCCCAGCTGTGGCAGGGGAGGGTGAGCAAACAGTTTTTGTGGGCACCTGGCATTGGGCCAGCATCAAACCATGACAAATGCCTAATCCTGAAATTCAGCCTTGAATAATGTGCATGGTTTTACTGCCTGTAAGCTTGTAATTGTAGTTTCTCAACTTTCTGGTCCACGTGAAAGTGCCACAAACCTGATCTGATTTGATGAGGTGGGGAGCTGTGAAGAGCTGTGTAAGACTCCCAGGGTCCCACACAATTTGAAGGGTTACCATGAAGAGCAGCCTCTTACTGGGTCTGGCAGCAAGGTCATGCATCTGGAAGAACCTGATTGGGAAGATGGCTGATGGCTGTCTTCTCAGCCCTGCTTTCTTCTGAGGGGTGGGATCTGTTGGGATGTGTCCATTTCCCATGCCAAACCCTCAGCACACTCCAGGGGTCAGTGAGACTCTGCCTGAGCTCATCCTGCTGTTGGTCTCAGCAGGATGCTGACAGCTATTTCTTATCCTTGTTGCTGTCCTGCTGCTTGACACCAGTGCAATGTATGTATTTTGTACAATGCAAAACTGAATCTAAGTTCTGGTAACTCCTGCAACAAGGAACAGGTAGTTTTGTTTCCCTTGGGCACTTGCAAAAATCCAACAGCCATGGGATAAGCAAGGTGTGTATTCATCCAACCAATCAGTGGGAATAAGGGGAAACATCCCAGATCTTCACGAAGCAAACTAAACACTACCTTTCCTGGCTTACCTGTTTCTAGTTATCACAAAAGTCTCTAGGTTTGCTTTGTTTTCCTAGGAACTGTTTTCCTGTTGTCACAATCAAAGTGAATTTCAGGTTTCATGAACTTCCTTTCACCTGATTAGACATAAGCAGTTCTAGGAAGCTGTTCTTCCTTTAATCCTGGAAGGTTTAAAAATGTGAGAATTGGTAATAGAAAGTTGTAGGTATCAGCTTCAGAGAATATTGTGTTTCTGGGTGGAGCTGATTGATATGGAAATGCTGTGCAGTGTAATATTCACACTATCTCTGTACACATTTTACAAGTGGAGAGCATGGGGTTTTTTTGTTTTTTTTCTTGTCTACAAGTTTTGACAAGGGAAGACTCTAAATGTAACTTCTCTAAAACTTCAGTGATTGTAGCATGGGGAATGCAGATGATTGGGGAAAGGTTGTACCCTGTTAGCCTCTTTTATCTGGCTGGGGTCTGCCAACAGTAGGAGTATAAATAAACGTGTTGTAACAGGAAAGGAGAGTAGGAATTGTCTCTGAAGGAGAAGCTTAGCAGAAATCCCAGCCAGAGACTATTTGAACTGATTGACTGTCCAGATGAAACCTGAATTAACACCACTAGATGAGAAAGCTCTTCTTGGGGACAGCTCTGACAAACCTGCATTTTAAACCTACAGTGCAGTTCTGCAAAGCTGTCTTTGTTGGTCTCCTGATAATTTCTTCCTTGCTTAACATACCGTGAAAAAGTTTAACCTTCCCTATCCAAACAGGCCCCCACTTGAAAATTGAAAGAGCCTGCTGAAGTTCCTCCTCCCAAACTAGATGTGTTCAGGTTTTTGGTGGCCACTTGAGACTTTAAGCGCCTGCTTAGGGAAGTGGAATGTCAGCTCTCCCAGCCATCGGTGCGCTGGGGCTGTGGGGTGTAGCTGTTTGCACCCTCCCATCACTGACACATCCTCCCCACCTCGAGGAACAGTCGTACAAGGCAACCTCTTTGTGACCCAGGTGCTCATTTAATTTCAGCCCTTGCTCACATGCAATGAAGCCAAGTGTGGCTCCTGGGGAATTCTGTTGACTTCAGGAGATTTACCGTGGTGTAAATCAGAGGCCAAGTGACAGAGGAAGCCCATATGTTCTCTTGGAGTGCTGATTATGGGGGAAAGAAGCTGGATCACAAGAAAATGATTGCACCCAGATTGTTTTCAATGTTTTAATGACTAGCTTAAGGCAGCAAATAAAAACAGAATCAGAGGTGATTTATATTTTTGCTGAAATCTAAACAGGTCTGGCCCTAGGCATTTGCATTTGTTCCTGTCTAACACTGTGGCTGACTTCAAACCTCTTGAACTGCAAGAATTGCTGAAAGAGGGAAGTGAAAGCTGCTTGTGTAAGTCAGTGTCAAAACTCTCAGAGACAACAGAAAGGGCAGGAGGGGATATAGGTATGGGAGGAATTGGGCTGCAGAAATGGGTTGCAGAGGAGGAATATCATATTTGTAGAGAAAACACTGCTATCAATGGGAAATATCCTCCACTCCCCTCCCTGATTAGCAATAGTTCCTCTGATAAACCTATCTCATTGAGATCAAGAATTATTACAGAACCACAGAATATCCTGAACTGGAAGAGACCCACAAGAATTATCAAATCCAACTCCTGGCCCTGCACAACACCATGCCCAAGAGTCACACTATGTTCCTGAGAGTGTTGTCCAAACATTTCTTGAACCGTGTCAGGCTTGGTCCTGCGACCACTGTCCTGGGGAGTCTTTTCTAGTGCCCTGCCACCCTCTGGGTGAAGATCATTTTTCTAATATCTACCCTGGTGCCCTTCAGGACACAGTTGGCCCTCCTGGCTGCCAGGGCACTGCTGAATCATGTTCAACTTTTCATCAGCCAGGTCCCTTTCTGCAGTGCTGCTTTCCAGCATCCCATTCCCCAGTCTGTCCATACATCCAGGGTTATCCCACCCCAGGTGCAGAATCCAGCACTATCTGTTTTTGGAATTCATATGATTGGTGACTGCCCAGTCCTTTGTCAAGGTCTCTCTGCAGGGCCTCCCTGCCTTTGAGGAGTCAAAGGCTCCTCCCAGTTTTGTATCATCTGCAAACTTGATCAGTATCCTTTCCAGTCCTGCATTCAGGTCATTTACGAAGATGTTGAAGGGCACAGAGCCTAAAATAGAGCCCTGTGGGATTCCACAAGTGACAGGCCTCCAATTTGATGTCACCCCATAATGTGTTTATCCAGCTCTGGACATTTTGTCCAGAAAGATCCTCTGAGAGACAATATTGAAAGCTTTACTGGAATCCAGGAAGATGACATCAACTGGTGTCCCTTGGTCAACAGGATGGGTTACCCTGTCTTTAAGGAAATCAGGTTTGATAAGCAGGACTTCATGAAGCCATGCTGGCTCTGACCTATAGCTCCATTGTCTTTCAGGTGTTTTTCAATACCTCTCAGAATCATCTTCTCCATAACTTTACCAAGCACTGAAGTGAGACTAACAGGCCTGCAGTTTTGATGTTTCCTTCTTGCCTTTCTTGTCCAGTGGGATCATTCCTCAAGGACCCAGGTGTCTTGTGTTGTATCTACTCCACAGCTTTAGCTGAGCAGGAGAGGAAAAGGAGCTAAGACTTCAAATAGGACTGAAAAGTTTTGCAGCCTGTCCTGAGCTTTCTTTTTTTTCTCCCTACTCAAAGTCCCAAACAGAAGGCTGCTTCCAGAAAAAGCAGCACCAGGGTGATTGGCTCTATGCATAGCCAAAACCAACTGCCATCTAGGGCAGTACCTTGTTAGTTAGAAGGAGAAAAAGACCATAAAAGACCATGACCTGGAGCCCCATAGAGTAAGGTTTTTGCTGCTATTAAGGGAGGAGTTGAGATGTGGGACCACAGCCACTGGGATACATTAATAGCAGAGAAGCACTCCCTGTCTTTCCACAGGCAGAGCTTGCCATTGCACCTCATTTTTCTCTGTCACAAGAGCAGCCTCCCCAACTCTCCAGGGCTGTTTCTGGCTCTCTATCCCAGTTTTGTCGCTCCAGAGTTTAGTTTTGCTTACTTTGCTGAAATGCCTTTGTCTGTGTCTGGCAATAATCCTAAGGACCACAGTCATTAGATCAGCAGGCTGGGTCCCAGTTCACCCTGTTTGGGTATATCAGAGTCCTCCAGGATCAGGAAGCCCAAAAATGCCATAGCCAGAAGCCTTGAGCAAGGGAAGAGGGCTGAAGCCCTTTCTATATAGACAGTGAGGCTGTAGCAAAATCTGCATATTAAATAGATGTTTGCTTTATATATATATATGCAAGAGAAATAACCCCTCTTGCATCCAAATTCACATCAAAGAGATGGTGAAGTCTGTTCTTCCTCACTCACTCAGTGATGTGGTGTGGGTGTTTCAGTGACACACTGAGCTCACAGCACCATTTCTCAGCTTCTTCTTAATGCTTGCCACAGTAGAAATCTCATTCATGGATGACACTGATCTTATCACAGATATTGATTCATCAGCCTGAGCTGAGTATTAGCAATGAATTTTTCCTCCGCAGTTCTTTGATAGCTCTGATGTCTGATACCAGTGTAACAAGCTGGTGTTGGCTCATGTAGAGTGGGTGGTCTCAATGGAGGGTTTTTTTTTTCAACTGAGTGTTCTCTGTGATTCTGTGAGCACTTCATGTGTGGGTTTGGATTAAGTATTCTGCATCAAAGGGACTCCTATTTCTTTGTCCAGCAGTTTCCACTGAACTCCAAGTGTGTATTACACAACAGCAAATCAAAAAGGGGAGGAAGGGTGAGGTGCACTGCTGATATTTGCTGGTATTAATTGGAATGATTCTTCCAAATGAAATCTCTCATTAATAAATTCCATTTTAAAAATTTAGTCCTGGAAACTGGAGTTTGGTGTGTATTGGAAAAAAACAATACCAGGGAAGGGAAAGTTTAGCTGTGGGAATAATTTATGGTTTTGTTTTCATTTGTCTGTTTTCATTCTGTTTGGGGAATATAGGGGAAAGCAAGGGAAATTCATAGAAACCATAAGTCATTTTAGATGTTTTAGCTGCTTTTGTGATCTCCAGATTTCCAAGGTTCTGTTAGAAAACAATAGGCCATTTCAGGGAAGGGGGACAGTTCCCTCCTGTACAAGGGAGTAGGGACCTGCCTGAGTAGGGGCCATGGGTACTCCCATGTCTTCACAAATCGTGTTTCCCAGGGGACATTTTCCAGTGCCAACAGACTATTTAATCATCCTCAGAGCTTTTCAGGAGTGAGTTTTCATGCATTTCTGTTCATTCATCTACTTCTTGCAACGATCTCTGTGACCAGATAAGCAATGTCCTGTGGCATTATCTGTTCTCTTCAATACCACTAAATATATATAAATCCATGCAGCAGCTCCTGTCAGAAAACTGCAGGACACAGGCAGAGAGAGAGATGTGAGAGACAAGGTGTTGTAATGGACAGCACCATCTGCTTTGTTGACAGCCACTTGTGCAGAGAGGACAAGGCACTGATTAATTTGTCAAGGACTCCTGTGAAAATCTGTGAAAGGAGGCAGATATGTGTATGCACAATGCACAAGGAGATGTGGGGGGCAATGGTGTCTGTCAAGATGAGAGGGAAGGGTGATAGAGGCTTTAAAAATGAGTATTTGGACATCTCACTTGGAGAATGGGACAAAGGCATTGACACATCTGGCTACAAGACCACAATGAGTTGCAAGTTGTTGCTGAGCAGCAGAAGTATAGATAGTTATTTATAAGATGTGTAAGATGTGGAAAAGAAAGTGCAGGCTGGCTGCTAACCCTTGGTTGATTTTTATTTTTTTTTTTTTCCTTTCACTGAAATCTATGGGTTAGAAGGTCTGCTAATCTCCACTAATTGGCAGTTCTGCTGCCAGGCTCACGTACAAGGGATAAAGGAGCCAGAAAGATGAGGGACTGCCAGGGAGATACAGTGGAGGGATAAGACACACCAGTGGTCAATGAGAGTTTTCACAGCTGCAGTCCACTCTGGGCTTTTTCCCCAGGCTCTCTTCTCCTAAAGCCACACTATAAAATCCAGACAAGTTATGCAATTAAGCAAATTAAAACCAGTCTGGAGGCATTTCTGTCAGACTGGCTAACAGAGACAAAAATTGCTTATTTCACAGAAAAGCTGCAGAAAATAATTATCTTCTAACAATTGGTGCCAGTACTTTAGATCAAAAGAGAAGTATGATCAAATATGGATGGCAAAGACTGAAAAATTTAGGGAGAATTTTTTGAGGGAAGAGAGTTTCAAGCAGATTTGTAACAATCTCATCACTTTTATCAATTATCTAGAAATCATATGTAAAGTAGACCTGAAAGATGACGAGTGACATTACCCTTTTGGGCAATTCAATGTTGCCTGTTTGTGGTATTAGTTATCTGTGGATTAACAAAAAATAACAGGTGAAGACTCCTCACTCACAACAGCTCAGTTCTGAGCTTTTCAGGTCTTACACTGACAGACAGTTTGTGGCAAGGGTCCATTGCTGAAATAAGTCCATCTGGCATGGCATATTTGAGTCCTCTAGAGAAGCTTCCATATGGGGTCAAAGAAGCAAAGAGGAATGCTCTCCCATCCTCAGCACTGCATTTTTGAAAATGAAGAGATTAATACCACAAGTACTGTTCCATCCTCTTACAGAGACATGCATATAAAAAAAAAAAAAAAAAAAAAAGAGAGAGAGAGTAAAAGTGTAAGAATAACTCAATTTTTAGGAACTCCATACCAAGAGTGTACAGACCTTTCAAGACAGGATGTTTTGAACTGGACACGTACCTTTCTCAAGTCTAATCCAGTTCAATAGAAGTAAGGGTGATGAAAGGGTGGAAGTATTTGAGGTTCTGCTGCTCTGGAATGCTCACACATTCATTGCCAATCAAAGTTATGTGGATTCTGTGGAGAGTGGGTGCTGCATGGATTGTGTGCAGAGACATTAATCACAGAACAGGTGTAAATTAAAGGAAACTTCCAATTTTCTGCCAAATGTAAGAGAAACAGATGCTTAATGAAAGGAATTTCATTTTGAACTCATTGCAAGCAACCCAACAGAGCAGTGCAGTCTGCTCTTCCGTAGACAGGCAAAGAGGGACTGGGGCACAGATCTCTTTCACTTGCACACAGTCTTTACTAATCCCATGGTTACAATGAAGATTTGTCTCAGTTACAAACTCCTAAACAGACTTCTAAAATACTACCCAGCAGCAGGATTGACACTGGAGCTGGGGAGACAGACCTCTGCCAAAGTATAATTGCAGGACTGGGGACTTATGTTAATCAGAAGTTCGTTCCCAAATCTGATAAAACCATGAAAAAATTTCAGTGGCTTTGGATTAGACCTTCGTTTATGCTGTTTAGCTACCATGTACCAGATTGATTTCTAACTGGCTGCCTTAGTAGATTTTAAGATGTGAGTGCCCACCTCCTTCAGGTTTTAGCCTGGAAGGTTCAAGTCACTTGGGAAAAGTATTTCATAATTACTGTGAATCCTTGTTATAAAAAAATTCTCATGATAAACACATTTTTCTTGCTTATTTTTCAAGAGGAAGGAGGAGGAAAATTGAAGTTACTGGACAAAATTTTGGAGGTATTTTAAAATAATCTGTGGAGAGTGGATTTTATTCTACGTTTGGGTGGCATGGGTTTGGGAGTTTTTTTGAGTGGTGTTCTTGTTTTGATTTGGCTCTTTGGTTTGTGTTGTTTGTGGTTGATTTTCTTAAATTTTTCTTATCTGACGCTTAATGAAGTTTTGGCTGGTAAAATGGCTCATGAGACATCCCAGGCAATTCACCCTGTGTTTTACGTGCTATCAAAATGTATGGCTCCAGCTTGTGCAGCTGCTTGCTGTCAGGTTCATTACATCCTGAGCATCCATGCCCCCAAGAGGTTCCTGCTGAAGCCTCTGTCATTCATTCATTGAGGAGATGACCGACTGAGGAGAGCAGCTGACCCTCACAGAGGTGGGACTGGGGCTGCCTCATTGATTGTCCACGGAGGACAGCAGGCACCAAGCCAGTCGGCAGGGAAGGAGGATACAACGGGCAGTTGGTTTTGTCTTTCTCTGGAGCATTTCATTCACATTTCTGGATAGCATGTGCTTTGTTTTGCCTTTGTTCCACATAATAAACTGACAATGGCTAAGGATTTTAAATCCTTTTTCCTTTCATTTCTCATGTGTTCCTAGAAATTGGAGAGGAAAGTGATGCTTTCAGACAAAGCCAGTTTGTCCGCTACAGAAAAGCTTGGTGCTTTTCTGCATCCAGTGTTAAATCATCTAGAAGTGCCATAACAAATAATTACACCTCGGTGCTTTACGTTCTCCAGCAGAGGAGTGAGAGGGTGGACTTTTGGAGCACACTTCTCCTAAATGCATTGCTTTAGCTCCACAGCTTCAGGGAATCAGTGCTGCCTCGCAGTCAGTTGATGCAGGGATGCAGCAGAGTGTGTGTGGCACACGCGTGTGAGCCGTGCAATGGCTGCTCAGCGCCCTGTCCCGGGCACACATGGCACCCCTGCCATCCAGGGGACACCAACAAGGCAGTGGCACCGGGAGGTTGCCAGCCTCACACTGGGAAAGGCTGACAAGAGCTGCCACAAAGCTTCCCCAGCAGGGAAAGAAGCTGGCATGGCTGCAGCAGCTGCTACCCTGCTCTGAAAAGGTGGTAGCTTTTACCTTAGAGTACGAGCAAGGCCGTGAGGTGCACAGGCCAGCAGGATCAGCAGTGACCTGGGCTAGTGACCCCATGGTGAGGGCAACCATGAGGGGAAGAAGGGCACCTGGATCCGAGCTAGCACTGCAAGGGCTTGGCCTTCCCATCTCTGTGCCAGGCTGGCGATTCAAGTTTGCCTGGAGCAGCATGTGGTGTAACTTGACTTTTAGTGCTTGTTTTAAAGTCCAACTCACTCCACGTGGCAGGATTTTTAAATGACAGGTGTGTGTGCTTCTATGAAAACATTTGCCCTAATTCCCTAAACCCTTAGGTAAGTGATCCTGTCAGGTGAACAGTCGAAAAGAAAGGCAGGAGAGGAACTGTGTCACAAAACTGCCATTCACAAAGGATGTCTGTGTCGTGCACAGTTCATCCAGGCAGCTGATTATTTAAGACCATTGTTCAATTTAAAATGACATGAGAATTTGAGCAAAGATTAATATGATTTTGCACCTGCAGATAGACAAACGTGGGATGGGCAAATGTGAATGTTGATTCTGATATTAAGGAAAAAAATACAGTGTTTAGCTCATCTGAGCATTAGGGTCAAGGATTTCCCTGTCTCCCACTTCATTACAGCATTTAGTGAAGGGTTCTCTGAGGGCTGCCTTTGTGATCACAGGCTGAGTTCTGTGGCACAACCCAGAGAAATATAATTTTGTATTGCATCCCCAGCAGAGATTTGAGCTGATAACAGTTGTGTTTGTAAACTTAGTGCCCTTTTATGTTACCCTGAACATAAAAAAATGAGCAAATAACACTCAGAATGGATCACCATGAATCCTGCCTTCCCATAGGAAAGATTCATGGACTAACCAGAGCAACTCTGATCTTCACTCTGGCACTGGCAGAGGGGCACTGCCATATTAAAAGCATTTCAGACATGGTGTGCATTTGCTGTCACCTGAGCTGGAATGGCTGTTTAGCACAACACAGAGTCTGGTGCAATTTAAAGCCTCTAAACCAGAACCACAGAAGTTCTCTTTCCTAATTTGGTGCTGGCTCAGGTCCCCAGATGGCTTCAGCATAGCAGCACATTAGGCCAGATCCAGTCCTGCTCTGCACCTTCTCTGCAGCAAATCCATGAGTCCAGATTATTGTTCTGGTAGTTGCTGGAGGATTGTTTGTGTTTGGGAGGTTTTTTGGTTGAGTTTTATTGTTGCTGGGGTTTGGGGGATTTTGCAGGGGAGGGAGAGGGAGGATGGGGGGGTTGGATATTTTTCTTTTCTCCCCTTAGGTCATCTGACATCCTTCATTTTTCTGTGTAGTTCTTCCTCATGTCTAAATGTGTTTCAGTAAATCTGTTGCTCCCCTCTCTGTTTTGGCAGCTGCAAGTGGTCTGTCTTCCTCACTCCTCAAAATATTAATAATTGATTTTGAAGGGATCATATTGTTTACTTTCCTTAATAGTTATCCATTGCCTCTTCCTTGTATTTCAATAATATGCCTTCTGCTTACATCTAGGTTAGTGGCAGCTCTTTACTTGAATACTTTGGCCACCTCTAATGTGATAACAAATTGCTGATTATCAAAGGAGTGATAGCACTTACTTAGACTCCCACACACACTAAATCTAGATTAAGGAATTTGAGAAATTAAATGTAGGCAGGATAATGGTTAGTTCCTTAATCAGAATACTATTAAACAGCAGAACACAGCCCATTACTGAAAAAAATTCAAAAGAGACATCATTGAATATTTAATATGACAAATATGATGAAATGGACACCTGGCAAAAAAGCTGATGTTATAGCCTATCATGTTCTAAAACAATCAAAGAAGAGGACAGTGAAGAGTGTGTTTCTCCTAATGGTTATAGGAAAGGATGAAAACCTGCCCTTTGTTTCTGGCTGTTTGCCTTCATGGAGAGCTCTGTCTGTCTACTGACTCTCCCTCGCTGTCCCTCTGCAAAGTGGCTGTAGCAACACCTGGCTCCTTTACTGCACCAGCTCACCAGTCTGTGGAGTACCTGGGATTTTTTTCTCAGTTTTTCCTTCCAAATGAATAATAATGTGGTCTTTTTAGTTCTGTATCCCTGATTTTTTTTCCCTTGAGGACATCTTAAATTGAAGTTCATATTTAAGAAGGGATTCTGTTTTCATATCTTCAAGTTCATTTGTAAGAATGACCATTTTAGGACAGCAATGCCCGTTACTTTAGTTCTATTCCATGCCTTATAATTTTTCTTAAAGTTTAATTTTGGAGTCAAGAAGTCTCTGGATGTAAGAATCTCTTCTTATAGAAACACACGTATTTATTTGCATGCAGAAAGATCAGAATATCTGAAAAACATAGCAGCAGTGTATATAGATGCTAGGAAAACAAAAGGAAACTTGCAAAATAGACCATGTGATCTGGTGGTTGATGTGAGGATAAGAAAAAAGGATAATGTCTTTTGAATGATTGTGTTAAGAATGAGTTTTAGGATTTTGTTTGGAATTAGTTTTGGAGGCTCTCCTTTTTGCTTCTAACTTGCCACAGAGCAGTACTAACTCTTTCTTCTGTATTTTTTTTTCCTGTCTGAAAGAGCAGAAAGAGGCACTTCTATTTATTTATAATCTCTTAAACTGAGATACATAGCCTGGTGTTCTTGGCAGATTGCATAAAAGACCCATCTATGAACCAATAAAGAAATGCTCCAGATTGATTAGACACTGGATAAGGCTTAGGCTGAGGAGAGCTGGCCCAAATCCATTTTAAGTTAGGTACAGGTCTGAGTTATGCTTCATCCCTGCCTGCCTTTTCCTGCCTTCAGCTGCAGTTCATTGAAGCTGTTGTCTAGGATACAGGCAGGCTTAGTTTATTCAGCCCATGGTTTAAATGCAGAAAGAAGGATAGTTTGGGGGCTGATGCAAACATCCATGTGACATTTGACAAATGACTTACCAGAGCTGGTTTCATCTTTCATGTGGGAAGGTGCATGTACTTAGGAGGGACCTTGGAAGTACAGTGACAGAGAGCACAACAGGTAAAAGAGAGAGAAACAGACAACATCCTGATGTCTGCACCCTACAACTACATCCTTCTGGGTTTCGTCTTGGTGCTGCCCAGCTGACAGTGGGGATCAAATCTTCCACTTTATTTGCTTATTTCACTCAAGTTTAAAACTTCCTACCATCCTGGATAGTCCTAGGGACCTGAGAAGCTCCAGACAGCCTCCAGGGACCATCCCAAGCTGCAGGACACGAGCATCTGTGTCTGTGGCCATCCCTCATGACTGGGTGAGAATCTGAAAGCCACATTCTGTATGCTGTGTCACCAGTGACAGCTTTCCTTGGCTGTAATAGCACAGCCAGCACGTGAGGAAGAGGAAGGGTAATGTTGCTCTGCTCACGGGCTCTCCTTGCTAGGTAATTATGGTGAGGAAGCAGGAGCCCACCATTTTCTGCTTGCTTCTGTCAAGGAGGATCATGGAGCTTCTGCTATGACCACTTCCATTAGGGAGAACCTTCATTTGAGGAAATGGAATCTCCTGTGTCACAAAACATCATAAAATTAATACATGTTATTATTTAAATTTTTAATAATTTTATATTGAAAAGGATTTAAAATAATTTTTATTAAATTATGCAGGTGATTGATTTGGAGATATGGGATTTTCCAAAAAGTTGGCGAGTTCAGGCTAATATGGAGGGGCTTGTGCAAGTCAGCCTTTCCCTTCCTCCAATGAGGAGTTTTCGATGGCATGCTAAACAAACTTCCAAGCGAAGCAATTAGCCAATGTCTCTGGAAAGCAGTGCTCTGCCTCTCAAGAATGAGCACACAGGAAGGGTCTGGTAAGACTTGCTGAGCAACAGAGCTTTAATCAACATCCTGCACAGAAGAAACTGCAGGGAAAACTATATTATTTTGCTTCATTTCTCTAAAGATAAGCAGGAGGAAAAAAAAAAAAAAAAAGAACAACAAATCCCCAATAATCACAGCTCATAAATTCTTCATCATGTGAACAGTCCTTAGGTAGATACATCCACCATGGGAGGTGTGTGACAGCTTCTAGGCACAAACTGCTGCCCTCTGTGTGGCCTACAAATTGCTGTGTACACTAGCAAACACTTTGCTGATGGGCTGGGCTGTTTAACAGGAAAGAGCTCTTGACTGAAAACAGGCCATTTTTCTCCTTCAAAGCAGATGTATTTTCTCATCACCACCTTCCAGAGTAATTCAGTGATACTGTGTGCTGTGCCAGCGTCATTTTCCCTGGCTGTTTAATAACCATGCTCTGAACCAGAGCTGCAGAGTATCTCATTATTCTGCTCCAAAGGTAGGAGAGGAAGGGTAGATGTGAAGAAAAACATCTGTTTCTGAGCATGTCATAAGTGAGGTTATGCTGCCAGCTGCAGTATGGTATCTGAGATACTGCAGTCAGTATCCCTGCAGCAGCTGTAGGAGAGGAATGAAATGAGAGGAAAGAAAAATCAACATGGAAAAACATTATTGATTTCTTTTCTGCAGCACTGAGTTTAACCTGAGTTTAATATTACTTGAATTTAAAATATTTGGGAGCTGCTGCTCGCTAATCCATCTGCAGAGCCAGACGAAAGCTCCTATTCGTTATCTCTGGAGGATTTGCAAAATCAGAAAGAGTTAATGCTGGAGAAGGCTCTCCTGACGTTCCCCAGTGCCTCAGAAAGGAGACCTGTTCACTCACGTGTCCATGAGGGAATCAGACCATTTTGAAATGTTATGAAAGCAGCATCCAAGGTGAGCTTCACTGCTGAGAGAAATGTCCTTCAGAGCAGCACAGGTGCCTAAAGCACAGGGAAGAGAACTGTGGAACATAACACCCTGCAAAGACACGTGAGCTGTGGATCAGCTTTCCCAGTATGAAACCTGCAGTCTGGGTTTGTTCTTCGCAGTGCTGCTGGCTCTGTCTGTCACAGTCTGGTCACCCAGGGCCAGAGGCGCAGAAGCAGCAGCTCAGAGAGGCCGTGGGGTGAAGGCTGGAGGGGTGGCACTGCCATCAGCTGGCACTGCTGATGTGCCCTGGCAGGGACCAACCAATCCTGAGGCAGAGAGAATCAACAGGCGCTGCTGAAATGTTTGGCTTTTGCCTTTTTGCCTCTCATTTCTCACAGTTTTCTTCAGGGCATAGGTCTGGCCTTAATCTGCTCGCTGGAAAGTCCAGGGAAGTGCTTGGACATGACACCAGGTCTTTCAAGCTTCTCAACATAAATTGCACTAATTTAAAATAAATTTCTAATGGGAATATTTGACATAAAATTTTTCAGCTGGCAGAGTGTTACCCACCACATGCTATGTCTTTCTTTCTGGAAACTAGTACCACAGGAGAGCCTGAAAATTACTTTCTTGTAATGGGACTGCCTTCTTTTCACTAGGTTTGTATTGATTTTTCTATCATTTTCAGCCATGAGTTAGAGGACATTTCAATCCTGCCACTCCAGCAACTGAAAAGGTAAAGCCTTCTGCCTGTGGTACTGCAATGACTATTTCAGCATGGCTAGAGTTAGTTGAAAAATTGTATTTCAAAGGTGTTTTTAGGATGACTTTAGTTTTTAGCTCTCTCTTTAAAAACAAACAAAATATTAAAAAATATATAAAGTAATATAAAGGATGACTAGGGAAAATGTGGACACTCTCTGGAAGGAAATGGGAGACCTGGTTTCCCAGGATATAAAGTCATATGAGGTCCTCAAGGACTTTTTCTCCCTCAGTCTTCACTGGCCATGAAGTTCAACAAGGCCAGGACAAGGTCCTTCTCCTTGGTCAGGGCAATCCCAAGCACAAATACAGGCTGGATGGAGAAGGGGTTGAGAGCAGCCCTGAGGAGAAGGTCTTGGGAGTGTTGGTTGACAAGAAGCACCTGGCAGTGTTTGCAGTCCATAAAGCCAGCTATGTCTGGGGCTGTATTCAAAGCACTGAGGGCAGCAGCTTGAAGGAGGTCATTCTTCCCCCCACTCTGTTCTGGTGAGCCCCCACCTGGAGTACTTCACTGAGATCTGGGGTCCCCAGCATAAGAAGGATGTGGACCTGTTGGAAAGAGGCCAGAGGAGACCACAGAGATGGCCAGAGGGATGGGGCACCTCTCCCATGGAAATGAGCTGAAAAAGTAGGTGTTACTCAGCCTGGAGAAGAGAAAGCTCCAGGGAGACTTTGGAGAAGCCTTGCAGCACCTAAAGGTAACCAACAAGATGAGAGAGACTTTTTACAAGGACATGTAGTGATAGGACAAGAGTTAACAGCATTAAACTGAAGGAGGGCAGTTTTAGATCAGATATGAGGGAGAAATTCTTCACTGTGTGGGTGGTGAGGCACTGGAACAGGTTGCCCAGAGAAGCTGTGGATGCTCCATCCCTGGGAGAGTTCAAGGCCAGGCTGGATGGAGCTTTGAGCAGCCTGGTCTAGTGGGAGGTGTCCCTGCCTTTGGCAGAGGGGTTGGAACTAGGTTGGTCCCTTCCAAATCAAGCTATTCTATGATTCTGTGACAGACACACCAGTGGCTTTCAGGCATGGAGCTGTACAGCACAGCAGCAGCACAGTGAGGACAGAACAAACCTAGCCAAAAAAAACACAAGGTCAGGGAAAACTTGATAGTGTTCAGCTTATGGATTTTTGACTTGAGGAAATTTTGTCATGAGATACATCATATTTTGGCTGCTAACATTTTAATCTTTTTTTTAACACCACAAAATATTTGAGGTAAGCATGAGCAGAAAATAAGCTAATAGGCATTTTAACCAGGTGTTTTAATGAGTAGTAAATTAAGGAATTAAAGAATCAAGAAGGAACCTTGCATTTTGGGATCACTGGTTCAGTCCCTACCAAGAGCAGCAACAACCCTGGGGTTTCTACTTGCTCTTTGCTTATTTCTCTGCATCTCACAGAGAAGGAGGAAAATATCTTTTTTTCCAGGTGCTTTTTCCCTCTGTCTTGCTAGCAGACTGTTGGGAGCCCAAGGACCTGGCTAGGGCTGGCCATTATTCCCACAGCTAAGTTAGGATATGGATAGGATAAGTTGCTCCTACACTGAAGCCTTCGTACCTGACTCCCTTCACAGCTGGTTTTTCTCCCTTCGTTTACTTACTTTCTTTAACAGCAAAAAAAAAAAAATAAAAGTTCCTTTCTATTGCTAAGACAGTAAGGTGGGTATGCAGTTGCTTAGTATAGCTGAGGCATTCAGGAGCATCACTCAGCAGATCCAAAACATTGGTACTTTCATAACACCTGTTAGAGTATTTAAGATGTAAAATCTTGCAGCAGATGAGATGAGCCTCTTTCAAAAGGTCTCTTTGTTTTTTAGAGCTTTTGGAAGGCTCCTGAGACATGAGCCCAGAAGGCTGCCCATTTAATAAATGAGAGACCAAATTTTGTTTAATATTGTCTGTTTCAGAGAAGATGCTCCTGGCAGATGCTGTTTATTGAAACAAAAGCTTGATGGGTTTTGCTAATGATGGTGTATCCTACAAAATATTTATGTTCTGGGAATACTCTGAGTTGTGATCTTTTGGTAGGAGTTTTTATTGATGGAGTCTAGTACCCCATTATGGCGAATTTATCCTTTCCTTAGAGTTATATATATAAAACCTTTTCTCTGTCATTAGTTTTCCTGTCTCCAAAATGAGAATTAGCATTGCAGGATATTGTGGTATGGGTGAAAAGATGAATCATTACTCTTTGGAAAGGTAATTAACCTCCAAAGGCATCTGCCAGAGAGCTGCCATTATACCATCAGCTGCACTCTGTTTCAGTTTTAGCCTTTCCCTGTCCTCCTCCAGCTCTCAGAGGTGCGTTGTTTATCAGCTCAGTTCGGTGCAAGCAGGAAGATGGATACCTTCAGCACAACCTGCAAGGAGCAGGGTGACAAATGCGGGGCTTTCAGCAGACTAACACCCTGTGCTTTGCTCTCTTGCCATCAGGATGCAGAGCAGAGCTGTGACCTTGGCAGTGCACCTGAGCAGGTGTTGGCAACATCCAGGGATGCTGATTAATTGTGCTGGCTCAGTGCAGGGAGGGCTGCTCGTTAATCCAAGCCTGTGTCAAGGAAAGAGGAGACCCTTAGGACAGGGCCCTTAGGCGAGCCCTGCTGGTCTGTGTCACGGAAAGACAGCTGTACAAAAGGCACATTGACTTTGTGGGAGAGGGAAGGGGGAAAAGCATCTCTCTCGCTGGCAGTTCAGGTTTGAATCCTGGTATGAGCGTACTGTAGCACTGAGAGAGAAATACTTAGCCTGTCTACAGGCACTTGTTTGCTAGTAAACAAGAAACACTGTTCCAAACAGAGATGATTAATGGCGACAGAAAAATTTAGGAACTGGGTGGAAAGCTTTATTCTGCCTTGATCACAACTACCCATTATGTCAGCAGGTTCTGATTTTTTCAGACTAATGGTAGGTGTACACTCATACAAACATGCAACTGTGTACTGATCTCACCCTCAAGGGACTGTGGATTTATCTCTAATGCTGTCAGATTTATTTATAAAAGATAAAGTACACTTACAAATGCTCCATTGTGCTCTGTTATTTGGAACAGATTGAAACCTGGTCCCAATGGATAAGGCAAAATGGAAGAGGGTTTTTAAGTCTCTGCCCTCCCAAACGAAGTGATTTTTAATTGAAGCCTTTGATGAGCTTCTACCAGCACGAAAAAAGGAAAAGACAGTGAGGATTTCATACAGAATTCCTGTCAAAGAATGTACATTTTGTCACAATGCTGGAGGAGTGCTCAACCTCGTGTGACACTGATAGCAATAACCAGTCTTTTGCTGCTGCTGCTGCTGCTGCTTCTGTTGCAATGCATGTTTTCCTATTAAGACAGTTTGGGTCTCTGTCAACCTTCAGTGACCAAATTGTAGTTTAACTTTTCTATAACAAAGAGCTAGAAAGATGGTGGAGATGATCAAGACGTATCTCAAATAGGAAAGACGCTCATGCTTCCTGGGTGTCTTGTCTTCCTGGATGCCCCCAATTTTTTCCTAGGCACTTCTTTGTGTTATTGCCTGCCTAGGTTTGTACATGCAGTCTCTAGTGCTGGAGAGAACGGTCTTGCTAGTTTAGGAAAGATTTCCAGAAACTTTGGAGGTTTTTCTCCCTCCTCTTATATGTCTGTTGCAGCATGTGTAGCCATATGCTGTGCCACAGCTGTACATGCCTTTGCCTTCCCCATCCATAATGTGGTTGGATTTTTGTTGCAGATGGGTATGTGAATATCTGTTTGTAGAAAAAGCGTGGCTTCTTGTACAAAAATCTCTGCCTTCATAAGAAGAACGTTGTTCTCAGCAGATAGTGAGCTCTCTTTAAACCTCAGCTCTTCAGTAAGAGCCAAATGCCACAGTGACAGAATTAAACTCACTTTAGTAAAAAGGCACTAGGAATGCATCTAAGCAGTGCTTGAAGCTTTCAGGTATGGGCAAGTGCTGCTGCATAAAAAACAGCAATTGTTTCAAATCTCTGTTAGTGATTTTTATTTCACTGTTTATATTACATTCAAAGCATGAAATGATGCTCCTCCTGAAGTGCAATTCTCATTTGAATCCATGAGTTCCAGCCTCTCCTAGTCAGTGGGAGTCTCTGCATTGATCTTGGCAGGCTCTTGCCAAGTGTAGGCAGAGAAGACTGATTTTGTCACCAGAATGATGAGCAAGCTGCACGCCCTCTTCTGTTATCAAGAGCTCAGCTCACGCAGGCATTCTCCTCAGGTTCTTGTTCTGTTCCAGGTAGTAATTAGATTTCACATGTACATCCTTACATCCCTATGCAATCCTTGCCTGGTAGGTAATGCTCTGTAAACAGCCGTCTTTTGCCAGAGCAGTGCTTTCCCAGATCTTTGAGCCTGAGAGTTTCTGCAGGGGAAGCATTTCCTCCCAACAAACTCTTTTGTATCTCTTGACAAGTGGCTCTACTAAAAGAATTGTGAATTTGTGTGGGTTGGTTTTTCTTTGCTGTCTCTGCTGCTTGAGGTATTCTCAGGAAGGTCAACTGACCTTTATCAAACCTTGGCCACTGGCAAGATGATATCCATAATGAATGTACTTCAAGCAGCTAGTGCTCCAGCATGAGTGGTTTAACATCTGACCCCTTCAGTACAAATAGTGCAAGACATAGAAGATACTTGACTCCTTTTCCTAGAGGAGAGCAAACTCCAACTGTGTACCAGATAGGGTGTGAAATATCATATACTTATGACCTAGCTAGAAGAATAATCCATCCAGTCCTTCACTTCGTTAAACATAACAGTTCTTGCAGCTTGTTTAGGTTTTTCACTATATGTGTGACCTGTACTGCTGTCTGGAAAGATGCAAAAGTTACTAATTTCCTGGTGTTGTTTCGGTTTCTTTTGATGTCACTTGCTCTACCCTCTAAAGGAGAAATACCTTAGTTAAATCATTAATATATGGAAGAGCAAAAAAGAAGGCAAATAACAGCCTTGAGGATGTAAAATGTACTTTTCACTTTCTGTGATACAGGACATAACATCACATGCTCCACATTGACCAGGGTTTCTAATAACACTCGCGTTGTGTTCCTCCATATCATGATGGAAATGTTTTCCCAGTTAAGCAGAGGTGAAACACCAAAGGCAGGGTGTGCACCGTGTGATGAGAGCTGACTGAAAGGTGCCAACATGGCCCCTTGAGCAAACACAGTGAGGTGGAGCATAAATGAAGTGCTTCCTCACTACTCTCACCTCTTTTAATCCATGGTTCTTTTCTTAAAATTAAGAAAATGGCCCATATTAAGCCAAGTATAATACAAACATGTTTACTGAAGTAACTCACTGTCAACCTTAGGGTTTTTCCCATATGAGCTGTCAGGCCAGCCAAACACAGAGCGTGCCACAGGGAAATGTTTTTGGGAAATCACTGTTCTTCCCTGTGTTTGAGGGAACAGAAATGGGAAGATCCCTTCTAAAAGGGAAAGGCTCCTGCATTGCCTTTATAATTTTTAAATTTGCCTGTGTTATGACATTTCACTGTCTTAGTAATAGCATGGTTTTCTGCTCATTGTGAGGGGTATTTATTGCACTCTCCCTGAGGTTTTCATGACTGATTGTCTCCTTGGGGAGAAACAGTTGAAGTTTTGAGGTGGATTAGGTTTCTAGTTTAGTGTCATCTAACACCTTTTAAAGGAATTATATCTTTCTCTTTGAGCACTGAAACTGGGATCTTATGAGGTATCATTTAGATAGGGAGAGACCATCCATGCCCACTCCAGTGTCTCTATTTTCTCATTTGTACAGTTCATCCAAATGTGCTTCTGTTTCATGCTATATTCATAAGTGACCTAAAATTTACTTGGGCTTTTGCTGTTGCACATTGTTACCAAGTTTTATGGCAGAAAGAGTAATCTGGATTGGTTGTTTGGGATTAAAACTGACTCCCCTTCCCCACTGCCTGGTTCAGCCAGTGCTTTGCAGCTCTCCTGCGACACTGGGTGGCACATGGGTTTCCTTCTCTCTGAGATCTGGAGGGCTGAATTCAAATCACTCTTTGTAGAATTTAACTTTCTTGAAAGCTGAAATAGTTGGACTACTCTGTGCAAAAGGTGTTGTTAAGTGATGTAATTTTTTAATAAGAAGATTAGTTCTGTAACTCCATTCTTGGGTTTCATTTGTACCCTGAAGCTGTGCAGCTGTTACACAGCTAAGTGCCCTGCCCAGAGCACAGGGACCAAGTCAGCCCATAAGCAGAGGCTATGGGTTTTCCCTGGGAAAAGGGAAGAGGGAAAGAGGGAAACAGTAATGCACCAGAAATGGGCACTCTGAAGAAGTAAATTTCTTCTTATTTCCTCACCCAGGTAGTACTCTGAGTTTTCTGAAGCACTGATTCTGCAAATAAACAAGGCTAAATGCTTTATGCAAGAGATAGAAATAACTGAGGTTAAAACTTACCAGGATACCTACACTTCTTTGACTAAAGACTAAGCACCAGCATCACAAATACGTGATTTTTTTGTGCTTTCTGCAAGGCAGCCATTTTTTCAAACACAGCAGGGAGGACAAAGCCAAACAGATTGTGCGGTAACAGCTATAGCTAATCAAAGAAACAGGAGAAAGTAGAATTTATTGAAGAAAAAGTCACAGCAAATATATCAGGAAAAGACCTACACATCCCCTACCAGGGGATGTACCTGCCCCAATGATTCCATGTGTATGTGATGTAGCTAACGCAGTTGCTAAAGGAAACTTCCATTTCAAAATCCTGATAGAAATCTGTGTGTTTCAGATTGGTTTGGATGAAAACCAAAGGTGCAAAGTGTTAGTTCTGTTCTGATAGGCCAAGTTAAGGTTTAAAACTCAAGCAGGTTTCAAAGGCATGTTCCTATCTGGGCCATTTGGGTTTTGGCTGCTTTAAGCCACTTAGTGTGTAAGGGGAGCAGGCTTGGCCCGTGCTCTGAGTCAGGTGGCAGCCGTGCAGTTGCATCAGCAGAACACCTAAATTAGGATAATATATCCAACTGAGTCTCCACACAGCATCCAGTGAGCTGCAAGAGTTTGCATGTGTTCACCTGCACAGGACTAGCTGAGCATGCTCTGATCTCCTTTTGAATGACAGTCATCTTTGCAGTATCAGAGAAATCTCCACCTCTGTTAAAGCACAAGCTACTGTCTGTTCTGCATTCTGGAAACAGAGGTTTGAGGTCTATGGAACTTAAACCTCTACTAAATATTCTTATCTCAGCAGTATTTGCTGGGATTTTGGTGTTGGGGCAAGTTTGTTCTGGAGACTTGTTAGTTTTGTTTTGTTTTTTTTTTTTTTTTGCTTAGGAGTGAAGTGGTTCCTCATGTGAGGGCAAAATAACCCTTTTGGTAGGGATTTTACACTGACATTTGATCATTATGTGCAGGTAGATTTATTGTTGGATATAATTTTAAGGACAAATAGGCTTTGAAATACTCCCTTCCATGACCAGAGCATACACAAGAAAAGTAATAGTAATATTTCAAAGAGATAATTTGAAACACCTTCTTATACTCAGAAAATTATGATCATCTATTCCCTGTTCCTAATTCAGTACTCATCCTGATTTAGAGATTTTAATTTTACTTGTAATGTTATTACCAGTTCTTAAATTATAGAAGTCTATTTTTCTTCTGTACCGCTGATCTAGATAAATGCAAAATCAGAAGTTGCTTGAACTCATTTGAGATTAAATAAAAGAAAAATGAGAGAGAAGCTTGAGGAGGTGGAAGTTTTTCAGGATGTAATCGCATATTGCCTGAGCACTTAGATTTCAAGATGATACATAACTAAAAACACCAAAGACAGATGTATCTGGCATTATCTCACCCTCTGAATGCTTGGTAAAATTACAGAAAAACTGAAACAATAGAGAAAAGGGGGTTTTTCTTCTTTTTATACCTCTACCTGTGACAGTTACCCTTAAGAAAGCCTGTCACATCTTCTGATAAAAGGTCCATCTTCAGCTTTAAATGGGAACTATCTATGCTGAAGCAGAGGTTCAAAAGCACTTTCTATAAAGAGTCCCTCGGGAGCTTTTAGCTCCCTGCTAACACAAGAAGAAGAAAAGTCATCTCCTGAGTCAGGCTGTCCTTGTCAGAGGAGGTGTGGGGAGCCTGAGCTGGCTCCATGCCATGCTGGCCCCTGGCAAGGCACTGCCACCTAGCCCAGGTGGGCACCCGGGCACGTCGGTTCAGTGGCGCTCACGGGGGAGCTCCCAGCCCTTCTGCACTCACAGAAATCATTCCAGCCTGGGACGAGTCAGGCACAAGCTCCTCTTCTCTCCCTGAAAGTCTGAGGCAATGCTGTGGAAGTAAATGAAGCTGCACTCTGCTCTCACAAGCAGTTTTAGGAATATGTCAGATAAATGTACAGGGCTCCGAACAAAAGAAGCGAGAATTAAGGCCAGCTCCTCACCAGGTGTAGCATGGTGCAATGCCTTGCACTCTCAGGGAACTGTGACCATTTAGTCCATGTGAGGATCTGTCCCCAAGCCTGCTGTGAGCAGACAGACATCCGTCCCTGACCTCTGCAGGAGCAGGTGCAGGAGTTTGGACGAGAGGGAAGCCTGTAATGAGCCCTGACTGTCCTTCTCTGGCCCCTCCTTTTAGCACAGACTGTTATCCAGGACATTTGCTTGCAGAAAATGCTTTTTGTTTGGTAGAGCAAACTCCCTGAATGCTGCTGAAGGACACTGTTTTTCTCTACCACACATGCACTGTGTCCAGTAGAAATTGATTTAAAAACAAACAAACAGAAAAAACCTATCCTGGGAGCCATCCAGGGTGAATTTACTGAATCGTTCATGTGGGAGGGAATGCAAAGGTCTGCATCCTGCTGGTTACTTTTCTGCAGCACAGGAGAAAGGCAGTGATGGACAGAGGCATGTGTGTGAGCAGGAGGAAGCAAGGATCTCTGTGTGGCTGCAGGATATGAGGAGAAACAGTGAGTAGCAAGAACCTCTCCTTTGAGACAGAAATACTTTAAAACGATTCTCTGAAAGGGGATGCCTAGTATAGACTTGGTGAGGGAGGGTGTGGGAAATAAAAAAAAACCTTTCAACAATAGAGCTACTGCAGTGGTGAGCTCGGTGGTGCCACCCAGAGT
The DNA here is from genome assembly GCF_031753505.1 of Anomalospiza imberbis. Classification (NCBI taxonomy): domain Eukaryota; kingdom Metazoa; phylum Chordata; class Aves; order Passeriformes; family Viduidae; genus Anomalospiza; species Anomalospiza imberbis. The sequence goes on along the minus strand of NC_089688.1, from coordinate 9,453,402 downwards.
ACCTTTTTGCATAATATATGATGCTCAGTGTGGGTCTGGAAACTGGGAAGATTAAAGCAGATGATCTTTCTGCATGCAAAGTAGCCAGAGACAGCATGATGGATTATTACTGAATACATTTCTGGCCATGCATAATTGTGTTCTGATCTTCCTTATTGAAGTTCTACCACCATCTCTCTGCCAGACTGTCACTTAACTCATTAAGAGCCAAAAACACTCTTTACTTCTCAATGTTGTGACCATAGCTCTCTCTGGGGTCACTTGCATTTGAAGTAGGTTACTGCCAGCTCCAGTAAAATATTAAAATGGCATCAAAACATCCAGAGCAGACCAGCAAGGTGAATCAGGTAACTGGCTGCATGTAAGGTCTGGAAAAAGAGTGTCTGTTCAGATTTTGGCAGGCATGAGCTTTGTTTAACACTTTGTGGTTATTTCTGAGCTGTCTGATGTCTGATTTGCACTGAGAATATTCATGCAAAACAACAGAGGGGGATTGTTCTGTCATTTACTTTCCTGTCATTTCTATTTGACCTTTATCAGAAAAATATTGTGCAGTGTACTTACTGAATAAGGGTTAAATAATCCTTAACAAGTAGTGGTGAACAGTACAGAAGAAAAATCCTCTCTTGCTTACAAATGAAAAACAAAGTCAAAATAAGGTGGCCGTGTGTACTGGGAGTTTCAGAGCCCTGAGATCCAACTGCTGAGGGACAGGCAGGTGGTCTTGGTCTGCACAGCTGAGCTGCAGCTCTCCTGGGGACAAGACTTCTGGTGACGTGGTTTGTACTGCTGCCTTCTGCATTGCTTAGAAGAGCTTTATTGCAGGCTTGTCAGTGTGGATCATTACCTGCCTTTACATCTGTGGGGTGTCACCTACCTCAAATAATCTATCATTTATCCCATGCATTTAAACAACTTTTAATTGTACATGGTACCTATGAACACTTAGGTGCCTTTCACTTCTTAATAAATACAAGTGAGAAATGCAGAAACTGCCAGAAAATGTCCTCCTTCTTTCTTTTCTCTTCTCTTTGCTAACTCAGTAAAGAAAAGCTGGAAATTTAAGGAAAGATGATTTTAATCAAACTTATGTTCAGATTTTTTTTTCTCAGAAATAAATAGTGAGAGTTATTTTGAAACAAGGTTTAAAATGGAGACATTACTCCTTCACTCAAATCCCAGAAGCATTTTAACAGTCTTTATTTCAACACTTATTGGCAATTACTCGAGATATATATATATATATATATACACAGATAGATATAGATAAATATATATATAAGTATAGATAAACCCACAAGCAGTCTTCAATTTGCATTCAGTATTACTGCTGGTCCTTAATATCAGGCTGTTGCTAATTAAGTTGTAATGAACAAATGTGCATCATTTGCTTTCCAAGCTTTTTCGTCTAAAAATGTGAGATTTTTATGTTCATTATGACATTAATTCTCTACTTACATACTGTTACCGAGCCTTTTGGATATAACCTTCAAGAATATCGATGCTTTCTATTTTCAACATTTTAATTTCTAGCCTTAAAAAGAGGTGCCAACAGGTGAAAAGTGTACTTCAATGCCTTATTATGCTGCTCAGCTCCAACTCTAATACTATGAATATTTTTCATTTATTCAAAATTAAAGAATTTGTGCCATAAATATACCCCACGGTATTTTTATGTGATAAGTAAATGATACAAATAATACATTTTTCATTCTCAAAGACATAAATATGGTTTAATTTGGATCAGCACATAGCTAGTAGGGGTATATAATTTTTTTTGATGCTTCCATTTTTTCTTTTAAGATGTCTGGAACTGTCTCATTCCAATTTGCACAGGACTCAATACAAAATGACACGTTTATAGAAGACAACTGGTTGCCTCTAGACAGCAAAAGCTTGGTTTTTCCTGACCTCAAAATATTTGCTTGTCATGAGTTGCAGAGAAAGGAACCATTTGGCTCGGCTCTGGTTTTGGCTCTTATTTCTCCGAGCTGTGCAGCGAGGCACAGGGTTCCTCCCTGTCCCTCGAGGCACAGGGTTCCTCCTGTCCCTCTGTTGCACGGCAGTATGTTGGAGTTGCTGGAAATGTCATGGCATGAATTGTTGCCACGCTGAGCAGAGCCTGGCTGTGTGGCTCTGGTGCTGCTGAGCCCGACAGCGGGGCCCTGAGCAGTAACTGCGGGCAGATTCCATGGGACAGCTTCTCCACGGGTGCTCTTCAGTTTTGGCCAGTGCCAGGCCATGGTGTGCCAGGAGAGGCCACCCCCCGGTGCTTCCCTGCAGCCGCACCTTGCTCACCTTGCTAGCAAACACTAAGTTTGTTAGCTAACAAACACTCGCCTCGCTGAGGAGAGTCAGTCCAGTAAGCACAGCTCGCAAAAAGAAAATCTGCCTGCAGGATTAGTTGTCTCTTGTGAAATCAAGCACTTGTGATGGTTGTTCCTTTTAAAGCCAGTTCTCACCCCTAAAAGGATTTTGAGATGCAGTTTCTTGCCAGGCAGTCCTGTGTTCCCACTTGCAGACCAAATCTCAAGGGCAGGCACCAGAAATAACTCCATGATCCATGGCCTAAAGCATCCTGTACTGAATCCTGTTAAAAATACAGGATGTATGCAGCTTCTCTGTAGTTGCAGTTGTTTTCCTGCCTCTGGGTGACTCGTGGTCAGAAACTGAAGAGCAGTTTCTCTTTCAGGAGCTGTGCAGCCAGTTCCTGCAGCTGAGGGAAGCAGGGGAGGGATGGCAGCAAAACATAACTTAGTACATGTCAGGGTCCCCAAAGCCATGGGAAGGCCCTGATGTGCTCCAGGAGATCAGAAAGCCTAGAGAGAGATCAAAAGCCATGACAGCAATGTCAGTGTTGAGAGGACAAGAGAAGCATGAGGACAGCATGTGTGTTTCCATCTGAGAGGCTTCAGGACTTTGTGGCTCTCTTTCCATACTCTTTCCATCCCCTGCTAGGTGCATGTTTCCCCTAAATGGCACTAGAAAATTGCAAGCAAGAGCTTCAGACATGGGAAAAAAATTGGAAGCACAAACCTGTCCTGCAACCACACAGTATTTTTCTTTTTTTTTTTTTTTTTCTGATGGCAGCATCCTACTGTTGCCTTGCTGGGCAGGTTTCCCTTTGGAATTTGTGGGGTTTTCACTCTTGTCTGTCATCTACATCTTAGGCATAGTCCATTTTTCCTCTAGAGAATTTTTTAAGACAATGCACTGAGGAATTAGTTCATGCAAGTCATTTCTGAGCACAACCAAAAAGCCTTGAAAGTGATTAAATGTGTTTGTGTCATCTGTGAATGCATTGATATTTATCCCTATTATCCTTCACATTTTCAATTCAAACAGCACATAATTTATCAGCTCTGTTGTCAAATACTGCATGTAATTGTGTTAAGTAGAAAGTTTGGTGGGAGAGGGAAGAGTAGATGGGGGGAGATAACAATCCACTTTTTCCCAGGAGAATTGCAGAGCAGACTTTGCTTTGAATTTGGTGGCCATCTACTCTTTTCAAGTACTCCCGTGGCACATGTAAAAGTGGAGCAGCATATCAAATGTTAGAGTGTAGCTCAGCAGGGGCAACACAGGTAAATGTCTCACTGGAACGATGCAGAGCATGAGATTGGAAATGCTTCGAGGGTTTGCCAAGCTGAACAGTTGCATAGCAGCCCCTTGCTCACTGACATCACTCTGAAAACAAAGTCCCTTGGATACAAGATGCCAGTGCACTGCAGTGGTTTTCTTTCATTATCAATATTATGCTACTTTGAGCAGAATTTAGTTTAGTTCTTTTAGTCTCCTTCATGAAAACATGTATACGACACGGTTAACAGATGGCACCACTTAGACTGGGGATCAGCTGCAAAAGAGGCTGAAAAATCTACTGACATGCTTTAATTTCTGTAGGAAAACACACCTCTGTCTATGTTCCCTGGTTGTTCTGTATGCAACAGCTGTGGAGTCACAGCAGAAGACCTGATAGTCAGATCCCTTAATGTACTTTGCAGAGTTGCTAATTAAGACACACAGTTAGGGAGGACACCAATAAAATATGTCTATGAAATTAGCAAAGGGGACAACTTGTGGACAAGGGCCTCCACTTTATTCCCCACACTACGACTATTGCAGCCTGTGTGACAGCTGGTTCTTCTGTGGCTTCTCCCTTTCTCCATTTCTCGTCATGACCTCTGGTGTGTTGACAGAACAGTCCTTTGGAAAATGTTCTTGCTTATATCTTTGTCAAAGACGCATGGACAGATTCTCACCAAGATTTTTTGCATCTTGTAAGCCTAAAATATGACTCAGGAAACATGTAGATCTTCCTGCTAGCTGTTATCTTTCACTCTGGAGGAGCTGCAGTACAGGGAGCATGTTGGGAATGGACAGACGTCTTGATGGGTTTCCCTGGACCTGGTAAACCTGGTTAGGAGAGAGTCCTTCTGCAATTCTCTTTTTCCAGCACACTTAGAAAAGCACTGAGGAAGTACACTGTTGTTGGAGGGAACAGACTCAGTGCCTGCAGTATGGTGCAGGGTAGTAGGGAAAGAAATCCTTTTCCTTTCTCTTTTTTATTCTTTTGATTGTGAATGGAGATATGGAAATTGCAATAAAACTGTGTTCTCCCAAGGTGCTTTGCTCATAGGAAGAGGGAACATTGTGACCTGGAACCTCGGCACTTTAAGAACTTTACCATTAAGCCTAGTCTTTCAGTGGGATGTGTTTAAAAAGAGATTTCTTTGGTTTGGTTTGGTTTCCCCATGGAAAGGATGCTGCTCTGGTGCAGAGTAGTGCTGTGGTGTTACTCCATCGGTAGAAACTTGTAGGGCTTTGCCATTTCCCCTGTTGAATGCTGAATCTGTGCTGTGAACCTTAGCTGGCATTGCCTGCTTGAACAGGACAAAACAAGGCAACTACTGAGCTGTAGGGATGGGGAGGCACCAACTCCTACCAACCACAGAACCCTTCAGCCAGCAGGGCAGGGAAAAGCTTTTCCTGCTGTGATGAAACCATGCCCCATGCACTGACTGCACTGACTGTGAGTGAGAAGTTTTGTGCTGTAGCTTGAAAAAAAAAAGGGACATAGGATGTAGTCTGCTCTGGTGTGTCAGCCATTTGGAAGCATAAAACAGTGACAAGTGCCTGTCTTAGGCAGAAAGGGGTTGTGAGGGATTTGAGCAATAAGCGTTGTCAGACTGGTAGTTTGATGTCAGCCCTCACTGTGCCAGAAGAGCAGCTTGTCCCCTGTTAATAGATTAGCAGAAATTTCTGTGCCTCTCTAGCATATTAACAGCAGTTTGCCTCTGTTTTGCTACATAAATAGATTAAGCTTTAGCTGTGCTCCTATCAGAAAAAAATTTCTTTGCCTTTTTTCTTTTTTTTTTTGAATAATCATCAGATATTCTCATCAGTTTTGTCCTACAAGCAAAGCTTTGAAAAAACCCTGAAGAGCTGACTGAACAGTTGCTTTTCTTTCAGCATCTGTAGCTGTTTAATATTTTGCTTGTCTGTCTCTTCAGGTGCACAGGGGAGAGAGAGCTGCTCTCTCCAGTCTGTATCAAGACAAGCAGAACTTGATCATCTGGGGAGAGGATGAACTGCCACAGCAGTGCCAAAATTTCTGGCTCATGTTCTTGAGCTCTGCTGTTCATGTGTCAAAAACTGAAAATGTAACTGGGTGAATAATCCTCAGGCCATAAAATTCCTAAGTGTTTGGGTTTCAGCCAGGTCTTTAGTGGGGATTTTGTGAGTCCGATTTTAATTCTTCCTTCCACTTGACATGGGACTCATAATTTATGCAATTCTGGAGGTGTGGAACCAGGTAGTTCTTTTTACCATTGCTATTTTATTTATTAATTTATTTAAATGCTATGGTGACCTGTTACCCTTGTTATAAAATCAGAATTTTATAACTGTTTAAAGCAAACTGACATGTGAAGGAGTTTTATACATAGCTCTGGATGCTCACTACCACAAGCTAAATGGACTTATGTTTGTTGAAAAAAAAAAAATTCTGATACTGCTGTTGTAATATAAACACTGCTATGGTGAGGTCAGGCATCAATGACCTCAGTGACAGAGCTTTCTTTAAGCAGTTTTGCAAATAGCAACTGTTTCTTTCATGCACAAATTGCTTTTTGTGCTAAATTTCTGCTTAAGAGCCTCATCTAAAGTCAAATCACTACAATGCCACTACAGTACTTGTCTCACAAGCTGAATCCTTTGTTGGATTTAGTATCTCCTATAACTTTTAACCTAATACTTACCTCTTGGCAGACTCTTCAAGCATAGCCAGTAATGAATTCAAGACATATTTCATGCCTGAGCCAGGAATTTATTTATCTCACTTCTGTGGATCCACAGAGTGGAAAGACAGGGTACCAACGGCATGTCTCGTTGGCATGTACTGAGAATTCTGTTGAAATCATATCCCTAACTACTTTTAGACATTTGAATCCTGTGCAACAACTTATTCTCTAATTAGCTCAAAATATGTCTGACCTTCTGTGGTGAAACTATATTAGCATAAAATGAATCTTCCTTGGACAAGGGTGAAAGGAGTTAACTGTGCTTGGATCTTTTTCTTTTCTTTTTTTCTTTTTTTTTTTTTTTTTTCTTTTTCTTTTCTTGACAGACTTGCATACTTGGATTGAGGTTCTGGTGATGCTGTAGGCATTCTCTGTGATGTTGCAGAAATATATTAGTATTCATGACCTAACCTAGAATGTTATTAATGCTCTCCTGCACTCTGCTTACAGTGTGAACATGTAGACAACTGTCACTAATTCTCCAGAGCCAGTAACCCAGATTTAGTCTTGCAGAATTTGCTCTTATACATGGTAATAAAGCATAGGAATTATACCTGGCTGTGGTCATCTTAAGTATAAAAGCATTATCAGCTCTTGAAGTCTGAGCTACAAGTTATTTTCATGAAGTGGAAAAGGCTGCCTAATTTTATTTCTTCTTGTACAGAAAGGAGGAATAATAACAACAAAAGCTTTTGACAGTAGCAGGTGAAGTTTCTTGGAAATTTTTTTCACCTAAATCAGTGATTTCTCTGTAGTAATCAGTTGTTGCTCATTTGTTTGTTTTTTTTTCCTTTTTTATTATTATAAAAGTGTTAGTTTGGTGTGGTTTCTTTTTTTTTTTAATCACAGCTGTGTCAGCCCTGCTTCCACCCCCTCATTCTCTCAGCAGTGGATAAGAATTTGCTGCAATGCATTCTGATAGCCTTAGTGCTTGTCCTTTAAGTCAGTTCTGTGGTTAAACAGATACTTTGAAAAAGATGACAGAATCCAAAGAGGATGAAAAATCATCCCAGTTTTCCCTAGGGAAATAATATCCTTGATGTGGAGTCTGTGTTACTTAGTTTTACTCCTGTATAATTTTTGTGCTGTCTTATTTTTCCCCTTCTCAAAAAGACATAGGGATCTTGCCAGGCACATGAACTACAAAGGGCCCTAAAATTCATCTCCCTATGTGCCAAGAGAGCAGAGTAAAATACTGCAGCTTTCTGTGAGAGTCCATTTTGTACCACTGGATTACAAGAGAGTGTCACATAACATATATTTCTAGTTTTTGACCTAGAAAGACCGATGAATAATGTAAGATTGTCATAAAATGGAAAAATAGCTGAATATTTATTATTCAAAAGAAACAAATACTATTAATTTCTTCCTCTCTGGTTCCCTTTTCTTGACTAGCTCCCTAGCAATCACTTCTAAATTTCAAATTTGCATTTCTGCCAACTTGGCTTGCTATATAGAAACAAAGCTTTTCAATAATATATGTGCTGTGCCTGTTCTGAAAGCATATTTTGGCAAGGGCTTTTCTGACTCGAACTGGTATCCACTGTCAGAGATTACTTTTCCATTACTCTTTAATGTCAACGCACCCTGCGAGAGGCTGCTGTCCAAGGTTCTGCAGAGCAGTGCTGCACAGGCAACTGCTTCCTGCAGGAATTTTGGGGCTGTCAGGGAGCCGAAGAAGCAGCCCTGGAAATTCAAATCCTGCATGCAAAGAGCAGAGCTTCTCACTTGACTGTACTCCCAGTGAGGTTCAGAGCTGTTGCTCCTCGGGGACTTTTGGGGGTTCATGAACTTGCTACATCCCAGAGAAGCTCAGTGCGAAAGGTCTCTGCTGCTGCTGATCACCCCTAAGGGCAGGGCTGGACACTGAGGGCTGTTAGGACCTACATCAAGGAACTTTCAATTTCCAACACTCCACGGCGACGGTTTTTAAAGAAACAACGGGTTCCTACTGATTTCTGCCAAGCCAAAGCCAGACTGTGGGACAAAACTATTGGTAGTGAGAAATCAGTAACTAGGGCATCCCCACTTCACTTCTACAGGGAGCATATCCTGAGATGTAAGTACCAGGGGGAGGTTCTTAATATTTTCTCTGATCTGCTGAATCACAGAAGATGGACATGACAGGGCTTTCTTGGGCTTTCTTGCACTTTCTTGGGTTTAGGTAATCTGAAATTATGATGCTGATACTTTTTTTAGAATTACTAGTTCTTACTAGAATGAATACAAACTGTCCCTGGATTTAGTCCACCCTTAAAAGCTTATCATTCACATGTTGTGAATGTGCTTTAGGATACAATTACTGAATCACTTATGCTTAAAAATAGAACCATAAAGTGGCCTGGGTATTGGTCATGGGTATGAAACTGTAAAAACCTATTTTAGAAAGTGTTTTTGCCACAACATAAAATTAAGTTCCTCTGTATATTGATATTTGTGCCTATGTAATTATATTAATAATTTTATAGAAAGACATGTCATAGGGTGAGTGCTTTTTAGGAATTTGATACTAAAAGACACGATAGACTACACTTTGTTAAAAGTAAAACAATAATTGAAATCTGTTCTTCCTACAATTCTCATGGCTTTGTTCCTGAAAGCCAACCAAAGTTAAGAATTGCTGGGGCATGAAAAGCTGGCAGTTAAAATGTTTTTTTTTCTTCTATTATAGAGAAATACATGTGAAAGAGAAACTTCAGAAGGATTAGGGTGTTTTTTAATAAATCTTACTTCAGAATGAACATTCTTCCTTATTTTGAGGTTTGGGAAGGGTTTTTTCCCAGTTAGATTGTTTTTTCTCGTTTGTGACACTGACTGTGTACTAACACAAACTGATGATATGCCAAATGGCATGTTTTTATTTATAAAGCATTGGTAAAATACTTCCATTTTAGATATTTTTTTCTTTGTTCAGTGGCAAAACAGCTTTAGTTTTCATAAGATAGAATTGCAAAAAACTTTCAGTATTTTTCCATAAAGTGATATAAGCTGCATCACAAAACAGCGTTCCACTGAAAATTTAGAAAAAGTGGTGAAAAGCAGTGCAATGTTTCAACTTCAGATTAAAACCCAGCATTTTTATCATTAGGAAAATAACAGTAAAAATGTATGACCACCATCAATTCCCAGAATCAGCAATCACTGTAGGTAGTTTTTTTATTTTCTGCTCCCTTACTCTATCAAATTGTTGCATTTGAATATTTAGCTCAGCTCCTTTGATCTCCTTCCTCTATTCAGCTCACGTTTCTGTCTGTACTTCCTCATGTTGATACATAATGAGGAATTATTTATAGATAATCGAATCTCTCTCAGTTTTGTAGCCACTGTGAGCCTGCTATATTGCATGCATTTGTTGATAAACTACAATGTGATTTATTTCAATGCACCTAAAGCCATTTTCTAAATGCAATTAATTTACAAAAAGATGTTCACCTGCGTTGCAGAATTGTTCTTCTCAGGTACTGTTCTCATTTTGACAAGCTTGAACAACAAAACCAAAGCTAAGAAGCAGCTGTAGCAGCCCCTCCATTGTGACCATCCCTGGGAAATACCAGTGGTTCAGGATTTTAGGGTTCTGTTTTAGCTCCTCCACTGACATGCTCTTGTTTCATGCCTTCCTCACAACTCCTTCGTTTCTCCATCTTGTCACCAGATTTTTGGATAGTATTTACAATATACTTGGTGCATTCTCAGTTGCAAGACTGTGTCTATGATCTGTAGGCAATAAAATGGGAAAAGCTTATGCTTATGCACATTTGTGGAGCAAGATGGTATGGCTGGAACATGTACAAAGCACACATGGAAGAATTAGACAAGTGTTTGGGAAACCAAATGCAGCAAAAATTAATTTTGATCTCCTGCTTGTTTTCCTAAGCACACTGGCATCTATCTTTACAGTAATGTTGGCCCCACTGGCAGAGGATTCTCCTGTTACTATACTGCAGTGAGTTTCCTGCTCATCCCAGCTGTCACATTGCTGAAGTGTCCTGGGATATGAAGCTGTCAGCTTGCTGTGTGGAGCCAGACCCATGTCAAGCAGCTGCCACCCCATATTCATAACCTATCTTGAATCAGTCTGAAGGCTGCTTGCCAAAAGGGACACTCAGAAAGTCCTTAAATACACAGCTTTTCTTATCTAAAAAGGAGTTCTTGTGACTTATAGGTATCACCCCAGTAGGTGCATATTTAAGGGCCTTTTTTTTTCCCTTCTTCTAACATATCTCAAGTTTGCAGCAAAATCTGTATTTCACCAGGCATGCATATACCCAGTGCACATCCAATCTTTGACCGTCTGGGTGGATGCTGTTAACATTATTTATACATTACCAGACATGGCCTGGAAGCAGCAAGATAAAAGCTGTATTTTATGAGTGCTCCCAAAAGCACAACCCTCAGTTGCATAATTACCTGTGGCATCTGCTGGGATTACGAAGTGTGATGCTGCTGGCATCTACGTGTGTTACGAAGCGGTGGGAGCGATTAATTTGCACACAACTACTACTCTGGTTTTCCCTCATTTGTCAACTGACCACAGCATGCTCAACAGCCTCTTCCTCATCTAGAGAAGGACATTATGCCTGCTTTCTTCTGCAGCCAGGCACACAATAAGCACTCTGTTGGGAAGGCAGGGGAGGGAGGTGGAGGTGTCCCACACCACGTGTCTGTGAGTGCATGAAGATAACAAGGGTAAGAAAGACTGCACAGCAACACTTGATATGTGCCTGTGTAAGCAAGAGAGAGGTAGAAACAGGTTTAATGCATGCTGCAGGCTTCCTGTTGGCCTCCTGCAGTACTAGGAAGAATTGTATCTCTTTAATCAAGCACATAACTCTAATTAATAATGAGGAAGGCCATCCTGCCTAATTAGGGTTTCCCTGCTGACCCTGCAGGATGTTACTTATGAACCTCATCAAATCTGCATTCATTCATTCAACAAAACATTGTTCATTATTAACTTTTATTTTTGCCTAATGCTTCAGCTGTCTGCCTTTTCTTCCCAATACCATCTTTTCTTGCCCCTCTCCATAAATGTAATGCTAGCCAACACCTATTTCTTCCACCCTTTTAAAGAAAGCATTAGTCCAAACAAATTCACTTAGTAAGAATGCATTTGCATTTTTACAGTGGACAGGAGAACAAGAGATGCATTTGAGAAGAAGAAATGCTTTCTGACAGTGAGGACAATGAAGTAGACTTATTTAGGTAGGTGGTCTCACCAGGAGTAAAAGGCTTTAAGAATAGTTTAGATTATTTTTCACCAGAAGTGCTATAAGGTGTAGTTTAATCTGTTTGGGGCAGGAACTTAAACCTGGTGATCATTCAAGATCCCTTGCATCATCATTATTCTTCAATTAATCTGGCACAATAAATTCTGCAAGTTCAACTCATTGCCTGCCACTGTATGAGTTTTTTGGGGTTGGGGGTCATAAATATTAATAAAGTAATTAATAAAGCTGATTAAATTTTTAGTGACACTTTTAGGTACCTCCAGGCATGAGATGAGGTACTAAGTTGGACCTTAGCTTAAAAACATAGTTCTGCATCTCTGAGAGCCCTTCAGCCATCAGGGTATTCCATGCCTGAGCTTTCATGGCTCCTGGTAAGGAGCTGTTTCAGTGGGGCTTTGCAATGGCAGTGCCAAGAAGAAGACAGGGCACACAGCTCTTGTACCATCCCACTGCCCTGCAGGTAAAGGATTGAGGCCTCCAGTGTTCCTCCCATGCCCCTTAGATAATTAAGGATTTCAAGCATGTTAAGTGGTGTTAATTACCAACCAGTCTTCCTGCTGCAGGAATTTCTTCAGGAGAGGCAGTGATTTCAGACCGCTGCACTTCAGACTGCTTGCTGTACGTGCTGTAAGCAGAGCACCACTTAGAGCAGATGAATGTTATATCACTGGAAAGTGTGATGTACTCCCCCTGTCAAATTTCAACTCTGGTAATTAAATTCTTTCCACCTACATTTCCCTTCCCATTTCAATGGAGAGAGGTATACTTCAATTCTTTTTCTAAATATTTATGTAGAGTTAAGGGGGGGAAAACTAAATGTTTCTTGCTGTCTGTTCCTCATCTGGTTACAGCTGAGCAGTGAGAGTGTGAGCCATCTGTATCACTACATTTGAATGGTAAAGTGCTTTGAGAATTCTGTGAGGTAAAAAGCATTTCATACCAAATCTCATCCCCAAAAGTGTTTCAGTAACTTCTTAGAAAATAATATCTGCTCGTGGAATAGCATGGAGTCTCTACTGTACACCATAGGTCTGAAACAAGACAAGATGCAGGTAATAAAAGGTGAGCCTGGGCCATCAAGCCCAGCAACTGATCAAAACTTGCATAATGCCAGTGCCTCTCCAGGTCCACAATTTTGGCTTTTCATTGTTTCTGGATAATTTCTAACTGAATTGAAGGCTTTTCCTGAGTTTCTTCCAAGCTATTTCTAAAGTCACTGATGTTACGAATGAACAGAACCTGCTTTCAGTACTTGCTTTTCTATATATTTTATGTTGTTGTTTTTTTTTTTTAATGAGCCCAAGTACCTACAAAAGGAGAAACAGTCAAAACCCCACACCCAAAGGAATTACAAGAGAAGAAATCCATAGTATTCTTGTATAGAATAAGGCCTAGTATAAGCCTATTCTAGTACAGAATGGTGGCGTCTCGTTTTTAAAGCTCTGGTTTTTTATAAAAAGCTAAAGCATGCAGTTAAGGAAAGTATATAAGCAGATTTGATTTGCTGCAGAGCAGTTAGCTGGGATGCCAGCAGCTTTGCCCTGCAGGCTGCATCAGCTGGCACAGCAAGGGACCCTGTAGTTACTGCAGGGACATGATATTGACCTGCCCATGCCTGCAGCCCCTCTGTGCCACTGGCTGTGGCTCTGTGCTTCGGTGTCTGCTTAAAACTCTGCTTAATGCCTCAATGGTTCCCCGGCTGGCAGGACTCACTAAGTGCTGGAGAGTTTCTAGAGTTGAATCAATAGTTGCTATTACTGCTTTCTGCCAAGACTTTAACCTTTTTTTGAAGCAGTTGTGCACAACGTTAATGAGTCTCTGCAAATAGAAGCCTGTATTAAATTGGCACTGGAGTTTGTGCCCTGGAGTTTGTTCAGACACTAAACGCAGCTGAAGGGAAAGTCTGAGTATTATTCTAAAATGTTAAGTACCCAGAATTTTCTCTCTTCCTCAGCTGATGCACAGCAAGTCATCCCTTCTAAATGACCCTGTTAGCTTGAGTTAGAGGCATTTAGTGTTATGACTCAGCCATTACAAGCTGTATCTTTCTAATTCATTTCTCATCTTCCCTTCCACTCTGAGGCCAGCTGATGGATGCAGAGATGGGTGAAATGCCGAAAGCAGGTCTCAGCATGCCATGAGCCCCAGAGGAACTGGCCTTTATCTACCAGGACTGTGGGCTAAACTGATGGGGCATGTGCATGCCTTCTGTAGTGTGCACACACCTCACTCTAAACTTCTGTTCAGTATGTCAATCTTTATGGTATTTCTGAGAATTGCTCAGGTTACTGAGCAAGATGCCTGAAATGATGCTTTGAGCAATCTTCATACAAAAGGTTTGTTTAATAATCATTACATCTGAAGTCTTGAACAACATTTCAAGCCTTTTTTGCCATATCATCTGATTTTAGCTCTGTTTGCTTCACAGAGAGAATATGCAAATCCCCATAACATGTCTCTACAATGAAACGAGAAATTACCAGAATTTTGTTGCTGGTTTTCTTCTCTGCTACCTCCTGGACAAAAGCCACCCTCAAATTGTTTCTCTCATATGGTTGGTATCAGCTAGGCTGACAAAGTAAAACCATCAAGATCAGAAGTAATTATAAAAGCTTAAGGGAAATCTGAAATGTGCACATTCTCTGGAAAATAGACAAAGCACATTTTCCAGATCACTGAAACAAGTGAGCATGTTCCATATAGGTTTTGTTAAGATATACATTTAAGAAAAAGATCCCCTTACCTTGTCAATTGGACGTAAGGAATCAAAAGGATTTAAGTCAGAAAGTGGGGCATGGTATGTGGATTATTAAATGCAGAAAAATTTAAAATACTTTGCAGGATGGAAAACCAAAATGTGACGGGCCTGATCCTCTGTGGCACTCATGGTTGATTGGAAAGTGCCACAACAGGGTAGTGGGAGGACCAGGCTCTGCTGGGCGAAGTGGACTGGGGTGAATGTTTCCTTGGGTGTTTCCAAGGGTAAAGCAGAGGGAGGAATGGATTTTCTAGCATTGAGGTCAACGTGGAAGGATGTACTTCTGCTTCCACAGACCTATAAAATTTCTGCAGTACCACCTCCATGAACACTAGGCACTTTCTGGTGGAATGCTGCCAGCTTTGGGTTTCTCCCATCTTCCCTAGTAAGATGAAAGGGAGGGAACCTGATAATCCTGAGAGTAGAGGTGCCAGGAGAGCAGAGATTCCGTGGTTCTGCATTGTGCTGGCAGAGATTAGAGCTGTTGAAGATGGAGCCAGCATGTTGGCCATCAACCTTGGGACTTCTGGGCTCTCTTTGGGGTCCATCTAGCAGATGGCTTTCCTCAGTAATTGCAAGATTAGGCACGCTTTGTAGGGAAGGTGTCAGGCTGGGAAAGAGGACTGGAGAGCCAGAGTGGCCTTCACATGCCTGGTTCCTGACTGCTGAGGGGACTGCCTGAATGAGCCAGAGGTGTGGAGGCAGCTCTGCCTTCTCCTGTTTGCCAGGCTGGGCTGAGCTGAGCAGCAGCTCTGTCCTGAGAGGTTGCTGAGTGTCTGCACTGTACCCACATGGAGAGGGCAGCAGCCTGGCAGGGCCACACAAACAGGTGTGAGTGCTTGCTGAGTGTGTCCACATCACTGGCTGAGTGAAGAGCAAGTGTTATCTCTTCCAAGGACACAGGAGACTTTTGAGTTCATGGAAACACAGGACTATAAAGCCATCAGTGTAAAATAGTATAGTTTCATTTTCTGAAATGCAACCAGGTAGGTGGGAGATCAAATTTTGGTCAATTTATTCTCTCACCACCTAAATCCCAGTATTTTAAAAATAATCACTTAAGTGACATTAAAACAGATCTAGACTTCCAGTAAAATATTGATACAGTTTTTTCATTTTGTGATGTTTCAAGATTTTCACATGAGGTTGGGTTGGTTTTTTATAGCGTATGCAGCCTGAAGTAGAGGTTGGATTTGTTACCTAAGACTTATTCCAAGTGAAGAGGATTTGGCAGTGGAATGTGTTTGAACTTACTTGTTTTTCAGAGATTTCTTTACTTTGTACTTCCTCTGAGGTTAAGCTGCCAAATAGCACAGCTTGGGCTCTTTTACTGGTTTAGGAAAGACAGGAAAAGGTTTCCCCTGAAGACCATTAGAGGTAAGATCTCTTCCTCTAGATTTAATTTGCTGAATTCCACCAGTACAGAAGGAAGGAGCTTTAGTACTCTTGGCAGACAACTGTATTGTCATTAACAGCTCAAAATAAGCAGTTATCTGATAACACTGATAAATGACTGCCTTGGAGGGAGTGTGTACTTCAGAGGAATTACCTCAACTGAATTAGAAGGTTGGTAAGAATGCCCCTCCTTCTGTGCCAGTGGAACAGAAGGGCACACTGTATAGCACACTGCTGTACAGCTTTGCTGTGTAGCATTTATGCTGCTTCACTATAGCATGTTAGAAAAATCATACAGATATTCCCATGCTGCCTGCAAAATGTTGGAAGGGGTATGCTTGGGAAGAGGAAAAGGATGCACATTAGTAATGTTTTCATCATGTGTTTATTATTTTGTATATTTAGAAGTATGGATTTTTAGAAGCTTAATAAAGCTAGCTGTTGCCAAAGAAATTGCAAGCAGACCTCCATGTTGATAATTTTTCAAAGCAACCAACATATAAATCCCACTTCAAATTTTACTTTGGTGTAATGTTGGCATAGGGTCACATCTGAATCCAGATACAGGTTTGGAACTTCCCTAAACTTCAGGGAAAATTAGATCTGAAATTTGCTTTTCATCATTCCTCACTATTTCTGTTGGAGCGATACCAGCAAGAGGCAACTGCCAGTAGAGAGGAAGGAAGGACTGTGTGACTGACTCCATGTGGCATTTGCTAGATCTGAACAAAAAGAGCATTAATATTTAAAATCAACTCTTGAAATTTGTCCTCTCCTGCTGATAGGAGATGTTGACCAAAACCAAAATTCTAGACTGGTGAAATTCTCCACATCTCAATTGTGTGATGCGACGGGCTATGCAGTAAGGTTTAGACTGCTCTCACATTTGTGGCATGTTTTAGACACATATTTTTGATGCAATCTTTACTTGGCTACCAATGCTATCTGTCAGGCTATATGAGAATGAGACTGAAAGCTTTTTCATTTTGTATATGTTTACAAGAGCAGCCACTCTTCTTTAATAAAATAAAATGTTTTCTTTTGCTTCTGTATTCACCTGTACAGACATTGAAACCCATTAGTTTAGTAAAACAGTCTGGAGGAAGGTGGGTTATTGAATTTTATCGTGGCATGTTACATAGTTTTCTGCCTCTGAAGTCACTGGGTATGATGTATAAAATTGAGGTCTCTCAGGACATCAGACACTCTTTCTTCCATTCTTATGCCTCACTGGTATAATGGGGGCTTTTCTGGCTTTGCTAAAGCATTAGTAATCCAGTTGAGTTCACTTAAAAGCTCAGACTTTCCCAGAAGAATATTCATCTTCTCAGATGTAGAAAATCCTGTATATCTTGTGTCATTAAGTAACTTGGAGTACTTTCAGACAGAGTAGGATGATGGTCCTTTAGTTTGGACAAAATATGGATCTGACATCCAAATTTTTTCAAAGAATTCAAGGAGTTAACAGGGTTTATTTTTGTATTTCACCTTACAGAGTCTTGTTATCAGCAGAGACAAACATAATTCTTGTTCAGTGCTAGTCCCTGATTCTGAGAGGGCTTACACATATGATTAGATTTCAGTGGAGCAGCTTGTGTATAGATTTAAACAAGAATTTGTTGCAGGGCTGGAACTATTGTGAATAAGATGCATATTACCCCTGGGATCATTTGATGAAAGGTGTTGTTATCTGTATCACTCAGATCAGATATGTTGCTTTTACATGAATGCTGTGGTAGTAGTCAATTCATTTTCTAACATTTAGAATAAAAGATACAAACCCTGGATGACCTGAAAAGAGAATCAACATATCACAGGCACTGCATGTAGATTCCTCCCTGGCACAGCTGGCTGGCAGGTATTTCAGGGACTTAAAGGTCATACATTTTTTTGTGTGTCAGGCTACAGTTTGCACACAGATCAGGTATCTTTGATTTTTGTATTCACATACACTGCTTAAAAGTTCTTCCTGCTGACTGTTACAGAGCTCAGAATTAGCTGGCTGGCTAAATTCACATAACCTAATTTTTCTTTTGTGCTGCCCACCACCACTGGCTATTACTAGATGTGGCAGACTTGTCAAAATGCTCAATAGCAGCCACTGATTTGTGGCCAGAGCAGGAACACTATGGATAGTCTTGAAAAATGTCATCTGAATAAAAAAGCATCTGCTGCTTTCCTTAGGAGGTAGTGAAAAAATATTGATTTATTTTCTCTCCATGCATTACAGAGATGGAAGGGAGAGCTGCTGGCAGCTCTTTTCTCACTGGAGGATTCAAACTCATCAGCCCTCTGAGAGCCCAAGATTGAGGCTCTCATTTGCCTGTCTGTGATCCCTGTTATATTCTGTGGGATGAACATCACAATCAGTGAGCTATCAAGATGGGCTTAAGGTTCTTGACATTCCTTGGAAGAGCACCTCAGAGTTTCCTTTGTGGTAGTTTTTTTGAGGAATGTGCCATTTCTTCAGAAAAAGGCTGAAGTCCTGAGATTATTCAGGATTGCATGTTTTCCATTTGGTTTCGGTTGAATCAGGATTTCACCCAAACTGGTCCAGACGTGGTCTCTTCGTAAAGTGCCCACCACCTGAGTGATGTAAGGTGTGTGTTCTTACAGGAGCACGTACCACATTTTGTACAGATTTGCCTGGTTTCCTCCTCATTCCTACTGAGATACTGCTATTTCCTTCATACCCAGTCATTCTATATAGAGCTAAAGAGAAGCTGCATTTAACATGCCTTACAAAGAGCACCACCAGCAAGTTCTACCCTTTTCAAAGTGATGCAGAACTCGGCCAGAGGCTGAGGGTTGGATGTGTCTCAGGGCCAGTGTGTGCACACTTCCATAGTCAAGGGATAAGAGTAGCTGTTGCTACAGCATAACCCATGTGTGCTGGTTCAATTTCTACCTTAGGAGCAGATAAATCTGGAAATGGCTATTTCTCCCCATGGCTGAAATGAGAATGTAGCCAGGGAGTTCAGATACAGATACTTGCTTTGTAGACCTGTAATTTGCACACACAAACCCCTGCTCATGTGTGCTGGGCAGGAATAATGCCCTAGTGGCAAGTGGGATAAGCAGTGCAAGGTCTCATAACCCTGACTTGAACAATTTTTTGGACAGAACCCCTGTCTGTGAGGTACATCAGCACATAACTGTATTCAAAAGTCACCACTACACGTGTTAATGACCCAGTTTTTCTTCATTTACCTTCTAGTATAACTGTGTATATAAAACTGAAACAGTAAACTCTGGGAACTTTGTCTGTAGGTTTACTATGGCATATATCAGTTTTGTGCTATGAACTTGGAGCACTTGCCATACATCTCAATGAAGACAAATAAAGTATATTTTGTATCTAAGGCAAGAAAAAGGTACCTATCTCTGTAGTGCAGTGAGCTCTGCCAGCTAAAGAATGTTGGGATAGTTTTGACTGTAACACTAAGATTATAAAAAAGATTCTAAAGTAAAAACTTCTTACCGCCACACACTGCATGTTAAGGTCCAGGAGTGAACTCTGCAAGCTGCAGACTTCTGCCTTTGTACTGCACTGCCATTGATATGTATTCTCATTAGAGGGAAAGTGATTCACCCAAAGTAGGATGTCGATAACTTTGCTCTTTCCCACACAATTTCTTTGAGCTAAGGGGTTTTTTATTGTCAAGGTCCCTCAGGATCACAGTTTATGAGAAACTTCATGCAAGTTTAAAATCTACTTGAGTCTTTTCTTGGTGCTAGTACTTAAACAAGGCAGGTTTCTTCAATTATTTAATTTCTACTTTCTACTAGCAATGACTGGCTTCATTTTTTCTTCAGCTGTTTGGCTTTTTTGCACCACTGAAACCCTGGTATTGCAGGGTTTTGGTTTGGGGTTTGTTGTCTGGGGATTTTTTTCTGAGGGTCACATCAAGGATAGCTCAGCATATTGAAAAGCAACATACTCAGCAGCTTACCTTCCCCCTCAAACACTGAATGAATAAAAACAAATCTAGAAAGACATTTAATTCTGACACCTAATGGCATGCCAGGACTACACACTACATACCTGATAAAGCAACAGCCACAGTCAGGTGAAGGGGATGGATTTCAAAATGAAGGTTCTTTTAATGTTCTTCTTGTTGTAGAACATCACAAAATATTAACTGAGACCAGTAAAGAAACAGTATCACTTCAATCAGGAAAATTAAAACCAAGTTCATTGCACATTCACATGAGTCCCATTAAGGGCTTAATAGAGATCCCCTTTACTGCTTGGATCATGCTATAAGTAAGCAGATGGTGGTGATTTTGGGTCCAAACTGTTGGATTTACATGCAAAATGTCTTTGGATAGCAGGAAGAAGGTTGGATAGCTTTAAATTAAACAATAAAAGCATACTGTATTTAAAAAAAAAAGAAAAAGATGGAAGAAAGAGTAAAAATGCTATCTACATGAAAAGCACAAAGCCTGCAGTTCTGGCAATGTTTTAAAGCTGAGTGAGATAATACATAGTTAAGATAACTCAAATATAGTAAATTGAAAAATCAGTGGGGTCTTGCTGATTTATAGCAATAGAGTTTTGCTCTTATGCTCTTATGATTTTATTTTCGAGTTAAGACTTCAAATACATTCATTCAAAAATATTTAATAAGCTCTAGCCATAAGCCTATTTTGGATGGTTCTGGTTACACAGCTTGCATCTGAAATTTTCTGTAAGTAATATTTGGTTTTAACCTATTTTTCAGTCAATGCTGATGGAAATCTGCCTGCCTTGATTTACACCCTCTGAAGGATTTGTGCCATAAGATCACTCCTACCTACTGTTGTAATGTGCTCCTGATCTTACAGCTCCTAAAAGCACACACAAATGGAAAAACTCATGACAGTGTTGTCTATCTGATTGACTTCAGTCCTGAGCAGCAGTGTCTACATACAAAGAGCTTTATGCCAATGAAAAGCCATGTTATATTGATGCCTTTTGCTTCTCTGGATTAATTGGGTCCAGTGTGGATGTCTCCTGGATGCTTTTACATCTAGATAGGGATACAGTGTTTTGTAGAAGTATTCAGAATGCAGTGTTTGAGAGTAGCATGGGCAATAGCACATGGAGCATTTGCCCTGGAGCTCATGGACCTGTTCAGTTGCCCTTGAATGACAAACTGATCCTCCAAGAGGGATGAATGGGAAGGCAGCCACACAACTGAGACAGGATAACCCTCTGCAGCTTATGGCTAAATACCACATGTTGTTGCAGAGGAAGGTTGCTTGTAGCAGCTTATGTTCTCATACAGAGAATAAAACTATTTATCTGCTGAAAATGTCCTCCCAAGCACGAGCCTTGTGCCCTCATGAGAAGGGACAGTGTTCCCTACAGCTGCTGTTTTCATTTGGGTGGTTAAATTCCAAATAAATGTAAACTACTGGAGGGGAGCAGAGAAGCTGGAGTTTGTCCAGGTAAATATTGGCATGTAATAATTGCAAGTGAGCTTGTGTTTGCTTCTGTGGGAACGGTTCACGGAATTCATGTACGGGCTTTGCCTTAGCCATAGCTTAAATGCAGCTGTCTCGGGGGAAATATGGAGGTTATTTAATAGTGCCCAGTAATGACACAAAGCAACTTAGGGCAGGAGGAGAAGGCACCATATTAAATTAAAACTGCACAAAGCAAAATTTAGGGAGACAGAATGTAATTATCCAACTTGGACCCTGGCCAAGGCACTGATGCTAACACCTTTATTATTAAAAAAAAAAAAAAAAAAAAAAATGTCACGAGAGCCAGGAAAATCAAAAACAGACAAGACCTTGCTTTCAGTCTCTTTTCTGAAAGACAGCATCTCAAGTAGCACAGTGCCCATTAGCACTATGCCATGGTATTGATTCAGTACATACTAAGAAAGAAGAAGGCCACCCACTGAAGAACATGCATAATTAAAGCTAAAAAATGAGCTGCTTTCTCTGTGAAATACAGTGTTCTCATAGCAGTGTTTCCCCAGGAATACACCATCAGGGGAAAAAAAATAGTTTGCACTTCACCTCCGAGGAATTTTGCAAAGGTCAAGCACTAGAGCCAGCTGGATGCATTATTTAGTGACTTGACCATTTTATTACTGCATATTTAATTGGGTTTGTTTTTACAATCAACTATTTCTACTCATGTTAAAAGGAGTTATCACTAAATCCCATTTTTACTGTGGTAGACAGTGAGACAGAGGCAGCCAAAGGAAACAAATATAACCAGTTGTCCTCGGTGTTCAGCAGCTTCCAGCTCCTTTGGTCACTCCCACCTTCCAGTGATTTTCTCAGTGTTATTCTAGGAGATTGCAACAGAAATCAGTGTCCTTATTGCTGCCCAGCAGTGTTCTGCGGAAGTACTCCAAATTACACTGTGAAGTCCTGAAGATACATCATCAAGTACTTGCAAGGTTCCATGGGCATATGGGAATAGGGAAAGGGAGAAAATGAGTTGAAGGCAGATGTGGTGGGAGCACAGTTTTGTATTCTCTGTGCAAATTAGAGACACAGACTGGAAGTGACCCATACATTTACCACAGTTATGATTTCAGCCATGGACTCAGATTCAATCTGGATGTAGCCATTTACCCTTTACAGACTGGGTGTCTTCCTAAAGGAAAATCCAGAGATTTCCCCTTGATCAGAAGTTCCACAGTTGGTTGTGAAATCATTTGCGACTTTAGGGTCTATGTTGTACAGAAGTCCTTTTCAGGCTGAAATTCAGTAAATCTGTGTAAGATGGTTACTCAAATACATTTTTGACCTTTACCAGTTCATTGTGCTGTTTTGCTAAATGGGTAGGTCATGAGTTACAGGAAAACAGACACAGAAGGTATAGATAGCCTATGTAAAAGTTGCACATTGCCATTTATTTCATGTTCAAAAATACGGGCACTATCCTTGCATGTTTGTGTGGTTTGGTTTGTGCTTTTTTGCTACTAGGATATTTCAACTTTCCTGGGTGCATGCTAAATTATTTGTAAGATTGAAACTGCAGAGCAGAGCCTGCCTTTTATGAATAAATATTAAGCACATTATCTAGTTATATTAAGTCTTCACAGGCAGAAGCTTCCACTGTGTAGCTCTTCTATATAATATGCCCTTCAGAGCCTGTGCATTTACCAATATGATTTTATGGGTATTTGTAGTAAGCTGGAACATTTTAGATTAATAAATTACATAGCAGCATTATTATGTGCAGGTTGTGTTTGCTCCACAGTTACAGCTGAGAATTACTTTCCACTGTAAACCCAAAAAACACAGCTGCCTTTTATAATCAGAAAAGCTCTATCCACTTCAAGTAAAAAGTCACAGCATACAGGACAGGAGAATAAGAGGCTCTGTCTTTGGGCCTCATCTTAAATGCAGAAGTCTATACTGAGTTGAAAGAATTTCAGAAAACAAATACAGCCAGAAAATATCACAATATCTGAGGACAAAATTCTGAAATTAAAAGTGGTTTTTTTCAAACACAGATTTGCATGGGTCTTGCATGAGCAGGTCCTTAATACCATTAAGAACTCTTGCTTGAAAAACCACTGCAGTTTTCAATATTTATGATTTATCATGGATGAAGGGTGTTTCTCTCCATAGGATGATTTCTCAGCTTTTGGTAGCTCTTATGATCAGTGCTGAGCACTTTTCAGATTCCTTACCTGTGGTGTCTGCATGAAAAGAAACATAATATTTCAATCAATCTTTTTTATATACAGAGTCTTCGTTTGTTAATGAGCAGAAAAGGCTAGAATGCTTTTCTCTTAATCATATAGTAATTTCACTAATTCCAGCCTTCTTAGTGATCATACTACAAACCACAAAAAATGTACTTTAAATTTCTTATGAGACAAAGAGAATACTGGTCTTCATTAAGACCCCAGGCTCTACCCATTCTGATGAAGGATCATTAAAATGTGAGTGACTATGTTTGTAACCTTCTTGGCCAGTAGCACACAATTACTGCATGTGTATAAAAAGAAAAATAATGATCTGATGCTGTAGCATCACCATCAGTACCAGACATATGGATGCACATAGTGAGTCAAGATCCATTTTATGAGTTGTCATTGCTCTGTTTGGAGCTTGGACGTGCAGGGATTTCTGACAGCCAGTGAGGAAAAGCAAGCACTGGTTCATAGCTGTGAATTGTGATAACTTACCTGGAGTTTCATCCACAGAGCAGACTCGCTCCAGTCCTCCACAGTGCCTCTGCTGTGGAGCTATTCTGCCACACTCAAAGACAATGTGCAGGAAGCTCCCCAGCTATCAGTACTTTTCATCCCATGTTAGCACATGAAGGGTTGATAATCCCAAAACTATACTCTTCCTCATCTTGGCATCAAGCTATGCTCCAGCAGGTTCTAGCAAAGCCATCCACAGGGGACTGAGCTTTGACCATAGCCAGCCACTCCTGCTGCTACATGGGATGGCCACTAACATGGCCCCTGAACTACAGGAGCAATGCTTTTATAAAAATCCTATGTAAGAAGATAGTAACAAAACTCATACCCTACATTCATATATTGGCATTGCTGTAGAGGCTTCTTCATGATTTTTTTTTTTAATTAAGTTATTTTGCAAAAGTACTCAATGCAAAAAGGTCGTATTTTGTTGAAGAGGTGCCATCTTGGAAAAGGAGATCGATGAGGGTACAGCCACATTCACGCTTCTGAATGATTGGCTTGGCATCATGCTCAGTATTTGAAGTAGAGGGAAGAAGGAGGAATGGAGGGATCTTTGGAATGATGGTGTTTGTCTTCCCAAGTAACTGCTGGGTGTGATGGAGCCCTGCCTCCTCAGGGATAGCTGATTACCTGCTTGCCCATGGGAAGTGTTACACTAATTCCATGGCTTTTCTTTCCTTGTTTGTGTGGCTTTTACTTTCCCTGTTAAATTGCCTATTTCTCAATCCATGAGTTTCCAGCTTTTACCCATTTGATTGTTTCCCAGTCCTGCCATTGCAGAAGTGAGCGAGTGGCTGTTTGGGGCTTGGCTGCTGGCTGGGGTTAAACCAGGACAAGGTTACTCCCTACCCAAAGAACAGCCCTGATTCAGCTAAAATTGTCACTCCCATAAAGAGGAAAATACTAGTTTTTTTCTGAGTCTTGGGATTTTGTTATTACTATTGATTTAATAATCACCTTTTCAGATACTGTGGTGATGAGAAAAAAAAATTACAAAGGGGGTAGATAATAGGTAGTATCCAGTCCAGGATTTTATCAGATTTCTTTCATTCTGTTGTAGAGTGATGCAGCAAGATAATAGTACTGACTTCAGTGCAACCCACTGTAATAGGGTGGAGAGTCAGAGCCAGTAACCTTCCCATGGTAGCTCTAGTAAGTACTCCAGTGTTCACTAAAAGAGGAAATCCCTCCTTCTCTTCTTCCTGGTATTTTGAATCTTTTAGTTATAAGCAAAAATGTAAAGGGCTTTGGTTGTCTTATTTTCCCAAAAGGAATGTATCTATAGAAAACATCCATTACTGCTTACTCTTTAACTAGATGTTATTCCCAAGTGCTGTGTAATCATTAAGTGAGCTTTAATTTAACAAGTGTGCTGCTTTTAGCACATTTTCACTTATATAGTAGTAAATTAACTATAACAGATTGTAACTGTTCTCCATCATTTAGCAAAAAGTAAATCTTCCCATAAATACCTTTAAAACTAAACCAAGGTATTTTTATGGCACTTGCTCACCACTCGTTCTTATTTCTCATCACAACTTAAACAATATCCATTTCAAAGAAAAGAGTATTTTTAATGCTGAGGTTCAAAATTTCAGTTCATTTGCTTTCTGGTTACTGGGAAGGAAACTGCACCACCTGAGGTATGTCTCACTTGGCCACCTCTGGTAGATGAGCAATGCTTTGATAACAGGGATGGAAACACTTCAGTGGCCTAAGTGAATTCGCTGGGTCAATGAGGCATCGCTGCATTTCCACAGTGATTTCTTGCAGTGTCTCACAGTTTCACACATTTATATCACAGATTTTGCTTTGGTAGTAACCAACAGCAAGTCTCTGAATGACGACAATGCTAAGGGCCAAATCCCAAAAACACAGTAACCAAACAAGAGCCTGATACTTAGAGGAGCTCTCATCTTTTTATCTGCAGCCTTCTGAGTTTCGATGTTAAGTCAAGCCTCTATGCTCGTGTCTAAAGGGGGAAAACTCCTTCTGAAAGACTGTCCTTATATGACACTTCTCTCTGTCCCTATACAGCCAAGGAATGACCATGATTAATTAGAATAGCTACTAAAGTAATTTCTTGAGAACAATGATGATATTTAACTTCAATATTGTTTTCTCCAGGGCTTTGCCCTGATCCTTTAGGATTGTGCACTTCAAAGGGGAAAAAAATGGATCTGGCACTTACATTTATGCTAGGCTGACATTATTGGTTTGCTGCCAAAGAGGCATATCACAGAAGCACCAGCTGAGGGATCTCAGCCACTGAACCTTGGTGCTAGCCTTGCAAGAAATCACTTCAATGGTGACATGGACTATCTCTGTCCTATTTGTCCTTAAAGTTACAGAAATGCCATCCCAAGTTAAGTTAAATCACAGCTTTCTCATATAGGTACATGACCCTTCAGAATCAAACTGATGCCATCAGCTTGTTTCACATTTCAGAGCCTCAAGCAAAGTCTTATAGGATGAAAATTCTGCTTGTAAAAATTGTTCTCTCTCCTTACTCTCTTATTGCCCCCTGCATATCACAGACCTCTTCATAGGACATTATCCTTTCTCTGGAGTTTTCTATATTGTGGCTTTAGGTTTTTTGGTAGTTTGATTTTTTTAAGGGCAAAATCAAACATGACATTTAAAATAACTGTTATTCTTCTGACCTCAGGAAAAAAATGGGTATGCATTTTAAATTTGTTGAATTTTCATTTGAAATCTGTTTAACCATAATGGCCTCTGTCACTCAGAAATGTTCTACCTGTTCTTCTTTGACAGCTCTTTCTCCCTCAGTTCATGGGGATTTTGGTCTCTAGCAGAAACCAACAGAGAACAAAATAGTTACAAGAGGCTAGTGGAATTTGAGTTGCACAGGGGTGTTACATTAACTATTTTTCCAGTGACTCCATATGTTCTAAATATACAGAGTAATGGCATTAGATGGGTAATAATCAGTGATTTCTCTCAGTAGTTTTAGCTGAATTGTGAAATAGAATTGTTCCCTGGAAGCTTATTTTCACTTGGCAAAAGGAAATACATTCATTAGTCATGCAACTGCAAAAGCAAAATAGAACAGGAATTCGTCCAGCATTTTCAACACTACCATTTTTTAACATGTAGAAACTTATCTTTTCCCTTATATGCATCATCAAAACAAAGTCTTTCTTTTGGAATTTGGGAATGTTTTTGAGAGAGGGTGTTTTGGAAGTGGCCCACTGTCACAAAAAAATTCAATAATATTGCTGTATTTAGAACCTGGATTTCTGCCTGGGTGACTTGTATGTACAACAGTTATGTGTCCACTCTTCTTCAGGATTTTATTTTGTCAATCCATGTTATTTAGATATTTATTATTTCAGTTCTTATGCTATTCTGAAAATTGAGAAAAATATTTGTAGAGCATGATATTTTTACAAATGTAAACATTTTTCATTTGTAAATAGTACTCCTCAGAGCCTGTAGAGAAAGGCATGTGTGAGCAAGTCTAACACAAGTTATTTTACTCCTGCATCTCCCTAACATAACCTTGTTCTCAGTTCACGTGAGGCCTCTGTTTGTCTTGTCCCAGTGTATTAAACTATGTCAGCAGAACTTTGATCTGTATTATGTTTATGTGGCTCTGCTTAAAGTTATAAAAGGGCAAGTTCTTTAGGACAAACTTCTCTCAGTTAGTGGTGCTTGTCTTACAGTATTTTGAGAGCATGTGTTTCCCTCTCAGTCTTTTCATTGACAGCCTTATGTCAGGGAGTGCTGCAAGCAGATAGCCCAGAGTCACTACAGGTGTCCTGGTGATAAGAGACTGTTATGACTCTGACTATAAAAATATTTGAAATTTTCATCAGATATGTAATATTAAAAGCATGCTGCATAAATTATGAAAAGAAAAACGGAAAGTAGCTGAGTTGTTTAACACCTTAAATAAAAGGACAAAAAATAGGTGGATCAATGAAGCCTAAAAAGCAAGTTTGTTGGCTCTTTTTTTATCAGATGTTACTTGGATCCCGGGGGGTTTCATTATCCAGATGAAAAGTACAGGTCTTTTTTATCAGAGAGACAAGGCTTACACTGAAATGATAGCCTGGTCTGCAATCCCCTGGGATGGTGTGGGCAGAGCCATGGGCACAGCTGAGCTCACTGATGCCTCACCTTTGGCTGGGATCCTTGGAAATCCTGGTAGCACAAGTTCAAGACTTCACACTGAGTTTCCTCAGCCGTTCACTGAGAACAGGGCCTTTGACTGCAAACCCCTTTTGCCAGCCTTTGATTTCCTGTCTGCACCATGTGGCTGCTATCAGTTTACAAATAAAGAAAAATTAAAATTGGTTTATGAACTGTTATCATTATAACTGAGTTCTCCTATTAGCTAGGTCTAAATGCTTTTATATATTCCACACCTCTGTTGCCCTTTGAGATTTTTAACTGTTGTTTTCTTGTACATTAATAATTTCCTTGTATAATTGTTCCCAAGAGAATGAGCTGAAAGAATTATGAATTAATTTGCATCTTTTAATGTACTAATAAACTTTGCAAGTAGAAAATTTCACTCCATCCAGGTGGAAACCAATCACTTTAAATCAAAGCTTACTGAATTTCAAATAGGTTTTTTTTCCGAGAAGTTGGAGAAGAACAGTGCTCTGCATGTTAAAAGTAATTAGAAAGCACAAACAGCAATTTCAGACAAAGCCCTGGGTCATTTTTTTGCTGCAGCATAGAGTTCACAGGCACTTCAGAAAATGAGTATTTGTTGTATTTAAACAAAATGAATAGCAATTTCTTGGTGGTTGAGAGGTCTCAGGCTGTAAATGTAGATTTCACACTTTCATTGAAAAATATTTTTAAACTGTTTTAGCATTTTTTATTGTCTGATGTAAATAAATAATTCATGGTATAGCCTCTAAAACAGAGTTCAAGAAAAAGAAATGTCCTTTTATGTACAATTTATTCAAACAGATCTAGCCAAATAATCCAAGACCCTGACAATTATCACACCTGTAGAAAATACAGACACTGCTTCACTCCTGGCACTAGATCTTGGTGCACAAATTCCTGCACGAAAGGACTTATTCTTCCATAGTAAAGTAACACTCTATTTAATAGCACTTTTTTCTTGCCAGGATTTAAGAAAGTCATCAGTACTGTCTCCCCAGACTTCCCTCCCCACTGCAGTGTTTAATGATATCTAAAGTAAGAACACGGTGCCTAATGAATATTCATTTGTCACATTAATACCAGCAACAGATTAAGTCCAGAAGTCCCCTGTAATCTGCTGGGAGAGATATGTGGAGTGCTGGAGTCAGCACAGCCAGAAAACCTTCAAAATATTTTTCTTCAGAGCTAATTTGAAAACTTCAATGGCAAAGTTTATCCTAAGGAGAAATGGTACTAAGCACAGATTTATTTCTTTCCTGCTGATGAACACAGCCATGTGAATGACTGAGATGTTGTTTTTTTTTTCTTGCAGGAGGGTGCCAGAGCTGCCAAGTTAAAAGCTAAGCTTCGAAACTGGCATTGACCCTATTTATTAGCACAATAATGGGCTTGTTGTGGCTCCCATGGCTTTCCAGGATTGCAGAGGGCTAAATGTAAATGTGCTTTTGGTGTCGATGCAGGCAGCTGGCAAGGCAGGGTGTGTGGTTGAAGATACACCCCTCGGTGTCTCCTGGAAGATGCCGGCACAGCTTGGGATCCTCACTTTCAGGGCAAGGCAACAAAATCTCTTGAGGAACTATTTCTCTCTGAAACTGTTTGTTGAAAACACATGATGTTTCTCTTACAGGACTTGGGGGGCAGAGACTGTCTCTTTTGGAGACAGGCAGTCAGACTAGCTTTCCCCTTGGGCATTGCAGTTGGAGACCACCATCCCTTAAGCCCTGGCATCCCTTAATGCCTGGCATTATGGCAATGTCACTGCTAGCAGGGCTGGGAAGCAGGGGAAGAAGGGCTGTTCCTCTCCTGGTTCCTGCCTGGAAGAGAGGCAGGGTTTGAAGCCTGACTTCACACTTCCCTCAGGATACTCAAGTCCCCTCATAATGGCATTTTTTGATCTTGCAGAATTTCTAATTAGAAGTTAACCCTCTAATATCAAACTCTATTTGACCTTCTCAAGAGAAATGTAAGATTTCCAACACATGCAAAACATGTTGTTAAAAACACTGCCTATTGAAAAGAAAAACAAATTTTCCTGTTTATACTTTTGATTACTGAGGAATTGATCACCTATTTTCAAAAAACAGTACCTTCATGAGGTTTCTTTTTTATTACTGTTATTTTTGTCGCTTTGAAAATAACTTTTTTGACAACTGTTTACTGTTTTCCAAATACCTCTTATTGGTGCATATCCATCCTAAAAAAGCCAAAAGTGCTTCAGATCCTTCAGGAATCATCAATAATTTGTAGACTCATAGAATAGCTGAGGTTGGAGATTATCTATGCCAACCTTCCTGCATAAGCAGGTTGCTTAGGACTATGTCCAGTCAGCTTTTGAAAATCTCCATAGAAGGATTCCACAATGCTCTGAGCAACCCGTCCCACTGTTCAACCACCCTTACAGTAAAAAAGAAAAAAAAACTCTAAAAATTCTTCCGTTAAAAAAAAAAAGTCTTATATTTCAGTTTATGTCCATTGTCCATTGCCCTGTCACCAGAAATCACTAAGAGTCTGGTTCCTTTGCTCCTGCCATCAGCTATTTACACACACTGATGAAGTGCCCTAAGCCCTGTCTCCTGGTGGAGCAGCCCCACCTTGCTCAGCCTGTCCTTGGCTGCCAGTCGCCCCTGGGGACTCTCTCTAGTGTGCCTGCATCTTTCTGCTCTCCAGCTGGACAGCCCCAGCCTGTGCTGGTGGATGTGCTCCTGCCCAGGTGCAGGGCTTTCCACTCCCTTTTGCTGAGGTGCATGACATTGCTGTTCGCCCAATTCTCCGGCCGGTCTTCCCCCTGGATGGCAGCACAACCACCCGGTGCAGCACCCACGCCTTCGAGCTCCGTGCCACTGCAAACCTGAGGGCACCTGTGTGCTACCAGCCAGGCGTGAACAGCGGCACTGAACAGCACCAGGGCAGGGGGTGCAGCACCCACGCCTTCGAGCCAGCTGGAGCATTTACAGGCGTTCACCATCGAGGAGGAAATGGGATCTCTTAGCAGGCAAATTTCTGTGAGAAGGCTTCCACAGCTGAGTTTGCTGCAGGGTGGGCCATGGGTAGATTTGGGTTGCCTCTGACAAAATTAGGTATTTAAGAAACAGTTTGGGGAAAAGCTGGGATGAGTATCTTATTTGAAAGTCTCAGGAGAGTTCTTTACATGATTATATGTTGTAGTAAAAGAGGTAAGTTTGATTCCTTGCATAAATTATTACTATTAATAACTTAATTATAAATTTAAATATTAATTATTATAATGAATCCTTTAGTACCTAACAATTATAGAGTGTTACAAACTCTGAAATAAGCACTACAAGTCTCTAAATAAACAACGTACTCCTGGCCTGAAACTGATTTTATTTTTCTTGTGTTGTAGGAGACCTCAGTACAATAGACATCAAAGCTCTGGATTTTCACTTACTCCAACAGAGCAAACAAATGTCAAAATAAGAATCACATCTCAAATGCCAGTAGGTCTGGTCTCTTCTGATAGAATTTCCATCTTTCTGTCATGTATTCCTCTGCTTCATTCTTCTAAATTCAGATTCTTCCTCACAATCTTACATGCTGGTGCACTTTCAGATTTCCTCCATATCTGATCTCTCCTATCTTGACTCTGATTTTGTGAACTAGCAGGTCACTGTATTGCCTTTCTTACAGTTTAAACAAGGAGGCTCTGAGATACAGAAAGGCTAATCTCACAATTCTCAAAAGCATATCTGTAACGCTCATTCTGTTTCTGGACTTAATTCTATATTAAAGATATCTTTTTATTATATTTGTCTTTGATCCTGTTCAAGACCCTTCACAGTCTGTTTTACTTGGCAGTGAACAACCATGGCCATATGTAGTGTTAAGGCTGAAAGAAATGACACAGCTGTGGTTGGAGTGGAGCTAGAAAGGGGCTCCCAAAGCAAAATTTAATAGCAATTTGAGGGTTTGATAGTCCAGGGAAGGGCTACTCTGTCCTTCCTAAGGCTTAGTGTAGGATTAGAGTTAAACCTGGAAAAAATTTCAGAGCTCCATTTGGAGTGAGGCTGAAAGAAAGCCGCCAGTAGAGAAATAGTTCAGCCCAAAACGGAATGTTGAGGCCATGAAAGGCTGTGGAGCACCCCTGCAACACCGGGATCAGAGCCGGCAGGGTCCACTTTTGAAATGTACATACACAACCCTGCTTTTTGTGCTCATCCGGCACGTGAGCGCCAGCCTTAAGGCATGCACTATACCCACAAGGAAGAGAGACGCGACTCCCAAGAGTTTACAGAGGGGGAGTGCTGCGCTGTAAGGGGGGGAATCGCAGAGCTCCCGAGCTGTCTGACACGCAGGCAAGGACGCGACTGAAACGCACAGGCGGCAGAGGCCGTGAGCTGGGTGCGGGCACGGCCAGCGGGCCGGCAGCGTAGCGCCGCGCTCCCAGACCACTCCTCGCTGCCGTGGCGCCGCTCCGTCGCCGCAGTCCCGCAGACGAAGCCGCGGCCGTTCCCGCCGCGCTCCCAGACCACTCCTCGCTGCCGTGGCGCCGCTCCGTCGCCGCAGTCCCCAGACGAAGCCGCGGCCGCTCCCGCCGCGCTGGGCGGGCACACCCCGGCCCGGCCCTGCGCCTGCGCCTGCGCCGCGCGCGCCCCCTGCCGGCGCGCCGCCCGCGCGCTTCCAGAACCATCGCTGCCGCCGCCGAAGATGGCGGCCGCGCGCGCGTCACCGCCCCGCCGGCCAATGGCGCCCGCGGGCCCGGGGTCACGTGGCGGGAGCGAGCCAGTCGCGAGGGGTGCGCGGGGCTGCTGGCGTCACTTCCGCTGCCGGGGGGAGAGGGCCGGGCCTGGTGCGGCGGCGGAGCGGGGCCGAGCGGGGCCGAGCGCGCAGGAGGCGGCGGGGACCGCGCCGGGGACCGCGCCGGGGACCGCGCCGGGGCAGGTGCGGGGCCGGGCCGGGGCGGGGCGGGGCGGGGCGGGGGCCGAAAGCGGGAGAGGGCCCGGCCCGGGCTGGGAGGGGTTTGTGCGCGCTGTGGTGCGGCAGTGACTCCCCAGCGTTGCGTTACGCTACTGCCAGTTAATATGTGGGAATTTTAGCGCTCGGCTCTCCGTCCTCCTTGCTTTTGATAGAACACGTGAGGTTACCGTGCTCCAAATGGCAGTTTCCTGCAAGGAGAGTTAAAACGTCCGAGCTGGCCCTGTCAGTTCCTGCAGGCCGTGTCGTCCCCGTGCGAGAGCTGCGTTTGCTGGCTCGGTCGGGATGTACCCGTGAAGCGCTTCCCGTCACAGAAGCAGCATTTCAGAACTGCGCTGCAGGGCGAAGTGACTTCCTAGCAGCAGGCTTCTTCTGTTCTCTGTCACTCCTCTGTGATTAATGCGAGCTGTCCAGTGCTGTGCGGCCTTGTTCCTCGCCCGGGTTTAAACCTGCTTTTCTTGGGAATTCTCTTAGCTTATGTGGGTCACTGCACACATAATGTATGACCGGTCATGTGAAAAAGGGCACTGGTAGTTGGGGTGTTCCGTGATATCAGAGGTTGTGTGTAATCGTAATTAAAGGACATTAAAGCGGCTCCAAGGCCTTGGGGTTTTTTGTATGATGTGCACCATTTGTGGCACTGAGCTGGTAGTTTTCATGCTCCCAGTGCAACACGCAGGCTGGTTCTGCTGGTGCTGTGGATTTACCCGTGAGTGGTGTCACTGTTTTCTCGTCAGAATTGCTTAGGGTGATCTGAACCAGTGTTCTGGGCTGTGACCTTGACTGAATGCTGTGCCCGCTGAGGTAGCTGATTCTTTAAAGTACAGCTGAAAATCTCTCTGCTATCCTCCATCATACATATTGTGCTGTTTGCTCATTTGGGTTTATACCTATACGGAGTTTTAAGTAAATTTGGAGAACAGAGTAGTCATCCAGTGTTTTCTCAAAACGAAGGTTAGTTGCCAAAGTAACTCAAACATAAATACAGAAAGGGTCTTGATTTAATTTATGCATGTGAAAAGTGGAATGCGCTCCTGTTTTTGAGTAAATTGTGAGAGAGAAGTCTCTGCTGGACCTGAGAGACAAATACAGGTAAAGCAAAGTTAAACTGTGTATTTAAGGTTTTATCTCCTATTACAGTACTTCGGTGGTAATACTGTTTTTACTACAGATTTTATTTGGTTGGTTGGTTTTTATTATTTCTGTTGTAGTTGAGAGTAAGTACTAAGTGTACTTTGTCTGAAAACCATGTAACAAAACAGCAAAACACATTTTCTTGTGCATTTGCAGGAATACAGTGTGTTAAGTTTTCTCAGCAACCATGCTGGCTGCCAGGCTGGTGTGCCTGAGGGCACTGCCATGCCAGACCATCCGCCCCACCATCACTCAGGCTTCCCCAGCTTTGAGGAGCTCCAGCATAAAAGCATACAGGCTGTGGCAGCCTAGCCAGGTAAGGTAATTCTCCTTCTGTTTGCCCTGACTGCACATATTTTAAAGGGATGAGTGTATTGCTAAAAGAGTCACTTTTCATGGAGTACCTGATGTGAATGAGCTTGAGCCTCCTGCTTGTTTGAGGTACCTGCTCTAATTTACTGAAGGAAGAATGTTCTTCAGTCAAAACACAGGGGTTTCGGAGCAGATGAAGTGAAATGTTCTGTTTCAATGACTGACTTGGGTCTTGAAATTAAGGGGTAAAAGAGGTAGTTATGGATGGACAGGCCTTACTGGGTAAGGTGCGAGGAACAGAAATTCTTATCCTGTCTCCCTGTTCCCAAACGGGAATGTAACATTAAAATTAACACTTTCTTTTCAATTATTTTAGTCCTTATATGTGTTTGAAGCTGTAGTGTAGGTTAGAGCAATTTCTGAGCTATGGCAGGACAGTCACAGATCTAAGCAGCATTTTTAAAAAACCACACTGTCATTATCCTGAGACATTGTTAATCCTTCATTGAGAGAGGATGTCACAGACCTGCAGCTCACAGCTGTTAGGGGCTGTTGTTGCTCTTCTGCCATCTTGATGTAAGTGCTAGTGGCAAATTCTTCATTTCTTTTGTATTTACCTCTTAAGCATTCTATGTTTGTGGGTGCATGGTGGGCTTTTCTGTGTGTGTGTGTCAGTTTTCTAGCATTGGGCTGGATTTCATTAGCTGCCAAGCACAGCCAAAATGAAGGGCTCTGGTAAACCCCTTGAATTGTAGTGCTCTAAGGGCTCTTGAATAATGTTTGTAGGTTTTGTATTTTAGTGTTGAAACAAAGTCACAGCTTGATGCGAGTCCTTGACTGCTCAGATGCAATATTAATTTTTAAAATCCTGTAAAAAATGGTAAGAAAACATAGCTGTTTTTGAACTTAAATATGAGTGTATTTTCCTTGCTCCTGCAACATACCAAGACTTCAAGCAGCATACTCTAATTACTTGGAGCTTGTTGACCTTAAAAATCTTGAGTTTCTAGGCCTTCATTCAAGGTTTGTTCTATAAATCAAGGTTAGACTTGAAAGCAATAAATTTGTGCTGCTTTTTCAGCTTTAGTGTCTCTAAAATAGCAAAAAGTATTGTGCAAAATTTTTTTTACATTGGAAGTGTTTGCACGAACAGTGTTTTAGCATAGAAAGCAAACAGCTTTTTTACAAAACAAAAAAGCAATGATTATGTTTTTATATTTAACAGAGAGGCTTGTGGCAGTGTTTAGTACAGTGGGACTAAAGTAGAAGAAATGCAGTCTGAAAAATCCAGCTTCTGGAATTCACTGCATTGGTTCTGTACTTCTAGAATATGTGACTGTTTTTCACAAAGGTTCCTAAACTTTAATGTTCACTTGTTTTCCTTGGGCACAGTTGCTTGGTACGTATGAAGGTAAGCACAGATTAATAAGAGATTAATTAACAATTTTAAGTGTAGCAAATAAGTTGGAAAGACTATCTTCTATCTTATTTTATTAAATAATTCTTATGTTATTCCTGAATTTAACAGAGTTATGCCACCAGAGCAAGGACGAGTGTAAGGCGTGGAAAACTTAGCCAGGAAGTGAAAGAAGCAGCATTTGAGCCATCTGCAGAAACTGCACTTAAAGGTAGAGGAGCACTTCTTTAAATACTGAGAATCTTTCAGCCTGAACTAAAAACTTCCTTGAAGGAATAAGTTTTTCACTACTGAAACTGGTAGTGAACTGACTTGAAATTAAGTGAAGCTGTTAGAAGGAGGGGTAAAGTGGAGCAGCTATTGCAGATAGATGAAAATTCATGTGAGGATGTTGTTAGTTATCCAGGAAAAAGCATTAATGAGAGTGTGTGCTTTTATGTCTTTAAACAGCTGATCGCCTGGGGAAATTCATTGTTGCTGGAGGCGCTGCTGTTGGCCTGGGAGCCCTCTGCTACTATGGAATGGGCATGTCCAGTGAGATCGGGGCTATCGAAAGGGCTGCGTAAGTAAGATGCTTTACCTCTTCAGTGAAGCCAATCTCCTCTTTAGTCTCTTCTTTAGCTGCTATCACCCAGTGTACACTCAGCTTAGGCTTTTCTAAGCTCTGGAGAGTAACCCCCCAGCTATGTCTCTGCAGGTTTTTAAAGCAAAATTAGAATTATTCAGCCTTAAATGGATAGTAGTAACCTGAATGAGTTTGTTTTGCTAAATCTAATGTGAAAAGTATATAAACTTGTCTTATGAGGTGTGCTCCAGATAAGTTAGGAAGTGTGGTCTTCTGAAAAACATTGCGAAGACCAGTTTCCCTGGTGTTCTTACGACACTGTTAATTAAACTTTAGTTCAACTGTTAAGAAAGTCTTCATTAAACACAGTATTTTGACATAAGCTTTGATCTAATAAATGTGTTCTTGAAACTTTGCTGAATTGCTTATTGGTTAAAAAAAAAAAAAAGCCCTGGCTAATGGCAAAACTCTGTAGTCAGACTTGAAAGATAGGTAATAATCAGCATGGGCTTGGGAGAAATGTTTTGGGGACATTTTGCTTTATTTTGCATTCGTAATTGGAAGTGGCAGTCTGCATTTATGATGAACGTGTGCCATTTTTGTCTATGAGAAGCTTGTCATAGATAGAGCTATGTCTTATTTTTTTTCTTCACAAGTCTTGAATAGCAGGTCAAAAGAGTGAAGTGAGAAAAAATATATGCACTGTGTTCAAATTTAGTGTTAGCAGGGAAAGTTTTCTTCCCATAGTGTGAGCAAATGATACTGCAGAAACTCACTTATGTCTAGGTCTGTAGCTATTGTTAGAGCTCTCAAAATGACGTTTGTGTCCTGTGGTGTCAGATAACCATGTGCACTGTGACTCAGCAATTTG
Source organism: Anomalospiza imberbis (assembly GCF_031753505.1). Taxonomy (NCBI): domain Eukaryota; kingdom Metazoa; phylum Chordata; class Aves; order Passeriformes; family Viduidae; genus Anomalospiza; species Anomalospiza imberbis. Next base: position 9,416,171 of record NC_089688.1, on the reverse strand, counting down.
TGAGCTGCTCAGCAGGCTGCTGAGGACCAGTACACATTGTGTAGACCTTTTACCTGAAACCAGTTTGTTATATACACCCACCATTCTTTTATTTTTTCTGTAGTTCAAAGCATTTGTTACTGTTTTCCGTGCATGCTTCCTGCTTAGAATTGAATTGTAGTTAGCATTATTTGTCATTTTCAGTGTTTCTACTGAGTTAACATTAGATTAAATCAGCAAGATTGACAAGTTCAGTCCCCATTGTAAAGTAAACTCATGGCAGAAGTTGCTAGACCACATCATTATAATGAAACCTCCCTTATATCCATGGCTATGAATGCACTTAACAGCTTGATTGTGTTTTTAGCTGCTCTCTGTTCTGAACCTGGTAACTGCACAGCTCTGTATGACTGCTTATTTTTCAGTATTTGGCCACAGTATGTGAAGGACAGAATTCAGTCTACATACATGTACTTTGCGGGCAGCATTGGCATGACAGCTCTGTCTGCTGCAGCAGTGAGCAGATCTCCTGCACTCATGAACCTCATGACAAAGGGCTCCTGGCTGGTAAGCTTGTAAATAAAATAAATATTATAATAAATATAAATAATAAAATAAAAGTATTTGCTGATGAATGCCACCAAATGATGTTTGATACTAAAAAAACTGAGAAATGTAACTACTTGGTGGAAAGTAAGGCAAAACTTAACCTACATTAGTGTCCTTATCCATAAAGACTATTCAGGTATCTTGATGATATTTTTTGATGTAAGATATGGTGATTCTAGTCACATTCTGACATGTGTTTTTCTATGCTGTTTTGATGGTTTGTCAAATATAAACTACATGAGCAAAAACTGCTATGCTAGCCTTACCAGCTGTGTATGCGCAAATAAGAACCTCTCAGAAATAGCTACCTAAAGGTAATGGCACAGATTCTTTTGCTGTCTGTAAATAGAAACTGAGGTGCTCCCTGTGCTTTTTAACTCTGCCCTGTGCTCTGCCATGCAGCACTTTCAAAGCTGTCTGTGTTTGCCAAGGCTGAAACAATACTGATAGACTTAGTATGTATTCAGTGTATTAAGTGGAGTGAAACATTAACAATTAAATGCCAACACCTACATAACTTAGGGAGATTAATTTGCTAAAGCATCATTGGTGATAAAAGTTGAACATTTCTGACCAGTGTGGTAGATGTTGAATGATTCTGCTTGGAATCATGAGTAAGAAGAGGCACTGAGGTTAAAAAAATCATTGGTACCAAAAGCTGGTAAACCAGGTGTTGGTTTTGGGTGGAGAAATGTACAAGAAAAGAAGGAAGGCTAACACATTCCAGGTACCTTCATGAGAGTGAGGGGCAGAACCATGGGTTTTCCTTTTCTTACTTTACACAGCCAAGAGAGTTGCCAACTTCATAATTAAATTTGGATTTCTAGAAAACTGAGTTAAAATAAAAGAAAATTTCTGCAAGCTAAGATCTGCAAAGATTTGACTGTAACCTTACAGGAGCAGAATCAATGAATACTTCCTCCAGTTGTGAATTAGGTTGCTGTTTTCAGAATCAGTGTGGACTTTTAGACTAGGAGATTAGACTAGAGACCATATGTCCATATGCTAACTTGAGCTCTCTAATGCTGTTTCTTCAGGCAATTGGTGCAACTTTTGCAGCCATGATTGGTGCTGGGATGTTGGTCAGGACCATATCCTATGAACATAATCCCATGGCTAAACATGCAGCATGGATGATGCATTCAGGTATGTGGTTTTAGTGTTTGTCGTAGAGATATCTGTGCTTCAGTGTGACCAAATGCTTACTTTAACAAAACTCCAGCTTTAAAGTAAATTTTTATGCACTGGTCTAGGGGAGTTGAGATTTTTCAGAGATCAGAAAGAACTCCTGAATGTCAGGGAAAGATGTCTTAAGTGTCCTTAACAGAACTCTAGTTTTTTTCATAGTCTTCTGAAAGTCATGCTCAAGTTAAACTTGAGGTATATACACTCCACACTGAAAATAGAATTAGATGGTTTCATGGCTGCTTTGGTTTTGTGACTGCTTTCTAACACTACCACTTCTGTAAGTGCTCTTGCTTACACTAACCATTCTTCAGCTGTGCAGAAGGAGGAGGTATTTGAAACCTGACTAGAAAAAAAAGATTTTTAGTATTAGTTTACTTTTGATTTGTACTCACAGCTAAAATACCTGATAGACACACATCTCAATTCCTCACTAATGATACCTACTTCAAATAGCAATGGCTCTCGTTTTTCAAAACTGTTTTGATAGAAATACTTTGTAGTTCAGAAAAGACATGTGGATGTTGGGCACTGGAATCATATTTGCCTCTCCAGAGCTAACATGTCTGGCAAGAAGAAATTAGGTTTATTGTAGTGATTGTTATTAAGTGAAACAACCTAATGAGATATTAATGGGCTAGATACACATTTCCTACAAGCCATTAGTAAAAAAAAAATCTTATTTGCCTAACTAATTGTTGTATCAGAAATCTGTCCTGCTTTTCAGTGTTGCATGCTCCTAATGTTATTATGTAGTTGATAAGTCCATGCTAAATATCTCCTCTTACCAGCTCTGTTATGAAACAATCAGTATGTTGAGTTTTGTTAGTAGTTTTTTTTTTTTTTCCACGATAAACTCCCTGAAGTATTCTAGTGCTAAATAAAAGTACATAATGGAATTTAAGGTTGCTAATTTATTGTGCTTCCTTCTAGATAAGAGCACAATCAAGTGCGTTGGTGTTTTGTCATTTATGGATTAGTTTGAGCCATGCCATCTGGCTGGAGATGAAAATCAAGTGGGTTTGGCATGTGGTGTTCCAAGTCTTACCTGTGTTCTGTTTTGCTTCGCCTAGGTGTCATGGGTGCCGTGGTGGCTCCTCTGGCCTTCCTTGGTGGTCCTCTGCTGATCAGAGCTGCCTGGTACACTGCTGGAATCGTTGGGGGGCTCTCAACTGTAGCCATGTGTGCTCCGAGCGAAAAATTCCTGAACATGGGAGGACCACTTGGCATAGGCTTAGGCTTTGTTATTGCTTCTTCAATTGGTAAGATACTGTTTCAGTACTGTCTTAAAAAGTAGATTATGAATTTAAGCTGCTAAGGTGCAGCTCACAGTTGCAGGCTGGTGTGCCCAGTGAAGATTTGCCTTAAATATAGCCCTTGCACCTCCAGCACAGCAGAAAATATTTGTCACGTTTGTTCTTAAAAAAGGAACATGAAGTTACGGTTCTGGCAGATATTAGTCTAACAAACAGCTGATAGGGGTGCCTTATATTTTAGATACTCCCAGTGAGTAGGGAAGGCAGTTAATGTAATCTTAGCTCTTGATCCACTTGTTTTCCTTTATGTGTTTTAGTCATTGTTGTAGTCATAGGTACTTTCACCTGAAGAACAATGTGCAGTTCCCCAGGGTGTTCAAAATTAACAGATCAGGTTGTATATGTGACATCTTCAGTGTGCATGTTAAAGCTCTTAGTATCAAACACACAGCACAAACTGAGAATTGAGCACGTACTGGAAAATGTGCGCTCCAGTGACTGGAGTTGGACCTAACTCGGTGTAGCAGATACACACAGTTACCTTTAACAGCCTCGTACGTTCCTCTCCAGGATCCATGTTCTTGCCTCCCACCTCTGCTTTTGGTGCCGGCCTGTATTCGGTGGCCGTCTATGGTGGCCTGGTGCTCTTTGGCATGTTCCTGCTCTATGATACACAGCTGGTGGTCAAACGGGCTGAAACTCTGCCCCTCTACGGAGTGGCTAAATATGACCCCATCAATGCGTAAGTGTTCTCTGTTACCACAGCTGATCTCTGTCTGGATAAGAATTTGCCTCGAGTTAGATTGAAGTATGCTTTGAAAATAGCCTTTTGTTCATTGTTCAAAAGTGTATTGCTTTAATTGTGAAGAATCACAGGGTTTGAAAACAACAGTGAGAAAATAGCTACTGAAGTTAAAACTGAAGTCATCGTGAGAAACAGAACTGAGCATGTGATATCACATACTTCCAGCAATACATTCTAAAATGTATTTTTGTTTTCTAAAGCATTGCTGCCAGAATTTATACCTGCTTTCTGAAAATAATTGTCCGTATCAGTTGAGACAAAAAAGTTAATCTTCCCATAGTCATTTAATATTTCTTATTCTTTGTCACTAAATAAAAAAGCTGAAATGGTGTGATAAGGAAGGAAGGATTGACTCTTCAGTAAAGACCAAGCTTGACTAACAAGTAACTTTCTTGTAAATGTCTGTCTGATGCTAGGTAAATTCTTACCTCCTTTGGTTCTGTTTTATTCTAATTAAAGTATATTAATACTGATCTTCTTGAAAATTTTTGGAGATAAACAGATCAAAGTTCAATATAAAAGCTGAGGCTCCTGTATGAGAGCAGTATACTGTCTGTTAGGATTTCTGTAAATAGTTCTTGCTGGCAGAGGTGGTAGAACAAAACACAGATGTTCTTTGACATCCAAAGCACTGAGGGCAGTTATAGCTGGGTTTTGTAAAGATGGTTCATGCAGGCTCTTCAAATGAAATATAATGGTGTGAAACAGCAAATAATTCTGTGTGTGTTCAACAGCAGTAACTGATTTCTTGTTTCCTAGATGCCTGGGTATCTACACTGATACACTGAACATCTTCATTCGGGTGGCCACCATGCTTGCAGGTGGTGGAGGTGGCAGGAAAAAGTAAACGGAGACTCACCTTTGCAACTGTCTGACAGCCTACCTAGTGCACATATTAAATAAACATTCATGATTAAAGCAGTAGTGCTCCAAGCGAGAGTTTTAAAGCATTTCAGAATATTGGTTCAGTGCAATGTGATTCAGTCTTAGTTTTTCTTCAAACACTTTCCAGCTCTGTGTTTAAAAGAGTTTGAACTGCTTCTTCTAATTGTACATTATTTTGGAAAAGTAAATTATTTTTAATATATGAATAAAATAGTCCTACCTGCTTTTTAAGGGGTTTGATGGCAGTTCAACTCTTTTTTTTTTTTTTTTTTAACTATTGTTGCATAGTAAAGGAAGTAATTTTTGAACTGGTATCCCACAGGCAGATAGAAATACAAGCTACTTCATGAGATGCTGCTTAGGTGCATCAATTTTCTGTTAAGTTTCATAAATTTTATTTTAGTGGCGTCGTTCTGAAGAACTGAACAAATTGTATATGGCCCTAAATGCAATCATGACTTTGACCTGGGCAGAAATTTCAGAATACTTTTGGCAGGATTTGACAGGTTAGATGACCGAAAAGTGTAAAAAGGAGACAAGATAAGGGAACTGTGCAGCATTTGTCTCATATGAACTTCAGTCTCCTTCTGGAGTACACATGAGAATTCCTTGCTTTAATGTTGACTGGCTATAATAGCTACCTTATTTTGATACTAGATTTATAAAACTGTTGAATGGCAGTATAGCTCTGTCTTTCTTCTGGTGGCTAAATTCCTGTACTGCAGATGAAGGTCTGTCCAGAAGAGCTTCTAGTCATCATCTCTTGGAAGCTTGTACAATTGGCACAGAAACTGGGAATTCAGGATGGCATGCTGTAAACCCCAGGATTATAAATTTGCCATACTGTTGTGTGCTTTAGTCTGTTTAACTCTTCTCCAAATTGATATGTTAAATGTGGTCTAAAAGAAATGTTTCCTAACAGTGAAATTGATTTAACAGTAAGAAATTTATACTTTCCAGACTCTATTTCTGTATGTTTGAACAAAAGGGGAGTTCTTGGGCCATGAAAATTTTGACCTAATGTCAGCAGCTCATATTTTCAGTTTCTGGCAAATATGTTATGTTTATGTATTGACCTATGAACAATAAAATTCTGGCCTCACAAGTTGACTACTCTTCCTTTTCCACATGTTAATAGAATTATTTTAGTACCTCTGCACTAACAGCTTGGTGAAGAGTACTGTAAATAGTTTTTTGGTTATGGTTACAGTTTCCTTTGTAAGAGAGTACATATTCCTCTGTTAAAAAAAAAAAAATCTGCAAAGATGATTCTCAGTTTAACAGCCTAGCACCTTTTTGAGGGTGTTTCCCAGTTGGAAGATACTGGCTACACCTGGAAGTTGTTCTGTTGGTGTAACCTTTTTGCCACTTACTGCAGCCACTGCTGCTTTTATGTCTATCACACACTGTAGTATTTTTTGACTCTTCAAACAGAGGGAAGAAAGTGGATTGTGAAGAACCTTGTTGCAGCTCCTTTGTGCCAAAGATTATAAGGCACAGTCTAGTTCCTGGTACTATTACAGCTGGAGAGACACCTGTAGTTCTGAGAAAGAAGAAATCTTTGGATCATGTCAGTTGTAAGAAGCCTGTTCAGAGAGTTTTATCTTTTTAAGCAATTTGATACTCTTAATTTCTTATTTTACTGTACCTGAAAACAGCACTGTGCTTCTCAAAATCTGAAATGGACAGGCAGCTGTCTTAAAATTCTGACATTTGTGCTTGTTACAAAAGAAAACTCAGGTAAAAGACCTTTTGTCCAGATTCTGAGGCTGAAGTTTTAGAGCTTGACTATAACCCAAGGGAGGGATTCTGGACTGTTTGGAATAGTGAGGTGTAGAAAGCAACACACTGCTTACGGGAGGTGTTTGCATGGAAAGTGAGACCAAGAGGAAATGTAATAACCTCAGATATAGTGCCTGAAGAAACACGAGCATCACTTGTGCTCAGTCTTGTGGAAAGCTGTGACTTGGCTTCTGTGGATGACATTACAGCACTAGCAGTATTTTCCTAGTGTTTGTCTCCAAAAGAAGGAAAAAAAATTGAGTTGTTCCTTTACATTTGAAGTCTTAAGTCAAAAAGTAAATATCTTAATTAAGACAGCTCTGATTTGATGGGAGATGGTAATCTAAAGCCAGCATCACCATCAGTGGCACACCTACTTATGATGGTGAAACTCTGTGGGATTTTTTGCAGATCCAGGCGTGACTCATCAATACGTAAATTGAATTTGCCTAAAAATTCCCCACCTACGGTAATTCCTTATTATGTGTGCCAGAGGACATTAAAGACATAAATACTGTGTTTAGTCCACAATTTAATTAAATTCTGATCTTTGCTACTGATTATAACTGGCTTCTACAGATTTTCATGATTTTTCAAATAATTATTTTAAATTATGATCTAAATGAGCAGCTGCATAATCATTTAATCATTTACTTCAATTTTATGAAGAATATAAACCAATTCTTTTCCTAAGAAAGTGGTTTTCACTGGCATCTAGTATAATTAAGAAGGCCAAGTCCAACTGATACACATATTTTAAGTTTGCATAGCAGAATGTAACATGAAATTTAGATCTCATCTAATGAAATTATTGAATGTAATTAGCTGTGCAGTTTTCATCCAGATTGCCGCACCTTTAGAGGTGCTGCTAAAAGCTGTCAGGTAATACACACTTACCTTCATGACACCTTTATAATAGTTCACCTGTGACACAGTAACAAAGCTGCCTCCTGTCTTGATGTAACTTGAATTGCTCCCAAGACAAAGATTATTCCTTCATATTCCTGCTGTCATTTAAGAATAGAACATTTTTTTAACTCATCAATATTTGAAAATAATTTAGGAATACAGCATAATTTTGATCGAACTTAAGTTTAGAGCAAACTTGGAATTTAGAAATTGTTGTCATAAGTTCACTTCAAATTTTGAAATAGACCATCTGGAAATAAAAAAGGGAAATGCATTTAAATAACCCCTCAACAGAGTATTTAAGTAAGAACTGGATTTTTATTTCAATATTCAACCATCTCAGTGACCTTTAGACATCATAAGAAGGAGAGATGGGGAAAGCAAGACAGGCTCTTGCAACACAGGAAACCATCCATCAGTCTGTGGCAGCAGTGGTGGGGGTGGCTGTTCAGACTTGTCACCTGTCACTGCAGGGGCAGCTGCTACAAAGGCACATGACCTTGTGGCACAAGGTGACATCTGGCGCTAGCCCAGCCTTCCCCCACCCCGTTTTTCCAAATACACAACTGGCAAACACAAACCCAACATGTCTGAGAGTGATGGCTTTTAGATCTAACCACCTCTCCTCTGCCAGTGATGAATAGGAGTATGTCCAGAAAATACTATCTTTGCTAATTCCTTCGCTCAGTTTTGACACCATTTGGTGTGTGCCTGCAGACATCATTAAGCTTCTGAGCAAATCTTTAGTTCTGCTGTAAGGCATTTCTTTTATGAGCTTGGGCACAGGAGCTAAACCTTTACTGCAATATAGTGGTGTTTGTTTTTCCTTGTATGAATGATCATTATGTACTACATTATGTAGTACATAATTACATTTTGTATTCTTGCTAGTAAAGAACACCAAAAAGAACTACTGAAACTGTTCTTTAAATTATCACAGTTTCCTTTAAAGAAAAAGCATGACATCACATACTTGTAATGTTGGTCAACAAAAATTAAAGTGGCATAGGGAAGGTAATGAAAAGCTTCTAACCACTATCAGAGAAAAAATATAAATTTTTACTGGAAATGCTAAGATTAAATATAGCTCCCGTGAAAAATACTAACTTTACATTTTTATAACTTGCATAGTGATCTGCATATCTATGGAAGTACCAGACTTCTTCCTGGACACTAAGTCAGCACCACTGCAGCAGCGAGATAGCAGAGGCATGGTAATGTACATGTATCAAGGTAATGGTCTTGGAATTACAGGTCTTTCCTTTACTGCCTGCAAGCGTAAAATCACTGCATCATCCCACCTAGATTGGACATGAGATGTTGCACATCTTCTGACCCTACCAACTGTTGAGATGTCCATTCAGAGATAAAGATCTCTTTTTTTTCTTCCTAAGCAGTGCAATACATCCTCACCCATCACCATATTTTCTAAGAAAAATGATGCTACATGTTTAAAAACCCCAACAAACTGCAAAACCAAACACAAATTGCATGTCTTGTAGCACTACATTTCTTAAGGACTTCTGAAGAACTTGTAGGAGCAAGAGTCACTGATCAGATTCCTTCTCCTGCCCAAGACAATATAAGAAAACAAAATTCCACATGTGTTTACAAATTATATTTGAGCCCCAAGGGGATGAGAAGAACTACTAGCTAAGCTGAAATGCAAAAATCTTACTCTTCTTATGTCTCATATACAGATGGATTCGTATAGAACTTGGGTTCTTAAGAGCTTCACTAGAGTTCTCTTGTCCCATCAAACTTTCACCTGAAAGTAAAGCCATTGCTGCTGAAGTCTTTTTTTCTTTTACTGCTTCCTAGTCACATTAAGTGCAACTGAGGTGACCATAAATGCTTTGGTGGACAGACTGTGTTCAATGCATTGAAATGGTGCCCAGTAAACTGGATTATGGGATTTTAGCAGGCTGACAGTAAATCAACAATGGAGTGTTCTCCTCAAACATCTCTCTGTCAGAGGTGGCTGGAAGAAAAGTTGAAATTCATACCATTACAGAAATGGAAAAATCTTTAGCCTCTAAATTCCTTAGTTCAAGTTCAGGACTTTATTACCAATTAATTTTATTTGTATTAAATGATTAGCATATCTACTATGCACACAATAACCAGAAAGAAGTGCTAGTGGCCAAGTAACAACGTTAGGACAAAACACTCTGTTATCTCTGCAACCACCTCCTATCAGATAGCAGAGACTGGGCTAATTCATGTCTTTAAGAAAGAGATTCATATGCAGAACAATCTCAAAATCTTTCCAAAAGCCTAGGGGCTGACATCTGCACAGTTTTTTCTATTTTGGAGGCTTGCCAGCTGAAGTAAACACCTTATCGATTCAGGAGAAAGAAGAATGAGATGCCTGCCCAGACATCTGTCATTGTACCGCTTCACTTCCTCTTACCAAGTTCTCTGGAACTAAGCACTGGGCAGCCAGACGAGTTACTTTGTACAGAAGACCAGATCGACTAGATATTCTTCTATCATCTTTCTGAAAAACAAAGTGCTGAGTGAAACAAGGACGAATCCTTTAAAGCCATGGTAAGTGGCAAGAGGGATAATCTTCCCTGCTTAGGTGCCTGTTTTTTCCCTACTCTGGGGGAAGTAACATGCAGTGGGAACAGATCTGCCTCCATAATGAGAAGGTTACACTCCATAATGAGAAGGTTACACAGCTCCTCTCACCACCCTGTCATGGAAGTGTGAGCTCTGGCAGATTACCTGTCAAAAAGTCTCTTAAATCACGTCTTGCCTGAACTAGAAGACTGGGCTACCACAAAGAAATGTTTCCATCACACATAGCACACTGAACACTGCACCCAATGTAAATTTTTCTGGCCTGAACCCTTGCCGCATTTCATTATGCTGTTTAGAAGCCTACAGCAATAAGATAAACCACATCTAAGGCTTGAAAAACTAGAGAGAGAGCACATTAACTAAGCAGGGGGAAGGGGAAAACATCTGTGTTTGCACGTTTCCCAGCAGGAGGAAAGTTAAAACCAAGCAAAATAAAAAACAGCTGCAAGTTCCATTTTAATACAACTATCTAGGACAGTGACCTGTGAAGAGAATGGAGTGAACACACGGAGCCTGGACACCCTGAACAGCACACAGATTCACAGACACACCAGCTGGCAGCTCTGCAGAGGCTTTACTTGCAGGCACAATGTGAGGAGTGGGAGGAAACTCATTGAAAAAGCTGTGTCAAAGATGCTTTAAACCCTCTTCCAGTACCGTCTTCAAAGTGTTTATCAGCTCACCATAAACTGCTAGGAGAAATTATAACCCCAGTCTTGCTCTTCATTCTGATCTTTGTTAGTATAGTTAGTATATCCCACATGTTGTCATTACTGCTTCTCATACAGTGACTGCTACTGCAGCCTTCAGTCTCTACACTATGTTCCCTCCTTCAAAAACAGACCAGCACATGCTCCTGGATAACTATGTTGGTTCACCATAAGTGGTCTACCTTGAATTAAATTAACTTTGTATCCTTAAAGTTCTTAACATTTCCTGCCTTCTCACAGCTCAAAAGTTAGTTTCTTTTAGCTCTAAATTTAAGACCATTTGCTCTGTGTTATTCTCCTTATGTCACAAACAGCTGTTTCAACAGGGTTAGAAGAAATTTTCATATACAAAATGCAGATTCTTCTTAGAATGGCATGACCTTTAAAAAATATTAGTGAATCTTATTAGCATACCACTTCCAGCAATAATGACTCTATGAAGATTCCAAATTTAAGAGTTTTGGAAAGCACAAAAGGAGACTCTGGATCATGCCTTAATTTAACATTAACAAATCAAACTACTTTCTTTAAGATTTTGAGAGACATCCTGTATGACTTTTGAACACCGGGTATTAATGTGAAGATAATGCAAATCTCAGGATGCATCCCTTATTTCCCTGGATGATTCAGAAATACCTCTGCACTCAATTTTAAACTTTTTTTCAACTAAAAAGATGTACAGCAGCTGCTGCTCATTTCATAAAATTCATGTCCTACAGAAGACTATCACACAGATGCCTCAAACTTCCAGCTGACAGACCCTAAGGACCCAGGTTATCAGGCTATTTAGTAATCTGTGTTTTTATTCCATCTCCTGTCTCCAGCCACTCCCTTGACACAATTCTATCTCATTATTTTGTATAGTCTGCAACCTTATTTGGCAAAGACTTTTATCTCAGGACAAGTCTAAAGATTATGCTAGGTCATTGCTTCTAATCTTCCATTTTCAGTTTGCTTAACATTTCCTGTAACATTAGCATTTATAGAAGCATATGAAACAGGGCATTAAGAATTACAGGGTTTAACCACAGCAATGATCAGCTTTTACAGCCTGAAAGTTAAGATATAAAGCACAGAAATTTCTTGTGAAAGTATTCAGTTTAGGAGGAAAAAAAGTCTTCCTCAGCTATGTTTCTTCTCAAAACTGCTAAGCAAGATATAGTGCATGGACCCCAATACCTACTCAAAAGAATCTCTCAAGGTTTGCAACTAGACCTCTCAAGTGGTGGAAATAAACAAATAAATTGCTTACAATATCCCCGCCCCAATAAGTTATATCAATAAATTCATGGAGTATTTTAGTTTTAGAAAGCTTTTGGGTTTTCTGTTAGCGTTCCTAGAGCAGCCTGACAGTAAGACAGCACAAGCTCCTCAAACCGATGCTGTCCTTGAAAAAATGGGCACTTGTTCCTACCAAGCCCCTCTCTGGGACTTTTGGGTGTGCAGTGATGACTGTACAGGTTTGCCTCATTTCCCTCACAGTAGCTGGAAGGCTTGGATTGTTGTAACAAAGACCAAGTAGCAGCCTGCCTCTTCCACACAGAAAACAAGTGGGGCATTCAGGTAGCACATGCTGTTTTCTTGCTTGGGGTGATTGGTAAAGTTACAGTGCAGTGATGTATGCTTAGAAAAACAAGTCTTTGTAAATACTTCTGTTGCCAATATTATGTTGTAAATATTTCAGAAGAAAAGTTTTGAGGTAGGTGTTGGCAGAACTTTTTCTTTAAATGAGCATATTTGGAAATGTCAGTAGCCATCATGTGATGAGGTTCTGTTTTCCAAGTCATCTCCCATCTTACCTGGTTACTTTTCTGTATTCTTTTTTTATTTATTATCATGCACACAGAAAGAGAAGGTAATGCTTCTAGTTAAGGCTAAAAATACATGAACAATTATTTGGGTATTAACCCCAGCAGGCAACTAAGCCCCACACAGCCATTCACTCACATTCCCCAGTACATGAGCTTACCTGGAACTTTCTCAGAAAGTTTAATGGAGATAAAATACTGTAGCTGCCAAGTGCTTCAGTGCTTGCTTCAGTGAGACCACTACTCGCACAGCCTGATTGAATGTTGCAGAAAAATTACTCTCCTACCAGCCCTTTCATGTGCCTTATTGACATTTCAGATCCTCTGCAAACCTTTGTGAGTAGGCTGACCAGCTCCATTTTACATGCTCAGTTTATGTTGGGAATTTATGTTATTTGATTCAGTCTTAACCAGCAAGAGAGTTGACTTTAAAAGTACAAAATGAGGACTCACACCCATGTGTTTCAGTATTCAAAAGAAACCTGAGACCATAACAACAACACTGTTGCTCTGTTGTCATTCATCTTTCTCTGCATCGACTGAACTGTAGAAGTCCCTCCTGACATGCCCAGCAGGGATGTGAACTAACAGCCTTACTGCAGGCTGAGCAAGGTGTGCCAGTGTGAGGCAGGGCTTTCTTAAAGCACTTTGAAGGTAATACTTATCTTGTAGCAAGATTTGTTAGTGATTTGAGTCTTGAACCTTGGTAATGCTGGCCTTGGCAAACAAGAAAGGCCGTCAGGCATTAGCAATCTTCACCATGTATGGATATTGCTAGGTAGGACTGCAGAAATAAGCTTCTGGGGCTAAATTTGATAGATTAAGGGGTGACCGAATTTGGAAGGCTGCTGATGAATGCAAGAAACAAGCCAAATCCCAAACCTGAGATAGGAAACCTTTAAAATTGGGGCTGGGAGCAATATTTGTTCACCAGAGTGAAGCCGTCTATCCTGCTGTAATTCCAAGTCTGGGTGGCTTGCAGATACTGTTCCCACCTTTTAAGGCTACATAGCTTTTAACATATTCTGTTGTTAGAGACCCAAATCTTACCAGATTAAGCTGGGAGAATTGAATGCTCTCAAACCTGAACTATTTGCCTTTTTTAAGAGACACAGCTCTAAGCTCTATAGTTGATCCCTCCTTGAAGGACTTTTTTTTTTTTTAAGTACACTCTGTGAAACTTGATACTATGTTGAATTTGATGACTTCCTAATCTCAACTGTTAGCTGGACTATTCACAACTTAATTTTTCAGCTATAACAGAAACTGAGAAGTTAATAATAAACTCAGAAATCTGCTGCTTAACCAGCTGTCTTCTTAATTATGCTAACAACACACTGGCAATTGCTTTGATTAAAACACGCTGGGTTTGGTTTGCCTTTTCAAGCCCCGATCACTGTCTGTACAGATTCAGTTCTGCTGTGCTCTCTCCCTTTCCAAGCATGCAGAGGAGCACACCAGGTCCTCTGGAGAGGCTGCTGTGAAGCACAGGACAAGGATTCTGCCTCCGAACATCCCCGAGTACTTTAATGCTACAAGCTCCTGTGTAACTGGTAAGGAACTCTCTATGCTGCCTCATTCTGAGTAAATTGCTTCTTGAAAGAGGAAGTGCTGTTTCTTTTCATCTGTTGAGGTGCAATACAAAGGCCAACTCTCCACCCATTCTGAATGTAACATTCCTTTGGGTCTATCTTATAAAAAGCTGAGGTTGTGCTGGAGGAGACCAAGACACTCCTTCAGCCTCCTCCAAAACCTCTCGTGACAAGTTGGAAGGATGAAGCTCCTGGCACTTTGTGGCTTTTTGTTTGTCTGTCTTCTGTGCCTCAATGTCTTTGCTGCAGAAGGTACAGTATTATAGTCTTCTAACACAGCCTTCTCTTTTCCTGTTCTTTCCTTTTTTGATATAAAACGCTTAATTACTATGTTGATTTTAATTAAAGGAAAGAAACAGAGCTTGACAATAAAGAAGATTGAACTTAGAAAAGGACTTAGACTGCAGAATGTGGTGGCATATCAGTGCTTTGGTTTGTACAGTAGTGTTTCCTCTGTTATTGCCTGTTGCACAGCATGATTAACTTTTACCTTAATCTGTGTTCTGAGGTTTAATATTGTGAATCACTGAGACTCACCATGATTTTTCACAATGTGTATTTTATACAAGAATTAGAGAGTAAATGTGAGATAAAGAAAAACAAATAAGCTAAGTGTCCAAAGGTCAGGAACAGCAGACTTGCCATGCCTGATATTTTCGAGAAACCTTCTAAGAATTGTTTTATGTGTAAATATGAGCAAGGAGAAACATGTGGAAACTGTTTTTAATTGGTTAAGTCAGCTGCCCAGTTTTCTCATTTATTGGTGTCTGTGCTGGTAGAGCTATTTGCCAGAGCAGTGGTACCTGAAGCCCTTCTGCTCCCTTTGCCTTTTCTACTTCTTTCTATTCAGGTTTTTCCATGACACTTGAAGGAAACTTTAGGATCAGTGCAAAGGGAGTTGGAGAATTTCTAGATGTGTCTTCAGGAGCATAAAGGAAGCCTGTCCTGGAAGGATAGGTTTGTGCTTTATTGATATGGCCATATCAATAAAACACAAATTAATACCTGCCAGTTCCCTTAATAGTGTTTCCTTTTTGTTGATGTGCATGGTACTTCCATGAGTCAGAAGGTGGGGAGGAAACGTGCAAAGGACACTCTTGCTTATCTGTAAACACTGATGTCAAAGTGTCAGTGTCTGGGTGTGCAAGATAAATGTACTTTGTATGTTAAACCTGTTACATCAGAACTTAATAATGGTGATAAGATAGCTCAGCCTCCATCACCAGCCTTGGCTGTAAACTGTGCCTCAGTGGTTTCTAGAAACATCGACCATATGTTAGACTTTGTTGATGAGAAATCATCTGTCTCTGTCCTTTCTGCTCCATCCCAGCTCCAGAGTAAACCTTTTTTTCCCCCTTTATTGTGACCAGCACTGTGGTCAACTGCAGTCAACAGCTCACTTATTTAGGTGTGGTGGGAGGGAATATTTCAGTGGCTTTGCCCATCCAAAACAATTTATTTTACACTCCTGTGCATCTGGACATAGAGATGCCCTTTTTTCCTGATGGTAATTCTTTATATTTTCTTAAGGTGGTGTAACTATAATTGTTGCACCTGCCAGTGTGTCATTTTGAAGGACAAAGAAGTCTTTACAATGTGTATCTGATGTATCTATGAGTAATAATGAAAAAGAGCAAATAAATTCCTGTTCCACACTAGGGACAAAGCTGTGCAGAGATCTAAAATCAGTCATGATAATCCTTTGTTTTACAGATCTCTCCATACAAGAATGTCAGTGGTAAATACAGTAGCAAAATGTCTGTGGACTCTGACACATTATTATTTTTCACCCTTAGGTCAGAAGCTTAGAAGACGCTGCTGCCCAAAAGTACCCAAACGCAAAAAAAATCCACATGAAGGTAAAAAGGTTTACAGTTTCATTAGATGAATTAGGTGATCATTAGAAAGAAATCACAGCACTCTGGGTTTTTTCCATAGGATGCAAACTTCACAGAATTTTCCATGCAGGTAAATATTAGCTTCATTGAATCACTGAGAACTTGTTCTCTTTTTCTTAGGAAACTACTGAGTGTTTGGATTGGGAAGAAATAAGATTAGAAGAGGTTAGAATCCATTTAATGCCCACAGTATAAAACAATCAAGAGAAATATGATCAAGTTTGATTAAAGGAGTATCAGTGTTCCTCATTGATAACAGTTGCAGAAGTGAAATATTATCCTGGCTTTGCTCTGCTGTATTCCGTCACCATTCATCTTTATGTTTTGAGAGATCAGCCAAAGTGTGGTTCTGTAAATTCCCAAAAATCCTATTTTTGAACCCACAGGTCTACCAGGAACAAGAATTAGCTGAGATTGAATTTTTTCTAAATATGTGCATCTAAAGACTGTGCAAGTAAAAGTACATAATATCCCTGGTTTCACTGAGACCCCAGTGGAAAAAAAGCTAAACCCTGAAGAAGTCTAAGATAAAAGGGTTAGTATTCTCTTTAGAATCTTAGCATCTTAAATCTTAATGTTTCTAAATTCAATAAAATGTCTAGCTGATAACTTCTGTTAAACTCTAAAGATAAAGAATTTGATCTAAAATAGTTTATTTCCTATTTCTAATCTTTTAATCATAAAATTACTAATTTCAAGTTCCAAACAAATTCATTCTAGCTGATAGAACATCTTAAATGCTTTATTACTTTTTATATTTAGGTATCTTAGGTGGAAATCTTTGTGTTACTCTACAGTTTTCCTTTAACTGGAGCCTTTCCTTCCTGTCCAGTCTCCCAGTGCTGAATCATGGGCTCTGTTTTATAGGCAGAGTCCCATTGGTACCAGGAGCAGTGAACAAATTGCAAAATTATTATGGGTCAGAGGTTTATAGCTGTCTGGGGCTCCTCATTTAATCAGCAGGTGTAGTAGCAACTGAGGACTTGAGCAATAGCAGGTTCCCAGCTGGCCCACAAGGCCTGGGGGGATGTGCAATGCCAGAGGCACAGAGGTAGCTTCTGTCACTCCTGCCTGAGCTGGATTGCACGTGCTGCTGCCTGCCTCATCCTGTGCCTTTTCCACCTTACTGAGACTTCATGTGATCAGCACAGCTGTGGCTATTCAATCTGAGTACTTTCTGCTATCAGACAAAATAGGGGGTGTTTCAGGTTTTTTTACATGCAACAGGCATGAAAACTCTCTGCTGAAAGTGCTTGCAAAGAGAATGTTCCTTTGAAAGCAGACTGCTGTTTCCTGGGGATGAAGTCCAGTGGTGCTGGTCTCACAGAGCAATAGAAGGTTATTGTGCTGGGAGGAAGAAAGGAGTACAAAGGAAGCACTCCATTAAAACCTGTAAATTCACCACAAAGGTCTCCTACAGAGGGAATGTGAAATGCTTTTCTCTGCTGCAAACACAGTAATACTTTATGATCTTTGCTTGTCCCATTACACTCTGCCCTGGTTCTCAGAGCATTCCAATATGCTTACTGTAATCATCTCCTGTCCTTACCTCCAGCCAAACCTTTTTTAGGTCAGGGATTGTTGTTTATTTGCTTCCTCATAGGATGCATCTTTCTGCTACAAATTACTTCCTCAGATCTGCTTGAATCAAAATGCTTGATCTGAAATGTTTCTACTCTTACT
Organism: Anomalospiza imberbis; assembly: GCF_031753505.1. NCBI lineage: Eukaryota > Metazoa > Chordata > Aves > Passeriformes > Viduidae > Anomalospiza > Anomalospiza imberbis. The sequence continues at coordinate 9,398,484 of NC_089688.1, read as the reverse complement.
GAAATGCAGTTGTAAAAGCTTGGGCCTAATGCAGCAGCTGCCCAAAGCTGAATTCTTTTGTTTAATGTGCAGCTCTTGACTGGAATTGTACAATCTTGGCTTTGTTTTTTGTTGTTGCTATGAGATTTCTGGGTGACTTGTGCTGTCTTTTTTGGGGGGATATTATTTGCCTTATAGTCTGCAGGCAGAGCACAAGGACTGTTTTTCAGCATTGCTCTGCACTGTTCTTTGTGCTGGGCAATTGCCATGGGCAAGCTGCGAAGCCACCTGGAGACCAGCTCAGTGTGGCTTGAGGAGAGGGTTATGTATAACCATATATAACCACACTGGCTACTTCTTTTGAAGGAAAACCACTGATTTCCTAGGATGTTGTCATTCCATCAGAAACAATTGCTGTCCCAGAAAGCAAAGGCTTCAAGCCAATGTCAATCTATGGCTTCTGACCAGGAAATAGGGAGAATGTGATGATAGTAAGGGGAATATACTGTTTAATGTGTCAATTGCAGAATTCAAGCTCTGGAGAGACAGTAGCACCATCCTGTGTCTATGAAGACCTTCACCTGACTATGGAAAGCTCCAGCAGCAGCAAACCTTCAGTGACTGAGTACCCTCACTAAAGGGATAATAGGCTGCTGCGTGTCAGTGACCTCCAGCAACCTAATGAAAAGAAAAAAAAAATCACCATCACGTCCCTTTCAGATCACTGCTAATCTAAGTCTGCCCACACAAACAGGGCTGAACTTCAGATATTAAAGTTTTGTGCCATTCTCCACACTCCCAATTAAACAAATCTCTCAATTTTCTCTCTTTTTCATGTTTGTTTTACAGGTATAAGTTTTAAAATTACTCCAAGGGAAACAAGACACTGCAATCCTTGTCGTTGGCGAGACCCTGTGTTTTCTGGACCACTTCCACAGCTAAAATAAGCAGACTGAGAGGAGGGTGAAAAGCATCTGCCTACATGCACAGCCAACAGTGCTTCACTATCTTGAAGACCCTCCTTTCACAGACAGGACATGAGTGTACATTGCTTTGTGTTTGGCGAAAGGCTTCGTTACTGTTTATTCCTTCCTTCACTCAGGCACCTTTGATAGAATTAACCTGGCAGAAAGAGTCAGGCAAAGTTGTCTGGCTGCCACCAGACTTTGTGGAATATTGCTCTGCACCAAGGAGGGATTTAGCTCCTCAGTTAAGAGAATTAAGAGGTAGCTGAACTGCACTGGTTTGCATTCCATTGCCTAAAAGGTGGTAAAGGGCTGATGCTTTTGTTTCCAGTTATCAGAACACATGCATATTTAACCTTTTCTTGAATCATATATTTTATATTAACAAAGGTGTTTGTTTTTATGATCCTCAATCATTGATGATTTTTCCTGCAGCCCTTGTGCTCAGTGCTTGCAATCCACTTGGAAGTAGAATTCTACAAATAATAAAAATCTCATCATTTACAAAGAGCTGAGAAACTAGATAAGCAGTTTATTAAAATAGTGGTGATGTCCCAGATTCAAGTAAGCTTTTCAATATGTCCTCCGAGGGGGCTAAATCTGACTTTAAAATCAAAGTGGCCTTGTTTTAACTTCCTTAAGAGTGTCATCAGGTGGTTATTGAAGAGCATACTGAAAAGATATTGAACCTAATCAGATTTCATCTGTTCCTCTGAAGCCAGAAGGCAGCTGTTCTTTCAAGACAACGGAGTTGTGTGATCACCTCAATAAACAAAGCTTACTGGAGCATGAAATAAATGCGAATAATACCAAAAGGCTGAATTACAGAGAAACTGAAGCACCCACGGATACTTTAGCCATGTATCTTCTGTCCTTTCCTAACTGTCCTCTGCATTGTTGCTATTTCTCTGCCTGGGGGAGAGGCCTTAAAACTGAATTACTTGGTCGTTCATAAATTCAGTTCTTCTTCTAGTGAATATGAGGAGGAGTAGAAACCTTTTCTGCTGCTGGGTAAATTGCAGATTGCAAATTGTAATTTTTCCGTCAGTACTCATAGTACTACTCTTTCTCTTAACATAATTGTCAGTGTGATAGAAATGGTTTTGGTGCCCTTCACAATTTGGGGGAGTTGAATGGGAACAGTCAGAGGTCTGTTGTAACTCACACAGGCAAATGCAATTCCAAAAGGTCAGGTTTATGGGCACTTGCTCAGGGTCCTGCTCTTTATTGAGAATGTTTCTATTGTACTGACCAATTGAACCTATTTCTGGGTTTTCTGTGTGCTTGCTATTACTTTATTTCCATATTGGATTTGAGAGTAGGTAGATATGACACTCAGCTTCCTATTTTTCAAGACCTGACCATGTACAGCATTTTTTATATCAAGTATAAAGGAACTGCCAGTCCTCCTTGCAAGACCTCTGAGTCAGGAGGTTGGTGAAAGGACTGTGTATCATTGTTCAGTTGCTGATCAGAGAGCCAACCTATTTTATTTCTATTGTTTTGTGGAGCTCACAGAAAGAATCTGTAGAATATAAATGGCAAGTAAATGTAAAAAGCATTTTTGGTATTTTTTGCAACAGGGTTTTTCTCTGTAAAATATGGCCATAAGTTTACAGCTCTGTATAAAGCTTCACTAACAGGTTTGAAGATTCTGTTCTCTAATGTGAGTTTAAGGCCTTTTCTTTTATATCTGAAAAAATGCTCTAAGATTTTCCTCTTTGCCTTACACCCTCCAAACAGCATGCTCCAAACTCTCCAACCCTCCTCCACGCAAGATATTCCCTCTGATAAAAAAAAAAGCATAAGCCCCAGAGACCACTAAAATGATTCTCACAGAAATACTCTGTGTAGGTACACAGAGTGTGGTAATTGGGGTGGGGCTGGGCCCAGCCTCATCCCCAGTGGGCACAGCTGTGAGAAGCAGGTGAGCAGCATTGACAGCGATGAGCCATGGAGTGCCCAGGTGCTCTGAGCAACCACCAAAGGGAACAGAGGGCACACAGGTGCACTGCATGAACAATCAGGGCTATAAAAGGCTGGGCTGAAGAACAAGAAGGGCAGATGCTTGCAGCCTTCTGAAGTGACATGGTGATATTCTGTTTGGGCAGGCAGCTGAAGCCTTCTGATCTGGTAAGGTGTTACTGTGTATAGGTGAATGCCTAAAGCCTTCTGAAACTGTGTGGTGGTACTCTGTGTGTGGTGGCCGTCCCGACTGCAGTATGTGCTATGGCATATGCTGTGACAACTCTGGATCTCTGGAGAGATCCCAGGACATAATTTAATGCACTCATGAAGTTTCCCTGGTTGGGGGCTATTGCAGTTAAAGATGTTACTTGTCTGAAGTCCTAGCCTTGGCTGAGCAGACTACAGCAGGAACCTCCTTATCATTTCAGCATGTATTGTGACTGCTGCCCAAATTATTTGTTGCTTCATGTAGAGGTATCAGAATGTTGTGTGTCCTCTTGAGAGTAATTCCTCAGCAGAGTTTGACCAGGCCATTCTCCATGTGGTACAACAGAGCTACCATCTGATCATGGTTTCACTTACAGGCATCTGTTCTTCCTTTTTATTTTCCTTTCACTTCTACATGTATTTGTCTGGCATTACCGGAAGAGAAACGCATTTGCTCAGTGGCTTTTCAAAATACACAAGCTGTATGCTTATATAAACTAAATTTATCTTGTCCAAGCTGACAAATGCATTTTTTGTGTCTTGTGTTTTTGTGTGCAGTCGGCTGTCAAGCAAGAAAATTGCACAGCCCTTAAGTTGCAATAAAGATGTTTCTGAAGTGTCTCTATGCCTGACAGAACAGATGTTGAATCCTGGTCTGACCCTGTCAATTAAGTGAGCCAGGTGCCTCCTCACTTTGTTCACAGATTAATACCACTAGCTAACACCAAATCAGTCTGTTTTATTTGGCACTATGACTGTGAATTGTCAGGAGCATGGGAGAAATGATCCCTGCTGACAGGGACTGTTGGTTTAGAGGCAAGTTTTGGGATTTCTTTTTCTAAGTGTGGAGTAGGAGAAATAAAATATATTTTCTTTATACAAAATATTATCCCAAAAGGTGTAATGGGGGCTCTTGATGTTGGTTTTTCAGCTCTCTAGACTGGTTTACAACTGATGCAAGGGCCCAGGTGTCCTCAAGGAATTCAGGATTTTGGCTCTGGCAAAGTTCTGTTTATCCAAAGTGTGGACTAAAGGGGCAACTTCTTGTGATCCCATTTGCCAAGGAAAACTACACTCCTCTGTGAACAATTTCATCTCAAACAATAAGCTCAGCTGGACTATAAAAGCAGAAGGGTATTTCCTGTGTAGATGCATGGCTAACTCTTGCCAAAACTGAATAGAAGACTCATGGCTTCAGTGTTCTTTGGATCAAGTCTGAGGACCTGTTGCCTGACTCTGTTTTGTCCAAAGTTATTGCTAGCTAGTTTTAGGAAAATATTGTCAGATTGTGCAGGCAGGTCAGATGCATGTGCACTTTTTACCAAATTTTTTTCTGAGAAGAATTTATCCAAAGCTTGTATCTTTTGTCCCTCTTGTAGACTGAGGGGAAAACCCACTTACACAGTCTTTTTTACTTCAGTTGTCATTAGATATAAGCAGTTATCTTTACCATAGATAATTGCTCTGCAGCACTCATTTTTCAGTTGCTGTTGGGGAGCAAAGAGAGCCCTCTAATGGCAGGAGCAAGGGTGTTGGTTCCAATCCACGTATGCCTGTGGTTTCCAGTAGCCTTCAGTATCATATGACTTACAGCAGCCATTGGATCATCTACCTTGCTTTTGAACATATAACTGTTCATTATGCTTTGTCTTCTGATCTTAGAGCAGGACTCTTGGTACAGAAGGAATTCCCAGGAATTACTTCTGCTTTCAGTGTCTCAGTAGTGGATGTCTGCTAGAAAAGTTCAGTATCTGGATATGGATTTGTTCACACTGTCATTCAGCCTTTGTGCCAACATCTGTTTGTGTGTTTAAGATGTACTGACTGTGAATATCTGTAAGTGTGAAGGAGGGATTTAAGCCCACATTTCCAGGCTGATGCTCCACAAGGGAGCTAAGGACAGATTTCCTATAGGATAAGCACCTTACACTCACAATGCCATCTGGTCAGGCTCTGAACACCTTATCAGAGAAATCAGGTCGCTATGTGTCTGTGAGTAATCCTCAGGTGAACGTGACTGGTCTGGCTTCTGCAGGCTCACAGCCACAACAACCTCAGCTGATTTGCAGAATAAGGGCTTTACAATTAAAAATTGTAAAGCAGGTATGTTTTATTCCAACTGGAATAATGTTGCAGGTATGTTTTACTCCAGCTGGGACGCATGGAGGATATTTCCACCAAAGACATGTGTACCTGGTGAGACAGATTCCAGGTTTAAATACACATTGATCCCCCAAGCCCACACCTCTCTGCCTGCCCATTGCCTTCCCAGAGTCTTTGGTGGTGCCACATCTCCTGGTGGTCCTGGGTGGACATCTTTGATGAAGTAACATCATCCTCCTTGATGTTTACTGCTTGACCCTTTCTTCTGGGCAGGTGCAGTGGAGGTTTGGCTTTCTCTCAGGTGAGTTTGTCCTGGCCAAAACCAGGAGCCTGGTTCTTGCTGGCTCCTTAAGCAAGAGGTTCTGCTTTATGGGTTTCAGCAATACCCGAGTCTTGCTTTACTAAGTTTTCTTATCTTTATGGCATTTACCTAGCAACTAATTTCTTATGTGTTCTGTTATAAGTTGTCTCTACCTAGCAGGTTATGTTCTGGTAACAAACTGTGTTCTGTACTTTGGCAAATTTGTTAAATAAACTATCTATATATATATATATATATATATATATTTCTGTTTTCCCCCACTTGCCTAAGTACATTATATGCTTCTAAAATTCTGACTTTTCACATATATATATATATATATATAGATATATAGATATGTTTCCCATATAGTAGTTCTCCCAAGAAGTTCTCACACCAGGCCCAGTTTCTGTCAGACACTCAGGCTGCATCTGGGATGTTCTTTTAAGAGCTGCTTGCTTCCAGCTGTTCATACAGCACAGGCACTCAGGGCTGATGATTTACACCTGGTCTAGGAGGCACTGGAGCCCCAGCATTCAAAGGTTCCACCACACAAATATGCCAGTTTGTTAACTGCCCACCAGGCACCTGTACCTGTAGGCACACAGAGTGTGGTGATTGAGGTGGGGCTGGGCCCAGCCTCATCCCCAGTGGGCACAGCTGTGAGAAGCAGGTGAGCAGCATTGGCAGCAATGAGCCAAGGAGTGCCCAGGTGCACTGAGCAACCACCAAAGGGAACAGAGGGCACACAGGTGCACTGCATGAACAATCAGGGCTATAAAAGGTTGGGCTGAAGAGCAAGAAGGGCAATGCTTGAAGCCTTCTGATGTGGTAAGGTGTTACTCTGTATGGGCTGAAGCTTTCTGAAATTGTGTGGTGATACTCTGTGTGTTGTGGCCATCTCAACTGCAACATGTATGATCATTTAACTGCATTGCTGTGCACTCCATTTGTGATGTGTGTTACAGTCACAGCAATGGTTGCATCCTGGCTAAAGGAGCTCTGAGTGCAAAAGCCAAACAGCAACAGGGTTTCTTGTCAAACACCTGACAAGCAAGGTGCTCCTTAGGTCAGTGAAGAAGAGTGCTTTTCTTCTGGGTTTTGCTGTGTTGTTTGATCTTCAGCACTGATGCCAGCCTCAGGGGGCAAAATGTTCCTGGGACATCCTTTGGTGCTTACCTGGTCTGCGAAAAGCAAATCTCTGTCACACGTGCTTCAAATTGTCTCCCAAAACTGAAGTGCACTGGAAAATGCTGTCTTTGCTAGGTGGGACCTCCACACAAAACTTCCTGTTTGCATTGTCCCGGAACCCTGTGTCCCAGTCAGTGCCAGTTGTGTCTTCTGTTCACTGAACAATGCTAAAACCTATTTGCATCACAGATTTCTCCCCAAGGGATCAATATGCCTGTATAGGAAGATGTTTTCATTGGAAAAAAAAAAAGTGTGACGAAGTCCATCTGTTTATGAATGCTATCAGAGAAGCAGTGAGGTGAGATAATGATTCTGTATGAGCTGAGATAATGCAGTAGTGTCTCCAAGTCCCTCTTTAAAGTGTTCTTTTTGACTCAGTGGCTTTCCTGTTGTTAGCTTCCATTACTTGGGAAACCATAAATGATGGCAGTTGTCACTGAGCTCTTATCTTGATGTTGTTTGAGTGTTCCAAGGTTAAAAAATTCATCATTTTATTTTACTTAGTTAAATATGTACCAATGCTGCTGCTTTATTCTGCACACATCTTCAGGAGCATGGTTGATGAAAAGAGAGAAAGCACTCTGTGTGTCTTGACCTTAATCTTATAAACTCAATCTCTGATAGTCTTTGAAAGGACCTCCTCTTAAATTTCCATTTAAGTCAGGACTCAGCAGTTTTTAAAACAGATCCTTGATTCTGAGCAGTAAAGTCAATCTACTTTTCATAATTTTATTATAAAATGTGCTTTGCACTTTTTCCTGTCTTTTGAACAGAACTTTCTATTTCCTTCCTCAACATTCTTTCCATGCTTTCTTTTGCTCCTAAACATGTCATGTCTTCTTCTTCCTTGTCAGTTCTCATTGAATAGAAAATTAATATTTTGCCTCTTGGCACAATGGTCCTTCACCCCTTCTTTGTCTATGTGGGATCTCAAAGAAATTCTGTGGTCTGAATTTCCTCTTTTGCTGAACTACATTCATTTGTCTTCATGAAATTCTGTCCATGAGACTGACTGGAGTGTATATTTTCAAAAAATATGTTGTAAAATGGGACTGCATTGTTTTGTGTGGTTTTTTTTTTTTTTTTTTTTTTTTTTTTTTTTTTTTTTGCTTTCAGATGCTAATTTTGTACCAAGGACACTTACAGGATTTTAACATCTCTGTTTCAAGGCCCCATATAATCATCTTAAAGCCACAGTATGATAAGGGATTTTTTTGTCATTTAATTTGTATTTAAGCATTCACTGCAGTAACTTTGGATTGTGTCATCTTAGTTAGCAGATGTGAAAGTCTTTTCTCAGATATTTTATTAATTCCTCAATTTAACATCTCTTGTTGAGATTCTTGCTTTGTAGTTCTTTTGATTTATCTTATTGATAGATTGTTAAAAGAAAAGCCAAGTAAGTACAGCATTTTGAGATAAAGTGCTAGAAATTGTGGGAGGAGATGGTGAGAGCACAGTGCTCATAGGTACAGCTAGTAGGAATGAAGAGACAATCTTTGGGCTTTCACCAGGTTAAGCTATTTGATTTGAGAAGCATATACACACGCTGATTGTAGAAATCTCTCCAGGCAAAGAGTAGATAGTTGATGGAAAATGCGAGTGGGACTAGAGCAGTAGTCCCATGTGTTTTGGAGGTAAATTACTTCAAAGCTGAGTATTTAATATTCTTGTAATAGAAAATCTGTTGTAACACATATCTTGTTTTTTAGGTTAAGGACAAGCACTGCTTTGGTATAAGGCTGCCTGGATATTCAGGTTTCCTCTGGACACAGCAATCCAAGGCAAAGGCTGGTGTATGCCCTGGCCAATGGGATCTCCATACCCTAACAAGGTAAGTACCTTGTCACTTAGTCCAGTGTGAGAGTTGCTGACTTGTGTGATTTCGTTTTGAGAATGGTTTAGGCACACCCCTGCATTCCCAAGAGAGATCATAGGAAGAGCCACCTGCAGTCACAGTGTCATGCATTTGTTTACCTGAGTAAAATCTGGGGGCTGCATCAGCCCCTGTGGCCACAGGGCTGGTGTGGTTCAGAGCTGATCTCCATACTGAGAGTTTGGTTCACCTGTATTCTTTGCATTCATGCCATTCCTGTACTGGTCAGACAAGGCACTGAAAGGAGCATGTTTCATTTTCATACATCATGTTCAACAAGTCATGTTACAGTCTTGTAAGCAGGACATCCACACAGGGATGCCTATGGCTTGCACACCAGCCAGGAGATTTATGGGGAGAACACAAGTGTTTCTTTGCTCTGCCTAAACAAGTCTCGTTATTTTTCTCAGCCACACTGAGTAAACTATAAAATCTTGATTTATTCATTATTCACACCCCAACTCTGAGTTATATGTATAATTTTTACAGGCAAAACAATGAACAATACTAGTTCTTTCATAAATAACTTGGACTGCCGGTCTGCTGCTAAATGGCATCCTTCACACAGATCTGTGTCATGCTCCACAGCACCACATCCATCACAGAACATGCTGCTGAAGTGAATGTAGGCTAGCTAAATATACCTGGATATTCTAGGGACTATTTGTTCATTTTCCATCCCTGTCAAAAGAAAACGAGGAGACTGATTCGTAGCTCCAAAGAAGGAAAGTTACTGAATTGTAAATGGATTTTGCAGTGGTCTTTAAAAGCCTCTAAGCTACCAAAATGGATAGCAAGAACTTTAATTACTTAGCATCTGCAGAAAATGTTCCCCTTTTCTCAGTTACCTGCAGCACCTTTTTTGCGACTGCTATAAAACACTTTTTGGCAGACTAAAACCAGGAGAAGCTGTATCTGAGATGAAGTTACTGCTTTTTCCCAGGAGTTCCCCAAACCTCTGCTGCCACCCACAGTGAATGACAATAACTCATGATAAATCATGCAGACAAATGCTCTGAGATTTTTGGTGTGTAGACTAGCATTTTTTTCTGATGGGATGAAAGTACCATCTCTTTACCTGTGTGGAAAAAATGCCCAGCACATTTTGCTGGGAAAGCACTCTGTCTGTTTTAAAGCCATTGTGGAAATGCTAAAACTGGTAAATATTTGGTGTTTGCTCTCCCTCTGTTTTCCTGACATTGTAATATTTAAATTCCTTTGGTGATAAGAACATCATAGCTGAGTATTCCTGTTCTTGTTACCCAAAATGGGGGGGGTTCAAACCTGAGGGCCTCAAGCTGATATAATGCTGGTAGTCGCCTCTCTAAATCTTGGCTTTTCTTTCCATAAATTGGGAATGTTTTCCTTCTTCTGCTCTTTGGGTGTATCTTCCTGAATCAGTTGAGTTACAAAGTCTTTTTCATGCAATGTGTTTTATCAGACTAAATTTTTTCTGATGAGGGTGCTGAAATACTGGCACAGGCTGCCCTGAGAAGCTGTAGATGCCCTGTCCCTGGAAACATTCAGGAGAAACCTGATCTAGTTGAAGAGGTCATTGCTCATTGCAGGGCTTTGGACTAGATGAGCTTTAAAGGTCCCTTCCAGCACAACCATTCTATGGTACGACCCAGGTTTCACCATTCTCCTGCACACTGCTGAGGTTTGGCGTAGCTGCTTAGTGGAGCTGCAATATAAAAAAGGATGTGTAGACAGCTGAGTTAGAACTCATGTTGTTCATTAAATTCCTTAAACCAAACAGTACAGTGGCACTTTCAGCCTGGAATTACTGAAGTAAGAGAGGTTTATAAATTTAATCAAGATCACTCATAATAACATCAGTATCTTTTGATTACTTTTATGTGAATTTAATGATCTTTGGCTGATTATTTATAGACTCTCTGTGCTAGATATGAAAACCCCCATGTGTCAGAACTGTAACAATGAGCTCATTTTCCTTTTGGAATGTTAAATTCATTCCATTAATAGCAAGAAAATAAAAGTGAGAGGAAGAAAGAGGTGTTTATTTGTTTGCATTTTAATGTGTCATGACTACTAAAACTTTCATGTCATTTTAACAAATTTGCCTATCCTAAGTGATGAGAGTGGGCTGTGGAGAGATGCAGAAACTCTCATTTAGGAGGTGGTATATTTGTTCTGGCAACTGGGAGGAACAGAGTTTAGTGACAATGTCAAGGACTCAAGCACACATCTCTGATTAGATATAACCCCCAAAACATAGGACTAATCCTCTTTTGTAGTTCCTACTGAGCAAGGTTTGACCTAATGTAAGTCTGTTTCTCTCTCGCAGTTGGTAATTCAAAATGTAGAGATGGACCTTGAAGACTTCTGAGGGACTTGAGTCTTTTCTCTCCTACCAACAAACTGGCCCAGGTTCTTGCAGATTCCCCAACTCCTATAGTTTCTCCCTGCAATCAGACAGAAGGTATGGTGCTGTGCTACGAAAATGTAAAATTCTTCACCACCAAAACCAGTCATCTGAAATGTCATCAACAGCTGTTCCTGTATTTCCAGCATCACCTGTATTCTGTATTAATGGAAATTGGTGGAGAGTGATGATATGCCCCAGTAGCAGTCATCTCTCAGTCCTTTGCAGGGAGCTGTTTAGGAGGAGGAATGATGTCGTTTGGGCAGGCAGAGTGTTTTGTTTGGATTGTGGTGGGAGCTGTGTGTTTAACTGTGTCTCAGCTCTGGTGAAACAAGTGTGCTCGGACCCCTCCCAGGTGTCAACAAGGGAGCAAACACCCAGGCAACGAGTGCGATCATTACATTTACCTTACCTCAGCGTGTCCTGCTGCTCCTAAGGTGTTTGGAGATCAGCTGAGACAATTCTTGCTCACACCATGCTGTGGGACTTGCTACTGAACTTTGGTGTGTAAGGGACAGCCCAGCTGGGGCCGGGGTCGTTAGGGTGTCTGTCTTACCTATGGTTTTTGTCATAGCCCCTTCCTTTGATTTCAAGCTAAAAAAGAACTTCCCAATCACTTTCAAAGATGTGAGAATACACAGAGTTTTGAGAAAATTTGACTGAGTCTCCACTTCTCTCCTTTGCAGAATTGCATGAGGAATTCTGAGTGAACTGTGCTGTGTATAATGCCTCCAGGTATCAATGGTAAGTTCCACAGCCCCTTTTAGCATGTGATTTACAAAGAGTAGGCCACAAGTGTGACTTGGTGTCTTTCTGCCCATGCTGAGTTTATATAAAATGTGCAGCACTTTCTACGTTGAATTTATTGACACACCCAAATGTGCACACAAAAAATGCTGAATATTCCTCTCCAGGGTAATGCCTAATGTTATATACACCCTAAATTCAAGGACAAGCATATAAAATAGCTTTAACTGTTGCTATATGAGTGTGAACTTTATTACTTATCAATACTTGTCCAGAGCATAGAACAGAGGAAAATGGAAACACAAAATCTGAAGACAGTACATAGTAGCTAAAAAGCAAAGCAGGACAGTGGAAAATAATATCTGTTACTTCTTTCATTTTATTTTTCTCACTATTTTTAAATTGCAAATGCATGTAAGCATCCAAAAACTGATCGAAATGCAACTCATGAAAACCTCCCATTTATATGCCAAGCAGGCATTCCCCAGGTGGGCAGCTCTGATGTGATCACCCTGATGTGGAAGGGCCACTCACGATGTGGAATGAGTAATTTCCCTCCGTACCAGCTCAGTCATGCCCTGTGCTCAGCCTGCCAGCACAGGTGCCAGCTGGGATTCCAGTGGCACAGCAGGGCACTCACTCCCTCAGCTGTGAGCAGGCCTCCCACTGCCCCCACCCTGAGCTCCTGGGGAACTTTAGGTGCTATTTTATTTTGGCATCTGCTGCCCGTTCTAGTCTGGCCAACATTTTAGGCTGTGCTTTGGGACTGGGCTTGAGAGTAGCTGTCTTTGTGGGACCACAGTTCCCCCATTCAGGGCTATGTAAACAGAAAAAGTGCAGCTCTTGGTAGCGGTGAAAGCCCCTTTCTTGTCAGCCATTTTTGATTAAGGAGGATTACTAGTCTTAGGCTTAACATTTAGGGCTAAAACTGAACATGGTGGGGCCCAGGATTCTCCAAGATTCTCAAAGGCTCAAAGAGATGAGAGTTAGCAGGGCAGGAGCTGGCCTTGCATGTGGCTGGTTTTGTGTCTGGCCCCTGTGCCCAGCAATGATCTAGTTTCATGTTGGGAAGTAGCTTTGTCTTGGGGGAAGAAAAGCACCCATGGCTCAGGGCATCCCAGGGGCTTCTCAGTGCACAATCCAGCAGTTTTACAGCCATGCACTTGTATATCCCAGTACACTCCAGCTGCACTCAGAGGTGGGGAAGTCAGAAAAATATTCACTGCATTAATGTAGCATCCTCCAACATTTGAACTTAAATTGTATAAAAATTCAGGTTGTCTAACAAGCTCCAGTAGATATTGCTAATCAGTCACCCAAACTTCTGTTCTGAAGGTATGGGAATCTTTTCTGAATGTTTTTTGTACTGAATGGTAAACAAAACCCTGGGAAACCAGTTGGTCCGGATCAGGTGGGTATATTTGAGATCAGATGGGTATATTTCATTTTTCTTTTATGTTTCTTGCTACTTGATATGCTAAACATGTACAAAATAGCAAGTTTCTTCTACATAGAGAGAGACATGCTACCATTCCCAAAAATGTTGGGACAGAAGGTACTGCTTTCCTGAAAACCCCTCCTGCCCCTTTTCTTCCAAAGGAGAAAATTCATCAAAATAACCCTGGATCCATGAGCTGTGTTGGTTTTGATCAAAGTGTATTTTCTGACAGAAAAAAACAACTCTGAATGTTGCTGTGTTAGGTATGGATCTGACTGTGCATAGACACATATTAGCTATGTAAGGGGATTAAGAGCTCAAACTCATTGAAATTCAGGAGGGAGGCATTTTGCTTCCTTGGAGATGCAGGCCCTAGAGATTCAGATCCCCAGGGGAACAGACAGCTATTAACTTTGACAAGAGCTCTTCATCACTTCTTCTAGGAAAATTCTCTGTAGAAAAGAATCATGTTGTTAGTTCTGGATTGAGGAGGCAGATGAGAAGACATTTAGATACTATTTATATTTTCTTTTGGGCACCATGCAGATCTATTTCTGTGATTTTTATCAGTGGTTTAATACTATTTTTGACAGAGGTGGGTGATTAAATCTGTAACAGGGACTAAATTTATATCCATCTTCTATATGTGTATCTGCTCCCACACAGTTTTCAGCTTTGGATCCCCATATCATGAATTTGAATGCACTAAAAATACATTTGTTTTTCATAGTTGCCTGCTGCAGGTTTCCCTGAGCTTTACAGGCCACTGCTGCAGTCACAGATTGGTTCAACGTGGAGCTTTTGTAAATAGTGCTCTACAAATATAATCATAGAGTCAGAACAAAGGTTTGATCCCATAGGAGATGGTCAGAAAGAGATCAAGATGTTAAAGAGCCTTCCCCTGGTTTGACTTCCAAGCTTCTGGCAGGTGATAATGTAGTGCTGTACTGAACCAGGGTTTGCATCTGTGTCATCACATTTGTTAGTCATTAGCAAACCCAGTCTTCATTGATTTGTCTCATCCATTTGCAGCCTTCTTTTGCTCTCTGTACCATTCTCTGGCAAATTTCATTATGCATGATGAGTTTTGTTAATATTGACCCAAGAGTTTTGCTTTTCTCCTTCAGAGAGCCTTACAGTTGATGTGTTCTGCAGGCAGAGGTGTCCTGCCAGCAGCACTGTGGATCCCAGGGGATCTGCAGGTGCCCACAAGCCCTGTCCACAGCATGGGAGCAGCACAGCACTGTCTGCAGCAAAGGCCTCCCCATGGCCCCCTCCAGCATCTGTCAGGGTAAGGTACACTATAAATGTGTGACAGAACCTAGCTGTCATCTCCTTCTGCAGGAAAGTTACATTGGAGCTGCCCCGCCTGTCCCTCCCCTCCCTGAGTGATGGAAGCTGTCCTTGGAGCACTGCCCATCTTCAGCTCTGCACCCCACGGCCGGGGCTGGGAGGGGAGACTCTGTCTGTGGGGTTATGTCTGGGTAACAATCACCCGCTTCCCTCTGCAGCTTCAGCTAGCAATGATAAAATACGTGGGTGGCTGAGGGAGGCCAAGCTTCCACTGCTGCCCTGTGTGAAGCCGCTTCCTGGCCCTGCACCTGCGTTCAGCGCTTCCACTGCATGTGCCCACCTCGCCCGTGCCACTGCAGCCACCCAGCACGCGCAGCTTCTGCCGGTTTCAGAGCCCTGGGATGGGGACTCTGGTTAATTCCTTGGACATGTCTTTCACTCTGGCTCTCGATTAACCCAGAAAACTCCATTAACACATCCTCAAGGAGCAAGTGCTTTGCTGCAGGTCAGGTTGAGAGAGCTCAGCTCACAGGTAAACGTCTCAGCGCTTGGCAGCCGGGTGCTGCACTGACTCACCTGAGCTGCAAGGGCCCACAGGGGTCACTGAGTCGCGTGCTGTCACTGATGGAGCTCCTTTCAAGCACATTTATCTGTGAGCATCCTCAGTGTGGCTGATTTTTAACTATATAGTGTATTGCAATAGATGTATTTTTAGTTAGTGGAAACACCTTTCATATGTCAAACCAAGCAATTTTAAAAAGCTATCCTGTTAACTTTTTCAATGTGTTGATGGTTAAACACACTTCTTAGTATGTTGAAAATTTCCTGCTGAAAGTAAAAGATGCTTTCAGCAATTCATGCAGTTTAAGAATTAAATGATCAGGCCAATTCATAAAAAGAACATTTTGACTTCTGCATTTTTAATAAGCAATGTTGTGTATTTTTTTGCTATCATAAGTGCTTTGTTTTAAATTGTAACAATCATTTATATTGTTTTTGCCAGTACTAGATTTTCTTCTATTGTAATTTCTCAAGATTACCAGAGCTAAAATAAAATTAAACTTCTTTTAGTACTTAAAAACAGAACTGTCTTAGAGAATTAAAGATAGAGTTCAGAAAGAAAACAAATTTCTACTTTACCTTCTCCCTGACTTGTGTGTTTGGACAGCACAAATACAGTACCAACGGCAAAACATGAGAGTTACACTGATTCCTCCAAATCTTGTCTCAGAGACGAGTCCCACAGCTCCCTGCAAAGTAATTGGTCTAATTAGGTGGTAGGAAGGAGCGTCTTTAAATTCCTCAGAAATTAAGACGTGTCATCCGCTTAACATCTTAGCATCTGTTACTGCCTCTTCCACATTTCTCTGCTACATCAGTCTGAAGGGCACTTTCCTGGACATTTCAGAGAGATAAAAAAATAAAAATAAATAAAACCAACAAAAACCAAGCCCTTAAAACACAGAAGAAGTTGGCTCTTTCTTCAGTGGGATGAAGCATGTAAGGCATTTCACCCCCTCCTTATTTCTCAGTTTGGTGCATGTTTGCCTGGGTGAGTACAATAATCACTTTGCTAAGTAAAAAATATAGGAGAATACAAGCATAACCTTAAATCCTGTAGTATCCTTACTGATGTAATGTTGTTCTGAAATATTTTCCATGGCAACTGGTGCTTGTGCAAATGTTACCCTTTGTGTTTATATACTTGCAGTTTTGTTTCAAATGGGCTATTTTGATCTCTAACAGTCAGTCAGTGGAATGACAACTAATTTGTTGTTTTTTGTTTTGTTTTTTTTTTTTAACTTTGCTGTTGTCTGGCAGCAAGTAAGTATTTAATTATGGCTAATTGCTCATGTAGTAGGCATAATTTTAAGTCAGGATGTGCTTAGAATACTGGGTAAGGTACCAAGGCACTGCAAAGTTTCAGGCTTGTATGTGTACAGTAGGGGAGAGGTGTTCCATCATTGCAAACTGAAGAAGTTAACTTTTCATTGAAGCTGTCTGGACCTGGTTGAGTTTTTTTTAAGGGAGATCCTGCTATTTGTTTTGTTTCTGTTGGTTGGGAGGTTTTTTATATACTCTATTTCCTGCTGTGTAAATACTGGCACAGTGGCATGTAGAAGTAATTTTATTAAAAATATCTATACAGATACAGTTCTGAAAGTCCTTTGCAGCAACTGGGTGTGTTTTACACTCCCTGTATTCCCTAAACAGCTCCTGTTTACTGAGAGTCAGGTAACTGAGACAGCCAAATAACTGTCGCCTACAAAATGCTTTTGTTTGGCTTCTGTTTTGTTTTTATTGCAGTTCAGGCAAATTATGCCCCCTATTTCTTTGATAATGGAGCCAGAAGCACAAATGGGAACATGGCACTTCTCAGCCTTTCAGAGGACACGCCTGTTGGTCAGTATTAAAATGTGTATGTTTAAACTGTGAAACTGGCATTGCTTGCTCTTATGATTAACGTATATATTTTCTTGTAGGTTGTTGTTATATGCTGTGATCTTACATATTTTTCTCCCAAACTTTTAATTGACCTCAATTTAAAATGACATGTTTGAATTGTAGCTGCAATTTAAAACATGAATTCTAGCTCCCTCTTTTTTTGTCCACCAATCTATTCTTCAGAGAACAGACCTTTGGGGTTAGAAATAAATTTGAGGTGAGAGGCTTCTTACCAGTTCTGTAAATGCTTATGAGAAGAAAGCCTAGTTTCTAGTAATTTTATCAGCCTTGATAAAAGCTAGCTGTACACTGAAAAGTAAGGGGCATGATTTTTTTCTAATCACATTTTTAATATTTATGTACAAATGGTAGAAAATGTTTCCACTTGCAGTGAAAATTGCTTTGTCTAAATAACTGATGTTTTGTAAAAAGGTTTTGTTTTATTAAAAATTCAAAAATTTATACAGTTTTCAGATTTCAGCACTCCGAGGCAGGTCTATTTATGCTTCTTTTGACTGTAGTTGCACTAAGAAAAGTTAAATGAGAACAAAAGGTGATTTATAATCAATATTTTCTGTGGGGGGAAAATAATCACCTAACACCTAAACAATTACATTTAAAAATATATTAAGTGATGAACATTACCTTTACTTCAAACTTTGCACTGAGATTTTATTTAGGATTTTTTTCTGTTCATCTGTAGCTTTCACAGGCTGAATCAGAAAAATATTTAGTTAATGCAAACTGGGTACCGAAGCACCCCTTTACTTGTGCCTCATTCAGAGAGGAGTGATATATGCTGCACAGGGGGTGCAGCCAAACACCCCCTCCCAGGGCTTAGGCAGCTGGGGAAGGCCAGGAAGAGGGGTGATCAGAGGGCACAGCCCGCTCTGCAAGCCTGGCGCTGCCACCCACGCCTTCTTGAAGCAGACCAAGGTCACTCTCTGCTCTGGGAGGCAGCTGCCTGGTTTTGTTCAAAGTCTCCATTTCTGACCCAGTGGTGTTAATGTCATCCAAGACCCATGCTGGGCCTGCTAGAGGATGAGGAGAGGGGTATTTGGAAGCAGCAAATTCTCCTTTGCCTGCTCAGCTAGAGAAGAGGAGGGGGAGAAGGCAGCATATAGTGTAGAAGTGATATATCTTGACAATGAACTTAAAAGGAGCTTGCTTATGATGCAGCAGGAATTTACTGTAAGCTTGGTCAAGCTTAAGTGGAAACCTCAGCTTGAAGGCCAATAGTAATGTAGTGGTACTTGCAAAAGCCAGAGGCAGACCAAGGAGCTGCAATTTTTGCTGTACTTCTGCCTGGATTCTCATGGAAACCACACTTAGTTCAGCCTTGGCAATCCCTACGGTTCTGCTGATAGCTGGAGTTAGATTAGCCAGTGGAATCACTTGTCCAAGTGTAGATAAGGCTGTAATGCCAGACAGCCACAAAATGGGACCCCAACTCAGTTTGTTTGGGGTGGTTCTTGCCAACTCCACCACTGAAACTGCAGGCAGTACAACTTGCTTGCCATCCAAGTCCCACTCCCTGGTGTGCTGCCAACCCGCAGACATTTACAGAGCACCAGCCTCTCCCTGCCACCACTGGGAGCCTCCAGGCACCTGCGTGGGGATGAGGAGATAAAGATGGCACAGAGCCACAACATGGGCAAAAATGTCCCTCCTGTCAGGACTGCAGCACCACATGGTCTCAGATGACAGCACTCCCTGCAGCAGTGAAGTACAGCAGTAATTTCCACTGCATCTGATCTGGTGCTCCAGCAGCCAAAAAAAGGACCATGTGCCTCAACAGCAAAACAGCAGTGTGAGGGATCAGAGCCTGTGTTAGTGCTCTCCTAATTAGCCCGAGTAAGAATAATGAGATATATGTGATAGGCTTCTGTATGTGCTTTTGTAGCATTAGCAACCAGACTAGAAACATAAAGGTCTCGGGAGAGTTCGTGCTTTGCTTTCAGCAATGATGAAGCTCAGGCTGCTCTGTCTTGAGAGCTGCTGTGCTTCCTTCCTGCTAGCTTCATCCAGACTGTGGATGTGTTTAAATTGGCTGGCTCGTACTTCTAATTTGATGTGTAAATGTGCTTTAAAAGACAAGAGAGAAACAGCTTCTCTCTGAAAGCTCCAAAAGACCTGTAGAAACCCTTGGGAAAGAGAGGTAAGACCTTACTTTTGCGAAGACCAAATGTGGTTGCTTTGTCACACAGCTTCCAGTGCTTCTTTGGGCTAATTCCCAGAATACCTTGACAAACAGCTCTAAGTACTGCAAGGTCCTCTCTTCTGAAAGCACTTTTAGAAGTTCCATTGGAACATGGTTGCTTGGGATTTGCTTAATGCAAACTGCTGCTGCCCACGTCAGCGTAGCCACTCCTCGGGGAAGCTTTGGCAGAGGCAGTCACAGAGAAGGGCACAAACAGCACTGACATTTCAGTGCTGGGAGTGCTTTCAGCTTTGTACAGGGCAAGAGGACCAGAGTTCACATCAAACCACAGCCAGAGCTTTTTGCCAGAGCTTTGTGCCAGAGCTCAGTGCTAAATGGCTACCAGGCTGGCCCTTTTCTGTGGCACTGCAGAGGAGAATATTGTTCTTCATCACTTGCTCTGATCTCCTCCAGAAGCAGGAGAAGGAATCTGGTCTCCCATGTCCATGTGCAGTCCCGAACATCCACACTCCCACAGTCCATCTCTCAGGTTGAGCTGGATGATCAAACAAAAAACAGGGGAACTAAAACTTCCATATGTTTGATTCTGGATGGCTTCACTCAGGTTTATGTGCTGCAAAAATGGACAGGTTGCTATTAGATCTTCCCTGTCCTTAAAGTTTGGAGCCATGGGCAGGATACTTTTCTTGGCAGCAGCTGGTATCTGATCTGTGCAATGCCACAGCAGCTTTAATAAACCTCCAGAAATTTTACAGTCTTTGACCCTGCTGAGATTGCAAGTGGTTGGCAAAGTAATATGTGTTAGTTTTATTCCCAGATATCCGTAGGCAAGGGACATGGAACATTTGGGAACAGTGAAAGGACACAATGTAGTCTGTGTGGCTGTAGAAAGAGACATTGCAGTTCTGCAGCTGTGTGAACACATCAAATTCATTACCATTCTTGTATCATCCTTAACTTGACCTTCTTTTCCCTTGTCCAGGTTTTCTTAGTTGTAACTTTTGTACCAAGTTATCATAAAACCAGCAAGTACTATTTCTGCATGAATGCTTGAAAGTACCTGCAGATTCCCAGATCCTATTTATTGCTGCAAGGCTTGAGACCCCTCAGGATAAGAGGGGCCAGGACAGCAGCCTCTTTCAGTCCCACATTTAAGAAGAATGGGAGAAGTTATGTTATCTTTCAGTTATACTTATGTTTTATTTCAGTTATATTTACTGAAATAGCAGTTGGTGTTTGTGGTTTGGCAGGGCAGGTAGGTGATTAGCTCTTTGCATGTGTACATACAAAATGTGCGTGTGCTCCTAATCAAGGTCTTAAGGCAGGAGTGGGATGCTATTTCAGGTTGT
The DNA here is from genome assembly GCF_031753505.1 of Anomalospiza imberbis. Lineage (NCBI taxonomy): Eukaryota > Metazoa > Chordata > Aves > Passeriformes > Viduidae > Anomalospiza > Anomalospiza imberbis. The sequence goes on along the minus strand of NC_089688.1, from coordinate 9,378,075 downwards.
TTGCTTCATCTTACCTCATAATCCCTGTAAGCCTCATGGTGGGGACAGAGTGGGGCTGGGAGCAGCTGCAGAGCAGGGGATTGAAGCGCACTCAGAAGGTCTAAGTTCATTACTCTCTCAAAGCCTAAACATCATCAGTGCTCTGTAGATCTCTGCATGATCTGCTTGCATTCCCCTTCCTTTTTTTTTTTTCCCTTGCCCCCAAGAAGGCACTTACTCCCTTAAAAGCCAGCTTGCAGTGGCAGTTCTTTGATCAAAGCTACAGCTGCCACCTACTCACCACTGTGTGACTGATCCCTTCAGATCCCTCCATCCTTCAAGCTTGCTCTGTTCCTACATGCTCACAGGCTCCTTTCTTCCCATCATTCACAGCTGACTGAGGAAAGCCTTCTTGTGGTACCTATCATTCTTTCCTTGTTTCTGTCACCCTGGTCCACCTCTAGGAAAGCTGGGAGCTACCAGAACAGAAGTGTTAAGCACAGCCTGCCTTCTGCACCCCTGTGGCAGTGCCAGCGTGCACAGAGCAAAGCTGAGCACTGCACAGAGATGATCTGAGGACTCCCAGGTGTTGCAGCCTTCAATTTTGTTTAGATCTTTCTGACAGAAACTGCAGATACATCAGAAAATTGCACTCGGATTGGCTTCTCCTTGGAGTTGGTTGCCGTGGGTGCCGCAGGGACACATTGCTGCTGTCCATGGGTCCGGGCCCTGTGCTGAGCCCCTTCTGCCATATCCCATCTCTCCAGGACAGGCGCTGGCAGCTGCAGGGCGTGTTTTGGCTGCTGCTGTAGCAGCTGTGCCTTTTGGGCTGCTGATGCTGCCAGGTCTCTGCTTTGCCAGCTGGCTGGTACACCAGGGTGCAGGGAGGGAGCAGGAGTCACCTGGGCATGGTCTGGAAGGAGCAGTAGCAGGCAGTGAATGGGGAAGGGACTTTGTCGTGGTGTGTGTCCATGGCCTCCAGGAGCCTGAGCTCCCCTCTGCTTGGGGTGAATTTGGTGTGAAAACAGCCAACTGTAGCTTTAACTGTCCATCTCCTCTTCTGCTGGGGAAATGGGCCCTCAGCTGAGACAGGTGGAGAGCAGACATGTGACCCCGGGCAAGGTGGTATTTGCTGTGACATTAGGAACAGAGGCGTCTTGTCCTGGGAGCATGGCCACGCATGTCCCTCTCAGCATCTTGTTAACAGTTGTCAGCTGTGGTGGTAAAATTTGAGTCACAAATGAAGTAAAATGGAGCAATGGCATCATGAGACAGCTATTCAGCCCAAGTGGCAGAGCAGAGAGCAAATTACTTTTAAGATGGAATGGAAAAAACAGAGTGAAAAAGCCTGGCATGGCTCCTGAGAGAAGCCACAGCAGGAAGCAGCAAGTAGCTCCCCAGGACTCCCCCGTCCCAGACTGATGCATCATCCTCTGGGTACTCAGAGTATCCAGCTCTCCTAACTGTGGCATTTGCCATATCCTCAAGTAAAGACCCTTCTATTCCCATATTTTTATGACAGGGAGAGGGTGTTTACTTGGTATCCTCTGGTAAGATTTTATCTTTTTAATTTATTTCCTTTTCAGCAAGTAGAGGCAGCACACTGAGAACAGATTTTTAATTGGCATTAACACTGTGGTGAGAAGTGTTCCTGGGGGTGTTAATGATATGGAGAGTACTGTGCAGTGAAATTACAATTTGGAAAAAAATAAGGAAATATAATGAGTTAGAAAATAAATTTTGATCCACAATCTAATTTAAAAGGCATGAGAGTATTTTGTATTAGGAAAAATGAAGTATCAGCTTTAGCTAAAAAGCAGAGTCCAGTGTAAAGATCAATGAAGTCCATCATTACTTGCTCAGAAAGCTCAGTATTCTCAATCTGTACCAATATCAATGTTTCTACTCACATTTAAGCAGCAAGAAAGTTCCTGTCTTCCTTATAAGAAAAATCTAAGACATGTAGGAAAGGAAACTCTGAGATTTCAAGAACCAGCCCAGGTTCAAATGGGGTAACATAAACTTTCAGTCTGTTCTCCAGTCCTGTGCCCCCTGAGGAGTGGTTTGCATTTGTGTTCTGCTGGTATTGGTATTTCAGGGCAGCCACAGCAGAGACCTTGTGCCTGGTGGCTGCTCTCAGGCTCCAAGAGAGCCCAGATGTGGTGTCCATCCTGTTTCTCCACGGCACAGAGAGCGCTGCTCAGCAGCTGCTGCAGACATCCACACAAGCTGGAAACAGGCAGGACAGCCAGCATTGTGTCAAGTGCAAGAGACAGAAGAGGTAGTAAGAAGGGCAGAAAACAACTGAGAAGTAGAGACAGCTAGTGACCAAAAAACAGCTGCAGAAAAGCATAATTTTATAAGCATATATTTATTTAAAGCATATATTTATAAGGATATAAGTGAGATGATGACAATTGACACCTTCAATCTCCAATTGGACCCAGCTGTGATATTAAGGCAAAGCTTTTGAGAAATAAGTCAGTGGTGATGCTGCAGAACCCTCCAGTTTTCAAATTTCTCTCTCTTACGTAGATAGTTGTATCAGGAAGCAGGTGTCCTTTCAGGATACTAGTTTCTATCAGTCCCAGTTAATTCCTCTCCTCTCATTTCCTTGTGTTTAGAGAGTTGTAACAGTCAGAAGTGTCTCATCATACCGCTCATTGTCTTTCCCTAATATTTTTCAGGAATCACAGTTACAGATGTGATGTTTTCCATTCTGTTTTTGTGGGAAAAGTACAAGAAAAATATGGGAAAATGTTTTGTAGTCTTGATTATTTGTTGGCTGGCTGAACCAGCTCATCACATGGTCTCTTGTAAGTGCCCTTGTGGATGCATTGGTTTTTGCAATGTAACATTTTTCTGTACAAAGGTGCCCAAATATTGCCCTGATAATTATCATAAGAGAGTTACTCCTAAGTGAGCACAGATTCCACATGGTTGGGTATAATCTCTTGCTATGACAAGAAGACAGCCATGCTTTGCAAATACCACCACTGGATGTCCCACGGCCACTAAGGCCCCTGAGCAGCTTCAGAGTTTGCATGCCAAGGAAGAAGCAAATGATGGCCAAAATGTTGCCTTGCAAAACTGAGGAAACCTTTGAGACGCTGACCTGTCAGTTGTGTGGGCAATGCTCTAGAATTAAACACAAGCTTACAGACCTGGTCAGTGATCTATGCTACTGAAGAGAGGAGATAAGAATAAAAATCTTACTTTGTGCACTAAATTAAACATCTGCCAAACTTAGGGCCAAAGTAGTTCAAAACTGAGAGTCTTAGTGTTCTTCCTTAACTCTATCCTAACTTCCTTAGCAGGGATGCTTCCATCCTATATTTGGGTTGCATGTACGAGCAAAACTCACCAGGGACAGTGAGTCACTTGCTACAGTATTTCCATTGCAGAGGGCTTTGTTAGATGTAATGCAGTTTCCATAAAGCTTAACTTCTACAACCTGAATGTCTCAGGTAATTTACCCACGGCACAGCAGATAGGAAGGAAACAACAGTGGTTTATATTTCAGGCTCAGTTAACTGGTGTTTGTAAACTGCTTGAAGTTATTTAGATGAACTTGTTAAAGCATAGTAGAGTGACAGACATGTAAGTTTAAAAAAATAATACTAATAAACACTCTCACCATGCTTGGAAAATATGGATGTTATAACTCCCCCAGGAATTATCATTTATAATACACAAAGTCAGTTTAGTGGAAAAACTGGCACCAGCTTCTCGATGCTTAAAAATAGAAATAACAATCTTTCTCCAGCTTCTGAAGGAAATACATTGATGATTTTGAAAAATTTAATAATTGGTATGAGCATGAGTGGGTGTGTCAAGTAAAGAATTTAATGAGAGAGAGCTAATGAGTGGGAGTGAAATAGGAAAGAAGACTTCTGCATCAGTTAATTCTGAGTGGGAAAGTATGAAATGTCCTTGCACCTCCCAAGTTCCAGATCTCAGTTCCAGTCCTGAGAGAGCTCTCCCTGAAGGGAGATTGCCAGATTTTCTGCATGCTACTTTGCAGTTCTGTTGTTCCTACAAAGAAGAGGTCTGTGAGGGCCTTTTAGTGCTGCTGAGATTGTCACTCAGTTGAACAGCAGCATCACTTCTGGCTCACCTGGGCTGAGAGCTGGTGAAGGGTTACATATCCTATGTAACCCTTGGATATGAACAGTCTTGACCTGGGTGCAGCTCCACAGGAAAGGGCCTAAAGTGACAGAAACCAGCACTGACCTGTCTGCTTATCCATATTTCCCAGCAAGTGGGTTTGATTGACAAAACCTCTTCCTGCTGCAGGGTAGTCAGGTTCCTAAGGGACAGACCAGTGAAACACTCACTGATTGAAATAACCACAGGGAAATGCTGTTGAATATCAATTTTTCAGGTACCCATGTGTACACTCTGAATGGAACTGACCCAGAAGGAGATCCTGTGACATATGGCCTGACCTATGAAGCTGGATCGAGGCGCTACTTTTCTGTTGACAAGAATCTTGGAAATGTTACTTTGATCGAGGAGCTGGACAGAGAGGTACAATCAAATGGCACTACTCCAGGTGTTTGTGGAATTTCTTTCAGTTTAATTTGATCTGAGGCTTTGAGGGACAAGGTTAGTTTATTAGCCTCTGAAGCATGTAATATACTTTGCAATTCTAAGACATTATACTTCACCCATTGTGTTGCATTCCAGTTGACTTGTTCCACTAACATTGCTATCAAAATTTTCAGCTGCTGTCTGTCCAGCTTTTTTCAAAAGAGAAGTATATTCTTTATTTCTTATCTTCCCTCACTCACATGCCATCAAGAGCTTAGGGGCAGCTGCAGTCATCAAATCCTCAGACAGGGAACTCTCCTATCATTAGGAAGAAGTAGAGATTTGTGTAGGCAGTGTTCCAAGACACTCCTCTAGTACATCATAGCCCTTTAGCCAATGTAACAATGCTGGTTAAAGATGCCTAAAGGCAGCCTTATTCTGGGAAGAAGGCATTGAAATCTTCATATCTCCTCACTGAGAAACACAATATTTGGTAAACGCTTTAAAAATCTGTACACTAAGACAGAAGAATTTGGAACCAAAGTGCCATTTTAGGAAACATTTCTTGAAAAAGGTGACTGATTTTTATGAGCACTGTAGGAAGCAATAGGGATTACCAGAGCAACTATCTCCTGACAGTAGCCACTGAAGGTTAAAGGAGCTCGAGCCTCTGCTGGGATTGCTCTGTGGTAATAGTTGCTACTTTCATCTGCTTGCCTAGACAGGTTTAAATCTGCAGTCCCTTTTCCAATCAGGACAAACACCATCTCTCTAACAAAAGAATTTTCTTCATTTACAGAAGGAAGATGAGATTGAAGTTATTGTCAGTATTTCAGATGGCCTGAGTACAGTAAGTGTTTAATTATGCTGTAGCTTTTCAAACTGCCTGTCCTCACATACCCACTTCTATGAAATTATCTTAAAGGGACCATCTCATTTGATCAGAAAACATAATCTCATTAAAGTCTTACCTCCTGTTCCAAGAGCCACTGAACTCCGTTACTCAAGTCTCACTACATCTCCTTGCTCAGCTATTTGAGGATAATTGCAATGAAGTGTGAGCTGAAATACTGACTGAGCAGCCTGCAGAATTACAGCAGCTTCCTATGAAGTTTCACTGCCAGCACAGTCAGATTCGTGCCTAAGATCTGGAGGCTTTTTGGAGAAATATGTGACATTATAGGAGCTAGTGTTGGGCACCCAAGAGCTGCCTGTCCCCACCCCCACAGTGTTTCTCTAGCATGATGTTAAGAAGATTTGCTTAGGCTAAGGTGGTGGGGGTTTCTTGTTTGCTGCTAGATAAAGCTTTGTTCATTTCTAATCATTAAGGACTTATCTGAGGCACTGAGCCTCTCTCCTACTCTCACAGATTTTCTTGGTATTTTCAGTTTAAGGACTGATGCTGTCATGGCCAGGATGGCAGTCTGCCAGTAGGAAAATGTGGGCTTCATCACTAGAGGTACCACAAAACTGGGACCCTCTTCACATCCACAAGGCTGGATAAATCTAGAGCTCTTCTTCATCTCAAAGAAATTAATTGAGATTATTACAATAAATGTTTGGGATGTTCCAGCCTCCTACAGGCATAACTGCCCTGGAAACCTCTGTAAAAAGGAAATAATGGGATTCTTAAATAATAGAAGTCATAATATGCTCTTCATATTCTACTCCAGGTTTCTGAAAAAGTCAGGATCCTTGTAATGGATGCCAACGATGAGAGCCCAGAGTTCATCAATACACCTTACATAGTCGAAGTCCCAGAGGTTGGTGAAGTTCCTTTGCATACTGGAAATATACTCCTATAGGATGTAAACAGGGGCTAATATGTTTTCAGTAAAATAACGAGTTGTGCAGAACAGACTTGCATTCTTTTGGTTTAGGGTTTGGGTAGATATTTAATATTCACTGCAAACTTGGGGAATAAGTCAGTTGGTACTTAAGGTGTGCTATTTTTGGGGTAAGTTCCAAGATGTGAGTCAATGTGAGTTTTTGGAATTTAGTACAGTGGGAATAGGATACACCCAGTCTCAGCTAAATAGTCTGTTATTTTTATTTCACAAAGTGTTTCTTCTTGTTTTCCAGTTTTAATCTCTTCCTTATTTCCTTTCTGCTCTTTGGTTCCCTCAGTGCTTTTAGATTCTTTCTACCATCACTCTCTTTTTCTGCCTCCCTGCATGTTCATTTTTCATTTCTTTTACCTCACCTGGTTTTCTGTTCCTGTGTGACTTTGCTAACTCTTTCTGGTCACAGAACACTCCCTCGAGCAGCAGTATCTTTAAGGTCGAGGCAATAGACAAAGACACGGGTTCTGGAGGAAGCATTACCTACTTCTTGCAGGTAAAGTATTGTCTGTACCTTCACAAATCATCTCTCATTTACTGAGATTTGAGAAAGCAGATTTTTAAATTATTTTAGGGGTTGAGTACGCTGCTAGTGCCCATAGGACCAATTTTGTACCACACACAAGAAAATAAGCATTGGCAGAAGGGATGTTGTCTGATTGCAAGCAGCCAAGGGTGATCCAGCAGGCAGTCAGGGGAGCTGGAGTTGCCACTGACACTCCTGTGCTTGCCAGCAGGACCCCTCACGGCAGGGCTCTTACTGGCCCTCCCTTTGGAGTGACAGAGAGAGCGAGATTAACTGGTAATCTTGTATGCTTATGGGATTTCTAAAGCATGAAATAGGAGCAAAACACACTGGAAACATAAATGTGCCCTTTAGTGTTGCAGGCTGGTGCATAATTGATACCTGGATCACAGTGTGAAATGAGAGGTACTAAATCTTCTCCCTGACAAAGCAGTGGTTGCCTGAAACCACCCTTTCAGTGTCTGCCCACTGGTGAAGAACTGAAAGGGCTCCAGATTTAAAGCAGAACCTCTGTTTTACAGATCTTCTGTATGCCACAAGGGTAATTTTTTGCATTACGCTCTTCAAATTCCTTCTTCCTACAGACAGTTTCATCCAGGTTATCTGCAGTTCCCTTTAATCAAAAGGAAACATGAAAAAAGCAAACAAAAAAAACAAAGCAAATTTGTTTTGGATAAGAATATTGTTTAAATTTATTTTATCCAAATTTAATTTTGGATAAGAATATGGAGACAAGTTAGAAGCTATTTGCATAGCACTAAAGCTAATCCTGTTAAGAACTTGGGCATACTGTGAAAGAACACCTTGAGTGTCTTGTTGAAATTCAGCTTTGATTTCACAAATTATGGTCCATGTGCAGGATTCAATTTTGCACAGGGCTTTTATCAAAGAGCTGATAATCTATGAATCAAGGGACAGCAATTTCAAAATTTTATGTCTAGTTTATAATATATTTGTGTGGCAGAAAGTATAATAAATATGTGTATTTGTTGAAAAAATCTTGCCATGTCTTTGGGCACAGTTTCTGAGAATTCTCAAGGTGCACAGAAAAAACCTCTCCACAAGTATGATAAAGGCAGGTGGTGATGTCTGCTCAAATGGCCAAGATTATCTGACAGTGGCCATTGTGTCTGGACACAGGAACAGAGTGTTTGGACAGATATCTCCAGTTCAGAAGAATGGAGGGAGGCATTTTTTAGGCCTCTTTTAAAATCAGATGTCCTTTAGATTTTGTTTGTGCATCACAAAAATCACCAGACCACCACTGTGTTTGACAATAATGTATACATGCAACCTTCCAGCTATTTTTTGAAACTAGTAGAACTTTGAAACACTAAGGGATAACAGCATTTATTTTTTTTCTTCCTTTTTGCCTTCATTTTTTTACTGTTAAGTCTCCCTACCTCTTTCCATGCAATTAACTGAGTTAACCAATGTGTAAGTTTTCACAATGAAATACTAAAATATTACAAAAATCTACATTACAAGTAATTGATTTATTCTGAATAATGAGAGACTTGGGGTCGGTTCATGAATTGTTCATAAACACACAGAGGCGAAATCCATCAAATACATTATTCGCCCAAACCATGTCATTATTCTAGTCTTCTCCCTTAGCAGATGAAATAAAAGATGGATCCCTATGGCAATCCTATCTCCATATGTGTAATCCTTGGATGTTTCTTCTTTTCTTTCCTTCTAGAACATCCATGCTAATAAGTTTACAATAGACCGTCACAGCGGTGTCCTGCGCATCAAACCAGGGGTCACCCTGGACTATGAGAAATCAAGGACACATTTTGTTGTCATCATAGCCAAGGTAAAAGGCTTTTATGTGACACTAGAGGAGATGGGGTGCTGTGTTTGACTGGGACCAATTAGTTTGAATACAAGTGCTGCTGAAGCATGAAGGCAGCAGAGTTACTCCTGCTGTAACATCTGGAGGTGTGGGGGGTAATGTGGAAAGGTGAGGGAGGAAAGGTAGCAGGTGTCTGCTGCTGAACAACATCTGGAGGATTTGGGAGGGAGTTTCCCACATTTCATTCATGTCACCTGAGTGCCATGAGACTCAACTAGAAGTGAAGGGTTGGTGTATCCAGCCCTGGCTTCAAGAATCATCCAGGGCTCCTCATGCTGCCCAGGGCACAGCCCTACCACCACAAGGACAAACCCCTGGCAGGCAGATGGGCCACAATCATTACCCACAGTAAGACACAGGACACAGCTAGACCCAGCACAGCACAAGTGATGGATGTCTTTTCTCGAAATATCTGTGAATGTTTCTATTTTTCACTTCCCTGCTGCCTTGTGGCAGGAGCTTATTTAAATCTTGCCAATATTGCTGCACGTCCCTTCTTGCCACTGTCTTCCCCAGCAGTACTGTGCCTGTGACTGCACATGCTAACAGGCATTACAAGTTTGTAGATTCTGAAGTCTCTCACAGTCCTGTGGGGACCTGTCACACAGACTCACATGGGTGGAAAGAGGGCAATTTTGCTGGAACTTATGAGGACTTGGAGTGGCTCATATTTTTAAAAAAATGTATGGACCTTTTCATGTATTTTTTAGCCAAGGTTTATTTGAGGAGGAGCGACAAAATTTGGCTTAAATTCTGCCTTTGGGGCAGTAAGGAGATAAAACAAACAGTGTATCTTTTTTAAAAAATTGTAATTTTTAGAATTGGTACTGCAGACATGTTGAACAATTCACACTCTTACACACCAGCATGACTACTGACCTACAGCTGGTGCTCTGAGACTGAGGGTGTTAAAAGCTTCTGAAATAGCAAGTTGTCTTCCTAATTGGCTCTGGTGTATCAGTCACACAGAGCTGGTTGTAGCCAAGTCCCCAGAGACTGCTTACACAGTGTGGCTGTCTCGCAGGTTTTGGCTGCACAGCTCCTCTGTGCTTGCACTTTATCACTTTGGAGTTCCTAGGAGACTTTGAGCATGTACACTGTTTATTTCCCTCTAGAGATGCACTACCTTGCTACTGTGCACTTTCTTGTGTTCATATGTGGGATGAAAAGCTGTAGACCTTGGTCACTAATTTTTGCATCAGTTTCTAGTGTTCATTTTTCCTGAAAAAGATCTTTGAATTCCCTGTCCCTTCTCTAAAGATCATTTATGACTGCATGTATTGGCTCAATCACTTTTAATATAAGAAATTACTTCTGAGGCACTGCAAGCTGTCTTCATAATCAGAGAGAGAGCAGGACAAATGGAAAAGAGAAGGGAATTGGGCAGCACAGATTAAATCGATATGTTCAGAGAGAGAAAGGATTCCTGGAACTGTGCTTCTGAAGGCTCAGGAGGTCCATGCAATGCCTCAGCTGATCTGCAGGCATGCTTCAGCAGAGGCATCTGACAATGGCTTCTTTTCTAGGATGGTGGTGGGAAGCTCAGGGGAGACAACAAAGTATTTTCAGCTACAACAACAGTTACTATCAATGTGGAGGATGTTCAGGACACTCCTCCTATGTTCATCGGGACTCCCTACTATGGATATGTCTATGAGGACACGCTCGCAGTAAGTTCTGGTTCTCATCTGTGGGAGAACAAGTACAGCCTTTCCCATCTAGCATAGGCTTTACTGGAAATAGGACCTAAACTCTGATTTGACTCCTAGGTGAACTGAGCTGACCAAATCTCACATTTGTTCTTCCTTATGTCTACTGCAAATTTGCCATGCAAGACTTCCTGTTTTTTCCATTGAAGTCAAAAAAGATTTTGCCCATTTACATTGGTCTAAACCCAGACAGTGACTAAGAGCTCTTCTGTAGCTCAGACCTCCAGAGGCACTGGCTGAAGGCTGAAGCAGGCTGCCAGTCATGTCACCTGAGCACATCATGCTTGAAAGCTTTCATGTGTCTGTTTGCTCTGTAGTCTCACAGTGCTTTTATTTTCTAGCTCAGATCAGTCTGCTGCCAACAGTTAGTTGTACAAGGTGCAGACAGAATTCATGCCCAAATACTCCAGACTCTCTGTTGTCCCATGGACATCACCTGGGGAGAAGCAACCCTGACATCCCCAAAATGCAGGACGCTTTGTGCTTAGTGATGGCTGGTTAGGCAGGATGGGCCAGGAAGGCCTCCTAGGCCTAAACTCAACCAGATTATCAGTCAAGCAGGGACATAATTAGGAGAACCAGTCATTTTCAGCCACATATTCTTGAAGCTGCAAACTAATGGATTTTCTCTATATCTAAGCAGTGACATGATTGTGTAGGGATCTGCTTTCACCCTGATACATAAGATTTAGTTAAAATTTTCTTCATATATAGGACAAGAAATGGTATCTACCCATGAAATTGCCCAACATTAGGCTATTGATCATTTTAGCAGTGTGATTGCACTCTGTTCATTTGACCTTCCCTTGAGTTTCAGGAAAGATTGTGTCTTACCTTTCTATCCAGAAAGATACACTGCAGCCCATGCATGACTATATACTGCTGTTCACTGCAGAGGCTGGTACATTTCAGCAGGGCAGAGAAGTAATGCCTGTGTACTTTGCAGGTGTTTAAAATGAATGATATTATGTATATTGATTTATTCCGCATAGTTACATATAGGTCTTGAAATAACTATCAGGTGCACACAGGAGTTAATGTTTACTATGGAAATGAGAATCAATAAATGTTAATTACATCCAGCTTGAGCTCATAACTTCCACCATTATGATATAATGATGGAAGCACGAATCAGTCCTTCCCTGTGTGGGTTTTGCCATTAGAATGAACTCCACAGAGAAAGAGGCAATAGCTGACTTTAGTGGTGTTAGTGCATTTGGTGTTAATTTTGTAAACTTTCTTGTTTTCTCCTTTGGTGGAGTTGTCAGGATTTACAAGTACTCTGTCACCTTCAAAGGGACTGCATTGCATTTTGCCCAATAGGCAGATTTTATTGCTGCTACCAGCATAAACAATAATAAACACAGTTCTGTATTTCCAGTTGCTTTAACAGAGCCTTGCTCTTGTTTGAAAAATTCACTCAAGGGTTGTCATGAAAATGTTCCTTGTTGCCATTTGTGATTCACTGACAGTTACTTCAATGTTCCCTGGTTCTGCAGCCTCAAACAGTAACACTTTAGTTCAGAGGCCTGAATTGTACAGCTCATTGCCACTTGGGTGAGCATTTTAATGTGACACTTATCATCCCTCTGAGCTGACAGGAGCAGTCACATGAGCCAATAGGTCCTCAGTACACAAATTCTGTACGTATGGCCCACGGCCACGTTACTTGTGCAGAAAGACAGGGAAGGTTTAAGGGCAGTTAAATCACCATCATTTTCATCGCAATTTTATGTCCTAGATGTTCTGTGGATCAAGTTGCTCTGTGATCTATGTTTGCTTCTGTCTGAACTTAATTAGGAAGGACCAAAGTGACCCAATAACTTCTTGGCAGCTGCCTGTGTCTCAGCACACTGTGGCCATGGGACACAGGAGCCTGCACAGAGGCAGCCTGAGGGAATCTTGGTAGTGCCCCAAACTCAACTTTGGGTTTCAGACTGGCTGCTCCAAATCTTGTGGCTCCAGGCAGGGGTCCTTGGCCACAACTTCCAACCATTCCTGTGACCAGCCAGCCCCCAGGGCTGAGGCACCCATGGGCACACAGGGTATACAGGCAGTTCACCCAGAGCAGTGGGCACTGGCCCTTTTTGTGCTCCCCATATAGCACAAGAACAAGTGCCCACTCTGCCCCCAGCACTTCACTGCAGAAATACTTACAGGAGTTCCGTTTATTAATGTGCAGTTGTAATTTCACTGCTCTGATCTCAGCACACAGACTGTGATTTCCCATCTCTCCTCAGGGCTCTGAGGTCCTTACTGTTGTTGCTCTTGATGGAGACAGAGGAAAGCCTAACAATATTCATTACTGCATCGTGAATGGTGAGTAGGCTTGTCTTGTATGAAATTTGAAGGGCACTCAAAACTCCATCTGGCATTAAATTAGAACAGAATATGCTAGAGTTTAATAAACCTGAGACAAAATCTCAGAAATAATGTCAGGTTCCTCAAACAACTTCAGGGCCCTGTCTAGCAGAGTATAGCCAAGATGCAGTTCAGTAAGTTTTAGTATCTTCACAGAACTGCACATGGAGCTGTTAATGTTGCTGATTTGTTAGGCATCATTAGCCTGCTTGTCATTTCAGAAAGTGTAAAGGGAGAGGCATTCACTCTTCTGAGCATCTCTATCACTTAATCTGGGAGGTCAGATAATTCACTGGGAGATCCAGACATGGCATTTAGAAGGATATTTTTATTAATACAGTGATAAAAGTGGCTAAACAGTCAAACTTCTGATTTCTTGGAAGAAATTATATTTACCAGTGAAGAGACATTGGCTGTACACTGAAGTGGAAGAAAACAGATGTTATCAGAAGATTAATGCTTTCCATGAGCTATTCTGAGAGTGTCTGTCACACATCTTTTAATAGCATGAATGTGAAACTTAGTGGAATTGGTGATTCATTAGGTGGTGAAGACAACAGCTTAGAGCAACTAAACTCCAGGCTACAGCTTTGGGAGTTTTGGGTTTTTTACATTCTCCCTTTCCACAACAAGGCTTCTGCAGCAACTGGGCACCCCAACTCACAGGTGTGAAAGATCCTAAAACTTCCTAAGAGAAATCTGAGGTGTAGTTGAAGAGCTATGGAGTAAGTGCTTCATTGTGTTAAGTGATCTAAACAGCCAGAACAGAGAGATACAGCTGAGTTTTTGCATTGGTATATGATGAGACCCATGCTGAGGTTCCTTCTTAATGTGAGGAAATAAACAGGTAAAAGAAAGGCAGAAACATTGAGGAAAAGAGAGTTGCAGAAGACAATGAGAAAAGGTAAAAAGAAAGGTGCAAAATGAGGAGCAAAAACAAGTAAGTGGGATGAAAGTATGCTAAACAAGGGAGAAATTAAGTAAGGAGATGAAGAAGGCAGAAGAACCAGGGAAAATGTCAAAGGGAAATAAGATTAATAAGGAAAGACACTGGATTGACAAAGAAAATAGAGAAGGACCAAAAGAGTTCTCTGGGATAAAAAAAAATGTAAGTGTTTAGGAAAGAGTGGGAAAGGAAGATGGAAGAGGATAACAAATAAGTAGAACAAAATATGACTTAATGGGGAGCAGGCTTTTCTCATGCCCATTAACAAAGGGCTTTGTTTGTGTGAAATGGAAAAGAGGGGAAGGGAATAGGCTTTTATTAAATAGAAAGTTGAAAAACATAGAACCAGAAGATTGCAACAGGTTTCTGCCCCTGCACCTCAGACACTGGCATTATTTCTGACAAGCCATTATTCCAATAACTGCAGGCTGGGATGTTAAAGGACAAGAAAACACTAACAGCAAATAGGAAAATGTTTGTTCTTAATAAGCATTTCTTATCCCAGGGGTGTGGGATAATGATAGGACATGCTCCAATCTTCTGAACATGCTGTCTGGAGGAGCACAGTACACACATGTACTCCAGGTTACCAATTTCCCTGGGATAACTAGACAATAACAAGAATATGGTGGTTTGAAACCACTATTGACTTAAGCTTCTTCTCAGTCAGAATGTATTTTGCAGGCCAATGTATCTTAATAATTGGGTATTGTGAGTCAACATCTGTTCAATGCTGTGTCTAGAGTGCTTTAATGAAGTTGCAGTTATTGTGGGTATTAGCAAAAGAGGATACTATCTGATGGCTTAAAAATCAGCATTAAAAATCTCCTACATTTAAAGAGATTTCCTCTCTTTTCCTTTCATTGGAGACTGCCACAAAGCACAGGATGTGGCCAATACTGTACATGAGGCAGCATCAGGGCTGCCCTTCCTGGGCACCAGCCTGCCCTTGGCTGTGATGTGAGATGGTTCTTGACATCCTAGTGAGACACTGCTGCCTCTCTGCCAGCTGCCATTTACTTCATATCAAATATACCAATCTCAATAAACTGCTGCCTGGAACTGGTATTCTCTCCAGATCAATGGAAGTTGGATAGCAGTAGCAAAGTCAGCTGCAGCCCTGTCCTGCCTCTGTCAGACTCTGCCTCAGTTCAGAAACCTTGGGGTTTACCCCAGATACTCCAAAAAAACCTTATTGTTCAGGAAAGCCTTGCAACAGGCTGAAAGCTTTTTTCTGACAACTCAATGTTTAAGACCAGAAGATGCTTCTCCAGAGATGCTGTCTGAGGGAAGGGACTGTGTTTATTTTTGGCAGATTGTCAGATTTCTCACTTTAACTGATATTAGTGAGAGAAATGTTCTTGTTTCTCAGAGACTTAATTAAGCATTTGCTAATTACAATGACAAATGTCTATTTTTGTCTAAACTAGCATATAAAGAAGACAACAAAAACTAAAAAAACTAATCCCAAATTTGCATTGGTAATGCCTGGATGCTGAGGCTTGAGGGGAGCCCAGGCAGGATGGGAAGAGGAAAATGCTGACAGTTGCCCATAAGGGAAGAACTCCACTGTGTCGTTCCTAGGGGAGAAAACCCTTTTAGGCCCTCATCTGTGTTTTCATCTCACTATGGCCAGTCACAGAAATGCTTCATTTTTGAAGTATAGCTTCAGATCTACTGATACATATGGATACACTATGGACAAAGATGTGCTTAATGAAGTGTACAATTGATTTGCCCATGTTCGTTCAAAGAAAGAAAGTGTGGCATGTAACCAGAGCATCTTGGTTTCATTGCAGGAAGTGAAGGTTCATTTGAAATCAGCAACACAACTGGAGCCATTTCTGTGATAAAAAGCCCAAATCAGCTCAAGAAAGAAGTGTATGAACTAAAAGTTAAGGTAGGTACTGTGGCCACTTTAAGACTATTGGTCTAAAATGCCATGAGTAGGCATGATTGTCCAAAATTGTGCCATTTATAGCTGACTTTACCTGTTTCAGAAACTACCTCCTATATTTGAGCAGAGTGCCAGATAGTATAAAGCAGCACTAATTGCTTTTGTTGGGATATTATTGTTGGGATAATTAGTATCTCAAATTACTTCTTTCAAATTAAATCATCTTGTCCTAATTTCATCTCTAAGGCTAGAGAATCAAAGTGCTTTACAGTCCGTAGATACTGTTCTCTGTGTTTCCAGATTTTATTGCTAAACTGGGAATTAATGTCTGGAAATCTCAGTGTAACAGATATAACAGATAGGTAACATTCAAGTCTATGAGTAGTACTAGGACTGGGCCAGATCATGCAGTGTCATGTCAGCATCCAGTCCTGAGGCACTTATCAGCCACATACAAATACATGCTCACACCTTGATGAGCTAACACCTCAATGAGCTGGTACTCATGTGACAGGCTGTGTTATTTTAAGCAGTTTCTAAAGGAAAAGTGTTTAAAAATGTAGAATTAAATTGTGAAGATTGTTATCAGTTTTCTCCAGCACATTTGGAACTGCACATTATTGTTGTGATAAAGACAATACTGGCTTAAATGCAGCTTTGAGGAATTGCACGCTGCCAGAACCAGTGTGCAGCACCCCAAAGGACACTTGCTTGCTCCTGGGCTCAAGCAGTGAGCTGTACCTGGGAGAACACAGAGTTCTCATGGGCTCAGTTAAACTCAGGCACCATTTCTTCCTCTATCAGCTCTGCTTCACTGAGTCTCCTACCACTACCCAGCTGCAGAATGGGTTAAAGCCTTGCAAGTTTTCTGATCTCCTAATTATGTATGTGGTGACCCAGAGCTCATGTGGGCTGCAAAAGCTGCTAGAGGAACCAAAAGGGTGTTAAATTATGCAGCATAATTAAGGATGTTAAATTACCCACAGTGACAGGCACCTCAGTTGCCAGACTAGTGTCTTTGGAGAAAGTGCCTTTGGTTTTGAGCCCTTTGAGCAAAAAGGCATGTTAGATACAGCTGTTGGGACAAAAATACCAGCCAGTTTCTGTCCTGGCAGAAGAAAGTCTCAGGTTCAATCCAGTGAATCAGGCCACATGTTGCAGTTGTTGAAACCCAGACAGATTTGATTTTGTGGTTCAGAAAAATACCAGCTAGGTTTGCCTGTCTGTCTAAATTATATCCACTTTAAATTAAGCTCATCTAAACATTACAGTAGAACTTTGAATCAGACTCAATCTCAAAAAAAAAAAAAAAGGCACTTCTTCAAATATTTACCTAAATGCCACAAGTACAGTTTTTCTCACAGTATTAAAGGCTGCAGTCCTCGCAGCAATGAGACAATGAACTGCCTGTGGTACCACAGCAAATTTATACATTGTCTTCCTTTCCTATTCTATCAACACTTTAGGCAAGCAATTACCTTACCTCTATTGGATTGTTTTTAGAGAACTTTTTTTCACCTAGAGTGAGTTACTGAGATGACAAAATTAGAGAGAGAATCAACTGGGGCTCTACTGGGAGTGGTTTATTACCATAATCTTCTAATCATCATAAACTTCAGTGTGAAATGGACTGAGGTTTTAGAGAAATATAAGTCTATGAATCTTCCTACAAGTTAGAATGCTTTGTACATGTGGAATAATACCTGAACATGAATCTGAAGAAGGAGAAAACTGCTTAATCATTCTTTTCTCCCTCTTGCCTGCTGCAGGCATCAGAAGTCAGTCAGGAAGGTGACACCTCGGAGCACACGTTTGCCATGGTGACCATACGGGTGGTGGACCTCAACAACCATCCACCAACGTTCTATGGAGAAAATGGTCCCCAGAACAAGTTTGAACTGACCATGTACGAGCATCCCCCAGAAGGTGAAATCTTAAGGGGATTGAAGATTACAGTCAGTGACTCAGATCAGGTAAATGGAAACTGTGCAGACCTTCTGTTTTCCTGTCCTATTTTCCTAAAGACTAGAAAGAGCTCTCAGATGGAGAAATGTCATTTTAGAAACTCAGCTGTTTCACCTGCATCCCCTAAAAGCCTAGGACAAAGTAGTTGTAGGGTCCAGTACCACAGAGAGACTGGACCCAGGAGCTCAGTTAGTCTGTCGTAATACTGTTATGCCAATGGGAAGGGTGGTCCTAAACCTGCAGCCCAGGTCTTGTGGCAACTGAAGTTGAACAATCCTTATGAACTTCCCTAACTACTGGTTGTGTTCATTTGTTGCCAGTGTATTCTCTGAGAACATACTCCCTTTGAAGATTTTCTTGGAGGTATCAAGCCCTTTAGTAACTTCAGGTGCAATAACTTTCTGCATCTTCTTCTGGCCTTTATGTTACAGTCAGGGTCTGCAGTGCATGTTTTGATTAGTCATTCCCAGTGAAATTATATTTTTAGGTAGTCTTAAAAATTATGCCTGAGCCAAACTAACTCTTACCAGATCAAGGAAAAGGAAAGAAGACTCCATCCATCTCAGCCTGCTGTCTAACTGACCTGTGATGCCTGTAGGTACTATGGCAGTGGTTGCTATAGGGACCCCTAAGCTAAATACTGTATGAATGACATCCATCTGAGTTAGCCTCAGGTTAGGTAGTGACAAGAAAAAAGCTTAATGCATCTGAGAATTGTATTACGATTGGAAAGAACTCTCTTCTGTAACTGTGCTCAGTATTGTGCTGGTTTGATGGTATTGTACTTTATCAAACCCACTGGCTTCTTCCCCCTCCCTCCTGCTGCTCTGCAGCGAGCAGATAAATGACTGCTTTCAAAGCAGTGCTATGTCTATCCTGCTATTGTCATGGGGGATGGTGCTGCAGAAGGGGAGAAACAAAACCCATCTCTTCTCTTTAGAGACAAAATATATATCTAGGCTGACAAAATATTCAGGCTGCAAGTTAGGCTATAAAATAAGCAGAAAACACTGATAAATACACTGTATAGATTTCTCAAGAAGCTTCCTAGTACAGCGTAAGGCATCACTCTAGGGGGGATGGGTTGCTCTTCTTCTAAGGCAGAGAATGCAATGTTTTCCCTTCTATCCAAGATGATTCCATAGAGAAGAAAATTTAAAATGTGTCTGTCTCTGTCACAGTTGCTAGAGACTTTGTTTTGGGGGAGTGGATGATACAAGTGAGGAGGAGGAGGAAGCTGTGGTTAAGATCTGGCTTAGGTCTACAGTATGATGGAAATGCCATGCTTACTTGCAAGAAAATTATACAGAAACTTCTCTCCCAGACCTCTTCAACACGGCTTAAAACTCAGTGCTGCTGCTCCCTCAGTCATTCCTGCCCCTTGCAGTCCCATGGCTGCATGTCCCTGGAGACATGCAGCATCATGGCCAGCTCTGAGCAATCTGGGTTCTGTGGACATCAGTGGCAGAAATCACTCAGCTGTTGGAGGGAGGCCGTTCTCCCCCTATCCCATGCCACCCTTCTAGTCATGTACAGTCCCATGTGCCACACTCTTTGTATGACTTTTTCTGACTTTGTGTTGTCACTCTGTCCACTCTTCCCATCAGCACTATTGTCCATAGTCCAGCAGCTCTGGCTTTGTGTGTTTGGCTTTACCAACCAGAAAAAGAGAGCCCGTTATCATCTCTGCAGTTGGGGAGTGGGTTTGTGTGACCAAACAACACAGACCATTGAATTTGGATACAAGGTCATTCTGTTTCCTTTAAGGGACTACTGCTGAATACTTTTGCTCTTGACATGAGCTAGGGCTGCTCAAGAACTGCTCATAACAAGCTCTCCAGGGATACAGCTGAAATTAAAGTTGTCCTATTTGAAAGTTGTTATTAGAAATTCATCATCTCAGACAGAATATGGCACCAGGCAGGCAGTAAATCTGGCTGTTTGTCACAATGTATACATGACACTGAGAAATTGGTGAACTCAGAGAGTTTGGTGAGGTAGGCTCAGCTCATTTTCACATCTTCCCTGTAAGGCAGAAATATGATGATCCCCCTTTCATCTTTTCTTTTACATGCTCCAGTTTGGTTTGAAAGAATAGCTTGGCCAGCTGGCTCTGGCTCACTCTTCCCAATTTGCACACACACAGGTGGTGATAACCTTTTAGATACTGCTGCTTCCCATGTTTTCTCTGGCTAGAAGGTTTATCTGTGTAATGAGATTTGCCGTCTCACTTCACCTGGAGCTGTCACGTGTGTGTCAGATTTTGTCCTGCACAAGTGGAGCTCCTCTCTCCCCATAAGTGCATCAACTTCCAAAAAAATTGGTGTTTGCATCTCCGGGCTAGCTTAATCCAATCAGTGTAAAATGTGGAGTACCACCTCTGTTTGGAAATTGCCTATCTTTGTGATTCTGCATTTTCATCACACATCATGCAGAATGCGTGAACTCACACATCATGTGAGTTATTAGGACACAGGCTGGACATGGGAAATGTTCAAGGCCAGGCTGGATGGGGTTCTGAGCAACCTGGTCTAGTGGAAGGTTGAAATGTGGTGATTTCAAATGTCCCTTCCAACACAAACCATTCTATGAGACTGGGTTTGTGAGGGTTGTGTTGTCTTTCCTCGAGCAGTTCAGTTGTCTTTCCTTGGTAGGAAGCAGGAAGAGGCAGAACTTCCCTGCCAATATACACACGGCTGCTTGCCATGTGCAAGCCAAAACCCAAGGCTGCTTGCCACAAGATTCCTCTCTTAGCCAGGCCTGCTGCAGGGTTTTTTCATTATGACTGAAAGAATAACCAAGCTTGTCAATCTATTTTAAGAAAAGCTGTGTCTGTCTTGTGACTAGGGCTGCAGGAATTATACAACTAAGCTTCTTAGTGATCTCCTGCCCAGGGGATGGAGAGCAGAGGGCTCTCAGCAGTAAGGCTCATTCTCATTTTATACAGTTTGAAGAAACAGAGCAATCTAGGCTGTAAGAAATGTGGCATTACTGAAAACAATCAATGTCATATCTGCTTTTATTAACAGGGAGCCAATGCTAAATTCAACCTCCGTCTTGTTGGACCTGGTGGCATCTTCCGAGTGGTTCCTCAAACTGTCCTGAATGAGGCTCAGGTTACAATAATAGTGGAAAATTCTGCTGCTATTGACTATGAAAGCTTCAAGGTGTTAACCTTCAAGGTATTTCTGCTTTCCAGGTCCTCTTTTTCAGTATATACAGTATGAGTATGATGGCTTTTGTATCTGATGTGATTTAGCTTCTTAATCCACCCAGAGCTGTCTGATGCATTATCAGAGATATGACAGTCCATGTAAGGGAAACTCATTTCTGCCTCTGGTTCACCACCTTCACAAGGTTTAATGGATGCACCTATGGACTGTTTTAGTCCAGTCAGTGCAAAATGTTGATTTTTATGTCTCTCTGGAAACTGTACGTGTTGGTGGCGCTGAATCATTCTAGACTGAACCCTCAGGGTGTTACTTCTGCACTCACAATGATACAGGATTCACAGGATGAAATCCTAATTTCTCTGCAGCAAGAACTTTACCTACTTAGTGCTAAGTAATTTGATTCATGATCATGCTTTTGGATGTTGGCAGCCTGAAGACCCCAGCTGACTGGAAGATAATTCCCCAAAATTGCTCCCTGCCTTTGTCAGAGTCTATCTATCTATATGGCCATTTGCAGGCTGACCTGAGGCTCACCCAGGCTCTAAACCAGCCCTGCAAGAACCAGTCTCATCCAAAAGTTGGAACCTCGCATTATCACCTTCCCTGATGGATTCTTTGGCTCGTCAACAAGATAATTAAGTAGTCTGGTTTTCTGTCAGCTGCCTCTGAACACGAGTGTAGATGTTTCAGTTCTGACTGCAAAGAACTGCATATACAATCCCTGTAATCATTTAAAAAACTGCCAAAACAATCTAGCTGAGTATTAACATATGCTAGTTTTGTAACATACAGAGAGGGGCATTTCTTGCACAGTCCAAAAGCCAAAATCCCACAGTTTTGTTCTCCCCCTTGCTGTACGGTTTTCTTTGTGTCCTTAGCAAGTTTCACTTCAGTATGTTTTAGGCCTCTTCTTGCAATGTTCCTAAGCCATTTTGAGCTTTATAGGTTATAGATGCTACAAAAATATGAGGCATCATTACTGTATTAAAGTGGGAGATTCTGAAAGGGCCATAAAGTGCTACTGAAACTAATTATAACAAGTGCACATTTATTCAGGTTAAACAAACAAAAGACCAGTAAAGGAGTTACACATGGCCTCCTCATGAATGCCAATAGAAATCAAAGTAGTTAATGTGATTGCCATGAACACCAAAAGAATTAATTATCAGGAAAAAGGATATATATTTTTACAGCTTAAGCAGTTATTCACCTTTTTTTTTTTTTAATTATTATTTCCACTGGAGAAAGACTTTCCAAAATTATTTCCACTGGAGACTATAAGACTTGGCTTAAAAAGTGCAGCCTTTTTCTGGATTCTAAATGGAGAAGGTGCAGATGGATGATATGGTAGCAATATATGGCAGCAAATACTTCATAAAGACCTCATTCCTGGCTTCATTTTCCTGCAAAGTTCAAATCACTTCCTACCCAGTTTTAGCTGTCTGTATAGTCATTCTGGTTAGAATTTTGGATGAAATATATTTCTCTTTAATGTGTATCTCACAACAGCTTTGAGAGGTTATCCTCAGGGTTTTGGTTTTTTTTCTGTAAGCAATGATCCCTCTCCTCTAGTTCATTTTTGAAGAGTAAAATGCCAGAGAGTAATTAAAGCTAATTTGTCTGGGAGATGCACTGAAAAACTTTCTGAAGCAAAGGCTACTAAAGAAACCTATCTTCCATTTAGTGCTGGCTCTTAACTGTAGGTGGTAGTCAGGAGTTCCTTCATTTTCAGCTGTCTAAGAGCTCAAATGTGTTTCCCAGAGTATGGCAGCTGTGGTAACTCACGCATCTCTCCAATCCCTTTGCCACAGGGGCCAGATATTGCTGTCCCTTGTTGTGGTCTGCCATGCTTTGGGGGCAAACCTTCTGCCTCCATCTCCTTCAGCTTAGAGCACATCCTGCCTTGGCAGGAGCCTGGACATGCTGCAGACACTCACATCTAGAGACTGGGACCTGGCGAGGCTGCAATTATCTTCAGCTGCCAAAATCAAGCTCTATTTTAGAAATTTACCTACCACTTTTAAGATTGCATGTCAGTTTGCTCTTCTGGCACTTACGTATGAATGGTTGATATGTAGTCCTGTGAGATAATAGTTTTACACTATTTATTTCTCTCTGCATGAAACAAACAATGCAGGTCTGCATAAGGGACTGCAGGCAAGTAAGCTGACAAAATTTCCTCCCTGAAGGAAGATGATGTCAGCATGTTGACATAGCAGGACCGTGCAGCTTAAAGAAAAGGGAGTAAAAAATGAATGTAGAAAAAAAGTAAAAACAGTGAGCTTTAATAAGGTGCACTAAGATGGGCTGATTGCAGCAGCAAAGTTGATTTAACAGCAGATGTTATAATTTAATAATAGCTCCATGTGCACAATCAGCACTAAGATTTTACCTCTGTACTGCTTAAGGAGCTGAGATTTGTCATGAGGAGGTTTTTGCTGATGTCTGCATGGCTGTCCCTTCAAAAATTTCTTTTGCTGTAACACCACTTGAGACTCCCAAACACAAAAGTTAGCACAGCAATGGAGTGATCAGGCTCCCCTTTTAGAGCAGAAGTGTCCTGCAGTAATTGCAAGCAATCCTTCGAGATTCATTTCTTCTCTTTATTTCCAAACATTATAAGTGTCCACACAGCAGGCACAGCTCTGAGATGACACTGAGATGGCCTTTTCCCTGTCTACTTGAACAGCTCCCCACCCTCTACTTTCACCTCGAGGTGGTACAAATGTGTCCAAATCTGGCAGAGCAGAGGCTTGAGCCCAGCATGTGTCCCCCAGGCAGTCAGTGGTGCCACTGCTGGTGAGTGGCCCAGGGGAGCAGGGGATGCTGTGGCAGCCCTGCTGCTCCTGCCAAAGCTCACTTAGGCACTCCCTCTTTGTGGAAGCTCCTGGGACACATCTCCTAGGAATTATAACCCCTGCAGCCAGATTTTTCAGCTGAGCCTCTTAGATCTCAGTTGATGTCCTGCTCTAGTCTATTAGTGGTGTGCTGTCTTCTTAGAGCCCTCCTGCTTTGTGTTAACAATGTCTCTGCCCAAGCATGAAAAGCAAACGTTAGACCATTGCTTTTGGTGTTAGCCATTTGGGCTCAGCCCCCACAGAGCCCAGGACTCATGGCCTACTGCTGATCCTGTGTGACGCAGCCACCCATGGGACAGACGCTGTGAAGGTCCCGGTGTCTCTCAGTACCCATTGTAGAAACTGCTCTTTCTTGCTCAGCCACAGACCACCTGAGCTTGCTGCTGTACCAGCTGAGGCATCCTATTGATGCTCCCCAAATCCAGTAGATTTTGCTCAGTAAGGAGCAGATAGATACAGTAAATACCCAGTTTACTCTATGTGATTGCATGTCCTTTCAGATGAGCAGAATGTGTGATGTCAGAGAGCTCTGTTCTCCTCAGAGACAGTGAGGCAATTCAAAAGCCCCCATGAGTATCTGATAAAGTCCCAATCAGCAAGAGGCAATGAGGGTAGAAGTGCCATGAAGTTGGTAGTAGAAGTCCTCACAATCTTTGGGAAATCGGATTCCCAACCATCCAGCATTTGGGGTGGGAGTAATGCTGCTTCAAAACAACTGGTTCCCTCATCTTTTTACCCTGTTTGGCAGTTTATTGTTCCTGACTTCTTTTCCTGATGAAGAACTTCCTTTACAAAGATCACAATTAAATTTATATGGTTATTGAAAATAATTCAGTGCTTATGTTTCCTGAAGTTCTAGGAGCTGCCTAGATGATTGTTTGACAGCTCCTGCTATGGCTTTTAGATGTGTGTTGGTTAGTTATGTTAGTTATGACTAGTCACATCTGTCACATGAAGTCCAATATCAATACACAGGTTTGGAGGCCTCTCCCCACAGCTTGATTGCCCATCTCAAGCAAGCACACACAAACAAGCTGAGGCCACACGCTGACCTGGCTCATCATCTCCCTGGTTCTGAGCTGTCTGGTCCAGCCAAGCTAAAATGCACTGATGTGCTATGGGTGGTGGAGGAAGCTCCTTTAAGAGAACTAATAGCTGCTTTGTAGTGATTTCTGGTTTTTCTCTTCTTAGCTTCTTGCAATAGAGGTGAACACACCGGAGAAATTCAGCTCGACAGCTGACGTAGTGATTCACCTGCTGGATACCAACGACAATGTCCCGAAGTTCTCCTCTGACTACTACATTGCCAGGATCCCCGAGAACTCCCCAGGGGGCTCCAATGTAGTTGCTGTCACAGTAAGTTTCATTCACCTCTTAAGAATTGTTCTCTTTTCTGGATGTCTCTGGAGACAGTTCAAGCACAGTAAAAATAGAGGACAGGGCAAATAGAAAATCTTACTCAACATTTGACTTCTGGACCAAACTTCAAGTCCCTTCCAGAAAAAACACTTTGGGAAAAAAGTTTTAGACAAATATTATTTAGAACAAGGGCCATCTGCTTTTAAGAGAAATCACATGGCCTTTGGGTATTAAGAAAGCCTCAGCCAAATCAGTGTCCAGTGGGAAGATTCAGTTATGGCTAACTGGAATTGGATTTACTGGATTTGCTTGCTTAAGTATGAGTAAAAAGAAAACAAGATGGCTGCTTAATCAGTATTAGTGTCCTCCTCTCGGGAAGAACCTGGCTGCTAAAGGAATAATTAAACAGTTAATGAGGGCAAGAATATAAAATTAAAGTGCTTAGGACTGGGGAAAAAAGATCCCTATGTATGTATCTTCTCACAGTGGGAAAAATATGCCTATAGATTTTCCAGTATCTTGCATGTTCATACAAAGCAAGCCAGGGTATTAGATGGGCCCTGAGTGCTGGAGGAGCATTTCCAGCTGCCTCGCTCTAATGCAACTGCTGAGACTGGAAACAGCCCTCATGTCACAAAGCCAAGAAAGCTCCTGGCCGCCTTGGCCTTGGTGGGGGATGCAAGTCACCTTGCAGAGGCCACACAGGTAAGGATGGTGGGGGCAGGTTGCCAGAGATCTCCAGCAGAAGCTGGCAACACGTAAGAAAGACAATTAAATAATCAGAATACTAAAGTGCTGAAGGCAAATTTTAGCAATGAAAGAATAAAAGAACTGAAACATAAACAATAGAGAAAAGGTTATTGCATGAAACTAATAGGATATCTGTTAGAGACTCTTAAACATTGCTATCTTTGAGGTAAGAGGAATAAAAAATTTCTATGATGTGGACGGCAAAAAAAAGATATTTAAAAAATGTTTACAGAAGCAACAAAACTTCTGAGCTAAAGTGCAGGGGAAGCTGTAGCTGAGGATCCCATGTAAAATTTAGTCATGTTCTGTCAACTCAGTACTTGACCCAGATTCACAACTATATGTGAAAAACTAAGATGTTTCAAGTACTCAGAATAGCAATTCTGGAAGAAGTCCCAGGTATGCAGATGTTATAAGTAAAGTTAGACAGTACTAAACTAGGCTGTGGTCAAAATTATGGGGTGAGAGAATCTGACAAGCTCATGCCAAAGAACAAAACTACATCTACCAGTAGGGCTGCAGGTGTGTTATGTTAATCATGCAGGAATCAAAGACATTGCTCCAGTTTTCAAATATTTAAACAGGAAGATGAATTAATCAACCAGCACCACCATGAATTTTGATGGCCAGATACAATGGTATAACACCTCCTCAGAGCTACCAGAGAAGCAGGAGCTTATGGAAATAGCTGCTACCAAATCAATAGTTTTCCTAAGCCTGAGCTAAGAAAGGAAGTCAACAAGAGTATGAAACAAAGATATCATCTGGTAGTAGTATTTGCATTATTAAAAGTCACACAGGCACAAGAGTGATTAAAAAATAAACAAAGCTGAAATACAATGTATAGATTGAAACATTTGTTATTCATTACTATAAATTGACTCAATTAAATAAGCAGAAGCTTAAAAATACAATCTATAAAGTAAATAATTTTGTCTAGGGAATATTCATTAAAGTTTAACTGATAATTAGGAGGGTTTGAGAGCTGGCAGTGTGTTCATGTCATTGAGATTGTCTCCATCAAAGGAGGATGAGGTAACTGTGGATGGATGGGGCCATCTAGCGTCGCTCTCCGTGCCAGAGCCCCCGGGCCCCAGGGATAGTGCTCCTGGGACTGGAAGGGACATTTCCTGGTTAGGTCGTGCAATTTCTAGGTGCATATTTGCTCATGAGGTTTCCCACTAAAAATGTGATGGCAAAGAGAGTGAAAAGCATTTGGGCCTGTTGTTAAAAGAAAAATTAAACTGTTCTTTTTCCATTTTAGTAAAGTAAAACTCTCTTTTTTTCTTAAGGCTACAGATCCAGATTCAGGGCTTTGGGGAGAAATCAAGTACTCTATCTATGGAACAGGAGCAGATCTGTAAGTAACAAGTAAATAAAGAAAACTATATAACCTCTAAGCAGAGTTCTAAAATAATTTTAAAAGAAAGCTAGCAGGCTCATTCTTGGTCTGCTCATTTCCAAGGACATTTATGCCATGCTCTTTGTGAGTTCTGTGAACACAACAGTAAAACTACTGTGATCATTAAACATCTGCTTCATGATCCCAAGGAATTCTACCCAAAACCCCCAAAGAGAAGTATCAATACACAGGATTTGTTCAATCACCATTTGAAAAACACTTGTAACAGAAAGAGAGGCTTTGGTCTAGTTGTGAAAAGTCAGTTCTACAGAAAAATAATTTCTTGTTTTTTTCCCCTTGCCTTCCCATATGGCTTTACAAATAGCTCTTGTCAAGATAAATCAAGGAAGACAAGATATTCAAGGATACACACTTCAGCTTTGGAGGTCAGCTGCACTGGGTGTGAAAAGCCTTTCATAGATTTAAACATAATAGTCCTGCATCAGGAAAAAGGGAACCTGATGCTTACTTGATTTGGTAATAATGCCTCCCTCCCTCTCCCTTTCTTTGGGGACAGTGCAGGGGGTAGAACATCTTGAAACACTGGTTCCGTCACACCATGTCCATCCCAACTCCCAGACATGGCTGGGATCAGTGGCATGGCTGTCACAGATATTCCTGCTGGAACCTGCATTCTGCAGGGCAGAATGCTGGAAATGAATGAGGTTTTCAGGCACTCATCTCAAGAATCTTTTTCTTCTGTACATTATCCACCTGGAGCTAAAGCTGAACTCTTCTTGTTAAGGTGAAAGTCGTTTAGGAGGCACAATCAAAGTCCAAAATCCAAGATGTTAAGGGTGAACCTCTTCTGTAGCCAGAAGGATACACATATGGGAGCATTTCCACGATGGATTATTTTGAGCTCTTCACTAAGTCTTTAAGCTAGCTGCTAACTGCACAGAGAGAAGCAAGAAAAGGTCATGTCATGCAGGCAGACCTCTTAGGTTTAGAATGTAGCAGCTGGTGGAAAGAAGCTTGAGAAGGTTGTTGACAAAGGATTTACAGGGGAAAAAATGTAAGCACAACTTTATTCTGATTGGCATTATGGGGATGCTCAAATTCACTCTTCTTGTGCTGTTGAATGAAGACATTATGATGTGAACTTCTCCTTTCCTTCTTAAGTATTTTTGTTTGTTTTCCTCATGCCAGAATGGCATAGCTCTGTGAGGCTGGATTGATTTTCTAGCCCTGGCACCTCTAGATGTGCTGAACACACAGTTTGATGCAGATAGGAGAATTTCAACTAGAGGCACGATGTTTCTGTCTTGGATGTTACATCAGTGGGCGTGCAGTTGCGTGGGCGGAAAGATGAGTTGTACTGGAGTAAGAGAAATAGTGTTAAGTGTTGAAGATGAAGCCCATCTGATGGTAATCCTACTATGGTAATCCAAGCTGCCAGTGGGAGCACTTCTTTTCTTCCACTAAAATGGGAATTATGAGAGTGCTGTCTGCATGGTTAGGCTGGGCTGGGTGCTGAGGAGACAGCACAGGCACTGTCTCCTACACAGCTATTCCCACCTCCAGATCTTGGATTTCATCAAAACTTGTATTTGTATTTAACTGGGTTATGAGAACAATTGAAGATTCTGGATTGCTAAATGCCCCTTTTATAATCACTCTCAATTGTATTCAGACTTGGAATACAGAAAATATTTTGCTACCTGTACATTGATCAAAGGAAATATAAAAACTTTCATCTGTTAAAAGCACTACTGCTTGGAGCCTACAGTGGCAGTCCATTTTAAAAAGACACTGTGTTGGTATCCTCTCTATAAATCCAAACTTTGGGCTGACACTTTTGACAGTGTCTCTGTAATTACAAATGTGTAAAACTGAACTGGCAACAGATAAATCTGAACACCCACTCCATCCCAGTGTCAGTCTATGGAAAAAATTATTATTTTTGGAGAAGATAATTTGCCCTGTAGTTTGGGAGATTTAAGAGCAGATTTTTTCCCTACCCATTTCCTACCCAAGTGAAGAGCTTAAATATGATGTTCATCGCACTTCTTTTAGATATTTAGGTGCAATAAATCAATCTTCATTTATGCAGGACATAGTCTATTACACTGTACTTTTAAACTGGAAAAAAAAGTAAAATTAGGTTTAATGTTTTTTCTTTTAATGCAAGAAAATCACACTGGGAGAAGGCCATCACACTGAGCATTTACTGAGAACAAAGACTTTTAATGAAAAATGCAGCTAAAATGGCATAAGAGAGAGAAAACTATGAGACACTGATAGTTCTCTGGTTTTCAAGCCTAAAGGAACTAGACAAAAACTAGGTAGAGTGAAGGATTTGGAAGCATCACCCAGAGAGGAATTAGGTGAAGAGTACCAGTGTCTGTGGTACAGCATTTCAGTGTTTACAGCCTGGAGCAAAGGTGGGATCTAAACACACATTAAGTGACCAAAAATCTTCTCTTGCTTCTTTTCCAGGTTCCTAATCCACCCATCAACAGGTATAATTTACACCCAGCCCTGGGCTGTACTAGATGCTGAAGTGAACTCTAAGTATAATTTCTATGTGAAAGCAGAGGACACAGATGGGAAATACAGCTTGGCTGAAGTGTTTATCACCGTGCTAGATGTCAATGACCACTCTCCAGAGTTCAATGAAAACATCCAGGAAAAGACGATGATCATTGGGTCACCGGTGAAGATAGAGGTGAGAGATGGCACCATGTGTCACAAAGCAGAGTGCTTTGGAAAAGCCCTGGCTCTGCTGTTTGCTCTCAGGGGTCATGATGAATGTCTGAAAGTTGCCTTTTCTTGCAGCTTTATTTTGCACATCCTTTTGGATGTAACAAATGGATTAAAGTGTAGAATTATAGTATTTACTGACTGCTGAGGAGAAATGATTCTACAGGCAGACTATAAAGTCTTGTTATAGTACTTGAACAATCAGCTGGGAGACAGTCCTGGATTATACAGTGATCACAAGAAGCCCAAATAAGATAAGTGAATGAAAGTACAGGGTTTTGAACTCATAACCTTCTTGACACCCCTTTGTGTTCAACCACACAACGTAGTTCTCTTAATTTTGAAGAACCATATCCAATAATCCAGTGTGGAACAGAAGGTGAAAAAATGCAATAACAATTCCCAGGCAGAACATCCTATGTTACACACATTTAAATGCGTATCATGAAGCCTGATCACACAACACCTAATGTTAGTAGAATAAATACTACAGCACAAAAATTAAGGCAGCTATAGTTTATGGCATCAAGCTAATCCCATTGTTCTGTATCACTCCACATTTGTCCCCCACACTGTGTGAGAAGCTCCCAGCTGATGACCCTTTGCATTCTACAGATAGGTTACGGTTCAGTTTTTCCTCTGATTTTATTTCATGTCAAATGGAAATAATTTACAAAGAAAGGAGCCTAGTCCTGCTGTTTTTCACTAGAAAATGTAGCCTAGCTTCCAAGATGAAATGAAAGCAGCCCAGTCTTGGCAAAGATACTATCAGAAGTGAATGCTCAGAAGGTGTTTGTCCTGAATGCTCAGAAGGGGTTTGTCCTCAGGCAAAGATACAAACAATAACACCTTTGTTTTTCACACTTCTCCTACCAGGCTATAGACCAAGATGCAGAAGAACCCAACAACATTGTGGATTATTCCATCATGCAAGCAGATCCAGCCAATGTGTTTGACATAGACCAAAGCACTGGGGAAATCAAGCTGAAATCCTATATCCGATCTCTGGACATCATCCACAACATCACAAACAATAAAGACTGCATATGGTCATTGGTGGTCCAGGCCAAAGACCGAGGCTCCCCGTCCTTCAGTACCACAGCAGTTCTGAAGATTGATATCACAGAAGAGGTAAGCAAATGTTTTAGAAAAATTCTTATGGGAGACAATACCTGAAAGGCACCAAAGGGTAGACATTGCTTACTCCATTTCTGAGACTTTCTTGCCAGCTCTGTTTTGCAGAGTATTTCTATAGCCTAGTTGTGAAGTTGGATTCTACAGTCACAAATGTGAAAGATACTTTGATCAGAAATATTGCAAAGGTAAAAAGGTAGGAGCATAATGTAATTGGGAGATGAGTTTTTTGTTTGAGATTGTTAGATATGAATTAAGGTCTATAGACATCTGAGAGTGAAGCTAAATCCCAACTGCTAAATTTCTGCTGTTTTATTTTCATCCAGAAGAAAAAAAAATATTTTTGCCTTACAAAAAGTGAGTGGAAAACAGCTGGTGTCAGAGTGAAATAAATCAGAGAAATCAACCCAAGTGACATAGAAAAAGTGAGAAAAAAATTTACAGAAATACTTTAAAGTACATAGAACTTTGGATGAGAGTTTAATAATTGCAGTATTATTAGCAGATGAAACAAGAAGACTCTTTTAGAGTCTTGCACATGTAGGTTGAGATTTTCCTTAGTCCAGCTTTTATGTCAGCTGAAGAACAAGCAGCGATTTATGGTGTGCAGCACACACTTGCATGATTCTTATTTATTGTAACTGCCTTCCCATGCCTTTAACTAGGTACCAGCAGGAAGGAAATGGGCTTTAAAGTAAAAAAGAAACACATCATTAGCCTAACAGTCTCTGGACCATGTACATAAACTGGGAAAAGATGTAAATCTCACCCTACAGACAGCAGCTGGCCTTCTCTTTGTTTGGTCATAATGCTCCCACGGCTCTTAGGTCTGTTATAATCTTTCTCTGTTTTCTCCATCTCTTATTCCACTGATACTCCATATGAGACATATTCATATGATAGGTTTGGTACACGGTTCAGAGCCTGCTGGACTGCCAGGGGACTTGGGTCTGCCCTAGCAGGGCAGTGCCTGGCATGGGGCTGCCTTTTGGGGCTGGCCAGCCTGTGGCCATGGGCTGAGCTTGCTGCTGCAAGGCTCTGCCATGTGGAGCTGGGGGACTCTGCATGTGGGGTGTCTGTGGTAAGATTTAGCTGTTCTTACACATACAAAGGATATGCTCAACACTTGGATTTCTCATGGAAATGAAGTTTTGGTGGGTTTTATACAACAAACAAGAATTGCTGCCCACAGCCGAGTGGGAGTACTTGCCCTCCCTGCCTTGTTTCCAGGCTCCTCACAGGCTGCACATTTCAGGAGTGCATGGCAGTGGATGGACCCAGGCACAGTCCTCAGGCATGTCCCTGCTGGTGGCCACCAGCCTTCCCTTCCCTCCTAGATGAGCTGGAAACCTCTGTCAGCATGTGGGGCTGATGGGTGTGAGTGGAGGGAGGGTGTCCCACACCTCCCCTGCTGGGGAACAGCATGTCCCCAGCTGATGAAGGACAACTGCAAGGAAAACAAAAGTAGATGATACTTTGGGATAAGGAGTTTCCTGAATTTCCTTCTAGTGCTTGACGCAATAGCAGTACCTGATGAAAGATGGTGTTTTGTATGAAACAAAACCTTTTCTCCCTGCATGTCCCTGCTACCTTTTCTCCCCCTCCAGGGGTAGATATTTAGCACATAGTGAGGGAGAGCCCTCCTCATAAAGTCTAAAGGGGAAGCAGAGAGCATGTGATGACATGGATTTTCTCAGACACAGTTTTTTTCCTTCTTCCCATGCTCTTCTTGATGCCAAGTCCCAACAGAGAGTCTGAGATAGCAACAGCATCTTCTTTCTTCGAGTGGGTTTCTTCAGCAGTATCTGGGCTACTAATCTAGTGTCACATCCTCCATAACCTTTTGTACATGTGTCTATTACTTCTTCCATGGCTTGTAATGATTTGGGTTGGTTGGGTTGGGGGATTTTTTTTTATCCCATAGCATGCCATCTTTTTTGCAGGAACAGATTTCAGTTTGCAGGTAGGTGAGATGCAAAACACTTGGTCATTGCCTGTGTCCCAGGGACAGCACAGTCACTGCTAACACTTTGTGGAGCAAACAATCTCTTGATGTAGGCATATTGCATACACACTCTCTTTCTCTGAGGCTGTTACAAATGTGCATTTCATCCCTCTGTGCTCCAGCTGTACAAAGGCTCTTATTTCGCTGTTTGGTGGGCATTTATGTATTACTGATTTTGGATAAGGAGGATATTTTTGAATGCATCCTCTAGAGGTTTCCTGCAGTGTTAATCACAGTCAGTAATTAAACAGGCATATTTTCTGATTAACGTTTACCATTGCAATTAGCACGAGTCTGTGCCCTTCGAGATGGATGCCTTGTGGCTAAGTTCAGCAGTATTGCACATCAAAAGGACTTTCTCTTGGAATAATACAGTGCTAAAAGAATCCAAAGGCCTTTTAATTTAACTGTCTGATTTTATGGAAATTGGTATTGAGGGGCATCTGTTAATATCCTATCCTTTCACAATAAATAAAAAATACCCTTTTACAGAATAAAAAACATGTGCTGGTAAAGCCAGTATTTTTCCATCCATATGTCTCACTCAGAAATCTATTCCTGCTGCCTGATATTTTCAGAGAAGGCTGATTCCCACTCCTGTTCCTGAAAATTGGCCTGATGGGGGCATCCCTTGGTCTCGTGATGACTCCACTGAGGTTCTGCAAATGTAGAGGGGGCGTTTATTTACACCTCCTCACAGACTGAGGCTTAAGTCCATATTTAGACAGCATAATCTGTGGTTCTTAATAGCTTTGACCATTCATTTAGACTTCTAAATATAGCTGGTGAGTCTCAGTTTTAGATTCTCTTAACTGAAATGTTCAACAAAAATATTTGAAGTAACATGGAGATCTTTTCCTCTCTCGTACTAATGGCAACCATGGGAGCTGTGGTTGGTGGCACTGAACAGCCCTTGCCACATTTGCAGAGCAGTTATCCTCTTTCCACAGTTTCATGGACTTGAAAAAATATTGGTTTGATTTGAGAAGTCTTGCTTCACACTGGTGTTTTTATTGCAAAATGATGCAAACACAGCCTTCATATACAGTGATGGCACTGAGCTTTGGGATAAGCACTGCAGGGGCAGCTGGTGTTCTACCTCGGATCAGGAGTCACTTCTGCAGCAAATCTCCTGATCATCCCTACATACTGTGGGATGGCCTGTTCCTCACACAGCTCCAAGCACATAAGGTGGACTTCTTTCAGAGGAAAATGAAAATGTGCTTTGAGAGCACACCTAGTGTGCCTGGGCACCAATAGGCAGTCCCTCCCTGCAACCAGGCTAGAACAAAACCCCAGAAACACTGAATGCGTGAAGTGGGCTCCTCAGAACCAGCTGGTTCATTGCACAGATTGTAGAGATCCACTTGCTCAAGTCAACACAGCCCGAGTTGTCTTTAACACAATCATTGAACCAAACATTTGAGTCCAACTGTTAACCCAGCACTGCCAAGTCCATCACAAAACTATGTCGCTTAAGTGCCACATCTACAAACAATCTGCAATAGCTTGGGCTCTTAACAGGTTTGCTTACTTACTTAGACTCCTAAATATAGCTGGTGAGCCTTAGCTGCTCTTGTGATTGAAGAGTTCAACTGCATTCCTTTTGGGTCCAGCTTCTGGATATTTGGCCCACGTGCTCTGCTCACTGCAACCCATGCATTAGGAAAGGCTCTTGAGAAGCTACCACAGCCAAAAAAAAAAAAAAAAAAAAAAGCAGCAGAGCATAATCTTCTGTATTTTAACTCCCTTGATGTCTGTTAAGAAGGAGTGTTTCTTCCAGGTCCTGGCCCACAGAGATATGACCTCTTTAATTTAGTCATGTATCTGCTTTTATTTTATGTGTACCAGAAAAACTAGTACCCTTTAAAATGCAGCATGTCTTTTAGGAAAAAACAACGGCTTCAGCCATTGCAAAGTGGCACTGGTTGTTGAGCTGGCTACATGGCACTGCTGGTAATCAACACAAGGACTTGATGTTTTAAATGTGCACTTCCCATAAGTCCCTCTACAGCCTGGCTAAGATTATGGCATTCCTAGCCTGTATTGCAAGTTATTCCTTCTATTTATCCTGCCAGTGTCATGGCCGTGACAAACAGACTCTCCCACTGTGTGCTTACAAAATGTCCGATGTCTTTATGCAGAAGAGTTGCTGTCCAAGGCTAATTCCAGGCAAAGCTTTGTATAATAGAGGTCAAGTAACTAAAATAGAGGCTGAACCAGCTAGCTGTTAATGGGTTTAGTTTTGGTATTAATCATCTCTTCATCATTGGAAGCTCTGAATAGATGCCAGACTTTCTGAGACCAGATGACTGAACAAAGCCAAATGTCAAAACTCTCCATACAGTTTTTATCTGTTCTTACCTCTGCAGCTGTAGAGCACAGGCAACACATACTTCTGTCTAATCTCATTTATTCAAGGTTTTCAAATAGCTAGTCAGATACTCTTCAGCCATCAGTGCCTTCCTATAAAATAGATCTTGACAAAACTCATAACAGGTGGACTCAGGTCATGTACTACTTAGCAGGGTTTATCTGACACTTAATTCATCTGACTTTCACATGAAGTTAAGTAAGCCAGGATGGAATTTCGATCATCTGATGGTATTTAAGTACCAAAAAAAAAAAAAAAAAATCCATGTAATGCAGAACAGCAAAGCTGATGTGAGTCTAAGCTCCACCAAAGCCATGGGCTGCTTTGCTTTTGGTTTCAGGTCCACTCCTAATTAAATACTGGAAGAACTCTCTGTACAGCAAAATGATTAAAATTGTCCCTGCCTGCCCAGTGACATGGTCTGTGAGTTTCACTAGCATTTTTGTCCCTTTCTTGTTGGCAATGGGACACATTCAGGGTAGGAGAAGAGTGAGCTTGATAATGTGTTTGAGATAGGTTGTGAAAAACAGAAATTAAGACAAAGAGGTGTTTATTAGCTAATATACATGCCCCAAGTTTACTGATGCAACATTAATGGTGAGAGGTGCTCTGAAGCACACTCTGGTATACTCTTAGTCATCTTCCCCCACAGACTGGGGAGGACAAAGAGATGAGCATCCTAGATTAGAGTCATACAGGGAAATCCACCTGATCTACAAGTCAGAGGTTCAAGTCCAAGCTACTGACAAGGTTCTCCTTATACACACTGTCTGTGATACCTATTTTGGCACATGGTGACTACTGCTCCAGAGGGGTCCCTTTCTCCCCAGTGACCAAAAGCCTGGGAGCTTAGATCTCTAACTAAAACACAGATCACTAGACATGCAAAGTTTAGGTGAGGATTCCCTCCTGTAGTCAAAGACAGGGGACTAGGGCACAGTGGACAGCCCTGTCTTTCTGCAGCCACACATCACTTTATGACCAACTCTCAGTAACCAAACCTACATGTGACTGTGCCCTTTCTGAATGATCTCCTGGCCTTACATAGCACTACTGTCTGTTCAGACACCGCCTATATTCACAATGAGCTTACCTTGGAAATGCAGTCCAAGGATAGGCTACCACACCCTGAATAAGGGTGATCTATGTGCCATGCCTCTAGCCTTTAGTCCCCAGTCAGGCAGCTGTTTATATGTGCTTCCTGAGTTCTATTACTGTTTCTGGATTCAGTTCAACATCACTGCAACTGCCTCCTCTCCTGTGCCTAGTTCAACACTTAGCTCCATTTATTTTATAGGCTCCTATCCTGTACACATTTCAGCCTAGCTCCCCAGCTGTATTTATAATATATACTGGCCTCTTTCAAATATAACCATGTGAGGGTTGACCATTTCTCTTATTTTTGATATTTCCAGATCAAGTCCAGGGTAAAATCCTATATTTTAGGCCTCAAGAAGCGTCCATGGACAATATATGGAATATGCATGAGTGGCGTCCTTTCCACCATTTCTGTTACAATGGTGATCTCCACCATCATGTACTGGAAAAGTGTGAAAAGATCCAAGCTCCACCCGCAGGGCAAAATCCGCAAAATTATACGGGGACCTCCAAGACGCACAGTGTGCTGAGCTGGAAAGTGAACTGGCCATTCATTTGTCCTTAATATGCCATATGTAGCTCATGTCATTGCTGATTTCTTTCTATAAACAAAGCTCTTTAGCTCCACTTATCTCCCCTACCTCAAAGAGTTTTGTTATGTCTGTAAAAGAGTACTTGAAAACAGAATGCAGCACATATCTGCTAACTACTCATTTGTACACTGACATTTTATAAGCAGAAGCTTTCTCCTAATCCTTTTCAATGCTATGTTCAGTTATTGAGCCAATTATTTTCTTGTTCCATTCTTGCAAGTTAAACACTATGGTGACATGCAGGAATCTGCCCTAATTTGGTGGCAGTGCTTCTGTAAGCTTTTGTGTTCAAGTCACCTACCTCACAATACTATAATGTTTACCCAGTCTCCAGCCCCATCTAAATTCTCCATGACTGAACTGGCTGTGTGACTCTCATATTTTGTTTTAGAGACAACTTTCATCAATCAGCTCTACTTGTAACATATTTTGGACAAATGAAATTCCTGGGTCACTGTCTGTCCCCAAGAGTAAGTCATGTGTTTTCTTTGTACTCCTTTACAGACTCTTCACAAAGGGCCTATGGCCGCCTTTTTGATGCAAACTAAAGATAACCCCATGAAAGCCTTAGGAGTGCTAGCTGGTGTCATGGGCATAATGGTGCTGATAACTATCATGATCTCTACTGCCATGTTCTGGCGCAACAAGCGGTCCAACAAAGTCATGCCGGTGAGAAGGATCATAAAAAAGAGACAGATGCCGCCATCCCGGACAGTCAGGATGGAGTGGCTGAAGTTCAAGAGGCCCAGCAACGCTGCAGAGAAGTTTGTCGTTGAGGAGGACGAGAAGAGCCTACACAATGAGAACAGCAACAATAACGTCCAGGTTGTCCCCGTGCCACCAGCAGCCCCCCTGCCCCCGCCAGCCCCTGCCCTGGCTCCCCGGGGCGATGCCCCAGGGTGGCGGGTGCCAACCGTGTCTGGGTCCCTCACTCCCAAGCATATAATCAAGCCACCGAAGAAGAAAGGTCACAGCAGCACCCACAATGCCCTCGTGTCAGAGCTAAAAATGAGGTTTGAGAAGAGGAATGCAGCTTTTGGGGAGCCCCACATCTAGGTGCTCTCAGCAGCCCCCAGAGACTGCAGACTGTGGCTGGGCATGGATGTTTTTGCTTGCTGTCTCTTCCCTGTGTCTGTCAGCACCCTGTGAACCAGAGCAGCTTCTCGCTGTGATAGCCACCCCTCACCTTCTGCAAGTAGCATCGAGACTGCGGTTCCCTCGGCCGTGTCCCGTGGGCCCTCCCTGCAGCTGTGTCTGACCACGGTGCTGAGTGCACCAGCCACAGTCTCCGCAGGTGAACAGGGACTCAGGCTGCCCCTGGTTTGAAGATCTCTACCCAGAGCCTGGGTTTTCAAACAAGATGCTCTGCAGCCAAGGCCCTGGTGGATGCTTCTTCTGACCTGGTTTGAGGTGGGTCTGAAAATCCATCACTTCAAATCCCAGACCCATTTTTGAAGATGTTGGCCTGGCTGTGGCAGCAGCACTGAGTCAAGGTGTGAGGTACAGCAGTGACACTGCCCTGTCCCGTGCACAATGTGTTTTGCAACAGCTGGCGGAGCGATGTGCTCGTGGCCTGAGTACCTTCATTCCCAAAAGGTAAGCAGGCAGGCTTGGAGAAGTTCTTTGTTTTCCTGCAGCTTATGCTGGGTTTTGCCAGAGCACATTGACATGATGCTGTGCTTTGCTTCTGCCCTGGACTTGCATGCTGGGGAGGGATGGGATGGGCACCTCAGCCTTCCCTGGACCAGCAGGGGCAAGATTTGAGCACAGAAGTTCAATAGCAGCACTCCAGCACTGCCTCTTCTGACAC
The DNA here is from genome assembly GCF_031753505.1 of Anomalospiza imberbis. NCBI lineage: Eukaryota > Metazoa > Chordata > Aves > Passeriformes > Viduidae > Anomalospiza > Anomalospiza imberbis. Next base: position 9,339,201 of record NC_089688.1, on the reverse strand, counting down.
TGAGCCCCAAAAGAGAAGGAGCTCAGCAGGAGAAGGACATGAATAAAAACACTGGGAAGACAAGATAAAACTGAGAGGCAAATGATAAGCAGAAGACAGAGACCAGTGCTGGAAAGTTGCATATGTTGGTCAGGAAAGTGTCTGGAAAGATCATGTGGTGTTGTACACTGCTAGCAGAAGGTGTCAAGGAATATATGTCATCGTGTCTCCTGGCTTGTTGCAGGGACTGGTGTGTGCAAAAGGAATTTTCCATAAAATATTCAGGTATTTCATATCAGTATTTTTGAGTGAATTAAACAACAGTTAATGGGAGGGGACTGGCAGGGCAGCTGACAGGTTTTTTTTCCTGTTACATGACAGTAAAAAAGACCCAAGAGCAAAGCACTTTTTTCACTGGATCTACCCCACAGACTCCCCCTCAGGTTGGTTTCTGAGGAGATGTTTTTTAGCTGGGCCTGTTTCCCATCCCCCGGGGAGAAGGCAGCACCAACCGAGCTGGCTGGGGAGCAGCACCCTGCACCCTCTCTCTAAGACCCAGCCCTGCAGAGAAGCTGTGCTGTCATGGTACCAGGAACATCAAGGTGGGGAGCACACCATGTTAATTCAAGGGGTTCATGAGAGTTCTCCAGCTGTCATTTCAGTTGAACCAGCAGACCTGGCCCTCAGAATCTCCTCTCACTCCAGGAGCTGAAAATAATTCCCCTTTTTGCACCAGGACTTCATCTGTTTAGAGGATGGCTGGTTGGATATGAAATTATGCAGTTACAAGGAAAATCTTGTATTTTTTAACTTCAGTTCAATCTGCCTAGAAGCCATAGTGCTCGTTGCTCATGTCACCCGTGAGCTGAGCCAGCAGCTGTAGCCAAGAGGTGCAGGAGAGTCCCAGCTGGGGGCCATGGCAGGAGCGCTGCTCCCAGAGCCCCTCCTGTCACATCTCTCATTTTCTCTACTATTTTCTTGCTTATCCCTCCTCCTGGGGCACTGTGATGTGAGGCCAAGTTCTCACCTGTCCAATCGCCTCGTCCTTGTCCCCTGGCCATAAGCTGGCTGGAGGGAGGGGACGTGCAGCCTCTGACCCCAGTCCTGCTGCCCTGTGCAAGCACCTGACTTCTGCTGGCTGAATGTCTGCAGATTCTGCAATGTTTCCCCAAGTTCCTGATTTATTCCCCGTTCCACTATCTTCCCAGTTTTGTGTTATTGCCAGTATTCTGTGTTCATTCTCTAATGAGGAAAGCCTGTAAAGACCATTCAATTAAGTGAGATTTAACAGGAATTACAGGCTTATAGTCTTAGAGATTATATTTAAGAGGCAATAAAGATGTTTTATTACTATGTTGTGAGACTCTTTCCCAGTTACTCTGTATTTCAACTTCAAAGGATTTTTTTAATAAATAAACTTTTTTAAAATCTGCAAAAGGTGCTTCTGTGTGTTTCTGCTGGCAACGATGCCTTGTGCTCACCTGTTACGTACCAGACAGCCACAGGCAGCCAGGCCACTTTTTAGGATGGCCAAACAGACCCTTCTGTGGGCTGTGAGTCAGGAGAGTGGCTGTGTGGTTTTTGGACACCACCAGGCTGGAAGGAGGGGAGATGAGAAGCTGGACGCCATTGACACAGGCCCAGGGCAGGGTCACAGAGAGCCCCTGGCCGAGCTCCCGTGGTACAGCCCACTGCAGCAAGGTCCTGGGGCAGGGAGGTTCAGTCTGATGCCCGTGTCCAGTGGGCTTTGCTATCAAGTTCCTCCACGTGGTCAGGGGATGTTTTGTCTTGCCCTGGCTGTTTCCTCACTGTGATTCAGCAGATCACTCCAGTTTCTACAGTGTGCTGTTGTCCCTCCCTGCTGACTAGGATGGAAGAAGGCCGGTCATTACTGACGGTGCTTTGTTATTTACTCCCCCTCACCCACGGCCCCACTTTGGTCTTCAACCAGCATCAGCTCATGCCTCACTCTGTACTAGCTGTGTCTGTGGGTGGCTTTCCCAGGACAAAGTTTTCCTGCTTGGCCAGCTGCTGCTGCCCCTTCCTCACCACTTCAGACCCCTGTGACTTGTACTGAAGCTGCCTGGCCTCCTCCATCCCTGCAGCCAAACCCCAGAGCTCCTTGGAATCCAGGTTTCTTTGCAATTAGTAACTGTAAAAGGCCAGAGATGAAGCAGAGGACCTCTGTGTATTCTGAAAACCTGTCGTGTTTATTCCTTTGACACTAAAAGACCGACAAGCCTAGGAAGTCCTGTGAACTATTAACAGCAAGAGTCAGCAGTGACAAAACAGAGCTCTGTTCAAAAGCTGTGCAGTACGGTACAGCAGGAGGTACTGGGAGAGGAATCATAGGCCCTGAGGAGAGACAGCATGGAAAACACACACCAAAACACACACCACCACAATTAGAAAGCCAAGCTACCACAGCATGAAGTTCACAACAGCTGGGGTGTCTAGTCTAGATTTTTCTTTTTGAGATGATCTATAACACATATAACAAGGGCTGTGGGTCTGTGGGCCACATGCTTTGGTTGTGCTGGAAAGCATGAGGTCAAAAAAATAGTAAGTCACATGTCCTCAGACCTCTGAGAATCACAGCATTGAGCTGCTTCACAAGCAGAAGGCAGTTGCTTTTACATATATCTTTGGGTTGTTTGCCTCTAGCAAAGAGGTGAGCTTTGATTTCAAAGCAGCAAGATAGGCAGGCACCTGTTTGCACTTAGGGAATGTGCCTGGCTTGCATCTTCAGCTCCTAGCCCCCCTGTCCACTTACCCACTAGCCTGGTTCAAGCACTTGCACTTTTCCTGTTTGTGGTACAACCAAAGCTGTGAATCTCTTAGGGCTGCGTAAACCTTAAGGAGGAGTAAAAAAAAAGAAAAAAAAAAAAAAAAAAAAAAAAAAAAAGGAAAAAAAATCAAAACAAACAAAAATCCCACCCCAAACACCAACACCTCTGGTCAAAAAATATTTTTTCTCCAACTAAAATAAAATCTCTTCATCATGTTGACCCAATCCTCCCCACCATTTGCTGTTGCTGGGCTGTGATGGTAGGCGTGCCCAGCTTCCCTGTCCATTCCCAGCAGCTGGCACACAGGAGAACCTGGCACCGAGCACTGGACAGAGCTGCGGACACAAATATGTAAAGACACACCTGTGTGGGTGAGTGAGGGGACACTTCTGCCTTTGGCCACAAGCATTGCTATTGGTTCGGGGGTTGCTTTTTGCTAGTGTTGGTTTTCTTGGTGTGTCAGTGTGCTTTGCTCCGCGACAGTGCTGCAGGGACAGCCCGGGGCTACGAGGCGCAGCTCCACCCACCCCTGCGGCCGGGCAGCCCGGGCACCTCCACTCCAGGGCTCCCCAGGCGTGCGGCAAGCACCGGCACCGTGCCCCGGGCCTCGCAGCGCAGAGCCGCCCTGGCGCTGCCCTGGGAGACAGCCGGCACCGGCTGCGGCCCGCGGGGGCGTGCGGAAGGTGCCGCAGCGCGGCAGGGCCGGGCTAGTAGAGGTCGGCGCTGTTCCTGTGGGGCGGCCGGGCCTTGCCGGGCTCCGGGCGGTCCGGCGGCCGCCGTGCGCCGCCGTCGGGGCGGCAGAGCCCGTCCTCGCTGCCGGCGGGCAGGCTGTCCAGCGTGCTCTCCTTGCTGCCCGCGGCCTGCGCCGGGCGCCCGTGGCGGCGGCGCGGGCAGGCGCTGGGGCAGCGGGCCAGGCAGCCGGGCAGCGCCTCGGCCGTGCAGGCGTACATGCCGGCCGGCACGGCCAGCACCATGGCGCACACGATGACCACGATGTGGATGAGCTTCTCGCGCTGCTCCATCTGGCTGACGTCGCTGCCGGTGACGAAGACGACGCACTGGCCCTTGCGGGGAGCCTGGTTCCGCACGGCCACGCACACCTCGTACTTGGTGGCGGGCAGCAGGTCGGTCACCGAGTACGTGTTGACGCCGGGCCCGATGTAGATGGTGTCCTTCTGGGCGGCGTCGTAGCGGCCCACAAGGAGGGTGTACCAGGTCTCCCCTGGCTCCGCCGCCGCCGCCGCCGCCGCGAACCACTCCAGGGTGATGCCGTACACCGTCTGCTTGGCGATGCGCACCTCCACGTGGGCGCCCGGCTCCGCGGGGGCCATGGGCGCCCAGCCGCGGGGCGTGGTGGACGCCCACGGGGCCACCACGCGGAGGTTGATGGCCACCGAGGTGTTGCCCAAGAAGTTTGCGGCTGTGCAGGTGTAGTTGCCGGCGTCTGCCGGCCGTGCCGCCGGGATCAGCAGCTCCGAGCGGACGGTGTCCTCGCTGATGGGCTCCGTGGACACTGCGGGCAGAGGTGAGTGGGTCAGCTGGGAGCCACCGTGCCCTTGGGCAGCCCCAAGGCCGGTGTGGGACGGGACCCGCCCTGCCCAGGGACAAAGGAAGAGGGGCACAGGAATGTGCCAGACCCCACAGAGCTGACAGCAAAGCGTTGTCTGTCTGAAGGGCAATAAACGCATTGGGACACCCAGGCGTGGGAGACAAGGAGTGTGTCCGGCCCCCTACCCAGTACAAGCAGCTGGAGAAGCTGCTGTGGGCAGAGGCCGAGCTGCCCATTGCCATCAGCATTCTTAGGCCAGGGCAAACCAAGAGAGGCACTGAGGAGGCACACCTACATTTTGGACACATCCTGTGTTAGGATTAAAATGTCAGACTCAAGAGGCTCAGACCAAAATAGGTATATGAAGCTAGAAAGTGTTGGGCTGGAAGTGAAATGCAGTTTTAAGAACAGTGTGAAACCCTGTCATCTGCCCAAACAGAGGTGTGTGGCTGTGGTTAAGAAGAAACTGTATGTAATTAATCAGCGTGTGCTTGTGGAAAGACACACAAGTGCTGCTACTGCACTGCAATTGTAGCAAATATCAGCCCAGGATTAAGGGCTAATGCTATCCTATTTAGTTAGATGGTTTATTAGGGACACAGAACCTGTGTGCTGGCTGCCTGTGTGTCTTACTTCACCTGATGAAAATAGCAACTTGTCCTGTTGAAGGCTCTTAGTAAAAATAAACATGAGGGAGGATGGATTGGGAGGAAAAGGTCTCATATTACAACACCTTTGCTAAGGAATGTAAATAAACAATACTTCAGGTAAACAACAACCTCCGTTTCAGTTCATTCTGAACATGAATGGGCAGAGACAGGAAACAGGGCTGCACAGTTTTGTGGTTTGTGTTCTATTTCTTGAGGGAATGAATACATGGGAATAGTGTAGGAACATACAAGTCTGTGTATATGGGTGTGGGCTCATACAAATACATCTACATGTACATATAATTATACAGAATGTGTGCAAATATATATAGTATATGACATAGTAAATTGTGTAGTATATAATATATAGTAAGTATACATTCATATTTTGATAACTACATTTATATTAAATATGTGCAACTAATATAGGATTAGTAGTTCCTACAGTCATGTATCATGAAGAAAGAGCTGCTTCTTAAAATCCACAAGTATGACAAGTATCATGAAGAAAGAGCTGCTTCTTAAAATCCACAAGTATGATAATTGTATAAAAATGAGGCCATGCTCCTTTTATCTTTGACTGATATCCTGCATGAAGCAGCTCTTCTTATGCTGGTCAGATGTGCTTAGTTGCCCAGGATGATTGAGATCATTTGGATTACTGCCACCACAATAACTGTGGTGTTCTAAAGGGGCTGGGTTGCTGTGGTGACTGTGATGGCCTGCAGACCTATGTAAGTAGAATAGTACAGCATAAATTTTTAATTAAAATAAAAAAAGGAAGAAGAAGAAAAAGCTTTGCTTACCATTAAATGCCCTTAAAAGTTTGAGTGCATAGGTCCACCAGACAGCCGGGGAAGGGCTGGCTTGCACAAAGCAGGTCAGGGTGATGTTTAACCCTGCTGGGACTGTCAGGTTGGTGTCAAGGGCTGAGGTCAGGGGCTTCATGCAGCTGTTAAGCTCCACTTCGTGAAAAAACTTCCCTGTCCTGAATTTTGGGCCTGAGCAAGTTAAATAGGAATTCATCAGAATAATAGGCGGACCCACAGACTTGATAAACTGGACAAATCCCCGCAGGCGACAGTCACAAATCCAGGGGTTGTCATGGAGGGCCAGGACGACATTGGAAATAGCTTCTAGCGGCCCCTCTGTCCTCTGGCTTCTCTGGTACACGGGCCAGTTGTAGAAGACATCCCTGGATATGATGGTAAGCTGATTTGAGGATAGATCTAAATAGGTCAGGTTGGGCAGATAGCGGAGTGCGTGCTCTGGAAGGACATCCAGCCGGTTGTGCTTCAGATCCAGGATTTTCAGAGTCGGGGTGTCTTGAAATGCTGTCCATGGCACCGAACTTAATTTGTTCCCTTGCAAGCGCAGCTCCTTCAGAGCTGGCAGATATTCCAGGCTCTTGATGTGCATCACTGTGATGTTGTTAAAATTGAGCCACAGATACTCCAAGGCACTAACGTTCTCAAAAGACCCACGAGGCAATTCTGTTAGGTGAGAATTTTCTATTCTGATTTTCCGGATGTCCTGAGGGATGTTTGCAGGGATCTGCCTCAGCAGTGCTGACATGCAGAGCAAACTCCTAGGGAGGAAACCAGAAAATTTTCCAGGTCACAGACTACATTTGAGGCCAACAAACCAGTTCCCTATGCATGTCTACAAGCACTTGAATAATTATAAGCTATTGTATACAGGGCATGCATAAGCCATCCATCCATCCATCCCTGGAGTTTACACCAATTTTGCCATAAAGAATGCAATTAAGTCATAAAAATGGTTATGTATGTAACTACATATCTCAGACAAATAGGAGAAATCTCATTCTATGCTCAAGACAACACAATTCAAGTATTAGAGGTGGCACTCCATGCATAAATCTGCTTGGTTTTGGTGCTCACATAATCAGCAAGTTCCTACTGGGGCTGTCTGAGCCACTTCACTGATGCTACAACAGGGGTAACAGTGTTCTTACCTTCCAAAGCTGTCCTGAGAACAAGAGCATCCTGTGATGCAAGATGAAACAGATGGGTTTATCTTGTGGAAGGCCAGAAGAAGAAGAAAAATATGACAGACAGGGTCCATATTCTCCTTTAAGAAAGCACTGTGCAGGGGTTTGCACCAAACACGCCAACAGCCTCCAAGAAGCAAATCCTATTAGCTGTAATCTTCCTTGACGCAGAAATAAATCCTGCTGGGGACCCAACCCTAAGGAAGACATGTAGTGTGGTTCTCAGTCTGTGTCCTAGTGCTAAAAACCACCCCCAGTATCACTCTTGGCATTTCTTCTCCAGCTGAGGGGATTCTGACAGACGTATTTATTTGGTTGGGAATATGAAGATGGAGCCAAAACCACTTCTTTTGCCAAGCCCTTGCAAATAATTAACCAGGCCAAATTTTTTTTTCTTTTTTTTTTTTTTTTTAATTTCACCAGGTCTGTCTCTATCTCTTATATTTTAATGACTTTTATCAAGGCAGAAAGCCACAGTAAGGGCCAGACTTCAGCTGTAATTTCCATAGTGCCCCAATGCACAGTCCATCCTCCCCCAAACCCTCCCTGCAGCACTGTGCACGGTGTGTTCTGCTCATGGTGAGCATGAAGCCTGCTCCCCAAACCTAAAAGCATGAAAGCATAAGCATGGCAACTTTTTCCTCTGAAACACAGCTGTGGCCAGTCCATGGGTTTCTCTGACAAGAGTCTCTAGGAAGTCAATCTCTTTTGTATAAATACAAATTTTCAGTGCTATTCTCTGGCTTTCCTCATAAGATACATGCTGACTACCTTTCAGTCATCTTGAAAAACTAAGCCGTTCTGAGAAGGGATTTTGAGTAACCAAATTTACTGACCTCTTTTAAGCCAAAATAGCAGGTTTAGTTATGCTTTCCAAGCAGTTATGCGTTCTCCTGGGGCCATCTAGTGTGGATGGGCTTCACTACAGCCTGCACAGGAGCACGCCTGGGAAAAGGGCTGCACCTCGCTGCCCGTGTGTGTGATGCTGGGTCACAAAGCAAGATTACCCTGGACCTGCTTAACCTCTAACCTATGGGACCAGGATAGGAAAGTATTTAAAGTGTTGCAGCTTAGAGCTATATGTGGCTCTCATGGTTGTGCTGCTTTCAGCCTACAAAAGACACAGGCTTGATTCTGCAGTGTTTAAATCAACAGGAGCTTTTATTTCATGGCAAATCAGCAAAATGAACTGGTGGGGAACTTTTGGGGACTGATACAGTGCTCTGTTTCTGTCCTCCATGTACAGGGAACAGGCCACAAGGAATGGGCCTGTGGAGATGCTATTTCTGGCAGTGACTCACATCTAACCACAGGCATAGGGGATTTTTATGGTTTGGGTTTTTCAGCTGAAATCTTCCTTATTTGTCCATAGTGCAGTATTTGATTTTTCAACTGCCCTGCATTCAAACCTGTCAGTGAGCTGGGAACAGGAAAGGCTGCTGGTCTGTAGCACAGCAGATGCAGCAGCTATAAATCCCCCACTGGGGGGTGGTGGCTGCTGGGGAGTTTCTTGGTGAAGCTGCTGCTGTTGCAGTGGGGGTGGCACCACTACAGCCCCCGTCACCTGAGGCACACACTCCCTGTGCACTTCCCATGTAGCCACATAGAGGGGACACCCATCAGCAGGGCTGGCTGGCTAAACTGAGGATGTTGCAGGAGCAACAGTGGCAGCTGCCATGGGAGGGTGTGTCCTTCCCCATCACCCATCAGCCACTGAAGCAGAGGGACTCAGGGACCCCCACTCCCACCCAGCAAATGCCGCAGTCACTGGTGCCTTTAGTCTCTTTCTGTGGTCTGCCATGAAAATATTCCCTAATAAAACAGTTATATTTTTTATTATAATAATTTTCTATTTTTACACTTTACAGTAATAATAAATACAGTTTTACAATAATAAAATGATACAATATAATAAAATAATAAATAAATAAAATAATATAATATAGTATTATATTATAAAATATTAAATAGAAAATAGAACCATAAAATAATTCTATATTATATTATGTTATATTATACTGTATTATTATTAGCTTTTTATATACTCAAGACACTTAGTATAATTTTCTGCTAAAAGCTAATATCTATATTCTAAATCTATATTTCTATTTCTATTTCACTTTGTGGCTTCATATATTTCTGTTTCTCCAAGGGTTTCAGTTCAACTCCTGTGCCTGGATTTCCCTCTGGTCATGTGCCCTGAGGGTCTTGCATCACAACATCTCCCCCTCCTGTTATAGTATATCAAATTATATTATAGTATAGGTAATATAATAAATATAATATACCATATTGTATTATATACCATAATAATATAATTTTACTGTAATAAAGTAATATTATTTTACCCTTTACAACAGGCAATAACAGTAATAAACTATTTATGATGTAATTAGTTAGACACTCCTGGGTGTCAGGAGTGAATCCTGGAGTTTGGCTATGTGTGAGCTGCAGGGCCTGGGAACAGAAAGCTTCCAGTAGAGTCAGAAGAAAATCAGTGCCTTGATATGTTCAGCTTTAGAGGGGATGGCACACCTCCCTGTGAGGGGATCAGTGGCTGAAGCCCCCCCAGATCACTGGCATGTTCAGTCAGGCTGGACAGGTGGCAGCCACGAGGGATGGAGACACCCATCAGTGCCAGGCAGGGAGGATAGACAACAGCACACATGGTACCAGGGAGGCTCTGGGGTGGGATGCTTTGGCTGTGCCAATGGCACCAGGAGGGACAGCTGGAGGGATTCACCACTTTTAAGGCCCAAAACCTCCTTTGCTTGAAAGGAAGCACCCTTCCTTGCCACCTTCCTACCCCTCCTCCATGGCCCATGGGGAGGGTCTTAAAGTATGTGGCAGCTAAGTCATGTCTTCAAAAAATCTTTCATGGAAAGTGAAGTGTTATTTATTTACAGGTTTATAAACTACTGGTGTTTCCCTCCATGTACATCTTAAAGCACAATGCCAAATGTCCTGGGATGCAAGAAGCAAAATGATATCCAGGGTTCTCTGTTAGAAATACCTTATTTTAAATAAATGAATTGCTTAACAGGAAAAAAAAAACAATAAAAAATAATTGCAGTTGTTTTCCTTTTCCCACATGAGAATTCCTGCCAGTCTGACCTATCTTCTACAGGGCTAGAAAATGGCCTTTCAAAGAGTGGTGTTATTCAGTACCATGGGCCAATGCTCTGGCTGTTTTCAGGCTGATATTTATTTGCTGCTTGAGAGGCCATTTATCTAAATATATCAAGTATACTCAGAAGGTTCAGTATTAACCTGAGAGTCCAGTGGTGAACCACTTACCTAAGTTGGATGAATTAGGGTAGAGAGAACGGGGAGGAGAAGGGGGGAGGGGGAAGTAAGGGAAATAAATCGCCCAGTGTTAGCCACAATCATTATGCTTATGTTCCCTGCTGGACTGGGATTTTGCTGCCTTTCTAATTCTGCCCAGTTTATGCCTGCTTGTAAATGTAATGGTCACTATTGTGACAGCAGATGTCCACTCAGCTGCTCTTTAACATCATGTGGCATCCCGGCTGAAGCCAAAATGTAGAACAAGCTGTCTAAAACTCAAGCTGTCAAAATAAATCTCCACAGAGACAGTGTCTATGGGAAGTGGAGTTTAAGAGACTGCGCTGATTGCCAAAGCAAATGCCAAGAGATCACCCACTGTGTGCTGCCAGCTATGGCTGGGGAGTCAAACTCCATCTTGAAATGACATTTCTTCTTGTAAGAAATCAAGTCTGGGCTGATGCTTTTCAATTAGTCCCTCTGCCATGGCTTTCAGTGTTAGAAATCACTGCTGGGCAGGACATAGGCATTGAAGGCTACAGTTGGGTGTTTTACACAGTGCATGTATCAAAGTGCTTAAAAAATTAGTTGACATAATATGGTTTAGTGGGCATGGTAATATCCTGCCCAGGCTTGTTAAGAGGGAGTGCAATAGCAGATGTGTCTTACAGCACATCTTGAGAATTGACTTTAATCAAGAAAGAAATGGTTTCCTCCTTACCTGGAGGTAAGGATGAAACTAGGTGCCTAACAGCCCTTCCATGACAAACAGAAGATCCAGTGAGGTACATCTTTACATGTCTGATACCTCTGAAAAGCTGACCCAGAGCATTAAAGTCACATCAGCTTCCTTAATGGTTTGAAATTTCTCTCATAATTTAGCAAATACAGGGTTTCTTCTCTGACCAGTGCCAGACAAGACAGAGCTTGTGCAAGTTTGTTCCTATTGCCAATTGTGCATGAACCATCAGTACAGTAGAGAAAGGCTTGTCTTGAACAGCAGCAGCTGAGATGATAAACTGCAATGCCTCAGCTATGAGACCATGAGAGAAGGCACAGGAATGAGAGAAGTCACATTTATTCTATTTGGGATCACTATTTATTGCAAGTACAAAAAATATCCAGTAAAGTCTGTAGAACTGAGCACATCCACAGTGAATGTCCCAGGATGATCCCTCGATGGAGCACAAGCAAAGAGGGCCAGCACTGGCCCAGCTGGTGTCCTCTCCACAGCCAGTTCACAGACCGAGGCTCGCAGCAGGTGAGGGCTGCTCCTCACCGGGGCCGGTGCAGCAAATGGCCCAGCTCATGTCTCTGGTCAGCTGAAAAGTGAATAATTCTGGTTCCCAGTCAGCTCCTGCAGACCTGACTTACAGGAAAGTCCTTGGGCAGCAGGTGCACTCTGTTCACCACAGGAAAACTTCAGGACAACCTTGGTTCTTCAGGAGCTTACCCATCGAGTGCCATGGTAGGGAGAGTTCTGCACAGCCCAGTGCTCCTGCTGCGTATGTGGGCAGGACCCAGGCTTACATACAGCAATCCTTGCAACTTAGCACAAAAACTGCTACTGGAAAGACACTTTTTCCCTGACTCTAATAATCAGGCTGGGACAAAACTTTAAAACATTTTATTAAACTTTGTAAATAAGGAATAGATCTATTACGCACCATCTTTCATCAGTCAATTTGTTGCATTAAAATATATAATTTTACAAAACTTTATTTGTAAATCTAAAAATCTACACAGTCCAGTGATAGAAATAGCATTAATTATTTTATACAGGGACTGACAAATTCTCCCAATACAAGAGAAGTTCCTTATAAATGCAAGGAATACAGGGAGTCCTCTCAAAAACTCTTGTGATGTGTCCCTGTTGCTGGTGTTTATGTTGAGATCAAATGACTTGCTTTTTCCATCAGGCCAAGTAATCGGACATAAGTGAAACCCTTCTGTACAAGGAGGACTTGCAAAATCCATACAGGGCTCCATTCCAGCCAGTGAATTTTGTTAAGCCACACTGTACATACACATCCAGAATGTGAGTGGACGTCCTTCCAATAAATTTAAAACCACATTTCAGAACAATTCAGCAAGCTTTATCCATTAGCATTTCAACTTGACCGGATCTTTCCCATTCAACATTTGGCAGAACAGATATAATTTTCTTCATGAATAATATTTATTACAAAGAGAAAAATGTTATATACAGTATTACTACATGAGGGACTTGAGTGGAAAATTACACATCTGGGAATTAGCTTGTGATAAGCACTCAGATTCAAATTCCAGTGAAGCTGCAGAACTTAAATGACTGATCAGTTCACCCTGACTACATTTAGATTAATATTAGACAGGCTTTTTTCAGGGTCCTTGAATTTGTAAAACGTTTGAAACCCAAAAAGACTGCACTGAGCCTCTGACACCACATCACTATCTCCTGCTCTTCACAAAGCAACTTCTTTCCATGACCAAGTCACAAGTACCTGGCTGATCATGTGGGCTTTCACCATCAGTTTTGCCAGGAGCACAGACAGCAGTGACAGAGCTGCTTTGGGAGAATTTTGCAAAACTGTCTAATGTAGGTTTTCCAGTATGATTACAAAGCATTACACCACCACACACAATGTGCAAAGTAGGCCATTGTATGATTGTAATCTAGCACAGCTGGTATAAAACATATTCTACTAATTACAATACAGATACAAAATGCCAGCTAGGACTGATACTGAAAGGCCTTTGCTATTGTTGCATATCTTCAGAACAGAATTTAGGGCCAAAATGCAATCAGCAAATGCTCTCTATTATGCATTCTTAGCAGTGGATTGGGTTTTGTCTCTTCATTTCTATCTCCTTTGCACATTTCTCTGAATTCAGAGCATAGAGTTGTAATTATGTTGGACATATTAAAAAGGGTTGCTGTACATCTCTGGTGATCTGTTAAGCATCAAGCTGCATGTTTCATGCAAACATGGGGGATGTAAAAGGTAAGACTCTCAATCTTCACTTTCATGAGTGTTTTTATTAAAATTACTAAATACTCCCCTGGCTTGTCAACCAAAAGAACATCTAAAGAGCTGAGAAAAAAAATACGTAGCATATTGCAGAGCAGGTCTAAACAATACCAAGCAGAACACACTCAGAAATGTTTCCTAATGTCCTTACACTTAGTGTGCATACTTCATTTGACAGGAAAAAAAAAACAAAACAAAAAAAAAAAAAAAAGCGGTCCAGGAGAACGAGGCTATATTCAGAGAAGCTTTTGACTGGATACAAAGCAGCCAACCCCAGGTGGTGTGAGCAACATGTTTCCATAAAGCTTGGGCACCATCTACTCTCTTGCATCCTCTTCCAGAACATGTCAGAAGCATGGACAGGGTGGCTGCAGTACTGGCGTGGAATCACAGGTACAGCCACACGCTTCCCACTGGACAAGCTGCCAGTCAGCCTAGGTACTCTCAGCAGAAGTATTCATTAGGCTGTCCCTCTATCTTTGGTATGGCTTCCGAGTCCACGCTGGAGCGGGCAGACAGCAGCCTGTTGGACTCGTCAGGGGTGTGCCTGGTCAAGTACTCTCCTTCCACGCCTTTCGCCTTGGCCCCAGGAGACAGGCTTTCAAAGGTGACGTACGATTCCTGCACGTCCTTGGGCTTTCGCACAAAGCATTTTTTGCAGCGCCGTTTCAGTGCTCCACAGCAGACCACCAGAGTCAGAGGAAGAGCAATGACACAGGCCACGCTGATGACAACCACATTGATGAGCTTCTGCGTCCCTCCTGCACTGACAACTTCATCTGTGGAAAATATGATGCACTGCTCCTTCCTGGGGATCAGCCCTTTCACACAGACACACACGATGTATTTGGTCTTTGGCAGCAGCCCATAAAGAGTGACCTTGGTCTTCCCTGGCTCCACGTTGATCCGCCGCATGTCCCTCTCCCCAAAGACAGCATAAAGGACACTGAACACTGTGGTGTTCTTTGCCATAGGCGCCTTCCAGGCCAGGGTGATGCTCTGGTCGGTGTCCCCTATGACCCTGACAGACCTCACCATTCTCTCTGGCTCCTGCTGGCCCGTGGTGGGGCTCACCAGCAGGTTCTGGGGGTTGCTGTCTTGTGCCATGTCCGGGAGGAGGACGCTGTCTCCGGTGCCCGCCCCAGCCCCCAGGGTGGGCACGGTGGAGGTGGTGATAACATACCTTGCCACCAGTTTGTCATTGTAGGCAGCTGCCTCCATCCCACTGGCCTTGCCATTCCATGTGCCTTTGGCACTAGAGTTAGGGTCATCCGTGCTCTCTGAGTCTGTGATGATGAGCGAGATGAACGCCTCTGTTGCCCCCAGGAAATTCTTTGCTTTACAGATGTACTCTCCAGAGTCAAGGTAAGAGACTACAGGCAGGCCCAGGATAGACCAGCTCATCCCATCACTGGAAATCTCTTGGTGAACTGCAAGGCAGGAAAAATGTTAAATAAACAGGCAATAATAAATGGAATTAATTCCAAGTTTGTAAAATATTAAGACTCCATCACCAAATATCTGCTCAATAAAGTATATGATAAAGAATCATCATTTCTGCTTGCCACCAAGAACATTACAAAATCAAAATAAACCTAAGAAAAGGACTATAATTAGATTATGTCAGGATTTGAACTGCTTCAGAATGAATATACGTGAAACAGTTGATGCTGTTTCCTCCAAACTGATGTACAGCTTGAAAACATAACAGGAGAGGTTCTTCCATTAAAAATAAAAGCAAAATTAAAATTCTTATGTAGGTACAATAATTGAAAGAGTGGAAGGAGCAGGCAGCAACATGATCTATTCAAGCTTTAGATGCAGTCTGTGGAGGCAAAGAAAATACAAACAATGGAGATTTTATTGTAATAAACACACACGGACTAGCCTAGAGTATATGGAAAAATAGTTGAAAGATAATGTCCTTTCTACTGCTTAATTATTGCAGATGTTTATCCTTACACAGGTGTACATTTAGTTACCACCAAATGATATGTATATAGCTGAGTGTTGATTTGCTCATGTGATTTACTTGCAGACTAAAACTAGCTTTTTTTGCCTTTTTCTATTGGTGCAGAAAAAAAAAAAAATAGTTGGGATCTTGTGGAAGGGTAAAGCACCCTCTTCATGATTTAACCAGCCTCCTTAGGATGGGCGTGTGCTGTCTCAGCCCTTTCCTGCTGAAAGGTAAACCAGGTAGATATCTGAAAGGCAAAGGTAAGAGAATGCAAACTTCTCCCAAACCCTCTTGGGGTCAGGATCCAGCCTTGGCAACCAGGGTCCCTTCCAATGGCAGCAAAATACAAGGTAAAAGAAGTTACTTTTTCAGTTTAATTATTTATTGAATGAGTATTTTTAAAAACATAAAGCTATGTGTCTACCTATGGCAATAACCTGTAGATACAGACTGTGGACTGTTTCTCACTCTTTTCTGTTCAGAACACCAGCATTTCAAATAGTCACATTATAGCATTGGCACAGAAGCTGCCATTGCTGAGAAATAACCTATCTTTCCAGCCAGCTTTTTATTGAAAGATGCTAGCATCTGATTTAGTTGGGCACAAAATCCATCATTCTCAGTTGTAGCTCAAAGTAAACTCAACATAGGCTTTCAGGAAATCATCCCGTTCTATTTTTTGTAGTGGCTCTCTTTCAAGTGTAGGGGGGATGTTTGCAGCATGATGGGTACACATCATCATGAGGGGCAGCTCTGCTACGTCCTGCACATCATGTACAGCAGAGCAATGACTTGTGCAGATCCAGGAAACGATACTTATTACAAATGGTTCTACTACTGAGAGAGAAAATTGCTCTCTTCCCTGTTATGTGCACCGAGGAGCCCTGTAACCCTTGGAAGATCAGACCCAATACTTAGCAATTTATCTGCTGGGTTTAGAGCCTCTATGACAGGGCAGGACTAGGATACAGGAGTATTCAGGGCAGGTTGGAGGCAAGAAGGTTCAGGTCCTGACTGAAAACTTCTAGGACAAAAAGCTAAGGACAACTGTCTTCAGCAGAACAAAGGTTTCTTCCCTAAATTCCCCACAAATTAAAGGACCAGTGTTGCAATTACAGCTCCAAACTTTCTTGTGAACGGAAATGAAATCATGATCAGTCACAAAACCAGTGTCTGTTTGAAGGCTTCCCCCAGGAGAGGTGCTCAGACCAGGTAGTCAGGGTTTCTTCCATAGGCCTTTTTTTCCAGGACAGCTTGTCAGTCTGTCAGAGGGAATGATTCCTTGGGGACATTCCCGCTGAAGTATTGTATCCTTCAGCATTTTAGTGGGTGTTTTTTTGTTGTTTAATATATCAGTAATGCTCTATGTTTGCAACCTTTTCTTTCTTCTACAGCTGATCTGAATCCCAGTTGAATTCACATCAGACATCTCTCTGCCAGAGATGTTTCCTAATGGATTAGCAATAGAACAGATTAATAGAATATAGAATAATTCAGTGGGAAGCCTTTTTAGTGACTGAATAATTAACTAACTGAAAACAGCTAATTGCTACTGTTGGAAATATTTCACTGCTTTAGCTCCAACAGATTCACAAGAAATCCTCGTCTCACCACCACAATTGCTATGAAAGAAGGCAAAGCCAACTTCCTGCACATGATAACAGACATTTATCTGATAATATTAAGATGAACATATAAGTAATTCTATAATCCATAGAAAATCAATGCAAGAGTGGATTGCAGCTAGTACAGGTCTGCCTCACTCATTCTACGTGTGCAGAAAAGCTTAAACCAAACCCACCTGTGCCATTCAGCTGAGCCCCATCAGCTCTCCTCCAGCTGAGCTCGGGGATGGGCACACCCGTGGTGCCACACCGCAGCAGCACCGTGCTGCCCAGGATAGTCTTCACCTTGGCCACAGATGTGTGCACCACGGGGCTCTGACACTTCCTCAGCTCCACCTGGCTGAAGAAGACTCCTGCAAGGCTCCGGGGGGTGAAGCATTTCAGCCTGGGCTCAATGAAGGCTATGTTAGGAGACTGGAAATTTAGGAAATGCACCATTTCGTACAGACTGCAGTCACACACCCAAGGATTGTCTTGCAAGCCTGTCAAAAAGAAATTGGGGCACTAAGTCACTCCAACAGCACCTTTTGTTTCTGCCACTTTCGTGTCTATTTTTCAGCAGGACAAAGTGTGGTAGACTCCCAGTCTGCTCTACAAGAACTGCCTGTGCAGGAGTATGTGGGGAGGGATGGGTGTGTCCCCCCACTGCTGCTGGCTGCATCTGATGGATCCCACAGTTGCCAGGATGGAATAAATGTGACTTGCTAAAGTATCTCCAAATCTGGATCTGAAATAATATTCTTTAAGTTCAAAGCAGGATTATTCATATCATGAAAACACTGCGATTCGTGCATCTAAAGAAGCAAAACAAGAATTTATTATAAACACATTTTGTTCCAGGATAAAAGAAACAAGTACTCACGGGAGAAGGGCTGTGGATTCTTTTGGCATGAGGAGACTATGAAGTCTCAGACAGGCCAGAAAATTGTCACTGGACATTCTTAAAATACTAGCCAGATTGTCATGCCACTTTTCACACCTGAAATAACTGTGGCTGATCTTACTTGCCTGTCATAGTTCTCTTCCAGCCCTGTTAGTCTAAGTTATTTTCATTATTTTGGTGATCAGTTGCTTTTCCTGAAATGCTCATTTATACTGGATAACATGAAAGAACTGTTTTAAGGATTAAATTGGAAAGTATGCCTGTTACAGTATATAAAAAATGTAGATAGACCATAACTATATTAAGGCTATAGACACAGAAAGAGATATATTGAAAAACATACTCCTGTTTCAGACTCTTGGAATGTTTCTCTTCTTTATTCTGCTCTCCCAGTTTGCACCTATTGAATTCCAATTCTGAAAAAATTATACGTTATTAAAAATAGACCTGTGAAGATAGTACTGAAAAAGCAGATTTGGAACTGGAGCAATGCATATCCATGTACAGAAGTTGCTGCATTCTGATTAAATCTGTGTCATCCTACTTACAAATGTTCACATCCAGCTGTGCTGTGGACAGGTTGTGGTCTCTAATGATTTTAGCTAGCAGCATTGGCACCAGGGATATTAATGCCATCAAACCCCAGGCACACATTTGAAGCCTAAGCCAGGAGCATGGCTCCCAGGCATGCTGCCTGCCACAGGGGTGAGCTCTGCTCCCTCTGGGGGGGCTGCACCTCCTCTTTTCCACGCACAGCCCGAGGACATACCTGGGGGCTGGCACCTGCCTGAAAGGGAAGAGTACTAATACTCCCTCAAACTGTTTTTAAGATGCTGTGAAAAAACTTCTGAGTGCATTCCATATCTTCTTCCCAGGGCTCAGAAGAGGATCTAGAAATGATGGGTTTTGGCAGGAGGTCAGTTCTTGTAAATTAATATATTAAAGTGAAGGGGACTTCAGCTTGGCTTTGTGGTTTTATGGCATTTGTGCTAGCAGTTTCTCGTTCATGCACTAGATAACAATTGGTCCCTGGTTCCCCAGCAGGTGCCCCAGCTCCAGCTGAAGCAGCAGCACCACAAAGCCCAGTGAGGCCTTTGCTGCCCTGCACAGCACAGTTCCACGGGCTCACGTGGGCAGTCCTCATGTGGAAAAGCTTGCACCCTTGGCACAGACTAGTATCCAGCAACTTAGCAGAGGAATTACTACTTCTTGAAGGAGTCTGCAAGCGGTGGCTCTGGAGTCACAGTGATGCACTGCAGACAAGGAATGGATTGGGCTGACTCTTTATTATTCATGATTTTTTATGCCTCCATGAGAAACAGTCGTGAGCAGAGTGAAACAGAAACATGCAGCTGTGTTTTCCCAGCCTGCTCCTGTGAGGGACATGCATTTTATCTCCAAGGTTCCTATGGGTGTCCCCAGGATAGGACCTAGAAGCTGGAGTGTATGTACATTACTACATTAATTTTAGCATTGTACTACATGAATTTTTTAAGATCCTGGCACAATCAGCCTGTGCATAGCTGGATACTACTCGATTTGGCCACGTGCATCAAGGCATGATTTGTTCATGATAAAACACTCTCCTAATCTGTATTGAATGGAATAACATTTTTACACATAATTTGACTCTAAAAATAAGAAGGGAAAAGTATGATCTAGGCAGTTTTGCCACGAATGAAATGGGCAATCCCAAACTGCCAATTTTGGCTTAAAGAACTTGTTACTGCATCTAGCAAAACAGGATCATGAAACACCTGCTCCTTTCCTGATGCTAGTGAAACTTTCAGCAACATCTGCTAAGGGCACTAAAAGCTATGTAGGTAGTATTTTGTATATTTTTAAAGTCTTTTATCTCTTTCCAATGCAATCTGGTTTTAAAAACTTCACCTCCCTAAATTTATCAAGGGAACAAAGAGCAGCAAGTACTTGCCAGAGTGAGATGAAACTAGCAGTGCCTCTGCTGAGATTATCAGCAGGTGCCTGAGCTCACACCCCTGGCTGCAGAGGCTCTACATGCAGATGGCAACAGCTCTGAGCCATCATCAGCCTGCCGTGGATTTGAACAGTGAACAATGCTAAAAGACCATGTAATAATCCCCTGAACTAGGAAATAGGCTCAAAACCTCAATTGGGCATCCTGCAACTGGGAGTCAGCTGTGAGAAACCCTGACACAAAAATGGATAATTGCCCCAAAGCTGTACCTCTGAGGAGCCTAGAGCTGCCACCAGAAAGGGTATTCTTGGAGCTTC
Organism: Anomalospiza imberbis; assembly: GCF_031753505.1. NCBI lineage: Eukaryota > Metazoa > Chordata > Aves > Passeriformes > Viduidae > Anomalospiza > Anomalospiza imberbis. Next base: position 9,319,206 of record NC_089688.1, on the reverse strand, counting down.
ATAGCTGCCCTTTAAGGCAGCACTGTCTTGGTGTGTTTGGGTAGACTAGGGTTTAATTCTCTGTGAACAGATAAACAAGGCTCTGGGAAGAGACAAATTGGCAGCTCTGACCCAGATTTTATGCTCAGTCATGGCATTATTCCTCTTTAATTTAGACATAATCAATGATCCATCCTTTTATTTAGTTCTGCTTAAAATGGGTCAATTCCAAACACAATGCTATTAGAAAAGAGCACACAAATTATGAAGAGCTGTAAACATATTTGTATTTCTATCCAAAATGGCAGTGGCAATAACTAAAAAAGCTTTGAACAAGAGTCACCAATTTTGTGCTGCAAAGATCCAAGCAAGTAATCAAATTTATGGCATAATAGGATGAGCCTGAGGTGTGTTTGTTAATATGCAAATGAATTTACACACATTATTTGGGGTATGAAATAGTATACATATAATAGCAGTGTACTTGCTATGGTAACCACAGTGGGTGAAAATGCTGTAAGGAGATGAAGAACTCTTGACGTTTGTGCCCCCTGCAAAATGGCAGGCATTTCACTTACCTAGGATGATCTTGGAGTTATCACTGGGGAAGTAGGGAACAGCCTGGAGGTTGGCCCAGGTGGCAATGAGAGCCTGAGGAAGAGTCATCAGCTTATTGCTAGACAGATCCAGGTATGTGATATTCTTGACATAACGAGCAGCATCTGGAGGGACTGAGGTGAGTTCGTTGTTGTGTAAATCCAGAAGCCTCAGCTGTGGCATGCCAGCCAGGCTGTCCCAGGGGAATGATATTAAGTTGTTCCCATCCAGCCTCAGCTCCTGCAGACGCCGAAGGCCTTTGAAGGTGATGCTGCTGAGGCTGGCCAGGGAGTTATAGGGCATCCAGAGGTACTCCAGGTTGTGAAGCAGGTGGAAAGCCTCTCCTGGCACCCTCCGGATGGCTGTCTTTTCTATCCGAAGCTTGGTTGTATCAACAGGGATGTTCACAGGAGGGAGGGTCATCTCTGGGTCATTACACAGCACTGTCCTGGTGGGGAAAGACAAGGACAAGCAAAGATGTCTTTCTTTTATTTTGAAAATATTTGAAACCTTATTTTAATGCAAGATTTTGATCTGCCTTTCTATTTTCACAAGATTTCTTCTTGTCATTTCTTTCTTGCTGCTGATCTCTGCATCACTGGAGTGGTGTGAGTCCGAACCTGGTCCTGCTGGGTTTTGCTATCAGGTCTTCTAGAGTACTGATGATAGCAGTGACAGCATTCATGCACAACAGAGGATTCTAGTGCAAGTTAAAACAAGGATCCATAAATTGGACTACGAAATCCCTACAAAAAGAAGCCTTATTGACATGTGGGAGGGCAAGAAGTTATATAGATTAAATATGACACGGGAACTCTGGTTTGAGAAATGAGAATAAGAAAGTCAGGTAACAACTCCTTGGAAATACTCTGGAGTAAGCTCTGCTTTACTATGGAGGGTGTGTAAATATGGTAGCAGTCACTGCACCATAGGCACTTATAGTCATGAGAGTGAAAGCACAGAAAATCAACTCTTTGGAAAATGCTATACTGAAAGCAAGGCAGATTTATGTGTTTTAATCATTCCTCCTCATTTCTAATCTCTAAAGGTCAAAGCATGAAAAGCCTGTGCTGCATTTTTGCAGCCTTCATAAAAATATTGTGACTTGGGATTGTAAAGCGCCATAAGAAATGAAAAGAGACAAAACAGGTCTCTCAGACTGAATTTTAATTTGCCTATCAGCAAGTAGGGGAAAGCAAATTCTTAACAAAACACCGAGCCACCTGCAAAAGGTAAGAGGTTGGATGGGCGTGTTCCAGTCCACTTGCTGAACAAGACACCACAAGAAATGTAATGTGATAAGTAACGTTTTCCTATCACACTGTCTCTATAAACAGAATATTACAAAGCTGTCAAAACCAGGCTGGTTTTGGCTGAAAGCAATTATTCCTCTACTATCAACAAAAATATATAACACTGCTGAACTGCTCAGGCACACTTCCCAGATTTAAATGCTATTTGAGCCTGCAGTTAAATTGTTAATTTATAATCAAAACACAGTACATTACTCTCACCCAACACTTTTATTGTGGCATTAAATCCTGCCCACCCTCTGCTGAAAGTTGAGATTTTGAGGAAGATAAAAATCTATCAAATAAGAAAAATCCAGAAATCCACTTTCAATAAAACATTTTTTCTTTGTGCAGTCATGTCACAAAATGTTACTAAACAGAAACACCATGGCAGTAAAGCAGAATGCTTCTCATAGTGTCCCTAAATTATGTCAGTGAGCACTGAACTATGGGATAATCTATGGGATAATCTCCTTCTAGTGAGAAATATGAGTCATAATACAGAAAAAAGGCAGCATTATGCTCCTTAAGGGACTAATGGATATTTGCTTCATTATGTATCTTACTAAAATGCACAACATCTTTTTCCAGTCATTGAGAGGAAATTCCCCTGGGAACTGTGACAGTTATGGAGAAATAATTGGCTCTCACACTGTTACACTCCCTTTTAGCAATTGCAGTCTACTTGTGTGTCTACCATGCTTCTTACTGTGAAAGTTTCTAGTATTAAATCTATAGCACCATAAAAGAAATAAGAAAGTAGAGCTATTTCATGGGGTTCCAAAATATCTCATTTCAGTAATGAAAAAATATTTCAGCCTAGAAAAAGTTTGTTACAAAGGATTTTGCAAATCCTGTATCTCTGTCACAAAACCTCCTCTTCTGTGAACCACACCTTATAAAAATATGGCCTCTATGTTCTTTAAGTCAGATACTTTGTGCTTACCCTTCAGAAGGAATCTTTTATAACAGTCCTCCAGAGAAATGTATGTTCAATGGCTTTGCATTCAAAGATGGATGTCCTTCTGGTCTTGCCTTCTTTTTTAATGGTAAGTTTCTAGTCTGAGAATTAACTTTTTTTTTTTGTTACTGTCTGTTTTTTTTTAGTTCATTCTTGTCTAAAGTATATTGCTATGCCTAAAATCTCCAGCTGAAGGATTTTTTAAGTAAATTGTTGGCTTTTGTACCACAACATGAATCAAATCTAGTCACACTTTAGCAACAAGTCAGCAGAGTAGAATAAAACCTTTTACAACCAGAATTTTCAGCAGAAAAATAAAAAAAATATATTGTTTAAATTTTATTCCCTTTTTGCCATTACACCAGCAATAATTATATCACTTCTGTTCTCACAGAAGAGATGCCCAAACGCTTTCTCTGAAATCAGCTTACTGTGTTTTCAGAAGCTAATCCTCTGCAAATATAGCTAGAGTGTGGAGCAACCGGAAAAATAATGGCCACGAAGTCCAGACACAATATTTTCTCCTGCGAGCATCCTTGCAGAGGAGCAGAAACACCCCCCGACCCTGCCGCGAGAGCGCCCGGCGTACCTGGCCTTGGTCCCCTCGCCGAGGCTGTGGAAGGCGCAGCTGCACTGCGAGGGGCAGGAGCCACTCGCCCTGGGCAGCCCCGCCAGCGCCGAGCAGCACAGCAGAGTCACCGCCACCCACATGGCGACCTGGGCATGGAGCACACCTGGCTCTAGGCAGCGTGGAGGGCTTCGCCTATTTGATCCATCGGCCGCTCACATCTTGTTAACTCCCTTTTGTTTTCAGCCGCACTGTGATCTTCCAGCCCTCGCTGAGTCCATCAGATAAAAAAGGATAGGCAGGGATTAAGGATGGGGACTTGAGTTATTTTCATGAAGGTGCTTATTGCTTCCCAGAACCGGACTAACGGCATTTCTTCCTTCAGCAGCCCCTTCAAAACACCTTCCTCTGGCAGTCTGGGGCTCTCATGCAAGAAAAAAGCAAATATATTTTGGGGGACCTACATCACAGGCAAAATAACTATTATCTAACCAGGAATTAGCAATAATTTAGTTCCCCGCAGAGGTATTGGGAAGATTTAAAACAGTTATTTGTGCTAATAGAATGTAAGCCTTCTATCTAAGAACATTAATATATATATAGTGATGTTATTAAAAGGCTTTATTTTCTTTTAAAGACTCCTAGTTTGATAAAGCAGTTATTGAACTGTTGGCAACAAGCCTGTTACTGATAAACAGTTAATAACCCAGTAAATATGTACATATTTCAGTTTCTACCAGGGCTAGCACACACCTGCAGGACTGACCACTGTGCTCTGACTCGCTGACACAGCTAAGCTCAGATAAGCGACCCTTTTGGAGATGCCACCTGATGCAGGGCTGAGTGGCAGGAATTCAGGAATGCTAAGAAAAGCTCAGCTCTCTCTTAAGGTCAGCCAAAGACTCACCTCACTTTTCCAGCATTCCTCCCTGTTGTGGACCTGTTGGTACTGCTTTTCCTTTTGGAATACATAATGAGAAGTTACCACTCAGATGTGCAGCAATAACACACCTATCTATGTACAATCTACCTGAAGGTTAATGACTGTGCTTACATCAGGTTTGTTCCTAACAGATTGCTCGCCAGGATTTCTGGAGTGGAGACCTTCTCATGCAGAGTTCAACCTGTGTTCTTCGCAATGAAATTATGCTGATGATTTTTCAATAATTTTTGGTAATGAACTTTTGAAGTTTCAAGGTAATCCAGATGTGGTTTGGGGCTATCTATTAAACAGACATTTTATGGTGCCGTAGTTTCACATAAGCTTGTTTCACAAGTTATTCTGATAATTAATTAAGGCTTGCAAAAATAATTTATTGAGAGGATGGCCCAAAGGATTACTTTCCCCCCTGCTATTTTCACATTCTACAAATACTGTTGTTCAAAGAGAAATTCAAATATCTTATTATTTATCTCTGAAGAGGTGAGAACATAATGCAATGCTGCTCATTAACTATCCATAGTTGTGCTCTCATTGACTTCCATTAGGTCTCATTTCTAGATTTAATGATTTCCCAGTTCCCTTAATGATCTCCAAACTAAGACCAAGCTTATTGTTTGTTTTTTTTTTTTTTAGTGTACTCATTGGTCAGCTTGCCTTGCTGCCCAGACTCTGCCTCAGCTCAATACTTACAACATTGACCGAAACATCTGACATTAAATTCTACTTGAAAAGGCAATGCAAGATAATTAACCTCTTGCATCTGTTTTCTTTTCAATGCATCTGATAAAGTAGTTTCCCTCCATTGGAGCTCTTAGATAATAAACTTTTAGAAAGCAGAACTGTAGTGTAAAGTTTGCTTTCATGAACCTCAATTTTGCCTCATTAATGAAACATTTAAGTTACCACTAAATGTCAGGAGCAGTAGAAGTAAAGTTAATTTGTAAAAATCAACAGCAATCAATAAAGCATACCTTAGCAGCAGCTAATGCTCTGCACTTTGTCGAGAAAGCTGCTATTTACTTAACATGACAGAGTCACTTCTGAACAAGAAAGAGAATGACCTAGAGGTAGGCTGAGAGATTAATAAAACCAGATAAATAAAAGAGGTAACATTAACAGGTTTCACATCTTGGAGTGTATTCACAAGTGTGTCTCTGGAAGGAGGAAAAGGAAGGGAAAAGGACCAGTTAACTATTAACCCAGCTAATGTTTTATCAGCCCTTACATGCTGGAGTTTTCCCTCCCTGTTGACTGGATTATTTTATAATCCTTCATCGACACATCACCACCAAATGATGCAAATGATGGGTTAACCATCAAGACACAGACACCATGTTAGGCTTGATCTGAATGGTCAAGAGAGTGAGTCTGCCCTCACCCTGCAGAAACTCAACAAGAGGTTCATCAGGATAGTGGAAACCAGCTCAGGTAGGCTTTGGACATAAGGAACTGGAGGAGAAAGAAGTAGAGGGGGAAGGCCTTGGTGCACAGGGAGCAAATATATTCCCCTGGTTCACAGGCTACATAGATCTGTGGCCATTCTGTTCCAATGCTTCACTGTTTCATAAACAGTAAATAATTTCTTCCTAATATATAATTTAAACCTCTCCTCTGCCAATTTAAAGTGATTCCCTCTTGCCACTACATGCCCTTGTGCAAAAAGTCTCCCCAGCTTTCTTCTAGGCTCCTTTTAGGTACTGGAAGGCTGCTGCAAGGCCTCCCCAGAACCTTCTGTTCTCCAGGCTGAGCAACACCCATTTTCTCAGTTTGTCTTCATAGGGGACATGCTCCAGTCTCTGATCATCTTCGTGACCCTCCTCTGGATTTGTTCCAGCAGGTCCAGGTCCTTCTTTTGTTGGGAGTCCCTGAACTGGATGCAGTACTCGAGGTGAAGTCTCAGAATGGAGCAAGCAGAAGAGAGCAGAGAGGATCAATGGAACAAAGACAATGAAACGAGATCCTTAAAGCTGTAAGAGTAGATGCCAGTACCTGCACATCAAGGACTGCATGAGGCAGCATTGATGAGTGGGCTGCAAGAAGATGCTGCTTCTGCTTATATTCATGCTCCCTCCCTAATTCAGGGAGATGGAAGAAATAAAACTGGAAGCAAAATCTGATTGCTGTGTTCAACAAGACTATGAATTCGCTTCTACAAAAAATTCTGGTTTATCCTGAAGCACTGTTTGCAGTACAACAGCTTTCTAGATTTTCATGGTATTTTTAAGGCTTAAGTGTATTACCTCCTCCCAACTACTGAACAGTAATTCACACATTATGCTATCTAATGTAAAATGAACACTCATTAGATAATTTCCTTGTAAGTGCAGGTGATATTTATTTGAGACTTTAAAATCAATACCATATTTTGCAGTGCAGGAGTAAAAACATTTTTTTTTCATGACAGACAATTCCATTCCATAATGAAACTAGTGGGAGTTAGGCTCTTTACTTCCAGAAAAGTACAGTTCTGCACTCCCAATCATAATAATTGTGCTCCTTGCTGTTTACTTAGGAAGGGAAGTAAACACTTTCTTCTCCACACCAAACTAAAAATAGCAGTTGTAGGAAAAAACATACAAAAAAGCAGTCATAAAGTGTCATTCATCTGAAGTGTAATTTGTTTTTCATTCTCTGAGAAGAACCAGATCTCCCATTTATATTTTTGGTGTAAATAAATGCAAAGCAAATGGGGTCAAAGTCTACTGTCAGCAAAGTTCAGCTGTGTTCAGCCATGGCAGTCTTTCTTATCTTTCTTAGGTAGGGTTATAATGCAGAGAAAAAAATTTGCTTTGTATTTAATAAGATTAAGTTAATTATTTGACATCATAGTTTCAATTTTTTTCCCAGAAAAGCCAGAAATGTTTTATCAGAAGATTCTCCTCACAAACTCTCCAGCTTAACCTGAGTGACAAACACAGCATGCTCCACTAAGTAGTTCATTTTTAATATGGCAATTAGACAGAATTTATTTCTATTTCTTTTCTCCATATACTTAGAAAAATATGGCATAAAACAAATCAAACAGCATATATTAGCATAAGTGAAAGCCATAAAATACCTTATTATCATGATTTTGTATGAAAGATTTTATTAGCAGGCAACACAGGCCAGACACAATCAATTTCATTAGGTAAATGCACCTCCAAGAAGCTTCTGGCAGGGCACATGTAAAGTGGAAAATCCTTGCCACTGATGCAAGCCGAGCGTGCGTTAATGCACGACGTCATTCTAAATTGGATCTCGCACTTAATGCTGATGAAGGCAGCTCCTCCAGACCTATAGGACCAAAGTCATTACCAGAGCTCTGGACATGCTGAAGAAATAAAACAAACCCACACAGCTTTTGGCATGGCACATTACAAGCCTGTCAGTGGTAGTTGTTTTGTGCATATTTACCATGGTTGTTACAGCCAGAGCAGAAGAGCAGATGTGAGGGCAGACCTCTGGCCCATGGGGGAGATGAACTCACACACCTCCCTCATGAATGCTGCACTGTACCCATTTCTGTCCGTGCAGCAGAAGCCACCACGAGGCCCCACTGTGGTCAGCAGTGCCCAGCAGGGCAAAGCCTGGCAGAGGATGGAGGGGTTCACCCAACCCCCCTCCGGTGTTTCCCTGTCTGCTCCCTCTGCGCTCAGGCAGCGAGAGAGGTCTCACCCTGGCTGAGGCAGATGTGAAGGGCTGGGCAGAGCCTCCAGGTCCAAGGGAGAATGAGCCCCTCAGCAACCAGTGAGATAAGCTGGACACAAACCCCTGCCTCACCTTAGGGGAGGAGTGGGCCAGCCACCATGGCCATAGCTCTTCTACTCTTCTACAAAGGCCCCACAGTGACAGGCAAATTCCACCAAGATTGGACATTCAGGGCCCCAGAGCAAAATTCTCTGGGACAAGCCCTTTGTGAACTCCTCTACACAGGGAAGGCAGCAGAGGAACTGATTATCAGGGAGTTACCAAAACATACACCTAGAACAGCATAAATGTCTGTCCAGCAGCATCATTCTCACTGACAATAGTACTGTTCTCCGAGATGCCTCAACCACATACACATCCCCAGTAGTCCAGTTTAATGACTGGACATACCATGGTCATATCTGATGTATTTTAAATGAGCGACGCTTTCTTAGGTTTATATTCCTGGTCCCATATCTCTATTGTACCTTTATTGCCTAAAATCCAGTGCAGTTCCCTCAGTTCAACAATTAGTTCAGCTAATTTTGGGCTTAGCATCTTCAGCTGCATGACAAAGGGAGTCATGCAGTCATGTTGCTGACTGCAACCACCTTTTCTGATTTGGACCTTAATAGTATTAGTCTAAGCCCAGCAGAGCCACCTCTGCTAAGGAAACAGTGGCTGTTTTATTTTGCTTCTTCAGGCATGCAAGAACTTCCAGCATTGTTTATCTGGCTCCTGAATGCAGATGGAGCACAGTGTTTTACACAGCCACCCTCTGTCCTCTTGCCAGTCTGACAGTCACCAGCTTTCCTACTCTGATTTACCTGAATACAGCCCCAAGATTTTGCAGGCTGAGTACATACCTTTGTGGCCATTCTAGTATACTTCTTGGAAGCTGCAAGTCTTACAAGGACCAAGAAAATGTTTGGGAAAACAAAACAACAACAAAAAAAAAAAGTACAAAGAACAAGAAAAGCAAAGCTTTTACCTTGTTTTTATTTTTTTATGTTATTCTTTTCTGTCCATTCCATCCAGTAACAGTAAACAAAAGCCTAGCTTAGACTAGATAATTAACAAATTAGGGTTTTATGTGAGAAAAAATTTAGATGTGATTAATCCCTGTAAAAGTAAACATAGATCTTACACTGAAGTTGAGGAAAGCTATGCAGAATTCAGGCTAAAGTAATGTTTGTGAAGGAAATAGCAGGAAATTCGGGGAAATCCCGACACACAGACACTGGTAGAAGACCGCTAAGACAAACAAGATATACAGTACTCCAGTGACAGGAAAAAAGATGTGCTTATGTCATATGTGGTCTGGAAGTTCATCTACATATATGGTCAGTAGCATAGACTCATGAGAAATGGTTCAGGGAGAATCACGTTGCTTTTTTACAAGAGCAATAATAAACAGGAGAACTGGTGTGCAAATCCTCTCTTAATACAACTAAAGCACCTCTTGAAAGCAGAGGGTTTTTCAATAACTGGGTACTGGTCTTTGAACTGTAATCCCTGGAGGAGTTGTTATTCTCAGCGCCAAGGGGGAAATGCACTACCAGTGTTAGGTACATCCTGCATTCTGTAGGACTGCCTTCTCCTTCAAAGTCCTGAAATACGTCACTGTTCAGCAGGGAGAGACAGCATATCTCATTATACCGTGAATACTTATATGCCTCTAAAACTAGTAGGCTAACTGAAAGAAAAACATATTTATAGGTGTCTAGAATGCATTTTGAGGGATGGGTAACAGACAAGGGCAACAGTTATACATATTTGATAACGATCATGATTAGTACATCCAGCAAAGACTAAGAAGTCTAGGATGCAATAAATGTTCTAGTAACTTTATTAATTTTCTAGCCTGGGTGGATATACATATATTTATGAATTACACATTCAATTTATGGTGAATTAAGCTACCTGTCTCTGGAGAGGTAACTCAAACAGTAGAGGCAATGCTTCCCAGCTCTACAGGAAGTTCTGACTCTCAAAAGACTGAGGTGCAGCAGCAGGCAGAGAAGCCAGTCTCAGCGCTGCCTGGTCCCAGGCGTTGCATCCTCATGGAGCCAATCACAGGGCTAAAGTGTGATATTTGGGGAGCAGGTGATAGATCTGTGTCCTTTTATGAAGAGACTTTGACACAGCACTGCTCTGGCTCTGACTCTGAAGTTGCCCCTCCTGGCATTCTTACTTCCCACCAAGTTTACAGCTCCTTCATTTTTGCTCAGCATGGCCAAGAAGCTTTCCCCAGATATTATCCCTGATCTTGATGCGTTCTCTGTACTTGCAAGTGAGCCCTTTCCTCTAGCTTCCTCTGCACAGACAGCATCTCCACCCCTGGACCCCACCCTGTCCTAGGTCCCTCACACCATCCCCACCACACCTGGGGCTCACTCCTCAAAGCACAGCCACTGGCTCCTGCCTGCCCCAAGCTTCCTGGGCCCCGCCCAGGCCTTCACCACTACATCTTGCTCCAACAGCTCTGAGACAACTGCAGAGAAAATCAGATTGCACAGAGTGCCATACTGTGTTATACCGACTGTTGAGGAGAAGGGTTATTATGTGGCTGCAGGCATTTCCAAAGGGCTGATGCCTGTCCGCACACTGCTGTGATGACTTTTTCCCCTGCATCATCCCTCCTATGGCCAACACCAGGTGCCTATTTACAATCTGGGTCATATTCCCTGTCACCCCTACCAGACTGAAACACATTTACACAACTGCAACTAGAAGGTCTCCAGACAATACACTTTCTGTTTCCTTTCTTTGGCAAGAAGCCTTTCCCATGAGGACCAAGATTATCACTCATTTCAGTGATACCAAACTGCAGTTCTGGGTGACTGCATTCCCTGCCTGCTTCTGCTGAAATGCTGCCATTTTTCATTTAAAGGCGTATTTCAATATAAAAAGTCAAATTTGGCTAAACCTGAATCAGAAGAAAAGATTAGGAAGGCAGAGGAATAATAACATATCAATTTAGCAAAGTTCTTGCTGTGAATATAAAATACTGTGTCAGTAATCTGCATTGATTGCTTGAAGAAAATTCAGAGTGCATGAGCACTCTGTTATCTTTGCACTGCACCTTTTTTTGTTGTGCTGGTACCAATGCATATTTTACAGAGATTAATATGCTCCCACCAAATCTATACAGTTCTATGAAATCCATAGGAACATCTGGCAAGAACCTATCATATAATTTTCTGTGTATTCCTTGCAAACAGATTAGTAACCAGTGAAATATTCTTAAGTGAGAGGGTAAAAGGAAATGGATCTGTTATTGATGCAGAAAGGAGATCAGTGGAATTCAAATTATGTAGTTCTAGGATAACATCAGGTTGATCTAAAGACCTTTCCCCCTCAATTTGGAAAGAGCAAGTAGCTATTGAAAGAGTGCATAAAGTAGAAAGTCATAACTAAAAACTTCATCACTAAGGAGTTAATGAGCGTCTTTTGCAAACCTGTTATCATCTGCATGTTTTCCCTGACTTCACAGGAATACACAATGTGAGGTTACATCTTACATAAAAAGGACAGAAAGGAAATGAATGCAGCTTTGTTTTACCACTGGAAAAAGAACTATCTTTAGAAGATTCTATCAAAGTCAGTAATTTATTCCTTATTTGCACCTCCTCTTTGCTTGAAGAAAACCATTTACAACCTGAACTTATAACTGAAGTTAGCAGCCATATTGGACCATATATCATTCCATACTATCTCAACGTCCCCTTAAAAGTCAGCTTAACACAGCATCAGCAAAGGACTTAAGAGACTGATGCAGGAAGTTTCTGTCAACATTAATTTCACTTGAGTCAGATGCTGAACTGCCATTGGAAAGTTTGTCTATGACTGACTTGTGCATTTAGACTCTGCACTGATAAATTAAATGAGATTTAGACATGAAAAGATTCTTTAAGAAAAGCAGTCAACAAGTTACTAATAATCATTCTAATAAAGGTCTGTTAAATCCAAGGGGACTGGGGTAGTAGCCTACTTTCATGGAAGAAATAGTATTGGAATGAGCAAAGTTTGCCCCACAGACTTTAATACACTCCACAAAAACTACCAGCAGTGTAACACATCTGGGAGATTTGCTTGGGAGCGAAGGTGAAGTACAGTGGCAGGCAACCAAAAGTACCTGACAGGCCTCAGGAGGGCAGTTCAAATATCTGGGTACTTTGTCCCCAGTCTAGAGCTGTGCAGCTTTATGTTGACAAGCATTGCAATGAGCCATCCATTTTCAGAACTATCACACTAGGAAGATCTACAGCACAATTACAAGATGTAGCACTAATTTTTTTGCAAGAACATACAATGGATCACTATTAAAGCACAGGTTTATATCATTCATTTGCCATGCTAGGAGGCAGGACTATCACCTTCTTCGTCATCAAGACATGTAGGTGAGTGAAAGGCAAATATAACAATGGATTTATGAGGTGCAATGTAATTTTACTCTGCTTAAACCAAATATCTGTATAGCCTAACAAATATCATACCCTCCTGAATTCTACTTCAAAATCTAAGAGCATATCCATCAAGGCAATTACCTACATCAAAAAGAGCTGAAAATTGAATACCAGATATCAAAAAAACTCAGCAAGATGATTTCACAACAGCCTTGAAGCTCTAATCAGTTCTCCTTGGCATCACAGCCTTTAAGCACAGATTTCAGGAAAACTGCAAAAAATCCACCGTCTTCAACCAACACCCCTGACTGTAAATGCACCCCTGAAATGTAAACTTCACCACATAGTCAGGAGAACTGAACAAGCTCTGGTGGCATCTGGAGTGAATTCACTCTGACACCTCAATCAACAGGGAGCCAGGTCAGCACAGCGTGGGGCTTGAGCTGGGGGAAGCTCATATCCCCTGTGCTCATATCCCTTTCTGCTCCTGTTTTGCAGTAGGATTATCAGGATGAAGAAAGTTATGTATCAAAGAAGGAGCTAGCATGCCTTGTTAAGGCAATGAGCTGGAGGTTGGAAAGCTGCAGGCTGCACATACTCCAGAGCCGCTGTACACCCAGACTCCAGTCCCCAAACATCTCCAAAAGGACAGTAAGGTGATTCCTGTGAGTGCTCACAACTGAGCAACTCACGTCCTTGTATGTTTAGGGCCCCAAATCAGTACTTTGTGTTTGTCTTTAATCAAGCTGTGCCAGTGTGCATATTAATTTAAGCCTCAGTTACAAAAATGAAATATGTTAATATAGAGAACAGTCATTACCAGAAAAATACGCTGGCCAGTTTCTGAAAAAATGGGTGAGGGGAAGATCCACAAGCTGCAGAAATTATTGGTTCATACTTTTCCTGTAATTATCAACTTAATGAATGCCCCTTTGTTTTTCAGGTCACTCCCCAATTACATGTTTCCTTTGTTCCACAACATTTAATTCTTTTCCAGTGTTGCAAAATTAACTGGACAGGTTTCTTAATCTTGTATCTACAAAGAACTTGTTGTAATTGCCATGAATGCTTTCATTTTGCTGGTGTCTGAAATACGATTTGCAGGGGAAGGGGGAGTGCGGGTTGATGCTAGTCCCATCATTAATAACATTCCTGCAGGGATTGTAGTGGTGGGAGTAAAAACCCCAAAGCTTTTATATAATAACAGCATGTGTTTGCACGTGAGCTGCTCCTTTAAGAAGCCTTGGGCTACTGGAAGTAGAGAGATCCAGAGAAAAGGCAGCCCCACAGCTATATCAGAGGGCAGAGGTTAAACCTTTTGGCATATTTACCATAAGAATGGTCACTGCACACCCTCTCCCTGAAGGCTTCACTGAAATAGAAGTGTTTGCCATTGGCACTGCCCTGCTGGTTGAAGGTAAGTTTGGTGTAGGACCTCGGCAGCAATAAGATGTTTTTCCTCCTCTTATTTCTGGTAAGAGGGGGGAAGGAAAATTGAAGTGAACAGAAGCATTTGTGGTATGCTGACCCTGGCTACTGTGGCTACATCACCCCCCACTCATTACTTCTGATGAGTAAATCAGGGTGAGCTGCAAGCTTTTTGCTGTGAAGATCTGCACTCTGTGCATAGCTGTGGCAGTGAAGTACTTGCTACTCAGCTCTTTTCTCAGGAAATTGGGGTGTAATATTTTGTTGCTGACTTTTAAAGGCAACTTTATCTTCCTGTGGGGAAAGAAGTTGAAGTGACTGAGTCTCTCAATAAAATTGGACTGTTTGTTTTGTGGGTTGTGATGGCTGTCTTACAATCAAACATGACAGCTCCAAAGAAACGTGCAAACTGTTAGCATACATCCAGACTGTATTGGTAGCACTGCAATTAATGGCTGCTGGGAAAAGTAACAAACCATATCAATTTAATATAGCCAATGTGATCTTTTCTTTAGTCATATTCCACTTATTGAGAGACTGCAACACAGCTGTGAATTTATAGCTACCTGGCAGCTAGCAAAGGCTCATAGCCAGGATAATGTTGGTGTCAGTCCCAGGGCCTGGGATCCCATTCCTTGCATAGTGCTGATCAGAGGGGGATGTTGGAATTGTGGGGCCCAGCAGCAGAGGAGGAGAAGCTGTGAGCACCCTCCGAGTGGGATAAATGCTCGTTAGCTCACCCCATGGCCGTGGAGCATGGCCACTCACCTTTGCTGTGCACCTGAGCTCGCGTCTGGCTGCAAAGGACAGCTGGAAATGCTGTCAGACACTCTTCCTTGGAAGAGAGGGGAAAAAGCTTCTACCTCTTGCCCAGGGCCAGGCTGCTGCCTAAACAGAACTAAGCCTGGCCAGGAGTCCCTGAGCCATGTGCACAGCCTGGCGGGACCTGCGCTCCGATCCTGAGGGGTGGGAAGCAGCAGAAGGACAGGGACAGCACTGAGGGCTGGCAGAGCCTGAGACTTGGGTCCTGCTGGGGACCTGCTTGTGGCACCATGGCTCTGCCAGCCCTGACCTGTGCCGGGGGCTGCATTCTGCCAGGGTCCTGCAGCTGTGGAAGTTCCAGCAAAGAGCCCTGTGGCAACCTGCAGTTAAAACTAGGTGTAGTCTAATACATTTGTGATTTACTAAACATAAGTATTTTCCATCGAGTTTTAGGCAGAATGCGCCCAGTAGATTAGCATTAAAACTTTATTATTGTCATCTGGGTTAGAAGACCAATCTAAACAATCAAAGATTAATTCACTTTTTGAAACACTCTGAGACAAAGGCAATGAAGACCTCTCCTTTTCTTGTGGCAGCTTCTAAGTGCAATTTGCAAAAAAAAAGGTTGTGGTGAAGACTTGCATTCACTTTATTAAGTGAACATATTTGCTGATCTAGAAATGAAAATTCAACGCTTTTAAAAAATAATTAAGTAAGTTCTCTATTTGTACACTCATGCTGACCTTCAAGAAAGTAGAATCTGGTAAAGCCTGAGGCTTCCAAAAAGAGGGAAAAGATAGAAAAAAATCTCATATAGTAATAACTTCAACTCTACTCTAAATATGCTCAGAACACATTTCTCCTAAAGGCTTCTCTGCATTTGAGAGAGTTGACATAATTTTTACCCTGTGGATGGGAGGTAATCTGGCAGGGAGGAAATAAAAACAGCAGATCTCAAATGACTCCAAATATTTCTCCTGGAAATATTTTGTTATATATTGTGCAATGATAGACACACATCAGCTATTACTATGGTTATGCCATCAGCCATTAATGCAATAAAGGTAGAAGCAGGATTTCTGACTAGAAAAAAAATCATCCATCTTATGTAACCACAGAATTAAGACAAAAGGCATAAGTAACTACACTACTTTACAGAATTAAGGGATATGGATTTTTTCTGTGCTACAGCATTTCTTTTCCCAAGAAGAGCACAAAGGCATAGTGCCTCTCATCTGATTGAGACTTAGAGAGTGGATGTTGAGTCAGATCCTCATCAGAGCTAAAATAATTCAGGTCGCCTTGAAAAGGGCATTAAAGGACAAAGCTTGAGTTTAAACTAGTGAAGGATGGGCTTCAGAGTGGCACAGCTCTGTGCTGGGTGAATAGCTCGGGTTGCTTGGATCCCTCTCTTAGGAACAACATAAACTTATTTTTTTAAATCTCAGTGACTGCTTTTCATAATTAGATTCTTCCTTTCCATGTATAGTCTGTTGACGAGGGACAGTAATAAGATTGAGCTGGTGTAATTCAAGCACTGTGTAGGCTACCCTGAGACAGAAGCCCAAAGGGAGGCAGGTTGACTGAAACATGGCTGAGGGATTTCTGTGCTTAAACAAAAAGGAATGTTATGATGGATTTTAAATACAAACCATTTTTCTATCAAAGTCAGGCCTGGACATGTGTACACCAGCAGCATGCACTGGCTGTCAGCTCTCTTGAAACTGCCTCCTCTACGTCTCACTTGCTCTGAACCCTGAACCGTGTGTTCCTGCATGGAGCCTGACAATCCTGTTTCTCTTATTACAAGAAAAGTCAGAATTACAAATAAGATCAAACTGCTTCTGCTCCACATGACTGAAGAAGTCTGAAGCACTGGCTTGAGCTGTCATCCAGGACTTCTCTTCTGAAAGCCTTTGTAACTTGTGTGCAGACTGACCACTACAGATCTATTCCCTGTGCATAAGATTCCACTGTAATTATTGTTCTTTCATCAAAGAAAACTGCACTATCATTGTAGTTATTTTCAATTTCAGGTTGAATCACACCAAACAATTCTGTCTTTCAGCCCTGCTTGGCTTCTGTCTGAATGGCTTGACAATTATTTCTTTCCGAAAAATCAAAGAGCTCCGAACACCCAGCAATCTGCTGGTTCTCAGCATTGCCCTGGCCGACTGCGGGATTTGCATCAACGCCTTCATCGCTGCCTTTTCCAGCTTCCTCAGGTATGGCACAAAGGTTTTCCTAAAGCAAGTTCAGAAGAACCACATGAAAATTAACTGCTTAAGTTCTAAGAGGTCTAACTAATTAAATGTCTCTCTTTCTACCATAAGTCATGGCCACAGTTCTCATTCCCTCAATCTGAAACAACAAAACCCTACATGGTTCTACCAGGCAAGTAGAAAATCAGATTTTACTGCATAACATCACTGACAGATTATAAGACTGACTAGAGAAGACATTTAGCCAGACAGCTTTGCCAGTGGTTATAGAAGCTATTTGAATATCAAAATATCACTTCACTAAACATCTAGATTGACCCTAAATTTGTCTGCAAGTCTTTTCTGTTTGTTGTGTTGCACTGACTTGCACACATTGACAAATTAGCTCCTCACAAAGGAAGCAAATCTTGAAGATCTGGATAATTGGATGAAATGTAGATTTCAAATTTTAAAACCCCAGCTTTTTAATACACAGATGCAGGGTTATATCTTCTCCTCAGTATTAAGAGTACAAATAGTTGTTGTACTGTAAGAGACACCACAGCAAGAAAAATGCTGTCAAATACCTAAAAACAAGCACAGTAACATTTTCGCAGTGTTTCTAAGAAAGAGTCTCAGGACGAGCACAGGCTATCATTTTACCCTCTCTGTTAATGCAATTTCCCAACATGTCTTCACCTTTCTCTATCATTTTCATAACATATTCCTTGTTTGATAACAGATACTGGCCCTATGGCTCCGATGGCTGTCAAATCCATGGATTCCAAGGCTTCCTGACAGCCCTGG
Organism: Anomalospiza imberbis; assembly: GCF_031753505.1. Lineage (NCBI taxonomy): Eukaryota > Metazoa > Chordata > Aves > Passeriformes > Viduidae > Anomalospiza > Anomalospiza imberbis. Next base: position 9,301,590 of record NC_089688.1, on the reverse strand, counting down.
CCAGCATTAGCTCCAGCGCTGCCGTCGCCTGGGACCGATACCATCACTACTGTACAAGTAAGGGCCACAATTTACCTCACAACCTTACCCACATGCTGCAAAGGGCAGCTGGCTTACGTTTCTGAGAATCAAAGCAAGCACATATTTGTGTATCTTATATATAAGTTTGTTTTTCTTTCAAACTAGATAGAGCAAATATAAACAGTTTCTCCAAAGGACCTCTTCCCATACAGGGGAAATTATCAACCACCTTCAGGAGATATTTCCTTGTCCAGATCACATCCAATTTGTGACCCTCTTGCCATGCTTTCTTTTAATCCATAAGTAAACTTTAAAACAAATCCCAGATAAAATCCAATTCTTCATATTGAAGGAAAATCTATTCATCTTGGGCTTTCATCCAACACCCTGCTGTGTACCAAAGAGATCATCATGTCCATGCAGAGTTTACTACTGACAGATAAATTTGGTGTAAGCAGAGAGCTGCCTCTGCAGAGACTGTGGCTGGAACAGAGCCCATGCAGAGGCATGACTGGGCAGACACAGCTCAGCAGCCCCTTTGTGCAACACACAGGCATTTTGGGGTACAAGAGACTTTTTTTACCCACAGAGCCTTTCAGACACAGTGTCCACATGATTCCACCAGCAAATGGCAAAACACACCCAAAGCACACAGGGAATATGGTCAGTCTGATGATCCTGTTGAGGAAAGGTGGCCAAATTTTTTGTTCTGCAATTTCTGCAGGAATCCAGCTCAGGCAAAGACATCTATTTTTTCATGTCTAGACAAAGGCCCCAAATAATGCAGGCTGTGAGCTAAATCCATACTAACACCCCTTGGACACTGAAATGCATTTGGAGCTAGAAGAGGAGCATCTGTATTTTACAAGAGAGAACCTGAAAATAAGCATGTCTGGGAAAGGCATTTTACTCTCTGCCACATTGACTTTAATGCTTTTGTGTCATGTGCTCCTCCAGTCAAGAACATACACTACATTAAGAGGACAGAAGGACCTTAAGGGCACAAGCTTCTTTACTTTGCTCAAATTGTTACTTACTGATGGCCAAACATGGCTCCTAAAGCGAACATTTTGAACAACAAAACCAAAAACCCAGAAGGTACTCATGCCCTGTAGCTATTCCAGTAAACCTAGCCCTTTCTAGTTCAATTCTTCACATGCTGATTGCAAGGAAGATTAAGTCATATCTCATAGCTGTGCTATATCAAGCCCAGAGGCTGTGCTCTCAATCCATACATCAAACTCCTGTTGACACTGGTGCGAGTTGCACGCCTGTACAGGAGGTACAAAATACCTTTACCTAAAATACAAAGCTATCAGCCTTTTATCTTCATTCCCCAGGATCTGGTACTCCTTCCAGGCTCAATTACATCATCCCCAGTTTTTTGTTATGTTCTAACTGTTTCCCAAGAAAACCTTCAATGTGGTATTCCTCCGCTTCTCACCTAATTATTCACTATCCGTATTTCTGGGAAGAAAGAGCTGATGAGAATGTAAGAGATTACTATGATGACAGCTTGGGACATTACAACCATTCTGGATGCTAATATCACAAATTTGTTCACCAACACTCTGAAAATAGACTAGGTGTTTGGATTTGGAAGTCAGCACAGCCCTAAGCAACAAAGCTCTACCTTTAAAGTGTATTGATAACTAGACAAGTCACTCACCAGAAATCAGGTTGACGTTGCTTGGCATATGGAAGAAAATAGTATTATCACCCCATGTGACAGAGAAGGTCAGGATATTTTACTCTCCTCTCTCTTGTTTTTTTGGGTTTTTTTTTTTTTACTTCTAGGCAAGCACACTGGGCAACTCTCTTTTTATCCCCTAAGTGTGGCTCTGGGGTCTATGAGATGCTACTTTCACAGCAAAGAGGAGAGAACTAGAGAAATAACCTAAAAGTATGCAATAAGAGGAGAAATAGCAGGGTAGTCTGAAGGGTATCAGTGTCAATCTCTAGCAAGATGGGAAAAAATATTTTAAAATTTGATCATTAGGGGGAAAGGAGAAAACAGAAGTAGTTATATGTTAGTGCCTGACAGTGAAGAAGAAAAGGGCAGATTTTGAGGAAGCTGTCTCTCAGCAGCCAGGTATTCAGGACAGAAGGTGACAGTTTAGATCAAGGCAGACATTGTCAGCTCCTCTCTGGCCATTCACACTCCATTCACATTGCCATTAGAAGTTTGGGAAGAGGGGAAGCATCCTGGTCAGTTCATAAGCACAGCATGAAGTTATAGATTTATAAGGAAAGAAAAAAATGTAATTTTTTAACTTGCATTTAAGAATTAGGGAAAAACAGAAAATCTGAAGTGATTTATATCAGTACTTTTCTCAATATTATAAAAAAGAAGACAAACAAAACCAGCAGGGATTTCACAGCAGCATTCAATTTCTAAAAGTAGCATTACAGTGACTTTTATCTAATCCTTAACAACCGAGGTACCTGGGTTGTTATATCAGTATTCAAAGATTACCAAACTACCATTTGGTAAAATGGCAGCTGTCAGCTCTGTCAAATTAGGAGTAAATCCTAAACTCCTGTCACACTGACTGTATTCCCTTCATCTAGTTTTGCACCTGTATCAGTTTTCCCTGACAAAATGCTGATGTTTTTACAGATCTCATGTTTTTCACTGAAGCAAGAGGTAATCACCAAGACAGTCACCAAGATTATGGTGAACCACAGCAAAATAAATTTAAAAATTGAGTAAAAAAAATCCCTTAATTATTTTAAAGAGCTTTCTATAATGATATGCACAAAATAAGCTATTACACATTACAGCTTTCTTATTCCTACAAAAATTTTATACTTGTGAATGCCAGTGATTGGTGCTTTTTGCACTGCAGATGAAGTAGGTGCTAACACCTATTTTATTTATGACTGATATATATTTTTCCTTGTCAGATTTTCAGATATTTCTGCCTTTGACGAGCTTAGTTAATTTTTAAATGATGCATGCCATTAAGTTTAGTACAACCCATATACTGTCCTGGTATATATTATAACTTAATATTATACAGCTATTATAACTTAACCATTTGCAAGAATGAGAAAAAGGGACTATTCTTCCCCTCCCTCATAGAAAATCCTGTTGACCTTTTATTTCAGACACTCCTTTTGAACAGCAGACTGAAATCAAGCTGAAAGGTAGCCCAGTGTCAGAGATGTATTTTTCAGTCTGTGAAAATCAGCTAAATGTTTGAATAAATCCTAAATCTTACAAACATAAATGTTTGTAATCATACATTCATAAATGTTACCAAAAACTAAACCCCGTGATATAGTTATGATTATATCACTAAAAACTGGCTTCATGATCAAAAGGATTAAGGTTCCCTGTTCTATTCTAGCACTTGCTAAAAGTTCATCTTTTGGCATCACAATTTTAGTAATCTTTGAATGATGAGGGAGCAGTCTTTCTGTTCCAAAGCAATTAGAGAAATTGTTTTAAATTACCTGTATTACTATTTCACGGTGTGGAAAAGAGGGGCTTCTCTTTTGCTTTTCAAAGAGAGAAAACCAGAGCACAAGAGTGATTGGACTTAATAGGACCGAACTGCCAGCACTGGGGCCTAATTAAGAATTATATCTGCAAGCATATGCTGAACCCCATACATGTGCATTTAATTGAATTAGAACCTATACAGCTATTATATAAATTCTTTTCAGGCCAAGAAAGCAAGGTAAAGCAATAGCCTGCTGTGCACAAAAACAACATAACTGCTCTCAACTTGTGCTCTTGCTTTCAGCCTTCTCAGGAGAGGACATTTTTGCCACGTGAGGACAGCACGATTCTTTCACTGTTCTTGTACTGAAAGTGTTTTTCTGAGTAAAACTAAAATAATCTCAAGCTTGTTTAATTTTACATTCATACATTTTTAGCTTCTGATGTGTGTGTGAATATTTTCTGAAGGGTCAACCAGCAGCTGATTTCACCAGGTCTAAAAATAAATGCACCTCATCCCCAGTCTTTCACCTCTCAGGGACAGATCAGAATTGGCCTGAATCTTCCTGCCTGCTGTCATGATGCTGCTGTCTAAGGGCAGACAAAAAGATTGCTTCCGAACCTCAGTAAAAATGACATCATTACTTGTCCCTAATGGGAGATTGGATTAGAAAGGAGCGCTGGGGAAAGTCACTGTTCTCCTTGCTGGCGTCATGGGCTGCTCAGCGTGGGCATGATGACAGACACTGGCCTCAATAACAAAATTATCCAGACCTTTTTACATGCAAGCAGTGAGGCTAGCACAATATCCTGCAGCAGCAAGGAAGCCTCCCTGCCTGCCTTCTCCATAAATAAATACTTCCTGTGTCTTCTCAATTTTCCAGTCTTCCATTACATTCCTATAGTATTTGATGGAACCAGATGAGATAGGCACAAGGGAACACTTTATTATAAAATTAGAAAAAAATTACTAATGCTAAGCTTCACATTTCCTGTTATAGGCTAAGTGATGATTTTAAGGGCAAAATTACTTGTTAGGTAGTATTTTTAGAGCAAGCTCTGTTCTCAGGTTGTGTATATATATATTCACATGTATATCGATGACCAGTAATTTTAGAACAGGGCATATGAGATATCCACACATGCCATGCACTCCTGGCCTGGCAGGAAGGAAGAAGGCAGGGGCTGGGGAGTGTGTGCAGAGTCACATTTCTGACCTGACCCACACTCTGCAGTGGGACTCTGTTCCTCCAAACACTGTTTATTGCAACACCCTGGTCATTCTACTTGCTGCCTCATTTGTGTCTTAAAACACGTTCCCAAAACACAAGAATATAATGTTTGTAAAGGCAGCTGTATCTCCGGTGTGGTACAAAGCTGAGCAGCAATACAGCATTTGTCTAAGTAAAACACACAAAAGGGAAGTACAGTTTGCTGTTTCCTAAAAGCTTCCTTCATATTTTATGGAAGACTGATTCCTCCAGACTCAGGTCAGCTTCAGGATACAAAGCACGAACAACTGCTTGTTTCTGCCTGAGGCCCAAGGGCCTGCCAGCTGTTTCCAGTGGTTTTGTTCAGGGCATGGAGACCCCCTTTCCTCTTCCCACAGGGAGCAGGCTGCAGTGGAGCACAGCTGCCTCCATGATGGTGTTTGCATGGCTGTTTGCTGCCTTCTGGTCCGTGATGCCTTTACTGGGGTGGGGAAAATACGACTATGAACCGCTCCGAACCTGCTGCACCCTGGACTACAGCAAAGGGGACAGGTGAGGGCCAGGGCCAGCTCCCACAGGAGCAGAGTGGAGGCTGCCATCCCCTGGGATAGCCTTGGTGGCACACAAACCCCCCCAGCTGTGCCCAGCACTGTTCCTGGGGCAGATGTCCCTCCCCAGCAGGCGGGAACCACCCCAGGCTGCCTGGACTTGCATGGTGGCACACGGAACAGCTAAAGTCGGCTTCCTCTGTGGGAGAGGCTGGTGCTCCACTTTCTGCCACTCCCTCACTCATCTTTCCTGGGTTTAGGGCTTGAAACTATTTCAGAATGCTTTTGGTTTTATGCAGGCCAGCACAGATGTCTGAGTAGTGGTGTTTGGGTTTAGAATACAAATACCTGTTGTGATTTTCTACAAGACTAACCATCCCACACACAATAGCATGGCACAGCTTAACTGGCCCTCAGCAAATGCTGCAGCTGAAGCACGTTGACAAAAGTGGTTTTAGCAATTTTAAAATTACGATTTGGTAAATACTTACAGCAAGTTTACATAGATGCACTAGAGTTGAATTAACACCCTCTTTTTTTCTTCTCTCCTCACCTTTCCCAGAAACTATGTCACATTCCTTTTTGCTTTGTCCACTTTCAATTTCATGATCCCAGGCTTCATCATGCTGACAGCCTATCAGTCCATACACCAAAAGTTCAGGAAAACTGGGCACTTTAAGGTAAGAAAGCTCTCTGAACCCCTGAAATCACCGTGACAAAATAGTAGAGACGAAGTCCTTGGAAAAAAAACAATTTCTTTCACAATGACTTTGACTCAGCTTCTTCTGCCCCAGTGCTACTTGAGTAGGAGGGTAGTGCAACACAGGATGTGGCCATTCAGAAAGTTCATGGAAACACCATCCTTGAAAATGTCAACATTTTACCAGATGGCCACATTTGCCCCAACCTAGTGCTGTAAACAGTTCCCCAGCAAAGAAGAAGTTGCACTGGTGATCCTGAAGATTTCCCTCCATCAACACTGGCCCAACTCTCCTCAAAAAACAAACACAGAGCATACAGAATATTTGCCAATAGCATATAAATGTTTATCCAGGGTAATTTATCTCAGAAAGGATTATTTCCTGCTTTGCTACAGGCCTTTGGCTTATGGCTGAGAAAGTCAGACAGAACTACAGCTCTGCAAGGAAACACACAGGCACCCCATGGGGGAAGAAGGACCTTCCCATCCACATTGTGTTAACACTTGGCTGAGGAAATTCAGAAATCTTTATGAGCTGGAAACAAAGGAATTGTTCTGGTGTGGCAGGTTTATGGCAATCTAATGTGGTGATGAGTTGTTTGCTGAGGTGCAGGCTGTACAGTATGGGGCACTGTGCATGGCTGGTGGGCACAGCCCAACCCCTGCACTCCGTAAAGACAGTCAGAGCTCAAGAGAAATGTTATATTGACAGAGACAGTCAGGCAGACTTGTTTGTAGCTGACTGGAATAAATACTTGTGCCCTCTATATATTTCTTGAACAAATATCAGTGTTCATTATTATGTCTATTACTTTTTTCCAGTGAGTTTGTATGCACTAGTATGTGATTTCTTTCTTATGAAACTCTGTAGCTGTGCAGACAAGTTACAATGCAGAAAATTTAAGGATGAAATTATTACTTCCTTAGTCATTAATATTTATAAAATACTTGGGAACAGCTGGTCACGAACACCATGGATAGGCCCTAGCATAATGGACAAGAGACATTCTCCTACCACAGCACAGCTACTGCATCTGTGCCAGCATAGCAGTGGCTTCACAGTTTGTCTGCCAGATCATCTAGGAAGTCAGCAAAATATCATTCCTTTTAATCTGCTTTTAAATTTTCACACTGCTCTCTCCCCTCAGGAGCAGTTTCTGGCCATGACTTCTATATCTAGCACACACAGATTTATCTGATCTACCATAAGGTGTTTTGCCACCTCTGTCCCTCCCCACCCACGCCCAGGATCAGGACTTTGGTGCTGCTGCGCTGTTCTGTCCCATATCCTGTTGGCTGATCCTCTCCTGCTACTGAACACATACCACGGTCAGACAGGACCTCTCCCATCCATTTGTTGTAGTGTGTGATTGTGAAACACAAAGAAACCGATTGCTCTTGTTTTCCAGTTTAATACTGGTTTACCACTGAAGACACTGGTCGTTTGCTGGGGTCCCTATTGCCTCCTGTGCTCCTACGCAGCAGTGGAAAATGTGATGTTCATTCCACCAAAATACCGCATGGTACGTCGGTGCCACCCCAGAACCCAAACTGACAATCTCCTCACTCTATCTCTATGGAACATTGCCAATTTACTCATTTCTGGGTTTACTTGTAAAAACATCTATAAGGAGTAGTCCTTTTCCTCAAAGCATTCTGTTCATCTACAATTTTTAAGTGAAAACAGGTAAGCACAGTGATACAACAGCCATTGCATTACTGCTTTGATCAAGCAAAAGATTTAGGAAGTCAGGGGTATTTTTCTTCAGCAATTAGTTAGGGGTGTGTAACCTGTACTGTTCTGTGCCATGTAGGAGCTTTTTGTGTCCTTCCCAGAGTGAGGTACCAGCTCAGAATTTTCAGTTTTAAAGAGACTGGTTGTCTCATGCATATTTCTAATACTTCTCTCTCCTCAAGGAAGCTGTAATTGATCACTCTTAAAGTTCTGCTGCCTCCTTTTTCCCCTTTCTTATACGAGTCTTGCTCCAAAGCCACTGCTGGGACTCAGTAATATCACATCAAACCTTTCAACTTTCATTCCCCAAAATGAGCCCAGTTTTAGGTCACCACATGCATTATTGTATTCAGTATCCCACATTAAGTGTGTTAGCAACATCAGCCTATTTATCCATCCAAAGGTGTCCACACCTTTCACTCCTCCTAAGTGTTTGCATTCACTCTCAACTGAATTGTCACTGTTTCAGGCAATGCCAACCTAAACTATTTCTCCTGGAAGCTATAATTTCCTGAATAGGGCTCCCCACCAGCCACACTGCTTTTATTTCTCCCCTGTCTTTGAGTAACAAGCTAATGCCATTGGAGACAAGGTTTTCTTTTTTGGTAAAGGGAAACTAAACATAGGCTGACATCAGCCCATTGGCTTCTCGGTGTGTTTTCCCAGTAATAAATATTGTGTCTCATGACAGATTCCTGCTCTTATTGCCAAGACTGTGCCAACGGTGGATGCCTTCATATATGCCCTGGGAAATGAGAACTACAGAGGAGGAATATGGCAGTTCCTCACAGGACAGAAGATTGAGAAAGCAGAGGTTGATAACAAAACTAAATAACCCATTATGGTATTAAACAAAATTACTGCAGGTACATCACTGAAAGCAAAATTCAAGAGAAAACTGAGTGCATTATCTGATATGTATGTGCAAGGGTGGTTCCACATTGGAAAGACTGTGCACTGGCTACAAACAATGAAGTATGGAAAGAAAGCCCTCCAAATAACTGTCCAAACCATCATGAGCTGCTCGTCAAACAAGCAGCCTTAAACCTGTGTCGATTGTCATCAGTCTCATTTTATAAGTCACTATGAATAAACTATGTGCTGGAAAGCATTTATTTTTTCTCCTGATAAAAGCTAACATAAAAGCTCAGCAAATTAACTGGAGCAGGATATTAATTTACCCAGTGAGGCCTCATCAGATCAATCTGTGCAGGTTGTCCATATGGTAATGTCTGGATTACCAGAAGATTAAACCAGTATCCAGTATTGACCACATGTCTGTATAAATAGCTTGTTCATCTGAACAACTCATTTTCAGAGCACCCAAAACAGGCATTTCCAAATTTCTATCATGAATCTGACATCCTAGTTCCATAAAAACATTTCAGTGAGCAGGTTTCCCCAGTAAGGAATACTGGCTTGGCTCCTATTCAAATGAGTTACTGCATGACATTCAGCTTTGTCACACACTAAACTGCATTGGATTGTGCAGCTGCTGCTTAGTAGGACAATCAAAAGCTTATAGTCTCTCATAAAAACCATTCATCTTTTTGTTGAACATTGAGCAAAAACTAAAGGGAGGTATGAGTCAGATTCTGTTCAAAAATGTCATAAGAATAAAAATTAACTTCACATCTTCCATTAAATTCCCCTATGTTCTACATAAGAGAGAAATCCATGAATCAGTGGTGATTAAAGAGTCTGAGCAATTAAAAAGGCACTTTCATAATTTGTATGTATTTTAAACTCTCAGAAATGTCCATTTTAAACACTTGTATTTGCCCGTGTTGCTCATATTGCTTATGGGATGAAAAACTGTCAGTTGATATTGCCTGTTATTACAAGATGTGTCTCAGAATTGCCCATTTGTAAAAAAATATGTGCATGACAAAGATTAGGAGAGATTTTGTGCACAAAAAAAGCAAACCTAATTGATACTTACAGGGATCATATGGTTCATTTCCAAGCACTGACAGTGAAAGGGTTTTTGAAACTAACCAAAGAAAAAGCTGACCCATCCTTTTGATGCCTTCCAACACACTAAAAGAGAAACCAGTTATTTATGAGATACAAAAGGGTAAATGGTACAATCCTGCAAGCTAAACAATCAGTGGGTAGAAGGAACATGTCTAGAGATAGGGAATAAATGTCATTTTGTCAGCAGTTAACCAGCAGGATCCCATTCAGAGATGTGCTTTGGGACTTTATGAGGTTCAATCTGGTCACAAACTATTTGACAGAGTACTGAATAATACCATGACAAAATTATGCAGAATAATACCATCTAATGCTGACAGCTAAGACTTACATCTTAGGTACACATACTATAAAGTGAGCAGATGACAAAATGTTTGCACTGATAAGTGCAAAATAATGCATCTGGGCACAAAATTATCTCTAAGTATGTATCTACAGTGACAGGTTCTGAACATGCAATTATCTCTTTCTCAGGAAAGAGGCCTGGGTAGGTCTTGCAATCACCAGCTCCATTGTCAGCAGGGTCACAAAGACAAACCCCAGCAGAATACTAAAAAAGAACTAAAAAAGGAGTAGGTAACAAAACAGGACACAGTCACACCATTTGGAAACCATTTATTCAGACTTAGTGAACAGGGTGCATAGTTTGGGTCATTCCAGCTCAGAGAGGATAAACTAGAAAAGGGCTACAGAGATGATCAAAGACAGGGAGCAGTTTGAACACAGTAGGGAGGAAATGAAGGAGAGTGTAGGCTCAGAAGAGGTGTCTGGTGAGGAGAACAGAGACAGCCTTATTGAACCAGGGATACAGGGCATGAGAGATGGAATGATTGTTTGCTGCTCCCAGTAGCAGAAGAATGATGGGCCATACAGTAAACTTAGTTTGAGGTGTGCATTTTCTGAAGTTCATGGTTTGAGGAAAGTTCTTCATATCTGCCTACTGAAACACATTATGGCTTACATAAAAAGACTGTAATAATCTAATAAATAACAGCTAAAGACAATGGGTTGGGGACTGAGTCCCATTGGCTTAAAGGAAACATACATCAGGAACTCATCTCAGACTTTGCCTCTTAGTCCATTTGCAGAATGACTTTAGACTTGCTCTTGCTACAAACTTTGTAATGTGGGAGTAGAAAGCAGCAGAGCTGTTTCTTCATTCTGTTGGACACCTATAAATCTAAACGTGCCTCTGCTCAGGTTTGTGCACTCTTTTTCATATTGATTACTGAGAAGTAGTGATGGGTAAAGCTGAATATCATGACTTAGAGAGCATAAAACTGGTAAATGGTATTCAAGCCTTGAGACAAATGGGGCCTCTGTCCCGAGCAGCAACCAAAGCTGTCCTCTAGACCCCACTGAAGAAATGCAAGGTAACAAAGTCACTGAAACCTTTCAGATGGTGCAAAACTTACAGATGGATTGTGAAGAACACAGGGCGTGTTCATATGGCCCAGCGTAGTGTTATAAGCCTGGGACTAAGCAGAGGCAGCAGAGTGCATTACAGTGAGATGAGAACAGCCTGTCCCACCCAAGAGTGAGAGACCTCACTTCAGATGGTTTTCTGTGCACATTGGGTCAGAAATTTCACCTGGTTTCACTCTGCACCTCTAAACCTAAAGATGTACACAAAACTCGAGTGATTTCTCCTGTCATTTATCTCCCCACTAAATATCTTCAATGAATGCTTCTCAGCCAGTCAGGTTCATAGCTGTTCCAACCTGAGGGTTCCTTTATACAAGTTACAAAAGCTCCTGACTGAGTGAAGAGGGGTAAACAAAGCATTTTAACAAACTGTTCAAACTCTAGTTTATAGCCTTGGCTGCTGACTCCCTGCCTATGAGGGGAGGAACTAAGGTTGTTCATGGCTCATTTATTGGATTATGGATACTTTAAAAAAAATTGAAACAAAAAATACATGGAAATAAACATGAGAGTTTCCAGGGACTGGTCACCAAGACCTAGCAGTACCTGATAACTGGTCACTCTTCTGGCTATGACTAGTTCTCACCACTGGTTTATCCACGTTAAGAAGAGGAGATGACCACTAACAAGTGTTTAGGCTGATGGCCTAAAGAAGCGTACTGTGCTTCAGGAAAATGTCTGAAAGCAAACTGCAGTGCATCAAGAAGCCCAACACATATTTCCAGTTAATTACACAGTTTATCCTTAGCACAGTCAGCCTTCACCACAATGTGCTGGCCCAGTGCCCCACGGCACTGCAGGTTGTCCAGGTCTTGCCAATGGGTATCTCTTACCATCCTGATAACACCTGTCACAACAAGGTGTTATCTTGAGTAGTTTAGGCTGAAGCATACACAATCCCCTATTGTTTTTGCACTCTGAAGAGTCACAGATGGCTAGAAACAGGATTTACATTACCCTAACCAAAGTACAGGCTAGGGAGTTACACAGGGCATGCAAGACACACCTATACACATAGTATCCCACCTATTCTCTAAAGCAAACTGCATAAGAGCAAAAAAATGGAGACTCAGCTTAAGCCAGTACGGCCAATATGAACAGCAGTGATTAATACCTGTCCTGTCACTAAAGATGAGAGTGACTACAAAAACTGTGTGCCCACTGTTAAAAGTAATTAAATGACACCTCAGGTTATGTCACATTAGCCACTGCAACTCTTTATTGGGGAGATTTTGAACACAACCAAAATAGAAGTGGAAGGTGGGCCTCTCCTTAGGCTTCAATTACTTGATTCAGCATCCAACCCCTCTTAATGCCCAGCGATCTGCAGCATTATATCCAATATCACTTAAACACCCTCCTGTGCCTCTCACAGGCAAACTAATTCTGCTCATTTGTGTCAGAGTGAGCACTGTGACACACTGATGAAAAACAGACTTTCAAAGAAAAAACAGAAGGCAATTTTTCCTCCTTATCTCTAGATACAAAGTGTAATTTCATCAGGTTTTCTTTCAGCAGCCATAAATGCCTCACACCTCAAACAGCATTTCACACAGTTCTATTTTCAAGGTTATTAAACACCCACAACTCCAAATGAAGTTACTGTGTCCTCAATAATGCTGCAAATCCAGATCTGGCTGACTCAGTTTTCCTTCACTGCCCACACTCACAAACACCCTACAGTTCAATAAAAGGGAGTCAGGCTTTTCTGCAGTGCACATTCCTCATGTGCCTCACACACATTGTGATGTGTTTTTCCCAGCACCTGCAATACAGGTGGGAGCATTACACAACAATTCTGCAATAGGGCCAGAGGAGGAATCTGCACTGTTCCCAGTCTATCATCATACTTCTTTGAACAGCATTACTGTAAAACAGGGCAGTGAGCTGGTTTTGTCATCACAGAGAAAAAAAAGGACTGCCAAAATCTTAAACATGGACCAAGTGCTAGTGATTGGTTTGCTTCAACAATGTGGGATACAAACACAAAAAGTGAAATATAAGATCCTTATAGCATGATGAATGGCAAGTGTTAGTCACAAGTACTCATCCTTCCTGTTATATCTCACTTAAATTTCTGTTTGTGTTCCACCTGCAAGGATGACAAAGTAGAGGCTCACACCTCAGCCCATGATAGTGAGAGTTTGCATGTTGGAGTTAAACTGCAAAAAATATTTGTACCATCTGCATTTTTATACATATTCCTATTTGAGACTGTTCATCAGAGGATTACAGTCAATGGTCTGTATGAGCTACCCTGGCCAGGCCAACACAGTAAATACTCACAAGGCTTTTTTTTTTTATGAAAACAGGCATTCCACCTTCTGCAGAGATAAAAGGAGGGTGGGCCTGGTGCATTAATATTATGTAAAATAATAAGAATTTTTGAATGGTGAACACACATGCCTACACATCTATATTAGATGTTGTTTGGAAGCTTAATAATGTAAAGTAATCTTTTGTGTATATCATTAAAAGACAAAAGCATCCAGTAACAGCATTGGGAAGCACAAAAATGCTTCTCAGTGAGATGCAAGTCTGAATGATTATTAACACAATTTAAATTGTACATGCAACATTTAAGAATTATTTTTTAACACTTTGAGATCCTTGGATTTCTGCAGACTGTAATTTCTTCCAGTGTCCGCCATGTATGAAATTTCCAAAGCAGGTTTTGTTCAGAACAGAACATCAGATCACAGAACTGTCAGAAGAGGAGAGCTAGTGCTGTGTAAAGGGGCTGTGCTGGGCTACAGGTTTTCCTTGTTTCAGAAGAAGCAGGAGACAAGCACAAGACTCACTGGTTAGGAATAATACCCCTGAGCAGTGCCAGAGAGGTGAGGCAAAGGGAGCTGCAGAGAGCTGATGCCTCCCTTGAGACTCTGACCCACAGAAATGGTCAAGACAATTAAGATTTTACACCTAAATGCCAATTTAATGTCTTTCAGATGCAAATTCAATTACCTGATTTAAAGGAAGCTAATTTTAATTAACCCAGGTCTCAAATTAATGTAAACTAATTAAACATCGTTTAGAAATATGTTTCAGAAGAAAATACCTAGTTCAGACGGTCTCTAATGGTAGAAAATGTGTTTTCTTTACCAACAATTTGTTCTTGGGATTTAGAAAAATAATTGTGTAGCTATAAAGCAAGGCCTAATACTTTTCTACAATTCTGTCAAAAGTCAAGTTTAAAAAATAATTCTAATTATTGTAGTACAAAAGTATGACTCTAGGAAGACAAACATTTGTATCCTACAAACATATATCTTTTTTTAAATGGAGACAGCAATATTTCACTTACATATAGACCAAGTTGGATGGGGTTCTGAATAACCTGGTCAAGTTAAAGGTGTCATTACTTAAGGCAGAGGAACTGGAACTGGGTGATCTTTAAGATCCTTTCCAAACTAAATAAAGCCATTCTATGTTATAAAAACCAGCAAAGAATATTAAGTGGAAACAGGGAGCAAACTTGCAAGTGCTACAGCAAGAGTGCTAAATTTCCAATGTGCTTTAGATCCTGACAGTGAAAACAAACTGTACTTTGACAGCAACAGTTGGAGGCTCAAATTGCTAGAGAAGCCACTCTTTTAATCTTCTTGGTGAACAGTGAGAAAACAGATTTTTTCATGGTGTTCACTGATTCATGCCGACTGTCCTGAGATTTCTTCCACTGATCTACACCGTGAGGTGCTAGAGCAACATTCTTGATTTCTCTATCAATAAGCTGACCCATCATTCAAAGAACCAGTTTGCAATTAAATTATATCACATAAGAAACCATTGTGCTGAAATCAGCTGTAGAAGCAGCAGGCTAAGGATGTTATTATCTACGGCTGGGGCAGGGAAAATGCCATCAAGCAAACAGAAGGAAGGCAAACCCAATGCTTTAGTGGCAATATTTGTCAGCTCTTTCACTACTGAACCACAGTCAGTTCAAACTTTAAAGCTGAAGTTTCAGCACCCTGTAGTTGTGCTTCTGTCTCAGCAGCTCACTGAGTGGCAGCATGCCCTAGGTATCACATGGAATGGTGCCTCTGAGGCATGGATTAAAGACTGCATTTCCCAGAGAACTCTGAAGCCTTTCCTTTACTAGGAAGGTTCACCTTTCTTGAAATAGATAACAAACAAAAATCTTAATGGAGACAAGACAGTGGGCTGATTTACTGTTAGCCCTTTATCTACAAAGAATCTGCATATTGAGATGTGTGCCATCACCATGTGATACATCAGCTCCTGGAGGATAGTCTCCAAGCCTGAGTTTGGTACATAAGCTCTCCCCAAAATTGGAATCCACAAAGAAAGTAAGGAAAGGCACCTTAAACAGACTATAAATCTGAAAAGAGGGGGAATTTTTGTTTCATGTCCTTTCTCAGCACATTGAGCCATTTCACTGCAGCCTGTTTTCAGCAAGGTTTCAAAACCTGGGACTAGGCAACTCAGCATCATTGAATTATTTAAGCCAGAAAAGACCTTCCTAGAATCATATTCTTGTACTACCAATTAGGAATAATTATTTTTAATTAATGGTTGGACCTGGTTTTGCCAACTGAATGAGAACAAGTAATTTGGAATTTATTTGACTTGACTAGATGTGAAGAAATTTAGATCATGATATTTTTTTCCAGGGATAGAATGCAAAGACTCATGTGTTCCTAGTGAAAACTTGAATTTCTCCAGGATACTTGTAAGGATAAGTAAGATACAGCCAATTACACCTTTAATGGAATTACCACATAACATGTTCTATGAACTGAATACTAGGTTACTGGCAGCTCTTAAAATACAGTTCATGGGTAGACACCACTAAATGGGGACATTTTAAAACCAGAGAATTTTTCTTCGTTGACTCTTTGGTTTTGCTTCTCTGTGCTGTAGTCCCATCTTCAGATGACATAAAACTGTGTGGAATAGTAACTAAGAGAGAGATGGGTAAATGAGCCATCAGGGTTAATAGTCGTAACCTGAAAAAATGTATTTTGGTAAGAACAGCTGTTTGAGATCCAAGAATGGAAGTTGCTTATATTTACATGACAGAAGAGTTTGCTTCGAAAAACAGAGCTCAGAAAAGGATTTAGGGGTCATTATAGATAATCGCCTCAATGTAAGCTGTCGGGGCAATGCTGTTGCAAAAAGGACTAATGAGATTCTTGAATATGGGTAGGGGAGAATAATATGAAGCAGAAATAATGAAGGATTTCAGCATCATTTGGCAGCACTGCCAAGACCATTACTAGGTTACTGAATGCTGTCCTAGTGTCTGCATTTTAAGAGGATTTGAAGACATTGGACAGAGTTCAAGTGAGTGTCACAAATGAATTCTCTGGCTTTAAAAAAAGCCCATGCCTTCTGACATGATGGGTAGGAAGCTCAGCATATTCAGCTCACAGAAGAGAAAGTGTAGATATACCTTCACCACACTGCATAGGTAATTGCTCTTGGGGAAGACATACGTGAGGAGCTTTCCAATCTGGCTGACAAAGACCCAATGAATAAAAGTTGAAGTCAGAAAAATTCAGTCTTGAAATAAGGGGAAATTTCCCAGCAACAAAGTAATGAAAGACAGAAACAGTTTTTCAGGGGAACTAGTGAAACCACCATCACTTGCAACCTTTTAGACAAAGATAGCTCTGAAGATACATTTTTGGCCTAGTTTCAGACTAGATGATAATGGTTGTCCTTCCTGGCTTGCAGGCCCTGACCCCTTAGTTTCCCTATGCACAGCTTTATTTCCTCAGCCTTTGGTGAAACAGGGCTGCCTATACTGTAATCAGTGTGCTTGCAGTGATTCCATGAAGGCTCAAATGATGCTACAGGGGCTGTGATTGGCAAGGATGAAGGGTTAGCATTGTAGGGCCACATTGGCCTGATGGTCAGGGAGAAAGGGTAACCTTATGTCCTGTTCTGACATAAACAGTCAGGTAAGATTTTGATAGCAGGTGTTTGAGAGATCATTCATTCTTAAGGATGCAAACCAAGTGTAAAATCTTCTTGGGTAGCAGTGGAGAGTGATCAACCCCTGTGAAGCTATGAATGCTTTCCTTTATATTAAGGTCAAAACTATTTTGAAACATTTTCCTGGTTTCTCCAAACTCATCCACAGAGTACTTGGAAAGTGGATCACATCACAGATACAGTCAGATCTGATCCCAATGTGCTTGCTGAAGGGAGTCACACTAGCCAACTTCACTGGTCTAAAAGTTCAGAAGACACCAGGTGCTTATTCAGGGGCAGGGGAAACTGTACACTGGAGAGCACTGCAGACAGACAGATACACCTGCTGTGGGATAGACAGATCGGGGGAGCAGAGTGTCAGCACCTCTGAACAATTGCCTAAAGATAGCATCTGAAATCAAATGTATATAGCAGCCATACCTATAAATACAACACATGAAGCAGCAACGAGTTTTTACCTGAAGCATCAGTGAAAAAAACATGGTTCTTGACTCCAGTGAAACCCCACCCAGCAGCTGAAATTAGAAACATTAATCCCATGGCATTGTCCACAATTAAAGACTCCCATCTACCACCAAACAGCTGTGTAACTACTGCTGGCTGAACCTCGGTGCTTTGAAATAGGATTAGGAGGAAATTAAAAGAGAAGAAAGCATTGCAAGCATCAGTAAGACAAGCAATACCATTGTGTTACATGGACCAAATTATAAAATTTATGTTCTTTTACAGTGACTCTTTCTTAGAATTAATTACCAGCAAAAATGAGAGTATTACAAACAAAACTAAGGAATTCAGGACTAGAGGCATGTCAGAATCATATCACCCAACAGTCTCTGCTTATATTGAGCATTTATTTACTTCTTTTTGCTATATTTCAGGGGCCCGAACTTGCCATTTGTTCGGTTTTGGCTGGGTCAGAATTAATTTTCTTCATAGCAGCTGGTGTACAGCAATATTTTGTGTTTATAATACAGTGATGTTTTCCTTATGGCTGATCAGCATTTACACAGAGCCAAGGCCTTTTCCGCTCCTCAGCCCACCCCACCAGTGAGAAGGCTGGGGGTGCACAAGGAGCTGGGAGAGGACACAAGCAGGACAGCTGACCCCAGCTGACCTAAGGGATATTCTAGACCGTATTACATCATGCTCAGTATATAAAGCTGGGAGAAGAAGGAAGTACTTCCCAAGTAACTGTTATATGTGAGGAAGCTCAGCTTTCTTGGGGATGGATGAGTACCTGCCTGCCCATGGGATGTGCTGAATGAATTCCTTGTTTTGCTCAGCTTATGGACGTGGCTTTTGTCTTACCTATTAAACTGTCTTTATCTCCACCCATGAGCTTCCTCACTTTTACTCTTCCAGTTCCTCCCCATGTCACTGCAGGGGGAGTGAGTGGGCAGCTGTGTGGGGCTTAGTTGCCGACTGGGGGTTAAACCAGGACACCACTGAAATCTACTCCATTGATTTACCACCACAATGCCTCAGACAAAGATTTACAAATAATTATCCAAAGGGATGGTGTTCTCTTCTTAAATGTCTCTAAACAGTGCCTGTTCTTTTTCTGACTGAAAACTATTTGTAGATATGGACAAAAGACAGGATAGCAATAAGAAAGTGTCATCCTGTGAGAAAGGTGCCATATGGTACACAAATCCCATTAAGAGGGTTTAATTGTTATTTAAAAGCCTACAGACAAGCAGGAATAAAAGGGAGCCCAGTTCAGACATTCTCTGGATGATGATTTTGCTTCAGTTTCGGTTGCAGTCAGAATGCAAGATCCCTCCCTCCTCCTGCAGGGAGGTATTAAATGTGACTGGAAGAACGCAGAATAACCCCCAGTAAGCTGGTGCTGTGCATGTATCTTACCAAGTCACCAGGCTCCTGCAGTTCCTCAGTGCTAGCAGCCAGTCCTTTCTCAGCTGCACTGACAATTTAACTCAGAGAAGCAGGTTCATCTATAATGCATGATGGGAATTCCATGGTTTAAAATTTTTTGTGTCTATTTTCAGAAGTAGCCCACCCTCCTGCCAAAGCCATAAAGCCATGTCTCCAAACAACAGTATTTGTCACTAGTCTGTTTCTTCTTTTTTTTTTATCTCCGGGTGATGGAAAAGAAATTAACTGGGAGGTCTTTTCAGGCAAGGTGGCTGTACTGTGACCAAGGGGCAGTGCTGGAGCTGCAGAGCTGCCATCTGCACTGGTTCCTCACATCCCAGGCCGGGCTTTCTTGTCACTGTCATGGAGGAAGGAATGCAGACGAGGAGCTGGCTAACTGCTGCCTCCAGCAATCAAAAATTATGGCACAGAGCTGGCTTGCCAAGCTTCAGGCGGTGGAAAAAAATGACCTCTGAAAATGTATCCTGTTCCATCAAGGGTAAAACTAATGTGTACAGTTTGATTTTATTAAATTGGTGTATGGAAATAGTACATAATTTAGAATCATAGGCTTTGGTTAAAGATATGATTGCAAAGTTTTTAGCAGGTAAGGGGCCCTATTAAAAAAATTAAGTCTACAAAATTTAATCCCTCTGTACCTTTATGCTTCAATGTGACTCCTGTTAACTCCCTAAAATTAGATTTTTAATCTCAGATTGGCACCCCTTTCTCTGCCACTCAAGTAACACAAGCAGTGAGAAGATTATGACCACTTATGTAGTATCTATTTTCCTATAATCCTTTTAGCACCATAAATGCTAAATATAGTATCCAGTTTAAATTAGCTTTAACCTCAAGTTGACTCCAGTTAACCATGCAGGAACAGTCAGCGGAAAAGAAAAGCACAACCAAAACCAAACCACAACCCAAAGAAGGCTAGAAAGAGGTAGAAATATTCCTACACTTTTTTAAAAAATGTAGTAAGCTGTTCAGTGCATATTAACAGATGACTGCAATAGTGGTGAATTGTCAACAGCTTTTTGAAAATGTGGGGCTTGTGAGCCCTTAGACTACCACACATGAGTAGATTGGTCACAGTACTCACCCTTGCAAACAGCCATCCCAAAAAGTACAACAAGAAATTGGGGCTGCTCCTGCAGCTCCTTATTCCTGGCTATATTTACAAATCATTAACACTGAACATGGAGGCATTTCTGTGAATCAAACTCCCACTAGATTTCCCAGGAGAACCCTTTGTAGGCATCATGAGACCTTCACAAGGAAAACTGATACATCCTCTAATTAGGGGAGGACCACCGTTGTAACTCAGTAGTGAGAAGAGCTAAAACAGGCTCAAAACCTAGAACAAGAATGACTTCAGTAAAACAACTGCAGAGAACCCTGTCTTTTGTCTGGCAATTGCTTCAGGAAGAAATAAGCCCTCAGCACCAAAGCAGGAGTTTCAGGAGGCCTCCCACACTTGGAGGGATACCCCTGAGGGTCCCAGGGAGTGGGTGCCAGCTCCTGCTGACCACAGCCAGCTTTACAGCTGCCAGGGCCAGATCACTCCATGCATTTTACCTGGGACATTGACAGGTTACATACTTGTTAGCCTGTATGCTCTGTTTCTGCCTCTGCAACAACACTTACTCTGACCAGCTGTTTTCCCAGCTGTTTTAGCCAGTTTGCCTAAGGAGCATAACAGCAAATGAATCCCAATAACCAAATCATCCTGAAGTAAACAACCATACACCATTAAAGTTACGGGTTCATCTCAAAACTTAATACTAGATTTAATAAGGCTGCAAGTTTCTCCACTTCTTACTTTTACCCTTTTCAAACATCACATGGAGACAAGGGAAGCCCACCCTCAGATAGCCTGGCATTTTTTCATACTCCAGAGACAGAATGACTGCCAAACCCTACTCTGGCATGGGAAACGTCATAAAGATGCAAATTAAAATATACCTGACTCTGTCTGCCTGTCCATTTTGGTTCAGCTTGTTGGGAACAATCAAACAGATGCCTAATGCTGAGCAATAAAATGAGTACCCAAGAGCTCTTCCCACAGTTTTCCTCCTTCACTTGGAGGACAGCCACATACACAGATTGCGACATTCTCAAATGTTCATTATCAAGACACAGTCATTTGTTACACACGGATTAGAAGGAGAGGATAGGCAGAGTTGGTCAAAGGAGAAATAATGAATTACGAAATGTTTGTGTGTACTGTCACAGCCACTACCAAAACATGTGGTGAGCTTCTGTTTAAAAAGATATGAAATCCCAGCAAAATAAACAAACACATTGACGAAATGTGATGAAATTAGGGTTCTACACCAAAAGCAGAATCAAACTGGCTGTAGGCAGGAACTCCAGAGCCCACAGTACCCTCATGCATCAAATTTCTTTTATTTTTTGGAAAGGTTTTATAGTAGATGAGTAAATAAAACATTTTCAACTACACCTGGCTAAAAAACCAAGGAACAACAAGACAGCAACCAGTATGGGTCATATCTGGAGGAATTATAAACTCCAGGTACTTATTTTGAGCCTCCTGAGGTTAGACTGAGCACTTACTGGACCACAGAAGGAGTATCACCGCCTGAGGAGCACTCAGTCTCACTGAGACACAAGGGGAGCAGCAGCACCATAGAGAGCAGGGGGAATACAAAGGTGCAAGAGAAGGACACAGTGGTAGAATCACATATTTAGAGGGGATATTTATTGCAAACCTATTCAACTCCTGACTTCAGCAATCTCTTTCACTCTGGACCAAACCCCTACAGTAGGCGATGGACAAAGATCCCAAGTATGTTACACAAGAAGTTACCTGGCTTTCATAAACTTCACCCTTTGGAATAAAATCTTTCTGATTACTTTCATTCTGCAGAATTTTCAAAACTTTCTCACTGGTACTTTTAAAGTGATTAGCAAGTTGAGCAATTATCTAGGCTACCATTTCCTCCTGAAATACAGGTTAATTAAATCTTCTTAGGCTCTGCAATGGTACTATGGCACACAGTTACAGTACAGAGCAACAAGTCACTCCAGATGAAGGAGGCTGTTAAGGTTTTGCTCTCCTCTTTATTCTTAAAAACAAAAACCAAGACCTCATCATGACATAAGAAAACGCAGTCCTAGAAATTGGAAGAAAGAGATTAATGTTATTATGCTAGTGGGGCTATGGCCTGTAACAGTGAAGAGCCAGCATATCTTCTCCTTACTCAGTCCTGGGCCACCATCACCAGTGTATACTGAAATGGCAAACTTCCACAGAGGGGAAAAAATAAGTGGCTCTATGCCAAGTCACCCCTATGCCCACAGCCAAGAAAGATTCACAGCTGGTGCACACCTGAGGTTGCCTAATGACATATCCCATCACTGCAGCAGCCTCAGCTGGGCCCCAAGGAAACCTCAGTCAGTCCTTTTTTTTCTTAGTTAGCTCTTTTTCTGTCAGAACAAAAGACTTCAAAACTGAAAGTGCAATGAGAAGAATATTTCATTAATAGGATTTTAGGCTCAGCCAATGCCCAGGCACTTCCTAATGTCACCAGTGCCACAAGTCCCCTGACAAGAGCACTGGACTTCTCTTCGGCTTTTTTGGGTTTTTATTTTTTGTTTTTATTCTTGTTTTTTGGTTTTTGTGGTTTTTTTCTTTTTTTCATTTTGAATTGGTTTTGGTTTTTGTTGTTGTTTTGTTGTTTGTTACCTTTTTGTATTCTTTTTTTTTTTTACCAGGTCATGGATAGGGATTAATCAATTTCACATTAGATTTTTCCTCACCCTCCCCTCAAGACAGCAATGAAATTCAAACTCATGTCAAATTGATTTTATTTGTCATGAAACAACAGGTCTGTGTGTTGAAGAGTACTGAGTACTCCTCATATATAAATATATACTCATGTACAAATATGTGAGTGACTTGTTTAACTTCTGCAAGAGGCTGCCAGGTTCTGCTGGGGGCTCACAGCCTCTTCAGGCAGGAGATACACAGCAGAGGCAAAAGGATGTGTGGCCATTTGATTTACTCAAAATGTGAAAACCTCACAGCCAGGAAAAAAAAAATCACGGGGCATCTCTTGGTTCTGCTTTTTCTGAAAAGTCCACATTCCTACCATATTCTTTCTCTCTTGTTACAGAAAGAGAAATACAAAGCCCACAGCCTCTGTTCACCCAGCACATGCACAGAGCAGCCCAGGGTATATACTCAGATAACCTGCCAGAGGTGTTAGCAAGCCCTTTCCCACAGCCCACCAGGACAGGGACACCACACTTGGTGACAGGATTTGGGACTAGGGTCTATAGGGCACAACAGAGGCACATATTTATCTCAATGACTGCAGGGCATCCCGTGCCCATGCTGCTGTTTGAGACCATCATTGTGTCTTTAGCACAAGTGTCCAAGCAGCATTGGCCAAGTAAGCCAAGAAAAAAGCCCTTTTCTCCTATCGTGGCATCCATGGAAGGGAAAGGCATTGGCAGTTTGTACTGCTGCTAGATTTTCAGGCTGTCTCTTACTCCAGAAGCATGTGCATGTAGGGATGGGAGCCAAAGACAGGGAATTACCTCTGTTTGCTAGCAAGCACCATCCTCCCAGTCCTGGAGATGTATTACACCTCTTAGGGACCCCTCTAACCAGGTCTCTGTCATTACTTCCAAGTAAGGACAAAATAATTTCTCCAATAAACTGTTTCTAGTAAGAGTAGTGTTGGAGGGAGAGAACAGTCCCTGCATCTCTTGCTGAGGGCATCTGGTGTCCTGAGCACATGCCAGTCCATTTAATAGAGTGACCTGTCTCCATTTACTGAATTGATTTGTCATATGAATGTTTACACTGCCGAGTGTATTTAAACTAATGGCTGCTAAAGCAGCTTATGTGACTTTTTAATCTAGCTTTGCCATAGAGTCAATTGTGGAATGACTGTTTGAAAGGGAAACAGACAAGAAATTGGGGCAAAACTTACACTGACAGACACTGAAAATGGGATGATGTGGCCACAGTAGTTACACAGGCAGATTTGTGGCTCATTCATTACCATCAGACTGTTTCCCACAGCGGAGCTTTTCTACAGGCCAGCTGACCAGAGGCACAGCTCTCCCCCTGTGAGCAGACCTCAGACAAGCCCTGGACAGACTGCACTTTACAAAATTAATTTCATCCTCTGAAGCAGAAAATACAAATTCCTTTCTCCCTGAGGAAAGGGGCTAGTGGGGAATGTGACCAGTTAAGAGAGGCCCAGCTGGGTGCCTCATTCCCCTCTGCTCTCAAGGGTTTTGACTTAATGATCTCAAAGGTCTTTTCCAACCTAGTTGATTTTGTGAGTCACACAGTTATTTATAGGATTCTGTGTGAATTACAGTGAACCTCAAAAGTTGCCACAGATAATTATGTGTGACTATCATTAAGCACTGAGGCAGAAGGGCTATTGGTGACTGAAAGATAGTTTCAAGGGCTTGCTGCAATGTACAGAGACTGGCTCTGGTCACAGATGACCTGATTTATTAAGCAGGTATAATATTCTGTGCCACTATATAGTGGAAGTCTCCTTGTGCCATTTTCCCTTAGAGAACATAATGTTGATCTCTTACAAAACACTGAGATCTGCTGATCTGTTAGCAAATCTATCCGTATCATACTATTTTCCTTTTCAAAGTCTTCCAAAACTTTTTATAGTAGTTAAGCATGCTACATCAAAAATCAAATATGTGCAAAATCATACTGACCCCCCCAATATGTCAGACAACTCATTTCAGCATATGATGGAAAAAGTGAATCAAGGGACAGAAAACAGTCTTTGCAAGAGTAATAATTAGATTTACTTCTCCTAATTCCTTGCACATGATCTTCTGATTTACACTGCATGCTTATCTACCTGCCACACTGCAGCCCTGCAGACAACACAGGACCAAATCTAGGTATTCTAGATAACATGTAACTTCTTCACAGGACCTCTTTGTAGGTACTGCCACTGCTGTTTTAAATATGACCAATAAATTGAAATAATGTTCATTTAAAAATGAGCATTGTCTAAACCTGCTATTCTGACACTGATATATCCTTACCAACACTTGGTACAAACATTGCTTCAAAATTAGAGAAAACAAAGGCAAAAAACTCCTTCAAGAGGATTGGTGCCTATCCCATCAAACATCTCCACCTGCAGGTGCCCCCACAGAGCCAGGAGCTGGGGTTGCTCTCACAATCACAGATCCCTGGTGACTGTCCCATTGCACTCACAACTCTGCTCAGAGCAGAGAGTTGGTAATCCAAGATATAGAAATAGGAAAATGAGATGGGAAGGGACACAACACAATTTTGGTTCCCATCTTTAGTTTCCTGAAGGAAACCCTATTCCATCAGCCTGACTCCAAAGGTGAAGAGTCAGTTCCCATCACCTGTCACAGCAAGAAAAGAAGTCACCTTTGGCTAATCTCATCCTGGGGATAATCAGGTTAGCTCCTCCTGACAGCTGCTGCAGATCGGAGAAGCAGGAGGAGCAGATGCAGCATGATGTGCCCAGCCCAGCTCTTTATGAAAGCCACCTTCACTCCTGCGTGGTTGAAACCATGCTCTGAGCAGGATCTTCCACTTTTCTGGGTATCCCACCTCCCCACGGCAATGGCAGCACCTGACTTTTGCTGCAGCATCCAAAATTTTGGAAGGAAATGGCATGATCTCCTTAAACTGCAAGATCCACCTGGCAGAGGATTTCTGAGCGATTATCACATACCTCGGCTTGTCCCCGGACTTCCACCACCTAAGAAGTGTGATAATCCCCAAAACATACACCCTAGCGTGTCTTATCTGCGGCAGAAATTACAGTGATGTATAAACAATGAGTTGTGCTTTCCACATGCGCGCGGATCTGGCATGAATCCCAGGAGCCAGCCCATGCCCTCTGCCGGGTCAAGTGTGGAAATCGTCTCTCTCCTTCCACCACTGCCAGCTCCAAGCCATGCCACGAGGTCATCTCCAAACACAGCTCATCAAGTATTTGCTGACTAGATACTTGGATTCACAACTGGGAAATGGAAGGTCATTCAGCACTTTGCCTCCTCTCAAAACATAGTATTACTTGGAAGTAAGCTGCTGAATGTAGATTGCCAGTCCCAGACTGCCAGCACAAAGCAGCAGAAAGCCAAGCAATGAGAAGGGAAAGCCACAGGACCCTGTCATAATTATATCTTCAGTTTCAGAAATTACTTTGATGTTCTCTCAACAGGGGATAGCTTCCATTTCCTTCAGCCTTTGCTGTAGCTTTAGTAGAAATATTGGCTGTTCCTGTTGGATTTTTAGTTAGAAGTGGACTACAGTATTTCCTGCAGAAACCAGGGTGTTCTCCCTCAGCACCCATTTAGACTGTATGAAAAGAGATGAGTAAGACCAGAACCAAAGGGGTGCCTAAAAATACAGAAAATATTCCTTGGAAGAAGGCGAAGACACAGAGGTGCATTCAGGCTGTAGTTACAAAACAGTGCAAACCTCCAAAAGCCTGGCTTGCTCCTGCATTCAGCACCTTGTCTAAGGAGCCTGGCCATAGCTCAGCTTGCGATTTATTTCAGACTTCCAGGACAGAGCTGAGTGTGACAAGCTGGAGGAAGGTTCATTATCCGGTCTCTTCAGGCTGGTGGCCACTGGCAGCACACCCCTCACTGCAGATTAATTGGCTCTAAGCAGCCCAGACAGCAGCTGCCATTTGCTTTGTGCTCTTGCATAAAATGCTGCAGATTTTACTCTGAAATCTGGATTTGACAAACTGGGAACAAATAAAGATAGCTGATGGTGATACCCATCATCTGAGCAGACTACCCTTAATGGAAAAGAACTCTGCCAGGAAGAAATTTGTTTCTTATATTTTTAAGATTTATGTTTTTGTTTGCTTTTCCCCAAATAACTTGAACAATATTAATCTCCTACATTATAACCCATCTTCACTGACATAATCCTAATATATTACTGGAGTTACAATAGAAAGAAATAAGAATAAAAACAAAAGACAATGTCACAAGTGAATTAATATTTGACCCACTGATCATAAATCACAGTGAATACACCCTCAGAGAGAGGCAGCTTTTATCAGGATCCTCATGAAGTGGTTAGAGAGTATAAAACTAGGACTTCCTCCTGCAAAACAGCTGTTGAAGCCAATAACTTTAAGGTAGCTACTAAGTGAGGAAAAAGTTCCTAAATGGTCTATCAAGCATGAAGATACCAACATTTTGGTATCATTTTGGTCAAAGAATTTTTATTTTTTTATGTCAAAAACACTGCCTTGTGCCTGTTAATTATTTTAAATATTTCTACCACTACATACATACCATTACCCTATATATAATCTAGTGAAGATATGACATTTATTAAAAAATTTTCTAAACATATAAAACTGCCATCCGAGTCTCAGACAAATCAGACAGCTAATGTTTGTGTGCAGAATTCAGTGACAGATACACCAACCCAGAACAACACTTGCTAAAGCAGCAAATCAGGGTTTATAGCAGTAAGCAATAGAGAATTAAGTTTGTATATCAAACCCTTTAAGAAACAAGAGGAAACATTAAGTAGGTGCACTCTGTCATCCTGAAGATGGAATTAATTTTTTGGTATGCCCCAATAACTAAATCCCTTCTCATTTCAGAAAAACCTGTTTTTTACATGCAAAGGGTGGCATCAGATCTTTGTGAAAGGAATGAAAAGGCAGAAATCATTCCATAGCTCAAACACGAAAATATTTTTTCCACAAAAAAAAGACATGCAGAAATGTTGTGTTGTCAACAGCAATAAAAATACTCTCTAGAAAATAAAAATGACAGTAAATAGAAGGAGCCCCATTGCCTGGCAGGCTGCATCTCCTGTAACTGGCATATGTGTAAAGTGAAATTAGATTCTATCAAATAATGCTTCTCCATCTGCTGACACTCTGCATCATCTGTGTTCTCTTTCTCCTTTTTCATTGAAGGCTAGGCACTAGATAAAGACTTGTGGGGCTGCGCTGAAGAATAAAAGGGTTTTTTTCCCCTAAAGCACACGCTACCTTTGCACCCTCTACCGGAGGAACAGCCAGGAGCAAAGAGCCTGCAGAGTCTCACCACGGAGATCTTCCCCCCCATTACCCAAATATTACCACAGAGGAGCAGTTTTCATCTCAAACAGGTCATTTCTTCTAACCCCGCCATATCCGCTGGATTCTAGTCAGAATCTTTACTGACTTTAGCTGGAGCCAGCAAAAAGTTTACAAATAGGACTAATGCATAGTAAGAGAAGCACATGAAAAATCCTTTATTTACCACATTCTTGCAAGGTAACTCAGGTTTTTTTTATTTGAATTTGGTTCTTTTTCTGTTTCTGGAGTTTCTGGGGTGTGGGGATTTTTTGTTTGGTTTGTTTGGAGTTTTGTGGTTTGTTTGTTGTGGGTTTTGGCGGTTTTTTTTGTAACGAAGGAGTCCCCTTGTGCTGAGTCAAAAGGCCATTTAAATTAAAAAAAAATAGCTCTAGTAGTAATATATCACTAAATAACATGTCCAGAGGACAAACAGTTGCTAGCTAGTGAAAATCAGACCTTTGCTATTGCTATACAGAAATGGCTGTGGCAGATTTTCTGTTGTGAGGCTGGCAAGCCCTTTTCCAGAACCTTCACTCTCTGAGGTAAGCAGCAGATCCCAATATAATATTTTGTTCTTATCTTAATTATATTTTACTAATATAAACAGTAACCCAAGGGAAAATTTTCATGTTACTTGGTATTAAAATGTGTTTCAATAAAATTATCCAAGAAAGCCACCAAAGAAGTTAGGTATTTGTCCATCCCAGTTTATCAAAGGCAGCAATAAACCCTATTAGAGCAGCTCTGCTGTTACATTTACATCCAGGAGGTGGCATTGAAAGGCCACAAATCTGCTCCCAGTGTCCTTAACTGCTGCCTGCCAGAGCCGAGCAGGGAAGGCTCCTGCGGATTCACACAGCGTAAGCATCAAATTTAGGTTACCACTCGCATAAACTCCCTGGGATTAGAGCGATGTAGTCATTAACTAATTCATGTTACAGTAGCAAGAAAAACACTTGATTTCTTCTCTCCTGTCTCGTCCCTTTGTGCAACCAACCTATGGCATATATGCTCTGGCTTTTTTGAGGGCCACTGAAACCACAGGATTCAGAGGGACCCCACACCCGTTAGTGAGTGCAGTACGTGCAATACTCTCACGTGGAGCAGCAGGATCGCAAAAGCTCGGGGGAATTTCAGAGGAACGCGTTCCCATGAGCCTTACCATTTATTCACATCATCTCCAACGACAAAGGCCCCACTAGAGAAACTGGGGGTGTGGCTGAATCCTCAGCTGGTTTCCAGCAGTTCTGAAAGGCACGCTGCCGCCTTGCCTCTCCTACAGCGTTTCTGTGTAACTCCAGGGATGCACTCTGTCGGTGGCCCAGGCAAGGGCTTGCAAGGTTTTACTTTGGACAAAGTCCTCCCAGGAGCTGGTGCACAGACAGGAGCCCTGCCCGAGCGCAAGGGAAAGCTGCCCAGCGCAACTGGGTGCGCACCGAAAGCATCTCACATGGTTGTAGCCTCGGGAAAAAAATCCAGACGTGCACACCGACACCAAAGAGAGCCTGCGAGCCCCGGGATTCCCGCACGCGGCTCAGCGGAGCAGCAGCCCGATTCCCTCCCGCAGCGCTCCCGTCCGGCCGGGCTGGCGGCGCACCCTGCGGCCAGCGCTGCTCTGGCTGCACCACCCCCGGCCGTCACGGCTGCAGAAGCGCTGTCCCGCTGTCCCGTGACAGGGAAAAAGCCGAGGTTCGGGCGGTGCCGGGAATAGCCAGTAAACGTGCTGCTCCGCAGCAGCGCAGGCTGCCCGGCTCCAAGCTGCCCCTCGGCGCAATGGCAGGGTTTCCAAGAGGACTGCAGCAAAGAGCAGAGCCGGGACAGGAGAGCCAGGGCCCTGCTCCCCTTGGTCTGCCACATCCCCTCATCAAGTTGCAGTCCTGCCGTCTCTTTGAAGGAAAGGTCTTTGCTGTCACAGGGCCAGCTGTCAATCAATCATACTACCAGCATGCAAACGCATGATGCTCTGCCAGAAGCAGTTGCTGTCTCAACACAGGCCGTGGTATGCTGACAGAAAAGAACTTAGAAACAAAGAAAAAAATAACTTTTTCTTACTAAGACAGCTTAACATGGCTGTTTCATTTACCCTTTTTAATGAGCTGATAATTACTCCTTTTCAGTGAAGCCTTCTCTTATTTAGTCTAGTGTTATCCCCAGCCCATCAAAAAGAACACATTTGGGAGAAGAAAATACCATTTACTAAAACAGTACAACAAGAGGGAAAAAAAAAAAAAACAGGCATCCAAAACTGCAGAATGGAAGGATCAACTATTCATTATATTTCAACTCTACTGCAAGTGACAAGGTGAACACCGGGATTTCCTTCTTTCTGTAATCATTTACATGCAAATGCAAAAGGAGACTCTTGTAAGAACAACCCAGTTATTGGAATCATTCTGTATCTACAGAGTAAGTAGCAATTATCTCAATGAGCTTTGACCTTACCTCAAAGCTTATGTGTAGCTTTGCTTAGGAAAGAAATAAAGATTAAAATAATATATTTTATTCCTGCATTTCAGATAAATAACTCAGAGGTTTCTGAGTTTTCAGACATTTCTTTGTTTTGAATAGAAGGTGCTCCAATGATGGACATGTAAAGAAGAGAGCAGCTTTGTCAATTCTCATGGCAGCCCAGACAAAATGAATATATGCATGCAGAGGGCAAGCAGAGAAATAAAATTCAGGGTTGGAAGAAACCTTGCCATTTGGGCTGCCAGTCATCAGGATCAGCAGAGCCTCCTGACAGCTTACAAATCTGCATTTCCTTTTCCTGGGGCTTGGTAGCTGAAGGACAGAGAGGACAGGCTGAGACCAGCTCCCAGCATGACATGAGCTAGATGTGGTCCTGAGTCACACCTGGATGTACAATATAAATATGGTACAATATAAACGTGTGTTCTGGGGGGTGCTTAGGTGTGAGCCCTGTTACTGCTGCCTCAGAAAACATAAGGCAGGGAAAGGCTTGGAGTGAACAGACAGTGGCAGGTCGATCCAATCAAAAGCACAGTGATGCTCAGTTTGTAGCACATGAAACTGCTGAAAGATTGAGTGCTCAGAGAGACTGAGGGAAATGCAAACAGAGCCCCTGGAGGGGACCCATTTTTCAGCAGGTCACGAGCAAGCCAATAATGATTTCCACTTCATTTGTATGTGTGCTAAACATACTTGGCATTACTTCAGAGACTGGGGTCAAAAGTTCGATGATTGCTAAAGGCATTGTGCTAGAAGATGCAGCTGGATAGCTGCTAGGGGAGGGTAAAAGCCAGGTTTGCACTAACCCTTACCCCTGCACTATCCTGGTGGGGTTTCCCAACTGAGAACCATTATATATGCAACCGGCACACTGAAAAATGGCCACAAAGTTTATTTTGCATGGTACCTCACTGCCATGATACTTCAAAACAGCAAGCAGAAAGCAGAGCAACTAGGGACAGCATTCCTTTTGTGTATCTCAATAGCCTTTCCATGCTGCTGGTCTCCTGGGCCAGCAAGAACCTTTCTTTGCTCCTGACTCTCTTCAGCATGTCCACCAAAAACATTTAAGCACAACACACACAAAAATCAAGTCATGCACACAAAAGCTAAGGGAGCAGCTCCCTCAAACAACCATTGCCACAGCCCTCTGGCAATTGAGGACACTGCACCAGGAGCTGCTCACTGCTGGCTTTGCTGTAATGCAGCAGCAGAGTCAGGCCCAGCACTACCTGATGTGCCTTGAGCCAAGCACACACTTAGCAAGAAAAAGGTTGGCCAGCCAATAACTTAATTTCTTGGAAACGACCATCAGCATTTAGCCTCACTCTTCAGGCTTTGGTGGTCTGGTGGACTCACAGCATCAACATCACATGCTCAGAGATACATGGTGGAGTTTCCCCCCACCTCCAGAGAACTCCATAAACTCCTTATGCTGCCCCTTATGGTCCCAGTAACACCTCACTGTGCTGCCTGGGGATGAGTGGAAAAGAAAATTATTTGCAAGCACAGGTTTCTCTGCCTGAAGATGATAACAAAGCTACAGAAAAAAAAAAAAAAAAAAAAAAAACAGGGTCAAGTACACAAACATAATGCTGCAAGTGCCCCTTTCCACCAGCTCTCCATTTCTTCTTAACTCCCTTGCCTTTCTCTGAAACATACCTGAGTTTCAGCACAAAATTTGACTTTCTTTGCATTGAACTGACAGGAAAGGAGGAGATTTACGTTGGTCCCGGGTATATTGCATTGACTGTGTTTTCCAAACACAAGAAGCCCTGTGGAAAAGAAATCTTCCAAGGAAACAACAAGCAGACTCAAGGGAAATGGAGGAGCAGAGGCTTCCATTAACTCACACAGGGCATGGCTGAACTGAATTCAGGTACTGAATATTGGCTGAGGAAGACAGAGGCTCATTTTTCAAAGACCCCTGTGCAACTGTCTTGAACGTGACTAGGAGCTTGCAATGTGTGCTCTAAGACTGTAAGCCTGACAGACATGCATTGTCAATTTGACTTTTCACAAGGTGGGGAGGAGTAAAGAAAACAAACCCATCTCTTTTTTTAGCAACTCTCCTCTGCCTTTTTCATAATTAAATTCACCATAATGACCACTGTACTAAATCTAATAAGAAGTCTGAGTTTCTGGTTTCCATTGGCAGCCATTTGCACAGCTCAGTTTAGGCAACTCACTAAACCATAAGAACAGCATTGTAAGGCAACCTTCTTGAGTCAGTAAGTAAGAAGAAAAGCTTACCTAGAAAGTATTAAATCACTAAAATTGATTGGACCCTATTGCTTACGCTCTGATTCCACTGGCAGGAAGGCTCTGAGCTGGCTTATTTACACATGCACTAGTGAGCTCATTCACACACAACTGCTTTCCACCTCAGAGCAATAAAAATTAATAATAAAAATAATTAAACCTCATCAGCCTTCAAGCATTTGGAAACCCCAGAGCCCCATTGCCAGATCCTCTGAAAATGCATCAGCCTTCCCATGAGAGAGACTGGGGCTCAATTCCTGCAGGGACTGGCTGCCAGAACTACCATGGCACCTGGTCGTCACATTCCAGCAACAGATTATTCCATACTATCGACCCTCCTGCTCTGGGTTAATTCTTTTAATTGTCTCACCACATCTTTTCCCATTAGGCTGATGTAACTTGTTTAAGCATACACAGATTGATTTATGACAGCACTAGGGATGTTAATCCAATGCCTGCTCTCCAGTTAATGCACGCACAGTGAGAGATGCAGGACAGCAGACTCCCATATGGGAGCTCCAGCCTTTTGCCTTGAAATCAAAGGCAGCTTCCCAGTGAGAGCAGAATTACAGCACTCCAAGAACAGTGGTTTCCACTGGTGTTATGGGTAATGCAAGGTCACTGCATCCTGCTCTCAATTCTCAAGTGCCATCTTCTTTAAGTATAACAGCAATCAAGGAAATGGAAAATCTCTTTAAAAGTTCACTGTTAGGAAATTATTGGAGCCCACTGAATTCCTAAAATCTTGTCAGGAGGTAAATAGTTCCCTTCAAATGCAACCTCATTTGTCTCCAATTAGAATCAGTTTCCTTCACAGTCTATGTTCAACAACCTTTAGCTCATTGCTGTATGTTCCCTGCATTTCCCTTTTTCTCAAGGGGTGTGCACATAGTATAGAAACCTGCAGAGAGCAGCCTTCTCTTCCACACATACAGTTTAGGTCATGAAATACACAGAATACATAATGCTTACATAGTATGAGTTGAAAAACAGTTCTCAACAGTACCAACAAAAATCCACAAAGCTTTGGGAAAAAAATAGGATACCCCACAGAACAAAAGTACTTTTCCATTCTGTTGCATGTTCACAATTAAAACAATTGGGTACATTAAAAAACAATTAAGTTCATCTGCAGGTGCTACCATCTAACTGAAAGTCAAAGAAAACTTGCCCTATAATTTTGTGTTTCTGGGACAAAAAAAACCCCAAGGAAACAAAACAACCAAACAAAAAAAAAAAAAAAAAAACTCCCAACACATCCACTGTGCCAAACTGCTTACGAAAACTGCAATTCTGCTTCTGAATCTAACCTACGTAACCAAGCATTCTTTGGGATCACAGCTGGGACACCACCAGTCCCATCACATTTTGACAGCAAAGCACAAGCATTTTCCCACCTCCAAGAGGGCTCAGAGCAGGAGCTATCTCACCTGTTTCTCCCAGGTATTCCTCCTGCTACCCAGTTGGTCCTGCCTAGGTTAGTAGTAAATGGACTTCATCTCCTTAGATTTTTAAATCCTCCAGAGAGCTTTCAGTACAATTTCTAAACACAAACTTACTAGATGTGCTGTCAAATCACACCACTTTTTATGAAGTTTATTCCACTTATGATCTACTTTGCAGTTTGAAGGGCACAGACATGCTCAGGCTGAGACACTAACACTAATTCCATGTGATTCTAGCCCAAGCAGGGAAGCAACAGGTGGTGTTCCATCCCTGAGAGCCAGTCAGTGCAGTCCAGATTTCTAATGTCAGGCACCTCATTCTTGCAGCAGCTTCACTGAGAACAGCCTTCGTGCTAAGAACAATTTACAGCATTTTCAAACAAAACAAGAGATAACCGTACAAGTGTCTCAGCACACACCACAGTTGAGACAGCACAATACACAGAGCACCACCATACAGTTTCAGAAGGCTTTAGGCATTCACCCATACACAGTAACACCTTACCAGATCAGAAGGCTTCAGGTGCCTGCCCAAACAGAATATCACCATGTCACTTCAGAAGGCTGCAAGCATCTGCCCTTCTTGCTCTTCAGCCCAACCTTTTATAGCCCTGATTGTTCATGCAGTGCACCTGTGTGCCCTCTGCTCCCTTTGGTGGTTGCTCAGTGCACCTGGGCACTCCATGGCTCATTGCTGCCAATGCTGCTCACCTGCTTCTCACAGCTGTGCCCACTGGGGATGAGGCTGGGCCACAGCCCCGCTCCCAGCTACCACACTCTGTGTGCCTACATACAAGTACCCTCAGATGGCTCATGAACAGAAAACAAACCAAAGAAAAAAAACACCAAATAAAAACACCAAACAAAACGAAAAAAAGTCTAATGTATTGTTAAATACAGGCTATTATTCCGCTTTATTCAAAAATACCAAAGGCTGCTTTGACAGATCTAAAAGCACCAGCAGGAGTCACTGCCCTTTGTACCTTGCAAAGAAGAGCCCCCAGCTGACAAAGACTACATATGGGTTATAAACTGCTCTGAAGCTGCAGTGGAAACAGAGACTTCAGCAGATACTCCCAGTGAAAAAAGCACCACAAAATCACTAACTTCACTCTTCTGCCTCTACTGAGAACCAGTTCCAAGCCTTCACTCCAACAGCAGTTCCACAGTGACACCAGTGGCTCATGCCATCCCAAGACCAGCCTCAGACTAGCAGGCTAAGAATCAGTCTTGTAACCTCCTGAGGTGGAAAGCATGATGCACCCCTGATTTCCCTTCCTAAATCTGTGTGAATACTAATCCCACACACCTATAAGGACCTTCAAAGTGGCTTCAGTCTCCACTGGCTTTATCTATGCTGTAGAAAGGAGCATTTTATCCACTTCTTTATAAGCACTTTGCTTTGAAACACCACAGCTATTCAAAATGTTAAGGCACAGGATAAAAGCTACAGAAGCATAACTTCTTATGAACTAAGCAGTCCACTGGGAAGAGATGGGCAAGTCTGGTGGCAAAAGCTGCCACAGACAAACCTAACATACAACATATGGACATGAGTAAATATCTAAGGTTTAGATATTTAGATGCATTAGATGTACATGAGAAATTATCTAGGTTTATTTTTTATGATTTCCTTAGGTCAAATGGGAAAGTAGGACCCACTACAACTTTATGTTGTTTGTCTCCTGACACCAATGCCTAGTTCATACTTGGAATTTTCTCCTTGGCAATAATTTTGTAGAAAGGCATTACAAAATTGCCAGATAGCTGAGCTTTTCCTGATAGTGAAATTTTACTTAAACAGTTAGAAGATGCAAGCTGACTTGTATTCTGTCACTGGGATATGTCACTTACAATTTATCTTTCAAATGTATATTTAATTATTTCCCAACATATTTGCTTCCCCATTTAACTAAAACATTCATATTCGATTCATTCTGCTTTGGACAAATGAATGTCTTTGCAGATTACCAATCCAAAATATCTGACAGGTTTTTTGATATATCTTTCTTCTGTAGTCAGCATGAGGAGAATGTCCAGCATGATGGAAATGCACATTTGAACAGTCAGCAAACCAAATTGCCAATCTAACATAAATTTTAAAGCCCAAGAAACTATTTGTGAGCATGTGGAAGATGTGTTTCCTGCTATCACAGTTCTGAAAGGCTGTTAAACAATGAGGAATTTGATTTGGACTGCAGCAAAGCCCCAAAAGTTGAGCAGAGATGAGTAGCTAGTGGAGAAGGATGTTAAAAATCAGGAGCATCCAAACATTCATTCAGCTCCCGTTCCCTGCAAAACTGGATTAGAAATTAACTTGAAGAGTCTTGGAGCAAGGACAGATTCTGTATTTTTACAGCTGAAAAGATGAAGACCAGGATAACTTTGGGGGAAACATATACTTTTGTGGTGGGGTGGAGAACATTTTGACAGCCTTCCACAAAAGAGCAAAGACATGACAGGACAAAAATGGTCTTCAAGGACCAGGAAGAGAAGCAGTCATTGGGAGGAACAGCATCCTCCCAGATTTTATAGCTGCTTCTTGCATCTCAAAGACCAATGCCACTTGTCATCCTTGTGTAGTCTGGGACTAACACAGCAAATGTTTGAAGGATATAAAGAAGAGAAAAAAGTGGTTTGAGTGGATGCACACAGTAGACATAGACTTAGCAGGAACAAAACAGGAAAAGAAATTTCAGACTGAACATCAGGAGACTACTCAAGCCCTGAATTTTATTGGCCAGATAGGTATTCTCCAAGAGGGAAAGTGGAAATTCCATTCACTGAGCTATTTACATATTCAGAAATTACTTTGTCATAGGGAATACCCTGTACTTTTAGAGTTGGAAGACATGCCATCATTTACTAGTTTTCTTTTAACTCTAAATGAAGAACTGTCTATTACAACTATCAAGAACATCAACTATTGCTAGAACTGACATAAACTTAGACACAAATCCTTGAATTGTTTTTTCTCTTATTTTCCCTATCTTCAGCTATTTTTCCTTCCCCTCTAAGCACAATTTCCAAAGAGTGAAGCAGCATGAAGTATGGCTGTAACATTAATTAAAAAAACCCACCCTGATCATTTTACCATTCCTCAAAGTATGACAACCATTAATAAAAAGCAGTTTTGCCTATTGAACAAAGTTTTTACAGAAGTGGAAGGGCACACTTTCATGTACAGTCTCCATCCCACATTACACCTGCATCAGACAAGAACTTTTGACAGAGTTACAAGATACATGGTCTCCCCAGAAGGCTGTGGCTAATCCTGCTAATCACAAAAGAACCTGTGGTTGGAGGGGCTCAGTCTTGTCCAGCCAGAACTGCCAACCAGCCCAGCTGGAACCCAAAAAGCAGGACCAGGGGCACCAAGCCCTGCCTGGCCCAGTGCCACCTCATGGCACCACAAGCCACTGGCAGGACTCCCTCTTTCCTCTGCTTTGCAAAGCTCCCCTGTGTGCTTCATGTGCTTCTGTCTGTACTGTGTGTCCGTCTGCCTTGGCAGCAAAGGTTTCAGAGCCTAACAGGAAGAGCAGGAACCTCAGCTACTACTGACACACAGCAGTATGTTAATGGATAATGCAAAATACCCACTGTTTTCTCGATCATTACATTCATGACAATAACTTATTGGCTGCCATTTGACAGCCTGACCATTTTCTGCATTTCACAAAAATGCATTTGATATTAAGTTGTTGAAAATGGACCTTACCTTCAATCTCTTCCATTTTCCTCTACCACACTTCTAAAGATTGTAACATACTTGTCAAAGTAGGTGAGCCTCTCCTGTTTGGCAGAATCAGATTAGCAGGTCTTCTGATCAAAAAAGGAACATATAATTAGTTCAGTCCTAAGTGCTAAAATGTATTGCCATATCCTGAAGAGGGCAAGCTCTCTACTGCACACATTAAGTACTCAGGCTATTAGGAGTATTAATATTTTGCAGACCTGGAGGACTCTTAACTCTCTGACTCATTGTGTTTGGACACCTCATAGCAAAACTTTTTCTCCTGTGAAAGAAAGGTTCCTAAGGATGCACAATTAACTCAGTTCTATTCCTGAGAGCAGAGTGCATCACAGCAGTTGTTGCTTCTCTCTCTCTTTTTCTGTAAAATTGCCCTGATAAAGCATCAAAAACAACTGTCATTTCAAAGCACAAGGACTATCAATTCAGTAGGCAGCAGGACAAGAAAGAGCAGACTGTACACAAGTAATTTTATCTGTTTAACTACTTATATATTTATTCTGATGTTTGGAGAGAAACCTCTCTGATTTTTCCAAAATTCCCAATGTAGGTATGTCTTTATAAACTGAGTGTTAGAAATGTGATCAACTGGTCATACTAAACCCCACTTCACCCTTACATTCAATTTAAACTGATACCGTCATCAGATATAAAGGTTTATATGCTCACATATATATTTTCTAGGATTTTTTCTGAAATCTTGAAGATCCTAAGTATAGTTTCTCTTCCTGGGCCATGGGCTCTTTTGGATTCAATAATAAAATCCTTTTTATTACCCAACAGTCATCCTGAGCTATTTTTCCTACTTCTACAGCCTCTAGAACAAATAAAGTGGTAAAAGTCTTGGTGCAGTCATCCCTGTCCTTTATACAGATCCAAAATCTTCTCTATCTCCTTGATATTAACAGTGGCTTTCCAAACCCACATGTTCTGCACTGGAAGACAAATGAAGTACATCACCTCCTCCACATTCCTCCTCTTAAACTAAATAATTGTCATATCTCTGGATTTTGGGATAAAAGCACAAAATTTTAAAAGTCATCTTATTTCACCTTAAAGTCCCTTCCCAAATAGAATTATAAATTTCTAAGCCAAATACCAGGGAGACTTTTTTTAACTTTAATTTACTGTGGGTCCATCAACTTTGACCACACTCAAAGGTACATTTTCTCCCCATTAGTTCTGTCTAGTCAAAGAAGCTCACGTAGTGATGACGCATCTCTTGCAGATAAAGGTATCCGCTGATTTGATTTACTAAGGAAGCTAAATTTATTATGCAACATTTTACAAGTATAATTCTGCTTTCTCTTGATGGTAATAAATTCGATATCAACTCCCATGAGACAAGAGAACCAGTCCTTTTATTATCCAGACATGACCCCCAGAGCCAGATTCCATTTTAGAGACGGGAAATGACCATATCTCTGATTAAAAGGGAAACTTTAATCAAATAAAGTGCCTCATCAAGCGAGAGCCAAGATTCCAATAGTCCTGACTGCAGCACAGCAACGATCCAATGTCATATCTGCCCCAACCCATTACTGCCTACTGCAAACGTGATATCCATCCTAAACAGCAGGAGCATCCTTCAGCCATTTCCTCATCATCTGGGTAGCTGCTCCTCCCATGCTCACAGTCCTGTGTAGAAACATGTTCTCAAGAAAGCTACCCCAGGGTCTGTTTGAGGAATCAGAGGAGGATGGACTTTGTAGTGTTTAGTTTGATTTTTTCCCAACTAAATCAGTCTCACAGGTGACAAGTATCTTGACACCATGCAGCCAAGTGCAGCAGCCTTGGCTTTTAGCTCAGTACCCTTCCAGTTAAACTCTTCTATTCCTTCAGACACTTTCCTTCTACACCCTGAAATTAGCTTTTGAAGCATTTAGGATAATAGCTTATTTAGAGTCCCAGGTCAAGAGCTTTATCCCAATTGTCAGTGGTGCATTTCTGCAGTTTTACAGTGGATATAGTAAATGAGAAACAACAGTAATAATGACAATATTGATGTCAAGGACTATTGCTATTTTAAATATTCTCTAAGGTTCCACTTCTGTGTAAGCACAATTGGATCTGTATGCCACTCCACATAGGGATCCAACTTAAAGTGTTTCTGGCCATCTATAATGTTTTCTTGCAACAGAGCAAGATCCAGCAACTGACAGATAAATCATCTCCCTTTCAGCTGTGGAAGCCCGGCTACGCAAGCAAATGAAGTTGCCCAAACTCCACATCCATTCAGGAACCAGTCGGCTGAGAGATGGGTTTAGTTCATACAGCCTTCTGCAGAGATCCTCCTTGGATCAGCCCACATGTCATTTCTGCTACAGGAGTACCGATATGCTGCTTTGTGCTATGGAGTACTTCTCAATATCAAAGCCCCTGCACCGGGTGAGGCTCCTTGCTCCGCAGCCCTTCCAGCAGCCACACTGGCCCGACAAAATGCGGGCACTGTGTAACAGAACCGCACTTGAGGATTATTTCCCTGGCGTTTGCCTGTGTGTCAGAAACACGCTCGCACGCAGAAGACAGTTATTGTGTGGCTCTTTGATTTCCAATGAAGCTTCCGTGGTCTCACGCCCCCCCCCCGAGATGGGGGGCTCAGCCCAGCCCTGCCAGACCCGTGCCCGATTAGCCCAAGTCTCCCCGAGCGCCCCTACACCCTGCCCCGGCCAGCTCTGCCGTCGCGGGCGGACCCGCGCGGCCTGTTGGGGAGCAGCCCCGAGCAGCCCCGAGCAGCTCTCGGGTTAGACGGCAGCAGCACAGCGGCAGAGCCCGCAATCGCCGTCCCCCGCAGGCGAGCCGGGCGCCGCTGAAGCAGCGGCGACGCAGGGCTGAGAGGACACGGGATCTCTCCCGCAGCACCGGCGGGCGCACGTCGTCCCGGCCCAGGGGGAAGCAACGGAGAGCTCCGGGACGCTGCCGGGGAGCCGGGCTCGCTACCAGCGATGCCCGGACGTCCGCAGCCAGCCGCGCCGTCGGGCCCCCGCCTCGGGGGCGGTGCCGCGTCCCCACCGCCCTCCCAGGCACACCCCTGGGGCGGAGAGCCCCGGCAGCACCCCCGCCCCGCGGACCCCTTACCGCGGCGGGCAGGGCTGCCGTCCCCGGCGCGGTGCAGCGGGCGGGGCGGGGCGGGGCGCGGAGTGCGGGCGGGCGGGCGAGCGAGCGGCGGGGCCGGCGCGGTGGCGGGGGCGGGTGGGGTTTCCGTGCGCGGCGCTTATTAGTGTGGTGATGGAGGATCAGCCCCTCGGAGCCGCCTGGCAGCGGCGGCGCGGGCTGACGGCAGCCGCCCGGAGGTGAGCGGCGGCGGCTCGGGCGGCTGAGGCGGCGGGGCCGCCCCCGCCGTGCCCCATGCGGGCGGCGGGGCGGCGGCGGCGGCGCTGAGGGCGATGTCGGAGGCGGGGGGCGCGGGCCGGGCGCGGGCCGCCGTGGAGCGGCTCTCGGAGGCGGTGGGCGAGCGGCGGCGGCGGCTGGGCACCGCCATGGGGGAGGCACGGCGGCAGCGGCGGCTGCTGCTGATGGTGGTGTGCGTGGCGCTTCTGCTGGACAACATGCTCTACATGGTCATCGTGCCCATCATCCCCGACTACATCGCGGCCATGCGCGGCGGCGGGGGCACCGCCGGCCCGTCCGCGCCCGCGGGGGGCAACGGGAGCGGCGGCGGCAACCGGAGCCTTCTGCCTGCGCGGTACCCGCCGGCCTCGGGGAGCAACGAGGACGTGCAGATCGGGGTGCTGTTCGCCTCCAAAGCCATGCTGCAGCTGCTGGTGAACCCCCTCAGCGGCACCCTCATCGACCGCGTGGGCTACGAGGCGCCGCTGCTGGCCGGGCTGGCCGTCCTGTTCCTCTCCACCGCCACCTTCGCCTTCGCCGAGAACTACGCGACGTTGTTCGCGGCGCGCAGTCTGCAGGGGCTGGGCTCTGCCTTTGCGGACACCGCCGGCATCGCCCTCATCGCTGACCGCTACGCCGAGGAGCCGGCGCGGAGCCGCGCCCTGGGCACGGCGCTGGCCTGCATCTCCTTCGGCAGCCTGGCCGCCCCCCCCTTCGGCGGCGTCCTCTACGAGTTCGCGGGCAAGCGGGTGCCCTTCCTGGTGCTGGCCTGCGTCTGCCTCCTCGACGGGCTGCTGCTGCTGGTCCTGGCGCCGCCCGGTGGCACCGGGGCACGGGCCAACATGCCTGTCGGCACCCCCATACACCGCCTCATGATTGACCCCTACATTGCCGTGGTGGCAGGGGCCCTGGCCACCTGCAACATCCCCCTGGCCTTCCTGGAGCCCACCATCGCCAACTGGATGAAGGATTCCATGGGGGCCAGTGAGTGGGAGGTGGGCCTCACCTGGCTGCCCGCCTTCTTCCCCCACGTGCTGGGCGTCTACGTCACCGTCCAACTGGCTGCTGCGTACCCACACCTGCAGTGGTTTTACGGGGCCCTGGGCATGGCCATCATCGGTGCCAGCTCCTGCTTGGTGCCCGCCTGCAGGAATTTCGGGCAGGTCATCATTCCCCTCTGTGGCATCTGCTTCGGCATCGCCCTGGTGGACACAGCCCTGCTGCCCACCCTGGCTTTCCTGGTGGACGTGCGTCACGTCTCTGTCTATGGCAGCGTCTACGCCATTGCAGACATCTCCTACTGTGTGGCATATGCTCTGGGGCCCATCGTGGCCGGCCAGATTGTGCACACCATGGGCTTTGCGCAGCTCAACCTGGGCATGGGGCTTGCCAACGTGCTTTATGCTCCTGTCCTTCTCTTCCTCAAAAATGTCTGCCAAATGAAACCCTCTCACTCAGAGAGGAACATCCTCCTTGAAGAAGGACCTAAGGGACTCTATGACACCATCAAAATGGAGGAACGCAAAGGCATGGGCAAAAGCCTCCAGCCAGCGGGCGAGATGGATGAGAACAGCATGGGTTCTTACCACAGAGACCTGAAAGGGGTGTCTGAGGAGGACTCATCCGACTATGAGTACAGTTAGGTTCCCCCATGTGGCCCAGACCCAAGAGCAAGGAGAGACGTAGGAGAGAAGCAAAGCGGGGGATGAAAATGTTACTGCATTATGTTTCTGTACTGACGTGCAATATCTACAGTTTAACCTTTGTCATGATGTAATGGCTTTCTTCTAGACTTACTTTTAATCGGTATTTCCCTCAGCGTTCTGGCAAGGTGGAG
The DNA here is from genome assembly GCF_031753505.1 of Anomalospiza imberbis. Classification (NCBI taxonomy): domain Eukaryota; kingdom Metazoa; phylum Chordata; class Aves; order Passeriformes; family Viduidae; genus Anomalospiza; species Anomalospiza imberbis. The sequence continues at coordinate 9,258,494 of NC_089688.1, read as the reverse complement.
GGGGTGGAAAATGGAAGACAATACTGAAAAAAAAAATTGGAGTAATCATTAGCAGAAATCTGAGGGGATCTGTCAAAAAAATCACCAAAAAGAAAACAAAAAACCCAACAGCTTTGTAGCTGGGGTATAATTGTGCAGAGTGTTCTCAAACTGAAACTGTGTGTGACATACTGTATATCTCTGTAAAAATTACAAGAAAAGCAAAAAAGTATGTGTAAAATTTCAAATGGTGTATTCAGGGACTTAGTAAATCTTGTGTACATATACTCAGACTTTCAGTTGGTTTCCTATATTTAAGAAGAGCAACAGCTATCTCATTTTTTCTTCCCTGGGAATAAACTGAAGTATTGTACCTTTTTTTTCTCTCTTGTGCTGCGCTCCGGTAAGTGCAATATGCTGTATTATGTTGAAGTCCAAGTTACAAGAATAATATGATCTGAATAAACAGAATTGAAGGGGACCAATTGTCTTTTGTTTTGTTTTTGAGGGCTGCTTGAGGGAAGGAGCTGGCTGTGCTCAGTGTAACCCCTAAAGTAACAATTTCACAGAGCATAATTCTCACTAGCTACCAAAATGTCACAGGAGAAAACCCCAGTACAAAACGTTCTCATTCATTCTTCACAACATAACGGGTCTGAGCAAACAACGTCGTGCTGCAACCGTGCTACTGCTTGCTTTAAAACAGCTCCTTGAATTCTCATGTGAATTCAATTTTAATTCCCCACAATAGTGAATTTCAATTTTCTAATATTTAAACAATTATGTCACCAGCAGTTAGAGGTACAATACTGGAAAGTGCCTTTCTCAGTGCTAAATGCTGCCCGAATTAAAAGGCACCCACCTCAGTGACTCGACAGGGATTAAACAAAAACAAAAGATGGGTGAAACTCTTCATTGAAACATTTGCAAAGAGTGAAAATCTCCGATTCATTCACAAGGGAACCAGACTGCATAATTTGCCCTATAAATTTCTCTTAATATAAAATAAAGTCGTTTATTTTAATTCTTCACCCAATAGGAAACAAAATTAATTACTTGTAATCGCAAGAAGGGTGCAAAGACATTTACAAGCGGCCATAGCACCTATTAAAGGGCTCCCACCCATCCCTGGAGATCTGGGCGCCGCGGAGCAGCGGCCGGTGGGTTCCGCTGAGCTGCGCGGGACGCACGACTCCGCAACTCCCGCCGGGGAGGTCGAGTCGCTGCTCAGGCGGCGCAAAACTGATGAAGACAGCAGGATGGCGCTTTGGCACGGGGGTTCGGCGAAAGAGCAACGGCCACCGTGGTGTGAGGTACGACCCACTTCCCTAAACCGCAGCCGCTTCTTTGTGGTAAGCGGCAAAAGCGGAGCGTCCCCCAGGCTGCCGCCCGCGCTGCCTCCCCGAGCCGCTGCTGCTGCCGGCCCCATGGCAGCTCCTGCAGAACCCGGGCCCCTCCCGGGACCGCTGCCGCCCCGTCGCGGCTTCCACCCTTCCCCGCCGTGGTGCCGGCAGCGCCGCCCGCCCGTTCGGCCACCGAGCTTTCAGGAGCCGCAGATGCCCCACGGCGACAGTTCTCGACACCGGCGACAATCCCTGTGGCAACGCGGATCTGCGAACACAGCAGCCCCTCGGGGCTGTACTTGCCGCTGCCGAGGCTAACCCCGACGGCCCTAAGAACTCCGGCGAGCCCGGCTGTGCCCGACTGCCGCCGCCCGCCCTCAGGGGACACGGCCGGCATTGGGCGCCGCAGCCGCACGGGCACAGCGGGCGGGCAGCAGCGCGGGCAGCAGCGCCTGTTGCGCGCAGCGGGAGGGGCGGCGGGGCAGGGCCGGGCCGGGCCGGGCCGGGCCGGGGAGGAGCCAGCGGCGGCACAGTTGAGCCGCCCTCCGCACGCCCCCACCCAGAGGGGACCTGGCCGTGGAGGAGGCGGCGGTACCTTGGACAGAGCCGCCGCGACTTGCAGAGCCCGCCCGGCAGCCGCTCCGGAGCTCCCGACGAGCAGGTACGTACGGGCGGGCGGGCTGCGCGCCCCGCGCCTGCCGCTGCCCGGACGGCGCGGCTGCGGGAGAGCCTGGGGCCGGGGAGAGCCTGGGGCCGGGGAGAGCGGCAGCGGAGGCGGCGGATCCCGCGGAGCCGAGCCAGCTCCCTTCGCCAAACTCGGCGGGTTGGGCGGCACCCACGGGGCCGCCCGTTTTGCCGCCGCCCGAGCGTCCCGCCGCGACGGGTGGTACGGGAGGGAAAGGGCTCCTTCGGGGCTAAGGCTTAGGAAGGTTTCGGGACGTACCGGCAACCTCCGGCGGAGCCTGAGCGCTCCCCGACGGGTCCGGCGCTACCGTGGCCCGCGGGGAGCTCACGGCCGGCGACAGGGCGGTTCCTGCTCCGCTGGCAGTGTCCACTGCCGCGGCAGTGCGCGCTTCACACGTGTACTCCTGACAACGCGTACATTCCTCTTAACTTCAAGCATAGGTTCCTGAGAACTTAAAGTTTATCCTCCTGATAACACTGAGAGCGAGGATGAATGGATGGGTACTGAATGTATTGCCCCAACACCACCATATACTGCAAGCTGCCTCCTGAGTCCATCATGTCAGGAGAGCTCAAGTATAAGCACATAGGCTCATTTTAGTCCTTCTCTGCTATCTGCTAACGGAGAGATCAGCGCCTTTTGTTATGGATTTGAGTTACTGCTCTGAGCTGTGGGGAAGGCCACCCGGCTCCCCAGCCTGCTGTGACTCGCAGCCACCGTGTTAAGCCGCTCACCCTGTCCCTCTAGCTAAGCCAGCCGTAAATAAAAACAGCTAGGATTATTTTTTCTTTTTTTGCTTAATAACTTTGAAAATGAACCTCACAGCTTTCTAGTGAGCAACTTTGAAGTCATCTTGAATTTCTGCAGGATTTTCTCCTGTGTCAGTTTTCTTCTCCTTTATTAAGCAAATACAGGATTGGGTGTGATGCTAAGCTGTCAGCACTTGAACCAGGGACAAAGCTTCCGTTCATCCCTGCAATTGAGAAAAGCACCGTTCAGGCTACCACCTCCAAACTCTTTATCACACTGTTTTTACAGATACGCAGGGCTGTTAGTAGTAGCACTTCCCAGAGACACTGAGCAAATATAGACTTTTAATCAGTGTGACACCATATTGCAGTTTGACAAAAAAGCATAAGGAAAGAAAGAACAAAAGTCCCAACAAAAAGAATACCAGCAGGATTTTTCCTTTAAGGGAGTACAGTTTGAGGGGCTCTAAAGACAAAATGGCTGCTCTGCATTTGAATGCAGGTGGGAGGCTGGGGCCAGCCCATAAACAACTGGGCAAGCCAACAGTCTTCCAAGAGTTACAGGACGTACATTATTTGAGGTGCTTTGAACCTGTGTTTTAGGAAGAGAGTGCATGGCTTAGTGATGAGCCCTGTGCAGCACACGAGAGGGAGCGGAGCAGTGCAGTGAGTTAATGTGGCCTTTCCATGAGAGACATCGTCTCTCACCTGGGTTGAAATTGTAAGCAGATGACAAATCAACACGAGTTTGCTGCGTGGCTCATTGCAGGGCCCCAGGGACATCTCTCAACCTTATACAACCTATTTCACAGCACATGGCCCCACTGACAGCCAGTGCAGGACAGGGAGAGGACAGGATCAACACAAGGTGTCAGTGACCACATACACATTTGGCAGAGCCATGCTGAAGCTGCAAGGCTGCAAAAGCCAAGCTAATTCCTCAGGAGAGGAATAATCCACAGCCATCTCTGCCTATTGCTAAACAGAACTCTTCAACTCACTTTCATACATTGCAGAGTTTAATCTAAATTATTCTTAAAAGCTGTTGTAGAAATAATTTCCGTGCCCTGAATGTAATAATTCCAAAGATTACAGAAAAAAATAATTTTCTACATAGTCAACACATGTTGTCTTTTATCTTTTGCATATGCACAGTGCAAAGTAATTAAAAGAAAACCAAAAAACCTCTAATCCATCAAGAGCTGACTGAACACAAAAAATTCCCTCTGCTTTAGCTGTACTTATGTACTGTCATAATTGAAGGCCAATTAGTGGTCACTAGTATATCAGAAGAAATATGCGTGTCAGATAGTTTATTCCTGCACAGAAAAGGAGTGAAGAGGCATCTTCAGAAGTGAAAACCAGAATAAGCACAGTACCAGAGAGACACCAGTGGAAGTATTTGCTCTGTCACAGATCACTTTTGTGACTTTTAGCAGGTTAAGCTGTCTCTCTGGATAAGTATATGCTATTTGGAAAGACTGCTCTACGAAGCGGCTCGAGCCCAGCGTACAGCACCCCTTGTCAGCCCTTCCACAGCCTTCACAGGCAGGCTCACAGGGTCCCCCAGCCCAGACCTATGCCCCAAAGCACTGGTACCCTGTGAGATTCCAGGCTGCAGAGGACAAAGGCACATCTCCATCAAGCTCTTTTTTACATCTTCTAGCACCGCACCTCACTGTACCCATGGAGCAATGCCATGAAAAATACATTTAAAGGCTGTGGTGCTTTCTTATAAAATGGTAAGGGGAGGAAATATAAGATCCTAATATAGAAAACTGCAACGTTACCTGTGTCAACATAACTACATTCAAAGAAAAGTCCCCTCTTTCCTCCAGCTAAAATATAACAGTAATACAAAGCATGCAGATTATGCCACAATAAATTGCAAAGTAAATTACAGTGACAAAATAAACCATGCTGAGAAGGGACCTTTTATGAGCATCATATAGTTCTGAATAAATAAATTTATAGCAAATTAGACAAACAATGTCAGAGCAATCTCCACAGGGCTCAGTTTAGCTACTTTGAATGTTGTACTTCTATTTCTCTTCAGGTTTGCATTCTGAAGCTTCTGTATGTGTTTGTGCAGGGAATACTCCCCTCATACATTTTGGTTATAAATAATGGGTACTGACAGGACTTTAAATCTTTTCTATTTCCAGAACTGAGGCATCAGGCTCCATAAGTGCCCCCAAGTGACTTCAATTTCTGTCCTCAACGAAAGGTACCAAAAGAAATGCAGGAATGCCTGACCTAGAAAAAAACATGCAGAAGAACGAGAAAGATACATACAGTAAAGATGAAAGAGTAAGTAACTCTTTCTGGGAAAACAAAAAGGAAAAAAAGAAGATGACTTAACAACTTTTAATTCTGTAAATTAATATAATAATTGTAACCCAAGCTCTGTTGTAGAGCCAATTTCTTCATTTCAGGGAACACCAGTTATCCTGCAACAGTTTATAGCCAGAAACCTTGATTTAACACTAGTGCTTCTCATCTCCAAATAAACTTTCTCCCAACATCCTCTGAAGAATTACAGTAAAATAAATATCATTATACTACAAATATTTTTATACTACAAAGTCAGACATGGCATGAAATTATTCATACTAGTACAGCACTATTAAACTATCACATGTGATTCATTTTCAAGCTGGTTTAGAAGGTGCTGGGTGTGTATGCCTGTCAATAGTCAGCCTCCAGGGTTTTTTTCCTAAGCAAGTCATGAACTACACAGGAACCTTACCCAGAAAGATTGGACCAAAGCCAGGTATCAGAAAGAAATACTAGTTAGCACATATGTTTCCAATGACTGAGAAATCAATGACAGAAGAAATATGTCTTGACTAACCTGTAGAATTGCCATTCTTTTATTTCTGGGTGTATTACAGGCTAAGTTGGATTTGCATTTCCATTAATAACAGGTAATCCTGTGACACTTTTCATGAGCATCTAAAATCTTTGGTTTCTAGACAGGGAACATAATGCAGCACTGACTTTTCTGTGGATGTCAAAAGGCAGAGCTGGTACTTGAGCTCAGAGGACACCCAGTCCCTGCCTACTGTTCAGAGCACTTCCTCCACGCCCTCCCTCCCTGCGTGCACTGAACTAACTCTGAGCAGCAGGTGGGACAGGTAACTGCTAATCCTTTCTTCCACCCAAAATCACACTATGGCCTGCAATCCTACTAAAATGAATGTCCATTACAGCAGGAACTAGCAACAAAATCTGAACGTTGCGTACTTTTGGAGATGGGCAAAAATCAAATCAGAAAAATAAAGCCACCAGAAGTTTATGGCCTACACTAATCACTAATGGACAAGCATAGCTGCATTAGATGACCATTTCTCAACTAGGTGACACAGCTTCTTCCCTGAGGAACCACACCTAGAGCATCACAGACTCTTGCAACTTCCCAGTCTTTCATGAATTACCTCCTTGCTTTGTTTTCTCACTGCTCCCATAATTGCTTATTGGCGATGGAGAGAGAGACGGGGAGACTGAGAGCTGGTCAGAATCCAAATTGATTGTGGACTACATATGCTTATATACTATCCTAGGAAGGCTAGTAATGTTTTACTGCAATGACTGGGTTGATCATCACATAAACAAACTTACACATTTACAGCATCTCTTACTTGCAGAAGTCTTGATATAATTTTCTTTTTTGGTAAGTCTTGATTTAATCTTCAGCTAGTCTTGATTTCATCCTCAAAGTTCTGTTTGTTCTTGCCAAGGCATCCTGATGATCAAACCTCTTATGCTAACCAGGTCCAAAGTTCATCATCTGTTTTGTGTGTCCCAGTAATTGCTCTGGCTTTTAAATGACTAATTACACTTCACTTGGTTAATTCTACATTAAAAAACAAAGGAAGCTTAATTGCATGGACAGCATGGAACTCTTTTCTTCCCAGATACTATTGCTCCAAACAGGGTAAGGATAACGGAAGTATAAACAGAAATGTTTTATCAAGCCTTCTTTGGGGGGGAGGGGGGTCCAGACTGACTGACAGCAGAGGTTTGGCAGGGTAAAGTACAAGCTTATTGAGGACTGTACTCAGTACATAGTCAGTACTAATAAACAGGTAGACCTGCATGTTTTCTACTTTTATCATTTTATAACCATTCATATTGCCAATCATACAAGTATTAACACATGGTTTTACTAACCAAAAGCTAATCACAACTTCTTTACTAATGAAATACCATTAAGGTATTATTTGATTATTTTGTAATGTATTTTCAGATTTCCTAGAACTTAGCTCAACGTATTTCCTTGCATCATGCCTCTTTGTCGTAGGATTTCTAGAATTTTTACCAAGGAATAGTGTCCTCGATAATTTTCCACTAGTCCATTGCTCTATCCATTTGAAAGCCTACAAACAGTAAATTTGGCCTCTCAAATTTATTAGTTTGTAAATTAACTTTAAAGGGATGTAACATATTAATCAGCAACAAAAGGAAAAAAAAAAGAGAACAAAAGAGGACAGATTGGAAACAAGTAGAATTACTCACTAATTTATATTTCTTTTTTAATGATTAGGAAGTGCCAAAACTTCCTGTTCCACCACTGCAACAGACCTTACACATGTACCTACAGTGCATGAAACACTTGGTGCCAGAGGAGCAATTTAAAAAGACCAAGGCCATCGTGGAGAAATTTGGAATTGCAGGAGGCCTGGGGGAATCCTTGCAGCAAATACTTGAGGAAAGAAGTGAAAAGACAATAAACTGGGTAAGCAAATGCAGTGGAAAAAACAATTGCTGTGTTTGATGATGATTATTTACAAGTTCTTTCTGATATTCTCTATGCAATCACTGTTTTCTTTCAGCAGGTCAATGCAAACAGGGGTCACTCTGATAAAGGAATATTTCAGAAGTAATAGGCTAGATTCTTAAAATTATGTCAAAATCCAGGTCATTATTATGTTTTCAGATCAGCAGTTTGTTTACATTAATAAGGACATTCATTTAGCACAGGTTCATGCACAGAAGTGTCACAACACCTGCAGGAAATACACCTTTTGGATGTAATTTCTTCCTTTGCCTTAAATAACAGGATGTAGAATTTTTATTAGAATGAAAAATACTTTCTGATAGGGCTTTAAAAGTGCCTTGCACAGCCATCTACGCAAAGTTCTGATCCACACCAATTATTCTGGAATGGAATACTTCATTATAGGAATTAGTCTTCTAAAATTGAACTATTATTTGCCATTCATTGTCACGCTATATCAGTGTAGTTACCCTGAAGTAGTTACTTTGCCAAATATGCACATACATGCATACACATATACATCTATCACACAGACCATGCTGAGACCTTTGCCTTTACAAAAGTTCAGCTTTCTTCTTCCCAAGGCAGGCAAATTAGGTAAGGCACAGCTAAAGTAGATTTTACCATTCCACAAAGTCGCAGTTCATCCTGCCCCCATTAACCATGTTAGAATATTGCAGCTGAAAATTTGAGTTTTACTGAAGTCCGTCCATTCCAACAAGGAAAATGATTCTATGGATTCAGTGAAACCCTGCAGGCTTGTTACTGATGTCAGTGAATTGTGTTTCTCCCTTTTGTATGACACACCAAAAAACTCCATTGAATTGCTGCTACAGTCAGGGGGAGAAGGCTACAGTGCTGTCAGTGCTTTCATTTTAAAAGCAGTGCTTAATTTGTGAACAAAATGCTGCCCAATCTTGTTTTCATATTGTGATTACAGAACTTTGTGGTGGCTAAACTAACCAGCATTTGAATAGTGTTCCTGATAGGAAATAATATTCCAGAAGACAACTGCTCATTTGAACACTTATAGCATGAAAATTACAGAGGAAGGATGCATAAGTATTTTCTGAAATTGTGACAGTTTTAAATACTGGTTATTAAAATAAATACCTGATTCTTAAGGTAAATTAGAAATGGTTTTATTTGGAATTTAACTTACCAGGAGTGTATCTCTAGCATGTTCCCATGAAGACTCCAGAGACTGTGGGGGAAGCATCTGTTCTAACAGCAATGAAATATCTCGGAGGAAAACTTTTTCAACTGATGCATGCATTTGTAATTATTTTTGCATAATTTCGTTGTTGTTTATAGTTACCATATGCAAAGCCTGCCCTCTCAGAAAGGCCATTTGATCTTTTTATGATCTTTTAAAGCCTCCATTTTCCAAATAATGATTCTTCAATCTCTGCTCAGACATAAAGGAATGCAGTTACTGTTCATGTGTGTTTTCAATAAAAATTGGTAGAAATTGAATGTGTATCTGTCTGGGTCAAGAATCAGCAATCTGCATTTGTGTCAGTGGACACAAAGGGAATTCTCCAGGGGCTCTATCTATGTGCCACTCTCTGCAGGACTGAACCATTAGGCTTGGGAAATTCTGCTTTGCTCTGTCTTGCTACAGGACAATATCTGATGGCTAGCAATGGAGCATCTTGGCATCATTCACAAATATTCGAAGCCCCCTGAAAAAAAGGCATCACTAGTAAAACCCTGGTCCTCTTTTAAACATATTCTTATTGCTAGAGTTAACATGTTGTATTCAAACATTTTCTGGTTGTAGAGAGAAGCAAACAACAAAATACCCAAAGCACCACAATCTGGAGCTTGTGTAGTTTTAAATGGAACACACTGTAAATTGCCATTGATGGAGAAACAGGATTATGAAATTGCGGCTGACTTCTGCTGAGCTGAGGTCACAGAGCCCAGACTGAAAATGCTCAGCAGCTCCATTAATCAGGGCCCATGGCTGACACCAGGAGCACCAGGCACTGTCCCCTCACACCCAGACTGCTTTTCTGTTTGCTGTTGGCAGCTTTAAGACGTTGTGTCCCCTTCCCTCAGGTGTTTAACTACTGGCTGGATGACATGTACCTCAACAACCGCCTGGCTCTTCCAGTCAATTCCAGCCCTGCAATTATCTTTGCTCGTCAGCATTTCAAGGACGTAAATGACCAGCTGAGGTAATGTATTATGACTTTGCAGCTTTTCCTAAATGAAAGGATATGTTAAATGTACGGCTTTTGCAAAAAGACAATCAACTTTCATTAAAAAATAAGGGCTGTAGCCATTAAAATGATTTCCTATGAGGCCTGCTGACCGAGGGCAGTGTTTCTGGGGTAACTCATACTGATATTCAGAAAGAAAGATGTCATTGCTATTATGTTCATTGCATGAAAAAAATGCCAAGGGATTTATATTTTTAAGGAATATTTATAAAGCTTTTTACTGTACGTGATTCAAGTAAACCACTTTGAGATGAAAAAGATAAATACTAATTTCTGACACAGTTTCAAGGGAAATAATCTTTAACATGGCTTCACTATGACTCATAGCCACCCTGCAAACTGAAAAGGCCACGCTGGCATTAAATTGTCCCTCTCAGATGCACAAAAGGGCACCAGAAACACAGGGGATCTAAGAATAAGAATTCAGAAATCATTCTTCCCCAAGAACACTGCTTCCTTCAGTCCCATCAGTCCCAGCTCTGAACTGATCTTTCTACTTTGAGCTGTTGTGGGCAATTATTATCATTTAAAAAGTGAGAAGGTAAGCACGTAGCCAAGCACAGAATATACCTCTCCAGACACCCTTAAAACAGGATTCCATTCTTCAGCCTTTGCCAAAACATCCTTCCTTTTAAAACAGTAAAAATCTACCTTCATATAGTGCAATTTTCCTCTTTGCTTTTAGCACTCTCTAGCTGCTCATTACTGAAATAATTAACTGCATGTGAATTTATGCTATTATAAAACAGCCAGAACCTTGAAACAAATATGCATTATTTTAACATTTTGCATAGATAGCTAATGCATCTTTTTACTTTTCTTTAAACATAACTATAAATGCTTCCATTCATTACCGACTAAATTTATTATGCACACAGCTTTCAAAAAACCTCCACTTTGCATTTTCTAATGCACGTGCTTTAACAAGGAAATATTTTTCTCAGAGCCTCCCATTCTGACGCAGTGCAAATGGACAATGTCAGGAAAAAATACACCTGTCCACAGCTCTGCAAAAAGAATATCTTTTTAGGACAGGAAGTACTTTAATACTGGACAGGTTGTGAGTATTGATATTGAAACCCATGTGAGGATTCTATTAAATATTCAGTCTGTGCTCCCATTCTCTAAATAAGCACTTTCAGGCTTCCTCCTGTGGTAGTCTGTTTAACCATTTGAAAGGACTGTCTCTAGGATTTAATATTTCTCCTGACATGAATTAATTTAGGTTTTGGGTGGGGGCAGGGAGCTCTTCTTGCCAAGTCAGAAGACTTTCTCTCCTTATGCTGTGTCATCAATCATTCAGGCTTTCCTCTGTCTCCCAGAAACAGCCCAGTGTTGCCAAATGACAAAAGACTGATGTCACTTCTCTCTGCTACTTGCAGGTTTGCTGCCAATCTCATTTCAGGAGTGCAAGACTACAAAGCTTTACTGGACACGTAAGTGGCTTGGAAGGAGAGCTTGAGTATGCACAGGGCTTCTGATTCAAGGCTGCTCTCAGTACAAAGCTGGGCTGTATTGCACCTCTCCACCACGGGGAAGGGCTGGGGCTCCAGCATGCTCCAGGGCAAGTGCTTCAGCAATTTTTATGCCCTTTCTGCTGTATTCCTGCAGTGTAACAGATTGAAGAAGGATCCTTTTTGATGGCTGGCAGTCATCACTCGGGCAGGCACAGTGCAGCCCAAAAGGGCACAGACAATTTGCCTAACAGAGTTACTGAGAACACAAGAGGAAGCTTGTGCTCCCCACACCCAAAGGGCAGCAGCACTGTGGTTACACAGCCTGCACACCTTTCCTGGCACTCTCCACATGCTGCACTCTCCACTTACAACAACACTGTCCCACCTTCCTCCACCCAGAGAAATAACACATCCCAGCAGGGGAGGGAAGTCTCACCACAGAAAGGCTGGCTCAGTAGCTAGTAAAAATAAGCTACTTATGCTCGTGTTACTTTCTGAATAAAAACACATGGGAAACACATGATTCTTCAAGTCATGTATGTATTATGCACCACTCCAAAAAGTCACAGTTCATCCTCATTAACCATGTTAGAATATGGCAGCTGAAAACTAGAGTTTTATTGAAGTACAAGGAAATAAGTGATACAGAGAATTTGAGAGTTTGGAACTAAAGGAAATATTGCTGGTTTAGAACCGCAACAGTTCTAAAGACATGCAGTTCAAAACTAGCATAAAACATTACTCTTCATAAGCTGCATGAGAGTAAACATTCTTGCCTGCTTCTTTACCCATCCCCTCTGTTTGACAAGTTGGAAGCTTAGTCCTCTTTAACAGAAGAAAAAAATCTCTGCACTCTAAGATTTTCTTCCTCCTGTGGTCTCTGTAGCCTCTCCTGACCAGCAGCACCATTATTTCCTGCTGCAGTGTCAGTGGGGTATTTTACAATCCATAATCATAATTGTGACTGTGATAATTCTTTTTTTTTTTCCCCCTGGCCACTAAAGAAGCTTTTAAAAAGATGCTGGTTTCACCTACCTTCCAGTCAAAAAAAGAATAGGTTTTCAGCACATGTTACTCCATGTGTCTAAGTAAAAATTAGCACAAAAGTGAGTACCTGTGGAAAACAGAAATTCCCACTGTATTGCCCAAGTCATTCCTGTTTGTCAAACAAGGCCCTCTCACACACACTCTAACCAGTCACTACAGTGCATGACTTCTGTGATTTGCAGGGAATTTCATCACTACCTTTCTTTGAGGTGCTGGTCTTTCCCAGCTGTTCTGCTGACTTCCTTCCTGCCAAATTTCCAGGATCCCATCTAGGCAGGCTTCCTATGCACATTGCAAAGCTGTTTGTAACCTGCTATTTCCATTTCCACTAGATAATAATGCAATTGCTTAATGAATATGCATGAAGCTGCCAGGAATGATGTATTTAACTGTGGTATGGGAATTCATCTATTTCCCTTACACTGTAATCTCATTTTATTATTCAATTTGTGCTATACCTGATCTAATTGTAACAGAACAAAGGACAGATAAGATTTCTTTTCCTTTCTGTCTCCCTTCTTTTCCTCTGGCTTTGTTTTTCTCCTTCTCTGCAGCCATGCTTTACCTACTGATTTTTCTCGTGGACAGCTGTCTGGCCATCCTCTCTGCATGAAGCAATACTATGGACTCTTTTCTTCCTATCGTCTTCCAGGACTTACCAAAGATACCCTCGTGGCCCAGAAAAGCAATGTAATGCCAGAACCAGAGCACATCATTGTTGCTTGTAACAATCAGGTAAATTGGTTTTCTTTTTTCATACCTTTCTATATTTCTTAATTTGCTTAAATTCACTCCAGAAGAGCCTAATCTAATCTCTGTTCAGAAATGCAATTAGCGTGCTATGTATGAGCTCACTTCTTACCAAGCATTTGCAGTTGATATTTCTAAAAGATGCTTCTGCAGCATTTTTGTCCTTGCCCCACATTATGTTCCAAGTACAGTGATGCAGAAAGGAGGAATGTGACAGAATTTATTTGCTTTCTCTTTCCAAGAAAAATGTTTAATAAACAGAGATGAAATCACAAAGAAACAAGAATCCTATTAGAGTGCATTTGCTGGAAATGCTCTTCTCATGACAATCAAGTATTGGCACAGTCAAGTTCATGGCAACTATACTACCATCACACCTATGCATGGCATAGACACCGTGTAGGGGCCCTAAGCTATGCCTGAAGAAGTTAGCACAGGTGCAGGCAGAAATACTGAAGTGTTAGAGTGAATCTGCCCCAACCAGTAATTACCAGGGAGCAGCAAAATCTGTTTCTGGGCATAGCACCTTCCAGCCCAGCTTGACTATTTGCACTACTGGAGCCATGCCTGTAGGTGCTCTTGGAATGAGGAGGTAGCTTTCAGTGAAGTGCTTTCTGCTTTTCCAGGAAGCACAGGAAATTTTCTAGATTCTCTAGATTATGTTTAAACAAATAATACCATGAAAATTACTTACATACTGCCTGATTTTATCTTTCCAAGTTTTCTTAAATTATATTCAAATAGTGTAAATTTTATTTGAGTCCAACACACAATATAATTCCCCTATGGCAACTTGGCATTACATTGGTGTTAAAACACAGGTGGGATGAGCCCTGGGCCATTCATTCCCCAGTGGTTTTGTGTTGAATTGCATGCAGGCCTGGCTTTCCAGGCAGGACTTCATCATCTCAACAGGTGACAGGGTCCAACCCACCTCTGACTGATCATCTGACTTCTGTAATTTTTTTGCAGTTTTTTGTTTTGGATGTTGTCATTAATTTCCGTCGTCTCAGTGAGGGAGATCTTTTCACTCAGTTACAAAAGATAGCAAAAATGGCAGAGAATGAAGAGGAAATGCTGCCTCCAATTGGCCTGCTGACAACAGACGGAAGAACAGAGTGGGCAGAGGCCAGGATGACCCTTATGAAAGGTTAGCTGCAGCAACCCCAGCTTTCTCTTCATCATCTTCCTCCTCACCATCACTGCCTTTCTTTGCTGAGAGCAAACATCACAGCAAACACAGGACTAAATGTGCAACCCCACTGCTGAATTTTTCCAGCTGTAGGAAACTCTGTAAGATGTGTGTTGCCAGGGGGGCAGCAGAAATAGCTTGACCCTTTGGCTGTGTATGTTTAAGTGTTATGCCATGTAATAACTCTCACTCCATTCTTTGTTTTTCATCACATAAATTACATTATGTCAGATTTTGTGATTTGTCTCTTTCTTCATATCTATTTTGTACCAATAGGAATGATGTATCCTCTTAGCTTTTGGCAACTATTTGATATTATTGATCTTATCCAACAAAAGCATCTGCAAGTTAAACACCTATTGAATCTAGTTGTGTACTCTCACTAATCAATGGAGAAGGTGCCAGGGCTGACTCAACCAATTCTTAAGTATCTAGGAAAGGTAGCACCAGTTATTATCTGGGGACTGCTCTCTCTCTCTTTTCCAACAGGCAGCATTTAGCTGTCTCAGATTCTGGACTCGAATGTCAAACTTGGAAACAGATGAAAATAAAGGGTAGGATTAGTGACCTCTATCATATCACAACTTATGTATTTTACCCTGAGGCTAAGTGATAAAAATGCCCTCTTTTTGCCATTTTACATGTAATAAGTATTTACTTCTTCATCCTGAAGAAAACATTAACTCATCTCTCTATCTTCAGTTCAGCAAGGCCACAGAAAATATTGCTGTTTTACTAATGCCCTGGAATATACAAGAGTTGCCAATAGTCTTGAAATAAGTTTATCCTCCTAAGCAAGGTTCCCTTTTTCTTTTTCAAGTTTATCTGTGCTTACAAAACTTAGTACAGATACACACACAGAGTCCTGGCCATTATTTCAGCAATATTATATAGCATTAGTCCCATCTTTAAGCTTTCTCCTCCTCTTCCCATCATTTCTTTTTAAAGGAGGAGACAAAATAACTTATTTTAATGATAATTGAAGTTAACACCTAATCATTTATTTTCATATCATACTAAGTATAACAGTCAATGCCTTGAAACTTTGAAGAAAATTCTGTGTTAATGCCTATATCATCCAAAACAAAAAGAAAAATCAACAAAAACTAGCAAAAACTTCTCCATGGTGTTTTTAGATTGCCTGGCATTTCCCAAAATACTAATTTTAATCAGAAGGCAAACAACTCAGTTATGCAGCTGAAAAAAAACAGATTCTGCAATAGTAACTCTCATAGGACCATGATGTGAGCCTTCTCTACTCTAAGCAGGAATCCCATCCCAGACCATTCATGTTAGCACAGCTCTTCTATATAGTGAATGTATTGCTGTTACCCATGGATATATGATCATTAACAGCCCTTTTCTTTCTTATCTGTGATGGTGAATTGTTCCTGCAACAATATATAAGAGAGGAAGAGAGAACCTGGCAAGCAGTGTGGGTGAAATGTCACTCCACAGCTGGTCTGTGCTGGGCAGGGCAAGAGAGAACGCTTTGGGACAGAAAACCCGTGCAGTGCTTTGCAGAGGCTATGGAGGTTATACCTATGGGCCTCCACAGACCTGCAAGCAGAGCATACTTCTTCTAGGTGAGAAAATGTCCAAGAGACTGTAATAAACCCAGCCATCACTGATTTATAAACACACTCAGCATTGTAACTGCCTTAAGGCTGCAGAACTAGTTCGCTCTTCCTAAGTACAGGAAGTGAATTCTGTATGAAGTGACTGGCTACAGTCCCATGGGCTACAGTCCCATGCATACTATATCTGAATTTGATTCAAAACTGTCTTCTCATATTTTCCTTTCTAAAACTAAATTTAAAAGACCCCAACTAACCAAGAGCTGACTGGCCAATTCAATGCAACTGTGCATTAGAAAGGAAGAAATGTCTTGCAGGCTTTAGGCTTGGTCTTACTCTCCTTTCTTTTAGCTCTTCCTGCAGATATTTTCAATCCCAAGTCATGGTTCATGAGTTCTCGTGCTATTTATTGCCTGCTTCACATGATAATTTTTCAGTGTTTGATCAGCCCTCTGCATATGTTTGTTTCCTTCTGTAAAAGTATCTTTTTTCCCCTACTTCTCTGTTTCTGGCACGGCTTAATTTTATTCAATCTAATACCTAGACTCCAGATACCCTGAAGCCATATGTCAGACTAAGGGCTTCGTATCTGTCAAAGATGTGTGGTAGCAGCCACAATGAAATATATATAAACCTATCAAACAGTGGAAAGCAGAATGCTGAGCAAGCTGTGAGCAGTTTGTAAATCACTATCCAAGCTGTTTTTCCTCAAAGCTGCCTGTCTGCCAGCACCAGAAGCTGATGTATATAGGGCAAGTTCCATTCACAAGGATCTTTTCAATCTTTATACTGATGCACCCAGATCATCAATGAAAAAAATACCACAATTACGGTCAGCCCTGCAAGTGTGAGATACTAGAAAAGCTTTACAGCCAAGTGGACAGGGATGTGTCTTCTCTCTTATAAAGCTTCTGAATGCTTTTGAAGACACTCCAAAGGGATGCTGGTGTTCATGTTTCGCAGGGCAGCAACCTCTCTGCACGCCCCATCAAACACAATCTCTTGGCTCAAGCCTTTGTAGGAGCTGGCAGGTGCTCCGGCTGCTTTCCCTAGGACTCTTCTGTTGGCAAGGGGACACAACACGCTCTGCACTCCACCAGGTCCCCAGGGAGCCTGCAAGAAGTCAGGCTGACCATCTCTGTCCCTTGGGCCCTGGCTGCTAATGCTGCCTTGCAGGAGCCACCAAACAGCAATAGGCAGAACCTTACCATAACCTGCACAAGGCCACAGCTCCCCCTCTTCCTTCTCAGGCACTGCTATCACTTGCCTCTCCTTCTCTTGACACAGAGAAGGATTTTAATTTCTTGCATATTTGGTCTCTTTTTCAGTACACAGCATCTGAAGAATGAACCTGGATGGTAACAAGTGTCTGGGTTTTTTCAAGGTCCTGACTAACCTATGTTACTCCTTGTAACCTATGTTATTTTCCAGGAAAGGGGCATTATTTCTTACTATGAAAAATGCTGCTCTTTCAGACAATCAAGCTACTTTACATACTTGCAGACCTTGAAAACATGCACATATTGAAATGGCCCCATATTTCAAATGCAAATCAGAATTGTTTAATTTTAAATATTTTTCCATTCTTTCAGCTAAAATAGTTTTCTGAATTGAGCAGGTATTTGTTGAACTTAGCCTCAGCAGTTCAGAAACTTGAACTGCTTTCAAGTTCTAGACTTGAAAGCAGTTTTGATCAATCTGAATTCATATCTTTTGTTGAGAACATTCTGAAGCAAGTTTACATTTACACCAAAATCTAGCAAAACCAGAGGATGAAAGCTGTTCTGTTAAGAACAAAAGGAGTTTTATGTTGACACTTGAAAGCCCTTTTTCCCGTGATCTTGTTAACAATTGTTAAAGCAATTAATAATTTGATATGTTTTTAAATGAAACAAGTTCTTGTTATAAGCTGCACACTTCTATCTTTTCAATGAGGGACTGTAAAAAGTGCTCACAATTAAATATTTCCTATGCTTCAAACTGGTGCTCAGATGCAAACAAACCCTGAACCTTTGTAATATTTCTGAGCTAGACAAAGAACCTAAGAAATATATAAATATACCATAAATAAGGAGGAAAGCACTGAGGATAAGGTAAAAATACCTGCAGTAGTCCAACCATTTAAGAAGGTCAAGACAGGGAAAATAAACAGAAAGAGATCCAGAAAAGCCCATTTTATTCAGCAGTACAGTAATGACAGGAGACCAGCATAACGTGTCAATCCATGGTTTTGGCAAAACCACGTCCAAAAACTAAACCTCAAAACCTCATTTGCAGATGTTTCCTCATGTGATTGTAGGCAATATAAGCTAATGACCAGAGACAGGACAGACAAAAGGGTTTTAATACAATAAGACAAAACCAACATAGACCCTGCTGCTCCTTGTTCTGAAAAGCGTTTTCATGGGAGAACAACACAAAAACACTCTAAGCTCTGCTGTTCCAGAGCAGAATGCTGCAGCAATAGCATGAGCTCTGAAGTTTTCTATTTTCCACCTGTCCTCTGTAACTGTTATTTATAAAATAAGTAAGCAATACTGGCTTTAAGAGTAAAATAGATCTATTTTGTAATATAATTACTTCAAGGAAATGAAAGGCAGAAAAAGAAAGTGGTTATTATTGAATCATGTGAGAGATACACAGAGTTACAAAAGTTAACACAGGAATTAATGCCTTGGTATAATGTTCCCTTGCACTGAGATGATCTGCTGCTGAGAGAATCTCTGCAAACACCAGCTCATTGCAGAGTCAGAGTCAGATCTTCAGTGCTCTCCAAGGCAGAGGGTTCCCCAGCCAGTGCTGTACTCAGAGGTAAAGAGGATGTGAACATTTCACTCTTTTGTCCCCAGACTCCACCAACCGCGACTCTCTAGACATGATTGAACGGTGCATATGCCTGGTGTGCCTGGACAGCCCCAGTGGGGTGGAACTCAACAACACAAACATGGCATTTCAGATGCTGCATGGAGGAGGCTACCATAAAAATGGGGGCAATCGTTGGTATGACAAACCTATGCAGGTAAGAAACTTACAGCACTGTGACATTAGTTGCATACTGCCTTATGTTGGAGACCACTTAGAGTCAGGTGGGAGAAAGAGGGGAAGATGGTGTCAGCATCTGCCTGGGCAGGTTTGGTGTGAGCAAGGCTGTCCCTTGCAAGGCAGGGGAAGCAGGGACACTTCCACCTTTTCCAAAGCTGCCCTTTGCTCTTGAGATAACACAGATATTCAGATGTATGAGAAGGTAGACATTGGCTATTAAAAAACAATGAATTTTTCTACACTGAGTCAAATGCTGGTCTAGTATCCCAGAATGAAAAAAAAGAGCACAATATTTTTCTTCGTTTCCTCTTCTTACACATTTTCCTGACATCCTAGAAATGCTCCTACTTATAATTTGGCATGTGTTTAAATCCTCACTTAACAGACTGTTTATTCATTTAATGGCATCCTTGTTGAGACTTTCCTTAAGTATTGACTTCTCTAGCCTTTTTCCCCACCAGATTTTATTGTCATATTTTAAAGCACCGCACTGTTATTTCCACTTTGCAATAGACCTAGAGTGAAGAGATGTATTAATCTCCAACTGTCAACAATGTTGACACCTTATGAAAAATTGAAAAAACCCTGACTGATACATTGCTTGCATAATGCTTTTTACTCTTGCCATATCTAAGAACAGCAACATGAAAAGAGAAACACCTAAAATAATTGCCATGACCGAGACGGGACTTTGAAGGAGGGATGTGAGAAGTCAAGGCAAAAAGAAGTTGAAGGCACTTTATTGTTATCACAGATCAGTTTATATATTTTTGTGGCCCCAAGCAGTTACAGCCCCGAGCAGTTACATCCTTAAGCAAGAATTTCCCACTAGTTACACAATCAGCCTACTGTATGTGTTATTTGGCAGCCTTACAAAACCACATCGTCTCAAAAAACTTGATAGCTGTATATGCTGTACTTTGCTAGTTCTTCTTTTCATATCTATGGTTGCTTATCCCACAATCTGTACCAGACCAAGGCCAGAATACCTTGATCCATAAACTCACCTGTGCTCTCTGTTCCCTCTCCTTTCTCTACTCCCATAAATAATTTCACTTGCACCAACTTACCCAGGAACAAATACATTTCAGTAATCATTCCTGATTAATGCCACTGCAAATGACATTATTAGCAGACTCTTTCGAGGAACAGACCACTTGTCTTTAGAACAGTTAGAACCCTGCTATTTGTTGGGTCAAGTGTTGAGACATTTCAAGCAGATGAGAAGAAACAACACTTTCTTTTTGTCTACTATCATAAGGCAGCAGAAAGCAAATAAAATTGCATATATGTGAGAGAACTTAATTTGTCCGGTTGTATTCAGGCCAAAATAGTTCAAAAGTGAAGACAAATTCTTAGGGAAATAAGATCCCATTTCCTTTTATGCAAACACAGATTATGTAGGAAGCCATTATCACAGTAGAATTTGTTCTTTCTCTCCATATTCTTCCTCACCTTTGCAGTAAGGGTTCAGAAAATGTCCAGGTGAACTTTTTGCATCATGCCCACTTTCTGAAAACCTCATGGAAAGCAGGGAGGCAGGATGTGATACAATTGTGCAAGAGAGAGCTAAGTGGGTGAAGTCCAGCCAAATGCACTTCCAAACAAGTGTGAGGAAAAGCCCAGAAAAAGAACAGGAAAGCTGCAGTATTGGCCTAGACATCTGCTTTTGTATGAGATGCCGAAGTTACAAATTGCGTGGGTGTATCACAGAATTGGAGTGCAGCAGGTTGTCACCCGCAGTGCCACGTGTATATGATGAAATTCAAAATGAAAACAAATAAGAGGGAAATGAAATTAAGAAAGCATCTAGAAATAAAAGATTCAAAATAAGCTATGAGAAAGCTATCAAATAAGGACGAGCTTTGTAATAAAATGGGATCCTAAGGGTTTCCCAGATACAGATGTTTTGTTGTTCTCAAAAGTGGAAGGTGAAGCCTGGCCTGTCTTTGTATTGAGGGGTTTTATGTACCATAAAGCAGGTGCTAAATCAAATTTTCAGATTCCATTGGGAATTACTAACATTTACATTCTCACAGGATTCAGTCCCAAATAGCAGCATGAAAGGAATTCGGTGCAACACCTTTCACAGGACAAGCAAGTCTCCTGCAGTAAATCTGTAAGTCGCCGACTGATCTGTAGGGCAAGGAAGTTCCTGATACGAGCAATAAGAAAACCATAGGGGAAGGATAACACCTTTGTCAGGTTTCCATCATGGATAACTTACCCAGAACACAATTTATTCCCTGTATATGTTGCACCTATTCTTCTCCTGGTTCAGTTTGTGGTAGGAAGAGACGGACTCTGCGGGACCGTGTGCGAACATTCCCCTTTCGATGGCATCGTAATGGTGCAGTGTGCTGAATACCTGCTCAGGCACATGTGAGTTCCCTTTCTGTGCATTTTATACCCATTCCAGCCCCTGGGAAGCTCCTGCCAGTGGCAAATTTCCCCTGATACACAGGGGCACTAAGACACGTAAAACTGTTGAAAAGCAGTAATTCATCTGCTAAAAGAGCAGTGTTTAATAAATTGATTATTCCTGTGACCTTAATGACTTCTGTCTCACATACCAACAGGAAAGAAAGTTCCAAGAAATTAGTTCGAGCTGATTCAGTGAGCGAGCTTCCTGCTCCACGGAGACTAAGATGGAAGTGTTCCCCTGATATTCAGACACATTTGGCATCAGCAGCAGAAAAACTCCAAAGGTAGAACAGATGCCTCATCTTTCTCAGCCATGACTGCAAGCTGGGAACTACCCAGCACATTGCATGGGCTGCCTCCTTGGGGGCCTCTTGTCTTCCTGCTCCTCCTATTCTTACCAAGCTGTACATACCTAGCATCTCTCTGCAGGATAAGACCCTTATGGGCTGGAGCTACTTGTCTGTATTCAGGAATTGCATTACCACTGTTTTCCTTCCATGTAAATATTAGGTACTCCAAAAACCACTGGAAAAACAGCTTACCCATATTTGCACAGGAAGCAAACAATGCAGATCCTCTGTTTTTGTATCTTATGGGTTTGAGCTGACTCAATCTGAAGCCAGGGCAATAGGGGTACATATAGAGGACAGAAGAATACAACTGGTTTGAATAAACCATTTGAATTTAGGAATGTAATTTGTTTACATTCATATTGCTCCTACAAAGTCTAGTTTTCTGACTCTGTTTCCAGGCCATCAAAGATTTGCATAATCTGTGGGGGTGGGGGCAGCAATAAGAATTTTTTCTCAACATTCAGGCCTGTGATCTCTTTGTAGAGAATTAACACATTGTCTGCATGATCAGCTGTAAGCATGTTCAGTGTGGTTGCATTAGATATAACCTCAAAGTGGCTAGAAAGATACATATGAGTGAGAACATTCAGGATGCAGAATAACTCCTTTGTGTTTTTAAATAAAGGTAGTTGAACTGAATCTTGGAAGGAGCTTAGGGCCTTCCTCATGTCCTAAATGCACTCAATTCTCACATCAGTTAATCTCTCAGAAACTTGTGAAGAACAAAACAGACCCTTGCTTAGGCTTCAGGGGTGGAAACACTAGGTTGAGGGGAGGTTGCTGGGTTTTTGGTTTGATTTTTTTGTTTGTTTGTTTGTTTTAAAGATGTCTTACTCAAATGAAGAGACTTGAGTGCTACAGTTAAAGCTGCAGATAACAAGCCTGGTGTAGAATCTGTATGAATAAAAATTACTGTCTAGGAACAAGTTACCAAAGGCCAGTACTGTCTGCAGAGCAGGAGACCACTCACCTCTAGGAGGGTACTGGCAGGAAAAGATCCCTGGGTTTTATTTGCAAACAGAAATGGGACAGAATACGGTTTAGTGGTGAACAAGGTAGGGTAGGTTAATGGTTGGTCTTGATGATCTAAGAGTTCTTTTCCAACTTTAACAATTCTATGAGATTCTTACATCTACCCCAATAGTAACTGCCTTCTGCTTGTTTTCCAGGGCAGTGGAAAATCTGGATTTTATAGCCTACAAGTTTGAGCACTATGGAAAGGAATTCATTAAGAAACAGAAGATTAGCCCAGATGCCTACATTCAAGTAGCACTTCAGTTGGCATTCTACAGGTAAGGTTAGTTCAATTCATAGGAACAAGGTGCACAAGGCAGTGGGGTTTTATACAGAGGGTCCATTTTTTCCTCAACATTCAAACAAATGCCTCCTGCATGAAAATGAGTTATCTTGCCAAATGACTGTAGGGCAGACAAGATGGAAACTGATACCTGGTTCTGGGAGAGAGTACTCCTTTTCTTCATTCCCTTTCCCTCTTCTTGCTCTGCCTTCCCATCCCTGTGTCCCACACATGCCAATCCCAGCCAGTACCCTCCGGACAGCTGTCCCTGTGCTTGGCATAGAGAGGGTGAGGGAATATGCAGGGATGTCTGGAGCAGCAGCAGCTGGGGAGTCCAGGTCCCTAGGGCAGAAACACCACTGCCTTGCCTCGTGGGTAGCTTGGGAGGAACCACAGCAGTAACCACACATGCATCTCTGGCACAGGTGGAAAAGCATCCACTACAGCACAGCGTATCAGACTGGAGTTCCTACACAGAACAGTAACTACTGCTGTTCCCTTCTTCACAAGCATCCCCAGATTTGATAACATCCCCTAATTTCCATGGTCTTATCAAAGTTAAAAGCTTCTTTCTACATTGCCAGAACTCCAGGATAGAGATAGGTTGCATGGTTTCCTGCAGAACAGCCTATTACACAAATAATTCTTTATCACGTCAAATTAAATCCCAGAGTGGTCTTTACCTGGTCAAGACCAGAGATGCTTAACACATTTCATGTACTCCTTTAACACCTGTTGAACATCCATTTTGCATATTCCATTAATAAAACTTCAACAATGACCTGGCCCAAGATTTTCATCTGGATTCCAGCCACGATATAAATCCCATGTTTGCCATAAAAACCTTAGGGAACAGTGGTGTTCTGAGACCACCTGCTTCAACTGAAAGACACAGTGTCTCCTGAAGCAAGGAGTAGTATCTGTATACCTGGACCCAAATTAAATAACAGTCTTCATAATCTGTTCTAATTGCTATGAGGGTTTTTATTCCAGCTCACAAAAAACACCCTACTCCCCTTTTAGTTTTCTTCTTTTCATTGACGCACTCAGTGCATTTTCTCATGTTTTAAATAAAACATATTTCAAGCCCATAAGTAAATGATTAATTACACAATTATTTTATGATGCAGTACAAATAAAACATTCCTTGAGATCTTTCAGTAAATTTTTGTTTTACTAGCCTTGTTTTTACAAAACAAGTCATTTTTTACTGGCAATGCATAACTAAAACATATACAGCTGTATGCAGCTCTTCATATTAGAAAGGAGTGAGCATCCATCTTTTTAAAGTTTCTTACAGAATTCTATCGACATTAAGATGAATACTGTGCAAGAAATAAAAGTGTGGCTGTAACAATAAAATGTACCAAGCCTATATTTCTTCTAGCCTTTATGACTCTTAGAAAATAATCATTCTTTGTTTTTCTTCCTTCACTCTCTCAGGTGCCACAGGAGGCTTGTCCCAACCTATGAAAGTGCTTCCCTGCGCCGATTTGATGAGGGCCGGGTTGAGAATATTAGGTCTGCTACCTCTGAAGCATTTGCTTTTGTCAAGGCAATGGCAGGTGACAAGGCAGCTGTGTCGGTATGTTGGGCTGGCTCCCTCTGTCCTCTTTGCCAAAACACTAAGTAAATAATGCATTCATGGTCCCAATTCTCTCACTTTTTAACTCTTAACTGAGAGCATAAAGGCATAGGGCAGGGCAGCAAGCATTACAGGATTTTGCTTTTTGTACAGACCAACCATTAAGCTAAATATAAACATTCCCTTTTTTGTTATTTAAGCATCCAAACGATTCAGAGGTACCTAAATGTGACATTATAAGGAACATAATATCTAATTTTAGATTTAGTACTGTGATATGAAATGTTCTATCATCAGATGCAAGTTCAGTTCCCTGGAGAGATCTAGGCTGAACATGCAAAGTTCAGGATCATTAAACTGCCACACCAGGGGAATTGCCTGGCAGGTCTCCTGCAGTGGTTAGTTCTGCTGCAGCCTGCAATGTGTGATGTAATTCCCATGCTTTCATTCTTGGATATGTGGATATGTTCTTTTTTGATATCTTTTTTGTTTTAAAGGGATGTTTCTACCAAATAGACTAAGTCCTATAGGATCCTCAAGGGAGCTGAACCTTAATGATGAAAAGCCTCATCAAGTTAATTAAACAACTCTCTAAAATGTCCCGATATCATACTGCAAAAAGAAAAATTAAAATTGCCTTTCTTTGGGACACCACCATCTGTTTGCCAGAAGCATGAGCACTGTACAGAGTAGACGGCAATGCAAAGAGGTGCAGCTGAGAGCAGATCTGCACAAGCAGCCCTGTGCACTGTCCTGCCCACCATCCCTGGAGAGCCTCCCTCAATGTCTCTGTGCCACTTCCACCCACTGCGCTGCTGTACAGGGAATTTCCAGGTGGCTGTTTAGATGCAAAATGCTGCCACAATACAGTTTATTTTTCACAGTAAGCTCATTCCAGTGGCAACAGCCCACATGGCTGTTCTTTAGAATTTAGCATAATATTGCTAGAAGCATTGCTGGGCTATAGATTAGGTGTAAATTAATGAAAAATTATAAACCAAGATCTAACATCCCAGAGAATTATGAAAATTTGCCCAGATAAGTCCTCTCTTCATCCACAGCTTCTTCAATTTCCTTAATGTTATCATGCCCAGAACTTAGCTCCTGATGAACAAAGCTCAAGTAAGTCCCATGGTAAAATAACTCAAAAAACCCAAAGTAACTCCCTTTCCTGGGTGGGTAATTCATGGCAGACTATGACCATACTATTGCACAGAATAGTGACTACCACACAGTAGGCAAGAAGAGGCTGGTTTTATTTGCTATCAGTGTCCTGTGTGACATGATGGCTGTCAATCACATTTCATCAGAAGTTCCTGTTTTCTGTGCACTTTCCTCTCTCCACCTGGGCACTCAGCATAGTCCCAGCCCATGCTGTGGCACACTGACCATGCTTCTGGCAGGAGCCAGCATGCTCCTACCGCATTGTTTCAATACATCTTTCTAGCCCCTTGCACCTATCTCTTCCTTCCTGCCTTCTTCAAAGTTACTGACTCCTGCAGCTCTCCCAGAGCTTCAGCATTTCTCACCTTTTTCCCACCCAAACCTGAGATCGTGCTCCCCTTTCCCAGCCTCCAAAACTGTCCTGTTTTACATAAGCAAGCCAAAGAATGCCATGTGTCTCTAGATGAAGCTCATATCTTTCTACGGCATGCCTTGGCCATACAGAATAGGGGGAATAATGGTTTCATTTCCCCTGGAAAACCTGTAATCATACTGCAAACCAACCCAGTGATAGCTTTCCTGGCCTCTTCTCCACCGAGAGATACAAAGGACACTTATACTGGTCTGAGATGGTTCTTTCCAACAGACATTAATAAATCTTTGTTTTGATGTGAACATCTTCATCTTTCCATGCAAAACTACATATATATTACTATCACAGAAACATTAGAAAATTAATTTAATACAACCCTATTCCAAGGTGATTTCTTTAGATCTACGCACTGCTCTGAACGTGAAGGGGTTAATTCTTTTTTCTGGACAAAGAGATGCACAACCTGGTATAAGTAGCCTTGAACTCCCCAAAATATTGTCTGTTAATAGCCATTAAGTCAAATCCAATTAAAAAACATTTTTTTTCTGATACAAACAAAAATCATCCTCAAACGATAGCTTGAACAGTCACCAAAGATTGATTGAGTCAGATTGATTCTTCAGCAGGAGAAATATCTCATGCATTTGACACTTGCTGTAAAAGCAGCAGCTACTGCCACTAGAGATTGCTTGAATAGCTGTAAATTAATCAGATTTAAAGACTGCATTTGGTAATTTAATCTGTACAAGGGAACTAAGGCCTGGCTCTAGCCTTGTGAAAAAATATCAGACTTTGTATTTTGAAGGTCCCTGATGGTGACCTTGACTTGCTTCTAAAATGAATTCTTTGCTCAAAAGATCATTCATCGTCCATAGAAGCTGAAGGTCCCCTGTTTATCTGGAGACCCACTCATTACTGGCTGTTTCAGGGTCTCCCAAAGTTGCAGTGTTGGACTTTATGTACAGCAAGGCAACACTTCTTAAGATCATTCCCTTAATATAAAAGGCTGCCATTTGACAGGAGTTAAAATTTACGGCTTGTTATCTGAAATGTGAGAAATCTGTGGATGCAGCCTTGGAAAAATCTAGATGCCCTTTCACACATGGGAGTAATTTTTTGACTGGCTAGTAAAATATCAGTAATGGCTTTCATTAATATCACTGTCATTCTCTAGATAAACCATTCTGGAGAAGGAACACTGCCTGTTTTGAAAATACTGAATTACACTAGGCAATTAATTTCCCTACTTCAAACATAGTGATTCTATTGGTAATAATCTACATCCCCAAAATCCATGGAAGGAATACACAAAAGGAACTGCAAGCCTTTTCTTGACTTCAAACAAACCACCACCAAGAAACATGTTCTCCCCTTGCACGATCAGATGCTGGTGCTGATCAGGACATTGATCCCTGTGGCTTTTCATTTATCAGAGTACTTTTACCTGAGCTAAGAGCAAAGGACATTTGGGGTGCTTGCTATTTGGCTCTCAGTTAGTTGATGGAAGATGCTATTTCTTTGAGAGTTGATTCAATAATACATATATTCTGATTACCCCAACAGGATTCTGAGAAGATGCAGAAATTTAAGGATGCAATTGCAGCTCAGACTAATTACTCTGTTCTGGTGAGTAAAACACTGCCTGTCTGAATAAGAACTAGTCAGCTTTTTTAAGAAAAGTGTGAAGACTGTCATTAGCTATTTAAACACTAGAAAAATTTAGGCATCTCCAGACAGGAAAGTGTCTGCTGTATCACACTTAGGAACATTTCTATGGCCCAAATAGCCATATTCAACTAACCTCAACTTAAAAAAGCTCTACACCTAATACTAACCATCTATGCATTTTCTTATATTTCCCTTCACTAGATGATAGAGGTCCCTATCTGGAACCTGATCCTCAGATGGACTGGTGTTCTGGAACATGTATTCTGGTATTCCAAACTGCCATTTCTAATAAAGGTCATTAACAATGAGGGAGTGATTATAGTAAGTTTTCTTTTAAAGACCTGAATGCAGTGTCTAATAAAAGGGAGAGATGCCCTCCAGTAAAGAAATCAGTTTAATATCAAATACAACTCATTTTCTGTTGATTAAAAATGAGATAATTCAGTCTGGGTAATGCTCTACATCCCACTGTGCCAAGACAAAGCACAGACTTGTTCTATAAACAACTTACTCATACCACTTATGAAAATAAATATTAATAACCAGCTATGATAAGTGAATTTGCTACCTATGGTTTTGACTCAGACCATTGCCTATAAACCCATATTTTTGATTACTCTTTGAATATTCATAATATTCAAGAAATCATTCAGCTTCAAAGGTCTATTCTGGGCACTGAAGAGGCAAAGTGTTGCTTTCAGGCAGGACTGTGAAACAAAAGAAAAACAATTCTGTGTTTCGAGCCTTGCGCTGAGAACCCACATCTTAGAAGCTGGGACTTCACGTGTTCTGTAAAGAGAAGCCACGTCTTACTTCAGGGCAACTGCCTCTCCTGAACCATCTTAGGGTAACCTCACAATGAACACAGCACACTGTAGGTCTACTGGGTCACAACCAATAGAATTTCTGCACAACAGCTCTCAAAAAAAAAAAAAAGAGGAAAAAATAAAAACCCACATTAATTCTCCCTTCAAGTTATTTCGAACCCAGAAACTGTTATAAAATTCAGCCTTCACTGTAGCTCATGGGAAAATTTTAAAACTTCCTTTGGAAAAATTATTTATCTTTAAATTTAAAAAGCTCTCTAGGTATTTCTACTTACCAAGCTCCCCCTCCTTTCTCAGAAGAGCAGAATGAATGTAATCTTTGGGGCTTTAAACTCTGAGTAAGACTTAGATGGTCTAACTAAATTGTGTGTAACAGACTGAAATGTAATAGCTCCTAAGAAAACAAAAAAAAAATCTACTTCATAAAACAAAAAGCAATTTAATGATTTTATTTCCCCTTGTTAAGGCTTACTAGTAGCAATGCTATCTTAAAAGTGGAGTTCTAAAATTCAATTTAGCCCAGTTTTTTCCTATGCGTTGACTCACAGTTTATTTCGTTAGCCTGTCTCAGCCTCTCTGCAGACATGACATTGATCTATGTTGCAAAAATGTCATTGCTAACAGCCTTATAAATATTGTGTGATAGCAAAATATTTCCTTTGATTATCAAGTCAGTTTTCCTGTATGGGAAAAAGAACATAAACACATTGCTGATGTATGCTACCTTTTTGCAAGCATCCTTCCTCTGTCTGGGCTGATGAACAAATAGCTCCTTTACCAATGGGTGCTTAGTTCTTAATAAACCAAACCAGGCTGAGCACTCCCAACCCCCTGTTTTAGGCACTTAGCAGTGGTTAAAATTACTCTCCTCGCAGAAGTAAATTTGTGCTTTTTTTTTTTTTTTAATCCTTAAGAGGAAAACCAAGCTCATGCTCTTTTTTATATCCTGCCTTCTCTCAGGCTGTTTGTTCCCCTTGTTACAAGGGTCCTGTGCCACAGGGATATCAGCTCTGCTCTCAGGGCAGTACAATGCCCCTAGCTGAGGTTCCCTTCCTACATGCCTTCAGCCTGGGCCACAGAAGAGCTACAGCTCAGTCCACAAAATCAGTGTTTTCACCAGCAAGAACAAACCTGGACTGAAGGATTCTGAACACACTTATCTGAGGAATTCCTGCCTGGCTAGACAAAATTTTGGTGTGGTTTCCTGAAGAGACAAAGCTCTGTAACTATCCTGTGTACCAAGCCCCCAGTGCTGAATTTTGATCCCATTAGCCATCTTCAATCACATTTACTGTAGGGCAAAGCTCTTAAAGCTAATAAATGCCTTAAGTCTAGAGCACTTGGTAGCTGGACAGAGCAGAGACGTGAGCAGCTGATGGCAGGGACTCACTGCAGGCTCAGCAGCAGCTCCTGTGAGCTGCCACCACTGCTTCTGTATCCCTAACTCCAGTTTTCTCAAGTGGTGGGACTTGCTCAAAGATCTGTGATAGATCACTGGCAAATCTATCTGTTATTCTGCTCAGCCTGTTGCAGACACCTACCAGATCCTTGGATCTACATTCTATGGAATGGCATGGGCTTTAACTGCCAAAGGGAGATGCAGGCAGCAAGGTGATGGAAGATTTGTTCCAATTTGGAGGTGTTTTGGAGCCCTCCACCTTGAAACATAATCCAAATGATGCACAGAAAATTCCAAAGCAGGCTTAGAAATTTCTGCTGTCCCATATGCTCCCCTCAGCATCTTTAGAAGCCCAGCCCATGATATTCAGCTCTGAAAGACAACGAACACACAGATAACATCAGCACATAATACACATCAGGACTGTCTCTTTCCTAATTTGTAAATCTTCAGAGCATCATATGAATTTCTAGTTACTTACCTTCAGCAAAGTACATACTCAGAGTAATATCTGAACATTACAGGCTTTACATCACTCAAACCAAGTTCATCAGCTCTGACCAGAGCACTAGGCAGTAACAGTCCAAATGCCTGCAAACTCAGTTAAATGCTGTTGTCTTATCACAGGCTGTTACTGGAATGGCAATAGACAATCATCTGCTAGGGCTCAGAGAGGTGGCACGGGAGCACTTCAAGGAACTGCCAGAGATATTTACAGATGAGACTTATCTGACAAGCAATCGATTCATCCTCTCAACCAGCCAGGTGAGTGCCTCCTGTCCACGGGTCTTGCCAAGCAAAGCATAGTTCATTTGTGCTCTGCCAGACCTTGCTGCTCACAGTAAGAACAATGTAAAAAAGGCAAGCAAACAAAAGCAGTATCATCAAGAAGTCTGAAAATTGCTCCACATTTTCAGTCCTGTTTTGGTTCATCAGCACAGTAAATACTGACTGCAGTTATCACTTCAAAGGCAACATTCCAAAGTCCTTTGCAGAAATTCTGGAAATGCACACAAACAAACTAGCAAAATTCACATGAGGTCTCAGTTTCCAAACTACATATATTCCCATTCCCCTTCTTTCCCTTCTTCCCCTAAGATGACATCTCTAGTGAGCAGTCTTTACTCCACTGACAGTATAGCCACAAGCCAGAAGGGCTGCCACTCTGAGAAACAAAAAGCCAAGAGCCACGAGGAAATTTTACTCTTAAAAGTTGCCACATTTAAGATCTTTGAGAGCATTCTGTTGGTTGCTGTAGGACAGCAACACATGCAGATGTGCAACTTAAGACTTACAGACATTTTAGACAGGTACAGACATTTACAGGTTTACAGTTATGTCCACATACAAAGGTACTCGAAGAGTCAATACTGCCTACATTTAATGTTCTGAATAAGGAAGCATCTTTATGTCATACAGCCTAAAAATTAAATGTTTCATTGCATGCAGTAGTAGTCCTAATGAAAAAAGAAATCTCTGTAGGAATTCATTAACTGAAACACTAACCAAACTGCAACAGATTGGGACTATGCAACAAAAGAGACTTACAATAGCATGCTACAGTATAAAACCTTAATAAGTAATTTGATCTTGTCATAATGTTTGTAGGCTTTCAGACATGAGTGAATGTAACCAACATGCTACTACATAAATTCTCCAAGAAACTATCCATGAGCAAAGAGTGCTTCTGAATGGCTTTATGGCCTTCGGCTGTTGCACAGCAAATTCATCTGACAATTCTACGGCTCTATTAGCAGGACTAATGGCCTGTTCTACACCATTAAAAAGGCAAATGTTGTTTGAGAAGGCCCATGAACACAAAGTCTGAAACATATAGTTTTTTAACACCTTTTATTTTCTGCAGAAGAAAGTGTTTCACTGCTATATTTTGCCATGATTAAACTGGGGTGTAATAGAATGCCTACTTGCATTAAAGTATTTTTAAACAGCATCAATTATAAACTATTATTAGAAATTGACAATGCTCATTTCTCTAATTTAATTGCAGTCTTCGCATTACAAATTTAACATAACCTTAAGAAATTAAAAACCTTAAAGATGTTTTACATATCCATTTTATGTACAAAGATTACATAAAATTCCTATCAATAACAAATCTTTTACCTTTCAAATATCTATATAAATTGAGCAAAGAAATGCATTATAGCCACCTCAAACTACACCAGTTTTTAAAGCATAGCAAACAAATAGAGTAACCAGCTTCTATACTGTGATCAGCTTTTGCCATCCAAGGTAAATCATCTCCAGGTCTGGACTTCTGAAGACAGTGATACTCCACAAGGCTAGATTCACCACATTACCAGCATTTGTAACATTTTTTCTCTTTTTCCTAATTCCTAAGCAGATTTTAGGTGCCCTGATTAATCAGAGATCACTCCTTCCCTTCTCCCTGCAACCAGGTTCCTACTACTATGGAAATGTTCTGCTGCTATGGGCCTGTGGTGCCCAATGGATATGGGGCATGTTATAACCCTCAGCCAGAGCATTTATTATTCTGCATCTCAAGCTTTAAGGAATGCAAGGAAACCTCCTCAGACATGTTTGCAAAAGCTGTGGAAGAAAGTCTCCTAGCAATGAGAGATCTGTGCAACAAGTGCAGTTCCACTACAGCAAAGCCACCTGCTAAACAAGAGGCAGCCACACAGCTGCAGAGTGACCACCAGCGCTAGGAGGCTGTGGGAATTATTCTCCTGAATCCACTCCAGGAAGAAACATGACATAGCTGTTCAAAGGCAAGATAATACTAGTAATATAATAGTGTAGAACCAAAGTGTCATTTGTTTCTCATTGTTGCCAACATTTATAACTCTGTGTACTAAATCTGCTATTTCTTGCTTACGAGTCAGCAAAAAAGACTTGGTCTCACTGACTGAAGTGAAGGAGGAAGTCATAAAAGTATGTGTTGTACTACCATTTCTAACCATAATTATTTTGTGCCACTTTATTACCTAAAAATTTGAGTAAGTTATATGCATATGACATAAATACTAAGGATCACCAATTAATTAATATCCCCTGCAAGTAGTTCTAAAATATTCACATCTATTACTACAAGAGTTGCATGTAAAGAAAAAAAGCAATTTCCCCTCTTGGGAATTTTGAGAGTAACACTGTAAATAATAGGCTAATGCCATTGTATCTTGAACTTTTGCATGAAGTGCAATAATACCACCAGTCTATTTACCATATAAGAAAAACTGATTATTTTTTAAAGAGTGGCCCCTGTGCATTTCCACAGAGTTTAGGAACATAACATGAGTGTTTGCATGTTTCCCCCAATTCGAAAATGCTGCAGAAATTTAGCTTTATTCTGGTTTGCACTGGTCTCAAGCACAGTCCAGTTCTGAAAGCAGCATACTGGAGACATGATCTATCACACATAACTGGGAGAATTTTGTCCCTAATGAATTGACTTAATTATTTCTTTCTATCGGTGAGCAAAATCCAGCCTGACAGCAGCAAAGCACAAAACAAAAGTACTATTCAATCCTACTTAAGACCTTTTCTGTTTGCATTGGAATTAATTTAGTCACTGTGACTGGCAGGAGAGTGAATGCAACCGGACAAAATCCAAGAGCAATAATTAGAATGAAGAGGTAAATTTGCAATCTAAGGAAGTCTTCAAGCTAGAGTTATAAATACCAGTACTGGTACTGATATCAGCTTTGCATCATCCCACTTGGAGGGATTTATAGTTTATATTTTTTGATAGCAGATGTAGGGTATCATATTCTGCAATATACAGTAAATTCAACCAGGCAAGTGGCAATATATAGTGTCTGCTAATTCCCATTTTATGTGAATATTATCCTGAGGTTTTCCTAATTATCTCTTTCATTCCCTATAAATCCTTCCAGGGACTGATATTTCCAGTTATTTTCTCATGAGATCATATGTGCTGCCTTACTTAGAGGTGTTCAGTATCATTGTTAGAACACAACTTACTCACTGACTGAAGACATTCAATTCCTAACTCTGGCGCAGATCCCATGCTGCACAAGCTGGAACACACTCTCAGGCCTGGCCAGGGATTGCTTCCTTACCTGTGGAGAGGTGATGTTCTCTCTTCCTTTGAAAAATCACACGTTTAAGCACTCTGAAGCCTAAAAGCAGAATAGATTTATTGCAATAACCTAGAGATGCAGATACGTTTCTGTTTAAGAACTCTAGATACAAATTCAGGAGATTCTATATGTCCATGATTATTTTACTGCCTCTTTGGAGATACATGAATGCAATTAAGCAGACTGCTGGATAAAGGATATCCACAACCCCATATATGAAAGCACAGTAGGCCTGATAATCAATTAGAGCAAGTAGCTGTGTTTAAGTAAATCAGCTATGATGATTTACAGACATTAAAAGCTGGGTTCATTTTTTTTAAAGTTATTATATTTCACTGAAAAATATGTATGCTTTATTACTTCATGAGCTGTGGTTCAAATCAAAGATGAAATCTGGTTTTAAATTACATAAATAGTATTTTAGCATAAAAGCTACCCCAAATTTATCATAGAATGGTTTAGGTTGGAAGAGATCTTAAAGATCATCTTGTTCCCACTTCCCTGCCATGGGCAGGGACACCTTCCACTTGACCAGGTTGCTCCGAGCCCCATCCAACCTGGCCTTGAAAACTTCCAGGGTTGGGACATCCACAACTTTTCTGGGCAACCTGCTCCAGTGCCTCACTGCTCTCATGGTAAAGGTCTTCTTCCCAACATCTAATCTAATTTAAAAGTTAGGATGCAAAAGTACATAAACAAAACCCAAGAAAACTGTTGACAAGACCAAAAGTTTGCTTAAAGAATACACGGTTCAAAATAAAACTTTAAATTGTTCCTATACCATAATTACAAAAATTACTTCAAAACATTCCAAGTAATTTTTCTTTGTATCATTTCACTACAAAAGCATTCTGCATTTCTAACAGAAATGTAGCACTACATATTCTTTTGTAGAATTTTATGTTTTAAATTGTAGTCATATTTTAAGTGTATAAAAATACTGTGAATAGTTATTTGATAATTTATTAGTTTTCTTCTAATTAAATATATACTTTTATTTTGTAATCCTAGCTACATAAGTACAGATAGTTATTTGCAAATATTACCTGTTTCGCATTTTACTTTTTTGTCTGGAATCTTAACAGTAGCTTAGACACTGTGCTCAACACAGTCACTGAGAACTCAGGAAGCATCCACACCCACACCTGATACCTTATACCAATTTTTTTATTAAGAGCCCCTTAGTTGTCTACAGCTGCTGTAACAGGTGTTTTGCATTCTCCAGCTCTGGAAACTACTGGTGGTGGAAAATACTGACAATATATTTTTACTTGAAGACCAGTGACTACCCATACTTCCTATTTATTTAGCTAACCATTCTGTACTTGTATCTTACTGATCTGGTTTTAGTGTTCAGCCTGAATATCTGAAAGGAGCAGCTTTGATGACCTCAGTCCCTGCAGAAGAAATCTTTTGTGTACATGGTTTACCTTTGCCACTACCTGTGCTAAAAGCACTATCGGCACGGTACCTGACTTGATGCGGGAAGCTTCAGGCTCAGTTCAGGTCTGTTTAAATTGGAGGGTTCTGGTTAAATTACAGATCGATAAAAATTCACAGGCATGACAAACTTCTCTGACAGCAGGAGCTTCACAAGGGACTGTACTGCTTCTCGGTTAACACAATTCCCTACACCTGTGTGATGTGATCTCATGCTGTATCTATCAAGGATTTCAGGAAACAGGTTTTCTTAAGTTCTTATTTAAAATTGTGTTATGCAGATGAAGTTCCTTTATGAAGTGTAAAAATACACACCTTTATGCACTTGTGGAAACCAAACATGAAGCTTTTAAAATGTTTCTAACCAGAATACTGTGGAATAGATTGTTCAGTATAAAAAGAGAGAAAATTGATTGACAAACTAAGTGTAATTGCATTGATGTAACAAGTGGCTATGATTTAATGAGCCCGCTCGGTGGGACCCGGGGCACACAACCCCCTGCAAGAGAACTGTCAGAACGTAATTGTTTCGCTCTCCCCGTGGGTGTACACCATTGCACACGCAGTGCTGGGGTGCAGAAATTAAAAAGCAAATTTTTAAATGAAACTCCGTGTTCACAGTGATCAAAAATAAAAGACGTTCGATTTCAAAAAAGGGTGTTTCAAAGGTGTAAGAGCCCGACCTCGCTCCTTTGACAGGAGTGCTGCCAGAGCCCCTGTGCCACGGGTAATTTGGCAGGACACGGCTGTGAAAACACAGCGTGAGTTGCAGAAGACAGAGAAATATTTTAGTGATACTTTTATTTTTATAAAAAGGTATATATTTATGACAAATGTAAATGTGTATTTATAGCACATGTTGTTCCTGTTATGTTTTGTCTCTACTGAAATATATTTATCTGTCTATATCGATATGTACGCCCTGAAGTGTACGCTGATAACGCTCATTCAGCTCGTTCACGGACGGAGCTCCGCACCGCAAATAAAAGCTATCACAGGAAAGATCTTGTCGCCTTTTCGTGCCTTCAGCCCCGGCCCCTCGAGCCCACCTGGCCCCGCCGCTCGGAGCCTCAGAGGCCGCCCCGCGGCTCCCGGGCCCCGTCCCGCCCGGCGGCTGTGCGGCGCACTCCGCCCTGCCCTGCCCCGCCCTGCCCCGCCCTGCCCCGCCCTGCTCTGACCCGCCCTGCTCTGCCCCGCCCCGCCCTGCCCTGCTCTGCCCTGCCCCGCCCCGCCCCGCCCTGCTCTGCCCCGCCCTGCCCCGCCCCGCCCCGCCCGGCAGCGGGCGGGTCCCGGCCCGCCGGGCTCCTGAGCTGCGATCGTGCAGTACCGCGAGCAGGAAGGGACTCACAAAGATCAGCAGCTCCTGGCCCTGCACAGGACATCCCCAGCCGTCCCAGCATGTGCCTGGGAGCGTTGTCCAAACGCTTCTTCAGCTCTGTCAGGCTGCTGCTATGACCACTGCTCTGGGGAGACTGTTCCTGTGCCCAGCCACCCTCTGGGTGAAGAACCTTCTCCTGATACCCAGTGTCAGTCTCTCCCGGGGCAGCTTCAGGCCATTCCCTCGGGTCCCTGCTCAGATTCCCTGTGGCCACAGCGTACCGAAGGCTCTCGGTGTTGCAAGGCTGGCCGGCTGCGAAGGGGGCTCCAGCAGCTGTGCCACATGTGAGGCAGGGGAAAGGGCTGCTCCCCAAACACGCCTCAGAAAGCACAAACACCTCCATCTTTTGTGTTTGCTAGAATAAGCTTGCATTACAGTGTGCATATATTTTCCAGGTACACAAACCTCATTAAAAACACAGACTGAAATAAACACATAAACCAACGATGAATACATTTAAAGCCAAATGTAGTAGAATTTGCGAGTAGTTACATTTGCTGCTCGCAGCTCAGCTATTATTTCCAGCAACCAGCACACGGCAGGCAGCAGGTACCCCCAGGCTCGGGTGCCCCGTTTTGAGCAGAGCTGCTCCGACCTCCCACATCCGCCGGTGAGGGACCGAGCCAGCTGTGCGGCTCGGGGCACTGCTGCAGGGCTTGACATGGCTCCTCGGCTGCTCTGACAGAAGAGCAGCGCCTCGGGGCTCTACAGAGTTTGCAGGTGCTGAAGAACTTCACTACCCATACCTAAAGTCGCAGTGATGTACAGCCCACAGAGAAGGGCTGTAGCTATTTTTTTCTCATGCATCTCATTAAGGACTGGTATAGGCTATTTCCTCTTTAAGAGGGAATGAGCAACACTTTTCCTCTGCTCCAATGCTCTCCAGCTGTAATAATCATTTCTGCCTAGCAAAATTCATTTAAGGTTGGAAGACAAATCAAATTGCACGCATGTGATCTCAAGTATTCGAATAAGTACAGTTTTGTGAATTTAAAGGCTTTAGATAACATAGAGGCACAAAAAAAACTCAGTATCAGACAAATCCCTATTTGCTTGACACTGAAAATTTACAAAAAGCATGAGTCAATGCAATAAGTGGGCTACTGGCAGCTCATTCCAGTTTTTCTCACTGGGGTTGGTAGATCATTGCAATGTACCTGCCATGGCCCTAACCTGGGAAAACTAATAATGTGGGCTTTTAATTTAGAGCCCAGAGTATAGAGATGTCATCTCTGTCACCCATTTTATAAGTGTGAATTAATTGTCTGAGATTACCATCAAAGCTTCCTAGAAAGCAGTGAGAGCTGTCTGATGAAAATGGCAAAACAGCAGCAGAAGGTGAAAGCAGGCTACTTGATGAAGCACACTCTTTCCTCAGCCACTTCTACTTTTTCAGTAAGCTGAATTAAAATACTGCAAACAGCCCTCACAGGTGGACACAGGTTAAATCCTTGAGAAATGCTGACCCCTGCAAGTCATATAGCTACAGTGGAACTGGGACAGAGAAAGTACCTCCACCTGCCAGAATAACTGAGGTGTCAGTACAGCCTTAACACAGCTGATAGAAACCTGGAAAGGTGAGACCCTGAATGTTTGCCTATACAGGAATTTGCTTCTGCTTTTTAAAACAACTCAATAGAAAGTGATGAATTAAAAAAAAATTAAATCTGGGGTGTGCCCAGGCAAGTACTTGGCATTTCTGTGTTGCTGGAACTGTATTATCAGTCACTTTTCTTATTTCCCCAGTTCTGATTAATTTAATGTTATACAATGTACCATAATAAACCTGAAAAGCTCCTAATTAATCTAAAAATATGTGGATCAAGAGATTATTTTGTCCATTCTGATTTTATTCTCAGCTTCACAAAAATCTGAAGTGTTTAATGTCCTGAGAAATTACTCTTTCAGTAGAAGAAAGATGAATTATGCGTCAATGAACAATTGGGTTATCAAGGTTGTTCACTTAATGTTCCAGCTGTTCTGTAACACCATCTTAATGCTTACTGGAGAATTCTTCTGAATTTAGACTTATTCTGTGGTACTTATAAATAAATGCATTTTGTTTCTTACAGCTGCTCTGCAGTTAGCAGAGCAACTGTAGCAAATAAAATTACAAAATTAATTTCTTGCCATTTATACCCCTAGACCTAGAAATGACAGAGGGTGGAGGCATCATTCAAAGGACATCCATTAATGTAATAATAGTGAAGATGGAGATGAAAGCTGA
This sequence comes from Anomalospiza imberbis, assembly GCF_031753505.1. Lineage (NCBI taxonomy): Eukaryota > Metazoa > Chordata > Aves > Passeriformes > Viduidae > Anomalospiza > Anomalospiza imberbis. The sequence goes on along the minus strand of NC_089688.1, from coordinate 9,219,445 downwards.
TAGGCTTTGTGGGGCGTTCTGTACAGCACTTAACTACATTAACACTGGGTTTTTCTCATCCTCATAAGTGCTAGAACTTAGATATACTCAAAATTCACTGGGAACCAAGAAAATACAGTACTGACCACTGTTTCTTTGCCCTTTTCCAGCTGGCATGAATGGAGATGGACATCACCTAATTCTGGAAGTGGTAACAAACTGAAATGCCGTAGACCTGGTTGTCAACAGGGAGATGGTATTTCAGTGCAATGTCTGTGACCTGCATTTGGACAACTCCTGAATTTATTATTTGCAGTTTCTCCAAAAGCACTTGCATTTTGAAATGAGCGCTTCCTAAGGCATAAACAGCCCAGGTTCTATCAACATTTACACTTTTAAACTCTGTACTGCTGTATATCCAAGGCAGTTGAAAAGGCACAGTCAGGAACAGAGAATGGCTTGGGAGTTAAGGCCATGTCTGGAGAGCACTGTCTGGGGTCATCCCACATGCACCAGCACACAACCACAAGAAAACCTGCTAGGTTTTGGTCCACAGAGGTATTAGGGCTTCCCTTTGCTTTCAAAATAGCAATTTTTCTTTTTTGCTTGAGCTGAATCCATCTCAGATTACAGAATTAACCACAGCAGAGCCAAACTGGGTCCAGGTACTGTGAGGGAGAGCACAAAGGGCTGTATGTGTGGGGTAAGAAGCAGAAATGTAAAGGGTAAATACATTTACTTGCATATATTTTGTAAGTTGTAGTTTTCTCCTTTAGGAGGTGATGGCAAGTTAGATCCACTTTGTGGAGAAGCCAGAAAAGCAGTGTAAAATTCTTAATTTACAGAGACATTTCCCCTTTAATCTTGGGTTTCTGTCAGGCAGTTTACTTACGTCACAAAGATACCACCAATTGGTTCTTTACAGTTTTAGGTCTCTTAATGAAGAGGATAATCTTGTTGCACCCCCATGTCAACCAAATAAGAATAGAACACCTTTTACAGAAACAGTTGTATGTTACTACCCTGAATATTGCCAATTCGGGTAGAACTGACTTGTATGGCATTTTAATAATTTGAATTAAATTAAAGAAGACTGAAACTCTGGATATCCTTCATTCTTTCCACTTTATAAAGTTTCTTATGGCAAAGATACTTTTGAAGTAATTCATAGCTGATAACACTTCTTTTTACAGTTATACAGGTTTACAGTTCAGCTCTTCTCTTGGCCACAAATATCTCAGAGAACATTTGTGCATCACTAGGGAGCCCAGAAGTAGAGAGAAAGAAATTGGCATAGCCATAAGGACAGGATTAAAACTGACTGGGTGTTATCATCGTTGATATTTCATGTACCTCAAAAGTAACTAGATTATGAAGCTTCTTTTTTGCTCCTTATTTTTCAACATACTTTCAACATCAATATTATTTTAAAAACAATTTAAACTTGGGTAAATTCAGCAGTGTGACAATAATCATATGCCAGAATGCTGGTGCCCTGAGCAATATTCAGTTTGGCCCATAATTAGTTATGAAAGAAGGAAGTGGTTAATCTTTGCATACTAACAAAGGGGGTTGAGCCAAGAAACACAAGGATTTGCTGAAGCCCAGGAGCCGCAGGCAGCAAAGCTGCAGTTTCCAGTAGGACTGCAGAAGAGCAGGCTGCCCAGCACAAAACTAAAACCCAAAGGAAACCTGTCACTCAGTATCTTCTACCAGCTGAAATCTGCAGGGAGATGGCAAACCACATTTACAGTAACACTGATCCAACACAAAAGTGTGTCAAAATAACACTATCACTATGTCCAGATTCAGTCCCTTCCCTCGAGGTGACAGAGGCATTAAACCAATATTCTTTAATAAGAAAAACAATACTCATAATTAAAGCTGAGCAAAGCAAGAATTGTATTGTCCCTTTAGAAGACTGAAATATTTTTGCTTTCTACCACTCTGATATAACAAGAAAGTGGGAACATCCAGACTGAGCTGGATTGAGATCAAGACAATTAAGCTTGGCACAGCTGGCATGGGGCACTTTTTGCAGGAAGCATTCACACAGATAGCAAACTGGGTTTGCTGCACCTGCCCTGGACAGAGGGAGTTTGTTCACACCTTGCTGTGACCCTGGCCCTCCCTGCCACTACCAAGCAGATTGTCCTGCCCATAAAGCAGCTCCAGTGCAGCTCTCAGCAGAGGCAGGGATTTCTCAAACACACCTACTGCATTCATCACTGGGACACCAATAAATGACTTTCTGCTCTGGCAGTAAATTGTTTATTGGCTTCTTAGATAAATGCAAATTAATTAGACTAAATTAGTTTAAATACTGCTAGTTCTAGGCAGGATTAACTCCCAAAAATAGCAGAATAAACTCCCCAGATCTCTTGAACATGGGAAGCTGTGAACATCACTGGAAACACAACAAGCAGAAGAGCTCACTACTGTGACTAGTCTTGTGGTAGATTTTTTGGTTTGTTATTTTCTTTGTTGGGTGGGTTAATTTTGCTATATTTGGTGCCCTCTTTACCATCACTCTGAGGACATTTCTGACATACCTCCAAGTCAGAATAACAGCAGTTTTGTAGGGAGATATTAGGCCTTAATAAATCAACATGTTGAACTGGAGTAAATACAACCAAGCTTTGAGGAACACAAAGCTGCAGGTTTGAAACAGCAAGCTTTCAAGACAAGCATGGGTTGAGGACAACTGCTCTGATTTTGCTTTAGAGTAATATTATGACCAAAATGTGAGAGTGAGGCAAAAAATCAGCTGCACCTAAAAAAGATCTCATAGCTCCACATAGGGAACTCAGGCCCTGTTACTGTGTTTTTGTTACAGAAGAAAGAAATAAATACAATTTTGCAGTAGCCCTTTCAGTCTGGTGCCTGCCCCCAAACACTACCTGCAGTTAGTTGCCACAGCACTTGCAGGCAGCTGGATATTGAAAGGCACTACAGTAGCCAAATGGACAAAGGCATGTAATTTTTTTATAATGAAATATCCACTTTTTTTCTCCTCACTTTTTTTCCTCATTTATAAGGGGATTATCTGCCCTGTGGATAATCATGGCCATTCAAAACTGAATTTAGCCTCCAAGTCTTCTCTACAGCAACTTTCAACCAGACTATTGTGATAAAGTCAAATCAGGAAGAAGAAAGCAAACCGCAGCAAATTATTCCAGTAGTAACACCAACTAAATTGCTGTGCAGCTTTTATGGTTTGACTAATTGTCTCATTAAGGCACATTTCTGATCACTGAAATGGATCTCAAGTATTATTAATCACTGAAAAAACGGTACCACTAAGAGCCTCTCTCCCTCCTATCCTTGGCACTCTTTGCAATGGAAAAGGCTCACAGACTCCTGTTGATTGGAGCCCCACTGCTGCACAGTTGGCAGTCAAATGGTACTAATGGCACAATAACCCAATATAACTAAAAGAGTTATGCCTTTCACAGTAACAATCTCTTATAACATGATTAAGCTCCATCATGTGCATTTCCTTGTGTTTTGCAAATGGCTCAAAAATCTGACAATTTTTCCAGTAACTTCTTCAAAAGGAGGGGGAAAATATATATAAAATTAAACAGCTATCAAGAAAAACATATAAAACCTCGATAAATTTTAGAATAATATGAAAACAACTGCAACAAGCATGGGCTGCATGGCAGCATGATTGTGTGGCACCTAGTCACTTCCCCTTGCAGAACATACCTCCAAAGACTGGCTTTGGCTCAGTTATTTGCAGGCACTTCAGTGAACCTTTGTTTAGGAGCTGGCTTGCCCTGGGCTTGCTCTGTAACTGATGGAGACACCGCCACAAAGCAGCTCAGATCTCTGTGCACAGACTGTGGCATTTCTGGGCTCCTAATCTAGGTATTTCATTGGTGTTTGGTTTGAAACAATATTAGGAAAGATTAAGCTGCTTCCTCATATAAGGAGCACACTTAAAAGGAGCAAACTGGCATCATCCAAGACACCACAGATGGGCTCTCTTCATTCTCAGCAAACAGGAGGACTTTGCTCTTGGCCATCACTCCCAGTGGCTGCATAGGCCATACACTGCAACAGGACAGTTCCCTTACCAGGGGAGGCCTTCAGGTGTTTAGCCCATGCATTATCATATTAACAGCAGCAGGCACTTGATTTCCAAGCAGCTGATTTTCAGAAGCCTAATGCAGAAGTGGTACAGTTATTGCTGCAAGACATACAGACTTTCATGGTTACCAGTTTGATCAAGCAGAAAAAGAGACCTGCAAAGGTCTGGGAGCTCTTCTGTGGATATGGAAGTGGTGCATGGGAAGAAAATTACAAAGGTAATCCTCAGTATAGGCTCCTTCAAGTGAGAGACAAGATGCATCACTAATTTAAAATTTATTTGAAATGCAGCCATTGCTTGCTGCAGCTTTCAGTTTTGATCAGTTTTGCAAGGCAGTTTTAAGAAAAGACAGGGTTGCTCTGCACCAACGCACAGGCACTTTTCAGGCACATAAATATTTGCCCACACATAGGTGCTTATGCAAATGTACCCAGGAATGACCCACTGAGGCTGTATGAAGTACAGCCAGAAACATCACAAACAAGTGGTCTTTGTTGTAGGCTTTGGAATTAATTCTCGGGAACAGAATGTGGCTACAGAGATCTCCTTCCCTTTGGGCTTTGTTACAGAGACAGGTACCACAGAGCTGAAATCTGCATAAATCTATTGAGCTTCTGAGCTGTGCAATATTATGCTCACTATGACAAATATTATTTTACTGATGAGTCTAATAAGGGACCTCAGGCTTCTGGTAAATGAAAATGAAATAAAAATAGAAGTAACAAAAATAATCACACTTCATGTAGCATGCCCCTAATTTTTTAATGTACATAAATATCAGAAGAGTAATGCTTAAAAGAAGGAAAAAATATTCAAATTTTTTTTTCCTGGCAGTCCCTTCAGAAGCTATTTATGAGCAGTCATAAACTGACACGTACACTCAGATATATTTTCTTGAAGCCTGTAGAGTTTTGTCTAAGCAAAAGCTTCAGAATACGTGTCTGTAAATAAATTAAAGACTGTCTGGTTTATAATGAGAAGGGTGTATTGTGGTATAAATATTGCAGAGCACATTAAATAAACATGGTCACATATGACCAGGTATCTATTAAATGAGCAAATCACAGGAGAAGTTAATTATCTGAGAGTGTAACCAGAAACTGTTTAGAATCACTGGAGATTAAGTTGCTTTATTTCTGTTTATCTTTCCTTCTGAATAGGCAGTAGGTCGTTGCAATGAAGAGTCCCTAAGCAACACAGAGCTTCAGCTCTTCATCAACTGTAAGATGACAGTTTTGTCAACACCAGTTTGAAGTCAGGATAAGCCAAAAATTTTATTCAATGTAATTTTGTGCAAAATGGGTTGGCACAAACCAGTACTTTAAGATGTAAAAGTGCAAAATATTTACAGATACCGTATGGTATGTTCAGGGGAAAGAGGAAAACTTTAATGCTAAGTATATATTTGTCTCACACACTGCTGCCTAAAAAAAGCATATAAGGACTTCTCCAAAACAGATTTGTAGTGTCAGAGAATAGTATCCTGAGAGTAACATACAACTTTACCACAGTAATAAGATTTTTCTAGATTTCACAAGTTACTGTGTTTCAGTTTACATGCAAAAACGTCAGTGTTGATGAAATTTGATTTTGCTTGAACTGTGAAACTCACGAAGAAAGCTGTCCACTGTTCATCCTATACAAAATAACCAACATTGCAAACATGGACTAAGTAAGGATATCTTTGGGCAAGCCACTGTAGCACAAAGAACAACTGATGAATGAGGATTCAATCACATACAATTATTGAAAACAAGATGAAGCCAAACCCCTTAAATTACTTAAGTACTGCTTAAACCCTGTAATTAACATATAGTAATAAATATTTCATCTTTAACAAGCCTACTGGGAGCAGTTTGTTAAACATTTATTTCTAGTCACGGGAAATTATGTACAGTCATTTTGTCATGTTTTATATTAGATAATTTTATTTTATCCTCTTTATTTTACCCCCAGCAATGGGTACGCTAATTTGGGGAAATAAAATTGTTCCTCTAATGTATCTGAAACATACTCTTCCTTCGTATGTCTTTTGGCTTTTACTAATTAACTTTACCCTTGCAAAGTCTTGGCCAGCACACAGTGCCTGCTCACATCTACTTCCCAGCCTCTCCTGTGGAACTGACTCACTCCAAATAGGGGAGCTTTAGTGGGAACCCCAGCAAAACTACCCAGGGCATCACTGCAGAACTGACCTCACAGCCTGGGCAAGGTCACTTTGGGCCAGCAGAGAGAAGAACCAGGTCTCCTCTTTGGCACGGGTGGGTTTTCAGGCAGCTTCTAGCACTGATCTGCACTTTTTCCTTCAGCCCAGGCAGCATCACAGGTGCACGGGGAATTCTGTGAGAGCACCAAACATCACTGCCCTTCAAGCAAGTGTATGTGCATATAGCTGCTACGCCACTGCAGGTGAAATTCCAATGAAATGCAGTCACTTAAACCAGTACAAAAACAAACCCATTAGAGGGATAATCTACTACCCACCCAAGGAAAATAACTGAGAGCGAAGCTGAGCTCTAACACAGACCCCCTCCTCCTGGGGCAGGCTGAATGCACCCTGTCCTGAAGTGGAGGAGAATCTCACATTGGCTGCGCATGACATGAGCAGAAAGTGTCTATGTGCTCTTTTTGTAAGAGCATCAGTGAATTTATGGGCTATTGAGCAGGAAGTAAAGGTTTCTGAAATTATAATTCAGGGTTTCATGCAGCATATTTAGCGATGACTACAACTGTTTTTCCCTCTAAACAAATTAGATCTCCATTTGCCATTAATGACTGAATCACTTAAATATCACAAAGAACTGCCTAGTGCACTTATTAATAATTGAAAACTTTGAGGAAATCCATGAAATATTTTCAATCAAAGCTAATAATTCTCTAAAATATTACTTTTCCTGAATAATTACTCCTTTTGTTCCTTTATTCCTTTTGGATAATAGGCGACATTTTAAATAACGGTATTAAAAAAACCTGAAGTAACTGTTAAGAGGCATCTAAAACCAGAAGTGGTTTCAATGTTAAAAAACACAAATTAGAAAAGAAAAAAATATTAATCTGTTTCCTTCCAGCAAGTATGCTGAATTTCTATTTTAGACTGCATGCTGTTCCCTGATATCTTACACCAATGATTAGGAAAATGTACTCACTTAATCTCTGTCCTCATTCTGTATAAACATGAAGAAAAACTTTCAATTATCTTTTTAATCAGTAGAGTCCATGAAATCAAGACTTCTATTGCTACACGTTTGGACTTTGCAGAACTACTCAACAGTCAAAAGGAGCAAAGACAAAAAAAAAAAAAAAATTATCAGACCTAATAGGCATCTTGAATGCCATATTGTAGTTACTCTGCTCAGTAACTTTATTGTTCAGGAACAAGGGCAGAAAGATATATGCAAAATTACCCACATCTGCAGGGGTTTTTTTGGTGTCTAAAATGATCATCAGCACAGAAAGTTTGTGTGACAGGTACTGACAAAATCTCCAAGACCTGCAATTTTGTCCACAGGACATGGAAAGAGGGAGAAGTAGAGGTTCAGTGTCTGTCCATCTCAGCAGGTCTCACCAGGGGACGATGGCTGCAGCCTGGAAAAGTCCAGGTTATTCTGTAACTCTCCCCAGGAAAGGAGAATTAATTTTTTTAAGTGTTTGGGGTTTTTTTGCAAAAAAGAACAAAATGCGTTTCTTTACCACTGACAGGTCCCCTTACTTTTCCCAAGCCAGCCTCACTGCACTCCACTGCAAGCAGCAGCATTTTACAGCCCGAGCAGCTTTCGCCGCTGCTCGCCTCAGAGATCCCAGCCGCGCCGTGTACTTTACTCCAGGCCTGGCAGTCCTCAGCAGCTCTGACAATAATTCAGTGTTCCCTTTAGCCCAGGGGAAGGACAACACGTCCCCACCCAGTTCCCAGTCTCTTACCTGCCCATACAAAGTCCAATATCTGGGAGCCTGAGGCCACTTCTCCCTCCCGAGCCTTTCCCAGCAGCCATCCTTGGCCTTGCTCCCCACACCTTGAGTCCGCAACTCCTTACTGCGGAAATGGCGGCAACGCCGCACAGGGCACAGCCACAGCCCTCCATCCTGGGAAAACAAGGTAAAATGCATGAGGTATTTAGGGCAGGACAGCAAATTAGAGAGACATGGGCCAGCTGTGACCACAACCTGGGCTTTAAGCCCCACAGCACACAGGCCAGTCCCATTAGCAGTAGTTAATTATCCCCACCTGCCCTGGGCTGCTCGTTAGCCTGGCAGGGGCCCTGACGCGCCTCATCACATCCCAGGGCCCAGCACCAACCTGAGGAGCTGCCTGAAAATCAAAACATTCTGAATTCACTGAACCAATATAAGAGACAACAGTGGACTCTTTTCTTCCATCTTTGACCAGCATTGTTAACTTTACAAATCTGTGCCATCTGCTTCTACAGCTAATCTGGCTTTATGTGAGTATTGAGTGTGCCTCTTTCATGTTTTAAACAATGTTTGACATCATCTATGTCAACAGCAATTAAAAGAAGACATATAGATACATATATAGATACATATATATACACACACACATATACATACACATACATACATACATATATATATGCATGTGGGAAAACACAGAGTAGAGGTTCCCAAGCTTTCATTTTGTTGCTGCTCTTAGCAGCAGTGGGCATTCCCAGCTCTGTTTCAGAGGCAGCACATCTGCTGGCTGTGCACCCAGGAAAGAGCTACCCAGAGCTCTTGGAACAGCAGCCAGAGAGTCTAGCAAGGGATACTTCAAACAAAACAAAGAAAAGAAACAGACAACACCCCCCAAAGCATACACTTCCATCTACTCGGTTCAAACAATGCACACACATTCCTGGATTTTGTCTAGTCTCCTACATTAATCTTCACCTCCTAGAACAAACAGAATGGTGTCTCTTCTGGAGAACAGGTTCCTCCTCTGCTCTTGCACAGACTCTGACTGTACCATGGGCAGAGCAAAGGTTTCTATCAAGCACACTCCTGCCGTCTGTCAGGAATGAAGAACAGTGACAGAAGCTGATTATCTTAGCAAGTCTTGCTGCTGCACAACATGGTGTGTCCCCAAGTAGATGAAGTCAACTCATTCTCACATTTGCTGTTTCTTCCAAATTGCAAAGCTGTCATTTGAATTTCAGTGCCAACTTTTTTCACAAGAGGTCTATATAATACTTCAGTCAAACATTATAGAGAGATGAATCTTTTAATCATATACCATCTCAAAGCTGAAGACACAGCATGTTTAGAGAAATGATTTACAATGTTTAGAAATTAGAGATGTTAATTCCAGTCTAGTTCCAGTATTTTAAAAACTCATTGAAATAAAAATGCATTAATGTGTTACTTCAAAAAATTAGCAAATAATAAAATGTTCTAATATAACATCAATGTTATTGTCAATTTTGACTCAATGGTTTGGAATAATTATCTTTTGCTAGTCCAAATGTTGTCTACCTCACTGCTTCTACGTTTAAATAAGCCAACATTGAGGAAACAAATGGAAAACAGAAAAATGAGCTGTCCTAACACTTTTACAAATATGATGTTAATGTCCCCACTCAAAGGAGAAATTTTCAAAAAGAACAACCATAACAGAGAATTTTCTTCTTATGTACTTTTATTTTATTGGGTTTTTTGCATCTTTGATGGAATTTTTATGCAACTATTACGCCACAATCTATGATACACAATGAGAGTGAAAATCTGTCATTTCCTGTTTATATTTCTATGTTAATTTTGTTTTCTACCTCTGTGTATACTGTGGCAAAAGTGCATTTATCATATTTCATGCAGCGCTGACTCCCTTATGCAAACTGAGAATACAATAAACAGAGCCAGCAATATTTAGCTGCACTCAATTCTTGCTACAGAAACAAGCATTCATAAAAGCATTAAAATACTTTGGGTGATGGTTACTGTCTATCAGTTTAATGTTTTGAGCTATAGAAGGGGATAGGAAACAACATTTGTGGCTGTCAATTGCAGCACTTTCCAAGTTTATTAGGTTTTCAAAGACTGAATTAGCTTAACTGCTTCAGTGAGAGAAAAAGCCCAAGGCAACCAGCCTGATTTAAAAGGATGCTACAGAGTTTCACAAACATTAGACTAAGTTCAGTTCTGGATTCCACGGTAAGTACCTTACCACATCAATTCTTTGCTCTGACAGAAGGATTCTTTCTTCACCATCACAGTGTATCCAAGCCAAATAAAAGGACAATACAAGGCTCACAGGCCTTTTTGGAAACCTGCCTGGGCATGTAACACCTGATCATAGCTGAAGTTTTTAATTACAGCTTTTTATTTTGATAAGACAAGAAGCCCAGGGAGCGGGAGCACCTCTTACTTTTGAAATCATTTGATGCTGAATTCTCCTGGTGATCACCCACTACTCTGTCAGCTGTGGTCTCATGTATACTTCTTGCCTCTTCAAGTACCCCCAAACAACTTTTTCTTGGTCCCTTTTACTTCTGCCCTTCTTGACCTCATATCTAAGTGGTTCACACTACTTACTGTTACCCCCAGTTGAACAAGTTTGTAAAGCGACTCCCTGTTTCCAGCCTCCTCCTCACATCTCCAGGTTACCTCACCATCTCCTTCCAACAAACACAGCTGGTACATTTCTCTACCAAAGTCAACTACCAGCTCTGCTTTTCAGTTTCATTGCTCTTCTCTGATACATAGAAATAAGTAATTTCTTTTCCTTGTGGTAATGACTCTTGTGTGCATAACTATGTTGCTGTCCATGCCTGCTCTACTTATTTACAGTAATTAGACAGTGCCCACAGACTGAGATATGAGCCTCACCAAGCACACATTGCATCCTGAGATAGGAGAAGCTTCTTGTGTTAAACAGGTCCCAATTCAAATAGACAAGTGACAAAAAATGGTGGAAGATAAGCTGGAAGTTTTTTTCCTTATAAACTGGGAAGCAAGGTACAGAGTAATGAAGTCAGCTACTGGATCCTTTTATTTGGTAAAGCAAATATACATATTTTCCAGTATTCTCTCCACTTTCCTTTTGGATGCAGTGTTTTGAGAGACTACTAGTCAGAGACAGGTCAGGGCCCTGCAGTTAGAATGTCTTTCCCTCAAAGGCCTCCAGGTTGAAAGCTGTATCCAAGAACCTTCTGAGTGACACCAGGTGCATGTTCTTGTTGCCCGTGGCAGCTGCAGCAGCAGGCTCTCGGCCAACATACCTTCATGACAAAAAGAATTGGGCAGAAATGAGGTGAGAAGAGACACCATTTTGACAATAACAAGCGTAAGAACATGCTCTTTAATGCATTCAAGTCAGCTTGGCAGGTCTGGATATTTAGTCAATGCTTTTTAAATAAAAATCAATCTAAGTTGTACCAAGTTATACTTCTAGTCAGCTTTCCTCTCATCATTGTTAAGCTGTGTCTTCTCCCCATCCCTCCCAGGGTAGCCAGGTACACTGTCTCATAATTAGGTTAACTTGCTTTCGGCAATGAAGACTCTCATTCATTTGACAGCTGCCCGGGCAGATCTGAGAGTCAATAATCTAAAATAAATGCCTGGACTGAGCTCTTACAACAGCTGTTTCTGCAGAAACCTAGCATCTGGAATGAAATTCTTAAAATGACAGAATCTTAGACATAAGAGACTAAGTGCTGTGCTAAGTAGCAATAAACATAGACCTAGCTGCTACTAATCTTGTTTTAGATCTACAAGAAGGTGCAATATGTGCACGTTGTATTTGAGAAACAGTAGTCTAGATTTTTCCCTCTTTCACCTAAGAACCCAGACTCAGAGGTTTTGATTTGTGAAGAACCTGACTTACCCATAAATACCTGAAAACAACCCCAACCAAATTTAAAAGCAAACAAATCAGCCCAGGAGACAAAGCAGTTGTTTAAAGTCTCATACCAGATGGGTCGAGTGCGGTTCACAATAGTGCGGAAACGAGGTCTGACATAATCATAATATCCACTGTTTTTGTGCTCCTCCTGACACCAGACTAGATCAGCAGTTGGATACTTATCAAGTTCTTCTTTCAGCAAGTCAAAGGGGAATGGTGAGATCTGGAAAAGGAGAATAATAATTGTCAAGGCTTTCTCTTACGTGGTATTAGCCCATGGTGAGTCATTACTTTTCCATGGAGAGTGACTCATGCTTCTCTAATTGATTTAATGCTCAGAAATGAATACACAAGTATTTTATAGTTGCATTAGTATGAACAGAAGTAGGTCATAGTCCAGACCACCTGCACTCCTACAGCTTTTTTAGTGAAGTAGCTGTAGCATGTCCTTAATCAATGAATGACAATATAGCTTCAAGTGCACTATTCACAACATTTAAACCTAGCAGACTGCATATACAAATTTAAGATGCTATCATATTATAATCCTCACTTTGTTATGTTGTTCTGGAAAAGTCATCAAGTTTTCTGGATCTCTGCCCAGTATGCTATTGATGTGTTCCTTCTCCACAAGGCCATGAAGAATTAGAATATGTCTTGTAAGATGCTAAGTGCTAGAAAAATGCTATCTTTAGCCAATCTAGGAGAGGTGTCTATTTAAAAGCACAGGAACCCCCATCACCCTGTCTTCTGAGATCAGAGAGTTCACCTGTTCAAGTCTGGTTATAGCTACTTGTTTCTCCAGGTCTTGGTTCTTTCTTTCTTTCACAAGGTCATAGTAGACTTTTCCTGTGCAGAAAATCACTCGCTTGACCTCATGTGGTGCCTGAGCTGCTGGCCCATTCTCAGGAATCACACGTTGGAAAGTGGTACCTAGTTGGAGCACAAATTTTAAAAAGTGTCCTCAGTGGACCTGACATTTCAATAAAGCAGCCCAAGAAACAGTCCTTTAGTCCTTTACTGAGAAAGCAGCAGGTTGCAGTGATCAAAGGGTTCTCCTGCCTGTCTGGTCCTACTCTTCAGACTGGTAACTTGGCTAAAGTGACTTTCAGCAGTTCTATTTCAAGAAGTTAGAAGACTGTTAAAAATCCAGTCTTTTACCATACTTAATAGACAGAATCATATCAACAGTAGACTGTTTTTCAGCTTTGTGCTGTGTATTACATCTTTACTTTTAAATTGATTAGACAGCTCCACTTTGCTTCCAGTTTGGGGTTTTTTTCAGAGAATCAACTGAACTACTCTCTTTCTTCTTTCCGAGATTATTTCAACCATGTAACTTTCACACAGCTTTACAAATTTCAGAAACAAAAACACATTGTCTATAAAAACAAAACACATTAAATTTGGCAACTGCAGAGATATTTACCCAAGCGCACACATTACTGCTATACATTTGATTTAAGCCTCTGAGAGCTAAAACAGCAATAGCCAAAGCAAGAATTAGCACAGAGCTGAGCTATATGTATAAATGCTAATGTACAAGTACAATTTCAGATGCATATCTTCACTGCTACCACCTCCCAGGAGTACAGTTTGCTTGGGATACTGGAAGAGGGACTTGATGGTCTAAAAGATCCTTTTCTTTGCTCTCGTATATGATTGAGTAGAATTATTTCCACATTAAACAACTGCAGAGTAGCAGGCAGCAGCTCGATCCCTATTCTGAATCAGCACACTCACTTATCAGGAGAATAAGCTCCTGTTTGAATCATTTATCTTGTGGAAGGAAAGCAACAGCACAAACATATCAAAGAAGAACTGATTTATGTCAGAATTATCTTGTCCCACTGAACAGCAGAATTCATCATTAAAAAAGACTGAATCTGTGCTTCATTGGGTCAGCTGGAGTCAATCTTCCTCTCTCTCAGCTTTCTATTAAAAGCAGAGCAAAAAGGGTTAGCTGAGAGTCAGAAACACTTTATTATCTGTTGTCCTCTTCAGCAGAAACATGAAAGTATGCCACAACTCAATGTTAATTTGGAGTTTGGCCACTACTGAGGTTAGCCTGAAGTAGAGGGGACTCCCAAGACAAAGTGACAAATCCCAAAGCCTACAGAATTTCTAATCTGACCCATTCTACAGAGCTTTTAAACAGTACTAAAAACAGCAAATGCCTTTGCTTGAGAAGCAAATTTTACACACTTAGAAAAATAAGATAATACAATATTTAGGCACACTTACACAGTGTAAGTTTCTTTTAAAAAACTGAGCAGTGGCTCTCTTCTGACAGCAGTCAAGACCCTCACTGGCACTGGAGATAGATCAGCACACCACATTCTCACTCTGAACAGTCACTTTAATCCCTCACTCATTACATGCCACTGCAATTCCTGATGCCACTCCAACAGTCTAACCAGTGCAAGGTAGGAGAAAGCCACTGCAGTGTTTGGTATTCCCCCTGCAGTCACTGTGTATCTCTTGGTGCTGATGGCATGCCAACAGCTCTGAACTCACTGATCTCACTTTAGATCACTGGTGTGACACAGCAGCCCCACACCAAGCATTGCAACAAGAACTGGGCACATTATTCTTCCAAATGGGTCCAGTGTAATTACAACCCATCTCTCAGTCATGGGGTCAGGAAGCATGGGCAGTACAAAGAACAACTACATTTTTATATGAAGAGAAAAAGAGCAGAGGGACATAGTAGCCTCTTGAGGGGAAACTCCCTGCAGAGATGGGAATGTGCTTACCATTAAGTTTAAGGGTTAAGGTTTCAAGATAAACCTGTTAAAATTAAGAATCTATATGTGAAAGCAAATTTTTCAGCAAAAGTCCCTGCTACCTCTCACTGTGGCAGCTCCACAGGAATTATGCCGAAAGAAAAGACAAACTTTGCAGAGCAGATTCTGTTCTTCACAGTCTGACATGCAACTTGGCATAGCTAATTATTTCCCCACAATACTTTGAGTTGACCTACCAGACACCATTTCATCAAAACTGGATTTAGCTTCTGGATGCCTCAGCAGTGACTTGGGTGTCAAAACAATCAGCTGTAAGACAGAATTTTTTCCAAGAGTCAGAAGCTGCTTTATCTTCATTACACATGCAACATTTGTAACACTGCGCACACAAAAAACCACAAACTGAATATGATATAGAATAAATTAGTATGATAGCAAACACAGTAAATTATTTTTTCCTGTTTTGAAAGCCATGAAAGTTTCAAAATTATTCAGAAGATTTATGTAGCCTACTCCTTTTACAGGTTCTCAAAACTCACTGCTTATACTTTTTTTTTTGACAACAAAATCAAATCACAGGCTATGAACCAGTAAAACATTCAACAGTTGTATCTTGGGTCTTTGAAGTTCCAGCAATTAGACATGCAGATTATATTTCTGCAACCTCTAAGCTACATCATTAATATCTTGACAAGCTCATCTGAAGATCTGCATAGCCAGATGGAAGCAAAGCTGAAAATCAAGCTTTAGAGCCATAGTAAATCAGAGCTGAGATTCTTTCCATCACACTAGCAACTTCAACCTGTGTTCAGTTAAGGTTTTCCACCAGCAATCCTCATTCTTTTCAGCAGTGTGTCATATGCAAAGGCCACTCCTTGTTTGAGGGCTAATTTACCTGGAATAATCAAGTCCATTAAGGTAACCTTACCGGCTTTCTGAATGGCAGCAAGATCTGCCTTCGGAGGACATGAAAGTAATTGGCTGGAGTTGAACAATTCACCACAATCCAGTTGCATTCATACAGCTGGGAAACTTCAAACTGCTCAGTGAACTCCTGAGAGAAACATTAAAGGCATTAGAAAAATGTCTCCAAGATCAGATAAAAGGCTTGAAAACCATGCTTCTATTTCTCAGCAGCTCCCTTCCTCAAAAAAATTATTTAGCAGCTCTCAGCTGAGATTGTTTTATTGGCTAGGGAAGCATCCCTACAAATCATTCCTTTTTGTTTCTACTTCTTCCTAAAAATTTATGCAAATAAGCATGAAAAGTTTCCATTAATTCAGAAAAGATGGGAAGTCCAGGAAGAAGACTGAGGAGGACTAGGACATTAGCAGATGGAAGAAACAAAATAGAACCACTTTGAAAGAATGTTTAACTATAATTCAATTTTTCAGTGTACAGTTGGCTTTCACTCTTTCATCCCGTAGAGCTGTGTACTTTATCTGTAGAAGTGAATGACCAATCTAGGAAAGCCTTAGCCCAATAAAAATTATAAGTTGCTTATTTTCATACTCCTAGCAGTACAATTTAGCTCCACTGCAAAGAGCCAGGGTAGTCTCACTTGACCTCCTTTAGAAATTGGCTAGAGAACCTATTTGCAGTGCACACAGCAGTATAAACAAGTTGGATCATTGGCCATGAGGAACAGCCTTATATAAAAAGATCATGCTGCCAGAGATTAACTGTATATGACCTCAGCTTTGTAATGAGCAGCAATGCTGCTTACTTCGATTACTTTTATTGGGATCAAGTCAAAGTTACACCAAGACTTTGACTTGGTGTAACTAGCTAAATCCAAACCCACTATACCTAGCTAAAAGGATTCTACTAACAAAAAATCTCAGGGATGTGAAAAACAAGAAAAGGACAAAAGTACTTACTGGATAGGCATCAGAATCATCATTACTCATCTGCAGAAACCTCTCAGGCCTGGCTGATGAATGCTCTGGACCCTGGCAAAGGTATCATTTAAAACAATGTTAAAGAGCCAAATGAGCAGTAAGACATCAGTCTAGACCACTCACTGCATGAGTACCTCCTGTCCCCTCTGCACCAGCTGCACAACTGACCCCCAGCCAAAGGCATCAACAGCAGCAGTGGGAGAGAGAACACATCACAGGACAGGATTCCTCATCTGTTTTCATAGGAGTTTGGGTTTCACATGTATTTCCAACATTTCTACCAGCTGCAAGTGATTTCTACCCTCAGACTAGCTGCACAGTGAAGACCAGTGGTCCATGTGGGCACAACAATCACCTTGCCAATGCAGAGCAAACAGGAGCACGAGGAATGACAGGAAGAGAAGCACTGGGTGCCTCAGAGTACTGCAGTGAGTCACTCTTTGTGCATGCTGAACAGGACAAACAGAAAGTTAACTGCTGACTACTTTTGCTGTATTAGCAACAAAAGCAGGCACAGGATCTGTCCTACTATTGTTCACTGCTCAATATAGGACCAAATACTGAGATGAATGCTTTAGCTAAAATGGATCAAAATACACACACGCATTATCTGCCAGACTAACCTATGATTAATTTCTGCCTCCTCAGGAGATATTTTATGTTCTGTCATTACGGAACACTCCCATCCACTGTCTCACTAGCAGTACCCATGGCAATTATTTGAATTGTACAAATGCTGTTAGCTCCATTTTGCATTAGCAAAACATGCATGCTGGCCACAGAAATTATCAGGAATAAGTAATGTCATAGAATCTGTTGTTTTTCCTTTTCATGTGCCTGTTTGTAAAGGATAAGAGAAAGCTGTGAGGAGTGTGAGAATGCAATGTGCTTTTTAAAGTATTGCTACTGCTGACAGCCTTGGCTTGTTCAAATGACAGGTGCCCTTAGGAAGGGCTTTAATTTCACACATAGCTGTTAAGTATTTTAACCCACAGACAAACTATTACACCTCTCAACTCTCCCCATGTCTCCTAAGCTAATAATGCTCATAAAGAGATTTCTTCTTTATATGGCTCTCATAATAACTTCCTCTATTGAAATCTTAATACATGAATTCCAAAATCAGTCATTATTCTGACAACTGGTAGTCCCCCTTGATTGAACACATCATCCTTCCTAATTCCAAGGGCAGGATTCCAGATCCATTGGAGGGACACAAAGGTAATCTGAGGACTGGAGCACCTCCCCTATGAGGACAGGCTGAGAGAGTTGGATGGTTCAGCCTGAGGAAGAGATTGTTCCAGGGAAATATTTTATATAATATTTTATACTTTACAGTACTTAAAGGGGACCTGCAAGAAAGCTGGAGAGCTACTTTTTTACAAGGTCATGTAGCAATAGGACAAGGGGGAATAGCTTTATGCTGCAAGAGAGCAAGTATAGGTTTGATACAAGGAAGAAAATCTTTGCTGTGAGGGTGGTGAGCAGGTTGCTCTGAGCAGTTGTAGATGCCCTGTCCCTGGAAGTGTTCAAGGCCAGCTTGGATGAGGCTGTGAGCAGCCCCTGGTCTAGTGAAAGGCTCCCTGCCATGGTGATCAGTAGATGGTCTTTACAGTCTTTTCCAACAATAACCATTCTATGACTCCGTGATTCAGTCTGCTTCATGGGCTAAGGGAATTCAAAGGAAAAAAACATTCTGTTGGCAACAAAGGTATAACACAAACAGCCTAGAACTGCACCGTGTATCACTGCTCCTTTGAATTCTGCCTCCACTTTTGAGGTGCCAAATAATCTGGTCACAGATAGGAAAGGACTTGAGAGCAAGGAGCAAAGCTGCACAAAACTGTGGTGCACATTAGTGGCCCTGTTTATTGTAGCACCTCTGCTGTTCACATCTGTTTGCCGTAAATCAAATCCTGCACTAAGCATGGCACACACAGCACAAAACCCAGTGCTTCACAAGCACACTGCAGTCAGTACACTGGGAACAGAGATGTTACCAGCAAACAATTACAGGAGAGGCAGGTGAGGCTTTCCCATTACTCACACACTGCCCCAGCAACAACCTCAGTCCAGAGCCTCAGTGTTCACATCCATCTTTGGTTTCTGTGCTGACACCACCAATCAGACTGCCAGCAACCACTGCGTGGGATGGGGTAGGGTTTATCTCTACTGTGACCACCTATCCAGTGAGACCTATACTGAATCCATTAGCTACTTTCAGATGAGTCCCCAAGGAGCCATTTGGCTGCAGAGTCTTTCAATCACAGCCAACTTGCCTGTGAATGCATGACCTGGAGGTGAAGGGATCCATATCCCATTAAGAATCCTTCCCCAAATCATCTTGTCCCCAACACTGTAGTTATAGAAAGACTAGTCCTCCTGTAACAAAATGGTCCTCTGGGAAGATAAAAAGATTTCAGCAGCCTGGTGGGATTCTTAAATATTCCAAAAGCAGCTGACACTAGTAGCAAAATAAGCATGTTTCAGAAGACCTGTACAAATCTTCTCTGCCAAGTGGCTATGGGAAAAGAAAGATTAAATATATTCTAAGTAGCAGAGAACCAGCCCCTTAAGCCGAGTGCTTCCCTGCAGAGGACCACACCACCTGCTGAGGGCTCATTCAGGTTGTCCCCTCAGGATACAGTTAAAAAAATTAATTTATCAAAACCCTTGTGAACAGCATCAGACCCGTTATTCTTTAAGCACAATGGATATGGAAAGCCATTCATAAGATATGAATGCACCCCAGTGTATCAGGACAGGATCATAATTGAATGGAAATAAACTAGATTGTTTGTGAGAATAGAAATGACACAGTTTGCAGTGAAAAGGTCTAAAGCATTTATATAGATGGAGATTGCCACTGTGACACAAACTATGCTTTTTTAAACAGAAAACTAGAAACATACATGCAACAATTCATGAAGGTTAATGTATTTGAAAAGGAGAAAATTAACCTTGCCTGACATGATGGTCATGTAATCGTAAAAATAATTTAAAATATATGAAGAACAATTCCACTGCTGATATGAACTTCATGTAACTTTACACATAGGGTGTGCCCACGCCCTTTCCCTCTAAGACATTGCCTAGTTCCTCCTACAAGCCACCAAAGAAAAGACAGTCAACAGCTAGTAGAAACATTTTCCTTTCCATAAAGAGGGAGATTTCTTATTATATCAAAATTAACCAAGGTCAATGATTTTTAAAGATGTTTTAAAGTTGTTTTATATAGTTTCATAGTAAGAGAATTTAGTGCAGAGTTTACAGAGATACACTTTATGCAAAATAAAACCAAGTAAGCACTCTCAGAGAAAAAAAAAAAAAAAGGAAAAAAATGTGGGGAAGTGGTACATGCCACTAAGAAGGACACAAAGCTAAGAGCTCAGAAATATTTCTCAGGGTTTTCTGGTTTTCACCAGTCAATCTATCTGCATTCTTCTCATAACAATGAGGCAGCCCCACATGCTTAACAGTGCCTTCCTCCCCTGGGTTCCTATCACCACTGGATCCCCAGGCCACCTTTGGCTTTTCCAGCTGCAGAGAAGGCACTGCAGCCAGCACTCCCCTCCGGCATGTGCCAGCCAGCAGCGCTCACCATTCCTTCCATCCCGTGTGGCAGGAGCAGGACGATCCCGTTGTGCCGAACCCACTTGGCCTGGCCGGAGCTGATGAACTGGTCTATTATACACTGAGCCGTGTTGTGAAAGTCCCCAAACTGGGCTTCCCAGCACACCAGGGCATTGGGACTCGCCATAGCGAAGCCAAGCTCAAAACCTGACAAGCAAACAAGTAGGAGAAATAGAAAATAAACAGATTTCCTGAAAATTCTGTTCATTCCTTGCTAAAAATTAAAAATAAACCCAAAGTTACAGCATGAACTGGATTTTTGGAGCCCCGTTATAAATCATGCAGTTTTCAATAGTACGATTTCCAAGCCTGACTTCAATCCTTCAAACTCTTCCTCAAACACTTCAATATCATAGGAGTTTAACAAATTACACTCCCTCCCTCTGCTCCAACTTTAGTATATTTCCCTAACAGCTCACTGCTATCTTCTCCTCTAAAAATGCACTTACAGCCCAATTAAAAGAGTTATTTATTATTTTCAATATTTCCAGAGCCCTACACAACATTGTCTTTCTTTCTTCCTCTCATACACAGATGATAAAGAAAATTACAGGTGACATCAATTTTCAGTCTACAGACACGATCCTCGTCTTCAGATCTTCAAAAAAATTTGAATATAACAGCTGCGTGGCAAACACATCTGGGACTTGGATAAAAAAATCCTTTCTGAGGCAGAGCTAAGGACCTTTAGGTTTCTGCTTCGGTGTTAAAGTATTTGATCTCTGTTCATATTTTCCTTTGACCCTTTGATACAGCAGAGCCTGAAGTGCTGAATGAATACCTCTACTCAGATTCTTCACCTGTAGTTTGAAGTGATTATAACCAAAAGGTTAAAGCTCTCAGTAAAAAGCACAGCTATATAGCAGTGCTCTGGGTGTAGAGGTTCTGACTGAGGCAAAACTGATTCAATACACACAGAGAATAAATATTTAATTGACAGATACATTTCATGTTGAAGCTCTACACAGAACATAATGATCTGGTTTCAAATACAGAACTCCAACAAGGGATTACTCCCATTAAAGCTTACCCCAGCAGATCAACTAACTTTTGGGTCTTCATAGTCTACTCCTTGTTAATTCCAACCCAGTTCTTCATTTA
Organism: Anomalospiza imberbis; assembly: GCF_031753505.1. NCBI lineage: Eukaryota > Metazoa > Chordata > Aves > Passeriformes > Viduidae > Anomalospiza > Anomalospiza imberbis. Next base: position 9,198,157 of record NC_089688.1, on the reverse strand, counting down.
CCATCCCCATGGCAAGAAATTTTTGAGTCGCTTGGTTTTGGACTACTCATCTCTGAACAGTCCGTCCATGACTCCCGCAGATGCTCATGGTCCCACCAAAAGGCAACTGATACATTAGAGGCCAAAAAAAGACTGCAAAGTCAGACTGACAGCCCTTTGTCTGTGAGTGCCCATGACAGGTCATCACCAAAGAGAATGACTTCTTCTGGCCTTGCCTTTGGCCTGACTGCCTGAACAGCCTTTCCTCCGTCTCTGGCCTCCTTGTTTGTGCAATTCCATGGTTCTTAACACAATGAAAACAGGGGGAAAATTTACACAACTCCTTCAATCATATTCCCAAAGGTATCTGAAAAATAGATTTCCCTAGATAGGCTTGAATCCCATTCTAATTTTACACAAGCTTTAAGAGACCATTTCTACTGATTGGGTGACATGGTTGAGAAAATATGCAATATGTTCAAGACTTATTTGTGCATATGCTGCTCTCTGTAAGGGTGGGGTAATCTAGCTTTTAGAGAAGCACAAACTGAGGTCTTGCCCACTCAGAGTTATCAATAATCAGACAGTACTTTTCAAAGAGTATGGAGCTCACTGCTTACTTAAAATTTGGTCACAGCACACACATAATTCTACTTCATATATGAAAGATCACCCCTAAAATTCACATGGAAAAACGAGTATAATTTCTCATTTCCTATCTTGTTGACAACTTCATGTTAATCTCTACAGAGCAACAATGTTCTAGGTGAAGCTGCATTGAAAAATGTGATCTTAACACAGATACCACTTGCAAGCTTTCTGACAGCTATAAAAATGTCTAGGAAAATTGATCCAAATGTAATCTATACATTCTGATAAATATTTTGAGAACAATGTTGCTGAGACTACTATTTCATGGCACATATGTCTGTGGTATACACATCTTTGGTATACCAGAACTCAATTTTCCACCAGGAAAATGGCAATGAGAGTTACTAAATTAAAACTATTCCAATCGTGATTGTAGCAGTGGAATAGCTTTAACTCTTGACAGACTAAGGAGTCTGTGAAGAATTACTACTACTACCTTCATGGGGAGAAAATTGCTTAAAGAACAAGATCTAAACTGCTAAATGAATTTTTTAAAAGTGCTGGTGAAGAGAGATCTAGACAGATGCAAGGTAAACAGCCCAGGAGAGGGTGAGGTGATCTCTTGAAAGGGAATTTTTGGGGCAGAGTCAAGATCAGGGAACATGACCTGAAGTAGAAAGTCTCCATTCTCCACCATTCTAGAGAGGGGACATGAACTGCAGGGGAGCGGGTTCCTACTCAGCAGAGACATTGCAAACTTTATTGTTTGACTCTGCAGGAACAAGAACTGAACATTTCTTTAAAATTCTGTGCAAAAAATGTGGGTTTAAAGAATTAACTCTTACACAGCTAAAACAGAGAGAGAACAAGTTGAAGCTTTGAGGAAATCCAAGGCAACCAGGCAGCAAAACAACTTTCAAAGAATGTCAGGCAAGGAATCTGCACACCCGAAGGGTGTTGAGAGCAACCAGCAAACTCCAAACAGCAGGCAGCTGCTCAGGGCTCAGAGCACACCAGGGCACAGGGAACCAGGAACCAGCACAGCAGTTTGGTAAACTTCTACACTGAGGAGACAGAGGGAAGAAAAATACACAGCACTTGATTAAGGCTGCAAAGCTAATGTTTCAATTGCTGGAGTTCATTATGGTCCCTAGATGACAGACCTAGCAGAAATGCTTCTTTCTTTTAGTCCAGTGCCTGCTGTGCTCCCTCACTGCTCTTCTGTCACTCTGGCACAGAAAGAAGTGTTGTCAAGCAAAGTGGCAGCTTACACAGCATACTGTGCTGTGTTTTTCCCCACAGCATTTTCATGATTGTCATAAGAAGAGCTGTTTTTCAATTGATGTAAGTAAGGCTACAGCCATAACTTAATTCAATATGACTTTAAAGTGACTTAGGGCATGAACGTTAAGAAATGGTTAAAAGGGCTTATCAGTACAAGGATTTTATGTCAGAATAAAGAAAGGTTCAAAGACAGATTTTTGCTATCTTTAACAGAAATTCTAAGCACAGAGACTACAGAGGGGGTAGTGCATGCATCCTTTCACAAACCCAAACACAGCTCAGGACAAAGTGAAGTTAGTACCCATCTGGTGGCTGACTATTAAACACGGAGACTGATGCCTTCCCAGAACTCCATGCAGATACCATGGATTACTACAGTCTGTCCTAGTTCCTAACACAATTTCTGACAGGTATTTGTATTTGCTACCCCCAACATAAAAAATACATTGTTCTGACTGAGCAGTAATACTACATATTTCATCCTAGGTGTGTATTGGAAAAAAAAATTACATTAATACCTGTCTTCTTCCTTTCATCTTTTGCTTAAAACTTGACTTTTTCCCTTGAAAAAAATATACTCCAAGTCCCATGGTTCACAAATTTCCTGAACTACACACTAGTTCCAAGTCTATCTTGCCTGATATTCCTTGAAAGCTCCCAGTATGGAATGCCCCAGCCCAAAGGCAGTATTGAATCTGACAAAGAACCTCACCTCTTGGCTAGAGATTCAACACTATACAGTCATTCTGAGGGCCACAAAGAAAGACAGGAAATCCTTTCAAGTATTTAAAAAATCCTGAAGAGCTAGAATGGAGCATCTGTAAGTCAATTTTTTTCCTCCTCTACCCTAATCAGCAAATAAGTTCAGACAAACATCTTCTGCTTAAATGACTTGTAACGCCCATCACTTACACTTCCAGATATTCAGTTTCAATACAAGGGAAAAATTATAGCAAGGCAAGTGGATGCACAACTAAATTTATTATAATCTGGGTGTAACTAAAAATAGTAGACATAGGATGTCAAATAAAATTATCAGAGGTTATTAAATACTCTCAATTATCAGAGATTGTTAAGTACTCTGATTTAATGTCCTGGTTACACCCACTCCAGAGCTTCCTGTGGACAAAATATAAGCAGTTAGAACAACAATTGATCAAGACTGCCTTTATTTTCTTTCTAAGAGAAATCAGTCTTGCCAGAGTATCATTTTAATGAGGCAATGGCTCCCCAGGTGTTCCTAAATACCTTGACTATAACTTGGTGCAAAGCTCACAGCTCTGAACAGATACCAGCTCTTGGCTTATATACCTACCAAGGAAATATTCTGTAGTTATATCATGCTGGGCTGTTTAATTCATTTTTACTTAGCTCTCCCTCACAGAAACTAAGGAAATTGCTAAAATGCTTCTGAGATGCTTCATGTTAACACAGTCATAAACTAATTCCTAACACTTTTTCGCCATTTTCCCCTTTATAATATCGCACAAGTCTCCCTACAGCCACCAAACACTCCAGTGTGCTAATTCTAAACTGCTTCTTTTAACAGAATTAGATAGTAGAAACAGCAGTTAGAGAAAATAAAGTGCTCAGCGGTATTGGTTCTCAAAAACCAATTCCATAACTGCAAGCCTTCACTTATTCTTCCATGTATTAAAAAAGAGACCCAGTGATGTTACCAGCAAAATAAATATAAATTCTGATTGCTCTTCTTTGACTCAGAGCCTTAACTAGAAGAGACATGTTCACAAACTGCTGCTTATCCCAAAACTGTCTCTCTATGGAGGCAATACACAAGAGTAAACATATTGGAAAAGGTCACTAAAAAAATACCAGCAAGAGAGAGAAAACTTCATTACAAAATCACTTCAACACAGAACACGGCATTTTTAGTTTAAAAAACCCAACCCAACAAACACACAAAAAGCCACGTCACTTACCAACTCTTTGTACCAATTTAATCTCCTTTACTGTTAGAAACCATCTCGGACATAAGGGATTTAAAGTTATTGAAAATTGAAAGTATCAATACTATTAGTTTTGAAGACCCTGTCATCCCATCTGCTGAAGCTGAAGTGCACAGAAATGGTATTCTTGTTTTCAGCAGACAAACAAAACCCTATTTTTCCCTATTGCTTGTATTCAATGAATTTTGTTAAATCAACTTTCAGCTATCTTTTGGTGGGAAAGGCAAAAGGGCAATAGTGAGCAGGATGAGATCAAGAAAGAGAGAGAGCCCACTTGGTTAGTTTTTCAAGAATGGAATTGTGACAGTTAGAATTGCCTTCACGCCATATCAACAACACTAGGCTTCCTATAGAGGTGTTATTTTTGAAACAAAATCGGATTTCAGCCATATCCAGACATTTGTCACTTCTTTTAGGATGTACAAAAACCAAATCCAGAAACCTATGACCCACTTACCCACAAGTTTTGCAGCAATACTGTAAACAGGCTCAAATTAAGAAAACTCAGAACACACTGTGAGAAAAAAATCGCAAATTGGAAACAATCATTTTCTGAAATTAAATCCTTGATTTTTATCTATGCCAATTATTTTGTTCCCATTTATACACATCCTTACTTGCACGTTCCTATTTAGAGTTTACCTTTACATGTTGGTGATACAAAAAATGTGATTCTTTTCCCACCAGTTCTGCCACAGAGCTAACAAGAATACCTAAAAAATCTGGTCTTCAGCCCATGCTTCAACTGTACAGTTTTATACCACTTTAATTTTAATATTATCAGCAATATGTAATATGTAGCATTGCAACAATGACTAAGTAACCAAATATTTCTGGAACTTTAAAACAAGCTATCAACTACCACCTTTATCTACCACAATGTTTCAAGTTTTTCCTTCACATGCTATTTTATTATCCATAGAATCAGTAACACTTTTGATAAATTATTAGATGTATTTGTTTCATGCTCCACATTCCTCTTGCCACCCTCATCATGTCAGAGTAAGGTTATCCATTCTCTGTGGCTGAAGGTAAAATAATTCACCATGATTAATGCTATCACTAAAAAGAAGAATTTGTTTTCTTGAAATAACACATTCAGAATAACAGTTCAGATAAGGCCAGGGCAGATTTTTTATATCTCTATGACAAAGTGTCTCTGGTTTTCTTGTCAGTTCCTCTTAAGAAAGCATCAGGTGCACATTCCAACACTGCCAAGATCAACAATAGCAGACAGATGCTTTTAAACAAATCCCAGAACTGTAAAATGTGGGGATGCTTATTTAAGGGATGCCAGAACCTGAGAGGAAGAGCTTTGATACCTGTTTCATATATGACCATTTCACAGCTTTTTTTCCTCCACATTCTTTTCCTTGCTGAGCTCTGCTTCCTGTCTAGGAGCCCTAGCAAACCCCAGGCAGATGGAGACATACCCAAGACGCCGTACTCGGAGAGGGAGCTGTTGCACACGGTGTAGGGGGCCTGCTGCTCCCACAGGTGATTCATGGGAACACAAATTCTCTTGTCAACTTCTTGATCATGAAGTACATGGTGACGATGGCTGCAGAGAGTTGTTGCAAGAGATTTATTATCCAAGAATCATTTTGGGCTTTAACAGAGATATTTTCAAAGCTAAGGCATCAAAATTGTGTTCTGGAAAGCAAGCAAGCATCATGGTTATCTCTGCTATACACAACACCCTGGGGTCTGGTTGAAATCATGGGAAATACAATCACATGTCTAAATACAATTGCTGCACTGTAAGGACTTTTACTGACTATCCAGGCTTCTCAAACACTCACAGAAACTGAAAATACCTCATCGCTAGTAGAACTGGGGAGAAAGAGAAAAGGATGGGGAAGCTGTTGCTATAAAACAGAATTATTAAAGAAATTCAGAGGAACAAAATTGTTACTAAAAACATTTCCTTCTGCCTTCCCCACAAATTCTAATATTTTCCTTGAAATAATTGTTGTTTGTCTTTAATGGAAAAAAATGTAATCTTCAGCATTGAAACTTGAAGGAGTTGTATCCTCTTTCCTGCTATTTCCACTCACATGCACCATTTACATTTCTCTAGAACACCATTAATCAGCATTAGAATAGGGCACCAAGGAATACTACCAAAACAGAGATAACTGAAGTAATTACTGCAATCCATTAACTCTCTGAGCAGACTGACTGAATCACAGCAATATGTCCAGCTTTACAATCACTAACATAAGGCCACTTATTGCACTGGTAACAATACTGTGTGTTGTAGAGCTGCCAACACTGAAGTATGAATCTTTTTGCACTTCCCTTTGCTATAATGAATGCTAGCAAAAGAGCTCTGAAATTTATCTATAACTCAACAATGTAAAGCCAGAAAAAGACTAAACCTTTGAAGAGCAGCACAGGAATAGAAGTAGAAAGAAAGGGGGAAATTCACACACCAGGCAGCTGTTTGGCAGAAATCATTTTTGCCACTGCACTTTTGATTTTGTCATTAAGCCAGCGACAGAAGACCTAGCTGATAAGCTTCTTGAATACAAAGTTTTGTGTTTCCCGAGCAAAAGGTGATTAAGATGAGCATAGATGGCCAGTCAGAAATATACAGACATACAATTTGCACATCTGCAATTGTCAGATTTACTGACATCAAACCAGTACAGAATCAAGGCTGTCTCCCCTTCCCTCTGTCCTCAAGAGTTTGTCTCCAAGAGGAGAAGGGGTCTGGTGCTTCTGTCAGCAACTTTATCTAGCTTCTATCTATTGATTGTGTTGGGGACTGAAACAGGAAGAAAAGAAGCCATCACATGGAATATTGAACAAAAGATTTTCCAGACATCACTTTAGAAGCTCCAAAACAGTGAAAGAACCATGTGGTTTTACTATGGCAACACAGTATATTCAGTTCTTCCCAAATTCTAGCCAATGCTATATTAGAGAAGACAGGCACCAAAATTTATTGCTCTTTTCTGCAAGCATTCACAATGAAGCACAGTGCAGCATTCACCCCAGGAATTGGCAGCACATCAAAGCTTTCAATTAAATACATCATTAACATTTTACTCTTCAGAGAATCAGGTAAGGCAGCAAACTGTTCATATTTTACCAAGTGATGAAATCCTGCCTTCATACATGCCCCATAGGCATTAAAAGTCTTAGTACAGAGGACCTTATTTCACTTTAAAAGCCTCACCAACTGGCAACATGTTTGTTCACAGGGTACACAAGTTCCAAGCAGGCACCACTGGAATTTAAGAGATTCAGGACCTGCTGCAGCAAGTATCCTCTCTTACTTCCCAGCAATTAGATGGAATGCAACTGTATTTTTTGTTAGAAAGCAGGGGGAAAGATACCATTTCTGCTTTTCAGCAAGAGAAGGTAGAAAGTGTCTAAAATGTTTGTTCTGGCTTAAATATTATACTTGAAAATGCTGCTTACAGATAAACAGGAAACTTGATTATTATTGACTGCAAGAATCTATAACATTCAGATTAATTCTGAAGAAAGAGCACCAACTTCCTCCTCCCTGCAGAAGACCATATTTTTTAAACAAATGCCAAGTTATTTCTTTAAGTGTGGGACTTCAACAGTTTTAACAACATCTAACAGTTATCTCAGTACTGACCTGAAAGTACCTCTCTCCACATCCTGCCCACTCAGTCGGACATGGATCCCTTCTTTGAGCACAGAGCCAAAAGCCATGTACTCTGCTAAGGCCCAGTCAACAAGCCTGTTCTTGGTCATTTCCGAGCGGGCTTTCAAAATCCGAGAGAGTCCTACATCGGAATAAAGATCAGAAAGGAATGGATCTATTTCAGAGAAATTCTCTGTTCGCATAGCATTCACCATTCTCCTTCCTCATTGCCTAAACTAACCACAATATTAAATCAGGTCTACAAACTGTTTTTCTAGAACTGAACTGCTGCAAAATAAAACAGCTTGCTTCCCAGAAAGCAGTTGTGTAATGTTCATACCTTGTTTTTGAAGAAGAAAGTAAGGTTGACTGTGTTGGAAACTACTGAGGACAATTAAAAAGACCCATGGTGAATTTCTTCCTCCTCAAGATTTATTTTCACATCTCTAACACCAAGTACTGTTTTATAAGAGACTGAAAACAGCAATTTGGTTTCTGAATTTTTGTCCTCCTTCCTTTTCTCATTTTTTCTTGGCATTTGTCTTATTGCACTTCTGGAGATGTTATACACTGAAACAGGATGGATGGATCAATACTATGAATATCATATAAACAGAAAAACTGTAGCAGCTGCCAATGGATTTTCAGTTGGCAACCAAGAGCTGACATTTCAGTGAAGATTTTATAACCTTGTGAGCCAAAGCACAAGTTACAACACTGTCACTTTCAAAGGGAACAAAACTTCACAGCTGCGCACAGGTGCTTCCAGCTTTGAGGCCACAAGTCTCCTGTATTCACTGTCAATTGACAGCATCTTATTTTGCTGCACTGATGATTTTGGTAAGCTTTCCCATATGTTGTTTTCCCATATTTCCCTTTCCTTACTTTCCACAGTTTTACACAAAAACACCTCACTTTTCTTTCTACATGAAACTCTCATTGAAATTGCTTCATTTTAAGTTAAAAAAAAATCTTGAAAATTTTCCCTTTAGAACATACTAAACATTTGATTAAAAAAATAATCTTCCCATTGTTTGTTGCAAGACTATATGATATTAAGCTTTTTCATTCTAGTGAAAGGACAAAGTACTTCAAATTTCTGTTTCTTTCCCCTTCTGTTTCTCTACAAATTCTTTCTCACAGCCTTTTAAACTGCATAAAAGAATTTAGCATACCATAATTGTTTTGAACCATAAATCTACCTTATATATTGGCAAGTGTTCCCTAGTGTCAATGGTTAATCAACTTACTAACAAGAGACCAATTTACCTTTTTAATTAGAATGTCTAGTATTACATTTTATTGGGCAACTACAATTTTTAATTTATCAATGTCACAACAAAGTGCACAAATGTGTAGAAGAGTTAAATTTATCCATTAATTGTATCTGCTCAACAAGCCTTTAATTAATAACTGGGAATGCCCCACCATCATCACTTCCCAAAGGAACAGAAACACATGGAATATTTCTAGAAGACAAACTTTATTCTTTGATGGATGACTCCAGAAAGGATTAGCTTTCTATGTTGAGAGATTTTAAAGAGAAAAAAATTCTCTTTATTCCTTATCCTTAGTATGTACCGTACAAGTCAACAAAAGAAAAAAGATTCCTAAGCAAAGGGTCTCCATGTTTCTCCATGGAATGTGCAGGTTATTGTTCCCAATAGTTGCTAGATTTCAACCTGCCCAGGAAATAAACTATCTCACAACTCTGACACAGTGTTGGGGCTCCCCAGTGAGACAGACACTATAATAGATGCCAAAGAGAGGACTGAATCTTTTCAGAACAAAAGATAAGACTTTTTTGGAAAAAAAGCAAGGACTTGAAGAATGAAAGGAGTTATTAACTTAAGGCTGCAAAGAGACTTCTACCTTGCTCAAAGGAAAATCTATTTTAATAAGGTATGAAACAGAAGTGGTGTGATTCTGAAAGAATATTATGTTGAGAACAAGCAGCAGGAACTTAAATGTCACATTCTCCCCACCCATAGAGTGGAAGAGTCAAAGTAAAAAAAGGCACAGGCATTTTCCTCTTTGAGAAATGGTCCAAGAATAACACTGTGCAGAAATACAGAAATGGAGCAAGACACAAAGCCAGGAGGAGACACAAAGCCTTCAGCTGACCTGAGTGTATTTTGAAGTCTTCGACTGGCACTGAACTAGCGACGTTGCCAATGTGAGTCAGCAGCTCTTCCGAAATGCCCGTCGGGGGACAAGACATGCTCTTGGGTTCTCCATCTGCGTTAAAAAAGCCTGCAAGGACAAGAGTTGGTGACATGTTCAAGGACTGTTTAGGAGATATGTATATCACCTCTAATTTGTTCAACAACTCAAGTGACATGCTAAGCAGCAGACTAAGCCTAGTTCTTCCCCTTTTGCTGGGAGACAATAATTTTGATTGTCTGCATGACAAGAGAAGCTGATCTTACAGGCACACAATGATCTATTTTGTTCCTGCTTTCACTCCCTGTGAAGTCCTACTATGTGGGCAGAGGCTGCCAATAAAAGGCATATGGCACCTCAATCCGTCAAATAAAAATAAATAAATGAATAAATAACATGAGACATACTCCTTCTTCCTGACAGCCCAGACAGTTAACAGAACTGGAAAACCACTTCCCTGCTAAACTGGAAAATGGCTTTTTCAAAGTCACAGCTTACTTCGCACATTTTTTAACAAAAGCATTTATTTCAAGTTGATCTGGCAGAATGCTATATTTGCTATTAACAGGGGCAAATCAAAGGTCATATATTCCATTTTAAAGGAGTGTTATCTGATAAAATCTATTTAAATCCTAGATTTTGGACTCAAAATAAGAGCACATTCGGGTAACACTAGGATAAGTGAAAGTAAACTCTTTACCAGGCCAAGGTGAATCCAGCCAGTGCTTGATATGAAGGATCTTCTTATCCTTAGATCTAGTATATGCTTCTTCACATATTCTGTCATACTTTGCAATTTCTTCCTGGAGAACAAAAAGGTTTTAAAATGGATAAACATAACACACTCATATCTTACAGATGATACCTCTCATTCAGCATGACAATACCAGCTATTTAACTCCATGAGAAAATTTAGTTACAATAATACAAATAAATAAAATTAATTTTATCTAGGATCAAACTGTCTTCTAGAAACATGCTTACACACATTACTCTAAATAAATCATTTCATTGGACAGGTGTTACAGAGGAGTGTACCAAGAGCTGAAGCTGCAAGCATTGCTTTTGAAAGAGACAAAAGTGAAATACCAAATATAATTTACAGTCATACTTCTAAGATCAAAATCATCCAGCTCTTATACTCCTGGCTACAACAGCCACTAAAGTTTGGAAAAGAAGGTTCCAAAAAATTAGTCTGTCTGGGAGAGTCTAGCAAAGAACAAAGAACCTGCTGGCCACACCTCTCAATAGCAACAGATTGAATGCCATATTCCATAGAGGCAGAACACCTCTGCCTGTGTTTCAACCCAGAATCACACTGAAGTTATTGAGCTAGCTAATCTTTAAAGTAATCAACAGCAATGTTGAGCTCAGTCTGTGCATCCAGGATCCTAGATCCAGTCACCAAATCCCACAGTGCCTCTACTGGCACACTTGTCGCTGTTGAGTGGGACGGGAACAGAAATGACTCCAAGTCAAAGGCAAGATAATGAACTGATTTATTTCAAATGTACCGCTCTATTTATAGGGAACATCGTGCAGACTAATTTCATTGGTCTTAGAGTAAAAACATCTCACACCATTGGTGTGCAGTGAGTGATGCACGGTGGCAGAACCTATCTATAAACAATGTGAACAACAAGATAGATTAGAGAATTATTTACATTCTTTCCCAACTGTTTCCCAGGCTCTCGCCTGGTTAGAAAACCTTCTCTTTTTCTCTGTGACTGAACTGAGAATATCCACACACACTCTTTCAATAAATGAATCAGGAAAGCTACTTCTGCATGAGCCGTGATGCTTCTCACAGATCACAGAATGCACCTACCAAAATGCTTATTCCTTGATCTGCAATATCATGTCACTACACCATCTCAGAAGGTCCATGAAGGTTTCAAGGCTCCCCAGAAGGTTTCATCTGCACTCTAAACACCCATTCCCCAAAAAATTAAGGTAAAGACCTAACCAGTTTAATACACACACCAGACTCTACACTTTACCATTCTGGAATACTTCAAATGATCTCTGAACTTGGTTGAATTCTTACAAGAAAACCAAAAGGCTAAATTTATTCTATTTCATCACTGCTGGACACAAACCTGCCAAGGTTATCAATATGAAGCCATCAACAGGAGTGTTCAAATACTGTCTTGCTGCTGAATCAAGGTTCTAGAGATGAAGAACAGCTGACAAATATTTATATTTTCCAATGTTCTCATTTAATCACCTTCTCCCTCAGAACTGAAGCAATTTTTAATGAGCAACATAGTTTAATTACTTCAGAGCACTTCCAGTCCTTTTGTTACAACAATAGTATTTTACATGAAAATCCAAGCCAAATTGAATCACAAATTGTCAAAGGGTAAAGACTTATCACAGTAAGGAAGTTTTCAAGCAGGCAGCAGACAGTGACAGTTGGGTCTTTCTCCTTACAACTCTTTAGATACCCTCTAACTCTGCTGGCATGTACCTCAAACTCCTGCAGTGTCACAGTCCCATCTGCAATCAGTTTGTCAGCATATTTCTTCAGCACTGGCACCTGCTTATGGATCTGCTTGTACATCAGAGGCTGGGTGAACATGGGCTCATCCATTTCATTGTGCCCTCTCCTACGGTAACAAACCTACAAAGGGAAAGATTGCTTCTGTTGACAAGGAAAAATGTAACATGGAATATTTCTATTTCATAATTTTACAGAGATTTTAAGAGGTTTATTGCATAAAAAACATTCATGGCTTCTTGTGGGCCCGTTTGTTGCTTGGTTTTTTAAAATGAGGAAACTAAAGGCCTTTAAAATGAAATATATTTCTTGACTGGACCTTCTAAGCCGCAAAAAGTAAAGAGTAGTACATAATGCACAGAATGAGAAGTGAAGAAAACCAAGACTTACCAAGTCAACCACCACATCCTTATTGAAAGTGTTTCGCCACTCTGCAGCTACGCTGCACACATACATCACTGCTTCAGGGTCATCAGCATTCACGTGGAAAATGGGAGCATTGACCACACGAGCAACATCAGTGGGATACGGAGATGAACGGGCCATACGGGGGTCTGTGGTGAAGCCAATCTAAAAATTCCAGAAACTTCCATTAAAATAATTTGGGCACCTCCTGCTACTCTGTTTTGAAGTTTGCATTTAATAGCCATTCACACAGCAACAGCATCACCTTTTCATTTTGGCTAGCTAGCTTCTTTTTGCTCCCTTAAAAACCAAAGCAAGCCTAATACAATTAAGTATTACAAATTGAATTGAATACACACAGGTGATAAAATATTATCTGCTCAAGAGCTGCTAGATACTAGAATCATTTTCAGAAACATCTCAACCATTCTAATAACCAGAAGGGGCAAGGGATACAGTTAATAACAAACAATAAAAAGAGACAGATGGGCAAATATTCAGCAGAGAAAAGTTGACTGCAAACGGCTGTATTTGTTACCTGGTTGTTGACCACAACGTGAACAGTGCCATTTGTGGTGTAGGATGGGAGGTCACTAAGATGGAAAGTCTCATAAACCACTCCTTGTCCTGCAAAGGCAGCATCCCCATGTAATAATATGGACATAACCTAGGAGGGAGAATTGTACTCACATATCCACACATATATTAGAAAGGAAAACTGCAATTTGAGCTTCTCAGCAGGATTTCTTGGCTCCATATTTCTATAGTGCTTTTAACATAAAACAGTAATTTTATAATAAACCATAAATTTCTTGGCATTCTGCTGCCTTTTCTCAGTTTGCAAAGGAAATAAAACTTTAAGCCTACTTTTCAAAGTTACCGTTGAGGTCTCATGTCAGAAACCTTATCTAGTTCAACAGGTGATATATCCCTTTTGAAAGAGGAAAAGTGGAAGATTCTGTGATATGAAACTACTGGCAAACTATTTTTATTGGAAACACCATGAGAAACTACCATTAAAAGTTACTATATTAAACAATTTTTACCTTTTTCCCTGCTGTATCCCCTCGATAAAACTGTTCAGCTTTTGTTTTGCCTTGCACAACAGGATCAACTGCTTCCAAGTGAGAAGGGTTAGCCATCAGGGACAGAGTGATTTTCTTGTTTGTTTTTCGGTTGATCCTCTCATGGTACATTCCCAAGTGGTATTTTACATCTCCAGATCCCTAACAAGAAAGAAGTAATCACAATTCAGGAATGTGACTCAGACCTGTTCCATCTGATTCACTAGGCCTAAAATTTTGCTTCAGCCTGAAAACTGCATCTGGTTACCTGAACATCGGTGTGCACTATGGGTGTGACACCATAATTTGAAACTGAAACACTGTTCCTATTCTATTATCTTACTATTGTCATCAAATGTTAGATAAATACTTACAGCATAGTAATACTCTGTTCATTCATATAAAACAAAAAGAGATGCTTAGAGGTTAGAAGCTCTGTCAAATGGAACTTATTTATCTACAGTCACTCCTGAGAGACCTTCTGCATTTTAGAAGTATAATATAATTCTTAAATTTGTTATGAAATTTCACCAAACCATGTTCCTTAAACTAGAAAAGAAGGCATTGCAGCTGATAATGCTGATTTCATAGTAACCATGACCAAAACAACTGGAAACTATCTTGAATATTGACCTCTCCATACAGATCTAATCTGTACAAAGCTACATACCTCATCAGCTGCTTCAAGTTTGGGATCAAACTGACAGAAGATCTGCTCCAGCTCTTTTCGGATTACATTAGCCAAAACATTCAGCCGACCTCTAAGAAAATTCCAAACACAGTTATGTCTCAAAAATGGCACTAAGAGAGTCAACAGTATAAAACTCACAAAATCTGTAAAGCACCCTGTAAGAAATTTGCAATTGACTCTTCAAACTTTTGAACCTGAAACCCTTGATTTAACCCTTCTTCCCATTACAAAGTTCCTCCAATGCATTCCCTCAGACATTTTAGATCACCCTGTTATCCAAGTGAATTTTGTAGCTATCTAGCAGTCTTCAAATAATCATATTATAAATTAGTTAAAGCAGACTGCAAAAGTAAGTTCAAAACTACCTCACCAAGTTCTCCCAGGTCTAGAGACCGTATGCAATGGCAGAGAAACCATGGCTGCTGCCACATTTGCTTGCAGCTTCAAAGTACACTGAGGAGAGTTTCTCTGTCATTTACTTTTGAAGCCTGTAGCCTCTTACTGACAGGCATTTGCTACAGTTCCGTGTTCCCATTACTTGTTATGACTGACTCTTCCTACCTCAGCTTCTCTAATATCAACTTTTAAAATAAATTTCTAGAACCCAAAACTTGTCCCAACACAGTAAGCCCATTTGTTGTGGTGTTTCCATTGGCATTACCTGTGAGGCATTCCCATTATAACATACTCAATTCCCATTTCACTGGATTTATCAATGATGGTCTTAAGTGCAGGAATCATTACTTCACATCCTTCCAAACCAAATCTCTTTTCGGAAGACCACTTGCGAGCAAGGAAGTCTTCAAATCTTTGCCAAAAAGAAACAAAAAAAACAAGAGAAATTATTTGTACTAAGGTAATGTAGTAAATGCCAATAGTTTACCATCTTACAGCAAATAAAGTTACAGTAAATTATTTTAAAACATCTGTGAATACAAGATATACACCTCTGGAATGCAGTCACACATGGGGAGGGAAACAGGAGAGAATTCAGTCTTCTTTCTCCCCGTCTGAAAACTATTGACTAGGACTTTGAAGCAATTAAGGGTCCCCACCTCAGACAAAATTAACTTCCCAAGTTAAACTCTGTTCTCATGTACATAAATCTGACCACTGGGAAGGCCGAGTGACTGCAAAGATGTCTCTTTTATGAATTTAAGAAAATATAACAGGGAACTTATATTTTCTAATACCTGTAACAAAACCAGAGTAGAAAACACATCTATTCCATAGGTCTCATCAATAGCAAGGCTCCTCAGACTGTGTGATGTAACACTTAGGAATGGGCCATGAAGCAAGACACTGGTATCCCTGCCTCAGCTTCAGCAGCAGAATGATGTCAATCCCTGACAGCTTTAAGCTCTTTTATTCTTTAATGCATTTGGGCCAGAGGCAATGTTAGCGGTTAAAAAGTACCTTTTAACAAACACTGAAAGGATTATACATTGTAAAGCATGGAGATGGGAAAGGCAAAGAAAATACTTCTTCATGAAAGTAACTGTATTGGTTACATCATCTGTGCAGCACCTCACCTCATAATACTGCCATAATCCATTAACACTCAGCTTATTCCTCACTTAGAATCCTGACATTTACCTCTTTAGACTGAAGTCCTAAAGGCACTGATATGAATTGTTGCCAAAATCTCACCTAGCTCAGCCATCAATACCTTACAATCAATCAAGGCATCTAAGCAACAAGCCAGACCCTCAACTGAGCCATTCTGCCAGAATTCCTCAGGGAAGTCTGTGGGGCTATGCCAGTTTCTGTATAAAGGGAAAGCAGTGTGCCTTGTGAACAGCAGGTCCCACAGGGTGAAGGAAAGCAGTGCACACGCTGATTTCTTCCTCTTTGCAGCAGCAAGTTCAGCCAGTACTGGACAAGCAGCAAGTTCATTACTGGAGGCAAAGTGCCACTAAGTGTGCAGAGCTACAGCATTTCAGAGTCACACCTTGCCAGTCCCCCACGTGCCACTGGGGGTCACAGAGCCCCAGCCTCTGTCACTGCATGCATTCAGTGCCCACTGAGGAAAACATCTGGTGAAAGCTGGCTGCTCTCAGAAGGGATTAATCTGGAAATGCTCGACCCTGCCCAGATCAGGCTCTACATCAGGGTCTAACATGTTTACTAATGCATTACAAAGTAGCTCAGAAATATACAATGAGTATTTTACATAAGGAGGAGTTTAAAATGACCCTTTGTTCAACAACCTATTAGTGAAAATCATACGGGATGAGAAATCCAACTTTAAAATTCAGTTTCAAGTACCTGAACTCTGTAGTTCTTGGAATGAATATTTTTTAAAACAGTCTTGAGCAAAACAATGAAAACCTGTTTTGCAAAGTCACAAATCTCAGGAGGACCACCAGTTTTCCACAAAATCAGACTTTGTTCCTGAGTCATTTTCAAACAATAAAATAAAAAGGCACTCCAAAGATAGATGGATAGAAATTCAGACAATTCATTTGGCAGAAGAAGAACATTAGGCTTCTTCATGCCACTAGAAGCCCCAGATCTTTCCACAGCTTAGGCAGGAATAAAAGCACAAATTCTTGTCTTAGGATAAATACTGAGCACCTGTTAAATTTACTCAAGTGTCATATTAATTTGACCAGTAAGTGTCATTTTAATTTCTGTTTAAATGAAACTTTTAATGAGACATTATAACACTGGCAAACAAAACACCTGGCAAAAGTATATTTTAACACCTCCAATGAGCACTTCATTTTTAGATCTTTGAACATAGAATCTTAACCAAAAAGTGTGCCTATAGAAATCTCTGACTCTTGTGTTTAACAAAGGACATGTACACTGTTTCAGGTTGTAGGGACTGAAATAAATCTTGTGTCTGAGAAGCCTTGTTCCAGGGGTAAGAGGATAATTCCATCTCTGGGATCACAGTATTTCCACACAGATAGCCACAATGGGAGCAGTCAATAAGCTATTTCCAAATGTGCTTTCTTTTATTGTAGATACTAAAACTGCTGCTGCTGCCAGGTCATGCAACAGCACAACACATTTTGGCACATCTCAAAGTGAAAAGGGCAGAAAGGACTTAAAATCACACACCAACATTGTTCTGACACTTATTTTCTGCAACAGGCTGCAAATCTTTAACACAAATGTGTATTACTAGTGTGTTGAAAAAACTTTTTCCTGGTTTACCTCCTCAAGCCAATGAAAACACTGCCAGGCATGCCACTAAGTGTCTTTTGAGAGAACAGAATTCTAAGTCACACCACAGACCCTGACAGATTCCTCACAGCACACACTCCTTTGATAAGGCAGGCAGGTTAACTACACCCACCTGTACTCCAGATTTCAGTGAGGCTGTTCCCCCCACGTCAGCAGCTTCCAGGTCCCACAGCTCCCAGGCAGCAGGCCCAGAGCAGTGTCCCAGCCCAGCCCAGCGTACCTCATTGAGCGCACCAGCCTTGCCAGCAAAGTCCTTTTATCCTCGTTCGTGAACTTCATCACGCCCGGCGTCTCAAACTTCTGACGGATCCACTGGCACTGCTCCACATCGTTGATGAACATAAACTCCAGGCCAATGTGTTGGCAGTAGGTATGCTAGCAAGTGAAAACACAATGGAGAAGCTTTAGGAGCTAGTGGGCCTAATATAGCAGTTTAACAAAGAAAATAATATATTTTTGAAATTATATCCTCTGTTACTCTCCTGAAAGCTACCGCGTCTTCCCCTTCCACAATATCTCCCCCAAAGTAATTCTATAAATGAATAAATTGTTTTGTTGAATCTAGCTTTGTGTCACAAAGCTTTCTCTACAAAGTAACATTTCCAAATTTTTAAACTGGAAGATTCTTATCTTGTGCTACACTCAAAGTAGGCCAACAAACCTGCATTACACTGACTGGCTCATTTCACCTAGCTCAGTGCTTTTCTTACAAGCATAGTACACTCTTCTTTAGATACACCAGCAAAGATTTCAAGTAATTTATCAGAATTTGTGTATTTTATCACATCTTTTGTAAATGTAACCTTAAACCAAGAAATAAAGACAGTGAGAAGACAGCTATGAAGTCTAATGCAAATCATCTGATAACTGTCAAGTTTCAGAAACCTGTAAATGTGAAAAAAATCCAAGCAGCTGAGAGCAGAGAAAGGACAGAGAGAAATGCAAAGACACCACAGAAATTTTATCTCCTTGTTCATTCTTTAAATTTTATTTTTCTTACTTTAAAAAGAGTATTTCATTAGAAAAAATATTTCCAAAATATTTCCAAATATTTACAAGTCAACAGAAGTAAGACCTACTGTGAGTTTGAGACAAAACCACTCTCAGCCTAGTGTGTGTTCTCTACTGCCTTTAAGGAGTTCAATGTTAACCTCTATTAAAAAAAAAAAAAATAACAAAGCTCTAGAGACAAGAGGAAAGAAGAAGGGTATTTCTCCTTAACACAAATCAGTTCCTTAAGGCTTTTCTATTTTGCTATTGATTTTGTCCTTTTATTTGCACATTACAATTTTAAGGATTATTGCTACACAGATAAGCTAGAAGTGCAAAAACAAACAAAAAAAACCCAACCAAATACAGAGCTCAAATGCACAAAGATAATGTGGTTTAACAATTTACCATGCCTCAGCTAAGCCAACATAAAAGTCAAGCAACTGGGAATATCCAACAATGACTCACTCGGCAGCCTACAACTACATTACCATTCCTATTTGCTGCCTTGCTATTTTGAGTTTGCCTCTAATTATATTTAGTCCTTCAAATTAGTTTTTCTTTAAATTATTTTAGCTTTGATGACTTCCTATGGCATAAACCATGTCACCTGTCAGATAATGAAACTCTAGAAAAAAAAGTGGGGATGGAAAACAAGGACCATCACAGTCTATCAGCTACAGCTGGGCCTTCATGAATTTGGTACCAGCCTTCATATTTTTCCTCAAGTAAAGGTCTTACTAAAGCTGGGGATCTGAAAGCAACCCCTGAATGCACAGGTGTTTTATCTGTGTTACAAAACTTAAAAGACAATTTCTAAATGCTCTTCTCCTTTTAAACAATATCAGTTCTTTCCAGAACAAGGGCTAGCATTAATATTCTACCATATTCACCTCTTTTATACTCATCCTGAATCTATGTATTTCCAATATCCAGCTAATTGCACCGGTGGTGCTGTAACCTCTAGAAATAGTACAAAGGTTATTTCTAATGTTGTTGGAATCCTTTACATTAATTATAATATTAATAATAACTCTATTAATAAGCGGCAAATAATAAGGGGGTTTTGTGACACACTTGGAAAAAATTCACTTTGGTTTGAATGAAAACAATCCCAAATGAATCACGTCCCACTGACCTCCAGGCGTTTGATGATCTCTCGCAAAGACAGACTGTTCTCATTTCCTCCTATGAAGGTGGTTGTAGGCAGCTGAAAGACTTTGTCCAAATCTGATTCATGCAAACCATAAAACCCTGCAACAGGAACATTATTGATTTGCAAAGCAGAACAGGAGACAAAAAGGAAACCAGCATTGCTTTTCAAGCCATGGCAATCATATTTAATAAAGCAGTATTAAGAAAAAAGATTAAAAATTTAAAGTGTGAGTATTCTGAAGGTATCCATTAGTAAAATGGACTTTAATCTGGATTTTAAAAAGTGTTTGAATTAAATAGTCATTACTTGATTCTTTCTTAAATGCTCAAATTAAACAACTGAAATTAGAATCATTCTAGCCCTTTTTATATTTTACCATATTGTCATCAATTACCATTTATATTGTCATATATTTTACCATATGTCATCAGTTTTCCACACCACTTCCTACAGCTCACTGTTTAATAAAAAAACTGACTCTAACATAAGCAGCAAACAAAAAGAATCCCTCCTCACTGACAGAACCAGTTGGTTCTGTAAAATGGAAGCATTTTACATTAATAGACAGACCAAGAGAATGCACAACAGTTCAATAAAATGCTGTACAAGCACTCTGGAGAACTTGCAAAGTATTTCTATTTCCTCTGTTTTTAGGGAAATTAGTTTGAAATAGCCCTCTAATGACCTGTACAGCTCTAGTTCTCAGGCAGTGACCCCTTATAAAATACACAGACTTCCACACCCCCACCATCTAAAACTTGTTTAACCACATTGACCCATCTTGATTTGGACATATCTAAACTTGTTCTGGCTGAGAATATTATTTAAGAAAATATTTAACCTAACTATTATGCAGTTTCAAAAGCCAAAATACACAATAGACAAGACTGAAAGACTGGTATCAATGCAAGTTAAAGGCCTGGCATGATCCAAGTTTAACTTAGACCTGTTAAATGAAAGAACGAAAAACAGTTTCTTATAATTGTAAGAAGCAAAGGTGCAATACTTATAATACACCACAGTTATAGAACCTTATATAAACACTAAAACTACATATGTTCCTACACATGTAGAAATATTAGAAAAATTAAAAATAGCTTCTCCATTTTTAATTTTGAACTCTTTATCTTGGTTCCAGATAAGCTGTGACAATCACTTTAACTCTTGTAAGGCAGCATGCACATAACTCTTAAATCAATCAACTGCTTAAATGTTAAGTGACTTTTCTGAAGATAAAAGCAAAGCAGCAAATTCAGGATGAAATAATAACAGCACAAAAGATTTGAAAACAGGCCATAGGACTGCACTGCTACCACTTTTACTATACAGCACTGTCAGTAAATAACACCTTTTTTGCTTTAAAAATAATACACTTTAAAATTTAAATTTTGGCTTTAATAAAAATTTCAATAACATATTAAAAATTTCAGACCTGGCATGGCCAAAAATAAGCATAGGTATCACTACTTCTCCTTTTTGGTACTGTAACAGGTTTTTCCCAGCAGGAGGGGAGAGTGACACAGGGGGTGACAAGGCCTTTAGTGCCATTTGAAACAAAGCAGTGCATTTATTTCTTCACTTTTGATGACCTTCCCTCAGACTTCAAAGGCTCTTGATGTCCTCTCATGCATAAACCAGAACACATCCAGGAGTGATTTGGGCACACACAGAACATCTGTGCTTTGTACCACAGCACCACATATTTACTGAAGCATCACCTCGTGTTTAAAGAGATACCCTTGTACTGAAATCCTGAAAGCAATTCTATACTGTGACTCATGCAGTAGGTACATCTGTAACTACCTGCATTTTTAGAAGCAACTCTCAGAAGAAATTTCCTACCACAAGGTTTCTCAAAAAGAAACCAGAAGATGGGACAAAAAATGCACAGAAAAATCAAATATTAAAATAATTTCTGTCCTGCCAAAGACCTTTCATAGTTTCCTGCCTGGAACATTCAAGGATAGGATTTGAGATCTTCCTCTATTTTAGCTCTGCCAAGACTGGGTTAGAAATTTTGTTTCCCCTCAATTGAATCTCCTCAGTTACACTCTCAAACACATCCTCCCATCTCATTCAGAGGTCTGGCATATTTTTCCTTTGGGCATGAGAGTTTCAGTGGATGCTTTCTGATCATTCACAACACCCTGTACTAAATTATCTGTAGAGTGTAAAGAAATGTGTACTGACATGCTAGTAGTCACCCAAGCTCTAAATTAATTATATTTGCTCAGTAAATGTCTCATGTGTTTTCTAGTTGGTACTTTTCTTTGATTAAAGCTGACAAACTTCACAGAGAAGGCCCAATTTATGTAAGCACCCCTCTAGTCTTAAGCATCCACTTCCTTTATATGATCAGAACTGCTTCCTTCCCTACACTAGAAAGAGAAAACAGAGCAGCAAAATGTAGATATGCTTATAGTAAAATTAGGCAGAGGGTGTTTTACTTACTTCCTGCACTATGTTTTCTATCTGATCGAAAAAGCTTCCCTACACATCAAAGAAAAATTGATTTAGTGTCTTCATCAAGTAGAAAACCACATTTTAAACTAACCAAGTAGATTGAAGATCAGAGAAAAATCAATCAGGTGTTTTTTTTATTCAAGTAGAGAGCAGCAAAGAAATTGATCAGTGCCAATTTCTCAGACACGAGCCCTCCTAACAATGAGAACAGCCTTTGCAAAAGCAGACCCCAGTGCACTATACTCTTTTAGCAGTAAACTGAAGTTTATAATAGATGATATAATCACCCTTGGATTATATCCACAGGTAAAGAATTCTATGCTTTCCACGTTTTCTTTTGTTAACTTCAAATAGACTTCTTCAAGACATACATAAGGAATAAGTATCAGACATTAGATTCCAAATTTGGTATGAAATTTACCCTAAGTTCTCTGTCCAGTGCTTTGTTTATTGCTTGGTTTCCCTACTGACTACCCTTCAGATGCCCCCAGTTCAAACAAGTTTGAACTGTAATGCTATAAGAGTAATTAGGATTATCAGAATGTATTTATTAGTATTCATTTCTGGTGTGGTTCAAAAATAAAATATTTAGGGGGTTTATAACAATCATTCATCAGGAGATGAATTCACAGGAACCTCACCTGTGATCTCAGAGTAGAAACTCCTTCATCCTGAAATTTTAGCCTCCTTACAGATGCTCAAAGGCTCTGTATCATGATATCAGCAAGCAGAAAAGGCAGAAGCATCCCTGAAATGTGGCATCCCTGCCCCTAGAGGGGAGTTGTAACTAGGTGATCTTTAAGGTCTCCTCCAACCCAAGCCTTTCTAGGAATCTGTGCAATGTCTTATTAAATCACTTCAGGGATACATAAATGAGCATTTCAAATAAGAAGGCACACAGCTTACACACCAAGTTTATCAATTGTGGTAATAAGGTCAGATGGAATAAACGAATCCAAATCTGCATCCAGAATTCCAAGGGGATCTAGCTGAGCCACATGATGGCCACGGATCTGAAAATGGAGGAAATTAGGGCAAAATGAAATCACACTAAAAGTCAGGCAAAGGGAAAAAGTCAGTGATATCTCTCCATAATATCAGCCATTAAGCTGAACAAGCAAACACCACTAACATGATGACAGGGTTACATATTCCCAAGTTTTCCCATAAGAACAAAAAATAAGCATTATATCACTGATTACATATACACCTCTACCAAAAATTACACATTACAACACAATCTCCATTATGTCGGACACACAATTTAACTGGGATTACACTGGAGTTTTAGTGAAGAAGGCTTCTAGAGAGTACACTCTCAGTCTGTGGGTAAAATTAAGTAACTATGATGAGCCCAATAGATCTTTCCATTTGCCAATTCAGTCATTTTGTATTTTTGCCTGAATCCTCCTTTCTGCACCTGCAGTATATTAAAATACAGAATTGCTGACTTAAAACAGATTGGTGCTGAAGTAGTTTATATTGGAAGTGAAGGGATCACTCTTCCAGAGCTCTGCTCCAAATCAGATAGCATCTGACAGCACCTATTTTCATTCATGAAATTTCAGAAATTTGATCTGATAGAATTGATATTCAAGGCACTAAAGAACACAAACTGAGTGAGGAATTTAGCGAGCTTTCAATGATCAGTGTGACTGGTGTTAATGCAAGCCACAAGTTGCTATAATCTAGTGTATTATCATATAACATTGCTACAGAAGAAATAACTAATTGATCCCAGAGAGTCACAAATATAAAACCATTTTTAATATGCCTCTTATGTGTGACTCCCACATACCAAATTAACTCATTAAAAGCTTTGTATAGATGAATAATTTCTCCTTCTAATTTTTCTTTTTAACAACAAATTTGCATCCCTTGGGTAGAATTTCATTCACACTACTAGTATCCTAATTGTCTCTGAAAAAAATGCAAAATTATAGAGTGCAACATTAGCAGTGAAGTGCATCACACAGTAACAGAAGATGATTACAGTGTGGTTCATCAAGAAGGACCTGTAAAAACACTGTTCAATTATTGTATATTTGCAGGAGAGTTTATAACGAAATGGTTTCCAGTCATAAGAAACCAGAAATACTGCATCCTTTTTGGAACTATCAGCCCTGTAAACTCAGCCTGACTTCTGTTATTTTTTGCATCTCATGAATCACCAGTAATGAAACTCCAACAGGCCAAATGATGCCCATAGCAACATCTGTGCCATCTGACTGTTTACTGCAGCACTAAGTTTATCTGACTGGAACAAAGCAAGCAATTCTGTCTCAAACATCATCAACAGGAAAGAATTCACTTCCTTAAGTTACATTGGCTCTTCAGCATTAATAGAGAGAAGAAGATCAGCAGGAATGCCAAAACCCAGAAAGGCAGAGCAGTAAATGCTGTGCCATATTATTCCAGCAGCAGTTTGGTCTTTAACTAAAAGACGGTATTTCCCTCAATATCAAGGCATTTTTTAGTAAGTCCTACTACTTTCGCCGAATACAGAAAATAGTAACATCTGCAAAAATCAGAGATCAGCCTTGTGAAAACACAAACAAAGAAAATTTTCACCGATTGCCATATGACAAAATGCAAGTACAGACTAGCAGAAACTAGACCTTGATTTCTCTGGCCTCACTTTTGTTAAGCACACATATCCCACTGAAAATCCTTCTTTCAGTGTCCCCAGTGCTCTCTCTCCTAGAACAAGCAATAGATTAACTGCCTTTTCAAAGTCCAGCTCAACAGACTACAAAGCAGTTTAGCACAAAACCATAAAACACTGACAGGTTTGAGAAATGAAAATTCTGTATCCTTCTCCATTTCATTTCATTATCAGGCAAAGGAAGGTCACAAATTATCATATCCCTTCAACACTGAATTTAGAGGGTACTAAATACCTTTTAAAAAGCAGACAGTTGCCTTAGGCAATCCTCTGTGACTGTTTGTTGCAGACACATGGGTGCCTGCCATTTCTACAGACATTTCTGTTCCATCACTTGACAAATACAGGGAGCACAATGGCAATCCCTGAATTATTTTCAAGTAAATTGTGTCAAAGCAGCCTAACGTTCTACAATTTTCTATAATACTTCACCAAATTTTTACAGTACAATTGGTTATTTCCTGCATATCTATTTCTAAGCAAATTTCACATATTCTTTATATTCACAACCATTTCTACTCTTTTACAACAACCCTCCAACTCAATGGTGACAATGTGATGTGTACAAAAAAAGGTCTTTTAAGAAGCTCCTCTTCTATTCCCTCTCATAACACCAAAGAGGATTTAAAATACTTAGGGCAGGGAGGAACAGATCTGCTTAAATCAAACTGCAGGAAACTTCATGGGAAGTTACTAATTTAAAAAGTACTTGTGGAATATTTTGTCAAACACAGATCTAGTTTTATTGGTTAGTTATTTTTGGGGGGTTTCTTACATAATTTGTAAGCCTTTTATTGAAACTAAGATACTAAATACAAGTCTAAACAAACATATTTAAACTTATTTTTCATTTGGAAAACATCTAACAAAACCCACTGCCCTATTTCCAAATTCCTTCTTCTTTTAGAGAAAAATAATTAAACTATACTTAATTTCTTAATTTAATAAAAGGGTTAAAAATCAGAGTGTGAAACAAAATCAATTTTGAGGAACAGCTCTCTAAAAGAATCCATCAACGTTAACCCAAACTCAGTACTGTCAGCCTCCCAAAAATCAGTTTCTGGTTAATTCATCATTTCTCATCTCTCCTTTTACCTAAAATCCTGCTTAAATAAGCAATCTCAAGATTCACCTTAGATGTATGAGAAGGCAAGTACATTCCATCCTTTCCTAAAGATTGGCAGTAACATTTAGAACTGCAGTACAAACGTTCCCAGAGGTGAAGACACTCTCACAAACCATTGTCTCCATAAAGTCCTTCCGGGCTAAGCCAGATGACCAAAATCAGGCCTGTGGGTAATCTGAATTATGAGTTTGCAGCCCAGAAGATCACCCCAGTCTGAATCCAGCACTTCCATGTTTAGACACTGTGCTGGAAAGAAAAGCTGTCTAGTTCAAGACCTTTTGTATCAGAAGCAAGACAGTAGTTAAGACCAGAACACAAACAAGAACATAAAAAGGAAGAAGGTTGTTTGCACAGAAGAGGCCTTCCCACGCCGCCCCCAGAACGCACTTACTTGGTATGCCCTTATCAACGACTGCACAGCAAGGTGGTCTTCAACAGCCTTTTCAGCTGCCCCTGGTCGCGGGGCCAGGCCGTGGCTCTGCAGAAATGATCCCTTTCCTTCCTGCTGAGCTGGCAGATGGGCTGCTTGGCCAGCATTAGCACTTCGGAAAAACACATCCCAGGACTGGACACGTGTAGAGAGAAGAGAAATATTTACAGCTTCAAACTAAAGTCTCATCCAAAGCAGCTCTTTCAAACCGCAAATGGAACCTCACTGCATTACAGTGTTAAACACTACTCAGAGACAGCAAAAAAAAGAGCACTGATATGTCCCAGTCTCAGTACAACCGTGTGTTTTATTCACACAGAACACTTTTCCTCTCATTTCTTACACCGAGCTTGCTCAACAGAAAACTCTGCAGCACACAGGACAGTAAAGCATCTCCATATATTATCCAATCCCACAGTTTTTTTTAATTGTGCTGTTTATAAAGGCAGTCAAGAATGGGTACAAAATAATGCTGCTGGTAAAGAGCTATCAAGCCTATAAAACAATGAACCTCAATAAACTAAATCCTTTCCTTTAATGATGCTCATAGAATTTATGGTACTTCAAGACACTCACTGATTATGTTAAATCAGAATCAGTCTTAAGAGCTTTACTTGAAGAAACTTTAAAAGCAATTAAAGTTTTTTGAGTGAGACTTGTTCTAAAATCCTTTCCTCACCAGCTTAGGTTACTTTACCATGAAAGAAATTATGGGCCTGGCTTCAGGTGCAAGTCATAATTTTAGAAAAGTACTTATCTCAGAATCACAGCAAATAAGAGATCCTTTTATTTCCTTCTGTGCTTTTACACAAGCTCCTTCATTCACATATGCCCAAATCTCGTTTTCCTGAACTGTTTTCGTTCTGATGAGGTGGTCACTGTGCCAGGTTAGAATGGTATCAGATATATTAATGCTAACAGAGAGCCGCAGAATGGGACAAAACATGTGAGATACTTATACTCAGCAAAGAACAAAGTCTGTGTAAAACACTTCCCTCAGCTGGCTAACTTCAGAAAACAAAAAGGAAGCTATTTAAAAACTTACATATCTTTGTGACTGGAACAGAAGATGTGCAAGAGATAAAGTTCTGCAAGGCTGCAAGCCTTGCAGATTTCCATTACATTTCAAAGAACCAAGTGCCAGAAAAAAAGAAAAAGTAGTCCAAAGCAATTCTTTTTAAAAGATTACTTAATATATGCATTACAGAACCAACAAAAGAATCAAAATAATATAAGCATGGCATGACAGAAAAATATTTACAAAATCCTTTTTGCTTTCATTAACAAAAAGTCTTCATACTGAAATTTCTAAAAGCTCCAAGGTGTTCAGAAACACCACGAGAGGGGCAGCATAAAGAAGCTAAACATCACCCAACCTCCCAAGCTCAAGTTGTGGAAGTGAGGGGATTCATTGAACCTGTGGGTGGGAATCTCATCATTAGCATGAGGCCACTGCCCAAGAAACATTGTTTTAATGCACCCCTCTTCCTTCTTTATTCATACAAAGCTGCATCAATACAAATACAGTAAACTTAATTTATCACCCTGCTCTTACACAGGCTTATCTAAACATAGCCTGACTTTTATATGCCCTGACAAATTAAGGCAGACAGATCATGTGTGGTGCCCAGTTCCAGACACACTGATGAAGAATTCATTCCTCCTTTCTTCTCTTATTTATGTCTGTTTCCTATATTCTTCTTACCTTGACATCTTGGCAGCCATACTGAGATTAGAAGTCTGAATTTACATCCTATAAGTGGTGCACAAGAGCCTATAAGTGTGACTGTATTTCACCTGGGATTCTCTCTCTACACCTTCTTGGTCTGTGTTAAGAACAGTATTGTTATTCCATGCCTACACAGCACCCAGTCCGAGAGTCTGGAGATCCCTGACAGTGAAAAACAATCATAATCCCTTATTTAACTACACAAGTTACTTAGACTGAAGAAATTATTTGGGCAATACACAGTAACAAATTATCATTAAACATTAAATTAGGAAATTCCTAACATACATTTGGATCCATTACATCTCTCACATTTGAAGTTTTAATAAAGAATTTGCTTTGCTTATGTTAAGGTTTATTCCTTACTTTTTCTAACACCATGATACATGATGATAATAACATAATTATTCCTTTTTTGAGTAAAACCTTTCATTTAAATGTAAAAGTTACCACAGCACAGTCCCACAAACAACTGAACGTGTTTTTAGACAAATGCTCTGCTGAGAGAGTTGTTAACAAACTCCAAATAAACATGCCGAACAAATGATCTGTTTAAGGAGAATCAGTATAGGGCTCTTTCTTCATGCAAACTCACAAATATAAAGAAAATGTTTCCATCTGAAGATGCAGCCAGCTGAGACAGAATGGACCCAGACTATTTTTTCCTATCACATTTTTGAACTTATTGATTTGTTGGACAGGCTTGACATTTAATCAGAGGGGAGGGAAAATACATCATTTGGCTACAGAAAATTAGTTTTTACTAGATACACATCCATCAAAGCCTCTACAAATTTCTATAGTGTCTTTCAAGATTGATACCAGATTATAGTCTTCAAGTTCTGTGTATCAATATCAGTCTTTGGCAACAGCATTTGCCATGTGACTGAACAGATAGAAGACCAGCTTGCTCTCATTGAAAACCTGCAGCTTCTCAACTAAATTAGTAAAGTTTGTCAAGAGAATGGTAGAGGAGATTTATAATAGAGAAATATATTCACAAAAAATACTATAGTGATAGATTATACATTTTCTTTCCTTCTGCCAGCAAATCTATACTGTAGTTAACCATTATTTTCTCAAGTAATATAACACAATTTAAGTGATTCAGTGGCAACATTTTACTGTCATATAATAAACAGTGTTGCAATTAGAATAACAAGCAACATATGCTTTATCTTGATTTTGGTTTGGGTTTTTTTCCTAGTGCTATCACAATACTCATCAACCACAGTGAGGACAGTAAAGCCTTAGAAGACACACACTGAGCACCACTATATCATTTAAAAAAGAAAATTAATAAAATTAAGTCAAAGCAAAACAATCCCCCACACCTTTTCCTAGTCCATAAACCAAGGAGGTGATTACACACTCATGGCAGAGCAGCTGCACACAGGATAACATGGCAGGCATTGTGTACTCCATAGCAAACCATGCAGTTTTGTAATTAATCTTGTGATAGTAATAACTGAGCCTTGTCAAGCTTCTCTCTTATGATCTATGGCCCTGACACCAAGCTTCAAGGAGAAATAATGATGCCTTTTTCAAGGCACACGTCATTTTATTCTGATTGTTGTTTTGGTCACTCTGACGATAGGAAATTCAAAAGGCAAGAAAAAGCAGGAAATAATCTGAAGTGGATTTGTACAAAGAATAGAAACTCTTTATATATATGTATAATATCTATTATATATATATGCATATTCCTTGATACACAACCATGATAAAAACAGAAAGGAGAAATACTTTGGAATATGACTGCCATATTTCAAACAGCTCTAAATAAGCATACTTGGGAAGACATGTCCAATGAAATCTTCTGAGAGGGAAATCAGTTCAGGAGCCCTAATTAATTGGAGTTTCTAAGTACAAGTGAATAGAGTATGACTTTTAAAGCCCAGGAAAAATCAAGCTTTTCCATCTAATCAATGAGGAGGCACATCCCCTCTGAAAAAGGGTCATCCGAGAAGAAACATGAAGAGAAATAAGGTATAAAAAGGAAAATTAGGAAAGAGAATGCAATGTCTAAATGCACAAGCTGTTTCTCTAAATCATGCT
This sequence comes from Anomalospiza imberbis, assembly GCF_031753505.1. Classification (NCBI taxonomy): domain Eukaryota; kingdom Metazoa; phylum Chordata; class Aves; order Passeriformes; family Viduidae; genus Anomalospiza; species Anomalospiza imberbis. Next base: position 9,168,076 of record NC_089688.1, on the reverse strand, counting down.
GGACATACCAAATAAAACAACTAAAAAAAGTGGCCTGCAGAGAGCCAAATCATTAACAAAACCATAATCAACACCACATGGAGTCTCTTGACATAGTTTTCCAAGACTTCCTGTCCTTTCCATACCCAAATGACAAATGCATAATTTTACAGTCAAAACCACAGCACGAATTTTTCTGAATTTTTAAGAAAACAGGGTGATTTCAACACTTAACATTTTAAACTTGTTTTATGAAAGCTCAAGTTGAACAATTTCTGTCAACAAAAATCTGGGGAAGGTATTTGCAGCTTTCAGCCAATGAAATGAGATGGTTTTCAAGAAACTAAAAATTAATTTTGTTGATGAAACAAAGCAAAATTAATTGGCATTCTTCTCCCACTCCCCTTTTTTCATAGGCTGTGAAAGAACTAATAACTTAGGCAAGAATAGCTGTAATCCATTATTTCCATCCATCATATTCTTTCAAGCCTCATAAATCAGGGACACAGTGAATTTACTTCAGTTTGTTATGTTGCAAGTTTATTAAACACAGTTAACCTAGAAAAGAATTCACATAGTTTTATAATCGTGCTCATTTGGGCTGGGATAGTTAATTGCACAGTAACTGGTTTGGGTTTCAAAAGGGGGTTGGCAATATAGAGACATTTTTGTTATTGCTGAGCAGAGCTTACACAGTGTCACGGCCTTTCTACTCCTCATCCCACCAGTGAGGAGGCTGGGGGTGCACAAGGAGCTGGGAGGGACAAAGCCAGGACAGCTGACCTCAACTGACCAAAGGGATATTCCAAACCACATCATGCCCAGCATGGGGAAAGAAGAAGGAAGGGGGAACATTCGGAGTGATGGTGTTTGTCTTCCCAAGTCACCATTACATGTGCTGGAGCCCTGCTGTCCTGGGGATGGCTGAACACCAGCCTGCCCATAGGAACTGGTGAATGAATTCCTTGTTTTGTTCTGCTTTGCTTGTGCTTTGTTCTTTTGCTTTCCCTATTAAACTGTCTTTATCTCCATCCACAAGTTTTCTCACTTCCACCCTGCTAATTCTTTCCCTCATTCATGCATGTGTGTGTGAGAGAAAGCACAAGTGGCTGCGTGGTTTCCAGATGGGGTTAAACCACGACAAAAATGCATCTTGAATCACCTGGGATCCACTCCCTAGGCCACACCCTGCATTCCACAGTCAACTCATTTATTGCTTGCTGTTCAACCCACAACCTGCATCACCTCAACAGGATCCATGATCAGACAGCTCTTGAAGCGCCAGATTAAATGGATGGCCTTTCGGCAGAATTTTTAGCATTTCTGCCTACCCCGAGCACCGACCCGCAATGCGCAGATGTGCATCTCCCGGCCGCCTTGGTTCAGCACCCTGGCCAGCTCCGGGCGGAGCGCCCCAGCGCTGCCGCCCGCTCCCGGCTGCGGCGGGTTCTGCACTCCTCTGCCCGCACCGAGGGCAACTTCCCACCCACAGAGACGCCTGCAGGGCTTCCCAGCAGCAAAACGCACCCCACTGCAAAGGGGCTGAACCAGGAATCTCATTCATCTAAAACGAAAGAAGTTAGCCAGAAGCCAATATAATGTAAATACAATAAAAACCAGGATGTCACCTTGATGCCACTCCTTATGCATGAGTTCATCCTTTCAGTATCCCCAGTAGAAAAGTGTTGATTTCGATCTACAGCCTTGACACATCATGAGGGCTTTGCAGAAATTCAGTGCACCCACACAACACGCTATCCCACCCCACACTGGTGAAGCTCAGCTGGCAGCTACAGGACAAGGACTCAAAGTCAGATAAGAAAGAGCCATTCCTGGAGAAGGTTTCTCCATCCCAAGTTCAGGCGTAAGATAAAAGTCCTAGGATCAATCTGCTATGTGAATAAGAGACGCTCTTCAGAGTTGGCACTGCATATGTCATCTTTCAACAAGACTAAGTTCATGCACAACATCCAAAGTTAAAAAACAGCTACAAACCACCCTTTTTGGTTTCTGCCCTCCGCATGCGTCACTTCCTCACGCTCTAGACAGATTATCAGACTTAGAACAACAACTTCTAAGTGACATTTTGATATACACGCCTCAAGAATAAGGGAACAGACAACCAATTTGGTAAGTATTTTGAGCACAATTCATATTACTTCCTGGAAAATGACTCGCCTGTCTTAGAATTGATCAGACTTCTCATCAACTTCTTAAGTTACTATACATGTATCACCATAACAGAGCCCTCTTTGTCAGCAGAAAGCTTGTTAAAAAATAAGCCTATGTATTTTGTCCTCAAGAAAGGATTTGGGTAATAGAGTTTTTAGAAAAGCAAACAAATGTCTATTGCCTGAAGAGAGAAGGAGAGACGCAAATCAAAATACTTTTCAAGATACTTCAGAAGAATATTCTGACAATTTCAGATTCAGTTTTAAAGTTAAAACTTCCATAGTTTAATCCAAAGACAACAGAACGTTCATCTTCTTCAGACAGTTTAGAAGTACCAACATCAGAACATTATTTAAATATATTCTCTGATACAGCCTTACTATAAACCAAAAAATTAAATATATTTTATTCTTGGGTCTTCTTCTAGATGCAATGAATTACTTAACTGCTTGACCAGAATTTCCATGGAGGAATAAAGTTTCAGAGCAGCTGTCTATTTCTGGACTGTACTTATCCTTCTTTCCACTCTGCTCACCATTCTTGTGCCTCCTCTGTACTTTCATACTTGCAATATCACATCTTACACCAATCAATAGGTGGGAAATTAATTTCATGTTTTTCATTTCACACAAGACCTTTTCCTGAACTTTTTATTAAAAAGCGAGTGAAAAAGTAAAAGAAACCTATTCCACTCTTAGCCCAGCATTACAGTCAAGTTTTAGACTTACCTTGTGTACACTTTTAGGGTTTTCAAGCCATGCATAGTACATTTCCTCCACGTAATTGGAATTACTCCCACTCAGGAATGGCTCTGAGGTTCCTGATGAAACATACCGTTGGCCATGTAAAAATGCCCTTCTGGCTATATCCTGATTTTCTAGAAGTTTATAGCCGTGCCTCTTCAGCGTAGCTGCAAACAACTTCAGATGACTCATGTTTGTTTATTAGCCAGACGATCCAAGTCTATTAATAAAATAAAACCAAATTTAATCAGAAGAAGAGACAATGAATTGCAGACACATTTCAGCCTCACAGGAAAAACTGAGGTTTCTGGCTACAGCGCCCTAGTACAAGGCTGAGGCCTAGGCATGAAGCTCCCTTCAGAGTTACAGCCACAGCAGTGGAGTGGCTGCTACTGGCCATCCCCACATCAGCCAGCTCCTCTCTCAGCTCCTGTAACTGGTAACGCCACCCTGCTCCCTGAAGCAATCACCATCTGTACCGCCAGGCCCAGCTCCCTGGAACAAATGGAGCTGCTAATCACTGACCTCTCCAGAGCTCCTGGCAGCCCCAACTGCTTCCCCTCTGTTTGGAAAGCTGTGGCCTTTTACCCAGTCAGGCTGGGCTGAGGTCAGCAAACAGTGTCAGCCACAGGTGCTGCGGAAAACAAAAAGCCGCTACCTCAAATTTCTGCCATGAGTAATGGAGCTGACTAAATAATTAAAAGTGTTAGTTAAGTGTTCATATTGACATTAGCCTTCAACCAAACAGTGAAACACTGAGAAAAGGCTCACTTTAATGTGTTTTCCTAACTGGCAACATTTATCTTGTGCTTCCAATGATCTCTTATGAGCTTTGTAACAAGAACAGCAGATTCCATGCAATTTTGAATTGAGAAATTCAATTTTCCAAGTTAATTTCCCACAATAAAGGTTGAATCTTCTGAATGCTGTACACCATTAGCTCCAGTGCTAGTAAAGGGAATCAGGGCTCACCTTCAAAACAAAAAAAACCAAATGCATCTTAAAATTAGTCCCAAAATAATATACTATTAATGTTGAAGTTGCTAAAACTGCAAAGAAAGAGCAATAATGTGAAAAGAAATTATTAATTTTGTTTTCATTTTTAAAGTATTTAGAAAGCTACAATATCATGAAGGATAAGGTATTAATTTAGAACAAGTAAAATTCAGCTTTAACTCCATAGTGTCTCTCATTTGTTTAGCTGTCCACCTAGAAAATCATTTATTTGGTCCAAGGTAAAACCCAGGTCTTTTGTTGCTTGGTGTGACTGCACAATTGCTAAAAACAAAAGTACTGAGCTTCCAAATGAACTTCTAAGTTTTTTTAAGAACAACATTATTTTGAGTAATAGAAAAAAAATTTATGCTACCTATTACATGTTAAGATTTCTTCATCTCTAATTCAAAAATAGATACTATCAAAAAACATAAACATTTTCTGTATATAAATCCTATTAAATTATTTCTCACCATTTCTCCTCTTATAGCCTCCTTTCAAAAAACAAAATACATGGTCATAAAATGCCTATTTTTTAAGGGATAGGAATAGCTATATTCTTCATAATCCAATTTAAAAGTTAATATTACTCTTTAAAAAAAATAAAAAGGGCTCCTACTAAATAAAACAGTATTACTTCTTGCTCTTCTCTGGCATCACATTTTTAGCTCAACATCTATTTTAAAAACTGATGACTAGATCCTTTTCTTAGTCACTAACTACCATTCCAGCAGTGAACTGTCCTTGATCACACCAGGTTCCCTTGTCTACTCTTTCAAGACTTCTGCAGCCTTTTCACTCTCACCCACCAGCAGACCATCATCCACTTACCAGATGCTCTAAACAAGCACTTGTCCACATTCTCCATATCCCCAGCCATGTGAAAGTGTTCTTCCAAGGCAGCAGTGCTGAAACTAGCACCCAGTCCTCATTTAAACCTATGAGCTTCTCAAAAGCACACACCCTTATCTCTCCACCTGGCTTTTGCAGCAAATTGGCAGCAGCTGGGCTACTGGTATGCTGAATCCCTACTCACCAGTGTTATTTCCTACCTGTTTATATTCCCTTCTCATTTCCCACTTCACACATTCAAAGCTTATTACAGCACCTGTGTCAACACCCGTCTCTGACCAGGGCTCCCAGGCAACTGGAGGAACATGAGCACCACCAGCACCATTTTGGAAGCAGATTAAGTCCTGCAGAAGCACTAACAGAACTCATATACTGCCTGTACACACAATGCTCTGTAAGATTTAACAGCAAGCATTCATTATGTCATTTTGCAAAACTGGGTGAGACTTCAACATGTTATAACAGTAAGAACAAAGAGGTCATTATGGCACTTACAGCATTATGTCTGTGCCCATTGTCATAGAAATTATTATCATTGCACCTACCTCACTGGATGCAAATCTCACCCTCTGCTACAAAACCTTTGCACATGTACACTCACTCCTAAGGGATTACCTACTCTCACTTAAAGTACTTTGTAAAGACTTCAGAGAGAAGGGAAAGAGAGGAATGTTTTTTCCCAGTTTATCATACTGCAGCAGCAAGCTTCTTAAGCACAGGTAATTTTACATTTTTTCTTCATCATATAACCTGAAGAATGTTCTGTAGCTTGTTCTTCTAGAACTTAGTAAAAAACACATAACATAATAAGAAAAAATTGTCAGGGAAATTGGAAAATGGGTGTAAATAACATAATATATAACAGAAAAAAGAGCTTTTAAGTGGTACCAGTCACTTCCCTCTGGTTCCATTTAAATTTCAAAATAGGGTCAGATCCATACTTCAAGCAGTAACTACTGCTTATTCAATCTATAAAAGCATAAGGAGCTATGTCATTCCAGCCAGACTTCAGTTACAGATTAATATGACTCAAAACCCTGGACTTCTTCCTAGTTTTTCCTTCTGCACACACCGCTCTTCAGCACAGATGTCAGCTGTCAGCAGCTGAACAAACCAGAGACCACCAGCGTGACCCCAGACCATCCCGGCCCACTCAGCCTTGAGACTGCCAGTCAGAAATCAGCACCCAGGACAGCGCACAGGGCTCGGGAAGAGTTAGAACTGTTCCACTGCACAGTTTCCCAAACCAACCCTGAAATGAACACAGTGATTGGAAAGGGATCAAGCTGAGCTAAAATCAACCTAAAGAATGGTATTAATTAAATCGCTACCAGAGGTCAAAAAGAAGAAAGAAGCAGTGAACCACAAGAACAACCTGATATTTAATGCACCACAGCACCCTCAAAATGGTGGAAGTAAATGAAAGCCCGAAGTAGCTGAAAATTCCTGCAGCTGTTCTGCCTCAAACGACGACCTAGCTTTCACCTTGGCACTTCCACCTCTAGAAATGCCCTAATGTCACAGTCTTGGGAATTATTCTACCCAGGTTTCTAGAGGGTCATAGAAGCTTGTGGAGAACAGACAGCAGACATTTCTGATAGCAAAGGTTTTATCCAGCTCTTCAAGATCACTCTCAGAATAAATACACTGCACATATGAATTAATACCCTCCTGGTATTGTCAGTGCCCTTAATGAGTTTCTTAACCCATGTGAAACCCTGCTGCTCATGTTCTTTATGCTCTGCAGAAGTGGTGGGTAAAAAATCTGGTCCATGTTTCATAAAAATAGTTCTTCATCCACTATCATGGCAATTTCCCACAATGTTCCCCACACAGCTTACTCTTAAAGTTCTTTTTAAGATTGATTAATTCAAATTTAAAAAGGCTGACAGCAAAAAAAAAATGGATGAACATTATAAAATTTCTCCAAAAGATTATCATAGATAACTTAAATTACAGATACAGGGAATACCCTTATTAAATAAGGCTACTTCAGGGATACCTCCATGCACTAAATGTTGTTGTTTTTTTGTTTTTTTTTTTCTCTCAGCACAGAAATGCCGTACTGTATAGAGAATCCTAACTCTCCACACAGCAAGTTGTCCTGCAGGAGGTTTTCCAGCGGCGCATTGGCCCCAAGGCGCACCCCGCCAGTCCTGGGCAATGGAAGCGTCTCGGTGCCATGGAACTTAACGGATTTATTACCCTGCCCTGAAAAACGCCTTCAGCGGGTACCAGAGGGGTAACACCCCACAGTACCAAAGGGATGACACCACCACAGACTCCAGCCTACCAACAGAGCAGAGGGAGGGTCTGGGAGGGTCGGGTTTGTTCTGCGGCCCCTCCCCGTAACGCCAGGACGCGGCGTCCTGGTCACCCTGGCCACCGGGGGCCGGAGCCTGCCGGGCTCTCGAGGCGCTCCCGGCTGCGACGGGGCTGAGGCATCACCAGAGCCCGGGCCAGGACGGGCCGCCCCGCTCGCCCCACGCTCCGGGGCCCGGCCCGGCCCGCGGCGCGACCCCCGGCAGCCGCACGGCGAGAGGCCCCGCCGCGCCGGGGGCCTGCGCGGGGGACGGGCCCTGCACCGCGGCCGGGCCCGGCCTGGCTCCGCCGCCCCCCGCCCCTCACCGGCGCGGACAGACCTGCGGGGGCGCGGCGGCTCCAGCGCATCCGCGGAGCGCGGCAGGGAGGGCGCGGAGGGAAGGGAAAGGAAAGGAAGGGAAGGGAAGGGAAGGGAGGGAGCGGCGGGAGCGGCGGGGCGGGGGCCGCACCTGCATCACGTGAGGCGCGCGTTGAGGTCACGGTGGGGCGGGGCCGCGGGCGCTGCGCCGGCACCACCGCCCCGGGACACACCCGGGACACAGGACACACCCGGGACACACCCCGGGACACGGGACACACCCGGGACACGGGACACACCTCGGGACACGGGACACACCCCGGGACACGGGACACACCCCGGGACACGGGACACACCCGGGACACGGGACACACCTCGGGACACGGGACACACCTCGGGACACGGGACACACCTCGGGACACGGGACACACCCGGGACACACCCCGGGACACACCTCGGGACACCGGACACACCCGGGACACCGGACACACCCGGCACACCGGACACACCCGGGACACACCCCGGGACACACCTCGGGACACGCCCCCGCCCCCGGACACGCCCCCCCGGCCCCTCACAACCCTCGGTCTTTCACAGCCCCGGCCCCGCACAGCCCTCGGTCCCTCACAGCCCCGGCCCCGCACAGCCCCGGCTCCGGCGGGCACAGAGGGCGTTCTGATGCTCCCGCCCCTCAGCTCTCACCAAGCAGGTAAATACAGGCGAGAGCACCGCGCCGGTGAGCACCTGCGACAGGGAACGCCTAAGGAAACCCATCCGATGGACAGGCTGCTCGCACCGCTCCTGTGCAGGAGAAGCTTGACGGGAAGAAGATGGGAAGTTTGACAAGGGGCAAACGAAGTGTCCCAAGGACACACATGTTTGCTCTCCAAAATTTGTACATAAAGTAGACTGAATGTAGTAGACCTTGACAAATTGATAGTATCTGGCTTACATGACCAAATATAAAATGCCAGATGACACAATTTCAAGTGTTCCTTTGCTGGTAGAATTCTCATTTACAACTTTCATGTTTTCTTTTCTCCTGGTAGCCTTCAAATTACATATCTGTCTGTTTTCTCTCATAAATCAAAAGTTATGTATTTTTTTATTTACCTGCTGTTAATCAAGTTACAACAAAGATAAATGCCTATATATGGTAAAACTGGTATTTCAGCTAACTATTGACACCATCACATACATTCCAATGTTTGGTAACTTTCTGGGTAAGTAATAAAATTAATGGGAAAACTAGACACACCTTAAAGGAAGAGAGAAAGAGCTATAATTTGTTTTGTGCTAAGGATATAGTGCAAAAATGAGTTTATCAGGGTCACATGGGCAGAAATGGAAAGGAAAAACCTGAGGAAGGAACACAACAGGCTTCATCTGGGGTTTTGTCACCTAACGGTCACTCAGACTTTTTGAGGCTTACTGGTTGATACAATTGTTGATTAGAGTAAAATTAATTTCTTCAAGATGAAAAAACCCTTAATCCTCACATAAAGACATCAAAAACCTTATTATCATCTCAGCAGTTTTCCTAGCAGCTGTGCACCTTCGGGGGACTGCAGAGTGAGGGTGTGAATGATGCGTTCATGGTTTTGTGCTACACTGTTTAGTGCAGGGAACAGATGGAGCAGGGATGGGGCACAGGGAGCCCCCAGGACGGCCCATTCCTCGCTCAGTGCTCCTGGGGAGGGCGGCCCAGCACCCCTGCACAGGGAAACAGGAGCTGAACTGGTACTGGCAGCTGGCCAGATGCTGCTCGAGCCTTCTGGCAAGTGGTGAAACATTGTTAGATGCTGAAACTACTAATTGAGTCTTAACCTTATTATGGGCAGACAGAAGCCATCTTTAGAGCAATCATGTTATGCTGACTGAACATAAATTAAATTAAAAATTATAGTGAGGACAAGCAGACCTCCCCTGCACTTTAGAGGGAAACCCACATGTCAAATCTGACTGTGAATACCATTGCAGTGAATAGGATAAATTAAATATGCTTGGATAGACACTAAGATATTACAGTAGGTTTCAAGTGCTTATGTTGTTCCCAAAAGCCTTTGCCCAGTTTCACATTTATGTTATTTTTCCTTTCTTTCTTTTTTTTAATGCTTTGCACCATGGGAATTTGTATGCTTGAAACAGCAGGATTCTGGTTGATTGGGATTTGGAGGAGCTCCCAAATTCTCCAATATTCATTGTGACTTGGTTGTCTCACCAGCCTGCCCCAGCAGCTTTTGGTGTACTGAGCTATTGCCTCGCTGCTGCTGGCTTCTGGTGTCACTTTGTCACCAGTCTACATCCCTGAGAAGCACTTGCTTGCCACTCATCCATTTGCTCTCCAGTGAGACCATGGTGGACAATAAGCGATTTGCCCACAATTCCTGGTTCAATTCTTACAATTTCCATTTACAATTCACATTTACCTGCCCATTTATGTGTCCACTTGTATACTTACCTCTCCCTCCAGCCAGCCAAAGGGAGATCCACACACTGGCTTTGCTTCCTGCTAAACCATCACATTTCAAAGTTGGCCGGAATGGAAATCCATCAGCAGAATGAAAACTTTGAACAAAATTGCAATCCCTAGCACACACGCAGTCAAGTGTGCCAGCTTGCTTTGCATGGGTCTCATACCAGCTCCATAGTGAGGAAATGTTATGTGCTAGAAAAGTTTTGTAGTGGATAAAATGTACAGCACAGGATAGTCACAACAGCGCCCCTGTGCTGTCAGAGGTGAAATTGCCTGCTGTGCTGAAAGACACACTTGCCAGGCCATTTTTATATTTATCCTCACGTCCTGTAGCACCAGTGTGAATCTAACAAGTTTGCTTACTTATTTCTGCCTCATTTCTGTCTTAACTCAGGCATGAGTTAACAAAACTAGATCCAACCTGTTTAAACAATCCAAAGCATATTTTAACAAAGCTAGAACCCAGCTGGTTTTGGAAACTCACTGTGCTGCCCACTGAGGGCTCAGTGTGCTTGTTGCAGGGTATGGTGCTGCACACCCCTATAATGCCTTGCTCCTGTCTTCTCTTGGGTTTGGTATGAGGATTTTCCTGATGGATCAGCAGCCACTTGCAATCAGCACTGAGCCCCTGTGGTTAATTGCTCCACACAACTCTCTCTCCAACACAGCACGACTTCTCCGTGGGCTTGTTTTTTAAAGGGTAATCTCATAGGAGGTGGTCGGGGTACAGGATTACTCACAGAAGGACAATCTCATTAATAGCTTCCCCTCCTGAGATAGATACATTTATGTGTTTTTGGCAACTCTTCATTGTTGTTGGTAATGTAATTCCACTAGAGACAATGTTGACCAGAAGTTCTCTTTAAGCCAAGCCAGAAACTCCATTTGCCTTTATTTCCCAATGTGCTTATTACACACAGACTACAAAATAACAGAGGTTCAAATCTAAAGCACCATCTCTTATCAAAGCAAGGCAATTTGGAAACGGCAAAACCTGCTCTCACTTGGAGCCTAACATGGATGTCACACAGGACTCTGGCCACTATGTTTGTCTAACATTTAAATCTGAGACCTAAAAACCTTAGAGCCCAGACCAAACAGCTGCAACAAATGATTCAGTCAGTTTTCAAAGGAGATGCTTTGGGGGGTTTCCTAGGTAGACATTTCAAATACATGCTAAAACCCTTTTTTAATCCCTTTTTCTGTCAACAAATAATTTATCAAGCTTTTCTCCCTCCCCAGTCCTACCTAAAAGAAGTATTTTAATTACATCTGACACCTCCTGCAGAAAATTTCACATGAAATATCACATGGGTTATTTCTGTTCCCTTTGCTTTCTGAAACCGTGGCTCTGTGTGCCATAAGCTTCGGTAATATCCCTGACTTCCATAAACAAACTTCCAGTGGTAAAGGAGATGTGCTGCTGGATGTCTGAGGGACAGAAAAGTCAGTTCCAGTTTCACACAGCTCCTTGCTTTAGGCAGGTTAAATGTGAGGCAGCAGGGAAAGCCAACAGCATGCTGGGCTGTGCCAACTGAAGCACAGCCAGGAGCTGGAGGGAAGCAATGACTGCCCTTTCCTCAGACACAGGGATAACCTGGTGGGGGAGGGAGTTCAGCAGGAAGACAGAGCCAGCAAAGCCAGGTTCTTCACAGTGCTGCATGGCAGGAGGATGAGATGGTGAACTAGAAATGGCCCCATCTAGACACAAGGAAAACATTGCTCACTCAGAGGATAAAAAACAACACAACGGGGACCAAGAAACATGATGCCATCTTTGGAGGCATCTGGAACCAGCTGAAAAAAGCCCTGGACAGCCTGATGTGACCCCAGTGTTGATCCTGCTTTGAGCCCTGGATGACCTCCAAGCTTCCTTCCAAGCTAGCACCTATGATTTGTACCAGTTTCACAACAGAAGTCATGTCAAACCTAAGGGTAAGCAGGCCACCATTATTTGGTCAATAGACAAACTCATATTGATAGTTTTATCTGAATAACAGCTATCTTGGGTTTACTTATTCTCTGTTCTAAAATGTCAGGCTGTGATGCTCTGCAGAAAACAGGTACAAGTACAGCATGTCTTATTGGAAGACCAGTAACATCCAAGACCGCTCCTTGATTGATTCTGGCCAATAGATTATTTTTAAGTGATTTTATTCTCCAAATATATTTCTGGATAGAATCAAACTGCAGAAGCCCTTTTGTCTAGCCATAGATCGGTTAGAGAGAGACAAGCTAGACAACAGAGCTGATTGAAAATCAGGAAAACAACTTCTACTTGGTGGTTTCCCAAGTCTTTCCTAATAAACTAGCCCATTATAAACTATCCCTATAAACTAGCCCACTACAAGAACAAAAGCAACTATTGCTGTAATTATTTCTTTGATACCTCATGGTATTTTCATTAAATTCTTAGAGTAAACAATTAACTACAGTATATACAAAGCGGTGAGTTAGTAAGATACGTAGGTTAAGGAGGAACTCTGGCATACAACATTTATTACAGCTGCCAAATAATGAATTCATGTGGAAATTAGCAAGAGCACTAAACTTAATTTGTCCCACTATTTTAATGGGAGGTCAGTACATTGGCAGGCAAATCAGCAAGAAGTCTTCCCACTAACTGTGGAAACTGATCACCACTGACACTGCAAAAGAGCCTGCCAGTATTTGGTACAATGACAATGAACAAAGCACTGCCAACTGCCCTTGCCTTAACCAAGAAAGAATTGAAAATATCATCTTCTTCTATTTGTGGATTAGGATAAAACTGCTAGAAATTTGTTTTCAGTATTTGCATGTGTTTCATTAGAGAATCCTAACAAAAATAGAAAAAAATAATTCTTTTTGATACCTTTCTTTTGGCTACATCTAAAACATGCTACATTTTGTTAGATTGTTGCTTTAGGTAACAATAAAATTTTAAGGTGCCCTGACTTCATCATATTCAGCTGGAAAATTATCCTCATCTCTTCAGAACTATACCACTGGCTGTTTTCTTCAGGAGGATCTATTTTGATTTTTAATGCTGTTTGTCTAGATGAAGGAATATGGAATTATCTTTCATTTGGAAGAAAACAAATAAGGGAAGACAGTTCTCCATCAGCTAAAACTTCTGTGGTATCTGAGATTTACAGCTCTCACTAGGAGCAGGGTTTGCTAATGAAGTTTTTGAAGCCACAGTGGCAGTGTCTGATTGTAATTGCTGAAAGGTGACTCTTGAAGAGCTTTATTTGCACTAATCAACACCACGTTGTGCCTCAAAGCTAGAGTTCCCTTAAAAGCACTGTCCCTACTGAGTTATTCTGCAATAACTAAACAGGCTTTTCTGTTTTACTTCTGTTTTTCAGAAGTAAAAACTTATCTATGTTTTTCAATGGGATCCTTTGGAGTTGCACTCCAAACCTGTTTAACAGTTAAAACTTCATCATTTCTTTCTAACACTTTGCTCTGGCATTCCCAACCCTTTCTCTTCTGGTGCCAGAGCCATAGGGACCATCTGCAAAAGTAGTAATGTAAAATACCCAAGGGCTCAGGAGTGGCCTGGGAATATCAAACCTGTTAGCTGTAGAGTCACAATCACATTTCTTACTTTCTTGATAGTGGCCATTTGGAAACACTACATCCACAGTGCTGAACTCAGCTGGACAGTATTCAAGAGTGCTTCTGCTTCACAGTTGAAAAAGCTCTGTATTTCCTTTATGTTTAGTTCCCAGCAAATTGTTCAATTGTTTTCCTGTAAAGAGGAAACACCTGAACTGAGCAGACCTGTGAGGATTTCAGTTACCAAGGTGAACTGTTTGTGCTTCATGGGGACTCTTGATCCACTAGCAGCCACCAATAACACCAAATATATATTCAGAAAAATAATGTTGGTGCCATAGAAAAATGCAACAACTCACCCCAAATTTGCCCCCAGTATGTAGTTTTGGGCTTATCATCTTGGAATGATAAACTGTTCTAAATCCCTTTCAGAACAGTTGGCTGTGCAGTCCATGCTGTCACATTACAGATCCCCCTCTTTCACAAAGTCCTCACCCATCAACGCTGAGCTCACTGGATCGTTCCAACGCTGATTAGCACGAGGCAGCTGTGGAGCTCAGCACACAGCACCACAGTGATGTGCAGCTCTCCAGTCTCTGCAGGCCAGTTCCAGCGGGTAGCTGTGCTTGTGTCACGTGTGTAGAAGGAGCATCTCTACAGCTCCCTTTGAAGGCATTTTGAGCTGCGTGAAATCCTGGTCTGATGAATCTTAATATCACCTTCAATGCACAGAACACTACATGAAGAACAACATCATTAAGTGAAAGGAAGGACCCACAGTGAGATGACTTCTGCCTGTAATGATGCTAGGTTTGGAGTTTTAGTGTGATTGCTGCGGCAGCCTAAGGCAATTACAGGTGTTGCCTTAACAAACGAACCTTTCCTGCATAGACCCATTCCCTGGATGAGTATGTTGCCTGTGGGAGGCTGTCACTGAAGACAATTACAGAAAAAATATTGAAAAGTCTGTAAAGGTGCCTGGCAAGTGAGAAATAAATCCCACCTGTCACTTCTTACTCAATCCCACTAGCAAATCATAATCCTCAGTCATCACCACATCGGAGTTTGTGGCACGGAAAGGATCTGGATACGAAGAGCAAGGATTGCACGTCACTCTGGGGACTGTGATTAGCCCAAGCCTTAGGTAAATGAGTTTGGCTCTGTCAGTTCAGTCAATACTCTAAAGCCACTGTGCATGGCCGGCACACGCTGTCCCCACCGGCGCTCCGCCTGCGACAGCGGCTGAGCGGGAGCGAGCCCCGAGGCTGAATTACGGCTCCTCCCGCAGACAGGGTGAAGCTTTCGGGCGAGGCTGAGCTCATCGGCCAGACGCTGCAGAGGAGCCATCTGCCCTGAACACAAAGAGAAGGCAAGCACTTCAGTAAACAAAGAGGCTTTTGCAAGAAATTACAACCTTCTCAAGGAGCGGGACAAAACACGCACGGGTCAGCCACAGGACTGCACTGACAGCAGTGTGCTCGACCGCCGTGAGGAAAAGGCGCTGCCTGTGTCTGCTGGGCACTGCCTGAGCTGGGGATAAGGGACACTCACGGGGTCCCTCACCTCCCCCTGCCTCATTCTTTCCTTCAGCCCACTTTAGATGCACTCACCTGGGTGCATTACCAATCCTTGGTTTTGGAAAGGCTGTAAAACACAAGCTACCAAATACAACATTATGATACCTGGGCCACTAGTTGCTGCCTGTGTTATGGCTCTCAGTCCTGGAGAAATATTAAGGCAGCAGAGAATACCTAGAATTTGACCTAATTCAAAGTTGGATTTAATTCCCTTAAGACATAGTTCTGTCAGGTCATTGCCACAAGAATATTCAGAACAGCAAAGCCTTCCCCTCTTCATTTAAGTATACAAATGCCTTATTTTGGTCATAGATTAAGCATTTCTCATGGGTACAATTTTACCTTGGACTGTAACAAAAACCAATTTCAGAGGAATTTATTAACATTTTGAGGCTCTCTGAAGGTCATATGTAATCAAGATTTCAGGCAAAAAGAAGGGGATGCTTGTTTAAAGCAAACAGAAATTTGATTAGCCTTGAAACCCTTTCAGCTACTGAGGCCAAAGCCTTTCCTAGTAGGCAAAGGAGGTTTCTGATGTAAGTCAGGGTAACAAACCCCTTCCAAAACTGACATGCAGAAGGTGCAGGTTCATCTGAGTGTTTCCAGGTCTCCTACCAATGACTGGAAACAATCTTAAGACTTCAAAAACTTTAGAACAAAACCAACCCCAAAAAAATCAGTCAAAAGATTTAGAGCCACAGATGCTGAAGCTATATGACTTTAGGAGGTATACTTAGTTGTCATTAGAAACATCTCATCCACATGATTGCTCACAATCAAGTAGTCCAATTTCAGATAAGGAAAAAAAGCTCCAAATCCGTTGCATTTTAAATTCAATCTGCTGGCTTTGGCTGCGGGTTTTTGTCTACATGGAATTGGCAGAATGAGGAAGGAGTGGACTCAATCAATCAGTAGGTCTTCTTTTTTCATCTGAATGCTCAGGGAATTGTCATCACCAACTGTAAAGTCTAAATGCCACTAAGCTGCGATTTACAATGTGGATGAATTAGGAACCTCCTTTTCTCGAAGTTGTGGTATGTTCAATCCATGTCCAGAAGACACTGATTGCATTTTTTCTCACCTTCCTCCTCAAAATGCAATAGTTTTGATTTTCCACAGGATGTAAAATCAAACATCCCTTCACTCCTGACCTACATTTGCTGCAGGTCATTTAATTATGAATGAAAATGCCACTTTGTTTATATGACTTCAATTTATGACAGAGATTAAGTTATGGAATTTGTTCTCCTGGCATCTTATTAATATTGCTCTGCTGTAAAATTCCTCAGGCAACAGGCAAAATAATGACTTAAAACTGCAATGAGATAATTACCTAACAATGCAGGCATTTTGAAGATAGACCTAACTCTGCATTTGAAAATACAATTTTTAGGACCTTATCCTTTATATAAAAGGGTGTGAAACACTTACAATTACTTTAATTTATGTTCATGACATTTTGGTTTCGATCCAATCAATTCCTAGTACATTAAAGAAAATTTTGTCATTATTCAATAACAGGATTTTAGCTATTCACAGCAATTTTCTTAACCTTTAATTTTGAAAAGGTAAGTCTTCAAATCTTGGCAAAATTAACTTTGTGCCATGATGAAACACTTTGATCTATACAGTGCCTTTATTGCATCTGGTATGCAAAGATGCTTTGATGAATGAAAAAAAATTAGCAAATGCAGCATTTCCCATCAACTTGCAGCCTAAAGGCAGTTGTACGTGTGCCGAGGAGCCAAATCCTCACTGATGCAAGGCCATGGAGGAGGATTCTTCTGAAGCATCTCTAAAGCAGATGTCATAAACTACATCTAAATCTTAAGTGGACACAAATATTTAATTTATTTGATTTAGCTCCCTCCCCTTTCAAATGGAAGTAAACAAAACTTCTCTCTCCTTACTGATAATTCACACAGTTCAGGATCATGAACTTTCCTAAATGTCCCTTTATAGGCAACACCTGATGTAGAAGTAGCACAAGAGATTTATCTGCAAGAGTGGAGTGAGTTAAACTCCTGGGAAAAGATCTCTAATATAGTGCTTTTCCCTCTGGTGAGTTCTGCAAGCCAAGCCAGAGGGGACACCCTGCTTTCTCTACACATGGATCCAGTTCCTCACTGGCCTGATTATTCACTGTCACAAAAGAGGACCCCATTGATATGGGAACATTGTTACTGATGAAGATGCACAAGCCTATGGAAACAGGAAAACCTACCCTCTGGGGTTCCAGGTACACAAAGCAAAACAACTTCAACCAACCAGGCAGCTTGGAGAAAATTTTCCATATTATTCTTATTCCAATTCCAAAGTTGCAAGATTCTAGACGTGTAAGGTGCTTAACTTTTGTCATTTCCCCACACAGCTCCAAAAATTACTTACTCGGACACTTATGGACAGAGCTCACACTGGTGTTTTCAGAGAAAGATCACTCTTGTGTTTTTTCTCCTCTGTCAGCAAAGCAAGACTACTGTCAGGATCCAGTCAGGACAGTCTTTCACAAACAAAAAACATCAATCAAACAGGCACCAAAGGAAACCCATACAGGTGTTTCTGCTTGAACACCATCACATGGGAGATGGCAACCCAGCAAATGGAAACAAAAACAAAAATCAATTGCCTCCTGAAAGTGTTTTGTGCCTTTTTTGCAAAGACCTGCAAACTTTGAAACTAAAGGCTATTTGGGAACATACATCCCCGTCCCCGTTATAGCTGGTCTTGATGATGATTTTTGAGAGAATTTAAGCATCACATTTAGAGAGCATGACTATAAAATATTACTGTAATAAATGTGAAAACATTGGAGTTTGCCCCTGATTCTGTCGTTGCTTTCCTGGTTTATTTTTTAAACAAACATTACTAGCAATTTCTGAGAATAAATGTAACAGTTCCCCACAATCAAAATAATTCTCTGTCTCCATCGAGTGCAAAGAAAGGTGAAAGCACTGTCTTTGAGCAAGAAGACTGCAGTTTTCCCCTTTAGCCTCCTAGCACACTCCACCACCCTGAAAAGATTTCAGATGCTCAAAAGCCATTACAGAGCCCATCCCGACAGGGTTTACAGGGGTTTAATTTCTTATGCACGCCAGATGTTGTTCTGAGTGTAAATTAGTTTATAAAAGCTAGCAAACATTGTCCTTCCAGGCAAAAACACCCATAATGCCTGTAACATTTAGCTAAGGTCAGACATATTAAAGAAGTGATGACATATGGATATATTAAAACAAACAGTTTGTCATTTGTCATTACTGCCTTCCTACAAAAATAGCCTTGGTATGAAAGTTCAGAATTTGAATAGGGACAGTGATTAGATGCTAACACACATACAAACCTCTTGGATCCAAACTGGTAACATCATGTATGGCACTGCATTATTGTTTCTTGTTAACTCTAAACATGGACTTTTAAAACAAACCCGCCTCACTGGTCCTTTGTTCCCTTCTTATTTAGCAAATGCAGCTTTTATCTGTGCAGAATCTCACTTTGATAATATTAATTACAAAAGGAAGCAGCTGTAGTAGGTATAAAAATTCCAATCATTTACAGAAGGCACCTCTAAAAAGCAAACAAAAAAAGATGTTACTGAATTGGGCCTTCCAAGTGAAAAACACTGAGAGCAGAACAGACAAAGCCTCTGTGGTAAGTTCTGTACAGAGAAAGTAAGTCCTTATCTGCATGGTACATAAATTTTCCAAGAGGACATTTACAAAAAACAGTGTTTATCACTTGGGCAGAAGGAGATGAGGCTTTTCAGTAACCTTTACCCAACCAGGCATACTCTTACTGTTTCACACCCAATGGAGCAATGCCTTCATTGTATTCCATTTCTTTAAAAATTTGAACATCAAAGTGGTCCTCTTAGCTATTCAACAATTAAAAATAAAGGGCAAAAACCTCATCTTTAATATCACCTGTTCAAATTGCTATTAATTAATGAATAAAACCTCAGGGAAAAAAATCAGCACAAAAATGTGTCATTTTTAGGCACATCAGCTATGCAGTTTTCAGTACAGTCCATCAGAGAGAGAGGACAGCTGACTGCAAAAGGCTGAGGTGTGTGAGGTGTGGATACCAGAGAGCCAGCAAGCACAGCCAGCTTGTAAAGACAGTACAATCTCTGTCTAGGTTCCTGTCCCCTGCTTCCCAGATTTACAGCTGATGAGCTACATCAGCACTCCAGTAGTTCATGGCAGCTTCTTTAAGACTTCTTCAATGTGTGTGCATGCAGAGCACAGCGTGCACACACCCACACACATCCCACAGTGTCACCAAGAGGACTTGGAACACACCAGTGCCTCCTTTAGCTGCAGACCAAGTGCCACGTACCAGGACCATGCAATGAAAGCCTGGCTGACAGCTCAGCTCAGCACAAATTGATGGTATTGCTGTAATGGAGTTATCAGTGACAAATACCTCCTATGCAACTTCCAGGTCACACTCACTTAAGCAATGATAAATGAGCATGAAACACTGCTAGCACAAAACAAGATCATAAATACTCAGTTCTAAGCTTAAAAAACCCTACCATTTCAGACAGCTGTGCATCTTGCAGTCTCCATGATTTTATGGATGTTCTCACTCTTGTCACAGAGGTGCCACAAAACAGAAAAAGATGACTTTATGCAGATATTAAAAAAAAAAGTTAAAAAAAGAAAGAAAAAACCCAAGTCATCCATCCAGAGCAAACATTGCTTCACCCTACACTGGCTGATATACAATTACCTCAGTGAACCAGACAGAGTTTGTAACAGCTTTTGGAATCCCAAAGTCTGACATCCATCTGTCCATCCTTCTGTCATAGAAAGCTGTTCAGGATGAGAGGATGCAGATTGTGAACTTAAACATGAAAAGTTGTGAAATTCAGGTGTCTGGGATTCCTTTGTCCAAACACCTACATAGGTGGGAAGACAATGGAGAAAACCAGGAAAAGTCCACAGTGAAGCAGCCCTTGCAATTGTGCTTTATCCCCAGGGTTATCTCCACAGGCTATGGTTGCTTTTAACGTGTATTCATGAGGGTATTTGCTGATTACAGTGAGATCAGTGACAGCTTGGGACAGACTGGCAGCTGCTTCTGCACTGCAGCAGCACAATGGGAACACCTTCTGCCTCCCCTGCACCTGGGATTTCCAAGGTACAACATGAAGAGCATCAACTCTTCTCTCCTTTCCCAGGTGTCATGCAAACAAAGCTCGCCACCCCTAGCTCATCCAGCACTCAGCCAAACACTGCTCGTGAAAATGGGATCCCTTTGGCAATTTCCATGAGCAGAGTTACCTGGGCACAGTGCAAGAAGCTCCCTGCTCAGCCATGACCCACCTGCTCATTCCTGTTCCCCGAGACGTGTCTGTCATGTCATCATCTTAGCTTCCACTGCTGCTGTTTGATGGATTAAATCCTTTAGTATCAACACTGCAAACTTCATAAGCACAGCTACATATAAAACCTTAGGAGCAATCAAATTATATTTTTGTCTTAATTTCCTGTAATGCTAAAAAAATTAATTCCTTAACATTTCAGAAAAAGCTTGAAATGGTTTTATTTAGGAGGATCTCAGCCCCACTATTACAAACCATAAAAACCCTTATACAACATGTTAATTATTTATATATTTTGAGGGGGTTATTTGCTTTTATTTAGTGACATTTCCTTCACGAAGTTCAATGAATAATCCAACATCTACTTGCTTACCAAAAGCTTGGGAACATCAGAATATCTGCATGTGGCCATACACACGGATGAAACCTCACACTTCCACTGATACCCTTCCAATTTACAGTAGCTAGCTATGTTTTACATTGCTATGCAGACAGAAGCAACTACCACAATACTGTACAGGAAGAATAAATTTCTCAGTTCTGTGTTATGTGTCAGTTTACTGCTAGAACTATCTGCAGTATTATGCCCTGTGCATTCAAATGTGCTGGAATTCTTCTGTCCTGCAAAGTATATTAAGTGACAAATTACACAACATGGCTTCAGTCAGAATTTTTTAATTGTATTCCTACAAAATTATGTAAACATTAGCATACAGATCCAGAAAAATCAATACAATATAATGGTGCATAAACTGTAAGTTTAGAAGAATGTCAGGAACACTTCAACAGTTTATAAATTAATATATACAGTATTGGATACTCCTCATCAGATAAGGAAACATCAAAACTGAGCAATTTAGGTGTAGAGCTGTAGAACAACAGAAGTGCTCAAACACCAAACTTGACTATGAGGCAACATTGCAATCGACCTGACTGCCTGTTATTGTTTCATATTAAGCACTCAATTTAGCTGCTAAAAAGTATAAAACAAAAGTTTTGGTAGGAAGTTTATTTTTATTGGAATAATATAGCAAACATCCCTAAAATAATAAAAAATTCCAAACCTAGAATACTCCATCACCAGATTTCTGGAAGAGTGAACCTGAAGCTTTCTAGGCTGCATGAGGAGATCACTGGCATCTCCATTCCACACTACTTCCCCCAGAGCACCAAAGGCATCACCAGCTAAAGGAAACATTTCAGGGAGTTTGGAAATGGGGAGTGATGGGTGGGGGAGAAAAACAAAGATGTAGAGCACATATTGGGCTGACATGCAGCAATCTGGGCAGTTCAGCTCTTTACTGGATTAGAATATCATGGGAATGTAACACCATTGTTAACTAATTCTGGGCTATTTTGCTTTAAAAAAACCCAGAACAGAAAGCAACAACAACAAAATAATCTTCAGCCTGCCTGGGATCAAAATCATATTCAAAGCATTCTTACAATATTGCCCTTTACGAGATCAGGACCACACCACAAAATCCAGGATATATCATTCTTTTTCAGACAACACATGAAATGAAAAAGGAGTTATTTTCCTTTGTTCCTGTCCATACAAGCATAATTCACTAGAGAAAAAGGTATGGTAAACATATCCTAATGAATGATCTCAAGCAAAAGGCATTCTTTCCCATATTAGAAAATGCTCAGTATCACTGAAACTACAGACTGCATAAGAAGACTAGGATCATCCTGGAAGCACTTGACACTGCAAGAACTCTTAACCGCATACCTATAATATGATCATCATAGAATCTCTCCAAAGTTTAATTTTTCTGTTTCTAGAAGTAGAATTTCATTCCATCATATTTTGGTATATTTTTCATACCTGACCAATCACTTCTCACAATGACTACATTGCACTAAAGAAGTATTTATATATAATAAAGGGGAGGAAATTTCTAGCCATCTAAAGCTTTTTGTTGTATTTTTTTCCAGTTGTTTAGGAACAAATTCTGTTCATCTCTTCTATATGAGATCCTGAGCAGTAAGGTGAAAAAGGTTTGGCTGATAGCACCACTTTTCCATCACTTGTCATAATTCCCAGGGTACATCTATCATTGGCAATGCATCTAGAAGCACTATCATACTTAAACCTAAATGCCCAAATAAGAGCTAATCAAATAGTTATTCCTATTGCCAGAATCTGAGCCAACACTGAAACACCAGGAGCAGGAGAAAAGATTTCTGCTAAATCTGAGGATGCAGGTTGCAAACACAGAAAAAAACCCTGAAATTCTAGCCAAAATATTTTCCTTATAATGGATGGGGGTGGAGAAAACTACACCTGGTGGGAAGAATAGGAAGAAACTTCTGTGTCCATCACTTTCCAAGTAACACACCTGCAAGCTGCCCACTTAGAATTAATGCCAAGGTACAGCTCCCTGAAGGTGTTTATAAATGACCCAGACTCTTTCCTGTTGCTTCCCCCAGAGCAGATCAAGCAGTGAGTGATTTATTCTAAGCCAGACTGCCAACAGCTTCCAGCATTTAATTACCACGGTGTGTTTGAGGCTTGGAGAGTTTTATCTGATATAACTCAAAACGATCCATTGATTAAGAAACTTAGGTCACTACATTTCCTGCTGCAGATTTTACTTGTATTGCTAACTCGTAATAGCAACTATGACAGACAAAAAAAATCTAATACAGAAGAGGTTAAACTTAGGAATCTGGGCTGAAACTTAAACTGGGCTTAAATATGAATAGACAAAAGTCTCACTGGATTTGCCCTGTACATAGACCTGAAAAAGTTTTATCACAGATGTATCTGCAGTTTTGTGTAAACTATTAATGTACTACAGCAACACTAATTTGGTATTCACAGGTAGTAAAAGCACAGGTTTTAAAATGTTTTGCCAACACTTCACTGTTGTTCCCATGTCTAAAATGACACAGGCAGAAATCCCTAACGAGACCTCATGTTCTTATCTGTAGCCTGCAGACTTTCCTCCCACTTTTATGTGATTTGTTTCTTCACTCACATGTCCCATGGGGATCTTATACTCACATATATGCATACTGAGAGAAGGGAGAACTGATATGACAATATGAACACAGCTAGCAGACCTTAACTCAAATATTGCCAGCAGCAGTGAACCTTGAGAAACTTCCAATAGACTAATGTATCTAAGACCTTGTTCAATGTGGTAACAGATAGCACCAACAAAACAGTATTGAAGAGTTTCATATGAAAATCTTTCCCTCTGCTTCCAGCTTTGGTCACATTTCTCATTTTCCCACTCTCTTTGTTCTTTCTCTACTTCTTTATGCTAACTTTTATGTCTAATTTGCAGTTGTGAAATGTATTCTTGGCTCCCCCAGAACGTTTCAAATTGTAACCATTTATTTAGAAAATTAATTAGACTCAAGACATTTTAAGTTAAACAAATGAAAACTTTGGTAAGAACACCAATGGTACCTTGGCACTCTTAAGGATTATGACAATTTTCAGTAAGAACAGTCATTAAAATGCTTCTCTCTAACATCATCCGAGGAGTTACATGGCTGTCTGTACTCCAGCTCTAAGCCTCCATGAGAAATCTTCATAAGAGCTCTGAAAAATAAAGGCAAAGGAGTACAGGGAAATCTGAAGTCTTTAGCAATCTTGAGTGAAATGTACATGTGTACTAAAATATTCTACTTAACAAGGTATAACGCAAACCAGACTTACCAAAGAATTTTTTTCTGTACACACATGAACAAGGTTTTCATGTATCAAACTATCAAACAAATAAATCTCATCTCTCAAAGGTATTTGTGGGGTTTTTTGTTTGGGTGTTATACATAACTACCAATGCAGTCAATGTAAATTAAGCCAGCTCATTCATTATGTCCAGCAATTCACACAATATACCAGTGGGAGGAGATAAACATTATTCTGATCAAATACATTTATTTTAATCTTCAAAACACAACCCTTTTTCTTCATCCTCCTCATCATCATCAGTAGAATGTGCATAGGACTCTAGGGTGTTGTATATGAAAGAGTACAGCTTGACATCTGGTCCTGAAGTAGAACAGTTTCTGCATTGTTCATTGTAGTATCTCAGCAACAGCCTATAAATGTCCCCTTCAAAAACCAAAAAGAAATCATTAAACACCATGTAAGAACATGCCATATGAGCAATATATGATTGCAAAGGAAGGCTAGAAATGCACATGCGCACTGAGACTAGGAACATCTCTAGGAACTGAGTGGCTAGGAACATCTCTAAATGAGCAGTGACAGAGGAGGCAGATGACTGTGTAATCGGAATGTCTGCACGTTGTTCAGAACACAGGATGGCCTCTCTCAACTTCCTCCACAAGCTATCCTAACATTAAGCTTGCATACACATTACTTACAAATATATTGCCAATTACCCAGCTTTGTGCTTCTGGCCCAGAAATTAAGACACATAGCAATTACACTGTTTTTCTTGTATTGCAACTGAATAACACGTCAGACCACATCTTGCAGGATCAAGACAGAACCACTAGAAGACAAACCTCTATCAGGAATGCCTAAGCAGCTTTTCCCTTTTCAAAGCTTTACTGAGTTATATCAAAAGCTTTTGCTAATCTTCTACTAACCACATGTACCTCTATTTTTCAAATTCTTCAGCACAACTCCAAAGTGAATCAGAAAAGCATCTAGAAGTCTTCTAACTGATTAGCACTGTGCAGTAAATCCCAAATCAGAAGAGTTCCCCATTCTGGAAACAGGTACAAATAAACTTAGACCCATTTGCCTGTGTTCAGGACTTAGTGGCAAGAATTCATATTGGAAAATTTCTACTTATAGAGATGGTTATGTCTCTTTTGTGCACACAAAGATTTCCTTTTGCTCACCAATAGTTTGGCCCTTCTCACAGAGAAAAGTATGCATGCTGTAAATGTCCCGCATCAGCTCCACATCTCCAAAGGTAAAATACACAATATCACGTCCAGCCTCAGCAGCTGCTAATATCTGAATTAAGGCTGAAACAACAAAAATAATTACACATGAACACAGGAGAAAACAATTTGCTGAAGGAAAAAGCACAGCTTAAGTTTACAGCAAGCAACCATAGCATCAATTTCCACGAGGATGCTGCAAAGCAGTACAAACAATGGGTAGGTAAATATTACTTCAATTTTTTTAAATGAAGTAAAGAATGCTGGGCACTGCAGGTCAAGAGTGTTGAAGCATTCTGCAAGAGCTGTTAGTGACATCCACCTTTACTTCCAGATAAACACTGTGCTTAAAACTGAGAGGGGTTTATTCTGGTCCATGTCTGCCCCCAAGCAGCATGCAATCATTAATTAGGCAATAAATGCCTGCGGGGGCATAAGGCAACAGAGCAGCTCCTTCCATCCTGGTATGAGCTGCCCAGACAGCCACAGACAGTGGGGTAAAAAGCATTCATGAGCACTCGGCAATTTCCATTCTGTGCCACCTGTAAGAAGGAATGGAGCCAATCCTTTCACTAGGTAAGCTATGCAAAGTGAAAGCTGACCCAACTTTTAGCTCCAAGAAAAGAACTATGGCTCTGCAGCCTCTTCCTGCAAAATTGAAGGTGTCCATCATACCTACAATAGAAGTATGCAGCAAGGAATACGACGGCTTATTCTGACCTGTGAGGGGTGATGACAGCAATGCAATTCATGTCACTTAACTTCCAGCTTTCTGTCAAACTCATTGGCCCAAGCTGCATCCCAAGTTCTGCCAACAGCTAACATTACAATATAGACAGACTTCGTTCCTCTATATGCAAAAGAAAGAAAAATGTTTCCTATCTTGGAAACAGTTTTTTGAAGATTCACCTTGAGAAATCATCTGGATCAGCAGTGCTCCTGAACCAAGCTAAGGAGCTACTGCAACTGGAGAAAGTAGCTCTGGTTCACTTCTCACCCAGCTCCTGACTTTTCTGCAGCTCTCTGGTGCTCATCAGACATCATTGTGCCAATTCCATTCACCAAACTGGCAGAAAAGTTATAGATTAAAAATCAAAGCTAATTGTTTTCTGCTAGAACAGCAGTTGAATTGGCAGAGTGAAAGGTTTGCTAAGAGCCAGAGCTGAGGCAAGGGAGGGCACCAGACCACAGAGTCAGGAACAACGAAGAGGGAGAAGAAACAATGAGGGGGAGATGAAAACCAGGACCCTTTTAGGCAGCACCAAACTTAGAAGAGTGCAGCTTTTTCACCAGCCAGCACTGCCAGGCTGGAGTGCCACAGAGGCATGCAATAAATCACAGGTTCATTTCAGGGAACTACAACAGTTCTAACAATGGACCCCAGCAACTATTCCATCAGCTGCAGCCTGTCTTACTGCAGAGCCTGTTGGTGCAGCTCTGATATTAATTCTTCCCTTTTCTACTCAGTAAGTAGAATTAATTAAAATGTGATTAATATTGTCTTTGTAAAGATTAATTTTAAATAAAACAGTGTACATAGTGCATTACCACCTGCTAGTGGAAGCTAAATAGAAAGCTGTTCAGAGCTCAGCTCAAGAATCTTTAACATTTTTAAACAGAGACCTATTAAAACACTGCATTCCTTAATAAAATAAACCCTCCTCTTGTAAACCCATAGCCAAAATTATAAATTACAAGAATCACATGTGAAATTAATCTCAATCTGGGAATGATATTTTAATTAAACCACTGAACCAGCTGTGGATTTAGTAAAGCTTCAGTAGTTTAGCTTTTAAAGAGTCTAATTAACTAGCTTGCATAGGGGAACAAAACCTAATGAATCTTATTACTCATTCCAAAGTGCAGTTGCACTTTAAAAGATGATAAAAATATCCTACTGCTTATTTTGAATTGCTATAGATCTTACAAAATAGGCATCAAAATTTCTGTCAAGAATCACACTTCACAATCTTCTGGACATCAATGATACACAACACCGTGGGAAATTTCCGTGCTACTGGTACAGAAAGAAGCATCACAGGAAGAGCAACAGAGCCTGTGGTACTGGGGTCTGGAGGGATCTGAGCTCTCTTGGCCCTTGCACCCAGGTGATGTGATCCCACTTAACTTCTGGACTTCCACCTGAAGCAATGGCTGTACTGACATTCCTTCTTCTACTTTAAGAAAACATACATGGGATATTACAGTTCAGACCCAAGATCTTATGCAAATTGAAGTACTTGTTAAACCTTCCTAACATAAATCAAGTATCCTCACATCCTACAGTAAATACTAGTCCTGATATTGGTAGGATATGCATTTGGCAGCCTATTTTATCTAATGGAAATCAAAAAACAACTGCCAGGAACTCAATGAGCATTGAGAAAAAATTAGATGCTTTATGAATTAAGTACATTAAGAAAGAAATGAAGCTGGTAGCCTGATATCTGTCTCACTGTAGCTACCTAAAGCTGTTCGGAAAAGCAAATTTGAAATACTCTTCAAATGCTCGGAAACAACAAAGAAATGTAAATTTCTATTTACAATTATATGAACCAGGATATGAATTTATATGTCAGGATCCATCAGTTCTTGAATTGATAGAAAAGGTCTTAAATGAATGTAGGCATGTGATATCTGCTGCATTACAAATACTCTAATTAAACATAAAAGAACATGAGAAAGTGAGTGATATAGCAGGCAAGTCAGGAAAGAAAGCAGCATGACTGAGTGACTGGAAACCACTCTGGCATACAGCAATATATTAAGGAGTGAAACTAAACATTTACCATTGCCAGCAAATTTGTGAAGCCTTGCAAATTACCAGGTACTTTAAAACAGCTTTGCAGAGATATGAATTTCAGGCAGAATCTAAAAAGACTGCTCCAGAAAGGTCAACAGATTTATATGACTGACAACTGCAATGAACATGTTCTTCTGTGAGCTAAAGCTGCATGTTTGTGATTTGGAAGGTTTCAGTGCTACAAGTCCTTGCAAACCCAGCATTTCACCATCATGTACTTGCCCCAAACTTAAAGCTGAAAATAGCATAAAAGTCTACAGCACAAAGGATAGAGTGGAATGCTCTTTCATTGTTTAAGGCCACATTACTCAAGGCCTAAAGATCAGCACTAATGTACCAATTCTATAGAATGCCATTTCTTGGCAAACATGTATTAATTAGAACAAAAGCAAAAAAGGTACTTGAACAAAAACATATGATTCAGGATCAAAATGCAAGCTATTTGATTAATGTGAACATTAACTAATTGCTATGATTTACCTTTTAATCGGGAGTCCCCTCCAAAGGCACCACATCCCCAGTTTCCTGTGGCTATTGCAGAGAGATGTTGAGGTGGAACGTTGGGTCGAGAGAAGCCACAGTAGGCCTACATGCACACAAGAGTCAGAGATGGATTTTAGACACAACCTGGTGCAATACTTTCAAACAATAAAATGATAACAAAAATCAGTATTGTCTCCTAGCAATACCAAATTCAAACTACTTCAATACACCATTAGTCTTCCTTTAAATTCAACATCAATAACAAAAAAATTTAAAGGAGGAAGACTTTTGCCTTATTTGGACCCAAGTTAAAAAATGAGATGCGGGTCCTGAGTCCCAGGCATTTCATCACAGATACAGGAAGATTTTCAGGATAGCCTGAGCAGAAAATTAACTCAAGACTTAAAATTTTCCTTAAATACCAATCAGTCCTCATAAAAAACATCAGCCAAACCAACACACCTTATAAATGTTTCAGTGATTTACCATAATTTATTTTAACAATGCAAACCAAATCAATACACTGAAAATTGTGGGCAGATCACAAATTCAGTGATGTAGGCAATTAGAATTTTGTACTAAGATACCAGTGAGGTTTACAAACTGTACTTAAATGTCTTTTTTAGGGCTAATTTCATTACCAACCATGAAGAAACAAGCTGATGAATGTTCCTTTAGTCAAGATGCTAAGGTTTCACAACTAATTTAAATTAGTCCTTCAGCACTGTACATCATTTCAAGAGGGTGTATTGCCTTTCCAGCTGAGAACTAGGGTGGTGTGTTCCCATGTTTAAATTTATTTAAAATACATCCTATAATATTCTATACCCTCCTGTAATGCAGAAAGCAGGAGGCTTTAACATTGAGCTCTCATATTCAACACCCAAGCTCACTGCATCTGTAAATATAGAATCTCACTAAGGAGACTCATCAGCACATTTTGATCCCAAAAATTGTCACACTAGCAGAATGTAACTGAATTAGCATTCTTGTACTCCACTGCCCAGTAAAAACAGCACTGCCACTGCTGGAACAGGCCACACACCTCTCACAACCTATGCCTTATACTGGCCATAATTCTGGCCCATTAACCTTCTTATTAACTTAGGAGAATCTGCTTTGTTAACTGGAGACTGATTCCAGACACAGCAGGTCAGCAGATAAAATTCGTGCGTGGGATAAAAACAAAGGCCTTGAAAATCTCAGGTCCCATAACCATAAACAGTACACTGATGGCAATTACTAGTCCCTGTAAAAGTACAACCTTAAAAGCACGGAAAAGTCTGCTTTAGCTTCAACAAAAGAGCAGCAACAAAAAAGAAGAAAAACAAGTGACAGGAAAACCTTGGCTATACAGATGATAAAGCACCTGCTGCAGCTTGGGAAAGTAACCCAACGTTCCCAAATATGGTGTTTGGGAATCCATGGCAGACACCAAAGACAGGGAAACATCTCAAGTATCTTACTTAAGGGGAAGATGCCAAATTAGGGATAGCAGAGGAGAGAAAAAAATTATGTCCACCGCAATTCCAGCTTCCCCTGTCAAAGAGCTCTTCAGCTTGGGAACTTTTGATGTATGAGATTATCAAGGACCACAGTCACTGCAAAGTGC
The DNA here is from genome assembly GCF_031753505.1 of Anomalospiza imberbis. Lineage (NCBI taxonomy): Eukaryota > Metazoa > Chordata > Aves > Passeriformes > Viduidae > Anomalospiza > Anomalospiza imberbis. Next base: position 9,138,016 of record NC_089688.1, on the reverse strand, counting down.
AGTTTTTACACACACAGCTGACTCAGGGCAGGGTCAAGGACTGAAAACTTTCAATAAATTATGCAATAATTATTAATAGGAAGCATGCTAATTTTGAATGTCAGCCCAGAAGCTTTGATTAAAGGATTAAAACTGGCCTCATTTTCAGTCTTCTTCAAGACTCTAAGCTCTGACTGGCATGCATACACACATAAGTAGTTACAACAGCCCTTACAGCTATTGTGAAAACAAAGGGCATTTATGAACAGCTCGATCTGATCTCTAGAAAACATCAATACAGGAAAAGGTAAAGTCCCAGGCAATATGTCAATACTCCAAGAGCAAAGAAGAAAGGTAGAAGAAAAGCAAGTGGCAACATATTTATGAACTGCCCCATGTTAAAACATGAGGCACCTCCTTTTCCACCTTGACTGCACAGTTGAGTAGGATTCAACAGCACAGAACTTAGACTCATCGTTTAGAATTACAGAACAGCTTGAGTTGGAAGGGACCTTAAAGATTACCTGATTCTAACCTGCCTGCCATGGGCTGGGATGCCATTGATTAGCTCAGCTTGTTCAGAGCCTCATCCAACCTGTGACTGAACTCTACCACGGATGGGGCATCCACAGCTTCCCATGGCAACCTGTTCCAGTGCCTCACCACCCTCACACTAAGGAATTTCTTCCCAATACCTAATTTAAACCTGTCCTCTGTCAGTTTAAAACCACTGGCCTTGTATTGTCACTATCTGCCCATATTTAAAGTCCTTCCCTGAAGCCTTCTCTTCTCCATGATGAACAACCTCAACTCTCAGGAGGAAGCAGGACAGGGAAGAATTAACAAAATGTATCTCCACATTTCATTTATATTTTTTGAAGTAATATAAAACACACCTTTGAATAGCACATCAAAGGACAAGAAATACATTTGACAATCTCTTGCTTTAACATTGGACAGCAAATCCCTGTCATATGAGACACAAATAAGCAAGAACTTCCTTAGATGAGGACAATAACATAGAAGTATTTGAAAAGGCTCTATAAACATTAAACTGCAGGCTGTTGTAGGAAGTTACTGGCCTTGTTGAGCTCTCTTCTAATTTTCTCTGGACCAAATTGATCAAGGAAACGTCTGAAGTGAAATGCATCTATAGCAACAATTTCAGTGTAGCGTCGTTGCCATTCATCCCTAAAATTGGAGGGGGGGAAAAGTAGATGACATTAGTTGTTTAATATCAGCCATATAACCCTGACTCAAAATGAGCAATTCCTTTCAGAGCTTCTCTGTTAGAAGCAGCTGAAGAGGTGAACTCAACAGACAATGGAATACTTTTTCTTTGTGGGTTGGAAATGAAAGCAGCATCAGAAATGAGACAAGCCTCCCCATAAATTTAGAAATACCCTGGCTAGACTTTGAGCATGAACGTGAAACAAATCTAATTACACAACACTATTTATCAAGTGTGTAAGAACATTGCAAGGTCAGTGTTTCTCTGTCTTCCTCCAACATCTAAATGAGAGTACACTGTGTATGTTTCTATACCAAATGAGTAATTTTCTGTATATACTCTAATGACATTGCTGGAGAAATAAATTAGAGCTCAGAGCTTTCTACTCAGATTCATGGTATTGATCCTTATGTTGCCACACATCAGCTGTACTGTGGCATCTGAGGTAACACTGCCAAACTTCTTGTGACATTGCAAACCATAGTTCAGTCAGTATCTTAACAAAAATGTGCATTAAATACATATATCTCTAAACTGTAAAAGATGGTGGTCTAAGAAATGGCATAAGGGCAGTTACCACTTATTAGCATTAGTATGATATTACCAATATGACATAATTTTATTAGCTTGTTGGCTCTGCTGAAGAGAGCAACATCAAGCAAATATCCTATTAAGGCAAATGCTAGAAAACACTTAAAAGTTTTCAAATTTCTAACATTTATTTCTTCGTTCACTCAAAATACTTATATGGAACATTACCTAGGGGTCTTATCTTCGTGGCTCCTTGCCCAGCGGTAAGTCTCTGCATAGCCTGTGTATTCACTGTACTGCTCAGTACCTGAAACAAATTATTTTCCACATTACATATAAAATATGTACATTTTTTTCACTTGGCAAATCTTTGATAGGAATCACTGCTTCTCCAAATGAACACACAACTCTCAGAAGCAATGGGAAACAGAATTTGTATTTGCACCACAAATACAAGATTTCCTTGTAAAGCTTCCTTCCCACAGATGATGAACAGCACCCACCATAGAACATTACGAGTACAGATCCACATATGCTGCCCAGTATATAATGAGAAGTACTCAGCACCAACAAACTACCTCTGTACAAGCACAAAGTCCCAAAAAACAACAGTCTAGAACATACTTGGCTGCTCTTGAAAAGGTCCAAAAAGGTATCTTGGCAAGTATTAAAGGCTGTCAGAAAGCATCTCCTTAAGGCCACCAGTAATTATAGCTACTATGCTCTGCTATACCAAATCCTTTTAAAGGTTTATCAAGACAAAGACAAGACAAAGAAATTTTGAATTTTAACTGAGAACAAGGATCATAATCTTTCTAAAAGGCTGCCTTTCACCTCATTTTATAGAGCTTCAGGACCTTGTTTCAAAACCTGGGCATTGCACAAATGCTTCAGAGAAATATTTCTGAAGTAATGCCACAGGAAAATCACACCTTTTCCCCATTCTGAGCTCACAACAGCTGAGTTTCAGAAGCAATCACAAAATCATAGAATGGTTGGGAAGGGAACCCCCAAGGATCATGAGTCCAACTCTTCAGTGAACTCACGACCTTGGCATTATCAGTACCATGCTCTGACCAGCTGAGTTGACTTGTTTGGAGGTTCATGCAGGTATAGTTTGGCACAATTATAAACAGTAACAGTAAGAAGAAAACTGTTAAGCAATTCCTTAATTTGTGATACCAGCTATGCCTATAAATAAAACAGGGAGAAATAGGCTTTAAAGAATTACAAGATGACAGCACAAAACATCTGATTACCAAGACAAGAGTACTGCCTACCTATTGCACAGATCAGCAATACCCTGAGAATACAAATGTTTAAATTTAATCTGAGTTTTCCAATCTCTAAATAAAAATGCAATGGAAGTCAAACAATCAAAAACATAAAGCTATTAACTTTAAACCTTGCTGACAAGGAAATTTGAATGTTTACCTCCAGCAGTCTCAAGCATAGGAAACAAGCTGTTAAAAACTGTTTACAATGATGCATATACGTCAAGATATTTTCCCCATTTACCCACATTAATTTTAACTGACAAGACTTATCAATGCTCATTTAATTCATCTGCCCTGTTACACACTTATTATTTATTTAGTCTAGAAGATTAATCATTCTGAAGGCACACAAATATCACTTGAGGCTATTTTGAAAAGCTGCTATGCAAAATGAGTGGGATGGTAAGAGATTCCTCACCGAGTTCAATTCCTGATAAAAATATCATCTGAAAAATGTGGATAACAAAATATGCCTATGTATTCACACACATTCATGCCCTTAGACAAAGGACAACCACAAGCAGCTTCCATATTCTGAAATCAGTATTCTAATTGAATTGCAGGCTATCAGTCTTCACTAAGACTTTTCCTGACATGAGTAAAATTCAGTTCTCTTGATAGGCTTGGTGAAAGTGTCTAAGCACAGAGCAAAGAAAAGACAGATAAGGGAAGTATGTGACTCTTTTGAGAGCTCTCTTTAGAGGACAACCTAGCAAAACTTCCAGATTGAAAAAGGAAGCATTTCCTTTGGTGTCTAAGATGGGGAAAGAAAACTCTAGGTCATCGATATATTGTACCTGGATAGATTAAATGATAAAGTATTAGGCTGGCTTTTTCAAGGTTCATTGTTTTCATTAATTTTTATGGAAGTGTAGTGCCTGATGACAAAAGCACCAGGAAGCAAACAAGCAAATACACACATATCTATTAAAAAAAAAATCAATGCTGGAAAAACTCAAGGAAATCACACAGACTCTAAAGTCATGTCCAAGAAACCCAAAGTTAATGAAAATCAATGAGTTTTCATAAGTGAAGCTCTGTAAATTTGTCAGACAAAAATGATCATTCAACTGGCAATACTTCTGCCTGTGAACTACTGGGATACAAACTTCTGTTGCTGGGAGAACAAAAGCAGCATGGGATAAGCTAGATATGTTAATGTTTCTGGTGAATCTTTTTTCTTCCCATTAAAAAAGAGAAAGAGGTAAAAAAAGGCAAACCACAAATAAAGTTTCACCAGAACTTTAATAACAAGCTACAAAACCTAGAAAAGCCTACCTAAAGTCAAAAGAATGTATATATAAGTACCATTCAAATATCTATCCTTTGTGAAACTTATAAAAGTTACAGCATCAGACAAAAAGCGAAACTGCCAGCCAAGTGTCAGTGTTTATGGGACCTCACCAATTTAGACAGATTTGCAATTATTACTAAAAATAAATATACCTTCCTCAGACTCCATGGTCTGGCTTTACATTTGCATATGACCTGTACAGCATTATAATGTTTCCAGGGATTGAGAAAATCCCACCATAGTGTTCCTCTAGTATTTCTAATGAGCTAGAAATTATACCCCTGAAGAGGCAGGATCACTAGCAGTAAATAAAAAGTAGATGTGAAAACTGCAAGAGCTTAGTTTTGTAGTCACCAACATAAAGGCATATTTAGTGCTGTAAGTGAGAAGAAGGTCCTTCTTTCCCTTTCAGTCAGTTCTTCCAATCCTTATCTTGTACCACCGTTAGTCTTTGGCTCTCCCAACACTGGCACAATCAGCCTGCTAAATCCAGCTGAAAAACAATTTTCCTCTCTGAGTAAATTTTCAGCCAAACCAATTATCTCATCTCATCTCATTTGCTGCCTGGCTAATGTGGTCAGAAGTCTCCAAAACTGCCCTGCTAAGATGTAGTCCTGACTGGCCATTGATAGATCTGTAGATTTAAAGCAAACAAGGAATACAGCTTCATCTGCTCCTATCACTGCCTGAGGATGAGTGAGCTCAAACAGGAGGGAAAAAAGAAAAAAATCTGAATGAAAACCACTCACACTTATTCAACAGCTCTACCAGAAATGCAGCTGCAGGAATCTCTGGTGTTGCTGCTGACATGTCTGTAGGTAGATGTCTGTGCTGTAGAACTCGACTGTTTGCATGACCAGTTTCATAGTCATTACAGCAGTGATCTTAACCAGATACTGTAAAATCACAACAAATTTAATTTATCTCCCAATTTCTTGGGCTCCTCTGCAAATTTAAGCTACACAGCTTACAAGCTACCCATTAGCCTGCCGAGTCAAGATGCATCACAAAGAATGTAATTTATCAAGAGGATCATGACACAGAAGAGACTTGGCTAAGAACCAAGGTGGAAAAGCTCCAGGGATTAAATAAAAATGATGGAATGGATATTTCCATTAGAGAAGAACTCCATAACCCAAATGCTAATTGCAAAACACTGGAAGATAAAATATCAAGAAAGATAAAATGTTGCAGTGAAGAAACATTCTCACCTTTACTTGTCCATGCCAAATCCCCATTTTTGTTTGCAGGGGAACGGAAGGTCTTTCAAAACACTAATTCAGTGTTTCCCCCAATCAGTTATTACCCAGACTGATAGCTGTGCTCTGTTTTTAGTCTTCCCAAAAAAGTCTCTCCCAGAGGACAGTGCTTAAAATATGTTAATGTAGTATCACATCCAAAATACAGAACAGAAGTCTCTGATGGCCAAGAACTTTTTTTCTGACTCATTTTTTAGAAATGTAATTACAAAAGCCAATTTATCAAAACCTTTTCACAGAAAAGGCATTAATTCTGGCAGAGTGGAAAAACAAAATAAAACACTGTCTTAAAAAGATTGCCAAGAGTAAGACTGAAAACAAAAGATACTCTGCCCAGTACAATCAGTAACTCAGGACAGAGTAAGACCTGCAAGATTTATGCTCAAATTTCCACCGTGTATGCATGTGAGAGGAAGAAGTGCTATTGATGGATTTTTCCAAGAAATGTGTTCTAGTCTGGGTAAATATTATAATATCGTTGCTTTAGTGTAAAGATACACTTTATATATCTTTATAGCTGCTCTTTAGTGTAAATAAAGTAGTATTATAGCATCATTTTATTTCTTCAGTCATGAAAAATGCTTATTCATGTATAGAACTGAGACATGCAGCATGAGCTGGGCTGCTCCAGTTCTTAACAGGGACATTTGGTTTTTGATGCTGTTTTAATTCAATGGATAATTAAACAATCCAAGCTCTATGACAGAGTGAGAAGTAAAAGAAAAAAACCTCTTCAGCTAAGCTCTGGACAGACAGGACATCTCCACAAACAACGCCTCAGCAACATACTAGAGAAGCAGCTTATTTTTGATGTAATTAGGAACCCATAACTAACCTACAAGTAACATAAACACATATGTAAAACTTATAAGATCAAAATCCTTCAGAGACAGTTCCTAGCTTTCTACCCTTTCCTAATGGATGGAGATTTTCTACTCTTTGTCTTCCTCCCCTTTTAGGTAATCAGAAGGTAGAGGTAGATCCTCTTCTTAAGAGTGTTCAATCCCACTGATCACATCAAATGTTAGAAATTCAGGAGAGGAACAAAACCCCCACATCCTTTAAAATGAGAGAAGCAATATCAGCTACTAGCTGGAAATTGTGGATGTTACCTATATTGCCCATCAGCATTTTTTAGCTAAAGATATCAAGTCCTCAAACACATTTACAGAGGATAAAATAAGTTCTTCTGCTTGTTGCCACTTATGTTTCTCCTTTCACAAAGCATCTAAGGAAGAGCATCCCTTGTGGTTTTAGCTGGGATGAAGTAAGAGGCTCTTTGTCAAATGAGTATCAACATTTTTCCCCTTTTTTTTAATCCTTACAGCATTTAAACATACTAAACTTCAACTTAAAATATATTTTGTATATATAAAACCAGAATTTGATGTGAAACATTTTCAGCAAAGACTAACCTGTGATGATAAGACATTCATTGTGATCCAAGACTTCAGTGATGAGCCTTGATACAATCAGTTCTGGATTGATTAAAAACCGAATTTCTTCTTGTACTAGTCCTGCCGCGGTCACACCACCTCCGACAAAACGGTTTGCAAAATCAACCTACCAAAAATACGTTCAGGAGGATTATGATGGGATAAATTAAAAAAAAAATCCTTTCCTTAACAAAGTAAATAAAATCCTGTACAAATTTCAATTATTGTGTTGAAATCTGCTGCTATCACTTAAAACTACAAGCAGAGAGACTGATTAACATGATCATGCCTCTCTCTTTTTTTCCATTCAACTTCTCAGAAAACTTACAACAAATGAGACATGAAACAGCAAAAGGAATTTTGCACCTCAAATGCTCCAAATCCAAGTTGTGTGGGCTTTCCTTGAAGAGGCACATATTTCAGAACAAAACACGTTTCAGAAAATGTGAAAGATGAAAACAGCATTCTTTTTAGGGACATTGAAAAACCATTATTTTGTCCTTTGGAAAGCATTCTGCCCCAACTGTCTACATGGAAGTATCTTTAGATTAGCACTGCCCCTGTAACTGTTCTATACCAAAAAACCCTCTAATGAATTCTTCTTGAAATGTACTAACAATCTCTTATGAACTGTCCTTGAAATGCACTTGAACAAGGCAAATAATTTTGACTCTAAAGGTTTCTCCTTGAAATAGAGAAGCTCTGGACTATTTTTTGCCACTATAGTACATATTTTGCAAATTACATTTTCATACAGACAACAGTTTTAAAAGGAGTTTGTTTATTCAATCAAGTCATTATTATTCACTCAAATTAACTGCCCATATAAATTTATAATTTTAAAAAGTTACTTCATCTTCCAAATACTCTTAGCTTCTTATTGGTTTTTACTTAGGTAGTTGATGAGAGCACAGGTACAGGAGAGGGACAGAAGTTGCTGGGATGATATGAACACCTGTGTAGATTACAAAATTACCCAGGAGGCAGAGACCAAAACACACCAAGAGCCAGCCACTACAGCAGCATATGTTCCTCTAGTGTATCCTGGAAATACCAACACATTTCACTTGTTTAAGATTTGCTAAACTTGACTATGATAAAAGAAGTTACATGAAAACCACTGAGATGTACAGCGTGCCAGAGCCCCAGAGCACTGTAACTGTGCTGAGCAGCCTCCCCTGGGGCCCAGCCTTGTCCCACACAAACATCCACCCTGTCCTGGAGCTCACCTGAGACACATACCTGTGGGCCCAGGTCAGCCCTGCTGATGCCCACATGCTCACCAGACACCTCTCACAGCCCCTGGTGCCCTGACTCACCACCTTGCCTTTGTCTGATGGCCACCAGCCATCAGCAGGGGCTGATGGTGATTGTCACCAGCCCTGCCCACTGAGGCTGGGGTCACTGTGGACTCCTGCATTGTCCTGCCTCCCTGCTGGCCTGACTGCTCCTCATCTGAGCAGAGGTATTTTGTTTGTTAAGACTTGAAATAGCCAAGAGGAAAAATATCACATCCTAGGCAATACTCCCTTATACAGAGTACAACACTAGAAAAATTTTCATTATTGAGCAATTGTTGAGTTCTTCATAATTTCAGCACACATTTGAGTGCTCCAGTTTCATAGAGTTATGAGACATTTTAAAGTCTGAGCAAAAAGGATTGCAGAAAAAAATTCTCCATGTCTCGTTCCTCCTCTTCCAATGCAGTACTTGTCTCTGTCTAAAAAAGTTCTAATTTTTACTTTTTTTTTTTTTTTGTAAAAGAATTCTAGAAGGCAGACTTTTTTTTTTAAAGAAAAGCAGAAAGCAAACAACTGATTTGAAAACACAAATGTGTTCCTTCCTATATCGTATCTATGGACAGGACATCCTCCTTATGAATTTCTTTTGCTGACTGCCTCCCAGACTGAAACACTGGTGCTGGCAGCAGCAAGAAAGTCTCCTGGATCACTGACCTGGTCACTGTCTGGGGCACAAGAATAATTTTTTTTAAAATAAACTGAAACCCTTGACAAGTCATCAAGATCACAGCCTGAATCTTTTGTCCTGTCAATCTTTGATCCCAGCTTGAACCAGAAGACCTGAAGCTGTCCAGGACTTGTGATTTTCTGTCAGCCCTTTCCTGTAACAGGTACATGTGCTACCTAGATGAGCTGGGGAACATTGACAGTACTAAGACTGCCCATGGAATTAATTTTGATAGGTTTTTTTTACACTGCATAACACCTTGTCATTTAAGTCAATTGAGGATAAACAAGTAACTTTGTTAAGCTGGCAGACCATGAAAATATGACAAAAATATGAAATCCACATGAACTGTTATATGCACTTACCTGTAGCATACCTTGCCCATTGCTTTCAATGGTGCCTTCATAGGTGACATGCAATCTAGATAATTTTTTCTGAGATCTACCATTGAGGAAAAATATAGCACAGAAAGGATCATTTCAGAACCCCCACAAAAAAACATTCATTTTAAAACAAAATTCACCCAAACCCCAACTGCTTACACACCTTAAACATAAGGTGGTTTAAAAAAAAAAAAACCCTTATGGATTAAAAAAAAACTTTGCCTAGCAGAAACAATGTAGAAAAGTTTAACATAGTCATTTGTTCAGTTTTTCCACCTTTTACCATAAAATTCCACATCTGAAGTTCTAAGTTCTTCTTGATCCCCAGCAATGAAGCTGCAATACTTGTGCTCCTGCTGATCATCACCCATAGTTCATTACATTACCTGTCATTTCTTGATTTAAGAAATGATTGGTAATATAATCCCTCTCTTCCCCACCCCCAACTCAAGCAACAGCATCAAAGATATATTACTGTTTTAAAACTTCAAGTAATACTTGTTTGCTTTACAGACAAACATATGGGAAAACTCAGGACACAAACTACTTGTGGCAATTCAGCCACTGCCCTCTGTATTTCTTTCTGCAACAGTCCATAGCAAAGATTGTTTTCTGTAGTACCTCTACACCTGAACCAACTCCAAATGAATGCCACTCACTTGTTGTGGACTTAAGAAACTTCTTACATTAACAGATGTTTGACTTACCTCTCCCAGTCTGGAAACTCCTGGAGACACTGCCTTGTGAACGTCACCAATCCCGTAGGTTCTACAGGCAAACCAACCCCAAAGGAAAATGTATTAAGTGTGGGAGCTTAGCCCTTAGATTATCTTAACAAGTAATCTTTGAAAACTACAAACATCATCCTTGGTAGATACCAAGAGCTTAACTTTCCTCAAGAGTGACTCTGATTTTTCCCCTGACAGCCCATGCTCTAATTGAAGACAGGTAACATGAAGACCAAAATATTACTTCTCTTCCCATTTCACAGTTTGAGTATTTCAGTTTTTCCAGATCTAGGAAAAACTATTTCTTAAGTGATTTTCACTTTAACAACACTAAACACTACTAGAAAGCCCCAGTAGTTGAAGTAAATTGTGCTGTTTTAGAGAAAAAGAGATTGTGAAATTTAAAATCAACAACTGTTCAGTGCCAGAGAGTATTCAACCTATGGAGGGAGGAAGCAGCAGCTCATATTTCCAGGAAAGTCCAACTATATCAGTAAGCATGCAGTGTTAGCAGATTCCAATCAAGCAGCTTTTAACCCTGCCAGGATGTAAGTGAACTTCACTGTATTCCACCTGAGACAAGACTCCTGCCCTTGAGGGGAAAAGAGGAGCTGTTGCTCATTGCAGGAAGGATGCAGTATCGTCTTTTCTCCTTATTTCACTCAAAAAAAGTTCAGTTTTGCAACAGAAAGAAAATATCAACCTTTGATTAGGTGATATCATCTCAATAAAATCTTCAATTAAGACTTATTTCTCTGCTACAGTAAATCTACTGTGATTTATGAAAACATTGAGAACACTATGTCAAGCACAAATGCATCCTTCTAAAAAAGCCTTAAGTAGTCCTATGTTTTACTTTAAAATTTAGGTTAAAAAAAAAGTTACTTTCTCTGAAAAAAGTGCATAGCTTTCAAGCATAATAATCAAGTGCTCTTTCAAAGGGAATTCTGGTATCAGTTGTGGTATTCTGCAAATTAAGCACTCTCCTTTTGAGCACAAAGTCTTCAGTTTCTACTGTGCTCTTTTACAGAGAGCTCAATTATTATTTACAATAAAAAGAGCTACAAAACTATTACAGTAATTTATAAAGCTAAGTTACTTCAGCCTTACTAATTCCTGGGACAAAAAAAGAATAAGGAATGGCATATTTTAAAGGTACGATACGAATTTTTAATTCAAGGAAAGAGCATAAAAGAATCTCATTAAATATTATTTAACGTTATACTGTCAGGAAATCTAATATGGTAGTTTCATAAAGCATGTTCCCATTAGAGTTCATATTCTCAGGGGCTCAGGGACAGCTGCATCAATTTAGGATTTGGTTTGCACAAAACCATTATAACTCAGGTATTGAAAAAAAGCTGGTATACCGTATCTCTTCTCAGTCCCACACATAGATCACAAGTTACTTTTTAGCTCAGAGATTTAGTTCTATTGATATTGCTTAAAGTCTGACAGCTGAAATAGGATATAGCTGCATTTATTTTGTGGTGAATTAAAATGATGAAGATGGTCCAAACCAAGTAAGCAGCTTTTATATTTAAAAGTTTAAATCTGTCTTTCTTTTAAAACAAACTCTTCTGAGAAAGTATGAAGTTAATAGTAAAATGTTGACATGTAAAGAAAAAGTTCTTAAAAAAAAGACTATTGTAAGGGTATTGCTGCAGATCTGATGTATGCTACTACAGTAAAATCTTTCTCCCCCAAAAATGCAATATATAAGCTATGGTAGTTTTCAACAGATCTGTTATTGAAAGCTTATGCAAATGTTCAAATCTGTGGTAATAACAGAAGATGTGACTATGCATTAAATTCTCCAAGAGCAGGAGATATCTCATGTCTTGCTATCATTTGTTTTATTTGAACTGGGCAGCTTTGCTTTGGAACCGTAGAACGGCAAAACCTGAAATACCAAAACAAGTAGGGGAAAATCCTTCAGAACTCCAAACATTATAGTCAAAAGAGTAAATATGTATTCTGCACGAAATGTGAAGCCTGACTCAAAATCTCTAAGCCTGTGATTTTAATGGCTGTAACAGTGCCAAGTTCCCTCTACAGCCTCACTTTGAAGTGGTAATGCAAGTGGTTGGATACATTACTAGCATATTATATATATATATATATATTTATATATTTATATATACACATATATATACACACATATATTTATATCTACACATCTACACAATGATATACACACACATTTTTACACACATACATATTTATATATATTTATCAGAAAAAATAATACAGAATGAGCTCTGGGCAAATAATTTGCTTGCATGCATCATACATATGGTAAGAAGTGCCATTAGTATGAAAATCAGGGTACTTTGCAAGCTGTCTTTTGTTAAATACTTCCATCATGGCTGTGTAGCCATTTGTAAATTTAATGGGATTAAATTTTTCATCTATCTGCTTTGCAGCTCAAAAAAAGGATAAAGGATATACTTTTTTCTGTGACTCTTCTAAAATAGCAGAAAAGGGTCTTAAGTTTCTCAGGCTTTCTTGGTGACCTCCCTTCAAACAACCTGAAAAACATGAAATAAAAACAAGCAAGTAGATTTCAGAGAAACAGTGCAGAGCAATTAGTGTTACTGACTAATTGCAATTTGATTTTTTGTAATTATTATGCACACATTTCATTAGCTTTGCATTTAAGCACTGTACTGTAGAAAGAACACTCTAGACAGCCCCTCTGTAATTCAAGATTTTAGGACTAATGAGTTTATTGACTTGCTTTATTTCTGATGAAGATGCCAAGTGAATGCTTCTCTCACTTGCACCAATTTTCTAATACCAAGAAATGTAATTCCAATATTAACATTTTGGAAAGCTACTAGTTTTATTTGCAACAAATGGAAATGTTTAACAGGTGTTAAGTGACCAAGGGGTGAAAACATGTATGTTGAGTACTCCAAGATCCAAATGTCACCCTCCTTTCAGCTCAGTGAGTTGCTCAGTAGAATTAATGCAACCTTGCTGCTTTCAAGAGCTGCACTGCACCAGCAGCACTTCCAAAGAAAAGAACCTTCCCCCAACAGAAATGGCTCCATCCACTGGGCTGGTACAGCCATTCTAACAGAGATTTGTAAAAAACCTAAGCATTAAAACCAAGGATCCTTTTTTTAGCCATTAAGTGAATGCATTCTTTTAAGGTTAGCTGAAATACTTTTACTGCATCATCTATCTTCCAGCAACTTGAACACGCATTACTTAATTTCACTTCCAGCAGAGTGACAAGGCATTGTTATTGGCAACACATAATGGAATTTATCTGGAAGGAAGAACAGCAGTGACTTCAGAAATAATGCCCTTGAATAGGAAGTTTACAAAAAGATGTCTGATCCACTGAAAGCCCTAAGGATATAAGATTCCCCCCCAGTAAACAGTCTAAGTAAAGCAATGACACAACATTATTCATTTGTTTCTGTGTAGTGGAACGACAATCTGCCTTTAATACCAGAATGCTGAGAGGTGAATTAAACTAGATTTAGCAGGGAAGTGAACTCGATTTTTTTCAGCATTTAAAAATCCTTATGATGTATACAGGCTGAAGAGATCAACTGCATCTGAAATCTGTATTAAGTCACAGAGGTTAATTTTATTAGCACTTCATTCTTTGAACAGTGAATCAGGACTCTAGGAAGGTAAACTCCAGACTTTTACAGTCTATTCTAACACAGGCTTATATGCGAGTTCTATCAAGGCCTTGAGCTTGCACAGGTAAAAAGGGGTTTATAAAAGGAGTCAATGTGTGCATGTATGTGCAGGTGTTGTCTAAATTACCCCCAACCTGTTACGTGGAAGTCTCATTTCCTATGAAGCCTTTAAACTGGTTCATTTATCTGTCAGCCTGATCACGCCTTTACTAATTTTTTTGCCTCTTCACATCAAAGTGCCATCTTGCTTACATTGCAAACTCTCAGGAGAGAGTTCTTCATGTCACAAAGGCAATATGTGATCCAGCATAAACAGCAGGCTGGGCAGGAAAGGTGCAGAACTATGCCTGAAGTAAGTCAGATCACTAAAATCAGTCATATTTGTGAATGCAACAGGAAAAGCAAGTCATACTTACATGATTCAAAAATGGCCTTGTCCTACCCCATTACCTTAAATGAGGACATCACATGGCAAAGTTAGAAATGTTTTAACCTTGAACCTTGTTTCTGAAATAATCAGTTGGGCAAAATAATGAACATTTTATTTTTGAAGCAAATACTTTAAAGAATAGAGCTATATGAAGGCATCCCTAAGATATTAAGTAACACTATGCTCCAAGTGCTGCAACACAGATCCTACTATAAATCCACCCAAAAATCTAAGTGGAAACCACATAATTTCCTGACAGAACCACCTAGGGCCAAAAGCCATTAATTTCAATTAAAGAACTCATCCAGATGAAGTGCACTGTAAATCAAATGCAAAGCACTGCAAGTCCACTTTCAGGTGAAGTAATTAAAATCTTAGTGGCAACTGCATATGTAAGCTTTGTACAGGATGTTCCCACTGCCATGCAGTACCTTCAATTTATCAGCTACAGGAGCTCAGAAAGCCTCCAGGACTGATCACCAAATTCCTCTCTGGCTCTCCAGCCACGCCAGGGGAGTAGCAATATTAATCAAACAGAAGACCTCCACAGAGATACATTTAGGTATTCGAGGCCAGAGATTTTAAAACATAAGAAAGTAGATGTGCGAACTTTGTGTTTATGACATTGTAGATTGTTAAAGTCATTGTGCCTAAATGAAAAATCTTTCCTAGCAAATATTCAGACATTTAATTGTTTTGAAGAGAAATACAATACATGAGAAATAAAATACTAAAAACAGTAAGAATTAATGAATTCTTTGTGAAGGAAGCATACAGTAAAGTATGCTTACTTCACTTAGTAACTGTCAGTAAGCATACGTAAAGTTACATGGCAACAGTTCATACCATTTCAACAATTATTACAAAAACATCCATGAGCAATTTCCTAAAAATTTTGGGGTGGAAAATAAAGCATTTAAAAAGTACAATCAATATTCTGGTTTTCACAGTCTTGACTGTCAACTCAAAATTGTCACATTTGCAACCAATATTTCCACCTTCTAAAGCTGGAGTCAAAAGCTCCAAAGAACCTACTCCCAACTCCTTTCTTGCTGAGGCAAGTGGACTTCAAACTTGCAAGGAACTTCAAAGGGTGCATTGACAATAACACAAGACAAAAATTATTTAAGAACATTAAGAGCTTCACAAAAGTGACCTTGGCTTGCATGGAGTTTACTGGGGAGAATTTGAACCAGTTTAAGTAAACAGTTCCCAAATACACTGTTTCTGATTAAGGTAAAATTAAAATACAGAATTTACCTGTAAAATTTAATTTCCAAGGAGTTCAATTGCTCCCCCAATGTTACTCTAAGAACTGCCTCCAGCAGGAGCCATTACAATCACGTGATTTAATCTCCCAGTTCAATAATTTGCTAATGATATTTCCATACCCAGGCTGGGCTTCCTTTGAATATTTCTTTTCAAAGAGAATAATCATGTCTTTACATTGAAGTTGGAACCTATTGTAAGACCTAGAAAGGTGTACACACTGTAACAATATGCAAAAATGTGCAGTACGGCTCATACTTCAAATAATAATTCCCATTCATAAATCCATGGCATTTCATGGGTTCTCTTTGCAGAAGTGTGGATACACAATTCTGTACTTGTGATCCCTACAATTAACCATGTGTACTGTTTCCTCCACTACCCACAGGAACTAAAAAGTGTCTTTGTCTTTACTACTGGACTTAAAGAAACACTTGTGTTGTTTCTTATATTTTAGTGAGATCTCACTAAAGATAACGGAACATCTGAACAAGTAAAAAACATTTAACTAAAACCTGATCTTCTCCTACAAATAGAAGTCAAAGAAGGACTTACACAGAAGTCATATGGACAGATGAATTTCACCCAGTAAGGAGACTGAGCAGGGGGAAGGATGCAAAGTTAAGGCAGAAATGAAAATACTGGATAGATGTTTCCTTCCACCTCAAGGACACAGCTAATCACTGAACAGTTTTAGTCTAAGGCACTGGATGACAAAACACTTAGAAAAGAGAATAAATCAAATATCTTGCTTTTTCTATGTTGCTCCATTTCAAGCTTATGCTTACCTGATGTATATACACATGTCGGGGTGGAAATAATATACTTAACTATGTTACTGTCAAACTTGTACTGTCCTCCGTACTACTGAGGGCTATTTTGATTAAGTGGCTGAGCATCCTCAGTTGCTGAGCATCCTTAATGGGAACTACTGAAATTTCAGGTTGATACACAGCACCCTAAAGGAAAAACTAATATAGTGTTGAATGGTCCAATAACCTCTTCATTTAGAATTGCATTAGTTGCACTGGGGAGCACATAAGCACCTCTTCCATCTCTCTCCTGCAATTCCCAACCTCTTGGAATAAAAAAGTGCAGTTTCAGGAACAAACAAGAAATATAAAACTCTTTCAAAACCAGTATCATATTTCTAATGAAGCATTTTTTGAGCTCTAACTTCTAATACTAAGCACAGCTTATCAAAACAGTTTCAAAAGGATTCTCTCTCAGTATGATTTGACATTTTTTATTCATTTGTGCTCAAGGCAACCTTAGTCACATCCACATTAAGGACTGCCTATAGATATCAGTGTATCGAGGGTCAAGCAAAGCTGTGTGCATTAATGTGCACAGAGAGAGAGGAGCCCACCATGTAAGATCTGGAATGTGTCTATAATTATGTGTGCTTATCACACCATTGCATGGGACGGACAACAATTTCATTCTCTAAATATATGACAGAAAACCTCTTTACCATATAGGAATAACTGGAATTACATTAATTACCCATATCCTTTGCCTTAAGTGTTTTCTGAGAATGCTCTTTTGTTGATTATTTATTGGGTGGGGTTTCCCCCATACAAAAACATATATCTGCCTTTTAAAATGGAGTTTTAAATCTCTAAAGCTTCACTTCTGTGAAAAAGATCAGAGACAGGACCAGTCAAGGATTTTTCATGAAGAATGGATCTGCAACAAGTGTTTAATTGCTATAATTTGTGCTTCCTTTCCCAAGAGAAACAAGCTACACTATATTTTGGGAACAGCAATACCCCAGAGACCCACTATGGTCTCCAAAGCACCCCAGGTGGTGTGCAAGACAATCCACTAGGCTGCAAGAAGAATATATTTGTGTCCCATTCATGAGATTAAAAAAAAAAAATTGAAGTAGTCGTTATTTCATCTTCATCTCATCCTTTCTGAATTTTTTCCATGTTTTAGAATGCAAATATTAGTAAAGTAGCACATGTATGTAACTCCTAAATAAATGAATACAAATATATTGGGGTGTATAAATATATATACACTATAAATACAATACATTGCTCAAAAATGTTTTACTGATAAGTATGTGTCATCAAAAAAGTTTGGAGACCACTGCCCTAGACAGCTTTAAATATAAATACCTAAACAACAATTAGATGATGCAAGATGAAGAAAACTTAGCAAATTTAAAATGGGACATTCTTATATCTTTAATATATAAGCCTTACTAGAAAGTCCTGCAGTCACTAAAAATATTTTAAGTGATAATTAGAAGGAAAACTATTCAGTATATTACAAGTTTATTTTATGAAATTTGGACTTAATGGAAATCAAAAGCAGAATAATTCAAATGAGAAATTCCTTCCAGAGAGATGAAAGGCAGGCAAACTGACCATCCCTCTGAAAAAACAAAAGGAAATGCCACTGTTCACATCTTGCATTTCCTGATAGAAAAACAGAGCACAACCTCCCACAGGTCAGGTACAGCAACCTCAGTTCTTTTGTGGTGCCTGGTGTGTGCCTCTTCCACTCAACATGAATTCTGTCTGTATTAAAACTGCCTTCCTTCTCTCAGCTTTATAAAGGATGTCATTTTAGAGTTCTCTAATTTCCTTCATATCAAGCAGGAGAAAAACAAAACATTCAATATCTCAACCTCATGGGCAATTTCTTATTTACTTTGAGGTGTTATAGGTACAAACTGTCGTCATCTGAGAAGTTATTTAAGAACACTCCACTATTCAATAACCTTATGTTGAATTAGAATTTCATCTGTAGATAAATAATGACTTTTAAGATGTGTGTAAACAAAAAAATGGAGCAATGTAATTTTGCTGGGAAATCTAGATGCAAAAAAACTATCTTTTATCTCAGACACTCCCATATACTAACACATCTCTTTGCCGTGCTTTTCATTTTGTCATTCTGTTTATTGTGGCAAGTAACTTGCTGCATTATAAATCTGTTTAAGAAAAGGTTTTGGTGATTTATGAGTCTTGAAATGCATCAGGTTGATATCTGACCTCAATGAAATGATAAGATGCTAACTGCAAGTACTCAACACCAGAGAATAGTGGGGTAAAATGTTTTACCCTGGGGGATCTAAAACAAGGGACAACAAACAGCAGGGTACAACTAAGGTCTGGACTACATGACTATATTTACTAAGCTGAAAAACATTAGATTCAGTACTGTTTTAATCGCTACAGCAAAGTAATTATGCCAGATTCATAAAAATACTATCCTTTTGAAGTTGTCTATTTAAAGAGTGTTTCCTCATTTACCAAACACAAATGTTGATTTAAATTTTTTTACAGAAAATTATACTCGACTTAAAGTAATCCATCCAAAGCTAATCAGTTCACATGCCCAAAGTAGGCATAACAGAATGAGTTTTGTAGGATCAGTGCCCTTTAACTCAGAAAATCTAGAACCACTTATCAGAGGAGCAATATATTTCAGTCCAAAACAAGTTCTCTCGAAGTCATTAGATAATCTATTCCACAGAGAATATTCATTAGTGTTATGAAACTGATGTTGTTTATGGAGAGATAATTGCATTACTGGTAAATTAGATTTCAATTCTCCTGCATAAATGTACCATACAGCTTCCCATTTCCTTTCATATATTATATATTCCATAAAAGAAATATATCTTAACTAGTGTGTTTTTCTCCTCATTTCCAATCACTTGAAATTATTTTAAAGGTTTGTTTGATAAAGATGAAGAAATTCAGACCAGAGCATGCACTGATATACGTGCCAGAAGATCTACCAGGCTCATGGTGTTAGACTTTACTGCCTTCAGTTATGAATTCAACCCCATTAAACTCCATTTAATGGGAGCAATTACATCTGTAGTTCAGCCACAGAGTTTTTGCACAAGGAAAATGGAAGAGTTCTTCTAACTTGACACAACAGCTGAAACAGATCTGTAGCAGGTCAAAGACACAGCAGAAGCAAAGAAGGTCCTTGGCAAACCTGTGTCATTTCCAGAACACTAATTCAATATTGCAGACATTTTTCCTCACATTTTACTTTCATATATAAACAAAATAGACAGTTTCCTAAATTATCAAATTCTATAGTGTCTATAGTGTAATTACAACCATCACCATAATCAACTATTTTAAACTCTGCAATCAACATCATAAATGTAGAGAGTTAATGCAATTCAGGCTCTACATTCAACCAGAATGCAACTTCCAAGAAAAACATATCAATAAGATAAATAAAATGGCCAATTCAATTATTTCTTTCTTTTTTGATGGGTTATTTTGGAATAAAGCTTCCCAATCTAATGTCATCACATATATTATAGTAGTGTTTTTAAAAAGAAAAATTGAACACTCTAAATTTAGCTTGATATTTTGAACAGAAGCAATATTTTATGCTATTTAGTATGATCTGATGTTTGGCCACTGAATGGATATCATTCTACCTACTCAAATATTAAAGCTCTTCAACTATGAATTCATTTTTATCAACTGCATTTGAAATTAATTATCTTATTAATGACTTAAGACTCATAATAGGCTCATCCCTGCCAAGCAAAAAAGGGAAGATTACTGAGTATTTAATTATGCACAGGTGACCTTCAGTCTGTAGCAAGATAAGGAATCAAAATGGACAGTCAGTGTCAACACACACCATTAAACCAAGTGCTTCAGTGTCATAGGAGGAATGGCCACACTGATTCTCCTCTCATTTGGCAAAACTAACAGCAGGAGAGGAGAGGCAAAGCATAGATGGTGTGTGTTAATACCAACACATACAACAGCCTTCCTCCCAATCAGCTGCACTTATGTCTCTGAGTCTTCAATTTTAAACTATCTTGCAGTGACTGTCTTGTTTTGTCAAACAGATTTGTACCTTGGGAAGAGTAGGGGTGGAACTTACAATATGGTGGTTAATAGCACACAAAAACCTAAAGCAGAGAGAAGACTGGGAGGAAAAAAGGAACATATCAGCATTTAAATGTAAAAACTGTAACTATTTTATGGTGTATAAAAAGTTACTAATGTTTAAGTCTGCAAAAAGTGATCTGACAAAAGACTGCTGTGTAAAACTAAAAACACAAGAAAATGTACACAGCTGTGTTTCTAACTTAGAAGTTGCAAATTTCAGTTTTTCAGTCTCAGAGATTTGAGGGGAGGAGTGGGAGCCTTTTGTATGAATGTAAAGAGGACATGGATAAAGGAATGGAGGAACACCCCCTTTTCTAAAGAAAAGCCCCTCAAATGCTAGCATCCATGCACTCAGTAGCTTGGCTTTGTTAGGGAACAACAGCAGATTATTTTTGATACCTTAAGAACAAAGTCATTCACTCACAGTCATGCAGCAAATGCATTATGCTGAGGAAACAACTAAAGTCTGAAAAAAGCAACAGACCATAATACTGTGGGGACAAAAGGTTGATGTGTGAACAATCTGTTATGCCCATCCCTAAGCAGACAGAGCAGAGCAGCAGCCTCCAAAGCCTTTACATCAAAACATTTTTATAAGCAGGAAAATAGTCAGAAATATTTTAACTTCAGTCATTGCCTACTGCCTTTTGAGTACATCCAGCTTCCCAAAATGCTTTTTTTTAAGAAGCTTAAAACACACACTGCAGTGAACTAAATCCTGTCATCTTTGCAAGTCTGAAACAATAGCTGAAAACATGACTGTTGAATCTGTCCTTGCTACTAAAGAAGTAACTTTGCAGGGCAGAAAAATACAGGGTTGACATGAAGAAAGAAAACCATAAGATACTATCTATCTTCCTTCTCCCCTCTCATTCTAAATTTTAACTAAGTCAGGTTATATACAGTAGCAGAAAATGTACAGTCCTGTAGTATTCTCTTCAGAAATCTTCCTTTTGCTTTTATCCTACCAGTCTCCCACTCTCACTGACACATTTTTTCCAATTTTATCCACTGTCTGCCACACTTTGTATTCTACTTCACTAATCTGCTTATTATCAAATTCAAAATACAAGGGGTATAGTAATGTAGATTTGGTGCAACAAATGGTTAAGTAAAAAAAGGAATGGAAAAGGAAAGTGTACTTATCTAATAAATGCATAAATTGGCAAACGCTGAGGAAGAGCCACTTTTAATCCTCAATAACCAGAGGACATTAGCTTCCCTTCTTTTCTCCAGTTTGGCAACAATATTGTTGTTCTTGCACAAATAAAAACGGCTTTCTACCCAATGTGACTTGAAGCTGAGCATTGTCTCATTCATAATGCAAAAGGAAGGCCTGAAGGTTGTCTGCTCTATTCCCCTTCTAAATAACATTGTGGGACCTTACCATGATAGCACCAGGCAGCCAAGTCAGAAAACAATATTGGACTGACTGGAACAGAGCAGAACATTCTGAATGCTTAATACTTCATACTGGTCATTCGTTGAGTCCACAGCAGGAAAATATTTACCAAATAATTTGCCAAGGTTTTTTATTTAGAAGTAGTTTGCAATATTATGCCCTGAGTCAACCACAAGTAGTGCACTCTAATACTATCACCTTACATTGCTCTGCAATTTTCATAGAGGAGCATATGAATTTACTCCAGTTATTTAACAGCATTTTATTCTACAGTTAGCAAGAAATTATCTAACTTGCAAAATTTAACTCCTTGGTTTATAAAATGATTAAATTGCAACAAAATCAGTAGCTTAAAGTCCTTTAAAAACACCACAAAATACAGCTAGAAGCATGCAGTCAAAGAGAACTCCTTCCAGCCCTTTCACTCTCCTCTTTCAATGCTCTGAACATCAGTATTTTTAATGCACCAATGGTACTTTTCATTGATTTGTTCTTAGGAACTACTGGTAGAAAAACACATTGAATTGTATGGCATGATAATGTCCACCCACACTTCTCTTCTGTAACCCACTGCACTCTTGGGATAACCACCCAGACAGTGACGCTGGTCTCTCCTCTGAAATACACAATGTGGACAAACCTGCGATAGCCCTTAAAGGCAGCAGCTGCCAAAACCATCATTAGTACACTGGCATGCCTGACAATTTATTTTGAGAAGTCCTAGTCTAATACAGCTCTCATAATACACGAACACAAGTGTGCTGGATCACAGGCAACACTGCTTTTGTACTTCATCTCAGCTGTCAGAGCACATACACTACATCTGTTAACAGGGAGGAATAAGAAAAACTCTACATCAATAATCTATCCAAGCTTCAGCCTAATAAACTTAAGGTTGATCTACACTTCTGTGGAAGAGCCAAAAAACGATGAACTCATATTTCTAATCTACAAGCCCACGTGAACCATAATATTCAGTAGCAGAAAATGCCTCCATCTAGTTCCCTCATTTAAAATTGAAATAAGCATATTTAAATTATAAAAAAGATGTGAAGAAAAATTTATAATCAAATCTGTTTGTAAGTTAGCACTAAGAAAAAAAGAATAAATGCTTGCTTAGACATCAGAGTATCTTTAAGTAAATTCTTATTGTGGCCTTCTTAGGCTAACTTGCAGCAAAAGTAAAAAGTTAATTTTAACATGCAGCTCTACAACTGCCTTAAAATAATGGTATGGATTCTGAAGAATGAAGTCCTATTGATATGACTTAATGTCCAGATCACCACTGATGACACAGGAGACAACAGAAACGTGGCTGGGGAAACACCAACCTTTAATTTAAATACACACATAACACTTGAAACACAGCTAAGATATACCATTTGCAGATGATTGGCTTATGAGGAGGCAGGGACTTGTATCAATCTAATTATGCCAGAGCAAGAGTGTGTCTGTGCATGCTCATGCATAAAAGAAAATTTGTAATATTAATCATATCTTCCTGTGCACAACAAGATCATTTCTTACATAGATGCACAGTTTTCTTGTCCCTTAGAGGTAATAGGAAAAAAAAGACAAAAAGCAGACTAGTGAATTTAGTGACAGAAACATGAAACAAACAAGTTTCTCCCCTAAAGGACAATAATATTTCCATGGCGGGGTTATCAGGTTCATTTACTGCCGAGTGCCATACCTGTTGAAGTTAATGTCTGGATAACTGGAATACTCAGACTTCATCTTCGCATTGCGACGTGGAAAAGTACAGAAGAAAGCATTGGCCAGAAAACTGGCAATCTGCTCCTGTGACATTGTGATGGAGTGATTCATCTTTTGTTTCA
This sequence comes from Anomalospiza imberbis, assembly GCF_031753505.1. Classification (NCBI taxonomy): domain Eukaryota; kingdom Metazoa; phylum Chordata; class Aves; order Passeriformes; family Viduidae; genus Anomalospiza; species Anomalospiza imberbis. The sequence continues at coordinate 9,114,437 of NC_089688.1, read as the reverse complement.
GCAGAGGTATTGGCTACCAACAAAAGAAATGAGGGGGAGGAAGGGGCAGGGGAGAAAGGAGGGAAGGAGAGAGAAGAATAATTAGCTTACCCTTTTTGAAAGAAAAAACAGAAGCACAAAATTACATTTATTATATTAGAGCAAGAGTAATTTAGGCCATTGGTAAAGCCTTTAATCAGCAGCACCGTTAAAGTCAAGAACAGTTTATTCATGACAATTCAAAAGGGCTTGCCTGGCAAACTGCAGATTTCTAATCAATAATAAAAAGATCAGGAAAGCACAACTTATCAAACAAAACCATCAGGAATGCAGAGGGGAAAAAATAGATGGGATGTTGCAAATCCTGGGCAAGGTTAAAAACTGAAATAAAAATTCACTTTCAACAGCTGTACAGTTAAGAACCCTCAGGGAATGCTTTCAGCCACAATAACCATGCTTTGAACTTTACAAAGAAACAAGGAAGTCATGCCACAGATGACTCTATGCCACTCTATGACTTGCTTTGAATTTTTTTCCATCCTACTTGAAGAAATAACACTGATGGTATTTGTAGAAAGTGTGTAATTATTGATTCTTTTATAATCCGAATGAACAAAAAGTTCAGCTTCACTTTGGTCTTCAACTTGAAATTTTATTTTACTCTGGCCAGGGTTTCCTTAACATAAAAATAAAGGGGCAGAGGGAAGAAAGAACTCCCTAACTTGAAGCATTATACATCTTTCATTTTATCAGGCATTAGCCTTCTAATTTTGAGCCTTGGCTCACAACATTCATGGTATTTTATTTTTTAAATTGTGTTAATATGAAGTGTGGCAGGGGTACATCATTCTGACTGCTGAGTCCAGTAACCATTATGATAAACCCACTTGACACCTGCTTCCAAAATTCTCAGCTATCATCATTAGCCTAGCTCCAGTACAGCTACATTTTCATTCTTCCAGTTGTGAAAACAGAAACTGCTGTTAATTCCGACTGGTGAATACACAGCCCTGTTTACTCCAGAAAACAAACAAGTTTTCTTTCATTCTTATAACTACTACATTGACATTCACTGAATCTCATTCTGTCTTCTGGCTATTTAATTAACAAGCTATATTATGATGTCTGAAGTCACACAGCTAGAGGGGGGAAAAAAGCCTGAGAAGCTCACTCTAATAAGTTCTATAAACCTTTAAAAACAGAATATTTTAGATAGTGTTATATTGGAACAAATTTATCTTTATGTCTAACCAAAAAAATGAATCTGACAGAGATTTTCACAATTTACATTGCCCAGCAGTAAAAGTATCTAAAAGTCTCACAAGTCTTGTGCTTGCCTTGTCTTCAGAAACTTTGTAGCATTTTCAAACAACCTCCCTCATTGAGTTACCAGCAAAAAAAAAAAAAAAAAAAAAAAAAAAAAAAGTAAGAAATATTCATAGCTTGAAATTATGTATATACTTCAGGACTCTTGCAGCATAAAAAAGTAGGGAAAGATTTTCCCTGCTTATTCCTAATAGAATCAATTCAGAAAATTGTAACAAAGAAGTTTACAAATTGCTGCCACTCTACTAAAATGTTACATACCAAACATCCTCACTTGACCAGCCCTACTCACTTTCATCAGCTTTCCTCCTTACAGAACCAATTCCCATAGCATTAATATAGAATTAGTTAAGGTTTGTATGTGTGCAAGCTCTAAACAGAATAAAGTATGTTCAACTAAATGAAAGTTTTATGAAAATACCAGTTCTAAGATTAAAAAAAATCTAAAATAAAAAATTAGATCGGATTGAAATAAAAAATTAAACCAGATTATTCAATTGTTCCAGTTTCTAAGGTTGATTTTAGAACCTGATTTGTTGTGTGGTCATTTCTTTTAAGAAATGCAAGAAGCAACTTCAGCATAGAGAAAGGAAAGGGTTATTCAAGTTCAGGCTAAAACTGTGACAGTGAGATTTACTTTTTTTTGCATTCTATTACATAATTGCAGATGTGTATTGTCCATTCTGCTCCTTAGGTCTCATCTGCCTTCAACACAAAAATTACAGCTTTTATTAAGAACATAACATGACCCTGATATTTTGACCTCAGCCATCAGCTGCAGTTTGCAGAGAAGTGCTCTGCCACAGAGCACTTGCAGGCTGGGTTTGCTTACCTGGGTGCAAATACTAGGGAGACAGAGTGCCAGCTTGACCATATCAGGAAGAATGGACTGGAACAGATGTTGAGCCTCTGCATCTTCAAGAACCTGTTAAAAAAAATAGAAGGGAAAAAAAAAAGGATTTTACCTCAGAAATAATGATTGAATTAGAAGTTTGTGAAAACAGGACCCATGCAAAAGAAACAAGAAAAAAAAAAAAAACAGGTCCTCTTAGCTTCATACCAAATCTGTACCATTTTCACAGTAGTGCCTCACTGAATTTACCTTGCAATAATCCACTGACTGAGATACAGAAACAAGTCTCAAAAGTTGCAGTTGAGAAAACATGTCACCAAATGCCCTTTAAAGAAAGCTTGAATAAGTTATCATTTTACTCTTTCCAAGGCAATGAACCAAATTTTCCTCTGAAAAAATCACTACTTAACCACAGAAGTACTGGAATAATTTACTCAGATTTCATATTCAGATCATAGACCAAGACAAGTATCTGTGACATCCTCCTATAAAGGACAGATAAAATGCACTCCTGGCTCAGATCAGTGGGCCTCTGCAGCAGCAACAGGAAATCCTATGCAAGAGGATGCAACCTGGGCATTTTCTGCCACCCATGTTCCCTCAAGAATTACAGCCACTGTAACATAGCAGGTGCAGCCTGCCAAGCCCCACATGCTGAGGCTGCAACTTTTCAGTCTCTTCCTGTAGGACACCTGACACTATGACTATTTCGGCTGCCTCACTCTCTCTTTTAACATACTTTCTGAGAAGGGAAGACCAGAATTAACAACACTGAAAACAAACGGGCACACCCACGTTTCACAAAGCCTCTCAAAGCTTTTATCCCCAAGAACAAGTCACATCAAACCTTTCTTTCCCTGTTCTCGGTTCCCCCCTGACACTGTCTGGCCCACTGTGATTGTGTTCAGCTGCCAAAGCCGATCAAGCCAATATGTTCAGAGCAAGTCCAGGATCTCCCTTCCAGCTGCAACTGGCAGTTCTGAGCACAACATCTCACAGCCAAGGTTTAGATGAACACACCCACATGCCTATTCATGTATCACACACCTATTTTTCAAAGATGCAAAAATTTCTTTAAGGTGGGCAATGCTCTCCTAAGAAAAGCTAGGATAAGAGGTTATAAAAAGAAATGCGACATAAAGCGGCACAGCTGCAATGCGTGAAACAGCACAAAAGCCTCAAAACGCTCACAATCTGCTGAATGAAAAGGCTGAAGGAAGATGCAGAGAAAAGCACATTCCTATGCTGTGGAAGTTTTTCCTGTTATCTGTGGATACAGGCATCAGATGTCAGTGGCTGCTAGATTTGCATGCTGCATTCAAGGCAAAAAGCAGAGAGAAGAGAACGCACAACTTGCACTACAGCTGGGGAACAGAAGACAAAGGTCACAGCTCAGTTGTCTCTCTCCATCCTTCCCCTGCAGGGAATCTGTATTTGAGACCAATACTTTCTACCAGTTTCTAGACTAAAAGCCTCAAAATTCTGAAATGGTGGCTTTAAAACTACACAATATTATTTTGCAAGTAACACTTCAAAAATTGATTTGCTACCAGTTTTGCACAAAACCAGCTACAGACAGAATGGATGAAACAGCATGAAGGTATTATCAACTTTATTCTACAACACTTAAGACTAATTGTGAAATCACAGGAACAGATCTTTTTAGTCATATTATCAGGGCTTTGCACTTCACATTTCTACAAAAAGTTTCACATAGGCTTCAGAATATAAAAAAGACACTGGCAATTATCTTGAGAAGGAAAATATGATGCCTCTGACCCAAGACACACTGATCCTCATAAACACTGAAAATATTGTTTGAAGGCTAGTAACTTCTGCTCTTCCAAGATCATTAAAGTAACCATAGAAATATCTTGGCTCTGTTGTCTCCTGCTCCAAGTAATAATATAAAGGAATAAGAGTACTTAGGGAGTTGAAAACCAAAACACAAACAAATGCTCAAAGCACAAACAACTTCTGTTCAGGAAAAGGGGGAAAACATAACAACACCAAGACCTACACAGTTACTCTCTATGCATTATGTATGCTGCTTGTGGAGGCATAAAAATGAGGATTTAATATAAAGTTTTAAAATGAAAGAAGAACTTACAAAGCACAACAAGCCCAGGAAACATGAAAATAATTTTATATGAGGAAGAATCCAAATAATAAGCAAAGTACTTCAGAAAATAAATTTATTTTTAAGATGGGAAATGAGCAAGATGCATCTCTCTCTCCTGTTGCTGACTACATATGCACCTACATATTTACACAGCATAAGTCAAACCCTGAAAACTATGACCTAACCTTTAACATTATCTGCTCAAAGGAAACTTTTCTCTGTTCTTAGGCACAATGTTTTTAAATGCCATAAAGTAACCAAATGAGCATTTAAAGTCTGGAATTTCAGATCTCAACCCATAAAATGAATACATAAGTTACAGCTATTCAAAAACTGACATTTAACCTCAGATGTCTACCAGGCTGTCAAATTCTGATATTCTCTTCCCTTCGGGTAACACTTCCTCTCTTTTAAAGTTGACATATAAATAGTGGCTGCTGTGCTTTGCTGACTGCCACAGACTATACAGTATCACTTATCTGGTGACACATTATGGCACTGGACTCTGTCATAGCTGTCAAGACTTCAACCTTTTCTTTATGCTTCTTTGAAAACAACATAATAATAGTGTGAGGCAATTTCTTCCCAAAACAGAGGCAGGCCAGCAATTGCACAGCTCGGCTCTGATGCAGAATACTAACTATAAAGGTCACTTCTTCTACCCTGAAATCCTACTTTTCCTTCTTCTTACCTTCCTAATAATGTACCAGAGTATGCTTTCTTTTCTATAGTATTTCTATGCATGAGTTTTACTTGATCTCCACTAATTAAAAATGTCAAGATTTAGAGGCTTTTACTGCCCAAAAGTGTTCTCCTTGACTTCTGATTATTTTTACATGCAAATGAAGTGAATTCTTAAAAGAGTGTTCAGTGCCATGAGGACCCCAAATATATGACCATTGATCTACAAATATATGATCATTGAGAGTTCACAGACCTTGTCAAGAACTCCACTGTCACTGCATATTCTCAGCTATGCCAAGTGCAACACAGAGCCTGGTGTTACCTGTGACAGTCTCTTCAGGCTTTGAAAGCAGCAAAAAATGAACACTCAGTCATGGAAAGTAAAAGAATTCCAGGACGTGAGTGCTGACAATATAGCTGTATCTGGCAGACATCCCAGGATACAAATGCCAACCTGGAGAACCTAGCATCAGCAGAGAGAACACCTGGTCACAGAACTGAGGGAAGATTTATTTAGAAGGCAACTCCCTTCAGGAAGCAGTGACTTGTACTGATGTAAAATCCAGCATATTTAGAGTGACATTGCACATTCTACATATTTGATGCTGCTGAAAGAGGAATGTGTTCATTCTATCCATTCAAACACATGCACACACCCCCACACACCACATTTCATCAGCTCCCATGTTCATCTGACAATTTCCTGAGATCCTTCATCTTGCTGATTCTACAGAAAAATAATCTGGAGGTAGGGATAGTCTGCCCCTGCAGTAATAAGTTGAAGCAGCCTACCCAAAAGCTATGCATTATTAGAAGTGTGCAGAGTGGATGTTAAGTGAAAAAGAATCAATTGTGACCCTTGCCAATGTGCTACAAAGGCAGATCTTGGTTGCAACTCTTCTCACTGAAAAAATAGGAATGTTCTAGTCAGAATGAAGTTGTTAAAACAAGCACCTCACTTGGAAGTAAATCTGCTAGTACAGGAACGTCTGTATGAATTCACTAATTTGCTTTTAATTGTGTACAAGTTTTTCAAGGCTACAACTCTGCAAACATTAAGAGGAAGGACTAAGTTTCCATTTTTAAAGGAACTAACATTTGTTTTATAACTTAAGGAATTCTAAAACATGAAATGGTTGTCAACAAGTCTTCATAAAGGAAAATACATTTAAGTACTGTAGCAATTTTGGTTTTAAACAATTGATCAGTTTCTCCTTTCCTTCTTATGCACTGCTGTCCTTTGCAGCTTCCTTCAGTATTTGAAACAAAAACATAAATGCAGTGTTGACTTTATCAGTGCTCCAGCCATGCAAAATACATAGGAATTAAATACATGCAGGGTTATACCCTGGGGGAAAAGTATGTGGAGTCAGAGTTGCAAAGCATGACTTGCTTTTAACCAAAGAAATAATTTGGCAACTCCATCACTATTTTCACTGGAGTGACTGATTAAATGAACAGGACTTAGGGCTCCAATTCCTAAGATGCAAATGGCTCAGCGAGCCGTAGCAGAGGTACGAGCTCTTGGCCAAATCTGCAGTGCAATTTAGCAAAATGAACATTTATCCTGCAGCAAAGAGACCTGACTAAACATGGCTGTAAGTAATGGTCTCTTGTCACTATAAAGCAGTCCTCCAAAATGCAGCGGACGAATGCCTGACAGCCTAATAAGAAGGATCTGAGGTAGCATGGGGTGATAGTGATGGTAGAGAGTTTAAATCTAAATTTGACAGCTCATCAAAGCAAACAAACTGCACATAGGGTGCACAAATTTGGACAGCTCCATCTATCACACAGGAAGGCACAGCCATCATGCCAACAGGCAGCCAGCATGCTAAGACAGCAATGGCTTAATGCTTTCAATTTGTGTGGTGTTATACGCCCATATTAACTTCTGTGGCAGGACAAGGACCAATTGAATCATGTTCTTAAGGATGAAGAGGAAAACCAGAGTGCTTCCTTCAGACTGTGTGTCTCTTATTTTCTAATTCTAATTGATTTTGACCTTCTGACTTTTTCCTTCACAGCTGCCATAATGCTTCATGCTGTCAGTGATCTGAACCATCCACAGTTACTACAGTGAACTTTCCAGTAACAAGTTTCCAAATTATTTCAATATAAGATACCATATGGTTAGAGCTGATAATGCTGAACGAAATAATTGGACAAGCCAAATAAGTTGTATGTATTCTATTTAGAGCAGGTTCATTCTCCTAATTTCAGGAATTTGTTTTTTCTTTTTCCTTCTTCGCTATCTTCAATTTGTCTCAAATAAAATATCTATTTATAGTTCTATAGGGTATTTTGAGGCACACTAAATACTTCAAAGCTGAAAACATTGTCCTTGAAGGTATTTTAAAAATGTGTGGATGTGGTGCTTAGGGATATGGTTTAGTGGTGGACTTTAGTAATTTAGTAGTGGCAGTGCTGTGTTAATGCTGGATTCTGTGAACTTCAGGGTCCTTATCAACCTAAATGGTTCCATGATTTTGAGGCATTTAAACACCTGAGTGTGCTCAAACAATCACAACATGTGCCTGCTCCTCTATCACACTGTTTTCATTCTCTCATCCTTCCAGAGTACTTATTTCCTCCTTCTCCCATCTCATCCAGAAGTCCCCTGCTTTCTGCATACTGTTTAACACTAAACCATGTTGAAGTCTAAATCCATGACTAGAACTCTGCAGTGCCAATAAAACAACGAAATCGCAGGTTATGACACTGAAGTCCTTTACCTGAAAGTAACCAACCTCAGACTGGCAATCCGTACTCCCTTTCTTCCTCTAATCCTTGTCATAGGTGCCTTTAAACATTGCAGAATCCTAAGAGCAGACTTTCTCAATCTGATATTTGGAACAGCTGGGGAAAAACAACTAAACGAACAAACAACAAAAAGGCCCATGCCTCAGTTCTTACTGAGTGACTTTAAAAATTAATATAGTTACATTAAGCCCCCAAAACAAGCTTCACTATGTAGTACTTTCTACAAAGCCTCTCTTTCTGCACAGGGAGGAGATCAATTCTACTTAAAGACATTGTGCAACAACTATCAGTGTACGCACACCCAGACAGAGACACCAGGCTGCAGCCCGGTAACTCATATGCCTCTGTAAAACAGACTCCTCATAATGTCAAAAACTGTACATATTAACAAGACTGAAACATAGAAGAAGTGTGGGGTGGAGGTGTGGTGTGTGTGCAATCTAGTTCCCATTTGATCACGTCAATGAATTTCCAAAACTGCAGGAAAGAATACTCTGCTCTGCTTCTTCCAGTTCCCTTACAAAACTAATCCAGTAGAAAACACACTTAGCTTCTTCCAGTTCCCTTACAAAACTAATCCAGTAGAAAACACACTTAGCTGTCAAATCCATCCCATTTCTTGAGTGTTTGTGTGATTAGAAACAAAAGGAAGGACAAAGTAATCTTTGGAGGAAAGAAGAAAGAAACCGTAACACTGGATTATGCAGAGAAGAATCTTATTTGAGAATAAGAATGCTGCTGACATTTATCAAAACCACAAACTGACACTCCAAAAGGAAAAAAGAAGACAGCTTACAAGGCAGAGGTTAATTTGGTTATGTTTAATTTTTTCCCCCCAGAGGCAAATGCATGTCTTCTGCCAATCCAACTCTGGAATAATCTCTCAGGTGTATCATCTTTAACAACTGCTGCTTTGTTCTCAAAGCTTTTAAACATTCTAAATAAAATCTGAGAGAAGAATGTGTGTTTATTTTTCAATCTCCTCTTAATGGTTTTAGAAGCCCAGTTTATACTTCCAAGGAACTGGAAATTTAACCTGTTATTTTCACTACTCTTCAGGCCACCAATAGCCTCTAAGCTGCAGCAGAGTGATTCTGTCATGGCTAGAAGCATCCCAGCCATTTCCAAAGCAGTGGCAGAGTCCTGGGATGAAAAGTCAAACACCACTTTCTAAGTACTTTTAAGTTATTCCAGGGAAGTAGAGCAGTGGAGAGGACAATGTCCTCGTCTCTACAGAGGAGCTGTAACATGAGGGGAATATAAAGTACTTTTCTGATAGAAGTTACCAGTGAAAGTGATCCGTTTCCAGGCTTATTCAAAACTTTAATCTCTCTCCATACAGTAATAGGGGAAAAATATTTACTACTGCTATGATTTATAAAACATTATTAAACAACAGTGTAGAAGTATTTGAAAGCCTTCATATACTAAATACATTCTGCATCCACTTTTGAAACGTTGGCACAAAAAGCTTCATGAGACAACACAGCTGTTACCCTTATGAAAACTGTATTTTCTTTAACATGCCAAAACACCAAACCAAAACAAAAAAAAAAAAAAAAATCAAGCACAGGCAGAAGGGAAAAAAAAAGGATCAAGTAAAGACAAAACTCTACCACTGCAGATTTTAACCAATCTATAGACCATTTTTTGCTTGACTGTCAGTATTACACAGGCTCAAAATGACCAATAATTAAAGAAAAATATCCAGTAATTACAATTTTATTGGCCAAATAAGACCCTCTGACCATCTTGAGGGTACACACCTTGACACCTTTGTAAAGCTGCTCTTTAAAGAATGCATGGCAGCAGTAAACAAACTCTCCAAGAAAGCCATATAAGCAAATTCAGTTTTTCAGACAAAAAGGAAGGAGGATAAAACCCAGGAATATAGCTACAGTCCACTTCATTTATACTCCATAGTCATCCTAAAAAATGGCAAAGCCTCTTTATGATTTCCCTACCTACATGTACATCTTTTCAGCGAGCATTTCTCTTGAAAGCTTTAACCATCAGGGTCTGTTTTGTGGGGCTTTTGTATTCTAACTGCTCAATACATTATAAATAAAATTTTAAAAAGATCCAAAAGCGCTAAGCAGCTCAGGAAAGCCCCCCACAACAATGACTAAACTTCTCTTAGTCATTTGGGATACATAGGCAAGCACAGAAAAATGGTGACTTAGACATAATAAAAAGGAAGTAAAGAAATCTATTCAACAGTCCTCTGACCCCAAAACAAAACAAAGCAAGTATCACAAGGCAGCCTTTAAACCCAGAATTTTAGGGGTTTTTTTATTTCATTTTTCAAAGAGGAATGTTGTCAATACAGTGAAAAACTATGAAAGAGACACTCAGAATGTGTCTTTACATAGATCTTTGTTAAAGCACTGAGTATCCACAAGCACTTGAGACACAGTATAATTTTATCTCTGCACCTGCTATGTGCAGCTATCCCTTCCCTGACAATTCCAACTCAACAGTCATTGTGACAGTGCTTACAAAACACCACTTAAAACATACTCCACTCTTCTGCCAAGACAGTACAGAAAACTAAGAATAAGCCTGTAATTCAATGCTCTTTCTCCTCTACAATGCCTAGTTTCTAATGTTTTGAATGTGTACAAGATGCATATTGGCCCACCACAGAAAAGCTCACCTTTTGTTCAATATGGGAATAAATTCCTTTCTGCTGCTGTGAAAAGAAAACCCTTCATGGCACACTCAAAAGACCTTTTCAGTTTAGATTTTAAAAAGGTAATCTGATGTAATGAAAATTGCTTGAAAACATCTGGACTAAAGTAAAATCCGACAAGGAGCAATGGATAGGCTATTTTCAGCCTTGGGACATTCTTTTTCTGGCTTAAAAGCCTACATTTGTAGTGCTGACATCTCTGTACAATGCTCGCTTCTGTTAGTACTGTCCAGACAATTATAAAAATGATTTATCAAAAACCCAGCCACCAGAACAATTTGGTACTTCAAAATTCCTTCTATTCCAGTTTCACTGATTACAGCAATTGCTTTTTCAAGCAGGTCATTCAAACAACAAAACAAACAGGAAAGACTGTCATGGCTCAAAAGACCTATGAGGAGACAGGAGTGGGGTGAAACCTTATTAGAACATAAGGATTTCCCAAGATATGCATATACTTAACGGTAGCAGTGTTCTGTGCTTGGTCTTCTTCAAATGAATGAAAATCTAGAGCTCAACCATAATCCAATTAAACTATACTGCATTTGCATCATCTTCACATGTTGCGTTTATAGTCCTTTTTTTAGATTAAAGTAATTCCAGGTAATTTGAAAACTTTCTCAAGTTAACTTTGAGGTTATTAAAGATAATATTATACACCCACAAAAGACAGTGCGGTTCTGTGGCTGGCTGCAATTCTGCAATTTGAAGTGGTGTATGTCATTGACAAGACAGTTCTTAGTTTTATTCAGTTATCTCAAAATGCAGCCAATTCTTCTTAGAGAGAAAAAAGACACACTGCCAATATTTGCATGTCTGATTTTTTTGCTCAGTTCTCTATCATTTAGTATGCTCTACTGTAACTCAATTACTTGTATCTGACATTTTCTGAAAGTAGCAAGTTCAGCCCAAACATGCTAGTATGTTAGGTAGTAGCATACATTTAAATGAGAAACTACACTTTGGCCAAAAACTGCACTAAGCACATTCTGTAGATATTATCCCAGGTTTTACAGGTCTGCACCACAGTCAGCAACACACATGTGCTAGGTGTTCCAGTGAAATACATTAGTGTTCTTCCATTTACTTTAATTATTCAGAATGCTAAATTTACATGGGAATCAACAGCAAATATGCAATTACTGGCCATTAAATAGATTGATTGGCTTCAACAGCTTTCCCAAAAGACAGAAAGGCCACAAGGTATCCATACCCAGGCACTGCAGACACCAACACAGTTTTCTCTATACTAGAAGCAAATCTAACAGTTGGAAACTGAGTATCACACAGTGGAGAGTGTCTTTGTAAAGACACTGATAGCATATACCCTCTAAGAATTCCTACTTGAGTCAAGTAGGCACCAGGGGTTTAGAGAGAGCCTGGAAAAGCAAATTTTGAAAGGCATTAGTGCCTTAAGTGATTCAAGCATTTAAAATGTCAATGACCTTTAGTATTTTTGCCTCTTAGAAAAGTCTGTTGTATAGATGCCATACCTTCCTGTCAGCAACATCTCATATTGCACACTATGCAACAATAGACCCTGCATGACAAGGCCACTTGTCTCAACTCTCAGCTTCAATCCAGCCAAGCCATAAGAATGTAAAAATGGACAATAGTTCCATGTACAACAGAACAACAATAGAATGAAAGCACACCAGCAAAGGATTCCTGGAAAAGTCTAGCAGCAAGAAGCACAAGTAATCAGCAGCACTTCCTCATCTGCAGTAACCAGTACCAGAAATTCCTAGAGTCCACCAAAATATCTCTGTGGGTGTCAATGAGATCTTTTTAACAGCAATTTCTCCAGGTTCCTTCAAAACCTGATGCAAGGCCATAGCATCCTCTAGCTGCCCTGACAAGGGGTTCCACAGCATTCAGTATCTCAATAACTACTTTTGTCTGGTGTTGAAACCCTTGCCTGCTAAGAATGCTTATCTGGTGTACCTTAACTGCTTCACTAGAAGAATGAACAGTCATTTCCTCTTCACCCTCTCTTAATTTCTTTTGGACAGCACTGTTATACCCATTACTCATGTCCCTCAACTAACATGCAAAGGTGAAATGATCCTAACTTATTTAGATATTTCTCATATGGAAACTATTACATACCTTTGCATCACTCCTGACTCCTTTCCCTGTATCTTCTCCATTTTCTAAACTTTCCACCAAGATGATCAAAGACTCCAGACAAACAAAATATAGTTATGGATCCACTGTATTGTACCTGCAAGAGGTATTGTGATCCATTTGTCAGACCAGCAGCTCAGAGACCACCACTGCCTATGCCACACAAATTTACCTAAACTCAATCTCTGCTCTATGCCATTTTCCTCTGTTCCTGAAAGGGCAGGACAGATGCAAGCAATAAGAGGAAGAGTTCATTGACAAGAATTACGCTTAAGCACTAAGAGACTTTAAAGCAATATAATAAAAACAAAGCATGTCCAGCACAAGGAGACCAATCTAAAGCAGCAGACCATGTGATTCTCTTAAATGACAGAGCCCTACTATTCCCTTTAGATAAAGTTGCTGTTGTCATAGGTTAGTCTAAGGCATAAGTCCTGAATGACTTAAGTAGACTTTTTATTTCATACACTTGAGAAAAAGAAAAATAACTTAGTTTTACCTGGTATGGCAAATCTAGAAGAAAGAAAAATTAAAACTACTACAGTACATAGCACTATTGAGCAAAAGCATGTAATTAATACCCAGCCCATCATCACTCCCAGAAATAAAGCTCATCTGTAACACACTGTTGGTTCCAATAAAATTCCATCCATAATGGTTTCCTTACATTTCCTTTTCTGCCTTTTCTGTTGCTTACTCTTTCCTGGCTTCTAGGTAACTTCTGGGAAAAGAGATGCAAGGATGACTTCCAAGTGACAAGAATTTTGCACATAAAAATAATAATATTAGCACTAATAACTTTCACCCACTAAGTAATAGCTTGAAGAAATCCTAAGCATGTATGCCAATATCAACAGACAGATGGCCAAACAAATTATTACAACACTATTAATTCTGTAGAGAACAGCAAAAAAGTCAGATATCTGAAGTAAATAGCCACCAAGATCTTTACATACACTGTTCTATGAACAAGTTCTATGTTCTATACACAAGTTCTATGAAATTGTCAAAAGAAACAGAAAGGAATCCAAACATCCCAATTTACTTCACTGTACAAATGGGAATTATACTTCCACATATTAACTGAATTCAAGAGAATCTTTTGGAAAGTGTGAGGGCTCCCTCTTCTGACAACACTTAGACCAAACTGCAGAATTTGCAGGCTGCGTTATTCCGGAAAAAAATCTTGGCTCACATACAAGGTATTTATTTCCTATTAGTTAAGAAAGCTGAGAGTGTTTTCATCTTAAGGGAAAATAAACCTAAGGCAAATAAACTGGTAATTATTGTTATTATAAGAAAATTGACTTGAATCTTACAAAGTACTGTTTAAAAATAATGCATATTTTGACAGTATAGCTTGCAAGGAACTACTTAAAATAGGAAGCCCAATGCAAGACTGATATGACAGTATTTAGGAGATTAATAGATGAGGTGAGCTGTGCCCATAATCAGAAGATAAAATAACAAAAGGCACTTTATAATCAAATGCAGACCTATTGAAGTAATATCTGAATAAACCTCAAAACAGACACCACTAGATTTACAGACACAGCTCCCTTCTAAATCAGACTACAAAATCCTTGGTTAAGCAGGCACTGGAAGTCAATAGTGCCCAATGATATAAATACATACCTGACTCTGGTTTTATCTTTTTCTTTTAATATATATTTGTGACCACATCTCCTTCTGTTGAGAGGCTGCCACTCCCTTTGGGCTAATTACTCAGGCCAGCTTTCCTTTTAACCAACCCCCTCAAACCTTGGCTGGGCAAATCTGAAACAGCTCCTCTGTACCCTCAAAATCATAGGCTAAACCAGAAAATGCACAGGCTAGTGCTAAGCCCTTAATTATTAACTCATAAATACAATAAATTCAAAAGCACTACAGCTCACTACAGCCAGTCATTTCCTCAGAGGATGTCAACTTTCACACAAGAGCTGCTCACTTAAACAGACTGCAAGCATTCTTTGAAAGCAGATGCCTTGTTTATTTACAAAACTTGCTAAGTTCACACTTCCCTTAATAATGGGAAAATTCAAGCATTTCTCTGCAAAATCTATCCTCTCACACGTCCTGTTCACGAAACTCAGTATATTCGACACAGCAAGCCAGGGCTTGCTTTTGCTCCTGTGGTCTACAAGAGGCAATTCTGTCACAAGCTCCTCACTGTTTCTTATTTAAAATACTCTGCACACTCTTTTAACGTGGCTGAAAATCTGTGTATGAAACAGATCTCCACCCTTCATCTGAGAACCACACAAATAAATCATCATTCCCAGGATACAGAAATTTCCTTTTCATCCTCATGAAAGATTGAAGCCTGAGCTCCAGTTTATTTCCCTATTGTTCCCTCTCCTCTGGAGACAGCTGCTATTACTTACGCTCTCTGGCTTATGATCTCTGAATCTAATGACCCACAGTTTCCAAAATCCCAAATGCACACTGTGAACACATCAGGACAAGCTCAGTTGTGCTTGTAGCAATATGATGCAAATCTGGTACATTCCTGAGTCAGATTTTTAACTGAAGAGCACTCATACTTTAAAACATTCTAAGTTAAGTATGTAAACTTCAGTAACACACGAGTGAGCTCAACAGGCCAAGTTAATTTCGCTTAGCAGGACAGTCAATAGGAGCAGGGACTGACTGTCCACAGCCTCTACCATGAGCCATGTCAGCCACCCCCGGGATGAGAGGGGGGAGCACTATATCTGCAAGATGGATGAGCACAGCAGCTCTCGTGGCTTGCAAGTATGATACCTCTGGGATTTTTATAGGTGCCTATCGTCAGTAGTAATAATGCTGTGCTGCATGCAGAAGAAAATTCATTCTGTGAAAGAGCAGTCCCCACACACAATGGAGACAGGCAACAGAGAGAACAGAACAGCTCCTCTGATCACATGCCCCCAGCAGACACCTATTTACATACATAACAAAATTCACTTCAAATCAAATTTCGTTTCCACTGAGTCTTAATAGAGCTTAGCAAACCCCTCCCAAGAAAACAGGTATGTGTGCTTTAGAAGTACTTCTGAAGTACTGAAGAAAAATACAAGAATTTCTACTGCATCTCATTTAACCTTTCGTTATTAACATAGTTTAACATTTCATTATTTAACTTTTAACATTTCATTATTAACATAGTTTCTAATTGTCAATCAGGATGTACATTAATATTAGTCCAACTTGCATTTGAGACGCACTATTCATTTATCTTTTCCATTCTCCCCATGAAAGTACTAACACCTAATACTTGAAACTATAAAATCCATCCCAGTCTTTCAAAGGCTCTACAGTTTAAATTCATCTCACCAAATAGCAAAGTCTTCCTGCTATACCAGCAAAGCACAGTTTATAAAGACACCACTACAATATAATATTAAAGTTTAACAAAAAAGAAAAGAAAGACCAACACACTTTAAAACAAAAAAAAAAACATTACACTGGATATATTAATGCAATTTCTTAATAAATCTGGTTGTCATAAAACAGGAAAAGGGCATTTCTCACCTTAACTTCAGGAAGCTTAGAGATTACTGAAGAACCCAAATTACATGTATAAAATTTAAAATTAAGTCAGTTTATAAAGTATAAATATTGTTTCAGCTAAGTTACCAGCTAAATAGCTGCTCACTTAGATATCTGACAACTGGAAACATTTACTCTTGAAAATTACAATAAAGCCAAAAGCATTGAGACATGTAGGCAAGATAATGACTTTTACATTACTTTTCTTCCTATTTTAAATCAACTTGTTTTACCTTCTCACAGAAGTCAGTAAGAGCTGTGAAGTCCCATTTCTTGGAATAAGCAACATTGTACCTCAATATGGCCTCCTAAGGAAGAAGCACAACAAAACAGAGCTAATTATTAATGGAAGAAAATGTATTTTAGGAAATTTCCTTATTGAAGGAACAGCACCATCTGGTGGCTAAAACCTGCCACAGAGCCTACCAAAATCCGTAACACTTAATTTGCTCTATTAATAGAGAGCAAATCCTCTCTTTTGGGTTTAGCAATGAATAAGCTTCACTCTATGGGGTTTTTTCTCCTAACACAAAATAAGACAAGGCATGCATATGTCCCAACAAACAAATGTTCCCCATCCCATGCTTGCTCTTGTTAACAGTACTAATAAAAGTTATTTAAGGTATAAAAGCAATATAGCACAAGTTGTACTAGTTTAGGAACTTAAGGAATCAGAACCACAGCAAATTAAATAGACCCTTTACAACAATACCACCCTTAAAAAAATCACAAGAAAAAAATACCAAATAAAATAATCTCAAGGGAATTCTCCTCAGTTGCTGGGGAAGCTCTATTTGTTCATTTAAAGTTTATCTATAGCTTTTGCATCCCCCTCCTTCCCTGCCTTTCACGTATAACCTAAATTACATTATTCTTCACCAAAAAAACATAATAGCAACTCTAAGCTGCTCCAATATTCATGTTACTGTAAGACTTTGTGCCAATATAACTGTAAAAGTTATCAAGAGCATTAGTCTCCAAAATCTACAGATTTTTGTCATTTTAGTGATTTTAGTGGAGTGAACAGATGCGAAGAGTTACTATTTCCAACTCTCTCACCTGTGCATCCCCGACCATCTGGCTACACAAAATCCTCATGCTATGTTTACCACAGACTAGTATATACTGCTGGACAAACACAGTTTTGTGTAGACTTCAAAATGGCAATTCATTTAAATAATCTGAATAAATTCATTGGTAACACTTAGTACTCATTAAGAACCTTCATTCTTAAGAAATCCCTTGAACAGCAGAGACTTTTTCGTAATTTATTTTTCTAGGTCATTAAGCCAGAATCACTGGCAGTATATAGACAACCTGAATGTATTTATATGCATATAGACTTGGTTTCAAACTGACAGGCTTACCTTCAAATCATGTGAGCAGGTAAATTTGTTAAGTAAGGCAGTTTGGATTAGTTCCCATCGACTTCCAGCAGTTCTATCTCCATTCTTGAAAGTAAAAGCCCAAAACAAAGTCAAATTAAATTACTTAAAACATAAAGAAACATTTACTGTCATTTGCAAAATTGGTAAATGAAAAGACTGAGTGTATTTAATAGAGGCTATAAGAATTCTTTGTTTCTGAGTCGAGTATCAATAATCATTATAGAGTTTTTACTACAGTACACACTCACTGATTATATTCACCCTAGTCTGAAGTATTTCAATGGGTATGTTTAAGTGTCAAGCAGTGACAAGAAATACCAGACCAACAAAGCATGTGCAGGGCTAATATCTGCAATTGTTTGAGCAGAACAACAGTCAGATACACCTCACTATCAGCAATACCTGACAGAGTATTATAATCAATCTGTGCTTACAAATTCATTCACTGTTGAAATTGCAAACTGATTCACACACTCAAAATATATAAATATGTAAGTAAATAAATGTATCATTTATAAGGAGTTCAAGTTTACACTCTATACAAGTATAGAAATATATATATATCATCAAATCATTGGCTAAGTAAAATAATTACCAGGAACAAAAAAGGTCTTCTGCTCTGTCTGAAGCATCATGACCCAAAATCCAGTTTTTCAGACTTGATTTTCTAATTCCATAGTCAGTCTGACAATTGAGCAAATGCAGTGAACTGAAAATTCATCTATGTGGAAAGAAACTCATTTAATCACACAACTGTAAATACTTAATCTTACCTCATCCTCTACAGGGTATAAATTTTGTTCTGAGCAGGGCATTTTAACATGCTTGTTGTCCCATAAATCTTTGTAGTGAGTTGGAAAAGGTTTAGGTACCTCTCCTTCCCTCAGAAGATCTACCTGTAGCACAAAAGTATGGGGGAAAAAAAATCAGACTCTACTTTCAAGTTTTTAAGTGGAAGAAATAAAAAGTAAGCAAAAACACAGTTTAAAAAGCTCTCATCTACAGCAATCCTTTTTAGAAAGGGGAAAGCTACAAACTGACCACATGATATCTACTCAGAAAAAAATCCATCTGTTAATCTTACATTATACTTGTTGAAAAGAATGCCATCTTAACACACTCAAATAAAGGCAATATATTCAATTACTATATATCCAATCACTAGCTAAAGACTTCCTCAGTTATCAATTTAAGTATCTACATATTTTCATCCAAGTATTTTCAAAACATAGTTACAAATGTAACCATAGTCATGTACAGAAATAGTAATTTTAACCTAACACTGAAAGGGATGAGGAATCATTATAGCTAGAGCAATGTCTCACGTTTACTCCACAGAACATCAGAAAAGTAAAAAAAAAAACAACACACCACATTCTTAAAGACTTAATTTGCTATTCAGCCCTCTAGCAGCACTAAGTCTCTCAGAATAAGTCTTTAAACTCAATGTGCCTTTCTTTTGGTTGGGATTTATCCATCACCCCATAGTTTTCTGGTCACGTTTGTTTCAACAATAATTGGATTGCATACTACTCCAAAGGATTAAAGGAAAACTTATCAGATTTGATATAAAATGCAGTGGCAAAATTGCAAGAAACTGCTTCATTCTTCCTCTTTTCCATATCTTGACTATCTTGAGCCTCTTGTATGTTTTGAGCCCAAACCAGAATCACATTAAAATGAAAACATAGCATGAAAATGTTGGAAGTACAATTTTACTTGTAGAATTTACGACTCAGTCAAGGAAGCACTCACAATCCCCCACAAAACAAAAATACTTGCCCCTAACAAGACTGAGGCAGCAAAACCCTGCTTTTCATCTGGATCTCAATATCCTAATTCTATGCACCAGAAGAGCCAATTTTCAGGAAATCAGTTGCCCCAGTCCACTTGTAAGGAATGGCAAGACAGCTGGCATTTCCCATTACTGAATACTAGAGGCAGAAGTTTGGCTCGAGGCACTGCAGTGCATCACTGTACCCTGACAGTCACGGTGTGGGCGGCCGAGGGTCGCAGGTGAGGCAGACGGGCCCCACACGCCGGCATCCTCCTCATCTCTTCAATCGGGGTTCCAAACCATTTCTTGTTGGCTGGCAGAGGAGGTGGTGTATATTTAGCAGCCTTCCTTCCTGGCCTCTGGGGCTTGAATTCACACTTTTCTTTCCTGCTGTTAAAATACAATGCATTGAAACATTTTATTTCCACTGAAAAAATTGATGGGCAAATACACAAACTTCCACCCCAGGATGACAATGACAGCAGTCAGTTTATTTGCCAGCCTTTGCTGCAGCCTTAGGCCAAAGCTTTATTTGGGGAGAACTTCCATCACCACCAACCTTCCCCTCCCCAGGACACACAAGTACATGTCTACCAAAACACTCTTCTCTACAGGCTGACAAAACCCTTCAGAGAACCGCAGTGGGTTAGCAGAGCAGGGTACTCCTCTGCAGAGCCATGCTCCTTCCCAACAGGATCTGTTTATCCATGGACAATGCCCCAGTAAAGATGTGCAAAACTGCTTTCTTGCCCTACATGAAGGACTTGAGTCAAGTCAAAGAATTGCATGTTATACCAAAATACAGAGTCCTTTTGTTTCTGTTCACTCCCTAGACACTTATTCACCTTCTCAGCTCCCACTGATAACTAAGGTCTTCAGAGCAGAGATTGTCCTTTTGTCCTTACACAACACTCGGCATGCAAAGTCCTGTGTAATGCTCAGGGCTCCTGTTTCCATTGCTGCAGTGCAATCACCAGTCCTTCTCTCTCCCAAATTATGAATAGAGCCCAACAAAACAAAACAAAACAAACCCACCCAAACTCAAAAACATCAACAAAAAACCTCAAACATCTCTACAACTGCTCTCAAAAGTGAATTTTCCCATGTCTATTTCAGTTAAAGCACCAATAGCATTGATAGTTCAACAAAACAGATTCGCTATTTTGACAGATCAAACTAACAAGAATTCTAAGAATTGCACTGGACAAACATATCCTTCAAAAACCCCACAAACAGCCCCATTAAAAATAAGTAATTTCAATCTTAGATCAATTGTCTTTATATGTTAAAATACATTTTGCAGAACTCTTTACACAATCCACGTCTCTGAAATTCTATCACCAAAGAGGAAACTTCCAAGCACAAAAAAAACAGATGAAGAGGCAGACAGAACACTACCTTTTCTCCTCAACTTTAGGTATCCTCATGAAGTGAGAAGTGATTTTGGAGTCTCTCTTCACACCCTGTTTTGCACCTTTGCATTCTGATGATGGAGCAGGAGATATCCCAGGTGCCTTTGTATGCAGAGTGTCCTCTTTAACAGAATTATCTACTTCTTCAAAGCTTTCACAGCCCTTGGCAGAAAAACGTGATTTCCTTGACTCCAATTCAGCATCCCCATATTGAATTCTAAAAGATTTGTTAATTGGTTTTGACATATTAATCTCCTCTCGTTCATCCAGAAAGGGACTTGTTTCTTCATCAGCCTCTGACCCATGGCAGCTATTTTTAGAATTATCCACATCCATCGGTGACTCTGGTTCACTTTCTTTCTCAAAAGCAGGTGAGTCCCCTGAACTGCTCTGACATTTGCTGAGTTTCCCAGGACCTCCAAGATCAGATATACAGGCATCACAACCAGCATCTGAAAGTGGACTTTCTGGAACTACATCCCCTTCCTCTCGCTCACCCGTTAGACAGACAGAATTGCAACTCTTCAGCTTCTGTGAATTGCATGAAGCCACTTGTCCATCTGTATCGATGTCTTTTGAAGAAGGTTTTGAATTTCCTGTTTTTGAAGTCCGACCTGCTGATAATTTCCTCTGAGTCCAAGCGGCACTGCATTCTTCAGAGCCTCTCTGCTTGCCAGCTTTGTGCATCTGATCAATGTTGGCATTTTTAAAGAGGTCTGCAGACTGCAGCCCCTTCACAGGATCTGTATCTAAGACAGCATCTTTTTCCTCAGCCTCCCAGTTACACATGCTGCCTGTCTGAGGCAGATTTACTTGCTTTGCACCAACTTCCACCGATATTTTTGCATAATTCTGCTGACAAGTATTCTCTAGCTTTTTCACATCATGCTCACAAACGTTCTCTTTTTTAATGGAAGTCATCTTAGGATTTGCTTCAGTATTGTTATTAATTTTGCTGTGCAAGCTGTGGAAAAGTAAGGGAATTCAACATCTTATTTCCAAATGAAATTTCTGTGCATATTTTTTAAGGAACAATGATAAATAACAGAAAGTACAGATTTTTATTCATTCTACTCTGTAAGTGAACACTACCAGAAGCAACAGGTTTTACTGCACCGAGGACTGTAGCTCACTAGCAACCTATTTCCATTTAAAGGCTCCAAAGGATGGTCAATCAGCTGCTTACCTCAGGAATCTATTCCAGTCATTCCTTATCTTAAATCTAAACATTATGAGGCTATTATTTAGCTATTTTCTCCAGATGAAAAAATAAATGGAAGTTGTGATGAAGTCCTCCATAACTTTTATTTTTATCCATTAAATACAATGAGCAAGGAAATTAATGGTTTTATGGCCATTTCCTCAGAGCTACAAATTCATCAAAGAAGAGGCCGCAGCAGTCCATAGTCTCCTATTACTTCCTTACTTTTATAAGCAGCCCATGACTTCAAAAAAACTCCACACAAAAGCTCAAGTAAAATATATTTCAAACTGATAATAAAAATTAAAAGATACATTAAATCAGGAGGTTTTTAAGAGAAAAATAACCTGATTTGCCTTCATGTAAGGCAGGGCAGGATAGAAATATGTCCTAATGATAACACAAGGAAATGAATTGAGTTTTGTATGACCAGATGTCAGATAGTCATTTCATATTTACATACTTTATGTGCCACATAATTTATGTGTCAGTGTATTGATAAAGAAAATTACTTAGAGGACTCATGAATATTAAAAAAAAACCCTGACTAGTCTTGGTGAATACACTACTCTGAACAGTATCTTCTCCTGAATGTATTATTACAACACTGTATACTCTCAATGCAAACTGAGTACACTAAACTCTGTATGTCTGGTCACTGCCCAGCTTCCCATTTACACTAAGTAAGAAAATATACAATTCCCACACCATCCTAAATTCAGCTGCTGGACATTTTAATAGACTACAGATTCCTGAAGGCATTAACTTTCTCCATGAATGGTAACAGATCCTCTTCTAAAAGACCGCTCAGGATAAGGAGAGATGATAGCTTGGAGCTGCATCCATAGGGTGATTATTTGAAAACAAGGGATCATAGAGGGCTTTATTTCATGATAATTTAACTTCCCATGTATGCATTTATTCCTGCAAATTTTGATGAACAAAAACGAGAGTTATGATACTGCTGCCATCTCAATTACTCTTTAAAGGTACTGACAATATCTATTGCCAACTTTAGAAATTAAATCTAACACAAAGACAAATTTAAATTAAAATTGTCATGTTAACTGCAATAGAAAGGCACATGAAATGTTTACACAACAAATAGGCTTCTTAAAGTTGCCTAGGCTCTAATCTGTCAGCAGGGATGGAGAAGGTCATAGAAGAGCAGTACTCTAAAGGGAATTTAAAAAAAAAAATTAATATAATTCATTCCCTCCTTAAGAATCCTCTTAACACCCTTGATTTAGTGGAACCCGTATGCCTGTAATTAGCCCTGCATACTTCTGTGTTAATCACTATCACAAGTCCTCCCAGCTATTTTTAGCACTGCTATGGACTTGGATCTCTATTTATTAGCAAACACCAAAGAAAAATAAACCAGCACATTTACAACTGCAACTACAGAAAAATAATATCTGATGTTCCTCTGCACCAGACAGCTAAACTCTGGAGTATAACTTTAAAGCAGCAGTGCAATCACTGCTCCTGACAGACCACTGAAAATATCAAATTTTACCTGGTATCATTCAGCAGCAAAAATTTGTAACATCTTCCATAAAAAAACCTTCAATGCACATTTGAGCAACTGTAAATTCTGGCTGCAATTAAACCAAGCTGCATATGTTTAAACCACAATTGCAGTTCAATGAGACAAACCAAAACAGATTTTTGTCTGTAAATTAACAACGGTGAGTTGGTCGCAGGACTATCACTGCACATCTGCAGCTGCTGGTGCCCTATGTGAAACAAAATGAAAGCAGAACTTGACCTAAGACAGAATGATTTTACAACTAAATTGATCAAGAGTTTGGCTGCCACTGGAACAGTCTCATTTTGCCTTCCTTTGCTACAGGTTCCTAACTCTTGCTTTGCAGGAGCAGATGTATTAATTCACCTAAACAGTGACATGCTTCAGGAATCTCTGTCAGCAGTAAGTTTGGGCTTGGGTGTTTCAAGAGGATGGGAAGGGGAGCAGTTAGCTGTTTGTAGTGAAAGTATCTGTTACTCAAGAGGATGAGCCAAGGTAAGGAAAGCAGCAGAAATGGGGCTGCCTCCATGTAGCCAGCTGTACTGGCAACCTGCACTTCTAGCTCCCACCAGACCCCCTCGAAGAACAGAACTTCTGAACAAGTTTATCTTGTGCTTTTTACCTTTTGGACTCCGTTGTCTTGGGTCCTTTATTCTCCAACCAACTGGTAATTGTCCGCTGTTTACAAACTGAAAACCACAGTTCACTGTTACTACATGAAACATGATAAAACTGCAACATCATTGCATATGAAAAAGGTAACTTGTACTGGGTGAAGATAAAAACACCTCCAATTAAGCCCTCATTAGCATCTCTACTATAGGGAGCATCCAGACATTAGCAGTATTAAAACTACATGTGATGCAATATTTAATTTGCATCAGTCAGCAATTGTAGGTTTTAAAATAATCTTTATAAATTCCAGGCATGGTGTGTGGTGGGATTTGTTTCATCCAACTTTTCTTTAAATATTGTTAAAAGGTTAAAAATAAACAGTGAATGTGTAGAATTCAAATAAAAGACCAAAGTAACTTGAACTTTCTAGCTTTCACCATTACCTTTACTGACCACCACAGTGAGCCCCAAAAACTTCTGCTGAATTTTGGAATGAAGAGGCAACATGACATAACTTAAAATCAAAAAAGAACAAACAACAAGGCATCTTTCAGGACCCATCCAAGAACTTTATTTGTATGTAACATACTGTGAAACATAAGGCTTAATAAAAGCATAGCACACCCTGTAAGTGACTCAGAAAAGGACTTTTTCCTTTCTCCTCCACCCACAAACAGTTTGAAAAGCTTTTCAATACTTACTTTCCTTAACAGCAACAAAATGAAGGACACAATTTCTTCAGATTTACTACCAACAACAGTTCCAGTCTTATCTATGTGTTGCTGCAGCTCACACAAGATTTTAAAACAACAGCAACAAGTGCATTAATTATGCAGAGACTTGGGGGGCGGAATAGGGAGAAAAAAATTCAAAGCAATTCTTTCAAAACTGGACAACAGTCTTTATTAGTATAAGGGATATTTAGTTTTGTTGTTGTTATTTAAAGATATCCTGCAATTTTGGCAACTAGCTTCAATTCCCTTTCTTTCCATTTGCCAAGAGAAAGCATCTCCCTGCCACTGCTGACTGTGCAAGGTGTTTGCTCACTGCTTTCAGCTGGGTAAGGAGCAGCTGGAGTGCCTTACTGTAACAACAGTTTTGCAGAACTTCAAAACCAGTAAATCATGTCTGGCTCTTCTGAGTATGGGAAGTCTCAGCAGCATTCTGCAAATGGAGGTTGTGTAACTTGTAACAAAGATGGCTGAGGCCATAGGCTACTTAAGAGACATTGTTTCATAAACACTTTCCCTAACATTCAAGGCCTTGAAGGATTTTATACAGCTGCTTATCAAATACCCTCATCAGAGGATACCACAATTTTTAGAATGAGAAGTAATCTCCAGAAAATACTAAAATAATTTTTAGTTATTCTGTAATGGCACAAACAGTGCACATATTTTTATTTCCAAAGATTCATTAAACTTGAAACTAGTAGTCATCCTGATTAGCAAATTTCACCTTTTCCTAACCTTTGAAGTGTTAATCCAAATTGCCTACAGGTGAGCAGCCAAAAAACAAAAAAAAAAAAAAAAAAAAAAAAAAAAAAACCAAAAAAAAAAAACCAAACACAAAAACCTGAAGAGACATGTTAAAACATGGGACAAATAAACCTGTTCAAAGGCAGCTGACTACCTCTCGAGGTGTAAACTTGTGCTGAGGAAGAAATACTTATTCATTAGCACAATAACTAGAAATGATGGCAGCAGCACCAGAACAGAACAAAATGGCTTTAGGTTGAACTTCAACATCTAAGCAGCCACATAAGCCCTCCAACCAACATAACACACATCACTTTCATACTTCCAGCATGGCTTTTTGCTACAGATAAGGTGGTGAAAACAAGAGGCAACAAAAAGACAACCCATGCTTATTCTCAGCATAAACAACAGAACCAGACTTTGCTGTCTTTTTTTTTAATGGCATCTTTATTTCTACTCGAGATTCCCCAAACCATTCCCATAAAACAAATAATCCCCTACAATCTACCTTTGAGGAAAACATCCTAATTTTCAGAAGATTCTCGTTTACTCTGTAGGAGTGTACACCTCTAACTCCAAACTATTATCTACTCAAAGGTGTCTCCTAGTCCTCGCTAGTGAGGTTTAACTCATGAGCTGCAGATGACAGCAGATCTGTCTGGGGCCTTTTTCCCTTTCCATTCATTCCTTTCTATTCCTGAAAGAAGTGCATTAAAATTTTATTTTGACAGCGTTAGCCCTAAATAGAAAACAAAACTAAGAAAGCCACGTGGGAACTTTGTCTCCACAGCTTTGTTAGGCGGCAGGAGGAGCAGCCACCCCACCCATGGGGCCAGCAGCGCTCCAAGGTGGCAGCCACGTGCTTATGTGAGCTCCTGTCATTACTCTTGTGTTTGTGTTTTCTTGTCATTACCCTGTGTGACAGCCTCGCACAACCCCCGCCGAATGCCTTTTTACCCGCAGTAAATATTTGTCCCCTCTCTTGTGGAGGAACACGCTACCTTTAGCGGCTCACACCTCTCTTCGATGGTTTGCATTATGAGTGGAAACTTGCAAAGAATCAGGCACAAAACCGGTGTAAAGCCCCTGCCCGCAAAGCCAGCAGCGCGCACTGATCACACCACGGGGCTGGGACACGGGGGACACGCTGGCACCGGGAAGCGAAGTTAGAGACAATTCCAGCCCGAGGAGGAAGGGCAGCTCCGGGGAGGCTGCGCGCACAGGCACATGCGGCCCCCGCCGTTCAAGGCTGCCCAGGCCGGCAGCAGCACGGCAGCGATGCCCTGAGCGGCAGAGAGGGACACGGAGACTCGGAACCTCCGGCCCGGTCGCCTCCTCCTCCTCCTCCTCCTCCTCCTCCTCCTCCTCCTCCCGCCCAGCCCCAGGAGCGACCGCGGGCGGCTCGGGCTGTCGGGGGGCGCCGAGCAGCGCTCCCAGCTCGGGCCGGTTCAGCGCTCCGCAGGCACCGCCGGCACCGCCGGCCCGTCCCCGCACCCCACAGCGAGCAGGCGGCCCGAGGAGGCGGGGGCTGCGCGGACGCCAGCGAGCCCCGCTCCGCGCCCGGCCGCTCCCGCCGCCCCGGGGCCGGTACAAACCTTTATTCCCCACGGCGGTGGCGGAGCTGCAGCCCCCGGGCCCCTCCTGCCGCTCTCCCTGGGAGCCGCCGTCGGGGCTGCCGGTGCCGGCCCGGGCTTTCTTCCGCGGGGGTTCCCGCCCGCAGCCCGCGCTCATCCTCGGCGGGGCCGCCCTGCCCGCCGGGGCCGGCCAGCACCCGCCCCCCGGGGACGGCGCAACGCTGCGGCAGCGGCTCCGCCCGTCCGCATCCTCCGTCCCGCACGCCGGGCTCTTCCCAAGGCGCGGGGGGCGCGGCGGGGCCGGGAACCGGCGGCGTCCGGCGAGCGCGGCCCGGCGCTCGCAGCAAGATGGCGCCCGGCGCGCCTCACCCCGTCGCCATGGCGACCCGCAAAGCAGCGGGGCCGGGCGGCACTTGGCGGCGCTTTACGGCGGCGCTTTGCGGCAGCCGCTGGTGGTGGCGAGGGCGGCGGGCGCGGGGCCGCCATGGAGGGCGGCGGGAACTCCAAGGGCACCGGGCTCGGCGGCCTCTTCGGCGCCGGCGGGCTCGGGTACTCGCACGCCGACCTGGCCGGGGTGCCGCGTGAGTACTGGGGCAGCCGGCGGGGCCGGCCCAGGGGGGCAGTGTCCGCGCACCGGCCGCTGCAGGGCCGGGCGGCCGGGCCCGAGAGCGGTGGCGGTGCCGATGTCGGGAACGTCGCGGCCCCGAGGGGCTGCGCCGCCGCCCGGCCGCGGGAAGCCGATCCCGACCGCCGGCCCCTGCCGGGGGTGGGCGCGGAGGTGCCAGGCGTCGGCGGGGGCCGCGTGTCGCCGGCAAGGGGCAGCGGCCGGCCCCTGCCGCCCTTTGAGCGGCCGGGCAGCTTCACGGCAGAATGTCCCGTCCTGCCGCGCACGAGCTCTGCCTCCGTTTGCCTTCCAGGATGTGAACTGTCGGCGTTAAAGTGTTCTGTATTGTTTCCTTTCAGTAACTGGGATGAGCCCTTTGTCACCGTATTTAAACTTGGACCCCAAGTACCTAGTACAGGTGAGGAGGTGGCATGTATTTATTGTGTTGAACTCGATTTCAGTGTTTGCATGATTACCTGAGCACCTAAAACCTCCTGCAATGCTGGGCACTGTGCACTGAAGTCTTGAACTGAAGAACAGTGGAAAGCAACCATTTCTTCAGTATTATCCCTAATGAATCTTGAAGTGCTGAGACATCTAGAAGAAAATGAGCACTGATGATGCAGAGGACAGGTAGGGCTGTTGAGACAATCCAAGGCTGCTGCTGTTGGAAAGAGATCTCCCTCCCTGCCTTGAGGCAGACAGCCCAACACCACAGCGGTTCTGGCACTGCTCACACCTCCACTGAGCCCCTTCAGTCAGTAAGAGCAGCAGAATCTCTCCCCTCTTTTCGTGGATGAGTTTTCTGAACTGTGATGAGTTTGATGGGTTTACTGGGGTGTTCAGCCAAGCTCCAGACCTGATAACAGGTTTTGCCATCACAGCAGCTGCACATTTCACATCACTGTCCTTATGTCATTACCCAGATGAAGGGAGAACATCATGAAGTAAAACTTCCCATTCTGTAGAATAATGTAGCTGTCACACTTGCACATCGTAACATCAGTTAATATAAAACAGGGCCATCATAAGGAAAAAAATATTTTAAGTCAAGTAATGTTTTCCATTTTCATAAATATTAACTGTAGCTGAAAATGTTAAAATTAATCCAATTATGATGCATGTCAATTACTTTAGTTAGTATTTTTCTACATATATAGCTTATATTATCTGAGAACATGCAATTTTCTAGAATTAGCACTTAAAGGTCCTCAGTTGCATAGTGTCTGCTAACCTCTGTGCCTCATTTCATGGTCCCCTGGGTCACTGTTTCCTTTGTAAGTGGAAGCTGTGCATGCAGTTCTGGGGCCTAGAAGCTGTTGTAGCCTGGATTACAGTGTAGCATTCCCAGGAGGATGGAACACCATGGCTATGTCTCTGGTGGAAGTTGGTTGATTCACTACTGTGGCTGCTGTTGAGTGGTCAGAAAGAAGCTGAGATTATTTAGACTTTCTCCAAAAACACCCTCTAAAGTGCTTTTGTTTAGTTAGTGGTTTGTGTTGGTGTTAAAACAGTATAGCAGGGATTTTGGAACAGAGTGTGTGTACTAAGAGACTTTTAGAAACAAAAGGGAGGTTTGCTTTAAATGCAGAGGTGTTGGCATTAGTGTCATGAAGCAGTTCTAAAAATACCTATTGATGTAACACTAGAGGCTGCAGTCTGTGTTGTAACACTTCACTGCCCTTCATGTTTAGCACTAGTGTGTTGAAGTAATAGCAAAGTGCATTGAAATAAAAGGGAATTCTATTTTTTAACCTGATCAAGTTGCCCGTACAAGCTGTGAGATCTCCTTCCTTAGAGAATCACAAGACATGGGAATGGCTCTGAGTGCCCAGCTCTGACTGACCCTTCTTTTAACAATAAGGGTTGCACTAAACAGTCTCCACAAGTTCCTAGGACTCCAAATACTGAAGGAAAAAGACTCAGCTAATATTTCAGAATATACGAGGTCTTCCCATAATAACAAATGGCACACTCATACTCGTTACTTTAAGCCCCCCATTTTTGGTTAGTCTGTGAATACAGGCATGGAACAAGCTGTTTTCTGCAGTGCTGTGTTGGCTGCAGCAGGTAACAAGTGTTTCAAATTTGTGTTTCAGCCTTTGGCAGAAGTCTAGAAGATGGGCTTTTGAGGTTGCTTCTAGAAACTTAGATGTTACGTAGACAAGGATTGCTTCATCTTGACTTTGGGGACAGTAGTGAAAACTGTTAGAAACTGCTAACTTGTGTGAACACTGAATTTCTCCAACTGTCTAGTTACACAGAAGATAGAAACCATATTGTAGGTTCATTTTATTGATAGCACTATTCACAATTTTAGGAGCTATTTTTTCTATATTGCCATTCACATTCAGTGTCAAGTGTGGGCCAGTAAAACCCCTTAGAATGTATTTCCTTGAGCCTCCAGCTGTTGGAGTCATGCATCAGTTAAGTAGGGGTGGATAATACTGTGGCTGGAAAGCACAGAAGCTTAAAAGAGTTCTGCTGCTTTAGCACCTTATCAACAACAGGCATCTTCAATGTCTCCTACTGAAGAGGTGCCTTGGCACACCTTCCTTATCTCTACACATATGCCAGTTTCTCTAGGTCATTTCTCTAGCTTTTTAGACCACTGATTTGCAAGAACATAAGCCTGTCCCTGTGGGAAAAAGATGGACAAGTGAAAAATTAACCAAGCTCACATATTTCATGCTTGATCATCATTAGTTTTGAGTGTATTCCTTGTGTTTTTCACATGCTTAAAATAGGTCACTTATTTCAGTGCAAGGAAATACCTCTTTTCATAAAAGGCAGTTTTTATTTAGTATCAGAGTAGTGGGAAACTAAATTAATGCATCATTGTATAAGACTGGGTTCTCAGTGAGGAAACAGTGCTGTGTAATCAGACAACAGGAATGTTTTTAGAAGGCTCGTATTGCCTGCTGCAAGATGTAATTAGTAATTAAGCAAATAGTCCTTAAAAACAAAAACAGCCAACAACCCACACAGTATGAGCTCCTTGGCTGACTGATGTAATTTATAAAAAGTTAGCACAGCTAGGGGGGAACAAAAAAGCACTCAGTAAACTTAACTTTTTACAGTTCTTTTTCATGCTTAATACAGTATACACATAGTGTATTCCATCTCTGTGCTACTGTAGGCAAGAACTTTCCAGAAGTACATATCCATCTTCAGTTTATTGCATGGATTAAAGAAAAAAATGAATATGGCTTACATTTTGAACCAGACTTGGAAAATACAAAAGCATTTGTTTTTGTTTTCCCCCAGGATACAGATGAGTTTATCTTGCCCACAGGAGCCAACAAAACTCGAGGCAGATTTGAGCTGGCCTTTTTTACCATTGGAGGATGTTGTATGACAGGTAGGTGGTTGTGATTTTCACTTTGCCCAGCTGTCCAGGTAACACCTATGCACTAAAGTGATGGATGAGATTGTAAGTGTCTTGTTCTGAAAGACATTGTCTGTTCTAATCTCAAGAGATACTTGATTTTAGTTTATGCACTGAATTCTCTTCTCAGTATTTGCTTCTAGTATTGTTTATTCTTTTTCTTCTTAAAAAGTAATAATTGGTATTATTCCAACTAGGGGCAGCATTTGGTGCACTGAATGGTTTGAGACTTGGCTTGAAGGAAACACAGAATATGGCGTGGTCAAAACCTAGAAACGTACAGTAAGTGTTCCATCTAAAAAAAATGGACTTCTTAGTGACAGAGTTGTTTCTTCCACTCTAGACAAGGTTAGATCTGAATATACTGCAAAAATAAATGGTTTGGGTTTTTTTTCTTTTTCTTTAGTGGGGACAAATGGGAGTCAGTATTTGTTTTGATCAAGTTATTACATGTTGTTAATTACAGTGATGTTCAGTTAAACCTTTTTGCTTTTTATTTAGTCACAATTGGTGTGTCCTGTGACTTACCTTAAATATTTGAGAAATAATTACTACTTTGATGTTTACTAAAAATCTACTTCAAAGTCAAAGCAATTTTTATATGTAGAAATATTCCCAGAAGCAGTAGTGTTTACTTTCAGCTTTTTTTTTTCACAAGCAGGAAAAGATTCAAATGGAGAGCTGGGCCTGCCTGGATTTGCATTAGGGAAGACATTGGTGCATGCTGCTGAGCAGGCATTGCAGGGGGGAGCTGTTCCAGGTTATGGCATCCAGGAGCACCCATGACATTGCTGTGTTTTTGCCTTACCTGATTGTTTGAAAGAATGCAGCAAAGACAGGAATATTTGTTTCAACAGGATGCCTCTTCTTAAAATAATGGCAGCTTAGACATAGCTATAGGCAACCTAAATGAAAGAGACATTGGAAACCAGAGGAACAGAATAACTGGGGGAAAGCATGGGAAATTTCCACTCCCAGAATACTTTGGAACAAGGGAATTTTAGAAGAGTAATTTAATATTTCCTGGTACAGTTTATATTGGCTCTGCTCCTTTTTGAATTGTTTCTATATTCATCCCCTTGTTTATCAAATTAGGACTTTCATAATGCTCTAGATGAACAGAATTGTATTTTAGGGTTTGGAATCAGCAGAGTTGGAGAATGCTGTGATGTTAAGCACAAACCTTGGCAGGTCAAGCCCAGGAGGTGGCAGTCAGTGCACGCGCTGCTCTTATCCTGGCCCTACAAGGCAAAGGTCTGCTGAAGGTCATCACCTTCCAACAGTGCATTGAGTTCTGTTTTTCCCTCATCAGGTGCAGGAAACAGGCTTGCTTAGCTAGATTTCATCCAAATTTATCCTTAATGTACACAGATTTATTTCTTAATGAATTTTAATTTTGCTGTTATTCACCTGTCATCAAATATCTCACAGTATGCCATGGCTGTTAGAATTACTGATTCTCTTATCAATTCAGAATAAATATAAAGTTAAAAGGTGGGAGTTGTAATTAAGGAGAGGTTATCAGTACCCTAGCTTCTGAGATTTTTTTTTCCTCTTGTTTCAAAATGAAGTGTTCCATTATTGTTTAGTTCATTGCCTGGCCATATTGAATAATGACCTGTGTCCTAATAAAAATTATAAAAAAAGGAAAAACAACATAAAGCAGTGAAAGTGTCAGACAACATCAAATGCTGAACTAAGTTCCAGTGGTAGTCAGCTGTCCAGAGCAATACTATGCCTGTGATAGTGTTACACTGCTGGGAGATAAAGATCAGTCATTTCTACTGGCTGCTGTTGTCACCGTTCTGGAGACAGCTGGTACCAGCAAGAAGTGGCATTGTGCTTCCCTGAGAGCGCACTAAAGGTTCTCTTTTCCTCTTTGGTGCTAGTCTGGAAGCCTACACACAGACCAGACACACAGACACACCTCTTGGCCTTGTGCTGGGTGGACAGGTGGGATTGTAAGGGACTGTCTCTTCCCTTCCTGACGTACTGTCACACATGGACAGACTTGCTTTTTTGCCCACACCATTAGCTCAGGCATCCCCACACGGCATCCCCACACTCCCTGACACATTGTCCTTGCAGAGGAGCACTGAGGCTTTCTTGGAGACCTTTTACCCAGCTAAGTCTGCCTAGGTGTGTCAGTCATTCCTGGAGCTGTGTGTAGTCACCACGTAAGGAAGGACAACTTGGGTTAGAAAGTCATTTGAAGGGAAGAGATTTGAATCTTGGGGAGGGTCAAGTTTGCCTTGAAAAGAGAAAAAGATTCTCTCAAGACTTGACAGGACTGAATATTTGCTTTCAAAAGCTTTTAGTTCATCATTGCAGTTTTGTTAACTACATGTATAGTGTAGACACACAAGCCCTACTGTCATAAGTACTGCCTTGATATAAACACAGAGTGCTAAAGGTTTTCATACCTCTAACTCCTTCACAGAATTCTAAATATGGTGACACGGCAAGGAGCCTTATGGGCAAACACTCTGGGATCACTGGGTAAGTAAAGTCACTCCTTCATAGGGAAAGCAATTTAAAGATGGAATTGTTAAGAAAGTGTGTTTGTGTATTATCTGAATGAGAGTGTTCTCTAAATTTTCATTATTAAATCCATTAGGGAAAAGAGCAGTTTTTTTCCTTTGGGAAAGGAAAAAATACTGAGGGTATTTCAGTAGACATGAAAATGGAAATTAAAGGCTAAAATAGGATTTGCAGCATAAGGAGCCAAAAGCCTTTAAGTAAAAGCCAAATTTTTTACTATGTTATAAACAAACACTGGCTATATCAGAAATAACTAGAAATTACAGATAATGTTTACTTGTTAATAAAGGCCAATTAAATTAAAACTTAAGGCAAAAAATATAATTTAATATTTCTGAAATAACTTTAATAACCTGCACTGAGACTCTGTGGTCATGTGATCAACTGCCTGATGTTTGTTTCCTGTTAAAGTCAGCAAAATGTTTATGTGAAGAAGAAATGTGGTAGTCAGTACAAAGATTTATCCTTTAAATGATGGTACATTAGCAAGAAAAATCACACATGGTACCACTGACTCTAAACCTAAATGTTATTTATAACTAATGTGGGTTAGGAAAAAAGAGAAGAAAATGACCAATAGTCTGATGTATGAGAAAAAAACTTCTGTGAACTGAGATTTGGGTGGGAGGGGGCTGTAAAATAAAATCACATCAGTTGCCTCAGAAACAAGATTATTTCATAAAAGTCAGTGAAATAACTAATGCCCTAGAAATTACAAATTTTTTTACCTCCCCCCAGTCTTCTTAAAAAATGAAAATGGTGCAGTAACTTAAAAAGGAGAAATCCAAAATTGATTAAATTCTTTTCAAGAAAAATAATGATGGAACTTGTTGTCCTACAAAGCTGTAGTTGAAGTTAGCAATATTTAAATCAGAGACTACATCATGTTATAATCCAGTCTACATCTGTTTGACTTTTGAGAAGTGCATCAAAGAATAGGCTAAGTTGCATGTATGACATTTTTTTTCAGTCTTATTTCTGAAGAGCAGATTAGCTGCCATTTAATTTAGGCATTAGCTTTGGAGGGGCATAGTTAGAGAGAGGATTCTGAGCTGCAGCAAGAAAGGCACTTTTTCTATAAGCAATGCATGTTGCCTGCTGAATCTTATTGGGCCATTTTTGTTTGGATTTTTTTTCTTTTTTTTTTTGGTTCCAAGTCTAACAAAACATGTCTGAGAACTGAGATGCAGACACACTGCAGTTCAAGGTTTCAGTTTAAGTGACACATTAACAGGTTTTTTCATCTGTGTTTGAAGACAGATTACTCAAGAAGATGTTTGTGCATTCCAGTAACAAATTGTTATTTTTCGTACAAAATATGGCCTGCAAAATCACAGAGTTAGGCAGAACTTTAGATTTGGGATTCTGGCAAACCTCTGTCTTGTCCTAGCTACCAGAGAAATTCCTTTCAAGGAGTGGAATTATTTTTGCATCTTACTTCACCTGTGCAGCTTTTCTGTACCTCAGAGATTCTTTTTGTCACTACTGACAATTTTTGTCATTCTGTTCCCGAACAGAGGCAACATCTGTGTGGAATTATTTTAAAAAACTATGTTGAATTATTGTTAATCTACTTGCTGCTAAGACAAACTGAAATACCCTTGCTTGTGCTGAATGGAGAGCAATGGTGCTGTTAACTCATTGACATTATTATGGTTGCTTATGAAGGATTTAGTGCCTTTTAGCAGAAGGAAAGATTTCAAATTCTTGGGGGGCAAGGAACGAATTAAATGGCATTGTCTTTATCCCTTCAAAATGACGACATACTCCACTAGTCTTTGCCAGCATGAAATATGAGTGTATCATCAGGAGTGAGGATAGGGTGGGGGGGCTTTTCCTTTCATCAAAATGTATAAATGATAAATGCATCCATGCTAAAAAGCCCATGCATTTCTCTTTCTAGTCCTTTCCAGGACAGTCCCTAAAGTTATGCCAAAGCAAAAGCCCCTCTGGGGATAAAGATCTCATGCACAAGCAGAGGTGAAACAGCTGTAAATGTCAAATCCTAAGCATTCTAATAGTAACTTCTAAAAGAAACATCGCCCATTGTACTCCAGCTCTTGGTAGCCTGAACTGAATTATGTACTTAACTCACATTTCATCGCTGTCACACATGGACAGCAATTTTATCCACCTAGAAAGTGCTGGGTTTAGTTTCATGTCACCCACAGAGGACTGTATGAAACTGCCAGTACAAATTTAAACACTGAATTTTCAAACAAATTCAAACTAGCAAAATAGGCTTAAACTTCAGTCGGTGCTTTATAACACAGACTGTCATGAAGAATGCTACTTTATAACCAAACTATAGCTTGAGAAAGAAGGAATAGCTGTACAGGAAGAGATTTGGAAAAGAAACACCAAAGATGGGATTTTGGAGAGGATTCCCTTCAAAGAGAAGGCAGAAAATCTGCTTTTCAGAAGCATAGTGTAAATAGCTACACCAAGCCTGGACTCTTAGCTTTGGGCTTCAGACCATGGAAGATTTTTTTTAATCTTTTCTTCCCCCCCCCAGCTCTACTTTACAGTGCATTTGGAGTCGTCATTGAAAAAACACGAGGTGCAGAAGATGACCTGAACACTATAGCTGCTGGAACCTTGACAGGAATGCTATACAAAAGCACTGGTAGAGTATTTCTCCTTTTCCCTCTTATGTGCTTATCCTAGTTATTAAGATTCTCATTACTTTTACTAAATACTGTCCTGCTCTCAAAATTGACAGTGTAAAAATGGCTATTAGCTCAATGTCCCCTAACCCACAATGGTTTTCACCCAGCTAAGGCTACCTAAGGAAAACTTGCACTAAAAAAAAAAAAATCCCGCTGAATTAAATTTGATTCTTTGCAACTGCACAGGGCTGACAGTAACCATGAGAGCCAAATTATGACTGTTGTACATATATACTGAAGAAGCAGTCATTTATTTCCTCAGCTATATGGTGAGGTTGTATAAAACACATACTCACCTCATTCCTAGTCATGTTTTCAGCAATAGCAGGAATAAATCTAATTGTTTCTCAAATCCATGAGTGGATGCAGGCAAATGGGAACTACCTTCCGAAGTGAATAGGGACAGAGAAGGAAAACACAGAACATAGAGCTTGTTTGCATGAAGATGAAACTTAATATAAGTGATCCACATAACAGTAATTCACATGATAGTGGTACCTGGAGCTGCAAAAACCCTACACACAGAGAAATTGATGTGTTTATGAAATTCTTACTTAGGTTTTCGTGAAACTGTTGTCTTGGGGTAGGATTCTAGTCTTTGCTTAGTGATCAAAACCAACAAAAAAGGTTATTTGAAAACAGCATGGATTTAAGGTTAGAATGCTGATGCAAACTGAATTGTTTGCAGGAGAGAGGGTCTGATCTTCATCAGCAAAATGGCTGTCAACACATGTTCCAAGCTTAACAATTGGAGGTATCTTTTTTAGAGGATTTCTGGGTACCACAGATTGACATTAACACATGGAAAAAAATGTATGTTTTAAGTTACTCGGTAAATGTTTGGCTGCATGACTCACCTGCATTTTATGGAGGAGATAATGCAAGAACTAACCTATGTACTTTTGCATATCTAACTGAGCCTCAGTGTCTTAACAGTGTTCCTGAAGGCCTGCTTTTTTGGGGAGCAAAACAGTTTGAGTAAATTTTCCTGATGGCTTACACTAGCTGAAGCCACAAATATTTGGCTGGAGCAGCCTTCATAAATATGAGACTCTTAACTTTGCAAGGACACATATCTCTCTTGTAATTCATTTCTTCCTTGGGATTTCATGAGTGATGTGACATATTACCAAGAACAGCTGGAAAGGGTAGAATATAGAAGCCTAATATTTTTTGTAGGAGTTTATTAATAAGGAGAACTGTCATCTAATACTTCAGCAGAAGCATCCCCCTTACCTTCCAGAAATATAGAGCTGGCATTATGTGTAATATTTTT
Source organism: Anomalospiza imberbis (assembly GCF_031753505.1). Classification (NCBI taxonomy): domain Eukaryota; kingdom Metazoa; phylum Chordata; class Aves; order Passeriformes; family Viduidae; genus Anomalospiza; species Anomalospiza imberbis. The sequence goes on along the minus strand of NC_089688.1, from coordinate 9,076,906 downwards.
TTGGCACAGTACAACCATGGATAACTACTCCAGTCACATGCAGGGTCATCTGACACTACTATGGTTTTTATTACCAGAGCACAGTGGGACATTTGTTTTGTAACCCAAGATCTACAGAGCTAATGGCAGTCCTAATAAAGGCAAATTAAGTCAGTAAATCTCTTTTCAATACAGTATTGTATTTCAAGTGTGTTGTGCCTATGAACCATAGTGCAGAGAAGCTGCTGCCTCTCCTGTCACCTTATGCCAGAGCACCCTTTCTTATTCTGTATGGTAAAACTTAAAAGTTCTGCCTTTGCACTGCATCAGTGTATATATTTACCTTAAAACATGGAATATTTAAACCATGCAAAATCAGCACACATCTGACACATCAAGACTTTAATAATTACCTGTGCTACATGGAATGCCATCACATACTGGCATTAAGAAAAGGAAAGTGTAAAAGCTGTGAAGGACACTGATTTATATATCTCCATATCTTTAATGTCAGCTGGAAGCTCACACAAACATGCCATTGCAAATTTAGGATGCTCTGTAGTCCACAAGGGGTGGATACAGAGTTGCAGGCAGTGCTATTCAAACATTCAGATTTCCCACTTCCATCATTCCTGCTTTGTAAAGAGATCAGGAACATACTTAAGAGGAAATGGGATAATGTGTGGCAGGTCTTTTATTATAACTTCATGCTTAACCACAGCACTGATGGAGGAATCACATCAGAATCTGTTCTTCACTGAAAAACACTCCTGTGTAACTGCAAAACCTAGACTGAATTTCTGAAACCAGTGATTAAGCATCTGATGAGTAGACAGGAAAAAAAAAAAGCCAGTTGGGAAGACTTTGTGAAGGCTGAGATTAGTTGCCCCAAACTGGTCCCAGTTTTCACAATTTGTCCTTGTAGAAGTGTTAATCATTACCAAAATGGCAGCAGTCAAACAGAACCTGCACGTTCTAAAGCCATTGATTGTGAGCAGTTTTGTGTAAAGCCACTTGACACAGCTTGTGTGGGAGAAGATAAGAGAGGATGGAAAGCTCTGCAAGTGAGGACAGTGGCAATTCAGCCCCCTCCCTGCATTCACTGGCAGTGCCATCACTCATTGAAACTCCCATTGAAGTGACTGAAGCAGTTCAATGCCCATTAAAAGCAGGTGACAGCTGGGCTCCATCTCAGCAGTACTGCATGACTTAGGTCAAAAGACACCTATTGAGTGGAATGGAAAACTGCTGTGAGGACTAAACAACTTCTGCTTGATTCATCTGACCAAAGTGATCTCCAGCTTTCACATTTGTTTAAATTTAATGCCACAATTACTGACTAGATTTTAGCCCAAATGCAGCAATAAGAGTACATATTGATTTGTTACACCAGTCTTACAACTTCATGGGAGCAATTTTTTGAGCTCACCACTAAACTTCTACCCAGAACATTGAGTTTGGGTAACAGTTAGAAGAAAACCCTTTGGATTCCTCTGCCAGTGGCATATACAATGTAAATGTTACAGCAACTCAGTCAATTACAGTTTTGCTAAAAGGGGGTCTGATATCCTAAGACCACAAGGATGGCTTTTCCATTTAAATAAGATACTATTCTTTATTCTTCAATTTTAGGCAAAGGCAGAAATTAGTATCTGTTATGCTGTGTTTTTTCTGATAAACGTTACAAAGGACAAACAGATCGTAAAACAAATGTTTTGCCTCCTTGCATGTGCTTTCAACCTCTTCTAAACTGACCATCTTTATTTGGCTTTCTTATCATTGTATTAGTCATGAAAGTAACAAACCACCAAACAAAAATGATTGTCACTGTGCACTATGTCACTGTTATACCCTCCCACCATAAAAATGCTTGGTTCCAGCTGTCACAAAGCTACAGCTGGCTGAGGCTCCTACACTCCTCAAGCATGCAGGATTGATCACTCAGGAAAAGATGAACTAGGTAGGACTTTGGCCTGACCCAGTGTGACAGCAGTTAATTTCTCACTGGAATTCCTGATGGACTTCAGTAAGCAAAAATGTTAACCAGCCTTTGCCTCTTATCTGAGGGTTACACAGGTTGTAGATGTTCTTTTTCTTGGATAATTTTTTTTCCTCTCTTGAGGTTAGGGGTAACAGCAATGAAAGTAAACTAATTCTTCGGACAAACTAAATTCCTTTGTCTACTTTTGTGCTGTAAGAACCTGATCCTAGGTACGGCATCTCATGCCTTTGGAACAATAGATGTTACATAATTTGGTAGAGAAAACGGTGTCTCTGAAAAGACAGGAATTACATGCTAGCAGTAGCTGAAGGTAGTAGTTGTCATTTTAAGACCTCAGAATATAACCCTGAAAAGTCAATACATTATGAATTAGGAAGGCCTTAATGTTTTATTGCCAGCAGTAAAATCTGGCGGGAGCTAAAGATCAGTTTTGTGACATCCAGTGGGTAGTTAAGGGCAGTTGTGTTAGCTGACAGCTTCTTGAGCTATAAAAAGCATGTTGTCTGAGCCCAACCCATGTTTTTCTTTGAGCCAGACAGGGCTGTTTTCTCTGCTGGAGAGGGGGAAAGAAGAGCTTTTTGGGGACTGCTCTAGGTACAGGCCTGGGATATCTTACTTTTCTGCAGTATTTGGAAAAAAGTGAAGAACTTGCTTGTCATCACTTAAATTAAGGACTGTGAGGCATTTTGGAAATTTAAGAAGCCCTTTTAACTTAACTAGTGTATAGGAGTCTCAATCAAATGATGTTTGGAGAAAGGATTTTTTGTTTTTTTTTGTTAATCTGCAATAAGGAGGAGATTAGGACAATGTACAAGCAGCACTACAGGTAACAACTTGTTGAGGCTTTCTTAGTTATTGAGGACTGATGTCTAAGAGTGTGTGTGGCCACTGAGAGCAATGCTGCCCAGCTCTGCTTGTCGGGAGCAGTGGACTCAGAGCTGCAGGGGTTTGCAGGTGCCGTTTACAGTAGCTGAAGTAGCCTCCTGTCAGTCAGGTGCTGATGCTTTCACTCAGTGAGAATACAGCAAATTTTAATCATGTTTGCAAAGTAACTTCAACAGCTCTAGTACTTCTAAACCAGTAAATTAAATTGTAGAATCCTACTGTTAGTCTTCTAATTTAGCCTTCATACCACAGTAACTACAGGAAATGTTCCCTCTTTTAAGCTTTGTTGTTTCTGTATTCTAAGCACAATACTGCCTTAGCTGCAGCAATATGAAAATGGAAGATGCTTTTCTGGAATATATCTTGCTTCCAAATAGAAGTTTATCAGTTTCCTCAGTAATTTCTGCATCCACAGACTTTCCCCACTACTTACATGAAATGAACCCCATGGAGCAGCAGTAAACTCTTGATACTCGCTAATGATATCAGGCCACCCACAGATGTTCAAAAAAATGACTGCTTGATGGTTCAGATGGTCTGGTCACTGAGCTTGAATTTGTAGCAAAACTGAGATTGCCTTGTACACTTGAGTTGAGCCCTTTAGACCATTTTAAAGTATTTCTGTTCCTGAAGGCCCAGCAGGAAGATAAGCTGTTTTCATTCAGAGTATCCAAGAGAGATTGAAAGACAGAAAACTAATCACAATTTAAAGATTATTCTTCTTTTCTTTGGCATAAGTGGGTCTGAGGTTTTGGTGAAGGTATTTGTAATTCTTGCTATTGGATGGTTCTTCCTTTAAACATTCTAGGAACTATCCCAGGACATTGGAGTAAAATTCTGAAAATAGAGACAGTAGGCTTCTAAATGGAAGCTTTTGCCCTCATGGTTTTACCTACTGGACAGGAGCAGCTCAGTGTTAGGCGTGGCTCCTGCTGTGCCAAAATGGAGAGCTGTGCTGTTGGAATGCTGTGTGCCATGGCACAGTGCACTGCAATGTTGAGCTGTGCCATGGCACAGTGTAAGCTGGAACCTATTGAAATCCATAGAGGAGGGACAATTCTTGTTGGTGAAAGGGTGCAACAGAAGCCAGAGAACTAATTTCCCATTTAGAGAGTGTCAGATGTATCTTTGGAAACCCACAGCAGTGCTCAACTCTTGTGCAAGGTGCCTGATCTCAAAATACCTGCTTCCAGAAGTGTCTGTCAGCTGGAACCTTTATCTTCCTGGGACATGCAAGATTAGGGGCTCATGGCCATATTTCAGCAGGGCTTGTCAGGGCAGACTTGGTATCAAAGGCTTGCATAGAGTGATTGCAGAGGAGGGGTGGGAACGTGTTCTATCATGCAAAAACAGCTGGGATGGGAGTGGAGAGTTTCTTTTTGTTAGCAAATTAATTTTCTCAGAGGCCCTAAGATTTTCTGCCCAGCAATGGGGCTGCATTCTAAAGTGCATTACTGTTTGAAGTCTGCCACAGACCTGGACATATTTACTCAAACACAAATCTGACCAGTTAGGGAAAGTTTTCTTTCCCTTTTTTTTTTTTTTTTTGTAATTACTGTGGGTAGTTCAGAAATCAGGAGCAACTGCTACAAAAAAACCCAACCCCCCCCCAACATTTTGTAGCAGAAGCATAGTATAGAAACAGTGGTAAAGGAACACTTCTTGCTTGTTTTCTTGGATATTTTCTGTCTCAGTCATGCACCTATACCAACTGCACAAGTTTAGTACCCTGTTCACAAAACATCTTCAGCAATGTCCCTAAGTTGTCTGCAGGCCTACAGATGGGCTTTAGGCCCTGTGGTTGACTTTTGCCAGTGGGTTCAGAGCTGCCATCCTTACCTGGCTGGCTCAGCACATGACAACACCAATATTTGCTGCTGTAGGAGCAGCACATCTAAAGTCCTCGTACATGGATGCTAGAAAACAGCTCAGCGACCCAAGTTTAAGATGACACCTTTCTTGTACAGCCCTGACTTCACAGAATCTGGAGCCAGGCTTGATCATCCTTCAACTACCTGTTCTTGCATAGGAAGAATAGGATTTTAAGGGGAAAGGAGAAGAATTTAACCTGGGGGTAAGGAAAGAGCCTGTAGGGATAGTCATAGTTCTGTAGTGATCACATTCTGTGGGGATGTTCCACTTTTCCTTGTACACCTGATGGTCATGAGCCCCCTTTGGGAGTTCCTGCTATTGTCTCTTGAATCCTGATATGAACAGCAGAAAATTGGGCTCTAATGTTGTATTCATTTACCCCAGCAGGAGTGAGGAGTCAGTATTTTTACAGATTGTCTCATACTTGTTTTGTACAAAGTGTCCTTTAAATTTCACCTGTGGCTTTTTGCCAGACACTGCTTGCACATGGTTAGTTTTGTGTACCCAGCTGCAAGTCCTTCATGTGAAAAGCTTTTTGTGCAACAAATTCAAGATCAATTAGCAAACAGGAACATCTACATTTGCTTTCCTAAATGCTGATTTAGGCACATAGGTCATATTCAGTAGGGCTTTTCTTAGAGCTGTTGAATTCTCAACAGTTACAGCAGTGAACTCAGCCTTATACCCTAAAAAAAAACTCTCAAATTGCCACAGCTCGTCTGGCAAGGAAGTTTCTAGAAACTATGGCTAGACATGACTTCGAATACCAAGTCCCACTTCTGCAGCTTCTTGATTTCATTACGTGCCTGGGCAGTACAGGGAGGTTTAACAACTCCAGTGAAACCCATTTAACCTTGCAGCACAGGTAACAGTGTCAGTCTAGCTGATGCTGACAGCTTGTTGCCTCACTAAAAGTCTAAGGGCAATTCTGTGAGACAGCTTTATGACCCATAATGGAAAGAAAAACACACAAACATAATCTCTCTGATTACTGAGGTACATTTGTTTTCAGGTTTGAGGAATCTGAACTGCTCTGCCAGTTTCTCCAGTAAAGCAGGCAGGGTTTTTTATCATGCCGTCAGCAAAACCGGCCTTGTTCTATACACTGTACACATTATCTAGGTTGGTTCAGCTGCAATGATAAATATTGCAGAATCAAACTCACTGAAGTTTTCCTGGCACTGAGGGTCATACTCCCAGGTGTTCTGTGCATTTATAGTGCATTCTGGGAGTTCTGCTGAGGCACAGAAGTGTTTTGGTGTTTAGTAAAAGCAACAAATCTCTGCTTGGACCCCTGTACACCCCAGTCTTCACATGGATGGAGTAGACATAGGATGCCACCTGACTCCCAGCTCCAGCCAGGTGCACTGCCTGCAGGCAGTGGCCAAACTTACCCTGTATTTCTGCCTTACACTAATTTGCTCACCAGCACCTTAATTATTTAATCACCTGTGTGACTCAATTTTTACCATGGCAAGGTGATAATTCTGATTTATTAATAAAAGAATAAAGAAAGCTGTTCAATGGTCACCATAGTAAATACCTGCCAGTTAATCCCTTTCATGTACCTCCTGTTTTTTAATAAAAAGATGTTAAAATTCCAAAGACACAGAAGCAATAATAGGTTTTGCATGATGGCCCTAATGAATCTCTGGAGCCCAGTGTCACATCCATATCGGCTGCTGTTTTGTTCACTTATTTCCCTCCTGCCCTTTCTCCTTCTGCCCAGAGCTAATTATCATAATTGAAAATCTGGAGGAGATTTTGTAACGGGAAGAGAGCATGTCTATCTGTAAAAACAAATGTAATAAGGACAGATAGAATAGATTAAATAGGACTTGGGAAAAGCCATCTTGGCTTCCAGTGCTCCGTAGTGGTTCCCTGAAGCAGTAGTGCTAACACAGTTTGAGAGGAAGTCATTCCAGCAGAATTAGTGTCAGGATCAGGAATGAGTGACCATGAGCCTTGCAACAGGCTTGAGAGGAAGGTAGAAAAAGCACAGGGATTCTTACTGGAGAGTTACTCAAGAAAGGACTGTTCATTGAGTTGCCTCTGGATTTAAACAGCTTCTTGGAGGCTGCTGTTCACTGACCATTTCCTGACAGTAGCACTAATGAGCTGCAATGTGTTCTGTTTTTTGCAGGTGGAGTGCGCGGGGTAGCACGAGGTGGGATCGCAGGCCTGACCCTGACTGGCCTCTACGCCCTGTACAACAACTGGGAGCACATGAAGGGCTCCCTAGCCCGGCAGTCCCTGTGAGCAGGGCAGAGGACACGCTTGCTTAGTCACCAATCAAATCAATTGTGAGATCTATCTGGTGCCCTTTGCTATTTTATTTACAATTAGTGTGAAACCGATGGAAGCTGTGCTGGGAGGAACCTCTTGACACCGGGTAGCTGGACTGGCCCTTCCCACCAGCCAGTTGCTGGAGAGGCAGCAATATTTTTTGGACCTGCAAGTGAACAGAGTGGCCACCAAGACAGAGTCTCCCTGCCATGCTCCCCAAGCAGCCCTGGCCAGAGCTGCCAGGCATGCTGGGCCCCCATAGCTGATCCTGCTCACTGCCAGGTTTGTTGGGTGCCTGTAAGGTCTGTGTCCATGGAGCATTCCCTGCAGTCCCAGCGCCTCGCCCGGCAGCGCAGCCCCAGTAGCCATGGCACAGCAGGGCTTGCTATTCTGAGAGCACAAGGCAAGCTAGCAAAAGGGACATCATCAGAATAAAACTTACTCAAACCCGTTTCAATCCTTTGCTCTTCCTGCTACAAAAGCATTCTGCATCCAGTGACCTTTTTATGGATTCATTTTAATGACCAGTGTGATGAAATCCTGGGGGAGTTGGTGGGTGAGGGGAACTGGACAAGCAGGATGATCATCTGTCTCCTGCTGGGTGGCTATGGCATACCAGGGCTTGACTTCACTCCCTTATTTGCTCTAACAAATTGATGGTTTATGGATGAAATACAGTTGCTGTTGCAGAATAGCTGCCAGTGGATTATCAAAACATTTGGGTGCTCCAATATCCCAGAACTCATTTAGCCAACAATTAGAAATCAAACAGTATAAAGACTGCGCTCATTACCTATTATAGGACTTCTAATTAGCAAGAAACTTTTTGCCTGAAGTACCATATGTAGGTTATTGGTATAACAAAGACTGTGATGAACCTATATGTTCTCCAGAGTTAAATTTAAACCATGTACAAAGTATTATTTGCAGATAAATTAAACAGTAAGTTGGGAATTAGTTCAGTAATTGGAGTTATTGTGTAAGAACTCATCCCTTCTGCATTTAAATAATTAAATAGGTGAATTATTGAAGAGGCCTGAAGACAGGGAAGGCAGAGCAAGGGAAAAACAGGGAACTTAGCGGTCAGCAGACAACATAATGCAAACCAAGGTGACATTTGAGTTTTCACTACTGAAACAGCTCTTAGTAATTAGATTGCATACACCAAAATAAAAACAACAAAAGTAGTAGAAGGAAGGTGGTAGCGCTTACCTTCCCCCAAGAAGAAATACCACTTTGCTAGGAAGCCTCATTGGTAGCAAATAACCACTGAGACCAGCTTTTTATAGAGCAAGTGCTCCAGCTAATGAGCCATCACAGGTGAACTCAATTTGCTTTGCTTGGCTGCCAGGTCAAATTAGTTGCTTTATGCCAGCACTTAACGTGGCATAAAGGAAGCAGGCCCTTTGTCACCCCCTGTGTCAATGCTGGTTTTGTTAAGCTTTATGTTCTGCAATTCTGTAGTGCTCTGCATGTTGTTATTGTGTGAGAGCTGGACTTTCTTCCTAGCATGCATTTTTTGAGGGCTGTACCACCAAAGAAACTGTGTTTCCCCCCACTTCCCCCTTCCAGGCTGCAGAGGGGTGATGTGGGCTTCATCTGCACAGCGCTGTCACATGGGACATCAGGAAAACACGTGCACTTCTGAGCTTTCTGTCCCCACTGGCATCAGTGAGTTCCTCCCCTGCACGTTTCCTGGTCACCGCTGGTTGGACTTGTGTTCCTGCACTTTTGACTATGCTGGATGAAGGATTGAGAACTGCTTTGGGGTTGATGGGGGGCAGGGGTGGCTTTTTAAATGTCAGGAACTCTGTAATGTATCTTAGGTTTTCTTAAGATTTTTCAGGACTAAAATGTGACGCAGGAACTGTCTGCCCTGACTGAAGTGGTTAAACCATGAAGCTTAACAAATGTACTTCCTTCTTCGGTGCACTGGAGATAATACAGAAACAAGCCTTTTCAAGTTCATAGTTGGCGCAGCCTTAAGGCTAGGCTGAGTCTTGATCAACTTAGCATGTTATCAGGTCTGCAGTGTGCTCAGATTTCCTGGAACTGCTTGCTTCAAGGGCAGAGCTGAGAGCATTTTTCTGAAATAGCTGTGTTACAGCTGTTAAAAGTTTTGGTTCATAATCTCTTTGTATATGGAGTAATCTGTAGGTTGAGCTATGAAACACAACCAGCACAGAGGCAGCTGTGAGGGAAGCAAATTGTATGATACAATACAGAGAATGTATTTACAATATTCTGTGTCATGACATACTGCATTCATGATTTACTGGAAATCAGTATAAAGTTGCTACTTTAAATTGTGACCAGAAATATATCCAAGTTCAGTAGGAATAAAAGTATGTAAAATCAAGTTGAAAACAGAATTTGGCTCAAGTTAGAGCCCTCTCATGCAGTGTTACATAAATGTGAGCATGGGAGAGACCTTGACTGTCTTGGAAGAGTGGGGTTTTGGTGCCAGGTGTGGTATCTTTGCTGATAGATCCAAGGAAGCTTTCCATGCTGTGGCACCAAGTGAGGGAGCTGAGACAGCAGGTGTAATGGAAGGGTTTTGAGTCTTGTGAAGCTGGTTCTGCTCAGTCTTTGGAACAGAAAGGCAAATCCACTTACACCATTCCCTGTCAGCAGGTGACTTCTCATGTGGTTGGAGGAATTTGTTGAAAAATCACTATTTAGGGTGGAAATCTCTGGGCACCCTGAAGCAGAAGCAGCTTCTGAAAACGGGAGGCAAATGTATGTTAGGGCAGAAAAACCATCCTGTGTTCATAGTCTGTTTCCTGTGATCTAATCTGGGACTTCAAAAGGAGGGGGGAAATCCTTTTGTATGTTTTAACAGAAGGTTACCCCTGTACTTAATAAATTCTAGATAGGAAACGAATGTTTAAAGTGGAGCTTTTTGCACTCTGTGAGTGTTGGTCTGTGCTGTTCAATGCCAGCCGGTGCAGGGACACCAGCGGGTACCCCAGCCCTGTTTGATACTTTCCCAGCATGGCTAATGCCTGCTCTGTGTTCCTCGCAGGTATTTCCCCCTCTGTCAGCTCCCCTCTCTCCCTGCCCTGTGGGAGCAGCTGCCCCACTGACTCCACAGCTGTTCTGAGAACAAGGAGTTGAAGGGGCTGGTGCCCCAGGAGCCTGTGGCCACCCTGCTCCAGGGAGGTGTGAGGGAAAGAAGCATTCCTCAGTACAGGACATCAATCTCATAGCTCAGCTTGTTCAAAGAAAGTTCTCCAGCCCTTTGAGAACCCATGAAGAGCATTCGCTTCCTGCTACTCTGTCCTTGTCTTGGGATAATTTTGAAGTACTTTTGATACACATTCAGGTGTTCTGCATGTGACTGCTTCTAACAAAGAACTTACAGTCCACTTTAAAAAATAAGATGTGTGTGTGCACCCCCACATGAAATTTAAGGTATCGTGGTTGAAAGGCTGCCAGGCCCAGCTGTAAATGTTCTCCTCATGAACAATGAACACTGCAGACTGCAGTTAAATACTGGAAAATACTCAGTGGAGGAACCAGTCGTGCAGGGAGGCTGATTTTCAAACACCAGGGAGACAGAGAGGAACTCACTTCCAATTGCACAATGTTCTTCAGCCATGGGAGAAGAGGACTAAATGCCACTGAAATCCATGAATCCTCACTAAGTATTCAAGAGTGCTAAGAAGCAAATGGGTCATTTTGTCCAAGTCCATTTCTTCCAACAGCTGAGCAAAGCCCAGGAGACTGAGACACACCAGCTGTGTGTAGGAGTGTGCCAGCTCCCAGAGTTTCCCTGCTCTGGAGCTCAGTGCAGCTCCAGGCAGTGGTGAAATGAACTTAAGCACGTGAATCCCAGTTGGGTGGAAGCACAACTGTAGCGGCTTCCAGACAGAGGCAAGCGGGACACGTGCCACAGCAGTTTTAGTTGACCATCTTGTAAATGAGACACAACACACACTTTGGTTGCAATTATTTTTTAATGGAAAAGACTAATCAATGTTTTACATAAATATCAATTAGTGACAAGTCAGTTGAGTAAATGAATACATACCCCCAAGTTTCAAAGGCTCATAATGAACTGACAAAGTAGCACACAATGAGGACTACATGGAATTAATTGGAAGAGGTGGGCTGCACATCAATCCCCTTAATTAAGTTCAACTGCTGATCACATCTGTTACTGGAGTTAGTCACAGTGCAGTCTTCCCATGGAGCAAGAAGGACACATGAAGGGGAAAGTGAACTCCTAAAACACCTCTCTGCCTGCAGCAGAAAGCCCTGGCTATGAAAGTACAAAAGCCTCAAGTGTTTTACTGATGTTAAGCCCTTTCAGGGTCTGGTTTCAGATGCGCAGTCTCCCCTTCTCAGACTAAAAACTTACTTTTAAATGAATGCACAGGATTGATCAGACAGGAATGTGTTCACACTGCAAAGTGACACCAAGGTCGGATCTTAATTTATTTTCTACAGGGTTGTGAAGAACTCAAATCACTTTTATTTCCAGGCAGGCTGCAGGGATGGGGAGAAGGGGGGCTTATTTTCATAGTCATAAAGAGCAATTTGTTAAGTGAGTAGAAGCTGCGCCAGAAACTATGGAGCTTCACAGTTTTTCCATGGAGCCTGACAGGCATGATCCACGTTTCCATATAATGTCTTTGCACTCGTTCCTACAGGCTCAAAAGGCTAAATATCTGAAGAGGTATTGCTCACATTATGTCCACAGCTTCAGGAAGATCCAAGTTACTGGACCCCACTTTCACATACATAATCACATGGAAGCCACAGATTAAATACCTTTAAGCTGCATCAGTGGGAGCCACAGTTTGCCAACTTAGTGTTTCCCAATTAAACAGCAGGTCATCAGTCTGCAGAAGGCATCTAATTCCCCAAATATTACTTTTAAATATTATGTGGCTAAGATGCCTGCTTTCCAGTGGTTTAGTCAATAAGCATTCATTATGAATTATCTAGAACTAACAGAAACACACATTTCATTTTACAGCTTTTTCAGTGACATTCAAGTAGTTTGTAAATGCTGGGGACACAGTAGGGTCTGATCTACTGGCGCATGAAAATTAACACCCTACCCTGTTCTCTGAAAGGCTCAAAATTCACAAGAAGAGTTTTGATTTAAAACTAAGTTACCAATTCTCCTGTCACATGTTAGGTCCCATAAATCCATGTATTTTTCAAAGTCTGGATTTCACATATTTAGCTGGGAAATGCACCGACACAAGATGCAAATGAAACCTCTGAAGTGAGCAACTGCTCCATAAAACAAATTGCTTGCAAGTACAGCCTAAGTAAGCTGGAACCCAACGCATGACAGTTGTAGCAGCTGAAAGAACAGCAGCACTTCTAAAGTCACTGTCAAAGGTGAAAGTTCCACAGCACCAGAAATATCCTGCTTTATACCTGCACTGGCTTCAACATACTTCAAGTGACAACCCATTAAAGATCCTTGTATTCCCATAACAGATACAAATTTGCTAACACCTCTAAAGCATCAGATTAAATATGGTCAGTGGGTTTATATTTCAGAATTAGTGACAACAAAAAGGGATCTTCTGCACCAGAACTCTGTTAGATAAGGAATCTTTCTTTTTGTTATAATTTTAGAAGAGAAAGCAGATGGCCAAACACAAAACACAAGCACTCAGCTGGCTGCAGTCACTCAGCGTGATGTGGGACTGATAGCAGGAAGGGGATGATTTCAACACATCCAGTTCTTCACATCTAAACAAATTTAAAATAGGGTTATTATTCTCTTTGATAAATAGCAACACTTTGGAAAAAAAAAACTACTATAAGATACCCTTGAAAAAAAGTGGTATTAATATTCCTCCTAGAACTGAGGATCCTGCCTTTTGGGGTTTCAAATACTCCTGCTAAGGACCATTTTCATTCATTTCAAAAACAATGACAAAGAGTTATCATCAGAAAGGAAAGACATGAGGTCAGCTGGAAATACATTACTAAGGTAAGAAAGAAGCTGCCTGAAGATTGATACATTAATTCCCTATCTCAGTTACAATCAGAGTTACCAAGTGTCAATCAGTTGAGAGGTTTACACAAGGACAGAAGTCATTCCCTCCCTGGCCTGTGATCAAAAGAGGAGGAAAAATAACAAAGGAGAATGGTCCCCGCTGTTAAAAAGGTGTATGGGGAGGAAATTACTATGCTGTTAAACATAATTTAAAGAGTTGAAGGTGACCATTAGCTATCAGTGTCTGTGTTCTGTACCCCCAAGTACAGGCTCAGCTGTTCTAATAAATTCTGTATCCTACCTGTAAAGGAGACCGATACAGCCATTTTTCGTTATCTCCACTGAGTTTCATACAGGCAAAAAGGTCACAAACTGTAGGAAGGCCAAAGTCCTGAAAGAGAAGTCACCTTAATTACCAACCCCAAACATAAATACATTCTTATGTATCTTCAAATTCTGTAAAGTGTTCAAAACCAAAACTGATTTCTGAGTCTTTGAGATTAATACCTTCTTCCTTTAGTGTAACATATTAACTTGTTTAGTGCTAAGTAACTAATAATTGCAAAAACATTAAAAGAGCCAAGAAATCTAAAAGCTTTCAGTCAGTATTATCCAGAAGAGCTACGACTTTGGAAGAGAATTAAGCCATTAAATTCAGTAAAGCAATAAACCTGGCACATAAGACACAAAAGTATCAAAAACTTATGCTCACTTGTGCTTTCTTGCGCAGAAGCCATTTATCTTCCACTGGAGGCAGGTTTGCATTTTCTAGGTCATTTGAAGCCAACACCCAACTGTTTACATTTAAGGGGAGGTGGAATGGAGCCAAGAGGTCTAGGCAAGGACTCTTGAAACTCTTGTCTGCTTTTTCCCGACTCTCCTTTTCTTCTGTGCTTTCTGCTTTTTGCTCAGCCTTGGCCAGCCAGCTTGTCAGAGGCCTCTCGAGCAATGCCTTCCAGGGCTCTGCGATCTCTGCTGAATAATCTGCTTTCTCTGCACTCACGGGTTCCCTTGGGAGCTGCTGGGCAGGGCTAAGCCAGGAATTGGCAGCAAACTTGGTCTTCTCATGCTCAGGGTCTGGTACATCTCTCTGGCTGACCGGAACTCCATTTTTGTCCTTCCCATCTTTCTTCAGGAGCCATTTGCAAAGAGCCTCTTTTCCACAGTTTTCATCACACACACATTCTGAAAAGCTGGCACACAGATCATTAGCTTTGCACACATCTTCCACTTTAAAGGGGGCCTGAGGATGCTGAAGAAGCCAAGCATTTACAGCAGATGTAGTGGGTAATTTCTTTCCATCAAGATGCTCATTCAGGCACTTCAGATTTCCCAGGTTCTCAATTTCCACACTTTTGCTCTGGCTGCCACGACAACTGGTACATGTTTCAGCTTTGAGGAGCCAATCATTCAAATTACATTCCTCTCTAAAAGGTTTAAATTCATTCTTCCATTTCTCATCTGAAGCAATACTTGCATTTTCTGTGTCAGGAGTAAGCAGCCAGTCAGAAAGGTCCATCTCTTCTTGTCCAAGGGATTCTAATTCCTCCACCTTTTCAATAGTGGAAAAGGATGAGTTGAGAGTAGAGGTGGAGTCCTTGCGACCAGGGGAATCTGTCTTCCCAGCAACATCACGCTGCTGATTGTGCAGGAGCCAGTTCTCCAAATCCTTCAGATTACCCCAGGCTTGCTCAAAATAGCAGACTTTGGAAGAATTCAAATCCTAGTAAAGACACATTGAAATACATCTATTAAAACTAAAAGACAATCTTCGGTAACTGTATAGTTAGAGCTCAGAGCATTCAGCTAGTAAGTGCCAAAGCATCAGATGAACATAACGCAGAATGAAGAGTACTACAGAAGGTTTCATTCCCACCACATTCTCCTTGCAATCAGGTACAGTGTTTTCCCCTCTGTTCAAAACTAGGTTAGCACACAAAAGATTTACCTGGCTGGGCTCTGACACACACTTTTGGGTAACCCATTCCTCAAGATTGGTGCTGGGAACATAGGGAGCCTGGCGCACACCCACAGGCCTGCTTCCAAGTAACCAGCCAGCCAGCGAGGCACTCACTGTCCCACACTGCATCTGCTGCTGAGAGAGAATGCCCTTGGTTAGCAGAAAGACTGACTGCTGAGCCAGCCTATGGTGAACATCAACACAGGCATTCAGCAGGCAGCAGTATTGCTGCACCAGAAGGAAACACAGTCCCCTCTAATGATGAAAAAAACCCATAGGAATTGGATAGTTCTAACATCAAGGAACATTCAATTAAGAAATCCTGTCAGTCACACCCCACATACACTCTCACACTCTGTTCTTGCCTGTCTGCTCCTGGAGCAGCTACAGTGTCAGACCACTCTGCTCACCCTAGCCACTGCTACTGGCCACTCAAGCATCTTCACAAACAAACACAAGCCATTACTCAAGCTCACATCACATGCTTGAGTTCTCCTCTTTCCTCTAATGCAATTAAACACTCACACACAGGTCAATCTTACCTGCTCACAGTTCATTAGGGCACAACTCTGCCCTGGGAACCAGGGAGAAGCATTCTCTCTCTCTGAAGTTTGCTGAAAGAAAAGTAAAAATTAATTTAAATCTCCGTTTCGTCCAGTTTCTAGGACAAATTCTACAATGAAGCAGAAGTAAAGCACAGTTACAAATGCTCAGTGCTTTACGGCTAACAATGGTCTCAACATTTACAACAGAATGGAGAAAAATTGACTATAAAAATACTACCTTGAATCTGCTTCCTTTAACAGAATTGTCTCCAATAATACAGGAAATATGCTGCTTACATAAGAATTCCAAAATACTTTTATCACAGAAAACATCTACTATGCTTTAGCTATTGCTATCTAAAGAAAACAGCAACGAATTTTCATCTGCTGGAATAGAGTAAGAATGCAGTAGTCATTCCCTCAGCCTCTGCCAAAATACATTAAAATACATGTACATAACTAAACTCAGTGAAAACTACATGCAATAATTAATAAATCACTGTGTATTTATTATACAGCTAAAATTATATGACTCGCACACAGAATCCATTCAAGCTGTCACTAAAAGCAAAAATATCACTTGGAATATATTGCTCTACTGAAAAAAAAAAATATTTGAGGCAAGTATTCCAACCCAGGGAAGTCCTGGTGCTTACCATCGTTTTAATGGAACCAAATGAGGTAATAGCTTGGCGAAGGTAAGACGTGTCAGCCTCAAAGTTCAGGATGGAAGACTCTTCAGGTTTAAGTGTAAGACTTTCCAGTCTGAAAGAGAAAGGTGATAGTTACAGGAAGGAAAAAAATTACATTCCTCTTCATCTGTCCTGTCTTGGAAGTCAGTCCATTATTTCATAAAAAGGCTTTCATGCTACTTGGCAATAATGAGGTAACAAAGAAGACTTTTGATACTGCATACAAGAAAGGAATGGCTATCTACAAACCAAGAACAGAATAAACTGCCAGCAAAATACAACTTTCACCTTCTTACTTCAGCTGCCATCAACAACTAATATTTGAAATGATCCACATAAGCGAGTACCTCTCCTGCTCATTATAGTCCTGATTTATCACCTCAGACTGCTGTTCTTATTTCTAGGAACTATTAAAAATGTAGGAACAGTGAGATATGTTAGTTCTATTAGAATAAAAAATCAGATTAAATTCATAAGTTAAAATAAACCAAACTGTGTTAACTTGCATCATAAAATATATTTACCTCTCCAGGCAAATTGAAATCTGGTTTGCCAGTTCGTTACTGTAGGAGTGTTCCAGCTGATGAATAAGGCAACTGAACTGTCCCAAGTACTGCATGGAGGACAAAACACACGTTATTGTTTCAGCTTCCAAGATTAAAGTTGAGCCAATACTTGCAAGGACAATGTTTGCTTGAAAATGCCAGTGCAGCAACTGACAGCTAAGCCTTACCCAGTAGAGCTGCTGTGCCTGCTGCTGCAAGGCCTCCTGTTTGAGCTGCTGGATGAGATCCACCTGCTCGAAAAGCCACACCTCACGGCTGCGCAGGCATTCCAGCTGCCGGCTGATGTGGCTGTGGATCTTGGCCTTGACCTGTCAGGAAACACTCACCATTTCTACATCTGTCAAGCAGAGTGGATGTACATGTGCTGCACTGAGTACAAACTACTGTTTGTCAGTGGCAAGTGGTATTTTTGGAGTGATTTATTTCTCAAAAGTTCATCACAGTCACCCACAGCACCACATGACTCAGGTTAGTAAAAGTTCCAAGGTTACCTTTAAAGAGGTATCAAAGAATAACGTTATTTGTAATCTCTCTCTATTCTGATGTTTCAATCAACAATCAGCTTCTGGAAATTCTGCATGCCTAAGCTTGCAGAATTGATAAAGATATACAGGAATACTTTTATCAAGAGCATGGTAAAATGACACAGCAATGTGTTTGCAAATTGCTAGGAAAATTTTAGACCACCATGATAATAGTAAATATTCTGTAATAATAAAAACTTTAATTGAAATCACGTTAGTTATGAAAAAATCTATAAGAAGTAATTTAATATTACCTCCCGCCAGTTTTCTTTAATCTGCTGCTCAGCTTTGACAATTCCAGATATAGCTGTTTCCAAGTCCTTCTTTGCTTGAAGGCACTTTGCCAGAGTCTCACTGCTGCAGGAATTTCTGTTTCTATCTTGTGGTGGACTCATTCTTGAAGTGTTCCTAAAACACAATGGAAAAAACTATTTCTTAATAGTTTCTATTCCTCTTTAACAGAAGAGGAAGGGCATCATATGAAGAACCATCTGCTCTACTTCACTATAAAGGTGAACAAAAAAGCCCCCAAGACTCTACACAGATGCAAGTTTTCTAAACATAGATAAAGCTCTCCTCCAGGAGAAACAACGGTCTCTCAAACACCTCGGCCCACAGAATTTGCACAATCACAGGAAAACCAACAGATATTTGACAACAGCTTCAGCCACAGGAGTTTAGGCAATCCTCCCCCACCAGTCACCTTCCTCCAGTTTTTATGCCTAGCCAGCAAACTCCAGAGCTGAGGGGCTGGTTCAGGCAAGGTCCAGCAGCAATGCTGGAGCTGGGGGAGAATGGCCTGACCAGGGGCAGGAAATATTTCCATCACCCTTCTTTCCTCTGCAGGCAAATGAGCTGGCTCCAATAAATGAGAAAATTCCAATACCGTTTCACTAACTGAAAACCCACATGTTGCTACAAAGATCATTCTTTACTAAGCTACAAAGGCCAGAATTTTCACAGCTACCCATTTTGTCCTGGTCACAGATGAGGTAACAGCTTCAGCACCGTTTCAAGTAGAAGGGGCTCAAATACAAAATTTCTACAGAAGTTATACTGGCAAGGACTCTGCAAGTAAGGGGAAAAAGATAGTATGGATTTTTAGTAAAAATGGGAAGGATCACTGTAAGCACTTTTCCTAAACAGTGGGTTATTTTGTTACCAAAGAGTTTGAATTCTCCTGTCAGTTTCATGAGATTCCTGAAGCACTGAACATTCACAGTATTTATTCTATTTAAACAAGTCCTCAGCAATGACAACTATGGAAATTCCCAGCAGATTTAAAGCATATACATGTGCCAATCTAAAATGCCACAAATTTTACCACTACTCTGGAGGGAACTGAAAGTAGTTTTGAATGTGACAAGACAACCAAGACCTTGTGTTACTGAGCAGCTATTTAGTCTGCAATTTCCAAGCCCCATGATCATATAAACTGCAACCCAAAAGTCCTTCTACAGGAAGATACAAAAGACAGATATAAAAGTGTGTGTTTCACACAGGAGAGGGCTAAGAGTGGCTTGCAAGTGGAAGGTGACAGTAAAAGCAATGTTCACGGTGGGGCAGGAGCAGAGGCTGCACCTCCCTTAGTTCCCTCAGCACCACGGGCTTCCTATCTCTCCAGCACCTCCGGACACAAGACATAGACTAGGCAAAGAAGCTACCCCAAGACCCTGCACACAACTCAATCCCATCCTCACCATAACATCTCTCATCCTCTAGGAACTGCAGAGCACAAATACAAGAGACCGCAAATGTAATATTTAAGTTTATGTTGTTTTGCACCAAATCAGACAGTGCAGAAGTCCGAAATACATCATTCTCCATGCTGTGCTGTGAACACCAGTTTTGTGCCAGTATTTACACACTCTAGCTTGTTCACAGGTTCAGTTCTGTAAGGTTTCATGATCTTCACCATGCTAGCAACATTTAATAAAAGGTAAGCTAAGCTTTTTCTCACAACACTCCCTAGACTTTATTTTGCTTTTCAACTCTCATGTACAACCTACAGGAAGTAGGAGCCAACAATGAAAGGAGCCCTAGTTCTCGGATATAATCTAACAAGTACATGACAGCAATACACCCAGCCAAGAAAAGGATATTAGGTACCTTTGAAACCATCATATAGCCAAAAGTAAATTTTAAAAAATCATATTGGTTATTATTTCATTTTTTATATTCTTACATACCGACGAGTCAAAGTCTGAAAGGCTAAATAAAACTACCATATTTGTTCACACAATAGATAATGTACTTAACAACTCTTGTGAAAATTATGTTAACCTACTTTATCACACTCTGTATTAGCAACTTCATAATAGCACAATTAAATTTAAGACGGTTACACACTCTTCTCTAATACTACTGTTTGTTGTTCTTCCTTTTTTCGATGATTGCAAGAGACTCACTCCAGAATGTAAAGAGAGAATGAATGCTGCCTTCCTCCAGCCAGCCAGCTTCTGTTAAAATGGCTGTTCTTAGGCTTTGTCGCAAATAAGCCAGTAAAACTCACATGTTGAGCATGAGAGCCAATCCACCCTTCAATTTCCACAAGTCTCTAACAAAACCAAGTGGGGGCAAGCACCTATTTCCTTGCTTCCCAGTTACTCCTAAATAGCACTAAGAATTTAAAATGTTTTCAGGTCACATGCTCTGAAACACCCGCGATCACACAATTCGGCTCAACAGTAACGGAACACAAGAAGACACACGGCTGCAACACACCATCATTTGCTGTGGCCATTTCCGAGCCATCAAACGGTTTCCAAGCACACGGGGGTCCCCACCAGCCCCCGCTATGTGCGTCACGAGATGCACGCCCCCAGCAGATGAGATCGCACTTACTTTCCGCGCTCAGGAAGCAATCCCGCAATGTCCTGTTTATAAAGCGGCCTCCATGCCCAGGCACGGCCTCCGGAATGCTTTCCGGAATGCCCCTAACCCTGCAAATTCCGCTCCAAGCCCTGGCTCGCTGGAGCGGCCCCGCGCCTTATCGGAGCGGCCCAGCCCGCGCCCCGCCCCGGCCACCGCGCCCGGCCGAGCCGCACGTCGGCAGCGCCGGGGCGGGCTCGGGGCGGGCCGCGACCACCGGCCCCGGGCCGCATCCGCTCTGCCTCGGCCTGGCTCCGCTCAGCCGCAACACCTAGCGCCTCCAAACATCCAACTAGCAGTTGAAACCGCGTAACCTCAACGTTTTGCAACAAAACCGCTATTTCTTGCAACTTCGTAAGTGTGGCAACGTATCTTCTTCATGTAGCAACAA
This sequence comes from Anomalospiza imberbis, assembly GCF_031753505.1. Classification (NCBI taxonomy): domain Eukaryota; kingdom Metazoa; phylum Chordata; class Aves; order Passeriformes; family Viduidae; genus Anomalospiza; species Anomalospiza imberbis. The sequence goes on along the minus strand of NC_089688.1, from coordinate 9,056,365 downwards.
AGCAGACCCGAGCGCTGAGGCAGCAGCAAGAGCTTAAGAGCTGCGACCGACCCAGCTGCCGAGCTCAACCTTCCGTCCCTGGCCGTGCACAGCCCGGCAGTGAGGCTCCCCATCCAGCACTGAGCCTGCGATGTGCCAGAAACACTGACACTGAGCAGCTCGGATGCAAGTTAGTTCCTAGAAAGAACAAAAAGACACGCACACATACACAGTTCTGTCACATCTACTCTTGCTTCCACAATTCCACACACACGGCTGAGGAAAGCACACAGAATGGCCTCGGTTGGAAAGGACCTTGAAAACCACGTCGTTCCAACGCCTCTGCCACAGGCAGGGAGACCTCTCACTAGACCAGGGTGCCCAGCGCCCCATCCAGCCTGGCCTTAAAAACTCCCAGGGATGGGCCATGCACGTGTCCTCGCCTGCATTTAAGCAGTAAAAATGTTATAGCCATGAAACCAAAAGAACTGCCTGAATGATAAGGAAGATGATACTATTGTTCCTAATAGTAAAATAACTACCAGTTTTTACAAGAAGACTTTTGGCTCCGAGATGTTAATTCCCATAGGTCAGAAACTGCTGGACAAAACTAATTTCAAGCTTTTAATTAAGTATGTGGCTGCTGGTGAGCAGAGGAGGAGACAACACTGCCTCTTCTGCAAGCAGGCTGGCAGGAAACTGGTTCTACCAGCTTTTCACTCTCAGCACAACCATCCCTGCTGCCCTTGGGAAGAGCATTGTTTTTCATTTCAAATGGGTGAGGAAAAATCACCTCAAAAACAGGGCTGTGCAGAGCCTTTGTTGGGGAAAAGCTTCTGAAGGGAACGAAGCCTCCCATTGAACAGGCTCTATTTATAAATGTGGAATGATTTCTTCCATTTGGCAGGACAAGGCTGCTCCAAAGGCCTCTCTGACCTGTCTTTATGTGGCTTTAAAACAGCTGCCTTGCTTGAACTGAATCCCCACGGACTTCCATCTAACCCCACCAAAAAACAGTAGTTCCTCTTAAGAAGCTCTCCCAAATTAGACAGGCAGGAGTTGTGGTCAGAGCGTGAAGTACCCTAAGTACAGGAGCTGAATCTGGGAACTTCCCTTTTACAGCCAAGCACTTTGTACAGTGCAGCATCAGCATTATGTGCCAGTATCTGCATGGAACTCCTGCTAGGGGGATTATTTTACTCCAAAACAAGTATATAACACCCTACTTTTTAAAATCACAAGCCATGTGAAGAAATAACCTTTAACAGTTTTGAGCAAGAGAGAAAGTGAAATAAACACCTTAAGAAATAGTAACAGAAGTTTCAGGTATTACATTTTCTAAAATTCAGCTAGTTTTCACCTGTCTGCACAGTATATGGTCTGTGCCACAGACCTGAACACCTGTGACTATCTTTTCTGACTGTTTTAGCTCCGAAACAGCCCAGGCAGTGCACAAAGCACTTGTACTGAGACAATCTCACAAGAGCTGGGCTCTGAACAGTCACAAGTTACTAAGGCAGCTGTGAAGAAGTCTGATCACTACTTTATTCCATCCACCATAAATATATATTTTATGCACAACAAGCATATAACTGAAATCACAAAGTATTTGAATATCAAGGCCCGATATCTCTATGCTATTATTACTGAAAATACCAAAGAAGATACCCAAGAGTGGGGAAGACACACATTTACTTTAATGCAGATTGCACAATACAACGCATCTTCTAGACTATTGCACTTACAAACCCTTCGGGAAACAAGTGACAAAGCCGTGGTTCTGCCTGAAGCATATGGCCCCAAAGACAGCACTGCCATGCTCTCTGCACATCCATCTATCCAATGTTATGCACTTGCAGCATGGCGAAGAGTGGTTTTTACATGGCTGCCGGCTTTTTTCCACTCCCCTGACTGCATACCTTATCGAAAGTCTCCGGGGACGGCAACCTTGTTCATCTGTCACTTTTTCTCTTTAATCCCAGCCATAAACACCGAGTTTAAAGCTGTCAGAATGTTCAGCAAAGCCCGGGAAGCTCTGGCTCACACCACTTACCAGCATCGAAAAACACAGGTCTGACAAACTTTCAACAAACACGATGCGGCACAACCCCGACCATTCCTAACCCAGACACTCACTGCTTATATAACCTCTGAGAAGCGCAGCTGCTAACAAAAGACTTTGCCTTTGCAATTAGAAACGTGGCTTTAGGAGCGCTCGCGGCACAACCTCTCCGGCACACGGAGAGCGAGATCAGTACAAAACCCCGTCTCCGCGGCCCGTGTGAGCCCTGCGCCTCGGAGCGTCCATTTCCCGACCGACCTGCCCGACCCAGGCCGGGTGCCTGGGCACTTCCCGCAGCGCGGCACGGGGTGCCTTACGGGGTGCCTCACGGGATTCCTCACGGGATTGCTCCCGGATCCCCCCCGGATGTCTCCCCCGCCCCGCCGGTCCCGCCGGCCCCGCCGTCCCCTCACCGCTGTCCGCGCGCCGCTCCCTCAGCCCCGCGCCGTCCGCCGGCCCCGCGCGCTCTCGCGAGACCGCCGGCCCGCGCGCCCCCTGCCGGGGCGGCGGAGCGGCTGAGGCAGCGCTGAGGGAGCGGCGGGGGTGCTGCCGCTGCTGCCGCTGCTCACGGCGGCCCAGATCCGGGAATCACGGTAAATCCTCGGAGCACAGAACGTGTATCGTGCGGCGAGCCACCGGTGTGGGTCTTTTTCGTGTCCAGCGGAAATTTCCCAGAGTACGTGTCTTGGTGAGGCTTTCCACGGTCCAGGTTTTGGGTTTTCCTTTCCGCAGGTGGGAAGCAGGGCGGAGCACCTCCCAGTGCTGCCGCCCCCTTTCCAGCTGGGGGGAGTTTGTGCTCCCTGCCCGCGCGCTCGAGCTGGTCAGGGGCGTGGAGATGAGCACGACAGCGCCGGGGCTGCGGGTTCCAGCCCTGTGGGGACCTTTCAGGAGCCGGACTCCATGGTTCTCCTGGCTCCTTTCCAACACAGACTATTCTGTGATTCGGTGTGATTTCAGCCTTTCCGTGACTATCCGGTCAGCGCATTTGTGGAGTGATGCCTTTTGTAAGTGTATGCACAGCATTTAAAGCTTAACAGAGAATGCATGGGGGCTTCAACCAGAAAGGACTTCAAATGGAAATCTAAGTAGCTGAGTACATGTGGTAGCTGAGTCACAATTTCCCACACATTTCCTCCTCTGGGCACAGACCAAGGAGCTGTTCTTCTGATCAGGACCCTACTGGAGGTTACAAGTACAAATTATTCAGTGCTGACATAAGAGAAAGTATAAATCAGCAGCCTAATCCCAGATGTGCTGTTACCCTAGAAGCAAGCATTTCAGGTATTTGGCTTCCTTGTCTAAACACGTAGGAGACACAGGGTGTGTTATATAATCCTCCTCTGTGTACTTGGATTTAAGAGGAAAAATAATTCCAACTGACCTTGGAAAACCAGGAGTGCTCATACACCTGTTGTGTTGCCCCATGCAGCTACCCAGCAGGACTCTCCCGAGGAAAGAAAGCTGCCTCTCCTGGGCAAGCAGGCACAGTGAACAGTGACATGTCTTCCACAGGCTTGACGAAGGCAATATCATAATCCAGATGGTCTGAGAGTTTTTTTGTTGGTAGAGTTGCTTCACACAGTTGCTTCACACTTTCTGTGTGGATTCATTGTGGTTAAGGTCATGCCTTCCTAAGAGAATTTGCTCTTTGGACACATATTCCATCTTACCTCTAAAGGAATATCAAGGGTAAGGAACCACAAGCATCTTTTAATGGTCTCTTTCCTCCCACCCCTCATGGCAGTACACACTGCTCCTCCCTCAACCATACGCTTTGCCATGCCAGATGTGCCTTTTTACACAAACCTGCATAGCAGATGAGAAAAAGAAATTTAAAATTACATCAGCTTAAGCAAAAGGCAAATTGATGATCTACCAAAATAGAGGCAAAAGGTTGGGTAGAGATGCATTTTTATGGGAAAATAAACAGGATAATCTGCTTATGTTAAAACAGAAGCAAAGATGGAGACGTAGTGGGCAGTTCCTCAGCACTGGATAAAACTGTATCAGTATTCACAATAAGCCTCCAACCGGAGTATGAATAAAAGCCTTTTGGATGCATAAAAGGGATCTAAATACACATCAGAAATAGTTAATGAGGATAAAAGTCTGCAGCTTTTCCCTTCAGAAGTTTATGACGCCACATAACGCATGCCTATACCCGAGATTCTTGCTGAAAGGGAATCCCACTTATGGTTCTGCAGCATAAAGCCCATTCTTCCTTGATTTGACAAAAGTGTATAATTACTCCCTTGTCACACTCAAAGACATTTTTCCTTGCTCGTCTGCAGTGTGGAAATGAAGACCAGGGAGAGATTCATCCCTTCCCATCCCCTGGACACATGAAGGTTTGATAGAGAACTGGAAGCTTTTTCTTCATTTCTTAGGTATGGGCCTGCAAAACTATTCTGCTAGGCACCACTCAAACCACAAAGAACTTGAAGAATATTCCCTGGTGCAATGGCTTTAGAGCAAATTTTATGGGGTTTAAAGAACGTTTGTTTTCTGTTTGTGTTCAGATTGTTCCTCTTTCAACAACTGCAATAATGTAGTTGAAGGGCATCAGCTGTATTAACTTCTCTGGTGAATGCTCCAGAACGTGAGTTCCCTGTTCTGCAATGCTACCACACAGCTGAGCAGTCCATCCTGCCTCGTAAAGGGACATTAAGGAAGCGCAGCAAGCCCGGCACAGCTGCGGCTGCAGCGGGACACCAAGGACAGACCAAGCTGCCGGCTGAAGAAGCAGCAGAGGTCCCAAGGCAGAGTATGAAATTCTAGAAGAGTCGTCATTGTAGCTGTCAGGGAACCTCACACAGGCTCCCGCGGGAATCGCCAGTTTCCTCAAGCTCTGCCGCTGGAAAGGGACTGTTTTCCCTTCGTCCCTGCCAGCCCGGGTGCATGACCCTCCCTCGCACGTATCCTCTCTGACGTGTGTCCTTGGTCCCCTTCCAGGCAGGCCGTGACCTGGCACTCGGTCCCACAGCTGTGCGCCAGATCCATCCGCAGCCTTCCCGCAGGGCCCGTCCCGCCCGCGGCCCCAGGGCGACCTCAGCCCCCAGCCCGCCCAAGGAGCCGAGCAGAGCAGCTGCCACTTGTGCCGAAGTCCAAAGGCTTCACTGCCCGGCAGGGCACTTTCAGAGCTCTCTGCACTGTATTTACTCACCTTGAATCTTTGCTGTTTGTGTCGAGCTACCTCAGTGCCAGAGAGGAATGTAATGTTTTTGAACTCCCACACAAACAGTTTCATATATAGATTGTAAACAGATATTTTAATGGCCTTTTCCTGCACACCACACACAGCCTTTTTCCTTTCTCTGTTTAGGGATTTCTCATCTCTGCAAACGTTTTACTTACTGTCTATTCTTCTATCCCACTTCACATTGAACAAAAGTACCACCTACACCTAACTCCACACTTATCTTTCATTTAAAGAGGTTCTCAGGAAGGTCTTCTGTAGCTTCTCCAGACAACCTAACCAAAGGCAAAAGTTCTGGAAGCAATGGGTTGCTTTTGTGAATTAGGGTCCCAGCACAGATGTGAACAAATTTCTTAGTTGTTGTGGCCCAAACTTATCAATGCAAAAAATAACAGGCACAGCATCAAAGGACTCACACTAGAGGGAGGGACGCATGTAAACAGTGTATAAACAATTTTAACTAAACTGGAACTGTTTTTACAAAGCTTCAACCTGCTTCAGAAAAGTTGTTCTCCACCAACATAGATCGAGCCTGTAGCAGAACAGCAATGTGATTTTGGTCACTAAACATTTTGCAGCTCCCCCCAGTATATATATATACACACACATTCCAGTCAAAACTGGAGCAGGAAAGAACTCCTACTGCAGACTTGAAACACAAGGGCTGCATTACAGCTCCAGGGCTTGCTCTCATTTGAGTGGAGGAGCAGGTTGTTGAACAACATGCATCATACATTTGAAACAGGTCTCTTCTGCTTTCTCAGAAACATTTGTCTCATCTTTTCCCAAGATCCTTTTTAAGAAAGCAGTTATGGCAGCATGACAGTAAATTAACTCTTTATTCTACTGTTAGAGTGAGGCTGATGCTGAAAAAAAGCAAAAAAAAAAATTTAGAAAACACAGATCACTATGTGAACAAGGAAGAAATTACAACAAAACAAATTATAACATCACATCATGCATTTAAATCAATGTAAAAGCTTTTCTAAAATTGGATTGTTGAGGCAGTGGCAGCTGTGGGATTTTCCAGACAGTGTGACACAAAACAGCATTCAAATAACCTGCACACATTTCTGCCCAGTCCCAATCTGGAATGCATCAGTTTGCTCTACAACCAGCACCAGAGGCAGTGTAAACAAATTACCTATAAGCCTGCAAAAAGCCTTCAGAGGAGGGAAAAGGCCTGACTTTTTATGCATATCTCATCACTGAGGATGTTGTGTCTGTGTCAAGGAAACGACCAGAAACTCCAGCTCCCACTGGAGTTGCTTTAAGGTCAGTGCAGCACAGGTCAGGTGCTGGCACTCAGGGCTGGACAGTTCTGTGTCCTTCCTGCACTACAAAAAGCTGTCGGCAGGTCTGCTGGAAAGCACAAACAAAAGGGTGTTCGGGCAGGATTCAGTGCACCCCAAGCTGTGACCCCCATCTCTGCTTTACAGTAAAAATTGTCGGAGGTGAGCAGGGACCAGGAGATGCCGGAGAGGAAGAGTGGGTCTGACCTGCGAAGCTGTGCGCCGGCGCTGAGCACCAGGTGGAGCTCGGAGATGTAATCCTGGCCAGCAGGAGTGCACGGGAGCGCCTGACCCACTTTCCTTAAGTCCTACTACCTTTAACACCTCGGGGGACAGAATCTCCCCTTCATCACACCTGTGATACCATTGTCACTGGAGTTGTCTTTAGTGCCTATAGGCAAGCAGGAGGTGGCTGGAAGGGGATGGAAATCTGCAGCATCGTTTCCTTGCCTGTGTCCCTCCCCTTTGCTTTCTAAGCTTCCTTCACATACCATCTGAGTGGCACAGCCTGTAGTATACTGAAAGCCTGATAATAAGACAGTTAACATCTGTTTAGGTCACATATCTGAAAGGATTAATGCTCCCAAAGACTTCCAAGCTGCAGCTTAGTACTCTGCTACCTAAACACATTGGCCCTGGTACATGTGATGGCTGTCAGCTCAAGGCTCAGCACTTCTCCAGCTCGAGAAAGATGGAAGCTGGACATCCAAGCAACCATGGCAAAGGATATGCACCATTCCCTTCATGGATACAGTAAAAGCCACAAGCAATGTGTGGTAAGTCTGGTGAAAGAGTTCCAGGGGAAAGAAACAACTTCATGGCACTGGTTTTGCCTGTGGCAGTGTGCTGCCCCACAGAAAATGGACATGCTCATTCCAGCTGGCAGAGGTGAAAAGGGAGCACAACCATTTTTATACAGGGTAGAACTGCTGTGTGCAAGTTGCTTTCTAAACAAGAAAAGGAACAAAATTTGCACTAATCCACATCACCCACAAAGCTTACTCATCTCTTTCCCTTTAAAACCACATGGCTCTGTAGAATTGCTCCTGTGGAGGGGCAGGGGAGTGGGATGACCTGGACTACAGCATCAACAGAAAGCACCACAGGGTGCTTATGCCTTCCTTGGCAGGCATGAGGGGCTTGCAGGACACACAGTACTTTTGGATAGGCAGTACCTGCAGACACAAGCAGCCCAGGGCTCTGCACACAGGCTCACAGGCAATAGATTCCCCTGTTTTGACAAGGCTCAGCTGGATCTTGTGGCCTGTGTAAATAACAGTGCTTTGGAAGGAAGCTGAATAGAATATTATATTCTCCATTTCAGATCCATGGTTCTGAATGGAGGGAAAATAAATAAAATTTAGAAATCAATTCTAGACCCTAAAGTCCCCTGAAGGGGAAGACACAAGAGACTGACGCAGCAAGTTCCACTAAGTTATTTAACTGGTACCTTGAGAGTTGATTAGAATTGTTTGTTTCCAACTCATAAACCCACATGCTGCCTCTTTCTCTCTTGCCAATTAACAGTATTACTTAGCACTAATAAACTGCTTTCATTTTCAAGGGGCTTAAGAAGACAATCACCTCAACATGTCTGAAAGGAACAGATGGCAATGAAGTATTAACATTGCAATTTCACAGTTGGAAAAGCTCCTGAGAGAGGGGGCAGTAGCAGTGTCTGGAGGATACCTAGCCCTGTTCCCTCTGTGGAGCTGCGGTACCTCGATCTCACCTCCACTTTCAGTTTCTGCTTTAATCCAATCTCACCACACATTACCTTTCCTAAAGCAAAGCTATGCTGTTTTTCTTACTCATTCTTTAATAGTGACTTACATCCTTCTAGAAGGCTTCTTACCTCAGCACATCTCCAGACAGGTTGCTACTGCCTTGGATTTAAAAGACTAAATGTCTATCCAATAAGGCAATTAGTCCAGCCTATCATTATTCTTACTGGCTATAAGCAGAGAAGTGATCAGGAAGAAACACATTGCTCTGTCCATGCAGCAGAGATGCTCTTTTTCCCTGAAACATCTTGGTTACATTTCATTACAGAACAGTTGACTGCCTTTTCCTCTTCTCACTCATCCATCTCAGAGGACTGTGCAAAAATGCTGTTCCGTGGGGCCTTTTGGCTCAGCTGTACAACATAAACTTTCTAAAGCTACATCTGGAAGGAAGATAGGCCTTCTGTGGAACAGGGGTTCCTAAAGCAAAACATGTTCAGGTGAGGACTAAACAAACAAATACAATGATTTTAATAGTAACTGATGTGACAATGACTAAGCAACTGTTTAGTGTGCTGTTTTGACTTTTTTAAAGAACTGATTTAACTATGGAAGGTTTTTATTTAAAGCATTGAGGTAATACCCTCTATTTTAGTATTTAACCCCAGTCAAAGATTATCTCAACTTGAAACTGCAATGATAATAGTCAGTGCCTAATGTCTCACAGGAAACCTCCTCTAGGAACAGTAACAGTAAATACTACTTCAGAATGAAATTAATTATTCTAACACCTTTTCAGAAATATTTCAGCACATACTGATACTAGTATCAATTGCCTTCAATCTCTGCTGAGCCACTGAGCTAAGCATCTCAGCCCATTATCAATGTCAGCCATCAAGTATCAATGTACAATGTACAATGAAATCCTTCTAGAGACATTAGTTAGTGTCTAGGGACAACATAACATATCCAAAATACTGCATTAACTGGGGCTGTTCCTGCATGTTAAGGTAAATAAGGCACACTGAGACAAAAGGGTTAAGCACCCAGTGTGCCAGTGCATCCCTCCCTGAGAATTCCTGGGAAAGGCATCCCCAATCTGCTCAGCTGGGACGGGTACCTGAGCACTCAGGCTGGGGAGCAGAGGCAGCATGGTGCAATGCAAACTGGTTTTCAAATGGGCCTGAGAAAATAAGACACCCTATTTCACCCTAGCTTAACAAGCATCTGTGTTCAGCGATGACCCACTCAGTTATCAATCTAGTGTGAGTTTTCCTGCTATTTAATTTATATTTAAGAGTAGAATGTAATGGATGTGGATTTTCCTAAATTAGAAAACATCAGAGTTCTCACATTTACAAGAGTAACACTTCAACAGAGAATACTTAATATACAAAATGGCTGCATTTGATATTTTTTAGAAACTGAACCCAAATGCAAAATTAATCCAAATAGCCCTTTTTTAAGACTTCGATTGTACAAGTAAAACAACTTGGTTTTATCCCTGTAGCTAACATGCAGATGAATGTTTGTTGTTGGGTTTTTTTCTCAGATTTCCATTATATTTTGTACTTTAAACCTTTCCAAAAGTGTAGGAAGTCCTCAAACATAAACACTATTTCTTGTAAATAACAGCAACCCTGATTAATAACATGAAGATTCAGAATGCCTGTAATGAGTGAGTATCTGTTTTTCTGAACTTGCAAACCATTGCTATCTTTTGCCTTTACTTGTAATTTATTTTTCTCATTCAGGAATGATAATCATATTTAGGACTGTAGTCATACCAATGCATAAACCATAAGTAATTGACACCAGAACTGTATCAAATATAAGAATTGTTCCAGGTTTTATAGAAAAACATACAAAGAATTAAAGGGATTTTGCTGTATTATTCCAATCCCTTCTGCAAACTCTTTCTGACCAGTTTGATACTGGTCTTATTATATCATCTTCCTACAGCTGGAGGCTTTATTTTGGAGAGGTGCTTGGAATGGCAGGGGTGGGAAGGAGAATACAGTTTTTCCACATGTCAAATAAAGTATGGATTACAATGGCTGTGGGAGGAAGGTACTCTTTCTCTTTTAAAACTTTAGTTTCACTCTTCAAATCTTTAATTCTCCTGTACATCTGAGGACAAGCTAACAGACATCACAAGGTTTTAGACCACTATAGTGCTTAAAATTCTCAAAGTGTAATGTTTGAAGAAAAGAAAAAAAAATCAATGTTCAATATTCTGGACCATAAAATAAGCCTGTATAGAAACTGCTTAGCTAAACTAAATAACAGCAGAGTAATTTTATTTAGTTTCTCATTACTTCCTTACTCCTATTAAAGTTTCAATAAAAGCAGTTTTAACATTCAGAATCATTAGCAGAACTTAGATGCTCACAGCTAGAGGCATCCCGAGTAAGGCATTATAATCCAGTGGCTTCACACTTGGTTTGTATAAAACTCATTTTGAGCTCAGACCTCTTTGAGGCCTGAGGGTCTGAATGAAGCCTCCTGAATGCAAGGTGAATTTCACAGGAGCCAGCTTGTTAAATCCCACTTTGCCCAGGAGTGAAAATTTGATCTTGAACTACTGTACATCATTAAATTACTGCATCACAGGACATTCCAGCTAGGAGGTTCTACATTTAAGGATTTTATAGATGAAAGTTTAAAGCTGTCCTAATCACCAGGGGTTCCTCTTGATATGCAAATGTCAGGTGAACATTATGGCGTCAGTCTACTAACTTTCTGGAAAAAAACCAAACCAAACCAACAAAGCACAATCACACACATTTAAAGAGAAGTCAGCAATTCTACAGCAGTAAGTTCTCAGAAACTGCAAATTTTCCTTTGAGACAGAAATGAATGTTTCTCTTCTCTCTCATTAAAAAAAAAAAAATATTGCATGTGTCATTTCCCCAAGAATCTCAGGCATTCACCAAAGGCACATATGACATTAGAAATAGTATTCTCAGCTTCCTTGACAAATGTTTTACCTCAAACAGGCCCTGCAATGGCTGCATTACACTGTAACAGGTTTCTCACTGAAAATTTGTTTGTGAAGTTGTTTCTAGAAAAAATAAATCTTTAAGCTGCCCAAATGACCAAGGCACTCAGAATAACCTTAGGACTGTCCTTTGGGGAAGACACAAGGTCTCACTTTCAGCAGACGCCTGACGTCAGACCAGAGAGGGAACACAAGACAGGCAAAGGTTATGTGCAAACTGTCCCCCATGGCTTATGCAAGAGCCAAACAACCACTGCTCAGGATAGATGCACATAAAAAGAACTCACTGGAAATTACTTTTAATATAAACAAACCAAAACTGCTTGTGAGTTGTAGGGTATGGTGGTGCCATAGACTAATCTGAACAGCTTCCATTTCAGGTCTCTAAAACAAGCATTCGGTAAGTAATTCACATTACATCAGTCATCTTTGGTAACACTGTACATTTGTGTCAATCACTTGGTAAACATAAGTTCTGGATATGTAGACTGAAATTCATCATAAATACAAACTAATTGGAAAGTTGATGGAGTGTCCTCCAACTGTACATGAGCTTGCTAAGGGAAGAATTCAGACTAGCAACACTAAAATTACTTCACAGTTATGTAGAAACAAGTTACAATTCTTTGTCATAGAACATTACACTAGTTTGTTATTTTGTCTACAGTTAAAGTGGGCTTATATTCAGGATTATTAAATTAACAGCAAAACAACTGCCAAAACAATTTAAGTGAATGTGATTGAAAGCGAAGAACTTTGATTAAAGCATAATTTTTAAACTTTGTTTTCTAACCTTAAATTATTAAAATACAGAAAATGTTATCATTATTTCAAAAAAATGTATCATTAAAAAAGAAGTCCCGTTCCTTACAATACAGTTTAAAACTAACATAGGAGGAATCAGTGCTACATTAAATACAGTCAAGAGCATTTGGATGGCATTATTTAAGTATAATCTTATGTTTTCTGTTATATGGTCCAGCCATGGACTTCTTGCTTTAATGTATATTTGATGATCACTGAACTTTTCCCACTCATCCTGATGTGGGCTCTCCACATATACTGTGTTAACACTTAAGAGTCAGCATTTATGTACAGTTTAAAAGCAGCAGAGCTATCTACAGTCTACAGTTGTGCTCACTCCACTACAGTACTGGAGCGAGCACAACAGCTTGGATATCTCAGGGAATGCATCATTGTTCTGAAAGGCCTTTTTTTCCCAGTTTTTTCAGGGGGTGGCTCCTTATTACTTTTCTCAGCAGGCTCTGTCTGGAACTGTTCTATTTGAAACTCGAGATGTTTTTGAATGGCTACCCCGAGGACTTCTGGATCCACAGATGCCCCATACACTTCCCATGTCATTCCTTCATCATCCCATCTCACTTCACGAACTGGAGATTTGGGGGCCTCCAAGCCTTGCTCCAGGTTCACCTCTGGGAACACATGAGAGTGACCTTCTGCTGCAGCTGCTGGGCTTGTTGCCACTGATTTGCATTCCATGGTTGGAAGAGTTTGTACCTCGGCATCTTTGCATTCCAGAGCTGGTTTCAGGCCTTTGGTTATGTCATTCATAGAGGTCATAGTCCACATATCCTTAGTTGTCACTACCATATCTGCACCTTGCTGGCTGCTCAGAGCAACACGGGCAGCCTTGGCTTCTGGAGGAGCTCTCTCCTGCGGAGCAGGTTGCTGTTGTTCTCCAGGAACGTTACAGCACTTCAGGATTTTCTTGGCATCCAGGCCTGATTCACTTACTGAAGACACCAGCTTAGGATATGTCAGAATGTCTGAAGCAGAAAAGGAATGAAAGTAGCCAGGTACTGCCTGCTCGTTTCCTGTCTCACTGACAGAGCACACCAACCTTGGCACGAGCTGGATGGATGGGATGGGCAAGGAGTGGCAATAGGCTGGGATGGTGGCGTCTGCCTTCAAGGTGTCCTGCCTCAGACTGCAGGGCCCTGCTGAGTTGTTGTGAACCGTCATTGCCATGGGGGAGTACACAGAGTTCGGAATATTACCATAAGTCAGACCACCATGAATAATCCCAGGGGCTTGACTGAATGTTGTCCTGTTTGGGAAACCGTTTCCAGGCACGTGGGGTCCTAGAACAGCAGCGTGAAATGTGCCAGGATCTGTGTAAACAGTAGTGTTACGTGGAATACTGCCACTGTCAAAGGTATTTGTGGGTACTTGTTGGTCCGTAGGTAGGACCGGAAGATGAGTCACAAGGTTTTGATAGTGAGACCTATTTTGATTTGTTTCTGATCCATATCTCTCCATTTGGACAGACATCCTAGCCACTGGTGGACCATGCCTGCAGCCAGAAGAGCTTAGGCTGGAGTGAGTAGCACTGGTTTCCATGTGAGTGACATAAGTCTGCTGTTTGCAGCTGCAGGTTAGGTCTGAGTGGCTTCTCTGAAGGGCATTTCCTGATTCTTCCATTTTACACATGTCTTGCTGGTGCACAAAGCAGGCTGAAGAAACATTCTCAGCAGTGCTGCTCTTCACACACATCCTAGTGTCCCCCACTCCCCAGGAAGTGAAGGACTGTTCAGTGACAAGAACATGGTTTGTATACTTAGTTCTTCCCTCTGAATGGTCATTGGCTGACTGGTCATTTATGGTTTGCACCTCTGATCCAAGTCCCATCATCCCAGGCTGTGAGGAGGACCATCCAGGACTCTGCACACTCCTTGCATCACTCCTGTTTTCCAGGATATGGCAGATGGTGCTACTATGGCTTTTCTTCAGCTCCTGTTTGTTTTGCCTTTCCTCTAAACTCCTCGAGTGCCCAATACAGGCCAGATTTGAGGAGCTCTTGGATAGGGGATGACTGTTGACATTCAAGAGACTGGGACAAGTAGAACTTAGTGAGTCCTGATAGCAATGGGTGTGGAGCTGGTGGCTGTCAGATGACATGGCAAAAAAGAGAGATCTGTAAGAAATGGTGGAAAAGAAAAAGACACAATTTAAGTAGGAAATAAATGTACTGGAAACTATAATCTCTACTGGCCTTCTGCTTGGGCTTCTTGCCTTTCACAGTTCACAAGTACTTTCTAAAAAGCACAGTACTCTAGTCTAAGTGTACTCAGACCAGTCAGATTCTGTTTTCACTTTCCCCAAAGAGTTTTTCCCTAAATTAGATACAGGATTTTTTAAAATTCTGGTGTTTTTTTTTCCAATTCATAAAACACAAGAGGAAAAAAACCCTCTTTGGTTTCTGCCTTTTAACAATAACTATCTCAAGATTACCAAGTATCATCTCCCCAAATTCACTGCAGCCATTTTTGGGACATCCAGAGATGTCATGTACCTTAAGCAAAGACAGAAATATTTTCAAACTAGATAGCTTTTCACCACGGTGGCCATTAAGCCAATGATATTAACCATATTGTCAAAACAAACAAAAAAAAAAGTTTCGTTTTTAGTCTCTTGACATCATCATTTCACAAGTTATCCAGTCACTGATGGAGCTTTTAAACCTTGAAGCTGCAAAACCTGAACAAGTTCTCCCTTTTACCCATAGCTTTCCTAACAAGCTTCTTGATATTTCATGTTACAAGAAGATCACTCTTTTAGTCCACAGTTTTCCCCGAGCCCACACAAGTGTACAGCAGGTATGGACAAAGTTGTTTTGACCCCCTGTGACAGAGATGACATGAAACCCAAGGAAATTACCTCTACCAAGCCAGTGTGGGATCACTGCCAGTGCTCTCAGAACAAATAATGCTGGGCAGCACTCCAGTTTGTCCTCACCTCTGGCACCACAGGAGGTGGCTGCAAAGAGGGATCCAAGGAAAGGCTGGAGGTGAAATTCCTCTCTCTCTGTAAGGAGCATCTGCAACTCAGCACTGCCTCTGTTAAGGGTGCGTGCTCTGGGCTCTCAGGCAGCTCACCTTTGCAAATCCACAAGTTCATGCTGGCTGTAGAAGGTGCAAATTCATGACACCAGAGGCAGGGTAAAAATGAAACAAGAAAATCTTTAGCCAAAGTCTTGCAGTTCTTCTGTTCTTTTTTATAGTGCACTCAGTCATTTCTATTTTTAGAAAACCCTTGTTTCTACCAGTTGGTGCAGTGCCCTATACGTTACTAACATTTATGTTAGCAGTTTCACATCTAAGGGGAGTTGTGATTGAAGATTTTGAATCTCACCAGATTTAGAGATCCATTTTTGCTGATTGAATCAAATCTTCCACTGATTGACTACACATATTGCCTTGGTGTCACACAGGTGTTGCAACATTTGTACAACTAAAGTAACTTTAATATGCTCATATATAGCTATATCTACCCACACAAATATATATATGTCTTTTCTACAAGAACTCACTGTGTTGAACAGAAAGATCTAGAGTATTTGTGCATTGCTTCCAGGCCAAGTACTACCAGATATTTTGTTGTGCAGATGTAGAGAGTGAAAGCCAGATTTTCTCATTTTAGATAACTTTCCCTCAGATATATTCTATGCACTCTGCCTCCTTAGCAGGTCTCTGACAGAAACCTGCACAATTTCTTGTGCACTATATCAATAAAATAAAAATGAATGTGTGGAACAGGAAAGGTACATACACATGGTGAACAAAAGCACTCTGCAAATGTAACAGGGAAGTTCACTCTTACCATCAAGGACACAGAGGCTGCAAGGGCTCACATTCAACACTCTCATATGTGATCCTTTTAAAGTGATATTTACAGGCTTCAAGAGTCACGTACCAATGTAACAGATAAGAACATGCCCTTTGCTCCCTCTGCCAGCCAAGAGCTCTACAGCTCATCCAGGCACCTATCAGGCTTGTAATTAATTCCATTTTCATTGTTAATGTCGGCAGGCTAACAGGCTGCAATTTTCCCATCACCTGAAATCCACTTGTGTTGGCTGTTTTCCATCATGAAATTAAATTGAGCATGACAACATTAAAAAAATATTTGCAATCACATTCTTACAAAAATTCTCATTGTGGGTTGTGTATCAGGGACTTGTGACCAGCAGCAATATCCTCTAGCACTGAGTTTGCTCCAATTTGGACTGTATGCAGAAAAAAGGTGAATTCCCATCTTTCATACATGTTACCTCTCCTGCAGTCCCTTCTGCATGAGTATAGTCTGCCACACAGGGTTCAAAGGAGTCAAGAGGATTAAACACCAGAGCAATAGCTGCCTACAAGGTGAAAACCTTACATTTAATCTCTTTAAAAGATAACACCTGCAAAGGCTCTCACACACACCTGGATGAAACAACACTTACTAATGGAAATCCTCAAGCACAAATATTGAGACTCAGGTGAAAGGAAGCTTCAAACATATCCTGTTACAAATGATACAAGGCTGTGGGAAGTTTGAAGTGCTCTCTTACAAAGTTTATAGCGTTCAAATACATACAGGTACACAGAAACCAAAGCTCTATTTGCTTTCTTTATATAGCAATGGACATTACTGCAGAAGCCTCTGCAACTGAAAATAGGGATGCATTTGAAACTGATTTGTCACCTCACACACAACACATTCAGATGGATGAAACAGACCAAACACATCGACATCACTGAAAGCAACACCCAGGGCGATGCTGGCAAGGAAAGCTCCAAAGAAAACTCTGAAGAAATTTATTTTTGCCCCACTGCAGGTGAAATCATGACCGAACATGGGCCGATGTGACATATACTACACATGTACATGTAGAATATTCTAACCAGCTACTCCCAACAGCATCTCAACACTGTTGCTCAGACAGACCAGTGTTCCACACTAGCATAATTGTAACAATTCTCCTACGGCCTTGGGCCCTCCCAAACTCTGCATTTCACACATGCACTGCTGGCACTGATTGCTCAGGGTGCACAAAAATCCCCTGAGAAGAGGCCCAACACTGCACACACACCTCCTGAGGTGCCAGACCTCCCACCAAGCCTGGGGTCCAGCCCATGGCTTCTGGGAAAGGCTGGGAAGCAGAAAGGTCTGGATGACCCTTCCGACACCTCTGCCAGCGAGGGGCTGGGTCATGTATGGAAAACGAGGCGCCAAACTCTTTAAAAATCCAACCTCAAATATGGAACCTCTTCTATGTCACAGCCACGCAACACCTTTGCATTTTGTGAATCTGCTAATCAGGAATGGATTACCCACATGAAACATGGATAGAAACACAGTGATTTTGTGGGTACACAGGCACCCAAACCAACTTCCTTTGTGTGTGCTGGGCAGAGCAGACTGCTTGGTTTAACTCTCATTTTTAAAATGCAAAAATATAATTTATAGGAAAGGAATTTTACTCAAAAGTATTTAAGTTCTGAGTCTGTCTGAAAGATTTTGATTTGAAAGGAAATTCACACCTGAAATTCACACCAAAGGAAATTCACACCTAAATACACAAATAAGAAAGTATGAATTTTTGAGGCAGTTACTCTACTATGAATATATAGAAAATTGTTAGACAAGCAGAGAAAGGATTAGGATAGAAATGGAATTAACATCCACTATTTTTGGCTTAGCTTCAGATAGCTTATGAGGGGATCTAGGCTGCTTTCACTAATTCCACTGAACTACTTTAAAGCAACAAATGTGTATTTTGCTATGACTTATGATTAAAGTTTTGACCTATTTAATGCACTGGTAAATTTAGTCTCAAAATATTAAATATAATGTATAATATAAATTGAAAGACATTCACTGTAAATTAACTATGATTCTAAAATTCTTCAGTATTTTTCAATTCCACACATGTACTTTAATTGAAATTTTGATAGCACTCTCATCTTTTAGTTTGAAACTGTTCCCCCTTGTCCTACCTGCCCACATAAAAAGTCCTTTTCCCTCTTTTTTAAGAACCCTCATTTAGTACTTTGCTAATATAGCAAGTTAACAGACAGTGAAGCAGTGAGAATCACCTGACACATTCAACAACACAATTTAGCCACAGAATTTGGGAAGAGTCAGAGAAATTTAATACTATTTACTAGAAAGATGCATGCAATGCCAGAGACTTCTCTAAATTTTCCATGCTAACTTTTTCTTTATATAATTCCAATGGTCAACCCACAAGTCAAGATGATTTGTAATAATGACTGCAGTTGTTTCACCCATCTTCACTTGGCTGATTACACAACAACAACAAAAAAAATTCTTAATTTTATGTTTTCAAAATCAGCATCTGACTGCAAAATAAGTTATAAAATTAAAGCCAGTTTCAGGAGTGAGAGCACTAATATACAAATGTGGAATTTGGAAAAGCTAAGCAATCTGATCCATACCAACATTTTTGGATGATGACTGTTATTTTTGGATGCTGACCAGGACCCACCATGGCAGCACTAGCCCTTTCAGAGAAGACACCTTCTGAGAAGTGTTAGGGGGTTGCAAGGTCTTTGTCCTGAATTCGCTCCTTCATTTGCATCATTCTGTCCCTGCTGCGCAATAATCAGCTCCACAAAGCAAACACAGAATTTCTGCAACAACACCAAACTCAAAACAAATCACAATTATATTTTATACAAGAATAGTGTCATTTAAATTAATTTAAGGAATATACTTGAATAGAAGGCTGCTAGATAGAGGGTTCTTAGCTTTATTTAATCTTATTACAAACACCATGGTTATAAATTTGAAAGTTAAGAGCAGTTTATAACTAAAATGATGGAACTTTCATTTGATCCTAAGGGGCAGCAGTCACTTAGACATAAACACTGCTGACCCCTACCTGGGGCACAAGACAGCACATACAGGAACCTGCATTTCTGCCCAAACAGCCAAGCTCCCTCAGGTACCAGAAGCAATTCAGTATATTGACACTGGGCTCTCTACAGGCCTGGTATTTTATAAGCAATGTGGCTTCCTTACTGCAATCCATGATTAAACTTCCAAGATACATGGTTAATGTGGCAAAATAACATAAAAAGGAACATCATCTAATATGACATTCATTTCTTTTAGAGCTGTACTAATTTTAAAGAAACTTATACCATCAAAATAAAAAAAAATGAGAGTGTGCTTATGTCTAAAAATTGTCCTTGCTTGCCCGCATGGAAAACTACTTGCACAAGATAAGAAAGATCTGTTTTGCTTTAGACAAAGATTGGCATGATAGCATTATGAGACCTGATGGCCTCTCCCTAACTACTACTACTACTGAAGGAAATAGTTCATTAACAGTAATCACTTACATTTATATTGGGGGGGAGTCAAACCACTCAAGAGGCACTGGCAAAACAGGATTAGCCATGGTAAAAAGCTTAGAGATTCAAGTGTCTGGGATTAGGAGTTTTGTTGCTGTTTTTAATTGTTATTTTATTTTGATGAGGTGTAAGTGAAAGGAATAAGCAGAGGAGTTACAGTAGGGGAAAAGGTATCACTTGTCAGGGAACATAAAAAAATTCTCTAAATTCTTTCAATACAAAAAATAATTTCCCTAAATTTTGTCAGCTAGATTAATAAAGATTCAGGTTGAGACCCCAATCACTTAACCTTTAATCCATCATCTTTCTGTAGGCTTTCCATTTTGGATTAGCATTATAAACAAACCATGCCTTTTCAGTTTAATTTGTTAATGCCTTTTTGTAAATGTTTTCTATCATCCTAAGTATTTCCAAGTATCAGCCAGATCTACAGGACAGACTGGCTTGGGCATCTAGAGATACCAACAGACACAACTGACAAGTGCACACTTTGTATGCAAAGGAATGGGCTTGTTGTCCAGTTCTGCACTGCAAGAAGCACTGGGGACAGTGGGACTGTCACTGGGACCATAATTCACGAGGGGGAGGGGGCGTACACTTGGCAGGCTAGAAAACATGAGAGCAGGAGAGCTGTGACCCTCAGTGCTCAGCACTGCCAAAGCAGAGGCCTTGTGGCTGATGCCCTTACAAGGCCACTGGTCACAGCCTCGTCAGTTTCTGCTAATCACCGCTTTGGCTGACAGGCTTTCCTGAAAGATTTCTGTTTCTTGCCCACCTTGTGTGCTGAGCACATTGGGCAGGTATCTGCAGTGACTGGTGACAAGACTCAGAGTGAAGAGTCCCCTTTACCCTGAGTGTACCCTGAGAGCCTCGGCTCTCTCCTTCCTGAAAACCACAGCAGAGACCTCTTCCCCCAAATGCTGAGGGTGCCACGGGTGCCCTGGCCTCAGCAGGAGATAACAAATGAGTTGCCACATCAGAAAATGAATAGATTCCATCATTTGCCCATGCATTCACCTCAGTGTGGAACGACAAGGCCACTGGCCACAGTTATCCCAGCAGCTTAGAAGAGCCAGGCAGGAAGGTCAGCATTCACTTGTAAGGACCAGGGACAGCCCAGAGCCTGAGCAAGGCTGAAAACCCTGAATTCTAAAGATGAAAAAGGCTAAAATGAAAGTGCCATGAGAGAGGAGCCTGATAGGGATGAACCAAAGCAGACAATTCCAATGACACCTTCAGTGGAATTCCCAGGAAGGACAATTCACACGGCTGTAAATATATCATTGGGCAACCAGAGAGAGATGCACTCTGTCACAAGGGATGCATGTGTTGGGACATTGTCCTGACACCACCACATGATTTACTACTGCAACATGTGGTATCTTCTTTGCCACCTTTTTTATTTAATCACCTCTCCCAGAAACAACTTCAAAAATCACTTGGACGTCATCTTTTTTTAGCAGAATTTTATGAGCAAAACATTACTCCCACTGTATCTCCATGTGGAAATCTGCCTCAGCATACAAACTACCCTACAGTATACCCAACAGAGCTAAAATATGAGCTATTGTACAGGCATATTTGATGCTCACTTTTACTGTTTGACAGCTCACTTCTTTAAAGCTCATCTCTTCAGTCAGAAGATTTAAAACTTTAATTACAAATTAAATATGATGACACGGTCATGTAATCAGCTGTTTTCACCAGCTGGGGCTTTAAAAAAAATCAAATATAATGACAGCAGGCAACATTGACCTAGAATCATGCTTACAGTGAATACTGCATGGCTAAAGAAGTGGTATATTAATATCATTGTCTTTCTGACTTAAGCAGAAAAAAATTAAGCAAAATGACACTGTTAATTCAGATGCCAGGATTATGCTGCTAAGAATTGATGGCTACTGATATCCACTGGTATTGCAGATGTCCTGTGACAAAAATATTTGATAGTTTCTTTAGGAATTCATCTTTAATGTAGAAAATATGCAGTGGGCTATCCACATTTGGTTTTATTTCAGAGACAGACACTAGTGAGCCTTTTCCTCTTCATAGCAGGGGATCAAATTCTATTCCTTCACATGTTCCAGCTTGGAGGAGACAGAATTGGTCTGGTGTTGAACAACTCAAGCTCTTCAGAGCTTCACTTTTGTACCCACTCTTCAGCCCTGAGCAGACCAGCTTCAAAGCAACCCCACTGACCTGGAACTCTGCAAAAACACATGGCCATAGCTTTGCTTACTAAGCCTCTGCCTGTCAGAGGCCCAAGCCTGCCAACTGTGTGTATCACAGCTTCCTGGGCAGCAGCATGAACTTAAAAATCATACAAAAAAACAGAAGCTCTCTTACAGCCTCCTTCCAATCTCAGAGTACAGCTGGATAACAGTGCAACCTGCACTGGAGGCCTGCAGTTTGTACATCCAACAAACTCCACCCAAACTGGCTAAGTGATTAGAATATCTACTTGCAAATTCATGTGTTTTAGTAGAAAATATTCAAATAATAATTTTTGCTGTTTGCTTGAAAGCTAAACAACGACAATTAGAGGGAAGGTACAAACTCGGCTTACCCCCCCTGCCCTATGGACATCCCAGCTTTAATGGCACTGCACTTCTGAGTGTGAGGGCAGTGGGACACCCCTCCCTGCCAGCTGGACACACTTGTGACAGCTGAAGCTGTGTCCCAGCCTGTGTCAGAGGGTGCCCAGTCCATGTGTGTGCTCTGTGCTGGCTGCAAGGAGGCAGAAAAGCACAGAGCTGAGCCTAACATGCCCAGCCTCCCCAGAAAACTCACTCCCTTGCCTCAGTGTTGTGCCAACAGAGATAAAAGCTTTACAACCAGCTGCAGTGGCAGACAAAGGAAGCTCAAATCTGCCTTAAAAATACTGGATATACAAACATAGCCGCAAGTACAGAAGCTGTTCATGTTCACGTTCATCCTTAATTGAAGGATGGCAATCCCTACAGCAGCATCAAACAGGAATGCTGGTGATACAAACAACAGTAATAGCAATCTGGAGGTCTCCAAACAACTCCATTAGGATAAAGATAATAGATTTACACAGTTAGACTGAAGGATGCCTCACCAAAACAATTAAAGATAGCTCATTATTCTTCAACGCGTGATAGTTGAATCTCTTTCCTACCTAAAAAACCTGGCAACTAACCTAGCCAAACCTAGAAAATTATCTTTCTTGATTGTTCCCTTGTTTCCCCCTGTGACTGAACACTATACAAGGGCCACAAAATCCCCTTCAATTCTTTATTTAATAAACAGCATTTATGAACTGTATGGAAAACCTTGGACTGCTCTCAGTGGTGGCAGAGAAAAGACTGATTTTGACATTGTGGACTGACAGAAAACTGACTTCCAGAACTTAAAAAACAATTGCTCAGTAATTTGAAAGAGGAAACTATTGCTTTCTAATTCTGTCTGTGCCCACTGACATAGTGTATGACCTTGAGCAAGTAATTCCCTTTGTGACTCAGTTTACTCATCTGTGACTCACAGATTAGATGCAGAAGCCCCTGATGTAGGTATTTAAAGGCTTAATTCATGATTGCAGAGCACTCTCAAATCCTAGAATAAAAGATATTAAATATAAGATGCTGAAGATAATGTGTTCTGGCCCTTCTTTTGGAATATTTGGATTGGAAGAAACAAATAGAGCATCTCTACAGGAAGTTCTTGTTGCACTTGCAGAAAACTCACCTTACCAGTAAAGGTCAGACACTCTCTGTGCTTCAGAAGCATATGTTTAAAGTACTCCCTGCAATTTCCCAGCACTGTGAGCATAAGTAATCTCAAGGATTTCAAATACACACACTCAGCAGAGTTTCTCAAATTAGGTGTTGTATGTATATACTCTCTATACAATATGCATGCTGACAACATGTATATTGTATATGCATGGTATATTAAGTAGCAATGAGTAATTATTATAGGCAGCTTCATTAAACTTTCTAAGCAGAGCTGTCACAACTGCAGACCATATTGTCTTGCAGTGCCACATGCACTTGCAGTCTTTTATTTACTATGGTGAATTTCTCATGAAAAAGAGATTCTGTGACTAATTTAAGACTCCAGTTCACACTGCAAGCTGTCTTTTATATATCCTTAAGCTGGAAAAGAGCTGGCAACCTCTACCCAAGGGGCTGAGTATTGAAAAGAACTAAAAAGAGGACTAGCTAATTGTGCTTCATAGCATTAAAAGTTGCCATTGTAGTATGAGGTAGCTTTGAAACTATTAAACAAGGAATATGGGAAGAGGAAGTTTTCATTTCAAATTTGGTGTTTTGTCGTAAAAAAACATTATGTCAAAGTGCAATTTCTGTCTCTCAGAAAAGCAACTGTCCCAATTCATCTGTGGTCAAATCAGACATGTGTGGGGAACTATTATCTATAGTTTTCAGATAAGGGGTGAAAGGGATGAAAGGGAGAACTTTCCTACTCTCTCAAGACTGAGAAGAAAAACATTAGAGCTTGGCTAAAGGAGAGCCCCTGCCTCCCAAGGCTTGGCACCAGAGACCATAAGGAGAAAAAAACCAAGACAGAGTAAAGTAACAGTCCAAAGCAGCAGAATAAAGTTTGCAAATACTTTGTCAAATCCAAGTATGTGAAGGTGTTCCCCTACAAATAATGTTTACACCCTACTCTATGTAAACAAAGAAATTGGCCCTCCTCTTGGTTAATCTCAATCATAAACCAAGCTGCACAAGTCTCCACTTCTTTATTAATATGCAATAATGTCAGAATCAAAAAATTTTGGAGTATAAATTTGAAACAACTCAAGAACCACAAGACAATTCAGTTCCTGTCATCATTCAGGTCAAGGAAGATCCCACCTGTGTGACACGGACAACTAGAGAATAACTCTTCAGGCATCTGCGGTTAATGAGCAACAAAATACTGATTATAAAGACTAAAGGCTCTGCTACAGGAATTCTTTGCTTTTCAAACATTGGTTTGACCATATTCAAGACCCTCGCAGACAGAATCCTAAGAAATCTGGTCTGACCTCATAGCTATCCCTGCTTTGAGCAGGACATTGGAATAGATGAATTCGCAAGGTCCCTCCAAAAAAGACTTTTTAAATTATTATTTTCATAAATACATGCTTTTATCTGTCAGTGCCAATGAAAGTCATGTACCTTCTCAACCTGAGACGCTGATATGTGTGGCCATTTTGCAATACTGAACCACTTTTAATTGATTAGTGGAACCTGTATGTTTTACTGAAACCTTAGTACCTTTTACTGAGACAGGAATGACTTTGGAAAGGAAGCACAAAGGTGATCCCCATATTCTACACGAAAGAGACAGTGACTCCAAAAGTTTCTTTCCAATCCATTAGAACCTCTGTTTTTACTAAATCAAGAAAATCACTCCACCCCTTTCACAGTTTGGAGGCCCTTGAGAACCAAATAAAACTGCTATAACTGCTATAAAACTGCTAAGATGTATGTTTTTCCTTGATGTTTCAAGAAGTACTGAAGTACCCTGCTCAGTCATAAACACGGAACTTTCCCAGCAGATTCTCTGCAGAAAGCAATAATTTAAAAATTCTTAAAAAAAAAAATCCATTTATGAGAGCTAGGGTGGCTTTGTGCATTCATCGTCTCTCCAATTTCCATGTCAGGTTTGCTTAGCTTGAGCTGGAAAGTAGTTGGAGCTTTCACTTCAGCTCAGATGAACTGGTTTCTGTCAGTCTTCTGCACTGTTGACTGGAGTAAAGCTCTGCAAGTCAAATGAAGGTCTTACACCTGCTCAATCCCATTAACCTTCATTTGCACACTCAGGTGTGCCCTTGCTAAAGCTTAATTAGCAAATATTCTGCAGATGGAGAAAGACTCCCACTCCTTTCTTTGCTTTGCATTAATCCACACTGTGCACAAGTCAAGCCATCATTTTGTAAGAACTTCCCCACACAGGGACAGGCCAGTTTAAAGGTGATCTTTCTTACGAAGCTTTTTTTGGTGCAGAACAATGCTTAGCTATAACTCACATGCTTAATGCTCACACACCAAACTAAGAAAGACCTGGCTAATATCAACTTAATTTAGTTGGCCTCACCCAATTCCCATGCTCTGAGTGCACCTACCTAAGCAGCCCCAAAGTGATATTCATTTGTGGTTCTTGTTGCCGAAGATATTTTCTCAGAGTGGAACTTTACTCTGAAGAACTTTAACAGCTTTTCTAAGTGGAAGAGGCTATCTTCTTCCAAACAATCAGGGAATACTCCTAAAGGACCATTCTTAACATACAGATGGACTGTGAGCTGCACAGCTATAGATTAATTCAGTTGTTATAAGGCATCCATAGGAGATATTGCATCAAATTACGTTAACCAGAGAAAAGCTCAGCAGTATCTTTCAGTTCACTGCCTTCTCATTGTATCCCTCATGCAGATATTCCTGACCACTGTACTCCACCACTTATTTCATTCTCCTCCTCATTTTGCTTTTACAGAAAAGATTTCTCTCTCACAACTGAAACACTGTCCCCAATCTCCCCAGAAAAAAAAAAAAAAAGAAAAAAGGCTATTCAAAGTTTGTTTAATTCATATCTTCCAGAATCTTAATATCCCAGAGAGATGTTGTGTATGCATACAGCTTTACTGCTTACACCAGTTAAAAACCTCTTAGTTCTGTACAACGAAGCTGCAAGAATTAACTAAAAGGCCAGTGCCTGCAGTCCCTATAGTGTGGCTCATGGCCATGGAAAATGATTTAAGGAAAAAAAAAAAAAAAAAAGAGTTCAAGGCTGACAAGGAAAGCAAAGTGCAACATCACTTGCAGCCTATTATTCCTGCTGTACTGTTGCTCTTAGACCAAAAGGGCTTGAGACTAGAAGCAATGAATTATCACACACACCTGCCAAAGATACTTACTGCAACAAAAATATTGATATGATAACAAAAATAAGATTTCTTTTCTGATTAATTGGAAAAAACACTTGCAGAACAAATACCATTAACAGGTCTCTTTCAAGTCCCTAGCCTTGGAAAGCATCATTCCTAGGCTGCATTCTCCTGCAAAATGTGTAACAGCTTACAATACTCAAATACAAGGGACAAGAGTGAAGTACACTCCATCCTCACCTAAAAACATTAACTCCAGGGCAAAGGAATGAGCAATTTAGTCTCTCTAACCTCCAGAAGAGTCCACTGGAGAAGAAACAGGATTTTGTTGCAGTTCTGCTCAGAAATAAAGTGCCTGCAGTCAGGTGTAACAGTATCTCACTGGTACAAGCAAATACCTCTGCTCATCTGCAGTGGTTAAAAGCTACCTCAAATTTACCCTTTGTCAATGCCCTAACAGAAAGAAAGAAAGAAAATCAAACTTCAGAAATCTAATGATCATCAATAACAATTTTCCCCTGTTTTACCTTCCCTCATACATTTTTATTTTTCAAGTGCAGTTTGAATATGCATAGTTTGCTATGGAAAGAAAAATGTGCACTTGACATGGTTATCTGATGGAAATTTATCACATTTCATATTATAAACCAACTCTGACACAACAAGGCCATATACAGTTTACTGCTCTTGTTTATGCAGCCCTAAATAACTGTCAGATAAACTAAATTGCAATTCCAGCTTTCCCTGAAATACAGTTAAGATAGAATGTCTGCACAATAAAAGTCAACAAAACCCAATAAGTGGAGAAGTGTTTATGGAGTAACCAAGACATGGCATGAAAACACAAAGCCCTCATCTAATCCACCCTCCTGAATGAAAACATTCAGACATACACTAAAACATGCAAACAACCATCTGCAAGCTTTCATCAATGTCCTGGTGCAAGAAAACCACTGATAGTTTTGTATTTTGTATGAGATTATTACTTAGAAGCATGAGTCAATGGAAGAGAGGTAGATTTTGATCTATATAAGGTCCATCTCACATCTGAGATAAGTATCTTGCAAAATGTATTTATCTTTCCTTTCCCATCACCTTTCATGCTTAGAGTTCTCTAAATGGAAATAACTGCTTGCTCTCCCTCCCTTTTCCCTCTTCCCCTGAAATCCAGGAGAGCATCAGCACAGACTCTTGCTTTTAATCACAACATATACAGAAAATAGTCTTCTACTTCTAAGGATTCTGATATAAAATATTAATCTAGTGACAATAAAAAGCCAAACCAAATCAACTTTGTGACTTTGGGAAAAACATGTTTTGGTTTAAGAGAAAAATGTTATTTGCCATTTCAAATAGCAATTGACCATCTATCTAGGAACGTAACGTGCAAAACAAAGCTGATATGCAGAAAGCACTGAAATATTCCTCAGATTTTTCTAGTGTTGGATATTCCTAGGAATTTAAAAAACAAGTGGTACACATGGTGGAAAACAGTAAGGTAAACGATTCTCTGGCATATTAGTACTAAAAGGCAGAAATTTAAAGGAATAAAATTTACACTTTTCTCTTATTTTTAGTAACCAAACACTAACATACACACAAGAGATAATCAAAAAGCACCTTCATAAACTCACAGATGTGCAGAGGAATAAGATGAACAAGCTTAGGGGGTTTTTCTCCCCCAAAGAAACAGTGACACGTATACTCTGGAAATATTTACTAAAAGACAAACACATGCACATGTA
Organism: Anomalospiza imberbis; assembly: GCF_031753505.1. NCBI lineage: Eukaryota > Metazoa > Chordata > Aves > Passeriformes > Viduidae > Anomalospiza > Anomalospiza imberbis. Next base: position 9,028,345 of record NC_089688.1, on the reverse strand, counting down.
AGTGAAAGACATCAGCACAAAAAACCCCCACCTTCTACAGAACTACATTAAATTCAATTAAAGCTCAGAGTCATAGTTCCCTTCATTTCAGAAAAAGAGAAAGCTACCATTTCCTGGGATTTTCAGTCCAGCTGTCAACCCCCTGCTGCCAACACGGCACTTACAGAAGCCTGGTCTGTGTCTGTGCAGCTCCTCTCCCTTCCCTTCCCCTCATCTGCTTTGTTACTCTCCTGGCAAAGCGGAGAGGACTCGGTGTCCTTACAGGAGACAGAGAACTACCGTGGTCCTTACCTTCCCCCCACTCAGAGATTGCACATCCAGCTTCCCTGCACAAGTTACTTGGAGGGTATTTAAAAACAGATGCTCAGAAATCTGAGGAGAACAACAGCCCAAGGAGGTCAGATTTCCTCTCCGTGATCAGCCTGATGCTGTTGACACTAAGGTGAGCACATGATAAGGGAAGGGAGATGGGATTGTTAGAGAGCATCAAAGGCGGGAGATTGGGAGAGGGGGTTCCCTCTGCCCCGACGTGGCGCCCCTTCCCGGCACCCCCCTTGGCTGGAGAGGAAATAAAATGGAGCCTAGGAGGGAGGGAGATAATCCTGCAGCTTCATCTGATTAGAGAAGCTGGGCCTGTGCAGAGCTGGCAGTGCCGCCAGGGAAGCACAGGGAGGGGAGGCACACGGGCAGGAAGAGGAGGAGCAGAGAGGGAGGGATAAAATTTTAAGGGTTAAAGGAAAATTATAACAGGTATACAAAGGAACTGACTCCTGGACCAAGGCATCCTGGTATGTGCTCAGTATCAACCCTCATATAAAGGCGAAATCACCAGTAGAAAACACCCATTGCTTCTGGTAACGTGGAACAATCAGAGGAAAACAAATCAAACCCCAAGGCCAGAATGCATCCATCCTGTGGGCACAGACTGGGAACAAGGATGTATCCATGGACTGCAAAGAGTGAGATTGAGCTGAGCAGGGAGAAATGGAAAAAGCAGTATGCTACAGATAACTATCTAGATTGTGCCAAACAGGACACAATTTAGAAACCATTTTCTATTGCAAGCCATTTTCCAGAACCTGTTTCCACTTACTTACACACATCTTAGTTGAACCAAAGTGACCTCCAAGGAGTTCGTGTCAACACACACATCGGGTGCTCGCAGCTGAGGCTGCCCTCCCACAAGGCTCTCACTTGTGCCAGCCCCTCTCCCACACCTGGCACAGGTATTTGTGGGCTCGCAGCTGCCCAGAGAGTGTGGCCATCCCCACGCCCGCGGTGCTGCAGCCCTCAGGGGGTCCCAGCCTGCCCTCCCTGCACGCAGACCGGAGGCAGCGCTGTGTCCTCGGCCTGACACGGGCAGGGTGCTGAGGGTGCTGCTCTTGGGAATCCCCACCCCATCCTCACCCAACAGGAACACCCCGCCTTGAGGAGACAGGTACACAGCTCCTCCAAGCTGCCAGCTGTGACCTGTGGCGCATCAGGGAACATCAAGGACAGATGTGACCAGAGGAGTCTCGTCCCCATCCACAGTGGCCCATTTTTGTATAGAACCACCTCTTTTGCTCACCTTTATGAGGGGCTACACTCAGTCCTTTCCCAAGGATCACTCCAAGTTTCCACATTGTGAGCTGCTTTTATTCTTTTCTGGCCTATGCCCTCCATTTACAACTTCACACAACGGAGGGTGGTTGGATCTCAAATGGAGCAAGGAGAAGGATGCCAAAATATCAGAAAAGAAACCTTTCAAGTCCTCTTTCTTTCTGTTCAGGAAGAAGTTAATAATTCTTGTAAACAACTTACAGCAGTTCTCAGTTTGTTCCTAAGCCTTCACCAACAGACTCACATCAGACCTAGGTCAGCTGAGAGAGGGGGATCAACACCCCTCCCAAATGCTTTTAGGAATGTACAGTTGCTCCCTGAGTCTTCAGAATGGGCTGCAAATTTCCTGGAATTTCCTGTGTGCTTCCAGGCTTTGTTCCTAAGATGCACACCCCCACAGACTCGCTGAGCAATCACACCCTCGGGCTGCAGGTCAGGAAGCATTGCGGGGGTTGAGAGCCATTCACGGGTCAGCAGCAGCTTTCTGGCTGCGTTATTTTACCTGCCATGTGCTACAGCAGTGAAGCAGAGTAGGCACTTGCAGTCAGCTCTTTGTGCTGACCTTGACATCCTTCCAGCCAGGCTGGAAACACAAGTTCCTTGAACCTGTTCCTTCCAGCACATCCTTATCAGCATTCCTGCTGGCCCAGGATCATGCCCAGGTGACTCTTCCCATCCTATGGTATGGGACTGCAGTGGTGCTGCAGGGAGAGGGCAGCTCTACATCTTCCTTTTTTATTCCAGCCAAAGACCTTTGGCTGACATGGTGAGACACACCCCTGGCACCTGTAGCTACTCCAACATTGTTCCAGTGCCAGTGGCCAGCCATGGAACAACTCAGTACGACCCTTCCACTCCAATGCATCTTCCAAATGAGTCCCAGGTTGCCCAAATGACATCCCAAGAACATATAAAAGATAAAATGAGAGGACGATGCTGCACTTAGATTTTCCCCCAAACCCTTTACAGAATGAAGTTGCAGGGCTTTCTTGTCCTAGATTTTCTATGTCCAGCAAGGTTGACTATTTTCATTGAAATCATCAAAATGTGCTTACTGGAAGATACTGGTGACCAACTTTTACATCAACAGGTCACAAATCTGGGCATCCATAATGCAATTGGCATACTACTCTTGATGAGAAAAACTGCCTCATTCAGATCTGGGGAATTTATTCATGTATCTTTAAGACAGTTGATAGTTAAAGGAAGATAAGTAATCAGTAGCCTACAGATCCATTAGGCCAAATCCAGGCAATGCTGAAGAAATTCTTTTGAGAAGGACATCATTATTTTTCAAGAGAATGATTTCAGAACAGTTCTGCCACTGTGGCTCAGCCTGACTAGCATGTTTTCCTGAGAAGTCCACCCAGAGCTTAGACACATAAGAATGTGTATAATTTATGAAATTAAAGTCCTATGCCCAGCCATGGAAGAAAGCTTTCAAAATTACTGTTTACTGATTTGGGTGTTTGAGGGTCATATGAAAGCAAGACTCCAGCCCCCTGACTTTGAGTCACCTGGTTGAAGAGAGGCAGTCAGCTCTGCTTGCCTGCTGAAGAAGGGCACCACCCAGGCAGAGCTTTGGACCTGCAGGCCAGCTTTTGTCAGTCACCATCAGACAACCAGGGCTTCTACATTCAAGAGAGAAATCCAGTCCTAACCCAAAAGCCCTTTATCTAACCTAAAATCCACTGGCTACTTTGGCCATCTACTCCTCTTCGGAAGAGGAAATGGGGTAGGAAAACCATCCTGATTGCTTGGTGCCTCCTAAAACCAGGTACTGAAGCCCTTCTCTCACCCCTTCCCATTTATAATCCCACAGTATTTTCTTGCACTGCCTGGTCTGCCATCATTTAGAGCGACTTTTTCCTGCCAGGTGGGTGACCTGAACCCACCCAGACCATGCCTTCTGAACTCCTCAATCAGCCCTGAACCTGCCAAGCTCTGCTGCTTTTTGTGAGGCAGGTTTGAGTGCCCACAAACACTGCCTGAAATTTGTTTACATCTCTCTCTGGAGGCTCTGCATGGAAACCCTGGAAGGCTGATATTTGTTGTCTGTTGATTCAAAGCCACTTAAGCCAGTGAAATTGCACCTTCTACCAGGCAGATTTTATCTTAATGCATTTCTGGGATATGTTCTAGTCTTCCACAATAAGGCAGCCCTCCAGGAACAATATGCTGTCTTGTGGGTAACACCACTGCTCATTTGCCTGAATGTCATCTGCCACAGCCAATTTGGATCAGGGTTTGGATTTCTCCGTTGTAAAGCATTTTTGAGTGTTCTGAAGAATAACAGCCCCTTAGCACAGTCTGAGAGAGCCTTCAAGATAATAACTAATGCACCATAGGCAAATTTAACTTTTTCTATGCCTATAACCAGGCAGAAGCTCTCCACTCCAGATACTACTTTTCCCTTATTGGAATTGGCATTCTGTATGCAGTGCAATTTTTCAGTTTTTGCTTATACTGACACACCCAAAATAATTCCAGTCAGTCAGGTGTAGGAGCTAGCATAGCAAGTGTTCACACACACACTCAAGGCAACTGAAATGCACCTGAGATTGTTTAAAAACATGAAATTTACCATCACCTTCCATTTGACATAAACAGCAGGGTCATTTCTAACAGAGTTCTATAAAGAAAGCAATTCTGTCAGATAAGTGATATCACATTAAATTCAAACTTTCCAATACATCCCAATTAATCACCACAAATATCATTCCCTTCGGCTATGTGCCACATGTCTAACATGCCTGTCAACCTAATTTATCTATAGAGTTTTGGGTATAAAAATAAAGACTATATAGAGTGTTTCTATCCAGCAAGCATCATGACAAGTTCTGCTTCTTGTGCCTGGGAGAAGACAACTGCTGGTTAGACATCCCAATTGTAGCAGGCATGGTCTCTGAATAAGCCTCTATTCTACAATTTTATTTTTCTGTGAAAAGGAAGATGATTTATGTGGGTTTATCTCAAAGTCTCCATGAAATCTGCCAGGTCACCTACATTTATCTTCATTGGGAATAATGCTGTAACACTACTGACATGACTTTTTTTCAAGGAGCAACATAGATGCACTTCTCTTCTTTGCAGAATTAATCTTTTTGAAAGCTGTCAGAATTTTTAGACCTGTGAAAACTGGTGGTTTTGAGCTCTGCCATCTCCTTTCTTTTTCATCTTGGATACAAGAGCAGCTTTCTCAACAAAGCAGACCAGTTCTTTTGCCTTTATTGTACCTTGGCAGTTAGTGAGGCAGCCCACTGACACAAACCATCTCATGTTCTTCAAAGACTCAGCAAATCTCTACAAAGCACTATTTTTAGTTTGGTTATCAAATAGAACGGTAGCTTATGGAGAATGAAAACAAGCTCCCTTTTTCAAGCATATTTTGCAATAAGCCAAAGATGATATTGCACAAACCTTACATGGCCTGTTAAATCAGGGGACTATCACATGGACACTCTGCTCTACTTCTCCCTGATGACATTTCCTCTCATTCACAGCCACTAGAATGTCTTCCCTACACTTCTTTAATATCCATTAGCAAAATCCAATAAATAATTACACCAAAAATCCAACCCTTCAAGCCAGTTTTGGGGTAGCTTTAAGCTGCCTTTCATGCAGTAAGGGCTTTGGCCTTTTGATAATTTAATCACATGTTCAGTTTCGCTCTGCATTTGATTGCTAGTCTTCCATCTGTTCTGTACTCTCAACTGAAAAGGAGGGAAGCCAGGACCACGTAGCAGGCAGGGCTCCCAGGACCTGTTTCCAGAAAGAAATCCCACTATAGAACACCACACTTTGAGAAGTCACCGCTAATTCTGCCCTTTTGTGACTTGCACACCAGGACACTCCTGCAAGTTTGAATCGGACTTTTTTTTCAAAACTACATTAATGTAGATACTAAGCCTCCTTGATTTACTTTTGCAAATGGTGTCATTAAAAAAAAAATTACTTGGTCTTTGAACAACAAAGTATCGGAGTCTGTTCTAGATGTTAACTGGTGCCCAGGGCTGAGGGCTATGAACAAAGCCTGCTGCAGAGAGAGTTTGCTTTACTTAATGGGAGTTAAGCATCTAAATAAAAACTTGAACTCTGATGCCTCAATTCCCACATGTAAAATGGTGAAATGGGATCAGCAAGAAGCTGGGGAAAGTGCAAAGGAAAACACTACACAAGAGGAAAGTTCTGCAGCCTGGGAGCATAATTTGCCCTCATGCACTTTGAAAAACACAGCTCTGCAGCTCCAAGAAAGGCTTTGCTTTTCCATTTGACCTGCAATATTCCCACACACCTCAGTCCACAGCCATCATAATGTCTCATGGCCTGTGAATGAGCTCCAGTCCACTCAAAATTCCTAATCCAAACTCCCTTTCCCTGAACAACAGGCCTGGATAACATATCCATCCTCATTTCTTCCCCATGCAGCAGGAGCTGTTATACTGGTCTCCCTGACTTCATCCAGGATATTCTGGGGAGAGTATCATGGAAGGACGAGGGACAGAGGCTTCAGGAAAGTTGGGGGGAAATTTGAAGAGGGTCTGGATCTAGTCCCTGGGCTGCCTGTAGTGAACCAGTCACATAAGAGGCACGATGATCCTTGGTTAAATGAAACAGACAGAATTATTGTACAACCAATATACCAGAGTGACATCTCAAATTAGACAGGAGCTGAGAGCAACACCACTGAATATTAAATGAGGCTTGCTGCACTAAGCCCTAGATTTCAGAGGAGCCCCACAGCAAGAGAACAATGCTATTTCAAATCTATCCAGTGTCAGAGGCAGCCCAGCAAGATGGAGTGTAAGCCCCAGGCTAACTCTGCCTGCAATAATCTGCAGGCTTGACTCTGTGACAGATTGAAATGCAGTAATAGTGTTTATGCAACTAATTCTTGTTCTAATCTATTAGTTTATGTAACCTAACCTTTGCTCATGGACATACTCTCTCATAGGTCTCAGGAATCAAACGAAAATCTCCTTTAACTCTCTCCCATCCTTCAACCCCTGGCTGCCTACTAAACAGGTTGTCAGAGATCTTGTTCATTCTCTTTGAGGAAAAATTATGTTGGCAATGGGAAAAAAGGTATCAGTTAAATTTCTCAAAACCAGTGTACTTCTTCATGCATACAAATGAAGTCATATAATAAGCTCACCTGTGGTGTGCAGGTGTCCTTCAGGTCAGCATTTCCAACCACAGCATGTACCATTTGAGCCCAGGCTGGAAAAGGAACAGGAATTGTTTGCTTAGCTCCTACAGAGAGAAAAATACTGCTTTCTAGCATTTAGACCTTTTTTTTTTTTTTTTCTCTCTGAGTAAAGCAAGGCAACAATATCTGTGTCAGTGACACTTATTCTTCCTAGCTTGACAGATTTACTTTCATCCTTCTCATATTTCTTGTATTTCCTGGAACATTGTCACAACTATTTTAAGTGAAGAGCTAACCACAGGAAAAGTGTGCAGAATTCTTTCTGCAGCAGTGACAACTCTAGTGATTACCACACAAAACATGCCCACATCGGCTTATTTTATTCCTTCCTGGCTGGGCTCTAAAATAGAGTTTTGAAAGGAATCGAGTCAGATCAACCCTTTTTGAGCTTTTTGGGGCTGTGGGGTTTTTTATGTTTGTTTGGGGGTTTTTGTTTGTTTGGGTTTTTGTTTTGGTTGTTTGTTTGTGGGGGTTGTTTGTTGGTTTGGTTTTTTGTTTTTTTTTTGTTGTTGTTTTGCCTAGGTTTTTTGGGGTTTTTGTTGCCACTGGAATAATTCACACAGCTGCTGCAATGTTGCTCTCATGACACTCCTTAAGTAACCTATACCTGATTTAATTTCTAACCCTTTGATTCGAGGATTCCTACACAGACCAAACCTGATTGATAGCAACTGGAATCAAAAGTATTTGGAGCCAAACCCCATGGTATTGAGGTATTTAGGAGACATCATCATGTATTTTTGATGCATGCTGGACACTACCAGTACTAGATCAATACTCTGTAAATGGATCAGGCATTCCTGATTACTTGTTGCAAAAGCAGTGTAAGAATGGGCAGAGTGCCTCTTTCTGGTGAGTTTCTTTGCACGTGGGGTGATGCCCCAGGGGATTCCTGGTCACTCTGAACCGTTTGCTCCGGCAGAGCCAGAAGCTGTGTCCCAGTGAGCTCGGTCACGTTCCAGCACCGCCCTGTGGGGCCCCTTGCCAAGGAAATCCAGCAGGGACAGCCCCAGGATGGCCCCCGCTGGCCACCTCCTGGCCACTGGGCAAAGACAAAGGCATGCTCACCCACATGAAATAATGACTTAATTATATGAAAGGTTTACTCTTTTTTTCCTACAAATCAGCATTTTAATTTTTTTTTCCTTACATCTTTGACCCTCAAGATCTCCCTACAGCCTTTCCCAGGCTTTTGAGCAACTCAAACACAAAAATGTATGGGATGACACCTATAAATCTTTGCTGCTATACAGAGAGCAGTTTCAGGTGCACATGCCTGCAGAAACATCTTTAAGTTGGAGGAAACAGATCTACAGCTTTCAGTATCTGATTCCAGATGTAAATGCTTCCAAAAAGAAACATCACCTTTTGCTCTCAGTTAAAAGTTTGCATCCCATAAGGCTGTACCAGTTAGGGCTATATTACAAATGGTGCAATTGCTATGCCACATATAAAATTTTGTGCTTCCCTGCAAATCTTAAGATGGATTAGTGTCTACAGATTCACCTGCCTGCTCAGCAATCCCTCCCCATTTGTCTAATTCACCTAATGTCTGCCCTAAATTCATTATCCCTCACTCAGAGAGGCTGAGGCTTAGGAGAAACTGTCTAAAATAATCACCAGCCTTGCCTTAGAGCAACTTCTGTTCACTACAGCTGTGTGAACAGTTCATTTTTCATGTGTACACATATAATCTTGCAAGGCCCTGCCAAAGTTATGAAGTTTAGACTACTCTTATCAAGGCCAGGAAGTGTACAAAACTGGAACAAAAAGTCAGATATTGCCCCCAAAAAACTTTAAAACCATGCAAGCCAGAGCTACACAAGTAGCTTTCTCTGCAAAAGTCTCTACTTGTGCATATTATGTCTGAACTTCGAGTTTATTAATAACATAATTTTAAAAGGAACATTTTGTATTCTTATTTTCTTACAACATCAACAGCCAGCTAACTTTCTTAATGCAATTTACATTAGCAAAAAAACCTTGCAACCATAAAAACACATTCTAGTAAAAGCAAACCAGAAATTCCTATTATAAAACACAGGAAGGAAAGGTCATTAGAAAGGAATAAAAGTTCACATTTTTTGAATTTTATTTCATATGTTCAAAAAAAGTCACCTTTAAAGAACTTTTTGCTTTGCTCTGTTATTTGCACCACAGCCCAGCTTTGGACAGGAGGTGGTGCTATAGTCTGTGTAAATTTTGTTATTAGGCAACACCAACAGCTAAAGCTTACTAAAAGCAAAAGGAAAACGTAAAAAAAGAGCAACATTCTAAATCCTGTAGAAGTGCTGGCATGCAGACTTTACCTACAGATGCTTTCATATCAGTAGGTATTCTGTAACAGTGCTAAAAAGTTTTGTAAGAAGGCACTAAAATGTTTGTGGTTGTCAAGGATTTCTAATACCCAGCAAAACATGACTATCAAAGCATGGAAAAAAATCTGTCATGCACAGCTCTGTACAAGCTGTAACAGTTTTTATGTGGCCAAAGCTCTGTTGAGCAGCTGTGGGCCATGAGGAAACTGATGGAACAGTGGAAGATTTTTCAGGTCCTGTGAGAGCATTCTGTCTGCTTCTCCCTGAAGAATGTCAAGGTTAGCTGCAGGGTCAGTTTTAGTGGGCTAAGATGAAATGCCAAAGTAGGAATCCAAACCCCATGGCTAGGTTAATGCTCTTTCCCCCTCTCTCCTTTCTTCTTTTGCTGTCTTTCTCCTCATGCCCATCTAGAAGCACCAAACATGGCATCTTTTGAAGATTTTTTTTCTTGCTGTCACTATCCCCATTTCACACCTGTAATTTTACTGGGAGAGCTATTCTGGATTGCAGTCTGCTTGATGGTGACTACCATCAACAGCCAAGCAAGAAAGAAAACAATTGTGGAAGACTGGTTCCCTTCTGGCTGAACTTCCTCCTTCCTCTCCTGTTCTCATCTTTTCTTTGGAAAGGAAACTAACAAATGACTCCCAGAACAGATCCAAGGGGTATTTTCTGAGAGAGTAGATCTTTCTTTCACATATTCCTTTCTGAAACTATCAATTATCCATAGCCTGCTAAAGCCAAGAACTAGGTGTCAGTCCAAGGCCAACAGGAGATTGTGGGAGAAATTCTTATCTCAGTTACACAAGTGTGGATCTGGAGGAACTCCAGTCATTAAACAATCTACAAAATCAGGATAACAATAAGTATTATTTCAAAAAGGGTTGTGATGGTTAACTGCCAGTAATTAATGCTGGTATAGAAATCAGGCAATGGTTGCCTGGAAATGAAAGGCACTATAGAAATTCTAAGTACTCATTATTTCTGCCATTTGCAATTATACTTTTCAATGTAATCTATTTGTTGTAGTCAGGGTGCCCATCAATGCTCCCTGCAGACCCCAATCTATTGTTCCTGAATAATTCACTGGTCTCAATAACATTAGTCCACATTTAATTGGAAAAAAAAAAGTTTACCTCTTTCTAGATGCCATTACAGATGAAGGTACCACCAACATGAAAGTCAAAATTGCACTGTAAATGCCATTGCAGATGAAGGTACCACCAACGTGAAAGTCAAAATTCACAAACACGAGGGAGTGGGTGTGAAGGCAGAATAACCTGAATATATTTCACTTGAAAAGGATGGACTTGAACATCATTCTATGGCTGCAAAATGGGATTTAAAAAAATAAAGGAAAACCCTTTTATTGAACAGGATCTGTTGAAGCTTTAAGATTATTAATAAATTATAGCAGGAGTTAGACTTCAGTGTAAAATGATGCTATAATTACTTACCTTTCTAAAGACCTTGTGGTCCTACAACTCTATCTTCTTTAAATATTTTTCTATCCTTTATCAAGGTATGTTCCTATAAACAGCTTTAAGTAATTACATGCAATCAAATTAATTGTAAATCAGAGCTGGATAAAAGGGTTTATATATCAAGCAAATATTCACAGGTTTTTTTCAAAGATATCCAATTAAAAAATATATATCTTGAATTTCACCCAGTCTAGTGGGAATTACATGAATATATGATAAATTATTTGCTGTTATTTAGATAGGCGTCAAATGAGCAATGTGACATCACTGTTTTTAAGGTAACACACTTTGCAGAATTGTTTTGTGACAGATTTTTTAAGTGATCTTTTAAAGCTCAAGGTTTGACTGTGAGATGTCCCTGGGTAGGGACACCGAAAAATGTGTTTGTTACAAAATATGCACCAGAAACACAGAATATTTATAGTACAATATCTAGGTCCACGAAACATTAAACTCTTAGCTGTTCAGGGATTTAGGCTAAGAAGGAGGCTGCAATCAGAGATAAAGGAGGGTATAGTTGTGTTTCATGTCCTGTATTTATTCTGATTTCCAGCTGTTGCAAGAACTCAGCACAGAAAGACTGGAAATGGGAACTTCACAGTGGAGCAGAGAATCAAAATTAAAGCTCCCTGCTCAACAGCTTTGCCATTAACTCCTTCCACAGGGACCTGGGGAGGGCGAGATCTGCCCCTCCAGGTCACGCTGTCCCATCCCCGGGCTCACCGAAACAGGAGCTGAATCAGCGGATGGTTACTGGGTATTGCTGCCCAGATGTCCCAGCTTCCCACACCTCCCCACAGGCAGCAGGGCTTGTGTGGGAGCCAGTGCATCTGGCACCGATCACTTTACTGGTCAACAGTGCTCTGGAAAGCAATCAGGTGTTCGCAGCAGCTGCGGCACTCCTCACACAGCCACCAAAGTGAGCTCAAGCAAGAACACTGCAAGAGAAAGCAGGCATTTGTTGTCTTGCCACGCAACTCAAAAATTTTGGTTGCCTCAGACATGCTTATAGACGTTATCCTGACAAGTGCAAAACTGCTGAGAAAAAAACTCTCCTTCAGTGTTTGCACTAATTGGAGAAATAAGAGTAGCAAAAGCACTGACTGTGCAATATTTCTTTAATAATTAACTATCTTACAAGTGTAAAAGTAAAATATATGAAGCTTTTTCTTTTTTGGGTTAAAATTATCTAAGTTCTTTCTTTCTTCCAGAGGACTCAAAATTAATAGAAAAAGCTTAACCGTGCTACATTTACAGCAGAACATTTGAAATGGAATGAAAAGCATTCTAAGATTCTACAGAAACAGAGGATATTTTGTTAGGATCCTACTGGTTCTAATTACTTTGCGTTTCTTTGGCTATTAGATTAAACATCACTATGCACTACACATGCAACAATTGTGAAGAGAACATGAAATACAAACAGCTGTTAAATTTAAGGTATAGGTTCTTGTCATATACTGGCTGTGAAAGAAACACTAGCAGACAAGAAGTGACGGCAAATACTTTGTTTCTGAACTAGGCGTGAATAATTTGGCTGGTTAAGATCCGGTTGGTTGTATCCATTACACACTCGAGGATTAAAGACCATTACGTTCATAAATACAAGTAGAAGGGGCTGTAATTGCAATTATCTAAGGAGATATGTGTTCCTTTGTGCTTACATATTTTGTTTAAGATATAAAAGAAATGCACACACATTCGTGTTCTTGCCCACACGTATATTCAGAATTAAGCTACTAATAGAAAAGAATTTTTCTGAGCGTAACTGCAGCTTTTGGCGTTCTCTCACACAGGCAGTGGCGCACAGGTGCCTTTAGGGCTGACAGGATTTATGCAGCACAATGGTCAGCATCATTCCTGCCCGATCCCAGCCCTCCCTCCGCGGAAGATCGGCAACGTCTGTGCTGGCCGGGCTCGGGGAGCCTGGGACTGCGCGGAATCTTTCCCCAGCGGGTCCCTTTGCTTTTCTTGCACTAGAGATGCCTCTCTTTGAGCTGCTGTTGCCAGCCTCTGCCGTGTGCGAGCGGCGGGGGCGGGCCGGGGAGGGGCTGCGGCGCTCGGACACCGGGGCGGCGGCGGGCACTCGCGCCGGGCCCGCGGGAGCGGCGGCACCCATGCCCGGTAAGTGCCGGGGGCGCGCTGGGAGGGAGCGAGGGAGGGAGCGAGGGAGGGGGTGCCGGCTCCTCCCGCAGCCCCGGCCGGGCGCCTGCCGCCGTCCCGCTGGCGCTGGGGAAGGCTCGCTAAAGCATCAGCTCAAACCGGTCCCTGCGCACCTGCCCGGCCTCCCTCCGGAGCCCGCCAGGGAAGAGGCAGCCTGGAACTGCAGGGCCGGCAGCACCGCCCGGAGCGCCTGACAGAGGAGAGAGAGCTCGGCGCTGGAGACAGGCACAGCTAGTGGGAAATCTTGCCTCCACTCCTCCTCAATTATTTAATTTATACTGTACATGGGCTTAGACTGTGTCTTTAGATGGGGATTAAAACTCGTGGTGGAGAACGGGCTGCTCGGAAACTTGCTCAGAAGCCAAAAGGCTTACTGCAAAGTTTAAGTAGAGCTTATTAAAAGCACATAATCACACAGTAAGCAAAAAGGGATGCAATCCCAGAGGAGACAGAGGATGCCTGTGACCACCTGCTCTATGCTAGGATAAACCCGGTACCTATTAGCAGGAGACAGTCCCCTGGCTCAGCTGGAGGGAGATGAAGTGGTCCAACAGGTCTCTTCCATCTCCTCTGCCATGATCCTGTACCACAGCAGGATATAATATATCAATTTCTCATGATAATAGGTAGTTATTTTAAAAGATACATATTTTCTCCCTGCATACAATGGACACAACTTATCTCAGTGGTCGATTTTGTGACTAGTGCTAGATTATGCCCTAAACCACCGGTTCTGTTGCTGATCTAATCAGATAAAATGGTCTAAAAGTGAGACAAATTCTCCTTACTCTCATTAAATTACAGGTAACTACTGAAATGAGTAAAACTTTACCTTATATCTACAGCTGTGTAAAGTTTAAAAACCCCAGAATTTTAGTCAATGCCTATGGGTGTGTCACGAATACTTATCATTCTGCAGTGAACAAATTCAGTACACACAAACTCATTAACTAAGAGACTGGAAACTCATTCTCTTACTCCAAAACCAATGCACACCTCATCTTCCTGTCTTTAATGGTAAATAGTGACAAACTGGCTATAGTGGAACACAGGACTGCTGCTGAGAGCATCAAAGACTTGTGAATGAAGAGGACAAGCTAAACAAAGACCTGTACAGCTTGCGTGAAATGTTAACCTTTCTGATACTCATGTCAGACAGTAAAACTACCAGCCATATAGATATATGTGTTGTTTCTAGTGCACCTACATGAAGGAAACCGTTAATTTCTATTATGTTCATGGATGTTAAACTGAAGCATTTTTTCTACATCTAGCCTCCTGAGATGCAATAAAATCTGAGTCTGACTGAAGATATACTTGAGCCTGCCCTGCAAAACTAAAAGGAACAAACACACAAAATTCCCATGCTCATATGCATTTCCTCATACTGTGCATTCTTATCAAGGAAAACAAATTTACTCACATGGAACCATCAGACTTGTCTCTGTATTAATATTAACCCACACCAAGTAGGTGCTTGTTTCCTGTTGCTCAGAATAAGGATTGTACTAATAGTCTGGCTGAATGCTGGAACCCACTCAGTTCCCCTACCAGCTGCAAGGACAGCAAAGTGCTGTCGCTGTGGTACAGCCGGGAGCAGGCGGCTGCTCCATGGTGGTGCTGGGAGACAGGAGTGATTGTGTGACTCAGGGAAGCAGACAGCCAGTTCCTGCAGAGGCCTAAGGCAACACACCTGGAGGGGAGCTGCAAAACCAGCCTGGCTCCGGTGACTCCACCAAATGCAGGAAAATGAGTCAGGATCAGATTAAGGCTTTTGAGGCGCTATGGCCAGGTTAATTTCATAGCACAAGGTAATTACTTAAGTGTTCTGTAGCTGAAGGATATTTCATGTCACTTACTGCAACAGGGAAACACTGAAAAAGATCAGCAATATACGTACATGCAACTCACCTCCTGGACTCTTTATAGCTCCAATGAATAAACTAAATTAAATGAAAATAATTTTGAATTATTCAAAACTATTATTATTTGATAGTCAAAACGATCACTAGTGTTGACTGATTATTTTGTGCTTGTATTGTCTTTATTTTACTAATACCATTGTATAGAGGCAGCTAACTGCAAGCACAGACAGATAAAAAGGAATAAAGCATAATCACAGTTATCTCTACCTAAAAGCAGAGAAAAGGAAAAAAAATTCATTACCAGTTGTGAAAAAATGCCAGATCACTCCACTACTTCAGTTTCAGGGGAGACCTTGAGAACTGTCAGCACCCAGTACTCAGCTGCTCCTCAGCTGCCTCCCATGTCTGCAGAGTGGAAAATCATTCAGGAGTTTACGTACAGAGCAAAATAATCTTTGCAGCCTATCACGCCAGCATTCTCAGCAAAAATGTGAAAGCAATGAACTGAGCCCATTATCAGTTGTCTGCCCTTGGTCTAACGAGAAATTCTCACAACAGAATTTCTCATATTCATATTAAATACATTTATTAAGTTTTATTTGGGTTTTGGTTTGTTCACAGTAATTATACAAGATTTTGTTGTATGTTAAGTACTCACAGTTCAGGAAATTCTGTTTAATGGATATTTAACTTTGACTTCACAGATCAGGAAACACATGCATCCTTAGAAAGAAAACAACCCATAGCTTTACTTTGTTCCTTGTGCCAGAGCCTAGATTCAATTCAACATAGATTAATATTTGGAAGAACAAACCAAACCAAAATAATGGTACCTTTCATATTAGGTGCTCCTGGGTTCTCTTTTTCTTCCATTATGCAAGCTCTAGCACTTCTGCCATGCTAAGGTAAATGCTAATGCTAAAACCAGAGCTTGAACAATTCTTTGGCATTGGGGTTTTTTCACATTGCAGTACCTGCCAGTGCTTCTGAACACTGTCATCTGGCACTGCCATTGTCATGTGTCTTCAGGTGCTGCACCATGCCATAACCAAACAATGCACACGTGAGCTGAATGTCTCATTTAAAAAGAATTTTGGAATGGTTTTTGTTAGCTTTAATATTCCTGTCTACACCCAAAATATACTTAACTTTGATCTTCCCATGATGTTTTCTGTGCTTTTATGTTTGAACAGAGCAAGCAGTTGCTGTGGCTGGAGGTATAATAGGAGGGATCCTTTTATTTGTTCTCCTTGGAATAACTGCATATCTGCTCTGGAAAAAATGTTGCCGCCTCTTTTCTTATGAAAAGCTCATCAATCCTGTCAAAACAACAAATGCAAATACCATTTTCCAAGATAAGGCAAATTCTGAAATTCAACGAAAAAGCACAGGGTACGTCTTTTCATTTTGTTTTTAAAGCATATGCTATGTAATTTATTTCAACTTGTCAAATGTCAAATGAGCAGGTGATCCAAATATATGCATGTACAGAAATAAAGGAGATCCCTAAATTATATGAAAACATCAGTCATGTTCTGTTTTGTTCCTTTAGGAAAAGTATGAAAGTGATGATTACTCCTGATTTATTTAAAAGAGATAATATATTCAAGTGTAATTAGTGAATGGATGGATATACCTGTTAGACAAACCCAGCCTATGTTCCAGAGTCATTTCCAGTCTAATTAAAAAAAAAAACAATACAACTTCAGTTCAGGAAGGAGACTCTTTTAGAGAATTAATCATTGTAGGGGTTTTGGCTCTAAAAAAAGCAGCTGCAGTTAATTCTTCCTTTCCTTTGAAAGATAAATTCTAAAGGGAAGGAAAGGGGGAAAGAGAAGAATATGTCAGAAGAATTAAGATCTAATATGCCTCACTGTCTTTTTATGCATTAAGCAATTGATTTTATTTGCTTTTTGATTTTATTTTTAAATGACTGTAGATTCTTAAATTGTGACATAAGAACAGTAAACTTACTACTCTTATCAAGTTTGGTTTCCACATTTAAACCAGAAGAGTCAATAGGTGCTGTTGTCTTGAGCAGATCCAGAAGTGTTCCATTTATCATTCCACCAACACTGCATGGGCGAGACTGGATTCACCTGACAAATGAAGAACAGGTTCAGGAAGACAGGGACCCCTTCATGACCCCTCAGTCTGGGCCACGGTCATCATTTCATTCTTTGGGTATGGCATTGCAAAAATGGGACTGTTTTTCAGGGTAGGGTGGCTTTATTATTATGAAGCATGTATCTTGGGGGCACACCAGAGATAGCATTACACAGCACAAGCCCTAAATGATCTATGTAGTTATATATTTTATATATGACAATTGGGCAATTTATGTATTTTATACATGAAAATTACCCAGTACAGTGGTACCTTACACATATGGCAGACAAAGCAATCTCTCCTCCCATATTTTGTAAAGGCCAGGAAATGTCCGTTGTCCCCAGAAACAGCAGTCACCAGCTGCACACTGCAACAACAAATAGCTAGAGCTAACCAGGTACAATCACAGGAATAAGGGAAAGAAAGTGATGCAGCCTATAATTACTCCCCCAAATTTGAGGGAAAAGGAAATAAAAGATGAAATTAATACAGAAAATGGATTGTTAATAAAGAGGGTAATCTGATTTACCCAAATACAGCAGTGGTATAAAAATGCCTGCAATGGTTCTTGAGGCTAATCTGAGGGTGCTTGTTTTGCCTTTTTTTGTAGCTGGAGCTTATGTTGTAGGGACCATTAACCCAGATCTGTACAAGTTTCCTGAAGACAAAAGCGAAACAGATTTTCCTGATGGCAGCATTGGCCGCCTCTGGTTCTCCATAGAATACGAGCAAGAGTCAGAAAGGCTCCTCGTCTCCTTGATCAAACTCAGAAAGCTGCAGCCTCCTGCTGAATCCTGCAGTCCATTTGTGAAAATCTACCTGCTGCCTGATGAAAGAAGCTACCTGCAGTCCAAAACAAAACGTAAAACTCTTAACCCACAGTTTGATGAGAACTTTGTTTTCCAGGTACTTTTTCTTTTGAAGAGGAAGATTTTTGTTTGCAAATATTAACTTGTCAAACTACGGTACATGTTTGTATGTTCACAATGCTTCTACCAAGACAGAAGTTGTTTCCACAAGAGACAGGATTTTTTACTGGGGCTTCTGGAGATGCTGGGCTACAGAACTGATCTTACTTCTGGTCTGTGCCAAAGTTAAGGATTCCAGAACTTGCCCTGGGAATAACGAAAACTCCAGTTTTGAACTACAGCTGATCAGTTCAGCCCAGCAGTTCTAGAAGTCCAGAAGGAGCCAGTACTGACAAAATGCTTTCACAGCTTTTAGTTTCTTTGCTGTGGAAGTAGGCTAGACAGCAGAACCTGGGAGGTATGTGTGGGCTGCTATTTGTACAGTGCTGTTCATCTTTCCATCCCATGCTAACATAATAGGCTTTCAGCACACAAGACAAAAGCTTTAAAACAAAAAAAAGTTTGTGTTTCAGACAACTGAAAAAATGTTTACAGATTCTAAACATCTGAATCTGAAAGTGAACGCATCACACAGCACTAGATCCATATGAGCTATAAAACCACCAGTTAACTTCACAGCTTTCAAATAAACTCGTATTTTAGCTTGGATCTTGACTTCTGCATAGCTAAAACTTGGGGCAAATTTTAAAAGTAGACTTCAAATAATTAAAGGAAATCTCCAACTACACTTACCACAGTTTGGAATATATTTTCTTTGAAGACATGCTAGAGTAGAAAAGTGTCAGATATTTTATAATTATTAATAGTCTTCATTTTCCTGTACAGGTCTCTAGTAAAGTGTTGCTACAAAGGACACTAAAGTTTTTGGTTTATCATGTTGATAAACAGAAGAAGCATCATCTCCTAGGCCAAGTTATATTCCCACTAAAAAATGAAGCATTAACTGAGGACAACAAACTAGTCATATGGAGAGATCTGGAGAAAGAAAACTTGGAGGTATGTGATACCAGGCTGCTTGGCACTGTGGAACTTCTGTCATCTTACAAGTATTGGAAGGATATAGCTGAAGTAGAACTATGTTCTACCAAGTACCTCAAATGCAAAAGTACTTCATAAACATTTGGAAGAGAAATTCCCATCTTACCAACTTGCAGATCCATAGCTGTTGTAAAGGGAGTACCCAGATGCTTAGAAAAAGTCATGTGAATTAGGAGGTCGTTACATAAGAACTTTTGTTATTTGCTTCTCTTTTCAATTAGAGCAGAAAAGAGCAGAAGAGACAAGGAAATAGATATACCCTGGAAAAGAGTAATTCTGAGGGTCAGGAAGGCTGATTAATCGGTTCCATCAAATGTTACAACAGCGTAAATAAAGCCATTACAATTCACTCACATGCCTTAATGTGACAGAAACCATTAGCATGAAAAAGGATTGGTCTCCCCATCTGACCATGCAACGAGAGAGTTTTTCAGATATATTTGACAGGTGTTGTTCTGCTTCCAAAGCCTCCTTCAGAGCACGGTGATATCCAGTTCTCCCTGAGCTACAATGACTACCTGGGCCGTCTCACTGTGGTGGTTCTGAGGGCAAGGGGATTAAAGCTCCAGGAGGAGAGCCCTGCTGTTGGTAAGTGGGATTTCCTCCCTGCTATCAGCTCCACACTTCCTGTTTTAATTTGCTCCTTCCTCATCTGTACACCCAGGCTTGTGCTGTGGGACTCTGACAGGACTAAATAAACATCCTGGTGATTTGAGTGGAAACAAGCCATATTTTGCCCTGAGGCAATTAGATTTTGATAGTTAAGTTTTGCTATGTTTGGGGTTTGTTTCATAATAAAAAATTTGTCCTGTGGCAATTTATGGTAACTTTTTTCTCCTGTTTTTGTACAGTCAGCAGCATCCTTTTGCTGCTCTCCAGTCCACAGAAGGCAGCATTTCAGGGGATACTGACATGAACAGTTGCCTCCAGTCAAATTCTCAGAGGTAACAGCTGCAGGACAACTGAACAGCTGTCCTGGGAGGAACTGAATTGAGAGAAAAAAATCCCAGTTTAGCACAGCCTGGCTATTGTTCAAAGGACCATGGCATGGAGTCACAATTTTCTCCCTTAGTGCAGAGGGCTTTTTCTGGTGCACCATACTCACGTATCCCTGGTCTCAGAGATTACCTCAAAAGGCTGTTTAAAATCTACCACTCAGAAGCAAAAACGGATGAAGAACCAAACTTGTATTTCAGTCTGTAGTCATTTCTTGCAGGGCTTTGAAGTGAAACAATATAAATGCAAAATACAACTACCATTTAAAAAGAAAAGAGGTTTAGTCCTCTATATACACACATCACTATGAAGTTTTTTTTGACTGAACAAATTAAGCCTCCAAAAAAGTCTCCATCAGATGAAGGGAAGGCACAGAAACATAAGATCAAGGATGCAGGGTAAGAATATGGCTACTTATTTTAACAGCACTTAAATTGTAAAGTGCACTGCAAAACTGTACCCTCAGTACTTTGTGTACTCCCTGTTTTATGTCATGCTGTCATGTGTGCTCCATGAATCTTTCACAATCTGATGGTACACTTGATACTGACTCCCAAAAGGAAAAAATTCCTTAAGCCATCTCCCAATTGCTTCTTGAAGATGTCTTTTAGTCTTGAATTTCTTTTTCTCCAAGGTGTGTATGTCAAAGTCTCACTAATGAACCATAATAAATTCATCAAAAGTAAAAAGACAGCAGCTCTCCTGGGAACTCCCAATCCTGTGTACAATGAAACCTTCAGTTTCAAGGCAGATCAGACAGAGCTGGATACAGCAAGCCTGAGTCTATCTGTGCTGCAGAGTAACAAAGGAGAAAGTAAGTTAGATAAATTATTACAGTCAAGGTGTCAAATCTCTTACATATTTGAGACATGTTTAAACCTGAGAGGCAGTAATTCCTTTTCAGCAATAATCATAAAACTTTTAAGAGTTTTGGGGTATTTCAAAGGTTGTCTCCTTAAAAGCAGAACAACTTATTTGTAGTAAAGCATATGTCTCAATTTCAGAGGCTCGGTTTCATGAATAAGACATGAATAATATTCAAGACATGAATAAAATCACTGTAGACTAGTCAATGTCAGTACAAGGTGCTGTGACTTTGTTTCATTCCAGTATCCCATTAAAACAAGCTTATGTGAACACTTGTGTGTGTAACACAAAGCCTGCAAAACTGTGTGGCCGTTCACTCTTTCTGAGCATATTTGAAAGAGGAATAGGAATTTTAATTCTCTCAGCAGTGAGAAAGAAGAGAGACTAGCAAACATCCCCATTCCCTGGCAGAAAACCTCATGCTTGAAGCCACCTCTTACTAACTGTCAGAGAATCCATTAAGGAGCTCTGCTTACAGAAGCAAATCAGAATTCAGCATTTCCACTGCTCACAAGAAAAACATCTTCGCTGCAGTGCAAATATGATCTCAATAATTTTCCCCATTCATAGCTGAAAAATCCAGGCATGAATAAACAATCTGGTCCTTGGCAGTGGCAACACACATATTACAGCTCCCAGCTGTCTCAGTAACTGCATTTATTTTTTGCAAAGCCAGAGCATCATGTGAATCCTACTGAGGCTGCTGATGCCCAAAATTAGGGCGCACTTCCCCAGTAAACCTGAGGTAAAGGGGCAGGGCAGATACAGATGAGATGTTTGTGCCTTGAAGATGTTTTAGTTTAACTGTAGGCAAAAGGATGGGCCTGCATTGACCAAACACCCACTTACTGCCATACCTTTTTTAATGCTGAACCTCAGCAGGCAGAAGCTACAGAACCTGAAAGCCAGAGTTATTTCCTTGAGGAATATTTTGGTTTAAAAATACATTTCAGAAAAGGTATTACTTGGAGAAATACATGTTGATATTATAATTTAGGCATGGATTCCAGAGAAGCATCACAGGTGCCCATCACTAACTGCTTTCTTTTTTTCCCAGAAACACTTCTGCTGGGACGAGTAGTAGTTGGGCCTTTCATGTACACACGTGGCAGAGAACTGGAACACTGGAATGAGATGATGAGCAAGCCCAAGGAGCTGGTTAAACGATGGCATGCTCTCTGCCACAGCACATGAACAGCACTGAGAAAAAAAAACAACCTTAACATGGAAAAGCTCTTACTATCTATCTTTCTCATCTAAAGAGTACAAAAATCTTTGCTAAGATTTTGTACCTGAATAAGAAAAGAATCAATTAAATTATTTCCTTGACCAAACACAAATAAAAGATTTGGTCCCTGATAGGCTGGGAGTCCCTCTTTCCACTCTTCAAAATATATGTTAAATTAACAAGCAGCTGAGCAAGTAAAACAGCCAAATGTGATCTCTCAGTATTAATTATTTTGACTAGTAAATTCCACTTCTTGGTCATGAGTTCTGGGCACAAATGATCACACATCATGTAGATAGAGCCCAAAACCCGAGAATTGCCAGTGATGACACCAGGCCTATCTGCCCACTGCTCCACATCACCACAGTGGCTTCACCAAAGGGGAGAGAAGCCCAGTGAGCTGGGCAAGTGAGACAAGCCCAAAAGACATTGACTAATACATGCAGAAGTTGTTTTAAATATAATGCTGCTATTTTAGACCTCTTTTGAACAAGAAGGGTGAAGGCACTGCTTTCTGGTCACACACCTGGAAGCAGCTGTTCACAGTGTATTTCCTGAAGTAACTCAGTTCAATGTTTTCAGCTGAGCCCAACTACAGCACTTTGTGTTGACACTAAGGGACAAGCAAAGAAGTCACAGAGTCACAAGTGACTGGAGGCTATTCCAGTACTGGAGTACTTTGAAACAGTAATATGAAGACCTGTCCTATCCTTTTATATTTCTCTCTAAACACACCTCTGCTGGAGACAGAGCATTGATTACAAGAGCCTTGGTTTGACCTACTATGACCATTCTTACACTGAAAATCCAATTAGCTTAAGCCCCCTGGGCATGTGTCTGTTTTAGTAGTAGAGTCTTCTTCATTAAATAAATTACTGCTCTCTAAAGTAATTTGGAGCAATTATTCCTAATCAAAATAAAATAGGACAATCTTCTCTTTCTGATTGTTCACTGGGGACCTGAGCTCTGTACCCTTCTCACTGTACAGTCATAAACCAGACACACAGACTGCTGCAGCAAAACATTTTGCACAATCATGTTCCATAACCCCTACAGCTGAAATCAAACCAACGTCCTTTCAAACAGGATACAATATTAATTAATGCCAAATGTTGAAAATATTAGGCTTCTCTGGGGAGATGAAACCACATTTCCATTTTGATAATATTGTTATTACCTAAAGGAAATGTTATGAATGAGAAGATACCACAGAGGAATTGTAAGATAACAGAGCTCCCTGATCCACCATCTGGTATGCTACATAGTACCCTGAGTCTGTCTTGCTAATTACACACTGGATACAAAATGAGCCCAAACTCATTACATGAAACCAAATTTGACAAAGTGCTAAACCCTCCTTATATCTCTGCTAAAGGAGTAATACCAGCAACTCAACCCCAAAGAGCTATATTCAAATTTCAGTCCCACAAAACTACTGCAAGCCAATCTGATAAGCAAAGTTATTGTGTTTGTTCTGGGGAGAAAAACTACTCAGTTATCACACCGTTTATATATTACTAGAATAAAGTGATTTTACCAAATAAATTTTATATTTCATTATTTCAATCATACCATTAAGGATCTTACAAGTAAGCAGTTAGTAGTATTGCAGCCAGTTGGTTGATGAGCTTGTGCAGAAGATGCATGCAATGCACAGTGTCTGTTAACAAATACCCCTAAGGTGGTAAGTCACCTGTCTGACTTGATGTACAGTATGGTCCTCTTTTCTTCTTATCCATTGAAGTAACAATACTTCCAGCTTGTGTGCTCAGTAATTTCAGCTAAATTGTGAAGAAACAAATTCTAATGCACTTACCAATGTACTTGGATGACTCATCATCATCCAAGTGAAGCAAATGAGAAAGGCCCTTTTTGACTCTACCTGAGCAAGAGTTACTTCAAAGCAAGAAACATCATCAAATGAGGAATTCTAATACAGTGGTTTTCACTGTCAAGCAATTTTTTTACCTACTGCCTTTTATATAACATCCATCTGATCTTGTGCTTGAGACTTACCTTGAGCTGAAGTAGGTAGAATGATTACAAGACAGTTCTGTTTTACAAGAGAAGAGCAGCAGCAAAATTGCTGAGGGTAAATGGAAAAAATTCTGCTGTTAAAAGAAGGAAAGTAACCACAACAGCAAAATAAAATCAGCAAGCTACAGGTAGCATGTGGGATAAGACAAAGAAAAGTTGTGTAACGAAAATATTACTGAATTCTCTCCGTCCTCCTGTAATATGCTAGGTCTCAGGAAAATTCAATGTCTCACAATAGTAGTGAACTTTTCTGAAGAGAAAAGGGAAGACAGATATGGAAGAAACTGTTGGCGTTTATTAACATAATTATTAATACAAAAATGGATGTATAAAAATATATTTTATGAAAATTCATAAGTATTACTCCAGCAGTATATACTGTTAGCAGATATTCCATACCAGTCCTTCTGATGGTTTTGCTTTTTTCATAAGTTAAAACCAAAATCCTTTATTATAATTTTTAAATAGATTTGCTTCTTTCAGCTAAGTAATTTTTCTTCTGCTTCCCATCTGTGTGTCCCTATGGTCTTTGTTACTCAGTTAGTGCAGAGGTCAAAGATCAGGATGAAAATTCAGCAGATGGAAGTCCTTCTGCAAAGGATAACTGTTCTCATCTAGCACGAAGTGGCTTCTGATTTCCAGCAAATAGGATGCTTCTGTATCTGCCAGCAGTGAATGACACAGATCTGCTACTATTGTGCTGTAGGTTATATCTGAAGAGGGCACTGCAAAACACAAAACAATTCCATTTACACTTGATTTTCACAATACCACCTGACATTCAAGTTCTACCTCCATTAAGCTCCATTGAATTACTGGAAGTGAAGTTCAACATCTGAATAGAAAATTAGCTTTATTTTTAATTACTTTTTAAAAACTGTTTCTCATTAAACTGTTAACACCTGTGAATCACATAAAACACCTCAAGTCAAACAGGATGTATCATGTGAAGCTTGTCTGAAACACATCTGAGTGTTTCACGTCATGAAAGCATGCCAGCTCCTTCTAAAACCTTCTAAGACATTCTATTTCACACATAAGGAATCTATTTAGTTATTGAATATTTAGGTATGTAACTACAATTACTTAGTTATATAATAGGTAGTCACATCATCTCACCTCCTGTTGTTGCACCCTCTCCTCTGAAATTCTGATTTTGTCAGACAGCACTGAAATATTCTTTGATGTTGGTTGTTTAGGGGTTTTTTTAACTGTCAATGATTAAAAATTTTGCTTCCATGGTGAACTTTGCTGCCTGTTTCTATCACAAGTAATTCATGAATCAGTACCTACTGATCTCTTCAGCCAGTCTGCAGGAATATTGAGGAAGATTTTTTCCACCAGCTCAGACACCACATGAACATAAATTTCACATCCTTCATCTTCCACTGTCATCAAAGCAGGTCTAAATCAGACAACAAAGTTTCATGAAAGTCAGCTACTATGGTTTGTTTTCTAATGAAGCAAAATTTTAGAAAGCACTACAATTTAATCTTACTCTGCAACATAATACCAAGAAATAGAAAAATGATAAAATCTCTATGTACTCATGTGTCAAATCTGTAGCACTGGAATCAGTTTGAACAATAAATAAGGAAAAACCTTAAACTGAGACAGGGCACTCAGATTAGACATTAGAAGGAAAATTTTCACTGTTAGGATGGTCAGGATTGCCCACAGACGAGGTGGTGGAAATGCAAAGTGGGGACATAAGCTTAGGTGTATCACTTGGAATTGTACCATCTGTATCAACATCACCCTACATTATCTGTCTTAATACATCACTTTATAGCCACATAATACCAAGGTATATCTCTTGTACTGTAGCAAATACCAAATGTTTTCACAAACCACTGAACAAATAAAAATCCCTATTTGGAAATACTCCCAAAGTGATGCATTCTTACTAAACAGATCAGAAGCAAATTTCAGTGCAAAAATGTCAGGCTTTTCTCTGAAAAAAATGGACATGTAAATTCTACATCTGGATGTGTTCCGATGCTGAGAATACAAACACTGGAAATCCTTATCATTTTTCTACCATCTTTTGTGCAGGAGCAAATTGAGGTCCTTCATGCCCACTGAGATTTTATAGTATTGTGAAAGACTGGCAGAACCTTTTCAGTTAAGGAATAAACCTCTTTGCACATAATCCTCCCTCACAGGGAAACAAATAGCACATAAAGATGCAAGACTGTTTTGCTTAGAGGAAAAATACTAAGTCACTACCTGGTTAGATAAATAGGAAATTTAAGTCATAGTTCATTAAGTAATAGTATTTAAGTCAATGATTCATTAAGCTCATTATGAAAGAGTTTAGAAAGAATTTGAGAAAAAATTTAGATAGAAAATTTACATATTCTAGAATGCTATCACATCCATGGTTGTCTCAAACATTCTCTAGCTACATGTCTTTCTAGTCACAATGATAATTACATTTCAAAAGCCCAAGATAAATGTGAGAATTGAACAATTGGTTAATAAAGGTGTACCTACATCAACTGGATCCACTTAGTTTATTTTCTCTAAGTGTGAATATGTGTCTCACAGTGCCATCTGGTGATAACTCACTATCTCTGCTCTCCGAGAATCTTTATTGAAAACATTTGTCAATTATTTCTGCACAGCAGAAACTGACTAATCAGTTTAAAAACGTGGTTCTGCATTCATGTGATTTCAGATTTAGGCTGGAACGTGATTCTCAAGGAGTTTTCCTTTGGTCCTCAAGCTTCTACTCCATCTTAGCTTTATCTGACACAGTACTGGGTAAACATCACTCCTGCATGATATAGTATTCAAAGAAATTAACAAGTTAGTCTTAAGCTAAGAATAGCATGTATAAATAATGACAATATAATACAGCAATTCAAGAACAACAACTCTAAAATTCATTATAGAGACAGGGATTGCTAACCACACCTTAAAGAATTTTAGATATGGGGAAATGAAAATGCAGAAAGCTTACCTCCCTAATAATACACACTACTTTAGTTCTATTTTGTTTACCTGTAGAATTGTTTTACTTTGCAGTATGGCAGACATCTTATACATTGCTTGTAGATCATGTTCTCATCTGCCTGTAGCTCCAAACCACATTTGGCACAACCTGAATACGTAATCATAGGCAGAGAAGCCAAAACACATTCTAGTGAAGTGTCAGCAGAGAAGATGAGTTGCTTGTACTGACCAGTGGAAATGGTAAACTTCAATTCCAAGATATGGGCTTTCACTTGAACCACTCCTACAAAAACAATTCAAAAATGAATTAAGCTTTATTTAGAACTGAAAGCACAATCAATGGCTACAGCTGATTAGAAACCAAAGCTGCTATCAAGAACTTTCTCGGTTTTTAACCCTTTGTTAACATGTCCTCAAATTTTTAGAGATATTTTATTCAGTGAAAAATCCTGGTGGCTAAATATTATTTTAAAAGGTACAAAAGTACTACATTTTCAGGTACTATACCAGTAGATGCCACTCTAGAAGGTGCCTGAATAAGAGACCAAAATTGTGCGAAGAATTTCCAAGTGATTTTCTTGCCTCTGTTTCAAAGACACTTAAAAGCATAGCTTTAACAACTTAGCTTTTCACTATTTATAGCATTAAACTAGAGCTAAATGCTGCAAGAACAACTCTAATCACTTCCTAGAGTTTAACACTACCCATAGCAATCTCCTAGGTTTATCTGGGAGAGTATGACTGTGTAAAATGTCTTCTTTGTCCTGTTGTAAGAAGTTTTCAATTGCAGCAGCTATTTTACCCTTGCTTTAGAGAGTTCCAGTTTTTGAGAAACACTGATAAACTTTCAGTAATTAGTCATATCATTACTGGACTGGCTGATGTGGACAACAAAAGTCAGCATTTTCCTCTGTGTTCCAAAGCTGCCTTTGCATGGCAACAACACCACACCTATCTCTCCGCTGGGCTCACGGGATGAAGGCTGCATTCAGTTTGGTCAAGTACAGGGCAGCAGCCTCCAGGATAAATTCAGAACCAGACCTGGGCTACCTTAAAAAACAACCATCTCACTTCATCAAGAGAGCATCTATTTTGCCTCCTTATGCATGGCACAACAGACATTACAGAGCCATGGATAACATTTACCTGAGCATTTTTCTTCCAGGTGTGCCGAGAGCCTTGTCAACTCCATGAGGGATGTTTGACTTTTCTGAAACTTTTCTTTAAATTCAACTGCCCTTTTGTCATCATCAAACAAGCACTCATAGGATGACCATGGAGTTGTGTGCAGTTCCAAGTCACCTGAGACAGAACTACACTGGACCAAAAGGTATTTGAAGTCCCATATGTGGTCTACAGAACAAAAAAAAAACAAACAGAATAGTTTACTTTCTACACCGTGGTTAATTTACAGAAAGCCAAGGTCACTTACAAGATTTAGAAACAAATCAAAAGACATTCTCATATGGTCAGCTCTGGCAACTTCCTTTTAAGTGTGATGGCATGTAAGGTTTTTCCTTTCCCTATAAACTTTGCATGAGTTGTCCCATAACAGAAATTTCATTTCATCTCTACCAAATGCAGCTGTCAAGACAACTCAGCCTTTTGAAAAACAAATCAGCTCTGAAATTTGTTGTCAGCTCTAATGCTGGCAATGTCTCAGAGAAAAAAATCTTAATGTAATTAGTCAACTTCCATTTTTTAATATGTCCCTGTTTTTTAATCTTCTATCTCCACAATTATCAATTTAACATAAACCTAGTTTAGCTTTCCTTAAAAGAACAAGACTAGGAATAAATCAAAGTTTGGTAGTAGTCACTGCTGAAACACAGTCTACGGAATTCTTGCAAGTGATGCTTTTACTTAGTTACAGCTGGACTTGATCTCAAGACCAGCAGGATATAAAGCCTGACACAAGTAAAGTGGAAAGCAGAAAATGAAAAAAGGAGTAGGAAAAACCCAGCAATTCATGTTAAACCAGACAATGATACCAGCAAAACTGGTAACACAGTGAACACTCATGGATTTTTTTATAGTTACAAAACCAGGCACTATACAAGTGCGCGCGTCTTGTATATAGATTCAAGTTTTTAAATATTTATGCCTTCTCAGTTTTCTGAAGTGCATTCAAATTCTGTTGCTGATGGCACTGCTTCTAAACAGAGGAGTTATGTTAGAATTAGCACAAAATACATTACCCCTCCAAGGAGAGTATTTAAAGATTGAATGGATAAATGTTACCAGCTGAATACTTAAAAGGCACTAACAGCATGACAAAAATCCTTTTAGACCTACCAACAGGTACAAGGACCTTACCTTTTTTCCTGTGAAGCTGGGGGAACCAAGCAGCCCCTGCTCCCCACAGAACCATCCTATAGCATTGATCTCTGTTCTGTTCTACTGTTAGAATAATTTTTCTTTGGCTGCCACCTCTGTAGCTGTATACAGATTCTGAAAAAAATTGAAATTACATTACTTCTACATTAAAAAGCATTTAAGCACGCAAACCCCATGTGCCTCAGTATTACAGTGAAATCATGGTGTTATCACATTTTATGCTACAATTAAAAGCAAAGACTACACCTACAATTTCTTCTGGACAGAAAATAACCTGCTTTCCTCTGCAACAGGAATCTAGTTTGAGGGAGTGCATAAGTTATATTAATTTTTATCCAACTTTTGTCCAATTGGACAGCTCCCTTTGAAGCAGAAGGTATCTGAGCATCTTTCATCTCCCATTCATCCTGACTTGTATTGAGTAGAAAGACATTGTACTCAATCTCTCAGCAAATGTAATTGGAAGTTCCCATAACTTCTGTAGAATAGTGGAAGAAACATTTCTCTAGAAGTTTTCACATAAAAGAAAACTATAGGCACAAGGTGTACAAGGCAAATTAAAACTATTAGTATCAGTACATACAAATCTCTACACAGCTCTTATCCAGGACACTGCATGTTTGTTTCAGTTCTACACTAAAACTACAGCATTTTTCAAAAATAATTTTTCAACAAGAACACCTGGATGCAATATCTAACTAATATCTAGTTCCACGATTTACATACTAGAGCGAATTATGAAGAGTTCTATCTTCAAAATTCCGCATTTAAAAGTAACAAACATGCTATTGATGATATGGGCAGAAATTTGTATCTTATTAGTTCAAAATGACAGTGCAATGTGATCAAATTTTTGTACAAAGCTTGAAATCAAGCAGTGAGAAGCATTTTGCCTTGCAAAATTACTATTTAAGTTTCACCTACTGCAGAAGGTGAAGTCCAGTGCATGAACTTACCTGTTAACACAGAAATATTGATAATTTTCAGGATTGAGTGCACCAAAGTATTTGGCTGGAGCTGATCTAGCTGCACATACCGAACATCATCCAGTCTCTGAACTTGTCTTTGTGGAATGTCTCTGAAGTGTGGAAATTCTGATGATACGTATGCCAATAAGCCATGGAGAACACCAGCATCCACTAGAGGATAAACTTATATGGAAAAAAGGCAAAGTCACATTTTGTTTTAATGCTTAGAAGTATAAAACTTAACACTTGGAACATGTTTACACTGAAAAAATCAAAAAGTTTTAGAATAATTTTAAGGTAAGAAATTCCTGAGATATATAACACTTGATTTGAAATTAAACTGTACTTCAGGGTAGTATTGAGAGAAGGCAGATGAAGTTAAGCTAAGTACAAGACTTTAAAATACACCAAAAAAAAAATCTTGCATCAAAGCTTGGTAAGAAGAAAGATGTTCTTGATCATTGACCTCAGAATCTGCCTTAAGGGCTGGCATCACAACAGTGGACATCACAAAGACAGTAAGAACAATGGTGATACTTCCACAGTATTTTCCCTTCAGTCTCCAACCCTCCATGGCCTACAATTAATTACTTCCCCTGAATGGATCTACTTACTCCATTTTGAAAACATTTAATCTTCATGCAATCTCAGACATCACATGGGCAGGTCTTGGGATAACTGCTCTTTCCTAAACTAAACTTGTATTTTTAAAGTTCAGAGTGGTAGCCACCAAACTTTATCATGATCTCCACATGCCTATATCTGATGTCATGTCCACATCTTGTGCTCGGGTGTTCTGTCACATTTTTCTATTGTGTTTTGTACCTCTCAGTTGCACACATTTCCATTTTATCCCATGTGTGAGGCATTGCCAGCAAAATGGAAAATAGCTCTTTTACTGTGATTTTCATGGCAACTTATGCACTACAAACTTACATTCTTCTGTACTGAGAGCTGAGCAGTTCCCCAGATTCAGTAACTGACTGGTAAATGTTGACTGCAGCATGACCTCTCCACACCAAGGATTCTCATACATTATTATATCTGCAAGAAAACAACATTATCAACTCATGTGTCAACAATATTGAATTGTATAATTTTTCTTGACTATATAAGTCTTACATACTAAGGCACATAGTCTTATATAACTGTCTTACATACCAAGATGTATAAGGCACAGGGTTTGAAAGACATCACTTGGAAACCCAGTGAAGTTTTTTTTAATCTACCAACACCATTCACAAAGAGGTAGTAAAATTTTCGCATTAGTTTGATGTAATTCTTAAATTTATTAGCCTCCTAGCAGCCACTGCTTAGGTCTGGTTTGTAGTAGCACTTGTACTTTTCAGGAACAACTGTTTTAAAACACTGACACCTTACAGAATACCCCTGACGCTCCATGGCTGTGTCTGAGGGCAAACCTCCATGGAATAGTCAATGTT
The DNA here is from genome assembly GCF_031753505.1 of Anomalospiza imberbis. NCBI lineage: Eukaryota > Metazoa > Chordata > Aves > Passeriformes > Viduidae > Anomalospiza > Anomalospiza imberbis. The sequence continues at coordinate 8,996,855 of NC_089688.1, read as the reverse complement.
CCACTGGCTGGATGACTGAGAATTCAGATGATGCAAGTGATGTAAGAAAGCAACTTACAAATGCTTAGCCATAGTTCCAAATTACTCGTTACATTCTACTTTAAACAGGCCTTTTTAAGATCCATATTTTAAAAAGGCAACCAAAAGAACTCTCACCTGTAAGCAGTATAATATCCCCAGGAAATACAGTGAGGGACCAAAATGCAGCACCACGCCACAGCACCACCTTCCTCTCAATTTCTGACTGGTCAATAACAACAATTGTTGCTACAGGAACTTTACATGAAGATTTTGGTTTAGTCTTCTTCTGTATTTCTTTGATATGACAAGGATGTACAACTGTGACCAAAATATTGTACTTTTGATTTTTGCTGCAGCAATTCTTAAGTAGTGATATTTTCTTTTGGAGTTTCTTGAACTCTGCCATCCTGTCTGGATCCACTCTCACCCCAGAACCAGGTGGAGAAGAATTCAGTTTAGCTCTCTTGGATTTCAGCTGTCTTTTAAATGCTGAGTGAGGAAGTTGAAAGGAACCTTCATGTTTGCGGGGTCTTTTAGAAGAGCTCTTGTGAGAACAGTTCTCTTGAGAGCACAGTATTCCAGAGCTCAATGGCTCAATATGGATTTCATTTACAAGTTGCTCAGGAGGAACATTAAGTTCTTGAAACTTCTCTGCATTTTCCTGGGCACTTTCTTCCTGTTTTGTAGCTTTAATCAAAACATTTTCCCCATCATCCTCAGAACTGAAAAGTTCAAGAGAACTTGCATCCTCTTCCTCATATTCATTTTCAGTCACATTAGTAGTACATGTTCCAACACCGGAATCACATTGGAAGTGATCATGCTGTCCTCCTTCAGCTTTTTTGCCTGCTTCTATTTCTGATAGTTTTACAATACTTTCCTGCATCTCATTCTGTGCAAAAACAGCCACCTGACTCAAAGTCACTACACTACGAAATTCTGTAGTATCTGCTGACACTGCAAAATCTGCACAGTCATTTGGTTCTTTTGGTTTGGACTCCTGACCTTTTTGGAAAAACATATCCATACGCTGACTTAGATGTTCACGATGCTCACTTCTGTGAGCTGCCTGAAGTCCCACAGACTGCAGATGGATGGTGACCTGCTCAGTGCTGGCAACCAAAGCAGAAATGTCAGAGCTATTAACTTCTGAAGGATGGGCTTCTCTAAACTCGGTGAGCTCTGGGCAGCAGGCACCTGATGGTTTCTCCAGTCCAGCTGATTCTGCACAGCCCTGGGGCAGGTGTTGATCTGCAGCCTGATTTACATCTGCAGGTGTAAATCTATCTTTGGATTCTTGACAATCAGAGCAAGTTAAAGCTGTGCACTTTTTAGGTAGTGCCACGGAGGCAGATGTCAAATCTTTTCCTTCTTTTGCCACGGCCCTGCCCTGCTGAGCGCTGTCCCCACTGGCAGGGACTCCTGTGGGTGTGGAGCTTTCTGCCTGGGGCACCGAGGGGGCAGCAGCACCCCGGAGCTTCCCCCAGACCAACCCACGGCTCTCACACAAACAGAGCAAGGGCAGCTCCCTCCACTTCTCACCCCTAGGGGCTGAGCTGTGCTCTAACCCCTCCAGTGGGCTCGGAATACTGGGTGCTCCCACAAAAATATGAATTTGAGGTCTTTTCCACATTTTTGACTGCTGTGTAAGTTTGACTTTAAATAATGTGGTTTGTGCAATAAGCACAATAATAAATTTTAGCAAATGCAAAAAAATGATTTTACTTTTTCTTTACAATTTTAAAACCACCTAAAATTCATGGGAGTATTTCATAGTTTAACTGGTAAATACACTACTTAACTACTTAAAGCCTATAAAAATAGAGGTACAAAATCTAAAAAAAGGGAAATTATTTTAGAAACACTTAGCATTTATTTCTGTCAAATTTGCACAGAAAAATACATTTACAGCAACACCTAGTTTCTGATTCTGATACACGGAAACACATTATAGTGAAGTTAAAATTAAGTTTAATTATGGACCTATTTGTCTTCATTTACTATTGCTAATTAAACAGTCAAATGTGACTTCACTATTCAGTACTTGATTTTAACTCATCTGAAATAAATGTAAGAAATCTTCACAGCATAGTTAGGAGATCATATCTCCCAGAAAATTACAGTTTCAACTAAATGATTAAAACACTAGAGCTATTTAAAATTAAAGTTTGGTAGAAATGCGGTATTTTACATGCTGTTTTGGCATGAAACTACTGTTTCAGACTATTACTGATAAATAATAATTATTTAATAACCACTAAGAGGTCAGTAAAGCTTGAGCAGGTGATTTAGGATTTGCTTTAATTCTTTTATATATCAAACTACTCAAGAAATTAATAGCTTTTCTAGCTAATTAAAAATAAGCCCACTTACACAGCACACAAAAAGAAGACCTTTTTTAAAATTTCTGTTGTATAATTATAATTTTAATATATGCAGAAACAGCTATAACTGTTCCTTAAAATGCTGATTAGAGCTACTTGTTTTGGGAGTGCTGTTGCTAATAGAAGTTGCTTTAATAGGCAATTCTGCAGATGTAGAGAACACCAGAAAAAATTCAAGAGCTAATCCAGCTGTAAATAGAAGGAAAAGACCATTAAAACAAAAGCAGCACTGAAAAATAGGCAATTTTTTCATTTAGCACTAATTAAATTAGCAACCATTTTCCTAACAACCCCACTAGGGGTCAATAAATCTGCACATTCATAAGGCTCATTGTAACATGGAAAAAACATAAACACCCCAGAATGGTGATCTCTGGTGTATCATTGCTGTCACTGGAAAAGCAATATACAATCACTAAAATTAGATAGGGCAAAATACAAAGAAGCTACAAAATCCAGTGACTGGTATTGCTCACTTTTATCCTCATAACAAAATAAATACCATTTAAAATATTGGAGTGTCCAAACTTCTGCTGTTGTACATTTAAATTTAGTCCTAGAATGGTAACTCTTAAAGGACAACACCCAAAGCTGTGAAAGCTTTGAGTTATATAAAGAATGGTAATATACAAATAACCAGAAGAACAGAATTTACAGCCAACACTAAAGTAGTGGATCAGGTAAGAGAAAGACTAAGCAAAGTGATTGTGAGGCTGAATCCCTAAAGAACTGATGTTAATAAGTTTTGTAGATAAAAGGTTACATACATGATACATGATGTAAAAAGCTTAGTAACAGAGCTGTGACAAATATTAAATGTTACTATCAGTTCAAATGAACTTAGTAAATGTCCCGTTATGTAGTAATTTATCAGCCCCTCATTTTAAGTATCACTTCTCTTCTGCTTGTTGACATGCTTAAAGGTTACACAAAAATTCAGAAAGTTTTCCTTAACTTTCCAGTTCTGTAACTTCTCTAAAGTTAGGATTTGCTTTCCTGATTCACATTTTGCAGTGCCAGTACATTAAGGCCAGGTTGGACGGGGCCCTGAGCAACTTGGTCTAGTGAAACATGCCCGTGGCACAGGGTTTGGAACTTGATGGTTTTTAAGAGCCTTTCCAACCGGAGCTGTTCTATGATTCTATGATCACATCAAAAGAATTGAATATTCATGTTATTTAATGAATGTTTGAAATGAAAGCATAGCTTATATTTTCAAAACATAAATTACCTTAGGAATGGTAAACAACCTCTGCCAACTTTCTGATTCGTGCAATAGGTCCACTAGTAAATGACCTATTTTGGCAATTTCCAAGTGACTTTTTGGGTCAAAGATGTCAAACTCCTTCCTGTACTAGGAATCATCAGTACCTAAAATCATTTAAGTCTGTAAATGAGAAAGAAAAAAAAAATTAAAGTTTACCTAAATTCTCTGTATGCAAAAGTGTTTACAGAACCATTGCTTTGCTGCTTTAGAACAGAATTATTACTCACTTCATGGATTTTGTTAGTGAAGTCCTACACCTTGCTATAAATAAAAGTCTGAAATTCACTACAGATTTTAAAAGGTGAGCAAAAAAAAAATCAATTATTTTAGTAAAATTCTACTGCCGCCACAAAAAAAAAATCCATTTTATACTGCAGTTAAATTATCTGTGGGCAGACAGTGGGTTAACTAACTACACAAAAGATAACAGGAGCTAAAACTCATGAAGATACAACTGAAACCTCAATGCACATATCCATTATACCTGTTAATTATTACACCATTTCCTAATTTGTGGAAAGGTGCTCTATTCCTAGCAGCCAATGAAAGCCAAGCTTTTTATCTCTGAAATGGTCAGAGTCTGATTGACGGGTCAATGATCAATTAAAAAACAGTAACTACATCAGCAAGTTTTACATTTGCAAGGCACTGCAACTGAGGTTTAATATACAGAAATATATTATGCTACATAGTGTATTTCCTCCAATCTAAACAGTAAGACAGGAATTCTAAATGTAAAGGTTTTTAAAACGAACTGTCATTAACAGATTGTTAATCTCTAGTGATTTGCTGCACATAGAACAAAATTAAAAATAGATTTAAAAATCCTCTTCCCTCTAGAAATGTTCTGATGACCCTTAAGTATCCCTAAAAATACTCATCAATTTTATTCCATATTTTTCTGCTCTTTAATAGTATTCACTCACCATGATAATTATAAAGCATTATGCCAAGGTAATTTAAGAGGGTGACACAGCTTCAGCTTCCTATAACTCCTGAATATTCACAGTAGCCACATGCCTAAATCTCTGTTTTGAGAAGTTACATTGAAACAGTCTCATCAAGTCTTCACTTAAGCCCTGTACACTAAAAGTAAACCACACTAATTCAACCTCCAGTTAATTGCTTATGTCTGTTACACACTACAAAGTTTCAAACTACAAGCAAAATCCCAGAAATAAAAAACAGCAATGCATCAGAAGACAAAGAACTATACCAATATAATGCAAAAGTGTACTTTCCCCTCTAGAAACACTAAAATTTTAGGAGACAAACAGTGTATTCTTTTAACTTCCAACTCTGATTTGCTGCAGCTTGATGAACATCCTAAATGCTAAGTGGTTAATGATTTAACCCCTAAAATATGCAAGAAAACATTAGATTGTCCTTTACCTGCTGAAAAGCTGGCCCAGTAAGTAATAAATATATAAAATAGGATATTCCTTAAATTCAAAATTTTAACTTCTATTGTGGAGTTTACCTTCCCTTGTTCACATACTTGACTTTATACTCCTCCTACATGTAGCATAAAAAATTAAAGGATTGATTCATCTACCTTACAACAGAGGAAACTGAATTATTCATAGCCATCTTCAGAGTATTTTGTTTCAGTTCAATTCAAGCTATAGGGTTGTTTGGCTGGGCTTTTCTTTTTTCAACACCTCAACCCATGTGATTGTGGAGTAGAAAATCTACTAAGACAGTTGCTCACCAAATGGAAACCAGAAAAACTTCTTGATGCAGATTTCTGATTACATCACAGGAAACTTCTGGCACTTTCACCATGCTGCTCAAATCTCCCTCCAAAATTCAACATGATCTTTTTAAAAAGCCAAGTACTGCAGCTGTACAGTGACTTTGAAAGAAGAAACAGCAAGCAGTGTAGTACCAGTTTTATACACTTTGAAACAACTCTGGAATGAAGTGATGAACACATTATACATTTGCTTGCAACTTGTGCAAGAAAAAGAAGGGTGATCCTTCTGCCAACAATTCCTGCTGGCACTGCAAGTGAATCTATATAACAGCAACAGCACCTATCTACTAACTCAATAAGCTTGGTCCAAAAACATTTTGAGAGGAACACAATGGAAAATAAAAACTGACAGAAGAACTCAAGCTGAGCACCTTGTAGCTGAAGCAAACTTACTCTACGTAAGAGTGAGGAATGTATCATGTGGGCTATGTGTAAGTGAATGGCAGTTCAAGGAGATTTACATGGCTTGCAGTAGCCAAGGCTGGTGGGACCTAACAAGAACTCAAGGGAATACAGTTGTGGGAGAACATACATGCACACATGGGCAACTGGGGAAATGAACAGGATAGGTTTATTTCTGTCATCCTTGATTTGGTGATTGTTACAATCACCAAATACCGTTTATCTGAATTTTAATACAAGGTTTCAGGCAAAGACTGTAGTCCTGTCCATAACTGACCTGTCAAACCAAATGCAATTTTACACCAGGATGATCATTTGGCTCACATAATAATGCCGTGTTAGCACGTGGAATACTGTGCACAGAGGCTGCTGTCAACCAGACCTGGTGGTATAGCAAGAATCCTGCTAGTTTATATCAAAATTGATGAAAATCACAAACCTTCATTTGCATACAGCAGTATCTGTAATTAGTATAAAGTTACTTCTACATGAGGTACTTAGGTTATTATTGACCATAAAAGAACTTCTATTAGTACTTACTATTGAAGTTAAATAGCAGCAATACTAATCCATTCAGTATTTAGTTCTTCTCACAGGCTATTACCAGAGGACTACAATACCATTTGGACTCAAGATGGGTAGAGTTGGTTTACAAATACATAAAACCTGTATTCAGCAACACACAGGTACATAAAACATGAGGTATCCAATTTTTTTTCTGTTTTTGGAGCACTTTCAGTAACAAGATAATTTTTAGAATACAGAACACCTATGGTTTAGGTAACACAATAGAAACCTTCCTAAGTACTGCTGCTGCAGCAGGGAAATAATGTAAACCAGAAATCAATGTTCTAAGCCTGACACTAAAAAATGTTAAATGAAAATACTGAGTAAGAAGAGGCAAGTTGTTCTTCATAACTATTACTGAACTATTAATATAAAAAAGAAGGCAAGCAATAGCATTACTATTGCTAATATTTCATGTGTACCTACTTGCCTGCAGGACCAGGACCTGTGGTTTCTAAAGTTGTGCTCTCGAAGGAAAATATTTCCCTGGATCTGAAATGAAGACATTTCTTCTGTAAATAAAAGCTTGGTTCATATAAAAAATGCATCTACTGAGCAGATGCATCAGCCATTTTATTTTACCATTATTATTTTTTGGAACCAAATGATGCAAAACTTTGAACACTGATAATACACTTCCAATCCAGCCACTAAGATAGTCTTCATTGTGTTTGAAAATTGGAGGAAAGGCGGTATGCTTTTGTGATTAACTTGATAATTCTTTCCTCACAGCCTTTGTGCCTTTCAAGATGGCCCCTTAAGTAAATTCTATTTATTGATTTTTGTTTTGCAATACACAAAAACATAATTAAGGAGATATGAGCATCCAGTGGCTGCTACAAACAAAAGAAGTCAAAAGTTCTAGAGAACACTGACCTTTTGAGTAGAAAAAGAAAGATAAAGGTAAAAGGTCAAAGATACAGAAACGTGCCATGCACGTTTCATTGAAGAACACTCATTCCCCAAACCCTTATTTTTGAGAACTATTTAAACAACTGAACTGCTATACCTTCTGTCAAGAAAGATACTGTTCCATATATTTCAGCATATTAAAATACCTCACAATATTAGAATGGCATCATTGTGGCTTTTTTAAGAAAAACTATTTAGTTTGCAGAAATTTTTCCACAGGTATCATTACCAATAAAAATCTATGTTGGGACTGAATCCTGATAAACAGAGGTGGATAAAGCAATACAGGACCTAAGATGAAAGCAAGGTAGCTGGTCAAAGAAACATTATAACAGCCTGATCTCCATCAGATTAACTGCTGGTAGATTTGACTTATTAGGACCAGAAGATAAATATACATATATAAGAAATACTTAAAATACAAAGCCACGAATATTATTTTCTCATCTTTACAAAAGCCTTACTCAAAAAATATGAAGTTTTATAATGAAAACCTGAATGCTGACTGCACATTCATAGTCAAAAATGGGATGTTGTCACTGTTTTGAACAACAGCCATAGTAATACTGTCCTTTTGCTTTTGTACTGTGGGAGACAGGGTGTTGAAAAGGTGCAATTCTTAAGTTTACCATTTAAAGTAATCTACGTTATTTTATTTCTATGTAAGTAATCTCCTAGTGCCAGGAAAATGTCTTTCAATTCCCACAAGTGGTTAAGTTAGCAATAGACCTTAACAGAAGCTGCACTTCCTCTTGCCTTTAAGACAAGTGGGATATTTCTCATTTGTCAGCATCAAGAAACAATTCAAGTTCACTGTCTATCAACTGAAAAAAATCAGTCACTCACTCCAAGAAGTCATATTGGAGCACACAAGTCATCACTACATCAAGTCATTTTCCAAGGCTTTTCAAAACTACAAGCTACACAAGGAGCTCCAGAAGAAGCCAGGTGGCATATGAGCCCACAAGACACCTTTAGACCAATAGCTCAATCATGACTTCATTTACTTAATCACTGTTTATACAGGATCTCTCCAGAAAAGCAAACATTTAACCTTCCTACAAACATAAACGGCAGCAAGTACTTTTCGTCAGGACTAAACCTATGGCACTAGGCCTAATTCCCTCCCCATGCCAAGCCACACTGAGGACATTTTAGCTGTTCCTCTAGTGAGCAGCTACATCCTTTATGTGGTATCATTAGTGTATTTCTGTGAGGTTCAAAGGAGCTGGTAATCCAATCCAATCAATAGCTGATCTCCCCAGTACTTTCATACCTCAGGAAGATGAAAGCTGGCTTTACACATTTCCATAGATCCAGTGTCTCAAAAGAAAAGTTCAAACACATGCTTTGGAAGTGAGCATTGTAATTTAAACAAATCTCTTGAGAGATGTTAACTACATGACTTTTATATCCAAATCTAGCATTTCAGTTCTTGAAAAGGCAAAGGATTTTCAAGACTATGTTAGTATTTCCCTTTTGCACACACCCCAAGAATACATTTCAGCTGTAAGTGGAAAGGATTTGCTCTTCTATCTCTAAGTCAAGAGGTTTAAGATTTTTTAAGAGATAAAGCTCCCTTAAGGAAACATAACCTTCAGACTTGGCCAAACTGTCTCTGTAGACTGGTGAACAGCATTACAAAGATCACTGATGGTTCACTGCCCACACTTGCTCCTTGTTGTGGCCACAGAAGGAACACACCTACCAACTTCTCTGCAGAACTGCATGAATGTCAAACACTCTTTCATGGCTATTCCAGTAGGTAGTAAAGTTGTTAATTTACTAGGGCCCTGTAGGAAAACGAGACAAAAAATTCAGATTATTTTAAGTGAGCAAGAACTACAGTGAATCTTCTGGAAATAAAACAAAGTTTTCAAGTCTTTTGGCATTTACCTAGGAAAAAATTAAGATACGATAAATAAAGAAAATTAGCATTAGCTTTTCAATATATAAGCCTTTACATTTCAATAGTTTAGATAGATGTTAGTTTAGCAAACTGGTTAAGCTTTAACAGGGAACAGGTGACACTGAGTAACCATCAACATAGCTGACTGAGCCAAAGGTGCCTTTTAGATGCAAATTTCCTTATTTCAAAGAGGTACCTTTTCTCTCAGACTTCAGGACAGCAATGCACTTGGACTATTTATTAAAAGTAATTTGACTGACTATACTTAAAAAAAAATTGTAGATGACAATTTCTATCCTACCGAGCCCTGAAAAACTAAAGGAAATCATCACAATTGAACAAAATGTGAATGAAGTGTACTAATTAAATGCCAGAAACACTGATTTGGCCTGTACCCTTTTCCATGGTAATTCAGTTGTCTGAAAACACCTCAAACAAATAAAAAAAACTCAAGGTATGATGTAACAAATCATCCTGGGTCTCCCTCTACTGTTCCGAGGCATAGTGTGTAGCAGCAGGGCATAGCAGCATAACCACTGATAGAAACCTTCTTGTACCTTTGTTCTCAAAGCACATCATTTTCTTCACTGTTTTTGTTCGAAGCAATACCTCAATTATTATCTGTACTGTGCTATTATTGCTGTGTACCTTCACTCAGGTGCCTTTGATACAGTAACTTTTATAAACGCTTTTATTACTTGCAGTATTACATAGTTGTGCCCCTGAAACTTTAAGTTGTTTAACTTCCAAAGCTCCTGAAGTATGAAGAGTTAAGGATGGAAACTAAAGAGATTTATCCATTTATTCATTTGTCTTCTTGCAGAAGCTGTTCCAATATGAAGTAAAACTATAAATTGCTTCTTTCTGCAATATCATGCAAAGAGAGTAGACATTATAAAGAAATTGTCACCTCACAATTTAAGGCCTTCTCTATTGGAACTGCAATCCTATTTGCAAATGCAATTTTTTTCTGTCTGCCAGGTGTTGCAAGTTCTATAGTTGATTTTCACTAGAATAGAAACAATAGGACTGATTTATACAAGGCTAATAGTAGCTACTAGTATATTAGCATATTCTTTATCCAGAAAACCATGTGAGCTGCTATACAAAGCTAAAATCACAATAGTCTTCAAAAGATTTTTGAAAAACACTAGCAGGAAGTTTTCACATAGAACAGAAGCAACAGTGCCAATGTTAGAAATCTATCTTTTTAACAGAGGTTCTATTTAACTCCCCAGCACCTAAAAGAGTCTGGTACTAAGGTAGCTCTGAAGAGTGTTTTGTAACCCACCCTTACTCCTTGTCAAGTGACATCATTTACAGGAAAGACAGCTACAGCTCCGTGTGACTCGTGGGGCTTTAGTGCCACACACATGCACCTGAATTTTACATTCCATAAAAACATGAAAGAGGAAAATCAGATGTGAAGAAACACAAGGAATTTGCAATCCATTCCATATCAAAGTACTCTTTGTATCCAGCTAATGATTTGAGTAACTCCAGGTTTAACTTGCGTGTGTTATGAAGCACATGGAATATAAATGAACAGCTTTGGTAGTATTGAGCATACGACAGGAAATGAATAAATACATATTGGTTTCCCTTCCAATAAATTTCACATTAAAACCAGTTTATATGAGCTTACTATAAAAGATTTTAAAATCAGCAGATAAAGCAGAAAACCCAAAAATTTATTACACTAAACATGTGGTCCATTATCTTTCTCTGGAGATTAGTAATCTTTACAACAGACCAGAGATACAGGAATTCAAAAAGCAGTACAGTTTGTTCTATCTTGGCTAATGTTCTGAATTACCTGACATTGCATTCCAAGAACTACACCTATGTTAACATTACATTTTATATTAAAACTTTATCTTGCAGGTCAAACTAACATATCATCCAAATGAGTGCCAGTTTAGGAGCCACGTGCTCATAAAAGACATTAAGTGAGGTATGGCAACAGTTCATGTTAACCGTTATGAAACACTGGAGCACAAGAAAAATTTGAGACAAATAAAAGACATAAAACTAAACCACTAAGATATCGTATTTGTCAGCACAAATCTAAAAAGCAGCAAATGGAGATTTAGTTTATATGATGGAAACCAGATTAAAAAATAACTGAAGGCATCTTTTCAAAAATAAAGATAGCATTCATTCAGTAAATACAAGGTATTCAGAGACAAGTGAGAATCAAAATATTAACATACTTCTCTCAACAGGAACTTTATGATATTACAATATATAAACAATATTTTATGAGCTTCAGCTGCCAACAGGAAACTGAACAGTCTCATCACAGTGAGAAATAAAATCAGTGATGGGTATGGATGCAAAGTTTCACAAAATGAGCAAGTGCAAGAACTTGATTTGATGAAGCTGAAAAGAAAAACATGCAAAACAATGCTTAAATTGCATTCCTCATTAAAAAAGGCAAATATAGAAGAGGAAAGACATAACATAATAAAGAATTAGTGTGTAGTTTTTAATTCCTTCATACATTACGATGTTACTTGTCACAACTTTCTCTACATGGCAAACAAATAAGTTTTACTTTATCAGCTCTGAAGGAAGTAAAAATTCCAATCCCAAATGGGAAGCAGCTGTCAAGTCCCTTTACCTATGCTGGTCCCTTTAACTTGGGAAACACAGTGTTTAAAAAACGAGCACTTACATTTTATATCCAGGCAAGTTTAAAGGATAAAGTTCTGATCCTGGATGCTATTCTATTCAGTTCCCTTCTCCAGGCAGCTCTGAAGTGACAAAGTGTTTAGTAGGCATCTCAGCTTTCCCTGGAGCATGCAAACATGGAGAAGGAAGCTGTCCATCAGCAGCATTCTCCACTGCTTAGCATTGCAAAGCCACTTACACTGTACTGCTGGATAGAACAGTGGTGTTATGCAAAGTTTTTCCTCTCCAAACAGAGCCCAGCTTCTTAAGGCTATGAATATCAAAAAAATGAAAGCCCCTTAAAAATGTCCTGACTCACATTTACCTTCCAAGAATGAAAATTTCACTCTTGCAGCCAACACCAGTATTATAGAAAGATGTGGGGAAACTTTACCCAAATAGGTCAAACTCTATTCTTTCAAATTCTCAATAGCTCATCTTATATAAATCAAAATTCAGTTTAGTAAGGACTGAAGCTGTTCCAATGTAGAAGTTATCTAGGCTTTTCCACATTACATTGGCTTTCCATTCTAGTTCCAGGCTCCATGACAGAAATTTGCCACCATGCTTCACATTAATAAAAGTACTCATGATACTTCAAGAGTAGTTCGAGCCCATTATTCTAAAAATTAAATAGTGACTTCTCAGCTCAGGAACTAGATGTCAAGAGCAGAACTACTGGCAGAAAGCTTGCCACTGATTTTTAGGATTAGTACTGCTTTACAAGCACTGATGCAATGAGGGGTTTGAGCTTGCTGTAGGAATGAAAGTCTCACACCTGAGAAGTCAGAGCTCTGCCTCCTGGGGCTCCTATGCTGGACACAGGAAGGCCAGGGAACAGCCCAATTGCAAATTTGTATTCCCAACAGGTCCTTTAGAATTAGCAATCCATGCAGTTATAGAGCTAATAAAATCACCTTCCTCCACCTTATCTCAATTTTATGCTCTTTTACAATCTAGGGTGGGAAAACAGAAAACAAAAACAAGTCTAAGTTCACGAAACTACACTGCTTTAAACAAGCTGATCTGACATTCTCAGCAAAAAAGCACAATCATATCTACACTGGCATATTCCCAAAGAACTCACACCAATCCCAGTATTTATTTTCTTTGCTTGTTGAGTAATTCCACCTTACTTAGCATTTCAGAAATTTTTTCTAACCAAATACAGCCATAGGTCAAATTATATTACCTACTCTTCACCTACCATCATGCAATTTGCTGGATGAAGATTTGCTGAAAGACTGACTTCTTTTCAGACATATTAAGCATACAGTATGAAAACAATTGAAATTAAATCTGCTGGCAAAGCATAAATGTAATGTATTTGACAACCATTCCTTTTATCCAAACTGACCCATTAAAGTATCTTATGGATTAAGCCATGGATAGTACTTGTTATTCCAAGAGAAAATCTGCTCATTCCTCTATTACTAATTTCTCCGGATTCCTTTAATTCAACAGAACCTGTAAAAGCTTACAAAATTTCTATTTTTCATCATCTTCAACGTAAAATTAATGAACTGTAGTTCCATTCGACCTCACTATTTCTGTTGCCAGGAATGAGTAAATTGAATATGCTCTGAAAATGGAAAACAATCAAGACAAGAAGTATTTTACTTATCATTTTGGAAAATAATCAAAGACCTTCCAATATTTCTTGAAGAAAATCAAGTCTGATAGGACCGAAGCTGCAGGAGTTTATTAGAAAAGCAAATTCCAGGAGTTTCTCCTTAAGAATACATACTGCCAATACTCCATAACTTCTGGCCTATATAAATTCAGATATGAGGACATTACAAGTTTGTACAATCAGCTCAGTTCCAAGCAATACTTAAGGTATTTGTCATCCCCATATTTTTAAGACGTTGGGAATAGATTATAATCTGTTTTTTTTTTTTTTTTTAGATGGGAACTGAGGCAATGAAATGTTTAAGTAACTTACTTTTGCTTGCACAATACATTGAACCACGTGTAGAACTCACTGAGTGAATCTTACATACTCATGCCTTAAACATTGCACTGCCATTCCCCAGTGCATAATCCTTCACCTTTTTGATAAGATACAAAACTACCCTTTTCACCTCAGCTTTTCACCCTACCTCTTGGATTTTAAGAGTCATCATTCCTGGTTATATCGTTTCTATATCTACAATTCTCTCTTCCTGCAATATGAGATTTATTGTCCTCCTCTGCTTTTATTCCTTACTTGAAGTCTCAGGTGCTGGTTTACAAGCACATAATAATCAAATGATTCAAAGTCAGGATTAACAAAGGGCATCTGATGTAACTATTTTTTTGTTTAGTTCCTGAACCTCATAGACTATTTGAAAGAAGTTCTCTCTTACCTTATATTGTACAGAACTCACCCACACAATCAGACCTTAGTTTTCAAAATGTTAAGAATTACCTTAGTTTTCAAAATGTTAAGACTTACTTTAAGTCCTGAGGCAGTGCCCTATATTCTGTTGTGAGTTTAGGACTCACTCTGGGAGAAAAAAGATGAGTGTTTTGCTACATAACAGACTTTTTTTTTTTTTAAGTTAACAAGCCCATTAACTTACATAACCTTCACTGAATTAGCCATCTAATAAGCAAGAATAAATTGCACCTAAAACTGAGTAACATTAATGGACTTGCACTACAAGCATGAGTTCAGTGTAGGTGAGGGGTAAAGTATTTAGGGAGTACAGAACAGTGAAGGAGAGTGGCTTCTAAATCCATCCTTCACCTATTCATCTATTACTTTGAGGGTTTTGGTCACATGAGGAAGAAGCTCAATTTCTGCTTAGGCAGCCCAATGTTACATCGATGTAAATGCCACAATGACAATGTAGCCTTAAAACCTGAGGTGAACATATTAGCATCCTCTGTTCAAGAAAGCTGACCTCTAATAACTGAACAATCTAAAAGCATACATTATTTAGATTGCCATTTAGTGTTCCTTTACTAAAGAAAAACAGCAGGCTTATGTGAAAACTGTTAAGACAAAAGACACCAGGATTAACTTTTACGACTTCCATAGTGATTTTAACTCATTTAATCAGAAGACCACAATACACTAGTCCTTCTGAAACCAGAAAATCTCTTACTAATGATATGCAGAGACCATACCTTTCCAGTAGTTCAAAATAAGCTTAATTTCAACCTACTGGCTCCCAAAGGAAAAAAACAGAAGAGATGAAGTAGAACGGGTAAGTTAGACATTATCTTGCCAACACTGACAAAATTAGACAATAAATAATAATCAAGAAAAATTTGATACAGTGTTTTCAAAAATTGTTCAGGTGTGCTCAAGAAGGGACAATTTAAAACAGAAATATTTCTTATTTCTATTTTCTCATTCTGAGATTCCTCTGGGATGAGCTCTATACAACAGTGATTTTGTGCTGAATCTCTGCATGCAGGGGGCACCACGAACAATCCTAAGGTCTGTGAAAGATGACCAAGGAAAGATATCACATACACACTTTTACATCTAGCATAACCTGCTATTCCCCAGCCCCCACAAGAAATCCATGATGTGTTGAATACCAGCCTGGTGTTTCTGATAATACCAATTTCAATTATACCAACAAACTTGAATGGTAATTCTTAATGCTTTGTATCTGGGCTTCACCCACCAACATATTTCACAGAAAATTTAAGCATTCACACATATTTTAACAATCTTGATTTCCATAACCACTCTTCCAAAGTGAGAGGCTAAAGTTGATTTTGTTAGTAGAAATGCACAGAAAAGCACTACAGGAGACTAGTATTCTCTAGTTCATAAGAGCTTTAATGTTTGTTATTTAAACAATACACACTACGTTTATGTCAACAACTTCTGACTGTCAATTGAGCATTAAACCAAGAAAAAACTGGTTTGCAGCCTCTGATGATGTGATTCCAGGCTGGAAAGATTTTGGGTATAATTTTCAGCCAGACAGCCAAGGACACCAAGAGTTGCAAAAAAGATCAATTTCAGTTGTAAATGTTACTTTCAAACAATTCTTATTTCACTCCTGGCAAACCACTTTCTACTACCTGTTATTTGCTATGTTAACTGAAGTAGACAGGAATTTTCTAAAAAACATGATCTCCAGGAAATAAACTGACTAAAGTACTTTATTTTCCCCCTAACCTTATTTAAGAGAACAAAGCTGGAATGCTCACAGTGCATCTGTGGAAGATTTATGCCTGTATACCTATCAGCTTTCCCACTACTAGCTTTTTCATCAGCTAATTTCAAACACACTTAAGAGCAAGATAAGAATCACAAATGTTTGATGATTCCATAACTATATCATGCCCTCTTTTCTTTTAAATTAGAAATGAGGAAATATAAATCAAAAGCTACAGATTATGCCACAATGACACAAACCAGCTGTTTACAGATTCGCACTGATACACGAATTGAGAAAGGAGAAGCCTTCACACTGACTCACAAAAGCTTCTATCATGAATGGCCATGTTGATGGAAAGGTCATGGAAATCAGATTAATTTGTTACTGACTTCAGCAAGCTTTGGGTCAGAACTGCAGCCTCCAGTTACTTTTTGTCCTACCCATCTGAAAACCAGAAGCGGCGTTACAGAGATAAGAGTCACTAAAAAGCATATTTAATGTTCATCAGATAAATTATCTAGCAACACTCATTATCAATATACTGATAGTAACAGTACTGAAACATGGCACTGAGAATTTGTGTATCTATAGACTGCCTGACCAAGAGATGAGGGCATCAGCTCCTCTATACATGAAGAGCTTTTTATATCTGCTCTGTCACACAGCTGAAGTAACCAGTTGGCAACATCAGTCATCATGCACAGCAACTATATAAAAAGATGGAGACAGAAGGTCTTTAGAACTAACAAACATAAGCACAACCACTTTTCATGGCAATTAAAAATAACTACTCATGAAGTAGTTTTCATCATTTATTCAGTATTTTGATTTCTGCAGCAGAATTATTAACAAGTTAAAAGCTCAGAAAATTGCTCTGAACCACTTAGTGAGAGTTTTCCCAAGTACCTTTCACTTACAAATTAGGAATCCCTGTCAAACTCACATCCTAAATAATGTGCTAATAGACCTATTACAAGAAATTCCAGAAATGTAACGAAAAACAAAATCTTATGTTTGATTAAATAATAAATGCAAACATAATTTTGCTCAGCTATAGATAATTTTTGTAGCAATGCCTCAAGTAAAAAAACAAGACTCACTCCAGCCTAGTCCCTACTAGGCTAAATCCAGAACTTCCTAATTTACTTGCACAATTTTGAGTTTCACTCCCTACTTTTACAGTTCTATTGACAAGCAAAACATTACTATTTACAGATGAAGAAAAGGATTGCAGCTTATTACTTGAACATAGCAGTCAGAAAAAAAAAAATCTCAATTTAATGCAAATAAATTAAATAATCAGACCACAGGTACCTAAGCATCTCATTAATAAGACAAAGTATTGAAAGGTTTAAAGCCTTTATCTCAAATGGAAATAATCTGCATACCTCTTCTCCAATTTTGCAAGACTGCAGAAAGTACATCTCAAATTTGCAGCATGGCAAATTAACTTCTGCATCCTGCCTGGAAAACCACTAAATTCAGGTTCTTTTTTATCAAGGCAAAAGGAGTAAATGAAGAAAATCTACAAGTCTGCTCTCCAGATCTGTTATGGCTCAACTGAAGGTGAAGCTATTTAGAGAGGAAAGGCTCTAAACCAATAGATCTCAGTACAGGTATTTTATGCTATCAGTAAAAAGGCTTTTAATAAGCTTTGGTCTCTGGCTGTAAACAGATGACTGAAATGAAGATTTCTAGTCAAGTGTTCATTTGGTAAAAGTGCTCATACAGACAGTCCCAAATTAATGGAATCTTCTGGGATTCACCTAATTCATGTGCTGCCTGTGGCAGCATCTTACAAGGACAGCCCTACAGCAACAGTGAAGCCAGAAAATGCTCCACACGTTCCAGTTCATTCCTGTCACATCATGGACTGGCTAGGCATTAAAAAAAAAGAATATAATCAAGAAATATGGCACTTAGAGTACAACAATTAATTCACAAATTTGGAATTAAAATTAAGATCACAATACATTAATTATTCCTTAGACCTTTTCATCTCTAGTATATTTGCTTCATTTAAAAATACATCTTTGAAAGAACAAATACTGTACCAACATTACCTCCTATGACTCTGAAGACTGAATGCTGGCACATTCTCCTGCAGATAAAGAAATTGCCATCTCTATTTTCACATCCTATGCCAAAAACAGTTAGACATGAAGTTTTTACTTTAAAGCATTGGGAAGGTGGAAAATAAAACCCATAAACTTGAGAACATCTCAAAGATCTGGAAAATAATTAGACTTCTATTTGGTACTATTTTACTGCATTTTCCCCCAGTATGCAGGCAGCTCCCATGCAGAAGGATTTTTGTGAAGTCCTACACACTTGCTGCTCTTCTGCATCATCTCCATTTAACACAAACACACAGGATTTTAGCCAAGAGGTGTGTGAATAGTGCTACACTTAACATTCCTGTCAGATTAATTTCCTCCCATTCACCCAGCAACTATTATGCAAGTGTCCAGAGATCTGGCAGGCAGTTTCTGCAGCAGTTTGGGGTAAGAAAATAACCCCAGCTCTCACCTATTTAAGTTACACTACCGAGGTCCACATAAAGCAGTACAGCATAACATTTAAGCCCAAGAAAAACAGGCTTTTTTTTTTTCCAATTTCTGGTGCAATGAGGAAGAGAAACGTAAATGCTCATATAAGCAATTCAAAGGTAAACAACTTGCTTCAATTTTTACTTGGAATTTATCTCAATCAATTCTTTAAACAAAGAGTAAGAACTACCAAGTGCTTAAAGTGGTATGGCTCACAACTTAAAATGAAATTTTCTGAAACAACTGTAATTCCATCTGCAGTTTATTTCAAAAGCAATTTGTCTTCCCAGAAAACAGTTTACCACAGAAATTAATTGGTCCTCTGTACAAATCACCGTTCCTCCTGAGTGTGTTGTCTAACGGAGGCTCAAACTGCACTGGAGGCAACCCCAGGGTTACCCTGGATTTGAAGGGCTCAGGCAGACAAGGGCAGAGTCATCCAGAGCCCTGGCAGGATCCCTGATTTGCAGCTTCTCTGCTCCTTCTCATCCACTCTGGTCAGCTGGTAAGAAGACTGGGATGTGAGCTGGGAATAGCTACTCCAGTTTCTGAGGGAATTCAGCACCAGTACACCCTGGGAATGTTTTAGCTCAAATAGCTAGTACTTCAAATAATACATGGATTAAAGCAGGAAGTATTCGATTCTTGTCTTGGATCCCTTTTCTCAATAAAATTTTAAGATCCGACAAAGACAATTACTCCACCTGCTATGAAATTGCTCATATACACCTTAAAACAGTAGATTGCTTTAGGAAGGCACAATACAGTGTTCATTATTGTTCTTATCTAAAATGAAGAGAATCTGTTAAAATTTATATAGACAATATTTTAAAAGAATCTTTAAAGAAATTAAATCAAGTTGTCTGTCTCCCTGAATTATACTTCACAGATTTTAAATAGAAACTGATACTTGTCATGTACACACAGTTGAAAATGACCTTGCTGCAAAGTACATGAATAATACAGACAGTTCCTACCACACAGATATTGAGTTTTCTCTACTTATCTCTCTCTTCAGCTGTAGTCCAAGACCAAAACTTCATACAAAATTAATTAAGTTAGTGAAACTTCTGATTGTGAAGACAAAAAGTTATCTTTTAATCCACCCCAGCAACTTTGATTTTACTGATGCTACTCAAATGTGAAGCTTCTGATGGCTCCCCACATATGAGAGTAAAGAAGATACAGTTCCTCTTTTATTACTGCAATTACCACTTTCATGCCTGCTAGAACTCACTCTGAAGCATGCCATTTTTAGTTTCCTCTGGCAAACTGATTTTGATTCAACTGCTCACTGCTTAGCACATAAGAATTCTTGAATGAGGGACACAGTGTCGTAACTCCTACCTCCAGAAAGGACTTGAATCAAACAGAAATTCGGTACAGACCTGCTGAGTTTGGTAAAGTGCCTGTAAACTGTACACATTATTTCAGTCAAAAAAAGTGCCAAATAAAACTCCCTACTTATCTCTTACAATGTTTAAAGACTAAGAAATTTAACATGCTGATTTAGTTATTCTCAGCATTCAACACACAGCTTGGTAAATATTTTGCCGAAATCCAGTCTTGTTTAGAAAGGAAGGTAGGAATGGGTACAGCCATTGCTTCAAACACAACTGTGCGACCGAGCCTCTGGAGAGACCCACATGCTTCTCACATTGCCATGTCCCATGCTCAATCTCAAATACATCCACAAACGCGTGCTACAAACAGGCTGATACTGCAAGCAGCTGGTAACTGAGTGTGCTGCAAATCGGAGAGAACGCAGCTGAAAGCAGGATAGCAGCTAAGCACATTAACCTTAACTTCTACATGCTTGAGCAAACTGGCTAATCACATTCTTCATTTAACCTCTGTGTTTGTGCAATGATATTCCAACCTACAGAACAAGGTGGAAATAATTACCTGATAAGGGCTCATTGCCACAATACCTCTCATCACCTTCTTTCCTATGCATTTACAAAATTTAGGAACTTGTACAGAAATTGAGCTCTAGCTAATGAGAACATGCAGATGACTGAAATCAAGTAGTAGCTCAAAGCTGATACAACCACTGAGAACACTGCAGTTCTGTGAACTGAAAATTAACACCAAAACAGAAGTTTTCCATAAGCCACCGATACTATGGACAAAAAACCAAATCGGTAAGCTTGTTTCTGAAGCCTTGTGTGAACACCCAAAGAACAAACTGGCCTAAGAACCAGCTCCTTTCTTGCTTTCCCCCCACCCCGTATCACTATCAAGGATCTTTGTTCTCTAGACTACAATTATAAACCATCTCCATTATAGAAAAAAACAGCCTTATCAGTGGTCCTTAAGAGAGCTTCTTCAGATTCTTAGGACAGAGAGCAATAGTAAATCAAGATAAAAATAGAGCATCAATTGCCTGAAGAGTTTATGTGAGTTAAAGAATCTGTGACTAATCTCCCTGCTGACCAGTACACATAAAACTCAAATTACTTTCCCACAAGCCTTGTAGCACAGCCCACAGTGGTTAGAGAGATTCCCACAGCGATAGAGCAACTTCCTGCTTATGCCTGGCTTAGGGGCACTGGTCTCCCACAAGCCTAAAAAGAAGAAAATACCCTCTGTATTTTCCAATTAGCAGCCCAAACCGACAGAAAATGAACAAGCCACTTAGGTCTTCTAAAATAAATTTAGTCCAATACTACATCACACTCTCTCTCATGCTCTGAAAGCAGACCTTACACAGTTTAAAGAAATATTCTTAAGAGATGCTGCCTGAGCTTCATTAAAAAATGTACTTGAACGGACCAAGACCAAAAGAACCGAGCAGACGAAGTAGATAAATCTCAAGGGCTTTTCCAACCTCGGTGTTCTAGCGGTTCTACGAAAGCAGCCATGTTAACAGCTTTACTTGAAGCCTCTGTCCCCTCTCGGCAGGGCAGTCACTTAAGCACGCGTGGAAAAGCTGGGTGTTCCCACAGGCTCCTCTCCCCGCGAGCGAGGAACACCGTGTGAGCACGCCCTCACTCGCACTCTACTTGCGCTGAGAGGCCTCGCCTTTCACGCGGCTGAAGGGCGGCACGCGCAGGCGGCTCGCCCCGGGCTCCTGGCGGGGCCCGGCAGCGGCCGCGCTCCCGGCGGGCCGGGCCGGGCCGCACGCGCACGGAAGGGGAAGGGGAAGGGGAAGGGGAAGGGGAAGCGGCGGCGTGGCGCGCGCGCACCGCGCACTCGCGGCCCCGCCCCGCCGCGCCCGCCGCGCCCCCTCCCCTCCGCGAATCCCGCCGGGGGCGGCGCGGGGCGCGCGGCGCAGGCGCGCTCGGCGGGCGCGGAGAGCTCCCGCCCCCCGCGCGCCGCGGGCGCGCCGCCCCCCCTGCAGCCCGCGTTTAAAGGCGGCGGCGGCGGCGCCCGGCCCCCGGCCCCTCCTGTGACAGCGGCGGCACCGCTCCGATCCGCGCTTCTGGCGGCCGCCGCCATGTACCGCTACTTGGGGGAGCTGCTGGCGTCCCGCCTGGCCGCCGGCTCGGTGCTGGCGGGCTCGGAGCCGGGCGGGCCGGCGGCGGCGGCGGCCGGGGGGGCAGTGGCGGCGGCGGCGGCGGCGTGGGGCGGCGGCCGGTGTCCGCGGCGGCACTACTGCGAGGCGGCGAAGAAGGAGGACGACCCCAACTTCTTCAAGATGGTGGAGGGGTTCTTCGATCGCGGCGCCAGCATCGTGGAGGACAAGCTGGTGGAGGGGCTGCGCACCCGCGAGGGCATGGAGGAGCGGCGCCACCGCGTCCGCGGCATCCTCCGCATCATCAAGCCCTGCAACCATGTGCTCAGCGTTTCCTTCCCCATCAAGCGTGACAATGGCGAGTGGGAGGTGATCGAGGGCTACCGGGCGCAGCACAGCCAGCACCGCACGCCCTGCAAGGGAGGTGAGACCCGCCGCCTCGCCGGGCCCGCGGAGGGCCGGGCCGCCCCGCCCCGCCGTGCCCCCGACCAGCCCCCCCTGTCCCGCCGCGCCCGCCGCCCGGCCGGCCAGCGAGGGCCGGCGGCTGCCTCGCTGTGCCACCCGAGGTATCCGATAGCCGAGCAAAGGCAGGCGCAGGGCGGTTCCTCCGCAGCCCTCCAGCGCTCCGCTGTCCCAGCCCCGCGGGTGACCCCCGGGCCAGCCCCGGTGCCGGGTGTCGCGGCCGCCGCTCGGGCCTTCGCCGCACCCACCGCCGGTCTGGCCCTAGGCATGGCGAAGAGATCCCCCGGCTGATTTTAACTCGATGTGACTCAGACCTCGGTAGTGTTTGTAGGGAAAGGGGGGAGCACCATCCTAGAAGTGCCTGCTCGAGTCGGGAGCTGGAGGAGCCACTGTCCCCTTACACAGCCGGCTGTGTTCGCACAGAAAACATCCGTAGAGAAAAATAACAAGTTTTAATAACAAGTTAACTGTGTTTCTAGTTACCGGCTGGATACATAGTTAGACAAAAGTGATTTTCTGGAGGTAGCTAGCTCTAGGTAGGCGAGACCAAAGCCATGCCGAGGGACTGAGAGGATGAATCCCACTGGAGCTGAGCAGAGCTGGGCTCTCATGGGATCGGCCGTGATCTCCGAGGAATTAGACTCCCCTTTTAGTCTGGGATAGATGGCATTTCCTTGAAAAACAAATACAGATGTCCTTCAGCATAACTTACTCAAGAGCTCTGATCTTTGTGGACATTTGAGTATTGGAAACCATTTCAGGTCTGTGACTCAAACCAGAGCTTCTGTAGTCTGTGAACAGATTTTTTTTTTTCAGTGTACATCAGCTTTATAGTAAATAATGATGATTACAGAAGCCAGTCAATTTCTTATAAATGAAGTCATCTAACTTCAAGACTAGATTAGGAAGGGTGTTCTTAGGTAAATGTGTTTGTGAGAATGAGTTCAGCTGGTGTATATATATGACATGAGAATCTCTCTCTGCAGCACAAATCCTGTGTCCTGTTAATGTGATTCCTAACATTCCAAAATCAAATATCTAGTGAGTGTCCTGTAACATGCTAAATTCTTACCCAAAAGAGGCTAACTCAACTTTTAGTTGTTTACTTGAAGCAAGAATTAGCATGAGATTTCAGCCAGCATGGGTGTGGCTGAAGTTTACTCTGTGAATCTACTGTTCTATGCCATTGCTATAATTTCTTTTAAAATACTGATGGATATCACACTGCTGTTGTTATCACTGCTTCAGTTAAGTTACTCTTTGCTGCTGCTTACAAAAATTCCTTTGCTGTACAGCCTGTGTTACCCTTAAGATCCTGCTTGCATAACAAAATGCAGTCCAGTGGCAAATGAAGTAATAAAATAATATTAATATATGATAGTTTCTGATATTTCCCATTAGTACTGCTCATAAGTGAAGGAACTAATGTTTACACAACAAATAATTATAAAATGCGCTGTACATGAACAAACCCCACCAACTGGGTGATTAGACACTGTCTGTTCTGATACCTACATTTCTAAATCCTCACCAGAATTTCTTGATTTTCGGTGGCATTTGTTATGCCTGTCGGCACTCACACTGAAGCAAACACTGGAGCACTTACAGGCAATTGAAAATGACAGCTAAAGAAAGTAGGAAGTCTCAGTAGTTTGTCCTTTTCTTCTTGTGCTGCTCCTCACCTCCTCTGAATTTAGGGAAGAAATTACAAATTATATTTCCTTTCCATTCTTAAGCACAGGGATCATGAATGGATTTCACCTTCTACCGCTCTCTAGGAACTTGCTCACTATCAGGTGACAGATATGAATTGGTAGTAAATTTAAATGGGATGCATGATAAGCAAAGATCGATTGCTTGAAACCCGCTATGAAAAAGGTGTGAGGAAGTAGAACATTTCTACTTTAATGACAAAGGAGTGGTAAAGATATTTCTGCATTTGTAATACATTTGATCCACCTGAAATGCACCAAAACCTTGAGCTTTTGTCCACAAGGGATTTTTGAACTAGAATCCTAGTACAGTCCACAGGGATAAAAGCACAAAGTCCAATGAAACACAACTCCAAACTCCATATAACAGTATGAAATGGGGAAAGTTGAAGTGAGTGTCTCACACACTGTGGACCCCAGAGTCCAATGCAGGTAGTTGGCACCATCAAGAGACAAACAGCAAGGGACATAAGGCCCCCTTTTAAAAGAAGGAGTTGACAAGTGGAAGGCTTGCAAAGACATTAGGAGGAACACACTTTCCACATCTTTTCATATGCAGAATTGTGACCTTTGTCTTTGTGCTTCCTGAAAAGTAAAATTTGGTAAAGGAAGGTTACCCATTCTGTTTGTTTGTTTTTGTTTTTTTTTTTTTGTGGGGGGTGTGTGTGTGTGTATTTGGTACTAAGAAAGAAATGGTGTTTAGTTACTGTTAGGTGATTGCTAGCAAGTGGGGATGCTTTGTCATGTCTATTGTTCTTTCAAGGAGCATTGTGCTATAAAAGCTCGTCTCTTATATTCTTGATGTTTACATAAACTGAAGGATAAGATATGCTGGTTAGAGAATATTAAATACTGTTTTGTATGCAGATTAGACAAATGATCAAAGTACACTTTAAGATTCAAGTAGGAAATGTAGGAGTACAAAAGGTTTTAGGTCTTTTAAAGGCTGTCCCCCTTTAGTTGTTCCTAATTTTTTCAGTACATTCATACCAAAATACTTAAGTAGTGGTTGTATGTTACTTCTCTATGCCTTTCTGTTTATAAGGGCATTTACAGATTTAACCACGAACTAATGAAGAATTTATACTGTAAATGAAATTTTAAAATCTTGATTCAAATGTCCTAAACTTGGAGGCAGCTGAATTACCCAAATAGTCTAAATAAACATTTAAATTACATGCTCTTTAGCAGCACCTTCTTATTTCTACTAAGCATTTGTAGTTAACAATATAACATTTAGATGATATTCCTTCTGTCAGAGATGTCTTCAATTTCTTTGCCTGCTCATTCTCTTATGGAGTGAAACCTCAATCCCCATGTAGTGGTCCAGCCCAAATGTGAAAACTGCCAGACTCTAAATGCAAGGTTTATCTTTATAAATCTCACCTGTGCATGCAAATGATGCCTGCTGGTATAAACCAGCAGTTCCTTGACTAGTAGCCTGTGCTGGCTTCTCTTTTGCCTGCAAAGTAGAAATACCTCAGTAGAGTGAATGCCATGAGAGGAGTGGTTTGAAAATACAGCTCCTGGGTGGATGGGTAACTGTAGCCTGATACAGCTGCATGAGGGCAAATCCAAGATCAGTCTTACATTTTTTATATAGGCTAACTTCTATACCTTGGTGAGAAACTTGACTGTTGTATTTCTATTCAAGAAGTACAATGCTCTTGATACCCTGTTTCTAACAATCAAAAGCATTGTTAAAAAAATAGGAAGTTATTTACAGGCTCTTCCTACTTTACTCTCTCCCCTCAAAGCACATGTCAGAACAGAAGTCAGCTTGGTTGTGTTGGACGCTGCTGTCACTACATAGCAGTGCAAGTGATTCTTCATTGGGTGAAGAAAGTGCTTTTCTGGAAAAGAAGCATGAGGTACTGAAATGTGCTTTCTTTTCAGTTTACAACTTTTGGTGGTTTTCCACCTTATTGAGAGAACCCAGAAATAACACTTCTTGTTGAATCTTGTGTTGCTTACCTACTTAATTGTTGTAGAAGTTAATCCTTAATTCTGCTTTGGGGCTTGCAAACTTGTGCAAGTTGAGAAGGTGGTGATTCTTTTTCTTAGCAGCGCTTCTCTGCTGTACTTTAGGAATCTTTACAGAACAGTCATGAATATCCCCATTTAAGTGGTAGGTCTTGCAGTATGTCCAGCATGCAAATCCAGGTTTTAAGGACTCAATTTTCTGCAATGTAACTGTTTAATTGAAAGGAGAAATCAGTTAGGTGCCTCCTCATCCCACTGAGAATATGGAATAAGCAGTTTTGTGTGTTGGAACTCAGGTTGCTTATGCTGTAAATGTATTTGTACAACTGGACTGATGCTGCCTGTTAGTTGGAGTAATGCTGTGGGTCACATCACTCTTTCCTTTGCTGATGTGGTGACTTGCATGCCAGTGGCCAGTACTAACAGGAAACCACAACTGCTCTTGTTCACTGCACTGACAGCTGCCTAAAGGAGTAAAACAAACCAAATAGGGTACAGGAAATGAGATGTCTGAATACAGATGACTTTGTTGGAAAGTACTTTGGCAGTTCCTACTTAAAATAATAAATTCTTCTAAATAATTTCATCAGGTTCTGTGAAAGGTGTAGAACTGGTTAAGCTACTTTTTATGTGGTTGCTGATGGCTATTTATCATTAATTGGTCAGTTTTAGAAAACAAAATGAACTTATTGAATTTTTACCTGCTGAGTAGTATGGAAGTGATTCTGTGTTTGTTAGGCAGCATTTACTAAAAGAATAATGCTGTTAAGTGGTTTCAAAACTTTTTCAAGCCTTTCCATGTAAACCAACTGTCCAGCAGGTCTGTTATAAATGAAACCAATTGACTCAGAGCCAGAAACAGCCTAACTTGTTTGTGCTCACCCAGATTGCTGTAACCAAGTCCCAGCTGCTTCCTCGGTTCAGAAAGGCTTTAAAACCATCCTCAGTTCTGGTCTAGATTTAGTATAACTTTCATTTACAGAGGAATTTTGAAAGCTGTGTCAAACATTACTTCTGAGTTCACTCTTTTATGTGAAGACAAATGAGTATTACTTTATTTGTTCAGTTGACTTGGAGGTGAATGAATTTGATTTCCTGTGTGGTGCTGCCTTGGCTGGTTAGTGGAAGGAGCTTTTGTGCACTACAAAACTTTCCTGTTGTCTGGTCTTGGCTGCATTTATTGTGCCTGTCAGGATTTATCCTTCTCACTTGGCTCATGAGTTCATATTAATGAGTTTCTTACTGCATAAGGTGACTTTTACTCATGCCAGCCTTGCCGCAGTTTTCCAATTGCAGAGGTCCAAGGCTGGCACTGATCTCAGTGCCCAGTCACAAAATATTCTCTGTTGCAGACACTATTGTGGTTAAAACAGTGTACTACCTGATGATGGAGACCTTACTTGCAAAAGAAAAACCTGTACGTGCATGACTTGGACCAGTACGTGTGCTGTCTCAACATTATTCCTTTTCTAAGAGGGTAAGGAGTAGTGCTATAAGGTATCTTGGAACCAGCAGAGCTGTTTATCTTGGGGTTGAATTAGTGGATTTGATTTTTTTAAATCATGCATGGGTGAAAGTTAAGACCTCCTGCTTTTGGCCCGGGGTCTTTCACGTAAGACATGGAAATGTACCCTATGGACCACGCAACAGATAGAACTATAGCATGGACCATCTGTAACCTGAAATAAACCTTGGAAACTGATCTAACGCCAAAGGAATGGGAGAGTTTTTTTTGGGGAAAAAAGGTAATTAGCCTAATTGTGATAACACTTGCAGTGTTACAGCTAAAGATTATACAAGTGCCTTACTTTCATAGAATCATTAAGACTGGAAAAGACCTCTAAGATTTGAGTCCAACCTTTGACCAATTTTTATAGGTTTCTATTCTCTTAGTGTAGCTTATCTAACTTCACAATTAGTGCAACAGTGGATATACATTTAAATTGCAAATTAAAAAATAAGGAAAGGAATGTGTGTCTTGTCTTTTACTGTCTTTTAATATGCTAGTTATAATGTGAACCATATCAGGTTTTTGTTTTTACCTTTGATATTCTTGTAAGAGGCTAGGCCTTGTTCTTTTGGCTGTGAATCTTTTTAGTCTCAGCTTTTTCATATAATCAGCTCATATAATTGCTGCAGTAGCCAGCTTTGTCCTTGATCTTAAATAGTTGTTTTCCCTTGCTACTGTTGGCTCTTTGTCTATTTATAGAGAGATCATACCCCTCTCAGCATTGGGCTTTCTACATAAACACGTGTTGGAGAGAGGAATCTCCTGTGTGATAGTCTCCCTCCTGTTCTCTGGGTGATCCTAGCAAACACTTCTTTGTTGCATGAATTGCAACAGCTCCATCTTGTTAGAAATTAGACTCTTTGGAAGAGCATGGAATTTGCCTGCCTCATGTCAGCACTGTGATGCCTTCTTGTTTTGTGGCTCCTGTGGCATTTGGACCAGCCAGGGCCAATGTGTGAGTTGTTTCCGCCCTCTGCGCACACCCTCCTGCACGTGGTAATAATAACATCTATGTGGAAGCAGTTTACTGTATCTCCCTGTTTCTGTCCTTGTTACTACAGTGTTGAGTGCACTTTAATGTGTCACCTAATCCTTTAGGTGGGGCTGAGGTAGTTCTGGAGGTGAGAGACTTTACTTCATAGCCAGATTCCAAGTGCATAAATTCACGTCCTATTTGCTTGCCTGGTAGTGCACTAGATTTGCTGTATTCACATTTAAAACACCAAGTCTTGTCAAGGCACCAGAGGTAGTTTTTGAATAGAGAAAATTCTTGGCTTTCCTCAGCATGGATTGAAATAAACATATATGTTTAAGCATATTTCAAGTGCAGCTTATTAAAAACATACAATAAGGGGTATACTGAAGTATTCTGTGTGGCTGAGTACCTTATGGTCACTTTATACATACTGGTGCTTAAAGCAGAACGGTGGTGTGTCTCTATAGGGGAATGTCTGTCCTGCCCCAGCTTTGTAGCTAGCTAGTGCTGTGTAGGAAGAGATAAATATTTTTATCTCCTCTCTTGGCAGTTAGTGAATTGAATTTAGGAATTAGTGGTTCTTGTTGCTGATTGGTGTACAGTGTTCTTGTTTTCCAGTACTGAATTACTCATCTTGCTTTGTTAGGTTTATCTGGATTTTTTTTGTCTTCAGTAATTACAAATTGGTCACTGAGCTGTTTACCACACTTTCCAAATGGTTAAATAAGGCTCAGCAATTTCCTTCTTGGGAAGGTTGGATTGTTTTTCTGAGTATAGAAAAATGTGTGTGTTCTGCAAGAGTTTAATTGCTTGGATGATAAGTCCCTACTGAGTTAAGTGTCAGTGAATACTGAGTTTGATGGTAGTACAATCACAACTGCACTTGTTTACTAACCAAACATGAAAATATACATAATCCAGAGTTAAAACATAAAGAACTAAGGCATTGCAGCAAGTGCTGGGACTGATGTATGGATTTTGTAGAATCCATAGGTGAGCATCTATACTGAAGCTCCTTTAGACTTAGACTCAAGCCTTTGGACAGGGTCAGGCAAGCTGCTAACCCACAGAGCTGCTGCAGAATCCAGTGTTGCTAACTGGGAGATTAACATGCCTGTAGTCAGTGCTAGGAACTTCCAGAGATCATGACATCTGTGTTGCCAAATGCTGTATGGGTAGTGTAGGACAGCTGCTGCTCTGGAAGGTTTCTTTTGATTATTAGCAAGCACTTTGCAAATAGAGGTGAGCAGAACAAATGCACTGTATTAACAGGAATTGTCATCTGTAAAGGACCCAAATTAGTTCCACAGTTCACAAGAACATGACAACCAGAAGAAAACACTGAAGTCAAAGCAGGACAAAACCCTTGGTTAGATATTAGTAATTTAGGCTGAGATGCAAATGTGTTCCAAGTTCTGGGGAACTTGAGAGACTTACTAAGATTTACAAGATATTTAGAACAGGAGGAGTAGTTTGCCTAGTGTTTTTCTTTGAACTGTTGCTATGGCAACTGTTTGGGGGTTTTTTGAGACTTTGACTACCTCATGCTTGTTAGTAGTGAGGGCACATGTAGGTACTGCCATTTAGGATCACTGCACAAGAAGCTCAGAAAATAGTGACACGAACTTCCCTAAATAGATTTGTAGGCGTACTAGAAAGGCAGTAGTCATCCTTGAAAAGTTGGTGGTTCTGTACACCACATTTTCTAAGGAAGCATAATAAACACACCATCACAGAACACACTGAGATCTGTACAATGTAAAATCTAGTAGGATGTATAACCAATTTTCTTGGAAATCAAGGTCTTTGCTATTTGTATGTTAGTACACCCCTTGCTATAAAATGATAAAATGATTAAAATGATAACTAACTGCTGTTACTATAGAATCCAAAGTAGCCTTGCTGATAAAGACTATTTTGATGTGAAGAGGTAACTGAGTGAAGTATAATATCTCCATAACAGAGATCATAAAAAAGAAGTTTTAAAAGCATGCACACTGCTGTGTAGTGATAAAGCCTTCTCCTTATACTGACCAATACTAAAAAATTAAATGAAAACATTTCCTCGTTTAGAAGCCTTTGTGCATAGAAAAACAAAGTTACTCTTAGCATACTGTTTAACTTCTTGGGGCGTGGTAGGGAAAGAGAATTCTCAACTGGAACAAGAATTCATATGTTTTCCAATGAAAAGTATTTTCCATGGCTGTGAGTCATACTGTAACTTGAGGCTTTCTTCAAACTATTTTTTGTAGTTTGCTGTAAAAGGCACAAGTTTCCAGAGACTTACTGAATGGGACTTGCCAGAGTTTAAAAAAATTGTAATCTTGCTACCTAACAGTGACTTTGTTTGCTGTTATGTGGTGAGAACCTTAAAAAAAAGCCAAAAAACCAAACCCAGTATTTTATCAGTGCATATGGTCCATTTTTAGACTTAGGCTATTGAATGCATAGTAACACTGCCAAAAGAGTCACACAAATGCATGGCAATACTCCTGCCAAATTAGGAAGCTGTCAAACTAAATTTCAATGATGTCCAAATAGAATAGAAATTAAGTAAGTCTTTTATCTTTGTGCATCTGCTTGCAGATGGAATGCACAGCATTCTCAGATGTCTGCTTCTCATCATTTGTAACAGCTTAGCACGAATAACTTCCCTGTCAAGAGGTGGCCCCCTGTAACTACAATTCCTGGAAAACAGGATTTGGCTGAATTGTGAAAAGGAATGAAATGTTAGCGCATCTTAAATGTTATGTGCTCCTGCCAGGGAAGGGAAAAATTCATCACACCTGTCAGAGAACTTGGGTTCACGTCCTGAACTTCACCTAATGAAAGATTTTACCACATAAACTAGAGAAGAGTGACCAGTAAAGTCAGCAGAATCCACTCTCAGAATTGACTAGTCTTCCACTTATAAAGATAAAGCCAGCAGTCAAGTCAAGCCATTTTAATTTCAACTGTTTAAAAGTCTGGAAAAGGAGTTAAACCTTATTCAGAAGTACGAAGTTGTCCAGAAAAGAACAGTTTTGACCTCAAGTCCAAAAGTTTTCTGTGTTCTGGTATGTGTACATGGCTGACAGATAGGCAGCTCAGTTGAAGGCCTGTCAGTACTTTGTTAGTTTTGTGGCTTTTTCCTTATTTACCTTCATATGAAAACATTTATTACATCAAAGTACGTTTGTGGTAATCCTTGACTGGAATACAAGGAACCAGAGATTTAACTGTTCTACATGCACTGGAGTGAATATGTGCATTAGCACTACTAGTTAAAGTGCTGCTTGTTTACTTCTTCAGATCCTGTCTTCTGTATGATTTGCAGTAGAGGCGTCCCTCTCTTTTTGTATTTTGCTTCTCTCTTTAAAGTGTTCAAGATAACTATCCCAAAAGTATTTAGTCTCCTTGCTGCTTTTCATATATCAATAAACAGCATTTTGTGTGCCTGCAGGAGTACATTTATAGCAAAACTGCTTTGTATACACAGCTTGGAAGTTTGAATAGGTATATGGGTTGAATAAATACACAGTGATCTAGTTCAGCTGGGGGTGGAGGGGCAGAGTTCACTTTTGGCCAACATAGGCAGTGACTCCAAACTTGGCTGGCTTGAGCAATACTCAGATGAGACCTGTCCCCAGAATACCTGCTCGACCAAGAAGGAATGGTTTCCTCAGGCAGGGCAGTCAGTGCCATAGGTGGTGCTCATTCTTGCTCAGAGCTTGACAGAAGGATAACTGCTCCTCTGAAGGATCAGAGTAAGACATATTAAAAAAAATCCAACACATTTGTGTTCTAACTTTGACTGGTCTTTTGGGCTCTGATAGGTTCTACTTAAATTTTGAATATTACTTCCCATGAGAAGGTTATTGAAAGCTCAGACTAACTCCTTGCAGCTAAGTCAGAAACTAGTTTGCTTTTGGAGACCACCCTTCCCCCATATAGACAATAAATTTAAATTCTGTTCTGCAGAGGCATGGTACTTTCTTTTACTGATTGAACTCACATAAGAAAACAGCACTTGGCCCTCAGCTTTATTTGAGCAGCACTTAGTTCCTTTGAAACTGGGATTGTTTCCAGAGCATTCAGGAATGGCTTTCATAGCAGCACAGTGCTTTAGTTTGGATAATGTATGCTGGCCTTTTTTCACTCCTGAGAACCTGAATATGGTCTTCTCTTTACATAATAGGAAATTTGTGGTGCCATGTTCTGGCATCTAAAGGACACTCTGTGCCTGCTACAAACCACCGTGCAACTTGGCAGAACCTACAGCCAAAGATTTGGGGAGTAAAGATGGGAATAATAAATTATTCATGGCTCTGTGGTATGCTTGGATAGAAACAAACATACAGCTGTAGGACCCTTTTGGTTGTGGCCACGTGACTTTGGGCACATGTTGATCTTAAACATCATATGTATTCTCCTCTAGTTCTCTGTATCTGCCCTGTCAGTTTGGTTAAATATTTCCTACTCTGTAGCTACCTTCCAGATACACGAATCTTAACTTTGAGTTCCATCAATTTATTGGATTTTTCCATTTTTCCGAAGACTGGTAAGAGTCAGACAGGTGAAATATCTCCTTACCTTTGTGTAACCATTTTTTTACTCAGCTTTGAGCTGCCTCGAATGCTAGGCTCACCCATTGTGCATCTGAGCTGCTGCCAGCACACAGCAAATTGAATTTGCATTTGTACCGTGTGTCAGCACACACTTGCAGCCCTGCTGAGCGACTTGGAGCAGGGAATGCAGGTGTGGGCTGGCTTCCACGTGGGTGTGGGATGGGTGGCCTGGTCTCACAAGCTCACTTTTGTAGGACTATTCCCTCAAAATGTTTTGAAAAAATTCGTACTAGCAGAGTGTTTTGTTGCTTTTTGTTTTGTGGCTGTGCCTAGCAGCCACAGCCTTAAAGCCAAGGCTTAGAACTTAACAGGAGCTTGCTCCATCAAAAAGACCTTGATTATAACCTGTAAGTTAAGTTATGTTCAGGAACAAAGTTAATCTTGTATATACAATGAATGAAGTCCAAAGCTAAAGATCTTGGGAATGCTGAAGAGCTTTATCAACCTCTCGAAAACTCTGTTCTTAGCCACCTGTCAGCTTGATTCATTTTCATCACAAGGAATATTCACTTTTTTCCCTCAGCCTGAGTGCTGCCATTAAGCTACTTCATAGAAAATTACTGAAGTAGTGAATTTCTGCTACATAAAAGACATTTAAGTAGGGGAACAGGGTCTTGCTTTTTACCTCTTAGAGTAAATAAGTTGATAAACAACCTACTTGCATGTTAAAGTTTGTCGGT
Source organism: Anomalospiza imberbis (assembly GCF_031753505.1). Taxonomy (NCBI): domain Eukaryota; kingdom Metazoa; phylum Chordata; class Aves; order Passeriformes; family Viduidae; genus Anomalospiza; species Anomalospiza imberbis. The sequence continues at coordinate 8,962,919 of NC_089688.1, read as the reverse complement.
GTAGAATTGCCCTTCCCAATTTATAAACACTTATGAAGGTGTTTAGTGAATTCCTGTTTTTTCTCATGTGTCTTTTGCAGGTATTCGTTATAGTATGGATGTTAGTGTGGATGAAGTGAAAGCCTTAGCATCTCTCATGACATACAAATGTGCTGTGGTTGGTAAGTGTTCATTTTTCAAGCAAGATTTCAATCTTCAGTTTCAATTAGTACTGATGTAATTATATAGAAAAACCAAACATGTAAAGGATTAAAATGAATTTCAGACACTAATTTCTAACTTAAATCTATAGCAAGGTAGGAAAAATCAATAGTGACCAAAGTAGTAATACGTATTCCCTCTGCTGTTACTGAAAATACTTTAATAAGGTTGCATTTTCATTTGAAAAGTCCAAATTCTGCTAACTACCCTCCCATAGAAGGTACTACATCTTGAACTCAAATTCAAGTATGACAAACTTGCACTGGGAGGGGACTCATTTTAGGGGGAACAGATGGAGGCTGTAAAGGATTCAGGCAGGGGAGCTGTGGAGAGCAAAGGATGAAATTCCTTTATGGGTTATAAAGAAGTATAACTTGTACACAGCTACTAAATTGTAGAGGAGTTTGGAGAGAATCTACATATTATGTCTAAGAAAAGAGAATACTTTCCCAATGTATACAGATGTGCTTAGGGTTCCCAATGTAAAATTTTTGAGCTAAACCAGTAAAATATAAGAGGTAAAACTTATTATTTCTACAAGTGTCAAGTACAAGAGATATTTAATTTAAGCATAGAAAATTTAAATAATGAACTTTTGACTTTTAAAGACCATTTTCAAAGTGCCTTGAAAGATCTCCCATTTTTATAAGAGTACCTAGATCAGATTATAATTTACACTTCAGAAGCTATAAACACAGCAAAACCAAAATCACCACTAAAATCTAAGATATAATTACACATCTTTCTCATGTGTTCTGCCTTTATTGTTGAAAAAGTAAAATTATTTTCCTTTGCATTCTTGTAGATGTGCCATTTGGTGGGGCAAAGGCTGGTGTCAAGATCAATCCCAAGAACTACACAGTAAGCTTAATCATAGATAAATATTTGAGTATCTGCAATACTGAAGCCAGCCAGTTAAAAATGCTCTTCTATGGGCATTACTGACCACTTAAAACCTCCTGTCACTTCTGCCTCTGTAAAGGCTGAATGTAGCCTGTGCATGCAATACGTAGGAAAAGAATTTTTAAAAGGTCTGTGTTTCAGAGGTGGAATACTTCAATTACTTAATTTATTATCTTTTTTCTGAAAATCAGGAGACTACAAATAATTTGGAACTTGGAAATTTTTTAAAGTTGATACTGTTAATAAAAGCTTAAATTAAGTTACTATTCAAAAAAAAGTTAATGTTTTTGCTTCTTTCGACTAATAGTTTTATGCTCCATTAAACCATTCTATGCAGTGTTCCAGTGTGAATAATAACTAACTTGGCTTATAAAAGGTTTACTGCAGCCTTGCTTTCTTGCCCTAATTGAAACAACTTGTACAGAAAGGAATACTAGAATACATAACAGATAATCTAAGCCCAAAGCTCCTGTAAGGATTTGTTTCAAGTCATTTGGCTCTGTTGATTACACAGCTGGCAGGGCCAGCTCTTGCTGTTGCTGGTTGTAAATCGCTCACACAGGATATCAGATTTGTTTGCTGGAAATCTCTACTGTGGGCACAAGTGGTTCTTCCTGTGCCATGCTCCCAACTTGTCATGGATCAGAATGTACAGAAAGAAAGCCCAATGTTTCTTGTACTGCCTGAATACCAATGGTCTGCTAGGGAGTGGCATATAAATTATATAAATTATGAATCATCCTTTCTTCTAAAAGAAGAGGGTGTTGGCTTATGCTTGGGCTAAGTTTGAGCAAATACTCATAAGCACTAATGATTTCTTCTGATATTTATTGCGTTTTCTCTATAGGACAATGAATTGGAAAAGATCACAAGAAGGTTTACCATGGAGCTGGCAAAAAAGGGCTTTATTGGTATGTTGGGTGGCTTTACTATTCAAATTTAGGAATCTGATTTATTGTGCATTGTTAGTGCCTGTTAGATGATATCCTTAAATAACAGTATTTTTGAGAGCTGTAAACAATTTGGATACAGAACTTTCAGCAAGAACCACAAAGAATTGAGTCATTGCATCCTAGTGCATTTTAAAGGAACTGTCTCTTAACTTTTTCTGGTGGCTGTTCTCTTATGAGAAACCACAAAAGCTGAGGTCATGGTATCCAAAATGAATCACATTTCTCTCAGAGTTAGATCATAAAATGGTGACCATATTTGTTGCAGTTTTAATCTCTAATAGCAAGCTCTTCACTGTTACTGTTTCCTGTAGTCTCAGTTGAGGCTTTTGGCAGGTATCTGAGGAAAGAGAGGAAGGAAATAGAAGATCCACCCCAGCAAAAGTTGATGGCTTCACCCATGGCAACCAGAGGCTGCAAGGGAAGCGTAGGCAAGAAGCATAAGAGCCTGTTGTAATAGAACCTCAGCTTCTGTAATGTCAGTAAGGGCTTCATTCACACTCATCCCTGAGCTGTTCTGGTAGCTTTGCTCTCTGGAGTTGCTGTCTGGACTCTCCTCTGCAGAAAGCTATTACCAGCTCAACTTTTAATTGAAGGGAGCAGCTTTACCCAGAGAAGGTTCTTACTCAAATGAATAATAAGGCATGTAATTAGTTTAAGGTCTGTCATGTATTCCTGATATCTAACTGCCTTGGGAATGTCTGTCCTTTTATCTGCATTTTCTTGCTCTTCAGCCAGAGTGTTTGTTGCTCTTCCAGACAGAGCATTTATCATCTAAATTAAGCTACTTTATAAACACACTTACTGATGTTACATGTGACTATGGTTTTACTATACACAATGCAAGTTATAGTGATAATCAGTTCTGTGACAATTAAAATGGTTTGATAAAAATATCTTCCTTTTTGGCTCTGGTTGGTGCTACACAACTTTCACAAACCTTTTAAAATTACTTAGGAAAAAATGTTGGGGCAGAGTTGCAAATAATATCCTGGTTAGCAAGTTTCTATGATCGTAAATAGTCTGGGGAAATACTATTTTTAGCTATCTACAAAAAACCAGATTTTTTTAACAGATGTGTGAGACTTCTTTTAAAGGTTTATTTCATCAAGAAAGAGAAATGAAACCTTTCTTGAAGTAAGCAGCAAAATCAAATGCATGTGCTACAGTGCAATGACTAGGTACAGCCTACCTTCAATATTTAAACTCACACAGGAACAGAAAGGAAATTCTTATGCAGAAGAATCCAATCAATATCACAGTACATAGAAATCATACCCAGATAGCGCCCTCCCTGCAAAATAAACCAAGCCACAATTGATGCACTATCTTGCTCTTCTTCTTGACAAAGTGGCCTTCACCTTTTATCAAATGGCTTATGTAAAGGTTGGGGGTTTTGATAATATTGTAGAAAGGTGTGATACAGCATCTAAAACTGCACTGAATCCAGAAGAATATGTTGCTTGCATAATAAACTGAGGATTAAACAGGAAAACAGTTCTTCTCTGCCAAGGCCTGCACAGTTCCCAAGGGAATAATGATTGACAATAACTATTTGTCTTTGATCCTTAAGAGCTGTTTTCACTGTTGCCAACAGGACCTGGTGTGGATGTGCCTGCTCCTGATATGAGCACAGGGGAGAGGGAGATGTCCTGGATTGCTGACACCTATGCCAGTACCATAGGACACTATGTAAGTCTTGAGCAGAGGCTTTCGAGCAGAAAAGCTGCCTAATCATATCAATTTGTTTACTTATTGGATCTAAAAATATTCTTGCAAACCGTGACAACCTCAGTGGTGTGAGGATTTTAGGGTGCAGCAAAGGAAAAATAGCTTTAAGGATAATATTCTTACACTAGCCTTAAAAGAAGCTTCTCTGATACAATACTGATTGCAACTGTTCAGCAAAAGAAAATATACTGTTTTTAAAGGTTTGTAGTCTAAAATTGGTTTCCATTTCTATAATTTTCCTCTGTTTTTCATTGGTACTGTAATTACTAATATAAAGTTGTTAACTGATAACTGAAATTACAAGTTTTATTAAATACATGCTGATGGTTTCGTTCATTCAAGAGACCATGCAAATTACATTCACACTATTAGTACAACTTAAAACTAAAAGTTTTAAGACTCTCTGCAATCTCCTAGAAGTAACAAGTTTCATTGTGGACTTCAGCAAATTCTTCAAAGTGTAAAGCAAAAGGACACGGACATAATTTGTAACCTAGGAGGCAATTAAAAAAAATTAAAGTTTTTAAAAATTACTTTTTAATGCTAGCCCTTGGTTTGGCATTTGTCCTTGTGTCAGTAGGGTTATTTGTACCTGTTAACCAAACAGGTCTGTTAACCAAACAGGTTCAAGGAAAAGTGTATTTTGGACAACTTATTTGTCAGTAGCTGTGAATTAGTGCGTTAATATGCTATTCTATTGCATGTTTGCCTCTCCCAGCTCCTCTTTCCTTGTACTTAGTGCAGTCCCTTCCAGCAGCTCCCCTGAGTACTGCAGGGCGTGTGCCTCGGGCATTAGTGCCACCCACCAGGTGCCTGGCTGTTCTCAGGCATCTCCTGGCACAAGACCTATCTGAGGCCTTGGACAGTAGGAGGTGGAGGGGCACAGGTTATTCTAAGTCAGAAATACAGTCTGAGGTATCTTACAGAAGAAAAAAAAGGCATGCTTGAGGAATCACCTGTGGCATGCTGATTAGTTAAGTCACTTTTGCACAAAGCTCTCTGTTAGGGATATCACTGTAAAACATTATTTGCTTTTTGCTATTCACATAGGTAAATATTTTAATTAAAACTTGATATCTGATAAAATGCCAAAGTTATGTCTTCAGAAGGACTTCAACATGAAGTATAGCAACTAGTTCCCTCAGTCAGAACTTAAAATTCCAACTTAGAGCAAAACTACTGCCTCAAAGCATTGAGTTTTAACATTTAACTCTTTGCACTAGAATGTGTATTTCACTGTGATACAACAGCACTGTGTTATTGAGACTGACAAGAAGGATCACAGCAAGTGACCTGCTTTAAGATTTGCTGTATTGAAGAGTTCTCATACAGTTTTATAGAAAAGCTCCATTTTTTAAAAAATTAAACTAAACCCTGATAGAGAAGTTTTCAAATGGATGAATTTCTTATTTTTACCATTTTATAAGCTCACCTTATTTTGTAGTCCTACACATTCTTATGATTCAAAGACAACAGAAACGAAAATAACTACTGAGGATTAAAACTGGAATTACGCTACAACAGCTTCTTTTTAGACTGCCTCTGTATGGCAGTAGCCTATTGAAAAATAAAAACACCCGAGAGGATTCAGGAACACTTTTCTGCAAAGTTAATTTAAAAATATAAATAAGGGGTGGGGGAGAATGTTACGTTTCCTTAATTTTGTTGGGTTGCTTGACTGTACTCGAGAGAATGGTAGCCACAGTGGAACTCCAGAGCTATTGTGGAAAATGACCAGGTAATGGAGAAGGAAAATGAGAATTCTGATAAGGCTATAAAAAGGGGAATAATCCATCAAAATCAGTTTCTACAGGAAGATATTTCAGATAACTATCTGGTTGGGACACCAAGAGCAAACTAAAGGTAATTAAGGAATACTAAAAAGAGAAAAGTGACCATGGGGAAAGGAAGGGAAGGGAACTAAGAGCAGAAAATGAGCAACGGACAAAAGTGAAACAAGCCATAATTCCAAACACAGATGGAAGCTGTGCAAGGGACTACATTCAGTGGAGTGGAAAGATAACTCTGGTGAGAGGGATTTATCTCAGATACAGACCTGATGGCTCTCTGCTTGCACACTGCACACAGCTGCGTTCAGGGAGTTTCAAGTGGGAAGGATAAATCAAATAACAGATAAAAGCAGATAAGGGAAGTTGCTCAAAACCTGCCATAGAGAGCAAGGAAGCTGGAGAGACAAGGAGAACATCATTGCAGGGGGGAAACGGGTAAAAAAGGAGCAAGGTTAGTGCCTGAACATCACCAACTAAGTTCATAAGCTACCAGTGCTGATATAGAAGTCTTTGATGCTAGCTATAAGCCATTTTTCAAGGTTCTCAGTAGAAGCCATGCTCATTGGTTTTCACCCTAGACATGTTGAAAGTTTTTGCTTATTGACTCGAAACCAAAGATTTTAGGACTTTGACATCAGCTGTGGCTTTTATATGTGACTTTAAGATGACCTGGATCTGCCCTCACTTCATGCTCTATTTTCTTGCCAAACCATGCAAGTTGTTAATAACTACCATGTTAACTGTTCCAGAAAATCCATCTGAAGTTTCTGGATCACTGAATAATATATGGCTGAAGTTTTTTACTAAATTAATCCTTCCTGCTCTTCTGTACTTCCTGACACAATCAACTAACTTTGGGTACACAGGAAAGGACTTTGATAAATACATTCATATGTATGGTGGGAAGCTGTATTTCTTCATGTATTTATAAAATATATTCCCTCTTTTATGAATGCACAAAGCCCAGAGCATAGTTTAAGACCATGTAACAGAATGAAAACATGAAGGTCCATCAAAACATCAGGCCAAATCGTTCCAAGAGAACACCCCTGCCAATGTTTGTTACAGTTGATATGCCACAAGAGGGAGCATACAGCTTATGGAGAGCAGCGAGCTGTGTTTTGGGAGGCTGAATTAGGAATTCTGTGGCAAGGCCAACATCACTTTTATTGTTCTTAAAGAGGCTTATATGTTAACTCACTATCATTTTCAAACAGTAAATACTTTTAGTCTTCATTATGGCTCTAGTCTCCTCAAGCCATTCTTCCTCCATTTACTTTTGTCTGCTCCTTTCCTTCCTCTCACCAAGCATCCTGCAGCACAGGCATGCAAATGCCTTTGGCACAAGGGATGGAGCGGAGGGAGCCTCCCAGTGAATGTGTGGCTGCTGGAATGGAAACCCATCCGGCTGCTGGCACACTCATTTCAGTGGAGTCTCTTTCATCCCTACTTTTTCACTTGTGCTGGAAGCCAAGCCACCGTGTGACTGTGCTCCCAGGGTGTGGGAGCATGGGAACCACTGGTGACAGAAGAGGGAGTTCCAATGTCTGGTTTGGAAGAATTTCTTTCATGTTATTAATTCCAATTGGAAAATCAGCTATGGTTTTAAATAGCTATTTTATCTTGGCTGACTATCTGGCATATAGAAAACTTAATTTTATTGCCTCCAAATTAAGAATAGAGGCTTGATTGTAAAGGCTGCTTTTCTGAATAAAAGTAGTAAATGCACAACTTTTCCCATATGACCTTCAAACTGCAGATTTCCTCTGAGAGCATCTCTGTATTCTGACTACAGACCTCATGCCTCGTTTTGTAATTGTAAAATAACTGAATTTGTTATAAAGGAACATTAAACACTGTTTAAAGATGATTAAAAGCCAGTTCAAGGATATGTCTGGGCCCTTAAAAAATTAAGACATGAAAAGTAGTGATGTGAAGAAATTGTGGCTGTAAATAGGAGCTGACTTTGAGAAACATTCCTGAAAGCTTTTTGATTTGTCTTCTTGTGGATGTCACCATGATACACAGACTGAAGTTAACACACACACTTAGAGGTAACAAAAAATCACAGACCATATCCACTATTGCATTACACAACTTTCCTGACAGAATATTCTGAGGTGTTCACATAAAGTGAGGAAGGAAATCATCTTTAAAAACTAAATTCATTTAAGCTATATCATGTTCTAACTCTTAAAATCTCTCTTTTCCTGTATGTCAAAAGTGTACAGAACTTCTTGTTCCAGCTGTTTTTTGATTGATTAAGTCCATGTCTCACAAGTCCTTTGCTGTTTTACAGGATATTAATGCACATGCATGTGTAACTGGTAAACCCATCAGCCAGGGTGGGATCCATGGACGTATATCTGCAACTGGCCGTGGTGTCTTCCATGGAATTGAAAATTTCATCAATGAAGCCTCATATATGAGCTTATTAGGAATGACTCCAGGATTTGGAGATAAAACATTTGCTGTTCAGGTAATTTTTTTCCTTAGACAGTAGGAAAAGAAGTAGTACATAGACTTTGAGTAGAGCTGTTTTTAGAACAGGGTGTAGCCCTTAAAAACTGAGAGCTTTAAAACTTCCAAGTTAACCTTTACTCTTAAACTTTAGAAACATTTTTCAAGCAACGTTGGTGTCCTTTATTTTGGACTGGTTTTTATAAACTGAACTTTCAATTGCATTCTACAGGCACAAAGGCAAATCTCTATAGTCTTTATGATCTTGTAAACTACAAACACCAAAATGAAATACTATTACATGAGGTCTTTAAGCACACTTTTCAGTGAGGTGTGACACTGGTTTTACCTACATAAAATTTCCTGCAATGTTTTACAATAAGAAATTTAAGAAGAGGAGGAATTGAGGGTTCCATTACAGAATAAGCAGTTGGAAAAATAGAAACTAAGACCTAATCCTAAATTTGTAGGGTTGAATGTACCTTTTTGGGGTTCCTAAGATTTGGAGATTTATGTAGTTGAATTTTGAAAGTGTAGTCAGTAGTATGCATTATCGTTCCAAAAATTTCAAAGAGAGGAAACTTGTTCAACTTTAAACTCTATGTTAAATGGAGCGTTTGAGGAACTGATTTGTTTTGTTGCTTTCAAAAGTGCTTGTTAGAAAAGAAACAGCAGAGGAATTGTAACCTCTAAGTTGTCCTCTAATTAACCTTGGTCTGCAACAAACATCTCTGCCCTGCACAGGCCCAGCAGCACACTCCTCTCCCTGCACTTTGGCATTTTCATGCCTGGCAGAGGACTAACCAACAGGCCCTTAAGCAAAACGTAGACTGAAAACATGGTCGTAAGAAAAGCAGAAAAATCTCATAGGAAAATGAACCTAGAGCATTTCAAAGAGACCTAAAGCATGACAGACTCTTCTATCAAAGTTTGCTTCTTATACATAAGCAAAAATGCCATATATAATTGAAGCTGTGTTATACAGGAATTTATTTAGCTTTTTTTTTTTCAGTACAGAATTGTATAACAAACTTTCAACAATGATCATATGACTTTTTGTCTGCTATGTGTCTTCTTTTACTTCCAGAACATCAGCATTCTGGAAGTAAAGGAACTTAATGGCCTGGAATTAAGTCAGTAGTCATACAAAAACCCATTATCCCTTTAAGAGGGTGCCAGTCATAAAGTGGTTACACAAAATGTTCCCAGGTTGATAAGCATCATAGTTTTGACACCTTCATAGTAGCATTACCCCTTCCTTTCTATATTTCCAGTATAAAACACTTATCACAACTGTGATAACTGGCTACAGTGCATAATTTCTGCAGTGATATTCAGATAAGACTAGAAGGTATGGAGATATCTTCCATCTTGCCTATGCACATCATCTAATGCCAAGATATGCCAATAGATGAAGAACAATTTAAAACTGTATTAGCCCTAGCAGTAAGCATCATTTGAACTGGAGGATTAACTACTTTTCCCTTTCTCTTTCCACCTTCAGGGATTTGGTAATGTGGGCTTGCATTCTATGAGATACTTGCATCGTTTTGGTGCAAAATGCGTCGCTGTTGGAGAGTTTAATGGTTCCATCTGGAATCCTGATGGGATTGACCCAAAGGAACTAGAAGATTTCAAATTGGTATGAAATTTAGCTAAGCAGAAAGAGTTTCATTTTTGTCAGCTTTGCAAGTACATAGAACGACTGATGACTGTAAACTGGTGTTGGGATATTTAAAGCAGGCTGCAGACAGTCCTAACAAAATGGCTTAGAAATATTGATTCTTCTTACTTTCCTTCTTATCCCCAACAAGAATGCAAATACAGGTGGTACCTTTTTTACCCTTTGACCTGACTCTCAAAAAAATGTGTGTATGAAAACATTGTGTGTATGAAATTTCTGAAAACAATTACTTTATTTTCAGAACTGGAATTATTATATTGCCTTACTTATGCCTAAACTAGAAAGGATGTCTTAAGGAACCAGGGCAAGGAGTTCCTGAGGGATTCCTGACTGAGAATCACAAGCATATGGTCATTTAAGATGTACAAAGTGTACTTTTGCTGTTTCTTACCTACTGGATGTTTCTGAAAGAATGAAAACCTGCCTAGCAGTGTGAATTGAGTGTGTAGTTTATAATGAAAACTGGATGTGGTCTTTTTATTTCAGTTTCCAAGAGAAGCAGACTTGCAGGGAGAGTTCACAGGCACTAAAATACAATTTTCTACTTAAAGCTTCTTAGGGGCTCATTTTATGTGTCTTCTTGTATATAGGGAATATTTGAATTTCTTTATCACCCTCTTTCTCAAAAGAATGTAGATTCTATCACTAAACAAAGGCTATCATTGTAGTACTGAATTTTAAAAACCATTTGAATCTGTGATGCAACTTATTCTCAGTGTAGCAGAGTAGTCAGCTATTTTGGTTGTTTGAAAACTATTTTAAGAGCTCAGAGGGACTTCTTTTAAATATATATTCCAGAACCCAAATGTTTATCAGTGTCTTTATGCAAAGAGAAGTTATGTTTCGGTCTTGGGAACTTTGTTCCTGAAGCTTTGTAGCTTGCTTTTTATGTTTAAGTAAGGATAGGAATTTCATAATGTGCTATCTCTCCAGTACTCTTGCTTCTCCTTTTTCTCACTCTGAAATTTAGAAGGGAAGAAACTGGTATGAGTGCACAACACACTAAAAGCACTGTGGTTTGTTTTCTTCACACAGCAACACGGGACAATCATGGGCTTCCCTAAAGCAAAGCCACTTGAGGGCAGCATTCTGGAAACAGACTGTGACATTCTCATCCCTGCTGCCAGCGAGAAGCAGTTGACAAAGGCCAATGCACACAAGGTTAAAGCAAAAGTAAGTCAAAGAGTTCAAATGGAAATGAAAACCAGAGATGGTCTGTTTAAATACTAATATTCAATAATCAGCATGAACAAACCCAAATCTATACCTCCGAGTTACTCTGTGCTGTGATTTCTTTCAGATTATTGCTGAAGGTGCCAATGGGCCTACAACTCCTGAAGCTGACAAAATCTTCTTGGAGCGGAATATCATGGTTATCCCTGTAAGGTTCTATCATGACCTTTGATTTTCATTTCAAAGGAACATTTTTGTGAAGAGTACAAGACCCTAGTTATTGAAGGTTTTTATTAATAGCCATTCATTCTCTAAGAGTGTTTTTTAATAACTGATCTCTAGGAAATGGGTGTCAATGTTGCTGAATAATTATAATATTTATTAAAGACCTCGCTACAACTGTAAATGACTAAAGAAAATTATTGTTAGCTGACATTTGCTCAATCAAAAAGTGCACTAAACACAGGAAGAAGGAAGAGTAAATATTCTGGCCAGTTTGTAGACATGGTGTGTCTGGGTGATGCTCTGAAAGAACTGTGTACTGCAGACTGTATAGAGTATATGTAGTGATAGCTTGAAATAATAAGACCTATCCAGCTAGAATGACAATTTTTTCACAGAGAAAGGGTGTCCTGATCAACTGACCTTGCTAGATAGAGTAGATTATCTTCAGCCTTTACTCACTGAGATGGCCCAAGAATGCTCTAATTTTCTTAAACACTTCTGCTAAAATAGAAGCAAGCAGTCTGTCAAGCACACCTGAAATTGATGTGTTTTAAAGTCAAGTCCTGTTTTAAATCAGTAGAAGTAATTCCTAAACTGAAGAAAAGGGTGTTGTCCTTTAAGAGTAAGAACTGGATTGTCTTCTGTACCGCAGTTTAAAGTAGTGCCTTGGACATAATACTGCTTACTTTTGCAGAACATGATAGCACTGTCTATGTCACATGGTCACAATTCAAAATATTTATTCTTTCTGTGTAGGATCTTTACCTGAATGCTGGTGGTGTAACAGTATCCTACTTTGAATGGCTGAAAAACTTGAACCACGTCAGTTATGGCCGTCTGACTTTCAAATATGAAAGAGATTCAAACTACCACTTGCTCAGTAAGTGCTCACTTCTGCTTCCACACACTGTTTAATTAATAGACTGGACTAGCAAACACCAAATGTGGGAGAAATGGAAAAGAACTCTTTCAAATTCACCACAATTCCCCAGAAGTCTGTAATTGCTGCTTACTAAAGAATAGAAAAGGTTTCATAGGCTAACTGACCTGCAACTCTAATGATTTAAGTTAAATACATACTTTTCTGGTTATCTTTAAATTCTTTCTTCAGTTTTGTAAAATTTCACTTGAGTGAAATATTTATTATTTCTTAATAAATGACTTTCAGCTGTACACTTGGTATTTAGGAAGCACTCAAATGAAGTTCAAGTGGGTGCCATTGTTCTGCATATACAACCATAAAGGATTTCTATAAAGGCCAATAATATAATAGAGACAGGCACTGGGAAAACCTGCTTATGGCTCACAGCTCCACTTTCTGGGAAACAATAACAATTACGTGATGAGAGGAAGCTCAGTGGAGAAGAACTGGAGGATGTTGCTCTATTTTAAACAAAACTCTGCAGAAAACATGAGAATCTTGAGACACTGGACTTGACAAAACATACACCTGTACAGTTTTTAATATAACAATTTCTCATAAATTATACATGGTAAGGTGTTTTCTAAAGTAGTTGAGAGTTATGGCAATTCTCATTTAAATCCCTTTCTTAACTTAGAGATTGTGCTGTCTCAAATGCTCTGTTGCCATTTAGGAATTACAGAATTTCAAGAACTAAGATGAAATCAATATCAATGAAAATACCAAGGCACTGCTCATGTCCTAAGGAAAAAAAAAAATCCTAAAATTTCACATTTGTCAGTTATCTTGCATCTACTTTTTTTTTTTTCCTAGTGTCTGTCCAGGAAAGCTTGGAGAGAAAATTTGGGAAACATGGGGGAACTATTCCAGTTGTGCCTACAGCAGAATTTCAAGACAGGATATCGGTTAGTAGTTGCTGCTGTTTTTTTTACTGTTAGGGGAGGTGTACTCTGATATTATAACTGAAATCTAAATTTTACTGTTGTAGCTATCATGGAGCACTTTCCCCCAAGCAAAGCATTAGTATATGATTAGCCTGATGGCCAAACAAAGCGAGCAAATGATCTGAAATGCTTCAGAATATTGGAAATAAGCTATTTTTGATTTCTTTTACTTCAGTCCATGCAAAATACCTTCAATATAGTAAAAAAGCTACAGTTTTAATACAGATGCTTTTTGTATTTTGGAGCTTTTGTTGATATAGTTTGCCTGGTTTTCCAAAAAAACTTTGAACAAGATACCACATCACAGACAGTTTGATGTTTCTGTAACTCCAGAATAAAAACTGAGTGAAAAACTGTAGCTTGTTCCTTTAAGAGTGAATCAACAGGCAAAGAAATGTCAGGTAAAATCCATTGCTATCTGTTGTGTAGCAATACATGGTGGGGAGATTTCTACATGAAGTGATGGGTTGTGAGCTCATCCGTTTGTATTCAAAAGGAGATTTTGGAGGTGGTGACAAAATACAAGCCTAGAAATCCATAGGAAACAATAAGCAAATCCAGCATTAGAAATTGTTCTGAAGGGGTAAGACTAACTAATGATGCCACCATATGAATTCAGAGTGTGCTGCCTTCTGAATACTGTGTGCAGGTTAGGTCTCTGCATCTTCAAACACTGGAAGGGTGGAAAAAGTTCAGAGCAAGATCACAAGGATAGATAAAAGTACAGGAGCTTCTCTGGCATGGAACAATAGACCTACCTAGGTCCTACTAGCCTGAACGAGGCCTGAGGTGGAGACAGTGATCTGTAGAATGAGGGACATGGAAAGAGGTGGGTAAGGATAGATTGTTCACTGCAGGGAATGGTGGAAGAGAGTGAGATGTGTTCCAACAAAACCAGCACACTGAGGTGTAGAAAGAAGAATAAGGGGGTGGTTCTTAGCAGAGCAGACAGTTCAGGTGTGCAATACTCTGCCAAGGGATACATGGAAACTAAAAGCATCAGTTGGTTTTGTTTTTAAACTCTAATTCAGAAAGAGGCAGGACAAATGAGGAGGGGAAAAAAGTCCAGCAAGTTGGGAAAACATTAAACCATACTTCCTCAGGAAGAAATCAGGGGAAGTGCATCTAAACTTGGACTACAGCCAGATAGCAATTGACTTCAGCCTGATCCAGAATGGTGCATGTTATGCACGTTAGGCTGTATGAGTAGCCCGTGTGACGGGTTCTGTGGCTTAAAGCATATGCTCGATCTCTTTAACACAAGCCATAGAAACTGGCTTAGTGCTTTCTGCTTCCAGGCCAAATTGGTATTTGAGAGAAAGCAAGTATTTTGTGGACCCAGATGTCAAATTATTAGTAAATTACAGCAATTGGGATGATAGAACATTAAACCTGTAATGAATCATCCTGACTTTTCAACTGCTTATTGTTCTATGTATTCAAATTTTAATGAGAATAAAGGTGTGGTATTGCTAAGGGCTAATGTAAAGTGGAGTACATGCATTTGGGATCTATGCCCTTCCTAAAACCTGTCTTCAAAACAATTCAATTGGTTGTTGACTCTTGGAAACTTTTTTGTTTAATATTTACTGTGTGGTCTGAAGGCTGAAAACAGTAATTACTACATCAATAGACAATGGTAGCATCATGCATCTAGAAGTTAAGCCCATAAAAGTCTTCAGTGCTTGCATCTGAGGTTTTAGAATTGAACTGACCATAACTGACTCTTCACATAACACAGTAAAGGCTATTTAGATTCTCCACCCATCATTAGAAGAGAACGAGTGAGCAAGCTTCAGTAATTAAGGGAATCCAACATGTCATTGTCCCCAGCACACAATGAGGACCTTTTTGTGTCTTGGATTAAACCTTGATTTTATTCTTTGTTGTTACAGGGTGCATCTGAGAAAGACATTGTGCACTCTGGGCTAGCTTACACGATGGAACGTTCTGCCCGGGTAAATATTGCATAACTCTATATACTTATATGCAGGAAAACTCACATGACTTTGGGACAGTTTTTGAATAGGTTGTACAGAATTTCTTTGCAATTAAAGGAGAAGATAAATAGTACATGATTAATGAAAGTCACTTAGAGTATGAAGAATTTCTGCTCTGTGCCATCACAGCCAACTTTAACTGGGTATAATAAACATTATTCTCACAGAAGCTGTAGTAAGTAGAAACTTTAGTTGTCCTCTTGTACCTGGCTAATCTGGGACAGGTACATAAGAGTGCTTTAGTTCACCATTAGCAGTTTTAGATTAATTCCTCTATGCTGTATGTTTAATTAGTGGGACAAAGGCTACTTGAAACATCTCATCTGTCCCTATCAGTGTTAGACTTGAAAAGGGGTGATATAGTGACCTGGGAAAGATATCCTTCCCTTTCAGTTCTCACTTGTAGGGGGAATCAAGAAATTTCAGAATTGATCCATAAAGAATCAGAGCTCTGATACCAATCTAGCAGCTCCTTACTTTTTACTCCTTACTTGGATCCTACAAGCAAAATTGTTGAGCTCCTATGGAGAAACCTGCAGAAACTACATGTAACCTTTTCTGTTTCAGCAAATCATGCGTACTGCCATGACATACAACCTGGGTCTGGACCTGAGAACAGCTGCCTATGTCAATGCAATTGAGAAAGTCTTCAAAGTGTACAATGAGGCTGGTTTGACCTTTACATAAACAGGCCATGACCGCTCCTTGTTGTATCCCACCCCTCGCTGTTAATGTACCCTCTTCTTGAGAAAGCTTATCACGAGTTTACATGTAACCACAAAATTTTCTTTTCTTCTGACATTATAGTGGATTCTATTCTCAATTAGTTTCAGTTCCAAACTAGTCTTTTTTACAATAAAAATCCATGGATTAGGAAATTGTATACAAGTATGTATCTGAAGATAACAGTTCATCTGCACTTGTGGGGGCCATTCTGGGTGTTTCGCCTACAAAACAAAATGGTACATTTTATGTATGAAAGAGTGGTCTTGCCACCTGAGCCACTTCTCAGACTTCAGATCAGATACTGTACTATATGAGCACTTAGCTCATTATTACTTCATGCACTTTTGTTTAATGACGTAATTTTGGCTTCAGCACTTTCAGTAAGGCCTTGTATGATCAATGCTGTGGCATTGTCAAAGGAAGAATGGGCCTCCAGCAGGGATTAACTTTGATAGGAGTCTAGTTTTTATTTGTAGTAAAGCTTCAGGCCTGATTCTCTTAAGGCAATATTTTTTCTTTAACTGTGCTACTGTTACAGGACTGCCTTTCCTCACTTGTTCAAGCTAGTTTGACTATCATCATGACATTTGTAGCGCTGACAGACTAATATTTTTATAGCTGAGACTATTGAGCAACTCTAGTTACGTTTTTAATCAAGTATCTACATAATTATTCTGACTATAGGTTGTTTCCTTTTTTTTATGAAAGGGATATTCTGAATTTGGTAAGCAATCATACTTAGGTTTTTTGGAATTCTTTTTCAGTCTTTTCCTTTCAGAGGCTTTCTGAAAATTAGATACTGCCTCAGTGAACAACTAGAGTGAAACTGAACCCAGAAATCATTGGCCAAACCACAGAGGAGTTAGAATGCTGCTATAAACTTAATTCACTGTCTTAACACACACAGCCTTTTTTTTTTCCTTGTCATCAGGAGGTCTTGAAAGTTTTGAACATAAAGTATAACAAAATGGACCTCAACAAAATATTGGATCAAGCACAGTTTTTGAAGTTTAAGGCTTTTGTCCCTTGGAGTCCCCTTGAAGTGCCAGATGTTATTTATGTAATGAATATGAATGTTTTTTTTAAAAAGACAATTAGTCCCTCCCAGAAATTCATGCTTTTTTCCTAACTACTTTGTAACTGCATGACATAACCTGGAGAGAGAGCAGTTATTAAAAAAAAGTTGACCTTTCCAAACCAACTATGCTGGTGTATTACTGTTTTCTATTTCATGCAATAGCTTTCTGTAGCTACAATCTGCATCTCTTCACAGCACACATATCAATTCATTACCTGACCACTACTACAATACTGTCCCTGAATTATCTTAAGGGGCTCACTAATACAGATCTTTGTCTCTTGAACTTGCCTCTCAGCAAGATTTTGAAGTTGCATATATTTAGTAAATAATTTCAGGTCTTTTTAACTTATCCTTTAAAATTTGTGTGAAGAACTATTTAGTAGTTAGCATGGAGCAATAAACCTGTGTGAGGCATTTAATTGATGTTTTGCTCTGCCATATATGCTGCCATCTAGGGTTGTAAAAGTACTACAGATAAAATAAGTGCAGCATATATATATCTATATACATACTGACACTATTTAAACAAAACATGAACCCTTAGAGCTTGAGAATTATTGTGATCAAGGTATGGATCTCTAAACACAAGATCTGTATCCTGGATCATATTCTTCAGTGCCATTTTTATATAAACCATTATAAAGTAAAACAAAATTATGATTTTAACAGTTCAGCTCTGACAAATTGTAACCAAAACTTGGAGGCTAAAAGCTCACAAATAAACAGTTGTATTACAAAAATTAGAAATAATCTTAAAAGTAGTGTTGCATTATCTTGCAGCAAATTCATTTAAAGCAAAATTCCTACTGTTGTTCTCCCTCCCCTACTTAATTTCCTCTATAGCTGGTAAAGCAGCCCCAGTTTGGCTGGGCAAACTTGAAAAATGGGACCTTTTCAGTGCTGGAGCATACAGAAAGCTGGCATAGATAGCTAACTAAGATATCTTCTACCTCCTACCAACTTGGAAGGGAAAAAAAAGCAAAACCCTGCACCATGCCTGTATTCCCCAGCACATTAGCATCCTCTATTCTTGTATACACACACATTACAACTTATTTTCCAGGGATATCTTGACAAAAAAGCAGTTCTAACACCTGGCATGATTTTACTAAACCCAGAGATGAGCCCTTAGGAGCCCTTCACTGGATCTCTACTCAGCAGCTTGATTGCAGTAGTTACTGGCCTCTTGTTAAACAGAGTCGGTAATGGAGACTCCAATATTCAAGGGGGAGTGTTACAACAACTTAAGGTACTTTCAAATCCAAGAGTTGAGATTCTTGAGGAGACAAATGCTTGGAGGCTGACTTGAGAGCACATCAGCTGATTTGCCCTTTGTAGCTAAACACAAGAACCAAATCCTTATCAGTGATCCCAGACTTCTTGTGATAGCCTGCCCTGAAATAATCTCACACCAGTTCTGAGCACTGTTGGCCTCACTCCTAATGTTAACACAGTTAAGAAAAAAAAAAAAAAAGAGTCACATGTTCCTTATCACATTTTGTGCACGTACTTCTCAACACCCAGCAACAACAACAGACAGAAGAAAGTAGCAAAATCTTGTACAGTTTCTATGAATTAATGTGATTTCAGAGGCTTGGGTACAAAGCAGCTCTAGCCTTTTCCCAGCCCAAAAAACAGTTGAAGAAAGCAATCACTCCCTGGGATGCATGTTATAAATACTGGGGTATTTTTACTAACACTAACTTTAGTTAGGTGTTGGACCCTCCTTACATATAATGTACACACACAAGTCTTATCTGCCAGCTAATAACCTTATCACTGATTGTATTCACTTCTATGCCACTAGACATTTACTAAGAAACTTGCTGTACTGTTTGGCAGGGAGCCAGTCAGGACCTGAAGTTAGATCAGAACACAGATTTGTAACTGCTCTGACCACACCTACTACATAGAGCAAAGCACATCCTTACTGGGCATTTGTAAGCTCTCCTTCAGCACTTACTACTGTTCAGGTACATAGTTTGTGTTGAATAGCAGCTCAGCAAGTACTCTAAGGCTGCAAGTAAATCCCATAAGGATGACAACCACAGTGTTCAGGGTGACTTGCCATCTGCAAACTACTAAATGCAAAATATTTCCATTATACAGAAGAACAGGCAGAACAATTTTTTTATCCCAGCAAAGAACTCAGTACTACACCTCTTTTTCATTGGTGTCAACTGTCACCATCAGGAAGAATCATCAAAACAATAGAAATTCTTGCTGTGATTTCAAGATGCTGGGTAAGTAACCTCTAAATTATTCTGTTACTACTTGAGAAGTCTGTAGTACCAGATTCTAAGATCTCATTCCAAGTTCATATGCACAACAGAGTATTCTTGGCTTTTGAGGGTTTTTTCTGGTTGTTGATGCATTACTCAGAATTACCTGGTTCTGATTCTTTCCGCTGCTGTCCCTGTGTGGGTTTAACAGGAGCCCTGCAGACATGGTCAGTGCCTCCTCTGTGGCACAGCGTGGCTGCATTGCCCGCTGTGCCTGTGCTGTGCGGAGCTGCTGGAGTGGCCCCAGCGACCCAGCTCAGCACTAAGCAGGTACTGCAGCCAAGTGCTCTGCTGGCAGCAGTGCAACGTCCTGCTGCTGGCATTGGCTCTGAGCATCACAGTGCTGCTGTACAGTGGTTACATACACCTCAAACACGCTGGAGCCTTCCTCAACACTGCAGCTAACTGTCATTTTACCAATGAGATCGGAACAAACATAGTCAGAGAGGCACAGCAGTTCTTACCTTGTCTGGAGAGGGCTGTTGGGTGCCCAGCTTGTGAGACTTTGTAGCCACACACACAATCAGGACTTAGGCTCAGTGACAAATGGGAGACCAGCTCTCAAGTGCTTGACTTTACATGCTGCCCACTTTAAGCCAGCCCTTACCCCACAAAAAAACCCAAAAAAAACAAACCAAAAAACATCTTTGCATTAGTAGCTTGGCACAGCTCTAGCTGCCTGCTCTGTGCAGTAATCCGGTCTTTCTAGACCAGTGATTGTAAGTGTGTTTTTATATGTGTAACCAAAGGAATACATGCAAGCCAGGCAGAGTCTAATTATTGTCTTTATTTAAGAGTATATATAGTAGAAACTTGTTTACAAAAATTTTCAGTGGTGATACATTTTGATCTTTATTGTCCAAAGCTTTTGCCCCACGAAGTTGCTTGGTTTGCTACATTTTTTACAGCTTTTTCACCAGTTTCAGCAACTTTGTAGACTTCATCGAGTGCTTTTAAAAGAGAAAAAACAAAGGTAACTGTAGCATCATTGCAATAGCTATCCCTTTCCCACCAGGTGTGGGACAAGGAGCAAGGCAGGGTTGAGGACCCTGTCTGGGTCATGACATTTTGAAATAAACACAAACATTACCATACCTTTCTGACCAGCAGCCTTAGCCTGTTCTGCTGCTTGCTGCACAGTCTGATTCACAGTGTCAACTGCAGTCAAGAGAAAAAAAAAAAAAGTCAATTAAGCAGCCTTCCCCTAATTTCAGCAGTCACATTTTCAAAGGGTTATATTTCAGGGCTAGAAGATGAATAATTATTCCTTAAGGATGGGCATCCTGATTTAGTGGTAGAGGTGCTATTGAGACTCTAGTTGCAGTTCCCCACAGTATCCATGTATCTTGGTATAGATGAAGATTATAGATGTTAATGTGGGGGACCTAGACTGTCAAGAAACAAACCCTAGTAAAGAATTAGGTGCAATGAAACCTTACTTTTACTTAGTCTGGCTAGGATCTGCTGAAAGCATTTTGATTGGTAAAGATTCTTTTACCAACTGCATAAACTGGTGCTCACTTTCTGAACTGGCACGCTGTATGAGCAGCACATCAAAAATTATTAGTCTAATACTTTCTCTTGTACCTAAAGAAAACGTATTCTGTAAGAGACTAGAGTATTTTTAAAGGCATGGAAAAATTCAATAAAAAAGACATACTGAAAAATGAAGAGCAAGAGAAGGTATTGTCTTAAAGGCCTGCAGCCTAGAAAACAGTGGTAAATATTTGGATGATCAGCTTCCAAAAGCTGTAATCAGGGAAGTCTTGTTTACAAGAGTCAAGTCTGGGGCAAATGGCCTTGCATTGGACCTGTATTTTATTACCCCTGGCTCCAATTACTACTTTTAAAAAGACATCATAGACGTGTCTTCTGCACAACAGCTACTGAGGGGGTGGCTGACTGAGCAAGACATTCCTCATGGAAGTGGCAGGAGGGAGAAATGCTGAGGTGAGGAAAGACGTTTAAGGGGACTGGGAGTGTCTTAAAACTTCAAAGGTCTCCAGGCTGGTACTGAATGTCTCTTCAACAGTTGTTTTATTAAGCGTCTTTGTAAAACCAGTGACCTATTTCACCTGGAGCTTCTAGGACATTTTCTACTAATTAAAAGACATGCTAATTATCATTACATGCCATCTTTTGCTGCAGTTTCCTAATGTGAATGATGTTCACTGCTCATAAGGTGCATCTAAGAAAAATGCTTCCCATAGCAGTCTTGGGTCACAGCCATGTTTGTAACTCCCTTCAGGACCCATGGAATAGGTGCTAAATTTAGATACTTGCAAAGCTCAGATGTGCCACTCTTTACTTGGCAATGGCTCGTGGGACTGTGCCTTTGGGGCACGTGCAGGCACAACAGAAGTAGTTCAGAAACAAGGTAATGAATAGTTGCAAAACCACCAGATAGACAGTCTTTTTTTACTTGAAATCTGGCATTAATCCCCCTTTATTTTCATTTAAATGGGGGTTTAGAGGGTACCTCTAGAATCCTTCCAGTCAGTGCAGTACTAACAGTGGTGTGATGAGTTCAGCATCATGTGCTGTGTATTTACTGCCTGACATCGAGGTATGTGCAGATTGCACAGAAGTGGCCAAAGTCACACCCAGTGCCTGGGACCCCCCTCTGTTGTTCCAGAATCCATCTCCAGCTGGAAGAGCCATGCAGCAGAGCAGGACTTGCTGGGAAGATATAGGCATGGTTCAGGCAAAGGGCTTCAGACAGATGATATCCAAAGAGCTGGTTCAGCTTCAAGTGCTTGGGACAGAGGGGGAAGGACTGCAGCTACTATTTATAAACATTGCTCTTAGAGTTTGTTGACTCCTAAACACTTAGTTCCATCAGCTGGTTGAGATTAGTACTCAGCTCCTCTGAAGATTACAAATGCCCCTTCTAAAACATCCATATTGTCTTGCAGCATAGGAAACAGTAGATGTTTCCCCCATGTTGAAGAAGTTAGGAACATCAAAAAGCTGCCACAAAATATGCATTTCTAAGACAACTTTATGGCAAAATCAGAAAGAAATCTTCATTTGAAAAATTGATGGCTCCCAATTGCCCACATCCTGATGTTTTTCTTTCATGCTTCAGCATAAAAGTAGCTGAATTAAGAATAAATCCAAATTCTTTGGAAAAGAAGGTGGCTGTGGGATTATTCATCCATCATCTTCCTAGCAAAATGAACCAAGTCATGGTAAATAAGTAGCAGGCTTCTCACTTGCTTCATTGGGCACATAGCCCACAAGTAATATTTCTACAGCATTTGAAGTCACAGCAAAATAACTGGTTTCAAGAGTTTAACTGAATGTCCTATAAAGAAATATGAAAGTTTCCAGTGCTCACATACTAAGCACAAACACTTCAGGAATCTCAGCAGTGCAGGTCTTCATGTTAAAGCTCCACTAACAATGGTTATTTAACTTCAGGGCCAGTTCAGCAAAACTCTCTGCAGGAGTGAACTTGGCTCATGCCCTGAGCCCCTGCAGTTGCACTTGTGCTCTTGGTGTGACTGCAGTGCTGGAGCACTGACATCAGGGCACTTCACTGCACCTCTCTGGGCAGTACCGAGTGGATCAGAGCCCTCGGAGCTGGTACACTGCGCTGCTACAAAACTCATATTTGTCATGGCTGGTCATATTAGGAAGCAAAGCCCTAAATAAGCAGCCTCACCTCCATTCTCAGCTTTCTGCTGTCCTGTTATCAATGCATCATCTAGGCACCCACACACTATGAGCCAGAATAGGAAAAGTTGTTGGAAACCCAGTAGTTAATATCAGACCTTCACTTACTATAGTGTTAGAGGGCTTGGAGATTACAGGATGCGCTGACCTCATCCTTGAGGGCAGCATCTGTAGAGTTCATGCCCCAGGGGCAGATTTGCTCCCAGCAGCAGGGGCGGGAACAAAGCGAATACTTTTAACACCCAAGGCACAGGAGCAGGGAAAGAAGCAATTTGTATTTACCTGCAACTTGTGCAGCACTTTCAGCTTGTTGCACAGCTTCCCCAGCGAGCTTCTTCCCAATCCCGAACATGGCTGCGCTCAGTCCTCTCTCCCCGGATGAGATGGGCGAGTGAATCCCTAAGTTCGGTTCTGTTACACTGTTTGGCAAAGTGCAGCTTTTTATAGACAAAGCAGGACTCCTCCCAGTAGTTAGAGGGCAAATGCAAACTGGAACCGGGAAAAGTCATGAGCCCTTGTTGGGTGATTAATATACCAGGCATAAAAGGGTGAAGAGACATTAATGTTTGTTATGATTTCCTCCCCGGAGAGAGGGCGTGGATTCATCGGCAGAAGTTTTCCATAGCCCAGGAATGAAAGCTTTGTTTTTCCATATCGGGGAGTTGGTAAACAGCGTGCATGCCACAGCTGTCCTGACCAAAGGCTCCAGTGCCGCAGGGGGATAATGCAGGCTGGCACAGCCCGTCGTGAACCAGGCAGAAAAACATTGCATTGCAAAACACTCCGCTGAAGAATTGCTTAAATCAACTCTGTCATTTCAAAACCTTACATAGAAAAGTATCCAGTTTCAGATGATTGTTGCCCACATTCTTTTGATTCCCAGTGAGACTTAAAATTCATGGTTATAAAAAGAAATGGGAGGCACTAACCCTGCTTTCTAAAGCGACTGATGAAATATTTATTGTGTTAGAGAAGACTCATAATTTTGTGGTGTGTCATAATTAATATTTTAACCTCTTATTTCCATGGTTTGGCTCAGGAAAGTAGGTCTGTGTCCTTCCCTACTGTCCCCAGAGCAAACACTTTGCAGGACCCAGCCCAGCCTCCAGAGTCTCAGGCATCAGCAGCAGCTGATGGGGTTCAGGTGGGCTCGCTGCAGCTGCCAAAAAGCTGAGCTGCCCAGCCTCGTCCCCCCAGCTGCAGCCAGTGGGATGGGATGTGCAGGATGCAGACTGCTGAGCATGTGGCCCCCACAGAACCCTGGCTCCTCTCACAGGGTACCTTTATGTTGTCCAGACACACAGGAACTGACCTCACCCCAAAACACTAAACTTACTTTTTTCTGGGATCACCAGTTTTCCAGCAGAACTACTGTTGTGCCATTTCACATAGGACAGAGGGTTTCACTCTGCTGATCAAATAATTATTGCTGAACACAGGGTGAAAATGCATAATCTGTCCCAGACCAAGGGTTTATTTTATCAAACTGTTCTGTATCCTACAGCTGCCACCACAGTAGGCTCTAGGAATAGGTCTCTTGATGCCAGGCATAGCACTTCATGAACAACAGTTCCTCTGCAATGTCCCTTTACAGTATTACAGTAAAAGCTGTTTTCTTCCCACCACTGCCATTTTTTTTTTTACAGACCACAAAGTCCTACTTTATATCAATTAAATAGGATATAGAGTTACTGAGGGTAGAGGGGGTTCCCTTCCTCATTTTATCTTCTGACAGCAGGGAAAGGATTATTCACTGTATCTGAAAGCAAATTCTACCAGAACATGCTCACAAAAAAAAAAAAAAAGAACAAAAAGAAAAAACAAACAAACAAAAAACCAAAACAAAAACCCAACCAAAAAAAAAAAAAAAAACAACAACAAAAAAAACAGAAGGAAAGTAACAATTTTGGTTTCAAACTGATATCAAGTCAACGGTTGTTGACAAAGTTCAAAACAGATCTGCAATGCAGGAAAAAAGAAAACAAACCCAGAAATATTTCAGATCACTCAGACCAGCATCTGACCAGTGAAAATTCTTTGCACAGCAGCCAAGCAGTAAAACGTACACATTGTTCCCTGTGACATCCTCAACTACCCACAGCCAGCCTTGTTCACAGGAAATTGCAATTTCCTAGTCCTGTTCTGCTGCTGCTCCAGTTACTGACAGCAGAGAGATTTGTGAAGACAGCAAGACTCAGAGTCAGCAACAGGTCTGTGTATTTGCCGAAGTGTGTTCACATTATCACCGGAACTACCCCTCCTCATCCTATCCTAATTCCAAAGTGAACAACGGTTCCCACTCCCACACACTCCAGAACCACAAGTACAGCTTTTTTTTTGAAAGCCACATTAGCTCATGAGCAACTTCCATGAGCATGGACTGGTACAGCACACAGCACCGGTCTTCTCTAACACAGCATCAGCACAGAAATAAAATTACAGAACCAACCCTTATTACATTACATTGATGCACTGCGGGTACATACTGAATTGTAACATGGGAGAGGAGAGAGCACATGCCATCCCAACACTGCCTACACACAGGTAAAGGTCATGTTTGCCTCACAGAGTGAAAACACAGCATTAAAATACACTCCACTTTTCAAATACAAAAAGGACCCGCTTTCTCTCACTTCGTATAGACCAAAGCCATGAAAAAGCCACGAGGAGGTGCAGCTCCCTGCAGGCACCAGGCCTTTGATCACGCATGCATTTAGACTGACATGAGGTCGCACTCAGTGTCACGGTATCTGCCATCGCAGCAGCACATCTCGGTATCTGCATTCCCCGACTGCACAGCTGCTGTCACGGAGCCCCTGGGCTCTGCTGGGCCCCTCACCCTCCGCAGCACAGGGACACGGCCCGAGGAGCTCGGCTCGCTCCTGCGCGGGGCTGCCGAGGGCGGGCCTGCCTCTGCCGGCCCGCCAGGGCTCGGCCCCGGCCCCGGCCTCGCCGAGCCGGGAGGGGACGGCGCCCAGGGCCGGCAATGCCGGGGCAGAGCCGAACGCGGGGATTGGAGCTGCCGAGGCACCAACACAAACACTGCCGGAGCTTAGCCACCAGCCGGCACGGGCGGACACGCCGAGCTGCTGGGCACAGACAAAGCCCAGAGCCTTCACCACGGGCACGGGCTGCAGGGCCCTCATCCCCCAGGCTCAGCACCCACACCACCAACACTTACCCACCCTCCCTCCCAGCGCACTGCCGCTTCGCACACCTACCTGCCCACCATGTCCGCAGCCAGCAGCTCCCCTGGGAAGCCTCTCACAGCCCCTTTAAAGGCTCCCCAACCTACAGCCGGGCAGCCCCAGCCCAGGTGCAGCAGGTTTTGGAGAAAGGTCCTTATTTGCCACACCTGGTGGGGATTTGAGTGAAGGGTCCACCTGTGTGACTGGTGGGAAATAAACTTCAGATGTGAAAGGAACATGAGGTCAATTTGTCCTATGGGCAGGAAACCCCAGTGCTGCCATGGCCCCTGGGGGCCAGATGCTGCTGACAGCCCCAAAAGGGAGCTGGACGACATTGTTCATAACCACAGACTTCGAGGAGTGGCTGGGATGTCCTTTCCAACATTGCTAATCCAACAATCATGGTTACCCGGGAGGTGCGGCCAAGAGGGGCCCAGTTTTTTGCACGCTGCTGCTGCTCCTCTCTGGGGAGGAGAGAGGCTGGGTGAGGCCACCTGACATTGTTTGAGGTCTGGTGAAATGGCACAACCCGGGCAGAGCGTGCAGCCTGCACAGCAGCTCAGCTCCAGGACATCCCAGTGGCACATGGCAGCAGCGCCCAACACACCAACAGTTTATTCATCTCCAGGTTTCTTGATCTCACTTTGCCACATGACAGGAAACTACAGCTGCAAAGACAGGTTTCAGGGAGCTTGGATTCTTGATAACCTTTAGACCATTAACTACAGTATTCACCCAAGAGAAGGATAAAAATCTGGTAAAATCTGTGCCCTCCCATGCCCCTGGCCTGTTGAGCTGTGAAGAGGAGACAAGGAGGGCTGTTTGCCCCTCAGCCACACTGGGAAGGTCTCTGGGGCATTGGAGTGGCCCATGGAGCAGAGGTGCTCAGGCTGGGCAGCCCAGCCAGGTTGAAACACGAATCCTTGTTGCTCAGCATTTTACAGCTCAGGCAGCTGCAGGCACACCCACCACCAAATATAAGGAAGTTTGAGAACTCTGGTGTTAGATAACTTCACATGTCCAGGGCTGATGGCACAGGAGCTGCTAGGAGCTCTAGGCACGTCTGCTTTACTTTTACAGAACATCTGGAGGCTTCAGCTGGGATCGGAGGATGCAGTCCTGAGCTGGGTCATGGGTCCCTGTGTGATGTGAGAGAGAGAGCCCCGAATACTTCCAGACCAAAGAGCACTGTGACTAAGGCAGGGACCTTACTTGTGGAGCAAAGTGCTTAAGTTTAGACCTGGAAACACTTGCCAGCAAGTGACTCAGACTCACGGGTGCCCATGGCACAGTCTGCATCTCAGGACAAAGAGATGTGAAATACTCCGATCAGGCTTCTGGAGCAACAAGGGCATCCCTGCACTGGGGAGCAGGAGTCAGGAACTGCCTCTGGGTGCTCCCTGGCTGGATGCATAAAGTGATTTCTCCTCTCTTAACCCAGTGGGTGACCTCCCATAGTCCCTCCAGCCAGGCTGTCCAGTGCCTACCCTGCCAGCACTGCTGCCAACACTGGGCCAGTGCAGTGGGAACTGACAACTGTGTAGTTACCGAAGAAAACTGGAATAAAGGGATATAAAACCACACACCAGGAGCCAGGGCTGCATTCCCCATGAACAAAGCAGGAGGAGCAGTGTTTGTCATGCAAGGGGATAACAGGTTTTACTGGTGAATATACCTACGAGTGTACACATTTTTTTGTACCGTTTAAGTGATTTGCATGCAGAAAAAAAAGGTGTGATGGAGAGTGGTGTATGGGTCACACTGGTGTCTGAAATGCTGAGCCTAAAGAGCTCAGTCTCCAAAGATTTCACCATCAGGAAGGTAACTATGAAAAGTACTAAATAATAAAGTACTATTGGGGGTTGCCCAGTAACTGAGAGTGCAATAGTCTAATGCTTTTTCTGTGAGCTTGTACTTGGGTAAATATTTAGGCTTTTTAAAGGTTTAAATGACAGGAGCCATCGCACAGGGCATTGCACTGTGCAAAGCCCTGGACTATGTTTACTCACAGATGGTCTATTACTTATAAGGTCCTGTAAAGGCTTTTCTGTTTGTGCAGTCCTTGTGCAGATTGCAGACAAAGGTGGTCTTTGGCTTCAGTGATGAACCAGTCTCTCCCTGGCCCAAATTCACAAAGACTGGCTTCCAAAAAGCCCTGGACAACCCCAGCTCTTGGTCAAGAGGCGTAGGACACTGATACCTCAAACAGGCCTGGACTGCCCTATTTCATTGCAGCCACATGGTTTTGGTCATGCTTTGGTTTTCTTTTGTAAGACACAAATTATATTCTTACTGAAACAGTCTGGTAAGGCTTCAAAGCAAGAGAGGGAAAGAAAAAAGGAAAAAAAAAAAGAAAGGAGATATTGCCTAGCAATGAGAAACAGCCTGAGGCTGAGTTAAGAGCACTTACTGTGAGTGAGTGGGTATTAGTGCCTTCTGTTGACAGAGGCAGCACTAAGAGGGCATCCTGTCTGGCTGCACAGCCTCTGATTGCCCAGCAAGCAGCGATCTCAAATAAATATTTCCATCTCCTAGGCAAGATTGCCCCCTTGCCTGTGTGGCAACAGCTCCATCCCTGCACAAGCCATGGCTGGCGGGACTGCCTCGGAGCACCCACACAGCCTGCCCACAGCCTGCCCACAAACCACAGCTCAGGCGTGGCTGGAGTGAGAGCAGAGCACCCTCAGGGACCCCTCGCACCTCAGTGCTGCCACTCAGCTTCAAAAGCAGTGTCCCAAGCGAGCACTGGGGTAATGCCCTGGGTTTGTCCCCAGGAGACTTAACAGGAGATGTGTTGTGGATGATGGAAACAAGATACTGACTTAGATGGGCACCAGATGTGTAGGAGAACGGAGAAGCGGGTGGACACCACGATTCTGTTCACTCCCAGACACCACAGGGCTCCTCTGCAGTGCAGGGCTGTTGGTTTCTGTCCATCTGCCAGACTGCAGAAGGGTTCAGTACTCCCCTCCCTTACAGTGACCTCACAGGGCTCTGAATCAGAGGGCAAAAGAGCTTAGCAAGATTCTGTGCAATCCTTCACTGAAAACCCCAGCAAAATAACGAGATTAAATAACAAGATGATCTGAGTAGGGGAAATCTTACAGTACCTTTATTTATCTTAAAGTGCAGAGGATGGGAACAAACAAACAACTGACAAGAAATATAACCCCAATTTAATTTTTGATTATTAGAAGAAGAATCAGTTTCATCACATGACTGTTCTGATGTCCTAATTATGAACAGTTTCACTGGTTTTGTAAATACACTCAGCAAATGTGGCAATAATCACTGAGCTGTTGTAAGAGCAGGGCAACAGCATTGCTGAAACCTTTTCAGCCATGTTGACAATTGTGAGCAGACGTGCTAAATGATGTATGTTTTCTATGTAAAGGATGAGGAGGACCTTCTGCCTTAAAAAATTGTATTTGAAGAGAACAAAATTATCCAGATATCAAAAAGAATTCATTTTTCTACACAAAGAAGTAGGTAATAGCAGACCAAAGAGAGATTTATACAAGCAGTACTGTTGACTTGAATTAGAATCATTTTTTAAATCCACATTTTTTCCCAAAGCCAGACATTGCTTCTGCAGCCTGTCCGGCCACTTTTTCTACTCCATCTTGTGCTGTCTTGGAAGCCTTGTCAAAAGCTGCAAGAGAGGGAAAAAGATAAGCAGAAAGTTGGAAAAATGCAACATGGTTTAATACTTATGATAGAAGAGAGGTGTGAAAATGATTAGACTACAAAAAAGGAGTGATATATCTCCAAAAAAGATTCTAGACATTTTGCTGCCTCCTCATCTAACATCAACAGGTGCCTAAGCCTGCCCTTCTTGTCACATCCATGGAGCTGTGGAAGGTGTCAGCTCTAAGGGGATACTGCCAGTGCATTTTGGCTTTCATAAAATATTTTAGACCCCAAAATTGCCAATACTTATATTAGCAATTACTCATACTTAGAATCTTATGAAGCTATTTTAAAAAATCAGTCTAGTTTTTAGTTTAACTTGTTCCCAATGCCCAGCTGCAAGATGCCAACACTTGCTTGACAACACCTTTTCACCTGCAGGATCAGTAGTGTTTGACCCCGGCTGCTGCCCCAGCAGGTGCTGGGATCCAGTTTAGAGCTGGACCTGGACAGACCCCTGCCCTCAAGGCTGGGGTGGGGGGAGCAAGATGTAACACAGAGTTACTTAATCCTCTGGAAAGAAGAGCTGTCCTCACAAGTTTTCTAAATAGGAAGCCAATGTCTGAATGCTGTGCGTAAAACTCGGTGGCTGAGGAGTGTCAGTTACAGTCTGCCAGCACGTGTGGAGCTACTAAGCAACAGATCCTGAAATCCTTTTGTGAGATTTATACAAGTTGTTATAAAGTTGTTAAAGTTGGTATAAAATGTTAAAGGTTATACAAAGTGGTCACTGAAACCAAGGACTTTCAGCCTGAGAACACCTGTGGGACAGAGGAGAATGAGCACGGGCCGCTTCTGGCTTGTGTTGAGCTGCTCCATCTTGCTTTGAACGTCATTGCTCCTACCTTTCTGGCTTGCATCTGTAATCTGGTTGACTGCATCCTGAGTGGCCTGTCCCAGTGTGTTTGCTGTAATTAAGGGAAAACAAAATCAAAATCCTTTCCAGCTGTTTGCATTTCTGGTACATCAGCCAGCTTTCTGCGTGCCTGCAGCAGGCTGGGGCCCTGGCAAGTGCCTGTGCTGGTACAGAGCAGGCTGAGGCTGTGCCCTTCACAGGGCACCCTGGGCACTGTGTGCTGCCACGGCAGCTTGCTCCGAGATTAGCACTCACCTGGCACCTTCGGTCAGCTGAGCAAATCAATGGCAGATAAGCAGGAGATAAGGAAAGATTAGCAGTGAGTTGGAATGATGACATTGAGCTGCAAGCTGCTTATTTAACACTACACTTGCTTTTATTGATTTTTCTACCTTATTATGCTTGGGGTAGGTTGGCCATCTAATGTACATTTTCCCTATGGGCCATTTGGGAGTAGGGCATGTTCTAAAATGGAAGCAAGTGCATTAAACAGAGCTGGACAGGAGACAGGAGATTTTTACAAACAAGATATGAGTAGAAGAAGAGGAGCAGAAACTAGAAACATAACAGATCAACTCCAGAATATGAAACATTAAAAAAGTGAGATGCCTTGCAATTGTAAGATAGCTGATAGTTTATGAAACAGTGAAGTGCCCTGTCAGTGGCAGGAATATTTTCAGGATGCAACAAAGACTCTTTTGTTTTCCAGAAAGGGGTTCTGTAGTGTTTGTGGGGCTACTACACATTTGTCCCCAGATAAATGGAAACTTTCTGTAACTTCAATATAATCAATGATGTTACTCCTATATTTCAGCTACAGAAGGAAGTGTTTGCAAGACCAGAATCCAGAACCGTATCTAATCAAATTATATGCTACCAGGAAAGAGCAGCAGGGAAACACGGTGGGGAATATACTGTAAAAAGCTACTATAAGCTGTACACATTTTGCAATTTTTCATTTAAAGGAAAAGCTTTTATGTTTTACATTGAAAAGTTGGTTTTCAGTGCCCAGTGCTAATGACAACAGTTCTTGGCCTTAGAACATGGGCATTGCTATGACAGAAATGTGCATACAGGGCTTTATAAACCCTGCAGTCTGGTGATCAGTGCTGAAGAACACATCAGAAACATGTCCTATACATTAGAAACTATCCATTGCAGTCAATGTAGTTACATTACCAGAAGACACTGGCAGGCCAAATGGCAAATGTTAATCAAAGCTTAATTCCAACATAATAAAAGGAGAGCTGATTAAAAACCACCACAGAGCATGAAAAAAGACCACCCTGAGCAGTGCAAATGCTAAATATAAGAAGGCTGTTATCACCAAAAAAAAGGCTTCACTGCTCTAAAAATATTAAGTTTAACATTTTGGAGAGTGATAAGAGTTGGACAATGCCCAGGAGCCACAGAGGGAGAAGTGGGTGAGTGGATTGAGGCAGCTTTGAGAGCTATGGCTGGCCTGTGGTCTTCTCCAGGTGATGGCCAAAACTTGCAAAGAGAGGAAAAAAAAGGAAGCTGTGTCCTGCTAGCACCGATGCAGCTATGGGTTGTGGTATTTAGCAGCTAAGCCCCCCTCCAAATATACAACAATATTTAATCTTTCTTACCAGCATCTTTTGCTGCACCTTCAGCTTGTTCCTTCAGTCCCTGGAAGCTTTTACCCGACATTGTGGCTTCTGATTCCTCTCCTTTGATAAAATTGAGCACCTGGTGATGTATAGCACACTATGTGATAGTGTCCTGACTTGTTCTGGTTTTATACATCTGCCAGGAGACCTGCCGATTTTTTTGGGGGTGACTGGTACCATGGGTGGAGTTCAAATCTGAAGAATGAGAGCTGAAAATAGAGAAAAGCTGTTTATTTACCCTCCCTGATGAGAGGGTGTGCCCAGATTGAGATTTTTGCTCCATCACACTGTCTTTGTTTGTTAATTTGTGCCGTTTGTTTTTTTATAATCAAAACAGCAAAAAAACCTGTTCCACCATCACAGGCAGAAGAAAGCCACTGAACTGAACTTTACAGAGTGCTGGAAAACTACTGAAGTGCAGTGTTTGGGCATGGCCAACTTTCGTCTCTGCCAGCCTGACTTCCTTCTCCTTCCTTCAGTCCCTGAGCAGACACTTATGAGAACAGAAACCAGCCCAAACTTGTTTCTCTTCTTAAAAGTTTTAATCACAACCCCCTTTTCTTGTCAGGTGGGATAATGTTAGATGGTAAGAGCTGTGATTTATGTGTATTTTTATAAGAAACTGCTAATCTGGTCATCTTTCCAGTTGCCTGCTCAAGGCAGATTGCAAATCCCATCATCACAGAAGGCCTTGCCTGGGTAAGGCAGGTGACCAGCACTAGCAGCTCTCAGGGGAAGGGAAAAAAAAAGAAGCCAAATTAACAAACCCACATTTTCCTCCTGTGGCTTTGTGGTAAGATCCTTTTAGTTCAGAAATTATGTTTAAACTCACTTCCTTTCCTAGCATTACCATATTAATAAAAGTTTCTGGCTTTAACCTCTGGCATTTCCCAGGTTTCCACTAGCCTTTGGAGTTTATATTTCCTGCCATCAATCCCCAGTACAAAGGTACTTTGTACAAGTAAACTATTGGCAGAGTCAGTAGCCAAATGGCTCTCCAGATTTTTGGGCTTTGGGTTCCTCATTGCCATTTTCTGGGGTACAAAGTGTCTCTGTTTGGATGGCCATACTCATACCCATACTTTTCTTCTCGAGTAAAGATTTGTGTTGGCAAACAGGCACTGATGAACTAGGGTGGGCACTGACAGTTCTCCTAAGTTTAGGACTTCATTAGTACCCAAGTGAGGAAGAGTCACAGAAAACAAGGTTCTGAGTATTCCTCTGCCGTGCCTATTCCGCCTGTCATTTCAGAGAGCTCTTGTCAACTTTTGCACCACTCCTTTGTTATTTCAAACAGGAATCCTCTTTCCCCCTCAATGGGTCAACGAGATTTTTAATTATATATTCACAGCAGGTCTCTTTTTCAATTCCTTGCTGATTTCTTTCCTGGAGTGATTTTCTTACTTGAATTTGCAAAAACTCAGATAAAATGACACCCAGCATTGTGGGGCTCTGGCATTTTTTGGAATCAAATCACTAACAGAGACCTACTTATTTTTCTTGCCAAAACCTGAGAACACAGCCACAGCGAAGCCACACCAAATACGTGGATTTCAGCTGTTCTCAGCCCATTAGTCAGGTAGATTAACTTTTGTGTGGAGTGTTAGTGAAAGGAAGGAAGAAGCTCTCTGGAATCCACCAGGCCGCTTGTCACAGCTCAAGGGAAGATGTGCCCAGGATTCAGCAGCAAATACCTTCCAGATGCCCTCCCAGCTTGTTTCCACTGCTGGGTTTTCAGTGCAAGGGCCCTGCAGGTGCTGGCTGGGATAGTCTGCCTGAAAGGGACACCAGGAGTTTAGGAAAACATTTAAAACTGAAGCGTGCTTATATAAAACATTAAACATGCACCCTATTATAACAATATTTTATAGACTCCTAATCAGTTCAGGTAAATATTGCTCTCTAATTCTGTTCTAATACCTACCTAGATTTCCCCAGCTCCAACTATTATTCTTCCAAGTAGAAATCTCTGCTCAGCATTTTGGACTCAATATGGGTGTCTGATCTGTGCCACTGCTTGCTTTACCTCCTGCTCAAAGCACTAGGTAGCATGAATTGCTGAGTAAAACCCACACTGCTGACAGCATGGCAGCATGACTCCTTATCTAATGTAATATTATCTTTAGCATTAATATAATTATCCTGATTCCAAATTGAAAAAAAAAGAAAAGTGAGCAAATTACTCTTGCCCAAATTGACATGGCATAATCATTATAATTGAGCCCAGAGCAGAGGGAAGAGGGACATTTGCATAGTATTCCTTCCATATGATGGAACCAAAAACCTGTGCATCAGGTGGCTGGCTGAGTTACAAAATCACAACAGAAAATTAATGGAATATATTGCATAATATTTATTCACTCTGTGAGTTAACATTACATTTAAAAGACAACAGTAAGCCTTTTGAACTGATGTTAGATATTAATTAGAGTGCTTAAAAATGAGGATTTGAAAAGGTAGAAAGTTAGTTTGGACTTTTGCTGCATTCAGCTCTCAGTATCTGCTGAGACTGAAGGTAGAAGTCCTGGTTAATGCCAGCTGGGGCAGATACCACAGCATGGGCAGAGCCACAGGCCAAGGGGCCCCCAGAATTTCAGGCTATTCCAAAAGTTACTCCACCTGGTAATGCCAGGGTGCATCACTGACACTGGCCAGGACCAGAAGTCCAAAAGTGTCAGCACCCCCAGCAGCACTGTCTTCTCACCTCTGACATGTAACGTCTGACTCCCTTCTCTGTGTCGGAGTCCTCAGGCTTTTTCTCCACATTCTGCACCTTCACAGTCTGTTGCCTGCGATGAGCAGTTATTTGTGTTTGGGGAAAAGAAACCCAAAACTGATTCTTTAAGTGCTAGGAGGGCTTCACAACTCATGGCACTGGAAATAGTTGGCAACTACAAATACACAGCCCAAACAGCTGTGAGTTAAATCTTAAGCACCACAGGGAAATTAGAAACTGCTCTGGTTTCCTTTCCTTTCACACATCTTCTGTGGCAGCTTTGAGCACCCTCTCATATATCAGTGACATGAACCCTTCTGCTCTATTACCTGATGAAGGTCAGAAGTAATTAATCAGAGCTACATCTTATGTTTTACACATGAAAATGGGCAAGTGACGTTAATTAAAAAGTATTGAAATTTATTTGGGTATTCTTAATTTTACCAGGGTTGGGATTTATAGATAGGTGTGTTGCCCATTAGCAAGGCAAATGCAATGATGTGTTAGGGCTAAAAAGTTCTACACAGATCACTCCAGAAGTTTACAAAGTGTGCAGTGTTCAACATTCATGGCTGCTAAAGGAGACTGATATTAGTATGGAAGGGATGTGACGATTATGCCATGAAACAGAACTGTTTTAAGAAATGCAATGGTTTGCTCACAGATAATTATTGTAAGTCATATGTTAGTAATTTAGGAAATCAAACTAAAGTTGTTCTAATTAAGCTATATTAGCTGTTCAGGTCAAATACTGATATACAGTTCTGGGAGAAAAGTAGGTTTAACTGATTCTTCCTTTACACAGGTGGTAACATCCTCCAGGAATTATCTGTTAGCTCTGCTTCAAAGCATGAGATCAATGTAAGACCAGTGCAAATGGAGTTCTTTACCTTCTACTTTCAATCTTGAGGTAACATCCAGGTGAAGTGTCATGTTTCTACTGTCATCTGGAGCAAGTGAAACCATCCTTAAATATGCAGACTGCTGTGGAGTCACACAATATCCTGCAGATTCGGGACTAGAAAAGACAACAAAAAATTGTCTGGTCTTTAACTTAGAAAGGCTAGGAAGATGAGAAAGGCTTGACTCCCACCTTAAAATCTGGCATGGGACTGGGGAAATAAATAACTGGTCCTATCCCAGGAGTGACTGGCTGGGAAAGCTGAGGATGTGAGCTGGGATGTAAAGTCTACAGGAGAGCTGTGTACATTTTCTAGGCACACTGAGAGGAAGGAGTGCTATAGCTCTGCCCTTCTGGCACACAGTTGTGCTGCCCACCCTAGTTGGGCTTAGTGGGAGGGGAAGGGTGGAGAAGCAGAGCTGCTTTGCATGCTGGGATCCACACAAAAAAGCAGTGCCAAAGCTTGACAGAGAAAGTCGGTGCTGCTTCAAACTCGTGTGGGCAGGGGTTTGTCTGATATTCAGAAAGTGCAATTTTAATTTGAGCTTTTTCTGCTATGCTATTAACAGTATGGAGTATCTTCTTGTGATTTGGTAGGGTTTCGATGCATTTATGAAAGAGTTAAACCTAAATTCAATGTGTCAAAGAGGTGAGAATGTGATTTGATAGAGAACAGTATTAGAAAAACAGCCCTTCAGTTTTTAATTGGGTACTCTGTGAATTCAGTTTTAGGACATGCATTATGCAGACACAAACATAGGACTTTCAAATGAAGTGGGATTTTAAGTGTATTATTACCTGATTTGCATTTAAATTAGTGCAATGCTGTTTGGGATATTCTGTAGAGAGCCACTGCTTCCTCTCCTTCATCCCAGACAAACATCTTTGAAAAACCAGGCCCTGCATGCCCTTCAGCCCTTGGCTAGGACATAACCGGGGGAGATCGCAAAGGCTGTGAGCTCTATCAGAACAAATCACTCAATAAAGCTTAACTGCAGTTTTACATGGAGAGGAAGTTTTGCTGTTACCTGGGGGAAAATTGGTTTTCAGCACTTTGTTGTTCACTTGTATGGCAAGGTTGATGCAACACATGGCAGCCGCTGTTCCTGGCTTGTTGGATCCCCTCAGAGCTCAGAGTTCAAGTGCCCAGAGTCCTCTCTGGGGACAAATGGTGGACACACTCTGCTGGCACTGGGTGCTGTCTCATCACAGTGGGATTAAGTTAACAGCTTGTGTGACAGTGGTATCACATGTACAAAGTCCACTTCAATAATTCACAGGGTGAGATGAGTAAAAGAAATTCTTGATTGTCCAGACCATGACCTGTCAGCAAAAAATGATTTTGCTAGTGTTTGCTTCC
This sequence comes from Anomalospiza imberbis, assembly GCF_031753505.1. NCBI lineage: Eukaryota > Metazoa > Chordata > Aves > Passeriformes > Viduidae > Anomalospiza > Anomalospiza imberbis. The sequence continues at coordinate 8,925,827 of NC_089688.1, read as the reverse complement.
CTCAGCACTTACCTAGGGCAGGGGGTCCCAGCACTTCCATAGTGAATGTACCTTCTCCAGTGGGATGTTTCTGACACATCTCCTCCATCATTCCACTTTTCACTTTCCTTCCATCACCTCTCATTACACTTTTTTGAATGCTCATTGAAAGCATAGACTTCCTTTCAATGAACTAAACAGGCATACAACAAAGTTTAGTTGAATAATTAATAAAATATTTTGTCTCTTTAATCAAAGACCCTTCTACTTCAAAAGAAACAAGAAACCTTTATTACCTCTGACAAATGTGGCTCAGACCTCTGGCTTCTGCTCCCCACATCTGGGTGACAGCCAGTCTGAGGAAGGGACAGGGAGAAAATAGAGGCTCATTGAGCCATTGCATGGGCACAGCACTACCCTGTTCCCACTCACTGACACAGGGTATTCATGTGGGAGGAAATTGCATGTCCTGGTGTCTGTCTCCAAGACTTGAGACTGCCTGCGCAAGATGCATAAACACTCTCTGGGCTCTGCCTGCCATGGGACTAGACCAGACCTGTGCAGGGACTGCACCTGCCTGGGCCCCGAGCAGTGCTCTCCCATGTGAAAGTCAGGCAAGTGCAGAGGCAGATCTGTAGGAAACATTTGGACACTTCTGGTGCCCAAATGTTGGGCAGTAGTCAAGCAGTGTTTTCAGTCTCACAATTCCAGATACAGGTGTGTAAATATTGGTAAAAGACTTTCCCTCCCACAGGGAAGGAAACACAGAGAGCTGCATGCTGCCCTCCCAAGCAGCCATGTAGCTCAGCATGGCAGAGATATGGCACGGCATTCTTAGCTCAGTAATTACCATTCTCTCCTGGTTTAAGCCCTTGGAACCAGGGGCAAAGCCTGCTTGAGAGATGGGCATTTAGGGAGCAGTTTACTGCTCCTTTGAGTTACAGCCTCTCCTGCCTCCCACGCATACCCTACATAGTGAAGGCATTCACCTCCTATTTCTTTGCAAAACACTTTTTTTGAAAAACACTTTTCTTTGTATCCCCATAAAGCAAAGCTTTTGAGAAAAAGGTTTTTCTGTTCCTCTCTTCCTCCTCTAGAGCACCAAGAATAGACTCCAGTCTCCTGCTGCTGGGCATGAGTATCTCTTTACGTCTTCTTACCTTGGCCTCAATCTGTTTAATTGGCAGATACTTGCAGGACATCAGAAAAGAGTATGCACATATCAGATACATCTTCCTTTGAGGGTCCTTGTTACCTCTGATAGAGCTCTTTTGTTCCCTTTCTGTGTTGAGATCAAAGACCCACTGGGATGGAAATCCTGTGGTCTCTGCAAGGCAGTGCTTTACACATACTGTTATGCCTGAGAGGGGCTGCCAGCACACTTGCTAGATGCTTCCATGCCACAGCAAGTCTCTTCTGTAATACCTTCCATAGTCATCATAATTTAGCAGCTTAATGAAGATTACTGTTCTGGTTTTGAAGCAGTTTAAATCTCAACAGTTTACACTGGTTTCTCCTGGATTCGTGGGTGCTCTTCCTGCAGGCAAATAAAATAACCCATTTTTATATCCATACCTACTGATGTGCTTTAAACTTAGCCCATTATTTACAGCAACGTTTTCTTGCTCTCTGCCCTGGTGAATGTGGAGGGTCTCTGCTGCCCTCACTCAGGAGCTGATCTGCAGCCTGAGTGAGTGCTGTAACCGATACCAGCTCCGTGTTCGTGGTGCACCAGGAGATTCTCCTTTGGCACCTGCCCTCACACTCACACGTTTCACAGCAAGCCTGCCCGTCCCTGCCAGCAGCAGTGCAGTTCTGATCGGGCCAGTTGGTGTCCGTCACATTTCTTTAAGTACCTTCTGGCAACTTGTTACATCCTGATGTCAGGACAGCTTTCTGGTGCAAACAGAATAAACTGAGCTCAACATCACTTTCACATTCCTTTAAAAAGCCTCCTTTCATCCAATATCACCCCCACATTCTCTCTTAAACATGGCAGGTATTTAAAAAGTGAAATATTTGTTTTTCAGCCCTGAGAGAGAGAAAGCCAGCCTACCTACAGTACTGTTTTCAGAAATACAATTTTTCATCATTCTTCATCTCTTACAACATGATTTAAGGCCCTTACAGTTTTAGGTATTCTAGTACTGCACTTTTACAGGAAGAATGCATCAGACTGGAAGGATCCACATCTAAAATGTGCAAACAAAGCCAACAAGACAAAAACCTTGTTCAAACACTTTTTATTAGTTTAAAAAAAATATTTCCACAATGCCTAGAGATCCCAAGTGCCAGTGCATATGGATGCAAAACACAGATTTGTGAGTCCAACCAAAATACACAAAGCAACTGGGAGGCCAGGAGGGAGATTGGGAAAGACACACGGCCCAGAACACACCTGCACGTTACTGACAATTAGAGGAGTCTGGCTTACATATATTGTACGACTGGTTTATGAGGCAAGTGCAAGACTACAGAGCTGAACGTAGTTAGCCTATGGACAGTAGGATTCTCCTGTTGTGGTGTCAGCTAATAGTTCCATGTATGCTCTTGGAATGATCTCTTTTGAGCAAGAATTCCCTAACTTGATGGATCACCTTCAATTTCACCCTGTGAGAGAAGATAGGTCAGAAAACATGTCAATATTTCCTGTGGAAAACATAAACAAATAAATTTAGGAGAAAAATCAGTGCATTCAAAACCCCACAAACAGCTAAAACCAATGAAGACCATTGTTTTTAGCAGGTGATGCAGAAAATAAATGAATTATCCATTCCTTCTAGAAACCAGACACACTTCTGGCGTAACTCAGATCTCTGGGGAAAACAAGGGTGTGAATTCACACGTGCTGGAAGTCAAGTTAATGTGGGGCCAGGCTCCACTGGCGGGAGTGTCCTGCTTTGTGCTTCTGGGTCTGCTCCTGCCTGACATCAGCACTGGGGCAGCCATGCAGCCAGTGGGATTATGGGGACTGGCAGTGGGGGGGTGATGGCTGGAGGAAGGTGGGAGATGCAAGATGAGACTTTTGGGAACTTTGGGGACCATGAAAACAGCCCGGGCTTCAGAAAGGCTGCAAACTGTGGGGTTTGGATTCATGCAGTACTTGTGGAAGGGACAGACAAAGGCCTTAACACTGAAATTGTAAAGGAAATACCACATGTGAAGTGTTTGCCCCTGTTGTCCATGTTGGACAAAAAGTCATTCTTGTTCAAGAGCTGAAATTGGCCCAGAGATAAATTTTTGACCCAGGGCTTCAAAAGAACATTGCAGGTAGAACAGCTCAAAAATAAAATGAACTAATTTAAATAGAGAAAAATTTATAGAAAAACCTAACTGGTTATCTAAATCTCTTCTAAAGCATGGCAGCAAACACAAAAAAAGCTATTCTATATGATGACAGAACCACAGGACAGCATTAACTTTAATATGTGCATTTATACCCCAAAATCAACCCAAATCATGCAGCAGTTTGCAATCTGTCCATCTGTCGCACATGGAAAATTCCCAAGACAAGGAAGTGGCAAAAACAAGAACAGATGAGCTCAGGTTTTTGTCCAATAACTCAGGAAAGTGGGAACAGTGATGGGCTCCTTGCATGGCAGTTCTAGAACCACAAGTGGCAAGGGGGCGACCGGGGGAAACCAGTAACCCAGAAAGAGGCCAGGTGTGGCACAGAGAGCCCGGGGCAGCGGGGCCGTGGCACCACTCACCTCTCCTCCTGTGCTTGCCGGGGCCCCCTCTCCCTCCAGCCTGGGCTGCTCGGGTGGCTGCGGCGCTGCCAGGTCCTCCTGCCAAGTCACAAGCAAGATGTTTGTCCTTGCTGCCACATGCAGAGTCATCGCCCTAATCTTAGACAGGCCGTGCAAGATGGGGGTGAGCATTACACATGCCAGCAGAATAGCAGCTTTAATAGATGGCAGATACTGCTTGAAATCCATTTTGCTTGTGCAGCTCATTTGAGCAGATATCTATGAAAAAGCCAACTCAATTTCTTACAGCCTGGTTTAGGGTCTTTTTCACACAGAACATCAGTTCTTTTTCTATCATTGAGACCAGAGGTTTGACTCCATCAGCGTGAAGAAATTTGGGAGGAATAAATAAATTTATGCATAGCAAGGCTATTCCCAGCCTTTCCCCACACTATCTTACCCTAAGCACTCATTGCACAGAGTAAAAGTATTCGAAGATATAGCAGTACTGTGGTGCTGGTAATGTCATGCTTCAGATGAAATATCCTTATCAAAGGATAAGCTTTTCTTTTTGTTTGAGTCCAAGCATTTACTTAAGTATTTTGGGTTCTTCTAGCTACTTGCCTACATCTTTCAGCTACCTTCCTATTCACAGAAGAAGAGAAAAGATTGCATTGCCAGGTAATTAATTACATTAAACACAATTTGGCTGCATTGGAAGAGAAGACAAAATCCTGACCATACTGAATGTGCACAGGGGATGGACAGAAAGCAGAAATGCACCTGGGTGGAATCAGTCAGTGAGACTAAGGGGAACCAGAAATAGCAAGACCTCTGTAATTTTAGTTGAGTTCACCAGAGAACTCAACTGAAATTACAAAGCTTCTCTGTTCCCTTTGAGCACACATACCCAGCAGCTCCCCTGAATGACTCTCTTCTCACATGAAGTCAGGGCCACCATACAGGGAACCAGGGACACACATATTATGGAAAGGAAAAGTCGATTTTGCATGGAAGGCAAAGTTATAAATTTCAACATTTTGGAAACACGAGGCCACCACTTTGCTTGGCGCTGCTGCTGATGCAATGCAAATCAATGTCCCTGCCAAACCTACTGTAAACAGAACACTACTCTGAATTTATGGACACTCATCCAGCCTCAGGATCCAGCCTTTGGCTTTAAAGCACTTTACATTTGCATTTACATTATACTTTGCATATCTACACCTTATAATTCAACAGTGCACATTAGGCCAAAGCAGGTAAATAGCCTCAAATTGTATTTTGAAGATTTACAAACAGATTTTTGATGACTAGGTGGAAAGGAAAGAAACTTCCAATGCAAGCCATTGACAATAGCTGCAACAGCAGGTATTTCATAGTGTTTTGCAGGTGACGTTACCAACTGCTGTGTGAAATCGTGAATGTCAATCAAAGGCAACTGCCTAAAGTGCTGAGCTGCATTGGGAAAACTGGGGAACAGCTCACAGTAACACAAGGACCAGTGCAGTGCACTCAATCTTTCTACAGGGTATGACCACCTATTGTTCCTGTGGGCAGGGAGCTTGGCTCTGGTAGATGTGGAAAGAGCCCTGGGAGAGGGACAACTTTCTCAGGACCACCCTTGGGACACTGTATCCAAGAGCAGTGGAGAATCCCTGTTCAGCAATTGTGCTGCTTGTTAGATCCCTTGGATCGTGCTCTCTGCCAAGACTGCTTCAGAAGGCTAAAAGCAATCATCTATTTTTAGAAAGGGAAGCAACTGAGTTTCTGGAGGGTGTTTCTAAGGTATGTTGGAGGAACCAGCACAATAGCAGGATGAAGAGGTGTCAGGCTGTGTTAGGGATGTCGCTTCACAGCCTTTTTCTCACGCGCTTCCACCCTGCCCGGAATAGGGAGCAGGAGATGGGGAAGGGCTGCATTCTTCAGCGGGGTGGTACCTGGCTGGGGATTTCAGGGACTGCTCAGGAAGACAATATACAGAAGAGGACCATGTGGTGTAGGGATCTTCACTTTGCACAAGGAGCCAGAACTTCCTGGGCACCTGCTCCAGCCATAACACTGACTCACAGAACAATGCTGGGCAAGAAAGAAGGGGTGAAAATCCAACTTCCTTGGGGGCCAGAAAGAGTTTCGCCATTCCTGTCAGTGCTCATCTCCTCATTAAAAGGGGTTACATTTTCTAAGCTAAAGGCATGTTGAAACCATGAAACAATTAGTAATGCTCCTCCTGCTCTTAAAGGGTGAGCCAAATATTCCCCCTTAGAAATTAGGCACTTTCTTAGAAAAAAGTATTTTAAATGGAAATAAAATTAAATATTTAGTTTGCTATGGGCTATTTTCTTCTGGTTTTGGGTGGGCACTTGAATCTTTTTTTGCTAGTAAAGAAAAAAAAATGAAGTACTTGAACATAATAGTTAAGTGAAATACAAGACCTCAGAATTCCTTCCAAGAATAGTACACGAGTTTTTAAATATTTTGTGTGTTTAAAAATAGATCTTATGTAGAATATATGCACCACGGGAGATCTCTATATATAAAACACAATATTTTGCTAAGGTTATGAAATAGAGGAACATATTCAGCTATCACTAATTAAAAACTCAACAAATTAAGACCTGCCATTTATAAAAATATTCCTGTGTGATGGTAAGGCATCTTAAATAGACCGTACTATAGGTTTCTTCATTCGGATATTTTAATAAGGTTTTTCAAAACTAATTTTAAAAGCCCAGAAATACTGGGAGAAATTAATTACAATTTAATTCCTCAGATTTCTCATTTTCACAGGTTCTATGAAATTACCTTTTTCAGCTCTTCAGCAATTGACTTGTCCACTGTCTGAATTCATATATGAAGTGGAATTTATATTTTTTGTCTATATTATCTTACAGGCCAGTGGGAGTTCTGTTGCTGTCCCCAAATATTCAGACATAAACAGTCTTACTAAGATTATTGTCCTTATATAACAGAGAAAACAGTCCAGATATTGGATGGTGGAATATACTCATCAAATCTCAACAAATTCAGTGGCAAGCAAGATATTATTATTATTATTATTATTATTATTATTATTATTATTATTATTATTATTATTATTATTATTATGCTGAAAAGCCAGAGAGGTTCACTGGCAGCCTAATGTGCTACAAATTCAAGGGCCCTCAAAGGGACATCAATTGCATAAGATGGAGAGGTTCAGCCTCCTGCAGTGCTCTTGACCTTGGGTGCTGGAGCAAACACGATGCTGCCTGGCAGCATCCCCAAACCACTCCCTAGAAAAACCTCAGGCAGCCTGGCAGGTCCTGTGGATGAGCTGTCCTGGACAGGCTTCAGGCTGAGCGCTCAGAGTGATGCTGACAGCTCTGACTAAGGGGTCAACCCTTGATTAAAGTGAGTGGACCCACCAACAGGACAGACAGATGGGCATGCAGGATTCCTGTCTTAGCCTACAAATCCAGGTAGTCTTTTGTGGTGGCTTTGTTTTTATCCAGCTCACAGCCAGACTCTCTGAGAGTCTCCTGGGACTCCTTATACAAATGATACATATTTAATGTGTATCCTATGGGATTGCAGGGGTACAACCTTGAGCCATGGAGTACATCCATCCATGGTCTTCTAGGCTTTAAGGCTTCACCAATGCCACTAACTCAGCTATTTTGCATGGGAAAATGTCTGCCTGAATGCACTAATGAGATTGAGAGGGGAGCACAGAAAAAGTGCCTGTCGGCAGAGTGCCCCACTCCATGTCGCTTGTGCAGTCTCCCATGCTCCATGACATGTGGAAAGATACCACTGGGATGCATCACTGCATCGACTAAGTACAGGGAAGCTTGAATACAAAGGGGAACAAGTTTCAGCTATTTATTCTACCTAATTGTTGGGTAGTTTGGCTGTTGATTTCCCTGCTCCTCCTGCTTAGCAACTCTGCGCTTGGTGGCTTCTCACTTGCTCTCTCCTTGTGGCACTTGCCCAGCCCAATCTAACTTGAACAGGAAGGTCACTCAGTTTCTGCTTCTAATTCCTTCCGTGCGACAGACTGTCTTTGCATCAGAGGCATCACAGGGTGTAAGTGAAGGGAATTAAGGATATGAGCAGCAACCTTTCCCATTCAAGATGTGCAGTGGTTATGAAAGATGAGCCATGGCGTGGGTGCACCAGATCAGGTGCACAGAAAAGCTGTGATCCAGCAAACGCGCCCAGCGGTTGCACATAACTGACAAACGCTCATTTAATTAATGGGTTGAAGTAAAAAACCTGATCAGACCCAATTCAAAGTGACAGAGTCATGAACTGACAACTAAATCATAAAAACTGACAGGACAAATAGATCCAAAGAGAAGATTTAGGTGGAAGGCATAAGGAAGCATCAGTTACTGGGGAAATTGTTCCAAACCCTGAGGGACATTTTGACAGCGTGTGTAGGTACATGGGCTTGTTCCCAGCCACGTGGTGTCTGCATTGCAGCAAGCTCTGTGCTGTGTCATACGGACAAAGCATTAATCCTCTTCTAAGACAGGGATACTTAGTGGGTGGATATGTCACTGGAATCTCTTAATGTCCACCCCAGGGATGGGGATGGGTACAAAGCCACAGACAGAACACAGACAGAACTACTGACTGGTTTCATTCCTTTTGGCACTGGAAAAATTGCGACGGGTTTATAATCTCTTAATTTACAGATTTTTTAGTTGATACTTAAAAACTCCCCCAAATTAGTCAATTCTCTCTTGTACTCAGCAGTGACCAGGTCAGTGCCAAAGCCCTATCAGGCAGTGCCAGCACAACTCAAGGTTGTTCTCATCTGCTGCTTGGCACCCCTCCATAGGTGTAGGGTTACTTCAGCCCCATTTCCTTCTGCATGGCTCTGACTGCTCCCCACGGCTGTCCTGAGCAAAACTTCATCCAAGACCCTTAGAATACCCTTCTCTTTTCTAATGTGTGCCTGCCACTGATCCCAGCTGTCAAATGCACAGACTAAATGTCAACAAGCTCTCTGTAATTGATATAAATACTGGCAATGGCCAGCTGGGGACATGCCGTCTAGGCCACTGGAGTCCCCAGCCCCACGTCACCCCAAGCACTGCTCAGCACCATGCATTCACAGATCCTGGCACTTTGAACAGCCCTTCTATAGCAGGGAACAGCACTGGAGATAGTTGAAAACCCAAATAAGATGTTGGCAAATGCTCTGTGCAATTAGAAAGAGGGAGGATAGTATGGAGCACAAACAAGTCTCAGGATTGGATGCTCTCTCAAACTTCTGCGGCTGAAATGCTTGTGATTATTCCAGGACTGCAGGATTGTAACAGCAGATATTCACTGTTTAAACATTTAAAAGCATACATTATCACTCTTAGTGTATCTCCAGTGGGTCTCCCTCATGCATTACAGTGCCTGGTGCTGCTGTTGGCAGACTCTGGTGTATTTCCATTAGCAAGTTGTGTAACATGATAGGGACAGTTCTGGAGAAAAAGCAGCCAGTGCTGAAAGCCAGCACAACTGGCTGTATACTATAAGGAGTATATAAGATGGAGTATACTATAAGGAGTATACTCCTTATACTCCTTATACTCCTTATCCTTTCAGGGCCCTCCCTCTGGAGCAGCTTTGGCTCCATGGCAATTATCCATTAACAGTGGGGATGCACTTGATGTGCATGTGGAGCCCAATCTTCTGTGTCTAGCGGGATCTAAAAGGTGTCTAGCTACATGCTAAAGTATGGTGAGTATGAATAAAAGATTTGCACTCCTAAACTGAGCTAATCCAGCAGAACAGATGAACCTATTTACACAGAAACAAATGTTTTTTCTGAACTTTTTTCTCCTGTGATTTTTCTTGTTTTTCTCCATTTGTTTTCAGTCTGCTGCCTCAGCACCTCTGCTGTTTGGCATGACACTGTATCCAAAACAGTTTCCTGGCTCCATTTAGTCTGCCCTTTGGCATGTGACACATCCTAATTTTTTATTTCTTAATCAATCTCCATTTTAAGTCTATGCAATTGGACATCAATGGAAGACATCAAAATGACAGTTCAGATGCTCTCTGGAAAACCTGCACTGGTTTAAGCTCTGAAATTAGCTGTAAACTGTAGCTGTCAATCTTTGAGGTGGGGTTCTCACTTAAGAGGAAAGGAGAAGAGGATTGCTGCTGCTCAGTCCTTGCTGGAGGGGAGACAGCTTGCTATGTGCAGCAAGGATTCCTACCATCAGCAAATTCCTCACTCTCCTGGGTCAGTCACCCCACGGTCAGTCAAAAGGTAGGAAGGGGTATTCTGGCTCCATGGAATTAGGAATTGCTGTTTGCACTCCTGCAGCCTAACTGCTGTTCCCTGTGGGAATAGAGATTAAATGTATCCCATGGGCTTAGCAGAACTCCTGTATCTGCCCCTTTCACATGCTTTCAGGAGAACATTTTGCGTCACTTGTAGCTGCTGTTCTCTTCTTTTGTTAGGCTATTCTCTCAGGATTTATATGCTGTGTAGAAGTTTTGTTTCACATCACAATGTGTTTATGTGCAGGTCAGGAAATTAATCAGCTGACTATCTGAACAATTAAAACAATTTTGGCCAGCCCGGCTTTGCTTTGATTCTGGGTTTGGGTTTGCTGTGACTCATAAAGCTCATGTGGCCATCAACAGCACTGATCACACTCTCTGAAGAGGGGAAAGAGACAGGCTTACCAAAGAGCTGCCAAGTATTGGCCTCCTGCTGTACAAATGGGTGCTGTTAGTTACCAAAGCATCTTCTCTAATGATCAAGCATGGAAGGAACTGTTCTGCTCCTTCAGACGCCCCTTAATCCCCTCACTTGAAGCAGCCCCGTTTGTCAAATTAGGCTGGAGGACAGCAGATGCCTTGTCCGAGTCTGGCTTAATCCGTACACAATTTGGGTCACATGGCCTTTCATCAATAAGCACTTGGCTGTTGTCAAACCAGCACGAAGCAGAGCAGCAGGGTCAGGCGTTCTGCTGGAACCAGGCTGTGCCTGGCTTGCTGCTGCCCTCTTCTGCCCCCAGAGCTGCAGCGGCCAGGGCAAGCCTGTGCATCCCAGCAGCACGGCCCAGGGGTGAGGGCAAGTGCAGGCTCCCGTGCCTTCCCACTCTGCACATCCCTGAGCTCTGACTCACTCCAGACGCTCACTGCAGCCCACACACATTTCTACTCAAGTCCCTGGGAAAAATGCTTTTCTACATTCGTAAGAAAATGGAGAGCCAGAATCTTGCCAGCAGTGCCCACTGATGGGACAAGAGACAACAGGCACCAAGTGATTAATGTGTCCATCTGAACAGAAGAATCAAGTCTCTTTTTTCCTGTGAGGGTGGTCAAACACTGGCACAGGTTGCCCAGGGATATTGTGGAGTCTACTTCCATGGAGATATTCAAAACTCACTGGGACAGTCCTCTCTCATTGGCCCTAAGGGGGTTGGACTGGATGATCTCCAGGTGTCCCTTTCAAATGAAATGATTCTGTGACTGTATTAGGCATTATGTGAAAATATTAAGTATTATACAAAAGCAGATATTGCTGAAAACCTTTCATGAAATAAGCAAAAACCATCAACTGTAAATGTTTGCAGGTTAATCCAAAGGCTCTTCTGTCCTGCCCATCATAGAAGAAATAAACACACCTTTTTTACAACTCCTGTAGTGGCCACGATGTTCTCTGCTCCTTCTACAGTCTTGTTTGCCACTGTGTTCACGCTGGCTACTACAGCTTCTCCCACCATGTTGGCCTGCTCTTTGGTCTTCTCAGCAACTGCAGTTTCAACAAAAGCAGAAAAGTCAGCTAACTAGACACTGCCACAAGGCTGCCAAATTCCCTGGGATGACAAATGATTGCATTGATGTAAAAGAAGAAATTAGCCCTGGTGCAGTCCTTGTTTGGGTATTTTAGATGAGATCACATCTGAATTTAGATTGTGTATGTGAGGATTTTTGTCTGGCACAAAATGCTGCTTAGAGAGCAGCACTGCAGCCTGTCAGTCTTTGTGGGCAACCAGAGAATGAAAAATTCACTGTCAGATACTAAGAGACAACAGTGCAAATAAGGTATTTTGCATTGCAGACTGTGCATGACCTTTTCCAGATTACTTTCTGTTTGATTTAATGGCCCTTGGCAGAAAACAGCAATAGTTATGAAATTCTCCAGGATCCATTAATCTTCCTTCAGGACAGTCCATATGGCTGCTCCTCCTTGGAGTTGGGGATATCCTAGAAGGGACCTTTAGGTCCCTGACTCTGCAACTGCCTGACAGTACTCTCCCAAAGACCACAGTTTTGGCCAGACAGGGTCTGATGCAAGTAAATCCTCTCTGCGTGCTGGGCTGTGCACCTGACATTGTGAAATGTCTAAATAGGTGTGAATCATCCCAGTCTGCCAAGTAACCTGTGTTAGATTTTTTCTGACCTACTCTACTGATCAAATATTTTCTCCCATCCATGTCCACTGCAAATGCCAGACCCTGAACCATCACTCCTGGCAAGCAGCCTCCATTCAGTGGGAAGGTCAGGCAAATCAGTGGTGTCCCACAGAGACCTCCCACTTGGCAGGGGTGATCGCCTCCCCAAGAGGTCTAACAATCACCACAGATTTCCACATCCCTGTTGGGTTGTGCTCTTACCTGAGGTCACACTTTGCACTACACCCTCCTTGGTCTTGGTGCCTGTGAAAGGAAACACAATCCATCAGTGCTGCCTGGAAATTACACTCTGATTTCTGGACACAGATGGCTTCCTGCTCTGAGGAAGTGCAGTGGGGAGCCAAGGTGCTGCTGGTACCTCCTGCTCAGACACAAACCATTTGTAGAGTCAGAAAAGAGACCAGCTTCCCTCCCCAGTAAAGCCAATGAGTATCTTTGTGTTGAGAGTTGGAGAGCTTCAACATCAAATTCTCTGGAGATGCCTAGACCTGAAAAATCTTGATTATGAAAAATTGTCCCTGCAATATTTCCAAAATGAGCAGTTAAGTGGTGGTAAATCAACTTTAAGTTAGTTGTAAAAATGACTGTAAATAAAATCACCTGGTAACATCACACCTACCTCACTCTTGCAAGACAAGAAGTCACATCCATGACTCTCCCCCGCCTTTCAGCAGGATACTTGGCTGCAGTGGTCATTTAAAGTCTCATTCTATACCACTAATAAAAAGTGGAGAAATCTGAGACTGAATTTACAGAACCACCACTTACCTCCTATATACCTACTTACTAGATTCCCAGTTTGGTGCCTCAGCCTAGGCTGTAAGTGCCCGCTCATAGCAATGCACAGAAAACAGATGGTTTTATCTCACATTATGAAAATACACCATATGTATGCTTACATTGTAATTTATCTTGCTGTTCTCAATGCTAAAAAGCTAACAGGATGTGAAGGCATTCAGTTTGCAACACAAATAGCCCTGAGGAATAATTAATCTCTGTGATTTTCCTCCACGCTTGAAGTGACAAGCTATATATCCTTTCTACTTGATACTGCTGCAGATAAGTTAAATCATATGGTAGATGGGCAGCCCCTGTGGTAACTAAGTGCTTTACACATTAAAAAAATAAAGAATCAAATTTATGTCTCTTGGAAGTTAAATAAATACAAGCCAAAATATTCCACTGGTCCCACTTTACTGTATATTGCAAATCATCTGCACCTATACAAGTTCTCTTCAGGTTTCCCATACTGATACAACAAAAGGATTTCTATGGCCAGTTATCAAAATTATAAAAATGGACAACAACCAGGCAGATTTTTGACTCCATGAGAGTGGAGCATCCATGGGTGTGGTGAGAGAACCAAGCTACAAACCACAGCTCATTCTCATTAACAGCCTGAGAAGTAAAACAGGTGCAGTGCCCTGATAACAACAGGTCCAGCCCAGCTCTGTTCTGCCTGATACATGTTATGTATTACTGAATGTAATTCTCAATTGTTCATTTATTTTGGTGGTTGCAATGTTTGCCTGGGGCAGAACAAAACTGTTCTACCACAATATGCCCTCAACATTTCCCTCCACCCATCCAAACTGTCTTAAAAATCAAGAAACGAAATCTTTGTACCTTTAACTTGTTACTGCTGTAAGCTGAGTTCCTAGTGATGCACATGATACATGTGCACTGCTATGAACTGGATTTAATAATGGTGCCCATGATACACAAACATGTGCAGAAGCACAGCACCGAGCAGAGCAGGTGCAAGTCTCAAGCCACGAATGTGAGCCCCTGAATGGGCCAAACACTCAAGGTTCAATTCAGACACCATCCTGCTTCGCTTTTCTTCCCAGCAGCATTCCAAGACAAGAGTGCCACAATATTGATTTGACATACAAGGTTGTCTCATATTAGACTCAGATCCTCAAGATTAGCCCTTTGCTGCTTTTTGGTCAAACAGCAGTTGATAGGTAAGCAAAGTACATGATTTGCTGTACCAGCCTTTCATGCCTTTGCTGTTTTGCAGCAAACACTCTTAGTGAGACAAGAGCTGCAGTTTTGTATGTTTTTTGCCAGACTTTTAAGGTGACTATCTGGGCTCAATTCTTTTACGAGGAAGAGGAGTGTGCAGGTGCTATATTTGCGGATGGAAAATAATTCCAGAAAGGAGGGATGCAGATAGAAGAAAAACATCCGAATCCATTTCATGACAGAAGCAATGTCATTGGGAAGAGCCACTGCTGCAGCCTGGGGAGAGCTGCCTCATCCTCCCAGCCCGCCACGCCCGATGACTCAGGCTCCCATCCATTATGCACCGCATGAAACCCGACCTTCCGGCGCACACTTCTGCCAGCAGCCCGCATCTGTTGAATCAGAAAGCAATCACCTGATGCTCAATCTCATTTCACTCATTAGTCCTTGCCTGCAGCTTGTGTACCCAGAATTAAAAGTTCATGCGTCCTGCCTCTTCTGAGTGCCGTGAGTCATCCGCAAGTGCTTCGGGACCGCCAGGGTGGGACCGAGGTGGTGGAGCACTATGCCCTGGGAGAAGGTCTAGAGTGGAAAGGGATATTTTGATGTGCATTAAGTCCTGCAGGAATCACTCAGTTTAAACACAGCTCGTTGTGTTGGGGCTTTCTGCAACACACAGGGTCAAAAATCATTCTGGAAAACTAGAAGAGCATTCTTTGTTGAGGCTTCCTGAACTATAGCATTAAACAGTACTAATGACTCAATACTCTGATGTGGGTTTGCATTAAATTCATTAATTAACTTCAGCATCACTTACACCCCTATTCAAACCAAATTTAAAAAGAGAGCCCACTGAACTAACTGCTGGATCCACACTAACCATGCAGGGATCTCCTGACACTTCAGCACACTCAGAGGCTGTTAGAATTTGGAGAGCAGACGGTGATTTCAGCAAGCACAAAGGTGACCCATGTTACAGGACTTCTCCCCCTCCTTTCGTGCACTCTCTTCTCTACCCCACCGGTTCAGCATGGCTGGCAGCAGGGCAGGAGCACCGCATTGCAGGCTTAGCACAGGAGGGAGGCATCTCCTGTCTGCCATGGGCTGTGGGAGCTCAACCAGTATGGATCAGAGGGGGGACGTGGTGGCCACAGTGTCCCAGTGATGCTGTTCACCCCAGACAGACACCACTGAGTGAGCATGATGTTCTTCTCCTGGGCAGCAGCAAGTGACTCACCCGACATGGTGATTGGGCCCAGATGTTTGGAATCCTTCTCACAGAGGCAGCAATGAGTTAACACAAACCTGAATAAAAGTCAGGGATCCACTTCATCCATCCTAGGCCCTGGAGATTTTGCTCTCTTTCCTCATGTTCTCAAAAGACCCTTGAGGTTCAATACAGTATTATTCTCTCCTAGCATCCAAAAATCCAAGTCTCATCACCTAATGCTCTAGATGAAGCTGCTGGGATAGGGCTCTGAAAGGGAAGAAGCAAGGAAGGAACAGTTCCGGTCTCTGATTTACTCTTTATGTGGCACAGAGTGACAAAAGGCAGCATGAACAACATTCTAATCATTCCAGTTTTAACCAGTATACCACACCTCCATCTTCTCTGGCTATTAAAACAAAACCCCCATTTTCTGAGCTAATCAGCATCTGGTCTTTATTTTTCCTGCCTGTGAAAGACTGAATTTTCACTAAAGGGCTTAGCTTCCCAACAGGAACTGAATCAGGCCAAGGCAAAGCTCTGTCCAGTGCATGACAGGGCAGGAACCAGCAGTATACCAACAAACCAAACCAATAAAAGGAGAAAGCACTTAATCCTCATCTTGATCCTTATTTGATCCTCATTAAGGTTTCAAGGCTTTTAGTTTTAGTCTCATAGAAAACTTTATTGAAAAGGTTAGAATCTCCTAAAGAGACCTCTTGTGCAACAATGAAAACCAGGTCACAGTATGGAGCTGTACAACGTGACTGAAAAGAGATGTGAGAAATTATGTATAAAAACTCTGAATAACCCCAACACAACTCAGATCTGGAAGCAGGTGGAGCAGTAATGATGCCACAATGTGACACCCATATGTGACATTTCTTAGACTGGTGTTTCACTTACTGTAGTTGGTTTAGTTGTTTACAAGAATGCTGCTTACCTTTTTTCCTTGTAGGTCAATTTCAAATTGAAATGTGAACTGTTACATCCATTCATTTCCAGCACGGCAATAATTAGTATTTAAAAATTCAAGACAAAAACATTACCAGACCTGCTACATACAAATTTTGCATTTAATTTGTAACATACAAATATATGTATCTGTAGCTATTGGCAATAGAGCAGTTTTAAATATAGTAGCTAAGTACAGCTGTGGATGTTGCAGTAGGATAGCAGGAAGAACCTGCATGTAAACTTTCCTACAAAAAGAAACATTCCCACATCCAGCAAAAATAAAGAGCCGTGTGAAATGCAGCAATCAGCAGTGAGATAATAAGTCTTGGGAACCCAAGACTCTTTAGTTTTATATGGAATATCTGACCATCCAGCCATATAATTGCACGTGCTAGATAAGAGGAGATAGTGGGTTTTGAGGGTGACCTTGAAAGAGGAGGTTTCAGCCCATTAACTGTGAAAGAGGTCTCCAGGCAGGACATCAGGCACACTGTTTTCCAGATCCTGTTCTTTGGGCAAAAGGAATTTGGGCGTCTCTTGTAAAGCAAGATTAATGTGTGCATGGGCAACGAAGAGGTCAGTGAACAGGAGAAGGATTTCAGGACAAACCCATTTGTTTGTGGGGAAACAGATGCATCCTGCAATCCCCTCTTACTAACACTGGTTCCTCTCAGGGACCTCCTCAGTGAGTCCCTCCCAGTGTGGAGGTAAGGCAGAGACCAGCAGTCCTTGTTTGCCTGGAGAGTGCCTGCCTCACCCTGCAAACAATCAGTGAATAGTCAAACAAACCTTACACCCGGGCATCTGCTCCTTAACATCATACTGCCTTCCCTGAAGTCGTGGTTTCTATGTCTAACTTACAGCTGGGGAAACTGAGGCATAGGGAGGCTGTGGTACCCCAGGTTGCTCTACAGCAATTCTGCAGAGCTCAGGATCTTATCCAGACTATCCTGCTAGTCACTCCCAAGCTTCAGGCACCATATAATTTCCCCAGACTTTCTCAGAGACAATCTATGCAGCTTTTCATGCTCAAAAGTAGATCAAAACTAGTTCTCTCTTACCTACGTACATTACCCCTTCTTTGGTCTTCTCTGCAGCCTCTGTCACTCCCTGCTTGGTCTTTTCTGCAGCAGCCACCACACCTTCTTTAGCAATGGAGAAGCCTTTCTTAAAGACATCCATCCTTGGTGCTTCTTAGGATATTATCTGGGATGATCTGAATGATGGAGCAAAAGCAGCAAAGAGCACCTCAAGGCTGGGACTGCGAGATGCAGCCTTACCCTCGGCAGATACTCGGCTTCTCTGGCAGGCTCTGCCTTTGCTCTTCCTCCTGTGCTGGATGAAGGCAGTGTGGCAGAGCTCACAGCCCTCGCTGGCTCTTATTGATGAAGTGTGCTGCAGTGTAGCCAATGCCCGTGTACAGCTGATACTGAAATATTAATGATACAGATCTGCCTGGGAAGCTTTAATAAGGGAGGGGGAGAGGAGGACGATGACAGCGGTAGGTAAGGAGCTGTCTGGAGAATTTCCAGACAGAGAGAGCTTTTAAAATATGCTGCAATGCTTTCAGTGAAGGATGGTCTCAGTGAAGAGGGAGACTTTAGCAGAAGAGCTGAGTTCCTGAAAGGGCATCTTCCCGAGGCTGCAGCAGCAGCCAAACACCAGCTCTCCTGGGCCCCAGAGGGCAGAGAGCACGTAGCACTGACAGCGTTTGTAGCAAACAAACAGGGTCAAGGTTTCTTGGTCTGCAGTTACCAGAATCCACCCTGCACAAAATGGTAACAAGAACATTATTTCTAGTAAATCCTGAGAAAAAGGGAACCAGCTACAGCTTGGTGCTCAGGTGAAGCGAGCTTGAGGTCCCACCTGCTATGTTTTGTCAAGTGTGAAGTCATTCTGTATAAATTGTGGGGTTTGCTCAGCTGTACATCCCATTGTAACGGTTCATTTCTGAAAAAGCAGACGCCTGTCGGGGGAAATCCTGCTTCCTATTTGTTTCTCTGAGTTGTTGTAGACAGAGCCTGGCTCTGCCGCCGCAGAGTGAGACAACATCTCACACCAAACACCATTCCTCACGTCAGAGCTGGTGCTGCAGAGCACAGCAGGGTGAGAACAGCCAGCACAGGACTGGATGGGGAAATTTTACAGCAGATCCATCCAGCCTCAAGGCCTGGCTAGGAAAAAATACCAAAACATGATCATTAATCACAGTTGGATATCCTAATGTACTTGCAGCTAAGCTCAATTTAAAGCGTCTTCTGAAGTAGATCCTAAGTGGTCCAAATCAGCTATTGCCCCACCAACAAAATGAACTTCAGTGCTAGCTGTGAAAGCAATTGCTGGTGCAGCAAGGTGATTTTGTTTTATTTTTTTAATAGTGTCAGATGTGAAACTATGGAAGCCACATTACATCAGCCTTTGAGCCCAAAGCATGACCTGCTTTGGCTGTTTTTCTGAACCAGGCAAACAGAATATGAAATTCAGAGGCTGAGCTGCATTTTGGAGAGATAGCACACCACAACGTCATGAAGTGCAGTGGTCTGCAAGCCACTGCTGCCACAAGTTATCAGCCTGGAAGTGTCAGATGGGGAATGACTACACGGAAAAAGTCTGAACAAAAAATGTGGTATCCTTACATACACGCAGACATGTACACAGACAGTTCTTACTGTGGAACTAAGAATAATTCTTCAGTTTTTGGAAGTGTTGGCAAACAGTTGGCAAACAGTTTAGGACTTGAATCCCTGCATGTATGTTTGTATAGGTAATGAGCTAATTTCCTTAGCCAGGGAATGAATAACCCGGGGACAAGCCATTTTTCAGGAACACACACAGAGATGAGCCACATGCAGTGCACAGAGTGCTGCCAGTACAGCGATCTTCCGTGACTGATCTGTGCTGTCAAATACCACTGAGAGCTTTTGAGCAAACCATTAAAAATACAGGCAACAAGAATTCATCTTCTCCCTCTGATGGCCAGACCAGCAAAAGGAATTGCTCTCTAGCCCTGCAGTCCCCTCTTGACACTCTTCTCCCCATGCTCTCTTCCTCCAGAGCAGCTGCACACGCATGAGCACACATCGGCAGCAGGCAAGGGATGAGACAGCATTTTCCAGATCTAAATCCCAGTGCCTAATGAGAAGTTGTCCTCTTGCTGTGCTTGCTATCAACAAAGCTGTCTTCCCAGACATAAAATCCTTTCAGTTATTCAGTCTGCTTCAGAGATTTGGAACTGGGATATAAGAATCTAAAGCAACACCTGCTTTCCATCTTTTCTTGGCTTTTTAAACATTTTTTAAAGTTTTTTTTTTCCCTTTTAAATACACAGATTTGTAATTTAAGTCTATAATTAGGAGTTTTACAGAGTAGGCAGTGAATCTGGAAAGACAGAAAAGAAACAAACAAATTAATCAGAATCTATGAAGTGAAATCTGAATTTCTAAGGGCTGTTTCTCCAGAGACATGCTGACTGGAACAGCCAGAGCGTTTGCTTCCCAAGTACAGCCAAGCCATTCGTCAGACAGGCCATTGGTCAAACGCATTGCTAGGCACTGTTTACTCCGAGGTTGCCCACCTCCTGTCCATCTGTAGCTGCAGGGCTCTGACCCTAAACAAAAGGAAAGGAGCCAAGATGAGGTTTTGTACCTTAAGCAGATTACCCAGGAGATGGTGCTGGCATCTGATGACTTGGTTATGGAATTGCAAACAGGACACTGAAATCTTGGGGCAGGCAGTATCAGAGGGGGTTAAGAGCTGTGTTTAATGGAAGTGGTTAGAATTACCAGACAAGGCAAGAGCACTCCTGACGCTTATTGGCAAGATCCCAGGGCATAAGTGATCGATCCAGTGTAATTGGAAACATGAACTCTTTAAAGACTAGCTTGAAGTCTGAAGAAGTTTGAACACTTTGAAGAAGTACTTCCTAGAAATATTTGGAGGAAAAGTATTTCCATGAATAAGAGCACAAGGGGAAAAAAAAAGTCACTAGTGACTGGGGACGAGGAGTGGAGGAACAATATCATTTGGCTAGCTGTTCTCAGAACCACTAAAATCTTGTGAGAACCACCAGGGCATCTCCAAAGATCCCCACACCACTATTAGTATAACAACCCTTATTGAATGGGTTTTGAGTACATTTTTTGAGTAACATTTCACTATAACACTTCACAATAACACTTTCCAAGTAATGTTCCAAACCATCTTTTAAATTGATTTAACTCACCCATTTTTTCATTAGAGCAGTGGTACCCAGCTCTGTAAGGTAAACCAACACTAAACTAGGCAACTGAAGAGTGACTAAATATCTACTGATGTTAGGTGCTCAGATGTCTTTCTCATCTAGAAAGTGCCACCTAGAAGACAGTGACCTCAGAAAGCAATGAGCAGGTCGTTACAGCAAATATGCCTGTTTTCCCTGGTTCCATGCTGAGGCAACAGCTCACAAAAAACAAAAACAAACAAACAAAAACCACAAAAGAAAAAAAACCCACACACAAAAAAAGAAGCAAAGTTGTGCTGTATCTCATTCCTGAGTAGGTACACTCTTCACACCTGTTCCTCTACAGATATAGAAGAAAACTCAGAGCTCATTCTGCCAGCAAATCTGATGTTTTCAACCAACAGTATAACCTGAATGTGTTATTCAGATACCACAAATTGTAATAGCTGTTACACAAAAGTCTCAACTACTCTTCAGTAAGGAAGTTCCTTTGAATAATAAATGTTTTTCATGTGTTCATGGCAGCATCCTTTGCTATGCCTACCACAAAGAAAGGGACTTCATCCCTTGCCTTGCTCCATATTTAGCATCTTTCGTAACCACTACCAAAAACCCATCATGCTAAATTATTAACTTGCAAATCTGTGCCTGCTGCACCCACAGGGCAGCACCATTACAAAGGTACAGAGAACAGGTTCTTGCACCTGGAAGGGTAGCAGATGTTCTGAGCCAGGAGGATGGCAGAGAAACACTGCCCACCACTTGGGAGGGATCACACCCATGAAGAATGACTTCAATACCTGCAGCACCAAGTCACTTCTCTGCAAGCCATGATCTCACTGCAGGTCAGGCTTTAAGCCTGTTGCTTGTTTTGTCTCATGTTTGCTTCAGTTCTTTCCTGATAATGGTCTTAATATCTAAACAAATACAATGCTTAGGTCATATCCAGTTACTTGTGAGAAAAGCACATTTCTATGTGAAACATGGCACATGAAATATTGACACGTTGACATGTGTTACAGCAGGATGCACACAATTCGGAAATAAAAGCAGCAGGAAGGAACAGAGGGAAGTTGCTAATTTTTTTCAGTCTTCAGTCCAGACCTTGTGATTTCATCTCCCTGGAGAAGTGACTGCTACAGCAAGAACAGGTTTTCCCTTAGAATTAGCAAAATCTCTCCCTGCCTGGCCCCCTATGTTGCTGTCACTGCTCTTAGGCAGCAGTGTCTACCACAGGTCAGGAAGGGCACTTCTGTGTTTCTCTATGTTCTTTCCATTAAGCATAAAATAGGGGCATCAGGAGAGGGTTGCAAATCCAGCCAGTGATAAGGAGATGTAAATTCACAGCCTTTAATAACAAGGCCTTCCAAAATCCTGGAGATGTTTTTTCTCTATTTTCAGCTGGTATTGGAACAAATCCATAAAAGCTTTACATTTAATGCTCTGCAAGACATACTGAACTTTGGGCTGATCTTCTCATCATTCACACTGCAAGATGATCTAGCAGTCTTGCATTCCCACTTCTTTTGTCAGTGGAGCATCATTCTACTTCACTTTATTCTTTAAAATGCTAGAGCACATCACCCTGCAAGACAGTGAAAGAAGAAACGCAGTTAATGAAAGCAACAAAACTAAAAGCAGCACCACCAGCAAAGTAAAACCAGTAAGAAAATTATATGCAACTTCCACAGACTTAAAAAAAAATATTATTCGAATGTGGTGACAGAGGTAGCTCTTGACAGCAGCTCTTGGCTAGTAGTTTTTCTTTTAATGCTAATTAAAAAAAAAAAAATAGGCCTGACACTCAGAGATGACAACCCAAACATAAATTCTTAAAAATGCTCAATTAAGCTGACCTCTCTGAAGGACAACTTGATGAAAATCTTCCATTTTGATGGGAACAGAGTATGATTCACAGAGCTATTTTGCAAAGGTCACAGAAGAAAGGATGTTTGTAGGCTTTTTTACTTTTTTATTTGCCCTGAGTCCCTCAATGCTCGCAAGTTGTTCTACATACCACAAATACTCTGCTGCTAAAGCCAAGGTATTTCAGCCTTTACACTGTAAGAAAAACTTCCATGTGCAGCACTGGACCAGGCAGGTCTGTGACATTTTCTGGCAGTGTAATGAGAGTCTGTTAGAGCACTCAGCATTTTCTTTCCTTTCTTTTCTCTTCCTTTCCTTTAAGCTAACATCCTTTTCCTGTGCCTGACAGAGAAGGCAGTTGATAAAAGCCGAGTTCCTGTTCACAGATAAGTTTAGAAGGCAGTCAAGCTCAGAAGTTCCTTGAATTAGCTATATTCCTACCACCTCATTTTCCCTGCTGTCAGAGACGTCTGAGCCCCACACAGGAACCAGGCTCACATTGTTCAATAGCCACGGACGTTTCCACAGTAGCTGGGAGGGCCGAAAGCTCTTTCCGCTCTTTGTTACAAATCTTTTTTTATTTTTTCCTTCCTTCTTCCAACCTTGCAGTTAAAGAATATTGCCGGGGCATTTCTGAAGTAATTCAGGCTGAGCTTCAGAGAAAAGAACAAGAGGCAGGTGTAACGGGGGGGAAGAAGCCCAGGATGCTCGTGAAGCTTTTGCTGGTCTGTAGTACAGTAGGACTGGCAAAGCTGGTGGAACACACAGACCATCATGGATATCGTGATGGTTCCCTGCACAGCTTAAAGCCACCAGTTCATGAGACCTCTGCATACCCCCAGAGAGCTCCTCTGCCACACCAAGAAGGTTACTGGGAGGCAGAAGGGCTCAGGGAGGATACTCAAGATTACCCTTCAAGCGTGGTGTCCGCACATCAGGAAGAGAGGGGGGATTTGGAAGCTGCAAGCCCACAGCCCCGAAATGGGTAAGTACCCCAGCATGTCTGTCTTACACATAACAAGAGTGCAATCCTCTCTGATACTTTTATATTCTGTTGATACAGGACTGTTTTCATTAGAAGTTTCTCATTAAAATACATTAGATTTTAGGGGCTGATCTATATCCAAACAAGAGTGGTTTAAATGCTTTAACTAGGCAAACAGAAAGCTGAATTGCCTGTGGAGGATGAAACCACAGATGGGACCAGCTCTTTGCTTAATCTAAGCAGCAGAATGGGGTTAGGGGTGTGCACACACCCGGCAGAGGTGAAGCGTCCCAGTTCTGCCATAAACCAAAACACTACCTCTGGCAAAGCAGAATTAGAGGAAGTTAATTTACTGTTTCTTATCATGAACCAATGCTGATTATTTCTGCTGAGCATGGCAAACTTTGCCCATCAGCAGACTGTGCCTGCCTGCAGACTTGGGCCTTAGAAATGGAGAGGGAAAGGTAATGAAAGGATGTTCGCAAAATAAAAATAGTGAGGAGTAAATATAACGAAGGAAAGAATAATGTATAAGAATGAAAATCACTACAAATTTCACACCCCCACCCCCTTCCAAAGGTTTTCATGCCAGCAAAATGCTTTTCATGGTAATCTGTAGCAGAAGAGTAGTCATTCTGAGAGCAAAAGGCATGTACTTCGCTAGAAATACCCTGTGAATTGTGTAAGTTTTACAGGGCATGTAAGTAGGTCTCTAAATGTTTAAAATAGATGAAAACCAAGCAGGACAGTGAATGAATCTTTTATGGCCTTGATGGATGGGTACAGGAGAACCCTGTTCAGGAGAGCTGAAACAGCAGCACTCTGAGTGCAGTTCACAGCTCAGTGCTTTAGGATGCCCTGGGATTTTTCCCTTTAAGTGCTCTAGGAAAAAAGGGTTATGGAAAGAGACTATAAAACCATGCTCATGTCATGCTTCCCTTTCATGCAAACTGAAGAATGCAATCTTGTTTCTAATCTCATCTACATGTAAAATTAAGGCCTCCCTTCTGCATGTAACATGGTGAGTGTATGAAAACCTTGCTGTCTCTTTCATACTACACCTTCCCAAAAATCTGTACCTCCCCTAATAGACCCAAGGCACTTCCTAAAGCCTGCAAGGCTTCCTGATGGGTAGTGTTCAATAATGACATGCTCTGTTAATTACCCAGCTCCTGGTTAATGCAGTTCAGACATGGTCAAAAGAAGGAAACAAGGCCCAAGGGGTACTCTGGGCTCCCAAGTTACTCTGCAAGGTGGTAATCGTTTGACTGCTGGTTGAAATGCTGAAAACATTCTGAAAATTCCCAGTACTATGAAAATTCAATGCTGTAAGAAGGTCAGCATGATGTAATATACTGTCCTAACCAGGATTTCTTCCTTGGCTCTGTAGCTCTGTTCAACACCAGCTTGTCTAATTCAGCTCAATACCAGCTATGACTCATCCTAATTTCCTCCCAAGGAGAGAAATACTTCCTTCTTTTATGGAGATAGTTGCATAATGAGTCAAATCATAACATTCTTCCTAATTATAAAGCTATGTGGATGACTACAGACAATCCAAATCTAGCCTGGCAGTAGCTTTAAGGTATTTGCCGTTTTGTAGAGCTGTCACACTTGCAGCACACAAAAGGCCAGGCAGCTGCTAGGTCTTAGGAAAGAAATTCGAGACTTTGAGAGGAATTGTATCTAAAAGTAAACAGAGAGGATGAATAAGAAGGGACATCACAATTCTTCTTATAACCACACTCCAAATTCTAAAATGGTTGAAACAACACACCTTCAGAGCACGGAGTCCTTGCATGCCTGTCAGCTGCTGTGGCTGCAGTACCCTGCTAGACACAGACAAGATGTTGTCACGAATCTGGTATTTCCTCCCTACAAGTGTGACACATTCCCTGGAAAAAAAAAAAACTTCAAGAAATGGGGTTTATAGCTCTCAGGAGGAGAACAAGAAGAAAAGCATCAGGAGTTAAATAGGATTGAGAGATAAAGGGAAAGAAAGACATGCCATAAAAAGGTGCGACAGACATGCAAAAAAATGTCCACAATGGTGGAGAATAGTTTTCTACCAAAATGATGTCTCACATCTAGTTTGATTTTGAAATAAGAAAATACCATTTTTGCAGAAATAGGAAACAAAGTCCATGGAAACTTGGTCTTTGTGACAATGTTTGGACTCCCATTATTTAAAAAAAATAAAAGCAATATGTGTTTTGTTCAACCACTTCCTATTTTCTTTTTGTATTAGGAATAGTGGTAGTTAAAAAATATTCTTATATTTTTAAAAAAATGTAGAGCATCATTTTTCATATTGCAGTTATTTGAATAATTGAGACCATCATGACTAAGTACTGCAAGGTATTAATCAGAATCCTCTGGTTTCTGTTTCAACATGTGAAATGAAATTACTCCTTAGATCCCAGTCAAATACTTGGATATGTTATTTTGCTAATTCCTCTAAGAATAAGAAGATTTCTCATGTAAGAGTTTTAAAATATAAATCAGTAAGAAGTCACTGGCCTTTAAAGGAAAAACTAGGTAACAGTTTAGTATCTCAGCTGTTGCTTGTACCTGAACAAATAGGAGAAGTTCTGCATGTTGAACTGGACAAGTGTCTGTATGTGTACAAAATCAAAACTATCAAAAGAAGCCAACTTTCCAAAGGAAATCAACTTCTATATTGCTTTCCTCCCCAGCATCTCTGTGGTTTGACTTCAGCTATTTTATTCTACTGCTGAGGTAAATGGATTCACATGTACCCAAAACTTTCAGCAGAATTAAAAAGGGAAATTAAGAGACCTGTACATCAGGAACAGTCGGGCTCACAACTCAGATTTCATGCACTCAGTGCATGAAACCAAGACAAATGAAGCACGTAAAATGCACATGCAGCTCTGACAGCAAAGCCCAGAGCTGCTTGTACTCTCAGTTAGCCTGACCTGCCCGTCAAGTAACACTGTAAGCCAGATCACTTAAGCATTCCAGGCTAAAAATAATCTTAGGAAAAAGCAGAGGTTATTTTTAACCTTCCCCCTCAGTAACAACACTGACAGAGCCAGTTCCCAGGTGGATGGCTCACCCTGTAAGGGAGAAATGGACGGTGGTGCTGGAATGGGAAGAAGCACAGCAACTACAGCTGGCTTCCCCATCTATCCAAAGTCTCACAGAACTTCTGTTTCCAGAAGTGTAATCATTGCTAAGGGGCCCCTGGGAGGTTCATTTTTCCCTCTTTCTTCTTAATCCACAAACACACAATGTCATCTCCTGGGATTTTTTTTTACAACATACCTGCAAAAAATGGAAAAACAAAACTAAAAAGTCCCCAAACTCTACCACCTGACCTATTAAATAGGAAAAGTAGAAATCTTCAGCTTAAGTAAATCCTAAATTCACTAATATATTTTGCATTTTGGACACACAATTCTCTGAAGTCACCCTTGATTAGAGGAAGATTTCCTGATGTCAGCCAGGTATGTTGTTTTCTCTCTGAAACACTCACCTCTTTCTCTCGTTCCACATCAAGGAGCCATGAAGAATCAGGCCTGTTCTCGTGACTACCCAGTGTGTCAAAACATGCAACTATCCTCCCAAGTTATCCCCCACAAGCAGAGAAAACCCAAGTCACTTATTCTAAGGAAAGTCATTGTTCAATCTTAATAGCTTATTACTTTTTGTCGTCTTTTACAGGAAGAATCCATTAATTTAATTAAGACAAGTTTCACATTGACTCATCTATTTCTTCAAAACAAGGCAGGGGCTTTTGTAGGAAGCTTATGGGATACTGAAATTTCCCACCAAAGGGGCACAGAACATATGCTTAGAGTAAAACAGTTTGGATGAAGTGCAGCTAAAAGTGACCTTCAGCCCTCAACATCCTGCAAAGCAGTGGAACAGACATTGAGTGCTCAACAATAGCTTTGGCAGTGCCAAGTGAATCAACAGAAGCAATGGTTTCCTATCAAAGTTAGGCGCTTGGCTCCTTTCAGGACTTCAGGAAATTCTCCAATATTTGGCTGTCATTGAATGGCTCAGCTGCAGGTGGAATAGCTCCCCATTAGCCTGCTTGATGCAAATGACACAGCTCCATTCCACACAGTGCAGGAGTTATTGAACCCTCTGTGCCCACGGGATTGATTTGTTTCACAGCTCATTACTGCATGCTGCAGCAATTAATTTCTTCAGCAGATAGCAAGGGAGCTCCTGTTTCAGCATAGCCATAGAATCACTGTCAGCACTGTCACCACCAGGAGCCAACACCTTCCTGCTTGTGCAGGTCAGAGCCCCTTGAACAAGTGATCAGTGGGCAGCCCTGAACAAATCTCCCCTCGTGCCCCAAACTCAGGGCAAACCTTGTCGCACGCTGCCCTCACCCTGAGCATGTGCCAGTGGGAAGCTTGGCTTCCCAAGCAGTTTTGACTCCCTGGCATCAGCACAGGTGTACCAAAGGGTGGCCACTGGCTGCAATTCCTGCTTCCAGATGAGATCTGACAAAGGAATGATCAGGCTGTACTAGGGATGAACTTAAGTCTGCAGGAATCAAAGGATAAAATCCAAGTGTAAGCTGCCCTCTCAATGGGCTGTAAAGCTTCCATTGAGGGGGGATAATAGAAATGAGGTAATGGCTGTGGATGCTCTTGAAGAGGAAAATCCTTTTGCATTTACTTCTCTGAAATAGTTTGTACAGCAGTTGGATTTGGCTCAAAATCAGCTTCCAGTCAAGCCTGCTGTTCCTTGAACTCTTGCTCCCAATTCAGGACTGCATTTACTCTGAAGGTCTTCACTGCACTATGGTTTTAGGATGTCCTGCAGGACAGGACTACCCCAACTGATAACAGTTTAACTGTTGGAATACACACTGCATTCAACATGGGTTACTCAGGATTCTGGAAGATTTCCAGCACTGCATGGAAAACACATGTTTGAAAATACCATTGCCACTCTTTTCAGTCCAGTTTGTTACGGTGAACTGCAAATCAATCTGCTCTCACCCCAGTGAAAACCAGGGTGTTTCATGGGATGAGACATGGGAAGACGCCAGACCCTGCCTGAGAGGGAGTTCTACTCCCTTTGGGAGTTTTCCTGAGGGAAAGAAGGAGAAATATGAGAGTTTCTGCTGTCTGATTCTAATACAGGGTTGCTGGCTGCCTGGGAAGAGCTGGAGAATTCACTGATAGACCACCAGGCATCACTTGTCTGCTAATTAAAAACCCAGTGGCACACCATGCTGCTTTGGAGAGCCAGTACCTCCCCCAACAGCTGAACACATTCTGTATTCCATAAAATAGAAAAAGATATGTCTGTCTCAATACTGACACGCACAGTCTTAGGTTAGATTAATTTAAATGTGATACTTTATTTCTGTTTTATTGAGGCTACTTTTTCTTGTCAGTGAGATATTGCACTGAGGAAAAAAACAACCACAGCTAAAGCCTCCTCCTTATATTCTTCTTCAACTGGTATAAATCAGAAGTTATTCTGTACAAGTCAGTGGAAAACCACTTGTTTAAACTGAAATAACAGTCTTCTACTACCTTCCTATAGCACACTAAGCAGGAATTGCTGCTCATTTGGTGCCTTTTGTGCTGCATAGGAAGATGTTATGGTCTTGAAAAGTTTTGCCCACTGTGAGTAGTAGACACAGGCATGGCTAGACAGTTTTTCAAAGTAATTATAGATACTGGCTTCCTTGAGAATAGAAACCTGAGGAAACTGATGGTGAAGGACAACTCAGTTGGACCAGTATAGCCAAAGGAATAACAAAACTTATGAGAAACATCCCAACATCCTGAATTCCTGAAGCTTTTGTTCAGACAAAAATTCCACTAACCTAGGAAGCTTCTAAAATTATGCACTGCAGTGCCAATCATGTAGCAAATGAGAAACATGAGAAACATGTAGCAAAGAGAACTAAAGTGTGTCAGTCCCTTGCTGAGCTGGGGAGCATTACTCACACTCACTGACACGCTGTAATTGTCAGTATGAAGGAAGGACACCACCCTATATTCATCTAAGCAGAGTCAATTACTGCAGAGCAGCCATCTAACCTTTTCTCCTGGTTCTGTGGGTTTTATTTTGTTTCTCATGATATAAGGTGGCCCAGTCAAATCCTAGAATCAGAGACAGACCTGCCTCCATTTTGCTGTGTTTCAGGAAAAGCAGAACTAGATCCAATGTGAGAAAAAATAATCTTCATATCAGTTTCGAAACACCTGAAAGATTCAAATAAAAAGATCTTGAGTTAACCTACATTTGCTGAATCTTATTTAAATACAGAATGCTTTGTCATCAGATATATTTAACTTCAGACATAAGAATACAGTTCCCTATTCTGCCTCAGAATTAGGCAGAAGTGAATAGATGCATGTGAAGACTCTATTTAGTAAGATTCATTCATAATTAGAATGAAGTCTAGGGGGAAAAAAAACAACAAACAACACCACAGGCTAGCAAACAAAACTATTAAAACACTTTTTCCTGGTTTAAAAAAAAACGGGATTCATTTCTTTGCAACGTGAACCAGGAAAAGCTACTGAACAAATGAAACATTTGCAGCCTGAATTTGCTAGGGTTCCAAGAGCTGCTCTAACTTTCAGCATTGTGATAAATGTTACTGTTCACCAGATTACAGGGAAGGTTTTCCTGCTCTCCTCACATGAGCAGCTTCTCTCTGTCCCTCTCTCTTCCTGGCAGCAGAAGTTTGCACCAAAAGAAACTCTATTAAAGAGAATAAAAGCAAAGGGTGTTAAGTTGGTTACATATTCAGTGAATGAAGCGACATAGTTACAAACAGGAGAACAAACGCTGCAGCAGAACACAAAGCTGCTGTGTTCCAGAAACCTGCTCAAGAAAGAAAGTGCTATTTGTGAAGGAGCAGCTCTTTGAAATTTCACAGCTTGAGAAGTCCTGCATGCCTCACTGAACTTTAGATCAAGCCCTTCTCAGTCTTTTACATTGTTGCACTTAACATTAAAGAATGACGTATTTTCCCTCAAGGTTAATCCCGTTGAGTATTTTTAGTTACAGATAGCAAAGTTTCTCTAAAGGAACCATTTGACAAGTTGTGCAAAAACTACTGCAATAGAAGTTTCATCTTTGGCACATGTATCTATTTGGCAGCTCATTACAGGCCTTATCTAATTGAGGAAAGAATAAACTCTGATAAGTTTTATGGAACTCAAAACCTCTGAAAGTTATTGTGATTAAAACCACAACATGGTATTACATAGCCCTTCAGCTCCACAAATAAACCTTTAAGATCAAGTGACAGAGAACCAGTGAATATATATAGTAAAGAAAACTGGACATAAAGAACTGTGACAAGCATTAAAGGAGGTTTTGATTGAGAGTCCATCATATTCCCCCTTCCCCACCGCCCATCCTATTCATTCTGCAGAATACTAGTAACTGTCCAAAGCAGGCATCAAGTTGGGATCAACCATTGGTTCAATTTCTGATACAACATAACGCCTTTCTACAACTGGGAAGCTCACCAGGTACCTCCAACACTTCAACATGTTTTGAAAAGGAATCCTTGTGTTTTCTGTTCTGTTTGAGCACATCCACCTGTGCAATACAGCAAATGCACTCAGAGTCCCACAGTGCCTCATTCTTGCTCACACAGGTTGATGCATGTGCACTTTTGGCTCTGCTCTATGTGGCTGACATGACTCCAAGGACTTCTTAGGAAGGACTTGCACATAGTGGGAAAAAAAAATCAGCCCAGATGATGATTCACTGGGTGTGGATTGTTTTTATTAGGAAAGAACAAAAGCCTGAAGCCAAAGAATCCTGTTTTAAAAGGAGGTTTCCACACTGAATGCAGACTCCTGCCTGGATCTGGCAGGCATCCTGCTGGCAGGGGCAGGGATCCTGCACTTAGCAACGATACCAGTGAGCTCCAGCAACAATGCCTGGGCACTTTATTTCCCCAGGAAACAGTAGAGAGGATTTGAGGGGGGAAAGCCTCTCCCAGCTATGCCTTGCCAAGCACATGAGAGAGGACAGCCCAAAACCAAGCACAAACCAGGTCCCTGTTTTAGAGTTATTTAACTGAAACCAAATACCAGAGAAGTGCCACAGCTGTTAAAGCCTGGCAACAGTAAACCTGGTAAACTTAGGCATACCTTGGGGGCAGATGTCACCAGAGCACGTGTGCTGGTCTGCTGGATTTTACTGAGTGGTTTTATACTCTGACACAAGCAGTGTTTGACTCTGCAAGAGTAATACTTCAATAAAAAGTTGTGGATTTGTCTTCTAGTTCAGTCCTGTAAGAACTAAGACTCCCATTGATCATAGGCTCAAAATTTCCTCCAGCCACTTGGTAAAGGCCTCAAAGCTACAACTCAAGCAAGTTGTTTTGGCTGGAAATCACAACAAAGGCAGCAGCCTCCTTCCCTGACCTGCTTTCCCAGCAAGGCAGCCTTTGCCAGATTCCTGCCCTTGCTTCTAACAGATGAAGAGTTTTGCTTGTATGAGTGCTTGCTGAAATCTCAATCACATTTTCCTTAAAAAACAAGGAAGCAAAACCGGCTATGGCCCAGCAAGTGTGGTGAACTGTTCCCATCTAGCCCAGGCTGTCTGCTCTTCCATCCTGATGTTTTCAGCTTCCTTGCAGCTTCCTCCCCTTCTCCTGGCTGCTGCAGTGCCAGGTTCTGCTTTTGTGCAGGACTCGGTTCCCCATTGTTTCACCACCTCCCTGAGAGGGGCAAACTTTTTCCATATATGCTGATAGTCGGAGATTTGGTTCCTGTATTCCCATTTAAAAATACACTGCCTAAAGTTCAGCTGTTTCCATTATAATTAGTACTCGTCACTTCCTGCCCCTTCTGGTCTTGGATTTAATCCTCAAACTTCACCTAACACTCTATGCCAAGTCTTGACTTTAAAGGAAGAGGCTCACCTACACTCTGGGATTAATAGCTGCCTATGTAATTCTGACTTGGAAAATTAATCAGACTATTCAATCTCACTTGTCCTTGCTAGAAGCATAAAACTAAAACAACCCTTTTCCCCACAAATTATTTTCCTGCAGGTGATGGGAGAAATTATTTTGAAGCTAGCCTATTTCATAAAATCTAATCACTTACTATATTATCTTGAAGAAGTAACCCTTAGGAAGATATTATTAATGGAGTTAATGTTGGATTAAATTTTCAGAAGCAGTCTGCCTCAACCTGATGAGTCAGTCATTAGGCATCTGAAATGGCAACATGCCTAGAAAGGCAATTTGACATTTAAAGTGACATTAACCCACAGGTTATCATGGGTTGGAAATTTCTCCTGCAAAACGAAAGGACTGGAAATGGAACTAACACATCAAAGTTCAGACAATCAGCCCTTTTGTAACAAACTCAGATAAACATCTCAAATGAAAACAAATGAATTGGGAGTGGAGGGAGAAGGTAGGAAGCATTTTCCACTTTCCTCACCGTACAGCTGGGAAAAAATACAAAAGTAAAAATAAAGGCCCTTCTGCATTTCACTTTTTCTTGGCACTGTTACAGCCAGAGACTTAGAGACCTACTTCAAACTCTTTTCCCACGTTTTTCTTCCATTAGGAACTGGTGCTCCTTCACGCAGTCCCGGCTGGTCACATACATAGAAGCCTGCATGAAGGAGAAGTACATTGTCAACTCCCAACAGCCCTGCCCAAACGGAGCCCCAGACTGCCAGAAGATCATGTAAGTGTCCTAAATAAAACCAGTGAAGAAAAAAGAATTTTCTCTGTAATATCTAAAAGATGTTTTCAACAGTACTGAAGCCTCATCATTATTTCTAGGGGAGTTAAAAAAAATTTCTATCTTCTTTGGTAACCGTGACATTTTGGAATAATGTGTTTAATAAAAAAATGCTTTCTACACCTCGTCAGAATACTACAGCATTCAGGATCAGTCCAAACTTGATTGCAAATGACTCTATTACAATAAATCTAATGCCCAGATCCTTCCTCCCCAGGTACAGGACAGCTCTAAAGCCAGTCTACCAAGTGAAACAGAAGACTTTGAAGTCTTTGCAGTGGAAATGCTGCCCTGGCTTTATTGGCAAGGACTGTGAACAGCGCGGTAAGCAAAGCTGGAGAACAAGTATAGGAATGAATGACTAAATGCCAGGCACAATGGCAAGAAATGAATTTGCCTAATTTTTCTCCTTTTTTTTAGAATTGATGCCTTGTTTTTTCAGTCTGCTGTGTCCCAAATCACAGATACTTTGAGACAAGAGCAGTCGTAATTAGCTGCAATTAGTATTAAAATAGCATTAGCTATTTATTCTTCTGTTAATAGCACCTTTGTCATCGTTACACATGGAGAAAGGTATTAATTTGCTGGAAAGCCTGTCAGACATCCATCTTAGACAAGTCCATCTAGGAATGCCAAATTCCAGGTAGAAACTGGTGACATCAGAAAGCAACACTAGTATGTGAAATGCCCCTATGGTCAGATCACAGGATGAAATCATCTGGCTTGGGAATCACAGGGTGTCCAAGTTCAGAGAAGAGGGCAACCTTCAGTCTGCAGTTCGCATTGCTCCTCCTCTGCTTACCCTGGCTGCAAAGGCACTGGCTCCTTGAGCAGGGAGCAGTTACAGCACAGGCAGGAACAGTGCCCAGACTAACCTCCAGGAAAGCTCCAGGAACAGCCTTTAGAGTGAACTACTGTAACTCATTGCACTGGAGAATAAAGCAGTGGGGGCAGCAGGTTGAGGGAGGGGATTTTGCCCCTCTACTCTGTCCTCCTGAGACTCCACCTGGAGTCCTGCATCCAGCTCTGGGGTCCCCACCTTAAGGACATGGATCTGTTGGAGTGAGTCCAGGAGCACCTCAGCTATGGATGCAGGCTAAGCGAGTTGGGGCTGCTCAGCCTGGGGAAGAAAAGGCTCCAACGAGACCTCAGCGCACCCTCCAGTACCTAACGGAGCTACACGAGAGATGGAGAGGGACTTTTCACAAGGGTATGGCATGTAGTGGTAAGACCAGGGGAAATGGCTTCAAACTGAAATAGGGCAGGTTTAGTATTAGGAAGAAATACTTTGCTGTGAGGGTGGTTAAAGCACTGGAACAGGTCTCCCAGAGAAATTGAACACTTTCCATATTTGGAAGTGTTCAAGGCCAGGTTGGATGGGTCTCTGAGCAGCCTGGTCTAGTGGAGGTTCCCTGCCATGGTGAAGGGGTGGGAACTAAATGGTTTTTAAGGCCCCTTCCAACCCAAACCATTCTATGATTCTATGATCTGTGCACCTGCTAATAAAGAGAGAGAGGAGACAGTGTGGTTTAAAAACCGAATGGTGGTTTAAAAATGGCATTGGCAAGATTTAGCAAATAATACTCAAAAAGCAGAATTTAAACAGATTTAAGAATTCAAATGGAATTAAAGGAATTTAAATGGATAAAAGGTAATTCCCTCTAGCAATTAAGTCAACCATAACAATAAAGGCAAACATAAGTCTGAAAATTTTTCCACACACTATGTCTAACTCATCTACAGACTTCACAGATAAAAATCTCTGTAGGTTTAGCTTTTCTTCACAGATAGCTTTCATCTGTGGGTTGATGTCTTGTTGAACTTCACTTATAATATTGGAAAGATATCACCAAATGCAGTGCAACTATTTTAGTCTCTCTATTGTTACACTCACTGACCAAAACCAGCTCCTCTATCAACATCTTCTCATTTGTAGAGCATCATTCACTGCTGCTGCCACCAGAATGTTCAGGTAACTGTGGAACAAGGAAGAGGAATTTTCAGGTCTCTAGATGGGACCCCCAGAAAAGAAAAAAAGCCCCATTTATTTGCAAAAGACTAACTTCTTATGAGCAAAGCTTAGCATGAATTAAAAATCCCCACACTATACTGCATAGCACTGCCATGTATGCAATGTTGTTTGCCAGTGCAAGGAAAGTAAGTTCTCCAGAGAAGGTGTTCTTTCCCCAGGAAGCCTGTCTCCATACCATTTACATGACACATGAAATTCCTGTGTGGTCTTGCTAAATTGCAGTAGCTTCTGCATCTAAAACATTTTCACAGCTGTATCATATCTCAATTGCAGATCCTGATTTTATTCTGGTGCCAGGAACTGAAACTGAAGGACGAGAAGAGTTCTCAAACCACAGTATGTGCTTGAAGTTATTTTGTTTGTTATCCTTTTACCTCTCAGTCACTGATCAGGAGAAAAAAAAAGAGAAAAAAAGATTTGAAACCGTAATTTTAAAGTGATATGCTATGGACAAACTCTCTAGTGAAAGCATTCTCTGGGAAAGCTTTGAAAGAATACATTTATTGACATAAATGAGGGCTTTTGCTATAACACTCTGTGAATGTTCACAACAAAGCATCCCAAAGTTTCAAAGCCGTCTGGTCAACAGTGGATGCCAGCTGGTGCAGAGCCTTACCCCTTTCAGGGGCATGGATGTTAACCCCTTGCTCTGCAAAGTGGGTTCACAGGACAGCACACCATGCTCACAAAAATCTACCAGAAAAACAATCCACTGAAAATGCTATTTTAGAACGGCGCCCCAGAAGCTGAGACTAAAATTACAAGGTACCCTAGATTTGTATCTCAGGCACTCCACCCTACCAGCAGTACCACAAAAGACCCTCCCTTACCACCTGGGAAGTGGTGTGGCTTGCAGTGCTATTAAGGGCCTTTCAGCAATTAGCTTCAGGGAAGTATTGCACACTTTGAAATCTACAGGTGAAATTCACAAGTATTTATTTAGAAAAACATCGGTTAAAAGGCCCCTCCATGAGTCAGCTCTGACACACACTGTGCTCCTGATTCCTCAGTGGAATATCTCAATTGCTCTTTCATCCCCTCCTTTTATTCTAGGCTGTTAAACCTTGCCATCCTTTCAGTCAATGGCTTGAAAAGAGTTAGTATTCCAAAACATATTTCTGGCATGGGGAGACTTCTAATTAAGAGCATTTTATTGCCATCATGGTGGTTGTAGCTGAAGTTCTCTGCAAATATTTGAATATATTAGGTTTCCATCACTGTTGGAAAAAATCCTTGCAGATAAACTGCAATTTAAGGTGCCAGAAATCAACAGACCCCCTAAATGTCAGTGCAAAATTTTCAGAATAAAAACCAGACAGGTGTTCTCAGAGGTCTTGCATGAATACCTGTCACCTGGTCGCTGCACCCTGTTGCATGACTCTGTTTTTCTAATCTTGTGACTAGTGTCAACATCAGTGGATTCAAGAGAAATGTTCGAAGTCATTCAAAATCATGAGGCTTTACTGGATGATCTTCAAAGTGATATTCATCAAGCAGCCAGCACCTTAGGTGACTTACAGAGACTATTTGAAAACAACGGTACAAGCATGGTGTTAGAAGTGAACAAGAGCAATTCAGGTGAGAGGTCTGATGCAGAATTATCAGCCCATGACAGGCCCTGTGAAACCACACAAATCAGAAAGAAAATGTGAAAGCAGAAATACCCTGATATTCCTTGGTCTGCTGGTTGCTTCTACAGACAGAAAAAATGGGTGCAATCCCAATGCAAATGAATGGACCAAAGAGTAACTCAAAATGGGAAATGAGAGGAAAGGCATTGTTCAGAATATGCCTTAATCACAGAATAAAGAGGTTGCTTATATTTAAATTTTGTTAACCTTACTATTCTGCTTCTATGGCTTCTTCTCTTCTGTGGGGATGCAGAGTATAGATCTGTTCTTTTTCCATACTCATGCTATAGACTCTGATGTGTGGAATAGCACACTGGCATTACATGAAAAAATGTAACATTTGACCCATCTCTGGAACATGGTTTCTGCCATATACAGGAATGAGAAAAAAAAGAGCTGCTAAATTTAACCTACCATAGTGAGCCACTGGCTTGCAGAAACACTTTCTAACGATACAGATTATAGTACTCAGTGAACTTCAAGGCACTTGAGTTTGAACTTTAAAGTCAGAAACTGAGCCTTAGTATAATTCTCACACAGTCCAGATACCTCACAGATTTTTCAAGTTATTTACTCCTGACCTAGAATATTCAGCTGTTAAGATGCTATATAACCTTGTGGAGTTGAAAGCATGAGAAAAAGAACATTATGACACAGTCAAAAAAGGAAGAGCCCACCAACTAAGAACTGTTGAGAAAATGGACAGTTATGGCCACTGGAAAAACCACCACCCCATCCAGGGGTTTGAAAAGCATTATTTTAAAGACATAAATGGGGAAGTCAATACATATCCAAGTTATTTTCTGTTCACTCTTAGACACCATGTGATTCATAGTAACCTTGATTTAACAATAGGTTATTTTTGCAATTGTTGAAATTTATCATGAAGTCAGATTCTGGGGTCAGACAGCAACTACTATAGAAAAATGAACACTTCAGTTAACCTGTCTAGATTGTATTCCAAAAGTAGAACTTAAATTTAATTTTTTTTTTCAATTGTATTAACAGATAATCAGGAAAGGCTTCTGCAGCAAGTTTTGTTCCCTCATGTGGAGAATTTTCTAAGAAAACATTTTAACCCAGTGTGGGCAAGCTTCAACAAAAGCTTACAGAACCTCTCCAACATAGTAAGAAACCTGTCCCATGATGTGGAAGCCAACAAGAAAAGCATAGAAAGATTCCAAGAAAGCACTGTGCCCAAGAAGGAATTCCAGGAGCTGGGAACTAAATTTGAATCAAAAGTCCAAGAAAACATAGTGAAAGTTGATCAGGCAAAAAGAGATATAGAGAACAAAGTGCACATGCAGCAGGCTAATATTCACTATAATCTCAGCATGATCAAGGCAGACACTGACACAAGACTCAAGAAGCTTCATAAGATACAGCAGTCCCATTTCTTAGCTTTGAACAACAGCATAGCAAACATAAAACAAGAGCAAAACCTTCTTGAAATTAAATTGGATGCTTTGAAAAAAAATTTAACGGAACTCTCTTTACATCATGGTCCCAAAGATGAAAACAGCCAATTAACCATCAAACATATGAATGAAATACTGTCAGGGCATGCCAAGCAGCTTAAAGAACTTTACATGGAGTCAGATGTGGCCTTTCAGAATATTGCAGTTTTAGAGAGGTGGTTTAAGGAGTTAAAGAAAAACATCTCAAAGTACAGGCCAGAAGATCTTACAATAACTTTAGCTGAGAAATCAGTTATTATGGAAGATAACAATGCAGCAATGGAAAGGCAGATATCAGAGCTCAACTACACTCTCTCAAACCTCCAGGAAAACTATTCAGATCTGCTGCGGTACATGGAGGAATGCAATTGCCACAGAATATCTACTGACACTGATGTACTCGAGGAAGAGCCAAGGAATAGCACTTATTCCCTTGAAGATACCCAGTCAAAGGATATGAAGCACTTGGAGTCAGTTTTCAGAGATTTCTTCAAGAGTGAAATTGAAGAGCTCTCCTCAGCTATTCCGTCCATCCATCTGTCTCTAAACCTTCGTCAAGAGGAGAACAGACAGCTTCAGTCACAGGTTACAGCTTTTTCAGAAGACATGGGCTTGCTGAAGAAGAAAGATGAAGAAATTCATCGACACATCATGTATCTCAACAGCTCTTTTAGCTCTCTTTTGAAAGATGCAATGCGGCATGAAGAAGCACTGGAGGCTTTACTGAGACATGAATTTCTGGATGTCTTTTTTGAAGATGATTTTAGTAGCTTAATACCATCAGTATTTCAGCTGCAAGAATCACTCAGACACTTCTCAGATAAACTGCAAGAACAAAATGTGACTTTAGAATCTCTTACGAGGAGATTTCATCCCTTGGAGAGAAGTCACCGGAATAATCATGATGCTCACAGGCCTCCTAAGCACCCCGAGGAGGAAACACAAACCTCCTCAAGTCTACATGAAGTCAGCACTCAACGTAGTGTCATAGAACACATGGAACCTAACTATGAGGCTGCCAAAGATGACTCCTTGGAGAGCTCAGCTTATAATGATATCATGACTCTGAAGAATGATATCAAACACCTGAGCCTGGCAATCAAGAGGCATGAATCCAGAGGTGACACAAGCCTCTGCTGCAATCATACAATAGCAAATGTGATTGAGCCACTCAACGTTTCTGTAGAAATTCTCTCTGCGGATTTAGCAACCATCAAGCGGAATCTGGAGGAACATCTGGTGACTTTCAAAAAACTATTTGGAAGCAATGAAGGATTAGATGCCTCAAATATAAGTCTGGATGTTACAAAGATTCAGTCAATGCTGCACAAAAAAGGGAGAAGGCAACAGAAAGGTCAAGACAAGCAAAGAGACAAGAAAAGGTCTGAGAAGCACAGAGAAAATGCACAAGCAATAAGTGGAAGAAATACAGTGCAGACAGAATTTGTGGAAAAAGGTGTGTTCTTTTCTTTTACTTGCTCATGTACAGGTCTAGCTTCTTTCTAGGCCCTGATGCAAGTTCCATACATAGAGCTTATTAGTATTAGTTAAAAGAACTATCAGGTATCTTGTGGGATGCTGGAGGGAGAAATTCTGACATTACTTACATCCTCCCCCTCCACCAGTTTGAGTAGAAAAAAAAAAGCAGTTTGAGTGAGAAGCAAGTTGATATTCTGCTGTATTTTGGTTAAGGCAAATAAAATCACACCTGTTATAGCTGCTAGGAAATAGGTCTTGAACTAATTCAAATTCAGGTGTTTAGAAGACAAATTTTGTTTGTAGATGCTCATGTTAATGCAGTAACAATCTTCTCTTAGTAAGCTGATGTGGAATGCTTCTTTTTCCCTGTTACTTTGTTACTTGGCTCTGGAAGGAGTGTACTCAAAGCACCAAATCCTTCTCAAGACAGACAGACGCATTAAATGAGCTGCTATAATTTGCACAAGTGGAACAGGCAGCACTGACCAGAGGGCACATACTCCCTCTCTTACAACCAAGCTTCAGAGACAAGTTTTCAGCTTATACTTCACCGGAACTAGCCAGTTCCCTTTCCCTGTAAGCATGTGACCATAAACACCTGGTAATTACAACCACCAGAGTTTTAACATTGGCTTTTATGATTGCAACCCTTGCTATAGACTAACAACAGAGCAATAGCAGAGCAAAAATCAGCCCCTTTAGGCAGCTGTGCTGCAAAACTGTAGTTAAGACTGAATAAGCAGAGAACATACTCTTAACTAATTTATTTTTGGGACAGCAAAAGAGTGCTCTCTTTTTCCCCCTGGGTGGTCCCAGCATTATACTTTTCCAAGAGTTCCAGAGAATCATTTGATCTGCTCCAGGGCACATAACCATTTCCAGTGTCTAGCTTTGCAAAGAAGCATATAAAAATCTGGCCTGATAGGGATTCACCTTGGGGATCCCGGGGAGAGAAGAGCGCTCACTCACTGCTAAAATCCTGTTCCTCTTTCTTTTTCAGACTCGTTGGTGGCATTCCATGTGGGATTCTCAGAAAGAAAGGATAAAGAAAAAACTGTGAGGTTTAACGAAACGTACCTCAATTACGGAAACAGCTATTTCTCTGAACATGGCCACTTTAAAGCACCACACAAAGGTGTCTACCTGTTTGTCATCTCTGTGGAGTTCAGCTCAGGACCAGCACTGGGACAACTCTCCTTCAGCCGTGGCTACAAAAGAACTCTCTCAAGCAGTCAGAGGAAAACCCCACAAGGAAACACCATGACTACTTTTGCTATAGCAGAAATGGAGAAGGGAGAGACAGTATGCTTTGAATTGCTGCACGGCTCTGTAGTGAAGCGAAGCCCACCTGGGACAACTATGGGTGGATTCCTAATATCTAAAACTTGAATAGTGACATTTATGTTTTAATAATCTCCTTCCATAGATGCAATGGATGCATTCACTATTGCTTCATCTGTGATGTATTCAATGCTACTGCATGTGTTTAAACATAGCACTACCCTAGGTTTGTCTTCATGCTTCTTTTCTGGAAGTGTTTGGCTTTTAATTAGTTGCTTATGAGCAGCAATGGGATTTTCTTTCCAGTGAAAAGCTAATGGTTTGGACTCCAGATGTATGAGCACACACATCACATCCCCACATTCTTCCAATGTGAGAACTGCACATAAATGTTTTGTGGGACTTTCTTCACTTTTAACACAAATTTCTCCTTTCCCTTGGCAAAAGAATATCCTCTCACAACAAATACTCCCAGTCAGTGGCAAGGAAAAGATTTTAGGTAGGCCTGCACACTTCCATGTTATGTGGATGGTACCTTAAAACCCAGATCCAGGGCAATTTTACCTTTTAGTTCTCTGTGGACCACAGACTATCTTGGAAACTTCTGCAACTCACTCCAATGTTTCAGTTTGTGCACAACACGAACACTAGAAGAGATCCATCAAACCCAGTAAAATTCATTCTGTTGCCAATATTTGCAAGCAAGGATCTCCTAAATGGTCCAGTCTTTGTTTCTTGGCCTGTGATGTATTTCAGCTACACTGCAAAAATGTAAAGTATTGTTAAGATGAATTACATTTACAATTAGACACTAGGAAAATGTCAACAATATTTTAGAAATATTGGTGAAAATGCAGTTTATTTCTAAAGTTAATCCTGAAGATTATCATTAATTCAGTCCAGAGTTCAGTATTCAGTAAATATTTTGAAACCAAGCAAGCAAAACCAAAATCAAAAGGCATGCTCATTGGTCTGTTGTCACTGCTGAATATAAATTTGTAATTAGAGTAAATCAAAGAGTAGAACTTCTGAAATATAAAGGGTTTTTTATTTCCAAAACTTCAAAGTGACCATGCCTGGTCATTCTTAAACTTTTCTCTTGTCAAATAAAACTTCCCAAAGACTTTCACTTTAAAGAAATTCAAATATTGTGGTATTTTTATCTATCCTAATTCCTTACATAGCAATATTAAAACAATTAAATTTGCCAAAATTAAATGCACTTTGAAATTTCCTGTATTTTTAATGAAGATATAAATTATTATGCAAATTGCACCCTTTTAAGGTAGCATTTTTTAACAAATCTATTCTGCTGTTAAGAATTTTCTCCCCACCTACCTGAATTCTAAGCCATACTAACCTATCATTAATTGTTAAAAACCACCAACACATCGGTACCAACACACAACGCACTTAAAGCAACAGTCGTACATGCAGACAATACCTATCTTTTGAAATAAAGCTACAAAGCAATTTCAGCTACTGACTTGCTGAGAAGATTGTTTTCTCTATCCTGAAAAACCCAAGAAAACTAACAACAAGAAGTGCTCCTTATCTCCTGGCCAATGCTGATTTCCACAGGAGATGCCCAGGCCAGGTGCTCCTGTTTTTCTAGCATGGAGCCATGGCTCACACTGCTCTGCTGCAGGCAGCAGAAAGTGCCTGCAAACTCACTGTCATTTTCTGTCCCACTTTTGCTCATAGTATCTAAGGGAAGAAAGAGAAGAATAAAATTGAAAAGGTGAATGAAGAAAACCATCAAATTGTAAGATTAGGTTCTTTCAGTACAAAGCTACCATCCTGGGGTGGCTCGGATGGGTTTTTACCAGTGTTCCTCCAATTCCTGACTTTTGTGGTGGCAGCATTCTGCAGAGCCAGGCCAAGTGTGCTGCCTAGGTCAGGGTGGTTCAAGGAACACCTCATCTTCAGTGCACACCAATTCTGCATCTATCAGCCAAATTCCACAATAAGTACCACTGGGGAATATGTGTATGTTACATACGGGGGATAGGATACATGTGTATATTTCAGAACACTTTGTTTTTAAAGCTTTGACAAAAAGCTTCAATTGGAAAGAAAACCACTTGGAAATGGACACAGGAGATAGCAGAGAGCACTGCAGTTCATCCAGCCAGGTTTTGTGTCCTTCCTTGTGTTTACCAGAGTACTTTTGTTGAAGAATATGCCAGATGAGTTCAGAGAACACTGATTCCAGAGTGAACAAAATGTTAATTTAAAAATGTTTTTGCATTCTAAAGATGTCTTCAAATATGTGCTTAAGTTTGCCAACTGCACATACAAAGAAGACACACTTGACTGGAAGACTAATTTTTATGGGGCAAAAAATTAATCAAAGACAATGGGATAAATCACTCTGCTGGCTGCATAAGCCAGGAAGACTGACTTCCTTCTCAAGCAACAAGAGAACGATGATGAATCTACTGGGCTGTGGTTTTGTTTGTTCAAAGCAATAAACCAGCTTTTAAATAAGCCTCCATCTAAACCTCCTGCAATTTTTGGTGGGATGGTTGTTTGGGCTTTTTTATTAGATCAACATAACCACACCACTATGACCTGTATTTTTAGGCAAACTAGAGAAATCAATTTAATGAAGATAATTTAAAATACAGCTATTGGTTGGCTCAGTGGATTTAGGAGACTTACCACACATGAAAAACAACCTGCAGCTGACCATAGGCACTGGGAAGAGTTGTCTGTAAGAGCTCCAGCTTCCCTCACAGCAGACTGACTAAACTAATGTGCCTGACGGCCAGGCAGCAATAGGCACAGAAACGTGTGCTCACTCCAGGATACAGATATCTGTAATGTCAATCTGACACTCATATTTAAAAATAAAGGCTTCCAACAGCTTTTAGTACTTCCTAGAAACCTGCCAGAAAACATTGCCACTGCTTCAAGTTTCTGTATTTCCAGACTAAAGCACTAAGCTTTCTAATAAGGTAGAAAGATGTGCATCTTAGTGCCTTCAGGGAATTATTTTGTTACTGATCTGCTGCTTTATGAATGTCAGTATCTTATAGTACATTTTAAAACTAAAGTCTCCTAATGTTTTTTTTTTTTTCTTTTCCATTAATAAGACAATCTCCT
The DNA here is from genome assembly GCF_031753505.1 of Anomalospiza imberbis. Lineage (NCBI taxonomy): Eukaryota > Metazoa > Chordata > Aves > Passeriformes > Viduidae > Anomalospiza > Anomalospiza imberbis. Next base: position 8,881,812 of record NC_089688.1, on the reverse strand, counting down.
TACTGTACTCCAAATTCAAGTACTGACTGTATCATATATAAACAATTTTACTTTCTATAGATCCAGCAATGCCTGAATTCTTCAGATAATATTCACATCAAGCCAGAGTCTGAAGCCCAAGGAGGTCTCCTCATGAAGCACTCAGGAGGTGGTCAGCCCATACAGCGGTCCTTTCCTGGCTCTGATTCACAGCTGATACTGATCTACTGCATTAGCATCAGTGAGAAAGACCAAAGTGGTGTTCTGGGGAAAGGTGAAGATAAAATTGCAGAAGGAATTAAGGAAATTATTAGAATTAAATTTGATCCTTTCTGAATTTAGTGATACTTCTACTATTTATTCAAAAGCTTGTGCTTCAGTTTGCTAACTACTCAGTTTGCTTTTTGGTGTGACCACAAAAGATCCATGTATGGTGTTTACACATTTCACTGGATGAAGCCGTTTCCCGTCTTAGATACTGATGCAAGCTCATCAGTAACATATTCTATATAGTGCTCAAACCCGCCCATTTATAACGGAGAACATTTTCGTATTCATTACTAGCAGGCAGCAGAACTTACTGTCACTCAAAACTCCCCAGCATTTTCCCAAATCCTTTCTTTAGGACACGGCACCACCCCGTGGCCGTTGCACAAAGCAACACCGAGAGAAAAAGCCGCTCGTCAGAACACGGACAGGTGCAAACACTTACCCACAATTTTCCTTATGTCCTCCTGCAACGCTAACATGAAATCCCCGTTTGAAATCCAACCACGACCCTGCAGCCACTGAAGACATTCCATTCCAAAACAGCCACAACCACAGGAAAAAGGTTTACTTTGCCAAGATACTAATTTAAGGAGACAAAATCTTTATGCAGTCTAATTTCCTGGTATTACGTGTTACAGACAGAAAGGCTTGAGACTACATTGCTGATCTTTCCACTGCACTTTCCAGAACCATACTGCAAGAATTTAACACTTGATTGTATAGGAAAAACAAATCAAGGCTTATAATTGTAATATATTGGTAACAGTTTTTATGATGTTCAGATATCAAACCTTTCTAGCTACTGTAAAAAATATGTATCTAAATCTAAAATTATTCCTGATTAAATGCAAAAAGAGAACAGAAACTGATCTTACTTCTTTCTCCTTGTAAACTAAGGGTGAACTCTATGGAGAGTAGAAGCCAATACATTTCTGCAATGAGAGAATTCTGACACTCTCTTCATAGTACTCACAGGTGAGATATCCCCTAGACTGGTCTTCATTTGCTTGAATCATAAAAACCAGAGTAAATTTACCAAGAATACAGAAGCTCCTGCATATTTTTGCAACAAGCAGTATATAGACATATTAAACTCAAATCTCATAACTTGGACACTATTACACAAAAAGAATGTTGTAAACAGAGGGAACAAAAAGCAACTACAAAATTCCCCATCCCTTTATTTTTCCTCTTTTTACGTGGTGAGCTTGAGACAAATTTATATGGATAAAACCAACATGTAGTGAACTTGCATATGTTCAAATAAAAGTATTATTTGATTTTTACTTACTTTTGGCTTTGCTGTAACACAGGGATAAAAACCAGGAGAAGGAAACACTATTTTTTACTGTTGTGCCCAAATTTAAATTTCGTGCAAAGAATAAAGAGCTTGAACTTAGAGAGCACCACATACTTTTCAATATCATTGAACAATAAAAGCAGTAATTAACAACTTATTCAGAGACTTTGGGGGGGAAACCATAAACGAGGTACGAAAAAGTAAGGAGTTATTTAGTTACAGTGTTAGGATTTCCAAGTCATTACATTTTTAAGGCAAAATCTTATAGTAACAAAACACATTACTAATGTGTACTAAAATAAGGTTATTTACTTAAAAATGATACATTGGACATAATCTGTGTACAGAACAAGCAATTCATGGTAAACTCAATAAGGCACCTTCTAAAGCAGATGCTGTACAAAATACATTAGTGTGTTACATTTTTAAAGTAGTATTCTACACTTCTGGCATATAACACACACAAGAGTGTGACCATTTGTCTTGTTCCACTCTTCTTTCATATTTTATTTACATCTTTTCTAAGTTAACTACAATGTTATTTATTCTTCTTGTATACAATATAGTACATTTCATTTTGGGCATGTCATGTCAGAGCACAAATGTCACTACATGATGTGGGCTTCTATAATTGCATTAAACAGTAAAATATCACAAAGCAACAATTACATTAGATTTGTCAAAAAACCAGAAGTAATGTGCCCTCTACTTCTGCTGTACAACCAAGGCTGAGCACCGTGGTTCCATAAGGACTGTACTGTGCAACACTGCCAGCTGCTTTTAGACATCACCCCTACTTGGAATAAAGACTGTGGGCACAGGATAAAGACTTAACTCAGAGGCACTGTCAGGAGAAGGAGCAAAGGCTAAATCATTCTAATATTTCACAGAAGATGAGCATGTAACTTCCCTTTAAAAATATTTGCAATAGCAAAAGAATGTTTATTAACTTTTATCTCTGCTCTTCAAACACTTTTAGACCATTAAAATACAGTCAGTTAAGACAGAGTAGATGAACTGTATCCAAATGATTTGTTTTATAAACACATTCAAATGGTCATTTAGATCAAGATCTAAAATTTGATTCTAGACGACTATGGAGGTAACTTATAATATTAATTTTACATTTCATTCAAGACCTCAAAAAGGCTAATTAAGGAAATAATTCAGAAAAAAATGATGGATATTGGGAAAACTCTTTCTTCAGGAAAAATTACATTAAGTAAAATCCAGAATAAACTCAGAATGTAAGCCTAATTTTCTCTGTAGGAATACCACATTTCTGGTGGAATTTACAAGTTAACCAGGAACATAAAAACTTTCCTTTTAGTTGCTGTAACAATAAGAATGAAGTGACTCCAATTACTTCCATCTAAAATCCCATGGAACAGGTTCAATAAACATAAAAATCCCTCCATATGAGTGTTTAAGAACTTCCAAGGCACAGTCTTGATACTCCCCAAGGTATTTTCCACACAGTTGATTTTTGTATTAAAAAAAACCAAAAAACACATTTGTCAGTTTTGGAGGATATTTTTTTGAATGACAAATGCTTAAAATTCTGACCACTAAAAATGAGATTAAGCACAGTCCAATAGAAGATTCTTATTACCATCTCTAACCTTAAAGGCTTCTGAACTGTACAAGATTGCATGAAGCAACAACTTACCTTTGGAGTAAGGTAATTATGCTTACTTAAGTAAAAATTAATGGGCTGGCTTAAGAGTACATTTTTCTTTTCCCAAATGATTAAGTATCAGTATAGACATCCTTTAGTGCCAATGTTTTGTTGAGTATCGGAATCAAGGAAGCTGCTGTTCAGCACAGCAAGAACTACACATGCACGATACATTTGAGTATGAACAGAGTAACTGAAGTGCCGATAAATTAGGTTTAAGGCAAAAAAGATTTTTTTTTCCCTCTCAAAAAATCATCTTTGCAGCAGTTGGTTCCCTCTGTGTTAAAGTAAACTTGAAAATTAATTTAGGTCCCAAGGTGTCTAACCATCCTATTGCTGCCTTGCAAATACCTAAACAATGGAAAAGAAAATAAGGGAAAATTTACAAATTATTGAAATTCATACTTCCAGAAGGGGCTTCCTGAACAGCTGGGAAAAATGAACTAAAAAAAAATTCACAAAACATGTTTACAGCAAATGATGATGTGGCAAATCCTAAAAGAAATGACACAATATTCTACATAGGACGGGGTTAATTTAGACAGATCTCCATGCTCTGAAAGTTTAACCTAGCAGGGTGCCTACATAAACATTTTTTCCTTCTTATTGATAAAAATTCTAGAGAAGGAAAAAAAAAAGCTTATCCCTTACTTTTTTTTGGATTATACCAAAAGTTTTCCAACTACCTGTGCAAAAATTATGTGCGAAGACATGATTAACAATTTCAAAATCATCATATATTTCTTGGCAATGGACGGAGAAACTTTTTTTTAAAAAGCCCTTTATCATGAGGATTGTGGCACAATATCATAAATCTCTTGCTGTTTTCAAATAAGTTAAAGTTGACATACCTATGAACTTCTCAGCCAGAATACATATTAATACTTAAAGGCATTACTAAACAAAAGTAATGACTTTATTTAAAAAAAAAAGTCCCTTGAAATAGCTAGTTTTCTATAAAATATGTAGAACTGTTAAATAAAGTCTGTACATCACAATAGAAAATAAAAATACTGCAATCTTTTGCCTGACCATTTACATTATGGGAACTACAGGATTAAAACAAAAAGTTAACATGCTAAAAGGTTGTAATTGTTCACAAATCACATTACTTCTGTGTTACATTGCTTTGTATCAGTTGCATTTTCAAGGGAAATTTAAACATATCAAAACAATCTCTATGTAAATATTTTAAGACAACAAATAATCCGGCATAAATCAATCTGAAGTTTTAACAATTTCATCAATTCTGCTATTATTCTTAACCTTTTTCTTCAAATCTCAACTATGGCGTGTGTGTGTGCATATATCTAATTGTACAGATGTACCTAGGACTAGGTATTTGTTGTTTGGGTTTTTTTTTACTGAAGCACACAGTATAAATAACTTCCCTTTTTAAAGATACCTAGAACAAGATTTACAGTACAAAACTATAGGCACTTAAATTATCAAATAGATTCAATGGTTCCAATACTGTGTGTTCAATCTTCAGACGATTCATGCTTTGAAGCTTCAACTTGAGTTATGGTACTATTTTCTAACTTGCAAGTAGAAGTGCCAAAGGAGTTATAAATCATTAATTCTACTTTACAGTAACCTCATGGAGGGTTCTGGCTTCTATACACCTTGTGTGGGTCAGTGGTGAAAATGGGGGAACTTCAGTTTCTCGTGCAGGTCGAACAGTTGGCACAATAAAACCAAGTTTTACAATTGTGCTGACTTACTGTATCTTCATGATTTAATTTCAATACCATTCCTCCCAAACCTAACTAGAACTTACAACACCCACTGATTTACCTTGTCTCAAATCTTCACTTCCACTAAGTGGCCCACAGATGTGGCCTCCTGTGTCTACATCAGAGCAACCCAGTTCCAAATCTTCTGCACACTGTGGATGTGATCTTCAACAGTTCACATACTCACTTCTCCTGGTTTTGACCCTTTACTGCGTTCTCTGATCTTCAGAGCACCGAGAGCTTCCTGCGTTTTTTTGTGTCTGTAGACCAGACTTGTTCTCAAGCCTTTGGAAACTCACCTTCTACCTAGTTTTGTCAAATGATGAAAGAGCACATGGCTACAGCTGACAAATCCCTTCCTTTGTGGGAAGAAATTCAGAGCCTGACAGACACCTATCAGAGTCCCAATACAGCAGGAAGGCAAAACACATCACCATCAGTCTTTCTGCTAAGATGTAAAGTATTCTATGGCAAAAATGCTGGTTGCATGTGGCACTGTGAAAAAATATGACAAATATCAGGGATCCAATTATGAAGCTCTCTCTAGGCTGCAAGTGAGATGACCAAAGCAGTCTACATCTCTAGAAAAGATTGTTTCAAGCTCCTTACAGATTTAGGTAGGCATTGCTTAATTAATTAATGGTTCACATTTTTACAGTTCTCCTTGTGACCAAATAAAAAACAGAAAAAAAATTAAAACTGAGATTTCAGAAGATAACTTAATGGCAAAAGATTCAGCAGCAAATCTCTGATTGTGGAGTCATAAAATGCATGGAGCCCTGACCATAAAACTTTGTTCATTTAAATGTTTCTTATATAATCCAAATGACAGCAAAATAATCCTGGCACACACATAAAGGCATAAAGAACTGTTAAACTGAGTAGTATCACAAACAGATTAATAACCTACAGGCTGTTTCACCAAAACTTGGTATGGATTGACTAGGTTTTATCAGGTAGAAGGCAGAAAAAAAAAAGCTTATATTCTCCATCTCTGTTGAATCCATATAGCTTGTTAGGCTTTCACAGAAAGCACTGTAATCTGAACATTCAATTCAGTACCCAGAGTTTTACTGGAGACTCACTAAGTATGATTGAAGTCTCAATGCAGCTCAAACCAAAACAAAATGTGTATTTTCTCAAGGCTGTCCATATATTTAGCACGTAGTGTATAGAGGCTCTCAGTATCATGGTCTATGAAGTACTGAAAGATTTCATTAGCAGCCTGTAGAAGTGTGCTGAGAAAATATACTGAATCTCAGTTATTTCCTCTTCTTTATTTTTCTCTTCCTCACTCATGTTTGAGTGAAAAGATCTAGGGAGTCCAGCTTTGCTCTCCAAAGTCAATTTCCTATGTCAAATCTTTACATCTTGTGATTCCACCATCTTGGCAAGTGTCTTCTTGATCCTCAAGGCAGTGAGCCTTGAGGCAGGATTATGAGCCCAGCACTCAGACATCAACTTCAATATTGCTCTTAAACACTGCAGAAGGAAAAACAAAGGCATGCTTGAAACAATCTTGTAACAATCACTACATCCACAGTTATAATTCTGGTTTGCTATCAAGCTCAAATTATAGAACTTTCAAGTTCAAAAAGGTGCAACTTCCAAATTTTCTGCAAAATTGTTGGTAGAAAACTATTATAAAGAGATCTGCTGAAGGAAAAAACCCCAAACCACCCCAAACCCGACATCCACATGCCAATCCTTCTCATCCCACCACATCACTGCCTAGTATTACAGTAGCTGGAACTAATGGAAGTGTTGATTTAGTCTCTCAATGATGCATTACCAGAACTTCTCTGTACAACTCAAGAACAGTGGTATAAATATGGCAGCAATAAACAGAAATATCTCCACATATATGGCTGCAAAACCATAGAGAATTCTTTCAGGGAAAATGAAGATGTGACAACAGTTCTTTCAGCAGTCAAAAAAAAAAAAGGAGAAAACTGGTAATTCACAGAAGTCAAGGACTTGGGGAAGAATGAATATGGCATATTTAATTTGCTATGTGAAATAGTTATGTCTTATTTACTGTGTTCAAGCTGTGGCCCTTTAAAAACACATATAAATGAGAGTATTTTAGTTATAGCACAGACTGTCCTGTGATGTAACAGTAAAAAAGGAAAAAATGGAAGAGAAAATCCATAAAGGAATTGCTTTATCTTTCATGAAATATTTTATGCCACAAACCAATAAGCTATATCTATTAAGACTAATAAAATTAATTAAAAATAATTTAAGTTTTAGCTCCAATTAAACTCTGAATATATTCCACTATCTAAAATACACAATCTCAAGTACAGCAGTAATCATATACTTGCATACTGCTTAAGGGTATATTCCCCTCAGATCACTGAAAAGATACATTAAAAAAAATACAATATTTTGAATTGATCTCAAGCATGTCTTTCTCCTATTATTGCTATGAGGTTTTCAAAGTATCAGAATGTGTGAATGCAGTCCTACTTTACAACATTTTAGTATTTATTAAACTAAAATACCACCCCATATTAATGAACAAACTGAAGCAGCTTTTCCTCTGAGCACACTCACTTCATCGCTGTTCCATCTGTTCGATACCACTGGGCGTAGGCGCTTGACACACACCACTTCTCTCATGTCCTCATAGGATGGATCATTTGGCACCATGTCATAATATGGCAACTGGTACTCTTCAACAATACCTGGAGATAATTGTGAAAGATTAGGAACAATTAAAATAAAAAAATCTACATATCTCCTCTTGGATTTCCTTAGCCAGGAACAAAAATTAACTTTCTGCCAAGTTAAACTCACCACACTGTGAGTTTTACTGTGGTAAAAATCTAAAAATTCCACTACAACAATAATTTACCATAAAAGCTACACTATTATGATTTTTAACTTTAGTAGCTACGATGATTCTTTGTAGTGCCTTTGATTTTTCTAATCTACTATATGCTTTTTCTAATCTACTATATGCTACAAAGAAGCACAGAGAAATATAAGATGGAAAAAGAATACAGGTGAAGATGCATAAGGATGCAAAAGAAGAATAAAAGAAAAGCTAGGATGAGTCACAGGAGTATTTGTCAGACTATTACTACTGCTTTTAAAGAATACAAGCCTAATGACATAGCAAGCTAATTATATAATTTCCTGGTGAAGCATTGCTAGAGTGAGGGAAGGGCCTGGTAGATTTTATACAGAATATTTAAAAGTTTACCTCCTGTGACACAGCGCCGAGCCATTTCCCAGATGATCAGCCCAAAACTGTAGATGTCAGCCATGATGTATGGCTGGAAATGGTTTTTATTCAGGCTTTCATCCAGGACTTCTGGAGCCATGTAACGTTTTGTTCCCACTCTGGTGTTCAAGGGAACGTCAACTTCGTTTGTGTCACTATATGAAAACATTAGCAAGTTACTGAATTGTGGACTGTTACAAGGCATGAAATCCTGTATGGCACAACCACTAAACAGAAAAGTCTCTGTCTCCATAGAACTTAAATGAATAAAAGTATTTAATAATACTATTAAAATATCACATTTTCAATTAAGTTTCAACTGCCTATATGCTGTTTAAATTTTCTATGAAAGAATTTACATGATTGCAATTACTATGAAAGGCTAGTTTTAAATTAAAAAAAAAACAGTCTCCATTTCCTCTACAAAACTTTTGTTTTCCATAAGAGTATTTTCATTGTTTCTTAACAAGCTATTTTCATCATGATGTCTACCAGCATTCAAGAACTACATTTTACTACATCTGCCTTTTAAAACTGAGTATCTAGTGCATTAAATAAAAAAATGACGTGAAAGCTTTCCGATGACAGAGGATTTGTTACCTGTTGAACTTGACTGCAAGACCCAAGTCTGCAATGCAGCAGGTTCCGTTTTTCTTTATCAAGATGTTTTTACTCTTCAGGTCCCTGTGTGCAATCGCAGGCTTGCCTTGTGTCCCATAGATTTCTGTGTGCAGGTGGCACAGGCCACATGCAGCAGAATAGGCCAGTTTGAGCAGAGCCCTGTTGTCCAGAGTAGTGCACTTCAGAAAATCATACAATGATCCGTTTTCATGATAATCCGTGATCAAGTAAAGCTGTGTCCAGGAGCCAGTGCCTTTAATATCTGCTGCTATGAAACCTATGAAATGTATAAACCAAGTTACTATTTATTTGTACATAAAATTTTTGTGTAGTAGATTTAGTGATAATTCCTAGAGCTGCATTTTCTTGCACTGTAGCAGAAAATATGTGTTGCCCTTATGAAAACTAACCATGTAGAACCTGTGATTCTAACTGTATGTGAAGTTACCAGTCCAGCTTTTCAGCAGAGATTGCAGACATGTTTCTAACCAAAAGCAACCCGATTCTACCCTTTCAGTAACATTTAATTAGTGCACATTAAGGGAATAACCCATCTGATGATTCCACAGAAGCTGCCTTAGACCCCTCACACCACCCGGTAAGAGCTCCTCCTCCTCCACCCTCCAGCAGCCAAGGTTCTGCTGCCTTACCCAGGATGTTTTCATGTCGCATGAGAACAGTTTGGTAAATCTCTGTTTCTCTGAACCAGCTGGCTTCTTCTGTGGTGAAAAACACTTTGACTGCCACTTTTTCACCCCTCCATTTGCCCATCCACACTTCACCATATCGTCCTTTTCCGACTTGCCTTACCATCTGAATTTGTTTGGCAATAGTGCGCTGAACCTAAGGAAGACATTTAAAAAAATAAAAAAAAAAAAAAAAGAGGGCATAAGATGGAGGAGGGAAACATACCAGTTAACCAAAAGTACCTGGCAGGCTGCTTGTCAAGTTTGGATTACTTTAAAGTTTTATACCATTGTAAAATTTTTCCATTACATTTTTTAGATTCCAATTTTGGACTCATTATTGCTGCCTCAAAGGTATTAAAAAAACTCAAAAAGATTTAAGTCAATAAGTCAATTCAACTTCTAACTGAAGGGTATGTTCTCTTGCATTTTATTTCTGATTTATAAATAGTCATCTGTCTCACTGGTTAATTTTTATGCAAGTATTATATAGGATGGTGAATGAACAAAATTATGAATAATTATCACAAAACGGTTTCAGTTGGAAAGGACCCTAAAGATCATCTACTTCCAATCCCTCTGTCATGGGCAGGGACACCTTCCACTGGAACAGGTTGCTCCAACCCCATCCAGTCTGGACTTGAACACTGCCAGGGATGGAGCATCCACAGCTTCTGTGGCAACCTGTTCCAGTGCCTCAACATCCTCAGTGAAGGACTCCTTCCTAACAGCCCATCTAAACTTACTCTCAGTTGAAAGCCATTTCCCCTTGCCTACATGCCCTTGTAAGAAGTCCCTCTCTGGCTTTTCTATTTTAATGGTCAATGGATACTAAGAAAGTAAAATCTCTGAGTTCACTCAATTTGATACTTACATGAGCCATGTCTTGTATTTTTATCTTAATAGCTGTTTTCTTTGAATTCTGCTGATGCCAACAGATTTTTTAATGTCTCTGATTTGACACTTCATTTTAATTAATTATGTGAAGATGGGCTTTAAAAATGTTCAGTTTGTACTTCACCTTCATTGTGATGGCATATAAAATAATTAGCATTTTGTATGAACAGACTGCTTTGTTCTAGGCATTAGATCCAAACCAAGCTTTGTTTGTGATGGAGAGAAATTCAGTGAAGAAAAATCTCAAGTTGATGACTTACCAACAGTGGTAGTCCTGATCCACTCCCAGAACTCTGTGACTGGTCAATAAGGTCTTTTAATGACTCCCCAGCTGGAATAAATGCTTCATCTTGTTCCAGGTCACGATTATAACAGTGCCTCTTTGCCATTGACTTACAGTAATGCCTGCAAAAGTAACAGAAGTTAAGCTGAACTCCAAAACACTTAAAATATGTAACAAACTGTTCTAGGAAAGGAGCTATTTAAACAGACACACCTTCTCAAAAGACAAAACAGAGAAGCAGATGTTATTGTATTTTTTCTTTTCCTGAAATGTAACTTATATAGCTTTTTAATGTTAAGAAGCTGTTGTAATGCATGTACAGGTTTGTCAGCTGATTATCAGTGAGGTAGAAACCCACCATTTTTAATACTCAGCTCTCAGCCAGAGTTACAAGCACAACATTGCTGATTTTGGGTTAAATGAACAGACAGAACCTCGAACCACAGCAGCTGAGGCTGACACAAGCCTTGGAAACTGCTAGAACAGTGATCACCTCCAGCACAGGGCTGGGGCTAACAGAAGCATCTGAATGAACTGCCACAGCTCAGCTGGACATTTACTTAGTTTTGAAACTCAGCAGAAAATCTCAGAAGCAGATGAAATTTAACTATTCAAAGTGACTGAAGACCCAAAAGCATAAAAAGCATGAAGATATTCCTGTTTACCAGCTGCTATAGCATCGAAATTATGTGTAGCTTGCAAAACTGTAAATATTTTGTATCCAGAGGAAAGGACCAAACTCACTTAAATTCTCTGCTATGAACATTTCATTCTGCTACCCACTGAAATGTGGAATTAGGTTCCAACTGTTTCCAATCTACGTATGATTAACTGAGTACATTAGCAAAATAACTGTTCTGTTTACACTGATTTGCAAAATTAAAAATGTTGCCAATAAAGAAAGTGCTTTCTTACTTGTAACAAAAGCAGCTAAGTAAGATGACCATGACAATTATGCAGACTGCCATAGAAATCAACACTGCCATCCAACGAATGCTGCCATCAAAAAGTCCATCTATTTGACAAAAAAAAAAAAAAAAAAAAGAAAAAATAGAAAGGAAAAAAAAAGAGAGTTTCCAAAGTCTATTAATTAAACGTATATTGTAAACAGTTTATTTAGGTATGGTTTCATATACTGTGTATCAAATTAAGTATTTATACCACAAAAGCAAAGATAAATTCACTTGGATGACAAAAAAAAAAGAGAAAGATTCAGCTTGAGATTTTGGAGTTGTTGGTTTTGGTTGACTCTTGCTAGTTTGTTAGAAATAGAAATTAAGGATTTAGAGCAGTAAGATTCTGAGAAGATATAAAGCAACAGTTAGACCAGTACAACTTGTCTAGTAATGAATGAGTAAGCGCACGAAAACAAACTATTTTCGCTGGGAACAATAGAAAGAAGAGAATGAATTTGCAATAAAGAGGTGTTAACAAGGTCTGAATAGTTTTTTCCATGATGGCATTCATAATGGTAAAAGCACAGCAGAGATTAAGAAAAACATTTTTAAAAGAGATCAGACTGTGGAAACAGAATAAAAATAGATCAGAAGATCACATGCAGTCAAGATATGAATGCACTAAGAACAAGAATAAAAATGCCATGAGTGACTGATCAAAGAAAAGATTAACTTGAAAGTGGCAGAAAAGGAAAACTGAAAATAGAAAATGAAGAGTAGTACAAATCTTCATATAAAAATTACCGAGTAAGGAAAAAACCAGATTTGTGCAATACTATAATTACATTTTCTCCTTATTTCTACTGTGGATCAGGAAGAACAGAACCTACACAGAATTTCTTAGCGGTGTGAACAATACAGGAGGTGTTTACCTGTACTATCAAGAGGTGGTAATGTTGGTTGCAAATCCTGATTGCAGAAATCAGTGCGACAGCACTCAATCGTTCGGCGTAACTGCGCTTTAGGTGAGTCCTGTTGAAGGAGAATTCAATGAACATTTAGATTTTGAAGATCAAACAGGGACAGGAGATGTTACAGCTACAATATAGCACAGAAAAAAGTGTAAGCTATTTTATTTAAAAGGCACTTCAACCACACCATTTAATGTATGAGATCACTCTGCAGTGGCCCACAGACATCATCTAATCTTTGAGCCTACATTTGATCTTGCATTTTTTTATATTTCATGAGATGTTTTTCACTTGTTGCACAGAAATAGATGGTTTCTACTTAAGTCACTATTTCGTACATAGGAAAAGTCTTGAGCTTAGTCAAAACCAGTTAATCATATGTTAAATAAATACTGCTTTTAAGACAAAACACCCAATCCCTTTAGAAGTTTTTCTCTTATACTCATCATAGCAGCAGTATTTGCTTTAGAAGCATGAAGCATCTTCAGAATGCCATATAAAAAAAGGGAGTGGCATAAAAATAAAATAAAGTATGGCACTGGTATAAATCTCATTTTTTCACCTTGCACTGGAAGTCTGAACCTTCATACTTCATGCAGCCAGAAGCAAGCGTGGGTTCTCCATGTTCATCCTCCTCAATGATAGCAAAGCAATGCCCATTAGTTCTGCAATAAACATATCACGTATGCTTTTACCATCATGTTTTCATTAAATATTCAGAATTAGTTGACCATGAACCCATTAAGAATTCTAGAATGAAAACTTCTAGAAAAATTCTTCAATACAGTGGTTACCATCCAGTTTGAGAATAAAAGACCTCCACAGTATTCTCAAACAGAACAATACAGGGATGCTTTCTCACAAATATTCATTCATTCCCTCAACACAGACACTAAGGAAAACAAATTTAGAAATAATTTTGTTTGCCAAAAAATCTATTTACACTAATTTAAAGAAATGCAGATGTGGAAAGCATAACGCCATAAGGTACCCTGCATGTAGACACTGTGTGTTTTTAACTAATAGCTTTATTATCAGTATAATGGCCTATCAGTTGCTAGGTCAGACAAAAATTAGTAAGGTCTATACAGACTGCACACACTAGAGGGCAATAAAAACCAATAAATAAATACCAAGAGGCTTGAAAGACAAAATACTGGAACATTTTCTCAGTTCAAAATTGTTTGTAAGTTCTGCCTGTGTTTACATTTAAGAAGACAGCAGTGTTTATTCTACCTCCTTGGGCTCCACAGAAACTGCCAAGTGACACATTAGAGAGACTGAAACCTATGTTAAAGTGAAGACTCAAAGTACAGGAGCAAGTAATACGTTTTCAACTGTGTATATTAGTTCTTAAGGAAGAAAACAGAAGGGCCTTGAACATGGAATTGCAAATGGAGAGGAAAAAAAAGAAAAACAAGGACATTTCAGGACATGAAAAAAGCCCACCTTAAGTAAGCACATAACCTGTGTATGAGTCTGTTAGGATTCTTATGCCTATCAAAGATAAAACTTCCCTCCTGTCTCTACATGTCCACAGGCTTTTCTTTATTTTCCCCTGCCTTTCCTTCATATTCTGTAACTATTGAACATGTAACAAGAAGAATTCTCAGTAAATGGCTATGTTGTTTACACTACCTTTTTGACTACTAGGTGAAGAAATAAGCAAACAGGTGGTCATGTCAGAAGGCTTAGATTTGGGTCACTTAATACTCACCCAGCTATAAAATACCACAGGGTTACTTAAAACCTCTGTCCTTCAAAGCAGTTGCTAGGTTTAAAATGACCAGTTGTAAATTGTTCTAAGGTATGGTGAAAACAGATGACCATGGGTTTTAGCACTCACAGAACATAATCAGTTATGGTCAGATCACCTGAGAGAACCTTGGTCAGCCTCCAGAGGTAGTCTGCTCTCTCAAAATCCAAAATTCTATTCTTCAAAGAGCTCTTTATCCCAAATGCAACACTTACATGCATGTGTTGTTAATAGCATCATCTGGACAATGTCCTGAGCAGTAGCATTTAAGAAAAGGTAAGGTGTCCTCTGGAGCAAGTGTTACTCCATTTGCTTGTTTCTTTTGGTCAGAATTTGTCTTCATTCCTGTACCATGAAGCATGCTGTCTGGCTTTTGACCTGGACACAAAAAATACAACAAAAAAATGTTTGCATCTCTTCGACAAGTGCTCAAGAGTTTTATAGGCAAAACATGACAACAATTTACATTTATAACTGAAGTATACAAGGCAATCTCCTCTCCCAAGATTATAGTAGAAATCTGAATTAATAATTTTATTCTAGAAATACCCAGCTAACATATTTTGTACCTTAACAGCAGATCTTCCAACCATATATAATCAATATAAACAGAAAGATATTTTCTCTTTTTGAGGTAGGGCAGGAAAGCAGCGGTGTAACTGGTTAGAATTTTCTGAAGAAAGCGTCTCTCATTCATGTGTTTAGAAAACCAAAATGCTGACGGCTTAATAACCATAACAAGAATAATTTTATGCATGACTGAACATATTTAATATGCAATTTTCTAATTTTCTGAAGTAATTTTTTATAGATTCACAGTCTCATGGAAGAGCAGTAATAACTCCAAAATCTCTTGGTTTTTTTGATCTCTGTATGCATTAGTACTTCAAAACACAGCTAAAGTAAATCTTGTTTGCAAATTAAATTTCAGTAAATGACATGAACATCCATCCAAACGAGCTTTCACAGAATAGAAACAGGGCTACATCATGTTCCAAGTAAGCCTCAGTTTCTCAATAGTAGCAGAGTTAAACATCATTTGTTCTTGATCATATTATTAAAATGCTTTTGTGAATGTAGGCATTCAGAAGAAAACATCCATTTTCTTCTTAGTGAAGAACATCCAGAACAAAAATGATGAACATTATCTGCTTCATTTGGAATATGCCATATGATTACTGTATGAGATGAGAACATCTTTACCCATCTCCTTCAGCTTTATCATACACAATTTTACCAACAAGAAATCTCTTTCTGTCAACCACCTTGGCTCTAAATCCTCAAGGTATGAACCAAATACAGATAGAAGAGCCATGAACAAACTATCACTTGCACTGACAGATTACAGCAAGGCTCTATGTGAGGCTCAGTGTTGGCAAGATAAGCCAGCAGCCAGTCAGGACCAGCAGAAGCTTTTACAAATTTAGTTCTTAGTAAAAAAATGGAGGTCACAATACAAATTTCAGTTTTCCAAGGAAAAGAAACCTAACCAGCAAACTCAGAGTGTCTTCGAACAGATTCTTGGGCCTCCTGTCAAACCTAGCAAACATGAGCTGTAGAATGATGAGAATATTAGTGTCCCATTGTACCTTGCTTGAAACATGTCCAGAAAAACTCGATTAAAACCTCTTGCAGATACAGCCCTCTGCATCACTCTACTGTAACATCCACTGTGTCATTCAGACAAGTGCCGATTAAATATTTGTGAAATTGATCCTACTGTACAGAAAATAGCAGACTCACAGATTTCCTCATCTGGTTAATACCTAGTGCAGTGTCCAATGCAGCAAAGTAATGCAACCGTGCTTCTTCTGCATACAACTAAGAGAATATCCTGAGAAACACACCATTACCTAAACACTGAAATCACAGAGCAGTGCTTTATTTAACATGTGGTCTTCAAAGAATATTTCATTAATACCCAAGTTAAATAGTCCTGATCTGTACAGACTGTTCACAAGAAACAAAATCCAATGCTAGAATAACAGTAGGTTATAGGTATTTCTGATTTAACCAAGAGGAATCCTGCACAATTGAAACAGCTCCTCCATCCACCCCCCTCTCTTTCTACATATTTCTTCCCACCATAAACTGAAAGGTAATTTTAATACTTCGCTAGAGACATCACACAACATTCTGTATTCACATTTAAGAGATCCTTACCTGCTCAGAGAACAGGTAATTCTACTTAGTATTTAAACCAAAAGCCACTGCATATGCACAAATATTGTCTTTCTAATTTTGTTGAATGACTACAGTATCTTTCCCAATTGATGTTATAAATCCCTCTTATCTTGAGGGACATTCCACATGTTAAAAGTCTTTATGGTACTTTATGATCAATGTCTTACAGTCACTCATCCATTTTCCTACCCTGATCACTGAATGCAATGTTTTTTCAGTTTATTAGACAAGAAATCCAAGGAACCCTGAAAGCATGGCTTCTCCTAGCTCAGAACAGAAAGAACAACATTTTTGTGCATGCCTGGCATCTTTTAAAGCAGTATAATTCTCTGTATAACACTGAAGCATGACTACAGGTATACCAACCTTTTATACTAAAAGTGACACGAAATACATTTCCCCTCTTCATTTATTACGATGGATTGCATTATGAGATTTATGAAAAGCACATACTATATAAAATCCAAACCAGATAACTGTATTCTCAAAGAAACAACATCTTTGCCTTTTGTTCAGTTTCTATAGGCAAAGATTTTTATTCAAAGCAAGAATAGACTACAATTTCATTATTTTTGTAATGTAAAACTCCATAGCAGCCTGCTTTCATCTTACAGGTAATACCTGAACTGCACAAAGAATGGGGAAAAAAATCACTTCACTCTTGCATTTTTACTTCCTAAGACTGTAAGCAGAACTCCTCTTAGACAAGAGTTAGAGTACCCAGGGAAGAGAATAGGAAAATTTTGAGGAAGTTTGGGATTACTTCATGGAAAAGTTTTTAATTGCCTGCACCTAGGATACCTAACTGTATCCTTTACTGCAGTACTGCAATTCATCCTCAACACTTTCAGACACATTAGTGTCCATCCTAAAGCTGCTAGGTATGGGTTTGGGAGTCAAGCATGGAAAGACTTGGCTTCCACCCACCTTAGATGTTAAGAGGGCACATGAAGGCCCTGAACTCACAGGATGTTTCATTGCTGTTTTTCCTGGTTAACAGACACTGAGTAAATGAACAAGAGAGAACTAAGCATAGGACAAAAGAACATCGTGCTCCAAGGTTTATGTCCCCACCCTCAGAAGTCCAGCTATCAGACATTCACACTGATGCATCTTCCCCCTGGGAGCAGGACAGGGAAAGAGAGGATCGTGTTTTAGGATCTTGTGACACTACACTACTTGATGATGTAATTAATCTCTTCCATGACACTCGCAGTTGTCACTCTGCAGTACAGCTAAGAAACATACATACACAGATCTCACAGAACTTTCAAAGGTGTAAGTGCAGTGTATTGTGCACCGAAATGCAGCACCCAGGGACTTCAGGCACAGCAAAGCTTCCTTTCCACTGTTTCCTAACCTCCACCTGCAAACTGCACAGAGCTGGTGGGCAAAATAATATACATGAGCAACAAATGAGCTATCACATGCTGGAGAGCTTGTTCAAGATCCTGGATCACTTCTAGCCTGTTTATCCAGCCTTGAGAATGACAGTACCATAGACTTCTAAACATACAAACTGCTCTGTAATGTGTATTTTACTGCATTACAAAGTTACAACATTCAACAAAATATCAGAGTAAGGGTGGAACATTCTCCTAACTTCACTGCAGTGTAAGACACTGATGAGAAAAAAGCTGATGGGACTTCAAGTTCTCATTTTGTCTTGTGTTCTGCCCCATCATACACTACACGCATTGTAGATTTCTACAAGTGTGAACAACTGTTACAGACAAGACAACACTTAAATGGTTTTCTGTTTAAAATTAAACTTAATTTTAATAAAATAAATAAAAATTTCAAAAGCCAATAATAAAACAAATAGTTAAAACAGAACAATGTTTGACAATTTATCATATCCAGCCTTTGATCAAAAATATAAATTATTCAAAGCACTGCTTCTTCCCGTCACAGAAAATAACTTAAGACTATAAAATGTATTTCAAAGAAGCACAGGATATTAAAAACCTCACTAGGTTAGAAATCTAAGTCAACTTGAAAGCACGCTTCAAATATTAATATTAACATGGATAAATCTTAAAATGCACTGTGCGTGACACTGCAGTGTTACTAATCACTAAAACCCCAGTTAACCTGCTTGCAACTCAATGCCAGGATACAGATATAATTTCATTAAGTCTTCTGATCTAAGAAAAGATTTGTGTGACCAGTAAAAAACCAGCTTTATGAAATGCAGAGACAGCAGTAAGTGTAAAAAGACAAATACAAGAACCAAATTATGCCTACATTTTTTTACTTAATTGTATTCTCTCTTTCTCCACAAAGGGAGGTCAATATGGCCTATAGCAGTCAAGTTGTTTGATAGGTTTCTGAGTTCATAATACAGGTGTTGCCCATAAAAACATTTCTATTCCAGACTATTGCCTTTAAAGGGATTTGTCCTAGCAGAAATACAGTGCTAGAGGCATTTCTTTGTAGCTACTCTGATCCATGCTTGTAAACTCTAAGAAATTCAATATATAAGTAAGAAGAATCTTAGTCAGAAGAGCTCCTTCACCTGCCTCCCTGCTGGTGCTGATGCACACTGGGCTCTTTTCATCAAAGATGAAAGTTGTACCACTGCTCTTTATGTTAGGTATGCCTCCCTTAGGAAAAAAGGCATACCTTAATATTTTTATGTGGTAGTTCTAAATTACTTTTTCTTGCTTTAGGATGCAGATACTGCAAAATCCTCCAATCCAGTAAGCACATTTCACCTTTCTGCCTATCAGAAACTTTCATAATGATTTAACATGTTCTGTTATGTGAATTAAACCTAAGTACAACTGACACAGTTTGAATACAACACTAGCACTTGCTCTTAAAAGACAAAACAGTTTTTATAAAAATCAGAAAAATTGTATGAGTGCAAAGAAAGTATCTTAAATGCTTCTCCAAACTCTGTGTTTGGCATTGTAACCATAATGCTCCCTATAGGGCTTTTTTGTGTATCAAGGCTGTGATCTCCAAAGACCAGGCCTGTTAGAGGTAACTCCATCTAGCAGAACTGGTTCCTAAAAATCACAGCAAGTTCACAGACTACTGGTTTAAAACCTCTCTCCTGTCCTTCCAGCTTTCCCAGGAGCTACATCAGTGCTCAACATAGACAGGCAGACTCTGCTTCCCTCCTCTGCTTCCCCACCTGCAGTCCTCAGCCTCTGCTCCCACTTCCCTTCCCCAAGTCACTTCTGAAGACTGCTCTGTTCTTATGCACTCAATATAAAAGCCAGAGACTTGAAAACTTTGTGCATTTTTCTTAAAAATGTACAATGCATTGTAATTTAAATTAAAAGGGCTTTTAAAGAATAAAGTTACTTTAAATGAGAAATTCTAATAAAGATGTAAATAAACTTTTAATAATCTCTTGGAAGAATTTTAATCAGATAAATTTATAAGAACACGGTTGCTGCCCATGTTTTAAAGACTGATGCAGCCATTAATTGGGGAAATCACCAATAAACAGAACTAGTGTTTTCAAATAATGAACCAGCTACTGACAACTTTAAGTTCCTTCTATAGCTTTTAGAGTTTTATTTCAGATTAGTTTATACATTCAAATTCAGTTAAATACTTCACCTAAAAATGAGAAAGTGCATAAAGTTTTTAAGATGTATCTTAATATATACCTTATCTATGTCAAGTATTGGAATAAAAGTAATTAGAGCAGTGAATGAAAATCAACAGGGTTTTTTTTAGTTCACTGACAGTGGCAAGCTTAAGTCCACTTTAATATTAACACTAATTATTTTTAAATTTGACTTTTAATATATCTTCATACATATCAAGTGGTATTAATACATTTTTAGTCAGCTAATTTACAAGGATTAAAATACTGGTGTCTGTGGTGTCTCTGAGGAATACATAAAGGTGTGATGAACCACATTGGAAGTAAACTGCCAGCAACGAAGAACCAAATTTATGAGAACATGTTTAAGTAGATGTTAAGCACTTTATTACTGCCACAAATATTGATCAGACGTGCTCATCAATGCACTACAACAACAAAGAAAGTACTCTACTTGGAAGTAAAACTGGTCCTCTGCACGACAACCCTCCACTACTGGGAAGACAAAACCTGTTTAGTGTAGTCACAAGTGCAGCTGAAGCCCAAAACCTCTTGCCTTAGATCAGAAAAAGGAAGTGGATGAAGATGCAAAGCAAGTCAGACTTAAAGCTACTGCAAAGGCCTTCCACAGCAAGAAAGGAAATACAAATATTCTAATTGAAGAGGTTGCTATGAAATCTGGCCATATGCAACTCCGCCTTATTTCTGACTATTTCTCAAAGTAAGCGAGGAAGTCCCAAAGCTATAAAGATAAAACCCAAAGGGTAACTAACCACTGGGTCCCTCTGCTGCACAGTAACAACCTGAGAAACTGTAGCTATTCAACAAAAATGTCATAGAATTGCCTCTGGTTTCTGTTGTTACTGTACCAATATTTTCACAGTAATCAACACATGCAGCCACTTGCTTTTTCAAGTTACCTGTTAAGCAATCT
The DNA here is from genome assembly GCF_031753505.1 of Anomalospiza imberbis. NCBI lineage: Eukaryota > Metazoa > Chordata > Aves > Passeriformes > Viduidae > Anomalospiza > Anomalospiza imberbis. The sequence continues at coordinate 8,860,824 of NC_089688.1, read as the reverse complement.
GGTATGTATATATACATGCAGCTATACAGACACATTTGCTTTTATCATTCTCTCAGGTCCTGGTAAGCTCTGAAATTCCTAACATTCTGAAGAAGCCTCCAAAAAAAACCCCAAGAGAGCAAACCATTAACCTGGATGCCAGACACTGAAAGTACACACACTGGTTTCTACTTACTCTGCTTTTTCTTCATCTTTCTGTAAATCACACAAATTCTCTTCCGTTCTTCCTAATGGATCTTTTTCACCTCTGTTGATTGCTTTATGATAACTTTTTCTAACATCCTGCACATATTTTCCTTGTTGAAGCTACTTTTTCAACGGTTTAAACTTTTCACTTTAGATTGTCTCTTTCCTATAAAAATATCAAATGCTTTATGACTATTATCTTAATTCTTTCCTCCCCCATTAATCAAGGGAAAAGCAGAGAGATTTGACTGTTTTTTTCCTCACCACTCCAGGAAACCAAGAATATTTTGTATGTTTGAAGAAACGCCCTTAGGCAACTTGCAAAGAACTAACAACATTTCAATAAGCTCAACTTTTCCACGGCTTTCAGACCTCCCTCAGTATTGATTTGAAAGTCAGGAAAATTTCTAAGATAAGGAAATTTCTTCTTTTGAAGCTGAAAAATAATTTTCAGTCTTTAAACTTAATTTATCTATATTACTATAAGTTATTTACTGAACTATCATTCATCACCGTGATTATGGAAGGAGTTAATGTAATTTAATTTTAAGCCACTAGAAGACTTGCATATTTGTATTATTATTTCTATTTGAATCTAGAGAGGCGAAAGAAATCCTTCAGTTGCTATTGCCTATTATTAAGATGCTAAATATTAACTAATGCAAAGGGGTAACCATGACTTCAGCAAAAAACCCCAAGCATATTACTCCCAGCCTCCTCAGGGGAACAAGGGAAGAAGCTGGTCTGTTCAGCCAGAAGCAGCAAAACTGCTTGCATACAAATAGAACAAGCTCCACAGCAAAACATTATGTCTGAGTATTAGAGCAGAGGAGATCTCTGGAAGTCACCTGGTACCACCACCTGGTCAAAGCAGGACCAACTTCTACATCAGACCAGGTTGTTCACTCATTGCAGTAAAGTTCTGACTACCTCTAAGGATGAATATTGCACTACCTGCCCAGGCAGCCTGTTCTAATACTTAACCACATTAAATCAAAATTTCTTTCCCTATTTCTCAATGAACTTTTCTTCAGTTTATTCCCACTACCTAATCTAAGCACCTTACAGCTACCTGCAAATATTTGTAAATCTACTACAGACTTCAAGTATACCCCAAACTAGGCTTTTCTGTCCAAACAGATGTATCAAGCCCAAGCTTTGAAGAGACAGCTCTGCTATATCCTTTAATCTAATACTGCAGATTCACACCAGAAACAGAACAAAAAGATCAGCATTTGGGTACTTACCAGGCTTCCTCCCCTCCCCAGTTAAAAGGGTTCATTGAACTGATATTCTTGAAAGTAAATATCTCACATAGCATCTCAAAATCAAGCACTAAGCAGTAATTGATCTAAGTATGGAATAAGGATATAAACGCTTTTATATTCAAGTATTTAAATGGCAGTAACAAATTTGTTTTCTGTTTTCTGAAAATATCTGGAAAGCTCTATGCACTTGAACACATGACACTTGCACAGCTGGGAGAACAAACACTCTTACACAGAGACTCAACCAGGGATGTATATTTTCAATTCAACCCAATTTGACAGAGGAATTAAAGTTCTAATGATAACTGGATTTCCAGAAGTTTTTTGATAATTGGTGTATGGAAAGACAACAGACATACAAATTAGTATCTTCACTAACTGAAAACGAAGGTATCTGAGAATAGTCCATAATCTCACTTTGGCCCAACAAGTAGGCACAAAAAGTTAATTTAGATTAGTTATGGCATACTACCTCTAGGCTGCTGGGAGCATCAAAAGGCATGGGGAACTGCACACTGCACCTTCTTCAGTGGGTCAAGTTAAAGGCATCAAATATACACACACAGAGGGAACTGAAATTCAGAAAGTCAAGCCTTCACTTCTGCTGCTCATCCAACTTGTTCTGTGATGTACTAGGCATTTTTGGTATTGCTTCTATTTAAGTATTTGCTAAAATAGACCTAATCTATACTACAATGAATGACCACTAGAATGCCCTTCTTTTAAGGGAAGCATCCATTATGGCACATCAGGCCAGTAAAGTCACCTGCCTGCGAAAGAAACTCCAAAAGAAAAGAATCCTACTTCAACCACAAATCAGAAAGATAAGCTTATTTCAACTAGTTTATATTTACCTTGAACATGGAGAATGATAAGCAGATAGGCTCCAAGCAATTGCTCATGAACTCTCAATCGAGTCATTGTTCACTTTTAATCCTTCCTGTGCAGGGCAACAGGCCCTTCTGCTTGACAAATGCTAAGCTCGGTCTGTTCAGTGAAGCCTAATACAGGATTCGGTGCTTGACTGCAAGGATGCTTCTGTGGCTTTTCCACCTTCGTTTCCTGGAAAGTACAATAAAACAAAATGTTTAAAAACTTCATGTATTTGTGAAACAACAAAAAACCCTCAAGATGGTCATCGTGCTGAGCATAACCAACAAATCCAAAAAAAAACCCCTATGTGTTTATTAACTTTAGTATCTGAAAACATTAGCTATGTTTACTATCTAACTGAATAGAAGGGTTCTTCTGAAATAGAAACTTTTGGTAACAACCCACAGCGATGTTTTCATATTCCTAATAAAAATATTAGATATGTCAACTCACTGGTCACAGATGTGTAATTTTAGACTTGCATATAGCTGTTTGAGGTAGTATTCAACAGATTTAGCATGTAAATCTGTTTGAAAACTATTTTCTTTACTGAAATGAAAACTTCTTTAAATTATTTTCCATAAAAATTAAATGCAAGTGGCGACTTCCCATAATACTGTGAAGGAAACAGTAACACCATGTTAGGCCACCTGTTGAAAACTGCTGGTAGAGAAGCGTTATTGCAAAAAACCCCAGCCTCTCTGCTGGATGAAAATCAAAATATCATTAAATTTAACAGTTAGTTTGGTTAGCTAATATACTTATCTTGTTGCTTTTTTCTCCTAGAATAGTACAGCAGAAAAAAGACAACACTAACTGCAATTCAAAATCATTACATCCCGGATTCCCAAGCTGTGTGCAAAATAATTCCTCCTGAAAAATCACACTACCCTATGTACACGCCATTTGCCCCACAAATAAAATATAATTCTACTCCTGTGCAGTGGGTGAACATACAGCTAAGACACCCAAACTGAGTAAGAAGTCACTTTTTCAAACTGTAGTAGTTGTGGTCACATTCCGCTTTTCAATGGTGCTGCATGAGGGGAGCATAATTGGGCCTGAAAGGACTAAAAAGCAGCTTGAACACCTCAATACTTCCTTGTAAACAAAAGCAAAGCTGCACAAAGATGAACAGAGTCCTGATTTTGCCTCTCCTCGGCCTCATTTCGGTGGGGTTGACCCCCCTGACCCCTGTCAGCCTGGCGCTGCTCATGAATGCCAGAACGGGCGTTCGCTCGGGGATGGGCAGCAATTACTGTTGGTGGCCGCTTCCAGCATCAATAACTCAATCTGTGTGTCGGCGAGACCCAAGAACTTTTCATTTTAATGAGTCTTCGGAGGCATTTAACATGGAGGCAAATTAGCGGCTGAACCGGGAGGTGTCCGTCACTTCCAATTTCAGCGGGCGCAGCGCGCCGCCCCGACCCCTGGCCTACTTTTCACACGTCTCTGACTTCTCCCTAATGCAGCCACAAAGAGGGAGCCAGGCACCCCAAGCACCACGGCAGCCGTGGCCCTGGCCAGGATTACGGCCAGGCTGTGGTGGGATGGACTCGGAATCGCGCACTGCGCAAACGTCTGGAGCACCAGGAACTAACTTCAAAGTAAACTTCCTGGCCAGGCAGAGGGAAAAGCGATGTGACAGCAAAAATATTCACTCTTTAGTGTTCCCTATGCCACAAAACCAATTCTGACAGTTAATAAGGAACGTCCTTCTAGCTATAAAACATCAGGCCAGCAGCATAAGTGTGTAAGTATTAATGCTTTACTCTATGTTTCAATGGCAATGAACTTGCAATCCTCCATAAAACATGTGGAATTTGAAAACTGCCAACAGCTTAATGTAGCAATAACAACAAAGGCTTTATTTATGGTATTCTATCAAGCAAAATCAAATAAATCTTAGTAATAGTCTGCTTAGAGTATTTTTAAAAATCATTCTGTCTTGTCCAGTTTCAGAAGGAATATGCATTTCCACTGTTGTACATTGCAAGTGTAGGAGTGTTTAAAACTTGGCGACCTTGCCCCCCAGTTCACCAGAGGGGCACACTGGCACAGGAACATCTATTTGCCACTGTACCACACAGCATGTTACCAAAAAAAAAACCAATAAAAAATTGAATAAATTAACCATTTTAATGCAACTCACTCCAATTTCATGGTGATTTTTGTTCAGTGACACACTCTAAGGTGGTTTTCAGAAATGCTCTTCAAGCCTATTAAAAAATAATGTTCTCCACCAGTATTTTGTACCTCAATCTTCCTTCCAGTAATACTTCCCTTTTCACATACACACATACATAAAATATAATATTGTATATAAAACCATGCAATAAAAATCAAAGAGAACTAATTCTAATTCCCCATTTTAAAACAAAAAATACCCTTCTAGAATCCTATTAAAGAGGAAGACTAGCAACTCTGGCTAAGGCACAAAGCTGAAAGAGCAACAGCTGGAATTTCTCCAAAACCTGGCTGATATAGCAGTTTAGAATGACACAACTAAATAACCCCTTGAAATATGTTAAAGCACCAGTTAACACTTGGAATGCTACTCTGTCAACACAATGATGCTGAAGAGATTCAAATCCATAAGCCAATCAGTTCATTTTAAAGTTCTCAATCTCTTTTCTACTGTAGCCACAAAGAAGTGTTCAACTGTATTCCACTAAAAAATAACATTCATCAATGGTAACACCTGATTTTTCTGCACTGTACTTTATTATCCTTCTTAGTAACAGTTTATCAAAGAAAATGCTTTTATTATTAAAACTGTGGTTTTTTTTCCGAACCGTAACTCAGCAATGAATTCACAGCACTGTCACAGCAGTTCAGCCCTATGTTCTGTATGACTACAAATATATGAAGCTGAAGTGTGCAAGATCTCTCATGTGGCCCAAACCAATGCTGAAAGCATGGAGTTCAGTGGTAACTGTTCTTTAGATGTGGCTATGTAATATTTTTAACAGCATGATCCCCATACCAAGTGAGCTGTGCTGTTCCAAATTTCAATAAAGACTGATAGCGGTGAATGTAACAACAAAGATAGTTTTGTATAAGGAGAACACATGAAAAAAATTCAATCTTAGACTTCACAAGAATTAGAACATACAATCCTTTTCCACAGACAAGATATTTCAAACCATTTACAGCAGTACATGTAACACCAAGTTAATATATTTAAACACAACAAAACTAAAACTTACTAAATGGTTCTCTGATGTGTAACTGGGGCAAGAAGCAACTTAGGTAACTGTAATCATATTACCTCAATCACGGGGACTGTTTTAAACAGGACTTTGAGATGAACAGAATGCCAGAGATAAACTGAACTGTCAGTCTAAGTTAGTGTGCAACAACAACTTTCCTGGAAGATTATGAAAAAACCTGATATGGTGCCACAAAGAAAATTACTCATTTGGACGAAGAAAAGAGGGATTATAAGAACAGTAAAGAATTCACTACAGGGCAGACAAGTAGTTTCAAGAACAGAGATTAGTAGCCTAGTTCAAATGGCATTTGAGGACCTTGATTCTTGATTCAGCTTGACTGAAGAATACTCATCCTTTTCATAAATGAAGCAGGTACAGAAACCAAAAACTTTAAAAAAATTGCTGACAAACAAATTGTCAGTTCAGCTGAGTGTTGTCTTTATGCAGGATGATTTGGATCATGTGAAGAACTGAAGTAACAAATAGAATGAAGTACAACAGCATGAAATTGGAAAAGTCATGCATATTGGTTACTCTGGGGAATTTCTGCCTCACACAGACTAGAAGCTCACACATAAGAGATAGCTATGTCCAAGGACACCAACTGATTACAGAACATCAGACACATCCATGTGATGTGCCCAGGAGAAAGACACAAACACAACTCCAGTATTTCCTAGGAAAATTTCCCAGGGAAAACAGCAAGGCACGAATAGCACAAAGATAATACGATTGGTAAATTCAACATCCATCTAGAAGGATACTATCTCAAGGAAAGAAAGACATTGGAGATAAAAAGAAAAGAAAATAATACAATTAAGACAGTTAAAATTGATGGGGAAATAACTACACTTTGACAACATAACAGGAACAAACACAATGAAAGACAGACAGCTATTCAATCTTAAGAAAATTACTGGTTCAACAACAAGGTATGGATTAGCCATTAAAATTCATTTGGATCAGAAAGTAGAAGAAAATTCCTAACCACTGGTTAGAAGGTTGTAGGGCAGATTTTCAGACTAAATAGAGTCCAAAATCTTAATTATTCTTTAGTTTTCAAAGGCCACCATCTCATGTAGCTACAGGTGTCAGGACAGGAATAGACTGATTTGGGACTACATTTCATTATTCTTAATACAAAAAGAGCTAGAGTTAGCTTCGGTTTATCCAAAGTCAAACAGTGAAATTTAACCAAGCCCATAACAAGAAGAAAGTTTCAGATTTTGTACTGTGTAATTTCGTCAAATACTTGTACATACCTACCTGTACAAACCTACCTGTGTTTTATTATTCTATTGCAAGTCATGCTTACACAAATTGTTGAAGTGTCACAATGAAACACTCGAACTACCTATGCTTGAGTGCTGTTAAATATGCTAAATTAAACAAACAAGGTAAATCCACCCCCAAAATCTGTCAAAAAATCCTACAACTGATGGAGAAGACTGCTGGCTATTGCAAGCCAGCTGGCTACATGGCCATCAACAAAAACAACTTCACATAATGCCCTATTTAGGCAGTAATCTGTTCAAGCTCACAGATATATTTCCCCTGAACCGTGGACTGTCTAAGAATTATTTAAAACTATACCTGACTGCATAAATTTAAAAGCCAAGAGACTGTGTAAATTATACAAGTCCTTTCTCCTTCTAGAAACTGAAGTGAAATCTGAAATGTGAAATGAAGCACAACTGTGTGCATTACATACTTCTCAAAAGACTGAAAAAAGAAATCTTAGTTCTCTCTGTAGTACATATTTACTGCAACACATTTGTTCATTCAAAAAATACAAGACCCTAACAACAGTTTTTTTTTGCAGCAGGGGAGCTCACAGCCTCAGTAAAGGACTTCTTATTTCTGACCAGAAAAGCCACCAAAACCCACCTTGGACAGTCAAACAGATACCTCCTGAAACGAAGATTTCCCACTCCTGGCAAGTAGCATACATGTGTACATCATGGCAGAATTTATAAGCCAAAGTACTAAATTATGATATATCTGTCTGTTTCATAAACAAAGTTGTTAACTGTGAAGAAATTAAAGCCTAACTCCTTTCTACTGTGCCCATCAAAATTAGGTAACTGGGGATGCCACTCACTGCACTCCCGAATGCCCATCTTACTGTTACTCTGGTTTTCCAATTAACTAACTGCTACAAGGTTTCTTCATTAAATTAACTGAAATGACGTTCAGAAAAATTGTCTTCCCACTGCAATCAGGCGTTCAGACATATCCTAATGTGTTACAAACACTACACATTCTTTTATATGAACATATTCAGACAAAATGTCACTACACAATTTTTATTCACCTTGACCCACTTCCCTATTTTCTCAACTCCATCACTTTGGAAGTGATTAGCTTGGCTTAGAGCTTCTGCCCTTAGGACAATTAGCAAATGGACATCCATGCTCTTTCTACAATGACATCAACTTCTGCTATTCTACCCAGAAGCTATCCTTCTCATATGTTTTATAATCTATTTATAATTTTTGCTAGTTCCTTACTGTCATACCAGTCAATGTGAACAAGAAGAAAAGTCTCTACACGTAATGTATTCCATCTCTAAATTTAGTAACAACAAATAGGGAATCATAACTTAAACCTCTTAGATCTCATTCATAAGAAACATACTTTTGTTCACCAAACATCAGCAGCAAGGAAAAAAAAAATCATCAAAACTGTTAGAAATTTTACATGTCACTACTAAAAATATTTTGGTCATAAAAGACTTATCACACATTTAGGCTCTGAGTTTCAATAATTTGACACAAATAATATACCTGGGTTGAGGAAAGGAAAAAGCTGGGCCTCAGTCTGGAATACACGTTTGCTCACATTTTTAGAAGTGGACAAAGACCCTAAAATAAGTCTGCCAGTGCCTTCAAAATTGCAAATGCTTTCACAGAAAGAGTTTCTAATATGCAATATGCCTTTTAGCACTATTAAGACTAATGAACGTTTTCACAACCTTACAGTATTTTTTTCATAATTTAAGGACAGTTATTCGTTAATCTATGTAAAAAAAGACCAAAAAAACCCAGATCCAGAAATTGACAGGGTAAGCATTTATTTTACTTAACTCCCATGATCTTGGCTTGCTTCTGCTACACCTATAACCTCTGCCCAACCTAGAAGAAGAAATTCTCAAGTTCTTTATGTCTCCAAAGTGAAGGTGATTATGCAAATTACAGAACTCGCGAAGAAGAGTTCTGCAGAAACTGGGTTTTTGTTTGGTGCTTGAAGAGCACATTTTTCACCTCACGATGCCTAAGGAAAACAGCCTGTGTTTTTGGTCACTGACTTTAGTCAGTAAGAAAGCATGCTGGAAAAGCCGCTGCTTCTTCCCGACGCCAGTGCCATCGGTGTGTCCCAGCAGAGGAGCGAGGGACCGGATGAAGGGCACCTGCCTGCCGCGCTCAGGCCGGCCCGCAGCTCCCACTCCCGGCGCGCTCCCCAGCCTGCGCGCTTCGCCCACAGGAGGGAGGCGTAAGCTCATTTCCCAGCAGGGGCACGTCGCTAAAGCCTACCTCTCTCACGCACAACCTTTAGAAAATGTGGCTGCTATTTAAGACACATCACTTGAATTTCAATTTTTGGTACAAAGGAGAAAACAGCAGCAACAAAGCCGAGACAACTCAATACGGGATTTAGGGGTTAGCTTTTTTTAACATGAAAAAAAACCGAGACTATAAACTACTTCTCTCCCTCTTGCCCTCGCCTCTTCCAGCCTTAACTCTCGTTTTCTAGGTAGTAAGATTTTTCCAAGTGCGCTGGCCAGCCGCCAGCTCCATAAAGCGAGCGGGAGGCGCTCCCCCCGCGGCCCCTCCCGGCAGCCCAAGGCGCCCGGCCTGACATGCTTTTCAAGGCGTGCTAGACTGCAGCGCAGACTTTCTGGCTCCACTTCCATTGTTTGCACGGCTGCTTTGCTCCTTATCCAGAGCCTGGATTAGCATAAGAATACTGTCTTCCCCCTCTGCAAGCCAGCTCCCCTCTAGAAGACATCCGCCCCTTAAGAATAAACATAGGGTTGAGTTTCTCTTTTTTTGGGGTTTTCTCTTTAAATCCCTTTTTCCTATTCAGGATTTGTTGAAACTAATAAAATAAATAAAACGCTAAACAAGCGAGGCTGACAAGGCTCAGAAAGGCCCGATTGCATAGATTAGTAATTACCAAGGTCAAAAGAGTCAACACCTGATAATGCCCGAAGCCCTCACTCCTCACACTGTGGACATGAAAGTTATTAATGGATACGCTTTCCATAGAGAGCTGAAAATAAATAAATTTAGGAAGGAGTAACAGAAAGGAGCTTTTAAATCCCCCTTTTAATTTACACCTGGAAGACAGAGTTGCAAATTACTGAGAACAAGAAACATTACTTATGAAGACAACTCTCAGCCACACACACGAACCAACCCCTCCAAACTGCAAGTGGTGATGCCTTTACACTGGGGAATCTGCCTGCTTACACATCTGCAAACCCTCTCCCTCTACAATGTGACAAAGGGACTACGGTGTCCCTTTTAGAGCAAGTGCCATGTGATCTAGCATTAAAAAAGGCCGACAGAAAAGCATTTCACAAGAAGCAAACTGCTTGCCCTCACAACGCTTCTAACTGTCAACATGGACATATTTTTTTGTTCTGCTACTCAGAAGGTAACAGCTGTCCAAGTGAACTCATATGTTTCATGAACAAGATAAAAACACGCTTGTAAATATTACTTCATAAGCAAGCAGTGTAATTTTTAAATCGTCAAATTCAGCGCTCCCCACTGCAATGGGTGAGAGATGAGCTTTCTTTGACAGTATTTGCTTGACACATACAAACAGCAGAGACAAGACTAGCAAGTTCAACATCATGAAGATTTGCTAATGCAAAACGCTGCTTGGCAAGGTAAACCTTAATCCTCACTTTCCTCAACGGCTTGCCATGCCCACGGAGGCACTGTACTCTGCTGAGAGGAGAAACTCTCCCTAGGAGAAACTCCTAGCTGTTCCCACAAATCACTGTAAATAACACACAGATATCCTCAAAGCAGGGGTCTCCATCAGACTTCCAAAGAGGCATTTTAATAGCTGGACAGGACAAATAAGTGAAATTGTAGGTGCTGCTCCTTTATCCTCCTCTAAACAACTGCTGTGGCAGGGGGAAGTTGTTTTTTAAGTATTCTTACTACAGAAACAAAATTTTAGATAAATGTAATTTGCAAATTATATTTACCTAGTAAGTTTGTTATTTGTGCTAGTTATATTACCCTTATAACTTAAAATTGCAACCTTTCTTTTATTCTTTTGAATTTTAATGAATAGTTGACTAACTTTTGTCACCTGTGAGCCTTCACTTCACCCTAGAAACTTACGTTGGGAATATTTTTATAAGATTACAAACTCCAGGCACAGAACACGAGTAGGTTACCACCTTCACAGCAAGGGCAAAAGAAGTGAGCAAGTATTATCAGTGGCAAGTTTAGAATAGCCTAAACTAGAATCATTCATTATCTTACATAGAACCTGCAAAGTGTTCAGATATTCTCAGTATCAGAGTGATAAATGCTTATGTGTAAAGTGTGACATGCTCACCTACAGAATTACCTCACAGACTAAACTAGATTGTTATATTAAGAAAGTGCTTACACAGGAGAAATAATGTAAAATTAATTATATCCTGCATTCAGCATCTATTTTCATCTGCAACATTTAATTTCAACATGACATATGTAAGAAAGTATTATTGCTCTGGGAGAAATTTCCAGGACTCTAAATGTATGTGTCTGAGTGCTATCTCACCCTGTCAGTGTTCTGCAAGTCTTGCTAAGATAAAAACAGACTTTAAGGCAAACTTAAGTTAAACTCTAAGTGCATTGCAGATCTGCTTGGTTAAATAGCTGCAGAAACAACATGGCATGCACATGCACACAAATACTCCTCTTAAGACTGAACAATGTATTTTCATCAAATATAGCTTCAAAGACATTTCCAAACCCCAACACAGTAATCTTTCAACAGGTAGACAAAAACAGAGTTCAAAGGTAATGTTCAGTTCAACAGTTATAATCCTCTATTTCCCTGCACTGATGTGCTAAAGCAATACCGTTAATTTTTTTTTTTCAGACAAAATTCAAAAGCAAACAAGAGCTTTCTGGTCATGAGATTATTGAGATTAAAAATCTCCCATTTGTAAACAACCAACTACACCAGTTCTTTTCTCAGTGCAAAAAGGTTATTTTAAACATGCTATGAAACATTTTTCAGCTATTGCACAGTGGAACTCAGGACAGCAGGAAATCAACATATAGGGTAGAACCTTGGCTTGGTTTTAGATTAAGTGAAGTTCACATTCAACTAATAAAATCTGTATTTTTTTCATTCAATCTTTGTTTTTCTCTCCGTATTGTAAGAAAGCAATTGGACTAAGACCTAAAGAAACTAAGAAGGTACAGAGATTATATGATCTATTCCTTCTATGAATTTCACTTGCTTTCCTACTTTTCTCTTTGATCATCATGGCATACGGCTTAAACTGCCCATACTCAGTATTACAGGGATAACTTGGACACTATTTTTTATTGCAAACATTTCCCCCACTCTCCCATCATCCTTAAACTTGAAGCTATCTCCTCTGATGTCTCAACAGTTCTTTAAGCTAAAAACCATAAAAGTAAAACCATGTTCCTCCTAAGTCACCTCTGCGTTAATTTTGGCAATTGTATTATTCCCCAGTCATTCATGATCACATTCTTAAAACTGTCTCATTCTGCCTTTTCTTATGTTACTTCTGTCAAGGCTGTTATTCCATCTAGGGGTGATTTATTCATTTCACATCTTCACTATCAAAACCTTCTTTCTTTCAGGATTCTTTAGCTTACATGAATCACCTCTACTAGGATGGAACTAAGGCTGATTCAAATTAAATCTGTGAAGGAAAAATTGAGGTTACAGGAAAACCACAGATTCCATAACGGGAAACAATTTTTGTTGCTAGTGGAAGAGAATACAGAATTATTTTTGGCAGAGAGAAAGGGGACAGAAAAGCCTTCTCTATCAAGCACTATATAGTATCTTGTAATCCTCTACCACATCCTAAGTATTTTTCCATTTCCCTTTTTTCTTGAGATTTTTCACACATTTGAGTTAAGAACCATACTGAAACCAAACCAGCAGATGAAAGACTGCAGTAATTTATTGGGTCAGTGTGACCAGGTTTTGGTAGCAGGGGGCTAAAGGAGTGGCTTCTGTGAGAAGCTGCCAGAAGCTTGTCCAGCCTATGCCAGCTGGCTCCAGGATGGACCCACTGCTGACCAAGGCCGAGCCCAGCAGGAATGATAATAATGCCTCTAAGATAACATATTCAAGAATGAAAAAAAGTTATTGCACAGATGTTTCTGTGGCCAGAGAAGAGAGGAGTGAGAATATGTGAGAGAAACAACTCTGCAGACACCAAGGTCAGTGCAGAAGGAGGGGCAGGAGGTGCTCCAAGTGCCAGAGAAGATTCTTCTGCAGCCTGTGGTACGGCCATGGTGAGGCAGCTGTGCCCCTGCAGCCCATGGACGACCACGGGGATGCAGAGATCCACTTGCAGCCTGTGGAGGAGCCCACACCAGAGCAGGTGGATGCCTGAGAGGAGTCTGTGAACCCATGGGAAACCTGTGCTGGAGAGGCTCCCAGCAGGGCCCTGCACAATGCAGGTTTCCTGGTAGGATTTGTGACCCCATGGGGGACTCCCATCAGAGCAGGCTGTGCCTGAAGGACTGCACCCCAGGGAAGTGACCCACGCTGCAGCACGGAAGGAACTCTCCTCCCTAAGCAGCAGCAGCAGGAACGTGTGATGAACTGACCATAAACCCCATTCCCCACTTTGCTTCACTGCTGGAGAGGGGAGGTAGGGCCCAGGAAGGAGGGAGGAATGGGAAGAAGGTGTTTTTAAGATTTCTACTTCTTGCCCGGCTCTAATTTTGTTAATAAGACATTCAATTAATATCCCCAAATTGAGTCTGTTTTGCCTGTGATGGTAATTCAGCGACCTCTCCTGGTCTTTATCTCCACCCATGGAGAGGGGAGTGATAGAGTGGCTTTGGTGGGTGCCTGTGTAAATTTTAAAGACTAATAAAGCAAACTTTTTTCCCCTTGCCCATTAAAAAAGTCTTATTAATTCAGAGATTGGTGGTATCACCAAACATGAAATTTACTGAGGGGAGGGGAAACCGAGTAGATTGCAAGTGTACATTTGCAAATTCCAAAACAACTCAAAGGGGACAGAACTTCAAGACACCTGTACAAATATCCCTCTTCTCATACACTGCCTTCTCAAAGACTTCAGGGACTCTCCTCTGCACAGGCAGACCCCTTATCACTTCACTTTCATCCCACTGAAAGCCTAGGACTGAACTGTTTCTGTAAAAAGCTTTCATATGCTTTACCTGCCAACTGAAACAAATAATTGTTTTTCAAACACCAGCAACTTGAGTGAGCATGTTTGAACGAGAACAGGAATTTCAGATCTTAGAACAACAAAATGTGTTTGAAGCATGGTGAAGTGTAGCCATTTGGGAACCCCTCTGCACATCTACACCGTGGAAATTCTCCTAACAGATGTGACTACTGACCCATCCACCATTACTCTAAACAGATTCAGATTTTTACTCAAGATACCCTAAAATTCCTGTACTGTGCTGTAAACTTAAAACATACGTATTTTAAGGACATGATAAAAATATCTTTTCTTTACATAGACTTGGCTATGGCACACAAGTAATTTTTTTAAAGGATAGTATATATATCTAGTTTAGAAATAAGAAAATTAGAATGCTTTTATCAGTGTCTTTATAAACATTAAGGATATTATAAAAAGACTCTTATCTAAATCGGCCTTAGATTTTGGTAAGCTAATAAGTAGCTGCTTATTATTTTAATATTTAGTATTTTAAAATACATTTTAAGTCAATACAGAATTTTAAATAAATTCTGGATCAATTGCAACATTTTAGAAACACTTCACCTAAACTTTCATGAAACTTATTGTACCTTCACAACCTTGGAAGCTCTGGAGAAGGACATTCTTGACTTTTCAACCTGGTTTAGAGTAACATACTCCATAACTAGCTACTTAGGACTGCTTCAAAATAGTACCATCAGAATGAAACACCTGTTTTGTTTTGGCTCAGGGGGAAAAAAGGAAAGAAAACAATTCTTGAAAGCAAAATTAATTCTTGTATTAACGTTTAGTTGAAATCCACATTTTACCACTCCTAATTTAAACACTAAATAGAAAAATAAGCAAAAAAGGCAATCTGGTATATTTCTAATTACATAGCCATGTTACAATAATCCGGTTGCAAAATATATTCCTATCAATACAAGCATCTTCAGACTGCAATGCAAATGCAATCCTTGTATGCTTTTCTCACTCAAGATCTTAAATTGTTCTCTGTCCTACCCCATAAAATTCCCATCCTCAGGTACAGAAATAAAATAGAAAATTTAGCTTCCTTTTACTACACAGGAACTTGTCTAGATTTCACTGAAATCTGTTGTCCTTGACACTTTCAAGAGAAGCACCTGAACCAAACAGAACCAACATAAAAATGAAGGGATTCTCAGCAGCTTAATCTGACCTCGCTGAGCCCAACAGTCCTGACCTAGCAATAGGAAGGCTCTTGTTTCGTGTGGTCGGAGATCAAGATGATGAGACTACTGGAACAAAATGGGATAAGCCAGGGGCAATGGTAGTAAGAAAAGTCCTGTTAGGAGGACACTGCAGAACAGAGCAGCCCCAGAGTGGAACCACTGGCACTTCCTGTTTTCATCAACTGATTCAGAAGATGACATGGATGTCTGGTTCCTCCACTCCTGGAAAATGCTTTGAGCACACTGACCTGTATTTCCCATTTGTGGTTTGAGCCTCAAGTGGCTCAACCTGTTTGTTATGGAATTAACTCCTAGCAAATAGTTTGCCACCAAGGAAATTCAATGGCAGCTAACCCAACCTTATAAAATAATTGTTTCCCAACAGAACAGAGAGGATCTTATGCAGTCTTGATGATTAACAAGAAAATCATTGCAGGAATACCATTTCATCACTGGCACCCTTCATTCTGAAGCACCTAGTATGTGTTTCTGGCTATTGAATGAACAAACTCCATCACATAAAAAATGCTCCTACCACTACTGGTTTGAAGGACACAGAAAGATGACAACTCTATGGACAGTAGAAGCTGAAAAGTAGGAAGTTATTACTAAACTGTCAACTAAAGTTATTGGTTCAGCAGTTGTACATTAGAGGTCTTTAATGGCCTTCTAACTCGTGCCTTGCTGCAGGCAAGGAAACTAACGAGTATTTGACATTTTAGTGGGTGGTGCTGGGAAGTCATCCAAGTCCAGTTTTCAACATACCAAAGAAAATAATGATACAACCAATATCTTTCTATTAACTACAGAGACAACACTATATGGGACACCAGTTGCAGAAGGGAATTGAGCTCACATAACCCTACTGATTACATGTAATATACTAATCTGAATTTCTCCAGCTGCATTTCACTAGAAATGCACAAATTCACAGGTGTAATTAAAACAGAGCTATTTACTCTACTAAGTGAGAGGTAAGAAAATTTTACACTGTCTCACAAAATAAAGTAAACAGACAAAATTTGCCTGATACCATAACTCTTTTCCAATGTACCCCTGCACAACAAATTAGCAAAAGTACAATGAAGGATTGTATTACAGAGATCCCATATTAAAGAAAGATAAAATGAACTATCTTGAGAACTGTCAGACATTTGATACTCTTCACTGAACCCTAAAATGGAAGAGACAACCAAATAAATTTAATCCCAATTTCTCTCTGTAAACCAATCAGGAGCTAACAAATTAACTATCAGGCAGCAGTTTTAGATACAAAGAAAAGAAACCTTTTGTATAAAACAAATATTTAAAACTAAAACACTCACCTTCACTGTTTTTTGTAGGTGTCCAAACTCATAAATGGGCTCAAAGACATACCTGAAAGCAGGTCAGGCAATGAAATACAATACTGCTGATCTCTCACTCAGGAAGCACATAAAATGTCTGATCAACACCTGGGCAATGTACCCTGCTAACATCTGGTATTTATAGTACTGCCTTCTTTTGGCATTCACGATCAAGTTTTATTTTTTGTCTTTGTCCCTTTGCTGTTGAAATTCAGGCATAAAAGGTATGAAAACAAGAGGCAGTACACAGGAGCAGGAATAATTAGCACAAGGATTTGCTTTTATTTGGTTCTGATAAGCTCCCCTCTTCTTGCCATTTCTCTGCTTGTGGACCTAGAAGCCCATAATCCCTAGTAAAAAGAGAACCAACTGTGTGAAGATAGAGAAATTTTGTGGTGGAGTGGTGTTGCCATTTTATTTTTTGCCAGATCAGCTATTTACATACAGGGAAAGCAAAATACAACCTCCCTCCCTCAACTGCTTCTAATACTACTCGTCTTTAAAAAGACAGCAGACTAGAAGGCAGAAAAAGTAACTTGTGAAGGTGGTCCCTTTTTAAAACAGTACTGTGTCCAGTTTTCAACCCATCTACTTATGCTCATGCCCTGCCACTTGACACTGTGTAAAGCTTTTTGCCCAGTCATATCAGCAAAATAATAGACTCAACTAATAATCAACTAAAGCATTAGTGGTATTCATGACTAAGCAGATTCTACCAAACAAAATTTGCCTGATACCATAACTCTTTTCCAATGTATCTCTGTACAAAAGATGTATCTGTAGTTGTCTTTTTTCATAACTGAGATACAGACAGAGGTTAGATCAAACAGCTGTTTTAATATGGTATTAATGTCTGTCACTAGCATAAAAAAGGTGGCTCTGAAATTTTTTATAAGATATGGTATCTGCTTATCATATGCTTTTTATCCCTGAAATACTCAAAATAAAATTTTGCATGCATTAACCTTACCTCCGAATTAGGAAACTGAATGAAACTGTATTGTACTTCAAGCTTGCTCCAGACTGTTTTCATCTGTACTTCCACTTCATTAGTTCAAAGGTGGTATTATGGAAATGCATATTTCTACTGATCTGCAAAATACAAAGAGGATTTGATTAAAGAGCTAGCTGAAGAAACTGTGTTGATGGTTTATGGTCTAGAACGTGAATTGCACATTGCAGATACCTGTATCTGGAATTACAGAAACCATCTCCTATGATGAGCTGCTCCCAGCCAGAAACTTCCTAAGAGTCATGCATATCCAACAGCTGCACAGTTGCAGTGTATTTGTAAAACACTGACACAAAAAATAATTTTAAAATAATTTTACTGTTATCAGTAATTGATCATATTAAAAATGAACCAACAAAAACACTTCTATCCTTTAGCTGGAAAATACCTTTGAGATCGAGTCCAACCTGTGACCTAACACCACCTTGTCAACTAGATCATGGCACTGAGTGCCACTTGAGTCTTGAGTCTCTTCTTAAAATACCTCCAGGCACGGTGAATCCACCACCTCTATGGGCAGTGCATTCCAATGCCCAATCACCCTTTCTGTGAAGAACTTCTTCCTAATGCCTAAAGAAAGGACACATTGTTGGTGACACCAATGGAAAAAACAAGCCATGCACAATTCAATCTTTATTATAAACACCAGAGAATCTGGAAGACTGCAGCTCCACACCAAATATCCGCTGGTGTCACATCATTATTTCCAGTACACCAGAAACTACAATATACAGAGAAATAATTGATAGGTTTTTGTAGCTGTGCACAGACATGATTACTCCTGGGAACTGAAAAGCAAGCCAAGAATTTAGACAAAGGTACTGGCAGTCAGGTGGGTTTGATTTTTGGTTTGTGTTTTTAAACTGCTGTACATCCCAGCATCAGAGGAAAGCCTGGCACAGGCTCTTACCCAGTTCTCTTAAGGACTGTGGACAAGCCTGACTTGTCTCATGCCCCAGCATTTTCAGATGCATTGTTGATAGCTAAGACAGGCTTACCAGCTTTGTTAGTTTGATTCCACAGTGAGCAGATGCCACCTATTGCCAACTTTTCCCATTTTATCAGTGTCATAATTTCTGAATGTTTCCATCACCTGAAGCTTTTAAGAAGATCCTACAAGAATTTTGCCATTTAGAAGTGCCAGTCTTATGACTGCAATCATAACCTTGAAAATCACACAGAGGCTTGAACCCCACCATTCCAGCTGTACTGTTAAATAACATACAACCACTCGTACAGTGTAGAGATGGAATGACTTTTGAATACCAAGGCCAACAGGAGGGGTGCAAACAGAGAAACCATGTGTATGATTTCCAGCAGAGAGTTTCAGCATCCACTCTCCTTCTCTTTTCCTTCCTAAGGACCATAAAGACCTTTCCATTACCAGAAGGTCAGAATACTTCTGTCTCCACATCCATTTATAAGCACTGCTCGTCACACAGTGAGGTTTAATAGTCTTGGTAATAAATAATAAATTTGTGCTAAATGGTAACCCAAAACCATGCAGAATATCAGATAGCACCAATTCTTAAAGACAACTGTCTCGTCTGAGCAGACAAGCTGACACTTCACTTATTTCTTCCATGGTAAAATTGCAAAACATTCTAGCCATGCAATTGTATTTGTAGAGATTGTTTTTGCTTTTTTAAGTAAAGAATCTGTAAAATATACCCATCTCTTCTCCTGTCTCTAACCAAGGTCTTCTGGTGGACTCCAAAAGAACAACAAAAAAAAGCTGGTGTGCTTTCTGTTTTTACAATACCTCCAATCATCCTGTATGTAGTACCTGATTTATATAAAGTCCACTTTGTATTATTTAAAAAGTTTGCTTTACAAGAGTAAAGACATTTCTGAACAATGCAGTTCAGGGTTTTTTGTTTTATTTTTAAAAACATGTCCTTATATTTTTCCAAACTCCCAAACTGATGAAGTAGTTGTTCAATTCTCTAAAAATTCATTGCCTTTCCTAATGCCAACCCCATGGATCAGATATCTAAGCTCTCTTACCAAACAACTTTATTTTGGTGAACTTCCTCATCTGCATGACTCTAAGTATGTCTATATTAGCATTTAATTCAAATCAGGACTGCCCTTTTGAAGTCCATCTCCCAAACAACCCAATTTTCCTTGCTTTGCTTTACATTGCAAAGCAGTCATCAGGTACATGAACCAGGTTTCTTTTGAATAAAATCAGATCACAGAATGAGCTTCAGGTGTACATTGTACACGCTCCAACCACCAAGAGGAATTCAGCCACAGAATCAAACCAGGATCAGCTTGAAATAAAACTCTCACCACCTGTATAGCACAGATGCCAGGTTCTCAGCACCTGACAGATCTGATCTTATTACACCACACTGCTTGGTAATGTGGACACAGACTCTTTTATGACTTACTGAATTTTTGTGTCAGTTCCAGATTCATCTCTCCCCTTTTTAAAAGGGAAACTACAAAACCTCTGTCAGATATAGGACAGAAGTTAATGATAATTATTAAATTATGGGAGTGACCTCACAGTGTTACTATTTTTTCCACTTCATCAGCATGAAATGCTACTTGAGAACATACTCAGTTTTATAAAAATCAATTTACTTAAATATTTATTTTTATACACTTATCCAAACTGCTTAATTATTAATATATAAGTTTTTCAATTTGTTTAGTGCCATTCTTGATGGCTACTTCCAGAAAAGTGCTATCAGGTACAAAATGAAACAAGTGAATAAATTATTTGCACAACTATACCTTCACTTTATTAGAATTTGCTAACCTACAGCAACTATAAGAGGCACAACTTCAAAAGTACAGAGGCTCACAGTGCTTGTCACTAGTTACATATTACATTCAGATTTACCTACAAATTGTTCTTAATGCCAAGATTAAATTCAAGATCTTAATATACTATCAACTGAAAAATATCAGCACTCAATTGGGGAAAAGTAAAATTAGAATTCCATGAACACACTAGCTATCTAGATAACCCAGAAAACTGTAGATTTTCTGCCACTGGCAGGCCCCAGGAAACAGTCAGAATATCTAAAATGAGTTGATTTAAACCTCATTCAGGAGTGGGGATTGTTCCCCTGCTAGCAGAGTGCAGGAAGCAGCTACGGGCAAGCCAGACAGACCGCAGGGACTCGCAGTGGCAAAGCTCAAGTCAGTCTAACTTGCCTTGAGGAGCAAACTTACTCAGCCTGTGGATTCCTTTTTTCTTGTCTTACCACATATCTCCAGTTACTGCTTCCCTTCTCAGTAGTTCCAGTTTCTTCAGTTCCAGGGCCACATCCAACTCATTCCCTCACCTGTCTCTTCTTTTGATGCCAAAAACTTTCCTGGCACTTCTCCTGCACTCTGCTCATTCCCACTGCTCCAACTGCCTCACCAGTTTCCAGGTAGGTTACTTTATTCATCTTAAATTATCTTTCTTCCTGAAGGAGCCTGCTACTTGTTAAATACAGTGTGTATTTAAGGAACAGAAGTTTGTAAAGTAACTTAAAGTAACATAAGAGTTAAACCAATTCAAGTGCAATTAAGTACATGATCATACAAGGACTCATTGGTACAGACAGGGTTAAATACTTGACCATTCCTTCCAGCTTCCAGTTACTGCTTTCCTGCTCTTTCACCTCCTCCAGCCATCCATAGAACACTTCTGCAGGGTGGCCATTCAGGTAAGCATACCTTTATTTCAATTTATGAAACAGAACTTGTTTTGGAGTTTCTGTAAATTCAAATCATGGCACAGACATAGGCTTGAGTGATCTCAGACTCACAGATATCAGGGAAAAAAAAGGTCAAAACCATTCAGCATCTGAGACTTGGGGTGGGAGCAAAGGGGAAAAGGAGAAAAGTGTGCGGTGCTCGCAACATGCCTCTGTGTGCAATGTCAGAGTTCATGGCCAGATGACAGCTCTGGTAACCAGAGATGGGAGAGGTTTCAGAAGCAGAATTATTCCTCTTCAGGTAAACTACAGCTCTAGACAATAGGCTTTTTGTTAGAAATCTGTGCACAATGAAAATACGCTGCAGACCCATATGGTAGCCTGGAAGATGCTTTGGTTACAATCTCATGACTGCCACTAGAAAATACAGCCAGAATTCCTGTAATCTATTGCTTTTACAGGACTACTACTGGTCCCAAATATGAGTTGAATTGCAAAGGGAAAGAAGCCATATCAAATTTCCAAATTTTACTCCATAGTTCATGACCAAAGATAAGAATTTATTAAGGAAGCCTTTTTCAGCAAGTTTACATGTGAGCTAAACCCCCACAGCATGCTGGGAAAAGCAAACATCATACTGTATGGCAAATTTGGGGCTTGCTGGCTTTGCCTGTCAAACAGTGAAGGTATATGAGCAAGAACATCTCACTGAACAAACAGCTCTTCCAAATACAATGAGACCAATTCATGAAATAAAATAAACTGGCTGAACAAACCCTTTCCAGTCCCTGGACACCATGTCTTCCAGGTAGCAAGAGGGAAAGTAAGAGCCTGAGACATGGTTCAAGCACATTTATTTGATCTTTGAGGCAAAGTAGTTCCAAATTGTTCAAAATCATGTTAGTAAAAATATACCTCCATGAAAGCCAATTTTTAAAATTAATTTTATACCTACCTTCTCTTGAGTTTTAATTAACAATCATTAAGGTATTTTTGCAAGGTATTAAAAATGCAAGGAATTATAAAACATTCAACACTTCATGTCTTACAGTTCTTCACATCTGTATTACAGTGGTTTGGCCTTCCTATGTATCTGGTCAAAACATTCCAATTAGCTCAGAATACTACTGATCTTTACAGCACTTCCAGGTTGTTCTCGGAAAACCTAGATTTTTGTTGCTTTTATTGATTACTGCATGGAACCTTGATGGCAAAAAGCATTCTTAATAATTTGTGAGAACTTCAGAAACACTACTGTGAAGGAATTTGGAGGAAATGACGTATCACACAGGACAGAAATAATACAGATTGAAACATCAACTGGGCCATTCAGTACTAATCTTACCTGGCTGGTTGGTTGTGTAGGCAGGTGGAGTAATGAATGAGTGGTGCTGCTGCTACTAATGGAATCAACTCTTGATTGACCTTCCAGTCTAACAGAAAATATGAGACAAATCTGTAGAATTCAAAAAACCTCTAAAAACCTAAAACTGTTTTTCCTTAACTCATGTCACCCTCTTTTATGAGGGAGAAGAAGCTCTCTATCAGAGCCATACAACTTTTTTCTTCCTGACTCTGTTTTTTATTTCATGAACATGACTAGCTAGAAGTTAAATCAATGGGCCAAGACTAGCACAGCAAAATTTTTTTTTGCACAACAGACAGCTCCTCTTGTCTACTCAAGAGGTATCAGAAGACTCCTCACATCATTTGTCCCCTTTTTGTAGGTGGGAAGAATCTGTGCCCTAGAACAACTTGAGCTTTTCCTTCGGAGGCCTTCCAGCCATGCAAGCACACAGACACAAGACACCCTGAACAGGTAGCTGAAAGAACAACACACTGTGTAGCAGCTAAGCAAGCACTCTCCCTGCTCATTACACATTTTTGTTTTCATCATCTTCAAAGCCTGCTGTGATAGAAGACAAAATGGTCTACATGATGAGGCTCCGAAAATATCATTGCCCCTGGGCATAACTACAAGTATGAGAGCACAAATAAATTCCTGAGTAAGGTGGGACTGTGCAGTACCTGACAGGAAAAAAAAAGCATTTTCCAGACTGACACAAATCTGCATAAATTACAATACACCATACTCTCCACAGCATCTAGTGGCACAAATGATTAATTATAGGGGCCACGAGAATCCAGGCACAAGGCTCATTCTGCCTCATCAGTAGGGCCAGATAATTCCATCAGGTTTTTATTTTGCCCTGGCAGATGTAATTTTCCATACCAGAGTGAGTCTAAGCTTCCTGATTTCTTAGAGGCTATCTTCAGTATTTTATTTTGGCATGCCTAGCTACATCATCTGTAGTCAAGGACTCCACAGGTTGCTGTGCTGTGAGAGCTCTGTGCTCCCTAGGATGCTGCAGAATTCCTCTCAGTCTTCTTAAATATTATTCACCAGTGAGCCAGCAGAAGCTGAAAAATCAGCTCACACTCTAAACTTCAGAGGTAAAAGGAATCTGACAACAGCTTGCTATTAGAAGAAAAGCAGTTACCCTCAAAAGGAAATCCATCAGCCTGCAGCAGTGGTGACAAATCAAAGCCACCAGTTCATTCTGTGCTGAGAGGTGAAGTCAGAATTGACTTGTCAAGCTTTGTCAAGTAACAACTGGGCAAAAGCCTTTGCTGAGCAACTCCTTCTTTCATACCATCTCACAGCTCTCCAAGTATCCAAAACAATTTCTTTAACAAATATCCCTGGTTTTCAAGAGGGATGTAAACCTCAACTGCTTTAGCACAACTCTGGAGGTACCTGGCCCAAAGTTCCTCCACCCACAATCTCAGCTTCCTCTTGGGATACTTGTGAGTGGCTCCACAATTAACAGTCTTCTGCTGTGCCTGACATCCCTGAAAACATAAGGCTGCTTGTGACACCACTGACTTCACAAGTCTTCCTGAGTTGCAAAAAAATTTATCAAAAAAACCCCTAACCCAGGCTTCATGCTGTGTTAAGCCATCAGGCACATTTCCCAGTGAGCCTTGCCAGCAAGCTGCAGACGGTCAGTTGGCCACACTTGCCACACGGCTAACAGGTTGCTGTGTGTGGATGGAAGCAACAACTCAACTCGATCACTTGGCATGCAGACTCCGAGGCAAATTCTTATCCTAATACTGATCCTGGGAATCTTGCCCAGAGTGCAATTTCTCTCTGATAAAAGAGCCAATGAAATTTAGCTTCTGCCTGTCCCGCAGGACATATTAGACCACATTCTGATAGGTGATCCTCTTCTCCCTCTCCCTAAGATTCCTGCAAAAGGTCAAGTATTTCTTCTATCTCTCTATGTTACAGAGTAATTCAAGTGGTGAGAAACATTTTCAGGAACCCTTCGATTTAAAAAGATAAATAAATTCTATTGCAACTTTAAAATCCCATGGTTTTGTGCACTATAAAAATACTATAGAGCAAACCACCTGAAAACTACACTACTGTTCTATCACACTGCCTTATACCTCTGTGTGTGTAGGATTGATATTTTCTTTCTTAAATTTAAATTTTACATTATAAATTTTTAAGTAGTGTGGTGGGTTGACTCAGAGTGGATGCCAGGTGCCCAAAGGCACTGTCACTGCCCTCCTCAACTAAACAGGGAGAAGAAATATAACAAAAGGGTTGTGGGTTGAGATCAGGACAGGGAGAGATCACTCACTGGTTAATGTCACAAGCAAAACAGACTCAACTTGGGAAATTAATTTACTATATTACCAATCAAACTGAAGTAAGATAATGAGAATAAAGTCAAACCTTAAAAACATGTTCCCTCCATCCTTCCCCTCTGTTTGGACTCTACTCCCAAAATGTTTACCTCCTCCCTGCATGTGGAACAGGGAATGGGGGATAGCGATCAGCTCATCAGACACATTGTCTCAACTGATCCTTCCTCCTCAGGGGAAGGACTCCTCACACTCTTCCACTTCTCCAGCACGGGCTTCCTCTGCCAGGAAAGTTTCCCCATGAACTTAACCAATGTGACTCCTTCCCACAGGCTGCAGTTCTGCATGAATTGCCACAGTGTAGGTTCTCCTCCCTTAGGAGAACGCTGCTCCAGCATAGGTTACTTCCACAGCATCACAAGTGCTGCCAGCAAACCTGCTCCAGCATGAGCTCCTCTCTCCATGGGGTCACAGCCTCCTTTGGGCATAAATCTGCTCCAGCATGGGGTTCTCCACGGGCTGCAGGTGGAACTCTGCTCCACTGTGACCTCCATGGGCTGCAGGGGCACAGCTGCCTCACCATGGGCTGCATGGGAGACTGCTCTGGTACTTGGAGCACCTCCTACCCCTCCTTCTGCACTGACCTTGGTGTCTGCAGAGTTCTTTTTCTTCCTCTGACATATTCTCACTCCTCTCTCCAGGTGCAGTTGCTACTGCACAATAACTTCTTCCCTTGCTCACATGTGTTATCCCAGAGGCACTTCCATCAGTCATGAGCTGAGGCCCGGCCAGCAGAGGGTCCCTCCTAGATCTGGCCAGCACTGGGTTCATTTGACATGGGGAAAGTTTCTGGCAGCTTCTCAAAGAAATCATCCCTGGAGCTGCAACAAAAACCTTGCCATATAAACCAAATCCACACACACAAAACCATATTAAACACAGGTTGCAGGCTGGCTAACTTCTTACAAGAAACACAAGTCACAGGAACACGTAGACGTAGATGGGAATGAGAAAACCTTTCCAACAAGACCACTGCCTTCAGCAAAGCACTAAGAGCTATCAGCTCAACAGCTCTGAACACATGGAAGCGTGACAGATTCTTTAAGGAAATCAGGAGACACCTCAGACACCACTCCCACCACAGTAAGGTTAAAGGCCTTCACTGTGAGCAGACCTATCAAGTACGGAAGTTTTTCTATAGAAAAGTACGTGGATTACACATTAACATTCAAGAGTAAAACAACTCTTGTGGAGGAACCTTTGGAGCCCACATCACAACCAGTCTCCTGCTTTCTTTAAATCACTAACAATATAACACCACATAGCAAAACAAAAAGAAAAGCATGTAAAAATATTTCAAATTATTCTAGACAACTTCAGAATTCATTTGGACCACATGTAGTATCTAAAACTTAAGACATTTCAGACAACTGAATATTATCCCCAGAAAACACAAGTCATCTTTTTTTTGCAAAAGTGATTATGCACAAGAAAGCTATAATTATGGAATCAACTCTTTTAGTAAAATGCTTCTACTAGTGACTTGTTGGAGCATACTTGGTCTCTGAAATTTCTTTAAACATTATTTAAAAAAAAAAAAGCCAAATGGAAATTAGAATAATGGAATATCCTGAGTTAGCAGGGATCCACAAGAAATCACAGAAGTTCAACTCCTGCACAAGACCACCCCAAGAGTCACACCATGTGCCCAAGGGCATTGTCCAAACGCTTCTTGAACTCTGCCAGCCTTGGGGCTGTGAGCACTGCCCTGGGGAGCTGTTCCACTGCCCAACCACCCCCTGGGTAAAGAACCTTTTCCTGACATCCAACCTCAACCTGCCCTGACACAACTCCAGGCCATTCCTCGGCTCCTGTCAGTGTCACCACAGAGCAGAGATCGGTGCCTGCCCCTCCTCTTCCCCTCAGGAGGAAGCTGTGACTGCAATGAGGTCTCCCCTCAGTCTCTTCTCCAGGCTGAACTGACCAAAGGACCTCAGCCTCTCCTCATATGGCTTCCTCTCGAGGCCCTTCCCCATCCTCATGGCCTCCTTTGGACACTCTCTAATAGCTTTCTATCTTTCTTGTATTGTGGTGCCCAGAACTGCACACAGGACTTGAGACAAGGCTGCAGCAGGGCAGAGCATAGAGGGACATTCCCATCCCTTGACCAGTAAGTGATGGTGTGCCTGATGCACAATTAGAAGACATTTCTCAAATAATAGAACAAGCTGGATATTTGCTAAAGTATTCTTTACTCATCAGAATTTCAGAAGACATGAGCATAAAATAATTTTCATCCTTACCATTTGCATGATGATACAACACTTGATTTGCAAGTCTAAACTTAGGCTACCCTGGCCTCAACATCTGCTCCAGCCGAGGTGAACAGGTTGGAGTAAGGCAATGCTGCCTCACACAGCAAATAATACACAAGAGTAATTCAGTGTAGACACTAAGGTGCTCAAAAATCCTCAGCCATTTCAGCTATTAAGTCTAACAATTATTCATTCTGAATGCTAGAATGTTATACTGCCTCTAGTTCTTTGTTCACCATATTATGAATGCTTTCAACTTGACCTAAGATTTCTAATGACAGATTTCTGAAATACTACATCCAGAATAGACCTGAAGGGCACAAACAAACATAGAGCAGGAAAACCCATCCACCAGGTTCCTGGACATGCTGTACAGTTATCTAATATCTAATCTGTCCTTTTGCATTTCCTATTGATTTATATATTTAGAAGAAATGGTGAAAAATTCATCACATCTCAAATTCTCTTCTTCAAATGCACAGGAGTCCTGGTGCCCTCATCAAGGATTTGAAAGAAAACTAAGCTTTTCCCCCTGCCCTTAGCAAAGCCATAATAAAAATCTCATTGTGGTAAAAGGTGGTGAGAGGCCACTTGCAGAGAACAATACAGATCTCTTCTAGTTAACTGCCTGGGAACAGGTTCATTTTGTACAGCAACACCACCTTCCATGAACAAACACTGTATCCTGAAAAAAAAAAAGACTTGAAAAAGAATGGCTAAATTAAATCCACAGCTTCTTCAGCGTGGGACAGATTTTTGTCAGCAAAGCTCTAAAGACACCAGAGGTGTGCCTGCTGAGAACTGCAACACACCTGGTACTCTGCACACTCCAACTGCTCTGACAATGCTGACCTGAGCTAACAAACCATCATCCAGCATCACCCCACAAGTTGTGGATGGACAGGGTGATCCCAAGAAGGACCTGATGAGCACATGTGATCCTTCACTGCTGTGCCTGTTAAAGATGTCACTTTTTACAGAGATGAGCACAAAGCCTGTGGAAGAAAGGGGAAAAAGGAGAAAAGAGGCATAATTTGATTTTTATCCAATTAAGCACTCTTGGGGTTGGAAAAGACTCCTGAGATACAACCACAGTTATAGCAAAATACACACCAAATGAAAAGTTATTTTATTCTTGGTATGTAGAGAAAGTAACTTACACTTCACTGTGTTCCAGAGTGGCTTGAAAAATAATATGAAAGCTTTTCCATCAACATTAAGAGACAGCATCAGAAAAATATGAGCAAGCATTTGTGGTAGTTATTGTTCAATCATGTTTTTGAAAAATTCATGCTTATTTTAGTTTTGGGAAGCTTGTCCTGCTGCAAGAAACTTAAGATACTTGGCATTGTTACTTTAATAGGACTTCTAACAAAAAAAACCCAACCAACCAAAAAAACCCCAAACCCACAAAAAACAAAACCCTCTGACTCTAGCAGCTTTTTTTATTTACTGAAGACACAAGAGCCAGCAGCTGACATTTGAATCTCATCTAAATTCAAACAGGAAATACCCTTTAAGGAGTTCTCAATTGCAGATTGATTCACCCTTGATGTAGTGGATTCTCCATTCTGAGAAGACTTCTAAATGTACAGGTAAGAGCATTTACGGCATACTAGGCTAAGAGTTTATGTTCTTTCCTTTTGCCCACGGACAGACAACAATCCCAAGCAGAATTACTCAGAGCTGAATACAACATCCACACTGCTCAGCCCAACCAAGCAGAGCTCCCCATCTACAGGACCAGTTTGAAAACAGTGGAGACAAAGTTCCACTGCACAGAGCATGGACCAGCACAAGAACGATTTTTTTATCTTTCCATCTTTGTCCCATTTGTGGCTAATTAATAATATTTAAACTTAAAAAAAAAAAACTTTGAAAAAAGATAAAAGCAGAGCTATTTCAGATGTATAAATTAGTATATCATGTGATGTATATCTTTCAACAAAAAGCTAAAACAAATTTAACAGATACACTTCAGATTATTAATTACCCTAAGTAATTTTTCTTTCTCCATTTTTCGTTTGGGGAAAAAGGAAAACAGAGCAACTTTTTATGTTCCCTTAACTTAGCTATTTAATTTCCTACTCAAATAAATGAATAAAATTCTTGTTTTAATCAAGGATTAATAAGGAGTTTGAATAGAGAGGTAACCTCTGTGCCTCTCTACACTGAGAATCATCTGCATTCTATTAAACCATCAAGCCATTTATATGTTAACCAGGGTTAACATATAAATAAGAATCAGCAAAATATTTAACACTGGTAGCTTCTTTACTGGCTATGCTAAAGCTCTACATGAATCTCAGCTGATTTAACCCTTCACATGCAGGACGTCTATTTTATAAAATCATACAGGCAACACTGCAGCAAAGTGTTCTTCCCTGCAGATCAGCTGCCTCCTCCTCCTAAGCAATGTGGAGAACTATTATAAAATAGCAATCAATACTGTGAAATTTAGGGGAAGGCAGCAAAGATTTCCAAATTAGATTGCTGGGTTATCTCTTCTTAGAGGTTTCTTTGTTTTCACCTTCTGTAACACAGACTACAGACTATACACACCACTGCTGAAAGACTCTGCAAGACAAGTGCCCATCTGCAGACAAACATCTTTTGGGCTCAAAAGGAATTCAGTCACATCTGGGTATATGCTCAAAAGAAACTTTTGAAAATTTTTTTTGAAAAAAGAAACTGCTGTATATGACTTAGACTTCACTAACAGGAGCCCTCCTTGCATATTTTCATCCTTTAAACAGGTAACAACAATACAACTGAAGTGTCACTCTTCAGGTAGGTCCTTTCAGCATAACATAATTTCCACTGAACCACAAAGCTACTGAGCTTCCTTACTCCTTGAAGAAAGAAATTTCAGCCCACTAATAAACTGGAACTTCAGCATTCTCTGTTTGACAAGAATGCAGGACACTTGGAAGTGATGATAGATTTCAACACTAGATACTTTCCAAAAGTATTTACTGGAAATAGAAAAGAATCCCAGTTCAGGGCAGCAGCTTCCTTATTCAGGTAGAGAAAGGTGAAAAGCTGTCCAAGAGCAAACTGAAAGTAAACAACAAAAAAGTCAGTTTTTCCTGAAGGGTTTTATAAAGGATGGATTGGTTATTTACATTTTGCCTCTCTTTTTTTCTTTATAGCAAGATGCATAAATTAAAACTACTATTTTAACTACTATTAAATTAAACAAGACTGCAAAAAGAAGATATATATATATATATATATATATATATACACACACACACACACACACATACACACACACACTATCATGACAACTTTTGTTTGTTCAAATCCGAAATGAAATTGTTGGAACAAACAATTGCAGGAAAAATGTACAGACCGGGGATTCAAAATGGGTAAGATTACATGCCTTACAAAGCCAAGGAGGAACAAGTACAGTATTCCTCCTATATTTTTTTTAATGTAAAAGAACATTAAAAAACTTATTTATGTAGTCCCTTTTCTTATAAACCACAGAATCTTCGGATGAAATGACCTTCTACCTTATTATAAGCAGCTTTGAAAATGACTAAAATTGAGACAGAATTACACAGTGTGCAGAAGCAGGCTCTATTGATAGGAGTATCTTTCACAGAAACACACAGCTTTCCTTCATATCAGCCCTACCAACTCAGCTCAGAGCCAACTATGGGTTACTTTCTTGGGATTGCTTTAACAGTGAAGATTCTGTAAAATAAAGTATGTACCCCAGGTACGCCCCTGCATTTACTTCAGGTGATTTATTCAAGTATATATGAGTGCAAGTCAGGAAACACTTTCCAGCACACAAGGAAGTCTGGAAAGTCTGACTTGGTTCTGCTGTCTCTAACAGAGTTACAAGTTAAAATAATAAAAGTTACTTAAGTAAGCAGAAAGAAATGAGTATGTTTAAAAAGAAGCTCTGCTGAATAGAAGCAGTACTCTTGCACATTCCTTCTACCATTAGTATATTCTCAGAACTAAAATAGAACAAATATTTAAGTATATTTAAACAGAACCACACAACAACTCAATAACAAGCTTACAGCTCAAAAACAGAACTTGAAAGACCTAAGCAGTGTAACTAAATCTTAATCAGAGCAGCATGTAATCATATTCTGGCAGTCACTAGAGCAGATGCCTGCCACCAGTGTAATGTAAGCATCTCCATAACCGAACTCCTCCTTATTTAGAAAGAAGAATATCTGGGGTAAGGACAAAAAGAAAAGCTTGGAGTTGCAGGAAACACAGGAAAAGGTGAGTTTAAGATGCTGTAATGTATCTTGCTTGAGCATGTATGTCTGGAAATCAGGCGAGACCCAGAAATTCTGAAGTTCTTTAAAATACAGGATGTGTATCTCCAATAAACCAGAATGTTGTATGATAATTCAGTGACCTGATTAAGCCAGTTTTGACTGTCAGACTGCCAAAACCTTGTGTAGATCAGACTATGTGGGTCTTGGCCTTTCCTAAAACCAGAAAAGGGAGTGGGGAAATAGGGAGGAAACAATGATGTCAGGGGACAGAGATATGTATGAAGCAACACAAAAACTCCTAATATTGTCCTTAGACAATGCTAACTCCTGCCAAGGCTTGCAAAGGCATCCAATGGCCTTGGGATATTTTGTGCTTCCTGAGATAACTAGGGAGGGAAAAGAGGCAACCACACAACACACATTCTTCAAAATACTGCTCAAAAAGCTTCAAAATTCAAGTGCTCAAAAATTCTCCTGATGAATTAAGAGCTTGCAGGCTTTCCTTGTCTACACGCTCCCTCAGGCGGAAGGTTTATCTTTCTGTCAACAGACCCTAATGCTTTGCAATTTGTACAATGACAGTATCAGTTCTATGCACAGAGTCCAGCAAACAGGTTTGGCAGAGATGGAGGGCTTCTTGGCTGGCCATAGGGGGTGTTTTCTTCTGTTAAATAAGCTGAAAGCATAGTTCCTCTTTGTTAAAAGATGTGAAATATTTATAAGCTATCTTAAGAGGAACATTCTTAGATACTGTAAAATAGCAGCAGTTTGAATGTGTAATTCTTATCACACTACTTGTAACCCAAGCCCAGAACTGACAAACTGAAAAGCAGCCTCAGAATCTTGTATCTGCCTCCGGGAGGGAGAGGTCATGTAAAAAAAAAATAAAAAAGGCATCTGATAATTTGAAAACTGCATGATCAAGATGCTTTCAAAGATCCAGAATCTGTTGCACCAAATCCAGTGAGAACACGAGCAGGATGAAGCAATAACCTTCTGTTGACAGATGAGTTGACAGATGAGACTTTCAAAGGTGTATAAAGAAGAGCAGGAAGAGCAAGAATTTACCCTCTATCAGCTTCAAAGGTCATGACAAAGAACTGTTTATCAGCAATGTATATAGGAAGGTGTCTTGCAAAAAATAAATAGCTACCAATATTTATACTTTCTATACTCTGACTGGGATGAAGAGGAGGGAGATTGTTTAGAATAAAACAGGTAAGGAAAATGTGTGGAAAGAGAACAGCTTTTTTTTAGCTACTGCTCATCTCCAGATGGAATTAAAATACCCCAGAACTCAGCCTACCCAAACAGCAAGGGAAGGACTCACCCCAAAGCTCCTCAGTCTCACTGTGCTGCTTCAGGCACACTGACTCCACAAGAGAAAACAAAGTGTCTGCTGCATGTGAAGTGATGACAAACAACTTTTCCATTACTGCACAGTGAGAGTACATATTTTACAGGTTTTCCAGCTGCCGGATTATTTTAAAAATATTTTCTACATAAAAAAAACCCTTAGATTTTACAATTTTTAAACTCTTTCAATTCAACTCTCAACTGTAAATATTACAAGTTTTCACAGCATAGGCTATAATCGTGTATCTAAAGTTCAGTGTATTTTGATGAGCTGCAAGTTCAGACTGTTCTCATGTTATGTTTTCATGAGAAATAATTGTGTCAAACACCAATCATACAGCTACCACTGAAAAACAGATAAAAAGCTTTCCAAGCCAGTGTCACCAAGTGAAACTAAAATAGTTTATGGAGAACCTATGAAGTGCTAGATTGCTGCTACTGCAGTACTGCAAAACAGTGCACAATTATAATGGGAAGTTCCTTATAATCCAGTCTTATCTTTATTGCATTTATCTTACTTTATTTTATCCTCCTTAAAAAGGCTTCCTCAGATGCTGCTACAATCAAATCAAATATCAAAAAAGCCACTTTTAACATGACACATTTTTCCAATACAGCTGTTACAAAGAATATATAAGTGGAGGAACAATTTTCACTTTTTTCTTTAGCTGACTCTCTGCAAGATCACTGCTGTTTTCTGACCATAATGATATTTAAATTGATCAAACCTATTGACATATGCAAAAATCAAAGAAAAAGATATGGAAGAAAGCCCAAAATGACAAGAAAATTGACCACTTTTAAAGAGACTGATTTAATGTGAGAGACCACACAACAACAAAATACCTACTGAAAATACCACAGTTGTATTCCCTTGATAGTTTCTTGAGTCTCTGATGAAACTACAGCCATATTTGAGAAAGCTTTCCAGTTCACAGATACGTTCTATTTCTCACTGATGTTGCAATAAATCCCAATTAAAAACAGTAACAAAAAGGAAAACATGAAATGTGCAGTTTTAAATAATAGCCAAAAAAGACACTAAATGCTTGTATTTCCACCTTCTAATGATGTTTGGAAGGGGAAAAATAGGCCTGAGAAGAGAAGTAACAGTTGCAGAAGTACTGCCAATACACAAGGTAAACAAATAAAGGAGCATGGGGACAAATGTTTCTGCAGGGCCTTTGTGACTGGGCAAGGGGTAATGGTTTTAAACTGTGCGGTAGCTTCAGAGTAGATATGAAGAGGATTTGTTTACCATGAGGCTGGTGAAGCACAGGTGGCCTAGAGAGGTGGGGGATGCCTCATTCGCAGAAACATTCAAGTCTGGATGGACAGAGCTCTGAGCAGCCTCATCTGCTTGGAGATGTCCCTGTTCACTGCAGGGATTTGGACAAGGTGCTTTGGAGATCCCTTCCAACACCAACAGTTCTGTGATGCCATGAATGTTCTGGGTTTGGGCTTAATTTACAGTCACCATCTTAAAAGTAAACATGACTTGCAAGTTGCCCCTGGTCCTTTGGAGCTATCTCCATACATTTATGTACACACAGTATAGAAACTCTCATTTTCAAGCAATCAAAATTGAAGGAAGTAGCAAAAAGAAGACAGGCTAAGAGATCTTAATGCCAGTACACAGTTAATGCCTGAAGAAAATACAAAGAACCAGGGGACAAGATTCTTGCCTTTAGTATTTGGGGAATTTTCTCTAGTTTAGTAATTTACCTTAAGGTTTCTCATCCTCTATCAAGTTCCAGCATGGTTTATTTAACAATTTGTTTGAAAAAAATTAACACCAAGAGGATTCTGTGGAGTTGAGTGGTAACATTCACATTTGATAACATTGCCAAGAACAATCCAGTTGGAATAATAACAATTATTTGCTTGTACAAGACTTGCAGAAGGCCAGAACACCAATACAAAACCTGTCACAGTTTATTACATTATAACAAAAATGATACCATTGTCCTCTCTTGAGTTTGAAAATGTGACATGCATACATTTATGCTGAAAAAAAATACTGTCAGTATTCAATTATATCTATATAAAAACAGTTCCCTACCAGGGCACAACAGGCAATAGTTGACTAGGCAACAGGGATTAGACAACAGTTCTAACAAGAGCCATTTCCTACCCTGCATCACAAAAATAAGGAAAAAAACTACCCACAGTTCACTTTGAAATAACCTCCCTCATTCTAAGCCCAACAACAGGATTTTAACACTTGTAGAAAATCAGGTGACTCACGAGAAGTACATTAGGAGTTACTTCTTTTCTGGCAAATTATTTGTGCAAATGACTGCCAAATCTAACACTGACAGAAAAACCACTCAGAAATTCAACATTTTTTAAAGTCTTTCCATTGTTTCAAACATGCTCTTCAAAACAAATAGCATTTAACAACCATTGCATCGTGTTATCTTTCACAGGTCACAAACACCCATAATTAAAAAAAAACATAGGTAGTAACTGCTGTAGCATAGTCTGTAGCACAAGACTATGTACAGTTATTTCTGCTAATACAAATGCTAAGATTTAAAATCAAATAGGAGCCCAAATCTATTTGGACAATCAAGATGTCAGACTTAAAAAAAAATTCAAAAAGTAAAATGCTAGGCATCCACCCAAGAGTTCCCACTGACAAAATATTCAGATTAAGATTTTCAGATAGCCTGTAGCACCAAACTATTTGGCAGCTCTATTGGCTCAGCTCTCTGTATAAAGTCAGATTTAAATCAGGGAATAGAAGACTACCACAAATGAGGGATAAACAGAAAGAACAGTATACACATTTTTTCATTCCCCAACTTAGATCTTCAGAAAGCTAGAGTACAGGCCATCTGAAATAAACAAACCTTAGTTACAACTAACTAATTTTAGAAGTGAATTAAAAAAAATAAGTCTCCTTCTAAAGAAAGTACTAGAAAAAGCCCACAAATCTGACCCTAAAAAAAGGGCCAGCACTCAGTGCCACATCTGTTATTAAGTTCTTCCCTTCTATGACACAGAAGGATGAATGCACACTGAAGTTTTCAGTTTTGCCCCAATACACAACACAAATGAAAATTCAACCACTGAATCCAGATAAACCAACATGGTGGGCGTTACACAAGGTCAAGCAATTTTCACCCCAATCCTCCATTCATTCACTTTGATCCTATTAAGCTGGGTTAGAAATCAGGTGTATTACAACCTGCAAGAGTGACCTCTCCATATGAACTGTCAGCCCCACAGACCCCAGTTGCAGTCAGACAACCATTAACTCTCACAGGTAGGAAGAGACCTCTGGAAGTTGCTCAGTCCAGCCCTGTGCCCAATAAAAAGCCAAATTCCACATTCAGTTAGGCCGCTCAGGACTTTGACAAGGAATATCCTGCACATGTCCAAGAAAGGCAGTTCTGCAGCCTCTCACAGCAACATGCCCCAAGTACCTCACCATTCTATTTTTTTTTTTTAATCCAGTAAGAAATTACCTTGCTGCAACTTGCAACTACTAATTTACCACCCTTTCAACATGCACTCCTGGGAAGACTGTAGCTCCACCTTCTGTGAAGATAACAAACATCCTTCCTCAGCCTTCTGCAGGCTGAGCAAACACACCTGGTGCGTGGCAGCCCCTCTCCTGCAGGCCACACCATGGCATCAGTCTCCCTCTTGCACTGGGGAACCCAGGCCTGGAAGACCAAGCCTGCAGCCTGCTGGCTGTGATTTCTCTTCCAATCCAGCAGACACGGAGCCAAACCCAAAAGGCTTTCAGCTTGATCCCACTGGTGTCCCACCAGTTGCAGATCAGAGCTAGTATTCTGTGTAACCTAAGCATGAAAGTCTTCAAATACCTGATATGATGGGTTTCATGTTGTTGATTGGGGTTTTTTTGTTTGTTTGGGTTTTTGATAGGTTGGATTTCTGAGATCAGGACAATAACTTAACCTGCTACATGGAATATCATAAAAATGGAAGGCACAGACCCACCCATTATCTCACTGCCCTTTCAGACAGGTAAACGAGTAACAGCTTCACAGCAAAACCAACAGCAGACACTGAGCATATCCTCCATTCCTCAGGCCCTCAGCTCCAACACCATGTTAATTTAGTGCCAAAATAATTTTGTTGCTTGCCACGGCAGATTAGGGGAAGTGTTTTTATGAAGATCTATGCAAACATTCTGCAAGGTAAGCATGTGTGGGTGGAAGCAGTATAACTCAGATATGTGAGTTAACTTACAGTGACTCCAGCAGCTGTGCTCTTTTTCAGCTAAGGCAAGAAATTGGGTGTTGGTGATAAACTTTTACCCAGAGCCGTGCATTTATTAATTTGCTCTGGATCTCAACACAGGGCCTTTACCATCACAGACTACTGGCAGTTCCCACATTGGCAGAAATACCCAAGTAAAATACATTATATGTGCATTTATAATTCTTTTCTCATTTCTAGTCAATATACACACTGATCTCAGTATGAAAATGATGAAACTATTTAAACTGCACTGAAACCCATTACAGAGGTATAGACTGGAACAGAAACAAAAATGTGTGGTGGTTTTTTACATCAATTACCTTTATATATTCACAACAGCAGCTGCATCCACTGCATACTGCTTTGTGTGAATCAACTTTTTTTTTAAGCCAACAACACACACATTTTAAATTACAGAACGAGGAGCAGTAAATTGAGAAAACACTGAGAAGAATTTGGCAAAGGAGTACCTGAGGTGATGAGGTGAGGAATTTATTTTTACTCTATACAGTCTTAATAAGAAAATGAGATTCAATGTCAATGTTTCATTTTTGCTATTATCGTCAGATTGTATTGATCTTAGGGTAAACTCAATCTTAGCAATAAGTTTATGTACAGATTTTAACCAGACAGGACTAGATTCCACATGTTCAGGCTGAAGTGAAGCAAAGTTCTCCAACCTGTACCAGAGACATTTCTGCTGACAGAGACACAAAAGACTCCCTGTACTGAAACAGAAAGAATCAGTTGGAGGATGCCTTCAGTTTTGGGGAGCTCAGGGATGCAGCAGCAGCAGTTCTCAGAAAGAATTTTCAAGAACAAGATACTCTCTCCTCGAGTGTTTCATTTTAACTAAAGCAACTGCAAAGGACTCTTCAATTCAGCGTGTGATGGCTTTTATTTGTGGGAGGAGGGAGGAGAATAAAAGGAATTCCTTTGACAAGAGAGCTGCACTGCAAACCACAACCAGGGTCATTTTACTTCTTTAGCTACAAAGAGACTATATGCCATGAAGAAAAATCCCATGATCTAACAGCTTTTACAAATAATACCACTCTAACCAGTTGCCAGAGAATATATTTTTGCAGCAGATTTGCTTTGTACATTTCACAGCATTTGATACACAGTATTCATCATTTAAGCTCTGATG
Source organism: Anomalospiza imberbis (assembly GCF_031753505.1). Taxonomy (NCBI): domain Eukaryota; kingdom Metazoa; phylum Chordata; class Aves; order Passeriformes; family Viduidae; genus Anomalospiza; species Anomalospiza imberbis. The sequence continues at coordinate 8,822,671 of NC_089688.1, read as the reverse complement.
AATGTGGTATCTCATGCCCTTGCTTAGTCTTCCCACGGACAAAGCTTTACTTAGCTCTTGAACTAAATCTAAAGTCGTTATTTATCTCATGTTTGTGATAATATACTGAAAGTAGAGGGGAAAAATTCACCAGTTATGGACTCCTGATTGGCAGAATGATTTACAACCTGAATTAAAAGCAGAGGGAAGAACACAACACCCCAAACAGCACAACACAACATGCTCAGAGTTTCAAATTGAGATGTCCTGCTTAGTTTCTTTTACCTGAAAATATTTATGCAGCCACCAAGAAGTACACAAGACGTGCTAATGACCCTGCAGGAACAGTAGGTACCAGCTGATGTTGCTGTAACAACTACAATAAATATTCCACAAAACATTCTGTTCCGAAGTCAACTTGAAACGTTAAATACAGCTCTATTATAAAAAGCATTAATGATATTCTCCTGCAGGTTTTTTTAAGTGGTGAAAGCTTTAAGAAGTGTGCGCTAAGCACCCAACCATTGTTTTGCCAAGGAACAGCTGAGTACTGCTGCAGTGTAAACATGAAATGGAAATTACATGATCTTTGAAATAGTTACTTCAAATCGCTGTTTTGTATCCAAGGGAAGAGAAAGGAAAACAAGCAAAATACAAAAATCTACACTTCCACCAAAAAAAAAAAAAAAAAGCAAATATTTGCCTAGAATGTACATAATACTGTAAATACAGGTAACAACTCGAAAAATGAGAAGGCATCAGATAATTAACCTTCTAGCTCTCAAGGAAATATCTGAAGCACAATAGTCTGCTCCCAAAAAGTCCTTGTAACCACTGTTACAGCTAAGCAAAATTAAACAGCGCCACGAGGATTTCTGATCCCTAAAAATAGCTCAAAACCAAGTTCTTTCCTGGTAAGAGGTTCTGCTTGCTGGGAGGCCAGGCAGAGCGCGGAACGCTGCCGCGGTGAGGCCGGGCCCGCGGTGCCCGTGAGGGGCGGCGGGCGCGGGCCGCTCCCGGCGCGGGCCGCTCCCGGCGCGGGCGCGGCGGCGGCGCTGGAATGCGGAGCCCGTAACCCGAGCCGCGCCGCCCCTCCTCCCGCACCGCCGCGCTCGCACACACTGAGCCTCAAAATGGCATCCCGGCACGGCCTGCCCGCCAACCGGCCTGCGCCAGCCCCTCCTCAAATGGGCAGCTGAAGGAAGAGCCTTTTCTCGGGGTCCGGCGGGAACCCCTCGCTCCGGCAGCCGAGGGGAAGCAGTGCCCGGCCACCCAGGTCTCCCTGCCTCCTGCGGGCCACCTCTGCCAAGACTCAAAACTCACCCGAACTGCGCTGCCCTTAGACACGAACCCGTCTTACTCAGAAGCAAGGAACTGGTAAGAACAGCTCGTCCATTGCAAAGGCCTCGCACCTCAAAAGCAATGCATTCATGTAGATCCAACGAGACAGATTTCTGGAATGATGTGAATTGTCCCTTTCTCAAATGAAAGGGACAATTTTGCTATGAATTCACTTAACTTTCCAAACTATAGGCACATAGTTTATTTAGGATACTACAACATTACAATGTCTTAAGTTTCATGTCAATTACATACAAGCACAAAAATTAGTACGCTACCCCTCAAAAGAAGTGTGAGATGATCTTACAGATTAACTGTCTTCCATCTATTTTCTCTAAAAGCGAGTAGTTCTGTACCATGAAGAAAGGCTGTTGCAATTTGGAATAAGTATTTTGCTGTAAACAAAATGGACAAGAATTTTACATTCTGAACTAAGATGCCATTATGCTACCAGATAGCAGAGACTTGGAAAAAAGAATCATTCCGGCGACAGCACATGTAAGGAGAGAAAGAGAATAACCTGAAAAAACATTTTTATAGTAATAGTAATTTTACTCATTAAGCACACTACCAAATGTTCTATCAGGAACTGAGAAAAAAGCCCTCCATGTATCTCAGGAGGGTGCAAATCTTTTGGCCATCAGTGTGGAACCAGGGGCTCCCACTGACTCTCTGGTTTGACTCCCATAGGAGGTGCTTTGTACTTTCCTTGGCTGAACTGAATCTGACACTGCAGAGCACTGCTAAGGATGGTAATTCTGCAACTCTACCAAGAAGAGACCTTTGGTCGCTGTACACTGGATAGGTAGAATCCTTCTGTTCATGTAAAAAATATCTCACCAGCAACAGGCTGCCAGAAACTCTTTGCTGTTACAAAGTTTTAGGCCTGGATCTTAAGTCAAAACCAGAAATTCAGAACTCAGTGACTTTTACACAGGATTCCTTCACTCACCTGATTTCCCCTGTATTGGTTTGCAGCTACAAAATAGGAAAGAATTCAAAATGCTAAGAGACACGGACTTAAAGCACTGCCTTCATGGTAAAACCCTAGAATTTAGTGAGGAATGCCAAATACCACTATGATGAGAGCTTCCAAAAGACTTTAAATCTGAAAAAAAAAAATAGAGTAGGCAGGATGATGAAAAAAATAATCACTCATTGATATACTAATACACCTATCAAAAATCCCCACTGTCATGTTATTGCAGGTCAAGGATCAGAAGCACTAAAAACTGGCTACCTCTAGAACTGTAGGCAAAGTAAGCACAGAATTGATTATTTTTTGTAATGTATGAGAACAAAAACCCTACTCAGGTCTTTGTGCCTTTGTTACAGAATATGAGCACTTTAAACAATTTTTTTGTTTACTGCAAACAGATTTATATTTGCAGGACCTCTATTTACAGAAGGCAAAATGCAATCAATTTTGCTTCTATGTATCATATGTGATAGCATTTTGTCTCTCAGATAATGTAAAACTTAGACTTTTAAATTATTCCTCAAAGGAAACTCTCCTATCTGTTAGCATTCTACAAAATTTTATTTCCAATTTGTAATTTCTATCAGATAATCAAAATCAGAATTATTTTCTATTTTAACCAGAACTTCTCTATTAACCTAAGGTAACAGAAAATGTCGTACATATAACAAATAAACAGCTATTTTTCTTTTAAAATATATTTAATAAAGCTTACTCATTGGAATAAAATTTATTCAAATTGTTGGTTAGCAGTGGAAGAGCAAGTATGTTTACATATTAGAATTGAAGCTCAAAACACCATAACATGATTACCTGACAGCTATTAAGTGCCCTGCAAGAAGTTATTAGTGTTGATTCTCTTTCAGAAGGCCAATATAACAGTTCCACCCTTAGCATCCTCCCTGTAGTTTTACTTTGTTGTGTCTTTTTTAACATAAACTTTCCCGTCACTCCCACAGGTCGTGTTTTGGTCTCAAGACCTATTATTGGGATATTTCACACAACTGTGTATAAAGAAAATTAAGCCAGTGCTAAAACTACAAAGTAATCCTAAAGGTTTCAACAGGGGTTAAAGCTACTGTGCTAAAAATAACAAGATGTGTGCATATTTTACCAAGGATTCTGTTTTCCAAAAGCGCAGACAGAAAACACCACTCTGATGTTTTACAAGGACATTCACAAATACCTTCAAGTACTTCAGCACAAGTTTTATGCCAGCAAAGATTACAAGCAGTCACTGTGGGAGAGAGAGGGAACCAAGGAGAAAAACAAAAACAAAACCAACCAAAAATCCAAATTCACACTGCCATTGCAAATTAATTTAAACAAATGAAAAGTAGTGTCAGGAAATATACCTGCTTGCAACAGTTTTAGTATTTCCCCAGTCACATTCTTTGAAAACTACAGACCATGTATCACAGAAACATACAGACAGGGTGAAACGGAGGTGAAGAAGAGACACAAAGATTACAGAAAGTACTGTGAGAAAGCACTTTGGAAGTGGAAAATGTCCTTTAACTTCTTTTCCTACTTCTCTTGGATGCATGAGTAACACAGAGCCTGACAGGTGTCATTCTAAACAAAATGTCCTTTTGAACACACTTGCCTTTCTTTAAGAAATGTGACTGTGAACATTACTAGCTGCTCTAGCAAGTGCCACTTTATTCACTGATCTCTAACATACCATGGATAAGCAGTCCCACTGAGCTGTAACTGAATGCCGTGTGCCTGGCCAAAGGAAGCTGTGCCAGTCACTGCTTCCAGGAGAAGAGAATCTTCTGAAAGATGTATCCAAATAAATAGTTTAAAAAATGTAATTTTAAAGTATACATTTATAAACTTGCATTCTAAATTAAAATTAAAAACTCAACAGTATTGGCAAATTTCTTTGCACGAGACTAAGATATTTCCTAGTATACCTTCCAAAAGCACAAATTGTGGATGATACTACTTCCTGCTGAAGAGAAAACTCAGTGCAGAAGAATAGCATTTGTCAAATCCAGCATTTTCAAAAAACAAGTGAATTTGCAACAGGCAGTTAAAGCAGAATCTGTTTTTTATTACAATGTAATGGGTTCCGTAGGTGGAGGAGCGTGGACTGCAGGCATACTAATATATAAACATGTAGCTGCATCAGTACTCCTATGAGCTTGTCAGACATTTTAACACTGTATTTTTAGATTATTCTCTCATACCAACTGCACTGTTAGAGTGGCATTTAATTCCATTATGTTCACTGTCAAAAAGCTAATCTTCTGCTTCATCTACAGCAGTTATTTGAAAAAATACATTTTTAGCGACTGTATTTCATTCTCAAATATATTTTCCCAGTCATAGCCATGAGCCAGCTTAGTGTAATACAGAAAAGAGCACCCACATTTCACTTTCTAGATGCTATGTCACTTCATGCTCCTTTTGACCAACTCTGTAAAAATCCTTGGATTTGGGAATAGCATACCTGTTATTATATCTGAGCCTGCTATATAAAGGTTTTCTCTCTGTTCTAATAAAGCCTGGATTAATGAAGAGAACAGAAGAAAAAACTTGGCTGAATTGATCTACTGTGCCCTGGCAGTGATGCCAAACACTCATCTATGGTATTTCTAGTTCTTAAACTCAGGTGATTCTCAAATTTTTCTCTTCATTCAGGTAAAAAAAGAAGTCATCACATATCAAACAAACTGCATTATGAGCAACAGACATAGGAAAGCCTGGTTTTCTACAGATTTGTTCTGTTTTGGTCTATATCTTTTCCCAGTGTAATTGCTCCAGCTCACTATATATCCTGTATGATTTCACTCTCCTTAGCAATAGATCCATTTCCCCACTCACACACATATTCTTCTAACCACAGTTGTCTCTCCCTCCCCTCCCACATCCTCTGGTGCCAAACAACGTCTTGCTGGCTGGACAGTAATGTGCATATTGACCTCCCTCTTACCAGGCAGAACAAGTTTACTGAACACTTCTGATCGGAACATCCTTCACCTCTGGGAACATTAACACAGCTCAAGACCTTTGAAACAGAAACAGTGTGACATCCACTCCATAATCTGACTAGACATCTAATCTTCAAACCTGCTGATACATGAAGCTTGTCTTTGAAGTTTTAGGTATAAGGAGTTTGCTAAACTCCAAAACTTTCAAGACTACACCAGAGGCAGAAAAATTTAACAGAACTACAAAACAAAGGACTCAACTGCAAAAGAGCTAAGAATAACATGGGGATGGGAAAGTAAAGATTCTGACCAACTCATTTTTGCTTTGTGGAGTAAGAATATAGTCAATATACACTAAGAAGTTACACAGGATCACCAACATTCAAGCTAATTAAAAACAAAACAAAACAAAAAAAACCAAAAACAAAAACAAAAAAAGGCACTCCAAACTGGGTAACATTCCCAAACAGCAGACTTACCCACAAGCACGTTACAGTACAACTAAACTGGGCCTGGAAGGGGCACTCTTGTTCTCTATGCTAACAGTAACACTTGCTCTGCCCCCACAACCGCAGCTAGACTGGCAAGAAGTGAAGCCTAGTGAAAAAAAAAATTTAAAAAAAGGCAAAAAAGGGTAATGGGCTCTCAGCCAGTTTAGATTCCTACAGCATCAGAGCAGTGCCAGCCAGTGCTGCTGCAAAGGAAGAGGGAAGGACGCACCAGGTGGTGAATAAGGAGTAGAACTGGCCCTTCGAGTGTACCCGGCTGCTTAGGCTGCTTATCTGCAGCACAGAACTGCCCTCTCCATCTGGCAGTTAATTATTCATCCAGCAGACATCAATGGAAGGCTACCTGGCTACACTGCTCCAGTCCTTAGGAAATTATATGATCAATCTTTCCACACTAAGCAAAATAAACTACCTGAACAGAAAACGTTGAAGGCAGATACAAAAAAACATGTTACTTCACGTTTGATGGCAGTTTCGTTAAAGCAAACCTAACAAATGTGTCAACGAAGGCAGACGGGTGCCAGTGCAACATAAAAAAAAGCTGTAGGCGTTACAGACACTACTAAGTGCAACAGCAGAGCAGCTGACGTGCCTGGCTGCGTGTGGGTGTGATAAAAGGCCTTCGAATTCGCCGCCTGCTCTGTGGCAGATGTCTAGCCCAGCACTCTGCCTGTGACACCGCCTGCTATCAAACCAGTCGGGAGCTAAGGGAGAGCAGAGCCCTCCCTGGCTTCATGCAGAAACCTGGGGAGTTCCTGACCTACAACCAGCACAAGTGACTGTGCTATTGCTATCAGTGCACACATCCATCAACAAATCCGTGTGATTGCAAATCTGCACCGCACTTTCATCCCCAGCCACATATTCTGGCAGTGACTTCTCAACTGAAATATTTGCTGTGAGGAAGGAAAGAAACGCCCCATTTTACCATCCTTGTAAACCTGCCATTCCCTTACACTGTGCAGAAAAAAAGTAGTGGTGAAACACTGTTCATCAGTTTCTTAATTTCATTTAAGGTTTGGTAGATTACCATCACCATCTCTCTCCTTAATTAAAGAGGCTCAAGCCTATTTAGTACTGCATCCTATTTGTACTGCTGGAAGAAGGAAAACTCAAACAGAACAAAAAAATATTATCTTCTCCTTTTAATGGGGACTGTTGAAATTGTATTACCAAAAGGATGTAACCTGTATGTCCGTATATAATGAACTTGTACAGCTTTATAATCACATTTTTAAAATACTTAACTGTATAGAACGCTGCTTGAAAACTGGCTTAAATTCATTTAAGTCTGTACTGATTGTAAGAAGGGAAGTGCTGGCCCTCCTCTCCTCTTACTCCACATAAGGTACCACAGTGAGCTGGAAATACTGAAAACCTCGGGGTTTTTATGCGGTTAGTTTTCAGTTAAATTAGCAAACAAATCCAACCTTTTACTTGGCCACAAGTACACAAGTGACAGTGCAAACACAAAAAAGAGAAGAGGAAAAAAAAATTCAACACCATACAGCAGATAGGTTCAATCTAAAGCAGGAGCTTCAAAACAAAGATCTTGCCAAGTGTTAATACCTCATTTAGAGCCTGTTACTGCTTTTACCTCTGTTTGAATTAAATTACATTGCACTTACTGTACCTCATCCAGTATTTTATCATCCAGGCATTCAATACTGCTCAAGCCAGTTTACAGTACCTGTATCAGCTACAAATTTCACCACATCATTCTCTCCCCCTTCCACACTATTTCCAAACACACAGAATAAAACAGCCCTTGTCGCTTGCTTCCAGTGAGGCTGTTACCACCCCTCTGCCCCAGGGGCACCTGCCCAGTTCTTCCTGGGAGCCCAGAACCGAGCAGGGCCTTCCAGATGTGTCTCACCAGTGCTGAGCTGAAGGGCATCATCATTTCCCCAAGCCTGCCCACAACACTCACCCTTGGACAGCCCAGGAGGCACCTCCCCAGGTGCAGGGCTTTGCACTTCCCTTTGTAGAGTTTCACGAGGTTCCTCTCTGCTCACTTCTCCAGTCCATCCAGGTCCCTGTGAGAGGCTGCACAACCACCTGGCCCACCAAACTACTCCTCCCAGTTCTGTATTGCCTACAAACTTCTGAGGGTGTACTCTGTCCCATCATCCATGAATGTACACTTGGTTACACTGTACTAGAAATCCAGCTTGACCCCTGGGTCACGCTGTTAGTGATTGGTCCCAGCTGGACTTTGTGCTGCTGATCACAACTCCTTGAACCTGGTAGCTCATCCAATTTTCAGTCTATCACACTGTCCATTTGTCCAGTCTGTACTTCCATCACTTTGATGATGAGGATGTTACAAGTGACACTGCCACTACCCTGAGGAATACAAGATAAACAATATCCACTGCTCTCCACTCATTCACTGAGATAGCCTCCTGCAGGCACCTACCAAAATCCCCCCAACATCGTGTATCCCTCACCATCTCAGCCTGTCTTTCCTGGAGAGCCTGTAAGGAGCCCTTACAGCGCTCCAGCCATTGTCAGCTGTCCAACCCCATCTCTGATCAAAACAAGATGTGATGCCATGGCACACAGACCTCCAATTTCTCCTGTTTGTGCCCAATCTTTTCCACAACATATGGAAAATAGTGAAATCCAAATAAAATAATCAACTTAGGCTTAAGTTTTAGAAACTTCATACTGGCTACACTTTTAATAGCCTGAAACTTCATTTTGCACTATAACAAACTTACAGATGCTAGAGAGAAAAATCAGCAGTGATAGTGGAGTAATAATGTATGGATGGATAGATATGGGAAGAGGTGCTTTGCAGTTATATACAGAGCAAGGAGATTAAGAGTTCTGTCACTCCTGTCCCAAGTTAGAAGAGAGCTCAGGGCTCAAACTCAGCAAGCCTTTCTTACCATGCCACTGCTCCCCTACCCACACTCCCTGTTACCTGAACCCAAACTCCCACTCCTGCTCTTTCAAATGCTCAATAGACCCTGGGATCTGTATTTACAGCACACCCACAGCTTCTCTTCTCAATCAAAGTAACCCAAAGGAAATTTATTTTACCTTTAGTTGGTCTAAGTACACACAGTAAAAAATATCTTCCAGTAAACAATGACTTCTTCCAAAAGCAGAAACAGTTTGAAATCAGGATTTGAAATCATTGAAAACTCTGACATTTCTCTTACATAACCTCAAACTTTTAAATTTTGGTAAAAAGTCTTTGAAGCAAGAGTCCCTTTGTACAAAGCAAAAAGACCAAGGGTCTTTTATGAACTAAATCACCCTTCACATCAGCACTCAAACCAATGCTTTCTCAAAGACCAACTCTACCATATGAAAATCTTAGTACTACCTGGAAACTCTAATGAATACCAACATTGTCAAAAAGTACAAAGACAAAAAAGAACACAAAAGAAAAAGTAAAATTACACATTTTATAACCTGCTTAGTAGCTTAGAGAGACCTTTTCTAACTACAACTGTTTCATGTGCTATGGATATATACTGAAATGGATTGAATGTGCCTTACAGACTCAGCTAGCTCCTGGCTATTGGGATGTAGGAAGAAGCTTCCAGAGAGTGCTGTAATTCCACAGCTGTCTGCTAGACTGTCTTATGTGTTCCTCTGCAGGAATACTGCTGGCCATTGATGGGAGCAAAACACTTGAAGCACTTGTAACATTCTTTTCTCACTAGTGCACCCTCCTTTCATATAGTTTTTAGTTGGTTACTTTTCCTGTAACCAACTTCTCCTCTGAAATTAAGTCAGCAGAAATTAAAATATATTTATAAAGAACGACCAAGCAAGAAAATCACAGAATTTCATTGCAGCAAAAAATGACACGCACTACAGCTGCTTTAGGACAAAGAATGAAATTCTTACATCAGCTCTTCCCTCCACCTCTATTCTCCAGGCTCCTAAGACTATTACTGACAGTATTAGAGAGATGTAAATATTATACAACAGCATTTGAAGCTTTGAGAAAAACTTGAGTAATGCCATTTCTGCAACAGAACCACTGGCTAAGGAATGCACAGCTGCTGAGCAGATGTATAATTTCAGCATTTAGATTCCATTATTTCAAGGGGGATTTTTTTCTTTACTCCATGTTTTCAGATTCTCTATTTCCATCTGGTTTTTGACCTCCTTCAGTTTAGTCCACTCTTCTTGGTTTTAGATCATTACACCAAAATAATTTTCTAAATTAGAAACATCTCTACATTTAAAAACTTGTGAATTTAAAGAGAGGTGGGGGAGTGAAACAGGGCCAGGGACAGTACAAAACCAGACAGTTCAACAGAGGCTTGGGTTTGAATAAAAACTGTCCTGTCTGGATTGGGATTGATTTTGCAGTTCCTGGTCTAACCCAAATTGGCGAGCCTCTAACTGCATTCCTTCCATGAAATTTTAAGAGCAGGAAACTGAAGAATATCAGCTATATGGGAATGTTTCTAGACTTTGCCAGAGCCCTCTGCCATAAACTTCTGAGTATAACAACACTCCAGGTTTTGATTCTTTTTAGAGTTATGATTAATTATAGTTATAAGTGTAAAAAAAATTTAACTCACCATGTACTAAAGATTAGTGCAAAGCAGTGAGTGGTTGTCAAATCAATTCAGTAAAGAATTTATTATTATTATTTTATTTTATATTACTAATTATTATTATATTATTGTGCAAGAGTAGTAAAATATTAAAAACATATGTACTGAGACAGCATTGTTTAGAAAAATTTCTATTCATCTAAGTCAAGTAGAGGACTAGGGCATCGAATATTGTCTGCCTAAAACTTCAGTCCACACTACAGGTTTTAAAGATGAATTATCCCTGGTAGAACCACTGATTCAAATGTGACAGATTGGCCATAAAACCTATCCAATTTTCCGTTTAATTTTAGGCTCAGAAGAATAATTTGACTGGGTGGGGAAGGGCACAATCTTCAATCCTAACGAATGGCATACACAGCAGAAAATTCTACAGGAGACTTTCTATAGAATATTTTCACAAAAAAGAAAAGGAAAATTATTGTAAACTAGTGAATATGGAAGATAAAATTATAAAAATACATCTATACTTTAAAACAAAACCCCACATTTTTATTTGGTGGAATTTATTGTTTGCTTTGAGAAGAGACATTCAAACCAAATTAAAAAAAAAATCTTTAAAGTGAAACTTCCCATATCTTCTATCATCAGGGACATTTCTGCTTCATACTTGGTTCCACTACTGAATTTCTCATTACTGCTAAAATCCCTTCAATAATCTGAACAGAAGACAGATTCGGTGCCCAAAACAGGGAGTGACAAGAATGGCTGCACCTCATTAGCTGGCAGTTCATCCCTGTGCCCTGTCCCAGTCCTGTGCTGTAATTAACTCTCAGTTGTCCTAACACTGAGAAGGAAACAGGAGGGCTTCTAAATTCTTCTCCAAGGCATTTTGTTAAGGATGATTTTCTCTTCCACAAAGGAGGACATGCAGCCAGGAAGAGCACATTTTACCCAGCTTTGTGGTCTCCTCACTCACATTTCCAGTCACTGGGGTTCACTGTTTTCTTCCAATAAATCCATCTTTTTCTCATGCTACTGCCCAAGTTCTTTCTTTCCCAAATATAAAGGGACAAGTAGATGATACATTTTTCATATTCTCAGTATTTCATATGTTCCATTATTCCTGCTGAACGATTCCTCCCAACCCTTCTGTTTAAGCTTCCTTTTCAAGCCCTCTATACTCCTGCAAAAACACATGGAACAGTTCTTCTGCCTGACCACTGCACTGTGAATTTCCAGCTGAACACAGGATAGGAAAAAGAATGATTAATTTAGAAAATGTTATCTGAGCTTATCCACCACTTTCATATCCCTGACATTCTGAATCTGAGCACACAGTGTGCTCATTTGCACAAATCTCATGAGCAGAGTATCGATTCTCTGCATAAGTGAAATCTCTGATGACTTCAGTCCTCCAAAGTCATTTGAGCTCTGTCCACCGATTTCCAGTCAAATTTGGGATGAGGCTCTCACAGAGGAAGTACAAAAGCCTGCAAATGGCTCTAGGTGGGATTTTTTTTTTTTTATTTAACAAGAAAAGAAAAGCAAATTTAAATAATTTCAACAGCTGCAGCAGTGAAAAGGAAATCGCTTCCACAAACCAGATCTATTTCCTGGTATGTATCTTGTGCGACTTGGATATTTCTTTAACTTATCCCTGCTACATCTGCTTGTATTTATCAACCAAAGCATGGCAGTACTGACAGTTTTCTCCTTAAGAAGGTGAACTCAGGGAATATAGACACCAAGAAGTGCTAGTTGCTTCCACATTTTAATCTAATAAAAGTTGACTGAAACCACACTGCAAAAATTTATGTGATATCAAATTTTTGTAACAAGCATTGCTGCTGTTATAATACATGATGCAAATTAAGCTGCAATACTGCAGAGCTGAGTTAATAATACTGATTTTTTCCCCTTTTTAATGAACTACATTTCCCTCTGTATTTTGGGGAATCCTATTTTGAAGAAAAAATGAGCATAAGAGCATTAGGCTGCATGTTGCAGGTACACATTCTGTGAATTGTTACAACACAGATTTTTGTCTAATCAAAATATTTTAAAACATTCAAAGTTCCCACCTTCATGATACTCAGAGCACTTTCCCCTCCCTCGTGAAGAGTCACCGGTGACAGTGTGGTGATGGCAGGGACAGCTCCATCAGGGCAATCACCTTCACTGTAACTACAGGTGTCACTGCAGGAACTCAGAGCTGCCGACACACCTGACCTTCAATAAGGCTTTGCTGTGGCTTTTCCTTTCCTCCTGCTTATACAACCTATGAATATTATCACAATCATGAACCAGAGTTTATTTTCCTACCCTAACACTTGTTTTGAATTTTGCTAACCAGACTGTCATTAAACAGTACTAAACCTAACCGTAACACCCAGAATTCAAATGAAATGGGATGACAACTACAAGACACTCTTTCGAAAAATGGCAAGAAAAAACCTCTCTGAATTATAAGTCTGAAACAGAGTGACTATATTTCTCACACTGTTTTTGTACAGCTGAAACAACGGGGTCATAACCAGAAATCCATGCAAGGGTTTTGCTCTACCACAAGATGAATGAAGTACTTGGTCTTCTCAATGCATCAAATACACATCAACCTAAAATGCTTCAGTGTCCAACCTGCTACAGTGAATTTCAAAATATATATTGCAGAGTAGTGGCATAATTGCTTTGTTTTACTTTGAAGGGAAATGGACATGAAATACACTTAATATGCTCTGTAAACATACCCAGCAAAATCCTGGGAAGCCAGTTCTCAATAAAGTCCATCCTGGCAAGTTGGCAGCTTGTCCCCTGATTTCCTGGTCAGTGGTGGGCCAGCTGTGTTTTATCAAGCTAAAGCTCTTGGGATTTACGTACTCCAAATACAAAGTATTACGTAGATGTTTCTGGAGTAAATCCCTCACAAAATAGCTATTCCATAGATCTGCTCAATAACAGCACCGAGATTGCTAAAATTATGTTTTCTGTACACAAGAAAAATGAGGTGACTGTTTCAAACTTCTACCCAGTTCCAAGTATCACCTAGTGTGGTCTCCTTGTTCTTCTTACAGGACACAAAGTAGCAGGTCAAGTTTTACATTCTTTGTCAGTTTTAAACATTTTAAAGAGTAACTACTTGCTGCCTGAGAGCAGTGAACCCTCAACAGCTTTCACAGCAACCTTTAATGGAGTGCAAGAACACAAGGCAGAAAGAAATCACGTTTCCCCTTAAAGCATTAACCATCCTGGAAGGCACAAAAGAGACCACTGCAACTGGGGACCATCAGCACAGCTGTGCTGGGACAACTGCAGAGGGTTCTGCAGATCTTGTCCAAGAAAGGGAAAAGTGGAACCACTAAAGCAGCAGCGGAAGGAAAAACTTCTTGTCAGGCACACTCTGTGCCTGCCTCCAAGTCCTGCATTTTGGGAATACTAGCAATGGAAACAAGGCTTCAAGTACTCCATCTGTACCCACATATGACTCTGATGAGTCATACTCTGATATACTTTTAAATTGCTGAGTTCCTTCTGTCATATATTTACAGATGACAGTAAGATAAGTGAAAAAATCCCAGGCACTGAAAATATGCCCTCATTTACTGAGGAACCAAAAAATACCTGATGCTGTCCCAGGTGTCCCGATAGGACAAATCTCCAACTGATGCTTGAAATAAGCAAGGACAAACAAACATTTTTAAGTTTCTCTGCCACATACTGATTGGTCTCTTTCATTCATCAGTGTTTTCCAGCAATTTACCAAAGAAGCTACTGCAGCTCTGCATGTCAGACCTGGTAGCCAGAAAAAGCCCACATATCATTTACACACTCTACCATATTCAGTATTTTTAATATGCATAACAATTTCCATTGTGAGGATCTTGCAGAGCAGTTTTCAAAACAGTAGGATTTGGGGTCCCACACACTGGCTTTAAGTCTATGCTCTAGCTACATACTGTGTTAGTAAACATGTCTTTTAATCAGTGAATCCCAAGTCATTCCTGCTATTTCAGGCTTGCAGTTTACCAAAAGCTTTCTGCTCTAACTTGAACAAAGGCTCAAACAGATAACATCCAGAGGTCCCTTTCAAAACCAAATTACTTCACAAGTAAGGGAAGAAAATAATCCAGATCCAGCCACATATTGTTGCTGGAAGAGATCAGCCAGCAGGACATACTAAGGACTGGCAGCGGAATCTTGCAGGTGCATGAGAAGAACCTTCATAAAATTTCAAACCACATCTTTTAGCATTCAAGCCTACCACATTGTACCTGTCTATATAAATACATATAAAATACACAGTCCCTCGCACACACCTCAAAGAAAATGCGGTAAATAACTTAAGAAAAAGCTACAAAAGAATGAGACCAAAAGACAAATACATTGTCAGCAAGAGTTTTATCCAGGCTGCTGCAAATGCCACAACAGGAAGTATTTCTAGCTGTAGACTGGGTAAACTATCTGATTATGAATTTCTCTTATGTTAACTTTTTTATTGCAGGATTAGGTTCTACTAAAAATCAAACAAACCTTTCAATTTGGGAGAGTCTTCCTTATCTACAAAAGCAGCTTCTCTATTCCTGCAGGTAACAGGCCTGAACAATCTCTAGCATGCCAACTTGATAAAAGAACTCAAAGAAAATTACTTCTAAGCAGAGAACAAAATATGTAAATTCGGAGGGCAATCAATTTACACTGGGAAAAATCGTCATACAACTTTACACAAAGTAACAGGCAACTGCTGAAAGGAAATACCACAGCTTACTACCATTCCCTGCTGCTGAATTCACTCTTAATTTTACCAAAACAACATCAGAGTCTGGTTGATTGAAAGGTGGTAAAAAGCCATTTGTGCTTTTGAACCCTGTTCAATAGATGTTGTAACCAGTTATGAAAACCGCGTCCATAATTGGTCCTGAACAGCACAATCTTTCGCTACTAATGTACGGGCGATTAGTTGGGGTTATTATTTCCTCGGACTTTTTTTGTTTGACGTCGCTGAACGGCAAAAACCGATTTGGAAAGCGGGCCTCCAGCTTTGTTCAAGGCTCGCACAAAAGGAAGGCGAAGCACCTTATTCCTCGTACGCTTCCCACGACGACGGGCGCTGCCGCTCGCTCGGGCTGGGGCCGCTCGGCACCGGGCCCGGCATTACAACACCGGGAAGGGAGGGCAGGAGGCAGGGAGCGCACGGCCGGCGAGCGCCGCGCCGGCCCTGCCCACGCAGGGACCCGCGGGCCCCGCGCGGCCCCCGCGGCGCCCACCCGGCCCGGCCCGGCCCGGCCCGGCCCGGCCGGCGGCGGGCAGCGCCCCCAGCGCCGCGGCGGGGCAGGGCTGCCGGGCCGGGGGCGCTCCCGGGGCCCCGAGCAGCCAGACCGGGGCGGGAGGGCCGCCGCCGGCCGCGGCGGAGTCCACCTTCGACGGCGCTGCCCGGGGCCGGCGCAGACCCCGCCGGGCACCGCCCAGGCCGGGCCGCCCGACGGCGGGGAAGGGGCATCGCCGCGGAGGGAGCGCCCCGCGTCCCCCCGGCCGCAGAGGGAGCGGTGCGGGCGCGGCGCTGCCCGGGGCGCCCCGGCTCTCCCCGCCCGGCCGAGGCCTCCGCGGCGCGGCCCGCACTCACCGGCGGTGGGGGCTCCTCATCCTCCGCGCGGGGACGGCAGGCGAAGGGGGAGGCGGCCCGCTCCCCGCCGCGCTCCGCGGGCCGTTCCCGGGGCCCCGACGGCTCCGCTGAGACGGGGGCGAAGGCGGGTGCGTGTCGGGCAGGGGAGGGAGGGCGGGACGGCGCGGCGCGGGCTCGGCGCAGGCTCCGTGTCCCGGCAGGCGCTCCCGGCGCGTCCCTGCGGGGCGGGGCGGGAACGGAACGAGCCGGATTCCAATCACTGCAGCCGGGCGCGCGCGCGGCGGGGGCCCGCGGGGAGGCGGGAGCGCGCCCGCCGCCCCCGCCCGTCCGTCAGCACGTGCCGTGGGCGGGAGGGCTGGCGGGGCTCCCCGGGAACAAAAGTTGGCCGGGAGGAACCGGCAGGGCCTGCTTTTCCTCCCCAGGAGCCCCTCCGCGGGCGGGAGCGCGGGCCGCAGCCTGGGCCAGCTTGTCTCTGGGCGCCCGGGCCCCGCCGTTATCCTGCCCCGCCGGCCCAGCAGCGCTTTCCCCGTGAAGAAGCTCCTGTAGGAAAGGGCGGGAAGGTGTGAGGGGAAAAGTTGCCGAGCCGGTGTCATGGAAGCCCTGCTGGCCTTGAAGAGGGTCGAGACACGAGAAAAGCAGCTGCGGCTGGGTTTGGCTGCGGGCCCCGGAGGCTCCATCCATATGCTGGTGGGGCTGGTGCCGTGGAAAGCGGCCGGGCTGCCGGGATTGACGGGGGAGCTGGGCTGCGGGATTACCGCAGCAGCCTTGATGGGCTCGGGGGGCTGCCTGTGAGCTGGGGAGGGCAGCCAGCAGTCAGTGGTGGCAGCGGCGTAGGGAAGAAGGAGGGACTCGCATGGGCCTTTCGGCTTCGTGGAAGAATAGTTCTGCGAAGGCTGGCGTTGCAGTGCCGCGGGAGGGATAGAGTTCCATTGCAAAGGACAGCATTGTTTGCTTTTTCTATTTCCTGTATCTAAATAAATATGCCCAGTTAGTTAGATCGGAATACATTGTAACTTTTGCAATGAGCTGCTCTGCTTGCTGATAAGGATGCTGAAGGCCACGATTTGCATTGTATTTCAAAGCTCCTTATCATTAGGACAAATTGGAAAAGTAATAATTTGTCTGTCTGTCTTCAGGTGAGGTCTCCCAGCAGCAGTGCAGGAGCTCCAGTGCCAGTGCTATGTGCCGTGGAGGCGGCACAGCTCCCACCTGGGCTGCTGTTTTTAATCCTTCACTTGACAGTGTGACAGCAGTTGTGCTGCTGATGTCCTCTTGCCCTTCACCTGTCCTGTCACTTGGTTACTCTGCATCAAGGACTTCGCACACCAGGCCAGCTACAGGGGAAATGAAGATCACATGGATCGTAGAGATCTACTCAGTTTCCCTTTGCTGCACACCAAAACACTCTCTAGGCCTTCGGGACACACCAGTAATTGCTAGTGTGGAGATGGCTGCCCAGATAAACTGAGTATAGAGAATAACCAGTTGGGAAGCAATCTGGCTTATTGGTGCCAAATAGCCACATGTGCATATATTGTGGGAAACATGGGCTTGCTTATTTTGTTGACCTCTCCACAGTGTAGCTCTATTTTTGCATGCTAATATCAGATAGGACTTGTAAGTGTTGTGTACTCCAGACACTCCAGAGTTGTCACCTCTGGATGTAAGATGAGAGCACTGGCTTTGCATCTGGCTCACATGCGTTTCACCCACAGATTGTTAGATGAGCGCTTCACTTCTGTATTATCCTACACAGCAAAACAAAAGCGGAAGTATAACTTCAAACCTATCACCTTCACACACTCCTTTAAAATGTAGGCAGGTAAAGGCACACCTAGTAATTGTTATGTGGCCAGATATCGTGGTGATAGGCAGGTCTTGTCTTACTGAACTTCTGAAAATTTTTTCCGATCACCATCATCCAGAAAAATCTGTCAGTGTCCAAAACAAAGCCAGCCTGCAAGAAAGACAAAATCACAGCTTCCATGCCAAGCAATACAGAACTCCTATGCTTATGTTTATAATTTCAAAGGAAAATCTGAGTCTGCTGTTCTTCCACTCTGTGTACTATGAAATTATAGCAGCAGAATAGACACTCAATATGGAAGAAGAATGCAACATGCGTGTGTGTGCTCCCAAGCAGAACCAAAGCTGTTAGTGCTAGCATCTCTTCAGTAATAATGTGTGCTAATACAGTCCAGTGCTCGTCAGATGTTAGATACTGATTCCAATCCAGGATGCATGAATTTAGCAACAGCCACTGGCCTTGAAATGGATTTAACCCTTTTTGTGAAATGGATCAACTCTTTTCATCCAGTTCCTGGTGTGTAAATTTGCACGTTGCAGAAACTGCTGTCTCAGCCAGTACTTTTCAAAGCACTTGGGCGTTGAAGATACCCACAAGGCCCTGTCAGGTCAGAAACAGTGTTGCTGAGGATGAAGTTTTGTATTGCTTTGGCAAGTAATGCCCATCTCTACATTATTGAGTACTATTAACTCCTTGTCTTAATCACAAATTAAAGTTGGCAAAAATAAACTACATTGTAATAATATTAGGACTGCAGGAGACCAAACTTCATCTTAATCTAAAATGATGAATCATAATGACCTTTAGAAAGTATTTAGATTGTGATGGACATCTGATGAAACATCACACAGAAAATACTGATGTCTTTCAAAACAGTGCAGTACTTAGGTTTCAAATATCTCTACCAGAATAGGTAGAGAGACCTTTTTAAACCAGAAAGTGAACACTTTAGATGATGGGCTCTCAGAAGGGCTCCAGCAAGCTAGTTAGCAGCAGCAATCTTGGTGAGGATTTTAGGAATCTGCAAAAACTCAGACTGACCAGGTTTAGTAACACTAAGCATTTATTTTGTTAATCGAGCCACACTCAAAAAACCAAAGTCTGAAAATCTGAAAATAAACATAAGTTTATTTGACATTTGGCCAAGATGAGATGTGGAAGTCTAACAGGAGATATAAAAGAAGCAGTTCAAAACTGACTGTCATGATGAAGAGAGCTGTATGTAAAAAAAAAAAAAAAAAAAAAAAAGGATAGTCTTCCAGCTGCTTTCATTGTTATTTTCTCTCCAGGAATTTCTTATTAGTTTTTGGAATCACTAGGGAACTACAAACTTGAATATCAAAAGAACTAAGAGGTATATATAGGGAGAAGGTCAGCCATGTGATAGGACTTGGTCTTTGTAGATCCTTCTTCCCTTCAGTCTCTGGAATTCAGATGTCTTAAATCTGTGGTCCAAATATATTTTTGAGAACTGTTTGCAATTAGATGAGTATTTCTCTGTTACTGCTACAAAAATAAATATTCCATGTTACATATTAAAAGACTATTGCCCTTCAGCCAGGGACACAATTATTTCACTTAATATGACATGCATTTGGCTTTGTGTGTTTTTCAGAACTATTTTACTTGAAAGCATATTCTTTTGATTATAAATTTATTCAGCTGTTTGTTACTTACAAAAGTAATGGATTTTATTATGTTTTTTTAAATGTAAGCAAAAATAATTCAATAAGGCAGAGCCAAATCTGTGAAGAAATGTGTTCTTAAATTTTTTTTGCTAGTGGATCACTGGTAGTAAAGAAGCAAGCCACGTCCAACCAGTCCGGTGTGGAACTGAGTCCAGGGCAGCACTGGAGAGCACTGTGGCAATAATCCAAGGAGTAACAGCTCAATGTGCAGAGCATGGGCACAAGGAAACAGAAGTGCTCCCACAGCTCAAGCACTTGGTGTGTTTTGGGCTTACTTGGGCTTCTACAGGGGATTCTTCCTCAGCCTTGAGCAGGTGGCCATGGAGGAGGGAGGACACAAGGGCTGTACCTGTCCCCAGCAGCTGCAGGGTGGGAGCTGATTCCTCACTGAACTGTGCTGTGGGGAACTGACACCCCTGCTGTGGCAAAGGGCTGCAGTAATGGGAGCACGATGCTCTGGGAGACATCTTCCCAGTCAAGAACCAGACTTCCCACTGCTTTTTCTGTTTCTTCTTCCTGTGCCTAGTTGAGCTGTATGATTTTGTTTTTATGGATTCACAATTAAAAAACCCTTGTTGCAGTCTTCTCACCGGGTTGTAATAAACCCTGATATAACTCCCCTTTTAAATACAAATTACTTTGTTTTTCTTAAAGCCAGAGCATTAAAAGTCTTATCACAGAAAAAGGAAATATTTGTAGGCTCAGCAGATGCTTCACCAGGGTGCCTCACTCACATCAGTTTGTTTGGAGAATTAGTAATGCTTTTTCCTAGATGCATGCACATAAAATCCCAAAAGTCTTCAGTTGCTCAGAGAAGATTATTTCATTGTTGTGCTGATTTTAAAATTTATGTTCTGAATTATCAGTCAGTGGTGCCAAATGATCTACAAGGAAGTTTGAATTATACTCAGAGAGAAGCTGAATGTTTGTGTTCCTCCACCTTTTGTTACAAGAGGTATTTGTTTCTTTTACAAATTGGAATAATCCTTAGATCCAAACTCACATTGTATTAACAGTTCCTCTGTTAAGCCTGATGCTCAGGCTTTGTCCTGAAACTGGAGCAATGCTGAAAGAGGAAATGTTTTTAAAATCTGCTGTTACACAGGGCAAATTCTTATCAATACAGAAAATTTCTGTCTCGGTGTGTATAACAGCTTTGTCCTCAGGGGGCATGGATTCAAGTGGGAGTGTTTCTGGCAGCTGTAGGAGCGGGTACTGTAGAGATTTACAATGATGGACATTTATGAGACTGAAAGTTCTCTGTTCTTCCAAGCTTGTTAAAATGAAACAGATCTGATCCTATACAAAAGAAATGAACGAAATAAGTTCATCATTTCCTTATTTTTTCTCAGTCCAAACATATCTTTAAACATGAATAAATTGCTGTTAAATAAGAGCAAGTGCAGAAAAATAGTCTCATTCACTTCTTTTTTCATATTATAATGAAACCAATATGGGGCTACAAAATAACAGAAGGATATCCTTGTATTTCAGCTAAAATGTCTGAAAATATACAATGAAGTTAAAGGCATAGCAATGAAGCTTTTCACTCTGTCTGTAAGGTACTGAAACTGGAACTTGAACAAGTTAAACTCATACAGCTAAAAGCAAATCCCAAAAAATAGTCTATAACTCCCTTTGCTTCCAATGAGAAATTGGCCTGTGTCTGCAAATCTCCTCATTTGGCAGCCACACCTAATACAGTTTAAACTCTCACTGGCATCAGCAAAAAATTACCTGATTAGGGATGCAGGATTGGATCTAAGATAATAGCATATTAAAAATCCACTATGGATTCAAAAGCTACTAATGGAAATTAAATCCCTGAGAATATAAAACATTCCAAGCAGTCGAACAGTTTCCATTGTACATACTCAGAATGCTAAACAATAGCAGCTATTGCATGTGTGACCATCAGGAAACACAGCTGTTCTTCTTTGTGTTACAATTAATTACTTCCGTTGTATATAAAATTGAAAGTATTGGTACTCTGGGGCGGAAAAAGGATATCCTGATGCACTGCTCCTATTTCCTCACCAAGGCCTATTACTGAATGTTTCACCATTAATTCACTTACAGTGAATTACCCTGCACGGAATAAAGGAAGGCTAGATTGGGTGGTTAATTGTTATGCTAAAAGCTACTTTTTCTTTGGATTTTCACTCTCCTACATTTTTATCTCATTTTACTACTTTTGCATATGCCCTCTTTGATAGTAATTGTTCACTTTTAATTAGTTGCACTTAATAATGAAGGTCTAAAATAAACATTTACTTAACTATCTTTTTACTTAAAGATTGTTCTATTAATATTTCTTAAGTTACAAGATCAGAGAAAGCACAATCTTTTTCTCTGTCCTTTAAAAAAATGAACAAAGTCATCTCAACTGAAGTATTTGTGGCCAGGTTCTCTGAAGCTGGCACATAGAGATGTAATTTATACCTTTCTGTGCCAGTGAATATTCCTAAGCTGGAGGGGAATGAGGATTGTTACCCAGAGTTAGGGAGGAGTAGTAACAACCCTCTGTTATGTGTTTTATTTTTTTTTTTTTTTGAGAATTGCATAAGAGCAAAAACTGTTTGAGGTTGCACTAAATAGGCAAATATGGACCCTAAGGAAATACACTACCCCCAAACTTTAATATCTACTTTTTAATAACACTGACTCTTTCTTTTTAGAGAACTTCTAAACAGAAAGCAGCTTTTGTGACTCCTTAGGAAGTCAATGAAGTCTCCAACAACCACCAGCCATGTAAGTCTATAAAAGGTGGATAATGTGTTCTGTGTTTGTCTCTGAGAATTTAATTTCTCAGGATGTGTCTCCTGTCCTAGAAGTCTGACAGTCTGTCACCTTTCACCACCAGACTGTTTCCAATCCGTTCTAGGATGGCTAACACAAAGCTGAGTAAGTTACATGTGGAAAACATGGAGTCCTTCAATGTGAGAATAAGTAAATTTTGCCAAATGAGCTGAAACCTTTGCAAGTTTGAATTCAGACTGGTATCATGATGCAGTAACAGGAGAATAGCAGCTCAGAAGAGCTCCCATTCCAGAAAATGCTTTAAATAATAAAAATGGCAGAAAATCACCATCCACAAAACAGCTCTGTTGTCCTTTTGCTGCAGCAGCTGGCACTGGGAATACAATCTCAAAGGCAAACTGTGCTCTGCCATTATTTTATAACCACACAGTTCAGATTCAGGTATGCTCTATCTGAGGCCACAGCTAGAACCAGGATCCCTGGCTAGCAATTTGGGTTTCTTGCAAGGACTTTCTGGCCAGAAGAAGATTATGTGTAGTGTACATGCAATAAAGCAGAAACTTTCAATTAGTGTCATCTATGCTGTGCACCCACAATAAATCTCAGGAAGTCTGGTATTTGCAGGCTGCAGTGGGCTGAATGCACTCACATGAACAGCAGAGCCCACTCTGTCACCTTTTACCCCACAGCTTACAGGCCTGTGGAAGGAACAGGAACTCTGGTCAGGCTTCTGCACGTGCGTTGATCACAGGGGAATTTACAATATCCTTGGAATCAGTACAGGGAAAATTTTGCAGGAAGAAAAGCTGTCAAGGAATGTGCAGGGGAGAGCTGAAGAATATTTTGTTGTGCAAGAACAATACCTGGTCTTTGTTTATAATGCACAAATAAAAATTTTATTCCTGAAATCCTATTTTTTATATGAAGCCAGATTTTTGGAAAGTGTGCCCTTTTTTCCGCTCCCACATCTCTTGTGTTATCAAAATTGTGGAGTTGTTACTTCATATAGCAAAAATACCTAACAGATAACAAAACCCAGGTCTCAAGGTGCACTCAGATTCATGCATTTTTCTTAAGCTATATATAGTAAATGGACTAGATGACAACAATTTAGGCTTAAATAGTGCAGGTATGAAACACATCCACTTAAAGGAAATCAGAATCTCAGTTCTGAGTGTTTTAATCTGCATATAAGTCCCATACATACAGGAATACACATAGGAATGCTTACATTAGTCACCATGAAGATTTCTCAAATGAAACTAAACCTCGATCCCAGCATTATTTTCCTGTCTACATATTATTAGATCTTAAAATAATTTAAACACTGTAAATCATTCTTTTGTTTTGAAATGAAATCTTTAATTAAGGCTATAGATATTTATTAAACCTCCTAAAAATCCAAAACAACCTTTTTAATACACCATGTGAATAAAACAATCTAGAACAGCACGTTTTCTGGCTTTAATGTAGCAAGCAGCATTTATTCCAAAAGCACTAGAAGAATCATCACCTTCACTCAATTCAAGGTTGTATTTTTATCTATATCTTCTAATTAAAAGAAAAATAAGTCTCAACTCTTTCAGTAACACTATGCACAGTAAAGCTAAGCAGAAACAGAGGAATTTCCATAACATCTTTGTCATAAATCAGAATAATCCCATTTCTAAAGTAGTAGGATTAGAAAATACTTTTGTAGTAGAGACAGATTTATTAATGATACTTTATGCATACTAATTTATTATTCCTTAACAGTAATAATCCAGAAACCTTTAAAGGAAAAATGTTTTGTTCAAAAGTTTAGCTTTGTTAAAAAAATTCCTTCTTGTCTTTCTTACAGAGAAAATTCTTGTGACTCAGCCTGACAGTCCTTATTAGTACAACACACATTTGTTACTGTTTTCTTTTGATGTAATCTTCCTAAGAGGAGGAACAAATGTATTTTAACAGCTATCCAAGGGCCTATTTCATAGGCACATAGAACAGAATTTATGCCTGAATATAGTCTGAATCTCATCCATATCTCTGATTTGCCTGGGAGAACAAAGCATTTCATTGTGTATTCAGTAATGGTTTCAGCAATCTTATTCACACATTCCTTCCTTTCTTAATCAACAGAAACCGTTTGAATTCAAGATGCATGATTGGGGTGGGAGGGGCAAACAATGCCAAAGTCTATACTTTTGAAATCTCCATTTTCTTCAGAGCAATAATCTCTCTTTAAGAATCTCTGTTAAGAATTCCTTAATGCAACATTTGTCACACATTTTGCATCATGTTCTTTCCTAATGAACTTTGCTCTATTCACTTTTTCCAACCTGTCAGCTGGCATGGTGCTCTGCTTATGCCTCTATTGCTTCCAGTTCCAACAACTGAACTCTCCAGAGATCACAGTGCACAGCTTACGAAGCACTGTCTTGTGCAAAGGTTAAATGTCAGAGCAGACAATCTGAAGAACAGCAATTTTGATCTGACAAAATACAGCATACATTCTGGGCATGCTTTTCAATTGCATTTCTTATGCACATTGTAAACAGAAATTGGGCCTGGGAAATAAAATCAAAAATGCACGAAGTTGTGATTCCTGATGCTGTACTTGGTAATGGCATCTAACTTCTTAATTATGTTTAATATACTTATTTGTACTTCTAAAATGCCTGCATTTCTGAGAGGTGTGCAACAGGAATGCACAAAATGGCTGTTTTTGTAAAACACACTGTTATATGAAGTCATCCTTTCATTTGTACATATTTCTTGGCACTAGAGCTCAATGAGGGTGTTTAAAACATTTTGTGTATTTTAAGCAACTTTTGCTAAGAAACAGTAGAACACCTACCTGAACATATGCAGTCAAACTTTGTTTGCAGATGCATCAATGTAACTGAAGAGAGAATTTACCCACTCCTTACAAAGTTACTATAAACAATATTTGTTGACACAATAAGGTCTGGGACTGTACAGGTCTTGCTGAGTTACAACATGTACTGTTAGCAGACTGCATCTTTTAAGCATTCTAATATTTGTTTAATACAGCATTATTTGGTCAATAAGATATTCAAGACTGATATACAATAAAGGTGAAACCAATGCTTTTAATTTTTATTTTCAGGTCTGAAGTAGAGAGTACAAGCTTGTGTGTGCTTTCTTACTGATATTACATGGCTGAAAGCTGTCAGCTGTTCACATGGCATATTAATAGATATACCCAAATCATAAAGCCTTAAATGTTTTTGCATATTGCTTTTATTACTAGACTGTTTTATTCATGTTGGCACAGATAATCCATGCAAGGTAATTACTCACATCTCATAAACCACCAGACATTCAGTTCTGAAATAACTAGAAACTTAGGAAAAATATCTATCTAAAAACAAGGGCACTTGTGGCATCAAGTCAACATGTCAAAATATTATAAAACCTAGACTTCTAATATATGATCACTGCAGGCAATAAATCACTCAGTTTCAAATTCTCATGTTTATAAATACTAAACAAATTAATATCCACTACCAGGAGATGAGTATTGCAAAAAACCATTAGTGTGCCCAGCATTAGACACTAATGAATGTGTTCAGTGCTGTAGACATTCACATTATTAAACATAAATACAAGTAATCTTCAGCAAAACATTTCACCCAAAATACTGACCACTGAAGGACCAATGGAAAATTTTTTTCCTTGTTTTGAATTGGTTTTAGAATTGAGAATTGTGTAACTTGTGAATCCAGTATAGTGAGAACTAATGAAAAAAAAAAGTCCTAAGACTGTGGTTTTTTTTTTTTTGTCCAGATAATGAAAGGAGCCTTATTTGGAAACACTTAATTTTCCCTGTTTTGCAAAAAGAACACCAAAAGAGACAAAAGCATTAAAAAAAGCTTTTGAATCCTTTGACTGAAAAGTTATTGAACACTTTTTAGTTAGACAAAAGACTGATCTTTTTAATTGATCATTCAGAGGTACAGTATCTTTGTTTTATTGGGTAAAACCTCACATTAATTAGAATGAAGAGAAATATTCAGAAGAACTTAGGACTTATCTCAGGCATCTCTTACAAGACATAAAATATAATCAAGTACACATTATTCATCTTGCATATTTTTGTACAACATTATTTTCCATGATAGTTAAAAGGTCATATTTTGAATTTTAGAGATATATATTATTATATATATAAGCATTTCACCCTCTCCATATCACAAAGGTGATGTAGCAGAAAAGTATCAGCAGTTATGTGGTATTCTACCTCTGTGAAAGTTAAAATGCTACATTATTATTCACAAATTTCTGGTTCAGATATGTGCAAAAATTATATCTTAATATAGATATCAAGGGCGGGTACGTGGATTCCCTATTTTTGGACCACATTATGAAGCAGCACAAGTCATAACAGGAAATTTTTATTACATGATAATCCTCAGGGTATCTCTGTTCTTCGTTCAGAGATATCGCTGTACCTCATACAGTGATATGTAAACTAGCTTTAATCTCACTTTTTCAGACACCAGCTGGAGTCAGGGCATGTGCTACAGTGCAAGTTCTCTGCCCAAGGAATTTTTCAGGACTCTCTCAAGCCAGTACAGCTCCCACTGAAGTCTCTGCTGCTGCACTTTCACTGCTGCCACCCTGCAAGCCAGCTCAGCTCTGCTCACATACACTGCATCCCCTTTCCTGCAGTCCAGACTTCAGACTTACCAGATTGGATCCTTGCTCACCTCTTCTGTACGTATGCAAACCATCTCTCTGGGCTATTGGGAGCTACTTGTACCTTAATTTCTTACTTGAAGCCCTCATCCTGACTGCAGTGATCCTGGTGCCCCCTACCCAGCCTCCCCTGCCCCATCCAACTCTCTGACATGGCAGCGTGGTGAAACTGCCCTTACCTGGCTATTCCCTGCTCCAAGCCCAGCCTCAGGAGGGGTTCCCCACGTCCTCAGTGCCGCTCAGCCGGAGGCCTGCAGAGCCCCTGCATGCTGGCAGCCTCAGGTGCTGTCCCTCTGTGATCCCAGGCTCCCCTCCCTGCCCGCACTGGCAGCTCACCCCAGCCTGGCCCTGCCAGGGGCTGTCAGGAGGCGCAGCCCCAGCTGCCTGCCAGCAGCTCTTGACAGACTGCACTCCCTCCGCTGCAGCCCAGCATCTCTGGCCAGATCCTAAAATGATTTATCCTCCATGCTGCCAGCGAAGAGGAAGCTTATAGGGACATTGGGGGGGGGAAGGTGGAGGGGAGAATGAGACACACACACATAAACACATGCAGATCAGAGGTGAAAGACCTCATGAAATTCTCCTGAGGCATCCGTCACAAGCCCTTCCCATGGAGCCTGACTCCCTATTCTGATGCTGCAGTCAGAGATTAGTCCCAGTCAGTGGCCAACACTGACACAAATCTGCCTAAAGAATATCTTCAATGCAGTCTCAGTATAGATTATGCTGATGTGACTTCTCTCAAATAACAGATAATAATAAACAGCATTTTGTTGAATGGCACTGAAAAATGAAAAGGAAATGTAGAATTTTCTCACTATTGTGAATATGTATTTAATGAAGTCAAATAGGAGTGGAAAAATATTTAACTTCCATAACTACGATATATTCCTCTGGAGAATATTATGAGCCAGATCTTTGGATTTTGCAATCTATGGGACCATATTCACACCAGCCCAGCACCGACTGAAATCAGAAAATTTGCTTGCTTACAGAAAAAAAACCAAAACAAACAAATGAACAAAAAAAGGCTTTGCATATAATGTACTAGTGTTTTAGAATAATTCATGCATACAAAAATCTGACCCTGTAGCAACTCAGATCAGATCACTGCTAAGATCAGTGAAAACTAAGATACCTACTGAATAAATACAGGTCATACATGTCAAAACTGCCACAGGCAGTTCAGGTTGTTATTTTTGTCCAAGATGCAGACTGCCTGCAGCTAACTTAACCCTTATTTTAGAACTCTAAATTTCATTTATTCCTCCCCTAAGCTTTGGATAGTTTTTCATCCCTTAAAAGACACACAAATGAAATGGGCGTTACCCATGGGAGGGACAAGACAGACAATGTTATGTAAGTTTTTGCTACTCAGAACACAAGGTAAAATAGGTGCAGATGGCACCAGCCTGTGGCCCACAGAAAGCATCCTCAGCCTCAGAAGTACTAATTCAAAACTGTCAGTACTGCAAGCTGTCAACACACACATCATAATTCTCACTTAAATGAGTTAATAAAGCTTGAATGATGATCAGACTTTCCATCTTAACTCCATCAGACAGAATTGCTCTCTCCCATATAAAAGTCACTGATATTCAAAAATTCAAAAGTATCATCAGTACTATAAGTATTGCTTATTTGAAAAAAAAAAGTTTTATAAATAACTGAACAACTTGAAAGTTGTTCTCAAGCTATTAGGATAGATGCCTGTATAGTTATTAGAAAAGATGACTGTATGGTTGTCCTAATTGTTGGAACATAGCTACTGTTTTCCAATGGTAAATACTGCTACAATTCATGATGTGCTGCATTTAAAGTAAGGAAAGGAATAAAGAGTATATGCCTGCTGCCTTACGGATTTTTGATACACATTCATTTACTATAGGAAAAAAATGCCTTTTTCCTAATTATGTGGGATAGAGGAGGGAATTTTTGCAAGCTGTCTCCCACAACCCAGCTGTGCCAGATGGATGTGTTTCTTTTGTGTTCACTAGTGTGAAGGTCCAGATGTAGGTTCCTACCTCCCTCTGATATCAGTGGGAATTAGAAACCAAAGCAAGACTGAATCTCTTTTTTTTCCACAGGAGGAAAGGAAAATGGTTTTGAATTAAAAGCTGACCTTTCCAGTCAGCTCTATTCCATTCAATGTAAGAGCAATTTGGAGAAAGCCAGTTGTCCTTTTCCATTACGATTTGAAGTGAATTATCTTCTGTGCACATAGAAGCCAAGTGCACTAGCAAGGTTGACCCAACCATTTTATTTTCAAATTGTTATGGATTGTCACCTAGGCTTCCCAGCTACATATCGATTCAAGGCAGACTTGTTATTTGGAAAGAATCTAAAATATCTGATGCTATGAGGTAGCACCACAACATAATGGAACAGCACTCACTTTTCCTAGAGGAAGCCCTAATCTATTTATTTCCCTTTGAAAGCTATGGCCTTTGGTTCTACAGATGACTGTACATATGGCACTTACTCATTCTTGCTGTGAAAGAAAATTACTTCATACAGAAGTATTTTTCCAGTTGGTTTTAAACACCAGTGTGTGGTCTAAGCAGTAAAACTGCTGTGGGTAGTTAACTTGAAACTATATTTGCACATTACTTTTGATAAGAGGGTTTTTAGTTAATTTCAATATTTCCCCCAACTGTTGCTATAATAATGGACTAGTTCATGAGTTCATTTGGTTTTGGCTGCTCATTCAGTAGGTTTTTGTATGAGCTTTGCAAAAAGCACGTTCTGCATTTGTGAAAGAGGATAAAGTTAAACTTGAAAAGTACCAACGTCTAGCTTTAACCGAGAAAAGTGCTAGCCATGGTTATCAACTTTATGATTGCCCAGTTAGTCATCTGTTTTACCCCAGCATTACTGACTACCAACTCTTCTTTTAAACATTGATGGCATGGGCATGCTTCTTGCACAGTGGCTTGTCCTTCTTGGAGTAGAATGGCTGACCTTCCAAATTCACATGGCATACCTAGAATTAATAATAAATGCAATCAGGAATAATTAAGGAAAAAGAAAAGGGAGAAAGATATGACTATCGGTTTCAACTGTATTGCTCTTCTGCCCATGCATTTCTTTGGTAGTCTTTAGGAGTCATGTATTGATTTGCTATTGATTTAACCCACTGAAAGAAATCAAGTTAGGTCCTCAAAAAGACCCCCACTGTGAGAATTGCATATTAACAACACATAATAAAACTATCATTTCCACAGAAAACGGGGCAGCTAAGGCAAATGAACGAGCAAAAAAGAACATGAAATATTCAGAGAAAGTGTCTTTATAAGTAATCAAAATTTATAAGTGATTAAGAGCTGTTGTGAAGGAAACTTGCTTAGTGTTCCTTTCTATGTTAGAATTTCCAAATGACTTCAGTTTTCACAAAACACATTTTTGCAAAGCTAGTTTAGCTTCAGATATTTATAAATATTTCTATACTTTCAACTAGTCTACCTAAATTTTAGACTTAAACAAACATTAGAAATTGTCACTGTCAGCTTGGTGTGGCTAACATACTATTTTTAAGTAATTAGAGATTCTAGATATTGTTACTTTAGGAATAATATGTTGCAGAGCTGCTCAGTGGTATTAGAACCAGATGAAAGTACTGTTTATCATATGGATTTTTCTGCTTTGTGTGCAGAGTGTGGGAATATGGCCACACTCCAGAGCTACGTGCACACCACAGATTGATGAATTTGACCAACTTCTATGCTAATTACTATTCATGCTCTCTAAACAGACTTCTTTTTGCAAGTTTCAACAAGCATTCAGCATGGAAATACAAACTTCACTGCTCTGTAAGTAAGATTATGGTTATACTGTTCAGTATGGTGTTAATTTATTTTCGGCCTTGTTCTATCTTTATTTGGCAAACACTGGAAAGAATAACAGCAATAGGGGTTTGTACTGCTGTATGTACTATCTAAAACTGGATGTTTTATTAGAAAACACTTATGATGGTCAAATTCCATAATTCTAGTAAAAGTTATGGAGGAGAGGAAAAATTACTCCCATCCTTCTCCAAATGGAAGTAAAAAAATGAAAATTCATCCCTCTGCATGCTTAACCATATGTTAGTTATTACTGCTTTCAGGTTTTG
Source organism: Anomalospiza imberbis (assembly GCF_031753505.1). Classification (NCBI taxonomy): domain Eukaryota; kingdom Metazoa; phylum Chordata; class Aves; order Passeriformes; family Viduidae; genus Anomalospiza; species Anomalospiza imberbis. Next base: position 8,791,708 of record NC_089688.1, on the reverse strand, counting down.
TGATGTTGCTACACAATTTAGGAGTATAAAGGAATGAGATAGTATTTGATGTAGAACCTACAGCACAAATGAAGCAGGTGTCATGCCAAGTGTGTCCAAGAGCTTCAATGAATTTATCTCCAGCTTCAACAGGATAATCACAGCCATGACATTTTGTGCTGAACAAAGCAATATAATCTGAAATAAAACAAAAAGCAAACTTAGAATAAACTCTTAACATAATCATATTAAGTCCAAAAGAAATAGAATGCTTCCAGACAATGAATGTTTTGATTGGTTTTGCTTAGTTTCTTACTACATTTACTGAAACACTCCGACTGAAATATGCTTCTTTTCTTTCAGTATTTAAATATAAACTCAGTCCAGAATCTTCCATTAGTATGACATTTATCATTACAAATGTAGAAGGCATACAAAAAATCCATGGAATTTGGAGTTGTGTTTCTCACAATACTTTCAAATTAGCTTTAATATACGTGGAATCTATTCATAGGACAAATATGGTTGTACAAAAGAGTCTAATGACAAGGGAATGTTACAAGTTTCCATGCCTACATTCATGTTCCTTTTGCATAAAGAGAGAACATGATGGAAACACCATACTGGCTGATTAATACATCTTTACTTTACCAAGTGTGATTTGGAAAGGTTTGACATTGAAAAACATTAGTGGAAATTCCGAAGGTATATGGAATCCATGAGAGTTATTTGATGTTCTGACAAAACCTCCAATTTTAAAAGGTAGGTACCCAGTCAGTCATGCTGTATGGGTTTTTTTTCTTCACTAACAGCTACTCTGACTTGTAAAATTTGAATTGCATAACCATCAGAAAGGAATCTCCAGAGAGAAGTAGGCCAGTTGCTCACTGAATGCACAAGGGGAATACCACTTAAACCTTAGCCTCCTTCCTGACTATGTCAGGCAACACATTTGTATGGCAAGTACCATTTTGGGAAAACATGGCCTTTTCCTTTCTTAGCTGGCAAGAAGCAGTTTGTTTGTTGAAGCAGCCAGGAAAAAAAATCCACACCACCATGTGCTGTACATCTGTGTAGACCTATCTCTTCATAAGTGTTGGTTGAACAATTCTAGGGTGAGGTAACAGCATCAGAGGTCACAGCTCCAGCAACTCAGAAGGATTGTGGGCAGCTCTAGAAGACTAATTTTTCATTTCTGGTGAACAGAATCTACCAAAGAGGGGAGTGAAACAGGGGAAAATGTGTAGGGAAGGAAGTGCAAGGTATGATAACACATAAGGGAGAGAAATGAGAGGAGGCATTGCGGACATTGAGGCAAAGACCAGCACTCTGCCATTCTCTCATATAAACTGGAGAAAAATACAGAGATACAAACACTCGTACATGTGGAGAGGGAAAACAAAATCCATGCGGGATGGGGAACTGATATTATTTTGTTCACCAGGTGCTTTATTCTTACGTTGCTTCCATGAACATGAAGCACACAATTACTGTGCAGAACTGTCCAGACTGCCATACCTTTCTCACAGTAAGGCTCCCCATCCTCCATGTGGAACAGGCTATTCCCAAACGGCTTCTTACAAGCAGCACAGACAAAGCAACTTGTGTGCCAAGTCTGTCTTAGGGCATGCATCACTTCCTGTAGAACAAACAAACAAACAAAAATCTCCAGCATCTCCAGCAGAATAGCCAGCCCTGCAACTTCCTCCTGGAGAACAAACACAAGGCAGAGATGCTCTAAATTCTTCCCTTCTGTATCAGCCAGTTCCCCTCCTCAAAAGAAAGAATTATGACAGAAATTGGGCTCATTTTGGAAAGAAAGAGGAAATAGGACTGCAAGCTTTCTAGAACAATGTATTTGCCAAAGTGAAACAACTTGGCTCAGCCAGCAGTTTGTATCAACATGCCCAGTCACTGTTGCAGGAGAGGTTCTGCACAAAGATTCTGATTATTTTCTCCTCTGTTTTGACATGACCAGTATGAACTCTTCAATGCAGGAGTATGATTTGTTAAATAAATTTCAAAAAGTCATTTTCTAAGACCAGGAATAAGTAGTGTCTGTTGTTTCAAATAATCTCGATTCTGTAGTAATTTCTTTATGCTTCTTACAAGAATAATTCACAAACTAATCTAAAAAAATCTAAAAAATAAAATATAGGAAAGGTTCTTTTAACTTATGTGATTACTAAAAATGAGTCTGCATGTCTGTTCCTAAGCCATGTGTTTATCACAAAAAACCCCATTTTGTGCAACTGATGTTCTCCTCAGCTGAGTACATCTAGATTTTACCAGCTTCTTACTTCTGTCCAGTATGGAGAAATTTCTATTACTGCTTCATTCTTTCATCATACAGAAGTCTTCCAAGTCCAAAAGCTGCTGTACTGGACTCTGATGCATATTTACCTGCTAATTTGTCAATCTTACGTGTAGCCAGGATGATGTTTGACAGTGTATCTCTGTCCAACAGCCCAGATTTCAAAGAGCCAGCTGCAAAACTGCTGTAAATTAACTTTGTTAACTTCAGTGAAACAGCATTGATTTATACCAGCTGAGAATCTAGATCCTATTTTATGTTGCTTCCAATTATACACATAGACTCTGATTCTCTTTTAAAGATTGTCTTTAATGTCCACTGATTATGAGAAAATGAACTCCTCTTCTTCCATGCTTTCAATCCAGTGAATAGACAAAATAGTCTAATTTAGATTTGCCATATATCTCATTAGAGAATCACCATTTGAGATTAATTAACTTCTGTTACTGTTTGCAAAACAAGTATTGCTGATAAATAGGTTTGGATTCATTTATGAACCTCAGTGAGGTAAGAAGCAAAAATAGCTTGAGAAATCTTATTAATATAAATAGAGGCAGCTGGCATCTTTGCTATTTTCCTGATGAAAATCCATAATGGGAAACTGATTTGAGCCAGCATTCATTAGGTAGGTTAAGTCAGCACTCTGCTATAAATTACTCCTGCCACAGTAGCAAACAAGACTTGGTTGGAGCCAGAGCTTCAGCATCGATGTCTGATGCTGCCACCCCTAATTGGCAGTTGCAGAGAAGAGCATCTGTAATGCCAACATTTAGACAGATGTCAAAAGGTGACAGCTAAGCAGTGAAAAACCAGTGGGGAACTCCTTGCTTCTTCATGTGAGCCATACATTCACTACAACTGCATGCACAAATACACTGCTAAAGTTATTGATGGTATTCCAGCCTCACCACCATCTAAGGTATATGGAGAGCATAAATTGTACATTTACTTGTATATTAGTCCTTTAAGACAAAAGTGGAATTTTGTTTTTCACTTTATGGAGTATTATTTTTTTTGCTTTGTGGAATTCAGATCTTTGTATTTATTCTGTATTTTCTTAACTATAAGAAACCAGCAGAATTTGTCAACAGCTGTGCTGCTAAGTAACAGTGAGGGCAACAAGAGCAATGGGCCTCTTCCCAACATCACTGATTTCTCTACTGAAATTTTGACTAAATTCTGTGTAAGAAACAAAAACCCAGACTTACGTATAGTAAGTCTCTTACTATAAAGAAGAGAGGGATGAAAGTAACATAATGTCTGTCAGCAGAAAACTATCCAGAAAGTGTTACTTATTTTACACTCAGTGAGATGGTACCTGGAATACATATTCTGTCTATGAGCTCAATAAGCAGAAATATCCAAGACTTCAGATGGAAAAAAATAATTATTATAAAATATTATGTTTCTCATTCTGAAATAATCCACAAGCTGGGAAATAGGATGAAATAAAAGGATGAAATAATAGAACACCTACATTCACTGCTTACAGTCTAAACGATTTCCCTATTTCAGGGATCCATGCAGTTGCAGAAAGGGTTTATCTTGTTCTCTTACCCCCATAATCTTGGTGCGGCATCTGGCACAGGTTGGTGCAAAGAACTGTTCATAGCAGCGCTCACAGTACACACTGTTCTGCTCCTCCACAAAGCACATATCAGCCAAGGATGTCTTGCAGTAAGCACAATTGAATTCTTCTGGGTGCCAAGAGCGACCCATGGCTACCAGGAAAGGACCGCTGCAAACAACCATAATTTATTTGTAATCTTATTTAATCTCATTTGTATTGCAAAGAAAAGATTGAATGACCCTGATTGCAAACCCACTTTCTCAGACACCATGTACACATGTAAGAAGCTACTTGAACCATGAAGTGCATATTAAAATAACATTCAGAAGCCTAAATAGAAGTGGTCTTTTCCAAGACCATTACTCAAAACACACTGGTTAAAACATTTCATTATTGTTTGGTCTCATGTACTGCATTTACAGACAACTGTTGGAAAAATCAATTGTTTTCTTATCTACATAGCTATAAGTGGTCTTTGTAAGCAGATGGGAAGACAAGAGGAAAAGGCCAAAGGCAACAGAAGATAATGCTACTATTTGAAAGCATGAAATAACAGGCAAATTTCCATCTTTAGATACCCACACCTCACAACAGCTCCTCAAGTCTCCTACCTTCTTTCTGTCTGACAGCACTGCATGCAGCATGTTCTAGAAATGTCAGGCTATCAGGTGACAACTTGCTGTTTTGTTATGTGGAAGACACATTAAATTCATTTTGGTGATTGACTCTGGTGATTGCAATTAGATATAATGATTATTACTGGAATATTTCCATTCCAGAATATATGAAGGGCAATAATCAGCAGTTCCACATCACCAAACTAGCTCCTTTTAGTGAGGAAGACTGTCATTAAATGTGGATTACTTAAAGTTGGATAGCAGTATACAGGCTAAGAGTAGGCACTGGTCCAGCAGAATGAATTGGGAGAGAAGGGAGAGGCATGCTATGAATCACTGGTAATAGAGTGTAGGCATTATCTTTCTCCAGACACAAAAGCAACAATTACATTTGGCTGCTGTTCCAAAATGATGCCTTGTTCCTTTTCTCTCCACAATCCCCCCTCTGCTCCCAGCCCCTTAACTCTCCCAATGAAGTTGCACGATCCTCCTTCAAAGGGTTACCTTAGGACCAGAAACCTGTTTAAAATCAAGCAGGGATTTGCTGCAGCATCCAAGAGCCAAACAATTAGCATGTATAACTTTGCATTGATAAAAAGTGAACCACACAACAACAAAATGAGCTCTGGAAATGTTAAATTAATGAAGCAGACAACAGACATCCCTGCTAGGTAATTTAACAGAGTATTAGGCTCTGAAACTGTACATTAATGTACAACAACCAGTCTCCCTGATACTTTTTTTCTGCCTCATCCCTCTTCACAGGCCCATGACCTTACCGAATGATGCTGTTACAGTGCCCGCAGAGAGGAGTTCGGCTGCTGGCTGGAAAACGCTCCGCCCTCTGAACTGTTCCCCGGGTTAATGCAGGGGGCTGCGAAGAACTTGAAACTGGAGACGGGTAAGCAGAAATTGTGGCAGGAGATAGCACTGGAGCACCCCTTGGTAGGATGTGCTTTGTGACAGTGGTGGTGGATTTTCCAGGTGCAAATTTCTGGGAAAAGGAGTCATCTGTTACCCAGGGAGGGCGACTCGCAGGCTCCGTGTTGGCAGGGGTGTAGGAATGAACTGGTGCTGGCGCTGTTTTAAGTATCCCAAAAGAAACCAAGAAAGATTTTAAAGTCTTTTTCTTCTACTGTCAATACAGCAACACTTACCCAAGGGTACTCCATGGCACACATACAATAAAAGCTTTAGGTGGTCGTTAATTATGGCCTGTCCCATTGTTGCCCATTTATTGTGGGCTGAAGCCAAGGGTATCAGCACAACCACTGACTTCCAATACACATGCATTACAGCAATCATTGCCTACTGGCTTTTACAGATTTTATGAAGACCATTGTGAAGATCATTTTCTTTTTCTAGATATGACAATGCTGTGATAATGTCAAAGACTGCCATATACTCTGTTTAAGACAGGTTAAAAATATTAAAGCCAGATAATATAGTAAAGTTTTAGATAGAATTGCCTAGAATTTCAGTAAGTTATGCTTAACTTTTGATCTCATGATATTAATTAAAATACAGCATGTTCTACAGATGTCACTCTTATCTATCATTTGGAAGTTTATTCCTAGGTTTTTGGAGAAAAACAGGCTCCCATAGGGAAAACAGAGATAGAGAGCACTGGAAGCAATACTGAGGGAGCCAATTCAGCTCACATGACCAGCAAGATAAAGCAAACAGCGCTTAGAGGAAGGCCAGACTTGTGGTTATGACTGATCTCAGTTCAGTTCTTGGCTCTGCCACAAACTTCCTGTATAACTTCGAGCAAAGCAAAGCGTGTCTGCGCCTCAGTTCCTCTGTGTAAAACAGAATATTCTCCTTTCTCTCTTCCACCCTTTGACTTGCACATAAAACCTTCAGTGCAGTCTGTCTCTGTGTTTGTGTGCACCAGGCTCTAATCTTGGGTGGAGCTTTATCACATTAAAAGAAGCAGGAGCCAGGGCCTGCAGATACTGACAAGTTTTCCCATTACCCTGCTCTTTTCAAATGTCAGATCTTGCATTCTGTAGGACTGAAGTTACTGCCCAAGAAACAGCCTCACTTTGCCAAATACAGGAGCACTAAAAGCAGTTTCCCTTTGCAAGGAAAACTGGCAAATGATTGAAAAGAAGCTTGGAGAGCTGAAGAGTTTTGCCTAAATGAGAGAGCACAGGTTTGGGAACAGAAGCCAGTTCTCCAGCAGTCTGGGCAAACATTCCACACAGTAGATCCTAGTACCAAGAAAATCATGACCAAATACAACATGTCCAGGTTTAAGGGCTTGCAGGTAGAAAGGTATTTCAGAAAAGAGGGTTCTGAAAGTAACATGGATCTTTCTGAATAATTAAGTGGTGAGTTTATGTTCGACTTAACACCCCTCCTTCAGCCCACACCCTGCCACATAATAACGTACACTGATTATTGGCAATTTGCAAGTGCTTAAATTGCATATATATCAATGCACTGTGATCACCCTTGGGATCTTTTTATTGAGGTCAGAGTTGAATCTAGTGCATTTTCTTGATAAAAATTTCTTATGGGACAGCATCAGCAATGTTTCAGCTTCATAAAAGTGTATCCCACCTTAGCTTGAGGCTTTTTTATTTTTAATTTGGAAATGGTAAACAGTATTTAAAGATTTCAGAACAGAGTTTATATGCAATCTCTTTAGATCTTGAGGCTCTTGCTATTTACGTATTACAGTATTAAGATAGGCAAAATTAGAAGTTAATATTTCATCTCTAATTGATGAGTTCATAAGGCTCCCACATATGTGGCTAATTAAGCAAGGTGACTTCAGCTCACTTCACTACATTCTCTCAACCTTCTATTTCCTTCTATTTCTTTTCACTCTTTTTTTTCTATTTGCTGCAGTAAAATAAAGAAACAGAAAAAAGGAAAGTAAAATAAAACAACAAAATAGGATTTTTTTCCAGCTACTAAATAAAGTACTGGAGGAATTACTGCAAAATGACAAATGTTGGGTGTTTGCATCTGCTCTGAGTTCTCTTTTCAGCTGTTATAATTTAATTTTACAGGCCTGATTTATTACAATACATTTTCCTCCTGTGAACAAGCTGCAATTACTATTGCTTCAAAATAGTATCACTGCAACATATTAGAAAGATTTCACTAACTTTGAGATTTTAGCAATTGTTATTAGAAGGGAATTATCTTATTTTCTTAGAAGTACATCCCTAAGCTTATATGAACAATTCTTTTGTCTTAGTAGCTACTGCCATACATATTCACATTGAACATTTATGTATTTTAAAAAGTCTTCCAACACTAATCAGGAGAAAAAAGGGGTTGTTTGCTGCTAAATTATACTAAGATTCAGTATATCAGAGAATATATTCTCAAAATACCAGTATTGTATGAGTTGACCATTAACTGTTAAAAAATGAATACTTCAAATAATTCAGCAATTTAGCCTCTATCACCTTGTTTCTCTCAGCCCTCATGTTCTGTGAGAAAAGGGAAGAATGAATGGCATTATTGTTGTCCTGAGAGAATGGCAGGAGAAGAGATCTCTCTTAATAGGAGTAGGAGCAAGCCAATTCCTTGCTTCTGGGGAAGTTGGAATTCTCCCCCTCAGCTCTTCATTTAGGGCCTATGGCTATTTTCTCTCCAGACAAAAAGGCACATTACCAAGACTTGTGTAGTGAAGCAAAGATTTATAGAGTCTCAAATGCTTTGGTCACACAGAGTTGCACTGTGAGAACATTTTTAGAACATTTTTTTCTTTTTTTTCCTTTGTTAGTAGATGACAGAAGTGTTACTCTTTCTTATTATAAGTAACAAAATAAATTAATAACCACAACTGATATGGTTTGTTCTACACTTAGTGGCCACATCCTTGAATCCCAAAGTTTTCCCATATACTGTTACAGTACAGAGTAGATGACAGAGCAGATGATGTTTTATAGGGAGACACTATTCTAATTTATGGGAACTAAAAATGAAATAATGGTGTGGAAGCTGCTGGTTTAGTATTGAAGGTGCTTAGGATTAATATAAAGTTCATCAAGAACTGTGGGAATCTCTCTACCAATTCCTCAAAGAGCAGCTCGGGCCTTTACGCTTGACCAATTTTGCATACACAAGCAGGCCCAGTTGGACTTAGGGATTTAAAAGGAAAGATCTGCTTTCTTACATTGAGGTATTGTGTTACTTCATGGTACAGAAGTGGAGCTGGAGTTGTTTGGGATAAGCGAAAGGTTATGCAGGTCTGGGAAAGCCTTCGGGAAAGGAATAGCCAGGTATGTTCTGCCATCTAGTGGGCCTTGCTCAGAAGAGAAGTCTGTGCTCCTTTAAAACACGGGTTATGAAATTTAGGGAGAAGATTTCAGAGTTCACAGCTTTCCCTACTGGAAAAAACGAAAGATCTTTAGCAGCAGAAAATTTCCCACTTGAGTTAGGTTAGGGAAAGAGTAGATTGCCTGATAAATCCCATCTGAGCCAGATTTCAACAATGCAGTTTCATTTTGAGATTTGTTTCAGTTTGTTTGGGTTTTAATCTGATATTAAAATAGCCTTGTAAATCTTCTCAAGTGACTGATTCAGGAGTCTCTATATTGAATATATGAGCCTGCTGATTGGTGTTTTAATCTGGAAGTCGCTGCCCCACATTTCCAAGTCATTGACAAGGTTGGATGAGGAAGTTTTCTAACTGTCTTCGTGGTTTGTTTCTAAGTACTATTGATTTTCCCATCTGTGACAGGAAATGTTATTTCCTCCATTTCTTCCCAAGTGGCAATTTCCCATTTGCTCTGCAACTGTCTCTGAGGATAGCTCATGCTCCAAAACCACTCTGAAGTGCTAGTACATCAAATATATAACACTTAATAAAGTACCAAAACAAGAACCAAACATCTTCACTGAAATCTCTGCCTGAAACCTCTCTTGTACCAGAGTCACTTCATGGTTCAATTATGAAGGCATTTTAGAATCCCTTATTGGATTTCAAACTCCTGAACAGTATAGGAGGACCTTTTCTTTCTCTGCCAACTATTTGAGCCTTCATTGAGAGGCAATGAGGCTCAAAAGCAACAACCTAAGGAATTGCAAAGGAACACCAGCAATGTAAGGAAGTGCAAAGAAAATGCCCAGCCCAGGAGAAAACAAAAGCCTTTCCTCTTATTCCAAGTAGAATTCAACAGCCAGCTTTGACTTTACCAGATCCAGCCAATAACTGGAAATAACTGCAGACATATTTCTGTGGCAGGGTTGTATACTGAACTGGAGTTTATACTTCCCCAAATGAGCACAGGGTTTAACATCAGTCAGTGTATTTAGGAGATATTTTGACTTGCCAGAGTTTGCTCTCTTCTGCATTATAGAAATAAATCTGCTGTCGTCATCTTTTCAAGTCAAAAATAATAGCATTTGCCTTGAGTGAGAACATGGTATACACTGGCACACTTAACTAAAGCAAATGAGGAGGAGCTGAAGGTTTATTTATTTTGAGACCCTTAAATAGCTCATGAGAGCTCTGACTTGACTTTTCCTACCTTTATGTCTCAAATATAAAGATAATTGATTTTTCTGTCTGCTTTATGTCTAACTAAAATTCCTACATTAGTTTAAGTTCAGTAGATCCAGAAATAGAACAATACAGAAGACAGTTTAAGACTGTTAGAATTCTTGGACTTTTCATGTTTATTTGACTGTAAAGATATAAATCAACTTTTTAAATTCTCTAGCTAAGATCAGAAAAACCTTAATTTGAAACAGAACTGCCTTTAGACTTATATTGCTGTCTCATTTAATTCATTCAGTTTGAAGGTTCACATTTTGGTCATCAATGGTTTCAGAAGCTCAGTCCATTTGTAACACATTAATACCAAGGGAGTTTAAATAATATCAAGGAGCATATTTTCCAATTGAATGAATAACCAAATATATTCCTTAAGTTACTATCTTTAGGAAATGGAATAGCATTATGAGGTGCTTTAATACCTCATTCTTTATTTCAAATATAAGCCTAAGTTTGAGAAACTCAATATATGGTCTTACCTATTTTGCAAATATATCCTACTCAAGCAAACTCCACTTATTTTACCTCCTTCCTGAACTGTGCATTCTTTTTTAGCCATTTTCTCAATTCTGTAGTGTCACTGGGCTCCTAATTGGATATCCTGTGTTATTTTTCAAATGTATTTCTTCTGAAAAATCAGGTTACACATTTCTTATTAGACTTTTCCCTTGCTTTTATTTCCCCCTCTGTTTGTTTCACATTTTAACTCTGAAGTAGAATACAAATACAACATAATCCTCAATCTTCAGATAATCTGAGGCAAAACTAGCAACATTTAGATCCACATGTATAAATACTGTCTGGTATGTCTGTGTATAAAATGTGTACTTTCTACATTTTCTTTTTCCAAAAGAAATGTGTGAGCATTTTTTTCTGAATCTTTTCAGTACTGTGAAGGCTCCTTACCTGGCTGGTAGACAGAGGGCTTTATGCTGGCAGTAGTAACAACTCTCATTTTTGAAGCAGCAGAAGGAGCAGGACTTTCACTGTAGCTTCCAGAAACTGGCATTGGTGTATATGACTGGGTTGTGTTTCTAAAAGCAAAATGTAGGTGTGAACAACTTTATAAACAGCAAAAGTTACTGATCATGAAGTAACAGATCTGGCAGCATCCAGAGCACTCCAAGAGGAACTGTCTGTGAGAACTACAGAGAATGCTGGGAGATTCATCAGTCTTTGTCATTGCTAAGGAAGGCTTGGACAATTCTTTGGAAAGAAAAATTCGTCAAATAAGGATTTTAAGTAACGGCAAGTTTGCCATTGTTGTCATCACAGAAAAAAGCTTGCTGAGAGAATATGATAAATTTGAAACTCTCAAGTAACAAGGGATCAGCTTCACAAAGCTGCATACAAAGTTTGTGTTTTCTGTTCCTCTGCAAACAAAAAGGCCTGGTCTTGTTTAAGATAAATCAATGAGTTCATATCTGGACTTAAAAATACACTTGCTCAGCACAGTTATTACTATTACAAATGTTAATTAGTATTTATATACTGTTATACTCTTTTCAAAAATATTGAAGTGATCTTTAAAAATTTTTCTGAAACTAACTCTTTTCCCTATTTAGACTGAAAAAAAATTACATTAATTTTCCTATTGTTCAGATTCATCCTTCAGAAAAAAAAAACATACGATATGCAATATTATGATGCACTTTCTTCCAGTCCTAGAATAAAAACATTTTCTCAGTATTCCAAAAATCAGTAAGAAACAGTTTTTCTCTGTTTTATGGCTTAGATGGTGATTCTCAGTTTGATTACAGTAACAGATTACAAAATATGCCTCTTCTATCTGCCATTTACTTGGCGTGATTCTGTTTGTAGTGCCTGTGCTTCACAGACTGCTAAAAGAGCATCCCAGTCAAAGCAAGCAGGAGAGAATAAAGAAGTACAAGGAAGGGAAGCAACAGATATTGAGAAGAGTGCAGTAAGAAAAACCTACTCACTACAGAACGTCCTTCTTACTCACCCTGAAAACAGTTTTGCTTGTTTTTTCCCTTCAGTGTCACTCCCCCTATGAACTAGATCCCTATCTATTTGTGCTGACAACTAATGAGTTATTTCCAAAGTGGGTTTGTCTATAGGAAAACATTTGTCAGCATATGAAAAGGAGCATCCAGCTTTCCCAGACTGTTGGTCCATCTTGACTTTACTTTCTTTAACAGTGGAAATGATACCATCTGGAGAAAACACGTTATAATCTTACATGGCAAACCCAGCAGATTTCTTCCAGTGCAGGTAAGAAACATTCTGAGAAATGGAAACTTTCAATTTTTAATTTTGAACAAAATAAACCTGTCCTCAATGTAGTTTTTTGCTGCTCTGACAGTGTTTCTACTATAGATTTAGTTTGCATAGCATTGCTGCCTCAGGCTAATTTATCTTGTCTATTTATCAAGACCTAGAAACTTAGCTATTGCTACAATGGCTATAGCTAATTATTTCTGTACCTAGTCTAGGGCTTAGGCCTGGATTTGGGTCCACTGTACCGTGAGTGAACACAACTCTCCAAGATAAACTATTTTAGTGGGTTTATAGTCACTGTAAATTCTGTTCTGGACCGTGCTGTGCTTTTGTAACTGCCAAAGCTGTTCTAAGCACTGTAAACTCTGGTTTCTATTCTTACTGTCTACTTCCTGATGAGACCTCCTGTGTGGTGCCTAAGAAGCACTGTGCTTGGGATCATTAGACAGAGGCCTTTGCTCCTGCCACAGCACAGGGACGTGGACACTGTGGGCACTCTGGCTTCACCCACAGCTTTCAAAATGCCATCGACGAAACACAGAATCTAAAGACTTGTCCTTGTTCTAAAATCTGCTGCTCAGGGTACACTACACTACACAGCTCAGTGGCCAATATTTAGAATGTGGGTTAAAAGATTTTAAAATGACGTGTCACACAGCCTGAATCTGAAAATGTCATCCAGTCAGGAAAGTCTACTCCCAGGTGCACAGGTCCGATGGTTAGAAAGACTCATTTGAATTCTCTTAATGCACAAAATAAAGAAAGAAGTTCTGAACCAGATTAGTAATACTTAGACTGTCATGAAGAAAAATGGTTATTCAAAATTCAAGTCTTTCCCAAATATAATAGCATTGTAAAACCATACCACAGATTTCCTTGTGTTCAGGGAAATGAAGCTGAAAAAAATCCCCAAAACAACACCCCCCCCATTCATAGTACCAAAATCAAAGCAAAATTAAAAGTACTGAATCCTTTTAACCCTTTTCCATGTGTATGATGCATATTAAATACAGTAAGAAAGATAAGAAAGATTATCAAAGAGAAATAAAGTGTTATACTACATCATTAAGGGTTTAGTGGAAGAAAGGATTTATCAGAATTTCTGCTGAAGAAAAGGAAATTGCATGTGATTAAAAGAACCAAAAAAAAAAAAAAAAAAAAAAGAAAGAAGGAAATTAAGAAAGAAGGAAATTAAGAAAGAATAAAAAGATGTTGTAAGGATCAAAGATGCTTTAATGGATCAAGAAGCACTGGCATCTCAAAAGCAGTGAAAGCAACCTCATTGAATTTATCTGTAGCAGTCAATGGCATGTGACAGGCAGCAAATTAAATACCGGCCTTGAAAACTATTAGTTGTCAGAAAAAGAAAGAGTAAATATTTCTAAGCAGATCATTTTTATGTTAACGCTTCACTAGATGCCTACTAGTAGCAAGAAACTGGTTTGTTAAGTGCTTTTAAGGTAAAATAGCTGCACAAAACAGTTTTATACCTCTGCTTTGACTGGTAGCTGATGGAGGTGGAAGAATGCCGGTTGAAACTAAAATGAGACAAAAGTGGTATTTGAAAAAATATACACAATATATTGGGATATTTTGCCCTATGATGAATTCCCTATGAGTAAGAAGGGCTCTTAAACTAAACAACATGTACATATTTATAATCATAAGAGTATTACATTACATTTTGTTTTCTTATTTAATCTGGGAATCACAGTGAAACCTGAAGAATGGTAACATAAGTCAGTGAGCTGAGAGCTCCACAAGTCACTCTCATCTGATCTTGTTATTTGATTGTGGAACTCCAATTATTTTCATTAGCAGAAAAAAAAAATAAATGAGGGATTTTTCTCAGTGTCATAAGTTTACATTGCATCAAATCTGAAAAGCAAACCTTGAATGAACCAAAAGCCAAAGATCAGAAGTGCCCCAGCTTGTGAGGCAGCTCGGACAACTCCATGGAAAGGACAGGCTGGCGTAGTTGAAACAAAAACATCAACCCACCATGTTCAACTTTTGCCTTGCAGAACCTTTCTATTGCTACAGTCTTAGGTAAACAGGTAGATTTTTTTTTCTTGGGGAAACAGCATAATTTCAGAACATAAATGAGTCATTTATGCAAATGAGTCATTTATGCAAAGGAAGTACTTGAAAGCCTGCACAACATATGATCTGAGAAACAAAAGGATTCAGAATGAACAGAGCTCCTGTCTGCAGGGCAGTGCATCAATCATGGCATCAATCCCATCCCACAGGGGCACAGCCCACATTTCCCAGAACCAACAGGAGTCTGCCTTATGCCAGTTATTTTCCTAACTTCTGGAGAAGAGTTTTTCTTCCCTTTACCATGGACACAGTGCTTGGATTAAAGTCTCCAGATCAGAAGCTACACTTGACTTTTAGAACCATAATTGTAACTCTTTCCATTGTTTCTCCTGGTTTTGTATTCCCAGAGTGTTGTTGCATGGGGTGCCCTGCTTTAACCCTCTGGATGAAATAACCCCTCCCTGAAGAGCTTCAAGCTTATTCAAAAGTCCCCTGCTGTGCTTGCTTCTTTTAAGTAAGATTGTAAGTGGAAGAGATAACAGTAAGTCAGAATTTTACTGCAGATGTAAAAAAGACAGTCTGTTAAAGATTAGTGATTTACTTCAAACACTCCTCTTCAGGAACATTATGAAGATTTTACTCATGTTAAGTGTTACGCATATGCTCACAAAAGCTAAGTCACTATAGAACAGGATCTACTAAAGTTTTAAATCAGATTTAAATAATTAAGGATATTGATCAAGAAATCCTCCCGCATTTTCTTGGTGGATGTTTTTAAAGCATCTAAAAGGAAAAAAACCACCAAACACTGGAATAATGGTGATAAAACCTCAGCGTCATCTACCCAAGGATATCCCCATCCTGTAAAACAGTGGTGTAATTAAGGTCATCCATTTTTTTTTTAATAAAATTATATTAAATGCTCAGTACTCTGGTATATGTCAAGCTAAAAGTCTGCATTTTGGCATGCTTGATTTCTAAATTAAAACTACCAGATGCTCAAAATTTTGAATTATACATCAATTCAGAAGCCATTTTTAGTCCCTTACATTTGAATACACTAGCTATAATACGTAATGCTTTTAAAAACAAACATGGAAGAAATGCACCAAGATAAAGAACCTATTCCAGCTGAAAGACAGCCATCCAAAACCAACCAACCAACCAAGCAGAGTTCACTTCTTGTACTTGATTATCAGGGAACCAAATTTTTACAGGTCCTACAAGTCTCTGATTTGCCCTTATGTGCCAAGACTTGCTGAAGCCAAGACAGTAACAGGTAAGAGGGAAGCAGATGACAGCATCACACTTGTGTCATCCACTGACAAAGCAGCAGTGTATAAAGTTGATATGCTGTAGATCTTTTCTATGTGATCAAAATAATTGCCAGGTGCCAGCAAGAGGTTTTAGGAGACTGATTAGAGCATTCCTTTTTGAAATGGACAGATGTTTTTCATAAATTCACAGACTCTTCGAGGGTGGAAGAGGCCTCAGGAAGAATCTGATCTAACCTGCTGAAAGCAAGGCCAGCTCTGAGGTCAGACCAGCTTGCTCCATGTTTTAGCCAGTGATGTCTTGAAAACCTTCAAGAGTGGAGAGACACAGCCTCCCCAGACAAGTCTTTTCCTTCCAAAGGGGCAGGAAAAGCAGCAGTGGTCCATGACAATCTAATTTACTAATTTACTTTCAATTCAAATGCCTCAATATCTCAATGTCATCTTTTTATCCTCTTTAAAATTTTGTTTCACAGTGATTAGTCCATGTTGGTACATAACTACAAATGAATTCATATCGTTTCAAGGCCTCACACTGCTTCCCTTCTCCCATTAACTGCATATAAAAAATAAGGGAAATGGAAAAAAGCTCAATCAAAAAATAGTATTACACTAGCTCTAAGAAAGACATGCAAGTAGTGTCAGCAAGTACTGGTTATCTTTATACTAATTTATTAGCTGTTTATATGTAAATTATGCATAGTTGTTGCTTAACTTGTCCCTGCCCATGGAACTAGATGATCTTTAAGATCCCTCCCAGCCCAATCCATTCTAGGATTCCCTGATTTCCAAGGCACGAATGAGAACAAGCTCTTAGGAAAGATTTAGATGGATCCTAAGATGTAGACTGGTGAAACATGAATGGATGTGCTCTGTCTGGACAGAGTAGTCACCAAAACTTCCATTTAATTTCATCTTCTGACTGATTTCAATCTTCAGCTGAAAGAATCCCTAAAATCAAGTATTTTCTGTAGCTCAGGAGAAATAATAGGTTTTACAGGTCAGTGTTTAATCAAACTCAAATATGCACAGCTATTATTGCTTGGAAAGCAAGGAACCTTACCTGAATAGAAGGGGCTTCTGGACACTAAAGTTACAATTGGTGTACTTCCACTCATCAGCAGTCAGTTTTATTCCTTATGTTTTATCAGTTCCTACTGGGAACTGATAAAATACTGGAACTGATAAAATACTGGGACTACTTCTCCTATGTAAATCCCATGTCTGTAAACAGACAGGTTCACATCCTAAAACTGAAAACTCTTCTGATGTTTTGTTCTGTAGCTATTTCATTTTTGCATTGGTTTCAGTGATGTGAAGCCAACCAAACTGCTGTTAAATACTTCCTGTGCCAAGCACTTAACTGTTCTATGATTTTCTTGAGAAAGACCATTATACTTCTTGCCTTCGTTACACTCAAGCCTTCAAACTTATGCCCTTTGTCAATTTCAAACATCGCCTTTGGGTGATTCCTAACTATTTTTTAATGTAAAGATAAGACGCACATAGATAATTACGATCTCAAATGTTTTGCTGATTTAGTTTTTTATTATTTCTTAAGACTGTTCAAATTGTGTTCAAATTAGTCTGAAAATCATCTGCTTTTTCCTCTGTTAGTTGTCAAAGTGTTATGAAAGCAGTGAAAAGGCTTGGAACTGAGGCAGTACAGCAGCATTCTCTCTCTCTAGTGATAAAAGATCCCTGTGATCTTGCATTTTCACCAAGAAAAAAAAAGGTCCATCATTCTCACCCAGTGTCTCTAGACAAATATTTTAATTTTAGGATGGCAAAAGCAGCACAAACCAACCATGTGAAACACCTCTGTTCCAAAAGGACCTTGTGGTCACATATCCTACATCTAAAACGTTGCTGTTTCCTAACTGGGTTGTTGTGCAGAAGATAAGGAAGGGGCTATTCTTTTAAACACATTGTGCTTTTTCTCTCTCAATTCAATCCCTTCAGAAACTGAAAACCTCATATCAGAGAGCATAATACAAAATCAAAACAAATTAGGTTAAAAGAAGAGAGCTTTACAGATATACCTAGACTGAGATGAGATAGCAGATGAAATAGTGGAAGCTGCTAATGACATGTTCTTGGGCCCATGGAAAGGCTTAGGCTGGGAAAGAGAGCTGGGGGCTGCAAGAACTCTGCGGAAGACACATAAAAGCATGAAAGCATGAACAAAATGATTTAACAGGGGCACAAATCATGGCATCAGAACCAAGCTCCGGCAGGATTCAGATACAGCAAGACTGCTGCATAGTTACCAGGAACAGGTTTTCTGTAGCACACATCTGCAGACTTACAGAATAGCACAACCAAGCACATTCCTACAGAACACAAGGCAAAATGCACACATTATGGAAACATTTTAAAACCAGACTCTATCAATAACTAAGAAAGACAATATTACAGGACAGGACTTTTGTCAATGATACATGCTTTTATCTGAAAGATCTGAAGATGTTTGAGTCTAAATACAAGATAAACATGTTATTATGCAAACAGTCCCAGACAGAAGATTGTCCTATCAAAACCAGAAGTAATTGGAATAATAAGTTTAGTAGAGGCATTTTTTTGTCTGAAGCAGATACTAGGTAATGCATTTTCTTCATGCCACGGTTTCAACTGAGGGATAAAAATTACTTAAACCTTATCATTATTTTATGTGGAAGTGCCTCTCAGGCCAGTTCTGAATTAGAGCATAAGACCTTATTCAAACCTCCTTTGCTGTTTGGCAGTTTTTACCTAGCCATGACCTACCACTGCATTCTGGTAGGACATGGCTAGGTAAAAACTGACTAAAGTGAGAAACTAATCAGTTGGTATATATATATAATGCAAGTCAACTAGGAAAAATTAATCATGAAGTAGCGCCAAAAGAACACTTCCAATTCCATTTATACATACCTAAAATATGATACCTCTGAGGTCTCAATTATTTAAAATGGTTTATATTACTGGAAGTGTGTTTTTCCTTGGATTTTTAAAGCATGCTAAAACAGATATCTTTTCAGAATGTTCGTGTAGCAAACCCCAAAGATAAAAGAATCTTATGTACCAAAAACCTCACTCTTACTATCTCCAAAATTACTGTAATGTAAGTGACAGCTGTATAAATCCCACACATTTCCTCACAAGCTGTCTGACAGTTTTTAATATACAACTGTAATTCCCACTGTGCTACAAGTGTTAGGAATGCATCTTCTTGAAGCTTACTTCAGCTCAAAGGCTAATTTTCATTAGGAAAAAAAGATCAGATAAATCTAATAGAAATGAATTGATTTAACTTACAGAGCAAGTCAATCATCAAGTGTCCACCATGTTTTACTGATATCTGCTGAGACACAGTAAGCTCAATCATGTGAGTAAATGACATTTTCTGATTTTCCATTTCTTGTCCTACTGCAGAAACACTATTAAAAGAATCTTCATTCACTGCAACTAATCTGAGGAGTTGTTTTGGTTTTATTAAAAGTGGTGTAAAAACATTTCTAATTTTAAGCCCAGACTTGCTTTCTGAAAACAAAGTTATTTTTAGGGCAATTTTATTTTGCAAATTCTATGCAAACATGAACAACATATCACAAAATTTAAAAAAAGACCCACACACACACAAAAAAAAAACCCTAAAAAAACCCAACCCTCTCAAAATATATAAAAGCATATAAACCAGGTTACAGCTTTTCATACTACATTCTTATGCTAAGAATGTGTATGCAGCATTTCCAAAGCCAGAGGGGTATAAAGCAATGGAGCATTACCTTTGGAAGGAGGATGAGAAAGACTCTTGCACTACTGAGGTGGTGGCTGGTGCTGTCATCAGGCTGGCTGTGTTTGGAGCAGCAGTAGCAGGCTGAGGTGCTGAAGCATGTGGTGCAGGAGCAGCAGAACTGGGAGCCACCGGGCCATGCTCAACAGGGGTACTAATTCGAGTTAAATTAAATAAAACAAGAAGCATCTTAAGAAGGCGTGCATTTACATGGAGAGCATAAAACCTACTATGTTTGAACCTGCAGCTGCAAACATAGTAGCTGGCTGGGTTACTGAGGGAAAAGCACAGTTATGCAAAGAAAAAAAAGACATTTGTTCAGCCTTTTCCATTGTGAAGTTCAGACTGCAATGCAATGTTGGTCCTGCTTGACTGAAATTTACCCCAGGTGTAAAAGAGCACTTCAGTCCTGCTCCCACTCATGCCAGTGGTAGGAAATGTGTCACCCAGGACTGAAATGGCTGTGAGGAGCCTGTCACAGTCTTGCGAGCTCATATAAATTCCATCAAATATATTGAAATGAATGATAATAATCTAGTCTTGTATACTGTGACCATTTAAGTAACCTTAACGACTTAAAGGTTGAACCACTAACGTCTTCCAACATGTCCCTCAAATTTGAGAATTACTCATCTCTTACAGACAGACAAATGGAGCAAAGTTAGCATTTTTTTTTAAATCATGGCATCAGTACATAGTTGTCTTGTCCATGAGCAGTGGCCTAGAAACATAATGGATATATGTCTACTTCTTTAGATCTATGTCATAGGTATATTGTCACATCTCTGTGTTCTCACAAATTACTCCTATCAGGGTGATGGAATTTGGTGATTCTCTTGCTCAAGGTACCTATGCCCAAAATGCTCCTTCCTGAGCACAGCAAGTATCAAATAAAAAAAAGAAACCTTACAGTTCCACAATTGTTTCTTCAGCCAACCTCAGCTCTCCAACTCTCTCTCTCAGCTTTTTTTCCTAAGCAGATTTACTATCCATTGTGCAAATGATCTCATATTTTCTTTTGCTTCTCTCAGAAGCACTGATTTGACAAGTTATATTCCTCAGGACCTAGAAGGGGTGTTTGGAACTTCTGAATTTGGGATACCCCTTATTCTCCAAGGGACTGTCCTGTTTCCCCTGTCCTTCACCTCCTCTTCTAGAGTTCAATAGTCTACATGATGGTGTCTTAATTCAGCTGAATATTTTGTTTGATTAGCTGAAACAGAAGCTGGTTGTTACACCCACAAAACTCAAAGCTGAATGCAGCCCTCAACACAAGCAGGAAATCTGTATTGTCTCCCTTATGGAGATTCATCTACAGTTATGTACATAGTAAATAAGTTCCTGAAAATAATCATCCAGTTTGCAATTCTGGCTTTCAAATCCTTACACCAAGTTTTGCAATAGTTTTGCAGAAGTTCTTCCATTGTAATACGCATTTGAGAGTCAGATGATTTCTTCCATCCTGATGCATTCATGATGTAAAGTCTTCCAATTAACTAGCAGATTATCAGTTTCACAGCCTGTGTAACAGAGTAGCTGTGTATTATCCATCACAGCTAATCTGGTACTGACTTTCAACACTGTGAAATTTTTCTTGTGCCACAGTGGGTACCAGAATTACCCCATTAAAAGCTGTGGAGTCACAGTTTTCATCTTACATACTTATATATCTTTGATTTGGCAAACAGGAAAGGATTGAAACTATGCTGCACATAAATATGGAACTTAATGTATGTGTTAAAAACAAACACAAACTAGGATTTCACCTATTTTGTCTATTTCCCCTGATGTGAAAGGGAATTTGCTACAGATTTCAAAAGATTCAAGACTTTGTACCTTGAAGAGTGCAGTGAATTAATTACAACTTAATTGTAACAATCTCCAAAATAATTAAAATACGTATTCAGTGATAAATATTGAAAAGAAAGTAAAAAAAAAAGCATCTGTATGTGTGGACATGGACCTATGTGGAGACAGATTTGAAAAGAATGAACCCATATAAATAAAATAAAATAAATATACTAGAATACCTTTTAAAGTTTAAAAGAAATACAAACAAATTTTATCTTGCATAGTGTTTGTATTATCCCTATTTTATATGATTAAAATGTTGGAGGCTTGCTTACTTTCCTTCATGGTAGAATATATTAATATCAGAATAAGGAAATGGAATAAATATAAGTGAAGTGGATATAACCATAAAAATCAGACTGGTTTGGTTACATAAATTATATGCAGTTGACAACATCCTCGAAACAGTTTTATAGAACAAGCTCAAGACTAACTTGACTGGTTTTAATTTAGTAATATAAATTTTACATCATTTTATTTATATTGTCAAATACAATAGCCAAACTGGGGTTTTTTCCCTCCTCCTTTCTGTTTTTTCAGTCTGATCTTTCATTTTAGTTCTTCAAGTGCAGAAGAATTTTAAGAATTGATAAATGTGAGTGCTGCTTTATAAAATAGGTCATTTAATGCAACAGCTTCATTATGACATGTTACAGAGGGTTTTTTGGTTGGTTGGTTGGTTGTTAAATACAGTAATTTTGTAGACTTTAAATCTTTACAGTACTTTGTATTTTAAAAGAAATTGAAAAAAAACAAACATCTTCATATTTGCGGTAACAGACATAAAAGTAAGTTAGGTGGATGAAAACAAACACACATTTCTTCTCAGCTGATTTTCACTCATGAAAAGGAACACAGATCAGTAGAGGTTAAGAGGATAATAATGGTTAACAACCATAATGAGAACACAGCAACAAATGCAGTCTAACATTTAAAATACAAGTGTAGATTATACTTTTTTCTCTTGGTGAAATCCTGAGTATTTCTATCCCAATAACAAAGAGTGGATGATTAAAACAGCACTTAGTCTCCTTTATGTAATGCATGAAGTTTTTTGTGTTTCTAACCCTCCAACAGATCACTTACAAAGAACCAAAAATATAGAGAACCAAAACTAAAATGGATATGGAAAAAAATCTGTTATTGCATGATTTGTAGGAAAAAAAGTGCCAGAGAAAGTATTTAGAGAAAACTGTAATGCGGAAGGATTTAATATTTGAATACAGGAATGTTTGTGGAATCCACTGAAAATACAGAAATATCAGCTGCTGCTTCTCTGCTGAAGACGCTTAATGACTTGTCAGTGTATTGTAGGTGTGATCCTACGAGAGCCACAAAATGTAACACCCACATGAACCAGAAAGTGCTGGAATTGAAAGAACTTGAACGTCTGCCTTTCAGGCAATGGGCACTTCCATCTGAAGGAGTTAGAGGTTGTTATTACCAAACCATTGCAAAGCTCCAAACCGGGTCAGTTTCGCAGTTACATGGCACAGTGTACCTTTGGTTACTGGATGAAGCAAGAGGGGCTTTCTGGCCAACACCGGCCTCCCCCTGGCTTGTACCTGCTCCAAGCCTCACAGACCCCTTGGAGGCCACTGGCTGAGCATTGGCAGTGTTGGCATCCCTGGTGGATGACTTAGGAGGATGCCAAATACTCGAGGTCACATACTGGGGTGCATGCGCGGTACCTGTAGGCCTGGGTAACAGAGATTACAAGGGTGTTTGTAAATGAGGCACTTCCTAGGTAATAGCAAGGGTTTGAGGAACAGACAGAATTCCAGCCACAGATGGAGCTGGAGATCATAATGACAATGCAGCTGAAGTAATCTTGATAGTTCATTGGTTAATTACTGCTTAAGACCAGGAAAGGCTTGACAAATTAAAAAAGGTACCTTGTGTTAAATATGGAAATCATATTGCTATGAATATCAAAATAAGCAGAGCTGTGATGGTAATGGAGGTGGAGAAAGGCTGTGGTATGACAGATCACACAAGATTAAGGCAACACAGGAGGACAATAATACCAGTCATAAATCAGAAATTGTTCCTGGCAAAATAAAGTAATAGTTAAAAGAAAGGAGATTTCAGTGAAGCAGCTGCATAGTCCTAGAAATGATTTTACACAAATGAAACTGCTGGTGAAATTCTACCATGCCTTGCTTGTTCTTTAAAATTTAATTTAGATTTAGGAATCAAGGAGTTTATTTCATTCTTTTATTATTATTAATTTAAAAATAAAAATCAATTTTCCCAACTGTTTAAGTGCCAGTTGCCATTGCTTGTGTCATCAGTAAAAAATAATGCTTGCACTCAGATATTAACTCTATGCAACCTTTGTTCAATTATAAGCAGTCTAAAAAAAAACCCAAAATAAAAAGTGGTTGCATATCACTGAGGCAGGAATCAAAAACAAAGAGAAAAGCAGTAGTATAAAATTCTTTTCATGACTAACTACTAAGAGGCCTTTCTTTGCTCTATTAAACTACTCGTCAGATTCACTCAAAAAATGCCTGTGTATCAGTACTTGGGGGTTTAATTAATGAACTAATAGAAAAAAACACATTTCTATACTTAACTGCAAAATGTTCTGAGATCCTTTGGGAAAAAAACAACTTGACATGAAAGAACTTACAGAGGGATTGTCTTGAACCTCATAACCTATTGAGTACCAATTCTGACATATAAATGTTCTTAAAAAGATAATATTTTTTAGATTTTAAAAACGTCTTGAATAGTCTAGACAAAGCTTAAAATAGAAATTGTTCTTAAAACTCCATCACAAACTGACAGTACTCCATTTCAAGAATACTTGATTTAAAACTTCTTATTTTTCAGGTTTATAAGTTTTGAGAAACACAATCCCCACCAATTCCACATCACAGTGCATGAGAAAGAAATGCCTAATGAATCGACTTAGCTGAAGCCTCTACTTTCATCATCAGCTCAGTGTATAAATTTCATTTTTTTGAGGTAAGAACAATATGGAGGAACAGGAAGTAAATCAAACACAGCAAACATTACCTGTTTTCTGATGCTGCTGTAAGGTTTTCCTTGTCTCTGTGAAAGGAGGGGATACAGTATGAAATAAATGCAATTGCCAGCGACAGCAAAAGACCCCCACCCAAAACAACCAGGGCAGAAGAACATGGGCTGGGGAGAAATGTTTGGTTGCAAAAAGCATCCTAGAGTGGTTGCTTATAAATATAGCTGTGAGAAACGTCTTCAGCTTTCCAGGTGAAACCACCAAATATACAAGTTTGCTGTATGCATCTTATCTGTGTGCTTGCCACACTTATCAGTTGCAAACAACTTTGTTTCAATAATAAGATAAAAGGAAAATTAATGGTTACAAATGAGACATGGTATGTGTGTATACAATTTCAGGAATAATTTTGACATTAATAAGTTTCCTTTTAAAAAAGAATTCAATAATATTCCAGCAGAACATACTTGGATGCCAAATCTAAGCAGTGAAAATAACCAGAGTTGGGCAGTCCTCATGGACCCGATATTTTGAAGTGATAAGCAGTTAAATGGTTAACAAAGACTCACACAAAAAGGATTTCTTGTGCCTGGCATCACCTAAAAATTCTCTGCCCTATTCAAATACTTGTTTTCTCAACCTAAATTGGATTAGAAACAATTCCTTCAACTGGAAATCATTCCTTTGTTGAGGTGAGGATTAAGTCAACCTCAGTTTCACTGACAGAGAACTGGGCTGTTATTCTGTAAACACACATACACACTTAAAAATTAACTGATCTGTTTAAATGCAATTGTTTATCTGTAAGAAGTTAAGACACAAGTAATTTCATAAAGAATAGAATTCATGAGCCTTAAACACCTAAGTTTGAAATTCAGTAAGTTAAGCAATTGAGATAGTCTCTCTATTTAGCAAATAAATGGGTGATTGTATCCCTTCCTATTTAGGAATTGTGCTGAAATTTCAACTGATTTAAAGCTGAAATATGCCAAATGAGAACACTTTTCTTAAGTGGCATGTAAAATTACAAACCACAAAGCAAATTGTCCTCATTTACCCAACTGAACCTTCTTCCTGAAGCATCCTTTGAAAGCAAAAAAGGAATACATACACTTCTTTATATGGATTTGCTGGGCTCCAATTATTAACTTACATTATGTTTGGAAGGCTATTCTTAAAATTTTCCACATTATTATTAGTATTATGTTTATGTACTTATACATTTACTTGTATACATACAGTCACATATTCTTTCCTTAGTTCAGTTCCAATAAAGTTATAAAAACCAATCCAGTTAAGATCAGCAAAGGCTTGGGCATAGGTGCTCTCTATGAATTTTTAAAACCTCTAACTAAAATGTAGCCCTAAAATATATGAATTGAAGCCAGATTTTGAAACCCAGAAGTTGGGAAATGCCCCTCAGATGTGTCTGTCTGAATAAGATGTCCCTGTGGTCAGAAAAGCCTGCCTTGAACAGAAATGCTCCAATGATGGCTCACCACTCTGAAGCAATGAGAAACCAAACACTGTCTTTATGGTAACCAAGCTGTCAATTCACTGCAATGCCAGCTATGAAACAAGGTACAGGAGGATGGATTAGAGACTGTGCAGGTGTGGGAAGTGTTAATTTACCAAGAGCCATAATCATGCAACAATGTTAAAGGACACAGTCAGGGCCTGGGAACAAAACACAGCACTATTTATCTCCAGTGTTGCCAAATGCTCTATGAGAAATTACAGCCAAGACCAAAAGGCAGGCAGTTGGGGTCAGGTTGAAGCAGTGCTAAGCCTCTGTTGTTACAATTATTCTGATCCTAACTTTTCTGCTCCAATAGCTGTGGCTACACTAAACAAGGCAAAAAGAAAGTCACTTGACTCAAGGTCACTTTGAGGTTGGTATTTCACAAAAGTTTTTTCCCCAAGTGTACAATGTTGGATAATGTTGAGTGATGATGGCAGGGGAGTTGTGAAGGTTAAAACAGAGAGAGAAGTATAGTAAAAATACTTCCACAGAATAAAACAAAGGAAAAGGCAGAGAGTAAAGAGGAAAATGAGTTCAAAGGCACATAACACTTCATGGTTTTGCTTCCAGGACCTATTTCCCTTCCCAGTCAACAGGAGTAATTCCCATTTGGCTACCAAGAAGAAAGGCTCAAGATCAGATGTGCCTCCGACTGACAATACTTGCATTTTAAGGAACTGACAATTGGATTTCTGGCCTTTACAATCAAAACATTTTTTGCTAACTAAATGCAGAAATAACTTTACTTTTGAGCCAAATATATCCCTCGGGCAGGCTTAGTAAAGTCAATACCTTCACAACATGAAAGATTTGGCTCAGAATACTATGAGCTGTTTGTACCTCTGTCTACACAGCCTGCTGCAATAACTGACAGTAGTGGAGAATAGTTTTGAGCTATCTGGGAGAGATTTAAAACCACTGTGGGGGATTTTTTTTTCTGTCTGCAGTTGTTTTTAGTCCCCACTGAAATGGCTTTTGATAGAAGGGCCTCAGTCAATAACTGTTCTGAGTGAACAGTGCAACTCCCACAGATTTCATTAAATGTTGGATCTGTATTTCAAACAATACCTATCTATGCAATATACTGTCTTCCCAATTCCACAGTATATTATACAGTGGAAATTATGAAATATTTTCTTCTCATAAAACATGCTACATGATATGGTGCTAAAGGCAGAGCGAAATGATAGAAATAGTGTCTTTCCCTCCCACACAGCAAAAAGAATTACAATAGTTTGAGTAACAGTAATCAAAATTCATTGGCAAGCCAAGCTTGTGTGTGCTATTGGACCCTAAAAATAGCCTGGAGAATCTTCAGAATTGTCAATAAATGAGTATGTTAAATCTGAACTGTATGGACAGTACATTGGAATGCTTTCCCATTCTACTTTATTTTTGGGAACCAAATGCAAAAGATTCCCAAACATGTACATGTAGCAGGCAAGCTGAAATGTGTAGGTGGTGCACCTTCCATCGCCCTTCTTCTTCGATAGTAACAGATCTAGACTCTCTTTTGAAAAGCTCTGCTCTTTTCCCCTAAAATGTGGAGACAGAATCATATGATGTGCAATGAAGATCTGGTGACATAAAAACATGATGTGTCCTGAGGAGCCACATGGTCCTTCAACTACTCTTTCAGTACTGAAGCAAAAAGTGAATATTCTAATTGAGTTTTTACTCTCAAATAGAGTAAAGATATACTCTCGTGGAGCAAGACTGTTTTTCTAATTTTACAAATGAGAGACTAGAACTTAATAGATTTATTCATGGTCTAAAAGAAAGTCCACAGCAGTGTAAAGAACTGAAATAAGCTCTCCCAAACCCCAGCTGAGTATTTAAAATATCAGTTCACTCTCTTTAATGAGGTATTATAGATTTTAAAATAAATATATATGTTCAGTTCATCAGTATTTTACTGTATTAAAAACCCAATATAGTCTTCTACCGAGTCTGACAGATATATAATCTTTTTTCAAAGGGGAAATAAACACACAGATTGTCAGAATCTATATTTATTAAAATTAAAAGAATATTTTTTTAGTAGTATAGTGTGGATTTGCAGGGCTAATCAGGCTTATAACTTTCATCCAAGCGTGTACTTATATTTATATAAACATATTTGCCTACAAATAAAATTTCCTTTTAAGAAGTAAAACTAACAAAGTAATTTTAAATAAATTGTTATAGGGAGTAAAGTTGTGTGAAAGCTATTTTATAATTGCCTTCCAAACATTTTTTGTCTTGAAGGCATGAGACACTGACACTGTTGGAAACTGGACACTGAGCTAGATTAACTGCTGCTCTGATCCAGTCAGGCTATTTCTACCTTTCTGTACTTGCAGCTGAGAATTTTTCCATGGTCAGATGACTATTGAGTTTGCTTGCTTTTTCCCCCCCCATGCTATATTTCTGTTATTTTAACAAAGACACCAGAAGACAAACAAAGAAATGACAGGCAGTTAACTGGAGAGGACAGAAGATGAGTATCATGCTGGTTTAGTTAACACTTCAGCTTGGGATCACAAAAAGGGGTAGAAGAGCTATTCTCTCTTTTTCAGCCACTGTAGTTAAGAATGTGAGCAGCCCACGCCAAAACAATTGCGATACATCCTCCTATGTTTGCTTTCCAAAACAGGGAAATACTTTTCTCACAGGGGTTTCCTGGTTTGTGCAGACAGTGCCACAGAATAGGAAAAGCATTATTATAGATTCAGTGGAAAACAACCAGCAGCTGATTCTCAACACATAGTATGGAACTTAAGAGAAGCAGCTCACTAAAATCCAAGCCAATCCCTCCTATGAATGCATTTTAGTGGCATCTACAGGTTTGCTGTTAAATTTAACAGTCACAGAATAAATGCAGCTGGACATACTGCAGCATTAGTGATGGGGAAAGGTAAGGTAACTCTTGCCCAAGGTTTACATTGTGATACTTGGCATATCAACTCCAATTTTAAATTTTATCTTATTGGCAAATGCATCACTTTAGTAAGAACAAAGACTGCAAAATTCTGAGCATGTGTAGCAACTGGAGCTGGGACTTAATTCAGATAATTATTCCCTATAATCAAAATCCTATTGATTTGATTGAATGTTTCCCTGTAGCTTTCTATAGCCCTGCAGTAAAATACAGGGATCTGCCACCAGGCACCTGAGCCCAGGATCCAAACTCTCAGTCTGTGCTCCTGACCACTACAGACAAAACCACTGCACAATAAGTTTGGGGTTTGTATGCCAGGAAACGATTCCACTCTCACTGAAATGTTCTTTCTCTTTGTGACTTCACTTTTCTCCAGTGAAGCTGAAGAAAGAACAAGAACTCAGAGGTTTGACTTTCAGAGGGTTGTTTTTCAGACCTACTTTTTAATTTGTGCACATTGATGATAAGAAAATTCATTTTTCCTCTACATGGCATTAAGCTAAGTTTCAAGCTGTCCCTGAAACCCAGCAATGTGTCTGTGCTGTTCAGTTTCTGAATCAAATAACTGAGTGGTATGAATTAGAACTGTTGTCATTTTTTCAGAATGTCTATTAAATTGTATTTCATAAGCTCTCTCAAGGATTTTCATACCTTCCTTCTCTCTCATCTGTAATCATATAAAATTCTGGGTCAGCTACAACAAAAATGCTTACATGGAAATGAACTATTAGGAAGTTATTAGTATTTAGGATAATTTTGCTGACATTAATGCAATTTAGAAGCAGAATAAAAGGAAGCAGTGCCAGTGCTGTGCTCCAGCTCACCCTAAGCAAAGCTGTGAGCCAGGCTGATGATCCACAGACCCCAGCTGAGTGCCTCTGAGTTACAATGCTTGTGGAAAATCTGCTGCATGTTAGAACTGCTTTTACCTTTTTGGACTGGGCAGTCAGAGACAAAGGCAGCACTGGTGTTTTGGTTAGCCACCTGCATCAGCTGAAGGATGCACATTAATATTTTAAGGCTGCACAGTAGAAATGAAAGTTAATGCTCAGTTCTGATCATGCAAAAGTTACATTGTGGACAGGAACGTACAGGAGACTGCGGTGGTAAAAATAAGATGCTACATATAGGTCAGTATACTCACACCCAAAGCTTAATTTCAGCTTTAACAGGCTCTGTTAGCTTATGCATTACTTTCTTTATGAACTGTTTTGAGAAACATTTCATGGTATTTTCTAATTGCATTTGGAGGCATCACTCTTTCAATTTTAAGTTGGTACATTCAAGTGGATACACCATACCTTACACTGTCTTTGACCAATTTATTCTACAGGGAACTGATGTGGAAACAAGGGATTTACAATGCCCAAATAATTTTCTTTTCCCATAGAACTTCCAGGAGTATTTAGAAGAAGAAAGACTTTATATTTGATCGGTTTTCTCTTCTGATTTCACTCAGGATTCCATGGAGACAATTGAGTTATTTCACTGTTCCTACACTTTTGTCACTCTTCAGGTGTGAAATGGTAAGCAGGGATTAGAAGATATTAAATTGATGTGTTTATAATTTTTTATTAAGATCCTTAAGTGGGAAATCTACCTAGAGAAGTCTGCTTTATTTCACAAGCTGTTGTGGAAAGATAGGCCACGGCTTTTAAAGTAGCAGTTGTGGTAATTTGAGCAGCAGATAGGAGGTTTTTGGCAATTGGGCAGATCAGCAATGTTAATGATTGGAAATTTTGACCAACCAAGGAAGGAAATCAAGATGCCTTAGCTTGTCTTAGTGGTGTCAGATGGCTTTGATTAACAGCCATAGAACAGGGATGCTATTGTGCTTGAGAGTAAGTTTTAGTCAATTAATTTTCATATCGCGTCCTGCAGAAAGATGTCAACTAAAGGCAAACTGATTAAAGAAAGTAATTATCTGGTAATACCGTGCACCACACCAAAATTCTGGCTTTTTAACTTTGCAAACTCAAATTTGTGTAAGGATCAATTTAAGTTTCTGATACATATAATGGTAATCCCAGTCACTGAAGCTCATGGTAGACACAGGTAAAGAAGCTACAACATTAACTTAGCCCCTGTGGGAACCAGAGTGCACAAGTGAAAAACTGGTGTCACTTCTTCTGCCCCTGAGGAAGGCTTCAGAAAACTCTGTGATGTGCAAGAGCTGGACCTTTCAAAAGTGATAAAGTAGTCCCAGAAATACTTGTCCCTTGCTCTAGAAGATATGCTCCACCCAGTTGTGCATAATCAGAGAAACTGCAATGAAGTGACCTCTGTATTACTTAGTAAAAACATACTGTCCTTCGTGTGCAGGCAGGCATGAGGAGAGGGAGGCAAGGGAAGGAGCCACAGAACCTTCCTCCTTTTGTCATTTTGTCATGCATGTAAAGATCAGAGGTCAAGTTGTCACACCCGCTCTCCTAAAGCCACACTGCAGCCATGTCCCATCAGCACACACTGCATGCAGTCAGCGCCTCTGCTGCAAACTGAGCACTGCAGGAGGTCAGGGGGGCTGCTTGAGCAGAAGGCAGGGCAGCAGGATTCAGGAAACAGGTTAGTTTAGATCAAACAGCCTCGTACCACAGCAGAAAAGGAGCATGTCCCTGTGCCATAACCAGACAAGCAGATTTACCTGGAAGGCCTTTTGGTTTTGATTTCCTACTGGCATCAGCTTTGCTGTGTCTTCATTAAATGCTTATAAGACTATGCTTTACTGGCAATATTGGGAAGGGCAGGGGGTGCATATGACTACCCACATGTTTTAATTTATTTTTGGCATGGAGGTTATTTAGAAGACAGTATTGTCACCAACAATCGTCCTCTGCTTAGCAGAGCAGTCACAGATCAAAATATATTCAGCATGGGACAGATACACCTGTCTATCATCAGTGCTGGTTTAAAGAACTACATTACTCATCAAGTCTTCAATCAGGAACTATTTTAAACCTCACTGCTATTAATTGTGACTGATTTTCCTGTGTGAAACAGCAGACTTCTCCAAGTCTGGAGAAGGAAACACTGCAAGACGGGGTTGGGGACTCAGAAGCCACATAGAGGAGATGAGCCTGAACATACTGAAATATAATAGGCTAGACTTGCCCTTTCACTAGAACAAAGCTACTGGTTTTTTCAAAGCCTTAATGCTTTTTTTATCAGGCCCAGGTTTGTTCCTGTCACTAGCACTGATATGCAGTAGAGTGAAAAATCCAGGCCAATTTCTCGCCTTACAGACAAACTCTGCCTCCTCCTCAGGAAGCAAAAACAAGGCCTCTTCAGAGCTATCCAAAAAAAAGATCCATAACATTCACTTTCTGGACTTGAAGATCACCATGACAACATAAAGGAAGATTTTTGAGGACTAAAAGTTTAGGAATTACTAGTCTAAATATAAAAAATAAGTGACATAGAAATAGTTGACTGACAGTTTTAACACAAAAAGTCCATCACTTGTGAGATGTTTTAAAAGGGATTGGACTAAGCAGTTGAAATATGCTGTAGTAAAAATCTTGCTGTAAGGATTAATGAAGGCACCTTCACAAAAGGTCTTTAATATTGCAGCAGTTCTGAAAGCTAACAGATATTCAATATCTTTTCCTCTTTTCCTATTGCTTTTTTCCCCCTGTAACTGCATAAAGAATTGACATTCTACAAGTTTGGAGAATGTTAGATTCCATTTTGTATCCTACAGAAAAAAGGTTTAAAAATATTGACCTACATGATTACATGGTTTATATGCACTGAATTTATAACATTAAAACCAGTGAAGCAGAGCTAAGGCAAAGGGATTCCTTAATTACATGTTCATTAATTTCATATCTGATAAAATTATTATTAGAAAATACCTTTCAAAATAACATTAAATGTAAACTAAAGGGAGAAAATGTAAATAAAAAAATGTAAATTATATAGAAATATAATCTAGACATTTTCATTCTAATACATGCACTAGAACTCTTGGAAATGAGTAGTATCTGTATTATATTCATAAAACATTAAGGGTGCACAATTGTTATTACCATGAAGAGACTGTATTACTTCTTATTCATAAAAACATCTAAATTGGTTGAAAATTAGAACTGGAAGATTATTTTACTTAGGTACATTTTGTTTATGAAAAAAAAAAAATCTTAATTGCCTATTGATACTTTAAATTCTATCAGAATTTCCCATACATAAGTAAAATTCACCACCACTTTGGTTCACCAAAGGCTGCTCCTGGCAACAATCAGGAAAAGTTAAAATGTTGCTCTTATTTCATGCAGTGATGCTGATTTACCACAGGTACTAATAAGATGGTGTGAACAGAATGTGCTTGTGCTCCCACAGGGAAAACATAAATGCATGTTGTGAATTAAGTAGCATGTCCTGAAGTGCTCTGATATTTAGCTAAGAAAAGTGAAATGCATTTTAAAAGGAATTAGTGCTTATATACTCTTAAGTAATACTGAAGAATTAGGTTTTTTTATATATGTATGATAACCCTTTAAACGCTTCAGTATTTGGTTGATTCATGCAAAATTCTCCATGAACTTTTCCTTATTTCACACAGAAAAAAATGGGAGTTTGAATGAACTTGGTTCTTGTACGAACTGCTGAGACAAATTTGGAGGCAGCAAAAAGTGTAATAGTTTCAATGTGATCTCATGCACTAATCCCTTTGATTGGAATTACTGCTACCAGATAAAGGTACCTAACTCAACTGCTTTGTCAGGTTTATTCCAATTCAGACAACTTACAGGTCAGTGATAATTACAGCTAATAATAGAAAGCTTTTTGACCAACTTTTATATTTGGGAAAGAAAAGTTCTCCTTCTTTCAATAATCACTCAAAGTAGCTATTGTTTTAAAACAGAATAAAGTACTGTGTAAAATAGGCACATAGTTATTTTAGTTTTAAAACATTTTATTTCAGATAAACCATGCTGCTATATACAGAAAAAATGTAAGTCAAATCAAGAGCAATACAGAATAAGCAACATATTCCTTAAAACTTACAAGATGCTTTTAAAAGCTTCAGTGCACCAGCAGTATGATATATTCTTCTCACTCCTAAATCACCTCTAGCCAAATGTCATTTCCTTGCAGATCCTGAGCAACCTCAGCTATCTCTCTTTCATATAATGATAAATTAAAGTTTTCAACACAAAACTTACAGCAATGGTTTCAGTAAATGACTTTTGCCAGTATAATATATTGAAATATAACTTCACATTGCTAATATCTTATTTCAAACAGCATCATTCAACTACGCAAACTAAGTGTGTGATACATTTAGCAAAGTCTAGGCTGATCAGTTTTCCTTTTCAACTTTCTTTCTCCTACTTCATTATCATCAGTAAAACTGTGAAAATCTCATTTTTTTCCTCCTAAAGAAATACTGTCAATAACTTCCCTCTCATTTTCTTCCAGAATTAAAGTCAAGAGACTACAATAGTGACATTTTGCTGTATACTGAAGTTTGATATTATGAAGGAAAAAAAAGCTAAGCTACTTTATCATGAAGAACATGTCCTGGGTTGTATCATGATTTCACCTTTGGTGACAGTGAATGGCTAACAGGCTAACAGCAGAAACTTAGTGCCTAGCAGTACATCTTTGCACGAGTGGCAGGCTCAGGCTCTAAGTCAGGCCAGCAGTTAATGTGTTACTGGGACTCTCTGTGTTTGCCCCCTGACTGGGGTGTTTAGCTTTTAACATTAAGGAGCTGCGCGGACAGGCCGTGATGCCAGTTGCGCAATTTGGCAAAGCGTGGGCTGTTACGTTCCGTTTCAAACCTCTCCCTGTGGCATGAGGAAAGAGAGAGACAGAGAGAGACACACATACACAGAAGAAAGAAAGGAGGGAGAAAGAAAGGGGTTAGGGACCATGGCTACCACTCCCCTGCCTTACAACTAGGGCAGTGGCAATTTATTTGGATTTTTTCCTCAGCTTTCAAATCAGCATAGTGAAGGCTGGGTGATGCTTTTTGGACCATGTGTGAAAGGTTTTGCAATGGTTTATTTCTGAGAAGTAACTTGATATAACTTCTTATTCTTTGACTTGTGCTTGGTATTACAGGGCTGCTTTTGCTAGAAATGCAGTGTAATCCCATTGTTTTCCTCCCAGCAGTTTCTCTTGGCTTCTCCCTCCCTCTCACACAACAGAGGAGTCAGTGGAAGTTAACTCATACAAGTGCAAAATGAATGCAAATTATATTCCATTCTCTAACACTTAGGTCAGCCCATATATAACCTGCTGTCCTTCCTGCAAGGACCACCAGCCCCAGGTTTCAGCATTACTTTTCTACAGCTTCCTCAGAATTAGTGAGTATTAGTGTTGACATTTTGCATAGATATTTCTGGTCATTTTTGTCACAAAGCAGAACAACTGGAGATTTTCAAAGCAGAGTCCTGTGAAGTATTGGCTACCTCCTGCCACCCCTGACGGTGGACTGGAGTGCTCGAGCCATGCTCAGCACCTCTCAGGATTTAATCTTTTCTAGATGCTCTATAGTTCAAATTCAGCTATTGTACATAAAAAGGGGAAAAAGGAAGATGTGAGATGATAGCACAGTCAAGGAGAAATATATCAAACAGAATGAAAAAGAAAATGTTCTTGTTATTTGCAAAACTTTTTGCAGTCATTGCAAACAAGGTAATTTTTTCCACATTATTTACACTCAAATCACAAGACAATTAATTGTGTTAATGCAGTGGAACTTGAGAGTGAAACCAGCCAAACAGAAAGGAGCAGACTGGGCTGGTTTTACTCCTCAGGCTGAGGACAGCACAAAACAATAAACAGAGTAAATGCCAACAAATTCACTGATCTTTCTAAATCTTTCGTGCTTAATAACACAGTGCCATGCAAGTAACAGTCTTAAAGGAGTCTTGATGTATGACTTCTCACACTATTTTTTGTGCTTTCAGGTAATTAAGAGATATAAAGTATTTCTAGCTGAAACTTTCTGATGGCATTTTTTTTCCAGCTACACCAGAATATACTAGCTCCAGTGGATCTGACATACAATTTAATAACTCCCTTACTGCTTTGAAGATATTACTCCTCCATTCAAGGGAAAGGTATTCAGACACATCTGTTTGGCTTGAAATGGATCCCATCGCCCCAGAAAATATTCCACAACAATCATCACACCAGCAATGAAAAGTTTTCATAGCAGGTTATACTTTTATGTGTGCCTTCAAAATAGCAGCAGCATGAGCAAAGGACAGTCATGCAACACACTCATTAATATTAATTGACAGGAATGTTCTGCCACCCAAAAATTCCCAGGTTTATAGTTTTTTTTAACATATGCCATGAAGTTGGAAGCAGCAATGTAAAAGTGACTATTTTTATGTAAAACGGTTCTGCCAAAAATAAGCTACATCTTTCTTCCCTCCATTCCTAAGTGTTTGGAAGAAACCTGATCACCATTCCATGCAATTCCTGCTGGCTACACTGAGGAGCTGACACAAAGAGACAAGAGAAATCACCAGAGAGTTTGCTCACAGCCTGCCTGAGCCACAATGATGGATGCCTGCACAGCCAGGGCCCTGCTGCCAAATCCCCAGTGGAATGTGTCCAATGTTTGAGGTGGGTATCAAGCACCCAGATGGTGCCAGCACTGTCAGTGGGGTAGGAAGGAGACCCCATTTCATTCCTTGCACCAGAGCTTACACCAGTTGCACTGTACTTGTGTAACTACCTACATGCTCCCTTATGCCTCTACCATCAATGCGCACCTTAAACCTGTTCAGCTGTGCCTAAACATAACCAGAAGCATCCTTGGGCAAGAAAAGAACACCACAGCAATACCTAAAGACTGCAGAAAATGTACAAAGCATAGTGGATGTAGTCATGTACTTGGAATTACACTGGATAGAATGTGCAATTTACACGTGTTGATGTGTTATCAGGTAATTATTGTCAACATATCTCATGCCATGTAAAGTTTCTACTATTTTGTATTTTCCAAAGCCACAAATTACACCTAGAGAGATTATTTCTTTAAAACCACATATTGCTCTCAGATATGAATGGGGCACTGTTAAGTTCAGCACAATGCTTTAAATCCCATCATAATAAGGATTTGGATGTGTGCTGTTACATCAAAACAGATAATGCACAATACACGTAATGAGAATGAGGCTTGCATATTTGAGGGAAGAAATAAATCCCTGAGGGCTATAATGTCAAGCCTGATGTTCAGGCACCCGGCCATGAACTTGGGTGAACTGTAGTGGAGGGCTTATAGCAAACACCAACTGAAAGCATTCTTGTATTCTCACAGGGAAGACAGCAGATCTCTTTCTCACTGATTCAACATTTGTAACCTGCACTGTGATCAAAAGCTCAGAACCTTCAAAGAACCCACAGGGCAGTAAAATATACCATAGAAAAAGAAGGGGTGGATTGAGTACCAAACACATCACAAACCCAGCTGGTGGCTTAGAGCAGCTAAAGTGAAACAGGGATCTGAGGTATGCAAACAGAAACTAAGGATTGCATGCAGAATGCTACTGATTTAATGGCAGTTTTTAAGCTCAACATAATAATATTTAATATATCTATTTCCTGGCTATGCAGGATGATGACAAATCTTTAATTCCATATTATATCTCTGAACATATCCTCTTTTTCAGTGCTTTTGATACATTATATGAAACAAATACATTTATCCATTAGCAAAAGCAGTCCTGTGCTTCCGTATTCTACAAATTTAGGTCATATTTATTTTACAAACAAGACATAAACCAATGACTATGGGTATGAATGGAAAAAATTCCTTTACTGTGTCATTTACGGAGAATCAAATGTCAATCAGAGGGTCATCCAAATAAATTGCTCACAGATTTCAGTGCTATCACAACATTACATATTTTTATCCACTTACACATTCAAGTAGTTACACAGGGTTTGGAACTCATCACATTCACACACCCAGTAAAGTACAGGAAAGTTGCATGAGCAGAGAGCTTTCAGATTTGAACACAGGCTTCAGCCATTTTACACTGTTTTTCCTAAAAACATGCTGATTTATTATCCTTCTCATTCAAATGCCTCTCGATAGCATTTTAATTTTAGTGATTTTTAAGTAAATGTGTTAGAATATTTTAGGAAAAAAATATAATAAAGGAAGTTCATATTAATGCCATTTTAAAACATTATTGGGTTATCAGGAAGGAGAGAGCTATATTTTTCACAGGGACTTGCCTACCTTGACCTCCTCAGGGCTTCTTCATCTGGATCTTGCACTGTAGGAAAAAATGTTCCAGTTAAAAAACAGAAAAAGGAATTTGCTTTATGGTATTTTAAATTCTTTAGAAACTTATCAAAAGCCTATCTAAAGGTGCATTCACACTGACTCTGCAGCAGTGGAATTTTAAGAACATCATGAAGATAGCAGTTCCCTAGGGACAGGAAGGAGGATGTTAGGAGGAAGGTAGCTATTACAAATACTTTCCCATTCATTATTAGCAATGTTTCACAGCTGCAAGCAATGATTCTACAGAGAGGTCCTGCTGTTTTGTACAAAGCAAGAGAGACAGCAGCAACACATTTATGAGGGAAGGAAATGCTAAATATTTCCTCCTGATGTGGGAAAAGGCCCTGAACTTCCATCTCTCTATAACAGGAATCACCAGTGAGCTTAGTACCAGGTAGCCATAAAAACACTTCCACAGGCAACAAGGTTAAAGCTCTGTGATATTCATATCAGATCTAGGTTTAGATAACAGGGCTGATAGAGACATAGATTCCCTACAAATGGTGATTCATTATTTTTTTTTTTGACCTCCAGAAGTCATTTCTATAAAACACTGTTACAGAAGACATGACATGTTTATAATTTTTGTCTAAAGCATGGACATCTCTGTACATCTAGGCTGCAAGAAACCCAAAGAGTGCACTGCAGAGACTTGATTTCTAAGCAGGAATAACTATGGGGTCCCAAATGCTCGTTTACTGTACAATCTGTTATACTTTTAAGCTGAGGTCCCTGGCAAAAGAATTTTCTTCATAAAGCATAAGGTGAGATTGTTCACTTGGATTTCTGAGCTCCCTCAAGTTACACCCAGGATCCTTACCCTCACTGACAACTACATGAACCTGGAAAAGAGCCTTCCCTGAGTACCAGTGGCCAATACCAGGGCAGTAAGGCATATAGCAGAGGAAAGGCATGAATCTAAAATCAGGATGAAGGGGATGTTTTGTTGTTCAACTTACTGTACTCGGTTCCAGTCATCTGGGCAAGGATGCGGAAGGACTTGGACTGCAGGTTGGCAGAGCGACGGCTCCAGTCCTCACTGTCATCCTCAGGCTTGTTCTGAGTTTTAAGCACAGCCTGATACACCGGAGAGGCACTGTCTACGTGAGGATCCTTTATAGGGAGGGCACTGCAATTCAGAAAGGGAAGCGTTGGAAGCAGCTCTCTGGTCATTTTCTCACCCAGCCATCCCCTACATGGCTTTGAAACAAACACTTAAAAAAATATATAGACCAATTTTACGTTATGGCTGATTATGTCTCTGAAAGGGTCTGTTATCATTCAAATCTGTTTGGAAATACCTGTTCATGATTCCTCAGCCAATGCAGGTACACAAGCGTGCAGTGGTTAGAATAATATGTGGAGAGTAGGCCAGGCAAAAACATTTATTTCTCTGACCATTTTTGTTACATATTATTTCTTATAAAAACAACTTCATGTTGGTACTGTTTTATGTTTTCTTTAAATTAGAGTGTTGGGCCAGTGTTCTTTAAGGTTGCAATTAGAAATAAACCCATATTTCAGTATAAAAATAACGAGGTAGACCTTCATAGGTTTTTCTAGAGATGATTCTTTTTCAAACTGAATTAAACTTCCATCTGCCATAGTCTGGATTCATTGTCTACTAAACATATGAAGCACAGGAAGTCTAGACTTGCACTCAAGACTTGCATATAGAAGTAGAATCTGAAATCTTTAATGACAGAATGTATCTCAGGGTCTTACAACATGCTTAATCATCTTGCAAAGTGATATATCCAGTTGTGCACACCCAAAATCAAAGCTACACAGGTCTGTATCACAAGTGAGGTAACCTCGCTTTGATATATGATGCAGGCTAGAAATAGGCTTAGTAACTTAATAGGTTTTGGGTTTTTTTTTTCCCCAGTGAAAATAACTTCTGCATAGCAGAATTAAAATTAACTATTAACAGAGCTGCAGAAATATACACTGAGGGAATGATGTGTGCTTGGAGCAACTTGGCTCCATGGCTGCTCTAAATACAAGGTCTATTTTTGAAGCAAGTGATTTATTGTAACAGCTTTATGCTATTCCATAAAGAGCTTTGCAAGCAGCAAGCTCAGCTTCATGAAAACTGAGAAACAGTTCTGTTAAAAGTTAAGGGCCATTTGGTACAACAGTTGCTTCCTTGGTTCAGGCTCGAAGTTAGTGCTAAGATACCACTGCACAGAGAAGTTTAGTCTGTGATTTGAAAGCCCAAGAGGACTCAGGAAAAGCCAGGAAGTATGTCTGACATCCTACATAGAGTGGGATGCAAATGCTATCAGGTAGTGCTTTAAATATCAGTACTTCCCAGCTGACACACTCTTCCTCAGCACTGGGTAATATACACTGATTAGATGGATTTACACATAATAGCATGTATTTATAACCCCTATATATGCAAACTTCTTCCTGAGGAGCCATCAAAGTACAAACCCCAGTTAAGCTTTTTTGTGTGTTTCCACACAATCAGCTGTGGGGTGGAATGCAGCTTAAGTGAATTTAGATAAAAACTTGACTCTTCAGTTTAAGCTCTGTCACAAAGCATGCAAGTTATGAAAAAAAGTTCCTCAGTGTGAAAGATGGCCTGTAGGAGGAAGCAACATTTTGGAGCTTCTTTTTTAGCTCGTGTTTCCTAGACCACAATCTTTACAATATCCAAACGCTAGCAGGTACAGAAGGCAGAATGCAGACTTGTTTATTTTGGGAAGGCTCTGCCTTCAGTGACTTCCATTAGTGCTGCTCTTGTGTGCAGCAATGGACAAAGTGGTGCCATAGCCTTCTTTAGGTGGAAGAAGGGAGAGAGAACAGTAGTCCTCCTCTTCGGGTCCATCACACAGAGTAAAAGGGCTTGCTGAGGCAGGAAAGAAAGAACAGCAGTGAGTTCTGCCTTCTCCTGCCTTCTGCAGGAATAGTCTTTGCATGGCAAAGAGATTCTCTGTAATACCAACAGTAAGTCACAGCAACACCCTCAGTACTGATCTGCTGCTGCTTCTGACACTTGGCTGTGCTGAAAGGTCTGTCATGGCAATGTTCCCCAAAAGGTGACCCTGTTTTCAAGTCCCCAAGGTGCTTCAGGGTGCTTCACATCCAGAACCTACCCTGTATGAATACCAGAAGTGAATGCCTGATGTGGGCCAACAGTTAACTTTATATCCCCACACTGACTTCTTAATCTTGTGGAATCTTAAAAACCTGCTGCATGGGACAGCAAATTTCCCAGCTGAACACTGTTCTAGAGTGGATAATAAACCACTGGATAGACAGTGCTGCTAATTTCAACCATAGACCACTGTGGCAGCAGCAGTGTGCCAGCCACAGACAGTTCAAATTCCTCTGTTTAAATCCTCTATCTCAAATGCTTTCTTCTTATATTATGACCTATTTACAAAAAAAGCAGTTCAAAGGTATATGTATAGATATGCCATTAACTCAAGCATTGTTAAAAAACTAGGGCTGGAGGCTGTACCACAAACTTCACAGTAGCAATGTGTGGCATTAATATGACATATTAATATCCTTATGGTAGATGATTAAGGCAGGAAATGGAGCTTGGTGAATTAACCTCCCCAGCAGAGTGAAACATGCTCATATAAATTGAACTAAATTAATGCAATACATTGGAGTATTTCCAACTCTGTCTTTAATCCAGCAGGCCTTTTTCTTTTTTAAAAAACATAATTATATTGTGGATGAATAACTAGGACATATGAGCCACTCAGCATGGAAGTGTAAAATAGAGCGCATCGCTGATTAGGAGCATTTCATAAACCTAAATGTGACAGTTGATTCTTACAGACAGCCTAAAGATGCACATAACC
Organism: Anomalospiza imberbis; assembly: GCF_031753505.1. Lineage (NCBI taxonomy): Eukaryota > Metazoa > Chordata > Aves > Passeriformes > Viduidae > Anomalospiza > Anomalospiza imberbis. Next base: position 8,750,012 of record NC_089688.1, on the reverse strand, counting down.
ATGTTAATACCTCTGTTATACTTCTTTGTAATTTAATTTCTTTCCATCTGGGTGTGGATGTGCAGAAATACCATGCATCTTTAAGCATATTACTTTAAATTGATGCTACTGGGAAAAAAAAAAAAAAAAAAAAAAAAAAAAAAAAAAAAAAAAAAAAATTCTTCCCAAATGGGTTAAAGCTGTGCAGGTTTTTAATTAGAGCCTAAGGTATTCTAGTAGGAGTCAATAAAAATTATTTTCCTTTTTCTTATCATCATTTCAGTCACACATTTTTACCATTAAAAAAAGCTTTAAAGACAGTCAAACCTGAATAAGTAGCAATGGAATTTTATTTTTTGGAGTTCATTATAAACTGCGGTTTACTATGTGAATCATTCCCTGGAGTCATTATGCAGATTTAATTTCAGTAGGTATTAAGCAAAAACTTAGGAATGCTGCAGTGTTCTACCCCTGATTTAGACATACAACAAAATATTGTGACATCAGGTATTAGACTGATTCCAGCTATTTTAAAAAAAGCTCTGAGAGGTAAAAACCCCACAACCCAACAAAGAGAAATTCATGTAGACTGGTGAATAGCCAGCCAAGTTGACTTATTGTAGAGGACACACAAGACCTTAGTTTGTACAATCACCTTATTGATTCTTCTATTTCAGCTGTCAGATCTTATTCCAAATAAAGGTGCTGGATTTATGTCTTAATACAACTTGTGAATTTGGCTAAAACTGCATAATGGAATTTAGAAGTGGTTTGACAGAAATCTACTCAAAATGCACTGTCCACATTGTTTTACTGCAACCACCTAAGTCCTGGTTCTTGGTTTATCAATATCAATTAAAACAGAAAAACAAAGAGTAGAAAAATATATAAAGTCAGAGCATTCCAGATTTTCTACCTTTAAGTTTCAGCATGGAGTCTGAGTATGAATAATTGTGTTCTTCCCTTTATGCTTTCCATGGTGATCCAGTAAGTGTGGCTTATTCCTAAGTGACAAGAGCCTGACTCTGATGTCATGAAGTTACAACATCACTGATTTCAAATGGTCAAACTAGAAAATGAATTAATGTCTTAAGCCTGTCTGTCCTTCATCACTGATAAAATAAGTAACCTGTTTCCAGCTGCTGTCTGCCCTTCAGATGTGCAGTCTGAGTGTGCTTACCACCCTACAGATGCTTGTGGACAAATGAAAAAGACTAAGATTATTAATTAAGAACAAGACCAAATTATAGGCTGATAACTGAGACAAAATGAATCAGCACATAATTTGGTCTGCTTTTATATGAAAAACTTCTCATACAAATACTTCCACATTAAGCATAATCTTAACTCAGACTTGCTCTTTTAAGCAAGCTAAAGAACATTTTGGTTTCCACTGCAAATGAAGTTCAGAATATCACAGAGGAAACGAAAGGAAACTTATAAAATGAAAAGGACCCACATATGCAGCATTAACTTTATAATAATCTGATCATTTAAATTTAAATAAGTAATTTTTAAAAACATTACTATTTGGGATCATATAATGTTACATATAGTCATATGATTATATGTAGCATCATATAATGCTGCAGCATTTAATAGAAAGTGCCAATGTATCATAAAATGGCTCCTATAATCCATGCCTATGAAGGATGGGAACCCTTATACAGAACACAAATGAACTTCTTTGTACTTCACTAATTGGAAATATGAGTCTACTCAACACCTGTGGAGATTCACTGAGTCATGGCCAAAGCCAGGTAAAGGTATTGCTTGTGATCCATCATGAGGGAGAGCTGTGATGAACAACAATATTGGTGCAAAAAGTTAGCAGAAAAGAAAAATAATTATAAAAAAGAAAGCAAAAGGGAGCACAAGCAAATACATAAACCATCCTCATTTTGAATAAGCCTGCAGCTAACATATGGAAAAGAAACTACATTAAAGTGTGTTGCTGTACCTGTATTTTGGTGTCATATCAAAGGAAGGCAATTTCTATTTTGGGCAGAAGCGCACCCGGTAAGAGAGAAACCTGGCTACATTTATTGCATATGTAATTTCAGTAAAGTTATTACAACTCTGGATAAGTTAATCAGGTAAGATTACCAGAAACATGCACTGGAAAAGCAGAGTTGTTAAAGATCAGGGGATTTTGCCATAGTCCAAAGGATCTGTGTAAAACACATGTACTGTATGTAAACTGGGGATAGGGAAAATACAGCAAAATACTCCATTTTGAAGAATAAAACAGTAGCCAGTGCTAAATAAATATTTTGCATTCTTCATGTCTCAATAAAAATTCCACCCCCCTTTTCTGTCCTTTCTGAGCTATGCATATAATTGTGACTACTATAAATCATGGTTGTCAGGAATGAAAAGCCATCCAATATCATATACAGAGAATTAGATGTATTTTTTGACGTTTACCTGTTCTAGGAGGAATACAAAAAAACTAGGGTAAATTAAGGTACCCCTGACCATGATAGGGGGGTTGGAACTAGATTATCTTTAAGGTCCCTTCCAACAACAAAGCATGCTATGATTTTCTAGTGATCTATCCTTTTAACTTCAAAACATAGAAGTGTTTTTGGACACTGTCTAGGATTGACAGGCATTTTTCGTGTGTAATATACCCCGGGAAAAAAGGAAGAGTCCAGGAAGAGCAAATGTGTCATGCAGGTAGGGATGTTACAAGTACCATGCAGAGAAAGGGCATTCCACAGAAGGAAATAACCTTACCCAGCAAATTCTCCACCCTGGGCTTGTGCCTGGCCTGCAATTGCATCCATGATAGCATCCTGGGAATACATGCTGATCGGGGTGTTATACTGCGCGTGAATTATGGTAGCCTTGCCGCCAAGGCCCTTCACCTCAATGGGTTTGTGGGTAGACAGGGCAGAGTCCTTCAGGACATTGGGGTTGAAACGCTCCGTGAAGTCCGTGCTGGGTTATGCAAGAGTGAGGTTCCACAGGGAAGGGAGGGGAAGAAAGGAGAGAGGCGTGAAGTTAAGTGAGGGAAGCACCACCAAGAGAGGAGTGTGCACATCTGTTCATGGCATCTCACCACCAAAGCTTCTCATCAGAGAAGCACAGACAATGTAAGTACCAAGCCACAGTGAAAAGGTGGCTGTGCTAATGGATGTCATTTTTGGGTTGGCTTACGATGTATAAAAAGGAAAAAAAGGTGAAATAGCTGTCACTGTATTAAAATATCACAAAATATCTGTAAGTATTTGTGTGATACTTACATATACTAAAATTCCATTATTATATGCATATATACATCTGAGTGTATACAAACATGCACATGTATATATGCATGTCCATGGGATGTACATGCACAGTGCAGAGAATTCCCACTTCCTTTTTCATCCATTTGTGTTTTCAGAAGGGTCTTACAAAGGTCTAGAAAGTACAGTGAAGTGAACAGATATCAGGTTCTCTATTACTTAGAAAGTTTCAGTACTTTCTGTCTGTGTTATTAATCACAGTGACATTTAGTACTCGCACCTTTTAATCTTCAAGGCTTTCCTTTCCAGCCTGAAGTGCTGCTATGGCATGATAAATGCTCAGTCCCAGATCAAAATATGCAACATTGCAACCAACAGGACAAGTGAAGTTGGAAGAGTTGCTGCCTTAGTTTCCAGTGACTCCATTTACAAGGAAACATTTTATATTTGACAGACTGAGCCCCTAAAGCAAGCTAACTGAAGCTTCCATGACAGCAGAATGAGTCAGTTTGATGTCAGACTGCAGGCAGAGACCAGCTGGTTTTCTTGTAGGGCTGAGTTGTGCATAGTTCTAGTCCTAGAGCTAGGACTGAGCACTGCCCAGAGTTCCAATGACCAATGTCAGCCACTAGAGTGGCTGCTCGTCAACCTATGGGAGATCAGGTGAGTTGCTAGTCGGCTGTTCCTGTCCTGCCAGCAGCAGGTGGATGCCAGCAGAAGAGATGCCATACACTCACTAAACTGGACAAAACTGGGAATTCCATCCTTTGTGAAATAACAGATATTTCATAAATGTTTCATTCAGAACGGAACCCAAAAGCTGGAAATATATATTTCTCCCCCTGTAGAAGAACTGCTGAAGAATTTAATTCCATTTGATTGGAACAATTTTCCTTTTCAGTTTAAGACATTAGATTTTAATTTTATTGGCTAATATTTTTTTTCTCTTTACACACACGAGTGTGCCTGTTTACCATGTGTAGCCCCAGAGGGTGAGAGTTAAAACTGAACCCTCAACCAAGAATGATGAAAAAGGCAAAATCAATAAGGCTGGTAGCCATCTGACTTAATTATCTGGAGACTGTCACAGGTGCTGTGCCACCTCTGAAGCCAGCCAGGAGATTCTGCTCTGTTTTCAGCCTTTTGTTTGGTGGGATGCCCTGACTGAGGATGGACAGAGAGAGATACAGTCACACATCATTGCAAATCCTTGATAGAACATCGACAGGCACATGTGTGAGGACCAGAGACACACAGGTGCACATGCTGCATTACAGCCACAGCCTTCACTTGCACATGCCAACATTTTAAGGGAGGGAACTGGGAAGTGGCATTATGCAGTCAAAAAAGTGAATTTTTTTTTTTTACCAAGACATTCTCACCTTTAAAACACATCTCCCTTAACTATTCATCAACTCTGACAATTCTATAATTACAGTGACATCATCTCTGGAGGGGTGATGTGCAGAGACATGCAGGGTTCTGTACTGAGCATGCACATGCCTGACTTCAACAATATCTCTTTTCTGTGTAATACTCTAAATAACCACATGATAATTACAAACACACAAGTCCTCAAGATCTTGAATTTAGTGTTCTCTTTCTTTCACACTGTTGGAAGTACTAAAGAGATTCTAAATCCAAGATCTGAGAAGATTGTGTGAAGGAAAGGACAGAGGTTAAATATGCCACCTTTAAAGAATAATGTTCTAAGCAATTGGCTTCCACAGTCAGTTACAGAAATCAAAGCAACTAATGTCAGAACAGCCTAAACTTCCCTCATGGTAGCAGCAGGAGGCATTTGGGCTTTCACTTGTGGTCTTTAAACAGTTTTAGTGATGTCTTTCAAGAGGTTTTAGTCACATTACATACATCAAGGCAAAACTTCCACTGAAGTTAACAGGATTCTGATAAAAATAACAGAAAAAAGTACAGATTGCCAACTGCTGAGTTCTTTTTCTAACTCTGGAAGCAAACAGAAGATATTAGTGTTTGTAAGGAGTGCTGGGCTCTAGGACATAGTAGCAGAGGTAAGGCTGCAGAGAGAGCACCTCTGCAAAATGAATAGGATCTTTCTCCTAAGCTACAAAAGGATCAGGAAAAATAAATCCCAAAGCAAGTAAGATTACAAACACCCCTATAAAGTGACTTCTGCTTTCTAAGACAATCCTGTCAGAATAATTATTATTAATGTGAACTGGCTAGGGTTTTTCACTCCAAAGGAGTTACATCATCACACCCACACCTCACTGAAATCAACAGAGAATGCAAGATCAATGTAAATTATATGCACTAAATATTATTTCAACTTTATGTATTCTACTACTTCTAATTTTGTACTGTCAGTTTAAATTTGACATTTAACTATTAGAATTATTTATTTTATACTCAATTTAACTCAGTCTCCAGCAATTTATGGACAACACTCAGGTCAGAGGCAAAAAGCAAGAGTTTAGAGACAATCCTCTGCCCCTAGAAAACTAAAGGTCAAAAATAAGTAACTATGAAGTTTCCTTCCTAAATAAAGCAGAACAATCAGATTTTCAAGTTAATAGTTATTTCTTTTTTGGGCAATAGATTTATCAAGGTAAATCACTTCAAAGATTTTTTTTCCCCCATATCAGTATCTTACTCCAACCTAAATTTGAATTTTAGCAGACTTTAGAAATTAATTTAACATTGAAGGTAAAAGCACTTTACTAATAACACACCAAAAAAAGCTCAGATAATGCTCTACAAATTCTAAGGGCATGAAGACGACTTAAAGACTCAAGAGGACTTAAACCTGCCCGTAGAAGCAAAACCACCTGAAAGCTTTTAGAAGAACTGGGCAGGCTCAGGTGGCAGCTCCATTCACAGCATTAGAGCATCACCAAGAAATGCCAAGCGGGAGCACTGCTGGACAGCAGGGGCAGCGCAAGGCGCTTGCCACACCAAGCAGATGTTTAAAAAAAATACTTGCACTTGCAAGCAGACACAGCAGGAACACAGGGGATCATGCTACCCCAGAAAACACATCTTCACACACACAGCGCCACACAAATATCTGGCACTACACAGAGGTGATACTAACTTGGCAGCGGTGTTGGTTATGACCTAGAAGAAGAGAAAGAGAACAAACAACATCAAAACCAACCACACAGAAAAAAGTCAATAGTTTGTAGAGTGCAAAGGGTAAAAGATATTTACAAAAGAATACTACAGCTCTTCTCAGATCATCTACAAATAAGAACAAAAATTAAATGTATGCCTAAAAACCCCAACATGATTAAGAAAGGAAAAAATGCAGGGATTATAGTTGATCCACCAGGATTTAGTAGGGTACCATGGCATTTTGGCTGACTGTTGAACATGATCTTATTGGTGTGCAACCTGAAAAGTACTACTACCAAAGTGAAGGGAGGAGGGAGCAGGGGGGAAAAAGGAGGATTTTCAGAGTATATTCTCATCTGAAAATAGCAAATGAGTGGTAGAAACTATATTTTTCTCATAGATACTGAATATTCAGGGATAAAGTCTGTTCTTAGGCCACCCTCAGAGTTGGTTTTGCAAGACTGATTTTAAGTCTTTTACATGATGGAGAAGATCCAAAGAATATATTGGTAAATGTTTTAAAGCTAAAACCAAGGAAAATGCCTGTGTATATAACAAAGCATTTGTCTAGGTCTGGCTGCACCAACATTATGCCAAGAGGCATGTAAGCCATTTAACTTTGGAACAGTCATTCCTAATCTATTCCACATGAAACAAAACAAACCACACTTGCTATATGTTTTTTGGGATATCCATATCAGTCTATTTTATTCCAACTGGTTCTATACAGTGTGAAAAAAATGTATGTTCACACTCCATTCCTGCATCTCTGCATAAACCAGTGATGGTGCTTGCACAGTAATTCCAAAGCACCTTAACACAGGATAAAACTCTGCAGAACAGAGTGTGCTCAGTCTGGACTACAGTACTCTTCCTAATAACTCTTTGCAGTGGTTGCACAAATAGCAGTAATGGGCTGTGATATTTAACTTTTTTTCCCCTGAAGCTTAGAATACCCACATTCTGCTCTTTTCTTGGTTGAAGACTAATCCTATTTTGTGCAAAATTAACAGGAAGAGATCCACGGTCAGTAAATAAACTTTTCTTTTTACTTGGCTATATGGAATGCTACTGACAGAACTGGACACTGAAGATTCCAGCTTGCTGCTGTGACATTTCTGTGTCTGGGACTGATACAAAATACTGGTCAGCAAAGCTACACTGTTAGAGTGACATTCCAAGTGGATTTGGAACCCCCTGCTTTTTCCTTGCAGAACCTTTGATATTACTGCTTCTTCCTACATATGATCTTTTTGCCTTGGCTCATCCAACAGCACTTTTCATGATCAAAAGCACTCTAATGAGCCAAAGCTGCAGTAAAGGCTTTGCACTTCTGCATTTCCATGGTAAAGCAGACCACCTTCTGCAGCTACTGGTCAGACTCTCACATTTGAAAATATTCTTCTAGCTTTATAAACCCTACATTAAGCCAAATGCTCTTACAGAACTGTTAGAGATATATTAGGAACAAGCTGCAGCCTGTAAGCACATCAGTGATCCTATATCCATTTTAGGTGTATACTGGACAGCTGGGTACTCATTTACAATGAAACCAAGTGTAATGGTATCCTTTTCGGACTCATCCAGGCATTTACCATACATATAAAATTTTCAAGGCAGAAGTACCAAACCCCTAAAATACACCTTAATTAAAGGAATATAAAAGTATGTCCAAAGAAAAGAAACATTATGCGCACACACTAAGAACAGTTCAGTAGTCATGTCTCAGTAAAGATTTTTGAGATGTAAAGAGGCTGCTATAGCTTCCTTCCAAAACAGGAAAGCTTTGCTTCTCCTTATGTTTAGGATGTGATGAGAAAATTCCTCCCAGTTCAGAGCCACACATTATTTTAGTTTGACTCTATATAGGGACATGTCTGGAACACCCAACTTGCTGCTTGCAGAGGTCACACAGTAAGAGGCCAGTAACCCAAGCCACCTGGCACATACTTGTGGGACAGGTATTTACTGCCCTTGACCTACAGTGTGAAAAATAACTGCCACTGGAATGAAAAAGACGCACGTTACAAACTATGACTCACTGTTCATATTTATTCATACACTCCAGAGCTTTCAGCACATCACGTTCCACACTCCTAACAGGCTATCTTATTTTTCACCATGGGTCAGAGTGATAAAGCTTTAATGTAAAGTGTAGCAGAAAAACACATGCTTTGTTATTCCCCACAGACCAAGGAAATAATCTCAAAATAAATTTCAGCTTCTTGATAGGATTTTCCAAAGGGTTTAGCTAAACCTGTAACAGCAATTCACACAATTAAGTTTAAATTGTTGGGTGAAAAGGGCACAGAACTGAAACATACCTTAAGATCACTCCTCATGCTTGAACTTTCTCGCAGCTTTTACCATACAGCTAAGTGCATGTTTGTGAAAGCACAATGAATTCAGTCTTGGAGCACCACAATATCACAACCATGTTGCATTATATGGTAAGAATGTTCCCAGTAAAGACCAGAGCTGATTTTGCAGTGCTCACAGTGCTTCCTTATTCCCATATATACACTGTGAGATTGAGATTATCATGGATGCCACCAAGTTCCAACATAGTTACAGGTTCCATGTTATTCTCCACAGAGCAGGACGCAAGATACTTCTTACTTCATGGATAACAGTCAAGTGGGAGTGGGAATGAAAGGACTATTGAGCTCTGAATTTTCTCTGCATGTCAACAGAGATGTACAGTTCTCTAAATCTCAGAGAAGTTACCAGACAAGACTAATTTATTTAGTACTTCTGGGCTCTTTCATCATTTCAGAATGTTCCTGCACTTCAGGATAAGGGGTTTTTATTTTTTTGTTTGTTCATCAGTGTTCCAGGTGGTAAAGGCAGATAACAGTTCCCTAAAATTTCATTCAAACTGAATAGAAAGGCTCACACTGACTTTGGTGCGTGATGGATGCAGCTGTGCTGTAATTCTGATAACAAACAGTCACAATGCTGAGCCATCCAAAATTCAGCCCCTTCACCCTCACCCCTGCAGGTAATTAAGGAGGATTATGAACATAGTGGAAAAAAAGACAACAAGATATACTACCAGGTAACTCTGTATATTGAAATAAAACAAGAATTGGTATTCTTCAGGAAACTGTAAATTAAGAGACAAGTTTTCTGAGGCTTATTTTGCTGATCTTGCTTATTAACTGAAATTATTTTTTAAAGGTAATTGCTTTACTTAATTAGCAAGTATGAAAAGGGAGGATAGAATTTTCTCAGGTAAGTTAATTAGGATTGTTAATGTTGAGTGCTCAAGAGAGTGGCAGTGAATCATCTAAAATTGCTTGAATCATCTAGAACAGGTGTATACGCTCTTTTAATAGGATGAAATATCCCTACTTTTCTACAACTTAAAACCCTTGGTTTTATTTTTGCAAAGAGCTGCTGCAAATGGATATAAAGTACTTGAAGATATGCATTTGTTATCAGACCTTGAGCGGATTGTCAGAATTTTTCTGGTTTTCCTTATATAGCCAAGTCCCTAGTGTCAAAAAACCACTTTTCCCCATATTCCTAACAAGAAATTTATCTTCATACAAAAAAATCCCAAAGCCACAAATAAACTAAAAAATTAGATTTGTCCGAGGATTTACAGATGATGGCAAAAATTAGGAAAACCTGTTTCTCCCTGCTTTTTCTCATGTACTGCAGTCCAAGCTCCTCACTTCACAAACCTACTAATAAAACAGATGACCTGCAATATAGGAATATGAAAAACCTTGACAGCGTGGGATCAAACTATCTGGGCAGTATCTGGAGATCATTTCTTGTTATAGCAAAGTTAACATTAAAGCTAACAGATGCAAGACATTCTTCAAACCAGAGGATTCAAAATATTGCAGTTTTGACTCATTTTGCATAGGAAAGCCAACAAATTAAGGCAGGAATTACAGCAGGACACTCCAGTAGCTGGGTATGTCAGATTTGCTGGTCAAAGCCATTTCTCTCTAGCAATGTACCAAAGATCAGGTGTGGTTTATAGCAGCTGCTCTAATGTCTGACAGCAATACTTGGTTCTCTGAGACTCCATGCGTTAGTTGGAACTGCTGAGTGTCACAACCCTGAGATGATTACAGTTACTTCAGTCCTAGTGCTCCCCCTCACGCTCTGCTGACTATTGCCAATCCATGCTGCACATCAGATACCAACAACCATTGTTCTGTAATGGCCATGTGGGTATGTTTTGGGGCTACTGGAAAACTTAATTATTGATCCAGACTTTAATAATGATTGCCAGACAAATGCACAATAGGGTAAGCACCATTACATTCACTGCTCAGCAAGTTCATGACTTATTGAAATCATTAAAGATGTTACCATGTTACCTACCCTCTAGGAAGTCCACCTTCCGAAGCCCTTCGGTTGAGACTCAATTTATGCATCTCAGCCATTTCCCTCAGGGTCTCTGCCGAGTAAAGGCCAATGGGGTTGTTATACTGCCTCGCTGGGCTCAGCTGGTGTGCAGGGCTACTGCCACCAGCCAAAGCAGGGCTTGCTTTGGAACCTAACGTGCTCTTGGCAGGTGAAATGTCAGGAGTCACAGACTGAGAGGACATGGAAGATCTAACTGTGGTAGTCTTTAGGTAGGAAGAGCTATTTGAAAGGCTGATCTCTTGCTGGTTGAGGTAGCCTGAAAAGGTTCCATTGGTTGCTAAAACACTACCCATAGGCCCAGTCGCCGTGTTAGTTAGAGGGCTGAAGGTTGTTCTGTTGCCATTGAGTTCCCAAGCAGGTTCCTGTAGTAGCAAACATGCAGGCCAAGAAAAGAAAAAAAAGAGCAAATCATAGAACACATGCAAATATAACATATCTACAATTAATGCTGTAAACATAGTAATAAACTAGCAATAAATAGATTGCGGCCAAAGCATTCAAAGTTTCAGGGAAGATTTTCAACAAAAAAATGCATTGTTTCAGAATAAGGGAAACAAAACCAACTCAGGCATTTTTTACTAGATTTTAGTTGAAATCAACAAATAAAGCTTAACATTAAGAGAGCATTTGCTACTAGTCAACCTCACAGCAATAATTTTATATTAAGGCAACATTGTCCATTAAATTCTAGGATAATTAAGAATACTTAAAAAAAAGTCTTGAGGTAAGAATAATTTTAGATCAGGTACAACCATAGAAGTCAATGCCATTATTATAAAGACACAATGATTCTAAACCACACCATTCTGTTTTCTGTGAGTGCACTTGAGTTATGGAAATTATGCGCTGCTTTCCTGGGCCCTGGTTCATGCTGATCAGGCCATGCAGCAGGGTTAGCAGAGACACCAACAGGACCTGAGAACAGGAACTGCTCCATGGAGAGGCTGCTCCTATGCTGATCATTCTGCTTAATTTCCACTTGAGGGAATGTGTGCTTGAGTATGTAGGGGTGTGTGTGATCCTTCAGTCCTGTCCCAGATAATATTCCTAACTGGGACACCAGCAGGTATTCCCTTAGCCAAAGCAATCTCTCCTACAATACCTATACTCATAGAAGTCTGTGCTGGTGCTCAGATTCAAAACAATCTGCCAAAAACTCATCCTGGAAAAACACAGTCCAACACTTGAGTTTCATAAATGATTCACTATAAATGCACCTTAGTGAAACCAAAATAAGAGGTGATATCAAAAAAGAAAAATGCTCACAGTTAAGAGGCCCAGTAATGCTGGCTACTTGCTGCAGCCCAGCTCAGGGGACAGGGGCAGGCAGGGGACGTCGGCCTGAAGCAGGAATGGAGCCCACAATCTGGCCTCAATGATAGCCACTTCAAGAGCAGGTGGTGGCCTGCAGTCATGTTTTGCCTCATTCATTGGCAATACAATCATCATCTTTAAGACCTTGCACTCATCTCCCCCTTGCATGAAATATAGGCCTGAGAATAATATGGCCTCTAATTCTATGCTTTTGCTAGTATTGGTTATCATTAATGTAATTTACTAATTTTGATACTATGGTTAATGAGAAAAATATTTTTATTGCCCTTTTGGATTTTTCTATATTGCATGTTTATACAATGTTTATTTAGGGAGCATACATTTGAAAAAAAAATCAAGATAATTTGCCTTGATTATTAAAATTTATTTTAAAAAAACCTCTAAAGGTCTAAGGATATAATCATATTCTTATAATCAATATAATCATAGCATTAGACACATTTAAGACATGTTGAATCAAAAATGTAAGGCAGATAAAATTAACTAAGATAATTTTTCTTAGCGATAAACAGGAAGAGATTTTAGCTGGCATTAATAGCTGGCCAAGGCTGTAGAAAGAGATAATCCTAAAAGCATTTTCAGACCATGCCTTTTTAAAATAAATACATTTGCAATACATACTTCGGTTGTTATACCCTGACACTGAACACAGCAAACAACAATCCCTTCCAGTGGCCTATTGAAAGCTTCTGGATATCATTAAATAAACAGAAAACAGGGCTTCTCTCTAAAAATATGTTCAAAAAGAGGCACAAATATGTTCAAAAATTAAGTAATCATTTGGGCAAACCATTTTTACATGCCAGCACTGAGGGACAAAACAATTATTAAATTAAAAATAAACACAGATGTAGTAGAGAAGAAAAAGGATATGCTGGAGCTGTATTCATTTATTACCCTGAAAACTCTGTGGCTTTTTGTTAACTGTGGGTTTCTTCCTACAACCCAAAATAAAAAGACATGCAAGGAGAGCTGATTGTAAAGTATCAGTTTCAACTGCTAATGAGAGAAATGCCACATATTTCCTTAGCCCTAATGCATTTTCAGAGTCTCGGTGTTACTTTACAGTAACAATAGGCAAAGGGAAAATTATAGGACAGCTATAAAAAATGATGGTTGGTGTTTTCCTCCCTTTTGGCACAAATTGAGTTCTGGTTTTGCTCCTCCAATTATCTCTAGCTGGAATACCAAGCATATTGGCAAATCTGTATTAGAATTCTTAAGAACCCAGCAGTGCCAGATTAGCAATCTCCATCTTGAGTTCATATTTTGGATAGTTTTAGGGTAGATGTTTTCCCTGTGTTATGGGGGGAAAATGGATGAAACAGGAAGCGTCTAAGGGAGCAGCTGTACTTCTCCTAAAGAATTACTGCCCCATCATCAGCATATTTAGCTCTTCCCTTTTGTGCCTAACAAAAAAAAAAAAAAAAAAAAAAAATCTCTGATTCAGTTTATTCCTGGGAGACTATTGTAGAATTATTTTTTGTCTCCAGTTCAGTGCCAAAATCAGATGAATGCAGAATTTCAGAACCCGTTTCTGACTGTGAAGGGTAAATGTCTAATACTGAGCAGCAGCACTGAGCTTTCAGCATTGCATCACATGAAATGCAGCCAACAATAACAAACGTTCCCCTGTTCCCCATCTCTCATCGCATTCTGTTTCAGTGGCTGGAAAAGCAAGCTGACATTTCCAGCTCTGGGAGTCTGATGCTACCCCTCCAGCCGACCAGGAGAGGAGGCTCTGACACTGAGCAATGGGCTTCCCTTCAGGAAGATGCAGGATCGTGCAGCAGTCCCTTACTGCGGAAGGAAAACTGCGTAACGTCAGGGAATGAGCTTAAAACTGATAAATGTAGAGGAGTCTCAAACCTTTTGAAATAGAAGGAAGCTAGGAATCAGCTCAATTTCCATTCTGAAATATTATTATTATTTGTTCATAAAAATCCAGTTTCTATGAAAGGCAAGTGCTCCTTCTTATGTATTAGGGAAGTGAGAAATAAATTTATATTGGGAGATACAATACCAGGTTTTGCAGGTCCTCTCCCTCTGACAAATCATTCTCTATTTATCTATTGCTGTGACCCCACAATCATTACTCACCTCTTGCTCTTCTGGGAGAAAAATTTTAACAATATACTAGTGAATTTGACCAACCAACATGCTCAAGAAGCAATTGTTGCTTTAAAATTTTTAGAGGATAAAGGGAATGGAGGTACCATGGCACAGAATGACTCTGCTCAAAGACATGAATAAACTGCTTTTGGCCGAGCCAGCTCCCCCATCCTATACTCTCCTTAAAATGTCAGTCATCTCCATCTATTTTCTCTTAGACACATAGGCTCCCAAATCTGGAGGAAACAAATCTTAAGTATGACAAGATGCTCACTCCAAAATAAGTATCATCAGTAGTGTTTCACAGAAAGCACAACACATAGCCATATTATTAGAATTAACAAGGCTGTCAATACCTTCATGCAAATGGACAAATGTTAAAGCCATGCTTAAGCCCTAGAACTCCAGCTTGAATGTTTTGAACTGCACTAAGCTGAACCTTCACTTGTGTTATGTCCCCTCTGAAGAGCTGCAGGAACTCATTGACTGATTGATGGCTTAGTTTAAATCCTTGGACTCGAGCTTACTCTTACTGTTATTTGAATGCTTTCAACATTAACTATGCCCTTTCTTCCAGCTATGCCACCCCTGTGCAAAAGACTTGACTAAATCAAACATATTTGACTAAACTAAATGAAAATTGTTTCTAGTTTAATATTTATATCAGATATAGTGAAACTGAAAAGCAACTGAAAACCTTATTTCCAATAATAGCCCTATATACTTATGGTTGCAGAACCTGTATCATCTATAACATTGATCAGCTTTGTGAAAGAATGACTGATCTTTGTGAAAAAAGTATGCTTTTTTCCCTAAAACAAAAAACAAATAACAACAACAACAAAAAAAACCCAACCAAACAAACAAAAAAAACCACAGTAAAAGAAGTGCATGCTTGAAAATTAGCGGACAGTGCAATCAGATCAGCAATACTGTACAAGAGGATTTATGGTTTTAACTAGACACTGAAGTTGCACATGCAGATTGTTTAGCTAACATTGCCACGCCTTAACCTTCACCAGAGAAGGGTGAGAAAGCTTCTCTTGATGTATGAGGATGACACTGTTGTCTTGTAATGCAGTCTTTTGCTGATTTTTAAAAAATACCATCAAATTCATTTCATGTAAACCATCAGTCTAAACACTGTTAAGCAGAGGTGTGAAGGTGACTTCTGCTTGTGTGTCACAGAATTCTTCATTTCTACAGTGAAACTGTTACTAGAAATAATAAAGGGACAAGCAAAGAAACCTTGGTTTTAAAGTGTATTTACTGTAACCCACCTTACTGCCATAGCATTACACTGCTTCTATCAGTAAAGTATTTTATTCTGGATTTTGAGACTTCTGAAAGCTCAATGTCTTTTTTCCTTTCAAAAAACCCCAGAGAAGAATTCTTATTCACTTAAACCTTACGATTAGCATAGACAAGTGACACAAGTGTCACTCCTCTTGACCTGCAAAGGGTCCAGCAATCTGATGTTACCTCCTCCCCTTGGTGAAAGACCCTACACCTAAGAGCTTCCTGAATACTGCACGATAGCCTGTTTCCCACCATACCTTCCCCTGGATGCCACCCTTTTCTCTAGAAAGGTTCCACTAATTCTCTTTTCCAGCTGCTGGTACTGCCTGCAGCTGGCTCAGAAAAGGCTGCCTCCAGCAGCTCCTACAAACCTTTCCTGAGCACCTTGCACAGAATTCTCAAACGTAAGACAGCAAGCTTCTGAAAATGGGTTTAGTCTTTTGATCTTCATCTGTCTCTGAAGGGCTAGAATAGGAAATGTAAAGTGTCTTTATGGCTTTCATGCCAAGGGGTCTTTTAGGACCTTCAAGAAACCCCTGTTGTGTGTAAAGTTAACTTTTCTATACAGTAGATAGTTAAGGGAGGAAAATATTTTCTGTGGTAAACAGCTTTGAAAACCTATGGCAGCAATTTTAAAACTAACACTTGCCAAGGAAGAAATACACCCAAAATGCATCTGAAAGAGTAACAAAAATCCAATATATAAGAGCTTTATATGCCTATGGAGGAAGGAGACAAAATCTTCATACCTGTGCAGGTGCTATAGAAACCCAAAAGGTAGGTGTCAATCTCGTGTTGGTGAGTAACTCTGATGAGACACATCTACTCACTGCCTTGAACACTGACAGCATTGTGGGTGGGCCTTCAGGGAAAATGAGAACTCCTTCCCCTTCCTGTCCCTACTACTTTGCTGGTGCAGTCAAACACCAGTTTAACCAAAAGAATGATCCATTGCTTTTGTTCTAGGAATTTCACAGTACTGTTTAGTGACTATTCCAATAAGTTCCTCCAAAATAACTTTTATAAAATCATGATATAAACAGAAACAACTCTGAGCAAGATAAATTCTTAATTTTGTCTTCCCTTGCCAAAAAAGTTTCCAAGATCCAGTCTGGAAAAACAATTTCTGCCTCAACTAATAAATGGCCAGTCAGGTTAATTTAAAACTTCACAAAATAAAATTGAATCAAATTATTCCCCCCAGGTGCATTCTCTTCTGCTATTTTGAACCTATTTGCAGCAGTTTCGGGGATGAGGTTGCCATCTGTGCTCTGAATTTGGAAAGCATAGTGTTTATAAAAATTACTTAAAATTGATCAATGGCAGTTGGAACTGTCAAAACCAGTAGAAAATCATCTAATTCCCCACATATTTTGATCTTCAGTGTTTTTTACTTATATGCATGCTAGGAATGAAACTGGCACAGACAGCAGGGGTAAGTTGCAGCAATGGAAACTTTACCTCCTGTCCATTTATCTAATCAAATGCATCAGCAATACAAATGTCCTACCCAGAGCCTGAGCCTAGGGATATATACACCATCTTTCAGGTATCCCTGCTCCTCAGTGTCTCCAAAGATACAGAAGATGAGTTGCCAAGTACAGTCAGTGTTTATTCTAAAATGAGCATTTATTTTATGAAAGATGATGTGCTTTGGCAATGGAAACCAAGCCATTCATTTCCTCTGCCACTTGCTGTTATTCATTAAATTGCCTTATCCTCTTTAATTCTCAGGTCTTTTGACTACTATGATAAGAGCACTATATGATGCAAGCTTTCAAATGCCCTCATGTCTTCTTTCCAAATCAGTGTCGTTTCAGTGGCAGCCAGGATTTGGATAGAATGAGGCACAGTCTAATGGTTCTCCCCAACAATCTATGAAAGCAAATGTAAATTTTTGAGAAGCTTGTGGCTTCTTGTAGCTAAGATGAAAACAGTTGCTCAGAATTGGTCAGACCAAATCATATCAGAGGATACCTGGATGCTTTGGTTCTGCTAATCAGAAATTAGCAAAATACAGATCACTAATACATTGCCTTGCAGCAGTTTTGCTGCCTGTGCATTCATTCAACCTTTAATTATTTGGGGCAGGCAAAAGCTATTTCCTGTAATAGATATTTACTTTCACTGTAGCAGATAGAAATGGTATTCGTTCTTGTGAGGAGAAACATGTCACTTACCTTCTGATGGGGAATTACAGCCCTGGGAGAGTCAATTCTGGGAGCTGTCGTTGAAACTGGCACTGGACGTTTAGATCTGGGGATAAAACAAAAAAGAGAAAATAAAAGAGATGTGCAATCTGCACTCCTCTTTTTCAGCTCTAATTTCATGCCAAAAAGCTGCTACATCAGGACTGAAAGTTAAGCGTAGCCTAGACTTTTTCTGTCCTACATCCTCATTTACAAAGGTATTAAATGAGAGAAAAAGTTTGAGAAAGTTTCTCTGAATGCTGAAAATCCACCAGTTATGGAAGCAACCTCTGACTTGGGAGATCATCTGTTTTCCAATACTTATGACAAACTGCATTTTCATAGATGAAAGTCAGCCACAACTAGATAAATACAAGTTTGGGCAGCACTCTGGAAAAAGAGACTTAAAGGTGTTTTACAATGCAGAGGCTAAACTTTGGTGCTGAGGCATCTCAAGATAATTCCTCAAAAGATTATTATTTAATAGCTTAAACTGTACAACTACAACTGCAATTACTTAAACCTCTCTTCAGGAAGAAACATGGGCTTCACTTCAGACAACTGAGTTTCACAATGAGCAGAACACTACTGAATTAGCCACTCCAGGTGCCTGTCTTTCACCTGTATTTGACAAATATATGTCCTTGATAATTTAAAAAGCCTAAAATAAACCCCACTAAAATGCTCTGAAAACATACAGTTTGCCCTTTCATTGGAATAATAAAGCACAGTGGCAAATATAATCTGAAGCACTTCTACTATGCCCAGGTAAGTGAAGATGTAGTTGTGGGAGGTGTTGTGAGAATCTGCCCAGTGGTGAAAGTTCCCCTGAAATCGTTCCAGTACATATAGGAACACCAGAAAAAAGGAGATGAAAAACAAAAATAGTCAAAAGGACCAGAATTATACAAGAAATATCCCATGTCCAACCCACAGAATAGGCTTATGCCTCAAATTCTAATATTTAAAAAGTACATTTCAAAATTAGGACAGGTACAAAAACGAAATAAAAATACTTAAAAGCTTACAAATCAAGTAGAAGCAGCTAAGACATTTGGAATTGCTTGCTTTAGCCAGGAGATGAAGAAGGGAAGACATTGCAGCGGCTTAGAAAATAATGAATGGTAGAAAAAGGGAAATAAAACTACTCTTGTGGACACTGAAAGAAATCGAAAAGATAACACATATGAAATTGATAAAGGAAAACATCTTCTAGAGAACTTGATTAACCTGAGGTGAAATTCATTGCTACAAGATATCACTGAGACTATGAGAAGAGCAGAGTATCAGAAAGGATCAAACAGTTCTACTTAACAACAAAAACCCCCAAGAGCTGCTTTAGACTGGGTATAATAAGTAAATATACAGACTTTCATTTTTCATGGCACAGCTCAAAAGACCTTCTGTGTTAGGTTCATTATTTCCTTACTGAGGGCTGTGCTGCACTTTCCCCTGAAATACTTACCAGAGGCATCTATCAGAGAGGAAAAGCTGAGCTCAACAGGAACAGGGCTCATCCCCAGTGGCAATCCCTGCATTAATAGCCAGCTTCACACTGAGCTCTGGCTTTAACTTTAACTGCCACACTTAACATTTTTTCCATAAGCAGTAGTGAACATACAAAAAAAGACCACCTAGGAAAAAGGAGTAATCCTTACAGGAGCTAAGTGGAAGATTTCCACTTAGAAGATAAGGAAATTTTGCTACTTTGAGAGCTGAAAACAAAGCTGATGTAATAGATGCCTACCTTACAAGCAGGTACTATGAAAATGAATGCAGTCTGAGGAAACAATGGAAACTGGCACTTTGTTAAACAATGTGTAATTAACCTGTGAAATTCACTGAGAAAATAGTCCTGAAAAAAGCGGGCTAGAAAATTGTAATTCATACTCACAGCTGAAATACATCACAATATACCATCAATATATAATTATCTGAGAAATAGATATCTTCAAGTTCTAAGAATAAGAGCTACTCACTAACTGCCTAAAACAAACTTTCCTCAGACAAGTTATCTTCCCTCAGGAATAAATGCCATACTCTTCCTCCAACCATTATAGCTTAAAAAGAGAAATGATAAATCATATTTATGAGACATGCACATGTATCATGAAAGACTGCAAAAAAGAGAAAAAAATCAACTGCAGCTCATAACACAGGGTAGCTGAAAAGTGACAGTTAATGAGCACACAAAAATTTAGGGGATGATTCTGCTTCTCTTTCCATTACTGTAATTCCTGAGTACACCCAGTTATTTCTGTAAGGTGACATTGCAGGGCATGGGCATACCACGTTAAGTGTCCCCCTGCTCTGCTCACTGATGATGAATTTTAGTGCCAGAGTTGCTCAGCACTGTAAATGTGGTTTTGCCACGTACAGAGGTTGAGCAAACAACCACACACTGCATGTTTGATGCTTAACCAGAAAACGGCTGTATTGCAGCAAAAGAATTTATTTACCAGACTATTCCATCACTTCTGATGTTTACAGTATGCTTAGTTTTTCCTCTCTCATTACCTGCTCACAGAAGATGATGCTAAAAAGCTGCATTTCTTCCACATTAGCAATAAAATGCATCTGTCATTCACAGTGTTAGCCAAGATTTGTATTTGACACCCACTTGGAGATTTCAAGATGTTACTTGAAAACCATGTTCCTACACAGCTCTGACTTGGATGTTTATAGCTTTGATATTTAAAAACAGAATAATGAGGCTTGCTAGATCTAGCAGAGGCTTCCACCAAAGAAAAGGGCAGTAGAGGTGAAATCAATTTGTGGAATGAAATTGCATGCACTTGCAGAATAAAGTGATTATTTACATAAGAGTCATTACCCCTCCAGGAAAAACATCTGCAAGTTCAGAACTTTTTTTCCCTCCCTCTCTTGCTAGATGGATCAAATCCTGCAGCAACAGAAGTTTGCTTTTCAAGTGATGATGGTGCTGTAGCAAACATGTGTGTCCAGGTTTACATTTTAATCCACCAACTGCAAAATTATTTTATTCCAAATACTTGAGGGTGTACCTGCTCAGTAGGGCTGTGAGAAGGATGAAAGCCCAAATTTTACAGATGATTGTGATAATTTTAGATTTGACGTTGAAATTTTTCATCAAGAAAAATAATCAAGATTATTTTTTAGGCATTTAATTTGATTTCAACTTTTAGACATTTTCTTCTATATTTTCCAAGTTAAAGATGGAAACAAAAACCTCACTTCAAAATGAAAACTTAGAACAGTTCTAATGATGACCAAATACATAATTCTGGTATTTTTTAAAACTCTTCTGCTTTCCACAGATATACCTCTTCTCTCCCTCAGTACTGGTTCTGTTTTTTAATGAAGTTCAAAACCAAGATGGATGTAGTTTTGCAAAGCAGTTTAATTTTGATAGCACTGCTCAAATGACTGCCAGAATTTCTGCTTGTTCCCACCTAAACAAGTCTTTAATTGAGGAGCACTTGACTTCAATCCTGGTATTTTTGTACTCACAACAAAGTCAGCTGCACTGAGGATTGCAACTGCTGCCTAAGTCAACTGCCTGCCTAAGAAAAGGCTGCAAAGGTGTTCTGTGATGCACTAGCAGATTAAATTGCATCCTCAGGGGAGCACAATATTGTACTTGCAAAGAGGTGACATGATCCTAGAGATAGCATCTCTTTTTCATCTTCATGGGACTTTTTTCTATTTCATATCTTCACCAGTCAGTGTCTATCTTTTTTAATTCTCAGGACAACTAAAATCAACATTTCTTTTCCACAGTATGCTTTTTCATTTGTCATTGGATGACACATGAGCACTTATTTACCACTTCTTGAATATCTTTATAATTGTATCCTCATATTTCAGCTACTAGAAAATGAAAAGGCATCAAGTGCATGGAAAGGTAATAAAACAGGTTAAATTAGAGTTAGAAACTTTACATACTTTAGCTATCCCCTAACTGAAATGGAGGCACTCTGGAGTGGAGCAGGTAAGCACAGAGCAAGATGCAAAAAACCCCATGTAGAATAGGGCTTCTGATTATATATATATATATATATATATATATATTAATACTCCTGAAAATTTGCTGGGAATGATGATGGGAGTGCCAGGGAGAGACGTAAAAAGAAACTATTTCTATTTCTCATGGTTATCAATTTGAGGTGTCCATTTAATAAGTGCTAAGATATTAACGTGCCAGGTAAATTTTCAGCTAACCAGCGAATTAGGCAGCCAAGCAGAAGCTGCTGCTTGTTTCTAAGCCTTGCACAGAAAATCTTAAGTCCCATGATACCGTGGTATAATTCTGTATGTCCTGCCTGGGACATCAGCAAGCACTCTTAGTGACTTCTCATTGTCACTCTTATTGACAAAGCCCTGAACATTTCACTTAAAATACTTAAAATACAACTGTGATCATTCTGGGCCTAGGATCAGACCTACTTTCCCTCTCTCAGGGTATCATCTGTGCCTGCAATAAAATTGAAAAATACTTCCACCAGCACTTTCGCTCTCTATATATCAATGGCAAATGCAAATATTAGCATTTGGTTGGATGACTGATTCGTTAATTATTTCCCTGTATTACGCTGCACTCAGATTGCAAGTGGGCAATTATGCTTTTCAGACCTAATGTTCACGCCCACAGTGCCAGAAGGACAAAAGCTTATTAGGCAGAGAGAGCATCAGCCCAAAAGGGAGCAGCTATCCAATAAAAAAACTGTTTGGAAGTATGTATTACCTATTTTTCCTTAGAAGGAATCCGAGTCAGAGACAACTACAAACATTAAGGGATTGAAAGGGAAAGTGAAAAGGAAGAAGTCTTGGAGATTTTTGTGAAAAGAGGAAAGAAAGCGAACTGAAGCTAGTATGTGAAAAGATGATATTTTTCCAGGGCTCTTCTGATCTCTCTTTGACCCTTTCTACTTCTCTGGCATCTGCACAGTCCGTGTTGCATCCTCCTAACTCCTCCCCTGCTGTGGAAAATCCCTCCTTTCCTGAACTGCTCCACATTCTGCCCTCCAGCTTGTCCCCTCCTGAATGGAGCCACTGGCTGCCAATGCCTCCATCTGCTCTTAATTGACTTGGTACTGACCCTAAAATTCCTCCATCCCAGCAGCTTCTCTGGGCAAACAGGGAGGCTATCCAGTATCCCTGCAGCTCTGCCCTGTGGGTGACAGTTATCCACAGAGTACCAACTATGAATGCTGAGCACATGCCTGGCACTCACCCAATACACACAGCAAGCTCCAAGGAGTGTGGACACCTTTAACCTCCAAGGAGTGTGGACACCTTTACTCAGGAAGGTTATTTCTCTGCTCCTTCTTCCTGTCTTTGCACTGTTTTTAAACCATTTCCAAAAATTTCCTCTACAGATCACTATTGAAAACTAAGCCATAGAAAAATGTGGATTCTGACCAAGGAAATTTAATTCCATTACAAAACTTGTTTATGCTGTCATGGTTTGAATTTGTATGTAGATGTATATTGCCATTAACACTGTTGAAGAAATAGATTAATTTATATCAAATTTATGTGCAGCCCAGTGCAGACAAACCCACAATACTCTTGAAATATTCAGAAATACTTAAATTGGTATTGATTATAAATAGGAAGCGACTACTTTCACCAATAATAAATTGGTTACTTGAAGAACTGGCATTGCCTAGTTACAGACAATGTCAGTTCAGAATCAAAAATAGGAATCTGAAATGCAATCAGATTCATCAGAGGGCTCAAGGCTTAATAGCATAAAAACTTCAGATAAAGCAGCTTACTTGGAACCTAAAGTTTGGCATAATTATTTATTATTAATGATTTAATCATTAAATTGATTATTTATAATTACTGAGAGACGCTAAAAAATCTACTGAAGATAAACATATAAATAATAAAAAGAATTGTTCATTTAAGATCATCAGAAAAAAGGTTTGGGTTATGAAATGGTCTAGTACATAAAGCAAAGAATAAGTAATAATTAATAAAGAGCAGAAGATGCACTGAATAAAGATTCAGTTCTTGGATGTAACCTATCATACCCTGGTCTTAAGATGTGTTGCAACTCTCCCCATTAAATATAACTTTTGAAGACTTTAGTATCAATTATTTAAGTAAGATCTTTAGTTGAAAAATATCTGAAGTGACTAAAATGATTTCTTCTGCTTATTCTTCACCTTCCATGCAAATAGTGCAGCTGAGACTTTGACTACCCCCATTCCAGTATCAACAGGGTCTTGCTGCAGTCCTGCAACTCTTTGCTTCTTAGCAGCTTCCTTATGGGTGAAGGTCATTCAGGTGCAGATTTCAGAGCAGCAATAGAGACTGATGCAGGGAATTTCCCTAAACAGCCAGCTCCAGATTCAGGAAATCACATGCAAACTTCAAAGATACGATGATGCTCAAAATAATAGCATCAGATTTTGTAACTGCCTTCTGTTCACTCAGAAGAGTTCAAGTCTGATTTTCCCCTTGCCACTGAACATTTTCTAAAAGCAAAAGCCTAGCTCAGTATACTTCAAGCATCCTGACCACATTAGTTTACTGAAGCTATTAATAAAGTGTATTTACTTGGTTAATTTTCCTGTAACTTCTCTTCATTGGGATGTGGACCTTACAGTGTCTTATGGCTTTTAGAGCACTTCTAATGAACATATATGGGAGAGAAAAATTTACAAACATGGATAATCACACTTTAACTACAGTCTACCTCATTTAGGCCTGCACTTTCTGTTTCCAAGCTGAAACACTTCAAGGAACTTTCCATTAAGATCCGTATCAAAGACTATGACTAAAAACATAATTCTATGTCTTAAGACTAAGTGGATAAAATTAGCCAGGACTTGTCAAAAGAGTTTGTCTCCCTTGGAGGTATTTGAGTACTGTTTGGGGCTGTCATTACGTCTATGCAGTAACACCCCTGGGCCAGCCTGTGCCAAGTGCTCAGCACCAATGTGCTCCAGCAGCCACCAGCCAAGGACAGCACAGACACCAAGAGCTGCCCAACCCCAACAGCGCCCAACAGCCAGGCTAAACGGACCTTGGTTATCACTGCAAGAAACAATGGGTTGCCAATGATTAAGAGTTTGTTGGAGAAAAAAAAAAAATAGGGCAGACAGCTTTTATAGGGGTTGATGGGCAAGAAACACCGTGGTGAAAGGGATCCAAAGGAAACAAAAAAACTTAGAGGAACAGAGAACATTTACAAGGCTTATCTAGTAAAGCCAGTGTTTTACCTGATTGAAAATTCCTCATTCCACTCCTAAAAAATACTTTTCATCCATTCCAATTAGCTTTAAGTGTGTAACTTACATTTTTCCATGACTGGGCTTAAACTAATCAGCATTAATAGGAAAAGGTCCCAGCCTGAACAGACTGTGACCTTGCTGTCTATTGTAACATTTTGGCTAACTTCCTTACAGAAAGCAGACAGGAACAGTTTGTCTGAAAGAATACAACTGCCATGTTTATTTACTAAGCTGTGTCAGCCCACTGACTTCAGTGAGATGGGCCCATGGTACCCATCTTGACCTTTCCACGGTGAGTGAAATATAATATGCAAAAGAATTCACATGGAGATTATCTTTAGGGAATCCAGAAAATATTTCTCACATAAAACAATGAATTTTAAACTCACTTCTAAGCTGGTATTGGGGGGGGGGGGGGGGGGGGTAAAGTGATGTGCACTCTGCGAACAGTTCTAATCCCTAAGCAGAATCTTGCTGCAATTAAAACTTCACTGCCCTTTAAAGCCTTGGCATATATCCACAGTTTCCAGGCTCTTTTCTAAAACTAACAAGGACACTTCATGCAGTGAGTGTAAATAGCAATCCACTAAATTAAACTGCTCAAGTAAGGAATATATTTGTATTTATTCCAGTGACTGACATTGATACTTCATTTCATTTTCCATGGAAATAGCTGCTCATTAATTTCACCAGCACTAAATGTTACTACTCAGAGAGAGTAGCTCACAGACCTGTCCAGATGATAGCCTGACAGCTGTAAACAAATCCTACTGTCCTCTCATACCTGCATGCAGAGACAACTGGGCACACAATGGAGTCACCTCTATTTCACAGAGAGTGAGAGGACCAACTCTCTCAGATACAGTGTAGCTTCTTTAACCCAGTAGTCAGATGTGTCTTCTTTAATGCTTTAAGCATACGGAACCACCAGAAGGAAGAAAACCTTGGCTCTTGGTGGCAGATGACTTAGCAATTCTACAGTCACACAGTGTAAGCAAAATAAGCTAACTAGTATGGCATGTCATATCCACCATTAGTGTTCTTTTTTCTACTAATCTGCTTAATATTTTGAATAGTCCAACTGGTTCAGACCATGCTTTCACCAATATTGTATATATAGTTCCAATCTACCCTGAACTGGAACAGATACCCATCTTTTAATTCTTCTGAGCATAAATATAACTGTATTCTGGTTCTGATTTAAATGTGCCCATCAGCAGACCTAAAATATGCACAGAATTGGTTACTACACCCAGCATCAGACAAAAGCAAGCAGTTTACAATAACCACTGTGTTCCCCTTGCTTGCAGTTTGCTGTCACCACATGCTTTATTTATAGTAGGCCTGAAATAAATACTGCAGGATCAGCCATCTTTTGGTGCTGCACAAAAAAGGAAAGCTATTAAATATTTACCATAAGTCTCTCATAGCCTCGCCTCTGACACTTTCCCTTTCAGGAGAGAAAAGAATTATTTAGCTCATGATTTTCCAGCAAAAGACAGCCAGTTGTGACTGTCTGGAAGCAAAGGGTAGCATCACTGGCATGCCCTGGGAGGGGGAAGTTTTGTCAATGTGCACCCAGTACAGAAGTCTCCACCTCCCCTGCTCCTCTCCAGCAGCACAGAGTGATGCCAAAGAGGAGCCTTAGAGTGACACAGGAATGTTTGTGCCAGCAGAATGAGGCATACTCATGTTACAGCACTTTCCAAAACTAAGCCAGTACATTTGGTGAATCCTTTCCAAGGAGGCTGATCAGATTACTTGAGTTATGTTGTGGATGCTCCAGTGAAACATGTTGACAAATAATGCTGCTCTCTTTGAATTTACTGTGCATTTAAGAAAGAAACCCATTTGTATGAAATAAAAATAGACTTTGCATGCATTTTGTTTTTCAATGTGAACTGAATACTGCACGATCCAATCTTTATAGCCTAATATCTATGGGGCAGACAGACAATTAAAGATGAACTTTGACTGGCTTAGAATTAAAATGCCTGAGCGCAGCTGTGTAGCTCAAGTAACTGATTAGAAACTGATACTGAAAAATTACTGAGAACTGAACTCCAGGAGGTCACAAAAAACTTAAAGCAATGTCTTTTTTCCACCCCAACCCAGACCATTATAGAGTATGATCATAGCCCTCCACAGCACAGTCCAGCAGAACCAGCACCAATCCCCCCTCAGTACACCAACAGCAATGCAGGTTTCTAAGGAATAAGCTGCATCTATAGAGGTATATAACACTTTAGAATATCAGCCTGGTTTGCCTGAGTGCCTCATGGAAGTTCTGCTGAGTAATAATTCACAGTGCCAAAGACGCTTATTTTCTTCTCCTCTCACTCCTGCTCTTTTCTTCAGCAAAAAAGAACTCACTTCCTAGATGTACTTTGTCTTCTAAACTTAATGAAGCAGTGCTAGTCTGGAGGGTCCCAGACATTACCACATCACTGGATCACAGGTCCCTTTCTCCATGCATGGTCCAAATACTTCAACTTCCCGGCACTTGCCTGTCTGCATCTTTTTGCTTTCCAGAAGCGGCAAAGGGAAGCATGCTGCAGGCTCTACAGAAATCAGCCACCAGACAGTGCAGCTCAAGCCACTAACAAGTTCTGTCTGCCTGATCAAACCTCTGGCATAGCTGGTGAGACTTCCAGTCTAATTTTGTGGGTTTATGTGAAAACATAGCATGGTTGAAGTGATAAGTACAAATTAAAGAGAGAGTTTAGGGAAAGCAGTTGTCAGAAAACACTTGACATCCACAAATTCCTGAATCCATGGCTGAAACGCAGAGAACTCCACTCAGGCCAGCACTGAACATTCATGGAAGGTCTATGTTACTGTGCCTTGAACAGTGCAGGTGCTATTTGAATTAAAACTAAATTCATACAGGAAACCACAGATTCCCATTGTTTAGGCAGGCAAGTATAAATGGGGCTCTTAACACTTCCCTTTTTTCTATGATTGATGCCTTGCAGTTGGATGTCCTGCACAAGTGCTGACACCACAAACAGCTTTTTTTGACAGCCAAATTAAAACAATAACCAGTACCCCACCCTGTAAAAAGTCCGCAGGGAACAAAGCGCTATAATAAAAGTGAGTAGCAGCAAACACTGTCTTAACTGTCAGGTTATAAACAATGCTTATGAAACCTTCACGGCCACGACCAATAAAGGGAAAGGCCATTGCTCTTGAGAGCCAAGAACCATTAGGAAAAAAAAAAAAAAAAAAAAAAAAGCTATCTCGGAGCATTTTCATCAAGATTTCACATTCCACTGCTTCTTCCATGGTCTTACAGATAAAACAAGCAAGATCAGTTCTACTTCCAGAGCTGCAACAGCAAAACCAAGCCACAGGTTGCTGGTAAGGCATTCCATGACCTTGAAACATATTCTGTAGAGCAATGTGACTACTTCACATACATGTCCAATATCACCACAGTTTAGAGCTGATGTTTTCCTATCACAACAATCAATCTCCTAATGCACATATGTGCCTTTTCCATTGGAAAGAATTTCCAGTGTTTCCAAACTTTTATACAAATAGGATAAGTGAGCACTTCCATCTCTGTGGTCTTTATGGCAACTAGGGCTGTTTTTCCATACTAGTAGAACACTGCTCCAGTTTCACTGCTGCAAGCCATGTCTAAAAAAAGTCAAAGTGATCTCTTAGCACAGTCATTTTCCTGGTAACCACATCCCAGGAGATTTTGCCTCTCTTCTGTTGTCTTCTTATTTGGTTGAAAGTTACTGGCCCTTGTCACTGCTACCTTGTTTTCATGTTATTCTTTTCACCAACCCAATATTTGTAAATTATTTTTTACTGAAAAAAAGGATATTGCATTGTACATTTTGGGCAGGTAACTAAACTGAATATCTTTTTGTCCTTGGGTAAATTAACCTTGGGTAAATTAACCAGGGAAAAATTATTTTTTAAGGCAAGATTAATATAACTTCCTGAATATAGTGGAGATGCCTTTTGTTCAAGACATTGGATATTTAATAGGGTTCTATGTGTACACCAGTTGGTCAATATCACTTGCTGCTAGGGTTTAGCTTCTATAAATTCTGAATTGTGCAAAGCAAAGCCAGTTTAATGCCTCTGAGCACAACTTTTTTGAATAGCCTCATGTCATCTAAGAAAAAATATTATTAAAAATAAATTACTTTTCAGTCTTTTTCATTGGGTTTTCCCAATGAGGCTGAATGGGTCACCAAGGCAAACTAATAACTCGCATCATAAACTAGCTGAAAAGAAGAGTCTGTTAATTGTATAAGTTCAGAGCAAAAGCATCATCTAAGAAAATTTTCATTAGATAAAAAAGGCTGATTTATCATCTATTTATGTTTACTAGTATTTCATTTTACTTTATGCCATTTTTCCTTCTTTTCAAAATGGATTGTAGTTTATCTATATCTATTATCTATGCAAGCATATTTCAGTCTGTGGAACACTCCATTACTGCTTTCTTTGGTTGTTCTTTATCCATGTAACTTGAGTATTTGAATTATATATTATTGTTTTGGAACCAAGAGACAGGGAAAGCCTTAAAAAATAGAAGAAAAAATAAATAGAGAAGAAAGCAAATTAATAAAGGTACTTCCACTAGTTTTCTTTTTTTTTTAATGATGTGGCCACTAGAGTTGCTGGTGTTGTAATTTAGAGGTCAGCAAATAAAAAAGCACAATGATTACTCAAATGAAATATCCCTGGCAACACTTGATCAAAATTACTGTTTTAAGTGACTTGTCTCTTGTGATACATATTAGGAAAATCTGGATTTGTTAGTCATGAATTTGGAAATTCTTCTTCTGTGAGTAAGAAGAGCTGTTGATTTCTGGTTTTAAAACATTTATGCCAGGCCATAGAGGCAGACACTGGAGAACTTTTCAGGTTCAATATTCAGGAAAATTAATACCAGATGTGCAACAACACAAAGCACATAAGAAATGTTTTCTCAATGCAGAAACACAAAGGTTCAACAGAAAAGCAGACAGACGTTCTAATAATCAGAAAGGATTTTTCTTAACTTTCA
Source organism: Anomalospiza imberbis (assembly GCF_031753505.1). Taxonomy (NCBI): domain Eukaryota; kingdom Metazoa; phylum Chordata; class Aves; order Passeriformes; family Viduidae; genus Anomalospiza; species Anomalospiza imberbis. Next base: position 8,720,128 of record NC_089688.1, on the reverse strand, counting down.
AATTAAAAATATTCTGAACAATCTAAATCTTTGCAAAACAAGGTATCATACATATATTTATAATAACACTATAACTCAGAGTGGAAAAAAAAAGAAGCTGGAGTGGGTGACAGGATGAGAATTCAACTACATGCATCAAGGCAGTGATTTTTTACTCTATCTGGAACACTCAAAGACAAACTTAAAGCCATGGGGGAAAATCAGTGACATATTTTGCTTTATAGTACTCTGTCCTGCCTTGGAAAGTTCATCTAAACTCCTTATTCTTTAGCTATTATTCTGCTCCTGATACTGATTATCTCTACTGCACATTCATATATGAGATTCTTTGGTATATTCTCACAAATTGTACTTCCACATTACAGTCTGCTTTCTGTACTTGTCTTTGCCTACCCTGTACAAAAATTATCTTCTCCACAATGCAATAAAATTAGCAGCTACTTCTCTTTCTATAATTATGGAGTTTTAAATATTAATGCATTTATTACAGAAATCCTCTGTGCAAGGTTATCTAACTTGAGAACAAGTTTCCTTGGAAGCAACATTAACCAGCAGAAGTTAAAAAAACCTATTAACTGCTTTATTAATGGCAAGGCAACTTTTATCACATCTCTATGATAAAAACTGCCCTCTCCACGTTGTACCACCTCCATTTCCTGCACTTGGGCTACACCTTTCTTACTGAGTCAGATACAGAGCAGACTTTCAAACTCACAGGTGCCAGACCATTAGCAAAAATTCTCATGAGGTTCCTTCCATGCATTTGTAACACTTGTTCTGCTTGTTGTTTCTAAGACAGTTGCTCATAAATTGTCCACATGAGGATAACCAAAAGAAACACCACTGTTGGATTCATTTAACAGAAGCTTGAATGGATATGAGATTACACCTGTATTCAATAGGCTAAATCCCACACAGATACACTCAACCTAACTATTCAATTTCTGTAGGAATCCATGCTGATTTCTACAAGAATCAGAGCAGATTTTGGCTTTTCATCTCATATCTGTGCCATGAGCACTTCAGATAATTCTAACAGACAGGGATAAAACACTTTCAACCTTCAGTCATAAGTTTCATAGGTTGTCCTTAGGAATGCAAAGAGTTTAAGTTATTCCAACATACTTTTGCAGAGTAAGGCTCAGGTTGTGGCTTGCTGATTTGATCTTGTTCTGGGCCTCCAGGTGGGTCATGCTGTCAGTGTTGACTCCATCAATGGCCACGACAAGGTCCCCCTGGTTCATCTGTGACTGTGCTGCCTTGCTGCCAGGGGTGATCTGTGTGGGAAAAGACAAAAGAAAAAGTCTTATCCTGATAAGTCATTCTATATCCAAAACAGTTGAAGAACTTACCCAGAATTATAGTACAGAATAGATACAGCAAAAATCACACAAATAGATACAACAATAGTTGTATCCATTATTGTATGGGTGAAAAATCAAAATTAATGGTAATTAAACAAATCAAAGCTAACTCACACTTCTGCAAAGGTCCAGGACACCATCCACTTCTTGTTACTTACATTTTGAGAGGTTAAGGCCAATGTGGTGGTCCCCTTACCACCTATTATCATTATCTCAAGGTGATAATTATCTCTATACAGCAGCAGTATATAGAGATATTATTCAGAAGCAGAAAATGAATGAACCACTATCCACTGCATGATTTTATTATATTTTTTATATATTTATTATATTTTTCCTCCTAAAAGCCACTTTCCACTAATTAATTTTATTGAGGGGGTGGAAAATGAATACGTGTGAGTGGCCTTGGGCACACTTTATTTCTTTCATAGCAAGTTTTAGAGGAAATTATTCTATTTAACCTTCTCCATATACAACTGCAGCTCCATTACCAACACAAATTGCTATGTGCCCATCTCACCAACCTGTTGGACCTCACACTCCAAAGACCAACACTCTCAGAAATAAGAAACCACAGTGCTGCAACCACAAGCCCAACAACTGACGCAACAGTCTAGAAGTTCTGTTTGTTCTCTGTGGTAACACATTTTGTTGGCTCCAGTCAGCTTGTGAACTGCATCTTCTCTGAATGGACAGCACCCTGATCTCAATTTTACACAGCCTTCTCAGCTTCTGTATGGGTAATACCAGTACAGTACTAAACCAGAAAAGCCTTCACATACTATCAACCAGACAAATTTTAATGAACACACCAGAGTTGTCCTCTGCTTTCAGCACCCACTACAGAAAGAGCATGGATATAAGCTGTTGGTATTTTTACTTAGAAACTCACTTCCTTACATTCCTCACTAAAAAACCCAAGGACAATCTAAAGTACTACAACAAAAGCTGCATTCAAAAATTCTGTTCCTTCAGTACAGTGAACATAAAATAAAGATGTGTTTGATTATGAGCCAAATGTCCCCTCTGAATTCTGTCAGGCTGAAACCATGAAGTCAAATTTCTAGCCACTTATAAATATATACATAATAAAAAAAACTTCCTTCCAAAACAATTCCCTAGACTGTTTGCTCATGTGCTTTACTGGCAAAGATGAATAAGCAAAAAAAGGAAAAAGCCCTTTCTTAACACACTGTTAAAAGTGCTCAGTATTGAGGCCAGAAGTCCAATTGACAGTGTAGTCTGACAGTGGGAGGTGTCAGTTTATTAGAACACTAGCCCTAGTATCAGAGTGCTCGAACACACAACACCCTGGATACTCAGATTATTTAAAAGTAAAGATTACTTCAGAATTAGGCACTGTAAATAATTCCCAGAACTGATTTGACTGAAAGAGACAAGTTTTAATACCTTTTCATTTGAGATGGAAGCAAAGAGTTCAGTGTTGACTGAGTGAAGGACAGCCACAGATACAATGTTCTCACGCAAGCAGAGTTGACTGATAATGGCAGTACTATTCCCCAATGTATTTTCCTGGTGTTAAGGAATCAAGGGATGGGGAAATATTTTGTGGTAGTTTCAAAGATAGAGTTTTATTCTGCAGTCTAATGCACCCTCACAAAAACAAACAAACAAAAAAATCCCAAAATATTTGTGTTACAAGCATAGCTTTTCTAACCTGTTATACAAACATGAGCTTCTATGTATTTGATTGACTTGCATTGTGCCAAGTATACAGAATCCAGAAGCCCATATAGAATATGGATTGTTTGTACACCCACATGTACTTGTATAGTTACTCAAAGATCCTTCCCTGCTCAGTCCCACAAATAAGTCAAGAAATAGAATCTGCAATAGAATAAAAGGTAAAAAAGGGCAAAAAGCAAACTAAAGCTAAACTCAGACAAATGAGTCAGTAAGACTTGAATTCATCAAGTAGGACACTTCTGTCTTTTTCAAATTATCCTTTTTTAAATAAATAATCTTCACACATCCCTTTTCTAAGATATCACATTTAACCTCCTCATGAAACACACAAGTTCTTGCCACAGAATATTAACTGTGTGATGCTGGTTTCAAATTCTGGGACATTCTCCTCCCCCCCACCCCCACATTTTTCTTGTCAAAAACAAAGACTTGTTTCTGAACATCAACCCAGTTCCTGAAAGTCAAACATCTGCCCTAATTTGGGTATTCTTACTCAACACATCTATCTCTCCTTCCACTCCTCAGTAATGCCTCAAACAAAATAAGCCCAGAGAAGCAGAGCTTCCAGAGACAGGATAACACACTCTAGATTGGGGGCTAGTTTAACACAGCTCTAACACACTGGCTTTCCTCTCACTTGCTCTGGCTTTTGCTTTTAGTAGCCCCACAGGTAAATGCTATACCTTAAAATAATGACACAGCAACTACAACCCTCCTAGAATTAGAGTCAGTTTAGAGGGAGGGGATGGTTGTAATGCGGAACCTTATTTCACTTCTTCTAATGGGATATTTTTCTGCCTGATATTTTAGAAAATACAACCTAAATGAAAAAAACATTAATCACAAGAATCTCTCAAACAAAGACCTCAGTAACTCTGAATTTCTGATTTACATCTTCTTTCCTAACTTTGCAACACTGTTTCTGAGACAAGGAGCTCCAGGAGCACCATACTGTGAAATAGAAGGAAACAGTCTCAATCATGGCTCAGTTAGTCCCCACTTGAAAAGGAAATGAAAGGGCTTCAACTTCTTCAACAAAGTATAAGGGTAGCAAATTCTGTGCGGGATTCTTTCATGCAATTCTATTTTTTAAATTCCCATTTCAGGGGACAGCACTCCGCTGATGTCACTTTACCTTTAAAAATCAGCTTATCCTTACTTCACAGACAGCAAGACTCGCAAGTATAAAAGAGCTAATTTATTGTATCTGCAATTCAGACAAGTAGTAGGTATCAGGAAAGAATTACTTCTTCTCATCATCTTTCCACTGGTTAAAAGCACACTAAATTATTTGGTCCTGTAGAATTTTATACAGAAGGCATTTTTAAAGACTGGATGCATAATCTGTATGAAACATGACAATCAAAGTACAGAATTACATGTATTTTAGTTAGAAACTGAGAGACATCTCTGCGAGTGTTCCAAGTGAAGCCACAGTATGCATTTCCAGCAGACATTGAGAGCAGTCAGTAATTGTGAACAAAATACCAGGGTGCAGATGGAGATACAGGGCAGACAGATCTGAAATGCCAAGGCACATTCAAGAATATCTTGTTCCCATTTCTAAAGATCCAGTTGAAAGGAATGGAATGCAAAGAGTTTATCTTTTATCTGTTGGTATTTTCCTTTGAAAATTCATCTCTGATCTACTAAAACATTTACTAAATATAAATCACAAACAGAGAAGAGCTCACTGTGTCTTTCTAAAATCTTGAGTAAATATTTTCTATTCAAAAATATTTTTTAAAAATATTTTTGAAGGACAAATGCTAATTAAACCTTAGAATTAGACTGGAAACCCAGATCTGTCTACACAGCAAATTCTACTTTGCTTTTATCTCAGCCTCTCTTCTATTAACAGAAGTAACAAATGTGGAGAAATATACTACTATCAAGGATAAATATGCATTTTTCAATCTGACCACCAAACTTTTTTCCCTAAAGCAAATCTCTGGGCAAGTTCTAGACAGAATGATTTCAGAAAACCTTTGTAATAGTCTTAACTCGCTCTGGATTACAACATAGCTTACAGTTGCTAGGTGCTGCAAATGCCTTTATTTAATGCTACAGTGAGACATTCATCAGAGTTTCAGGGCACAGCTATTTCTGTCAATTGATTTACAAAACCCAATCCAGGATAATGCCAACAGATCTAATTTTAATAGTAGTTCTTTATTGCCTCAAGCCCAAGCACAGATTATATCTTGAAAAACCAAGCATCTCACTACTCTCAGAAAAGCAGAGGTATATGTGCTGCTTCAGAGATGTGCATTTTCAGCCCTCACAAATTTCCTACAAGACAGACATCTGACTTCCAATATCCCCAGCTTAAAGCGAGTTGGCAGGCTGGAAGTATCACATGTTCCTTCCAACACACTACAGAGAATTCTTACTACACTCTGTTGCGGGCGGATGGGTACACTGCGTGAATATATAGTACCACAGTGACAGCTGTGCCCTAAAAAACTTGTCTGCACTGGGTTCACAGTAAATACTACTTAGCAGGAGCTCTGGGAGGCAACGTACAAAGAGCAGCTGCTGCACCACCTTGAGAACTGCACATGCTGCCAGCCAAGCCCCCTCAACTCCACTCCAAAGGGAACAGAGAGGGATCAGGCAGCATTTGAGTGGATGAGTGTTCAAATACTAACGAGAATGCTTGTACAAACAGATGGATGGACACAATTTTCCTACCCCCAAGGAACTCCTAATTTACAAGGCAGACAAAAATACATAGGAAGGCCTACACAAATAAGAAGCTGTTAATATAGCCTGCAGCATTAGCCAGGGCCTCTTCTTTTTCCAGCACTTGAGCTATGCCCGACTCCATTCTGACCTCAACCCCAAAATCAACAGTTTATATTTTCTGCTTCTCATTTAAGAACATTTCAGAGAATCAGATATTCACTAGCATTAGCAATGTGTAAAAGCACAGAGAATGAATACGTGCTCCTCTTTAAGATCTTTGAACTAGAAGGAATAATTAAAAGGAAAGGTTCTTTTCCATAATCAGAAAATCAGAGACTATAATGTGCTCTTTCAAGAAAAGGATTGGACAGAGACTAAGGGACAATACATTTCCTCTATAGAGAACAGAGCATTTAAATCTCTCCCCATTATATTTATGCAAGTATTTTTTCTATAGAAGATTCCAACAAACTCTTAGAGTAATTCTAAGCTCTGAGGCTCTAAGTGCCTGCAAAACTTCCTCTCTTTATACACAGGACCATGACCTAGTGAAAGGAGAGACATGCTTTGAGAACCCACCGCAAAACAGTCACTGAACGCCCACATGAATCCAAGTAGTTACCTCTAGACCAGAGACATCTATTCCTCTCTCCCAGTAAGAAAGTTAATTGAGGAAATTTATATTATTTTTTCCTAAATGAGTCACTTGCCATCCTTGTCCCCACAAAAAAAGTGTAAGACCTCCAAAGGGAAAATAGTGGTTTTTTTTCTTAGAAAACATAAGGCAATTTTGGACAAGAAAAAAATGCAAAGAAACTTAATAAGACCCACTGGAAGAAGTCATCATGCAGAAATTCACCATTTCATTCAACACACTGCCAGAAAGCACAAACATAAACAAGGAAAGAAACTGCCTAGATAACCTATACCATAAAGCAAGCATCCTATGGCTTTCATACCTTTCTGTGTCAGATAGGAGAGCTGAGAAAGACCAATTAAATGTAAAGATAAGACTGTGGGAAACCTGAAACTAATGTCCTTGCATGTATCACTAACCAAACCTAAGGAAAACTTCCATTTTTCTGCTACCATTTGCCTGAATGATATGCCTCCTTGTTTTCAATTCACTGTTGGGGTTTATTGGCTTCTTTTTTGGTTCTCCTTTCTGTGGCATTTCTTTTGTTGCTTTAGTTTGGCTTTTTCTTTTTGTTTTTAATAAGACAACAAGAACTGCCTTAAATGAACACTCATGGCATGTGCAAAATATGCTACTGACACCTTGAAGAGATTCCATTTACACTAAACAGAGCTGCACTGGCAAGCTGCAAAGACATTCTGAAGTGGCCTCTCAGGCTCTGCTTCATCTGTAGCTAGGAAGGGAGATTACAATACATGTGAGAACACCCAAAATAACTCTAATCTACCTCTCTCGGCTACCAGGAATCACAATGCCACAGCAGCACAGAGATTTTGTGGGATGAACAGTAAAGCACTTACAACTTAGGACACCCCGTGCTGAAATCTGTACTCCAACAGCAGAAGGGCTGGGGGCACTCAAACCTGCCAGCTTACCTTATTCGCAGGAGTGCCAAGCCAGGCTGGACTGATGCCACCTTGATTAACACCAAAAATTTCCCTTACACTTAACATCACTCACAAGCCTGCTTTTCATGCACAATATATAGTCTGTTCAAGGAAGAAGACAGACAGATGATAGCCCTTTCTGCCAAGCTAACTAGACTCAGGTGATGAAAATAAACCAAATGTAAAAGACTTTCAGCTGTGAAATGAAAGGAAGCATCTAGGCACACTTAGGGAATTGCCCTAGGCAAGGCTTTGGGGGATGTTTTGAGAGGCAGTGTGAATACACCTGTTCCTATTTGGAAGATCATTTCATTCCCTGCCCCACCTCCATGTTATCTGATGGAAAAATTTTCAATCCTTTGTTGTTAAAAAAAAAAAAAGAAGGAAAAAAAAGGCAATATTGTGGACTTTGGAGATTAGCTTGATAGAAGCATGACTGCTCTGTTACACCAGCTATATAGATGATAGTAAAAGAGTGGATGTGGCTTTTTAATAGGATGTTTTGGTGTAACTAGAAGGTTACACAGTTCTTTATATCGTGTATGGTATGACTAACAGTAATATCTCTTCTCCCAGTCTTTATCCAAATGTATCTGTTACATCTATTCAGTCTGTTCTCAGCATCACACACTGTTCCAAGGTAGCGTGTGTTGTGTATCTCACAGGAATTAAATGGAAGCAAACAGGTGAGTCATATAATGACAAATGTTGATTGTTTTGACACAACAGGTTTTGAGAAACAAGTGACTGACTTCTTATTTGGTATCAAGGAGTTCAATAACCTGAATGCAAATCAAAGCCAGGAATAAAACTGAGGTACTGATTCTTAGTATTCTGGCAGCCCCCATATGTGAGCTGATCTGTCAGCTTCCACAGGACAACCCCCTGCAGCAAATATACACACAGCTTCCAAGTGCCTGCAGGATCAGAACAGCCAAGTTTCTTCAAAGGTTTCCCATCCTCTTCCCTGCTTCTCCTTTTCAAATTTGAATTCATTTTAAGGCAGTTGTATAAAGTGGGATGTTTTTCTGTGTTTCAAGCAGACACATCTCAGTCATCAGTATTGCCTGCTTCATTTTCAGCTTCTACATTCTGTGCAGCTTTTTAACCTGCTCACAGAAACACAATTTATCTTGTCTCCCCCTACAACCATTAGCATAAACTGAGGGGTTTATGTCTTGCTATTGGTCACTATGGTAAGGTTTTCTTTTTTTCAAGTTAATTCTGCTTAATGTATCTCATTGTGTGTAACTGAGATCATGATGCTTTATAACTTTGAAGAGCTTTTGATTGGTCCAGCAACAGTAAGGCCTGACTAAAAGGGCATTTGAGACAATACTGAGAGGCTCAGTTTGGCAGTTAGTGCCTTCAGCCACTTCTAATATGAAGCAACTTAAAATAGCTTTGAGCAAGTCCTGAGGGTCTGGCACAGATATGACTAGTGTGTAAATGACTCTTCTGCTCTTGCATGCTTGTAAATTAGGGTACTTATTAAATGGATGCAGGATTACATTTAATCTTCAAATGCATTTGTTTGAGTTCTCTTTGTTTCTGGCCACCAGAATAGCAGGGGAGTCATTCTTCATCTACTCACTAAAGCACAAGCTACCAGTTTGACACAGCAAACAGCAGTCCTGTCTGCAGACCAGAAGTATTTAGTACTGAGCTCTGTGCTTCACCTATAGAGGGTAGAAGAGCATAGCACACACCAGCTGGCAGCTTATGAAGGAAAATGAGATGTCACACATGTCCACAGTGACAGAGGTGCTGAATCAGAACTAAATTTGCAGGAACTGCGCTTTGTATCATGCCCTTACTTTCACTTCTAAGGTTTTAGGAGGCCATAGTGCCCAATATGAATGTGTTCCAAGGGTAGGGCCCAGCATTAAGCTGCCAGCATACAGCCTCAATGCCTCCCTAAACACTTTCTTTATTCACAGGAATAACTGTTTTGTACCTGGAGCATTCATCGAAGCTCTGTGAGAGAATAAACAAAAGCACAGGCTTCAAACTTCAGAGAGTGAAGAATTTTTTTTAAGATCAAAGTGAATAAAACAGAATACAAGCAATGTTCCCCTGACAAAGTGCGATGCCAATTTCTTCTGTAATAGGCTGTTTCACATTTAGTGTATAACACGACATCCCACCAGGCATCCCAGCAGGATCCCTAGAAATTTATAGATGTAGCAAGTAAAACAAAATTTTAACACATTTAAGAGGTACATAAACTTTTGGATGTTTCAGGAAGCTAGCAAATTGTAGAGATTGAAGATGTTTCATGTACCTGTTAAAATGTAATCATTTAAACTTGTTTTCCTAGTGGTGTTCAGTTAAACACAGAGAGGCCACTTCCCTTGGTAAACCACAGAAACCATGTTTGTTTAACAGGAAATAATCTGCACATATTGGTATAATCTCAAATCTAAAAGGGAAATCATGTTACATTTAAGATTGTTACGGTAAAGTAGCAAGACCGGAACTTTTAAAAAGGAAAGATCTTGATTTTCTTCATTTCAAAAATGAAAGCATTTCTGAGGAGGAATGTGGCTATTTCTGAGGACAAGAATTGGACTTTATTGATAGTATGATGATGCCAATGCTGGTTTGGGGCATTTTAACCCATTAAAGTATTGGATACAGCAGTCTACAAATATTTCCCACTGACAGCTTGCATAGTATAAGAACACGCACATACACATGATTTTATTTGATAAAGAACAAACCAGTGACACGGATGGCTCTGGAAGGTAAAAGCATCTCCCTAGGTGAATTTTACATCTATTAGCTTTAGAATCCTGCCTTGCATAAGTGCAGGATCTTCCCACACATTTTTCAGTGACTTCAGTGCACAGAGCAGTATTAAGCTGACAAGTTTTCCAAAAGTGATTTTCTGTGGGTTTTTTCCAAGTAGTTTTTTCTGTAACTCTCCCAAAAAAAAAAATTATGTGACTTTAAAAAGCCTTCCTGTTTACAGACAAAATAAAATAATAGAAATGAGTTGTAGTAATATACTGTCTACACTGTCTGTAGTTAAAGGCTATTTAAAGACTTAAAATTTAAAAAAAAGTCAAATTACTAAGTTGTAAGAAGTATCATTTATTGAGAAGGATACACTAATTTTTGGTTCAACTACTAGTGTTTGTTTAATTTCTGGTCAAAAAGAAGTCAGATCAGCTAGCTGTGCTGTACACAAAAGTAACCTAGGCTGAGAGTCTTCTTTCTCCATAGAGTACTGCTTCATCAGCTCCCCTTCCCAGCCTGCACCATTTTCTAGAGAGAATTGGAAGTAAATATCTTTTACAAAACATTACACCAAAAAAAAAAAAATTACATTATGAAAATTTACTGAAAGCCTTCATTAAACACAATTACTATTTATGAGCCAAAAGTTTATGTACTAAAATATGGTTTTAACAGGAACGTCCCATAAAGTTCAGAAGCCATAAGCAGCTTTAAAAGAAGGTTATTAAAGCAATTAAAAACCTCAGCTGGTAAATATTCACCTATGGTGAGTGGCTCTTCATTTAAAGGGATCTTGAACTGGAAGTTCCAAACAATGCCACTCACCTCCATTGCACCATGTCTTCTATGTTTATGCCCAAATTTCAGACTGAAATTTGATTCAAAAATCCCCAACAACTATTAGAAAAGCTGTTCTTGGGAGTATTTCATTTTAGAGAAAGGGAGAAGTCTGTCATCTCACAATTCTTAATTCAGCAGAGTGTGTGGAGCCTCAATTATCTTTGGATAATTCTATTTGTATTTTCTGCAGCCTTGTCTGTGCTGACTTGTTTTGAATTCCTTGCGGCGTTACCCAGCGCAGGTGTGTGTGGAAGGGGAGTCCAGCTTGCAAAGCCTATGATCATAACTAGCACTTGAAAGAAGGTATTAAGGCAGGAAGAGAAGCCTGATCAGAGTTTCCCCTCCAGCTGACATCCTGTTATGGACAGTCCTTCCCCTTCTGTGCTGCTCACCCTGCTGATTAACAGGTGAGGGTTAGAAAGCTTTCAGTCTCATTGGGAATGCTAAGACATATCCCATCTTAATACATTGTTCAACTTTATTTTGTGCTACATTCCAGAGACTCAATTGAAAACATCCATCATTACAATTACAGAGAGCAAAATGGGCACCCCATCAATTGTGAATGAACACTTTCTGCCCCTGCAAAAACCATCCTGCAGATCTGCCTGTGTTACTGATATCGCTGGTTAGTGATACTTTTACCTGTTAACTTGGGTACCAACATTTCTGCCAATTCCTTTTTTGGTATTCTGCTTCTTCCCTGTTTTATCTCATCTAGATTTGGTGTTCACCACTTACTGGTGTAAGCAGCAGCAAGACAGGGCAGTGTTTTTCTTCCAGAGCACATATGTTTAAATGGAGTGTTTCAAGAAGGGCCTTGAAGATGCTGACCACATACGTTCCCCCAACTCTCACCCTTCTGTACATTACTATTTCTTTCGGGTGACTACCTGTACTTGGAAACACCAAGTATTTCTACCAGTTTGGCAGCACAATCAATGCTTTAGGAACTTAGTGTGGGTATTCCAAAATGGGTTAAACATTCGTATCTAATAAATATTCTTAGGTAACAAAAGTTAGGAGCTTAAATTTTGTGAGAATCATCATTAGCCTGCTTGGGATACTTAACTAAGCTTCAGAGAGAAGAATATGCTTCTGATTCTTAGTTTAAGATATGCCTTCATGTTCAGTTCAGAGCATAGCTCCTTAAGGATCATTAGGCTGTGTAACTTACACAGAAGTAACATAATTAATCTGCAGGGTGCCTCACTTCCATTTCGAAGTTGTACTTTTAACTTTAATTTCTTTAATAAGTGCAGACATTTTTCTCTGCACTGCAAGCAGAGGCTGTAACAAGCTCCATACCTAGTCACAATGAGTTTCTAAACTCTGCTTGTCCAAATTAGAAATTTTCCTCTCCTGTTCCTGAGTAAACATGCTAATTATTATAATCTGGTTGTGTATTTTGTTAAGGAATAAATGTTCACATGACACCTATTTAAGTCCATGGAAGGAATGCAATCAAGTTCAGAATTTGCCTTAACAGTATTTTCCTTGGCTACATTAGACACTGACTTCTGCAATGGAGCATGTCAAAATAATTGGTTTGGAAGAGGCAGCAAGAAAGTTGTCATTTGACCAAGAAAGAATTTCAGAAGGTCTAAGGTAGTCTGCCTTTCTGAGTCCAGTTCGTCTTTTTCCCTTCATTTGGCACCAAACTGCTGAACAATGAATTGTATAGATGAGAAAGTATGACAGTTACTTTAATAGGGATTCCTGCTGCTAGTGAAACCATTATTTGCCTGATACAAATGAGGAATGAAAGGAACACAGAAAAAAAGTTAACCCTCCACTTTGATGTTAAATGAGGACTTAGTTATACTGCAGGACAATGAGCTTCATCACTGTATTTTGTCATCAAGCAAACATCTGAATGACTAAATTAAAGTGACATTTTGGACTGCAAAAAGAAAAAAAATTACTATAAAGCAGATTGATGTATTCCCTAATACCAGCATGCAAATCTCAGATGCAGCTAGTATTATGACTGATGGAATTATGAAAGTTCTCTGTTCTAGGCAGTTACATTTACAGTGATATTTTTCAGAGCTGTACACCCACATGGAAACTTAGTTTTTGAGTTTTCATATGTTGTCAGAGTTTGATCTTGGCCACCCTCTCTAGTTTCATTTTTCAGCTGTTTTCTTTTTTTTTTTATCCTTCCTCTTACAACATCTTGTTCAGTAACCTTGCTTAGTTTCATTAATCATGTTTGCAGAGAAAATATTTTAAAACTGTCAGTGCTGGAACTTTGATGGGATCAACATCAACGCAGTAACAACTGCGATGGCAGCAGAAAACATTTCTCAAAGTGAATATGCAGATATTTAACCAACAGAAGGCTTTTACTTCAGATACCAGGAAGTGGAAATAAATGAAAATTAGGAATGCTTGGATGGTTATTGGACAGCTGGGAAGATTCCAGGGGCAGACAAAAGTGCCAAATGGAGTCATATTAGTAATCTCTCTTTATCCTAGGATGGGTCTTCTATTTATAGAGTTATACAGCTCTTGAAGAAACTATAAGATTGCATATGTAAATGATACAGGAGCAACACATGCATTTTACATGAAACTGCCTAATAAAATCCAAAGATGCTCCCAAAATTTTAGTAGACCTGTTTTAAATAGTACCACATATTATGTCCATCTGGTTGTCTCAGCTGGTGACAGGCATTTTCTTTTGAATAGCCTTCCCCCTGCATTTTTTTATAATTTTCAGGATTGAAAGAAATTCACCCTTCTACCTTCTGCTCACACTCTTCATCTATCTCCTACTTAAAATCCTCAGAAAAGACCTCCTTAATTCCAGATCATACTAGTCAGTCTTTTGGGTCACATCCAGTCCAGCACACATTCAAGTGAAAGAAATTTCACACAGTTATCTCCTATTCTAGATCAAGAAAGGAACTATTTCATGACATTACTCTCCAACAGCTATCCAAAGTAAGAATTAGAAAAAGACTCCTACTATTCTCTCTTGCATTGAGTTAAGACTGAACTAATTTCATGAGGAATGTTACGATGTCCATGGCTGAACATTCACTACTAGAAATAGCATTTTAACTGCAAAATTTTATCACATTGGAGAGACTCACGGCTGCAGAGGAAAATACAAAGCATAGACAGTACCTGATATCAAAGCTATATGCATCAACCACTCAGGGAAAACATAAAAGTAAGCCTAGATTCACCTAGTGGTCTTCTTTGATATGGGACACACCAGTAATTGGAGGAAATTCTCTGGTTTTAAACAGTGAGGAATCAAAGGTTCTTCCACACACTGCAAGTACTGAGTATAACAGGGCCCAGATCTTCCCTGGCTCTGTACTTCAGGGTAATACAGGTATGGAAAATAAAGAATCAGCATGTTTCACAGTGACAAACAAGACATCAAACAAGATTTTGGTCAAATGACACAGGAGACTGCTATAATCAAATCATCAAAGCATTTAAATGAGTTCCTTATAAAAATACAAATAGGAAAAAAAAAAGAAGCTGAGACATAAGAGAAAATTCATTTTACAAGTTTCTTGCTATGTCAGAGAAGAACAAGATATTCTCCGCTTCAACACATCTAAGATTATCTCATCTGCTGCTCTCTGTGAATACCACAGACAAACAGAATTGATATGAAAGCATGGATTTCAAGCTCTATGCTACTTTGCTCTGCAGTCTAGATAATAATTCTAGCATCTGTCACAGCCTCTGTGAACAGATTTGCATTGATAGTGCAGAGGTAAAAGTTCCACAGACAATAAGGTGTTGGTCAAGCCTCTCTGAAGGCCCCTTATCCTTTTTTATCATGCATGACCCTGTAAGAATGTGCAATGCAATCATCTAGAGGGGAAAAAAGCACTAGGCTATCAAGCTAAGCTTTTGCTGGCTGCAACTCAGATATGACACAAAGTCATGCCCATCTTATGTAAAAATTGATAAGAAGGCTGTGCACTGTTTACGGTATATCAGTGTGTAATTAAAAAGCCTTGTGCTTACATCAGTGATAGCACTGATAATCAACTCTCAGGAAAAAAAAAAAAAAACAAAACCAAAACAAACAAACCAAAGCAAAAAACAGAACTGAGAATTGAAAGGGTGAATATCCAAAGTGGTTAAATCCTTCTAAAAAAGGAAGGACAAAGAACACTACTGCTCTAAGATTAGCAGCTTTTGAAACTGCATTATTACAAGTACCTTCCCCAAGTAAGATGTGAATAAAGCTGCTGTGAAAGTTAGTGAGTCAAGGAGTCTCATACAGGATATTAATTCCATCGTGCACATTCTTCCTGTGACCCCAGCCCATTTGTTTTGCAGAACCAGAGAACCTTTTCTGTCCTGCCAACATATTAGAAATAAAACTTCAGTAGAGCAAAGGTATTATTGTCCCAACTCCCCATTACTTTGCACAAATTTATTCTCTTCAGTGCAAATGCAAGTATTTTAGTTTCTCTGTTAATTGCTTTGCACCACAAATGCCTTCATAACTGCTGGGCAATGGTAAATCAATGTTCATTTTCACCTCAGGCAAGACATCAATGATTTTGTTTTAAATTACGTTCAGAAAATATAACTTTAATTTACAATAAAGTTCTAAAAGCTCTTCTATTCCCTCTGTAGTTTTATGTTCATGTTGGTTTTATGAGTATGGAAGTAAAATTAAGGATGGCAGGCAGCCTGATGCTCCTGTCCCAAAAAGCAGCCTCCCTGCTATTCTTATCAAAATAAGAACTTGTAAGTCCATTTCACCCTTACATCTGGGAACCCTCTCTAATGACTATGGCTAGGGCCAGAGCAAATACTTCACAAAAGAAACTCACATATAACTTGCCATTTTGCAAAGTCAATGTGTAACACAACTTCCTCTTTGTAACCAGAGACATCTTCTGCTCCAGGGTAGACACTCAAAGCACAACATATTTGTAACTTTTGAATGACATATAAGCTTAAATCACAGAAATTAAAGTTTGAAGTTGCCCGTGTTGGCAGAATGCAGACAACCAGTCCATGTTAGTAGCGGAAAGTCAGAAAAATGCTCCATGGGATCAAAAGGATTTGTCTACATTTGTCTGAAGTTCAGTTAAGCATCTCCTTGTCATGACAAACTATGGAGCATAGAGATCCATTAAAAAGATATATACATATAATGGAGGTAGGAGAGACTGGATTTCAGAGCTGTGCACTTATCTCACTGGGAAGGAAGGATGACTACAGAACCTTCTGAAGGAAACATGAATCAATACTAAGAAAACAACTTTTTTCCCCCTTAAAACCTTTCACTCCCTTTCTAACTTTCTGTAATAAATAGAACAACTGGGAAACATCATCCATGTCTAGATAGTGCACATGCTCAAATACAGTCACAATATGTTAATATGCCAAAAACCTGATGAGTCTGTATGTTTTTGCATAATCTATAGACAAATTATTTATGAGTGCATAGTGCATATATTTCCATAGTGGACAGTAATATTACAACATACCATTTTGTTAACCCATCAACTAAACTCTGTTGGTATTATAATGGAAAAAGTTTATTTTTAATATAAATTTGTATCTTAAGCTATAATAGTATTTTCAATATTTAGTAATACAGATTGATGTTGCTGAAACCTGACTTAAAAGTATTCAGTACAACAGCACTTACCAATATATTGACTGTCTTAAGTATATTTTTAGAAGTGGAGTCTATTTGTCACAGAAATTGTTCTGCCTTGTTAAAAAGTAGTCCTCTAGGTGGCCTGTGCTTTTGTACACGGCCCTGCTCATGAAGGGCACTAATCCATATTATTACATGCTAATTAATTCTCCCTTATGAGTTATGATAAATGATTATTTTAGGGTGGAGCTATACATTTTCCAAAGGGTCTTAATCACAGCTATGTTGACAGGACTTTAAGTAGGGTGGTATGCTTAGTACTCCCCTGAAGTAGCTGAAGCATGAGCCACAGCAGGTGCCACAAGTAGAACATAGATTTGCTTTGACATTAAACCATAGGGTATAGAAAGAGTGCAGGGTTGTTTGATGGATTTATAAAAGCATATGTTGTGAATGGTTTGGAGAAGTGGAGCCTTAAGGGTACAGCATTAAAGTCAAAGCTAACTCAGTTTGAAGAAATCCTGCCTTGTCATGGCAACAGTTCTTTGTACTTCATGATTGTCAGGGTATCTGTCATTAAAGAAACATTTTGCCACCTCTACACCAAAGTGTAACCTCTTGGGGACATTAAGATCAAACTATTAAAACATGCTCTTAGAACTTCAAGGGATACATTTCCACCAAAGAACTGTAAAAATTATACTTGAATCTGTTTTACAGAATAGAAAACATGGTTTACATTTCTTTCCCATTTTTGACCGTGCCCTCTTTGTAAAAACTCAAATCTTGATTTTTTGCACCAACTCCCAGTGTGAAAGGATGTTGGTAATCAAAATAGTTCTAACCCTTCCAGGACAACATGGCATAGAAGGTGACAGCTTTCACCAAAGGATCTCTCTGATCTATGGCTTTATGTCCCCAGCCTAGAGTGACCAATTCACTCCCACAAAGCAGGAGATGGGAAGCTCCTCCTCATCAGCCATAGCTAAACCTCTCTGCCAACACTCACGCACTTCTTGCATCCATAAGATGACATTTGCTCCTCTGCTTTCCACAATCAATGTGAAAATGTCACTGTGGTTGTGATCTCGCCAAAGCTTCTCCCACAAATTTTTTTTTCACATTACCTGTACTTTTGGCCTTTGCAATGTTATTCTACAAAGACATTGATCATTCCTTTACTAATACCCCAATGATAGTATAGTATTTAGATTTCATTTTCTTCATCCAGCTGCAAAATCAGTTTTTGCTTTCTGTATGAATTAAGGTCATAGACAACTTGCAAAAATTAAGTAAAATATCTAACCAGTCTGCTTGACAGTCAGTTGATGGACTTGAGTGCCAAAACTGCAACTAAAATTAAAATCTTTAAAAAATAATGGAGTCATCCCAACTGTGACTAGGAAAGCAGCCTAGGCAGTGCATACATTTCCTAGATCAGTCCTAAAATATTTACATAGCCAAAAATCTTCAACTTCACTCATAATTAAAGAAGCCAGAGCTAGATTCCCAGATATTGAAAAAAATTACATTGTACAGTGGTCAGTCTCCTTAGTGGAGTTATATTAGTTTATTCCAGATAAAAATATTGCCCTTATCTTAGTGATTGTAGAATTTCTCTTACAGATGAATTTTAACATTATGTTAAATAGTATGTTTTCCAAGATTTTTTTTATACACAAGTGATTGAGAATAGTGGTATTATCCTTCAACTCAGAAGGCTCTCTTGACAAGTATATTCCCCTGTAACTTCATAGAACCAGTGGAATTATACCAGGAATAAATCTGTTCCAGTATCTTCAGTTACTCTATTTGGAAACCAGTCATTTGCCTGACCTTCAATGCAATGCTAAAAACAGAGTTTGTCTGTCATCAAGAGCCAGTGAGATTTCAGATAAAACAGAAGTCATGGCTCCTGCAATGAAATTCCAGGAGTGTCCATCAAAGGCTTGCCAACAATAGCATCTCACTCAGTCAAGACTTTCATACTTTGATAAAACTGCGGGAGAGGGGGAAGAGGAGATTTGACATTGGGAATTGGCCATGGCGCAGCAATTTAGGGCTCACTCTCAACTATACAAATCAAAAAAAATTCTTTAATTATATTCTACTACAGCTAGGTGACTAGCTTTGGTTATTTAAAGATCCAGTAACTTCTCACTCTATTGACAATTTGTTTTTTGGGGTTTTTTAGTTGGCTGTGAGGTTTTTTACCCCTCTGGGGGAACATTCCTTCCAACTACCAGCACCACAATGTATTTAAAATAACATAGAGCAACAAAAAATGAATCAGGTCTGTTCTAAACATGAGAGTAAATATTGTGAGCAAGCAGTGAGATGGGAGCAGGACTTCCTTGTTTAAATTACAATAGATTAATCTTGTATTCTCTAGAATAAAAGGACTGTTATAGAAGGACAATTGCCAGGCAAGATTTCAAACTTCTTCCTTGTGGTCCCATGCCAATATATAGGCTTACAGTGCTCTCTCTTCTGTCAAACTGGCATTTGTCTTGACATTACTTAACCCAAACTTCAATCTCAAAATACCATCCCAGTTCTCGCAGAATATTGCCCAATGCTTTGATAGTGAGAGATGACAATAGCAAAAATTACCAGCCATTTCCACATGCAGCTTAGATATCCATCACTACTATGCTTGCTAACAACCTCACTATCTTGGAATATATGCTTACATTCCTAGCATTTGCACAGTTTGCTCACTCTTGTAGTTCATTGGTTTCTACTTAGAGGATATAAACAGTTATATATATGTTGAGACTGGATAACAGTGGGTTGAAGTGAAGCTAACAAGAAGGATATCATGTAACATGGTCTTCCCCTCTCCCAGAATGGACAAGGTATATTTTAATCAAAAAATAAAGTCCTGTCCTAGTCTCTCTCACTGGTCTTTGCAATGAAAATTAACCACAAAAAAACAGATTATGGAGGTGTCAGAAGTAAGAATGGAAAGGAAAAAGACACTTCAAGACAATATCAAGAATCACAGAAATGAAATGTATTTCAAAGTTAAGAGGATGTTAAAATTCATATTATCAATTTTTAAGTGCAACTTCTAGGCCACTCTCCTTCAAAAGGAGGCCACAGCACTCTCTCTGTTACATTATCTAATTGAATTGAGGACTATCAGAGTGCAACCTACTTGCACTACAAAGTGACACAAGTCACCAGAGGAAGGGAGGAAAGTGTCAAGAGGCACAACCAACCAATGGCTATTTGTGCTTGAAATGAAGCTGCACAAAAAGTAAAAAGATAACATCAAAACAGTCTGGATTTTACTTATTCTGGTATCAAAGCAAGGTAAACTGGGCAAAAAGTAAGTAATGGTGTGACAACTAGCACAGAAAAGATGTGTACATACATATGTATGTAATCAGGAATATCTGTTCATCACGGGTGTTAAAGAAAAAAAAGAAAAAGAAAGGTGTTTTCTTAGGCCATTAGCATCCAAAGATAAATACACAGGTCCTAGGCAGTAGACACTCAGTAGGGAAAATAGGGAGAACACGTTTTGTGCTCCAACTAAAAATGAGCTCTACTAAAAATGTTCTGAGGACATTGCAAATCACTGCCTTTTTCATCTGTTCTCAGGATTTGATATCTTTCTATAAAAACATGCTTTTACTTGATAATTTGTTGTTGTTGTTAACAGATAAACCTAGGAATGTAGAGATGTTAATTATTATGACTTTACTCAATAAATAGATTAAAATATTCAAATAAATACTGAGAAACAATTAAATGTTTGAAATTCACCTCTTCAAGGAGGTAGGTCACCATTATCTCTTTTAAGGTGTTACAATTTAGCCATAAAAAAAGCTTTTCTAATTTTTACTGAGTATCCCATTATTGTCATTGTTGCAATGGTGAGACAATATGAAACAGCTTCAAAAGATGGCATGTACCCTTTATTTTCAAAAAAAACTTTGGCAATGTGGGGGCTTTTCTCAATATCTCCTGATCCCTGTTTTGCTATGGCAAAATTGTGTTGCCGGCAGTGGAAAAAGATAATATTTGAGAGATGATTTTCTAAACATTTCTCTTCACAGCATTAGTGTATCCAAGGGTAGTAGCACATCAGTGTGAATGTATGGTACAAATAGTCTCAGACAGTAGCCAAGATGATTTATGGGAAGACTGAAACTGAAGACTTGTGGCATCAAGGCCAGAACATTCACTGTGGATGTTCCAAAATTAAACACCAGTGAGGAAAGTTTATTCCTACTGAAACCCTTTATCTACACATTGAACCAAGAGGATTAACAAGCAACTACATGGTGAGAGCTCTTTCCTGGCCTCCTAAGCTTGGAGATGCATTTAATATTGTAATCCAATCCAAACTCTGCAAATCCAGAGGAGGAGGATCAAGACTTAGAGACAAAAGAAGTAATATTGTTTACCAGTCCTCTTAACAATACTTCCCTCAGATAAAACTACTTAAAGATCCAGTTAATAAGGCAAATAAGGGTTAAGTTATAATAAAACTTCTTCTTTGTACTGCTTTCTAGTCTATAAAGAGTTTTAATAAAACAAATTTTAGAGACCAAGTTAAGCATTTGAGCTAAATACTCAGAGGAGCAAGAAATAAAGACATCTACCATTATCATCAAATGGCATGAAACTCAGATCCAGCCTGGAATTCTTTCCCTATGAGAAAGATCAACATTTCACACGTACTTATAAAATGTAATGCTGTACAAGAGAGTGTCCTGCCTCCTTTCCAGGTTGTCTTTAGGACACATGAACTCCAGGGAATTGTGGGTGGAATGCATAAAAGATCTTACTGCAGCTGCTGGTACTGCATCTGTTCAAGGGATAAATAAAGCAGCTAAGTTCTAGTTTTGGTTTCATACACTGCCAGTCCCTTGACATGCACAGAAATTATATACCACCTCCTCATCTTGTCAATCACACTGCAAATATGTCTTCAATATTGTGGAAGGGATGATCACTTTTTTTTTGGCCAGGAATGTTCCCACAAGCTGGGATAATCTCCAGGACAAGTCACACACTGGAAAAACACTAAAACACTTAATTTTCTTCCAGAGAGTAACCTGTTCATGTAAATTATCAATCTATAGACTTTTTCTCATTCTTCCTAGGAAAGAATTAGGTCTAAATAAAACTGATGTAAATTAAAACTGAACTAATTCACTAGTTATCTAGACCTTCAAAAAAGTTTATTCTGTTTTTTTTCCCTTCACCACCACTTAATCCCCATGTTTTGGCATGTGAAATTTATGGAAATGTTCTCAATTACTATCAGCTTGTAATTTTTATATATATTTCTAAAGAATATTAATGTGTTTTACTATCTATGCTCAGCATATTTTCTTCAAAGAAAAAATGGAGATTACTATCTAAGATGACACTTTGCAGAGTGAGTAACCACTGCTATGAAGAAAATTAAGCACAGATATATAGGGAAAGGGAATTGCTGCTGAGCAGGACAAATCCATCTTTTTGTGAACCATGGGACCATCAGATAGGCGCAAAGTCTCTTCCAGGAATTTCAGTGAAGATGCACTCTATTGTCAACACAGAAGTGATATTGGTATCATTTGCAGCTTGGGTTCCTTAACAGAGGCTAGAGAAGACTATTTAACACAGCAACACATGTAATGAGAGAAACAGGAAACCCCTCAGCTTCACACAGAGCAGTCATGAACTTCCATGTGGCACCATATTTAGCAGCTCCTTCCTGCAGATTCCTGCTCTGTCCCTTCATGGCTCTATAGGACATTATAACACCTTTTGAAGGGTCTAATTCTTTCACTTCCCAAATGCAGTCTTCATTATTTTGCTCCTCCACTCTAAGTGCACTTAATCTGAGCAGCATCGAAAGCTGGGAGCAAAGAAAGGATAGTAAGCACATTCTGGTGAGGCAGAATATGGGAACAGAGCAAGGAAAGGAGGCAAGGGAAAGTGGCCACATAAGCATCCCAGGCATATGGAAGGAGGAGATGGAGACAGCACAGAACAATCTCACAGGGAGTGAGGATTGCTATTTCTCAGGGGGGAAACAGCCGAACAATTCAGGCACCTCAATAATCTGTTCACCCTTCCCATGAGGTGCCAACAGTCTGGTACCCACAACTCTGTGCACTCAGCCTGAATGCTGAGAACTATATGGCAAACCAGCACGTGTCTCAGTTTTAGAAGTGCTGCCCTGAAAAGGAGCAGTACCAAGCAGTGGGCAATCAAACAGGGAAGAGATTGTAGTTCAGGTAGATGTGGTTTGCTGCTGTCCACACAAATGATGATGCTTGAGACTGCTGACCACTTCTTGTCATGAAGAAAGCAAAGCACACATGTTATAGAGAGATTCTCATCCACCCACCCCATACAGTTGCCAAATGGATTAAAGGATTTCATCTAGCAGAATTTGTTAGTTAATTTAAGCAAACCAGTGAGATAATATTTTAGACGGGAAAGGGATTTTAAAGGTTGGTTAGGTTACAACACTAGTAAAAAAAATAAATAAACAGCAGAAAGATTAATAATTTTTTCCTACAATAATTAACCTTAGCCATTGCTCATGAAAAAGGCCATCTTACTTTGACTTTTTATTTTTTAAACACCTGCCATAGTATCAACTGCCCTTAACCATTTTTGAACCTGCTATGATTAGGTAAGGAGAGAATGCTGACATTCTCAAATGGAACAGGATGGTTCCAGTGACCCCCAGGATCAAGGAAAGGCAGCCCAAATTCACCCTAATACCAGGGCATTCAGATTTGGCACTATGTACCAGAATCTGGGGTTACAAGTAGTATTTTTGGAGTTTTGGATAAGATGTCCCATTCCAGAAGCTTGAGGTAAACATAGCATTGGTTCCAATTCAAAATAGCTTCCTAAGTTACTGGATGCTTTAAATATAGCATGAGAGTCCCACAGAGGCTTCTCAAGAGTGTGCACGGCACCCTAACCAGGTATAGTAAGTACTACAATGCATTGCAAATATTTTGATTCATGTCACAAAGACTAATTGTCACTAATGCTGGCTTCAAACTGAGGACCCATGAATTGTTTAAAGAAAACGTGTGCCCTTAAGCCTGCTACGTTTAATAAGAATAAGGGTTATGTCTGTATTAGGTATGGCTAAGCAAGAGAGGCATGGAGCCAAAATAGTCCAGAAGATGGAATTTGGACTCTGAGTAAGGGAAAGGTGGGAATAGGGTGAGACCATGTGAAAGGCTGTGTTCCTCCAAATCCTCAGCTGCCATTGCTACAAATCAAGTGTATTTGGAAGGATTTTGGAGAAAGGTTAAAACCTATTTATGCACTGTGTCCAGGCACTAAACACCTGTGACATAGATGATCACAACACCAGCTACGCACGTGGGAAGTGCAGAAAGTAACTCTACCCTCATCAGGGGATTTGCATGCCTTTAAGACATTTGGCCCATTTCATCTTCCTAAAAGAAGAGCAAGATCTCATTGACGTTTTGGGAAAATGGCTGCTAACCACCACTACCAAAGAGTCACCTTGTAGCAAGCCCATTCAAGATATTTTCTGGAACCATTTGTAAGATGAAATTGAATTTTTGAAGGTACCTAATTACAGGTACTTTCTTCCCTCTATTTATTGTGTGCTTTTTCTCCTGTAAATCTCTTAGAAGAACAGAAACAGCTTTACATTTGGGGAAATATTATACTTTTCATGGATCTGAAAAATGGGAGATTTTAGAACTGTCCCTAAAGGATACACAACAGTAAGGCTGACCTAAGCCTCAGGGCCAGCTTTATGTGACCAAGCTTTTATTTCTTTTACAACCCGAGTTTTATGATAGTAGCTAAATAAAATACTTAAAAAAAAATCATAATCTAGGCAACACATTTTGACAGGTGATATCTATTAGCTTTTAAATATAATGTGAATTATAGGTCAACACAATGTGCCTTAACAGCACATATACTGAGATCCTTATCCTCACTCTGTACCAGCAAAAATTAAATTCTTTTTAAATTAACGAATGCCATTTATGAAATATCATAGTATACGTCTACCAAATTAGTATTTAGGAATTTAGACAACTGTAACAGAAAGCCTATTTGGATATTTTGTTCTCAGGTAACCTTTTTATTAAGGCTTTAATTACACTAGTACAGAAGAAATAGCCCTTTTAATATGCTGTGCATAGAAACCATTCTTTTCCAATTAGCATTATTCATTTCTACTAGTACAGTACTGCTGACATTGCCAGACAAGGTTTTAAATTCATTTATATCCTCAAAATTTGCAGATGCAATTGATTTTTATCATGTTCAGCAGAAACTTCCCTCTTTTCTCTCCCCTTCTCTAGATCTTTCAACAGGGACTAATAATTTACCTGCACATTGATAATTTTGCTAATCTTGCAACAAAACTCAAGGAAAAGAATGTAATCGCATATTACACTGAACACTATTTAATTCTATACTATGCATTAAGATGGTGGCACCTCAGGCACTCCTGTTCAGATACTTCTAGTTACACACAAACTGGCTACATGAGATTGTCTTCCCGGCTAGCTCCAGCCCACCATGAAAGCTAGATTATAATGAACACTATTGCATTTTGTACACTATTTTCATACTTCCACATTGCTACTCAAGGTTGGTGTTATTTTGTATTTAAATACTTACACTTTTATATAACATAGACTTTATGCTACTAATTAGACAAAAAGATGGGAACTGCTGTTGCTAGTGTAGAAAGTTAATGATAACATATTTGCAGAGCTAATTTCTCCTTGTGTTCCACTGGCTGGAGAATATTTTGCAATAATGTATTCAGAATGGAGATAATGACAGATTTATCTGCTGTGTTATTAAGACAGTCATTTACAGAGTTCAGATATCAGACACTAATAAAAAGTTTTATCTGAAAAAAAGATTATTGTACATTTTAATT
The DNA here is from genome assembly GCF_031753505.1 of Anomalospiza imberbis. Classification (NCBI taxonomy): domain Eukaryota; kingdom Metazoa; phylum Chordata; class Aves; order Passeriformes; family Viduidae; genus Anomalospiza; species Anomalospiza imberbis. The sequence goes on along the minus strand of NC_089688.1, from coordinate 8,694,690 downwards.
ATAAAGCACTAACAGTTCAGCAGCTTTAAATTCATAATTTAATGCCTACCTCCTGATGTTTACTCATTCTAAAGGATCTGCAAAATTATTAACTTCCATAATAATTATGTAAATCTGAGGACTTCCTGAAATACTACATCAACTATATTCTCATACAAATAAACTTTAGGTCAAAGACTGAACTGTGTGTCAGATCACATTATCCAGTTGCCAGGGCACACTGTCAAATCTTAAAACAAGTGAAAAAGGAATATAACTAATTTGAGTTGGGGATCTGTTTCCGTACATAAAGAAAACCCTTTACTCCCTCCCCATAAAACCTCAAGAACTACTGTTATCCCTAGCTGTGAACTCAGTTTTTCACCAGTCTTGAGCCCATGTTTCCCACAGCTAACATTATATGCCTCCTGTTCAAGGGAAGAGCTGCATTTCCCTTTATTTTGCAGGAAAGAAAGCTGCAAAGTTAATTAACTGAGCTGGCAATGCATAAATGTTATTCAGCCCAGTTATTTAATAGAATGAGCTCTTTTTACAGGTAGTGCCACACAAGTATTAATGATTCAGCTACAATCCCAGTCCAGATTAAAAAGCACTTAGGAGGTGGAATGAAGAAAGGGCTTCAAACCCATGGGTTATGTCTTTGTGTCTGAACAGTCAGAACAGCAGGTTTGATGATCCAACACCATTTAAACCAGAACCTCAGCTATTACAGGCCATTACTCACATTTATCTGGCCTATATTCTACCAGGATGTTATGTTTCTTCTGAAATTCAAAACAGATAGAATTGAAGAACATAGCCTTAAACAGACAATTTCTGCACAGTATCTGTGCAGAGCACATAATGCTCCTTATATACCCCTGACCTTCAGCAGTGGATTTAGCATTTAGTGATTACTTTAATCACACAGACAGATAAGAGGGGCTGCCTTTGTGTTCCGAGTACCTACTTGATTTAGAGGAGAAATCATTTGACCAAGAGCTCCAGCTAACTACATGCTGTTCCTGAAAGTTATTTTGTCAAGTACAATACATGCATTCAAATCCCATTGCATTATCATGCTACAGTTTAAATAAAATTGTAATAAAAGCACTCTTCAACAAATAAACCTGAGTTTAAAGTTACAACAACAAACTTCATGGATTTTTCAGAATATTTTCTGCAAGGAAAGAAAACAAAAGCTTGTTACTTCTATCATGACTGTTTACCCAAAAGGGAAAAATAACCCATCTTCTGCTGGAACTGCTTTGAATACAAAATTGGTTATTTGCTGAAATCAAACCTTCTGTTAAAGTGTTAAGAGCTCTAGTGAAACATCCATTGGGATTATTTCTCAGATCTGACACAGTATTTTTGATCAAGACAGAAAATATTGTCTACCTCAGAATAACTAACACCTTACCTCTTAGAGCACCTGCACAGCCATGTTTAAAACTCTGTTTTACTCAGAGCAGAGACCTGAACTGCCTCCCCGATAAACTGGGATTTTTTGATCCCCAGGTGCCAGAACCCATTTCTCTGGTCCAACAAGTATTATTTAAATGGAATGCAACTACAGAATTTGCTCCCTCTCTCCTTGTCTGAAACAGACATTACACTTGTGTTTGATGAGACATACAACCTTATCACACAAATGCCCTGTACACTCAACTGCCATTTATAGTACAGATGCTGTCTACTAGAACATCTCAAATAAACAATACCAAATCAGGAGGCTGAGGAGTTACTTGTAGGGCTCAGGCTCACAGAAACACAATCATTTCTGATGTAGCTGTAAACATACCAGAACTGGCTTGCAAATTAGTTTGAAAGCAAACATACCACTTCAGATAGCTGGCACTCTCCTAGGATACTGACATTGTTTGTATATATAACAAATAATTGCAGGTAATAAAATTCAGAATGCTGTAACTTCAGATGAGGTGACTGCTACTCGAGAAGTAATCAACAAATTGAACAGATTATCACAAAGAAATGCTGATGCCCACAGAACAGTTGTTCTATCAAAAAAATAGATAGTAAAGTTTTGGAGTGTCCTGAAAATCTGGCCTGGAAGTATTTAATCTTCCTCTCAGAAGGGAATATTTTAAGTTAAACTGTAAGAAGGTTGGAAGAATGTGAAACTGCTAAGCCATTAGAAATCACTACAGTTTGTCTAGGCATAAGGCAGTCATTATATTAAATGGCTCACTTCCTTCTCAGAAGTTGACTCAATCAGTTGAACTTTAAAAGAAAAAGGAAACATCTCTACTGAGCACAGGTTAAAGAGGAAGACTCCTAGACTTCTAGTGGACATCAGACTTATTTGTTAGTTTAATAGAATATCAATTATTCTAAATACTAATCTATAGCTTTTGGTATCATAAAGGACTTCTTATTTGGAGATTAAGAAAAACCCTCTCAAAGCTGCAGTTGCAGCTTTAGGACAGCTTCTCAGCAGTCTGACACACCAAAGGTGGATGCTTAACAGGTGATGTGGTACCAGAACTTCAAGAGAACTTGCTGAATTGTTTCAGTTCACTCAGTACAGGTAAACTGCATTTTTCTGATCATAGTTTATGTACAGCACCACATGGCCATTCAAAGGACAGCTGCAGAATGCACAGAGCCTGACCCAGATCTTCTGAGGCTTCCCCACATTCAAGAATAGAAGGAAAAAAGTGAAGAGGGACTGCCTTCCCTCCTCAGCTGCCTGTTGTAAGGCACTGATACACAACAGCCCACAGGAAATGAATACTCTCACATAGCTCTTCTAAAGCAGAGGCAGTGACAGCCAGAGGTTGGCATATGTATGCTAGGGAGTGGAGGAGGGACAGGAAGCAATCAGCAAGAGATGTTGATAAAAGAGCCTAACAACTCTGAGAAAAAAAATCCTTCCTGCTCCTGCAGAGACAGACTGCAAAATGCTAGACCAGGGTTTTCCCCCAGACTCAAAAAGCTGTTTCAGGCTGCTTGTAGCAGAGTCAGTATACAGATCAGCTAATTTAATTCTTTTTGTAGCAGTGTTTGCTATTTTCCCTCCCTGGACTTACATATTCACCAGATTTCAACCTTTTCATCACTTAATCGAATAAAGAAAAGTATTTCTTGAAGGTTTTTGTTTTGTTTAAACACTATCTCCTGTTTCAGGCTCTGGCTTTTGATTTGGAACCCAACCTCTCTATTAGGAAATACAAAACTGAATAGATAACTGCAGAGTGAATATACCAGTCATGGGTTACCACAGTGATTTAGATAATATTTTCACTACCTCAGATAATGATTGTTCCTTCACACATTTCAGTGCATTGCATCACCTGCAAGCCAGCCTGTCTCACTAGAAAAGTTCATTGTTCAGAAATAAAGATTCAGAATTATATGAAGACGTTCTGTTATTGCATCCAACCATGTACAATCGTACCATCTTAGGTAACATGGCAACTGAGCACTTAGATAATTAACTATGTCCAAAAGCCTTCTTACAGAGGATTAGGTCTATAAAATTAATGAATTCTGCTTGCTTCCAGACAGTTCAAGCAGTAGGAGAAAATAAACAGCTTTTCTGCCCACGTCAATTTGGAAAGACCAGATTTATGTATATGATCATGCCATTGGTGACAGCGCTTAGCACTGTCAACAACCTGCAAGTCTCATTCATTTCAGCAGGGCTGACAGATGCTTAGCTTTAAGCCTGTCAGTACTGTTTTCCTATGTCTGCTACCTGCTCATGACATCGCATGACAGAATTTGACATCTCATAACAGAATTTGACATCTCATAACAGAATTTTTCTAGTGGGTACAATGGTCTGCAGGGTGGGGACTGGAAAAATAGTTTACAGATGATTTCCCGATACTATTGTTAAAGGAGAGTGAAAGCTGCAGAGTGACCTTAACTCTTCCCTACTTGTTTTTGTCTCCTGTTTTCTTGTTCCCATCCCCTATGTTAGTCAGGCATTTATTTTTAGATAAAGAACAGATAAGCAGAACAATCCATTTCAGGGGAACATATCTTCACCTGTCACCCAGCTGACTGACTGTGCCTCCTGTGCATTATGCTGCTGACTATTCAGCAATGAGCTGATCACCTGGGCCTACCTGAATGGAAGAAAATGCAGTGTCTGAGACACCATTTTAAAGATTTCTTTAGAAGTGAACTGGTATGCCAAACAGCTCTGCATAATTCCCTTCCTCATCCACTGTGTTAAGAACATTTTTCCTGAACAGAAGCATTAGCAATCCCACAATCCTGTATTGTGCTTTTCTCAGCAGGTTTCAAAGACCCTCAGGATTTCTCCCCTACTCTCCAGGTAAAGTGTGAGGTGGGTAGGAATTGTATAGGGCTGGCTGACAGAGGGGCAGGTCAACAGGTCAACCTTATGTCCATGCATGGCCTAGCTTCATAATGGCACAATACTGGTGCCATCTTTTGGGAGGGTGCTTGGAAACATCTTGGTCTAATACTATAGATGGGATGAACAACCCTGCTGTGTTAGATTCCTTCCATCATTTTTCTCAGGAGTTTAGAGGCAGTGCTGTATGACAGAAGAGCACAGAGCCTTCATGAAAAAGAAGGTATCCTTCTGTTTTCTGTGTCCCACCCACAGACAGTCCAATTAATTGAGGGCAGTCAGAGCACAATGAACATGTCTGCATGCAAACCCAGTCTGCAGGCTTAGAAGGACACTGTGCACATGTAGCCAAAAGGGCCATGGCACATCTGCCATGGTACATCAAAAGCAATTATAATACTCTAAGTTTAAGTATTTGGAGTTTAGGACTCATCTTGCACATAGAAAGTCTAATCTCATCTCAGGGCAGCTGTGGATCAAAACCAGTCCATAAATAGGTGTACAGCATCCACTAGCAACATTTAGAGCTGTGTGCCCTTTCCAAGAAGGAGATCTTTCTCAGTTATCTTCTCTCCCCTCCTCCCCATCAGGAATATCTTAAAATTTAAGTACAGCTTCCCTTTTCCCACCTCAATAAGACTGCAGCTATGGCTGAGTTCATAGGTCAGCTCACTTATGACTGAAATTTCTGATTTGGTTTGGAGATGTATTTATGTGATAGATGATAAAGAAGAAAAACAGATCATCAAAAGTCATGTATTACACTGTGTTCCAACTAAAAACATCACAACCAGCAGGCATAACTATCCCAGCTCCGCCTGAAAGAGGCTATGCTTCTGCCCTCATAAGGCAGGCTCTAAAATCCAATCCCATCCCAAAGCTGTGATCCCAGGTAAAAACTGGGCCTCACTGGGAAGAGTGTAAAAACATTTAACAGTGCTTTCTGACACTGCTATGGTTGAAAATGCAGTCAGGTCTGTGAAGGGCTAATTCCTTCACACCTCTGGGAATTCAGCTGTTGCAGTTTCACTTCTGCTCCTCCTATACTCTCAAAAGCCTCATGAGAATCATACAGCCTTTGGGCATAGTGTTTAGCTTTCACAGATTACAATCTGAGACAATGAGCTCTTTGGGAAACAATTGGCTTTTCATTACTGATTGTGTCACATACACTGCAAGTGCTATAGCCCTGGCCCATGGCTGACAGACTCTAGGTATGACTGAATGACTTACAAGAAAATAATCAACACCATACAGTGCAGGCTGCAAAGTGTCATGAAAATGCCTACAAAAATATGGTGACACCTCTCTGTACTTACCTTGGGTGGGATGAGAAAAGAAATACCAACACTATTTACAGAAGCAAAATTAATCTGAGTTTATGAAGGGAGTTTATTTTTGTAGATAGGAGGTATTTTAGGTTGTCTTTTGCTTGTTTGCTTTTGATAAAACTGGCAGAACAGGCTTCTTTGCAATTACTATGCTGCAAAAGGAGTTATGAAAAGTATGTCTCATCATCATAGTATTAAGGTAAACATGGCTCTGTCTTCCAAGAAAGAGATAATGTGCATAAGAACAAGGGAGATCAGATGATGCCGTTTCACAGGACGAATATGAAATAGCATAGCTAAGATTTCAGAAGCACACCAAGTGACTTTGAAACACATGCAGAGATATACATTTTGTACCCACAACTTAACAGACTGTATTTTTTTCCCTATGAAAAAAACAACATAGTCTTAAAAGCAGTGTAGGTGGCTTTTTTATTATTATTTTTGCAGTGGAACAGACACTTTATTTGCATTCTACTTGTTTGTCTGATTAAATCATTCTGGTATTTCTCTTACATACTGTTATGTAAGTAACCTCTCTTGTCACTGTACTGCAAAATAAGCCTTCTGCAGGTGATTTGTGGAGGAGCCAAGACCTCTCTAGAAAGATCTGAACATTCTGGAGCAGATTTGAGACTGCCAGAAACAAGAAAAGAAGAAGGGAGCTACCAGAAGTCACACAGAAGTGTCTTACAAGAGAAAAGTAGGTAAGGAAAACACAAATTTCCTGAAAACTATTCAATGTTAAAAATATTTAAGAAACGTAGCTAATTCAGGTAATAGGAGTACTGAACTGCAACACCTTAAAATAATGCTTCAAGGGGAAGAGAAAAGAAAAAAGCAGCTAGGAGATACATGGCTGTAATTGACAGATACACTAAGTAATTAATTATTAAATCCATGCTGTTTGTCAGCTGCAAATGGAAGGCTTCTGCATAATTTAAGACAGTATTTTAAGAACTACTGAGTCTTCTGCTTGACATGTCTAATTTTTATCTAACTATTATTGCACCCCATCACAAGAGGGGACACATCCCTGTCTTTGTTCACTTTTAACACCTGATTTCACATACTTACAAGCAGTCACATGTTTATTTTCTAGAAATATAATTCTATATTCCCATTCAGAGTTGTTCTATTCCCTTCCCCCCAAATTGCACCAGTGAGGCCCCTATCAGCAGAAAAAGAGACAACACTGTACAGAATAGAACTGCAAGCTTACTTAAAAGCGACAGTATCACCATCCATACACAAATACTAACCAGAACTGTCTTCCTGAGGCATTATCAGTGCCAGGTTGTACTTCAAACTGGCACATTTCTAGTTCACATTATATTGTCTTTATCCACACCTAGGTGCAAAGATCTTCAGTTCTGCTAGGCCAGGTCAAAGTGTACATATGACTGCTATTTTCCAGCCCAAACCAGCTCAACAAGGTTTTTTTGCACACTTACTCTGGAGATGGTCAAGGGCATGTTGAAGTCCTTGCCCCCTTGCAGTCGGAAGCCCCACGGTCCAGGTCCATTCAGAGTCACACTGTAAGCCATGTTGTACCACTTTCACAGGCAGCAACAGGGCACTGCAGAACAGAAGAATGGGGCAGACAGAAAAAAGTGTGAAAAAACAGACTGAGAACAGGGTAGGGTTTTATATAAACGAAAGCAATTCTCTCTCTGCCTTGCCTGTTCAGTCGTGCTCTGATACCACCTAAGAATAGATGGGAGCTATAATGCAGATGCTGATATCCCAGCTGAGTAGGGCCCATAAAAGGTTTGTAACCAGACACCTACTATGCAAAGACTTCATGACTCAGAGGTCTAATATAGTCCCCACGGAAGGGGACAGATCTTTCTAGGCTCCTCAAGCCCCTCATGCTGCTCAGTTACTTTATGGACAAAACACATGTTTTAATAAAACAAGCAAAGTTCTACTCTAAAATCCCAAACACTAAGTCTCTTCTGTAACCTGTTAACAACTACAAAGCCGTTTTTAAATTCTGCTTCAGCACATAGGTATCTTGCACTGTGACATATAATACAAGTTCTTTCTATGTAGATCTTTCTACATGTAGCAGAAAAGGACCAAGAAAATGTTAACCTTCTTTTGCAATCCTTTGTTAAACTGAAAAAAGATATACTACATGTATTTAGCATCATCCAAAAAAAAAAAAAAAAAAAAAATCCACAACTTCATGTTTGGCTCTTGGTTCCACAGCCTTTGCTTTCCCTAGGAAAAATTAACATTTCTTTTTTCTGAATACAGAAAGATCGTGGGATACTTCTAATCAGCATATAATTTCTGTGATAAAAGCATGGTTTCACTATGTACCTGTTTCATCATTTCAATACAAGTCTTCTAAAGGTGTGACACTTGAATTAGAGTCTAAGAATACAAATAGTTAGCTAATTGCTTCCTTAATTAATTCCTTGATTTTTTCATAGCTTACATTCCAGTTCTTAGGAGTTCCATAAAACTATAACCCTTGTTCAGTAATGCTGGATAGCATTTCTGCCCTAGATTGGAAATTGCTAAAATACAGAGGGAATGAGGGTAGGGAAGAAGCTGTTGGCAGAATTACAGATATAAATAAAAAGTTTCTGCTCTCAGGGTACAGCTACAAACATTAAATAATGCTCACCCCTTTCAAGTCATTAATTTGTGCAGGACCTCCAGAACCTCTCTTCTGTATCTTCACAGTATTTATCCTCCTTTATCCTCTGGTTAGAAAGAAATTGCCATTATATTTAAAAGGGGGCGGGGGGGGAAATGTCCTCCAAACATGGGTTCTACTTTGATAATCAAAAAGGCAAGCAAACCCACACAATGCACTAGAGTGAGGCAGCTCAGCTTGAACATTGATCACCCTGCCCATATACCTACCTTAAAAACATGACAAATATCTGATTACAAAACAGCAGAGAGCAAACACTACCAGGAATTCAGTCTTTGTCAAAGATAATGGTCAATAATTTTTTAAAACCATGAAGCAAAAAAAGTTTCTGTCTAGCATTCACAGTGCCAGAAAAGCCATTTGTACAAGGGAATAATTAATCTCTGCATAGGCACTAGACTAAGCCATATAGCCTTCTGTTTTAGCCAGAGGTCCACAATAAACCACAGCAATTCACACAGATTTAAATAAAAGTTACGCTAAGCCAGTGGAACTGGCCCCAACCAAAATGAAAGCAAATAGCAAGATACAGCCTGAGAATAAAGCAAGGTTTTGAGGTCTCACAAATACCTCAAAGGTACATTTACATTAAGAGTATTTATAATCTGTCCTCTAAGTCCAGAACCACTGATGTTTGGATGATTATTTTGAGGAGAGGCAAAACTGACTTGTTGGACTTAAAATGGCAGAGTTTCCTAGCCTGCCAGTTTATCTAGTACTGATTTTTTTTTTTGAAAGCCAAATGCACACATAAAAGTTTGAAGGTATATTCTCATTGTACTTTTACTTTTCCTAGGAATTCACTGCTTTTTTTAGTGCCCTTTCTTGGCTCCATTTCAAGAGTTCAGGAGAACAGAATAAAAGCAGGAATAAGATAAACATAACAAGTTGTTGCTTCACTACTACAGACAGTATCACATAAATAAGTATTAGAAGAAAGACCACAGTTTCATGGACTTAAAATTCTGTGCATATTACCTTCCCATACCTAAATCTTCAGTCATTTGTGTAAATAACAGAAAAGGGGGGAAGCAAAACCCAGAACAGAATAAAACCACACAACAAACTGAATAGAGCTAAGCACTAAGAAACAGAGATGTTGTTTAATCAAACACTATGTGCATCTGTCCTACTTTCACACCTATAACATAGTATTTTCTTATCAGGACATCAGAAAGGATGTGAGAGATCCTTCAGGCTGAGTGGCGCGCTACAAAATGAGAGCGGGCATCGCTTTCGGGGCTCTGTCATTTGAATGAAATGTTAAACTGAGGTCACTTGTTCCTACTCCTTCGGTTTCTGTCCGTGTCTGCCCCAGTGTTCAGCAGGGCCTGGCATTTTTAAAAGGAAAGTATAGAGGATATGCCAGCATCCTGGCCAACATTTCCCTTCAACACATCAGTACCACAGCTCTTTCATGCATCTGTACTACCCCTACCAGGTGCAATTCAAAGAATATTCCAGAGTTTTCTTGCTCCAAGCCTCTTCTGTCTGTATCCCCTCTGCCTGCCTGAAGAAAGCTCTGCTCCTAATACTGTAGTTAAAATGGTTCAGAAGCTCAGGCTGTAGTCACAGGTCCATTTGTTAGGGACACCCTTAGCACAGGTCTCACCTTCTACAGACTTTCAGCACAATCAGCCTCTAAATAATAAAGCTGGTGATCCACCCAGATGGCTGTTTCAGCCCTGCCCTGTTTTTAAAGGTGAGACATCAGTGCAGAAGGTACAGTGCTGCCACAGCTACCAGCACAAACCTCAGCAAAACCTTCTGGGAAACCAGAGGCTGAAATAAACTGTGTGTACAGAACTGTCAATTTCCTTGTTTTTTTCGGAGGCTTCTGATGTTTAGATTAGGTTTTAAGTTGCTTTACATAATTGCCTGCTATTCTGTTTCAAAAATAATTTTTGTTTGCTCAGATTTTTCTCTCATGGTGTGCCTTCTTCCCTACATTCTCTGGCTATGTCAAAATCCATGACTTGCTTAAAGCTCCCTCCCTTCAGAGAGAAGCTATGCTGAGTGCTGAGTCAGATGAGGTCACTGATGTAAGGGGTGACATTTAAACAAAAAACATATTCCAGGAGCAGGGTGACATTCTCTCTACACATATCAAATCAGAGGATTTTCCAGAGCTCCCCAGGCAGCCCCCCTCCTGCCCCAAGCTATTCCCAGCTGACTGATGGGAACAGTTGCGAGGAAGCTGGATGGGTACCAGGCAGAGAAGAGTGCCACCACCTCCAGTAAATGCCTCTGAGCCCAAGCAGAGCTGTCCTTCCACAAGCCCAGCAGAGATGTTACACCAGCGGAAACAATTCCCACGTGCTAGGGGACCGTGCTGTGCGTATTACAGTGAACTGACTTTGGGAGAGCCACAGCTGCATGCTTGGGAGTGCACAGACATGAAGTGAATGAAATAAAAGTCACTAGTATCAACGCTAAATTAAGGTGGAAGGAAACAAGTAATGGAAATTCCAATTGTTAAAGTTGCTACTACTTCACAAAGCTGGACACATTAGTCAGGGGTTATATTTTAGCTCCCGAGGCCCAGGGGAGACTTGAATTACTGTTACTGCAGCAACAAGGTTGTATCATTTGGATCATCAAGGATTGCTTGAGAGCTTGACTTCTCAGCTGCAAAAGACTATGAATCTCTGGCAAATAAAAAGATGCATAAAAGGTCATGGTTTCAATGTTTTATGTTTAGACAAGTGAAAGATTTGTGCCATGCATGAATAAATTATCATCTCCTCTTTAATAGAAAGATGTTCAAGCTGGATAGACTTTCCCTTAGGAAAAAAAACAAAAACAAACCCAATCAAACAAACAAATCCAAACAAAAACCAAACAACTAAACAAAAAAAAAAAAAAAAAAAAAAAAAAAAAACCCAGCAAAAAGATTGTCTTTCTTTCAGTCTCCCTCACCTGAGGGAGTGGCAGTACAAGAAGGCAGCATTCAGCTTTATGACAAACACCCTTTTTGTCCCATGGATTCCCGCACTATCCCCAGTACAATTATCTACAATCCTTCAGAAGAGTGGGAAGCAGGGTGAATGGAGCCTTTGAAGAAACTACTCACTACACATATGCATGAAGAAAAGCCAAGCTTTGACCCAGTTGTTCAATATATGCAATCCTAGAGTTTTCCAAAGTTTTGAATCAATCCAATGCTAAGTACATTTCACATGAAATCAACAGCTGCATTTGGGGACTGATCTTCATTGTCATCCACAGGAGGAAATAGTAGACATTTACTATGTATTAGCTAAGCGGTGCTAAGGAATTTGAAACTGACACATTAGTGATGGGGAAAAAAAATTAGCTCTGAACTCCTACCTTGCCAGTGGCAAACTGAATATAAAATTAATTATCAAGAGCAAAAATATTTTCCCCCACAAGTTCAATATTGCTTCCAAAGTAAGACTATTCTGCAAAACAGCTCATTGTGATCTCCTTTCCTTCACTGCTGAACTCTGAACTGAGTTGAGCTAATTCTACTTGTACTTTGTTTCACCTATTAATTTAAAATCCTTCAATTCTCACAGGCCTTAGGATTTCTGAGTTCATTTTAGCCCCTTTATCAAGTTGTCCTAAGTCTTGATCTTTCTCAAGCCACTAAATTTTCTATCACACTTGGCTTTACCACGTTCTGCTTTGTCAATACCTTACTAAGACTGTGCTTTGTGAGCTCCAGAAAAAGCCGATAATGCTGGGGAGATATGTTAGAGCAATATAACGATAGAACATTATCTTCCTTCTCTATAATATAATGCCTTCAGAAATGCAGCTCAAATGTTTCCTGTTTGGCTGTTTGCTGCTGCCAGTATCTCTTCACCAATTAACCGTATTGGCTATCTACCCCTCCCTCTAGATCCTTCGCCATGACTATTTCCATCTTAAAAAAAAAAAAAAAAAAAAAAAACCAAAAAAACCCCAAACCTGTATGTCACATTTTTTTATCTCTACTGCATGGCCTTTTTTTCCCTACACCAACCACCTTTCACTACCATAAAAAATTTGGTATACAACACAGTTTAGTCAGAACCAAATTTTTAAATATATGAAGATTTTTTGGTAACTGTATTAAACTGGAAACCTATGGAGAGACAGATTCACCATGAAAGGGAAGGGGAAGATACCTCTCCAGACTGTGAAGACTTAAGTGTATGTTAGTAAGTTCTCACCTTACAAGCCTTTCAGTCATTTTTTTATAGACACTACACCATGTAATACTTACGACTTCTATGGTACTTAACCATCCCATGATAAGAAAATTTCTTCTTTTAAGGTAAAGAACATCTAAACACCTGTTGTTTTAACCATGTCCTGTTCATAAACATAACCACAGCATTAGGTTACCCACTTTAGGTGAGAAAATGTGACAACAGCAGCAAACTGGACTAAAACACAGGGCTCGGTTTCTAATACACGTACTTGAGGCAGAAAAAGAAGTCTGCAAAATGTGTCACTGTTCAGTTTTCATTGTTGTTCTTCAACTCTGGGCTGAAACCAGGAAAGTTTACAGCAATCCTGTGACTACTGTAATCTGTACCTTGCTGCACGGGAACCTAATTGACTGTTTGGCCTCAGAAAAGAGAAAACAGTGAACGAAAAAAATCCAAGCAAAGCCAAAGACATCACAGTCAGCTCCACACAGAGCAGGGACTGAGCTCTGATATCGAGGTCACAGGATCTCTGAGGGGGCAGGCTTTGCCTCCTGCCAGCCCGAGGTCTGGCACAGCGCGGGGAGCGCGCAAGGAGCCTTGCGAGAAGGATCCTGTGCCGTCAGTGTCATTTGGCCATCGCAGATTCCTCAGGGATCATCACGGCAAGCTGATGTAGCGGCGCGCCTATAACCACAAAGTTGCAAGATAACTAAGCAGTCTCCCAAAAGTTACACTTCAGCCTCGCCTACTCACTTCTGCCTTCCCAGCAAGGGCTCTCCAGGTTTTAATTTTCCACTAGAGACACGCTGTAGTCGCGGCGCGACCCACCTTGCCCGCTCGCAGCGTCTCGCTCACCGGTACCTCCGGGCCGAGCGGCCGCCCCCCGCCACCTCCGGCCGCGCAGCGCTGCCCGGGCCGCGCCGGGTGGGTCCCGGTCCCGGTCCCGCCCCTGCGGGAGCCGCGGCTGCCGCAGCCACGGACATCGCCCCCGCAGCCAGGGGGCGGCCGCGCCCGGGGCCGAGGGAAGCGCTGAGGCACCCGCCCGCCCCCGTGGCGAGGAAAGAGCCGCTGGCCCGCAGGTGGAGCCTTTAAAGCGCCCGGGCCGCCGGGAGTGCCGCGCTGAGGGCGGCGGCCTCTCCCCGTCCCGCCGCGAGGGGGCGCTGGGCGGGCGAGGCGCCGCGGGTGGGGATTTGCCTCAAGCGGTGGCGCAGGGACCGATCCGCGAGAAGCCGCTGCCGGCGGTGTGTAAATATCCGAGTTTGGGCCGAGATCACCTCGGGGCCGCGGTGGCAGAGCGGGAAGGTTACACAGAGCTGTGGGGAGCGGTTCGGCCGAGCTCCGGGGCAGCAGGTATCCCGGGGGGCGGGCGTTCCGCGTCTGAGCCCTCAGGGAAGGATGCGAGGGATGAAATGGCGGCGGGAGCGGGGGGGCTGCGCCCGCGGGTGGGACCAGGAACGCTCTGGAAGGCGGCGAGGGCGGCCGGGAGGGGCTGCTGTCCTGCCCAAGTTCAGCAAAAGCTCTTGAGCCTTGTGTGTTAATGCATTGCGGGCTTGGAGCCCGCAGCCTTCAGCCCCTTCGCTCACCGCCGGAACACCAGTGAGAATGATGGTTTCATTCACTGACCCGCAGGAAAAGTGGAAGCGAGGGTGTTTCCCCCCAGAGATTCACCGGTGCTGATAAGCAATGGTCGTTTTAGTTAAATGGAAAAGTTAAAACGACATCCCGAAAGAAGACAAAGGGTTTGGAAGACAAAAAATGCAGAACGAACAATTTAATTGCCCACCAGGATACTGATGCTGAGATGATTTTAGAGATTGAGCCTTGTGGTGCCTTCACATGGTCCTGCTGAGTTCTGTCAAGGACCAGGCAGCCCGCTGCATACATCCCTCTATTCAGCAGTTCTGTTTGGTTTGCTTTCTTGGCTTTTTATGTTATGCTCCCCAAAGTATCCTGAAGAAAGTCAGCTGATTTCTCAGTGAAATGACAGCGCCACTGCTTTATGAGTTTGTTAAAAAAATTTAAAAAAGAGAAAAGCCTGTCCCCAGGCGTTGAACCGCTGGAAACGCGTGCGGTGCCCCGTGGCATCGGAGCCCCTTGGGATTTGCCCAGGAGCGAGAGTTCCCTGGGCTGGGAAGGTCCCGGGCAGGCGGCCCCGCGCTGGCTGCGCGGCGGAGCGGCCGTGCCGAGGGGCCGCGGCCGTGCCGAGGGGCCGCGGCCGTGCCGAGGGGCCGCGGCCGGTCAGCACCAGGGACAGGGCGGCGGCGCGGGCGGCAGCGGCCCCGCCGCGCGGGCCCGGGGCGAAACCCCCGCACTGAGGGGCCGCAAGGGCCGCGAGAAACACAGCAATGGAATCGCTGTGGAATCAATGGAATACACGGCCCTTCTGAGAAGTTTCTCAGCTCCAGCCTACTTAAAAGAGTCGCAGTTCAGGTTTAGTGTTTCTCGTCTTATGGAACCTCAAGTCTCTTTGCACTTTAAGTCCAATGTACAGGATGCATAGACAAGGCCAGGAAAAATTGATCTAAATTATTTCTGTATTTATCCTTGGCCAAAATTAATATTCATATGGATTACGACTTAATAGTAGTTGCAAAAATATTCCACTGACAAATTGGCGTATATCCCCAATGGAAACATTTTGCGTCTTGTGATGAGGTTAGCAACCTCATAAAGTAGCGTATTTGGTGATTTGGGCTGGAAAACATGATCCAGATGGTGGGAAATAATGCTTATTTCATGATGTTCTGTTAGATTATCCCATTCTATGTGTGATAGAAAAAAATCGTATTTAGATTTAAGGATTTATACCTGCGCCTTTCCAAGGCCTTCGATAACCTGCTTTTCTGCTCCCTGGTAAAAGTATCAGCAAGGATGACTGGGAAGTGGCCAATAATCCTGTTCAGATGAGTGGTGGATCAGTTTTGCTTCAGACTTTGTTTTTGTTTGAAACAGGATGAAATACACAAGCTTGTATGTTTCTCCATAGGTCACTCAAGGCTGGAGTACTTGAAAGTATGAGAGCTCAGTGCTTTCTGAAAGAGCCGGCAGTCTTGTTCCCAGAAACTTGTGCCTGTCATTTGGAAGGACAAAATCCTCTGTCCCATTTTTCTAGAAAGCACTAGTATTAAACACGTATTTTAAATGTGTATTCAGAAATGTGGCCGTGGAATAGTTCCCTGAAACACCATTGGGGTCACCACTTATTACGAAAAGCTGAGCACTGAGACTACACTGGCTGGGCCGTCTTGTGCAAACAATCCTATTTGCTTTCTGGAAAGTAGCTTACTGATAGATTTAGCTGTTTTCCTCAGTGACTCACTCAGTGATATTTGCTTTTGACCCATGAGTTTCAATCCAGCCTGGTCAATTTCCTTCACTGGAAAATTCAGATAGTTCTGTCAAGGGCTAGTTTTCTGCAAGTCTTTCTTCTGGTCTTTTATCCTTTCTTCCAATCACAATCTGATCTTCCAAACCGTTTCATCAGCTGTTCAGACTCAGATCAGTCTCAGAAACATTGTTTTTCTTTTAAATAGGCCCCTCATTTTCCTGCAGTATGGTTTCATAAGGTTTATCAGGTACTTTAGTAAGCTGTCTACACAGTTTATTTGCAGTAATTTTAAACTGAAGGTGCAACTCCCATGGATGGAAACTTAAAAGAATGACTGCTACCCAACAAGGCTGGCCTCCTCAGGTACTGAGAGGTTCCTCACCAATGATATTAGGAAAATTATCAAGTAAAGTACAGACATTGCAGCACAAAGTATGGATATGCTTTCTCCTGGGATAATGCTTTTGACATCTCATCTCACTCCCTGCCCAGCTGAAGGGGTTCTGAGTTCAGAAATAAACTAGTGATGAGTGTGGCTTTCTGAGAGCCCCGGCTGAGGAGCAAGTAACTGGGAAGAAGATACTGCCTTTGGTTTGGATGGGTTGTGTAGGTGTTATTTCTCTGGGGCAACACTGATGTGACTATTCAGACAGAAGTGCTGGCATTCGGAGGAGTGCAGATCTGGCCTGCATTTGCACTGTCATTTACCCAAACTGTAACAGCTCCAGTAAATGAGGCTGTTCCATTTCTGATTGCTTAGCAGTTCTCTTTTTCCCAGTTGTTTGCACATGCTGTGTAAGGGGGCAGGAGAGTCATTGGTTTGTTCCTTCTGTCACTGGCAAATAAATGGGCAATTTGCAAAACAACTGACAGTTTTCAATTCCTTTCTCACAAAATATTAGGAGGAATTTCTTTAAAATTAGGACTTTAGATATATCCAGTTAACAGTCTGATTCATGTGGGATTGTGTTCTGGCATTGGCAGAAAAGCTGCCAAAGGAATCTAATACTTTGGATCTCCAAAATTATTTTCTTTTGCAGAAAATCTTAGGAATGTGTAGCAAGCACAGCTCAGATGAGGGTCATATTTTTAGTGACTTTAGCAATTTTATCCTTGTAAGATAGAGATTCATCATTCCTATTTTCAGTCTTACATTAATAATTTTGCAGGCTTCCTAGTGTTGCCCACATATAAGAGCAAACAAACATACAAACAAAATAATCAAAATGTGAAGCTGTTACGTACAGTTCAATAGAACATTGAGAATTCCAATTCTGGAGTGTTGCTCAAACATGAAAAAGAAGGCTGTCTACATGATAACCTCCTTGGACTGTTCCTGTCATTTCCCTGGGCTATATTATTGCTGGAACAGGATGAAAACAGAGTTATGGCAGTAGGTAATTCAAGAGGAACTGTCAGCAGAATGAACCCCAGAAATGCTGCTTGACTTATAACCCTCACCGCTTTCATGCTAAATTTGGGCTAATCTGGCCCCAAAATGTCAGCACAAATGTCTTGTGCATTGATTTTAGATAGAACAAAAGCTGGAATTCTCTTAAAAAATGATATTTTCAGTTAGTTTGGCTAAATAAATGTTGTCCTCCTAATTCTAACTAATTGTTTAAGTGTAAATATTCAGCTGTAAATGCAGGCCCTTTATACAAAGGGAAAAGTGAATCTCTTCCCATTTGTTTCCTTTGGTATTTCTCAGCATCTCTCCATTGAAGATTGATTATCCATCATTGCATCTTTCTTACAACAGGCAGAGTTAATCTTCTGTTTGAGTATGTAGAACCTTCCTGAATTTGCCTTGCAGCACTCCAAGAGTAAATGATATGACCTTTTACAGATAATCTTGGGTACTGCACTAAATTGAATTGCCCAGTGCACAGAAGGAGTTAATGCCCTACTCTGACTCAGAACTTATCTGATAGTTACCACAGAGCAGTGTCAGCTGAGTAGCAGTCTTGTTCAGTTTGATTGCTTGGTGCCTTGAGCTGATGATTTTTTCAGTTGAGCCCATTGATTGATTGAAGCAGTTTTCATTGGGATGTCTGAAAACTGGGATAAATTTTGCTGAGGAAACTGTGAGCTACGTTTAATTTAGCTGCTGCTGGAGCCTGAGTGTGGTATGTGTTTTTCTTCTTTCTGGCATCTTGGTGCCCAGCCTTGAAGAAAGATCAAGAATATCTTGATAGTCAGGCGCTAAATATACAACTCACTAGATGGTAACTGAGCAATCAGTTCTGTCCTTGCACAATGTTTTCAGGCAGTAAGAAGAGCAAAAGACTAATAAAGAAAAGCACACCATGTCCACAAAATGCTCTAGACTATATCTGTACAATCCAAATAGGTAAAATAAATTTATTTTGTGGCTTTATTGGCAGTTTCAGTAATTCAAAGTTTGTTTAGGGCCAGCCAAGCTTTCCAACTGAGTTTCAGTGGGCTCTGGGGGGACAAGTGTGATACAAATTCGGGATCCTATTGTATAAGTAACTTGTTTCAATTCCCCCATTATTTAAAACAGAGCATGAGTTAACAAGAATAGAACTCCCAGACAAGTCAACAGAAATGTCTTATTCTTTATTAAATTTCTATTATTTTGTTCTTCAGCCCTTTCCTTTACATGCTGGATGTAAGTTGTAGAGGGGACAGAATTAAAGTTTCAGTGATAAACTTTTTTCCTCTTAGGAGCTCTTTCAAGTTTAGATCAAGTAAACTAGTAACAGTCAAATTTTACTGGAGTCAAATCATTCTGCTGGAACCAAGCCACTAGATCTTGGAAGGAGGAAGCAGAAAAAGACAAGTGCCTGCAAGTTAGTCACATGTTGAAACAGAAACATTACGGGGTCCTCTTGACTTGTCAAATCAACCAACATTTTGAGTGTATTGTGGTGTAACTTCCACAATACACTGTAATAGCTGTGAGTGTTGCATTTGGGAATTCCAAAGATTGTCAGCTGTTGAAGTTCAGTTGAATGTCCTTTGGAACACCAGAATCCTTTTTCAAATTTCTGTCTCCATTCCTGAGATACAAAACTGGAGAATAAATACTAGGATTGTGAAAATCTTAAGCAAGTAGTCACAAAGACACAAAGTGCTTAGCAGAGGATGTTGCTTTATCGCCACTGGACTTTTTGGTTTTTAACTGAAAGATTCAGAATTGATTTATGATCCTCATGAAGTTGCTTAATTACCATGATTTTCTGTTCAGAGAATTCCCCTTAAGTAGTGGATGAGAAACTCAGTTCCCATCAGGATCCACCGTGTATGGCTGAATTCTCGAAATCCTTTTGCTGTAAGTCTTTACTGCTATCATGCCATTCCTATTTGTATGGCTGTTCTGGTAAGACATCTGGCCTTGACCATCTTTTGGCTAAAGAAATGCCCTGATCCTAAACCCCAAATCCTGGGTTTCCCAGAAATGGCTTCCAGTGACGCTGGACAGTCAGCTGTGTTATTTTGAAAACTCCTGCAGTAATTTTATTTTTACAAGCTGGAATTCAGGCAGTTCACTCTGTTGCCATGTTCATGAACTGCTCTGAGAAGCAGTTGTCTTCATATTGTGACCCAGTAAAAATGGAGCAGATCCAGCTGTCATGGGACTCTTTCAGGAAATAGCACAATGAAGGGAAGCTGCAAGGTGCAGCTCTGTAACATGTGCTGTGGCCTCCTTAGCCTGGTCTCTAGAATCATTGTGGTCTGGCTCCTGCATGTGAGGAAAATCAAGGATTCAGTGAAAGGAGCAAGGAGAAATCTGACGCAAGATGGTAACTCTGAGTCCCTTTTCTGGCCCACAAACACAAAGAGAAGATGCCTGTTTCATATGAAGTTACTGTTTTTCAACATTTTTGGATTCCCTGATTTATTTGCAGTTAGTTTATTTTGATGCAGTGCTAATGGGTATCCTGAATTATGGTTTATTTCCTTCTTTTGCCTTTGGTCATAGTCTACCATCACAGTTTGGGGTAAAACAAGAATTAAAGTGGGTGTGATTTATTGAAATGGAGTTTCACGTCATGTTTCATGGAATTTACATGGTTTTAATTCCTTCAGGTGAAAAAAACTGGTATCTACAGTGCCTAAAGAGAACAGCTCTTTCTGTGTGAAACTTAATTCTCATCTAACTGAACATAATAATGCTGAACCTGAAAGGCTGGTGTGGCTCTTTCTTTTTCAGAGGAATGATTTTCAAAAGGAATCCATGCAGTGAATGTGATGAACCACCAATCTGCCTGATGCTACTACCCCAACTCTGTCCTTCATCAGATTAAGTTCTCTTCTTACTTCACTGAGCAGCAGCAGAAAGTGAGTTTTAACAAGTGCATCTGGAAAATAGCACTTTGAATAAGATCTATCAATACACATTAAGGGTTCTGCCATGTGCTTCTGTTACTCAGAGGCTTCAGCTGAGAACAGCAGCATCAAAAGGATTCATATTTTTAAATCACAGTTGGAGGGTTATTATAAGCCCAGACTCCATCTGTTTACATGTTAAGGTGGAAGCATAAATAGTTCCTTTAAAAGCCAGGAGGGAGGTGTGTTTAATTAATGCTGGTTTTGCCACCTGAGGGCATTGGGGCTGCTTGGAAGGGGGTACTAGAAGTGTGAACTACTAAAATTAGAAGAAGGTTGTGATACTGCTGAGAGGGCTTGAAAGCAAGACTGTCCATGGGATGAGTGTCAAGGAATGCTCGACTGCAGAACCTGGCAGGTAGGAGGGAGCGGAGTCCTGATCAAGAGATGAGGGTTTGAACAGGAAGTGAGGGGACAAATAGCTATTTCATAGCAGTTTCATGGAAAGTATAAGCAAGGGCTTTCCCTCTGGCCCTGTGGGTTAACTAGAGAAGAGCTGACTCGTCCCTCATTGCTGGAAGTAGGGAAAATGAGAAGAATCTCTAAGAGATGTGGGCTGAGCTAAGCAGGATTTCTGCAGTCTGCGCAAGAGGATGAAGGTGAGCAGTCACACTGGGAAAGAATTTGTAAGTTTAGATCTGAAACTTTTTGTCAAAAAAACCCCATTTTTTCTTTGTTTTTAAACCTTTCTTCTTTTCTTTTTTTCTTTAAAAGTGAACTTGTATAGCATATCTAATATAGACAAATAAGGGAAGAGGTATTACTGAAAACATTGTCATATGTTCAATTCTATGGTTTTGTGTTACAACCATGAACAGTCTGGTGTATGTTAATACTGCTGGGACTCTGGTGAGAACTGATTTCCTCGAAGTCACAGGTCAGCACTGGACAGTTACCTTAGAGATCCTGGCATGCTGTGGTAATAGCCACATGCTCCAGCCACTAGAAATGCTTCTATAAGCTTTTAAAAGTATAGTCTTATTCTTGCCTTCTTTCCTTCCTTTCATGGTGAGCCTCACTTTATTCTTAACAAAGCTTGGAGTTCAAGCTTTGATGAATTGTCCTATATTAAATCCTTTTATATTAATGGAGCTCTTTTATGCATGAAGGTAGCAGTTGGTCCTGAAAGTGTAACTCATGTCTGGACAGGGCAGAAACACCTATCTGATGTTTGGAGCTGGCTAAACCATACAGTGTTCACTGATTTTCATTCTAGGCAACATTCAGGGAAATTTGTGGAAATCTTGTTGGTTTGATTTTGTAGTGCTTCACCCAGCTTATATTACCCTTGTTTCCTGGATGACACTGCTTGTCAAGGATTCCCTTCTTCCGTGAGCAATTTCTGCCCCATTAATAGAGCAGAAAACCCTAAAAACAGTTCTACCACCTTGGCTTTGCTCACTTCAAGGGGCAAATCTTTATATTTCATATAGGGTTTTTGATCAAAAACATGCACACAATTGCATGCGACATATTTTTCTTAGTTACAACTTAACAATAAAATGCCTGATTCTACTAAACTCATGTTAACTGTAAACAACAACTGAAGAACTGAAGTCTGTGTTTTGGGCATCTGTAAATTATTTCTGTTGAGAAAAAGAATGCCTATGCATCCCTTATTGCCCTTCAGTAACAATCTGTGTCTTTCATATAATGATAGTGTAGTTTAGATGTTTTGATAACTTTACAGTAAATGAAGAAAATGTGAATAAAATAAATGGAAAAATTAAATTTTATTTCCAGTTGTGAACCTTGGAACAAACTGTAAAAGCTAGTTGAGAGTCACATGATGATGAAGAGCATATTATCTCTATTTCACAGGCAGAAACACTTAGACATGAGAAGATCAGATAATTTTCCCAAGATCACACAGAAAACATGGAAAAAGAAAAAATAGAATCTTGAACTTCTGATTCAAACTTGTATTCATTTTTTCAGGACTGTAATTTCTCCTTTTGGTAAGGGTTTGATATACCAAAGTGCTTGCTGCTTTCTACATCAAATCAAATTTGCAACTCAGCTCACCTATCAGTATTAGCCTTGGCTTTAAAAAGTCTGAAACTTAGAAAAAATATTAATGTAAAGTTCCATGGCGTTAGCAGCAAATACTAGTCTGGAAAAATATTCTAAAAATGCACTAACTTTTAGTACTGACCTAACATACCCTTAACTCTGTCATTTCACTTGTGTCCTGAGGGGTTGTGTAAGTATTTATGCATATGATTAACTTTAGGCATCTGAAAAACTTAATAAGAAAGCAGTTTTACCAGTTTTACAGCAAAGGGTGCATCTAGGTGTGTTTCATACATTTTTGAAGTACTGAGGCTTTTGGAGGAAATGCTGTTACATTAGAGGTAGAGTCACTTTCTTTGTAACCTTTCAGGCATGGCACTGTGTGGAAGGGTATAAATTTTCCTTTTTATTTTTTCCAGTTAGTGGAAAACATTGTAGCAATTGTAAGTATGCCCATAAGTGTCCCATAGCCTATTCAGGAAATGTTCCTTTACAGAACTTTACAGTGGAGACTGTGTGCTATACAATGATGTAGTCTCAGATTTGTGTGTCTGTTTCCAAACCATCTTCTTGTACACTTGTGGAAATCACAGGGAAGTGTAAATGTTGAGGGAAATGAGCACTGGCTTTGCTTTTACATTGTGAGTAAAACACACCCCAGAAAAATTCCCCTTAGCAAGTTATTTACATAGGTGTCATGTTTATTTTTTTATGTGCATGATGAGCTTTACTCTCAGGTTATGTCTGTGCAATGGCACAGCTTCACCAGAGCTGCAGCTCTCTCTGCTCTACACCCTACCTAAGGCTTGACTCAAGCCTGATCAAGTTACACATTCTACCTATCCTCCAAGTTACAGTCAGCATCAGAAGACCTACTTAGGCCATTTTTGCTGTGCTTCTGAGTCATAGATCTGGTGGATTATGACTGAGTATGGATTGCAGTAAGCCAAATGAAAGTGGCTCTTAAAAGGTTCTCCCAGTAAATTCTCCTTGGCAAGGGTTGGTTAAGATTTTCCTGAAAGTGACTGAAAATATCTTTGGTACTAAATCTACATAAATACATGTGTTTGTCTAAGTTTAAAAAGCAAAAAAAAAAAAAAAAAAAAAAGGAAAAAAAAACCCAAAAAACACAAAATAACCCCCAAAAAACAATCCAACCCAACACTCCCCCAAAAAAACCCCCAAAACCAAATCAAAACAAACAAAAAAACCCTAAGCAGAATGGTAGGGAAAAAAAGTTGACTCTGAAGAGGGTTGAATCCCCTTCCATTTTTTCACAGCCACTGGGATAGTCCTACTATTTATGCCCAGTTTCAGGTGAATCTTAATTTTGAGAGCCAATTTCATTTCCAAAAGAGTTGAGTCTTTGTAGTCTAGTATCATGTGATCTCTGTATTCAGCGAGTGAGCATTTTCCTACACTGGTGTGACTCTTGCAGCATTTTCTTTGCTCTGCAGGCTGAGTATACAGAATTACTGTGCTGTATGTCCAGCAGAGCCTTGGTGCTTCCAGAACTGCTGTAACTAAAATAAGTGTCTTCCCACAAAACACACAAAAAAATTTTATAACTGGTTTGTATCAGACTGTTAAGCTGGATTTGCTGTGGTGAAACTTTTCTGCCTTTATTAAGCTTATGCTGGTATACTCAGTCTGTTCTCCTTAGAAGGGACGTAAACAGGACAGCTTGTAAATCTTGTCAACTGTGAAGTTTGCATAAGTTTGAAAATGAGCATTTAGGTTTATAAATTCGAGGGGGTAAGGGAGGTACAGTAACCATTTAGTACAGGATTGTGGTTCATGTCTAAAGTTGCTTGGAATGACACTAATAAGAATTTATTTACTTGTTTTAAGACTGCTTTTATATAAACCTCTTTATAACATTCCTATGACATTAGCAACTCCAAGGCTACAAACACATGTGTTTGAACAGAGGTACTTGTCACCAGCCACTGAAATACCATTGTGATACTAACACTGCATTGCAGATAAAACTACCAGCAGTGGTTTCAGCAGCAGAGACAGATAGGTGCCCTGTCAGAGTTACTGGGACAGCAGTGCCTGTCACTGAGGGATCAGAGGATGAGGGGACTTCTTGGGATGGGCTAAGGAAAAAATGGCACCAAGCACCCTGAGGAAAATGGGCACATGTGGGAATGGCGACTTACCCATGTTACACCCTAATGCTCTAGAAACACCCAAAAAAGCACTGGAGGTGTCTTTATTTCTGAATGTCAAGCTTGCTGTGGGTTTTGCACATGACTTCAAGGAAAGTCCTGTACATCCTGTCTTACTTGAGAATGTGTGAAATGTCAATATTCAATGTCATATTCTATGATGACACTTTTTAGTTCAGTGGTGGGTGTAAAAAAGTTTCCAAAAGCATGGAATGTGATCATAAGCTGGAAAACATGGGGAGTAAGGTCCTGGTTGTATGTGAAAATTGGAAAGATTTGGCAACGTGTGGCTGCTGCCTTATGCAGTCCTTCGGTCTTGGCTTGCAGCAGCCATTCATTACAGTGGCTCTTGGCATGTCCTTTGCAGGTCCAGCAGTAGTGACCAATTGCTTAGCAGTTTTGCAGAATTGCTTGAATTATCAGACCAAACAGTTTCACTGCTGACCCAAGCCTGAGTTTGTGCCCCCATGAAGGGACAGAGCTTGTGTGTTAACTCCCAGCACTGCTTGCCATTGCTTTTGCCAGCAACCTGCTCTATGAACAGCTGCTGGAGTACAAAAGGCCAAAGGGAAGTGTCTCAGATTTGCCCTAGTCCTGTCACACTCCAAGTCACTGGAACATGTCCAAGTGCATGGTAAACTACAGGCAGCCTCTGCAGAACAGCCTGTACAGTTGACTTTAAGTGAAACGTGAATCATCTCAGTCCTAAATTATTTTAATCCAATCAGTCATCTGTGTTGAAGGGTGTAAAGAGACAGCAAAACCAAGAGAATGGCTGCCAAGTGGAGGATACAGGACACAAATAAATCTGCTAGGATGAGATGAAATATGAACTAATAATTATTTATTCCAAATGCCGCAGGGGTTACAGTGTGGAACCACTTGTAGAGATATTCAGATGAGATGAATTTTGTAGGCTTTCCCCTGTATGATTTTTATAGACATAGCAGAGGTGAAGGAAGGCAAAGCTGTTAGCCACACGGAGTACACACAAGGGTTTTGAAGTGCTCACAAACAATTTCTCCCTAATTAATATATGCTTTACAAGTCTGTTGTAAGTAGATGAGCATGAACAGCTGTAGTTCTTTTTATAGATACAAACTAATCTCTAATACACGTTGTAGTTGAAGGATACAGAGAACAACATGCTGTGGATTCGTAAAGCTCTTCTAGCCATAGAAGTATTCTTTTTATACCCTCTAAAAGTGGAAGGGAATGCAGAAGAGTGCAGAGTGCAGTCTTGAAGAATATTGCTTGGAACAAAATCATGACTGCAGCAAAGGATCTAGCTATTAGTGACACATATCATACACTCTTTGTTAACACATCAAACAGCACATGTGAGTTAGACCTATTTTCTAGACAGTCTTCAGTCTTTTGTGACCCATATGAAACAGGCAGCATTTGCTAATGTTTCTTCCCATCTTTCAGTAGTGTCAATGGCCTTCATGACAAAGAAAGAATTAGATGGTTTATGCTTTTAAATATTTTTAAAAGCCTCAGCAATAAGTTGTAATAGAACTCCTTAGACTTGAGGAATATCTTTGAACATGCTTCCTGTTTGAAGATGTTTTCTCTCTTTCTCCTTATTGCTAGCTGTAAATATTATCAGTTTAATATTGTCCTCTGCTGGAAGACAATATCCTGTTGTGGTAGGTGAAGGGAGAGACTGTAAAAGCTCCTTTCCATCTCTGATGACTATGATTTCATTTACATAAAAACACTGCGGATTTTGAACAGTGTGTTTCTTTTAGCAATTTATTACTAGCCTGAATGCCTCACTTTTTTATTGATTAACATTTGTCTGCTGCAGAAGTCATTATCACCTTCATTTTTAGTTTTAATAAACTTCCTTTTAATAAACCTCAGTTTGACCTATGTTTCCAGTAGTTTACTTCAAAATAATACCCCAGACCTTCTGGAACCCACTGATTTTTCCCCTCAAAATAATAAGCTCACTACATTTTTATTGATTTTATGGCTTTTTCTGATGTGACATAGGGAAGAATTGATTTACTTAGGACAAAATGCCTTGCTGGGTTCCCTTCACTATTGCAACCAAAGGAAAAATTGCTGGAGGGCCTATGGGGAAGAACTGTTTCAATAGTGCTTTGTGCCCTGTTCTTTTCGGCTCAGCCCCACTTTGGACTGACTGCTATGAATTGCAAATGAATATTGTTCACTTCTTCTTAAGCACTAGGAGAGACACCAGGGAAAAGCTGAAAGTCACTATTGATAGAACTCTTTCCCTTTCCTTTCAGGGGAAAGAAGTACAATCTCATGGATTTAGTCACTGTGGAAGAAAACCCTCAGCTATACAAATGCTGCTGTTTAGAGAAGGGGAAAATGATACAACTCTAGAGCAACTATTTTTGGGGAACTAAACCTTCTCCTCCCAATATTTACTTTCAAAAAGCACATCAAAGAATAAACAACTTTGAAGTATCAGAAAGCAGACGTATTGACTTACCCATAAGACATTTCAGTACAAACATTGCTTTGTATTCTGCATTCTTCTCATGAAACCTGCTAAAGGAAAGTCAGAAGGAGTTTCATAATAATCTCTTATAGCTTTGTGGAAGTTAGCTGATAATGGGTTAAAATCATCTCTTAAGCCACTGTTGGAAAAGAAGCTAAGTATAGAAAGGACCATAGCCTTTTCCTCAAGTGTTACTCCTTTCTCTTTCTGTGTCTCAGAAATTAAAATAAAGATATGAGACTTCAAATTATGCTAAAGTGTATTGACTTTCATTGGATTGTAGAAGAAAATGGTGGGAAATGTGTCATTAACGAGAGAAGGGGTCACTGACTGTGTAATTTTTACATTTGGTTGAGAAACTTCACAATAATGAAGAAACCATCTTCAGGAAGTAATGTACATTTCTCCCCAAATGTCTCAGCTTTAGCTCTGTAATAGCTTTGAAGTTAATGCACAAAGTGAACAAAGCCAGTTTTCAATATTATACTTCCCTTCCCTCTCAGCTTAATCCTAGAAGGTTTCTAGGTAAGGTCTATGCAGTGGTGGGAATGTATGTGAGCAGAGTAAAATCCAAATGAAATAAATTTATTCATTAGCTGCATAAAGAATATTAAAATTACAGTGTGACTCAGGTCAAGATGTGATCCACTGGAGAGAGTTCTGACGCTGAAAAGATCACTCCTCATGTTTTTATCCTTGCTTGTCTTGTATCGTGTCATTGTAGGAGCATTTCAGACCAATCTAGGGAGGTATTCTGGATTCAGCCAATCCACAGCTGTTCCAGAACTGTTGACTGAGGTGATAGTCTGGCTTGCACCACTCACTTAACTGCAGGACTTCTTGTTCTGCTTGTGTCTGCTGGATTTAGGGTACAGGAAACCAGAGTTGTATCTAGAAGGCAGCTCTACTCCTTGGACACTGCTGCATGTTATTGTAATACTGGGTATCTGGGCTGAAGATGATCCCTGGTGAGACTCTCCTTTTCTTTGTCCAATATTGTTCAGGCTTTCACTTTTCTAAAGGATGCAAAGATTTACAAGAAATGGACAACACAAACATCTACAAGGAGATCCCATTGAATCATCTATAAAAAGTGACATATATTTAGCACTTTGCTACTCCCCATGGCTGACTGAAAAGCAAACTTAAATGATGGAGGGAAAAGCAGATCTGAACATTTTTTTTAATATTTCATTAATAACGTATGAAAAAAAAACCCATCTGTTAAACAAGCTAATGTACTAAAGCATTAAAGACTTTGCATTTGCTACTTAAGTGCTGGTCTGCTTGAAGAAAGACCAGGCTAATGACAACACATTCAACTATGAACAGAAATACTGTGAATATGCTCAGGCAGCCTATGAATTCAATCAGGTAAAGAGTTTCTCCATAAGGAGGGACTACTTAGGGTCACTGGGCAAGAGGTAATGTAAAATGGATAATTTGAAGGGGGAAGCAAACTACATAATGAGGTAAAAATTGAGGGAAAGATTAACTAGCATTTTTTGACAATAAGTAGTGTTAGCTGCTGTCACTTGCACAGTACCAAAAAATCAGTTAGGATGAGGCTTGCAATAGCTCATAAGGATCATTGCTAATAGTGCTGCCTTGTTTTCATCTGTCAACTCTTTGCTTTTATTTCCATGTGTGCTGAGAATTAAGGCAAGTTGACTCACTTGTGAGAGATGTCAGATATTTTTACCCATATGCTGTAGCTGTGTTAGATGAAGAAGAAACAGACACTAATACAACATACAACATCTTACTGAATAGGTGACATGGCATATTTCAAAAACTGACCTTGATTTCCTCCAAGCTGCATGTTTTAGATGTTTGCTGCAACCCCAAACAGAGAACATTAAATAGTTAACAACAGCACTTTGTACAGCAGTACTTGCCACAGGAATAAGGCTGTCTCAGAGGTATGAGCCATCAGAATGGCTGTCTCAGCTTAGCATATACATCATTAATATAAAGATGGCACAAAGCTAATGCTTCCATGCATTAATCACAGACCTCATTAGACTTACTAAATTCAAGAAAATATTTAGATTTGTTGAAGTAGCTGAACTTTAGAAGAATCCTGTAGTACCTATGCTCTCCTTCTGCTTAGTTTCAGCAATGGTCTACCCTTTGTGGTCATGTTTTCTGCATTGTTCTGGGAATATTGTGTAATTTTTGCATCTCAAAAACAACTTAATTTGTTCTTAGGGACTGTGATTTTCATTAGTTTTTGTTGCCAAATATTAAAAGAATAGTTCTTACAGTAGGTGTAGTCATGTACTCTGTGACATTCAATTCCACCATCAATATGTCATCAGCATCTACAGCTGTCTGAAAAATGAACACAGATAAGACAGATATAAATGGCACAAAGGTATGTCACAATATCTGACATATGCAAAATGCATTGGGGAAAAAAGAGTACAGCAGAGGACCGACTGAAACGCAGTGCTATATTAAAGATAGCCTTGTTTTTTACATCTTACCATATTTGTTCATTTGGTAACAAATGGTGGGACAACCAAGGTCAAGCAAGTAATTTGGACAGTGAAAGACAAATATTACTAAATACACACTTAAAACTAAACATGAGACAACTCTCCATTCAGATGTTAAGTTCTCTAAAACAGCAGCAGAAATGCAATGAAGACAGCTGAATAATGAACTAGGGTGGGAATAAAAAGCTGATGACCTTTTACAGCCTCTAAGTCTTTACTCACTGTGTTAACTCATAGGTTATCTGCATCTTCTTGGCAGGAACCTTCATGATTAATTATGGTACAATGTGCAGATTTGTTAACTTGTCAGTTATTAGAGAATTTAAGTACTACACAGGCTATTACCTTCCCACAATTCCCAGAATCCTGGCTTGTCAGCTTGGCTCTTATGTCTCTAGTCTGAGTTGTGTCTTTATCTGTTTCGTAGGAAATTTGTCTTCTGTCAAGTCTGGAGAACATACTGGGAGTATCAGTTTCTATTTCAGTACAGCCCTAAAATTAATACAGCAAAAAAAAAAAAAAATCACTCTAGGTTCCTTAGACTTTCATCCAGTTTGTCCCAGTTTTACCTAGACAGAAATCATAAAAGAGATAGGCATTGTATAAAAGACATTTCACAAAAGTTCTGCCATATTTAATTTCATAAAATGTCTGCTTATAAGAAGTACAAATAAAGCTATCTAGTCTGTTGCATCTAAAATTCAGCTTGCTTTGTTTTTCCTCCACAGGATGCACTGCAAAATTTGAAAGAAAATAGTGTTTCATTACATTCTATTGTTGAAACTTCTCTGATGCCTCTTGTAGCTCCAAGGAGACAGTATTTCCACAGTACTACCCATTTAGGAAGCACAGGTGTTTGGAGGAATTAGGCCAAAGTTTCCAAAGTGGCTTGGGTGGAAGCAGAAATAAGTAGAAGGAAATGTCTCAGGACTGCAGAATCACTGCTTTAGGAATATTTTGTTTCAGTAAGGAGTCCTGGGTTTATAAACTTTGTTCCAATTAATGGGAAAACAAAATAGTGTTATGAGAGAGTCTGTTTATTTTTTAAGAATCAAGATTTGCAGTGTAAGAGATGCAATATAAAGATGTTCCTTTTCTATTAGCCAGTTTTAAAACCATCCACCTGACTGGAGGCTACCAGCCAGAAGAATTTCATTTTGATTGGACTGGGAAATCAAAAGAACAGAGAGGGCAAAGAAATTTAAATGTCTCTGTTAAAAACAACTGTCAGAATTCAGCGCTTGGCTGGATTAGATACAATTATTATCCTGACTGTGAAAAAGAACTACCAAGAAATTTTTTTCTTTTCAGTTATTTGGAAATTTAGTTTGAAACTACTGCAATGAACTAACTAATATGGCTATTTAGTTAGTAACATAACTTTGAGTTACAGGAGGGAGCCTGGATGCCAAATACTTGCCCTGTTTTCAGCTGCTGTGTAAAACATTTGTTTCCACTTAGATTGGCAGCAGCAAGCTGTTGAGGTCTTCTGTGAGAAAGATTCCATAATGGATTTACTGATTTGTCTAAATCTGATGATTAATGTTTCCAAATACATCCCATTTTCAGAAAGCATTATCTTTTTTCATTACAACCTTGCTTTCACTAGAGAACTATTTTCTGACTAGCAGTTTCTTTGTTCTGTGTCCACACTGCAAATCTGTGGTGAGACAAGCACAACCTAAAAGTATGATCAGACTTTCAACTAAGCTCTATGCTACCTTTATCATTACTTATAAGTAAGGCTTTATAAAGCCTTACCTATTGGTAACACTTTACTTTTTAAAATTCCTGTTGTTCCATCTTTCCACTCTTCCTTCAATGTCACCAACCATCAAGAAGAAAATTATCTATATTCTGCTTTTACACATAGTCTTCTGTCTTTAATTTTGCTTTGTCCCTCCACTTTCTCTGGAGCTTTTATAGCAAGTACCATAATACATTTCATCTACAGAATCTACCACTTGGAAGGACTCTATATGAAAATGAATTGCTTTGCAATTAAAAATGGGTGTATGGGAAGTGTCTCCCTTACTGATTCACTGTCAGAGAGAGAAGACAGTCTCTTTTTTCCTTTCTGCAGCCCACTTATCTCAGAAGACTGGCTGGTTACGGTCGCTCGTCTGGAGGAGTGGTAACTGCTGAAGGATCGTGAGTCTTTAGGAGAAACTCTCAGTAGGGGTCCAAGGCAAGGAACATATGTTGCAAGGGCTCTTCTAATAGATAAGAGGTAGAACCAGTCAGATTTTTTACTGTTAGCACAAAAATTCAATCATCATAAACAATGCATTTATTCAGAGAGATGAACTAATGCTGCATGGACTAGAAAATTACTGGGTACAAAGTGTTTTCCAGATATCAGATCTCTCATATACAATCACCCTGCAAGATCACTTATTCACAGTGTTCTGCAGAACTCAAATTTATTGCTTGGCAGGGGTAAGGGCATTAAAATATAACTCTTGGAACTGAAGGGAGCTATTAAAACAATATTTTATCTGCTTTCAACTTAATCAGGGCAAAAATAAAATTCTGTCCCTTTAAACTGAACCTCACAGAAGTACTACATAATGAATTATTTTAATCTTTCCCTAAGCAGCTATTCTAGCTCCTCTTACACATCTGTTTGCTGGCTATCTGTAGAGTTTTACAGAATGTGCTTTTATATTACTGTATTACTTTGCTCATAGGCAATGTTAGGAAACTCTGGCTTAGCTTTCCTCTTCCTGCCAGCCTTCCCCACAAAGATGTTCCTGCCCACCTCTTCTCTATTCAGTCACTCAGTAGGTCTTTGTAAGTGGTGAAACAACAGCCTGTCTGTGGCATTGCTGCCATCTGTCAAATCTCACTGCCTGCATCTGAACTTGGAGTGATAATGACCCTTCATTTTACCTGTCAGAGGAAATACTACCTGAAATATGAAAGACTTGAGAAACATGAGGAGGATTCACAAAATAGGGAAGAGGTGGTTTGGCTCACTGTATTGCCTTTCTCACTATCCTGGTTAATGTAACAGAGTGCTCTAACTACTGCTCAGGAGTTTGTTCCAAGTACAAATTCCACTGACATTTCTATGGCATTGAGGAGTGTTCCTGGGGAGGGCGAGGCTATACGACAGAGTTAAAATGAGCCGGTGAAGGAGAGTTCAGGGACTAGACCTAAAAGTAACAAATTTACTCTCAGATTTTCTTTGCTATATTAAACATAACTTGTAAGAGTGAACTTACCTGTATTTGGGGTGAGTGATGGCATAAATGATGGGGTTATGGATGACAGAAGCTTTGGCAATCACAGCTGGTATAGAGTTCATGAAAGGTGTTAGGACGTGGGAATACCTAGAGTAATGCAAACACATCATATATTTACTACTGAGTTCTGCATTGTCTATGCAGTTAAACAGTGGCAAGACAGTGCTTTAAGGCTCTAGAGAAAGTAAAAGAGGAGTTCTGTACCAAAACAGTGAGAGAACAAATTCTACATCCTTTGCCTGTAAAGATCAACATCAGTCTAATTGGATTTTTGAGAAATATGATTTTCTTGGGGCTTCTCTGGCAGCACTTCACTTCTATGATTCAGGATTGTGGTAATTCCCATGTTGTTTAACCTAGGGACAATGTCAGCCTTTAAGAAGGCCTCACCATCCTGGTGAGAAAGTTTCTCATCATACTATGGGAATATACATGTTCTGTGATGAGGTGAAAATGGTTTGCCAATTGCAATACAAGAACCATTTTGTCAGCTGCCTGTTGAGATGCCATTTCACCTCTTAAGGCTTTTCCCTGGTAAGGATGTTCTCCATGTGTAATTTTTAACATGCTTTCTACTGATCAGACTTTAAAAACATTGATTAGAGGTATAAATCTTCACATATTCTGAATAACATACAGTGTGACCTTACTGGAATGGAGTTTTTGACCTTGATCTGAGACAATGCTTTGGTAAGGCTGATGGAGAGTTCAGCTAACAGAAACAAACAGTGGCAAAGCCTTCTGTTTAAGCTAATCATTCCTGTGTTTAAACTAATAATTCCCAGAAAATGCAACCTGTAGACCAAAAATATTAGTGAGCACAACTGTGTGCTAGCTCACTATTCCCCATTCAAAGTATTTTCTAAAGCAATTAAGGTTCTTCCTTCCTTTTTCATATGTTGTTGCTCTGTTAGATGAATTGTCTTTAGTCCAAAACTATAGCCACAGACTCCATGTCTGCCTCCCACATGTAGCATGCAGCAAGATTTTATCTGAGTCCCTTGCAATAAAATTTCGCAGAAGACATCCAGGCTTGGTCTATTAATTGGAGAAATCCCGGTAGGATTGCCTAAAAGAGCTCAGAAATGAAAAAAATCTGAATGAAGCTATGTTGCTCCCCAGATAGCTTTATAAGGAACATTTAAAAATGCTGATTTCTAACATACTGCAGAATTATAAAATTGTTCATTTGTTCAGATTTTTGAGAGTATGAGGTATGAAGCAGAAGTTCAGCAGGTACTTATCCTCCTAAGGCAGATGCTGAATCGTACACAACAGTTCTACGTAGTGGTCAGCTTAAAGCATCCCCTAAATGATTTTCTTTTAGGTCTCTTACAGTACTGCAAGGTAGCTGTGCTTCATTTCTCTGTCTCCTTGCTTCTCCTTGGTGTCTAACATGTCACATGTCACCAGTGGATGTCCAGTACCTAAGTTCCCCTTTGACAGGAAATGGGACACTAGGACACACGCGAAGGGTTCATGTTCCTGAGTGAGGAATGTGTTTACCTTCACACAGAAAATGGGAATCACCCATCTGCATACAAAGGGAGAGGATCCACTTCCCTCAGCATTTTTTTTCTTCTTAAACCTAAGATTTTAGAAGTGCTGTGTTTAGGAAACTGCCTTTCTAAGCAGTGTTTGAGATGAAGCCCTGCAGTGGCCTCTTTCTTGGGTGTGTTACAAAAAATCACCCTTGTCTCCCAGAATGCTCCATCATAAATAAATTTGAGCTGTGTGTCAATTTTAGGAACACCTACTTTTTATCTGACTTGAAAAATACAAAGAAAAGTGTTTTGTACTGTCATAGGAATCATCCAATTGAGGTTTTGCAGGTGACAAGCCTTCCTAAAAGAGATAGTCACACACATTTTAGAGAGGCTAAACTGAAGCACAGGAAAATTCATGTCTTAAGGTGGGAGAAATCACCACACAGAGCCAAGGCATCTGGATTCCCAACCCATTACTTATGCTTGGATTGTATCAAGTGTCTGGTGTCCAGTTACATGTTTTAATACTGTCATGCTTCTGTTGAAATTACTGTGTGAAATGCTGACAATTAAATTAGATGAAGAACATGCTTTGATGATTGATATTTATGATCTTTTATATCCAGCATCAAAAAGCTCCCAACACATGTATATACTAATTTTGAACTTGATTATACATGTAAGGAATTTTAGCAGTTTGATGTAACAAAAAAAAATTGAATATACTTATGTAGATTAAAGAAGTATAGAAAAAGAAGAGAATCAACCCCTGGGAGGATCTTTTTGGAGTACTTTATTTAGCATTTTGGTACTAAATAAAGTTCAGAGAGTTCAAATACCCTAGCATAGAGAATGCATTCAGAAATCTTTAGCCTGGCAGTTTATGTTGCCAGTAATAATATTCTTGTTTTCTCTCTTTTTTTTTTTTTTATTTTCTTAAAGTCAAACTAAGAAAAAATCAGTCAGCATGTGCCCCATTTTTTAACTATCACTCCTAAATATATGAATGTTGAATGTTTTGGACATGCTTCAGACATCAAATGTGACAAGTAGTTTTGACTTTCATCTGTCTTTTAGAGTTCCACATCTTCTGCTTTCATTTAATATTGCTTTGCTGATACATTTATAATTACCCAGCAAAAGCTACCAGAGCAACAACAGAGTATGGTGACCAGGAAATGACAAAAAATAAGATGACAATCAGTGCAATTTTGGCCATCTTCCACTCATTTTTCATCCTCTGATACTGTTTCTGGAACTCTCTATTTCCACGTTTGCATCCAAATGTCTGAATAGACCTAGGGAAAATAAACATACAACAGCAAAAAACAAAGGTAGGGAAGTGAGCAAATAGCTTCAGGAAGTGGGACAACAATTACCCTTCTGCTACTTTAGGCTCATGCACTTTTATTGCGCGTTAATGTAAGTACGTGACCGATGCTTCCCAATTCAATGTACTTCTGTTGCACTAATCAATGACAAAATCCACATGTGCTTCAATGAAAAAAAAAAAAAGCAGAAAAGTACCAAAACATTTTCCACATAAAGCAGGCATTCAAGCCAATTGAATAAAGCTGAGTTAAAGACATTTAGAGGAGTCTTTGCTTCCCTGGGTCCTGTTTTGCAACCTTGCCATCACTTTGTACTTCTGAGCTAAGTGACCTGATCTGCTGGGATCTATGGGAATCTATGGTACCCACAGATGGCACATGGAGTGGCAGGCTGTCCTTTACATTTAAAGCAATATATTTTTGTTTCTGAGTCCTGACATTAAATCTTTAATCTCCTTTTTTATTTATAGTTCAGTTCCATCTATTTTTCTGTGAAATAGTTGTTGATACACTGTCATTAGGTGTTTCTGAGGTCCCTTTTGTTTTTATTCCAGTTGGTTAATTTCTGTACCCTTTTCCATGCCATTAGATAATACACTGATAAGCTCAGGCCTAAA
This sequence comes from Anomalospiza imberbis, assembly GCF_031753505.1. Lineage (NCBI taxonomy): Eukaryota > Metazoa > Chordata > Aves > Passeriformes > Viduidae > Anomalospiza > Anomalospiza imberbis. The sequence goes on along the minus strand of NC_089688.1, from coordinate 8,658,664 downwards.
TTCAGGAATGGCCCTTCTAAGAATTGTATGTCTTACTATGTTGACTATTGACAGAATTCTTGTTTGGTTTTCTGTTTCAGTTGTGCTTACAAAATAACTGAGAAACATGTCCCAATTTTCTTCTGTTCTTTCTTTCTTTGTTTTAAGAAAACAAACAGTCACTTAAACACAAGGATAAAAATGTAGGACTGTTGGCTACTTACTTGTTGGCCTTCTTGATAGCCTCAAAGATAGAGACATAGCTGTATATGATAGCAATCAAAGGAATGAAAAAGACAAAGCAGAAAAGCAGCATCGTGTAGGCACGGACTGATGGTGTGAAAGTCATATAGTCCCAGGAACAGGAAGTCAGCAAACCTTCAGGAACATATGCACCTTGAAAAGAAGACAGGAGAAGGCATAAACCATAAAGTGAATGTTATTCTGAGTGCAGAAGTTCGAGAAGATACTCAGAATAACATGGGATTTAGTCCTATTCTCTGAAAGGGAAAGAACAGTTTAAAAGGATAAACAATTCTTAATGTAAAGAACTTTTATATTTTCTTTTATTTCGTTTCCCTATTTTATTTATGCTTAGCAGTCTAAGGCTTCAGAAAACTGAATAATTTTGCTTCAGTCTTGAATATTGTTTACAACTCATCATAGTCAAAGGGAATCTCTTCAAATACTTATTTGGGTCTGGGACCAGACCTGTATTGTTTTTAAATATCTCCATTTCCTGTCAAATTGCTTTCTTCCTAAGGAGTCAAACCAATTGCTCTAGGTACCACTTTTCTAAGCACGTGCAGATAAGAGAAATTTACTGAACGAAAGAAAAAGATTTATTGTGTAGACCAAATAATTTTGTCATGAAGTAAAGCTGAGAAGAACAAAAAAAAAAATCATAGACACCTAATGTTCTATCTGAAACAAAATGTATTATCTTTAAAGAAACTGTTTCAAACTGTTAAGTAAATAAATTGGCAATAGCAACGTTTTTTACTTTGGAATTTTAATTTTAACTGTTTATGCCGATATTTCTGTTCTGCTCTTAAAAATATTGCACCAGATGTTCTCAAATGCATCTAATTACAGTGTGAGAGTTCATACTGTGGGCACTATTACAATCTAATTACAAGATAATAACACCCTTCAAGCAATTATTCCACGTTCTTCAATTGAAAATCTATAATCTAAGGCTATATTGTCATTTTGTTATTCTAACAGCTCCTCACTCAACTAAAGACTGCTTGCGTCAGGATTGCAGTTTGTCTGCTTAAGCATGGTTCATGTTTAGGGGGACCAGAAAGGCAATAATATGACAATAACAGAACTCTGCTGAAATTCTACCCAGTACCTGAGTTGGTTGTTGCATCCTTTACTAGTCAAACATATTTATGTTATCACCTCAGTTGGCAGACACATTCTCTTCTGGAATTAGGGAGCATAATGGTGGGCTGGGGTTTTGAATGATGAGTTCTTTCTAACTTAGTGACTCAACTGGTCACTCTCAGGAAATAAACTTAATGGTAGTGAAGCAGATTCCAGTGAGGAAGAATAACAGAAACTCACTTTGTCACAAATTGCAATGATCAAGGTGCTGTATGAATGTTCCAATTTCTATGTGTAAAATTCACATTTACAAAAGCATTTTAGTTACAACTAAATGCCATGCTTATTGGAAGCCAGTGACAACACCAATTAGTGAATGGAGAATGTGGGCAACACCAAGTGCAATTTGTCCATCCAGAACATGGTCAAGATTTACTGAAGATCTCCTGGCACAAATGTTCAGACTCTTATGTGAATGAAAAGAATTAGATTGACACTGCTGTCTTAGACAGCACTTTTGGGGAGGACAATTCATTAGAAATAACAAAAATACATTTATTTAACTTAAATATTGTTAAATTTGATTCAATGGAAGTAGACATGGGATAATGGGTGGGCGCATTCTTCATAAATTTTGGCCATGAATTATGCAGCAAAGCACAGTGTGCATATTTATGCACATTAAGTAATGTGCTTAAGGAAAAGTGCCACTGTCATATAATATGCTGTAATGCCCACTGCATTCTTTTCTTTTGATTAGAGACCTTCAGCTTTAACATGTGTTTAATTTCTTTTTTTTTTTTAAATTGGTCTACTCAAGTCTCATATGTGAGCTATTAATTCAGCCCTCTTCTGTACCTTTAACTGGTCTTTAATCCAATACTATGAGGGTAAAAAAGTTTTATTCCAGGTCACTTACTCCATCCAAAGAAGGGTGGGAGACTCCAAGCCAAAGAGTACAGCCAGACTCCTACCAGGATTATTAGGGCCTTCTTCTTTGACGTCACTCCAACAGAAGCCAGAGGTTTAGTGATGACAAAATATCTGTCCAAGGCAATCACCATCAAAGTGATCATAGATGTAATGCCAAAAAGAGCTCCGCAGAAGGCATACAGCTCACAGCCTTGCAATGAAGATGACAGAAGTAGCAGTGAAATTAATCTACCCATGCTAATTATTTCTAGGAGAGTTCAAGTCTGTGTTTCTTATGAACTAATGTCTTATAGAATTTGTAAAGCAGTGAAAGCTGAGTTTTCCTGCAGTTATAATACTACTTCAAAGCTGCTGTCTGTCTTGCTAATTACATTATTCATGGAGATAAACTTCAAAGATTTTGTTTGCTTCAATTGCTGGAGACAGTGATACTTAACATATTTTCACTCATTGATTTCTGGTGTTTCTAGTTGGATCATTTCAGCAGTCCATTAATATCTTGTTTAAGTAGAGTTTTACTGCAGGTCCCATAGAAGCAGCTGTTTTGCTTAACAATGGGATATAGTTACTTTAGTACTGTTCATGTCTCAAGGGCAGCAAAACTGAAGTAAATATGAATATATTAATTAGTAATTTAGCTGAAGTAAATATTCAGACTGTGAATACGTTAATGAGTGATTTTAATTGTTCAAACAACCTAATGATTAAAAGCAGTGGTTTGGATTAGTTTTAACATGTATGCAAATGAGCACTTAATGGAAGTAAAATAAAAATATCCTTTTGGTCATCAGAGATGAAAATAGCAATTTTACTTCTGTGAGTTTCCTTTGTGTCAGTACCTGTTCAAGAGGCAAAGACTAGTCTTCCTCTTATAACAGTTATATTGGAAGAATGAAAGCACCTTCATTCCGCATTTTCTTACTACACAGGAAGCGTAGAATTTCTGTTGTGAAAAATCAGGTTTTCCAGGCTTTCTTGCCTCACTATGCCAGGTGCAAGTCCCAGAGCAGGTTATTTAGAATGGCTTTTAAGCTGGTGTGCTGAGTGGGAGTACTTTGTCAGAGGACTCCAACAGTAGCTAAGTCATGGGATGACTGGGGAAGAACACTGGCAAGAAGATTAGTGCTGTGCCTCATGTTGCCAGTGGTGCCTTTGCCTCTGTCTCATTAATGTAATTTTCCTCTCCTGATAGAAGTATATTTATTGCACACAGACACAAATATTCAAAGAAGTGTTTGGTCAACACTGAAACAATGTTGAGAAACGTTCTCAATATTGCAAGAGTACCTGAGGGTAGATAGATTAACTGCCACTATAGTAAGAACAAACACAGTGAAATCTTAGAAAAAATATATACAAACCTTTCTCACCAAAAATCCAGTGTTTGTAGAGGCTGCTGGTGAAAAAAACTGGAGACTGTGTAATGGACATCAGGAAGTCACTAATAGCTAGATTGATGATGAGTATGTTGGCTGGAGTCTGAAGGCTCCTACTCCTACAGAGATCAGAAGAAATGTTGCTAAACACTGCTGCACTGTTAATTATGCTGTTACTCATTCCTGTGAGCTCACAAATCCCAAGGAACACTACATGGTAAGCTAAAGCAGAGTGCTTCTTGTTTCCCTCGTGAGGGAACACAAGCAAGGCCCAGTTTTACACCCTTATACTCCTGTGCATTTTACAGGATTGTTTTGATAACCAGCTCAGTGATGGGGATATATCAAACTGTTCTTGAAATATTCTACCCAGTGCACTGCATGTCCACGATTAACAGGAAGTTAGAGTTGGTGTACACTATGGATGTCTGGATTTAGGCTGTGTTAAGCAGGAGAACATTTTCCACTGCTGATAAGATCAACAATGGCTTCCTAATACAGGAATTAAGCAAACTCGCTACGAACCACATCAAGCACTTTTTTTTACATCAGTTCTTCTCTGTGACACTCATTTCACTGGCCCAGACTCTGTCTTTGCAGCCTTCAGTGTATTCTGCCTGCTTTGTAATTCATAATATTACATCACAATGTTTTAAAGGGTACACATAAAAACTCAACCAAGAGCTCTTCACTTTGGGGCTCAGTGTAACTACTTTGCTCCTTTTTCAATTTCAATCTTAGACATAATAGAAAAATAGGTGAATAAACCATGTTTTTTTGCACTGGTCCAGAATCAATCACTAGGACCATCGTCCTCTTTCTGTCAATTTAGGAGTAAGGAGGTATTATTAGTAGGTGCTTATGGATTGTGTGTATTTGTTTGTAGTCTGTGAAGTCACAGAACACATTTCTGTTTCAGGCAGCTGGTTCTCTTATGGTTTGTCATTACCTGAGGCTGCTTTGTAAGCACCTAAACTGTTTTCTGAATTTCTGATGTACTTGTTACTTAGATATCAGTATCCCTTCCTGTCTTCATATCACCTTCAAAAGAAGACAAGGTGTGTCCTGAAGTGGAAGTGCCATAAATGGATTTCCTGTATGGGACCAGCCAAAGAGCTAAGCTGGCTCATGTATTTCATCCTGACGTATCTCATCTGCATGCCATCACCTTTTCTCTTCTTAAGGCCACTGCCATTCTCACTTAAGTATGCCATTCTACTCTGAATGAAAGTACTGAAACCTACTGCCCATAAATACAGGCTTGAGACCAAGACAACTTCCATCTGTACTCCAGAGATCTAAGTTAACACAGCCAAATTATCCTATAATTTTTTGCTATTATTTTGGTTTATTACATTTGTGCCTAAAGACCAATCACATAGTAGAAGTTCACGGGCTTGAACATCATGTCAGTGCTCTGCCCCAGTGGGACAAATCAGACACAGAATGAGGAGTGAACAGGAATGGTGAGCCTATGACATTGTTGTCAGAGATCCAATTTCCCTCAGATATAAAAGTTGGAATGTGGCTTTAGTTAAAAGGAAACAAGCCAAGTGTTGGAAAATGTGAAAAAAATGGGACATGGCCACTAATGAACAAGGGTGAGGAAAGAAACTGACTAATAAGAAACAGGAGGAAAGAAACATTTAAAATAGAGCAGATTTGTGAGGTGCAGAGGTGCAAACCAGCCCATCAGTTCAATGCAGACACAGTTAGCCAGTAGAAAAAAATCCACTGTAACATTTCTACTTTGGCTGCATTTCTATGGCTTGGAATATCTGGGTGGTTCTTTGCAATCTTGCTAACAATTTTGCTATGGCTGTGGATAATGGGAAGAAGTCAGAGGGAAATGGCAGACTGACACTTTTCCTACAGTAATGTCTCTTGGTGCATTTTGCTCTGCCAGTGAAGAAGTCTGACAGTATTCCTGGACTGTGTTTGCAGCGCACAGGATGTATACAAGTTCATACATTTGAATATTTAAAAAGACATTCAAAAGAAAGGTACCTGCAGAAAGCATAGAAGACAAGGAAATTACCCAGAGTTCCTGTAATCCCCACTATAAGAATGACAACTCCAATTGTATAATGGGCATGATCTGGGACATCCACTGTGGGAAAGGCATGAGGAACATCTTGCACTGTCATCTTCTGTGGAGCAAATAAGAGGTCACAGGTATATTGCGATACTTTTCTGAATAAGCTGACATGTGCTTCTCTAGAAGGGAAAATGGTCAAGAATACAAAAAGACAACAAGCAAAAAAAGAATAAATTCAAATTCCATTTACTGTTGATCATCTTTGCAGTATAAATATGCCATCAGCAGTGCAAAGGGCAAAGGATGTATGCTTACTGTCGATTTAGAATTTTGGTGAAGAAAAGCAACCTATTCTCTCCCAAAAGAAAAATAAGGATATGGAGGAGAAAAAGAGACAGGAAGACCTGGAGACAGGAGACCTGTTTCACTGCATCTGACATCAGGTAATGCAGTATTTAACAGCAAGTAAGCTTCCTATAGATTTAATTTCAGGAAAGTTTCAGTACCTGTGACACGAGCTAGATTTCTCTTAGTAAAAATGTTCAATGGATAAATAGGCATTTACTCCTTTAGCAGTATGGCCACTTCATTTTTCCCACTGAATAACACTGAATTTTGAGCTGCCCTCAAGAGCTGATTACCAAAAGCCTAGCAGCTTGAACAAGAGTCTTTTGGAAACTAAATTAAGGATCAGAAAAACTAAACCACAAATCCTTCCTACCTTATGCCTGTTTTCCACACCAGTGCTGGTTTTGGTCTGCTTGAATCAAGGTATTTTACTCTCTGTGAAGTATTTCATAAACCACTTGATTGAAGCATTTGTGTCATATCAGTTAATAACTCACAGCAGAATTCAGTAGCCAAGTCTGAAGATTGCAGCATTGGAAATGGGTATTTTTGGACAATTGAGGTGGACATTACTTCTGAATACATCTGTGAGGTTGGACTGAGGTTATTACAGGCAGTGTGGATATAAAACCAATGTGCCAGTAGCAGGAGGTGAACCCCAGGAGTGCCTAGAATTCTGGACGAGACTGCTTTTTGTGCTGAAGATCTGCCCACAGCGATTCTCAACCACCAAAGTGCACTCCCTGGGTTTCTACATTAGCAGCAATGAAATGCTGGACAAATACTCTGATCTTAGAGGAAGAAAATGTAGTTCTGGCTGTTACTGTAATTGGAGCAAAATGTTAAGTTTGATATGCTAACTGAATGACAGTATCACAGCATTTATGGTTCAGGTTCCTGCAGCAAAGTGGAAGTTGGCATAACTTCATGAACATCAATGGGCATCTTGCCCAGCTAGAAATTGCTGTGCTCAACACGCTGCCAGTAAACTAACAAAAATAATCCCATACTAATAGCAAGTGGATAGGGAGAGTCTGAGATAAAACTCTTTCAAGCAAATTAGATCAGGTGTTCTTTGGTTTGGGTTGGTTTTATTTCTCCTTAGTCTTGTGGCTAGAATATTTTTAAACAGCTGTTCTGCAGAGAGTTAATTATGATTGTTAGGGGAATGGAGATTTCTGATGTTTTTTCCCTGTAGCTATCCATTTAATCAGAACTAGATCAATGTAACAGAAATGAAGCAACTAAAGGAACTTGTTTTGGCTACGAAGAACAGATTAAAGTGGCTTTAATTTGAATTAAGTTTATGGAGCACTATGGACAAGGAAAATTTTGAAAAATAAATATAAATACAGAGAAATCGCAAGAGAGGCAAGATCACTTAAGGGAAAGTAGAAGACTTTAAAAATCACTTACTAATGAAAAAAGTTCAGAATAAATAAAAATGTCAAGTGTGAGAAAAAATAGAAGAATAATATTTATACTGGAGCAGTGTTAGGGCATAAATTATAAAACTACATATATGATCAGGAAAAGGTGTGTGGCAAAAGGAATAGATTAGCATTTTAGTGTGGACTTCCTGTAGGCCTTGGATTTTTACCAGAGGATACAACTTGGCTGTTCTCTAAGAGATAAAAATTAATTATTAAAAAAAAGCAGTTTTACTATTTTCATTGGAAATAAAATTATTATTTTTTACATCAAAGAAAGCTACTAGTTGATCAAGAAAGCATCAAATCACACCTAAGCACTTCAAATCCATCACTAAGTTGCATACATACACACAGCTTCCATAGTAGAAGACAAAAATATGTGCCTGTATCAAGTTCAGCCCTGTGTCTTCTGCAGGAATCAAAAGAAAGAACAGGGAGAAAAAGATAGTGCTTGAGAAAATCAGGTCAGCAGGATAATCAAGAAATCAGATAATTCCCAAAGCCTTTCTCTATTTAGTTTCTCCAGTGCATTAGCCCTGTTTATTCTGTCTTCTATTATCATCACACAGTACAAGTACTTGGTTGGCAGGGAGAATAAAAATCCCCCTGTTGCAATCCATGTTGTAGCACTTGTCCTTTGAGAATACTCTGAACAACTACTTCAGTTGCAGTGATAATACACAGCAGTGTTGTCTTGCATGTTTTCTGTTCAGCCTTCTCTCTATAACACCTCATAATGAAGATATTTCAACTGGGACTGGCACTATTTAACATTTTGTTGGCAATATGGACAGTGGGATTGAGGGCAGTCTCAGCAGCTTGGCTGATGACACCCAGCTGTGTGGTGCAGTTGACATGCTGGAGGGAAGAGATTCCATCCTAGAGAGGGACCTGGACAGGCTTGAGAGGGAGGACCATGCAGACCTCATGATGTCCAGCAAGGCTATGTCTGCCCTCCGTGTGGGTCAGGACAATCCCAAGCACAGACACTGGGTGGAAGGCTGAGTGAAAAAGGGAATTGGGAGCAGCCTTGGGGAGAGGGTCTTGGGGATGTTCACAGGATCATAGAATGGTTTAGGTCAGAAGGGACTTTAAAGATCCTCTAGTTCCAACACCCCTCCCATGGGCAGGGATGCCTTTCACTATCCCAGGTTACTCAGAGCCACATCCAGCCTTGCCTTGAACACTCCCAGGGATGGGGCATCCACAGCTTCTCTGGGCAATGTGTTCCAGAGCCTCACATCCTCACAGTAAGGGATTTGTTCCTAATATCTAATCTAAGCCTACCCTCTTTTCGTTAGAACACATTACCCCTTGTCCTACCACTATGTCCTTGTAAAATTTCCCCATTGAATTCTCTTGCAGTCCCTTCAGGTACTGGAAGGCTGTTCTAAGATCTCCTCAAAGCTATCTCTTCCCCAGGCTCAACAAACCCAACTCTTTCAACCTTTAGTCAAGACTAAAAGCATGTTTTAGAACTTTGTTTGGGTGTGTATGAAAACAGACCTTTTGCTAGAGCTGTGTAAGAATGCATGTTTTTAATCTCTGGAAGGCATATAATTTATTATTTATTTACACTATAGTTTTGCAGAATCAATTTGAGAAGTGCCACACTGGTTCAGACAAACATCCCTGACAAAACACCAGCCTGCCTTTAGCCAGGGCTGGGCGTTTCATAGAGATACCAAATGTGCATAATTAACAGTGATGTGGGAATTTAATTTTAAGAAGAGTCTTAATAATTGGTTTGTACCCCAAAACAGTGTTATTATCCATTGGAAAGGAAAATCTTAGTCCTCCAAAAATTTTAATCCTCCATATATAGTTGTAATCCTTTGCTAAATCCTACTCTGTCATTTGCCTCAATAGATGCAGAGTCAAGTTATGGGATTGCTCTGTGTCAATGTGTTTCTTTTTGGCAGGTTTAAGTGTGTCCTTGTGGAAGCACTAGAGTAGTGGGAAGCAGGTAGGTTTTATGAAGTTTGCCTTCTTAAAATGCTCACTGTTTCCCCTAAAGGAATATTTGTCTACAGCCTCCAACAAAACAGCTAAAACAGAACCGTGTTTTCAGTTGTCTTGCCCGAGACTTACAAACTTGAGATGATTTCTGGGAGTTTGGAGAAAAGCAAATGTTTTATAGGTAAATATGTCTAAATCCTTGCTGCAGCACAATATGGAGCCTCATTATTCTATATTTATGACCTGCTGCCATGGCTTCTTGCAAGGGAGGCAGAATTCTTCCTTGAGGGACAATCTGAAAAACCAGCTTGCTTCTTTAGGAAGAGACAGACTAAGGGTTGGTGCAAGGTGTAAAAATTAATCAGACACAGGGCAGATTCATTAAGGCACATAGGGCAGAACTTGTGTTTCACTATAAATTTTGTCAAGACCCTCCAAGACGTTAATCTGAGGACAGTTGAAAGGATAATGGAACTCCTTTGCAATCCAAACCAAAACCATGATTCCTAAGTGATTTGTCCAGGTAACAAGGAAGTCTAGATCAGATGTTAAACCCAGGAATATTTGATGCCTGTATCTGTTTTGTCTTGGGAATCCATTTATCATACAGTTTCCTAAAGAGAATGTTTTCCAAATAGTTACTTTATAATTGATTAAATTAAAAAACCGAAACCAGCTAACCTCTGAATAACTTCTAGTTGAGGATACACCATTTTTGAAAGTCCAACACACATCCCCATAGCATGAGAAAAGGATTTTCTCTATAAGTGATAAAAGGACAAGGTTCCAAGAATAGAATTCAACTATTACCAAGAAAAAAAAAAACATCTGTTCTTTTACAGAGTGAGGAAATATAATCATATCACTTAAGTATCACTCACTTGGAAATGTTTATTTCTGAAATCCTACTAAAGCTAACAGTGATGATGGTAGGAGCATGCAAGCAAATACTCATAGTAAATAATAGCTGATATAGCCCACTCCTCACAGTCTCACAATGGCAAGAGTATAAGATCAGGTTTAGTCATAGCTACAGGGAAAGAAGAAATCCTTATAAGGTCATTTGGGCATTTGAACATACTTCAGTGCTGATTCTGATTGATTTGTATGACATCAATTCTAAAGCCAGGAGCAGAAAAAACTATGTCCAAGACATTTTTTTCAGTTACTTCTGCCTGAATATGGCAGAAGAATTGTATCTAATTTGGTGTAAAACAAGACAACAAAGGGGGAAGAAAATAGGAAGTGCTATCTGGTTGCTTTTATCTCATCTAACTTTTATATCTCATCATGCTTTTATTTCATCTAACTTCAAACTGTAGGCACTGGTTTTGCAGGAAGAATGTTATAATAGAAGAGAACCCAGTTCCAAAACATTGCAAGCTTTGGCAGTCCAACGTGAACTTTGGCAATATAGCAAGTTTCTTTGTTCTTAATTTTCCTACAAATGCAGGTAAGGAAGCCACTTATTTACACAGTATGACTCATACAGCCAATGATAGTGTTAGGCCTTTTACATTACAACAAATTGCATAATTTAGAAAAACTATCTGACCATAAACACTGTAATTTCCTGGGGTTCCTTGTGTAATGTTTGTACCGCTTACCTACAAAGAAGCCTCAAACAACGGATAACGCTTATTTTCCTTTACAGGTCCTTTCTCTGATTTTTGAGCTTGCCTCTGTGGGCACTTGCCCTGTGATGACAGGCAGCACAGAGAGGAGTGTAATCCCCCCTCAATTATGGTTTCAGCAGGCTGACGCTAACTGCTAAGCCCTCTTTCCAGTAGACAGCAGGGCTTTCCATAGATGATGCTTGCCCTGTTGAGCAATTTGGATAGCAGATTTTGTATTCTATCTTCCGGATTTAATCTCAGCCACAGGCAGCACACACTGCTTTCACTCCTGAAACTCTCTTAAGCCAGACTTTGTGTCAAATTAAAATGCAAAATTTTGGTGAGACACACTTGACCTAGGGAGAGGAAAGGGACAGCTAATGAGATTGTTCAGCAGAATACATAAAAGATAAATTTTTAATTTTCCATTTTAAATCAGTGTGTCCCCAGAATCCTTTTCCATTTTGCCATGCACTCTCCAGTCCCTTTTCTCCCTTCCTGCTACCTTCTGCTATCCTTTTTCACATGTTATCCATCTAATTTAGTATTTTAAGTGCCTTGGCTCAGGACACTTCCTTGTATATTTTTCTGTAATGTACTGCAGATATCCAGATTTTATTTAAAAATAGATTTTTAAAACTTTAAAAATTAGGTTGGTTCATGTTTTCATTATAAACTTTTAAACAGACTTTAGTAAAAACAGCACACGATGAGAGACAAAGCCAGGAAGAGGACTTCTGAACTCCTTTGGTTCAGGCTTGTGGGTCGGGACAGGGAAAATTTTCAGCAAACCTAAAAAATTCCATCTTGAAGTGTCATCACAACAGATTCTCACTTTCACACTTCCAAGGAAAATGTCTTTCTCTTTAGTATATAAATACTCAGAAAGAGCTTTGATAGGACTTACCTGAGAAAACCTTCCAAAAAACTTTCTTGGGTAACTGCACATAACTCTTTTAACATTTACATAAGCACCTCACTGCACTTACAGATTATTACAGAAATTATGGGGATTTCTGCCCTGAATAACAACACAAGAGAGCATTGTGTTTGAACTGCTAAACAGCAGTTTAACATACAAGAACATCTTGTTTTGATAGTTTGCAACATATTTGACAAACTTTGCCATTAGACATTCCTGCCTGTCTTCTGCCCATGCAACTCTGCTGAGAAACCCTGCTTGTACAGCCCTTTCCACATTAAATAAAGGAATAAAAATAAGATTTAGAAGTTTTCGTTATGCCATTATTAAATTATAGCATCAAATGTGTACATGCTCCTTAACTGTCCATTTACAGTCCTATAAATGCCAGCCTTGCCAGAGATCTACATGCTACAGCTTTAAGTGACAGAAAACACTTACTGTCGGGGCTCTAAGAAGCAGATCCATCTGTGTGTAGGCATTGGCTTCCGAGCCATTTGATGCATTGAAGGACTCCACAGTTTTGGTTCTCTTGGAGGGAAAAAGATCCCCTTCTGAATGGGCTGATTATTCAGGTGAACAAAATCTAAGCAAAAACCAAGAAAGAAGAGCTGTCCTCTGAATTTAAGTCAGTCACTTTACCTTTGTGTGTGTGAAGCAGGTTGTTAGATTCTTTGGAATGGTGTGAGATCCAGTGCAGAGTTTCTCACTAGAGCTTCAGATTGCTTCAGTCCATCATCAGCTTAGCGAAGGGCAGCAGCAGCGGCTTCCATTTAAATACCGGAGAGGGCAGAGTCCGCACATGCCCAGTTTGCAGCTTTTTCCATCTAATTCCAGCTTCACTTGAACGACAGTATAAAACTGATGCTCACTTAAAAGTGCTGGTACCTGGTTTTTGCTTTTGACCAATTTATGTCTGAATTGTAATGCTATTCCCACACTATCTTGGTATGAAGACACAGAAGTTAAAAGGTGGAGTTCAATCTGTCTTAAAGATACAGTTCTTTTTCACCATATTGGTGAGTTAGTTTTTTTGTAGTCTGCTTTTAAAGATGCATGTGTACAGTTCTGCTGAAACTGTCCAAACTCAAATAGATTCTGATATTTAACAATGTGCTTGTATGCACTTCTGTCTTGTAGAATTAAGGTCATGGTTGTTTGTTGGTCTACTTCTAAAAATAAACAAAACATAAGGATAAAACCTGACATCATCCTTTTCTGCTCTTTAGTTAAAAAGCAAAAGAAAACAAAAAGCCCCACACAAATACCCTAGGTAGAAAACAGAAAATATCCATCTGTTTCAAGAGTTGCCTGCTTTCTTTTCAGTTGTGTTTCTTTTCAGTTGTGTAAAGTACACATGAACGAACAGATTCTCATTCACACAAATCAGGCTTTACATTCCACTGTGCAAAGACATGAATTGCTGTATTCCCACTTGAAGGCCCATTACTGTTGTAAAGTGAAGTTTAATTGCAACAGAGAATTAGGCAGAGTGTGTGAAAAAGCTCTTCTAGCACATACTGCAGCCTAAGCATCACAGAGTTTAGGCTTTCCACTCACTGTCCAAATGACCCTGATGCAAGCTATTAGCTTCACTGCAGTTGGTATTAAAAATAGATGGTGTGAACTGTTACTGGAAAGCCTTTGTGAGCAGGCTGTGTTAGTAATGGTGGGAACTGCATTCCCGCAGCTCCGCACATGTACCTTTCCTTAAATGAACACCTGCAGTACCTAAACATAAACTCAAGGATTGCTTTTCTTTGAGTGAATGGGAGCTTTGCCTCTAATGAAAGGCACTCGCCTATAGTGTTGCAGTTTCCCTTGATAGTCATTTAAGGAGGGAAGCAATCCTTGTTGTCACCAGGCCTCTGAACATTAACCAGCAGAGATGCTTCTTAGACTCCACAGGCTCTCAAACCGTGACACCCTAAGTATTACAGAATTCACAGAATTTTCTAGGTTGGAAGAGAACTTTAAGATCATCGAGTCCAACCCATGTTCTAACACCTCAACTAGATCATGGCACCAAGTGCCACATCCAGTCTTTTTTTAAACACATCCAGGGATGGTGATTCCACCACCTCCCTGGGCAGATGATTCCAGTATTTGACCACTCTTTCTGTGAAAAACTTCTTCCTTAAGTCTAGCCTGTATCTCCCTTGGCACAGCTTGAGACTCTGTCCTCTTGTTCTATCTGTTGTTGCCCGGAGAAAGAGACCGACCCCCAGCTCACCACAGCCACCCTTCAGGAAGTTGAAGAGAGCGATAAGGTCACCTCTGAGTCTCCTTTTCTCCAGGCTAAACAATCCCAGCTCCCTCAGTCGTTCCTCATACGGCTTGTGTTCCAAGCCCCTCACCAGCCTCGTTGCTCTCCTTTGGACACGCTCAAGCATCTCAACGTCCCTCCTAAACTGAGGGGTCCAGAACTGGACACAGTACTCAAGGTGTGGCCTCACCAGTACCGAGTACGGGGGAAAATTAGCAGGTCCATTATGAAAGGCAGAGAGATTTCATCTAGTGTCCCTGTCCTGCAGTGTTGGTAGATGCAACCAAGCCAGATTTAAACCAGTGACAGAACTGCACCCAGAGGTGGCTGATCCACTGACTAGTTTCACCTTTGCCAATGTCTGAGATTCTATGGCAGCTTTGTAGAGTGTGCTCTTCCCTTCTCTCTGTGTGACATCAAACACATGAATATCAGGGCAATGGTGGATGTGACATTAATGTATGTGACATTAATGTGAACTCCAAATCCACCCCTCTATGCATGCACAGTGCTTGTACTGTAAGGATGCTGCAGCAAACAATGGTGTTGGACATTTTGGGGGACAGGACCTTTTTGGAGGATAATTTTGCATTTTACTACTAAATAGTCAGAAGATGTCATTACAGAAAGCCACAATGTGAAACTGGCAAAGGCTTGTACTATCTTCAAATGAAGCTTATCGAGGAGCAGAGCAGAAAGTACAGAAATTGACATGCAGAGAAATGAGACAATGGTAGGTCTCCCATGTGTGAACTTTGTACTCAAAGGAGTTGCACACAGTTACATCCTGATCTTGTCAAACTGATAAGACAAAGTTTCAGACATACAATCTTCAAGAATAAATGCCAGATCAGATGTGATCTTTAACTTGACATGCTCATTTTCATTGCTAAATCCTCTTAGTTTCCTGCTTTCTGTCTTAGTTTTGGACAATGCCAACACTCAATCTCTTTACATACAGCTTGTACATAAAGTTCTCCTTTTCCCTGGGTCACAAATGACATTTTTCTTCCTTCTTATTTCCTCTCATCTTAACAACAAGTTAGTGCACTGAAAATACTTCATTTCCAGTTAGCCTGGAAGCACTGACTTTTTTGGCATTTTTAGTGAAGCCTATAATATGTTCGGCAGAGTAATCAAATCATAGAATAAATATATATATTTTAAAGTAAATTAGACATTATAGAAGCTGTCTTCATGCTTCATTAGATTTGGTGTTGATATATACACCTTTGCAGAGAGATTACTTTGATTAGTTCAGCAGTTCCTGAGAGCATATTATGAAAGAACATGAAGTGTAAAGGAGAGAAAGTTTTCCCACTGGGAAGCAGATGCAAGTCCAAAGAGGTCTACTCATTTGGTAGCCTTCCTTAGCCTTAGGACTCTGCTTCTGGGAATGCTAGGCTTTTGCAAGCTAGGGAAACTATTTCTGAAAATGGAACTCTAACACTCAGATTCATGGCCAGTGGAGATGTTCTCTTATGATGTTAGTTGTGTGATCCTTTATTGTGGCCAATTGTTAGAGGCGATTCAGTTGCTGTTTTATTTGTGATGACTCAGCTTCCATGGAAGGAGAGGAATCATCCTACAACTGTACAAGGTTTGAAGTATGAGACATCTCCATTATCTGTCCCTAGGGCTCAGGGAGTCGGACAAAGACACGCAGCAAATACCTCACAAAACGTTTTTTCTCTCAGGTTTTCTTTGCTTTATATGCAGTGTTAAACCAGAGAGAACAGTGCTAAGTATTCTGTTGAGCAATAATTGTTTTTCTTTATAGTTAAAGCTATTTCACTTGAATTTAATCATAGCACAAGACCTGTGGATCAGGAGGGAAATGTGGCCTCTCTCTCTTTCCCTTATTTATTCTCTACCAAAAGCTTACCTCTGTTGTATTTCTGGGAAGCCTAATGGAGAAAATATATCAGTTTATGACCCCAGGTACTTTCCAAAGGCATCAGCTCATTCTAAAGCTTTCCAACATTTCTGCCACAAATTCTGTGTGTGAGACCTGCAGAAAGTTCACCTGGCTTATGGCCCAGGTCTGAATTGCCCTCCAGTAACTTTTCGAGAAAAGAAAACCTGCCTAGCATTAATCTCTCAGAATTCTGTCACATTGAACTATGGTGAGCTTTCCCACCTTGAGAGTCCTGCTTTCAGCTGGATGCCAGCTGCCTACCAAGCTACTCCATCCCTCCCCCTCTTCAGCATGATGAGGAGGGAAGAAAATAAGATGGCTCAAGTAGTGGCAGTTTAATAAAGCAAAGACTGTGTGTGGAAGCTAGAGGGAAATACTTATTCCCTACTTCCATCAGCAGGAGTTGGCCAGCCAATATCCAGGAAGCAGGGTCCCAGTAGGCACAGCAGTTATCACAGAAAACACACACTGTAATAACAATTGCCCCCTGCATCCTCCTTTCTCTTAGCTTTCACTGCTGAGCAGACATCATAATGCCATGGAATATCCCTTTGGTCAGCTGGATCTGCTGTCCTGGTTATGGCCCCTGCCAAGATCTTGCCCACCCCCCAGCCCACTGGCAAGGGGGAAATGCTGGGGAGGCAGCGTTGTTGCAGTGCCAGCATTGACCAGCCAGAGCCAAAACCCTGGGAGGTGAGCAGCACCTTTCTGGGTACCAGCACAGCACAGCTCAGGGAGGGCTGCAATGTGAGAATGAGCTCCGGCTCAGCCAGACCCGAGGCACCCTCCTGCTGCCGATAATTTACTTCTGTTCACAGTTTTTTTATAAATTACAGGCAATAATAGCAGAAAGACCACAGACTCTGGGACCCTTCCAGGAAACTGAGAAAATTGTCTAACAGAAAAAGGGAAAGATAATGCCTAGATAGAATTTAATTAAAGTCCAAATGAGTATAAGATCTCTTTCACAATGATAGGAAAAGAACTCATTTTCCTCTTCTTTGGCTGGGAGCTGTGGGTGGAATTAGGTGTTAGCTCATCTCCAGGAATACAGAGTGCACTGCAAAGAACAGGTAATCTGCTGCCTACAGGATAAACAGACTGCTTTTGGGAAATGCCAGGAGAGCTAAAAGACCAGGGGCATGGTCAGCTAGGCATTAATGACTTTGAGGCACCATTACAATGACTCACCTGGGCTTTTTTAAACTCTCTGAAAGATCACCTGGGTTTCCAAGGCCAGCATACTGAAAGAGGAACAGACTACTCAGAAATGGGAAAGGTAAAGTCTGCACTTTTCTTTGAGTGCAGACACAGGCCTGGAATTTGAGTTACCATAAAGGAGGCAGTCACAAAACAAAGTTGTTTGGTATTGTTAATAAGTTGAGTGATTTTATTTTTTTCCTGATTGTGATGTGGGGAATGATAGCAACAATTCCTGAAAACATCTTGGGGAGGACAATTCTCAGTGCTCAAACTGTGCTCTGCTTGCCCTCTAGACATGCTAGGTAATCCTATAAGTGATAGAATAAATGGAAGAACTATCAGTTTTCCATTTGAGTGTCCATTTATTTGCAGTATCTGCTTTTCAAAAGGCAAAATCACACTATAAAATCTGAGTCCACAGCAGCCTTCCCCACACAGCTCCCCCTGTATAGTGTGAGCCCTGGGTATCTCGTTTGGTATCTCAGTGGCTACAACATCTGAAAACATGTTTCTGTCAGAACCATTTTTAGGGCCCTATTTTTGTACTGGTACCTGCAACAAATATATCTGCTTAGATATGCAGGTGAAAACTGGTTGCTCGTTTTACACAAAACTCTGGTTTCAACCATCTGTGTTCCTTTTGCCTTTTAACAGCTAAGATCTGTCAGAGGGGAGTTCTCCCACTTCTTAGCTGTTCTCAGAGAGTGCACTACAATTTTGGCACCCCAAATAACAAGGCAGGGAGAGAGCTGTGTCATATATATCTTCTGTGTGCTCTATTAATCATAAAAATTAAATTTAGTTCTTCATGCCTGCAGCAACTTGGCAAGGGGACAGAAGGCAAGAAGACCCTTTGTAAATAAGATTGTTAAACTGAATACAAAGTTCTGTATGGCCTTTCATGGGAACATACTCTTGGGGCTCCTCAAAAATCAATAGACAAAATAGAAAACAGTAAATCAAATCAACATGGTTTCTATTGTGCTATAGAAGTGAGTAATTCACCTCATGGGTAGTTCTAATTTTGTAGGGTAGGCAAGATCTATAGTGAACAGCAAAGGCACTCTATAGTGAACAGAAACTCTAGGGTGCAGCCAGCAACATCTAACTCTGGGCTGTTTAGCCCCACAGCAGGAGAGGGAGAATCCCAGGGCTGAGCCAAGTACAGAAGAGCCAGACCAGAAAGGATGGTTTAGAAAAGTCCCTTCAAACACAAGATTTTTTTCTAATACTTAGCAAAACCAAAATCTTTTCCACTGAGGTGAAAAGATTCTCTCCATCAGTCTGAATGTAGCCCTGTAAATGGCATTAGGCTGCAAGTCTATGGCAAGGCACAATCCAGCAGCTTCTGTGCCTGAGTTCCCCCAGCTGTGTTTCCAGCTTCCTCTGGGGTACACAGCTTCAAGGCCAGCTAGCTTGAAAAGGTCAGCCCACCTCTGTCCCTCTTGTCCTTCCTTACAGAATCTGAACACAAAGCAGTTGCACAAAGAGCTCTCAAAACCAGCCAAGTTGGATTTACAGTGCCTCCAAAAAAAGCCTCTTAACCGTGATTTGTGGAGTGAGCCCTCAGATTCATCCTTCCCTGTCTCCTATGGCTTAACCTCTTTGCAAAGCATGCCCTTCTCTAAGGAACTCTGGTTAGCCAAACTCTTTTCAAACAGTTTCAGTTAGAAGCTTCCCTACTCCTAGTTCCCAAATAAGAGCTCTAACCTTCTCACATGTGTGAATTAAAGCCAATTGTGCTGGTGCAGCTTAGTGCCTACTGTTGGCAGGGAGAAATCATATTTAAAAAGCAATTGAAAAGTTGCTGTATCATTGCAGACAAAATGCCCCATCTTTTTGGCAATAATTAGATACAAAACTTAAAGAAAACTTCTCTTGTTATTCTCTTCCCCTTAATAAACCATGTCTCTGTCACAGACAAGTCAGGCTACAGTGGGCTGAAATGTGGGATCGGCATATGGTGGTGGCGAAGCAGCTTCATAATTTTTGCTGAAAGCAGGCATTATGAAAGATTTGCTCATGCAGAGTTACAGCAGAATTGTGTGTTGCCCAGCTACTATACTATGCCAATAAGAGGAGGATTATTGACATGGAAGGGGTGAGAAATAAAATTGGAGAGAAATTGTATCAATCATTTTCCCCCTACTGAAATGCTGGCTGCCACTAAAGGTGCACACAGTGGCCCGTGGCAGACACCAGTGCCAGGATTTGGTCAGCACTGGCAGAGAGCTTGTACTGCTTACAGGAAGAACTACTGGTACTGTTTGGATTTTGATTGTTGGTTTTTTACTCCCATCTGCTTATGTGGTAGTTACTCAGGAAATCTACAGAACTCAGCGACTTGAGCCTCTTTTGGGAGGGGCTGCAGAAATACCTTGCCAGGTAAGACAGAGGAGACAGATCTCTGATGAATAGACTAAGGAAAGATGAATACTACAAAGCACATTTTATCCACACACAGCAATCAAAATTTAAACCTTGATATTTGAGAAATAATAGTTCATGATAACCAGAGGGTAAACAAAGTGTGGTGTCACTTGGTATTAAAGAATTATCATCTTTTTCCTTAGATAATAGCACTATTGTGCACAAATTATCTGCAGAGAATACATTTGCTGCCCTGATGGCTATACAATTACTTTTTCTGCCACACACATCTTGGCTTACAACATCTCTGTGAAATAAATCTTATCAATTCAAGAAATGCCATCAGTGGTTATGTAGGTGAAAAAAAGCAAGCCACAATTGTGAAGCCACTGGTGGGAGAAAATCCTGTTGGTGCACTAATAAGCAGGCATCTCAAGTCTCAGCAACTCCCAGCCATTGCAGATGCCCTATTTTGCTGTTCTAGACTGCACTGTACCCAGTGCTTTCAGAAATTGGAGCAGGATGCGAAGGAAGAAACAGGCCACTCACTAACATGACTGAATTTTCAAAATCATGTATTTGAATGGTTTCTGGAAAGAGCCTGACAAGCAAGTGAAAATTAAAATTGCCACAGAATATTTTAGCTGAGTCTGTAAGTAATTTCAGGGTCCTACACAAGACAAAAGAGCCAGCAGCAGCCTGCACCAAATTCTGCTTCAGCTACAACTGTGTTCAAGATTTGGGCAGGATTCTGTAATGGCCACTGAGAACAGAGACACTGTGAGGAGTCTGTCCCTGCTGCAACTTGAAACTCTTCACACAAAGTCTGAAATCAAACAGACCTAATGCTTAAGCTAGAGCGGAATCCAGTGCAGATATACTATCAGAGGTTCTCAGTGTACAGAAGTCTGTTTCTTTATAAACTCTTCTGCTAGGGCTGTCATCCTGCCTGTTATCACTGTGGAGTCTGATTTCCCAAGTGTCCACATGAGGCCTCTAAATGAACACATTCCTCTTTGTTTAGCTCTGCAGTGTGGTCTTTATTAATACCTAGTCTGCTAATGCCTCCTCTGGATCCTCAGTGACTTCTGTTTCAGTTGCTATGACATCCTTTTAGTCCAACCTTAATTAATGGAAAGTACAGGACAGTTATCATAAGTTTGCAGACGGGGATGCAAGTGTGCAAGTGAGACTGTGTACAGCTGTCTAAGCCCCTTTCATTTTGATCTTATCCTCTCCCCTTCTTTGACAATGCTCCACCCTTCTTTCCTCTCAAATCAGATAGATATTCTGGTTTTCACTTTTAAAAGCCTTGATAGATTCTCTATCTCCAGCTTAGCTATCATCTTTCAGACAGCTCTGGCTTGCCAGCTCTCTCATCCTGTCAGCCAGGGATGCCCATTTTCATCATTCCCTGAATACAGTTTCCACCATGCATGATTTGCTTGTCTCCATGCAGTTCTGCAAGCTGCTGGCAGTGGCAACAAGAGACTGACAAAAGCTGGGCTTCAGGCACACACAGCCTGCTGGCCATGTTGACACCACTGATCTATAGTATCTATCTGCCCCTCTCCTGCCAGTACACCTCCATTTCTTGTCTCTTTGTACTTGGATAACAAGCTCTTTGGAGTAGATCCACACTAGGATCATGTTTTCACTTGCCTAACATTTCAAAGTATTAGAGCAATGCAAATGTAGTAGGATTTCCATTTTCTGGTAATGCCATGAATTCGCTTAACAAATATACTCAGCTTAATTTTTTGGGTGAACTTGTGAATAATTCAGTATGACTACAAGAAAATATGAGTGTTTTGTTTTAATAAAAATGTGGACAGCTAAAAATGGTTTTCAGAGTTTAAAAAGCAAAAGAGTAAGCCTTCTGAATACACACACATCTCAGAAGCAAACCTGTATGAAGTGATAAATATTGGCACCAATACTCAGAAAGTCAAATCGCAGTTTCTTACTTCAGTTTTATGATTCTGCCTACTCCCTTCAGAACTGGCATTCCTGCTCATGACTTGCAGATGATGTTGCAAAGCACAAAAACATAATTGGGGGATAATTTAACTGCACAGCAGACAAACATAGACAAACATGTCATCTCTACTTACGGTAAGAAATTTTCACTGAAATAATATCCTGAAATTCATATATGTGATAGGGGAAGCTGGGCACTGCACTCTTTCTGCTCTTTCAGATGGCTAAAAATGGGCCTGAAAAAAGAAAACACATTAACAACATACAGCCTTGAGTATGGCCTTGAGCCCCCAGGATACCTGAGTGATTTTGCACACCACCAGAGAGTTTACTCCTTGTACAAAGTGAAAGTTAAGGATGTCACCAGTAGGGAGTGACTGACCTCTCCCTTTGTAATAAACCAGTGGATTCATGATCATCAGATTTAGACAGGCCTTATCTCACTTCCAATGAATGACTCAGCTACTTCGTTTCCTAGGGAGAAAAGTGAATGTGCTCTTTTCTAAGCAGAGTTTCAGTAATGAAACTTAAGACCATACAGCATCTCAACAAAAAATAGACATTTAAGAGGCATTTCTCCCTGATCACAAAAACATTTTCTTTGTGTGTTTCTACCCTTTCTTGCAGCTTCAGTTGCAAAATGTAATTTAATAATTATTCTATCTTCTCTTGTTCCCCCCACCAAAATAAAACTATCCAGCTAAAAAGTTAAGCCTTTGTCATTAATACACATATATTTTACTAAACAAATGCATTGCTGCTGTGTTTGACTCCAGAGGTGAAAATGCTACTTTTTTAGTGTTCATTTATAATAACTAATATCCAGGGAGAAGAGGCAAACAGAAATACAATCACTTCTGTCTCCACAATTTTAAATTAAGTTCAAAATATCCTAACCATGCATTCAGGACAAGCTTTTACTATTATATTCCTGACCACAGACATACTTAAAAGCCCACAAAGTCTCTTTGTTTTCAAATTCATTGACCGGTGGCACAGTTACTTTCTTGGATTTCTTTTAGAGTGAGAGTGCAGGGTTGTTTGTCTGTCAGTTCAGAGGGAAAATTCTTGGGCAACAATCAGAACTTGTTACCATCATTAGACAACTGCAAAGATCTCAGTCTGCTCTGGTCCACTGCAAACAGCAAGGCAACAGTGATAACGGTTGGTTACTTCATGAGCAAAAAATCCTCATGGCAGCATTAAGTTCAATACCAAAGAAAATCAGACCTGTTTTCTGAGCATAATTAGTAGAGTAGGAGAGTGGCCATTAGCAGTCAGTCCAAAGGTGTGTCAAACCCCCCATCCAGTGACTGAAAGCAGCATGCCAGGAAGTAGTGCAAGAATATGGAGAGATTTCCCTAAAATACTCTTTCAGCCTCAAACAGCATGCACGTCAGCAAATCAGTGTTTCTCAACCCATATTTCAGTGATCTAACTCAAACATTGATGGGGCTTTTGTGGGTTTGTAAAAGGATTCAGGATGTAGTTAGGAATGTAGTTTCAAGTTGTCAATGTAAAAGTTGGGAAAAGAAAGGCTGCAGACTGAACCATGAAGTTATTTTGGTCCAAGCTAAATTGCTCTTTAGCTTGAGCACAAACACAGAACTCTGAAAGCTAACACAGCCTCTCTTGGAAGGCTTTGTATAATTTAAAACACAGTCATACTACAAAATCAGTTTTCAGCTCAGCTTAGCAACTCTCTTCCTGATATACAAGTGCCTTTCAAAAGAGTTGCCAGAATGAACCAGCTTAGACTCAAGCTCCCTTTCCTTCCTTTCTTCTAATTATTGGAAGAGAAATTATTCCTCTTAAAATGAATTCTTGCTTCACCAATTTTAATGAAACATTTTATTTTTTATAATATCCTAGATAATCTTATTAAAAGCTCAGATTTTTCAAGGTTTGATGATCAGAGCTGAGATTCACATTCCAGAGAAGTGCCTGCAACTAAAGCACCCAAACTACCTGAAGATTTAGGAACATGGTTTTTGTATAAGAATTAGCCCTAAGAATGGAGAGGCTGAGTAGAACTAAAAATCTAACACAGTAAGGCAACATAAACACGGGAATAATTTCTAATCACTGCTGTTTCTCAGGCTTTTCTTGTACTTTAATGGTGCTTCTGAATTTCTTACCTTTGCTTATTGAAATTACAGCAGTAAAAGACTCAGCATGATTCACTGACCACAGAAAAATAATGAAGGGGAGACTTTTGAGAGACTATTTTTCATTTTCCAGCTATTCTGCTGGGACCACGCTCTTAATTTTTAGTAGCCAGTGGAGTTACGGATGTATGGGAAACATCTACTTATAGGGAGATGAGTATTTTACTCCTTTAATGATCATCTGTACATGAGCATTTTGGAATCCTGGTTCTGGAACTTGACCTGTATATTTATTGTGAGGTCACTTGAGGTACTTTTCTGGAAATACATCTGTAGGAGTCAAAGATGCCAGTGATCTTTTGTGCAGGGTAAGTACCTAACTAAACTCTGAGGAATAATTTGCAAATTGTTTTCTTATATTTAGAATTGCATGAGGCAAAAGTTTGACACTGTTTAAATTCAGGATACAACTTATTTATTTACCTAAAGATAGAAATTACCTCATCTTATTTAAATTAATTTAAATATGTTTCCTTCACATTAAGGAAAACTTTTTTAACCACCTGTCCCCAGCTGAGGAACTTTCTGCTCCATTTAATACAGAGTGCT
The DNA here is from genome assembly GCF_031753505.1 of Anomalospiza imberbis. Taxonomy (NCBI): domain Eukaryota; kingdom Metazoa; phylum Chordata; class Aves; order Passeriformes; family Viduidae; genus Anomalospiza; species Anomalospiza imberbis. Next base: position 8,634,274 of record NC_089688.1, on the reverse strand, counting down.
TCCCTCTGTCTCCTTGCAGAAAAATAATGGCTATTAGGAGACAGATCTAACAGAAAAACACTTATCGAGGCACATGAAACCAGGTACATTTAAAACTTCTATAAGTATTATTTTACAATCACCTGCACTAACTTCTATATGAAAGTCCTAAGTCTTAATTTACACAGGCATGTGATGTTTGTGTTTCTGTCCCACAGCTGATGGAGGGGGTACATTCTAAAAATGAGAATTAACTTGAATGACTGAACCTCGCAGACATTTGATAACCTGATATTATGTAAGATTTCCCCAAAATACCATTTAAGTACTTCAAACCCCCTGACTTTGCAATATGGTATAGATATCAGTGCTGACAGTGAAATATGAAGTCAAATTATTGTAGCTGTGCAACAGAAATAGTGAGGGACTTAAAAGGGCAGGTGATGAGCTATATAATCTGTTAAAGAGTAAAATGTCTGTAGTCTCCAGGGACATAAGCCATCAGACAGCTGTAAAAGAGTATGCAGAAAGCAGCCAAAGATATACAGCTTGTACTGAACAGAGGTGCTGATACTGAAGTTTAGGTATTCAACATATAAAGCAATTCAAAAGTGCAGACTAAATGATAGCTAGAACACATACAGTGTAATAAGTTACTAGTTAAAAAGATAAAAGGAGCCAAAGTTCATAGTCTTTGAATTCGAGAGATTGGACAGCTGGGTCTGGGTTTATGGGGCTTGGTCACAAACCCAAAGTGCACTACACTGCCCTGGATGAATCAGGAGAAATCCAGCACCCAGTTATCCCACATAGCTGGGAACTACAGAGAATCTGGAACCTGAGGGTGGTGGGATATGGAGCTGCTTCAATGGCTGAAGAGATGCACAGTGCCAGCAGCAGCCCTGATCCCTGGGGAGCAGAGCAGCCATGGGCAGAGTCAGGTTCTGGAAGGAGCAGCACAAATGAAAAATCACCCTGTTAACTTTGAAAAAACATTGCTGCACATGCATGAGTTTCTCATTTCTGCACTACTTCATACTTTGCAAAGTTTAGTGCAAATTTCTCTTACAGAGAAGGTAGATGGAAAGCGCCTAACATTAAGTCAGTATTAACAAAAACATAATAAAGGGGACAGACAAGAGCAAAGGAAGGGAAGGAGTCAGCACAGAACTGACAACAGCAAGCACTAAGGTACCATTCATCAAACGGAGGTGTCAATCCTTTACTCTCTAGGAACAGAAATAAATCTACTTACAGCAGTAATCAATAATGCCTGAAATCAATAATACATAGCAGACTAATGGAACTGAAAAGTCATTAGTGGTGTGGGAGGCTTACTTACTAAAAGCAACCTGCATGAACACTGACATTAGCCCTAGTCAGAGGAAGGACAATCTTGCCTGGGCAAAACCCAATATCATATCTTCAAGTGATATGAAAAGCAGATTCTGATTTTTGGTTTCTTTTTTTTTGCAAGAAAAGAACTGTAAAAATAAGTCTCTTGATAGGTCCTTTCAATATTTTTGCCTGGAGCTTCTAAACTAAAAATATCTTTGTTTCAAAAAGGTTATGAGAGGATATTTAGGGTTTTTTCAGGATACATCAGTAAAAAATAGCTAGTTGAACTATCTTTTGCTAAGGGACAACAATTAAGAAACTTTTTAGTAAAGCACTAACTAGCACCAGAAGTATATATGGTAAGTAAGGAAATACAGCTGTTATAAGTCTAATAAGTAAAATCAAACATATCTGTATAAGGAATACTTATTGACATGAAATATTTTGATCTTATTAACAGTTCTGACATAATATTTATGTGAGAGGATTACAAATGTGTACAGCAAGTCTGTCACAGGAATCATCTCTTCAAAAAAGGGACTCCTCTAAAGAGCAGCTGTACTCAGACAGGAATGGCCTTTGAATGTCCAAAGCAGATGGAAAAGGTCTCTTGCAGGTTTTGCTCACCAAAAGACTGATATTCCTAATAATGAATAGCACACAAAGAGAAAGAGAAGAGGTATCTTTCTCATTGCCACCACCCACAAAGAAGGAAAACCAAAGACAGTTTTCTTGAGAAAATGAATTCTGAAATTCTGTATAAAATATTTTTTAAAGCAACCAGCAGACCTTTGAGACTTCCAAAATTTAATGCAAATGCTGACCATGTTACTTCCCTCCTCATTCTAAAGATTTCTAGTAGCTTCAGATCCCACTACTAGTTTTCTTCTCTTTGTTTTATCCCTTTGGTCCTTTCTTCTTGTGCACAGAAGTTGTCACTTCCTTGAAAGGCAAGTCAAAAACTAAGCTATCTGGAAATAGCAAATTAGGTTAAATCACAGCTAATGCAAATTCTATTAATAAAACTGTTTTCAAAAACTGGGCAAATTTCCAGATACAGATGAAAAGGTATAAAATAAGATTGAAGAAGGTCTGTAAGAACCAGTGTGATAATATAACTGGAATCCCTTAACCTCTATCAAGCTTATGGTAACTGAAACTAAAGCATATGCTAAGTCACATTGTTTATGCATGTGGTAGATGTCATGGTTTGACACTGGTACGATGCCAGCGCCTCTATGAAAATATACTTTTTAAAATAATTGCTGTGAGATGTGATCAGGAACAGAGCAGAGCAGGCCTAAACTTAGTAACTAAGGAAAGAACTTTATTAAACTACTACTACTATAAAAACTACAAACACTAAATCTTGGATGAAGACTTTTTAAAACACTCTTCCTCCTCTCACTTAATTTTTAAACAAACTCAACAGTGAGACACCACCTAGGATCTTGATTAAGTTGCCACCTTTCAGATATTTGAATGCTCAGTTTTTCAAGGGAGACAGGAGTCTCTCCTGTGCCACAGACCCCCCCCAGGAAACACAATTGCCACCCTTGTGTTTTCATGTCACACATGGCGACCGCTCGGAGAAAATCTGCCATGGTGACACTCTCCTTTCCATGTCACAGTGCTCTCACTACTGGGCATGGACAGACTGCTCATAGGGCTCCTTTAAGAATGCTTTGCTATGAACTAAAAGAGACAACAGTTCAGTTTCTCATTTTGGGACTACAGTCCCCCCCATTTTCTCCTGGGGCTGAGGGTCTAAGAACAGAGGTCTTCTGCTCTTCTTCTTTTTCTTTGAAGATAGAGGGCTTCTCCACACTTTCTCTCTACTCTTCTGCTGGTAATTACTGAAACAGGTCTTCTGGCACACTAACGCACCACCCTAAGTGCAGCTTCTGTTAGGAGAATTTGGTTCAGTCTATGGCTAACAAGAGAAGTCCAGCCACAAGCCACTCCATCATCTCCTTCCAACTCGAGAATTTCTTCTTCTATCATCTCGGATTTTAGACTGTCTTTTTTCTACTTTAAATTAAGGAGGAGTAATATTTTACAAAGCCTTCATTTCTCAGGAAAGGGTTAAAAGCTCAGACTCCCTGGACGGCTGATATCTCTGCCCAGCAGCCGATACCCAAGGCCAAGGCTGGGCGCCTTCCCCCCCCTCCTTCTCCTCTGCGCCGGCAAAGTTACAGGTGCCGTCCGGACTCTCTATCTCTTCTCTCTGGGGGGGGGGGGGGGAATGACAAAGACATCTCTGCTTCTCTCCACCTTTCCGTCTACAGGAGCTGGCTCGGTTCCAGTCCTTCTACCCCTCGGCTTACCTCGACCAGGCCTCATGGCTTCCCCTCCCCCACCCAGCCCCATGGCTGGGCAGGGGAGGTCTGCACAGCACCTTGACCGGAACCAAAGAGAGCGAGCTCTTGGGAGTTCTTGCTTTTAACCCCCTGTGTTCTCAGAGGCGTATCCTTATCTTCAGTGGTCACTTTAGGTGCTAATATTTAAACTTGACCACTGATTGGTTTGACCCAACTTCCTGAAGAAAAAAAAAAATCACTTCTATGTCAAACCACGACAGTAGATTAAGGCATAACTAGTTTTAACAGCCCTTTTGTTGGCTAGGAAAGTAAATATTAATATGCTCATTTCACTAATGAACACATAACCTTGCTAAACAAATGAAAAATTAAGAGCATTCCATCCCTAAAGGCCTGACCAGAGCCCACTGTGCTAGACTAAGACATACTCCGGTAAAAGCAAAACTCTGAGGCGAGTTCTCAGTCACCCATGAACATGTGGTAAATCCCATAATGGCAGGCATTGGAGGGGTTGGGTTCTTCCAGGAGTTTGTATAGGAAGAGAAGAATAACTTTATATAGTGTTGTACACACTGATCTACCAGTGCAGAAGATGTCATCCTAGGGGTTGGAGTCCTGCTGGGAAATTGAGTGTAACTGGAAAAAATGAACAGTAAGATGGCCTCCTAACATTACACTCATTACTATTTAAATGGGGTTCTGTGAAAGCTGGATAGTTCAAGCAATAGCTCATTTACCCAGCTTATGCTGTCCTTGTTCCACTAGAAATATTGCCTTTGTGATAAAGTATTTCTTTTGTCACCTTTTTCACCTTACTCTGTTCTTCTCATCCCAATCTTTTCTTTTTCCTCCCACCCTTCATTCCTTTCCATTTCCCAAGCTGTAGCTCTCATTCATTCCATTCTTTTACTTATCCTTTTTTCATTTCACCATGTTTCAGTCTTTGAGGAAGAACAGTTAGTTTTGTAGAAAAATGGAAAAGCACAAAAGCAAGCCTTTTTTGTTAACAGGGAACCATACCTACAGCAAACTAATGTGGGATTGTTATTGCTTGGAACAGTTCTGAGTTTCTCATCAGCCAGTCCCACTCTAATTCTGTGTCAAAGAGCTCTTTGCACACCCAGCAGGCTAACAAATACACAGACTTTTTAACAAGACCTTTAAAAAGCTTTCACTCAAATATTTGGTGCAGACTTAGAGGCTTTTTTTTTAGGTAATGAAGGAAGCCGCCTTTGAGGAGGATGACATTACTCCATGATAAGATGAAAACATGAAAATGTGCCTTTCAGCTCCCCAGAGAAAAGGCACACTACTGCATGTTGCTGCATATAATTCACTAGTTGAATTAATATAATTTAGAAAAGCCTATGCTTATTCTAAAAAATAACCAACAGTTCAAAAGAAGCCCATGACTGTACTACCAGAAATTCACTATATAGGAGCTATTTTATAAATACAGCTGTTTTGTGAAATAGACTTTTACCTGGTTACTTGTAATTTAGTTCAAGAACAGGATAATTCTGGTTTTAGAAGATAGACAAAGAGGATAGGAGTATTTTCTTTAAAACAACAGCATTAAGGTGAGTTTGGTGAACTACTTTAAAATCTGTTTTCCAATCTAATTCAGTCTATTGAACAGTAAACAATGAAAGTAGGTTTTATTCCTTCATTTGATTACATTGTTCCAGCAAATGCAATCACAGAAAGATTAGCTACCTTCTGAGATAAGACACAGGCCCCAGCTAGAGGCAGCTGTTAAAGTTTCATGTCTGCTTCACAAACAATTGACTGTGTCTAAGTAAGCAGTGTCTTATACAGAAGGGATGGGCAATAGGTTGCTCTGCATGAAGGAAGAGGGCTAATTTTGATTTGAGTACAGTTTCATTTAAATAGTTCTTGATTTTTAATGTAAAAGCATCCACAAGGCACCATACCTTTACTTACAACCTGTTTTATTACATGACAAAACTACAGGGCCTTTTTTCCATCTCTTCTGCAGCAGGATATGCAGTGTATACTTGTTACATTATAGGAAACATCTATTTTTTTTGTAAGTGAAATAATAGCTCCAAGATAGCCTTTCTGATATAACAGAGCAAAGTGTTTTAGCAAAGACCTCAAGCCTTTAGAAGGACCTCTTTCTTCGTTACCAGTTGTGATGAAAGGCATAAAAGAGCCTTCTCTAAACAGAGAAGAGTCATCTCTGGTTGAACTTGTCCTTTACCTTAACTGAGCCTGTGGAGGTCCATGTTTCTCAAACTTCTCTCCCTTGTTTCTGCTTTGGTAGTAATGTTTGATATAGACTCAGTTGTACACCACCTTATTCCCCTACAACCATTTGGTCTAAGCAGTTCTCAGTGCTTGAAAAGCAAGTTAAACCTTGACTTGTCTACTGTTCCTGAATATGACTAGTTTACATTATCTATTAGATTCTGATTAATCACAAGGTAGATCTCTACTACATTCAATTTTAAGAGAAGTATTCTTTCTGTTACTTCAAGCCACATGCTCTAGTGTAGCTGGAAATTGTTCAGGTGTTATGAACAAATATTGCATGATTTCTCTAGCCAGCTTATCAATTTGATTACAGCAAGAGGAAAAAGCAGCACCAAAACAACTTCGTAGTTATTGGAGAAAAGATTAAATATTCTGACAGTAATGATCAGGGAGCTGGAACATAAAATATCTGAAACATGAACTACCCATAAGGAACTCATTTGGTAAGGAAGTTCCTCAATTAGGAGCTGCAGAAGTGAACAGTCTGGAGCATCAGAGAAGGACTGAGGACCATTGCATAACCCACAGCAAACATCAAATTTCTGTTCATAACATACTACAGTATTGTCCAATTTAATATGCAAATTTTAATTAGCAAAGACAGCAGCAGTTAGTCTGTAAAGGGTCCTGAGGCACTGTCATAAGACTGGAGCTATACAAGAGAGACCAATTAATGAAAAATTAAGTTTGAACATGAATAGCTTTTCCTAAACAGGGCTTACTTGCAAAGGTGACTTAAGTTTAAACACTAGAAATAATTCTCAGTTGCATTTGCCAGAAGCAATTTTTACATGTAATAAATCTACACAAGACAATATATTTCAGTGGTTGCCACTTTGTATTTGTCACTTAGTATTATAAATTGAAAAGATTTGTACACATTTCATGAAACCTGTTACCTTCATCTCAACCCTGAAATACAGAGTTGTTGACTAACTCAGTGAAAGCTTACTTCTCCCAGTCTTGGGAAGCTGAAGGATAACAGGAAATGCTGAGAATTTTGGTTTGGTGCATACCAAGAGAGATGAAATTATTTATTTACTTATCACTTAATAGCTAATACCCATGCTTTAAGTTAATACAGAATTAATATTTTATCTCTTGAAAAATGATTAACACCAATTTGTGTTGCATATAAGAATCACTGCAGTTTACACAACAGTGATTTCTAATGCGAATGAGGCTTCACAGACATAAATAGAAGAATACTGTGCTAATATATTATTAAAAGAATTCATTATGAGGCTTTAAGTGAAAATTGACTTAGTATGTCTAAAAAAAACTGACTACAATAGTCTGAACTAGTTTTCAAAGTTCCCTAGGAGGAAGGATCACAGGATGAAGGTCTTTTCACATAAAATGTTTTCAGACAGGGATCACCAGTAGAAGTGTAATTGAATTAAGCCCATTCATAAAAGCCTTATCAAGCTAGTACCACTCATTTACAAACATAAAAGAACAGAAGAAATACTCAAAGTATGGTTTTCAGTAAGTAAAACTGGTGTAAAAAGCTCTGCATTAGAAAACACTGAGGGCCAGCACTAGAAATCAGACACAGCAGCACAACCAGGAGAACAGAGACCTCCACCAGGCAGGGTCCAGCCCCACTTTACCTGAGAAGCTGCCAGGTCAGGAGAGAGCAGCTAGAAGTCTAAATCCTCCAGAACGCTCCCAAGGACAACATTGGGAAATTACTTTAGGATAAAACATCTCGGGGAGCAGCTCTACAGCCAATTTGAGAAGCCAGAGCCAAAGACTAAAAAGACCCAGGCACAGCAGCCCAGCAGCATTCCTGCAGAGATAAAAGAAAGGAGCATCCAGGGCTGAGTTAAATAGAGCTCCTCATCAGGAGGGGTGGGTGGAGGCAACAGGTGAGGCTGGTCAGGGCATTTAGGGCCTGCTAGTTCACACCAGGTTCTGAGAGTTTGATACATTCTTGCTCCCCTGAAAGCAGCTGGTTTGCTAACATTTATAGCTCTTCTTTTACCTTTTCTTGCCATACTCGCCAAGGTAAAAAGTTAAAAAGAAAGCATCTCTTTCAAGATTACAGTGTGATCACGCAAGCTTAAATTACATCCCCAAGTATTTCTCATGTTGCATTTAAATTCACTATGGTTTCTCTTTAAGTTCCTGATGTGAGTTATACTCAAGTGATTTTCAGTCTCTCTTTTGCTCTCTATAACTTTGGACTTTAAAAAGCTGGCAGATCAGATAGACATGAGGCTGTCCATGCTTCCCCTTCATTTTAGCAACAGAGCAAATGAATGCTCTGAATCAAGGAGAAAACAGAGGACATGTCAACACCATACAATAAGCACCATGCAGAGGTGATAGTTTGGGTTGTGGAAGCACAATGGAGGTGTCACCACAACACTTCTCCCTGTCAAGTTACTGCTGTTGAGCAGTACTTTTCAGTAATGTTACCTGTTCTAATTGTAGTGCTGCACTTTCTTTCATGCCTTCTTTTACCACTTTTAGCTTATGGCAAAATAGCATATGGTATAGGACACTAAAAAAAATAATAACAAAGGAAAATATACAGGGATAATAATCAAGAATCTGCACCACCTTGTACTCTGGGATGTCCTAGTGCTAGGTACACAAAGATCCCTGGTATTGGGAAGGTACATATGTAGCATGTTCTGCCAGACACTGTGGGATATTTAAAATAGCAGTTGGAGGGAAGGAAAACTGGCCACATTGATTCAAAGCTGATAGTGTGGGGCTCCTACCATTTTCAGAACAGTACACCAAATTGATGCAAGTGAGCATAGGCAGAGAAAAATATTTTGAGCTGTCACAAGGCTGTGAGGAATGTGATCACATGCTGTGTAGGCACAAGTCATATGCAGAGCCAGCTGTGCCAATAATCACTTGAAAATTAAATTGTAAGAGCAATGTGGCCTGTGATATCTGTTTGAGACAGTATAATTTCTCAAATATATCCTAGGTCTGTGCAAAACAGTGTTTACTTAGCTGTGAATCCTCTGAAGAATTGTGTTGCATTTTTTCCCTGCTTAAGATGAATGAAAATCTGACAGCCCTGAGTGACAAGGCTTCAATGACCCTAATTGACCTCATCTTAAACTCCCACCCACACACTCTGCCGATTGGCCCAGGAGTGCTACTTAAACTCAGGTGTGAGCCTGTGTAGCTTTAGTGACTAGATTTCTATGAGGTATGGCTTTTTTTTTTTCTTTGTGTTGCTGCAGGCAATGCTTTACAACTTACAGAGCTCTCTCTACTTCTTCTCATTTTCTGCCATTTAGGCTGTCCCTACAGTTTGTCATTTATATAATCTGTTGTCATGCTGTATCTTAAAGGTATGGTTCTTCCTTCCTGTGCAATGGTAAGAGAACCACGTCCTGAGCCTGGTCAGAGAACTGAAAATGAAGTGCAGCAAAAGTGAATATAGGAAGCTGATGGAGCCTGAGTGATGATAATGCTTTATTTTGGCTTCTTTAGATATGCTTGTTAAATTATTTGTAGTTTTCTTCCTAGCTGTTCTGCAGTTGGAGGGGTTTTGTCTGCTTTTTACTGCTTCAGAAAGCAATTACAAGGTAATTGTTTTAGTGAGGATTTCTACTTTACTTGTTGCTTGGTGTAGCCCCTGTTGTTGAATCCCAGGAGTATAATATTGACAGGATAATCTGTGTGGCACTGTGAGCATTTTGACTTTGTCTTATCTTACAAGTGTGAGAAGATAAAGGTTTGGTACACCATGGGCCAAACTGCAACTCAAATGTGACCACTCTGGTTGTATCAGTCAAGTCCTACTGTACTTTATGAGGAAAGCCTGGCATGCCAGATGTTCTTCTCATAAAGCAGTACTGAGAAAAGGGAAGCAATAACAATGCCTTTTCCCCAGTACCACATTTCTCACCACTGAATGAGCTCTTTTTAGTAGGAAGCTGTAAAAGATTGCGAGGGGCAAGATGTTTCCATTCTAAGAGTATCAAGAAAGGGGGTTTTCTCCCCTCTAAAACCACACAGAAGAAAGGGAAAAAAAAGGTAGGAAGGAAGTAGTATGTCTTCCTTGTAGCTCAGAAATTGGACATTAATTAAGAGTCATGTAATGCTATTCAGAAAGTTCATACCAAAAAATAGAGGCTACCTGCATCCTAGCTTCCCTAGAAGGCCTGCCTGTCCTTGCTTGCACAGAAAGCTATGTTATTCTGGAAAGAAAGAAGAAAACTAATTCTGCCTTATGGCTACTACTAAAAAGGAAGTCAGTAGTTAATAGTGTGGTTGTGGGTGTGAATTTGCTGAGGGATGACCCAGCTGGAGGTAGAACTACAGCTCTCGGTTATAACTGCCTGGAGGGCTCTGATGCTGCAGCATGTATCGCCTGGTCAGGTGGGAACTGTGGCAGCAGAAGCTGCCTCAGCAGCATGGTTATGCAAAACAGACCAGATGTTTATGGCATAGGGAACCTATTTTTTTAACAATCAGAGATACTAATGATGATCATTATAGGTGTTGTTATAGACAATATTTTAAGTGATTTGGTCAGCCCTGTCTGACTATCAGATACTCTAGAAAAGGCAAGGAAGGAAAAATATATCCTCTTAGTGATAAATAAGAATCTGTTTTTAGTGTAGAACTAGTGTATTAATTATGTTTCTTTTCCATCAGTGTAGAGGAGGACCCTGACATTAGGCAGGAAAATTATTTTCCTTTTCACCCCCTTCTGCAGTTTTCGCAGCTGCCTTCTTACAAGTTGTCTGCAGTTTGTTGTTAAACCACTTTTGCCCCACAAGACACTGATTTTTGTAAAACAATGTTCTGTATTTTTTTATATGATGTGTAGTCTATCATGGAGCCATGGACATAGGAATTAATGTTCAACCTAAATCACCATTTTTTCCAGTATGTCTAGTGTACTAGACATACACCAGGCTAGTGTATCTCAAAGGATCCTGTTTTGCACCCAGCCTTCATGCTGTTCTCTGCCTTCCTTAGAGCCTTTCTTCAACCCTTTAAAGGCCTTGATGTTTCCCTTGGGCCACAATCTATGAATGATCTCTTCACCTGCTCTCAGAAAGCTTTAAATTTTGCTTCTGTGGTCCCTGGTGCAACACTAACAGCCCTTGGCAGTGTAGGACCTGGCTTCTCTTCTCATGCTTTCAGTCCCCAATGCTCTTTGTGAATTGAAGTCTCATACTCTGTCATGACTGTGTCAGAAGGAATAGTCCTGCTGTCACAGGGAAAAGGATCATGTGCAGAGGAGGTGCAACTTCTTTATCTGGTAGACTTTCAGGTTGCCATGTTGAAGTTTTTTTGCCAAGGAATATAAAAGATAATAAAATACCTGTGAAGGAATGATAAATTAGCTATTAACTTTGGCTAGGAGCTTTTTTTTAAAGTGTTTAGGGAAACTGAAGCTAAAAGCAAGTCTCTTGTTTTCATAGCTGTTTTAATCTGAATGAAGTTTCGTTGTGTAGAAAAACCTTTAGATTCATGTCTATCTGAAATGCTCCCTAATTACTGATGCCTTGTAAGCTATCAAGTAAATATTAAATATACATAGGCTTTTATATAAGGACAGACACTTGCAAACAGTGGAAGGGGTAATATTCTGGCACATCAAGGCCTGTTTACAGAGTTGCTCTTAGGTACACTTGTACAACAAGCAGAGCTATTCAAACCTACTCAATAGAAATAATTCTCACTAGTATTTGGAGCTGTTATGGGTTTATGACAGGACCTACATGGACATTTTCCAAGCCAGAAATTATATAACAGAAGAGGCTGGGAGCAAGCAGTGGGTTTAGATATTCAAAGTCAGTATGACACAATGCACTGTTAATAAGTAATTGACTGTAAATGCAGTTCTCTACAAGCAGATTAACTATGATCCCTTTTGGAACATAATTACTTGAGTGAACTCCTCTCCTGAAAGAGAAATCAAATATTTGTGGGAGTCTTCTGGAGGTGAAAAAACTCCTTTTTTAGATTAACATAGGAATGTATTGTTACAAAAGGTATATTTTTTGTTAAGTATAAAGTAATGGTTAAGTAAGTTGCAGTTATCTGGTGATGAATACCTGAGGATTGATTGTTGGCTGTTGAGAAATGTAAGCTTGATGTGAATTACTGGTTTGTATGAAGCAAAGAAATCTCATAGTATGTGGTACTGTGCATTGAACCAGTCTCTTGCTGCTGGGGATTTGCCTGTGAGGACTAATAAAGCCTTTAGTCTAGTTTATTTATTCATTCACATTTGTGCTTGCTTCCCTTTAAAGGAACTGAACCCCAGTGCCTTAGAAAAACCTAAACTTTCTGCTGATTTAGCCAAAGAGCACAGTTGTATCTAGCTGGATGAAAGCTAAGTAGAGTGATGGAGACATAGCACGAGTGCCTTTGTGTACCATCCATTCTGCTCTTAAATAAGTCACAAAAGCCAAGGGGGAAATGTAGAATGTGGTAAAGAGAGATGGATGTGGAATGCCAGAGGCACAGTGAGCAGATGAAGCAGACTGAATGAAGAATGGTGATGGGAAAGACTGTATGCTTTCTTTTTGTGTAAGAGTAATGGAGAAGTGTGTGGTTTGCCAGTTTTTGCTCCCTGTCTCCAAGATGGTTGCAGCTATGACTGTGCAGGACTTGGCAAGGTGCTCTGTGTCCTGTCTTCTATAGCTGCTGCCTGGCCAAGATAAATATACTTGGGTGATCTGGAAGTCTCAGACCCTGTCTGTAGTTGCTCTATTTGATATCTGGTGCTCTTGAACCTGTGCAACTGCAGATGGACTTTGTCATGCAATCTGAGGAATGTCTGTGCCAGCAGTGCTCTGAAGCCTCAAGTGAGACCACCTAATATCTGAGTGACAATCCTGCCCCACACCAATTCCCTGCAGTCCCTGCTTGCTAGGTGCAGGTTACATCTTTTATGGCAAGTGACTATTACACAGCCACGTCTGACAGAAGGAACAGTAGATCTCCTGTTGTTAAAGTACAGCAGCTGCACAATTTCCTCAACCAGGAAAAATCAGGAGTATGCCTTACACAGTTCTTTGCAGGACTACATCACCTTTATGGTCAAATCATCAGAATTTTGAAAAGGCAAACCATTGTACATTGAAAGGTGAGCATGCATGGATAACCATCATGGGTTGCTCTGGTCTTGCTGCTTTTAGGAGTGTTTCTATCTCTGGGAGTATCTTTGCAGTATGTGAGAGCCGCAAGTTAACTAAATGTCACATTGTATTGTGTTGTGTGATGTGCTGGCAAACTCTGTGGTGGAGTGGGACCAACCATGCCAATAGTGAAACTGTTCCCAGTCAAGTTCTATTTGCATTCCTTGTAAAGTGCTACTGCAGCCTCTGAAGGATTCAATTTCCTTTCTATTTTTGTATCATTTTCCAAGTCTGTAGTTAATATTGACTGACAAGGCCAGCTGAGAATCTTGGGATTTCCTATTACAGATAATTAAGGAAAATACTAATTCATGCACAGACAGATGCCTTGTTGTAAATTGCACTGCATGAATATCTTTGCCTTCACTGCTAATTCTGTTTCCTACTGATTACTGAATCTGACTCATTGTATAAGGTGCTAGGGGCATGCAGCAGGTTTCCAGCCAGGAGATGTGTAAAGAAAGCTGCAGAGAAGCTTGATCTTATGTTTTCTGAAGTGTTGCTTTTATGGGCCAGTTGTCTGAGTTGTTCTGTACCTAAGATATATGACAGCTTGTATTTTATGCTTTCTTAACGGTGCTTGGAGAAGGACCAGGGAGAGGGAACTGCCTTCATCAAGGACTTTTCCAGTTCACCTTATTTATTTCCAAATTGGTGTTTGGTTTTATTTTAGGCTAAATTTAAGCTTCCTGTTTTGATCAAAAGAGAGATTGCTGTCCGAAGCATTAATAATAGGTGGTTCTGCAATATAGGTGAGCCAGAAGCTGAGGATGATAGCAAGGCAGGTGTAGAAAGTGGCCTCACCAATCCCACAGGACTTGTGCTGGAAGAGCAGAGAAGGCCCAGTGGCAGCTACAGCCACTGTGAGACAAGTCTAGTGCTGAGCTGTATCAGGGTCTAATGAGAAAGATGAGTTGGGGACAAGCAGGGATCAGCAGGGCATGTTAATTGTCAGCATAAACATGTAACCATGTATTTGAACAAGCAGGTAGCTGGTGATAGAAGTACAAAGCTGTTCTCCTTAACATCTTGTGGAATAGATCTGTTTCCTGGGAGACTGACTGCTTATCTTGTCAGTAAAAAGATCTGATAGTAATCCCTGTTCTCTAGGAAGGAATGTGCTGAAGTCTCCTGAGTCATAACTTGCCAGCAAGCAGAATGGTAAATGTTGTTTGTAACATGTCGAAGTACAATGAAACATGAGCAGAGAGGAAGGAGATCTGTTCTTGTCTTGCACCTTCTCAAGTGTCTCCTGCAGAGGGATATAAGACCAGGTTTGCTGGAGCCACACCAGTTTGCTCCCATCTGCCTACACTGGGTACCAGCAGGAGGAACATTCTGGCAGTTCTGCCTTTTCCAGTCTTCTACCTGATGGAGTGGTAGTTTGAGTGTGCAGGCTCAGGCAACAAACACCTGCAGTACAGGTGTGGCCCCCAACCGAGTGAGCAGAGCTGTTACTTCGGTGAGGGGAAAGACTTTCCAGTTGGAAACAGACCAAACTTTGTCTGTCATCAAGGAAATACACAAGTATGGCCTGGAGCAGATTAGAGTTTACCCTTCAGCACTTCATCCAGATGAATTTTGAAGCTCTATTCTTTCAATATCCAAGTTACCAATCTGAGGGCACTTTGGACAAATCAGTGCTGCTAGTAGGCATGCTTAACACTAACACTTTCCTTTTGCTGGAGAAAAAAATACAGATTAGATTCCTGGAGTTCAGCACGAAAGATGGGAAAACAGTAGAAATAAACAGGACATAAGTGTGGTAAGCACATTTTTATCTCTCTCAGGATTTTTCATAGAGGTGCACAGAGAGAAAGAAAGAGAAAAACATTTCTATTTCTGCTCCTTGTTTTCCCATGTGGAATGTGTTTGGAGAATTGTTTACCTGGGGTGATTGCTTGATTGGATTCTAGTGAGGATTGTTTGAGCCTGATGGCCAATCAAATCCACTTGTGTCTAGACTCTCAAAAAGAAGGTCACAAGTTGTTTAGTAGTTATAAAAGTAGGTATGTAGTTTCAGTATCTTCCTTTATATAGTATATTAATGTATTATAGCATAGTTATAATAAAGAAATCATTCAGCCTTCTGAACTGATGTTGAACACCATCATTTCTTCCCATTGGGTTAGTCTGCATTTTACAGTACATATGTTTAATGTACTATGAATGTACTTGGTTCAGGTTGCTGAGTTCCTAAAAGACAAGGATATGGCAAAGCTCTGTAACTGGGTTTTGACAGACTCCATTGCAATACCTTCCTTTCTAGCTCTGTTATGCCTCTACTTTTACCTAATTTTATAAGTTAATGTCTCAGCATAGTTAACTCTGATTATGGTCATTGATATCTATTCAGGTGAACTGCTTTTTACCAAGCTTTGCTTCCAAGACTCTTAACCCCTAAATGCTGGGGCTTGCTATTAGCTAGTGGCAAAACAAAGGCAATCCACACACCTCCAAATTGCTGCTAATTCCCTATATCCTCTCCCTTGGAATAATGCAAAAACAATGTCTAGCCATACACACTTATTCTACTGATCTGAATAACCCAGTCAGTGCTGAAACTTGTATTTTCTAGCCATGCACTGCAGTCATCCTAACCTACAGCCTCAGTGCTACACAGAATAAGGTATTCTGTGGGCTTTAGCTTAGGATCTTAATATTAGAGAGCTGAAGCTAAAGTATTTTAATGTATAGGTATTAGTGTGTGTTTATATATAATGTCATTTTGAAAAAGCATATGACTCACTTGGCACTTACTAGCATATGGAGTTTATAATAGAATTATAAAATAGTCCTGCTGAGAAGGGACCTCAGGCAGTCTCTCATCTAGCCTCCAGCTCAAGGCAGGGTCAGCTCAAAGGTCAGACCAGATTGTACAGGGCTTTATCTAGGTGGGTTTGCAAACCTTCAAGAATGGGAGCTGCATAGTCTCTCTGAGCACCTTGTTTCCCTGCCTGCAGAGGTTTTTCTGTGCCTGCTGCTGGAATTTCTCTCAAAACCAGCACATGTTATTACAATTAAATTAATATTATAAAACAAATGTGTTGGATTGTGTGTGTTCAGGAGTAATGTCAGATGCAGAGCTGAAAATGTACATTGGCCACAAGGGAAATGCTGCTGATGGGGACAGAGGCCAATGTCTGTCAAATCTGTTCTAGCTGGGATCCAGGGACCCTACTCATGGCTCTTAATTGCACAGCTCAATGTCTGTAACTCAGCCAGAGCAGAGGCTGCAACAGAAACAGTGCCATGCCACCAAAAGTACCCTGAAGTAAAAGAGGTGCTTGTAAAAGTTATATTTGATTAAATCTTCCATACCTTGTTTTCCTGAGGAGTTTGACACGTTTTCCCCCCTGCAATCTAGGCATGATTCGTGTCTCTGTCTGCTGCTCATTTCTTTGTAGAGCAGCAAAACCAGCATGAAATTGATGTGATCTTCTTTCATTGCTGCCCAAAAGGTTCTGAATAGCAACCCTGGAACAGAGTGGGCTTGTTGACTTCATTCTGCAGCTGCATGAAAAATCTGCCTCTAAGCCTGCAGCTTCAAGAAGACAGCGCAGCATCTGTTCACATAAAATATAGCTTTGAGTTTGTATTTTTTTAAATAATGAGAAATTTAAACTACTGGGTTTGAATGGAAACTTGGAAACAGGTTACTTGGCTTCCCTCATTTACCAAGGAAAGCTTTCCACTAATCTTTGACAGAGGACTGGATGGAATTTTTTCAATTTAATTGAAATATTTTTGCTCCACATGTGGAGAAATTAACATCTAATTTATGAGAAACTTCAATTCTGGTATAATAATTATATTATGTGAATCTCTGTTTAGTCAAGGTACAAAGTCTGATTTTTATGGGATGGTTCTTTCTATATGTATCCTTTATATGCATTTGATCATCACCATGGTAAGTCCTATCAGTCTGTCAACACCGTACACTTCACAGAAGTTATGGTTAACCCAGAGGCCAAATGCAGAGTGCCAGGGAGTAACACCTGGGCATCTAATTTCCATGGGATCATGCATAGTTCTGCTCTGATAAAGTTTAATGCATCATGTTTAAAAACAAAAAAGGCATTCTTTGAGCAGATCTTGAAGTTGCAACACGCTGCAATTTCTCTTATATCTTCCTATTCTAATTATGTACACAAGTTTGTAAAGCCTTTATTGTGGACATGTTGTAAAATTGATATTGAACTATTGCTTAGCTGATTTATAGCCTGACTTCTAAAAATGTTTCTGCAGTTCCTTTAGAAATTGTTGTCTTTATAGTCCAGCTTAGAAGTTTTGAGTACTGGGAACAGCATTTAATTGGCAAGTATTCTACTATAAAACCAAGGTACCTTGCTGCTGTCTCTCTGCTTTCCAGTAACCTAGAACAATATTCCTGCCTGTGAAAATCTGGCTGATGTGCTCTGTCAGAAGCAATTTTTCCACTTAAAATTTGGTATGCAAAAAAAAAAAGTTAAAAAAAAATCTGTGCATTCTTTATTCTGAGATGCCTGGGTTGATACCTTGAAGAGTGGATTTGTGGTGGGGGTGTTCACTGCCAGGTGGTCTCTCCACTCCATAATAGAGCATTTTTGTTGTCCTGGGACAGTTTGCACTGGAGACTGTCAGACTTAACCAAATGAGACTTTTGTACAGGAAACTTCAGCTCCTCAAAGGAAGGATATGCAGGACAAAGAGGTAAAAAGCTTCATGGCTTTGTTCAGCCGTATCTGAAAGGACCTCCGTGTTAGAGACGAAACCAAGACCGTTCTAAGCCTGCCAGAGGTAGTAAGGGCAAATTTCCCTAATGCAGTGGGGATGGCTAGAGCTCCATCAGTGATGTTTATGGACAGTTGTTTGGCAAGAGTGTGGTTTGCAAACCTTGCATCTGTTGTTTCCCTGTCAATTGCAGAAGGAATCCCTCAGTCACAGTGTCCCAAACAGAAATATTCATGTCCATACACTGAAGGAGTTTACACAATGGAGCCCAGTGTAGAAAGGGAGGTGAGTCTGGTGCCCAGAGCTCTGGTGCTGCTTCTCCTTGCTGTGCTGCTTCTGCTTGTCCCAGCTGGCAACTGAGGTGTCTCTGAGTGTACATCATGCATAATGCATCCATTTTCTGTGGACAAAGCCTTGCATCATGTGAGGTTTTATTGAAATTCTGGTCCCACAAATCTCACTTAGGGAGTTTATTGGTATTTATTCTCTTCCAAGTGATGACTGAAATGACATTCAGGAATATCTGTATGACCTGCCAGCCTAACACAGCTGTGACAAACCAGTTCAGCACTACAAACAGCAAGGTGATGTCAGAAGCAAAGCCATGAGCTCGGTCAGTTGATCTACTCATGAGATCTTCATTTTTGGAATCTGTGCTAAAAGGAATGCACCTGAAAGCAAATGGAGAGGTACTGAATTATTTACTTTTTGACTATAGTTATATTAATGAAATCATGAAGAGTAAAACTGGAAATAGGCCAGTGGATTTTTAGCTTGCTGGACTACACTGGACATATCTTAATCTACATCTGCCAGTAGCAAAATGTAGGACTTGACAATACCTTCAGAGTGATAAAAATGCAGTTTCAAACAGTTAATAATCAGATGAAGTCAAAATCCAATTTTGAAAAATAAAAACACTGTTTCATTAACTCTAACACCTGATTGTAGCGTGGTTCATAGCCTGAGCTGCAAAAAAATTATTAGCAATCCTAAGGGCAGGTACATAAATTAATACTGCTTCATTTTCAAGAAATGTTTGGTAACTTCTTTGTTTACCAGCAGGTGTCACTGGAGTCCAGCAGAGAGCTATCACTGCTTTAAAGCATCTTTTCTGCTTAATTGAACCTTTATTTCATAGAGGAACATTCAATATTCGTACATGATGATGTGCATACAATAAAAATGAAGAACTGTGATCAATGCCCTTTCAACTGTTTTTTCCTGCCTTAGCTACTGATAACTGTTGGTGGATAATTCAATGATTTGAGAAAGATTCTGATTTGTTTTCCCTCTGCAGCATGACTGAATGGTCCAAGCTGATAATGACCAAAGCCTCCTATTTTATACAACGATGAAACCACTTAGCAGTGCCTGTATGATTACTCAGCCCTTGCCCAATCTTGCATTTAGTGGGGAGAAAATGGAAAATTAAGACAAAAGACCTATATATTTTTTTTCTCCCTTTTTTGGGACTTTGTTTAAAATTAGGGTCTGGAAAGTGATTGGGACAGGAAGGACCAATCAGCCACAAAACAGCTCTCTGCAAGACTGAGAAAGCATTTAAGGAACAACATTTCTTACACTTTATATTAGAAGATGCAGCACTGTGCTGATGAAGGCATAGAATTGAGCTGAAGTAGAGCACGGAATGATTTTTTCCTTTTGAATGAACTGTAGTTCTTGTCTGCTGTGTGTTTGCTTGACAGCTGATCAGCAAAGGTATTTTGAGTTGAGCTTTCAAGTATGCTTAAGTATCTACCATCTGAAAGGCACAAAACCCGCTAAGTAGACACTGCCATGCTGTTCAAGACACTTGGTATAATCACTGAAAGACAAAATGAATTGTTTTGTTTTCCCCAAGCCATGGTTCAGGGCTTATTCTTTATAAAAACCACTGGGGAGACATTTTGATTTAGTCAAAGCATCTTAGTTTGAGCCTAAACTCTTGCAACAGTAATTCCTCCAATTTCTTTCAAATGTTTACAAAAAAAAAAAAAAAAACCAAAAAACTGTGCCACACAATAAACATTTATCTCAGAATTTCAAGGTCACAGATCCAGCAGAGAAGTCTAGCATAAGGAGGCTGCCTGCAGGCCAGTGTATTATTAGAATAATAATGTGGTTTTGGACATAAATGCACTGCCTGCTCTGTTGCCCTTACATGTGGCTGATCCAGTAATGAGTCATTTCCGTGACACGTCTAAAGATCCAGGCAATGCACAGATGTTTTCAGCCTTTTGTTATCACTAGCTACTTTTCTGAGTGTACTCTGCCACCACTCATTAACAGGCCCTCTAGTCCATGCTGTGGTGTGATCTTTGCTCATTTCATGGGACATGGCTGCATTGTATGCAGGGAACCTTAAGTGTGAACAGGTTTGCAAAACTGGCACAGTGTAAGGCCCTGGGCATACCAGGGTCTTGTGCAACAGACATTGCAACTTTCTTTGTGGTGCTGCATTGTAGTCTGAGTAAAGGTGAAAGTAATTTGTTGGGGGCTGTATTCTGGCAGGAAGCTAATGAAGTCACTACCAGGTATTTTATTGTCTCCTACATTCCCATGAGGAAATCTTAATTTAATTTTTTTTCAAGTTTCATTTTATCAGCTTAATTTGCTAGCTAGTACATGAATTCTGTCATGACGTTCAGGGACACGTCCATCCAGACCTCATTAGTTACGTGAGTTTTAATTCTCTGTGGATTTTCTTCTCCAGTTGTAGTTGATGTTGCTGTCCTTTGTAGCATTGCTCACAATCCTCAATGGCCACGCATCCTGGTTCCAGTGCACCAACAAATTTGTTAATCTGATATTGCTGGGCTTTAATGCTTTGCAACTACTATAGAAGTGCTTAGTTACTGGCCCCTTTCTAAAAAGTACAGGTAAGTACTTGGGAAAATACAAAGGTGAAAACAAAACTCTTGTAAATTAAAACTCAAAAGGTAATGTTACAGGTTACCACATCTGCGTGTGACAGCCACATGCAAATTCAACAATCAAAACTAAGAGGACAAAGGAAAATAAAGTGTTGGTCACATACCTGCCCTTTTTAAAAGATGAAGGAAGCAAAGCAGCAAAATAAGCACCAGAAATGGCTTCTGCCCTATTGCTGGAAGAGGAATAGAATAGGACACTGACAGTTGCACCAATGAGCTTGTTATAAGAACCAATTATTTGATGGTTTCCCATGTTTTTCTTTCCCCAGCAAGCACTGTGTGGACACAGTTTGGTAGCTTTCCTTAAGGGCTGTTGCTAAAAAAGATAGACAGAAATTCAAAAAAAAAAAAAGTGAAACAGAGAGATCTTAAAAGGAAGCAAAAAAAATTCAGGAAGAAGGAAAGATTGGTAGTCAGTCTGGTTGTCCTACAGGTCTGTGAGAGATCTCAGGTATTTGAGAGAGACCGCATCCTTTTATTCCTTATACAACAATGGGAACTTACTTTGTTCAAAGAATGGAGGAACCTAGACTTTCCTTGTGGATTTTAAAGTGAGGCTGCATCCTTACTGCAAATGCCTTTTTTTTTTTCCTCTCCTGAAACATGTTGGCACATTGTAAAATTTTCAGTGGGAAACAGCACAGGTGGTTACTTTCTCAGCAGAGCTTGCTGGGAATATACTGCATAGCAGAATAAAGTTCTGACCTTGATGATTATAACAAGGTGAAAGCTACTCTGTGCTTTCCCACTAGCGTTTCACCACAGGTTTTTCCAGTAGACTTACAGGCTGATCACCTAGGGAAAAAAGCTGCACAGAAAACCACTGAGAATTTAGCCGTAGGTGAATGACTACTGTTGGTTCATCAAGTAAAACGAGTCTTTCCAGAGGCTCTGACATTGCAGGGACGATGCTGCCTCTCACATGATTGCAACAGATGGGTGTGCAGGCCAGAGAGAAGGTGGAGTAGCACAACTTTTTGTCTGGGCCTGATCCAGTAATGCCATGATCCAGGGACCTCTTATTTTTTAAATCATGGATAACTGGCCCTTTGCTGCACTGATGTAAGTATTCCTTTAGTCTGTCCAGCAGCGTTTGTTTTAACCTTTCAGTTACTAAACTTAATGCCTTGGCATGACCTCCACTTTGAGGAGGCAGCTACTGAAAATTATGATCCAAAGCTCTATTGAGATCCCCTGTTTGAGTGTCTTTCGGTCCTTCTTCTCAGGGTTCAGTGTCAGAAATCAGCAGTACAATATCCATTGGAAATACCTCACTAAGAAAAGCCATATTCTTGACAGAAAGTATACTTTGCTGTACTCTGGGTTGCAGATCTCTCCTTTTTCCCTGCCCCTGTACTTTCTACTGTATGGTTTGCATGGCGAGGTTTTGGTAGCAGGAGTGGCTTCTGTGAGAAGCTGCCAGATGCTTCCCTTGTGCCCGATACAGCCAATGCCAGTTGGCTCAAAGATGGACCCAGCACTGGCCAAGCCCAACAGTGATGGTGGTGGCACCTCTGGGATAACAGATATAAGAAAGGGAAGAAGAAAACTGCCCAACTGCAGCTGGAGGGAGGATGCGGGGAAGGTGTTTCAAGATTTTAATTTTATTCCTCATTATCCTGCTCTGACTTGGTTGGTAATAAATTTAACTGATCTTCCCAAGCCAATTCTGTTTTGCCTGTGACGGTAATTAGTGAGTGATCTTTCCTTGCCCTTTTCTTGGCCCATGAGCCTTTTGTTATATTTTCTTTCTCCTGGCTAGCTGAGGAGGGCAGTGAAAGAGCGGCTTTGGTGGACACCTGGGATCCAGCTTGGGTCAACCCACCATGCCTGCTCTGTGCAGCCAGTGCAGGTCTCAGTACAACCCTGTCCTTCTTGCCCAGTCCTGTGCTGCTGCTGGGGCTGGTGCTGCTGCCCTTCCTCCAGCATGTTACTGGTGATACTAAAGTCTTAGTCACTATTTTAGGAGAAATTGACTAAAATATGTTAATTAGTTACTTCATGCGTCTCTTTACCCTCCTCTCACCTTTGCTGTGCAAATAGCAAGGGGGAAATTCTCATCCCAGTGAATCAAATTGGCAAGGGCCCTTGTGCTCTCACCCATGTGTGCCTGTGACATTTGAAGGACAGCAACAGGAGCACGGTGACTTTTGGCAAAGAAAAAGCACCAAAATGTTTAGCATTGTAAATGGTGCTAACTGGGGCGTGAAAGCACTGCAGCAGCTGTGAGTGCAGCAGGACATCCTCTTCACCCCCATCCCTTCCCACCTGGACAAGAGGCAGGGAAGGAAGCACTACAGGAAGTTGAGAACTTGAAAGGCAAATGATGACTAGGCTGAGAGGCAGAGAAGGAGTGGACTGAGAGGCTTTCAGTTGTGAGGAGAGCATTTTAGGCCTGAGGAGCATTAGGGAGAGCTGTCCTATGAGCTACTGTTTGCTTCTTGGGTAGTGTTTCACAGGGAAACAGGGCGATGGATTATGAGCTTATTCCCTTTTTGTGGGAAAAGGACCAGAGCAAGGGTGTATTATGGTGCTACTTCATGTACTTGATATAAAGGATACCTACTGCTACGGTCCCTTTCAAACCTGTAGCCTCAGTCGTGCTGTTATTACTGTCAAATGCCATGTTTTGTCCATGAGGCAGCACTGAGAAACCTTCCTGACAGCTTTCTAGAAGGATGTGACTTTTCATCTGCCCCAAGAGTATCTGCTGCACAGGAAACCTTCTATTTTCCTACTGAATTGCCTCCCTTTTCTTTTGGAAGAAACTGAAACAGCTTAAAATGTTTCAATGTTTTTGAAAGGCTCTGTACTAGGCTGCAGCTCATTTGGACAATTCTGTATTGTTTGCCCTGCACAGGTCCTGGCACAGAACCTGAAGAAGAGAACTGAGAGGGGTCCAGAGTGTACTAAGATCTGATGTATCCAAATAACTGTTCTGTCCCTCTTATGAGTTCTTTCCTACTATGTTTTTATCTCTTTTATATCCACCTTTGATGCATTTGAACTGTGTTTTTCAGGGCTTTCTGACTTTATTATAAGCAGCAAAGGTGATGGTTTCTTTTGGGGGGTTAGGGGGCAGGCAGCAATGGGAAACTGTAGGATTCATTTTGGCTTTCCCAGAAAACTTTTAAGGGGGAAAAACTACAATTTGAAAGTGGCTGCATATCTCCCACTGCTGTTCTCAAGAAGACAAATGCCAAACTGATTTTTTTTTTTTTTTTTTTGGTGAAAGGATTTGTGTGGTTGGTGTTTTGTTTTGGGGTTTTTTTTTGTGTGTGTGTGTGTGAATGGAGATGGCAACTATCAGTAATATAATTTCACAAAAAACTATAAAATGCCTGTTAAATTCCACCCTCTGAGAATGAAACATACCTACTTCCAAACACAGATGGGATTTGGCTTTTATTTGCTCTGCCATGGTACTTGCAAATTTGAGGTGAGCCAGATGCAAATGGAAATAGCAAAGCTTAACGTGTTAACTGCTAAGCTTATTAAGATACAGGGTGTCAAATTTTCAAAGTACCTCAAGTATGTTGGGGCAGTAAAATTGGCACATCTCTGCTGTTCTTGAACACAATGAGGTTTGGTTTTCCATCATCATCCTAGTAAAAGGCTTCACTTACAGGCATCTGCTGGTACCCAGGACAGGGTAGGCAGCACATAAATGAGTTTAATTTATCCTCTGTTACTCAGGGGAAATTCCCTCATGACCGTGAATCTGCAGTGGTTTGGATTACTCTGTGTGGGGTTTCTACAAAGACTGGAAATACAGCTAGGAATATGAAGCTAGCCCAGGGGTTTAAGGTGTGTAAGAACTTTCAAATATATCCAATTACTATCATTAGACTGCAAAATTCTCTATGTTACTGTATAAGTGACTTAGGTAGCCCAGGCTTTACATTGGAAGTAGATCTAATTTAATTTCAAGTCTTCCAGCTTCATATCAAAATAGAAACTATTTCCTAATAGTTTCTTGGTGTTACTTCCTTACTCTGGCTATATTCTTCATTTTTCTGGTTCTCAGGACAAACTTTTATGTTGTAAAGAACTTCTCAGAGCCTCAGTGTTTCAAACTCTCACAGTTGTGTTTTTGTCTAACAGATCAGTCACCAAATAAGACTTTGCAAACTCAAACAGGTTTAGCTATCCATTTTAATCTTAGAATTTAAATGAGCTATTTAGTGGCTCTAATCAAGAATACTCTCAGGAGAAAAATCTTCTCACTTTTTGTAATCAAATTATGGATTTTAAAGTCTGTAGCCTGTTTTTCAGTGGTTCTTCAGTAACTCAGGTGGTGAGATAGAGGTGAGCTTGTAAACCTTGTCTGAAACACAACACAAACTTCAAATGGAACTTATACTTCTCATTGCAACGCCCTGTTGGTTTTATCTCCACTTTCTCCAGCAGTGCCAGTTGTATCCTGAATTTAGAGAGCACGTTCACAGCAGGTTTGTGTTTCAGAAGTAATGCCTGAAAGCTCCAACACATCAGTGGGGATGGGGCAAAGACCAGATTTACTCAGAGGATCACTAAACAAAACCATAGTCTTGCATCTTCTTATTCTGAGGCAGTGATTTTGTATTAAGTAAATATAAAATTAAAAAAAACCCTAGAGGTATTGAGACAAATCTAACCTCTTCTGTGCAGTGAAATCAGCCTTTTAATTAGTTCTGCGTTTGGGACTTGTTTTGTAAAACCTCAAACGATGGTTTGAGTATGAACATGTGTTGTGAAACCATTTTAGACTCCAAAGTTGTAGAATTTCACTTGACTTTTCCAAGTTCCTGACTCCTCTGAAAAATGACCAAACCAGATCTGCGTGATGTTGCTTAATGCTTTTCTTGTCATGCATCCTTAGTATTCTATCCCACAAGGATGTTATGAAATACTACCTACAGAATATAAAATGTTGGATTTGGCAACTGTTGGATGTCCATATGCATTTGCTGCATGATCCAATCCTCGTGGAGCGTTTTTGCTCTCTGCACAGTGTGTATCATTAATTAAAGCCTCAAAGGTGCGCATAAATCTAACGCGTGTGGGTGGATGGAACAGCTTGTGGAAGCGGGAGCACGTGAAAGGCACAGTTTCAGAGCGTGCACCGCGTTCGTTCGGCGGGCCCTCTCAGCAGAGCATGTTTCCTCCCTGGAGCGGATGTGGAGGCCGGCGCCGTGCAGCCGCTGTGAGTACCGGCCGAGGCGGCGCTCAGCGCAGGGGCTCCCGTGCCCTGGCCGAGGCACCGCCAACTTTTCATGGAGTGCCCGCAGGGCCGCTTCAGCGCCTGCTGCCTTCCCCAACTCCCGGGCAGGGTTCTGACCCTCCGCGGCTCCACACGGGCCGGGCTGGCCGGGCTGCTCCGAGACTCCTCGACGTGCGCCGGGACCCGCCGGGACCCGGGCGCCATCGGGGTGGGGCCGCTCGGGGCTGCCCGCGGCGGGCCCCGTTGGCTCCGCCTCCACGGCCTCCGCGCGGGCCCGGGCGGAGGCGGCCGCGGGGAGGCGGCGGCTCCCAGCAGGGTGGGCCATCCCGTTCCGTCCCGGCTCGGGCCGCCCCGCCGCGGGGACCCGCCCGCCGGCTCCGGGGGCCGGGCCCGGGCCCTGCGGGGCCCGCGCCGCGGCGCAAACCACAACTCCCGTCGGGCACCGCGCGGATGGGCGCAGGCGCGGAGGCGGCGCTGGCGGCCGAGCGAGGCGCGCGGCGATTGGCCGCGGCGGCGGGGGGCGGGGCGCGCGCCGTGACGGCAGGAAGGAGCGGGGGCAAATGGCGGAGAGATGGTCCCGGGGCCCGTCCCGAGCGCGGCGATAATCCCGGCGCGGAGGAAGCGGCGCCGGAGGAGGCGGCGCCGGGGGCCCTGACGCCCGCGACACCCCGAGAGCGTCCCGCTGCCGGAGGGGCCGAGGCGTCCCGCAGGCCGAGCGCCTTTCGCAGGCGGCGCTTCGGCGGCCCGATCCCGCGGCCGGAGCCACATCGGCCGGGCCCGCGCCCGGCACCCGCCGCCCCCGCTGACGCCGAGGTGGGTGCCGGGTAAGGGGGCGGCGGGGGCCGTGCGGGCCGCGGAGCGGGCCCCGCGCCCCGCGGGCTGGAGCCGCCGCCGCGGCCCCCGGCGCTGTCCCGCCTGGAGGGGCGTGCGGGGCCGCCGGCCCGGGCCCAAGTTGCGGGGCGGGAGTTCGCCCGGGGGCGAAGTGCGGGCTGGGGCGGGGGGGGCGCGGCTCCGCGGGCCGCGGCTGCCCCGGGCGCTTGTGTAATGTGGGCCGGTGGTGCGGCGGGGCGGGGGAGGCGGCCGGGCGGGAGGGGAAATGACATCAGGAGCGGCGGGGTGACCCGGTTCCGCTCGCACCCCCACCCCCCCGCCGCAGAGGGAGGGAGGAAAAAAGAAACTGTCACCGTGGGATTTCATCAGCTCCTTCTGCCTCCGTGCATTTAACCTATTTTTCTTTCCTTGGATTATGTAAGAGGAGCGGTGTAGAGAGGAGCGATGAGTCGGGGTGGCTGATGGGCTTCCTGGGGAATTACCGGGGTTTTTGTCTCCCCCTGGTCCGCCGAGTTAGCGCTGCGAAATGAGGGACAGCTGTGTTTTGTGGGTTTTACGTGTATTTACGTTGCTTGCGCTGCTCCAAATGGTGCAGCACAATGCAGGTGAGGGAGGCAGGGAGTGGAAACAGAGTGAGATTACACCAAGTGTTTTATTTCCCTCTGAGTGAAAAATCAAGAGCAAATTGTAAGTAAAGAGAAAAATCTATTGATGCTTTCCTGTAAGGAAGCACTTCTTTATGTTCTTAAATCTAAGATGTGAGTTTACAGCATTGACTATTTATATTTTCCTAATACTTTCAACCTGTGCACATTATATTGAGTATTAATCTGGGGTTTGATATTTTGATTTAAAACTTATGAGATGAACTTTATTTTAAAATTTATAAATAAGAAAATATGGTTTACTTTCTGAAAATTACCTCCTCTTGGCTACAGGAATCTTCTCTTTGGAACTACAAGCCATAATTTAAATCTGTCATTAGTTTTTATAGGCTGGGAATGTAGTATCAAAAATACTTGTTTGAGTATTTCTTCTAGTGCTTATTATGACTAATACTTACTGGAGTCTTGAGGGTTTAGGGGAGGAAAATGTGCTAGTGGTGAGTGAAATGTTTTTTTCTTTCCTGTAAGTTGTTAGAAAGTGAGATATTAATAAATATTTTACTTTAGCTTCTACAGTTCAAAACCTGGCTATTCTGGTGTAAAATATTTTGGTTGCTGTTACAAATATTTACAAGCATCAGCAACATAAAACTGGTAATTTAGATTTTGTTTGCTCTTTGCTTTCTAAACTATGCCTAGATAGAAAACAGAAAATTGGAGCTCCCTACAGGGGAGGAAAAAAAGAAGGTTGGCAGTGATATGTGTGGGGAAAAGAGGAGATGGGGTTAAAGAGCCCTGTCTTTAGGAGCAGCCAGGAGCCCTCTGAAGAAGGGGCTTTTGCAGCAGAGTTCTGCTCAGCAGATAAGCACCTGCCTTTGCCTTCCCTCAGCTGCACCACGGGGGAAAAGAGCCTTTCCCAAAGTGGGTGTTCCTGTGGCCCTTCTGCATTGCATCACCATCCACCTGGTAAACTTCTGAAGTTCAATTTACCTGTAGTTTAAGTTTAATTCACTTAAAATTTTCTCCATGGGTTTTCTCCCATGAATTGCTTGGTTCCTATGGTAAGTGGAGGTTGGCCTGGTCTAATAGAGGGAGACTGTTATTGGTGAGACAGTGTTGCTAGAATGAAGTGGTGGAGGGACATTTCTGGAAAGCGGTCTGGCAATTTTAGCAGAAGCAAGACTGACACTTCAGGTTGAGAAACTGAGTGTTGAGATGAAAACTAAAATAGGAATTGACAGTATGTCATATTTGGGGAGTAACAATAGAAACAATTGTATTGAACAAATAGATCATTATAAGTCCAATAAAAATTATTTTAACTGCCATTTTTCGTATACTTTATATGAAGTTAGTTAACATTTCAAAAGTTAGATTTCTTTGATTCTGTAGCTTAAATAACTATCTTTTTTAGCAGATTTCTTTCCAGTATGGAGAGGAATTTCAGAGAGAAAGGTGGAATTGATTAGATACAGGCTGACTATAAAGAATTACAATTTCCTATCCATGTTTGGGCCAAAAAGAGAGAAATAATGGTTCACAAAACAGATAAGAGGATTTGGGGTTTGTGTTGTCATTTGTCCAGTAGTTGAAGTATTTGTTTTTGGGTAAAAATCCCCCAGGTGGTCTGTCTTCCTTCTTGAGTTAAACAAAAGTAGGAAAAGAGCACATGCAAGGAGCTCTTAAATGTGTTCCTGTTTAATCTGTTACTTTTACACTTCTGTTCTAAGCAGGCTGTGGAGCAGTTGTGCTTGTAAGAGCCAGTGAGCAGTAATGGTTTACACGGGCCTGCTGAAGGTGTCCTCCATGTTCTTAGAGGTGGATTGAGCAGTTTCTCTGTTCTGTCCCTTGGTGAATCAGATTTACTTGTGGGGGATTGCTGTGCACCAGTCCTGACCACATCATGTTACCAAGTAAAACACTTGTTAAGTGAGTCTGAGTGTGAGAGATGAACATGGGATGGAGTGGTCATCATTGTGATTAATTAGTACTTAAAATATATCTACAGCAATGTGACATATTCTGACAGTTTTTGTATTTAACTGGCAAGAGATTTTTTTTTATGCCATGCTGTGCTGTTGGACTCTAGGAGGGAGCTGTGTGTTCAGATGTGGTGAAAATACTGCTGAGTTGTTTCATGGTGTTTTATGATGGTGCCTTCTGTACTTGAAAATAAAATTGGAGCAAAGTGATACCATTCTTAGAAGATTTTTCTTAAGGATTCATTGTGCCATTGGTTTTTAAATGTGCAAGCAACTGAATTTTGATTTATTTTAGTGGGTACTTAGTGCAGAACCTTTTGCCATAATGACAGTCACATGTGAATGAGTGCATCTGGAAAGAAGTAGGTGATGGATCTGTTGGTTGTGTGCAGAGTACATGCCTGGTGCTTGTAGGCCCAATAAAAAGTGGAAGTAACAATCATTTATACTAGAAAAGTGATGAATTGATGTTTCTTCTTTCTTTCACAACAGAGAATATGAAACAGGAGCCAAAATGACATCCCGATTTGGAAAGACCTACAGCCGGAAAGGGGGAAATGGCAGTTCCAAGTTTGATGAAGTGTTTTCCAACAAACGGACCACCCTTAGTACAAAGTGGGGAGAAACCACCTTCATGGCCAAATTAGGACAGAAGAGGCCCAGTGTCAAAGCAGATATTTCTGAAGTTCCTAAGAAACCCAAAGTTGAAGATGAGGTAACAGAGGATCCATTTGGATTTGACAGTGATGAAGAATCTCTTCCTGTGTCTTCAAAGAATGTGTCACAGGCTAAAAGCTCCTCTCAGCTGGAACCTGGTGAAGCTGCTCAGTCTGAGGACTTCACTCCTCTACTTGAAGCAAACAGCAGAATTAATCAGCCAGACAGTGGAGAAAATGTTGCCTCCAGCAAGTGCATACCTTTTGACAATACTGTTCCTCTTTTGAAAGAAAAGAGCACAAGCAAAAGCGTGGAAGATGGAGACTGCAAGGGCAGCAGTGCTAAACTTATAACTGCAGGTGTGTTTGCTCAACTGTCCATTGACAGTTTTCCTCTGATTTTTGCTGATCTCCCTTTAGACTTTGTGTTTTCGAGGGATTGTTAAGTATTCTGATAAAACTGAAGTATTCTGTGGAGCAGTTCTTAATTGTAAACGATACTCTGTTTAACCAAAAGCACTAAGAAGCATTCTGCATTTTACATGCTGCTCTGAGGTCTTTGGTGCTGTATCTGTGTCTCCGCAGGTCAAGGTACAGTGCTTTAGCTTCAGTGCAGTGTATTACTCCACTTAGGCCAGTTATTCCATAAAATGGAATAATTACATTCCTTTTCTAAAGTTGCTGAATGAATTTTTGGTTTTTAAACGTGTATTTTGAATAATGATGAGTTAGTGGTAGTAGAATTTAGTGTGGGTATGTGTTTACAGCCGTGAAGGTGCACATACAGCTTAGGCCATGCTTTGTTTCATTATTTCAACGGGAAAAGTAGTTTTCTGAACTTCAGCTGCACAAACGTTTTCTGTTTGTAATTAGCACATAAACAACTTCAGACCTGTGAGACTGTATTCTGTCAGACTTCCTTTTAGAGGTGTTTTTGGGCTCTGGAGAGTTAGTAAGATAGCTTAATACTTTTCAGAGGGGAGTTCACAGGACTCATGGAGCTGAACATCACTGTAATTTTCTTCAAGTCGTTCTTGGAAAAAATCAGATGTTGTTACATCTCATGAGAGGTTTTTGTATAATAGGCTGATTAAACCACAGCTTCTATAATTGGGTAGACGATCACATTAGATGAACTTAGATGAAGATGACACCTACTGACTTGCTCGGGTTATCAAAATCAATTTTAATGAGAACTTATATAACTTTAATTTCTCAAATATAGTTAACCCAGGGATTCGAAATTTGAGTGGACTTGTTTAGTTGTTAATGCAATAAGCAAGAAGATACTGAATAGTAGAAGATAGTCACAGTTCAGTTATTTTTAATATATATGTTAGGGATCTAATGCAGGAAAACCCAGGAAATGCTGATTTGAGCTCTAGTTTGATAGACACATTTGTAGGATGTGTAATTGTCTTTTGATCTTGCTCTTTATTTTTTCTGCTAAAATACTTCTTGCTTTCATATGATTTTCAGCAGCTGTCTTTAACTATGATTCATCCTCAGACTGGAAATAAAAATTACAGGATTTTAAAGTTTGAATATAGTTTTCATAAGAAATGGAGTAAGTTCATCCCCCAGTATTTCTAAGGGGAAGAAATAGTGAGTTTCCTTGGTGTTAATAAGAGATTGTAGTAGAACAGGTTTTACAGTGAAATGGTTTCCTTGTAGACAACCTCTGTCAGAACAGTGCTTTTTGGTTGGAAAAGAAAGAGAGATGAGGGGAGAAAATGTGATAGAACTCTGAAGATTTGTAGTGTGTGAAAGGCTAAGAGGAACAGACTTGAACAGTTTCATTGGTGCTTTCTGATTCGAGTTCTGTGGACAATAACAAAATACAATATTTAGCACAGAGAAACTTGCGTATTTAAATTCTAGAACTCCTTGCTAGACAGTGCTGTGTATGTCGTAAACAGACAGCTCTGAACAGAAGGAAGCCGATGAATCTTGGTGGATATGTCCATCTGGCTTTTGAGTGTGGTGGTGGTCTGAATGCAGAGGGGGAGGTTACTTGAACAACAGTTTACTGAAGGAGTTCTGTTCTGCAAGATTTTCTGAAGTATTTGGTACTGATTCTGGCAGTTCAGCCAGAAGTAGTGTAGGACAAGGTGTATCTTGATCAGATGGTTCTGTTCTTTCAGAGTCTCTTACATTTTGTTGACACCCAGTCAAAT
The DNA here is from genome assembly GCF_031753505.1 of Anomalospiza imberbis. Taxonomy (NCBI): domain Eukaryota; kingdom Metazoa; phylum Chordata; class Aves; order Passeriformes; family Viduidae; genus Anomalospiza; species Anomalospiza imberbis. The sequence goes on along the minus strand of NC_089688.1, from coordinate 8,602,120 downwards.
GAAGATAAAAACCCTTTTCATATATTACTTCAGAAATGAAATTCAGGTGTGAATGAATCTTTGCAGAGCATCCTAGGAGGGTCTTTGGTTTCCTTACCCTTATTTAAAAACTAGTCTTGGTGGTGGTGCTTCTTTTTGTCAGTGTAAGTAAAACTTGGATGGCTTAAGCCGCTGATATGCTTATGTGTAAACTGATCCAAAATAAATAAAAGTTGTCTCTGAGGACGTTGCTCAGCACACTGAGCAATTAGAGATAGTGGTGTATAGTCAGCCAGTATAAATGTAGGTACTTCAAAGGCTTCTTTGTTGTAGTGACTGTTCAGTAAGGTTTGATGGGGAGGCTCTTTCAAAACTACAGAGTTAATTTGATTGATTTGGAGTAGGGTTCTGGAGGATGAAGGGCCTTGGGAGTGTAATAGTGTGTGTACCTCAACTGTTTGCATGTCCTTGACCACCCCTTAATAATTTTCCTTTTCCTGGTGACTCTTGAACTCCACTAGGTTCAACTAGATTTGTCCATAGGGTTTATAGATCCTTGGGACAGCAAGCTTGACTATTCCTGATGAGGAAAGGAAGGGGTGGGGGCTGGGAGGGAAAGCAGGCAGTTAGAAGAGCATTAATATTCCCAGTGTAAGGAAGACTGCAATGTGAGCTCAACCTTAACCCACATACGGCACTGTATCTCTGGGTGTGCAAAACTAGGCTGTGTTGGTACTGATGTTGAAGAAAGCGCTTGTTAATTTGTTTTAAAGTGCAATTTGCTAGTCCTTGTCCTCATACTGCCTAGACAGTGCATGAGTAAAGGTCTCAGGACTCCCAGAGAGCATGAGCCATCATTGTGTCTTAATTCTTAATGTAGGTGAAGATAATGCTAAGAGTTAGACTGAGCTGAAAAATGTCACTTACCATGGCTACGCACAAACTGAGAGGTACAGTTAATTCTGCTCCAATTGTATTATCCTGCCTCAGTGGCTATTTCTTTGGGCATTAAAATGAAGGTGATGCCATGTCAGTTAATTTTAGCTAATGTTTGGTATTAAAAAGCAGTTGGTTTGGGGATTTGTTGTGGTAGTTGTGGTAGTGCAGCCATGTAACACAGTTGAGGATCTGTATCTTTTATTTAAAATGGTAGAACTTGCTGGTCTTTTTTTTTTTAATAGCCTTCAGCTAGTGCTTGTAACAATCTCATTTTAAAGGCTTTGAGAAGCTCTTAATGTGGAAAGCTTCTCATAATCTTTCCCTAATGTTGCTTGATCAAGACTTAATACTGTCTGAAGAGTGTCTATGAGTAATCCTGTATGTAGCAGGTAATTTGCAGATAGGGGTTTAGGTAAATTTGAAACAATGAAAGACTGTTCAGTATTAATAGTTACTGTTAGGTCGTCTTTGTGAAGGTAGAGAGAACTTGGTAGCCAAAAAGTAAGCTGTGTCATTAGAAAAATATCACACTGGTAATGCATATAAAGCAAAAATGCAGCTACTTAGAAAATGAGGTTTTTATGAGACAGTCTTACAGTAGGGTAAGGTGAAAACCTTCAGAACAATATTTGGATTTTTGAAACAGTCTGGTGGGATTTATTTTCTTTTTAACTGTTAAAGTTGTTCTGTGAGGCATAAACCCAATAGTATTTCATGCAAACTTTGGTATAAAAACATGGCCTTGCAGAGCAAAGTTTATAAGTTTGTTCTTTTAGAATATTTGTTAGCTTGTAGGATGAATTAACGTAGTACAGTTTTTGAGATGAAAATAATTGTCAAAGTTTGATGAATTTTAGGAGTTGGTATAGCATTTCATAGTTATATTAGTGTATCAGTATGTTTCACTTTGAACAGCTAGTTTGCCTACTCTGGGTATTTCAGTTTATGGAAATAATTCTGGCATTGTAGTGTGAGTTGGCATTTTGACTCTGGATGCTGTGATGATCTGCTGGCTTTTGCTTTTGTGCACAGTGCTGAGCTCTGTAACTCAGGCCTTGGGAGGATCTGGTGCAAGGGGTTGATAGTCTCCATCAGAGAAAGCACTTGGGTTGAGAGATGTTTCTCGTCTCTGCATACTTCATGGTCCGGTTTATGGACTACGAGAGAATATTCCTTTTCTGCATTAATTCTAAGCGAAAAAAAAAGTTACTTAATCATGCATTAGTGGATAAGTATTTTAATTGGGCATGGCTTAACTCTAGTTTGTTTTAGAGCCTATGAATTTATTTCTTCAAAATGTGTTTTGCTTGCACTGGAGAAACAGAATGGCTTAAAATATCTTTCCAGACTACAAAACGGTGTAGGAATTGTGTCCCTTTCTGCTGTGTTGTAATGTTAAGTACAGATGTTGTGGTTATTGTGTTGGCAGTGACCTTTGAGGAGGCTCTTTAAGATTAAAAGAACAAAGAATTTTTTCCCCCTAACAGAGCAATAATGAAAACAGCTATTCCTCATCTTGTCTTTTGTTCCTGTGTACTGGTATTCAAACAGGTTTTGCTCTGGCAGGAGTTTTGCTCTTGGTGCTGTAAGAGAGCATTTGTCTGTTGACTGCTGTTTGATTCTTTTGTTTTTCTAGATAGTTCTTAATGTCCTCATTTTTCACTTGGGGCCAGTGCACTTACAGGTAGCAAATCAAAATGGCAAGCGTAGTTCTTAAGAACGTGTGCTTATGCAGAGCAGGAGCAAAGGGGTATGGCTGTGCTCAGCCGTGTCTTGGCCCAGGTTGCAGAATCCAGCTGTGGTTGGTTGCTGGAAAAGCACCGAGTGCAGAGAGTAAATTGCAGAAAATGGATGCCCTTGAGGAAGGAGATGGTTTAAGTCATCAAGTCTGTTCCTGACATACTATCCTGGTAGTACCTTAGTGACTCTGTGCAAAGCCTCTGCATCCTGCTTATGTGGGTGGGGAGCCCTATCTTTAGAGTTAAGTTTCAACTTCCCAAGTGCAGGTTTGTTACATAATTGCCTTTGACCACCAGATTGGTCAGGGTATTCCTTTCAAATTGTTTTTAGACTTCGGTTTTGTGTTTAACACTGACATGGACATTGAAAATAATAGGCCAGAGTAATATCTTACTTCCTCTGAGTTTTTGAGAGTAATATTTACTTTGTGAGAAAGAATTTCAGTTTAGTCATTTTCCATCCAAAAATGGAGCAGAGTTGGGGGAACCTGAATGAGGCCTGAGCATTTGGCAGTCTTAGGAGACAGCTGGCAGCAGCCGCAGTTAAAAAGAACTGCAGCTGTGCTCTGGTTGGGTCAAAGCATTAAGAAACTGATAGCAGGGAAGGGGAAAGGTCTGCCAGAAAATACGTGTGCCCAGAGAATTTCAGTGTTTTGAGGTTTGTTTGGATGGTGGTTATGATGGCTATGTGGATAGCTGGGGTTTATCCACAGATCCTCTCTTCTTTTAGTTGCTTTTTGGTAAGTTTTCCCCTTTTGAAGGTATCGCCTTTCCCCTTACACTCAGAGTGTTTTTGCTGTATCAGTAGCCCACGTTTAAACTGGTGTGATTATTGTTCTCTTTTTTTCCCCCCTCTGCTACTTCTCTAGTGGTGGCTTGTTGGTTTTTTACTGTGGTGTTTTTCAAAAGTCTGAAATTGTTGAAATTCCGTTTAAATCTCAGTGTTTATACTTGTTTGCTAAAATGGCAATACAGAAAAATACCCCAGGGTTTAGGAAAGAAACTGATTTCTGCAGCATATTTTTCCTAATGACAGGGCAGTTCATACTGTGTATGTTCATGTAGAGAGTACATGGAACTTTCTTCCCTTAATCTATAATTCCCCTTTCCTATACAACAGTAAATTTTGCAGTCCATACTTTTAAAATAATTTTTTCTTCATGGCCTTGTACAATGAACAGTTTTTAAAAGATCATACTTTTAACTGCTTCTTAGTTTTCATGGTTAAAAAGTGGAAATAACTTTGCATTGAAAACAGTTGGTCAGTGCTGTGGGAGAAGAAAAACCCTGTTAAGGTGCATAACTCAAGTGGGCCAAAGCATGCAGGCAAGCAGAAACCAGTTGGTAAGGAAGCTATTTCAGACTCAAACTGCTGTGGTTTGACTAATTCGGATAGAAAATGTTCTTCAGTTTCAAACTTACTTCATCTTTTCATTTAAGAAACTGCTGCTGTATTTATGAAAAATTTTCAGCATATTCATGAGTACTGTCTCAGTTCAGACTGACTTAGCTAGCCTAAGTGTACATTTGTTTTGACAGTTGTTAATGTTGCTGTGTTATAGTATGCATTAATTTTTTTCCATAGCAGCTCACCCTAGCAAAGCTGGTGAAAACAGGTATTTCTGGCGTGTGTGAGCCCTTCATGTTGCCCATGACACTTTGTAGTTGTTTATTTCTGGCTTTCTCTTGCTGCTCTGAGCAACAGATGCCCTTCTGAGCTTGAAGTGAGGAGGAATGTGTCTCTTTCATTGGACTTTCCATGAGAGGTGAGCACTTGTCAGGCTCTGACAACTCTTGTACTGCCAAGTGTAGCAGCTCTTCTGCCCATTGTGTTTTTGCCCATCACGGTTTGCTGGGAAGGAAGTTGTGCTGAGCTCACTGTGTCTGGTTTGGCCAGGTATAATTGTACAGATTGATTTGAAGATGGTATTGGGAGATGCAGTGGTGTCAGGTGCAGTTAAAGGTGAGAGAGAGCAGAATATCTAGTGATTGCTAGCCAAAGAACTAGAAGAAGAGAGGGTAAGACATTTAAGTTGTTACTTCAAAAGCTATCTTGTCATACCTTTAAAAATATTGCCTGAGATAAAGGCAAGGAATTAGTTCAGTGAATATTTTCTGCATAGGAAGGAAGGTGGCCATGTTAGCCTGCACCCCTGTGAAAGGTGCAGGCTTCCCTTCCACTTTCCCTTCCTTCTACCCCCTTCCACTTCCATTTAAATACAAGGATTTTTTAGAAAGTTATACACTGGCTGCCAAGTGTACCAGTCTGACACAACTTCTCAGAATGCCTCCTGGTAGCACATCTTCCCAGTGGAAAAAAGTATATGAGGAGTTACTTGTATGGCTGGAACAGGGGCACAAGGTTGGAAGCAATAACACCATGGGTAGGGTTCAGCCTTTCCCAGGCTGGGGCCAAGGCACTGGGGGATGTTGTGCCAGCAGCATGTTCTGAAAGGCTCAGGATTTGTTAGGCTCAAGGAATGAAAATAATGGTCTATTGGAGATGCTGAACAATGTGTTACCAGACTGACAGATGCATCCAGGTGATTTGAGAGCAGAAAAGGTGTCTGAGGTATCTTCTGTCTCATGTTTAAAAGAATAACTAACTGAAATGGAGTCACAGTGTCATTAGTTTAGACTGTGTAAGAAACAAATTATTTCTATTGCTATAAATTGTGTGAGAATTTGATATTCAGGGTGCTGGAAAAGGAAACAAGACAAGCAAATGATTCCTAAGGAAAACAGTGCTGTCATGGCAGTAAATTAATTCCCACCACTTTAGGGTTTTCTCTGACTTTTTTCCTGCAAAATAAGGTGCCACTTAAAACATCTACAGAGTCAAACAATATCTGTCCTACCTGCATGCAGACTTGTTGGTAATTCAATTATTTAAGAATTTGTAATCATAGCTATGGATGTGGTTCTACAATTTTAGATATTTTAGAGATTGTCAACCATGACATTGGTCTTGGGAGTCAGATCTTCCTGTCTTCTGTTCAGACCTGCTAACAGGCACTGCTTTTCAAGATCTCATAGGCATTAATGGATACTTAATTCAAGTAAATTTTGCCCATTTCATAAATTGTGTATTTTGTTTCCATGGGCTTTTTTTTCTGAGTTCTCCCGTTCTTCAGTCATAGACAGAAAATGGATCAAGGGAGTTTAGTCTGCAACCTTTTCTCTTTACCAATCAAAACATTTCATTTCCAATGCATAATGAAATTTGTCCACTATTTTGGGAAGAAGCATCACCACTCTGCAGTTCCTGGTTTTCTGACCAAACCAGAGATGACACTCTCTGTGTTTCATTTGAGCTCTCCCTGGAAATGAGGGATGTGATACAAGCACCTTTCCTTTAGCTGGTCAGCTGCAAGTTGCAGAGTGATGTGATGTAGTTTATGCTTGAGAACATTGGTCATGGTGTAATGGAGCCATAATAAATGTTTCCAAATGCTCAGGGACATCAGGCAGAGCAGTAGCTCATAATGAGCTTAACAAACTGTTCCCTCCATCCTGTGTCAGCGATCTGTTCCTGAGCTGTAGCCTGTTAAGTGTATGTGCCCTCAGTAGCTGGAGGGCTCTGAAGGCCCTGTTTACAATTCTTGATATTTCATTTTCTTGCCACCATGTCTTGGTGTCTACAAGAAGAGAAATCAAGAATGTAAAATTGGCATCATGCCACTTGCCTGCACTCAAGATTTCATTGCTTCTGATTACCTTTAATATTTGCAGTGACTTGTGGCTAGTACTAAAAGAAACACTGTGTTTGTTGATTTGTTTATTGTGAATAGTAATCATGTTTCTCTCAGTATTAAAGTGAAGGCTTGTACAGCTACTTACACAGCACTGAAGGAGCATAAGGTTTCATGCTGCAAAGGACAGAGAAGGCCATATGCCTTTTGTTTGTAGCTTGGAGGATACTTTGCTTGGCTTTAATAAGAGAGAAATCTAACCCAAGTTGAAGTTCGTAGGGCTAACATGTGACACTGGCAACTTGTCCATGAGTAGGTAGGAAAAGGTAAGCATTTATTTTGCATGTGTGATAATACCAGGAGTAATATTGATTGTCCTTTTGTGTTCAGTTTTCTTCTAACGTTTGTGCTGTTCAACTGATTTTGATCAAATTTGGTGTGGTGAAGAGAGCTCTCAAAGACACAGTGCTGTTTCAGGTGCCATCTGTGCTCTTGCCTCCCTGCTGCCTGCCTGGTGGAAAGGCAGACGAGGTTTTAGCTGGGTCCCTAATCCCTGGGAAGGCAGCAGCACGTGGAGCTGGCACATGCCGCGGTGATCCCCTGCCCAGCCGCAGGCTGCTGTTCAGGAGGCTGCGGGGGATGATGGTTGAGCTGTGGGGCAGCTTTGCCCTGTGAGCCCTGCATCTGTTCAGGGTAGAAATTTACAGCAGGAGACCTTGTTCTCACAGCCCAAGATCCTGCTCTGTGCTCGGAGTAGCATGAAAATAGCAAATAATGTTCTGCAGCTCTACCACTGCATAGTTAACTAAAGCATGTACCGTTTGACTGTAGGCAATTAGTGTTAGACTGTTAATGATGATTTTGTTTTTACGGAGCTGAAAATGATGTTTGCAGACTTGGAGCCCCAGTCACTTAGCCTTGTAGGTTACATGAAAATGAAAGAAAAGTGAAACAGGGACCAGGCTGGAGGATGGATGGACTATGGTTGCTTGGTTTTCTTGTCCAGAGGAGTGTTCGATTTCCTAAAGGATTGCTTTACTTTGTTTTGGATTCCATTTTGGTATGTGCTGTACCTGAAGGATCAGGGTATGAATTGTTAACTCTTACAGCTTCGGTATTTGGTGAAGAGAGTTATCTTTTCTCCAAACTTCAGTGTTGCCTCTGTCAAACTTTTAAGGTTATAGGTCCTTAAAGAAAAAATGAAGTTGAGACGTGAGACATTTTCATGTCAGAATTGTCATATGTTGAGCTGAAGGACGTAGGTTTCTTATCTCTAAAAAAATTAATTTCACTTAAAAAAAAGTGGAGTTTTCTAATTCTAGAATCCCATTCTTTATTTTGTCCATGACCTTAAAAATTAAAAGGGAGGAGGTAGTACCACTGGCAACCTGTAGTAGTCATGAGGCATTTATTGTTGAATGTATAGAATAACATTTGTTCCATCTAATGAGTACTTATAGTAAGTGTTTTTTAAAAACAAGATAACAGAATGTTATCTTTATATCTATCTAGTCTAATCCATATAAGTATAGATGCATATTTCTTACACATTTTCAGGTTTGTTACTGAAAAAGCAGTGGGCTTTTGACAGCTCTGTAACATTCCTGCTGTTTGAGTGTTTGCATGTATATATATTATAGAAGAGTGTAAACTTTATTGCATTATGTAAATTTACTGTCTTGCATTGTCTAAAATTGAAATTTTTTCTCTAATGGTAACTTGACTAAGGTTACTTGGAACAATAATCATCATCACTTAAACACAGTTTTACAGATTTAGTAATATGCATCTGTGTGTGTGTGAAAACATGTCATTTTATGGGAAAGACTGGAAGTTTTACTTTGGCTTTTTTTAAAATTCGTCAGCAATGCTGAAGATATGTCTTGTTAAGTGACATAAACTAGAGCATGAAATACAGCAACTTCTAGTGATCTAAATAGAAAATAAATCATGATTACCAAGAACATTGATATGGTTCCTATGTATACAGTGTTTGTGCTTGGGGAGGGGAGTTATGCTATTGCTGATTTTAAATTACTTGGGAGAGTTATTCTGATATTTGAGCTCCAAAAAAGCCTAATTGCAGTTAAAAATAGGAGGAGAGGTTCCATGCCTCTCTTGGACTTAAGGATATTTAGTAATTCGCAATTAGTTCCTTTTCTCATATATTTTTTTCCTACAGTCATGCTAGCTTCTGCTGTAGTAGTTGCTGCCAATAAATCCTGTAATTTTAAAAATCGGGGTTATTGGAATTGCATTTCCTGTGCACCTTTGGGCAATTAGGGGGTGATTAGCAGTACTTTCTGGTATTGAAGCTTCAGGCTGACAGCTATTGACCCGCTGATGAGATGAGAACAGTGGCTTGACAAAGGATCTTTAGAGGAAGTATTCCTCTAAATGTGACTGCTTAGTTTTCCAGTAAAGCATTGTGAAAATCCAGTTTTAAAGCCAAACTTTCTACCTGGTGTACGCTAAAGAGTTCAGTGTTTCCATTTTCCATCAGCCTTGCTTATTATTGGAGATGGGAAAACCTCCCTTGGTGCAGTTACTAAGACTTTTGGAGTGTTGTGGTTTTTTAAAATGTTGGTGCCCCAGAATCAAGGGGGAGGTTAACTGTTCTTTGCTGTTTAGGAGTACCTTGGTGTGCTGTATTAAATTAGCAACTGTAAGGTAAAATTGAGATGCAGCACTTTTTATGGAATCTTCTCGAGACAACTCAAGGTTCAAAGCTGCTGATGTGATGGGTTACACAAAGGCTACACAAGTCCTGCTGTGACCATAAAGAGCTGTTAGTGCTCTTTGCCTTGTAACATTTCTTGGAAGTGTAGTAAACCAAGCATCAGTAAAGCCATTTGACTGGGCTAGAATGGATTTGTTATTTATTAGTCAGCTGAGCTGACTGGAGAAATTAATTTTGATCACATTTACATGAGGAGAAACAAGAAGTTCCCTTAGATATGGAACAGCAATGGTGAGGCTGCAAAACAGTGTATTTTAGTAAGGAAGTCTGAAAATGTTTTAAATTTAATTTGCTGTTTTTCATGCCTAGAGTGTTGTGGTAGTCTTCAGCTTCACAATAATGTTAAACATATGGGAGAGAGGAACATATTGTACACTGTCAAACCCCCTCCTTGATTCCAGAAAGATTCATTTTGGTTGTGCCTCTTGGATTATGGCAAGCATGAGATTGAAATAGGAATAACAATATTGCTTGTATAACATACTGATACTTAAAAATAATAACCAAGATTCCATCATGGAGATGGCAGGGTTAGGGTTCCTTGTTTGAGGAATTTAATTTTGAGTTTTGCATTTCATATATTCTGTGAAAAGTTTTTTTTTTTTATTTCTAGCTGAGTATATATAACTTCTGTGACGGATCTCAGCAGGACTCCAGGAAACTTAGATACAGTTTGTCAGATATTATGTGTCCTGGTTCCCTGAGGAATTTTAGCAGGGATTAAACTAATTTCCTGCAAAAATGGATTTGGTAGCCATTTCTTCTACGTAGAATTTTCAGTACCTTAAAATTCTTCTATAAATCCTATGTGCAAGGATGGCATTTAGATGATGCCATTTTAATTTGAAAACAAGTGAGCTGAAGTCCCTGGAACAGTGCTGATGCTTGTTTCCCTCATCAGGAGGTTCAAATCTTCAGGTCAGTGCTGTGAGACTTCTGTGCCACTTGGGTAGATGGAAGCTGATGAAATTTAATGTGGTCAGGACTAGTGCTAGAGGTGCTTTGGCCTTCATTATACTGATGAGTTTAGGTAGCCTTTGCTGCCTAAAAAATTTGAACCTTTGGGGTTGCATTCTGCCAGTGGAACCCCTTTTATCGCTGTACTGTTTTGCACGTGTCTTCTAAGCACGTTCTCTTCTAGCATTTCTGTTGTCACTTGGCCCTGTCTCAGTTGCTTCTGGGTCTCCAGTTTATCCCATCATGTGCTACTCTTCTGTGCACCAGGGTCTTCAGCATTGTCAGACTTCTTATCTTGCTTCTCCTGGCCCAGGCAGCCATTTCAGTAACGGCAGGCACCTGGGTTTCTGCGCTTGCTGATACCGTCTCAGAAATTTCCAAGAAATTCTTATTTCCTGGAAATACCCCTCTTAGATTGCTGGGTGTCTGTGTATGTGATGTCAACAGAGGATGGCAGATGCAGTCATCATGAAACTCTGGTACCAAATCCTCCAAGCTTTTGTTGGTATTCAGGGAAAACAAAGGGAGTGGTTTCCCTACCAGTTTAGAGGACAGCAGGTGGAAGACTTAGTACTTGCATTACTTCCTGGCATTACTATTGTGTGGGTGCTGGTTGGCTGGAAATAAACATTACAAAAACTGACTCCTTATAGTGGAACTTGTTCTCTTGGACAGTGTTAGATGTGAGTGTGGCTGTGGGTGGAAAAAGCGCAAGAGTAACTTTTGGCAGCAGCTCTTGTTCAGAAATGCAGAAATTCAGTGCATAAACCTGAATTTCAGAAGCAATAAAATGAAAATTTATGATGAGAACTACATTTTTATATTTCTTTTGTAAGTCCAAATATTTTCATTTAGAGCAGCAAAATTAAATGATAGTTGAAGTTGTTTGCTGTTTTATTCAGGGTACAAGAAAGAAATCACTTCCTTATATTTGTAAGGAGTATGTGTAGTTGTTCTTTAGTTATTCACTGTAAGTCACTTGTATGTCAAACTTCATTAATTGTCTTTTCTGAAAATTTCACCACGGAGTTTCTGTTTTTCGGTGTAACTTGCTGTGGTAAGTAGGTGATTGTATTTAGGGTTTACCACTGTCTTTTACGTGATGCGTATCTTTTTAGAGTGACGCTTCAAGGTTTTTCTCGGTAGAAATTAGAAGAAGACTTTGTTACAGCAAAACCTTCAAACTGGAGGGCTTATAAAGTATTATCTAGGTGGATAAAGACCTCTAATGTTTTTTGTCAATGATCATGGAATACTTTTTGTTATACTGTAGATTTCCAGAGTAACCCACATAGGCAACTATTCTTTTAATATTCTGTTTTAGTAATAAATATATGTGTTTTTGTAGATAAAATCCAGAACTTGAAAGAAGATAATGGGAACAGTCATTTCATCTATGATAATGCTGGAGACAGTAATAAAACCAATGCTGAAACCACAGACACTTCTGGATGCAACACAGAAGCCAAGGACTTGCCTGATTCTTGGGACTCCCACGTGGTAAAAACAGCAAATTCTCCATCAGAAACATCTCAAACCAAGGGGCCACTAAGAACTCACTTGTATGAATGGGAGGATGAAACTGAAGACACCAGAACTGGAGAGTATATATTAGCTTTTGACGATGAGCATCTCTCGGAGGTGAAGAGCAAGGATGAGGAGTGTGATAAAGAAGATAGTGAAAATCCAAAGGAAGCCATTAGTGAAGAACTTGTGCAAACTATTCCTAGGCCAAGCAACTGTAGGACATATTGTCGATCCAACAAAGCAAAACTGCAGGGGGCAACAAATTTTGACAAGCTGATGGATGGCACTAGTCAGTCTTTATCCAAAGCAAACAATGAGTCAAATAATGATGGTCTGAACGCAGGAAAAAAAGTTTCTTTAAGTAGTGGGACCAGTTTTAGAGGGACGGTTGGACGGACTAGAGACTACACTGTTCTCCACCCATCTTGCTTGTCAGTTTGCAATGTCACCATCCAGGACACCATGGAGCGCATGGATGAATTCACCTCAGCAGCCCCCACTGACCTGGGCGAAGCTGGGCGCTTAAGGAAAAAGGCAGACATGGCCACCACAAAAACTACAACCAGGTTCCGACCAAGCAATACCAAATCCAAGAAGGATGTCAAATTAGAATTTTTTGGGTTTGATGATCAAGACGAGGGAGGGGGAGATGAAGGCGCCTCTAGAAGTTCTGGGAGTTCCAATTACAAAATCAAGTACTTTGGGTTTGATGACTTAAGTGAAAGCGAGGACGAAGATGAAGAGTGGCAGGTAGCAGAAAGGAAGGCCAACAAAAAGCGAAGTAGAGCTGTGCCATCTGCTTCACTACAGTCAACCTCTGATGGCAATGAAAACTGTTCCCAGGATAGCCAGCTCAGCACTAATGCAGGTCGGTAGAACTCTTTTGGAATACATGGGTGACATTTAATTTTAATTGACTTCAATGTTTTGTTCTTTTTGCAGTGTACCTAGGAATTTGTCCAATACCACTGATTTGGAAACCTAACAGTTAAACTCACCTGAAATCTAACAGCTAAACTTACTTCTCCTGTGGTCCTGTCTGGTGTTTCATATCTCTCTTGAAATGTGCTTTATACCCCTTGATCTCTTGCCAGAGGTAGAGGGTTATTTTCTTTTCCAACAGAAGATTCGTACCTTTTTGGTGTGTTGAGCATAAGCATCTATGCCTTTAAGGCAGGTATCCTCCCAGAGAGCCTTCACATCAGCCCACAGTTGCAGAGCTGAGTGCACACATTTAAGTAGCTCTTAAGAAATGGGCAATATCTTTTTCTGGTTTTGAATGTGTCTGTAGGCAGTTTGGACCTTTCTCAGGCTCCATCTTATCTGAGGATGCATGACTCAAGGGAGAGGCTGTGGGGACCCATGGAGTGCCTGTCAGATAACTGGCTTTGGGAGAGCCTCTGCATATTTGTTTCTGCTCTTATTTTCAGTTTTTAGATGTCTCCTTCTTCTGTACAGGTTGGGGAGGAGGTTATGTGTGTACTCACACACATTTATGAGTAAAACTGTGGACGTGGCAGCTGCTGAGCAAGTTCTGGTGGTTAAAATCCTTTGCAAAATGAGACTTGCTTGGTGGTTTGTCGGGTCCTGTGTGTTGGTGAAGAACAAGAGGAATACCTTTGGTGGAAGGTTGCTTTTAGCTCCTCTGTTTTGAAAAAGTCTAATGCCGGAGAATCACTTGTGTTGGAATAAATATTTCAGAACACTGCCACTGTTGTACAGAACATTTTGGTCCTCCATTTTGGAGCATGGAGCATGAGAAGTTTTATCAACTCACTGAAGTCGTTACATTTTAAGACTTTGGCCAGATGCATTTCATTGTGATAGTGAGAGAGGATTTCAATCTAGCTTTGCAAATGTTGGAGAAGCTGTGCTTTTTTCCTACAAATAGCTTCTGCTAATATAATCCAGAAATAAAATTTCAGAGGAAAAAATGTTCATTTCTCTGTTCTAATTATAGCTGTTTCTAAAACCAGAATTTTCTGTAAGTCTTTTAATCAAACTAAACGTCACCACTAGGGTTTTTTTGTGGATTTAAAAGGAGCAAATGAATACTGATGTTGTATGAGAAGATTGTTTTCAAACAAAAAAAAATTTTTTTTATTCATAAAATTTATTTATGATGACACACTTGGGTTCCAGCCTCTTTGGAAAATGGGTTTATCTTACAGGGCTGCTTAAGAAGTACTCTTAGTTCCTGTCTTTAATGACTTTTTGTTCAGCCATTTATTCCAAGGGAAAAAATTTGCTTGTACAGTTAATGCAGCTGAGATGCTGACCCACCAAATAATCCTTTCAGTTGCTGTCCTCAGAAGTCTCAAAATATCCACACTTTGCATTTGGCACTGCATTCACCAAGCAGGCCTTTATACTCCCAGGTATCACAGATGTTTTCTCTGAAATATTTTCCTAATAGATTTCCATGGCACAAGGGGATGTAAATTTATGTTTTGTTAGTTCTTAATGCCCTTCTCCACTTCAGGTAAGAGCTACCTCTCAATCCCTCCCTCTCCTGGGAGATGCTTCCCCTTTATTTAGCATCTCCTTTGCTCATTTGATTCTTGTTTTGTGCTGCTGTTGGCAGGTGAGATTTGACTTGCAGGTTTTTTTCTGAAATGTGAAAGGGTGATGCTCTACAGTACAGATTATGAAAACAGAGAGTCTGATGCTGCCCTAAAATTTGTGGCACTCATTGCTGAAGTTTACACTATTTTCTCTCAGACCTTTGCAAATTTTGAGAATCATGATCGCTCAGAACAACCATGATAAGAGTCCTTAAATACAGTGATGCTGAGCCTGAGAATTTCTTAAGAACTTCTGGATCTAAGCCTGAAGTTGCAGTAAAATGTGACATTGCTCTGAGGTATTGTCTTTGCATACTGGAAAAATGTGCCTTCTGCATCCATGAAAAATGCCAGCTTTGAATCCAAGCCTGAGAAACAACTTTCAGAACATCTTGCACAATAAAACTCTGTCCTGAAACGTGGAACAGTACTGAGAGGTGCTAATGCTACCTGAGTTCTGTATGTGCTGTTCTTTCTTTGTACTAATGAATAAATGCCCAGATAAAAATCCAGTGTTCTTGTTCCAGGTTGACAGGTGAAATGCCATAAAAATCCAGTGTTCTTGTTCCAGGTTGACAGGTGAAATGCCAGACTGCCTGTCTGAATTTCAGCCCTGGAAAATCCCAAGAATGATTTTGGTGTTCTGTGCATAAAGAATGTTATATGGCATAATGAGTTTTTCAAGAAACTTGATTCCTTTTATAACAGCCTTACTTTGCCATAATACTGATTTGGTTACTTGCCATAATCTAGCTGTATTTTTATGAAACAATTTAGAAATTTAATTTAAAACATCTGATGAAGATTTTATAATGGAACATTATAAAGACTTCCTTCCAGTCTAGTAGTTCACAGAGGGAAATTAAGTTTAACAATACATATTTAAATGTTTTGACAAATGAAGTTTAAGAAAGTGCAAAGACTGCAGGAACAATATTGTTAGTGCAGGAAAAATTGCAAAACAGATAAATTCAGTTTTGGTTAGACTGTCGTTCATTGAAAAACATCTTCTGTTGCTCACTTCTATGGTAGTCTTTTCTGCTGAAGTGGTTAAAACCACAAAAAAACCTCAAACAAAAGCCAAGCACATAAAACCCCCAAATCTGAAAAAAAGCTCCACCTTTTAAATTCCTAGATGCTGTGACTACACTTTTTTAATGAAAATACTTCATAATAACTTTATTAGCCTTAGATTTTTGCAGAAGTGTTGAGTTCCTAGTAAAAGTTTACTTTTTATTTTGCCATTGCAATCTAAAATTCTCTCAGATTCCTCTGTAGCAGCCCGGTGAAGCAAAGGCCCCTTTGGCTTGCGAGCCTCCCAGCTGGGTTCTGCCAGAATGCCAGGGGCTAAAAGTACTGGTGAGACTTTCCTAGATTTGAAACACTGCTTTTGTCATTTCAGTAGCCAGAGTACGGGATGACTCCAACAAGGAGAAGCTTTTAATACTGGAAGAAAGTGACTGACTTGACTGTAATAATCAATGGGGAGTTGTATCCAAGAGAAATCTGTATTGCAGCTTAGTCTTTTGCTTTGTAAATCAGTTCTGATATGCAGCTTAACCTTTGTGTCATTGATGCATTTTTCCTTTTCCTATTCAAGATGAGATTCCTATAATCTTTTTAGGTAATGTAGCTTTTGTATATCAGCATCTACACTCAGCTCAGTTCTGGTGAGCCAGCTTGCCCTGGGTTTTTTTTGTTTATTTTAATTCCTTTGCATCTTCTCAAAAACTGAGTCACCTTCATGGGGTAAATATTTTAAGATAGTTAAAACTACATCAAAGCTCTCAAAGGCAGAGTCCTGTTTGGGCTTCAAAACCTTTTGCAGAATTGCCCTGAGACACTAAAACAAAACTCTGTTGTTGTTCCCCAGGAAATTTACTGTGGTTGTTGCCTTAGTTGATGTTTGAACATCTTTCCAATTCAAGCCGAGACAGGCAAATTATCTTAAATACTATAAATGCCTTAAAAATGGGTAGACAGAGGAAAAAAGGACTTACATGCTTACATACTGAGAAAAAAAGGTAATATGACCAATTTCTGTGTGAGGGGGCAAAAAACCCTCCAAAAAGTTGTACAGGAGAGAGCCAGTGGAAATCAAGCTTCGGTAAGGTCACTGCTTAGCAAACTACTGGAAGTGTTTTCCTCACTCAGTGTTAACAAAAGACTTGTCCCCTGGACCCTATTTAGTTTAGATTTAAGTCTGCTAGGATAATGTATGCAGAGTGCTTTTAGAGTACCTAGAGGGCTTCCAAAAGCACTGCTCAAATAGAAGCATTCCAGGTAATCTTGCAAAACTAGATGTTTGATGTGCTAGCAACATCAGAAAATGCAGAATTTTCCTATTGTAAGTAGGAGTTGATATTTTTTTTATCAAGACGTTTTTTGAATTTTAAATCAACTAATTTAAATGGGATAGTTCAGAATCACATAGGAGTAGAATTCAAACAAGGAAACTTAAGGTGTTAAAATTGTGGCTTAGTTGATCCCAGAGCATTGTTAATCATTATTGAAGGCGATGCCAGGTCCAAGTCTTAGCACAGGGCAGAAGTTATTGTTTTCATTTGGTGGGTGAAATATTTTGTATTTCTAGAATGACTTGCATATTTGTACTGGCTGTGGTCAAGTAAATTACTTTTTAGCTTTCAATCTACAATAGGAAGGTCCAGTTCTCTTGGTTTGACTTCCTTTGAGAACTGTATTCAGGGCCTGACGACTTCATAAATATTTCAGAATTTATAAGGATATATATCAAAGCAATTTGATTTTACTCCTTAAATTGGCTTCAGCAAGAACTAAGTTGTCTTTTACTTAGATTTGGAAGTAGTTTTGTGTTATTGAAGTTAATGGAAATTGGTCTGTAGTATTTTTCCCCGGTTACACTAATTTTATCAAACATCTGTTAAAGTCAGTTGTTTCCAGAGGGGCTGTTGATGCTTTGTAGGCTCTTGTGCTCACCTGACACAACCACACTGAAAACCAGTGGGATAGAATGTGAGAGGCTGGTTCCAGGAGGTGCCTTACAGCAGGCATCCTGCCAGTCCTGGTACTGCCAAGCCCAGGCAATTTGGGAAACTTTGGAGCTTGGGGAAATTTACTGCAATTTGGGAAACTTTGGAGCTTTATTTTAAGAATAGTTCTATTCCTCAGGCAGGTTTTGTATCCTTGTGAATGCCATTAGAAATTAGGTTGCCTGCTTTGCCTTTGCTTGCCTTCTTAAACAGCTTGGCTGGTCCTGTGTACTTGGGAGTAGAGCAACCCATCCTACCTGCTTGTGTTCCTGCAGTGCACTTTTCAAACAGCAGCAGCTTTCCAGGAATAGATTGCTTTTCTAAACAGTTTGTCAGATGAAACAGTGCCTCTCTGTGCCTGTCTTTATTTCCATCTTGAAATTTGTGGTAACTTCTGGTTTGTGCCCAGTAAACCCTTTCCCTTGTCTCCAAGGGATAGTGCTTCAAATAAAGCAACACAAGTTAAAAAAAAAAAACAAAACTAAGGGCAAAAACTGAATTTGATGAGTGAATTGCAGATTGATAGTCCAGGATGGGGTACTGGAATCAGTAGTAATGCAAGTATCAAATCCATTGAAAGTCCATGTCAGCAGTTCTTCTAGCCGACTCTTTCCTGAGCTGATCGCCTTAATTTTTTCCTGTTTACAGCAGAATAAGTAAATATAAACAGGTTGCCTTCATGAGAAGTGAAGCAAGATCAGTTCTTCTGCTCTGTAATTGTAGTGTGTTCTTCTAAATCTCTTAATCTCACACTTCTGAAGAACCCAACATCTGCTGCTCAGGGTTGTAGCAGTAAGCGAGCCATTAGTAAGCTCATGTAAAAGGTGCCCTGGGATTTACAGGAGTATGGGATGGGAAGCAGTAGCCTGCAGCTTACCCAGTGGGCAAGAGGTGCTGCAATATTTTTGATTGTGCACCTTGTCATGCTTCTCTGTATTACTGCAATCCAGTCAGCAAGCCTGAGCTGCATCCAGGACTGTACTTGGCATTGAGGCTGATTTTTCTGATGAATATTGATTGTTCGTGATGTAATGTCAGAAGCTAGACGTGTGGAATTGACAGAAATGCTCTACCAGTTGAACAGCTTTTAAAATGGTTGTTTCATGTTTATATTTACCTTTAACAGATCTGGAGTTTTCAGAGGATGCATCTGGTGTGCTTGAAGGCAATAAGAAATCCACAAATAAACAAGGTGATAAATCTAAGGAAAACACCAGGAAGATTTTTAGTGGGCCAAAGCGGGTGAGTAATAATGCTGAGACAATACAAGTTCGTACTTTACTGAACTCCTCAGTATTGATGTTTCTTCTTAGATATGCAACAGGGCTTTTTGAGATCATATGTTGGCCTTTAATATTATTTCTGGAAATATTATTCAAGTGCACTACTTTTGTACTTATTACTGGAAGTTTCGCTTTTCAGGTTCACATTACTGCTATGGAGAACCAGACTTGTAATGTAGATGCATTCCCTGGAGATGATTTTTAAAGCAAAGCATCAGTAAATTCTGTGTATTTTACTTTGTGGTTTGTTGGTGTTTGAAGGGAGATGTTTTTGGTCTCTTTTGTTTGCTCTCCCAAGAAATAGCTATCATATTATAGGATAGAACTTTACTTAAAACTTCAAATTGGACATTGATATAGTCTTTATAAGGATAAGTGCATTTATAGCATTTGGTATAGTGAGATTTTCTTCTAGTTGGAAAAAAAAAGGTAGCATCCAATCCCACGCCAGTCTTGCCCAGCTGTGTAATATTCAGTATGAATTTGCCCTTTCATAGCATGAAAAGAGCTTATTCATTTTCTTGATCTTACAGAAATGTGGTTTATCTGCCATTATGGGTACTCAGTATTTTGAGGTTTTTAAAAATGTGCATACAGCAAAAATTGAGTGTAGCCACCAGGTAAAAGTTTGCAATAGGGGGATCCATGTAATCTCCATGAAATGAAGCTTTTATGACCCTAATGTCCAGGACAGCCATTTCCAGTGCTTAAGGACTTCTCATGAGCTTTTTGCATAACTTGTTTGTGCTACCTGGTGACAACAGTCCCTGTCTCACCGTCATTTAACCCACTACTGCTCTAGTAGGAGAAAGAGGGAAATGAGCTTGTATTTCTGCTTTCTCTTGGAGTTCCATAGGTTTTGCAAGACCTGGCAGTTGCATGGTATTATAGAAACTGTCTTTTATGCGTGTTCAGAATGTGCTCATGAGTCCAGCAGTTCAAAGAAGTTTTTAAACTTTTTTTTGAAAGAAATTAAAATATGTCCTTGTGAAGGTAACTAATTATTTGTGTTATGTGATAGTTTCACTTGAAGAAATTTTTCAAGGTGCCTTTTTTTTTTTAATTCTTTTTTTTTTTTTGGTCTTTCAGAACCAGAAGATTTATTATCTCCTCAGTTGTATTGATATAGATAAATTTTTCATTTTAAAAAAAGGATTTATGGATGGAGAAAGGATGACAATTTTACGTGCTGGGGGAGTATTTTCACGTGGGAGGATTTGTGACCAGTAGGTCCTGTCAGTTGTGATGCCCTTTGAAAAAAAAGTGTCACTCACTGCTTTGACTTTGGACAGCATGAGAAGCTCCTTAAAATTCAGCTTCTTATCAGTGAACATGTTACAGTACACTGAGAAACAGAAGTGCAAATTTGACTGTAACTTTTTCAGTTATGTATTTTAACAGCATAAAACAACTGTAGGTGTTCTGCTAAATTCAGAAATTTTTTAAAATTTAAATATTTAAATGGCGTAAATATTCGGTAATTGCATTTCATGTGTTTCTTGTTTAATTTTTATTCTTTAAATCCCTGAGATTTTATGTGAAAAGGGTTCTAATTAATTTTGAATGTATATATCATGAAATTATGGGGTAAGGAAAAAGCCTTACAGCAATATCATACTATAAGGGAGAATGATTTCTCCCTTACTCTAGAAAATTCTCCGTTGGGGACAAATTTAATTCAGGTGGGAAAGCTGAGAATGAAACAGCTTTTTTTGACCCTGTAGTGATATAATGGACCTAGAAGTAGTTGTTGCTGTAATTGAGATTCAGATTTTAAACTTCACTGTTCTCTAATCATATGGCTGTTACATGCAGTTACTAAAAAAGCTTGTAAAGCTTGTTCTGATGGTAATTAGAGCTGCTATAATTATCTTCCTAAAATATAGATATAGACTCTTTATCTTAGTTGTATCTTAAGGGAATTCTCATTCTGGGAATGAAAAAAAAAAAAAAGAACTAAAAGTATTAACCTGATGATAATAACTAATGATCTTTTAAAAAAAATCTCTGGAACTACTTCACTGTCTGAGCACCACTTATTTTTTTTCTTGTAGAAGCTAGCAGATACAGTATTAAATATTTTCTGTTAGGTGATATTCAGAGCTGTGGCACTGCATCAGACTGAGCTGCCATGAAAAAAGCTCTGTTACTTAGGAAGCAGCAGGTGCTATCATTAAATTTCAGCAGATCCAGAAAGCTCAAGTATTTTTTCCAGTCTGTATTCAGCAGATCTGTCACCCATGGCTGTAGTTTTGAAAACTCAATCATTGTATCCTTTATGCTAAACTCAGTTCTTGAAACTTGGAGTGTCTGTACAATAAAATATTACTGACATTGTTGACTTTGTGAATAGCAATGTTTCTAAACACTGCTTTTACTGTGAGGACTGAAATCACTGCCTGGTTGCAGTAGCCAAGGACATTGATAGGTGAGTAAAATTTCAACCTGAGCCATGCTTTTAAGTGAATTAAACCTCTTTATCCTGAGCCTGAATTATAGGAGGAATGTTACATTCCATAGCAACATAATTAAGCACTTATACTACATAAATATTGGCATTACTTGAGTTGCAAATTATGGGTGTGAAGCATACATGAGTAACATCTGCAGAAGTTTGTTTGCAACTGTTTACGATTTTAATTCAACTGGTTTGGTAACTCATGCTCTAGCATGTCAGTTTGGGAGCTCTGGATACACCCACCTGCTGGCCCCTTTGAGCTTAGTTCCCCTTCTGCAGATAAAACTAATTCTCCATTAGCAGGCAAACCCAATGGAGTAGACAAGAAATTTTTTGTTGCTATGGTCCAAACGTACTGAGACTACAGAATTGAAAATAGGCAGCATAAAAATTATTTCCTGAAATTTCTTGCTCCTGCTGCTTTCACAACAGATTTTAGCTAGAGTCAGCAAATGAAGAGAAACAGTTTTTGTAGGCATACTCTGGAATAGTTTCCTGTGGTCTTATGCAAAATATCTGTTTCTAAATAGGAATCCGAAAAAAGCCAATTCAAAAGTGTAAGATAAGGAGGGCTTGTCTACCCTGAAACTTAACCTTTTGATCTATCAGCCCTAAAAATTAATGATTATACTTGGTGTTTTGTGTCAGTTCAGTTCAGTGTTTGTGTTGTCCAGCATGTCATGTCACTAGGGACCACCAAGTCCTCTGAACAGCACATTTTCTGAGATGGCCCCTCTGCTCTTAAAATATATGAGTGATCTGCAGCTCAGTGCTGATCCTAGTTCTGCCTGTGGCCATAGGAAGCCAACTTAGACATTGTGAATACCGATTACCTTTGAATGTTTCAAGGTAAGAATTTAGAGAGTTGCAAATCATAGTTAAAAGTTATGGGAGCCTTTCAGCTTGAGGGGCCTAGGAGGGAGGCAGAAACTATAATCTTTCTTGTTACTGGTCTTCAGGGCTGCTGAGGCATGTGGGAAGACTTAAGGAGCTGCATGAAGGAGACAGAGGAGGTATAACAAAAAAACCACTGACTCTCAAGTTGGCACAAGTGGAAGCAGACTCAGTCTTATGTTTTCTCAAAGTAGCATGAAATTTCAATTAGATGAGTGCTTTATCGGGATTTTTTTTCTTCTATGCCTTAGAGTAGGTCAATTTTAGAAACAAGTTCTTTGGAATTAGTTTCTTAGATGTTGATATCTTTTGCACTGGGTATATTTCATAAAGCTTCTGTGCTACTATAGAATGCAATTTTAGCACCTATAAAACTGAAATTTTCTTGAGACTTTGAAATGTGTTTTTTATGATTGGGAAGATGAGGAAGAAAGGGTTCAGTGCATGGTCAGTCTACATTGGTGATTCATGGAGTATTGATCAAGCTAAAAAACTAATCTAAGGCTAATGCATTGCTTAAAGATTTCTGACTCCAGTTAAAATGTGCATATTTCAATTAAATATTCACTTTGCCATGAAAATTTACTGGTTTTAAATGACTTGAAGCTATCTTAATTTTTTTTTCTTATCGTCTTACATTGCTGTGACTGGAGAAATGTCTTTAAATTCACTTGCTGAAATCTTAGCCCTAGAAAACCTGTCTGGCTTGCAACTGTGTACACATTCCCACATGTACCCAGTGAATGGGGATACATCAGTGGGCTTTTTCTTTTCCTCTTGTTGTGCACACATTGGCATGTACTGGAAAAGGTATGGGAAAACCTCTTTACCGCTAACGTGATGTTCATGGTGTTTCCTTTGGCCCATTGAAATACTGGACCACAGAGTTGTCTGTGTGTGCTGGTTTTAGCTGGAATACGGTTAATTTTCGTCAGAGGAGCTCTTACAGGGTTGTTTTGGGGTTGTGCTGAGAACACCATTGGTAGTGCTGGGATGTTTTTGTTATTGCTGACCAGCACTTAGAGCCAAGGCCTTTTCTGCTCCTCATCCCACCCCACCAGCCAGGAGGCTGGGGGTGTGCAAGCAGGTTTAGAGGGGACAGCTGGTCAGAATGACCTAAGGGATATTGCATACCATAGGACAATGTGCTCAGCAATATAAATTCTGGAGAAGAAGGAAGGGGGGCCACACCTTTGGAGTGATGGCCTTTGTCTTCCCGAGTAGCTGTTATGCCAGATGGAGCCTTGCTTTCCTGGGAATGGCTGAAAAACTGCATGCCCGTACAAAGTGGTGGATGAATTCCTTCTTCGGTTTTGCTTGCGTTCATGGCTTTTGCTTTCCCTGTGTAACTGTCTTTATTTCTTAGTGTTTTCTCACTTCTAGCCTTTGGATTCTCCCCCATCCCACTGGGTGTGAGTAAGTAAGGAGCAGGGTGGGGCTTAGTTGCCAGCTGGGATAAAATCACAGAGTCCTTTTTGGCAGCTGACATGAGGCTTAATGGGTTTGAGATAGTGACAGATTTGATTGGGATGTGCTAGATCAAGCTGATAGCTGTTAGTGTATTTTAGCTGTTAATTGACAGGTGTCTGCCTGCCATGGGGCCCCCTTGCCTTACTGTGTGGTATGGCATTTGGCTTTCATTGCTTGCTGTGCCTGGGAACATCTTGGTAACAGCACTTTTTAAAGTACTGTTAAAGTTTAGGACACTAAAGTGGCATTGCTTGAAAGTTCCTCCACTAGTATGGACTGCATTTGCCAGGAAAAGCTGAGATCTTCTTGGATTAACCAAAAAAACACGGTCCCAAACCCAACAAAGCCCCATCCACTGTAAGGACTGAAAGAGGCAGAAAATACTTACAGAAGCACTTCGTTATGTTGCTTTTGTTCTCCCTTTGCTCAACTAGCTCCCTCCTGTTTCCTTGTGCCTTCAGGTTCCCAAAGTTGTGTATTACTATAAAATTAACTCACTGAAAAGGAAACATTTAGCATAAATCTTAGTCCAGTTCACTGGTAAACTAAACTATTCTATCTACTCAGTTGAGGGGACCCAAGAAGAGAGATTAAGTCATCTTAACCTGGTTAAGTCAACATTGCAACTGAGAAATGCTCACTAAACACAGCAGCCTTAGCTGGATTACGTGCTGCACTTTGATCAAGTGGTGTTAGTAGGGTTAGTCATGACAGTAGTGTTGAATACGTGAATGAAAGCATTGCTGAATTCAGACATGGCTTAGCCAACAGACCGCTGCTGAACTTAGTATCCAAGAGAAAAACTTGAGCCAGTCATAACCCTGTAACTACTGCTTTTCATGTGTTAGTCAAGTTTTAGGAATAACTTCGGTACCCAACAAAGTGCAGAAATGCGTGCAAGATTTCAGAGTGGTCTTTGGACAGGTAAGTTGGAAGGGCATGTTAAATCAATACTGTGTAAAGAGCACTTATTTCCAGTTACCAAGTGCTGAACCAGGAAGAAATTTTCCTTTTTTCTTCTGTGTGATTTCAGTCTGATCTGCAGCTAGTCCTTAGTTCGTTATTGAAATGCATCTTTCTTGTCCTATAGGCAGGTTTTTTCCTATGAGGAGGTCAGTTTCATCATGGAAAATAACATGCTCCTGTTATAAGGTCGGCACTGTCAGAAACTGTCAATACCTGAAAAAAAACCTTACATGTGAGCCTTTGTTTGTAATAGCATTTGTTGTAATGCATGTTTTAAGGATATAAGAGATCTTTTACAGTTTGATGGGAGCTTTCTTCACTGGTGTTTCATGCTGACTGGGAGGAGCTATAAATACCAGTCAGAAACAAATGCTGGGTCTAAGTAGCCTAGAAGTTCAGAATGAAAAGCTTATACCTCATCTTTGAAAGTATTTTGAAATTGGAGAAGTACGAACCCGTGCCCGCTCTGGGCTGGCTGAGTAATCTTAGGGCTAATGTGTCAGTGACGTGTGCGTGGGAGGTGACAGAAACTAGGCTGCACTGTGGTCTGTAGTTTTCCACTTAGCTTGTGTTCTACTGTACAGTAGATGTTTATCGAGGCATCCTGCGAGTAACGTTTCATTTTGCAGGCCTGCAAACAAATCAGCATTTCCCCAAATCAGATTTTTAAAGCTTTTTCTTTGTTCTTTAATTTTTAAGTTTTAGAGTATGTGAATGTTAGTGTATCTTAAGTGCACAAACCTATGTGATTTTGCTTAATTATTTTTCCATAGCTTATTTCAAATAAATAGTTTTGAAAAAGAAGCAGAGGAGTCATAATTCAAAAGGTTTGCTATCAGTCATAGCCCTTTCTATACATATAATGGTAGAATCAGAGTAGATTGTCCAGGGCTCATTTTCAAAATAACTGCTTGTCTTCATCTTGCATAACCTTTAACTAAAGTGTGTCCTACCCTAAGGATGAACAGTTGTAATAAAGCTTTTTCTTCAGCGATAATGAAGTGCTGATAACTGTGCACATTCAGCTGCTCTTTGCATCCTAATTCAGGAAGTTGAAATTGCTTGGGTTTAGAAGGAAAGATTATTAGTTGGCATAAGCTGTTTTGACTCAATTGAGGAGTCAAGCTGAATTTGGGCAATTGAAATATTCTGTGACCACTCAGTTCAGTGCTAAGCCCAGTCTGTCTGCAGGCTGACAAACAGTGCTGGGCAGAGCTGACAACCTGTGACTGCCTGTTGCTGCTTCTGCAGTACATTCCTTTCATTTGCTGGTTGGTGCTTCTGGCAGATTGGCTCCCCAGTCCTGGACTGAAGTGATTTTTATGGGGACTTTTTGTCTAAATGTGTTTTGCTGGAATGATAAACAAGAAATGAGCTGTTGTAAGTGCCAGCCAGTTATAATCAGCTTGTCTATTCTAAGCAATTTTAATATATTGCTGGAATAAAAATAAATTTTAAAAATATTTTAAAAGGTGAGAATAAATCTGTTCAATAGCTGATTTGTCAGAAACCAAAGGCTCATATTGACTCTATTATTTCACCTAATATTTGCAAAACCAAGTTCTTCTATAAGCATATTTATTTAATACTGGCTTCCAAGTGCTTACCATTTAGGGACTTTTTAAAATTATTATTAATGTAAATAGACCAAAACCAATTCTTATATGTAAGCTAGTAAACAGGATACTAGTCAGGACTGGCAGGTTTTTAGATTAGTCAACTAAATTGAAGAGTGAGGTGGCTGCTGTAATTTTACTGAATTGACTTGGGATTTAGCACCTCAAAGCCATCCTGGACTGAAAGCAAATGGTCAGGATTTGGTCTTTTCACTTCAAGATAATCATTTGATGCTGATAAAAAATATTTTCTTCTCACTCCTTCATATTAAACCATGGTGAAGAGGGTGTTCTGGTAGATGCCAAGCTGGGATCCTTCCAATTGGTAAAAGAGCTTCCTCAAGTATCCTCCATATGCAGCTGTTGGGTAGAACTGTGGGAGCAGCATGCTTGGAAATGCCTGTTTTCTAGGTGGTGTCAACAGAAATATTAGCAGCTTTGTCTAAGATGGGTAGAGATGCAAAGTGAACATAACATGCTAAATCCTCAGAGAGGCGAGAGGAACAAATGAAAAGCATGGAAATGCTTCTCCCCCTGTGCATACTTAGGCTGTTCAGGAAGTAGAAAAATCAAGTTGAATGGAAAATGTTTGATGCCACAGTGGAAATGTGGCATTTTATACTTCCAGTTCCTACTGGTATTAGATCTAAGGCAAGAAGCAAAGATGGATTAAAGTATTTTTCAAACTAGATTCTCTCTTCCATCCTCATATTCCCTGCAAAATAACTCACATCAGTTTTGTAGTTTAATGTTTTACTAAATTGGCAATGCAGGATAGCTGTGTAGGATAAATGTTACATTGCACAAGGTCTCAGTCCTGTAGGAAGTTCTAAAATGGGAAAGGCGCTCAAAGGAATTAAAATACACAAGTTTCATTTGCTAGTGGGAGCTTGATTTACATGCAGATGAATATGCAAAATTGTCTTCACAGCTCCTGTGTACTGTATGAGCATGGCTGTTCACTCAGCTCTGAGACTTGATGTGCATGCGATAATTGCACCATGAGACATGAGCACGTCTCGAGGGGGGAATCGGTGTTGAGGGCCCAGTTTTCTTGTTAGATGCATTTGAAAGCTTTTGCTTTGAATTAGCTTTATTTTGACCTGACGTAGGCAATGCCTGGTAACAGGTGGCATGAGGTAGGTGCTCTCTGGAGGTGCAGCTGAGGTTCAGTTGCACTGGGAAGCAGTCAGGTCAGCATCCTCAGACTCAGGGGTGCAAACCCCAGAGCTGTAACTGAGGACAGCTGGGAGATTTGAGCAGTGTTTTTTACTGATCCAAATGGAAACGTTTCTGTGGGTATACACACACCTCAGCTGTATGGCCTCTGGAATTTCATTGCAGTTGCAATTTTGTAAGGCTTTTGTGTTAGTAGATTGATACTCTTTGGGTAGATTAGGATTATCAGGAGGAGGGGAAGGGGATGTGTGTCTCTGGCCTGCTTCTCTCTGCCTTTTGCAACCAAGAGAGAAGGAGATTTGTGTGAGCAATTTGTGCTGGGAAGTGCTTGTGCCAGTGTGTTCCTTGAACTGCAGGTTTTTCTTTTCTCTTGAGCAAAGCATTATGTTTCCAGTATTGTGGTGATATGTCTAAACTATTGTATCCTGTCCCTTTTAATTAGACTTATTAAAGGTTTCAGGCCAAAATAGTGACCATAACCATATGGCTTCTGCTTCTGAGCTGACCTTTGAATACACTCAGCATAAGCAGCATACAGAACATCATTGGCTATTTCTGTTAATGAATCTCATTTATTAGAATGTCCTGTTTCTTAGGTTCTGTTTTCCTGCTTCACTTGGATGTTGGACCCATCATCTTGTTGTGCCCTGTGAACCTCCTCCTGAGCTTTAAGGAAGAAAAAGCATTTTGCAGATCTTCAGAAGTTTGATGCAAAAAAAGCTTCAGTGACATTTTTTCCCCTGCTGCTTGTGTTGTCTGATACTCTTAAACCTTGACTGACTGACAGCTTGTAGTTGTCTGGCTACGTGTGTGCATAATATGTTTTGTGTTTAAATGGAATAGCACCTCACAATTAAGTGATCCGTGGCAGTGGTTTATTGGCACTAATCTGCTACTTGGATCCAAATAATGGAGATGCAGATTTTGCACACTGCAAAGCCAACTTGGTGCTGGTTTTAAACTGCTGTTGGAAACTGCTGTCTTCTTTGAAGTCCAAATTAACTTTTTTTTTTCTATAACATGGCTCAGCTTGTGCAGAATTGATATTTCAGCTTACCTGTTTTGAAGTGTGATTTCTTCTTCATTGCTCTGAGTGATGTTCATTCCTTTCCCTTTTCAAAAGAAACAGTCCATTATGAATATTTCTGTGCTGCATAACATGCTTGTTACCTTTTTCCTGTTCAAAGTGAGACATGCAGGACAGGATAGTCCTTAATTATGATGAATATATTTTGTTTATTTGGTTTGTTTGGAACTTCTAGTTTTGACAAGCATCTAGCATACAGTGTTACTGAATGCATTGCAGATATAAATAATTCATTTATCAGGATATCTTTTGAAAATGTTTTTGAATTTTCTTTTGCCATTGTCTTCTACCTTGGAAAGTATTCTTGCCTGCAAATAGATGCTCTTCCTTGGTTTGCTAGTATTTTCTGTGTGACTCATGTCCTTGGCTCTTATTTTCTGCTATTCTGACGTCTGTGAATGGCAGACAGTGCTGCATCAGTATGTGCATAGTGCCAGCTCTTGAAAATTTCAGCTTTGAGGCATTCAGGGATGGGAGGTTAAGCATAACCCATAGTTGATGCCACTTGGAGATGATCTTATAAAAGAGACAGCTCTGTGCATTTTGTAAAATCCTTGGCATTAGTCCTGGTTTGTATCTGCACTCAACCCTCCAGAACCACATGCAGAGTCCCACAGTACCATATGCCTTATTCCCACCCTGGAATATTTGCAGTCTTTCAGACATGTGTCTCTGTGTAAGCAGCTGTCAGTTCTAGATGTACGGGAAAAGGAAAGTCCTCTGCTATTCAGCAGAAGCTCTTACAGCTGATTAATATTGCAAAACTTATTTGCCTTAAGAACACAGAATTCAAGGGAATTATCTACTTCTACTTGCATCTATTCCAAGTTAGTCTTGAGAGAAGGAATTATTAAAGAAAAGGCTGTGTTATTTGAATAATTGCAAGGTTTTCTTGTCTTTAAGGGAAAGTTTCTTAAATTATTGCTGCTTAAATATCAGTGTTGCTTGTTCAGGGAAGCTTGTTATCACAAGCATTTGAGTCGCCTTTTAAAAAACACCCCAAAACCAAACAAACCAACCTCTTCGCTTTTGTGAACAAGCCCTTCTGAAAAGTCTTTCTTCGCTAGCATTCATTTCATCTTTGATACTTTTCCTGGCTTCAGTTCTGTCACAGTCATCCAAAGCAAGTCCACACAGTGCTCGCTGGTTGATGGGTATTGGTGCAGTTTCTTTGTGCTTGATCTGGAAATTCATCCTAATTCTGTGCTGCAAGGGAAAGTGAGATGATTGCTTTAAGAGGTGATTGGAAAGGAGGGACATATTTGCTGTGTTGAAGTCCACGTGAGTTTCAAGAGAGGCTCCAAAGTCTCTGCATAATGTGCTACAGCTGATTGGAACATATTTCTTCGGAAAGCCATGTTGGATTTTCACAGGTGTGTTTTGGTGGACCAGCTGTCTGCAGGCAGTGTGAGACTGACCAGATAGCAAGTGGTAGGGTGTCTAAG
Organism: Anomalospiza imberbis; assembly: GCF_031753505.1. Taxonomy (NCBI): domain Eukaryota; kingdom Metazoa; phylum Chordata; class Aves; order Passeriformes; family Viduidae; genus Anomalospiza; species Anomalospiza imberbis. The sequence continues at coordinate 8,572,574 of NC_089688.1, read as the reverse complement.
GAAATACTGCTGGGAAGGTATGGAATCACAGGCCAGTCACTTGCTTAGATACTTTCCTGATTTGAAGTGGAAGATCCTACAAGGAATGGTCACTAAAACTAACCTTCCATAGGTATTTGAGATTTTAAGGATTACTATTTCCAGCTGCACTTCAGGCTCTGTTACAAGAGAGCTATTAAATGCAGATGTCCTCATTTCTCAGAACAGGCATTTATTGGTGGCATTACTTGTTTTCTTATGTAAATCGTAGCCTTTTTTCTCTATTGCACTAGCAATGGTTAAGTTGTAAACTGCCATGTCACAAAACACTTTAGGATGCCCTAGCTTTTGGTTTAGTAAGGAATTAAGGGAGATGGTAGAAGAAAAGCCCATTTTTGACTGTTAAACAAAAAGCATGCCATCTTTGGAAGCTGTGAGCCCTGAGTATTTAGAAGGAATTTGCTTTTATCTGTTTGCCCTGCTGAACTCTTTCCTACGCATCAGCTGTTGCTCTCTGCTGAGGAAGACACACTAATGCTGTGGCCCTTTGGGTTGCACTGCCACAGCTGCTTGTGTGCTTTGTTGTAACTCCCTCCCAACCACTGAATGTGCTTCCTGTGGGCTGAGCCTCCTTGCCCTGTGTGTGTGCACAGCAGAGGTGCTGGATTTGGAAAAGCCAAGGAGACTGCAGGCACTTCTGTGGTGTGGTCAGCAAGGGACTAGCCCAGCTGCTGCCTCACCAGGACTCGCTCAAACCCAGCCTGACTCTGCTCCCCCTGTGCCTGCCAGGGGCTGTCTTTGGCTCCTGGTGGAGCACAAAGCCTGAAGGAAAAGGAGCACACAGGTGGGACACAGGCAGAGAATTTCACCCCAAACAGTCTAATTCTGTAAAATGCTGTACCATGCAGGTTACTGAACAGAGTGTGTTGCTTACTTGAATTATCCTGTATACCAGGATAGGGCACCCTCTCTTGCCAGTCTTAAATATGCACTAAAATGAATTGTGGAGCAGTTGTGAGCAAATCAAGAAACAAAACCACTCAGTGGTTCTTTTCCATTGCAGATACCTTTGAAACTTGCATCTTTCTTAATTAAAAACAAAAAAGTATCTCTGTAAATTGTCCTTCCTTTGTTCATTTCAGACCCCGAGTCAGATTCCAGGTAAATATTTGCTGCTCGGAGAGGTATAGGAGAAAAGAGTTAACATCTGAACCATTTTCTAACCTTTTTTCAAATAGAGGTCCATACTTTCTTTCTATTTGTGGGCCCAGATGTAACTGAAGTATCCTGAACATGAAATTGGTTTCCGAGTTAAACTTTTTGAGCTGAACGGATACCATCTAAAAGAGCTTCCTTGCAAAACTGATGAAACTTAAGATAATAACTACTGTATACATGTTGATGAACAGTACATGAGCACTGCTTTAGGAACATAATTTAACAATCCGAGTTTCTCATGACCACGTGAAAAGCACACTCTAGGTGGGAAAGAGGCTTTTCTCGTGTCTGGAGACTGGAACAGTTTAGTACTTTTGGGCTCTGAAAACTCTTACTTGAGGCTTTCATTTTGCTAATATTCCTTAAAATTTTGTTTGGTAGGGCTTTGTCTTATGAAGAACAGGAGGATGCAGCACAGTAGAGTTTTACTCTGCAATAATACAGAAACCCTTGACTTGGAGAATTGGCTTTCTAGTTTTTGGCATGCTAGAACCTTGTTGCACTTTGTGGAGTGGTGCTCAGTCCCTGGCTGGTTTTAGGGCTTGCCACATGTAGCCCCTCTGTTGGCTTGAGCTGTATTTCGGTTAAATAGTTACTACATTATATTTTGACAGAAAATGTTTATTTGAAATTATGTTTTCCACTTTAAAAATGCTGTGTAACTACTGTGAGGAAGCAGATACTTAGAGAGTTTACTTGATACATGGCATGGTGGGAAATGGTGAAAATTGTAATGCCGTGTTAGTCTAGAACAATATTGTGCAAGTAAGTTGATAAACACAAATGCTAGAAATAGAATTCTTTCTTTGCTTCCTCTAAGGAGTTTGTTATGTTTCCCAAAAATTCAAGGACAGTAAATTTTGATGCATTTTGATTTGCCTTGACACATTTTTGAGCAAGACTTCTTAATTTATTAATATGGATTAAAGCATTTCCTTTGAGTGTTTTCATTCCTCCTAGCATCAAAGTCTATATGAGTTCTGCATTCTTGTTTCTAAACCAGTTATATTTCTACTGACACGGTGTTTGCTAACATGTTTTTTTCCCTGAGCTGTCAGTTTTTGTCTATGGGAAGGTTGCAGACCTTTTGCCTTTGAATAAATTTAAGAGATGAGACAACTGAAAAATTCTTTAAATACATACATATCATGTCTTTTGCCATTTGAGTGGGTCTGAATGTCTTTAAAACCATCAGATGCTTCAAAGTCTCTCTGATTTTCCAGTACATGTGATATTGAGAACTTGTGTTGCTGGGAATTCAGCAGGGGAAATGAGGCTTCTTTTCCTTGTTTGGCTACAGCATTGCTACAGTAATTTTGAAGTGTATAGTGACTACTGGTAATTTACTTAAGAAATAACTTCTATTTTTATCTTTTAGTCTCCCACAAAAGCAGTGTATAATGCTAGACACTGGAACCAGCCAGAATCAGAGGCTCTGCCAGCACCACCAGCTTTGAAAACTCCCAGTGTCCCAGTAAGTAGACTGTTGGTTTTTTCTCAAGTTTACTAAATCTCCTTTCCAGATTCACTGGGGTTTTTTTTTGGTTTTTTTTTTAAACCCAAGTTCTTGCTATCTGGTAATGTCACAGTAATTCAGAATGAGGTCCACTTTGTGATGTGAGCCATTGGAATTTGATAGAAAGGAAATTGTTAGTGGAAGTACTGTAGAATAGGATCTTACATATAACTTCAGTATAGTTACAAAAAAATACTTCATGTTCCCCAATGCTGAAGTTAAGCTTTCTAACAATGGACTCCATTCTTGTTTCTGAGAGAGCTCCCAAGATTAACTTAGTAATGGACACAGAAATCAGCAAAATGCTGATGAAAAAGGAAAAACTTTAAAAAAGAGCCTTTTCATTTATTTTTCCTTTCTAATGGAGTAGTGCTGATGGCTGACTTGAGTCTTTAGATACTATGAAAGAAACACCATTTTCTCTGTACAGTCACAAATGCTAATACCAACATTTTGGATATCAAAAAATATACCAGGGGTGAAAAAAGTTCTTGAAGTTGTTTGTCCAAAAGTAAGTAGTTGTTTTGAGACACTAAGTAATTGTTTTTTAACTCTTTTGAGACTCTGAGAATCCAGGGTCTTTGGCTTATATTGCAGAAGTTGGTACTGATTATGCTAAGAGAGCACTGTACATTTTCAATAAATGTAATTTCATTTGGTGCCTTGCTGATAGTACTGGCCTGAGAACAGAAAATAAGGAAGTAGATCTTTTTGCAGTGATAACTCTTCAGCTTTTGTTATTGTCACAATTTTGTAGTTTATTTTTTGTTTCTTTCTTTCTTTTGGTTTTGTTAGTTGTTTTAGTTTTGATTTTTTCAGGTTTTGTTTTGATTTTTTTTTTTTTTTTTAATTCTACCCCTCTTTGTGGCATTATGGTACTTCTTCCTCTTTGATTTGTGGTTGTTTTTGGCTGCCTCCTCACAGTATTCTGAGCAGCCTTCTTTGGATGTTAACTGCACTGCCTGGAAAATGCAGATAATTGATTTGAAAACAGCCATTTCCACTAGAGTCTGAGGAGAGAGCAGAAATTTCAGCCCTGGGTTTTTACTAAACCCTTTTCTCAATTTAAATTATGTACCTTTGAAGTGAAGGTTTTGTTGCTTACTGAATCTCTTGGTACTGTTTTTTGTGAGGTACTCTGATAGCTGACTTAAGGGCAGATTTTGTGCGAGTCTTGTCAGACAGGCTTTGGCTATGGCTTTTTCAAGCTAGGGAAATGTCTGTTTCATTCATTCAGACAGTCGCTTTTGTCTTCTGTCAGACTTCCACTTTGTATCTGGAACCATCAGAATATTAATTCAGGAATGTGGTAGAGGTTTGGCTGAGCAAACCACTGAGGGGAATTTGTATGTGCTGCCCATGTTATGATGCACATCTGAAGTTGTTTCAGACGTGGTTTTTAACTGTGATTTACATGTGTGTAATACTCCCGAGTTACAAGGTAAATGAGCCTTGAGCCAAATGTTCTGTGGTAGTTCCTGCACATGTGATCCTGCCTCTTTAATTTCTGTAGAAATTTATCACCTGAAGGTTGGGAGAACTCTGTCTCAGGCTTATGGTGAGAAACTCACAGCATGCAAACTGCTTACGCCAAGTACTCTCCTAGGGCTTCTCCAAATGCCCTTGGAGTTTGCTTTGAAGGGGCAGCCATTTACCAAGGCTTGGATGAGATCCTTCAGTGGCTCTCCTGTGTTCACAGACCGATAAGATCAATCCTCCAGTATGTGCTCTAAACCGGTTTTTCAGGGTGGTTTATTACCATTTTGCCACTGATGCTTAAGTGAGTGAATACTGAAATGCCACAGTGCTAGAGGCAGAATGTAAAGAATACTTCAGTAATAAATACAGCAGCTTCTTCTGGCTTTTATTTTTATTTTGTCTGTCAATGTACAATGCACTTGAAGGCTTTCTCTCTAGCTATCCCCTGGAATAACAGGTCATGCATCTTCTATGCCTGCATGTTAATTCTATTTTTTCAGCCACACTTTTAAAATATTCTCATTTTTCTGTGTAAGGAAGCTAAGTACATGATGTTACTGAGAGATTGAGGGTGAGTAAATGCCCATTGGAATTGGCACTTGTACATTCAGAATTTGGCATTTGGAGGTCTTTTTCCATATGCCTTGTTTGCTGTAGTTTGTCTTCATATTAGATTTTGTGCCAAAAAAGTAATCTGAAGATAAGCTGCACTTCAGCTTGTAGTAACCTCAAACTAATACAGCAAAGTAAGTTGAGGAGAAACCTGTAATACTTGCTGGAGTTGTCTGGAAACCTGTCAGTAGTTACTCTAGACCTAACATCAAGTTCTTTCCTCCCTGCAGAACAGGTTCTGGTGTATTTTGTGCTATGATATGCTCCTAAAATATTTAACAGCACAAATAGAGAATGCTAAGAGTGTGCTCTACCTGGTTTGAGGCCTGCTCTGTGCCTCTCATTGCTCTGTGTAGCTTGTGTTGTGCTGCTACACAATGTGTACTGGTAGTCTCCTGCCTCCAGGCCAGGTGGAGTTTGGAGTGAGAGTCTGGAGGGTTGGACAGGAGCGCAGTGTCCTCTGGCAGGCAGGGCCAGAACAGCTGGCACAGAGCTCTGCAGGCAGGGCTGGCTCAGGGCTGTGCTCCCATCGGAGCCGGGCACTTCTCAGGGCTTCATGGTGCAACCAGCCTGGGCATTCCTGGAAGCTCCAGTGCAGAGGGGTAAGAGACTTCAAAGAGCAACAAATAAACACTCTTTATAAATACTGAATTTGATTGGTTTACTTACCCCGTGGCTTAAGGGACTAATATAAAGAATATTTTATTCTTCCACTGGTTTTAGTATCAGAATTCTACTGGAGCTTTGCTGATACGTGGAAATGTATTTTTTTTGTATTTAAGAGTAGACACATTGTCACACAACTTAGGTAGTACATCTTGGTAGTGCAAGGCAAAGACTAAATAGTCCCAAAATGTGAGTTTGACAATTGCACACCTGTACTGTTTCCTGATGTGTTTAGTGTATGTTTTCATGCTCAAAACATCTGCCCATTTTAGCACTTTCTTATTAATAGGTAAGGCTATCTTCAAAGGAGGCAATTCATAAAGATGATGGAGTTTTTAAGGCTCCTGCACCACCTCCCAAAGTGATAAAAACTGTGACAATACCTACTCAGCCCTATCAAGAGATAGTAACTGCATTGAAATGTAGGAAAGAAGACAAAGAAGTAAGTATTCTTAACAAATTTTTAAGATAAAGAATTACTAGTAATCCTAACTACCAAAGGAACAGTGTCAAAACACAATTTGGCTTTCCTATTAAAAATAATATTTTGAATGTCCTTTATTAACATCTTAATGTTTCCTTGCACTTAAAACTGAATAGATTTTTAAACTGTACTTGTTAAGATTATTATCAATCCCAAGAGCAACTTACTTAGGTCAAAATATTTGTCTTTTCCAGTTATACACTGTTGTTCAGCATGTAAAGCACTTCAATGATGTAGTGGAATTTGGTGAAAATCAAGAGTTCACAGATGATATTGAGTACTTGCTAAGTGGATTGAAGAGCAATCAGCCCCTAAACACACGTTGCCTTAGGTAAGACATCTCATACAAAACATGGAACCTGTATTTAAAAGAGATACTGAATTAAATATGCATCAGAGAAGTGACCATGCTTTAAAATTTCATGGACATTTACCTGACACTTCTGCCAGAAAGAGTAAAATTTGAAAATAATAATTCAGATTGTATATTTTGAATAATCATAAGCAGTATGGTTATGAAGATGAAATAGTAATTTGTGCAGTAAGAGACATCTTTGACACACTTGTTATCCTTTCTGTAAATTAAAAAAATACCTTCTGATAACTTGTTTGTTTAGTGCATCTTGTGTGTGATATCTCTTCTGTTTTTAATACAAGTTCAATTCTAAAATAAAATCCTTAAGACTGCAGAGTTTAATGAAAATCTAGAACTGAGGTAATAGTGAGATGTTGTTTAAATTCAGTTTCCTGTTCTTTATCTTCTATTGAGAAATAACATAACTGGCACCCACTGAAAGGACTGAGGCCTCAGTACTAATTGGGAGGTTCCTTAACTTGTCTTGGACTATGCTTAATATTCAGGTTACACATTATTGTGTAGATGACATCAAAAATGTTAACCTTACTTTGGAAAAGTTTGTGACTTGATACCGGTGTCAATTGCCTGGACGTGAAAGTAATTGTAATAATGTTAAATAAAATAACCATACAATAATATTTTTATATACCTAAATTTTCCTTTCTGTTCAGTAAAACTAAAATAGTAGAGAAAGAAAAACTTGAATCCATAGAGAGAGGTGATGGCAGTGCTTTGTGATTTGACTGGGGCTGAGAAAAAGCTTTCTATGCCTCTAAGACAGCTACTTGAAAATTTATTTGTTCCTCAGAAATTAGCAATGGATATTGTTGCTGGAATATAAGTACAAAAACTCTATCACCCAGTTTGTTTATACACTACGATAAGAATAAATTACTACTATAATGACAGTTTAGGAATAGTTTTCATATGAGTGCTCCTTATTTACTCATGTGGCAAAATTACTCAGATTTTTAACTAATTCTTCACAAATTTATATAATGGAATGTAACTTATTTAAGCACAACAAAAAATCTTTTCTTTCAGTTAATAAATTAAAAGAAAAGTGTTTTCCCAAAGGAAGTCAATGTGTAAGGATAGGAGTAGACGTAAAAGACTCAAGCAGGTCGGTAAGCTCTAACTGGTGCTGTTGTGACTGGAGGTAGAAAGACCACTTGTTCTTTTAAACTCCTTACTGAGTGAATTTCTTACAGGCAGATTCCTCAGCAGTCATGGAAGACTTGATTGCAGAATCACTCCCACATTAATGCACATTTAAAAGCAATGTATTTTTAGCAGTTATGTTGCACTGTGCTAGAAATGGCAGACAGCTTACTGAGAAACCTAGGGGGGAAATGCTGTTTTTAAAATAAATTCTTATGCTGGTCAGTGATTACTGATACGTTTGTCAGATCTTTTCTGAGATCTTTAGTGTTTCCATCAATCATAAATATAGCAATAAATCTAAAAAGAAGTTTTATGTATAAGTAAGTGAGACTAGTCAGTTAATTAGATAAGCATTTGATAACAATGGAAGCTCACATTTACAATTTCTCATAATGTCTTGGTCCATAATGAGCTCTCCCATGTCTCTAAATCAGGGCTTCATGCTTAATCCATGGAACTTTACTTTCAATTTAACTACTGGAAATTTTCAGCTTTTTTTTTTAAGAAGCAAATTTAAGCTGCCCTTTAAAATCCTGGTTTTAGCCAAGCTTAAACTAAAGCAGGCATAGTTTGGTACTGATAAGCAACTTGAATAAAACATTGCTCACCAACTGCAAACCTGCCTTAGACAAATTTTAAATGAAGCATTCCAACAGTTTGCCAAGGTCTGAGGCACGTGGTCAGTCGTGTGTTGGAGACTTGTTTATCTGCTGTTCTTGTTGAGTGTGGTCATTTCAGTCCTTCTAACCCAGTTAATTTTCTGCAGTGTAATCAGCTTGGCGACCAAGTGTGCCATGCCCAGCTTCCGGATGCATCTGAGAGCACACGGGATGGTAGCCATGGTTTTCAAAACACTGGATGATTCCCAGCACCATCAGGTACGGGTGCATTGTGCATTTCGTTGAAGTTTGGTGATACCTGTTCTGCTGGGTGCGGATTTTGTTCAAGGTCAAGCATCCAGTATACTGTGTGCTGGTGTGTGTATATGTATATTTATTTATATATATAAAAAATGAGAGCACCTGTGTTCCACTGACAAATTCCTTATCCACTGTGTTCATGTGTTTCTGGGTTTGGAAATGCTTTTTTAGAAAACTAGGGATTTTGTATAAATAGACTGTACTTTGGATTGCTATTTTATTTATTATCTTAAGCTTTTTAAGAGTTTTGTTGTTGTATTTTAAATTCTTTCAAATACATTTGAAAGGAAACCTTCCTGCTTCTATTTAGAGGTGGCTCTCAGTGCTCATCTCCAGACTTGCTTGTATGGGAATTACCACCTCTTCTGTAGCTGTTGTAGGGATTTTTAATGTCTTGTGCTTGTCTCCTTGAGCACTGCTGCAATTGCAGTTTTAGGATGCCCTGAGTGTATATAATGTTCTGTTGGACTCTAGGAAAGGTAAGTTTCATCTATTTGTGGTAACATGACCTGAGAGTTAAACTGAAGGAGTTTGGTTTTCCTTCTTAGTGATGTTACCTCTCTGGGATATCCCTTGAGATATTTGTACAAAAGCTGAAAAGAGAGATTTCACTTGAAATGGGTAGTAGCTGTGTATATCAGTCAGGTTTATAATTTTCTGTAATAGCTCTAGAAGAATGGCATACAATGCAGAATGCAACTTTGCACCCACAGAAATAGACATTTCAGAGATGGTATTTGACAAGTTACTGTGGGTGGGGGGAAAAAAAGCTGTAGTTTTAACTAACTGATTTAGAATAATAGCTTATTTTCTACCTCCCTCAAAAATTAGCAATGGCTAATTGTAAAACATAGGCACCAGGTTCAATGAGTTCATTTTGTGAGCTGTCAAAATAGTGCCAAGTGATACTAGAAATAAATGAAGTACAGTCACTCTATTTAGGACACTTGGCACCACTGAGTTGCAGGAGATGGGCAGAGGACAGCTACAGTTCCCTGGAAAATGTATAAGCTTGCTTGGGTGTATTTTTGGCTGTCTTTTAACAGTTACCATTATTCCTTCATTTTCAAAAGAACTAGCACATGCAGTTCAAAAGGAAATTGCATGCTATTATTAGTCTGCAGTAACAAAAAGCATTGATTACATTCACTATTTTCAGTATATTTGATGAAGTGCTCCCTTTTGTCAAAGAAAAAACCTGTTAGTTGATGTTTAAATATCGTTACAGTACACTCTTGGTACAGGTTTTACAGTATTGTGAAATTACTGATTTATCAAACTACTCTTGATAAATGCTCATGGGTATGCCCTAACTACTGACAGTATGTGCTTCAGCACTAACATCTCTGGATAAGCACACTGTCTGTCTATACTACCCTTTCATTCACTACTTATTTCACTGATATTTTATTTTTTTTCCAATGAATAGAAATTTCTCCACTAAGTCTCAGTTCAAAGTAACTGAAGAACAATAAATCACACTCACCTTTGCATGCGTGGCACAAATCCCTGGAGGATAAATAAGAACTGAGCTAAAAATGCACAATTATTGGGTTAATATTTTCTTGAAGTATTTTGAAGATGGGAAAACTGCCACAATGACACTGTTAATGGAAACAAATATGAACTTATGCTGCATTCATTGTTCAGATGCAGTAGAATAGACTGAGCGTATAGGGGACTCTTAACATTTCCATAAGGAGTATAAAGTAGCAGTTGCATACTGGGAGTTGGCATTTCTTGAACCAGCAGGGAAAACAAAATACCATCTATCTAACAGAGCTTTACCCAAAAATAACAACATGAAAATTACTTGTTCCACCAAATTTTTCTTGCAGACTTGTGCTTAAGCATAAGTTTTTAATTGACTTTGTCTCTTCGGTCGTGCTCTGTAAAGATTTTGAAACATTATTAATTTTTAAAATAAAAACTATATTTCCATTATAGCTGTCAGTAGTTTAGCACAGAAATGTGGTTTTATAATATCTTCAGCATGAGAATAACTTAAAAAAATATAAAAGTGCATTATATGTAGTGCTGAACCCAAGAAAATAACCATCTGTTCCCACAAGCTGGAGTATAAATAGAACAAGCAAGAGAAGACAAGGATGAGAGTGGGTGTAAGTGGTCTGCCATTTCTGGAGTGTATGTTCAAACTAGGATGTTTTCCTGAATTCTGTAGAAGTATGGAGTGCAAGTCCATAGTTAGATACTCCATGAAATTTATGTCTAGAGCAAATTTTATTTATTTTACTTTTTTCTTTTTTTGCATTTATTTGGAAGCAGAATGCATTTTACACATCTTGAGGAGTAGAATAAGATGAGGGAAGCTCACCTGAAAAAATCACTCTTCTACTGCAATCTGTAAGGGTGGCATTTGGAAGGATTGATTTGGTTCTTCGGTTGGGTTTTTTTGTTCTCTTAGAATACTGATCAAATATGAGTTGTAACAACAATTTTCCCCTCATTCCAAACTCAGAATTGTGTGTATGGTAGAGCATGAGATAGCTTTCAGTCAGTGTGGTTAATTAAACACTTACAAAAGATCAGAGAATTGTAGAATTGTTTTATTCAAGATGAAGACTATAGGGACATGGGGAAACCAGCTTTACAAAACCCTTATCACTGGTCTGAAGCTAAAGCAGGTTTGCTCCATGCTGTAAGCACATTCACATCTGAGGTCCCTACTTCTGTGTCTTCACTGTTTTCCTGCACATCAGCATTTGGAGGCTTATTGGCCTGAATCTCTGCTGTGTATGTGCTGTGGCAGGAACCTGGCTCTTGTTACACAGAGCCAGTCCATCCTTTTTGCTTTCCCGGCAGCCCTCCTGCAGCCTTAAACCTCCTGCATTGTGCCTTGGTGATCTGATCACATTTAAGTATCTTGAAACTTGGGTGGCCAATCTGGAGGGAAGTGTTGGCAGAGCTGATGCAGGGGGAAAAAGAACCATTACTCCCTTCATAATAGAAAGCTGGTTGGGTTGAAAACAAGGGAACCTGGAGCAGACAAGGGCTTGGTGCAGACGTTTACAGAGTGAGTGTGATTGCCCTTACCAGACTTTGGGGTATCTGTAAAGCATTTCTGAGTAATGATCTAAGAACAGTCTGACTTCTTGAAATGCCTAAATAATGGCAGTCCAGTTTATAAATTCAGCACATTCCCTCTGTTAACTGCTGCATACTTTCTAGTTCATAGAAACTCCTTTGGTACCTTGAGCATTTTTTTTTTAAGCCAGGAAACTCACCTAGATAATGCTGGTCATCAAAATATAGTTCTTCATAGGTGAAGTCCCACATTGGCTGAACAATGATAAGCTAACCTTTGGTTCCTCTGGAATGTGTGTACTCCTGTGTCCTGTTTAAATCACTGCCATTCTGGAAGAACCCAGTTCTTAAGGAACCTGACATGTACAGTTTAAGCCAGCTGCAAGTAAATGAAGAGTAAACAATTTCTGTAATTCAAACAATAAAATTGCAAGGCTTATGGGCAAACATTACTGAAAATCAAGGGTAAACAATGTATACCTTCTGCAGGCAGTTCACATGGATGCTTTTTGCCTTACATCTGGGTAGGCTGGAGTAGTGATAAAAGGCTGGGGTAGCTTTAACAACCCTGTCTTCATGTATTCATGAAAGATGTAGATTTGGAAACTCTTCCTTCCTTCCTTCAGTTCAAATACATCTTTGGTAGTTGGTCAGATTAAAGTCTTTATTCACCTGAGGATTTCCCTAACTCAGACAGGAAGGAGTTTTGACATAGCTTTTGATAGACTGTCAGCTGCCTAATCCTGTCTTGGAAATGCTGATACTGCTTAGTATGATCAGGTATGATTATTACTTACTTCTAAAATAAACAGAGTAGATAATGATTGCTTTGGTGGTTGGCTGAACTCTAAGCAAGATGTTAATCTGCTGTGAAACAGAATTCTGCTCTTTCCTGTTGAGCTGCACAACATTTGTATTCCAGAATTAGTTTGTTTCCATGTTTAGTTTACCTTAGAAACAATTGCGATGGATGCGTGCAGCATGTTGACTCCTGAGAGTTGAACTCAGAAGGAACACACATGGCCCACACACCCCCCAGCTCTCAACTCCTCCAGTTATTGACAGAGGTTTCTGACAGTTTTGTGCTCAGCACACCTCTGTTCACAGTGAACATTTCTCCTCTTTCCTGTAACTTGGAGCTCAGTGCTCTCAGTACAAGTGTGGTACTTCACTGCTGTCTGTCCCTTCCTGGCAGTCATCTTCTGCCTTGGCTTTTCTGGAGCCTCGTGAAGGTAGAATTTAATTCCTTCTTCAAAAAGAGTCAAGTGTTCTTTAGCCAGTCAGGTGTGCCTGTACACCAGTTCTGTGTAAAATATGGGCAGTCAAGTTAATAACATTCACGTGTTAAGGGCTGATGAGGATGGACAGGGGAAGCTGGTTTACACTCTGGCTACTTCCAAAAAGCAGAATTCCCCTGGAAAGAAAACGTGTTTATGGTGGAAAAGTTTGGATAAACTATTAAGTGACAGACCCATTTGGCAGAATCAGAATTTATGTCCCCAGGCACTCCCTCCCTGCAGACACTTGTCCCCATGATCTCTGGATTTTCAGGTGCTGTTACCAGTTCATCCTCTCAAACCAGAATGGTCACCTGCCTTGCTGTGTACCCTGAGCTGTTTTACTTTGTTCCCCTGCCATCTGTCTCTTCTCTAATACTATGTTACTGGAGTTACTATTTCTTACTCTGTCTGCAGCACTGAGTCTCTAAACAGTAGAAATCCCTGCTTTTCTACTAGGGTTTTATAAATATATTGAGTGCTTTATGTCTCAGTTTTATTTGTCAGGAGAGCGCATTAGTAACTTGCTAGAAGGAATCTCCATTCAGCAGTGGGTGCTCATGCAAGTGCTAAGTCTGGGGCCTGGCAGGCATTTTATTTTATGAATCTTCAGCTTGTTTATATAAAGTAGTGAAAGATCTGCCTAAAATATTAGTAAAAGCTAAATGGGTTTTTTTTTCTTTCTCTCCCAACCCAAGAATTTGTCCCTTTGTACAGCAGCTCTAATGTACATCCTTAGTAGAGATCGCTTGAACATGGATTTGGACAGAGCTAGTCTAGATCTGATGATACGGCTTCTAGAATTGGAACAAGATGCTTCCTCTGCCAAGCTGCTGAATGAAAAAGACATGAATAAAATTAAGGAAAAAATTCGGAGACTGTGTGAAACTGTTCACAACAAACATCTTGATCTCGAAAACATCACGGTGGGTAACACGCTTTTACTGGAAAGTCTTGGCAGTTGTGGAATGCTTAATAAAATGGAACTTGCAAGCATCATCCTTCATTTCACATCCCCAGCAAAGAATTCGTGGTATTTTATTTGCATTTTATGTGTACCTCACTGCACTTCAAGTGTTTTCTTCAAATTTGAAATTTCCTTTTTCAAAGGTTGTTAGTTGGTTAAAGGTAGGATGTTCTTCAGCTGTATGTGCCTCTGTGTGACCCTGCTAAGGGTAACTAGTTACGGGGAGCAGTTGCAAACAAGTAAATAACTGTGTGTTTGAAGCTCACACGTAGACTGACTCCTTTTCTTTGCCTAAGTTTTATAAGTACTTTCACAAACAGGGGTTTGTGCATGAGAGTAAGAGTATTGTGTACTAAATTAAAACTGTGGTGCAGGTTTTCACATTTAAAAAAAACCCTATCTTGCAGAAATTGATTTTTCCCTACCCAAAATGTGGTGACAGTTCTGTTGCTTACCATGAATGTGGATGAATTTTTTTCCTTCCTTTCTCAAACATACTTGCTCTTTATGAAAATACCATCATCTCTAGCAGAGTGAACTGGTTCTCTTTAAAAAGAAATTCAATGCTATCATCAAACTAGCTTAGAAAATAAAACGGCTAAGTTGCAAGGTTTTTTAGAAGAGTATTTTAAGAATTGATTGACAGATTGATTAGATGAGTGGCCATAAATGACAAAAAGAAATCATGTGTCTTTGCTTTTGCCATGTTTCAGTATAGTTGATGTTAGTATGATCTTAATTTTTTGACATCCTGTAATACATTCTTTTCGAGATGCTTATTAGGGTTTTTGCAATTTTTTTCTGTAATGCTTATAGCCTTTTTTCTGTAACGCTTATACTCAACAGGAGAAGCTTCTGATTTATTGCTTATGAAGTGAGCTTTTCAGAGCTTTGTCTATGCAAGTAATGTTCCAACTCCTGTCAGTAATCTGCAGTCAGAATTGTGTTCCATATTCAGTTAGACTAGAAGATGATGTGCCTTGTTGAGCTGGCACTTTCTTCTGTAGCTTTTGGGACTTTTGTGTCAGTTTAGGAAGAGTTTCCTTGGGATGTTTTCTCTCCAAATTCTGGCTATGGAACAGAGAACTGAATTGGTATGAAGAGCCAGTGTTCTGTAGCTTTAGCAAGAGCTGAATTTTGGGTGAGGAAGATAATATCCATGACATCATTGTTAACTTTGGCAATCAGATTGTGGTGACAGTGGATTCCAAATTTCAATTTTTAGGCTTGTTTCATACAAACATATGAAAGGTGCCAGTAGGGAGCTTGAATTAACTTTCTGGCCTTGGAAATCTGCAGAGAAAGAAAGAACATGAGATTATATGCTGCACTTTCAGTTTACAGTCTGAAAATACCACTACAGAATGAAATTTGTTCTCTAGGTGGTGATCAGCTAGGATTTGGTATAATCAGAGTCTTCTTTCAGTACTGTTTTGGCACTGAAGGCAGCTTACACAGCAGAGTTTGTCAGTGCCAGGATAGCCTTGCACTATAAAATGTAAGACAGCTCCCTTTATTAAGCATGGAACAGCTGGTGCAGGTTCCTCATTGCTAAAGCATCCAGCCACAAAGACCACTGTCTCCTGCTTGAGCTTTTCTCATACTCATAATCTGATCTAGCCTGTTGCTTTTTTATGAACTGTAATTCTGTTCTTGTTTTTTCTTAGACATGGATTTTGAAAGGAGAGGATATATCAAAAGGGTCTCTGTCTTGTGAGGAAGTTGTTCATGAGTAAAGAGCATTAATATCCTCGGCCATCAGTTTCAGCTGCTTTATTTAAGGGTTTTTCCCTGAGGCAGCTCTATTTCTTAAATTTATTTTGAGCTGTTGCTGTAAATGCATTGAATATTGTAGTACCTCACAGATGGAAACTGGTTTCCTCCCAGCTGCACCATCTAGAAGTAGAGACTGTATAGTATTTAGAGAATATTTGCAAGCCAGATGAGCTGATTAGGTTCTCTTCCAGTTTAAAATAGTAGCAATGGTAAGTTCAGACAATAATGAACTTCATATGTTGAAGATCAAGCTTTCATGTAGATCCCTGTCATGAGATACAATAAGTAATCTCTGTTTTGTACTAAATGACAGGCAGAAAATGCAAAAAAAATGCAAATCTTCTGGGAGTAAAGAGTTCTGTGCTTTTTCAGACTCAGACATACCCAGTGAAAAACAAGAGGATTGCAGCAGATGTTTTTATACCTCCAGTTTGTGCCTAACCAGTCACACCTTTGCTTTTTTGAATCTTCAGGCAAAGGTGATCGATTTGCCTCCCTCTTTCCACAGACAACCTTGTGTGTCTGTCTAGAAGTGAGGCTGAGCTAACTTTTGAATATTCAAAGGTTCTGTTTTCTTGATGGCTATTTACATTAAAAACATAAACCCAGAAACCAAGAAGGAGGTGTGTGCAGGTTGAATTTGTTCCAGGCTTGCTGTGCTGCCTTAGAAGATGAAGATAAACCTGAAGAACCTGGCTTGACCTCAGCAAATGGCCCTCACCTGTCAGTGAGCACAGCCTTCTGGAGCTCCTGCTTTTGCAGCTGCTGCCTCCTCACTGTTGCATCATAACAAAAGCCTTCAGGAGTGACTTATGTTTTCAAATGGTGAAAGAGCTTACTCTGCTTTCACTGTCGGCATAAGGCTGAAATGTTAAGGCAACCATGTTTTGGGCCTTTGGTGTTAAAATTTTTTAGTAATTGACAAAAAATTTGAATGCAATGGATTATTTTACTCAAAAGCAAAGGTTGCTAGGTTTCATTGCTTTTATTAAAAAAAAAAAGGAGAATATTGATATCCTTATCACGTGTGTATAAATATCAGATTATATTCTTTTAGGGTTATTTAAAGTCTTTTTGCCCTCTGGCAGAAAACTAATCACTGTGTTTTAAATATTGTGTAGCTTTTGAGCTTTTGTGGTAGATTTGCTGCTACTTGTGTTCTCTTGATCCACACAACCCTTTGCTGACCCGAGGATTCTTCCATTTGCCCTGGAGAAATGCTGTTACTGTTCTGCTCATAGTGACAGTGTGCTGCAGGGCTTGCTCCTACAACCCAGAAACAACTTTGGGTTTTAACTTTTTATCCGATCTTCAACTTTCTTTTCCTCCTTGGAAATCAAGTATTTTCAAAGCAAGAAAAACAGCTGGGGGGTGGGGGGAAGGCTCATACTGAGACAATGGAGTGTTTGCTCAAGCCTGCTGAGTATTGTTCTACTTCCATTTGCAGGGAGTGAACTTACCTTTACTGTTGTTGAATTTATATATATGTTCCTCCTTTTTTTCCAAAAAAGTATATCAGTAAATAGAATAAGGTTTCCTGCAGATGTTCAATTTAACTGCTTTATTATGTAGGCTTAAAATTAAAAACACAAGATGCCTCCATTGGAAGCAAATGTGATCTTTGAGCAGCAAAGCCAATGTACCAGAGAGGCTGAGAAGCTGTGTTCACTGGGGATTTTCTTGATTTTTTACTGCCTGCCTGATTTGTCCATTTACTTCCTCCACTTGTTTATTTTGTTAACAAGAGAAACAGATGACAGGAGCCTTACTGGGTTTTCTAAGCTATTAATAAGATAAAGAAACTTTGAAAATGCAAAGTTTGTTTTTTAGCAGTTCTGTCATTTTTTTAGATATCCGTATTTTCCAGTCTCTTCTTGCTCCCTCTGGTGGTGGTTCTCAGAATCTGTACTTCGGTTTTTGTTCTTTTCCTATGACGATGTTTGTATGACTTGGTATATTGGCTACAGCTGCATATGTTGATTTCACTAATTCAGAACCTCACTCTTTCAGACTGGGCATTTGGCAATGGAGACGTTATTGTCTCTCACCTCAAAACGGGCTGGGGACTGGTTTAAAGAAGAACTGCGACTTCTGGGTGGTCTGGATCATATTGTAGATAAAGGTATAGTGGAGATACTGCTTTGACAGCATGAAAAAAATAGTGAATTGTAATAAAATGATTGCTTTTTGTAATGTTCATTTCCTGTGGTTAAAAATAGAAATATTATGTATTTTTCTTAGCAGTGTTAAAAATAAAATACGCAATTCAATATCAAGTAACTGAGAAATATTAGTGATTTTTATCTGTTTCCGGTGAGATTGAAAGTAGTTTTCATGTTGAACAGAATGTGTAAGAGTGTTGCATTACAATGTATGAGAATAAAAATGGCTTAAGCTTGCACAGAATGCTGTTAAATATCTCTGTACAGCACACTTATTCTAGAGTAGAATCTCTGTTATAGTCTTCTGAAATTATTTTCAGACCAGATATTTTTAAACTAAATATACCAAAGGAAGAAAACCCTTCAAGAGGACATGGTGGGGTGGGAGGGTTCAAGTATATGCTTCAGTTACTGTGTTTTTGATCAGAATCTCCTAGCTAGGAAAAGGGATATTTCTAAATTAATTCTTGACCTGAATTAAGCTTGGTCTTAAGTAAGCAGTGGGAGAACAAAGAAAGGACTGGAGAGATGAAAGTATTCAATTTGAACACAGTTTCAAGTTACGCTTTCAGACTTGTAAAGACTGGGAAGTGTGTGCTTGTCCTATCTCTTTCCTCTTCTAAAAGATTCCCTTAGAGTCTCCCTGTTTTTTTCATTTACTTAGAGAAATGAAAAAATTTTGGAGTGCTGATCACATCTTCATGATTATTTCCTGCCATTAGAGGGGTGCGAAGTGTAAACTCAACTCAGTTGATAACTCTTGAGTAGCTGGTTAGTTTGTACACCTGGCTTTTGGAGACCTCTTACTCATGGAGGAAAACAATTTCTTTTTGTGTTTAGTTAAAGAATGTGTGGATCACCTAAGCAGTGATGAAAACGAAGAGAAGTTGGTTGCTTCATTATGGGGTGCAGAGAGATGCTTACGGGTCTTGGAAAGTGTGAGTATGAGCAGATCCTTTGCATTTCTGAAAGCTGCTTCTTAAGCAGTTCTGGTTTCCATTCTTTCAGTGTATAGTCACATTATAGCTCTATAAGCTTGATTTTCATTTTTTTATAGACTGTACTAACTTTCTGATGCTTATCAGTGTTTCTGTAATGTTTGAAAATTTAATTTACTATTCTGTATGTGTGTACCACATCCCAAGATTATTTTTGGTAAAATAACTAAGTATAACATGTTTTCTCTTAAATTCCTACAAAAAGCTGCTGGTTTTGGATGTTGTTTTCAAGGCATGAGTTTTGACTCTCCACTGTGTGCCTAGTAATAACTGATCATTATAGAAGTGGGATTTTCTTAGAAGCAGTAAATCAATGTTAAGAGTTGCTACTTTGAGCCATCAGCTGGGGAAGTGCTGAAAGAGAAAACTGTCCTGAAAGGCAAACAAGTCCTGTCATCATTTGAGTGTGTAAATGCAGATGGTAAATACTTCTTTGAGAACTTGTAAGAAAATCAAAATACGTGGTACTTCTGTAGAGATTACTTGACAGGAATGGGGTGTGTGTGTGTGTGTTTCTCTGCAATGCCTTCACTGAGTTTGGTGTTTGTACTGGTATTACACTGTTTCTGTTGTGATACCCTAAGAAAGCAGAAGAGCCTTGTTATGATCTAGCAATGCATCTCCACACATCAGCAAACATTTGGGATCAGAGTACAGGTCAATGAATCTTGCTCAACACCTTAAACCCAAAGTAGAGGGCAAATAGTTAACAGTGGTCACTTGTTTTCTTCACTGAAATAGAAGGACAGACTTAAAGACAGTATAAATGCAAGCTAAAAACTGAGAAACATGAACAGTTGTTGAAGGGTGTCTTAAAAATTATCTTTACCTTTCCTCTCAGCAGTGAGAAAAAAAAATCAGAATCATTTTCTGCCTTTATATTCAATAGCTGGAATTGCCAAGCAAGAGTAGAAGAGCCTTGTCTTGTGTTAGAAAATTCAAATTCGGACTTAGGGGTATTTGTGATGTAGTAAGATCCTTAGAAACTTGGGAGAGATGATAAAATTCAAAACATGCCAAATCATGCAAGTCCAAGAAAAGAACTTCTGTTGCTTCTGAAAATGGATTCCAAATTTCAGTCAAGGGAATCAAGAAAAATCTCGTGTGTTATGCTTGGATGCATAATAAGCCCTCAAAAGTGGATTTGATGTCAAGTCCTTAAAATACCACATATATAATTGTGTTCTCTATAGACATTTGTAGTCCCAGAGTGTGGATTCAGGGTTCTGCTGTGGCAAAACATTCTGCTGCATGGTTTCTGTAGTTTACCAGGGAAGATGGTTTTGTCTTCAGTGCCACAATTATTTAAAGATGAAAACTCCAAGGAGATACTGAAAAATGAGAAGTGAAAGTTTGCAGTGGATAATAGCCAAGAAATGTGGAACTGAATAAAGTATAATAGTAGTAAAAGGGAATGCCTCTCTTTCAGGGAAAAAATCTCTCTTATTTTTAATACTACTTTCTCCTTCTCTCTTTAGGTAACTGTGCATAATCCAGAAAATCAGAGCTATCTGATAGCATACAAAGACTCTCAGCTCATAGTCTCCTCAGCTAAGTAAGTTGTAGAAAAAAATCCCCAAAAACCCCAGTTTTGCAACATACCTCACATGGTAGGGTAAAAAAAGAAATGCTTTATATAGAAAGATTCTAGGGGTGAATAAGCCCAAAATTTCCACTCTTCCTTTTTCATTGAGTCAAGTTCATGTAGATGAGGGTTTGGGCAACTACCTGAGTACTACCAATGTGTTGGGCTGCTTCTGTTGTGTCTGTAGAAGCTGCAGACTGTGGATTCAGCTCCTGCTCTACTAAGAAGGAGCACAGAAGAGGGTGAAGTGACATTTATTTATTGTGTTTTCGTTATGCTTAAGTGTTTATTGGAATGGAGCCTAGCAGAATTGACAGTGTAACTAAGAATTAAAATAGTGAAATTTTGTTCTTGGCATTTCTCCCTGGCAGAGATTCTTGTACAAACACCTCTAACCCATTTATCAATCTGGGTGAGGTCTCAGTTGGCTGGCAGAGCCTGTCTGCCTCTTGTATTGCTCTTCATAACAGAACAAATGAAGCTCAAAGTTTGACTCTGCAGACCTTATTGGAAACATGATTTCATGGTTATAGATTAGATATTTGAAGTATTTCTTTAAAGGAAAATTAAGCAAACCACAGTTTAATATGTTAGTTAAAACAGCATATATTTTTGACATTTCTTGTTTTGTTTGTAACTGAAATCAGTGTGGTGGTTTAACATGAAACTAATGTTACGCAGTAAAGTCATGCCTGTAGTCCATAAGTGTTACAAGATTAGAATTTTACTGCTGGGAAGTCATGTGTTTCTGAATGGAAGTAGTTCTGAGAAGAGAACAAGACAACATTCTGGTAACACCGTCAGATCGTGTTGTGCTTTATAGTCAGAGGATATGAGAGGCTGGGTTTGCAGGAACAGGAGATATCTTTTGTAAGACCATGTGATGAAGCTGGAAAGGAAAATTAACTTGCTCTTGAAATATCAAGCTGATAAAGCTCTAAGATTTCCAGGCTTTTGTTTTCACAATTTCCAGTTGAGCTTATAAAAAGATTTTATAGATGATAAGTTTGTTATCTGTCCCTACAGACTGGGTGTCAGAAAAATTCTGCATAAAGCTTTGTGTCAGGTTTTTTTCCCTGTGAAACAAGTCTAAAGGTAGAATGTTCTGTATGTTGTAAAGATAATTTTGTTCTGCACCATCTCCCTGCAGAGCACTGCAGCATTGTGAGGAGTTAATCCAGCGATATAATCGTGCTGAAGACAGTATCTGTTTACCAGACAATAAGTCTGTGCCTCACCAGAATGTAACTAACCACGTAGGTAAAGCCGTGGAAGACTGTATGAGGGCCATCATTGGGGTCTTGCTCAACCTGACAAATGATAATGGTAAGACAACAAATTTTTTGCATATTCTGTGCTGAGGTGTCAAATAAACCATTAGTGTGAATATTTTTTGTATCAATGATGGTTTTTCAAGTCCAGTGCTATAAAGCAGTTATTCATGGTAGATGTTTGCTTACAGCCCTCAGTAATTTGTCTTTGCAAGCTGGGTGAGGAATTGCAAGTGTGAAATGTTCAGATGAGGGCTTGGACTGAGAGGGGCTGGTTTGTCATTAGAGCCACAAGGTTTTTATTAGGCTGTTTACCATTATAAATGTGAGTGTTTCCCTATTGAGCCTCTGAACTCTTTGTTTGCAGAATGGGGTAGTACAAAAACAGGTGAACAAGATGGTCTGATAGGCACAGCAATGAATTGTGTGCTTCAGGTTCCAAAGTTCCTACCTCAAGAACAGAGATTTGATATCCGTGTGCTGGTAAGTTCTTGTGCTTCTCATATCAACAGAAAATTATTTGCCTCCTTCTTGTGCATTGGGCTGCTCTGGTTCCTTATTAAGGAATAGTTTCCCCTACAGTTCTCAGTGACCACATATATACAAAGTGAGGTACTTTAGTTTCTGTAAGGATTTGGTGGATTTGAGTGTTTTTTCCCTGTGTTTGGTGGGAAAAAGTGCACGGCTTGATGAACAAAGAGATTTAGCTACATAAGTATGTGAATTAGTAATTTTCAAACATCTTTTCAGTTTTGGAAATATGGTTGATACTATTGTTTGAGTTAAAAGCTTTGTCAGATTTACCTCAGCTTATATAAAATGGGTCAGAGTGGCCTAATAACAGCAGTGAAATTGTGTATGTGAAGGATCTCTTACGAACATAAGCTCAGGGTTGGACACCTGAATCCCTAACCTCTATAAAGGAATTCTCAGCTCCAAAAATGTTTTCACGTTGAGAATTGGAAAAATAGACATTCCTGCATAAAAGTTCTCCTGTACAGGGATCTCTGTTCTATCTTGTATTTCTTTAAATTCTGATCCCCCTGTCTGTCAGACTGTTTTATACGTTGTGTTCTCAGAAAGATAAGGCCAAAGATGTTTATCTAAATAGATGTTTTTTGCTAAATCATCTTTTTTCCAATGTGTGTAATCTTTTTTAACTCTCCAATTTTGCAGGGATTGGGTCTGTTGATCAATCTCGTGGAATACAGTGCCCGGAACAGGCACTGCCTTGTCAATATGGAAACATCGTGTTCTTTTGACTCCTTGTGTACGGGCGAAGGAGACGAAAGCCTGAAGATGTCTGGACAGATAGATGCTGTTCAGGCTTTAGTGCAGGTGAGAAGTGTTTGTCTTGCAGTAGTTCCCATTTCTCATTATCAGACTGTTGGGAGGAAGGGAGAACTCAGCAAGGAAAATGTGTCAGTTTTTCTGTTCAGCATTTTGAGGAGTGGAGCAAGGTAGGGGGAGGATTGCTGCTCACAACTCTGACTTCTGCAATGCTGTTCATTACAGAAACAGCTTCCCTGTAAAAGACAGTGGTTCACAGACATCCAGTAAAACTCTTTTGTTCCCATATAATTTATTTCTAGTTTTATTGTTCCTAGATTATTTACTTTGACTTTTTGTTTTAAACCATCTGTAAGCTATTTTTCTCTTACATACTTTGCTTCCATTATTTTTTTAAAGTACTGCGTTTTTGGGACTTTGCAACTTCAAAGTAAAAAGATCATCCTTTATACAAAGCAATAAAATACATATGTAATGATTATGGATGGAAGCAGCATTCTTAAATTGACAGTAAAAAAAAAAGAAATCCACCAATAAAATGAAGAAATTAAAACACAAAATTGTTTAAAAAAAGAAATCCACCGATAATTTTGGTAAATGAGTTTCACCATGCAAACTAAAATGAAAAAATTGAGAGGAAATAACAGATGTCCTGTTTCAGAGGAGTTCATCTTATGGATGGATGCTTTTAGCAGTTGTTTTTAACTTTGTGAAATAACTGTCCCGTAGCAGACAAAAAAAAAAAAAAACAGTAAAAATAATAATATTAAATATCTTAATGTATGTAGCTTGGCAAAGCAATATTTAAAACTAGTGGTTGTATGGTTTAGGAAATAATTCACAAGAAATAAGTGTCTAATATGGGATTCCTGGATCAATCATATTCTTTGCTAAGCCATTTTAAATGGCTCCTTCATATTTGTGCTCTAAGAAAGCCGAGAAGGAATAATTAGCATGAAAAGAAAAGGAAAATTGGTAGAGAACAAAAATGGACAGGAAATTATGGCAGCTTTTAGTCTTCCAGCCGTGTCTCAAGGAAAGTGATTCAACTTTTACGATGCCCAAGAGGATCCTGTCAAGTGGTTCAGCACCAGGCAGGGAGATCTTGCTGTGGAGCACTGGTGTTGGACCAGGTTATATTGTTAACAAAAGTATTGAAGGCTAATTGTATTAAGGGGTAAATTGCAAACAGGAAATACAAGTATGAAGTCAATGTGTTTAGGGTTTAGTTTCTAACAGAAATTCTCCTGGAATTCCCCACATCAGCTGTTCCTGGAGTGTGAGCGAGCGGCACAGCTGGCCGAGAGCCAGACAGACGAGCTGATTAAAGAAGCTCCCACAGCTCAGCATGATAAGAGTGGGGAATGGCAGGAGACAAGTGGGGAGATCCAGTGGGTCTCCACAGAGAAGTCAGATAGTACTGAGGAGAAGGATAAGAAGGAGGAAGATGATGAAGAACTTGATCTTAATAAAGGTACGTTGTCTGGCTGTGATGAGCTCAGAAAAGGCAAAGAACAGTGTGATTGTATAAAATCCCTCCTTGTCCTCTGCTTCCTATCTACATCCAGTCTCTAGGGCTGGGATTTTCTCAGTGTATCCCAGGTGAAACTGCTGCATAAATAGGAGCCATTCAGATCTGAAGCATGAGACGTAGAAGCTGTTATGCTACTTTTACCTTTTATCTGTTTCTTAACAAAACAAAATAAACCCCAAAAGAAACAGAAAAAAAACCCAGAAATTTTTGGGACATTCTATGTTCAAAATATTCTGGAAATGATGGCTTTTAGGCTGTTACCTTCTTCTTCTGGAACAGTTCTTGAAAGTTACCTGCCTTAATTTTGTTTTCCAGGGTTCTTGTTTCAATCTACTTCAAGGGTTGGGGTTTTTTGCCCTCCTCTCTCTATTTGCCTCTTCTGTCCCCATCTGCTTTGTGTCTGTCTTCTCCCTTCATCAGTGGTGTCCGAGGTACCCGTGTAGTGCATTGATGTACTGCATCTTTGGTAGCTTGTTTCAGGAATTTGAGTATCTCTGACCTGTTACATAGTTTGTCTCTGGAAAATGGATCTGAAACATCATTCCTTCTTGTTTAATCTTCTAATTGTAGATGCAGTGTATGACTTTTAATAGTGTTTTCATCTTATGTTAATAGGTGTGGTATATTACTTTCTCCAAGCTTGCTTTATATCCTTCCTCCTTTTTGTAGCTCCATCAGCTGGTGTCTGCAGTTATTTGTAGTTTTTCCCAAAATGCTGAGCCATCAGCAGAAAATTCTGTGCCTGTTCTCCTTAATACAATAAACTACTTTGGGAGAAGTTTGAGAGGCATATAGTATCACATGAAACATTTGCATTGGTAGTTTGGGGTGTGCAGCATACCGTTTGCACATTGAAATTGCAAATGACAAAATACTGTGCAGCAGAATGAGTTGAAACTGAATGAAGACCATTTTTCTTGTCAAGAATGTGCTGCTGAGTCAGTAAGTGTGGTGTTTCCTGATCTCTGAAATCTCAGTCCAAAAGCTCGTTTGGTTTGAGGGAAAAGCCTTCTGCAAAGTGATAATGAAGGATTGTATTTGCAGCAGTATAAGATACCAGCTGCTTAGAGAATACAATAGACTGTTCTCTCTTTTACAGCTCTTCAGCATGCTGGGAAGCACATGGAAGACTGCATTGTGGCCTCATACACAGCATTGCTTCTAGGCTGTCTCTGCCAGGAGAGTCCAGTAAGAGAATAAGTTGATCTTAAGTCCAGTATAATTTTTAATGAAGTGATAATTTGCTGCATTGAAAGGGGTTTATTAAATTTGGCTTCAGTGTGAGCAACATGTTGGTGAAGCTACATTGATGTATACAGTTTTGGAAGAGTTGCCAGAGTTTTATTCCAGCCAAAACAAATTTTTTTGAACATCACCATGTTTATCAAAAACAGTTGGAATTGAATATTTGACCTCTTTTACCTCTCTCCCCTTCCTTGTAGCCAGCAAAAGAATTAATTTTGGAAAGGCAGAGGAAAATTGGCTAAGCCTGTTCCTTCTCAGTAGTTTTAGTAAGCAAGTTACCATCAGACTTTATTTATTCTTCATCAGTCTGCTTTAGTTTTTTTCTTCCATTGAAATCAGACGAACTTGCGTGTGTCCCTATTAGTTCAAAATAATTATCTTGGAGTGCAAATATCTAATAGAAAGCTGAAGTTAAAAATATGGAACTCCAATGGCTGAGAACTCAGTAAAGTCTCCTATCAAAAATATGTTCATGTGAAAATGAGTTCAGACCTGCCTTCAGGCTTGTCTGAATTTACCATGGTGCAGAAATGGCCATTAAGGTGCTGTTCTGTGTCATTGGACTGATCAGTGTCCATAACAGTTTTAGTGTTCTGAGTGAGACTGACAATGAGATCAGTAATTCTCAGCCCTTCACAGCTGTAAAGGGAGAGCCTCTCCCTATCAAGGGAGTGATCTGGTGGCTTGATAATCTTGTAGGTCCTGGGGACATCTGATAGTCTTTTTTTAAATTTTTTTTAAACTTCAACAAGCCAACAATAAAAAATTATTTTTGCAATTGTTTTCTAGAAACATAAACATAGTGAAGATATGAGTATTGCTTAAAAGAGACTTAAATATATATATAAATTTACTTGTCTTTGTGCATCTCACATGCAGAGCATTATGGTTCTGTGGCAGAAAAATGTTTCCCAAATAAGATTGTTTTATTTCTTAGATCAATGTGACTACTGTGAGGGAGTACTTACCTGAAGGGGACTTCTCGATAATGACTGAAATGCTCAAAAAATTTCTCAGTTTTATGAACCTTACTGTAAGTAATACATATTTCAAATTGATGTTTGAAGATATTTTTGTAATTTTGTGTTCTGTTAATATTTTATGCATTTTTAGAAACATTAACATTTTCAGTTTATGTCTTCATAGAGCACAGGAGGATATTTTGTTTTTAATACTGAAAGGCCATTTGTCTGTCATCATTTTATTTGCCATTATATTGTGATTGGCCAGGAAGATATTTCTGAATTGGCTGCCTGAACCTAGTTGCTTTTACTGATGCATAATTGTAAATAGTAAAATTCTGAAAATGGAATAGCTCTCTGATATTTGAAGGAGGTGCTACAAATGCTTGTTTGTTACTTGTGTTTTCTATTGCATTTCCAGTGTGCTGTTGGAACAACAGGCCAGAAATCTATCTCTAGGGTGATTGAATACTTGGAACACTGCTAGATACTTAACTTCCGCTGCAGGCACTCTAATGCTGGAGCTACCCTTAGACAAAAGAAGTCGCCATGAAAGAAGTCCTTGAAGGATATACCAAGAGCATTCATCTGTGTCATTCGTGTTCGGATTTTTAAGGCTACCTGGTCTCTTAACCATGCATTCAGCATTTTCTAAAAGACAGTTACTACATCAATCTGCAACTATCAAAAATGAGGGGAAAAAGGTTCTGAGGAAAGTAAATAAAGAAACCTTGCTGTTTATGATGCAGTGCAGTATTTAAATATTTTTGGCAGGGTTTACCCTCCCTATCTTTTTTCTTGCTTTGTTCATGACAAGTTTCAAGGGGAAAAACTTGCTGCTGATAGTGCAACTGCTGTTTACTGTTGAGCCACTGTTTCATGCCAGCCAGGTGCAAAGGCAGCTTAGCTACTGAGGTATCAAACAAATGTTCTAATAAAGAAGTTCTGGACAGCAGCACCGCTCCTATTTGAGTTTAATTTGCTCCTGCTTTTTTTATTACTAGATTATTCCAAAATCATAAAATATAAATTTTTAAATACTTTTGTGATTTTAACTACTGTTTATATTTAAAATTTGTTGGAATCCAAAGAGGCGAGGATTGGATAGTTTATTTTTTATACTGTTTTGATTCAAATTAGGTCGTTGAACTATTTCTCAGTTCTAAAACTCCCGTGGCCCATGTACTGTAACCTGCTAGACCATAACGCTTTGTAGTTCCAAGAGCATGCAGACCCATAAACACACAAAGCCATTGAGGGTATGTTACACACTAAAGGAATAGTGACTGTAAAAAGTTGTGCCCTGTTTAAAATGCAAGTGAAATAAAGACAGAAAAAAACCCCAAACCATTTAAAAAACACTCACTCGCAGGGTAGTTTACACTTCTGATAAGCAAAAACTTTGAAATGCTGTTTTAATTTGTTTCAAGGAAGAACTCAAGGTGTGTTTTATAATGTTGAATATAAAAAATTTGGATGCTTTAGGGGGAATAATTTTAAAGAAGCTAAAACACCAATGGGGATTAATGTTTCCAGCTGACATAATCTTTCTATTTCATCCTTCTGTAGTATGACAGAGTTGAAATGCATACAACACAAAGCCTTAAATTGCTGATATAGCTAAGATTTTGTTCAGTCTGAGGTCTAGTTCACAGCAAAGCATTGTGTTTGAGGACTTAAGTGGAACAAAGAATCCCAGAAAATACATGACTTTTTAAATGATTTTTTTCTTGCACTCACTATTCAGACCAACAGAATTGATTATTAAGTATTTTTATTAAGGTGGTCTTGAATATTTGCAGACTGTTCTGCGATCTGCTTCGTTGACATTTTTAAATATACCTGTATAGGTAGTTACATCATGTTACTCCATTGAATTTGTAAAACTTGAAGCCATAAAAATATTAGTTCTATGTAAAGGGGGAAATAACAGGAAATCTAACCTGCTTTTAGATCTTGTGTTATCTCCGTGTATAAAGTTAAGAACTTGTGCTTTTGTATCAGTGCCAGCTGTAAATTTTTTACATACAGTGGCTGCCTTCTATGTCTTCCTATTTTTGATAATGCAGATTGTTGGGAATTCTGTAAGGAAGTAACTGATTAACGGCAAAAATCTTACGTTGGTCATATTTTTTGCATTTTCTCTCATCACCTTCTAAAACTTAGTGTATCAGTGTAACTTAGAAAAGTTTTTGAGGTTGTGTTCCCCTTCTTCAAAAAACCCCCAAAACAGTATTGAGAGAGAGGGAAAAGGTGTATGTAAATGATCTGCATGAGGAGAAAATTATTAAATATTTGGCCCATCTAGTTTTTGGATTTTAGAGATTTTCACATCTATAATGAGATTTCAAATTGATTATGTAGTTTCATGTGGAGAGATGGCAAGAGAAAAGAAGATGCAAATGTGATGATAGGGGAAAGCAGGGACAACTACCTTTCTTTGTTACACTGGTAATTATTTGGGAATTGATTTACCTCAGTGTTTAACAGTTTTTTTTTTAATGTAACTAATTGTCAAGCACTGACAAATGCAGATTTTTTTTTTTTGAGGGTGGGGGGAGAAATCACCCTGTGAACTGCAGTGCATTTTTGTGTGTTAGACCCTCAAATAACTCTGCATTAAAGGGTACTTGAGGTCAACTTGCAAATTAAAGTTTTAAAGTAACATTTTTTCCACTGTAAATATTTGTGTAAATACTCTCAATTGGAAATTAGAACAGTAGAGTACTTTTCTGAATCCAATCCTATTTTTATTTTATACAGTATTTCTCAGCTGTGATCTTTGGAGCAAAAGCCAACGGCAGGAAAAATAGTTTGTACCAGTTTCATGAAGTATGTCTTTGGGTTTTTGTAAATAATTTTAACTCAAATAAAATTGCTACTTTCAATACATATCTTGTCTTTTAACATGCAATAAAACACTCCTCTGAGTGATTGCAGAAGGAAGGCAGTGTCAGGTAAATTGTTAAAAGAAGAAATGAAAAAAAAGATGAAAAAAATTATCAAGGAGAATTCTGAACATAGTGCTTTGCTTTTTACCTGTGTGTTGGGACAACAAAATACAGTGCCTGGACCTGAGGCTGTGGTCAGTCAAACCAGCCAAGGCTGGAAATTTTCTGGAGTTGATGTATTGTGATGCATTTTGGAGCTCTCTGCACAAGTTGATCTTTCAGTAACAAGTCTGGAGAGCTCTAGTCAGAATACCAAAAATGTGATAGAGCACAGGAAAAATGGCACAGTTCTTATGGTGAGACTTTTCACATCCTGGGGGGGTGTTAATGGCTTTCTTAAGTGAAAAGGGAGGAAATCACCATGACTGTTGCTCTGTTTCGTGATTAACATGAGTGATGCTTTAATTTCAGGATGGATTTTTTCCCATGGATTTTTCCTTGATTGGCACAACTAGCTATGGGTACAATATGCAATAATTCATGAGCTGTAACGCTAGTTGATTGTGATGTGCCATCTCACTGCTACTTTGAACAAGCAGCAGCGTAACGTAGCATTTTCTGTGCTGTGAGGGAACGGTACTGGAGTTTGAAATGTGGAACAGTGTGTTACTAGTGTGTGGTACTGTAAGAGCCAAATGCAGCTTTATGTAATCAAATGTTTTTAAAAAATCTGGTAAGAGTATTTCCTCTTCTTTTGTTGGTAGTTACGTAAGGAAGCTCTGTGTGTGAATGCTTAGGGGTGACATCAGCATTTTCAGATTAACAGGATAATTGTGACGCTTCTGCAGAAGATTTAGGAGTCACAGCCTTTCTCATAAATTATTTCCCTTTCAATCTGTTTTGAAATGCTTGATTTGCATCAGAGGAAGTGATGTGGTCTGATATGTATGGCACTGATTTATCTCTGTTTCCTTTCTGGGCATCACTAAGCAGAAGCCAGAGTATACTTGCTTAGCTGGGGCTATAACCAAGCAAGCCCACAGAGCTTTTCCTGTAAAGTTTCTTTTCATGAATGTGGTACTTTCCTTGTTTAAAAGGCATTGAAAACAAAAAATGTGAATTTGAGTTCAAAAGATAAAGAGGATTTGGGTAACTGCCATTCTTCTGCATCAAGCCTGCCTTTATTGGATGGCCTGTTAATTGGGTTTTTGAAGATAATGAGATAGGAATTTACCCTGAATTCCAGTAGCCTAGTGTTTTCAAAACCAGGCCACTGTAGTTTTTGATACTGCTGCATCTCTTCCTTTGTGTAATATATTAATTTGTCTTTGGAAAAAGGACACTGCTGGGTTCTTTCAGCTGTGTGGAACAGAAACCTTTCATACATACTCTTTTTTACTTGCCCTAAAGGTCCCCTATTTAACGGATTGTAATTTATTAAGACACTTGCAGCATCAGTGGGTTCAGATAGTCTTACTGTAAATAAAAATGAAACCATTATAAATAATGCAACTGCTAGAAGTCCTTACCCAGGGGTAGATTAGTTTAGTAATGCCACAGGATCTTTATTCCAGCTGTGCAAACTGAACTGAATTTGCAGCTATAGGTTGTGGCCCAGGTAGCCATGCTTGGTGTGTGACAGCAGTGCTCTGGTGATGCACAGGGGGCTCTAAGGAGCCCTGGGGGCTGGAAGGAGCCCTGGGGACAGCAGCCTTGCTGGGAGCAAAGGGAGCTGCTCTGGAGAGAGCCTGACATCTGAGAGGCAGACGTGTCACATCTGTCACCTACTGTCTTCAGATTTATCTCCACATCTCCTAACCTGCAACTTGAACTTCAGTTCATCACTTTGGAGAAGTAAACGCCAAAGACTTTCTCTCCATGTGTGGAAAGCCACATTGGTAAATAATGAAGACTTGTGCAGGTAGTAGTACCTATTTCCAGAATTCTGATCTGTCTTAGGTGGACCTAAGTTACTTAAAGGAAGGTTCATTGAACTTCTGCAGAGTAAAATCAGGTGGTATCTAAAAGGGGACTCTGCTTAGAGTAAAAGAAAGAATAACAGGAATTGTATTAGATACACTGCTTAGTGTAGGAATCTTTTAAATTTCCTGTATTATAACAGAAGATTCAGTTGTGTCTCTGCATTTAGTTTTTTAAGGTGGGGAGGAAGAATGTTAAGCTGGGGTGTGAAGTGGCTGAAATGATGTCATTCCAGCTGTAAAGCTGACCCTGTGATTATGTCCTAGAAGGACAGTTATTTTGTTTCTCGCTGTTTCCAGTACATAAGGCATGAAAACCAAGGTGAAAGGCATTACTGCAGAAGTTTGAAGTGAGAAAGGGAAGGAAGGAGTTGATTTTGTCACATGGTACCATTCAGGAGCCTTGCACACACCTTACCTGTGGGAATGATGTCAAAGTTGTGGAACTGTAGTGTTTTATTCATGGATGTTTTGTTGGCCTCTTACCCCAAACATGTGTCTCTTGAAAGCATTTCTGGGGCAGAAAGTTTCAAAATATCCAGGCAGAGTTGTTTTCTGATCCACTGTTAAATTTATAGTCTGAATTGAATTGAAGTACAAACCATAAGGAAGTCTTGGATTAAGATCACTTTGTGTCACAGCTCTGTGTAGAGGCGTGAATTTGGGTTCAAAAGCTTGATATTCAGGTTACTGAGCCTTAAAAAGGAGTTCAGTAATGTGTTGTATAAAACTGCTGTGTAACATCTGGTATCATTTTGCTGGCTCACATTTTAAATTTTGTCTTCATTTGACAAGGAATTTTAAAGCAAAGCTATCTTAACCAAATTAAAAATATCTAGGCTGAAGTGCTATAATGAAATTGTACTTTAGCAGCAGAAATTGAACATTGTAAATTAAATAGAAGTGATGCAATTATTGTTTGTATTCTCTTCTGCCCTATTTTTAAAACCTAGCTATAAATTTCTAATAAGGAAATTATTTTTCTTGGTGGAAAAATCCGATTGTAGTTTGTGTGCTGAGTATATTCATGCATCTGAAACATCCAGTTTCAGAATGGAGCTTCATATTGCAAAACAATGGTATTTTGTGATACCTTAGATTACAGTGAGAGCTTTACTGAGGCTTTTGTGAGAAAATATTTGTAGCAATTTTAGCCCAGATAATCATACATGTTCCCTCTTGTTTAATATAGGTTCTCATGGTTATTTAAGTATAATTTCAAATGTGAGACAAAAGCAAACACACAGGACTTCAAGTAATTTAAGTATCCCTGTAGAATATAAATTGAAATTACAGGAGAAAAACAGTAATCTAGAATGATTTTTTTAGTCTATTATAGATCCAGTCTAGGACTATAAACCCCCCACCCCCAAAACTTAAAATCATTCTGTTGAGAGAACTAAATTTTGATGCTCCTCACAATAAGAGACAAATATACATCTATCCAGGTGTTGTTATACAATGTTAAGAGGTTTATACAAAGATGAATTGTATATTAATTTTATGTAGTACTTGTGATTAGCCTTCAAAAGTTCTCAGGAGAACTGGTTTGTGCTCTTCGATACATGATAGAGCTTCAGCTTTTTTTATATCTGAAAATACCATAGGATCAGTGTGCTTTGGTTTCTGAACTTTGCTACCTGGGGACCAAGTGAAGCAGCTCTTGAACCACAAGTGTCTACACAATCCCATCCTTCTCTGCAGATTTTACCTGGTCACCATTTTCAAAATGCTCAATTCAAAGCCTGCTAAGCTCAGTCAGTTCTGCATTGTGGTGATGGTCTTTAAAGCTGAGCTCAGTCTGTACCTTTTTCTGACGAGAAAACCTCAGCAAATGCTGAGTTCTGAGCAGGACCCAAAGGGCTCTTGCGTCAACGAGACCCAGGGAGCGGGGGCACGGTGCCAAACCCATGGCAAGGGGCTGGCGTGTGCACAAGGGCTTTGCTCAGGTCACTGGAGCGGCCGCCTCGGGCTCTGGCTGTTCACAAACGGCTCGAGCTGTTCACAGAGGAGGAGTCTGAACTGGAAGGGGAGGGTACCTGCTCAGGCTGTTTCTGCACCAGATCTTGCTGATACCAGAACTCCCCCATGTTTCCCAGGCTAATTTCAAAATTAGCCTGTGTGCTGAGCCATTGTGAGCCTCATTGCAGTGAGAGCAGCACATGGCACCATTGCAATGCACTTTCTCTGGGTCTAAGCAAGAAAACATGCATTAAAATTCCAGAAATTACAGAGTCAAAGGCCAGAAGGAGTTTCTATGCGCCCAGATTTCACTAAGTACTGTCATATGTGAGATTCTACTTAGACTTTGCCAGTGTGTGGTTTGATTTCCCAAACCTCTTCGAGAGGTAGAGGTCGTCTTCCTTTCAAACAGAATTTTAGGCATATGCAAGACAAAGATATCTGAAAGAGCAGGACCCTTCAGTACAGTGTAGTCACTGTTTTAATTGATGAAGTTTCTACAACACCAGTAAATGTCTTAATTATTTCAGGAGCATATGGAATTTTTGATGTCCTGGAGATAAATTAAGAATTGTAAACATTCATACTTGTAAAGGCAATGATGTTTCAGTGATGCCATGCCAAAAAGTTGTCATCTGCCTGTGACCAACAATGGGGAAGGGAAGTAAATACCCTTGGTTAACAGACTTACCCTGGAGATGAAGTCAGAGCCACAGAGGTCTGATGGGATGAAGAATAACCATCATGCAAGTTATGATATCAGAAGCTGATCAACAACTGGGCCTGGTGTGTGGTTGCACAGCACTGCCTGTTCTGAAGCCTCAAGTATTTCTTGGAAGAGCCAGGTGCTGCTGAAGGCTCTGAGGGTCTCCAGATGGGTGAGCAATTAGCCCATGAGTGTCGTGCTTCCCAAATCATGTTCCAGGAGTACTGCATGCTCTCTGTGATTAGTTGCAAAACATATCACCTACAAGCTGGTGCCTTGGAGATGCCATACATTGCTGAACCAGAAGGAACTTCTTGCAGCATTGAAAACTTGGCAGGATAAGCTGAGGTCAGTGTTCTGCTCAAGGTTTGGCAGTATACAGGGTAACATCTGCAAACTTTATCTCTCATGAAGTTGTTGTCCAGATCAACACTGGCATGTTGCTGCCAGGTGCCTTCCTTGGAAGCTGCTTTGCTTTCTTCATTGAATGCAAATGAAAATTGTACATCCCCAGTAAATTTCTTTACATCATTCTCTATTCATCTTCCCCTCTCTCATTTCAATATCACTGCTGAAATAAGATTTTATAAGAGAAGAGTTCTTTGCAGGAGTACCTGAGAGTTGTTCTTTTGCACCACGAAGGAATTGATTCTAGAATTTCTCTTCTACTCTGGAAGCTGGAGGGGGGACAGGAGGGGATGTGAACCATCCTGGTCTAAAGTGGCTCTTAAATTGCTACTGTTTCAGAATGTTGAAGTCTGCTTCCATCAGTCTAAGGTCCAGACTGCATCATGGCACATGGTTTATTGCCCACTTTTGCAGTGCCAGTTCCACAGAAACACTGAGCACACATGAAGTTTGGAATCCTGAATTTTCACACCACAGTAAGAATCAGCACTGACTATTGCACTGTGTAGAAGTAGAAAATAGGAGATTCACTCGTGAGTAAACTCACCTGCCATGATGTCCAGTTATAAGAACAGATACTAGAGTAGAACTGGTTAATTGAGATGTTGTGAAAGGTGTGAAACTCTCAATCTTTTGATGTCAGTGTTTCAGAACAACCATCATAAGCATCAAATTCCAAGGAACAATAGGAAGATTACAGGTATTTGCTCTTTTTACTTTCATGAGGAGCAAACCAGGAGGTACATAAACCTTAACAACACAGCTTCAAATCTGTCTTGCCAAAACAAGCTCAACATCCTGAGCTCAAGAGTGACAAGTATTCCATTAGCACGTTCATGCTGATTCCTTCATCTTTGTAGAAACACAGTAGCTGCTGAAGGCATGTTGTGCCCCTGCTTCCTCTGATCACCTCTGCAGCTGGCAATAACCCCCAGGAATTATCTTGTGGAACTTCTGTGGCTCTCAAAACACTTGAAGGGTTGTTCTGGAGTCCTGTCTCTGTAATGCTCTGCCAGTGGCAGTGGGGGAGAGCTGAGCTCTGCCTGCTGTGCATGTGTGGGCAGAGGAGGTGTGTTTCTGTGCTGGGCTCCAGAGTGCTTTGTTTATGCAAGGAGCTCTGTAAATGCACCTGTAGCCTTTCAAGGGGGATGCAGCACAGGCAGAGCAGAGTTTCCTGATACTCTGAAGCTGCAGTATTGGTTTATGCTGTCCTGGTCACACTGGCTGGGAATTGCTCATGTTACTGTATAACAGGTACCACTGTGGTCAGACTGCAGGAGTGTTCAAAGGAGATCTTCTGAACATATGGATTGGTGGTAATAATGTGGGATTTGGGATGGCAATGTGAGGCTCTATGAAAGGTAAGTGATAAGGTGTTAAATTGTGTCCTGCATGGGGGTAAATGGATTATCTATGAGAAAATGATAATAATATGAGAAAAGCCACCACACCTGCTAGAGTAAACAAGTGACTTTATAAAAGAGATGATCCATGAATGATATATTTAGTGCTTCCTTGCAGCACTTCTGCTTAAACACAGGATTTACGAAGGAGACATCCCCACCAGTGTCTGCCAAACAGAGCTCTGCTCTTACTGTTTGTCACTGTTTGCAGAGGATCTCAAGACAGAGCACACTGTTTGAAAATAGACTTCTTGGAAATTTGGTGGAGGGAGAAGTGTCAAGGAGGTGTCCTGTCAAAGCAAGAACTGTGTAGGTATCAAAAGAGCTATCAATCACTATCAGGGCCAACTGGTGTGGACCAAGAGCCCTGAAGCAACCCAGTGAGTGACTGGTTTATAACCTGTCACTTGCAGTGGGAGCTAGAGGAAAGACTGTGCCTTTTGAAAGAGCTTCAGAAACAGTCCTACTAACCACAGGCTAGCAAGTTTAACCTCCTTCCAAAAGAAAATGCTGAAAGTTACACACTGTGATAAAACACAGCTGGTGAGGTACTTGGCTAAATACTGGGGGGAACAAGAGAAACTGTAAGGATTGCTCTTAAAACTCCAGAGGAGCTTATAAGTAAATAGGCGGGTGTGACAAAGTTAATATAAAACCATGCAAATGTTTGTTGGGAGAAACTCTGGAGATCACCTAGTCCAGACTCTGGCTGTGCCCTGTCTTGATAACATCTAATGGTGGAGATTGTATCGCCTCTCTTGGTAATCCACACCAGGGCTATGCTTCTCTCCTAGGGAAAAAAAAAAAAAATAGGATGTACTTGTCAAGAAAGCAAAAAAGAAAAGGCCTACAAACAAACAAAAAACTAAACCCAACAAAAGAACCAGATTTTTCACTAAAGCTTCCTCAAGCCCCTAATCTGTGGAGACAGAAAAAGTCTTCTATTTGACTGATACACTCCCTTCAAGGGTTTAAAAGCGAAGAGCTGAGCAGAAATAGCAGTCTCATCTCTGCAGGAAAGGAGGACTCTGCTGAGTTACCACGGCCGTGCCGCGCAGTTGCTTGGATTCAAGACTGCCCTGACAAGAGGAGGGGCTGGCTGGGAGGGCTGGGAAATGCACCCTCAGCACTCTGCGGTTTTGGGTGTTTGTGGTCCGATACAAATCTGAGTGCCCAGAGCTGCACAGGCTGTGGGCAATGACGGCCTGATTGGAAGCCGTTCTCCCTGATTGCACGGGAGGAAAAATAGCTCTGTACTACAGCAGGTTAAACTGCAAATTAACTGTTGCCTGCGGGGGTGAGTCTAACTATTCAACAAAGGGCAGAACGACATTTGTAACATTAGGTAATTAGGAAACAAATAGAAGAAGAAAACAAGAACCACCTTTGTATCACAGGATGCATCCCTGATGTTGCCTTGTTCAGAACTCAGCATGGATTTTAGGCAATAGCAAGGGGCAGATACTTTATCTTCTTTTTTTCCTGCTTTATACCCTGATTCATCAGCAACATGGAATAGCCAGAAGAGGTTAAATAGTCCAGAATTCTTCAGCATGAAGAAGTAATGACTGGAGATACATGACTGGCAACAGTAACAACAAAAAAAATCAAGATGTAGAAAACGTGAATAGAAATTGACTGCTTCTCCCAGTGCTCTCCTTTGTTCTTGTAACAGGGAGCTCAGTGCAATTACCAGGTAATGAAATTTGAAATAAGCAAAAGGAAGTACACTTTAACACAGAATTCAACTGTGGGACTTGCTGCCCCACGGTCCTGGGAACGGTTTGCTTGGAATGTTTTGCTGCTGAGCAGTAGCCTTTGCACGCCAGGCAGCTCAAGTGCACAGCAATGCATGAGAGAGCAGAATCAGCTCTCTGGTTTCTGCAAGAGCTCGTCTCTCCTTTCAAATTTTGCCCCAGGCCCCCCTGGCTGTGCCTTTCCTTGGTGGCAGTGCCATGTGTGTTCTGCAGTGTGCACATGCAGCACGAGCAGCTTTGTTGCAGCTTAATTCCCCAGTTACCCGGCAGTGTCCCAGACACCGCCTCAGGATTAGCTGGGTTTAAAGAGTCATGTCCCTGGCTGACAATCCTGGAAAGGCAAACTGGCAAGGCCCTGGCTCCCTCCATGGGGCAGGGAGAGGGTTTCCACCCCTCTGCCTGGGTGGGAGCATGGGTCTTTTCCCATTTCTTCCATACTTTTGGGATGTATTTTCCCGAGCTCACCATATGCCTTTTTATCCCCTTCCTGCTTCTTTTCTAGCTCTAATTTCCCTTCACCTGTCTGCCTTCTCCCAGCCTCCACATGCCTATTACTCCTTGTATAAATAATTTGTATTCTTTTCAAAAATAATCCAAGTCCCCTCTGAATAATCTGCTACACTCAGATTGTGTTTCCAAAAATACTAAACAAATGCCACAGACAGACAGACGTGCCTTGGCAGCAAACCTTGCTCCCACTTTGACCCTGGCTGGGGATGGCCTCACTGCAGTGGTCAGGTGTACGCCCTAGAGCAGTGCAGGTGTCACGAATCCAGGCTGCTGTGGACCCTCCTTAGCCAGCCCTTCTGCTGCTCCCCCCTGGGTGCACCAGGCGTGCCCTTCGGGGGAGCTCAGCTCTTTCCTCAGTGCTGCTCTCCCCGCGGCAGCCGCGGTGACAGGGAGGGATGTGAGATGGATGTGCAGCCCCGGGGCAGCGAGGGGCAGCCGCCAGGAGCCGGGCTCAGGGCCCTCCGAATGCTGACAACAGCAGTTCACATCCCCAAATGTGTCACCTCTGAGCTCAACCCCTGCACGGCCACACGCCGCTTGTTCCGAGTCCATCCGAGGGTGTGGGAGGGCTCTGGCGCGGTTAGGAAAGCCAGCCTTCTTAATTGCACATGAAAGTGACCCAAATTCAAGGAGCTGCCGACAGAAATGTATACTGCTGTGCTCCACGGCCAGCTCTGGGTTAATTATTAAGGAGTGCTATTTTTAGTAAGCGTTTGCAATAGATTCTGTGTGTCTGAAACCTTGTTCCCGTGGAAGTTCATCACAATATCATGTATTTCATTAATTTTAACCTTTATTCTATGCAATTAGTAGAAATGTTTCTAAAAATCTCTGATTTTTTCCTGCCCTCTTCCCACTGGGAAGGCTAAACAATGGTGTGAGTTCTAGGCATGCTTTCTAACATCACAGAAATGCGAGTTTGGCTAAGCTACAAATATAAATCTTTAGAAGGCAGGAGGCAGGAAGAGTTGGTTTACAACAAGATGGAGACTCTCAAAGTATAAATGTCTAAAGTTAAATTCAACAAATAATCTGCTATTCTGCCAATAAGAAATACACACTTTTAAAAGCAAATTGAAAAAATAATTGCTTGCAATCTTTCCTACAAAAGAGAGAAAAATCCTTAAGCAGCTCTTAGTATAATTTGCCTAAATTCATACACTGATTTACATGTAAAAGTACATTGCCATGACAACTTTTAAATCTTGCTAAATTCTAACTACTTTCTAAATTCTTACTACTACTATTTTTTTTCTTGCTCTACTTTCTAAAGTGACCTGTAGTCTGGGATCTCCTCCACACACAAGGACCTTAAATCCTTCATCTGTAACTCTGAGTGCACTTTGCGTACTGCTGTTAAAACAGAATAGTTTTAAAGCTTGTTACCCTCAAAATCTTGTTAATCAAGAAACAAAACATATTATGTATATGTATATACACAAAGCCAAAAATTAATTGTTAGTATGGCTGAAATCTTTACTTTAAAAATCATTATTAGTCTAGACATAATTATTACAGAAAAAAAATACTTCTATACAGAAAGAATTGCAATAACAACAATAATAATAATAATAATGGCAACAATACAGCTAAGTCTCTTATGCTCACAGTTCCAGCTTCTTGCCCCTTTCCTGGTGTTGCACTCACCCTACCACTTCTCAGGGTCCTCATGTTGCTGCCTTCAGTGTGGTGATAGAGGTGCTAAGGCTGGTCACCAGCACATGAGGTCTTTTGGCTAGGAGAGATGTGATGATAACTGCATCTTTCTCACTCCAGGATCCACTTGGGGTCTGTTTATGTTTGCCAACAACCCTTCACACCTTGCTGCTTCATCACTGGCTTGCAACCCACATGATATCCAAATTTGCTGATGTATCTTGCATATGGTGGAAACTTGTTCTGTTATGCATGAAAAGGTGGTTTTGTCTAACTCTAGGTCTGTGTTTTTAAAGATAAAAAATGGTTGTTTGTAGCTATGGGGCTTCCAGTGGGAAGCCCATGCCTTATCCTTTGCCATCTTATTACTGTACTCCTCTCCACTGCATCCTGTGCCTCCTCCTCTCAAGGCCTCAGCTACCACTCCAGGTCTGTGTTTTGTCCGTGTGACATCATTTATGTTGGTTGTATCTTCTTCTGCACAGAACAGTGACCTGTCAGTCCTGCCTGTGCACAACTACAGTGCTACCATACAAGGATAAGCAAAAGTAAAACCAAGTCATCCATGACCGTGTGGTCAGAAGAAAAAATGCTGTTACAGCTAAGCCAAAAGAAAACCTTCAGGTCGGTCAGCAAATGTTCTGCCAAAGCAGGCAGGGCATGACTCTGTGCTGAGGCCTCAGAGCAAAGCACGTGGGCTGTCCCCAGTACTGGCAGAACCTGACACAGGGCTACAGGCCACCAGCAGGCCACTGTCACATCAGCAGGATGCACCAAGTGCTGCTGCAATTCTGCTGTGTCACATTCCAGCTCCAGCTGCAGCAGTGCTTGACATAAATAAGGTACAGGCGTGGAGCAACAACATCTGGGATCTTAATTACTGCTCCTACAATAAAAGAACCCAGCCTGGCATTTTGGTCTTGCTCCAAGCTGTTGGGGCAGATGCTTGAGTGGGAAAATAGCAGCCTGTTCAATCCAGGCAAGTGAGAAGAGTGCATGTTATTAAAATAGAAGGCAAAATGAGGCAATTCCTCTGCCTGTCAAATAACTGGGTAAATCTTCTCAAAGTCTTTGCTCTATGTGCTTTTTTAGATTTGGTTATCTCTGTCCTGTGACAGTAAAATATTCTTGGCAGTGGAAATGCTGCTCTTATAAGTACCAAGTGCCAAGCTTTTAAAAATGAGTACAATGTAGAGAACATGCTTTTTTTTTTATAAAAAAGTTGTTGAGACAGCCCAAGTTTCAGACAGGCTTTTAAAAAATAAATAATACTTTGTCTGTTTTCAGGAGCTATGC
Organism: Anomalospiza imberbis; assembly: GCF_031753505.1. Lineage (NCBI taxonomy): Eukaryota > Metazoa > Chordata > Aves > Passeriformes > Viduidae > Anomalospiza > Anomalospiza imberbis. Next base: position 8,531,498 of record NC_089688.1, on the reverse strand, counting down.
CTGGTTTTCACTGGAAGCACCATGAGGCTGGGAATCTCTCTGCAGCTACAGCTGTACTCTGTATCCAAGGGTGGGGAGCAGTATTCCTGGTGTGCCTCCAGCCAGGAGGCGCCGAGGCACAGCTTGGCAGGCAGAACATGGTGGTTCGTGCTTGGCCAGAGGCCTCTCCAACGATTTGGACCGAGTGTCCTTTCATGTTCCCCACCCTGGGGCACTACAGAAAATCTGTCCAAGTTAATGAAAGGCAGGCTGCACAAGCTGAAGCTTCATTAAACCTGCAGCATGGCTGCTAAGCCCATGCTTTAGTTTAATTCACAAATGGGATTGAGTCAAGTGTTTACCAGCTCTGCCTGACCCCAATCCCCAAAGGCTCGCTGTGTTTGAGCTCTGAGCTTAAACATCTCTGCAATCCTGCTTCTAGGCCAGGCTGGAAAATGAGGACACTCATGTTTCCCTGTGGCAATGGCCAGACCCCTACATGAGGTGAGAGCTCACGGCTGGCCTGTGCCCTGCTTTCAGCTTTCAGCTGGGATGGAGTTCATTTCTTCTTTCTGGCTGTTACAGTGCTGTGTTTTGGGTTTTGCTAAGTTGTGTTTATCTTAAGTCAGTGAATTTTTACCTTTTTTTTTTTTTTTTTTTTTTTTTTTTTTTTTTTTTTTGTGTCATGCTCTACCAGTAAGGAGATGCACAAAAGGCATTGGGAGGGAGCATATCTGGGATGGATGACCTGAACTGGCCAAAGGGATATTCCGCACTGGAGAATATCACTCCTGGGGGAGTTACCCAGAGTTACCCAGCAATGGGACCAGTCTGGGTTTAGGAAGGGGGGTGTTCTAGCATTGGTCAGTGGGTGGTGAGCAGCTGAATTGTGCATCGCTTGTTTGTTTCCTTTTTATTATCGTAATTACAATCATTTCTTGTCATTTCCGTATTTTACTTTGTTCTCGACTATTAAACTGTTCTTATCACAGCCTAGAGTTTTACTTTGCTTCTCGTCCCCATCCCAGCGGGGTGAGGGGGAGTGAGCCGCCGCCTGGTGCTTTATTTCCAGCCGGGTTTAACCCAGGGCAGCGCGGGCCCCTCGCCCCTCTCTGGCTGCCGGCTTCCTGCGGCAGATGGGGCGGGCGGGAGGAAGCCACCCTCGCTCCTCCCTTCCCCTCGGAAGAGGGATGGAGCCCAGCGACCCGTCCGGGAGAGATGGAAGGGGATGTGCCAAATGTAGAATTTAGGTTGGTTCGTGGCCGTCTCTCCCCTGGGTACGACTCTGGGAGTTGGGGGGATGTTACCCCAGAGGCTGAGCTGCTGCCCGAGCCCTGGGGGACCTCCCCTGCTGATGCCACCCCTGCTCACGGAATCCATCCTGGACGGCTCCCCGCGGAGTTTCTCCGGGATTCCAGGCTGTGAGCGTGGACGTGGGGCCGGGCAGCGCCCCAGGTGTGCTGCTGAGGGAGGGGCTGTGCCCGGGCAGGTGGGGCCAGCCCAGCACCAGGTGCTGCCCGCAGCGCTCAGGGCTCGGGCTCGCCGCGACCCAGCGGCGGCCGGGGGCTTCCAGAAGGTTCCTCAGACAGGTGAGATGGGGCTGGGGGCTTCCAGAAGGTTCCTCAGGCAGGTGAGCTTGGGCCGGGGGCTTCCAGAAGGTTCCTCAGGCAGGTGAGCAGGGGCTGGGGGCTTCCAGAAGGTTCCTCAGGCAGGTGAGCAGGGGCTGGGGGCTTCCAGAAGGTTCCTCAGGCAGGTGAGATGGGGCTGGGGGCTTCCAGAAGGTTCCTCAGACAGATGAGTGTTGGCTGGGGGATTCCAGAAGGTTCCTCAGGCAGGTGAGCTTGGGCCGGGGGATTCCAGAAGGTTCCTCAGACAGGTGAGTGTTGGCCGGGGGATTCCAGAAGGTTCCTCAGACAGGTGAGATGGGGCTGGGGGATTCCAGAAGGTTCCTCAGACAGATGAATGTTGGCCGGGGGATTCCAGAAGGTTCCTCAGACAGATGAGTGTTGGCCGGGGGATTCCAGAAGGTTCCTCAGGCAGGTGAGCTGGGGCTGGGAGCTTCCAGAAGATTCCTCAGGTAGGTGAGCAGGGGCTGGGGCCTTCCAGAAGGTTCCTCAGGCAGGTGAGCTGGGGGCTTCCAGAAGGTTCCTCAGGCAGGTGAGTGTTGGCTGGGGGCTTCCAGAAGGTTCCTCAGACAGGTGAGTGTTGGCCGGGGGATTCCAGAAGGTTCCTCAGACAGGTGAGATGGGGCTGGGGGATTCCAGAAGGTTCCTCAGACAGATGAGTGTTGGCCGGGGGATTCCAGAAGGTTCCTCAGGCAGGTGAGCTGGGGCTGGGAGCTTCCAGAAGATTCCTCAGGCAGGTGAGCAGGGGCTGGGGGCTTCCAGAAGGTTCCTCAGACAGGTGAGTGTTGGCCAGGGGATTCCAGAAGGTTCCTCAGGCAGGTGAGATGGGGCTGGGGGCTTCCAGAAGGTTCCTCAGGCAGGTGAGTGTTGGCCAGGGGATTCCAGAAGGTTCCTCAGGCAGGTGAGCAGGGGCTGGTGCCTCAGGCAGGTAAGCGGGCTGGGCTCTCGCCGCCTCGTGGTGCTTATGGTCCTGGCCATTGTATTTCCCCCGGTTTTTGGGGACAGGTGGCAGCCCCACGCCTGTACAAGGGCAGGAGGGCGCTGGGCACTCCTGAGGAGTGCCTCATCCTGCGTGACCCCGAAAGGCTCAAGCACGGCCAGGTGTTTCATGGATTATGTTTGCTTTCGGGAACCACCAGGGGGTGACATGCTGAAACTTTAATTTCCGAATTGCAGAAATGAGGCATTGAGTTCTTTAAAGGTCAGAGCTCAGGGTAAAACTCTGCAGGTAGAGAAGACATTTTCTCTTGAGAGCTGGCCATGAGCTAGCTGCTGCTCTGCTGCTCTTTTGGGCTGTGTTTGGGGCATACTAGACAAACCTAGTTGTGAATTTCCTGTGGAAAATTTCCTTCAGCGAAAAAAACAATGATCTGTTAGAGCTGAAACTGTGGAAAAATAGTTGTGAATTCTGGGTTTCCTGGTGTGAAGAAAAAAAAAATCATTTGTATATAGTTGGAGTATCCGGTTTCACTAATATTTACAGAAATATGTTTATTTCACTATTCTGTTTGGAAATTTACATTCTCCGTGACAAAATGAGTAAAACATGTTACGCATGGTGACATTCACTCTGTGGTGTGTTGCCTCTGCCCCAGAGTAGGACCGTGGCCCTCCATATTTCTCTAGAGATTAGTAGAGATTATTTTGGGCATTATTGGATACCCATAGTAGACAGCTAGGAAAGTCACTTGGTGTCACACGTTCCTTGGGAGCTTGCCAACAAGCCAATCCATGCCTAATTACATGGTCCATTCAGCTGCAGCTACTTCAATATCAAACACTGTTGTTCCAGTAAATGTGAATTTCATGTGAAAGGACGTAAACATCAAACTGCAAATTAAGCATGATGTAGACCCTGGGCCCAGGGATGCACCAGGTCTGAGGAAGGCACACTCCTCACCTCAATGAAAAAGAAACAAAAAATTTTAAGGTTGGAATGTTATTGTTTGGGCCTCTAAAAAGATTCTTCATTGCACATGTGCAAATAAAATCATAGGGTACTCACAAAATCCCCAGTTAGTTGCTTTGGATAGTGATCAGCAGGCTTACATCATTAAAGATCTTTGCATGAAACAGAAAATGGCCTAATTTAACACAGCAGGAAGTAAGGAGGGGGTGATGGTTGGAACTTCAGCAATTAATAATTAAGAAGTAGGAGACAGAAGATACCACCTGAGAAGAAAACAGGCTGTAAGTGACTACTGTGGTGCACCCACAGGGAAGATGGGGCTCGGACACCGTTTCTGGGCAGCATTTTGTCAAAATGCAGTTGCATTGCAGATGTAAGACCCAAGTGAAAATAGGTAAATTGATAAAAAGGATCACTCTTTTAACAGTTCTCTTTACTCACTTTTGGAAGCTTAGGAGGTTTCTGACTCTTAAGGAGTTTCACTGCTGGAAGCTCTTTCTAATTTCTGTGATTGGGCAACAACTTAGATGGAATACACACCTTGCTTTATGGGGGTTTTATTCCTGTCCCTGTCCATTACACAAGGAAAGAAAAGGGCTTCCTGCTAAAACCCAGGCATGCAGTTTCTATTTTAAATCTCAAGTATTTGTTTTTTGTGCTGCAATACTGCTGACTTTGCTATAGTTATACATAGTTCATTGTCCTCTGTCCAAGACATTTTTAACTCTCCTTTTCTGTTTTAAACAGAACTGAACTGGAGAAGAAACATTCTTCTAATTCAGTGTTCTTTTTAACTTCAGTGGAGATGGAAATTGAAGTTGCTCTTGAGGGGAGAGTAGTAGATGGACCAGAACTACTTAATATCAGAGTCACAATTCATACTGCTCACATCTCATCTTAGAAGTACAAGCTGTACTGTTCTTGAAATGTCAATGCTTTTTTTCCCCATATTTAAAATAGGCATTCAGTCTCTTCATCTTGGAAAAAGAACTTGGTGTCTTCATTGATTTCACAATACAAAATATTCATGCAAAGCCTGACTTTTCAAAGGACTGTGAGGCAAATGTTAGCACGATAGCAATAATTTAAATCAGAGGTTTTATCTCTGCTGAGCCACTTCTTTTTTTATCCTGTCTTTTTTTAGATAGTAAAGCACTTTGTTATGAACTTTTTTTATGCACTTACAAGCATAGGAAACATTGTGAGTAGGCTGCATTTGGGATATTTAGTTGCAGCTGTGCCAAGTTCCTAATAAAAACAATTTAATTGTTACAGTCATGGACTCATCTCAGTTGCTGTGTGAACTTTAGATAGACCCCTCAATAGTCTACTGAATTCAGCAGGAGTTTCTTTTCTAGTGAAAATTATGAAGGTTTAAAAAAGGAGTTCATCCTCTTGTGGATCAATGTGTGCTAATTGTACTTCCAATTGCTCGTCATTGCTACCTGGCTATACTTTCTTGCCTTCACAGCTTGTTTTCCAGCTGAAAACAAGCATGTACAGCTTGTTTCCTGTACAGCTCTAGTTCTGCTTCAGAAGAAAACATGTTAAATTCAGTGTGAACTCAACAAGGAGTGATTTCGTCAGCTCTGTCATAGCTAAGATGATGTAGCTGTGCTCTTCCCCATTTTTAACTGGCATAATTGTACTGTCAAAATGTTGTTGTGTAAATCAAGCTGCAGTGTGTTTCCAACATCAGTGCTAATGTAGCTGGTCTGACACTTCTTTCTAATTACAATTTGCATATTTGCAACAGTTGGCTGAGCTGCAGGAGGTGGTGAGATGGGCGAGTCACGTCAGGGAGGCTGGGAAGGAGCCGGAGAGCTGCTCCAAGTACAGTCTGCAGTGGACCCACAGCCAGACAGATCCAAACTTTCCTACTGCCACACACAGGAAAGAGGGAGGAAGAGAGGCCAGTGATGCAGGAGAATGAAAGCTTGCACCAGCAAGGACAAGGCCTGGTTTAGCTACCTAGAACATGGGATTCTGCTTGGAATCCTGGTCTGCTGGGGGCAGATGGGCTCCATCTGTTAGACAAGGGGAAGAGCATCATCAGTCACAGCCTTGCCAAGCTGGCAGGCAGGGCTTTAAAGTTTCTGTGGGAAGGGACCTTTATCCCATCCCACTTCTACCAGTTGAATGCCAGGCCAGCAGGAGATGCCCAGAGCCTGGAGAGGGGTCACATGTCAGCAGGAGAGCCCCTGAAGAGCAGCACAAAGGAAATCCAGCCAGTCCCAAGCTTCACTGAGGGCTAGATTTAAATGCAAAATGCTAGATTTAGATGCAAATGCATGTAGCTTTGGGAGTAATTAAGAGGAGTTAGAAATGTGTACAGATCTACAGGGTTGTGGAATCCTGGATATGTGTGGGATGGATCCTATGACCAGAGTACTGGAATGAAAGGATTCAGGTACTTCAGCAAAGACAAGCAAGGGAGACAAGGAAGAGCTGTTACCTTTTATGTTAATGTCCAGCTGGAGTGCATGGAGCTGTGCCTGGGGATGCATGTGGAGCTGGCTGAGAGCTTATGGGTCAGGTTGAGAGAAGGGCATAGTGCAAAACAGGAAGACTGAGTGGAAGAGGATGCCTGGTCTTCATGTATTCTTTCAACCACCTCAATATCTGTTGGAAGGACACCACAGCAGAGCATAGGTAATCCAGGGGGTTCCTGGAATACAGTGATGGTAACTTCCTTCTCCAAGTGACAGAGGAGTCAATGAGGAGACATGCCATGCTGGATCTTGTTCTCGCCAACAAGGAAGGGCTGGTGGGGAATGTGAAGCCCCAGGGCTGGCTTGGCTGGAGTGACCAGGACGGTGGAATGTTGAAGTGTAAGGACAGTGAAAAGGGTGCACAGCAAAGTCACTGTCCCAGACTTGAGGAGAGCAGACTTTGGCCTCTTCAGGGATCTGCTTGGTAAGGAGCCGTGGGATAAGGTCCTGGAGGGAAGAGGGTTCCAAGAAGGATGGTTAACCTTCAAAGATCACCTTCTCCCAGCTGAGCTGACCCTATGTGGAATCCTGTGACAGAGGCAGTACAGTTTCTTAGCTGCTTTCTCACTTGGCCACAGAGATCCTGCAGAATACTAAAAAGGCCTCTAGGACAGATTATATTAATGACAGGGTTCTGAGATCTGTACTACAATACTTCCTGAAAATTTGATGTGGTACATATCAATATATGAGGCAAACACTTTATCAGGATTATAGCAGTCCTCAAAGAGATTCATTGGGAGTTGTAGGGATGGGAAGAGGTAAATACTTGTCCAGACAGGCTTTACAGTGTCTTTTGTCACATGTGGTACAGAGCAGAAAGAGGAACCAGACATTTTTCTGTGATAACCATAGATTCTGAAATGAGAAACAGCAGGCATGGAAATTCAGCCAATAAAAGATGGGTATATCAGGGCTGCTGTGGAGAGCTTTTAAGCCTTTCAGACCTGTGTCTTCATAACTGAAGTGTTATCATGCATCGGTGTTTTTTACCAAAAACATAACTGAAAGAATTTTTACTTCAATGACTGAGACTGATGTTTTGCTACAGAGAATGCTGGAGTAGGGAGCACAGACTGATTCCTTTCTTCTTAGCTCAAAAATCTCAAAAAGCTATACCTTTTTAAGTGACTCTCTAAATGGCAGACATCTATTACTATTAGGTTCAACAACAGACTCTTTTCTCTTTTGCTAAGCCCCTCTGAATCTCCAGCATGCATTTTTTATAAATTCTAGGCTGAGATATTTATCAAAGCTTAGTTGAGGAACATGGTACATGACCATTGACTGCACCCCTCAATGCAGTTGTTCTGTTGAAATGCCTCAGTTCCTCCACTCTGCACACCTCTCAACCCAAAAGCAATATTTGGCTTTTATGGTTAGTATAAATTACAATGTTCTTCAGAGTGAAGTTGCTGAGAAGTAGCTGCAAACACACATTTCCTTTAGCATTAGATACTGTATGGCCTACAGGTCATAGACCAGTGGCAGCTGCCTTTGGACAGCTCCTCTTGGCTCATTTTCCTTCTCCCCTTCCTTGTACACACCTGCTCCTGGGGAATTCAGGCAGATGTTCCCTAAGGAGATCTTTTGGAATAAGAATGGGGGTGGTGCAGATTTTTTTGTGTCTGTCCCTCTCCTAACTTTCACCTCTTGTGTCTGAACGGCCAGCTGCAGAGCAGAAAAACAAGTGAAAAGGGGATACAGAAATGCTAAATGAGCAATTAGCAGTTCATTTATCGTTGGTAACCTGTTTGGGGCAAACATTGAAAGATTAATTGGCAAAGAAGCATGAAGCAGAACTGGCTGTCAGGGAGCCCCATCATGCCCAGCACTATGGCTCTTTCTGCCTTGCTTGGAAGAAAACATGGTAACTCACATCCACAGCCTTGAAATTAATCCTATTAGACACTCTTTAAAAAAAACCCAAGAGGCATGCAGCTTTCCACTTGGATTAATTCAGTGTGAATCTATTGTCAAGACAGCCCCTCCCAACATGCCTTGTATTTCCACATGAGCTTGAATGAAAATGAGTTTGAGACTGTTGCAAGTTTCAACTGTTCAAAAATCCAAGAAGATAGGGAGAGGATGTGACAGCTTGGTCTGTTTTGCTTATTCAATTAACAGACCATCCAGGGAAAAGAAGATTTATGAGGAGCTGTCACTGTCCTTGATGATCCCTGATGGGTTTCAGGTTTTCATAAGAACAAACCATCCACTCCTGTGGTGAGGGAAAAACCCTTTTCCATAAATGAAACGCACACAGCAACACTTTGTCCAGGCCTGTCTTCTTCCTCGGACCCATTTTAATGCAGGTGGATATTCATGGGGATCTCTTCTCAGGTACAGATGTGTTATTACCATCCTTCAGGATGGACACCAGTCTTGCAGTGATTTACTTTTCTTCTCTGCAATAAAACAGAACAGCAAAGGGTTAAGAAAAAACTTTGGTGCCACTCAGTGGACTGGGAAGGAGAATAACATGAGTGAAACAAGCACCTTTGAAGCACACTCCTAAGTTAGAGTAAGTCCTGCAACAGAAGAAAATACTAAAGAGAAAAATAATGAGATTGGGAGGGGAAATGTTGCTTTGGTATTACTGCACTGAATATCAGTAGTGAGGCTTGCAGAACCTAATTACAGCAAATTCATACACAAACTCTACATTTGCAAGCAAGTGAAAAGAAATTATTTCAGGTCAAGGAAAAGGATCCCAGACCTTGCTATATCTGGCAAATTTACTGGCAGCAGAAGGATGGTGATTCTTTTACCTTATGTATGCACAGAAGTGTTAAGAAGTGGGTGTATCTGCTGGATTTCACTCCATCATCATTAGCTCTATTCCCATTACAGTCCCAGAAATGTAGGCCTTGGGAAGAGGCAGCGTTTGTGTTTCCTAATGCCCTCTACAGGGTCTCAGAGGTAAAACGCCTGCTTAAAATACTGAAATGTGTTGTATTTAACAATATGTAATAGCAGTTTGCCCACTCTAAGGAAGAAAGCTGAAATATGTTAATAACCAATACTCTGCTGAACAATACACTACTACCTTTCTATGGCTAAGCTGGAAAATTGCACATCTAAGTAACTTATTGATTAAAAGAGCCTTTAAATAACAACAAAACTGCACCGTGATCCCTTCTACTTTCTGTTATCAGTGGATGTGTTGCAAGCCCAGCAATAGTCTGCATTTTGTGAGGCTGGAACAGGCTCAGGTTGCTATTCTACTCTTTCTCTTGGCTTGAAAACAGAATTTTGTTTTTTTTTTTTTTTTTTTTTTTTTTTTTTTTTTTTTAGTTTTTTTTTAAACATTTCCATTTGATACTACACAGTTTTTGGGAAATCAGCATATTCCTATCTGTTAAACAGTACTTTTTGGTGTGAATTTGGCTCCACTTCTGAAGAGCCAATAACATTTGAATGCATTCCAGTTTCCATTGTAACTTGTGCTTGGAAGTTTGGCCAGGCTGGTAACTTGCAGAATAGCTTGGGTTACATGAAAACAAACATTGCAGAGCTGAACACGAGGCCCTTAAAATCAATGGGAGACTTTTCCTCTTGACTGCTCTGGGTCTTGAGGCTGACCATGGTTTGTTCTCTCCTTGGCCAAAAGGTTTCAGGCAAGCGCTTGCACATTCCTGTTTGTGTTATGCTCAATGAGTCTCTGCTGGGTAGTCCCAGGGACAGGGACTCAGCTCTGCCTCAGCATTCTCACAGGCTGCATCCTTTTCCCCCAGTGTAGGTAGGGCTGCTATTATTCAGTATTACACCAATTTCTGTTGCAAGAGCATCTTTTTAGTGGTTTATAGCTCAAATGAAACATTTGGTTTGAAATTTTTCATACTGATGTTTTTTTCCTGAAATAAAAGTATATATATGTTTCTAAAATTATTGTGTGTCTGGGTAGTATTCCCTTATTTTGGAACAGAGACTTATTATATAGTAAGAATGATGCTTCATATCAGGGAGAACTTTTTTACTCTGTAGCCAAATTCAAATGAATTTTCAGTTATCAAAAAATAAAAAAATAGGACACTCTTAGCATCATGATGAAATGCAATCTGTCTGGGGGAACAGTGCTTTTATTGCTAGACCCTGCTATAACGTCAGAAGAGTGTTGAAAATCCACATTGGATCTGATGCCTACCTGTATGTTCTCTTATATTTTGGGCTTGAATAATGTCTGAACATTTTCAAAAGGAAAATTGGTTGGTTGGTGGTTTTCATAAGGCAGATGTTTCCTCTCTCACATAGATGAGTAATTAACTTGTTTTTAAATCTCTCATAGCAACTTTATAATACTTGTATTTTTGGCAAAAGCTGCTCTTGGCATATGGGCAAAAAGGAATAATACCGTTCAAAGTAACTGTATCTATCATGTTGCATCATTAAGAGAATAGGCTGAAAAAATTAGATGCTCTTAGACAGTTATGTAAATAAATTGCTTTTTAGCTATCACTTCCAGTGATCCATCCTTCTTTTAGGAGAATGGGTAGGTGCAATTTCTCTCGCAAGAAAGATCTGATGCCACAAGAGGCAGAGAAAATATGAACATGTCTGTTGCTCTTTAGTCCCTGGTTGGTTTCATTCCTTAGGTCACTCTATATTGCCTTCATTATCCTTTTACTCTCAGATATTTATCATAGGATTTATTTTTCCATTGTACTCTTCATGAAACTGTGATAAAGAGCTTATTTTACTATCTTAAAGTCTTTAGAACACACAAGATTAGAGCTTGGAAGTATTAAGTTTAGGATAATTTCAGAAGAGCAATTAAATTTGCAACTGTACTTTGGAAGACAGGATCATTGTGTATATTTTTCTTGTACTCTAATAAGTAAATATGCCACAAACCTTTATTTTCATGACATAACTCTCTTGAGAGTGGTATTGGAGATAGCATTTAAATCAAAGTAGGCGGTAATGCTCAGGTTCAAAGCTTAGATGTCAGCTATGATGTCAAACTCCTACCGACTTTGAGTGAGGTGTAGATAAATTAACCTCTAGGTTGAATTCCTGAATCTACCCCAATTTGAATATTTTGCTGTTTTTTTATATACTTCTTTTGCCTATAATGATGAAACTAGCTTCTAAACCATTTTCTATAGAATAAGGGACTCTGCAAGTTCTGTTACATTTTACTCTTTTTATTGATGCATTACTTACTGAAGATAGCACGTAGTGAGAGCCAGATTCAGCTCCTGCCCTCATCTGCAATCAGGAAGATAATAAGGTGCCTTTAAATGCTTTTCTTTCTTTATCCCTCTTCAAGATAAAAGTGTATCAACAGAGAATTCTATAGCAAACTGAGCTGGTTTTGTAATTATAATGGCTGCCAATTGAATCAGGTAAAATTAATTCACTCCAATTGCTTCTCTATTGTGGTTATTTTTAAAGGATTTTGCTTCACAAAATGTGTCTTCACATGAATACATTTTAAAGGAAGTATCACAAAGCATTTTGTAGTGTAAAATGGGTTTCTTTGGTGTGTGGTGACAGCTGAATGCCACAGTGGACCATTGAATAATTGCTCACAACTGGGGGAGCCCTGGTGGTCCCATTGGGGTCAGTTACAGAGCTCAGGTCATTTGCAGATGAGTGGCTGAGTAAGTGATTAATCAGGCATGGCCACTGATAATGGGGGACCTCTGTGTCTTAAAGGAGACTGAGGGCATGCAGTGGGCCCTGTCCCACTTGAATAATTCTGACTGGACTAACAATTAGACTTCTCTAAGCCTGCTTCCTTTTACATCAATATCAGTTGTGTTTCCGTTGTCTTTCAGTGACCTTACAATCCATGTATTCTCTGTTAGATCATGACTAGCTGGCCAGGGCCAGGGGGGCAGCTCACTGCAGTTGATAATAATTTCCTTAGATTCACTGTTACTAATGGAATGGAAACAATTCAGTATTTTAATTTGGGAGATCAGAAGCAGAGTTGAATGCCAGATTTTTACCAGTAATTAGGAAAATAGATGAAAAAGAAGAAAATTCAAGTTGATCTCATATAAGCTGTAGGATGTAAGATAGAAACTGTGGCCCTAAAGTAAGAAGTGTTTGTTTTTATAAAAAAAAAAAAAACAAAAAAAAAACACAAAAAAAACCCCAAAAAGCAAAACAAAACAAAACAAAAAAAACCAAAACAAACTTACCAGCACAAGTTGCCATTTCAGACTTTGTATTATTTTTGCTGCTGCTAGACAAATTTTTTTCCCAGACTACTCAGAGGTGCTGAGTTCTACTTAGGCTACAGAAAATCTGGATTTTAAGAGAAAGTTACTAATCTGGTTACCCAGTCATTCACTCCAGAAGGCAGGTAATGATGGAAGTATTCAGTGTGTATTTGTGGTTATTCACTTTGTGATTATAACCTCATTAGACTGAACTAATTTTTACCTGCAGCCTTTTCTCACCTTTGCTTCTTTCACCTACTCTGTATACAATTTTAACTGACATAGGGCATAATTCTTGAATAAAAAACTTTTAAAATCTCTTGAAAACCAGCTTATTCTAGGTTTGCATATTATTCTATTGCCTAAAACATTATGGGCGAGGTCAATGGGAGTCGTTTGCAATTGCTGTGTAGCTTTCTGAGTCATGGTTTTCTAGGCTCAAATGAGTGTTCCTTCAGCAGATCTGTTTCTGTAATGCATTTTTTTAGATTTTAACCCTGTTGAGTTAAATTTGTGATTTCAACAGTTCATTCTATATTTTTCTAATAGGGGACTTCCAAATATTCACACATGTACAGACTGTGCTACAAGGTGTTACTTTTGGAGAAAAACACAGCTATGTCTCAGGAGGGGAAAAATTTTAACCTTTACAGACCTAGTCATAAATCTGGATATGGCAGTCAGGCTGAGTTCAGTGAGTCTGGGCTGGGCTCTGCCAATCAGTTTTTAAAATCGAGACACAAAGGAATGAAAGGCATCTTCATGTTCTACACTGGGCATGCTGTGTGGATGATTCCGTATGAGATCTTCCAGGTTTTTCAGCCCCCCCCAACCTGGCCACCATTTCACTGACACGGCAGCTATTCTTGGTGAGCTCTGCCATGTGGGAAACCTGACTGGTGAATGGTTTGGCTTTTTCTGATCTCTTATGATTCACCTCACCTCCTCTGTATTATTAATCTGAAATGCTCAGTAGAGCTGAGGAATTCAGTATGTTCAGCACGGTGAATATGATTCAAAATCCTGCTCTGCTGTGTGATAGGGAATATATTGAAGGGGGCTAATATTCTGTTCCAGACAGTTCCCTCTGATTTATGTGTGGAGATTTAAAACTATCCAATGAAACATTTCTCCCACTCACTCTTGTCTTGTGCTGATCTTTCAGTCAGTTTCCTGAATTCTTCTGTCCTTACATACATCTGAGCTGGGCAGCATAAGACACATGAACATTCTGTTGCTGGTGCTTATGATTACCTTGCAGGAGGCAGAGAATTTTATGTGTGTTCTCCAGGATTCCTTAAAATGTGCTGATCAGCAGATATGCATGCCTGTAAGCCAGCTCAGTAGAACAATTGTGAAATAAAAACACAGTAGTACACTAAGCAGACTTATTGTAGGTCTGAGGGTTTAGAGTTTTTAAAGGCCTTTAGAGAGTTCTGGAAAACAAATCCTATTGAGAGTCAAAAAGATTTGCATGGTTAAATCCTTTAGCCATTTTAGAAAAACTTCTCATATATGAATAAATATAGAGAAAATCCGTGTATTCACTCCCAAAGAAAGAAAACAAGTCCAGGAAAAACACAGATTTCAGATGACATCAGGCAAGACAACCTGAAAAAAACTATATAAGAAAAGCAAAATTACTCCAAAGTTAATTTTAAATTTATTTTACAATACATATTTTTAGTGTTTAGAATTTTTTTTAGCATACTTATGCTACCTGATGCCTAAATTTGGATTGAACCCAAGTGTGACTGCTGTGACTTCAGGGGTTCAAATTTTACTCCTGAAGTTGTAGGGAAATAGATTTGGAGCTGGCTGGAGTATGTACTTCTCCATTACCCCACAGTGGATGTTGCCTTAGTCACTGCTGCGTTCATTTGAAGCTTCTAACACTGTGTTCTATCCAGCACAACCACGTAAATCGCTCACTTGGGAAGGTGATGCTGGCAGAGGCTGGATCTTGCCTGCAGTCTGTCGAGCAGAGCCTCGCTCAGATCATTTGCAGTCTGATACCCCTGTACCTCAAATCCAAGAGTGGAGGAGGGAGCTCTTGAGTCAGATGGCAGTGGCACCAGCTCTGCTTCTTAGAAGTTCTTTTAGTTGAGGTTCTGCTTCTGTTGCTGTGCTCAGTGATGGAGAACTGGTGTGCTCATCACTCAGTTCAGATGATGATGGTCAACCCTCCTTTTATGTTGTTACCACAGTGCTGGGAATTCTTCCACAGCTCAGATGGCTAAACCAAGGGAACTATGTGTGCATGTTCTTGGATAATTTTTAAAAGAAAACATCTGTTTTATTGTTTGTATTCTGAAGAAAACCCAAGATTTACGTATGTATCTTAGCTTCTCTTCCTATGCTTTCTGAACACGTGCAATGAAGTTGCTTTGTCTGTTTAAATTTTGTCTCAATTACTAGAGATTTAATTTAATTTTAAACAAAGGTCAAGGTTTCTAATGGATAAGGATGTAAGAGAAGAAAACTAGAGAACAGAGAACATATCTATGGATAAGGATGTAAGAGAACAAAACCTTGGTACCTTCCTAATCCTTTACTGTTGAGGAAGCTATTCACCACCTCTTCTGAATTTTAAGACAGGATACCTGGCTGTAAAATATGAAATATAATAGCATAACTGCTGTCAGAATCCAACTGTAATAATTGAAAGAAAGGAAATGTTAGAGGAAAAAAAGTATGAAAGGAAAAGGGAAAGGCACTTTTAACTTTTAAAACAGGGGAATGAATTATAATAAGGCAGTGAAGTTCTTTAAAACAAGTTGTATTTACATCAGCTTGGAGCTGAGATGTTCTGAGGCCTGGAGTTTGTAGAAGGTCTGTAGGAATAGCAGGCAACAAGAAGAATGGAGAAAAAAAGCAAAGATGTAAATGCATCATATTGCCTATCTGAGGGCTAAAGCTGAGAAAATAATGGTTTGAATGAGACTTCTGCTAGGACTGCAGAAGAACGTTTCAGTCTCTAGCTCAAGGGCTAATTTCACTCTGAGTGAGGGAGTGAAGGACCAGAGGGAGGATGTGGTGTTTGAGAGATTGGTAGTGAATTTTTTCTGAAAGTGAGGGAAGAACAGGAAGAGAAATAGTCAGTTGGGAAATGATAGCATCTCTTTTGAAGGTCTACAAGCTTCTCTTGTGACTAGAGGAAAGAATATAGTAGTTTCTGTGCTAAATCAGAATAGATGGAATTGGCAGTTTGGGAACAATGAGAACTGGTCAGGGATTAAAGCCACAAGACTGAGCCACTTGAGTGTCACAGTGGCTCAGAAGTGCCTCTGTATGTGTTCCACAACTCCATCCTGTCTGAATATTCCCTCTGCAAGCAAAAGTTTCTTTAGGACTTGTGCAGGTATAAGTCTGTAAGGTCCCACTTTCCTGTACTGAGACACTTACCACAAGCAAAGAGATCAAGGGAAATGGTTTTTACATTGCTGGGTACAGACAGGGTTACAGAGCAAAATTCTACATATGGCTGCCTAACTCCATTGTAGGACAAATTTAGAATACAACTTTACACTGAGGAGATGGAGAACTTTGAATTTGTGAGTAAAAATGTGTTCTGGACAATTAATTTGGTGTCTCTGTACCCTGAAAGGAGCTGTTTATCTATGTGATAGAGACACCAGAGGCATTACCGGTACAAAGTATCCCGCCTGCATACACCAGTGTGCCCTTGCATGGCTGTAGGAAGTAAGAGCCTCTCTGGAGGCATGACAGCTGAGAGTTTTTGGTTCCCTCTGCCACCGGCAGCATCTGAGGCTGACAGAATGTTCCCAGCTAATGCCAGCTGATAGTCCAGAGAGGCTCTTCAGATTAGGCACCCTACAGCCAACATAAGGGGACTGCTTTATTTTCACAGTAGTAGCTCTCAATGTATTTTCATTCATGCAGAGGGGATAAAATGCAAAGAAAAAAAAAGGCAAGGAGTTATTTATCTGAAATTCAAATGGAGGATTAGCTGCATTACCATCTGATAATGGAGGCACGCAGAATTAAAGACAAAGGTACATGCCTGTGTATGTCAGACCTTTGACTGTCTAATCCTGCCCAGTTGCTGCAGTCAGGATCATAGAGATTGTTTTTGTGAGCTATTGCTCAGCAAAAGCAAAACAGATCAGCCATAGTTTGTAGAATTAGATCAGCCCTGACCTGAAGCATCCAGCACAAAATACAAAGCTTCTGGCAAAAATAGAGAGAAATATAACCAGCTTGCCCTCCTTAAATCTAAGTGAGGAAAATGCATCTGGTGTAGCCATAAAATCAGAGGTGACTTGTTTTAGAAAGAAGGAAAGCATCAATTTGTCATTCTGTAGCTGTTTTTTCGCTGAGCAGAATTGCTGTAGGGATCAGAGCAGTCAGCAGTAGAGAAAGACTATTAAATGAGTCCACTCCCCAGCACTCATGGACGTAATCCCTTGATGCAAATACATGGTTTATTAAGGTTACAGTGTACTGGCTGTGGGAGTCAGACCTCTAATAACATCATCCCTGGAGCTCTGGGGGAATAATGCTGCTTCTCTTTTGAGGTGAGCTGTGGGTGGTTGTGCACCACTGCTGTACACTGGTAAAAGGGAACTCTCCTTGCTGCTAAGAAAGGCCATTTGAAAGGAACTATGAATGTTCAGGTTAGCTGTAGGCATTAAGTGCTTTCCAGATATGTTCACTTGAGACAAGCTTAAATTCTCACAGCAAAATGTTGAATTTCAGATTACATTCTAGTAAAATTCAGTCTGGAGAGGAAAGTTCCATTGAATGGCGTAGGAAGTCTGAAGGAGAAGAAGATTTAAAAACTCTGGTGCTGTTGGAATCTCCATCAATTAGCTAAATAAAAAGCCAAAAGAAGTGTTCTAACAAACCAGACTGAATGCAGGGAAGATACTTAGAGAACCAGGTAGCTTTGTATTTATTATAGATCGTGTTTCAGTGAAGACTTTTGTCAAGTTCTCTGTCCTCCTTGGGATGTAGCGGCCAACAGCAGAGTTGGAAACACAGCCACATCCTACAGATGCCTGTGGTTGAGCCTGGGCCAGAATTTCCTTCCTGCTCCCCCTACTCCAGGCTTTTGCAGCTGCTGTGACTCTCATCCATACCAAAGACACAATGATAGGAGCACCAGGATCCACCATGCTGCTGGGTTTGTGTAATGCAGTGCACATTGAGGGCCTAAGCTCTGAAACCTGGAGACAACACAATTGCATCAGTGTCTAACTAGCATCATGAGAGTGAGCTTGCACTACACACCACATGTTCAACTGAGCTGATGTTTTTGTTATCACAAGAGACTCAGTTCATCACAATAATTCATCCTTCACTTGCCTGTCAGATCCTTGGGCCCGCTTCATCTTTTTTCTATTGTAGGAGATGATGTCTTTGCAAAGGCAAATGAAATGCAGCTGAGAATGTAATTTTGTTCTCTACCTGTTACTTTACAAGCTCAATGTAGCATAGGACAATAGAGAAGAGAAGCCCTGAAACCGGGACTATTGGTTTTCGCTGTATTTTTGTTGAGGTTTCTGAAAGTTGTACTTCACTCCAAGTTTCAGTTTGACTTGCTGCCAGGATCCATAAACCAGGGAAGAAAGCCCCAGCCCTCAGAAAACAGCTCCTGGTGAGGATGTTGAATTGGTTATTCAAAAATCAAGACAATTGCTAACTATTTTTTAAAAATATCAGTCTTATTATAAAGCCTGTTGCTAATTGTTAACCCATGTACATATACACAGTGTTAGAAATTTTGGCTCTAAGATAGCATCACTTAAAAGCTTTGATGTTCACCTTTTAGAAAATTAGTTAGTCATTCTTCTCCTTCCAAAAATAAATGTGAGAGGAAACATCAAATTAATCATAGGTACAAAGACTGCCTGTAGTGAGGTAGCTCATTAAGCTTCCTTTTCCCTAGTTCCACGTTTCTTTCAGAATTTTAATCTCCATAGATTTTTTTGTGTTGGAGTGTGTAGTATTCTGCAACAATGAAATGCTTTGCTGGGTCATTTATCATCCTTTGAAAGGTCTATACAATTACTTTTGTGTTTGTGTTACACTCTAAAGTTTTAGAATCTGGGCTTCCAGAATTTGTGCAGTGGAAGATGCACATTAGAGAAGGTGCACCATTACTTCTGAAAGCCCTTCCTTGGAAGTTATGTAATTACATCCCTTTACACAAAGTAAACTGTTTATTTTTCTGGTGCTGTTCTCAGGCTTACAGCACCCCCTACAAGTTACTTCCAAGCTGCAGATGCAGGCTGGTGTCTTCCCTTGTTTGTGCACCCCCTGCCATGACATAGCTGCAGGTGGCCACCCTTCTGCAGCCCCATGACAGCTCCAGGGACTTCAGCCCTTGCAGCTGGCTGCTGGTAAGGATACTGTCTTGATTTTGTCCTGGGAGCTAGTGAACTTCTTTCCGTTCTGAAGGTTCCCACATCCCATTTATTCCTCAGCTCTGGATATTAATTAATGAGAGAGGAGCAGTTGTAGAAGGGAGCCTTTGTTGGCACTAGGGGTGGACCATATGCCAAAACTTGGTAAACCAGTCTGAAAGGCAGTGATCAAGTCCAAAGAGAGTCACTATGGCAAAAAAAAGCAGCTTTATTGTTTCATCAGGTGGAGAGTCACACCAAATCACTTGGGTTTTTTGGTTAATTTTAGAATTGCTCTATCTCAATTTTACAAGTTTAATTACTTAGGTTTTGTGAAAGTGAAATTAGTCACATTCTGGCAGTGGGATAATTGAACTGCACATGACAAATATTATTGAATCATTGCAATAGCTATAATGGCTTTGGTGGAGTTTTTTCTTCCCTATCTCAGAGTACTATTACTCTCATACTTTCTTGGCACTATGTGCAGTTCAGAAGATGTTTATCTGTAGCTCTCCTGTCAGTTAATCCCGCTCCTTAGTCCACCTGATAAGTTTTACAGTGGTGGAAATTGTGATGATACACTTTATTCTTCCATTTCTTCTAAAAAAAGTATGTTATTTATGCTCACAAAAAGAAAAGGCGCTTACCAGTATGGATACACTCTACAGCTCTTGGAACAGTTCACACACTGCTATTGCAATACCAAATGAAGCCTGCATTCATACAGGGTTCTTCTTGCTGTTATTAAGCAGAAGAGGGAGATTATTATGTTCTATTTGAGGAAAATTTTGTTTAAATTAAAAAACTTTCAATATGGCTTCAATGCAAAACCAGCACATTCCCTTAGTTAAACCTATGTTAATGAATTTATCCAGTCTGAATTTTAGTTATGGCTTGTTTGATGTACCTTCATCTAAGGCTTCTTCCACAGTACCTGTGAGGCAATCCCATTCAATATCTCAGACATGAACACAGACGGAAACTTCCTGACAGAGTGACTGACTCCTGCTGGTAAACTTTGAAAAGTATATTGTTGAGCTGCAATTCTCTAGACAATGTTTTTTATTTTTCCTCCCCTCACTTCATTTTTTAGTCACGAATGCCATTGATTTAGTGATCCCCCCTGTAGTACAAGCTCTTCAGTTCTGGTTTCATTCCTACAATTGCACTGACACAGGATGGTGGCCTGTGTTTAACTGTAGCAATACAACTCTCATAAGCTTGCAGTTAAGATAAGATTTATTATCTTCTTAGAACAGATGAAATGTCTTGGGTATTGGGGGCAAGAAAAATTGTATCATAACTTAATTTTATTCCTTAATAAGGAGAAAGTGAAATAGAATGATCTCAGGCCCAAGCACCCTTAAAGCTTAAGGAACTACTGCATTTGAAACAGAGAAATTATTTTATTTTTGTTAATTCTAGCTTTCCAATTTTATTCAAGCATTTGAAAAACTAGGGAGTTTTTTTTAGGTACTCAGTATCTTCACTTTGCGTTTCAGGGAATATGTCTTCCTGGTTTTGGTTTTTTAGTTTTTTTTTCCTGGTTTACACAGGTCATCTGCAAAAAGTGGGATTAAAATATCCATCTGAGAGTCATCCTCCTTCATGTATTGGTGCTTTTTCTTTCCCCGGGATTACGGACTTTTAAATTTATTTGTGTTACCTTTTTATTCTATACCCACACCTGCTTTAATTTTTAACAGTGCTTTAAAGTCACACCTTTAGTCATACCTGAATGCATTTACACCTCCAATGGTGAAATCACCCACTAAATTAACTCCATACAAAAACTTCAAAGCTACAGATGAAAATTTCTCATTTCAAATATACTTAAACAAACAAACCAACTTATCTGTTGAGAGCCTATGAGAAGTCTTGAACTGCTTGCTTTCCTGCAGAGAGCAACGTGGCTTGAAAAGTATTGTGTGTTTTACTATTTCTACTCTGCAGGGCACCTGTGGGATACAGGCAGAATCCGAGAATCACTGAACATATTCACAGCCCTCTGTGCACAGGAAATACGCAATCAGACTGTCCATCATCATGTCATCAGGTTCTCCTCTATGCTCACAGCTGACTCCAATGGATTGCAAGTGCTGGCTTCACAGCTGACTTCTCAGTCACAGAAATACTGCTGTCCTTGCACCTAACTGTTCTCACACAATGCAGGCTCCCTCCTCCCAAAACTCAGTTTGGGAGATGAGTGCTGGGTAGTGACTCTTCAAGATGAGAGATTGCAACAAAGTGGGAAACAAAAGTCTCTGCACTGATAATGAAACTACTTAATAGTTCTTATACAGGACTTCAAACTAGAACTTTGATCTCCCAAACAAATTGTCACAATTATTTACATTTCCTAACTGCTCAAGCAACACAAGAACTAACACTATTTTTCATTTTTACCTTATATTAGCTTGGATATTTTTACCTAAGTGATACAACTGCAGAGAATTTGACCAGGATAGGCAAGAATTCTAAATTATACCATATGAAGGGCTTGTATTTAAGACTTCCAGCTGTTTCCTTTGCTCAGTAGGTCACAAATGTTAAAACTCGAGCATTTGAGTGCAAGTTGCCTTGCTTTCTAATGAGGTTGGCCTATCCTTTATCTCTCAGTTTTTGTTCATAATTTCTCCAGTCCTAGAGAATATATAATATTGTTGGTCAGATCTGAGGCGCACTGGCAGCGCTAGCTATGATATTAGGTGTTTTTTCTGTGGTTTAACCAGTCTAGGTACTTGTGTTTGTGCTCTCCACAGAGTTAATTTTGTCAAGTGCAAATTCACTCCTGTGCAACTCAGTTTGTAGTTTCACATTTGCCTAATAGGATTCCTTATTTCCCTCAAATACAAAATCTGCGCTCAGCTGCTGCTTAATCCTGGTCCTGTTTGTGTTTTGGTGCCATTTGCAGCTCTGAGGAAAAAAGATAAGAGTAGGTGTGAATCCCTCCCGACTGCACTGGGAGTTCAAAATCTATTTAGCTGGCAAAGTCCCCTCAAATGCTTACTGGTACAGGATTATTATCCTGCCCAGTGACAGGGAATAGAGATCACAGCTGTCTCCTGGTAGGGCTGCCACTCCCTAGGGGACCTGCAGTGAGTAACTCCATTAAAGAAGGCTTCAGAATTGTGCCATGTCTACTAGAATTTGCATTATGAAGCTATTTATCATGAAGAGCATTATTTCTTGGCCAAGGAAGGATCAGGTGGATAAATTATATGATGCGTATCCAGAGCTTAAAAATTTCTCTGTGAAATTGAAAAAAGGCAGAGATATTTCTCATGAGGAAAGGGAAAGAGTGTTAATTGCATTTACAGCTATCACTTCAGGAGTGCGAGTTATTGGTAAGATGCTGATAGGTAAGATAACAAACTGCATCCTCATGTTGCATTCTTGCTGCATGTCCCTGAAGCAGGACTCCTTTTCTGACCTGCTGTTTGTATGAAAAAAACTAAGGGACAGTAGAGCATTAAAGCTGTGTCCTCTTTTTTAATAAAATGCCAACCTTCTGTCGAGGTCAGTTGTGTCATTAGCACAGGCTGTTTCCTAAACTTGCTTTGCCATTGCTTGAGTCTTCTGATGCCAGGATGAGCTGCACGTGGGACCCTTTAGAGCAGAATTGCTGCAGTTGAGCCCATCACTGGATACACCCAAAGACTTCAGTGTTCCTTTGAAACGGCTCAGTACTGTCTTTACTGTGAGCGGCTGCTGCTAATTAACGTGTTTTAAACCCCCTTGTCTGGCAAATGGAGCAGTGTGAAAAGGGCTGGCTGCAGGAACTGGTAGGTAAGGCACTCCTGGTTTGTGCTGCTGTTAGAGGAGAAAGGGACTTCTGACCCGCTCCCTTGAGAAAAGAAATCGTTTGCTAAATCTGGAGTTAAGGAGGCTTATTTAGTGTTTGCCTTAAAGCTATGCCAGCCTCTGGCATAGAGGGGCCTGGACATTACTTAGAGAAACATTTAACCGTGTAAAGAAAGTCCAGCATTAACTTCAGGTGGGTTTCAGTTACAAGCTTTTGTTCATCGTACTCAGTCTGTAAGGACAGGATAGTTGGCATTGCTAGCCAGGTTGAAAATTTCTTTAATGTTCTGGGGGAAATCCCATCCTTGAATGGGACCCTATACATGTAGAAGCTATGTGCTACTTCAATTATATTCTTAAAAAGCTTGTTTACATTGGTAAAGGTATTTTTCAGGTAATAGCTGGCCAATCCATGTCAGGAGTATTGGGGCCTCTCATTCTGTTCTTTATGTCTCCTGTATTAAAAAAGCACTATGTTATACTAATGTGAAATGAGCTTTGTGCTGCATGGATTACAAGGCGATAATTGGGTTGTCTAATTCTGCCCTTTTGAATGTTCTTTAGGGTAGTCCTCAGGTTCATAATTATGTTATATTAAATAACTTTCTGTTTGCTTGTTTAAAAGAATTATGCTTTTATGTAGAGAGTGGATCATCAGACCAGAAAATGAAAAATAATGAACTATTTTTGTGTTCAGCTCTCTTTCTCATGGGGTATTTCTGAGCCTATCTGTACAAGCTTAATAATGCCTTAACCTAGTTTTTTGCATTCACTATGAAATAAGGTTCACAGAGGCTTATGATTGTAACCTTTATTTTGAATCAAGGGGGAGGGGAAAACACACCTTGAACGTACTGCTCTGAGATAGTCAAATGCTCATTCTCTTAAGCTACATGGTCAAACCCTGTCTAGCTCTTGGCAGTGTGTATGACTACTCCAGCAAATCTAAGGATACAAAATAATCACTATTTCAGATACCTGACCAGATCAAGATACATTGTCACATTGTGAGCCGGTTGAAATATTACCTGAGTACAGTAAGGAAAAGAGACCTGGATTACAAGCAGAATTCAAAATTTTCAGGTTGGTCTTCGTTCCTCTGTCGGGGTTTTCTCAGAGAAGTGATTGCTGCAGCACTGACTAATGGTGGTGAGTACTGTCCCATTGAGAATATGCACTTGGGTCCTGGGATGGTACCAGATTTTGAAGTCTTACCTCCCAGGACAGTAAAATCCTATGTCTTCTTTCACCTAGGATGTCTCTTCTTCTGGGATGTTTCAGTACAAGAAATAAAAGGCAGCTGGGAGAACAATGTATTTATGTGGACCCTAAGTGTGATTACCTGTGATTGGCCTGTCATCGTGGGCAATATTCCCAGATGGTAGACAAGCAATGTTGTCCCAGATAGCACAGAGCAATCCTACTTCACTTGGTTGTTTCTAGACCATCTTCTTTTGCCTTCATTCTTCCCTTTTTGATTTGCAAATGAGATGGGGATGAGGGCCAATAGGGCTTTTCTCAGTTTGTTATAGGCTTCTTTTCCTTCCCCTCTGACTGCATCCTTAAACTACTTCTGCATCCATACCCTGAATGACAGTGAAAATTAAGTCAAAATAGCTACTTGATCTGTTATGAACAGAAGAGTTTGAAAAAATTTCTTGCATATGCATGGGACTTTTGTTCCACCTAAATTTCTTTCTGCCTCTCCAGAAAGGGGTAAATAAATTTGAAGTTTGAAATTAATCTTTTCTGTTTTACTAAAAGGAAATTCAGCTTTTACACTCGCTCTCCAGTTAGTTAACACCTTAGGAAATGATGCCATTCTCACTAATGGATTGTTTATTTTGAATAATTCTGGAAGACACTCTGTCATTCTTGGATAGAAATGTTCTGCATGGCAGTACATTTAGTGTGAAATAATTGACATTTTAAAACTTGTTTGAAAAGGGAAATGGATTAAAAAGTTAATTTGTTACAGTGTATCTGTTACAGAAGGTCTTGGGTTCCCACTTTCAGGTCAGGAGAGATTTTACAAATCAAAATAAAAGGGATTTCTGCATAATGCATGAATGATGTATAACTTCAAAGGAGGGAAAGTTTTGGTTGTCCTTTCCTAATTTCTATTTACTGGAGGGGATGGAAGATAAAGGGATAGGCACATGGGGATGAATGAAGGATAAATAAAATAGAGAGACGTCCACAGTAGGTCATCAGTTTGAATCCAGCAGAACCTGTCAGTACTGAGCAGCTACTTGGTCCTCTTTTAGTCATCACCAGCTCTCTTTACCAAGAGGATGATGACACGGCAGTAAACATCAACTTGAGTTTGAGAAAATTGAAAAAACTGGTCAGTTTATGAAAATTCTTCATCTGAAGGCCTAGTGAGTTTGTGATATAATCTGGGGAGAGAAATATCTTTTTGGACTGAAGAGACTGCTGAATTTCAGCAGCTGTGGAATACAATCCCTCCCATAAACTGGAGCTATTTTAGGTCGAGTTAGGCTGGGTCTTTGCCCCCTTTGCTCCTTGGAAGGCTGCTCTAGATTTCTCTAATGGCCTTCTTTCCCGTCTGCTCTGGGCTGACTTTCCTGCTCCAGGAGCATCTCTATCCTGCAGGGCAGACTTGGGATACATCACAACAGTTTGCACATGGTTTGAATAGAGCAGTCCAATGTCAGTAGCAAATGCTCTTGTCACTGAAAGACATTGAACAGACTCTTGACCCTCTATGATTTAAAATAATCTACAAGTGGCTCCAATACTTGGAGTTCCCTCCTGCTTTAGAAAAACAGAAGGAAAAAAAATGGATGTTTTTTGTTTTCTTTTGAAAAACATCAAGGAATATGTTTTGAGTTGTTTGACCTCTGTTTAAATTTGAAATGAGAGTCTGGACATTTCTCAAAACAAAACCACCCAACAAAGAAAACCTTTAAGAAATCAAGAACCATTTAAGAAATCATTTGGTGGATTTTAAATCTGATTTTTCTGCTTTGACAACTATTGTGTTAGGGATCATTTCAACTCTGTTTAGAAGAAGCTCATTTCTAAAGGATAGTTGTAAGATAGCATTGTGTTTCCCAGGGGTTGGGAATCATGCATGTAATTTTTCAAATTAATGACAAGACTTGGACGGAGTGTGTACTCTTGGAACAAAACTGTCTTGTTAAAAAGCACTGTGTTTAGACAGCTTGCAGCAACAGGAGATTAAATTGCTGGATTTGCCTTTTATATAGCTTGATTGATGAGAAAACTCTGCTGCAGTATTCATTGTTTATCAAATGCCACTCGGCTAGCGGCACTAACAAAAACAAATATTTATTGGTTGCAAGATTAAAAAATGATATTGCAGAAATATGTGACTAGTTTCTGTAAAGAGTTCTATATCTCTGTAGGGGCAAAAAGTTAAGATGTGCTGAAACAGTAATGAGAGGTACTGTGCAGTGTAACCTGGGAGACATTGGGCACTGCCACTGTCACAGAAAAGACGTTCTTGTTGTTGATCTCTTACTGAAGGACACTGCATGTGTTTATAAAATCAAATGCTTTCCCTAAGTGCCTTTTCTCTCCTCCTACTCCTTTCAAAAATAAAACAACCCCGCCTTTGATGGGTGTCCTGTTACTGTCACTCTTCACATGTGGCTTGCTCTGTGAGGGTTTACAACTGTGAATTACCATTGATACCCACCCAGCTGCAGCACTTTTATCCACAAGAGGCAATGGAAGCAATGGAAACTTATCCATACAATTATCTGGTTGAGGCACTTGAATGTGTTGTTTTGGTTAGGGCGGTGCTGTGGACTGTGTTATTGGAGTGCGTGGGAGCCTGAAGGTGGATTATCACAGTGGAAACCATTTGGGAAAACCAGTTCTCATATGGTGACAAGCAAATTGTGGACATATTTGATATGCTGTCTATACCCTCTATGTATAGAAGAGGATTGGCTTTTAGGGTTTTGTGTATGTGCATAAGAACAGATTTGGGATTCCATTACCTCTGTAATTCCACACCATGAATAATTAACAGTTATTACCTGCTTATTTGCAGGGGATCCTCTGTGTGTTTGTAGTTTGAGTTTTCATTTTCTTCTTTTTAGCTTGCTTATCTAAATAGGGTATTTGTAAAAATGAGTTTCACATTAGCTGTAGGTTAATGTAATGGGAAATACTGAGCAAACATCCCCTAGCTAGTCTGGAAAGATCTGTGAAGTGTTATCTTGGCTAGTTTGCATAATTTCCCAGGGAGTCAGTTTGAACTGTTCTTTTATTGGTTTATTATTTTTTGGAATGCAATTCTCAATACATTTGTATTCATGGCAATGGACAGTAAGTAATTTAACACCCGCTATCTACAATCTCTGTCAGCAAATGGCCTTCTCCTGGTGGGATTTATAGTTACTTCGTGGTTTCAAAGGCGGAGAATTCAAATTCTGTTTGCTGTGCTGTGAGCAGTATTATGTTATTTATTTTCTTTCCCTCTGCCTTTCAGTCTGATCTTAAACTAACACTACTTCTTTTATTCCAAAACAGAGAGAAAACCTGAACCTTGAAGGGGGTTGCAATTATTTTATCCTGTCAAGGTGTTTTTCCTCTCTAAAATAGGAAAAGGTGGGAGTGTTGGGAAGAAAACTAAGCAAACATTACCCTAGTTCCACCTTACTTACAGTGAATATTTTATAGGCTTATTGTCTTAATCTCTGCATTGTGTTCTCCTATTGATTTTTGAGGAAGAGTTTTTCTGGGGCAAAAGTGAGGTGTGAAGATGTAATCCCCAGAGGTAAGGACTGTATATATGTGTGTCTGCACAGCTCCTGTCGGGAGATCTGACTTAAGGTCTTTCTTTTGTATTGCATTTCTGTTCTGTTACAACTTCCACTTCTAGATTCATTAAAAAAGTGTAAAGAAAGTATAAAATGAGAGGGAAGAAGGAGTTGTTTTCTTGGTTTTGAGTTTTGCTTGCTTGTTTTTGGGTTTTTTTTTTTGGTGTTTTTAAGAGCTAAAGGTAGATCTCTTAGAGCTTTCATTTGAAATAAGTGAATGAAGCATTTGTCACTGATTTGTTTTGTTGTTTGGGCTTTCCTCCCCCACCATTTTTGTAGTACCTACTCTGTAGAAAGAGAGTGTATGTTATGAAAGGCTCACAAGCTGCCTAAGGATGATCTTGTGGATAGTGCCTGGGTGGAACACTGACGATACAGGAGGATTGCAATAAGTGGGATGTCTCACACAGGAGCTGCGGATAACTTGGAGCCTGTGGAGGATAGCTAGTTCTGCAGGAGACAGCCTGAAAGCTCACAGAAACAGGTGAATGGAGCAGTTGTGGTGATTGGACTGAGCTGGGGAGTCAAGTCATGCATTGTTGTCAGGTCAAGTGGAAAAGAAGAGTTTAGAAGACCTCAGAGAGCTGCATTTCAGAGACATCATGCATTCCATAAATACATCAGAAAAGTTTGGTTTGGGTGCTGGAGTCCCTCATCCCTTTTAACTGTGATCCTTTGGTAAGGTAGGCCATGTCAGGGAGGTGAGTGTTAGTTGTGTGCAGAGGAAGGCTGTCCCACAAACACAAAAGGACACTGATTTGGGAGCATGTCAGTCTGGCACTGCAGTGCTCTAAATCACACCTCTGAAAGATAAAACCAAACCAACTCCAAACAAACAAATTATTGGGTGGTGTATAAAATAAAGCCCCAGCTCTGCTTTATATTTGGAGAAGCAAATACAGTTTATGGTTGCTTGAGTAGGGGCTTTCTATTACCATATGTTGAATATTGCAATTTCTCAGCCTTCCTGCTCAACATCTGTGAGTCTTAGTAGCAGAATCGTTGCTTGGAAACTCAATTGTCTTTTTGCATTTACTGCTAGAAAAGAGTTTTCAATTCCAGTAACTTGATTATCATGACTTGTACATAGATCTGAAACTTCTTAGCAAAGGCAGTTTCTTTACTGGCAGGATAAATACTGAAGATATACAAGAAGGGCTTAACAGTGTTTTCAGCAGGGGTGAAGTTTTTCCAATATGTTTGTATTGCTGTTGAGATATAAAATAAGTTACATGGAAATTAACGTATTGAATATGTGCCATTTCAACATCTTTTTTTTTTCTTGTGGAGTAGAAAACCACCTCTGAGAGTACAAGTTCCCATCACCTGACTACAGGCTTCTTTGAGAAGTGTATTATGTACAGTTATTCACTGCTTGGCAAGAAGATTTTCATGGGGATTTTTGGTGTGAATGGAACACTTAATGAGTTGGGTTTCTTAGGGATTCTTAATTCTGAGGGTTTGAAGGGAGTGAGATGGAAATAGTGATCATTGCCTTATTTTCTTCATTGCTTTCCCCCCCTCCTCTGTTGCCTGAAGTAACATGAATTTCACAAACCTTGCAGGATCAATACTTAAACTTGCATATTAATGTGTTTTGGAGAACTACAGAGAAGATGGGGAACATGGAATGACTTTCTTTGTTCAGAGTGTGGTTTGAGAGAAAAATAACAGCTGCAGTTGCCACTTTCAGTTTTGCTCAGGAACATCAGCATCTGAAGGTGGCTCTACCAAAATGAAGAGAGCTTGCGAGGGCTTTTGATCTTATTGCTACATGAATTTAAATATTGGATCTTAGGCTGTGTGCTCTAAAGCCATAGCAAAGTTATTTTTCACTCAGTTTATTGCAAGGACCAAAAACTGAGGTAAATGCCAGAGTAGGCTGCATGAAATGTTAGATCAATACTTGAAATTGGCACATGGAATGGCAGCTTTGAAACTGGTGTGCATGTGAGCGTGATTGATAAGCGCATTGAGAGCCTTTTAAGAGAAGCTTGGGGATTCATTTTGTTTAAAATGGAAGGAAAACAGTATCGATACAACACTGTGTACTACACTTTATGGTAAGTGGTACAAATGATGGCTTCAAGGAGTATTTAAGTGCTTTATGCTATTTTTTATCCTCAAGAGTAGTATTAAAATCAGCATTCTAGGTTACAGAGCTTATGGGATATGTTTTCCCTTAGGACAGAGAGGGATGGTAGACTTTGTGGTTTGGCTGGTGCTTGGATTCTTTTTTTTTCCCCCATCTGTGGGGATTTTCATTAGCAATTAAATGTATCCGGACTTAAGAAAACATCTGTTTAACATGATATGAACATAGGATTTCTTACATTTGTGAATTTTAAAGTCTGGGTATGCACTAGAAAGTTGCCATTTATTCCCCATCACATCTCTTGTAAAACTAGTGGCTTTGACTTTATTCTGTGGACCATGGAGTGGTCTGAAAGCATGGGATGATATCAAGTATTTAATTATCCCAGCTCTGCCAGTGCAGTCAGCAGCCAGGCTGTTTGCACTCCTGAGGAAGTGATTTGGCAGTGAACTGCAATTGTAAGCAGTAAAAGGAGAACAATGTGCTGCTTCAGTACTTTGCCATAAAGGGCTCTTCTTTCCGAAGAATGCAACTACTGAAAAAGAATTACAGCTCCCCAGTTAGAGTCAGCCCCTAGCTGAGGGCTAGGTTATTGTGCTCTGGTTGTGGCTTGGATATTTCCAGGCAAGAAGGGAGAAGAGAGCAATGTCCTTTCCTCCTTTTAAAATGTTTTTCTTTATTTTGAGAATCTGAGATCTTCAGTATTGGACCCTTAGGCTCTTTTACTACCATCTGAAGTTATTTATTATCAGGTAGGAGGTAGGACAACAGTTCTTGCAGAATAATCTTAAAATTGACCTGCTGGAGAAGATTTCTTAAGGGCATGTGCTCCCAAGCTCTTTCCTATATGAAAACTGTTGCTCTAACTTCTCACTGGACACTTGGAAATTAATTTTTATGATCCAGTGTTTTGTATGTTGCTCTTTTAAAAATCTCTTAAGCAGTGGGCTGAAATTTTTCTTTGGTGTAATACAAAAATGAAGATAACCTACCCTTTTCTGATGCAGTTACTGCTGGAGTCATTAATCCAGGTGTGGTTTTAATGGCCCCTGTTGTTTGCATCTGCTTAGCAGGCTGACCTAATGTCTGAGCATGGAGCTATGTTTAAATTTGCCTTAATGAGGTTAACTGGAAAGAAGGGAGCTGTTGTTGGCATGAAAGGTAGTCTACAGAGAGGCTGAAAGTAAAACTCCAACTTGCTGAGAAGTTCAAGCATCAAACTGTGAAGTACATTAATTAAATGCTAGTAGTGAGCAGGTGGGGAGCCTATGTTTAAAATGACAGGGACTTGTATGGCATTTTAAAAAAATCTAAGTAAGATAGTAAGATTTTAGGAAATAAATTACTTGGTTTTTTTTTTCTTTAAATCTTTGTTCCTTTGCCTTGTTGTAATAAAATTTAAAAAAAATTAAAACAATATTAAGATATCTCCTCCAACCCAGAGAGCTTTTAGGCTCATCTAGAGTTTTGTAAATCTGAAGCAGTCCCAGACTCCTGTTGTTGGCATAAGATGGGGAATGACAGTGCCACTGGCCACAGCAGAAGGGATGTGCTTGGAGCCCTGGCTGAGACAGTGTAAGCACAGCTGTAACTCTGTGCTAGTATCTATAATGATACAAAAAGAGGCTTCTTGCAAACTTGATTATTTTCAGGATCTGTAAGTATTTCCAGTTCGTGCTGACAGATACTGAACTTGAAACCCAGTGACATTAAAGATTAACAAAAAACTTTGGATGCCATCTGGGCAGGATTGTCTATTTTTTCTACCTTTGTTATACTACACCTTTATGTCTAGAAATGTGCAGTTAAATCCTTTACCTTTAATGTAAAGCCTGAAAAATCCTGTGGCACTTTACATGAGAATAATGTGACTGCTGTGAGGGGGCTGGTGTTTGGTGTTTGAATCTAAATTGACTTATTCTGTGATGCAGTCTTAAAAATTCTGCAAACTTCCTGGCAGCAGAGAGTAGGATTTTGTTTTTAAATTAAAAAAAAAAAAAAAAAAAACAAAATTATTAATTCTTCTAGTAGATTCTGCAGTAAGAACTCCCTATTTCCTGGGGAAGAATCTGTTGCTGCTAGCATGATACAAGTATTTTAAAGATGAAACATAGAGAGGCACATACCATACTCACAGGATATTTTTCTCTTCCATCATGCTGGCTTTATCTTGCTTTCTTTTGAAGGTGAAGCTCTCTGCCAACAAGATTGCTTTAGCTTTGAAGGAAATCACAGTCTTTGAGAAGTGGCTTGAAGTAGACCTTGTTCTGCCCAGTGCAAAAATAACAGTATCCTACCCAGAACCAAGGGAGTGTGAAAATGAATTGCCCATATAAAATTCCTATGAATGGTTCCTTAAGAAATACTTTTCTTCACTTTTCAAGTAGCAGCAATGAATATATAGCAAGGAATCTGCTGGAAGATGTTCTGCATTTTACCTTTTCTGCTGGAAGATGTTCTGCATTTTACCTTTTCTGCTGGAAGATGTTCTGCATTTTACTTTCCCTTCTGAAACATTTCTCCAGTTTGCTAAGGTGGTGGAGTTCTTTAGAATTTTTTTTAGTGCTGTCATATATATTAATTTTACCACAGAAGACACCAAAGAAGAAGTTTCATGATCCTGGTTCCAAATGTCACTTTTGTTGCACTCCAGTTTTATGGAGTAGAAAGAAAATAAGCTGCTTTGGGAAGAGTTGTTTCTAAGGATGTCAAATGGACAGCAATAAAGTCCTTCCATGCCTTTGCTAGGATAATTGTTTTAGGCACACCATAACTCACAATACTGAACTAAGAAAGGTTGCATTTCCATGTAGGCCTTAGTTTTATGTTGTCTTCAGTGAGGATGGTGCTTAAACTGCTTGTGGTCAGAACTCAAAAAGACCTATTGATTGTAAGGTGTCAATAATGGTGTCTCCTCTGTTTAATACCCACCAAGTAGGCATAGTCTATAAAGAGCACCACACAAAGAGGAAAGTTTCAGAACTAACCAGGTAATTCTGTTCACCTGGTGGAAATAATTTGGTGTCTCTTAGATCCAAGACATACTTTCAGTTTAATCTTGTTCTTCAGTTTTATCCTGGAGCTGGGACAGCATAAGTCAATTTTCTCTATGTTAATGGCAAAATCTATGTATTTTCTTAGTATAAATTAAGCAAGTCTTCCTATAAATTCATTGTAGGAGTAGAGGATCTCAGGAACATGGCATGAGGAAGTGCCTCTTGGGAGATTTGGTCAAATAGTAAAATACTGATTATTTCTTCCTAGCATAATTCTGCTCCAAGATTACACCTAAACAGAGAGAGCTTAACAGTATCTCTTCAAAGACAGAACATAATTTCTTCAAAGAATAGACAAAATTTCTCTAGTAAATTGTGCATTTTTAACAGCACCACCTGGTGACTCCCATAGCAATATTTCCTCATTAAGTTATAACTGATGAACTTGTTTCTTTGGGATAGGTCACATAGCTAATGATCAGTCATATCAGCTTGTCTGTAGCTGGGTTTTTTTGCTTATGTGATACTGGTCATTGATTTCTCTTTATTTGGGTAGGTTGATCTTATCTTGCTGTCTGTGACTTCCACTACGCCACTTGCTGCTGTGAGCTTTTACAACAGTTAAAACCAGTTGTTAGCCATACATAGTTAAATCAAGGTAATTGCAAAATACTCGAGAAGGAAGAGATCACATCAGTTTTCAAAAACCATACAAATGTCCAGATATGTCTAAGATGAAATTAACTACTTTGTCTAACTGACAATCTGTTAACTTCACAGGTTAGATTTTATTTTGTTTTCTGTGTTGTGTCCTGTGCCCCCTGATTTATTTTGTGAAAAGTCTCTAACAAGTTAGTTTTTATTATAATAACCTGTTCACAACAAAGTGGAAGCTGACTTGCTTAGTGGAAGCTCAGATATTAGATACCTATCAGACTCTGCTTCTAATATAGATAAGATTCTAATACAATATTTCAGGCTTATGATAATAAGAAATAAAGTATTTCAGGGAATGTGTCTGTCATTTTTATCATATCCCCCATGGAGTCACTTTATGAGCTTTGAGCTAATACCAGCTGCAGATTGGAACGGGAACATTAATAGTAAACTGAACCTGTCATGCAGGGTGATTATCTAGAAGATCATTTTAATACAAGAACCCATAACCACCAAGAAGAAAGCTGAGGGTTCTTGAAAGTGTTCTTGGAACAGCAGTGAATAAAGGGTAAGGTTTTTTTCTTCTTTTCCTTGTAGGTTTTTCTTCTGTTGCGCTGAAAAGGCCATGTGTGACCTGGCTTGGCAGGGATGACCAGGTCCCACTGAAGTCCCATCACTGGTGCCCAGAAGGAGGCACAATATGGGTGTAGAAAAAACAAGGTAGAAGGTCACTGACAATTTATTTATCCCAATGAAGCAAGGGGATCACAGGACAGCCACATAAGAACTGCAAAATCTGCAGTTAGGTTGCAGTAGCAGTTTCCTAAGAGACCAATTGTAAGAGGCAATACTTTGGACTTCAGTGATTTAAAAGGCTCTAATTCCCTGGACCTATTCAGTCAAAGTCACCATAATAAAGTTGATATGAGAAAACACAACGAATCAATTTACAGCTGTTTTAAAGATGGGTTTGAACTTTGATTGAAACAGGGTAATCAGGGCAAACCTCTGACATTCGTGATTTACCTTTTCTTTAAAGTAATCTTATTGTAGCCTGTAGGAGAGATCGATAGCAGGTGAGAGATAAAGGCTTCTCCCTGGTTAGAAGGAAGGCCTGCTCTTGGTCTGCAGGACTGAATTAGCTCTATTGTGTAATAAGAAGACATTGGAGTAGATTGAACAAATGGCTCTGGCTTTACTTGCACTTAACTGAGAGATGTTTAAGAAATTGGGACTAAAGGTGTTATACATTAGTTGTGTGGCAGGGGGATTTTTTGTTTGTTGAGAATTTTTTCTTAAGCCTTCAGAGAAGATGACACTTGTAGTCAGGAACTTAAGTTGTTCCTAATGCTAGCAAAGAATTATTAGCTGGAATTTTTCCTGCTAAATGCAAGGAATTGGTGACTGTAACTATTGACATGGTCAGCTTGTTGCTTAATTTCAGTTTCTTCTTCTTGTTCTGATACCATGGGCAGAATGAAGGTTAGCATTTAGAAGAGACAAAAAAAAGAAGGGTTCAGAGTAAATGTGTCTTGCACATGCTCTTAGTCCATGCAAGCCCCTACAGCAGTCCTGTAAATGAAAAATGCTAATTGGATGCACAACAACATCCAAAATTCTGTGGAGAAATATCTTTGGGCATACTTCTGCTCACTTACCCCCAGATGTCTTTGGACCCCTTTTTTGTGTTGCAATATTTCATTCTAATGTGGGTTTTAAACTCTGAATGTTGAGCTGTGGTGTGCTAGAGCTGGTGTAGTGCCTGGGTAGACATTTGGTAAGAAGTGCTTCTTGCTTCCAGTAGAAACAGAAGTGGACATGCAAAGCAGTGGAATAGATGAACAGATTTTCTTCAAGGATGTCTAGAAGTGCGTGGGAATTTTCTCCTTTCTGCTTACTACAAAAAGATGCAAAATGCTTTCCCTCCCCCAGACTGCATGCTGGATAATATGAAAACTGAGTTTCAATGTATGATTTCTGGAATGCTTTGCAATTTATTTTGACACAAAGTCGATGGCACTAGCTAGAAAGAAGCCTAGCTTGTAGGGAGGAATTCCCACGAAGCACGTGGCACTTGTGCTGCTGCTCTCGGGTTCCCTTCCATGTCGATACAGCAGGCACAGGTGGAGCCTTTCCGTCCTCGGCTCTTCCGAGAGAGAGACAATGACTTTGGCAGACAGGCGATGGCACTGTTGCACTGTAGCTTCTCAGCCTTCCATCCAAAATGTCTCTGTTTATAAAAACAGGAAGGGAGCAGATGAACCAGATGCATTGCTCAAGATTTTCTTGAAATAATTCTTTATAAAAGAACAGATTTGAGTTTCTGAGAAGTTTATATGTTGCTAAAACTCCCAGAAGAATGTGTTAACATGCATCTAAATTGGATGTTAACAATGGTCACAGTTTAAGGCATTCTTTATTTATTTTAGATTTAAAATGCAATCAACAAGTACTTAAACTCATTTCTATTTTTTCTTTTATTCTGGAAAATGCAAACTTCATTTGTCAGAAGTCTTAATGCATTGTTGTTTTCTGTAATTCACCCAGAAATTCCTTAGGGCAAAAGGCCAGTTCTGAATGATGCCTGGGACATGTGGGCAGACACCTGTGGTGGTTGTGGAAGCAGCATTCAACCTGCTTGTCTTGGCTCACCATAGTTGTAAGAACATGGCAGATGGACTAAAATAATTTCTTTGGAGGGATGGGCTTTTGCCCTATAAGGCACTGCAGATCTTGATCAGCACCTTCAACTTCAACTGCTAGATGAGTTCAGTCAGAGCTGTCACTTGTGCACTGACATTGGCACATGGCAGTGAGGTATCTAACCCTGCTTCAGTCATGCCGTGCTCCTCAGATGGAATCCCATCTGGGATGTGTTGCTAGCAACCTCAGTCTCGAGGTGATGAAAGTGTAGGTAACAACGGGAAAGTCTGCATTCAAAATACAGATGGTAGGAAAAGCTGAGCAGGCTGTTGCTGAAATTAACTCAACAACTCGGTCCCTTTTCTTGGAGGAGCACAGCACCTCTCTCTTGTAGCAGTGCTCTGTGACTCCCTTAGTTTTACCTGAAAGGTGCCTGTCTCCTGTTCACCTGCATCTTTGTTCCAGCAAGGCCTGGGCTGTAGTCTGAAGGTAAACCATGCAGTTTGGATGAGGTATAGCTGTAAAGCTGATATGTGTCAGTACGCAAGAAACACTGGCATCTCTGTTTCCTCCCCAGACCCCCTGTCACTGACCAACCACTTCAAACTGGCAGTGTGAAATCTCTAGTGGACAAAAAAAAAAAAAGGGCCAAATTCATGACAATCAGCAGGAATATCATCTGAATTGAAAATATGAAACCTCTGAAAAGCTAAACTGCATCAAAGTCTTTATCTTTCACTCTGTTTTTACATTTTGTTTTTGATTCTCACCCTGAACGTGTATGACTGATTTAACTGAATCTGTGTGATAAGACATCATGGAGTATTTTTGAGAGGGGAGTGGGAAAAGATAGAGATAGATCTAGTCAGATCATTTCACTGGCACTGCATTAAAAAAAAAGTTTCAACATGACTTTTGGTTTCAAAAGTAAATACATTTACTATGCTTAGTTTTGGACAACAAAAATCTTATTCAGCTTGTACCCACTTCTCTTCAACCTTCCTGCCAGCTGTGGGAAGAACTGAGAGAGTGAGATGCTTTACTGGAGCTTGATTTCTCACTTGAAGGACAGGCCCTATTGCTGCCTGATGAGGTGTGTAGGTGACTCAACTCTGAGGCCTTCCTACTCTAAGGAAGTCAATTTATTTTCTGGACAAGATAAATCAGATTAGGGATAACCTGCATGCTTTTGTGAGAGTATCAAAGGCAGACAACCTAATAATAGCAGCATTATTACAAGACATCTGATTCTCATCCATCACTAGAAAGAGATAATTAGCTAAAATGTCTCTTGGATTATTCTAAATCCATACCTAGAATACAAGGGTCAGGTGCAGGTAAGGCATATATATGCTAAGAGCAGTTTCACCATCTGCCTTGAGAGAGGAGATGGTTGGTTGATTTGGTTGGTTATTTTGCTGTACTCTGGTGGTGACTTGTGAAGTGTGCTCTTTTCAAAGCTCTATTCAGCCGGTCTTTCCTGAGGTGCTGATGGCCTCTGCTGGCCAGGAGATTAATAGTTGTCCTCAGGACTCCTTTAGAAAGATACTACATAGATTCACAGGGAAAGGTGCTAAACTTTTGTTTTTTCCCTGTATGTCTCCCTGAATTTTAGTGAGTCAGTGGGAGCAGGCTCAGGGTTAGCAGAGCAGCCAGAGCACTGTCTCAGATTTCCCACCTACCTGCTGGCCATGCAGTGCCACTACAATCATGCTCATCATGTGTTAGCCTGGTAATAACATGAATAGAAATGCACCAAAAGAGTTCCAACTTTGATTTGTGTGGGGGCTTTTATACTAAAGGTAATATTCTTTCAGATGCTGTGTTGGATAGAGACCTCTTGTTCTGTTTGTTGTTTTGGTTTGGTTTTTGAACTTTGAAGAATGTTCCTTAAAAAAATATGTTGGAGCAAAGTGGCATTTTTGCCTTTAAACTTCACCTGATCATGCAATATGTATCTGTGTGTGATGACTTCTTGGGAATGGGGAATGGAAACCAGACCTTTAAAGATAGAAGCACTACTGGAAAATTATTTCACTTGAGGTCAATGGATGGTCATCAGTGATGGTGGTTTAACTTGAAACAGGTAAAGCTAGCCTGGAAAAATAATTAAAATTATATTGTAAACCTAGTAACCATGAAGTAATATAGGAGTCAAGTGAAAGAATTTAGAGGAAAAATAGTTATCTGTATTTTTATTGGCAGGCACTTTAAAAATAGGAATTAACATGATTAGAACTAGAGGTATCATCATTTCCATTTCAGAAAGGGGGAAAGAATGCACAGATGCTGAAAGACTTCAAGTTCACTCACTGCTGCATTAATGGCAATGCCAGACCTGTAGAAATATTAGAACACAATATTACCTAGGAGTTAAAGAAGAACTAAACGTTATCACTTAAAAAAAATACTAACTCCGCCTAGGATTTCACACTTACCATGTGTGTTAGGAAGTGTCCTATGGAATGTCAGGCAAAACTCCTAGTGTACTGCATTAGGAACAGGCCAAGGTACACAACCATAGTGCTTCTCCTGCACCTCACTTTTTTCTTTCTCCTGGCAGCACTGACATCTCTCTGGAACATCCTGTCTGAGCCCCAAGTGTCTCCAGTGAGGTTCTGCCTGTCATTCATGATGAGGAATCTCCATGTGAAACTAATCTAGGATATGTGGCACTTAATGCATAAGTGCTGCTGAAATTGAGCTGAGTCAAAATGTTGATGACCTATCCTGCACTGAAATGAGGCTGATGATGCGTAGTGTTGAAATGCTTATTTCAATACTTAGCTGATGATGTGCTATTTACTTTAAGGCTATTGAACTGTGGGGTTCTGATAAGGTTTTGAAAGGCAGCTATGAAATGTCCTGATTGTATATCTGCCACCATTAGAAATGAATCAGAACTCTGGAGGCAAACGCTGCTGGATTCCAGGTGTTTAACATCTAAAGTTGGTTCTGCATTGCTGTACCTTAGATATGTGTGTCTCTATATGGAAACATATCTGATTATATAGAATATTCCATTTCAGAGAATCCTAGTTTGGCCTTCAAGGTGTAAACTCTGTCAAAGCTCTGTTTGGATAGAGATTTTGGACATAAACCTCATAAAGTCACTGTTAAAAAATTAATTCTGCCTCATTTATTCCTTTACAGAGGAAGTACTCACACCAACAAGATTAGGTTGAGGATTTATGGATAAATACTCAAAATTTTCCTTCCAAACATCCTTGTGTTAGTGTTGCCTCTAAATGTTGCATTTAAACTACAAGGCTGAAATACTATTTTTTCTTCCTCTGGAGGTAAATTGCTTTAAATTGCATAGTATTTTTATGCAAGAAAACAAAATAAGCGACAATTTCTTGGAAGACACTGGGTTTCTAGTATCTGGGTCTGTGACTATAAAATCTTTTTCTAGTTAGTCTAAGACTCCACAGATTTCCTAGTACAGAATCAATGTTTCCCTGGGAATGCAAGGATTTACTGCTGGGCTTCCCTGAACAAGTCCATTCTAGCTTTCTGCTTAGAAGGTAGTCCAGCACATGGCACACGTGGGTAGAGTCATGCCTTTTTTTTAAAGCATGTGTTTGCCACACATGCCAGAAGTCTGAAGATTTTCTAAAAAATTATGTTCATTGAATAACAGAGTTTAAACTGAACTTGCTAAAGAGTTTAAAAAAGGCAAATGAAAATCTGCTGGAACTAAGTGCATAAGGAACTGAGCCATTTTTGGATATGCTTCATGACTAGCAATGGTTATTTGAGAATATAATATACTTTTATCTTACTATTGGGAAACTCAGTTGCTCT
Source organism: Anomalospiza imberbis (assembly GCF_031753505.1). Taxonomy (NCBI): domain Eukaryota; kingdom Metazoa; phylum Chordata; class Aves; order Passeriformes; family Viduidae; genus Anomalospiza; species Anomalospiza imberbis. The sequence continues at coordinate 8,492,130 of NC_089688.1, read as the reverse complement.
TTTTAAAAAAAAAATTAGGAGATTTTTTTGCATTTTCTTCTGAAAGTTTTTTTGTACCAGCTGTATAATATGAAATTGGGGAATTAGTTTAGAAATTCTCTGATGTGCTTTGTGAACTGTCTCACAGTGAAGCCTGGTGTGGCAATAAGCCTACTTATGGTGTCTAGATCCAAGAGCTTTATAAAAGATTTTCTCTGTTTTGTAGGATCTGTAGGACCACTGTTGTGGAAATTGTGCTTCATAACCTGTTGAACAATTTGTGTTCATACCTAAAGTAGCTAACAGCATGATGTATTTTAGTTGTTAAACTGTGTATTGCAAATAAAAGATCTGCTTCAAGGAACTGGTTGAGTGATCCAGTTTCTCTCTCCCATTCGGTGTCTTGGGCTGCCATGCTGTCTGAAGGTATCAGCAGAAACAAATGTCTCCCAACGCAACTGTGATTTAAACTTGTGAAAATAAAGTGTGAGTGATGACCACATTAGGACTGGTTTTCAGGATGGCTTTTTTTTTTTGCAAAACTCTTACAACTTTCAAATAAATAAGGGCTTTCTTTAAGCAACTTTACCATGATCACTCATAATTTGAAAATAAAATATGCATTTTTCACTTCTGAGGATTGGAAATAAGTGCTTCAATTATCTTTTCATACACCTGAGAGTGTTTGATCACCAATTAATACTGCTTGCCTGAAAAGAAGGACTTGAGTTGTGTACTAAAGGTCATTGAGATGTAGACACCCATAATGAAACTGTCTTTGGAAATTATTAAAGATGCCAAACAATAGTGGCTGTCAGCACTGCTTGGGCTGTTGGATCCCTGCATCCTATCTCTTTAGAGCAACTGATCAAAGGCAGAATTGACAGCAAAGTCACGTTTTTTGAGATGAGAGGTCTAAGGGATGGCAGGTTCGAAAGTGTAATGTGCAGGGGCTGAGGGAAAAGGATGTGTGGGAAGGAAGTGTGTTAACCAGATGGCTCCACTTTGCTGTTTTTGGGAGCCCTTGAAGAGAGTGAGGGGGAGATCAAGGCAGCAAGTTTGCCTGAGCAGGGTTTTCAGCCAAAGGGAGCTCTGTGTGTGCTCTTCGCCTCGCTGGTTCAACTCGAAAAGGCTCAAGGTACACCCTGTGAATAAACTCCCTGGTACTTCACTTTTCATCTTTGGAGCATGCTACTCTTGAGTTGGACATTGTATGGTGCTAATGTGGATCCTCTTTCTTTCTGGAAATGTCTGAGCTCCTATTTGCCTTTTACTTCAGATCAATTAACAAAAAATCCAACTTTCCTAGCTGTTTAATTTCAGGGTTTCTGAAAGTTGATTAGAACTTCCAGTTCCATGGGAACCACTCAGTATTGGCTAATTGATATCTGTGTGCACCTTGGTGACCTTTAGAACACTCTAATTAAAGCGACACAGAATTCTTCTGGAGACCCGTCTCTGCAGGCTCACAGTGGATATCATCATCCTCCAAGGCTCCGTTTAGGGGGGATCCTGTGACTTTTTAAAGACTAAGCAAATAGGGATTCTAGGCTACTGCAAAAGAACAAAGTGATATGTAGGGATGAAAAAATGTTGCATAACCTGTAACACTGCTCTAACAACCTTACCAGTAGTTACTACTAAAATACTTTATGGTACATGATATGCAGCCTTTAACCTAACAAATGAGAGGAGGGGGGGAAAAGATATTATTAGCAAGCATCAGATGAATCATGACTATATATTCCCCAAAGTGGTGAAAACAATATCTATTTGTGTTCTACTTGAAAGAGATTTCAGCATGTGGGTACATTGGTTATTTAGATGCTGCAACTTGAGATAACCACTGTTAATTTATATGAGTGCGAACAAACTTTGAGTAGTGCCCTTTAAGTTAATTGCAGGGAATATTTTTAAATTTTCATTTTAGAATTATTTGTGCCATTTTAGTTTCTCATCTCAGCTGTTCTTGATATTATTCATTATTCCTCATCTTGTTACTGAATTACATTTCATGAACTAAGTGAGATTGCTGTGATTTGTGATAACATATGGTTTACTGAATTGCCATGATCTCCTGCTAAACTTGTCTGCCATTAGTTTAAGACTCTTGGACTTTTATAAGAATACTTCACTGACAGCAGATTGACTAGAAAAACTGTATATTTCCTTTATATGACACAAATAGGAACTTCTCCATACCCAGCCCAAAACCCACAGTCTGTTTGCATTTAGTCTTGATCTTCTGGCCAAATACCAGTGCTTACTGTTTGCTGTGTCTCTGAAAGAAAGGAGAACACCAGTTTGCTTTTTGGGTGCATCACTGAAAAGAAAGGTATTGAAGTTGTTTGAGTGACCTCTCATGAAACAGTTTTTTTTTTTTTTTTTTAATATTTCTAATTTTTGTTTGTTTGTTTTGTTGCAGTTCTTGATGGCCTTTCTTAGCCTGAATGAGTCCAGGCTATAAACAGCACATGTTGCTCTGTTGCTCTTGGTGTATGAAAAGATCACATGCAAAATTTTTGTCAAAATTTTTCAATTTTCCTCTAATATTTATATCAACTTGTCTTAAGCTTAACACAGTGACCTCGTTTTTGGTAGCAAGGCAGGGATTTCTACTATTTCTCTGGCCTCTGAGGGAGAAGCAAATCCTGTGTTCTGGGATGGAAGGCATTATAATCCTGTTGGTTTAGACATCAAACTGCTTTGTCAAAGTGCTGTAGAGAAATACAAGGATGACAGCTCCTGTCCTGGGCAGCTGTTGCGTCCAGTTATCTGACAGGCTCTGATGGAGAAACACAATGTGGAGCTGTGGCAAAGCAGGGGTGAAGGCTGAGGCAACGGCAGAGACTGCAGAGGTGAAAACAATTGAAAGTAGGAACAGAAATTGTAGGCTGATCTCCCTAAGAAACTGCCAAAGTATAAATTGTCCATGAGAGTGCTTACCTGTTTCTTCTTGTGTTTGCTGAGTGTTTATGGGTTCTGTTGGAGGCAGAAGTCCTAATTAAACCAGTGATATAAACCCCTCCAACTTTATGCTGATATGAATACACAGTGACCCACTTCAAAAAAATCAATTGCTATTTCATTAATTGCATTAAAACCAGAAGATTATGCTCCAAGGGAACCTAAGATCTGGATATTGGGCCATTTGATGACTTAATTAGGAATAGAAGTCAATGACAGTGAAACATACTAGGGCTGAGACACTCTTAATATTGACCTTTATTATGAATGCTTCATTGTCATGGTTAATATGTAAGAAAAATTCATCCTTTGCGTACTGACAAATTTAATGCAGATATATCTGATTCAAACTCTCTCTAAGAAAGACTTATTTTTGCTTTTTGCCTGTGATTTTTGAAAATTTTTTAGAAAAAAAATAGTTGCTATTTTTTCTGAAGTTGTTATAGATCTCTTGGAGCTTCTTTCATGAGACACCTTCTCTTGTGGAGATCAAAGAACAAAATCACTGCTGTCACATTTGTGGATCATTGCAATATATAATTTTGTGTGTGCTGTGCTGTTTAAATGACTGATTGAAATCGATTACATAAAAGTATAAATTGTGTTTCAAGTAGATTAGAATAAGAAGATAGGAGTTACATTATTCAGGATGTATACCCAACCTGCTTCTGGATGTTCAATGGCTCAACTTCTCATAACCAAAAGCATTAGTATTACATGTTGTAGCACTATCAACACTGCTGAACTGCAGCTCCTGGAGTCAGAAATCCTATACATTAAAAAGAAACCAACAGATGGCATTTTATAAGCCTCATGCTTCATTGTCCTATAAATAGAGATTATCAAATGCATAATGAGCATCCAGCAAGAATAATATTCCTTCTCTTTTAACTACTTTATTAATCATAAGAAAGCAACTAATACCTTTTTTGCCTCTTGCTGGTAGTTCTTTATGCAATATATCTGATGCTATTATCATAAGTCTGTGCTCATCTGTGAGTTAACATTTCAAGTGGGACAGAGAGAACACAAGTAGCACCCACTTTTTTTTGGTCTTCTGCTATTCATATTCCTGTAATGTGCATATACTGGTATTATGATTATATTGTCATTTTCATTAAGGATGGATTTCAAATGGTCAGAACACGGATTTTCTTTTGCTAGAAGGGAGGGTGGTAATTGGCAATCAGGTATAGCACAAGCCTCAGTTGAAGTGAAAGAAATTGCTTTTAAAATAATAACAATGCCAGGTAGACAGAGATTGCTTATGGATGGTGTAACCAGCTTTGCAGGAGAAATGTCAAAAGATGGGTATGGGAGCATTTGGAATGTAGAAAAATCAATCTGAAAGGGTGTTACATAAAACCTGTGCCTTTTGTCACGATGGTGCCTTAAGACTATTATCCTGTATCCTGTGATTATGAGGTTCTTTCTGTTGTAAAATTGCTCTACCTTCTCTCATATAACTCCCTTAATGTTATTTACTGTCTTCTGTAGAAGGAAAGCAATGTGCTGCTTTTAGTCATGTAAGAAGTAATGAACTAAATCATGTTGTTAAAAGAAAATAGATCAACAACTCAAAAGTGTGCTTTGGAGCAGAGAAGGTATTACACAGGAAAAAACCCTCATTATTTCATACATCTCCTTCCATTGCACATTCAGAGCCTTTTCAGTTTATTTAAGGCCTTGTTGGCTCTATATCTATTAAGAGGTTTTGGTTTTGCATCAGCAGTTCCTAGTGATTCCTTGGCAAAGGTTAATCTCTCCCCAGATTACAGGCCATCTGAGACTTCCTCAGCTCTCAAGAAGGGACATGGTTCTTACCAGCATTTATTTTAGTTTGTGACATTCTGGGGTTGATATGTACACATAGAGAGTCATACTTATTTTGAATATTTCTTTATTTTATTCTAGAAAATACATGGTTTTCTGAGGAAAATTTCTTGCAAATATACAAACAGAAGCTTTTCTTTAAATTAGTTGTTTTGCGGTTTTTGTCAGCAGATAATGCCATGAAAGGAACAAAGCTGCTTCTTTGTCTTGATGAGGAGTGAGACCAGTAGCCTGATAATAGTTTTATTAATGACTATTCATCTGTTAGTCAAAATGCATAAAGAATGACCACAGAGCTGTGATTTGGACCTGTGGCCAGGAATGGCTTTTTATGGGCAAAGATTGAATTTACACTACAAATTTTTTGGTGCAGCCACTCTGCTGCCCTGAGAGCTGAGTTGGCTCCTCCAGGTCCCTCCTTCGAGCCAGAGGCTGTGCTGTGGCCATGGAGGACTGTGTAAATCCAGCCAGGGCCCTGGGGTTGGAAAAGGAGTCCAAAGCCTGGGCTATCCCTGGGATGAGCCCACACACTCAGTTCTTGTGCAGTCAACCAGTTTGCTGCCCTTGTCTATGAGTGTGATCATTAAATCATAAACAAAGGATTGATTTTGATATTCCTGGTGTGTTTTTAGGACAAGGAAATAAAGCTGGATTCTGTTCCAACTTATATATCCTTGTCAAAGTGCTAGAGGCAGTCATACTTTTTGCAAGGATTTTCTTGATAAGCTTTCCACTGGTGGGGAAAATGAAAAAGAGCTGGAGAGGTGAAAATCTGAGCTACTTAGATTGAGGCCATTTGGCTTTGTTTCCTCACCTATGCTTTATTGTCTCTTGAAATCCAAAACAGCATCCTGAGCTGCTGCCTGTGCTGCTTGCCGGGATGGTTTGTGAACTGCAGAGAAGTTGGTATTGGCTGTGGCCTTGTGCTGAAAGGGAGTTCACTCTCCCTTTAAACCCTCTTTCTCTAGCATTAATCCAAAGCAATTAATTCTTTTTCCTGTGAGCTAGAAAGCTTTTTCTTCTTGTCAGCTGATTTGGTTATCAGTAACTGTATTACTTTAGTGATCTGATTCTTTGAATGTATTGCTTTAATTGTAACTGTTCACTCAATTTTTTTCATTGCATTATTCCATCTTTAATTTAGTAGAACTGTACAGTCAATAAGCTTAGAACAACTATAGTTATTTAAATGGTTTTTTCTTGTTCAGCCTTGAAATCAAATCCATAATTGCACAGTTCAGATTTATTCCACTACATTGCAGCAAGATGAGCTCAAGGTTACAGAAACCAACAGATGAGAAATTTGCTTGCGTCTTGTTTTTGTTACGCCACCAGTGTTCAAGAGTCCCTTTTACACTCTGTCAGTATTCTGAATTTGTTTCTCCTCTATAAGCAATATAAAGTCTGATTGTGTGCTAATGGAAAATCGTTTGAGCTGCTGTGTTGCCACCTTCATCAACAGAAGGGTGTTTTCATCCTGTGCACACAAATTCAAATGATTCACCTAACTGCACAGAGTGAGAACTTCCGCTCAGCATTAAGAAGTCTAAACAGAAGAAATCATCCACTCTTCTTTTAAAATGCATCCTCTGAGGCCATATTAGTTAAAGCACAATCAAATACGGAGTCCAAGACTGATGGACTTGAATGGGCTGCTGCCACCGAGGGACAGAGGTGCTGTCAACCTGTGCCTGTGTACCTGGTTAGCAGGGGGTATGCAGGAACCACTCTCTTAAGCTCAGTGGGGAACAGGGTGGGCTCCAGTTTGTGCCTACCTAACACCGTTAGACAAATCCAGGGGTTTTTCTCCATCTAGTGGCAGCTGGCCCTGTGGTTGGTCTACAGAGCCAGACTCCAGAGAGTCTGGAGCCTGGAAACTTCTGAACTTGTGGTTTTTGTTAGTAGTGATCTAGATAAATATGAGTGTGTGATTGGTGACTGTGACTCTGAAGGACCTGAGAGATTTTTATCATTGCTCCTGTGGTTTTGTAATCAGGCAATGATGTGGCTGGGTGGGCAAAAAGAAAAGGAATGATGTTGCTGATAGAAGGCTTTGGCTTCTAGGGCCGGAAATGCTTCTGGTGAAAACAACACTGAGCCGAGATTATAATACAAAATTCATCTCAGGTTATGACACAAAATCCATGCATCCATATCCACTTTCACTTTGAACAGAGAAAAGGAAAATTCTACATTATTAACATATATCACGTATTGCAAAAATTTTGTTGAATTGTCTTGAGCATGCTGGACTGAAAAGAAAAACATGAGTAGGAAAAGATATCTTTTGAGTCAAGTATTGCACCTAGCAATTACATATGCTTGTCAGGTTAGGAAAACAAACTTATGAAGTTTGTATTCCTAAATGGAGGAGAGGTTAGATAACTGTGAATGGATGAGTTAACCCTGCACAAAGAAGCAGGGTTTTTCAGGGATATGTCTTGTTATAATTGTTCCTTTCTTTAATAGCTCTTCAGTGTGGAATTAGAGGGAGGTAAAGTTCACTAAGAGGTGTCTGTAATGTATTTATTAAGAGACTTCTTTTGTGTGTGTAAGGCAAAGTTGATCAGTAGCTAGTTTGAAGCTAGTCCAAGCTTTCAAAAGAAATGAAAGTAGGTGCCAAGAGTGGCAGGAGTAGAGGATTGACTGAAGCAAAACTGTCCAGCTGCTCTCCATAGTGTAGCAGTGCTGAGGGCATCTGCATTCTGCTGGGTGGTGTAAGGACCCCTGGCAGTGAAACAAGGAACTTGTGCAGAAGTGACCATTTCACTGTGGTGATGCCAGGCCACTCTGGTTTTCTTCTCTAGTTGCATGGAAAATTTGATTTTGCCCAATGCTGGGTGGGTGGTGGGGGGAGGAAGTAATTCTATTGTGTGGACTGTCCTAAATCAAAAGCAAAAGATTTTTGGGGTTCATGAGGACTATTGCGTTTGCTGCTGATTCTCCCGAGCCCCTTTCTGTAAGCCTGGTTAATTCAGTTGACACAGAAGAAGGTAGTAGAACAGTTGTGGCTTTTATTCCTTTATTTTGACTGGTTTGCACTTAATTAAGGGACATCCATGAATGCAAGCTGGCAAGAGATTCTTTGAGTAAACAAAGTGCTTTGAGTAAACAAAATGCATGGCAAGTGCTGCTATGCCACCTGTTTCTCCTAAATTATGGGAACTATGTGAAATCATTGAATAATGGATGCATCTTCACTTAGTATTTCTACTGGATTTCTTTAGATCCTGTCTGTAAATCTGCTGCTTGAGAGGGAAACCTATGTCTTAATAAGCCCAAGTAGGTGGTGAGGTCAAAGATCTCTGATCAAAACAGGAGAAGGGTAAAATATAATTTATCCATAATGGTAAGTCCATCAAAATGACTATTTGAGATAGTGTTCCAAACAAGGCTCAGAAACAGAATCTTTCTTTATTGTAACACATGACACAAAGATCACTCTGTACCTGTGATTTTTGTATTTTGGTGCTTGTAAGTCCTGAGGAGCTTGTGGTATGAAGGGGAAAGATGGGCAACTCTTGTGTTTTCACCATGTACTGTGTGAGGAAAAGGATGTTTAGCTACTTGGGCAACAGGTTTTGTGGATCTGCAGGTAGACCCGCACAGGTGATGGCATTGATGCACTTCCCTGTATCCCTGCAGGAGAAAGGCAGAAGTATGGTCCTTGTGCATTGTTACAAACAACCCACTTTGCAAACTGGGATTAAGCTGGCAAGCCAGTAAGATAGCTAGGAGGTTTTTACCAACTTGGGAAAACAAAAGGACTATCTGCAAAGAAATCTTGGAGAGGTATTTAAAGGTTATGTTTGGAATAGGGCAGGAACTACCCCTTGGAAACTGGTCAAGCAATGATATGGTGTTGATAAATCTGGAGGGCTGCTTGAGAGCATGAGAACTCTCTAAAGATTGCATACCCTCAAGTATGTAATTTAAAATGTAGGTGTAAGGATATATTTTGGGTTTGAGGTTGGTTGTTTTTTTCTCCTTGCCCCCTCACCCTGCATAATTTATTTAATGTTAAGTGTTCTTCCAAGAGTCCTTTGCTTACATGCTTGTGGACTCTTGCATGACTCAGAGCAGTACATAAAGAGTCTTCCTATATTTCCAGGGAACAGAAATCCCTACCTTACTATGCTCTGAAAGGTAAAATTCAATTTAATAAGTTTATCTCACTGGAAAACAAGCATATTTTTTTAGCTAGTGAAGAGAAAAAAGAAGATTTTACATCTTGAAAAAAATAATCTAAAGCATATTATAGTTGTGTAAGTGTGAAGTACTGAAAGCTTCTACTACTGATACCATACTGGTGTAAATCCTCAGTGCATGTTGAAGTCAGTAGCGTTATTCATAATTCTATTATATAGTCTCTGTAAAAAAAGGAGGGCTGCTGGGAAATGCAATTCAAAATTGGTCTTAAAGTGCTTATCTAAGGGTGGTATCCTGCCAGCATTTTAAAAATAAGAGTTGTAATCAATGCCATTGCTTAAGAATCAATGTTGCCTGGTTTAGTCATGTGTGATAATACAGCACTGCAGCAAACAAAGCTATTTCCACTGCAGACTTGCGTTCAGCTGGATAGCATGTAGCTGTAGTGAAATATATTGCTGTATAGTGCAGCACAGTTTGGACTGGGAGCAAGGTAAAAGTGTATTTAGTGATATTATGAAGACATTGGAGAACATGGGAACTTTAGAAACTATTGGTCAGTGAAGTTTCATTAGGGTGCAGTGATAGGGACTGTGATTCACGCAGTGCTGGATGCTTAAAGTGGTTCCTGTTTTTTATCCTCCCTGCCCTTTTCATAAACCCTTTACTGCAATATCTCCAAGTTTTCAGAAGATTGGAAAAAATGTTTGGGCTTTTTTATACTCTTTCTCAGAACTGTTGAGTCAAGTAAATGGAGTAATAGCTTTCAGTTCACTTTGAATAAGAATCAGTAAAGAGAAGTCATTATTTCCAGTGTTGTCAGGTATTGTGTACCTGCAACTAAAGTTTTCTGGACCTCTTGAACTAATTAGTACTTTTTCCGTAGCTTAAACTTCTACACTGTGGCAATACCAATGGTGCAGTGTGGAATGCTGCAAATTCAGGTGGTCCTGGGCTGCCTATTTTCACTGGCCACACTATAGACTCCTGCAAACGGATCTGTGATACACTTAGGTTTTCAGCCGAGGCTGTGTGAATGGCAAGGGAGAGGTGTTGAAGGGATAAGGCACCACTAAGATGTAGCTTATGTGACTCAAACCATTGCAAGGGTTGTGAATGCCTGTGTGTGCTCATAGAAATAGTTTCTTTTCAGGGAGCAGCATAAAATGTCAACAAAAAATCAACCTGATATAAACAAACTTCTTGACATGGGAAACCTGGGTTAGAAAGCTGTTCTTGCACACAAACACCTTCTACAGCCAAAAGTAGAAAGGAAGCAGTGTGCTTTTCATTTTTTCTTCTCTTCTCTCCCTCCTTCTCACCACAGGCCATATGGAAATATTTCAAGGTGTTTTTGACTTTTTTTTTCTCTTTCTCAAAAGAGGTGTATGTTCTTCCACTGCTCCTTTTCCAACACCTAGTCATCAGGACACCCCTTTCTCATGTGGGAGACCTAGTTCAAGTGCTTACTCTAGCAGAATAGATTACTTGAATGTAACTTAGAGGGGAGTATAACCAGCTTGTGGCTCTGGGTGTATTTGTCTCCAGAGCTTTTCTTATCCATCTCAATATAAGGTATTGTCCCCTATTTCACATAACCCTCCCCACCATGGTTAAAAAAGTGAAAGGAAAAGAAATCACTAGACATCTGAAAGTCCTGTCAATCAGGTCAGCAATGGAGCTTGGATACTGAAAATTTGCATCCAGACTCAGTTGAGTGGAATGGGTTAGTCTCAAGTAGCATAAAGAGCATTTTCAGTTTGAAATTATTTAAAATAAGACAAATTTTCCCCTAATCTCTAGGATCTACAAATCTGGAATTACTTAAAATTACTTGTTTGACCTGCCAAAAATAAACCTACTGTGTTACCCCTATACTTCCTAGAGAAGTGGACAGCTGACTGAGTGCAGGAACTGAGGAAAGGAACTTGATGTTCTTGTTCACTCTTAAATTAAGAACTGAATACAATGTTCATGCAACAGTCCACTCAATTAGTCATGAAATGAATCGGTGAATCGGTGGTGGGAATGGAGCCCAGGAATCATGGCCCCTCTGCTCCAGTGGCTGTACACTGCCTTTAAAAAAGTATCCCCTTATTTGAGTAGGATATTTAAGATATACCATGACACTTTGCCCTACTCTTTGGCTTGATTTTTTTCTTTCCTCTAAGGGACAAAAAATACAACAAGCAAAGGCTTTGGTAGAATAATTTTTTAAGTCGAGCATACAATGAGAGGCTGGTGTTTCTGCAAAAGAAAAATCTTCATTTCAACCCTTCCTGGAAACATGGGTATGAATTATGAACACCACTACAGGGAGTCTTTTCCCGAAGAGCACACAGATCCCTTTGAAAATACATTCTGTGTGTGACTGCCATTAATGCTAATGGGGTCACTGAGAATGCCAATTCTGCACCTCAAACTAATGGCTGCAGAAACACACTGGGAAACAAACAAATAAACAAACCCCACCCCAAACAAAAAAACCCAAGCTACAAAACTCCATGACACAGCATTGCAAGGCAAAAGAGAGGTGGCCTTACTTACTGGTAGAAATGGCCCACAGTGAGGCAGTCACTAAACATAATATGGTTTAGAATGGACTGCTGAGAAAGATCAGGGATTTTTTTTAAGGTAAAATTACTTTTCCCTTAGAGTACTTTCCATTGTGAGGCTTTCAGAGGACTCTGCATGCACAAACTGCATCAGCATTTAGTGATGGCAAAGGATTGAATTAGTGCAGTTGAAAAGGTCCCTATTCTTTGCCTGAGATGCAGAAAGGGCAGCGTTCAAGTTTCTGGCTTGTAGCAAAATATTTCTGCTTACATCACTTCTCGGTGGAGGTTGCAGTGAAGCAGGAACAAACACGAGATCAGTTACTGGGTCTTGGCTGGAGGGCAGAACTTTTAAAATGTACGTTTTCAGACTTTTCTGGTTCTCTGCTTCACCATGCAGCAGCATGTACTTTGCTGGTTTTGTTACTGTCTAGATGGGTAAAGTGCAAAGCAGCAGGAATGTGACTTCTCCAGAGTCTTCACCCAGCTGAGGTGAAAAGCAGGTTAAATTCTAGTGGCTTTCTTTTTCCTTTGTCTGGCATAACCACCCTCCAGCTTCAATTGGCTCTAACAAAGCAAGGATGTATTTTTATGGTCAGGTGCTGGGACGTTTTATAATGGTGGAAATACTAGGATATGTATTCACAGTGAAGTATCTGCAAAACATAGGTGTCATTCTTGGCCTATTACTACTTGTGAGATTGGTCAGTATGTATTTATGGAGGCTACACAAGAAATGACATTTGAGGCTTTTCCTGTTGTGATTTTCCCTTTGGGATGTGTCTGTCTCTTTGGGTTGCTGTGATGGCAGAGGACAGCTGTCCTAGCAATGCCTCATTATCTGTAATAGGCAGCTCATTGAACAGCTCATGAGACTGGACTGTGTGTACTATGTGCATGGATCAGTGAGGCATGCAAGATGTTTTTGAATGGAGTTCCCCTGGAGATGGTTTTATATTGGAGAATCTTGTAAATAGTTTTTTCCCTCAGATGAATGCCAGTAAAGTTAGTTCAGAGATTATCTTGATATGACTACTATTAAATTAGGAACAATTGACAAACACTTTTACTTGGAGAGCCTGTATTCTTACACAACTGTACTGTAACAAAGATGGCAACCATACCTACTTTGCTTCCTTTTTATTTTAATAAAAAAGGAAGGATCTCTGCTGAGGAAAACAAACTTACAGAGTTTAGCTTTGTCCAGTTAGTGTGCAGTGGGTATAATGACAAGGGACTTGATTAGAAATGAAGGAGAAAGGTGTTTTCTTTTAACTATGTACACTCCCATCCCTTACAAGTAATAACAAATAATTCTTTGGTCACCTGAGCATTAGAGTTCTAGTAAAACATATATCAATGATATTAAAATGTTGTGAATAAAGAGATTCCTTTTCTTCTGAATCAAAGTATTAACTAAATACAAATGCCAAGATAGAGATTACGTTTACCAACACTGATACAATTTGCCTTGTACTACATTAGGAGAGCATTTATGCAACTACAAAAATGTGGGAGGCTGGAAAGGCCTATCGAGACCCTTGTCAATTGTAAAAAAATGCCCAATAAAGAAAAATAGGGTGTGAAAAGTCACATTGAAAGAGAGGAGTAGGGAAGTATTTATGAATCTTATCAAGATGCAACAGGTATTGCAGTGATGAAGTTAACCAAACATAAGTATAAATTCAGTCACATCTAGGCTGTGTGTACTCTGCTGAATTAAATCAGGTAAAAAATAAGGAAATAACAGTGCTTTGCCTTCTTTATGGCATCTTAAATGGCATGTCAATCCAGATAAAATGTTGACTGTAGCAAAATTTCAGCTTGTTAGTAGGCACACAACCAATTAATCAAGAATTTTAAGTGTCCTGCAAAGAACTCTATAATTCAGCAGCCACTTCTTGTAGACTAGTCCATTTACTCCTGCAAGATTATCATACTATGCTATCAACCAAGAAAAGAGAAAAGGTGGTTTCAATAAGGTAAAGGAAGCTTCAATAAAGCAATGGAAACCTTGGGCTGTCACCACAGGAAAATGACAAATTGAATTTTTTAACATAAGCATCCTCAAACTTTGGAATTCAGTTAAGCTTGAGATTTTGCATTACTGTTTCTGAGGAGAAGCACAGCTGTTGAATTTCATGGCATTTTAGGATAAGAAATGTTACTTTTTTGGGGGTGTGTTAACAGTAGAGGTGTTGGCTATTGGGGAAGGAAGGGAGATTGTTACCATGTGTATTAGGATATTTTGGGAGTATTTTGTTTTCATTCTTCCAACTCCATAGACTGAACAGCTAACAACTGGAGGTATTAGCTGCATATTTACACCTGTTTAACTGATACAGAGGAGGAGTTCCATTTGCTTTCAGAAGGAAAAAAATAATTGCTACATGTACACAGATAGATATATACACAATTTTACATGGGGAATCCTCAGTTTAGCTAGAGTAAATGGGTGAAACTTGGGAGAAGAAACGCTGAATCTTAAAGTCCTCCATTTTTTTTCTGAAAATAGGCTATGATAAAAGTCTCAATGTAATGGTCTTCCAGAGCTCCTGCTTATGAAGCAGTTTTATAAATGTGAGGTGCTTTCCAGATCCAGGCATATCCTGCAGCCATGGGTCTGATGATGTCTTTCAAAGTGTGCCTCATTCTTGTTATGGCAGCATAGAGGAACAGAGCCCTGGGCACAAGGCTCTGAGTGTGTCACTGCACAAGCCTTTCAGTTCACCTCTCTAGGATGTTCTACATTTCTAATTGCAATGCAGTTTTTGGAGAGTTACTCCAGCCATCCTCTTGTCATAGTAAAAACCATTTGGTACAGGTTTGATACTTTGTTCATTCAGACAAAAGAAATGAGCACAGCAATAATTTGGGATAGGTCAGCTCAAAATCACCACAGTGGTTTGCAAAGGTGGTAAGAGCTGTCTGAGACGTGCACAGAATCACTTCTGTTGCCACAGAGTAGAACTGCGACTACATGGCTGTCACTTGAGTTGGGTTTATACCTCACATATTTCTGTTGAGATGCCATTCTTTTGTGGGCACTGTAAATCCAGTGGCACCTTGTGGAATAATGTGTCGTGAGTTGTCGCCTACAAAATAATGATGGAATATCACAGCGGCTTGGAGCATTCTTAGTATGCAGAATGTTGGCAAAGGGATTGGCCTTTTAGTGCTGATTGCTGCACCTAAACAATGTACACAAACTGCAAAGTGTCAGCGCTCCCCCAGTTAAAAACGAGGAATGGCAGGGTTGAAAGGAGTGCTCTCATTTGTACTGGGCTTAGAAATGTAGCATTGATAGCTTGTTTGGAGGGAGGGGAAATCATAGGAGAAGTAATTGTTACCAAAAACATAATCCAAGCCAAAGTTTTTGGGATCTTTTTTTCTTTGTTAAAAAAAAAAACAAACTAGGAGAGGAGAAAGGAAGAAAAATGCAGATAATGTGAAAGAAAAGGTAATGGAACCTGAATTAAAACCAGACACAATGAAGTTTTCATGTGGCAACTTTTCATCTTGCAGAGATGCTACTGAAATTGCAATTATCTTTGTTGTGGTGGATCCATTTAGGTCTCATTGGACTTTGCATGTTACCTATCAGATTTTATAGTATTTGAGACTTATTCTGTGCATTTTTCTAGTTTGTTTTTGTCTTCTGACTGTATCCTTCTGTCTGTTTTTTGGGCCTATTTCAGTTGGTCTGTTTTACTGTATTCTGGTCTCTTGCTTTTCCCCTCTCCCTCCCTTGGCTGGGACTGGATCCTTTCCTGCACTCAGAGCATTTGCTCTTGGAATTCACAGGGAATTTTGTAACTTGTCCAATTCACTGGGTTTAGAGTTTTAATATTTTATATTACTATTTTTCTACTACTAAAATAGCATCCAGAGGCATCCTAGCTGAGGTCAAGACCTCACTGTACAAACTAAAGTAGGAGGCAAACCTGCTTCCAAGTGCTTGGAATGCAACTGACTGGTGTTTGGGTGCCTGCATAAATCGTAGGATTAATAGCTGCATATTTCTATAGGTTTTAGGCTAGGATGCCAAAACACTTCTCAAACACAAATAAATTTAGCCTCTTTTCCTCTATGAAAGTCAGAGACTTGGTTCTGCAGTAACACTTTCCCCCTCTCTAATTCCCACACATGTACTTGTTACTGACATATATATGACTCTGGTCAATATAGGTGCTTAACTTTTTAAAGAGCCTATGTAAGTCACTAAGTGCATATTGATTTGAAGCAAATGTAAATTAGAATTAATTTTGACTTGCTAACGTAGTCAAATAAGGAACATTTCTATTGATCTCTGTCCCAGAAGCCAATTATCTGGATTAAGTGTTTTTATTACGTGAAATGCAGAGTATAGTATATATCATTCTGCATTGATCATTGTGAAATTGCATATTTAAGACAAGGACTGTAAGTAAGAGTAGTTAACAAGTGATTTATTTTTAAAAAGCATATCTTGTTTTATTTACCCCCTGTTCTTCCCTGTTCGAATGCTGTGCTTGTAACTATTGCTGAATAGGAGGCTGTTGATGCGTATGGATCAAGAGGGATTCTTGTTCATATAATTTCCATTTCAGGTTCCTTCCCTTTCACTCTGCTCCATCTATACTGTGTGTTCCCTCTCCCTTCTGCCTTCCCAACCCCCTTATCTATATTTCCTACTCCTTGGTGTTGAGCAGTTCTTGCCGTACTGTGCTAAGCATGAAAAAAATGTTTTCTACATTGAATGCATACATTGCAGCGATCTCTCCTGCAAGCAAGCACTGCTCAGCATCAGGAGCGTTTACTAGCGCACGTACAGGTAGGTGATGGTTATAAAAAGTGTGCTGAATACACATGACAGGGATGCTGTAGGCAGTGCCAGGGGTACGGGCGCCTCCGGCCCCTTTGCGGCCACTCTGCCGGGGCTCAGCAGGCGGCGGGGGCCGCTCCTTCCCCGCCGAGCCCCCGGCTCGCCGGTGCCATCTCGGGAGCAGGATGCGGCCACGGCGCGCTGTTACCAGGCTTGCGCTTGCAAGACGGGCGCCTCCAGGAATCGCTCTTCCTCCCGTTATCCAAAGAATGACATTATCTGTATGTATCACTATAGCGGTCCGTGCCTCAGCCCCGCAGCAACTTAATAATCTTGGTAACATCCTGCTCTCAACTCATTTTCTTGGCAGTAGTTTTAATTACGTTTCGGGCTCCTGAATGAATTTGTTTTCTCTGGATCCTCGGTATATTGAGACGCTTGTCACGTTTGGGTGCCTGCAATCACTGATGCGTTTGTTTTAGGGAATGAATTAGTCTTCTGAGCCTGAGCATGTCCAATTTATGAACTAGATTTCATTGAAAGCTAGAACAAAACAAAACAAGAAAAGGTTCTGTTGTACCACTTTTCTTCCCCACCACCTCTTCCCCAGCGCGAGGATAAAAACCTCGCATTTCCGTTTCTCTCCTCAAACACGGATCATGTCCCGGGCTCGAGCGTGTGGAAGGAGGAAGGGGCATTCCCTCCACCTCCCGCTTCGGCGCGTTGCCCCGCGCCACCCCCCGTCGCTGAAGTTAGAGGAGCTGGCAGCGGGCACAGCCCCGCGTCCTTACCTGCGGGGGCGTCCCGCGGTGCCGGGCCGGGCGGGAGCTGCGGGAGGCCACGCAGCGCTGGGCACTCTCCGGGCAGCGGTTACGGCCCCGCGGAACAGCCTGCGCCCGGCAACCGCGGGAGTAGCCCACCCGCCTCGCATCCCTGCGCTTGGAGCATCCGTCCCCTACCCCTTTGCCTCGGGGTGCCATACATTATATATAAAGATATATATACATATATATATATATGTAATTCTGGCTCTATCTAAATCTGCTCCATCGCGGCCAGCTGCCCTGCTGCGGCCCCGGCTCGGCGCTCCCCGCAGCGCTGCGCGCTCGCCCTGGCGCGGCCCGTGCGCCCCGCTGCCCGCCCGCCGCGCCGTGCCCCGGCGGCACCGAGCGCCGAGGCTCCGCAGTCACGTGGCGCGGGGGGCGGGCGGCGGCGGCGGGGGGGCCGCTCCGCAGTTCGCGGTCTGCCGGCGCCCCGGCACACACCGAGCGCTGGAGGCTCCGCCGCGCCGCCTGCCAACCCGGGATATACCTCCGTGATTTTCTAGCCCCGGTTTTATTTTTTGGGTTTTTTTTTTTTTTTTTTCTTCCCCATCACCCGTTATCCTCATTCTTGGATAATTCTTGGGGTGCTGGGGTATTTTGGGATTTTTTTTCTAAGAGGGGGGTGTCTGGGCATCTTCCCCCGGCGCCCGCTGCCTTGCTTCACCTGCCCTTGCGCCTTTTTTTTTTTCTTTCCCCCTGTCTCTCCACCAAACCCGGGCTGATGTGCTGTGCGAGAGGCTGGAAATGGAAGTGTTGATGCTCTGGCTTTTCCCCTGGATATTTCAGTGCGTTTCGGTGCGGGCGGACTCCATCATCCACATTGGTAAGAGAGGGAGAGGGGGGGGTGTTGGAGAGGGACGCGGTAGATAAATAAATATATAAAGGAAGCGTCTCGTTTAGCCGCGATAATGTCACGGGCAGCGGTGGATCCCAACTCCGCGGAGAGACAGGAGGACAGATGGGAGGAAGGCAGCTGTATTCTGCCCCCGGTTGTAAAGTTAGGGCCGAAATGCCGCCTGCGCGCCGGGCAGGGGACCCGCCGGGGCCGTCGCTGCGGTCTCCCATGTGGCTGGGGAGTCTGTGCTTGGACCTGTTTGCGTGGAAAGGCTTTCTTCTCCCCCACCCCCCGCCTCCTCGCCACCGAAAACAAACAACCGCCCCCATCACCCGAGCAGGAGAGAGGCATAATCTGAACGTGCTCGCAGGGAAAACTTTCGGGGAGATAATCCCCTGGTTTCCACCCCCTGCCGTAGCAGGTGTCAGCCAAGCCGGAATGCGGGGGGCAGAGGGGGGAACTTGGCCGGGAAAGGGTTAGAATGGAGAGCTTTGCAGCGGCTCTGTGTGAGTGTGTGCGCGTGTGTGTGTCTATGCGCGCAACTGTTGTGGTTTGAATAAGATCTCATTAAAACCCCTGGGCAACAAGAAAGCTGGATCAGTAGGAGGAAGAGAGGGATGAATAAGAGGCAAAGGAAAAGCTGATGTGAACTTTTATGGCTTCTGGGAGCAAGGCACGGTGATGTCCGCGGGAAGCCTGGCAAGCAAAAGCGAGGCTCTGCAGTCACCTTTTGGCTGGTGTTGAAAGGTACCAGCAGGAACGAAAATTAGGATGTTTAGGGGCGGAGAGGGGGGAGAGAATCACTTGTGGAGGATGATAGAAGAGGAAACGGGAGTATGTCCGGGAAATGAAAAGCCGTAATTCCCACCAGCCTTTCGAGGAGGATGGGAGATCAGAAAAAGGAGGGGGCCGGCGTAGGAGCCATCCTGGCGAAGGGAGGCTCCACGGAAACGGGAAGAAAGTCCCGTGTCAGGGAAGGGGAGAAGGGGACCAGCCCTCTAACAAGTTTCCCGGCACGGACAGCTCCGGGGCCGTGGGAAGGAGGCTCCGGTCGTCGCCGCTCGCCTCCGGAGCCTGGGGGCGCAGCCAAGGCAGACAGCATTGCGGAGCCATTAAGGAGACGGGGTCAGCCCTGACCGCAGCGGGGGACTCCGGCCCAGGGGCAGTCCCCAGGGCAGGGCAGACCCTCGCGGCCCCGGAGCCAGCCCCCGCGGGGAGGAAGGGAGGCGGCGGGGCCGCCTTGGGGAAGAGCCGGGGTAGAAGGGTGGGTGAAGGAGCTTCCGCGGGTCTCGTTCTCGGCCCCGCTTCTCTTGCGCGTGGACCGTGTCACCTCGGCTTCTCCCCGCACGAACTTCAGCCCGAGCGCTGTTTGCTAACTAAGTGCTGGTAAAAAGAGCGGTCCGCTGGGCAGGGGCGGGGAGCTGCTGTGTGCAGAGCTGTGATGCACCCGGGCAGTGGACGGAGGCTCAAGCCACAGGCACACACGGTGTGAATCAGCAGGACTTTTCCAGGCTGGGGAATAATGCTTTTTGCTTGTTTTGTTGCCAGCTCTAAAGATCTCTCAGCGCCGCGTTGAGCAGGGCAGTAAGCCTGGCGTGGGCACACACACGCTCCGCGGAGAGGGATTTTATGTAACACATATCGCCAGATGTTTTCACGTTAACTGCATAAACAGGACAGTGAAATTAAAGCTTCCAGGTTACTGGACACAAATCCCGGCTTCACGCTCATGTGTACTTCTAAGCCTCAATAAAACCGTGGCCCGAAAGGCGGCATCCCAGGGAGAGGCAAGCAGCGAGCAAAAAGTTGGTGGAGTTTCCAAACCTGCTCCCTTTCCCGTCACTGGCGAAGCAAGTCCATCACCCCGCCGTGCCTCTGGTACAGGGCTCCGTAAGTGCCGGTGGAGCAGAAGTGACCGGGAGGAGCCCTGCGCTGCCCCGTGCCCGTGCCCAGGCTGCCCACGTGTGTGGCCCAGCCCCACAGGCGCCCCGTGCCCGCGGAGCTGTCCCACCCGGTGCCGTGCGAGCCGGCTTGAGCCCTGCACGGCCCAGAGGTGAGTGGGGGTCCTGGCCGAGCCCTCCTTACCCTCTGCCGCCTTCCTCCCTTCAGGTGCCATTTTCGAAGGCAATGCTGCCAAGGACGACGAGGTGTTCAAGCAGGCGGTGTCGGATCTGAACCTCAATGACGACATCCTCCAGAGCGAGAAAATCACTTACTCCATCAAGCTCATAGAGGCCAACAACCCCTTCCATGCGGTGCAGGAAGGTGAGCGCCTCGGGCGGCACCCACGGCACGGGACGGTTGGGTACATGAACGGGACGGGGCTGAGGCAGGATCGTCCCGTCCCATCGGCGGGGAGGGAGCACCGGTGACAGCCCGGACCTGTCCTGGCGCTTGGCTGGAAACTTTTCTTCGGTCGGGGGTTGGCGCTGTCTTACAAGGAAAAGGGAGGGACGGCGCGGTGCGGCGGTGGCGGCGCCGTGCCCAGCCCAGCCGGGCCCGGCCGTGCGCGCAGGGCTGCCCGGGCCGGGGAGGCAGCCGCGCTGCGCTGGGACGGCCGGGCAGGGCAGGGCAGCGGAGGGCAAGGGGGCTCCACAGCGCTCCTGGCTCCGCCAGTGCGGAGGGCAGGCCGGGCCACGTCGCACCGCTGCCTTCGTGCCACCAGCAGGGCCACGCGTGGACGCGGAGGGACAGGGTTTGGGAAGGGTCCCGCCCGCAGGGAGGGAGGCGGTGATGCGGCACAGAGGGGCCGGGCAGGGGGTTTCACTCTGGCCGGAGCGGCCGCGGAAGGTGCGGGCACCAGCCGGTACCTGTCCCCGAGCATCCAGGGATGCAGGGCCGGGGCTGCAGCATGAACGTGGAGCTCCCTCGGGGGGCCGGGCAGGGGGTGAGGGAGGCGGCTGAAAGCCTTCCCAGAGTTTGCAAGACCTGAAAAGTAGCTTCGTTAGTAAACCATTCCAATTCGATTTTTTTTTTTTTTTTGCAAAAGGGAAATTTAAATTAATCAGCTTGCCTTTACAAATAAGACTTTAAACAGATATTATTTGTGATTTAATGAAGCGAAGGTTAATTATGGCCTAGGTTATTTAAGAAGCTGTGTTTTTCAGTAGTAATTATTCTAGAAACAGAAAGCTATTTATATACCCAGACTAGAATATTTTAAAAAATGATTCATCACCAGCCTTACCCTTAGTTTTACAGAGCACAGCGGATCTTTCCTGGTATGAAAATTTGCATTAATCCATATGTATTTATGTCTAAGTTGTGTACATGTAAATTATGGCTACAGAATTATACCAAATGTTAAATTTCATGAACTCTGAACAATTTCTTCTGCTCGCTCTTTTCCTCAGAGTAGGTACTAGTTAATATTATCAGGAGAAACAGCAATATAGATATTTTCAAGGGCCTCATCCCATTGACAGTAAGATTGCTTCAGCTGCTCTGAAAACTTAGCAAGGTAATATGAAAAAATTATGAAAATGGGAAGAAGAGAACTTGAAAACAAAACTCCACCCACATATTCAGACACCAGAGGAAACCAAAAATCTCTAAATACTGATGGGTTGATTTATTGGCAAAGAATAACTGAACAATTGGATCTTCTTACATTTGCAAAAACTCAGTGTCCTATATTGGAGCTTATTCATATTCATGGAAGTGACAGTAGTTGGCTGGCTGAACAATAGCTTTCTACAATGTCTCTTCTCAGAAGTAAAACTGTATGAAACCATTTTGAATGCCCAGCAAACTGAGCTGGCAGTCTGGCGGATGGGGTCCCTTTGCTTAGTTTTGTTAAAAGCAGGAAAGCATGACCTAGTGGAGGATTCTTCTTGGTCTAGTAATACTTATTTAAAATCGAGTTATTTGCTAACATCAAAGATTGGGGTTGCATTTATGAAGACTACTATGAAAATAAGTTCTCTCTGTTGAATTTCTATGCTGTATCCACAGAAAAAAGCCTGGTCAGATTTTCAGCCATTTTGTTACAGGAGTTTTGTGCTACCTGATTATATGTAAATAAAAATGTTTTCTACTGTCCCTTCCAAGGTGCTCTTTCAGGGCTCATTGATATCCCTTCCAAGATGCTTTTTCACTGCCCATTGCAGTTTGAATTGCTCTTTGATGAACTGATACCATGCTGGAGAATTAAGGAAGTGGTTGATGATTCTTCACAATTCCAAAAAGAACTTGTTCTCTATCACTGCTTCATTAAGGCACATCAAGGTGTTTTCTTTTGGGAGGACTGAATGATCCTTTCTGCAAATAAAAGCTTACCATAATCGGAGGCCTAAGAAGAGTGTCGGACTTTGCTCAGTTTCCTGGCTTGCTTTGTTAGTTCAGGTCAGATTTTTTTTTTTTTTAAATTTAAAATTTAATTTCCTACCTTTGAAACTGTCATCCATGTGGACAGAATAATCTAGGGGATGTACAAGTTGCTGGTCTATTCCTACTGAGCAGTGTCTCATTGCCCAGTGTTACTTGATGTTGTTCTGACTATTCAAAATCTCATTTTATCTCACTGTATGGATGACCTGCTCATTTTGGTAAAAACTGCATGTAGTAGTCAGAACAACCTGGAGCAAATCCACTGCCCAGACTGCTCACAGAATCTTGCTGCCACTACATCAAACACCCTGTCATCCACATTACTCTTCTGCAGCATCTTTCCAAGCAATGGCATGGAAATCAATGTTGCAAGCCTAAGCTTCAAAGGGATGGAACTTTTTTTACATGTGAAAACCAATTTGGAATAAAAATAGACCATTGTCTATCATCACCAGAATAGTTCACGCAAGGAAACCAATCAAATACTGTTTTTATTTGAAGTGTCTTTTGCACAGTTTTGTAAGATGACATTGTAAATTATCCTTAAGTCCTTTCAAAAGAGAACTTCAAAGAGGGACCTTCATTTCAATGATGTTGTCCTGGTAGAATTACAGAAAGTCATCATTCCATGTAACAATGTCTACTACACAATGATGAAACTTTAATTACTGACAGAGGTAGTTCTAGCATGTGTTTGTCCTGGCATTTACTGTGCAGTTATAGAACTTCTGCACGGGTAGGAAGCACAGAAGAGTAGCACCAGCAGGGTTTTCTTGGAGGAGCAATGCATTCACAGAACTAAAGGCCAAACAAAAGATACCTTGCTTTTCATACAGAGTAGTTTTCAGTGCTGGGATGTGCTGAGAAGTATAGCTAGATTTTGGGAAAAAATAAAAAAAAACTCTAGGGACTTTGCTATAGTGAGATAAGGGAGCTATAGTGATAGTCTCTGGTGACAGAAATAATTAAATAAAATTCAGAGATACTTTTTCTCCAAAGACTTGGTGGCCACTCATGTTAACAGTTGTGACAGGTACCAGAGAACTGCAATTAACAAAAAGAATAAATTTTGTTTCCTTCTTTGTCTTTCATTTCAATGTATATTGTATAAACAAGATTCTGTTGTGCCAATAAGTAACGAGATTGTTTTGGTCCCATCAAACTCATTCTATAACAAAGTGGAGTAAATGGGTGCAAGGAACTCCAGTGGCAAGGGATGAAACAGTAAAGAATGAACAGACCCTGGTGTATGCATAAAATAAGCCTGTTTTGTCTAGCCTTGCAAGCAGTTGTTGCATTTGATATGATATTGCTTTTATATATATGGCAATTACTTGAGGGAAAAATTGTTTTCTCACTGACTGTTATGGGAGGAAATATACATGGGGAATCATTGTTCTTTTCATATGATTTAGAGAAATAAGCTCAAACCACAAACGTCAAGTTAAACTAGATTGTCGCTTCCAAAAGAGTTATGTGCTCAGTTTCAGTTAAGTGGTTGCAGTGTGAGCTTGTTTTTGTGTGGTGTGTATTTAAACTAGTACTGTAGTAACCTTTTTGTGATTCAAGGATTCAAATAATCTCAAAGCTACTTTTTAAGCATTCAGTTCAAATTGAGATTTCTGAGCCTGTCACTGGTGCTCAGAAGGGACTGTGTGCATGATGTACGGGTGGCAAAGTTTTGTGGATGGGCTTGAAAATGTGATGGCATCTTTAAACAAAAAAAAAAAAAACAAAAAAAAAAAAAAAACAAAACAAAACAAAAAACCCCCCAAAAAAACTCACCTGCAAGTTTTTAAAATGTTGCTTTCAAAGGGGGCATAGTTAGCTGTAGGTCAAAACTATGACATGAGAAAGCTAATACTTGCTGTTTGTAGTGCCCTTAGGAGAAGGGATCCAGAGGAGCCTTTTACTCAGAAGCTGCAAAACTTTAAACCCCTTTTTCTCAGTGGATGATGCTTACACATCTATGGAGCTTTCCTGGAGCTCAAACTTGCTGTTCTCTCTGCACAGCAATTTCAAATGAATTGTTTCTAATTTGAGAGGCCTTGTATGTGTGCTTGTTGATGTTAAAATGCTGTCAGTTCTGGAAACCAGAACAAATTTGGAAAATCAGAATGTGATTTGAGAGCAAGAATGGTGTTCCATAAATGGGTTTATTGTCAGTCCCATACACACTGCTGTGGTTTCAGAGCAACTCAGAGCTGCTGAATTTTTGGGTGTCTGTGTTGTATACCATTGAGTGAATGTGATCTGTTGTCATAGTCTGTAGCACTCGGTAATGATATGTACTTGACATAAAATAGAATAGACAGAATAGACTACTGGAAGTGACCTACAACAATATCTAGTCCAGCTGCCTGAATAATTCAGCCTGACCAAAAGTTCAAGTGTGTTGTTAAGAGCAATGTCCAAATGCCTCAACCATTGACAGGCTTGTAGCATTAAGCACCTCTCTGGAAAGGCTGTTCCAATGTCCGACCACCCTTGCAGTAAGGAAGTGCTTCCTCATGTCCAGTCTAAACCTCCCGTGGCACAGCTTTGAGCCATTCCCACACCTCCCACCACTGGATCTCAGGGAGATAGATCAGCACATGGCTCTTGATCTATCTTGTGTCATCACATATATTTAATGTTACAACCAAAGTTGCTTTCTACAGTTTTATTTGTTGAGAAGGTGTAAGCTGATCAAATACGATGAAATACAGATCTGGAGAACCAGACTCAGCAGCTTCATTGCGATTTACATTTATTCCTGAAATATTGCATGTACAAATTACTAGGGCTTTTTATTATAATTATTATTATTATTCTTTTTAATTTTTAAAAATTTGTTATAAAAAATTACCCCAAAAACCAAAACTTTATTGATTTGACTGCACTGGCTTGGGGAACTGGGTCCATAGGTAGAACCTATTGGCTGTACCTAGACTTTTTAAGTAAAGCATTAAAAAAAAAGATCTCATCTGCCAGAATTGCAAAGGATTGGTTTATATCGATGTACTGTCAGTTTTTCTTCAGTGTTTTCTCTTGAGTCTTTCACTGTCAAATGACTTTACCTTTGTCTGCTCTTCTTCCATGCTTGAACACAGATTTCACACTGTTTTCATTGAGGTGCAAGGTCTTGTTTGGATGTTTTGACAGGTGCACTCCTAATTCTCTGTAAAGCACATAATGTAACATACTTTTTTTTCCTCAGTTTAATACCAACTTTCAACAGTTTTTAAAAGCCAACCAGGAAGTGTAGGTAGGGGTTCCCACCAGAGGTCAGAGATGCCTTGCTGTGCAATGACATGTTTTTTTCTGCTGGTTCTCTGCATTTAAAAGCTGTTGCTCAGTGGGGTGAATGGGTTTAACAGTTTTACCTCCCTGGGCCCTCTGAGGTCAGAGCATGATTTGTTAAGGACTGCCACAGTGAAGACATCTGTGACACTGTCATCTCATTGTGCTTGTGTTTTTATGCTCTACAGTTGTATGTCTTGGTATATTATAAACAAGAGTGTTTTCAGAGCTAATGAAAACAGCAAATTAAAATGTCCATCTCCTGGTATTCTTGTGCTTTTGTTATGTTGAAAGCAGGGGTGTACAGTAGGAAGGAAAGGAGTTGATTGCCCATGAGGGAGTCCCTTTGGTGCTGAGGATGAAGGCAGGCTACAGTCTATGGGCCAATATCTATATCCCCTTTGTTCTGTTGGTTCATCCCTCTTGCTGTTTGTTGTTGGAGTGCACAAAAAAATAAAAGGGAGCAACCCAATTATCTGCTTTAAAGTTTTTTTATTTTTTTTTTTTTTTAAGTGAAAATTCCTTTTTTTCCCCTCTTCAGTTTGCTTTTGTCCTGAAGTTCATCAGTTACTGTGGAAGTAACAGTGTTTTTGATATAGGTAGGACTTAGTGACCCAAACAGAAATAGAAAAAGCTTGTTCCTCCTCTGGTCTGAGCAAGGTGTTTGCACAGTATGGGTCTGGTTTTTAGAGCGGCTGGAGAAGGGCAGGGGTGCCACATCTTAGACCAGTAATCATTTTGCAAATAGTTGGCCTGTGCAAGGCACTTTCCAAGAGGAGAAAAGGAATTTTTGCTCACAGGATGAGACTGGGAAAGATACAGTGTAGCAGAAGTTGAGGCTGACAAACCTCAGTTTGTAGAAAGCCCTTGCCCAGGACAGCTTGACAGGAGCATGCCCATATCTGGGTTGAAGCACTGTGTAGTCCACATGAAAAGTAATCTCATGTTTCAGTACTACCCAGCTTTTTTTTTTTTTTTTTTTTTTTTCATTTAAAAAACTGTCTTTCTAAAGGCTTAATGCTTTGTTATGTGTTGAGGGCAGTTTACATTTTTGTGATCAGGGTTTGTCCTCTTTGCTTTTACACTGATGTTTTGAAATATAATGTAACATCAGACAAAACTGAGAATCATCTGGGCAATGTAATTAGTGATACATGATTCTTTTAGAATCACATCTGCAAGCCTAGTTCTTGAAAGTGTCTTTGAGTAGGCTTACTCCTGTCTTTACTGTCTTTGAGTAGACTTTTTTTCAGTAACCCAGTATTTTTCTCAGGAAGTGTTTCTCTCTGTTGTCCATTTGGCTTGTTCTTAGTGTTTATTGCCAAGTCAGGGACTATAGAGTTGTAGCTGGTATCTTTATGCCTGGGGTTCTTAACTAAAAGTTTAGTTTCTCAAAAGCATCTAGCTGAGGAGACTTTCCTGTCTGTGGTTGCACTTTCCAGAGCCACTTCATCACTTCTAGCCATGCCCCATTTTGTATGAGCAGCAGGTCCATCATTATGGTGGGGTCCTCATCCTGGTGAGGTTTGTAAATGTAAATTTTCTCTCAAAATTTTGATGTCTTTTTTACCTGTCTTCTGTTGTTTGGCAGCATGGTGTTACCCCCATACTTCCCTCTTTCCCTTCCACTGCTCAGTGCAATAGATTTTATGAACATGCTTTTCATGATTTACTGGATTATTTTATTTCCACTACATTTTAATCATTGTGATGACATCTGTTGGCAGCAGTACGCAGATGCTTTGTCAGGGTATATTCTAAGGTTTGTAAATGCTTACTATACCTACATGACAAAACTAAGGTTTTGTCTTTTTCATTTACATTACAAGAAGTGGGATTGCATTATGGAAATGAAAAGTGTCTCTGGAAGACTCACTGCCTTTCAGTGACCGACAGGTGAAACCTCTAAGTTTCATGTAGCTTCCTCTGTGTTACCTGCTGCAGTGAGCCTTGCATTACAGAATTAAGCCTCTCATCCTGCTTTCACTGATATGAAGGGTAATCTTCATCTCTTTTTAAAATTTTTTATTTTAGATTTTAACCTTTAAAGCTGTCTATCACTGCCATTATAAGGAAATGGAGGACACACAGGGACAAGAAGCCAGAGCTGCTTCTTCAAGGCATTTCTATAGCTCTAAAGAATGGCAAAATATCAGGAATGTAAAAAAGAAATTACAGCAGTAGTCAGTTGTATTTGCTATAGGGCATTCTGGCAATGCTAGTACCTAAAAGTAGTCAGACTAAAATGGTAGTTTGGTCAAAAAGCATTTCCTAAAACTTTTGTGAACTTGAGGCAGATTATGCATTTGCATAATTTCAAGGTGTTTGTGTTTTCTTTCTTGTGTTAATTATATTCAAAGACGTGTTGCACTGTGTGCAGCTCAACATGAAGAAAAGTACTTGGTGGTATGCAAAAAATATCTTGTTGATCAAAAATAGGAGTTCATGTCCTGCATTCATGGTGGCACTGGGGCTCTAAACTGGATTTTGGTAATGTTGATATCTGGTCTTTGTTGTTGCTGGCCTGCAGGGAGACTGTTTGTAATCTAGAGTTATGTCTCTTGCCTTGAGAAGTTGTAGGTGTTTGTGTTAAGTCACTAGAAGTGGGGCATCTAAAGGATGCTGTAAGAGGAAGGCTTGGAGCAGGATGTGTGTCATGTTTTGGTTCTGAAATGTATTTTCTTAGAGCAATAAATGAATAAGCTGTGACATGGGGTAATTAATAGGGAAGCAAATTCTCTTAGATCTGTTGTGTTTGTAAAAAGATAAAATGTGCTTTAAAATGATGCATTCTTTTGGGCTTGCAGGGTAGAAAAGCTTACATTCTGTAATGCAGTGGAAGAGCACAGAAAACTCCTGAACAAGGCCCCAGAGAAAAATATGTATCTTACATACACACAACACTTTACCTGGCAAAATTCAACTTAAACTCTGTCATAAGAGGATCAAGGGATAGGCAGAAAAAAGTGTTAGCCTGGATTGCTCCTTTCACTTTCTGGGACAGTTAGGGGAACTAATAAGGTAAAATTGCTCTGTCTGAGGTTGAAGAAGAAATAGGAGTTTCTCTGAGTGCAGAACTGCACAGCAACAGTTGGAAAGGCTCTGCTGGCTCCAGTGTCCCTGAGAAGTCCCTCAAGGCAAATCGAAGGCTCTGTTTGCCATTTAAATCTGTACCCAGCTACTTTGTTGGTGAGGTGAACCAGACTTAGGAAATACAAATAAATTTATAGATTTAGAAAGTTTTGTCATATCTCCATCTATTCAGGGCTACTTTGAATGTATAATTTGCAAATATCTTGTCAGATTATCATATTAACTGAGAAATAGTTATATATTTTAGGGCCTTTGGCAAATGCACTTTGAAGCTGAGAATTTTAAGAGGTATTTTCAAGTTATAGCGTGTTATTACAATGTTAATAAGTAGCTTGAGAACTGAAGAAAAACTTATGATAGTGTTGATGGAAACTATCTGAGGAAGCTGGGCTACAGCTCAGATAGATATGCAAGAGGGAAAATGAAATTGCTCCTCAAGTCAGTATATATGTAGACTTGGCAATTAAAAAAAATATTTCTGGTGATGTTACATATATGAAAAAAAGAGATTTTTTAAAGCTTTTGGTTAGAAAGTTTTCTACCAGGTACTACAAAATCATTTTCCTTATGAAACTGTAGAGAGAGACTAATGAAGATGTAGTTTGATCTTTGTCTCATAAATTCCAATTTTACAAAGTTCTGTGAATATTTTCATGAGAGGTTGTTAATGTGAAGTGTGCCTGTGAACTTTCCAAAAGATCACTAATTACCTTTGTATCCATATTTGCAAATAATTGTTCATGTGGGAAAAGTGTGGCCATCAATCTCGTAGAATGTTCACACTGCTTTAGAAAATTATGCCTACAATGCAGTCATCTGAAATAATACTGAGATTTAAGTTAATGGTGGGAAATATTTGCTGACAGGGCTGGCCTCAAGGCAATTTTCCTCCCTAAATGCTGATAAAATTCATTGAAATGTTCTGAAGTGTATTGATGGTTGTCTCAAGATGGCTTTAAAAGTATCATGCCATCCTCCTCATAATTATATTCTCTTTTTTTATGAGATTTTACAGGAAACTAATTTTATCTCTTTTTATATAGAAAAGTATTTCTATAGAAAGTAAACTTGTTGAGATTATTAGTTATCTTGATACAGGGAAAAGTAAATTGATTTTCTGGATGCTGATCCTGGATTAAGTTTTAAATTGTGGAATTTTAACACTAACTTTGGTTGCTGGTGTATGAAAATAGTCAGGTGAGGAGAAATGGGAGTCCCAGTATTTTTTCCAAGCTCTGATCTGTACAACACAGTTAGGAAGACAGAACTTTGTGACCTCTGTGTGTGTCCTTGGGATTGGAGTTCCTCTTCCCAGTGCTCACAAAGTGTTATCAGATACTTCATGCCTGCTCCCAACACAAGAGGGCCGGAAAAGGGATCTTCCTCCTGAAAGATAGCTTAAGATGCTTGGTAGTCTTTAGCTTCATTCCTTATTTTCTTTCCCTGCCTTCTCACTGCTGGCATCCTTTGATCACCAAAGTGCCAGAGGAAGTGATGAGATATTTGGTATATTAGCCTGGTGCACCTCTTGCTTAATTCTATCACTCTCCAGCACTTGTTTAAATCAGAAATGAGTTAAACAAGATGTGGACTTGTGAAGAAAATTTTCTCCTTGGTGAGAGAAGTGGGGAACTGCTATTTACTTAATTTTGAGTCCCTGTGCTCTGTTGGATGTGATCCATTTCTGAGTTTTCTGAACTGTTTGGCCGAGAACATTTTTTGATATTGTTGGGGTCAGTACAGCAGCTCGAATTTCATCTGCTCTGCTCTTGAGTTGTGTTGTGGTTCTGGCCTTTGGCCTCTTAATGTAGACTTTGGCCTGGCTGTAGGCCACTTGTTTTCAAGATTTTTCCATTTCTGTACCTCTAGAAAAGTTTCTGAGTGAATGGATAATTTAAATTTACTGAAACTTGGTGATGTTGTTGGTTTTTATTCATTTTTAAATTGTCTAGATTAGTCTGTGACCCACAGGTTGAAACCAGTTGTAGAAGATTTAGGAAATAGTCCTTGGTGTTCACAGGACCTATGTGCTACAGACTCATTTATTATATTTTCCTGGGATTACAGAGAATTGCAATCAGTGATCCCAATGATCTTTCCAGCTTTGTCCCTGGCATGGAACATAAGTACGGAATTGTAGAAGGATTTAGGTTGGAAAAGACCTTTAAGATTATTGAGTCCAACCATAAAATGACAGTGTGTTTTATGTCACTAAATCTGTTTTTTGTGGGTTTTTTTTTTTTTTTTTTTTTTTTTTTTTTTGTTGTACTGATGTTTTCTCTTATCATTGGCTGACTACAAAGACTAGAAATATTGACTGGTGTTCTTGAATGCTCCTTTATCTAGGAGCTGACAAGCAGAGGAATAACCCCCCTGAGTTTGCCAGTCTTGTTTTCTATGGGGAAATACAATGTGAAGGAGGAGAACCCTCTGTCTTTGGAGGTTTAAGCCTGAGAAATATAAAATGAAGGTAAGAATTCAGGATGTCTGACAACCATAAGCTCAGATATTGGCCTGTTTGCCAAGCATGACTGTTCCACTGTCATAATGCGGACTAGAATTCTTTAATAGCTGCGCTTCACTGCTTGTAAACTAGTGAGTGATTATTTCATCTTCTGTTGGTATCATTCATCAAAGCAGTCTGGGCTGACAAGGCCTGGAAAACTCTCAAGGATTTGCTGCTCTTAATGCAGCGTGCTACAATGGGACCTCTCTTGTACAACAATGTTGCTGAGTACCTCTAATACCACAGTCTCTATTGTTACTGACTCACTAAATCATAGGAGCTTCGTGCTCCTCCCCATCTGCCTCGTTTGAACTGATTGCAGCAAATTCCCTCTGTGTCTTGCATGTGAACATTTGAAGTTGATTATATTTGTTGACATTAATAGCAAACAGTAGTTGTTTGCTGCTTTTGTAAAAACTCAGACCATTTGCTTAAAATAGAAAATAAAATTAGTTCTGTGAGTATTTTGATGAACTTAGCTGTTTTCCAAAGTATAAAAAAATCACTGTATTTGAGAATGTTTTACTGCTCTAATTTATTGAATTTATTAGATGCTTCTTCAGCTTTCTTCAGTTCATAGAAGTTCAGTCTAAGAACCACAACTTGCTTTCTTTTTGTTCACAGAGATTTGAAAGAATAACTTTATAACCATCGATAACCATGTGAATTTTCACCTGGCTTGATTCTCAGCCATATTAGAGCTTAGATTTTAGACCACCCATAAGCTCATGGCAACTCTCTGTTTCTAAATAGTGCAAATCACTGTTACTTTTTACAAGCAGGCTCAGAATTTGTGCACAAAAGGGCTTTCCAAGCCCATGTGTGTTTAGACCTGATCTGTGACCGAGACTGTGAGTACAGTGAGTATAAACCACGTCCAGCCCTAGGGTTACTTCTACCCTGCCTGTAGCAGAGCTTGACTCAGTCATGGGAGTCTCCTTTGGGATGCATTTCTTCTTTCTTTCCAGGTTAGCTTGGCTCTTCAGCCTCAGCAAGTGTATGTCTTATACAAGAGAACAACTCAGCTGGTTTGTTGCTTGTGCTTATTGCAGTCATTCAAAGTCTTTTGCAGGTATTTCTGAAAAGTCACACCCCTTTATATCAGACACAAGTGATTGTCTCACAGGTGACAGTGTGCACAGCTGTGCAGGCTGAAGACAGCCAGGGCTCTGTCACTGGACTAATTGCTTCCCAGTTGAGTCATGAGCCTCAGCAGGTTTGACTGATCCATAAAGACTTGAAGTGGTTCATTCTAAGAGAAAGAGCTGCAGTCTGATATGTGCTGTTCAATATAGGCACAAAATAAAGACTATAGTGGGGGAAGTTATTTGTTGAAAATTGCTCAGTCAGCTCTACAAGAAATAGGCAATAAATCCGCTTGACTGTCTTCATTAAACCCCAAAACATCTGTTGCAACACTTTTTATGGTTACTGAAGAAGGTATTATGTCTGACTGTAAAACTTACAGATAACATAGCTTTAAAAATTTATTGCCTGTTTTACTAGTCATTGATAAATAATTTCTGAAAGGAGGCTTTGCAGGGCCTGATCTGTGGAATTGAGAGATTTGGGGTTAAGAGTATCTAGGTCTTTCAAGGAGAGTCTGTTTGAAGATTTGATATCAGATGATCTTCTGAGCTCATAGCCAGCTATTGCTAAGAAATGAGGACGAGCTAGCCAAGTATGGACAATGGGAGAAGGAAAACAGAAAACTCCCTAAAGGGGTTTCCCAGGCCCTAATGTCAGCCATGCAGATGAAACTTGGTATCCCATCTTAAAAATAACTGTAACAAGAGAAAGGCTCTACTTACCCAAATTGCCGCATGGCATTTAATAATTTACTGTAGCTTCAGGAAGTGAATCTGGAAACAAATATATCAGGAGATAGGGCAGAGCTGGAGCTGCTGTTGCTCCATAGTGCAAGTCATACAGAAGAGTTCTGAGCCTACATTTTTTAATACATGAAAAATGTTACATGTAGCAAAGAACGTAATCCACAGCGGATTAGAGATCCATCATTAGTTTTTGAGTGCTTTCAGTGGCAAAATGTAACAAAAGTTCTTTGAAAAGGCATGTAAGCAACTTTGCTCCTTTATCATACTTCTTAGAAAAATGTAAAACAGAAAATGCAAACAAAATTAACCCCCCTGTTTATAAATAATTCATTCAATGAGGTTTGTGAAAGAGGGGTTGGAAAACTCCTTTATTTCATCTTTGGTATTTTGAAAGCTGAATAGAGTGCAGCTTTTCTGTTACAGACTTCTTATTAAAAAATTATTTCAGCCTCAATATGTATACTTTTTGGTGACAGTGATGTTTTTTGTTACCTCTGATTATTTTCCTAAGCAAAATCCAAGGAAGTCCTTGCTGTCAGTACTGATTCTTCTTGTGGTAAGGAATATTTTTGGTCTGAAAACTAGGTAACTAATCAGTCTTGGTCAGTCTCAGTAGAACCACTGACTTCTGTAATTTCTTTTGTTTCATATCATGACAATATTTTGGATAAACTCCTAAATTTCCAGGGAACTGTTAATTCTTTTAGTGTACTTGGATATCTGACAACAAAGCCTAATTGTAATTTAGAAGACTTTGAAGCAAATGGAATGACTTCGACCTGAGAGCTTTGGTGGTCTTTGCCATCGCTGTTGTTGATGGTTGCTGGTGCCAGGGCTCACTGAGGCACGCCTAGAGCTGTCCCAGGGCTCACTGAGGCACGCCTAGAGCTGTCCCTGTGCTGCTGATCTGGCTTCTGTGCAGGCACCCCGGAAGGGAGAAGGGAAGGGAGGCAGCAGAGGAGTGGTGGGGCTGGATCTGCTGCCCATGCAGCTGGCAGGAGATGCTGAGCCTTGCACACAGACAGCCATGGGCGATATCTGCTCTTACTCTGGGCCAGTTGCAGAAGGATCCTCACAAACTGTTATTGGGACTCCTTGGACTAATGAGGGAGCAGGATATGTTGGATTGCTCATGACTGATCATCTGGTCTCCCTGTCAAAACTTGTTACTGAAGTCTGTGTATATGGGCAAAATTCCCTTTTAACTTCAGTGAGAAAGCTACAAACTGAGGCAAGCAAGTCCCAAAATCTGGAATTTGAACCAATTAGTTGGTCTGTATTTTCCCCACTTTTCATATATGTATATGTGTGTGTATATATATCTAAAATAACTGCTCACCATTAGGAAGATTATGTACATATTTCCTATAAGATATATCTTGTTTTATGCCAAGTCATTATAGGAGTGCAATCCTTGTAGTTAGGCTGATTGCAGCCCCGCCGCCCCACCCAGGACCTTGAACAGTAGTTTCTTGAGCACTCCGGGATCTCCCTTGCAAGCCCAGCCCCTGCCAGGCTGGTTTTTGATGAGGTGACCCAGCCATCAGCTGCTGAGGCACAAGGTCCCTGCAGCTCTTGCTGCACTTAACCTTGTGTTTGCATTGCACTGAAACTCTTCAACCAGGTACTTACATGACCGTCTCAGTGTCCTCATTTCCCACAGAACATTGAACCATCCACTTAATATCTCCTTTCACTCTACCCAAGCTTTAACTTGAATCCCAGTTAAAAGTTCTGTGATGCCTAATAATGTATGTCTGGTAACTTGCTGTAAACTCACTGTGAACTCCTGATGATTTGGTGCAACAGAAAGAAGGCATATTTCCATTGAAAGTACTTTTGTTCTTTCCATTTGTTCTGAAGACAAATGCTTCAGAAATAGCTCTAGTGGTTGGGTTTACCTCTGCAAACCTGAGTTTTTTGATACTGAACAATTTCCGTTCAGACATTACTAATTAGCTGGAGGCTCATGATAAAACAAGGAGGTGTCAAATATGGTAAGAATCTTTAGGGAGGTTGCTGTGTACCTGCCCTGTGTGTTTGATTAGGGAACACTTCTAAAGCATAGGAGAGAGAGAAGCTGTCATTCTTGCCTCTAATGGGATGCCTCAGAGATGGAGCTGTTAACTGCTCTAGAGACAGCACTGTGGATTTCCCTTTTGAAAGTGTCTTGAGAGATAATTTTCCTTCCCCAGATCCCTGGTGACATGAAGGGCTCAAAAGCATGTGTCTGACTTACAGCCCCTCAAAGTCTTCTTATCCAGAGGAAATCTTCCCTGGAGTCTCCATAAAGATACTTGTAAAGAAAAGGAGCTCACTGCTTGCACAGGGCCATAAGATCTCATAAAAAGGAAAAGCTTTGCACAGTAGAGGATTTTTCTTTTTTTCATATACCCCCCAATGACTGAAATCAGTAAAAAATAACCCAACTATAGCCCATCACACAGCAATAGACAGGACTTGAGTTAGACAAAGGTTTTAGCTTTATATAAACCTTTGTGTTTTATATAATAGCTGCATGTCACTGTGAAGGACTCTAAAATGGCTTTCATCAAGAGGGATTTACATGAACACTGAAAGACAAGGTGATACTGGTACTGACTTGTTTCTCATACAGTCTTTGTCATTTTAGCAGTGTCAAAATTTCTTATAGCCTAGATGTTTCAGGAAGGCAGATAGGTACATATAAATGGTTCTTCCGAATGTTTATAAGTTTTGGGCTTATAAATTGGAGTTTAGAAGTCAGTCTTTATCTGAAAAAAAAATTAGTCACTTTCCAGTAAAGCTGTATTTTTTTAAACAGAAATACTTTAGCCGTTCTAAATTTTTAGACCATTTTATTGCCTATCACTGTATGGGTTCTGATATGATGCTCTCTAATAATATAATCTTTCTGCTCTGCCTACTTGTAACAAGCATTGTGAGAATTAATTAACAAGTCCCAATTAGAATATTCAGCAAACTCTTAGACATTTTACTCCAAGAGATGTTGCCTTGAAATGCTTTTCTTTTCCCCATATGCATTAGAATGAAAGGTCAGGAAAAAAAGTTGGTGTGTGACACCAGGGATGTGTGTTCAGATGGTGGGGTGAGGGTTGGCTGCCACACCACTTGTGAGTCTATGAAATTGCTGTTTTTATTGCCTTTTGATGGCTTTGCACCAAAAGTTTTCTGAGCATAGCTGTCCCTTCTCTACTGGTGTCAGACTTCAAAGCTGAAAGAGAAGCTAACAGCATGATTTGTGAGAAAACTAGCAAGGTCCTGTCAATCTGTAACCACCTGGTTGCATAGTAGTACCTGTTTTGAGAATATTTTCATCTTTGTGGTTTTCTGCAGATCAAACACTAATACTTAGTTGGTTCATCACAAAAAATAGCAGGACATCAGTTCATATGGACTACTTTTATTTAAAATAACTCTTGGCTTTCATAGTAATCATCCTTGGTCTTACCATTACTTTTTTCTGGCTTTTCTTTAGTTACCAGGGATCAGCTACAGGACCTTCTTTGGTAAACGTATAAAATGACCTAGGTGGCAGGCTCTTGCATGGAAGGAATTGATATGATATTGATAAAAGGCTGTTATTTTATATGTCTTGAGAGTGCCAATTTGATGAAAACTCCCTGGCCAAGTCCATCAAGCCTTTCAATTCTTTTCTGTGACCTTTCCCAGTCCTTGCTTGTAAACCCTCTGGTTTACATTTGTCCTCCGAGAGCTATGCTGAAGTAGGGTTTGGTCTTGGTATCTCTCTGTAATTTTCTAAAGGAAAATAAATGACTGCACCATTTCTGTTTACCTTTTAGACTGATCTTCATTTGCTACATATCTTTGATAGCTGCCAGAAAGCATTTCCAGCTTCCTCGATGGTTGAGTTTATCTCCCATCAGATCTCATTATGTTCTGCAGCTTTACTGCCCTAGGAAGCAAGTATATGTATTTCTTCATCGTGTTATTGTTTTTTGCTCCTTTACAAATATAATCTCTTCTATTTTTGTCCATTTCTGAATGTGTGGGTAACAGCAGTTACCCAGAGCACTTGCTTTGTATTCTGTAAATCATTGCACCACAAACCAATTCCCTTTTTGTCTGTACTGATGTCTCTTTTGCCCCTCATAGTCTTGTCATCACACGTTCCTGCATCATGAAGTGCTTTCTTTAGGCTCATCTCTTGCCTTCCCTACCACTCCAGACTTTACTGATGTTTTTTCTCATCTATCCCTTTCTTTTTTCTTGTCCGCCTTTACTTTTGGACCTCCAATCTTCTCCTACCGGGACAGCTGCAGTCATCAGATGTGTGAGATGCAGGATGTCTGTTGCCTTAGTACTTTCAGAAAGGTGATGTGAAAAGTAAAAGGACACAAACCCTCACATTGCTTAGTAATGAGGGGAGTCAATGTGCAAGGGATCCTTGCACCAGAAGAAAATCCTTGTCTTCCTCACACAGAAGAAATCTGAGGACTTCACCAGGAGGAAGACACATTCCCCACACCTTTGCATTTCCTTTGTATCCACATTCCTCTCAGGCTGGATGCACATAAATGTGCTTATGTGGCAAGTCAAAGCAGGAGCCATATAAACTGTCTCAGACCACCCAGATCTCAAAGTCACTGCATGTGCATCTTTATTATAGCAATCATGCTTTCAGATTTTATATACCTGCTATCCGCATTTTCTCTCTCTCTCTCTCTCTCTATCTAGGCTGTATTCCCTATTTAAAGTGAAAGAACTGATGCCTCTCATATTTAAGATTTTTTTTTCCCACCTGTGCATTAGCACAGCTGTAACTCTAAAGGCTGCACTTCAAATGAGTGCTGAATTCTTACATTGTTTGCAGCAACAAGCACTACAGTGATAAAACCACTTCCATCATGGACTCTGGCTTGGCTCTTACCTCCCACTGGGCATCCCTTTCATTTCCACTGTTCGTCTTTAAACAGCATATCTTGTCTGCGGACACAATGGAGAGACAAGCTCTTCAGAAATGTATGCAATAATAATCATCCTTTCTGCAGGCTTTTCAGAGTGGTGAGTACCTTGGGACCTGTCCTTCTGTAGTAAAATAGTGGCATTTAAAATGAACTTTATTTTAGGGCAGTAAGGTAAGACAGTGTCCGGGCAGTGAGGGAAGTATTTAATTATTAACTTGGCTATGTGAATTTCATAGGTAAACATGAAGTGATCCTCCTGGATCAAGGTGACAAGCCTATGGTGCTGAATCAGGAAGAATGATGAGTGTTAGTTTCTGCCCTGGGTCTACAGTGGTGATTAGCAAACCAGAAGAGTGTCAGTCTCCAGTTTCCTCATGAACATGGCACTTGAGCAGGGTAGAGAATGATGGACTTTTGGGTCTTCCTGATGTGAGGTTTCCTCTCTTAGGTTTCATGCACATTTTCAGTGCATTCATCAGTAAGTGAAAGGAACTTCTGTTGTAGGGAAAGGAAGAAAGCTTTAGGTTACTTTTTGTTTGCGACCTTTCTCTGTGATTATTTTGTTAAGTAGGATGGGTTTCCTTAGGTGGGAAGCCAAAGCAGGCACAAATGCTCTGTTCTTAATTGTGTACTTGGTAGTTGCTTGTTGATGAATTAACTCAGCAGTTTGGACATTCAGAGTAGGCTGTGGTTCAACTTACCTAACCAAAATGCTTTGGTTCTCTGCATGTGTGTGATAAGTGTCAAACTTTATGTATGCCAGTGGCTTCAAGACAGCTAATTTGGAGTCTCTGTTAGTCAAAATGCATATTTGAAGGCACTGTGCATCTGCAGACTAATGTTTTTAGCTTAGTTGAGGCCCTGGAGTGAGTTTGTCACCATTAAATGAGTGTTGTTTGCAAGATCTGAAAAATAACAACTCCAGATCCGTGCAGCCATTGTCATGTAGCTACATTATGTGAAATTTATTCTGTGTCTTCCAGTTCTCTGAAGATTTGTGTTGTTTCTGCAGGGAACAGATTATAGCATCCAGTAGCTATAAAAGATCTATGGGAAATTAAAGTTACTGGGAAAGTATTTTCTCCCTCTTCCTCCGGTTTGATTTGCCCTAGTTTTCTATCTGTGATGGAAAAATGTGTACCACATTACCATTACTCTAAAATAATTCCTGCTGCTAAGCAGTGCAAGTTTGATGTGACACAGTCAGTGTTGAGAGCATAATGATCTGTATCATACTGTCCTTGAGTGTGCTTCTTTGTATGTCTGTCTTGTTTGGGTTCATTTTATAAACTTTTAGTATCTTCTGTTTCTAGTTTTTGTATTAAAAAAAGAATTAAAAAATTCTTACGCTTTTTTACGAAGACAGAGAAAGGGATATAATGAAAGTTTATTTTCAAATACTTTTACTAGGGAGTGATCTCTATACTTTTTTATAATTTAACAGAAATTTAGGATTTTGGAAACAATATTAAAAAAATTCTTCATGACAGTAGTAGTAAGAAGAATAATCAAGTAGGCATCTCCCATAATCCAGGCTAGTCTATTGAGTAACCTCCTTTAGGTTTCCATCAGAGGGTCAAGATTTGGGTTTTGGAGACCAAAACACAGTGACATCTTCTAGCATTATGACTTTTAGAAATATGTGCCTTACGTGTGCTTTCACTTTTTTTGTTTTGTAGGGTATGTAGAAGATCCAAAGTCTTGAACTTATCTACTAAATATAATTTTCTTCCATTGTTATAAGTAGAAATATGGAAATGCATACAAATTTCACATAATGTACAGGGATATCAAAAACCATCTTGTGCTATTGATGTGAACTCTTAGTTAGATACTGGCAGATTTTACACTTGCCAAAAGCTGAGGTTTTGGGGTGGGAGGAGAAAATAGATAAATTTAGAGTGAAATGCAAGAAATTTTTCACAAAAAGAAATGGAATTAAAAATGTATTGCTACACTTCTGGCAGCATCTTCACATAAAATATTTTGACTTTTTGCTTTTGAAAGAGATGTAGTTCAGGGATGAACTCTAACAGTTGTTTATGTAAAACTGTTGCTGGGAAGTTTTTATACCTTTTCCAACTTCCCCATATCTCCAGCGATAACCAACAATTCTATCCCAGTTTTTGGCTCGAAGAATTCTCTAAACTAAAAGGAAATATTGTTGAAAAAATAAAATATCAAATAGAATTTGACATTTGCATTAAATATTTGGTATTTAAGAAAAAAATGTTTTAAAGAAACATTCCTTTTTTCCTCAGTATTTTGTTCCTGTAGTGGATTTTAATTTTTTAAAGTATTTTGCTAAGCCTAGCTCCAGCTATAATTCTAGGAGGTGTAACTGGTAAATAATCACAGATAAATGAAATATCTCTGCACATTTCTGTATGTGCAGACACCTGGCATTGTGATATTCCCTTCAGGGAGGGAATACA
Source organism: Anomalospiza imberbis (assembly GCF_031753505.1). Taxonomy (NCBI): domain Eukaryota; kingdom Metazoa; phylum Chordata; class Aves; order Passeriformes; family Viduidae; genus Anomalospiza; species Anomalospiza imberbis. The sequence continues at coordinate 8,451,776 of NC_089688.1, read as the reverse complement.
TTGTGAAAAATCGAGTCTGCAAATTATCTGTCATAAAAATGCTTTATTTCTGGCAAAGCTGCAAATGGGGTGTCTGTGTTGATGCATGCCCATAGTGTCATTAACCATGTTCCTTAATAACTATTAATTAGCTTTACTGGAGCTCGTGTAGTCCAGATTAATTACAGTGGGAGGGCCAAGGACAGCTAAGAAGCTCCTTTATTTCACTGCTGCTGAGAGTTGAGTGCACTTAGGGAGTGGAGGCTGCATTTGGTTATTCTGTAACTCTTTGAGTTATGTTGGTTTCCTTGGATCTTTTTACCTGTCACGCCTGAAATATCACCTATTTACAGTGTCCAAATCATGACTGGGAAGAAGGGCATGATCCTCTTCCTTTGCATGCCAGTATGGAGCTTCCAGGACTGCACACAGATATAGTGCAGATACTGTTACGCAGATATAGTGCAAATCTGTTACCAGATTTTCCTTCATCTCTCTATTTTCACATCCAGTACCCTTGGTTGCAAACCTTGTAAACAAATGAGTGCAGAAAAGCAATGAGCTATTGGGGAATGCCCCAGTGGACACAAATGGGAATTGTAACAGGACAGGTGAGAAGAGCCTCTTCACAAAGTTTTTTCCCCATGAATCATACAGGAGCTCCCATTACACACGAATCTGCTCAAGGATGACTGTTTTAGTATATGCTGGGGTGGAATCCTCTTTATCAGTTTTAAGAACTAGAAACTTGTGAGTTTTTAAAATAGTTCCTCAATAACTATCACAGGATCAGTTCTGTTGACCCAAATCAAAGAAATACACCAGATGGATTAGCCATAATTACTGTTCATATGCAGCTTTGTTTGGGAAATTTCAGTATTTTCTCAACCTTCTTCTATTTCCAGATATTATCAAACAGTTTCTCCATAAGCCATGTTGAAAGTTAAGTAATATTTTAAAGTTACTGCTGAAGAGCAGTTGTTTTTCTCTCATTTTGGAGTATTTCATTATTTTATCCCTTTCTGAATGTGTAGTTCTGGTATCTGTTCTCCAAATTCCTCCTAGTAGAGAAGGCTTGCCTCTTGCTGTGCTGTCACTGATGTCTCCAGTATAAATGGTGTGAGTGGCTTGAAGAGGATACTGCAGCATCTCACCAGGAGAGAAAAACTTGCCTGTGACCCCTTACTTGCCTACTGTATTTTCCAAATACATTTTTGATACTTATACTGGAGTTGGACTTTGGATAAAATACAATTTTCTTTTTTGGATAAAATAAAATTTCTCTTTTGCTTCTTGTCCCTGTGAACCTCTTGCATCCTTACTCTGAATGAGCATTGCCATGACTGTTGGCTCTTCATCAGACATTCCATTGTTGATACACTGAAGTGTTTTAAACAGACATTTACTGTTTAAATACAAACAGTAATTACTGCTTGTTTTCTTTAATTCTCGTCCTGTTTTTCTCTAATTTGTTGAGAACACAAGGTTCATCACTTGTTTATTAATTTTGCAATGTTAGAGTTCTACCATTTTTAATGCTAAATTCCATATCAACATCAATTTATTGGAAATGTATTCTAAAGCCTGAAGCTCTGTGTTGCTTATAGGTTTTGAGTTTTGGTTTTGGTGTTTCATTATTTTTTTTTAAATGGAAGGGATAAAGCAGAACTGTTTGATGTTCTTGTAATTTATGCTGTAATAGTGAAACTCAGTTACTAATATAAGCCTAAAACTGGGAGGTACATTAGTTTAGGTAAACAAAGCTGTTACCATTTAATCTTGGGCTACTGTATGTGGCAAGCACATTTCTCTGTCTCTCAGGATTTTTATAAAGGTGCACAGACAGAAGTGAAAGAGAAAACAATTTCTGTTTCTGCTCCTTGTTTTTCTCTTGTGGAATGTGTTTGGAGAATTGTTTACCTAGACCGAATGCCTGGTTGGAACACGGTGGATTGTTTGGGCCTGATGGCCAAGAGATCCACCTGTGTCTGGATTCTGGAGAACAGGGTCATGTGTTGTGAGGGAGATAGATATGACAGAGAAAGTAGCATGTAGTTTTTAGTATCCTCTTTTATATAGTATATTAATGTATCATAGCATAATTATAATAAATAAATCATTCAGCCTTCTGAAATAAGTCAGACATCATCATTCTTCCCATTGGGTTCACCGGCATCTACAACAACTGTAGGTAAGAAGGAAACACTGTCTTATTCAGGTTGTTTTCTCATTAGGAGGGAGGATGGTAGGACCCGGAGAGAATTCTGCAATTCTCATTTTATAATGTAAGACTCAGGCTTCAAACTTCATTTGTATGTGACTTTCTCTTCCTGGATTTCAGTGATGCAGAGTAGAACAGTCTTTGACATTTTGCTTTTATTATAATAAATTTGTTCTTGCTCTTATTTCAAGTTTTTCTGTATTTTTTTCTTGATACCTGAAAGAGCAGAACATTAATTCTTTTAATATCAATCTAAATATGTAATAAATGCATGGTTGGTCCAGTCTGCAACTGGATTTTGTAAACCAGTAAGGACCAAATGGTCTTTGTTGCAACTGCATCCTCTCTGTCTGTGTGGACCTGAACCCAACTTAAAATGTGTCTTCTGAATAGTTACTCTTAGTGATTTAAAAGTCAGCATTGAAAACAGCATTTTTTGTGAAAAAAAAAAAAAAAAGATATCTATTTAATCAATATATTCAGAGTGCCTATTCCTTGTGTGAAGTTAAATAAAGCAAAAAGAAAAACTTCAATTTTCAATTATTTACAAGGAAGAGGTATTGCAGTGTCTTAGTAGGAGATTGTCTTTACATTGTAGATTCAGAGCCATTCCACTGTACCTTTTAGCTCAGATAGGATAAGACCTATTTTGTTCTCATTAGATTTATAATCCCAGAATTACTTTCAGCACAGATTGCTTAATGGAACAAAATTATGCAGACATCAGATAATAGTTGATTTTTACAAAATTGAAGATGTGAATATGACCAAACTTGAATATATATCACTCAGAGCCTTTTAAATTGTCTATTAACTCTTGGCTTCAGTAACATAAAATGGATATTAAAATGCAATTTAGCGATTAATCCTTGAGCTTTTCCATGTTCTTATACAAGGTTTTGTAGTAAAGTTGCAGTCCTAATTCTTTGTACAAAAACATTGTACATCTGTTGCTCAGAGTAGGCATGATATTGAGCTACCAAACATAAATTTCTCCAGCCTTCTGATAGACATTTAAATGTTTTTTGTTCATAAAGTGTGGGTATTATTTACCATCTTGTTTTATGAGGTATTCCTTAATGCAATGCAATTTTATTAACTACTGATAGAAAATTGGGAACTGAAAAGGGATACTCAGTCTTGGATGACTTGGATGACATTTCCAACTACAACGATAGTTTAGAGGACAGTTTTCTACATACAGGGTTGTGGCTCTGAGCCTGTGTCTCTGTCACTGTTTTTATTGTGGCAGTCAGTGTTAAAAAGGAGAAAGAGGCAAAGGTGAGAATTCTCTTCTACCATGGCAATACATGAAGAAGAAGAGTGGTGGCCTTGTCTTGTTCTGTGTGTGATTCTGTGCAACTATTATGAAGGCAGGTTAGTATGCTAATATGGAAGAAATATAGATTTTGCTCCAATAGCACATACTGTCTCTAGGATGTCATTTAATCCCAACTGTCCCCAGTCTGTAATTGAGCTGTAGCCATGACTGGTGCAGAAAAAGCTACTTGGCATACCGTGGTCTCACTGGGCAGCAAAAATATACAACCAATTGAAAGAACAGCTTGCAGATGTATTGCTATAAGAAAACAGAATTGCTTCATGACAGAAAAAAGTAGAAAAAATATATGTCTATTTGGGTTGTGCTTCTGCGTGGTGCATGAAACTGTGTTACTTTGTCACTTGGAGGCTGATTCTCAGTGAGAGAACAGATGAAATTCAATATGTGCTGGCTTTTAACCAAATTTTAAAATATGATAGGAGTTTGTAATTTTAACATTTCATTATACTTAATGTTGGAGGAAAACCAAGTCTTTGAAGTCTTGCTGGTTCACTGATGCATGTTGTGTAGCTGTCGTTAATTTGAACATGAGGTGAGCCAATGAAGTCTACAAAGGTCTTAAAACATCTAATCTGGTCCTCAAAGCCATGTATAACCTAACACTTAACACTGGTGGTGAGGTAATGGGTTTTGTTCATGGTGATGGACTTGATACAGGTTTTTTTATCCTAGGATATTAGTTTTTTATCTGATCTAGGATACTACTGCAAGATACAGTGTGAATTTTGTGATGCGATTAATTAATAACCTGCTATTTAATATTAGATTTAGGGTTGCTTATATGTTATAAAACCACTGACAGGACACCTGTGTTTAGTGATTTTGTAAATGTGTGCAAACCCACAGGTGTAATTTCACAGACGAGTTCCTCTGCACTGGGACCATGTGTGCTGTGCTCAAACTTTACATGTTCTTGTTGAACCAAAGTGGTACTCCTAGTGGGGTTTTTTTTCACCAAAATTATATGGGTGTAGAGATTTTTAAAATGGGAAACAACATTCTTGGATCTTTCTCATTTTGCATTCTTTGTGTGAAACATTTGACATCTTTCTTGAATTATTGTCATTGGTGAAAACTTCTGTCACAACCTGAAGGAAGCAGCCAGATAAGGAGTGAGAGTGAGAGTTGCTGGCACTGTTCAGATTCTTGGAGGTCTGTGATATTACTCTTTTTAGACTTGTCATAGGCCAAACTGTTTTGTCTGACACTGTTTAGATATGTCCAGATTCCTCTGCAGAATGTAATATCTGAAGAATATTTAACCTTTTTTCTTTCATACTGTTCATATGAGTAAGCCTTCTGGAAGATCTCACATGAATGTAATGAAAGGCTTTATGATTGTAGTTCTGCTGTGATTATTTTATAAAAGAGGAATTATAAGCCTCTAAGTTCTGCTGAATTCCCTTGTTAACAGCCCCCATATAGTAGAAAACTTATTATTTCCTAAGGGAAAAACTAATATAAATGATATTGTAATGTGCCATTAACAAGAAGGTGACAGTTTTACTTGCACTATTAGTTACAGGTTACTAATCATGGAGAACAAAATATTTCATGTGCACTTGACTATAATTAACCCCTTATGCCTTTCCCCAGTAGTCGTGTCATTTAACAAAGCTTCATTTGCAGCAGCTCAGTAACACAGCATGTGCTCCTACACATGCAAAGACCACTTCAGTGACTCCCTTCTGCTAAAGGCTGCTCATACTGCAGGGCAACTTGCAGGATCAATTAGTCCCTCTCTGGGTTACTTACTGCTGTTGCAAATTTTAAACACTAGACAGTAGGCAATTCTGCATTCCTGGAGTCTGTTACCACCTTGCTCTTTTAATTCTGTTTTGGTGTTAATTACTAGTTGCTTGGTTTGATGGCTACAACAACATGGGCATATATAGGACACTAAATGCTGTTTTTCAGGAGAAAACAGAATGCAGGTAAAATTGGACGAAACTGAGCATTAATCATTTTGCCATTGGTGTAGAGTTTGTGTCCTGCCTCTATTTTATATCCATAGCACTTGGCTGTATAATCGCACTGTGTCCTGCTGTTGTCTAAAGTTGAGAAGGAGGAAATGCCCCTTAGTCCTTTACTCAACTGGAGCACTCGTGCTGCTGATGGGCTACACAAAGGTAACCCTGTAAGGTGGTCCTGGCAACACCAAGGTGTAAAAGAGCCTGTGGCTGGGTGCTTTGCTGAGTTCCACAAGGCTGAGTTTTTTGACAATGTGAAACAAAGATCCAGGCAGGATCTAACATGTCATTCACTTGTTCCTGTTAGCCAAAGAGCCTGAAGTCTAGAATTGTAACTGTTCTAGAGAAAGAGAGGAGAAAGGTGCATGACTCAGCACCCTGCAGCTTATGTTGCTGGATGTGAAATTGCTTGAATAATCTTTTAACTGCAGATCAGTTGCTCAGCTCAAGTGATGCCTACCTGTCTGGTGTCTGTTTAGTATTATCAAGTGTGTTTTAAGTGTATTGTCATGTGCAGTGGTAAAGCACTTCCCTGAAAGCTCCATTTGCATGTTTTCTTTGCATGCAGGGTACCATCCTGTAGGTTAGATATGTAAATAGTTTTTACTTTATGATTGATATTTCCTGTAAACTTGTACATCCATATTTGCTCTATTGGATTGTAGTAGAGATTGATCAATGAAACAGTAGACTTCAAGAGCAACACAGAAACCACAATGAAGTTTTGAGAAATGTATGTGTATTTTTTCCAGTGTTGGAAACTTGCATTTACACTGGAAAGTTTAACTACTGCTGCATGGTTAAATTAAAAGAAGTAAGTGAATACTTAAAATTACTTCTATTTAAGATTTTTTAGATTAATTCTGTTTAAGAAACTGCATGCAGCATGAAAACTAGTTTCATCTACATGTGTTTTTTTCTATTGATTTTTATATTTGTTTAGAGAAAACTTTGGTCAATTTTTAAATTACAGGAAATTGCCAAAATAAACAATTATTCACAGGTTGGAGGATAACAGAGAGTTGGTAAAGTATATCTGTGCACTGAAACTGTATTCTCTTGTTGGCTGTTCAGATTCTCCTGGTCAGCAGGGTCCAGACAAAAATCTAAAACTACGTTGTGACTGGTTTGTCTAGACCAAATGAGATACTAACCCTCCCTTCTGCAGCAGCAGCAGTATGATGAACGTGTGTGGGATATGCCAAGACTTGCAATCTTTGTTCAGTCTAAAAGATTAAATCTTGTGTGGGGAATGGAGTACTTTATTTAAGGAGCAATTACTTCAGCTTCTTCCATCTACTTTAGTCAAAAGGAATAATTGATTCCTTTTCTCTTGGTGTGAATCTTGCTATTCAGAATGATATTTTGAAAATTTTCATAGTGCAAATTCTGTATTTCTTCATTGTTAAGCTGAAAGGATAACTGCACGCAGCTATCTAAGAAAGGTCACAGCTAGCTGGATCACAGATTTCTTTTTGTCTCTCTTCCCCAGTCATTTTACAAACCCTATCCTGCCCAACAGAGCACTGAGTAAGGCAGCAGCAGATGCCCTTGTTGCAGTGAGAGGAATTCAGGCTTTCGGTCATCTCCACCCTGGAGGGTGATTACATCCCATAAACACTGAAGACTTGTAAGCACTATGCACCAATGACTTACTCAGGCCTTGTATGTCTTCTTTCCTGTGCAGTATTTATTCATGAGAATTGAATTGCCTTTTAAAAAAAACAATTGCTAATGCTGTGTGACTTCTGAATTGGAGTAAACGTTTAAAAGCACATTAAAAATCAGGGCAAAACCAACTTGTGAAATAGAGGTTCTTTCTGTATGTATTGAAATAGTGGTTGATGATGTTGTAAGAAGATAATGATGTGAGATGGAAGTTCCTTGTTTTGCTGGTGATGTGACCTTATGCATTACATAGCTGTATTTTTATTGTGTTCATGCCCCTATTTTACTTTAAGAAGTATGATGGTCACTTTTCTCAAGTTCTATGAAAAGAAAGTTAGGCAGATGCTCTTAGAATAAATGTTAAAGATAGATACTATGAAATTAAAATTAGAATTAATATCTTGAAAGTTCGTGCTGGAAAGCAGTGATAAAATATAATTCTCTCTTGATGGTCACTTTAAATATAGAGGAGTTTGTAACAAAACAAAACCAAATTCCTGTTAAATTAAAATTAGCATTTCTGCACTGTTTTAATGACACAAGGGCTTTTTTAAAAGTTATTGAAGACCTATTTGCCTTCAGAAAGGTACACAATCACATCAGTATAAAGCCATAAATTCTACTGCATGGTCAAAGCTACTGACTTTGCTGAAGCATCTGGAGCAATTTGAAGAAAACAAGCTTTTCTTGCAAAATGAAGGATATCTATCTTATCGGGAGATGTTCTTCTAAATTTACCTGCACATTTACAATGCCAATTTCTGACTGCCCTCTGTTGACACAGCAGGTTAGGAAGGTTCTAACCCTGTCCATAGGCAAATTTCAATGGGAATGAAGATCTTTCATTAAGATCTGAAAGATTATAGTAGGGAAATGCCTCTGTGTATCATAAATGAAATAGAATACAATGGTATTTTGCAAGATAAGATTTCGGGTATAATTAATTCAGATGTTGAAAGCATGAAACGGAAGGATTAGTTTGGTCACCCTCCAAGATACACAGTATGTTGGAAGAATCCAAGAAGCCTGGTATGTTCATGAAACATGTAACAGGATTTTTGTACTCCTTGGCTAACGAGTGTGACAGGTGCAGTATGTTCTAATTGCTCAGAATTACACTGTTTGAGTTTCTCTTTCTTGTTTTATTACTATCAGATGCCAATCCTCTAAATGTGTTCACACTTCTAGTGACAATAAAACATGAAATTGTCAGTGTTTGTGTTTTACGTGTATCCACACGTGTGAATGTGAATATGTAGTATGTGCATCATATTAGCTTTGACTGCAGTATAATGTTAGTCTTCTTATAGGGAACTGGCTGCATTTTGCAATGTAACAATATTACATATGTGCAAAATGTTTATTTTTGCTGACTTCATGTTTACTGTGGAAGTTTGAAACATTTATTCCTTTCCCTTTCTTTTCCAACTTTTTTTTTTTCTGAATAAAATTAAATCATTGCAGGGCTTATTTTAGGTTTTACAGTTACTGAAACACTATTAAGTACATTTAAGTAACTGATCCAGCTTTAATTTCTCCTAAGCTAATAGTTTTTCATTAGTATTGTCCATTTTCTTCTGAACAGAGGGGTATCTGGATTACAGAGGAATTATCAAGCACTGTTATAAAAAGTGGGAAGGGCTGCCTGTAACAACACTAGGTGCTCTAAAGAAAAGCAGACAGTGTTTTACTGACATCTGATTGTTCAGTTACAATAATAGCTTTCATGTCTGCAGCAGTACAGTGCCAAGTCGTGTAGAACATATGCATTGAAAGTAATTTTATGAGAGATGATATAAACTCTCAGAATCCGTACTCCGTAAGGCTGGATTCCATTAAATGAAATGTGCAGTTTATTCAAGACTAACAACTTTCTTTATGCTTTGGAGAGGCTGAAAACAAGAAAAAAATCTGGTAAGATTGCCAGTGTTCACTGACATGGGAGTTGAGAGAGTCCCTCCAAATGAGCCCAAAGTTCTTTGAAACAGCATGTTGTTAATGATCAAAATTATATAAGATTAGGCCTGCAAAAGATTGGCTTTATGTAATAAAAAGGTGTCAAGCCACTTAGCTGGAGCTAAGAGAAGTAAATTAATGAAAGGCAGTGAAATCAGGTCTCCAGTGAGTACGGCATCCACTGATCAATACAGCGCGTTAGCAAGTGCTGGGGAGGGGTCTGTTTGGAATGCTGATGGCGAGCAGCCCAGTGCAAACAGCCACCACCAGCTGGGGAGCTGCTCCTGTGTCCTCATGTGCCCCCTGCAGCCCGGGGCCATCGAGCCAAGAGGGCTGGCTGAGCCTCTCCTGCCTGCTGCTGCACTGTGTGCAGGGAATGGCACAGAGGTGGTGATGAGAAGTGGGTTGCTGGCTCAGAGTTTGTGATTTCAGTAAGACCCTTTTCCAAGTGGGGAATGCCTCTGTCTAATTGAGACATAGAGAATATTATCCCTATGGTCTCAGCCAGATGTAAGGGGCAATTGCCTTGAGTGGTCAGCAGTTGCTGTTGGCCCAAGGAACCAAGGCTTTTACCAGGACTTCTATAGTTTCACATTTAATTTGCAAAATCTTTCAGGTACAATTTACTAAAAAAAAAGACTATCTGAGGCCTTATAGCCTGTGTGCCATAGGGAAATATGTGTGACAGTTGAATTTTGCAGCTCGAGATTTTCTCCTGTTTTCAGACAGTGAAGTAGAATCTGATTATTAAACTGCTTATGCAAAATGCTGCTGCAACTGAGCAGTCCCTTGCAGTGACAATTGTGAAAGGATTTCCCAGTTTGTGAAGAGAATCAGAGCTCTTGAAAGGGTCATGGAGTAAACCAAGGGAATGATCTTTTAGAAAGTTCATGCCTTAAAAAAGCTGTCATAGCCATGTGTCTTGCACCGAGTTTGACAGCCATATTACAGACATCCAAAATTAGAGACAGCAGTGTTAATAGTGAAAGTTATAGACAGCAAGAGTTAGATAGTTTTTTACTGTCTATGTAAAAAAAAAGGCTTAGAGGCTTCAGTATCATCACAAGGCTTTAATGCCAATTAGCTGCTCAATTATATTTATTGTAAGTAAATTAAGAAATAAGATTACAATGGAAGTGACTATACATCTGAAAGTTCCAGCTGAAATATGCAGAAGGAAGACCTTGTATTTCTGGAGTTTTTTGGTGTAGGAGTAAGTGGAAGGTTATTTTTCATTTTTGCCCAAGGTGGGTTGGGAGGAGGAACAAGATTTTTTTTGCCTGGGTGATGACAGCTCTGGCTTGTAAAGAGCCTGAGGTTCACATTGGAGCTTGTCAGTTCAATTGTTCTGAAAAATATGAATACAAGAATTATCTTCACTATATTTTTATTGCTGTTGTAGCTAGAGATCAGTACAATAGTGTCTCTTACTTTTTGATCAGTCATCTGTATAAAATGCTGCGTGTTTTAAATTGTTCAAGTTCAGGAACTCTTCAGAAGTGTGTAGATACTAGTTCTCTAAATATTTCAACATTTTTCATTTTTTTACTTTCATGTGAAGCTATTTTAAAAGAATTTGCCAATGTCTTTGCAGGGAGCAATAATAAAAATAATAGTGAAAAATTACAATATGTATCATTCAAATGCAGGTCTGGGAGGCAGAAACTTGTGGCATTTAATCTCAGTACTAAAACTAATCTTTCTATGGCATTTTCTTCTCCTAGGATTCTCCTAATTTTATTAATACAAGAATTATTTTTATTGCTAACGGTCAGGCAGCAACCCATACGTTTTAACAGTTGATCCTTGTGCCTCATTGGAGCCCTTAGACAAGGAAGGGTTTTAATTTTCTTCACTCAATTAAGAACATGCTGTGCTTTCTGGGGCTTGGATTCTGGAAAAACCCTGAATTCTTTGGTCCATTGTGCTTATGACTTGCGCTATACACGTGCACACACTACCTGTATCTGTCTGCATATGTTTTGGTAAGGATTATTTGGGAGCAGAATGGAAAAGGCTAAATCCAGCTTACTTTGATGTCAGTGTCAACCAAATGCTAGTCCCAAGAAGTATCTTCAACAAATAGTAATCAACAGTAATCAACAAAGCGTTATTCCAGATTTATGCTTTTAAAACTATCTGTGAGGTTAAACGACCAATTGGTTCAAGAGACTGATTGCCTTTACCTGACTATTCCTTAGGAATGGACTGTTGAGATAAATGCTGTTAATTAAATACAAAATCCTTTTCTCCATTGTGCAGAAACAGCCTTGCCACTGGTCCTTCTCCTAATCTTGTTATAACAGTCCCCTGATAGGTCTCATTAGATTGTCTTGTTAGCTGATACAGAGTATTTTTTACAGCAGAACACACATAAAAGTTAATGACTTATAATGTGTCTCAAACACTAATGTTTTCTTTTATTTATTCACTTTTGTTCACTGTCATTGTCTACTTCTTTTTGTTCTGTTGCCCAAACAAAAGCCATGTGTGAAAACAGTAATTTATTTACTTTGATTAGTTTTTATTTAATCCGTCATGGTTTATTGGATTTAATTACTTTTAAATCATTAACTTAAACTGAACGATGTGATGGGGAGAGAAAAGCCCTGAGTGTCTTGTACAGTGGGAATGGGACATGCCATGAGCTAGTTCCTGGTTTGCTTTGATGGAGAATACCATCTATTTTGTCAGGAGAATTTATGGAAATATTGTCACCTTTAATTGCAGTGTGGCATCATCTCAGTTTCTCTCTGTGACTTTCTCAGAACATCAGCTGCAGAGCAGCCTTTGTTATTTGAGAGGCTCAGAAGACAAAGGCCTCTTGAAAAATGACCATTTGTAAAAAGGAGAATGTGTATAAAGTAATTCCGGTATTTGGATTTGTCCATGACTGTGCTAATTGAGTTCACTAGATGGCCTGTGGAAGGTGTGTTTAAGTAAAAGTAGCATGATTGGTATGGTAGTCTTGTTAACAAGAGATTTATGAATTGCTAACCATCAATAACTTAATTAATTACTCTGGTACCTATTAAACTCTTTTGTTGCTGAACTGTGGCTTAGATAGTGCTGTTAGTGTGAGATGTTTCTTTAAAAATTTCTGGCTGGCCTCTGAGACTTTAAATTAGCACACAAGATGAGGTGCATGATTGCTGTAATTGAAGCCTTATTGCAAATGTTCACCTTCACTTTTTGTGTAGGACATCTGGTATATTGTCTGCTTTCCTGGAGACCAAGAGTTTTTTGACTTTGCAGAATGATTCCAGCACCCTTCAGAAGACAAGGACCTCACATTCTCCCGTTTCTCAGAAATCACAGTAGCAGAGCTACCTGCTACTGCTCAGCTCTTTTTTGCCTGGTACTCAGTCTCTACTTTTCCTTCTTCCAAATTATCCTTTTGCTTTTGAGCCTTGGTTGAAAATTTGAGGAGTCAGAGTCTGGGGATTTTCCTCTTTCTGCTTAGAAATCTTTTGATGAAATGAATGTATCCGAAGAAGGTGATGTCAACTAAATTGATACTTTCCACCAAAGACAGATAGCAATGTTAGGTGTAGCATCAGGTGCATAACTCATCTGTCCTGGCTTCCAAATAATCTTATTTTTTCAAATGTAATTTTATTCTGCTTTCTTGCTCCATATTATGCACATGATAAATCCCCAACTAGAGTTGGCTCTCTGAGGAGGAATATGGGTAGAAAAAATGATGACACTCTTTAGGCAACACTGCATGTTCCCATTTATTTTTCACTTTTGCATGGACACAGTTTTATTCCATTTGGAGCTGCTGCTCTAAGCTTTCTACTACAGCATTTGTAAATATGTCCGTGACACTGGTGCAGTGCTCAAAGAGGGAAGGACGAGCGTGTCCTCGGAGAACAGGGTTGGGAGCTCTTGCCAAAGAGCTGTAAGATTTAAGAAGCAACGGCTGATTGCTTGGCAGATGAAAAGTGGGTGGGCTGGTTCAAGTGTGGGTGCTGGCACGAAAGAAGAAATAAAGCTGAGAATAAGTACAGGAAACAAGTGTGCAGGTAGGAGGAACAGGAGAACTGTTTACTCAGCAACCTCAGGCAGAGCAGAATCACAGTGGTCTTGGGGGTTTTTGCTTAACTGGTCAAGTGCCACAAGTTTACTGCCCAAGCCTTTTTAAAATATAAAATGTGTATGGGTTTGATTGGGTGGATTTTAGCATGAATTATTATGTATGGTTTAATTTGAATTAAGGGTATTCCTACAAGCTTTTTATGGGTATGACTAAGTGGTCAACTGTTCTTATTTCTATTAAATCTGAGTTCAGACCAGGCCTTAAATATCAGCTGGCTTCTGCAATGTGTGGTTAGGCTTTTATCTTCTTACAATTTTGGGGTTTTTCTGAGAAAAGCTTGTACTTTTTATTTCTTCTGACTTTGTGCATAGGTACAAGGAATGGTGAAGTCTTCATTGAGGCAAGTACAAAATCTCTTTAGTATATACAGGTTTTAGAGATCCAAGTTCAGCATTATACTGTGCAAAAGAGCACTTGATGAAATGTGCTTGAAACACAAAGAGCTGGTAAAGCTGCTTCTTTTGTGTAGTGTAATAAGAACAAAAGGCATGACTGATTACTTATATTTTGTTCTAAAAGACAAAAAGTCTATCAAAGACATCAAGATACACTTGAACAACAGCCATTCCAGGTTCTGCCTTCTATAAAGTGTGTAGTATGGGCCTGCAGTATGAAAACGCTTCCCATTTCCTTGGTGCGCAGAGCCCTGAGGATATTCTGTCTATGAATATATGATGAATTATTCTATGGGAAATAACAAATGTTTTCTTTCAGCCCATATTGGATTTTTAACATGCATCTGCTACTTCACCAACAGCCTCCCATATGCTGCCACAAAATCATAACTTGCACATTTTCGTCTTGGAAGCAAATGTTACCTATAGGCCTTGGCTTCTGCCTCAGAGTCCCCAAGAACAGTTATAAAATGTTTGTTTAATTAATTTTTTTATGGGATACAGCTTTTGTTTATTTAAAAGATATTGAATGTAATAATATCCAGGTGTCTGAAACTTCTACCAATGCTAACAGCAGAGAGTTCACAAGTATTATAGGCTGAATCTTCCAGGACCGACTGCAGGATCAGTCACCTGCAGGAATATGGTGAGTAGCTCCTGCTGCTACTGAAGCTACTGCATGAAGACTGAGCATCTGACCACCTGTAATTCCTGAGAGCTGGAGAATATTTGGCATCTCCTGTAGATGCAAAAAAATCCTTCATCTCACCTTGCAAAAGTTCAGCCATTAAATCAAATGGTACTTTCACAGTTAGCTAAGCCCCCATAAAATGTGAATGGCTAAGCTTTTAAAAAACAGTTCTTGCAGTTTTTAAGACCTGTAGGTTAGAAAGAGGATAGAGCCATATATTTAGGAACTGAGAGTTACCCAAATTTTAAACGATTAACACTTCAGAATCTATCCCCGCTTTGCTTGTTTGATTAAGTAGCAGGTTCTGTACCTCACCCTGGCAATAGAACTGACAATGTCAGTAATGAGAGATAGAACCTGTTTATGCTTTACAGTCTCTGCCAAGAAGAGACATTGAAGAGCAAACCCAAATTTCTTTTGCAAGTCTCTGATCACAGTGGTAAAGCACTAAATGACCCAGTGCAGAGCCAGCACATTTCTGTGGCTTCTAGACCCGATTCTGTGAGCCTGACCAAACTCCATGTGGGTACAGTGGAGTGTCTCCTAATGCCCCCTAATTTTGCCAGAGTTTTCTGTATGATTTACCTCAGAAGTATTATTGCCACTTACAGAGGGACTAGCTTTAGCTCTTGGTGTCTGTTGTGTGAAGCCAGACGACTACATTTGCTTCCACAGTCTGCCAGAACCTGAATGATTATAGCAAATATAGGAGACTGGGTGTACAAACTGCAGTGCAGTAAAGCAGAATAAAGTGTAATGGCTAAAGGAGAAGTGTTGTTAGTTCTTCGGATATCAGTGATGAACAAGTCCAGGGACTTTTACTGCCTGGTTAATAAAAATGCTTCCATTTGGGAAAGGAGAGGGATTTGTATTCTAAGTGCTTTTAATCTAAGGGCTAATAAGATGTTTGATCTGGTCCTATTCTTGCAAGCATTTTAAGAAGTAAAGTAAGAACTGTTACTAAAAAAAAATGTAATTACGAAGAGGGGTAAAAAGAGATAATTGCATTAGTGGACAGGTTTTTTTACTTTTTCTGTTTCCTTTTGAGTTTATTACCTCATGGATTTGTTCAATTTCTTTTTTCACTTGTGATTTTATTTTTTCTTTGTTGCTTTTCTGTATTTATAGTGTTTTCATAATAAGCATACTTACACCTAATTATGTCATCCTTCCACTGACACCTGTAATTACAGTTATGATGTGTAATGATATCCATGTTAAATTTAGTGGGGGAAAATACAAAGGAAGACCATACCAAATGAATCTAAAAATGAAATTATATAATAATACAATAATACAATTCCCCTCCCGCAAACAGGGGTGATTGAATTAAAAATTAAACCAGTTGAATTGTTACTAATCAGACAAGTCTTGTTTCAATAGTATTCACTTCCTTTTCTTTTTTAACATGAAGAAATCGCGTTCAGTTTCCTTCTCAGATCACATTTCTGCTTTCTCAGATTCGAAGACTAAATTTTAGGATTTTTCCCTGGCCAATAGTTATGCAATGTTTTGTCTAAGCATTTCACTTATGATGTGCAATTAGGTTAAACCAGAGAATTAAAAATCTGCACACTGTGTGAGAAGTACAAAAATAGATACAGATTAAAGGAGATCTTTTGTATCTTAAAATCTTCTACATTTTAAGAAGAAGTAGGGCTTTAGCAGTAGTAAATATTTAATCAACAACCCCAAACTTCACTTAAAACCCAGAAATCACTGCCTTTATTATCCAGATGGAAGAAAGCTGTAACCAAAGGCACAGACTGTAATTGTAGAAGTTGATTTTTAATGTTGCAAATGCATTATTCATTTTATAACTGAGAGCTCACTTTAAGTTTAAAAATTTTCTAGTCCTGCTAAAGATGGAATAGCAGGTAGATAGACAGATGTGTAGCAGCTGTGGGCCTGAACAGACATTTTTGAATGTAATTCTTTTTACTGGGCACTGTGTGATTCCCCTCTCAAGAAGGTGAAGGACAGAAGTGAGTGAGTCACTGAGTTTGTGCTGAAGGCCGAATGTCTCGATGAAATGAGCATCCCTGAGCACGTTCAAAGACTCTTGGGCATCACATGGGCTACTAAAGTACTTGTGGAGCAGTTGAGTAGTAGCCTCCTCCTTCAGGAGGCCTGAGTGCAGAACTTTTCACCTCTCTGTCTGTGGAGACTCCAGAATATACATTGCTTCAGGTCATGGTGCAAGACTTCAAATAAACTTGGGAAAGGAGCTCTGGAAATTCTGGTTAGCAGCCTGTAAAGAAGAATGAGGTAACGTTTCCAATTCATCTTGGGCATGCTCTGAATACTGAAAGGGTGATCCCTTAATTATTCTGGTGACTCATATTTAAATTGTTCTAAGTGATTTATTCTTGGTATGAGATGCAGACCTTTTTCTAACAGAAAAAAATTAGAGGGGGCTTTCCTGAGGTCTTGAGCAGAAAGCACATAGGCAAGAGATGGGAAAATCCCGACTTTTGGCACATGAAGGAGAGACCCCCAAAAGGTTCTAACTGTCCTGTGTTGGTAGCTAATCCTTTCAGAAAGCAGCAGCAGTTGCTTGCAGTCTTCTAAAGGAAGCTGATCTAGCCCAGTGCCACCTTCAAACAACTTCTCTTCCTCTTTTGCCTCATCCGTGCAAGGTCAAAGTTTGACCTTGCAGTGAGTTATCTTGGGACAGATAATTCTGTTCACAGTCCCTTCTTTTTTCAATACAGCCTTGTCAATAGCCTCCTTTCTGAAAAAATGCTTCCAGGGATTCATTTTGCAATCACCACCCCATTTATAAATGGGCTTTTTCAGGCAGATGATGGCTAAGCTGAATTCTACCACAGTGAAGGCACATCACTTGTAACATAAAAGGGACTTTCCTAGATAGGCTGGATTTCTGTACTTGTTTATTAAAACACAAGAATTAAAATGCTGTACTCGAGTTCCACTCACAAGTTCCTTATGCCCTGCCCCTCCTCTCCATTTCAGTCATTCAGTGTAGCCAGACTCTTTTGCGTAACTGCCAGCAGCACACGTTTTCCAGCTGTACAAATGAAATGGAAACCACTGAGCACAGCTGAATCAGAGGCATGATTAAATATATTGCAAACTGCCAGGAATAGGAGGAACATGCCATGAAGGCATAGTATATCAGGCAGTGTATGTGGGGGGGAAGAATCTGTCAGCTTATTGTGTTAGCGCCTGTGGTAAACTGGTGCTTACCTACATGTGTGCACGTGTAGAGCTTTGTAAATACATGGAAGAAAAGTTAAATGCCTGTGAAGACCTCTCAAACTATTGCTCTGAAGTTAGCAAATTAATTGGCTCAAAGTATCTTTCTTGCAAATGAAGTCTGAAAGCTGTTTATGTTTGACTGAAATACCATAATGGAGAACAAATGAATGACACGCTTAATTACATCTGTGGAATTCAATAAAACACGCTGCTAGAACATATGCATAAGGGTTGCAGCAGAGTTTTATTTTCTGAGAAATTAATTGCTTTATTTTGTATTCATAAAAACACAGAAAATGGTACTTGGTGTTTCAATTATTTTTTGTCTATAGCATATTTTTATTTTCTCTGAAACAAGATTTGTTGAAAGGACTTTTTTCCATTGATGTTTGCAGGACATACTTTCTGAGCAGCCCCCAGGTATTTGATATGGCTCTTAGTTTTCTACTTTTTTTAGGATCTGCCACTGACTACATGTATGTACAGTTAAAACATCCGATTTGGAGTACTTCTGAACTTGTCTATTATATGCATGGGACTTGGGATTGATTTCCTTAGCTCCATCTGAAAACACTGAGGAGGAGTATGACAGGAAAGCCAAAGTAGCAAGACAGCAATTTATTATTTGTGATGTTTTGTCTCTGCAGTAAATGTGCAGCAATCCTGAGCCTAGGCAGTTGAAGTAGTTGGGTCTGTCGAGGTTCTCTGGGAAACAAGTGAGTGGGGAGTGGAAGGGACATTTGGGATTTCCTCTTGCCAGCTGTTCCTTTCTGTACTCCATGTGGCGATAGACTGTTTTCCAGAACTGTCTCCATACTGTTTCTTTGCAGAGGACTTGACTCATCCCAGTGTAGGCAACAATATAAAGCTGTGTTGTTTACACTCAGTGATGAGTTGATGGGCACCAGGCTACGCTGTTGATACACATTACATAAATCTAGGTGGGCTGTTAATTGACAAACAGTAAATTGAACATGGTGAAGTTCTAGTCACAAAGGAGTTAATGGTAAATCTCATAAAAAAGCAGGAAGAAGGGCAACGTCATGGCCTCAGTGAGTTCTTGGAAAGGAAGCAGGCAAGTCCCTCTGGAAGAACAGAAAGAAGGATGAGGTTGCAGCAAATTGTACTTCTTGAATGTAGCTGCATGAAGAGCTTAAGCGATGGCTGAGAGCCACAGAAACCCAAGCAGACTTAGAGAGGGCTGTGAGGGATGTGGCAGAGTAGAGGAAAAGCGTTAAGGCCATTGTAAAACACTTCACTGTCATTCTTGCTGAACCCTGGGCTCCCCAAGAGGGTGCAGTGCCGACCTTCTGCTTCCCTCTCCCAGTAGCAGCTATCACAGCGAACTGTGGTCTTGGAAAGTCCCAAGGAAGGATTTGTGTTGACTGTGAGGTTACAAATAATGTTTTCTGTTCTTTTACTTCCAAAGCTGCAAATCTGAGGAAGGAGGAAAGCACCAAGGCTGATTCCTTTCTCCTGTCTTCTTCTCTTCCCTTCTCTTCTTGTTACTCACTGTACCCTAGCAGCCAGACTGCAGGTAGAAGGGCTCCAGAGGGAGCAGTAAGATGTGGCCATTTAAATACCAGGGATGTTTTCTGGTTAGGAATGCTTAATTCAATTCAGTGGTAGAAGCACTATTAGAAGGTAAGTTCTGCGTGATTTGGTGTTATCCATCACTGCCAGTTGCTTAATTTATCCATATTGTCTGTTATAGGACAATGCATCTCAGCCCTTGTCTTCAAGAGGGAAAAACAAAAAAATATTTTTAACCTGTGTTGTCAGTTCCATTATGAACTCCCAAATAATGTTAATAAAGTTTTTATTTTATACTACTCAGTAATAAAGTTGAATTTTCCATGTAATATTTTTTTTAATTTTATAGTAAAACGAGGGGTTTTTTACAAACTCTTATCATGGTGAAGATTTCTCAGATGGCTACAAAAATATTTGGCATGTTAAGCTCAAAATGGTGTTGATACTGTCTAGGAGAAAATCCAAAGTACTTTGAAGCTGATGATCAAATTTTCAATATGCTCACTTACTTCTAGGACCCTGGCAGATATGTTTTCTTTGTGTGAGTTTCAGAAATAATTAATGTCATTAATGCAATTTGATGTTACCTGTGCTGCCTTTGAATGAAAGCTGATCTGAAATTTGACAGAAATGAAATACCACGAGATAGCTGCTGAAAGACCAGGAACCCGTACAAATGCAATGTCGGGTACATAGTTCATGTGTTGATTAAAAGGCAATTACCAAATCTATGGACAACCAGGAAATTGGAAATGCAAGTTGATATAGGAGGAGTGGACAGAAAAATCAGTGAAACCACATGGAAATTTTTCATGCTTCTCTGTTTATTTAAAGTTGGTATGAATACTTTTGCAATAAAATCTTATGATTTCTGTAAGACTTGCACAAAAAAGTGACAATTTAAATGTTAAGTCTAGAGCAAGGGAATGTTTTCTTTGTCCACTATCTGACCACAGTTACCTGTTACAATTTTAATGACAACTTTGTGCAAAAAGGGTAATTTATTCCCATGGTTATTTTGTCAGAGAATTATTATTTATGTGGAAGCAAACTAGGGGACATTTGTGATTCTTGAAGTAAAAGTAACTAAGAACATATGATCCATTTAAAAAATCAATTTTATTTCATTCCAGGTTTCCTGTACTCTAGACAATTGCTTTTTTTGTCATGATAGCTCAGGGTGACTTCAGGCTGACAAATCTTTCAACATGACAGGGTGCACTTAGTGCTCTGAGGACATAAAATAAGTTCTGTTTATCAGAGTCTTTAGAGAATTATATATATGGTGGAAGGCATGTCAGAATTTATCTCAGTCAAAGCTAATATTAAAATCACTGTCAGTTTCCAGGTGCCTCTCCTATCTTGGAAAGTGTTGCAATTGGTTAACATAGTCATGTTTATTGATGTCAACTTTTGATGGATTGTGTGAAGAAAAGAAGGAAGAAAAATATTTAGTATCCATTGTACCAAACATCCACATTTCAGTGAACTATGGAAAAGTATCTATGGGCAAAGTGTGGTATCTTTTACAGTGTTGCTTGTTACAGCACTGTATATGAAATATAAATGTTCTTTTTTGCATCGTAATTCTTGAGGTGAATTTCCCTGGAGGAAAAGATAACTGTTTAGCCATAAACTAGAAAATAGTTTTCTTGATAGATGTACTGAGTTACATTTGGTAACAAAGACAAGAGTAGATGTGAGTAGCAGCAAACTTTCCTGATTCACACATATTCCAGCATAAATTTGCTGTAGCCACAGTTGTCAGAGAAGTCACCTCACGTGTCTACTCATTTAACCTTTGTGGAATGAGACCCCCTGAAATCAGTTCCAGTAATGACTTTTACACTGATGGGGTTAGAGCCTAAGAAGGGAGGAAGAACATGGGCTTGGAGGAAGTTTACAAGGGACACAATGAGAATCAGAGGTCTGTTTCATGGAAACACAAAGCTGCTTCTCAGCTTGTTAGAGGGAATGAACAAATTTCACTTTCCAGTGTGCACGAAAAAGCAGTTTCAGCATGGAAATATCTTACACATGCACAAGCATTGCTCTGAGAGCTCATGCATCAGTGTGAATATGGGTGTAATACCTGGATTTACATTTCTTTGTTTATGCAATTCTTGCTTATGTCAAAAGGCTAAATCTGGTACATGCAGTCAAGGAAGAAACTTATTTCTGCTTTCATTGTGTATTATCATGGTGTATTGTTTTGAAGAGATCCCTTTTTTGTGTACATTAAAATGAATTAAACTTATCTAGAAGTTAGAATTCATATTCACAACAATTTAATTCTCAACATCAATTACTTCTATCAACACTTAAGTAGGTTCAGCTGGGGAAGAAATATATTTCCAGCAATACCCAAAACCAATTTCAGGAAATACATATTGGAGAAGCATGTTGCATTTGGAAGGTGTGATTTTATTTCAACATAGAAGACAACTAAAGGGACAATAAGTCAGTAAGGATGTGTTTTTACTGTGAAAAGGTTTCACTGCATCCATGCCCAGCGACTTTATAGGGATGCCTGTACAGCACTGGTAGAAGGAATATCTTAAGTTGTTGTGACTGTTGGAGGATAAACTGTTTGCTTTTCAACAAACTGGAGTCTATGAAACTCAGTAGGTATCAGAGCTGGGAATGGCACAGCAAATCTCCAGCATCCTCATAAAAAGCAGAGAACAGCATTCACTGTGGTGAAGAGAGCAAGGGAGCTGTACCAATGAGATGCTCCAAAATACATCTGGTCACCACACAGGAGCACAGGCCCACACCTAGGTACAGTCATACTTCAGAAAGATTTTGAGAAATAGCAAACAATATGCAGATGAAGAATTTTTTCTATGTTGAGAGGAATTTTGAGCAAAACTGGGTAAGTGATGAGCACGTGAATAGCAGCATTGCATTTTGTGGAAAGGATACATAAGCTTTCTGAGAGTTACTTTCTGTGCTGAAGTTAAGTGCAATTTCACATGTCTGCTGTAAAAAGCTATCATAATCCAATTTGTATAATGAGCTCATTGTTAAATGCTAATAATTATTAGTATATAAAAGAAAATAGTCTGACAATTACCCTGCAGTAAGAACTCTGTACATAGAGCAGAATTCCAATTCTGGTTTATCTCCATCATTCACTTGTCCAACTTGGAAAGAATGGCCCTCTCTTTCAAGGGAGAAGTGTCCTTTCTTTTTTTGGGGAAGGTATGTCAGCATAATCTATCATAAAGAGAAACACCTTCAGGAGACCATGTGTAGTTTTGTTGCTTTATAAATACAAGTTCTCAAATATTGAAACATATATTGCCTTAAATTGGTGTGAAATTGATTCAGTCTTAGAATGGGTAAAGAAGAAAAAAAAAATGAGCCCAGAAATACATCACCAGTGAAGTCTGCAGTCTTAATTGGTAAACAATAGAGCTGTAACTATTTTGTTTTGATTATATTCACTAACGGAGTAATTATCATTTTAATTGATATGTATGAACAGGTGCTTCCACTGAAAGCAGTTTCAAACTGGGATGCGTTATGCTTGAAAAGTAGCTTGGGTGATTGTTCTCATTAGCCAAACAGATGGCTGGACGTTTGCTTGCCATTTTATGGAGAGAGAATTATAATCTGACAATATTTTACATAATATGAAATATTTATAAATCAATAAAAGATGAAATTTATGCTCAGTATTAGTGTAGAGTAAACGCAACTCACATGCTGGGGAATGGCATCTCCATGATAAATACCAAGCTGCTGTTCTAATTACCTCCTCTGGAGGGTTTACTTTCAAGTGCAATGAAGCTGGAGCATTGGCATGCTCATGAGTATGTGGAAGCAGATCTTATTTTAAATGATGGATTTTACTGCACTTCTCTGGACACCTTACATCTATCTGCTTCATTCTCATCTATTGCCTCATCTATTGGTTTTAAAAAACCTTAGGGCTTCTTAGGAGAAGTCTTTCTTTGCATCTCTGAATGTTAATTGGGTACACTCTAAATGCTGGCTTTTATATTTTATCCTTGTTGTAAATGAGGATATGTGGGGATTTAAAAATATTTAATCTGAATTTACTTTTATATTTAAGAATCCTCTTCAATTATACTCTGTACACTTTAAAATAGTGCTCTACTATGTGGAATAGTTGTGATGGATATGTTGTGCTCTCTTGTCTGGATAGCAGTGTGGTTTTGATAGTGTTCACTCCAGCATAATTTGAACTTCCTCTCAATTTGTTACTGTTCTTGGCAAAAATTTCTGATCTTGAAAACTTCTATTTTATGTCAAAATGAATGTTTGTGGGAATTTTGCTCCCAAAAAATTGAGAAAGAAGATATAATCTGTACAAAAAGTGAAGTCACTTCCAGTTTTGGAGTGACAGAACAAAACATTAGCCTTGTTTTCTCATATTGCCCTGAGATCCATAGACACTGGGCTAATAACTGTTCTTTGGTGTACATGTTTTCTAGTCTTGGTTCTGAATCCAAAAGTTCTTTTCCAGTGAGACTTACTGAACTTTTTAAAGTCTTCTGAGAAGTCTGGCTTCCAACCAAAACCAATCAACACCTAAAATAATAAATCTCAGAAATCTGCATGTTAATATGCAGAGCTTGCTTGCTACTTTATAGTTTTAACAAGGTATTTTAGCTACAGCTGGTTGGTGGTGGCCAAGCACCTGTTGAGGCTTTCAGGTATGATCCCCTGCTATGCAATACTGCACCAGAATGAATCTTCTTTATTTGGCACTGTAATACTTTCCAGAATGTTGATTGCAGTATCTGAAAGAGAAACAGATGACCAGCTTGAGGGATCAGCAATAGCACTTCACAAACTTCAGAGTTCTTGATGATTGCATTGCTTTAATATAATGTTCCCATTAATAAATGTCAAAGAAAACAGAATTATGATACTGTGGCATAAATAGCAGACTAAGAAAAAGTAATTCATATTGCACAAAATATCTGGAAGTCCTGTTAGCAATTTCTTTTAACATTCAAATGCCATAAAAGCTCACATATTAAATATGCAATTATGGCTGCAAACCTAGAAACACATTTGAGGGAGGTAGGAGGGCTTTTGCTTAGCACTGGCACCAAAGCAAAGCTGTAACCACCTCTCCTTTTTAGCTCCTCCCCCTTTTCATACCTCCATGGCCACACGATGACCTTTTTTGCTTTAGACTTCATTTCAGCCATGGGATCCAGATGAAACTGCAGCCACACAGGAAGCCATGCTGGCATAAAAGCTCAAGAGTGTCATGGGCTAGGTGGAATGTTTGGGGCTAGAGGAAAGCAGAACTTCTCTTGGTAACAGCAATTGCTTTTGCTGCCTTAAAATATTTAAACTCCTGCTGTTCCTGGAGTCCTTAGAGTACCAGGCTTGGTACTGTCTCAGCTGGGAAGCCCTTCTCTGCAGCACGCAGTACCCAGTCAGACGTACTGCAGTGTGCTGTCCCTGTGCACCAGGTGTTACTCTGTTAAGGAAGCAGCTGTAAATTTCAGATGCTGCCTAGTTGAATAAAAATGATTTTTAGCCTTCCTTGTTTTCTCTCCTGCATGGGATAATGTCCTGAGCACAGAGCTTCCAGTTATTATCTGTAGATGAACTTGAGCACTCTACATTCTGGCTGAGCACTTGAAGCCAAGATGCAGATTCTTTACTGCAGACAGACTGTAATGCACAATGCACCTGAAGCTGCCTCCCTCTTGGTCCTGTGGGGCCAAGTGATAAGGCATTTCATGCTAACCAGTGAAGACCTTTTTGGTGCTGAACAGCATTCCTCTTTGTTTGCTAGTGTCAGAGGCTTCAGAACAGTAAATAATATCAACAGATTTTTCTCATGTTTTAGCCATATTGTTCTGTAAGCCAAAGACAAGGCAAAAGGCAAAACTAAAAATGAGTTGTTTCAGTGAAAATATGATGAGCAGCACACTTCTCTGAAACTAAGTTACAAATCATCTGTCAACAAACTGAAATCAGTTGGCCTTCCAAAGGGGGTGGTCACCATGGTAACAAAGGATCCCAGGCACTTCATTTTCCCCAAACCTTTATTTATGTAATAAATGGAGTGGAAGCTCATCCTTCTTTTACTGAGGGAACAGGAGAAATACTTTCATTGGTGTTTGTTATCTGCCAAAAAATCCTCACAAAGTTGCACATCACTGGGTGATGTTTGCTGGAACAGGTGCTCCTGCACATCCGGTATGCAGAGACTTCACTTGACTACAAGTTGAGACCCAACTTTGTAAAGCACTGAAATGGTCCATAAAGGCTGATGAATTGCCAGGGGAAGTGAGAGGAGGAGAGAGGGAGAAAGGAAGGTTTGGTACTGCTGGCATATAAGTGCTGGAAGATAAAAGCAAATTTTCTCCAAAGCTAGTTTTCTTTATTTCCCATGGTGAATTTATCATATTTCAAGGGCCCAGAGCTCATAAACACACACCTGGCCCTTGAGTTGCAATTTGTCTATTGAAGCCTCTTGTTGTGAGGTTCCTGTGCTGGAATAGGTAAAGTTGTTTTACTATTATTGTACATGCAGTCAGTTCGTTCTTAATTTAATTTTATAAGCATCACCATGAATTTTGTCTGCAGCTCTGGTAGGCCATCTGGAGCAGTCATTTCCCTTCTTTTACCTTTATTAATTTCACACGCAATAGTAGCCTTCACTTCATAGTTCAATTATACTAGAGAATGCAGTGAACCAGCACGAGTCAGTTCATACTGAAAAGGGGATCTTGAGCAAAGTTCTACACTCAAGACCATACCTTAGGAAAAAGAATTGGTCTGAGCACTGATTTTGATTGAAATACTTCATCAGAGTCTTTCATTGCAGTAGGGCACAAAGCTGGAGTAAAAAATAGATTAAAAAAATCAGTCACCTCTTTGTTGCCATTCCATTTGTCCCCCATTATTGTTTGCTCTTACTGCTTTATGAAGAAGATCCTTATCTCAGGTCTGTTTTGCAGAGTTGTTCTCTGCTTGGCCCCAAGCAATGCCTGGAGACAGTTCCTGATGGCCTAACTTTATCATGCTATGTATATGTATTTTTGGGAACTATTGTGACGCCAGAAGACTTTGCTTAAGAAAACAAGATTTCTCAAAGCACCCAGCTGAATTTCACTCTTGACTTTCCCTTTCACTACCTGTTGCCTTTATGGAGAGAGTCTATTGTTTAGGCTCAGAAATGGGTACAAACAACTATTTTAATTCCTAGATTCAGAAATAGTTTTGAAAACCAGCATAGTTTCAAAGTTAATTTTAGAGCTTTTTTTCCCTAAATCCATTCTATATGCAATATTTTTACTAAAACCAATTGATTTACTATAAATGTAAATGTAAAATATAAATGTAAATGTAAGTTCCATTATTATAATGTGATCTTCATTATACATCCTGTCTTTATTTTTCATAGTTTGATGTAATTTTCTTTCTTCCTGTTCTTTTTGCTCTTTTTTACATGATTCTATGATGAAACATTGATCTTGAGGTTTCTTGTTTGCTGTCCTTAAATACAATATAGACTTTAAATTGAGAGTATGGTATTTCAGCTTAAAAAGGAACATTAAAGTGTAGATACATAACAACCTATAAAGTGTTACCTGCTTTAAGAAGAGAAACTAAACATTAACCAGAAGAACCTTCCTTCCACCTGAAGGAAAACAATGGTGTAAGAAAGTTGATCACTTAAAGAAGAAGATTGGGTAATTCCATTCCAATATTTGTCTGAACCACAAAACTCAAAAGTTTGGAATGTATTGGAGGGGAAGCGTCACAACTCTTGTCTATCATTCCTGGGCTTTGCCATCCCTGCTGATTGCTCCTTTCACTTTGGAGCTGCTCATTTGTGATGCTGCTCAGGGCATTTGGGATGCTTTCAACCCTGTGCTTTAGTCCTGTGGTCTCTTTTGCATATGCAACAAGTAGGCCCTGGTGACAATATTCAGAATTGTAAAAAAGACTCATTGTTGGCCACATACGTCAGTGATAATGAGAACAGCTTTCATACCCTTAATATTTAAACTTCTCAGAGTGCACTGGAATAGTTTCTGCATGCATGTAAATATCCACATCTAGTGAGGACACCCTTTAGGACTATCTACTGGATTAATTTCACTCTAATTTTCTGTTTCTAGGTAGTATAAATTCAGATACAGCATCCTCAAACTTATTAATTATTTGAATAATCAGGTAAACTTCCTGGTGAATGTTGTTTCCTGTCTGTATTCTTAAATGGTTCTGTCATGATTATTTTCACTTGAAAAAGTGTTTTCTGCTAATGACATAATACTTCTAGTGGGATTGCTGTTCTAATTTATTAAGATCCTAACTAATTGCTTTCTTTTGTGTGCTATTCTAGTAGACTGCATTTTGTGGAAAATATACAATGAAATTTGGATCTGTTTAAACAAGTTCATTTTTTTTTTCTAATATGCATAAAATTACTGGCCAAATAGACTGGGTAGGTCTATGGGTGAGGAATACTGGCACATGCTATGGAGCATTTGAATAAGGAGGTTTCAGTTTTTAATATATACTGACTGGCTTAGGGTAAAAGCTTTCAATGGAACTTAAAGGAGAACATGAGCAAAATGCCCACAACCTGAACCTGAAAAACTGTATAAATGTCAAAAACCATAATGGGAAAGCCACAAGGAGAAAATTTTTGTGTTTTGATAATTTACAAAAGTTCATGAAATCAGGAGTCTGATGAGATGTTTCTATTAAATGGATTTATATTGATGCAGAATTTGAGGTCAGGTAGATTGTGAAGTTCAAATAAGGAGGCAAAATTTGTGGATGATCAGGAAAGTCTTAAAATTTATCAGGTTTGTTAACTGACAAGTACTTGTTTATTGATAGGGACAGTGCAAAAATGGAAATAATTCAAACAGCCTTCAATCTGATCCAGAAAAATCCAATGCTGAGGAAGTTAGGTTGGGTGAGAACTGCTAGAGGAAGAGAAACAAGGGCTTTTAAAAAGGCAGACATTTAAAACTTGAGTCTTCTGGGGGACAGTTTAGGGAAAGCAGAAAATAAGGTGACCTGCTTTCAAACAGATGACATTAACAGCATAATTCAAAATTATCCATGTGTGGAAGAAGGATAGCAAAGGAAGATTATTAAAGACTAACTTGACTGAATCATGAACTCCCCACTGGTTTTATGTAGAAAAAAGAATTAGTTAGTTTACTAAGAACAGCTAAAAAAAAGTAACGCAGATTTATAGAGAGGTACTTAGAAAACCAAGGTACAAAATTAGATGTGTTTAGCAAGACACATTAAGGATGTCAAGAACTACTTCTATAATCACATTAGGAGCAAAAGGAAAAGCTTTGGTCTTCTGTATCAACAGAAAAGGGATTTCTCAGGAGATGGTGTTAAGAAGGCCATTATTCTTAAGGTCTTTTGAAAGAGATCAAATATAAATAAGAACAAAATTTCTGCTTACAATGAAAGGAATCTATAAGTTCCAGCTTGGGAAAGAACTTTGAATTTAGCACTTTGATTGTTGAAAATGTTTTCACATGAAGCCATGTTCAAGAAACAGTGTTTAAAACCTCTTTGCATGAACCTCAGGGCCAAGAGTAGCTGTCCTGTAGAAGCCTGTGGAGGATGGATAGCACTGAAAGAAGACACAGGTTTCTTCATCTTTAAAAGAGGCCATGGAGGACAAGGGGAACAGTGTTATTAATCTGGGCCATTAAATTCCTACATACGTTTCTGAAGCACACAAGTAAAAGTAAATTGGATGTACTGACTTCTCATGTTGGGGCAGGACTGCCTATTGGGATATATCTTAGAGTGAGAGTAATTGAGGTACAGCGGGTACTTTCATTGTGCTACCACTCCTCAAAAAATGTGTAACTTGATAGCAAACCTTGTCTTTTATATCACACTTCAGATAAACTTGTTCCTTTTGCATCTGTCAACGTTCTTTCTTTATCTTTTGGTCTATTGCTGGAAATAGTTGGCAACAAACAAGCAATAAAAACTCCTATTTATAAAGAAGACCCAGGAAGCCTTTTGCTCTGTTTATGTCCTTGTTTGCCATATAACGTAGGACCAGTAAAAAAATTTGTCAGCAGCCTTAAGGAATACTTCAGCTCAATAAAAGAGGTAAAAAGTACTAACTCTGGGTCTGTGAGGTTTTGGGGGTTTGTTTGTTTTGGTTGGTTGGTTTTTTAAAACACTGTAGCACAGAGTCCTTAAAATAGAGGTTGGTTTTCTTCTAGCAGTCAGAAGAAATCATTGGTTTGATAGAATAAAAAGGACTGCTGACTGAAGTAAAGGTCATTGTTTTACGTTGAGAAGTTAGCAAGAGTAAAACAGCAAGAAATAGAGGTCTCAAAATGGGCCTTGTAAAATCTGATGACAACTGAGAACTTGATAGGGTAAGATACTTGTGGATGATTGATTAATAACGTTTTTGTTTACTTTTTGCTTTCCAGTTCCTGTGAAATTGTGGAAAAATGATCTTGAAACCCTTAAAAATTACTTTTCTGTGAAATAAGTGCAAAGTTATGTTATGGCTGTGCTTCACGTGCAAATGAGAAAGGACACTAGTGAATTTTTTATGGTCAAAGTGGGTGTAACAGCTGCAATTTATAGCAAATGCCTGTTGACTGGTACTATAAGCTAGAGAAAGCCCAGGTCAGAGATCCTGTCTGGGAAAATTAGGAAGAATAAAACCTCCTGTCTTGGTAGATGTTATTTTTAATGGTAATTTCTGTAAAATTCAGCAGTTGGAACTAAAATGCTGCCAGATTTATGGTTTGTTGACACACATTTAGATGGTTGTGCCAAGTAATTTTGTTAAATTTTTAAATTTCATGGTTGCACCCTAATTTTTCCATAGAACCCATATTCCATTTTGTGCTCAATGGGATATGTAGAAGGTTGGTTGACAGCAACATTTTTAGCTTAGGTAATTCTGTTTTAGAAAACTGAAAAATCAAGTACGAATGTTTTAAACATAAGAAAAGTGCTAGTCAGTGTTAACTTCTTAATAATGACAATACCTGGAGTAAACACCACTGAACTCTACTATATATATATGTGAGTTGAACTAGGTATTTAAGATGAATTTAATAGTAACTTGCAAAATAAATGAAATATATTCTTGATATATATTAACCATTGCATGAGGACTGAATGCTTTTTAGCTGTTTCATGTGTTTAATATTTATCTGTCATTAACATACTGTGATTAACATACTGTTAAATCCTGAAGGATAACAAATTGAACTAGTTAAGCTGCACTTCCTTTCTTCATCTTCATTACTGCAGCCCTCCACTGTAACTGGTTATCATTCCTTATTTATGCAAT
This sequence comes from Anomalospiza imberbis, assembly GCF_031753505.1. Lineage (NCBI taxonomy): Eukaryota > Metazoa > Chordata > Aves > Passeriformes > Viduidae > Anomalospiza > Anomalospiza imberbis. Next base: position 8,421,377 of record NC_089688.1, on the reverse strand, counting down.
AGATGTTTTTAGCCTTTTTTTCTCATATAGCGTTTCTGCTTTTTCCTCTCTGTGGCCTTGTTTTTCACTCCAGATACATGGTTAGGGCACAAAGAGCAGTTTTGCAAATGCCTGTTAAATGTTGTTCCCTTGTGCAAACTCTTACTGCTGATTACTGATTGTATGCATTGCACATTTGCAGTTTTGTGTTGGCCTTTCCTGTAAATCAGACATAGTGACTTTCCAGGTTGGAGCAGAATTACCAGTTGGGTTATAACCTCTTAGAGGATGCGCAACTGAAAATGTGGTGGGGGATAAAAAAGGGAAAGAAAGGGGAAGATTAACCAATAAGGCTGTATTTTTTAGATCAATGGGATCTCAGAATCTTTCTATTCAAGAGGTAAGAGCTCTCTGTCAGAAGCTAATTGGCTTTGTCTTACTGCAGTAAAAGGTAACAGTCCCTGTCCCTGTTAACTTAGGAGCTCAGGGGAGGCTGAGAGCCCAATGTGGCTCTCTCAGCCTGCTCTGTCAGGGTGAGGCACAGCTACATGAGCACTGTGATCCTGCTAATGTGACAGGTAGAGCAGGAGATGTGTCATCTGCGTCTTCTCTGACACCTCCAGGTCAGCATGTGGCCTCTGCTGCCTTGTGCTTCTTGCTTGTGCTTCCCACTAATACCCTGGCAGGGCAGTGGCAGTGGCAGTGGCAGTGAGCGGGGTGCTCTGAGAGCAGCAGTGACAGCCACAGGGCCCTCAGGAACAGGCCATGTGCTGTGCTGGGGGGCTGCAGTCCCAGTTGCCTGCAGGGGCTGTGTCACTCACCCAGTGACAGCCACCCTGGAAGGGACTGCCTTACCTTGTTCCAAAGTGTGAGAACACACCTCTCTCTTTAGGGAGAGCTGGGAGCATCTCCCGTGCTGTGTGGCCACTTGAAGACAGGGGCTTGCTTGTAGGCAGAGCTCAGGTTAGGGAAAGAAGGAGCTAGGAGCATGGCAAGACAGTGATGACTGATGCCACGAGAAATTGCCTGCTCCAGATGGCAGCCTGAGAGCTGACAGAACGGAGCAGTGGAGCCTTCAGTTATTGTAAGAAAGGACATGAGAGCATGAGGAGGAGGAGGATGGTGAGACCTTCATCCCAAGGAGGTGAGCAGAGCAGAGCCTGGTTGCTCCTGGGTGCCCATGGCTGTTCTGTCTGTCTCCCAGGGATGAGCCCTGCATATGGCCCCACCTGTGCTGCAATGTATAATAGACCTGGAGGACATGCAGTCTTGTCCCTTCCATCATCACCAGCTTTGCAGAGTTTGGATATTTGGTGTATTTTTCCTGCCTCCAATTACCCCTGCAACATCAATTTATAATTTTGTTTCTCTGACCACTGTCAGCTGTGTGTGAGAATAGTTTTATTTCTTCTCTGCCTTTCCTTCTGTCATCACCCAGCTACAAGGAATCTATATCCTTTTCCATTTTTTTTCTTTACATTCTTTTATGAAAACAAATTGATCTGAGCATATTTGCAAACTTATATAGTGCACATATTTAGCTTTTCTGTGTTTAGGATCACCAGCCAATAAAATGGGCTAATGACAATATTCTCTAGTAGTCATACTACTGTTGGAAGTTTGATTGATTTCATGATTACATTTGTAATTTTAGATCACCACATTTGTCACATCACTGAGGAAGCTACTTACCTGTTCATGTGTTATACTAACAATAATAATAATTGCTGTGCTTTGCATTAGGCTGAAGAGAAAAGGTTCTTTCTATTCTTCTGTCACGGCCAGATAGCTTCTGCCCTTCTGGCTTGTCATATTACCTTTGCTTTTGCCATGTGCAGTAGCACTGCTTTATCCTGTTTTATGAGGTACCCAAAAATGGTTATTCTAAGGGTGTGAGAAAGTAATTTTCATTGTGAATACTGTAGTGTAAGAGATACAATAAGCATGTAACCTCCTGTTGTCCATTTGGCAGGTAAATCTGCTGTTGTTGTTAAGCTGTTTTTCTAACTGGTTTTGTCTAACTGAAGAAATGGTAATTTCATGCCATTTCATATTTAAAAATTGATAAAACAATGCATGATTCTTTAGAGTAAAATGTAAAGTTTGAGCTATGGCTAAAGGAAAATCAAGTGCCTTGTTTTTTAGTTTCATTTTACCAACAACAAAGTTTTTATGTTCTTTTAAAATACAGAACTCTTGATATGAAAAAACTACACAAACAGATTTTTATTAACTCAGCATAGGGTTGGCTTTGCTCTTTTGTCTTTGATTTCTGAAACTGTTGGCTTTCAGTTTTTCTTATTGTAGGACATTTTTCTGTTTAACAGAAGTGAATGTTTTCGTTGTCTCAGAATCAGAAACTTGTGTGTGCTGGACTAGTACTGCCAACAGAATGAATATGTTTAAAACATGGAACTTTTAATTTCTTTGGAGAGAGAGACAGAGCTCCAGCATGTTTTATAGTATATTGCAAGTTTGATAGTAAAACAGTAGCAGAAGACCTGTAGCCAGGAATGGCGTATGGCACAGTGACTAAAGTTGACTCAAATCTGGCTTAGCTCTTGCCAGAATCTTAGGTAATTCCTCTTTGTAGGGAGGTGAGAGCAGTATTTACAGAGGCAGAGGAATGACATCTGTTTTAGAGATGCTGGAATAAATACGCCACAGAGGATTAAAACAGTCTTTGTCCAAGGTCATGAAATAATTTAGTGAAACAAGTTATGTGTAAATATGATATCTACTACTCATGTCTTGAAATGTGACAAACCATTCCCTATTTTCTTACATTCATTATTATTAGGCCTTTCTCCTGTCACTTCAAATTCTTTCTCTATTCTTGCACTTTTTTCCTTTAGGAGATTTCTCTTATGACAATTTTATGTCCACTTTTTTCCATATACATGTGTCATCATGGTGTCAACAAACATCAAAAGTACAGATAAATAGAGCTAATTTGGAAAAACTCAAAGAGAAAACCCAATATTTTTTAAATTCTAGGAGTTTAATTAATATTAATTTTGAAAAGAAAAAAAGTATTAATATTCTTTTAAAAAAGTGTAATGTACTTACCAGAATTCTTTGCTGTCACTTAAAAGTGTGTATAATAAACTGTCAGTAAAATTATTAAAATTAATTCAAAATTTAAACACTAGAAACTGGTTGTTTGATAAAGACTTTGGATTTTAAGAGCTCAACAATCTCAGATGAAAAATTACTGGCAAATTTGCGGAACATAAACTGTGCTTCTCCTTGCCCCTTCCTTGAGGCTGTGTTGCTGTGCTCATTCACAGCAAAAGTGCCAAAGCAGGGAAGACAGAGGTCTGTCCTTCAGGGCAGTAAAGGTTGTTGGACCTTTGGTGTGGAGCAGGTAGCAAAAGGTTCCTGTAAAGGGGGCCTTTGTTCCTGCTCTTTCCTTTTTATGTTCACTTTCTTTAATAAATTATGATCTTTGAGAGCCTGAGAGAAATACATTTCTCTTCTTTTGTACCCTTTTATACAGAGTTTTGTGGTATCACTTTTTCCTTCATTATGCTCTCTGTGCCACCAATCCTATTTTTGCTCTGTTACTTGTGTACCTGCATTTTTTTGTTGTTTATTGGGTATTTTTGGGAAATCTGTTGAAGTCATTGAATTTGTCCTTGTACTGGGATAGTTTTCTGGGACTGTTTGCATTTGACATACAATTTTTTCTTGGCAGCATCTTTTGATGACGTGGCCATCCAGAGACTGTTGACTTGTATGCTTTGCAAAGGCTGTAGGTTGTTTTATTTCCAAGCTAGATTTGCAACGTAGAAAATAAAATCTTTGTTAATGCACTGTCTGATGTGTCTTTTGTTGTGGAGGTCTTTTGATTTGTTTAGGGTTTTTGTGGGTTTTTTTTATTTGTTTGTTTGCTTTTTTCTTTTTTATTCAAGAGTGTGGTAATAAAGTGTTACGTTATTTTTGTAATGAAATGTTAATGATTATTTTTCTAGTTTTGATGTTGGTTTTTTCCTTTTTTATCCATGTGGAAGAAATCTTTCAGACTTAGCAATTTTTATTTGTTTAAAGATCAGTCTGCAAATTAGATGAGTAGTTCTCTTGGGTATGACCTCAAAATTTAATTTCATGTATTTGTATTTAAAACAACATATAAATGGAGTTTTCAATTTATGTTGCATGCCTGAACTGTATTTTGACATGTCTCAAGTGTCAGTAGTATCTTTCAGATGAGATGATCCTTGTTATACCTTCAGCACTGAGATTACTAAAGTTGGGATTTTTTTGTTGGTTTGTTTTTGTGAACTTGTTCAGAGGCTCTTTGGAAAGTATGCAGGCTGGGCCAGCATCTTAATGTTGTTTGTTTTTGTTCTGCAGTAATTAATTCCAAATTAATGTAACAAGGTGCTCTAGAGCTACCTGAAACTGCCAGGGAAGGCACTCCAGGTGAGCTGCGTATGAGACTGGGTGTTCCTGAACAGGTCAGAACACCCCTGATACTCTGAGCAGAGCTCCATTTACCAGTGCTTTCCTTTGGAGATTTACCAGGTGACAAGAATTGCTAGGAAGGGAGTGGATGTTACTGAAAGGTAGCAATTAGTAATCAGTCCCTCAAGGAGCTGCAACATGATGTCTGCATGGGGCTGGTTTCCCCTTTGTGCACAGATTAAACTCACACTTCCATTAATAAGAATTACCTGCAGGTGTCAAGGGAAGGGCAAACCCCCCTGTAAACCCTGGAATGAGTTTCTTGTTTCTGCACAGGAGTGGAGAGGATAAAGCTCACTCTCTGTTTTACTGGGGACTCTTGCACTAAACCTCAATTCCACGTTGGCAATACATAAGTCAGTTTTATAGCAGAACATCCCATGTGCTGATGTAGGTTTAGGCATCCCCTTGCCATTAAATTCCTGGTGAAATATAAGGGAGCAGGCTGTCTCCCAGATCCTGGAAAAAGGTGAGCACTTCCCTTTGCAACTCTCCTTCGTATTCCTTGGGTCAGAGTTGTGGTGGCTCATTGCAGTCATTGCCTCCTGTCTCATCCTGGTTGGCAGTAAGGTCTGTGCCACTGCTATGCTGAAGTGCCAGCATCCACAACAGCTCTTCTTTCTACTGGAACAGCTGTGTGACAGTGACAAAATCATGGCATTGTGCTCTAAACTCATATAATCATCCAGAAAGTTGGGAGGTTTGACACAAACCCAAAAATTTTAAGCCTTTTCCAGCAACATGCACCTTCTTTATGCACTGTAGGGAGAGTTCCAGTGATGTTACAGTGCTAAAACATCTATGAGCTTTTAGGTGATAGTGGGAATACAGCAAGACCAGCAAGGATGTAGTGCTGCTGAATGTGCTGGCTTGTTGTGACACTGAATGGCCTCTCACAGCTTAATAAACACAAAGCAGCATCAGGAGTCTGCAGTTTGGCAAGGGGTGCCTCTCTGGCATGGTAATTTTTTTTGAAAGTAGATGAGGAGAGAAAATATAATGGAGAAAATATATTTTGTTTTTATTTGCTGATAAAGCCAAGTGGATGGCAACCAAAAGATGTTGATCTCTGGGTTGCAGCTCCAGTGGGTAGAAATAATGTGTGGGAGGTGAACTTATGGCCACAGACAGCCAAAAGGCCTGTTTGCTGCTTTATTGGTTAGAAGGACATTTCAATAGTACTGCTGCATTACAGCTGGGTAAGTTGCATTCTGGTGTGCTGATTTTGGTGAAGCCAAAGAACATATTTATGGTCTGAAAAGTAATTTAATATTTATGACAGATGCAGGGGTTTTGTTGTAGCTTACTTTATGTTCCTTTAGAGAGGACTTCTTTTCAGAGGTGATTACTCCTTCTATCTTCTCTTAAGTTTCTTTGTAGTTAGAAGTTCTCAAAGATGTGTGTGGGGCACAAAACCTCAGACATCAGAGTAGAATATTGAATAAACATGTCTATAACTACTGATTTGAGAAGTATTTGTAGTGAAGCCACAACTCTTATTCCTTTTATTTCCTTGTGCACTTGAAATCCTGCTTAGCAGTAATTGTCTCCAAAAAGAATAAAAATATATTTTTTATAAAATACCTGAAGAGCTAAACAGTAGCAAGGATAGTCCACCTCTTTCCCCCTTCTCAGCTACTTGCATTTGGCTTAAATTACAGGGATTAGTTTAACACTACTTAAAGCAGTATTTGAAGAGACCATGAGAGTAAAAAATTGTGTAAAAAATTGTGAAATATGCTTTCAGTTTTCTCTCTCCATACCACTCCTGCCACATTGAGTAGCCTTAAGCTTTGAACTGTGCCATTGGAAAAATGTAACAAAGACATTTTGGGCCATGATATACTGCCTGTCTTTGCAGTTAATGTGAAAGCTCTCCATGGCGTGACATGAAAATTTTTATGTTGACTGATTGCTCTTTTGAAGTATTGTGTACTTCTGTAACCTGGAAAATAATGATGTGGGGATGACAGCTGTGAAGACAGGCAGGACTGCTTGTGTTGCTCACTCATGAGGGATGCATTACTAGAAGCTAGTTTTGATAGAATTGTGTTGTGTGGTATCTGCCACAACTGCAGAATCAGTTTTTCAAAAAAATGAGATGTTTCGTTTCCAGCAAATCAATAAATGCTCAGGCAAATGTAGCAGGAGATGTGCCCTTGACAGACCATTGGTCTTCAGGTAATAGTTTCTGGCTGTCTTGCTCTCTGTATTGGTCATTATGCACAGTGGCTTTGCCCAGTGTTGCTGTGCTGGGCCAGTTCTGCTCTGGGATGGGAGCCCTTTAGGAGCAGCCTTTGTGCTGGAGAGGAGTCTTAATGACTGTGCATCAGCACCTGGACTTGTGTTGTTCCAGTTCTTCAACGCGTCTCTGGAGGTGCTCTTTTATGAGTAGTAAAGACAATAGTTAGGGCAGTTACTTTACAGTATTAAAAATCTCATAGCACAGAGTGAGAACTCCAGTGGTTGCCACTTACTTTTAGTGCAGTTTCCCCATTTGCAAGGCAATTCCATTGCCTTTCAGCATTTTCATTATATGGAATGAGTTAGAATACAATTATCTGAGAGGGTTTTTTAATGGTTATGATAGGTGTCCTCATTTCCTGTCCTAAAATTGCAGTAATTAAATAGGTTATCTTCATCTGAGAACTGGCTGAAAATCAGAGGGTGGGGATGTGCTTGCCAGTCTTTACATGTCAGCGTGTGACAGCACTTTGAGGTGCCAGTGACCTTGGGCTGTCCACAGTTAAGTATAGACACTGCCTAATTCTTCTGCTCTAAAGCAGAACCTTCCATTCAGCTAACAAAACTGAACATATTAAATACTCTGCTGTTATAATTTTCTCACTGGCCTGAGAGACAAGAGTTTTTAAGGTCACAAATCTACTGCTGAGTTATTTTGCAACATCAGTTCATGTGCAGGTGGTTGTACTTCAGTGTTACTTCTTTCTAAAAATGCACAGAGAAAGGAAAAGTAGAATAAAGTGATTGTTCTGCCAAGGCTAACATTCTTCATTAAAATCTAATGTTTTTAGTGGCTATTTTCCTTTTTTTTTTTTTTTAACTCTTAGAAATTGGATTATCAACAATATGTTATCCAAGTTTTTCATTAATGCTGTTAGCTTGACTATTTCTTCATCTTTTGACTGACTAGTGCTATTTTTCAGTGGAAAGCCAAATAGTTTGCAGAAACTCCAGTTCCATGCATTGCCTTGAAATCACTGTTTTTAGGTTGATCAATCAAATTTCTTTATTTGGTCTGATTAATATGTGGTTTGATGGTGAGAGTTTGGAATTCTTTTGTTCTAATTTAGATTAATTTATTCTGAATGAAGAAACCATGCACTCAAACTTGAGACAATGTCATATAAGATGCGATCCATATTATGTTAATCCCAACCAAACTAATTTTTTTAAACATTAATCTGTTTCCTTTTGTCACACTCAACCCTCCTTGATAGGGTTGATACACAGAAAGTCCCAGAGAGAAAGATCTTAGTAAAGCAATAGAAGCAGATGAGTTTGCAGTGTGAAAGGGACTATCAGAATGTCATATTTTGAACAAACTCCTTGATTTCAAAGATATTGAAGAACACCACTCACAGTAGTTGAAAAGTTCTAGTGTTGACTTGATAACACACCTGATTGTAAATAAAGAAGTGCGTGTACTTTATCCACCAAAAAACCGAATCAACAAAATATTAGTGCAAAAATAATTGCTCTTTGATGTCTTAGTTGTTGCATAGTTATCACTGTTGAGAAATGCTCCCCAGTTCTTCAGCTGTTCTGCTATTCATCCTTTTTAGCTTCCCTCCTGAAGATGAAGCGGGTAATTTCTGCAGTTTCATGTAGGTCATCTGTTGCAGTAGAGAGATGAAACAGTTTTTGGAAATTACAGAAAAATTGAGCAACACAAGTGCGACTATTTTCTAAGCTGTATTCCTGCTTAAGAATTAGCGATCCTGGCTACAGGTGGTTTTTGTTCAAAGCCTCCTGGAAGTGCAGAGGTGGCCAGGATATCAGGGGCTTTCACTTCCAACTCCTCATTTTGGTGCATGGATGCTCTGAGTCCACCATCTCTTTTGTTGTCACCATGTCCTTATAAAACCAAAACAGTAGAGAAATAATTCTTTTCACAGGGACTTTCGGGGAAAGTTCCTATTCCAGTTTATTGCTTCTTCAGTTAATAAAAGTTGAAAAATGAGGTTTGTTTTGGAGAATGATTAAATAGATGTTTTATTTGAACATGAATTCCCTCCTTTAAATTCAAATAAAAATGGAATTTCAGTCTTGATCAAGTTTGGAACATCCAATAATTTTTAACATGTTATTCTACTTTCTAAATATAGAACTCAGATAATATATTTTGATCAAATAGATACTCATGCTCTGCAGAGGTCCTCTTACAATGCAAGTGCAAGGCTGTACAGATGCTTGATTAACATTTAGCATCCTTTCTGCTAAGTGTGGGTTTGGTTTTTTCAGTAATTAAGGGTTTTATCGTCATGTCTGCAGCTCTCTGTGTTTATCAGGCTCTCAAATTCCTTCTCAGATCCATTGCTGCTCTCTCCCATCCTCTTCCAGCTCTGGGCTCTTTCCTGACCCCTCTCTACCTTTCTCAGCGTGCTGCAGTCCAAAGCACATGGCTGTGCCTATTTCCTCAAGTGTTCAGCTCCCTCTGTCTGGGACAATCCCATCTGAGGTGGCTGTCCTGTGCCATCTGGATGATTGCACTCAATAATAATATGGCATCTTGCCTCCAGTGATATTTTCTACACCTGGAAAATATGATAAGTGAATATATGACCTTATCTCCTAGTGCAAGAACCTGAAGTGTTGTTAAGATATATTTACTGTTTTGTGGCCACCTGTAAATTATTTCTGTTCATTTAGGTATAATTAATGTACTTTTGACCTATTAGGGCATCCATAGCTGCAGAGCTAATTAACTAGGAAATTATTTTTGTATGCATACAGGTGCACTCATTTAAATGTCACTGATTTAATTTAATAACACGCTGTGAGTTTGGACACGCTGCCAATTTGATGGAGTTGTTTGTTTCTTCTTTAATTTATTCTTAGTAAATTTCTTTGTCTTTTGTTCTAGAGTCTGAAGAGTTTGGATAATAATTTTCTTTATGAATAAAGTGATGCTTTGTTTTGGTTTTGTTTTTTTTTTTTAGATAGTGATGAGATGTTTAAAAATAGTAACTATTGTTTAGGGAAAAATTAGTTTAGGAAAAAACTAGTTTCAATATTTGAACATGAAGAGAAAGAGAACTGCATATTTCTTAGGACCAGCACTAACAGAGAAAATGTTTGCTTTTCAGAATTCTTAATAAAAACTGAATAGGTAATGGTGAGTTAACATTTATTAGAAGCATCTATTTAATTACTTATATATGTAAGGAATTTTTTTTCCTATTTTTTGAGAAGGCGACATCGATTGTACTGATGGGAAAATGACACTGCAGCAAGTTACGTATATAGACGTCACCTAGAACCTGATCTTGAGGCCAAGTATTCCCTGCCAGTCTTTCCCTGTCCCAGCACAGTTCCCCAGGTCAGGCATAGTCAGAAAAATTGCCTGGCAAACTGTGTAAAATAATGATGGGTGGAATAAATCCCACTGGATGTGCTGCAGGGCTCAAGGACCCAGAGGTTGTGTTTCATTCCAGTCTTAAAAGAAATCAAACCTCACTCATTGGAAGGAAAGGAAAATGCTGTTTTATGTGTATAACACTGAGATTAAAAAATACCAACCAGCTTTGAGCTAAAATTTTAAGTCAAAAATACAGCCAGTGTCCTTCATGTATATATGTAGTTATTTATCAATATTGTTGGTTGCTTTCTTAGAAGTCAGTTCTGGAGGGTTTAGGGCTTTTAAATTGTTCAGAGGATTAATGCAATGCTCTTAAATCTGAACTAAACACAGTTCAGCTAAGCCAGTAATTTGTTCAGAAAGATAAAGTGCTTCTCCTTCCAATCAAATTGCACTGAGCTGAATTTCCAGTTGTCTTTCTTAGCAAAGGATTTTATTGCCTCCTCTCTTCACAAGAGAGCGCAATCTCTGTTTGAGCACGATCTTTGCTGTCTTAAGTTTCCAAACTTACATACTGTAAGAGTATCAGCCAGTGCAATGGCACTTATTCATATGAGGAAACGGTCTTTGACATTACCAGGGAAGAAAATCTAGGATGTGCAGGGAAGAAAGTCTTGCCAAAGACCTTTCTCACATTGACAGAAAACTGAGCTTTTCAAAAAACACTTTTACAATGCTGTACAAGAATCAAAGCACCTTTTTTTCCCATCTTGAGAGGTATTTAAAATGCAAATCAGCATAAAATGTGTTCAGTTTTGTAGTTCAAATATGCTGTCTTTGCAATGTTGTCCTGAAAGAAATCTCTGAGTTTTTCAGTATCTGCTTGGTCAAATCTGTATCTGAAGAATCTACTGAGAACAGGCAGGTTATTCAGCTAAGGCACAAATCTTGTCTCTTGTACAGAGCCTGAGTGCCCAAGAGGTGCTAATGCAACTGAAATGGGCCTGGCAGGAGGATGGCTCCAAGTGGAAATTCCTGCCTTGCTCTGGTCTGCCAATGACATTGCAGCTCTTCCCTCAGTATTAACTCAGGGCTCAAATATCTGAACAGCACCAACTCTCATCATTCTCACCGGGAGGGAACAGCCACCTGATGAAGTCACCAACACAAAACTATTCCCAGATGGATGGTTTATTCCAAATTCCATTGACATTTTCTACTATCATAGTGCTTGTCAAGCTCAGAACTGCTTTGTTTCTTCCCAGTGATCCTTAGACTCTCTGTAAGCTTTTTTTATCCAGTCATATCAAATCTCAAGTGACAAGATCTAAAGCAGGTTCTTTTATTATACCAATGCTTTTCTCCCTAGTGCTTGTTTCTTGGCATATTTTGAATTTTTTCATCAATGTCTTTCATTAATTTTTAACAGAAATAAGAAAAGTTCCCCTCGCTAAGAAGGTATTTATGTAAATGTGTAACTAAGATCAGATTCAGGATTCTTCCTGAACAAGATCTTTTACTAAAAAGCAGAACTGTAGGAGAGAATTTATTGAGTTATGGCTGCCAAATTAGGCATATTTTATGTTCTTTTTATCCTAGCATATATGAGATATTGCATGATCCTACTTTATGATCATCTGCTAGTCATCAATTTCACTCTCTTTGTAATCTCAGCTGAAACTTTTCATTGCTACTTGTTCTATTCTTTCAACGATAAAGACAATATGGATTACCTTTATTTCATATTCTGAACATTTACTCAACATTTTTCCTGCTTTTAAAATGGATATAATATTTTTGTCATTACTTAGAATACTAACAGGAGTCCCAAAATAATGAACTTTCTTTTCTACATGCTGTAAACCCCATAAGGTATATCCATTCAATTTATAAACACTAATACTTTCAAAGAACTTCTTAGAAGCTGTTCATCAATGACTATTGCCAGACTGTTTGTCATAAAGCTAAATTGTCATTTTTCCATTATTTCAGGAGTGTGGCAGGTTATAAAATTGTATGTGTAGATATTTACTGTGAATTTTTGCATAGTTTAGTATTATTAAGTTCTGATGAACTTAAGGAATGAAAAATGAGGTTGCAGAATATTTTACTAAAGTATTTCATAGCATATGATTTCTATAATTCAATATTCCTAGTAATTATAAATGCTATCCATACAACTTTTCTTTCTCATTTTCTTAATTAGATTTACACATACCAAGTTTATTTTTTAAATATCTCAACTAATTTAATAAATGAAAGCCTCTGTTGCTGAGCTCTGGAGGTGGGATTATATATTTGCACATACCTCTATTGGGTTATTCAAGGCTTTGGAGGAGGGTGCATCAGTTCTTATTGATGGAAGCAATCTCCCAGGAAAACAAAGTGAAATCTACCTTCACATGGGTAATATGTGAAAGCTCAAAATCAGCTCTTGTTACACTTAAACATATGCTGCCCTATCAAAAAATGTTCACTGCTGAGTTTTTTGACAACTCTAAGGCAATTCTCATCTGATGTTCTCTGGAGTCCTCAGAATTCCTTTACCCTTTTCAGACTGGCTAAGGCCTCCCTCCATATGTGAAATGCTATTTAAGATTTCATGTTCTCACTGATTCCTTCTGGTTAATGAACTAGTGACAGGTGTCTGTATTGATTATTTAAACCTGTTAGCAGTCTGCAATATTACTGACCATTCAGGAATATTTGGGGTATTTTTAGGACCTCATGAATATTTGTGCTCATTCTTGAGTAGCTCCATATCTTTATTCTTCCATCAAGGAAGAATTTCTAAGGTGGTGCCGGGCAGATGTCTTACTGATGGGGAGCTTTGTGTCTCAAAGGCATATGCCATCACTGTTCTTGCTCAGATCCATTTGTGTTTGAGATTACCAGAGACATCCATGGAATATTTTGGGGAGCACTGACATAAGGAAGTAGATTATGTGCTCTTCCCCACTCTCTCCATGTCATGAGACCTGTTTGTCATTCAGTGTGCACTACAATGTTTGCCTGATCACAGAGTTTTACAGAGAAGAAATAATTGTGATTGGTGCTATGTGCTTCAAGAGCTTTAAAGGGTTTGAAATGAAACTTTGTCCTGTAGTGATAGTTCTAAGGCAGTGGGCTTTGGCATGTTGTTCTTTATGTAAGAAAATGTGTTCAGAGGTAAGCTATATAAATAACTTTTTTAAAATGAGACATTGCATGACCAAAATATATTCTCTAAACATTGTGTTGCTGACTTCAGTATTTGAAAGCAAAGGTCTTTCTCCCAGTAACTGTGCTTTGCTGATGGTTACCTTAACCAATAACAGTGGAACAGTATTTTTTCCTTTATGCCAGGAATTCAGCACCACAGAAGTGTAATTGAGCTGTTTCAAAAGAAGTCAATGTCTGAGCTTACTTTCTATAATGCTAGTGTCCAAATTCTCCCTGGTTCAAAGTGGGCCGCTGGAGCCATTGATGATGACAGTTACTGAAAGGGACCATGGTATATTTTCATCATGTTTGGGCTATAAATGTTTGTTCTGTGATTTCTGAAAACCTCCAAGGCTGTGGTTGGATTTCTGCCTTGTGCTTGTTACACACCTTCATTAAAGATGCATCCTTGAAGAAAAGGTTGTGACTCTCTAACCGTTAGGTAGTCTGGTGGCCACTTACTTGTCTACAAAAATCCATCGTTGTGTTTTTTGCTGAGGAATCATCAACACTGGTTCTGTTGCTGGGCACATTTCAGACGATGCTCTGTGTAACCTCCTCCAAGTTTTGCTCACACGTCTCAGGCTTGGGTACAGTGCTGACAGCTATTCTGCATGGGACCAAGGCTGCAGCAGAAACTGCGTGCTGTCACATGAGGCAATGAGATTGTGAAAGGCCATTCAGTCATTTCAGAGGCTGGATTTGTTCCCCAGGGAATGAAAATCCCTCAGTATCTCACTGCACCAACTGAGACACTGAATGAGTCCACGCAGCTGTTACTAGTTGTTACCAAACTCTGCTAGTCTGCTTTGGAAGCCATGTAATTTATTGAAAGCCTCACCTCTGGCTAGTTGAACATGCTTTCCCTTGGAGTACTCAAAACAAATTAGAAATAACTTCAAAAGGGTAAATGCTAATAATGAGTCACTTTAATTCAATAGCCCATGCTGTCAGAAAATTACAAAAGCGTTTTAATTCTTTGCATAGTCAGGGTGCTTTAGAGGAGTCATGAGTTTGTATCCAAGGGCAAGCTCTGGGAACATTTTTAGAAATATTTCTTAAGCATTTTGTGCCCACCACAACTAATTTTAATTATCTTGTTTTAGAGAAATAGTTTAGCTTGCAATAAATGCTGTGCACATGTGAATACTAATGGTTTATAATTCAGGTCATAAAATGTAGTACAGAATACAGATAAGACACACAGGCTGAGGGCCTGAGAAGGCCAGTTCCTGTTCTAAAATTACTTAATCTTCTTTTCTGTCTCCCTTTTCTTCTTGCCCCCTTCTCCTGCCTCAAAAATTGAACTAAAGAAACCACCTTTATTTGGAAGTGGACAACTGAGTTCATGTGCCATAGAAAGTAAAGATATTCCTCTGAAAGCCTGGGGAGACACCAGTCCTTGTTTTATCCATGGATACACCTGTTCTGCTGTATTCTGAACAGTACTGATATGCTGTTCTGAAAAGCCATGTACCAATATACCAGGTTAGCATGCAATAAACTCTTGTAGAGCTGACCACATTCTCAGGTGTGTTTGATTTATTGAAATTTATTCACATTATATGGTGCATTTTTATTTTATTTATTTAAAAGAAATCTTAACCACTAATTATTGTAAGTCATTTAATATATACACCATGTGGTTAACACAAGCTGTGACTCTCCCCTTGCTTTTATGAGCTCGGTGCTAATGCAGTGCTATTTCTGACTCTGGGTGACATGCAGTTCTATAAATGGAGATAATTTGTTTTGCCTATTGAGACACTAAGTTGTCTGAGCCAGGACTGTTCCCTACTATAAACAGTACTTAAAATGAGGTGATTGTAACATCAGCTAGTGTTTCTGGGGACTGTTGCATATTAATGCATGCAATACACATCAGCTGCCAAAAATGAAGGATTTTCTTATGCTTTAAGGTCCCTTGCTGTCTAATTTTCTCTCCTCTGCCTTTGTATGTTCCCAAGACATTTGTGATTTCACCTCCTTTCTTCAAGTGATTTTGAAAGTTGAAACCTAATATATTCGGTAGTAAAAAGCCCAAGGCACCAGTGTTGCTTAGGCAATCTAATATTCATACTCTTTTCAAATATTTATTTGTATGGTGCTAATAAATTAGAAGACAGGAATGTGACCTTTCCCTTCTTCCCCTCCCTGTGAGTGAGGACAGCTATCTGACATAGCAGGAGCTAAATCAGGTCTTAAAAGTGTAATTTAATGAATCTGACACTGTTACTAATTTCTTTCTTGGTAGTCATTCTAGTAGAGGGCTCTGGTTTTTAAACCAGACTTACGTATCAAGGTTTAGGTGTGAGAATTTTGAGAATTGGAGTTTAGGTGAGCTTCAAACTTTTATAGACAATGCAGTATGAGTTTTAGAATTCAGGAATTGCATTTTGTCTTTGCATGTGCATTTTCATCTTGGATCTTGTCAAAAGATACTTTTTCATGTCTAAATCTCTACTGTTGGAAATGCTGTTATTGCTTACTCAATTTGTGAAGACAACGACTGATGTGATAATTTAGGGTTGCTTGTAGTCACAGGCATATCTGCTGTGAAGTAAAGTTTGGATATGTAAAATATCTCAGCTCAAAGAGAAAAAGGAGAATTGTCTTTTGAAATCTTTGAGGTAAGTATTGCCAGCTTGAGCTGTTAAGGTGACTACAGACCTAAGGGACTTTAGATGGAGATTCGTTCATGAGGCAAAGGCAGGATGCTGGAGTTGAAATCTATCAGGGTCACAGAGATTTAATAAATGTATGCTTTGTGCTGAATATAAAGCACAACAAGGTTACCTCTTGTTCTCCATGGAATATTTGTATGCTATCATAGTTCTTGCAAACAGATTATGCCAAACAGTATTGAAGTTGATGGAAAGACACTGTATTTCAAATGGCTTTTCCAAGGAACTTCAGTAATGTAAAAATACCTATGAACAAAATCAAATTAGTGTAATGAGGGAAAACAAACATCCTTCCCTCCAAAAAACCAAAACATTTGACCCTTCCTTGTTACCCAAAGAGTTCATTACAGCTGTAATTTCTGTTACTTGTAAGTTTAATGAAATGTGGCCGTAAAAATAGACTCAATTCCTGGATTCAGATGATTCAGGTTGTTTGCTTATTTCTTAAACATATTATGCTCAGTTGTTGTATTTATGTTCCACTTCCAAATAAGAAAAGTGGGAATTTGAATTTGATTCTCCTAGGAAGTGTGGGTGTATACATGAATGTCTCCCTAAGCATACAGTATAACCTTAAGGACCTTAATTTGTATTCAAGTTATTATTTTTCATTTCATCAAGGACTTGATTTTAATGAGGCCTTATTGGATATTGCAGAAATTACAGAATTATGCAAGAATGGAGCAAGTATTCAGTGGTCTTTCAGGGCTTTTTCTAAAACTAGTAAGTTTATACAGCCACAGATAGTAATAATTCTAGCAATGTATTCATTATTTAGAAGCTGAGTCTGAAAACCTGTACTATTGCAAAAATAATATTTGGAATTTTGTGAATTTTTGGAAGCACAGATTTGAAGCTAAACAGGGATTGAGTTCTGTTCTCTCTTCCTTGATGAACTCTTTTTCTCTGCAAAATTGAAACAGGGGCATACATGGGGCAGAAAATAGGGTACACAAGCAATGAATCTTTCCTTCTTCCTCTGCCCTATGAATTTAGGGGAGAATTTTATGAGTTGCCAAGGTATTGGAGAATGCTGTTGGATTTTGCAGAGGTGGTTTTTATGCGCCAGCCCCCTGCCCAGTGAGATAGGTGGGCCCTGATAGGAGCTCTTCCACTGAGTTTTGGTGTCACTGCTATTTTCCTGTAAAAGGTTCTGATTCAGTTAAATTAACTTCTCAGCAAAGAGTTTTCAGTTTTGGTCACTTGCCTCTCCTCCTCTCTTTGTTTGCCTGGTTTGTTTTCTGAGCACCAGTGTCTCAGGCAGGCGTGTTTCCAGAGCAGCTTTTCACAACTGACTTACGCTTTTGTTTTTCATTCGAATGCCCCTTACTGTGGCTGAAACTTCAGGGTTCTGTCAAGGCTGGTTCAGAAGCACAGCAGTGTTGGTGAACAAACCTTGAGGCAACCCTGCCAAATACAATTTGCATTGCTGCAGTCTCTGTATGTTTACAAAGTGTTATTGTTTTGACAGTGTCTTAGAGGATATGTTTTTGTTATAAGGATTATGACCAGGTAGCCCCAATTTACCTCCAGATGGTCATATGTCTGCCCTCCATATGACATTTCTATTTACATATGCATTTTTGCTGTGTGTCTTCAGGTAAAGGATAAAAGTCTGTGTGATGGAAGCACAGCCTAACTTGTCAAAGACACTATTTGTAGAGCAATATGCAATTCACAGTAAGGTCATTAAAGTACCTCTAAATATTATTTGAGTTACATTCAGCTCTTTAAATTTATCATATGTATCTAACAAATAATTTGCCTTTAGAATGTTGATAGTATATTCATGCTGTTTGAACATAAACAAAATTATATGGATATAATTTTTCCAGGCCTCCTTGAAAAGGATTTAGTGTAACTTGATAGGAAATATTCTTGTGCATGTGGTATTGTTACTTGGTTTATGTGTGTGTGTTTTTTCAAAGCACATTTTATTGTTTCATAACAATACTAGGACTTTTTTTTCCCTTTCTCTCAAGTGTATCATTGATATCTTATGGAATGAAGCATTGTATACAAACTAGAAAAATGCAAGTAATCTCAATGCTTTAAAAACCCAAAGTAACGACAGCTTTTTTTTTGAGCAGAGACAATTCCCCGTTTCTTCAGGATTACTTAGGGATGCAATATTCCTATACTTATGGCAAAAAATCAAACTTGCTGGTTGAATGGTGAAATCCTCCTAAAACCCACATTTTGTACATAGCACATACCCCTTTCTGTTTGCCAGCTACCAGCAGTTTCATAGGCTGTTACTCCTCATCTGTTCCTCATTCCATTCCATGAACGTTGCCTTTTTTACCTTTTTTATTTTTCCTTAATAAAGAAGAGACAAATGTTGTATCTCCAATAACAGATGGATTTTAAGGTGCTGTGGTATATATTTCTCCTCCTGGTTGGACCAGACAAGGCTCTGTGCTGTGCTGTGCTGTGCTGTGCTGGCAGAGGTGAGCTCTGAGCGCAGCCGTGGTCACGGAGCTGCGGTTCTGCTGGGCCCCAGCACCAAGCTCTCCCTGGGGGCAGTGACCAGCACTGCCCCTGTGAGAGCCCTGTCTCACATGGACAGCGCCTGCTCTGGGAGCGCAGTGCTGCAGCTCTTGTCATTTGCCATACTTTCATACCTAAAGTCGTAACTGACCTACTTTTTGGCTTTGATTTAAATCTATTGCTTTCCCCAACAACTCTTTTTCTTTTATCAGTAGCTACTATAAATTCATCTGGCAAATCACAGCAGATGTAATCCCAACTCTTTATCTTTCTTTGGATTGCATCTGTGTTTTACTGAATCTGGTAATTTGCACTGAAATCTAAGCTTTATTTGCAGCTATTGTAACATTTTACTTCCTTCGCTTCTGCAGAACTGTTGGCAAAGAAAAAAACAGCAACAAAATAACTAAAATACACATAATGTGTCAGAAAATAATAAAACTTTTAGAAAGAGTAAGTATAAGTATAATAAGTATAGTTATGCTGTTAATGTCTTGGGTACATCCTCTAAAATAAGATCCTTGGTTTTGTCTAGAATGTGCAAAGATTAAAAATATTTTTTAGAGAACATGTAAGATTCTGAAGAAAGTTTCATATTCTTTCAAGATGATTGTCCAAACCCTTATTTATTTTTCCTCGGTGAAGTTTTTAAGAGACAAGCTTACCCCTGATCATGCTGGCTGTCAGTAATCAGAGAGCACCCTTGGAAATGGGACTCAGATCAAAAGGTGGATTTGATTTGTGTGTGTGTGTGAATCTACCCCAAGAAAATGGAAGAGGCTGCAGAGCTTCCCATGACCCAGCAAAGTCCTCCAGTCATTAGGACAAACACCATCTGTTTCTAGGCATCTCAAAAACCTTCTCAATCACCAAAATTTTTTTCAAGACAAAAGTATTAAATGAGTTTCCCAATTTCATTTTTGTTTTCTGTTTCTTTTTTTTTTTTTCCCTCCCAGAAGGTTATTCCAACAAACCCACAGGAAACAGCTCTTGCAACCTCCTAAATTTAATGTCTGTCATTCACAGACATGTACATATACAAAACTGTAGTTTCAGAAAACAAGTTTCTGGTGAATAATTTATATCCACAACGTTGCAAGTGTGTTATTTCCTTGTATTTTTGATTTTGAGTGGGGAAAGCTTTGTCATTGTTGTATTTGTTACTAAATTTTATGAACAAGATGTTCAAACTTAACATGGTCAAAATGCTGTTCTGTCATAAAAACATTGTGTCTTTGTTTATATTAATTCAAATGCTGAGTCAGTTTATGCTTGAGAATCTTATATTAAAGTTAATTTTTATGCTAATATATAAATTTTTGCTATATATTTCAATATACAGTAATGAAAATAATTCAGTATCTTGTCACCGCTGATCAAATTGCTCTTAGGAATTTCATTGTAATTTCTAGCGATAATTTACCTAAACCGTAGTAGCAGAAGCTTTGCTCCACTGAGTCCACGCTAATTCAGTTTTGACAAAGCAGATTGTATGATGATTATAGCAAGGAAAGAAACAGATACAAGTTAGATCAGCCTGGGCTGTGTTTCTGATGTTAAGAACGGGGGACTGTCTCTCCCAGTTTGGCAGAGTACCTGCTCAGTGCAAGGAGGGCCATGCCTCCCTTCCCACAGGGCTCCTTTGGCCTGAGCACATTCCCAGTGCTCCCCGGAGCCGCACTGCAGTGATGCTGTCAGCTCCACAGCACAAACTCGGGGCAGGGCCTCAATATCACATCCTTACAGGGGATGAGACTACTGAGATGTTGCAAATTGCAGACACAGTGAAGAGACTTTGATTTATAGGCTTGTTGTTCTTGCAGAAGAGACACGAATGCTTAATTCTGAGTTCTGTTTCACATTATGCAAATTGGGAAGGAGATAGGTGGTTTAAGAATGAGGTATTGAAGTTTTTAATCTCCAGGCTTCCATTTCAGGTTCTGCATGAGTCAGAGCAGCTGTGAAACCTTGTTGTTTGGCCAGCAGTCCAGTCTCCCCTGGGTTTTTTATCCATGTTACTGACTTGTCTCTATTAATTAATATGTAGCTTAGCAATTTCAGCAATGACAAAAGGCAGTGTCAATATGAAATCTACTTTTTCAAAAATAAGGATACCATTCTAAGCTGACAGCAGTGCAAAACTGGCACTGCAGGAACCTTGTGCTTCTGCTGCCTTTTGAGGACAAGGGTTTGTTATCCAGAGCTGTTAGGCTGGAATCTTCTGTTGGTTTCTTGCAATAAATAATTAGTGAAGTCTGGAGTATGGGAAATTGGATGTATTTATGTTAAAGTCTCTTGGTTTCTCTTTTCTTCAATACTTTAAAACCATTTGTCTTGATCCCCTGTATTTCTCAAAGGGATATATGATTGTATTCTACTTCTCAAAGCTGAAGAACATTTGAATTGACTTATAGCAAAGCCTGTATAAAAAAGCCCTTTCATGGCCGTGGGAACGGGCCAACTCTGAATGCTCTGGCTTCCTGTAAAGTGACCATGTTTGGTTTTGTGTGTAGAAAAGATTAAAAGAAAGATGTTTCAGAGAGTGAGATGCTTTCTTGCTAAAGATGTCCCTTTAGAAGTTTCTGTCATGGTAACATGAGGTGTGGAGACACAGCAAGTCCAGGCCGTACCAGATGGAGCACTTTGCTAATTGGTTAATTCTGCTTTAGTGCCTAGCCACCACTTGGCACTGTGGCACAGAAAATTTTACATAGATCCAGCAGGGAAGCTTCTCCTTTTTATTATTCTGAAATATGGAATTGGCTTTGATGAAATAAACTGTTCTAGTGAGATTTTCTTAAATTTTAGCATTTTCTGAGATCCCCCTCTTTAACCCTGCATATGTATCACCTTTTTGAAATTGAAATTAAAACTGGGTCTTATTTTCTTCAGTAGGCTTCAGTGTTCTTTTAGTAGTTTTAACATCATGGCTACTGATTCTGCAAGTGAAAAACTGCATTTTCAGTAAATGTGCTAATAATAGATTTTGCTTATGGCTTGTCATATCTACTGACTAATGGATCTTTGGACAGGATGAGTGCACTCAATTCTCCTAATTCAAAAGCAAGCACCCTTCTGGATAGTGGGACAAATTTATACTTGGAATTATTCCATACACTTAAATGCACTTACAGCTGAGCTGAATTTGCACCCTAAGGTCCTATTTGAAGAAAAATATTCATAATTTCTTTGGTTAGATTCACAAAGTACAGAGGCATCTTTTAATTTTTATTATCATATTTAATGACACTGAGAAGTTCATGGTAACGTAGTAATTTCAAGCCCTGCAGATCCTGCAATGGGAACTGGGTAGTGGGAAGGAATGGGGCATCCTCTTTCTGCAGATGCTAATTTGAAACACACAGTTTTTGATGGAGATGAGAGATGCTTAACTAGTTGTTTCCTTAATTTGTTCATTCCTTTTGAGCTTTGGGAATGTACATTTTCATTATTTAAAATGAGGACACATGCTTCCCAAAGGCTTCATTAGTAAACATTCGGTATTGGGAATGAACAAGTTTAGAAGATAAATTTCCTGTAAGAGCAGTGTATTTGTCAGCTACTCAGCATACCTGTAATAGGCTCTTCAACATGTTTCTGTGTTATACTTCAAGGAGTATTGCTAGAAAATAAAAATAATTAGGGAATGGAGAATGTAAGACTATAGGAGTACAGGCCAGGTTAGCTGATGCTGTTGAGCCAGGGACGGGTGAAATGACTTTGCATGATTTCAGAAGGTAAAATGAGCGTTTCTTCAAAAGCACTTCTCTCTTTTATAGAGAACATCGTGAACATTAATTCCATTGGTCTTAAAGTAAAAAGGTTTCACCTGATTGGTACAATGGACTTAGGTCAGTATGGTAGAACATATCTATAAACAATATGAACGAAAAGCAAGATAATAGATTGTTTACATTCCTCTCGGACTTAGCCTGGCAGAAATATTTCTCTTTCTCTCTCAGACTGAACTGAGAATATCCACAGTTAGCTTTGTCTGGAAGATGGATTTTGTGATTTGGATTACATAAATCCTCTATTTCAGTGCCATTGACAACACTGCATTCAACAGTTACAGAACCAGAAACCAGTTTGGACTGGGAGGGACCTCTGAACTCTTCTAGCCCAACCTCCCTGCAGTGGGCAGGGACAGTGAAAGAAAAGACAGATCTCTCTCTCCAGCAAGTTTTACTGTCAGGAGGGCTAATGGGGGATTGAAAAAGGATGTCAGAGAAATTTTAGTGTGCCCGAGTAAATAGTGTGTTGGAGGTAATTTAAAAAGGAATAGATGCAAGCATCAAATATTCATATGCTTTTTCTAGACAAACATTTTATTATGTTTTGCATTAGGTGCTTGTTTTCCCTCTCAGACATGTAATTTCCATGCTAGTAGATGATTCCACTTACAGTGTATTTATATTTTCTAAAGGCATTTGCATTCTTAATCTCTTGCAAATATTTTTCTTTTTTCATGGTGGGGGAAGGAAGCAAAGAGCCTATGGTGAAGTCACTTTAAAGATGTAAATAGAAAATTCAAAAAAGAAATGAGACACTTAGAGCAACATTTCACCAAGAATTCCTTTCTGCAGGAAGAGGTATTTGCTTTTGTGTAGCCATATAGATGCACACATCTATACCTTATTTATATTAGGGTGCATATAAAGGAAAGTATACATCAGCTCTTAAGAGCTGACCTAGGCTTGTCTTTCCAGAAATTTTGACGTGTTCCATACCACCATGCTAGCCTAGCCAAAATTTCTCTCTGCTTATTGTTGCCTGATCACTGGCTGAGTGTGTTGTTTGTTCTCTGGCATGTGGGAGTCCTCTAGCCAAAGTGAGAACCATAATGCTCACTGGAAACAGGTCATCAAGCAGGTTATTAAGATAACATGCCTAATGCTTTTTGCCTAATACAAACCTAGTTCTAATCAGGAAGTAAACAAAATTCATTTTCCCAAGTCAGTGTGCCAATTTATCTAGTGGACAGTTGTGCTCATGTTATCTAGAGACATTTCTTTTTGTTTTTTCAGTTTTGTTTTTTCAGATGGTGAAATAAAATATCATGTTGTCTTCTCTCCATGACACCAGCACTTTTTGAATCCAATTACAAATAATTTGAAGGAGTTTCTTCAGAAAAGAGACAGCTGTAGAAGAATATGATAGAAATCTCTAAAACCTTGACTGAGATGGAGATGGATTATCTGCTCACTGTTTCTTCTAATGCAGGCACATTCACCAGGTGAAAGTAGTAGGTGATAAATTTGAAACACATGAGAAAATGTGGCTGTTCCTGCTCCAGATTGCTGTGGAGGTAAGGTTTCACATCCACACAGGGATGTCTTGCAAAGTTAATGAGAGAGAAAAGTACTGAGAGTAATTAAATGCACAGAAACCATATCCAGGTCCTAGTCTGAAAACTGCGGCTTCCTGAGCTGAGAGTAGGAGCTTGAAGCAGGGAACAAGTTCACCCTGTTCTAACTCTCTTCTGTAGCAATCCTTTCATGACCCCTGGTGTGGAGAGAAGCAGACAGGTGAGATAGTAAGAGTATGGGTAGCAGAAAATAATTTCTACCTAGAAGAATGTTCAGCTTGTTCATGAACAAACTGGTGATAAAAAAGCAGATTTATTGCCAACATTATTTGGAAGATATTTTTAGCACATCAAGAATTTAAAGTATTTCCAGATAATAGTGAAGTCAAAAGAAAAAAAAAAAATCAGTTGTCTGTAACTTCTAATTTTTTTTTTTTTAATTCTGCAGCTCTTGGGCATAATATACTTACATTTTTATTCATCCAAGATACAAAGCATGCTTTTGCCATGCAGTTACTTAATGCTTTGCTATCTATACCTTCTATAGCTGTTGTTGTGGGAAAAGGCAATGATAGGTTGAATTAGCTGAAAACTGCCACAAAGCAAGTGGTGTTCTAAACTGCATAGGCCAAAGTATTGCCAGACTGGAGGAGGATTTTGGTTTAGTGGTGTTGCTGAGACAGTGAGAACATCTGAGTAGTTCAGAAAAGAGCTTTAGAATAGATTGAGTGTTGGAGTATGAGTGAGGATGCATATTTGGCTCATCATTTGGATTTCCAAGCATGTATTTCAACAGCTGAAACATATAACAGTGTTTAGGAAAAGTGCAGTAAAGAACATGGTTCTGTCTATTTTTATTTTATATCTTGGTTTCAAGTATTTTCTCAATGTGAAGGAGAGCACACATGCAAGCAGAAAATTTACATTTGTGTTTCACCCAGCTGTAGCACTGCAGCCTCTTGGAATGATGTTCTGAGCCTGCCACCTATACAGTTGCTTCTTACGTTGTCACCAAATTTACAGAAAGGTGTTATCCCATTCACATATTTTTTTAAGTTTTCCTTCCCTTTGTAACTTAAGGAATCTTAAGAGACATCTGGAGGGCTCTACCATGCTCAAGAAGGACCAAGGAAAGGCTTTGCTGCAAGAGATTGACTTGTTGGTGCAGAAGGTAATTAAACACCACAAGGTGCTGTGCAGAGCCTGAAGGAATATAAACCAAATGTGCCCTGAATAGGACCGTGTCAAAGTGCTTGCCCCTGTGAGGTTGTGAAAGAATTGAAATGCCAGAGGGAAGATAGCTGTGAGGAGTAGCTGTTTATCACACATGCTTCTGCTTGCTCCTATTTAGAGCTGCTTGCAGCTACTCTCCTCCGTTGGAGCCATCCAAGACACACAGAGAGGCAGATTGCTTACAGGCTGGGAGAATAACGCTTTTTTTAGCACAGAGAGCACTGTATTATCTCCCTTTTAATGCTCTGCATGTCAGTACCTTGCCCAGCTAATACTGCCAACATGTTTTCCCTGGAAAGCTTTAAACAATATGAAAAAGCACTTTGGGAAAGCTTGTAAAATTCAGTCAATTTCTCACGATGTTTTATAGTTTTATCACCTTAGTCAGTGGAGACTGCGTGCTACATAGCAAACCAAAAAGAAACAAGCTGGAACCATCCCTGCTTTTCCATGTTCTAAATAGTTTCTGACATTCAAGTGCCATCTTAAAGGGCTGCCTGGTATGGACTGTGGTAGTAGACTCATCAAAGACTACACAGCAGATAGGCCACTTGGGCAGCAAAGTAAGTCTCTGGAGGTGATTATTCTTATTTTCCCTTGTTTTTGCCATCTGAGATAATTATTGCTTTGCTGAATATCTCTAACATCTTTTAACAGGGAGCAAAACAAGCGAAGTAGAACAAAATTTGTTATGGATTCCTTTAAATGCATGCAAAACCAAATAAGGGGAGATAATGTAACACCAGCAAATTATTTGGATAACATTAAAATTGTGTAAGATTGGTGCTTTTTGTTTTAATAGTCGCTGTTTGGCAGACAGGCTCTTGTAGATAAGAAGGATGTGGAATATGGAATTGTAGAGTTCTAGGATATTTTTTAAAAGATGAGTGTAATATATAGGTATTTTAATGAAATCAGTGTCACTTTGATAGTCTAACAAAGCTACAGAAATGAACCAAGTGCCAGAGTAATTCTTATCTAGAAGAGGGATATTTTTTCCTATTCTGAAACCACCTTTTCAAGGAGTATTTGGTTTTATCTGAGTCTCAAGTGGGCTCCTCCTTGTGCTTCAGAGTCCCATAAGACCCAGGTGGGAAGTGACTTACTGAATGTCAAGAAGATAAAAAAGGTGTTATTTTCTGACTTGATTTGGATGAAACAGCAATGCCCCGGGGAACCCTGAGTGTGTAGCAGACTGATCCAAGGATAAGTTTCACAAATCAGTATCTTTTTTGGAAACAATCATGCTTCTTCTGTCTTAGCTGTTCAGAAACAACTTTTCCATTATTTTTCCCCAAGAGTGCTAATTTTAAATTAATTGAAATTTAAATTAATGTATTGCATCAGATGGTCACAGGATGTTGCACCCTAATTTTGCTGCAGCTCTAGAGCAGCCAGTTTCCTACAGCTTTTTTCCTGTGTTCTGCCATCCTCTTGGTGTACTTGTTCCAGCAGATCTGGGGCTTCATACCTTTCTTTCTTTGTTTCCATGCAGGCACCTGTTGCAAGATACTCTGCAAGAGTGGAATGTGCAGACCTTCCCTGGCCCTGACACGGTGCTGTGCCAGTCTCAGTTTTCAGGCAGTGCTGGGGTTGTTGCCCTTGCTGTGCCATGGGTGTAGTTCCACTTGCTGCTGCAGCCCTTGGTCCCTGCCCCTGTGGCTTTTCAGAGAGAAAGCCACATCTCTCTATTTCCAACATCCTCTAATCCTTTGTGTTTCCACACAGAAACTCAAATTCTATTCCAAGGCATGAAATGTGTGTAAAAATGGTAGGGCAGGGTCCAGGGAAGTTCATGGCCCCAGAGCAGCCTAGCCCTGACCAGGTGCAGGGCCACAGGAGCTGTATGAAATACGGCTGTCAATCAGTCATGGATTGCCTGATTAATGCTTTTACAAGTGACAGGATACCTGCTTTTGTTATATTTGTTACAGTTTAGTTGCTAACCTTATCTAGAAGTCAAAGTGGGATTCAGCACAGAAATGAGAAATCCTGAGGGTGGGGAAGGATGAAGCAGCTACAGAAATTTAATATGAATTGCAGGGGCGGCAGGGCTTCACTTCAAACGTTGCTTGTACTTTGTGCTGAATTTATTGTCTGTGTAGCAATTGTGATGGAAAGAAGAAAACAGAATGGAGAGATAATGGTTATCACGGTTTTCATATTTTTTTCCTATGTGATTATTGATGATGTTTACAGCACAAAAATTAACAGCTATAAAAAGAAATAACTGATAGGAGCTGTCAGTATAATGATATTATTGTTGGAAACTCGGTGTGGAATAAGTATGACTTGAAATGAATCAGGGATTGAATATGTCAGTGGAAGAAAAAAATTATAACTGAATGCGATTCTCTAAGTTAAATATTTGTTAGCGCTTTATTCCACATGCAGAATAAAAATGCAAGGGTACCAAATCTGAGCACTTGCCACATTTCAGCATGTTCAAAGTATAATGATTACTGTAGTTATTTAGCATAATGATTAAAATAGTTGCCCAAAGTACTTTATTTATAGCAACATTTGTAATTAGGTGCTTGAACATTTATTATTTCAAACAGGAATGTCCTGTAGAGCTAAACCATGTGAAATGAATTCTCCAATTAGTGAATTTACATATCATCCTTTCTCTATGAAAAGTAAAATAATTTTCTTCTTTTTGGCAATTTTTGTTACTATTATTTTGGGTTTTTTAAAAGGAAACATAACTCCTTGTCATATTTAGTTCTTAAACTTGGCTATTTAGTTCTTCAATGAACAAATATCACAATTATTTTCCAGCTGGAACTCCCCAGATGTTATTATTTCATGGGGAATTCTTGATATACTTAGGATCATGAAGATTCTTTTTCTTCTTGTAGCTTTCCCCTTCCTACCTCCCTCCTAAAGAGGAAAAACCCAACAATACCTAGCGTAAAAAACTGAGCATGAAATATTTCACAAGATTAATCAAGTTCATTCTTTGCAAATTAAATATTATCAAGTGCTTTAGTAAGTTTCCTCTTTCTTTAAAATTCTCTTAAAATTAATTTCAATAAGAGATTAAAATTAAAGATGATTGTGTCTGGTGCACAAAACACATTATGATGAAGTCTAGAGACTGGTAAAGACGTTCAGAGAACATAAAGGCTGTGCCTAAAACCTTGATTTAAGGTTGAGGAAAACTCCTTTGCCACCATTTTGAGTACCAAGCATAAGAAGTGAGTTAAATATTTAGGTAAGAAGAAGATTCTCATGACCTCTACTGAAGTAGTTCTAACTCCATGGAGGGGTGAAGTTTTTGTATACCAAGTTCCTCCCAGTCCAGATTTCTGCCACTATTCCTGAATGAGACACTGGGAGACCTAATCCAAGGCTGGTTCTTCTGCCTGCTTTGGATCAGAGTGCTGAACTTGAGGTCCTTGCTTCCTGAGGCCTGTTGTGATCACTGATCCATTCAGTTACAAGGGAACATTTCTAGCCGCCTTTCTTTGCTGTGTGACCCAGCTGAGATGCTTTGTAGACTCAGTTTGTACCTGGACTCTCTAGATGGTTCATGGCTTTTGTGATTTGTGTTTGTGGGTACTCAAGCTCCTCTTGCCAGTCTGAGGAGTCTGGGTGTTGATCAGGGGGCTCTGGGTTGGTGAAGGGACAAGTTTGACACTCTGGCTGTGTTCCTGGGGCAAGATTTCTCCATTCTGGTAGGAAGGCTTGATTCACCCTTGGTACAACATTTAAAAACTGTATACTGTGATATTTGATAAATGTCTTGCCATTTTGAATGTAGTTTGCTACTTTTTTCAGATGAGGCTAACTGCCAAAGAGGAACGCCACTATTTCTAGCTTTCCTTTCAAGCTCCCAATATACCTCAAGAGAAACAGGGATGTTGTGAAACCAACTTCTGCCAAAAGTGAAGGAATACAGAATTTGTCATGTGGGACATGAGGAGCAATTGTGATTCTGGGATGTGATCTGTCGGACTGGCTGCTGCTTTAAGCTAGTGGGACTGGTAGCATTCTACTTTTAATAGACTTGGTTTAATAGAAAGTAGATTTTTAGTAATAATGGTAACAATACTCAGCATCCTTCATATTGGTTTTCATGCCTTTATTGGCATTTCATCCCTTTATTGAAGGGTGGTGTTGACCCAAGCCAAATTAGGAAAGAAGATAGTATCTGGATAAGCTCAGGTATTAAGTATTCACTACTCTGAAAACAGATCATTCATGCCCCTTAGCACTGATGCTTCAGTAAAAAAGGTGTGTTTGACCTTCTGTTTCCTTAACTGTCAAATACTGTTAGGTAGTAACTCATGTTCCTGTTTCCAAAGATGCTTTATTCCTTTTTAAGAAATTCTTGTTGCTGTTATTTTTTCTGAAAAAGCAGAAGAGGTGGTTTCTACAGAAGTTCACACTTTGCTGGGAAGCAGGTAAATGTTATGTTTTCTGTTCAAGTAGCTAAAGTGTTTTTATAGCCCCTTAAAAACATAAGTAAAAGAATTCCTTTTGATCTGAAAAAGCCAGTTTGTTGAAATGGTGCCATCAGAAATAGATACCCAGGCCCACAACAGAATTTCTTTCGGAGGAGATTGATTCTGATATTTAGCCTGCTAGTTCTGTCTAACCGTCAGTGGCACTTAGGATTGCTTTGTTGTTTTACTGAACGTGGGATTTGAGGTCAGGCTGTTTAAGGTTGCATATTTAACTGTCCTTTGGGCAGAGCATTTGCTGGGGTAGGAGACCCTGGTATTCAAATTGATCAAAATAAAGCTAATCTGTAGGTAGGATTGGAATCCTGTGGTCAGCAGGCTACTGGCTGATCTCTGCATGCCTCTCTCTGGCTTGTAGCTGGTGAAGGTGTTTCTCCTAATGAACAATATTGCAGAAGTGCTTGGGATGGAGGGTGTCGGTCTCTTATCCTAAGTTATTAATGTGTGAAAAGCCTGTGGCTGTGTCTTCATGATGGTCTCTCACTTTTGGATCTATTGCTGACACTGAAGGCAGAGTCATGGTAAGGGGAATAGGAAAAGAATTTCTGCTTGGCCTGTATGTCCTGATGGTCCATTTAGAAGAATTTAAAGCCCTCCTTTTTAAAATCTTTTTTTAAAACTATATCTTAGAAAGTTATTTTAAAGGCTGTATCTTATAGAAGCAACACTGTATCCATAATGGAATGTTTTAGTAGGCATTTAAAATATAAAGTGTGAATTCTCTGAAATATTATATATTACAGAATGAATTTTTTTTAAAGGGACTATTTAAATTCAATTTCTTTTCATTTTCCATGCTTTTCCTCTGTGCTTCTAATGTACCTGAAAGTTAATCTAGAACACAGTCATATTTCTAAGAAAATACTTTTTATTAAAAATTATTTTACATTTCTCAGAAATGTCACTTTGTTTTAGAGTACAGCTTAACACAGCATGATCACTTTTGAAACATTATAACACAACACAAATGTGGTTCCAGCCACATGAGTAATTCAGCACAGCCTGATGTGTAATTAATGTAGTACTTCACAATGTGAATGCTTTTTAGAAGGAATAAAAATGCAAGTGCAATTTTGCAAGATAATTGACAAGTAAAATGACCTGAAAGGGATGTGATTTGACTTACACTGGAGCAAACACTGGCTGTTCAAGGGTTGGTAATGTGTACCTCAAATACTTGCAGACTATGCAGTGGGTACTGTGGGTAAAGGTAGTGAAGGAATTGTTGGCAAAACTGAAAAAAAGGGGTTATAAATTTCTTTAGTTTGGAAAAGACAATTGGGCATTGTTTGAAGATAACAAAAGAAAAAAAAAAGGTTTGCAGGAGTTGGTTATTTATAGCTAAGCAGCTCCAGTATGTTGAGATTTATTTGGAATGTCTGGTAAATAGAAACCTATTTATGGTTTTACCCTGTCCTTAGTACATGATTTTGAGAATTATTTTGTAAAAAGATAAAATAAACCCTTGAGTTTTTTACAAGGAGAAGAAGGAATCCATCTTCAGAATAGAATGTCTTTTTAGCTATTGTTAATTGGCCAGTCTTTGCTAAAAGGGATTATTATATCAATTCTCAACAATATCAGAGCTCACTTTAAAAAATTCCAAACCAAACAAAAAAAAAATTCTGAAATTCAACTTCCCTGAAAGGGATGAAGGTCAGAGCAGCCCAGGAGAAAAGCTGAGTTGTGAGTAGAGGCTGGGGAGAGGAATCGTGGATGGTTCTTGGACATGGCAAAACTCCTGCTCAGATTGGATATTCTTGGCTTTTACCTCATAGTTGTTATGTATCATGTGAAACATAGATGAGACTTTGGGAGACCTCTGGAAGAGAAAATGCTCACCGTCTTTCTCAAGCCCTGCAAGCCTTGCCTAGAAGGAGCTGCCCAGCTCCTTGCAGAATTGCTGATTTGGTGGGCTCTTGTGTGAGTCTGCTGTGGGAAGAATCAGGTCTGAGCACCCCACTAATATAGGAATAACATTGGACACTTTAGTTCAGGCTTGAGAACTGTTTTTATGCTAAACCTTGAAACACAAATGTTCTTCTCAGTTGTTTCCTTGTACCAGAAGCAGCTACTTTCAGGGCAGGCTTTTGTTCTCATGGATTGCTTCTTCAAATACTGGTAAACACAAGTGTCACGTGTTTGAAAAGCTGGTATGTGACAGTATACATCAAAGAAGTGTTTAGATGCAGAATACCCACCAAGTAAAGGTGTCTTTTGTACATCTAGCAGCCTAAAAATACACTTAAATAACTTACCTTGTAAGAGTGCCAGGAGAGTGCTTTTAAATGCTCAGGGAATTCTAAGGAAGGGTTATCTTGTCTATTTGAAACTCAAACATCCCAAGTGTGGGAGAACATTGGGTAAACCCTAGAATGGCACAAATGGTAGCAAAATGCAGATCACCAAGTGTTCTCCTTGTCATCCAGCCCCAGGTGCTTTCCAGCTGAGGAAGTGCATAGGGTTGTTGTCTGCTTTTTGTTCTGTGAATAAATTAACAATCACAGTTACTTACATGCTTATTCTGGCATCTTTGATACATGAACAGGCTGAGATTTTGTGTGTGCATATGTAGTCAGAAGAAAAATACATCTAAAGTGAGAAAGGTGTTATTTTGGTGGAACATCTGCATTACTGTATTAGCATTTACTGAATAGCAAACCTTAGAAAACCACTTAGCTAACTTTAACTCTGTATTTTCATAGTTAGCAAAGGGTACGACATCTGAATTTTGCTTTATACTATTCATCTCTCCTGTGTCTTGTGTAGAATTGAAATGCACCTCACTCTCAGTTATTTTCTGGAATGTCTTAATTTAATTCCCAGTCATTCTCCCCCATGGCCTTCAAAGAAAAGAAAATAGGTGTGGCAGACAAATTGGAAGGTAGGAAAATACTCTGTGTCAGCTTTTTTGATTGTGTCAGGTGCACTGCAGAAAAAATAATCTACTTCATTATCTCCTCCTTGAAGTGGAATACTAATCAATATCAAGGACTGAAAGAACAGTGTTTGACAAATGCAGGATGCTACTGAGAGTTCACTTTTTAAAGTGATCATTCTTTTTTAACAGCAACTTACAATTAACTATTCTAAATATTGAAAAAAATGTTTAAGTTTTATAAAGCACTGTATTACTAGTTATGCCCTTGAAAAGGAGATGTCATTGAACCGTCCTTTAACTGTCTTCTACTCCACCTCAAAAAAATAAAGAAGATGTTATATCATCTTTTCAGGATAGACAGAGCAAGTGGAGAAAGTTTATAATGTAATTTGTTAATTTAGAGAGCAGTAATAAGTTCCTTTATTCTAACAGCTCTTCTTCCTTATGCTGCATTTTCCTTTCTGCACCATGTTTTTCCTCTGTTCACGTTCATTAGTACATGGGATGTAGAGAATGCATTAGTATTAAAACAATTTACTTTGGATGGTTAGGGCAACTTCAAAACCGGAGTGCAGGTGTATATAGGAGTATTACCTGCATCAGATAGCGTTTTACCCTGTGAAGAGCATTTACTGCTCACTCGGGCCTAGAATCAATAGAAATCCCCATCTCTAGAAAAAATAACATAAAAGTAACCACCTTCATTCTGTTTTAATATATTCTGAGCTAAATGTGAGCTCGAGAGATCTGTCCTTCCCATTTATCTCTTCTGTTTTCAGCAGCAAGGTGATAATAGGAGTAGCCTTGGCTGGATCAGGGGATTTAGGCAGGTGACGTTCCATCTTCCTAGATATGTTCTAATTGTAAATTTGCTCTCTCACTTTCAGTACACAAAGATGAGGATTCGTGACAGCTCACATTCCCCTTTAAGGCACATTACTGACAATCAGCATTTTCAGGGAGCTTAGTATCCCAGCATCTCATACTGTGACAAGTGAGGTCAGATAATTAGTGTTGGAATTCTCTGTTGTTTTGTGGGGTTTTTTTCTGTTGTGGTTTTTTTTTTTTTTTTTTTTTTTTTACTCCAAAACTGTCTTCTTTAATACAGTATTAGGAAAGAAGACTTGAACCCTATTAAAAAAAATGCTAATCACACTGTTTCTGTACCTCCTCCTGTGGAGGTTGAATGGAGCACCTGTAAATTTTCTGTGAGCTAGTGGCATGTAATTGAATTTTGTAGGTTAGTATGCTTTCTGTGATGGACAGTGACTATCTTTGAAGAGTTTCTCTGGCCAACAAACAGACCAAAAGACATGCAGTTGTAGGTACAGAATATCAGATATCATCTTGCTGCTCAGAATGAAAGTATTTGTCTTTTTGCGTGGAGGTTTGCATCCCTCCCTAGCTGGCACACCTATAAAGGCCATCAGGAGCTAGCTGTAGGGTTTGGTCTTGCCCTCCCTTTATGGATCATTGCTTGGCTGTAGACGATAGGTGCTCCAGGATAACCTTAGACATGGAAAATGAGGTTTGAGCAGTGCCCTTGCTGTGTCACTGTGTCTGTCTGTGCCTGCTTGGCACTTACCAGAGTGGACAGGCAGCTGCTGCTGCCCAGTCCATAATGCTCTGGTGGGGACTCTCAGAAGTGCCCCAGGGACCAGGCTGCAGTGTTCATTGCTCTACAGATGATGATGATGATAAGGAAGTTACTTTCATTCATAATGCCCCGGTTTTGCACTGAGATCCCATTCTCCTCATTCTTTTAAAATGGCCTAAAGTTTATACCTTGCATCTTGTCTAGTACAAGGTTGCAGCCATGAAGGTAAAACTCTCTGGGTCTCCTCCTGAGCATTTGAAGATCTCTCTTTACAAGATCACTCTTGAAGAAACATGTATTTCTTTCTTAGGAAATATTTTTCCATGTATCTCCCCTAGAAGAAGATTTCTACGTCTTTATTCTCAAAGTATACTTTGCCACAGTAAGGGGTGTTTATTTTCTCTGATTTCTCTACTTTAATACCAGCTTCACATGGCTTAATCCTCCCTTAATTACTGCAGCTTGGCCCTGTGCCATGAATCCACCTATGTTTGTAGACTTCAACCCTCCCCCCACCCCACAAAAAATGCCCAAACAAAAAACTGTGAAGAATATTGGAAATCTAGCCAGAAAGACCCTCTTTAACTTCCTTGGCAGAGAGCCTGGAAAGGAAGAGAGAACACAGAATCAAAATAAATTATAGGATTCCGAAGTGCATTAAATTAGCCCTAAGAAATTGCTTTCTATTGGTATTAGTGAGTAGTGGTAATTTGAAACACTTCAGCCTGGTCACTTTGTTATTTTAAAAGAAATGGAAATAGAGATATAAGAAAAGAAACCTTGAATAATAAGGCCTGTGGTTGCATTTTCAAGTGGTACCTTAAAGTGAAATGCTTTGGTTAAGATGAGACAACCAAGTGAAGAGTTAATTCTAAGAGATGTAAAAGGAATCAGAAGATAATTTAGTCTTGAAGGAATTTCTAGAGATTCTTGTTGTCAATCCCCTTACTCAGAGCAGGGCCAATGAAGATAAGGTTGCTCAAGACCTTGTCAAATTAAATTTTGAGCATTTTAAGAGCTGCAGATTTCAGAGTCTTTGTGAGTTTTAGAGGGTGACATGCTCATTTCTCAGCATAGATCAGAGAGAGGAGAGATTTGAACCACACAGTTGAATCACTCTTTATATCTGCCCTCCTCACAGGGTTTTAGGACAGGAGTGCATTTTGGTTTTGCTTCAGTTATGTTTTCTGCCCAAGTTAATAAATAATACCACCTGTCTCTATGAAAACAGAGAAGTTCGCATTGCAGATGTTCATTGGTTAAATCAATATTGTCTGGCCATTTTTCAAATGGTCCTACCATGCTATTTGTCTTCTCTGAGGGTTAGGAATCCCCCCAAAGATGCTGTGTAGGTTCAATATAATGCAATCACTAGTAGTCAGTGCATGTGGACTGACTCAGCCAGGCAAACCTGATCAGGTTTTTTCGCTCCTGTGCTCATCAACTTCAAAAATAATTCCTGCCAGGAGTTTGAAGCTCTCCCAGTACAAGCATGAGAGCTGTTGCAGAGCTCTTCTGGCTGCAGAGATCTTTCCACCAGGTTAGGTTGCAACTTTTTTTTTTTTCCAAAAAATTAACCATAACTAGAGAAAAAAAATCAGAAAGCACAGCAATTGCTGTAATTTTCTCCATGCCTCAATGGGAAAAAAACTGTATTAACAATAAAATGTCATTTTTGGTGTGTGCAACATAAAGATTATCTCCTCATTTCCTGTAGGTGAAGATAATCCTGTATTTATTGTGCAAATACGTAATCCCAAGGGTGAGGATTTGCTGCAGAATGGGAAATATTCACCTCAATGCAATAATAAGGAATGAAAGAATATAAAACTTAAATAATGAAAAATGACAGAATCTTCACTCCTCACAGTTTTTATACAGTCATTAATTGTAGATTCATTTAAATATACCAGAATCAAATTCTTCCTGCTTTTGCCTTTCTTATCATTAAATACTTAAATGAAGAACATTTCTAAGGATGTACCATAAAGGCCTTATGAATATTTATAAATATTAAGGCTTTTATCCCCCTGGTAAAGTCCAGGGGGTACAGATTTGAAAAGGACATTCTTTGGTTCTTGTCTACCATATTGAGTTTCTGAGTTACTCTTTATTTACTTGTTCATTTATTGATTGATTTATTAATTTTCCCTGTATATATTTCACTGGCTGTGATAACAGAGGCTCCTTTCAGGATTTGTTTTCCAATATCTATATCTTTGTCCTCCTTAATGGCTTTATTTTAAGGGCTAGAAGAGACAGCCTATTTTCCAAAAGTTGTCTGGATCAGCATCCTATTGTCTTGGAATTTGGAGATGTGCTGCATAATGAATGCAGTGACACCGTGGAAGAGACACATCAGTGGAGGTTATAATTTTTTGAGCAGGAAGGAATAGTGTAGAAATTCCTGTGAGTACTGGGGGAGAAAAATGAATCTCCAGAGGGTAGTTCAAAGGAAGTCTTTGGAAAGGAAGGGTGGCACATTCCCCTGTAGCTCACAGAAAGCAAAGAGAGCTAATCAGTGCTCTGTCACATCAGAGAGGGCAAGTAAATGTTGAGACCTTACTTGAGGAAGGCCACAGGCTGAGGGATCTCTAGTTATTTATCAAGGGTATCACTTCAGTGCAACTATGAATTAGAATTGTACTTATTGCAGGAGAGTTGTTCTACTCTTTCTTTTTTTTCCTATAAAACATCCTATAGTTTCTTTTGGTTTGCTTTTTGGGTTTTGTTTTACACACAATGTTGCTGGCAATTTTGTCAGCGTGGCTAACTTTGTAACTAGGAAGTAGTATCATATGCCAATCTAACCTACAAATATGTAACTCGAGGGAAAAAGAATTTCAAGTGTTTATATGAAAAATAAATGAGAGATTATTCGCAAAGAGAGATGCAACATAAGTTTAATTGAATATATTTACATTTAGAATGCAGAAGATTAATAACAGTAAATGTAAAGATTTAATGTGCAGTGGTAAGTTGTCTTTCACTGAGGATAATGAGTTGGAGAAATTTGTGGAAATAACAAAGTAGCATTTCTCTGGGATGATCACAGTGCTTCCTGAACTTTTATGATGTCTTTCAATTTGCCTCTGAGGCAGAAAAATCTTATCCTTAGCAAATATATCCATATTTTAAAGCTGGGGAACTGAAACACAAGGTAGACTCTAGCTTTCCTAAGGTGCAGGAAGATGTGTGATACAGAGCAGAAAGTAGCAACTTGGTTTCCTGTGTCCCAGGCTGGAAGGCTACCCCCAAGTTTATTTGATATTGCAGTGGAACCTGCTTGGTTGGGTTTAAACAAATTGTCTGAGACATTGAGAGCAATTTCTGTGGCAGAATGAATTTCAGTGCAGTCCATACTACTTTGCCTCTCATCTCTGTAGGTTATATCCAAGAGTACAGAGCTGTATGGAAAGTTGTCCAATTAATGTGAGGGTAGTTTTAGGGTTGCCCACTGCACTGCAGTGTGTTGTATAAACATCCCCTATTGTGTAAGCCTACCACATTTTGTGATGTCAGAAAACATTTTGCATTCTGTCTCCTTAATTTATTAAGTTAATGAACTTGATGGCTCAACCAGAATCTTCCAGTTCTGCCACAGATACCTGGGTGTGTTACATTGGTCAGGATTCTAATTCTCTGGGCCCAGCAGTTCTCCTGCTGTAAACTGAAGGCAATGTTTCCTTGCCCTGGACAGCACCACAATTCATGTCTGTTCAGTGCCCAGAGCCAGGGGGAAGACAGTCATAAAAATACACCTCTAAGTACCCTAGACCATTAAGGATTTGCAGCCTTGAAATAGCTCCGACTGCTTTACTGCTATTAAGTAGAGAATGAATATTTTGCAGTGGCTACTTCCTGTCATATCTAGAAATGCAGCTCTGGGAGAGAGCAGGGAAGAATGAAAGCTTGGTACTTCCCTTGTTTATTGTTTTGAAACAGAAAAATAAGTTTGTTATTATTACTTTAAAAACAATCTCAATTACTGATTTCTAGAGGAAGTGTGCATTATGCCTGTCACTGATG
Organism: Anomalospiza imberbis; assembly: GCF_031753505.1. Taxonomy (NCBI): domain Eukaryota; kingdom Metazoa; phylum Chordata; class Aves; order Passeriformes; family Viduidae; genus Anomalospiza; species Anomalospiza imberbis. The sequence continues at coordinate 8,383,497 of NC_089688.1, read as the reverse complement.
TGATTTTGCTGAGGTCAAGAATAGTGTTGTCAAATAAATATATTGATGAGTTTTCTGCCTTTCATTAAGTATTGATTGTTAAACTTTGTTGCCTAAAATTATCTTTTTATTCTGCCATCTTAACAGAAACCATAAGTCTTGAGAGTGTGTAATTCAAAACCTTCATGTAACCCAGCTGCATATGGGCTGGCCAGAAGGCTCCGTGTGTGCTCAGATACACAAATTCCAAGGAGTAAAATGTTAATAAAGGGGTAGTCTGGAGCCAGGAATCAAAGTTATGCAACATTTAGTGCCACTTTGACTTGAAATAACTTAAAACTGGAGCTTATATTGAGCCCTTCTCTCCTAACCTTGGTTTGCTAAAGGCTCCAGGAAACAGGATTTGCAGACCACCTTGTTTTAGAACAGAGTAAACAATTATTTTAAAGGATTAGAGAATGTAAAAATTTTCTTCCCTTTACATGTTGTTATGGATAATCTTTCTGGAGTCCAAAACCCTGTAGAAGTGATAGAAAAATGATCTGTGACTGTATGGCTGGCATGATTGATGACAGTGTAAGATATTTCATATTCCTGTCATTTTTTAATCCAGACCATGTAAAATGGTTAAGCTGTGACTGTTGCTCAGCAGTCTGTGCAAAATAAAGCAGTGCATGTTTTACAAAACATAAAACCTTTGTGAAAAGCTTACTTCTGTTTTAGAACTATTTAGCAATTTAAATTCTTATTTACTTGTTACTTCGTAACACCAATGAGTGAGGGCGCTTCTTAAAACCAGACTTATAGAATCAAAAAATATTAGTCTGAAATTGGAAAGGAACCACTAGTGGATAGCTTATGAAAAAAGACTTACACAATCTCTAGCAACAAAAACTTAATAAAATAAAGAACTTGGAGAAGAGTTAAAAATAAGACAGGCCCTCTGATGTTGTACGAAGAAGTATTTTCTTGCTCTCTCAAGAGACTGAGTTAGTTCATTCAGGAAGCCTTTTCATGCTTCATCAACAGAACTGTGACATTCATTTTGTTATCAGCTTTCTGTTTTTCTGAGTTCCAGTGACAATGTTACATCTGAAAACTCCTATCTTGAAGAAGAATTTTTGTGCATTATCCTATGTAAGACATTCATGAACACATAATACAACTTGCAAATTAAGAAATTAGCCCATCACAGAGCACAAAAATAACAGATCTCTCTCATGAGCCTGTTTGCCAAGTCTGCCAGCATAGGCATTTAGATCAGACTTCTGTGCTGAGAGTTGCCATGAATTTCCAAGTAGGTGTGTAATTAAGCAGAGTCAGCAGTAAAGTTTTGATCATGCTTTGTTTGCTTTTTTATTTTTTAACAACTAAAGTCAGACTAAAAAAAAGCTTATGGGTGAATGTGATATGCTTTGCCCTATAGCAATTCTTTAAAATTACATATTGTTTGTCTTTTTCACGTTTCTTTCCTAACCAAGAGTATCATGGACTTGTAGTTTAGGATGCTTCCTCAGAAACTCACCTTGAAATGATCTGGGTTTTTCTTGTCCCTTGACTGGTATTGGGAACTTAAAATCTTGGACTCTTATTAATTGATAAAAAGCATATTTTGCATTTCTACGTCTCTTGCCTTGATGTAAATGTTTGAAAGGAAGAAAAACTCTTTTAGCTGAATCGTTTTAAGAATAAAAAATGCCACAAACCAGATCTCTGAACTGGAGTTGAAAGCCTTCTAATTACCCAGGCAAGAGCAGAAATTATGTTTCATGAATGATTCAGAACAAGCATGCTTTTAATCCTCTTCCTGATTATATTTTTTAGTTGGTATGCTGGAAACACCCTTCTTCCTCAGTTCGTTTTCTTGGTGATGAGTTTCTGTCTGCTAGAACCAGAGCTGAGCTGCTCCTTTTTCCCTGGCTCTGAAATGTTCATATTTTTTCATTTGATTCTTTAATCATGGCAAATCTGCAGTTTTTAATGGAAAGGAAACATGTCAACTTCAATGTTAAAGAGATGCATGATTGTATCACTATCGATTTTCAGTGAGAAAACCCTTTAATTTAGCATATTTATATTTGTATTTAGTGCAGTTGAACTTTTGCCTTACTTAATTTGGTGGTGGCCTAATTATACAGTTCAATACAATCTAATAATCCAGGCTAAAGTACAGGACAGTAGAAGATTTTTCTTTGTGATTTAGCTGGCAGCAGACACTAATCTTTGTGGTTGTTATCAGAGAAAGACATCTGAATCTATAGCAGTATTTGTCTTTTCCTGGCACTCAATTCCTGCCTTCTCTGTGTGTCAGGGTTTTGTTTATTGTTTCCGGTTCTTCTGGGCTCCAGACATTCATCTTCATTTCTGTGGTTTTTCCCTTCTCTCTGTGACTCATGGCAATAACTTATTTTCCTTTTAGTTGGTAAACAACACGCTGATGTGTATTCTCAATGTGATGTGGGACATTGCTGTTAGATCAGAAGCAGTGACTCAGCTTTCTTTAGCCAGTGAGTGGCCAGTTGCTGATTCACTTTGACAAATGTCTGGTTTATAGTGAACAGTGACAAATTTGACAGTATTTAAGGAACTCCTGAATAAAATCACATTTCCTTTTATATTCTTTAAAGTCTGCTACAAGCACAACTAGAGGGAGAAAAAGTCTGTTTAAAGAGTGACCTTGATCATTTAAAAGAATACATTCTATGATACAAAAGAAATTTGGATGCTATTCCAGTGTGAGAAGTTACCTAATAAACTGACTTCATTCTTGGCATAGCTACTGAGTAGTTAAATCAGTAATACAATTATATCTCCTTGCTTTATTGCTGTACTTCATATATTTATATATAAAGTTATGGAAAAATTTCTTGCTTGTTTTGCATGTGTGCATGTTTTCTTGATTTGTGGTACAGAGTGCTCTTTTAGACTGCATAAAAACAGCCTTTACTAATGAACCTGGATCTCTAATTACTACAGTACAATTTCCCCCCATTCCTCCTCCTTTCTTTGTCTAGTGACTAAAAGGTGATGAATCCAAGTCATCAGTCATCACTAGCATCAGCCTGTTCCTGTAGCAGTTTATATTTCTATTCTGCTCCTTCTGCTGATATGTTTTAGATGAAAGCCTTAATAACAACAGAAATTAAAACAAGGGGAGTCACAGTGACTTGTAGAGACAGACAATGTTAATTTATTTCATGATTCCCCCTCACTTGCTTTCTGAAACAGGAAGACAATAATCCTTCCTTAGCAGGATAGAATCTTGCCTGTCACTGATATCTGGAGAGGCTGGTCCTAAAGCCCTGTATGTTTGAAGATTACAAATAGGATAATGCTGTGAGTTTACAACCTTAATACAGGAATATAGGCAGGACTAATCAGATAAGAAAGAATGGGTTTTTATGCTTTTAAAATTACCACTTACTATTCGGTGCTTTTTTCTTTTTACTGCAGGTAAATGCTACTGTCAACTTAATGTGGTTATACTTAGATGTTTATAAAGGAAACATGCTGCTTGTGAAAAACAAATGTAAATGGAAGAAGGACTATTCTTTCATTAAAAATAGGGTTTTTATTAAATAAGAATTGTTTGTTATGCATGGATTCAGGATACAAGAACTGGTAGAGTCAATGCAACTAAAGCAGGCCAAAGTTGTGCCATGAGCTTGACCTTTTCCTAGTCCTTTTTTTTCTCTATTAAACAAAGTAACATTTCATAAAGGCAAAATGTAAATTTATACTTGGATGTGTTTCAAAATCTCTGGCTAGATTACTTGGTTTGCTATACCAAGTCTTGGTCTTTCTTTCCTTGCAAATGGGTATTGGAAAGGAAGTTTCATCATCTAATGTTGGATATGCAGCAGTCTTTATTGATATCTGCTCTTCTTGGAGAAGCTTTTTGTTCATAGGGAAGAAGGTTATCTGAGCCCATCCTTTAAGACTGTGTTGAAAAGCACCTTGGGAAAACTTTGGTATATCACACCATTTCTGAAGCCTCGCAGCCTTTCTGAATTGCTGTTTGTTCCTGAAAAGATTTTCACAATTTTGCCATTGTGATGTGCTTCACAGACATTTACCTTGCTGGCTTAATAACTCTTTTCTTCATTTTCTTACCTCTACAATGACACCACTACTAGACAAAAGTGAAAAGAACGAAAAACTGGAAAAAAATATATAACAGAAAATGTGAAGTGATGAAGCACATCTGTTTGAGTGAGTAAGTACAGCAAAGGATCGCCTAGTAAACTACAGAGTACCTTCAGAACAGTCAAACTGTCAAGGAGCATCTTTAGGATGTCCTTTTGTGAAATATTTATCTATGGAATCCCAACAACAGAAGACTATTACAAGGAATAAGATGTATTCTGTTGCAATGAGATTCTACTCATTGCACTACTATAAACATAGCAGTGTCCTGGTGAATTGCAGAAATCTTAAATATTTAGATTTGGATTTTCAGAACTATCTCTAACTTTTCCAACTACTAATTTTATTTATTCTTAATCCCCTAAAGTGAAATAATATGTAAAATAAACCAGCATTGCATGACTGAAGTGGGTGAATACATGTATTTTGGGGCATTTAAAAAGCAGTGAACAATTTTGTTTAAAATAGTTTCATGGTTTGTCATTTACCTGTTGATTTCCTTCTGGATTCCTGTTTGTTTGTCTCAAGCAGTTGTTTCATATTGTCTTTCTTCTATTTCATTGGCTCTTACACCTGGTGAATTATCTTTACTGGGAAATGCCATTTGTTTTATGTCTGTACAGGGCCTAGCATAAATAGGGCCTAACCTTGTCAAATCTCTGGTTGCAAACAGCAATATTAATAATTAAAAATGGCACAGGAAAATTGGATTGAGACTGGAGTTTGTATGAAATGTAATAGTCAATGTAATAAAAGACAGTCTTTAACATATAAATGGGTTTGAGAAGATACGGTGTAATCAAATTCAACTGCATTTTTTAGTACTTTTCCTGTCATGTCTCCCAAGGTGCTTTACAGCACAATAATCAATTAACTCTGGATCTAATCAGTGAACTAGTGCAGTAATCCACAAAGTGGGACAGTGAGTTACAAGAGCCTGATGTTGGTGAGGACCCCAGCGACTGTGCTATAATTCATGAGGAGATGTCCGTGAAACCCATCAAGGCTGGGTGTGGCAGAATACATGGGGAGGCAATTCCATGTTCCAGGGAAGCAGTTGGAATAAAGTCCATTTCTTTGAGAGCATAGTAATCTGAAGATGGGAGGGTTTGGGATGTGTGCTTTGTTTTAGGGTGATACTGAGAAATCATAAGAGGAATTTTTATCCCATTTTCTGGTTTGCTTCAGTTTTGCTTTTGTAAATGTTTGTGAGTGCAACTATCTCTCAGATGTGAACTCTGTGAATTGCAAGTACTGGTTTCTTGGCAACCACATCAGGACTTTGCTATTTGCAGCTAGAAAGGAGGGTGCATTTTAAAACAGTCTGCAAATTTAGAGGTTTTGATGGCATTCATGGCAACCAAGCTCTTAGGCTTGTTCTTAGTCCTCAGACTCCTAAAGGCACTACACCGTTGATGTAGTGAGTGCCAAAGTAAACTTGAATTACCTAAGGTACTCCTGCTTATTAGAAGACAGTCTTTAAAATACAAACTTTGCTGTTAAGGATGTTTCAGACCAGGTGGGTTCAATAAACTACTTGTATACAGCGTTTCAGGTGGATAATGATGGGCACTTTCTGTGTCACCTGGAGATGATGACAGGAGCTGAGGAGTGTTCCTGTGAACACCTCTTGGGAGAGGAGGAAGAGGTTCTTCAGGTACAGAAAGGATCAGCGTGGGAGAGGTGAAGGGCATTTGATGCAGTGGTATGACCCATACAATTTCAAGTGTAGTTTTCCTCTTTCTAGCTCCCTCCTTCATCTTACTGCCTCAAATCTAGGGATCTCTGTGGAGCACAGATACTGATGACTATCAGGCAGAGTAGGCAATATTCCAGTTGCTAGTGTCCAGATGCCTGATATGCAAGCAGTACAATTTCAATGTTATTCTTTGCCATTATATGTGATTTACATAAATTGTTCTTAAAAAGTAACAGTGTCTGCGAAGAATTAATTTTAAGTATTTATTATTGTGAACAATTAGAATGATTTATTTTAAGTTGCTATTACTGTCTGAGCAATGAAATCTGTGGTTATGAGAACTGGCTCTGAATTTACAAGATGTTGATTCTGCTGGAATTCAGGTGAAGAAAAGTGAAATGTCAGTGAAATGAGGAAAACGAGATATTTTCATTCTCTTTTTGTGGATGTTGGTGCAGGCTCTAGAATGCGTGTTCTAAATGTGTGTTGGATCAAGGTTTTAGACTATCAGCTTGTAGGATCAGAGAGAGTTTTTAAAATATACCATGAGGGATTTATACCCTACTTTGAATAAATGTTGAATAGTAGTAATAAAACAACATAATTGTCATGACTACATCAAAGATTCTAAAGAAGCTTTTTATTTTGTGGCACTGCAGTATGGTGGCACTGCACCCCAGCACTTTTAACAAATGTAAATTAATTGACCTTCTTGTACCTTCAGAGAACTGATAATTCTCCTACAGATAAGGAACCCCCAACAAACGTTTCTAAAGGAGTCAGTCCAGTCACAGTGGGGTCACAGCTGGGAACCAGGTTTCATTCTTCATTGCTGTGACTAACCTTTCCTCACTCTACCCCTCTTTGCTCCTCTTTAGCCCATTTTTTGGAGTTAAGCCCCTTTGAAGCCATGGTTTTTTTTTATATATATATTTTTTTCCTAGTTTAATACAATTTTCCTTCTATGAAATGGGGAGAGCAGTGCTTATATAACTCTTGAGGGGTTTAGTAGTGTTGTCTGGCTCAAAGATGCAGAATTTCTTGAGCCAGAGAACTGTGACTACATACATATCTATGCAGTGAAGAAATTACAGTCCCTTCATACCTGGAACTTCTAATGTCTCCCTAGACTGCTGATGGATGCAGCAACTGCATCATTTCTTTCTCAAGCTCCCTCTGCATCATGCAAATTTTTACCCATATATTTATTATTTATTAAATAAAACATTTATTATTTTTTCTTATTATTTTCAGAATCTCTTGACACAATTACTAAATTATGTATTCTTATGGGTATGTTAGTTTGTGCACATAAGAAGACAGAACAGTACAGGTTTCAATTTTCAGCGTTAGAATGAAGTCTAGCTACATATCTCAAACAGCATACCTAGATGAAGTATCTATTGTGCTAAAGCAAATAGTGTTACTTTTTACTACTCCCTCCTGGAAAAGGGCCATGTTTTTGAGATGAAATCCAGCATCTCAAATGAATTTTTTATATAACTTGATGTAGCAGGATTCATTTTCTCCATCATCTAATGGATCATGTTTATTGAATCAGACAAACTCGAGAATCTGAGCTTTCAGACGTGGAGGGCAAACAATTGCCTGTGTTTGTTTGGCATCATCTATTTATCAAGATTTTCATCTTGTGCAGATACTTATAGATTGAGTTTCCATCCCTTTGTGAAAGTTCCATTATCTTAAATCTTTAAAACCTAGTATTGAGGAAAAAATGACGTTTAGGAAAACCACTAGAAATATTTTATAGAATTTTTATAGGACTGCTATAAAGTAAATGAGTGGTTATTGTGTTTCTGTACATTATTTTGATTCAGTGACTAAGGAGAATATGACTTGAAGGAAAAAATAGCTTTGATCAAGCTTTAGCAAGGTGAGTAACAAAACTTCTGCAGTTCTGCCTCTCTTAAAGATGCAGATACTCAGCTCTTTGGGCTAAAGAAAGATCTTTCTTCTGTTGAGAGATTTTTGCATTGACAGCAGTTCTGGTTTAACTGTTTGTCTGGTAGTGTGAAGACTGATTGCTCCCATCACTGTAGGACAGAACCCTGCCTATTTTCTCCTGACACTTCCCTTTGTGAACACTGTGGAATATTGCAGCTCCCCAGCAGGAAAATTGACCTTGTTGCACTGAAATCAGCTGGGAGAGTTACCACTGACTGCAGCAGCAGCCAGGTCAAGCCCAGGGTTAAATTATTTTTGCCCATCCGTTGGATCCAGCAGTGTTGTGTTCCAGGATTTCTGGCAGCTTTGCCCATGCCATAGGTAGGCCTGGAAGGGAGGGCATTCTCCACGTGCACAGCAGGTGTGGACTCATCAAGCAGCAACAAGAGGCAGCTGTGAGGAGCCTGGGGCAGGGAATGGGCAACGCCTGGGGCAGGGAATGGGCAACGCCTGGGGCGGGGAATTGGCAACACCTGGGGCAGGGAATGGGCAATGCCTGGGGCAGGGAATGGGCAACGCCTGGGGCAGGGAATGGGCAACTCCTGGGGCGGGGAATTGGCAACACCTGGGGTGGGGAATGGGCAACGCCTGGGGCGGGGAATTGGCAACACCTGGGGCGGGGAATTGGCAACACCTGGGGCGGGGAATTGGCAACACCTGGGGCAGGGAATGGGCAACGCCTGGGGTGGGGAATTGGCAACACCTGGGGTGGGGAATTGGCAACACCTGGGGCAGGGAATTAATTTGCAACACCTGGGGTGAAGGTAGCCTTGCTGCAGCAGAACGCTGAGGGTGCTGCAGAGAGGTGGTTGTCTGCTGGAGGTCTGCCTGCTTTTCTTTCTTCAAACAACAGCTCTCAGGTCAGATTTCTGTGTTTTAGGAATTGATGGTATAGCTTGTCTCTGTGGGTAACAAGGCTTACTTATTTTGCGTCACTTTTGCTCATTGTGAGCATACATTTTTGTATGTGTTACAAGACTTGGTTTGTGTTTGTGAGCTAGGTAAGGGATAAATTCTTTCCAGGACTGTCTCAGAGTCCTGAAAAAGAGTTAAGCTGGTGTTAGAAGACTGACAAAAATTCATCCAGACCTAGACCCCTATGGGCAGGGGATTGTTACTTACCTGGTATTTAAATGTGTTGGCTGTTTGTCTGGAAACCATGGACAGGTAACTGTTGTGCCTTCAAGAAGACAATTCTATTGCAGGTTGAATAATTACATGTAATATTTTAAAGTAAAGTCCACGAGATTTCATATTGATTGATTTAATGCAGCTTTGCTTTTGCATTGGCTCTTAATTGCTAGCAAACTAGACTGAGATCAAGATTTTTGTGTGTTTTATGGAATACTAGTGGATGAGACAGATTTTGAATGATGTGTACTAGAAATCACTTTGGATTTATCTGTTTTTATGCTGGGTAACAGATATTCCACCTAGTACTCTATGGATTCATTCTCTCCTGCTTGTTTAATGAAACCCTTTGCACCTGTGAAAAGTGGGTGTAAAACGTAGGGAGCAAAGTCTAACTCTTAATTGTGCTATGAATGTAAGAAACTAGTAAAAATTGGAAGTGAGCACATTGATATTCATGGTTCTCCTTCTCTAACAATATCCCCTTCAGAAAACTAGAGCATATATAGTTAGGAGGTTGGTTGCAAAAGCTTGGCTGGGCATCTGCTAAGCTCTAGTATTAGGAAACTAAGACCAAATATTGTTTTAAACACTAGCTGAATCTTATTGTGGTTTGTAATTAGGTACAGCTCTCTCATGTTTTAACAGATACTTCTTTTTTTTCTGCCTCTTCTTGAGACTTTTTTCATACACATTACAAGGATTTGAAATGAAACAAGGTGTATGCCCTGGGGCTTTAATTGCTAGCTGTTAGTAAACAGAAGTTTCTTTGCATTAACTTATAGCAGAGGCTTCTGAATAATTGTTCAGGGATATAGTTTGCTTTTTGTTTGGGGGAACTGTTTCACCTGTTGTGAATGTTAATGGCATGCTTTGAATTACAAGGATTTATTTCAGAGGCTGTAAAAACTGTGAGATATCTATCAGCTGAAATGCAGCTCAGTGTTCCTGAACTACCAGTGTGTAAATGAACTCTTAAGACTGCATTTTTTGAGCTCTGTGAAATGCTGTAGGGTGCACATATCCAGCTGTGAAGGATTACTGTTGATCCCACTAGCTCATCTAGAGAGAGGTTTTTATTTTAGCTCCCACTTTGAATGACTGATTCCTCCTGATGGGGTACATACATAATTGTAATCCCTTGATTACTTTATTTCTTACTATTCATATGCAGTATTGATTTATCAACCATAAACTTTCATCAGTGTCATCTCTGAAAGCTCTTATCTGGAGTGCCACTCATAATGAGAGTTTGTATTGCTGTTACCTGTCTCTGGTGTGGTAGAATGGGTTGCTTTACCTCCCAAAATCACATCTCTTCTGAAGGGTGGAAGGAGTGATGTGTGTAATTGTCGGGGTGGGTTACTGTAGCTGCCTGTTAGGAAGTATTTTTTTCCTATTACACAAGTTTGCTGCCATTGAAATCCAACCTTAAGTAGCTCTGGGAAGGGAAAAAGGAGAAGAATTAAATCAATGGTGAGTGGTCTGCAGACTACCCTTGGGAGCTCAGCCAAGCCTTTAGCTCCTAGTAAAAAACCATTTCTTCTTCACACCCAGAGCAGAAATTGAGGTATCTCCTCTAGCCCTAAAATAAGGAGAAACAAACTCAGCTAATTGAAATCCAGACAGAGCTAGGGATTTCTTCTTACTGCCCTCAAGCAAGGATGTGAGGAGGATGCAATTGTTCAACCATTATCAGGTGTGTTAGAGATTTCTGCTTTCTCTCTTCACTTCCCCACTTTTCATTTCCATGAATTAACATCTTCCCTGGTGGAATTATGCAAAGTTTCAGGCATCAGGTGTCACCCAGGCATTCCACAGTATAGGGCAGTATATTAACAATTGATTTTTGGGTACACTTCAACAGAAGAGGTTTGAGCTAACAGAAGCTGTGTCTTGTCCATAAGCTGAGGCATAACACGCTTGAACAAACAAGTGTTTTGTTTTTCCTACATGCTGTGCCAAGTAAATTTAAAATTTATAATTTTTAATTAAAATTCAAAGTTAAATATTATTTTTTAAAAATAATTTAATCAGACTTTTTCTTCTTACACTTAATGAGTCAGCCATATATCTATGTTGATGGAGAAGCTCTTGCTAAATTTTTTAAGGTTTACCCATAACTGTCTTAGTATTTTTAAGATTATTTTCTGTAGTTTTAGTCTTAAGCTGAAGGTGTAAGCTTATTGTTTTAGCCTTCTAGCAAAAAAAGAAAGGTTTTTTTCCTCAAATCAAGTTGAGATTGGTTATGACTTTTTGTACAGATCTTAAGAGCTGAGGCCTCCATGGAAGATGATGCTTATGATGCAAAGACTGATAGCAATATACCCCCAAAGAAGTTTGTGCTCTTGACATAATAGCTTTTTGCAAATTCATCTTGGACTGATTTTCTGCTTTGGGAGGTGAGAAATGGATCATGCAGTGGAGAGCCAGGTGCAGTGTGTGAGGGGCTGTGAAAGCAGCACCTGTGTTGCAACTGCCTTTGGACCAGCCTCTCCTTTGTACTTCTCAGCACAGGTGAAAGCTGTGAGATTGTTTTATTTCTTGTACTTATGCAGGTGGACATTCTCTGCACCTTTTCTTGGGGAACCTTCAAAAAAAAAAAAATCACAACAGGGAGACTTAAGTGTGTGAGTGTGTAGATGTGAGTTTAAATCACTAGGTTAATTTTTAAATCGGTCTCTGCTTCAGTTAGTACCTTTTGGTTTGTGTCATGAAGCAATTTCAGACTTCACAAACCAGGCTTTTTCAAATTAAATTGAACAGGAAGATGCTCTCCAGGAGCACTCCCAAAGCTGATAAGGGGCAGTTAGCCCACAGCACTGGATCAGTGCTAGTCCCAAGTAAAGCCCTTGTAATCCTATTCTGGGAGCACTTGGTGATCAGCACCAGCTGGTTCAGTGCTCAGAGTGCAAGATCTCCTCACATTGTCTTAAGTTTATTGCTGGTATAGATAATGCATGGGAATTAATTAATATTTTTTTAAAAGGAGGGTATTTTTTTGGACTGAAGTTGAGGGATGGAGGATGAGTGTGAAGTATCTATTGAGATGACTATAAAGGATTAGAAATGCTTCTCATTTGAATAAACTATTTGTACTTGGATTTTTATTATTTTAATAAGGATAGATGAAATTCTTGCCTTCCTCACTGTTCACAAAGGACAAAGGATGATTATGGCAGCATTACTCAATCAGACAGTAGTCAGTGAAACATGTAGGGCACTTCCCTGATATGGGAGAAAGATTATTTAATCTCTTTTTGATAAATCTTAAACATCTTTCAACTCTTTCAGGAAGAAGGTAAATGCCAGCTGTATAAGTGATGGGAGGGGAGGTGATGGTGGTTATTTTGCATTTGTCATTTCCCACAGAGGACTTTGCATACAAACATTTGTGTGTTTTGCACACTAAGAAAGTGAAGGAGAATGACCCTACCCCCTGATAATGAGCCCCCAGGCCCCAGTCTGTACTCCAGTCTTCTGGTGCAAAATGGGGCTGCTTTAGTAATTTGCATTGCACGTGTCATGCTCTTAATACTGGCAATTGATCTGAGTACCACTTCTAGGGCTGTGTCTAAAAGAATGTTTAAAGAAAGTGATAGTTTGCATTCCACAAGATTAAGCAAATGCAGATGGGAGTGGGGGGAGGGTGAGGCAAGCCCCAAACTCAATAATTAAGGTTATGTGAATATATTGCTTTCATCTTCCCTTCTACTGTTCCAATTTTACTCTTCATCACATTCTATGGATTCTTTTTCATCCGTCTCCTGGGTGATATATTTTTTTTCCTGAGAGCTTGTTGTGCCATTGTGACTGTGGGGGATAGTGTACCATTTCTCCTTTCTTGCCGTTATTTATTCAAAAAGATGAATTGTGGTTTTTTTGGTGTGCTGTTTCTAGTTTGAGAGAATGCCAAAGCTTTTTAGGGTTGGACATGCCTGGTGTCCTTTTGCTCTGGGGCTGGACTATACCTTTTGCAGTGATGAAGAGCTATTTGCTGTAGGGGGAACAGGAATCCAGCATACAGGAGAAATCTCATATACCCATGATATTAGCAGTTTTTGTAGGTCTTTTGTACCTTAAAATAGCATGAAAACTGTGAAAGGAGCACTAGATGAAAGTACTGTCAATTGAAATACAAAACTGTATCCTCACCAGAAGTTACAATCAAGTCTTGTCATAAATGATGCATTTTTATGCAGAAGTAAATTTTTTTGTTGTCTCATAACATAGGATGCTGTGAGTTATTAAGGAAGTAAACCAGACAGTAGTGATTCCTGGGCAACTTTATTCAATCTGAATTAATTCTTTTAAAAGTGTTACTTCTGGATTTTATTTTTTTTAATGAAAGCATTTTCTTTCATGAGACAACTGGATAACTCGGTGTTTTCAGACTTTTATCTTTTTCAGAGGTTAAATAATGCTGAGTAGCCAAAAAAGGAAAATGGTCTAACTCATTCTAGTTTTTATATGTGCATATAATCAGGGATCTTTAAGCATACATACACAGTTATTTATTAAATTTGAAGTTTAAGATGACTTTGAGAGCTTGTAGCATATACAGCATGGCATAATTATAAAACAGAAACACATACTGTGATTTGTGCTAATTCTAGCTAACAAAAACTTTTCATATTACTTTTAAAATTCCATCTTGTTTTCCAAGGAAAATTTGTTTGTGCTTACATGTGTATTTCTTCTGTAGTCTGGTTTAATTTCAGCTGAACTTGACAGGAGAGCTAAATGGAAGAAGAGAGGGCTGTTTTGGGGAGATCCTATTAGGATTCCCTGCTGTCAAGGAGGCTCTGTGCTTGTAGCAGGTGCTTCCCTGTTTTTACCACAACAGAATTCCAACAGCTGGTGAACAGTCTTTTTTTGCTTCTTGGCCATGGAATCCTTTGTATATCCTGAAATAGTTTATGCTTTAGATTCCATAGTTGGCTTCTGTTAGGACACAAATCCATTGGAAATTACTCTAGTTTTCCTGCTTACAGAACTACCTGTTATACTCCATCCTCATTTATTCCCCCTCACCTTGCCTATTGAAACCACCAGAGCAGTGAAGATCTACTCTTGCTTTCAGAAAAATAAATTTTAGAAAGTGTTTTGTTAAAGTTGTAGGTGGATCACAACATCTGATTCATATAGAGAGAACAACTTGAGTTAATTAAGGGTTTTGTTTGATCATCTTGCTAAATTATTTTCAGAACAACTGAACAATACTTGAAGAAATAAAAGCCTCACTTCAAAAGTTTTATCTAGGTTACTTCAAAGTTTAGTGGTGCTGGTACCAACTTTTTACAGCTCTTCTCTATTTAAGATGTGTGTCAGCTTGCATGGAACTAGATGGAGGGCGAGAATCCTTTTGTGGCATTTGATGTTGAATGACATGAGGAAGGAACTTCTTTAAGTCAAGGGTGGCAGAGCACTGGAACAGCTGCCCAGAGGGGCGTGGAGTTGTGCAATTCTGTGGTATTAGGTAAGCCATGAGCAAAAAAAATTGGTTCTTTGGAAGGGAAATGTAGCTGGGAAAATAGTCTACATTTATAATAAAGATGATTTACTGCTTATTTTGTAGTGGACTGGGTTTGAGGAGAAGGAGGTTTTTAACTTTTTTGGAAGCAACTCGAAGACTACGCATGTCAGTAGTAGTGATGTATTATTATTCAAGGGAGAGAAAGGCTAACCTCATAAAGCAGTGGGAGAGATATTGAGCTCTTTACTGTTTCCTGGAACAATACAGGAGGCAGATTACAAGTGCTTTGGAGGGCTGGAATCTTGGATGCTGGATTGTTTGATAAAGCACTCATGTGTTGAACAGAGTTGAATGTAAAACACCCAGCTGTTCCATGCTGTGAAGTGATGTGTTCAAAGTGCTTGAAACTGTATTTGGAGGTGGTGCTTTATGTGCTTTACAGGTTTTCAGCTATGACAGATCTCTGACAAGAATTGTGCAAGGGAGCCAACCCAGTACTAAAGTTTGCTGGTTGATCTGGTCTGAAGGGTTTTTGGGTACCACCAGATTTATGTTTATGTGGTCCCTCAGCAGTTGCTGTGGAAGACCCTGGCTTTGCAAAGCATATGCACTTAGGCTAAAGTTCTGAAAAATGTGTATCATGCTTCAAACAGAACATGCTGATATTTAACTATGTGATTATTACAATTGTATTAATGTCTTCTGATATGGCAGTGAATAACCTCTGAAATGTGATTGTCATCTTTGGTTGAGGAATGTAAACAATAGAAATTAGGCCTTTTGGTAATGATTTTACAGGTTTATGTGCTTAAAACCTACTTCACTTCTTTAAACTGAATGAGACATGTTTTGGTACATTGAAATCCTCATGCACAGTGCCTCCCAGAATAGTCCATATGGTATTTGTCCAGCTACTGAGCAGGGATGCAAGTCATGACCTTGTGTAAAATCAACAGTAGCCACATGTCTCTGAGCTCAATGTTTGTCTCTTTGTCTAAGAATCCTTGTGAAGCTTTCTGAGAAGACACAGGTAGAAAGAAGGGTGATAAAGGAGGATGGGGAAATGAGCAAGTACTATGGGGCTTTTGCAGCCAGAACTGAAATTCTGAATTTTGCCCCAAACTCAACTCAAAAGTACTCTCTTATTCCCCCTCTTCTCCCTTGGATCTGCTGGTAAGACAAATTGAAGAGGTAGCTCTTTTTTGTGAGCCAAATGGTGTGGAGATTGGCTTGAGCTACCTTTGCCAGGCTACATTGGTTGACCTATGGATTAATGAAACTGAGACACAGACTTGCTTGGAAAATGACTCTTGAATTTCTAAATGAAATTGTCACTGTCATCTGTTCTATATCTGCTCTTTACTACCTAATTTCTGTGTGAGTAGAAAGCTGTGTTTGACTACCTCGTAATATTTGTGCTTTGCTAATTATTCTTTTCAACATACTTGTTGCTTATCTAGGTATGTCAGGACTTTTGTATGCTTTCTTTGTTATATGAGGTTTTTAAAATTTGTTTTTAAATTTTTTGTTTGTTTTTGTTTTGTTTGGCTTTTTCGTAACAGTGTTTATTAGACATTTGTCTTCTGTTCTACTTTTTTTTTTTGCTTAAATATATCACTCTAAATTGGAAACATTTTCTTCAAAATCTTGTGTTATAGGAAGTGACTGCTCTTCTAGCATCACATTTGCTTGCATGAGAAAGATGGTTCAGCTTTCTGCTCTTGCATTTGCCACAAAACTCCATGTATGTGAATGTTAATGGCTTATCTTTGAAATTAAGAATGCAATGGCATTTATATGTAGTGTAGGATTTTTTCCAAATGCTGAGTATTTTCTCCTCTTGGGAAAACTTATCCTTTAAAACTACTGTGCTTGATTAGGGTTGTATGATGTGGGTTAAGCTATTCAATTTAATTTGAATAGACACCTTCTGACAGTTTTCTGCATCTTACTGAAAAATGGTTCCCAAGTTCTTTTTTCTTGAAAGATAAATATAATACTACAGTTTTTTAATAAAATATAATAACTACACTAAGTGCTATTTCAGGTATTTTTAGTTTCCTTACACTTGTTCAGCTGGTCTTTTTTAAAAGATATAGATGAATGCTGTACAAAACAGAAGTGAATACCTTGGTGGAAAAAGGTAGATAAGATTTTAAAAAATGAGGAACTTAATATGATAAAAGCATAATTTTGAACTACAAAGATTCATTCTTCAAGATAAATATCTTAAAATGATCTGGAGAATATATGTTGTTAATAGTAAAATATTTATTTAAAAAAATTCCAAAGCCCTCTGAGGAAAACTGTATGATTAAGTCATAGATCCTAATCTATCTGTGTAGCTTAGAGCTGGTTTGATCAGAGTTGAATCTCTGTAGATGCACTTTATGCTCATGAAGCAGTATAAAGTCTATTTATTTGATGTTCTTCATTGGTATTTGCCATCTCTTCCCTGTAAATAACCTTATCCACTTAGTTCAATTATTTTAAATACAAAAGAGGAGAATTAGAAACCATTCTAAATATTGGAAGACAGGTATTCTAGGTTTGTGTGGGGAGTTTTTATTGCTGAGTTAAAATATTCTTCTGCATGATAGCAGAAGTGAGTAGTAATTTATGGCATTAAAATTTATGATGCTCTAGGCTTGACTTTTTTGTGACATTTCTAATTCCCCCTAAGTTTTTGCTTACCAATTAAAACCTATTTTTTTAAATAAAATGCTTGTTCTAAAGTTGTTCTTTTAGTACTATATATACTTAGAATAAATCATAATGTTGATGTTATATTCTGTAACATAGGCTATAAATGGATTCAGAAGTGTCCAAATGTATCTTAAATGATTAGGCACTGTCCTACCAAACTAGTTTATTCCCCATTCTTTTATAGAATGGAGAAGTTAAAATATTCTATGGATTATTTTCTTTTTGTTCTTTAATCTGATCATTTCCTTCTTCCCTGCTACCTATAAAGCCTCTTTCCACTAATAACTGGACTCCAAGGGAGGGGAAAATGAAAACTTATAAATTTTAAAACACCTCATAAAAGATGTAAACCAGCCTTATGATCTATAAAAATGTTACAGACTGTAAATCATCTCTCTGGGGACCTTCCAAAGACAGATGCAAGCAATGCTGCTTATTGGGTAGTTCCCATTTCTAATTGCATGGGGGTTTAGGATGTGAAAGATGTAACCTGTAAATGGAACAATACTGAATGTGGTATGGGTTTTTTTTTTTTTTTTTTTTTTCTTGGAGCTGAGAATAGTATTTATGTTTTTTAAAATTTGGGGTTGGAGCGGTGGGCTGGAATAAAACATTGTGGTGAACAAACCTAGTGAAAATCTGTGAATCTTTTCAGGGATTAGGGTTGTTAGAAATGTTAGGGTGAATATAGCCTCTACTGGATGTCATATATTCAAAAATATTAGCAGTATATTAACAGAAGATTAAATGTTTCAACTCCATCAGACTTGGGATTCTTGCCTTTTGCACACTTCTGTTGTCTTAATAAAAACTCCTGTTGTCATTTGCAACAACAAAAACTGATGTGTTCTTGACAATTTTTAGGTCCACTACTCCTATTTTGAGGTCCACTAGCCTTATTTCCTTTTCCTTGTTAATTTTTTGCTTTGTTAGTTTTTATTGCCTTGTGTAAAAAGGTCTTGATTAACCAAAGGGAAAATTGTAACATGTGAGTCCAGATACAGGTTGTAATCTCCAAGTTTTGTCCATTAGCTGCCTCAGTCCTCGGGGAATTGCTGCAGGAGAGATGAGGTCACTTGCTTGCTGAGGTCTTTAGCTTCCCCATGGAGAGGTATAAAGGTGACAGGTCTAACGAGGGTGTTTTTCTATGGGCTTGTGCTCAAAGCAGCTAAATACAATCACCCCTTCCAGACATGTCAGAGTAGACCCCAGAGAGTGAAGCTGGTGAGATTCAGCTGTCAGAGTTGAGATCATTTAGCACCTCAAGATCAGGCATCCGATAACAACCTCTGTGTGGTGTTGACTTGGACAGAATTCAAACGACTGACCTATAGAAAAAAGTGCCTTTTTTTAGTGGACTTTGTCCTCTTTAAAGCTTGGCAGTCTTGCTGTCACTAGCAGTCTTTGCACTGCAGGCACAGCACTGATCTTCCCCTTGTGTGTGATGCAGGAAGGGAACAAGGCGTGTGAGATGAATGGCTGTGCTCTCCAGGAGAGCATCACTGTCTCGTTTTGTACAGGGAAACTAAAGCTCGAGATGACTAGAGACTATGTGCAACTCAAATCAGTCAAGTCTTTGTTAGTTTGAAAAGCTCTTGTATTTTTTCTGAAGTCTTTATCTGTGTAAATTGGTAGAGATTCCTGATCATTCATCAGTGGAGATTATATGGTGATGGAGAAAAAATTTTAATTTGACAGGCTTTCGTATGACAGATTGAAAAAGATTGTAACTCTGGGGTGTGGTGGGGGAAGTGGGTGGGAATAAAAGAGGAAGGAGTGTGGATGTATGTGAAATTCTATGGTCTTCATCACTGCATGCACTTCACAATGTCATTGTTATCCAAGATAAAAAGGATACTAAAGAAAAAAGGATTTTTCTCTGTTGTGAACTCTGAAAACACCCATAGGAGGTTCTACTTCCCTCTCAGTACAATAGGAGTAGAGTTTAAAATAATTTAGACAAGTGAGTTTCAGTTCTGTTAGAAAATTTTTAGTCCTTGCTTGTTAGGGGCTGGAGGGCTGTTCACAGGTGTTTCTTCGACTTTCTTTTTCAAGAAAACTGGTTCTGTGCTAGGAAGTTCTTGATCTTAACCTATAACTGCTAATTATCCCAACCAACTCTGCTGTCTTGTTTCTTTGGCTGAATGTCCAAGAGAACACTTGTCCAGCTGTAGTTGTGCCTCCCCAGCCCATGTACTGAAGATAACAGTAACTGAGGCTGAGAACTTCTTTGGCTATTGGTATGGAGCAGGGGGGTTGTGCAGTAGATTTTTGCTCTCAGCACAGCAATGTGACATGAGAAATTTGTTGCTTTTCCTTCTTCCTTGTATTTTTAGTTAGAACAAGCATTGGCCATATGTAAGTTGTTTCTATTGAGCTGAGTCTTCTGTTGATGTCATGGCAAAACAACATGCAAAGTTAGACCAGAGGATTATATAGTAGGACTGCATCTTCATATTATGCTTAGAAAAATGCACAGTTTCTTGGTTTTTGTGTTTTGTCTTGTTTTTCCTCCTCTTTCTATGATTTAGTGAAAACTTATTTTTCATTGCAAGCCTGTTCCTGAATAAGTCTTTATCACATTTCCACCCAAAACTCTCCTATGGTGATCTAGCCTACTCCTGCAGTGAATCAGCCAGTTATGACTGATTTTGAGTTTAAAAAATCAGGTATTGGTGGGATAAGAAGCTGAGTTCCCCATTGCCAAACATGCTGTTACCTCATATAGAGGGTATTGGTTAAGAAATGGCTATCACAGAGCACTTTTCAATGATACACACCTGTACCAGTTACTTAAGTGTGACAAAAAAACTTTTCCTTTAATGAAGATTTCATTTTTTTAATGGTTTTTGCCTTTTGGAAATAGTCTCTATTCTTGCCTCCGTGCTGGTGATGGTTCAGGTGGGGGAATATGCTTTATTTTCATCTCATAGAGAACGCTGAAGAGTGCTGGGCTGGTGAAAGTATCAGTACCTGGATCAGATATTTTCTCATTGATGTGACAAAACTGCATGCCACGTTGCAAGCACAGGGAGACAGATGAGCCAGAAAGGTTAATTACTTCTCATTTTCTTACCCTTATGTTTATTTCAAATGCTCATCTCTTTCAGTGTCTGAAGGTGGCCAATTAATCTTCTGTGCTTTTGTTTCTACCCAAAAGAATGGCTGTGGTTTGTCTGGTTGTTCCTGACAAAGGTGTGAAGAGTTCTCTAGTGAGGAAGAATACCAAAAAGAATAGAAAACCATTTTGCTTTCAGAAGTCTTTTTGAGGGTTTGTTTAAAGCTAAAACTTGTAGTGATCTTAGCATGAAAGTTCTTCCACCAGGAAGATTGGGGGTTATGCTTGAAGAGAACCACGGTCTCTACCTTTCTACAAAATAGTAATTTCATTCCCTGCAAGCTGTATTCAGAAGGAAGGCTTTCAAATAGCGACCCAGCCCCAGGGAGACGAGTCACCTCCCTGAGTACATTGTTGGTACTTCTCAGCTTCTCTGCTGTTAAATGATTTGCATCTCAGTGGCTTGTCAATGCAAGCTCTGACTCTCCCTAGCTGTATGGAACAGGTGATGGAACTCTGCTTGTTCTTTCACTGTTTATCTTCATAGCTCCATGAAAATAGGATAAATCAGTGCGAGTTTCTCCTGTGGTGCTCTTCTATCTAAACTAAGACATGTTTGTATTTTTTTTTCTTTTAAGCTTATTGTACTCTATTGCATTTTCTGTCATCTGAAAGTACTTTCTTTGAGGACCTGTGCAGAGAATATTTTCTAACAGCAGTTCTTCTGGACTTCTGCACTCACAGTTAACTGGTTTTTCCATGTCTGCTACACCAGAAACAAAAATAACTTACTAAAACAAATGTAAGAAAACCATTCATATTTTTTTAAATGTCTTGTTCTTTTTTAAAACAAATTCCATGCTGCAGAGTGGTGTTTATGTTGCTCAATGTGCAGTTTCACTGTCAGAAACTTGCCTCTTAGCTGGCAAAGAATAAGTAATTTATCAGAACATTTATGTCAAAACCATGTCAGCATGAAGTCACAATGCAGAATGTAGAATGAGAAGTCCAGGAAGTTTAATTATTAGAAATGGTGTCTGGCAAATAAAGGCAAAGTACTTTACAGGAGGGCCTTACGACTCATGGAAAGGAATGTTTCTGTGATCTTCATCATGAAATAATCAGATTTTAAAATATTTTAAGAATTTTTTTTTTTTTTGGTAACTAGCTAACCTCTTTACTCCTGTTCCATCTTTTCCTTTCCAGTTAAGAAGTATAATTCAGAGCAATCAATGATAGGCCCTTTAGGACATATCCATGTCCTCATGTCCTGAAAAGCATAGTTGTAATAATACTTAACAGTGCTGTGCCAGTGGTGCGGGATTGAAAAAGAAGAAAGGAAGAGAAGCAAAATAGTAAAATGTGTTTTGATGCAGCTACATTGTCCTTAATGGGAATTCTAAGCAGTCCTCTCAACGTAGCTCACAGTTTAGTTTAAATTCATTGAAGGAACTCCCCAACTAGTTGGTCACTCAGAGAAAGTGGTTGTGATCAACTAATATGATGAGATTCTGTGAAAATGGATGTTCTGTGAAGCTCTGAATGATTCTAGTGAAGCTTCCCTGGCTTGGTAGACCTGTTCCTAAATCTGACAATTTACATTGTGTTGTTTACTTTTGTACAGGGCAGAAGTGATTTCAGGTGAGGGAATGCTGAATTGCTAACATGCAAGTACCTGGAAAACTTGGCTTACTCTTCTTTGGGTAAGATGGAAGGCTATATCTCCAAAATTGAGAAACATTACTGTATGGCTACTCACCTCATGAGATGAGGATATGCTTTGTAGGTTTTGTCATGTTTATCCTGGAGGAAGGACGTGGTGATGGAATGACTGCATTGAGCACAGGTGGTTTCAGTAGTACTCAAATAAAGCAGCATTCTGGTAGGTCAGGTGCTGTGAAAAGGTTGTTGTGAGTTATATGTAGTCTAAAAGGATATTTATTTTCAAGATATGACCTGCAAAAATGTGGCATTGTTTCCAAGTACGTTTTTGCCTGCCTTTGCTTCTTGCCTCACTTTTGGAAGACATTCATGTCACGCTGTGATGCCGAATATCATGCAACAAGAGAGCTGGGAAAGAGCTTGTCCTCTATAGGATTTGGTTTCATATGTATTTGTTCTTTGTTGTTGCACTCTGAAAGTTTAATCTGTTGAGGCCTTCCATTAATACCATTTTATCAGGGTTACAGTGTTGAGGTAGTGGGAAGTGGTTGGGTAGTTTAGCAGGTAGAATGCTGGGCATGGACTTGGGAAATTTCTTCAGCTTTGTCTCTGCTTCTTTGACTCTTTGGGGCATGAAATGTCCAGTATACTTTGTCATTGTTAATCTCTTCCTCTTCAGAACAGGGTTGTTATTACTGTTTTTAACTGTTTCAAGATCTGTTTGAATGCCTCATACAATGAGGTACAATTCCTCTTCAAGCTGCAATTCAATGGGCCTTTCTATTGTTGCCTCATTAAAAAACAAAAAAACCCACAATTGTTAGTGCCTTTTTGATTTTTTTTTCCCATTCTACCCAGGTAATTTCCCTGGACATGAATTTGATTCATAGCTGTGAAGAAACCTGAATTTTTTTTACTTGTTCTCATTCTGCAGTAGAAGTTAAGATTTGAAAAGCAAGACTTTTCATACCCTTTTTCCTGCATGCCTTTGATTGTTGAAGTGCAGGGCTGTCTTTACTGGACAGGATTTAGAATGGGTGTAATGAAGCTCATGGGGAGTGGTGAAAAATTTCTACAAAGTAGGAAAAAACAAGTGCAAGAGCACTGATGTGATTTAGGGTATCATCAGCCTCACTGGTAAAGGAGACTGCTAGTCAAATGAATGAAGAATAGGAGTTACTTCAAGTCTGGCAAATGAATAAAAGAGGATTGATAGTTTATTAAAGGCCTCTGAGGCTGAAAATGGACATATTTTCAGCCTGTTACAATCTTGCAGTTAATCAAGTTAGCATGCAGAAGTCAGTACTTATTTATTGTAATGTTCTTCAACTTCAGTGCTTTTTAGATTGCTGTTTAACACACAATAACCGTTGTATCCAGTTTTAATTAAACATACAGTCATGCACACTAGAAACATGATTTACACATTTTTCAGTGTAATGATTCCAAAGTTATTTTCCTGGGCATTTCAAATGTTGGTTGAAAGTAAGATTCAGTGTAATTGTTTGGCTTTTCATAAGAACTGCTTCTAACCCAGCTCTATTGACCCATGACTCTGCTCTGTCTTCCCTACCACACACTAAGTTTTTTAATCTGAAAAACCGGGATTGAATTGTTACGTTCTACTACTGTGAAACCCTGCCAGCCTGTACTCAGTAATCTCAGAAGAATTAAGAAAAGAGTAGATGGACTCTGTCACATTCATTCACATCATCTTAGCTTGTCATCGGGTCACAGGCTAAAGGAATGATTGCATAACTGCTACAGTAGAGACACAGGCATTGTCATTAAGGAGCTGCGAACCAAACAGGCTGCTCAAATATGCTTGTGTGCAGCCCCTGGGACGATGCTAATCAACAACATATCTGTGTGCTGAAGGTCTTAAACTGAACACTGAAGTTGCCATGAGGCCACTTTTTTCAAATTCTGCTTTAATGGAGTAAGAAGGAAAAGGCTTAGATATAAACACTGATGTGAAACTCTTCCATGGCACTATATAACTATATAGGTGAAAAAATTGCTTTGCAGTAAGGAGGCAATGCTATAGTCCTGCTGGAGACACTCTTGCCATGTCTGTACATATTGAACACTTCCAAGTACACTGACCAAGACCTGAGCCTCCATCCTCATCTGGGAGAGCTCAGCAAGGTACATGGTTGCTTTTGATGGTTAATTTGGTTTCCTGTACCTTTCCTGTACCTGTCTACGCTAATGAGCAGACAAGAAGTTCACTCAGTGCAGTGTTGTGAGTTCTGTGCTCAAGAAAGATAGGCTATATGCTCCTAATGGGATGGCTGATCTGGAAGTTCTAGGGCAAAAATGCCCCAAAAGCTTTGGACTGCTTGTTGTCAGGGGTAACCTTGCTTGTTGCACTTGTTCACAAGTTTTTGGGTGTCTGGCTGAATTAGAAGGAACGAAATTGTGGAGATCTGGTGGGAGAAAGGGGAAGGATTCTCTTTGCAACTCTGAACTCTAATTATTTGTGTCTATGCTACTGTCAACTACCAGATGGCATGATGCTCTGTTATATTTCCAGTGCAGTGCACCCTTTGGGGAATTTTCCTGAGGAACAATGAAACATATTTGAATTTGCATTCTATCCTAGTACCCTGTGAATGCCTTGTAAGCAAGAGTCCCTTGTCTGGCAAAAAGCGTCTGTGAATTAAGAGCAACTTGGGTTAGGAGTCCACCTGCCAAATTAACTTAGATTTGTTCAGCAGCCCCAACAGATTTTATTTAGCAGGCAGTCTGTTCCACATTTGGATGATCTGCTGACATCACATGCTTTCTTCCTCTAAATCATCCCAGATGAAAACTGGGGTTTTATGATACGTTGAACGCAGACGCATTCTTTCTCTCTCTAACCTGCTAATGCAAGATGGATCTTGCTTATTTTAGGTAAACCAACTCTTATCATATGTACACATAAGTGCTCATTGTAAATACCTTCCTCGAAGAGTCTAAGGCATAGAACACACACCAGCATTCATATTTACAATTTTTCAGGCTTTTACTGCAAAATGTTATGTTATGGAACAAGTATCTGACTATTTCAAATATTTGCAGCTGTGGTTTCTTAGTTTAAAGTTCCAATCCCTCACCTTTATTTTTGCTTTAATTTTTATTTCCATTAAGCTTTCCATATGCTTTTTGTGCTTATTTTCCCCTATAAAGACATACTCTGCTCTATGTGATATTATAGGTGGTAGAGAAACTGTAGCTAACAGTGATCTAATAAATAGAATTTTACTTTCTTTTTTAATATAAAAATGAGAAACTAGAATTTTTAGTAACATGGAATGGGCTGCCCAGAGATTGTGGTGTCACCATCACTGGAGCTGTTTAAAGAAAGACTGGATGTGGTACTTAATGCTGTAGTCTAGTTGACACGGTGGTGTTTGGTCATAGGTTGGGCTTGATGGTCTCAGGTCTTTTCCAACCTAATTGCTTCTGTGGTTCTGTAAAATAGCCTGTTTTCATCTGTCATGTATTAAAAGTAAGGGGCAGGATGTGGGTAGTAGTGGGAGGACTTAGCAACAGGCATCTCTCCATCTTGCTTTTTGGTTTATGATTTGAAATCAGGGTCTCTAAGAATTTCCATCCCAAGAAAGCTACACATACAAATCTACACTCTTGTTTATCTCCAGGTTCAGCTGATTGCTCTGCTGTGGTGGAGTTGGTTCCCCAGTCAGAGTTTTTTTCATTTGAACAAAGGGATCTCAGATGGCTATAGGTGTGCATACTCCAACTTTCTCTCATGCAGTCTCCTCTCTGCTTGCATACTTGATTGAAAGATTGGGGGAATAATGTATTGCACACCAGCATAGCTTTGAGTTTCCTTTCCTGGAGTTAGTTCCCAGCTTCAAAAGGTCTCAGAGATCAATATGTTTATTTCATAACAATACATGAAGAAAAGAATTCAGCTCTGAGAGAGGATTTACAGCTCACATAGTGCCTGGGCAGTGGAATTGCAAAATTGAAACTATTGTCTGACTAGCAAAGGGATAAGCCCAATTTGAAATAGGGGATTTATGCTTGTCCAGCTATGCATCATCTGTAGGGCTACCAAAAACAAACAAACAAATGCTCCATTACTTTTCAAAGTGAAGTCTAGTTCTAGTCATGACGATGAAAATCTCTCTGTTGGTGTGAAGTTACCTTGAGTGATGGTGGAATGGAATTGTAATAATAGAAGAATTCTTGCTTTTACTGCCAATCCCCTTGAGTTTTAGCAGCCCTACAATGTCCTCAAAAATCAGCCCAGCCCCAAGTAGTTCAGGACCTCATCTTGGGTGGTAGAACTTACTAAACCAGCATCTAATGCTCATATATTATTTGAATCATGTATGCTGTAATGTAGGAACTGTAAGTGAGAGGCTGAAGATCAGATCTGTTTACAAATAAAAATGCAAGAACTTTTTCTTCTTTTCTGTGGTGGTAAGGAGCAGGAAAAAAATGAACTGTATGGGCAGCAGGTGAGAGTGTGAAACTTCCTCATTTACTGTTCAGATGGACTTAGTCTGCCAGTGGGGATGTGTAATAAAATTCCTGCATGCAGGATGCAGTACATACAGAAAGACTAATTTTTTTTTACTGGTAGTGTCTGTGCAGAAATATACTTGGAAGTAGAAAAAAGATCAAATTCTGTCTTGGCTTCCTCTTGTTTTGTGCAGAAATCTAAACAACCATACATTTGGTAAAGGGCTAATGTTTCAAGACTTCTACTCAGTTACTGGGCCAGCCTATGGTATATTTTGGGATGTGGCTTTATTTATTTATGATACGTAGGTCTGTTCTGTAGATCGGATCTCCATTAGGGAAGGAATAGTAAAGTTCCTTGGTCCACTTCAGCTCAGGAAGTTGAAACTGTGTGGTAGCTGATGCTTTATACAAGAAGTAGCCTTTAAAAGAAGGGACAAATGTTTTCTGTACATGTTTCCATCACCTATTCCCTCCTTCTCCCTTCTGTGTCCACCCCTTACCACCTACCTGGTTTGTTTTGCTGCCAGAGGCAGTTTACCTGTGGCTTGATGCCAGTGACTAATGAATAAAATGAAAACCCTCAAATGTGTTTGCAAATACACTTGAAGGTTGGCTAATGCTGTGCTCTCTGTGATGTTTACTGGTGACTGTGGGATTTGATCTGGTTAGATGCCTATTTTTAAGTCATTTTGTCTGTGGGTTTTGCGACCAAATCCAGAACATTATTTTAAAAGAAACTTTATAACTGGCAATGTAAACTAGGACTGTTTTTCAAAGGTCTATTTGAAATAGTGAATGAATGAGTAAAATTAATATCTTCTGCCAAAAGGATTGTCTTACTGGATTGGTAAGCACTAAACTTAGGGGAAACTCTTGCCCAGCCTCACTGGATCAACAGCATTGAGTTGCTATGGGTGTGGCCATGTGCTTCCTTCAGTCCTGGGTAGATGCAGCAGCAGTTCTTATCCTCGCTGGGGGAATCAGGAGCCGTGAGGGCTTCCCCTGGTTATCAGCAGTCCCTGCAGAACACTGTAAAGAAGGCATTTTGTGTCTGATCCCCTTGATACCTGACATCTGTGCATTTTTCCATGTGTAACTTTTGTACGAGGTTTTGTGCCAGAGTTAGGGATAAACATTGCTGTTTTTGAGGTGCTTTGTGGGCATGAATAGATTGTGCAGTTTTCATTTGCTGTAGATGATAGAAACCAGACTTGCAGGTGTGTTTCCAGACTTCAGGAACAATGCAGCAGGTACTTCCCAGTGTCTGCATTCTATAGACTCGCTGCTCTGTCTGCAAAGCACCAAGGGCACCTGTGGCACTGCATGCAGAACAACTGCGGCATAGAAACCTCTTTGTAAATGAAATTCCACTCCTCACACAGTTGCTTGTACTGAGGAAGAACTAGGGGTAGCTAACTAGGAAAGAAAAATTGTTCCTTGTTACAGTTGTATGCCCTGCCAAGGAGGGTTCTGCATATAAACAAGCATTACTGCATAATTACAAGATGCATGGAAACATTGAAAATATATAATGCTGTTCTTTATTGCATCAAAGTATTAGCAGTTTTTTTACTATTGCAATCTTTCACATAGAACATTCCTATTAATTTTTTTAAAAGCTTTATGTGTAGTCCAGGGAAGAAGACTGCTTAAGAACTGCCTGCAGTTATCAATACTTACCCATTTTATTTTGCCTGTGGTGACTAATGCTTTTGCTTACTTGCCTATACAGTGCTTGAGCAAAGGCCAGGGTTTAATTAAGATTCTAAGTCTTATCTTAATATGTATAATTCAGTAATTATTAAAATTATTTCCTTCCTGCCTCATCTATTTGTTATTGTAATTCACACTTAATAATTTGAGAGGTTGAGAGCTGTTGGCAGAAATTCAGTGTTTACACGGGTTAATTTACTGGTTTAATACTGGTCTGTGAATTGCAGCTGTCAGTTCTGCCCTTTCTATCAGGAATTTATAATCACAATATAAAAATTAATACCAAATTACAGGTGTAGGTATTAAAAAAAATCAATGAGATAATACAACATAAATAGTAGTATTAGGTTACCAAGTGACTGGATAAACCAACTAGAATTAAATGAAAGTATTGTGGGAGAGGATGTTGAAGTAGTAAGCTAAGTCCTTATACAACATGATATTTTGTATAGAAAGAGGTGGATATTTTTGAAGCCTTATTTATTGTTTGAGCCTATACCTTCTGCTTTTGTTGGTCATGGGAGTGGGAAGATGTAGTGGCTCAAACACTACACAATCATTCCTCCCCACCTTTTAATTTCCGACTGCAGCATCCTTGTTGAGCTGTGTGGATGTGGTGGTCTTTGGGTCTTTGCTCTAGGAGGCAGGGTGGTGAAATAACTGTGTGCTGAATGTCTGGATCATAAAGTATGAACAGACAGTCCCTTTGAAAATTGGGAGCAGCCTTCAGTGATCTGTAGAGCTCATGTGATGTTTTTCCATTACTGTTGCTATGCTCCACTGTACCTGCAACAAAAAAACATAATTGAGACCAGCAGAATGCCTTGCCTACAGGTGCAGAAAAAATAGCCCTGGGTACAATTAAAAAAGCCAAAACACCCCCCTGGCATCTTCCCTCCTTCTCCCCTTCTCTAAACCACAAGCCAACCTCCTCAGGTTTGACTTGGAAGTAATATAGCTCCATCTGGCAGTGGAGGTCACGTGAAGGAGCTGGTGTCAGAACAGGCTGAATCCTTTAATTTGGAAACTGATACCTAAAAGTACCTAAAAAGAAAAATCAAATACAAATGATGCACTGTGGTCATCATCCTGGGTTGTAAATGGTACAACAAACCTTTTGGGCATTGTATACTCTACCCAGAATCTGTTACTGTGGTTATTATTTTGGAGGCTTTTTAAAAAAACATTGGAAGGTCAACAGTGAGAAGTCTTAGGGTCCTGCTTGTGAGTCCAGAATGTAAACTTTCAGTAGCTGTGTGGCCCCAAAGCAGGATACAACTCTGGCATACAAAAAGACACTTGTGTTAAGCAGATAGTGTGAGGAGGTAAATTTTTCCAACTGTTTAGAATGATTTGAAATTAAAATCCATATGTTGTAGGTATTCCCCAGTCACAAGTTCATGAGGTGCAAATGATTTAAACAGTATCTTGTGAAAATTGTTCTTTTTTTTGCCTTTTTTTTCGATTTTGGGTCTTGATTAAATACTTGGGCTTGGAGTTTCTAATGTACATTGTCAAAATGAGATAATTCAAACCATTTAAAAACCTACAGGTTTAGTTAGAAATTTTTGCAGAGACAAAAAAAGTCACATTTGTAGCTTATTTTGACGAAACTGCTACTTGTTTTATAGTATAATGTAGTATAAGACAGCAATGCTGATGTATATACATGATCAGGTGCTACATTAAATTATTAGAAAACTTCCATTGAAATTCAAGAGGAGAAAATGTACAAACCCCACAAAATATCTCAAAACTTCTGGATTCTGGTGAGATTAGGAGAGACCAGAGTAGGCCTATTATGGTCTGTGCTTTCCAAATTTCTGAAGAAATGTTGATGGGTTGGATAGATTATTGTAGTTGGGCAAGACACAGAACAATGTTCACTTAAAAATGATTACAGATTGTCATTTTCCAAGGGATACAACTACAGTGTAGTATGACCTGCAGGAAGGCAGTGTGGTGACAACCTTGAATGAACTACATATTTCCTCAAACTATGGTACTTGTATTTGTTTGTTATAATGGCAGCCTGAAAATACTACTTGCCACTCTTAAAATTTGTTAGGATTTCAGTTGTGTTCTCTGAAGCTAAGCTAAAGGTTAGAGAGAAGAAACCTATTTATGTCCTGCTAATGAGAAGCTCAAGAATGGTAGTCAGTATTTCTTTGAGGTCTGAATTTTAGGATTATTTATAAAAGCTACAGAGAATTAGTCAAGACTCAAGAGGGTATTCTTCCAGGCATAATATTCCCCTAGGATTGCTGTAAAATACATGACTTTGGATTAGTTTTTCAGATTGTGGTAACTTGTTGACATTTGATTATTGGGCTATTTTTGGAGAGTGGGCAAGGGACATGTCGTCATGCTTTTGCTGTAAGGACATTTTTGTTGTTATTTAAGTAGTGCTAAGTAAAGCTCTTCTATTTCCATCCACATTTTCAAAACCAGACTGTGAAATGTGCTTTAAGCATCTATATTTTAAAAGGAGTCTCCTGGGTAAAAAAAAAAAAAAAAAAAAAAAAATCAGTTTGGTTGCCATAGAGATTGTCGAGCTCAGTTTGCTCCATACCCTGAGGTGTGTGTAACTTAGGACTGAGCTACTTTTGCAAAGCAACAGGTCTTGGTTCCTTTTGTGCTTGCTGTCCTCAGAATGCAGCAGTAATCCAATTGTTCTGAGAGGGAGGTTTTCTATTCCTTCCCTCCATTCCTAGTGCTCATCCATTATGGCCAGGGACTATTGCTTCAGGCTAAAGGACTAAGGTGGAGTGCTGCTGTGGCAATAGGAAAGGCGGTTAGAATGTGGAGAAGGGACTTGGTGTTGAAATGGGAGTCAGCATGGTTAAGTGGAAGCTTGGCTGACTCTTGCAAACAAGACGCAGGAAGGGAAGAGTCTTTGTGATAGAAGGAAAAGTCATGGCATTATCTTGTCTTTTCTGTCTTTGTCACGCTCTTTAACAAACTGGTGTGACGCCAGTGCCTTTACTAATGGTAATTTTAAGATCAGCTCTGGGAAGGAAGTTTGCCTGAAGATGACCCTGTGTGTTTCTTGTTTGGTTTAGAGAACACTAGTTTGCTGCTTTAGGGCTGTGACTCACTGAGAACATTATCGAGTGCTTTGTAGATATGGAATGAGAAGCAGATTTCCGTGACATCTGTAATGATAGGAGTCTGGTCTTTGAATTCTGCTGCTCTGTAGGAGTTAATCCAAAACACAATGAAGTAAATGCCAAGACCCCAGTGGCTTGGTCTGGACTTTTTGTCAAGCTGTTGAGCTGAGGAGCCTGTAAGCTTTGCTGCTATCAGTCCTCCTACAGACAGTGCTTGGTGACTTGTTCCTGTCTTGGCTCCTTTATTGCTTACTGCCGTCTTTAAAAACCAAAACTATGATAAAAACCACCTTGCCATACCCCAGAGAATGCATTGTCTGGTTATGTCCTTTCTTACATTAGGCAGTGAGGGTCCATAGGCAAGAAGAAAGCAGCTTCATCCAGTTCAGATGTTGATGATGGATGCTGAAGAGAGCATCAGAGAAAAACTTGAGCAAAATCTGTCATGTCAGGACGAACTCACCTGGCAAGCATTTAGAATGGCAGATTTACCCTGTACTGTGTGGTATGTCTTGGACCTCTCTTGAATAGACCTGTTGCAAGCCCATCCGTATTTGTTCCAAAAAATGTTCACTGAAGAGTTACCAATTTTTTTTTCATTTCTTTGATGGTTTACTTTAATTGCTTTTCTGTAGTTCATTCGAATTTCAGGTTAATTGTGTACAATTTGATGACAGTGTGCTGTGTCTACCAAATGCAAATTCTCCAAAGGCTTCAAGAGGCATTTCATTTTAATGAAAATGCCATTTGGAAGGGAGATATGTGATTTTAAAGCAGAGGTCAATTTTGGCAGCTAATGAGTTGGTGTAAATGAAAAGAACTATCTTCCCGAAGGACTTTTTTTAGGATATAAAGCCATGAGTTTTTTTTCCAGTCAGGCCCTGCAGTGACTTAGGAAGGCAATATTTTTTTCCTATAGTGCTTTCTGAGGGAGACTACTTTGGTAAAGCTTCATGAACCTGCCCTCTTTTTGCTGCAGATGACAAATGCTCCTTTTCTCATGGCCAAGTATCTCATTGGCCAGAGCCATGTATAGAGGGGTGGGGGCATGGAAGGAGCAGAGTAAGCAGAAAGCAAGCTTATGTGAGTACTTTGAATAATCCATGGAGACTGATTAATTATGTATGGCTTTTAATGAGATGAAGATGTTGATGGTAGGTAATGGGATTTTTCTGAGGCAAGAAGAAACCTGATGCTCAAAAAAACGAAGAAAATGTAATGTGTAACTGCAGTTCTGTGCTAGCTTTTAAAAAAGAAATACCGTGTCAAGCTGAAAACATTGAAGACTTATTCACTTGTCAAGGAAAAATAGTATCAACTGAAAGGGTGATGATTTCCAATTTGTCTGTGGGAAATGACCTTGCTGCATGCTTTTTCTCCTCTTTAAAGCGAAGATAAATCCCTTCTATTCTACATGGTCCTTTTATCCTGTCCTGTTCATTTGTTATTTGCCAGGAAGCAGATAGGATTTGAACATTGCCTCAGCCTGGACATAGGGAAAAGTGGTTTTTAATTACCCAAATGGAGTGGAAAAGTTTGTGTCCCATTAGCAATCCTCAAAGACTAAAGCACCATAAAGAGTAATCACTTAAGAATGTGTGTCTATAGTATTAAGCACATTTGAATGAATGCCAATGAGTGAGATCTGAGTGGAGCCGGTTATGAAAGTCGTTGGGTATAAAGTGTTTGGTTTAAATTTTAGAAACAAACATCAAATAAAACTCAGCAAAAATGGATTTTTATAGCTAGTCTGTTCTCTCAGATGGAAAGTAATTGCCTCCTTTGAAGGAAGTCTTGTACCATAAGCAGCATATTTGGTGAATATCAATGACATTTAACTGATGGGCTTGTTCAGGAAGTTTTTTTTTGGTGAAAAATTCTTCTCTAACAATGTTTGGTCTCATGACTTTTTTTTTTCTCTCTTTCAAAGTTGAAACTGTGGAATGTAAGCAACAGAATACAGATTTTTTTTTTTTTCTGAAAGAAAACTTCTGGCAAATGAGTGAGCTGTGACAGGAGGTGCCAAATGGGAATTAGGTGCCCAGTTCTCACTGCCTTTGAGCATCTTAGCTGCTGTTTGTGCTTTTGTTAATCTCTCTTTTTGATCCGAAATAATTGGCTTCTGCCTGTGTATCTTCATCTCCTTCTGTGAGGCATGTGTGAAGGGGAATGTGGTGTAGGGAGATTCGGACTGCGTATGAAAAAGAGCATCAGCTGTGTGCAGGCAGCTCGATGGGTGTGCCAGCATGCTGAATGTGGCTTGTGGACCTGTGGAGTGGGAGAGCACCAGAGCAGGAGTCACCTTCTGGTGACCTTACTATGCCAGCAGCCAAAACTAGTTGCTCAAATATGTAGTAGTCAGGTAGGGGCTAGATTCCATGGATTCAGAGCAAGCTCTGTATTGGCTGCCAAGGCATGGTTGCTCTGGCTGATAACCTCGGACGCTATCACTCTCCTGGTATCTACACGCTTCTTGACTTAGATCCAAGATAAGAGATCTCGGTTTTGTTGCTCTTTCAAAGCTTAAAAGAGCTCTCAGCTGCTTCAGAATGGAGAAAAAAAAACCCAGCAAAATCAACTCTTTCCCTCCAAAGAGTGAAAACCCAGAAAGAGAACAGAGAAAAAACCTTAACAAAATGACAACCAGAAAACTAAGAAACTAAAAAAACCCCACAGACAAGCAAACTAGAAAAAACCCAACCCCGAACCATTAACATCACATATCTCTGAGGAGCCCTTGAGTTTGAACGGGGGAATTATTTATATTGAAGTTCCAAGAGGACAAAACTGTTTGTGAAGCCTTTTAAGTGCATTTTTTGGAAAACTTCAGCAAAATGCTAAGCAAATTCCCTAAGCCAAGCTTTCCACAGGTTGGTAATTTCATCTGACTTGTCATGATGCCTTTTGCTTTGCAAAACTCATGATCATCTTGTATTTCATGTGAGGAATATGGTTAGGAGCTAAGCTAGGCTATGCCTTTGGTAATACTGAGGATCCATATCTGGGCTGATTTCACTGGTGTTGAATGTTTTTTCAATGTGTTGTATGTTATGCTTACCATCCGATGTGCAGAACTGGTGCAATGAGTGACATAATTTTATTAAGCATCAAAACACCTAGAAAACACAACAGCATAGAAAAATTCTGGTAAACATCTGTTTTGGAAGGTAAAACTGGAAAAGAAAAAATAGACATAGAAAATATTTTTCTTTGTTTTTATTCTGGTTAGTGAGTTCCATTTCTCCACAGTGCCTTGGATGGCATGGGAAGGCTTGCAGGGGAGAAGTAGGATCACAGAATTAATGATTATATAACAGTGCAAGCAAGACTGAACCAAGCCTGGTTAGGCAATCTGTGCTGTGTAAGTACCTTTTTTTTGCAGGGGTGTTTGTGGAGAGATGTGCAAAACAAAAACAGTGGGTAGGTTATAAACATTAATTAAACCATGTGGTGGTTTTATAAGTGAATATTGTTCAAAAACTAGGAGTCAATTACACATTTTTTCCAAAGGGCATTTAGTGCCACAAGGTAAGCTACTACATGGAGAAATTCTCTCAGTTCTTGACTCATAGCCATGACTCCAAATTGTTACCAAATGGTCTTCTGCTGTTTTAGGTCATGCAAGAGATTTCCCTGCAATTTCTCGGTAATGTGGTTTGAGTGCTGTATTTTATAGTTTTCTATAATATATTTGTACAATTAACTTAATGCATGTATTTTGAGATATAATATTAAACTATACAAGATATGTAATACTTTATATACTTTTAAATTTTATATTATTATATAAAGTGCTAAGCTCAAAATGCTTTGTTTTAGAAGTTTAAATTTTCTTTCCTGATGTCATTGATGATAACAAGCAGGATAGGGTGCTCAGAGCTGTGTAGGGATATCTCAGGATGTGAATGAATCCATTTACCAGCTTGTTTTGTCACGTGTGATTCTGGCTTCTCTCAAGCACAGTTAAAGACTGGGAGGTATTTATTTACAAACAAAAACTCCAACCACATGTTGCATTTGAAGGCCAGAAAGTCTATGTAGAAGTCTCTCCTTTTCAAAAGCTTATTGGTATACAGAATATATTAATGTTGCACTTCTTTTAAAATGATTATTTGCTAACTTCAGCAATTCTTAAAATGGAGGAAGAAAACGTGCATTGGCAAAACACAAAATATTTCTTTAATGATTTTAAACAGCAGAAAAGTCTTTAGGGTTGAGTGAAACCTTTACTTGGATAAGTAATAATTTCATGATATTGATGTATTAAATCTATGTCAACAAATGTAATGCATTGTAAATGGAACTTTTATTGCATTAAAATCAGTGAAATGTAGGACCTCAAATCGATTAAAGGGTTAAGAAAAATCAATGTAAAGGACTAAAAACCAATTAAAAGTCAAAATGCTTTGCTAGAAGCATCAGCAATACTTTGCCCTAAAAAAATGTGCAGACTGTTTGATTCTTATGAAGGCAAATCTTAAAAACTTCATTTACCACCATGTTACCAAATCCTTCTGCTTCTCCTACTTTTTTTTTTGTTTTCTGAGTTGAGAGGAAGGCCTGAACTGAAAGATCTCACTGAGCCTAAATTTCATGTTCTCTTGAAGTAGACAGCTCTTGGGGGCAAAAAATATGAAAGCTGTTCTGATTTAAAAAAAAAAAGTTCTCTGTTAAAAGTTGTGGAGAATTTACTTTTGCCTTTGATGAAAGGGTCTGAGGGTTGGTAGGCCCTTAGCAGCTACGTAAGTGTGCACAGCAGCCTTTCCCCGTTAGCTGCTTGTGCTCGATTTCACTGTGTGGAAGTGGAAGTCGTTTTCAGGTTGTGCCTTACCCTACTTCACAGCTCGATCCTGTTTGGCTGCCTCAGGTTTGGCGAGGCTGAGAGTGAGATAACAGAGGGATAAGCAGGTTAGGGCTGACCTGAGGCACAGGGAAGGCAGCTCAGAGCCTGTCCAGGAGCTTGGCACAAGGCACCCTGCTGCTTGCTCGGGGTTTGGAACTATCCTTTGACTGTCTCCTTCTGCAAATCAGAAAATCCTATAGCTGCTGGTCTCCCAAAGTGCTGTATGCTCTAACG
The DNA here is from genome assembly GCF_031753505.1 of Anomalospiza imberbis. Lineage (NCBI taxonomy): Eukaryota > Metazoa > Chordata > Aves > Passeriformes > Viduidae > Anomalospiza > Anomalospiza imberbis. The sequence goes on along the minus strand of NC_089688.1, from coordinate 8,347,293 downwards.
AGTTATGTACTGTGCCCAAGAAATAACTGGCTCATAAAGTGTATCTGTTTTTGGAAGCACTGAAAAACTGATGGTGGATAAAGTGTCCTGTATTGCCAAGAGGATAGTTGTGATTTAGGAGGAAAGTAAAACATGCACTAGAATGAAGTACCCAACTCCTTGGCACAAAAGAGACTTTGGAGGTTCTGAGTTTCCTGTCTAAGGGCTCTGTTTGGTGTCTGAAGTGCTGCAGTGGCTCAAACTCCTACAAAGTGGCATAAACCCTGTCAGAATGCAGCTCCCTCTGCCAAGATCTAGGAGAGGAAGCTCCTGCTGCGCAGAAGCCACAATGAGCAGAGTGTTGCTGGTGATGAGAAAGGAACCCACTTAACTCAGATTGAGGAATTACCTCTCTGCTGAACTGGATCCAGGCAACAGTCTTTGTACCTGTGAATTACTTAAAGGCTTTTAAATTTCTGAGGGAGAAAACCCCTTTGGTGTGGGCTTGGTATTGGGAATAGGATGTGCTTCTGTGATGCTACAGAAATGGCCTGCAAATCTCAGTCTAATGTATTCTGATGATTTTTTGTTGAGAGTTAATGTCTTTCTTGCTCCAGAGTTGTCTGCCATTCCCCCTAGGGACCCTTACATCTGAGACAAATGCAACAGAATAGTACTGACTTGTGAAGGGCTTTAGGTGTTATGAAAGATTAGTGAGAAAAAAATGGAATAAAAAAACTGCTTTAAGGTTCTTTTACTTGATGGTTTATCTTCAGCTTCAAACCTTTGGTTAATAAGTACTTGAGGGTGGGGAGGAGACAAGGAGGAAGAAATTCTTGTAATGGGAAATTATTTAGGACTGCTGTAAAAGCTCGGTAACTGTGTTCTCTTGACCACTTGTAAATCAGGCACCTGATCCTAAAGCCACAGAAGCTAGTGTGTAAATTTACTCTAATTATTTCAGGAATGGCATAGATAAAGTTTATGCAAATAAACGTTTTTCAAGTCTAGACCCATACTGTGTGGCTCCTACCTGCTCAAAATTTTATACCTTTAAACTACTTGCGCATTTTATCGGAATTAAAATTGGTGAAGTAGAAATCTTATATAGTAACTTAGTGAACTTTATATTAATTTTTCCTCTAACTTCTGTAAAGTAGTTGGACAATGGGACAGTGTGTAAAACATCTCTTCATCTCCCATCATCTCTTATGGGATCCTGCTGACAGACCGGGATGGTCCCTGAGTGCTTGGAGACCTGCCACAACTCTGCTCCTGGGCTCCCGAAGCCAGCTCAGTCAGCTGTGTGTCATTGCTGATGGTTATTGGCTTATGGCAAAGGGTGACTCTGTGGCCAGTTTCCCAGTGTCCCTGTCCTAATCTGAGCCTTATAATATCATATTAACAGATAAATATGACTCCTGACCTATTTATTTTCAGAACTGTTTGGGAAGTGCTGTGGGTTGCGTGATGTACAAATCAAAGATTTAGAGGATTACTGGGGAACATTAAATTGTGGCTGGATCACATTCAGTCTATGAATTGTTTTTTTTTTCTGAAAGTTGATACATAAAGGAATTTTATTTTAGTCATCACATGCTTCTCTTTTTTGTATTTTTTTTAATATTTGGCTTTGTAGAAGCCAATAAGCTACTGACTATTTCAGCCTCCAAATCACAGGTCCAAGGGTTTATGAAAATCTAATTCCTACTGAAGACCAAGACTTTTGTTCCTGATCTGGTGAGTGCTATCCGATTGTGCATCATTCAAATGGAGAGAGGTGCATAGGAATTGCTTCTTAACGTGGCTATTTCTTCCACTGTGTGGATGAAAAATTGCTTCTTAATGTGGCTAATTCTTCCACATTAGGCCACAGGAGAAGGGGGCAAGTACCCATTATTTTAATGCAAGTAGCAGCTGGAGGCCTAGTTATGCAGGAAACCTACCTTTGGCTAACTTCTGAGCTTAATCATGTTAGTAAAGTAAACATTTCCCCAGCATAGAGGGCACCTGTGTCTTTTAAGTGAGTAACATTTGATGCATAGTGGATAACAAAACCATCCAAAAAAATCCCTCCCTTTCTAGGTCAGTGCTTTCTTCAGCGTGCACTTGTGCTTTGAGAGGCAGTGGCTGTGAAGTCTGTTGGGCTCTGCATTACGTTACTGTCACGTTTTCACTTTTTCTGTATGTTAGAGTGTTGTGGATGATGTTGTATCTGCAAAAGCTGTGCTACCAAAGTTGTCAAGCTTCAGCTAACAAAGTGTGTACTCTTCCCTCAGGAGATATCACTCTAATTTTAGACATTTGAAAACAGAGTATAACAGAAGTGGAGATGGGGAAAGAAGGTGAGAACTGGATGTATTAGATCAGTAAACATTCTGAATCTACTCAGGAAAAGTGGAGCACATAGAAGGAGAAGTACATCAAGGAATGAATGACCTTTGTTAGCTCATCATTACAGCTGTCAGCAGAAAAGCAGATCTGGAGATGTGAATCAGGAGAGCAGAGCAGATGGGTATGTTGAGGGTAGCTGAAGAGTGAAACTGAGGACAAGAAGTGGAGGGTTTTTTATGGGAGAAGCGGGTGCTCTGTGGAGTCTGATGTGCCAGATCCCAAGTCCCTGAATATTTGATCATGTTTAACTATGGATCTGGATGAAAGAGTGAAAATGTACTGAAATATACAGTGAAGTCAAGGAGGTTAAGGCTGAAAAGCTGAACTGTCTCATGTGTGAGGGAAAGAGATTTAATGCAGAGACCTAGATTTGGGAAGAATAGAGTAATATAAGTAATACAACTCTTAGTAGTTGTATTTTTCTTTTTTCCTGGGGGAGTGTGTCCTTCTGTCTTGAGTGCACAAAATGAGAAGGTTTTGCTAGTCAAATATCTGTGTGATGGGGGCTGGATGAGAGTTTCAACTGTCAGAGCTGAAAGAAAAGGTCACTCCCAAGACACTGTGGTCTTTGTCCTTTTAGTTTTGCTCTTAGGGGAAGCTCTAAATGAGGTAGTACAGGATGAATATGTGGCCCATGAAGGGTTTACAGTGAAGAAAAAACTGTATTAAATTAAAATATGCATAAAAACTAAATTAGACTAGCTTATAAAGTGAAGTTGAAGCCAATTATGGAAATTAAGCATGATGTAATAGTTAATGAAACCAGTGTAGCAAGCACAGTGAAGCTCTGCTGATTGCCAAGAACATCTTGCTTTTACAGTACTTATGTAACCATCAGGAAAGGCCTCTGAGTGTTTTTAATAACAATAAGCCTTTTTAATAACACTTCCCTACTTCTTTTATCCACTTTTTTTCCTGCGATATATTGTGCTGCAGGTGGGAGTGTATGTGTTAAAAAAATTAATTTGTAATTTTCCCAAGCAGTATTCCAGGTTCTATATGTATTTTTATTGTCATTGTGCACTTCTGTGAATGCATGTGTGTACTTCATTAACAAGGAAGTTCCTGGCTCCTGAGGATATTTATTGCCCTCCCTAGCTGAATGGAAGGTTTGTGTGGTTTGTCTTGATTTGCTTCCGTAGTCAGAAGTCCAAATTTAATTTAATTAGAGGAAAGAAATACCCAACAAAACCACAAAGCAATGTAAGGTTGTGTTGGTTCTGTGATAGTAGCTGTTTTCAAAACCTTTGTGTTTTTAAAAAAAGCATAATGTGAATTACAGAACTTGATTTGTCAGTTCTCAGAGCATCTCAGCCTTATTGCTTCAACAGAAAATCTATATTCCTCTTCACAAATACTCGTCTGACTGAAGCAATGATAAGTCTAATGAACAGGAATCTTCATTCTAAAATAGAGATTTCTTTTAGTATAGGCTGATAATGAAGTTTACCCACTGCAGAGATGGCCTTTTCTTCGGGTACTAGATTTCTTCTGTGCTGTACAGATGCATGGCAAAAAGTAAACATATGACAAACTTGATGAAATGGAAGTTGAGAGATCATTTCTACATGAGCTGCTTATAAGATCTTAGGTAATTTAGGTTACATATACCAGATAAACATTAAAATCAGAAATTAGGAGATTTAAAAATGTTTCTGAATTACCAAAGCCATCTCCTTGTAGAAATACCAGGATTTGCCAAAATTTTGCCTGAGCCATACTAAAGTAGGACATAGACTCATGTGCAGGAAGGTGAAGTGCTGGGCTCTGCTGTGCCTTATGCTCATTACTGGCATCAGCAGGGGGCTTTACTGGAGAGATGCTGTCTCCTCTGGGAATCAAAGAAACTCTCTGAGAGCCTTAACCTGAGAAGTTTGAGTCAAAGCTGCTATCAGTGAATTTTCAGTGATTTTCTGAGAAATACATGATGGATTAAATACATTTTTTCTAAGCCCCACTTGTTAATTTGCAGAATATAATTTCTTAGTTGGAAGCTGACGTGAAATGTTGAAGCGCTAATATTTTAGGAGAACACGATCCTTGGAGTTGGTTTTCCTGACAACTCCAACAATCTCCAAGTACAGATTCATTTGAGCATCTCTACTTGCTCAGACATGTATTACTTCATGTTGTGGAGAAGAATGTCTAAAGAGGGCTGTTAACAGTTTTGCATCGTTAACCAGGCTGTAATCTAAATTTGTGTTAATATCATGCAATAAGGAGAAACTGTTACTAAGTCCTTAGAAATTCTTGTCTCCGAGTTATTACGCATATGGTAGCAAGATGCACCAACTAACTTGTATTTCTGTCATACTGAGCTAAAAATATCTTGAACTAGAATCAAAGCCTGGTTTTGGGTTACTAGAGTTTAAATGAAGCAGTGTAAGTGGAAAATAACCAAAAGCAGAATGGATAAGGCTATGCTCTAAAGATGTTGAAGGTGCTCACTTAGAAAAGTGAGTTTGTATTCACTTAATTCTCAGTCAGAACTGGAATTCAGTGGTAGGTTTTTGATAATGTGTCTGTGATCCTTGGCTAACTTTAATGAATTTTTAAAAATTAATTACATGATTTTCTTTGTTTTACTCTCCCTCAGCTTAGGTTGTTGCCAGAGCAAGTTTTTTTTTTTGCAAATAATTTGTGAGAGCACTGACTCTATTACACATGAAATCGTGGAAACAATGCAACAGCTCATTTCATTGCATGTGTCTTTTTCCCTTGTCATCTATTCTGCCTCATAAAGCAAACATCCCAAACAAAGGATTAAATAAAAAAGTATAAAAGGAAAGGGGAGTAGGAAGAATAGGAGAGGAAGCATGAAGCAGATTCATATTTTTCTTTTATTTCAGAGAAAAATTAATTATAAATGAGACACAAACAGGTTTCTAAAACACTGAACATCACTGTCTTTCCTATATTGGCTAAACACTGTAGTATTTTGTATCTGCACAGAATGATCGGATACAAAGAACTTGATGTTGGATGTTTTTATAGCTAAGGTAAATATAATTACTAAATAATATAATTTCTAGATTTCATTGTAACTAATAACTTTTCCTTTTGGGCTGGCAGAAACAAAATGCTCATTTTGATTTCAACACAAGTTACACTATTGTTTTCCATCTTAGTTAAGTAATTTGTTGTAAGACTTCTCTTTTAAGCCTAGGGTTCTGTGAGTGTATTACAAATGTTATTGCCATTTATTTTCTGTAAGGAAGATAAAATATTGTGTGTGTCTGTCCATTTTTTTTCCTGTCTGCTACATACCACTGTAAATTCAGTGTGAAATCACTGCAGAGATAATTCATACCATTCTCCAATAACTTGCATTAAACCAGAGACACTCCAGAGACCACAACATTATCTCAGGGATTACAAACTATGTAAATACAGACTTGCCATGCAGGGTTAAGCTAGACCATGTAATTTCTGAAACAACAAAAAAGAAAACAGGTAAAGTGTGTTTATTTCTCATTTGTTACAGCCAGGTTTTCAGCTACTGCCTCATAATTATTCTGTGGGAGGAAGGAGACTTTTCTCTTTTAGGAAAGGTTCTTGATGAAAAGTGATACAATGTAAAGCACAATTCAGGCAGAACAAACTTTTCAGTTGTGGAATATGAGGCATGTAAGGGATATACATGAAGGAGTTTTTTCTGAACTGATGAGGGACATGGTAGCACAACACAAATAATAGGATTTATCACAGAAAAGTAAAAATTAGCCTAGAAAATTGTACAACCATGATTGTTTGCTCAAAAGACCTCTGGTACATTTTGACAGGACTAAAATCAAGAAAGTAACTCTTGCCCTTCGTGACTACACACGGGCTCAAGTTCTGACCATGTCAGAGATTTCAAAATAATGGGTAAATAAACATTTGAACTGTTTGGACTGAAGCAAACACTAGAATTAGAAGTGACCTTCTTTAAGGATGCCCTTTCCATTTGTCCTTACTTCATGTCTTTGATTATACACTGCATGTTGCTTACAATTTGAATAGATCCAAAAAGTAATAAAAACTCATTGCTGGTCTCTGGAAAGCTTTCTGGAACACCAAACACTCACAAGAGGAGAGACAACAGAGTAAAAAATTTATGCAGGCTTGCCACTTCATCGCTCCAGAAAAACCAGCTGACCTTAGTGAACTTGTTTTTTTGTGTCCATGAAATGCATCTCCAAATACTTGATTTACAGGTATGTATACAAATAAATGTTAAAAAAAAAAATCCCCTTTATATGTGGCTAGATGTGCATGTGGTTTTGGATGTGTGTGTATCTGTTTGGTTTTTCATACAGTAAATCAAATGAAAATTGGTTTTAGTCTAGCTTAGACTTATTGGTAACTGTCTTGAATGCATTTTCTGGTTCTGTATATTGCTTACAATTTGAATAGATACAAAAAGCAATAAAAACTCATTGCTAATCTATGGAAAATGTTCAGAATGAGTTTTCTGGTTCTGGTGAGTTGGTTAAAGGCTGACTTTCTCTTGTGAATTAAACTGCTTACAAAGACACAGCTTTGTTTGTCAGCTTGGTAGTTGAAATTTGTCTATTATCATCTTTGTCCATATCAGTACTTGTCAGATATTTACCATTTTTGTTCTAGTTGTCATTTGACAGATTTGGAAACATCATGTGAGAAATTACTGGGGCAGTATGGAACATAGTCTGCACTATTTGAAATAAGTGGAGGGACAGTGTCAGTGAATTGCATGGACTGACCGCATCCAGCTTTCTTTGCCATGTGCTGAATTGTGTTGTGGCCAATAGTCACCAGACCTGCATCCCATACATTATAAAGCTGGAAAACAGCGCAGCTTGACATGCAGAACATGAATGTGTTCATGTGAATGTGGCTAAGCAGTTGCCTGCAGCAGTTGCTGGCAGCTAGCTAAAATGAGAGCAGCTATGCCAGGAAAGTTCCTGATGCTGACTTTGTGGTTTGCCCTAGCATAAATAAGAGCTGGTACATGACAGTCTCATTCATAGTGGGGAAGAGCAAGAAAATTAAAGGGTTGAAGCAATCAATGGGCAGTGGTTGCTTAAGTTTTGTTTGCAGTTCTTTGAGCATCAAAAGGCATAGAAGCAAGCTGACAGATTGTTAATTCCTTTTCTTACACATAGCACCCGTTATAAATATAGAAAAGGAAGAAGGAGGTTTGGGCTTATTCCAGGCAGGATCCCAGTTGCCTCCATTTGGTACATGGGTGGTGTTTCCTCTTCTGGCACTTGGGGATTTGATTGTTTACACAGGTTTGCTTAGCGAGTGCACAATTTAAAAAGTGATTTGACAGGAAAACAGACTTGCCTGCATGTGTGCACAGGAACATGGGAATTTATGCGTTCTGTATGGATGCAGGGCATGGACAAGAAGCCAAGCTGCTGCATTCCAGAGGAATGTGATGGGAACCTCTTGCCTCATGCTCAGCCTTTTTCCTGCAGCTGCCGGCTGCTGTTTGCTGGGGTGAGCAGGGAAGGGGATGTGGCTGTGGGATGAAGTTATTCTTCAGGTCGGGCCAGAAATATTAATTCTTGCTGTAGGTACTTGGTCTTTGGGGCACTGAAGGCCTGCTGGGGGTGAAAAAGGAAGACAAAGCTGAGTGGGCTTCATGTCTTGCTGCAGCTTGCTTAGCTCTATTATATATGTGGAATAAATCATGCATTTATTTTACATGATAGCAATAGTGATTTGTGTATGTGGGGTATCTGTGCTGCACAGCTTTACTTGCTGTGGTTTTATTGTTGATTGCGATGTAGATTGTTTAGAAAACACTTAGAAATGCACAACACAGAGTTAAAATATTTGAATACCTATTGTGTGCTTAGGAGGTTATTTAATTAAGTTCATCAGGAGATTCAATATTGCCCTTACATGTTGAGGAAGATCTGTCATCTCTTCAGGTTTTGTTGAATACTTAAACTATACTATTTGCCTCTTTTGCATTGTTTTAATGACAGTTCTTCTAAGTAAAATGTGAAAAGAAAGAGAAAAGCTGAATTTGTCTTATATTCATGTAGTTAATCTTATGGTTGCTTAGCTTGTGCTTGCTTCTTCACAAGAAATCACTTTAAAAGCCAGTTCAAATTTTCCATTTCAATATTAAGACATAGTGCAGGAAGAGAAGTGAGTACAGTATAAGAGTTGCAAATGGAAGAAGTCTTTTTAAAGCCTGCACAAAGTCTAATGTCATTAACAATACTGCTCAAAACCAGATTGTAAAATCTTTGGGTGTCACCTGTGCTGTTTTAAACTCCACTGGTTGTCCTGTGCAGTCCTCCTGCTGTGTTATGTTAGCTGTAGACCAAATGAAAGAAAAGAAAAATATTTCAGTATTTTGTGACAGCTGCTTCAGTGATTCCAAATCAGTCAGGTGAGCTTAATTTCATTTGTCTTTTTCTCAATTCTCATTACTCCTTGGCAATGCCAATTAAGAAGAATATAGACGGTAAACTAAAGGTGAAATGACAATAGTACAAAAATTAGAACAACTTTTTCTTTTGGGTCCTGTGGGTGCCAATATTGTGCTCATATCATTTTTTGTTAGATGGATGTGGTAACCAGATTAAGGAAAAGTAGTGGAGTTTTCATCAGCACTAGGGAAGCAGGGATGTCTTCCAGGGGTGAACATCACACCTTTTGCAATTTGAATTCTGTTTCAAAAAAGCTTGGCCAGACACTTGTTCATTTTCATACCCTCTAAGCTTTAACTTTGCCAGCCATGCATTTCCCTTCATGGGTGCTTTCCATACTTCTCTCTTACATCTTCTGGATTTCTTTCCTTATCTGTGCTGCTCTGTCCTTCACTTTCTGCTAATAATTAGCACTTTTCTGGAAGTTAGTGTTCCCTGAAATCGATCTGTGTTGATTGTGCAGCCAACAAATGGCATAGCCAGGGCTGTTCCCAAGCCCCAGTGTCACCATTGCCTGGCAATGTTGTAGCAGCCAAGAACTGGCTGGTTACAGTGGAATGTTTTTCTCTTAATTTTTTTTTTAGAACTGCAAGGTTCTGCTATGTAACCTGAAAAAAAAACAAGCTTTTTTTTTATTTTTTTTTCCTGGTTTTACTGTGTTTTTTGATAAAGTTGAATTAGTAGAACTTTCTTTAAGACTGATAAGAGCAATGTAATTCAATTGCAATTACATGATCTGATGTAACTTCTGCAAAATAACCTTTCAACTGACAAAAAAAACCTTGAAATAATTCTGTTTCAGTGCATCAAATAAAAGGATACATCTTGGGCAAAGTTCTTTCAGATTTCTGAGACAGGCAAAAGACTGTTTTATATGAGGGTGTCATTTTTGTGTTGTAGGAATGACAAATGACAACCAGTGATTAGGAAGTACTTTAGAAGAGTTGTTAGAGAGGCATTTAATAAGTAAGGAAATTCGTTTAAAAAATGCCAGAGTACACTGAGGGTTTGGTTTTAGAAGGGATGATAGCTTTTTCTGTGACCAGTAACCATTATAGTGTTGAGAATTGATTTGAAATGCAAAGCATGGGACAGGCCAAATAACCTGGACTTAGAGAATCGGGAAAAATGTCGCTTATTATGAAATGAAAAATGATGATAATTGATGATAGTAGAAAAATTATATCCTGATATTAAACTAGCTCATGCATTTCTTTTTCTGGAATACATATTGGTCTGTGTCATGGAGGTAGTTTGGTCCAGCTGAGTAATACTGGCTTCTAAATCATAGCCATTTCCTGAGTTGGCGGCTCAATAATGCTTTCACCAAGCTGTGCTCCCTGTTATTGCTGGCCCTTCTCCTGGAAGCTATGCTTCCTGTACTTAATTAGATGAGAAAAAGATGAGCTGTTCCCCTCTCTCTCACTTCAGGTTCATGTCTGGATAGTACCAATTCCTGTGCTCAGTTCATGTCTGGATGGTACCAATTCCTGTGCTCAGTAGTAGAGCTCACTGAGCTGGCTGCTAACCTGAGAAGCTCCCCTTCAGTGAGAGGATCTGTTTTGCCTTCTTAGCTTCAGAAGAGTAAATTTCAGCTAAAATTGCTCCTTTGCTAGCGTCAAACCCAGTGTGACTGTGGTTTGGGGAAAGAGGAAGTGTAGTTCTCCCAGTGCCTTGGTCATGTTAGATATTTTCATAGCTTGGATTTAAAATCTTCTTTTCTGCTCTGAGTTAGATCAATATGCAGAAAAAGATATCATGTTCTCTAATTAATGGTGAAATGAGTCCTGGCAAATACAGTCCTCAGAGTACCAAGCAGCCAGAAATGGTTTAAAGGTTCCAATACTGGGCAATGTCAAGCTTTCATGGAAAAGCCAGCTCTAATAGGAGCTAAGCTGGATCGGCTGAGTGCTTGGCTTTTCTAAAATGATCTGCAAAGAGCATTAATTAGCAGCATATCAGCAGGCTGACATTTGAGAATCTTCAGTAAAACTTCAGTGATGAGATTGGTCAGTAACTGTAGCACCATCTTGTCATTAAGGATTTAGGTAAGTAAGGTTCAGAGGACAGAGGTTGTAAGTAGGTGGTGTTAAATGGGTCAGTTGCATTTGGTGCCTTCCACTTCTTTTTTGTTTAGGTGTAGTTTTTCCTTTTACATTGTAAACAGAATGATCTCACGTTAAAAGGGTGTCAAAATGTACACACATTAACAATTTGCAGCAGTAAATAATTATTCAACTTTGTTTAGAAAAATATATATGTAAGGGTTCCTCACCTTTCTAAGGAGGATTCATGGAATAGTTCACTGCAGGCAGCAAGAACAGGACCATATATTTTTTACACATTGCTTTTGAATTTAAAATACTGAGGGAGAGTGGGAGGGAATCAGCCTCATGTGTTACAGTATTTCCAACCCTTAGCTGTTCCCAGGTGGTTACAGTCAGTCCTCAAAAGGAGGACTAGGACAAAGTTCCCTCCTTCCAGTGTCGCAAAGGTCACATGGTAGAATCCAGAAACATTCACCTTGCGTGCCAAATGCAGGCTTTCTGAAAACAGCCATATGCCAGCTTGTTATGGTGATGTGCACATGCTCGAGCTAGTATGTTGCTTCTGATGCCAAGTGTCTGTCTCAATGAGATGAGTAAAGCAGAGTGTCAGTGCAGCGAGTGTAATCCACTCTAATATTAGAACATGGGGCCGGATCCTGCCGGCCCAGCCACGGCAACTGCAGCTCAGGCTGCTCAGGACCTCTGTGCTCTCTGCAAACAGCTTTCCCTGCTTCTCATTGTTTTATGTCTTTTTCTAGGAAGTATGAGTAAAGAACATCTAATCCCCTCATAAAGTACAGCTGCAGTATGGTCTAGTGGACAAGTACTCTGTTGAGTTATTGTTTATCTCAATTAATGCACTTCTAGCTTGACAGACAACCCTATCCATTGTCATCCTATGTGGAAAGGAAGTTTGCGAGTGATGAAGGTAATACCATTAAAAACCAAAGAAAACCCCACCCCCAACCCCCCCAGACTTATCTGGCCATGTCTGATTTGAATATCAAGGTTACGGAAAGGACTTCTGAAGATGAAGTTGTACAAGGAAGTAACATGAAATTGGGGGATAGGTGGGTAGGTGAGAAGTGTTACTTCTCAGGCTGTAGCTTGCTTTGTTTTAGGAAGGCAGTTTGCCTGCATAACTGACAGTCAGATATCTCTATCCCATCCAGAACTTCAGGAAAAGCCAGCTCAGAGCACTTTGTTGACTTTGAAACAACAAACTGGGTAGGACTGACAGAAGAATTGTTCAGAGCTGATGCTGCCACCTTTGGGCCGGCTGGAAATATCTTCCCATGGTGTCACATATGTCTTTCAAACCACCAATTGCCAATAAAATTGAAAATTTTCCTAACCTCTAGAGATTTTGAGCACTAATTTAGTCCAAAACTCCTCTTCAGTGCAGGCCTGCCTATTGGACTTGAACTTAAAACCACAATTGCACCTATGTCATAATAAGTATTTGTAATAAAATTTAGAGCATGAGATTGTAAAAATATGACTGCTCATTTCAATCCATATTAAAATCTACTCTCTTGCCTATGTTTCATTTCAGTTGATATTTACTTCTAGTAAATAGATCAGTGTTGATGCTTAATTCAGTAGTGTATTTGCTTAATATTCACTTGTTAGAATATTACAATAATAAAAAATCTTTTTTCTTTACAACCTCTCTCTACGCAGCACTTTGCACCTGTCAAATCTGTCTTTTTAAGTGCTTTTTATACTTTGGTCAGTTATAAAAGCATTGGGGCAGGACAAAGATATTTCTAAATATAATGGAAAAACAAAGATACAGTGTCAAAAGTGTTTGGTGCTGTCTCTGACTATGGTACTTATAGGAAACTCATCACCATAGTAACTAAGGCTCTGCTAAATAATTACTAACAGATTTGTTCTTTTTTGTCTTCTATGTCTAGCCTTGGCTATGGTTTTAAATATAAGAATGGTATATACCTCTGTGTTAGCACACTGCATTTGGATAATAAGCCAAAGGACTCACCATATAGGATCCTAATTCTTGCAGAAGTGATTTCTGATTTCTAGGTGTTCATGGCTGCTGTTTTGTCACAAATGAAAGAATGGTGCAGAACAGTTTTAATAAAGGCTATCTTAGTGCAACAGCTATCATGGAAAGCCAGACCTCAGGAAAAAAGCAAACTTCTGCAAAGCTAAAGCAAATTCTTGAAAGACATTGGATTTGTGTTTAATAAGCAGCTATTTGAAATAGCAGAGCAAAATTCCTTGCCTTGGCTGTTCCTCATACTCCATCAGCAGCACTTGGGCATTGCCTTGCTCTCAGTATATCAGTGGTGCTGCATTTCATCATCTTTTTTTTTCTTTTTCCCTGCGGTATTGTGCAAAGCAAATGTTCTAATTTGGTTTGGAGAATTTGCTGCCCTGCAGGGTGTGTAACCTGGGTGAACAATGAGCAGAGGAGCCAGCTGCAGACTAGGGGCTTTCAGCATCTTCATTTACTTTTTTGAGCTGCTGGTGATCCTTTCTCTGAACTCTTCTCATGCACAGTGACCTCATGTTTGATTCAGGAGCATTTTGGAGAACACTGAAGTAATTTATAAAATCTGTTGCTGCTTATGGGGGAAGTGGCCTGCTTCTCCTTTGTTTTATTGCCTAGGAATGCTGTTTCATGGGCATATCCCATTTTTAACCCCATTATTTTGGGAGGAATTTGCTAGCTTTTCATGCTACTCTTAGCTGTGAGATAAACTTACTTCTCAAAATGTGCTCGGCTTGAAAAGTCTGAAGAGCTCTAGTGAAGTGGCCATGCCTTGAACACGTTCTTGCCAAGCAGTGCATTTGGGTTGAATGTTCACATGAAGTCTTTGTGCTTCTGACTGAGCTGAGTTTCATCCTGTTTGTTGGGAGATCAAGTGGGTGTGTTTTCTGTAGTGGCTAATGTAGCTTGGTGCTTCAAAGAGCTGAAAACCAAATGATCTCTGACTTGTAGGTGTTTTTTTTTTTTTTTTTTTTTTTTTTTTTTTTTTTTTAATTGTCTAAGAGCTGTTGCTTGTGTTAAACAGACCACGAACCATTTAGGACCAGAATTCTGAAGTATGTGTTGCCTGTGCTCACAGCAGCTAACTGAGGTTAGGCACAGATAAGTCCAAGCTTATAAATTGATTTTTTACCTTAATTTATTTGTCTTGGAACTGATGTCTTTCTCTTGGTGAGGAGCAGCATCTAGATATCTGACCAAGGTAAGCATGCACCTTTTTTATTCTTCTTTTTTTAATTTATTTTACTTTTTAATGTTTTAAAATTAGTTTTTGGTATTGGGGAAGCTAAGGAAGGGGGAAAGAGGAAAAAATATGGCAGAGATTGTTCTTGACTTTTCTTGTGAAATTCTGACACAAATCCTACAGGTTGTAGAGGTTCGTGTTTTTTGTTGTGTTTAGGTTTTGGGATTTTTTTTGAGAAAAAAAATCCCACTAACTGTGAATTGGAGCTAGTCTTTAGCACATTAAATATTCATCTGTTTGAGGTACTGGCATGAGGTCTCCCAGGACAGTAGCTGCACTGTGTGGTCTTGAGCAGAATGTGGGTTACCCTAGAAACAGTAACAGGAGCAAGACCCCCACTACAAAGGAGCCTGTCGAGGTGTTTGACATCACCACATGTAACAGCAGTAACTTGGGACCTGTACTGTGAAAGTAATTTTTGCCATAAAACGTGTATTTAAAATTGGATTATTCCAAATATACCCTATAATTATTGAAATGGATGTGTGGACTGTGTTAGGGGATGCAAAAGAATTCAGAGCAGTTTCTGTGAATATCATGCAGGAGCTACGTATAGATGTACAGTTTTCAAGTTGAACTGAATCAATGAGATGAACATTATGAAACAAATTCAGACTGCTCCCCAAGGAACCAAACTTGCAATTTTCAGCACTACCATTCCTCTGAAATATAGAAACTTAAATATGTTCTTCAACTGGACGTGGAACATCTCTGCAAATAAGAAGGTAGAGCCACTCAATGTGTTATAAAATTTGTTAAAGTTTGGTTCATCAGGGCATAAAATGTACCTGCAAATTTCATTAGCTCAACCCATGTTACTTAGAATGGTGATAAGCACTATCTCAATCCATTATCTAACAATAATCTTCTAAATGGCAGTATGTTTAAATTCCAAATATATTTGCTAGTGCAATAAGTGAAAAGAACTTCTCCTCTCTGAAGATGATTAATTTGGGAAAATGTCCTTGAAAAAATCTCCTTGTATCCTAGCTAAGGATATGCATATTAAGTCTAATCTGCAGTTTTAAATTCTGCCAAAGATGAAGATTTATGATCGAGGTTAGATTAAACCATGGCAATATGGTCTTGGTTAGTATAACAGCAAAGTAGGTAAGTGAATTTTAGGCTACAGAAAGTACAATTACTTGTTCATAGTATCTATCTCATTTAATCTGTATTGGAGAAGTCATGGGTATAACATCTTGATCATTATTACTCTTAACAGACAATTACTCTTCTACTGACTCATGTCCCCTGACATATGGTTTGCTGCTTCTCAAGCCACTTTGAGACTATTAAATAGCCACATGACCCTTTTGCGCTAAGCCTGTGGACCTTCCAATTGTAGCTTGTATTTATGCAGTTGACTTTTTGTCCATGTCTCTCATTACTTATTTTAGCTTGCATATTCTAGTTGCTTTTCTTTTAAAGTATGAATGGATTTCTAATTTTTAATTTTAATTGACTTGGGGGACCTGATTATTAAAACAAATAAATTTGCTATTGCCTGCTGGGAAATACTGAGCTACATTTCCAAGAGTTAAATCTTGCCCAGCCAGAGTTCTGCGTGTGAGTAGTCACCAAATAGCAGTAGAAGCTTCACAATTTTTTTTCCATTTTCATCTTAAATGTTTTGTTTTTCATCTTAAATGTTTTGTTTTTCATCTTAAATGTTTTGTTTACTTGGTCATTTGATTCTATATAACATAATTTGGATAGTTGGGAACATGGATAAAATAGTTTGATATAATTCTGTCTGTGATAACTGAGAGATTTTCATCTAGTTGTGCTTCAGTTTCCAAAATCAACACTGTCCTTTCTATTGTATGCTCCACCAAGAGGGAAAATAGTGCACAGTGTTTCAGCTGACTCTTTGACCTCTGCACAGTGTAAAACATGAGGTACATAAGGATTAATGGGGTCTGGCGTGCTTTGAAAATGGAATTATGTTAAATGATTAAGAAAACCTAATCTCTCTGGATTTTATCAATAGATTGTGTAACAATCTGTGTGAGTGAACAGCTACTGAGAATAAGAATGTTGTGTTGGTTTTGTATAATATCTAACCAGGGAAGTCTGAGAATTTAGTGGCAATGAAAGCAGCAGCACAGTACAGAATTTCCTCTGAAAAGTCTCTGGAGTTAAATCAAGTGTTTGTTTGGCTTTTTCCCCAAAAAAACTTGGGGTCCTGTATCCTGAGGAGTGACTCTCACAGATTTTCTACTCTAATCGTCCTGAGCAACCTGCAGTTGCTGATCCTCTTGAGTGTGTGTGTGGGTGGACTTCCAGCCTCAGCTGCTGTGTCGCTCTCAGGAATTAACTGGAATTTGCCCTAAAGAATATTTTGAGAGGATTGGATTTTGCCCATAATGTCTTTCTTTCACAGTTCAAAGAGGTGAATTGATCTGCCTTCTGTTTAGGGTGGCCATGAAATTTTGTGGACCTAAAATTTGTCTCTTGATTAACAACATGAATTTAATAGAGGTGACTGTTGTTTGCTTCTGTGCTTTAAATTAGCATTAGAGGAGTCTGCTCTTGAGAGTAGGTACTGGGGAACTCTGAAATGAATGGCATCTCTTCTTTAATGCTTTATTTCATAATGGTTAAAAAATAAAACTGTACATGAAAACAAAAATCCATGTAGTTAGCTGAATTCAGTAATCATTTTGCATGGTTTAAGGTTTCCAGAAACTGCTTTTTGAAGTGTTTAAGTCAGTCTGCATGATGTGAAGATTTTTAAAGAGAAGATTGTAGAAAAATAGCTAAAATGGTTTTTTTTAATCCATAATTATTAGCTTAAAAATGGAGGTGAGTTTGCCATTGAACACTGACTGTCTTTAGGGACCTTTACTTGATGCTTTCAGATTAACAGCCCTTTATTGTAACAACCTTATCATTATAAGGAACTGATCAAAAGTTTTAAAAACCATCTATTGTTTGTGAGCTTGTAGCAAATTCTAAAATTTCCCCATATTTACTTGAAAACAATAGGATTCATTATGTCTCAAATTTTGTTACTTACTGCCTGACTGAAGTCATGTGTCTCCATCAAGCTGATCTATGTGCTTATTCTCTATCAGCTATTCACTACAAAACCACTGAAATGTTATCTTGGTTTAAATTATGGGAGAGGTAAATTTCATGGCAGAACACAACACCCCTTTGTTGCTACTTGAAGCTCATTCTGAATCTAGATCTAAATCTGAATTCTGACTTCCATTATATGCTTATTAAAACCATGAAGTTCAGTCATTTATCTGAAGCTCTTATTCTAAGTGTTCAGTTTTTCCTTTTCCCCTTCACCTTGTTTTGTGTAAATCCTATTTCCTGTATCTGTATTATTGTTATTTTCAAGAGGTACCCAAAAACAACGTGTTTTCTTGTTGAAATAGATAACATGAAAAAAGATTCAGCAACTAATGCCATGGGTATTTCCAAGGGCAGAACAGTGCTAATGTAACAGTGAACAAATAATAAAATCCACCACAGAGGGATTTCAAGTCTATAAAACAAATAACTTGTATGAATATGATAATAGACCGAATGGCTTCAGAAGTGATTTGCATTGGTACAGCTACAGGTCTGTTTTGAAAAATGTAGCTGGATGTGAATTTGAATATTTTTATGATCTGAAAACATCACTGTCAACTTCTTTCTTTATTCAGAAATTATGCAGGAACTGTAAGAAAGCTGTGCTTGTACAGAGAGATTAGAAATAAAGACAGTGTGAACCGGGCTATGTAGCTGAATATAAACATCTGGAAGGTGGAAAGTAAATTATTACTCTTCATTTTAATATTAAGAAATTTTAATAGGAGAGTTTTATGCTCAACTGCAAGATATGCCTTTCCTTCAAGACTTGTATTGGGCCTTGTGTAAGCTTAAGATGGGTGTAAGGCTTGAACCCTTGGAACTGTGAGGTGGGTGTGGAGTGGGTTTTAAAGCATGAGTGGAATTCTTCTTAGCCCTATGAGATTGTTACTGATTTTTGAGATGACAGCCTCCTCTCTCCCTCTGTGGCTAGATCAGCTTACCTGCCTGCAGAGTTTCTCCTTAGAGCTGGGTGCTTTTTCTGCATGTGTAGTCACCCAGTAAAGGCATGTGATGTGTAACTATATTACATTAAACTTATTATATGATTTTTCAACTTGGTTAAAGCGGGCACAAAATAATTAAACTTGTTTTTCAGGGGTGAATTCAGTCTATACTAAAACAAATCCAAGACAAGCAATGGGGAAATATTAATGAGAGTAATCATCCAAAGGGGAAAAAACCGATTCAGGCTTTGAAGTCAGCCTGAATCATGCCTGCTTTAAAACAAATAATTGAAACAAAGACAATAATTATTCTTCAATTTAAATTATTTTTCAGCTTGAAAACAAATCTGTATCCTAAAGATAGGGTTTCACTTTTTGGTTGCATACTTGTTTCTGTAGAGTCTTAAGGTAATTTCTTAATCTATAATTTACAGCTTCTATTCAGGAAAATACCTTGACAATATACTTTGCTTTTACTTTGTGTGTTGTGCTTGCTATTAGGTACAGCTGCTTTGAAATCTAGTAATTTGTACGTATTTCAGGTTAACTGAATTCTTACTCCCCAAGAATTAGCCCATTATGAAATTCAATTCCTTCAAAAAATATATTTTTATCATATGGAACAATTCAGCAATGGAGTTAACACCTCATTCACACCTCAAAGAATTTAATCGCTGACTTAAGGGAATTAAGTGCTGAATTTAAATGTAATCTTCGAGCACCATGTGTTTGGAAACTTGTAGATAAAAGATGAGTTTAATAGAATTGTGGCACCTCTTGTCTCATATCTAGCAGAGCACAGATGTAGATCACAGTACCTGTTCATGTGCAAAACCCCAAAGGACAAACACAGTGGAAAAAACACCTTTGAGGGACTAGAGCAGCAGCATGTGCAAAATCAGATCGGAAAGGTAACTGAGGAGGTCACTTACTACACCATTCCAGGAGTATGATATCAATGTAAAGTAGCTGGAAGGTGCCTTTATCATCAATGTTGTATGTGTCTGATCTGACTATCATGTAGTTTTGTGTGTGGAGACAGGGACTTCTAGCAAAACAAAGATGAGAGAAGCTTAAAACCATACTAGTAAGTATTTTATTGACTTTGTATTGCAATGTCACTTTACTCTGACACAAGTGGCTTTTACAGCACTTTTGCTTCTGATGCTAAAACTGTGTTTGATGTCCAAAGTTTTACAAGTCTTCTGGGGGAAAAATAGCATGGTAGAGTAAACTTAAGTCTCTGAATTTAGAAGGCAGTTGTTTACAAATTGGTAGTGACCCCAATCCCATACTTGGGGGATTACACAATTGAGGTTAGTCTGCCTGGCCTGATCTAAGCATGGGACAAATCTGCTGGGCATGTCGTGGTATTGTTTGCTTTTAATGAGGTATTTGATACAGAATCTGGTCACAACTGCTGGTATGTAGCAGACTATAAATCTAAACCCTCTTTGCCTTGTTAAGAGTCATAGTTGGCTGCAGACCAGTGATCAGATCCCTGAGCAGGCAAGGAGCACAGGCTGCTTGTGAAGAAAGAAGACTTTGCTGTCTGTGGCTGTGCAAACCTGACAGAGCAGCTAAAGAGAGCTTGGAGCTGCAGCTGATGAAAATAGACAAAGTAAACCTGGTTCTCCCAGGGCAGTTTTGGCAGTGGAGTATAGGTTGGGAATGATAAGCTGGGAAAGCAGCTCCCCTTTTTAAGAATACTGGTTGAGGAACTGAACGTTTTGAGACCATTGTTGGCAGTCCAGATACTTAGAGGACTGAGAGAAATTTGATTTACTTTAATTAAAGTTCATGCTGGCATGGGAAAAATTTGAAACAACTTCTTTTCCAAGCTATCATAGAGAAAATCCTTGAAGATTGCCTCCCTGAATGTAATCATCTGATCAGGCTTATATCAAGAGAATTCCCTAAATGCCTTGCTTTTGTGAGAAGTATGTGCACTGAGATTACTTTTTGGCAAATCAGTTATTTAACTCCAGCTCCAGGATAGGCTGGCAGAGCAAATGACACAAGACATTGTCTGTCCTGGATATATTGATTGTGGCTTACCATAAATCATGGGTGAATTCTGGCATGTTCCCAGGACTTGCTCAGAAGCCTCTGAAAAAATGTCAGATCCCACATGGTGAGTTTGTTTACTTCTAGGTGTAAACAACACAGGTGCCAGTGTTACCTGTGTTCAGGGCATCAGAGGAAAGTGAACTGCCCCATGGAATGCAGCATTGAGGGCAGGGGAGCTGTAAGGAGGAGTGCAGGTATCACAGCTACCAGCCAGGGCTGCCAGGCTCAGCATTTTCCCCTTTCTAGTTTACAGGTGCTAACCTAGTGAGCACCACATGAGGCACTGGTGGGGTTGGTTGTCTAGTTTTGAGGTCCCCAAAGTGCCCTAAAGCTCTGTCCAAAATGAAAAGCATTGCACTGCTCATGACAAATCCCAGCAGCTATTAGAGGGTTAGCAATAGCTAAAGCTATGGCTAATGGTATCATTTTATGGAAGGAGGCTGTGTTGGCTAGTACATAATGATTAACTCCTGCTACATGTTTTTAAGAGTCCTAGAGTCCTTAATTTCTCTTTAAAAGTCTCTAGAGGTAAGCAAAAGAGACCTTGTAAGTACTTACCTGAAAGGCAGCACTTCTAATCCGTGCAACTTCCCCATGCTGTGTAGTGCACCAGCAGGAGTACTTTAAGTGCAGGTTTTTGTGAGGATTTCCACATATGATTCCCTTCTAGTTCAGCCAGACTTCTGAATCCTCTGAGCTGATGTTGTTGATTAAGTGCTTAATACATTCTCTACCCACACTACTGGTGCTGCTGCGTTCCTAAACTTGAAGAACTGTGGGTAAAAGGCAACTGGCTTGAAAGACACTCTTCATCTGATCGACTTCTTTGTATCACATGTATGGTTTTTCAGATAATGGTACTTGCAGGCTTGGCTTACAGTCCAGTCTGCCAACTCAGTGATCAGAATATGGCACTGAATGATGTTCAGTCTGCATTAGCAACAGCAAACCACCAAAATCTTAAACCCCACCAGTACACTGTCATTTCTCTTATATAAACCCTGTTGGTCTGGCACAAAGACAGTTTAAGGCAGAGATGTGTGCTCAGAACACAAAGGGTTGAATATTGAATGACCAAACTGTTTTTAAAAATGCTATATCTGGGTGGGGTGTGTGTGCGTGCACTCACTTATTAGATATTTACTTTGTGGAGTAGGTTCAAGCACCTAATTTAGTAAAGCTGCACTGCTTTGAATGGAGATATATTTTATAATATAGACACTTTGACAACTTTGCATGGGTCTGATAATGACTTGGTTACTTCTGAAAGCAAAGATTAAAAACAATTGGGCTCAGTGCTCTTTAATATCTTGTTATTAACGGTTTGATGCTGTTATTGCCTTCTGGCTTCCTAGGCCCTTCAAGGTGAAAAAATTCTTGCTATTAACTGTTCTCAGTGTGTCAGTAAATCTCCTTGAAAACTGGTTAAATGGGTAGTGTTGAAAGAAATTGGCTTGTGGTCAGTAATTACTGATTACTTTATCAATTTCTGTAGTGGTTACATGTATTTGCCTGTTAGTCTCATTCTCCATTGATAATTTGCACCTTAAAGAGACCCTTGAGCCTTGTGTTAGTGTTAATATTAGAAAGAACTTTTTTTCTGGCAACAGTGGGTGTCAGACCCTGATTTTAGGTGTAAATACTGTAAGGAAGATGTATCACTGAATGTGATTTTGTGCTCAAATATTAAAGGCTTATGTTCTGAGAAGATGTGTTAGGATTCTGCAGCTCTGGTCTATTTAGGACCTGTGCTTTGCTGGATCAATGTATTCTGAGAAATAGTACCTAAGTGATTTTTCTTTTTAAAAGAAAAAAATCTTTTAATGAAAATCCTTTTAGTAGCAACTCTAGCAAATAAAAGCTGTTCACATTTACTGCTAAACTGTCTATAAAAGAGAACTTGCGAACCAGCAGCGGGCAGTAACAACAGAGCTCCTATACTTGAACAGGAAAATGAAACTTCCGACCTACTAATGTGCTCTTTGCCCTGCTCAGTGGGTCGTTGTTATCTCAGTGGTGCCTGAAATTTATGGTAAAGGTAGCCTACTTTAATGTGGGCCATGCAGTTTGTGAGCTCTACTGAATGCTTTGCTGCCTTTCATGTGGCAGAACTCAAAGGATAAAATGGTATCCCACTATGGCATGCTGGGCAGCTGGTAGTGGGCTTGGGAGAAGTGTGTACAATGCTGCCCAAACAGGAAACAGTTGTGAAAAATGAGAGGAAGCTGTAATTTTTAAGAGTTTAGGGAATAATGATCTTGCTAGTAGCTACAGTCTGATCTCCTGTATTGCAGAAACCTGCTAACTCAATTTGGAGGAGTTGGAAAGTGAATTAGAAGATTTTTATGGCTTTTTTTAAGCTGTAAACAAAGATTCTCTGTTTTTGAGAAAAGGAATGTGCGGAGGGTTATGGCTTTGTCAAGCCAAGTTGCTTTTGACCCTTTTAGCACTGGCCAGACATGAGCTCAATACAAATGTTGTTTGACAAGTAATTTCCACATATGCAAATGCTTCTTAATGTGATGTGAAGAAAATAGTTCCATTTTAGTTGCTGATTTAGTGTTAGACTTGTTGCTTTGCCGTTGCTCATACATTTTTAGTAGCCAGTTTTCAGTCCAGGGAAAAAGCACATGGAAGATTTGGGAGGACCTGCACTAACATAGTTTGCTCCAGTGACTCTTAAAGGCAAATGTTGGATTCTGCTCCCCTTGAGCTATTGTATAAGACAGAGCCCAAATCCTGGCTTCATGTAGCCTTAGGATTATCCAAAATGAAAAGGTGAGGTTTCACTATCACTGAATTCTAGTGGCTGTCAAAGACAGGCAAGTCCTTGGTACTTGATTCTTCACTCTGGATAGTCCCTATGGAAAGAAGCAGGGCATAAGAAAGGAGAATTTAAGCAGCAAGGTCTGCATGCACAAAAAATACAAGGACGGCATCTAAAACTAAGGAGGGTAGTTTTTACTTTCAAGAGGAAGTGATAAGAGCTTTCCAGAGCAAGTAGAGCTGTGCTGCAGTGTTCTCAATTCCCTTCTGCAGTTCTGAAAGCATAGCAATGTAACAAGATAATTTTTAAGGCAATTTCAGTAGTGGAGACAAGAAGGAGTTAAAGCCTAGGAGAGGCTTCTGGCAGAAGTTGGGAGAAGGTAGAGATGAATTTTGGCAACTATTCCACGGCTGCTCTTTCAGCAGTAATGGTTACTTATGCTCAGCACCCTTATATTTTTTTTTTTTTGCTGGGAATAGCAAATGATTGCTTCTACATCTGGTGTCTCTGAGAGATCTGGCCAGCTGGCAGGGAAGTACCTCCTGATGGACTGAATGACCCTGTCCCCTCAGAGAGGGAACATGGGTGCTGCATCTGCTGACTGGGGGATTTCTGTGACTCAGGTTTGCATTTCTCCTGGCTGGAGCAGGGGGAAGGCTCACCTCATTATTGCAGGCCAAGAGTACAATACTTTGCCAACAGTGGTCTTGTCAAACCCTTTCTTTGAAGTCTAATAAACTTGGGGTGCTGTGGAGTGGGGGAATATGGCTGGTAGAAGGTAATGTCCCTGGGCCTTGACTGTACTTATATCAAAGCATACTTTTAAAGTTGATCATTTGTCAGGCAGCATGATGAGATGCAGAGTAAACCAGAATCTCTTTGATTTCTTCACTGGTAAGGTTATCTGTATGCATGTCGGTCTTGTTTTTCTGTTCTTAGCCTTGGGCTATATACAGCTATTGATTTTTTTTTTTTTTTTTTTCCTTCTGGTTGTTAGAACATTAATGCTTATTCAGGTAAAGATATTTGTTATTTTCCCAAGACAGCCTCACCATTCATTAAGAATGTGATGGGCTTCTGTGTGCTGGTAATGACTGCTTTAATTCCAGCAGACAGAATGCCTTACAAACAGCAGGTTAGATATTCACAGCTAGTTCTGTGGTCCATTACAGCAATTCCTTTTCTTCTTCACTGCAGCTAGCATTAGTATTCAAAAGCTGAAAGCATATTGGTCGAAAGCTACCTAAATATTTATGGACTATTGCTAGGGTCAGAGTAACAAGGGCAGCAAATGAAATTAAAGATTTACACCATGAAACAAAGCGACTTATCAATCACTCTTTGCCAAGTTGCTCCTGCTTTTTAAAGAAGTTATTTTCTTAGGAGACTGTTTCCAAAAATGAACTTCAGCATGAAATTTTGATCTGTAGTTTCACATTAATGTCCGCATTATTTCTTTCAACAAGATGAGTCAGTGGAGAAGACCTTGCACAACCATTAGTGCTGGCTGGTGCATAGCTTGATTCCATGAGAACAGTACTCAGTGTCTTTTATCTGGGTATATCAAAGCCTCTGTCCAACTTCTGGTCATAAATATCCCTGAGTGAGTAAGGAAATAAATGAGAGGAGAAACTGAGATGCAGAAACTTAAAAAAAATTCCTATGCTAAATCAGACTTAAGAATAGAAACATGGATTTGTGGAGGCTTTACATTTAAATTTTGCAGTCAAACCGCAGGCTGGACATGGAATCTGGCTGTGCTGAGCAGTGGGCAAGCTGAGATGGTTTTATGTTTTTCTGGAGGGATGTAAGAACCTCAATAACCTGGCATGTGCTTTAAATGAGAAATGACACTATTGTTTTGTGAAAGCATGGCAGAACATATATTTGAAATGGAAATTGCCTTGCTTATTCAAATGAAAACCTCTGAGCACAGAAGCCCTGCTTTCATTATTTTGATTAGAAGCTAAGTATTTTGCAATAGCAAGCAAGCAGGAAAAAAGCCAAATTTGAGAGAAGAAAATACTTTCTATTCCTTCAATTTTTAATTTTTTTTTGTGCTTTGAGAGGTATATATTCATAAAAACAAAGTAAACCACTAATTTTTATTTTTATTTTATTTTGAGATAAATTTAAGTGATTATCTAGCAAGGTCTCCATAATGTGAGAGCACAATGTGAACAAATAAAAAGAAAATGAACTGAACAGTAAATGGCTTTAATAAACAGCATGCCATCTTTTTCTTTTGGATTTTAGCTGGGGATTGCATAAAACAGGGCCCCAGGACCTGACTTAACATTAATTCATTTTCTAGTTTTCTTTCAAAGTTGTGTCCAATACTTGAAGAAAATAAATCTGGGTATTTTGTTACAATATAATAGTTATAAACCAAAAAAAAAATTGCATTTATGTAAAAAGTACATGAATGTGTTTTGGCTAGGAAGATTCTAAAGTAGATCAAAACCTGTAAGAACAAGTATATAACCTTTCCAATTAAATATTGTAATAGCATTTATTTGTCCAAAGTAGGCTACATGTGTAGCAGTGTCAGTTTGGAATCAGCATTTGTATTTTGCAAAAAAAAAATGGTCTCTCTTAATGACTCACTCCAGAGAAGTTGTGTTGCTAATCACCCATAAGGGATTTTGGATGGGCTTGGAGAAGATACATCCTTGTTTGTTCTAGTGGAGTGCCTGAACGCTAGCATTTGCAAATATTTTGGTTTGCAGTAATTGGTGGTTCTTTTGCTTTCCAGGGAAACAAGACCTTAAGGTGAAAGAAAAAAGAAATCTAAGAAATACATAAAGTGATTTTCATTGTTAGTATATAAGGCCAAAGATTCATGGAGAGGATCTGAAATGCATTGTCTCTAGATGAGGTTGTTATTGTGTGTCCCCTCCTGTCATCCCCCTGCCCTGAGGAGCAAAATATCTGTAATGTCACTGAAATCCTCAACAGTGTTTTAGGCTCAGTATCTCCCAAAAAATCACATGTAAATTTGTGTATTTTCCACTATTGCTGATGGCACTGTGATTTAAACTGTAATATTTTGCTTAGAATCACAGCAGTTGAGATCCTGGATGTACCAATCACAGTATGTCCTTGGGTCACCAAGACTACAACAAAGAACTTAATATTTTTAGAAATTCAAGTTTCGCTGATTCTTAGCCTGAAAATAATTTTGGCTTGAAGACCAATTCTATGCTGAGTCATTAAAGAAAGCTCTGACACATGGGCACTCCAGTCTTCTTATTCTGGCTCATTAATATTGGGCTGATGTTCTGCTGTATGGCCAGTGTGGAAATTCCAAGAACTTCACTGGCTTCAGAGCATCCCCATATTTAGCATTCACAGACATGCCTGTCTAAACACAGAGTCTTTATTTTGTGTTTTAACTGTATAATCTTTTCCTCAGTGAGGAGGAAGATGCACACAGCCACAGATACCTGAGTAAAATTCCTCTTGCTGCCCTGTGAAAAAATTCTGAAAAGTCCCTATCAGTTAAGAATTTTAGATGAAGATATTTACCACTAAGGCTCATCAATAATAAATGTTCATTATTTTTTTATTAAAGATTGAACTTGTGACATTTCCTCAACTTTTGAACCTTCTGCAATACCTAATTGAAAATGTCTTTATTTCTCCCACTCAGGATGAAAGACATCTAACATTTCACATCTTTTTATCTCTGTTGGAGGAATCAGTTTATTTTTCCTGTGAAATTGATGCTTCCTCCAGTACTTGTGTTTCCCTCACCCTTCATTTACTGGCTGTGGTACTGCATGACTCTCTCAGCCAAGGTGGTGCTGACAGCATCAGTGAAATGTTTCACTGCAAAGACCAAGTTAACCAACAGCTTTAACTAGGTCTGAATGGCTGCAGGGAGTCAGACTCTGAACTACCTCATGGCTGGCCACCCTGAGAGATCTAAAGGCACATTGAAGAAAGCTGAGGGTTTATGCATTCAGGTACTTCATGCAGGACCCTAATTACAGAATATTGGTTTGAAAATAATTCCTGATGGTGATGGAGGAGTTAGGCATGTTGTAGTTCTACAGAAGAGGACACTGACTCTGAGTATCAGTCATTCTGGAAAGACAAGGATGTGGAGTAGATTTTCCTTGCTTCATTTTTTTAAATTCAAATAATAAGTGCATACCAGAACACAGTGCTTTGTGTATTTTAAAGTGTATGTGTACCCTGTGCTTGGCTCTTTGCCATGATGTGGGCTGTAGGATGAGCTGTACTTTTCTCACTTTGGTCACTCAGCTTGGACAAACTTGGAAGGAAGACTCTTGACCATTTTTCCTGCTACAGTACAGAGTTCCTAAGTATTTTATATCACCTTTGAAGTCAAAGAGGAGTCCTTAACAATGGATTCCCAGTATTGGGAATAATGTTATATACTTACATACTGATATTTGAATTAGATGTTATTAGATACTTCCCTAAGATATACATAACAAATATTCTCTCTGTGGAAGCTGTATTTATTTATAATTTATTTTTAAAAGCTGCTTTGGAAGAATTGTGGTTAGTTCCATGTGTGATAAGCTAAACACAATTTGGTTCCGTTCCCATCCCCAGGTTTCATTTATTATGAAAACATGTCTGACTTTCCTGAGCTGGTAGATTTGAGGGGGAGAGAAAATGAACATATATGGAATGTCCTGGTATGGTACTTAGAAGCACACACTATTTCTCTGCCGGTGCGATTCCAGCTTCCATATTGTGTCTGTATTTTTTTGGTTTCCCAATAGAGAGGCAGTCAGTGACTGGACAAAAGGGTTTTTGATGGGAGTGCCATTCTGGCATAGTGCTGTCTCCAGAGGGTAGTTTTAAATAGCAGGTGCACCAAGGGTTGTCTGCTCTTTGCTGTGTGTAAGATAGCTCTCCTAACTTCCCAGCACTGGTGGGAACTGCAGTGTGGATAAGGCCTTGGAGTAGAGACTATTCCTTGCAGCAGAAGGCAGCAGAATGTGTGAGATCAGCCTAGCTCAGTGTCATGTTTGCCAGCAATGCAGCCCGTCACTCAGGGCAGCAGCAGAGATGGACAGCTTGCTGCTTGCCAACAGGGAGCCTGTCTGGAAGCAATGTTTCCAGGAACTCTTCAGGAGTTGCCCCTTGGAGTGGAATTTGGGCAGCTCGGCCCCAGGGGCTGCACAGTTGCCCTGCTCTCTCTGCTCTTTTACTGCTGTAGTTGATTTCCACTTACTTAAAGAGAAGCAGCTAGAAGCCTTATCTCCTGGGGATGTGATTTGCATTCTGGCTTTAATTAAAGCATGACAGTTTATGCCAGAGGATTTTAAAATGGGAAATGGAATGCTTTTTGCCAAATATTGGGATTTTATGGAGGCTTGGAAACTCCTTGGTGGAGAATTTTATTTATAAGTTGCAGCCTGTTTTGCAGGGCCCATTGAGTCTGGCTTTGTTTTCCTCTGGGTTTCTCCCTCACTGAGCTATTTCAGCATGACATTATATTGGTGCAAATACCCTACTCAGTGACAAAACTGTTTGAGAAACAGGGCACTGACTGAATTGTTTTTCTCGTAAGGAGCTGTGCCTGGGGACTGTTAATTGAGAGTGAGAACCTCCTCTGCACTAGGTCAGAGGTTTCAACTTGATCACATCAGGCAAATTTTAACCTCCCTATAAAGCTGTTAGGTGGCTTGTAAAAAAGTGGTTGGTGTTTCATTCTGCTTGTTAGTTTTTACAGGACATCTGTAAAAACCTTGTGCCCCTGACAGCTTCAGTGGTAGTCTCAGAAGTCAAGTTTTAAATAGGAACAATCATGTGGATAACTGGGAGGAAATACTGTGTACAGTAGGTCAGCAATTTATAACAAGGCACAAATATTTATCACCTCACTTTGTGAATGAGGTCACAAACTTATAATTTTGAATTTGGCTGTTTGCAAATGAATTCACCCAAATTTTATTAGTTTTGATTAAGCATGGAAAGAATATTATATTTACAAATGCGTACAATTTCAGGTCACCCGAAATTTAGTCTTATCATGTTTTTTTACAAAGGTTTACCGTGAGTAAACCTGATAAAATTCACCCTTCTCTTAAGTTTCAGACAAGGTCTCAAAGCTGAGGGTCACTTTGTCCTTTGTGCTGGTTTTGCTGTAAGATATGGCTCCCTACACTTCAGCAGAGGACTGCAGAGCTGCTCTTTGGAGACAGGCCCATGACTTATTCACGTGTAGATTTAGAGTGGTTAGAATTATTCAAAATCCTGTTCTTCCATCAAAAATTGAGCTGTAAAACATGGAAAGAAGAGACATTTTCATGTGCATGAATTCAACATCTTTACAAGTTGGTTATTTGATGTTGTCAAATAATCTGCACAAAGCCAGAGAAAGCAACAGATTTACTCTCGGGGGTGAGGAAGCTGGTGATAAGGGTCAGAGATTGGGAAACTATTGATGAAATGTTTGTGTGATGGACTTTTCTCAAGATTACCCACATATATCTAAAACTTTACTTGATTTGCAAAGGTTTAGGTTTTTGCAGATAACTCTAGTGTGTAATTAATACTGCTCTCTTCTGCCTACGCAGTGGTATTGAGGGCTTACTCTGGATTCAGAGAAGGGAAAGAAGTCCCCATTCTGCAGTGTTTAGATTAGAGCAATTTATGCTAGAGACCATTCAATCCTGACAAGACATGGAATGCTGGAAGTTAGGGCAGCCTGGACCATATTAAGCTCCTGTTTGGTTTCAGATAATTAGCAGTGGATTCATTGTGAGATTGAGCCTTTTGAGCTGTTGAACCAAGGAAGTGTGAGTGAACAGTCCCTAGTGTCCATCATGATCTTGTTTTACTCTGTATGTATTTAGAATTTATATTTTTCAGTCTTTTTCAGTTTGATGTTAATTTGTGCCTGTTGAGGCTTGTTTTACTGCACCAGAAATAAGGCCTCCTAAAGATGCCCTTCAAGGTGGCATTTCTCTAGAGTGCTGGGAGAAGTTGAATTGGCCTTGCACACAGAACAAAGGGCAAGGCCAGAGTGGGGAAGACTGGTGCTGATAACTTGTTCCCTTGTAGCTTTTCCATAGCTGTAAATACAGAGGAATTTTACAGTAAATGATGTATTTTGAGTGGATGCTTTCAATGCTGTCTGCCACATTTCCCTGATGCTTCAGCAGCACGTAGGTTCAGGTCTAAGTGTTGGCTGGGGTATTCATCTTCCTCTGGAGCAAGGCACTGGTTCTGCACTTCAGGAGGATTTGTAACTCTATGCTTTGGCAACTTTTCCCTATAAATGTAGCTTCTGTTTGGAGACTGTGATTTCAGGCAGCCTTGGGAAATAATAGATACAGCAAAGGGCAGGGTTTTTTCTTTGTTATCACTCCTTGTTGCAAGGGCTCATTCCTTGTCGTAGATAGTCTCCTACAAATCTCAGCAGAGCCCAAGAGAAGCCCCTTTCCACTCCCTCTGGCTGTGCTGCTGCCTGTGCTTTTCTCATTCTGCAGCCCCACTGGGAGTTTGCTAAACTGAGGCAAGGACTGCAAAGCACATGGTTAAAACCAAATTTCGAATGACTGATTTCATGCAAAAGGGCCAAAATAGAATTTGCAGATGCTTTAACAGAAAGCTAAGATGGCCCATCATGGAGAAGTTTATTCTACTCTTAAATACAGGTGATTAATATTATTATGGAATTGTTAATTTTTTGACCTAAGGCCTGAAATGGGGGCAATTATGGCTTTACCTACCATAAGCAGCAAATAGTCATGCTTATAAGTGAATTTCAGATTGTACCAAAGTAATTTCCTTTATAATTAATAACACCAATATAGTTGATTTCTTACTTCTTTCCCATACTAGAATTGTCATCCAGTAAATTATATACCTGTGATTTCCTGTTGATGCTGAAATATTGTCATTTAATGGCCTACTGTGCTCATCCATGGATATACAGAAATAAATAAATCAAAGGAAACAGTCTGTTAAAGTGCACTTTCAGCATAATTACTAACTGGGTATGAACTACTCTTTGTGCTGTTTCTTGTATTCAGAAGATATGAAAGATGTGGATTTTAATCAGTTTCTGTGGGAGAGGCTTATTAAAAAGATCTTCAGGGATTAAAGAAGCAGAGCAGAAGAGGTTATGGTTGTGTTAGTGAAACATCTTTTGAGACATTTCTATGTATTTTTGTCAAACGTATTGTAACCTATGTAACATGATGAGAGAACAAACATCAGCCAGAGAATATCCTTTGCACCACTGGAAACTGATAAGAGCTTTTTTCCTTTGTATCTGGTTATATTTCATAGTCTGTGATATAACACAGTAATATTATGTAACCTAGTGCCCCAACAGTGAGAAAGGGAGTGGGGGACTGAGCACAAGTGTCAATAATGTAGCAGAAATATAACTGAAAGAATTGAGCAGCACACAAATGGTCAGAAAGCCAGGCAGATATAGCAGCCTTTGCAGCTGCAGTACTAGAAATTTTCAATGGGAGAGAAAAATTGCAAATGAGATATATAGAAAACTGTTGTATGGGCTTTTTAATAGACAATACTCATAGCATCTATTCATCCAAATTTGAATATAGAAAATAAAATTAGATTCAGATTGTAGTTAGTATTTTCCTGAAATTACATTTTGAAACCATGGATTCTGTACTGCAGCTGGTTTTGTTTGTGTGTGTGTTTTTTTTTTTTTTTTTTTTTTTAGTGGAATTTCTAATAATAATATTAATTATTCTAAATTACCCTTTTAAAATAATGTGGTCTTGTTTGTACTTGTGGTTCACCATTTAAAACCTGGCTGCCATTTTTAAATGGCTAGGTAAGGACAGGTTTTTTCTGCTCACAGAAGTCCTGGGTGGTCTCATCCTGTAGACTGCCAGCACATGTCCTCTGTATCTCCAGTGGAAAAGCATCACTGCCGTGAGACAGATTGCTGGAATCAGAGCTGTGACCTGGTCAAGGACAGCTTGCCATCCCAAAGATTGGTCTCTGTGGTTACAGGATTTGTGTTTGCTGCTTTGTTGTGCCATACAGCTGACAGTAGTTCAGCATGAACTAATACTAAACAAACGGAACTTAGTGTTAATTGCTTTATTAAAAAATGATGTTTGAGTGTGGGTTGGGCACTGCCAAGATGTTCTTGTTTACATGGCTACTACCATCACTGAAAAAGTTTCCGTTATCGATACAGATAACTTACCAAACTTTCTTTTAATCATTTATGAAATCGCTACTCCTGTAGCAACCATTCACATCAGCATGTGATGTTGAATTGAAATTCAGAAAATCAGTGTTGTGACATGCAGAGCCCTGCTGGGTGAGGTGTGTGGTGAAAAGGCCTAACTTGGCTGGGGTGAAGGGCACTTGTCTTCCATGTGCAGTGACTGCAGTGCTGTGGGTGCATTAGAGTACCCTGAAAGCTGCATAGACCCACAAAGCTTTTCAAAATGGTGCAGTGCCTTTTGGCCTGCAAAACTGGGCTGGAAGATAAATGCAGTTTTACTAAAAATCCATAGTGGGAATGTTTGTATTGCGATGAAAAGAATCTTTAAATGTTGGTTCTGATAATAACATGATTATGATTTATGTTCCATTGTTTTGCTTATTTTTATTATGATGTGTGTTTTTGAAAGTAATGTAGCTAATATTTAATGTTTGAGATTTTGATTTACTATTTTACTCTACCATTGTGTAATGCTGCAAAATGAATATAATTTAGCAGTCTCAGACCTTTAGTCTTTTGTGCTGATTAAGAAAAAATGATCTGAAATGTCAGGATTTCATATAGAATGAGAAATATATTTTCAGTCTTGTTATTTCCAATTAACTTGTACCTGCAAAACAGAGGAGGACCTTTTAAAATAATGTGAAGGATAAATGGAATTTCAGTGAAAGACAATCTGTCTTGAATTTCTCAAAAATTTAAGTTGAGCTCTTATTTGAGTCTTCAGTGATTACTAATTGCTTTGAGCTGTGCATCTCTGGGAAAAAAGAACATTTCAGATTATTCCAGGGGAAGGTGGAGTAAAATAACCCTTTTGAGGAGAGGAAAAGTAAGAATCCAGCCAAGAGGAGGAGAGGAAAAAGTGAGAATCTGGCCAAGGGGAATGAGCAAATACTGAAGGAAAGAGCGGGTGAAAAAAAGATGACCAAAACTCCAGGTTGCAGAGGTGATGACAGAAGATGGTGATGTGAAAGAGGAGTGAGAATATCTTTGATAGGAGGATTGCCCATTGTGCTCTGGAAGGACCTGCTGCTTGGCTTTTAACCCCCTTCCCAGCTGAGCTGGTACCAGTCTCCGTGGTGTATGCCCAGTCCTGAGCAGGGCTCCGGTGTGGGTTCATCTCTGCATGAGCTGTGCAAAGATTTCAGCAGCGGTCAATGCCCCCATATTCCCTAAGGAGATGGGCACTGCCTTCCTGGTGCTGTGAGTAGTGAGTGTGTCACCGTGCTGTGTGTTAGTGGCAGTGGTGAGTGTGTCACCGTGCTGTGTGTTAGTGGCAGTGGTGAGTGTGTCACCGTGCTGTGTGTTAGTGGCAGTGGTGAGTGTGTCACTGTGCTGTGTGTTAGTGGCAGTGGTGAGTGTGTCACTGTGCTGTGGGATGGTGGCAGTGGTGAGAGTGTCACTGTGCTGTGGGATGGTGGCAGTGGTGAGTGTGTCACCGTGCTGTGGGATGGTGGCAGTGGTGAGTGTGTCACTGTGCTGTGGGATGGTGGCAGTGGTGAGTGTGTCACTGTGCTGTGTGTTAGTGGCAGTGGTGAGTGTGTCACTGTGCTGTGTGTTAGTGGCAGTGGTGAGTGTGTCACCATGCTGTGTGTTAGTGGCAGTGGTGAGTGTGTCACTGTGCTGTGTGTTAGTGGCAGTGGTGAGAGTGTCACCGTGCTATGGGACGGTGGCAGTGGTGAGTGTGTCACCGTGCTGTGTGTTAGTGGCAGTGGTGAGTGTGTCACTGTGCTGTGTGTTAGTGGCAGTGGTGAGTGTGTCACCGTGCTGTGTGTTAGTGGCAGTGGTGAGTGTGTCACCGTGCTGTGGGATGGTGGCAGTGGTGAGTGTGTCACTGTGCTGTGTGTTAGTGGCAGTGGTGAGAGTGTCACTGTGCTGTGGGACGGTGGCAGTGGTGAGTGTGTCACCGTGCTGTGTGTTAGTGGCAGTGGTGAGAGTGTCACCGTGCTGTGTGTTAGTGGCAGTGGTGAGTGTGTCACCGTGCTGTGTGTTAGTGGCAGTGGTGAGTGTGTCACTGTGCTGTGGGATGGTGGCAGTGGTGAGAGTGTCACCGTGCTGTGTGTTAGTGGCAGTGGTGAGTGTGTCACCGTGCTGTGGGATGGTGGCAGTGGTGAGAGGTCCTTGGGGTTGTTGGGAAGGTGCTGGAGGCACGAGGGGCTGTGCTGGGTGCAGGGAGCTGCCTGTGGAAGAACACAGTGCTGTTGGGCTGGAGAGGGCTGTAGAATGGGCACTGAGGAGCTCTGCTGTGGGAAGCCAGGTGTGATAATTCAGATGTCTGAACAAGCTGTGGAACATTACAGTCAGTATCAAAGGTAGTGTTCAGAGACAGCTGATTGTGTCATTTCTACTTCTGGAACAGAATACATGCCAGCTTCTTAATTTCTTGCTGTTTATTGTCTCATTAACTTTTGTCTCAAGGCTATGTAATATTTTATTACCTGCTTTTCCAATACTTGTTATAAACACCTACTGAAGCTTCATATTAAAGTAATCTCACTCCTGGCATTCTAGACTGGAGTTCTCAATTCAGATTTGCCATAAAATGCAGCCTGTGAGATAATTATGTTAGAGAGAACTGCAGTCTACAAAATGCTTTAAAAGCTGGAGTATAATTAATTATAAAGTGACCTCTTAAATAGAGTAGATTTATTTCTTTAGCATGAATTAATTTCCTGATAGAGATTTTGGATTGCCATCAAAACAGAATTGAATCTGTCACTGTCTGTTGCTATTACCCCATCTAGCAGTATTTACCAACTTTGATGTGATGGCAACTCTTCTGGGGGAAAAAGGGCTGCTTGGGGCCCAGAGCTTTCCAACCCTTAACTTCCTTTCAGAATGTCACAGTAGTGCTGATAGCTATCGATGTGTCTACTACAATTTACTAGAAACTGTAATGAGATCAAGAGCTCCATTCACAGAAGTGGCCGCGTGCCAGTGAGGAGGTGTAAGGCTGGCTCAGTCCGACTTGTACCAAACTGTGATTAAGACTGAAATGATGGAGGTTTGTACTTTGCTACTGCTCCGCTGGGCACCACAGCATTGATCAGCATCCCGGTGTTTTTGTCTTTTTAACTATCTGTGCTGTATCTCTGCAGGAAATGAGAGCTTTTCAATAGATAAACCTTGTTTTTCCTTGTTTTGTTTTTTAAAATACAGCTTTTGTATATAAGTTAGCTGGACAACATTCATTTTGGATATAGCCTGTTTGTCTCTGTAGCCACTAATGCTTCTGACTTAAGCTACATTCAGCTTGTCCTTGGTTGAATATTGAACCTTTCAAAAGTGCTTGGTGATAGCCAGCTGATGTGGATTGCCCTGTGCAGCTGCTGATGCTAAAGCTTTTGAAAATAATTTTTTTGAGTATACATTTAATAGGGGTTTGCATTGTTATTTAAACTGTATTAGTGGTAAGACCTTTAATTGTAATATTACTAATCTGGCTGAATACATCCAGTACATAATTTTAAAACGTTTTCATTTTCATGACTGACAGTATGTTTACAAAGATGTTTTTGCTTCTAGACCAACCTCTCTAGTCAATCTGCATGCCAATGCCAAGTATATGAAATACATTTTGTTTTCTTCCATAATCATCTGTACTTTGAAAAAATAAGGGTATTGTTGATGAGTGTTTTAAAAGCAGAGAAATGGAATTTTATCCTTGAGACAGATCTGAGTGTTTGAAAAGATTAAGTTGAAGTAGCCAATGAAAGGCCCTTCTGAGTGCCAGGATCCTGATGCTGCACCCTGGTGCATGAGCGTTGCAGAGTTTGTGTACTGTGTTGGAGCTGTCAGAGAAAAAGGCTGGTGGTGATGTAAAGTTTAGCCTGCTGCTGGTGAGGATGCAGGAAGCCAAACATCCTGCTTTGGATCCTGGTCCCTCTGCTCAAGTGGGATAGGATCTGAGTGCAGGAATGTCTCCACTCCAGTGAGTGGAGTGTGCTGCCCAGGAGGCCTCAATCAGGTGGAGTGGTGGCACTTGCACAAGGCTCTGGCCCAGCCACACAGCCCAGTGTGCCCCAAGGAGTGGCTCACCTCTCTCTGTGGCAGTGTAGTAGTGGCTCTTCAGAGAGGACAAGTGGCTCCCACCAAGCAGCATGGCTGGGGAAATTTCCAAATGATTTACAGCAGTAAAGGCAAAAGAAAATCCTGTAGCAGGTTATTATCTTGTGTTGTGGTTGGGCAAGGCTTATTGTCTGTGGTTTAGGAGTAACCTGTTTTAAAGGCCAGTGAAAACGTGTTTTTTTATTCTTGTGCAAATCTGACTGTGCTGCAGGGGGGAGCTGACACATCACAAAGTGCTTTGCATTTCTTTGAGCATGAACTTCTCACAAGGGAATGATGTCCCACTGGTGGATCTGAGATGATTCTCTTGCCAAGGGCATCTGAATATAAAGATCAAAAAGAAAGCAGCTAGGGCAGAATGGGACAGAGAACCCAGATGCTTTGGGCAAGGGCTACTGTATTCTCATAGAAAATTTTGTTTTTTTATTTGTATTGGTACAAAGAGCCAGTAATGTTTACCTTGTAGTCTACCTATCTAGGGATCCACATCACTTGGAGCCCAGTTTGGTTTTTTTTATCTAGGAAGCTGGTTGCTGTCAGGAAACAGCAGCTACTTTATGTAGCTACTCTTTATGCAGCTACTCTTTAATTTTTTAAAATAAGGTGGTCCCTACTGGTGGGATTGTGAAGGAATGTGAGGGATATACTGATGAATGTGGGGGATATACTGATGATAATACTGCCCAGTTGCTGTAGCCTGTTGCTTTTACAGTGCAAAATACATGCTGAAAAGTAATTGTATATACTTCTATATTTGAATGGATGCAAGAGCCTCCATGTGCAAGCTGAGTGAAGGGGATTCCCTAGCCATTATAACATGCATTTCAGAGCCAAGAGTGAGGGAAGGGAGCAGATGAGAACAGCCATCCTTAATTTGTCTCGCTTCCACAGTTTTCACAGCTTGACCTCAGAAGCAGCCATCAAGCCTGGCTTTGGAAGGAAAACCCCCTAAATTCTGTGTGTTTGTTGATTTAAGGACATGTTTGTTGTCTAGAATTAACAGGATGCAGAGCCAAGTGGGTATTGATGCTGATTGCATACAACTCTGATTTGGATTTTGGAGCTATATACAATTGCACAAATGTATCAAAGGCAACTTAATTGCCCTAGATTTATTTGTGCTTGTGCTGAATCATAATGAGAGGTCAGTTTTCTTACATGGGAGATGAGGTTTAAACAAATTCAGCCTCTGCTCACACGGTAAAGTTTGCTCCACCTCTAAACCCACAAAACTATTTTTTTCAGCTTTGCACGAATGATGATTGTGTGTTTTGCAAGTGCAGTGTAATGAATGTTCTTTAGCTAGAAAATGGGAAAGTTAAAAGTATGAAAGGTATCTCAAACTTGATTACCTTTCTGATGGAGTTACAAATCTGGTGAATGATAGGAATTCAAGAAATGTAATAGATTTGGACTTAGGTAAAGTATTAATAATATTTCATGATAATCTGCTTCATGAAATCTTACTTGAAAATATTGATCAAATTTACTGTGATGGAGATACTACTATATGATATAAGAGTTGGCAGGGCAAGTGTAAACGAAGAATAATCTTAAATGGATGAGGCTGGAGCCTCTGAAAAAGCCTGGGTAATAATGCTATATGTGTTCTAATGTTTAATATCTTTGTTAGTAGCACAGAAAATGAAGTATATAAAGTAAATTCTATGGAGGTACTGAACCATGAATATCTCCAATATAGAGGAAAATAGATAATGCAAAGACTGTTGAGAGTTATTAGAAATGAGGATGAAAAATAGGAAGATGACTGTTGAAAAACATAATCTGAGTCATAGCTGAAGGGAAGAATAATGCCTAACAAAATTCAGAACAAAACAGTGAACCTCAGGAAACAGATTTTTCCTTTTCTAGTTAACTCAGATTAATTGAAGGTTGAAAGAGCGTTTCTTTTGGGCTTCTCTTTGTCAGATAAAAAGGCAATTAACTCCCACAAAAAACCACACCCAGCATCACTAAAATACAATAAGAGAGGTGTAGTTATACTCTCCAAAGAGTCTGCTCAAGAGTTCTTGCAGGATTTATCACCTAGCAGACTGCTATTTGGAGAAAGTAATGCTATCCATGAAAGTGTGGCCTCAAAGACTAAAATGCTATTTGTAAAACCTATTTTAAAAATCCACTTAACCAGTTTGTCACTATGAAACATTTGAGTGGGAAAAAAAGCAAATGAGAAGACAGTTAATAAAACAAAACATAACCCCTGTTATCAGTAACTCAAGTTAATTTTGAAGTTTTTTGTCTGAGCAGATGCATCTTGAGATTAAAACGTTTTGTACAAGAACTGTTTGACAAAAGTAGGTATGAATAAAATGCAACCCATGAAGTCTTCCTCTGGCAGTGTGCATGTAATCACATCAGAGGAAATGGCAAGGTCACTGTGTATTAATTCTCTGGGTATTTTATGAAGTTGACCTTTTCTGGTGTTGTATCCTAATTAGTGTAGGCAGACCTGCTGAGCAGTGATTCGAGGAACATGATACCTCACCTCTGAGGTTTTGGAGGTGTTTGATTATCCTATGGATTAGAATTTCTATTCACGTCCCTTCTGAACTATGGGCAAACTGAGCTTGGCATTTCTCTCTTACATGGTTCCCCTCTGATGGATGCTGCTGTTACTGTAAGGTGAAGGAAATCAGTATTTGAAGGCTGGATATGCATAAATGCAGGCATAGAGTGGGAAAATGGTGACTTAGGTTCAGGCAGGCATCTGAATTATTGAAAATCTAACACGCTGCTTGGGTTTTTTTGTCATCTAAGGGTATCAACCTACTGTAGTTTCTGTGAACATGAATAATTTTTAATATCTCGGTAAAGAGGAGGAGGAGGAATCTTAAGGAATTACCAAGTCAGTTTTCAGGTAAATTGTAGACATAAATTGTTTTTCCATGTAGACATGGAAAATGTCTACAAATATGCTAACTAAAGATTTGTAATTTGGGCTGATATTTAATTATTTACTGTTATTGCAAAGAGCATTTCTGTCTTGTAGTCATATTAAGTGCTGTGAACTCATGTTTCTAAGAATGCTGGATATGTATCATACTCACATAACACAGAGGTGTATTTTGACTTAGTAAACAATATGAGTCATTATCTTCTGCATCTTCTGAACATAAGCTTTTAAGGATTTGTGGCAGATATGAGTGCAGAATATTGATTAATAGCAGTAGTACCACTGTTACAGTAAGCAGTCTTAAAATATAGCTTTTCTCAGTTGTGTGGGCTTTATGGAGAATATGAGAAAGTCACTGTGCTGAGAGCTGCAAGGCTGATCTGACATCTGTGTCTGGTGCACGAAGAACTTAAAAAAGGTTTGCCTGATTCAGAAAAAGAAAGCTTGACATTCTTTCTGTAATGACTTTGAGACAATATTTCTGGTAGTAAGTTGCCCATACTCATGTAGAAAAAGCTTAAAAAAATAGAGAAACTGAAATTGGGAAAATCTGAAGCTGGAACAAACCAACACATTCTGAAACAGTTAGGGTGATAAAATGTTGGATCCCTGAAGCTGAGCATGTGGTGAATTGAAGAAGCTCTAGACTTGATGTGAGGGTCGTTTGATAAAATTTCATAGCAATATGGTACAGAACCTCAGACTTAATGGCTATAATGAAATCTACTGGCCTTAAAAATATGAAACTTTATAGTTATTGTTGTAATTTCTAGCTAGTGAAATGAAGATGTCAGGTATTTAGAGGGTGAAGTATTATTATAATTCTTTTTATATTTGTCTCTATTAGATTTTTCCAAGTGATCAGTGACAGCTGCCATATTGACATGGTGGTAAATTTAATGTAGTTTATTTTGACATATATAGATATTATTGGGTTCAAGGTAACTGTCGTGAAGTCTGGAAGGGCATGCTATGATAATCTTTTGATAATATCAACAGTGTCTCACTGCCATCTCCTCCACCCAGCCACCTACAACCGCCAGAGAGTCACGCCTCCACCCAAGTGTAATTTAAAAACATTTTCTGCCGGGTGTTTTAAAGGCTGAGAACAATAGCATGTGTCCTTTCCCCAGATCTGCTCAAATTGGTGCCTGTTATCACAGCTAAAACTTGCATTTTTGGTTGGAAAAGAGCTGGGGTGAAGTGTGCCATCGCTATGGAGAGCGCAGAGGTGGGGCTGTGCTTGTGCCAGCTCTGCACTGCTAACAGTCTAACCCTGGGGTGGCACGTGGGGCTCTGGGATAGCTCCTGCTCTCCCCTCTGGGGACATTTGGGA
The DNA here is from genome assembly GCF_031753505.1 of Anomalospiza imberbis. Lineage (NCBI taxonomy): Eukaryota > Metazoa > Chordata > Aves > Passeriformes > Viduidae > Anomalospiza > Anomalospiza imberbis. The sequence continues at coordinate 8,306,799 of NC_089688.1, read as the reverse complement.
GCTGCAGTGAGCTGGGAATTCTCCAGAGGCTTTTAGTGCACCTGCCCCTTAGACTGCTGCTTTAAGGCATTGTGTGCAAAAATCGCATTTTAAAAACACGCACATGACCTCCTGCCTGAATATCACATGCTTTTTATGGTGGATCTAATTGCACACCTAAAGCTACAAATTTCAGGAAATATTGCTGTAAATTTTTATTTGCACAGGTATACATTTATGGATTTGATCATAACATGATTTCTGCTCTGCAGAAGGCAGTGGAGTCTTGCAGTTGGAATGAGTGAGAATCAAGAAGAGTGATTCCTCAAGATATATTGCATCCTCATTTCAGTTTTTTTGATCTTAAGTACGCCCAGTAACAGAAGTGTAATGGATTTTCTTGGGGGAAAAGCCTAACACCCCTGACTTTATTATGTATATTTTAAAACAGTAATTTAAAGTATGCAATATGTTAGCATTATCAAACATTTTTCATTATGTGTAATCATAAAAAAATTTTAGAATATATTTTAAATATTTTTCATGTAAGACTTATTCCAGATAGTAAAAACTTTCAAATAATGAAAGATTTTTCAAGCCAAACTAATTTAATCTGGTTTTAAAAGTGTTTCTTGTAATATCATTCTAATTTATTCTATGATTCCACTCCTGTTCACTGTAGATCACTTAACAGTGCATTCATCTGGTAATTGTTGCTGTCACTTCCATAGCATTTCTGTGAATTAGGAAAAAAATCTTGCATGACTAATTTTTAGTCAACTGTCCCTGGGCCCTCAAGGACTGCTCAGCCTTTTAGAGAAGGTGGAGAAAGGAGATGGGGACCTTGCTGTGCTGCCATCTGTGGAATTTCCAGTCTCCCATCGCTCCACTGGAAAGCCTTCTTGCAAAGTTGAAAAACCACTGACTAGGATTAACATAATCAGGATTTAAAAATGAATGATTTTGTGAATAAACTTTCTAAATATTGATATGAGACAGATTAGTACATGTGTCCAAAGACCCCCAATTAGTTAAAATGTAGCTGTGTTTCCTTGAGCTGTGTGTGAGGGTGTTTTATAGAACAGCATCTGGAATCTGTGTGACCCCTGTGTCCTTTGGGCATCACCAGAGCAGTCTTCATCCCTCCCTGCACAGGAGCCATAATTCAACCTGTCTCTATTACCTGCTGCTCCTCCAGGTCCTGCTGTCCTGCTTTTTCCTGCAGTTCCTTCTGTTGTAACCCTCTGGGCAGGCATCTCCTGAAAGCAATAGAGTAATAAAGCCTCAGCCTGTTGTTGATAGGATATCTCTGACAAATGAAGCCCCCTGAAAGACAAAGGCTGCTCTCATGCTGCTTGCCATCTTGTCCTGATTGAAAGAGCACTGAAGTAAGTACAGGGATATCATCAGTTTGTGATAGAAATCAGGCTGACCCTGATGAGCAACAAGTGGGTTGAGCCAAGTGCTCTGGAGAAGCTATTTCAATAGGGAAAAATAAGCATAAATATAGATCATGGTGCCCAGAGGGGAGAGTTAAGTTTCCTAAACTTTTTAATGTGGAGCAATTCAGGTTTCTTAAACAAATGAAGTATTTCAGTAAGTAAAGTACTTTAAACTCCTCCAAACAAGGGTGATATGCAGCTAAGGTTAAAATACTGGCAGAGGATGCTTTTATCTGCCAGGCTTCCAGCCGTGTTGGAGTATGAATTTTTGTGCTGCTTGGAAAGTGGGTAAAATGTGCCAAGGAGATGTAGGCAAGTGTAGGAAGTTAATGTTGTGGAAAAACCCTGGAATTTTCTGTTTGTGGATTAAAGGTGTTTTTTCTATTATCTGTTTACAGCACCAGACACAGATCTTATAGTATCTGCTTTGAGGATTAAATTAACTTCTTGGCATTTTTTGAATTAGGGAGCATATAAAGGCCATTTAATAGGAGTGCTTCATTTGATGAACAGAAATTGAATACAACAAGATTACATATAGCCCATTCTGCAGATCCTGTTAGGATTTTGCATCTTTGTGATGTTAAGAACAGACTCTGTTCTTCTTTGCTGCTGCAGTTTAATTTTTCACCTATTTGAAACAACATGAAGTGCTTCACTATTCTTTCCTCTCCTTTAAATTAACTGTGGATAGTGGAGGATTTATGCTGCATGTACAGATCATAAAATAGTTTAAGGAAATATTTTTCCAAGATGAGTAGAATAGTAGAATTAAGATAAGCTATCTTGGTTTCCTGTGAGTTGTAAAATGAATATTACATTTACCACTGGGTGTTTCTCCTTGGGCACTTGAGTTCAGTTGTTTTTATTTGTGGTTGTGCTATTCTTTTCCACCATCTACTCCAGCATGGCCAAATGCTTTGCTGGAGCAAGGTCTGGAACAGGGTAGAGCTAATGCAAAAAAAAAAAAAAAAAAGCTCTCCATTTGTGCAAATAATTTGCAGTGGCAACTTCATAAAATTTAATAAAGTAGCCAAACAGGATGATGCATGCTAGAAGACGGAATTACCAACTCGAAAACAAAAAAGTTATTGCAGCCGATGAGCATACCAGAACAAAGGAGCTGGAGAAGTAGCAGTGCTCAGTTGGGTGCAAATGAAAAAAACACTCAGACGATCAGAGAACACAAATAGAAAAGCTGGCAAGAAAATATCTTCTGGTGCTTCATAATATGCTCTTTGATTTCACTGAGGCAGGTAAAGATGTTCTCAATATTTTCTGAAAAATATGAATTTACATGTAGCACAGAAAAACTTTTCTGAAGGAACACAGTCATATTTATTTGCAGTTAGAGATTGAGAGAATTTGACTGTTCTGTGTTTCTACAGGATATATGTTTTTCTTTCCTAACAAATGCAGTATTCATGCCTGCTCTCTGTGGTGTATCTGTCTAGTGGTTGTTATTAGATGTGTTCATCCCTGTTGTCCTGTGTGCCGCAGTTTTCTTCCTGGTCCAGGTGGATGCATGAAAGGTGCACGTGAAGATGGCAGAGGAGAATCCTGCGGGCAGTGGGAGTGTGGATGTGGGCACATCCACAAACTGCCCTGCAGGGTGCTGCCCAGAAGGTCTGTGTGACCACCCACGCCCAGCTGCTCCCCACGCTGCCCTGGAACGGCCTCAAGGTCAAAATCTCTTGTGCTACACAGCCACTTCCAGTGGATCGGGCTGGGCATGGTTGCTGCAGCCCCTGTGCTGGGCAGGCTTCAGCAGCTGACAGAGCACCTTACTGCCCCAGAGCTGAGCGGCTGTTTCTGTTTGAGCAGTCTGAGAGCAGGGATGGATTCCTGGCTGCGTGACAACCCCCTGCAACACGTGTTGTGTGCTGGGAAGAGCGTGTGACGGTGATCTGTGTGTTAGCTGCTGAGGACCTACCTGTGCTCGACTTCAGTTTGGACACTGGCCAAATAGCAAATGTGCGTCCTCCTGTTTTTCAGGCTGCTTTATAAATAATAATAATTTTTTGGGAAGCGGACATAGGGGTGGGAAGATGCATATAGTTCAATAATTATTTTGATCTGGTATGACAGATTGTTTGTTGTTTTTTTTTTTTTTTTTCTTTCCTGGATATTTTGTCATCTTAGCATTGTGGGGCTGTCAAGAAACATTTTATGCTGCAATATGCTACGTATGTGTTTCCACAAAGAATATATATGTGTTCACACACACTGTAGTAAATTTGAAAACTGTTATTACCATTCAGGAAAGAGATCTTTTATCTATGTGGATATTTCTCAAAAACCACTACTTGAATTCTTGGTGACAGTAAGAAACGACAAATAAATCTTAAGGATTTTTAGGAAAGGAATGGTGAACAAATCAACCTCATTTTTCAAGTGTACTTCTGTATCTCAGTTTCTGTGTGCAGATCTGATGATCCTGTCTCTTAAAGGTCACAGTAAAACTGATAAAATCTAGAAGAAGGAGAAGAAGGATGATTAAAGGTGTGGAGCTGCCTGTACAGGAGAAGAACAATAGATAGGATTGCTGCATGAAAAGATATTATAATAGTAGAATGGAAAAATGTGGATGGGAGAGAAAGAAGAGTAGGGAGTGAGAATTATCTGCATGTTGTATTATGGGATCTAAGGAGTGTCCAACAAAAATAGATGCTTTAAAATAAGTCCTCTTTCATGGAAAGCACAATTAAATTGCAGCGCTTGCTACCACACAATATGAAGGACAACAAATTATATGGGACTTAAAAATCAAGAATTTTCATAAAAAAAATTCTTTTGTAGGCTACAGCCAATCCAAAAAGTGGATTGGAAGCCAGCTCTAACTCAGGTTAGTTGTGTTAAGCTGCTGGAAGTGCTGCCAGTGACAGGCAGGAGGGTCACACAATACATGCTCTGCTTCATGTTAATTCACTAAGGGAATAAAAGGGAAGGTAGTATTGGGATAGGTGGCTTCTTCCTTTTTGCTTAGTGATTTCTGTATTCAGTCACTGTGGCTCTTTGGTAGTGCAGGTCTCTTTGTTTTTGGTTGTAAGACTTTAGTGGCAGATAGTGTTTTTATTTTTCTAATTAAAAAAAGCAAAAGTGGTACCATTTAGCCATGATATTTCCTCTGTGATTAGCAGGATTTGTTTGAATTAGTTTAGTTTGTTTGTAATTGTTGACAGTGCCATTGTTTCTCTTGAATGTTCATAGCTGGATTGTGACTAAGTGCACAGCCCACAAGGTTTAAGTCAATTATTAGGGGTCACAGAAGAGCATTATGCAAATCAGTTGCCTTGAAAATGTACATGTGCATGCAAACATACATATACATGGATTTTAATGCCAAGTGCTGTTTTTATGCCAGTCTGGTGTCTCTTATTCCAGCTCTGGATAGTAGACCTGTCTCCACTGCTGGAAGATAAATTGAGTCTGGATTTGTACTCTGTGTTCTCAGAGGTTCCAAAGTGAAGAGTGCATTATGACAGTCCAGCAAAGATAATGCAAACAGAAGAGTGTGTTGTCAGGGTAAGCGAATACTTTTGTGCAAGCTTGTATGTGGTAGATCAAACAGAGAGGAATCAACACTGTAAACTCTGAGGCTCTTCTTCAAAGCAACACTTGATGCTGTAGCAAGGCTCTCTATCCATTATTCTTGTTATTTTATTCGATGGTGTATGCCAGCCCAGTGATTTTAATTGATGCTTGTGGAGGCAGTAAATGAAAACTCTGACCATGATTCTGCTTTCTCCTCTTTGGTTCAGAATAAACCTTTTTTGGTTTTTAATCTCCTTGAAGTTTATTCTTAAAAGTGCAGTTTAAGGAGTTAAGTGTTTTTCAGTAGTGTATCAGGGTAGAATATTAAGATGTGTGACATACGTGTGCACATGTTTAACTGAACTACAACAAATGCTCCAAATTGAAAATTGGGTGTAGTCATGATTCAAGTGACGTAAAAGACAAAGCTTCCTCTAAAACCAGTAGCAGCACTGTAAGTATTCATGGTGGTGTAATAAAACATTCACCTTGTTAAAAGGGTTATCTGCTTATATCCTTAGATTTTTTTTCCATTTAAATGTCTTAAAGGACAAAGAAATGAGTCATAAGGACTCTGCTGCTGACAATAAGCAGTACATGGTAATTTCTTGCACCTCAGACATGAGAAGGAACCTTCATTTCCACTTCTAAGTAGTAAATCCTGGGTGATTTGCATAAAGGAAATTTATACTAGAGTGAATAATATTGCCTTTCTTCTCAGCCATATCATGGGGTGAAAGCCTTGTTGAAAAGTTCTGTACAGGATTTTGAAATACATTGGAGGAATTTTTATCACATGTGTTTAGCCTGTGAATTCTAGAGCAAGGGTAACCTCAAACTAGATCCAATTCAGCACTGAATCGTTCCTTTTTTTGTGGTATCATTTCCTTAGGAAATGGTGTAGGTTTCTAGGGTGGGTTCTGCATCCCTGTTGAATCTTGAATTCAGTCATATTTTGCAGAATTTTTTTGATGGAGGAAACCATTGTAGTATAAAAACTGCACTGAGTGTCAGAAACACGTGGGGCTCACCCAGAACCATTCGACTTTCTGCCCTGCTTTTGCATTTGTGAGTGTGCCATTTTTGGGCTTGTCTGCACTGCTCAGTGCACTGCAGCACAGAAAAACCTTCTGTGTGACTTCAGAATGACCTAGCTCATGTACCAGTAGCTTGTGCAGCTGTGAAGTGCACAGTGTAGACAAAATGTAAAGTCCATTTGTAGGCTATGTTGGTTTGGCTTTTCATGTCTTTCCAGAGACAGCAAGATTTGGTACTACTAAATCTTAAAAAAAGCAGGAGTAGCTTTATAATCCATTTGTTTATTATCTCTTCAAAGGACTGGAATGAGATGTATGAGATGTTTTGCTGCAACACTGCAAGTGCAATTTCATTAAAATAGGACAGTTACAATACCTTTGAGATCCTGTAAGACAGCTTGTGGCTTCTGCTGAAGCTGCAATATGATTTCCCAAAACAATACCCAATTAAACATGGGGTTATAGGACAATGTGATCTTCACCAAAGATGGAAACACTTGGTCTAAGCTATACTTTTTTTTAAAAAAAATATTCAGACAAAACTATTATAGATCAATGGGTTACCAAGTGGAAAAGTCATGCTCTGGTAAATGCTCACAGAAAGCAGCAGAATATCTAAGCAGTTCTGGAGACAGTGGAGTTGGGAAGCTGTTGTAGTTCAAGAGCTCTATGAAGGTAGGTGAACACACATGGTTAGAACAGGAAAAATGTACAAGTTCTATCCTAGAAATAGAGTTTAATGTTCTCATCCCTAATCTGGATTTGAGAACAATTACGTGTGGGTGACACCCATCCAGGCTAGGGAAGGCAATAACTCAGTGACTCCAACAGGAGTAGCTCAGTGGGCACTGTAATGACAGCTCAAACTCCCTGCTGAGACTGGCTAAGGTGTGCTCATGGGAAAATAAGGAATTTCACAGCTGTGTTGGGGTCTATGGAAGAAAGGGCCAAAGTGTCACTGGAGAGAGATAAGTGGGAATGTGTTAGGAATGCCATGGTTTCCCTTTTTCCTTTTTGGTGACTGTGTTTTGTGAAGATATATGTGACACATACTTAAGTATTCACAGGGAAGCAAAAGCTGATTAAGGACATGGAAAAGAGCAGAGACTTGGAGCTATTGAAAAAAAATCATAATTGGAGGAGGGGAAATGGTGATGCAAAGAGAGCCAAGAGGGAATTTATTTCAGCCCCATAGGAGGCAGCATCAAGCCTTAAAACCAGCAAGAACTTTGTGAACTCAGAGTTAATGTATTGAGTGCTTAGAATCTTAGGAGGATTTTTTAATTTCTTTTTTTGGTAAGGATTAGACTCTACGCAGATAATTAGAAAATGTACAAATATATTTGATAGGATTAAGAAATTATAAAGAATTTAAATCCTTATGCTTCAGCACAAAAGCCAGTGAATATGACAATATTCTCTTATAGGAATTTGGTTTTATGTATGTCTGAAAAGATTTTAAAAGCTTTAGAGAGATTGGTGTGGTGTCAGTGACAGATATGGAAAGACACTGGCCTAGACAAGCCAAGCTAGCTAATATGGTAGATTCAATATTGTATTTACCTTCCGTGAAGGTGTTGCTTACACAAGTACAACACTGAACTCTGATGGAGGAACAACTGGGGGATAACAAGTTTTCACAAAGTGGCCCAAAATTTTGTCTTAAAAAACCTTCACCCTTAGCCTTTCAGTGAACTATGACAGATGGCTGCAGATCCATATTGTACCATACTTTGTAACAGAAGAGAGCTGATCCTGGACTGCACAGGGGGTACATAGACAGTTATCTGCATTAAAAATAGTTTATAGGAATTTGGATTTCTGGTTTTTGCTTTTTATAGCACCTGCCCTATTTTGATTTTAGTAGCCAAAAGTAATTTAACTAGTGATTCTGCTGTGCAGGGCATGAAATATCATGACAAGTATGTACTTCTCTTCATGCTGTGTTAACCACTCCAACAGAATGCAATCGCATGCTTCATGCAAGTACTTAAGGAAAAACACAAATAAAAAATAAGCAAATGACTGCACAAATGAAATTAGACCTTGTTATCATTAATTTATCTGTATAAATGATCATGTGACTACTTGCTTTCTGTCAAATGTGCAGAGATCAGAAATGGAGCTTCCCAGCTAAATCAAATTCACCCTGAAGATAAAAGTTTAGTCTCTCCTGATTTGTCTAAGCGGCATAAAGCGTTGTGCTTATTGTGACAATCACTCCACTGTAAACAAACACTGGCATTCCTGGTCAAGGAGAAACCTATCACTCTTGGTTAGGGTTTCTGAGTGATGGAAATTGGGGATTGTGCTCAACAGATTCAGTCTCCATCTCAGCTGGCAGGCACCCAAGGTGTACAGGAGAGCTTTATGCTGGAGGCTTTGTATGACTTGCCCTTGAGAACTCAGACTTCTCATAGCAAAGAGCTGAAGCAAGAAGTTGCCAGCTGCTGCTCACCCCAAGTGGAGCTTATAGAGACCAATCAGTAGCCAAATTTTTTTGGCTTTCAGACCCTTGGGAAATGTGACTGGCTTGTGGGGTGAAGTTGCACATGGGCATAGGAAGTGTCAGGTGAGGGCACTGGTTATTTAACTGTGCCTGAGAGCTGGCATCTCCTGCTCAGGGTTATGGCAAGTGTGGGTCAGAACCTGAGGGCTCAGCTTGAGTCCTGCCATGAGGGAAGTGAGGAGGCAGGAATGGGAGATGGTGGTGGTGGTGACAGAAGTGACTGGTGCATGTACTTCAGCTGCTTTTCAATTTTTGTATTAAAAAGCATTTTTGTTCCCTTCCCACCCCCTCCCCAAGTGTTTAGATTGTAAAATTTAAAAAGGCATTCCCTGAATTGAAATGTCAAGGTTTAATTGTTTAACCTTTGTTTATAAAAAGTTTCATATGTTCTTCATATGAAACTTGTGGTTGATCTTTTGCTTTGTAGAGCTTTATATTTAAATGACTTCAGCAAGGCTCAGTGGGCAAGAAACTTGTCACTTGAAAATACCTGCCCTTTTTGGATCACATTTGCTTCCTAGTGCCATCAGCACATTGTGGGGTACAAAGAAATGCTTTAGCTGCTTGTCTCATGGGACTCTGTGTGCACCCAGGTCCCTGATCAGGAGTCTGTGTCGGCTCCTGGGCCTTCCTGCAGTTCAGCTGGTTGGGTTCTGAACACCGTGTGCTGAATATTAGAAAGGGTATGTTCACAAAATGTGAAAGTTGTCTTTGTTAATGTAAAACAGAGATAAGTGTCTTGAGAGCATTGGTAGAAAACACTGCCTTTCTTTTCATTATGCATTTCTGTGCGTTCAAAAATTATTCTACAAATTGAACATTACCTACCTATTTTTTAGTCTTTCTGACAGTTTAGCTAATGTATTTGGTCATTGCTCACAAAACCCTTTTCATTCAGTTTTGATGTTCAAAGACACTGAAGTCTGAGTTACCTGATTAGCTATGATCAGTGCAGTTAATCAAATGTATCATTAAACTGGGGAAAAAATGATAGGCACTTCTGCCATTTAGAACCCCCTTTTGCTAACGTAAGCAAGTGTACAGTGCACTCTCCTGCATGCACACAGGACCAAGGAGATTGGGAAAGTCCTAAGTGAGATGATGCCTTTTGTTACACTGCACAGAAATGTCTTTTAGACTGGAAAGGGACTTGGAATGGAAGTAAGAAAATGTTTTTCTCTAACAGCCCATGTTCTGTGTGGTGGGGGCCTAAGTGTACAGAGCAATGTGTGTCCTGCCCAGCAGGGTCTGATCCTGCAGCTCTCTTTAACGCCTTGCTGTGCTTGGCTGTAGCTCAGGGAACAGAGGAAGCAATTTGTCCCTGTGGTGGCTGCTGGCCTTGGTCTCCAGGGTATCCAGCCTGTGTCTGGTATGTGCAGCCACCTTGCTCTAGGAGAGGGCTCTGAGGAAAGAGCTTCCTTTGTTACACCTAGATGTAGTTGTGTAAAGTGTACAAGAAGGAGCCAGACTTTACCCAAACTTTAGCCCTGCTTTAGTCTTGGGCTTCTTTAACACCTCCTGTTGGTACTGTAGCCAAGGATAACACATTGTGCCTTGGGCTCTACAGCCACGGAAACCTGTTATTGTAAAAAAAAAACCCAGCACTTTTCTCCTGTAGAACTGAGAAATGGTTGTCAGTCTAAATATATATATATATATATAAAAGAGTGGTCTCCATGGAGTTTCTGAGACTAGTAAATGTGCAAGGTCATTGTCTGCCAGACTGACAGCCTCAAGATGTAGATTTGGACTACATCAAAATATTCTTACCATGTGAAAATAAAGAGCCTCTGTGACAAAAGCCCCCCTGAGAAATCAGCTGATATATCTATCCAGGAGGTAGTTCTCCTGGTTGCACAAAGTAGTTTCAGCCTGTGAGGAAATAAATTAATTTGCTTTCATAGTAGATAGTTACTGAGATGAATCAGGTCCAAAATAATAGCATAGCATAATTAATGCTATAGAAAGTGCTCAAGAGCTGTGCAGAACTCAGGTGATGTGGGGAGGGGCAAGGTGTTTTCTACATCTATGGTTTGTATTTAGACAGAAATCCTTGAGTGAACAAATGTGTTCTGGCCTAAAGCTCATGAAATTGGATCTTTGAGAAATGGTTGTTTGAAGTAAATTGGGAAGCTTGGATAGCTAACAGTAGCCATTGAGTCTGCAGAACCAGGCTACAGTGTTCGAGCTCTCGGGCTGTACCTTCATGATGTGTCTAGGGATTTAACTTCAGAAGGCAATGCCTCACTTTTGAAAGATTTGGGAAACTTTAAAGGTCCACAGTGTTAATTGTGCAGGTCATTATCAGTCAGACAAGAGGGTAATGTCCTGCCAGGCCTGGGTAGTGATTCCCTGCAGCCCTGTACCTTATAGTCAGGTTGCTTTAAGAAAACAATTCAGTGATTATAGAAAAGAATAGATGCTGTGAAGAATGTGACAATTTAGCTGGTGTATATAGCATATGTTCTGGGCGAGACAGTGATTTTATAAAGATGTTGTGCAGTAAAAAGAGAAGACATCAGAGTGAAGCAGTCATACAATGACAACTGAAGAAAGACCACCACAGCCCTGCAGGGAATACCATGGTTCTTGTCAGGATGTCCAGGCTCTTAAGCTGACACTGTGCTGTCTGTAACATCCTGCAGTAACTTGATTTTTATCAGTCTAGGATTTGAGTGTTTCTCACAGTAAAATTCCCTAATGCTTGGGACAGTGTGAGGATAGCAAGAAGGCTCTAGATGTTGTGGCTTTCTAAGATTTGAATTTTTTTTTGTACTTATGACTTGAGCATACAATCATAATATATCTTAGAAAATCTGTATAATCCAATAATGAATGCCTTTAGTGAGAAGCTGGTGACCTATGAACAAACAAACAAAAATTCCTAATTTGTACTGGTTTCTCTCATTAGAAATTCACTTTTCTAGTAAGTCACATAATTTTTTTAACTGGTAAAAAATTTGATATCTGAAAGCAGGAACCTTCTCTGACCTACTCTTCCCTGTTTCAAGATTTGAGGTGCATCTTTTCCTTTCCTCAAACCCATCTCTCTGTGTGCCCAGCTTGAAATTAGGTACTAGCTTCTTCGTTACGAGGTTTATCTTGTTTGTTGAAGCATTTTCCTTCCATCTGTGTTTAACTCGCTGCATGAGCACTGCTTATTGGTGTTACAAAGCCCTGTGGAAACAGATTCAGGAAGGTGCAATATTGAATTCCTTACTTGTCCCCACGTGATAATGCTTTAATAACTGTCTGTTCTGACCACAGTGCAGTAGTAACTCTCTTGGTCTTCTGTAGAATATGTTCAAATGCACTGGTAAGAGGACAAGGACAAAATTATTTTGCTTTTAGTCTGTGACTAAAGAAACCTACCTGAAGGTGTTATATAATGAGATTATATGAACACAAACATAAAACATAACAGCCAGTTAAGCATTCTTAGCAAAAAAGCCTAAGCAGCACCTAAAAAGAAATGTAATATGATATTTCTGTATAGATCATGCCACAGGGCTTGAGTTATCCTGTATTATCTATCCACTCTGACAATATATATATTATGTATATATAACATAGTTACTAGTTACTTACATCAGGTGCAGTTGAAGGAATTGTACAACAGCTGAAAGTAGAGCCTTTGAGGGAAGCAATATCTTCCTGTAGAATATGAGGTGTTTTAAAAGCACATCTTCTCTATGTGGCTTCCTCTAGATGCGTATGAATTTGTGTCTACCATAGAGTGACTTTCATGTGGAGAGAAATCTTAGGTGCAAGTTGTAATTGGGCTGATTTTTAAACAACCTTTAATAATATAATATTAAGTATTCTGCATTTCTATTGGTTTGAGGTAAGCCTTGGGGATAACCCAGTGTAATACCTGTTTATCCCCAGAGACAGAGGGTGACATAGTCAAAAAAAAAAAAAAAAGGGGGTCTGGTTGAAAATGGGAAAAAGTTTCAAGAGGTCAGTTCTCATTTACACATCAAAATGAGAGGCCTGGTCTTGCAGCTGCCTCTGGTAAGGAAGCATGTAAATGTTGAGACTTCTTGAAAATCTGCCCTCAGGTTCACAGTGGGAGCTACCAGGTGTTAAACACATTTGAACAACTGGCTAATTTCATGTATTCAGATGAGAACTCCTGACAATTTGTGAATTTTGATGTTTTCCCCTGATTTGTCTCATGCAGAGCTGAAGGGGAGAGAGAAATTCAGAGTAATACTCCAATAATTTAAAGTAGCTTTAGTAGGTGTTGAAAAAGTTATGTGTGGTGTCTGAAGTTATTCAGTGGCAACTGCTAAAAGGAAAACTGGAGAATGCAGATTTGCAGTGTTTTAATGCTACCCAGTTTATAGCACTGGACAGCCATGGGGGATTTGAGATCTGCAAGCAAAGTGGTTTTTATATCACAAATACTAGTGCTGAGTGAGGACAGGAACCTTTCCTTAGTAATGAGCAAAAATAATTTTGGCATTTGTTATGTCTTTCATGAGTGAGGAAAGGAGAAAGTGTTCCTTTTAAAGTTGATTTTAGAAAATGACATAGCAGCTTTAGACTGTTGCTAGGCTTGGCATATTTGCATAATCTTTGAATGCAGTTGTAAGTATGTGATACATTGCAGAGATCTTTCAATAGATCAACCCCTAAAGCTTGTCGATAAATATATGCTATAAATACATCCTGAGTCACAACCAGATTCATAAACACTACAAGTCTTTCAGCAGTTGGCATAAGTAAGTGAATGCTGTTTAGATAAGTGGGCTCCTTCACCACGGCTGTGCTTCCCTGGCTATGTGAAGATTTCTGGTGTCTCCTCTGCCTTATGTAATATTGCTGTCCCCTTTGCTGGTAGAAGTAACAGCTGTGGGAGGGGGAAAATCATAGATGGGACCATAAGGATAAGTTTTAGGGCTGTGCATTTCTGGAGCTGCTTGTTGGAGTATGGAACTTGCTGTCTGTGCATGAGACAATGGTGTAGCCTCATATCATTTTGCTTCTGGTAACACAGCAGCACTGACAGCACTGTGTGTGCCTCAGAGTCTCCCTTAAAGTCTGAGGATGTAAAGTGCCACTTTGGAGCGATGTTTGCGGTTATTTGACTTTTTTCTTTTCAAGTAGGCGCTTTAGTGAGCACAATGGTGGATTGGGAAGGAGATCATGCGTCAGTGTTTTGGTTTGTGTATAGTGTCTACGTGAGTGGGAGTGTGCAATGCGCGGCACGTGCTCCTAATGTGCTGGGGAAACAACAGGAATCTTTTGTAGGTAGTGCAGAAGCAGTGTTGAGGAGGCTTAGGCTGATGCTCATCCCTCCTGCTTTCAGCTTAAGGTGTGATGCAAAGGGGAAGGGTTTAAGCCTCTCCCCAAAGGGAAGTTTCTCTTGGCCCTATTTGTGCATAGGTCTCTTTACATAGGCAGGCAGGGCTAACGTGTTCCTTGGTTGTCACTGCTGCTCCACATCCAAATGTGCTCCTCAGTACCAAAGAATGGGAGGTTTTACCAGCTTATCTGGAATTGCTGTGATTGACAGCTTTTTGTAGATGGCAGAGGAGTGTTTTCCTTTCGTGCGTGCTCCAACTGAGCCTGAGCCACACTGACATTCAAATAATACTCAGTGTGTACAAGTAAAATAGTCCCAAAGGAGGCAACAAAGTCAGGCATCCCTGCAGAATGCTAACGAAGGTGTAAAAAATACTTCTGTGTCATTGATTTGTCATGAAAGGCAGGTGAAAAAAGCAGAGAGTGAGAGAGTGCAGCTCATTCTGTGTTGAAGGGCAAAAGAAAACATAATTATTGGAGAACTTACAAAGAACAGAGATCAAATATGCAGTGCTCAGAAAAGCAGTTATGTTCTGTGAATAATTGAGATGGTTTGCAGTTAATTCTACCTCAGAACTAGTATTGAAGGGGAAAAAGAAAAAAAAAGTCAAAGCTGATTCAGTTCCACCTAGTGCCTTAGAATAGTATTTTGATGCCATTGTGATTAATGTGTAGTTCTGTAGAACTATGAACTATTCAAAATTACCAGAAATGCTTATTCACATTTTTAATCATGCCAAACTACAATTCCAAGAGCGAGTCTTCACTAATGGAGTTACATTTTATTGAGAGAACAGAAGCACAGTTATTCTCTACCATTGAATTTCTATTTTAGCTGCTTATGGCTCTTTATATTATTAATTAAGAAAACTAGAAAAGGTTTAAATTCTGGGATGTTGCACATCCTTAACCACTCACAATGGTAAATTGTTTTAATACCTACATTATGCAGTCTTTTCTGGTGTGGTCTTAGATCCACCCACCTGCAAAACCAATAGCAAAAATCAACTCTAAAGCAGTTAGAAGGCTGTTTGTGCTCTCAGAGACTCTTGCTTTCTTAGGAGGAGCTAGAGAGCAGTGTCAGAGCTGTCTTTTGGAAAAACAAGGCCATCTCTTATCTGTCACCAGTGCTCTCAATTGACACTTTTATCAGTGGAGTGTGCTTTTTGCTGATTTCATGGCAGTAGCTTCTCCACACAAAATGCAGTGTATTCAATGAAGATTAACCCAAAAACCTTACTTGGAAAACAACTGGTGTATTTGTTGACCACTTGATGGCATCACTCAGTTGTGCAGAAACTAAACTGCGTTGTCAGTAGAGCAGTGTTACTTGTGCTTGGTGTTATATTTTGACCATCAAGGAGTGAAGGGAGTTAATAATACACTCCCATAAATTAAATGAAAGCCGCAACTCTAGTTTTGATCATTGTTTTTATTCTCTGTTGTATATTACTTACCATTTTGGAGTAATTTTTTGTCTCCATAAATGCAAACAGAAGAGCGGTCTAGACTGCTCCTCTTTGTGCTCCTGGTTAATTTTTCAAGGATGGCAGTTAGTGGTTTAGTGGGTTAGTACTGATACAAAGAATGCTGTCTTGCAGAGAAATGGCTTTTTGCTTTGTCTTTCCGGTGATAGTTCTTTAAATCTCCAGTTGCAGTTAATGTGAATGCTAGGGAAAGGATTTATGCAGCTTTGGTGTTCATCATAGGTCCTATGAAATGAAAGCATTTTGCAGCCTTCATACCAAAAGCTGTGTGTGTGCCAGCCAACACAGAGTGTACTGAAAATGCTGAGCCAAGGGGCTAATGGAGCAAACAAGGCACAGTGGCAATTATTTAGATATAAAGGACACTTCTGGTAGTGCCAGGGGAGCTCTGAGAGTTTGTACATGCTGAGAATTGGCCCCCAAGACATCAGGTTGTAAAATAGAGAGTGGAAAGCAAGCTGAAGATGTAAAAACTGCTTCTCTTGAGCAGTTGATGTCACTGAGCAGTGACAAGGCCCCTGTTAGTGCCCTGAGCCTGGAGGGATGGAGCCAGCTGCTGACCCCAGCACCTTATTCCCTTATCTGTCCTTCTTGAATAATGGAAAAACAATAGAAAGACTGCCCAAGAACTGTGGGATGACCTTTAGAAGCAATTTTCCCTTTTTTTTTTGGTAAACACTTTAAAATCTTCATTTTCCTTGCTTTTGAGATGTTTTTCAGGTGCTGCTTTGTCAGAGATATTCTGGCATAGTGTTTATTTGAATTCTTATGTGCACACACTAATGTATGAATGCACTGGTACATCTGTCCTACCCTTTCTCAGATAGAGAAGAGGAAGGAAGGAATATTTATTGTTCTCAGACATCTTATCCAAAAAATGGACATGCCTAAGATGAAGCACTTTTGGATTTTGGTTGGCTGATTATTAATTTTTTTAACCAAACCACAGAGGAGAAATTGTGAATTTTCTTTCTAGTTCTACGATGCATTTTGTTTTGATAATGGAGTAGGAAATATCCATCTTCACTACATATGTGATACAGCAATAAAAGTGCTACATAGAAGGTTTTTGCTGTCCACCTTTGTTATCTTTTCTCTATGTTATCAGTCATTATGTGACAAGTAACTCTAGCTTCATGTAGATTTCCTAATAAAAATAATAAATTCTTTGCTATTTGTAGAAATATAGTGTAAGTATAGGACATAAAGTTAAGTAAAAGCCTACAGAAATGAAACAAAGGAAAATAAGTTTATTGCCAAGTATCCAAAGGGAGAACAACTGCATAGCATGTCATTAAGTGCAAATTATACAAATTCGTTATGAATTGCCTTTCTCGGTTAAGGAAAGAAGCTGGAGAATAAGAAACATCATATAATGTAAAGCAAGATATAAATTACTCTTCAGAAAACCCCATTTAGTGAAGCATGAGGTTCAGTGAGTGCTTGGGTAAATAATTTTAATGTTGTTTTTAATACAACAATAATAGGAGTGAATCTTTGTATAAATCAATATTTTTAATAGAAGCATTCTCAGTGATATAGATGAGATTATTCTATAATTTTTTCTGCCTGGTCAGCTAGTTTTGCACAAAAGCAATAAATTTTAAAGGCGTTTTGAGGCCTAAAGAGGAGTAAGATGCAGATAGCTAATAATATTTTGCCATTTTTCTGGGTGGCTGCATTAGCTGTGGGCCTGTGCCCTAATTTCATGGAAGCTTCTCATGTGCTACAGCAGAGACATTCAGGTTTTGCTTAGATATGTGTGCAAACCCTTCTGTGGTTTGTGTTATTTTGGCTTTTCCTGGAAGAATTGTATTGTTATCCACTTGAGTTTGAAGTACTGCTTGGTGGATGCAGTCTTTCTCCTTGCATCATTGTCTATCACATTTTAGTGTTCCAATGCACCTCCTAGAAGGACTTTTTCCATTTAATTTTAGAATATCTCTGTGGGCATCTTTCCTACAGACTTTACATCTTGATTCAAGACACAATTTTATGAACTGATACATTTTTATCTCCTAACTCTTGGTTGTTCTAGTGTTTCACCCCAAAATTTTACATGTATCTGTGATTATCTAGAAATTGGCTAATGAACCAAATTGCTAATTAAATTTTATACCCATAAATAATACAATAGTTCATTTGTATATAGCACATGACATTCTGCATCTGCTTGCTAGTTCAGTTGGGATCTGCTAACTATGCATTTTCAGCAGATATTACAGGCCTCGATATTCTCATGGAATATTAGGATTTAGGTTCCCAAAACCAGGGTTTTCCCCCAGAATCTGCTGTGTTTTTCAGACTTTCAAAGATAAATAATGTGAAAAGTAAGTTTTCTGCCAGATTGACTGAGGAAGTAGTACTGAGGCAGCCATGAAGTCCCTTGTCTCAGCAGGAAGGTGGCTTTCAAACCTAATCACAGACACTTAAGTGCCAACTTAGTTAATCACTTCATTGCAGATTAATACAGCATGTCTGAAGTTATCTTCCTTCCTTTGAAAACCTTTCCAAGCAGAAAGGCAACAGCCTCTCAATTTTCAATGATATATATTTTTTTTAATGCAAATTATTTGTGATTTGGATGATAGCTCATTTGCAGTGCAATAAAGACTTCCTAAGGGTTAGTCAAACTGAAAAAGGAAGAAAAATATTCAACTGAAAACTTGAAGAGGATTTATTAAATATGAGAGGGTGTCCAGAGTGGGCAGGATGGTGATGCCCAGAAGTGAGAGACAGAAAGACATGGAAGTTTGAAGAGGCAGTGTGAATACCAGTAGGTGGATATATTGTTAGAGCTGAAATTACACTAGCAGCTGCTCTGTTGATAATGGAGGGAACAAAGGAAGAAGTTTCAACCCTTTTCTGATAATAGGAAGTCACTGAAAGGGAGACAGAGATGGTCATGTTGTCACATTGCCAGGAGCAAGATAACAGTTTCTTTTGGAGTATTTTAATCCCCAGTGGTTTGGAGAGAGAGGGATTTAATTACAGAGATCTGAGATTAAGCTCTTAATGCAAATATCCCCATGAAGATGGTGCCAAATCAGGATTTTGCCATCTGTACCTGTCTTCAGAATTAGGAAGTACAGGAAGCAGTGGTAGAAATGAAAGACCTGAAGGATGATTGCAGCAAAACAGAAGTCTTGCATTGTCTCATGTGCCATGAGGAGTCCTGCTGATGAGAAAGGTTGTGTGGACAAGGCAAAGTCTGAAAACTAATAGCTTCTTTTTCAGGCTTAAGTGTGGTCTTAATGGATTTAGAGATGTGGGTCACAGAATGAGAGAGTTTTGTATATATTGCTATAATGTGAGAATAAAATTAGAGGCAATAGATGGAGAGGAAAGCAGTGTTTTGTGAAACACTGTGATGGGAACAACAGATAAAGATGTTAAAGTGTCAAGCAGATGTGTAAAAGGGGGTCTCTGAAAACAGACTTCAAAAGAATAGGTTAGGAAAGTTACTTCACCAAAACAATGGAAAACAGATTAATCAGTAGTTTGGGAAACTTCATTGAAATGCAAGAATAAGCTTGAAAGATAGTCTGGTGATAGAGGCCAACACTGAAAAAGCACCATGACATGATTTAATTGGCTCAAATATATTAATGAAGATTTATTCTTTAGGTATGATGATGATCATGTTTTCATCATGTTAGACTGCACATTTCTTACTGTATGGTTTGTATGATGTTGGTATCTTCTTAAAATGAAGTTTGATGGTTATAAACTAATTCTCAGCACAGTAAACTAATATCAATTTCTGTTTAAATAGCAGTCAAATCTGGGGAAGGATTACCAGAACATTTCTGCCCTTTCATCTGTGTAACAAATACTTTGAAGTCCTTATTTTATAAAACCTATCTAAGTAAAGATATCTGCAACATAAAGAAATATGGAAATATTTTAGTTAGAAGACGATTAAATGTATGTTACCGTAACTAAAGTAGTTGAAGATCACTGAAGTTCTCAAGGTATTTTGATTCCCCTTTCCCTTATGTTGGTAGTTTGATGTGGACCAAAGCATTTCAAATCAAATGTATTCAGCTTGTAAGAATGTCAAGATCAGGGTTATGAAATTTTTATGCAAAAATCGCAGGTTCTTTTGAATGCTTATGAAATTGCAACTGGTAGACAGAATTAACCAGTCACTCAGTCAAAGAGTCAAGGATATTTGATTGTTGCTGCAAATCCATAGCTATTGTGAAGTTAAACAGAAAATTGCATCTCTTTTCTGTGCAAGAAATTCTAGGAATGTGGGGGAAATACCAAAAAATAAAAAAAAAAAGTGGTCCACCAGAGTTTTCTGCCAAGATTTTGTAATCATCAAATGTTTCCTTGCTAAGGAATTTTGAGATGCCTTAAGAGCTAGTGAGTTTTTTAACGGAGTCTGTTATGCTGTTGTTCCCCATTGTGTTACTCATGTAAAAAGTAATACTTTCCTTCTTTATGTCCTCAAAGCTTATTCTCACCCTTCAGTGCAATAATTGTGAGAGGTTGAACTTCTTGGAATCCATTGTATTTTTGTATAATGAAAGTCTTCTATTAGGAATGACATGTTCTGTTTCACGTTCTGTAATTTGACTGAAGAAAGCAATTCAGAAAACATGAAACCTTTCTTTTTTCCTTTAGTCATTCCAGTTTTTATTGCCTGCTATCTCAAAACAGAGGCAAGAGGAGCACACACGTACTAAGTAGCATATGCTTTCAGGCAGAACATAATCAATTGACAAAAAATATTAGAATGAGAAGCATATTGACTAATTCTTCAGTCTAACCCATGGACACAAACTACAAAACACTGGGGAAATGCCTCAGCTGAAATGGTCCTTGCTGAGATAATTCAGCTGTGTTTGGTGGGCTGTGCTGGGAGATAAGGGGGCCCATTTGCTGTGATCTGTTGCCTCTCCAGTCTTTCTGCTGTAATAAGCAGCAGCTTTTGGTCAGTGTCAGCCACTGAATGAAGGTTTTTCTTGTTACACAACTGGTGACCAGCTCTGAATTGCACAAATAAGTGACTCTCCGAATGCAGCCTCCCATCAGAAAGGGCTTTGTTTTTGTCTCCTTCTGTCTTGTTTGCAAGTAAATTGTTCCTGCAACAGCCCCGTGTGCCTTGCTGCTCGCGCCCTTGGTGACAGCAAAGCTTGCTGGCTGGTGATCTCTGCAGGGGTTTATGGCTCAGCTCTGCTGTTCTCTCCCTCTGTTCTCACTTCTCTGTTCCCTCCCCTACTGTGACTAAATAAATTACCTGTATGACATGTTCGGTTTTCTCTGGCAAGAAGCCTGGGAAATCAAATCTGTTCCTGAACCTGGGTCTCCCATTTGGCAAATATAATGCCTCCCTGCTGTTAAATCAGGTCAGCTCTCAGGAAAAACAAAGAACAATTTCATATAACTATAATCAACACAGAGTAAATTTAGATAATGCAGCTGACATATGTTTATTGTAAAGACCATCAAGGAAATAATTTTAAAAGCTCTTCATTTCTGCTGCATCAGGATACATGTTGAACATTCTGTGCACAGAGAAGATCAAACATTTTCTTTCTGTTATTCCATATCAAAGTGAAATATATCTATTTTCTGTCTGGTCTAAGAAGATTTTTGGTGGAGTGGTTCATTGGTTGTGTGAGAAACAGTTATGTATTTAATTATGTAGACTTTATGTAATTAATATTAATTGATACTTAACTATTAATTACTATAAATTATTCATAATCTACTTCCTTTGACTTTCTGGTCTCTGAAAGTGGAGATATACTTAAAAGTGTTTGGAGGAGGATAAATAAATGCTTTTTAATAGATTGCGTTCTCTTTTCTGCCTTTCCACTGGAGTTGAGGCAGCAGGTCACCTGTGGCAGTGTGGCTGCAGTCCCACAGCCCGTGCAGTCTCCTTGCAGAGGGAAACACCAGCATGGGCAGCTTCCCCTCTCCAGCTGGAAGCTGAGTTTCCTGCTCAGCTCTCTGAGTGTCCCAGGGGGCTCTGAATTGCACCCCAGAGACTCTTTCTTCATACACTGTTAACGAGCTTGTGCAAACTGCCCAGAGCTGTGGAGCATCTCCAGTCTCCTCCTGTCCGGCTTTACTGTGCTGGGGGAGCAGAACAAGGGTTTCCTGTGGGCAGGCTGTGCTTGTGCTTTCTGGGGTCTGAAACAGCTGCTGAATGCCTGAGCTTGCCCCCAGCCCTCTTCAAAGGTGGAGCAGACAGCTCCTAGTGCCCCTGGAGGACCCTCAGGGCCGCTGTCAGACTAACCTTAGAGGGTCTCCTGTGCTGAGCTCCCAGGGCCAACTTTGCTGCCATTTATTCACTAGACTTAGCAAAAACCAGCACCCCTGGCTGCCCTATGATCCTACACAGTCTTCTCACCACTACTGACTGAATAGGTGCTGAGGGCCCTGGCTGAAAATATTTTCTAACTGCAGCTGAATATCAGGTTGCCTGATCTAGAGAAGTCCTGCAAGAACATGACATGTGTGGTGACCTGAGCAGCAGAGCTGACTGCCCAGGCCTCTCCACAGTCTGTGTTTCAAACTCAGCATGAGAATAATGCTTCATTCTCAAAAACAGATGGGGTCAAATGTATGTGCTGTGTTTTTAAATGATACATGCTTTTCCAGATCTTTTTAACAGCTACAGTGTTACTAATAATTGTTTACTCATTTCTGAGTTGTCTTGGTTCTGAAGAATGCCTTTGTTTCTTCAGTGCTCTGAGACACACAGTGAATGTTTTTTATCAATTTAAAAATTCCCTAAAATCTCTGCTGTATATGAGGCAAGTCCTTGGAATGGAAATTGCTCTTTATTGTCCAAAATCTTCATCCAGGGTATCCAACAACGATTAAGGGGTAAAGGCAGTGAAATGAGTTTTAAAAAATGGGAATTCAGTTCCTGCATGCACCAGGACTGACCTGAAGCAAGGGCCATAATCTCCATCCACATCAGCTGCTGTCTCAGGGACTGACAGTAGTTTTGTTATCTGTCCTCAATTTTGGCATACCAGCATAGATTGCAGATACCGTCTCCTACCGTAAAGGTACAGGACCTAACTCTGAAAGGCTTCAGCTGATAGCGCAATATAAATAATTTCAGCTCTGTGTTGATGGCAAGGGCAAAACCTTCCTCGTTCCCTTCTTAGCATCGAGGTTGGCCGAAGGAATTGCTGAGCTCGTTCAAACCCCGCTTTACGTCTTTTCTTCTCCAGCCTGCGACCTGATGACCCTGGGGATCTTGGCCCTGGTGACGTCGACGGGCTGCGCATCGGCCAACGCGCTGCAGTCACTGACGGACGCCATGCACATCCCGCACCTGTTTGTGCAGCGCAGCACGGGCGGCTCCCCGCGCACGGCCTGCCAGCTCAACCCCAGCCTGGAGGACGAGGAGTACACGCTGGCCGCACGCCCACCCGTGCGCCTCAACGACGTCATGCTCAAGCTGGTCACCGAGCTGCGCTGGCAGAAGTTCATCGTCTTCTACGACAGCGATTACGGTAAGGGAACCAGTGCTTCAGGCGCCGTTATGTTAGTTTCTTCTTAACTGGGAGGTGGGAGGGAAATGTAAAGGGAAGGGTTGGAATATGGCATGCTGGGTTTTTCACTGACAATGGAGAAAGTGTTTCAAGTGGATGCAGGTCTTTGTCTTGAAGGAAAGGTTGCTGTGAAGACTAGTTCTCAGAGAAGGAGCAAAGTTGCTTAGCAACACCTACCCAGACAGACAAAGTTTGAATCTTCTCACACATTTTCAGTAAAATATTAATCAAGTGTTGACATTGTTCAGCAGGGGTCACATAGATGTGCAAGGAAGTTCAGCACGGTCTCTACCTGTTCTAGAAAATGGTTTCTATCAAAGCTGAGTACCGTTCTCTTTACAAGTAAATTTTCACAATAAATATTACTTTTTTCACATGCTTCCACACACTATTCTGTATCTAGACTAAATTTTACAGTGATATTCCTGGCATTAAACTGAAAAGTAGAGTTAGCTTTTTCTCTAAATCTCATGCATTTCCTTCAGCAAAATTCTTACTTTGAGCTCAAACTTGAGGAAAAGGAGTCTCTGCTCAGGTACCTTATGATAGGCGTAAAGAATAATAAACCCCCAAATCTCTCATCATGCTGGGCTCTCAGAGGGAAAGGGAAGTGTGTATACATTTTTTATATTCCCCCCACCCCTGCTCAACTGATATTGAGCACTGTTCCATATGTTTAACTCGTGCTACGTTCAGTACTCCTGTCTTAGGAAGTAGGATCTGTAATGGGAAAAATAAATCTTCTATGGTATGTTTTAAAACCCTGTTAATACTTTTGCTTTAAACTGTGATGCATAATCTTTTGACGTGGTGATTTACCATGAACAGAATATAAAAAAAGCAAACCTAAGGTTAAATCACAATAGGGAAAAATAATCTTATGTATATCTCTGCATATAGACATGTCTATGCTTATATAGTTTAGATTTTATGCATCTTACACCATTGCAAAATAAATCTGTTTGGGTTCTCTGAATTCTGAATATATTTGGATTCTCCTTGATAGTATATACTATCAGATTTTCAGTGGCAAGTAGGCGAGAAATAACATCTTTGGTTTTGAAGTTTTGTTAGTCCTGATTTAAAAATCCCCAAAATCCAAGAAGCAGACAAATGAACAACCAACAATTGAGTTTAAAAGAGTTCTGAAAGTCTTGGGTGCAGATTTCTCTTCTCAGTTGCTAGATAGCTATTTGCTGTTTCTTCAACAGGAACATTGAGGATGATAAGGATGCTTTTAAGTAGGAAATCAACTGAGACTGTAACACCTTTTTAACAACATAGAATTGTTTTAAGCATGAGAAGAATTCCATGATGCTTGTAGAGCTAATCTGTAGGCTCAAAAATCTAGTAACCCAGCAAATAAACTGTTCTGTAATTACTATCCTCTGTAATGCTTGAACAGTGAATGATTTGAAAGCAGAAGTGCTTTTGGTAACCTTGTGGTAGTGATGAGAATGTTGATCTTTAGCAGAGGTTTGGGTTTAAAGAGTCAAAATTATTCCAAGTTATTTCAAGAATGAAGGGGGAAGAAATAATCTTATTAGAATGTCTTAGAAACACCCCAGATGCTCGATGTGCAAACTGCTATTGCCTATTTTCCCTACTAGCCTATCTGCTTACTGAACTATGGTATCCCTTATTCCAGTGATGTATCTGTGTTTCTTTGTCTTTTTTTGTCTTTTTTTTTTCCTTGCAAAGGCTTAACACATCTCAGTAGCAAAACCTGAAACCCTTAATTCACATACCTCTAAATTCAGTTAGGATCAAATTTATCTTTTCCGTTTGGCACAGGCTGTTTCAGTAAGACATTAAGGTTATGAAAGATTGCCACAGGCATTCTGCTTCCTCCAGTGAGGAGTGTGGTGTGCATTGCAGCTGCTCTTTCCTCTCCTTCTCCTCATGGATGTGGCATCCATCTTATACTGATTCCACTAGAATAATTTTTTCATAAGAATTTGGTGGGAGGGGTTTCCATAAAGAAGCCAACTGAACCTTGCCAGACCTGGGCATGGATTGGTGAATAGAGGATAAATAACCCACTTCCCAGGATATTGCATGCTGAGCTCCAAAACAGATGCCTGGCTCCTGGGGCATGGCCCTTTCCTCAGGACTCAGCTTCCACAGAGCCCTGCTCCTGCTTCTCCAGCAGCACCTCCCTGCCCAATGGGCATGAGTTCCCTGTTGGCCATGATGAGGGAGGTGACGTGTTTGTGACTACAGCGGATTTCCAGCACTGGGCTTTGGTGGTTTTCTAGAATAAGTGGTCCTTCTCTACCTGGTCTCTGAAAGTTCCTGTGAGTAGTGTTTTAATTTGTTCATATGCTGGTCTCTAAAGGTCCTTGGTGTCCTCCTTGTGGAAACTGGCAGATATTCTGAAGACTAAATAGCATTCAGTGGAAAAGTAATGGACTTGGCTGTTAGAAACACAGAGTAGTTTCTCAACAGCCTAACAAGCCCCTAATATTCTTGTGGTTACAATAAGATATGCCTTTTTTCACACTGAAATGACAGATAAAAATGTATGCACAACTTCAGTGAAAGGATATAGTCCTTTACATAAAATGTCTTGAAGTCTTCAACAAGAAATGGAGAGATTCCTACTGAGCTGTACCAACAGGGGAAAGATTGGTTGATGTTTATCCATTCAGTTCCCCTGCATTTATACAAAAAAAGTAGAAGTTAATACAGATATTGCATCTTCATGATTTAGCCCTTGTTTTTGCACTTCTCTCATTTGTGGTTTGTGTGTGGTTTCAGAAGACGCAGAGAAACCTATTCCCCATTGATCACACTGGAAGGTTGCTGTTGCTGAGATTGACATTCATTTTTTGGTGAAAAATGCCAGCTGCCCCTATGTTTGCCAATGGCTCTCAGATGGTGCTCTGTGGAATCAGGTCTACCCAGCTGTAAAAGAACTTGCAACAGAATTCTGTTCTGTTGTGTCATCCTAAGAAGGTTCAGCTGTGCTGATGTGTTCTGAATTATGTTTTCCTCTACAAGAGCATCTTTTGTGCCTCTACATATATTGCAATAATGTGCACAGGCCTGTTGGAAGTTTAATAATTTATTTTGCTGACCTTCTGGATGTAGAAGCATCAGTAGTCAAACTTTGACCGAAAAATTGGTAGTGGGGCAAGTTTCATAATGAATCTTACCAAGCTGTAAAATAACTATCAGTTTAAAGCACTGGGTACCACCCACCAGAAGATGAGGATGGGGAATAAACAGTTAAAATTGTGCTTCTAGGGAGACCAAATAAACAGATGTGGGGTTAGAGGATGGATTTGAGAAGGGTTTTGGGGCCTGGATGTGAAAATGAAAACAATGAGGTATATTAAATCATATTTCCGAAGAGAAATGTGAGTAATAGCTATGTTTTCAATAGATTAACCTTACTACTTTAAAACATTTCTTTATCTCTATAGTTAGATTAGGACTCTGCTTTCTTTCATGCATGTCTGAGTATCTATGTCCACTTTGTCAATGAAAATGGTATTAGACCTGTGAAAAGTAGCTGTAATAGTTTGTTCTTAAGTTTTGTTGTCAATAAGTGAGTGTTGTCTGCTGAGGAAAAGTCTTGTATAAAGGTTTTACAGAAGAAACTTTTGAAGAACATTTGACCTTCCAAACCAAGCTGTGAATCTTGGTTCCTACAGGAGAAAAACCCCAAGGCCACAGTTTATTGATTTCTAATTTTTTTTTTCCCCAAGATTAGAGGTCTGTTCTTTTTCTGTGGTCCTGCATTAACTTTGAATGCTACTTGATCAATCTTGCTATGTGGAAGGAACTTAATTTTCAATATGACTGGTTTTGTGGGAAGTTGTTTTTCCCACAGCAATTATGTGACAGTTTCATTTCTGACTCCTGCCTGTCAGGAGCCTCAGCCATGATTGTAAATTACAGGAATTGTGCTATTAATAATTTTACAACAAGATATTGGTCCTGGAATGGTCTGTCTTTTGTCAAGATCCCTTTGTTCAGGCTACTACCCTTGCATTTGTTTAATTTGCAGAGGAATATTGTAATGAAAATTGAGAAATGCACAGTCCATGTGGAGCACTGCAAATCACTTGTGATGTGAAACATTGACTGTCACAACAAAAAAGAATCAATACAGAACATTTGCACATGAGCTATTTTCACCTTACCTGCTTTAAGTTTTCTTTTAGCCTTGTCTGTTTATAACATATCTTCTGCTTTCTGTGTTGGGATTTCAGCTGCCAGACAACCACTTCTGCATCACTGGGGCTGCCATATTTCCAGTGAGCACACCTTGCTTAATATAAATACAGGCAATCTGACCCCTGAGGTGTTGAGCCACCTGCACATGTATTGGTAGGTGCCTGTTCAGCAAATCTGACACTACCAGGAAGTGTCTGACTTGTCCTGCATGAGCTGTGTTGATAAGAGTTTGCCTGTGTTATTAAAAATACCTGTTTTTTCCAGCTGGTTGCTGCATCCCAGCTGGAACTGTTGTGGAGAAGCTTGAATTGAGATTGCTGTTTTAGTAGAAAGATATGTAGATTTTAAGCAGCCAGCTGCAGAGAAATGTAACTTTATGCTCATCAGTCTGCAACAGCAATCACTTAGGGAGGGAATCCTCAGCCATCTCTGCATTGATGCTGCTGTATGAGGTAATAAAGGGGAGGGACGGACTGGGGCTAAGCACCTTTTCACCCAGCAAGGAACAGAATTGTCTGGGTATTTATTCTACACAATTTCTGCAGTACCTAGTTATTCAGGCATAACTGCACACTGGATGTCTAGTTTCCAGACTAATATAAAGTCTACCTGGAAAAAATGAAGACTTTCCTGTAAAAAGTTTGTGTCTTTTAATGTATGATCATCATTGCAGCTGCAGAGAATGCCAGGAAAGAAAGAATTCAGCCAAGTTCTCCATGTCCAACAGGGAGTTTGTGATACCATGAGGTAGAGGAAAAAAAAATTGGCCTTTTGACTTTTACATTGAATTTGATCTGGAAGCTATTGAAGAAATGGAATTGTGTTATCTTTGAATCACTTTTCTGACTGTAGCAGCACTTAAAGTAATTGGTCTGCTTAAATTAAGCATGGATTTTTGTCATTTGTGATGGTATTTCTTTTTATTTAGTAATGCATCACGGTATGTAACACCAGTTGTAATTAAAGGAAGTCAATTTCACTTCCAATTATTACTTATACATTACTTTTAGTACTTTGATTTTTAAGGTATGTGAGTGTGTGTGCTAATAGCAGCAGAGAGATTTCCCCCTCTCTAATCCCTATAATTCCTAGCAAGGTATGGGAGCATAGGCAGTGGTTTTTTCCCATAAAACATATTAAATGCTTCCAGGACAATGCCTGATGTGATATACAAATGATCTTGAAGTTATGGTACAGCCTTCATTCTCAATGTGTACTATCACAGCTTACCTGTAAACTTCAGTGGTAGCAAAACCTAGTCGGAGATCTCTGGACCAAGAGTTTGGGCAGTTTCAGGCATCCTGTGTCACTCAAAAATTCAAGGCAAGTTCAGGAAATAATTCTGAGCTTTCAAATAGTTTGAACAATGTTTTGCAAAGAGATGATGCAA
Organism: Anomalospiza imberbis; assembly: GCF_031753505.1. NCBI lineage: Eukaryota > Metazoa > Chordata > Aves > Passeriformes > Viduidae > Anomalospiza > Anomalospiza imberbis. Next base: position 8,278,400 of record NC_089688.1, on the reverse strand, counting down.
GTTCTTTCAAAAAATTCAAAACCCCCTGGACTAACACCTTCAGAACAGGTTTGCACCCTGTATTCAAAATAGATATTTTTAAAATCACTTGGTATCTTAAAAGACTTTAGAAGTCTCTATCTGAGTGTATGCTCATGAGAAAGGGAAATGAAAGGTGTTATTAGAAGCAGTTTTTGACCAGTTTTTTAGGTCAGTCATCTGGTCAAAAGTGAATATTAATCTAGTCCTGAAAGCTCTCATTGATCATTCTTTACTGTCTCTTTTTTAACTTGTTTCATTTTAGTGACCAGTCTTCAGGATCAGCTTTGTAGAATCTAGGGGCTATTGGTGATTTTGTTTTCTCCCCCTTTATATTCTGAAACAGAATAATACAGCACACACTGTCTAGAGAAAGGGCAACTTCAGTAGCCTGGAACCAGAGGGTGCAGATGAATTAATTTTGGACAGAGAGGTCTTTGCAAAGTGTAGATGTCATCTGTAGAAGGCCTAAGTTCTTGGCTTTCTTTCCCTGACTGATGGTAGATAGAATCTCTGGAGTTTAGACCAATGGCATGAAGCTAAACAGTTTGTTCAGGTGTCTGAAAAAGACAAGGAGGAATGTAAGGGTGATTTGGTGTACTTGAGCCAGGAGTCTGAGGACCCCATTCCAGAAGGAAGTCTCTTTAGTTCAGATTTGTTAGGGACTGAATGCTTACACATCCACTTAGAAATTGTTGGATAAAAGCATAGCTGGAAATTGAACAGAAAGGCTGAAGTTTGTCCTGAAGGATGTATGCAAGGCTTCAGGCAGTGGCATCATTCTGAGAAAATATATTCAAATATCTCAATTTGCAATGAGCTTTGAATAAGTTCCCAATCCCTACTGGCTTTCATGAAAGTAGTAGGGGAGAGGATTCATCTGTGTGTATACATATATATGAAAACACACATATGTATGGATAGATTTAGATACAGAAATGTATATAGATAGATATTACATAATAATTTCAAGAGAAATAGTAAAGGAGTGTGTCTATTTATATACATGGACGTGTACACCCTTGTGTGTAAATGTGTACATGAGTCCATATACAGAATCAAGTAAACATATTTCCTCTGCTCCTTTTGTGCCTTTGCCCAGTCCCCCAGTAATCTTTCTGATGCCACTATGGGCAGGACTTGTTTGGGGTCCTTCCTGTTTGGAGACTTTCTCGTTTATTTTACCCAGTTAAGAGTTGATGTGGCTTCCCACCACTTCTTTCTGTTTTCCTTATTGAGGCAGAAATCCCCTTCCTTCTCACATTTCTGTGTTTTATTTATTTATTTTTCTTATGGCTGAACCTTTGTGTGGGTTTGCTGGCTTTCTTCAGCACCCTGTCCAAATTGTTTTGAATGTCTAGCTAGCTGTCCACAGCTGCACAAATTTCACCTCCCAGCCAGACATGTGCAAAGGGGGCAGAGTTTTGCTCTTCACTGAATTGTGCTGTGTGTGCCTTTTATACCTTCTGCATTTACTTTCTCTTAATGTTTGGATCTGGTGCTCTGGGAGTTATTTTAAGAGTGATTTCAATCATTTAAGGAGAAAACGCATCATTAGACTGCAAAAATTAAATAAAAAGTAGAGGAAAAAATGCTTCAAAGTTTAGATTTTTGAGAGTCAGAGCCCATTACCAATGTAATCTGAATGTCTGAGTTCTATTGGAGAGTGATTTAATATTCATCATCTTATTATAGCATTTGTTTAAGTGGAAATAATGCATTCTTTTTTGTGTACAAATTGAGTAAATAGGATTAGTTTCACTACTGGGGAACACTGAGTCCTGCAGAAATGCTTTTTTAAATATTGGCTCTTTTGTTTTAGTATCTCTAGGTTTAGTAACCAAGACTCAAACAGACTGTTTCTTACAAAGCCATACGGGAGATTTATAGAGGGCTTCAAAAAAGAGACAAAAATTGAGCTGGGACATCCCTTGCAATAATTTAATTCATTTTTCCCTGTGATGGGAGAGCACTAAATGGCAGCAGCTACTGCCACACTATTTGGAGACAGTAGTTGAGTTCATAAATTTGGAATGTCTTATGGAGTCAGGAATTATTGGCAGTTCCCACTTCATTGAAGCATTTAGATTGGAAAAAGACCTTTAAGATCATAAAGTCCAAATATTAACCATGTCCCTAGGTGTCATGTCTACAGGTCTTTTAAATGCCTCCATGATGACTCCACCAACTCCACTGCTTCCCTGGGCAGCCTGTTCCAGGGCTTGGCGACCCTTTCAGTGAAGAGGTTTTTCTTGATATCCAAACTAAACCTCCCCTCATGCAACGTGAGGCCATTTCTTATTGACCTCTCACTTGTTACCTGGTAGAAGAGATGGACCCTGCCTGGCTGCAACCTCCTTTCGGGTATTTACAGGGAGAGAAGAGGTCTCCTGTGAGACTCCTTTTCTCCAGGGTAGGCACTCACAGCTCCCTCAGGTGCTCCTATAGCACTTGGCTCCAGACTCGTCACCAGCGGTGTACTCCTGTAAGCACTGCACGATGTTGCTCAAGATCACCTGCTCTGTGGCCTTCCCTGGCACCTTCCCAGCACCCTACCTCATCCATCAGCAACAATCAAACCTTGGGTGGATATATCTTCAGCTGTTCCATAGCAGATGAGGAAGGGAATTCAGGACTGTGATTTAGTGCTGGTGTGTGTTATGGCTGGCTGGAATTTCATTTCCAAAGTCAGAGTGATTTCCTCTGCTCTGCTTCTGGCCACTGTTTGCTTATATCAACAGCAAAGTGTCTTCTAGCAAAGCATGCATGGGGAGTCAGGCAAGTACAGAAACTGTGCAATAGAAGAATTGTTATGTTTATACCAAAAGACCAAGCAACATCCAGTGCCTGAAGTACAAAATGCCTTCCTTGCATAATGGGCCATAACCCAGTGATCTCACCTGTCCTAATGCAGTTCCTCAGTAATTCTCAAAGTCATTTTGCTTTGGCCCGCTTGCATTAATATTTGACATTGCCATTAAAAGGAATTAAGACATATCTCATCTTCCAAAAGCCATATAATAACGTTGAGGGAACTTCGTTAAGAAAGGAATAATCCATTAACTAGGATCAACATTTCTCTGTAATCACCTTTCTCCTTCAAATGACAGAATCTTTACAGGAAGGAACTGTAATTTATTTTTTTCATAGGGATAATAATCCCTTCTGCTGTGGAAGAATAATTAAAGGTCAAATTCTGGCATTGTATTCATGATTCAGCACAGCCTGAGCACCAACACCTAACTGGACACCCCACCAGGCCCTTGTGGTGCAATAGAAATCTTGGCTGAAGGATCAGCGGTGTGCTTTTATTTTCAGTGAAGATTTTCTCTGTTGCTTTGCATTAAGGATGCTTTGTAATGATTGCCTTATGTATGGAAGCATATATGAGTGCATCAAATTATTTAAAGGTAGTTTGGACCACCCAAAGTGCGCTCTGCCCATTTAGCAAGGAGCATTTGGTGACATACTGTGGCTTTGCTGTACAAAGAACTATCTGTGGGAGTCTTTATGGTGCTGTATATCTTTTATTCTCTCCCATCTTGTGCAGCCATATAACTCTGGACAAGCTGTAATTAAGTGAAACAATATTTTACGGTACTAAAATAGGAATAACAGGGGCAGCCTTGCAATGGGAAGGGTGGGAGGTGAGCAAAGAGAAACATTTAAAATGCTGGATTATTGGCCAATTAGTGGGTTTGACGAAGTACACATGACAGGTGTACTTAAGGTTTTTTTTTTCCCTCAAATCCTAATTAAGTCATTGGAAAGAAAGAAAAATCCAAATTATGGTAGAAGAACCTGCAAGCCCAGAGACAAGTGAGTTTGGCAAGTTCAGCAACACCCAGTAACCACATACTGGCTTCAGGGAGATGTGACATTGGTGTAATGGCAGTGATGACACTAGGGGCTGGAAGTGCTTTTGGGGGGAATCTCAGACCACCCTCCTCCTGTTCAGATTCCTATTATTTAGCCAGTTCCCTTTGGATATGGTTTAGACAGAGAAATAACAAATTAGCTGTAAGAGAAGTCTTGAATGTTTTTTGGTTATGCCAGAGAACAGTAAGACATTTAGGGTCTCTTCAGACAGATGCATCAGAAAGATGTTTGATGGTTTATAATGTGCTGTGCTTGAATAAAAAAACCAACCAACAAGTTAGTAAAGTGGCCAGATGGAAAACGACAAAGTTAACGAAGATATTTGTCTGTTTCCCTTTGTGGGCTTAGCTGCAACAAAGATGGTAGAGTGGTTTAATTTCACTAACACAGCAGTGCCACTGCACTTTATTTAAAAAAAATCACCTGTGTAAAAATTAGCTATAAGCTTCACTTCTTGGGAGGGAGGAGAGAAGGAACTTTGTTTTTATTTCTGATATCTATTTTCTTCTTTAAGTTAAAAAATCTGGACTGACCCAGTTTAAATAATAAATCTGAAAGATTTATTACTTTCTTTTTCTCAAATTATGTAAAAGCTGATGTGCCACCAACCTGAAAAATGAGTGAAAAGTCTCCTTGAAATCCAGACATTTTTCTAAATTCTGTATGTTTAGGAAATACAGGTGATCAAGGCAAGAGAGAGCTCCAAACTCCTGCTGTGCAAAAGGTTGCACTGTGAACTTGATTGCAGACTCTTAGGCAGCAAAGAATCAACCCAGCAGCAGCAGGTGCTCGCTATGGTTTGACACCAGGGCTTTCCAGAAGAAAAGGGTCTTGCAGAGTATCCAAGGGTCCTAGTACTAAAAGCTTTAATCAGACATTGTTAAACATGAGGTAGTCCAAACATCAGACACAAAGTCACAGGACTAGTGAGTGCTGCTGCTCAGGAAAGGGTTTATTCCCAATGTTCCAGTGTTTAATCCCTTTTGTGGGCTAATTAACCTGTGTTTCATCTTTCTCAGCTGATGTCAGGAAGATAGGTTCGTTGTTATATTGTATCATGGATTGGAATGGAGTAAACCATCTCTACTAGAGTTCTGAAACCCTGAGTCTACAGTAGTTATTGTGATGGTTTAAGATCTGCTAAAAATATTTGAATTTAATCATGGTTAATGCAAGATCTTACTTTCTCTTGTTCACATTTTTAAATTCCTCTGAAGATGGACTTTTCCCTTGCTTGAGACTTCATAAAATTTATTAATCACTTTATAATAAAACCAAACAAATTTGAGACCCTTTTGCTGCAGAGGCAGTGCCACCTGAGGGAAAGGGACATCCTTAAAAAACTAATAATCACCTCAGGCAGGGGGGAGTATTTGAGGAGCTCTTACCCTTTGCAGGAGAGAATTGCATTTTCATACCAGGTTTTTAATATCAATATATGAAGAAGGATTACCCTTGCTGTCTAGTAAAACAACAGCTAATGAGATATTTGGTTTTTAATAATGATGAAAGTTAGTGTTAGACAATCATTTGGGGATTTTGAATGACTGTTTAGAAAACAAAAAACCTAGGTGAATTTCCTCCTAGTTGTGGTCACTGCTGCTTTTTAGGTATTGCTTCAGCAGAAATCTGTAGAGACATGGTTTTTGTCATGGATTGATTAGAAAATAAGGGGGTAAGAATATCTATGGTTTTTGCATGTGAGAGAGAGTGATTTTGGAGATGTTTAGATCAACATGCTCCTGAATGTTCTTATTTGTGTCACCAATCTAACTGAAAAAAAAATTGATAAAAAATATTGATTTGAGTATTCTCTTTAGCAGAACACAGTAACCAAAATAAACAGCTAAACGTTTTTTCCCTTAATAATGGTTTAAAGACTGGAAATTGGCAAGCGAATGGAGACCTGTGGGGATATATGCAAATAGCTTTGTTTTCCCATATGTCTTGGGTGGGAGGATGGCTGCTTTCTATTTAGCTAATTCTTTATGTGTTAACGAGCTGTGGCGCTACGGGAAAATATCTTTATTTATTTATTTAAAGGAAAAAGACTCTGATAATGATCTGAAATAAGTCTTTAAACATTTAATGTTTATTGCTGTTAATTACTGTGGTAATTGTATAGAAGTGGTAATGTGTGATAGTAATTGCTAGTTTATTTTTTTGAAACATGTTAATGCATCCACAAGTGAGTTTTTCATTAGAAAATCTTGTGTAGGATGTAGCCATGTTGTCAGACACCAGACTCTGCCCACAGCCTGTCTCATGGTGGGGAGTCTCTTATAGAACTTGACTGACTTATATGAAATATCATATGTTTGCAATAAAATTAAGCCCAAATAGTCATTAAACTTAAAGACCACAGAAGCTGGCAAGATGCTTAATCTCTCTGTTTTGAACTTCAATTGCCAAGGAGTAGTTGGAGTTTCAGTGTCAGGGAGATGACCAATTTTTATTGGCTTTTAAAGCAATCTCAGAGCTTCATCTACAGATTGTTTTGCCTTTTGAATACGTTTTTACCAAGACCTTTTTCAAAAATGTGACAAGACTTAATTTTACTGAACTTTTAGGGATTCTTCCATACATCAGTTTAACCTGTCAGGCAGGTTTATACTTGTGGCCCATAACCTTCCAGTTACCACATGGTTTGCAGCAGCAAGCAGTGTTTGCATCCTTGTGGCTTTTCCACAGCTTTTCTGTTCAAAATGTTCAGGTCACAGGTTGTGTATGTGGTTTAGAATTGTTTGCTTTTAAAAAGGGGGCTAACATTTATCACAAACGAGGTTAATGGCTGTGGTGACGGTTGAGCTGAAGTCCCGCCCCTTAATGTTTCTTACAAAAATGTCAGTAACAGAAGCCAAGCCAAAATCTAGTTGTTCACACTTTTCGTGTGACTCTTTTCAAAGAAAAGATGGTGTGTCCCACTTTGTCATCAGTTTTGAAAAGAAACTCTGGGTATTGATTCCTAATAGGGGTTGTATTTGTTAGCATTCCTGTTGGAGAAGTCACTTCCTCCTCTCTTCGACACCTCGACCCAAAGACTTAATTTGGCAAGAGATTATTGAACCTATGGGGATTTCTTTCTGAACTACAAGCTTCAGGAGGGGCCCCATTGTACTCGCAGGCAGTTTTGTTCTCCTTGTATTGAGGGTGAGGAAGTGAGATCAGTATTTATTAATTCTGAAAGTGGCTTCTGTGTTCATTTGTGGTTCATCTGACAGCCATGCACTTTGCAGTTAGTGTTTCTATTTAAGGTACAGGCTTTGTCTCTCTCCTTGGCTTCACACAGCAATGGGGAAATGGAACCATCCCTATTAGAGGTAATTGGTAAAAAGCCTTAACTACTGCCACACTATGCACTGAGGTTTATATCTCACTTTACTTGCTGAGGCTGCAAGTCACAGCTTAGAAATTACTTGCCTTCCTCCCTTTGTAATCATATGCTGCTTCTGAGGCTTCACTGGAATGCAAGTTGTGAGGACTGGGTTATTATTCTGTCCTTTGCTTGTAAGCTCTCCCTCACAATGGGAAGAGCTGTGGAGTCATTTGGGCAACATTAATTGGGGGCTAATCAGGAGCTGGTTGTCTTCCTTCCCCTGCAGTCCGCACAACAGACTGTACGGTGGCACGGCAGCTCATAAAGCAGAGCCAGCGTTTTGGGAGAGCTCTGTTGATTTGGCATGTCTGTCCTTACAGCTGCCCACCCACTGCTGAGACTGACTGGTGATGTAAAGGGTAGGAGAAAAACACACATGAACATATGTGCTGAGACTATTTCAGACTATTTTTTGTTTTTGTACTCATGTCCTCATGCTGACACCAAGTGTTGTCACTTACTGCTCTACATATGTGTGCATATATATGTACAAATGTGTATGTCTAGGTGTAAATGAAGAGCAAAGACAGTTCATGCTTGTTTTGATCAATGTCACTTACCTGGAACCTGTAATTAGAAATTGAGTTTTAAATACAGAGGTAGCATAAATACAAAAAAACCCCTTGTGGAAATAGTAGTTTGGTTTAGTACATTTAGACACATGAAAAAAGGTGTTTTCTCTGGGAGAAAAAATACAAATTTCTTGGGATTTCTTTTGGTTTGTTTGTGGGTTTTGTTTGTTTTTTGCAAATCAACATGTAGCTTTTCAGGCTCCCAGGCAAGTCAGTTTTATGAAGTTGGAAGGTAGGAGCTAATGCATAACACACAGTCTTTGTAGGAACATACCGTCATTGAAACTGCACGATTACTTGTGCTACTTCCCCTGTGTGCACACAGCACAAAAGTGAGGTGTGGGTATTGGCTTTGCAAGTGCACATGCTAAAAAACCAACACAGAACCCACTGGTAATGAGTCCTGCCTGTACTTGTTAGAGCTATAAAGGTTTTGAAGTTACAGCTTTGTTTCCAGGTAACCCTGTTACCTTTGTTTACCATTTTGCTTTTCAGATTTAGTTTGTTGTGTTTGGTCTCTCCTGACGAGTGAGTGATTTTGGCAAGGTCAGGTTTTGTAGGTAATGTGATGTTGATTTGTGAACACCAAGTACATGGCAAACCCAGTGGAGTTCGTGTGTTTGAGTGCTGTGAGCTGACTGCCTCTTAGTATTTTCTTCTCTTCTTGCTTTTCCTTCTCTTGCTCTGGTGTTTCAGATGGAAAGTGTAAGATTTCCATCACACCACACAGTGTGCCAGGCAGTCTGTTGTCAGGGGCTTCCTGAGGTAATGCTTGCCTTCCCCATATGCTGGATGTATGAAGTGTCTTGTCCCTGCCACCTCCCTGTTCAGTCAACACTCTGTTATTAATGGATGATCAAACTGGGAGGTGCAAGGAAATCCATGTTACCCGAGGTAGCATTTGTGCTTAGGCTTTGCTGAGAGCTTCTGAGGACTGAGTCTGATAGATGTGGTGTTGGAAGTTAGCTCCATTAGCTCCATGCATATTATAATTAAAGTCAGGCAAGCTGATAAATATTGGAGATGGTTGGCTGTAAATCCTGATGATAGTCAAGGTAAAATATGTTCTAACTTGCATGATACTGAAGTAAAATTACCTGAAGGACTTGTCTCAAGGACAAATTCAACTTTAAGGATTAACATATCTCCTAGGTTAAATTAAAAGATAAAAATTAGATGTGATGTTAAGATGTTTGAAATTGTGAGAGCATAGAATATTTTAGTGTGAATTTAATCACATTTGGTAGGATTTCAGCCTGAATGTCCATATGTTAGAAGAATGAGAGCTCAGTAGACCATGGAGGGACATTTGCTTTGCTGCACTGGTCTTCCTGCTTGAACACTCTTGTTTACTGCTGGAAGCTTAAAGTGATTGATAATAAAGCCCTCCACAGTTTTATTTCTGTAATATGTAGTGTATGATATCGCTATTAAGGCAAGTGACAAAAGGTATGCAGGCCTGAAGAGATGTAAATGTAATACAGCAGTGAGGCTTTCTATGCTAGTACCAACTCCCTGAGACATTTTGATAATTGAGAGCTTGTTTCTGCTTTGTAGTGTGTATTAAAATGGTAATAATTGCATAATCTCAGTCCTATCATGCCATATTAATTTTGAGTTCCCATTGTATTGGTCTCTGTTTCATTGTACCCAGATGCTTCTATGGCAAACATTATGACTGGGAGGTAATTCTGCCTTAGGCAATGCTTTTTTTCTCTAATGTCCTTGTATACTGATGACTGAAAGTTTAATATGTTTACACCTAGAGGATTCCTGCATGAAAGTGGTTCTTGTCTTTTGAGAGTGGGATATGTATGCATAGCAAGTGTTTAATTCATCTTCCTATTTTCTTCTCATGATTAAATATTTTTCTTTAATTTTTTTTTTTACTGAAGATGTCTCTTATTGGAAGGGGGGGTAGAAGGGACAGCAGGAGAGTCGGGTTTTTATTTTTATGTCTGTTGATTTTAATAGTGTACTGGGGTTGGAATTGTTTCATAGCACTATGGAGGATGGTTTGTTAGGATGTTTTTAACAGCATTATCCCTGGACAGTGGGGAATGCTTTGGTTCCCTGGGAATGAAAGGTGGGATGCCACTGCTGCCAGCACTCTGCTTCACACTGCAGTGTGAAGTGCTGGGGAAAGGGTTTGGCGCTGGCACGGGTTTGGCTTTGGGCAGTGTTGGAAGGCTCCAGAAGGAGTGCTGGGAGACCCAAATGCCAGGGACCATGTGGAAAAATGAGTTTAGATCTTGGTTGAACAATGGTCCCTTTCCCATAGCTCTTCTTTCCTCTGTCACAGGTTGTTATGAGTCACTTGGGTTCAATGCAAATGGCCAGCACAAGTGGGTGTGTTCTGCTCTTCAGTTTCACCATGGTAACCATGCCTGGGGTTGGGGTTTGTACAGGACAGATCTCTACATCCAGTAATATTTCCTGCAGGTCAGGGCTTGTGAGAAAACAGCTACAAAGTATTGCAGAATGATTGAGATCTGGGTCATTTCTGTGCTGCAAAATGTCTTGAAAATTGTTAATATTTTTCTTTCACAAAAGTGAGAAATAGTTTTTCATAGTAATTCCTGTCTGTGAGAAATGCAGGGACACTGGTATCTTCAGACATTAGCAAGGAGATGAAACTCCAGAAATACTGGTTTTATTGGCACAGTATCGACTTGCTGCTGACTTGGGCTACGTGGGCCTATTTGGTCTATGAAGAAAAACATTTAATACCTTGATCATGAGTTCAAAATATAAAAATGCTTGTATTTTGCTGAATTTTTTATTTATTTTGGGACATTTTGAGTTGGTGTATGCAATAAAGTGTTTCAATAGATGCAGTTTTCATCTTTAGAGGTAAACATTATTTCTCATGCATGGTCTCTTTCTGAAAACACTTGGGAAAAAAGGCCAAATAAATTTAATATGCAGATGCTTTTTCCTATTTTTTTTCCTTTTTTTTGGATGTTGACCTTCCCAGAACAGAAGTAATGTTTAGTGGTGTTTTGAAGGCAGACATCTCGCTTTATCTCTAGAGCTTTTCTGTATTTTTGAAATGTTAAATTGAAACTTAAATGGAAAATGTTTACTTTTATCTCTGTAACTATTTCTGTGTAGTTTTCTGTTTGTTGACAGGCAGCACTTTGTGTTTCAGCACTGCACAGCTCCAGTCAGCACACTGATCTTTATAGTCACTTTGTGCACACTTTACCAACATTTTGACATAATTTTCCTTCCTTGTTTCCTTTTAACCCTTGCATTTTATTGAAAATTTTTCCATATATCCTTTTGCATATATCAAGCCATTATTATCTTTTCTAATAAATGGTGATAATCTCCAACCTTGCAAAAAAAACCCAACACTGTTTGGGGACCTGTTTCAGTTAGACTTCTAGATCAGGAGCTCATTTTTTTACTCTATTTTTAATGAGAAAATAATTCTTCAGATTGTTATACAGGAGTTCAGTGTGAGGTAATTATGAAAGATAAGACATTAAGCCTTGGCATGCTTCCCTTTCTACAGGCTTGTCAATGTATTTCTGCCCAGTTCAGAATATTTGCTACTTAAAAAAATTCAAAAAACAAAAAACCCAGAAGAAAATGTGTTTTCTTTGTATGAGTTCAAGTTTTTGTTTCCAGTTTAGACATTCTGGTTCGAATAGTTTTCATTACTAATTAGAATTGACTGAACATAAACAGAAAGCATTGACTACAGAGGATTATTTATTTTATGCCTTTTGTTTTCCAGTTTTTAAAAAGCACTTAAAATTGGTTTTGTTCAGGAATACTCCCAGTTTTTCCATACCTTTAGAGAACCAATTCCTTTGATTTTCAGTTTTTCAGTTATTTTAAATTTGGTTGAAATTAGGTAGCTACGTAGGTATTTTGTAAAAGTGCGCTTGAGGAATTTTTTGATAATTTATGTGAACCTGCATCTACATGTGAATGTATTTATAAGCGATATGATTTGACGTGTTTGTTAAACTCTTTCTCATACTTCTATGTTTTTCAGAAACTATAAATTTTTATTAGGAAAAGCTAGGGTGGTACCTGATTTTTTTGTAGACGCTAGGTTTGTTTGGTCTGTGGAAATGAATAATTACTGTGCATAAAAGCAGATTCAAAGGTATTCTGATGAGCTGGGAGATATTTGTTTATTCTCAATAGAGAATCCAAAGTTTTGGTCTGAGTCTGACTCATGTGCTTCTGCCTGTAGCAGAGCACTTTTTTGAGGCTGTTTAACACCTGCCCATCAGCCTTTGCTGAGATGAGATCATTCAGTGGTGGATTCCTTGGCAGTTCTCAAATTATAGTGTAAAGAGACAAAATGTATTGTCAGACAATGAAAGATCACCTAATGTTTTCTCTCTCAAGGGGGTCGGTGAAACAGAGATTTTTGGAGTTCACTTAAGTTAACAAAATGAATTAAGCATTTATAGTCTAGCTTGTAGAGTTATGTGTTAAATTTTAACCTTTTACTTAAGAAACCTCTGCCATGGCACAAAGGGCATAAGAAAATGCATATTTCTGAAGCTTCTTGCATGAAGAACAATACCAGAAAGGACCGAAGAGGCAAAGAACCCAGATAAAGAGGCTCCTGTGTCTCCAAGCCCATCAAGACTGACAGACGTACTCAGATAAACACCAAAGGACCAAAAGCGCACGTGCAGAGGAGAAAAGTTCAAAAGTTCAACCATGAAGAGGACCACAATCTTCAGCCTTAAGAGACCACCAGAGACCCCCACAGGACCACCATGGCAAACCACGCATGCGTGGACCTATTTAGCATGGCAGGGCCAAGGGTTGAATATGCATGGGAAAGTTGTGTAATGTATTGCATATGGAACACCTTTGTGAATAAAGGTGTGCGTCAGACTGAAGCTTGGGGCACGAGTTTTTGGAGAGCTATCTCACTTGTGCCGGGCGCCAACAATACATACCCACTTCATAACTACCCCAGGCTGTGGAGTCTATTTATTCCGTGTATCGCTTCATCACTTCCAGAGGGCTGGAGTGCTCTGCCTTTCCTTGAGAAACCTCCGTGTTTCATGTCTGTAACTGGTGAGCCACATCAGCTCAGATCAGATTTGCATGGTTGTTTTTCACCTGCTGGATTTGAAAACCGTTGAAAACTTTCTCCTCATAACTCTGTGAAGCTGATCAAGTAATTGTCACTTGTTTATTAAGATATTAAGACTATTAGACTCGAGTAAGACTATTAAGACTTGATTATTAAGACTGTTAAGATATGAAACTGCAATAGTGCCCAATCCCTTTGATGTGATCGCCTCAGTGTTAGAAACAAGCCAAACCCCCAAACAGGGTAAGCATAAAGTAGTAGGGTGTGTGTTGAAAAGGGTGTCCCAAAGGGCTGCCTGTGGATCTTGCCTGCACTATGAAATGAAATTATCATTGCCATATCAATAGGGCTGTGTCCTTTAAAGAATCTAATTCCTTAAAACTGTTTGGAACTAAGTTCTCTGCTAATTACTAGTTAACAGAGGGAAGCCTTTGATAAAAAAATGAAAGTAAAACAAAAGAGAGAACTTAGTTTGTAGAATATAATATTGGAAGAATCCTTGTAAATTTATTGGTTTTTGGGTCTGCCACCTCTTGTGTTGTCTTCTACAATTTGCCTGTATTACCTATCTGCTTCTGAGTATTGACATTCACAGTCAAAACTAGTCTGCTGGTACTCTAAAAAATGAGTCAAATCAGTGTTGAGATTTCTAGCAATAATGCAGTACAAATACTTTTAATAGTTCTGTGGAGCCCCTGTGTGTGTTATGATTTCTGCACTGAGGCAGTGAGGTGCTTTGTGAGTCACACTATCGGAGAGAAGCCTCAGGAAATCCCAAGATCCCACTCTATATGTATAAATACATTTATTTTCAAATATTTTTAAGACTCTGGACCTGAATACTGAGGTACAATGCTGAAGTGTTTTTTTTTTTTTTTTTTTTTTTTTTTTTGAGTGATATGACAGCAATAGCAGCCTTTAATTTCATGCCTACACATCAGTAGATTTTGAGAGTAGACATGGAGTTGCAGAATGGTTTGGGTTGGAAGGGGAACCTCAAAAAACATCTGGTTCCAACCCACCTGCCATGGGCAGGGACACCTTCCCCTCAGAACCCCATCCAACCTGGCTTTGAACACTGCCTAGGATGGGGGACACCCATAACTTCTCTGGGCAATTTGTTCCAGAGTCTCACATCCTCACCATAAATAATTATTTCCTAATATCTTCTCTAAACCTGCTCTCAGTGTGAAGCTATTTCCCCTTGTCCTGTCACTGTGTGCTCTTGTCAATACTCTACATGCTGAAGAACTTACAGTTAGGAAACCAATGACAATCATTTTTTTGTGAAGAATATTTTCACTCATTTTCTTCTAGGAAAGATGTCATTTCTTCTTTACAGTCTGAGGGAGCTTGATGTTACTCAAACACCTTGACCTTCTAGAACAGAGCCCGGGGGGGTTGAAAGAGGGAAAGCTCCTCTAATTAGGGTAAAGATAATGTGAAAGAAAACATGAAAATGTTTGTCCCTCTTTTCCAGTCAGAGTACAGTAGGAAGTGGAGTAAGCTTGGGTTTTTATGCAAAGTTAGTTTTTGGACAGCCTATACTCAAAAAAATATTTAATTGGAAAAAGTGTGTTTTAACAAGGTAATTACTAGTCATTTCCTGAGACTGATTATACTGTAAAGGAGTAGTTTAAAGGCCCAAGGAGAAATAAATGACTCAGAAAGAAAAAGTTGTCATCCACCCATGCAATCACCAGAAATAGAGAAAACTTTTACACAATAACAGGTACAATTGTGGGTTAAGGAGCCAGGAGCCAAGGAGCTGTCAGCCTGGAATGCAGCAGTGGAGAGCCTGCTGTGAGGAGCTACTCCTGAGAAATCCCTCTCTGCCTCCATTCCAGAAATGAGGCAGCGTTAGAATCAGTTAATGCTCAGGTGATTCTAATTATTGTATATATATTTTAAGACCCAATATATATTGTATGTATATTTTAAGTCTATGTGGACTTGTTTGGTGTGGTGAGTTAGTTGTAATGCATTTTTTTGAATGGCTGGGAAAGGCTCTGTGTTTCTAAAAATGCTCTTTGAAGTAGGATTTTTGGTACCACAGCTTTTGAAGGCGCATCCAATTTTTTATGTGATTAGCTGAGATACCAAGAACAGCACAAGCTTTATGAGGTCTCAGTGCCCTGCTTCTTTAGCAGGGTTTTCTCCAGCTGGTCTGTCTTGGTCACAGCATAATTGGTGTTAGAATTTTTCACTTGAAAGCAGGTTCACATATGACTGAGAGCTACAGCCACACCTTTAACTGCAGTGCAAGCAAACTAAATATGATCACTACAGATCCAGCTGCTATCACACAGCATTCCTGAGGGGGTAAATTAGACCTGCCAGGTTTGTTCTCACCACTTTCCAGCTCCTGGAATTGCTCTCTGTCATCTGCTTTACTTGTGTGAGAAAGAAGCTTCCCAACACTGACTCACTTAAGGAGTTCCAACCAACACCCAGAAAATGCTTAAAATGTGAAAGAGATAAGTTGGTCCCATGCATGGCTTGAATATGTATTTGTGAAAGCAAAGTTCAAGGCACAGAAGTTTATCATGCTAGGACATATTTCTCAGAATATAACTTGGAATCTCAAAGCTGCTAGTTAAGATGGAGACTTCTCTAATGGAGAAGTTTGGAGAGAGACAGATGCACAGTACCATGATCATCTCCTCAATGAATGAACTTCATCGCTCTGTGATTTATAAAATGAGTGGAACCTCAAAGGTTTCAGTAGGAAATATAATCCCTGAAAATCATGTGTAAGTTTTTCTTAATGCTTGATAGATGAATTTTGTTCCAGTTGGTACCATTAAGTTGAGTAAAAGAAGCCGTTTAGTTCAATTTTTGACCTGCCTCCCCTTAGCCCCCAGTTCAGAACTAGAATTTAAATTGCTGTGTTTGTGAGACTTAATCCCAGTGTATGTGAGGAAAGCAGCTCTTTACCTAAGTCATTTCAAGAAATGATAGAAAAAAAATACCAGTATATACATTGATATATACTTATAATTCTTAAAAGTTGGTTTGAGGTTGACTATGGCAGTTTTGAGTAGCCATCAGTTAAGACAAGTGATACAACTAACTAAATTCTGCTTTCATAGATTATATTGATTCCCAGTAGCAGCAAAAGTGTCAGGATAGAATGGAAGTATTTTCTCTTTCTCAGGGCTCTCATTGTTAATTTTTAAAGTTTTAATTCCTAAACTTGGCTAGTTGAGGAGAATGGTTTTGCTGCAGGGAGCTTCAGGCGTTTTCAAAACAGTCAGGAACGTACAGATCCTGTGCCTGGAGTCGGTAAGAGAGAAGTGTCATGCACTTGCTGTGCATGCAGGGGTTAGATATGCTCCAGGACAGCAACAGTCCAGACTTGGAACCTCTGCTCTTGACTGTGTGGATTGTGTGCATTGATAGTCATTGAAAATACTTTCACAGACAGAGAAGGGGAGGGAGTCAGAGAATCAAATGTTAAAAGGAAAACTGTTGGTGATCCAAGGATGATGTTCCACCAGTGTGGAAATTAATGCTCAGGAATGAACATTGGCACCATTTTTTTAATTGGTTAAGCTTTTCTCTCTCTGTTGAGCCGGAAGAGGAGGTACAGCCTTTCCTTTTGCTGTCTATAAGAAGTCAGAACAGGAGAAGGACAACAATATGCCTTGCTCAGCAGCCTAAGTTTGAGATATGTGTGGACTTTGGTTCTTTGTTTCATCCTGGTTGTCTATTCAGTTTCCATGTGGGTGCTCCCTCATGTTTGAAAGCACAGAAGCATGAATTGTTCTTTTTGGAAGCAGAAGAGTACAGGAGCACTTCTTATCAAAAGAAAAAAAAATAGATTATGATCTTGGACCAATCTTTGTCACAATGGTTTGAACAAGGTTGAAAGTCTGGATCAGTCCGTTTGGTTCTTTGTTTTGTTTTGTTTTTGGTTGCTTGCACAAGGCAGGAATGAGAGCCCCTTTTAATGTAACAAATGTCTGGCTGGTGAAGACTTGCAAGAAGTTGTCCTGCAATGTTTTCTGGTTTTACTTTTCCAAAAAACTGTGAATAAAATGTATGTTTGGCCATGGCCTCTTAAGCTAAACCATGTAATGCCATAAGCCTAGTGAATCTTCAATTGGGAAGGTTACAAAGTCTGAATTTCTACATCAGCTATGTTCTGTGTTTTCATATTAACTGTCACATTAAGAAAAAAGATGATTGGCTACATTTATTGCACATTTTAATCTGCAGACATTTAGATCTGTATTTTCAACTTCAAAGGTTAGGTGTCAGGTTTTACAGTTGGGATAACTTGGACAGAATGCTAATCAGCAGCTCTAGAAGATCTCTGAAGAGTTTCTTATAGTCCACTGGAGGAGTAGTGGACCTTAGGATGTCATACTTCCCTCTGTGTTCTTTTCTCATGCAATTCTCCCTTTTTATTTTCCAAAACATGTTTAACTGTAGCTTGCCCTCACTGCCTGTTTTTGTTCATGTGCCGTGTGAATCTATGCGATAGCTAAATATCCATGGAACATGTTATTTTACTTGTTCATGCAGTAGGAGCACCTTTCTGTATTCATCCAGCTGGAGTTGCTTTGCAGGCGAATATGGAAATGTAACTTTAGTGTGGATGTTGCTGACCTACAGTCTCTCTAGCTATAGAGTGCTTTTCTTAAAAAGAAAAAAAAAGTCTTTCTGATCAATCCTTTGATAAACCCTATCATTCTCTCTATGGAAAACTGTTCTTAATTTCCTTTAAAAATATAGGATGCACAACAAGAGTAATTCTGATTTTAATTATTGATAACCTCTGGAGCCATTGGCAATCTAATCAAAACACAATAAGAGAGTCAAACTGTGGAGAAACAAGATTAAGTAACTTTCAGTACATTGCATGAAAAAATAAGGAATGCTAACTTCGATACCTACACTAAAAGCTGTGGGGACTCCTTAATATGACTAGGATAGACACACACACCCCCAACCCCAAAAGCCTGGGTATTTCAGTGTCTTCATAATTCTCTGGGACTGCTAACCAGTTTAAGAAGAAGCTGAAAAGACTGAGTTTTCTGTTTTATTTATGTGTTTCTTAAGTGACTGGTGGTTATCACAGATGACCACCTTGAAGTATACTTGGGAAGATTAACATTGACTTAGCACTGAATGGGTAATTATCTTACAGTAGCCCCTCTGAATTCATATATAGTGGGTGGGCTTTTGGGAGTCTGTGACAAAGAGCCAGTGTAATAGCTTCAGGCAGGATGCTTTGTGGTGGAATGCAGGAGTTCAAATGTACTGAGGGCCATTAATATGTGTCGAACTTCTCCGCTGCCTCTCCTGGGTAATGAGGCGGAAATGAAGAGGGATCATTCTGAACAGCCAATTTCTAAACCATCTTTGTTTACTGAAGATGTTTTTTCAACTGTTGCTTGTTTTCTTTTCTCTTTTGTTTGTTTAGTTTGGTTTGTTTTGTATGATGGCGAATCTTCTAAGAGTGACTTCTCTCTTTCCCCATCTGTTCTTCCTTTCTTTATTTGTTGGTGACATTTGAATTTGGTTGGTTCTTTTCTTTATTTGTACGGAGATGCTTTCGATATCAAGGGGTTTTTAGGAGCTGTCTCTGACAGAAAAAGCCTTACAAGAAACTATGCTGGTAGAAGATGAAATCCCAATTAGATTGCTGTAAAATGGGAATGTCACACAGGTAGAGGTAGACACACATGGCTGACTTCACATTGCTGTCATGCTTCTGCCCACAGGGACACAGGCACAGTGTTTTGGTCTGAGTGTACTGAGAGAAAGTGGCAGGCTGAATGAAGCAGGACAGAATGTGTAGAGCAGCTGGCTCAATTAATTCCAAAGATGGTGGGGAATTTTTTCAGTGTCTTCCTTCATTATAAAAAATTGATAGGAATGTTTTTGTGCTGTGACTTTTAGAGCAAAGGAAATTTTAACACTATTTTGCTTCCCAAGAGTGCTAGAGCAGATACTCAGGTGCTTGAGAATATTTTGGCGCTTTTAATTCCAGCTGGGAATACAGTGATGGTGTTGTAATGGGGTTTGACATCTCTGACCCTCCTCCTACAGGTGATAGTTTATGAAAAGGAGCAGTACTGGACTTGTGGGCAAAGAAAACCTGCACTGATTTGACATATAAAGAATCCCATGCCAAAAGCAAGAAGGGATTTTTCTGGACAGTCATGTCAGGTGCCTGCATTGTGTTTTTTTCTCCCGCAATTTATTAATCTTCTTTTCTAAGCACAGCTCCAGCAAAGAGTCGGGTCTGTTATCTTTTGGTGAGAGGGCATACAGCAAGCTAACAAACTGATTCTACTCTGCCTCTGTTAGGAAGCAAAACTCCTACTGGCTTCATTTAAAGCAAAAACAAGCCACAAAACCAGAACAAGCACAAATGGTTGGTATCTCACAGTGCTCCTTTTATTCTTTGTCTCTTAAAGACCCTATGACACTGTTTTACTGTTTTTCTTCTGAAGATAGTGACTTCATCTCAGCTTTTGTTGTTACTTTCCTTTAAGAAACAAAAGGGAGATAGGTAGGAAATATCCTATTTGCTCGTGATAACGTATTCTGCACATATTCTGCCATAAATGTATTGAAATGATGTCATACTGATGAACTTAACATCTTATTCTCTTCACCATTCAGTAGTTTTTGTTACAAGGGGTTAGGTAAAATTTCTCACTATTTATAACAGTATCAAATAGCTTAATTTTTATTATAAAATTGTTTAACTTTAGCTCTGCTAGTTTTTAGTCCATATACAAAACAAGTATCTTCCACTGACTGACAGATTTCCATTGACTGACAGAGATAAAGCAATATGTACATATTTTTAGAGCTTATTAACATATTCTTAATCTAGAATTAAAAATTTTTAGTTTAGGGACTCTTGGTCTTCAGGAGAGAATAGAAATGTTGTCTTCCAAACCCCATAAAACACTCTGAAAGTAGGTCTGTAGCCCTGTAAAATTTGGAAATAAATGAAAAAAATGTTTTTCTTTGCTATTGTTTAAATATAAAGACCAAATTGAAGGAGTGCTGTTGGAAGACAAATTAAGCAGCACAGCAGAGGTATTGTGCAAAGAAAGAAAGAAAGGTCTTGTCAATAAAAGACTGTTCAGTGAATAAGTCTTTCGTTCTTTTTTGGTACATACCTAGGCAAGTCCTAAAGGAGCACGATAGAGAAGTTTGCAAATATATACTGAGATCAGCTTTCATGGGAGTGGGATTAACCTTTAAGAGTTCTTTATATCTAAATGCTTAAAAAAAAAAATTATTTTTATCATAAAATGAAGTAGTGCTTCAATATTAGGAGAATAAGACCTATTTATTTCTTGAGTGTTTGGGGTGTTTACTTTGGAAATGAATTTTGAATTTAGGATGCTGTTTCAGTGGTTAAAACATTATGCCTTTTTTTTTTTTTTTTTTATGGGCATGGATGGTAAATATCTATTGTCCCTGAGATTAGGGTGATAGACAAGAGCCAATAATTATCTTTCCCTTACAAGGTTTGCCCTAGGGTCTCGGTGCCTAAACCAGTTATTATGCCAGTCTTCTCTTTCTGCTTTTTACAATGGTTAATTACCCATTTTTTTTTTTTTTGCAAACTTATATGATGGGGTTGATGGGGAAGACAGACTCTCTGACTGCATAAAAAGACAGTTTGTGGACTAAGTATTTCTATGCGTTTTTGTTTGTTTTTAAGCCAGCGGTTAATCTAACTATAGTCCCAAATTGAGGATATGGTGAGTCAAACAATCAGAAAACAAAGGCAAATAACTAGAGCAGGAAGGCATATCCAGGGGTGTCAGTGTCTGGTTTAAACATTCATTTGACAATCAGAACTTTGGAGCCAAAAGATGAAAGTTTACCTTCTGTCTTGCAAGATATGTTGCCACAAATAGAAGAGCAGGCTTGGGTGTCATTGGCATAACGGTGGTATGATTACAGTGATATATTACAGACATGCAAAATCACTGAGAAATGCCAAGGAGTTTGCTTTATTCTCTTAGTGCCTGTAATTTTTTTTCAACCTCGGTGATTACTAACATAAGATTACAATATGATATAATTTGAAGGATTTTGCACATTTGCAAAATGTGTTAACATTGAAACTAGTGTTTATTGAAGTTAGAAACTAGTTCTTGAAGTTGTGGTTTTTTGGCTTTTTTTTTTTATCTAGAACCAGCTTATTTCATATTTTAACATTAGGATTCTTTGAAGATAAGAAGCAGAGTACATTTTATACATGGAAACAGAGAACAGGTGAAACCCACCTTGTTCCTTTCTCCTTCTGATATAAGTAAGAATTTGCATCAGTTCCTTTGGGGGTGGGATGGCTGCAGTCTGGAGCTGACAAAGCGATCTGGAATATTGCTTCCAGGCAGGGCTCAGCCCCTGAGTCACTGAGCTTTCCATAGCAGCAGGGTCTTTCAGTCTGCAGATATTCAAGGAACTGTAAATCATCAGTTGTAATCCCATGTGTTGATTATTTGAGTAGGGTGGATAATGCCATGGGCCAGGAAACAGAAATACCAGTCCTGGCAAACCTGCATTCTCTGTTCATTCCTGCATCCAGGAATGAGCACAAACTGCTGCTGCTGCTGCCACTCATTCACCTCCACAGGCAGAGCTGTCACTAAGGCTTCCTCCTTCACCCTCTTCAACACTTTCCTCCTCTTTCATAGCTGGTTAGAAAAGGCACTTTAAGACAAACCTTGAAGGGCAGTGTGTACAAGTGAATATAATGTCCTTACATGCCTGGATTTGCAAACATGGTGCTGAAAATATTTGTGGTACTTTTTCCCCTCTTCTTTTCCACTGTGATTAACCACAATTTAAGAACAATCCTGCATGTCAGGCATATTTTTCTCATTGATTAGAAAAGAAACTAGACTTAATGCTTTGTAGTACTGTGTTAATAAAAGACACCAGGTTAAAAATACTTTACTGGAAGTAAAAGCAATTTAGTAAAGCAATGGTTTGGGTTTTATTCTTGGGCTATCTCTTGCCCTGTTGTTAACCTTTTTGTCTTGTCATGCTTTTACATGCCAGTATTGGGCTGAGAAACTTCAAATGCAAGTAACAGCGGTAGCACGTGGAGTAACAACAACCATGGCTGTCTTGGGAGTTCTATGTGTTGAAATGAACTCAAATGATACAGTCATGCTTCTAAAATATAAGAATATTTTTTCTGTCTGAAAGCTGGGACTTTATTTTTTGTTCAGGTATTCTGGGTTTGTTGAGTAGGAGCTTTATGTCAATATTTGGGTAATACCAATCTTTTGTAATCAGTTAATTTGCATTTCATGTTTGAGATCTATGTTGCTTTCATGTTGTTTATTTAAAAAGATTACATTAATAGATTACATATTTAAAAAGATATATTAAAAAGATAATATTTAAAAAGATTACAAAATATTTAAAAGATAATATTTATAAAAGATTTATTTAAAGATAATATTTAAAAAGATTACAAAATTAATATACAAATTGAAAGCATATCAAATACTTCAGTATCCAGCTCCTGCCTTTTTGTCTGACTTCCTCATGTGAAAGAATTTCTGGTTTTCAGTATGGGTTTCTTGCTTAAGTGCAGAAATAATACCTTTTATATTTGTATTTAATTTGTTTGAATGCACTTGATTTAGATACCTGGGCTTTAGTGACAGTAGCACCTTGAAATCCAGATCATTTGCCACCTATATGGAGATTGACTAGAATAAAGTCTGTTGCTCCAGCCAGGCTGAATTCTGATCCAGATTACACAATTCCTTTGTGAATATAGCACTGCAGATGATTCACTTGTAAATTAAACAAAAGCAAAACCAAAAGCAGGCAAATAAAATCAACCTTTCCTCCAAATCTCACTGGTATTTTTGTTGTTGTCAGGAAAGTGGTTGAGTAAATATAATCAGTATTTCTTCACACTGAACTGCCATCATCAGATGGTGTAGATAAAGTAGAAGTTAATTTTATAAGGCATTATACTCCTCTCAGATGTTTATAACTTCCTTAGATAAGATTTCAGAGAGCATGTTATTCATAATGATAATATGAAACTATATCAATTTGAACAAAGTGTGGTTTTTCCTACATAAACATGAAAATACTTCTGAAGTGCTGCAGTAAACCTCTACCCCTCTCATTATTAAATTAAGGATTAAACAATTATGTGTGCTGAAGATAAAAATTTGCTCTTATGCATACAGAAATATTGAGCAAAGGATATGTCCTTGTGGGTTAATTTTTTCAATAAACTAGAATGACAGTATCAAGCTTTGCTCAGCTCAGCACAGAAAGTGTGAAGCTGGAAATTAGAGATGATTTTCAGAATACACAAATGTCAGTGTCTTCCACTGTGCCCCTAAAGCTGTTGCATGTATTAAGTGTACCATGTTAGCTTTTTGTGTTTTCAGCTTGATCTTGCAATTTCAGAAGGGCACTCAACATTTTGCTGACTGCATGTGATGTCTTTAGTATCTGCTATGTGTATTGGGTGGACTTTTAGTGTAATAGTGTTTATTTCTGGGCCCTTGAGCTGGGTGTTGGAGAGTCTTAGAAAAGCCATATTCCTGGGGGGTTTTTTCTGTCTTTTTTTACTGTGTGTGAAAGCAGCACAGCTCCTTCAAGGACTGAGACTAAAATCTTAGGGTGAAGTTACTATCTTACTAGTAGTACTTTTTGGGCTTTTAATCATTTTATCAGCATACATTTTTTATGAGTCTACTTTGCTTCATTTCCTACAATTCCTTTGTACATGTTTGCTTAACCTTTTTTTCTGTGCTTTCAAGTAAATGATTTTTCTCTGGCAATATGAGAGGAATAATAGGTACTGATAGATTGAAAGGAGTATTTTAGCAGTGAAAAGAGGAGACAAAAGAATAGGATGCTCAGGTAGCTGTGTCTGAACACTGCAAGGAGGGATTTTAAAGATGATGTGTTTGCATCAAATTTCCCATCAGATTTGTTGGTAGATTACGTTGATGATGCAAATTAAATTAATGACTTTTTCCAGCTGGGTCGATGCAGCATAGAGCTGATTTACCCCAAGCAGAAAGCAAAGTGTCCTAGTGCACTTTGAGTGCTTTTGCCTCAAAGTGAGTATTTCTCAGTGAAATCTGACATGGGGATTTTTTGGCATGCTCAGATGGGAACTGATCTGGTGAGCTTTTCACTAAATACATTTACACCAAATACTGAAATGTATTCAAGTTTTGAGTTTAATGAATTAAAGGTTTAATTCATGTGGTACTGCTGCAATTACATGACTTTATTCAGAGCACTCACTTGCCCAGTCAGTCTCTTCATTAGTGAAGCCTTCAATAAAGTGGGGAGAACATCATTAGTTAAGTAATAATTTCAGTATTCTGTGAGGGACCAAGAAGGTAGTTAGAAAATCTTAAAAGTTCTTTCCATCATCACTGCTTTTTCTGGCAATCTGCTCCCACTAACCCTTGGAGCAGCCTGGTTTCTTCCTTACAGGTATTTGGAACTGTGGGCAGGCAGATTTTGGGCAGCTGTTGAGACCTGGGAGGTGGCAGAAATTGGCTAGATACAGCCTGCCTTGAGGCAGTCACCCATCTTCCCAGGGCTCAGTATCTAAATCCCAATTCACAGGTTTGGAAAACATCAAGCTGCTTTCTCAGCAATTCTCACCTTTAGGATGGGACTGAGAAAAGGTCTCTGGTACAGAGCAGTGCTGTGAGAACACAGGTAGGGCTTCTGCAAGAGGCTCTGAATCTGCTGCTGAGGCAGGTTCTAAATGTGTTCCATGTAATTTCAAATGTATTATTTACTGAGCCAATGTTTTTCTTGTATGTTGTTCTTGTCATTATGGTAAATGCTTTAGAAAATGATCGTATTCCAGTTTGGTGCTACTTGCTTCAACCAGTTTGTTCTGTGCTGACATAATGACTTTAAGAGGAAGCGCACTTATATTGGGGTTTTGCTTTATTGGACATGCTTTCCTAGACTCCAGGTAATATTTTCCTTAAATTCTTTGCTAAGCCTTTCAACAATTTAAGCAATACATTTAAAGAATTTCTATCATGATGTGGCCATGATATTTAACACAGAAAAGTCCTTTTTATGGATAAGGGGATTTGAACATTAAAATGTTGTTTTATTGCTTACTGCCTAATTTTCAACATGCCAGTACTGGGCTGAGATACTTCAAATACAAGTAGCAGTGGTAGCATGTGGAATAACAACACCCATGGCTGTCTTGGGAGTTCTGTGTGTTGAAATGAACTCAAATGATGCAGCTGTGCCTCTAAAATATAAGAATATTATTGTGTGCCAACTACTTTATTCTAATGTTTTGATCTTTCTTATTGTTTGAGTAACAGGCTGTTGCACATTTAACTAAATGTGCAGTTCTTCAAGTCTCAGTTGCACGTTCAGTATTAGTATATTTCTACCAGTGCATCTTTTTTCCAGCTTTGTTTTGTTGTTTTACTTTGTTAGCAAAACATCACACAAGGAGATTCAGTGTAAAAGAATGGTAGAAAAATTAACACTGACTCATAGAGTAGCTGTAGTGTAACTTTACAAGAGATAGCTATTCAGGCATAAATTTAAACTCACATTAACTGTGAAACATGAAATGTTCTGAGGCAACTTTCGGTGCTAGTAATAGCTACTTTATTGCTATTTTGTGTGCTTGAAGTCTCTGCCACTGGGTTATGTATTTTTATATTAAATATAAATTTTCTGTCATGAAAATTGTAATTGTGTGTGCAATGGATTCTCAGGCAAAATAGCTGTGTAATTGCAAACCTGCACTGGAAAAATCCACTCTTATAAAAATACCTGTTAGTTTTGAGAATACAAAGGCCTGAATCTGTTTTCTGAGAACTTGCATTTGTTCAGAGCTGTTTGCCCTCTCGATAGATGCATTATCTTGAGCTTTAGGAAGTGATTAATTTTAAATAGAAAATATTTGGAAAACTTTGAAACCTCCCAGGTACTATTTAATATCTTCCTTGAAAGAAAGATTGTCAGGGTGTCATTGAAAGCTGCATTTTTATTTGAATTTTTTAGCTAAAATAATTGAGTTATTGGTATTTATTTGAGGTCTTGGGAAGAGAATAATATTGGAGAATACAGATATATATGAAAACAAGAAATGTTGCACATTTCTTTTGAGGCTTGAAAGTATGGTTGCACATTTTTTTTGAGGCTTGAAAACAGTGAGAATTTATTTCTTACCCTTTTTGAAATATATTACATCATTCTATAAGTTTTGCCCTTCCTGTTCTGTAACCTCTGCTCACTTCCTTCCTTATCTGAGCTTTTTATAAATTCACATATTTTAAGGCCAGAGAGGATTATCAGATTTGATCTATCTTGAATATCACTTAGGTAGCAGACTGATTGAGTTTTAGCGATTGCTTGGAGAGTTATTCACCTTAAACAAAGAGTCTCAAATGAAGGAGAAGCTGCCTTTTGCCTCAGGGAGATGGTTCTCATGGTGTCACTAGTCTGATTCTCACTTCCTTTTCCTGCTTTTTTTTTCCTTGCCTTTTTAGGCTTCCCGCTTGGCTCTCTCCTCAAACCAAACCAATGATGTCTTCTTTCTCTGTTGTTTAATTTCTTCTTTCTGCCTTTTTCTGTTAACCCCTCTACACAACTCTCATCTTTACTTGAATGCATCTTTTATCTTCCTTGTTCCAATAAAGAAGAGGCATTAATAAATATTCCTGC
The DNA here is from genome assembly GCF_031753505.1 of Anomalospiza imberbis. Lineage (NCBI taxonomy): Eukaryota > Metazoa > Chordata > Aves > Passeriformes > Viduidae > Anomalospiza > Anomalospiza imberbis. The sequence goes on along the minus strand of NC_089688.1, from coordinate 8,251,777 downwards.
TTTTTGGACCTTTCCTTTCTGCTCTGCTCTTGTTCTTTGATGTTTGGGTCCATGTGTTGGCCAAGGCAGGGCAGCTGCACTCCTTTTAAAGTTTCCTGGAAGGCATTGTTAGAAATGGTGTTTTCATTGAATTGTTTCCGTGTTCATCTGTTTTCATCTGAATGTGGGAGCATGGCACAAGGAGAAACAGGCTGCTGTGTGGCAGGATCTTGTAGCTTTAATGAAAGGAAAGGGACACTGGCAGAAACATTGTCATAACACTCATCGCAATGTAAGAGGCTTCAAAGAAAGACTTTGGAAATCTTTTACAAGAGCCACTGATTGTGGTTCTTTTACTGCATGTAAAAGCAAATGAATCATGCAAAGGTCACAAAAGAGCATTTTTGGTTCTGAAGTTTTTGCCAACATTATTGCTGAAAATCTGCGAAGTTGTCTTCATCCTGGTCTTTGGGATTTGTACACTGTCATGAACCATTCTGCTCAGCTGGCTGTCCTGCGTTTCTTTCATGGCCCTTTTACAGTGACAGAAGTTCTTTTATAAGGAAATATCCTTTTCTGGGTTGCACAGTCTATACTGAGAAGTGATCTTGTACACAAAGATTTATTAGCAGAGTCTCTTAACTTGTGCCTTCATTTTAGTCAAGAAAATTACTTTTGTGGAAAAAGAAGAACAAAAGCAATGAGTCAGGAAAGGGTGTGGGGGGGCTGAATTACTATTGATAAATATTTAGCAAACTTTCAATAAAGGTGCACTAGAGATCCAAGATTAAAATGTATAAAATATACAATTTCTATATATAAACAGTGAGTTAGTGTAGGACCTATCATGCCAAAATTAAGTGACTTACTGCATGGGAAAAAAATGGTGAGATATTTCTCTTGTTCTTTTTCATATGTTCTTTAACATTTCTTTTTTCTTTCTGTTACCAGTTTGGTTTTGATTTTTTTATTAGCCTGATTTCACTTTTTTCCCGCATCAGGTCAGATACAGCAGCTGCTGAGGAGTTGCAGCAGAAGTGACAGTTGTGTACACAAGTGCTGTACTGTAGGACTTGCTCCAGCTTGTCTGCAGCTGGCTTCCTAGAGAAAGTGCTTCTTTTTCTCAATATTGCTTCTTCTCCTGCTATACACCCTTGCTGGTCTTCCAAAGCATTGTGTGTGGAAGGCTGGTCATCAGGAGATTTGATGCTTTTATGTGTGTAATCTTTTGAGAAAATGCTGCTGCATTGCTGCTTGAGAACAAAACTGCAATCAGGATACTAGAAGCTGCTTTTTCCCCAAACATGTTCTTTTTTCAAGGTGTCTCGGTCTAGACAGACCTGTAAAATGCACACTGCAATGCCACAATGGACTCTTATCCCAGCTGATTGCTGCATCAGATCTGCTGTGATAGAGTTTTCCTGTGGCATTTCACTTGGTAGCAGTAATGCTCCTAGTATTTGGCAAATGGTATTTTATGTTCTAGGATCACCTCAAAATTATTTGATTTCAGCTTTGAAAGTCTTCCTAGCTTGCTAAGAGCAGTACAGGTAGAGAAATGATGCTATTTCCATCTGCATGCTGGAAAATGCAAGTGGAGTTGAGAATGTGTGGGATAAATTGTGAGCACCTCTGTGAAATATGATCATCATGTAGATGCCTGATAACTGTCAGTGTTGATCTCCTGGGCTGCTGATGTACTGATCTGGCTGAGATCAAGGTAAGTGTTGTACTTGTGAGTTATGTTGCTGTGCACTGAACTGCACAGAATGAAGGAACTGTGCTTTTGAAAGGATAAATGGCTATTACTTTTTTCCCAAGTATCTTATCACTTATATCAGCACACAGTAAAGCATGAGTCAAGAATAGTTTGGTTGGATATTAAACATTCCCCTGCCATGACCATATACTGTTTTTTCAGAAAATGTTTGCTTCAATTTTGCAAAATAGTGAATCTGGATTACATTATTGTTTTTCACTTGTAGCTTTGAATACAGATTTATGCAGGTATGATTAATTGCTTGCTTAATTATTTCAGAGTAATTTCATGCAGATTTCATAACTCAGGGCAGTAGAAAAACTAAATAAACATTTGTTTAGAAGTAAATACAATAGAAATTACAATAGAAGCACTGAGTTAATTCTGATGGCAGGAGGAAGGGGAGAGTTTTGTCTTCCCTATGTTTGAGAATCATCTGACTTGTCAGGTGACACTTTGAACACTCTAAAAACCCTCTGATAATTTTGTTAAAAGTCCTTTTGTAAAATACTAGAATATCCCCTATATTTCATTAAAGCCTAATTTAATAAGCCGCATTAATAGAAAGTGTAGATTTGTTTTGAAAGCATTTTGCTGCACAGCCCTATAGAAAGAATTAACTCTCTGACTTTTTCTCAAGAACAGCAGAGAGGAAACACTAAGTCCTGTATTTCAATCTCTTTTAATGCATGATTGCATATAATCAAAGTATCAAAGAAAGAAATGAAAACTGGCTTTGACCGTGTGTTGATTCAGCACAAAACTTTTAAGTAATGCTGGAAGTGTCACTGGCAAAGTTTACTGGAAGGAAATTGAAGCCTGAGGTTTCCTGTGCACAAACTGAGGTGATCCTTGTTCTGAGCACCCTTGGCCAGCCTATTGTGCTAATTGTGTTAGTCCCTTGATGCAATCTGCTAGTGACCAGAGTCACAGAGAAGCCAGCTGCACCTTCCCGAGAATAGCATCACTATTTCTGGCCTGGCCAACTGAAGCCCAGGGCACAGATTTAACTGGTGATTGGCCCTGAGCCCAGAGCTTACACAATGTGTTACAATCACCAGTCTCCTCCCCAAGTATTCTCTGATCTTCCTATTTTCTTAATTTAAAGAAAGACACCGACTTGTTCTCCTGGCTGTTCATATTTTCCACTTTTTCTTGGCCATATCAAGATCAAGCAGGTAGAAAGTTTGGATCTCTGAGGTCCATTCAAACTGGAAGACCTTATACACATATATGGTGTGTTTTATCCTGAGAAAGATGACATTACTTACATGTGCACTGGGACAACAAAATACTTTAGATTTTCTTTGGGCAATAGTAAATATATTACAAAATAATTAGGCAAAAAAAGAAGCTTGGACACCAAATGAAAATAAAAATAATAACTGAAGGTATAATTCTGAGAAAGTAAAGGAGGTAATTCTCAAATGCTGCTGAACTAAAGAGCTGAAGAACTTTAACATGGTGGAAGTATGAGAATTCTTTAAGGAAACAATATACACACACATTAACCTGGGTGAATAATTGCTTTAGAAGTCCCTGTGGTGGAGGGGCAGAGGGGAGAGAGAAATGGTAATCCAGAGAAGGACAGACTTTATAAGTCTACGTCAAAAAGTGTGTTAGAATTTGGAGGAGGGGGAGGTTTTTTTTTTTTTTTGGAATGGTTTTGCATACATTGTTATGTATGTCAAAAAAAAAAAAAGAAATTGCATGAAAACAGATCTCATGTCTGAAGGCAAGGTATGCTAAACTAACTTGAGATCTTTCCTTGGTAACCCCACTAATTGCTTAGGTGCAAGAAATGCAGTGGTTCTTACATGTCAGTGTGTTGGCAAAGTTCTCTGTGCGATGTCATGTGGAAAACTGTTGGTTTCAAAGAGGGCTGATGTAGGAATGGCATCAGTGGCTCAAGAGCAAGGGGTAACCTGTTGTGCTGAAAGTGAAACGTATAGGTCAGAGAGCTGAGGGTTCTTTCTGGAACCAGTCAAATTCTCTTTACTGACTCTGTCATGAGGGATAGCATGGTGTGTTTGTATAATGCAGAATGGCTTGAGTTAGTGGGTATCTGAGCAGGCCCTCTCTGTGTGCAGTACCCATTCCTGCCTCAAAAACCAGGCTGGAGCAGCGGCCCAGCCTCTGAAACAGGCAGCTGGCCTCCCTCTAGGGCCTCCTGAGCTTCCTCCTGCTCTGAGTCACTGGTAATTTACTGTGACCTTTGCCATTGCTCTCTGCAGAAGAGCTGAATGGGAGCCAGGATGGAAAATGTGGAACTGACATATTTCTAACAAAAGTACCTGGGAACATCCGGATGAACATTTTCCATCACCTGTTTTGTGACATGTCTAGAAATAGACCTTCCATTTTTTCCTTTGTTAGGATATATGTATTATAGAGTAAGGAAGTAAGTACTCCAATATATTTTGAAAACAGGACTATTAATCTCTAATCTTCCTTAAAGGAATGTGTAACAGCTGGTATGCTGATGACAATGAAAAGATAAAAATAAACCAGCTTCATGACAAAAAAAAAAATGCTGACTGATTTTCTTTTGTGGAGTTGAATGTATCAACTTTTTCTTTTCCACGTGGGAGAGTTGTTGCAGGTGCGGCTTGCACAAAACCTGATAGGTATTATTAGAGTAAAAGAGCACTTTCATGTGGCAGAGTTCATAAAGAATGTAGATTGATGACATCTTTCTCTCAGGAAATTTATAATCAAAAGCGTAATCCCAACCCACGGGATTTTTCCTTCTCTGTACTGCTGATAAGCTCTTGAAGATGTTATCATGGGAGATTTAGATGACTGCTCTGTGCTTTAGAAGTACAGGAATGGGCAGCAAGGCATTATTGCAATAAATTTTAATGCATTTTAAAAGCAACCATTTGGGATGGAATGTTGAGGATTCAGTAAAATTCAGGTTGTTATCATCAGAGGAATTGTTTTGGTCTTTTCAAAGTCCCCTGTCTTGTCAGCAGTGTATTGTCAAGCTCTGTGAATTCATCAAGGGTATTGTGCTATTTGGTTCCTTCTCTTCCTATTCCAACTCCAGGAGTTATAACAGAATGTGATTGCTGTAACTCTTATTTTGTTGTTTATTTAACATAAGTATGTCCTGTGAGAGATGATTTTAGGGAAGTGAAAAACTTCAATGCTAGAAAATATATCTGTGAGATAAGCTAAGGGTAGAAATAATTTTGCATATCTCCCACAACTATATGTGTTTTTCCGGTAAGCGCTGCGGGTTTTGGAGTCCTTTTTCTTGGATGGTTGAGATTAGAAATACAGACTGCACAAAGTCATAAAGCTAAAAAGGGTAATATTGATATTAGGAAACACAAAAAGAATAAAATACCTTGGGGATCTCCCCTGCCAGTGAGTAACCAAAGGGTGGTGTGACATCATAAGTGTTTGCTGCATCCCTGGTTAAAAACAGTGAGGCAGGGCCATGCTAGAGAACCAGGGAATTCTCAGATAGCTGTGCAGTCTTTCTTTAGGTCTCTACATTTTTTTGAGGTGTATGCTTGGAGAGCGTTCCTCAAAGTGAATATTGGCTGCAGCATTTCTGCCTGTCAGCACCCCATGTACTCTGGCTCTGTAAAACCCACTGGGCTGCTCTGCAGCCACTTCCTTTTGAGAAGCTCTGAAGCACAGGTGGTGGTGCAGGCCACATCAGAAATGCATTCTCAGGTATGTGGGAAGGATGGCAGAACTCACATAGACCTCACTTAGGCCATCATTTAGCCTGTTGCTATCAGCTCCTGCTTTCCTGATGAATGTGAAAACCTCCCTGTGCTTCCTTGGGGTTACTGGTGCTCACCCTTTGCTTGTGTCTCACGGTAGCCCAGCCTGTAACCTGCAGCTAAAGCCACACTGTACTAGGCAGGTGTTCATACTTGGCTTAGGGAAGTGCACATTAGAGCCCAGGCTCCTTTCAGCAGCATCCAGATGAGCTGGAGCTGAGATGCTGGCTGGGGGCAAGGGGCAGCAAAGCAATGAGATGCCTGTATGCCTTTGCAGATTCCTTCAAGAGAGTCAGCTGTACAGGAGGCTGCTCCTTGCTGAGGCTGACAGGTATTTTGTCTGTAATACTCAGTGGAATTGCACATGATTAACCCATCCCTCCCTGCCCAGTTCCTGTGGAGAGGTTCACCAATGGTTACTCTCAAACACTGAGCACATCCAGAAATTATACAATAACAGTAATTGGATAAATAAAAATAACATAAAAACACATCAAGACCATGTCTGTACACATGAAGACCAGCTCCAGGAACTCACAGCACATGTGGGTGAAGTGATTACACTTCCTCTCTCACAACTCCTCTGTCCACAGTTTTTAAAAAGCCACAGACAGCATTTTTATGTTAGATCCATAGAGAGGAAGATAGTCTACTTTAAAATGTCTTTTTATGTTGAAGATACAGAAAGGTCATGGTAGTAATGGTGTGGTATATTTTTAAATATTTTCATGCATCAATTTACTTATAGACTCACCCCCCTTTTTTTTTTTTAATAGGAAAAGAAGCAGAACCAAGCAAAGAGAAAGTTCTCTTTGCTTGCTTCTGTCTCTTTTCTTATATGGGAGACTAATGCTACAGGAGTTGCTCCTTTATTTCTTTTTGTGGTATGGTTGCAATGTAGGTTACAGCATAGCTGGAGTTGTTTTTTTAGCTTTAGGGGACTCAGGTACTAAAATGTGAGTGGATCTGAGCACCCCATCAGTATAAACAAGCCTGAGCAGTTTGTGGGGACAAGCTGTAATTGCCACCTGTATTTTTAGTTCACATGTCACAGCCTATGCTAACGTCCCAAAAAGCACACCTAAGCCACCATGACAGAGGAGGAACCGCATGCCATGTGCGAGCCCAGATTAGGTGAGTTTGTGATGAAAATGCAGGATTTAACTCTACTCTGGTGCAACCTCAAGCAGGCATTTCCAGTGATAAGAGGCTTGTGAATGCCCGGAGGCAGATGAGAGCCTGCTGCACCTACTGTGATCATTTGATTTCTTGCTTGCCTGGGTTCTGGAGTCTGTAGGCATTTCATCAGTGACAGTAAAACTGCTGAATTCATTAAGAATGAGATGAGAGTTCTCCTCATGTATCAATGAAATTAAATGTAGAAAAGGGTGTTTATAAAGTGATAATAAATTTAAACAGACCCATAATTTGGCAGAAGGCACAGAACATGACACTATCACACAGCAAGATCACTGACTTTTGTTGTATGTTCAGATCATTCCTGTGCTTAGTGCAATTGGGTTTCCTTCATGCTTCATTTGCTTTAAAGAGCTGTATGTTTGTGGAAGTGAACATTAATAGTTCTGAAATTTCATGGAGCAGACATTCCTGATCACAGTGCACTATAGACTGCTTTTCCCAGAAGTGTCCTTCCTTATTTCTTGACTGTTGAGCCTCTAATATGCTTCGCAGCGCTCACAGGTTTCCTTTTGAAACCAGCTTAAAACAAAAGATAGGTGGGTATATTTTTCTTGCAAGCTCACTTTTTTTCCCCCTCATGCCTGGCTTAAGCCCTTACCTAGCCTGTTTCTGCACATTATGTATTTTTCATTTTTCCCCTCTGCTTAATTAAGTATCTCTTGATTGAAAAAGCAGCTGCTCCAACTGAACACCCTGTACAACCTCTCTGCCTTCTCCAGAAAGGACAGACATCATTCATAAAGCTACAGTTAAAGTCGTAACTGAGCCAATGAAGCAGATGAATAAGGTTCTAGCCTTAACTTCCAGGGGTTTTTGAATATTTTTAAAGTCTGAGTAGAAATATCTTGATTGGATGGAGTCAACAGAGCAGAATAGCTGCTGTATCAGGAATACACACTGAAAACTCCCGATCTTTTCACCAGTTTGCCAGGCACAAAATGTTCCCTTCTAGCATATGCCCAGGATGTCCCTGTCTTCATAGAACTGGGCATTTGTGCCCATGTCAGCTTAGGCTTGTTTGGGGATCCCAAACTAGTGCTTTCTGAGAGGCACAGCCTCGCTGCTGCCTTGCTGGCAGTGCCAGGCAGCGCTGTGACTTTGGGCACTGGATTGGTCCCCATTGCCCAAAGGAACAGGGCACACCTGTGGCTGCAGGCCTGGGGCTGGTGTCACGCCCTGGCAAAGAGGAAACTGAGCGGGCTTTGTGCTTGTAATCACTTGTCCCTTTTTTCAAACTAGAACTTTGCCTCCCGATGGGTTAAAATGACTGTTTGTGCTTTGTCTCTTTGGATCGATGTGTCCTGCTTACTTTCCACTGCAGTGGAACAGCCTTGGCAGAGGGGACAGGGAGGGGGTGGACCTAAAGCAATAAAAATGAAGCTTGACAGGGGTGCAAGCAGGCTGAGAAGTTGCTTCCCCCCAGCTGAGATGTGTAGATGTTTCACTGACTGTACAGTGAATAGGCAAACTTATTATTTCTGTAAAGCCCTTTGCAGAAAGCACGCGAAAAATAGGGCTTGTGCTCAAGAATCTGCTTACTTAAAGGCCTAATCTGGGAGCTGTTGAGGGAAATAAGAAATTTCCAGGTCAATACGTGTCAGGAGAGAGATCTCATGGCTTCATCCATGTTATGTGCTAATGATGTGGGTTACAGGAATGGAATTGCACACGTGTTAAATTTAGATGCATACAGAAAATGTTAACACCTTTTAGCTTGTCTGACTGGTGGCAATGTGTGATTCAGTTTCTTTTTGTGTTTGTCTCAGGAAAAATTAAATGCTGGTTCCTTCCCTTGCTGCTGCATCCTGGTGGGAATGGTGTGCTGCATGCAGTTACCTGTGCACCTAAGAGAGGGCACCGTCTACCATGTTCATAATTTATTATTTCCATGGCAACTAGAAACCAGTGTCAGTCTCAGCATATTTCCCCAGTATAAACTTTGTGTTTCATATAGCACCTGAGTCAGGCTAAGGGAGGGGAAATTGTCTGTCAAAGAAATATAGCTGGGTTCTTATTAGACTGCGATCTATCATGTTGAAATCAGTCAAAGGTTTTCTTCAGACTGTGCATGGATTACTGGGTTCAATTATTTTATCTGACAGTGACATTTATACTGCAAAGGTCAGCAAAAAAAGAAATCAATACATTTTAAAGGATAAAAATCAGTGATAAAAGAACCCCACCGATCTGAAACTCATGCTTTAAGCAGCAGATATTGCTATTAGTGCATTTGCTGAAAGGCATCTACCAGTTTTTAAGGGCAGAGGTTTTTTTTTTATTAGAATTAAGGGAATTTCTCTAGAGAAGTATATGGAGAGAAAATTCAGTTATATTGACTTTGGAGGCAAACAAGTGGAACAGGGTTGTAAATTTTAAACATCACTAGAAAATACCCTGCCATTGTTAATAATGCTTTAGTCTGTGTGATTTGATTTGTGATAATACGTTTTTATATACTTACAATATATACATTTTGAATTGCAAATTGGCCAGGGGTTTTCTTTATGTACTCATTTTTGTTCATGCTGAAATGCAGTCATAGTAATTAACTTGTTGCTGGAAAAATGCAAGATGTCTAGATGGAAAGTTAACTTTCTGGTGGACAGCTGTCTGTCCAGCCATTATAATGAAAACTCCAAGTTAGGTTGTCTAGGATTTGGAAAAGACAGGTTAATGTTAATTACTCTCACTTTGCCTTTTTCAGTGTAGGTAGGGCAGTGTGTCTTCTACACCCACTAACATGCTGAGTTAAAATCTGCTGGGCTATTTACATAGTGGCTAATACCTCCCAACTCCTGGTTTAGAGAAACCCAGTATGGGGCATTAGAGGGAACTAATCTTTTGTCCCAGAAATAAGCTTATCTGAACAAACGAGACAGTCTTCATGCTGTTCCAGCTTCAATTGCCCTGCCAGTGTCCCCTGCAGGTCTGCTGTAAAACATTGACATCACTGGCAATCAAGCATCTTTCATTTATCCCAAACTGGCTTGAAAGTCATCACAAATTTGCGTGAAAGTTAACCCAAGAGAATTAGGAGCCTGACGTGGCAGAATTGTTGAGGTCAGAATTGGAGTGTTTTGGCAATGTTAGTATTATAGAATCCTTTTTGCTGTAACAGGCCCTTTTGATCAGCCAGCCCAGCTGTGAGGGGCCTCCCTTCAATGTGCTGCCCTTTGGACCGTTCTGACACCGCTACACAGGACGGCTCCGCCTTCAGCAATTTATCCCCTATTATCCACAGATTCTCTGAGCTGACACGCGGATTGTCTTGTGGAAGGACTATAGAGAATTGTGTAGTTCTTATTCTGAAAATGATTTCAGAAGACAAAGTTTAGCTGATTAGATTATAGAAGTGACCCAGCTGAAAATAGTAAAACATGAATAATGCCAAATTCTTGGTGTATTTGAATTACTTTCAAATGTCTGCTCAGACTGTCAAAAAGCTTGGTGGGGGGAGTACTTCTTTTTTGTGTCTGTGATTATTTTGCTCTCTGACCAGCAGGTTTAAACCTCCGGACTCAGGGCTAGATATTTCTGCCCTTGTGTTGTACATATGTACAGATGAAGAGGTTACAGTTACCTTTCTGTCAGAAGTAAGTGCTGCAGAGGTACCAGAAAAAAAGTAAACAGAATGACAGTTGCTCTTTTTAAGTCAGATTTGATTCATTAAGTGAGTAGTCATCAAAGTGCACAAATGAAAAATTACTTTGCTGGAGGGAAAACCCTTAATTTTTGGCTCAATGAAATGATTAGCAGAGGACTGCAGATAGCGATGGATTAGGTCCTGAATATGTTCAGACTCTGGCATTTCAGAAGGTGTGCATAGCTTCAAGACAGTCTGGCATTTTGTTTTCTTTCTGTTAGCCGGGTTATTAGCCAGTCTAGAATGCGCTCCTTTCTTCTTCATTGAACAAGAACATGCTCTTTCTTTAGAAAGAAATAGTTCTTTAGGTTTGCATCATATAGGGAAAAAATGAGAGGGGAGATGCATCTGTAGAGGTGGAAACCATGTATTATGTGGTAGTTACTGTACTTGGACTTGTTTTCCAACTTTTCTTCTTCACCTTCTAGTGCTTTTTCTGCTGTTAAAGAGCAAAGAATCATAAAATGGCAACTTTGCTGAACATCCCTCTGTCACGGGAGAATTTTTTCTGCTTCAGAATCTGATGAAACCCTGAAAGCTTGAACATTTGACAAATTGGGTCTTTCCCAGTGAGGCAGCAAGTGGGGATTGACTCCTTGTAACTTACAAATTTTGCATAAAGTCGGTTTGTTTAGAGACTAAAATAAGTAAATTCATATATTCCCAATAATTTATTTTCTAAGTATAGAAAAATATTATGTTATTCTGAAAGTAACTGGAGAGCATTAATTACCCTTTACATTATTAAGGACAATGTTTTATCCATCACCATCTTAATCTGGATTTCCATGGACCCTTAGAGAGTGCTTGGAGTATATGATTAATACCACTGTTTAATCAAGCTGTGACACGTAGAGTAGAGTTTTGTCATGTATGGCTCTGTGAACTGAGGTTCTCTTGAACTGGTTTTGTATAACCTGTGAAAATATGGGGACAGTAACTCCATATACTTAAAAATAGCTGGTTTTTGATGTCTGGGGTGTCTACAGTGGCCACCTACACCATCTTCCCTTAGGCCCCCACAAAACAGGCAGGGGTCACTTGTAGACCCTATGTTTTATCTCAGATGTCATGAGACACCTATTTGTAGATGTTTGAATTGCTTCTAAAGGGTCTGATAATCAAAAGCTTCAGTTAAAGATTGGAAACAGATGGGGATAGTTAATTAGCCTTTGTCTTACTGTTGGCTTTTTTTTTTTGTTTGGTTGGTTGTTTTGATTTTTCTTTTGTGTGGAAATTAATTTTAGATACTACAGAAAATACTGAATGTGTTCCATAAGTAAAAATTCCAAGTAATAGGAGTATTTGGTTCTTAGATGTGATATGACTGCGTAATTTCTTTGCTCTTTGAGGTGCTCTGGATTTTTCCATAACATTTGAATGAACGTCCAAGTATCTTGAGAATATGGTTTGAATTTTGGACTCTGAGCAGCTCCAGGCTTTTTTGTCATTACTCCTGATAAAGTTGGCAGTAATGTCTCAAAGAAGGTGCAAGCCATGAGTTTTTCTGTGCCTCTTCTGGTGGTGGCTGTGCAAATGGAAGCGTGGCAACCCTAAATGAAAAGTCCTGACATTGTGTGCAGTAGTACTCACTTTGGGCAGCATAATGTGGTGCTGACCTCTCTTCACAGAAGTTTTTGTGGCTCTCTGCACCCTTGGTAGGCCTGGAAGGGCATGGAGTTAGTGTAAGTCCTACCACTGCACTGGGGCATGTAGAGCAGCTGAAGGCCATAAGTGAAAGCAAATTCTTGCAGTTCTCAAAATAACTTCCACTGGAAATTTAATTGCATGGATCATAGAGAGCAACAACAGAATTTAAGAGGATTCTCTCAAACAAGGGACAAATGTCAAATATTTCCAGCTGTAGAATGTTAAATAGCAAGTGGTTTATTATAGCCATTCAAGTTAGAAAATGGCAAATGTGTCACACCTAACATTAGCTTTTTTCTTTCCTTCTTTTGTCCTGCTCTCCTGTTCTTCAGGGGAATGCTACTTCCTTGCTCTGATGTATGTTCTGTTCAGAGCACACAGTGTACAAGGATGCTGGCTGGCTGACTACCTTGTTCCGTCTCAGGGAAAGAAATACAAAGAAAACATCCTTCCAAATCTGACATGCTCATCATGCCAAAAAGGAAAGATATGTTTTGAAATAACAGCTTAAACTAGGAAGGAATACAAAAGAGAGCATTGGCGTTTGAAACTTCTCCAACTTAATAATACTGCTACAAAGTCATTTTATAGATCGCTTGCACACCACAACCCATTTAAATCAAAGTGTTGTCCACCTACTAGAAACAAAGGAATTAATCTAGATCATCAGCTGTTGTGCATTTACTTGTGTGATTTTGATGGAGGCTGAATAGGTGTCTTGTAAAAATCTGGAAGGGAATAAAAGTCAGGGTAAATGCTTAGCCTCAGGCAAGGACACTTTATTGGAAGATTTTTATAATGCAGTCCAATAAAATTTTATTTTTATTTGGAATTCTTATTGTAAACAACATTGTAAGGTATTAAAGAAAGAAGAGATAACCTACCAAACACTGTTTTCTAATAACCACAGTAGAAGGAGACCCTGTGGAGGTAAGAAAGCATGTTGCTAGAGAGACACTAGAAAAAAAATAAAAACAAAAATCCCCAACCCAACAATACTTTTTTGATCGTTAAATTAAAAGGATGGTGAGACGTACTCTATTGGTTTTGTTTAGAAATATATGGTTGGCACGATTCTCTGCACCTCTTAATAGTGAGGGTAGACTATGTTAGAGCTTCCTCTTGTCATCATTACATTAGTGGTAATGTGGACATGAATATAAATAATTGCATTGAAAAGTGGCATATGCTTGCCTACTTGGCAAGATGAGGGACTGTTTTACTCTTTGCAAGGTGTTCATTTCTGAAGTGAGTAGATGCTGGAAGCAAAGGCCTTTGGAGGTGTGTGTTTGCTGCACGTGCCCGAGGAAGGCTGGGAGCTGCCCTGCCCACAGTGAGGCAGGCAGGTGTGTGAGTGCATCGTGCGTTTCCTGCAGTGCAGCTCAGGCTTCACTCTATGCTCTTGCTCTTGACTGCTTGACTAGGGGAAGAGCCATAAGCCAAGTCACACCCACTGTTTTCCAGAGTTCTGGGGTGTCTTCAGGTAATTCGGCAGTTTCTAGAGAAAGTTGGTGTTAGGGTGAGATCTGTGTCTGTTCCCAGCCTTGGAGGCTGAATGGATTGGAGGAGAAGATACAAATTTCTCTTATAGACCACCCATGGATGCTTCCAAAGTCCGGTATCACATGAAGACAGTGCTTCCTGCCAGGCCCTGGTCATTAGTAAAAGACATTTTAAAAAATCTTATTGCACCTGTTAAAGCAGAGGTCCAATTTTGACACTTCTAAAGAACAAAGAAGTGGGTATTCCTCTAGCTTTTGAGTCTGACCACAGTTTGCATGGCTCCATCACAGTTCTATCACTAGGAACTTTTGTGAATGAAAAACTGGAATTCTGAGTTGTAGGGTAGGGGTGTGGAAAGTGAAAGTCCTACCTCAATGAGCCACTGCCACCTTCAGAGCACTGCAAGTATTTGCTGTAGTAACTAAACCGGCAAAGTGTGTTGTGGGACAAGGTTAGTTTGTTAAAATTGCATTTAGTTTTATGTACATATCTCGCTAAAGAGATCTTCACACTGTCAGTCCTGTCACTGTCTCAGTGCTTGCTGTTTCCTCAGCAGTATGAAGGCTGGTGCAGGCAGCTGTCTAGCTCTGACATCTGTCTTGTTTGCCTGTAAGGCACCGTGCACACCTGGGGTATGAGCTGAGTAATAAAATGGTAATAACTGTGATTAGAAGCAGTTGTCATGAAATCACAAACCCATTGAATATTGCAAAAACTTCCATTTAGGCATTTGCATATATATGTGCAGAAATGTGTGTGAGCAAACACAAGCAATCTGGATGATGTATAATTGGTAGGGTGTGGAGAGGAACACATTGGCTTGAATAAAGCAAAGCAAAATTTATGACCAATATTGTTTGTAAAAGCTCTCTAAACACATTTCACAAAATTTGAGTTGTATGTTTTTCAAATGTGCTAAATGTTTATATACTGCTTTCCTATGTACTGAAACACGGAGTCAGACAGACTGTGTACAGATCTAATTTGATGTGAAATGTATGCATCTACCAAGGAAGGTATTGTTTCATTTTATGAGGTCGTTCCAAACATAGAAGGTGATTTTATTTGGTTTTGTTCACTTCTCTACTTGTTTAGCTGTGGGTTTAGCCCTCAGAGGCAAACTGAAATTCTCAGCACTGGTTTGACTTTGAAGCAATTAAACTAAAAAAATCAGTAACATGTAGGGATCTACTCCATGAGACAGTGCTGTGTAAGTAATGCAATAAAGTCTTATTATATTTTGCTGGTGTCTGAGAAGTTAAGATCCTTTCAATTTACTTTCAGCTCTGTTTTGGGTTTAGTATTAAAAACACCTGAGGGTCTGTAAATACATACAGTTGCCTTTTAGTTTTTCCTGCTGATGATTTCTGAGTGTTTTTTGATTTTTTTTTTCTTCCTTTTAATGTTTTTTTTTTTTTTTTTTTTGAGTCATTCACATCGAACTTGTTGATAAATAGTGGTTTACTCCCCCATGAAAACCTTGGGTTAAGCATTTACCTATCTTTGATTCATCCAAATAGTATACAGGAATCTTCTGATAATTAGGCCAGTTTGTAACAGCTCATAAAGATTTTTATAGCAGTTTTTACTACTGAGGTGGATTTCTGGCTCGGCTAACTCCAAGTACTTTAAACAACTGGTGTGAATTAGAAAATTCCATATTCTTCAAATGTCTATGTGTTTGGTCTGAATACTTCTGTTATTTTAGAAATAAGATACAAACTCTTTGATGTATGAATGCTCTTTAAAATTTTCATTTGCAGCACTGACCATTCTATTATGAACTGGATAACTTCTTCTCCTTACAAGGCAGTGATAAACACTAGTGTTTGAAGTATGTGACACAGGTTTCATCATCCATGTGAGTTTTACTTCTACTAAAAAAACTCATAGTAGAAATTAACCTGGAACTAAATATAGGTTAGACCCTTAACTGAGCTGAAGAAATGAACTTTGTACAAAATGATCCTTGTGGATCAAAACTGAGGCAAGGACAAGAGTACAGGAGCAGCTTGCATTAGAGCAGTTTATGCTGTTTTTGTTCAGGGACTAAGCGGGCATTTTTAACCTTTGAATGCTGTTTTTTTGGATTTTCCTAGTTGAGATTTGAGAAGCACTGATCAATGTCATGACTTTTAAAAGAGTCACTTGAAGCTCAGTAGTTTCCTCTAATCTTGGGCTGCAGCCTGACACAATGCAACATTTGCAGTTTGACGTGGTGGGTTAATGCGAAACTCCGGATCAAGATGGGGACTAAGTGGGTTGAAGCATTAAAATAGGTTGAAATGTGGGGAAAAAAAAATTCCTCTCACCCTTTTCCGAAGTTTTGTGCTGCTGTAATGAGTGGCTGCTGTTATAAATTCTTCACCTGAAGTCGTAGCTGTCACTTAGTGGCATCATTGGCTAGAGCTAAAATAATGACTGTGTCAAAATACAGAAGTGTAACTACAGGGGAGGGAATCAGCAGCAGCAGATTGCAGCTTGCCTCTTAAATCAGATACAATTGTTTTGCAAATGTCCTTTGCAATATTAATAATTTAAGAGCCAAACTGTGGTTAAATGCTTGGGAAATGCTAGAACCCTTCAATGTCCTTTTAGGTGAAATTGTTTGTTATTTGTTTCCCTTGAACTGTCAGTAGTCTCTAATATATGTGTGCTGGTTTGTATCCCAACCTGCCAAGCAGAAGAGGCATTTTGATAAACTCAGTGAAGCTTTGGTCTTTCGGAGGAGGTTGCTGTGTAATGCAGTGAATGGATTTTGTCTTTGGAGGGGAGAGTTTTGGCTGCTTCACGCTGCAGCCTTCAGAGTGGACAGGGTAGACAGTCAAATGCCATCTCCTGTTAGACATCTGGTCAATCATGGCCCACCCATCCTCCGAGCTGGAGAGCTGCTCCTGCTAACAGAGCCTCCCATTTTGTGCAGTGCAAAAGGATTTTTCTTTTTTTTTTTTTAATTCAGGTGCACATTGAAACACACTTAGTGTGCTCTGGAAGGTGAGTGCCTTATAGGCAACGTAATTTGAATCCAGCTGTGAAGATGTTTTGCAAAAGGCAACACAGACACACAGTCTTGGTCAAACTGAGGAACTTCTCTGATTGCCTCAGGTGTATTATTCTTCTTCTAATAGGGGGCTGACTGCTAACTGCAAAGAGGAATTGGAATATATGCATGAAATCAGATCAGGGCAGAGCTTACAAAACTATATCTATCATTTCTAGTTGTCAAATGGTATGTGCTTGTCTTCTTCTGTTTGAAGTCAGCATTGTTCTTCTGCACAAAATCTGAATGCTGTCAGAGAACCATAGAATATGATCTATCATGCTGACACAAGCAGTTTCTTTCCTTGAGAAGCATGTTTTTCTTACACAAAGATAATGGCACCAATTTTAGTTCTGTATTTTGGCTTTAGAGTCTCAGTGGGCTGTGGGCAGAGGTGATTTGGGGCCTGAATGAGAGTTAAAAATACAGATGGAGCAAGACCAGGAGGTAAGGTAGGAGGCCAGGAAGCTCTGGAAGGACAGGGATCTTGGTAAGGATGAGATTCAGTAAAAAGATAAAGGAGCACAGGCTGGTGGGGGCTGGGGAAGGCTCCAGAAACTGAAATCCACAAGGTGAACTGGTGTTTGTCTCCATTGCTCAATCTTTAACCTCAGGTTTCTGTGCTGGTTCACTACTGAAAAGAAAAAACGTAACCCTTACTTTTGTAGCCAACCCACCTGCCCCAAGACAGGAAGATATGAGCACCTGTGAGACAACTGCAAAATTGCAAGTACATTTTTTGGTGCTTTGGTGCATCTATTCTCTGACTCCCTCTGAGAGGTCATCCTCATGGTTCTCTATCGACGTTTTGATCTGTCCCAGTTTGTTCAGAAGTTGACCCCTAAGTCTCTGACCTAAACTGTTCTGTGTGGAAGGCTTGCTGCAAGACACTTCTTCCCCCTGGCACCTTTCCAGCCTGGGAAGATCCACTACAAGGTGTGCTCCTTCTAGCACTGAGGAAGTGAGAAAATACAGATGGGGATTTTTTTGTCCCTTTCCCAGCACATTTTGGTAGTTTTTCTTCTGTGAGTTCTTTGTGCTACAAGACTCATTGGACGCTATTGAAGCTAGTGCTTAACCTTAGGAATAACTAGTTTGGATACTGGGGACCACAGTAAACTGCATTTAAGCAAACTAGGAAACTGGAAAGGTTGTCTTGTATCTGGAGACAAGCTCCTCAAATCAAGTTTATTTCCAACAGCAAATATTATGCAAATATAATCTGTAATTTCTTTTTTTTAAATTCACAACTCCTCTCTTACCTGGAGTGGGTAGGTCCTCAGCTGCAAAGTTGCATTCTGCAGTTGTGTGTGCATTCTCTGCCGTTGTATTTGGAAGAGAATGATCTGGAAGCAAGAGTTAGGCAGACTTTAGAAGCAGAGGTCAGATTGACCTTTCCCTGTGTCTGAGCTATCCTTGCTCCAATGTACTGTTAGAGCAGTAATTGAATGGATCTCACAGTAATAATAGGAAGTGAATCATGCTTTTAAAAAATTTTTTTTAACTCTCCACCAGCCTGAAAAGAAATTAATCTGGCAGGAATTGCATGTATTGCCTTTTTCTCTTTCTCCTGAGTTCCTGCCTTCCATGATTACCATGACAGGGCATAAAAATATGAAAGAGGAAGGAATCCTTCTGAGCTCCTGTTGTGCATGCTGCACGTTGGGATCATGGCAGTCCCACAGGGGGAAGTGGAGTGCATGGGGAGGGGAGTGGGTGTGAGCAGTGATGTGCACAGGTCTGGGACAGGTGACTGCATAGCCCTGCTTCCCTGCTCTTGAAATGGTATTGTCCTGTCTGAGGCACTGCATAGCTCAGTACTGTAGAGAAAAATGGGTATTTTTCTGTTAAGTCTGACCTCATTTTGGGGAAAGAGACAGGGAGAAAAGGGAGATTGATTTAGTCTCTGTGTATGTGCCATATGCTGAGGGAGCATTAGTCTGCACCTGTGAGGTAGCAGAGGTTGAAAGATGTGAAGCCTGAGTTGGTGGAGTGATGGGGGAAGGTATGGGGGCTGTAAAACAATTTGTTCAGGAAGCACATGCAACATGTTGCACTAAGGGGTTAATCTAATTTTATCTGTGTTACTTGTTTACTGAATCATTTGGTGTGGTCCTGTTTATCTTTGGGATAATGCACTATAGAGGGTGTTTTTCTATCACTACTGAAAAGTGGTTACATGCTCAGAGACTGTTTCACAGCCAGCAGTAAGACCTGATGTGGTCAGACAGGTGATATTAGCCCCACGTTTTCCAACCTCTGCCTTCATTTCTAAATGTACAAATCAGTGGAAACTGTAGAGCTAAGCATTTGCGAGCTAGTGTTGAAATCTTCAGGATTATGTGTTTAAGCTAGCAAAAGGAATTTTCTTCATGAATGCTGGACCAGCATGCTTGAAATAAGCAAACAGGAAGGAATCATCAAATAAATTATTGGGATGTACTGGGTGCCATGGTGACAAGGACAGCATAAATGTTTTAGTTCAAATCACTAGTTAGTTGCAGAATTCCTGGAGTGTGCAAGGCTTTTCCAAATAAATAAGTTTTTTAAGAAGAAACAGTTTAAAAAGTAGATGTTCAGGGGCCTTATTAAAAAGGGTCCAATCAGTGATGAGCTCTGTATATTAACTCCTAGATTTGTTCCTAAATGATGAAATGTATACATGGAACATAGAGCAGGGTGTCTCAGCAGCAACCTTCCTGGGCCAGGATGGCTGATAGATGAATACCTGATGCTGAAGGAAGGGAGATTGTTACTTGGGCAGGTTGAGGTTGTGACGGCTTGTGGCTGCCTACAGAGTAACCCAAGAAACAGCAGCTCAGTGTTAGTTATGTCACTGATGCTGCTCCTTCTGGCGGTAATATTTCCTTCCAGGAGTTTGTCAGTGTAGGACTATTTTTGGGAACAATCCACTAGAAATTGCACACTGAGCCAAAGTCAGTAAGGTAATAAGCAGATAACAGGTCTGTCAAGTGGCCCAGTTTACCCTTTACTTTTCCTGTTCCATCTAAAATAGAAAAAACAGTGAATGAATCATGGTATTTGATTGAGGGGAGCTTAAAGACCTTGAGAGTTTTTTCTCCTTAGCAGAGAGATATCTTTTTGATTCTGTACAGTGTAGTTTTCAAAATGAGGACTTTATTGCTCATATTGCTATGTTATTTTTCAAAGTGGGTGCATATAACTTTTGAAAAGCTGGGATCTCACAAAATCCCTTCATTTGGTGAATTTAATGCAACTTTGATTAGTCAAACAAGCCTTGTGCTACCTTTCTGCAAACTTCTCGTAGTTGTAGAATTGGATGCTCTCCTAGGGACATCTTTACTGAGTTTCCACCTTGCTGAGGACAGGTCTAAACACTGTGGTGCAAAACTGTTGTGGGCTTTGCACTGCAAGAATGGCAAAAGCTGAAGAGTGTGCACTGAGCAATGTCCCAGACAGTTCAGGTGCCTTTCTGTTCAGTGCTACAGTGCCATGAGGTGGTACCCACTGATAACAGCTGAAATCCCACTCATTCTGCATTGGGGGTCGCAGTAGCCCTTGTTTGTCTCAAAGTGCTGCTGAGTTCCCCAGCATTAAATAACTGTTACCAGACTTCCTTTTGAACTTCTTAAAGTAACACAAAAATGTGGTGAGAGAATGCCTGTGTGTGTATAGATGTGTATAAATTATATACATGGGAGTGTATTAATTTTCTTGTTTTGTGTGCATCTGTAATTAATGATGAGATTTCTCCTAGGTTTCTGGCTTTCCTGTAAGCAAGACTCATGTCAGGAAAGTGTTGTAGTCTGAGAGGATAAAATTCTAGTTTTAGAAATTTCTAACTTTAGAAGTTCCTGAAAGTGCAGCAAAAGGTACAGGTGGGTAGATACCAGGAACTTGCACACTGGCAGATGAAATTGGTGGTTTTGGTGTAGCACTGAAAAAGAGCGGAGTGGAAAATGGAGAGGGAACAGCATGAGGAAGGACACTGCTCCAAGCTTGAGCTAACAGATTATCACTTGTGCTGCTGAAAGTTTTCCTCACAGGGTGGATACAGTCTAGCAGGAAAATAACCAGAATTTTTTGTGGACTGGAAAAAGTGCAGTGGCTGTTAGAAAAGCTCCAAAGGGTACATATTCAACATCAGAAATAGGAGAATAAATCACAGTGTTGACAGAGAACGGTAAAAATATTACAAAGAAGGGAGCAGCTACTTTTTGGCTGACCCAATGAACAGACGTTAAAATCTTCAGGAAAGATGATGGAGAAACTGCTTCTGCAGTTCAGCCAGAGAGAAGGGGATGAAAGAAATACCACATGGGAAAGATGCTGGAAGATGAGTTAGCATTTGAGCAGGTCAGAAATGTTAAGGATTGTCTGCAGAAAAATGTCTTCCTAGAACACGCCAATTTGCTGAAATTTATGAGCATGAATCTCTTTGGATAGCAAATTCTCTTACACTCTTATTCTAGTCAAAATGAGTAGCAGAATTTTCTAAGACAGCCCTTCCAAAGATGATGGGAATTTCATGCTCAGGTTGTTGTTTGGTTGGATTCCCTAAACTCCTATTAATATTAATGCTTATTGTGTGCAGTAATTGGAGACAGAGTTGAAATGGCATTTAGCCCTCTTATTATGTTTGAACTGTGTATTTTGTCTGTTCTCAAATGTCTCATTTTGAATTAGAAAAGGAAGAGGTAAGATGACCTTTATGCAGACAGAAGGTTTGCAGTTTCTTCCTACCTTAAAATATAGTGGTACTCCTCACTGATATTTATACTTGGAATTTGAAGAAAGAAAATGTAGAACAGCTAGGTTGGCACCATAATTATCACTGATCTATAGTTTATGAGGGAAAGCAGCAAAGCTGAAATTGGAATTTTAGAACTCTGTTAAGGACTTTGGTGCCTTACTCTGGTGAGCTACTGCCAAATAAATATGCAATGAAATCTTATTCTTTATTCTAGATTACAAAATTTGAAGTGAAATAATCATATTTCACTCCTAACTGAATTTTAGTGCTGCTTCTGAAGGGAAAGATTAATTGTAAATGCTTGCTTGGATATTCATTTCCTTTAAACTGGAAATTGCTTTAATTAAAGTGAAAACTCTTGACATTGAATTTAAATGTCTGTCTTCTGTATCCCACCATAACTTTGCTTAATAGACATATACAGTTTACTGGAGAAAAGCCATTCTAATTCTTCATAGGAAATGATAGCAATTATTCTATTAAAAGTTCAGCCTCTGTGGTGAATGGAGCTTAGACTACTTGGAAACAGTGCTTCATGATTTGCTTCTCAAAATTTACTGCATGGAAGTGGAAGACTTCAAATAGATTGCCTGAATTATTTGAGCGCACCCTGGAGATGATTTATTCCAATTATTGAACTTAGATTCACTTTTTGAAAGTGCAAGTATAAAATCATCTATCCTGCTAAAGTCTTTGCATCAGGTATTTGTCTAAAGCACCTTGTCTATGGTGGTTCTTCAACACAGCAACTAAGACTGCCAAAATGCTTTCTAGTAGCACATGGTTGTAGACATAAAGATACTGGTTAAAAAGTCTCTGGAATAGCTTGGCAGATTATTTAACTTGATGTTACTGGTGGATTTTTTTGGACATAAGTAGTGAGGTTTTTTTTTTTTTTTTTTTTTTTTTGCTATAGGCTTACATTATAGGTCTGATTTTTCAAATTGAATTTTGTTTTTTAGTATGAGTAGCCTGAAATGGACCTTTCTCAAGCTGAAAAATGGGCAAATAACTTGGTTCCTATATAAAATCCATTCCCAGGACTTTCACTTTCTGAGGCTCCTGCAAAACAGCCACCAATTATATTCTGGTAATTGGTCATTTTTTCTACCTGAATAACTCTTTCACAGCTAGAACTTCTTCCAAGGTCATTTGCTTCCTCTGATAGAATGGTATATAACATCTCTTTTGTGTAAGCTTTTTAAATTCCCGGTGTCTAAACCATCACGCTCCCATACACCTTAGGCCATGCAGCTTTGCTTCAGCTGCATCTCTGTGCTGCTTTTCTGTCTTTTTCAGTTTGTTTGCTGTAATTAGTTATTGTGGAAGGTTTTATTATCCTGTATGTTCTCTCTGAACTTTTTGCTTGCCATTTACTAACACAGCCTTCATCATGAATAATGTGAAATGCATGTACTGGACATGGCAGCACCGTTTGCTCTCAAAAGATTGATTGTAACCATTGAATCAAAGCTTTGATTTATTGTAGGTCTGGGCAGTGACTGTGGGTGATGGATCATGATGGTCTTGGTATTTCAGAAGTAAAGTTCAAATTATATTTTAAAAGAATTTTCCCCTCCTTTGAAGCATCACGTTTGTAATCTTCTCATAGAGTTTATGGCAGCAGATGATTATAGTGATTGATTCTTCCAGGATCCTATTAGGCCAGCTTTATTTTGCCAATATACCTTTTAATTAGTGGGATTTTTATATTTTCAGCAAGAATTGATTTTTGAACACAATCATTGGTAATATTTCTAATAAGTCACTCTAAAGACTAAGTTCCTTCATGCTGGCAGTAAACAATGTAAGCAAATAGATTTTGTCTCAGGGTGCAAATGGTTTTAATCTGTCTGTGGATGTTAAATATTTTTATATTCCTTAATTTTGTCTTAATAACTGAAACCTAGCTACTATTTAATTTTAAAATTTGGTTGATGATGCTGTTTTGAGTGTCTCTTAGTACTGTGGACTTGAAAAATCATTCCTTTGGTTAAATTTTGGGATGTTCTAAGGCAGGACAAGGAGTGGAACACAACAAATGTTGCCAAAAGCGAAATGCAATGGATGACTTATGTAGAAGTCTGGCTGGGATGGAGTCAGCTTTCTTCAGTCCACACACTGCTTTATAGTAGCTTATGGCAACAGTTACTGATGTTCAGGGCAGATCTGAAACAGGGAAATTGTGGTAAGAGAAAAATACTTCTTTCACTTAATTTTGAAATATCTGAGTAAAGCACAGCACATTGCCCTGGTCCAGGACTAGCTGCTGAAATATTTTTGCAAAATGCATTGTAGTACAAAAGGAGAAGCCATATTCAGCTTTTAACTGGGCTGTGCAGAGATAAAGTTGGTGGACAAGGCAGAGAAGACAAAACTGGTGGTGTGTGAATGCCTTTCCTCTAATGTGGATGGCATTGAATGGAATCATTAAGGTTGGAAAAGACCTCTAAGATCATCAAGTCCAACATTAACCAAACACTGTCAGGTCCACAGATGCTTGGATGTTAATGACGATAAAATGCAAGGGACTTCTGAGCCTTTGGATGTGTTTCTTAATGATCTATTTAGATTAAATGAATATTGCTGCTGTTAATGCAGAATCTGGGTAATTTACTCGCTTTAAAGCATTTTGTCCTTGCAATAACCATGTAAAATAATGCTCTAAATGATTTAGATGGGGAGTGGAGGCAGAGACATCCAGAATTAAATTTTAGAATTTTCCTTAAAATAGTGTTAAAAGCATTCAGGAGCTTAACAGTTTTCTTGGGGAATAGACTGGAAAGTTCTGAAATTGTCACCAACATCAGACCTCTAAGTACGTCAATGAATATGATCCTGAGGGACTTGTCAGAAGCCAGAGATGAATAGTTTAAGTGTAGGAAGCCTCTAAGATCTCCTCTGGTTTACTTCTAATACAATTCTAAAGACTAAATAATTTTACTGTAATTTTTTCTTTCCTCACTTTTCGTTTTTGTTTGGATATGTAATTCCTCTGAGAACGAATCTTCCCCCATGAAGTGCTGACAGGACCTATCACTGGGTGGATGACATGCAACTTAGGCTGCCACTAAGAAGTAAATTAATGATAACTTGATAATGAAAAAAAAACTCCATGAAGAGCATTAGAAAGTTATTTATTCAAATGTGGGTTTGATATTATGATTTTTTTTCCAAGACAAAACTAAATGCTAGAATGTTGGAAATATTTACTTTTCTCCCAGTTGTAGTTGGGAATTACATATCTAAAATCACAGTTACAGATGCCTTTGCATCATTAAGCATTTTTAAGAGTAAAAATGGAGTCTAGAACTGTTCCTCTCTTGTTTTCTGGCTCATGGCCTTCGGGATTTTTTAAAAAATAATAATCACCTGTAATAAACATACAGAATTTAGCTTTGTAATATTAAACTTATTAAAACTGATGGAGACTAATCACTGTCAGTGGTATAAATCGCATTTTAATCATAAGGTAAATTTTTGCACTTCCAGACATGCTGTTGTTGGTGGTCAGAATTCTCAGCTTGCTCTACCTGTACCCTGTATGTGATGAAAAGACTGAGTGTTCTTATCACTTAAATCATGGCTCTATTCACTTGGCAGCATTTTCAAATCTTTTTATTTCTTTTTCTACATCTTTTTTATTTCTTTGACCATAACCCAAGCACTTGGTTAAGGTTAATATCAGAACGTGACTATTTGTATGCATTATAATATAATTCCTTAGCTGAATAATAAAACCGTGTGTATTCATCCAGTATATCAGATTTAATAAGCGTTATCATGATCAAAGTCTGCTAGTACCAAAAGGTTCCCTGCCATTGCTTCCCTAATATTATTGCCTGTGCAAAATAGTTGGATGATGGTTTCTGGGATGGCCACCTGCAGGGAAGGGCATGTCAGCCTGACGAGCACAGGCTGATGAACACAGTTAGCTACAGATTATTCAGGATCAAAGCAGCAGGGAGCCATGAAAAAAAAAATCATTTGCTCCTGTATGGAGAGCTGGCATTTTCTCTCTGTGAGCTGGCCATCCCACCTCTATCCAAATGGACTGGCTTTGCCTGCTTCTTTCTCCATCTGGAAATGTCAGAGCATTCTGTCTTTTCTGATCTTAGCCTCTGTCAGGCAAATGGAGAGGAAGCAGAAGGGGACACTGAGCTAAGAACTTGCACACCCTGAGCCTCAGAGTCCATGTGGAAAGCAGGGTACCATGCCACCCAAAGTGATGGGGGATTTGGAGATGTGCTATGGAGTCTTACCTTCCTAACTCTGCAGCAGAATATAAAAACCAAAGTACTGATAAACCTGGAAGAACACCTCTTCTGATTGTATTTGTTCTTGTAGGGAGTAATCCTGGCCTGATTATTATGAGTTATTAACCCCTTGCATGAGTTGGGCCCTCAGGAGCTGATTGTTTGTGTTCCAAGTCACAGCCAGGTCCTATCCTACAAGGCAGTGCTTCTCCAATCCAGGGAATGCCTTTGCAGAATCACCTCCCTGCTTCCACTCCTTCCCTGCTCCCACAACTCTCTTTCCTTCTCCTCCACCCTGCCATCCCCTGCTGCAGCCCTGGGAGGTGTGGGAAAAGCAAAGCTCATGTGCAGCTGGCAGGAATTGCAGAGACCTTCAGGAACACAGGGTGGGATTCTGGCACCACTGGTGATGATGCTGTCGAGTCACCTGTAGCAGGGGCCCTTCTGGGGTGGGATGGCCTGCAGGAGTGAGACCCTGTGAATTAGGAAGGGCTTTAGGGCCTCTCCAGCTCCCTGCCTGGCCACGTTCCTTGGTCAGTAGCCATCCTGGCTGGCCTGCAGTGCTCAGGACAGCTCTGCCTGCAGTTCCACTGCACCCCTAAGGGCGCCATGCTCTCTTTCAGAGACACTTGAAAGGGTGGAGAAGAGCCTTCTTTGGGGAGGAAGGGGAGAAAGCGGTAGACCATTAACGATTCCATGGAGGAGATGACTGAAATGTGTATGAGGAGCAAGAGTGAGGGTGCTCTGGGGTTGGAGGTGAGTAGATGGGGGCAGTTGAATCCAGAGAACTGCACCAAAAAAATGATGTTAAAATTTGATAACTGCGGCTGTGAAGAAAAATAAACTCTAACTTTATTAAGTTGCCATTGGTTATATGTGCCCATTGAAAACAAAATTATGAAATTACTCATTTCCATGTAGCATAATCCAAAAAGAATTGTATCAAATCCATTGAATAAACCTACAGGATACAATATGTTTGATTTTAACATCACTTTCAGCTACTTTCAGTAGAGCCTAAAAGAAACCAGGCAACTTTAAGAGGAGCTTGACCCTTATGTTTGTAACGGTAATCAGATTATATGAAATCTATAATTGGAGCACTAATATGAGACATTCAAATTAGTTGAAGTGCAGGCTGTAACAAAAATAGACATCAGACATCTGATGAGTCTGAGAATCAGACATTTGAGTGTCTATGCAGACCTTTGGAAAGTCTTTAACAAGAAGAAAGTAGTATTATCTGTCTGAAAACTGAATGATATTCAACCTTAAGTTTTAAGGCTCCTTAGTACAACCTGTTCTTTTGACTCTCCAGTCATACTATTTATGTAGAAAATGAAAGAAACAGCTGCTTGTATCTTTAAAGGCTGTATTTGCAGCTTATTTTAATCTTTCCACTGACAGTGTCACACTAAAATTGTAAATACAATTAGAAACTGAAAAAGAAAGTTCAAACCTTGTCTTAAATAACATACCTTATGAAATATGAAATTTTATTTTGTTTTTTTTTTTTTTTTATGTGTATATATATAAAAATATATATAATCCTGCTCAGTTGGCTGAAGAGAATTGTAAATCAAAGTAACTATTTATTGCAATGGGAATAAGGGATAGGTTGGATAAAAAAAGGAAGAATAGAAATTAAGATATAAAGCATCAAAGGCAGTGTCAGATAAATATCTCAAAAAAAAATTTGCAGGAGTGAAATATAAGATCGAAAAAAAACCCCAAACGTTTTTGGACAGTTTATTTTGATTTTTCTCAAGTTCTTTTTGGTTTGTGGGTGTTTTTGGATTTTGTTTGTTCATTTGTTTTCTTTCTTCAGAACCAGGTCAAAAATGTAAATGAAGTAGCAGGCTTGAGGATACACTTCACTTTGTGTTGGTTCTTTCCTTTCTGTTCTTTAGTATTGCTGGAAGAATTTGCCTCAATATTCCCATGACACTCTTCAGTGTCCAGTTCTTTCATTTTCACCATCAACCTTGCTATCTCTCTTCACATCTCTTTAGCCCATGGGACTATGCACTTCAGTAAATCCACTGCGAATTTCACATGATTCAGTTTCTTCTTTTCTAAGTAGGGTTTTTTACTCACTGTCTCTTCAAATTGTCATCAGCATACTGCAAAGTTCAAAAAGGCTCTTTTTTTTCCTGGTATGTTTATCCTCAATTAACTAGTCTATATTCATCCTAATATTCCTCCTTTAGCTTCTGCACTTACACTGTACCATGGCTGCTCAAGGGAAATGCTTTTATTGCTTGCTATTTATTGCTATAGCAATGGAACCCTATTACCCCCTCCTGCCACTTGTGCTACAGAGATTTAAGCAGATTTTCATGGTTTTGGTCAAATTTATCCTTGTGGGGCTGGGAAAGAGTCCTTGGATATATACACACACACACACACATATATACACAGACATACATTATATGTATATATATACATTAAATGTGTATATATATACACACACATTATATTATACTTATATATGTTTTGTGTAAGTAAATCTCTCATCATTGTGGAATCAATAAATCAATCTTGGGTCACTTCATCTAGAGATGAGTGGGGTCTCTGTAAGAGGAGAATAGAGGTTTATTTCACTCATTAAAGGGTCAATTAAAACTGTATGTTTCAATCATTGAAGTATAAATCAGAAAAATTATGATTTAAATTCAGAAAGCACAGGAAAATGTCTATTTGTTTGCTTTTTTTTACTTGGAAGACTTAGTGATAGGGGGTGAAATACAGCATAAATCAGGTTACTGTTATAATATAACCAGAAACTGATAAGCTGATATTTTTAACATTAGACTCTTTCTACATTAAAAAAGAAATGGTCCTGCTGGTCTAAAGAATGCAATCACTGACCTTCTAAATCTCAAGAGCTCAACTTCCAGCTCTCTCTTTTTCCGGTGTTAAAGCACATTTTGCTGATCATTCATTCCACTCTTTTGAGCAAAAGACCTCTGTTCATACAAACACTGAGCACTTGTTTCCAGGGGGAAAAAAAAAAAAAAAAGTTTCTTTTTCATGGAAACAGTAGCTAGTGTACGAAAGCCTCGGAGGCGGCTGGGGTGTGTGGTTTCCAGTACTGTCACTGGATACGCACAGCGGTGTTTCTGGGGACTTGTCAGAAGAAATGAAGTGTGAAACTCTATCTGCAACCTCTTGCTAGAAGGCTTTGAAATCAGGGTGTTTCCAGCAGCTTACATTCCCTGAAGTTTACAGCTACATTGTCTCTGCTGCTGTGGAAGCCAGTGTAGCGCCGTGTCAGGAAATGCATCTAAATCAACCACAGAATATGCAGAGCTGGAAGAGACCCACAAGCATCTTAAGTGAATGGCCCATATGGGGATGTTTAGGGTGAGGAGGAAGACAGTGCAGATGAAATCTGTTCATGTACTCTGTGACCAAGAGCACCTCTTGATAGTGAGAAAAATGATTATATGAGTGAAGAGATCTGAAAAAATACCTGAACTGAATTGAACCGCATTTTTGCTCAAAGGAGGAAATTAGGAAGATAAAATTACAAGGCAATCTAAGAAAACAACCCCAAAAAACAACAAACAAACAAAAAAACCACCCCAAGGCAACCAAAAAACCCATTCAATGTTATTTTGCCTTCCAAAGATTTCCAGCTGGCATTCTTAAGTTGTATTTCATAGATCTGGACCACATTCTCCTGATAAGAAGCCTCTAACCCTGCTTGCCCCACCCCAAGTTATTAATTATTGTAACCAAATATATTTCAGATGCATAAGTGCTTGAACATATTATGTAGGAACATACATAATATGATGACTGCCATGATCAATAAACTCAAACCCTAAGACAACTGCCAGAGGCCTTACCTATACTTGGTGCATAAATGAGCTAGTAGAATGAGAACTGTTAGTTCTCATCTGCTCCTTTTATGATTAATTAAAGTATGTGGAAGTTATCTTAAAGCTGTGTGCTGTGTTGGTGTGTTGTGTCCCCAGAATAAAAACCTGAGATTGATTCTGCCTGGAGTGAAGAACAGAATAAAAGATAAAAATGTTGTATGGTTCATCTAGAGTTCAAATAGACTTTCCATGTCTTTATAAAACATCACATAGTTGAATTGTTCCTGTGAACTCAGCAGATTTAGATTTTTTTTCCCTTCAGAAAAGGGAATATGTGAAAGTAATGTGAATTTATTAGCTATAGTTTTAATATTTTTTGTTTTCCCTTCACTGCATTGTAGAAATTGTAATCTTTTCTTGAGGAGGGCTTTCTGTTTTCCCTTTTACAGCTTCTCCACAAGAATAGAAAAAAAAGAGAAGTCAGTAATTACATTAGTCTTGTCTGTACCTGATTTATAGACTTTGAGCTGTCTGGCACATGTTATTCTATCTTTTCTGGCAAAACATCTTGTCCTTTTCCAAGCCATTGCTTTATTTAAAGTAACTGAAATTAGCAGAGTGTCTGCTCCTGTGAGCTCTGTTCAGATGTGTGGATTTGCCAGCACCCACCAAAGATAGCAGCACCTGCATTCTCTTGCTCAGCTAGAGATGTCCTTCACATCCTTTTCTAATGATGACATTTCCTCTGGTGACTTTTGGAGTTGTCTGACTCCTTTCCAGTAAATTAGAAGACATTAGCTAAGGAATGAAGTTAATTAGGGGGAAAAGCATAAGACCTCTTGAAATATTAACTTTAGGGTGTATTGGACTTCCTAAATAACCTTCAGATTAATGGCTGTGATAAGTGGATAAAATCTTGTCAGATTTTGGGGGAGTTGCTTTGTCTCCGAGTCTTACAATCAAATTTAAATTTACTGAGGCAGATAGATCTCTCAATTCATTTATTCATAAGTACACATAAAGGAAATGCTATAGGAAGCCCCAAATTCATAAGCATGCACATAGACCTCTCCTGCTGCTCCCCTACTCAGAAGTAGACTGAGAACACAGAATGCCTTGCTTTTGGATGTGAAGAGTTGCCTCCTCAGGTATCTGTTTACCATTATCCTTTTCTACAGCTGAATATTTAATGAGGAGACACTGTTGTCCTAAGCCTGTAAATATTTCTCTTTGCTGTTGCTCTATAGAAATAAAGTTAACAAAAGGATAAAAAGTTTACAGTGCCTTCACAAAGGCCACATACTCTATCATGAACATAAGCTGTTAAACTATCAGGATTGTAGCTTGGACAGAAGAGTAGCACGGGAGCAGTGATTAAAAAACAGAGAAGCTTTTTTGCTTGTGTATTTTATTGCTGTTTTGGGAAAGAATGGCTTCACATCCAGAAAGGTGTAAGTTTGTCCTGTGCATTTAAAGTGTTTGTCCTGATAATCATCATCAAAGGAATAAATTGCAGTGTGTAGTCACTATGCACTGTATTCATATATTGAGAGATCTTGTATGTGGGAGGAGACTTGGCATTGAGTTTCCTCACACAGAGCAAAATACAGACTTGAATGTTTGTGAGACTATGGCCTGCAACATCTCATTTTTCAGTTTGTAAAAATGTGCTTATTTTGTTTGCAATCTGATGAGTGGAGAGCCTTCTGACAGTAGTCCTGCTGCAGTGTTCCACCTCAGAGTGACCAGTTGTCTTTTCAGTCGAGTATGAGTATGTCTTTTCAATGAGTAACAGTAGTCACTCATTTTGTTCCTAAAGCATGGAGCTGAGAGAAAGATGCCTGAGGAGGTTTTAGCTGATGAACAAAACCAAGATGATCTATGTTTTCTTTTTCTCTAGCGTGTTGGCAACGTGTTTTTTCCCCTCAACTCTGGGTTCAGAGTTCTGTTGTTAGAGAATGGAGTGCTTGTATTCGCCAATGTACTACAGTAGTTGTCATAATGCAAATGAATAATTGACAATTGATTTTTTCCTTTTGTTTGTTACTGGCAGATTCCTACAAGAGAGAGTAATTGGCGGTCATTATATGTGACATGAACTTAGTTTTTATTTTCAACTCCCTCTTTCTTCTGCCAAGAGATTTGTTATCTCAGTAGGGATCCTTCTCATCTTGCTTTTGTCAGAAAACACTGGAGAAAAGAGGAGTCCACAATTGATATTTTTATCCCTTTGCATTTTTTTTGCAGAGTTTTATGGAAGCTATATTGCAAAAATGGGCTTTTTTAAAAAGTAGGAGATTAAAGAAGGATGCATATTTTTTTCTCATTTTCCAAATTCAATGTCTGTATAAAAATGCTCTTTGTGAGTCAAACAGGTATCCAAGGAAATCAAACTACCAATACTACCCCTACTCATTACAGCTTGATGGACATCACGTAAATAAAATAAAGATTGTCCAAACAGTCCTTCTTCCCTGCTTCTGAGCTAAAAATATGCCCACCGTTGTCCTTGTCTTGCCAGCACGTGAGCAAATATTGGCCAGGTTCAGGATGGGCTTGGCAGGACAGTGAGCTCTGTGCAGCTCCTGGTGAGCTGGTGTCCATCTGGTGCTTGTGCTGTGGTGACAGAGCCTGAGCCATAACTGCAGCCAGCTGCCCACCCAGTCAGGGAGGGCTCCTGGGGACCAGGCTCAGTGCCCCTGAACCACCTGGTACTGAATGCTCTGGAAAGTGAACATTGGAGTGAAACTGAGGCACCTGCCCAAGTGGCAGTGCAGGAGATTGGAGATAGTACAAGATTAACAGTATTAAGTACTTGGTTATAAAAAGTCCAAGACTGGAAGAGAAATAGTAACCTTACAGAGAATGTTGCCCAGTGAAGACTCCATCCCTGGAGGGTGCCAACAGCATTAGAGCTGTCAGCTCTGATGGCCTCTCTGCTGCTTGTGTGCCCAGACATATAATGTTTTACTTGAACCTACAGAAATGAGAGAAAGTTTCTTCCATCCCAGAATTACAGAATAAGCTGAGTTGAAAGGGACCCACAAGGATCATCAAGTCCTGGCCCTGCTCAGCACCACCTCCAACAGTCCCATCATATGCCTGAGAGGATTGTCCACATGCTCCTCGAGCTCTGTCAGCCTTGGGGCTGTGAGCACTGCCCTGGGGAACTGTTCCACTGCCCAACCACCCTCTAGGGGAAGAATCTTTTCCTGACATCCAACCTCAACCTGCCCTGACACAACTCCAGGTCATTCCTCGGCTCCTGTCAGTGTCACCACAGAGCAGAGATCAGTGCCTGCCCCTCCTCTTCCCCTCAGGAGGAAGCTGTGACTGCAATGAGGTCTCCCCTCAGTCTCTTCTCCAGGCTGAACTGACCAAAGGACCTCAGCCTCTCCTCACATGGCTTCCTCTCGAGGCCCTTCCCCATCCTCATGGCCTCCTTTGGGCACTCTCTAACAGCTTTATATTTTGGACAAAACTGCAGACAATTGTCAAAGCGAGGCCTTACCAATAAAGAGTTGAATTATTATTTGCTGACTTGGAGTTAAGTAGACAAGACCAGCTAGCTCCTGCGACATGTATTTATACTTTTTCATACCATCCAGGTGTTTATAGACTACATTGGGATCCTTAGCTGAAAGGTGTTGCATGAACACACACGATAATTACAGTCTCACATGTGAAAGAATAAGGTCTTCCTGCCAGTAGCCTTTCCTCAAGGGGTGATTTAATTTCTTTATCTGCAGTAATTTCATTGCTGTTTCTCTTGAGATCAGAACATGCAGTATTTAAAGCTGAGTTAAACAAGAGAGATACTCTGCAATCCATTAAATCCAAAGGGATGAGCTTCTGACTTCTCTGCTGGACATTTAGCTATGCACACACAGCATGAATCTCTCAGATCCTCAGGTGACTTCTGATTTTCTCTGAATGAGAAGAGAGAACCTTTGCCTCTCTATTTCAGGTATGCCCTTGGTACATTTGGTTGGTTTCAGGGTGCTTTTACTTGCATTTGCTTATCGCTAGTTTAGGCTTACTGGTCTTATTTCTAAAGGATGTTCTTCAAATGTTAAATACAATAACCAAAGTTACAGCTGCATTTCTGTGAAAGCTGACAGGCTTACATTCCTAACATCTTAAATGGGTACTATTAGCTTAGATACTCATGTAAAATGATATGGCCTCAGAAAGCTGCATCTCAGCTCTTCAAGAGAAAAAGGAGGTGCTTTCTTAAGGTACTGGTAGATCGATGTTTAGATCTCTGGTACTCAGTCATAGCAAATATTAAATTCAGCAGTTTAGTGCAATGATTAAAATTAGTTTTTTTGAAAAATATTTCATTTCAACTGAGGCTATACATCAGCAAAAGCATATTTTCTGCCAATACAGCTATTTTTGGTCTCACAAGAAGATACAGCAGTTACACTGTGTAGTGTCTTGAAAGGTATTTTAATGTATAAACAGTAGTAGTGATGTGAGAAGCTATTACAGCTTATTTCAGTGGTTTACCATTGGGCAAACAGTTGGCAATTATTGCACGTGGAAGAATCAAATGTATGATTTGAATAGAAATGCTGATTCTTCAGTGAATTCCCTTTTTACATCAGTTGTAGCATATGTCCACATTTTTTCCAACAGTAATGAATTTCCTGAGGTGCTTTCCCTTGTGCTTTTGAATGCTAAGTGTTAAAATCCAGCAGGAGAGACCTGTAGTTGACCTTTCGTGCTAAATGTGAAAGGGCTGTTGTAGCCTTTAAAAGGCTTTTGTGCTTCTGGGCCTCCTGAGAAGCTCCAGTT
This sequence comes from Anomalospiza imberbis, assembly GCF_031753505.1. Classification (NCBI taxonomy): domain Eukaryota; kingdom Metazoa; phylum Chordata; class Aves; order Passeriformes; family Viduidae; genus Anomalospiza; species Anomalospiza imberbis. The sequence goes on along the minus strand of NC_089688.1, from coordinate 8,217,645 downwards.
ACCTTCAGATTGGATCAGCTGTTTCAGGTGTGAAACACCAGTTGTGCAGAGTAAATTACATATTTTTAACCTTTTATGATGAATCTGGAAGCATCTGTTTATGCATGCAACACATCTGGCTTTGTGGTGCGTTCTGTGCCTTTTCAATCTGTTTGGGAGTGGAAATAACCTGTGATTTCACTCTATTCAAAGTAGTTTTTATCTTTGAAAGTCTGGAAATAATACTGATGTGGGCAGTATCGAAAATTTCTGTAGCCATTATAGAAATTTCAACCTTTGATATTACAAGGAGTTCAGAGAAGAAGTTTGCATCTGGTTAACCCTGATGCTTGGATCGAAACACACATGGTAGGACTTTCTGTTTCTATGGAGAGGTGGTCAAATGTCAGTCTGTGATCTTGACTTAAATGGTGAATCAATATTCCATGCATTTTTCAACGTTTAAATTTCTGATAGCCTGCTGCTTTTTTTTTTTTTTTTTCCCTGAAATGTCTTATTTCTTGCTTTTCTCTCATCTCTTTGAGAAGGGACTATTCAGCTTGTAGGTCTGTTTGGTCAGGCAGTGCAGGTGCTGGTATGTTGCTTTGTGTTTGATCCCTGTTAGTAGGACTGCCCAGGAGAGAAAGGTAAAATTGGGAAATGGGAGATCCAGTGGGATTCTGAAAATTCCCAAGTTCTTATGCTGGTTGTCAACTGATCTGGACACTCAAAGTTTACATTTGCTTAAAGGAAGCTGAGCTGTTGTGTGGAGCAGAAAGCTTTGGAGGGTTACATGGACCCATTAGTGCATAGAAATTCAGAGAAACCACACCTGCCTGAGGAATTCCTTAACCTGCAAATTGAATTGTTGAGAGAATATTCATGGGAAATATCCACAATTCCTCCTGGTTTACACTCCGTGTATCAGAGACAGTTCGCAGAGCGCAGCAGAACTTCCTGTCTGGTCTCATTTGGTCTGACTTCTTAGCTGAATAATAAAAAGTATCTACTCTAATTAATGGATTTGTTGTACTTGATATTCTATCTACTTGCTACAATAATGACTACTTAATTACTGACTTCATTTCTTTATTAAAAAAAAGGCAAAGAAATTTGGATATAATTTCAGAGGTGTTACTGTGAACTCTGGCATATCTAAAAGCATGCAAATAGCCAAGGATTTTTTTTTTAGTAGAAATTCTTGAACTAAAATTTAATTAGGAGTGAGGTAACTAAATTAGACGCAGTTTGAAATTGTGATTTCTAATGTTTGTTGAAAAAAAATAGCACTGATTGTGGGAATATGGCAGGCAAAGACACTCAAAGAAATGATGTGGGTGAAGTGAGAAATACAAGCTTAGGGCGACATTGTATGAACAGAGAAAAAAGTAGAAAATATATTGTATTAATATAATTTCACATTTGTACTTGGCCCCAATAAGTATTTATGTTCTAATATTAATGCACTCATATCTATTGTAACAGACTATGTTGTTATAGTTTCTAGTCCCATCACTCTGTTTGAGCAGTTAAAATCAGTCTGTGGGTATTTTAGATTGAAAGTTTTGCTTGCTCAAAATCTGATTCTTCTAGATGATTTGGACGAAATAATTCCCTTTCAGAAACATTTATAGTAGTCTTTCTAGTGTTTGGAGAAATAAAATGTTGTTATTTATTGATGGAATAATAAGAGCTACTTTTGAAGTACATCCACTTTCAGTTTTCTAAAATTCTAGACTATGTTCAAATCCTTCAAGTAGGTTATTATCTGCAGCAAGGGCAAAAAGATGGTATTGAAAATAATTTATTCAGAAAGCTGACAATGCAGCAGGAGACTAATCATCAGGATATGTCTCTCTGTTTCTAACACCAGGCATATTATCCCTTATTTCTAATGCAAACAATTGGCAGTTGTGAGAATTAGGGAGAACAGCCTATGTAAAATAAAAAGAATGAAACCCACGAAACTGAAGTGGTTTAGGAAACATATTTTGTGTGTTATCTTTCAAATCAATGAATCCTAGAGATGAGTGCTTTATTCTGTTCCAAGAAATGAAATAATTGTCCAGTTTGAAGAGAATCAAAATGACAATAAAGTATATCTTCGAATGAGAGAAGAAACAGTATTTTTTTTCCTCTTGGAATTTAAGTATAAAGAACAATGCCTTGAATACCCACCCTCAATTCTTGGAAAAGGTAAAATTATTTTTATAAGTGAATAAATGCTAAAATAATGAAACTATCAAAGCCTCTCTGATACTATTTTCACTGCTTTAAATATCATCAAAAAAATGCTCAAATAAAACTGACACTGGGAAAAAAAAGTGTGAAGTGTAGAGCCAGCAGTCTGCAAATGAAAAAACTCCAAACCTCACCATCTCCTGCCTGATCTCATTGTTTTTCACACTTATTTACTTTTCCCTTTTACAAATGCACCAGTGAAAGGATTTGCGTAGGTTATTTGAAAACAGAACTCGGTGACGACACTTAGTCCTCCCAGAATCTGCTTGGATGAGAATGACAGGGTGTGAAATTATATCCTGCTGCTTCTTCAGCTGTGCTTTCAGCTCCAGCTTGGGACTTCAGTTTGCTTCCAGCTGTTTTTCACCCAAAGTAAAATGTTTCCTGGCCATGTGCTGCCTCTGTTTCTGTCAAGTGGGGTTAGGAACTGGTGTTGAAAAGACAATGTAGTGCTCTTTACCTCCTGGAAATTCTTTTTTGCAATGAGCCATCCTAAAAGGCCAGCTGTGCCCAGCCACACAGCTGTTTCACGCAGAAATAATAGCTTCAAGCTGTTTTTTCAAGGCCAAGAATCAGATCCTGTAAATTCATGAAAGATGAATGCCACAGTAAACTCTAGGAACTTTTTTGTATAAAAAAAGATTATAAATAATGTAATAAAAATGAAGTACTTTGTAGGTGACAATAGGCTTTATAGGTAGCTAATGCCACATTTAGTACTATTCTTTTATGTTTGTGTTCCAACCAGCCAGCACAGTACCCAACCTAAGCTCCAGCAGGAAATTATATATTCCATTATTCCTTATAGTACAATAAAGCCCTTTATTTATGGCAAACATTAGTTTTGTTGTCACAGTGACAGAATTAATATCTTAGCAGTGTATCAAAGCTTTCCTTCCCTCCTTGTAATGGTTATCCCTAAAATTGTCCTGTCCACCTGTTGTCAGACCTACACATGTGGTTTGCCTGTCAGCATTAGGAAGAAGGCTCTCAGTCACAGAGATTCTATCCTCTCTCTGGTCAGATGTAAGAGAAGAGGCATAAAGTTCATAAGAAATTTGAATTTTTTTCTTTTTTCCTTCTTTTTTCTAGTTCCAGTTCCAACCTGCTGATTCCATGATTGTGATTGACACTAGAGTATTGTAAATCTGCCCAATTATTGTATAGTGTAATGGATCCCTTTTATGAAAAGTGCATTTTCTTAGGACAGTTTTTCTTCTAAAGTGTTTCATCCTCTTTAAGAGACTGATGTTGTCTAAGAGGAAATGTTCAAATATTGCTTCTGAAAGTCCTCATGCTGAGCATGCACAAATCAGAGGGGCAATTGGAAAATTAAAATACGATTATGTGATTTCGAAGGCCAAGGGTAGGCTACAACCTGAGAAAAGCAAGTAATTGTAATACTGAAGGCAGAGGTAGCTGTAGGCTGTGAACCTACATCAAACTGGTCTGTCCTTTGTTCTAGACTGAAGTGAGAATTTGGATTGCTATACTTGGCCTACAAAGTGTGAAATGAATGGGCACAAGGAATTGTTTCATTAGCAATGGTCCAGGACAACTCTCTAATGTTAAAATCCAAACTTTTTAATAAAAATTTACTGTTGAGACTACAAGAGACATGAAACAATTGTATTTTAACAGAAAAAAGCCTCTTTATAGAACCCTTTATTTTAATCAAATTCTATGTGAACTGTAGCAAACTCCTTTTAGTGTTGAAGAAAATGAATGATTAGCAGTCCTAGATTGAGAAGTGGAAAGAAATTCATTACTGTACCTGTGAATGTTTCAGCTGATGTGGAGCAAAGCTCAGTTTTTCTTTAATGTTGCATGGACTTGTGATCTTCTAAATCAGGGGGGAAAAAATGAGGGCACTCATTTCCTTGTGTGATGTCAGATAAAATAAGACTGAACCTAATTTATTATGTCTCATAAACAGATGCTCCTGCATGTGGGCATATTTGTGTATTTGTGTACTGATACGTTTTAAGAAATGATTGCCCTCTTGGTAGTTGTTATGAATAATTATTTGTGAAAAAAGATTCCATTATGTTAGTCACCTCTTCAAACAATTCTCTTCAGTTCCCACTTCCATCTTTGAATTCCCACAAAGCCTCCTTCTTTTTTATGGTGTCAAGTAGGAGCAGGCATGTCAGCATTCAGGAAGGTATCATCACACAGTTCTTTCTAATTGCCAACACTGAATAAATTCACATTCACTTATATCTGTGAAAAACTCACAGACTGTGCTTGCACAGTTGAGCTTGGACAATCTCATCCATCTCAGATTTTGCTTTCTCACCTAGCTGGAAAAACAGAATACTTTCCATTCCTCAAACTGGAAAATAGTCCATATTCCTTGGGGAAGGGTTTGTAAGGGAATATACAACACCCTTCCAAGTCCAGATAGTTCTTACCAAGTGCATCAAGTGTTTTGCACTTGTCTGCAAGAACATTTCTAACTGGTAGTTCATCAGGTCACCTGCAAACGTCAGGCAAAATCCCCCTAGAGCAATATCAGCACAGTTAATCTTTTGTAAACAGCTTTCCTTTAGTGGCTTGTACAAAAAGACAAGTCATTACTAAACCATGAGAAAGGGCATTTTCTTACTGCTTGTTCAGCACTGCAGTAATTTTGAAGGACTAAACATCACTGAAAGAAAAATCTTTGTGTTTTGTATTGCACATATCCGTAAAGTTTGCATAGGTATATTAATAAATGCTGTCTAATGAATGTAAATTCACAAAATCCAACTGACTTTGACAACTTTTGTGAAACGCTTTAACCTGTAAGTGATAGTTGTTTTTCACTGTCATTATTTCAGCACACCTGCAATATTTAGCAGTTATACGAGTGCTGAAGTCCTCTGTTGCTTTCCAGAAATGCCTGCATAACAATAAACACCTTCCTTCGGTTTAATTCCCCCCTGATTGGGGATTTAGGATGTTGAGCAAGTCTGAGGTTTATGACAGTGGAACAAAGCTGCTATAGACTTGCCTGAGTTGAGCAGCAAAAAATCAGCACAACCTTTATGACTGCACCTTTCCTGATAGTGTGGCTGGCTGGCTGGATGATCAAGTCAACTAAACCAGAATTTAAAAGTCAGTAAGGAGTCCACTGTGGTTGACACAACCCAAGCTTAGTTTCTATTATTTCTGATGTTTCTCTGCAATTTAGCTGATTTTTGAAGCTGAATGAATCATATTAACAAGCATTCTTATGTTTGAATAGAAGTGTGAAGCTACTCAAGGCAGCTTGTTTTTGTTTTGGATCTGACATTTGCTAGTTGACCCTAATATATTGCACTTGTACATGAGCTAAACTGGTGTATCCTCACAAGATGTTACTTATATCGGGTTTCATGTGCCACTTTTTAAGGGGGATGAAAAGGACTTCACATGTGTATTTTGTGGCCATCAAAGACCATGTTTAGGGGTGGTCTAAGAGCCCACTCAGGTGGGGCAGCAGGGAATGCTATTGGCTTTAGCTGGACTGGCTTCCATCCTCTGACTTGAGCAGTGTCACAACGTAGTTACTTCAGCATTTAAAAATCCCCAAAATATCCAGCAGCTGGTACAATGTAGTTTGTAGAGATTGTTAGCTACAGTGACATTTTCTGAAGAGAAGGTTTCGCTATGGGTTCAGTAAACGTGCTCTAATTTCCACCATTCGGCTTCACCCACAAGCTGAAATTTAATGACAAAAGTGTGAGAAATGGATGTGAGAGGCTTTAATACTTTCTTATTCATGACAAGTTAGACAATTTCCCCATAAAAGTAAGGGTTTCTAAGGACATGGTACACCTATGATCAAGTCACTGCTAATTTTGAGAGCAACCTGGTTCAATATAAGCTTTGACGTTTTTCTTGTTCTAAAATTCACTACAAAATAAAACCTCAGACATTTATTACAGACAAATGTTGAGAGTATGAATGAAGATTGAGTACAGTTTGAACAAGCAGATTTCATCACGATCATGTGAAATGTATTCCTTCATGTTAATGCCCAGAAATGTGGTTAAGAATAACATATTTTTCAAATCATCCTGAATTTGAGGCACAGAACTCAAAGAACCATGTTTTAAAGGGACTTGTTTGCATGATTTCTCTTCTTTGAACCAATTTGTTTTGTTTCGTTTTAAACACAAAAATATTGTAATTGCACTGGGGCTTTGTGTGTTCTTTTATGAGTTTATGCATAAATGTTAAACCTCTGGTTAGGCAGGTTATTTCCAGGACAGGAGAAAAGGGCAAGTCAAAAGGAAGGCTGTGTATATTCTGGATCTTGTATTTTTTCCTTGGGAAAAGCAGCTGTGTGAGGTTATAGGAAGTGAGAAGTTTAGGGGTGAGTGATTTATCCTGTTTATTTATCTGCTCCTAGATTTCTGCATTTGACCTGTGGTGCTGTTGGGATGGGACTTGGTTGTTTGTGTGGTGTAAAAGCCCATAGCCTTGAGCCTCTGGGGAGGCTTGCAGAGCCACCCAAATGCATGAACTGGCTCTTCCTAAGAGCTGTTCTCAGACCGCAGGGAAAGGCAATTGGTGGGGTTTCCCTGTTGGCACTCACTATGAGAAATGGCTGTGTGGAATACTCTTCTTCAGAGAGCACTGCAGGAAAAAAAATAAAAAACAGGCTTTTCCACCTAATTAGTGCTGCTTGCCTAACTGGAGGAGGTTCATGCAGGGGCTTTTTTATTTATTTTTTTATTTGATTTTATTTCCCCCCTCCTCCTGTGTTACAGATATACGTGGACTGCAGGGATTTCTCGATCAGGCCTCCAGACTCGGACTTGATGTATCATTACAAAAAGTGGACAGAAACATCAGCAGAGTGTTCTCCAACCTTTTTACCACCATGAAAACGGAAGAGCTGAATCGCTATCGGGACACGTTGCGAAGGGCCATCCTGCTCCTGAGCCCAAGGGGAGCCCAGACTTTCATTAACGAGGTATGTGCACAGCTTTTTATCTTCAACATTTCAGAAACATGATTGTGACCCATGTTGTGCCCTTTTGACAGTGCTGGTTGTTTAATGTCAAATAAGATTGTCAGACTTAGGAGCCAGGGAATTGAAATGTCTCATCCTCCATGGAATGCTTGCTTTGTGGTTAATGCAAATGGGGTAACGTGGGCCAGATATTATATAATGTAATATAAAGCTCTATGGGGGGTAATTATTTTTGTCTGGTTGTCTTCTGTATCAATACTTTTGTCCTGGATTTCAACCACTGTTAACAAGTGACCAGAAAATCTGCAATAATCTATTAGAAATGAAATATAATGTGCCTGAGAGAGCTGTCTTTGCTGTGGAAATCTCCAAATTTCTATTAAAGGGGCACATTACTGATGGTTGAAAGTTGAATCAAAGAGATTTTTATGAAATATAAAGTTGAAATTATATGTTTGTCTTATTTTCTTAGTGGTTTCTTGAAATCAGTGATGCTAATTAGGACAGGGAGGCAGCTGTTGGGCAAACTTTTAATTAATATGCTGTGGGCTAAGTTTTGGCATTAATTAGTTTTATCCCACTTTCTTAATATTAAATAATGAATTATTTTACAGTGCTTTCTATGTCAGAGTTGAGAATGAGAATTTGAGCCTCAGTTTAAGTTTGTGTATTCATTAGCTAAGATTTTGGCAATAAAGTAGGGGTTTGAACTTTTTTTAACTAACCAGGGATATGAATGAACCACGAAATTAAAATGTGGATGGGACATGTTTCCAATTATCAGTTTTGCTCCATCAAAGCCTGTTAAATTATAAAAAATCAACTCAAATTAGTTCATTAGAGGTTTTTATACCATAACCGCCTTAGTAAATTATCCACATTTGTGTTCATCAGTGATTTTTTAAATAACAAGGTAAATTTTATCCTAAATAAATGAGGCAAATAGGTAGTTTGGAAAAGACTAGGCACAGGGATAAATACTCCTCAGGTTTGTGCACACACAGGTGTTTCCAGTCGAAGAATGAGGGAGTTACCTGCCCTCCAAGTACATGCAGCTCTTCACAGCTCAGTCAGCTGTTTTCATAGGAGGCCTCCAGCAGAAATCCACATTGCCAGGGAGTCCTAACAAAAGATCCACACCAGGTTAAAAGGAAATGGTTTATTGAGAGCCCAGCTGGGTGAAGTTGTGTCCCCCTTGGGGACACAGGGCTCTGGGGTTGTTTGGTGAGTCAGGTGAGTGTCCTGTCAGAACCCTGAGGTGTCTCCAGGAAAGGGGCCAGTATTAAACTGTATTAAACTCTTTCACTACTCACTTCACCTTACAACACTGTATATTATAGGCATTAAGACTAATGACCCTGATATATTTCCAGCTCCCTGCAGGAGTTTAACAGTGAGCAGAAATGAAAAGTAATTTATTTGGCAATCTTCCTGTATTGAATCTTGATTGATTCAGAAAAGCTTTATAAGAGAAAATTTAAATCTTAGAAAGGAATTCTCAAAAGGCTTGAAGATATGAGGTGCAGAGTGTAGGGGAGAATCTTTCCCAGACAGAGGCTGAACTTATATTTTGTGGAGAGTTATAATGAATGCAGTTCTTCAGTATCTCAGTCAATAAGTGCAACTAATTATCTACAGCATATTTTCAGGGAGTCTAGAATAACAACCTGCAGCTTAAATGAAATATGCATTTTTATGGATTTTACTGAAATGCATCATTCACAGTGTATGGCAGTAAATTCCTTCAATAGCTTGAAGGAACTTATTCAATTTCACTGTTGGTATTTTTTACTATAGGTACCATATTGCTCTATGCTGACTGCTGTTGTTATCAATCTCACTCTACACCTTGGAAATTGCTAAAGGCTTTTTTTCAGTTTTGGAAGGAAAAAAGCCCTCTGAAAAAAATCTAAGCAGCAATGCTAGAACAAAATGTAAGGATATTATTTTTAGATTTTGCACATATTTATTTTCTTTTTGCTTTAACTCCAGTTAGAAAAAGAAATTGAAGAACAAAGAGGTTTTAAAGCTGGAAATGGAAAATTTCATGTGAATGTGAAAAAGTGGTTCCTTATTAAGATTTTCAGTTTTGCTGAGTTGATATTTTGTAGTAGGGAAAAGATGTCTGACAAACTTCAAACAGATTTTTGTTAAAATGTGTTGGCTGATGTTGGTTAATGATAAGCATAAAGATATGTTTATCTTCGTGAAAACCAGGTGCTGAACACCAGCCTTCTGGTCAAATGTAGAAGAAAAATAAGAACAGTGTTTGGATTATGAAACCTGAAATTAACAGATTTAACAGATTTTTCTTAGCACGAGCCATACATATCAGCCATTGGAAGCTGGTGCAAGATCTATTTTGCCTCGTTTGATACTGCAAATGATATATTTTTCTTCCTAAAAATACAGATCTGGGTTTCAGTCTCATCATCTCTTGGGTGGGCCAGAGGATGATCTCATATGATTTTTGATGTACAAAGTTAGGGGACTCTGCCATCTCATGTGTGAAAAACCTTTGAATTGTGAAAGAATTAAATTTCTCTAATTTTTATTTAGGGATGGCTCTCATTTAACTGTCTTAACATCTCAGTGCCTGGTTCTGTCATGTGGCAAAATTACTGAAGTAGAAATTATTGACCTTTCATAAGTTTTCAAGATTTCATATTTTGCTATGAAACTGTTTTGACTGTAAGAACAGAGGGGAGAAGGAAAAAAAAAATCTTTTCAATGGTATTGCTATAAACCTGAAATCAGCCTTTATTCAGAACAGGGATGGTAAACGAATTTATAAAATGTTAACTATCTTGGCCCATGCAGTAAAAGGGCATTTAGGGACTGAAGCACGCCTAAAGAGCACACCTCAATGTTTAAGAGCACACCTCCTTAAACAGTTGAGAAAAATGTTCCTTTCTCCATCTGCAGAAATCCCAGATATATTTGTCTCAATTGTAGCAGGTGTATGTGTACCAAGAAAGCAATTTTATATTTTGAAAAACATGTGATCCTCTTGTAAGGAGACAAGAAAAACTAATAATTCAGAAATGGGAAGATTTAGCACTTTGACCTTTTCTGTTAGTTTCTTTGGCCCAGACACAGGAATGTGAGACTCTAAAGGCTCCCTCCTTGAGACAGTGAGGATTCACCTGCCTCTTTCACTTAGCAGTGGATATGTTTTTTCAATTGCAAGTAGAGATATTATTTGTATGGATTGCTTTTATCATTAGGGCTGTACAGTGAAATGAATAAATGGAAAAAAGTTCAAAGAGGTGACAAAAATGATGAAAGGATGGGAGAGCACCTCTGAGGAGATGCTATACACAGCCTGCCTGAGGGAACAGAGCTGTCAGGCACTTGAGAGGAAACATGAGTGGAGGTGGAGGAGGAGGAATTATTTAAGGTGATCATGGGATGTCTAACAGGAAGTAATGACCTGAAGCTAAACAGGGAACACTTTCTAACAGGGAGGTCAGTGGGAAATGGGAGTGCTGGACAGGAGAGTTCAGGGAGGCATCGTTCTGCAGGGTGCTCAAGAGTTCACTAGATAAAACACTCTGGTAAATCAGGCTAGCAGTTTGTCCTGAACTGGTGTGCAGGATGTTCTAGGTGACCCAGGAGCCCTTCTGAAGACCTGCCAGGAAACATTTGTTGTGTGAATAAGTTCAGACTGTACTTTTTATATACAACCTATCTGAAGAGGAGGAAAAGATCTTGTAGTCCAGCGCCTCTCAAGGTTCCTGTGGCAGGTGTGCAGCTCCTGACCTCTCTGGAGGTTTGGTTTCTTAATTCTTCAAGAACACATGGTTTATTTGGGATATGTATTTTAGTAGGATTTGTCTTTATAAATATAGGTGATACCAATTGCTTCAAAGACTTGACTCTTCCTTTGCAGTATTTATATACAACCTTTGCTTTTGAGCACCAGTGAAATGGAGGCTGTAACCCAGTTGCATGTAGTTATTGACTTGAATATGGAAGGCATTATCAGCTTTACAAAACTCAGCATTACTTGTATTTTTGGCAGCTTCACTGAAGTGAAAAATGTTTTTGTTGAGGTGGATCTTTGAAGATGCTGTAGGTCTTTGTGAGCCTGCCTTGCCTGTAGCTGCAGGAAGGTTGTATGCATATCCCTGCAGCACGGCAGCCTAAAGCAGAACTCTCTGCATGCCTGGGATAGTAAGCAAGTTTAAAAAAAAAAGACGACTATAATAAAAGAGAGCTGATTAATTTCTTTAAAAATTAATACAGAACTGCTTTATCAATGCGGCAGGATTATGTGAATCACAGCAATTCCAATTTGAGCTGAAGCTAAAAATTTCCAGTATAACACTGTGTTAAACAGCTGTAATTTATCTCTGCCCTCTTTATATAATCACCTCAGTGTCCTCATTGGAAAGCAAAGTCTTTGTTTCTCTTTCACCCTAGATCCTGCTAAGTGTTCTGACTGATTCTTTATAGGTATTCTGCTTTTTGTTTGGGATTTTTGGGTCATTTCACAGCGATTTGTGGCCTTCCTTCAATCCTGGCCACTGAAGATGCTGAGCTCCTTCTTCCCAGAGCACTCTCAGTTAGAGTGCTGTTAGAGAACCATGCTCCAGCCTTCTCTTTTCTCTTCTGCAGTTGGTGACATGCTATTACTTGACTGGAACTGAATGAAGTATTTATGGCATCTTAAACAATTTGCACCCACAAGCAATTGTATGAAATAGTTTTCCAGGGACATTCACTTCTCAGAATTTAACAGGAAAAAAGTTCAATATTATTTTCTGGTGCTTAGCACTTAATCTCCCTCTCTTTTTTGTTTTCTATTTATGTTACAAACATCCAACATATTAGTCCATATCTCTGTTTTATATGCAGTATATAAACATCTCAAAATATTGTTGAATAATTTTGGGAAAAAATATTATGCCTCTTCTGTTTTTAGAAGGCAATTTCTATGTTTAAAGACCTGCTAGTGATTTGTGAGTGCTGGTAACAGAACTGTAGAAATAATACATTCTTCTTTCAATAGCTCAAGTTAAATTATGCCCGCCTTATTTCTTCTAAATCCTCCTCTGGTATTCTATTTCTTCCTTAGAGCTAAAATCTTGTCTGCTATTGTTGACATTTTCAATATGCTAAGACTCTTTGTGCTTAAAGAGAATAATAATTATAATTAAAGCCCAAGCAAAACTCATTGAATTGCTAAAACTTAAGTGTAAACAAAGCCCTCCCATTCTGGGATAAATCGGCTTTGAAGCAAGTTTCTTTCCACTGGGCCAAAAAACCTCCCAAAACACAAACCCTCCTACATTTTTCTTCACAATGACTAATCCAAGGGATGGGGTTATTCTCACAGGGATCTCAATCAAATGTGTTTGGAACACTCAATTACATGGATTTGTAGACACTGTGAAGAGGGGGAAAAATTGTTGAACAAATGACTATGAATTGCTTACATAGCTTCATTTAAAAAACATTCCTTTTACTACTGCAGGTAGAAGTGAAAATAATTTTAAATTTTTTTTTTTTTTTGCTCCACTAGACTATTGCATGAGATTTTGAACCTGAATGTCGAAATCATGAGAGGCATCCAGTTTTGCATATCTAACAATAACTGATAGCAGTTTTGTGAGGCTTTATGGGTCAATTGAGCAAAAAAAATAAGGAAATAGGATGCAATGGCTGGAGGTACACAAAGCCCTTTTGAGTCCAAATACTGCTTTACTGGCAGTTTTACCAAGTCCCTCTGTGTCAGCAGCGATGTCTGGTGTGAAAGAACCTGCTTTCTCTGCTCATGTTCTGAATCTGATGACTGGGTGCGTATACATAGAGGATCATGAATTTTTAAATGTCATTAAATCTCTGTACAGCAAGCAGGCTTTCCTCCTGCTCCAAATGCTTCATCCTCAGTGCACTTTTGGGTCCTCATTTCATTGCAGGTGTTCAGCTGCTAAAACATGAGTAATTTCAAAATTTTGCTGCTGTCCACACATAAGGATGTCAAGTCCGAAGGAAACTGTGCCAAACATCTAGCTGAAAAATTGTTTAAAAAATCTTGAATTCACATTCATTTGTGTTGTGAGCTTCACTAATTTTTTTTAACAAACCATTTTTTCAACATTTTTTGTTATTTTTTATTTGCTGATCTAGAGCTCTGAAGAGCTTTAACCTCAAGATAGGGAAGATTCTATCTGTCAGGAGAGACTGCATTTATGTTTGGGGTTTTTGGAAAGAACAGGATCTGTTAATGATTTGGAAACAGATGTGTTGTACTGGGACAGACAATCCACTTTCTTTAGTATGGCCTTTAAAGCACTCAGTGCTGGCTTTTGCAGGAGCTGAGACAGGAAAAATCTAGTGGGCACTGAAAAACAAAGCTATCAAAAACTAACCCTCTCTCCAGCTACTCCTTCATGGATTTGTTTTCCAAATTATTTCACTTCAGGATGTTTGGGTGACCCCTTGAATACTGTGCAATTAAAGAATAAAGTTCCCATTTTAGTATTTTTAGTAGAGTGCAAAGTGGATTTGAATGCTCTGACATATCTGTGGTCATTATAATACATAAATATATGCAAAATGTTTCTCTGAAATACTGCAAAGATGTAGATGACTTTATCATTCTCAGCAAGAATAATTTTCTGCAATTTAGCTATAATTTACAAGAAAGGAGATATTGCTAATTAATTATGGATGATTACTTTTAAAATAGAGTCCTGCAGTTGCATTCCATCACTACACCAGTGTTTGCCATTGTAAGACACTAGCAGAAACAGCACAGGTGCATGAGGAAAATATGTTTGCCTTAAAAAAATCAGAAAAAGTAATGGCCATAAAAAAGCTATTTACCATCTTCCAGTTTTACTTTTTCATATATATTTAGTGAATTGCTTTGCTGACTGTTCTGGGGAACTTTGGCTTTGAGGATTAGAAAATACATACTGTAATTATTCAATATTAAATTTTTTAACTAACAACACCAGTGTGTACACACCATAGGTACAGGTTGACTTTTTCCGAGTTTCTGAGCACAGGGACTGTCTTGGGGAGTACGGGACTCTGCACAATCATTTCTCCCCTAAAATGCACTTCTAGGCCGGTTGTGCTGGATTGAGAAAATCACTGATCCATTTTGTTTGTTGTCCCAGAGGTCACAGAAGAAGGCCATTATCCTTGGAAGGGATGAGTAATAATTGCTGATAATAATTTGCACCTGCTTGGCATCTTTTCACAGGAGGTTTTTAGCAACTTTTAGCCTGTGAAATAAAATTATATTTACCCAATACTTATTTTTAGTTTCAAACTAATTAAAGAATCAATTTAAGCCTTTACTAATTGCTGGCAGCACACAGTTTAGTGCTCTGTAGGAGAGAAGAGCTCAGATGAGATTTACGTGGGTTTAAGATTGATCTCTAGGAAGGCATCCTAGGACTGGTGCTGTGTTCTTCCAGTTCTGAGCCAGGCAGGCAGCACCCAGTGTAGGTGTGAGGGTGAGCCCTGCTGGGGCTCTGCCCCCTGTGTAGGAAACAAATCTGAGTTGTTGTATGTCTGTTCCTTCACATTTCAATGAGAAGAGTTCCTAGAAAATCCAAAATAGAGGGTCGAGGGAGTGCTCTGCAAGTGCGAGGGGAGAAATATCTGGGAGCCTTGTTCATCAAGGACAAGCAGTTAGATCTGATTAAATAAAGGTTATAACATAAGCCAGTGTGGTAACTGTGCAAGGAGATTGCCTTTTCCAGAGGCAAGGAGTGCTCTGTGCCAGAGGAACAGCGTGGAGAATCGTCAGCTCCAAGTGCCAGCGTCACTTCATTTACCTTGGGACCTCGGAGGGTGGCAAATACCACAGAACTAGCAAGAGTTTAAGAGCTGTTTTGGAAAGGGAGTGGAGTCCTATGCTAATAATTACTTTTCCTGGTGCTATTATAACTGGTGTGCTTGTGCTTGCTGTACTTGAGTGGCTTGTTAGCGATGTTGTTTTACTGGGTGCTGTATGAATTTGTGTCCCTAAAGAATTTGCAGTGTGCAAGAAATGACAGATATATCTGTGGAGTAAAAGGGATTGTTGACAAATGTTATGTGATACAAATAGCGTCCTCATTCCATGATCTTAGAAGTTAGCATTTTGAAAATAAAAGAAATTAAATTGAACTAAATTAAATGAAGAATTTAAAAATATTTGTGGAAATGTTTTTATAAATAGGGGTAGGTGAAGGACATTGAAACTAAGGCCAGAATCTTCATGATGAGTTAGAGATAATCTGAAAGATTGGAATAAAAAGTGTGTGGTGTATTGGAAGTGAAGATTGTTAGCATATCTTTGATGTGACAGGTAACAAGGGAGCTGTTGAAGCAATATGAAGAGTTGGGTGAAATGATCAAAGAAAGGAGTTAGAGATCCTCTTTGCAGCAGAAGTTTCACTGAGATATGAGAGGAGCGTGATTCTTAAGGTCAGAAAGATGAACTTGGAAGTAATCAATACGTAATATCATCCGAGCTGGGAAAGGAATTTCTGCATTACAGATGGGTTAAAAAACCTGTTTATTAGAAAGATTATGTCTAGAGAATCTCTGAGATTTTGAGTTTATCCTGGATGAGAAGTAAGAGTCAAAGATGACACTAGTGTTGTAGTCCAAATTGGCAGGTCTGATATTCTGGCTGTCCATTTTGGCTGGAAAAAATGATTTTCTTTGCCTTTGAAGGGAGAGTGTTGAGAAATCTCTTTATCCCTATGAAGCTTGTAGGGATATCCTGAAAGCAGTCAGTTTAGACTGACCAGAATAGGAAAAATGTCTCACAGAGAAGTAGATCAAGACTCATCAGCATATGAATGACAGGGGATTTTTTTGCTAGTTTGCTTGCTGGATGGAGTTAATGTAAAGAAAGAAGATTACAGAGTGAATGGGTGTGGGACCCTCCATGGGAACTTGGAGAATTTCACAGAAAATATTCCCTGGAGAGACTGTGCTGGAGTGTCATAAGAGGAAAACCAGGAGAGAGGTGCTGGGAAGAGGAGGTTTATCAACAAGAAATGTCAACTCTATTAAAAGCATCTGGCAAGTCCAGCAGGAGACAGTAACAAGTTTAGAGTGTGGCTAAAAAAGTGAATGTCAGTAGGAACAGTTTCAATCGAGTGAACCACGTGTTAGGGGGTCTGCAGGTGGAAGGGAGAGGAGGAATGGGGTGATAGATATAGGGATTGAAGAGAGTGAGAAAGGACAGGTCTAAAACAATTTCTGGTCTTGGGGGAGAGAAACAGGGCAAAAAGAAACTAAAGGTATGTGGTGAGATCTTCTAATTGTTATGAGGGTAGCCGTGTGGAAGATGTCTGGTTCCAAAGGCTGGAAGGCATTGGACATGTGGAATGAAGGGACAGACTGGCAGTGGGAGCACTTTGTGTGAGCTGGGGTTAACATCACCTTTTTTAATGGACACTGTGTGAGCTCCAGGGTGACAAATTAGGAGTGAGCTCTGTTTGTCTTTGCAGTTCTTATCAGATGTGCAGCTCCTTTGTGTGCTGTCCTCCAGTCAAAGCTGTGTATTGGTAGACAGTAGAAATGACATGTTTTTGTTGCTGTTTTTTCTGCTGTGTGCCACATTTCTTGAGAGAGAAAAGAGCTTCTCAGGTCTTGGAACTTTTCCTTTGCAGTGTTAGGGCTAAGGGAATAAAAGCAGCTCTGACAATATCCTCTGTGAGGAAGGGCTTTTTGTCCTAAGGATAATTTCTGATAGTTTTCATTTTTAGTAATACCTTTTTACTAAATAAGTCTTCTTGCTGAAATTTGCAGAGAAGGAAGTATAATCAGGCTTCTGTACCAAGATTTGCTGTTATTGCCATTGTTTTTGTTCACTGCTTGTTCAGGGTTTTGTTAAGATACATTTTCATAGCTTTTATTCAAAGATCAATTTCCAAGGTTGATCTCTTTCTGTTGAGACAGGTACCTAATGATTATCGTTACAGAACATTAAATGTGGAGCTAGAGGATCATTAGTCCCTTTTTTTACCAGCTGGGGCATGGGGGTTACAGAGAAAGTAGGCAATTTACTGACTTCACCTGAAACAGGGATTGAAGTTCCAAATGTCAAACCAAGAACTTGCCCAAAAGGTCATACTTTCATTTGATGCTGCCAGGTATGTCCTTGCCACCATTGACCCCTGGTTGTTTCATTTGAGAGAACTGATTGTCCTGTCAGACGAGTGATCCTTTTTTCAGACATGTGGCCTTTAACCCCGACACGCTGTGTCAAATATTAGAACTCTTTGAATAGTGTGTGTTGGCTTTATTTTCAGGTAAACAATGAAGCTTGCACATACAGTCCTACAGAGCATTTAAAGGGGTGCTCAGGTAACTTTAAAAGTCTGTATTTTATTTATTGAATTGAGTCCTTTCATTGTTATGGAGTTACAGTCTGCTGTGGACCGTGCACTGTGAAATGGATCAATTTCTTTGGCACTGACCCATCCATTTTACTTGAAGCAATCAGATTTAAAGCTTTGCACTTTATTAATGTGTGTGCAAATAGCAACTGGGTTCCAAGGACACTCTTTAGGAAAGCACCTTGAGTGATTGGTCTTGATATATAATTCATATTTTGCTTCCAGCTTTCCAAAGGAAAAAAAAAAATCACATTAAAATTATTTTTAGTTAATACTGTAAAGGGAAAATATTCAAGCATTGGCATATGACAATGACTTTGTGTGTTTAGTGGAGGTATATTGACTTGAAAATGTTACAAGTTCCCTAACAAGTCTTTCCATAATTTTATTAAAGAATAAAGAGATTATTTTGAGAGATACATCTACATGTTAAAAAGTCCTCCAAACAAAAGTCACTGCACCACAGTGTTCCTTTTCTAAACTGTACTAGCATTCAAGGTATTTTAAAAATCAATGTCAGTTCTGAATGCATCTTGATTGAGAGTAAGAACCACCTAGCAAATAGAACATTTCAGCCTGGATACAGTTATGAATTCTTAATAAAAGTGTGCAGCTCAAGACAGACTCATCCCTGATGGCTCCCATAAACAGGAGACACCCTAACACTGGAAATGCCCCTGTGTAAATAAGGTGGTTACAGCATCCAGGGCAAATAAGCAGTGGAATTGTACAATTTGAAAAAAAATCTGTGGCATGTGCAAGTGATAAAAATAATACCAAGGGGACAAAATAGTAATAAAAGGACCCTAAAACCCCATAAAATTAATTAATAATTACGTCATAGAGCAAATTAACAGCAATTGTATTTAGTGCTGAGCATGTTTGAGTAAAATATATGTACTTATGTAATATAATTAGAAAAATAGGTATGTACTGAATGTATTTTTATATATATACACACATGTACAACTTGTAGATTATAACATGCCCAGGTTAGTAATTTAAGAAGGAATTTGTATGTCTGAAAATACAGAAAAACAGAGAGTAAATATTTGTGTTTTGTGCAGATGAAAAAGAGAATAAAGATATTGGAGCAGAAATGAACCAAAGAGTGCAAGCTCTTCAGGGTTTTTCTGTTTCAGCTCATTAAGATCATTCACATTTCTGATGTGCCCTACTGATAATTGCAAATAGTGGTGCCTTTCAGCATAATCTGAGTAAAGAACTGTGTCTTTAAAGGCCTTTTGGAATTGGGCATTATTCATGCAGGGGACTTGCAGTGCTGACCAAATGGAACAGGAACACTGTAGAAAAACTACCTCACTGAGGCTCATCAGCCCTGACTTTTCTGTGAATGATGAAGACACAAAAAGTAAAATAAAAAAAAGGTCAAACCCTTACTATGAGTGAGCAAGGAATAGCTGTGTCCTGGAAAAGCTCAGAGATCTCTTAGGGAACATGAGGAAAGGTTTAGTATGAGTGATAACATAAGCCAGGCTTTGGTCCCAGAACTCTCTGCAGTTTAATGGTGACTTGAGCAGAAACTGCTATTTGTGATTTCCAAATGAAATTTGGGGAATGCTGCAGTCCCAGATGATAAGGAAAGCAATCCTGAATGAAATGACTCAGTGGCAGTGTCAAAGCACCAACAAATTTGTGAATAACCTGAGGCTGAATAGTCAATTTTGGTATTTCAAGGCTGGTCCTCCTAGCATCTGCAGAGGAAAGGCCTGGCTGGCTACATGGAATTAGAAGTTACTGAGAAGGTAAAAGGGAGAGTTGAACTCTATAGTTTTTCAGTAGGAAATCTATGGATGTGTTTAAATTAACCTGGCTGTACTACTGATGCTCCTGCTGCTGATAACAGCTGCTTCATATGTCAGGGGTAGAGCAGTCACACTGACGTGGCCACAATGTGGTGTGCATGATCCTTATCTCCAGTCTGGTTTTGCTACTTGGAAAAATGAAATTCAACTTTTCTAGCCAGAGAATTAATGTCTTTATCTTGTTCCTTTTATTTCACTCTTTCCAGAGTTCCCCTTTGTGATAGATTTGACTTACTTGTTTGTGGTAAATAAGAGTTTCAAAGATGCTTACAGTAAATAATAGTGCTGCTGATGGTAAAATGATCTACATAGGCATTTAATGAGCTATGTTTGCACCGTTATAATTGGTAATCTAAAGTTAGAATTAAGAGTATATATAAATCTTTACAGAGAGGTAATGATCCAGTTAGGCTGTGTCCGGAAGCTTTGCTTCTGGAAAGCTCAAGTAAATTCTTGTCATTTTAACCAAAAATTCATTGAAAAGAAACCTCTCCAAAACCACAAAAACCCACAAGATCTTGCTAAACCACTGAAGCTTTCATGCTGGTTGCTTAATTAAAAGTGAACACAGTGAATGTGTTTTACCATATAACTGGAGCTGTGAACACCCTCTGTGGCTGTGGGCAAACAGTTAAATCAAGAGACCAGTGGTTCTAGAGCATAATGGCACCTCTCAATTTCCCGCTCTGGTATTGATTTGCAAATGAATATGACTGCTTGTTTATTGCAATCACTATTATTTCAAAGTGTTCCAGCCAAGATGCAGCAACTTTCCAAGGGCTCTGGATTTTAGTGTTTGTCACTGTCAGTTGTGTGTGGAAGGATCAGGAGACCTAGTAATGGTGATTTGGAGTAAGAAAAAAACAGCCTACCAAACAAAGAACAAAAATTTGTGAGCTAGAAAAGTACTTTGGTACTCAAGTTCTTAAAAAGACTAAGTAAATTTTAAAGAATAAGAATACAACAATGTTTCAATTTCTTTAATAAGGGCAAAATATGGGAAATCAGAGCATGTGTGCCACTGCTTTTCCTAATGCTCATTATTTACTTTTCATTATTTATAAGCAGTCCTAAAACAGTTGCTAATCTTGTAGAACAAGACTTGGGATATGGAGAATCTGTTTGCAGTAGATATATAATTATGTGACTATTTCAGGGATAATGTCTTCCTATTACAGCAAAAGTGTGAGGATAAAATCCAGTGATGTTCCTAAGAAATCAGAGCAAAGTAACGAGAACAAGACAAGCTAAGTGGATGGGGTAGTTTAGATGACTGGGCAGATCAGATGTTTGTGTCATTGTCTTGGGTTTGAATTATCCATATAATGAGTGTTTGAGAAAACTTTGAAAACCCTTTTTGTAAATCAACAAATTCTTTATTCACCTAGAATGACCGGTTTCCTACAGTATATTAATGTTAGGAAGAAAATTAGTGATTCTGATGCACTGCCCTTCTTCTGAACCTGCCTGATTGCCGTTGTGCACGTTGTTCCTCAGTCTTGTGCTGTTCTCCCTTGGTCCTGCACAAGAGTGAAAGCAAGGGAATGGGGTTTGTCTTTTAAAAAGCTGGGTAAACTAACATCATCAGCATGTGAGGCAAGAGTAAGAGAGGATGGAATAGCAGAATGCTGCATGTGTCTTGCCCTCATTCAGGCAGGGAATTTCCACTCATCAGCTGAATCTTCTGAAGAATGTCAAAATGTTATTGAAGAAAATCCCATGCAAACTCCCTCCAGCTCTGTTGCTCTTGATAAGAGTACATGAAGTTCTCTAATGCGCAAGGGAACTGTGTCAAAATGGCTGGTTTGTGCATTTCCTGCTGCTGTTTTTTGGCAGTATGGCTCCTGGAAAGGTTAAAGTAGAGCCTATTCATCCAGAATTCTGGCAGCAAAGGTAGCCACAGTTTTGGTGCCAGTCCCTTCATTTGAGTTTGACCTTGCTTTCTTCTTGGTGCTCGCTGTAAAACTTCTCTTCTCCGACACTTAAAATGTTCTTGGTTTGAGAGGTTTCCAAACCTTGTGATAAACCAGACACTTCCCTTCTGTCCTGTGTCCCTGCCCAGTCAAGCTCCACCAGGGCATGTCACCAGGCTGCTGATGTCAAGGACCACAGTTAAGCTGAACAAGGTGTAGAATGGCAGTGAAATTCTTAGTGGATCTGTGGAAAGTGCAAATTGCCACTTTTGCACCTGGTCTGTACTGGGCTTTTGAAGTGCTCTCCATTGCTCTCTCTTCTGAGGGCAGCCCTTTTATTTGATGCTAAAACAGGAGTTTTACCTGCACAGGTTAGGACCATCTGTCTGTTCCATCTCAAATTAGGAGTGTCTAGTCAAAGGAGACTCTTAGGTATCTATGTGAATAGCCTTCTGCTTGTGTATTTATTGCAGTTTTCTTCAAAACAAGAGCAGATTTTTTCTGAGAGCAAGAAAGGAGCTGTTTTTTTCCCTTGATCCCTTGAAAGTCTTCTAAATCATTTGGGAGAAAATATTTGGAAAAAATTGACTGTGCATCAAAGACAAAATTAGACCTCCTGGGACAGTAGCAAAACACAAAGTATAAAGGTGAGATTTCAGAAGGTGATGCTAAGGGCTTTTAATGGTGCTTAAAAATTAAGTTCATAACAGGTTTAAGAGCATCAAGAGGGGCTGCAGAGTCACAGAATTTTGATAAAATTAGGGAAAATGCCATCTGCTGATTCATAATATTAATATTACCATGATATCTCATTTCTTGAGTAGGTCAACAGGATTAAGTGGAGGCTGTCTGAACAAGGATGAATTTTACCCTTAAGCCCTCAGGGATCAATAGAAATCTGAAACTGCAGAGACTGAAAATTGAGGGCTACTTGTTTTGTATAGAAGACATTGACACTAATAGAGAGACATGAATTTTTGGAGACATCCATTGATGATTGTGAACAAGTGCGTCATGGAGGGAAGGAGTTCAGCAAACATCTTTAATCTTCTGCTTCTCATAATTTATATATTGCTGGAACTGGTTTTCTGCTATTTTATCTGCATTTCTATTATATAACTCTACAGAACTGAGAAGGCAAACTTATGATGGAAAGCAAATGGTAAATTTGGAGAGAGAATGCAGAGACTTGTATTTGTATTTTGGGAGTGTTCTTGCCTTGCAAGAATCCTATTTGTATTTAATTTAAATATTTATGAGCAAATAGTGAATTTTAAATGTAATTCAATGACAAGGGTTTGTTAGCTGCTGGTTCTGCCAATAAATAGTAAATTCCCTTCAAGAGTGGCAAATGAAGTATGATATAAGCTATTAAAAATACTACCAATAGAAATCCGGTTCGTTAGCTATGTTGCTAAGGTTACAAATGAGTTTCTTCAAATTGGCAAGCAAATTTTATATACGTGTTTGTGTAGAACAGAACTTCTGGTTTTGTGTATTTGCTATCCCTAGATATAATAAAAAGTAATGCATACTGACTTTGATTGTAGACAAATAGTATGAGTATGCATTTGTATGCATAGACTATAAAAAAGACTGTAAGAAAATCTTTTAATTTAGGGGTTTGATGGAGAAATCAAACGCAGCCAGTAAAGTCCTCTGTCCAATAAAATGTATGAGTTTTGGTGAGGGCAAATTCTATTTGTTCTGATATTTGGGTTCTGCTTTACCTTGTTTGGTCTACAATTATTCCCTCTCTGAAGTGATTCTAGTGTTCGTCCTTGTTTCCCAGACTCTGCAGTTCTCAATAGTTGGTTTGGAATAATACATTAACAAATTATAACCAAGACTTCCACACTTTCTTCGTCTGACTGGATCTCAAAATTGGATGGATGATCCCTATTTATAGGCTCAAAACCATTTTTAGCCATGAAAACGCTCCTTTTGAGAAAATTAGATGATTGAAAAATGCTAGGAGTTCTACTTAATGTCGTGCCTCTCTCAGTGAAAATTGATAATAAGAATTTGATATTAATTTATGAATGATTTAAGTCATACTTAGGATCAGATCACACTTTCTGCCTTAAGATGTCAAAGAAACCAAGCAGCCAACACAACCTTGTCAGATCTGTATTGAGCTACCTGCAGAATGTGGGCAGAGAGTGCCAAAGTCATTGGACAGATTTTATTTTAGTGCCTTACTTCACTGTTTTACCACAGTGATTTTTCCTAATGAGAAAGCTGATATCTAGGTTATACTAAACTGAGCTAATCTCTATTTAACCTCATGGCTTGTTATTTCAACTTGTTCCATGACCCATTAGTTGTCCTGCCTGCCCACAGTAGCTGGGCTGGGTCGCAGGAGAAGCAGATCAGTAGGGAACACTTGGATGCAGGGACGTGTGCAGATGCAGCTGTCACACACGTGCAGTTTGGAACATTCTTTCAGGCCTTTCTGTCACTTCATTTGTAGTGGGGCTATCATTATTTCATGTTCTTTCAACAATAAAGTGCAATTCAGATGCTTTATCTCTTTGTCAGTGAATGTCACAGGTTTTGCACTGTTTTTTTTTGGGTTTTTTTTTTGTTTTGTTTTGTTTTTTTTTTTTTTTTTTTTTTTGTTTTTTTGAGCCTAAGAAATCAAGGGGCTTAACTGTTGACTTAAGCCAGCTTAGCAACGAGTTTATTTTGTGATGCTGAGCCATGTGGTTATTGTGTAAGAGAAATTAGGTGAAATGGAGCCCTCTATTAATGAAGCAGAACACTATAATACCATTGTTGCAGTTGACTTTGTTGTTATAGCAAAAGCTTAGGTCATATATCGATTGGAAAATTGGTTAAATCTGACTCTGATACTCAAAATCAACTCAGTTTGTCAATCAAAGATTAATGGCATTGGAAAAAAACCCCAAAGTAATCTTAGAGGAGGGAAAATTTACATGAGATGATCACTCTAGGGCCTTACATAGCAGAGCTACATCACAAAGACCTTCTTTCTGTTGTGTGTAGAACAAAATTAATAGTTATGAGGGTGTGAATGGATGAACTCCTAGAACTTGTTCTGGAGCAGAACATGTCCTTAAGTAACATTCCTAATTTTTGTGCTCAGGTTTTTCTTGTACTGATAGCAATGCATCCATGCCTGTAGGTTCTAAAAATGCATATTCAGAAAGGGCCCAGGAGAATTGTCAATGCCACTTTACTCTTCTGTGCTGACTGCAGGCTCAGGGAAGCGCTGTAGCACCTCTTACCCATGTGTCACATACTGAAAGATTGGGGTTTTTGTCACAACTGGTAGAAATAAAAATTTACAGTAACACAGGGTTGGATTCCCTTTGTCCCTCAGGCCCTGGACATTTAAAGACTTAGGAGTTTCTGCTTCTATCAAGCCATAGGAATTTCTGCTCCTTTGGTCTTAGGTCTGTATGTTGACATCTGCATTAGCTGAAATCTGAGATAGACTCCATACCTTTTTGCTAGGCCAGACTGCATTCATTTTCCAGGGCCAAGTTTTCATTCCTAAGAATGGAGTTCAAATTAGAGGGCTTGAAAACCCTCCTCTTAACTCTTTTCTTATCATGACTGCTCCCAAGCTTCCTTGCTGGTGCTCTCAGTTCCCTCAGAAAGCAAATTCCCAGCAGTGGTGTAGTGGGGACAGTGTTCCTTCCACAACAATGGGCAAATAAGAGAATCACCACTTCTCAGTGTCCTGTTTTAAGCAAACACTTGCCAGACTGCAGCAAATAAGTTGGTATTGATCAAAAGTAATTACCTCCTGAGAGATGATCAGTGTGGCAGGCTGCTCGTACATCTGAAATTACCCCTGCATTCCCTGGAGTATATAGAGCAATTGCTGAGACATAAGAAATGAATCATTGTGATCTCAGTTCTCCCTTCCTGATGGCCTCACATGTCCTGGGATGGGCGAATTGGTGCTTGGTGCTCTGAAGTCCTTGCAGTGTAGCCACAGCAGATCCCAGAGATGTACCAGCAGGGAAATGAAATGAAATCAAACTTTGCTGATGCCCAGCACCACAAGGGCCAATGGAAATCAGGAGAACTCTGGAGGTAAACCCACATGCTAAAGTTGCTGGTACTCTTTGAGAGAGAACCTGCAACATTAGATTTTTTAATCACTTCTAAAATATTTTTTATAATTAATTTTTAAAATTCTGCATATATTTTGTCTTAGGGTCAGTTATTTTTTCTTTTAAAGCTCACTAAATTCTTGATCTTGATGATTTTCATATTAAAATTTTACCTGTCATGTGAGAAAAAATATTCTATTCTGTGCCATGAGGTAAAAAAAAAAAACAAGCAGTTTAAAGGCTGCTGTCTCTAGATTCTTTGTTGCTCAGAGTATTTCTATTCCATCTCCTTTTATTATTCATCTTGCTGAATACAATTCCATCATTTAAGTTCTTCTTTCTACTAGTTTTCCTTGGCTTTTGAGAATTCTTCTCTCTTGGAGTTGCAATTCTTTTACTTAGTGTAGAAGTACTGCGGCTTTGTCTGTGATGTTCTGCAAACTGACCCCATTGGTGACCTCCAGAAAAGACATTTCTTTTTAAAATATACCAAGAAATTGAATAAAGGGAGGATAAAGTATGTCTGAAACTTATCTAATCAAGGTGATGAAGCAAAGTGGGCAACAATGCAGAAGAGTATTACTGGATGGAAAGGAGCAGAAGGAAAGTGGTGTAGCACAGAAATGACCTCAGGCAACTTTCTTAAACTCATCTGATTTGAACTAGGAACAGCATGCATTAACCAGCCAAAGCCAAATTCAGCCTTTCATTAAATACTGTGACTCTGTTTTAAATAACTCTGTAAAGACTGATGGACTCATTCAGATGTACTATTTGTCTTTTGGGCTTCTATCAATGAATCAATGTCCTTTATTTGACTGGCTGACACGTATTTAATTTGGTGTAATATATAATACATGGAAAATGCCTTTCAGTTTGAAACATTAATGACTGATAGTTGCCATCATTCAAGTTCTGCCTGTTACAATTTAGTTTCTTTCTATACTCATCAAGTTTACTAATAATGATTAAAGATTTTCTTGGTTACATTGTCTTTGACAACAGTGATGATTAAAGACACGGGCAACTTGTGGTATGGAACAGTTCACTTCTGTCCATCATTGATCTTCCTTTCCAAATTATCTGCCAGTTAGACCTAAACAGAAGTAGGGAAGAGCAAGGTTATTCAGCATATTTGAATGAGTAACTGATGAGCAGACATCAGTCAACCCAATAAAATATATATTTTAAAATCTGTAATCAAGGGAAGGATGTTTCATGCTTATGGGAATATTGGCATTGCATTGGAAATTAGAGACTTCAATTAAGATGAATAATGTATTACATTGTAATAGAACAATGGTAGTACATGGGTTTCAAATATTTAAAACTGACGCTTCATTTTCAGTTTAGGACTGTTTTTGTGAATTTTCTGTCTGGTTACATAGAGATCTCTCCTTTTTGTATATTTTTGAAGGGGGTGGGAAGAAATAATTCTGTCTCTTAAATATAAAGACTTGAAAAATAAATGAGTACATAAGAAAAAAGGACCCAAATTTTGAGCAGGGCATACATAACCAATCTGGATTTTTATTCCAGCACTGTGTGCCTTTGGTAAGTGTTCCTGAGCTGAGATGTTTGACACTTGACTTGACTGAGCCTTGTTTTCAGTTCCCAGCTCTGTGGCTTGCCTGCTGGCTGACCCTGGACCCCGGCAGGCCATCACTGTGCCATGTGTCTTAGTTTCCCCTGTGTCAGAATCACCTGATGATACTGACTGGCTCCTTAAAATGTATTGATATCGGACATGTTCCTATGGACAGCCATAAGCAATGGCTGCTCTTTGCACCTCTGTTTAAAAGGACACCATACAATTGATCTTCACACCAGAAGTTTTGTGGTCAGTCACTGAAACAGAAACAGAGCTGTCTGTCCCAGGCTGTGGCAGGAGGTCTAACATCAGGAAATTATCTTGCTTCTGTTTCTTCTGTTCCCATCTGCCAGAATAGGGATCATCACCTGCTTTTTAGAGTGGTTTTGAACCTATAAGAAAAAAAAAAAAAAGCTGCATAAGAGATACAATTTACTTGTGCTCTGTTTTCAACTTTTTGCCCTAAATGGCCTAAATCTGTCAGTATTTGGGGAGGCTTCATTGAGGGTTTCAGTTGTACTGGAGTAATGTACAAATATTAAGTCTTAGTGTGTAAATGAGCTTCTACACCATGTTTCTCTATTTCTTTTGCTACTTTGTAATGGTAAGTTTCAAAATTCACATCAATTATACGTCTAAGCCATCATTAATACTTCTGGTTCAGTAGTTTCAGAGTGAGAAAAGGGTAGCTGAGGGTAGCTCTCTGGATAATGATTTATATCCAGTTTCATGGCTTAAAACCCTATCTTATTTTTATAAATATGCTTTCTAGCAAAATTGAAAAATAAATCAGAATATTTTAAGGGTTGTTTATTGAAGTAATAATGTGCTTAATGCATTTGGATATCATTAATCATTTTCTTACAGATTTTTGAGCACTACTTTTGATATATGAATGGAAGAATACTTTAAAATGTATTATATTCTTAGATGTAGTGTTTTCATAATAAATAGTCATCATGCAAGTATTAAACATTTTTAGGGTAAATATACTTAAATAATGTGTGTTTTTCTATATATTTTTACTGAATTAAATAAAAAATGCATTTAGAAGAGCCTTAACCACACAGACTTTATATTCTTGAGAAGAAAATAGGTAAAGATCAGCAAATACACCTGTATATTACTGCTTTAGGCATACCTATGTGGTAATTATTCTGCAGTCTTTGCTCCTTCTGTTTAAATTGACTGAGAGTGAGCTCTTAAGTCGTAACACAAAGTTGTGGGTGTATTCTGTATGAATATATTTATTAGACAAGAGTTCTAGATGAGGATGTAGACATATTCTCTTTGCCTTGAGTGGATTTTCAGGATTGAAAATCTACTTCTGTCCTCTTCCCAGAAGCTCACCAGACCTTCCTATATAGTCAGGTAGAGAATATGATGATGGTTTCATTTGCTGTCATTGTTACCTGGTTCCTTGACGCTGTGTGTGTGTGGCTCTGTCACAAAAGGCTGAATTCAAACTGGTCTGTTTACAGAACATTCATCTCTCGAGCAGTGGAGTGCTAGGCTGCTTCTCACACTTGCATACTTCAGCTGCAGTTCTGACCTTGACTGTGTAGTACTTTGCATGATATTTAGACATTTCATCTGTTTTTTTAAACCCATGGAATCATGCCTGGTTTAAAGCTTACTTCTTGTCGTGTGTTTGCAATGCAGTGGCTCCAAATCCTACATTATTCTTCCTTTAGTTTTCTTTTAGCTTCAGTCCTGCACAGTTTGTCACAGACTGGACACTCAGAAGAGTGCTGCTTTAGCAGCAAGCATGATTTTTAAAGGGAAGAGGTAAAATGGCTCATATCAGGATAACAAAATGAATCTGAACTGTTTGCTATTAAAAGAAGGAAGGTATTTTGGAGACTAGAACTGAGAAGGAAAGCCAGAGCTAGTGATCAAATTGGAATAAAACAGATGACTGAGCTCAAAAATGTGTTTTCAGAGAAACAACAATAATTACAACTTAAATTCCCTACTGGGTTATGCCAGCATCTCCAGCCTTCTGTCTGTGATAATGCAGGAGATCTTAGGGGACAATAGGCAAGCCTCCCACCCTCTACTGCTCCCCATCTCCTCAGCGTAACAACACTCTCTCTCTCTCTTTCTCTTTCTCTTTCTCTTTCTCTTTCTCTTTCTCTTTCTCTTTCTCTTTCTCTTTCTCTTTCTCTTTCTCTTTCTCTATATCTATCTTTTTGCCTTTAATTTATTAATTTGAGCCTATTGGAAACGCCTGTTGGAAATGTTTGCCTCCACAGACTCCCGTAGCAATGAATTCTAGTTTATGCCCCGAGATTTCAAAGCCCCTAAGGGTAAGAAAGGATATGTTAAAAGTGTATGGGTGTATGATCTTAGCTGTCTGATGGGCCACATGACCCCTGGCAGAAAGACTCAGTCAATATTTTTGGACACAAAAAAATTAGAAATATTAAAGTTGGTGTCAGCCTGGAGGGTCAAAGTTTTCTGGGTTTTGGGAATAAGTGGATTCAGAAAGTGAAGAATAAAACCACAGCACAAGTTAATGATTTGGACCTAGAACGGATTTCAGCAGTTTTCTGCCAAATATTGAATGAGGGCGTGTTCAGCAGTGAAAATTTAAATGAAATTTGCCTATGATTTGGAATAAATTTCACTACGTGCTTCATGAAGATTACATTACATGCTCCTGTTCAGTTGTGCTCAGCTACCACTTTTAAAAGTTTGTGACTAACTCAAGATGAGGAAAGGTAAAGAGGCTGGTGGGTAAAGAAAGGGCTTGGCCTTGGGGATTCTTGTTATCTGTGGGAAGATTTTGAAATGCCAACTTTTCTTGATGAATGGACCTGCAGGTTTTTATCCCCATCTAGAACAATTAACAAAACTCTTTTAGAAAATAGTGTCCCACCTTGATCATTGGTTTTCTGGCCAACCTCAAAACAACTTTTTCATTGATTTATAGGCTGCAAGTGTATTTCTCAGAATAAGTCTAAGCTTTCATTCAGCTTTGTGTGTTTTTTTAAAAGACAATTCTTAGGATGGAGAGGTTTGTAGTGTGCAGCTCTAATGTTGCCAAGGTAAATATCCTTATGCCATGAGTAAACTGTAGGGCATTCCTGATTTAATCCTTGATTTATCTTTCCTAACCTTTTCATGGTGGTCCTTCTGTGTAGTTTAGTTCTTTGTGGTTCTAATTTTTTTGGTTGCTGATGCTTTTGAGGCCTGTCATTCTTGTAAAATGGGATGATGCAAGTGAGTTAATTAGGCTAGCAAAACCCTAGTGAAGAAAAAAAGGAGAACAACGGGAGTATACCTGGAGACACCTTTGATTGCAGGCTTTGAGGAAAGCAGATGTTCATTTGAAGATTTTAGAAGAAAACCACAAATGTTCTTAATTCAGCTTTAATTTGGAAGTAATACTTGACCAAATTAATGTGAAGTGATGAACAAATTTATTTTTTGAAATTAGAGCAATAATTTGATTATATTAAAATGCACCTCCCTACACAATTGAGGCATTTAAATAATTTGTTCTAATTGCCATTCCTTCTCATAACCAATGTCTAGAATTAAGAAATATGGTTGTTTTGTTTTTTGATTTTGTTTTTTTTTCCAAATCTACTATCTAATATCATGCTCTCTCCCTCCAAATTTGGAAATTAGAACAATAAAGTCAACAGTGGGTGATTTCTTTCTCACTTTTTGCAGATAAACACATTGCAGGATTGGGATCTGGCTGCTCCCAGCTGTGTTTCAGCTATAGCTGCTTGTCTGCCAGTGTTTAACTCGTTGGACTCTAAAGTGTTTTTAAATAACTAAAGTAAGACTGCCTGCAAGGAAAAGAAAAACTTCCATATGTCTATCCTCTGTCTAAATAATGGAGAAAATATTTATTCTATTGGGCTATTTCTAAGTGCTAAGATGAGGTAAAGAGGTATGATTATATCCTGTAGTAGTTAAATGGAGTTAAGTGCTTTCTTCTATTCCCCTGGTTATTCTGTGAGAAATTCTTCTGAAAATATATCACACTGATGGTATCCAGTGTCTAGAGCCCTTCCAAATGTACAAGCTTATTCCTTATTTTAGCTTTTTGTAGAACAGATGTTGTTGTAAATGGACTGATCGTTCACTGAAGTACTGCAGTGGGTTAATTTAATGTAGGGACACAACAGTGGGGTGCTCTGTCAATAAGGGAGTTCATCTACAGCAGCAGTGAAACAAAAAGACACATTATTTTTCAGGCCATAAACCTCCTTATTGATATTTCTGTATTTCAGTTGCAGGCTTTGCACTACACAAAAGGACCACTTGGGCTTCTGTTGCATCCCAAGTCTCATGAAAAACTGTAAATTACACAGATACAGGGGAGAATGCAGTACACAAAATGCAGTTGTTGTGTTTTGAGTCTTATCAAGGCATTTCAAATCTGGGTTTGTAGCACTGACATAGCACAGCTGGGGTTCAGTTCAGCTGCTTATAAATGGGCTGCCTGGGGTGCAGCTGGTGGCCAAGTTGCCAGCACTGTTTTTAACTGGGCCTGCAAAATGCTCAGTCAAGTTTGGTTTTTTGGGGGGTGGGGGGATAAAAGATTTTATTTACAGAATTACAGAATGCCATGTATACGGATAAAAATTCATATATATAATACATATATATCTGTATGCTGATATTTTAGGTAATCATGACCAAGGCTTCCTTCTTGCTTATACCTTCTTTTGGAAGAGTGTTTGATGTCAACAACCTCACAATGACCATGTTCTAGTTTTCTAAGCTCTTTGTTCTCTTGGTGATATGTTTCTTCTTCAGAATGGTTTTTCTTTGTCTGGAAGGATGTGAAGATAATAGCTGTTCAAAAACCACAGAAACTCACGGGCAGACATAGGCATGTTTCTCTGCCACAATTGGCTTTATTCCCTTGATCCCAGCAAAATTAGAGGAGAGCACATGGAGTTGCCCAGGACTCTTTGCAAGACCAGTGGCAGTCACAGAATCGGCTCTCAACCGTTTCATCTCAGCCCAAAGCAGTAACTCCTAGATTGCCTTGCCTTCTGAAAGAAACCTTTGCTAATTATATTAGAGCTCTTGGCAGACTTCAAGGACTTGACAAAAAGGATTTGTTGACTCTTTCCTAGAAGTGGTTTCCATGGCTTTCAGTGGGTATGTTTCTTTTCCTGACAGATCATGAAAGCTGCTACTGAGATAGTATTCTGCAGGCACCAATGTGTATTCTTCTAAGTCCTGTTTTTGATGCTGATAACTGAATAATCATCTCTGTTATAACCATCCTCTGAAAAACTATCTGGTTCCCACGGCACTCTTGTCAATGGAATTCTACATTTTCCTGTTGCAAGGGATACAAAACACGCATGCAGGAGTTACAGATATGGAAACCTAAAAACTGTTAAATTTTTATTTTTCAGATCATTTAAGATGGAAGTTTATGTGCTAGAGGAGCACTGCAGTAGTTTAATACCATCCTTTCCTACAGGCATAGGGGCTTCTGTGATATTTGACTGTGACAGGGCACTGCCTCACCATGCAGTGGATGTGTGGGTGTTCTCATTATGGAAACTCACTCAGTTGTTTATGTTCCCTTTTGGCTTTATTGAAAAGCTTTAACTGCCTTGGAGTTTGTTGCAAGACTGAACTGAGTAAATGGGGAGAATAATGAATAGAGTTCAGTTTTTGCAATGTAAAATTTCTCCAGGGATTCAGCTGAATGCCCTTTACTCCAACAAAATATGATGAGTCGGTCCTGGTTTTTTGCATCAATTATTTGTTTGATGCACACTGAGCTTTTGAGAGACTGCCTTTGATGTTCAGCAGTAGCTGTGTCTTGTGTGACCCTTGATGCTTCTTCATGGGTGGAAAAAATTTAGTTGTTAAAAGATGGACAAAATCCCATTTAAGGTCATTATGTTTCTATTGAATTGTATGTTGTACTTCTGCATGTGGTCATTAGTCTTATAAAGCAACCACACAAGAAAGCTGAACATATTTGCATTTCTTTCTTCCTTCTGTGAACTCTTGACTCTTCCACCTTGGTTTAGTCTCTTCTTTACAAGAAGCAGCAGCTTTATAGGTCTTCATCAACCAACATTAATAAACTGTCTTGAAAGGTTTGGGGACATCACAGATTTTAAGAATTGATTTTTGTAGCATTGAAGTGAATTTGCATTTTGTATTGACCTCAGTAGACCAATATTCCTAGCTGAAGATAGCCGTGTTTGCGACATGGCATAAAGCCCTGCAAGAGGAAATGGAAACTAGTTTCCATCCATCTGCCTTGCTAATAGATTAATATTTTTAAATTAAGCCATAAATGAAACATTTACCACTATTAAAGTTTTCTGGGTAATAAATCTGTGTTGAAGCATGTTGAGCAATGCTGACACTGGTGCTAGCTGTTATACAAAGACAGCATTACAAATAGTTGCAATTTCAGCCATGTAATGAGGTAGCCACAAGCAGCAAAAACCCTCCCTCCTCTCCCCCCTAATACTCATTCCCTTTCAATGTGTCCTTGTAAAAATTATTTTCCCATAATAAAGACCAAACTGCCAACTTTCAAAGCTCAGGATGAGTGTAATTGAAAAGGATACCTAGTTTAATAAATGTACCTGTAATTGCCTCCCTCCTTTCAGACAATACTGAGAGAAATAAAATTAGCTGCAAATAACACATCCTGAGAATCTGAATGGAAAACAAAAAGATAATAAGCAGTTTCATGGCATTTAATTTATATCATGGATATGTAAGCAGAAAAGCAGAAATCAGTGGACAACAGGGTATGAATCCCCTGTTATATTTAGAGATTGACAGCCCTATCTTGCAGCACTCATGAGTTGTGTTTTGGAAAGTTGAAAATAGAGATAAACAACATAGCTTCAGATCTGGACATCTTTAGGAGCTCAGACAGTACCTGATTGAGTCTGTCAGGAACAAGACATTGGATGAACAGCTGTCGAGTTCACTTAAAACCTCCCTGCAGTTGAGTTTACTGCTATTTGCAAGCTGGTAGGTGTAGTGCCTGTCATTGCAAAGATTGGTTTACAGCAGAGTTTAGGTCAAGATACATTGTTTTCAGTGGCCAATTTGTTATTCTCAGTTTTTAAATTATATATTTCTTTAAAGCACACCTTTCATCTTTACAGATGATTTTCTTCCTGTTATGTTCAATTGAGGTTATGATGATGCAGTTAAATTGTTTTGATGCCACAGCCACATCAGTCACAAGCAGTGATGTAGAAACTGACTGGCTCCACTGCTCAGGTTGTACTTTAATGAGGAAGTCTGTAGACAACCCTTACACACTGAATTTGGATATTTATTTGGATGGAACTTCACTGGGGAGAACTCAGATACTGTCAGGTAGCTGTATTCAACTGGGACTGAAAGGAGACCTGCTGCACTGGCATGTCTGGTAGATTATATGAGATTTCCTAGGTGGCATTTCCTACAAATGTTAAGACTTCAGGCATAGATGGCTAAATTCCTGGCCTGATTGGCTAAATTCCAGTCAGAAACCCTTCAGCCTTAGCACTAACACTTTTACAGCATTAATTCAAATTTGTTTTTATCAGGCTTCTCTCTTCAGCAATTATTCAGTTCCGTGAAGATATCCTGGAATACAAAAGCTCCAGAGAATAGGAATTCCTCTGTCAGAGGAATGATTTGTTAATCTGATCTTTGTAAATGCTCCTGTCCCAGAGAGGGGCTGTCATGGTGTCCTGTGGTGCTGCAGCAGCCAGTTGTACCTGGGCTGGCCCTTGTGTGCACCAGAGAGGGGCAGGGGATGTAGCCTCAATATTACATGGCCTGGCATAGCTGAGGTGCCCAAAGGGGCAAATGTCTTCATAAAGAGAGATTCACATCCAAGGTAAAGCTCTCTGTTCCTGTGTCCTCAACATTTTTGGATTGTTTTGGTCAATTTCAAAGTTGACACTTGAAAAATGGTCAGCTCAGGGTAGTGGTCCTGTTGCTGAGCAAGCTCAGGGGATGGGTATCCAGTGGATTAGGATAGATTTCCAAAGAAACACTAATTTCCTTATGTGTCTGGAATTGTTTTTATCCTCCCTTGTGGGGTACATTTATTGTAACACCAAGTTTTTTTATAAAGTCACAGAGTGCAGGTGGTCTACACAGATGACATTTTTATCTTGGGAAACAGCAGTTGAAATACATGAGTAGTGGCAGGAAGCAATTTTAAATACAATTTGAACAATGAGCTGAAACAAACACCCCACCACCTCCACAAAACAAAAAGCAAATGAAAGGTGGATGCATCTTAAACTGAGGCAAAATGTACAGGAAGGAGAAGCCAGCTGTAAAATACTGTTCCAAGAGACAAAGAAGGGGCTTGTTGCAACTGTGAACTGTCAGGAGAAATTAGGCTAAACTGCCTGTTTAGTCCACAGAGTTGTAAGGAGTTGTAAGCTGAACAGAAGATGTGAATCTCAACAAAGGATCTGAAAATCTGGAGGATTCAGACACATCCTTGCTTCTTTGCTCAACTGGCTCAGATTCCTTTTCTTGGGTACAGAGAGTATCTGCACTGAGGATATGCCTGAATTTGATACCCTCCAGCACATGCACAGCTATTCTGGGACAGAATTATCTCTGTGTATAACAAATATCTCCACAGACATTTTAAGGTTTTCCATCCTTCTTTTGGGAACCAGGTGTGGGCTAAGATCTCTACCAGAAGACTGAAATATTTGAGGAGAAAAAAGACAAAAAGTGAGATGCCTTGAAAAGGCAATAAATGCTTCCAGAGCAATGCTCTGCCATGCAGGGAGGTCCTCAGGTGGAGGGAACTGCAGGGCTTAGTACCTGTTGGCTGTTAATAAATGTGAGTCTCTCTGAAGAACATCTCCCTACTGCTCTTTCTGAAGAGCTCATGCCATATTTATAATAATCATAGAAGGGTGAAAAGGTTACATGTACTCTGTTATGCAACTGATTTTGCATTCACTGGCCTGGATTTGAGTATGTGAAAAAGTGTGTGTTTATATTTGTACTTGAAGCTTACCTAGGACTTAACCTTTATGGAAAAAAAAATCCCTAAAATGACATTTGTTTCCTCACATTAATTGGAGAGAAAGTTGTGTATAACACGATGCCAGATGCTCACTACCATCACAAATCACTCCAGAAATAAAAAATGCAGGCATAATTATCTAAGGAAATAATGAAGCTAGAAGTTTGGGGGAGTAATTTGTCAGGTAAATGAATCTCAACATGAACTGTATGAGCATGGGCTGATACCTTATTTGTCAGAAAGCTTTTACCTCTTGAGGAGGACAACTACTTCATTGCTGTTTTTCTTTACTTCTCTTCCTGGCTTTCCCTTATGCTCTTCCTTACCCAAAAGACCCATACTGAAGTAGACAGCAAAACCAAATATCCAAAGTGGCAGGTGTGAAAACCAGATGCCATTGAAATAAACAGTGATGGAGAAGGAAACTCAAGCCCTTCCAGCATTAAAGAGATTCTGCTTATAACTGTTGAAGAGGATAGCTCAGCTAAAGCATGCTGCTTCTATTTTCTTATTCTTGCTGAAATATTACTCATTAGTAGATTTGTAAAAACGCCAAACTTCACCTAAACCCCAGCTGTTTACAGCTTTATTTCAAGTTCAATACACAGTTGACCGTCTGAGAGGAGACAGGGGAATTCTTGATCTGTAGACTGAAAAGCAGATACAGAATCACTTCAAATTGAATCAAAGAATCTTTTTAAAATTTTCTTTAAAAAGAAAGAAAAAAACTGGCAGTCCAAATAAAGAATTGTGTTTTGCTCAAAATAAAAGGTTTAATCTAACATAATTCCACACTTCTATTTATCCTTTTAAACAGTATCCCCTCCCCACCCACACAAACATGCACACACTTTTTAAGATGCTAAACAATCAGAAGGAAACAAGACTATGTAATGAAAGCACGTGGGACTTGTCAGTCTAGAAACTTGAACTTGTTGACCTATTTTAGCCAGATTTGAGGTAGAAGCAGAAACATCAGAGTTGCTACTTTCCAACATGCCTTCTGGGAGGCAGCAGGGGCACAGCAGCCTTTCTAGACCTGGCCCTTCACCTCCAAAGTAAAAGCCAGAACAAGTGTATCACTTAAAAAGATAGTATTTGCCCTTTAGAATAAATGAACAAATCAATCCAGGGCTGAGGCTACAGTAACATAATTCACTTCCTCTAAGTAGAGCTGAATACAATTAATCAAAATATTTATCTTGGATGAATCCAATTACATTGGCTTAAAAATGTAAATTGTTCATTTGTGTCAGCCTCCTGGTTTCCAGGAATTCAGACTCTGGGAATAGCAACAACATGTCAGTTAAGCTGCTCAGAAACAGACATATTTGAGTTTTAAGTGACTTCCTGACATTTGCCTCTTATGCAAGTTATTATGTAAATAGAAAAAGGTTATTTTAATGTACTCATGGAGCACACTGTGTGCTCCATTCCTCAGTCCAGCTTCCTTGAATGCTTGTTTTGGCACTTGTTGTGGAAGGGTGCTGCTGCTCCTAGGATCTTGCTGGGCTTTTCACACTGGTATGCTGTAGCTTCTTAGTGCATAATTACATGCTGTGGTATCCCAATCAATTCCTTTCAACCAAAGCAAAGGTTGCCTGTGTTGGGTTCTTAATTGTGGATGCTGCTGCTGCTGCTCTGCTTGTAAACAGCAGTTGCATTTTCCCCTGATTTCCCCTAATAATAGAACAAATGTGTGTGTGTGGACATACTTTTGCAAGGAGAAAATGTGAATCTCAAATAAAAATGAATATTTAGATCTGTGGGTCCAAATATTTTTTAATTAAAAAGGGTAAATACACCATTTCTCACTTTCACCAAACCTCAGAAGTCAATGGAGCAATTCTTAGGAAGCAGATGTAGCAGATGTGAACATGAATGCAACAGAAATGGTGTGTGTAGAGAGGAGTACAGCACCAATTCTTCTGGCGATTGCAAAGAATAGAAGATTTTTGTGGAATAGAAAAATGTAATTTTGAGAAATAAGAGTATAATGGAAGATATTTTGTATTATATGGTACC
Source organism: Anomalospiza imberbis (assembly GCF_031753505.1). Classification (NCBI taxonomy): domain Eukaryota; kingdom Metazoa; phylum Chordata; class Aves; order Passeriformes; family Viduidae; genus Anomalospiza; species Anomalospiza imberbis. The sequence continues at coordinate 8,179,663 of NC_089688.1, read as the reverse complement.
CATTTCTGAAAGCAACGTTTCCAGTTTTCCATAGGCTTATTTGTTAGGATCAAGTGGCAGTATTAAACAACAACTAGAGCAAAATGGTACATGCAGTTGTATTTATAGGGTGGTATTAATTACCTGTTAAATATAATAGTGATGGTAAGTTATTCTTAGTTACTGATGTCATGAGACATAATGTTAGGTGTAACTTCTTTTGATGGTGTGCAGACAGTCATCATTGAGGAAAAAAAATGAGTCAGGGAAGAATCATAATTTGGAAATGAGAACAAAAGTTTTTGGAATGATTTTGGTAATTAACCCAAGTAAAAATAGGATGGGAAGGAGGACAGAATCCACTTTAAAAAAAAGGATGAAGCTGTTGCAAAAGAAGAAAAGTTGGGATGAACTCACCTGGGATCCAAATATTTTGAAACTTAAAAGGATTTCTTTTCTTTTGAGGTTCACTCAAAACAGTCTCTGGTGCATTTTAAAACCATGTTGCTAATTGTTTCTCCCACAATGCCTGACAGTCAGTCAGACTTTTAAATACTCGTTCCAATTACTGCCACAAACTCCTTTGTATTCTATCAGTACAATAAAGCAGTTTTACTGCACCTTGCTCTGATGTAGCAAATGAGGTTTCCTGCATTTCTCTTGCCCTGTGTCCTCAGTCAGTGACTGAAGTGCTGTTCCAGAGAACAGAGAACCTGCCTTCAGGTCAGTGCAGACACAGTCCTGCAGGGGCTCTGGGGCATTACAGTGAAGGCAATGTTTGGGATCACTCGGGAATAAGGGGGAAAAGGATTGACACATCTTTATGTATTCTCCTTCTGTTCTCCCCTACTGTGGAGGCATGAGTATTTCAGGCACAATGTAGGTCTGACTGTAATCCATCATAGCTGCTGTCATCACACTGGCTCTCTTCAAAGTGAAGCTTTCCTGTTAAAATATTTTGGGAAATGTCTGTTGTGGCATTCCTGGGGGAGCTCCCCACTATGTGGTGGGTGAATGCTGCAGGGAGCAATGAAGGGAGCAAGGGCCCACCAGGGCAAGCACAGTCAAAAGGCAGAAACCAATCCCCATTTTCACATCTTAATTTGGTGTTTTGACAATGTGATTAAGACCTGAAAATTGAAGAAAAAAAATTAATGATGGTATAGTAAAATAATTAAGCCTAATTTCTTTGTCTATTCCCAGGAGGGGATCATGAAGCTAGTGGTCAACAGTGAAATCTAATCATTGCTCTGTTCAAAAATTAAGAATTTTGTTCTTAAAGAATTTTGTTCTTCTTGAAGAATTATGTTCTTCATCCTCTGATGTGTTCAGAGAAGTTTAGAAGTAAGTGTTCATGGAGAATATTGATTAGATTTTGATTCAGCTTTCTCTTTTCTCTTCAGTAAAGGTTAAGGAGGGCAAGAGCAGCTCTCATTTCAAACTTCCTATCTGATTTTAACATCAGTTTGTTGCAAAGGTATCTAACACTTGGCTGTGGGTGTATACATATATATATGTATATTTTTAGTGTATATTGTGAGAAATTATTCAAATACAGGATTAAATGGGTTACAGGGAATTTTGGAGTGGAGGCTCTGGATTTTAGAGGCTCTCGTGAGCTGGTGTAAAAAAGCAATTGGAGTCTCTTTTGTGCTTAGCAAGAAAGGTGTGAGAGAAAAAACGACCATTCTGAACCTAAAAATGCATGTGAGTACGAAAAATATGAAATGCCCAAGATGATACAGTATGTGCTAAATAGTTCTAAAAATATCAGAAGCTGGTTCCTTGAATGTATAGACCCTCCTGCCTCACATTATATTAGCAAGTACTATTTTTTATCTGATAAAAATATAATCCAATCAAATAATGTGCAAGATGTCAAGCAAGGGGTATCTGTTGTTGCCTAGTATGTGCTAACATCTGTTTACCCCATATGGGAAGTTTTACAGCAGTCTATATAGGAACGATTTTGGTAAGTGAACATATTTTGTTTCTCCTGACTCATTATTTATTTTAAGAATTCCTGCTTGATATAGCAGCTCTTTCTTTCTCAAGAGTTTCTTCCCTTATTATAACTAATATTTATCTATATTTTGATTTCATTTGAGTCCTATTCTCGTTCCTACAAATGTTTTGCTGTGATGTGCTGCAGAATGGCAGCTTCAGGTGAGGAGCAGGCAATGGGGGAAGGGTTGAAGGTGGGATGGTGTGAATGGCTAAAGGAGTGGGGCCATTCCAAGGTGGGGATTGGAGGCAGACCGTTCAGGGAACGTAGAGGAGACGAGTTGTGTTTACTCTGTACTCATGTTTACTCAGTGTCACCTATCTCAGCACCTTGGCTGTGATGGCAATGAGGACGTTATAACACTTGTTCAGTGCTGCTGGACCTTGCACAGGAGGAATTTTCACCCCCAACAAGGTTTTACGTTTCAAGCAGTGCAGCGGCAGAAAGATCGTAGCACAGAGTGGATCTCATTCCAAGCCTGACCGTGTTTTGTGTTAGGCATTTGTCTGAGTTAAGAGGAAACAGAAAAGAGCCCAACAAGAGATAGGAGGGACAAGACTGCCAGGAGACAGGAGGGGAGTCCCTGGCAGGCCCCTGACCCGTGGCGCTTGGCTCAGGCGGGTGGCCCAGGTTTGCTGTGTCTCAGGCCACCTGCCCAGGTGTGCTCAGCGCCTGCCACGGGGCCACAGCCACGGCAGCGGGCACGCAGGGCTCCTCGCAGCCTGGGACAGCTGTGCCAGGGTGCTGCAGGTCCTGGGACACTGCCCCAGCGGAGACCCTGCTCGTGCCACCGCTGCTGTGCTGCTGAGAAGGTGGCTCGTAAGTGGCGTTTCCTCCTTTGCTTTTTCTGGCATGTTTCTTTTCATGCATGGACACATGAAGGCCATTAGCCCTCTGTAGTAATCTTGCATGCACTCATCTGGCTGAAGGCCCATATTTATCATACATACATGCTTTTACAAGATCTTTTTATCTGTACATTTTCGTTCAGAAGCAAGCTCTGTAACAAGAAATTCTATGATTGTTGAATATGTGATCAACTTACTTAAAGAAAAGTGACAAAATATATCTTTCTTTGAATAGCCAACTTTTATCCCCTGTTGCCTCTCCATTATAATATAGAGCTTCAACTTACGTACAGATGATTCCCTTGTAAGCTCTGATCATTTTACATAAGTATTAGAAAACTGAAGCTGACCTTGAAGTGGTGAGTGATGTATTTATAAATGGAAAATGATTGCTGTTATAAAAGTTTTGAAAAGATTTTTTTTTGTGGTGTTAGTCTTAAAAATACACAACAAAATTACCCTACCAATACTCCAAAAAAATGCAAATAATATTATTTCAAGGCTTGTTAAAGGAATAAATTAATTTGCGTTATTAAAAAACGTAACTGGAACAAAATATATAAAACATATCAGGTAAAAGGTAGGTGCTCTATAATGAATGCATTATTACCTGTTTAGTTTATTGGTTATATTTTAATTACATTGCTTCCTAACAGACTATCCCTTTTGTAAGAACAATTTAATATATAAACAATCATATCTCAAACCTTTAGCTGTGTAATTATATGCATTTTAATTTTAACTCGGGGGAAGTTTTAGGCCTGCTCTTTGGCAAAGATTTTCTTTGCTAATTGCTGACTAGAAATGTTATTATGTCAACCCAAAAACAATAGAAGACTAAAGAAAAAAAGAAATGCCAGCTTTTCAGAAAAAGGACTTTTTAATTGAGGTGAGCCTTTATCAATTCTATGCAATATAAATGGTAATAACTTTTTTAGTGAGTGGGAAGATACTGCAAAGGATGAATAGGAGAGTTGCAGTTTTGTATAACTTGAGCTGAAGAATGAACTTCAGGAGAACATTTGTAGCAGAGGTGCACACTAGAGAGTGCTAGTATTTAGCATCATTTTTATTATTTTTGTTTTGGCAAATAATCAGGAGGCTTCAAAGACTTCTCTACACAGTATAGGCCCAAAATATGAAATTTCTGCCCAGTGCTTGCTGTGTTACATTCACGGTGTATGTAGTTTACCTTTTGGATTTCATTGAAGTTTTTCAAGTCTTTTTTATCAAATGTTTGTGGCATGATTTCTTGAAGACCCTTCTCTTTACTAGAGAGAGAGAGATTGGTAGGATTTTAGTAAAATTTAGATCAGCCTCAATAATTTTAGTAGATCACTCTTATAATTCTAATACTTGTCCCCCAACTTGTCAGCTAAGCTTCAATTCTAGTAAGGATTGTGCCATCTATCTTACATTGCCCCCCTCCCGCCCCGCAATGAAAAGCATAATTTAGAAAAGCTGAGGGCTAAAATGCACTTGCCCCAGTGTTATGAGTATGGAGGTAAGGGCTCACTGCCCTTCTGTGCATTCTTTTCTTCATAATTTCATCTGTGAGCTTGCTCCCCTAGTCTGAAAACCTCCTGCAGGACCTAATTTATCTGTCTATAACTGCTACCCTTGAAGGCTGCACTGATCACTTCTGTAATACCAGAGGATGTTAGCACCTCTGACAGAGTATTTTGCTTTGGGAAAACATCAGAACATCAGCCCAGGGAAAACAGGTATCCCACCTTGTAGAAGAGTTTGAACATACTGACATTTGTTAGGGTTTTTGTGGCAGCAAGGAATGTCTTTCACTACTTCTGCTTTAGTTCATGCCATAAGTGGAAGCCAGAAGAAGTGGAACAAATCTACAGTGCAGGTCTGCCTTTGGGGGAGATGCCTGGTGCAGGTCTGGCTTGGGGGATGGCACCCTTCTTGGGGCAGCACGGTGAAGGACACAGTTCCTGCCTGGGCCACAGTGCATAGGGGTGACTGAAGGGTGGGAGGGAGCGCACAGAAGAGAAAGGAAGGAGAGAAGTGATCACAGAATATTCTGGGTTGGATGGGATCCACAAGGACCAGTGAGTTCAGCTCCTGACCCCACACAGGAGGACCCCAAGGCTCACTCCATGTACCTGAGAGGATTGTCAGACGCTTCTTGCACTCAGCCTTGGGGCTGTGACTGCTGCCCTGGGAAGCCTATTCCAGTGCCCAACCACCCTCTGGATGAGGAACCTTTTCCTAATGTCCAGCCTTGACCTGCCCTGACACAGCTTCAGGCCATTCCTCGGCTCCTGTCAGTGTCACCACAGAGCAGAGATCAGTGCCTGCCCCTCCTCTTCCCCTCAGGAGGAAGCTGTGACTGCAATGAGGTCTCCCCTCTGTCTCCTCCTCTCCAGGCTGAACTGTCCAAGTGCCCTCAGCCTCTCCTCATATAGTCATCCCTCTAGACCCTTCATCATTTTTGTTGCCCTCCTTTGGACACTCTAAAAAGTTTGTATCTCTTTTACATTTTGGTGCCCCAAACTACCCCCAGGACTGGAGGAGAGACCACCCCAGTGTGGAGCAGAGCAGGACGATCCCTTGCTTGCCCAGCTGGCAATGCTGAGCCTGATGGACCCCAGTCCAGGCTTGGCCCTCCTGGCTGCCAGGGCACACTGAGATATGCTTCTCATCTACAAGCTTTGGGAGGGAAGGGGTGGCACAAGAAGGATATGCACACATGTAAAAACCAGTTGAAGGGAAAGTTCAGCATCATTAAATGATTAAGGAGGGAGAATCTCAAGCTCATATAGGATCCTGTACAACTGAGAGAAAGGGGCACAGTAGGTCCTGCTGAGGGACGTTTAAATAAATATGAGAGAGGGTTGGCTGATAGCAGTGGGAAGTGAAGCATCAATGTAGAATCCGTGATAAAAGGGAAAATGAGAAATGGAGATCACATAACAGTCTGAACATTCTCTCTACAGGATGTTGAAGGGGCATCGCTGTCAGAAAAAGGGTAGGGAGATGTTGCAGGGGACAGGGGTGTGGGATCTCTGATGTGTAACAGATCTGGTCTGTGATGCAGCGTGTGGCTTCCTGTTTCTTTGTTGTGTTTCCCCTGTTATCTTGTTTCATGCCTCCCTCCATATTTTCCAATAATTCCTCTGTCCTGCAGGGTTCACCTTGAGCATTTGGCTGCTCGTGGCTCACTTGTCCCTGTCCCTAGAAGATCCCTTGCTCTTGTGTCTTTTTGTAAATTGTGCTCACCCGTCACAGGGCAGCACAGCAGAGACTGGCCCAGAAGGTCAGTGTTAAAGAGTGTCTCTGAAAAAACCATAGGTAGGTGAGGTAGCTGCACTTTTTTCCTCTTTCTGTTTGTCTTCAGACACTTGCTATCTAATTACTGAGCACCTTGTGCACTGAACCATACAACTGGCCTTTTCAGTGAGCTTGTAATTCAGTCACTGAGTCATACTGACCCTCCTTTTTATCCTCTTTCTGATGTATTTATAAACTTGCAACCTGTGCCTGAGACAGCAAAAAATATTCTATAATCTGGACTTCAAAGATGGTGAGAAAATTCAATTCTCAATGATTTTCTTTTGTTCTCTGCAAAAGTAAAGCTCATCTACAACTTTGCTTTGTTTTGCTGCATCACAATAGTATTGCATAAGAACTGAGGACCAAACCTGTTTAATAGTCTGATTTAAAACAGAGCTGAACTTTAAAATCTGCTATTTTTGTGAAGTTATGAGAAAATGTATAATGCAGGGAAGTGGTCCAGCAGAGCAGCAGCTGTCAGCATTTAGCTTGCAGGTGTACGTGCCAGCTCTCCGTGTCACGTGCTGGGTGAGATCTGTGAGCTCAGCGCTGTTGGTGCTAAACCCCAGCTGCTTTCAGAACACTGCCTTCAGTCTAAACACGAGACATCCCATCATTGTGGGTGCTACACAGAAGTGGTTTTCCCTGTGTGTTAAACCTTGGGAGTGTTCATTACTGATTGCCCTTTTCTGGCTCTTTGCTGGCTGCTGATGAGCTTCATGGGCAGTTGGAAAGTTCTGTGCTTTTCCAATTGCAGAACTTGGAAATGCAAATGGAAGTCTTTTCCAGCCTCTTAGAAGCACAAATGTATCTATGTATGTATTATAAAAACCCCCAGTATTGTCAGCCTCGCACTTACAGGTTTTTAGTTGTAGAGAAACGGGTTGAAACAAAGACTTGGAAGTTTTCTGGTCAGTTGTGGAACATACTCTAAATATTCCTTCTATTTCAGAAGATCTCACAAAATATCCTTAGGGTGAGGGAGGAATCCTTTAAAACTAGAAGACTGCTTCTATTAACAGATATTTTGTAAATGCAAAATTGTATCTTTGGAAAAATGTTAACAAATGTGTAGAAAATAGCTGTGAGTCCAAAATACTCCCCTGATTCATTAATTTATGATTATTATTTTTCTTCTAACAGTGATTTTCCCCATCATTTGTATTTCCTTCTCCAATCCCACTATTAGCCTGTGATTAAATTGATTGTACTTTTCTTTCTTGAGCTCTGACAAAAAAAAATTATCTCAAAGTATTCAGCAGTGCAAATCTGGGCACTTCATTATATTGCCTGTAGCAGCTGATCAGAAAGTATTGTTTGCCTTTTTTTTTTTTTAAGAAAAATGAAGAACTTCAAAGATTTAAAAGTGCATGTACTCAAACATGAAATGCATAATGATATTGTACTAATGGCATCTGCTGTGGGTTGGACCCTTCAGGAGAAAAATGAGACAAAGTCACTTGCAATCCCACACCAGGTGATGCTCTCTATCCTTCTGACAGCATCCATCCTTTCTCCTGTAGGCATCTGCTGCTCTCCTGCAGTTTTCTCTCGTGGAGGACAGGCCCAGCAGTCTGTTCTGGCTTGGGAGATACACAGGGCTGTGTGTTCCTGCTTCAGGTGTCAGGAGCTGCCTGTGCTTAGAAAACCTTGGTTTTCCTTGGCTGTCTTGAGCATCCCTGCATGACACCTTTCTCTGTATAAAGACATCCTCTAAAGATGGTGCTCAGAAGTGATCCTTCTCCCTTCCTGATTTTAATGGACTCTCATTTGTCTCCTGGAGACCTGAGAGCTTTCTGTGATACATTTTCAGATCTTTTGGGATAAATATGTGCCTCACTGCCAGCACTGCTGTTTGTCATAGACTGGAGGCTGTCTGTCATGGGATGTAAGGAAAGGGTTTATTGGTGTCAGCTATAAACTGTGAGGCCTGTAGCTTTTCATAGCTTATAATGATAATTTGAGAATCCCTCTGGGGCAGGGAGTCAGAATACCCCCCACTGTCATTAAGGACACCTTTTCCAGAAGCAGAGAGGTGTGATGATGGTATCTATTTGCTCTTCTGATTTTTGGACATAAAGTCAGGACCCAAGATGTTACCAACTTTTTTGGTGCATTTCTAGGCTGCTGGGGGCTTCAAAGGGTTGGCATGACTAGCAAGGGGAGCTGCAGAGTGCACAGGGACACAGGTTGGGTTGGGGAGTTGCTGCAGTAGCCATTGCCTGTGCTGGGGTTTGCAGGCTGGACAAAGGGCTTGCAAGGAAACTGAGCTGCATTTATGTAAAGCAACATCTAGGTCTTCATGGCCCTCTCTGGCTTTTTCATTTCCTTCTTGCACCTCCCTTGACAGCTTTTTATGGCAGAATGGAGGAGTTTTCTGTCTCGGATTCTGCCACTTTCCTATGCAATATGTTGACCCCAACACAAACATCTGGAGGCAGCTGTTTGGTAGTCAGGTGCAGTAGCAATACCCAAAGAGCAGAGGGAACAGGGGGTCCTGGCTCACATCAGCACATGACAGAGGCTGTGCTAGAGCACACCAGAGGCTTTCAGGGATGAGCTGCTCACCAACTGCTGGCAGCAAACGGGAGGAATTACCTAAAAGCAGGTGAGGTGCTGGACTCTGAACACATCCACACATGTCTGGGGCTGTGTGAAGATGTTTGTGAGCATGGAGAGTCCATAGTATTAATTCCTGGTGGTCACCAGTTCCCTGCCTGGGTTTGATGGGGTGTAGCAAAAGGAATGAGGTGTTTTAGCATTATAATGAAGTCTGAGTGATGCTGGATGTGACCTGCTCTACCTACAGTAATTTTGCTGACATAGATATATCAAAACTTTTCTTTATAACATATTCTGCAAAATATAAGGGAAATAAGTAGAATGCCTTGAAGGCATAAAATAGTTTTTTATTTCCAAGGTTTATGCTATGAATCACTCCCTTGATTTGCATCCCAATAATCTGATTTATACCCATTTGTTGTTTACTTCTGTTTATGTATAATCTGTTGTCTGATCCTTGTTATCTTCTTTTACGGCTAAGAGAGGATAATAAAGTTGGGATGCAAAACAACAAAAATGCTTAATTCTTCAAAGTCACCATTTTTCATGCATTGCATGGGTATTATAGATTAAAATAATGCAATAAATTATGGCAGCCAAAATATTTCTATTTCTTCACTTTTCATTTAACCATAAAAATTACCATATTCTTAGTTTATTTAATAGTCTCTATTAAAATAGAGATTTTCCCCAAGAAGCAATACTGGACTCTTTAGAAAGGAACCACTAATAATCCTCTTTAAGCAATTTTTTCAGTTTGTTTTATGCAATCAGACTTGATACAAGGTGCTGAGGACCATTTGCTTGAGAAATTACAATATCATGACTTTGACTTCTGAAAGAGCAGTCAAATTAATCTAATCCTTATAATCCAGTACATTTTCCATGTATTCTCACAATTTTGTTGGAATTTCTTAGTCCTGGGAATTTTACACCTGGTAGTGTACATACCAAATATTTTCTGAGTGCCATCTTTCTACCTGTTGAGTTTCTCCCTTTTTTTTTTTTAAATTTTTAAATTTTTTTTTAAACCAGAAAATCTGATTAAGCAAATCTTTGGCAGAACTTTGAAAAAAATGTTCTAATGGCCTGCATTCAATTAATGGCACAGGAATGTCTGACTTGTTGCACAATATTACTGTCAGGGTGTGGGTTTTCTAGTGTTTCTGTGTCTTCAGGTTTTTATTTTTCAGATGAAACAGTTGAGAAAGGCTTGTGACAGGATGTAGAGAGGAGCTAGACCATATAAGCAGTAATTAATAGGATTACAGGACATAAGAAAGAGCCTTTGAGGACCCTTTTCCTTTACAGTCACTTCAGTTCTTGCAGCAGAAGGCTTCCCTTGTAAAATCAGAGCAGTAGGTGCAGCCTCTGAGAGAGTCTCACAGGTGAGCTGATGCTCCTCCCTCTGCTCCCTGTGGCTGAGTCCCTTTGGGACAGGGGAGGATCCTTCCTCAATGACAGCATCTGCAGAAATCCTGAGTGATGAACTGCCCATCATCCCAAATTACCTTCCCACTCTGGGAAAGGGCTGTGCTTCACCATTGTGGAAGAAAACTGAGAGGGAAAGAAACAGGGAAGGAGGAGAGGGGAAAGTGAGAGGAGACATTTTGTATTAGTGTTACTATTTGAACTGTAAAATTACTGAAGGTATTGAGGGTTCTTTCATTTACAGTGCCTTTACAAATACTAAATTCACTCTAAATGGTGTGAGTATTCCCTCACTGTACTTTATATGCTGAGTTTCTGCCCAGAGCAGATTTTTATGATTGTTATAAGTCCTTAATAATAAAGCTTCTGCAAGAAATGTCAGAGATTTAACTAGAACATCATGACTAATGTTGAGGAGGAAAGTGTGTTGAATGGAAAGCTAATGGTATGAAGCTTAGGTTGCATGGAGTAATTCTCCCAGTATTCCTACATACTGAAAACAATTAAAAATCAGTGCCTCATAAAAAAGGGATGGGGGTGGGGCATGTGGTCTACTGGACAGCTGTGTTTGTGCTCCTGATATTCTGCTCAGCACCCACATTGTTCATAAGCTTTAGCAATAGCCTTGTCCTGCTTAGGATTCAGTTCCCATTCCTCTGCCACATTCTGCAGCCATCACATCACCCACAGAGGCAGGAGCCTCGAGTAGTACCAGGGTGGAGCAGCCCAGTGACTGAGGTAACATCTGCTTGCTGAAATAATTAAAAGATGCTTACAGCCCCCCAAGCATCTCCCCAAGAAGTATTGGCAGATCTCTGTCCCCTTCTACAGGAAATTGTCATTACAAATCAAGAAGAGATAAGAGTGTGGGGAGTTGGTGTGTTCCTGCATTCTTTGGAACAAAGGATAAGTGAATGTGCTCCTTGTGTCCCAGAAGTGTAACAAGCATCAATTTTCTGTATAGGGATGGCACAAAGGGTTTTACTCAGATTCACTCGCACAGTTGACCATTGCTAACTCTTTTTCATTATTAACACCGGATGACTACTGTTGCAGTTATTAATGCTGTGTCTGATTTGCTAAGTTCCACTTTATTGATTTTATTTTGATTGGAGTAAGACTGATTGCTACCTTGGAAAACAAGGTTGCCCTTGAATTACACTATTTAAGTATTACATTCCCCTAAACATTCATTAAGCCTCATGCTCTAATTAAACCTAAGTATTACCAGTAAGTGTTGGAGGTGCTAGAATTGGGGCAGCAGTAACTGGACATACCTAAGGACTCTCTCACTAGAAAATGTCTAAATTGCTGTGGAAGAAGACAAAACCACCTAGGTAGGGTTTTCAGTTTTGGGGTGTTTTTGTTTTTTTTGTTTTTTTTTTTTTTTTTTTTTTTTTTTTTTTTTTTTTTGAGGGGGGTATTTTTAGTTGGGCTTTTTGTTGGGATTTTTTTTTTTTTGAGAGAGAGAGCTAGATCAGCTATAATAAAATATAGCTTTTTTTTTAACCTGTCTGTTCATGGTGTTTCATGAAACACTTTTTATCACTTAAAGGGAAAAACTGTTTTATATATATGTACATGGCTTTTGATTTTGTGTTTGTGAAAGCTAATGAGCTTTTGGGCAAAGAAGAAATCCAGTCTGGTAGGCTCTTGTTCTAGATCCATAACGTCTAGGCTCTGTTTCTCTTACATATCTGTTACATGATGTTGGAATGTTGGAAATATAATCTTTTCTTTCTTGTATTTCCTCTCCAGCCCATTTTGCTGCAGCCCTAGGGGTTTTGTTTAATAGGAACCTGGCTAAGTTTGCTTAAGTTTGTTTATTATTTTTTCTTCCTTGCTGCTTTACGGGCCACTGCATTTGTTTTGCATGATATTTGTTTAACTTCTCTAATAGCTTTGGCATGTCCCACATACCTCTGTCAGTCACTGCAATGCCACTTCTCACTCATCACTAAAGATCCACTTCCCTTGGCTCTGCCGCGCTGCTGTCAACCAGCATTCCACTCATGTCCAGAAAGAGCTAAAAATACCTTTTTTTTTTTTGTATAGAACTTTTTAATCTGTAGATCTAGAGTCATTTAACAGTTCCCATCTCTGTCTCAGTGTCATTACAGCAGTGCTGACTTCTCAGGGTCACACAGCCAAATTAGCAGCAGAATAAAATGCTGGAAGCTATCACCTGGCTTGGCGTGCTTATGAAAATGTCTGTGTACAGGAAGGTGCCTTAATGTTTGACACAGCTCGTGTTCCCTAGGATGAGCAAGACTGCTTAATAAGAATGCATTTCCTTCTATCTTTGCACATATATCATAATAGTAAAGTATTTTGCTAATATTTTCTGCATGACACATCTGTGCCTACTTAAGAATTTATCCATTCTGCAGCAAAATAGCTGCTGTTGAATCAGCAGTTTCCTAATACAATGTAATAATAAAGCATGGAAAAGATTTTGGCAAAAGAATTTGCTTAGTGTATGCTGTTTTATGATTAGAGGTGGCACTTGGGCTTTCAGGTGAAGTGCTTGAAGAATTTAGATAATAAAATGCCGTATTTTGTGCACTTTTGCCTCCTAAAAAGTGACATGTACTTGTTAGAAACAAATAGAGAACTTAAACATCTACAAATTTGCTTTGGTCCAGTGAACACTGGAAAAACAGGGAGATTCTGTCTGTTGCCTTTTGTTATTTATCACTGCTCACTCAGATGAGCAGACTCAAACATTGCACTTCTGGCATTTAATTTACCAGTGGTGCTATCAGTAGAAAGTGTAACAATATCCATAATGAGACAGCCATAATCAGAATTTGATAAAGTTTATTAATGCATTATCAGGACTTTGGAAGGCTCAGCACACATGTACTCTTCCTGTGCTTTATCTCACTTAATGAAATTTGAGAGCAGCCTAAGCTAAGGTGTTCTCTGTGGCTCATTAGCTCCTCAGAGCTCAGTCAGGGAGTCATTGGTCAGATAAATCAACAGCATGTAATGTAAAAAACCATGAGATTTCGTTTGAATTGTATGACTGCAGTAAGGGATGGATGCAGAATCAGTGTCATGGCTGCAGAGGGAATCCATGTTTATTGCCCTTGGTAATGGCAATTATTGTAGGTAAGCTAAGGGACTTTATTTTTTCCCATGAATTCAAACTGTGAAAAACAAAATGCCATGTATTATTTTGCAGTAATAACTGAGACTGTATGATATCTAAACCACTCTTTAAATCTGGTTCTTAAAAGACCTCAGCAGACATAGCCTAGTGTAACTGAAAACAGTACAGTGGTAACAGGTAAAATATCACAGAATTTATGACAATTTCTATTGGTAGAAGAATTCCAGTGCATATGGAAAAGATTAGATTAATTAAGGCTATGAGACAATATTGTGTTACCTTCTTGAGCTCTGCTGGATGAGTGTGTTTCTAATGGGAATTCCCACTTCCCAGCAAGTGAGCATGGCCTTTGAATAGCACAAGCTGTGAAATTTCTGGGGAGAGTGTAGAGCAGATTTGGGTTTGGATCACATGGACCTCATAATTTCTAGTGTATTGTTTTCAGATTAAATCCCAGTGCAGACTGGGCCTGCTCTTTCATACTGTCACACCAACACTGCTGGGAAATTTATTTCTCTAGTGTATTTGAGTAATTTTAAACACATAATGTAGTTTCTCCACCTTGACCTGCGAGCAAGCCATGGCATGTTCCCACTGTGAAGTGGAAAGCACTGTAGATGGTCCCAAGGGACATTGCAATTGCACCGTCCAGGTGGAATTATTCTCATGTTACTGAGCTTGTGTTTTCACCTGCATTAGCCTGGATCTCCCTGCTCTGCCATCCACCGTGCAGCAGGGTCCCACCCCGGATTCCCTGTTTGCAAGGCAGGGCTCTCAGTATTAAAACACATTGTTCACTCAGTGTTGAAACACATCACAGAAACTTCCCCATGGCTTTTTTCATCTACCACAAACAATCAATTCAGTCAATTTGCCCTAATGCAATAGTTCCTTATTTTAATTGTTTAATGCCTGTCTTTCCTGAGCAGTCACTGGCCAGAGCTGTGGGCATTTTTAACTGTGGCAGAGCTGTGGGCATTGCAGTGTGCCCTCTGCTCCTCCCAGCCACTGCCGGCTGCTTTGCAATGTAAGTTCATCCTTCTTGGGAAACTGGATTAGGTAATACTGCCCAGAGGCCAGGATCAGTCCAGTGCTGGTTTTGTCAGGGGAGGTTCATTTCTCAGGGCAGTGGGATTCCACTGTGGGTACTATGCCTGTCTGGTGCCCAGTGCTGCCCAACACACAGATGCCCAAGTCCCAAGCAACCAACTTGTGCCTTCTTTAAAACTGCACTCTGTCCTTCATGGCATTGTTCAATAACATCTGTAGATATGGCCCCTCCTGTATGTCTTTTTCTCCACGTGTTTTTTTCAGATATTTCTTAGTCTTTTATGGATTGCTCCTCCCCTTCCTTCTCCACCAACACTGGTGTCTACAGTTGTTTTCTCACATATTCCCAGTTCTGTCTCCAGCTGCAATTGTGCAGTTTTCCTTCCCTTCCTAAATGAGTTATCCCAGTGGTGCCACCACCATTGCTGGTGGGCCCAGTCTTGGCCAATGGTGGTTCTGTGCATTAAAGCTGAAGCTAAGAACAGATATTGACCTGACCTGAATGCTCCACTGCCAGCATATCTGCAGCCAGACAAGAGGAATTTCAAGACATTATTTTGATTATTAAACCAGTAGGAAGAGGTTAATTCAGTAATTTTGCAGTATTAATATTAGCTACAGCAATCAATAATCAAATCAAAATTGCTCTTTGCCTTCCAGTCTTCTACCTGTTTATTTCAAAGTACAATACTTTTCTAAAATCATATTGCAAGAGTGAAACTTGACATTAATTTTGATCAACTGCATTGACTTAAAGTATTATAATGAAATAGAATACAAAAATCATCTCTTTGTTTTTAGGCGGATAGTCTAACTTAATGAGAAAGTGTGGGCAAGGGGACCTAATAACTTTTAACTAAGCATTAAAGTTGGAACATTTCATTACATTTCATTGTTAGTGAGGTCTGACCAGTTTAACACTTGTTACATCCAACACAATGGAATGTTAAAATTTTCCTGAGTTAATACTTTCTATAGTAAATAAAACTTAAGTTTTATTTAAAGGATTGCAGAATTTCATGGTTTTAAAATGTTTTTAACTATCTTTTCAAAATATTCTGTCAATCATAAAATGTCATCAGTTGAAAACATTTTTGAAGAAAAATTTACATCTCCAGAAGCAGAGGAATCTGAACTAAGGAAACAAAATTGTATTGTTTGGATGGAATTTCATTAATAGAACCCAAGTCTTACATACACACTTTGAATAGTCCCTTCTAGTTTGGTACCATTTGGAGAAGGTTTCTAGGATATTGAACAGGCTTGACTGAACAAGAGTAAATCCAATCAACTTAATAATTCGAATATTCTTGGGATGGATTGTTCCAGTTGTCAGCCTCAATGTGTATTTCTTTGGGGTACCTGGAGTAGCTGCCTCTCTCTTTGAGCTCTTGATGAGCTCTCACCAGACTGGACATGCAGCTTCAGCAGTGTCAGAGGGGAGATACAGATCTGCCACCAAATTCCCCAAAGCTCTGTCCACTCCATCACACCTGTATAGTATAATGAAACTGAAGTCAGCTGGACTGTGCAGTTAGGCATGTGTTCCCTCTTACTGGTGGCTTTCAACCTGGCTTGCTCATTGTTCTATAATCTTTTGGGACTTGCTGGGTTTGGGTATTTTGGGGATTGTTTTTGTTTTCCCATTACTGTTAAATTAATGATAAATCATTCCGGCAAGAATGGAAGAAAATGTATCTTCTCCATTTTTCTTTCATCTGAAGTAAAACCAAAATTTTATATGCTTTGGTGATTGTGACAATGGATTTTCTGTACACTTGTAACAAAATTTTACCTATAAACCACCTAAGTAATGAAGCAAAAAATATACAGCAAAAATTCTGTCTGGGGACTCCAATGCTATAAGTTTTAAGACACAGGCTTTTTTTCTGATGAAAATTAGTTTCCAAGAATTAGCCTAATGATTTGATTAACTTTGAGGAGTTTGGTAAAATTGGAAGGTTTTAGCTGGGTTTGAAGGGTTTCCTTTAACATGGTTGGTTACTAAATGCTTTTGCCTTTAATGTAGCCTTTTGCATATTAAACTGCTTTTAAACATTTGTATGTATGCTTACATCTTACAAAAAAAAACAAGGTAAAGAACATTTAGCTTGTTAATAATTCAAATTCAGGTGCTCATCATGTGCATTTAACACCACTCAGAGAATGTAAAAAGGCTGGTGTCCTGTGGAGATAGTTCTGAAAAAAAGACAGGGAGGAGCGATTCTGTGATACTGTCAGCTTTGAGTGCTTCCCTCTGCCTTCTCCCACGCTGAGCTCAAGTGCTTTCCTAGACATGCTTTGCTGTTGTGCCTTCATCCACCCCTGTGCTGTCTTGAACGGCACTGAGGCAGTGGTTGAATGTAGTGCTGCTGTTCACAAAAAACAGTTGACCCAGCCTTCCTTCTTACGGGTCTGAGTGGCGCAAATACACAATATTTAACATACTACTTATAGAAATGCTTGGTGCACAAAGCTAAGCTATAACAAGCTGATGTTTAATGGGACTGTCTGTATAGATCACCAGTGGTTATTAAATAAGTAAATATTTTATGTGTGAGATGATTTTGTACTAGTTTAGAAGACATTTCTTTTCCTTACTAGACTGGGCTTGTGGAATTATTTGTATTCACATAAACTGCAGACTGTTGAATTTTAAATGTAATTTAGTTTTTTTGCCCTGAGACTTTCTGCAGCTTTGTGTTTGGTAGATAGAAGGAAAGCTCACAGAGAAAGGCTTTGAAGAGTGAAGAGACAGAGGGCTGTAAAATAAAGAGTTAAAGCTATTAGGTGGAAAATGAATTATGATGGTCCTGCCAGGAATGGTGGGAAAAACTGTAATAATCGTCAAAGGGAGAATTAAGAAAGCTCCAGTCTTTCCTATCTAATTTTCATAATGTTTTTAAGTTTTGGATGTTTGAAGATTCGGAGGGTTGGTTTGAGGTGGTTAAAAGGCTTTACATGACAATCGTATTTAATTAATGTGGGTTAGTCAATTTATTAATTGTAATTTACTCTGTAACAATGGAAACATTGGAAAATTAGCAGGAATAAGGATGGTGTTTAGAAAGGTAATGAAAATGCTCACTAAGAGTCTTAATTAAGCACTAGACTGTGTGCACTGCCATTTAGGAGCAAGTCTTTTCAACTTCTTTCTTCAAAAGAGGTAATTGCATCTTTCTCAGGGCTGCTGCAATACTGTAGCAAAGGGCCAAAATCACTAATCACAATAATGCAGCATAAGTGATTCCAGGCTTGTGTTTTTATGATCTGTGCTCAGCTCCTTGGATATGAACCTTCCACTTTACTTGGTCCTGTATGTTTGTACATTAAAATATCAGTGCGTTAATTTAGATTTTGTAACTTCCACGTGCCCAGGTCTGTCTGTACCAGGGGTGGCACTGAGCTGTTCTGCAGAGCTCTCTCCATATCAGCCTCTTTATCTGCACCCAGGAAATTATTTAGCTGTTAAAGCCTTTTTGCATGTTTCTGCTCCAGTAGAAAACATTCCTGTGTATTCCACAAAGCGAAGCTGATGCTGAGAATAAATAGCTGCAGTCAGTCACTTGCTCTGAAGTTGAAGGATTTGGCTTTGAAATCTCAGTTAATGTTATGTTATCTGAAGAGTGGCTGGTCAAACACACAGAGCATTACTCATAGCTCCAATATTCACTCCAAACATTTAGGAATATTTGTAGCTAATTTGTTTTCAGACAAATATTTGTACTGTTTTTCCAGAAACAGAAAATGAAGTTTTAAACTTCATTTTTAAACCCAAAGAGAAGCTTGTAGACTTTTTTTACAATAACTTGTTTATGATTATCCATATCTAAAAATATATTAAAAATGTTAATTAAACAGCCTGTTGAATCTAAGCACATGAGCAAATGCAATTTGAGTGTTGTGCAGATTCCCTCCCTGCAATGTGTTTATGAAAGTCTGAAATTAAGTTTTTTACTGTTATGGCTTCCTCTAATGTCATCTTTTCTTCATTCACATCTGCTGCTCAACTTTCAGTATTGATTAAATGGCAACATTCTCTTTGCTGTAATCAAATTATTTAGCAAGTCCTGCTAAAATGCATGAAAAATAATAAAAATAAAAAGCTAGACAATTTTTTTTTATAAAAATGAATAAATGAGTACTTAAATAGCTAATGGCATGGTTTTTTGTGAACACTATTTATCTGTGCATAAGTGTGGAACAGAATTGCAAAATTGCAGTCTTGTATTTTGTATGCATTTATAAATAATTGTGATTAAGAATATTCTATGCAACTCCTCAAAGAAATGCAGATATATTATTTCTTTGTATAATTTTTATACTCATGGATAGTTATTGAATCTCAGCAGATAGCCATCTCTCTGGTTCAGGAAGCATTGTCTCCCTTTTACAAAGCAAACTAAAGCAGAATTTAAATCATTTTTCCTGATGTTTTATATGAATTTGCTTGTACTGGTGGAATTAAGTAAATTCATTACTGTCGTTAGATGTAAAAAATGGATTTCTCTGTTCAAGACTAAGTAGAGCAGCTTTTTTCTCTTTATATACTTGAACTTTATTGTGTTGGTGAATTGCTCTTTAATAATGCAATCTTTTTTATTCCCACTCCCAGCCAGCTTTGTCACATTACCTCATTTTGTTGTGTATATGAAGGTGTTTTCTGCCAGCATCTTAATGTGATTTTTAAATGTAAGCACATGCAGATCTATGTTCAGGTCAGAGAACTATTCCCATAGGACAAAAGCAGGCAAGGGAGAAATTTAACTGTATGGCAGAAAACACTTTATGGCAGAGATATATTAGGTTGTGAAAGAGCCATCTTAGGAAAATATTATAAACCAATTCACCTGAGACTTTTATAACTGGAATTGACAAAACACTAGAAAATGGAGCAGTGCAGAGCACTAGCTGAAATGGGAAAATAGAGCTTTTCAATCTTGAAATTCAATGATTTTGGGGTACTGAGATGAATCCCATCTGTGGTGTATATATACAGTTTTGATTTCACGTGCTATCAGCACTATCTGAAAATTGACCCATTTAGACACTGCATATCTGACTTGCTTTTCCTGTTCTCCCTTGATAGCTGGCTTGAAAGAAATAGTTTGGACCATGGTAGCCTACTCTATTTGCAACATGTGGTGGTGCATTAATGAAAGTATCCTGGAAACAGTCCTGGCATTGATAGACTGCCAGGTTTATTGTGGGGTTTTTTGTTTTCTTAGTTTTTACTTTTTACAGTACCATTAAGCTGCCTGTTGCAGTTCTCTTTCTTGAACTCTACTTTTATGTCCAAGTATGAAAACTTGTTCATTTTTGATAGCTGGAATGACTCAATCTTAATGAACTACAGTTTTTTGTAGTATTTCCCTTACAATTCCAAGTTACACCATTAGCATGTAGATATTCCCTAGCAATCTTTGGCCAGCAGAATTTTCTGTATTTCTTTCATCTGCAGGAAAAAATAAGAACCCAGTTATTGACAAAAATGTATTTTTTTTCTTAGTGAGTTTTAAAAATTACTCAAATTATTTCGATGGTGTTAGGTGGTTTTTTTTGTTTTTTTTTTTTTTTTTTTTTTTTGTTTTTTTTTTTTTTTTTTTGTTTGGTGGGTTTTTTCAGAAAAAAAAAGAAATTGGGATTGCTCAGAAACTCCAATTTTCAGCTCTCCAGAGCCATTGCAGCAGTGATCAAAAGTCATTGCTATCGGCAGGAATTTGACAGGCTTGTTGCTAAATTAGTACAAAAATTTTAGGAAGCTGTTGTAGAAGTTGTGAAGTTTCCTTAATCTAAGGATTGTGATATAAATCCTGTTGAGGAATTTGAGGAAAACTGGATGTGTAATATAAACATAATTTTGTTTAAAATCCTTAAAAATGAGTGTCCTGAAAGGTGCTCTGGTAACTTGTGCTTTAGTCTTCAATGAAAACCTAATTTTTGAACATTTTTGTGCTGGTGCTATTTTAGTACAAAAGCCATGGAATTTTGCCTTAAGTTAAAAATGACTAAAAACAGACTCATTTGACTATTTGCTCTACTTATATTTTCTTTTGATCCCTATAGACTTTTTTTGTGCAGAACTTTCATTTGCTGCACTTGGTTTTATCTGATTGAGATATGGGGTCAAGTTCTGATACTACAAATCCAGAAATAGTACTGAAGCCCAAGATAATTTTATTCTGCTGATGCTCAGATAACTTAGTAAACTTCCAACCTGCAAGTGATTCTCAATTAAAAGTCAGTGGGATTTCAACTGGTGGAGGTGCTGGTTGAATCAAAACTGAGTGGATGGTGGATAAATTTCCAATATGTTACTCTGAGAGGAACAACTTCCTCTTGGAAAATCAGATGTTCTCAGAATCAGATATATTTTATTTATTGGATTAGAAATTAAATCAGGTCTGAAGTCTGGATTTGCATTCCTACATGGCCATGGAAATCTCCCATGATGCTGGGAAATTTTCTTCTTAAGAGCATGGAAATTGTATGTGAGTGCAGCCTGGTTGTGAAGTGAAGCAGGATTGAATTTAATATTTGGGAACACTTTTCAAAACTTGGAGAGATTTTGAAGAAAGCTCACTTTGGCATGTTAGCATGTCTTTGTTGAAATTTCCCAAGAGGATGTAACCAGGAGCAGTCTGTTAGGTCAAGGTGGTTTTTCCTCTCCCAAATATGCCTTGGAAAATTTTCATTTTTTGTTATCTAATAGAATTTAAATGAGGACTTGAAGCTTACTGTAAAAGATCAGTAATTTGTACAAACAAGAATTCCCAAGAAGACCCAGAGGTTCAGTCAAAAGTTTCCAGAGAACCTCAATGCTCATAACTTTCAATGCTGGAAAGACAAAACAGTGTATTGGTAACTGAATTGTTACTTGGTCTTTCCTGAAACTACAATGTCTGTGCTTCCTATGAATGGCTGGGAGCTCTTGCTACCACTGTACCAACTTTTGTGTGCTCAAATCTTGCCTTGATACTCTGCAGTAATTTTCATTCTTTGTGTTCTTCACAAGTTTTGTCTGAGGTCATTCTGGGCTGACAGTAGCAAAGTCTGAATTGTATTGTACAGCACTTGTTTTGTTCACTTTTTGGGTGCTTGTACCAGGAAAACATTCTCCCAAACCAGTATGTTGTAGATACTGTTTCTCAAATGTCACTGCATAATACTGTGAATTGCCTCATCAATTAGTGACTAATTATACCATGTAATTTGGTACATGCATTCAGGTAGAAAAGAGTATGTCTAAAAATATTGTTTCTTCTCCTGAGTGCTGCACTGAACTAATTGTGCCTTGTGTTTAATGGGAAATGATTTGTGAAAGAGCTGTGCTCCTGTTGGCAGATTAGTGGTGTCCATGGAGGGTGGTGTGCACACATGCAAGTGGTGACAATTTGTAATTTCATATTGATTTTTTCACATTCAGGAACTCTAAATCTAGCAGTTATAATAAAAAAATTGATGGCTTTGAACATTTGGCTGTCAGACACAAATGTTTCAAATATTGCCCTTGCCTCAATCACACCCAGAACATTTGTCCAGAAGATTTTGAAATTGCAAGATTTTTCTTCTGTTAAAATGCTTATACAGTGCCACAGAAGTTAAAATTACTGAAGTAGTGAAACAAAGAGATACTTTCTAGATTTCTTTGTAGTTTATTGTCACTATTTGTCTTAAAGCATATTGATGAATAATGTAGTTGATATTAAGCTTGTGGAAGTTTAAAATCCTTCAGACTTATTTATTTGGTTACATAATGCCCTGTCAGATACCAATAACTTTTGAGAATGAGAATCCTGTTGATAAAAATTAGAATATTTGTAGATTTGGACAGCAGAACTAATACTGCACTGGCAGTGCTCTGCATCTGTTCCAAGCTTCTGAAAGCAGCAGTTTAAAACATTTCATCTGTAATCACCAACTGCTTAAAAAGAGGACAGAGACTGTTTGCTATCAGCTATTAGCATGGATCAAGACATTTAAAAGATCCTGTGAGCCAAGCTGGGTGACATTTCCTCAAGTAATACTCTATTTATTGGGAATGTGCTGTAGGTACCAAGTGCATCCTGTTCTCGTGTCCTCTCTCTCCTACAGCATAAATTCAGTAACATGTAGTATTTTCTTTGTTTTCGATGACCTGAGACTCTGCTGAAATAATTAGTGCTTGTTTTCAGGGTTCTTTTTCTGTTTCTGGTCACCTACTCCTGCTTTTCTTGCTAGTCTATTTCCTGATGAAGAGAATCCTAACCAGGGCATTTCTGCTACCTATGCTTGTTTAACCTCTTTGATTGTTGAGTAGTAATCCTGTTTTTGAACAGATCTGCTGCTGGTGGTGTTAAATTGCTGTGGTTCCTATATGGTTGGGAAACAGGCCAAAAGCATTTTTCTATAATAAAAAATAAGGTTAATAATGTGAAAAGAGTGTGATGCTTAACTGGAATTTTCTCTAGAGGCTTAAATTTCTATCTTCTGTAATCAAAGGTCTCTTGAGCTTTTTGGTGACAGTGGTTTGTGGACATCAGAGCTCAGTAGCTAAAGGTATTTTTAGGTTTCCAAGTCACCTTCGTGATTTCAGCACTAATGTTTTAATTTTTGCAGAATAAACAAATGGGAAAAATCTGCAGCTTCCCACTGGGGCATACAATAGCTTTCTTCAATAAACTGTTTTAATTTCCTGCATTTTAATGAAAGGACATTCTGTGATGGAGATTTTAAAAATTAGACCGTTAAATGGTTGGTGCAGTTGCAGCAGTGGTGGGAAAATGCCATTTTGGCTTAACAGAGGGAGGATACCACTTAAATTCCACTACCATGCATTAAACTGTATCTTCAAAACTGTCATTTATGTGCGAGTATACTGGAAAGTGATGCATGCCTGGGCTGTGTCAAAATGTATGTGGATCTTGTGGCCAATGGTTTGGTTTTGCTTTTTTTTTTTTTTTTCCTTTTCATAATTTTAATTGCTGAAGGAATAAAGCTTAGAGAAGAAATAAGTTGAAAGCTGAAGAAGTACATGACAGGGAGGGTAAAGTAGAAGGAATTTACTGGGAAAGACTTTAAAGGGATCAATATTTACATAGTTTCTATTATAAATCTACAAAAAATGTCTAACATGCGGGAAAATTTGACTCACACCTGAAGATTTATATGACAGAAATAGTAGGACTTAAAAATAAATGCATAAATATTGTTTATGTTCGAAGGCAATGTCTACTGGTATTTGGCTGATGCATGATAGCACAGTGTATCTCTGGGAAGTACCTTTTCCCATAGATTAATTCCAATTATAGAGAACACAATTGTGTACCTAAATGGATTGCCATGATTGAATTTTAAAGTGCAGCACAGTAATGCCTGCAGCATGGCAGCCAGTAATAAATGCAGTATATATATGTAAATAAAGTTGGATTTATACACCAAGAGATAAACAAAAAGAAAGAGTTATGCTGTAAGGAAATAAAAGAAATTATAAAAATAATTTTGGAAATAACTCCAGAGTAATATATGAAGCTTTTAAATGACTGGAAGTCTGGAAAAACAGTTTTGATAGTAAATTTCCTGGACTTTTCATTGGTAGCCTGAGCAGCATAATGCAGTGCTGTGATTGCCTGTCTCTTCATTTTGTAACCCTTCATTTGGTTTAGGGTTTCTTTGGGGGAGTGAGGATTATTAATTACAGAAAAGTCCTGGAGAAATTCACCATTGTTGTAAATATCTAGTGGAGGGTGGCTTGCAGTGACTGCCAAGGGAATGTGAATCTGATGAGAAATTATGTATTAAAACTCTGGCATGTTCTACCTGGCTATTTTTAACACACAGCAGAAAATGTGGCTGATTCCCCTATCTGCTCACACTTTTCTCTTTGAGCACTGGCTGTCATAGTCCTGTCGCATGCACCACATTTTTAATAGATTGCCTCTTTTTCACTCTATGCTTCCTCTTATTAGTCCATTATGGGGATTATAAATACATTAAATCGATCTCAAAATAGAACTACCCAGTCCTATTAACTTCCTGACTAATAGAAGTGTGTAAGGCTTCTTATTTTCATGTAGATCCCATATTGATAAGTGTGGGGATTTTTTAGTTGGGATTGTTTGAGGCTGGTCGGCTGATTGCTTTGGGTCTGGTTGTTTTGGAGGTTTTTTTTTTTTCCTTTTTTTTTTTTCTCTTGTTTCATATGTGACTAGTTCTGACTTGGAACCCTCTCTGGTGGAAAATACTGACCAGCACAGAAATAAACTAGTTAGACTTGCCTTTGCCTTTTCATTTTGGAGAAATACTTCCAGGTTTTTAGACTCATTTGAAGACCTAGTCTTAGCTGAGAGACAATGTTTGGCTTTTTTTCTGGCACTGGTTTGGGTTTTTTTCTTTTTCCACAGAAAAAGAAAAGTGTTTTGGCAAAACGTTTATGCAAAAATTTGGAAAAGTAGCAACCATAATTATAAAGAAAAGTTATGTGGGTTGTGCTCATTATGGATTGTGGAAAATAGAAATTATTTGCTTGTGCTATGAGTAATAAGTTCAAATGCCATTGGTTAGCTGCTTGTATTTAGACAAAAACATCTCTGAGAGCTTCATTCATTATCATATGTGGAATAAAAATAATATCTGTGCTTTTTCAGTTCCATCTCAATATTTATAAAGCTCAAAGCAGTTGTTTTTATCCAGACTGACTTTTGAAATAAGTGGTAGCACGAGAACTGTTTCTCCTTAGGTAGACTTGGCTATTTTCGTTTTACTAATTAGCTGCTATTGATTAGTGCAGCATTCTGAAAATATATAATGTGTCAGAATCTGAGCAAGCCACATTTATCTAGACAAATGTTTCTATTTCTTTAATTTTCATCCGGATTCAGTTTCACTTGAGAAACATTACATCTGGTTTTAGTCGTGATAGACTGTATCTGCAGAGGTTTCAAAGCATGCAATACAAACTCATTAGTGGCAACAGAATGGCTTTAACAAGATTTAATTCAGGTACAGGATATACTGAAACTATAGAAAAATATTTGTTTTACCAAGATGCTGAGCTGGGCTGTGGCCTGATTGTGTTTTGAGGCTGTAGCAGAGCTGCTCTGCCTGGAATGGAGCAGCACTGCAGCAGGGAGGCTGATCCCAGGGCAGGGAGCCTTTCCTTGTCCCAGGGCTGTGGGCAGGGAAGGGCAGTGGCTCCATGCCAGCCTGCAGCAGGCAGAGCAGCCCCGTTATGACTATTAATATATGGGCCACTTAAAGCTACTCTTAGAACTGGAGTTTTAAAATTAGATTTTATCTTTAAATGACCAATAATACAATAATAATAGTAACAAAATCTCTGCAGTGTTTCTTTTGCCCTCTATTTTTCTCCATTATTCACCAGTAGAGAGGTAAAAGCTTTGCTCACTAAAAAGAGCACTCGTTAACTTCTTTGTATGGGATTAATTTTTTACAGTCAAAAAGAATTTATAGTAGCAGCGTTCTGAGTTGATTATTGACCACTGCTCTTCACTGAGGAAGGCAGGATCCATAGAAAAGATCCTGTATAATGCTTGTGATGTTATGAAATACTTTTTAAATGAGCATAATCTATAAAAAAGTACAGAGCAAGAGAATTATTGTGTATGTCAGCAATTCTTTAAAGTTATTTGAAGGAAAAAATTATACAGCCACCAGCTGAAGTTAGCAGGGACTCCTATTAGTTAAATGTGTATCAGCAACTCAAATACTTTGTTATTCTAGAAGGTCTGACCTGAAGTCTACCATATTCTGGAGGATAATGCTTCTTGTAACAGGGTAAGGTATTTTGTGTTTTTATTTCCTTTTAATTCAAATTTAATTGGACAATGACATGTTAAAGCAATGAAGATTGAAGTAAGCATGCAGTGGAATTAGTATGGTTATGTTGAAGTGAAATCACTGTTCTGATTTCAGATCTATGCTAGGATGCACGTGACAAAACTGCAAGTTCAGAACCAGTTATGTTGAAGTCAAAGGAAAGGGGGAATCCTGTCAGTAAAGGGATCTCTGAGATAGGAAGTCCGAGTGGGGAGAGTGATGGTATTCCCTGACTGGATGTAGAAATGACTGGGGAAAGGAGAATCGTTCCTTTCATGGTCTCATGTGCTTCCAGGTCAGTAAAGTTGTGATTGCAGCGTTAACTTGTGTTCAGGGCACAGTGACCTGAACAAAGGAGAAAACCCAAATGAAAACAATCATTTGAGGTGTGTCACCATCCCCTCACACATGTGTAACCCCTTTTGTAGGTGTAATTCCCACCTACACACCAATTCCATTGGAAGGATCCTCTTTATGTAGGTACTCTCCAGGAAAACCCCGTGGGCAGTGGACTTAGGAGTTGTCCTCTGTGGAACCACGTTCTCCACACATGGTGGAGCTGAAGGCTGAGGATGAAGATAACTGCAGCACTTTAAGATCCCTTGAGCAGCCTCATGGGGTTTCTGGATGAAAATATTCTAACCTCCCATATCTTTGTCTTTTCCTAAAGGTTTAAGGCTAAGAAACAATCTAAAAGATAACAGATTCTGATGATAGTCTGGAGATTCTTAGGATAGCAGTGGCTCTTAAAACACATTATTTTTCCTACAACTGCATATTTTCTAGCAGTCAACCTGTTGATTGGAGAGACATACCTATCATCACGTATTTGTGTAAGAAGCTGTAAGAGAAGTATCTTTTGGCAACGTTATACATGAAAAACAATTATGAAATCCTTGTTTTCCAGGGATGCAAAACCAGAGAGTTAATCTTGCAGTATGTGTCGCAGACAGATTAAAAATATTCATATCTTGAATTCAAGTACTCATCAGAAAGAAAAATCTTTTTAGTTGCTCAGTTAGTTCTTGTTGTAAATGATTCAGAATATTGATATGTTCCAGCAAATGCTTTAGTTATATCTATGTTTCCCCACTGTGCAGTATGTGTTGTTAATTGAATATTCCTCAATATCTTGATTGATTGTCCTTACTCTATAAACCCATTTTAACAAGTATTTGATAGCATTTTGAATTTTCTGGAAATAGCTAAGTTCAATATAACTCCATTATGCAGCAGGGGGGAAAGATTGATCTTATTATTGCATGGTAGAAAAAAGGGAAATGTTGTCTGGGACTATAGGAAGACACAAATCTAGGGTGCATTTCTCTTATAGGAGGTAGAAACTCTTGAGGCCACTTGGTTTCTGTGGAGAAAAGAAATCCACATGTTCAAGTTCATTTGTTGTATAAAATTCTCTTAGCAGCTCTGTATTGGGCAACTTGTATTAGGGATTATCAAGTAAGGTTCAGCTTTTAGGAGAGACCCTGATTTATCCCTTTTCTTTTAGAAATCCTATAGTTTAATGGCAATGTTAACTTTGCATTTTGCGTGTTTGCTGGTACATCTTTGTTCTTAGCTCTGGGAGAATGAATGCATAAATAAAAATCCACTGTTGCTCTGCTGCTCTGCTGCCATTTTAATCCCTATTTATCTTACTCTAAGATGCCAGAGAGGAAATTTAATGTTGAGTATTGGTTCAATAAATGTCAGGGAGGGTAGACAGTTTATATCCTCTTTTGCAATAAACATTTAGTTCCCCTGACAAAGACAGTATTAGAATATCAGGAGGGGAAACTGGTCTAGTGGCCTCTGCTGCTTTCAGCAGCTGAAAATGTGGGTGGTACTGGTGAACAAGCACACAAATCTGAGTCTCCAGAAGTGATAGATATGCTGGGATTCTGCAGCTTTCCTGGTAAAAGCAAATATTTTATTTAAAAAGTTAAACTACGTGAGACTTGGACTTGGAAAATATCTGCAGTTTTCCTCTCATCTGTAACTATTTTTCAGGCATAAACTTTTAATGGACATGGTCTCTTTGCACATACTATTTTTCGTATGCTTTATTTACATTAAAATAAAAGACAATTGCATTTCTTACCACTCAGTTAATGAATGGCAGGAGACTTATTAAGCTAAACTTGCCTGTATTAGAATGCAAGGTGGGTGTTAGGAAAAGGAAGAAATACACAGGTGGAATATAACATCATGCAAATTATCTAAGCATTGTTACTATGTCAGGTGAGTTAAGGTGACAGGTTAAAGAATTCACTATGCAATTATTTGTTTTATGTACTGTTAATAGGTGTCCTGTGGATTTTACAGTGAGGAAAATAAGGCAAAATGGAAATGAAGGAAATTTTTCTAAAATTAAATGTTTATCAGTTAGAAGTAGTGGAGTTAAATCTCTTGAGTATGAGATAATTAAATACCATACTTGTTATATTAGTCCTTTCCTTCTGCATCCACCAGGAGACTTTGGAGTAACCGAGCCTAATTTCTAAAGGAGCTTTGTTAAGGTGATGAAGTGGTATCAGGACATCATTGATAGTTGGAAAAATGTAAAAATAAGTTTATAGCATTTTTTAGAATCAACTATCATATCACATACATAATCAATATAAAATGACTGATGCATGCCGTACGTCTTTCATATTCATTGTCTGTACATAGTTTCCTATACCTGTGTATTATATACGTTGGTTTGTGTTCTTTGCCAATACCTGGGATCCTTACTAGTGAGCTTTTGAAATACAAGTAATTAAAAATTCTTCTCAGTCTTGAAGCTTAAGATTTCTCATCTTCATATATCCCCATGACTGATATATTTAAAAGGTTTTCAGAGCTTTTCTTATTACATTTCTTCTTCTGCTTTAAGCTTATGTTTAAAAGTAGGAGAAAAACTCCAATGAAGCTTGCAATTTGAATTAAGGATAGAATTAGAAGCACACACTTAGGGAGACTCAGAGACAGACTTTCATCGCTAAGTGTGGTGAGTCTTTCATGCTAAAGTTCTTCTGAGCACCTGAATGTCTCCTGCAGAGAAAAGGTGTGAGAGAAGAGGAGAGGAATGATGTGGCCAGGCATTGACACACAGTCAAGTATGGTCATGGCATTGGATGGTGAGTCCTTCTTGGGCTCTGTTGAGCAGGGTCTGGCAGATTTATGCAGCCAAACTGTTGACAGGACCTGGATTTAGCTGGGGCAGGAATGGTGCATCAAAATTGTCCTGAGCAGATCAAAATTTCAAAGTGAGGAGAAACGTGAAGGCTGTGGAGCATGGCTGCTGAGTGGGCTGCCCCATGGCCAGAGTCAGGCTGCACTGGGGTCTCTCTTCTGTCTCTGGGCTGGTCTGTCTTCAGCGGGTGTTTTTGGATCCTTCCCCAAGCTTCCAGACACCAGCAGCCACATCCTGGAAGTAATGATCCTGTTAAACAACTATCATGTAAGCATGTCATTCAGGCTGTCAAGAATACAGAGGCCAAGCATGACCATTTCTTTTCTCCTTCCTCTGTCCCAATTAAAGAGCTTGTTGCATCTTTCTGATAGTTTAATCATTGAAAATTGTGGCCATGAATGTTGACGAGATGCAAATGAGGGCTGCCATCTGTCATGGAGCTCACGCTCCCCGTGCTCAGTGGAGAGCTGGTGCTGGGTGTGCTTGCTCTGTTTCCCCTGCACGTGGGAGTTGTCACACAGGGAATCTGAGTCAGAGCCTTGGAATGGGTACTTCTCTCTTCACCTCTCTCCTGTCTTCTATGAGTTTATTTCAAGCAGCAGAAGGACAGGTTTCCTTACAGTCACAACAGGACAACCAGGGGATGGGACCCAGCCAGAAGGGGTTTAGCAAAGGCAGGTCCTGCCTGGCCAACATGACCTCCTTCCATGAAGCTTTGTTTGTGAGGGAGAGGCTGTGGATGTTGTTTTCCTGGACATTAGTAAAGTCATTGAGACTGTTTCCTGCAACATTCTCCTGGTGAAACTGGCTGCTCATGGCTTAAACAGGTGACTCTGCTGGGTAGAAAGCTGTCTGAATGGTGGAGGTATCACTGTTGTGAATGTGCCTGCTCCAGACTTGCAGGCAGATCATTTTATCTCTACTCATTCTTTGGGGGTGATTTACACACTTGAACGCGCTTTGTGTGGAAAAGTGGTTTGGGTTTTTTTCAAACTACAGGCTGATAACATCATTTGGCTCTGTCTGGTTCTTGAATTGTGAATAATCATTTCCTATCACCTTTTCCAGGCTGTTTAAAATTTTAGAGTGGTTATCCTACATTGCCTCAGTCATATATTTTCCAGCTGAAAAGCTACATTCTATTTAGCCTCTTCTCATGTGGAGGAGTCAATTGACTGCCATGGCTGACTTCTTTCAGCATTCTACACTGGGAAGTTATCATACTGGAACTATTTTAGGTAATTTGAAATTTAGAAAGTATCGTGTTGTATTTGAAATTACTTAAAATATTGTACTCTACCAACAAAAAGGCTGCACAAATGGTGTACAATCCTAAACTGCTGCTTTCCCCCTGTCTCTCTCCCCCAAGAAATCCCCAAATCCAAAGACAGATCCATGTACAATAATTCAAAAGGAAGTAATATATATAGTAATTCACTGTGAGAATATCTATTCTATCAAGTCTGCTCCTTCCTTCCGACAGATTCATCTAACACTTATTGACATTTAGCAGAAGTTCTTGCTGCAGGTTGAAGCAGAATAGAACCCCCAATTTCATAGTAAGTTTTTTATGGAGGAAGAAAAGTTAATATTTTTTATAATCCACCAGAAAAGAACCACAAAGACATCAGTTGTCTTATTATGAGATCATAAGATAATTGATGTTTTAGTGGTTCTATTCTGGTCCAATCCCAGTCCCAATCTGGTTTGATTTAGAAGCCAGCTCTGCACTTGAAAGAGGGATCAGCTTTTGTGACACTGGCACATTGATATATATATACTGTCTCTTGGGTTGTGTTTGCCTTTTTTTCTGATTTTGATGCTTAAAAAAGAAAGTTGTCTTTTCTTGCTTGAATAATGCTTTTACAGTCTGTGGGTTTTGAATTGCATTTATAAACATCAGTGCACAATGAGTTACTTTAGATTTAATTGTTAACTGTTTTTAAACTTTAATGTATACTTCTTATTTTAATACTTGGACAACTCAGCACCATTAGTTTAAATCTTGAGAACAGCAATGCAGTTGTCATATATCGGAGCTTAGAGATGCTCTCAGGATCTTTTTTATAGCTCTTCTCAGCAACGACCTTTCAGGTAGGTTAATTTCTGCTCTGCTTTTACTGTCTCCCCTGGAGAGAATTTTTAGACAACTTTTAAGGCATAGTAGCCACATAGCTCCTGTTTTCGGTATTTTCTTCTGGTAATAAAGTAAGGCTAGGGAAACCCAGGTGTAATGTTTTTCCTGAGTGAAAGACCCAAAAGGTTTATGCTCCTTTTCTGTTAAAATGGGCCATGCTCTGTTAGGGCTGATCACCCCTGCAGAAGCTGATTCCTTGTTTCTCCAGCAGAAGTGGCTTTGACGTTTTCAGAGGGACAAGCTTGCTATGTCTACTACCATGTGTTTTGGATTTGGTGTGTCCTTTTGTGACCCCCCTCTTACAATTTGGGGTTTTTTTTGACCGGGGTAAGATAGCAAGTCAAGTGCTTTCCTGTTTGGTCTGAGAGCAGAGAAGAAGGAATTAACTTCATTATTATTACCTTTTGATATTATAGAAGCTGGATTTTCACAGCATCCCATGTGGGAGAAGTCCCTGGACCCACATTTCCTAAGTAGACACAGGGTCCAAAGTGCAGATTCTATTGATGCAAGATTAATTCTCTGAGGACTGAGTTGTCCTTTGCTACTGCTCTTCAGTTCAAATAAATACAATTCTGTTACAGTGTAGAATATGACCAACTGTAATACCATCTAAATTGGTCATTAGAAAAACACCAAATTGAACATGGTTTCTGGTTAATAATTTTTATGGTCTGGTCTCACATAGCTCCTAAGTGTCTTGCTTGTAAAATAGGATTTTTATGCAGAATGGCTGTTATTGGTGTTCATTTGGAAGCTGAAATTCTACTAATACTAAATGCACATGGTTAATAATGGTTTATAAAGATGCCAGAACCCTGGTATCAAAAGGACCAGCTGTATTTGAAACACTTGGACTAAATGCTACTTAGGAGCTTATATAACCTACTTTTTTCTTTTTCTCCTATTTTGATAAATTGGCTTTGCTGTCAGTTAGGCAGTGAAAACTTGGACAAAGGAGTTTCTTGAATCCATTAACTCAAAAACCAGTATTTTTAAGAGAATGGAAGTTAGTTTATAGAACAGAAGTCCCCTGCAAAACAACAGATGCAAATGACAAAGCATCAGAGATTTTAGTGTGGGGTTTTTTTTCCCCCATATGTACTGGGGTAATGAATCTCTCTAATATGTGTCTGGACTGATGAGACAGTCATGACAGCTATTTTGCCCTGAAGCTTGATACTGGAGAGATTATGTCCCCCTCAGCATACAATAAATAAACAGTAAATTTATGATAGTGGTCTTAAGGTGATGTAAAAGTTGAACTTAATAAACACATTGACGTTTAGCTGTTTATTTAGATCTCTTTGGTTTGTTTTCCTTGGAGGAATATCAATATTTTACTTTGGCTAAAATGTAGTGTTCATGTCCATCATTCTGGCATTGTTCCTCTTTTAGCCTTGTACCTAAACTTAGCTGTTTACCAAAATGTTATTTTGCTTTACCTAAGATAGTTTTGTTCTGCATGCATCACATCCAATCTTTCATCAATTGACTTTTTCACTCCTGGTTTGTGCCATGAATGGTGATGGGCTGGCACTTTTCTGATACTGCAGAGACAGTTGGTTCTTCAGTATTTAAGTCTGTGTAGCACAAAATTGACAAAGTCTAGAGATTTTGCAACATTTTATAAAACATTTACACAAAGTATCCAGCCAAGCACGCTGCCTGTTGTTTGAATACTATTTTTAATGACACAGAGGTAGGATATGACCTGCCACCACTGCAGTGCTGTAGAATAAGCAGGCTTCTTTTCATTCAATATGATGTTATTCTCTAGGCAGTGGTTTTTCTGTAAATGCAGGATGTATTTTTTGACTAATAAAACTGGAGACAATCATAAAAATTAATAATGTGTCAACATGTGGCTGACAGTGTATGCTTTGAATAGCTCAAACTTTTGGAAAAAAAACCCACTATGAATTGAAATGTTTTGTGCTCTTTTTTAATTTTAAATTGAACAATTTGTTTTAAAACAAATCAATATCTCTGAATTCTTTGCCATCTAGCACAGCATTAGAGAAAACCAAAGAGAACATAAACATGCCTAATATGATTCACTTTATTTGCTAGATACAAGAACAAGATACAAGTTAAACTAACAGTAGTTCATAGAATTGCATTTATTTCTTCACATTGTGACTTTTAAATGTCACCATTCTTTTAAATTCAGTTGAAATCAAAGAATCAAATTTACTTTTTCATTATTATTTTTGCATTAGGCTGAGAATTTACAGCTTGTTTATTCTCTTGTTCCCCTAAATTCTTCAGTCTCTGAATTACATTAGAGCTCTTGAGATTGTGTAATGTTCCAGGCAGACATATTTTCTTTGCATGCCACTAACAATGCATTTTCTGTATTTCTCCTTGTTCTTGCTTTAATTACCAGGAAAATTTCCATGAAATGGGATTTTATTTCCTAAGAATTTAACCCGCTTGTGCTACTAAATCCCATTATAGTAAGAGCACAAACGTCAAGGGGATAAGTAGCAGGAGGAGATGAAATCTTATAGACAAAACACTTAATTTAAAATAAAGCTAAAAAAATGTTCTGGAGATTTGTAAAAATCTGGATAGATGAAATATTGTACCCTCACATCTAGAAAGTTTTCACTTACCTTCAGGAGTGTTCACAACATGGAGTTTTTGTTCTCTTTTATTAACACACTTTATGAGAAAATAGAATGTTCAGAAAATGGTTCTTGCAATATTAGAAATAACCCATTAATTCTTATCTTTATATTTGTTCAGGATGTAATTTCCATAGAAAATTATTTTTATTAAAATTGATATGAGCTCTGAGCATATTTATACCTCCCATTGCTTCGAAGGTTGCAAGTCATCATTGTATTTTGACTCTGTAGGATAAAAATGGAAAAAAGGAAATTCTCTGGCTAATGAACATGTGAAAATGTGAGAACTTTTTAGGTCCCATTGTGATTTACATATTTATCTTTTAACATTGTCCATGAGAAACTTTAAATTCTGTCTGCCATGTGTTTTTTATACTGGGCTACCAGTGTGCGGATATTCCTACTGCAGTTTAATGCTGGCAGTTTTGGTTGATGGGCAGATATCTTGTGGTTGACTTGAAACCACATTTCTGGATAATGGCTGTAAAGTCAGTGGATAAGAACTGTTTATGCAAAGTCTCAGAAAGACTTTACATGTTTTTTTTAGAAAACTCATTGTCAGGAGTTGAGAGAAAAATAATATAATTTTTTTATAACATGAACACCTGCTTAGGCTTTAGGCATAATACAGAGTTATAAAAGACTTAAGTAGTAGTGATGGGGATATGCTGCTTTTGTTCACTTAAACTAAACCTTGCAGCTTGTTAGAAATCAACAATAAGAATATTTTACTGAGCCAGAGTGTTGTTTAGGTTTTTTAGTTGGGGTTGTTGTTGTTTGTTTGTTTTTAATGATATTTTTTACTGTATTCTATTTTTCCCTTTCTCATTTTTCCCTTTGTAAATCCAACTTGTAAGAATACCGAAGTGTTTGGAAATTTTTCCCAGAAAACTCTAAAGCAGGAGATAGAAACAAATGCTAAGGTCAGAGATTTTACTTTTTGAAGTGTTGTCTGTGTTACAATTAAGGTTGGAAATCACAAGGGGTTCAGTGTTTCAGCCAAGATCTCTTGTTGCCATGGCTCTCCCATCACCCTGATCCGCTGCCATCCTCTCTGTTGCTTGTGGGAGACTCTCAGCTGCCTCATGAGATCACACTGCCCATTGCTCTGCATGACTTAAAAGCTGTCCTGGGCTGGTGTTTTGCAAGAATCAAAGTTGCTTAAACGGCACAGAGAAACTGACATTTATCCCTTTAAAATAGGAGATTTTGCACAGTGGAAGAGGCCTAGAAACAAGCAGCACAGAATGGAGAATTGCTGAAGAATTCTGTGTTCTCTGCTGAAATCATCTGCCCATTGAGATAATTCTGTGTACACACTCCTCACACCCCACCTCCCCTCAGAAATCCAAATTACTCTTAATGTCCTAAAGTTCACTGCCTGACAGAGATTCCTGCCTCTTATGGGGAAGTAGGGGACCGAGACAGCAAAAGACTCCGGTGAAATGTATCATGTAGAGCACAGCTGTAGTTTATGGATTCAGGCTGCCTTTTCAATCCCAAACCAGCGTTTGTTTTCAGCACAAAGAGGCTTGTGGTCACTATAAACAGGAATTTTTACAGACTGCCATATGCTGTGGAGGTCTTCCTGCACTGAAGTGCTCAGCATCTTCAGCACTGAGGACGTTTATAAAATCCTTAATGTGTGCAGAGACTCTTGTGCTACTTATGTTCCCTCTGCAAAGTGGTAGACAGAAATATTGCTGTTTCTATTTTTAGAGTACTTTTGGTGAGCTTACACTAAAAAGGTCACCTACATATTCCCGTGGTGCCTTGTGCCAGGGAATAGGGTCTCTAGGCACTACCATGAAAACAAATAGTATTTCCTAATTATAATAGAAACCAAGGCTTGTTGGAGGTGGAGTATGAGTCACAAGTCTCCAAAGTACAGTAAGTGTTATTTAACATTTCCTTTGCAAAAGTACTTAGAAACATTTATAAGATTGTGCTCTTCACTAGAATAGACATTTTGCAGCATTTGAGTGAATGACTGTCGTATTTCACGTCAATAACACTCAATGAAAAAAAGAAAGCCGTCTACACCCTCTGCACAATAAAGGTCCATTATATTTCTATTTATCAAGGACATATTTACATCCTATTTGTAGCCATTTTCTCTCCTGAACGTGTTCTAACAGTGTTAGGGTGTTTTCTTGTGGTAGCTGTGAGGATGTGGTGCGGCTGACAGGTTTGTCCACGTTTCAGATACTGTGTTAGCAGGGGCATCAGCCAGGCAGCTTTTTAGTGAAAAGCTTTTTATGTGTAGCTGCAATATTAGCAAATAGTGTTGAGGAATGATTTCCACTCTAGCAGGAACTACCTTCTTTAATTTAATCCTAAAACTACTTGATCCCTGCCTTGCCATTTTTTTCTCTGTGTTTTTTACCTTGCTACACTTATGTTCAATGTGTTTGTAAAATGATGGCGCTCAATCTTGACTTGTTTTACTACTCTGAAATTACTCTGAGTTCTTTAATCATGAAAAAAAAATCTCAAATTAGTGTGGATTGGGGTAGGCAAAGCATTAATAGGTGGTGATGGTCTTGGTTTTATTCCCTGGACATGCAATTCACACCAATTTTTTTGCATGATGCTGCTTCTGACAGTGTGGATTTCTCCATTTCAAATGTTGTTCCCCAGAACCAAGTGAAAACATGTGTTGTCAGACATGCATTTTATTGTTGCCTCACTCCTCTTGCAGTCCAGGAAGGTGTGTGTAACAAGAAACATCCCAGACTACAGGTACACCCATAGGTGATGTGCAGACTAAATAATACCCTTTTTAAAAAAGCGGCTTTTTAAATTTTCTTTCCTATTTTCAGAAATCACTGTATTGTGAACTGTACCTGTTGTTAGGATGAGCTTAGGAGATGATTTGTCTTTTTATTTGGGGATGTGTAGTAGTATTTCAGAGTGATCAGCAAGAAATGAAAGCTCCTCTGAAAGTGCAGGAAATGCCTCTTTGTCAGAAGCTGTATTGCTACTGATAATGCAGTGCTTTAATCTCTCCAGATTTAATAAGAATATATATATATTTGTTATTCTGTTTTTGTGGGAGTTGGTCGTTATCACTTTTGTGATCAGTGCAATCACACCCTCACTGTGTAGTTAAGTTGAGTTGTATCCAGTGAGAACAGCAGTGCAGTGAAATGACCCCCACCCATCTAGTAGTGCCTGCCTTAGTTCCCAAAGCCTTGTCTCATTTGGACTGGGACTGGACAAACATTCGGATGGCTGGAGTTAAAAGTGTTCTGAAGAAGTGGTACAATGCAAATTCTGGTACTTCAGACTTTTTCTTACCAGAGGATTGGCTTCTGGCTACTGAGGACGCACA
Organism: Anomalospiza imberbis; assembly: GCF_031753505.1. Taxonomy (NCBI): domain Eukaryota; kingdom Metazoa; phylum Chordata; class Aves; order Passeriformes; family Viduidae; genus Anomalospiza; species Anomalospiza imberbis. Next base: position 8,142,286 of record NC_089688.1, on the reverse strand, counting down.
GAAGTGTTTGGCACGACTGGAGTGTCTGTCTGTCCTTGTCACAAATAAGGCCTTAGAGATCTGGATGAAGCCTCTGCTTGGGACAAAACTCTCTTGGTGTGTGTGTCCTGGGGACAGGGGGCTCCCTGGCTTGCAGCTGTGTGTCTGTGTTTGTGTGATTGCTGAGTTCATCACACACTTTGTTCAAAAGAACATGCTTGGCACTTGAGTTTTTGTTTCTTCACTGAGTTTTTGTCGAAAACTCAGGTTTTCAATAAAACATCTCAAGGCATTAAAAAACTTTAAAGAGCAAACTACTAGGGATTGGCAGCATTGCGTGCAGCACTAGAGATGTAGGGCAATATTCTGATGCTAACTTTTTCATCAAGCTGTGTCATTATGTTAAAGCTTAAAATCTTTGTCAAGGTCTTTTTTTTTTTTTTGAAGAATGTCATGCTGGAAAACCAATCAATCAAGTTGTTTTAACATTTGCTAAATCAAGCCTCTTGTTTAAAATTAGTTGTTACATTCTTAGAAAAATACTATTTTTTACAAACATCAGAAAGGAAGGAGGGGAAAGTTGAAATTAAAATTTCATGTGAGATAATAAAGTAACTTAATCAAGGCTCTAGGATATGCACAGCACCAAGGAAGTTAATTAAGGCTATATGGGTAGGAATACAATGTACTCCCAACAAAAGCTTTGCTCCCAAGATGTGTAACTTCTGTTTATTAGTTTAATATTTCCGTAGCCCTCTCATAACTAAAATTATTATTCATTTGTACATATCATTCATAGATTTGGAAAAGAGCTGATTCTTTGTGATTTCAAAATAATGTCTGGAATATGTATTTTGCAAACAGATATGTTTTATTTATTGTTTTATAGTAAAAAAATTTGTCATTTTCTAATCCCCTGGTTAAGCAGAAACTACAGTCAAGCCTATGCAGTTTGATGCATGTGATGCACAGTAAAAGCCCTCTTAAAAGTTACTCAACGAATAATGTTGAATCCCTTCACTTATTTCATATTTGCTGCAGTAAAGTAGTAAAGCATTAAGATCTATCATTCAACTATGTGAAGGATAATTTTAGATAGATATAACTTTTCGAACATTTGGTGGGAAATATGGGTAGTAAAATTTTGCTGGTGGTTATATATCAGTTGGAATCTTTGCTTGCAAAGATTTGCTCAATATCTTGACTACTAATAGAGACCTTTCATTAGTAAAACAGTAAATCTGAACTTCCAGCATAGGTAGGAAAGCTTAACTTGAAGCTAAAGAGCACTTCTTCTATCTCTGCTGGTGCCCTATGTAACCTCTGCAGGACAAGCTATGCTTTTTAAATATTCCTGATTTTTATAAGTGTGGGAGCATCCTAAGACTCAATAAAGTGGAAAGAATCTTTGCCTTTCTCTTTTGTTGTATCCTCATGCTTTTATTCTTCTTGCTTTCTCTTACTTTTCCCAGATCTTGTTTTGGTTATTGTATCTTTGAGCAAAGAAATCTGAAATACATTCAGAACCTTCTAAATACTAGTGATCATTGTTTTTTTGTAACGTGGATGCTTACAGACACAAAATGTAGCTCTGCCAGTTCTGGAATTAGCAAAGCCTTGGCAAGAAAGGAAAACTTCCAATGTTGTTGGAATTAAGCCACTAGTCCACCACAGGAAGAAAAAGACAATATCAAAGTAAATAATTTTTGTAACATACATTAAAAAGTCATAGCTTCAACTTTAGTCATGAAGCTGTGTAAATCTTTGTGAGCTTCATGTGTCAGGTGCAATAAAAATGCTAAATATTAATTCTAAATTTGTATATGCTAAAAGATACAACAAAATATTTCTTCCTGTCGCTGTCAGACAAGGGATTTTGTTTATTGGTAGGCAAAATATGACATTTTTTCTTTAGAAGATTTACATTTTGAAAGGCTTGGTTTCGTTTCCTGCATGCTTGAGGCAGAATTTGTGCTAGCCCTTGGGAAGGAAATGTTTCACAGCAGTTTAAAGCCTCATTTGAAGAAACAAATGAACAGGTCTGGTAATTTTTTGTAGTTTGAAGCTTCTTGAAGTTCCCAGTTTACAAAGTCGTATTGGATAGTGATATTTTATCCTTGGAAATTATTAAAGCATATAAAAAAATAAGATAAAATTGTCAAGAGCAAACACTTACTTGCCTATCAACAGTTACTCGAGGCTTCATTGAAACCCAGCAGGTGAGGACAACTTATGAGGAGTTTAAAAATTGTGCATTATGTTATACTTTCATTAAGGAGTTGTATAGGAGTAATGATCTAGAGTAATACAGAGGAAATTCTGGTAAGCTTTTCCCCAAAAGAAACATTGACTTTTACTACAGAGCCAACAGCACTGAAACCTATTCTTTCCTCTATCCAGAATCATGGATGAAATGTTATTGCAATTTTCAGTTGTAAATGTGGGTCAAAAAATGGTAATTTTTTTTTTATCTTGCAATTCTTTTTTTCTCCTTGAAGTCCTTACCGCCTAATGAGGTATCAGCACTGAAAATTCAAATCTGGCAAGAGAGGCTAAATAAACAAATACACAAGTCACAATGAGAAAATGAAAATGAGGACATTTAAAATAGCTAAATTTTGGCTTAACTGTTTGGAGGCCTTTAGTAAAATCTTTTTTTCGTAAAGAAAAGAAAACAATAATAATTTGTGCAAAAGTGAATTACTGGAATACCACTGCAAAAAGAACAAGGCTACAGGGGTGAAATACTGACCCATTTCAAGTTTTCTGTAGAGGTTTTACTGCCACTCTAAGATGCTGTGGCCTGGCCCAGTCTTACCATCTAGTTGTGATGTTTTTAGTTACCAAATTTTTATTTTTCAGCCTTTTGAATTAATACTGGTATGATTTTGCAATTTATATCAAGTCCAAAAGTTTGTCAGAGAGAGGGCTTCTGTTGATTTGTCATTACATCAATTCATCTATTGACAAGGTATTTTTTAAAAGCTTTTCTCACAGTATCTAATGGATACTGGCAGCCAGGAGGGCCAGCCCTGTCCTGGGGGCATCAGGCATCCCAGCCGGGCAAGGGCGGGATTGTCCCTGCTGGGGACAGTTTTGGGCACCACAACTTAAGAAGGGCATAAAGCTGCTAGAGAGTGTCCAAAGGAGGCCATGAGGATGGGGAAGGGCCTCGAGAGGAAGCCATGTGAGGAGAGGCTGAGGTCCTTTGGTCAGTTCAGCCTGGAGAAGAGACTGAGGGGAGACCTCATTGCAGTCACAGCTTCCTCCTGAGGGGAAGAGGAGGGGCAGGCACTGATCTCTGCTCTGTGGTGACACTGACAGGAGCCGAGGAATGGCCTGGAGCTGTGTCAGGGCAGGTTGAGGTTGGATGTCAGGAAAAGGTTCTTTACCCAGGGGGTGGTTGGGCAGTGGAACAGCTCCCCAGGGCAGTGCTCACAGCCCCAAGGCTGGCTGAGTTCAAGAAGTGTTTGAACAATGCCCTTGGGAACATGGTGTGACTCTTGGGGCTGTCCTCTGCAGGGCCAGGAGCTGGATTTAAAATCCTCTGGATCCCTTCCAACTCAGGATATTCCATGATTCTCTGATAATTACTCTGATGTCTCTCCTCTTGTCTGGTGCAGTACAAATGCCAGTATTACACTATGGCTAAGCTCAGCACAAATAGAGATGGGAAAGGAATAGAAGGAATTTGTTTCACTTTCCAAAGCCCTGTTGTAAGCTGCTTGGTGCACTCATATTGTTATTTGAATTTATGCATTTTTGTAGCTAAGTCAAAGTAAGAACTGTATTAAAGCACCACCTCCAACCATTTTATAGTCAATCCTTCTGCATAAAATACAGGCATTATTGGTCATTTCAGAATAAAAGAGTATTTCAAAGAAAAGAAAATGCTTTGATGTTTTTTAAATGCAATGTTTTGACTTCTCTCTCATTTCAATAGAACATTTTGTCAAAAGGAGAAAAGCAGCAACATTTTAGGGCACAAACAAATCTCTTTGTTTGAATGACTTTTGTCAGTTGACCTAAAATTGAATTTCTCATTATTTTTAAAAAGTTTTTTTTCAGAAAAAAAAAAAAAAGAACATATCGTTACAATTAAATTGAAACTATTTTATGCATTTTAAAATTTTCTGCCAGGAAACCAAACAAAACCATCACCATTATTAACTGTGTTCTAAGCTAAGGTATTTAAACATAGAAATTATAGTAGCATATAACTTCCCTAGCAGTTAAGGCATATCTGTTCATCTATAATCTGTATAAAAAACAGATTCGCATCAATCACAAAGAAGTGTATTTTCATGAAAGAACAAAGCATTTTCAAGTGTCAGATAAGTAAAATATTTGATGTCCCTCATGAAATATATCATAACCCCCCTCTGTCTTCCTCAGCAATAGCTTTTCTGAAAAGTCATCTTTAATTACTGTGAAGGGAGAATCCTACTATTAAATTATATAAGGGATAAATGGAGGTGCTCTTCTTTCTTTTGCAATTACTCTTGAAACAGAAGAGTTTTGAATGCAAACAAAGAAACAAATCCTGAGTTTTCATATATGTGATTCATTACTCATTAAAATTTCTACTGTAACAGTCTCCTGGAGTGGAAACATCAATATATTTATTATTGTAGTGGGCAATTATTTTGTGGACCTATTGCATAAGAAAAGTCTTGTATTAAAGATATGTCACTTGGTCCAAGTTGCTCTCAAAATTTTAGGATAGATGTTATGAAATCCTCAAATATTTGCTTTCTTGCTGGCAGGAAGAGATACTGCACAAGCTGTTAATGGTATTAGAGAAATTGTGGTGTCATAGAGCATCTCAAATCCAGTGTTGCAAGATGATATTTTCTTTTGAGGCTTACATGGCATTGTATTACCCGGTAGACTTTAAATGCTAATAGCACCATTATCTATGTATATGATTCACTTTTATTTGTTCAGTAATAGGATTTAAAAAAAATAGCACTCTAATCTGAGTGGAGCTTTGTGGAGGCATCTGTTTGGAAATCCTTCTGCCTTTATAGAGATGGTCAAGAAAAGGAGAGAAACTCCAGAAAGGCTACTAAGTGGAAGGGAGGGACATATCTTGAGGGAGACAAAAATAAAGTTTTACAGCTTTCTTCATAAATCTTCTTGTGTTGCCCTTTTTAGTGGAATTTTAATGTTGAAGCCTTTTTAAAGGCTTCTTAGTTTTAGCCTTTTAACTCTAAAACTTTTGTTCCTTAGTTTGGATTAGTATATATTTTGCATGATTTACAATAATATTATTATTTATTTTCCACCAGACTGTTGCATTTTTAATACCTCTTTACTGTTACATTCTTAAGTGGATATATTTTAAGTTAGCAAATATAGAGCCATTGAATAGCATAATATGGCACCTTTAAATCAGTATTTAATATGGAGTTTATGTTTTTAAATGTTTATGATTCAGGTTTTCATATTATATGCATTTTTGCATTCTCTGCTGTACTAACACATAAAAATGTAAACCCAGGAATTTCAGTTAAAAAGCACATTCTTGTTCAGGAAAGTACCAAAGTGTGCATTTAACTGAAAACAAACAGAGAGGTATCTTCAGAAACAGGACTGAGAGATAACTAACTCAGAACTAATCATCATTAATTTCTGGATCAAGGGCATGGCTGGCAGTTGTGGTGTGGTTCAGGCAGGAATACATTTCTTTTGTATCCTTTGTAGTGCAGGCAGTCACAAGAAATGAGTTACAGTGAGATTTCCATTGTATGACTCATACCACAGTTGTTCCTTAACAGTGTGATTCACACCCATGAAAACATTGTGTAATGAAAAGCTGTCCACTTTGTGAAATCACAAATTGGACAGCTTTTTCCCTTCAGTTTTTTTTCCTTTTTTTAATTGTATCTTAATTTCAACATGCAGCTCAGTGTTGGAAAACTGCTCACAGATTCTCTACTGTGCATTTCATAAATACGCAAATATCTGTTCTTAATGGTCTCCACTTTTTGTGCTAATTTTGAGGGACCTTTTGGCCCCTGCATTACAAGCCCCTCTAGAAGTCTCTGGTGGTTGGTTTCTTCTTGCCTTCTGTTAGCACTGCTCCCTTGGTCTTCACTGGGTCTGCACCTTAGGGGCTGCAATGCAGAGCCAGAGGTCCTGTCGTTGGAAGTGGAAAAAGAGAAGAGCCATAATGGAAAAGAGTTTGGGAGAACTATACTGATTGCTGCTACTGGTCATGCAGTGCTGACTTGGCAGTCTTCATTGGAGCTCTAAAAAACAAGGATGGACAAGCTAGGGAATGTAAAGTAGTCTGGTCTTCTCTAAACTTATCAGCAAGGTTTCTTTTGCAATCACCAGAGAGACTTCTTCAAAGGATGATTCATTAGGCCTGTCTTTAATAGGATAAGTCACTCTGGAGCTATTGACTAGTGAGCTGCTTGGGGGAGGGACCTAATTTTACATACCTGGTGTTAGCAGAGATAAGTCTTTTAGAAGTGCAGAGGAAGGAAAGACTAACATTTCTAATGCTGGGAAAAATTGTTGGAAATATTTATTGCTGGAAATAAAATGGTGTTCATTACCCCATTTAGCTTTCTTACCTAAATGAAAAGTCATTAGGTGGTGCTGGGTACTGTACAATTTTCTGTGAGGGACTGGGGCTTAGACACCTAGTGACATGGGATATTCAGGTTTATAGTAATAATAATTTCATGGAAATTGCTTTTAAAAAGCAAAGTCATAGTATCATAGATACTAAATAGGACTGCATGAAACCTACAAAAAACCTAATTGCACATCAAGGAAATATCCTTGGCTTTAAAAGAGGTGTAATATTATGAGTCATTAGTGATATTTTCCTGAGCAGTCTTTTGAAAACTTCCCCCTTTCTGTTTATGTGAAAGGACATTATTTTCCTGTGAACTGAAGGACTGGGCAGTTAAGACCAAAAGGCATTTACAGTGTCATTCAACCTGAATATCATTTGTTATTTTAAACCAATGTTTATGGGTCAGAAATTGTCACTTTTGTGTAACTACTTTTAGGGGCTTTTGGATGGACTGGTGAAACCATAAAGAAAAGGAAATGACACAAAAAACCAAAACAAAACTAAACAAATGGAAAGAAACAACAGAAAACATAAACCACTCAATTAGTAGCTATAACTATCATTCTTATGTCCAACACTGGCTCTCTCTGACCTTGGAAAAACTCTCCATCTTCCTGTCTTTGCCCGTGCCCTTGGCTCCCCTGTTGCTACTTTGAATTTTCACAATGCACTGTGCAAGTGTGGAACCATTCCAGGATGCCCACAAAACTCTGTATATATGGTCTACCAGGAAACTGGTTGTATTACCTCATAAAGGGACAGCATAGAAGTTTGGAAGCTGTGCTCCCCAACAGCAGAAATGTCTGTCCTGTCTCAAAGACTTGGGCTTGTTTCCCTGAATCCTGTGCCAACAGCAGGAGAGGTTGGTGCTCCCAAGTATGATGGCATTACTAGGAGAGGGCATTCAGAAGCACCGTGGCAATGGAAACAGAAGGTTCCTCAGTTTTGGACATTGTCTTTACAGCCTCAGCAACAACTGAACAGAGTGGAATAACTGGGATAGTATTTGAGTGATTTTAAATATACCACGTGCCTTTTGGAATCAATGAGCTTTCTCCAGCTCTATTTGTGTTGTAAATATCCCGAGTACCAGAGCACTGACATACAGTGCTAGGGGGTCACAGGAAATACCGTACAAAGATGATTATTAAATGAATTTCATTTTTGTGTGTAAGAGAATCTACAGGTGCTACCAAGAGACCATCATACCCAGACTCCACTGTTTCTCCTTATATGATTTAAAAATATGTTAAAATGAAGATACTTGTTCACAGCAACTGACTTGATGTAACTTCAGCTGGCAAAGATCTTAATATTACTAGACATGTGCTCAGTGATCAGTATTGACCAAGACTGATTTTGGTCAGTCAGATGTGAAGTGGTCAATGCTGTTTTTCTGTTCACAAGTGGAATTAAGTCATGTTTGTTAAAATATTGAACTCATAAAGATGATTTTTTAGTTAATGAGAAATAGAGAATTTGGAGAAAGGCAAGAACTCACACTCAGAGAAATATTTTTACATAAAAATCAATAATACATATATATATATATATATATATAATTTCTATATTCACTTATAGTTCTGAGTAATCAAGCTCTAAATTTTTGATGGTTGTGCAATTGCTATAATGCATCACTTTCAGAGTAGGAAGCATACAGGTGGTAGATCTTCAGTGTCTCATAATGTATCAACATTCATAGACCTATTCAAAAGCTGTAGACCAGCAAGTCTCAGTGTTTATTTTATCCAAGAAAATGTCACACAGTTTTTTCCACTTCCAGATGATTAATTAAAAAAAAAAAATTGCAGGTTTTTGGTTTTTTTTTTTATCTTTTCCAAAGCTGAGCTCTTAGCGATCCTAATAAATTCTGCCATTATATCCTGTATTATCAACAGGTCCTGTCCATCCTGTCACTTTTAGATGTCAGGCATTACCTTTGTGTATTTACTTAATTATGGGATACTCAGCTTTTCTTTAGAGCACATTGGAAGTGCTGGAGGGACTGCGAGCTCGGATCAGCTCTGGAGTCATTCGAGTGTGAATTGGCTGTGAGTCTGCTGCCAAGTCTGCAGGGGAACACAAAAGATCTGTTTTCATTTCCTGCCATGAGTAAATACTCAGGGAATTTGTGCATTCCTTTTGGCAAAGAAAGACTTGTTCAGATTGTGTTTAAATATGTAAAAGTCCACTTCCAGACAATTTTCAGGTCTTGATTTTTCTCCAAAGCCTTTCTTTTCAGTAATCCTTATGAGCAGCATTTTCATGAGAATAATATTCTAGCTCTGGGTTTGAGTACACATATATTGAATGTGTTGGTTTTTGAAAGATCCTTTATTACACATTCTTCTGATTATCTCTTTGCACACATATAGCTTTAGATGAATGCTCTTGAGGGAGCTGCTATTGGAACACCCAGAGCAGAAAACACCCAAACCCCACTGAAAAAGAGACTGCAAATTCATGTCTGAATACAAACTTTGTAGCAGAAGTAGAATTGTTCATTCCAAGAATCTGCTTCATAATTTGTCCCTTTTAAAAATGAAATATTTGGACTGGATGATCTTAAAGGCCTTTTCCAGCCTTAACCTTTCTATAGCAGCTGAGTAAATGCTGAGGAGAGGGAGGGAGAGGGTAAAGAAACAATAATTCCATCCCTTATTAGGCTTTTTCACCTGTTGTTACCAATTGTTGCACATGTCATGGATTGAGTTAGTTGCCTGTTAAAAGCAAGATATTTTATTAAAATGTATTAACTCCCAGCCTGTATGTATCCAAGGCAGTAGACTTCAGGGACAGACCTTACCTACACTTGCTGCTTAGAGGTTCACACCCTGACACTCTTGCTTTCCTTGTGCAGGAACTGAGTTAACATTTCTCTGTACAGCTAAGTCACTGTCTCAGGGTATTGCTAAGGTCCAGACTCACTGGTATTCAGTCAGTGCATGAATTTTGCAGGAAAATTTAAACCTTTAAACCCCCCCAAATTACAGATGTATTTATAAATACATTACACTCTACCCATTAGAAATCATGTGCAACTGCCTGCAGGGGAGCTGTGTCCACAAGCAGTTGAGTTTCATGTATTTTCATGATTTGGGATCCTCTTTATCCTCTTTTCTTCAGTCTAGTCTTGTTTTTTGCACACTGCTCAGAAAAGACCTTGACTTTTCCAAGGCTTTCCAGTCTTCTGTGTCTCAGGATTCTTCTGGTCAACCTTCAGATGGTGAGATACAATTATATGGGGAATTTATCAGGCAAATCACAACAGGAGTTAGATGTTTTTGACTTTTATGCATACAAATTTCCAGACTGCTTCACTTGCTAGAGCTGAAGATTTTTAAAAAATGTTAAATTTGATTTAGGATTTCTATATTTATATTTGAAATGGGAACTTTATAGCATTCATCTGTGTCTTTTGTACTTTTTGATGATTTGCACTTATAGGTTCTGAGCCCTTAGAAAAAATAAATTTTACTCATACAGCACCTTATGATCTAAGTAAGCATTTCTATGCTCTTTTGCTCTGGCCAACAACATGTTTAGATATTGAATCACCCGTTCAAGGTTGCAAATTAAATCTGTGAAGGTCAAGGGTTTTAAAGTAATCTGTTTTAATCTCAGAACAGTTACTTAGTTTTATACAGTTATATTTTGCTTAAATAGACAAACATTTAAAGTGAAACTACGCCAAGCTACTGCCTCTAGTCGTGGGTTTTTTTGGGTTTTTTTTGCAGGAGAGATAGATGCTTTCTGATATACTAAATATAGGAGGTAAATTGAAGACAACCACTTTAGATTTAACTCTTTTCCCTGATGAATGCACTGTACTTTGGAATGGAGCTCCAATTTGCAATTATTATTTTTAAGCACATTTATGAATGTGTAAATTTACTTTTTCTCTGAAGTTTAATAATTCAATTGAATTTTCTCCCTGTAACATGTAGTCTTCATGTATCAGAAACTTGGATTGTTTTTTGAACAAACCACATGTTTTTTTAACAAACCACATGTTTTTACAAGTGTCAAGAAGTATCTTTGCAAATGCTGCTTTAAGTATTTCCTGAAGCTGCTGTGAATCCAGTAATACCTTTATGCTGGATAGGTAAAAGGTGAGGGATGTATGGGTTAAAGCATTTCTATCTCTGAATTTGCCTCAATACTTTATAACTTCACAACATATAATGCTAAAGGGTAGAAAAAGATAATCTAGCCTTTGTGGTTATTGCAGAGTGTCTCAATTATTCTTCACTTTTAATCAGAATTAGCACAGTGGTAGGGCAAGGGGAGTCAACCAGTTGCTAATCCTTCCACTGTTTTTTCTCCTAAATCCATATAAAATCTCTCTTAAAAGAATAAATATTGTATATAATTGAAGAACTTGTATCAGTAATTTATTTTTCTGAATCTTACCAGTAATCCTGTTAAAGGAAATGAAAAAAAGCCTCTCTATACATACTCTCAAATATCTAATTATTGGTTGACCAATCATTGATAAATTATTTTGTTACCTGACATGAACATCAGGATTGATCCATGGTATATAATTCTTTACACCACTTAATTATTTTGTATTTGCTTGTTTTAGAACTGTTCTTACTTCGAGGTTTTCTGGGCTTTTTGAGATGTGTTAAAAATTGAGATTACTGGTTTAAGCTGCCCATCAGTTAACTCCTTTAAGATTCTGTTTTGTCTCTTTTTATTTATTTGTAATACTGAAATACTTTTCATTGCATATATTTTCTGAGCTTCCATTCTCTAGCAGTTGAAGATTCTTCATTTTTATCTATTAAGATTCCTGAGGAAAGATTGCTTTGAACACATTGCCAAATAATGCATCCCATTCAGCTTTAGTGAGGTAATGTGTGTATGCTGTGTTTGGGTCACAGAAGATTTACATGCACTGCCAGAAAAGAAATTAAATAGCAGTTTTGAAAAGCAGTTTTTGAAAGGGTGAATTTGTAATATCAAGGAGACGGAGGAGCTTTTCAGTTTATTTGAACAAGTAAATGAATAGAGGGGGAGAAAGAGAAATCTTTGAAGCATCATTAGATATGAATAGTTTTCTATCTTGTAAAGCCTTTTCTTCATGTACCTCTCTCTCTGTGCCTTTCTATCAGACTCTGTTTGCTTCAGGACCTGAAAGAGTCTGGAGTTTGCACTGTGCCTTGCCAAGGAGTACGATTGCCCTTCCACTTAGCAATGTAGGCTGGACACTTCCTTTAACAGAAGTGTGCTCCTAAGGATAAATACAGGAGAAAGCTTGGACCTGTTACATCTGCTGATAACACCTCGGGTAGCAGCCTGAGGTTGCATAGAGACCTCCAGGTCTGGTAGGAAGTAAGGCTGGTTTCCATGAGATAGCTCTATAAATTAACAGTCGCTTGGGGAAAAAAGAGATCCATCCAGGGTTAGCAATTAGCACAGATTTTTGCTAACAGTGGTAAACAGCTTGTTTTCCAACCTTGGTAATTGTAAAGCCAAGACTTGTGCAGTAATAGGATAATTTTGACTAGAGATAACCTGAAAATAGAGACCTATTGGAGTTGAAGCAGAAGTGCCACCACAGCATCTTGTTGCCATTTTAGGTTTTTTGAAGGGAAAAAAATTATCCCGTTCTCCCAAGCTCTGGGATGAGGGAAAAGCAAAACAGAAAGGGGAGGAGCTGGAGCTTGTGACAACACACCAGAAATCAGATGGTCTCGGTCAGCTTGGGGAAGAGGGTGATGAGAAATGTCAAAGGATGTTCTCAGTGTGTTGCTCGAGCATCACCACCATATGTGTGCAGTGAGAGCATGTGAACACAGGAGCACTCGAGTGGTGGCTTTGTCGCACAGCCCCCAGGCACACTGAAGGACCATTGTGTTGACTGCTGCATTGAAAACCATTCTTTCCAGCAGGGGACCTAAGAAGGCTTGACAAATTAGTATAAGAATACAGAGTATATGAGGGATAACAAAACAAATATTAGAGCTAGTTAGCAAATGATCTGAAATGTTTAATGCCTCAAATAAAGAAATTTATTTTGAAGAAAAACGACAGCGCCAGCTGCTGTGGCTCTTGCACACCTCTTCCTCTCTGCTTCCACACCCTCTTGTTTTCTCAGGGCAGGGGTGGGGAAAGAATGTTAAAGCAAAATTTAGAAAAGTGATACTTTCCTACATGAAAGGAATAAAACAATGTGGGAGATTTGAGTTACAGTTTCACGCTTTTGTAGAATTTTGTAGATAAACAATATCTTTGGACAAAAATGGGAGCTTTACTTTGCCATTTAAGATAAACCCATATTTATTTCAGTGCTAATGCACACCAATACATACATTTGTGAAGAACAAGTAAGCAAAATAAATGTCAACTTCCCTGTTACTGCTTTGCTGTTGGGAGTTTGTCATTGGTATTATGATAGAGAGTTAAATGGGATTTGAAGGACTATAAGATCTTGCTTTTGCCTATATAGAATATATGTGTGTCATACATTTATATGCAAATGAGAAAATTCTGCTGTGTGACAAAAGGAGAAAATTGTGTTGGTGCTTTCTGATTTGAAGAGGTGCTTGATTTATCATATTTACTGCAGTATATTGTTCCAGCTAATACCATACCTATTTAAAAAGGTATAAAGTCCTTTCAAATTTCTTTACAATGCTTGTGGTCAGCCTTGCATGAAATAGCCATTTGTTCTTCTCATATTAAAGCTTGTGCTTTCATGTAGTTCTGAGAATTTCCTATTACTGTAAATTAATTTCACTTCATTAAGTGGCTGGGTCACAGGCAAGGGAATAATAGCAGCCAGAGAGACAGGAGATTACTGGTTTGAATAACCATAAATTGGCACCCACCACTTTCTGTCTAATATTGCAAAGAAGCTTCGGGCTGTCAGAGCCATTTGATTAATCAAAAAAGCCCATGAATGTGAACTTTAAAGTTAGACAAGACAAAATTATTATCTACACAAACAACATTTTACAGTGTGGAACAATGGATTCTAGTCACTGTGGGAGACGGTAGTAAAGATTCAGTTCTCTGGGTTACTTTGCTGTTATTTCAGGTCACTTGTGATTATTCAAAGTCATTGACTCAGCAGTGTTACATTATGCATAGAGGGCTCAGTTGTGAAAAGATGACTCCAGAGCATGGAGGGTTTATTTTTTAGATATTAATTTGTCCTCTCATGTAAATGATTATTTCTTCTGCCAAGATGATTATGATAGGGTCTAATAAAAAAAGATAACTCTTGTTTTTTTCATATTCTTTTTTTCAAGTCTGGCTCCATGTTTGTTGAAAACAACTGAAGAGAGACCCACTAATTTCAGTAGATTTCTGATGAAAGCACTAATTCTATAGAAACCTGAAGGGAGTAATTTTTCCAGTATCTAAATCCCCTTACACTGAATAGAAAGAACAACGATGCATTGAAAGGCATCCTTGGTGCAGGTGTTTCAGAAAGGGCTGCCAAACTGCCCTGAGGAGCAAACTGGAAACTATGTGGTCAGAGAGGCTGAACTTAGGGCACAGCAGCTGCAGGGAGCTGCAAACAAGTTAGCAGGCCCCAGAAGTGCTGGAAGTATGGTGGATATTCCTGCAGCATTTCCTCTGAAACCTTACACAGTGCATGGAAGGGAATTCCTGCTGCTCTCTTCTCAGCCATCCCCACTGCTCTCTGTTTAAACAAGGGTGAAAATTTCAATTATTGCTCTTTCTGCATCAAACACAGCTCCTGATATCGAGTCTGTCTCCTCAGCCTGGAGCTGTATGTGGCACAAAGGCTTTCAGTGTTGCAGTCCTGTCTGGGAGAGAGAGGGAAGATGATGGCTCTTCTGGAAGCATTTTGGTGGTGGCAACACATTGTCAGCTCTGTCAGAGGGTGGAGGTTGAGGAAAAGCTGACAGGTCTTGCCTTGCTCTGAAAATACCACATGGTATTTATTCACTCTCTGCCTTTGACACACTCAAAGTGGTGTTTTTTTCTGATTTTTCTTCTTGTACCCATGCTTGTTGTAGGATTACTTGAAACGGAAATCTTGTTCTAAAGATTGAGCACTAATTTATCAATGTTTCTATCTTATCCAGACTATATATGATGTATATCATGTAGGTAAGGGTGGCATAATTACTTGGATAATTATGAAAACATTTACATATGTAAATTCAAGAGGAGAATTTGTATCAGTCCAATTAGTTATGCATTTTAAATCCTATTGATTTTAAAATTATGGTACTGAAAATTCATAGCGATTTTTGAGTTGCTGTCGCTTAAAACATCGAAGGAACTTTGATTTTTGTATCAGACAGATGCTTCTAACATATTTTTTTTTCCAAGGCTCCTCATTTTCTGTGGTAGTAATTCAAGCAGTGATAAAAACAAGACATTTCAGTTTATTTCAGTTATTACTATAATTATTCATCTGAGACAGGTTTTGAGCCTGGCTTGGCAAATAGGATGGAATAGGAAAGCTCAAGATTTCATGTAGTGGTTTCCCAAGCTGCACAGGCATGGAGTTCAAAAGCAGAACTTGAGAAGCATCAGTATATTGAGCAATTCATAGTCACTAAATGTTCAAGTTTTTTTAATCAATAATGCTCAGTAGTCAGAGAGAAGGATTCAGGCCTGTGTGAAGGTTGTGAAAGCCATATGATATCCTAGTTTTTGGTTGCTCTTAGTCTACCACAGGTTCTAGCAGTGGAATTTCAAATGAGAATTGTGTAACAGTGTCATGCAGTAGTTTTGGTTGTTGTTACTGTTTTGGGTTTTTTTTGAACAAGTAGGGTTTTTCTGGTAAATTTCTGGCACTTGGCTTGGCTGAAAGTTGGACCCTGTTGTAGAGGGTATTTGGCAGAGTATATACTCATATTTGCATATCTTTTCCTCAACTTAGTCTAAGAATCTGTAGTTATGCTAACAGAGAATTGCAAACTGAAGTGGCTATTTGCTGTTTACTGAGCCCAAGGAAAGAAATGTCCTCCCAATTTTTTAACTAGGTAAGAAGGTGGAGTAGAAAATAATTTTGTTTGGTTTTTGTAGGCTTGGAGGTGAAGACTTGTTCTGCTTGTTCATTTCTTACAGTGCAGTTTCAGGTGGTGTAAGGTCATGTCTCTAAACAAAAGAGTGTGAGGACTGGGGAATCCTGTCATTGACTCCATCCCAAGAACAGAGACAGAAGTCTCTGGGCAAGAAGGCTTCAGTGCAAGGAGAACAGGTTTTGGAGTAACCAAAATGGAGTAAATGAAAGTTTGTTACAAATTAATCTTTTTGGGTACACCTTACTGAGCCTAGTATACCTTATTTAGGCAAGACCCAGAAAACAAGAGACACGTGGCTCAAAATTCCGGGTGGCCTTTCATTTTCAAAAGAGCAGGAGAACCTAGAGGCCAGAGTTTTCACACAGCTGCAGCAGACTCTTCAATCTGTCTGGGAACACATTGGGCCAGAGATGCTGTAGAGGGTGAGGAAGAGTTTTATGTTTGTAAAGGTTTATCTACAGCTGGGGGCAAACAGCTCCATCTGTCTCTGGGTTTGGAACGGAGTAAATAGCTGGTGAGAGTTTCAGAATGAAGACAGGCTGTGTACTTTTAATTAATTTGGGAAATAAATCTTCCTGTGGAATAGGAGTACAGAGTAGCTAAGGGAAAGCAAAATAATGGTATAGGAGCGTGCTGCACTCTTCTCACTTGACTGATAGTATTTCTGTTTCAGCTGTGCAGCACAGACAGGTGAGTAATGTCTTGTGCTTGTTGAGAGGGACAGGAAGGAATCAGCTGACAGAGAGACAGCCAAGACACAGATTTTAGAGAGAATTGCTGAACAGACTTAATGAAAAGGAGCAGGGAACAATGGGAGGTGAGGGAGGGTGGTGTTGGAGCGTGGTACCAGGCTGCTGTGAGAGGCAATTTGCACAGAGCTCAGGCATGTGCTATCTCATCTGACACAGGCAGCTGAGGTGCTGAAATGTGCTCTCAGAGGCAAGGCATGAGCAAATCTAGTGGGGAAATGTCTCCTTGCCACTTGTCCCAGAAGTGTCACCCTGGATGGGAGAGGCATCTGTCTCCCAGAAGCCACCAAATGGTGACATAAAAATGTACTTATTCAAATAATTTCAAAAGGACTGCCCTCCTCTCTTTTCAGTTTCCTTAAGCCACAGAAGGGAGTGAATGCATGACACAAAAGTAGAACAGAAACAAACTGTGTGCCCTAATAATTTACATTGAATTTCCAGGTAAATGCATACTTTGATCAATAAATCCTACTTAGATATAACCAAACTTAAAACCAGTGGCTACGACATGTGCAAACATTTTTTACTTGTTAGCTTACCTATTAGCAGAATCTTGCTCTTCTGTATGATCCCTGAAAAGCTGCAACAGTGGTTTTCCTACCTGTGTCAGTGCTAGATTTGCAACATTTTATGCATGAGTATATGTGCATGTATCTATCAAAATGCACATGTATACTATCAAGTTACATCAAACTTCAGAAAATTTGCTCATATTTTGCCAGGAATTGTGTGATAAATCCAGGAGTAAATTTTTGAGTCTCCATTCAGTGTGGTTAGAACATGACTTTGTTTAAAATACCCTTTATGCTTTGGATGTCACTGCTGACCTGATTCTTTTCTGTCCATTTTACTTTTTTCTCTTTTAAGTGCCTGTCCCCAGACAGCTATGGGTGTATGTATATGTATTTGTGGAAGCATAGCCACACAAATGTGGACAAACACAAATGTGTATATTTACCCAGGGAAGGGGCAGATATGGATTATGGACAGACAGTTCTGGCTATGAGCTTCAGACTCATGAAAGAAACAATCCTTCTGCTACCTTCCAGCGTTCAATTAACAATCAAGCCCCAGACATAGGAGCAGCTGCAGGAGTGATGCAGAAGGGTAGAATTTGCAAGTACAAACTTGCAGTGATACAAGCTAAGCTTAGTTTCAGTTTGAATGCTTTAATGGAGAAAGTGCTGAAAGGCACAGTTAAATGTGCATAGCCAGGAGAACACATCTCTAAAGCACTTTTCAAGCAGAGATACCAAATGAGCCAACGGTAATGATGTGTTTTGGTCAGGGCCCCTGGAACACTGCCTGTATCTCCAGGAGTGTGCTTTCTTTTGCTTCATCTGGGGCAGAAAGCAGCAGGTTCAGCACATCCTTTGCTGTGACAAACTCTTCTATGGAAGGCAAGAAAGATTCCAGATTTTTAAAGCAAGGATACTATTGAAGGTCTTGAACAAGGATGAGTGACTTGAGCTCCTTGTTCTGCCACAAGTGGGTGATGTTTATCATGCACTTTATCTCTTTGCCGTAATTTCAAACTGCAAGAAAAGGTCTCGTCATACTGTATTTATGGGGTTTTTTTCCTACTCTTTTCTATTGAAAGCTCTTTCTATATCATCTTGGTTTTCTCCAGTGGGAGTGGTATCAGCCTGATTTGAACATCGTGGTGATGGGTTTTCCCCCTCCCCAGAACTCTGCCATATCTACTCTCATCAAGAAAGCGGAGTCACAGATTTCTATACTTAGCTTTGGTGTGGCTTTTTTTTTTTTTTTTTGTGATAGTGTTTTATAAGGACCTATTAACTGATTTACTTTACTAACACACCTGGGAAAACTGGGTCTTAATAGTCTTAATAATCTTTTAAATCCATCAGTTCTCTAGGATTTGCAGCAATATTTGGGAGACAAAAGACTTCTGAGGATGAAATCTTATCCCCTTTGACTTGAATGAAGTTAATATTCATCCCATATTATTTTATTAATTCTTGAATCATATTTACTTCTGTGCAAGATCTTCAAAACTGAAGTAATCATTCTTCTTTTCTCAGCCCCAAATTCAGAATATAAGAATTCAGCTACATAAAAAAATTGGACTTTGAAAAATGAGTTCCTTTTCTTTGGCAGTCAAGCTTTAGTAAATAATAAACATTATGGTAGACAATCCTTATCACAATGGTAAAGGATTACTGCGTTTGTACTTAATGCTTTAAAAAAATTAGAACACCTTAATCTTTTAAAAACAATTTGGGTTTGGAAAAACAAATTACATTGAAGCTGACAAGATGCTTGCCAAGTTCCAGGAGATGCAATTTACAACATCTGAGATATTAAATCTTGAGTGCCTGAGTTCCTAATAGAAACAGGCCCTCAGTTATTAACTCTTTCATCTCTGCTGTAGTCTATAACTCATAGAGTGCATATTTTTGTGTCTTCCTCATAAAACCCAGGAGGCTGCTGCTGTATTTCTGTACTGTCTCAGTGGTACAAGAGAAGAAGTGAACTCCTGGCTTGCATGCTTCTGTCTGCTGAGAAGAGAGGCCATAAATATATAAATGTGTATTCTGCAATCACTTTCTTAAACTGATCATGCTCCTGAAATGAAACCATGTGTTTTGGCCTGCCCCTACCATTACGAGGTGAATATAGAATGTCCACATAAGACTTAGAAGAAACCTTTTTATTCTTGACCAGAATATATCTATGATAATACTTGTATCCATATATCTTTCTGCTAGCATGGCCATGTGAGTTCAGCAGGTGGGATGCTTTCTTTTTATCTTCTTGGGGTCCGTAATATAGTACTTGAAATACAGGAAACATACTGTGTTATGGTTATGCTACTCAACTCTCCCAACTTAAACTCTACTCTCAACCTACCAGTGACTTCAGGAGTCTCTCCTTGTTAGTATGCATCCTTTCTTACTCTATTGATGACATTCCATCTGTTATAAATCTATATGTATCTATACCTATCTATCCAGCTATATTTATATATATATATCTTAAGGTCTGGTTATTCATGGGTATACAGATTGATACACCACAGATAATGAACCTGTAATAATACCCTGGTGTTTTTCAAATGAAATTGATGAAGTTTCAAATAATAGGCTTTGTTATCTTGAGTGCATGACTTCTTTTTTGATAGTAGTGAATTTCAGCATAATTATATTATCTGGCTTCAGAAATCATAGCTTTTTAAATGCTCTCTCAGTACCTGTGTATTTATCATACTTCCTAGTTTACTATTGTAGTTAATTCCTTTGATAGTATTTGTCAGATTCTTTGCTGATAATATTAAATAAGCAGCAAAATCTCTCAGGTTCCAAAGGACTACCTGCTGAGTAAATTGGAAAGGTGAAAACTTCAAAATCTAAGGATGGCAGAGGAAATTTGTAATTTCTTAAGGTCTCTGTTGTGAAGCTAGGAACTATGACCCTGACTTTGCTTAGCTTCATTTAACTAATGATTGCACTTTTTTACAAGATTTATTATTATTATTATTATTATTATTATTATTATTATTATTATGCTCTGACTTCAAGATTATAAGTTTTATTAAATGCACACCACTCCTGCAGAACATTTTAATAGGTAAGGATTATCCTTCTGTGTTCAGCTTTGACTGTAGGGCTGCTATCCCAAGACATCTATCTTTATTCCCCTCACACAGATTCCACGATATCCCTGTTAATTTTTTGTTGTCTGTTATCTTACTAGGTAAGTATCACTCCCTTTCTGAATAAAATGTCACCACACTTGTGTTCTTCTTATTGCTGTTTTTACATCTCGCACTGCCCTTTTTTGGAAATGACTGTTAGTATATCCTCATTAAAACATTTTATAGCCTTACAAATTAAAAGTAGTTTTAAAGACTGCAAGCCCTGTATGCTTTTTAATATTTAATTTTCTTCTATTAGTTTCAGACTTAGTTCCTCAAGCCCAACACTGAAGTAATATCTAAAAGAATCAGCTAAGAAATGTTCACTTAATGAAAATAATTTTCAGTTGCATTTGCTGACCATTCCTTTCTATCACAATTCTTATCTGCCTGTTCCTCTTCATTAGCTGCATCCTGCTTCAGTTTGCACTGTACATCTGTCTCGCCTATATCTAACTCTTACTTTATCCAGAAGTAACTTTACAGTGACACCTGACCTAAGTGAAGAAAGACCTTTTTTTTCTCTTTCTTTATTATTTCTTTGCTGTCTCAAGGCCGTATTTCTTGTCCTAGCTAGCTGACCTCTTCCCTCTGTGCTCTCTGATGGCAGGCCAGTCAATTTGTCCCTCATGCAATTCAACAGTTCCTGGGATTGTGTGAATCTCCGATCTCAACTTTATTTTTCCTTCATGTGGTTTGTGGTTACTTCCTACCTCCCCTGTTCTCTTTTTCCTTTTCTTCATTTATGTTTTTTTAAATCTTCTGTGTGTTGTCCTCACCACCCATAGGTCTCAGCCCTTGGATTTTATCTTCCTCTGTGCTTGCTGAGTTCTTCTAGGTCTCTTTATTTGCTTGTCTGTTTGCTCCCTGCAGCATCTCTGTTTCTCTTTGCAGAGAAGGGTATCAGTCACAGCTGAAGGTACCTGTAATGTGTGCTCAAATGCATGGCCTTGCTCAAAGGCTTGGTGTGTATAAGTAGATTCTGCAAACAGAGAAAAATGGCCACAGCACAAACCTTATGAATAGAGCTAATAGGCTTGGTCCTTGTTTCCATCTCCCACGGATTTTCCTTCAAGGAGGATGGATTTTGTGCCAAATTCCTTGTTTAGCACTGTTTGTTGTATTGTTGCACAACAGGTTGCTGTCACTTCACCTTCGAAAAAGAAATTAACACTTCATGGATGCTTCCATACATTAGCCTGAAATCTGAATCCATTTTAATGGGATATACACTGAAACAATTTTGTGTTTTCTAGTCATAACTTGTCACCAGCATGATTGTTAAATTAAAACTCTGTACATTCCATAATATTTGGGGACTGGGTTTCTCCTCTCTAAGAAGATCATTAGAGGTTTAAAACATAGACTGGTAATCTTCTACATAAATTATCCTGCATAAATGATGTACCATATAGTGGACATTATTTTTTTCTCAGTGAGGTGTAGGCTACTTTAATTAAACTTAACAGAAATTTCCCTTGTGCATCCTTTCACTCGTGCATGGATGGAATGATAGAAATCAGTGCTAAGGGTAATATATCACAAGTCAAACCAGCTCATATTTTAAAATTAGAAATTTATTCGTTTCCCCTTTTTCCTCCTCTGGATTTGTAGAGAAACTTGGGCACATGAAAATTCTAAAAAAAACCTGTGTTTTGTCTAAATTCTACCTCAGAAACAACGGGGGGAAAATATCACTACTTAAAATGCTAAAAATTGCTTTCAAGAGCAGAATCAAGGCATAGTCTGTAATGTATGCAGATGTCCCTTGAGTCAGAAGATAAGCTGTTGCCCCAGACAGTGTGGAAAGATTCAATCTCAAAACTCCATTTGTCTATAACTTTGCAAACGCTGTGTGAGCTTGTGTCGGTTAGATGAAGCAGAAATTTTTTACAATGATGAAATATATATTTTTTTTAAATTAGTAACTTTGCTGTATGCTTATGAATAACTGTGTGCAAGCCTTTAGGAAAAGTAATTATGTTTTCCAGACAAATCTGCTCAAGCCCCATTACTGTAATGTATATTTTTAATACCATTCTTGCTGCCAAAGCTAAAGCTGATGCAGACTGGCAGTAATGAGATCACCGTGGGGCTTCCAGTGTATCTCTACAAGCTTTGGGAAAGCATAGGTGCAAAACTTCACGGGATTGGACCCAAGTGGTGAATATTTGAACATCTGCTTGAAAGAAAAATCTGCGAACAAAAAGTGAATCTCTTTGTGTCTGCTTCCCGTTGGCATGAGCTGTACATGCACACCACGCTGGGTGACTGCTGCCTTTGTGTGCCCTTCATAAGCTCAGAAGGCTTTGCATAAAGTCTTTAAGACTGTGGACATACTGAGGGAGAGGGAGCCCTTCCACACCACCATTGCTGCTGCTCCCCAAGGGTTTCCCTCCTCCAGCATCCTGAGACTTCTCACTTGGCAAATGCACAGCAGGCCTGTATCCTCAGGCAGTGTAAAGAACAGCAAATATTCATTCCTCTTGGCAGGGATGGTCAGCAAAAGTCTTGTGGTTTGAGATGATTAAGGTAATATTTCAGGTGTTCTTTAATGCTCACACAGCCTGTGGCACTGTTTGTGCATGTAAAGTACCCTGTGACTGACAAGAGGGTCCTCAGACCTGTAAGGACTTTGCTTTATTTATGTATTTATTTTGCAATTTAAAGCAGAATAGCGCTGTAGGCAGGAAAGGCCTGTTTTGAAAGGGATTATGTTTCAGGCTGACTATTGCCATCTTTCCTTTAAAAACAGACATGATTTTAAAAAAAATTAAGGGAAGAGATAGAATGTATGTGAATGGATGAAAACATGGATATTGGACAGGGTAACCTTTGATATTAATATACCTTTCCAAGTTCCTAGAATTTAAAACCCCATAACCTACATTAAATAACAGCTTTGCAGTGGGATTGGCAACTTTGTGGTAGAGGCGGTAAATCAGTATTAAACTGTAAGTTCCTGAAAATCAATGTGGTCTCTTCAAGCAATAGCTGCTTCTTTCATTTCAGAGTTTGTGGTACGTGATTCTCAGAGCTTCTGCTATCATGCTATCAGAACAAGGTATGAGCCTTTTGAAGGGGGGAATTAGGAATGTGTAAGTTGTTTTTCTGCTGTTTGATGTTGGGTGCATGTCAGGGAAGAAGTTTGCATATTTAATGGAATAGTTACTGTGTGCTGTTTATACCTGCAAAAAGATGAAACTCTGGGAACCTCTGTGCAAACTGCACATAGCTGAACTCGCAGTGCAAGCTGGAGCTGGAGTTTAAGGTGTTGCTCTGAGCAGAGCTGAGAAAGCACAGTAAGTGGGACAGGTGGTATGCACTGAGTGCTGTACCCTGACCATGGAACGGCCCATTACAAGGACCCAGATCAATCCTCCATGCTGAAAAAGGGAAAAGGGGTTTCTTTGCCCAGAGTCTGTGCCTGAAAAACATTTTCAACCTTCAGACCAATGTTCAGTCAATCCCCTGTAGACATTCCAAACAGAAGACTTTAACTGCTATATTGTTTCAATGGAAATTTCTTCTGTTTTTGGAAAATAGGTGGAGCATTAAATCAACCCCCACCTCAAAAAAACAAAACAAAACAAAAAGAAAAAAAAAAAAAAAAAAAAAAAAACCACAAAAAACCAAAGCCAACCTCCTTGTGCTGGGAAGTTCTGATGAATTTTGGTTTATTCTTTGGAGCGTGACTCAGGTGTACAATGCTCAGCAAAACGTGACAAAATCTTTGTCTCTAAAAAGCAGAGGCTTTTTAATCAAATATAGATGTACAAACCTGTTATTAAAAAAAAAAAAAGCGATGTCAAAGTGAGCAAAATTTAGTTATTCTTTTAAAAGGAATCATTGGGTCTTCAAATTCAACTTGGCATGTGGCTGTGGTAAAATTTTAAGTACCATATTTCTGGGAGGTTTTGTTCCTTAGTTACCATTAGATTCATGTCATTATGGAAATGTTGCTTTCTGACAGCTGTGCAATTATCCGGTGTCACTACTGTGCCATGTAGTTAAATGGTCAGCAGTTACCATGTTTATAAACACTGTGTGACATTTGAGCTTCGAAGAGTACATTCTTACTGAATGCTTTTGGAAGAGTTCCATGTGCAGTATTTTCATGCATTGTTCAGTGGAATGTGCACTAAATGGAATGGCAGCAGAGATTGACTGTAATAAGCATTACGTATGAAATGGGAATCAGATTAAACAGAAATCCCAGTGCATTACATCGAAATGATTAAGGCTAAAACGATAGGCAGTGCCACATATATTACAGCAGTTACTCAAGAGCAGTACAGCTGTGTAGCTTGAGGAAGTTGCAGCAGTCTTCTCGCAATCTTCCTATAGTTTTCTTCATCTCCAGTATTTCTTTTGATTAACATTTACCTTTTATGTAGGTTTCCTTCAGTGTATTTTTTTTTCAATCAACTATGACCTAAGTAACAGGCAACTAGTACAGTGCAAATTTTAAATTGTACATTGTGGTTTGTTATCAAATTATATTGATAAATACAAAATATCAGGTACACCTTCTAATTAGAATTCATCAACTCCAGGGGTCTGTGCTAAAAGCAGGTGAAGGTTTGGGTCAAATTTGCTCCTCTTTGTATGAAATCCCCTTTTAACAACCAAAAATGGGATTCAGTTGTGAATGGTATTTGGGAGTTTGCTCAGGGATGTACTTTTTTTCCTTTTTTTTTTTTTTTCCTTCCTTCTTCCCACCCTCTCTTTTACTTTTTTTCCCCACACCATTTGGCCGAGTTGTTTATCTTGTGAAGGAACTGAGACAGAGGTCAAGACAGGACCTTTGCATATCGTTTGGACGGAATAGAAATGAAATATTCCAGAGTTTATAGGGAAGCAGGAACCCTGGAGAGCTGACTCAGACTAATGAGAGTATAGAGATCTCCATGACCGATTTGGCCTCTCTTTTGTGGGAGTTTCAGGCTGAACATGCCAGGTTTATAGGCTTGTATTAATGGAGGAGCCTGGAATGGTTAAAATGCCACCAGATCTCGTGATAGCCTCTCGGTTATTACTTGAGCTTCATCAGGACCACGGAGGGAAGAACAGCTTTTCTCAGTAGTGCAGTTCTGCAGAAGTATCAGGCTTTATGTTTTCATGTAACAGTGCATAACTTGAAAAAAGGTCCCTGCTGAGAGAGGGCCATCAGTAATGTGTTTATAGAGTGTTGACCAAGAATGAAGTCATAGAAAAATATAAAAAAACGTGGATGCTAAAGGCATGCTATGCTTGTGGTTCATTAAGGGCTGGTAGGAAGCTCCTATGTACCAGGAACTGGTACAGAACTGGCAGCTTCTGGTGTAAGTGTGGTAAAATGAATTCCATCATTGACACAAGGTGTGGTGATCAGGGAAACATAGGTGAGCCTGCTCGGTGCTTTGGAAAAAACATGTACATACACAGTTCTGGAAATAAGTTCAGAAAGAAGGAAGAATATGGAATTTCTGGCAACACTTTTTTAGTAAAAGTTCAAATTCTTGGAAAATGAGGTTCAGTTAGAAAGGGACAGTTTCAGTGAATTTTCTATCTGCAAAAATACGTCATGGAAGCTCTTCAAATTCCCATATTATTGCTTAGAGAAGAAAACATTTTATATTTCGCTTTGAAATTATATATAGAAATTTTATTTAGCCTGTATTAAATAATAAAAATAAACCTACAGGCTTGATCCAATTTAAAGCAGAATTTACTGCAACTGAGCTTTTATCTTCAAGATTCTTAGTCTGAATTATCTTAGTTTTATAAACTTTTATCTAGAGTTGGGATGTTGTACTGGAAATTTTTGTTTTAACTTCTGTTCTAATGGTGCCATTAACAATTAATCTTTAGAAATAGTATCAGTTTGGAGTGCTCTTTAGTATGCTATAAAATTGTAATGTTTATATAAATAATTTATTTATTGGGGCTAGTAAGGCTTACTTTATTTTTAATCTAATAATGCTCCTCTGGAGATACTGAGCCAAGAGGTATTTATTTAAAATACAAAGGAAAGAAGGTTCTAGGGAAGTACAAAAATCTCAGTCGCCAGTACAGAGGAACTGTTTTTCTGTGAAATGCTATTGCCTATGCACGTCACACCTGGACAAGGACTGCACTATTTTAATTGAAGAGATTTCTAAATATAACTTTGGTATCTAGGGTATATAGAATGAACCCATCTGTTCTACCAAAATTGACTTTTTTATATCTGCTATCTTAACTTATTTGTATCCAAGACATACACAAAGCTTCTCAGATAAACAGGTGCACTTTGATATTGTCCAATTAATTACTGTCAGTTGTATTGCAGTGGAAACTAGGTGACTAGCTCTTCTTTCGAATCAAAACTAGTTTCCTGATTCTTAGGATGTTTTCCTGGACATTTAAATCAAGAACAAAGCTATTTTTAAAAATCCAAATCTATCTCCTGCAATGAAACCTGGCAGCTGGTCCTAAGTTTGACTCAGGTTACAAAATGATATGCAGAAGATAGTGCAGAAGATAGTGACTTTTTTTTTTCTACTTGACTGCAGTTTTACTACAGCAGATTTCAAATGGTTCTAAAAATTTTTTCTTTTTCTTAGTGGATGGGAAAAGAAAACACAGTAGGCAAATAATTTCTCCAAAGATGTGAAGGGAAATGGAAAAAAAAAAAAAAACAACTCCTTTTGGAAACAAACTTACTTGGGACAAGAGCTGGAAACAATTTTCTTTTGAAACCTATGCAGGGGCAAATTTAAATTGAGCAGGTAATGAATTAATGGGACTGATCCCTTATGAAAGATTTACAAAGAGCTGAAATTTTGACATGACTACTTCCCCAAGCCCTCCTTTGCTCACACCTTCTTTATGAATAATAATTAAGAATAAGTTTTAAAAACTAAAGGATGAGTTTATCCGTCATTGTCATGCTGCTCTCTAGGAAGAACTCAGCTCTGCTGCAGGCTGTTTGCTCAGATACTCCATGGCCAGCAGTTCCGTGCCTGGGTTTTGCTCTCAGTGCTGGGGGAGGTATTTGGTGCAGGAGCTCTGGGTGGGAACCTGAGACCAGAGGCCCTGAGCTGACAACCCTTGGCATGACAAGGGGCCCAGGGGCTTGTGGCCTGGGCAGCTGAGGGACACTGAGGGATGTGGAAGAAGCTAATGACCCCCATAGTGCCTCTTCTTTACACTGTGAGGGGATAAAACTCAGGGGTTCCTTCCTTCGTGGTCTCCTGAGATGAACAAGCTCAAGCTGTTGTTATTTTGTTATTGTACCAAGATTAAATAATTTAAAGGTTTGGGATGTCTGAGACACTACCATGTGTCCTGGGATTGAGCCAGTAAGGAAACCTGGTCTGTGTGAGTGTGGGGGTGCAGGCGTGAAGGGGCATCTGTCCCTCAGCTGGTCACCCAGG
This sequence comes from Anomalospiza imberbis, assembly GCF_031753505.1. Lineage (NCBI taxonomy): Eukaryota > Metazoa > Chordata > Aves > Passeriformes > Viduidae > Anomalospiza > Anomalospiza imberbis. The sequence continues at coordinate 8,114,885 of NC_089688.1, read as the reverse complement.
TTCTGTGAGCGTGACAGCCACAGGAGTCCTGGATGCTCGGACAGGGAAGTCCCCTTCACATAGGCACCCTGGGGCTGGCCATGGTCTGTCTGCACGGTAGGGCTCTGCAGTGGGAATACAGCTGTGGAGGAGGAGGAGGAGCTTTGTCACAGAGACCGAGGCCCGGAGCTGCGGCTGAGGGACGCTGGGTGACACAGAGCACTCACTGCAATGCAGGTGCATCTGCTCCCTCATGACAGCTGTAATTAGTCATGGCTTCGTGTCCTGCTTTCAGCTGGGATAGAGTTAATTTTTCTTCCTAGTTCCTGTTCAGTGCTGTGTTTTGTATTCACTGCTAACACCCTGGTGTTGTAGCTGCTAAGGGGCTCTCACTCCAAATCAAGGACTTTTCAGTTCCCTTGCTTTGCCTGTGAGGAGGTGCACGAAGAGCCAGGAGGGAGCATGGCCACGACACGGACCCACAGTAGCCAAAGGCACATTCCACAGCATAGAGCATCATGCCCAGTATAGAAACTGTGGAGAGTTGGCTGGTGGCACTGGTGGCTGCTCAGGAAAGGGCTGGGCATTGGTCAGCAAGTGGGGAGCAGCTGTATTGTGCATCATTGTCATTCTGGGGCTTATTTTTCTCTGTCTTTTTGTTCTGTCCTTTTTCATTACAGTTACATTTCAAGGATTTTGTTCTTGTTATTAAACTGTTCTTATCTCAACCCACAGGTTTTACCTTTTTTTTTTTTTTTTTCCTCTGATTCTACTCCCTATTCCACTGGGAGAGGTGAGGGAGGTGAGCAAGTTGCTGCATGGTACTTAGTTTCTGGTTGGGGTTAAACCGTTGCAGTTTGAAAGAGATTTGGTTTTGAGTTTTCCAGTGTCTCTTAGGACACCATTTTCAAATTATTTTCTGTGAACTCCCCAGTCTACTCTCTGCTTTGTTTTTTCATTGTGGAAAGATATGATGCTCTTTATCCTCACCCTTAAGTTACAGGATGTGCAAGTAATAACTTTTGTTACTTTGGTATCCCTCCTAGCAAAAGAGTCTGGTGGTTCTTTTATATCATAGATTTCAGGGTGGCAACCTTTGTTTCCAAAAATTGAGACACAACAGGAACATCTGTGTTTGCCATTTGCAAGACATTTCCTTCTAGGATCCCAGGGCTAGTTACGGGGCTTCCAAACATTCCTACTGCTTGTTCCCCTGGGTGCACAGAGAGGAGACAACAGGTTTGTAACTAAAACGCTGCTGCATGTAATTCTGAACTCTTCAGTACATCCTGCTGTCACTGGAACACAGCGTGCCCAGGTCTGTTTGAACTCCCAGCATCTCCTCTCTGTTGTGTCCGGCCACTGATCCCTGCATCCCTTTTTATACAGCTTGCTTTTTGTTGTTAACAGCAAGGTGCTGACCCTGGCAAATCAGCCAGGTATTGTGGAAAAGAGCCTTCCCTATTACTGGCCAGTCATTAAATGCTTGGAGAGGTTTTCAGTTTTAGATTTTTTGAGAAGGTCAAGAAAGGATTGTTTCTGTTTCTTTTTTTTTCCCCTCTGTGGAATTATTTCTGAACGTAGCAGTATTTACTCTTACTTTCCTAACTTTTAATCCTGCAACTGCCATTAGATAAAATAATGAACTAAGTTACTTTTTCATAAAGGCAATGTAAATACTTAATTTCCACTGTATTCGAATAAAAAATGTTGTCATAGATTATTTGCAGTAAATTATTTTAAGTTATATATTTAAAAGTGAACAAAACTACATATGTGAAACTATCTTTGGATTATTTTTCATGAAGCTTCTTACTCTTTTATCAGTGTTGCTATGAGATCTGAAATCTTAATGCTTGTATTTTGATTTTCAGTTTCTTTCTTTTTCATTTCTTTTTGCAAATGCTTACTACTGAGAAATTAAACGGTTTCCTGCATTCACTGCTCCCCTTCCCATCTTGCAGGTCTGGCCTGATTCTGATAGTATTGTTTATATGTTGTCACTTGTAGTGGTCCACTGAGTGAATTACAATTCTCTTGTTTGGGTTCTGCATTTTACATTTGGCTCTTGAAAGGTAGCTGGGGAGGAATAAGGGCACGGTCTCAAATAAACCTCTTTTTTTTCCAAATGTTTAGAATTTATTTGCTACTCTGAGATAAAACAAATGAAAGATGGATGCTCTTTAATTTCCATTGTGCTGTTTATCTCAAAAGCAGATTTTTATTTGTTAGAAGTATTTTGAAGCATTACATCCAACTGTCACGTAGACCCCATCTACATAGAAAGTATAAAAAGAACTAGGACATTTTACACCTAAATTAATCATTTTTCCATACAAAACTATAGCATACTTTAACCTGTAAATCCTTCCCCAATAGATGGCAATGCTTTTACTCAGGCACAGTGATCTCACAAATTCATAGCCAACTTTCTTTATATAGAATACATTTATCAAGTATGATGGAATAGGTCCTTCAAGGATGTTTCATAGACAATTTGTTTTCCTTTTGAACGGATGGACACAATCTCAATCAATTGGCAAGATCCTGAATCGCTTGAATAATTAAAAATAGGTGACCATAACTTCCCAAGTATCTTTTTCCTCTTTAAAGTAAAAAACCTCACTAAGTTATGAACATTAAATTCTTTCTTACTTTGAGAATTCTCAATACATTTCCTTATGATAATACAGGTCTCCAGGACCTTGCTTTTCACACTGCTTAACTTTCATGAGCCTCTGGCAATAGACTGGTGATATCAGAATGTTGAAACCTAAGAGCTGTTTTTCAACAGGGTTTTTAAAAGATTTTTTTGGATTGCAAGTCTGTAAATATGGTACAAAATGCAGGAAGTTTCAGCTTCCCTCCCAGCACGTTTTCCTTTCGAGTAGCAGTTCAGGCTATGAGTTGCAATTCTGAACAGAAGATATTTAGAGCCATTTAGACTTGACTACCTACAGTGATGTTTCTAAATACATTTCAAGCTATTAGAATGCAGAGCCATTGGCTCTGTAGGAGGAGCGCTGAGTGGTCTGGCACTCTGATGCCTAAAGATAAACTCTTTAACAACCTAAATTTAGGCACCTCATTTTAAAAACTTTGGCCCAGATATGTGAACCCAGAAGAATGAGAGACGATAATTCATTTCAAATTTCCTGGCTCTTGCATCTCCCCAGACTGAGCATTTATTCATACAAATTGCTCACTGTTGCAGATGAATCACTAAATGTAGCCAGTGCAATAACTCTGCACCTGAGCATTATTTAATTCTGCTTTGCTAATGCTAGCAGCACTTTGCTCTTTCCCTGTATGTTACAGCACCTGGCTACTTTGGCTTTGTCTGGATATATTTGGGAGGTGAAAAGGGAGAAAATGTACACATTTTTGCCCTCCTGTTCATCACGGCTATCTTTCCTAAGAGCTGCTGCTCCTCAGGTGGTCAGCCTAATGTTCCTCCCATCTTAAAAGAAATGCAAGGGAGGCATTTACCAAGGGGATAATGCTCTTCAGGTTGAAGAGAATTACTGTGGTCTGTCTGTGTTGATTTTCCTCTTTTGATGAGTTTGCAGTTTCACTGGGGATTTTTGTCTCTTTAAAGGAGTATTACAGCTGGGGAGCATGAGAAATAGTGGTATGTATGTTGCCCACAATTTTCTCTTGTGTGGGCTTCACAAATGAGCAAAATTTTAAAACACAGTTTCTTAGGCAAGTAATCGATACCTTTTTAAGGACACGGTGTAAGCTAAGATTAATGTTAAAGATGCCGGTGTTGGCTCCTTAGTGAAGCTTTACTTCATATTTTTGAAGGAATCAGATATCCCCTAGCCTATATTAAGGATGGATCTCTCGTCATTCCACTGCAGCCTTAGAAGTCGTGGGCGTTTATTCTAAGCCAGTCATCTGTAGTCAGTGTCATAAGAGAAGGTGATTCATCCCATCTGACACTAAATATCTGAGAGGCTTATTATGCAAATGTGTTCTGAAGAGGAAGGTGGTTGATGATGTTTCTGCTCAGCCCAGTGCTACAGTCTACAGAGCCTCTGAGTACCACTGCAGTCTTTTTTGACATACTGTGGAAATTATCCAGGTTAAAAAACAGCAACTGGAAGTATTTTGTTCATTTGTATTTGTTTGCATTTTTTTTTTTAACTGGGCTCATTTCAGTGATTCATAGGGCCATTTATAACAGAGAGATAAGAATATCTGTTCAATAAATGGAGTCATACTGGCACAGAACAAAGAAGTGGTTGAAGGCAGGAACATTCAAAACTGTGTAATGAACTGTCTCCTGAAATACATGTGTGCACTGTTTTATTAGGAGAGATGCACACACTGCAGTAATTGTTTAACCATGTATTAAGCAGGACATTAACAATATCACTGGCAGTGTAGTTACATCTCTCCATGCTTGCTATCACTTTATTAGACTATTAAATGTCTTGAAGTGAGCTTACCTATGTCAAACAAGGGGACACTTAGGAACTTTTATATTTATTGTGAGATCCTTCAACCGAGGTTCTCTCTCAGTACTAGTAGTGCAGTCTTCTCCAGTTTTAGCTTTCCAGTGGGTTATAGATGTATGGATAAATATGCAAACTGCTGAGATGGGATGTTTCTTTATAACATGTAGTGATTATCCAAGTTCATACCAGGAAGACAGTAACATAACCATGCAAATCATAACTTTGTCTTGAGCCTTATGTAAATATGAGGAGAGGATGAACTCTCATATAAATGTGTGAACTTCACTTGAGCATCTCACTGTCGTGTTTTTAATTACCTAGGTTAGTTAACAGATAAACTATCAGAGATGTAATGAGCCAGAGACAATATATTTTGGGAGGCATATTGAAAAACCCAGCTAAGTAGGATGCATTAGATATATCAAGGAGAAGTTAGAGCTCCTGAACTGCAGTTATTCATCACAGGATCCCTTGTGCTGATGTACCACCCTGCCCCAGTGTGCTTTTGTGGTACATGGACACAGTCAGGGTACTTTGGTTTAGGAGCTGAAGTCAGAGAAAGGTGGCTGCCACCAATTAGTTACTGTTCCATGAAGCAGCAGAGGAAGAGATGAAAAGAACTATAGTGAAGCAATGCCAGTAGCAATGAAAACAATCAAAATGAGCTTTATAGTACATTTTTTATATAAGTTCTTTCTGGAATATATTTTCCATGTTTTATTTATTTTTATTATTATGTTTCTTTTTATTTTTGTAGGCTGTGGAAACCAACCTTGCATCAAAGGATAGTCACTGGGTCTATGTAAATGAGGTAAGAAAGTCAAAAGAGAAAACACAGCTTGCTATATTCCCTCATCACCATCTTTTGTTTCATATGTTTTGACACACCAAACTGAGCATACATGTAGCATTTTTGCTTTCTGAATGGCACAAGGTTCAAACTGTGGTGTCATTGCTTGTCTGTTGAATTGGCATAGGTTGAACACCAGAGGTCAAGATAAAGCTTCCAATATACCTCAGAGGAGCTGGAGACTTCCTTTTACCTTCCTGCTTACACTATTTGATTAGCTATTTAGGAAGCAGAGAACATCTCAAAAGAAATCTCAAACACAGGCATCTCTCTGGCAGAAGCTCACCCTCCAGTGCTGTGAAAGCCTGCACACAGATGCCAGGAGAGGAAAGAGCCCTTGCGAGCTCAGTCCATTCAAATCTGTATTTACATGACACACAGGCTTTCTCTAGTGCAGAACTGTGTTGGTGTACTGACCAACATCCAGAATATCTTAAATTCAAAGTGTAATGTTTTTCTCTGCAGCAAATGGGATCCTGTCCTGCTACAATGATTATTTATTTTACCTTAGTGCCGTGATGCCCTAATGGGAATCTGTTCAGATTCTTATTTCAAAGGCCATGAAATGTTGTACCATATATAATAACTTCTAAATCACTGATAAATGGCAGTATTTTATAAATTCCTTATTTAGTAATGATTTATTTAAAGATAGCAAAATATATAATTTAAAAATAACAGTGTTCACTGTCTTATTTTTATATTATAAATGCATAGCCTTTAATTTAATAGCCAATTCCTTTGTTAATTTCTTCTTCCTTTCTTTGCACCTAGCTAATAATTTGGGATAGGAAACTTTTAATAGTAACTATAAATTGTATTGTAATTAAATAGGGGTTAGGGACAGTGAGTGAAATCCCTGCTTGTAAAGGCTTTATAAATTCTTTCTAGTCCTTTTTATATTTAAGTGCCTCATGGTTTGTCAGCTGCTGTAATGACCCACTACAAAACATCAGCAAGATGCCCAGAGAGTCAGTGTTTATATTCACATAAAGATAATACAGTGCATATTTCCCTAAACATTTATAGAGAGGGAGTGTTTGTGAATTTTTTACTGCTTCTGTTATTGTTCAGATTATAAAATTCACTTCACGAAGCCTGAATCTGTAACATTGTGATAAAAGCCTTCAGCACTCATGCACTAATGTGTGCACACTCGTACACACACAAACAAATCACACAGGGTGTCAGTTTTGCTTGTCTTTTGGAAGCTTTTGTTTTTTTCTCCTTTGTGGCTAAAGACTGGGTAGGGAAGCTATGAGGGCAGCATGTCAATTTAGAGTATAAATTTCTAGTGAAAAATATCAGTGCACATAATTTATAAATATCTCAAAATGCAATTCAGTCCAAACAGACAATTAGAGAAGCTTTTCAGACTCACAAAACTTTGGAGAAGCCTTTTCAGGCAAAAAGAAGAGGAAATGTCATGGCTGTCCTTTCTTTAACAGAAGTGTTGGAGTTTGTATGTGTGCTTAAAGCTACTGTCAGAAGGTACATTGAGCATCTCCATGGATGCATCTATAGAAATTATAGAGATTCCTTAGGGTTGTCTTCTTATTTAAGTGTACATCCCCCCATGTAGCAAGAGGGCAGACTGATTAAGCTTTCCTTGGTCATGTTTCCAATTAGTGTTAGTGGGAACTGCATGAATATTTGATGGAAAAAATGATGCTGATTCTTACTGTGATTTGCAGAATGGAATTAACTTTTCATTCTGAGCAGTCAAATCAGCTCTTGCAAGGAAAGAGAGGTGTAGGGCTGACTGATTGAAGGGGCAGTAGCAGGAAGGGAACACAGGGATTTCCATGGAAGTTCCTTGTATGAAGAGCACTAGATTGTAAACAGGCTTTTCAGGTCTTTTGCTCTTCAGGGAACCACTGAAGGGCTTTGGACAGCTTGGGCTACTGCGATCTGCTGACCCAGAGCACCTTACAGTGTGCTCTGTCTCCCACCTCTCATCAAGCCAATGAGACCTGAAACTTGGACTTACCTTGCTATAGGAAGCATGAGTATATAGCATGGCATGATTTCAATAAGAGATTTTATTATCTTCTTACTTTAATTAAATCTACTTTACTCTCTCTGCACTGACAATCTGATAAAAATTTCTGTTTGGTTATTTTTTTTTCCCTTGTGTGCCTTCCCTTGTGGGAGAGTAGAAGTTTTAGAGGCAGAACAAATTTTATCACTTAAATTTTGTTAGATAAGAAAGACCACCAAGCTTTGGATGAGCTAAATTTAAATCTATATGGCTGGTAATTACACAGCAAATGAACACACAGCTGTACTGATAAAATCCTGTTTGCTAATTTTCAATAACCCAGGTCTGTGCTGAAATATCTGTTCAGTTTGGATGTCATTGCTGGTGAGAAAGGACTTGGTCATCTTTAGAAAAATCTGGTTAATTGGGAGTTAAATTTATTGTGTGGGGTTGGAAGGCTGAAACATTACCTGGCAGGTTTTCTAGGGTAAGAGAATACACTGTCTTTTCACGCAGTATCATGCCCTCATATGTCCTCTTTGCAGCCAAAGCCATAAAAAACTTACTGCTTAAAAATATATATATTTGTGTGTCCACTTTTCTGGTTTCAAACAGGTTATGTTTCAATATTGCTGTCAAAAACTGTCAAAAGTGGAGATTAGAAGGGAAAAAAAGAAAAGTATTTCTTACTACCCACCCCATTTTTGAGTTATATTTCATCATCTGCACTTTTTGTTTTTATTCATCTAGAAATGCTAAATCATGTTTTGCTTTCATTCAGGTAGTGATTCTACCTAAATTCTAGATTAAACATGCCACATAGCTTTGTAAAAGCAAGAACACTTGTGATTCTTTTATAAATCTGTGTAAAAGCAAACTCTTCCAAATGATGACTACTACATGCTTAGCTTCAGAATAGTCCAGAACACTTCATTATCATTGACTCTGTGGGGAGTTGTCAATGACTTGTAGTTTTGGAAGATCTGTTGGAACATATCTGGTGTTCTGCTTGAACCTTTGCTGTTTATACCTTTGATGGTTGAAGTGACCCCCCAGCTTTGATAGACGTGTGCTGCTTTTTCTTTTGGCAAGACTGGCACAGTTACAGATGGCCCTTGGTTTTTGGATGTTTATTTCCTGTTTTTTCCCCTAGTGTTCTTTATTGTTTTTATTTTTCTCTTACTTTTCTTTCTCTTTCATGCCTGGCATTAAGCATCTCTGTTGGCTCTTCATGACATTTTTCATTCTCCCCTCCTCCTTTTCTGCCTTTTCTGATAAAATGCTGTGCCTTGCCCAAGGCATGTGTCTGTGGGAGAGGTACAAGAGAAATACTTGAATCTGAATTTGGATGTTGTTGTACCAGGAGCAGTGCTCCAGGAGCTTGTGTCTGCTTCTTTATTAGCAGCAGCAGTAGGTCTGGGAATATAAAAAGAGTTAGAAACCATATTTCCCTTTTTGTGGGATATTTCATGGTTTTAAAATTGTCTCCATTCCAAGGGTAAAGAAAAGATAAATTATTTTGGAAAACTGGAATATTGAGCAAAAATATAATCAAATTAAACACAGTATTTTATTCCCTCATATCAATATATTTAACTCTAATTCCAAGTTTCTAAACATTCACTATTTTTACATGTAAATCAGTACAAAAAGCAATGAATTGCTCTTCCTGGAAGTGGAATGGTACAGAATTTGGCAGATAATTCAAATTAGTTGTTTCGCTATTAAGACATCTTTACTTTAATTTCTTTTTTAACTTCTTTTTTTTATTCAGTAGTTTAATCAAAAGCTGTAAGTCATGGTCAGGCAAAGCACAAGACTACTCATTGATATAGGAGAACACTTTTTGTGAAGGGCAGGTAGGGATGAAAAAAAGGCAATGTCGTGTTACATGTCAAAAAGCATCTGTACCCACTCTGAAGGTGAGGAGAGGTGAGGGACAAACTTTTGCCTGGAAATATGCAGAAGACACTGAGGAAGACTGTTTTTGTAAGTGCATTTTTTTGACAGAAATGCCCCAAAGACAATAAATTAAAATAAAGGAAGATTTTAATTTCCTTGGCAGTGGAGAAAATAGGATTGGGATACAGACAGAGATTCACAAATTTCCTTTGATTGACGTTATCTGTACATGTTTAAAATGCTAAGGTACCCTTCAGTTCAGATTTCATTATGGCCGAGGAAGAATGGGCTAAGGAAGCCAGAAGATAATTGGCATGAAAGTGATCTTTTTGGAGAAGAGGGAGAGGTGGGGAAAGGACCATGGGGACAGTGGACATCAAAAGATTTTCCAACTTCACAGCTTTGGGAAACTAGTAATGCTTTTGGAGAGATAACACAGTAAGTAAAGGGTGGCTAAAGAACTGCGGGATTTTCTGAAGATGAAGGCATAACAAGGTATCTTTAAGGTGACTGTGGGTTGTCTTCACAGAACTTGAAATCAGAGATGAATTCTAAAGAAAAAGTGATTTTAGAAAAGGGCTAGGAAAGAGCATAAAGGAGTAACCAAGTAAGGGATTATAAAATAAGGCTGTGTTGCAAAATGACTCATACCAAAGATCCTGAAAAGTATTAAAAAAAGTTTATATATAGAAGAAGATAAAGTGAGAGGTGGTTACTTAAAAAATGGTTGTTTAATGTTTTTACTTAGTTCCCTGATTCTGACTTTATAGAGACTATTAATTATGACCAGACTGTTAAAAACACCTTGTTGTAGTTCCAGTTGTTTTAGATTAATTTGAAGCACTCCAGCGTGCGAGATTTAATATAGAGAAGTGCTTTTGCTTGTGGCTACAAAATGAGGTATAGGTGGTGAGCATCTTCAGGAGCAGCTTAGAATCCTTGTGGATAAAAGCCAGAATGGGAATCAGTGCTGTTGTGGTCCTGCTGAGTTAGCAAATGTAGTCCTCAGATATGATACCAGAAACATCCATTGTAAGATAAGGGAGGCAATTATTTCGCTCTGTTTGACATCAGCTTGGCTTTGTTGGAACAGTATTGCAAGTTTTGGGCAAAACACTTTAAAACTAAACAAGGCATGCAGAAAAATGTTGAAAATGTAGAGGAAAGCACTTAGTGTGATAAAAGCTTGGTAAAAAATAACCTATGTTGAAAGGCTGAAAAACTTGGGTACAAACATAACAAGAATCTGATCACCTCTTCAGTCTGGAAATATAAGAGAATACAATTTAATCTTCTGTAGTAGAAATTAGATCTAGTATTGGAAAATGGTTTATGATCCAAGTATGAGAGTGTATAGGAACAACTTCCTAGCTTACCAGGGTTTTGAATGCCACTGGGTATTTTCTGATCTGCACCTTCTGCTCTAGGTCTGTCCATATATATTTTTTTTTCAATGTGGTTATAACAGTGACAGTTTATGCAAAGAGTCACGGCATGTTCTGCTTACTGAACCATTTATTCAGTACTTTTTGTGGTAAACATGAATGTATGGGATCTGTGACTCATGGTTGATTTCCAGCCATCAGGGAGCTCCATCCTTCTCTGTCTAGTGAATAAGCTGGAATGACTGTGTTTGATTAGATTCTGGCAGCCAAATCCACCCTTGGGGCCACCTCAGTGCTTTGACTTAGCCAGGGATGAACTGAGCATCCTGTTTCCTGGTATCAGTCATTTGTAATGGAGGATTATGTTGTAATTGTGTCTGTTAGAAGAATGGATAGATTCTTCTATTGGATAGAAGAATGCTTAGTAATTAATGACTTGCACTTCTAATGTTTTAAAAATAGATTTAATTGTAAGGTGTGAAAAGTAAGTCCGAAAGCTAAAGACCAGAGCTCCCTCCTGACTACAGTTTTCATTTGTTGCTTTTACATTACATTGATTTTCATTGATTCAGATCAATCCACATCAGAGCAGATACAAAGGAGCATTTGCCATTAATACAAAATAACTTCTTTTTTGGTTTTAGAATCACCACATTCTGTGCCTTATGGACTAACAAATGCTGAAATTCAATATTCACATCTAAGTTCTCAAACTGCGACCATGGCAATAGTAGGGAGAACTAGCAGAAATTTCATTATGCTAGTTTTTTACTGTCTAAAAGATGAGATAGTCTCTAGAAAGGAATGAACTGAAAGGAATGAACCTTGTAGAGTAAGTGCCAACCCCTGTGCTTATTTCCCATGGCACGATTGTTTAAGAAGTGAGGAGGTGTTCACAGGGACTGCTCAATGGGCAACTGAATTTCTGTATTCCTGTGTTTCAACATCCAGTTTAATGCTCTGCAGAGTAACTTGAATCTATGGTTGAAAATGGGCTCATTTCTTTATATCTTAGAAAAAGTTGTGCTGTTATTTGTCCCATTTAAAAGCAAACAAACAAAAATCAACAGCTTACACTGTAACATTGTGGGGTGGATAGCAGAAAGGTAGTTGTATTTGTAATGGCCCCTGCAAAAAGATGAGGTTTTTTGTACACAGAATGTGGAAAACCAGTTGATCCTCATGTACTAACCTGGGGCTAGTAAGTAATAAGTGGGGCTTATAAAAAATCATCAGTAGCTTTTACAGTGCTAAGCAAAACCAATGCTTAAAAAAAAAATAAAAAGTCAGGGACCAGTTTTTTATTGGTGGAAATCTATTTTCAATAAGAAATCTGAGACAAATAGCTATAGAAATAGAATATTATACAAATTCCAAGTCCATAGGAAAGCAAAGTATTCAGTAGTAAAAAAAACCCTGAAATTCTTGTAAGCTTTAATTAAAAAAATAAAACTAAACTCTGATTAACACCCAGAAAAAGTTGCTTTTGAATATTTTCTCTTTTCAATCTTCAATAAAGTTCCTGATTTGAAGAAAATTTGAGTCAGTAAGCACAGAGAAACTACTAAAGCAAATGCAGCTGTAATGTATTTGGCTGAATTCCTCCCAGCTATGATGATATTTGTCAGAAAAGCCCTCTTAGCTGAGAAGAAGGAGAGAAAAGTGATGTGGGAAGAAAAGTTCGTGGAATTTTTTTTGCCAGAAAAGCAATAAAAAATTTTGGAAATATAGCAAGAGTAGACAATTCATCAGAGAAGCCTTAGACAAGAAGTTAGAGTGCTAAGGGACTTGGGGAACTCTAGGCCATGTGGAGATGACATTGTCCTCATCACTTGAATACCAGTCAAAAATTTTAGACAGCAGTTGTCCTTATTCTTCCTTTTTGGACAGATGACGCTTTCCAAATGATGCTGCTGGTTCTGCCTGTAGATTAATTTATAGATCTTCAGTGGACAGATAAAACTTGCCCAAGCTCAGCCCAGGTGATCTGTCAGAGCATAGTGCAGAAAAATGGCTATTGATGCTTTTCCTTTCCCCTCTCAGAACATTCACTCAGAACATCTTTCTGCTAATCCTTCTCTGGACTCAAGCTCAATTCTTGTTTCTGCTGTTTTCGTAGGTCCCTCTTCACCACTGTTTCATTGTCTATAGGGGGCAGTTTTCTCTATGAGGGACAAGAAAGTGTCTTGTCAACCCCCTGGTGTGACGTACTTCATAATTTCCATTTCCATCCTGCACTTTGGTTGCTTCTGCCAATATTTGTTTGCTTTCCTTTCACCACATCAGACGTGCCCAGTATGTCTGTAGGTACTGATGGTCCTCTTGATTTGAGAATCAAATGGCTTCTCAGCTGTCATCTGGGCACGTCTTTATTATTTTCCTTTATAAAATATTTCTTGAAAGTTGAGAGAAATGAGCAGAAAATAGAATAGTAATTATCAGATAAAGTCTAGCTCAGCAAGATACTTTTTTCCCCAAGGGCAACATGTAGGAAGGTGTAAGATAATGAATAATGAGCAGAGTTTTCTTAGCACATGGCTGTAGAGCAATATTGGGAAAACTCACTTTGGGAGAAAAAAAAAACTTATGAATGCAGTGGTTTTTCTTCACTTTTTTTGGAGAATATTTTTCCAGAAATGCTTATGTTTTATTCATTTTGGGTGATCAACATTTAGTCCCCGTGAAAATTGTTGTGACCCATATTTGCTTGAGTGGAGCCAGGACTGGGGTCCTGCTCACTTTTACTCTTCATATGGAAGTGCCTAATCTTATTTTCTTTGTTTCATTTTAAAGCACCAATCTGTGTAATGATATCTGTGTTTACTTTGATAACCAGAAATTAGTAAATTTTTAACACTTACCTATATCTTACTTTTTCTTGGAAAAGTTCAGACCTTTCAATAATCATTTATGAATGCAAGTGGGGCAAACATTCTAAGATATTCTCAAATTGTTCAAAAATACAGAGTAAAAAAGTTTAATAATAGAATAGAAATACAAAGTACACTGTGTAGAAATTTTGAAAGATTTAGGAAATGACACATTTCAATGCAAAATGTAGCAATTTGCAATTACAATTTATTCTAATTGTATTCCAGGTACTCTATATTTATTACTTGCCTAAGGAAATCTCACTTCTCTCCTTTTGGCTGCAGTCTTCAACACTGCAGCATTTATATTTATTTATTTATTCCCACAAAAATCTGTGGGTTTTCTTTTTCTGATAACTGCTTGAAAGTTATACATAGACTTGAAACAGTACTGGATATGTACTTGCATCATGCCCAAAGAAATTTGTAGGGTTTAGAACTGATCTGACTCTAATGCTGTGGAATTACACAGAAAGAGTCTCAGTCAGCTAGGAGCAAGGTCACAGATGAGCTTTGATGAGTTGTTTGAATAGTGAATAATAATAATAATAATAATAATAATAATAATAATAATTTTCCACACTAATATCAGTGGTGGGGTTTTTGTTTGCTTTGTCCACCTTTTACTATAATTTTGTGCGCTTTCCACCCTGCCCCCCAAGAAACTTTTCAGTATGGAATAATATTTTGTTAAATCAGAGGATCTTTTACTGTATAGGCACTCACTATGATCTTAGAAAGACATCTGGACACCCAGTGCAGAGTCCTTATATCTAGAAATAGAGCTAATTAAATTAAATTAGGATTACATCCCTGCAGAGACTTTTAGGAGCACTGGGTAAAAAGAAGTGAGCTGTAGTACTGGATGTGTTGGGAGGACAGTGAGGATGGGAGTTGGACAGGTGATCGTGCACAGATCATTAGAATTCATTCAATGTATTAGAACGTCTTTTCATTGTATTTGGATAATTGTTCATTGTATTAGAACATTTTCTGTGGTAAGAAAAGTGGATGGTGTTCTTTCTTTAAAGGATTAATCTTTTTATTTACATATGTGTGTGTGTATTTAGGTGTGTGTGTGTATTTGTTCATGCGGGATGTAGAGAAGCCAGCAATATGTAAATGTTGAATAAATCTACCTACAGGGTAAGCTGTGGTGAACCTTCTCAAAAAATAGCTAATTGAATGATGTTTTCTGGATTTTCAACAAGTGCTCATTTATAGATGTAAACAGTGCATTGAGGGGAGTTAGAATAACCCATCAAACACTATTGATACTACTGAAAAAATCCAAATAAATCTCTAGCTTGTCTCCACGAGCATCCTTGTTCTCATTGCTGTTCTGTTTAATCCTCCAGTTTTCTCAGGGATGTATTTTCTGGAAATATGTTTCGGTTCTTTGAATTATTAATGTCATTAAAAATTATAATTTTCTGTCATTACCTCTAGGAAAACAGAGATTGTAATGTGAAACATAATTGTCTCATTTTGCGATTTGTGTTATGATAGTTGAGCACAACTAAAGCAGATTTAAGTATTCCCCAGAGCAATATGATGTGGTATTGCAAACTAACTGAAATTCTGTATGCGCAGATAAATAAACAGATAAACTAATTCCGCAAGTGACCAATGTTTGTGTTTCTGAGACATCTTTGAAAGGCTGTGTATCGCTTAGAGGGGACACAAAATGTGTGTGGCGAGAGCTGAACTGAAGGTTTGGATGATGTGTGATTTTTTTTTTTTTTTTTGGTTTTCAGCCATTAGATCTGAGTGTGCCTACCAAGGGATGGAGCCTAGGAGGTTATGAGTTAAAGCTATGCCATCACATTGTCTCTCCTCAGACTTCAGCTTAGAGGTGTGTTTTAGCACCCCTCAGATCCACAGCAGGGAAATCTTGGGGTGTCTGTAGAGCATGAGGGTCTACTACATTGTCTCCTTGTAAGGCTAGAAAATGCTGCCCAGCATTTTTTATTAAGCCACAAGATCTTTGTCTTCCATAAGAATATATTTTTTTTCTGGTTTACTGTTTTCATGCCACACCAGTTGGTCCATCATTAATGCAATGAATTTCACCTTCTGCAAAGTTAAAAATCCATGTTCCTAAGAAAAGGGAAATTGGCAAAGAAAAACTAAATTGAGCCAAGGTACAGTACTAGTCAACCATAGCAAGTAATTATTATAACCCCATGGTCATTTCACTCACAGCTTGACAGAGAAAATGGCAAGAAAAAAAAAATTTTTTTTGAATGTTAAATGTCCAGGGACAGGCTCACTTCTGCTGATGATGCATCACAAGGTGTGGGCCCTGTTGACCAAGTACCTGCAGCAACATGAGGAATTTGCAGTCCCCTGAGCTGCAAGGTGAGAGAACCCTGTGCAGGCTGGGCACTGGGCTGGCCCAGCTGTGCAGCCAGGGCAGTGCAGCTGTGCTGGGGACTGGCTGATGTGATTTGCAGATGCTGCTGGTGGCCCTGGTCAGGAGCTGGGATGTACAGCAGGTGCCTGGGGAGTGAGTGCAGGCAGCAGTGCCTGCCTTTCCTCCCACTGAACTCCTGCCAGGATGAAAACATCACAAGCTGCCCCTTTGTTATGATTTCAGGAATAGCTAAGCCTGTGATTTTCAAACTGGGGTAAAAAGCGAGGTTTTGGTTTTGTTTCTTTCTTTAAACACAAACTGTGTAAAGCATGGAGTGGAGCTGGCTTCAGCCTCCCTGTAAGAGCAGTAGATGCAGGCTGTGTCCCAGGATGGATTAGGAGGATGGGGCGTGTGAAGGTCTGCAGAGAAGCTTTAGAAATTGTGAAGCCTGGAAAGAAAAGCAGCATGTCCTTGAGGTCTCCTTATATCTTCTCCCAAATTATTCTTGTGCACAAACTGATGTTCCTAAATGTGTCAGACCCCTCCATAAAGTTTCTTCTATTTTTTATTTCCTAATACAGACAACCTCAAAAGACTTCCTTGAGTCATTATCAGGATTAGTCTGCAGAAATGATCTACTGTACTTATGGGAGAAGTGCTTTCTTGTAATGTTGTTCACCGGTGAAGGAGCCATATTTCCTGAAGACTGTTATGTTTTCTGATTGTTATTTTGTCCTGAGGATATAGTGAGGTTCTAGTCTGTCAAACAAAAGGTCTTTCTATATAAATTTCATTTCAAGGCCTTTTTATTTTTTTTTAAAGAAATCTATTGAGTACATTTTGGTGCTTTTCCTGAGGAACTACATCTGCAAAATTGTAGTAATGCCAAGATGGATGGTACTGTGTTAGGCTGTTTTCTTTTGTTTCAGATGATGTATAAAAGATAGCATTGTTGTTATTAAACACAAAATAACATTTGGTGTAGACTAAGCATGTGCATCTATAAAATATTTCTCCTATTGCCTTAAAAAAAAACCAAACATTTAACCAATAATGAAAGAAATACATAAAATGTCTGGACAAACATATGTTTTTAAATGACTGTGTCTCTGTTCACAGGAAATCACTGATAATGAAATATTAGAGTTGGTGCATAGTGCTCTGGGGAGGATGACAGTTATCCGTCAGATTTTCCCTCTGGCAAGGGACAACAACCAGAGGTGCATGAGGAACAATCACCGAATATCATCCCTGCTGTGTGATCCGCAGGAAGGCTATCTTCAGATGCTGCAGGTCAGTAGCTGTGCACAGCAGAAAAAAATCCATCTTAAGAATTTGCCATGGGACAGTTTTCTGTGGCTGAATTAACTCAGAGGAAGAAGGAAATGAGTACAGACAAATCTGATCTGGTCAACGTTTCTTGACTTTATTAATTTATTTTATTTCCCAGTGCTGAGTGTTTTAGGTGTGATGTTACATCCATGAAGAATCAGCAAGTGGTTGCACTAACTCCGAGCTGATTTTGCATATTTCATTCTCTTAAGAGTTTTTATATTTGAGAAGATTGTGCCATCACTGTCCTGTGGTATTCCTGCTTGCTTATTGTATTTATGCTTATTAGACATCTGTTGTGAAAGAGTTAATCTGGGAGGATAATAGAACTCTGCTAGGTATTGGGCTGCAGAGCATTTCATATTTTGTTAATGGACTGAATCAAGCTGATGTATTCAGTCTGTCCTTTTTCAATAGTCTCAGAACTCTCCAGCAGCTGCTAATTGTCTGAATGTATAAAATATGCACTGCTAGTTCAAGTTTCAGGTTTTGGTAACACATCTGACTCTTGTGTTAGCAACATCTTCACATTTCTTGGCAATTTGTCCCAGATATCAGAATTTTTCTTTCAGTAATATAAATATTATTTAATAGGTGCTATTTCCATTGAAAGTGCAATAATTCAGAAACAAAGGCCTTGGACTTTCAAGAGGACTTGTGTATTTTGGTTTACTTTAGACAGTTAAAAATCTCATTAGTATCATTGTTGAAGGTGTTGGATGTAGCTATAAACTGTAACGGGACTTAGAATATAAACTCACTTAAAACCATTTAATTGCAAACTTAGTCTTAAACTGAGACGGGCTGAGTGGGGTGGGCTGTCAGTGACTGTGCCTGTGGGCTGTCCAGAGTGGGTGTGCGTGGTGGAGTGATGGAGAAGGGGCTTGATTAGTCTTGGGGAGGGGCTGTCACCAACCAGGGCTGCTGCAACCTGGTCAGGAGGGTATGTGGGGTCAGGACTCCTGCAAGATGGAATCCTGTCCTGGCTTGGAAGAGTTTCAGATCAGGAGAGACAAGGGAGAGTGTCAGGAAGGGAAGTGGGTTAAGATTTCCCAAGGCATGCGGGTGTTAATTTTACTTATTTGCACCCTACTAAAAGGTTGTAGCTGCAGAGACTGAAATCCTTTAAGGGGCAGATATGAACAGTTCCTCCTTGAAGAGAAACTCTGCTGTCTCAGGTTCTGTCCTAGCCATGGCAAAGTTTGGGAAAAGCAAAACACACCCCTTGTAGTTCTGAATGTGGCTATATTCTTTCTGCACAGGGGAAAGTCAATGTCTGCCTTGGCTCAGAAAGAAAAGACATTTTTGATCTTTGTTAGTAACTCTGAGGTATGCTGTAATGAGAACAAAGGCTGCTCATTTCAGAGGATCAAAGCAATTTCCAGTATGATGAAAAATTATCTATGCTGCACCAACAAATCACTCATTGGGGAATAATCTTCCATTACAGCAGGATTTTGAGTATTTCTACCTATGCTGGTTTATGCATAATCTAATTCAGAGACTCATCTGAAGGGCTCTGACAGGCCAGTGAGCAAGCTCTAATTTGCAAATTTGCAAACTGGTAACTGGAAGCTGGTTTGCTAACACCAGCAGCCTCATGTCCTATTACTAAATTTCATTGATAAGGATCTTTTGATAAGGACCTTCTTCCTGCTCATTTCCAGATGGGAAACAAAACATTCTCAATTTCTATCTTCCAGAAATATTATACCTCCTTAGAAACTGTCTTTGAGAGAATAGTATGGTAATGTTATGTATTTGCCCATTTGTTCCTTCTCTATGAACTTAAAAACAAGAGAGATAAAGAAATGCAGAGGTAAAATGTTTTTGGCAGCTGATTCCATAACTTTCATGTCCAATTGCTTTGGCATGAAAGACAGGGGGCACATGTGAGAGCTCTCCAAATTAGCTGTCCCCAGTATATTTTTAAGTGTCTATAGATTGAATACAGGATGATTTTGTCATGTGCAGTTATACCTGAAGTGTTCCATAGCTGCATTTATTTTTCATAGGTTTTGCCAAAATATCTTATGTAACACCTTGTGGGCATAGAGCTCATATTAATTTGAGTGTGACTGACATATTATTAATGGTCCTGTAATTCAGGTACTTGCAATTTTCTGTTTCCTTTCTCCTGCTTAAAAAAAAAAAAAAAATAGTGTTGACCTTTTGCTGTACAGAAGTACATCATTGAATTGCCCCCGTTGCCAGAGGATACGGGAGCTCCAAGCTCCATGTCAGGCTGCATGAATCCACCAGAGGCAGTGACCGCCTGCCAGCTCTGAGTCTTTGTGCTCCTTTGAAGTACTTTGATTAACACCACAGTTTGGAAATCCCTGCCTCATTCTCCCTTGGGCAGTCTCATATTAATAATTGTTTGTGGTCAAGGTAACTTACCAGCTTTTGTTGGTTAATTATTTATTTCATGACTTTGAAGAAGAATAAGCTAGTCTCTGTCAATGTCTAGCTGTAGTATTTTTCTAGGGGAGAATTTAGCACTTTAAACAGGCTAGTGAAGACAGAAACATTTACGTCATGGATTATTAAATTTGTTCTGGCGAAATTAATGAAAATCTTTTAGGAATTATTTTGTTCTGTGTGTCTTTAGTACTATATCCTGGAAGGTTGTTTTTCAGTGGGTGATCATCCCGGTTTGGCATTCTGACAAGCCTTTTAAAGATCAGGCTGTTCTGCAAGCTCATCCAAAAACTCATCTGTTCCGAATGCTTTGTGGAAATCCAATCTTATTCCATCAACCCACTTGTCAAAATTTTGCTCATGCCCTTATTTCTTGCACTTATAATATACTTATCTGGGTTTCTGCTTCAAGTGGAGAAAAAGCTTTATAGTTTCCTGTCTTGACCATTTTATTTGATTTCAGAGGACTGCATTTCTCTCTGTCTTATTCTTCAGGTAGGATTTTTTGTGTCCATCTCATTTACTTTTACTAAACAGAAAAGACACAGTTTAGAACTTGCTTTCTTCCATTGGCCATTGGTATCCTGTGGTCTGGGCCATCAGTGTTGTCAGTGTTGCCTCATCTAGAGAGAAAGCACTGGAGCACTTCAGGATTTGTAGTCCTAGCCAGACCTAGTATATATCCTCACATGGCATTTGAATGGTATTTAGTGGTATAATTGCTATTAAACTTTTTAGATTATTTCAGAAATGTTCTTACAGAATCAATTTGAAAAACCTTTGCTGTATAATTTGCTTCTTTCCAAAATATTTCCCTTGAAGTATTAGTTTTGATGGCACTTTAAAAACTTGATTTTTGATGAAGGTATTTTTTTCTTTCATCAGGTTAGTCACAATCCATTCATAAATTCAAAAACAGATTTTTTCTTGTTTATGTTTTTTTTAAGAAACATTTCTCTTTAGAAATGTAATTGCCATTAGTTTGTTTTTGCCTTTGCTTACCATTTATGTAGTTGATGAGTTCAATCCATGAAAGATTCTAAAGATATTAAAATATATTACAGGGACACCGTGTATCTGAAATCATTTAGCATGACCCAAAATACATAGTAGGATTGAAAAGGCAAAAAGAAAACCCCAGCATACTGTGTCACAAAATTAATGAGGTTATTCCTGATTGAGAGTCCAGTCTCTCTACTGAGGAACTATTCCAGGCATTGCTTGGACATATTTGAGGAGACATTGAGAAGTGTGTGAGAATATTCATTGAAAGAGCTGATCTTCTCCTTGAGTAAGAATTTTATTCTTCAATGATATGTCCATCAGATATCTACATAAGCATCTCTTAGCAATTGCTCGTACAAAGTTGGGTTTTTATTTCTGATCTATTTTCTGTTCAGGACTCGCTGCAATTTAACTACTATAAGTGAAGTTATTTTTTAGAATGTTTTTGAGTGCCTAAGCTTAAGGGACTGATCCTGCAGTTTTGTCCAACTAAATGGCCTTATTCTCAATTGGCTTGTTAACACTACTGTTATTACACAACTGTAGTGTGCTACTGAGGGGCAGTAAATATTGATTAAACCTTATTAAAGCATTCACTTTCTCCCATAAAGGACTGATGAGCCACATTTTTTCCTTTTCTTTCAATGCAAACCTATATTTGCTAGTCTCTTTAGCAAAGTTTAATTTGGATTTTTGGCCAGATGTTCAGTCACAGTGAAATTGTTTCTGAGTACAATGTGAATGTAAAGTATCCTTGAACTGACTTTACTGCCCAATGCACAGCACAAATCTCTCCCTGAAGCCCAAAGACGTGTATTTTCTACAAGGTGTGTTAGCAGAAGAATTCATTAAAAACCCCAAAGCACTGCAGGTGTCCCGTGGCCATGGGGGATTTTGTGATCACGCTGAAGACTAAAACCCCAGGTAGGCTCTGCAGTGATCTTTTCCTCTCTGCCTCTTTTGACTGTTGGATTTCTCTATTTGCATAATTATTTCATTGAATTTTTGTTCACTGCTCAATCAGGAAGCAGACAATAGTGGCTCAAAGAAATCATCAGTACTTCCATCTTTCTTTTGTTATTGCCTCTGAAACCCAATTTGTACCTATATATATTTATAAATGAGGTAGAATAAAATTATTATCTTGTACGCTGTTTTGCAGATCCGGCATTTACTCGTCCTTCTGTTTGACTCTTGGTTGTGTTCAGTTTCTTTATCAAGGCACTCCTACTAGACTTTCCTTGCATAGTTAGAGTCAGCTGTGCCAAATTCCTGAGATGTTTAGTGAGTGAAGCCAACGCCTCCAGCTAACAAACTTGAGCATGACAGGGGAATCCAGGCCTTGTATTATTGCTGACACGTTGTTTCAAAACATACTGGCAAAGAAAACACTCATAATGATAAATGCCCACAATCAATAGCTGAAGGACAGTGAGCATTCAGAGAATAGAACCTGTAAGAAGGGAAGAGTGTTGTGATATGTGTAACTGTAAAAACGGGAAAACTAAAAGGGAAGGAAGAGCTGCTTATCAATTAAAAAGAGATTCTGAAAGTGAAGTCTTACAAAGAACTCTTTGGAAAGCTCACTGAGATACTTAAAACTAGAATGGGCAAAACACTAAATAATACAGTAGTTAGATTCCTTACTGTCAGAAGGCTCGAATAAATATACAGTTGAGGTCTGTTTTTTGGTGGTTGTAGGGGAATTTTAGTAATTTTATTTCATTTGCCTTAGGGATAATAAATAAATAGCCCTTTGGAAGTTTGAAGCTGACATTTGATTCTTTAATGAATGTTTGTTTTTTGACTGTGTTTCCATGAATGCCAGAGTGCTGGCTGTGATCCTGCTCTCCCTGAGCAGCAAGTGTGTGTTTCTAACCTGGGCTCTGGTGCACCTTCTCACAGTGGGCTCTGCCCACGAGAGGGGCTGATGGCTGTGGGCAGGACCAGGGCAAAGAGCAGGCAGCCCCCAGCCTCCTGAGGCAGTCCTGGCGACAGGGGTGGCCGGGACAGGGACGTGGTGTGGCACTTTGTGTGCCTCCACCAGCTGGGGCTGCTGAAGGGAGAGGCAGCAGTGCTGGCCTGTCTCTAGCATCTCCTGGTGCCCCTGCCTGTGACAGGCGTGTCCGGGCACAGAACCTCCAGACACACCTGGCTGAGCTGCAGGAGCCCATGGAAAGGTGGAGGAACATCTGGGAGGCTGGGAAGGAGTTGGAGAGCTGGCTCCAAGCTCAGTCTGCAGTGGACCCACAGCTAAACAGATCCAAACTCCTGCTGGCACACCCAGAAGGGAGGGAGGGTGGGTGATGAAGAGAGTGAAAACTTGCAAAACCTGCAGGGGGAAGAGACATTCCCCAAAACCTGATGTGCCCTTGCAGAGCCAATTCACGCTTTGCAGGCTGAAAAGACCCTTCACATCGGGGGAGAGGCTGGAGCTGAGTAAGGCAGCCTCATCTGCTCCTTGTGTAGCAACCAGCTCAACTAAGAAGACAGCAGGTGAGAGCAGCAGGTGAATTTCTTCTCAGAGACGCGGAGGCACCTGGTTGCTGGTATGACATTGTACCAGGGGTTTGACTGAGAACCTACCAGGCCTCATACAGCCCACTGACCACGATCTGCTGCTGTTGATCCATGTGGGCTGCAGTGATAGAGCCTGGAGTGGTCTGAGGAGCATCCAGAAGGAAGAGAAGTCAGAAATGCCAGGAGGTCTGCATGGATGAACAAGTAGTTCCTGGACAAACTCAAAACACTAAAAGGCAGTCTACAGAGACTGGAATCTGGGGCAGGAAGCTGGTAAGAAACACAGAGAAATTTTCTGAGCAGTCAGGGATCAGGTTTGGAAAACTAAAGCCCGGATAGAATTAAGTCTGACCATCAATGTCAAGGGAAAACCCAAAATCTATATATACAGCTGGTGATAAAAGGAAAATAAGCAAAAATATGAACCCTCTCTGAATGGAAATGGGAGACTTGGTTACTCAGGATAAGGAGGAGGCTGAGGTACTCAATGATTTATTTGCTTCAGTCCTCACTGGCAAGTGCTCCAGTCAAGTGGTGAATGCCCCATCCCTGGCAGTGTCCAAGGTCTTTGCTGCTCCTGGTAAGATGCACTCTGTCATTAGAGACTCAGATGTGCAACTGCACTGGGCAGTACTTGAACTGTGGAAGATGACACACAGGTTTAGGGCATGCTGGAGTGTGCATAGCAGTCACCATGATCTCTCTCCTCAGGCAGCAGGCGTTTCTGGCAGGCTGCACTTGCTCTGAACTCCTCTTCCATCTGTTTCATCCTTGGAGCTGACTGCTGTGGCCGCTCACAGAGCAGTTTTGGCAGCGACAGGGTACAGATGCCCAGCTTGGGAATGAGTTTTTGAAGTAGTGGCATCTCAGTGTCAGCTTTCCTTCCAGCTGATCTCTTCAGCATTCTCTGGATGGACTCATGGCTCTGCTGGCCACTCAGGAGTTGGGGTCAGTCTTTGTGGCTTGCTGACCTTCTCAGAAGAGCACTTATCTGTGATTAGTCCCTCTGAAGGAGCGAAGAGCTTTCTTCATACATAACTTTAAAAGTAAAATCATTCTGGAAAATCTCATGAAATTCACATAGAAACTTCTATGAAATGACATTTAATACTGTGATAATTTCCATTCTTGAAAATTTCTGCTGTGCTCTAGTAGTGTATGGTGGATTTATTTCTTCAGTGCAAAAAAGAGCTTCATAAAGTCTGAAATAATTTCCAGAAGATAAACCAGAACATGCCTAAAATTATTCATGTACAGGGTATATTCTTTAACATATTGGTGAAGCAGTCACCATCATTCTTATAGCAGATAGATCAAAAACCATTTCAGTACCTCCAGCTCTGACACTGTCAGCAATGGAGAGAAAGAAGAACTAAAAATTACTGTCACTTCCTCCAAACATGACCAAAATCAAGTACTTTGTTCTAGTCTAGGAATTTTTATTCTATTAAGGGAAATTGCTTCAGAAAGATATGTCCTTTCTTCCTGTATTCCCCTATGAATATCCAAATAGTGGAATTAAAAAATGCTCCAGAGCTTTGAAAACCCAAATTAGCCAAATATGTTACCTTGCTTCGCTTCCCTTTTGCTTTGCTACCAATTCTGAATGCTACCTGAAGATGAATTTTTAAAATTAACTATTTTCTCATGCCTCTGACAGTACTGGTAGAATCAGAGTACAGCTGAACCCTTGGGTATCTCAAAAATTCCCTTTCAGTGGTCATGTCCATACTCATAGGGAACTTGACAGTTCACTGAAAATCAAAATATGTGTGCAGATGCAGTAAAAAAGGCATACAGGCCATGTCTGCTGAATCCTTTTTCCTTTCACAGCATCACTATTCTGGAGGTTACAGCAACCTCATGTTGCAAATATGATTATGACATATGCAGAGATTTTGATGTATTTGAATGGAATAAAGAATATTATTATAGCCCTAAATTTACTGAGAGATCAGGCCAGAATGTTTGTGTCTTTTTTTTTTTTTCTTACTATTAGAAATCCAGCTTTAGTTGTGGAAATTTTGATGCTGTTTTTCTCCTAGCTTGCATATTTTCTGTTCTAAAATAGAAGTGTTGATTGTGTGAGTAAGATGCAACTTACTCTTCCATAGATATTGACTCTTCAGTGAGTAATGAGTAAAATGTAGTTATGTATGCATATCATTTTTACTGGAGTAAATAGAGTATGATTATATGATGGAAGGAATTTTGCTGATTAAAAAGCAGCATTTACTCATGTTTGGGATGAGGCTTTCAGCAGAAGAGAACCAGAGTGGCAAAATACCAGTGGATAATACAACAGAACATGCAGAATATTCTTTCCATGGCAAAAAATATACCGGTATATTCTCTGCAACATTTTCTTCTGCGTTAGTACAGATCTCCAGATGTAGAATAAGGACAAATGTAGTGGAGATTCCTCTTGTGCAGACCCATCTTGCTATCTCTCAATTTATAGCATTGTTTCACAAGAAATTAATGAAACAGGAGTGATACAAAGTCCATTGAAAGTCTAGCTGAATGGTGAGGATTAGGTTGGTAAACACGGGGCTGTTTTGTTTTGCTCTGCAGCAGGAGGCAATTTGAGCTGGGTGCAAGGCTGTGCAGGCTGAGATCCTCAGTGCAATTCTCCCAAGCTCTGTCAGTCACATGTGCAGAACTGTGGTGTCTTCTCCAAGCACATGAAAAGCAGAAAACAGTGTGCCCAAATGCATCTTATATTTTGCCTTAGATCTCTCTGCTAGCAAGCCAAGCACTGTTTTTGGGAATGAGGCTGCAGTTTTCCAGAGCTGCAAAAGAACAGTGCCAAATGAAGAAAACACAAGGCATTTCTGATCTGTGGGAGCTCCAAGGCAACAGACAATTAGTTGTCAGTTAAAAGTGAGTGTGTAAAAACAAATTCAGTTGGGAGCAAAGAGGATCGTGAAGGCTTATAAGAAATGGCATTTTTCCTTATGTATTTAAAACCTATTTCAAAGAAAGTGGATTTTGTGGTCTGTGGTCTGGGGTGGTGTATCTTGTGGGATCTGAGCTTTGCTTGGATTTTTTTTTCTGTGAAGAGTTGTTTAGCCCAGAAGAAAAGTGCCCTCTTGAATAATAAGGATCCGCTTGGTTGCTTTATTTGAAAGTTGTTTGGAAATATCTACAGAATAGGGAAAAAATGCAATTGAGCAGAAGAAACTTGCTTGCTGGGGCTCCTGTTAACTCTTTAATTACTTTTCTTAAAACCAGAGGAAGTATGGCATATAACTACTTCTGGAAATGTTCTAAAAAGAAAATATTTAACTGGATAAAATAGTAAATAAAGGCAATGTGGAGTGCTTGTTCAGCAAGGCTGGAAAGAAAAGAAGGGAGAAAAGATGGCAATGCCAGATGAGAGAGATTCTCCCTGATAGTATCTCATAGGTTTGTATTGTTTTCATGCTGAGATCCCTTTTTATGCTTAGCCACTTAAATAAGTGTATGTTTGCAATATCCTTTTTTCTTTGTATTTTGATTATTTCAAAATTAATTTTTGCTTATATATCTTTCATTCAGATTTACTTATACTAGAAGATATTTCAAAGTGTCTAGGTTGTCAATTTACGTCAAACTCCAGATTATGGAACATGAAACATTTTGTTTCTGAAGATTAGCATCTTACAGACATCAGAAGTTTACTTGCAGCCAGTGATTCAAGAGTAAAATATGTTTAAACTTTCATAGAGTGACACTTCTATTGGGACACCTAGAGAGTCACATTTATAGGAAGTATGCAGCTGAATTAACTTCCTGCAACCCTTTCCTGGTGTCTAGGCATTACTTTCTAAGGTGAACTAGAAAAATCCAGGAGATAACTGGCGAATTCATGATGATCATGATTAAAGCCTACAGCTAGAAGAAATATTATTAGTATTAGTGTTGTTGTTGCTGCTGTATTAACAGAAAAAGCTGTATCTAGCCGATGATGTAAAGTGAAGATTTGAGTTCAGTAAAGAATAAATCTAACCCCTGTGCATACGTTTGAAGCAGAGTGCATGTGAACTCTGGGAGCAGGTGAAGAGTATCTAATTATTTTTTAAAATCACTTGTGTCAGCCAATGTCCTCCACTAAAGTTTTACTATTTGAGGTGGATACCACTACCT
Organism: Anomalospiza imberbis; assembly: GCF_031753505.1. Classification (NCBI taxonomy): domain Eukaryota; kingdom Metazoa; phylum Chordata; class Aves; order Passeriformes; family Viduidae; genus Anomalospiza; species Anomalospiza imberbis. Next base: position 8,087,693 of record NC_089688.1, on the reverse strand, counting down.
GTCAAAGATCTAATCATGTATTGCTAGACATGTTTTGGTTTGAAAAATTAAATACATAGCTCAGCATTACTAGTGTGGTGTTCTGTTCTTACTGGAGTCTTTGTCATCATTTGTTTATTTCTGTATCTCTCACGTAAATTGAAGAATAAGGAGGCTAAATTCAGTAGCTCCAGAGAAAGTAGCACATAACCAGTCTCATGTATATTTGGTGGAAAGAGATGCTAAGACCAAAATAATACTGTAATTTCTCCTCCTTCTGTTTGAAAGAGTTGCGTGTGTATTGGATTTTGCTGTGCCAGAAATTACTGGGTGATTGAATGAATAAAACCCCCAAGAACTTATTTTCATCCTGTCTTTCCCTCCTTGCTGAAAGGGTTGACAAAGTAGCAATCCTTGTCTTTCATTGATAGATAGCTGTACTCCCTCTGTAGTTTGAGTTTATATGTGGAGTGTGATCTCTCTTTACAGCACTGCATTGCAGTAATGCTCAGGCAGTGCCTGTGTGCCAGAATCCCTTGGACAGAGGGACCCAGGAGCACAGGCATTTGTCTCAAATGCTTTGACTGTTGAACATGTCAAACATACCCAGCTTTTAGTTCTTACTTATGCCTTCTTTTGTTTTCTCTGATGGTTTTTATAGTTTCTTTGGAAGGTGCTCACATAAAAAAAAGAGGCTCATTCTTATTATTGTTTGCAGGTTTCCAACCTGTACCTGTATGACAGTGTGCTCATGCTGGCCAATGCTTTCCACAGAAAACTGGAGGACAGAAAATGGCACAGCATGGCAAGTCTGAACTGCATGAGGAAATCCACCAAACCTTGGAACGGAGGAAGATCCATGCTAGAGACTATTAAGAAGGTGAGAAAAAACCAACCACCATTGTGTGAGCAATTGAAAGAGTTGCTTCATGTCTGCTTGAACATTTGAAGAAGGTTTTAACTTCTATTTAACTTTTCTTTGATGTATTACAAGCAAGTGATCTACAATGACCAAGGAATATCTAAGGCTATTAAACAAGCAAATGATTTATGATAAATTACATACAGTGCATTGTGGGTCCAGTGTGTTCTACTTCTGTTGTTTTTGTGGCTGCCTTCTGAGGAGGAAGTAGGATCTGGAGTAGTCATGGGAATTGATTAATGCACTTTTGCAAGAGGATAACTTAAGGAGCTTAGGGGGCAGGAGGGTAAACCAGTGATGAGGTTTAAGACTTATTTTCCATTTTCGGCAGCTCAGATAGCTTTGTAAGTTAGCTGAGCATTGGTAAGGATCTACTTGTGTACTGTAGCCCAGAGCAGAGCAAAAGGATCTGATTTGGCTGTCGCTAACATTTATGCTCTCTTGCCCCATGCTGAAATACTTAAATATAGACAGATCTGTGGCTTTGCAAAAGTTATTTGATCACAAGTAATAGTAGAAAAAACCCTAATTTTTTACTATACTAACTTTTGCAATTGTTCAGAAGCCCCCAGTTACCAAATATATATTGATGAAATAGTCTTCCCCAAGTAAAATGGTGCCATTTGATCATTCTGACAAGTCCTAATGATGCCATCCTTTGTTGCTAAATTAATTCTAACTTTGGTGTCCCTTTAAGCTTCTTTGCTACAAAGCCAGAATCAAACTCTCTGATAGTTTCACAGAGTTGCAGTTTTGTTTTTCTTTCATGACTCTCTTGGGAGCACAGCAGGCATCCCCTTTGTTTTGGGCTGGGAGTTTATGCCTTGGTACTCAAGCTGAGAGCTGAGCCCCCTGCCCTCAGTTACCCTGGGAGGGCGGCTGTCTCACAGTCTGCTAAGGCCCTTCTCTTTTTCTTAGGAGTCTGTTTCTGTGGACAGTAATGACCTGATTGCCATAAACACTGGGTGTGTTAGTGCTAAAGCAATTTTCTGAAAAAAAAATGGAAAAACTGAAGTCTTTTGTCTAGTGCTGGGTTTGAGCACATGCAAATGCCACATTTAAGTTCACTGTAAACATGACTTAAGCATATTAGGCACACATTTTTTGCAGAGGAGTGTTTATGAAGGCAAATGTCTTCTGTTCTCAAATTTCTCAAACTTACTTCCTTAGGGCCATATAACTGGGCTAACTGGTGTTATGGAGTTCAGAGAAGATGGAGCCAACCCCTATGTCCAATTTGAAATACTGGGCACCAGCTACAGTGAAACATTCGGCAAAGACGTGCGGCGGGTAAAGATATGCTGCTTCCTTCTCTCTTTTCTCTTCTTTTCCTCTAAATAATATACACCCTGCCTCACAGGCGAAAGCGTTATTCTTCAAGAATGAATTAGTACTATGCTGCAGAAGACATTTACTCTATGAGAAATATTTTCTAATTTATTACACACTTCAATCTTGAAAACCGGTGTTATATTGGTAGGCAGGAATCCTGCAAGTTATTTCTCATGTGCAGTAATGATGCAATGCCATAAGCATCCTGTGAATATAATAGTGACGACTGCACAATTTAGCTTATGTATTTTATTGTTAATTAGGATAGGATTGCTATAATAGAAATATGGAAGATACAACACAATTGGCACTTGTCTTACTAAGGAAGATAGCTGAGTTTATAAATTACGTAAACACACTAGGATGTTTTAAATGTAGCTGCTGCAACAATTTGAGAGAAATAAAAAAATTCTGGAGAAGATAATTTCCAAAATGAAAGCTCTGTCATGAAAAGTAAAGACTGACCTATTGATGGTAGCTGTTGGAACAAGGACTGCCAAGGATTAGAAGTCAGTTAAAGTGGTTCTATGGGATAATCGACATAAATTGTCATGTTCTGCAAAGTCTACCTTGAACACGCTCAGGCAGAGGGGATGCTCCAAAAATATATGAAACTCTCAGTTGAACAGTGAGGTTCTGACTGGAACCCATGCTGTAAGTAGTTTCTAAACTGCTCAGATGGTTGAAATACAGACATTACCATGGTATGATCAATGGGTCCTAAATTAAACAGAGCTGACCAAAGAGGATTTCACAAATAATTAAAACATATGTGATTTCTTTTTTTTATTTGGCCATTGGTTTCTGTGATTTGCTTTTACTTGTCTGAATTACAGAAGTGTGAGTGGAAAAACAAGCAATTTTTGTTTACATAATCATCTTTATCAGCTAAACATGAGATTCCTTCAGAGTCTAATTTGGCACAAGGATTCTGGACATGGAGCCAAAGTTGTACAATATCTATTAGAAATTCAACAGAAGGGAGACAAGTATTTGAAATGTATAAAGTTCCAGGAGATATAATTGAAAATTTTCTGTTGCCAAAAATATGCCTCTGAACACTTCAGTTTGGCTCTTATATTGTGGTGACCAGAAAAGGCTATTTCTCAGTCCACTTTCATTTCTAGATGATTGAAAATGAGGAAGTCTTAAGTTTCAAACACTATGTAAATTATAAAATATTGTTGTCTTAATTTTGGAAAAAGTGTTGCCTATTTAACAAAACAAAGTTGGTTTAGGAGGTGTAGGAATCAATCCTGGTTCTCAGACAGAAGTATGCTCCTCACTTTATGCAGAAGTATGCAAACCAGAAGTATCTGGTGCCATGTGAGATGCTGTGGACTATCCCACTGTTTGCCCGCTGCCAGTCCAGAAAAGCCTGAGTGTCCTGTCACTGCTGTGTTGTCCCTAGCACATGGATACCACGGTGCATTTAAGTTTGGTCCCATTTCTTTACAGAATTCCCAAGTGGCTTTGCTTAAGTCACATAATTGCTTGATGCTTCAATATTTACCTTCCAGTAAAGCTGGCATAAACACCACAGAGCACAGGTTTGAGCCTTACAGGCAAACTGGGGTGTGTGAGTATACATTACTAGGTGTTTTCTAATGTGCATTTCAAATATGGCGCCACAGATACAAATGCTCTCACTTTGGCATGTGCAGCACACTTACCAAATTGACACATAATCCAAAGGTGTGAGGTGGAGATAACTAAGATATCACTCAAAAGTGACCACAAGGCAAAGAAATAGGTAAAATGACTAAATGGGAAAATTACTAAAATGGCTGACCCGGTATACTACTGATTACTTTTGATCCCTAGTGTGCTACTTTGAGGTTGTGCTGCTAGGTGGTTAATATAGGAAGGCTTAACTCTTTGGGTGTTAAATTCAGAACACTATAGAGTTCCCGAAAATTGAAAGGGAGGATGATTCTAAATGAGTAAAAAGCTAATGGCTGTGGAATACTGCTCTGAGCTAAAATGAAGTTCTGGAAATTATCCTTTCAGTCAAATATATATAGAGAGAGTAAAAGTCAGCAATATGCTGCAGAGGTTTGGAGAAGAACTTGTAAGAGATGATACCTCTTAGAGCAAAATTACCATGGAACTACTGGAGTTCAATTATTTAGGCAGCCTGACTTTTTATTATTGCAGCAGAAATATGTTACAGCTTAAAAGTACTTTTAAAGGCTCAGAAAGTCATACTTGTCTTATTTATATTACTTGGGTGGGAGACCAGCTCTGATTTATTGTCAGCTGCTTCCGTTTCAGCCTTTGGTCAAGTTTAGCTGTGGAGGCACGTACTTTGGGTAGAAAACTGAGGATTCTTTCTGCATGGCTTTATTTGTGTATGGAAAGTATCTGTAGTTATTCATCCCTGTCCAGACCTTACATGAAATCTTTGCACTTAGGATCAGTGACAGGGTAGGGAAAAGACTGTAATATTGAGTGTTGAGCCTTATAAGGAATCCAGTCAAAAGCTTTAAATTGAACTTTTAACACTCACAAAGTTTCTTGGGGATCATTTCCACCAGAAAGATTCATGGGAGGATGTCCAAGTCAGTAACTCAAATCTGCAGGAAGTATCAGAGCTATTTTGCAGAGGCATCTTGACTCTCCTGTTGTCCTGAGATCTAGTCTTTCTGCAGACCATTTTTCCTCTGCTAGCTGTGATTTAGTCATGATTGCACCTAAATATATAAATATATCTTTCATTGCTTAGTGTAGCTTTTTTATTCCACAACTCACCTTGTCTTCTCCTTTCTTACTCAAGTCTAAAACCATGTGGTTTTGGTGAAGGCTTACAGAGGCAGTGGCTTTTTTGTATTTTGTGTTGTTACCATTTGTTTTTCCTTTGGATATACTTAAGTGAAAGGGAAACTTCAGAAAATGCTCTAATTTCTTTGGTTTAAACATAAAAGAATAGGGGTAATTGCTTTCTATTCACTGTGTACATGTGGAAGTTTAGAAAGTGTCCTGTATTCATGCTTAAATAGAGATCTGTGTGGTGGCTCATTGGGGCATTTGAAAGTTGAAGACTGCTAGAGAAACTGAAAAGGCTTAAATGTCTACTGCTTGATGATTACCACTATGATTTACATTCCTAAAGTCTATAAACACCTTCAGACTATCTGTATATTAAAAAAAAAAAAAAGAAAAATAAGGGGATGTAAATTAAAAAGGGAACAGAATAGATCAAAAAAGAAAAAGTGAAATAAAGCTGATGTCCTACTTTCACAGTCCAATGGTCATAGAAAGGGAAAGAAGGACAGGACTATATTAATTCACTCCTTGGATACTATGTGTATCATTAGCTCTTATTAATGAAAGCCTTGATGGAATTTTCAGAACATCTGGGATGCTTCATACTTCTTATGTTCCTGCACTTGGGTAGTTTCTACACAATATAAGAGCTGGACAATCCAGCTGTGAAGGCAGAACTACGGGAGCTGGAACTCCAGGTGGCTTTCCTAGCAAGTCACCACATCACTGTGAGCTCTTGAGGTGTAAACCTATTTATTCTCGTGTGACCATGTGTGCAGAGAACACCATAACAGCTAACACACCTTGCAGGGATGTGATTAGGCTAAGTTAGAAGATGCCTGTAAGGAGCTTTATGATAATCTTCATCTTCATCTTTGGCAGGAAGATCTTCTGTAAGTGTGAAATGATGTGAGTATTCACTTTACTTTACGACAGGGAACATATTTTTTCTAAAGCAATCTGTATTTCTTTCCCAAGCTGGCTGTTATGAAAGCAGAATTAATGGTTTGCACACATTTTGTATTTCATAAGAAGCATTCTGTTCAAAATGATAATGTTTATGATTTGTTATTCATTTCTGTCAGTTGGTATGTTTTATTTTTTTAAAAATTAGATTTTCTTGAAGTATCATCAGCTTTGTAAACAGTTACAGTTGTTTCCTACAGCACTTCTGAGGCAGACTGCAGAAGTCACTGTAAGTAGTTTTTGTGATATGTTTCACAGTTGTTGAAACCACATTTTTGAATTCTGATACCATGGTTTAGTTGGGATTGTTACTTTTAGACAAAATCTCATTATTATCATGATGACAAATCCTATGCTTCTTATTCATTGCAAAAACAAATGGTATTTTTAGACATCTGCAGTATCAAGTGCTTTCACCTACAAGAATATTGCCAAATCCCATCATATGCTGCTAAAAGTTATATTTACACCAAAAGAATTATGTGGTTCCTACCATAGTTGAATTAGTTTTACTTACAAGGAAAAATACATAACTTAATTGCCTGGGTATAGCTATAAAACAGATTCCTGCCTCCTGTTTGAGCACTTCATAAACAGACACTTGGGTGCAGTATTTTAGTTTGATTGTTTGGCCAAGCTATCTTTCAGCAGAAATGTTAAGACTGAACTTGTGGCTACTTTTGATCACTAAAATCCCTCTGTTACTTTGCAAAGGGAAGGGTGAATAGTCTTCTCCCTCTTGGTAGAATGCAATTTTCACATATTTACATGTGGTTAAACTTTCTCTTTCTGCTTGAGTTGATTGAGTGTCGTGGTGCAATAATTTGGAAAAAGAGCATTGTGATTCATCCTATAGCCACATTGTGTCAAACTGAAGAAACAACTGAAGTATTTTACTCAATACAATCAACCCCTTAAATTTTTATTTCTGGTTTCCTGTGCATGTGCATATATGTAAATGCATTCCTTGCATATTCCATAAGTTGAATTATTCATGGTGAAAAATACAGCTTAACATACAGGAAATGGCTATGATCAATTTTTAAATAATAGAAGAAAACTAAAGAAGAAACATAATAACCTTGAGCATTTTGGTTTGTTTTTTCTCTGAAATAAAATGGGGTCACTGCTTGCCCAAGTTCTGCAAATTGGGCTTTTTTTTTTTTTTTCCTAATTTAAATATCCTTAATGTTGTGTATGCATTCACTGTAAAATTCTAGCTGAATTATTTCACTGAAGAGTGGGTAAGGAATTTTTAAAATGTATTTTCTGTTGCACATACGTGCTACATAGTTATTTTAAAGTCTTTTTTAAATTCTAAATTATGTTTTTTGGAAAGCATTACCAATGGGACCTATGCTTGTGTATAAACTGTTACTTCTATTTGCAAATTGTGCCAGTGTCAACACCGAGCAAAAGGGATGTCTTGCAAATTTGAGTTGGAATTTCTCCAAACATAAGATCATGCTGGTCTTCCCCTTTGGAAGACTGTTGATATGACATTTTCACAGTGTGAAGCTCGAGGGTAGATTTTAAAAAGCAGCCATACTTGAGGTAAGTGTGGGGCCAGGACAATTAGGGTGCTGCAGATGTTTCTACAGCCATGTCTGTATGTTTAGAATTTCAAAGTCGCATATATTATATCATACCTACCAGGTTATAATGAATCATGGGTATAACATTCTCCATTTTCCACACATATGCAGTAGTGCATAAAATTGGGATAATAGGAGTGCTAAAATCAGTCTTGTAAAAACAGTTGCATCTTTAATTATGGAGTTTTCACCAAAGCTCCTGTAATTTATTGATGAATCCTAGGGAGGTATTCAGAGTGGGATGACAAGAAAAGCCCCTTTCTGTACCTCAGCTGATGAAGAATCTGTGCTAAAATATAGACACTATGAAAAAACACTATGTATTTCCACACAGCAACAGGTCAGGATTTACTGAGCTTAACAAATAAAAAGAAAAGAAGTCTTTGAAGAAAAACTACACAAATTATTTTTACCTTTTTGGAAATCCAAAAATGGAGATTATTTACAATTTTTCTTTTTCACAGTATCAATCTTGAACAAAAACAATAAGCTCACTACTGCAGAAATGAGAAATAATCTGTCTTTTTTAATTTTCTTCCCTGAGAAATATCTTTGATCCATGATTGTTGTTTAAAATTCACACCTATTCCAGAACTTTCTGTTAAATGTCAGAAAAACTTTTTTTAGTATAATGTTTAGCAAAACTGCTTTGAAACAAAGCAATAATATTGATAATAATAATAATAATGCTGAAATACTGTTATCTTAGCTGTCAGATGGAATAGATGTCATCTTAGCTTCTATAAGGATGTAAAATAAGGAGATCTAACATTCCTTCATTTACAGCATGATCTCAGTGTCAGGGACAGTTGCAAGGACTGTATATTGAGGGAGACCATGCACAGTGTCTTCTCTGCAGTATTTGAAAAATGTTTTTAATTCTTCTAATTGTTGCTGCCTTGTGTCATATGATAAACTGCAAATATATGTAGGCCAAGCATAATTTACGAAGTAATTAATTTCAGCAGTAATATTAAAATCCAGGGTAACTCTGGTGCCTGCCTGTGTATATTGCTCTGATATATTCAATATGTCCAAAAGTGGATCTTTAAATATAGGTAGTTAATCTGTTTGGTCATGCTTCCATCATAGTTAAGAAAAATGAAAGGACTTTATGGTTTCTCTTTAGGCTTATTAAAATAAACAACATAAATAGAAGTTATCTAAATTTCCCCTTCTATTTGTATTTTTATTTCTGCCATTTCATGCCAGATTGCATTACTATATATGAGTAACTACTTTCTCATACAGGTTTTCAAAAGACAGGTTTAATGGCAAGATTTCTTTGTGATCAGCCCAAATGTGGGACTTGAAGAGCTTCTGTGTCGCCAAGTGGCACGAACTATCTGGCTTGCTTTGACCTGGTTCCTTAATTTCATTATGCTTTAAAAAAGAATAATCTTAATTCCTGAATTTACCTTTATAGAAAGATACTTTCAAAAGGGCATCGGAGTTCTAATTAAACTTCTTTGTCTTCATTGGCTAATTCACTGCGATTACAGTATTTGGCAGAGATTGCCTGCTGCTGTTCCAGTTCCTTACAGAACTGCCTTTAAATTGAAGACTTCCTGTTTCCAAACTACACAGGAAACACTGAGTCTTACTTTAAAATAGGTACAATCTATATTCAGTGTCAGTCTGTGTTGAGGAAAGAATTCCAAAATATGCCTGGTCCAGTACCACAATATGTCTTGCAGTGGGAGTGGATGGGTTTATGTATTTGGGTAAAGTACACAGACGACACGTAGTAAAACTTGGTTTTGAAAAACATTTTACTGGAATCAAGATAGGCTTACATAACAATTTAAATGGAATATTCTTTCTGAACATGCCATAGTATGTCAATATTTTTAATATGTTGATGTGTATGATGCACAATTATCTACTTAACTCACTACAGTATCTTTCCTATGAAAAGGTAAATTGCAGACTCAAACTGACTTTACTGATGAGGCCTGAAGATCTTGAGAATATAGGGCTTTGTTGGAAAGCAGATGAAATGAGGAGTAAAGGAAAAACAACAAATAATCCGGGGATTCTCTGTTACAGTGAAGGAGTTAGGGAAATATCCTGCTGGTCAGTATTGACCAAAGCAGGTAGGTAGATAAAGGTTTTCTTTTAAGAAAAGAAACTGCATAAAAATAGTTAAATCTGACACAAGTTATTTGCTTTTAATTTACTTGCCAAGATCAGTTTCCCTGAGTATGAGCAGAATGAAAAGAAAGAGAGCTTGCTTACCTATGGCAGTAAATTCCTCTCAGCTGGAGTACCACCAAAAGGTCCCAAAAGGATGTGCTTTACTTAGGACACACTTGCACTTGCTCTCACTGTGTCTGAAATTCTTGTGCTGTCTTCTGGTCCTGCCCTTTCTCCCACCACCACAGGACTTTGGGAAAATAGAAAAAGGGAAGTCAGATTCTTTCTCCCGGATGCCCTGTGTTCTGGGATACTGTGTCAGGGGTGAAAGTGGCAGTGACATTTCGTGGTAGGTGGCTAAGGGACTGGTGATTCCACCAGCCTGTCGAGGGAATTGCTGGTTTCAGCAGGTTGACCACAACATCTCCCCGCACTGTTCATTGTAAAGTCTTACATTTTTCAAGTTGTCTGCATTGGTAATATTTTTTACAATGCTCTGAGAGAAGTGGGAATGTTTTAAAGTAGGTGACATAGCAAAATCTAGGGATGGTATCTGGCTGATACCAGTTATTGAGCATTTGTCTGAGTTGTTTTTAAGTAAGGATTGTTATCTAAATATGCATGAGGTTAGTAAAATTCAAAACCAGGTGTACTTTTGCAAAGCAGTCTAAAGCTTTCCAAATACTGTGGTTGGCTAGGGAGGTGACTAAAGGTACTGATGCTTATCGTTCCTGGAACCTTACCAGAAAATAGTCCTAGACAAGTATAAAAAAAAAAAAAAAAAGCTAATATTTAGCAACTAGGAGCGTGGGTGATATTTAATTGTATGAGAACATTTCAGTTTGAGTAGTTCTGGCATCATCTATAATTTTCTTAAAGCTTTATGTGCAATTTATTCTGCCATAAGATAGAGTAAAGCACAAGTTTGCTTTGCAAGTTTGCTGTCTGAGCTGTATTGAATCTAAACTGAGCTCATGCTCTCAAGATGCTGTTCAACATCAAACTACAAGGCCACTGTAGCTATTTTCATTTCAGTAGCACCTGGAGGCTGTGGTTTTGTTATACTGAGAGATGTCCAGGTAATTAAATGTATAACTATTGTGTAATATGTAAACCATGTGGTTGTATGTTCAGAAATCTGCTACTGCTGTTTTGCCATTCTGACAGGAGAATGCTGTCGTAATCTGAGTTTGGAGAACATTCAGTGTTGGGACTTCTCCAGGGTGTGTGCCAAGATGGGGATGAATATTTCTCTGGATCAGGTGTAAGGTGTGACTTTCAGGGTAGGTATAGCCAACAGTGCTGCTCACAGCTCAAACTTGCAGAGAAAGCTTCTGGAACAGAATCTGAAGCTGTGTCTGCTTTTTTCTTTCTTTTCTCCTAAATTTAAAAATAATAGGGAGTGAAGTATTTCATGTGATAGGCTTTCCAAACTTTCTCAGTAATACTACAAGGTGATTGCACTACAGAAACAAGTGTTATCACTCCATGGCTTTTGGGTTTTCTTTCTAGGGCGATAGAGGGCAAAAGATAACGCAAAACATTTCCTTTATGAGCATGAGGGGAGTGCACTGAGGTTTTGTTGTTATTTTTCATTAACTCTGATTGGTTTCTGAGTGTTCAGTGGAGGACTGTTCCTCGACAGACTCACTGAAAGACCATTCAGTGTTCAGGGCTTTCTTCTTTTTTTGAACACAAGTAGGAACACAGTAACCAGTGAAGCGAAAAACACAGATTTGCTGGCTGAGCTGGCTTCAAATGAAAAAACGAATCTGAATCTAGGGTACAGCCCACAGACTCTGCTACTCTAGTGTGGCTCTTATAACCGCACATTTCAGTTCCTTTCTTAATTAAAACAAAATGTCTAGTCTTGTCGGGATCTCACGAAGAGTTTCTTATGTCAGAGGCTTGTTCTCTGGGTTTCCTTCTCTTCTTCTCATTCATCCCCCAGTTTCAGACCCAGCTGATGGACCTGTGCCCCATTAACTTCTCTCTGTTCAGGAGGGAAGCCACAATGTCCCCCATTTTGCCAAGAAATCCAGGGTGACTCTGTGTGCAGTCCAGCTCTGAAAGACTGGTGCCTTCCTCTGCTGCCCAGTCACAACTTTTAAATAGAACTCAACATATTGTCAGAATTGAACTGAGAGATTAAATGGATTCTATCAATTCTCCAAATCTGTATTTATTTCCTGTTTCTATTTTGAATGACAGATGAATTGCTCAAAGATCTATAGCTAACTATGGTTTGACTTATTAGAAAAGTAAGGAAGAAAATGTAAAATGCCTAGTATTAAATCTCAGAAGAAGAAAGGGAGAAATGTTTGTACATGTTTTCGTTCTTTATGTAATGTGCTTCTTATATTTTTCCTTTGGGTGATATTACAAGACTTTATTATCAATTCTACTGTGTCAGACAGGCCTTAACACCATCATAATCCTTTATCCATGGTGACTTCTGTTTAATCTTCTAATTATCCACATACCATGCTCCTTTTCTATTTCTTCCACTCCCAAGCTGTAGTGCAAAACAGTCATTTATTGTAGCCAATAGAGAAAAACAAATGGGAAGTATGGATTGGCTGGCCTTTTTTAGCCTTTTTTATTTTATTATTTTCTTTTTTGGTGAGATTTCATAAGGAAAGGAGCTCAGTTTGCACTAGAAGGGCATTTTTCAGAAGTAATCAAAATTATACGGTAGTAACTAGTTTTGGCTTTAGAACAATTATTATAATTACATTAGGTTTTTTAGCATAATTTATTATGATTTTTCAGGTTCACAAGATAGAGTTATGACTTAACAAGGGCACTGCAGGCAAAACACAGAATAGCTTGGATTGGAAGGGACTGTTCCTCTTTGAGCAGTCACTCCATGAGGGTAAACAGTCCCTCTTCAGCTGTCTTGTTGCCACCTTTGAGTAGTGGAAGGTGCTATAAGGCCTCCCTGGAGTCTTCTCTTGTCCAGGCTGGATAACCTTAGCTCCCTCTGCCTGTCTTCCTAGCAGAGGCGCTCCAGCCCTCTGAACATCTTCTTGGCCTCCTCAGGACTTGCAGCAGCAGTTTCACATAATTGTTCTAAGCTGGGGATCCCAGAGCTGGATCCTGATATTTTCAGGAAAGAAATTTTCTTGCTTAAAATACACCAGTTGACAAGAACAGGTACACTACAGCTTGTTTCTTCATAATAAACAGCACTTCAGAGAGGATCTTCACTTGCCCTCTGCTCCTGCTGCCTGCCAGATTATCTTTCTCTATTCCCACAGATTTTGAGCAAAATATTCTTTAAGAACCTGGACTCATTTTGCTTGTGTCTCTGTACAGGAGGATTTATGGTAGGTATTTTGAGTATTGATACTGGATTTTGAAGACAAGCTGCCCTTTATTTTGGGAAAGAAATAGAGTTAGCCAGATCCCCTAGAAGGATGAGAAGAATTGGAGCAGCAAGGATAGGATCTCTACAGCTTCCTTCCCTCCTGTGTCTCCCAACTTAGCCTGCCCACATTAATAATCTCCATTGCTCCACTGCAGTTAGGCTGCAGCAAAGATTAAATATCCTTTCCTGTAGCTGAATTAACTTTCTAGATGTAGGTGGTAGAAAATAGGTACATCAACGTACCTACTGCTTCTCTGGCTTTAATTATTTCAGAAATGCTGTCTGTTCTGAATTCATAATAACTGTGGGTATTTCCTGACTTCAAAGTTTAGCATCAGACTAGCAACAAAGCTCTGTAGAGCCTGACTTTCTAGTTGAAGTGAGCTGTTTTAATTCTGATTTTGAAACACCACTCTAGGATATCTCCCTTCTGTAGCTCTGGTTTTCTTCAGTAGCTATTTCACAGTCTAGTCCAGAAAGACACTGTGTGGATTAATACTGCTCCAGATCAGTGAGCAAAGGAAGGGATTTTTTTTCTTGTCCTTTTTTAGTAGAAGCAAACGCACCTTAAACCCAAAGTCATTTATGAACAGCCATGATCCTGCCCCAGGATTGCTTCAAATCCTTCCTGTTCTCCATGCTTCCTGTCACCAAAAATAAGCTTTCACAATGTCTTCCAGCACAGAAGTTGGGATGGTTGCTAGTTTGATCTTAGTTCCAGAATTTCTTTACCTTTCTGTTGGCATCTCAAAATCACAGAATCCCAGAATGAGCTGGGTTGGAAGGGGCTTACAAGGGTCATGAAGTCCAGCTGCTGGCCCTGCACAGGATCACACCATGGGTGAGCCTGAGAGCGTTGCCCAAAGGCTTCTTGGGGCTGTGACCACTGCCCTGGGGAGCCTGTTCAGTGCCCAGCCACTCTCTGGGTGAAGAACCTTTTTCTAGTATTCAACGTTAGCCTTCCCCAGCACAACTTCAGGCCATTCCCTTGGCTCCTGTCACTGTCACCACAGAGCTCAGCTGGGCAGCAGCATGGTGCTCTGTGGGGAAGAGCACCAGCAGCACAAGCTGTTAATTTGAGCAATCCCAGAAACCTGGGGATGCAGTGATTCATGAGGAGGGGACCTCCAGCTGGCCTGCAGCTGAAGCAAGCTGAGAAAGTCTGTTGATTTAAATACTGGGGTTGACTGACAGCATCTCTGCTGAAATCCACTTCAGGACTAGTTCTGTTGCCTTCCTGATGTATCTGTACTGAAGAATATCTGGTCTTGGCTGTCTTAGACATTTTTATATATCACAATGTGCTCAATTGTAAATCCACATGGTCTCCCTATTTTTGTTGCTGTTAACCATTTGCATAACATGCAGCACCTTAACATTTTGGGCAACACTATAAAGCATGCAAACTCTTATAGATATATACTGCAGCTATAGATTTCACTGTCTCTTAATTTACTCTGTGGCATATTAGAATGTGATTTTCATGTCAGCTGCTTACAAAATACAAATCAACAAAAAGCAGTTGTTCTGGGAACATTTTGTAGACTTTATATGGACACATTTTTAGGATGGAAAAAGCACAGCAGTAGGATTCATTACTTTGGTGTGCTGACTAATGCTGTCAAAAATTCAGTGTTGAGAAACAAGACATGCCCAGTGGAAATGCAAGCATATGAGAAAACCAAAAAGAATTTATAGATACCAGTCATCAATAAACTTGACAGACAATATCAGTGCTTCCTTTAGCTGATTACAAGCTAGAAATACAGCTATGCTTTCCAGACTGTACGTTATATTACAGAACTTAATATTGCTGTGAGGAAGAGATTTTCTGTATTATGTCTGCATAGTATTCTGCAGACAGTCCTGCAATGTCCCTCACAATTCTCTGGGCTGGCCCAGCTGCCTGGCTGCAGCACAGGGAGGGCTCAGCTCTTTCCCTTCCCCTCAGCAGAGGATCTGAGCTCCCATCAGGATAACACACCTAGGGCACTCCTGGTCTGGTTACTGCACAGGGAGAGCTGCCTCTTGTCTGCTCAGGGAGTGCAGAAAACTGGAAAGCTGGGATATTTGGGATGCTTCAGTTGCCTCCAGTACAGGAAATTGTAACATTCCTATATCACCTATCAGCTGATGAGGATTTGATAGATATTTTTGGACAGTCCCCAAAAAACAAAATGGCAACAGGTTGTCTAGTAGTAGTTCAGAGAGAAAAATAGGGAAAATTCGGAATAAATAAAGAAAATGCAGGCTAGCTTAGCATATGTGCAAATATTTATTTAAATCAGATGGCTTTTTTAAAAAGAATAGATTTTTTTTTCATAGACTTAATAAATAATTAATCTTCTAGGTCAACTTTTTTCTTCATTTTCAGAAAGCTAAGAAATGTTTTGGCCATCATTTTTACCTATGTGATTTTCAGTTTTAGGAACTAATTCCCTATAGGGATTTTTTTTCTATGTGTATCTATACTTACATTAGCTACTTTCATGTAAAGATAAGGCTTTTATGTAAAAACCTAACTAAATTTTACCCCAGTTTCACCAATAAAAGCAATAATTCCTGGCAATGTAACTGGAAGGCAGTGAATACAACCAGTGCAAGTGGGGGTTCTGTTTTCAGGAAGGCAGCACATGTAAGGTCATCCAGATAAATACACCAAACATACAGCAGTGCTTTAGCTTCCTTTCTCTGCCTGTTGCCTGTTTCTCTGCCTGTGTGTTTATCCAGATAAACACACCAAACATACAGCAGTGCTTTAGCTTCCTTTCTCTGCTTGTTGCCTGTTTCTCTGCCTGTGTGTTTATCCAGATAAACACACCAAACATACAGCAGTGCTTTAGCTTCCTTTCTCTGCCTGTTGCCTGTTTCTCTGCCTGTGTGTTTATCCAGATAAACACACCAAACATACAGCAGTGCTTTAGCTTCCTTTCTCTGCCTGTTGCTTCTCATTGCAGCCACTCCAGACACCTTTGATTGACTCTGCATCATTAACAGGCATCTACAGACCTCAGATGAGAATTTATTAAAACCAGGTATTTTCTAATCATGAATGTGTTTCTGATTCTAACTTATAAAGTCTCCTTTATTAAAACTTACTCTCACTTGGCATTTCTTTTAATTATCTGAGAGAAAAATGCACAAACTTTTTTTTCCTTTTAATTTTTCTTTTGCAAAGACTAAAATATTGAATTCTAGCTAGGTATAATTCTAGCTAGCTGAACTTTGATGTCTTTCTTCCTACTGCTGCCTTTTGTCTTCATAGAAATTTGGTCTCCCTAAGGTTATCTTCATATGAAGACCTTTGTACTTCTGCAGATCTTTATTTTTCCTTAGTAGAAAATGAAGCTGCCTCAGAAATGGTCTTTGAATGGATTTTTAAATTCCCTCTTCCTCCCTATGTGGTGTTGCTTCACTCTGAATCATGTAATAGCTTTTTATAAATATTTTCTCTTACTGCTTTGCAGTAATATTCTTAAAAGAACCCAAGCCTGTTTATTTGCCATGACAGATAATATGCTCTGTCTTCCTGGTCATCTCCCAGCTAGATAATTTCTAACTATCTTAATAGATGTGTTTGGAAGATGTTGATTTATACTGAATCATAGGCTATCTATGTAAGGGACCTACTTATATAATCTACATGATTAATTAAATATAGGGGACCAGGATAGAGGTATATAGAAACCACTTTATTTACAAAAATTCTTCAGTAGTATAGGGTGGTTTTTTATGCATGTTTTAAGGGATTTATCTTGAGAATAGGGGTGGGGAAGAAAGGACATCTGGGAAGAGCAGCTGCCTGGCTTCTTGTGAAAATTAGGTGCCTTTAAAGTGGCCAAAGTCCAGTAATGAAGTGCAAATTGATTTGGATCTGATCACAGGCTGGCTCTGTCCCTTTCCCAGCCTAGCTCCTGTTTCCTTTGGGTGTATAACATTGGCCATAATCTCTCGTTTAACTTTCTTGCTTGTATTACAGTGCAAATTAGCCCATTTGTGCCCAGCTAGTTTCTTCTTGAAGTTTATTCTCAGTTGTGTTGTTTCTCTGAGTTTGAAGCAGATTTTTATCTCTATTAGTTAATTTGTGATGCAAATTGACTTCTCTTGAGATAAATGTAAGCTGCTAGTTCCCATCCTCCAGAAAACTCCCTTGACTTTCCCCTTCTCCAGCTATTGTGTACTTTGAAATTATTTACCTGTCATGTCTCAAACTGTTGACATTGTGACTTTCCACTGCAAAAATTACTGAATATATGTGCAAAAAGATGAAGGGCCCTTAGGATGAAAATCTCTATACTACAGTGATTATGCTAACTGATGAAACTCTTAACTGCATGTGGTTCTTTTTTCTTCCACTGCAAAAATTACTGAATATATGTGCAAAAAGATGAAGGGCCCTTAGGATGAAAATCTCTATACTACAGTGATTATGCTAACTGATGAAACTCTTAACTGCATGTGGTTCTTTTTTCTTCAAAACAAGAAAAAAATAAAATCATCAAAACCTTCAGATGTATTATAAAACTCTGATATTGTTTTTTGAAAGAAAATGGTAGACATCTACCTCAATAAGGTTTTAAACAATCTTTCAGCTTCAGTACTTTGTTAGATTATGCCCTCAGGAATCTATTCTTTTTATAATTACGACCCAGAGGAAATATTCTTGAACAGTAAGATTTCTCCATGCTAATAGCACAGTAGATGTAATACTGAATTCATGATTGTTTAAAAGCTTTCTGCCAGTATGAGGTAAAATGAACCAGCATCTTTGAAACAAGATACTAATGTTGGGTTGAATCAAGAACTGTAATAAAGGCAAAATAAATTCTTAGGAAACATGTTGAAAATCAGTAGGTTGAAGATGAAAAGAGTGAAATTATTAATAAGAGAGTTTCTTTCATTACACAACAATAGGTGCTATTTGTGCTGTTGGGAGATTTGTGGTTAAAATCAAAGGATCTGTGTTCTCTCACCACTGTTCTCTTGTAGCCTTTTACTTCAATGGCAGTGAAAAGATGTCATGGGGTCAGTTTCATTTTCAACCAGGAAATGCAGCATTTTGTTAATGCTCAGGGTAGTTTGATCAGTGTTCTCAACACCACAGTCATAATAATTATTCTGTATTCTAGAATTCATATTGGACAAAGACTGCAGAGCAGTGGCATTTCCAAATTTGTGTGTGTCTTTTTCTCTGTTTTTAATAAAAAGTGCATGAATTTCCTCTTCAGTTTTTCTACATGAGGAAAATAAATGGTAGAATAACCTATTTACAGACATGAAGTTTCCGTGAGTTCATTTATCAGCTCAAAGTTTTCATAGAGGCTACATGCCTAAGAGTTTATCTTCAAACCTTGTAGTAGAGGAGTCCAAAATGGAGTCATTATAGTGACCTCTTCTGGTTTTAAAATCAAGTTTAACATCTCCAAAATCTGGTAATGGAACTGTCTTTCACAGCTGGTCTCCATCATGGGAAAAAATCCCAATGTTTTGGGTTTCAGCTGCCTCTGATTTACCTTTTTTTGGGATTTCTCTTTTTCAGCTCAGAATAAGGTTCAAATCTTGATGTACACAGAAATACCCCTTAATATGCAAGTGTATTTACTTTTCTGATATTTTTTGTCTTACTAAACAGAAAATTTGTTTCAAAAATAGGTATTCTTTGTCTTAGTGTGAGACTGGAGTTTGCTTTTAGTAAAAGTGTGTTTACATTTTTGTTTTTAATTCTGAATTTTGGAATCTATCCAGTTCACTTTTCCCCTTTTCATTGTGACAGAAAAATCTGAAACACAATAGTGACAGTGCCTAATATCTGTACATAAATTGTGGAAACAAAATATGGGCTTGCTGCCTTTTTCCCTCAGGCTTGATCTCTGTGTATTAATTTCATGTTGCAGAACACATATTTAATATCAAAATGCAGGAAGTGAAAAGCTGGTGCATTACCTTTGTGGTGTTTTAGATCCTCTTCAAAAATTTTGATTGTTTTATGTCTTTTGAGCTACAGTTATTCTTCTGTCTGTTATATCTGCCCTGAATATCTTGCTTTTAATACATGTAGAAGTCAGGTGGTGATATACCATTTATATGACTGTTCAGAAAGTCAGAAACAACTTATTTCACCACAGCAGTACAGCAGCAGTTGATGTCCCTGATGAAACTTAATTCTGTCAGGGCTTCAGCTCTCCTAGCCTGATCCTGGCTGCTCAGACAATTCCTCTGTATCCCTCCCAGGCTTCCTGTTCTTGCTTCTACCCCTCTGTGGGCATCCTTTTATTGTTTGAGTTTGTCCAGGAGCTCATCCATGCAGGCCTGCTGGTGTTTTTGCCTGGCTTCTTCTTTTTGGATGGATCACTCCTGAGCCTGGAGGAGGTGATCCTTGAATATTGACCAGCTTTCCTGGGCCCCTCTTCCCTCCAGGACCTTATCCCACGGCTCCTTACCAAGCAGATCCCTGAAGAGGCCAAAGTCTGCTGCTCTCAAGTCTGGGACAGTGACTTTGCTGTGCACCCTTTTCACTGTTCTTACACTTCAACATTCCACCATGTCCTGGTCACTCCAGCCAAGCCAGCCCTGGGGCTTCACATTCCCCACCAGCCCTTGCTTGTTGGAGAGAACAAGGTCCCCATAAATTGAGGAATAAGTAGAGAGCAGTGTGGGGGAAGATACAGAAATGACTGAAAAGGGGAGAACAGAGCTGGAAAAAATTAAAGTTAGAAAAGATAGGATAAGTGGCAAATAATTGTATTTCGAGCCAAAATATAATTTAATCTCATTGTTTGTAACCATGATGACAGTTAATTGAAGCAGTATCTTAAAAAAAAAATAAATCTGGAAAAGCAAAAAAGAAAAAAAAGATGCCAAGCATAGCGGTAATAATTACTGGAATAGCCCTTTGATAGACAGGTCTAAAATTAAAGTTTTTCTTATTTATTTAGGTTGTAATAGAATGTTTGTCCCGTGTCTGTTATTAGAGATTAGAAGACATTATTGACTGTTCTTCCACAAGAAAACTGATAGCAGCAATCTCGTGCAAGGGGAAGTCAGCCTCCTTTAAACCAGATGATTAACCTTGTCATATTTCTGCTGGTGCAGTGGGTAACACTGTCAGATGTTTAGATGCTTTTTCTATATCCAACATCTTTTAATGAATTGAGGGGAGAAGTGAGATCAGAATAGAATAGAATAGAAAAAAGACCACTAATATTCTTACTTTCCTGTGAGCTTAGGGTATGTCTTGAGTAATATACTGAGCTGGGTAAACATTACATTTAAGACTATATTTGTAAAAATTATTTTTCCTTTCATATAGAAACCTTTGGAAAGGTCTCTAGATTCATAAAGTTAAATGCAGTTTTATTTTGTGCTATAGTTCCAAACTGTCCTTTTCCTATAAATGGAATGTCATGTTGACAACTTTCATTAGGTTAAAACAATTTAAGGCTCCTACTGTATTTCAGGAGGTGTAGAGAGATTGGTTTGTGCTTCACTTGTATTAGTGCTAATTTAAGAATGACCAAATGAGGCCAATAAAATGCTTTCAGAAAAAGAAAGCTGTAAATAAGATAATTAATCTCTAAACCACCAATTTCACAGAGATTTCACTATGATACTTTGGTAATGTAATCTATGACATGGATGTCCAGAATGTAGTAGCAATCATTTAAATGCCAATTCCTGAAATGTTCCTGTTAACACGTACAGAAATTCACTGGGAGCACTTAGCAAAGATATCAGTGGTAAAGAGTGAGCTGGAACCTCAGTTTTCATACAGTCCTGGAAAAGCAGTCAAGTCAAGGGATATTGATCAGATTTTGCCAATTAAGGACCTTGCCTGGAATATTTTCCCAGTAGAATTACAGCTTCTATTTGCTCTGCAAGCTGTGTAATAACAGTTCACCTAACCATATCTAATCTAGCTTTAAATTAGCTTAGGCAATGCTAGTTTTATTTCCGCAACACCATGAAATTCATACAAAGACTGCAAAACCCACTTATGCTCCTGCAAAAGACCTTGCTAGTACAGTTATGTGGATGCAGTAAATAGAATGCAATTATTGTAAACAGGACTGCTATATTAACTTCTCATGTTCATGAAATTTTATGTTCCTTTTGGCATTATGCTAATAAATGGGGTTAAGTAGGAGAATACCAGTGTTCTACTAAAATATTTCATTGTCTTAAGCACATTATGTTCTCTCTGAAAAACCTGGAGCTGTGGGATTTGTCTGTCTTACATCTCTTGTGGTGAACTCAAGACTTTGGGGGGTTTGAAGACTAGAATTCTGATCTGGCTTTATTTAAGGCCTCTTGTGTTCATATTTTACCTCAGTCATGCTCACAGTCAGTAAGCATAGAAAGCAGTCGCATACTAAATTCAAAGTGAGGCCTGGGGTTTTTTTATCCAATTGATTTTATACTGCTCACAAGATTCTGACTACTCAAACCAAGGTTTATTTTGTGGGTTTTGTTCTTGTCAGATTTATCTGAACACCCAAGGACTTATCAAGGCAGCTTATGAAAAATGCTAATAATGATATTTATTTGTTATGATGTTTAACACTTGATGGAAGGGTCCTGATTCAGCAAGGCCTTTAACCCGAGTCTAACCTAAAAATTCAGAGTGACTGTTGGAATGTTTGATTTCTTTCCTGAGTTGGGACTGAAACTTTGCCCATTTTTAATATCTGTAGTTCTTGCTGACTCCAGTGAGAGCCTCATGCTTGTCTCCTAGGGCAGGTGGCTGGTAATGTCTAAATTCCAGCCCACAGAGAAACTCTGGAGTGAATGTGATGATTGTGTCAATCTACAATGTAATTACCTTGCAAGCTCTCTTCACCAGGTATTAGCATTTCTTGATATCAATAGATAATACTGTTGGTTTATGAACGTGGGTGAATTTACTGAACTTGTTTATTGTACTATGAATGAAATTTTATGTCAGTGCTACTGTTATAGTTCATAAGTTAGACATTTTCAAAACCATCTAATATCTCTAGTTTCTAAGAAAAAAGGGGAAAAATGAACAGAAGTAGTGTGATTGTGGCGCGTCTGCAGTTTTCCTTTGAATATTTATTCTGCAATAGTAAACTGATATTGTATAATACAAATCAGAAACATACTTGCAGATGTTAATGCTTGATATTTTATATTTTGGAGTTCTGCTTACTCTGCTGTAGAGAAATTGGTAAAATATGGCATCTTTGCCAAGTAATTTGAAGTTTGTGACATAATGGTGGAAGGAATAACCTTGAAGATGTCTTTATTAGATAGCTCATCAGAGACACATCTAATAATATTTTGCCATGACATCCAGAGGGTGTTCTGGGAGGAACAAACAAATAATCCTCTCTTTCTAAAGGATGCTATTTGGTTACTAAGCTGGTCAGCCTGTCAGGTACAGCAGCAGTAAGTGATGTTTCTGCTGGCTGCCGTCAAGGAAAATAATCTGCATGTCCCTGCTTGCCTGCCATCTCTCCTGTGCTGTGGAATTCTGTCTATTTGGCAGTGCCTCTCTTTTTGTCTCCCTCTGTGTATCTGCCTTCCACCTTCTGGCCTTCTTGCTCAGTTTTTCTTGGGCATTCCTTCCTCTTCTTCTCAACCCTCCGTGCCACTGCTCTGTGGGATTTAAACTGTGCCCTACAAACATTCATGTTTTCTCTTTTATGCCCATCCACTACATACTATCATCAGGTGTGTCAGATCCTCACAAAGCTCCTGTCACCTTTTCTTTTCTAGCTGTTTTTCTTTTAAAAGCTATGTAATTTTCAGTGTAATTTCTATAGTAAATCAGTATTAAGTTTGTCAGTGTACTTTTCAAAGGAAGTGGTGTTTGCTGGTTGTGGTTTTGTTTGGGATTTTTTAGAATATACGTTTACTTTATTTTACTCTTCACCTGGGAAACTTGTCTTACAGCTCAATTTTCTTGAGGAAGAAGGCTGGATCCCCACTTCTGGGAAGTGACCCAAGTCTAGTGAACTGCAATCTTACAAGAACGCCTCTGGTGTTATGTTATATATGAAAATGTACTTGAAATTTTACACAGTGAACTATTTGGTTGTAAAGAATATTTAAAATTAATATTTTAATATGGAAATTTAAAATTATTATGGAGAGTTGACAGGGAACCTACAGGAGGAAGGCATATAATGTGCAACTGACATTTAACCTGCAGAGTTGATGGCTTTTTTTCCAGCTGAAGGTTCCACATTTTTTCATTCTCTACATTTATTCTTGTGTATTAGAGCTTTTTCTGATGTATGAATAGCAGTGGCCAGATCTTTATGGAGGGGAAAGTTGATAAACCCGATTATATTACTATTGAGGTTCAGCAAGAAGTCAGATAGGACCCACAGATGTTGCCACTTCCACTTCTATTTCCTCCTCTAATTTTGCTTATCACTGAAGTCACAGAATCACAAGGTTGGAAGAGACCTTCAAGATCATCGAGTCCAACCCGTTCCCTGACACCTCAGCTAAACCATGACACTGAGTGCCACATCCAGTCTTTTTTTAAACACATCCAGTGATGATGACTCCACCACCTCCCTGGGCAGACCATTCAAATACTTTATCACTCTTTCCGTGAAAAACTTTTTCCTAATATCTAACCTATATTTCCCTTGATGCAGCTTGAGATTGTATCCTCTCGTTCTGTCAGTGCTGCCTGGAGAAATAGACCAACCCCACCTGACTACAACTACTCTTCAGGAAGTTGTAGAGAGTGATAAGGTCGCCTCTGAGTCTCCTTTTCTCCAGGCTGAGCACCCCCAGCTCCCTCAGCCATTCCTCACGGGGCTTGTGTTCCCAGCCCCTCACCAGCCTCGTTGCCTCCTCTGGACGTGCTCATGTGTCCCAAAATCCTTCCCAAACTGAGGACCCAGAACTGGACAGAGCACTCAAGGTGTGGCCTCACCAGTGCCAAGTACAGGGGGAGAATGACCTCCCTGCTCCTATTGGCCACACTATTCCTGATACAGGCCATGATGCTGTTGGCCTTCTTGGCCACCAGGGCACATTGCTGGCTCATGTTCAGCCAGATGTCAGCCAGTACCCCCAGGTCCCTTTCTGCCTGGGCACTGTCCAGCCACTCTGTCCCCAGCCTATAATGCTGCAGGGAACCCCCTGCATATTGTGGCCAAAATGCAGGACTGCGCACTTGGACTTATTAAACTTCATCCTGCTGGACTCTGCCCATCCATCCAACCATTCCAGGTCTCTCTGCAGAGCCGTCCTACCTTCCAGCAGATTGACACATGCTCCCAGCTTAGTGTCGTCTGCAAATTTATCACTGGAAGACTCAATCCCCTCATCCATGCCATCAACAAAAAGATGGAGCAGAGCTGGCCCCAGCACAGAGCCCTGAGGGACAGCACTGGTGCCAGGCTGCCAGCTGGATGCAGCACTGTTCACCACCGCTCTGGGCCAGCCATCCAGCCAGCTGCTAACACAGCAGAGTGCTCTCTGTTGAGTTCCTCTCTTCATTATCAAATACTTTGCCGTAGGGAAGAGGGTAAGCTGAACTCTGAACAATCATGTTTTGAGTGTCAGTACCTAAAACCTTCTATTTCTCCCAGAAAATGCATTTGATATCTCTTATGTTTTCCAACAAATATTTCCCTTCATAGCTCCATGCAGAAATAAAGACAGGAAGATAATTTTAGGAGACTTTTGATTTGTCTCTTTAAAATTTGAGATATGATGGCCTTGTAATCATCTTACTCTGTCATCTGAAGACTCCAAAGCTCTCACTTGCTGGTGACACTGCAGCTGGGGTTCACAAACTAACTCATGAGGCAGGAGCAGAGTGACTGCCAGTGATTCCCTCTTATTTTGCTAAATTGCTTCAGCCAGTGAAAAAAAAAAAGAATTTATATGCTTTCTGAGAAATTTTTTGTTCTGATAGGTGGCAGAAGTGTGAAATTCACAGATTTTGTCAGGCTTTTCCCAAAATGTGCTCTGCCATGTCTTTTGATGCAGTTTCAATATTACATATTATTATATATGTGGTATTGATCATCCTAATAGTGACATTTTCCTGGAATGTCACCTCAAGAAGATCTGTGGCCAGCATCTTTGATTGCACAAGAAAACCTTGCTGACAGTAAAAAGGACTGAGCCTTGATAGCTGAGAAATCTTAATTATTCAAGTGGACTGAAAAAGAGCTTTTTAACATGGTATTTAGGAAAAAAAAAAAAATCACATCAAGAAATTCAGCTGTAGTGGTAGCTACAGTTGGCAGTTGGCAATTTTTCATTGAAATTATGTTCTGGTGGATAAAGTTGCACAAGAAAATCTTTTATTTTGGTCAAAAGATATTAAATTGAAATTTAGAATGTTTTAACTGGCCTGAAGGGTTTAATTTTGACAAGATAATTAAAAAACCACAACAATATTGACCTGTTTTAATATCTTCTGCCTTGTATTGTGGGTCAGGTTCTCTCATATATTTCCTGCGCATGGTGATCCTGAGGGACTGAAGTGCAACTGGAGGAATTTATTCAGTGGGATATGCAATATGCTTAACAAATGGTCCAGAGAAAGGATTTGAGAACTAAGATTGCAATGGATACAAAATAGGGAAATAGGTTTCAATACTGGAATGGATGAGATCTTCAAAGGATTTCTCCAAGGATTCCACTTTGTCAAAACATTTTACTTGCATTAAAAATGTCTAAACAAAATATTTTGACACTGCCCAACTTAGATTCCTCTCCATGGAAAAGCATCTCATTTCAGGAGGAAATCAAACTTCCTGGTTTCTCGTATGGTAGCAGTTCCAGCTTTTTCTGAAGTCCAATCATTACACCTCCTTTAAATATATTCATGAATTAGTGATGTTTCAGATGGGAGGATTTCTTGGGCTGCTTCTGGAAAGGCAAGCATTCTCTTAGGGGAAGGATTCTATTTTAGTAGTGGAATTGGTTCTGAAAGGCTTCAAGAGCACCCATGTTTCAGGAAGGAGGAAGAAAGAGAAGACATCAAGGTGATCAGTGAAGCATCCCTGCTTGTTTTCCTCCCTGTTTGAGTGGTCCTGTGCAGCAAAGTAAATCAGTACACCAGGAATGCTCTAACTCAGAAGCATTTTGCTAGTGAGCTGCTGTAACAAAGGAAGGCTATATTAAAGAATGCATTGGGGATTTTGGTTATTATAAATTACATTCTTTGAAATCTCATTTAGAACCAGGAACTAAAATGATGTTGGAAGGCTCAAAGGATTAATTCTTCCTGAACAATAGACTGTCACTGATCACTCTGTAAAGTAATTATACTAAATTTAATTATAATACAAGTGCATTGTATGATAGTCGTAGTGTGCCCAAAAGAGGGTTTGAAAAGGTGCCTCACAAGCATATGGACTAGCTCTGGGAGCACAGTGGCAAATTACAGATGTTGTAATTGAGTACAACTTAATATCAGGCTTTCTTAATTAATGGTTTGGGGTTGTGTGGGGTGGATTCTGGCTAGCACACTTTGCTTTTCAACATCATCAGCATAATGGAACATATGAACTCTTCCCATTTTATAGGTTCTGCCAAAAGCCCTTATGACTTCCAGCAGCATTAATGCACTTAAATCAATTCCGGTATCACTGTCATGTTGAAATCAAATTGTTACAGTAGTGGAAGAACAACTGTTGCTCATTCTGATAGGAATGCAGGAACTGCACATATCATATCAATATATCATATGCTGATGATGTTTCATAATAATCCTCTCATGAAAAATTAAGGCTCTGACTTCCCCATTTCAGTCTCCTGTCCTCACTTTTGCATCCATCTTCATGTTGGATTTGGACTAGTTATGAAATATCACAGCCCCTTGAACTATAAAATTAAGCACTGCTCCTGTTTCCAATTCCACCCTAGTGGCAGGCAGGATGGAATTGGAAACAGGAGCCTAAGGCGCTCCCTAAACTGAGGGAGCCACTTGGATCACAGCCTTAACAGAACTGATCCAAATTTAGTGATGTTCAGATGCTTAGCCAGAATCTTTTCTTGGCCATGATAAAAGTTGTGTAAGTCATTCATAAACAAATGAAATGAGTGCCAATACTTGGGGAGCAGTTCCACAGCTGGAATGGCGTGGTGTGCAGTAAGCCTGAGAAGTTTCCTGCTCATGTTATCTTAGGGCAAGTATCCTGGGAGAAAGATAACAAGATCTAGAGCATGGTTATCAGGAAGTATGACACAGGAATGGAGGCAGTGAGAGGTAGATGCCTTTGGTTTACGTTGCAACATATAAGGTGTTTATTACAAAGCAACAAAAAGCATTAGGACCACAAGTCAGCACAAACAAAATGAGTGCATATCTGTTGAAATTTCTGAATATATCCGTGGCAGGCTTCAATTTAGTTTTGCACTTCAGTGGAAAAAGTTAAAAATACAAAATCTGTGAAAAGCAAGAAAGCCAGTATAATATGCCTTCTTTTCCTTTTTGCCTTATTTCTTTCATATGCAACTGCTTTGTTACATAGGAAATCTGGTCAAAATATGAGTCTGGTGTTAGTCTTTTTGCATCTATTTGGCTTAGTGTGATAGCCTGGAACACATTAAGAGTGAGTCTGCTGTGGTAATTTACACCATCATTGAAATGATTATCAGATCCTCAGCTGTATCTGCCAGAGATGGGAAGAGTGTCAGTTTATTTTATTGAGGAATACTGAATGTGAAATCTTGCGTGAGCTGTAGTGTCAGCACTTTGTCCAGCATCCACGAGGTGACCTTTAACGTGCCTGTGAGGAAATCTGTGTTGATATGGTGGGCTGTTAGGGGGCTAGGGGTGATGTGCTGGTGGCTGTCAACCTTTGATGTGATTGCTGGTCTTTTAGTCTTGTGAGACTCCTTAACCAAAATGTTCTCTATATTGCTATACAGCCCATTATAAAGTTAAGCCTTGGTTCTCTTTGATTTCTGTGTGCACATGCAGTCTCTGTAATGTTTCCAGACTAAGACAGACCAACGTCCTGATGAAAGTCATTAACATGGGATTTATTCACATTAAGAGCCAGCTTTTGAGACATCTGATATTCTTTCTCCTAAATGATGTGGTGCCAATTCAAGACCAGGAGAATGGGCATAAGGAGATAGAAGCATCCCAAAAGAACAAGTAACTAGGTTAAAAAACCTATGGAAACTAGTTAGGAGTATTGAGAAAAATATTTTCAGTCCTGTAAGTTTTTTTAAATTGTAGCTCTCTATAATGACTGTGACATTTAGTACTGAAAGGCAATTTAAACTCAGACAGATTCTTATGAGGGATAACTGCACAGGCTTCTTTATGCATACATATATACATATATATCTGTCTACATATATCATGTATATCATATATATATATATTTAATGACAGCTGTGGTTTCCTAAAGGAGACAAGAAGGAGTGCCATTTTTATGACAGCCCTAGGTGAATGTGGGAAGGGTATATTTTTACAGGAGTACATTTTAGCTAATTCATTTATGATCTTAGATTTAGCCTGTGTTACTCAGCAGGGTGAAGGAAAAGTCACCCACTGGGGGAGCTGTCTCTAATCTGCCTTTTGAAGGACCTCCTGAAGAATTGCATTTTGTCACTCTTAGGATGCAGGGTCTGTGACCTGGGTACCCATCTTTCTAGCCTTCAGGCTTTTCAATATATTTTTGATGAGAAAAAGTCAAATCTTTTTCCCCTCCTGGAATTCTAAAAATGATCGTGTACTTTTGCTGGTACAAGACTGACAGCCCTGAGTGTAGGAGGCCTTTTTCTGCTTCTGAGCAATGAAAGGATGTAGTTTTGTATGGTTTGAGCTGCCAGTTCTGTAAGGACCTCAGCTATAGGAGTTTCTTCTCAATCCTGGACTGTGTCAATTTTGTAGGTCCATCAGAGCACAGGTTCTCAACTGTCACCTTGGCAGTGCTAATAAGCAGCATTTTAGTAGCATCTCCTGGACTGATGTGATGATTGTATTTGTCACCCATTCATTCATCCTTCCCTGCAGCTGCTGCAGTTTGAAGTCTGCAGTGAAACTCGTTGTCAGTCTCTAATGCAAGCCCTAAGAGTTCAGTAATGGCCAAGTTTTCACTTAAGTATCACAAGCTACTAAGTTGATGGGCAGCCAGCAGATTGTAGGGCCTTTCAGCCACCAGGGCTTGTCCCAAGCCTGCTCCAAGGCAGCTGGGAATTTTTTGCCATGGAGATGTAGACAAACCTACATAATTTTTAACACACTATTCCTTTAATTAATTTAATTTGTGAACAAAGTCTGTAGACTTCACACATTCTGGGATCTATAATGCAATTCTGTGAGTTACAAAAAAAAACCACATTAGCTGGACCACTTGTAGAGGCCTGATGTACTTTATGGAAAGGAAATACTGGAAATTCAGCAGTTGCTGCAAATTCCCCTTAACGTTATGAAAACTTGTGGGCAGTAATTACTAACAAATTATTTTTCTGTAGACCTACTGAGAGGAGGGGGATAAGAAAATTATTTTACTGTAGAGTACTGAGAGGAGCCTGAGAAAGCAGGCTCATTGCTTTCTACTTTGTATGCAACAACTTCCGCTTATGCCAGGGAAGGGATTTAGGAAGAGTTCCCAACAAATACAATGGATGGCGTTAGCATTTTTTTGTGATAAATGGAAGTATTTTTTCCAAGAAACATTAAATAATTCTACATGTTACTGTGCATGTAGTAGGTAAGAATTTATTTTCCATTTCCTAAGTATATATTATCTAAATATATACAATTTCTATTGGTGACATTTGCTTTCTACTTTCCTTGTTCAGCTGTTTCTGCATTTTAATGCTGAAATGCAGTGTTGAATATTTCTAAAGCAACTCTTCTAAGATAATATTAGAATATAGTCTTAATAATACACTCAAAAGTTGTCTTTCCTAAGTCAGTTTTCCAATTTTCCATGGGCTGATTTTTGGCCAGTCTCTATAATTTATATTGAGTTGGAGAGTTTTTTTGGTGATTTTTATTTCTTTTCCCCTTTCAAAAAATATATGGAAGAACTAGAAGAGATGTAAGAGGAAGAAGGGTGACTAGAGATATCAAATTGTTTCTATATAAAGAGACATACAGGCCACAGTTTTGCAGCTCAGTAAGCAGACAAAAGAAGGGAGTGTGTCTAGGTGCTTAGGAAATAAAGAGATTAAAAGACGAAATGGGAGGAATTATTCATTTTTTCTTGTAATGGAAACATAGATGATACTTAATAAAATGAACTGGTAGGCAGCTTACAACCTATAAGAGGAAGTACATTTTCAGAGACTGCCTGCTTATATTTTGAAATTCATTGCCACACAATGTATGGAAGAGAGATGTTTAAATGGACTCAGAAGACCTTAGGAAAATGAATGCCTGATGGGTCCACTGAGGAAATAGTCTTTATATTGCATTAAGGAGATATTTTTCACGCTTTGAATTTCATGAGAAGGAATACTGATTTTTTTTCTTTAAATGTATAAATGGCTGGATAACAATCACCATAGCAACAGAAAGACTATCAGGTTAAGGCAGTAAGAAAGGGATTTAATGAATGTAATGTGTGTGTTTTTTTCCTCCTCAGATATGTTTGTGGTAATTCTTTGCCATATTTCTGCATCCATATTCTCTGAGGGCATTGCCCATTTTAGCCCTAATTCTATGTACAAATGCTCTGCTGTTCATTGTTGAAAAACCACCTGCCCTGAAGTGACCAAGAGCCATTTAGAGTGTAGAAGTAAATCTTGCAATGTTTTAAGGTAGGGTGATCTTCAAATGAGGTCTGATTGCTGGGTCATTCCCAGAGAACTGCTGCCTTTCCCTCAGCAGAAGTTCTGCTGCTTATCCGTGGCCCTCCATGGGCCCAAAGTGTTTCTCTCCCTCCACTGAGAAGTTTGGACCACACAGAAATCATGTCTTGTTTGCTAATTTGATCAGCTTTGACCTTTCTAGAAGCTTTTCTCAAGACTTGGAAAACAACAACAACACATCAGGTGCAATATTAAATAAGCTCTGTAGTAATTACATAAACCTACTAAATTATTGAATCCTCCTAAACAAATGATGTAGGGGACTCTAATAAAGCTTCCTGGAGATGGGTGGTTTTTTTTAAAGCTGCAGTAAGGAATCTGAAAGGAGAGCCTTTAAGCATTACACATAGTACAAGCTGTATTTCTTACCTGCTTTTATTTCTTACCTTTGACTACTTTGCTGAAATTACCACATCCTTTCTAAGTGATAGAGTTTTGCTGGTATGTGGCAGTTTGTGGAGCTGGGAGAAAGTATTTATTACTGTAATCTTTCTTATATACCCTGTGTGTGCTGTCAGTGTGCAAAATTGCTAAGAAGTTCTCATTGTCTAGAATTTTTTTAAAAGCTAAAAATTCTCCTGAATGTTGATTTGAAGCAGGGCAGTAGGCTGTAAGCAAAAGGTTTGTAAACAGTAACATGGAAAAGTATTTTTCATGCTTACCACAGTTTCTATATGAAGACTATGCAAAGATTAGCTATGTGTATTGTTATGTTCCTTGTGAATACTTAGCAACTGGTACATAATTTACATAAACTATAATATCTGTGGATCTGGTGTTTGTATATTCTCTGCTAATTGGCTTTGTGAGCAAGCTGATTTTATTTGCCTTACAAAACCTGTTCTATGTATGTAACAAAGCCCAAGGGATAAATATATTTTTGAAAGCTGTCTCAATATAGCTTGTTGTTAATTAAAACCATTAAATGCCTATCATTACAGAGAAGAAAATTCATGTATTGCTTAATACTATCTACAGTTCTTCTGTTTCTTGGAGAGGCAATTATCCATTACCAAACACTAAGTTATGGGGTTTTTTACTCAGTGGCTTTTGTTGTAGAGGAAAAAAATATCTGCAAATTGTTTAAGCCATTTTATGTCACTCTCTGTGATTAGTGAGGATAAAGATGAAGTCATATTGTAAAGATCAAAATAAGGGAAAGTTCAGTAAAAATGAAACTTTCAAATTTATTACAAGAATTTTCAGTGTTCCATAGATGTGGATGTAGATTCCAGTGCTGATAACCACAGCTGGTCAAAATTCAGGTAAAATCTTTAGCAGGGAAGCTTTGGCACTTAGGGTTTTTACTGATGTCAAGACAGAGTGTTAACTTGTCTTAACAACAATTCTGATAAAATAATATTGGAGTTTTTTAATTGTCATTTTAAAGTATCAACATTTCATCTAAGACTTAGACCTTCTTGTATTTAAGTTTTCAATTTTGTTTATAAATTACATTTATGAATCTCCACCTTTTGAATTAAAATACAAAGTGGCTATCTTTTTTCTCTAGAACATTGTCCTTGTTATATCAAGGCCAACAAAATATCATGTGGTAATTAGATAATGCCAATGCTTATTCTTAAAACAAGTTTCTACAAAAAATTCCTCTTGATGTTGTGGAGCTTTTCATAAGAGTCTAGAGTTTGAGAGAAGAGCAGTTTTTAATACAGGATTGAGAACTGGCTTGATAGGTGATACCAGAGAGTGGGCTGAACTTTGCTCTCATTCTGAGATGACTCAGTGCCTTTAACCAGAATCAGAAAGTGATTCATGGTGGCCAGGCTTCAGAAGGTGAAAATCACAGCTGGTGAAATCACACAGTGGGCTGTACCTCAGGGACCAGGCTAGGAAAAGTTCTGTTGTTAGAACTGCAGAAATATGGGTGGGTTTCTTAAATGTGAGACATCAAAGCATTCAGCTCAGATAATAGCAAAGAAACATAGTAAGGAACTGCAAAAAAAAAAAAAAAAGAGCAGTTTTGACATAGCCTGTTGTAGCATGCTGGTTAATTCCTACGTGCAGAGCTCTCATGTAGAAGGACTGGAAAACAGGTCCTGACAACTGTCCAGCTGTGCAAGCCTCCCTTGCTCTCACTTCCCAGTAAAATTCTTAGAATGGCACAACAGGACATTATTTGGTTTCTAGATTCTGTAGAGCAGGACAAGAACATATAGGAAATCAGCATGAGTTTGTATTTGTTGTTAGATCCAACTTTTAGATGATGAGGGTTTTTTGTTTACAAACAGTCTGCTGAGGTCACTATTGCATAAATAACAAGGATAGTTCTGTTCTCAAAAGCTAATAATTTGCTACCAAAAAGCATTTTGGAGCTTTGAAAACAATCTGTTCTCTGTGTGGAATGGATTTGTTTCCACTTTACCTACATATAATGAGTAGTGGTAAAGGGAATTGGTTCAGTTTTGTCCACAAGCAGCTATTCCTGATCTACCTGATGTTCAGTAATTGGTCGTAGCATTCAAAGTATCCTCAGAGTCCAGGACATGTTGGATTTCACTGGACAATGACTTTGTCTTTTAAACTGCAGGAGAAAGTAGAGGGACTAGTTTGCCTTTCAAATAGGTAACCCAGTGGCAATGTGTTTTTAGCTAGTAACTTGTGACAGCTGTTGAGGACTTTATACCTGGATTGGTCTCACTTTTATGATTACTTATCAGTTTTAATTTTATGCTTAGAGACCTGGTTGTTCTTATCAAATGGTAATTTACAATGCCTCTGGGAAGTGCCTGATTCAGCAGTAGCTTGGGTCCTCACAGTTAATTTATTTGACCTTTAAAAGAGTTGTGATGCTGCACACACACCTTTTGCTATGGCAATGCTGCCAACTGATTCAACAACAGCATTTCTACACTGTGGCACATTGTTTGTATCTTAAAGCCTTGAAAAGTGGTAAAACTGCAGGAGGACAGGAGTGGAAGTTCCTTGCCTGCTTTTCCAGACTCAAGCCTGTGAGAGTCTCGTAGAAAATACCTCCAATTCATTTTCAACACCTTCTTCACCACATTTTGATTTTATGTCAGGGAAATGAAATGCTAAAAATTTTGGGATGAGTAATACTTCCCCGCACTTCATAAAGAAGCCATCAGAGGATAAGATTCTTGTTCATATTGTTTTCATCACTCTCATGATTGCCTCATTTAGTACTACATCTTTCTCAGTGCCTGTGTTGCTGCACTAATAACATCAGCATGTTGCAGTCACTGCTCCTTCAAAGACTAGTAGTAATTTAACAATTTACTCTAGCAGAGCTGAAGGTGGCCTATTTATACTTTTATATAATGAATTGCAGAATACATTTAACTTGTCATGTCCTTTCAGCTCCTTTTTCTGCCAAGTATGGATTTGCTGCTCCAGACAAGCCTTGCCCAAGCTCAGCACAGTAGAACACAGGTGTTTTTCTATGTTGTGTAGAAGGCCAGACATGTTCACCAGCTATCACAACATAGAAAGAGGAGCAGCCCTGAACTGGTATCAATGCTGCTTCACTACCTGCTAGCAAAATAATACCTCAATCTGCCACATAATGGACCAGTATCTCATTTCACCAAAAAAGATAATTCTCATAATTGATGTCCTTCAACATAATATTAATCATGCTGTATATGCAATATAAAGTATATGGTGCTGATCTATTCCCAAGAAGTCTGACACTGTGCTAATAAAACCTTTAGGGTTAAAAAAAAAAATTGCTTCAATTCTGCATGAAACTCCTCGGTCACACTTAGAAAGCCGTAGAGTACCTTGGCTTCCTTGATGTTAGTAGTATAAGGCATCACGTGTCTAATCTTAATTTATGTTGTAGAGCTCTATTTTATGTAAAGTATTTGGCTTTTAATAGTATGGTCATTACATTTAATTGAATTGATCTTTGGCTAATGAAAAATATAAGGGAAAACTTTTCATCTCATGTCAAACTATTTGATATTCTCTGCAATGAAAGACCATTAAAAAAATGGAGCAAGATACTGCTGAGTTATGATAGGCAGGATCAAAATTGTTAGCTGCACTGAATAGCAGAATTTGAAGAGCAGGATCTGAATAAAAACACAGGCTTTTAGAGAATAAAACTATTAATGCTGAAATACCTCTACCAAAGCCTCTTCTGGTAGTCCTCTGTCCTAGATTATCCTTACAATTTTGGGTTAACTAATGTCATTTTTTGCCTCCAGGTTTTCCCTATCTCTTATGTAGGAATTATTGTAAATGACATGGAGAGAGAAACTCCATATCCATATGCTATCTAGTTACTCTCTAGATAATAGCAGTTAAGTACTGTCATTGATCTTACATGGCAAAAATATGCTTCTGATACTAATTTGCGCTTTGTTTCAATGCAATATAATTTTTAGGGTTTTTCATTGGTTTTGAGCTGCTTGAATTAATTTGAAATTTTTATTCTGCTTTGTGTAAATTCTCTTCTTGTTACTATGCAGTCTCTTGCCAAAGTACATTTTGTTAGCACAATTGGAGGTTTGTTTTCTTAAATTCTAAATCAGTTTTGTGGGACTATCTACATGGTGGTGACTCCGTAAGTGCTGCTTTTCTCTGTTAATTGTGACCCCATTCCCTCAGATATTTGAAGGGCATTGTGCTGCTTCAAAGGCAGACTTCATGTGGCATCTTAGTCCCAGACATTTGCTATTTGTCTCGCTGGCTGCTCAGGCAAGCAGTGGTGTATATCTGTTTCCTTAGATATGTCAGTTCAGGTCAATTGCTCTTTCCTACTCAAATCCCTCTTTCAGCGTTCTTGAACTTTCTCTATTTTCTATTCTAAGTCTAT
Source organism: Anomalospiza imberbis (assembly GCF_031753505.1). Taxonomy (NCBI): domain Eukaryota; kingdom Metazoa; phylum Chordata; class Aves; order Passeriformes; family Viduidae; genus Anomalospiza; species Anomalospiza imberbis. Next base: position 8,052,048 of record NC_089688.1, on the reverse strand, counting down.
GCTCAATTAACTTTATATAAGTGTGGCTCTCGGGACTCAGTGGTGTTACATAGGCTTGCGAAGTTAGCGGCTGTAGGCTGGAACCTCAAATTTCTCCTGGGCACTTTTGACAGAATTTCTCCCTGGGAGAATTCTATGAATGGCTTTGTTTCAGCAGTAGGGAATGTTTTGGTTTTTTTGGAGATGAAAGTAGCTGAGGTTTTCAAGTATTCTGAATTATGACATTTGAAAAAACTACACCAGTACATTTTAACTTTGTGGATAGTATGCCCCTAGACCAACCTTAAAGATGACAATCAATTCACTCACCTGGGAAATGGCAAACTGAGGGGATCACAGGTTAAACCTTGCACTCTGGGACTTTAACAAAATTGTTCCATGTGGGACAAAACTATCCTAATCACCTTTGGCTGGGATCCAGCATTATATGAAACAATTCTTTGGATCTGGTATCTCTGGTGAATTCAAGAACCACCAGAGGGTTCTTTGATTCTCTTTATCTATGTACCTCATATCCTGGATGTACCAAACCCTTCCCATGAAAAATTGTTTTGCTTAGAAATACTAAAAAAATCCCTGCCCTTTTATCTATTTCTCATTTAACAGTCTTCACTGAGAAGGAATAAATGTTTCTAGGAAACAATTTATATTTCCCGTGAAAGGGTCTCTGTAGATTACAATAAGTTTGCAGCAGTAGTTCTGTTGCCTTAGATCTAGTTTTGTTTCTAATTTTCCCTTTTGTTGGCTATCATTATCTTCAATATTCACAGCTGCATCCTGTGAATCCTTCATCCTTTCTGATCTTTCATCCTTTCTGTATGAACTGAATCCTCCATCACAGTAGCAGTTGTCTTGTTCTCCCTTGATATTCTTCCAGCCTGTCTAACTCTTGTTCAGACAAATGCTAAGCACGGTGTTAAGACCATACATTCTTCTCAGCTGTGTTGAGGCTGCTCTGTCCAGCCCATGCCATGAGATGTGGAGTCCAGGACCACACTGGTACTTGTGCAGCAGTACTGTTTCACAAGCTCATCATCATTTGCATCTCATTGTCACCCTGCACAACTTGTTAATTGATTTCTGTGTTTGTTTCTTCAGTTGAAATAAGCCTATTTCCCATTTTTCTGTCCCATAAGTATTCACTTCTACTTATGCAAGATGCATATTATTGTTTCATATTGGAGTTCTTACCACTCCTACATATTTTTCTCACTGTTTGATACAATTTGATATATTTTCAGCACTCTCCAGTTTTTAGATATCTTTGCATCTTAGACATTTCAATATTAGTAATTTTCTATTTCCTGTTCCAAAACAGTAAAAAAGCTATTAAGTCACGAAGATCTTAATATTGACTTGCTCTGAGCTATTCAGAACTTTTCTTCTCATCTTGATACATCATTCTCCATTGTTCCATACAAGCTAATTGGTAAATCATGTGGTACTGTCTTTTTTCAGGAGACAGATTGCCCTAGGTGAGGGTTCATAAGACCTTGTATGAAATAAACCTAAGATTCAGATACAAGCATAATGTCCTCTTCATTTCAGCTACCTATTAATTCTGCAGTACTATTGAAAAAGCAGTCCGGTTTCTCCGGAATGACTGGTAATTTTTCAGTCTTGCTGCCTCATGCTCATCTTCCTGTGATTCTCTGGAGAAATTTTATTATCATCCATATAGCACCATAAATTTGCAAAAAAATTGCACTAAAATTGGAATAAATGGAATTCTTCTCCCTGAAGGTGTTGCATTCCTAAAGACTCATTAAAGCATCAACAGCCACATCTGTGTCCTTTGCCATCCTGGACACTTTCTTTGGATTGTGTAACCTTAGCTCCAACAAGTTGCTCAATCAAAGTTTTTGGGTTTTGGTACAATAGAAAATGTATACCCTGGATAGATTGTAGCCATTTCAAACATTAATATACATCTGCTGAGAATTATCTTTTTTATTTCTTATGTGAATCATGTTCTTCCTGAAAAGTAGACCATGTTTAGGATGGTGTCATACCTAAAATTGTGTTAGATAGCGGTGACATACATTATTTGGACTGTAACTACTGCATTGTAAGCTAAAATAGTGTAGATAATCACGTTCAATACTGTAATAGAAACACTGAGCACTTTATTTGCTAATGTCTGTTTTCAACTGAATTTACTAGTAGTTTGGGATAATTTGCATCTCCATTTGGTTGGGCCTGTGACAGGCATTTGTTTTGACTGTGTTTTGAGTAAGTGTCTTTGTTTCATCCTGTGTTGCTTGTGGAGGGTGAAAACAATCTTAAAATTGTTATTTTCTCTCTCCAAACCTTTCCTTGCAGTTCTAGTTGAAAATGCAGTAAATATTGACTAAAATTGGAAGCATGTTTTGAGTCAGAATTTTCCAAAAGATTACCTTCTTGCCTGAATTCTACATTTGTTTCCTCTGGGTAGCCTTTACTGGATGGTTTAGCTCCTGCTGTATAGCTAGAGCTAGAGGATTCCCAGCAACAGGGCTGTTTCAGAAAGAAAAGTGAGGATGCTTTAAGTTGAAAATCTTTCATAAAGCAGCTGATTTCAAAGCTTGAACTCACATAACCAGGTAACTTGAGAATCAAAAAATGCCACTCAGACTGCCATTAAATGCATGTTCCAGAGACCATTGATTTTTTTTTTAACACATCCTGCAAGTGCTGATTCTGCAAGCAGTTGTTTCTCATAATCAGATCTAAAAGCCCTTTATCTCCTATCAGCTGATGGTTGTGCTATAACCTTTGGCTCCAGACTTCTGGCAGGAAATTTGTACATATTTCTACAAAGAATGAAACTCTAATGGCCTTAACAGCAGTACTCATGGTGTGTAACCGTGCTGGAAATTAGTTTCTCAGGCACTGATCTTGGCAGGTCAGCTGTCACAAATTGATATACATATCTGTAAATACATCAGTTCTATAAACAACATTCTGTCTGCAAGAAGAGGAAGATAAAATTGGCACAGTTCTTAACAAATGAAGTGTTCCAAAGCACAAGTATACACAGGGAAAATCCCTTCTGGAAATGGTTTCCTTATGTTCCATTTATGATTTGTATCTCTATAGTTTGCTTTTAAGAAGCTGAAAATTTTGTACTCTGGAGTACTATTCTGAAGCAAAATATGCTCCTTCTCCTTGCACTTACCCCTGCTGCATAGAAGGAGAATCTTTGTCTGCTTCTCTTTGAAAAAAAAAAAAAATACATGGGTTTACACTGTCTTGTCTCCAGTATTTCAGTATTTTTTGGAACTCTTCAAGGTAGTGCAGAATATGAAACAGAGTATTTGGGAAGTCTAGAGCCCGTGTATGAAATCAGATTTTGAAAGGTACATGTGTAGGAGAAAAAAATTGGTGTGTCAGTCTACCAGCGATGAAGTAATAACTTGAATGTGTTACATTTCCCGTATTTAACAACCATTTAATCATCACTTGTAGATTTTGCAAGCCGTTTTGGCAAAAATCTTGATCATATGCTTAGAATAAGCAAAGAAAGCTTAAACAGTAAGCTTTCTTTACAGATTTGAGACCCAATAGATGCTATACACACCTACACTGATCTTTGAAGTCTGTTGAACCATGTTGATTGATGTCAAAGGAAAGATCTGTCCACTTGGTTTGGCAGTAGCAAGGCCTGAGAAACATCTAGAAATATCTCAGAGCAAGCATCTAAATTCAAATTCAAAAGATACCATGGCTACAGTTATTTAGCTGCCTGTGTTGCTGCAGACACTTGATGTGCAGACACTCCTCTGTCACTCCAAACTGCCATCACAGGAGGAGAGTGTTCAATCGGAGGTATTTCAGCTTCCAGGAGTGTCATTAGAAAGCTGAAAATTATTCATACATTCTCCTCCTCCATCCTCCAGGTCATCTGGATAAAATGAGGTTTACCTTAAGTCTTTCCTCTCCTACATCTCAGCTTTCAAGATTTAGTGACTGTGCAATAATTTTCATCAGTTGTGATAGTTCCTGAATATTCACTGAATGTCTTGTTCTTTTCTAGTTCCCTGTTTATCAGTTTAATGCAACAAACCAGAAATAAAACTATACAGATCTCCTCCATCACACTTTATTTGCTGATTTGATTTGTGAGGCTTTAGGATAAAACTGAAGTCATAGAAATAAATCATGTAAGACATCTAGCCATAGGCATTTTCAGTGAAATAAGTTATTTCCAAGAAGATTTTGACTTGTTACATGAAAATTAGCTTCTGGCAGGAGAAATCCATATTTCACAGATCTTGGACTGTGTTTAATTTCTACAGGGCATGCCTTCAGCTAACAGCACTGCTTCCAAATATGTGAGTATAGTATTGGTGTTTAAGAGAACAGCTAAAAAAAAAAAAAGAAGAAAACAGTTTCTACTTGATACTATTTATGCCTCTTCTGAACAAAATGACACTGTGGATTCTGTTTGAAGGCAAAAGGAGTCTGACTGTTGCTGCTCAGGAGCATATTTAGTTTGAATAATCCAAAGGTCACTAAAAATTGACTTTTCCATTGAACCTGTTCTATTGAATTGGACTGTATTTCTCTTCAGGAAAATGCAGTAAAATTAATTTTTAAAATGATACATTTAATTGAAAAATAAAATATTTAGATGCAGTATTCCAGGGAGATATCCTGAAAACATGCGTATGGCACATTTGGTAGATATGAGATACTTGTTCATCAGGAGTTCAAGAGGCTGTAATTGTTTTAGACATCAGGTAGAATTAGGACAAGAACAAAGAAAACAGGACTTGAGGACAGGAGCTGAAGAAAATGCGAGTTGAGACAGTTTGACTCCATAGAACCTGTGTCAAGAATTTTTGACTGTAGGTGAGCTAAAACACTGTGGAAAAAAAAGCTGGTCTTTGATAAAGATAGGGTATTTGAAAATAGGGATCTGAGCAGAGGGGGAAATCTAGGATACTGCAACCACAGGTAATCCTGAGGACTCTCAAGCAATAAAAACTTACTGAGGAGAAGTATAATGTCAGAGTGAACTAAGGGAAATGATATGATAAATACTACAGATAATAGAGCATTTATATTGCACCCATCAATGAACATACATTCAGGCAAGGTATGTGTTTATGTCTGTCCTCTGAATCACACTCATTCTGATGCTGCATTAAGGAAAGACACGCACCTCTCAACCTCCCTCTATCAGTTCTGGATTTGGTCAAGCTGCTGTTAAACATTTTGTAAATGCTGAAGGATTCCTGCCTGGCAGTGCTTCAGACTTGGTGCTTTGTGTTCCAGTTGGCGACGTGGGACTCTGAGAAAGGACTGAACGGCAGCCTCCAAGAGCGACGTCTGGGCAACGACTTACAGGGAGTGACTCTCAAAGTGGTGACTGTCTTGGTATGATCCTTTCTGAGTTCAGGAAACAAAATGCTCAAAATAAAAAGGATCTGACTGAATATTTTGGGCACTTCCTGCAGTGTTTTCCCCTATCATTTTCAGTTCTGTACTTTTGGATGATCAATTACATAACAAGGAAGATAGATGATGGCCCTTTATTGTTTTATGTGAAGCTGTGCACTGTCCGTGATACAGAATATTTGTTTGCTTACTTATGCTATTTTTCTGCATTGTAATTTCTACCAGGCATAGAACCAGCACAGGGTCTGAGTGCACAGGGGTGCATTCCAGATGCCATCCTCAAGCTTGGATAGGCAGTTTTCAGCATTTCATGGATTTTAAGATCAGATGGGCCAATTATGATAATCTAATCTTGGCTCTTGTACACTGCAGGCTGTAAAATTTAATCAAGTGTTTCCTGCATCAAGCTCATAAATTCCCATTGAAATAAACTATATCTTTTAGAAAGGTGTCATCTTTCCAAAAAAATCATTATGCTTTTGGGACTACTGTCTGTTAAACTCTGGAGTGGTAAAGAGCTCCTGTCAGCCAACTGCTACATTAAGGGCAAATTAGGGCTTGAATTCATTCCTGGCTAAGATATTGTAGTCTACAGATTGCAGCATATAGAGCCCTTTTTTTGTTGTTTTCAATTCTATTTTTCTGAATCCTGGTAAAAATAGGCAGTACCTAAGAGTACATATGTACATGAAGGCACTCCCTCCAGCCCCGAATTTTCTTTCCTCGATTTATGCTGTAGCTAGTGTGAGAGGTCACAGTACCAGGCTACCAAGGCAGCCAACTGCAGTGGCTGTGCCACCAAAATCCCTGGAATCTGTGGGAGAGCAAGACACCCATCCCCAGCAGAAACCATTCCACAAAATGCTGCATTTCCTTGGTTCCAAATCAGACTTCTTAAACTAAAATACTCCAGAAACCAGTACACATGAAAGTTATTATTTGAATTTTCACAATTTTAAATGTTCACAGAATTTCAGTGGTTTTAGTTCATGCTTTAGTATGTGTCCTGGATAAAAGATGAGGCCTTGTATGTAAAAGATGACTTCCTAAATCTGAGGTTGAATTTCTTCTGGAGTCTCTGCTTCTTCTCAAGAACTATGGAAAAACCAAGGCTATGCATAGGACTCAAGTGCTGAGGCAGTGGTGTCTGGTAAGGAAGCTTCAAAATATCCCATATGACCTACAATTTTTGCCTCAGAAGATTATGGGTATCTCAAAATCTTTGCCAAGTTGTCCAGAATTAACTCAGAAAATACCCTTTTGCTCAGAGAAGTAAACTAAAAATCTTGTTTCAAGTGTCAGTTAAGATATTGTTTTGTTCTCAGGAAGAACCTTTTGTGATGGTGGCAGAGAACATCCTTGGGCAGCCAAAACGATATAAAGGATTTTCCATTGATGTCCTGGATGCACTGGCCAAGAATCTAGGCTTCAAGTATGAGATATATCAAGCTCCTGATGGCAAGTATGGACACCAGCTCCAAAACAGCTCCTGGAATGGCATGATTGGAGAGCTCATTAACAAGGTACACAGAGAAGAAGCTGCATTTTAAAAAATTACAGGAGAATGAATTAGGATGAAGGGATTAGTGCAGAATGCTTCTGAGCTATGGAGGGTTTAAGTAAGATAATTTAAGACTCTGTGTGCAGGATAGGAACTAGAGAGTCTCTTGTTTTATTTGCTTCCTGCTGCTCTCAACATAAATTATATTGGTGTAAATCTGTGTGTTTACATTGCTATAATGATAGAGGTCATGTTTGTGTGAGAGGGAATGACTGTAGAAAATAGAGGAAAAAATAAGGTATTCTCCTTAAAATATAAACTACTAGTGTTTTGGGTTTTTTGTCATTTTGTCTTTGAAACTTGTTTGTAGATGGGACTTTCTGTCATTCTGTGACAATATGTTTAATAAAGAACAAGTAATGACAATGAGTTTGACTCCCAAACAGGAAAACTAGCCCCAGTAACAGGGGATCAGAATTTAAGCTGGTCTCAAGATTATTCATTCACTTAAAACTGAGAGGACCAAATTTCTTAATTACAGTATTGCAAATCCAGGAGTAAGTTAATTGAACTCCATTTAAGTAAATGGATAGAGTTTATAGGTTGGTAGAGAATGAAATGAGTGTATTAGGTTCATGTTCTTGCAACCTGACATGGGACAAGCTTCTTCTTAATCAAGAAGAATCAAAGGAATTATTATTCCATGTTGCTGCTTTTGTAGAAAAGGTTGCTCTTCTTCAGTGGAGGTTATTACTGAAAGTGAAAGCTTTCTCATTATCTTGTAAATAGGTGGCTCAGTATCTGTAAGGAGATGTTTAGGAAGAAATAGAAGCAATTAAAGCCATTGCAAACGTGTGTGATAATGGGATGTTCTTGGCTGGTTCAAGGGAGTATAAAGAATTTTTAACTTATTTTGCATTGACATAAACTGTTTGAATTTAATGGATTTAAAAATAAGATAAGAACTCCTGTTAAATTTCTTTGGAAATTGCTTTCTTTGAAGCAATAAAATATCTATTATGTTATTTTTAAATGGTATTTCTGCTACCATTTGTTCCACAGACTCCAAAGGGTTTCAAAGCAAACCTCCCTCGTCTAATATTTGCTTTACATTCCCAACACAATTAGAGATAGGAAACTGAATGTATATTCTGATTTTTTTGAGGACGTCTCTTTTTATTAAGACAGAAAATATTGAAAATCTAATTGAAGCTCTTCAAAATCTTTGGGCATCTTATTTATTAACTCCTATCTTACCCTTCATCAAGTGTGCATACTCTTTAAGGATTACCTACATGCAAAAGTCTCTTGTTTTAAATATTGAAGTCAAAGCAGTTTCAGGAACAAAGTTACCTTTGTGCATTCTTCCTGTTATGAGCTTTTCCCATCACTTTATTCATTTTAAAAAACAAACAAAATCTTCTCCCCAGTTGTCCTATGAAATCTCTTCATGAATATGGAAAGTTCACAATTCTGCAGGGAGAAAAACAAACATTAGCTCTTCCCACCCTGCTATCAAATACACAAGCTAAATAAATGGTGTTCTTTATTGCTTGCAGTGCTCTGGGTTAATATGCTTTGGAGTTTTAGGCCTTTGGAAAACAAGTGAGGGATAAAGGTTAAATAAGCTACCCTTCTTCCAGAGAGGAGTCGGGGCCATGCTCTCCGTTCAAGAGAACCTTGACAGGTTATGTTTCATTACCCTTCTTTGGACCAGTGCAATTAACTAATGTTTAAATGGTGAAAGTGATTCTGGTTTTATTTTTATATAGAATTTATATAAATGCATCTAAATGTTTTAAGCTATAGAAGGAAAGGCATGGAGTCACTTGGTTCTTAAAAAGCTTCTCCTTAAGGCTCCTGCTGAACAAACTCCTGGTGGCAGGGAGCGATGTGACGTGCTGCATTTGTCTTGCAGAGAGCAGACCTGGCCATCTCAGCCATCACCATAACACCCGAGCGGGAGAGCGTGGTGGACTTCAGCAAGCGCTACATGGACTATTCCGTGGGGATCTTAATCAAAAAGCCCGAGGAGAAGATCAACATCTTCTCTCTCTTCGCTCCTTTCGACTTTGCGGTGTGGGCCTGCATTGCCGCGGCCATCCCGATCGTAGGGGTGCTGATCTTTGTGCTGAACCGCATCCAGGCGGTGCGGGCGCAGAGCGCGGCGCAGCCGAGCCCCTCCGTGTCCTCCACCCTCCACAGTGCCATCTGGGTCGTGTACGGAGCCTTCGTGCAGCAAGGTACTGACCCGGCAGCACCACTGACTGCTCCGCGTGGCGCAGCTCAGCCCTGCCCGCAATGGGCTAAGGGTGCAACAGAAGGCCTCTGTGGGCAAGTATTATGTTTCATTAGCCCAGCTGAGCAAAGGAGGCAAGTTTGGGGCTTTATGACTTTTTTTATACCTTTTCTGTCTTTTGGTAAGTCCAGAAAAAGCACTGGCAGGCCTTTGCCCTTTGGGAAAATTGTTACACTGGAAATAAACCACAGAGCTGCTTGGTGCAGAACTGCAACACTTCTTCAGCTCTGAAACTAGCATCTTTTTAATTGTTTAATGTATAAATGGAAATAGAAATGTTCAACCTCCTGTGTCCACCAGAGCAGTGAAGTGCATTTTGATGAAAAAATGCATGACTCAGAAATGTATATGTTTTTGAACTCATGTGAGATGGTTTGTCTCTTGGTTGTTTAAACTGAGTATGTAACTAACTTTACACTCAGGAATCTCCAGGCATAGGACCAATCCTACTGAATTCAGTAGTACTGCTGCCATTAATAAAGTCATTTTTGTAACTAATTGTTTAAAAAATCTGTCCACACAGGTTTTGTGCTATATCTAGAATGTTAGTTGTATTCTTGGAAGGTAGGTTTTATTGAATGCTGACATACGGGTAAAGTTGTTACCCATACTTTTTTTTTACCTTTTTTTAAATTGTGATTGCAAGCTTCTAAAGCTTCAGCTGGAAAATCCATCCTATTGCTATGAATCTTGGTCCCTCATCTCATTAAGGTGGCAGCCTTGATGGGTTTAAGTGCAGTAAAATATAATCAGCACAAACATATGCTGAAGTAGAACCAAATCTATAATAAGGTTTAGTCTCCAATGGTACTCAAGCATAACTGTGCTTGAAGACTACTGGAAAGAAATCTTCACATGATTTGAAGTCTTGTAAAGGGTAACAAGTAGTGACACTAATGCTTCAGTCTTTGCAGATTTAAATACAACAAAGATAGCACACAAACCATTAAGCAGTTGTGTGGGGCTTTTTTTCCAATTCTGAGAGGGTAATTGAAAACAGAATATTACTGTATTCTGAACACTGTAATGATTTAATTCCTGCATATTAGTTATGCTTCACCATTCAACTTTATTTACAATATTTTTCATGTTCTTTAGATTTGATCCTCAATAATTCTCAAGGGAAATATTTTGAAAGATGATTTTCTAGAACACTGTCTAGGGCAAGAGGTAGACTGGAGAAAATACTTGTGAATTATCAGCCTTAACAGGAGCAGTGCTTTTCCCACAGTGAAAGCGCAGACTGGAGGGGAAGCAGAGAGGAACTTAAAAAAGTTTAACATACATGGGCACACAGAGGGTGCTTGCAAATGGAAGCTGCTGAGAGACCCTCCATTTCTCTGTTTATTTGTAGGGGGTGAATCCACTGTCAATTCTGTGGCGATGCGCATTGTAATGGGAAGCTGGTGGCTCTTCACCCTCATTGTGTGTTCTTCCTACACAGCGAATTTAGCAGCATTTCTCACAGTATCAAGGATGGATAATCCCATAAGGTAAGAGCCTCTTCTTAACATGAAGCTGAAAACCTGGATTTCACAGGAAGGTATTATCCATTTCAGTGCTCATTCTTGCAAGAAGGAGATAACTCTCTAATAAAATACTCTGCTTATTTGCAGTGGCTGTTTTTCTCTCCTCTCTCCCTCTTCACCTTCACTCCAACAGCCCTCAAGCAGTTCTGTTGCAGGGGACAATGGCACTTTAGTTCTGTATTTTTCCAGAAGAGAAGTCTCTCATGTCTTGCTGGTTGGTTGGTTGTAATTTGTGTGTGTGTGCGCAACTTGGAGTTTTTTTTCCTGTGAGTTTAAAGGCTGATGCTTTTCATCTTTTTTCTCACAAAATATGGACAAAATTTCCACCTTCACGCTGGTGTGGAGTGCTGGGAGGGCCGTTGAAATGTCACACTCAGTGCTGACAAGGTTAGAGCTTGATATCTCATGTTTGTTGTGGCAGTGATGGAGTGGAACAGTAGCAGTGCAGCACAGGCTCTTCTAGAAAGTGCTGAGCCAAGGATTTCAGGTGTTAGAGAGTGGCACAGTTCAGCTACTGCTGTCATTTGGGATTGCATTGGAAAAACTGGCACTGTATGTTTGTGTTCTCTTCCTGAAACAGAAGAATTGTCATTGAGGTGAGGCTGGCATTTGTGGTTTCTGCACAGAAGGACATAAGTCCATTTCTTCTAAACATGAGTTCAACAGAATTTCCAATTTTTAGCTTGCCAATGTTCATTTGCAGATAATGCAATGCTTTGTGTGGATATATCATCATCATCATCATCATTATACCAGGCCAAAACCTTAACAGACTTTGGTATTAAATTCACTTTCTGTTTGGCCATAATAAATGGGCCTTAACAGTAACACAATTAAGTACTCCAAGTAATTTCTGGAAATAACATGAGAAACCATGTAGAATAAAACTATCCATGTATGATGCCTGGATGTACTGGGAATAAGGTTAAACTCAGTGAATAAATTGCTCTTGAAAAGCAAGACACAAATAGCTATCCAGAAAGCTTGACTAATGATATTCTTAAAATATTCTGAAGGTTCTATTTCTTTCACTGAAGAAGAAATCTTCTGTTTGGTCTAATAAGCACTTTCCAAAACTCAGCAAAGTTCAGAGGAGGACAAAAGTTGGAGTGTAATTACATGAGGAATCTCCAAAAAAAGAGGTTTAAGAGCAGAACTATGGATTTTTAGAGGAGGCCTTTGAGTATGAGCTGTTACAACATTTACAAGGGATTTTAAATCCCCTTCTTATTGAAATGAAAGGACATTGCTAAGAATCTTGAGGAGATAAGTTATTTGGGTAAAGGAACTGCTCAGAATCGTTTCACAGGTATTGAACTCAGGCAGCCTTCTACTGCTAGAGATGGCACCTGGAGAATAGTAATGAAATGCCTTTCTATACCTAATGGTAGCTGCCACTTCCCAGGTCCCTTTATCACATCCCCTTACACAAGTTGAGGATGTAGATGTAAGAAGACATCAGCAGAGTAATTCAGGTGCCAGAACGTAAATGCCAAAAAAAAATTAAGTTGCCAGAAGTTTCACTGACCGTGTTCCACCTACTTGGCAATAGGGGCAGGGATCTCTAGTGGGTGTTGTCAGCCACAGTCTGGATAGTTCATACTGCCTGAGGTGCCAAAAGTGGTCCTGTGGCTGTGGCTGAGGCTCCCAAATAATTCCTAATGTGCCTTGGTGAGAGGAGGTGGGGTAAAGAAATTGTCTCTCTGGAAACTCTTGTTGAACCTTCATCCATCTCTGAGCTACAATTTTCATGTCCCCACTCTTTAGACAAAACAGCTTATAAAATAATTTGTCAGATTTAGAACAAGTATTTTTTTTTTCTGAGAAAGTAAATGACTGCCTTTCATGAATTAATCATGGCCTTGTGCCTCAGCTTCCCATTCTAACTGGCTTCACATCATATGATGTGCAGTGGATGTTTTTGCCTAACTCTGCTACTCAGCTTGCCTGCATTCTGTCTTTCATGAAGCCAGAAAGGAGTATTTATGTGAAATCAATTTTTCCCACCCGAAGAGCCACAATGAGGTAGAGCAGAATATTTGCTCACCAGCTGAGAACTACCAAATCTATCTGTGTACACTTCCATTGTTAAGAGAAAACCACCCCCATCCTTTCAGTAAATGTCTGCTGTTATCTCTCCCTCCATAGAGAAGTCCTCTGGTGTTCAGTGCTGCTGCCTCCAAATTGCCAGCAGGAGAGAAATAAGTATTATGATGCTGCAGTAGCTGCAGCATAGTTAAGATTTTCATTACAAGACTGATTTTCTTCCCAAGCCCTCTCTAAAATGCCTAATAGAAATTGTCTCAGCATCAAATTTGGCATGTGTGGTCTGTGACTAGTGAAATAGAAGTGTTTGATTGAATAACTAGGTGTCAATCAACCCAGTGATCACTGCCTCCACAATTTCACTGCAAAACAAGTGTGTCATAAAAATCATAAACAATATTTATTGGAAGGGGCTTGGTGAGAGGTTCACTGAAGCGATGTCGAACTGTTGGAAGGCAGATTTTTAGAATTATCATGTCAGATGAAAGCCTGCTGATAAGGGAATACTGCTTTTTGGTTTTTATATCTGGCATTGGCAAGTCTCACAAGGCTATTCCACCCTGCTGTGAGTTTCAGAGGCTTCCTGTGGCTCATAGAAAGGTGAAATACCCAGTGTAGGAGGAATGGCAGAAAGCAGCTTTGATCTGCCACCTCTGTTTGTTTCCTGACAGTTACTTTGTAAATCCCAAACAGGATTTTTTTGTCCAGGTGTCTAGATCCCAAGTAAAGACGTGCTTAACTTGGAAAGAAAAACTATTCTTCTCCTAGGATTTTCTGAAAATGTCAAGGCCTTCATCTCAAGTGTGCTAACAAGAAGAGGCACTGGTTTTCTGGTCTGGCGTGACAGCACGTGCTTCCTTGCTCCTCATGTGTCCTGTGTGCCCATCATTCATCCTGGTGTCACGTGTTGGTGGGATGGGTTCAAATGTGGAGTTTGAGACTCACATGAAAACCTCTATCCCCTCAGGAGATCAAAGCTGACAGGAAGTATGGTGGACCTTTCTTGGCTGCCCTCAGTTTTTCAGTTGCAGTGCTTCTGCTCTCTGTTGATTTTTAATTCTGCTTCCTAATCCCTTTATCCGAATTGCCTCCTGCACTTCTCATCTTCTCTGTGCCCCATCTCCCAACCAGGGAACAAAGGCAATGTCATGGTTATCTCAGGATTTCTGTGTGTGTGGAGATCCACAGGCAGGGCAGTGACACATCAAGCAGATATCCTGACCCCTTATGGGCAGAGGAGAGAGGTGTTACCTAGTTCAGTATGAAAAAGGGAAGGTAACTACTGGTGGCAACTGCTTTGGAGCTCAGGTTAGGAAGCTGGGATCTATGTTCTAATTTTGTAAATAATCAATTTTCAATTTTTGTTTTTAATAAGAAATCTAGGTAATGTTTAGAACCTGTGTTAATCCTCGACAAACTCATTTAAGTTTAAACCCAAATGATTTGCATTTACTATTTTAATATTTGCCTTCAGTACTGTGTGCAGCTGAGTCTTCTGATGGGTCAGTCTACCAAGTAATGCAGAATTATTACATGCGAGCTTGTTCCTTCTTTTGTCTTATTACATTTTCAAACAGCTCTTGGATCTGCTGTCTGACCTTCCATTTGTAATTATGAGTTTAATTAGCAGTGACTTACATTCCAGCTTCATTTCTTGTTAACAAGCAGACTACATGCAGTTCAATAGCTGCACAGATATTCTGAAACTCAGGTTTAGGAGAGCTTGTCTGACAAGAAGCTAAGAATCACGCAAGAAAAGTAGGACATGAAAAAGGTATTCTATTTTCAAATTCAAAAGAGTTTAAATTTTTTATTAAATTGATCCTCAAATTTGAACATGCTATGGATGCCTTGAGAGACATCTGTGCTATATGCATTCATGAACTGCATACAATGCATAATTTATCTGCTTTAAGATCTCAGCTGTTGCTTCATGATTTCAGATTTACTTATTTGTATTTTAATCCCCTTATTTCTTGTGTTTTGGTGGCTGCTGAAGATTTAGAGCAGTTTAGTTGGGGTGATAGGCCAGCACTTGGAAGACTTGGGTGCAAATTCTTTTTCTACCACAAGCTTTGTTTGATCTTGGCAAGCTTAACCTCCTCTCTGTCTTTGTTCTCTTTCTGTATAACACAGTACTATTTTCTTACATGGTATATTGTCAGTTTAGCTGTTTTAAAGATGATGGCCATAAATGACCATATTATAGTAGCACTGCAGGTATCAAAACCAGATGTATTTTCTGGGTTGCATACAAAACAAAAGCAATCTCAAAATATATTATAATAAAATGAAAATGTACTTGGAAGATGCCAGCCAGAAGGAAATTTGCAAACATTTCATCCGCTGTAGTTAAGTGGATTTGATAGGGTTGGTGGCAAGAACCCTCTGTATTCACAGCAGTTTTATCTTGAAATTCCTCATGTTTGAAAACAGCCTTTCTCTTGTTAATATCAGATGTGTCTTTTTAAATATTTCATTGGATTTTCTTTTGTTATGTTTAATTTGTACTATGTTTTGCAATGTCTGCGCAGCACCTCAGGCATGTTGGCAGGAGGCACGTATGAATGAGCATGATAAAAAAAAAATTATTGTGATTATCATTAAAGGCCTGTGAGCAAAAGCTTCAATCATTAAATAACTAGATTAACTCCCTCCATAAAAACAAAGGCTAAAAAAGAGTATAAGAAAGATGCAAGAACTTGAAATGTTTCTTCCTTTCCAGAACATTCCCCCTCTGGAGCACAGGGGTGAATTTCCCTGGGAAAAGCTCTGTGCAGTGGGGCAGCACTGTCCTGAGCAGTGCTCAGGGGCAGAGCTTGCCAGCATTTGCCTTCAGGCTCTGCTCAGGACAAGGCACTGGGCTGCTGCCAGTGCTCCAACTCCCATTGTTTGTCTTTTCCTTTCACTCCTATTGATGGTGCTGCCCAGTGGGTGCTGCCTGGAAAGGCACAGAATCTGGAGCCTTTTCAAAAGCTTTCTGAATGCTGGCATATGTCGTTCAAGCATGGTTTAAAATGGATCCTAATTATTCCTCTAATTGAACAAGCAGGCAAGCATCTAAGTGCAAATATTTCCCAGGGACATTTTTCTGAGAAAACTGAGAATGCACAGCTGAAAATTAAGCTTGCATTCCATCTCTCCAGTTTCCATTAAAAAATGTGGTATAGATTGGAGATCAATGGCAAACCAAGAGATTTGTGATTCCACACCTCTTCAGCTTGACTTTTGAGAGATCTATATCATAGCATCTCTTCATTTGTTCTGCTTACTGAGAAGTTCTGTGACTGGGGTGGGCTGAGGCATTAAAATTCAGATGCATGCACAGTTTAGAGAAGAAAATGGTTTGGATATAACATTAGCAAAATCTACCATCTGTGCAGGTAATAAAATCTTTATTATTTTTTTTTTCTTTTGCTTTGAAAGGAGAAAAATCTAGCAAGAGTAGCAGCCCTCAGGACAGCCCATCAAAATGTACAAGGATTGGTTTAAATCTGGCATTTGGTACGCAGACTTTCCTCAGCTCGGACAGAGTCACCTTTCGGGTCAGATTGTCTCACATTAATATAGGTTATTCCCCAGCTGTCCACAGAGGAGCTGTATGCTTTCTGCATGCATTCAATCCCACTGGCCCCTGACTTACACCTTCCTTGTTGTAGGATGAGGTTTCTTTTTATTACATGGATAGCACCTATGACTTATTTTGTCAGGTTGTATTTTCTATTTGACTCCTAAGGGATAAAGAGTACACAACACAGTAATAGAAGATTTTTGCTCAATAGGATACTTAGATTTCTATTTTTTTTTCTCTAAAGAAGCTGATTTAATGTCTTATATGAACTGATAATAGCATCTAATGTAGCAGGATATTAAAAAAGGAAAATAATTATTACCATAGCAAATCAAACAGAAAGGGCCTTAAAGCTTTAGACATCTCCTAACAGCTCAATCCATCATCTCTAAAGACAAAAACAGGAGGAAGAAGAAAAACTCCATAAAGAATTCTCTTTTGGAAATAATTCTGTGTCTGAACCATTAAAGAGGTTGGCCCGTGGGGTTTTTTTCCCACGTTTTCAGGCAGATATCTTAATGACATTGTGAAGTGAAGCAGCTGCCTGCAAACCAAACCAAACCAAAACCCCTGTAAATTAATGTGTATTTTATATCATTTATCTGTACTGGTCAGAGCCATTAGTGTAACAGTGGGCCCTATTATAAAAATCATGCAAGTTCTGTTACAGGGTAATATAGTGAATATTACTGCATAGGTTTCCAAATTGCCAGAAGGTCTCTCTGAGAGCCTTCCTGAAGCCAGAACAAATAAACTGTATTCATAAGGCTACCACTAGTTAGTAAGCACTTAATCACAGTAAGTTCCTTCCTGCAAAACCAGGAGATGAAAGTCACTGTTCTCACTTATAAGAAGAAGTTGTACCTGTTTTTTTAATTACTGTCACTTCAGACAGGGCATACATAGGCTTCCAACCCTGCTAATCACTTGAAATATTTTGAGAACTGCTTCATTTGTTCATGTAAGAAGATTGTCTTCTCACCTTGCACAATTCCTCACCAACATTCCCACATGAGCAGTGGTTCTGTCATGTTTGTGCCATGATTGTTCAGTGTTAGATTTTCTCACCCACCTAACAGCAAAGGAAATTTTCCCATCTTCTGCTCTGGACACTGGAATTTCAGTCAAGGGGTGACACAAATAGCTTTCTGCAGTGACAAATCATGCAAACTAAATTTATTGGTGTTGTGAGGAGGATTTATGTTTGCTTCTTGATTCTTTTTATCTCGTGCATTTGCACAATTCCCATACATTTATAGTATGTACGGTTAGCTAGTCCAATGGCTGCACTACACTTTAAAATTTAAAGAGAATGATTTTGGTTTTCTAGGCACTGAAAGAGCTCTTGCAGAAGCTCTTGCAGCTTCTTATAATTTCTTTAATAGTTCCTCATGTTAAGATAGTTTGCATCTGTGTCTTTGATATGGTATCTTTCAGGAATTGCCAGCCCTTCTGTATCCTTTATCCTTTAAAGTAACACCCCAAGAGATTTTCTTCTCTAGTTCTTGATGTTTGTTGAGGCTGGTCTTTTGAAATGTAGTATTCTTATGTGTTAATCTTGTTTGGGTTTTTCTTCTGCCTCAGGATATTAAATTCTGACATCTTGCAAGCACTTTTAATCTGATGCTTTTCTCTTTGACATTTCCATTTAAATCTATCAGATCTAAAATAGCCACTCCCCTCATAAAAGTCTCCACAACAGAAGAGCATTCATTCTCACACCAGACACTCTTAACACCTTAACTGATATATAGGATGATACTTCATCTACTGGAAAAAAAATTGTTCCAATACATTCTAAAATATTTATTGACCATCTTGCTATGGAGTTGAAATCTGTAAACTTGCCATTTAAAGAAAGGCTTTAAAACTTGAATGTCTTTATAAAGAGATTTAGAAATTATTCCTGATGATGTAAAAACAAACCCAAACCAAACAAACCCACAAACCACACGCAAAAAAAAAAAGCCCAGCAAAACATTTTTAATCAATGCAGGTTATGGATGTTTGGGGGAGAAAAGAATTTATTTTCCTTGGGAAAAAGACACTACTGTTTATTACCATGAGTGCTATCCTCTCAGTTCTTACTTTGCAAAATATTTTCTGGTGAGAAAGAAAACTTTTCTGGAATAGTACTGTGCTGCTAAGAGAAGGGTTGCAAGTTTTCTTTCCATTTCCTGGGCTCATCTGCCTTACTGAGCAATGTTCTCTTCTTCTGCACGTGTGCTCCTTTCTAATATAATACAGGAGTGTTCCCAGACTCATCTGGAGATGAGGGAGAGAGTGGCGTTGCCTCAGAAAAGTTGTTTTGATGCAGCTGACAAAGTTTGTTGCATTACAAGAAATGTAATCACAGGCATTGAAGTTGTTTGCCTTCTAAACCATTAAAACCAGCCTGAGAGAATGTGCCACTGATTTAATTTAATTGATTTATGACTAGTCATGTCTATCTAGAGAAGAATAGAAAACCATCAGTCAGAATGGGGTGGATGTTAAATACTGTGTTTCTTACATATGGCAATACTGCAAATTTCAAACTCATATTTCAAGGTATATAATTAGGCTGCCCAATAAACTAATTAATCTCAATATAAGGAGCAGCCAGTTGTTTTTGATATGCTTTTTTTGGTGCTTTCTAGTATGAGGTTCAGTATTCAGAGAGACTTGTGTTCAGGGTGAGGAGAAGGAAAGGACAAGGGGTAAGGTCTCTCTTCCTGGTTACTTTCCTGTACATCAGGATGAGATGGGAAGTGCACCATACCCCGTGTGCTCAGTCTGGATCCTCTGAGAAGCAGGCATGTGGGCCTGCAGACTTTGAAATATGCACATGTAGTGCATGCACTTTAGACATCAATAACTGATGAATGTTATATGTGTTTTCAGTATTAATGAAGAGCCCTATATTTTGATTTCCCAGGAGTATGTTGCACATGCTCTAGCAATCAAGGTGCCTCTTCAGAATCCCTGTTTTCTTCTCTTCTTTCTGTCAACACTGATTGCTTCTGCTTTGCTCCCTGTGGTAAGGGAAGGGTGGGAAGCTGTTTTCCAGCATCACATTGTACCTTTGACAGATCTGAATTCATCCAGCCCCTCCACCCCAGCTGTGAGACTGCTGACATACAGGACTCCTGATAAATCAAAACTTAATAAAGAGTTGTGTAGGACCTTGCTCCACACTGGGCATTTGAAAAACATGGACTTTAATGATATCCTAACAGTCACTGTACAGAGTGCCACTAACCCTGAGTAAAGGCTTTATAAGCCAGCACCAAGAAGCCAAGCTTATCTTTGCCCACTCAATTTAATTAAAAAGCTACTCTTTGTCATCTGAGCACAAAACAGAACAGCAGCATTATCAGTACTTAGAACAGCAGTGGAAAAGGAAGAAAGCACTTTCTTCCCTCTCGATCTTAATCATTAATCTTCATTAGGATTTTTAGCTTCTGAATGCGAGTCGTAGAAGACATCAGTGTAGCAAGCAATTTAAAGTGCATCTGCATATGTAATAGGTAGTTTGTTATTTTCATTATAGGTAAAAGCATGTGTCAGTTGCCAGATGTGTTTGATTCAGACAATATGATTTTCATGCCAACTTTATGATATGTTTGATTCAGGTGAAGTGACTAAAATCTGCTGTTGGGACTGAGGTGCTGTTAAACACCAACTGCATTTTTTATTTTAATAAATAATTTAAGGAGTAGAATACCTTGCTTTAATTAACATGTTAACCGTTCAAGCTACTCAGAGAAAGGCCACAATGGCAAAGTGGTTTAAAAGTAAAGTAAGAAAATACTCAAAGAGAGTCCAAACAGGAGTATATTTTCCTCCAAATCGCTCTTGACATGTTTTCGCCTTTTCTTTGTATTTGAATTTCCTTCTTGCTGTTGAATGGAATATGGAGTATGGATAAAGGATCCAGAATTACCCAGATTTTTTAGCAGGGCTGATTATTCTGGATTTGCAGGGTGAACAGCAACTGTTCATAGCTGCTCTGAATCCCTTTTCAGACTTTTAACTGAATTGGCCAGTGTTGTACAGATGTGCTGTTGTGCCAAATCTTTCCTTGATCTATTCTGAAAATCTGCCCAGTCATGTAGCAGTTTAAATGTGGATCTGAGCATACAAATTAAAGCTCCCGACTTTGAAATCCTGGGCCTGTATCTTAAAAGAAACTCTAATGTGTTAGAGTGTCTCTTTGTCAGTCTGATACATTTCATTGTTAAACTGCAAACATGGTGGGCAAACTGGGGAGTATCTCAAGGTTATTAAGTTTTTAAAAATATGGAAAAATGGTGTGGTGAAGAGGGTTCTGTAAACAGCCCTTGTAAATGTAAAGAAAGACTGCCCTTGTAAATGTAAAGGAAAGACTGGCCTTTGACTTCACTCCCTTAGTTAGACATCAGATGAATTCATATGCAACCATAAATGCTCAGCCGTGAGAAACTTCATCCAGGGATAACAAACTGTGGGGCCCCAGTGGATCCAGCTTTGAGATGCATATGCTCAGAAACATGTTTCCATTGTTATCACTATTAATGGAATAGTTTATTATGCAATTTTTTGTTTTTGAAAACATTTCAAGCAAAACAATCATAACTTCTACTGTAAGCACCATCACAGTTTCTTTACAATGTGCTAACAATTCAGAAAACATAGGGCATCCAGAAAGAAAAAATAAATTATAAATAAGTTAATGAAAAAAATCAGCACTCTAAGTGACTTATACTTTCACTGCCTGGAGGAGGTTTGGAGAGGAGAAGGTAGTTAGAAACACTGGACTGGCAACCAGGAGATGTTTAGCTTATTTCTATCTGTTTAATAGATTTCTTTATGTGCTGTGCTGGAGCAGGGCCAGAGTCAGCTCTAGGCAAAATGAACTTTTAGGGTCCAGTGACAAGTCAAGTCACACTCACACAGATCACTGCAGATGATTGGAGTAGTTGAGGTGGTCCTGAGGGCATAATTTAGAAATAGCAATGGATAGGAATACCCAGAGGTTTAATTTTGTTTACAAGAAAAACCTGTTTTACTGATTATGATGAGAATCCAGCTTGATTTTTGGATCAAAATTTGAGTCTTGTAGCCAGAAAAAATGATAAAATTTTGAAAATGGGCATGTTTCCTAAATAAACTGCTGGAAGATACTGAGAATTTCTGTGAGCAATGGGACTCATCCTACTTGTAGGGGTTTTGTCCTGCATCCTCCACACTTTGACTTAAGTAAAAGTGCTGCAGATTGTTCTGAGATCCATAAAGCAAAAGTGGAATTTCAAGTGCTGGTAATAGAATGTATTTCTGCTGCATCTCAGACTCTTAGAAAGTACACAAGACCTCCAAATGTTTTGCCAATACAATGTGTGTAGCTATTAATTAATTGCTACTAAAATCATAAACATGACTGTGTCATTTATTAGTGGCTTCACTGTCTTGCATTTCAGTGGGTTTACATTCTGTTTGTTCCCTTCTTTTAAAACGTAATCATGCAATAGCTCTGCAGGAACAGAGCCCCAATGAATGCACTCAGTCTGCAGGGAAACCAGTGCTATACGAGGAGTTAAGAAAACAATTCTGTTTAGTTTACTTATCTTTCCATTTGCATGTAGGAACAGAGGCTACTGGAAGTCATTTGAAAGAAATTAAATCAGTTTGGAGGCTGTACAAGTTCAGTGCTTCTAGTGCTTTGTGTATGTATTGTTTGGCTATTTTGTTTTTCATTTTTCTTACTGTTTGTATTTTTATCTCCAATCCTGGGAACCTTAAGCATGTGCTTTTTTGTGCATGACTAGTTTCACTGATCTCAGCAATACTGCTGCCTCTGTTGAGTCTGCTAGGTAGCCTACAAAAGAAGTTTCTTTAAGGGCAGTAGAAGAGCTCCTGATGCTGCACTGAGTGGGTGACAGAACAGTTGCCATCACACCTGGCATGCAGGATGTGTAGCAAACCCCATCCTCCTGGGGCAGAAATAGAGCTGGCTTTAGCATCCTCTCCCTAGAACTGAATGTTACGTTTTACTTTTGGTTGCACGTAATTTAGGGCAGGAAGTCCCAATCCAATCAGAGTCTCAGAGATACCACCACACTGGCAGCAGTGACCAGTATAACCATGAAAAAGCTGCTGCAGTGCCATTGCCTGCCGAGGAGTACAATCACTATTTGTTTTAACTGTAGGAAGAGTAGGTGGTTGACATGGCAACGTGTTTTGTGACACATGTCAATTGATCTGTTTTGCCACTGGAGGAAAGTCCCTGCTTCTTTGAAATGCTGTGTAGCAGCTGTTCCTGCCCCACTGGTGAGGACAAGAGCAGACACAGCCCTGACTGTCTGCCCCGTTTGTCTCCTGCTGTGGTTTGGAAAGGTTCAGTCCTGGTGTGAAGGGCTGCAGCTCCACTGATTCTGTGTAGTTTGACCTGTCAGTACTTATGGCTCCCCTTGTAGAAACTCCCATGAGGCTCTTTCTGTTAAGGCTTTTGTTTAAAGTGGATGGTATTTTTCCTGGAGATCAGATAAAATGAGCTTTATATGAATTATAATGCAGTTTATATTTGCTGGTGAAGGACTTCACCCAGAAAAGTGTATCCTAAACATGCAAGTACTGCTGCTGATCTCTACTGGACAAACTCTGTTGCTAAAGTTGAAATTTTGCTTAGAGTATTTGATGAAGAAACTTGTTTGAAACAGAATTAAGAGCATTTAAAGTGACTTGCAATGAAATGGAACAATGCAGAATTTGATCATGTCTCTATAGAGAAGTTGACAATTTGATTGATTTAAGAGCTCAGTTTAATTGTTCATAATTTCAAAGAAAATCTAAGATGCCCAAATGAAAATCATGGACCCAGTTCTTTTGAAGTCTAAGGTTATAAGAAGTGGAGATAAACTTGTTTGCATTTTAATTCTCTGTACTAAGGTTGTGGCCATTCTAACAATACCTTGAACAGTTTTATTGGCCCCACTATGAATAATCTTTAAAGCAGCCCATCTTTTAGTTTTGGTATGTCCAGTTTAACACAGACTAACAACATTCCAATATTTACCTGGAACAAACATTGAAAATCTAACAAATTATGTCATAATACTTTTTTTTAAGTGTATTTACTTTTTAGACTTGTAGGTGCTAAAGATAGGTCAATTCTAATGTAACCTCATTGTTCAGCCCCTTCTTGTACAGCTGAAGGTTCATGAAATATCAGTTGCACTGGTGTTTAGAGACACTAACTGCCATTCTCTTCCATTTTTAAGTGGGCTTGTGCTTTTTATCTTGCATTTAGCAACACAGTGAAACTCTTCATGCAAGTCTCTGAGTCAATGAGACTATCATCCCCTAGTGGTACTTTATATCCATAACAGAGGGATTTTTTTTTCAGCTCTTCAACCAGGTAAACTGTTCAGCTTGGGTAGACGAGCTCTAGAGAATGTCTTTTTGTGAAAGTTTGAACTCAGTTCCTGATGTCTGAAGACACGCTTTACCCTATCCACTCATCAATTTTACTTAAAACAGGAGTTCCAAAGATTGTTCATTTGTGAACAACGGACTGAGGCTCAAATCCTTTGCCTTGCAGATTCATAGATGGATATGAAAATTAATCAGAACTCAGATCAGGACTAAGGTTCTGAATGGTAAGATCTGCTCATGTAGACATTGTACCACCTCAGTACCACTTCAACCTTGATTCAGCTTTGCAAACTATTTTCTCTTGGGGGACATCTACATATGACAATCTGATCTGGCAGTGCTTGCTTGGCTTCCAAGTTCGTCTCTCCGTGGGCAGATTGATGTAGTCAGCAACAACTAACACCATTTTCTTATTTGTTCTCATTGTCACTGAAAATTCTCCCTTGGAGGGAGGAGGTCTCAGCACTTTTAGGGCTCAAAATTCTGCATTTTTCTGCAGTTCACAGTAGGCAGAATTCTCTTTCAACTCATTGCTTTCCACTGGGTATAACTTTATCCAATAAATCTCCTTTCAGATAGGATTTTATGTTCTAGGTTGTAGCTCATAGGTGTTTCTTAGGCTTACAATGGTGGTATAAGCTTGTCAAATCAGTTCAGATTCCTCTGTTTCTACTTTGAAGTTTACTGGGTTTACTGTTTTCCCACTGCATAAAACACATATTTCCCTCTCACATAATTGTATGGAGAAAACAGTTCTTGTTAGGAACTGCGCTTATATTTAATCCTAGAGATGTAATGAATTCTTAATTTTTGGGGAAAAAAAAGTTTAAAAGAAAATAAATTAGCCTCAAGGCATTTAAAGATAGAAATGGATTTGTACTATACATTTTATGTATGCATTTTTAAGACTTCATTTAGGCAGAGCAGCTTAAAAAGTCTCATCATCTCTGGTACACTTTATGGCAACCATCACCTAGAATATTATCCTGCCCTGAGCAAAAATCTCAGGGTCACTACCAAAAAAATATACTTATTTTATTTTTTTTTTCTTTTTTGAAATGACAGGAACATGTTTTTCTTTTGAAAAATACTTTGATCACATCTGATGATCCAGGTGCCTCCAGCTCAGTTAATTGATCAGCAGTTACCTCAAAGCACCTGGTGTCAAGTTTAGTCTGTCACTTATTATTCATCCAGAAGTCTTGGGCATATAGCAGCAACAGAGTAAAATAAACTCATACTGGCAGCATATTTTTAGTCTGTGTATCTACAGCTCCACAAGGCTTTTACAAGTAAGAAAACATCTCCAAAAAGTGTATCTTACCCAGTATTTTTATTCTGGCAATTCGTTCTAGTGGTCTAATCATAAATGCTAATACTGCTATTGCCTGGCTGTGTCTTCTGCAGCATTTGTTTCATGCCAATAAGTTTCTAACAAACAAAACAAGGAGAGAGCCCAGTCTTCAGTTGACTCTGCATGAAGTAATTGTAATTCCAGTGGGAATACATATCAGTTGTTGCTTTAATTTAGCAGGCATAAATATGGGCATTAAATATTTTGGCTGGTAACACAGGTTTAAAAGACAACATTTTTCTTTAGATTGACTGCAGATGCATTTACTTAAATCAATTGGTTTACATATACTTGTCAATTATAGCAATCACACCATGGATGTATTTATCTACAAATTGAAGTTGTGCTCCTGTAAGTGAGGGACATTGGCTTTTTCTGCTTTACTGGCTTTATCTTTAATCACACTTACAAAGAGCCTTTAATGGCTTGTGAGATCCAATAACTGAGGTGGTAAGGTTAATGGGGCATCTTGTTATGCTGCACATTTTTGTTGCAAATAATTTTGTATATTAAATGCATGAAATCTTTTAGGAAAGTGAGACCAGAATTTGAGTGGCTAAAGGAGATGGGTCCAGCTGACAGCTGGTTGCACAAATAAAGCTTAAGAACAATGACAGCAGCCACAAATAGAGAATGACACAACTATAAGATACAGCCAGTATTTCACAAGTAGCACTGAGTGATTTTGTCTGACAAAGGCAAATATGAGGAAGTTAAAATAACAGTGTTTAAAACCTACTCTTGTGAATATCTTACTTCACCCTGTAAAAAGTAGGAGATAATACATCTCTATCCAGTATCATTTATGTATGTGCCCAGGCCCACCATGCCTAAATCTTTTGACCACTTCTCTAGCCATGGATGTGCTGAGCATCACCTCCACTTTCAGTGCAGAAATACAGCAGAGATATTTTTTATACAGAGTAAGAACTGTGGCTAAGACCACTCCCTGTTAGGATAATTTCTGAGATATATTTTTTTGGATAAGTGGTCCAAAACATCAAACAGTGCACTGCAAGAAATCCTTAGAACACAAAATACTGAACATTTTCTGTTCCAAGGAAATGCTGCCAGCTAAAGGGGTTACCTTACTCCCACACCCAGGCCAACACTGTGCTTCCCTCCCTGCCACCTGTATGCTTGTCTCTTTATTGCAAGCACTAGATTTAAAGCCCAGATTTGCTCTCTCTGCCCTGTGATACTTAGAGAATTGAAGAAACTGTGCTGCTGGTAAAGCAACATGTACTGTGCTTTTGTGCAGTACTGATTGTCAATAAAATGTAATTTAGCTAAGATAAAAATACTGATTGTCAATAAAGTGCAATTTAGCTAAAACAAAATGCACATTTCTGAGTAAAAACTTCCATGGCAATAAAGGAAAACAGAAATTACTGATAATATTAAAATTGCAAGTTTAATTATTTTTCAACTATCCAAATCCTCATGTTCAAACTTTCAAAGAGAATAGTGGTATCAGCAGTAGGAATTTGTAAAGCTGTTACCAGCTGAAACCTGTATTAAAGTATATTAGTTAAACATACTTCTGCTACTCTGCTTCTACCCAACATTCTTTCCTGCACACACCAAAATCTCTACACTAAACCTGGTGGGAAGACCCTTCTGTGTATATTGAGTACCTTTCTTTGCCCTGTAGGCAGAAATGTGTCTTTTAACAGTCAAATCATTCATTCCTGGGGCTTAAGCAATTCCCTGGGATATGATGAGACTTTAAAAAATAAAGACAAAACTAAATGCAGCATGTAATCATGTAGATCAAGACTGGAGGAAAAACAGCTCCTTAGAATTTACAGGACATATTTAGGGAAGCAGAATAGACCATTCAGGATTGTTAAAGGAAGAAAGAAAATCTGAACAAATTCTCCCATTTTTCATTAGCATTTTGAATTTCCAATAGCCTCCAGGGTGTTTGTTTTGTACTTTATCAATTGCCATATACAGAGCTACGGAAATAACAGGGGGTTTGGTGGAACTCCTAGAGTTAGCCCAGATCCTAAAATGTGCAATGTATATAGAGAGAAACTGTTCACACAGTCTTAAAGCTGCTTAACAGCTTAAAATGATAAAAACTCCTTAACACAATTTAAGAACTTAAACCACTTAAACTGTTTGAAGCAGCTTGTGAGTTCGAAGGGTTTGGGGCAGGGACTGTGCTCAGAGGCAGCCCTTGGGGATGGGACTCCCACACCAGCAGTCCCAGAGAAAAGCACCTTTTGCAGCTAAACCTGGGAGGCCTGGGGGTGATGCGAGGGACAAGAGGGAAGAGCTCTCTGTGTATTTTTATGGGGCATTGTGTATATGCCCAGATTGCTTTGCTTTAAATAGTGTAGCAGGGAATGTTACAGGCATGTGAGGTGTCAGCAGTGGCATCTCCCCAGTGAAACAGGGAAGAGGGTGGCAGAAAAATATTGTCTATGACAAGTCTTCAGCTGTGGAAAACAGCTTTGGCTCATGGGCCAAGGGAAGGCTCCTCAGTTGCATTGTGAAGAAATCCGCACAAGCTGGAAGCCAAAATGTTCTGCTTTTGTGGCTCCAGGAGTGGAGGTTTGGGGGAGGTGTCCTCTCAGATTTATTCATCAGGAAGTTTTTGTTTCTGGAAAATTGTTTTTGGGAAAAAGAAATGGGGTGAGTTAGGGAGGCTTGCTTTAGTTTAACTGATGTCATGCAATGTTAGTTAGTTATATCAGAAGCATGTTGTTAATATGTGAAGTCACATTTATAAAGCATTTTAAAGAAAATAAGCCATTATTTATGAGGTTCAGTTTGGTCCCTGGTGCTGTGTGGGGTCATCAGTGTGTTGTGTATGTGTGCTCTGGCACAGCACAGAGGTGCTACTTGAGGACAAGGGAAGAAGGCACAGGAATGGGAATGAACCTCTGAGAGAGGGAAAATCCCAGCCAGGATGCTGCTTCTGATGGCAGTGATGCCACCTTATATGTTCTGAAGCTTGGGCTGGTTTTCCTTGATGCAGGCAGTGATTTACACCTTTCAGTGCAGAAAAGGCTGTAAAACAGGAGTGAATTACATTCTGTGCAATTTGAAAATAAATTGTGCATTCACAGCCACTCAGGGTGAGGCCCATTTACACTTCCAGAGTTGTATATGATGAGTAAATGAAAGTTAGGCCTCCCTGTGAATGAAAAATGCCTGTTTTACCAGAGGCTGTGAAAAGAGAGAGCAAGGAAGGCTTAGTGGAAATTGGAAGCAAGATTTTATTTGTTTGTTTAAAACACTCATATTGATTTGGAGTCAGATGGAACAATGGTATAACTGCAAATTAATTCCACTGATTTCTACAAGGTATTTCTGATTAAGTTGATGGGGCTGGAAGTTTAGATTTATAATTTGAGCTTTTCCTGTGTTCAGGTAAGTCTTTATCACATTATATTCTTGTGCAATCTTGGTGGCACATTTGACATGAATGTTATGGTTCAAAAAAAAAAATCTTCACCTGGGTGAAAAAGGGCTTGGGTATAGTTAAAATCATATGATCTCAGTACAATTAAACAACTACTTGGCTTTCCTTTGTGATGAGGAATGAAATATGGAAATGTTATTTGGTGAGGGTGCTTTCTGATGAGTGACAGACATAGAAAGAAACCATTTAATTAATGAAGTCTTGCTAATGTACTACATAATACTAATTTCTCAATATTGCTTGAATTTCAGAACATTTCAGGATCTGTCCAAACAAATGGATATATCTTATGGTACAGTCAGGGACTCAGCAGTTTATGAATACTTTAAAGCAAAAGGGACCAACCCTTTGGAGCAGGATAACACATTTGCTGAACTGTGGAGGACTATCAGTAAGAATAATGGGGCAGATAATTGCGTATCAAACCCTTCTGAAGGCATCAGGAAGGTAAGACTGGATCACAGGGGTTTTAATTTAATTTCTGTATCAATGTTGTTTCTATGCAGTTAATGTTAAGTCACAGGAAAGAAATTACAGTCATTTTAAACCCCCCTCAGTTCCTATATAAAGTTCCTTTTAGTACCTCGATGGCAGATAAGAATCATATTTTGGTGTCATTGTTCTGAATTGAAGTACTTTAGCTCTGCCTAAGTCTTCAGGATGTAAATACTTTGGATCTGGTCATAAGGTTTCTCAGTTTTGTGGGAGCTTTGATAATGCCTTTTTAGATGTAATTCTTTACATTATGCAGTACTGACTCCTGTCTTTTGCTCATTTGAGTTTGTTGTCTTTTTTCTGATTTCATGATTGGAAACATGAGTAAGAATGAAGGGATACACAGAATGCATACTCATTTCTCTTGAAACAGAAATGTAATGCAAGATTTTTCTTTGTTTATTCCAGACTTTGAAAAATGCATTCACATGACACTGTGTTTTTCGAAAATGTTATTTCTCTGAGATAAAACGACACGTTTTTTTGTGGAACAGAGAATTAATGTGGTATTCACAGACTGATGCATAACAGCTTAGGATGCTGCATCTTTGTTCTATGTCCTGTGATAATGAGTACTGGCCATTACAAATGCCCACTCTCTCATAGCCTGCCTCTCCCCTCTGCTCCCCATCCTGAATCTCAACAAAAGCAGGCAGTACCTTACATCAAACACAGTACATTACACAGAAGGGATGCATGCTGAAAGCCTTGATGTGCTGCTCCTTTAATGAAAAGCATCCTCTTCATCTCTCTATTGATTTTTTTCTCTAAAACCAGTTAACAGTTTTTATTACCATAGTGAATGTTTGATCAGAGATACTCTTGTCAGTGAAACACTGATTTACTAGTTCTTTATGCTTTTGTATGTTGGACATAATAAAATGGATTGGGCAAGCCATCCCATTTCCCAATTCAAATTCTTTAGCAAAAGATTCCCAACTCTTTGCTTGACTTTTGGAAAAAATCTTTATGCAGACAGTCCCTTGTCTTAGCATACAAGTATTCAGTCAAAATTTGGGTTCACCCTGCCCATCACTCAGATGAGCTTCCCCAAAGCCCTCTGCCCTCAGCTCCAAAATCTTCTCTTCCTTGGGCACGAGGTAGAGCTCTGGCAATAGCAAAGTCTGCAGTGGTTGTTGGCTTTTTTTTTCCTTAATCTGCTCAGCATTTTATGAAAATGAAGCCTCTTTTGATATGTTTTGGTAGTATTTAGAGAAGAAATAGAGACATTAAATACTTTTCTATGTATCCTAGCATTTAAGCCAATAATAAAACAGTTTAACTTAGAAAAATATTCAGTATTTTACTTTTCTTTTTTCTAACATTCTTATGGCAGTGGATGCTCTTTATCCATGAAATTGTCTTATTCTGTAAGCCTAGTGCATGCTGCCGTTTATGATAGCTACATTTGCTAAGCCAGAAATGTAACTGTAGATTGGCAGGCAGTTGAGAATACCAATTATATTGTCTGTATGGAGCTGGCAGCTCCATCCTATCTATGTGATAATAACTTTTCATACTAAGTTTGATTTCAGTGTTGTAGGGTGATTTTTATATAACTAGATCAGCTCATTCAATTAATGTCAACAGCTAAATTTTACTTCAGTCCCCAAAGATGACTGAGGCCACTATTTGATTAGACACCTACATAAATTGGCTTTAATATTTAATAACATTGTCAACTAAACTATTGTGTTTATAGTTTAAGTGTCACTCTTCCTAGCTCATTGAACTCTCTGAATAAACAGACAAGTTTTTTATGTCAAGTATTATGGCTAGAAATTCTGGGTTTTTTCAAAGGAGAATTGATGTTAGCCAAGGAAATGAGAGTTTCCATCCACAAACACATACTGCTGCATGAAAGAGATGTAAATGTGCCTTACAAATGTGTTTCGTAGGAAATGGGAACTCTAAATCTTTCTAGCATAAAAAGATTCATAAAACATTTTTCTGAATGAGGACTTGCCTGGAACAATGCAAAAAAAGAAAAAAGTCACTACTGTTCTTTCTTCCTTCCTTCTCCTTTCCATTTTCTTCAGACAGCATCACAGTTCAGCTGCAGTTACAAACAAAGCCATGCCACTTCAGTGCAAAACAGGGAGTGCTGGTTATTTGTGCCACAGACAGGTATTTCAGGTGTTTGTCCCTATCCCATTTATCTTTCTCCACCTCAGGGCCCTTTGACTGTCTGAAAACTAAGGGATGGCAGTGGAAGAAAATCATGTGAGCTTTCATGGCATTTGGTTGCCATGGCAGAGATGTCTCTTCAGACACAGCAGGGTCCCTGCAGCCACAGTGACCATCTCCCATGGGCAAGGCACAGCTTTTGCAGCACTGGGAGAGCCATGGAAAAGGCAGGAATGCACTTCAGTGTCACATAAGTGACAGGAGGACTTCTGAGAGCTGAGGGTGGTGGGGAGAAGGTTGCTTTTGCTGTATTCCCAAGGTAGTTGATAGTGGTCATTGAAGATGGAAAGCCTTCTCCTATTTAGCAGTACCTCTGCACAGCACAGGAGCAGAAACCACACAAACCACAGTCCATTCAAAATGCTGTTTTGCCACTTTGAGCTGTCTGGGACTATCACAGATGAGGATAGACTAATGCTGTCACAGGAAAGTTTCTACAGCCAGGATCTCAGTGAACTGTTTGCTTTACATCCACTGGCAATCAGGGTAATTATTGATTGCACCAACATACATAATAACTTGTGGTTTTTATTTCCTTGGGAGCACCCATTTTTGCTTTGAAAGAATGAAGTAATATGATCCCCATGTGATCCTGCATTTGCTATATATACAGATAGGAGAATTAAACTCATTATTGCATTTTATAAAGCCCTGCTTTGGTTGAGATTGTTTGTTCCCCTGTCCAATTAATTTGGTGCCAGAATTTCTCTGAATTGTTTCTTTTCTTCCTGCGTATCACTTTTGATGAAATGCGATCAAAACCAAGTAGAGCACAAAATGAGAATGCATCATTGATTTAGGCAATAGCACAGTAAGAATTTTCTCATTCTCTTTTTTGCTTCCTTAATGATCACTGAACATTAAATCAGTGTGATCTTCTCTCTTCATTCTAATTTCGAGAGTAGTAGTAGTTTAAAAGTTCATTTAGTATGATTTTTTAGAAACTACTTTGTCCACAATGAATTTTATACTGTAAATTGTGATTGCTGTCATAGAGCTTCATAAATTTCTCCATTTCTTGACCTATCAGCCTTTGAAGCAAAAGCAAATGGTTCTTAAACCTGAATCTATTGCATCCTGTAGTGGTTCCTTAATTATTTTAATATTTGAAACATTTCAACAGGATCAAATGGCATGTTCTTCTTTTTATTAGAACTATGTTGCTTCCTTAAAGCACTTTTTTACAGATAATAAATGTTATCGAGCCATCTTTTTGAACTACTCCACTGATGCCAATGTAAAGGTCACTTTTTGATATTTCTGTGGTACCAGCCATATAATGGGATCAGCTACACTGACACTTTGTTCTGGCAGTAAATTAATGATGAATTTTGCATTATTCTGGCAATTCTATCTTAAGGATGATAGCTTCTTCAAAAATTTCAGATAAATCACAGATATATCAGTGATTACTCTGGAATCAATATTTTTTCATGTTATTATTATTTCTTATCATGCTTTCTTTGAAGCAACATTGTTTAACCATCAGTAAGCCAGGACCCTTTGAACAATATTCCTCTATCTCCATCCATGCTGAAGAGCGACATTATGGGGTTGTTTACTGCTTTGCTGGAGTATTATTTTCTTGTGGCCCTTGTCTTATCTAGAAGCCATCTTCTTTGGCCTTTTAATTATTTTAGGATTGTGAAGAATAAATATTTTTTAATATAAGTTTTGCCCAGAGGTTATTTTTTCTTTAATCTGTTTTCTTAAATCTCTTAAACCAAGGATAAATCTGGTGTCCTTGGTGTAAGCCAAAGTAGTTGTTCTACCTGGAGCAAATGAGTGCTGCTTTGGCTGACTTTCTGATAAAGAGGTTTCTGAAAGTTTAGCCAAGTGATTTTTAGTTTGTTGTGCAGCATGCCTGTATGCTGAGAGTCACAGTAAGGCCATAGCAAAGGAGCAAAATATGAAGTACAATGAGAAGACTGAAGTATAGTTTTGAGCTCATTATTCTGTGTTTATTTCAGTCATTTTTGTTACTCAAGCTCTCTCACCTGCTCTCAGCTGGCATTTGCACAGGCCCTTTTACCAGTCTCCTACATTCATGGCGTGGAAGTTAAGGGGCAGGCATGCCCCTTAAAGAATCTATGAAGACATGGATTCTTTCATTAAAAAAAAAAAAAAAAAAAAAAGTTTAAACTACATTTAAAATTTGAGGTAGATTTTTTCATTGAAAATAAGTGTAACTTTTATTTTATTTGGCTTTTACTGCTTGCCTAGTTTAGGTATATAAAAAGTCAGCCTACTTCAAACACACATGCATGTGTGCACTTATGTATCATGTACATATGTTTTTCAAAGTTTGACAGCTTTTCCTTAAATTGAACAAATGATACTGCTTAGCTGTCACAACAGATATTAACAGGGAAGTGAAGGATGCTGAATTTAGACAGCAACTAAACATTTGTTATAAGAAAACTTTACACAAGAACACACGAATAGTATGAGGTCTTCACTCTTCAGGGAAGAAGATTTCACAAGTGGAAGAAGTTTGGAAATAACTAAGTCTTCCCTTAGGAAAAAGGGATCTTTGGAGATACTGGTTTTGGCAGTCAGAGAGGGAGGGGACACAGCCTTGCACCCAGGATTTCTGGGAGTTGAGACATATGCACAACCAAGAGTTTAAAAGTCAGGTTCCTGGTTATGCTAAAATGATCGGGCTGTCAGAGAAATAACGCTCTGCAGAGGTGATGACATTGGATAGGCTGATTTATGTCATTAAAAATGTGTAAAATAGATATGAAGAGATCTGGCAGACTTGGTTTATTGACCATTTGCAGTTGCAGGATGTGATTTAGGATAGCAGCACTGCAAACACAAGAGAAGTAGACCTTTACAAAAGATCTGCTGAACAGCATTGAAAGTCATTGTACAAAGCCCTTGTATATAAGATAACGTACAGAAAACTGAGGATTGAAAAGTAGACTGAATAATGTGGTTTTTTTCTTTAGCCAATGCATTGTAATAGAAATCAAATATTTGAGGAACATCGTGTTCCTCAAGTATTACTAAGACATAGATAAGGAATGTATTGTGTTGTCAGTGTTCTTTTCTAAATTGTAAATGTGAAAAGACTATTTGCTGACCAGTTCTGAAAGAAGATAAATACAGCTCTTAAAACTGAACAGACCACCAAAAGACCCCCAAAAAACAACCACAAAAAAAAAAAAAAACCCCAAAATCCCAAAAAAAAAAAAAAAAAAAAAAAAAAAACCCAAACCAAACAAAATAACAATGAAAAAAAAGAAGACAAAAATTCAACCAACCAACTTAAAAATACCCAGAGAAATGTAAAACACATTTTACCATAGTGAATTAGGCCAGGTGTTTTTGAGGTGTCCGATTTCAGTATATCCATCAGGCAGGATTTTCATTATCATGGATTTTGAATAAATTCTGTGTACAGTAACAAGTGCTGCTGCTTTTGATCCCCTAAGGACTTATTTTTAATGCTGACAGTTTCCTATAATAGGTAGCAAAAATCCTATGTATTATTATTTACCACAGAATACAATGTGGCTGAGTAATAAAAATAATATTTTCCAAGGGTTCAGTGCACAGACTCTTTCATATCTTACCAAAGAGAAAGGATACAACATTTCCACTCTGGTTTAACCCAGAAGCAAATGAATTTGTGGATCTTTGCCTCAATGTAGATAAAAGGGAATCAGGGAGATGAGGTGGATTGCAGCAAGTACCTTACAGAAAGTCTAGGCAGTATTATTCTAATATTTGTTTCCCTGAATTCTGCCTCCTAGAAGATACCTCACCCATTTGATGTATTGTCATGTGTAAGCAACTGTAAGGGACTTCAGAAAGGTATGGTTTATTTCAAACTATGATGAAGTAACTTACTTGCTCAACTGAGGAGTCCATTGTAATGAAATAACTGAGGGAGTCTTACAAACTTACAGGTGAATTCAAAACTGAGCTTAGAAAAGAATTGGAAGGATGAACTAATTCTGTGCCAGAGCTACAGCCATTTGCTAGGGGAGCTTTGTGAGTCAGTTCCCATAAACAAATATATACAGGACTTCAGCTACTTAAATATATTAGGCAACCAATGGTTACTTTAACCAACAAAATGATATTTTATTTTACTATACTGAATCCCTATCCAGATATGTTTCTTATGTCTTGTGTTAAGTAAGGTGATTTACATTCATTATATACGCTGTATGCAGGCCTTGGTTTCAGTCCCAATTAAAGCTGATATTTCAAGATATCTGCATGGATGTGTGTTAAAACAATATTTATCCCAAAACTGAAATAGTAATACATGCCTGTGAATCTTACCTTGGAAGAAAAGAGGGAACTCTTTCAGCTCAGTGCGTGCCTTTTCTTACAGGACTAACAGCTCTCAGTAGAGCTGTGTTTACTTGCAAGGGAAATTTGTTTATTTACATGTTTATGTGAGCAAAGCTGAAAAATTCCAATTTTGGTGCCTGTGATGCTCATCACTTAATGCTCATACTATGCCAGTCTTGTAATTTAAATGTATGGAACCAGTCACTTTCCATGTCTCCTACAAAACATGCACTGAATTTCATCATCTAAAGCAATAGCTTTCATTTATAATTAATAACTTGTTACATAAGCCTCACCTACACTTCTAGATGGCTGTGCTATCCTATGTGCAGACTAAAAAAAGGAAGATATTTTAGCAAGGTTTGAAGTAAGTAATGTCCTGCTGGGAGAGAAAACTGTTAGAAATTTATTAAGATGTTGAAGATCTACATATAAACTGTGACCTAATGAAATACCACCAAGGAATAGTGACGAGATTTGGATTTGTTTGCTAGCTTAAGTTTTGTCCTGCCTAGAAATGCAGTTTAGTTTAGACTGTGTCGTGTTCATGCTGTATTTACAGGCAAAGAAAGGAAATTATGCTTTCCTGTGGGATGTGACAGTAGTGGAATATGCTGCACTGACAGATGATGAATGCTCTGTGACAGTCATTGGAAACAGCATCAGCAGCAAAGGATATGGGATAGCACTCCAGCATGGAAGTCCCTACAGAGATCTTTTCTCCCAGAGGTAAACTGAAACAAGGCTCGTTTTATAGGATTTCTGTCTGTAGCCAGAAACTGTTCACATTAATTTTGGCGCTTAATTAATAAGGAACAAGGAATACATGACAGCAGAGAGGTTAGAGTTCAAGCTCCAGCAAAGCTTCTGCTCCTTCTGCTCCATGTGCATCTGGTTTGGGAGGAGAGGACTGGAGGTGACGTGTGGCCTCACACCTTCAGACAGCACTGCCTCTGGCAGAGGGCTTATGTCCTCAAAGCTCGGTGAGAGTTAGAGGAGAGATTGAGGGGACATCTTGAGCTCATGCCACATTCTGCAGGCTCTGAAGCAGTGTGTTGCTCCCTGAGTAAGCAAGCAGCAGTGGCCTGTGTTATCCTTTAGGGTGGAGGGACAGGTCGAAGACCTGATGGTGCAGGGAAACAAGAATTGCAGGGAATTGTATGGGACCAAGAAGACAAGGCCAGAAGACTATAAAACGATGCTGTTTAGTGATCTCTGAGCTACCAGCTGGGTATCTCTTGTCCATGTGAATGTGCACCCGGAGATGAAGACACACAGCTGTGCAGGCATGTGTGCCCTTAGCAGAAGGTGAGCGCATGGCTCCGCTCCAGGCAGGGATCTGAAGCAAGATTGCCTCATCTTGCTTCTCCTTTATAAAAAGGAGCAAAATTCCAGCTGCATAACTAGAGACAAAGCTGCCTCAAGAGAAAAGATTGTTAGTAAACAGCTAAAACTGTTATCAAACCAAATCCAAAATGAATCATTCATGCAGAGATGGGACACTTCACAAGAGACAAAACAATGATTAATTAGCAACTGTTAACACAGTAATTCAGGCATTAAGTAACAGCATTGTAGTAAAATCCTTTTGAATAAACTACATTTACTAAAATAAATGAGTTGGTCGCTGCTTAAACAGATTTGTACTAAGTGGTGCACAAACAGTAGCATGTTTAGCCTTATATATTTTTGGAATTATTGTAGGAGAGCAGCAGTGGAGTGGGTTGAGCATTTCACTAGTGGGACCAGCTGCTGCAGCTGAATGTAGCTAGACCAGGCATAAGTAACTGGAATGTGGTGATTTCCCCTGGAAATGCTGTTTGCATTGCACTGGAATTTTGACAGTCTTTTTTTTCTCTAAAGTCACCCAGTGGAGTTTACCTGCTGCTGTGAGTAGAAAGAAATCTTGGTATAAGGGAGTTTCAGATGAAGAATGCAACACTCTGGTGGTGGAGGGGGGTGGAGTTTTGAATTATGGGATGGTAGATTTAAGAGCTGTGAAGCGTAAGGAAAAGACAAAAAAAAACCTGTAAAAAATATCATTGCAAATAATACTTGTCTTTTGAAATTCCTGCAGGATCCTAGAGTTGCAAGAAAGTGGAGATTTGGATGTTCTTAAACAGAAGTGGTGGCCACGGATGGGACGTTGTGACCTGAATAGCCATACCAATGCACAGACAGATGGGAAGGCACTCAAGCTGCACAGTTTTGCAGGCGTTTTCTGCATTTTAGCAATAGGCCTTCTTCTTGCTTGCTTGGTGGCAGCATTGGAGTTGTGGTGGAACAGCAACCGTTGTCATCAAGAAACACCGAAAGAGGTCCATAACTTTTATTCTTATCACAATTAAAAGTAGAAAACACAAAAGAAAGAGAGAGCAAGTGGAAGTTGTGGGATTTTAGGTGCTCTCATGCAATAAATTTGATTTATTTTGATTTGCCATACTAAGCTTTGCATATAACTTTTTGGGTGGTTGTTTCTAAGAAAATAAAAGCAAACAAACAAAAGTGTCTTATGTGCACATGGAAGGTGCCAAACTGATAGCCCTGGAGACTAAAGTCCTCTATTTATTTGTAGAGCAGATACAGCATGGGCAGCAGCAGTGCAAACTTTCCCTCATTGCCCCACCAATGTGCCTCATCCCTGACCTGGAGAGACCACCTTTAGGGGTAAGAGAGTGGTTCAGAAACACGCCCTCAGCCACTCTGCTGTGAGTGACGGGGAGGCCAGTCACGGGCACCCAGCTGTGCCATCTGTGGTGATGTTTTCTCTGATCTAAGCCCCCATCCGTTTGCTGGGAGATCCGTGTCCATCCTGTGCAGGCTCTGCAGCTGCCAGACGTCTGGTAGCTGCTCTCTTTCATGGCTGACCTAGGCTGAGTTTGAAGAGGTACACAAGCAATTAAAAATAGATCAGCTAGTTAATAATTGAATAAGCCATATTGCCATGACACTGTTTAAATGCTTCCTTTCTTTTGAAGTCAGTTTTATTTTTTAAAAGTAGGAGCCTCTGAGGAAGCTGACCTTCATATAATGTGTTTTATCTAGGAAATTATACCTGAGAAGTTCTTGGGTTTGAAGTTTCCATGCACAGCAGTCAGAAGAAGTTAGCAATTCTAAGATAGAATAATCAGTCTATTCTCAGATCTGTCTTGCATGAAGCCTGTATTTGTTTATATAGTTTAAATGTTTAACAAACTAACCTCTTGCAATTTTGGAGACACTGAGGAATTTGTAGGTGCTTTCATCTTGGACCAGATGTTTGTTAAAAGCTAATAATAGCAGTGAGTTACACTGCAGTTGGAAAAATAGTACATAGCCCACCAATTCTAATCTCTCTTCCTCAAGTTGCAGGAGCAGTAGACTAATTGACATACCTATCACCTGTAAGCAATTTTGGCAAACTGGCAACCTGGTCTAGTGGATGGCATCCTTGCCTTTGGCAGAGGGGTTGGAATTGTGGTTCTTCAAGGTCCCTTCCAACCCAAACAGTTCCATTTGCTATGATTTTGCCGTGCTGCCTTGTAGAAGTTGCTCCTGCTGGAACTCCAAAGGTGCCCCCACACTAGCGTTGCGAAGGCCTAAAGTCCAGCAGTGTTTCACTGCACACTGTGAAATCCTGCAGGGCAAGGGCGCGGGTGCTTCCAAAAGTGTCCTCATGCTGTGTGCACAAGCACTTATCTGGCCATACTATGTGGTGTGTTCCCCTCTCTACGCTCAGGGACTTGCCTTTGTGTATCTTTGGAGAGTGAGATAGAATATGACCTAAAGGCAGTTTCATATAGCTAAGGTGAAATAATTTGCTCTTTTATTGCAAGGAGTTTTGAATACTCCGTTTCCATTTCTGAAAAAGGATCTGTCTTCCCAAATTTAAATATTTTCTTTTTTTCACCCATCCACTTCCTTTCTTTTTTAATGCCTCTAAGAAGGACTATTGCATATCTATGTCTACCCCATCCCAGCTTTTCTCCCTTTCCCATCCTTCTCTTTCTCTCCAATGTCTTCTTGATGAAGGTTGCTCTTGTATATCTGTAGTGCTCTTTGGCAGTTTCTTTGTCAAACATAGAATACGTTTAGCCTTCTGTATTTTAAAGTAAACTGAAGTTACTCCCATGGTAGAGCTGTGCTTGGGGAGATCTCTGTCTGTGGGGCTGGGCCTGCCCTTGGAGAACAACTAGGCTGGGTTAGAGGCAAATTAAACTTAAACAGAACATGGACAGGTTCCAAAAAGATCAGTGATGGGGAGGCTGCCAGGAGAGAGGGAGCAGAGTCAGCAGGAGCCCTGGCACAGCAGGTGTGAAGGCTGAAGGAGGAGGTGAGAGGGCACAGGGCTGGGCTGAGCCGGCTGGAGGAAGGCGCACAGAGGGTATGCCAGGCAGGATGGGGTGGAATGAGGGGTCCCATGAAAGGGACAGCTGGCTGCAATGACAGGCAGTGAGCTAGAAGCACCTTTGGGTCGATCACAGCAGCCAGAGGGAAGGGTGACAGCTGCCCAGAGGCAGGGACAGGCAGGATCCTCAGGAATCGCCTGCCTAGGCCAATGGCCACACGTGCTACATGGCCACATTGCTCCAGCCCTGCTGCACACCAGGGCTTGGGGCTCTTGTCACAGTGACCACAACATCCACTCAACTAAATTAGCAAATGAATGCAGCTGTATTTCCTGGCAGATTAGTGGCCTGACATATTCTATTTATGCACTACCAATGAGGAGGGATTGAAGTGGGACATCGATGGCTACTGCAGTTATGGTAGGAAACCAGGTTTCAAAAGAGGTGATGAATATAGGTTGAAGGTTTTTGATGTGTTTACAAGAACTAAGTTTCAAAACTATGGTAAGGACAGGCTCCAGGGCTGAGTAGGGTGTGGAGTCCTAAGTGCTCCTCTGCTTGAGGCAGGAGCAGTGGCTGAGCCTGGCATAGGGGACCAAAAGCACAAGGAGAGTTTGATCTCAGGAGGAGTGTGTTCAGAATAGCCCATTTCTAGCACTGTGCGTTAACCAGCATTTCTACAGCAAGAGCTATAATGACAGAGCTACAGCACGAGTAGCATACACAGAACATAAAATCTGCCTCTTAGCTGCATCTGGTACTCCAGCCAAGTCATTAGTTCAGTAAGAGCTGCGAACTCAAGTCATGCTGCTGATTTTCTTCTGCTTTTGGGAAGGCTTTGGCAAAACACAAGTGTTGTGATAGCACATAAAAATTGTGGGAACTGGGATGTCTCCCAGCCACTTCCTTCTGTGAAGCAGAGCTTGTGGAGGGTCACAGAAAAGGCTGATTTTCTTGCAGTCTGAGATTAGACTTTGACGTTGACTATGAGGCAAAGAGAAGGTGGCAACATTTGGCTTCTGTGACCCTGACCCTGTAGGAGCTTTATAAATCCCTTGGTAAAAACTACAGTGAAAGCAGAATTGAACGAGGAGTTGTCTTGTCTTGTGAAGCCCTTGTGTAGCATTCTCACTTTGGCATGACCCACCTGGTTGGTTGTATCATGTCAATTGCCAACTCCAAAAAAAAAAGAAATTTTGGGATGATGAATGTACAACTACTATGGCAGATTTATGGCAGGGTTGTGTGGCGTGAATCTTGCTGGAGAGAGAAAAAGCATTTTTTAGAGAGTTATTTTTTATGTTGAGGGTTTGTGAAGTCTGTGGCTAGAAAAATGTGCATTGCCTTCATTGGCATTGGAGAAACATTTTCAGCTGACATTAAGGTGGTGTTTTTTGCCAGTTTGTTGTCTTTTCTTTTTCTACTTTGTACTCCTTAGGCTTTTGTGGAGGTTAGGCTGAGCCAATACATTGATGTCCAAGGACTCAGATGTCTGCATGGTATAAATCACAGCTCTTAATTACACTGAGTGTGACAAATGTAGTATTAACTATGAGATGAACAGAAGCCTGTCTTTTGAAACCTAACAACATAACTTGGATGTTGATATTAACTTGATCTACATTTGTAAGCTTCATAGGTAGAGTTAGGTCAAGGGGACATTGCTTTCAATTACAATATTTTTTACATTTTTCACATATGAAGAAACTCAACCCCACAAAAATGTAAAAAAAAAAAAGTATTGTGCCTGTGCACATATTATATTAATTCATTAAGACAAACCTCCAGGAAAGATGAATTACCTTTATTTTTCCATGTTGCCATTGGTTCACGGTTGTATCTTTCAAGGAATAGTGAAATTTCTTGCTAGAAGAGCAAAGGCTGAGTTGATCTTTTTCAGGATGTTGCTACAAGATATTTTTATTCTATTTGAAGGAGATTTGTAAAAATGTTTCTAATGAGTTCTGCTGTACAAATCTTAATGTTATCCCTATTTAATCCTTATCAGACCAGGTTAACAAAAGAAAGTTTAGCTCCAGCATCAGGAAAAAATGTACTGTTGCAACAGCATGCCACATTCTTTTATTAGGGCTCAAGTTTGCAATCTCTTCAAGCTGGGAAATGTCTGGTAATGTTAAAATTGCCTTATTACTTCCAAACTCAGAAAAAACTTGCACCAGATCATCTTTTTCCAAAAAGATATTCTGGAATTTATAATCCCCCTCTACACATTGTTGGTACCCAGCCATCCAATATCTACAGTGAAATTTAGCCAGCTCATACATCTATCTCTGTTAAAATCTTGAATTTACACAGCTGCTACTCAGCCTGAAATACTGACACCTAATCTTTTGACTTTGATAAGCTTCAGAAAATTAGGGAGTTGTGAAAAATTAATATTTATTCTGGAGTCTTTGTTCAGTCACTTTATGTCCCTTTTAAATGACCGAGCAATCAGATAAAGTTATTAAAACTGGTACCATATAAATGTTGAGATTTTGACTATTGCATCTGGATTTCTCTGTGTGAGTCCTATGCATTTATTTCACAATGTCAGTAATCCATAATGTAATTTGGATCATTTGACAGCCAAGGGCTTTTCCGCATCATCAGATTGCTGGTATCTTTTATCCCCTTTGAAGGAATGAAAGGCAGTTTTCACATCTTTGTTGTCATTATGATCCAGCGTGGCTGCTTCCTGCAATGGGCTCCCCAGCATCCTCTGTGCTTTATCAGCTGTGTCTTTGTGTGATGTGCTGTTCTCTGAAGATTATTACTTCTGAGATCTTGTCAGAGCTATGAAGAAAGCATTCCTTCTTCATCTATATACTACAAAACAATGGAAACTTATATGCAAAGATAAAATATCCTACTATCCATGGAAAGAAAGTTAAATGCTCATATTTTTCACTGTTCATGAGATTATTCACTAAAAATTTAACAGGCAACCCCATGTTAAACAAAATTAGTGACTTGTGCAGGATGATTTTTTGTTTTATGAGATCTAACACTTGTTGCATCTCTCATAGAAGGTGATATTGATTCACTTATATTTGATATAGCTCTTGAAAGACAATGTTGGAATGACCCCAATAAATTCTTAGTTTGATTCTTTCTTTTCACAGATAATATATATTATTCATCAAAAATCTGTTTTTCCAAACCAGCTGTGCTATTCCTAGCAATGTGAGTGCTTCAGAAACTGGACCCAGTGTGTTTAGGAATCTCTAGTCCAAGAAGATTTGGGGGTTTTATTAGTTAAGGCATAACATAGTTTTCCACCTCTTGAGTTGCTTCTAGTCATTGTCTCATAACTGTGTCAAATTTATAATTCATTAACAATCACAGCTTAGTTTGTGATTTCTTTCCTTTCTCATGCTTCTGCAAAATCATTTTATTCAATATACTCTTTTCACTTTTCCATCCTTTTTATTTTTAAATTATTAAAAGGGAGCAGCGTCTCAGGTACTGTTCAGAGTGGAAACAGTGTTGTGTACTAGTAACAGCACCTTATAGTTCCTATTTCCTGCCACTCCAAGCTTAATAATGTCCTGAATCTCAAAAAGTCTAGACTCTGCGAGTTCTGTGAGATAGTGGGAGGTAGCAAAATTATTCTAAAAATTGTCACAAGTGTTTTGGCAGTACACAGGGTGAAATAAAAAAAAAACCCTGTATCTCTGGCCAGGGCAGCCTATTGTGCCCTGCCTTAAACTCCCTTGTTTCCACATTCACTAATGTGCAAATCCCAGCCTACCTCAGAAATCCATTCTTCCACTTTAGCAGTCATGAGTCACCCACTAAGACTCTCTTCTGGTATTAGAAGAGCTGGAATCCCAGTGTAGCTTACAAATGGAAACAGGAGCTGGCAGCCACGAGTCCAATGCATCCAAATT
Source organism: Anomalospiza imberbis (assembly GCF_031753505.1). Taxonomy (NCBI): domain Eukaryota; kingdom Metazoa; phylum Chordata; class Aves; order Passeriformes; family Viduidae; genus Anomalospiza; species Anomalospiza imberbis. The sequence continues at coordinate 8,008,324 of NC_089688.1, read as the reverse complement.
TTTCACTGCTAAGAATTGTGATTTGTACTGTGTTCATCTCACTTTAGTTCTCCAGCCAGATACTATTTCATGGCAATTGAAGCTTCTGTATCTTCAGCATGGTGTCAGCAGTGTTGGTTTTGATTATTAAAGAGTCTTGCTTTCACCATTATTTTCACTTTCCTTGTCTTTTTCCTTGTCTCTTCATTTACCTTGTCTCCTTTGTGGTGTTATCTTTTTATGTGATATTTTGGTTTGCCCCAGGATGGTTCCTTTTGAGAGTGAAAGGAAACATGAGATCATCAACCCAATATTTTATTTTCCCTTCATTGCATGTTCTCTATATTTTATCTTGGTTTTATTTTAAATTATTTTTTCTGTATTTTATTGACATGTCTGAAATCTTTGTACATTTTTTGCTCTGTTGCATATAAATTATCATTTGTTTGTACTACTGTATTGTATTCTACTTTTCTAAGAATAAATAAAGGTTTGTTTGGGGAAAATAAATCATGCAAACATTGGCAAAATAATGCATTTTAATGCCATCTAGAAATTCAGTTTCAAACCAGCTTTGAATGTAATAAGCTGAGGAACTTCATTTACCTAGCATTTTTAAATCAGCAAAGTGGTGTTAGGAACCAGTCAACCCAGAATGCAAAGTTTTCTGTTGTTTGATGATAAAGTATAAGCTGAAAGAACCAGTTAAAAAAAAAAGAGGCCTATATAATATACAATATATAATATATAACATATAAATTACCTTGTACAGAAGCTGGTATTAGCTGGAAGGGCATCTTAACTTACTCCATGCTGGCTTTTTATGTGAGTGAAGAAACAAGATTTTCTCTTTGGAGGTGCCTGTAGTGAAGCAGATATTCTGTAATTCCTGGTCCCAGGCAGGGTGTACATCCAGAACCCAATGAAATCGCTCAACTCCTGCTATTGATCACCATAGATTCTGGTCAAGGCTGTAATGGATTTAACAGTGACATATCATCCCTGTGATTTATGGCACTGAGCCCAGGCTTCTGCTACCCAAAGCAGTGGTGAAGCAATTGAGTTTTGTACCAGCATATTTCCCTAACTGCAAGGAGGGGATTTTTGTGTTTGGTTTTTTTCTGTGTTATGTAGGAAAATCCTGCTAATGGGATCCTTGGGGATATAATCTGGATTTACCTGGCATGAACCTTAGGCAAGGAAGAAAATTATTCAACAGAAATAAGCTTTAAAAAATTAGTGTTGCCATGCAGGGAAGTGGAAAAAAAAAATAACCTGTTTAAAGTTTCAGTTTGGTGATGAGCGTAAGTACTTGCTTAATTTGCATTACATTGCCTATCCCAGAGAACTTCTATGGCTACTCATGAGCTTGGCATGAGGTTATGTATTTTACTGAATTGGAGCCTTAATGTGTCAGATTCTTTTAGATTATTCACACAATGTTTACACAGCTAATTTTTGTATGTCTTATCTCAGCCTATGGCAGTATTTTAAAGTTGACTTTTTGAAGGGGGTGTAAAATAACAAAATCAGTAAAAGTTTAAAATAAAAAAAGCATAAAATGTGACTTTTTCTCAAATTTCTTTTGCATTTTTGTGGTTTGTAAAATGCCTTAGCTGTTAATCTGACTAAGCATTTAAGCATGAACATAAAATTAAATAAGAGGTGTATTCTAATCTCACCCAGAGCACCAAAACATTTCCATTCCTTTCAGTGGCATAGGATCAAACTTCAGTTGCTTTGAAGCACCATGTATGAACCAGAAACTGGGAGTTACATGTGCATTGAGGTTATTTGGTGAAGATTGACCTTACTATGCAATGATATTAACATGCAATTTATAAACCTATTTTTCAATTTAATTTAAATAATTTTATAGTACCTGAAACAATGTGTGGTCAATATTACTGAAATATTAAGGTATCGCAGATACCAATACTGTGGAAAATATTTTTTTTTAATTAATCAATGGCTTGGTTATGATTTTCCATAAGTCCAGACCCATACTTATAGGCACATATATAAAAAAGAGCTACACAAACTCACTCAACAAGGACTATTTTTCAGAATTATTCAGTATGTAAAAGTTATCTTTTGGAAAACTGGTGGCTGGATTTTTACTATGCTGAGCTATTTTAATGATTTGGCTGGTCATGTCTTGTCTTATGACAAAATAAGAGCTTGGGCAGTTTCCAAAATACAGCGCTGAATGGGGCGCAGAAATCTTTACAAAATTTGGCTTTTAATTGCAAAAATTGTGGCTAATAGTCAGGAGTAAGGATATTTTAAGGCTTTCATATAGCTGAAGTGGAGATGAGAGGCTTTGTAAACCAGCTAACACTGGGCATCAAACAGGTTGTAGAAGCAATTTTTTGTCTCCTGTGCCAACTCTCTTCTCCTCCTGGCGTTACAGGAAAAAAATGGGAACTTTTAAGATTTGGATGTGACTAGACAGGAATGGTGAAGCAGGAGGGTGTGGAGCAATCTGTTATGCCTGATGCTCCAGTAGAGTAATTTAGATTGTTAAAGGATAGCATTGCTTTGATTTGGACTCACTAGAGTGAGAAATTGCATCCCTTATGGACTAGATTATAATTTAGGATTAAAAAAAATGTGTAAAGCAATGTAAATAAACCATTAAGTTTTAGTGAATTTTTAAATAGAACCTTCATGGATTTAATTTTTCCTTCATAAAAGAGTAATCTCTCACCTCACAGTGTAATTTTAGATGATGTCAAATTCTGAAAACAGCACCCTCCTGAGGGCCATCCTCTTTTGTTGCAGTTCTGTTTCAGACCAGAATCATAAGAAATGATGAGTATATGTTTGCTGAAAAGAGTGAAATATTAATTACATTATTAGCCTCACTATCTTGATCCTTCTTTTTTTGTCCCCACATCTTCCTTTCCCTTTCCATCTGGAGATGGCCAATGATGTGAGGCTGGGCCTCAGAAGCATGGTGAGATTTTCTAATAAACATACAGATGATTGGTTTCTTGTTGAAAATGCCTGCACAACTGAATCCCTGTTAGTTTCCTCCTCATCTTTACCTTCCCCTGGAACTCCCCTTGATCCTGACCTCTGTGTTGTTGGAAATGCCTGTAACTGCAGTCTGTAGTGTGTACACAGTAGAGGGTTCTCCGGTTGCAAGTTCTCCTTTCTCCCGAGTTCCTTTGCAGAGACATTGGCATGCTCATCAACCAGCACTCGTTCTGTACTGCATTTTGCTGCTTGTGTTGAGAAATGTTTCTTTGCATTCTCTTATTGTCCTGTTAATTTTTAACATCATGAAAACTGTGGAAACATCTGTACCACGTGAACTACTCACTCATTCTCTTTGTCATTGGGTTACCAGCTGGTGAACCAAGGTTGGTAAGGATTTTAAACTTGAATATCTCAGCATAAGGCTGGATGTCCCCTTTCATATTGAGTAACAAATGAAAATGCTATCACAGCCCCCTCCCTGGCAGGTCTGGGTCTATAGTGAGTCGTGAGGTCTAGACTGTTCTCTCTGTGATTGCACTTAGTTAATGGATGGTGGTGAATGTGGGAGCAGACCACTGCAAGACACTGTGGGGCAACCTGCTGTTCCCCCATCAGGACTGTGTCCTGTGTATTTAATCACAGAGACAGGGATGCACTTGAAGAGGATAAATAAGACAAAGAAAGAGATTTAGCTGTTTGAAAGTGCTGTGCATTGTCAGCTTCACTGGCCTGCTGGGAAGATTGCTGATCGCTGTCTGGGCTGTTCCTGGCAAGGCTCACAGGCAGGACCTATGGGACACGTCAGAATTGGACCCCTGCTTAGACATCATTTCAGTTAGATAAATCCAACCTGGGTAAGGTGTGCAACAGGACTGTGGGAAGATGTGAACTGCTTAATGAAAGTTCTTGCTACCAGTTCGGTAGCCAGTCATTGTTACTTGTTTGGTGTCTAGGCTTTTGGTAAAAATTTATTTACACCTATTTTCTAGCTGGGGGTAGCTGGAAATAAACTTTGGCAATGTATTCGAAACAATTTTCTATCACATTAATGTTGACTTTGCAGGATTCTGTAATATCTCAGGTTTTTTTTCAGGTTTACTTAGAAGGAAAAAGAGTGTTAGTGTATCTTCATAAAGGAATTTCTACTCTCTGGTGAAGGAGAGAATCAACTAGTGAATAAGGTGGCCTCTTGTACATAATTTTTATGAAGTTTTGTTTCTTTGCAGATGATTCCACATTGAATGAAATTAACATAGTCCAAAACTTTCATTTCTTTTATTCTTTCAATTAGGTAACAGCCAACTGGACCTCACCTGATGTCAGTCTCAGTGCCTTCTTCTAACAGCTGGTTTATGGACGATAATTTAGCTAATTGCTAATTTAGAATACATGGTAGAGCTTCCACTTGTAAGAGCAGAAGCTTGATTGCAGGATTGGGCCTATTTCTAAAAGAAGGTTTTCAAGTAGACTCTTGAGGTGCATCCTTGCATATTTCCAATAAGATTCTGTTATGGTCAAACCAGCTTTGAGCAGAGCACACTCAGAAACCACTCAGCAAATTTTATGTAACATTAAGTGCCATTTGACTGGGTCAGCTGCCTGTGTTAAATGCATGACAGCAGGCACAGATCACCACTGCATCTGTTTACACGTCTCTCTGCATTTCACGGCATTGTTGGCTGCGGACTCTCCGGAATAATGAGTGTCACACAGTGAGTCGTGTTAAAAAGGGGTTATTGGTATTAGTGTAACACCATACTGTACTGTCATTGTTTTGCAGCACATCTATTACATATATCATCACTGCTTTTTCTTCTTGAGCAAGCCAATTATGCCTGGTTTTGCCAATCTGTCAGAGCCTCCTGGATTAAATTAAAATTACAGTTTTGCATAGGCAGGAGCTGTAACTGAAAGTAATGATAATGACCCTGGGTGAATACAGGATTGCAAAATAATCCTAAACAATTGTACACATGCAGAGCTGCTGCTGCTTTATTTCTCTTTAACAAGCTAAATATTTGAGTCCACGATGTCTGAAACCCCACAGACTGAAGCTGGTTGCTGGGTGGAGCCGTGGGGTTTGATGCTGAGTAAGAAGAGAATAGTTTGTGAGTACCTGAGCATGGAAACTTTACTGTTTCAGTTTTTTTCTCTGCCTCCTTTTTAAATTTTGCAGTATGGCCGTTTGTGCCTCAAAGTGTTCCTTTCTAAATGGGTACAGGTGTGCTTTCCAGCACCTGTATCTTATGACCTCTGACACATGTCATTATGAACACACATGTATGAGTCAGGAGGACTTTTATGTGGGTGGGAGAGAGACCAGCATGTTTCCTGGTCAAGGGAAGAAGAGGAAGTGTCTGTCAGACACTGGAATTTGTCTCAGATTTTGAAACCTAGTTCTAATCACAAAATTACCTGATTTTTAAAAAATAGTTCTTGCATAGAATGAAAACCTAATATTAGCATTTGTGTCTTGGTTTCTTTCTCTCATCAAAAGATAATCTTTCATGTTGTCAAGCAGGACAGAAAACAAACAAACAAACAAAAAAAAAAAACAACCAGAAATTTGTCCTGATTGATGATTAAGGCTATATTACCTTCCCTTAAGAGCTTTGTTTTCTGCATATCTCCTGAGTCTTATTAACTGCTTTAACAGGCTTTTAATTCTTGGCACAGTTACCAGCACCTGACTGGGAGGTATTGACATATGCAAGATATTCCCTCCCTGTATGAGCCTGTCTGCCCATATTGGCTATGTTTCTGAAATTTTAGTCCTTCTGGGGTCAGGGCCATCAATCTTTTTCTTCTCCAGTCTAGTGTGCTTTTATTTGCATGTGTTGGATGTCGATGCAACTTATCACAGTTTTGGCATAGTTTTAGCATCCCATTTCTGCAGATATTAGATTTTCCTGTTTGGGCATTTGTCTTCCTGTTTTTGCCTTGCTGGAACTGCTTCATCATCTTGTAGCATTTTTATGTCTTGAAGTGGCTTTTCTTGAACTCTGTGATAAGTTCACAGAAATCACAAGTAAAAAACCAGACACCACAATGGTGTCTTTAATTAAAATATTTTTCTCAAATATTTTTTCTTGAAAGGTCCCACACATTACAAGCCAGTAAGCTGAGGAGTATTAGCTTTGAATTAATTGTGTTTAGAAGGATGTAGGCAATTTCTTTAAAATATCAGCCAGTAGTTCCTTTCAGACACCCTTGAATTTGATCACATTAACTGACTCCAAACCTCCCAATTAGTAGCATATTCTTTCAATATGACTGCCCACAGGCTTTATTAGAACCCACTGTCAAGAGTCACAGAAAATAAGCTAGGAAAAAAAATTGATTACTCCATAAATCATGGTGTCTGCATTTATATCTTATCATAATTTCACACTGTATGAAAAGGGCAGACTTGGTTAGTCCTGAAAGGGAGTTATTTTCTTGCAGGTGGAACTATGCAGGTTTAGTCATTCCCAGATAATTCTGGTGAGCATCCTCCAGTTCCGCTCCAAGCCAGGGTGTGCTCCTGCTGTCACTCATAGGCCATTGAACCTGATCATGATCAAGTGCTTGGGACATATCAGTACTCTGCCCTTCAAAAGGCCCTTCCAGAACTCAAACTCTCTGGGGGACATTGACATTTCACTTGGGATTTATGCATAAGAGAATTTCCTGACCAGGAGCAATGTTTGGTTTGCTGTTTTCCTTAAGCCTGTAGAGGATAAGCCTGGATATATAATTAATTTTCCTTACATGTTTCTTTCCTTCACTGATTAATTTCTTCAACTGATCTATTTAGAGTACAACATTAATATTGAAAATAGAATTATGAAGCCAGCAAAGGAAAAATATTTTATCCTCTCCTGACAACACAAGCATATACTTGTGTCCAATACAGCCATAGATGAGAAGTGAAGTTGAATTGGCATGAAATGACTGAGATGTGATATATTTATAATATTAACTAAATTTTATATTTTAATTAAGTGCAAAAAAGATTTTTTTTTTAGAAATTATTGATATTTAATGAGAAGCACAGAACTAAAAATAAAGGAGAACATGGAGCTGACAATGGATAAAACATAATAACTTTTTAGATTTCTTTTTCTGGTTTTATTGCCATTTAAACCTTTCTCCACTTAGCTTGTTAGTTTTCAGTAACATAGGCTATGTTACTGAATTTCCCAGAAGAACAATAAAGGAAAAAAAAAAAGATTAGGTTTACAGAATTTACAGATTTGGAAAGTTGAATTGTGACATAATGCTATCCCAAAACCTCTGCTTCTAGAAATCTTGGGGTTCAAAATAGTTTTATGGTGTGCAATGACAAACTAATCTTTTCAAGGGTTTCTGAATTTTATCTTAGGGTTTTTTTTAAGTATTTGAAGAATCATTCATTCACCATTAAGATAGTCTCATACAAACCTTGACATTTAGTTATTTAACTGCTCTTTTCTAATAAGACAAAGAAAAAGGGAAGAACCTTTAAAAACATGATTTTATAATTCCTCAGAGACAAGTTGTTTTCCATAACCTTTGCAAACATTTTATTTTGACAATGAAAAGAGGGAATTATGTGAATTCCTAGTCTGTTGAAAGCCTTTAAAAAGTTTTCTCTGATCTTAATAAGGCCAGCAAGTTGTCCTTAATGCTGAAGAAAGAGAAGCAGGCAAGTGAAATCATCACCCCTACCTCTTAAAGAGATCCCAAGCGCTTACTTCTCTATGTAGTCCATAAAGTGTTCTGATGTAGATAGAATGTGATGTCTGTGTGCAGGAACAGGTTTTAATCCTTATTGAGAATGAAAATTTTATCACAGTGAAACATGAGTTTGTACTGTGAAACATAAGCAACTGCAAATCCACCATTTCCTGAGGATGCTGTTCCAGAGTGGACTGTGCATAGCAGAAGAAAAGGCCTGTCAGGGCAGGAGAGGGGAACATTCCAAAGGATATGGAATGTTCCTAAATGCTCCTTAATAATCCCTATGGTCTGGACCCAGAGATGTGTATTAAGAGCATCCCAGCTGTGGCTCTTCATATTTACGTCTTAAAAGGGCTCAGCTAAATATGTAACTAGGATTAATTCATGCTTTGAATTGTATGACCTTCTGTGCCCAGATGCTCCAAATGAAGATCCTGCTTCATTCACTAATTTATTTTTGCTCTGCAAACAATTAATGACTGCTTGTTGCAATTATTGAAACCTTACCTTTCCCTCTGGGTTGGCTTTATCCAAGTCACATTTTACTTGTTCCGCTAGCAAAACAGGATGAATACACTTACAATGTACTTGCAATCAAAAAAAAATTAAAATATAAAAAAAAAAAATTGGTGTATGTTTTCACTTGAAATGATCTGAAGAAGGCATTAGTATTTGGCAAAAGCTCAGAAAAATGGAAATGAGTCACGAACATTTCGCCAAAGCCTCATTTAGGAATATTTGCTCACTTCTAATCTGAGTTCTCTTTTGTTTTCTTATTTTGTAGTGGAGGCTTGACAAGAATATGAGTCCCAGATACCCAAAATGCCAGCTAAGAGTCTACATCCCAGCTAGCAGCATCATTTAGAAAAGAAATAGTACAGGGTACCTAAAGAGGCATCATATGATGGCCTTCTGGGAGTTAGCTCCTTAGACACAACATCATCATACGTGGTGCTAGCTGCAGTTTGTGCACAAGCAGAACTTTGCAGCAAGCTTTTGTTGGCAAACAGGTGAGCAAAATGCAGCAGTGAGTGGTTGGACATCTGTTCCAAAGGAGCCCACCCAGAGAGGTCGAGCTCTTACTCCCATCGGTGAATGATAGAAGAACTTTTCTCATGTTTGCCCCAGGTCTACAGTTTTAATTCAAGAAAAAGGAACTGAGGAAATGATGAATTAAATCCATGCACCATAATTCCTTAAGTTTTCTAGCTACAGAATTTAGGAAAGAGTGTCTGAGTTATCATCAGCTTAGTGCATGGTCTAATGTATTGAATGTAGGGCCTGACAGGTCAGGTGTGTTTGTTGCCTGGAAAGACTTTATACAGCTGCAGGGGTTATCTGATCAAGTGTTGTGTGATCCCTTCATGTCAAAAAAGTTTATGTTTTATTTTAATATCTATTGATTTTTGTCTAACTCAAAATTATCTGATTAGAGGATTTGGCTGAAAAAGCAGGGTTTTTAAAAAGTTATTTGTTTCTTTGGTGAGGAAGATTATATCCCCAGGTTTCTGGGAGCTTCATTGGGATTTTGGTGAATTTATGACATAAATTAAATAAGAATTCATTTTCCACTGATTAGCAGAGAATTTGCAACATGCAGCTCAGCCCTGTAATTGTAGAGCAATTGTAGTCCAGTTAAAATCAATATGGATTTAGCCTAAGTTAAGGACACAGGTTTGGACTGTACATCATGTAACACGAATTCATTTCCAAACCCACGCAGGGATCAGGAAATTCAACGGTTCTTGAGTAATGTAGAAGGGGCGTTAAATCACAAGGCTACAATTGACTCTGTAGTTGACATTGACTGGAATCAAGGACTTTGGAGTGGGCTTGTCAATTTACAGGGGAAAGCAAAGTTGCATAGCAGAAGATACCACTGGAATAAGATTGTAATTCTCTGTGCTCCACCTGAACAGCAGTGATGAAAGATTAAGAGGAGTGAGTGGCAGTGACACTTTGTACTTCATTCCCTGAGCCTAGATCTTGGTATGAATCAGTAAGGCTGCTGGTGTTGTGTTAAATCAACATTTAAGCACAGGTTGACCTTGGGCAGTCAGGGATTACTGGAACACAAAAGTTTGGGGTAGTCCTGCTCCCTAGGTTTGAGTCTTGCTGTCTGAGTAATGTAATTACAGGTTTGTGATGGACCAGGGAATTTCTCCAGTTCCAAGGTTGTTGGGCTGTTTTGCTTTGCTGCTATTCTGCTGTGTGTTACACTTGCATCAAATAACTACAACTGCAATCATAGCTGTGCTTTATGAAATGTAGGGAAATTATATAATGTAATACCTTTTTATTGGCAGTACAATGCTAGCTGTTAAAATTCAGTCAGACAGCATCCCAGGTTCTTGACTTCACCCTGCCAGTTTTGTTGCTTCCCAGTTTGAGCATATTGAATACCGTGCTGAGGTGATAAACAGTAGGTCTTTGCTACTTCAGGATTTAAAGACAACTCCTTTTGCTGTATTTCCTCATGGAAGCTAGAGTGTGTTAGGTGAGTGGTTCTGACAGACAGATGAAGAGACCACTCTGTGAACCTTAGGAAACGCATTCTCAGAAAATGGTGATGCATTTTCTAAAGACCAACACTGTTTTCCTGAGCTCTGACCACAGACGGACTTTTCCAGATGACATGTCAAGATGACAGACAGCTTATGGTCTGCCATGCAACTGTTCCAAACACAAATGTGTGATCCCCTCGCCAGGGCTCCCAGAATAGGCTTCTCTCAGTGCTGCTCCAGTGGATTTATATTCTGTGCAACACAGGTGACCCAGGGCTTCTTCATGGGAGGGCAAGAATTCACCATCACCGCAACCCCTGGCCAGTAGATTTCAATGAAGCAAGTACCCTGAAGTGAGGGGGGCTTTACTGACGTGTTCTTTAGAAAATGCTCTGCAGATACATGAGATAGTGGTGAACTGTCGTGGTGACAAGGGACTGAGGTGCCCAGTGGGATTTGGAGTCCCAGGTCATTTGTTTGCCTGCTATAGACTTTTTTCTGAGCTTGTGCAGGGTGAGCCAAGGGCATGAGGGATGTGCTGGTCCCTGATGCCAGACCCTCTTATCTGAAACACAGCCATCAGTTTACCTTCCCAGAGGATGGGATTGACAACATCAGGAGCTCCAGCAGGCTGAGGTTGAGCTGGTGTTTTCTTCAGAAATTCTTCAGCAGGTTTTTCATCTGGAGATGTCGCTAGACCTTGAGGTTTTGCACAGGCACAGTTGAAATCCACATGATGTAATGAGTGATCAGCAACTCTGGTCACAGAGGAAAGGAAGAGGGCCAGATGGGGTTGGAGATTGTGTTTGGACTGATTGTTCTGGTTTCTTCCTCACTAGGACAAAGAAGTGAATCTGGAGCAGGTCCACAGACGCATGAACAGTTTAATTGATGAAGACATAGCCCACAAGCAGATCTCCCCAGCGTCCATCGAGATCTCGGCGCTGGAGATCGGTGGCATGCAGCCAGCTCAGACCCTGGAGCCGGTGCGCGAGTACCAGAACACGCAACTTTCTGTCACCACCTTTTTACCAGAACAGACAACTCATGGTGCCAGCAGGACACTCACAGCTGCCTCGGGCAGCAACCTGCCGCTGCCCCTGAGCAGCTCAGCCACCATGCCCTCCATACAGTGCAAACACAGGTCACCCAACGGAGGACTATTCCGGCAGAGCCCCGTGAAAACCCCGATCCCAATGTCATTCCAGTCCGTGCCAGGGGGAGTCATTCCAGAAGCAATGGAGCCCTCACATGGAACATCCATATGATGAGAACAAACAGTAAAAACAACCAGCAGAGATTTTTAATATAAAATTTAAAAGAAAGAAAAAAAAAAAAGAAAATGAACTCTTACATTTTTCTTGTATATACTTGTAAATAACGAAAGAATGAAGTGGGGTAAAAGTGTATTTTGAATATTCCCAATTTTCGAAGTAAGTAAAAAACAAAACAAAAAACAAACAAAAATGTATGAATGACTTTGTAAATTTTGTTCTATATGAATAAAAAGGCAAACTACTTGTGGTCGTTCTCAAGTGCCAAAGAAGACCTGTTACTGGGACTGAGGGCCATACTTTTCTTTTTTTCCCATGGATTTCAACACTTATTCCCTTACAGGTATGTTTTTTTTAAGAGCAAAAATTTTATGTCTTTCTTGCTGGAAAAATTCACCATGCTCAGATTTCTCCTTTCCCCAGAACCCTGTTTTATAGCCAAGATGACAATTCACTCAGAAAACTTAGCAGCTGGTATTAGCATAGCAGTAAAAAATGCTTTAAAGGTGAATTATGACTCAAATCCAACAAACAATAAACAGAGAACATTTTCCTTCTAACAAGGATTTAAACTTCCACACAGTTTCTAAATTTAAGCACAGGATTATTGTATTGTGTTTATACATGTCTGCTGTACTGTGTGGCTCTTTTTATTTAACTTTCTGCATTTTGTTATACAGATATATATATAATATATATAATATATTATATATATTTTGACATATATATTATATATATAAATGCTTTGAACAACAGGTTTTAGGTTAAGGCAAAAGCTTTTAAGAAAAACTGCTCAGCTCCTTTTTGTTTCTTGTGTACATGACTGAAAATGGGGAGGAACCAATGGAGTGAGGCAAGGAGGAACTGTAAACTGTAAAGGCAGGAGATAATGGCACTGCAGTGACTGTGCCCTATGGTGCCATCTCTTTCTTTAAGATTTCACTGAATTTGTTGCATAATAGATGTAATGTTCCCTGTTGAAATCTTATATCTGAATGACACGACTATAAGCACAGCTCTGCTTCTTTTCCATTGATTTTGCAAAAAGAAATATTTTAATGGCCATGTCTATAATTGTGGTAGAAATGGCTGTACAAAACCAGTTTTTTGTCTGTGAAACACAGAGGACAAAGAGCGACACATACAGCTTATTTAATGTCTTGTCATGCAAATATTATCAGTGCAATGTCGCATGACAAGAAAAAACCAAATCAAAATCTAACACATTGTTTCCTTCCCAAGCTGAAGTTTGAATGCCAAACATAATGGATCTCTGTCCCCTCCTCCTACTCCTCATGGACCATCACTCTCTTTCAAAATTAGGATAATTGAGTGTCTTCTCAAATGTATCCCTGATACTAGGTGGTAATTTCCCTTTGTAGCTGGATTTCTTTACTTTATTAGAACACTGCTATTTGGAAAAGGATGTAGATCCTGGTGCAGCAAAATCACTGTCTACATTAGGGAAAAATTCTGTTTGAACAGAGGTAAAAATGCATCCACATCCCAGTAAAGTCAGCAGGCAATCTGGGTCAGGTTTTTGGATAAATAAACATTCCATTCACTGCTCCTAATTTGATTTGCATAATTACACAAAACATATATTTATGGGGTGAATAAAGTCCCCACATTTTTACATTTCTACTTTAAGCAGTAGGGAGGAAAAGTCAAACTGTGACATAAAAACCAGCCTTATGGAAGAGTATACTCAGCCTAACACTATTTAAATGAGGAATGTTGATGATGGGCTTACAGGAGGAGCACTCCTAGAGGAATTAATTTGTCTCTGTTGTCAAGCTGGATCCTCATGGACATGGTGCAATTTTGTAGCTTGGTACAAATTGCACTATTTGCTGACTGTATTTATGCTATTTGAAGGTTTGACCCACAAATACTCTAGATTTTTTGGGTTTTTTTGTCATATTTTTTTTTCTTTTTGTTGTCTTAACAAACCTATGGCCATAGGAAAAAAAAATCTTCCATAAATACACTAATTAGTTATGGCAGAAATTGCTGCATTAAAATACTATGTACACACAGAAATCTGTAAAGATGCTTTGGAGAAAGAGTGCAAGGATTTGCATCTGAAAAATCTCTCATTTCATGACCAATTTAAGATTGCAGCAGAGGAACGTGCTGCAGAAAAGGTGCAAGGACGTGCTTGAGTAGCTACGAGAGTGTGATCTGTTGTGGCACACAAACCTGCTGAAGGTTTCCTGAGCTGCTGCTGTGCTGTTATTCACAAAACATGCTGCTGCCTTGCTGCAGCAAAGCCCAGAGCAGGGGCTTGAAACCCTCTTTCACTGAGGCATCTTTGCTTTCATGTTAGATCTTTTTCATATTATAGACTAAAACACTGTAATTTTAACTGGCCTGCATTTGTGGAATAAATTGTGAATACAATATATTTTGGGGATTAACTTTAGCATTCTTCATATTCAGTGTTCTCTTGGCTTACTCTTGCTATGTGCTGTAACGTTTGGAAATGTGGTCTAACTTATAAGTGATGTTAGAGCTCCTTTATTCTCATGCACAGAGTATGATTCACCTGTTTGAATGCTTTGCAGAACTACATTTATGAGGAGCAGGATCTTGAAGAACCAACCACACAGCCCTCTTTCAGAAAAGTATTTAAGCATGTGTGAGCCCTGTAGGGAGCACCTGCTTTAAGGACAGGTGAAGTGCATTGCTGATTGATGGTGGAGTTAAAACGCAGGTCTCAAATTAAAGATGTGCCTAATTTTAAGCAGGTGAGTGAGCTGGCCAAACTCCCTGGGACTACTCAGCTGCTTTAAGTTAACCTTAAAATGTTGAGTGCTTTGCTGCACCAGGGTCTACACTGCAAAACTAGGAATCTGCAATGGATCTCCCACTACCTAGTAATTATTTTTTTATATAAAAGTTAGTAAGTCATAGCTTGAGCCTGTCAGCCCTGACAGGAAGCTGTTAAATCCTTCATGTGCTAGTGGTTTGGTTTTAGATTATTTAAGCAAATCAACAGGTTCTCCTTGAACATAAACAATGTTTCTTTCCCCATAACTTTCAGTTTTCAAAGTAAATGCAGAATGTATGATTTTCATATCCTGGCTCCTGTTTTATATTTGTATCTTCCTTTTGACAGATCAAAGCATTGCCTTTCTATATAATATGTATTCACCACACACATGCATATATATATATATATATACATACACATGTGCAATTACTCACAGAAGTGAGAAATATAATTTCCATGTGATGCAAATGAGCATAAGGTGAAAGCTCTCACAGAGCTGTGCTTATTTACACCACCTGCAGGTTTGACCCTTCACCTTTAATATCTGGCAAGTTGAAGCAGAAAAACTGCAGAAGTTTCTGAAAACTTTGAAGACCAAACTGTGCTCTGTTTTTTCAACTGGAACTTCCCTGAGTGTACTTAAAATAGGGAATAACGTGTGATCCCAAATATTCCAACTCCTCTGGAATGTTTACATTGCAAAGGTGATTGAACATGAAATGTACCCTCCTTTTATTGTGCTCTTTTGATGATGAGCTTTCACAAAAGTGACATCTGTGGCACAGCACTTCTAGCGTGTCTTGTTCTACCAACCCATTAGTTTAGAAATTACTTTTTTACAAAAATGTGACTCAGTTTCTTCTATTTGCTTGCAATCCATGGGCAATCTGCTTTCAATCTGAAGAATGCATTGTTCTTATTTCTTAGTATGTCATGTTTTCCTATTGCAAGGGGAAAAAAAAAGTAGTTGTGCTTTTTAATTTCAGAATTGAAACTTGATAGAATGTTTTTATGCTGAGTTACAACTACATGTGTGCAATACCTGTCTTGCAAAGTGAAGTTCCCAATATCTGCCTTGCTTTGATAACCATTGCTGCATTGTAGGTGAAGTCTCAGCAAAACAACTCACTTTTTCTTAGTCTGCTGATAGAATAAACCACTTAAACCTGGGTTCTCACCTGTGTAAATCAGCTTCCCTCCAGGGAATGGGTCAAGCATACTGAGTTTCAGCAGGTGAAGGTTTAGCTCTTAATATTGAGCTCAAGAGCACTCCTTTCTATAAATTGGGGTACTTCTGAAAAGGAAAATGTCTCAAAAAATTAACCTGAAAGAGGAACTTTATTAGAATTTTGAGCATGTAACATGGATTACAGTTTAAACTTTATGCTGGGATTGCTTAAAGAAAGAAAATTCTTCCTGAAATCTGTTTAAATTTTGGAATGGCTCTCTTCAGAGCTTAAAGCTGTTGGGTTGGTGACAAGTGGAGCACTCAGAGGAAATCATGTTAGCGGGGTGGTACAGAAACCACAGTGTTCAGACGTTGTTATTTTATTTTATTTTGCTTTACTGATTTGAACTTACATTGTGAGCAGCTAAAGAGTGACATAAATCTAAACACAACATATTTGGGGGACCCAGTTGGAAATTTCTCAGAGAAACCACATCCTTTGGCATCATCCTGGGAAAGGCAAGGAGAAAGTCAGAAGAAAACTCTGAAGAAAGGTAAAATTAAAGGTAAAAACTGGTATGTGGTGAAGGGGGAGGGAGAAAAGGATGGTTACAATTCATGTTTAGTGAAGCTGTATTACTTGTATGAGAAGCCTCAATTCCATCATACAAGCAGTTGCCTCAGCTAATTATTATTTTTCTTAATTTTTAGGAAACAAATAAAAACAGCATTTGTTCTACCAGAAACAGTTGTTATATTATTTAAGAGTTGCAATTATTTGTTTGGCGGTGCCTGTTTTTTGGCTTGATTGTTGCTCAGCTGGGGAGAATCAGCTTTAATCAGTGATTTCACCCAAAGCAGCTGTGGGCTGTTTGCTGGGAGACACTCCCAAGGGCTGCAGCTGGGACAAATCACCTCAATCAGCTCCAATCAGCTCCCCATAAAGCTCTCATTTCTCAGGCTGTGGGTAGGAGTTTGGGCTTTGTGCTCTGAGCTGCACGTTTCTGGCTTTCTGGAGTTGGATGGTGCTTTCTTTTGGTGTTGGAAGGAAGCAGAACAGAAACATGGGTTCTCCAAGATTCTAAGGTAACCAATAACAGAAGCAAGTAATGCATAAAGCTTTAGCTTTTTACTGAGTTTTGTTTTGTCCTAAGTTTACTGTCAGCCTTAGTAGGGACTTTTTTTTCCCTTTTGTGTACGCTTTCAGGTGTACTACCTGGAGTATTTTCTTTTGTC
The DNA here is from genome assembly GCF_031753505.1 of Anomalospiza imberbis. NCBI lineage: Eukaryota > Metazoa > Chordata > Aves > Passeriformes > Viduidae > Anomalospiza > Anomalospiza imberbis. The sequence continues at coordinate 7,991,701 of NC_089688.1, read as the reverse complement.
CCTACTGAAATTGATAGCTTTTTTTGAAATCAATTAATGCTGGTAGAAACTTCACATCATGTTGTAGTAGAGCACAATTATGAGAGAGTTGCTTTGTCTTTTTAAATTTATTTTTGATAGCTTTCTTTCAAAGATGTGTTATCGCTTAGTTACTAGTTCTGTTGTTGCAGTTATAAAGTTTTGTAGTTTCTGTAGGAGGTCTGTTTGGCCTCTATATCACATAAGAAGGAGGAGGAGAAGTCCTCAGAATCATAAATACACACAGTAAGGTAAGCAAAAAGCTTGAACAAAAAACTTAAAATATATCTCTGCTCATTTTGCTAAAGTTTCAAAGGCTTGGATGAGTGGCTGGGACAGAATCTGATTTCTGAATAATATGCTATGTGTGACTCTAGTGTAGATACTCTATGAAACATTTCTAGGTGAAAACCCCACAACATTGTGCCCCCAAGCTGTTATCAAGATAAAGTATTTTGTTTAAGTTTTGAACTGTTTTGTTATAGTGCTATAATGAAACTATATGGGTGGGGAGATGGAACCTGAGGGTTTATTGCCTACAGCTGTAGGTAATTAACAGTCTGCTTTTCGACTGATTCTAAAAAGTCACTCAGTCATGAAATGAAGCATCTTGGAAGTTTTCCTACATTTCAATATTTTTCTAAAATTCTTTTTATCGTATAAAATGGGTGTATTTGTTTTCTGATTGAATTATTTCCACAGTGGTTAAGTAGAACACAACAGAGCCCTACACTTTAGGTGAGAATTGCAGCTAAAAGAACAAAAGGGGTTGATGGTGGAATTAAAATGCACGTTTCAAATTAAATACGTGCCTAACTTTAAGCAGGTGAGTGAGCGCCTTAAACTCCCTGGGACTACTCAGCTGCTTTAAGTTAACCTTGAGTGCTCTACTGCAGTTCAGTGTAGACCTACAAGTCTACACACCATGACAACTGTCAAGAGAGATCCCAGGTTTATGTAGCACTTTCTATATATCAGCAGAAAAGAAATTGAATTCTGTTTAATATGTTTTTATATGATTTATATTGAAGCAATTCTGTCAAATTAAATACTTACCAGAAGCAAAATATGCCAGCCCACCAAAGTGCTGAAATGTATAATTGCAAGTAAATCTAAGCAGACAACGTTTCTGTGTTCAGTCTGCTGTAGTGACTGTAGTTTCAGGCTGCAGACCCTTTTTCATCTTGGGGATTCCAGTGGGCTTGGTCCTGCTTGCTGCCCACTGCCCCCAGAGGGAGGGACAGGAGTGTCCTGCTGGGGGTGAGGCAGTGGGATGTGTCCATGACTGGGGTTTGCCTGTGCATAGGGATGCTGCTTTGCAGTGCTGGCTCTGTTGCTGCTGATAATGGGACAGGAGAGACTCCTGACAAGTGCTGGATATGGGCAGGTAGAGCATTCAGGCTGTTGAAATTTAGTAGTTCCTGTGTTTCAGTTGCCATTTAAGAGCTAATATATTGTAGAAAATATATTGCCATGTTTTGCTGGATTCTAAAGCCAGCTTGGATGATGGTGAGAATTTTTTGGGAGGGTGCTTTGGTCATTAAAGCTTTCAGCTTCCAGTCTAGCAGACACTAACGTGGCAATAGAGCCCCCAGCTCTACACCCAGTGGAGTGAGGTGGCATTTCAAGGCAGGGTTTGCTGCAAGCATCCCAGAGAGCTCCTGCTGGCTGCTGGGGGAGCAGGGAACCCCAGAGCAGCACTGGGATGGAGAGCTGCTGGGGAAAGGGAATTGGAGGCAAGCCTGGGGAGGAGCTAGGGGGCTGCAGGTACCCAGAGAGGAATGCTGAGGATGCAGGCCCATCAACAAGGGTTGGTGAAGCCTGGAAATTAAATGGCAAAAATGCTATATTTGGAGTATGAATGTGCCCTGGCCCATGGACTGGGGAGCACTTGAGTTGCTGGATGCTGCTGTCATTGTTCACGTAAAGGTTTCCTGAAATTCATGTGATTCTACATGGTGGAACTTGCTGTTAGACTGGTTCTGGCATAGGGAGAGAACAAGCAGTGGTTGTATTGGGCTGTGCAGATCCTGTCAGGCTGTTTTATGTCTGTGCTGTTGGATTTCCCCTCCTGTTCTGTGCCTGTAGGTCAGCTCACACATCTTTCTGGGCTGTGATTAGTTGTGCAACATTTACCAACTCTTTGGCAGGGGGGATGTGCTTTTACAACACAAGAACAATTTCTTTTCGTGCATTTGCATTCCTAGCTTTGTCTTGTCATTCATGTCAAAATGTCAAGCAGAGAAACATACGCTTTCAAATGGAGTTTCTGCAAACCATTTGGATCAATAAGGACTCTCTCTCTGCATTTTTGTAACATCTGCCACAGAGGAATTTGAAGCTCTATCAATTCAGTAGTTTACTAAACTACTATATTTTACTCCAGACTGTAGCTTGTTCATGTTCAGTGACAGAAAAATATCGCTGCTCTGGGCAATGCAGAGGTCTATTGTAAAGCAAATCCTGCTTTTTGGAAAGTAGATGTTTCATCTTCTGCACACAGTAAATACATGCCATCCTGACAGGCTGGGCCATTAATCTGCAGACATGTCATTTTTGGCTCCTGACAGCTCAATGCAGCTGCTGATCATCCCTGGGCTGCTCTGATGGCTGGTGCAGTCAGTAACTTCAGTTACTGTGAGACAATACCTGAACAGCTTCCAGGGTTTTGGAGAGCAACCACCTGCCTGAGGACAGAAAGAGGGATTTGGATTGGAGGGAGTGTCTGGCCACCTTCTGTAGGAGCACAGAAGGTGAAGGCTCCTCTGTGTCCTCCCTGGTGAGATTTGGCTGCTGAGGTATACCTCTAAGGGCTGGAATATCACATCTAGAAAATGGTGGTGGAAGGCAGGAGAGGAGGAAGATCTCACAGCTAGGGAGAGCTGGTACCAGCTGGTACAGGTAAACAGCTTGCTTGGCTCCAGAGCAAAGCTTCCACCAGGGCGTAGGTATTTTGCCATGAAAACCACGAGGTTGCAAAAGAAATATCCTGAAATCCCAGCCTGGATATTAAGCAGCTGGGCAAGTCCCAGACCTTTAGTTATAAAGCTGCTTAGTTCTGCAGTATTAAGTACCATGAAAAGTGTATTAAAGCTTTTATGAAGAACTCAAACAGCACACAGTTAAAAGCACACAAAATGCAAAGTGTTAAATTAGACTGTCAATTTAATTACTCTTTATCACATAATCCCTTTACCTGTGTGGATTGTCAAAGGCAAGCCCTTCTCTGCTTTTTGGGGAAGAGTTGCAGAGGTCCTATGGGGGGAGGGAAGGAGGGGAATTGGGGAATGCTGTCACACAGGTGTGGAGGCAGACACGAGCAGGGGCTGCGAGATGTGGCTGCGGTGGAGCAGACAAGCCTGGCCAGCAGTGATCCTGGCTTTCCCTTCCCCTTTGGGGGAGCAAGGTGTGAGGCACAGTGCCAGCTGGGAATTACACCTCTCATGGACTGGCATCTTGGGACTGGCAGTGGGTTCACTTCAGTGGCTGGGACTTTAGGCTTTTTTGCCTTGACCTCAAACTGTTGTAAGAACAGGCATTAAGACAATTAAAAAAAAATATTAATGAAGTTTAAGGGATAATTATTTTCCTCACTACTGAAGTGCTTATTTTCTCAAAGACAAAAGCTTCTGTGTATGTGGGATTTGATGAAAAGATAATATAACAATATATTAAAAAAAAAACAGAAAAAGTTTCCTCCTCTGCAGCTCCTGTGCTTCTGGATTTTCTTTCATTGGAGTATATTATTTGAAATTTTCTGAAGTTGAGATTTGATCAAAGCTGACAATGGAACTGAGGGTCTTTAATTCATCTAGTTAGGAATTGTATATAATTTTGGTTTTAAAATAGCTGGTCAATATTATATAAGCACCAATGAAAGTCAAAATTATTACTTTGTGAGTTGCAAGTTACAAGTATTCATAGTTAAAAAAGAAACATTAAAATTTCACTTTGCTTTTGTTTTTAAATGAAGCAGTTAATTGGAAACAATTAGCATTAAATTACTCACCTGGCCTTAGTTATGATGGGTTTATTAAGTTGTTATTGAGAGATTGAATGCTGGCACATGTTGATTATATTTAAATGTCACTTGCCTTTGTTTTTTCAAGCACTAGAAAGAAATAGCTCAAGTCTTCTGACAGCCAAGAAAAAAAGGCAAAAGTTAGTGCTATGATGGAGTCAAAGACATTTAAAATCTCCCAACTATTAAATTTCGATGGGACTTATAAGCCTAATTCTACGGAGCCCCTTTGATAGTCCCTGATCAAAGCAGAAGTCAGTTCAACATTATCTTGTGCTTGTCACGTCAGATGCATGGATTGTGATATCCAAGCTGTTTCACTCTTTTGTATGAATAATTCAAAAGCTCCACCCTAATATTTGTGGAATTTAATTTTAATTTGTTTTGGGTTTTTGTGTGGGGTTAGTTTTTTTTTTTTTAAACTTTGATAAATTTCATTATTTTGAATACTTTTTCATCTTAATAATTGGAAAACTTCAGACAAGTTTTGCATCACCAGCAAGGAGAGAATGCAGAAAAAGAGGATTTTAAATCACAATTATAACCCAAAACAGTCTAAGTACCTTTGGTCTCTGTTGTGGTACAATACATAACCTAGCAAGAGATGTGCATTTGTGAATTCTGATAACGTCAAATATTTCAGATTGATTCCATCTTCAAATGCCAAATTGTTTGCTTATATCTTCTATTAGATATCATTTGTGAGCCATAGAGACCTTGAATCCCATGGAAAAATCCAACTGTTCAAAAATAAAAGCAGTACAGAAGCCTTTCAGCACTTTAAACAGCTATTACTTCACTCCTCATTCTGTCTATATACAGAGGAAGGACTATTAATGCAGAGGCCATTAAATAAACTGCAGTAAATATTGCTTATATTCTATTAATGCTAATGTTGTTTGTACATTTCAATCCTCTTTAGTAAATTTAGCTCAATTTCTGCATCTTCTGATGGGATAGATTTTTAAAATATTATATTAGTGTATAAACACAAAGGTGATGTTACCTCTTTTAATGGGATAAGGAAGGAGTATTTATTTTTACCTGTTTGCTCTATTGTGGCTATTGTTCCAAGTGCACTAATTTGAAGAGCACAAAGAATTGTCTTGTGTAAGTGACTCAATCTGGCTGAAAAAGCAAAAGCACTTCTGAGTAATGGGGCACGTAATAGGGTCCTTCTGCCTTTCGGAAAACTTTGACAATTAAAATGAAATTAAGTTGTTATTTAATTGAAATTAAAATGTTTTGTTATTTAGGTAGACTTTTAGTTTTCATGTCAAGTGTTTATATTTTATTTTTGTTTTATTTTAATCTTGGATGGGAAGAGACAAAATGTGCAGTGTTTCTCTGGCTTTCCTTTGTATGTTTGTTTTTAAGGTTGCTGCAGTACATGTGGCATATGAAGATTTTGGGGGATTATCAGGTTGGAAGTTTTATTGTTTGTTTGTGGGTTGTGTAAGTGTTCATGGTGTAGTGAAGAAAATGGCCACCAGGTCTCAGCCTTAAGAGCAGGGAATTATTTTCTGTCTAGCAGGATCTGTCTTCTCTGTGACTCAGTCATAATCAGTTCTTACTCAACTTCCCAGAGAACTAGAAGCTTTGATGTGTTGCTGTGGCTGATGTAAATGAGGATCATTTTCTGTGGGCTGTGATCTGTCACACAGTGCCTAATTATGTCACCTTCAGGCTTGACCCCTCTGCACTGTCACAGGCACAGCTGGCAGTTTTCTCAGATGTTCCAAGCAGAATATAAAGCCCTTCTGGTTATAATGGAAGGAAAAGCAAAGCAGTGGGAAAGAGAAGCATCCACTCCTTCCGGTGCTGCTGCTGTGCTGTGGGCCGGCTCCTCAGCTGTGGCTCCTCACCGGGGCTGCTGGTGGACAGTGGCTGATTTGTCAGCAAGGTCTGCTGGAGATGGAGGTCTGCCTTGTTACCCCAGGAAGATGGGATTTCTAACTGGGCTTTTTCTTTTGTACTTCAGCAACACCAGCTATGGTTATCCAACAGAGCATATCCATGCTTTCCAACTGCTCTTTGCTTCTCTTTTTGGGGTTTGCCTGCACAAAAATATTTTTCCTTCCAGAAGGGGTGATCTGCTGTACATTTGACATGGCTCCCATGAACAATATTTCTTCCACTGGAGTCACTTATTTTTTTCACAGAGTAATTTGGGGATTTAGGAATCTATATTCTTGTTGGCTGATATACTTGTGCAGCTGATGGAGTGAAAAGATGAGGGATGTGTGTGGGGCAATCCAGCAGAAAATGAATAGCAAAATAATTTCAAAATCTAAACTTCACTGTCTGGGGAGAATTCTGTTTAGCCAGTTAAGATTTGCAGCTTTGTCCCTTGAGTACGGTATATTAGCATTAAAATAATTGTCATTGTAAGCAAGAGGATTTCTCAGCCTGACCCGTGCTCGTCCTTGAAGTCGGTTTTGTACAAAGCAGCTGTACCAGAGCATGGCCTCACCCATGGGGTCAGTGCTGGATGAAATGGTAAACTAACAAAGTTGTCATGCTCTGCCACATGGCAATTGCTGCTTCTTTTTCGTTTGTTTTTCGTTTTTCTCCCTCTCAGTGAGTTCCCTTCTCAGCCACCACACAGTCCCCTCTGTTCTGCTGGAAGTTGGGGTGCCTGGGCAGAGGCTTGGCCCTCGCTGGGGCTCTGCAGGACTGGCTGGGGCCTGGGTGCTGGTCCCCACCCTGCTCCAGACCACAGCTCTCCTCCCCACCCTGGGGCAGGAGCAGCTGGGGGCTGATTTCTACCCAGCCTTCGTGTTTCGAGTTCCTTGGAGCATCTCTGGGCGTTTTGGAGCTGCCTGTGTCCCTGCAGACCCAGAGGGCTCGGAGCTGGGCCATCAGGACTGGGTGTCACCCAGCTGTGAGTGCTTCAGTGGCCAGGCTGAGCCAGAGCACAATCTGAGAAGGGCTGGACTCTTCCTCTACTCTTCATTACCCTCATCTTACCACATAAATTTTTTTTTCTTTTTAGCTTTTACTACAGGCAATTATCAGACATTGATGAAATCGCAGGCTGGGTGTATGTCTCTCTGGCTCTTTCTGAATTTACATGTGCAGTGTAACTCATTCGTGTTTGCCTGTGTGCATTTGTTTTCTGCTGGGTAGTTCAGTTTGCATGTGTGCAATGCTGAAGTTTTAGTTGTGTGACCTTTTTAATTGTTTGGCTTTTACATGTAAATTGGTTCTATGTTGGCCAAAAATACTACCTTAATTAGAAAACAAGATATGCAGCCTAAAACCTAATGTTTCCATTAGCTTGTTTAAATACTCTGGAGATTTGGATTTGGGTCAGACCCTTTATTCAGGGTGCATTTTTAATTGGACTATTGGTATGTAATAATTGATATCTCACTGATACATTATTAAAATATGGATGTGTTTGGAATTGTTCTGACACATCCCAATGGAGTTTAATTGAAATATTTACTCTTATATAGCAGTATAGGCCTTTCTTCTTTCCATGTTAAATAATAAAGGAAAAAATGATTTTGTGGTATATTAAAAAAAAACCCTCCCTTTGCAAAAATTGTTCAATCTTTTACTGCTATTTGAGATGTATCTTTGAGCTTTTTTTATATATAAAGAAAGCTATAGTTTCCCTCTAGACCTTCACAACTGATGTTCATGTTTTTGAAATATGAAGCTGGAATGAGGACTATTTTTGACCAGAAACCTAGGAAATATCTTTTCTTGGAATGTGCTTCCTTTGAAAACTGACCGCTTGCTTGTCCTTATTTATTTTTTAGTCGTGTAGAGAGACAAGTGCTAAAAGATTAATCCACTCTTAATCCAGGAAAAGATCTTTAGCTATCTCTTAACAACTGAGTTTTACACTAAGAAGCACTTTCAAGAAACAGCTTCAAATGCTTTTTTGAAAATGCATCTTTGTTATGTCAACTGGCTCATCCTGTGTGACCCTTCCAAAAGGACATGAGCTTTAAGAAGTTTAAGAAGTGTGGCTTTTTCCTCCTGAAAAGCCGGCGTGGTGCGTGCCAGGTTTTTGTCCTGCCTCACACACTTGTTCTGCACAGACCCTGCTGCATGGGCTGTGCTGGTAATTCGAGAGGATGGGACTAGAAAAAGAGCCAGGCCTGATGCTTCCCTGCTGGGTGATGGTTTCCCTGCCAGCTTGCAGTGGGGCTGCCCAGAGAGCCCAATGAGCTGTGGGGCTGAGGTGTGCAGAGGCTCCAGCTCTGGCCCTGCCCAGCTCCTGTTCCCCTCTGCCATGGTGCTCTGCTCCCCGGGCTCACTGTCTCTGTCTGGGTCAGCAAAACACAATTGGTGCACTTGAAGTTGATGCAGAAATTTTCTGGTGGGGAGTAAATATGTAGCAAAGAGTACTGGATGGGATCCTTATTACTTGATCCTGCTGTACATGACTTTTACTTCTGCTTTTCCTGGCTGTAGACATCTCCCACCCCATAAAGCTTCTGCCCACAGTGAGTTCTCATCCTCTGAACCTATTTAGTGTTTCCTTTGGAGATTTCTGGTCCAAAATACTTCTTGGCTTGAAGCTGAGCCAGTGCTTCAGAGATGAGATTTCATAAAGAAACTGCTTGTCTTTGTGTTCTTGTCTGGAAGGATGTAATAATTCCCTGTCACTCAGAGCTGCTCTGTATTTTGGAGAGAGTAATGATATTTCACCACACTTCTTGAGTGATGCACAGAATATTATTTCTTAAAGTAAAGTTTATGATAAAGCTAAAACTCTTTTAAGCAGACTTTGGCTTCTGGTAACTGTTATTTGTCTAGCCAGAATCAGATGGGTTTGTGGTGGTGTCAGGGTTTTTATTTCAAATACTCATATAAAAGTGCCAGCATAGTTAAAAGCACTACAGGCAGGCTTTGGAAGCTCTTCTCCCCAGGGGAATAATGTGTGCTCAGGATAGAGCCCAAGGGGTCACCAGAGCTGTGTGCTCTCCCCAGTGCCCTATTTAAAGCCCAAAGTCTGAAAGCCTGGGTTGCAGAGTTTTCAGCTATGAGCAGCCTATACAGCTGGGGTGAAGTTGGATTTGTTTCACCTGACTTCCATGCCTGTTATGTTGGTTATTTGTATGCTTTCCAAAAGAAAGTGGGGTGCAGTGGTGAGGAACTTGCTGTCTTACTGCTGGGTGGAGGTTCCCCTCAGGAGTGTGCAGGGGTAATGATCTCATGTTTCCAGCTGGAAGCTGACCCACAGCTACCTTTGTGCTCCTGAGTCAGGCGTGACCAAGGGCACTGAGGCACAGAAAATGACAAGAAGCTCATCTGTCCCTCGCTGGTCATCTTGTGGAAAGCTTCTGTGTCAGATGCTGCTTAAAATCTGAGCAAGCTAGAAAGTGCTTTTGTTGTCCTTTCAGTCTGCTTGGATTCGAAGCTTCTTCCCCTTCCCACCTTGTACACCTTGCGATCTTTTTAGCTGTTGTCACCAACTGCATGTCTACATCCTTTCAGTGCTCTCTTTGGTAAACTGAAATCTTGTGATTTGTGGGCTTAGGGTAAATCCTCTGTTTCCAGTTCCTTGGCAATATATTTTTATTTGTACCAGTAGCTAATTATGGGAATGAGGCCTCTTTAATGACACGTATTGCTGAGGACTGACTGCCTCTGTCTGGGAAACAGTGATTCTGATGGATGGAAGGTGAAATATTTTTAGTCCAATGTAATGACAAATCCATTCTAGAATATCAGCTTATCCTCTGCAGCATTGCCTCTCTTGCCTACCAAATTCACCAGATTATTTTAGTCTGAAGCGTGTCTAAAAGGCCTACCCTGCTATAAAGATTAATTATGGAGGAGCTGGGCCTGGGGACCACCTACTGCTCAGGATTAGAAACCAAAATGCCATTTCTGTAGCTTGTTAACTGCTGTAATCTGCCTGTTCTGGCCAGGATAAAGAATCATTGCCTCATCTGTCACTTGGTTTGGCTCAGATTTCCTTCAGCTAGAAAACAGTTTATAGCTGTTGCCTTCTTATCCCAGGGCAGCTCTCTGGAAGCTGAGGCTCTGTGTGTGTGTGTAATGAGCACTCATGGGTACAAACCACTTGGATGCATCTCAAAGCACGAAACCCTTTCCCTTTTTGAGGTGAGAGGTCAGTTATTGTCACAGTGGTTTTTGCAATCCCAATAATAGTTATGGATGTCACAGAGGACAGCAAAGGTGACCCTCCTGGTCACTGCTAAGTCACTGTGGGAGCTGATTGTCAATGGACAGAGATATATGCTAATATAAATGTATTTTCAGAGTGATTTTACTGAAAGGATTTCCATGCTGCCTATGAAATCTGAGCTTTTATAGGAATCAGAGCCCCAGTTAGGGTACTTCTACAGGCTAGGAATGGTAAGAAAGTACAGTCATTCGTAGCATACAGAGAGCCAGCATTGGGTATTACCATGGTTCTTAAACATGAAAAAAACCCAACAATTTCTGTGTAGAATGAGGAAAGATGCCCTGGAGGATTACACAAATAGAGGTTTCAGCTTTTGTCTCAGAAAGTGAAAGAGTGAAAATATATCAGAGGCACCTTCTGTTAACATATGGCACAGATTCACTTATTCTTCTGTCTGTAGTAAGGCTGATGGACAATTGACTCCGAGCTCTTAAGAGAGAAAGCTTTGGCACCAACATCTCTAATTCAGCCTGGTATTTCTGGAAGGCACTATCTCTTTGCAAGAAACTTTTTCCTGGAGAAAGAGGCAGTTAATACCTCATAATCTACCTATTTTCCCAGGTACTATTGTTATTATTAATTTGGGATTAAGAAAGCTGGGGTTGAGCTAGTGAGGAAAGCTAGTCTGGCTGTGAGTGTGGGATGTGCAGAAGTCAAGCAGGACCTGCTGGGTCACTGGAGCAGCCCAGTGTGAAGGAGCTTCAGCCCCAGCAGTGAAAATCTTGGAGTTGGGAGTGTGGCTGCCAGGGAAATGGAGTCCTGGAAATGGTCACACTGGGAAGTTTCCTTAAGACTTTTGTGGCCAGGTGGGACACTAGGCCACCACCTTTGGGGCCTCCCTTCTCTGAACAACCAACTGCTGGCACTGTGTGAGTTCACCCGGCATCTTTGGGTTAAAATTCCCTGAGCAAACTCTGGATTTGAGTCTCCGTTGGTGTAACATTTTCTGTCTGCATTTATCAATCATTTATTGCCTCTGGAAGACTCCTGATGATTTCTCTGGAAGTCCCTGTGCCTGTTCTTCAGCCAGGATTTACAATCCTTGCTGGGTTCCTGGCACCAGTGTGCTATTCCTTAAATGAATCTTAAAGGGCTCATTTCCTTAGTTATATTCCCAATTTTATTTAATTACCCTTCCTGAAGAGAAGCCATTCTTTTTTATGTTGAATACTGCTGTCTGTATGAGAAGTGAGAGGTAGATGGAGCTGGGAAAAGTCTATAGCAATTAAGTTTTTTTTTGATAGTAATGAAACTGTGACCATGCCACCATGATATCTGGAAAATAAATTTCTCTAGTGTTGTTTTATTTAGTTTTGTTCTTTGAAAGCTTTTTATATAAAGTATTTATTTAAATATTTTTAGAAAGCAATGCTTTTTTATTTTTCCCAAGGTTTTACTTGCTGCAGAATTTCCTCTGGTTATAACTCCTTTGTCTGAAAAGCTTGAAATTGCTTAGCTGAAATAAGTCTTTCTGTGAATCCAAAGGGGAATTTAGTGTTTGCTCTAAAAGAGGCTGTGTTTAACCCTTTATTGAGAGTAAAAAGGCAGGTTAAAGGAAAGAGAACTGGTCTTTGAGATGCACCAACTGCAGCTTCCTAAGACACAGTCCCCTCTCTGTGAGTGGGGGATGCAAGCAGTAGTATCTCTGAGATGCCCATCATGATTTCTGTAGCCTCCCCACCAGCACATACTCTCCCTTAATCCAAGCCCTGACAGATAGCAATCAGCAAAATTGCTTTTCCGGGTCGTGGCTCTGGGCAGAGCCTTGCAGCAGCTGCCTGGCAGGCAGAGCGATGCCCAGGCCCTGCTGGGAGAGGAGAGGAGCACCTTGGGCAGGTGCGGGCTGCGACCTGCAGGAAGGGCTGGAGGCTCCCGAGGGGGATCGGGGCACTCAAATGCTGTCTGGGAACACTTCAGCCCTGTGCCTTTGCTCATTTGAGCTGCATGGGGTAACACAAGGTTTATCTTAATTTAAAGGAAATTTTTTGACTTCTTTCTTTGTTGTGAGTTTGGGGATTTTTTTGGGTTTCAATTTTAAAGTGAGGTTCTGAGGGTGGTTTGGTTTCCTTGAGTTGGTTTGTTTGTGTCTGCTCTATGTGAACACTTTGATATTTCAATTAATGGTCAAAAATTGCTCTATTTAAAGTTTTACAAGTTCAGTGGAGAATTTTTAAAATAAATGGTGCCTCTGTGGAGTTTGTCTGGGGATAAGCTAAGTGAATTTTATCACTACTGAAAGACTTCCCGCGGCTGCGCGTTACTCCCCAATGAAAGTGGGAGCAAATCCAATTTTCTTAGAACAAAAATTTTACAAAATATATTAGTTCATTCCTGTACTGAGAGTAAACAGTAGAACTGAAATAAACAAAACTTTGCTGGAATATTTTCTGCAGCAAAATCTTTGCTTTCAAGAATTGTCTTTCTGAATGACAAAAGCTCTTTGTCACTGGGGGCAGCTGAACTACATGGCAAAAGACAGTGCCATTTTTGCATTTTTGGCTGCAATAGATTCAATAGCTGCTTCCTAGGAAATGCAATAGATGCTTGAATAACAATAGCAAATACCTCAGAATTTAGTTACTACAGCTTATGGTTTGGGAATGACCTAAGCATTTGAGATGCTGTAAAACTTGGAGCCTAAACTTTTTTTTCTGGTTACCCTGGAAACCCACAGTGATATCGCCAACCTTTGCACAGAAAAGATTCTGAAGTGAGCCCAAGCTTCTTTAGGTTCTCCTCTGTTGGGTGAGATGAATGCATAATGAACATCTCAGCTTAATTATTAAAAAGGAAAAGAACTAGAGAGTCACTTGTTGAACAGCATTTGTTGTGAACTCTGACTGCTTCTCTTTGCAGTGAGAGACTGACTGCCCAGAAAATGGCCAGGAGGTCCTTCAGTGTTAACCACATTTTTGCTGGATAAAGATTCCAAAAATTGAAGTCATACCAAGATTAATCTCATTCAGAAACAGTCTTATTAGGCCTTAATGCAAAAATAGCACATTAAAACTTTTGTCAGCCCTAACTCTGGGTAGTAATCTGCTTTCTGGGGCAAGCTAGTGCAACTCCAATGATGCTGTGATTTGTATTCACTTGTGCTGGGTATAGTGTCTGCAGTAGCAAATGAAGTTCTTGTGGCCTCCTTGGCATCCTCAAACCAACTTATCTTCCCTCTGAATGCCTGCTCTGTGAACATCAGGGCTAGAGCTGGCAGGCTGGAGTCGTTTTTTAAACATACCTCCGCTTAGGTGTGACGGAAAATCAGCGTAATCAATTTATTTCTCTGGTGTGAAGAAATAATAGGTTGCAACTGGTTACCATTTCCTAATGATCTCTGTGCACTGAAAGAGTCATCAGCTTTGTTCCATGTAATTGCATTCTCTAAATGTGGCTATTTGTGGTAGATTACAGCTTGCAACTACAAGCACGTTTGAGTATGGAGCTGATGAAGTCCATTGGTTCTCCTTTTGGCCTTACTCAAGCAGCTTTCTTGGTTTTAGTGTGGTGACTGCTGGCTTAATGCTGTGAGAGTTAAGAAATGAGAGAGGAAAACAGTGTCTGAGGTGCTCTTCAATTCTACAAAATATATCCCATTGTCTTGGCCTAGTCCTTCTACTCCTGGAGTTATATAACTACAAAAACTTCAGTTTCCACTGCCATGAAATACTCCTTAGAAAACTGCAGAATTAACAAGCAACTCCATGCAAAATTTCCTAGCACCCTTTCATTATGCACTGCATATTTTATGCAACACTTAAAATACAGGAAAAAAAAGTCAGAGCTCCTGTATTAGTGTAGTTGGGAAAGGTCTTCTCTGTCTTTGCTGTAGGCTGTATTATGTTAAAGTCAACACTGATCCTATTTTCAGTGTATCAGGTAACTTACGAACCCAAAGAGCAGAATTTGCTGTTTTTAACCTTTATGCAGTAATGTAGGCTAGTTAATTATTTTTTCCAATTTATTATAACACTTGAGCAGTAATTCAGCCTTCATGCTAGCTTAGTCTTTAGCTCAGTGACTGCCAATTACCAGCAGAAACAGTGCCGCTGCTTTAGCAATTATGATCTCAAGGTTAAACTGACCAAGAACGCTACCCTTCCGACTTTCCCAAAATCTTCAAGGCTATGCACCTCTTCTGCTCTGATTTTCCAGTGCTTAATAATATTATGTGGGTGTCTCTGGATGGAAAATGTGGGACTGTTTCATATTGAGTTCATGGGAGACCTCTTCCCCTCAGTACCCTGTAAGCAGGGTCTGTCTTTCCCCTGCACATGTGGCTGCCTGTGTGCACACACACAGTTTGTTAAAACATGGGGGAACAGTGTAAGTGCTGGGCAGGGTAATGCTTCCCCCGGGGTCTGGGGTTAACCAGCAGTTACATTTCCTGTGTGGGAATGTGCTGGGGAAATGTGATCTCCAGAATACATCCCCAGCTGCATCCCTGTGCAGCAAGACACCTCACCTTGAACTGTCTTGCACAGAGGAAAAATGTGTCGGGCATCTATTGCCTCTTACAGAAAAAGGGTTCCTTTTTCTCCTCACTAAAAAATGGAGATGTCAAATGAAATCCCGATTTGTTTGTTTCTACGTGCCAAGAGGTGTTGACTCCCTGAAAAGTAGGCCACTCTCCACAGAACACAAAAGTTTTGTGTCTTGTTCTTTGATTAGCAATGACTCTGGCTTCCAGCCAGGAGACTTGTCTTTCCTCTAAAAGAGAGGCTAATTGTCTACAGCTCTAAAACGCATCTGGAAAATCATCCCTATTTTTTTGCGTAGGAGCACTTGTCTCTGAAGGGCAAGCTGTTTGAGAATCCAGAGGAAACCGTACTATTCTCCTCAAAAAGGAGGCACTCATGGACTGTGCCTTATCCAGGTAGGGGAGAAAGCCAGAGAATATGCTCCATGCAGGCCATGCTGAGCAGCACACCCTGTACAGACCTAGCTCTTGTGTACCACAAATCCTGTCTCTTAAATCCACAAGCCCTGGCTCCATATCTTAGCTTCAATTTGCTGCCAGCACATGCAAACTTAGATAGCAAGTGCGTTTGGTTTTTAAGAGATTGTGCTAATAAGTTGCATGGAAAAAATACCATTTGCAGCACTAAGAGGCAATTAGGAACTCTGATACTGAAATTCCAGTCGCAGATGGCAGGAGAGTATTAGGAGATACACAAAGTCCAGGTGTAGTGGCTAAGCAAGGCCTTGCCCTTTGGAGAGAGGACTCATGATGGGGAAAGACCAGCAGCTTGCATTAGTGTCAAAGCTAATTTGACTTCCCCATCCAGGTCCTTCCCTTCTTGTACACTGTTGCAGGTACCTTTGTTTTACTATTTCCAAGTTGTCATGGCTGTTCAGAGGTGTTCCCTCCATGTGCAGATGCTGTTTGGGGAATGCCTGGTGGTCCTGGCTGGAGCTGTGCAGCCCTGTGCCACTGTGAGCAGCTGAGGCTGTACCCTGTCCTGCCCCCCTCCCTGTGCAGTGACATCTGTGCTTGTCCAAGAGAATTTGTCTCAGTAGTTCCCATTCCCTAACATTTTGTCTTGGCTGAAGTTGCAGCATGAAAAAAGAGAAATAATTTCTTTCTGCCTCTTGCTTTCTTAATCCACCCTAAACCCCAGTGTGCTGAAATGCCTGGATTTTGTACTTCAAGTTTTCTCAGAGGGATTTGGGTGCTTTTGAGGAACTTTAGCCAGTTGTTAACAAGCATTCAGTGACAAGTAACACTGTGAGGACTCTGTCTGTGCCCTGTCCACTGGCCAAGCCTACCACCACGAGTGCTGCTGTCTTTTGCTAGTTATCATGGTTTGCCTTGGGCATTGCGCCTTTAGTTGAAGGTGGTTTGCCTGGGCAGGAACAAAGGCCTTGACAGCAGAGTGGGTGGCACCAGTTGCACAGCTGGTGCACTAGAAGTCACCTATTAGAAGGAATATCTACTCCAGAAGCTTCCCAAAACACTGTGTCACCTGCTGGTTTTGAATGGGCTGCTGTGTCAGGACCTCTGTGTATGTGACTACACAGACAGTCCTTGGGGATTATTTTTGGCTATAGTCTTGCAACAGTGAAGTGTGGTAGCGGTTTGTTTCTTTAGAGGAATGTGGAGCCTTTTTGTGGTTTTCATAGAAAAAAAAAGAAAGGCAAAAGAAAATTTTTAATCATTTCCTTGAGAAAACAAAACATATATGGGCAGCCAACACCTTGGAAAATGAACAGCAAACCCCACTGAGGGAATCTAATGGAGTCTTTTCCTTGAAAATATCCCTGGTGAATCATGTTACATGTCTATAAAATGAGATATTATTCATTTATAGTAAGATGGATGAAGACATAAAATTAACCTAGATTGTAAAATCCAAAATTATTTGAAGAAAAAAAACTCAAAAATTTGACCCCAAGAGGTACCTAGAGCAGAAATAAATTTCAAAAATTAAGACATATGTTTCCATGCAAGTTATCCTATGATTTTACAGTAGTATATCCTTGGTGAAAACATTTTACTCATCCTTAGTGTAGGAAACAGACTGGCAATATTTCTAGTTCATGTTAAGCATTGCTATTTCTTTTCTTAGTGTTAAGTGCTGACCATAAGTACTTCATTTTAGTTCTAATTATTCATCTTTCACGTCAGTTCAAAATCAGTGGAACTGTTCTCATATATAATTAAGGCAGAAGGGCTACAGTGTCCTAGGAAGGTACCTCCCAGTGCCTGCCTTGTCAAGCAAAAGCATGAATGAGGCAGCAGCCCCTGACAGACAGGAGTGTGTATCAAGATAGATTACCAAACATTTACCAAATAGATCAAGCAGAACATGAACTTTGTTTGACAAATGTTATATTAATGCTTCACTAGATGAGCCTAACTACTGTAGAGTATTAATAAATGAGGTATTATTTGTTAAATATGTGGTGGGTAGGTATGGATGTGTGTGTCCGTGCCTATATATTATAGAAGAGCATTTATTTTATGGAAGATAAACCCCTCTAGTTTTCAAGAACAGAGGCCTCTTTCTAATTGGCCACAGCCACTTTTGACAGAAATACCCAAAGTCACCCCAAATACTATGAGATGCTTACCTGAGTTATGTGTTCACATTATAATGGATTGCAGCAAAACTTGGGAAGTTCTCAAAGTTTAAAAAAAAAAAAAAACAAAAAAAAAACCACAAAACAAAACCAAAAAAACCCAGCCACACCCCTCACCAAAAAACAAGGCAAAAAAAATCCCCAAAAACACCAAAAAACAAATAAAAAATAAAAACCAAAACAAAGCCTAAATTCCGTTTGAAGCTAACATCCAGTGCTGATGGTAGCCTCTGGTGTTTCCTCTCCATCCTAGAGGAATGCTCCTGTGGTTTGGAGTGTGAAACATCAATTGCCAAATGGTGGCATAGGTCTCTCCAACCCTCAGTGTCCTCCAGTGATCAGAAACTAGATGTAATAACGAGATGCTTCTGGTGTTTTGCGGGGGAATAACTTAACATGTTCAAGGCTTCCCTTGAAAGAGATTCACATGCTGGAGTAGGTTTGTCAGCTCCAGCACAGAGCTGGATCCAGCTGTGGCTGACCTGGTGATGCTGTTCATAAGTGTGCCCTGTTTGCAATATTTTTCCTTTTGGCAAGGAGCAGATATCAAAACCTTTTTTACATATAACTTTGACATTTCACAGTGAGTGCATTGGTCCATCAAGTGGCTGTGGTTTATAGCTACTGTGCATTTGTGATGTGCTGCCCTCGCTGGATACGAGGGACTGCCTGAAACGTTGGCAGCAGCAGAGGAGACTGTGGCTAATCCTGGTAATCCCTCTGACTTGTTTGTGCTGCACATATTTATCCATTGTAAATGTGTGTTTGATGGGCCAGGGGTTCAGTGAAAGAGAATTTGTGTCTGACCTTGTCATACCACAGCTGCTGCCAAATCAGTTCTCGGGCGCAGAGGTCTCTGCAGGCTGAAATGCTGCTGGGAGTGAAATGCTGTTCCCCAGCCCTGCTAACATCCAAATGAGCCTCCTCCTTGCAAACAGCATCTCTGTGCTGAACTTAGGGGAATTATTTGTGGTTCCATGTTGACAGTAAAGCTTAGAGGACCATGTGCACCTTGGGACAGTGGCTTGGTGTTATGTCCAGCTTCAGCTCAGCCTGTCTCCTAGGCTGCTAGCAAACTCTATTATCTGAGTTGGCTCAGGCCACCTTTATACCTGTTACAGAGATTTACAGCAATCCTGTGCCTCACAGAATATAGCAGGGTTTTATCAGAGACTTTGTGAGTTCCTGCTCCCCACAGTAAGGGCACTGTTGCTGCCAGTCCCAGATGAATTCCTAAGCTGTCTTTCCCCTGGCTGCAGCTGCATGTGGACAGGGCTGCTGGAGGAGCCTGAAAGCCTCTGAGGAAAACAGGGTAATGTCAGAATTATAGAGCTGAGCTTGGCTTGAAAATAAACTCCCACTGAACCAAAAGAAATATACAGACTTTTCACCTCTTGTTTGGTTGAATTCTCTGGAATAGAGAATAAGCACGTGAATGTTCAGAGTTCTGAGGGTGGTCTCCAGAAACAGTGGTGGAGTTTAGAGCATCCCAGGGATAGAGATACCACATTGCTGGCAGGTATCTTTTTGGCAAATGGGCTGGGGTTTAAGTCATGTTCTACTCAGCTGTATGTCCTGACTTTTTTTGGGGGGGTAAGCACTGGTTTCCATTTAGAATGCTGGCCTGAGAAATACTTTGTTCTCCAGCTAATATTTTTTCACAGAAAGCTTCTACTTTAATAAATCCTCAGATCAAAAAGGGAAAGAACAGCAACTCTTTTTTTTTTTTTTTTTTTTTTTTTTTTTTTTTTTTTTTCTTTTGTGGAATCTTGCTGTATTTCAGCGGATGTGCTACTACGAAGGCTTGGATACCACAGAAGTAAAGCTCCTGCTCTTACTTCTCAGTGGAGATCCTAAATCCTTTTAACACTTGAGAGGTGAATCAAAGCTCAGTTGAAGTGAGAGTCTGAGGCTTTTGCTGCTGTGGGGTGTGATGTTTCCAAGGTACCTCTCTGGATGTAAGGAAGCCACATGTAAGCTGTGTTGGTTGGAGTTAAAGGCCTTCTCCAAAACCCAGTGACTTCAATAGCTCCCCGATTAGCCCTTATGTCATGCTTTGCTCTTGGTGGGGAGTTGGAGAGAAGGTCATAAATAACTTGGCTTGGCCTTAGGAAGCTGCTTTGGATTCGGTTCATGTGTGGATGAGTGCTCTTGCTCAAAGCTTTGTCCTCTCACAATGCACAGAGGATGATGAAAGTCTAGGTGCCACCTGTATGAAAGGGTGGTGAAGAAGATCTCCTGATCTGATATGGGAATGAGCACATTCAATGCATGCAGAAAGGTGCTGAGCATCTAAAATCTCCTCTTGGCCTGGAGCTGCTCAGCACCTCCAGGGTTTGATTACAAGACACGCTTGGTTTATGTGCATGATCAGCACCAGTCTGACTGCCAATTTGTTATTTATCTGTGAAGTGCAGTAATGCAGCATACATTTTAAGGTTCTCTAAATTCCCTGTGCTCCCAATGGAGGTACAACAATTGTAAAGGTGCAATTCTTCTGCATATAGGATTGCTATCTGGAAAAAAAACCCACCTGCAGAAATAAGTGCCACAAAGGTATTTGGGTTTTTAGGCTTTTGGGTAATGCTTCTTTAGTGTTCAGTAATAATAGAAAAATGGTACTTTGGGGCTGGAGTAGGTGTCTTTTGGGGGGAAAATAAAAATAAAATCCCCACGCATTGGTAACTGTTTCAGGTGAGAAAATAGTCAACCTGGCACTAATTTGCCCAGGAGCAGAAATGTCAGGAAGGATTGTGAAAAAACACTGATGGTAGCAATTATATTGATAACCTATATTCTCAGAAGTACAGAAATCAATCTTGCACTGCCAGGATTCTGACAAATTCCTATGAAAATCAGAAAGCAATCAATATTAATTGTGGGATAGAAATAGTGCTGAGGACTTTGTTTTGCATGGCTTCACCCTTCCTTTATTCCTTTTCATCTTTCTCCAACTAGCATGGTTGAAAATACTGTAAATGAGAGAAGTAAGAGAAATATCAAAAGACAAGTGTCATTAGATTCATGGAGTGGCCACCTGACTAACCTGGCTTTTTTATACTTAGCTTTGTATAGTATTTTAATAGCTTTGACATTTAGAGTGCTCTCTGAGAGTCCCTCATTCTGTGCTGAGGAGTGTGGGGGGCCACATTACCAACATTGTGGTTTACACCTTTTTTCCCTTCTGACAGCCCTATATCAGAGGATTAGAAACAATTCACCTTTTGTCCTGCAGTTATAGTTCATTGCTCTGTTAAAGGAATACCTTCCTACAACTGCATCTGATCCTTTACTCACAGCTGTGTGCCAGGTAATAGTTTTATTTGGTAGTAAACGAAAAGTTTTGATGCCTCCCCTTTTCAGCACTGCTAAAAAACTTTTCAAATGCTGATTTCCAGTCCTTTGGTGTGTCACCAGCCATACACTTTGCACTGCATTTCATTTCCCTTTTCACACTGTAGTGGATTTTATTTTAGTTCTAACACCTATGGAAAGGAAGCTTTTGTACCTCAAGAGAGCTTTCCGGTTTGAAATACAAGTGAATTTGTGATTGGGAAGCTGAAATGAAAACAAATTGTTTTGAACACACTGAATGTGTGGGTTTTTTCCTTCAGATTTTCAGTTGGCTCCTCTGAGAGTTTTCTTTTTTAACCCAGTTTGTAGTGACAAGAACTGCAGTAGGCCTGTGAGCTGAAGTGGGTCATGCAGGCTTACAGTGATGGAAATAAGGGAATGAAGCTCCCTGTCCTGTCTGCATTCTGCTGCTCCCTTGCTGCTCACTGTGCTGAGAACAAGGCATATTTGGCAAAAATAGGTAAAGTGAACAGGAAGCCAGCCATCTGAATTCTGTCAGATTAGAAATGATGGCAAAAGAGATGAAGGAGACGGTTAAAAGTCCACAAGCTGAAACCAAATCACATACTATTAACTAAGAACCTGCCACTTTTCAGCACTGTGGGCAAGAAAACCAGAGGCTTTGGAATATATTAGATTGGGAGCATTAAGTTTAGCTAGAAATTGCAAAATGAAGTGTTTTAATAAAGTCTCAGAAAAGTCTCTCTTTGTTCCTCAAAGCTGTATCTCCTAGTAGCTGTACATGCACCCAGCTGTCTGGGCAGGGCACTGACTCTGTATTTCAAACTTTGTGATGGAGATATGTGACTTTGAACTGCTGGAGAGGTACAGGAAAGACCAATTTATTCTTGCCATGAGTAATAACCCAAGGACCAGGAGGAATTCTGTGGCTGGGTCTAGAGCAGGAGGATGTAGGTGGGAGACAAATATTTTGTCATCCCAGGAGCATCTGGGGTTCAGCAGTGCCTGTAACGGGTATGGTAGCCTGATGCGTAGTTGCAGGAATGCTTTTTCCAGGAGCAGGGTTAATTAAAATAACCCAGATATTCAATATCTGGTGCCCTCTTCAATTCATCCTCTTTTGTCTGTCTAATGGTAGGAATTTTAAAATAATCCTGACATGGGGAAGCGGTAGCATACTGCTGTGAGTGTAGTGCCAAGAAACACAGATCGCAAACCCCACTTTGTTCTACAGTAAATGGATTTAAAGGACATGTAGCTACTGTAATTAGAATATTGCAACAGCCTTTGGAAGCCTTAATTAGCATCACCAGATTAGCAACTCAAAGGAAACTGTAAAGCTAGCACCTAACAAGCTTCTTGAGTCAAAGAAAACTAATCCCGAGTTACTCACAAGTGACTGCATCATGAACACAGAGCAGGGGAAGTGACTCCTAAAAAACTCAAGTGATTGTTCAAATGGAAGTGAGATTAAATGAGTTTAGTTTGCCATGCAGAATCTTGTGTGTGAGAATTGCTCCTCAGGTCAACAAACTGGCCTGGTTCTGTTTTCAATAGAACTGGTTACTGAAATGAATCTGTAATGCAAAATAATATTTTAAATGAGAAGGTTTTAGTTCTGGATCTCAGATTAGTACAAACGGTTTGTCTTGGAAACTTTCAGGAGTTCAAGATGCCCAATAGATACATAAATCAAATTAATTTACAGCACTAGTTTCTAGTTTCTTTAACCTATCTTTTGAGAAAAAGAAAATATGTTCTCCTTCATCAAAAGAGGCTGTGTTTAGCAGGGTCATAATAGTCCACTCTTTCAACTTAAATATTTCAAAAAAAACCTAGCAAACAAAACTTGCTGTAAGTGACTCTTTTTCCACAAGTAGCTGAGCTTTAACAAAGTGTTACTTTCTGGTGAAGAAATGTCTCTGTAAAAGCAGCAAATGCTGCTCCAGAGGAACTGCTGTGTTTTGTTTTGGCATCCCAGTGCATTTTTAATACTCTCAGTGAAGCAAAACATGTGTTGAACCGGTCATGCCTGGAGTATTCTGCGTCATGTGAATGTTTCTATTACGTAGATCCATCACGCTTGTGTTTTTCTTCTTGTAGTATTTTAACATGCTTTGGCACTCTTTCTTTCTTGTTGAGTGCAGGACAAAACATAATTCTTTGTAGCTCAAAGCTCAGAAGTGGAGGTTTTTCTGCCTTCCAGGGCGGGTCAATGTTGCTGTCTATAGCTGTGAAGGTTATTTGGTGGCTGATGGTGACTGGGTGTAACACTGGAAACACGAGAGCCACGGTTTATTTGTCAGAAAAGGCATCAGCAGCTGGGCTCTGAACTTAAGGACTACTGACTGGCCAAGCAGGTTGCAAACCCTGTTTATAGGAGTTTTTCTATGTGGCAAAAAAAAAAAGACAAATATGCTTTCAGTGTCCCCATGAAATGTGGTTTAAGCACATGGGACATCTTCATGTGGAGAAATGGGGCTCTGATTTTCCTCAGACAGAGGGATTCTTTGCTTTGTTCTTCTGTGCACTTCTCTAGTCTGGATAGTATTGTCCCTCTTTATTTAACCAGGGCTATTTAAATTCTGGGATAGTTGCCCTTATATTTGGCAGCACCAACTCCTGCCACAAGCAGTCAGCTGAGTGTAGTATATCTGAAGAACATTATTCTGTGTCCATGTAAAAACCTAGCACTGGATCATCTTTGAGACCAATGACTTATTCTACTAATTAAAAAAAAAACACTGAAGCCCATGCTCATGAAATTAAGTGAGTTTGTCCATTCCATATACTGAATTTTATTTTCAAACACTGACATTGCATTTTACTATTTAAGTCTATTACACGCTCTCTTTGAGGCAAGTTTGGCCTTCCTTGACTTTCAAAGCAGAGATAAGTAATCAAAATAGTGCTGAAAAAACAAATGGGTTTTCCTTTATGTTTTTTTTCCCCTTAAACTTAGCTTAGTTACCTTGCTCTTGTGCACAGAAGCGCTGGCATTCTTGACTAAGGCTAGAAGATTGTCAAATACAGAGGTATTGTTCAGGTTTGAGGCTGAGGATATGCAATCTTTTATCTTCCTTTGCTAACTCTTTTGCTATTTGGTAAAAATGATGTTTGGCTTCAGTTAAATTTCTGTCAATTTTATTTTTCTGGTTCATGCTTTTGCCAAAGCACTGTCTTAGCATTTTAAAGACAGCATTTGATCTCTGGTAAAAAATATAAAAAGTGAAAATGCAGAACCCACTATCTAATCCAACCTTCTACAGATTCAAATCTGAGTTACAAACTTGATTCAATTCAAACTGAAATTTCTCCCAGCTTTTGTGTTAGACCTTGGACCCCTCTTAAATAAAAAACATTCTCTATTTCTGCTAGACCATCTCTATTTAACTTTTGGAGCAGAGGTATGAAAGCCACTTGACAAACACTTGCCCATCTGTTGACACTGGCCTTTCAGTACTTTTAGCAGTATGTGTGGAGTGGTAGCATCCTCTGAGAAACACAGTGCAGGGTCTCTCAAGTGTTACTTTTCCACATTTTGTGCATCTTTTGCATAGCATCATGATGAAATCTTCCTGCCCAGATCTGGACTAAAGGTTCTTAAATACTTCTTGTTTCCATTTCAAGGAATGGTCATTTACTTTTCTTTCTGAAATGGCCTTTGGAAAAGTCAACCATATGCCTCATTGCTTATAAGAATAATAAATACCTTTGGGCTTTGGCAAATCCTTAGCTAAATGACTCCAAGGTTAATTTTCTCTAATAGACTTAGTCACTTGATGCATGCTAATTTCTGAGGGAAAAAGAACAAAGGAAATTTCTGAAGGAAAAACCATATTGAAGAGTAACTGTATAGTGGTTTTCATCAGTGTGAAAGATTTCACTCTAAATCCAGAGAAGGGCTCTGAGCCCAGTTTGACCTGGCCCTTCTCAGAACCCATTCCTGGGCACAGCAGAGGATGGTGAATTAAATGGAAGTGGGCACTGACTGTATTTCTTGTTTGGGTGCACAGGAGCCAAGTGCTCACCAGAGGCTATCACCGATTCTGCCAGGTTTTAAACCTGGCCATGGAGGCAAATCAGACCAAGCTCACCACAGGTGCCTCACCTGTACCTGAGACCAGGGTCTGAGCTCAGCGTTACCCTTCCCTGTCCCCCTTCTGCCTTAGGGGGTCACTGAGCCCTGCTCTTACCTCTTGACCAATAAATATGCCAGTTCTACTCTGTCGTGTTGTTCCTTCTTTTCTTGGCCTGATTAACCCAGTTAAGCCTCACACTTTACTTTTGCTCACAACTTCTCTTTGAAGGGGAAGAACAAAAGCAAAACGCTTGTTGCTTTGGCTCATAGCTGACTGGAGGGAGAGCAGGGACAAATGGCTGTGTTTACTGGGAAAGCTTTCATAGTCACATTTGATGGTGAGGGGAGGCTGTCGGGTTTTGTCAAGAACAACCTGGAGTTTCAAAGGTGCGCGTGGCACTGATGGTCAGCAGTTGTCAAATGAAATGGAATGGCAGCGAGGCAGGCAGCACTTCAAAGGGGTCTGTCCTGGGCACAGGGAAATGAGATTCCAGATGAGGTGCTCCAGAGGTCCTTCCACTCTGGCCTTGTGAGATAATTAGTGAGAAAGATTCAGGAGCTTTCCTTTGTGTTCAAAGTTTTGTTTCTCTATCCAAAGTGATCCTGATAGTGAAACCTAAACCAAGCAGAAGCATTAGCACTGGAAGGAAGGTTTTTGAATGCCTATGCAGGGACTTGAAATATTTCCTTGATGTTTTTCTGTCTGAAGAAGCACTCTGGAGGTAGCAACTTCTGCAGAAGTCAGTGCTTTTGATACCTGAGTGTCATTAGACCCAGTACAAAATTCCCCTGTGCAGCAGAGGTTTGTCAGTGCATACAGATTGTTTGGGATATAATTGTCCCTGGGGACTGTTTTGATTGTTGAGAGACTGGCTGAGGTCTCTCTGGCCCCTTACCAGTTGACTTTGCTGTGTAAGACCCCAAGACTATCATCTCCTTGAAGACAGCAGGTCCAAGACTTCCAGGTCAGCTCTCTGTCTGGGTCCTCTCACTCCATCAGTGTGTTGAGGGGGAGACAGAAATCCAAAAACTTTAAAAGTGTGTCTAGTGCTCTGGGGTCCTGAAGTATTGGAAGTTCCCAATATTTCCAAACTGGAATAAAGCAAAATACTAAACTCCTCAGCTCTCTGGGAATTATCATTATCTGCACAGCTCCCAGATATATTTAGAAAATTAATTTCAGGCTCTTTTGGTTTTAGTTTTATCCTCTTTCTTCTTTAGAAGCCCCCAGAGCTGAATTAACTTCCAGCATCTTCAGTGTGAATTCAGCTTCTGCTGCTGCTGTAGCCCGTGTGAAATGAACCCCTGGTCTCACAAGGGTCTTCTCCTGGCAGTAGTCATTGTCTCATCTGCTGTAGATTGGCTGTTTCAGCTGGAGTCTTATTAGAGATCTATGAATAATGAATGAGCTCAGGAGATGAATTGTCCTTTCCTTCCTGTTTTGGGATAAGACCAGGTAGGAACTGAATGTTTTCAATAGGCCAGAAAGAGCTGCTCTCTAGATAAATAAATTATTTCAGCTTGGAGAATTGTCAAACCAGAACTTAAGACCAGTGCAGAATTGAAAAAGCTCCTTGGTACAGGTGCAGGTGTACAATAAATGGGGAATGGTGCCCTGCAGAAGGCATGCAGAAGCTGCCAAGTCCTCATGCTATGGTCTGTGCTGGGCAGGGCACAGGTTCCTCTTCCTCCCATCCCTGACCCAGGGCTCACAGTGTTGTATCTTACAGTGGTATTGGATAGAGGGTTTTGCTCAGTCATGGAATTCCATGGGAGAATTCCATACATAAGGAATTTTAACACCAGCTGTGACATCTGGGAACTTCTTTGTTTTAATAAAGAACAGTCTCTTACTTCCATGGTGTTTCTGGCAGGGCCAGCTGCATTACAAGCAGGAGGTATATTCCATTGCTGTGCAGTAACATGTCCCATATAAGTGAAGAGCATTCTCTTGAGGGCTTTTTAGAGGGCAGACAGTGACATGACAACTTTAGATAGCATAAAAAAATGTGTAGGTTTATTTTGTTGGCATTGAACTGCGGTGCCCTGAACAGTCTCTGTGTTTCCTATGTACCTCCCCTGGCTACACAGGAAATGTAGGTACTTACTTTTGAAACTATGCAATGGATGTTGGCTCCGACAGAGTGAAGAAACCCTGAGCTACACTTCAGCACTATTGGTGTGATACATGATGGACTGATTTTGGTCACTCTCTTTTCTATTAAGGTACTGCTTTTAAAGTCAGGTGGAGTGGAGTTGTGGTTATTTCCTCTTATTAATGATGTATCATGTGTCACTTTATTTGTATCTCAGCTGTTGTTAATGGGAGAAGCAAAGAATTGCAGTGCCTGGGAAGAGAGCACAGATTATATAGATTACATACTTTTTCCTCTCTCTGACTACTTCCTTTTTTTGTTTGTTTTATGATACTGATGTGGAGTCTGAGTTATAAGTCCTTCACTGATCTTAAAAATTATGGAGAAGGCCGATGAGATAAGGAAGATGTTCAAACAGCGCTTTGAACTGCACATGGAAGTTTTGGTGGGGGTGGGTTAAGGAAAAATGGAGGAAAAAACCCAACAGCAACTACACAGTATGTATAGAAGTATCCAAAATCTAAATAAAAGTATAGAAATGATAATATGTTTCTTCAACTATTTTAACAGATGTAAAGAAACCAGTAAAATTCAAAGATAAAAGCTAAACCACAAACATTTCTCAAACTGAAGGCTGAGTCTTTTATAGTCAAGAACAGAGTATATTCAAGACATGCTCATAAAAAGATGCGAAATAAACACTGAAGCATCACTGACTGTAGCAATAATTGGAGCAGAGTGGCTCAAAGGAAGCAAAAATCTGGGGAAGTCAAAGCTTAGCTGGAATTGCTAAAATAAAGGGGGGAAATCAATGTACAGTAAAGTACAAGGCAAAACAAGGACAATTGCATTTGCTGAACTTGTCAAAGTGCCTAATTGTCCTGGTGCCATGTGATGCCATGGCAGAGCTCCTGATGAACCCACACCCTGGCACTGACCAGAGCAGGGATGATAGGGCTGGGCAGTGGTGCCAGGGCAAAGCAGAGGGCTGCATTCAGCACAGACATGGCTCAATAGCTTAAAAATTACCTAAACAGGTAATATAAACAGGAACATATCCTTGAGAATGGCAGCTGGCAAGTTTCATCCCAGGGCAGGTAGAATTTTGTGATTGTGAGATGTGTGGAAAATGCATCAATTGACCCAGGAAGCTGCTTGCATTCATTGAGTGTGACTCAATTCTCCCACCCTTGACTGAGGTGAGATCGGTTGAAGTTACTAATCATTCAGGATGTAGGCAAATAAATAAATATTTGCCTTGAGAGTTGAAAAATCTGCTCTTTCTTCCTGCCTCTGCTCCAAAATTAATAGGTGCAAATGGCTCCAGATGTTGTCTGCAGTGAAAGGAGCTTTGATGTTCCTCCATCTATTTTGGGAAGCAAGGCCTCACACTGGCAGGTAATATCAACAATACAGCTTTTCAGCTTCTTAGGCTACATCTTGTGGATGTTACTCATGTCTTGGCTAATAGATGAGTGTTTCTCAGACACCATAATGCTGGGAGGCATCTGCAGCAGAGGAGCAAAACTTTTCCTCATTATTGTGCAGATGGCAAGGCACAAGTAGGGTGGCCTGTGCAGAGGTGTAAAGGGAGATTTCTTTTTTTCTTGTTTGAACAGGCTGGAATTTCCTGATTGCATTTAATTTTTATAAGGTGTTCAGACTCATTGTGGGTTGTATTTCCTTTTCCTTGACAAGCAGCCCGAGGCTATGTTATTCCTTGTGACAAGCACATTCTCACCACGGCTGGAATGGTTTTGTTGGCACCTTTCTGCCATCATCCTGTGCGCGAGCGTCAGGGTGAACCTTGGTATGGGGAGCTCCTGCTCACCACAGGAGTCCAGGGATCTTCTACACCTGCATGGAGGGAGAAAAGTCTGTGGGGATGAAAGGAACATGGTGCAGAGCTGGATGGCTGAACTTTTACTGGAGATCATTTCAGTGAGGAGGAGAGGGCAGCCAGGACATTGGCTTCAGAGGTGACAGCAGAGCTTTAGTAGGGTCCAAAGTGCACTGCACTGTGCCCAGTGATTCAGAATGTCATTGAGCAAATAAAAGCATGTAATGAATCTGCCTGAAAAGACAAAGCAGGTGGGAGGACAGCTGGTCAAGGTTTTAGTAGTTTTTTTTCCTCTCTTCTATGATCCATCTTACTCTGAGTTGTATGTGTGTCAGAAGTTAACAGTTTGAGTCTTATTTTTTGCAAAGCTCAACAAAAGATGTTTATAATCCTACACATTTGAATTTTTCAGTCAACTCAGGCTTGTGGTAAGTAACATACATTACTAAAAGCAGTCACTCTTTCCAGATGCCCAAAAAAGTTTATTTGGAGCTAAATGTGATTACGTAGCTATGACAATGCTCAGTAGTGCTCAACTACTAGAAATGCAGAGTGCAGTAGGAATGGGAAATGAAAGCAGAGACATGCCAAGCAGTAATACCAAGCAGAACAATATGCAAAGAAATCAATATTTCCCACTTGTGCAGCTCCCACAAAGGGAATGGATGGTAGTGATTTTCTCAGTTATTGTGAAAAACATAGAAAATAATTGTTGCTATAGTAAGGAATGTATTTAAAAGAAGTCATGGGGAAATTTGTAGTGATGGAAAAAAAAACCCAACAAAACAGGCTTCAGATTGCCATTTCAGCCCTGTAGGTGTTCTGTAGTTGGAATACATTGGAAAAGAGGTTGCCATGCTACTTGTTTGTCTTGCAGGTCCCCAGCTGAGTCCAAGCTCATTTCTTTCTTGTGATCAAGGCACATACCCCTTCAGAAAGTTTAATGTAGTGATTAAGAGAACATTTACCACAACACAGAGCAGCTGTACTGCATTCCCAGCCAGTGTCAGAGGTATTGGTTGGTGTTGGTGTCAAGGACCACCCAAAAGTTAAAAATCAAGGGAATTTGGGGCTTTTCTAAGTTATATGTTTCATTCTGGATTTCAGTCATAAATTAGTAGAATATGGAGGCTGTATAGTTAAGAACTTATAAGAAAGCATCCAGCACACAAAGTATTCCTGTAAAAGGACTAATAAAGCAGCCTTGCAGAAATCACTGGAAGGGCTTCAGTACAATGAGTGGTCAAAGACAGCAGGTAAGCAGCATTCAGAAGATGGCAAATAATCCAGTGATCTTGGCAAGTAAGTACATCTCAGAACATGCATAAAGGACAAATGGTAATATGCATTTCCATGATGTCTGGCTTAGATCCTTCACATGATGGAAAGCTGAAAGAAGCATGGGCATTTAGCACTGTGGGTTGCCTTTGCAAATCTCTGCTTTTCTTAAAATACAGTAGGGGTGTAATCAGGCAGAACAAGTCACCTCATTCATAGCTTGTTGATCACACAGTGAAAATATTTGATGATAGATGTGTGAATGCAACAGGGGGCAAAGGAAGAATTGCCTAGAGAAATGCTGCAAGACCAAGTATTAAACTTCCATAGTTTGTTCTCTTTTGCATTTCTGTCTGAGATGCATATTCAAATAGTTTTAAACTTGTCTAGTCAGACCTTTCTTTAATTCCACGAGCTCTGGAAGATGCTTACTGGATCACATAAATTATGAGGGGAAAAAATGCCCAAGTGAAGATTTCGTAAAGTTTGCTCAGAGAATGAAGAAAAGGACATGAGAGTTGTAGAAGGTATTTGCTGCTTCTGGCTTTTTCAGGTTTCAGAGAATACAGGGACTATCTACAAGGACTGCAATAAACCTTCCTTAGTCACCTTTGCAGCATGGGAAGGCATTGCTAGCATGTTTACTTTCTCAGAAGAACTGCATGAACTATTTAGGCTGTATTTTGAGTTTAAAAAAATTTAAATGGAAAGCAGTTGTAATGGGAATTAGTTTATTTTCTTTCCCTCTGGTTCAGGAAGGGCTATATGAAGGCACAGAAATCTTGCACCAGTGCTCTTAACAGAGACAAGGATGGTTAAGGAAATAATTTTTCATGTGTCCCTATTGTAGAAGTAGAACTTTGTCTAAATGAATGGTTCTTCTAAAAGTCCTATTAATAAAAAGAGTAAAAAAATTGCTTAACTGTGTTTACATAAGACCTCAATGCTTTTATGTCTAATAAAAGTGCGGGGAGAGGGCTGCTCAGGGCAGGACAAAGGAGAGCAGAAATCCTGTTGCACTAAAGGACAGCTGTCTGCCTTACCCTTGCAGGCATCCCTTGCCACGTGCTTCCAAAGGCCCTGGCTGGGAGCAGAGCTGCTGCACACAGCACTGCCATCTGCTCTTCAAATAGCAACAGAACTGGTGGTGAGGATAAAAGGTGCCATTAATTTTCCTGTATATAGGGCTGTGTCTTTTTGTGTGTGCCTTCTGCAAGGAAGTGAAGGATGTGCTCCTACTGCCTTTGTCAAGTGCAGAAGTGCAACGTAGGTATCAGGCTCTTGCCCAGGGTTGTTTATGCAGAGTGACAGGCTCCAGCATTGGGCTAATTTCTGCCAAAATTAAGACAGCCTGATCATGCACAAAATGAAGCCAAATTAGGTCCACTGTGCTTTTCTGCATCCAGTTTTGGATGTAACTCAGAGCAATAGTTTTGATGTTGACACTGGGGTTTTTTTTCTGGGGGGGGAGGAGTTGTCAGCCATGTACAAATTTCTGGAAAAGAGTATAAAATCAACCACATTCATGTAATTGCAGAAGATGCACAGGTTACTGGTGTACCCTCCACAGAAATAAATGGAATAATTAAAAAGCTCAACCATGGGAAGCTGAAGGGAAGGACTTGTCTCTGGGAATGTGTCTCTGAGGTGCTTTGCAAGCCTGGAAGTCTTTGGCTGGCAGCCATTTCTTCTCTTCTGCTGTTTGATTAAGTGCTGACACCACCCAAGAGCGTGTTTGCTCTGTGTCTGCAAAGCATGGGCTCTTCAGGCACAGGGAAGGGCTTGTGCTGAGACCCGGCCCCAGCCTGAGCACTGGGGCTGCTGCTGGTGAGAGTTCCTGGCAGATGCAACCTTGCCTGGGTCTTGCTCTCAACACTGCAGTGTCGCAGCGTGTTATCTGACATCATCTAGAGATTCAAGATGGGTTGTGCCAAGACTTGCAAAAATATGTGGTGAGAAGAAATCTCCTGAAGAACTTGTTCCTAAATAGGAAAAACTTGTGAAGAGTCAGAGAGGACATAGGGAAACAAAGCCTTGCAAAAGGTCTCACAGCAGGGTCGGTGGCAGAGCTGGCAGTATGAGCTGGTCAGAAAAGTCAGTCTCTTTCCACTGAATGTTCTCCTTGAAAGCAAATGAAATTTCAAGAGCTTTCAAGGAGCCTGTTGGAAGCTAAGCAGCTTGACCCTTTGCTTTCTCAGCTCTCTGTGGCCTCTCAGCTATTGGAGAGGTATCCAAGCCTTGCTTAGGAGTGAAGCATCCCAGTCTGTTTCTTAAAATCATATTGAAAAGCACATGACAGAAACAAGAGTTTCTGTGCATCACTATCAGCAAATGTCTTCAGAGCTGTGAGGTGTGCTAACCTCACTCAATGTGTTGGCTGCTGTGTTTAGGAAATCATCTATGTTAGCTGGCTAAATGTGTATTTTTTAATAGATGACGAAGCATTCATTGTCTGTCAGCTTGCTAGGAAGTGTCTGGCTCTAACATGAGTAAGATTCCGTTTCTAGGGATTTCTGTAGAAAATAGTCAACACAACTGCAAGTTAGCACTAGCCATAAATACAAGTGAGGAAGCAACATCCAGGACTTCTCTATTTCACATTTGTTAATTGAAGGGTTGGAGGAAGAAAAACAGAGTGGCAAAGAAAGAAATGCACTAAAATCCAGGAAATCTGCCTCCATTTGCTCCTTTTGTGCCTCCTTTTCTCCTGCCTGGAGGAGACCTTAGTGGGACCTTATTATTCTCTAGAACAACCAGAGGTTGGGGTCAGTGTCAGTAACAAGTGGCAGGAGGAGAGGAAATGGACTCATACCAAGGGATGTTTAGATTGGAAATTAGGGAAAACATCTTCTCTGAAAAGGTGGACAAGCATTAGAACAGGATGCTCAGGGAAGTGGTGGCATCACATCCTCTGTTCCTAAGGCAGGTGGATGTGGCACCTGGGGACATGGTTTAATTGTCAACATGTATGTGCAGGGTTAACAGTTGGACTTGGAGACCTGGGAATTCTTTTCCAGCCTTTATGATTCTGTATTAGGTGAGCAGATTTCATCCACCCAAAGCCACACCAGCCTGGGACTTTGGCCTGGGATTCTTCCCACAGCTCTGCCTGCCTAAGGACCTTGCTAACTGCACTTAACTCCTAGGGCTGGGAGACCCTCACTTCGTTGCCGACTCCTCTCCTGCTTTAAGCAGGCCATTATTTCCAGCATTTCTGCCACCCCACCCCAGCTGAATTTACCCCTGCTGAAATCCTGAGAGCTGCAGGAAGGTTAGTGAAAGCGTTCTTGCCTCAGCTCTGCCCTGTGGCAGCCTTGTGCACTCACCCATCAGGCGCTGACCCTCCGGACCTTGCTTGTTTGCGAGCCAGGAGCACCTTTGGCAGTGCACTGCTGCCAGTTCCTGCCCCCAGCCCTGCCTGCTGCTGTGCTTCGGTGGGGTTAGGAATCACCTGAACCCCCCACTGCGCACACAAGAGGAGGTGCTCCTGGGTATGGAGGCATTTGCTCCTGCTTGGTTCTCCCAAGCTGCTGCCACAGAGGGAGCAGGGCAGGGACTCCACCCTTTGGGATTTTCAGGAGGTGCCATTCCCTGCATGTCACCAAAGGCATGAAGTGACTTAGCCAGGCTGGCCTAGGCAAACGTCTGCCTGTGTTACATTGGTTTAACTTCATATTTTTCTTAGGCACACCAAAACATAACCCTGTTAAAAAAAAAAAAAAGCACAGTACTTCTATCATAAGCGTATTTTAGCTTTTTTACTTCCTCTTTCATCTTTTTGTCTTTTGAGAAGATGATTCGAAAACAATAGTTCTCTTTGAGTTTAATCTTGTAAATGTATCTAGTTTTGTTAATACAATGTTTGATAAAAGATATTTCTGCTAAGCAAGTCAGTGAAAATATTCTTTAGGGTGATGTTTCAGGCACATCTTTCAAGGTTTATGTCACCTTGCACTGGACTATAAGCCAGTTTTGAATTGCAATCATATTCTGAATGGAATAAAAGGGGTAGTTTTAAATTATATTTTTTTGTTGTTCGCATTTTCTCCTGAACACACTTTGCAAAGTCTGTTCACCGTTTTTGGTCAGCTTTGTAACACTGACCACTTTTCAAGGATTTTCTGTGGGAGGCCAGAGGAGCTTGCCTGCTATCTGGTTCTTGGAAGATCAAGCAGTAACTCATCCCTTTGCTGAGGAAGAAGTCCCTGGGAATCTCTATTTTCCTTCTGGTGCTCGTTCATGTTTCTCAGAGTGTTTCACAGCCAGCTGTTCTCAGCCATCTGTTGCACAGGCTGGGATGCTGCTCAGGCACATATGGATCAGGATATGGTGGCTGGGACTCGGGGCTCTGAGTGCCAGCCTGGGGCTGAGCTCGGGAGCGCTGCCTTTAGCAGGGCTGTCGGGGTCAGTGCAGAGCTGGGGGTGAGGGATCAAGGGATGCAGCTTGGGATGCAGCCGGCCTGTGTCTGCTCTCCATAAGCTATCAGAGATAACGTGCCTTATCTGGAATAGCTTGCTGGCCTTTCCAGACTCGAGGCAAAGCCTTGACTTAACTGAGATTAGATTCTGCTGTGTGTACGTGTACGTGCTCTGTCACAAGTGAACTGCCTTGGGGGGCCGTGGCCGAGTGTGGCTCAGTCTGGTTTTCTGGGGAGAGATCTGCATTCTGTTGGGAGGAATGAACAAAGTGCCCCAGATTTACAGCAGAAGCAAGCACGGGCTGGTTGCTTGTCTGAAGAAACGTCAGGCAGAGCTGCTGCCTACCATGCCTGTCTCAGCCCCAGGGGCTGGAAAAACCTTTGTGGAGTCTAAAACTGCTGCCCTACATAGCGAGTGTATCATGGGTATTTTCAGTACTGTCTCCTTTTAGTCTCCTGGGAGAATATTTGTGTTTTTCTGAGTGTTTTATGTTTTGAGAAGGAATGCAGAGATCTCTGAAGGACTGCTCCCAAAAAACATTGATTAAGACTGGCCACAGACTGATCACAAGCTGGATCAGATTCATCTGTCTGATATTGATTCTCCTTTATTGTTACAACTTTTCCTTTTGTTACTTAAGTCCTGATCCCTCAGTATCTTTTCCTTTCAAGCAAAGTAGTGGCTACCCCTGCTTTGACTGGCAGGACTTCCTTGGATTTTAGGAAAGTTCAGGGAAGTGTTAAATGTATGAATAATTACCTTAAAAAAAATCAGTGAGTCAGTCAGAATAATTGGCATAAAAATAGCCAGTGTTTACAGCCACATCTATATGTGGAAGTTATTTTGGGTCACCATGGTGTAAATAAAAATGGCATAAGTAAAATGTTAACATTCTTTCTGCATCCTCCAACTCATTTTCCATCTTTATGGCTGCACGTCAGATCAATGCAAGTAAAACTGGGAGGGGAATACGGAAAACAGCATTTTAGGACTGCAAAACACAATGGCAATGCATGAGGCACAGGTTATGGTGTAGCTTGGCTTTGAACTTTGATTCCAGGGAGAGTTAATTGGTGCTGAGCTTCCTGCTTGGGTGTCTGGATTACTGCTCAGCTTTGCGCTGGATCAGCTGGGCCAGGCTGGGCTTTGCTAAACTATGCTGCAGGTATTGACCACACCTGAACAGAGCAAAACAAACAGCAGGTATGGATGAGGCTGCAGAACCAAGCACATAAAATAAGAAAGTTGTCTGTCTTGCATGTGTTTTTTTATTGTGTTATTGAAGTGAGTGGGCTCAGGACTTAGAGAGCAAGACATCATCCCAAATATCAGTCAGGTTTTGGAGAAAATTCCTAATGTTTAGGATGTCCAGACATTCTTAAGTCACATCATATAGTTCTAAACACTATTTTCTCAAGTGTAGCTTGTTGTTTTGTTGCTTTTTGGGGAGTGCTTTGTTTTGTGTTTTTTTTGGGAGTTTTTATTGCTGTTGTTTTTGTTTGTTGGTTTTGTTTGTTGTTGGTTTTTTTTTTTTTTTTCTTTTTTTAAAATTTTGGTGCATTTTAGAAACAAGCTTTTTTGATTTGTTTCCCAGCTAGTGTAAGTGTTCATTTCCACATTTTTCCAATTCCCTACTGTTCTTTCCCACTAACAATTTTGTAGCTCCTCCTTTAACTTCTGCAAAAGCTTTGTAACTCAGATGTTTCACGTTGCTTTCCTTCCCCTCCATTGCCAAGTTTAGATGTAAGTACCTAAGTCATAGATGATAAGAGCTTGCTGTGACAGATGCTTGAAGGAGCCCTCTTCCCAAGTGCTTCCAGCTTTTGCAGTTCAGCACCATCAGTGCTTTGCTCTGTTCCCTTGTTGTGCAGTTCTCTGTCATTTCACTTTATCTGGAAATAAAAGGAAATTCTTAAAGCAGTCAACCTGCTTACTTGTGGGGTGAAGTGAGGCCATCTCCTCTGACACACGATAGAGATCAAGAGACAAAAGCACAGGATAGAAGATGGCAGGTTGGAAAAATAATCAGGATTAGTGATCACATTTTCAGAAGAGTCCGGTGGGAACAGCTATTATGAAAATAATCTCAATTGCTCCATGTGCCCACAGCTTGGATGCTCTGTTGCCCTGGCCTGTGAATCCCAAACTGCCTCCTATTGCAAACATAAAGGACGCACACTGAATTTACATGAGGGTCAGTCAAGTTCCATCAAAGTGTACTCATGACTGTCCAGCAGGTTTCAGTCCATGCCAGTAAGACACAGAGCACAGCCCCACTAGTTCGTCATAGCAGACTAAACCCTACTGTAAAATGTCCCCTCCCCACGTGTCCCTGCTGTCCTGTGCTGTGAACTGAGCATTTCCCATCGGTTTGAGGGAGGATGTCACTGCTGGCTCTTTAGGCAGCAGCCCAGTTTTTCTAGGGTTGAATTGCTTTGGCTGTCTGGGCACAGGGAGTGCTTTACCAGGGCTTTTATTCATTGAGCTGTTGGATACAGTGTGCCATTCCTTTATTTCCTGTCACGTCTTCCCTGTCTTGCTTCACGAGGAGTCCCCTTGTGCAGCAGGACCCTGGGATCTCTGGCAGGAGGCTGGAGGTTTTGCTCCATGCAGCAGTCAGAAGAACAGTAGGAGCATGGCACATGTCTGGCACTTTGCTTTCCCCCACTGGCTGTGTGTAATACATCTTGAAAGTCCCTGGGCAAGAGCACAAGAGTCCAGCCGACATCTCAGACTTTGAAAGGTAGTAAGACAAAACATGAGTACTAATAGCTTAAGTAAATTTTGCCTGTAAACTTCTTGGGAAAGGATTACACTGGGTACACAGAACCACCAATCATCAAGGACTGCTGATGTCTACACTCTTACTCTTTGATATGTTGGTATTTTGACAGCAGTGGCAAATCACTTCAGAAATCAAGATAGGCAAGCAAAGGGTATTACAGAACTGCAACGGATAACTGGAAAAAGGTCACCAGGAAATATCTTTACATAACCAGCAAATATGCCAAAATGTGCTCCACACTGCAGATCCAGCAGCAGTCATTGACTGTGTGCTACTCTTGCTAGAAAGAAAATCCCAGACAAATTAAGTGCTGATGTGAGTTCTGCAGTCACAGGCCTGGCAGGATCTGAGTTAATAAAGTTACTGAGTTTAAGAGGTCTTTGATGCCTAATTTTACGTGTGTAAATGGAGGTGTGTGGAGCAAACTGGTGGAGAAGTTGGCAGCCAGGATTAGAGTCTGTGGGCTGGATTCACCTCTGCCTGCCTGCAAATGCCAAAAAGGTGTTGGAGCACTGTGGAGCGAGAGCCTCTACTGCTGAGGGAAAGAAAGCACTTTCAGAGCTTAAATTGTTTACTTCAGACTGGTCTATCTTGGGTGCTTAGTTTAATTCCTTACTGGTGAAAAAAAATGTAGATAACCCATTCAGATGGAAAAATCTCTATTTGTCTATATTTATATTTAATTGCACCCTGTGTGCCTGTAGCTTCCCTGAGAACAATGCCAATTACCAACTACTGGGGATTTGAGCCTTTGTGTGACATTTCAGCAAGGAAAAAAATACCTGCAAGCATTTAACTCTGAAAAGAATGCTGAACAGCTTCATGTATCACGAGGCACCTTTTCTATCACAACTTTGTTGACTAAAAGTAGACTGGTTTGTAAATCCTGGGGGGAAAAACAAGTACCTGTACACACACTCATCCTTCTTCGCCTCTTCTTGTCCTGTAGCTGTGGGGTAAATGAAAATGGAACAGGATAGACATCCTCATTAACACTCTCCTGACTTATCTTCTCAGGATTTGATTATTAAGTGTCATCAGAAAGTTGGTATTTTTCTGATAAAATTAGTTTAACCTAACATATCTCTCTCTTCGTTGTGGAATTTCTCCTCCATTAGAAAACTGTAATGATTAATGTTCAGAATATACCACATTTGATCCTGGATTTTTGATAAACATAAAGTTTCTAACTACATGACCATCCAGAATTGTATCCAGAATTTTTTCAAGTACAGAAAAATGAAAACTGTGATTTTGCATGGTGACAGCACTTCCTTCAGGTTCTGGTAGGTTGTGAGTTCTGAGAAAGTAAAAGCTGACAGCAGTGAGTTTGAGAGATGCTTTAAATTTTCTGTACCTCTGAGCACAGTACAGCACAGCTTATTTTAATTAAAGCCTGGTTTGCAGTTGCAAGGGTAGAAGAAATAGCCCCCGTAAAATTTTTTAAGGCTCTCTAAAAAGTGTCTTATACAGAGTTTTGCCTGTCCTGTAAAATACGTTGCATATGTAGAATATACAGCAATCCCATATAAAAAAGGGTTTATTGGCACTTGTAGTAATGACTTTCATAACTTATTCATGAGTTCACTGCTCATGAGTAATTTGGTCAGCCAAAATACAGGCCAATAAAACTTTTATACCATGCTGTCATGTCTTCTGCTCTTGGAGTGGAGAGATAAACAGGGCATAGCAGAAAACACTTTGTAGATCCTCTAAGGAAGGAATTAAAAGACAGACTAAATTCAGCTGTGGTTGAAAGAAAAGTGATTAGCTGAAGGGGGCTGATAAAAAACTCTAAGACCAAAGCAAGTGTGTTCTGTTTTTGTCCTGATAGAATTGATATCACTTTTTGAAATGTCGGAAGTTATGTGCAGTTTTGGATCAGAAAGTGGTGCTTCTGATATTTGCTGCATATTCTTGCAGATCTACCCTCATTCTCCATTTAGGTATTGTATTTAGGATATTTTAGTTTTTTGTTTGTTAGGTGGTTTCTTTCTTTTTTTTTCTTTTTTTTTTTTTTTTTTTTTAATCCTAGTGGGTGGCAGTGGGACAGTTCTATCACTACAGTTGTATTACACTGGACTTTTTTATGGCCTCTGAAGCTGTTTAGGAGGGAACACTTCTGTGCAGTTGGAGCAACTAAATAGATCCAAAATCTGGCTGTCTGCACATAGAGAAAGTGATCTCTTATAAATCTAGTTTGACACAATTCCCTATTTTTAGCTCTGTGGAGCAGTATCACATGACAAGGTGCCCCGAGGGCATCTGCTGCTCCCTCAAAAGAGGAGGGCTCCCACCCCCAGAAGGGAGGCTCATATTTGCCATGCTGCTCAAGAAATAAAATTAACTCCTGCATAACCTCACATTTTACAACCAAAAAAGCTTTTTAAGTACTTGGGCTTGGAAGTAACAAATTGATTACCACTTATTTCATTTCTCTACCACTTTAAAGCAGATATTTATCATGCTTAAGGTGCTTCTCTAACTTTTTTTTTTTTTGAAAAGCATCTCCTGTGCATATTCTCCAAGCTAGAGCAGGGTGTGTGTCTCTCCTGCCTGCCACTCCCAGACATTTCTTAGGCTCTTCCTCTGACATGGAGAGGACAATCACAAACCAGGTGTATTTGTAAAGAGAATATTGTTCCTTTAGCACCGTGGTACTGCTGACTCCTTAGATAAAACTGGAATAGGGTGTGAAGGGGAAGGGACCCTTTGGCAGAACTGGCAGGAAGAGACCTGGCTGCACATATACTTTTGCAAAATATAAAAGGTCTTCCTTGCCCAGTAAATAAAGGAAACTTTTCAGCCTGGGTAAGGGGACGAGGATTTTTGCTAAAGGAGCTGAATGGCATTGCCTCTTTTTATTTGCTATTGAACAAAACCTGACCTTGAGGCTGTTCTCCTGGAGTGCCTGGTATTCACCATCCTGGGATGCTGGATGCAAGGCCAGGCTGTAGAGGAGATAAAAAGTAGTGGGGTAAAGGGATGGAAATGTGCAGCAGTAAGGAATTCACAGAATTCTGTTTGTAGAAATCCTATGAATTTTTTGGGTTCACCTGACAAGACTGCAGATTCTGATTGAAGACAAACCTTGTGGTGAAAATGGCCTCCATTAAAAAAATCCCTAAGGATATTTGCTAACTGAAATGCTGTAATGCTACTTCAGTAACCCAGGAGGGTCACCAAAAATGCCTGGCTCAATAAAACAGAAGTCTAAGCCTTTGAAAGGCTCTCCCACTCTTCAGACTGGCAGTTCTAACTCATAAGTGTTGTCCATAGAGCCCTGAGTGCACTTGTGACGAGAGTTGGAGAGGTTTCTTAGTTTAAGGCTGTTTTCTGGGTATTCTAAGTGTTGAAAATGGTGCCTGGTATTTACGATCTTGTTAAAGTGGGCTCATTTTATTCGAACAATTTTTCAGCACAGGAGACCTTGTCCCCTGTGGTTCCTTGAATTATTATACAAATATACACACACATCTACTGTTCCTAGTCTTTTTTTTTCCCCTCACAGAACTATCATTAACCTTTGTAATTTACAGTGTTTCTAGCAGAAACTGTGTACCTCATGTCCCAATTTTACTGCAATCTGAAGCAGATAAAATTGTGCCCCAGACAGTCTTTGTATGTCCACACCACCACATCCTATGAGTAAAAACACAGAGATGCAAGTATTATGTTAAATCTTCTTTAAGGCAGTATTTTAAAGGACTGTTTAATTTATTTTCTTTTGATACTTTCTGCCAAGGAAATGTGTGTATCCCTCATGCCTTGTGTGGAGTTATAGTTACTGCACTTAACAAGGTAGGAGGTCCCATCAATTACACTTTTCAATGCATCCACACGAATGCTGCAACACTCAGACTTCTGCACCCTGCTGCTAGCCTGGGAAGTTGATTGTCAGTCCTCCAACTGCACAAGTGTCATTTGCAGGTTAAAACTACTGTAAATTAATTATGTCTTTCTGGAAGATGGGGGGAGTGGATAAAAATTTCTAGGTTGCATAACTCGTGACAGCTCTCTGCTGTCTGCAAAGAAGGGTTATTAATTTTCACCTCCCTGCCTTTCCTCCCCACCTCTTCTGAAGGTCAGTAATAAGGGTACTACTTGCAGCAGCAAAGTGGCTGTCCTGTTAATTGTTAATTTTGTTAATTTTGAGTGGATTTTTTAAAATTTGCTCCTCTGAATGTTTAAATCTTTTATAAATGGTTGAGGGAAATATCATTTGAATGATAGCTTTGTTATTTGTAGCTCTCTGGGAATGAAGGATGGGGGAAGTGAGTTTTTCTGGAATCTTCTGCTGGTGTCCTGGGCAGAGATCATGCACAGCTTTACCTCCAAGCAAACCTCATCCTTTATTTTCCACTGCTTTTTCCTCCTTAATAGCAACAAAATGATTCTCTAAAATAATGCAAAGATTATTATGCAAAGACAGGGAGAAAATATCTTGTCTCTAATAGCTTTCTATGTGACAGAGCCCAAGACATAAAGGAACCACGGACTACTTTTAATTATGTTGCTGATTGTGGTTCTCTTAGCAAAATTCCCTTATTATACAATTTTTCTTCCAAGTACACTTCGAAAAATCCTATAGACTAGGCAGCTGAAGCCTAAGGGCTATCAGGACCTGCAAACCCAACAAAAGTCCTTACTTCTCCTTCAGTTCCTGCTCTGAGAAATCCCAAGCTGTGTTTACAGGGCCAGATCCTGCATGAAATGAGGAATCTGTGCAGGGAGAGACCTCCTTGGAGAGCCCTCCCTCCTCAGTTGGGGGCAGTCTGGGCAGCTGCCCCTGTGTGAACTCTCTTACTGACCAGCTCTGTAAAAACCTCTGTGCTGGAACCTGCCCAAATTTGTCTGCTGAAGCTCTTCTATTTTGTGTGATGGTAGTGTACATCACGTGTGTTGGGTGAGTGCATTCACTGAGTATTCATCTGCTGGCAGGAAATACAGAGTAGGACATTTCCGCATCCATAAGCAATAATGCAATAATGTGAAATTTGGTATTATTAAATTATTAAAAAAAAAAAAAGGTCCCAGTTCACTAAAGAATGCCTGGTTCTTTCTTAAAATCAGGCCTAGGCTCATTCAGTCATTGCTGACAAGGAGTACTTGCTTTTAAAACACAACTTCATGAAAGAAATGCCCTGAGGTGAACATCAAGATACTGGAAAAAATAACAAGATCATTTTTATTGTCACTCTCAGTAAGTTGTTAAGGATACTTCAGTGGTGCAAGGAGACCAGTTCTTTCAGTGTTTGATATAAACCATGTTCATTTATTAGCAATCACCTCTGTGATAGGAACTGTCCTCTCCCCTTACCTACATAGCTGTGTTCAGCTGTAGTCTGCATACCATGAATCACGGATGGGGTAATAATAAAGCTTTTTATTAATGACTTCTTCTGGAATTAAAGTTTCTCTTCCAGAAATACTGCAAGTTTGTGCATATCCTTCAGCTGTTACAAATACTTCTCAGCTGGTGTTTATATCGTTGATAGAAGTGACTACTGGAAAATGTGGAACTTTCAGTAAAACTTTCAGCTGAAAATATTTTTTGTTTTCAGCTGCAAATCAAAACCTGATATATTCCAGTAGCAAATAAAAAAAAAATCTGAATTACCACTGTGTTTTCTCTGGGGAGATGATTTAAGTACCTTGCATTTGTCTGTGCCATCCTCGGATTCTATATTCAATAACGCATCATGGTTTTTCTCTTGTGATGGGACTTAGTGGAGTGTGGTGCTAGAAGTGTGAATGTAATTTAATGGCAGATAAAAAGAGAAAGGAGGGAAAGACACATTCATTTTCTGTGAAGTATTGGTGTTTTTTTTAACATGGAGATACTTTGCTGTTTGTAATTTTGATAAGAATGTGAACTTACCAAAGCAAATGATATATATATTTTTTTAAAGTGCTCAGTTTCTCAATATGAAAAAATGTTGACCTATCACAGCACCCAAGAACACTGAGCTGTGTAACTACTGTCAGTATGCAGAACACATCTTTTGGTCTTAATGCATATGCATGAGAAAATTATCCTGTGAGAAGCATGCAGTGAAGAAATCTTGATTGCTTTCTGGTGTTATTTATATATTTAAATGAGAATTTTAAAATTAGTATATGCAGAAAACAAAGGGGTTACTTAGGACTTACCAAAACGTTATGATAATACTCTTATTACTAATAATTAGTGTGCTGTAAATCTGATACAACTTGATAAAAATCACTTAATTTAAACCAGTATGAAAAAGCAGAGTAACAGACATTAAAATGAATTTTTTAACACTTTTGGTATAACGAAGGGATTGTGTCTTGAGTTACATTGGCTTGGACAGAAATGCTGGTACAGTCGGCTGAACAAAAGAGGTTTG
Organism: Anomalospiza imberbis; assembly: GCF_031753505.1. NCBI lineage: Eukaryota > Metazoa > Chordata > Aves > Passeriformes > Viduidae > Anomalospiza > Anomalospiza imberbis. Next base: position 7,948,222 of record NC_089688.1, on the reverse strand, counting down.
ATCCAGTGTCAGTCTGTATCTGTTTCTGATGTGTTGTACAGAAGCTCAACTGTTCCATGCTCACAACCTTTGTATTAATGGCAAGAAAACCTATGGGTGCCATGGGGATCCAAAATGTGCCCTGTGACTCCAGGCCAAGGCTCCTGCTCTGAAAAGCAAGTTGTGCAAAAGTGGATATGGATGGAGAAAACATCTGCTCTGTCATACTCCAGCAGGAAATCCTTGATTGTCCCTGTTCATTACAGAGCAGTAGCTGTGCTGATGTGAACTTGTTTGCTGCTATTTTAACTCTTTCTTCTGCTGCCCTTTCTCCTCTCACTTAGATGGATTTAGTCACTTCAGAAGGGTTTCTTTCGAAGCCTTTAATCATAATTAAGCAAATTGATTTATACATAGCACTTGTAATCATATTCAAGTGGCTGCAAGAAGGGCTTGGAAAGGACATTCCAAAGTGCCAGTTAACTGTAGGCTACAGGCACTGGGTGATGACTTATGCACTGCTGAATAAATCAGTCTCTGACACTGTAAAATCAATTTTGCTTCATGTTGTTCATCAAACAATTATGATAAAGAATCTGATTTCAAAAATCTAAAATCAGTTTTTGATCATGTTGCTCCGTAAGGCAATTGAGAAAAATGATGCGGCTTCAAATGTCACATAAGCCACTGCATCATCACCTTAAAAACACCAACAAGCCTCTGGTGGCCTGAGCTCAGCTGCCAGGTGAGGTGGCACAAGAGGTGGTGTTTTAGCTATTGGTGAGGCTGAAGAAAGGATGTAGCAAAAATGAGGGTGGTGATCCAAGTAAGCTTCATTGCTTCTGAGAGGAAGTTTTGCCCAACAGACTCTGCCGTGGGCTCTGTAGCTCCAGGCCCTCCTTGGAGACTTAACTCATAATTTCTTTTTTCTGTACAACCTAGACACTGTTCAAATAGTTTCTTTAGGATGTGTTAGCAGAGGTAATATTTGAGGAAAGACAGTATCCTTGCTGTAGGAGAGTGAAACGGATACAAATCAGGAAAAAGAATTCAGAAGAGTTTGTGGATGCAGAATAGAAATGCTTACATAAGGCTGATGGAGGTAAACAAAAAGAATGAAATATTTAATTTTGAGAAAGATCTAATTTTGTCTTTCTCATCTGTAGCAGTGACCCATTAACAGACACTTTCTGTGGGAGGGTAGCATGAAGGATATACATCTAACAAACTGTAAAGTGAAAATTCATGAAGGCAGAGGGCTGAGTGAAGCTTTTTACATGAAACTTTTCCACAAAATATGCAACCTTGACAATAATATGATGTTTTGCTGGTACTTTCTGACATCAGTAATTTTGATTTTCTATTTTTTGAAAGATTCAAACTGTAGTCTCAGCATTTAAAATAATGTCTTGGCTTACAGGGTTTATATAACTTTAAATTAGAATATGCTTTGAGTAATATTTTAAAATATGTGAAGTAAAAGACTAATACAATAGAAAAAACTTAGTATGATATAATGCTTTAATTTTTGCAATGATAAATTTGGCATGGATACAAAGACCGTTTTCTTTCACTGTGGTAGAGTTGGTTTCAGGTTTTGTAGGTGCCTACAGACTCTGACAAATTTTTTGTTTTTGCTCTAGGAACCCATATAATAATAATAAGCAAAATGAAAATGGAAAAATAAAGTCTCCATGGAAAATGCTGAAAGGAGAGCACTGCCATGCCTAAGGCAGTGCAGTGCATGTGGATAACACATCACAAAAACCTCAGCAGACGCAGAAGCTGTTGGTAGGCAGGTGTGTGTCCTGGAGTGCCGCAGGTGCCACGGCTGGTTCTGAGTGCAGCAGAGCACTGGGGATGGCACAGGGTGGCAGGAGCAATTAGAAGTGTTTGGGCTGCTGACTTTGCCCACAGCAATCACATTAATGTTGGTTTTCAAAGCCTTTTGCACGGTGGCAGTAAGTCTGGGCTCCCTGCCTCACAGCTGATTGGGGGTACCCAGGAGCTGCTGTCCTTCTAATGATTCTTCATTCCTTTATTTCCCCTAGAGAGAAAGAAAAAGAAAAAATTATAAAGCAGATCTGCCACTGAAAGCGTGGAGCACACTCCCAAGGCTTTTTAGGCATGAGGACAGATGTGGCAATGTGTTCTCACAGCCCGTGGAAAATCCTCGGACACTGCTGTGGGCTGAGGCTCCTTTCATAGCTCTTAGGGAGAGTGTGGGGAGGACAGCAGCTGGAAAGCAGGTAGAAAGGAAAAAAGCTACCCAAATGAGAGAATGCTATGCCAGGTGGAGCTGACACAGCAGGTCAGAACTGCTCTTGCCAAAGGACTGGACTTTAAAGCAGAATTTTAGTGCAACATGTCCCAGGGGCCATCAGACACAGCATCTCCAGCTGGGCAAGGAAGGGGATTGTCCTGCTCTGCTCTGAGCTGGGGCAGCCTCTCCTCGAGTGCTGGGGGCAGCTTTGGGTGCCACAATTTGAGAAGGATATAAAGCTATTAGAGCATCCAAAGGAGGATAACACAAAGCTGGTGAGAGGAAGCCATATGAGGAGAGGCTGAGGTCCTTTGGTCAGTTCAGCCTGAAGAAGACACTGAGGGGAGACCTCATTGCAGTCACAGCTTCCTCCTGAGGGGAAGAGGAGGGGCAGGCACCGATCTCTGCTCTGTGGTGACACTGACAGGAGCCGAGGAATGGCCTGGAGCTGTGTCAGGGCAGGTTGAGGTTGGATGTCAGGAAAAGGTTCTTTACCCAGGGGGTGGTCGGGCAGTGGAACAGGCTCCCCAGGACAGTGCTCACAGCTCCAAGGCTGGCTGAGTTCAAGAAGTGTTTGGACAATGCCCTTGGGCACATGGTGTGACTCTTGGGGATGGTGCTGTGCAGAGCCAGGAGTTGGACTTGATGATCCTTGTGGGTTCCTTCCAACTCAGCTGATTCTGTGTTTCTCCAACAGCTTTTGGGAATCTGGGCAGATGCAGGTGGAATATGTGATTTCAGGCCATGTTCAGCAGAGCTGGGAGCAGGGCTGCTGGCACTGGTGGCTGGGGGTGGGTGTGGATCCCTAAGAGCTGGGGAACTCTGTCCTGCACGAGCCCCATTCCCACTGCCTTGGTGGGGAGCCCTGCACACAGAGCTGAGTGTTCTGGAGATTCAGGTCTGTGCTGGCTAATCAAAACTATAGGCAATGCAGATCTGCTGCTCTGTTGTAATTAGAGATGCATGTACTTCTGCTTACATTAGCTGATCTGCAACTGGTTTGGGGATTCATAGCATAATCTCCCATTGACTGCTGTTCTGAATATATTTATAGTAAAAAATTCCCAGTAAAATATAAATTAATTATCATTTATATTGCAGTATTATCCTTGATACCCCAAGGCTGCTAGTTATGCACAAACTTAGACTGTAAAAAGTGCTTCATTCTCAAAGAGGTTAAACTTATTATATGTAATTCTGTAAGACAAAGAATGTCTAAAGAGGCATTATCTCTATTATTTTCTCACTCTTATTTCAGGTGGGAAAACTGAAATAGAATAATTATTTTTTTTCCACAGGTCTGGAAAAATTTCATCCAGGAGACTGGGCATTCAGCCAAAAATACCTTAGATTGCAGACCATATCCATAAACAATCAGTTATTTTAACAGTCCACATAGGTATTGATACTGAGTATCTGTAAATATATACAGAAGTAGCAATAAAACAGCGTAGTAGCTGGACAAAGAGATTACAGTGTTTTAATCTTCAAGTCTAGAATTTAAAATGTACTTTCTGGCATTTCACAATTATTGAAGTTGAAGCTAAAAGTTTGAAGCTATCTTTCCTGGGTGGAGATCTATACTCGTAAATATATCCCACCTGAAGATAAACCTGAGCCCTGCAGAAATAGATCACATTTCTTAATTTAGCAGTCTTTCAAACTCTTGAGGTATATGCACAGTACATAGACTGTCCTGAGTGCATTTGAAAAGGTAACACTGGTGATATGGAAAATTTTGGTCTGAGATGCTGCTGTCATTTTTACTAATTACCATTAAATGCACTGGAGAGCCTGGCTTCAGGATAGCATCCTGTTTTGGTGAGGGGCTGCAGGGGAGTCCTCGTCCTGAGCAAGTCACCCCATTCAGCAGTGAGAGGGGTCCCAGGGGTTGTTCTCTGCTTCCAGCAGGCTTTGGGCTCTGGCACCCCTGCACCACTTGGGTCATGGCTGGTCTAGAAAACTGCACAGGACAGGGATGGGAAGCTCTGCTTATCTGAGGATTTCAGTTAAGGACAAATAATACTTTTCCTAGCTACTTCCAGTAGCCACAGGAAAGCCTAAAGCCCTGGGTATCAGCCTCATCAGAGCAACATCTGTAGTGAAGAATGGGGACAGCCTGTGCTGTAGAAAACTTGGATCTCAGTCTGTTTTGTACACCACAGGTCAGTGTCTTGCTTATAGCTGAGCTGATGAAACAATACCCATCCATTTAAATAGATCCTCAGAAAGAGTTTCAGTGAAATCAGTATGAGTAACAAATCCCAGGTATGACTCAGGTGGAGATGTGCGTGTTTCTGTGGGAAGAGGCAAGCCAACTTCTGGCTTGAAAATTTTCTTCAAGGGATTTCAAATGTGGGCTGTTTATTTTGTTGGCAGGGCAAGGCTGTTAAAGACCTGCTCCAGGTTTCAGTTAATGAATTCCTAATTGAAGAGAATCTTGGCATGATGCAAAATGAGAGTTTCATTAAAGCCCTCTGCTGAAGATTCTAGCATCCTGGCAGTCCCTAATTTCAAATAATACAACCTATTTCATGCTCATACAGTACTTATCTTTTCACTTTGGGGTTTTCCCAGAGGAACAGATTAAGGAAATTATTATTACAATTGAGATATCTGCTAAGGGAAGTTAGAATATGCAGGGAAATAAGTTGTATCAATTATCACATTTTTACAGTCTGAAAGAAAATTCTTGACTTCTTTAAACCAGGTAGAAAATAGCTGAGGTCTTATCTCCTACAGACCTGCTGAACAGAAACTCTTGTTTCAGCTAATTTTCCCAAATAAAGCTCTAAATCTGGAGGGTTTTAACATAATCCATTGGAGTAGTGAGTTGGTTTCTACCTTTGAAAAATTGATGAGGAAAAAATGTTGATAGGGAAAAAAAAGAAAAACAGGAATGCAGTTGATGGTGTTTAAAATTACAGGTGTTGAAAACTGAGTACCTGAAGGCCTTAGAGCCTCCCTGACTCCCACCTGCCAGTGCCAGGGAATCAGTGTCATGAATGTGCTGGAACTCAGCCAGCCAGCAGCTGCTGGACAGGAGGGCTCTTGTGCCTTCCAGCCTTCAGGAAGAGCTGCCATCCTTGGTGTTAGAGACTTGGTTAGGGCTAATTTTAGGAGTCTGATGAACCACGGTTTTCCTTTCATTTGCTCGTAGGAGTTGTAAATTGCTAATGATCTGCAGCAGAAATTAATTATTGCTAATTATTCCCTTTCAGCCAGAGCTCAAATCTTCTTTTAGCAGAGTGTGTGGATGCAGGTTAAATGAAGTCCAAATCCCATTCCCTTTTATGTCCTTGAAATTAAGCAGCAATTCCTGCCTGTTCTTCACAATCAGACTGGCTCATGCAGGAATGCACAGGAAGGATGTTCCTCGTGTTTTCAGAGGCAGAGAGGATGCCTGTAAAAAAAAAAAAATCCCATTTTTAAGCCTAAAATGGGACTACGGACTTTCTTTTATCACAGGTTCACTGTTTCTTCTAGGGCTTTAAGCAGATCAGGGTGACACTGATATCTCTTCCAAATACATATTCTGAGGGAGATTCTATTTCTGAGAACAGTGCATCTGACTTGATGTCAGTGAAGGTCACGATAATGCTCCGTGTGTCCGATGCAAAATGATGATATTTTCTATGCAATCTGTGTGGAAACAGTTGAAAAATGCAACTTTCAAAGTTTAAAAGATGGAAACTATTTATATAAGGTGACTTCAGGATTAGTGGTATTGAAGTAGTAAGGCCAACTAAGTGAAATGTCGGCCAGTCCGTGGCCACCTTGCCTAAACATGTGGCTGTAACCAACACAGAGTGCACTTGTATTACCACTGCCTCTCTCATCTGGAGATGGATTGGGAAGTACAAAAACAATGCCTAGCAAAACATAGAATTTTCAGGAGACAAAGAGCAGCCAGAGTATGAGAGTTTTTTCTGCACCCTGCCACAAAGCTGCTGCTACTTGGTGCTGCAGTGAACCCCTTCGCTGGCACGCTGTGCTGGCAGTGCGATGCTCTCCCGTGCCTCACGCTGGAAACACGTCTGCTCTAAAGGCACTTAGGAACTTTGCTGGCAGAAAAGCAAGTGCCTCAATCTCTGTTTTATCACACACACAATTGTCTGAGCACTGAGCTTCACTGTGGCAGAGCTGTCTCAGCAGTGAGTGTGGCATTTTCTGGGGCAGGCCAGCACAGCGTGCTCTGTCACACAGAGCAGCCCTGAGCTGCTCTCCTTTCACTTAATAGTCCAGAGCTTAAAGGGATCTGCAAAGGAGATTTGAATCTCATCTCATATCTGACTCAGAGCTGTTATTTCAGCTAAAATAAGGCAATGATATTTGAGACAGGAAGAGTTCAGGTTATTTGATTAGTTTGTGGTAGAAGCAGCCTGTGATTCAGTGAGTATTTCTGCAGAGGAAACCTAGGGACACCAAAAGCACCAGTTTTTAGGTGCTGTTATTTTAAAACAGTCTCCCCCTGTTGAATGTAGCCACCTGTTGACTTTAAACCATCATATGAGAAGCTGCTTCTGCTTCTTTCACCTGTACCTGACCCGTCCTCACACAACTCCTGTGATGTCATTCATTCACTAGTGGGAATTGTGATCATTTTGTCTGCATTTCATTTGAAGCTGCAGGTTAAAAATCATTTCTCCAGCAAATCTCATCCTTTTGACACAAACTACATAGAATATTCATTTACAGAAAGGGACAGCATTATTATCTGAACAGTGACAGTGAGTGCTGTTAATTCCCACATGCTGCTTGATGACACAAATCTGTTCTAAAGAATGGTTGTTTCTGAGGAGCCAACTTTTCTTCACCTCACCATATATCTCTATTATAAAACACACAGAAAATAGAGCATGAACTGGTCCTCAGCTTCATCTCTTGTAGTGTGGGAGGCACAAGAACTAATCTCTTAATCAGAGAGTTTTTGGGGAGAGCAGTGGGCTTTCCCCTGCCTGGTATCACAGAAGGGAGGATGGCTTAGACTGGTGACAATGCTGGACATCTCTAATCCCTCCAGCATCTGCCACTCCTCTAGAAGGACCCCAAGTGATGTCCCTCCTCTGAGCTGAGCTGAACAGAGACACTGTTCATGTACCTTGTACCTTGAGAGCTCATCTGCAGGCTTTATCACAACAATTACTAAGGATCATTTGACTGTAAATGTTGGTTCCCTCTTGCTATGAATCAATGTCATTAACCTTAGCAGTATTGACTTGTTCTCCCTGTGCATTTCAAGCAGCTTAATAAACAAGTGAAGAGTTAAGAGCCTGCTCTGCATGCTGTGATATATTCCTGCTTTACTTGCTCTGGATAAACACAGTGACACTTCATTGTATGCTGAGATTTATGATGGAACTACAGTGTGGCAGAGAAGGGGTAAGAGAGGCTTTTGCTGAGATGTGTGGATAAAAAAGCAGGGCTTGACAGAGAAATGGGAGTAACACGTGCTCAGCTGAAGATCAGATTGCAGACAATGACCTGAGACATGCTAGGTAGGAATCACTTTCAATTCCTTCAGTCATGTCTCTGGGATTCTCAATGACTTTGAATAATTCTGAGAACAGACATCAGTATATTAAAGGAAAAAGAGGAAAACAAAGAAGAAAAAAAAGCATATTCATGAAAGTTTTTATTTTTGATGTGTATTTTTATGTAATCATAGTTAAGAGCACATGCTTGAATCATGCTAAAGTATAGTTCTGTGTGTTATGAGGTCCTTGACTATGTTATGACACATTTTAATGATTAAAAAGACTCAAAACAAATGGAAAAAAAAACTGAGGAAACAATGGAGTAATCCAGAAATCCAATTTCTGACAGTGTATAAAATGACTTAGAGGTCTCCTTTCCTCCCATTTCCAAGATGCTGAGCATCCTTTGTTTTAATTATTTCTTGGCCAGCAGCCCCCATCCAAGGGTAGAGGCCAGAGAGATTCCCATGAGGCTCTTAGAGCATTTCCTGGAACAGTTTCCCTGTGAACAGTCCAGGTTGAGGAAATGATGCTACAAGCAGAGCTGTCACTGCCCAAGGTTTGTGCTTGGAACAGGCAGGGTTGGACATCTCTGCCTGGGGGCATTGCAGCCCAGCTGGCAGGTGTGGCGAGGGTGGCGTGCAGCCCCCGGGAGCAGGGACGTTGTGGGTCAGTGCCACTCACCAGCTGCCTCTCACAGCAATGCCAGGACGTCTGCCAGGCAGCAAAGTCCTGTGATGTCAGCCAGAAAGCTGTGAGGAGTGAGAACAACCTGCTCTTCATCACCTGTCGACTCCTGGGCAAATGAGGAAACAGATGTGACAGGCACAGCACAGGACGCTGGGCTCCTCCAGCTGCAGCTGGCCGGAGGTGCAGCCAGACATCCCAGCTCCAATCAGCAGAGAGCAGGCAGCAGCTCTGAAGCTGTCTAAAACAGGTGTGGGAAAAAATGTTCTTCCTAGGAAACGTGAAGCACTTCACTGAGCCTCTAAGTGGTGGGATCTGAGTCTGCAGGTCCCCAGGGGGAGCAGCCTTTGTGAATGGAGTCCCTGCACTGAGCAGCCACAAGGAGGGTGCCCAGATGCCATCTCGAACACCTGCCTGTTCCAGAGCCTGTGCACCCAGCGTCCTGGAGCTTGACGAGCCACCAAAGGGCTTGGCAGCCTCGTGTTTCCTAATTCCTGACATATGTAGAACTTCGGCTATGACACAATCGGTTTAAGCCATTATTGGGAGCTGGATCTGGGCCTTTGCAGGGCTGAGTGGAATATATTTTGTGTTTTAGGAATGCATCATATTCTGCTGCTTCTGAACAGAGCCTGCAAGGGTGCCTTTGGGTGTACCTCCTCAGCCAGTGCTAAGCAAACCTGTTGCTGGGTGAAGTGCCCCACGTTCTCATGACTCCAAGTGTGTGTGGGAATGCTCAGGAGTCAGAACTGTGCAGGCACAAGCACAGTGCCCTGAAATATTTCACATAGGGAGGTATTTCCAAGCAGACTGGGCTGAAGCACATTCCTTGGTCTCCTTCATCTTTTTTCCCCTTTTTAAGCATGTTCATTCTGGTCCCACGCAAAGACCTTTTAAATGACCTCCTGTTAACTTCTCTTTCATGACTGTGAATGTATTTGCATCAAGTTTTCCATGTGCATCTTCACAAAATCAGGGCTATAAAAATCAGCAATTGGAGCTTTAAACAATCCTCATTTATGCTTAAAGAATTTCAGTTCAATTTATGTTTTTGAATAATATTTTATATTCTAAATTAACAGAAATAAGTAATTTTTGAAGAACATCATCCTGAGTTTTAGACCTTCTAGACAGTTTTATTTTACTATCTTAGTCTATAGAAATATATATAGATGTATATGGATATTAGATGTGTTTATAGAATAAGTAGGTCTTACAATGAAGTAATTTATAGATTTTCTATTTTAGACTTCATTAGAAAATCATAATTTTCTTTACCAGGTCAGTGACTTATACTACTTTTATGTAACTCTACAGATTGATTTGAAAGAAGAAAAGAAAAGACCAACAAAACTCCTCTGTGAGTATCTCAATTTTTATTCAATCTATAGTGATTAGTTGTGTTTGGTCAGATGTGTAATATGACATTGTTCTTCTGCTGTGACTGGATGAATGCACAGATAATCATGATATGAATCATTACATTTGCAAAGCAAAATCCATTTTCTACCATAATGCTCCCTTGAGCATATTTTATAGAGATGAATTGCTGAAGGATACTATTTTTGAGTATGTTGGCCATTTTTAGGTGTCTCCCTTGAACAGCTTTAGCAATTATTTGCACTTGGTTTCCAATGGAGCAAAGGAGCTGGGGCTGGGAATAGGAGTTGCTTGTCTGAGTTGAAGGAATGGAAGGTGGGAGGTGAGGGCCCACCTGCCCCATCCCATTCTCTCCTACAGCCTGGGCACTGACCTACTCCAGAGGGGCTCCCAAATTGTGTGGGGAAGGCTGTTGTTGTAACAATGCTTATTCTTCTGTAAGTGGAAACATAGCATAGGCAGTGATTTCCTACTGACTTTCTCATGGAGGGGGATGCTGGGACTGAATATTCCTATTTCATCAGTGCTTTCTGCCTGAATTGGAGTTTAGAGGCTTTCTGTCATATTTCTGGGGATAAGTTTCCCCTGAGCAGACGAGCTGATGGCCTGAGAAAGCTAATCTTGACCAAGTTTGCACATGGATGAGAAGATGCAGGAATCATAAGGGTTGATGGAGTTGTGGTTGCTGGAGCTCACAAGGATCAGGCTTGTTTCAGATGCTGTCTCTGGTTTCTTGTGTTCTACTAGGCATGCTGGGGATTAGAGCATTCCTCCTCTCAGCCTGCCTTGTACGTCTGTCTGTCCATCTGCATGGTCAGATGTGCACTGTAATAGAAATTAGTGAGGTAGAGCATTGGGCTCAATATCACAAGGTGTCATTAGTCCCCACAGCTGTGCATGAATGTCCAAAACAAAGCACGAGTTAATGCAGGGACAGGGACACACACAGAATTATAGTGCTGATAGGCCTGTGCTGGTAGAGATTAATATCTCATAGACCTTCTTGAAAGCAGAGAGAAATTCTAGCTCTCATAAATTATTTGTAATTATAATAGCAACTTATTGCTGTATTTAAAGGGAAAAAAGAGAAATTATAATTGGTTGCTATATAATGTCATATATAATAGATGATAAGTTTGAGGTTTTATGATGCCTGTAGGAAAGAGATGTGGAAGAGTTTGTCTGTGATTACACACAGTCATCACCTCATGGTTCAGTCCAAAGAGCAACATCAGGAAACCAAGCACTTCAATTAATACCACAGAAGTGGATTAAGTCTTTTGGAGATCTTAAAGAGATCTTAAGATGCCTTAACCACCTGTGGATGTAATGCCAAGTAAAGAACTTATGGGTTTGAAAAAGAATCCTCCTCTGATTGGAGAACTGAAGAGAGAGCACGCGGTGAGAATTCTCAGCACCCCATGCTCTACACAGCTGGAGAGTTTCTCTGGTTGGGGAATGTCCTGGCTGAGAGCAGACCAGCACATGGAGCTCAATGCACTGATTAGAAGGCTCTTCCTCTGCCTTTCCAGCAAAAGGAAAAAATAATTAAAAAACCTCTAGTTCTTGAGGTAGCAAATTGAATTACTTTTGGAAAAGAATAGTTGATGGTGGAAGTGTGAAAGTGTTGATCTTATGTATTTTTTGCACATTGTAGAGATCCTTAAAGGCTGTCAGCATTTTAATTAAATATGACAGCTTGACAAAAGGAGCAGCTAGGTGTGAAATGCATATGCTGCTGGAGGGGAGCTTTCTGTGCAACAGTGACCTGGAATTGGGAAGTCGCTGACTGTGACCTTCGCTGTGCTTTGAGGAGCAGCCAGAGCTGCAGGCAGGGTTGTCAACTGTGCAGTCCCCGAAAGTGACACACCACATCCATTACTGCATGAGCCTGGCATGGTGAGAGCACTGCCACTGCTGCTTGTTGCTGCTCCTGCTTGCTGGCTCAAGCAGAGAAAAGAGATGACCCTTCCCCTTGACACGCAAGCTTGATTTCCTCTTGGTGTAGTGGACCAGCCTGGAAAAGTGATGAGAAACTGCATTTTTCCACCTTCTTTCTGTTGGGGGGGGGAAAATAATCAATCTTAGTTGTAGGATTCTGACACTTAATCTTATTATTATCATCAGAGACCAGCCATGACCATAGCCTGTAACTAAGTTCTTTCTACCATTACATGGCTTTTCCATTAACTGCTCCCTCCAGTGAAAGGCTCTCCCTCTCAGTAACACTATTTTGCATTTCAGGCATATCTATTATTACCTAATTTAATATTTTCTGTAATAAATCCAATCACAATTAATTTATTTAGCACAATATGAGTGTTTCGTGTCTTCTGATTATGTGTCCTTGATTGTCTTAAGGATTTCCCTGCTGTTAGGACACAGCACCCTCTGACATCCTGATGCAGCAGATCCTGACCTGTAGCTGTTGAGCTTTGAAGGCCCCTTCCAATGTAACCTATTCTATGATGTTTTGTGACTCTTCCAGCTTCCCAGCTGCAAAAACACAGCCAGGCAGACCTTGTTAGAGCTGGGCATTCTCTGCCTCATGATACTCCTTGCTCCAGTGTGCAGCCACTGCTGTAACTTTCTTGAGCAGTACATTAAATCTACTTTCATGATACGTAACACTGTAGAAATGTTATCTTTCATGTAGTTTATAAAGTAAAATTGGTTTTAAATTGAGAGAAAAATCTGGATTGTTCAAGAATAGTAGGTTGTACATTAACTTGTAGCTCAGCTTGGTCACTACTGTGAAAACTATTTTAGGTAAGAATTTCTATTCAGAGAGGAGTGCACATTCATTTACATCCTGAAAAGGAAGAAGGAGATTCTGTACAGGAAAATTTAATAGTCAATGTATTCAGGTGAATGTAAATTGTGGTCTACAATATGGTGCGTGCCTCAGAGTATTTGAAGAGTTCAACAAATTCCTCACAACCACATAGTAATTGATCATTCATTATTTTCCCAGTGGATTTCTAGCACTCATTCTGCCATAATTTGTCACTTTCATATCCTTAAGCATAAGCAGTCATTGGTGCACAAAGACTTAAGCAGCCTTTGAAAGGAGCGAATTAAACATTAGGTATCAGTAACATTATGATTCAGTGATGCATATTACTGAGCAATAAGTATGTTGTTTTGTTCCCCTACATCAACATATAAACAGGGTGATTAATGACAAAATCAAATGTCTCCATTCTGTTCATGCGCTAATAGTCAAACCTACAGCAGCTTATGATTTGTTGCTAAAACTCCAAAAGCTGTGCAACAGAGACAACTCCTGCTGTGGTGTTGGTGCTATGGGGATGGGAAATGCACTGGGAGTTTTGCCAGTGGAGTTCAAGGTAAGCTGTGAACTCCACTGGTTGTGGAGACCCTGGAGAGGCTGGGCCAGTGCCACTGAAGTCAGCAGGAAATGTTGATTTGGCCATAAAGCCCCACAGCTATTACAGAAACTTGTACAGGAATGAGTAACACTGTAAACCCAGCATGGGCAGAATCAAAACAAAATGTGTGTGCAGCAGGGTGATCAATGAATGTGCTGCAGCAGGGCTTGACAGCTTCACTGGTCATTTTCTGGCTTCCTGATTTCAAGAATTTTTTGGGGAAAAAACTCACAAATACCCCCTTTCCCAAACTGAAAGTAGATTAAATCTTCTAGTAAAAAAAAATGTGCTATTTCAACCATGTCAGCTTTCAAACAGCTTCAGGTTATGAATTTACCAGGTTCATTGCATTGCACTGCAGAATGGGTGGTTTTGTTGTGTACTTCATGTTAAAGCATTTGTTTAATGTGGCTGTGCAATGGAACAGCCAACCATTATCCAGTGGTGCTAGGGTATGTAAAATAAATACTGTTTATTGCTATTTGTTGTCATGAGCACACATGTGGTGTGAGTTACAATTGCTGCCCCCAGAAATCAATCACAGGCTGTCATTAGCCTGACATGAACTCCAGAAGCCATAAGCCAACCCCCATTTGTGTTTTACTCTCTTGCATCCTGTATTTACCAGGGTTAAACGCACTTCACCATGCTTTGTAGGGTGGGACTTCCTCTCAGTGGGGAGAGAGGAGAAATGAGAATGGTTATATCCTCAGACTGAAACTTGACACATTCCCTTCAACTTTCAACTTCTAAAGGTCATTTCTGTTCATTCCTGCCATGAAAGCACGAGTCTTTTAGAAACACTGAATACATGAAAATAAAATCTATCCACTTTTTCAGAAATCAAAAGAACTTCTGAAATATTGACACGTGCGTGTAGACATCTGAAAATACAGTGCTTCTCTTTTCTGCTGTCTTCTTAGATAAAATTAAGTGGTGGAAAGGAACCCAATATGCTGTTTACAAAAAGAGAATAATTATATTTTTTCTGTTATAATTAAAAGCTACTGTGTTGATGGTGTTTTTGACTGCTGCTTCTGATCCAGAAAACAGCATACAAAACACATAGGAGAGCTGTAACACCTGCCAGTCTTTACCCCAAGATTATTTGCAATAACCCCTCCTTCACCTCCTAAATTTCTCCCATACAGGTTTTCATTTAAACAGAAATACTGAAGTATTAGAATTAACCAGAATTTGAATTAATTTTTTTTAATAACTTTTTTTTGCAATCCTTTTCATAATTGCTCAAGATGGTAGTTTTCTATCTATTTTTAATTGAATGGTTTTCTGTCAATTAATATTTTTCCCCCAAAAAATCAATGAGGGGAATGCAATGAATTCAATCATCTTTTATTTTTTTGTTTGGCTGTTTTTTCTTTTTGATTTCCCATTTCATTATGTCTAAACTGGCTCGTACCATGCATTTATTGATCTAATTAATTCCATGTTTTCTTCTTTTCCTATGTCTTTCTGAGCCACAGTTTACCTTCCCAAGCCACCCATCTTCCATTGCTCTGAAGTTAAATCATTAAATAAAGATCATAAAGAATAAAAGTAACTCCCTTAATTCCCTCATTAAAAGTGTCCTCTGTCTTCCCCAGATAACTCAGTGAGGCAGGAGTGAGCCAGCGCTGGAGCTCAGTCTTTCCCCCAGCCCTGGGGAAGTGTATGGGGAAGGAATCCCATTCCTGTATAGAATCCCATTCCATACAAGCTGTGGTTTGAACCTTCACCTCTTTGCTCAGCAGAAAGGATGGACACACAGGTAAGAAATCCAAAATGTGTTTAGCAGCAGCCCAAAGGTGATGACCACTGTTCCCTGCGTGGTGAGTCTTTGGGGAACACAGCAGCAACCTAATTATTGCTGCTGCTGTGGGCCCTGGGATTCAACAGGAAAACATCCTCTGGAAGTGATTTGCAAAGGCTGGTGAAGTGCTACTTAGAGAGAAACTGCTGGCTTCAATCCTATCTTGCATGAAGCCTGTGTAGCACAGTGTGAGCAAGGTATTTTCAGGAGGCTGAGCAGAGTCAGATTAATTTTCAAGGCCAAGGAGGGAAAAATTTCAGATCTGTATGCCCTTGATGGGTGAACTCAGCTCTGTGTGGTTTGAATTTGAGTTCTTTCTTGGTGAGGCCAGAAGTAATTTTCTTTTAGAGTACCACATGAAAATGGGAATGATGGGTTAGAGCCCCCTCCATCCTTGGCCCCTGAGCTCTGAGGAGTGCACCTCTGGTGCAGCACATCTCCTCCTGACCTCGAGCTCCTGACCTGGACTGCAAGCCCTGAACACCCTTCCTGAGGGAAATTCCAGCAGGGAACAACTTCTGCTTTGTCCCTTGGTGACAGGCTTCTAGGAAAGCTGGGGTGATGAACTTGTGCACCTCTGCACATGTGCTCCCCAGCAGCACAGCCTGGCTGCAGCAGCTTCTCCCTGCACAGAGGAAAGTTGCAGGATTTATCTGTGTGGTTTCTCTGTGTCCCATTGTTCTTCCCACGTACAACAGAATAATTACAACCTCACAGAAAAATTGAAAAGACCAGAGCTTTTGTCCTTATCTCTTCCTGCCTCCCTGTTCCTTTTCTTCCTATTCAGTTGTGTTAGAAAAAGGGTCTTCCTTTAAACATTTCAAAAGCCTCCCCATCTTCTCCCCTCATTTTTAATATTTTTTTTTCGTTAAACATTATTTTATGAGAATCATCACAAATTAATGTTGGGTTTTTTTACTCCCAGAAAGATATTCAGATTCAAAAAGAGAGGTCCATTCTGAAAAATGGAAAAAAGAAACCCTCTAGAGTTTGAAATTTCTGTTCAGATCTGCTTTTGGTGCCTGCAGTTCTCTTCCAAGTCAGGACAACATTTACCCCTGAGGCAGCAATTAAAGATGGAAACTTTAAGTTGAATTAAACTTAGGTTCCAGGGAAAGTCTGACTCTCTTTGAGTAATTCCCCATACTATGGGACAAGTGATTTCACAAACACCATTATTCTGGATGGTTTTTCCACAGTGATTGCATGGCTTTTTGCTAAAGTCACCACACCACAGTGTTACTCATTCAACATTTATTGGGATGGGTTTTTTTCTCTCTAAGAATCACTTCTCTCTGTCAAACATCCAGTCATTGCAGTGAGGGCGTTAGGGAACATTTTACTGAGTGCTGGCTGTGCAAAGCAGGATGGAAACCCATCTCCAAAAAGCACCTTTCCAGCAGATGATCTGAAAACACTTCTGGTGTCTCAGTCACTTTATAAACAGAAAAATAAGAGTCTAGTGTTGTTGTGGTCTAACCCCAGGCAGCAACCAAGTACCAAGTAGCCTTTTCTCTCACATCCTCCCACCAAAAGTGTCATCAAGTGTTGGGCACTGCACACTGCAGGGCAGAGGCATCCTGCACACCCAATGTGCTCTTATTTGTTTGGCTCCCAAATTTGAGATTTAATGTCCACAGATGTCAGAGGGAAGCAAGAAAAGCAAAAGAAAATCCCTGTCCCATAGATGGGAGACCCTGCCAAGGACTTTGTGGCAGCACTAACTCAGTGTGTGTATTCCCACACAGCCAAGCAGGGACTGCTGGATGCAGAACTCAGCAGCTGCACAGTGCTTTGTACATGGATCCAGGCAGCTCCCTTTTCATTTATCTCAGCCTCTGTCCAGGCAATGACACTGATTTCCTCCCCCCAGACTTCAGAATAATTTATGGTCCATCATTCCTCCTCAACTTAATGTATTCCTTCTTAAAGCTTAGTCTAAAATTATAAGGACAGAGTTTTTACAAAGAACACTGCAGTTCTGAGTTTTATTCCATTTCATCACTGCACTTCTTTAAATTGTGTATGCACTAAATAGAAATGTCATCTTCTATGCTTCAAGCAGGGACAAAGCTTAGTGCAGAATATTTGGGCTTGCTTTCAGTTGAGTGGGCTAAATGAAAAGCAATCAGCATCTACATCAAACTACTGCTCCTAACCAAAAGCAAGCATTTCAGGGGCTTCAGAGTTGTTAGGTAAAAGTCAAGAGGTGTTCTGTGTTCTCTGGTTCTGCACACATATATGTTTTCTGAAATAGAAATGTCAAAATTCCTTACATGAATTCTCACCTGTGTAAAGTCAGCAGCCTGAGGTTCAGCTGCTGGACAGACTGGGACACAATTTGTCTGCATACTTACAGCTCTTTGCTTTCCAGAGACAAGGAGGCCATATGAGCTCAATAACTATCCAGAGTTTTAGATGTTTATTCAGAAAGAAGCCTTTGAAATTAATCAGCTGCTATTTGGGATATGAGAGACACTCCTGCTCTGTAAATTATGATGCCACACAGTCAGACTTAAAAGCTTTCTTAAAAATCAAATGCCAGAAACTTAGAAACTCCATGAGGGAAAAAGGAAATCTAGGTGGAAGTATTTTTTACATCTTTAATTGCATCCCCTGCAAGAATTTGTTCCCATAATTAGAGGGCACATGATAATTAGCATGAAGAGGCAAGCTACAAATGAAAAGTCAATGGAGTTATGTTAAAGGGGCATATAAGGCTTTTTCAGATGCAGTTGGAAAGTCCTTTTTTGCAGCATTTATTACAGAGTTGTAAAAAATTATCCATAAAAGAAAGCATTTTTCCAGGAAAATTATGCCTTAAAAACTGTTTTCCACTTTACAGTCCAATGCTTTTCTTTTGTCATGATAAAAATGCTCAGCATCTTTGGGGTCCATATTTATTTATCCCTTCCAGTAGTTAGGAAATGTCACTCAGAAGGAGATGGAAATGTCAGCAGTGCCATTCTCAGCAGTGATTACACATCTGAGTAAGTAATAATTTTTGATACCTCATCGTAGAGACAAACTGGTATGTAACCCCCTGCAAATGACGCGGGGGAGATTTTTACAGTCACCGATACCAAAATTCACACAGGCATGAAATGTCTCAATTTTTGACCACTAAATATAATTAAAGTCAGATACCAAATATGAAGTACCTTCATCTTGACCAGAGGGTTCTTTCAAAGGCATTAAACTTTTGGATGGCAGCCAGATTTTAAGTTGGGTTTTTCTCCTTCTGTTCAGGCCTTGCAGCTCTGAAAGCATGAGAAAGGAGTTACTTGCAGCTCTCCTTAGCTTGCCCTGCTTGCTGTCTCTGCTGCTTGCTTGGCAAACTTTGCTCAAAGTAGGTTAATGTTCCGATGCACAGCAGGCTCAAAAACCAAAGCTTGATTTTGACTTTTTTTTTTTTTGAAGGCTGTCAGCACTCATTCATCCAAGGACCTATTCCATCTCTCTGTTTACCCACCACAGGACATTTTAAAATCAAAGTCCCAGCCACTATTTTTAGAATTCAGAGGAGTTACTTCAATCACCCATTTTGTTTTCCTGCAGTGACAATTGGGATTTATCTAATTGCTAAATAAGGCTTTGCTCGTGCGAATTTGCATGGGGAGTCATCCAAGAAAAACAGGAGGCAGTGGGACTTGCATCAGAAGGCAGGTGTATTTTTGGGTAGTTCTCCTTTAGCATCTCGCCCTCACCATTACACTTGTCTAAACTCTTCAGGCTCTGAAGACTTTGGACTGGGCCCTGGATCAAGCCTTCTGTGATGGAAGTGAAGGAAGGCAGGGGTCTGTTTGTGGCAAAGACAGAGGGGAACACAGTGTGGAGGAGGCTGTTGGTGAGTGTATATAGGATGGATATATATACATATATATGTATATGCATGTGTGTATAGAAGGATGTTTATACACCCTTTCCTTCTTGCCTCTGAAGTCAGAGATATTTAACATCCCCTTTCCTTTCCATATGTAAACATGGTTCAATGGAAGCAGCTTCCCTGGCATCCTGGTGGAATCACAGAATGGAATCCTGGAATCATTGACTATCTTGGGTTGGAAGGGATCCTAAAGATCACCTAGTCCCACCCCTCAAGCCTGTGTAGGTTTTGTTGCATGTGCTTTCTGTTACTTGCCAAAGCCACCTGTGTCCCCAGTAAGTATTTGTGATGTTTAGTAGTCTCTGAGAAGTATGTATAGAAGCTAAGAACTGGATTTTGGGAAAACAGGACTGTGTCTCACACTTATCTTTAAGGGGTGGGCTCATTTGTCAAGAAAGGGAGGAAATAACCAGTGCAAAGTGCTCTCCACAGTGTGTCAGGAGTTAGAAATGGAAAACTATTAACGCAAGTGCGTGGCCTGGAGGAATAAATATATTATATGAGCTCCTAAAGTATGATTTAAACTTTTAACTTGGAAGGAGGAGAAGAAAGTTTATATTGCTTATGTTGCTTCAAGGTATTCGTCTGATAATGATAAATATTTCTCTTTCTATGTCATTGTAGTGAAGAATCACAGGAAATTTCTTCACCTGGGATACGAAGGGACTTGATACTTCACATTTTAATATCTCTGCACTTATGAAATATGTTGCAACTTGGGATGCTTCTCCTGAGAAGCTCTAGAAAGCAGCGGGATTCGTTTCAAAGGCAGGATGAGAGTCAAAAGTATCAGTGTTAAAATAGCAATCTGTGTAAGCTGTTTTACAACTTCAGAGTTATGCAAAGCTGTAATTTTGCCTGGCCTCATGGCCCAGACTGCCTGTCCATAAAGCACTGCAGCCCTGCCTTGACACATTTTATGGGACACTTCAGCGTGCAGGAGAATCAATGAGTTGTTAAACTGCTCCTGCAATCCTGTGGTCCGTGCCTGTGGACAAGCAGAGGGGTGGGCTGTCCTGGGAGAGCACAGTGAGAGGTCCTGTGGGCTGCTGTGCTTGCTGGGGCTGTTCCATGAGTGAGGGGCACCCAGTATTAGGTTGAGCATTAGGAAAAACTTTTTCATGGAAAGAGTGATAAAATTCTGGAATGGTCTACCTGGGGAGGTGGTGGAGTCACCATCCCTGGAAGTGTTTAAAAAAAGACTGGATGTGGCACTCGGTGCCATGGTTTAGTTGAGGTGTCAGGGCTAGGTTGGACTCGATGATCTTTAAAGGGTCTTCCAACCTTGTGATTCTGTGACTTCAGTTGTGGTGACGAGTAGGGTACAGTGACCATGTGTTCTCTCTGCCGGTGATGTAGCTGCCCAGGTCATTGCATGACATTTCACATCTTTCTGGAACTGCTCCACTGCCTGGCACATTTTCTAATCACAAGTAGATGTATCATAATAATCTAATCATAATAGTTGTATCATAACAACGGTACCTTCAGCTTGGAAGGGGTGCTTGTTTAAGATGTGATAATCAGCTTTAGGAGGCAAAAATGGGATCTAAATCCTAACTCTTGTGAATAACAATGAATAGCTGATGCCCCACATCCTGTGCAGTTTGCAGTGTCTTAATTTTGAGTCTAAACCAGGACTCATCCACACATCTGTAATTTTATGTGTACAAAAACCTCCCAAGAGAACCCACGGGCGCAGAACCCCGAAGCTGTGCAGGAGACAGGCAGCAAACCATGCTGAGTGTGACCATGTGCAGGCACTTCCCTGAAACTCCCTGGGGACACCTTGTCCTGCCCACCATCCTCAGGGTCTGCAGGTGGGAACCTCCCACAGCACTTCTGCACTTTTATGTCTGATCCCAGATGGATCCCACATTACACGAGGAGGAGGGAAAATGGAAAGCTGATGAGTAGAGGATCTCAAAAGCAAACTGCTTTATATCTCTAAAGGGCTGGATCCACATTGCACTGACATGTATCTTGCAATGCAAAGGAGGAGCTGATGTGTGAATTAGAGCAATTTATGCACATTTAAAGAACTTTATGATGCTGTAATTAGATGGGCATCTCTACAGAAAGTACATGTCAGCAGCCTAAATAGAAGAGATGAGAAAACTGTTGTGTTTTATATTGTTCTCTCTGTGTCACTTTTAGGTCCAGTGTGCTGTCCAGCTAAATGTTTCTTTAGATTTTGTCCCTGTAAAAGGTTCTTCATCACAGCAAGATACCCTTTTTATTTTTATTTTGAGGTGTTTGTGTGCACTGGAATAATGCCTCTCTATATATAGAATGCTTTTTGCTTCTATTTAAAAATAATTTCATGCTTTTAATGAAATAGTTTTAAAATAGTTTCTTGCTTTCAAAAGAGCAAAATACAGCTGCTACTAGAATCTGATTAATGCTTGTTATTTCATGATAACTGTAATTAAATTCGGCTAATTACTGCAATATTTATGGAAAACAAGGAACAAAAGCTGTAGTTCAACACTTATGCTGCAGAGTATTGGGGCAGAGGAGTGATCTAAGAAAAGCTGTAGGGCAGAATGGTGACTCTGGGAAGACCTCAGGGAGCCCAGACCTTCCCTTTGCATCCCACTGGGTGACATGGAGCCAGCACATGCACACCCTCCCTCATAACATCTTCTTCCAGTTCCCTTTGCTATGAAGGATGTGTCAGCAGAGCAAATCAGTCTCGGGCTGGGGCACAGGAAGGATTGCTCTGAACTGTGCCTCAGCCCTCACCTCTGTGGAGGTGTCCCTGTGCCTGGGCAGCACCAGGGGGATTTACAGCCACCTTCGTGTGCCTTCAGTTTAAGATTTCAGGGAAGAGCAGAGAAACATCATTTCCCTGGAAACTCCTCTCTGGTGACAGCTTCTGAAACACCGAGCTCTGACAGATGGATGTGATAGCAGTTCATGGATATGGTAGATACAGCAGGGCCATTGCTCTCAGCTCTTCACACAGACCTAAAGCAATGACAAAAATGCCTCCAAAACGGATTGATTTTTTTTTTTTTTTTTTGGCTTGGTTGTTTTTTGGATTTTTTTTTTCAATGTAGCTGTTCCTGTCCAAAATGATCATAGGAATTGCTGCAACCAGCTTTCCAAACCATTGCCTAAACCCACCTACCTGTCCTCATGGACAACTGCTCCCAGCCAGGTTTTATATGCCCCCCAAGTGGTGACGTGGTCTGCACAATGGCAGACAGGTGGCCCACAGCTAATGTGGCTGGAGGAGCACAGTCTGGGGGAGGCTGACTGCAGGCAGAGGGACAAAAGTGCTTGGACATCACAACTGACTCACCATGGTTCTGCTCACTGCTTGTTGGACTTATCACCAAGCACAAAACTGCCTATCTTGAGCAACAAGTCTGTTGCTCAGGGAACTAATATTGCAGCAGACTGTTAGGGCAGGAAAACAGAGCACTAACTTTGCAATTTGGATCAATTTAAACAGTGCCCTTTATCTCACTGTAAGCAGATGTGCTTAAACACCACTGATACATTTCCCAAGCTCAGAGCTCCAGGGTGTTATTTGTGAGCAAGCCTTTGACCTGGTCTCACCCAAAATACAATTTTTGTCTGTTCCATGAATGGTGGATGCATGCTTGTGTTTGAAGCGGGGAAGCACATGCAGCTTGAGGCACAAGCCAGAGAGCTGCTTATCCTAAGATCGAGGGTGTGCTCATAGGCACACAGAGGAACAGCAGATCCTGCTGGGTATGTGCTGGGGGAATATCTTGTCCTGCAGCAGCAGAGATGCCAGGGAGTGTGGTACTTGTGTTTCAGTGAGAGGGGACAGAGGACACGAAGTGTGAAGAGATGCTGAAGTAGCCTGGATTGTTGGCATCTACCAGCCACCAGTTCTCAGTGGTCCAGTGGAGATGGTTCCGTGGTTCAAATGCAACTTCAGCCTTGGAACATCTTAGATAACTTTCAGTCTTGTAGTAGATTTGTGGTACCAGCTATCCTGGTTGGTGTAGCAGTTGGTGTAGTGTGGGGATTAAATATTAATAACATTTCACTAGGCTATTTCCTTATTGACAGAAACATCCTTTCTAGAGGAGAAAAAAATAACCCTACCACCAAATATTTTTGATAAATGTGACAGGATTAGAATAGAATATTTCAATTTTTAGTTTCAGTACAAGATGCTTTTTTCCAGTGCCCTACTTTCTTAGCCTTTTTTTTCTGTTATTTTGTGTGGCTAAGAGACAAGAGCTTTCTTGTCTTCCTCAAGTTATTTAGAGCTTTTCATTGACTAATGCCTTTTGTCACAAGTGACAGTGAAGGACCTGTTTGGTAATAGAGATCAATGGAGATGAAGGTGACATTTCACAGCAGAGTTTTAAAACTAATGCATTGCTATTTATCTGACCAGGGCACCTAGAAACACTGGCTCTCAGTCTAAGAGCACCACAGCACTCACTGCAACTTCTGTCCTGCCCTCCTCCTAAAAATACACATTTCCTGTATCTGCCACTCTTCTCCAACCCAGTGCTTTTCATATTTCTTGCCTATTTTAGAAAACTCTTGGTCAGTCTCTGGTCCCATGAAATTTTTATCAGCAGGCTTCTCACTCTCTCGGTACCTGTTGGCTGAAGTGGGGCTCTGTCAGCAAGTGATGGCTGACCTGCTTCCCCTGGGGAACTGCACCCCGTGGTTTTTGCAGGGACAGAGCCTTTAGTGCTGGGGAGGTCCAAGGGCATCAATGGTGTTACTTCCTTCTTATTCCCTTCTGACAAAAGTGTGGTGTTGGCACTGAGTAAGTTAAGGAAGGGTGATTTCATGCTTCAGCTCTCTCTCCAATTCCAAATGCACTAAAGACACTTGTGAGAAGTGCTAAAGTGATAGACAGTGAGGAACTTAAAGCCACTTTTTGCTTGGAGAAGAGGTACAGTAGGAGCTAATGGTCATCCGACATTATCTACTGGAGCAATCAGCTTTGTGTGTCCAGTTCAATTCCCAAACACATTTAGGATTTAATCCACACCTTCTTTGTTAAGAAATCCAGGAAGGGTAGCAGCTTTCAATCCTGCAGTGATATGAGACCACCATACACTCAAAGTTTCAAAGCAGTCGTCACATTAAAGCCCTACTAATGTTGGCTGGCTTGGAGTAAATAATTACTACTTTGATTCCAGCTACTCCTCTCTCCCTACATGCAAGCTTTGCCATTTGTAGCCAGAAGTACCAGCTTTGGTGGCCTGTTTGCTTGACATCCTCCCCACTTAAGTCTAGAATAAGAAGGTCAATTTAGATAAAGCCTAATGCAATTATGTCTCAAACACAATCTCAGTAACTTCTGTACATAAATGAAATGAAAACACATTAATAACCTCACATACATCCTGCCTGGCTGTCTCGCCCAGTGTCATGGCAATGCATTTAGTACAGACCAAGCAAGAGAAAGACAGATTGCTTTCCCAGAATTTGCTCAGTTAATGGAGAAAAATCCACCCTGATCTAAGCTGGCTCCAGCCATTTCTCAGAAATATTAATGTCTCAAGCTCTCATGACCTTAATAAAGTAAAATATAACATATTTTGATGGAAAACAAATTCCCTATTTCTTTTCTCCTGGCACTTGGTGCAGCTGATAGCAACAGTGCTGGTTTCAAGCCGAGCATGCTGAGCTAATTATATTTCTTCTAAACATTGTTGATTTCTTGATTGCTAATGTGGTATTTGAGAGTCAGTGATTCTTAAATGTCAGCTTAAGAATCCATCTTTACCAGTCTGAACCCCCTAAATGCAGATCTTGTTTTACCAATATTCCCAGTAAAGAATTACTCTACTGCTTGTCTGGCAAGTGAGATAAATAAAAATTTCCAAAGGCTGTATGGTTTTTTTTCTGCACCACATTTAATTGGTGGGAGTATGGAGACACAGAAACATTTTCATTAATGCTTCATTATTAATCAGTAAAAGATGGATGCAACACTTGAGGGAAGCACTGAATGGTGAATTCCCTAATCAATTTACTGTAGCTTCCTTTGCCCTATTAGTGTGAATGTTGCAACAGCACACTGTGAATGTGCTCCTCCCTTAATGTGCTCTTTATGAAAAAGACCACATTTATCCCTGTAACAGGATAAATCTAAACTGTTTGGTAAACAAACACAAATGATATTATTTTTCTTTATTTTTCTAGGGTTCTGGTGGGCATGATGAGTCACATAAATATTGCCTCTATATTTTTGGTAAGTTTCTCTTTTTCTTTATTTTGCTTGTATAATATTTTCTATGTTATTTCTTTTTACATGTCACAGTATTGCAACATAACAGTAACTAAGCCTGGGTTTTGACTGGGGTACAGATATATTCAGATGTCCTGCAGTGAGGCTTTCCCATCATGAATCCTCCTGGGAGGAGAGCTTTCCCACTGCTCTTCAGCAAAGCAGTGCCTCTATTCCCAAACTTGCAGCAGGCAGGCAGCTGAGCAGAGTGCAAGCTCTTGAGCACAGTAGCTGGGACTGTGAGGTGCAAAGCCATATTTCTGTGGGAAAAGGGGAGGGAGTGGAAACCAGTCCCTAATGGCTGGCATCAAAGTACTTAAAAAATGTTTTGAAATCTGGCTGTGCAAATTCTTATCCAGTCCTTGCTAGAAATCTGCCTAAATGGGAGTCTGTAAAGATTGGCCTTGGGAACAATATGTGAGTTCAGTTGCTCTTGTATGCATAACTCTTGATTTTTTGGGAACTTTTCAGAAAATACCCTAATAACGTAAAGAAATCCTTTCCTACCAGCAGTAATACAAAGACTAAGGAACCATGGCTTTCTTCTTTACTGCCTTTATTGAATCAAGACCTCTAGGCAATAACAGACTGATGGGATGTGATGGATGAGCTGTCATCAGACAGTGAACCATGGGGGTGTTACTCCTTGGAGTCCTGATGTGTCCCAAATCCTGCTGCTCCTCCCTCAGTTACCGAGCAGCAGCGTAGCTCTGCAGCCTGGGGTCAGCCACAGTCCACTGGGACCAAGCAGGCTGAGCTCTGCCTTGTCAGGAGGCCACGGCAGAGTTAGGGCTCTCCTGGAATCACCAGGGACCAAAGCAGCTCTCCAGCATCTGGTACTCATTGCTGGATGCTGGGCACAGAAGAATCTACTCTTCAGTCTCAGTTTACCTCCATCCAGTGTCCTGAAACCTTTAACTTGTCAGCTGCTTGAGCTAAACCTCTCAAACACTGCTGTCCTCCTGATGTGTTCAGTGCTGCACCTCCTCCTCCTGTGCATCCCTGTTTGGGTGCTGTCCAACTTGCTCTATTTTTTTCTCAGCCGATGCTTGTAAGCTAATTGGTTTCCTCGTTCATACCAAGACATGGGGGAAGTATCCCATTATCCTGTTGCTTAGTCAAGTAATATTCAGGCATGACATTGCAGACTTGTAGCCACTTTTAGGACCTTGGATGAAAATATCTGTGAGCAGAGAAACTGAGGAAGGCAGTTAAATTGAAGATATGGACAGTATAATCTCATCCAAAATGGAATAACATTGACTGAATGAAAAGAAAGTAGCACATCTTTTTTGCTTAGCTTTTTCTCTTGTAGGATTTACTTTCTCAGCAATGCAAATCAAATCAGATACATCCATGAGACTATTTACTGCTTCCAACCAAAATTGGAAGGGCAGCAGGTAAGAACTGGAATATTTATTTTCTGTTTAACCCTGGAGCACATTTCAAACCTGGGACCTATCATGATTGAAAAAGAAAGTCATTAGATAATGACACAGAAACCCATTTTATTAAAACATCTGTGATAAAATGTACATGCTAACCAGAATCCTAATAGACCGTGAGTCTAACTCCCTACTCTTTAATTTGGTCACAGAGAAACCTCAAGCATTTTCAGCATTATTTCAAAAATACTTTAAACAGATCCCATTACAGGGCAAGAGCTTTTGGAGAGAGATGGTATTTTGCTTTGGCATAAAAGGAAATGTTTAATAAAACACTTACTGTGATGTGACACATAAGCACAGTTTCAAGCTACAGCATCTGAGTTCTTTTTTGTTTCAGCCTTCCTCTCCCTCTTCACCGTTGTGCCAGGTCACCAGCTCTTTTCTTTCACTCCAGTTCCTCTACTACATTTTATTCTTTTCCACTGGCTGAAGAGGCATCAAGCCTTTGTGCTGTTATTTTGATGCTTCAACAGACATTACCCTTCCAGGTTTCTTAGTCAGCAAAGTCCCAGACTGTTGACCTTGAGCATCCTCCCATTCCTGTATCCCAGGAATTCCTGGTCTCTGGGACTGTGCTGATGTTAGCAAAGGAGTGCAGCCCAAAGGGGCAGGTCTGAAGATGGTAGGAGCTGGCTGCAGCTGCTGGTTGAAATCCACCCTGTGCACATTTTAGGAGATTTTGCTTTGGGCAACTTCTAGGCTGATCCTGTGGGAAGCAAGCAGAGCACACCTTTCAGTTTAACTTCACCTGAAAGGGGCCCAGTTTGCTTGTCCTGCTCACTGCTGGAAACCAAAACACAGGGTACAAGGCCAGTATGAGTTAGAATGTTAACACAGGTTTCCTCTTTCTTGGCTTTGCATTTCACTCCCTGTACTTTCCATTATCCCTCTGTCTGGTCAAGAAACACTTTCTGCATCTCCCAGGACCCATTTGAACTTAATGAGTGTCTCCCTTCCAGACATGAACTTTTCTGTCTTACTCTTCCTTCTTCTCACTGCTCAAATTCCAGCATGAGGAGGAGAAGAGATGTTCTTCCAGCTTGGCACTAGCCAGGGAAGTCCCATGGACCCAGCTCTGGAGCACTTGCCAGCATACAGGTAATATTTTCCCAGGCACAAGTCTAGGCACAGGACTGTATTGCTATTCCTTCTTCAAAATCATGAAGTGTATCAAATCTCTTGATAAAGCTGTTCTTAAAAAAAACAAAACAACAGTTATAAGGAATAAATTTCTTTCCTTAATCTTAAATTTAGCTTGGTTTTTAAATATTTTTTTAAATGTAGCCTAAATAAGGGGAAGTTCATCTTTGTTCAGCCATAGAATAAGCCCTGGATGTACGATCTTGTGATAGGAAATAACAAATGTCCCCACAATTACGTATCACTACTCTTTTCCTTGTGCTATTGCACCCTAGGAATTCTTCAAGAGTCATAGCTTTAGAGTTGAGCATATTTTTGGGAACATTTATGCAGCAATATAAATACATGGGCTTGTTTGGGGTCCAAGGCAACACAACACATACAACTTTTCTCAGCTGTGAATCTGCCAAAAGTGCTCAGGAGGCCTGGACTCACAAGGCTCTGAATCAAAGGTGCTTAAAGTAAAATCTTCTTCATTAACATAACTTAAGTGACCTGCTCTCCTGATGTCTGTGAAATTACATGTACAAAGGAGAATATTGAATGGTTTCACACATTGACAATCATTGTGGGCCTCTCGATTAAGCACCTTTTCTATTAGCTTCCTTTTCTGGTAGGCCTTCCTTTGAGGGCATTCTTTTGGCACTGATCCAAATAGATCCTTTACATTTATAAAATCTCATGTACCCATTTGAGATGTAAACAGCAAGAGATGAAGGGAGTCATAGCTACATGAAAATACAGAAAAAGGAATAAAACATTTACTTGTGACAAAAAGAGTAAAGGATTTTTGGGAATTGCATCCTATGTGGAAGTTACAGCATCATGATCCTTTGTGGGTGATAGTCATATTCAGTTATTTTTCTTTTTAGAACAGCTGTTGATATCTTTTGATATATGCCATGAAACAATTCTCTTTTATATTCCTTTTCTAGTCTCATATTTTGACTTTTGTTTCCCGGCCACATACTGTTCATGTGTACTGTACTGTGAAACAAAGCTCTCAAACCTTGAAAAGAAATTTCCTTTTCTTTCAGTTCTTTCTTTTTTTCAATTGTGTGAATGGAAGATTTGTATGCATTGCACATTGAACAGCCATTGAATAAAATTCACCAAATGGTGAACGTAAAACCTGTAAGAATTCTATTCAATTGGCTTGCCCATATCCAAAGAAAATGAAGGGACAAATAAAAGGCAAAAACTTTAGTGGGGATCTCCTATCTAAATAATGACTTTGTCATGAAAATGAATTTTCTGAATCATCACTTTCCAACAGAGATGCAGCCATGAGACAGGGGTGCAAACCTCTGAGTTAAATAGCCTCCAACTCTCTGTGTAAACCAGAAACCAATTAGAAATATTACAGTAATCAAACAAAGCCTTAAAAAACTACCAAAATCCCTTGTTGTTCTATGTACTTCTCCATTATAAATGCTGTCCCTTAGCAATTCTCCAGGACAAAACCTGTGCCACTACATTTTAGTGACAAGCTATTAGGAATATGTGACAGGAATATGGAAAGTTACAGGTGTCCAAAATGCCCATTCCCTTGGTATCCCTGTTGGGCCCAGGCTCTCTGCCTCTCCACTGATATTTTGCTCTGCACACTCATATAGAAAATCAAGCAGAATTTGGGTCTAAAGTACCTTTATTAGTGTTAAATTGGATTATTTAAACTGTTAGCCTAACATAATTAATTTGGCATTTGTGTTTTCCTAAGAGCACGGGTTTGGTTTAATTTGTTTCATTTCCTCCTGTACCCAGCTGTCTGTAATTTTACTATCAATTTCTATACTTTTATGGTGACTTAGATAAATATTGCTAAATTATGGAGATTTTCTAAAAGCCAAACAGGTAATACCATTAACCTCAACAGTCCAAAATAATCATATTACATTTCCAGTCAAATTGCCTCATAATGAATGTGCAGTGAAACTCACAAAAATTAACCATTTCACTGCAGATCAGTAAACCACATACTGAATATTTTTCTTCACCCACTGCTGTAACAGCCTTTCACCACAAAGTTGTCAGCAGCCAGTGGATTGTGATACAGAGACCTTCTGCTCTAAGGGCCACCTTGAGCACAGTGGTGTTTTTTGACACCAGAACCTGTGTAAATACAAAGCCACATTTTCACTGCTTGTCTCTGGCCCCAGGAATGACTTTTCCAAAAGCCTTGAAGGCCAGTGAAGTACTAATTTTTTTTTTGTCGATTTTATTAGCCTGAATGGACAAATGTCATCCTACATTTTGCATCTTTTCTGTTCTGAAAAATGCAAGATTTTGATCAAGATATACCTGCTTTTCTCAAGACTCTGTAAAGCTATAGGATTAGGAAATGGAATCAGCACAAATAATTTCCATGTGGAGACTTCTATTAATAGCTTTGCATTTTTATTAAAACAGGATAACTTTTAGATCCTCATGGATGGGCTGAAAGAGAAGTTGGTTGGAAATTTCTGCTTTGCAGGTGTTTTCTAGGGGCTGAGCTCTGGCTGATTAATCCTGCCTGATGGCTGATCCAACTGATGTCTGTCAGAGCCTCTCAATGATACAATCCCCTACAATCTGGCAAGTTTTGTTCTTCAGGTCTCTCTTAGGGCTTAACATCTCTTAGCATAATTGGGAAGAACCACAGCTGATGTTCATAATGGATAATTGTCACTTCAAAGCCCCCAGGCCCCTGGATAATAGCTCAATGCATCAAATGACCTTCATCTCTGGATGAAAATTATGAAATAATTAGCCTGAAGAGCAGCATGTCTGAAAAAATGTTCCAAATTCCCAAACCTGGCAACGACTGCCTCCTTTTACCAGGAGACCACTCCTGGATAGTTCACAGTTTGTGTCTGTGAAAAGCTTTGAGATCTGGTCTGGGCCTCACTGTGAGCTTCTCACATCCTTCCCCCTTGCCCAGTGAGGTCTCCACTCCTCACCCCAGGGCACTCTCCTGCAGAAACCGCTGATCAGGAGCAGGTGAGAGGCTCACAATCCAGGCAGCTGCTCCTGCTCTCTTTTTTTCACCCCTTTCCTAGCAAGGAGCAGCTCAGCCCAGAGGTTTGCAGTGCTGTCTGCATCTCCAGCAACTCTGAAAAAAAAAAAACCAACAGGGGAGAGAAAAAAACCTGGAAAAATAAATACATTGGGAATCGGAGTAAGAGAACTGCCAACAAGAAAATAAATGTACAAGAGAGGAGATGGAGAAAGAGGAATGAATGAAAGCATGAGAGAAGATAAAAACAGATATAAAGAAGATAGAAAAAAATTAGAGGGAGGAAAAACCCACAAGTCATCACAAAAAAAAAAAAAAAAAAAAAAAAAAAAAAAAAAAAAAAAAGAGAGAGAGAGAGAAATGTAAATGTAAACACATGCTGAGGAAAGGTATGAGCCACCCAGCCAGGGATTTTCTATTACACTACCAAGGGAATTCAGCAGAGAGATAAACACTGGAAATCCTGACTCAGGACTCTCTTCCCCTCTAAGCTGTTTGTGCTACAGATAATCAATGCCCAGATTGTTTCTTACAATCTTTTCTAGCCAATACGTTTTTCTTTTGCCTGAATTATACCTCAATTTAACATACCTTCTATTATTATTCTTGTGGTAAATACTGTTAGTTGAAGGTGGTGCAGTGCTCTCCTGGAGTGTGGTTTTTGTCTCTCTCTGATTCCCATTCAATATGCCAAACTGTAGCTGCTATTACTGGTGGAGAGCTGTGGCTTTTGGTTAACTGTTGGAAGTAAAGCAGCATAACCTGCCTGACAGTTGTGTGTGCAGAACACACAAGGCCTCTAAAACATCTCTGGGTTGGGAGCTACAAAGGAGAGAGCATAGTTTCAGTCTATTTAAGTAGATAGTACTTTCAAGGTACATTTAAAGAATACCCTCCAGCCTATTAAAAAAATCCTTTTTTACAGTACACAGGGCAAAATGTACAAAACTCCACAAAACTCTTTTTTCACAACCTAAAAATCATGTGCAGTATCTCTGCATTCTACAGCTTCCATCATGCCCACACTACATATACAGCCTCTGTGTAATCATTATCCAGCACCCACCATATCTTCACCATGCTGGAAAAAATAAATCCAGAATTTATTTTATCCACAGAGGAATGAGCAGCTCCATGAAATGTCACTCTTCCTAGTGACATTCTTCAGTTTTTTGAGGGCTATATAAACATGACTGAATAAGGAACTGATGAACCTCTGCACCTAAGATATACATTTGTTCATAACATGCAAATATAATGGAGAGGAGGCACGAAGTGCTAAATGATCAGCTGGCAAAAATCCCCATCTTTTCACTGCCTTCTGGTTTTCATAAAAGTTCATATTAAGTTCATAAAGGTTCATAGGTTTCATAAAAGAATCTTACCTTTGGGTTTACAAGAATGACAGAAGCATTTTGCTTTAATCATTTTTCTGTTTCAGTTTATTTGGCCTTAACTCATTGGCCATTGCATTCCTCATTGCATGCACAGAATAGGTGTACTTCTCACAGATTTATGAGTATTTTGGAACTCACACATTTAAACAAGAAAATATAACCTGTCTGTTATCTGTATAATGCCTTAGGAACTGTCAGTGCCTTAATTAAATCTTAGTTCTGATACAACTCTGAAATAACCTAAGGCCCTTGTTTCTTGCAGGAGCTCTCTGCAGCTGAGATCTGACCCACGGAGGTGCTCAGCACCAGAAAGGGACAGCACAACACAGTCTTCACTGGCGCTGGCCTCAGCTCAGGTAATGCCTGCTTTATGTGCCGTTGGTTTTGCTTTCACTACAGCTGCCAGGGTCCCTGCCTGACTTGAGGCTTCCCCTTGCTCCAAGCAAACCTCCAGGTGTACGTGCCTAATCTAAAGAGACAAGCTTGGGAAGAATTGCTAGTGCACACTTGAAAATACAAGGCAGTGGAAAGTAAATCTGCTGTTTAAGGTATTATTTGACTCCTAGTTTTACCTGAGGTGATATATGAAGTCTAGGGCAGAGGAGAGAGATGAACCTTAACCTTCCATTCAAGTGCATTTAACCATAAAACTGTCATTTGTCATGGCATGCATGATGAATGCACAAACACAACTGCTTTCCACATTGTTCCTCGTGGAGGATTTTACAGCCATGACACTGCACAGGAATCAACTGGCTTGATTTAGTTCCCTACATCTGCTGTACAGCCTCCTCAGCGCTGCGAGGACCCAGCCCTGAAGGCTGACATGCCTCTTCTGAGACACCATAAAAATGCACACGTTTGTGTTTGGAAAGCTTTGTGGTGGGAGGATGCCAGCTCTACTGAGATAGATAAAGACCTTTAAACAGCTTTCTAAAAGCTGCTTCTGCAAAGTCCTTCTTTGCAATATTCAAAAGCTCTCTTAAGAGAGCACCAACACTGGCTGACATTAAGAAATTAAAGCGTGTGCGATAGTAAAAAGGAAAACCCCAAAATGAAACAGATGCCCCTTAAGGAAGCTGTGCCTCTAAGCACAGTGAGTTTTAGACAGATTGGATACCATACCAAAGTTCTCAAAATACTTGGTGTCTCAGGGGATTAGTAGACTTTTGTCAGTAACTATGTCATATAATTCTGTGACACCTACAACCTTCCTGCCTTTATCCCAATACAGATGTGAACGTCTGAAATTCCTGGAGACAAAAATCTTTCACTCCCTTCTCTGGGTCAGTAGCTGGGCTCCTGATGCCTATCCTCACTTGTCTTCCATGTCTACTGTTTAGAGGGAGAGTGCTCCAGAGCAGGTTCCTTGAAGGATGCTGCCCATTGCGTGCAGCTGAAGCCCTGCAGCATCCCTCCTGGCTGCTGCTGCACCTGAGCAGGGAGGGAGATGTGTCACTGTCCTGTGCCTGGGGCCATCCATCGGTGAGGGGAAAGACCTGGTGGCTCAGGAGCATGGCCAGGAGAAAGCAGATCTTGGATTAGCAGCTCTGAAGGGTTTGCTTTGTTGTTTTGGTTTTTTTGGTTTTTTTTTTTTTTGGTTTTTTTTTTTTTTTCTTAGCACATAGATGGGAACCAGGAACACTGTATTAAAATGTTATAACTTTCCAAGAAACCATAATTAAAGGAGAAAACATCAGTCTACTCTTCCCTTTAGACTGGTACCACATGGTCATTTTGGATTTAATTCTGCTGGTCTATTTTGCTCTAGTGTCATATCTCTTTTACACCCAATAGTATTTTCTTTCAGATGCTGTAGTTTAACACCTTACCACTTCACATTATATGGTATTCAAAGCTTTTTACATTATCTTATTGAAACTTCAAAAAAGGCAAGTTATTCAGTATGTCAAAGGAAATAGCTTCCATCCACTGCTGGGGCTGAAGGCAAAGGTTTGTAATCTGTCCTCAGCTTTATTAAAAAACATAAGGCATCAGCCTTCGTGTAGCTCAAATACATTTCCTTGCGTGGTGACAAACCATGTCTGATACCATAGAATGAACTTGATATGAATTTCTATTCAGTGCACTCAGCCTCCTGAATACTATTTAATTCTCCAGTGCTGTGTGATTGAATACACTGATCATGGAATCAGAATGCTTGCTCAGCCTTGCACTGCTTTGCTTTGCTCTCTCTTGGGGTGTTTTGTCATGATGTTTTTCCCTTCCCGTGTCTGGGGGTTGAACCTTACCTTCCATGAGCGAGAAGAATTTACCTCTCAGACCTGCCCTTGGTCCCAGGATTGCACAGCCTTGGCAATAGCTCAGCAAATGTCTCAGCAGCCATCCATGCTCTCACAGACAGAAATGCAGAAAAGCTGGAAGTCAATGCAGCTGAGATCTCTGTTTTGGACTGTCTCCAGGGGCCTTCTGTGGCAGTGGCATGAGGGCTCTTGTGTCACTGCTTAGTCCAGGGACTCAGTGACACCTGTGACTCAGTGGACCCAAGTTCCATCCCTTGGCTCTCAGGGGTATTTGACTTGCTAGTCTTGATATCATTAAGTTTTGACTTGGACATGTGCCTCGAGATTTAGAGCAGATACTAAAAAAATAAGAAAATCAGATGATTTTATGTAATTGGGGCAGAAGCTGGAGAAGTATGAAAGTTAGTAAGGGAAAGAGGTTTTCTGTTCAAGCACAAGGCTCTTATTCTCAAGTGAATCCAAGCTATCAGCTTTTCTATAGCAAATCTCCAGCTATGTACATCTATTTCTGAGCTACCCGTGCCTGGTGGGTTTGGTTTTAGCACTTACAGGTGGCCTAGGGCAATGTGGGACATGGGCAATTTACAGGGCATCAGTGTCTCTTTCAGGTGCTGGGATTGGAGAAGCATTTTGTGTTACAGAGGATACAATTCCTGCATTCTCTGCCATGCCTTGTGCAGATTAAAGGAAAGATAACCTGCCCAATCATCATCATGTGCTCAAAAGCATAACTGGAAAAATCCGTGTGTATCGGTTCCGTCAGGCTCAAGGAGATCTGCAGGGGAAACAAATGACCCACAGTAAAAATGGATAATACTTCACATAATTGGTACCTGGGAGCCATGTGGCTAAACTAGCAGTAAAAATGACCCATTCTTTTCAACATGAAATTACTTCTCTCTGGAAGTATAGAAAAGAGATTTTTATGCTGTTTTACCACCTGCTCCTCATCCCTGGGATCTGTGTATTCAGTTTTGATTTATGAGGGAAAGTGGGGGGAATCAGATGAATTTTAACTGGCATATATCAAGATCATAGTGGTTTGGAGTTTTTTTCTCCCAGGCTATATATTTTTTAAATCTATTTTTGTAAAATACCACCATTTTTACTTCTTGTAAAGCCAGAGAATTTTTGGTTACTTCTAATATTTTATCCACTGCTCCTCTGTCAAGCATCACTTTTGCTAAGGAATAGAAACAAGTTATTTGATCTGGTGGGACTTGCCAGCAGATAATTTGATCATAGGTCAGCTCAACTGTTACAATAATTTCTTTCTTATTTATGTTAATAACTTGTACGAATGTGTACAGCTGTACCCATGGGCGTATTTAATATTTCCAAAAAATGTTAATTTAACTGCTCTGGCATCAGACATGCTGGGCAGCAGTGGAGTTATTTTGCCATTGCTCTTCAAGATGTGAAACAGAGTATGCTGAACCCATTATAAGGTCATTAAAAATAGAAATGATATTTTGGCTGGTTTAACAAAAAAAAAAAAAAAAAAAAAAAAAAAAAAAAGCAAAAAAGCAGTCTCACCCTCATGGAAAGCCAGGAGCTTCAGTGTACCATTTGCCCTCAAAAATTAACAATTAACTAACTTAGGTCAATGAACTGCACACTTCAGTCACTGTGGAACAATGGCATCAAAGTCTATTTGTTAATGCCTACCAGGAGGAAAAGGTAGGAGGGTTTTGGAGTCAAAGTGTTGCAAATGGGGTCCAGATTCCCCATACACAGCAGAAAAAATGCAGCTATGTGTACTGTGAGTATATTTTCCTGTTTAGAGCTGAGAAATTGCATGTACAGTTTTTAGAGAGAGTCCTTACCCTTTCTGGAACCAAACTGCTGGTTAAGAGGGATAAAAATGGAGATGAAAAAGGCAGAAGAAATAAATAGGAAACCTTGTTTCTGTGGATGTAATCAGATTAGCTGACATTGAGTTTAATGACTGATATTTTTAGGCAATCTGGGAAATTTGGATATAATTGATATAAAGACTCAATCAGTGGTTAACAATACTGGTCTTTGGAGATAAAATTTGGTGCAGGTTCTTTACAGAAAACGTTGTGGAAAAAGACTATTGAAAATTCTGCTGAAATTTTTTACTTCTTCTATAACTTTTATTGTAAAGACCCCAATTTTTCTCACAGTAATGATGCTTTTAATATTTCTCATGAAAAACATCCTGATGGGTAGAAATTACTCTCCCAGTCAGGAGGCCAGGAAACTGAGACAGAGAGGCTCGTGCCCTGGAGATGCCTCTGTAGACATGAAAAATGTAGCAGTCTTCTGGGGTATTTTGTGACTAATATCTGCTTTTGAACCTTCTTGTTGAAAAACTTGTCTGACTCTAAACTAAATTTGATTTGAAACTGTAGCAGAGAAAATATTTGTAAGAAATGTTGTTTTTCCTTCCGTTTTTCCATATTAAGAGAAGGTGGACTGCATGACAGAAATAGAAGTCCAGGGCAGAAAAGACATAAAATATATAGAAGTGTCTTTTCAGGAGAATTGTGCCTATTGTGCCTTTTGCACCTCAGCTGGAGATTGTTAATATAATGGATTTTTGTCTTTAAAAAGAGAAAAGATTTAATATTATCCAATTTCAAAATTCTATCTTTCAACAAGCTTATAATTCTACCCTAAACTTCCCTCTTCTTACTTTTCTTTCTAATATATATGACACCTATATATATATGCTCTTCTTTAATCACATATCAAATAATTCTGGACACTGTTCCTCATATACATCTGAAATTACTCTTTTTTAATAATTGTAGAGAGAGAGATTTCACTTGAAAAATTGCTGAATACAAGAGTATTAAACTACACTAAAAATAATGAATTCCATTTAGCCTGTTTGTTTAGACAGCTATGCTTCTGAGTGGTTTTTTAGCATGGGTAGGAGACTTCCCAAGGCATGATTTACTGCTCAAGAGGTGTGGATTTTGTTCCATAGTTCTGGATGTGCTCCAAATGGTACTGTTTGATCAGAGGAACGAGCTATTATTTATAAAGGGGAGCTGAGTGTAGAGAAGTTTCAGGATGAATGAAATATACTCATTTCTTTCAGGGGTGTATAGTTCCTGAGTAACATCTGAAAGAAAAAAAAAAGAGTCTATACAATAAAGCAGAGCAATTTGGATTTTCACAGTTATGGCAAAGGACTCTTCCATTGTCTTTGAACAAGCCCTGGTTGTTGGCTTAAAAAGATCTTGTCCTTGGGGAGATCATTCCAGACTTCAGCATCTCTTCCAGCTGGTTCTGGTCCCACAGTCCCTGTGGCTCATCTGAATTTCTGCTTTTCCAGAGGATCCAATGCACACTTTTTCCTGTGTATTGGTTTTGTGGCTAAGAAAAGGGCAAGACATACAGCTGGTGTCCTTGGTTTGACTTGGAGATTCTTGTCCACACAAACCCCTTTTCTGACTTGCTCAGGCTGGCTGGAATTAGCTAAATAACACCAAAGTCCCACAGATTCATTGCAGGACCTAATTCAAGCCTAATTTTCTCCTTTATTGATCTGTATTTGGTGTCGTTATCTTTAAAAGTCAGGTCCCTATTTTGGATATAAAACCCTCATCTTTCATAGTTTTTCTATCTTTGGTCCTGCCTCTTTATCACCATTTATCTTTATCAGTCTCTGTAGCATTATGGCCAGAACAGAGCACAACAGAGGAACAAATCCAGTCTGTGATGAGAAAGTGAATTCCGCCACACAAGGATGTAAAAATTTACAAAATAATTTGTCCACTCTCAGCTTTTCTCACTTTTAATGCTTTATTTTAAAAGATATTTTGTTAAATCTTTATTCTAGCTTTCAGAAATACTGTTTTCTCTATTTCGTCTTTTTTTTTAAATGTACAAGATCCATACTGTACTTAGGAGAAGAATGATAATGCACACAGAAGGAGTCATCATTCTAAAAGCAGGATTTTTTTGTTTGCTTTGTCCAATTACCATTAACATTAGGCTGTTTTAAGTGCTAATGAACGAGAACTGAAATTTCTAATTGTGATGAGACTGTAAGAGGATAGGTAAATAGTGAATATTAAAGGGAAATACAACTGAGAGGCAATGTTATGTTGTACCTGAAGTCTCCTAAGGGGACTGGTTACTGTTATAATTGGACATGTCATTAGACAACATCATTTGTCCAGCCACATGATTCTCTTTTTCTCAAACGAATGTAAACTACCTCCTTCAATATATGAAGAAAAGACCTGTAGGGCAGCAACTCCTCTCTTAATGCTCTTGTTGTAAGTTAAAACCAGTTAAATGTAGCTTCTGTACTGCCCTGTGCTTCAGGGCCTCAACCAGCTGTGGCTGATGACCAGGGTAGAGTAAAACTCACCTGACAAGATTGGAGGTTAATTGCTGGAAGGTTAATTGAAGTCCTTAAAGGAAAATTGTGACTCCTAAGTGTCCAGTACTGGAGTTCTGCAAAAGATCCTTCAAGACTTCTCACTTTTAAATCTCTTTTTTGCTTTTTTTTTTTTTTTTTTTTTTAATCTCAGGAGATTTTTGTGGGGTTTGGTGATTTTATTTTGGTGGATTGACATTTTCCTCAATCCTTTTGGATCTTGCATCAGTCATGAGGACAGTCTGCTGCAGAATCCAGATTATCCATTGAAGAAATAGGCACCAAACTTGATAACATCAGATACAGGAACACAGCTTAACAGAAACTTATGCATGATAATTTTCCATGGAAATCCAGGACAGTCAGACTTGAAATTGAATTTTAGAGTACCCAGAAATTAGGTGCCTTGACTCTTTACTATTAATAGATCTATCAGACTTTGAAACATTCAGATGAAGCATCAGCTCTAATTGATTGCTATGTGCTGAAAGAGTAAGTATTTAGTATTTATTCCAGCTCCTCCACTAGAGACATTGGCAGCCTTTGAGAGAAAAAGGAAAAGTTCTATTGTTAAGAGTAGGATTGTGATGGAAGGTGGTGCAAGTCCAGCACAGGGGGACCAGGGCTGTGTATGGCTGATGGCAAACTGGGACAAAGGTTCAAACAAGAAGCCTGTGGACAGCTCAGGCTGCATTTTGGGGATTAAGATGGGAGCTGGTGCTGTGGATTGGGAAGCAAACAGCCAGGTTAACTACCAGGGCAAGACAATATGCTTGGTGCTAGGACTGAAAGGGGGAGATGCTCACAGAGCTCAGGGCACAGCAGCAGCACCCTTCACAGCAGTGTGTGGTGGCAGATCTGAGCTGCTGCTCAGGAGCACAGTGACAAACCCAGGGCACAGCACAGCCAGCCCTTCTGCAGCTGCTCTCCCTCGTTACGCTTGCGACTTCTAATGAACAGCCAAAGGTCCCAAAAGACAAATAACATCACTGTAATGTACATCAGCTGGCAGATTCCCCTAGTAACCTCCTTCACCACAGCTGAGAGGACAGAATAATGGATTTCAAGGGTGTTTGTTTGGTGTATTCATGCTTTCTTCTCCTAGGGTACTCAATACATTTAGAAACAAAATCAGTATTTACACACTGGAAAAGCTTTTTGATGCAAAGGAGATGTGGTAGTATGAACTAAGTATTCACCTTTTTTTTTTTCCTGGCATTTTAAGCTAAAAGTCAAATATTTAAGGCACAGAATGCTGTGTTTGTAATTGTGCAGCCCAGCTGGATGTTTCTACCAGCATAGTACATGGGCTACCAAAACCTCATTTGCAGAGACATCCAGACATCAGAATGAATTACCACCTGTGTTCACTGAGCTGATACCTGCCAGAAATGCTGCTGTCTGTAAAGGTATTCCTTGTCATTTTGGGGAAATTAAGTCTCAGGAGCAGGAGCTCAAAGCTCCTCTGGTGTTAGTATGTCCCTTTTGATGGGTATTGAAAAAAAAACTAAAAGGGGGAAAAAATCTCCTCTTATTCATGAAGGATACAAGAAATTGAAAGAGTTAATGGCTGGATCTGCTGTCCTTGAAATTGCTGGAACATCTCATTGTTGGTCCCACTGAGCAGGAGTCAGGTCCTGTGTGACTCATGCAAGATAATGAATGGGCCCAGTATTGCCTAAAATTGATTCTTGCACTTCTTCTTCCCTTTGCTCTTGGGGTAAAGGGATGGTTCATTTCTGACAAAATTGCCCTACTTCACAGCCTGCTCCCAACCATCCCTTGAAGCCCTGCTTCCCTTAGTGTGCTGCCATGAGCTGCAAATCTAATGATTTACAGCACTAAAAATTACAGCTTCCATGATTCAGGTTGCTGGTGCTCTTATATTAGTCTAATCACCGATACACATTTAACAAAAAGTTGACAAATATGTCAGGTTATTGAGGTTCATTTTAGCTTTGGCTATGGATGATTTAATACAGAAGGAAATCAGGTTAGGGAAAGCTCTGAATATGTATTTTCCAGAGGGAACAAAATAAAAAAGTTTTTCTCGCCTCCTCTCACTGCTTCTCAGTCATCGAGAGAGAAAGAAATGATGAAAATGACACATGAGCTGCTGCAAAGCCTAAAAATAAGACAGCTTTTATTTTATATTTGGAAAGGGAGATTAGTTTGTTCTGTGGCTATTTTTATTTTTATTTTTTTTAATCTTTAAACAAGGTGGCATTTAACGTAGACACTCACCACATCAAAAGAGGAAAACGAATTGATTGCATTTTATTGCTGGTGAGGTGGATAATGGGAAAAGATGTGAAAAGTGAGGGAGAGTGTGGGAAGTGGGGGCACTTACAGGGAAATGCATTTGTGTGGGTTGGGTTTAGCAGTTTGAGACAGAGAAGTACTTAGACAAATTGCTTTGCATTTACACTCAGAAATGAAGAATAGCCTTTCTCTTAAAAGGAATTACATATGAGCCATTCTTGAAGCTGGTATTAGGTAGGCAGGGCTGAGGATGCTGCTGGCAGGAGACTTAATGTGCAAGTGCTAATTGAGGCCAGACCAGATGGGTAACCTTCCAGGTCAGTAATAGTAAAGGTCCCGATGTTAAAAAAAGAAGACAACTGACTTCTAAGAGAATTTTTTTTTCCCTAAACTAAAAAAATAAGTCGTGGTCCTTACAAAGAGTTTTGACATTGGCCTCAGACACAAACTGCAGAAATAAAAAAATAAAAGCCACTGAGTTCATGCTTTGAAGTTCACTAGGATTAGCCACACAAGAGCAAATTCCAGGAAGAGAGGGTAATCAAAATGCAGGCAAGCAATTAGATCTGCATATTAAGTATGAAAATACACAGTGCTGGGTTGCATATTAAGTAAGTGCAGTAACCTTGTGCTTCTGGAGCTGCTCAATGAGGTTACTGTGCAAAGGAGCTCAGAGGACTCACTTCTGAGGGGAAAATTGCTTTTCTTTGGCTATAACCATGGATATGGTGCTGAAAATGTACTTTGTGCCAGATCTTATCACAGGGGTGCTGGGGACAGCGGGCAGCAGTGAGCCCGGGCCAGCATGGGCAAAGCCAGCCAGATGTGGTGGGCACCTGGTGGGACTTGGGCAGGACTGTGAGAGGCACAGGGGCTGGGGGGCTCCAGCCAGCCAGGGTGCAGGAGAGATTCCTGAGCCAGGGGCTTGGAGAGGTTTGCAGGGCAGAAGCGCATGCTTGACTCACACTGGCCTGAGCAGCAGACAGGGAATTGTCAAATTTCTATTATTGTAGAGGGCTTTTGCTGGAGTAGAAAGAGCCTATTCTAATTTTGGAAACCAGCCCTTCCTGAATGAACTTCATTTTATCTGTAATTATTATTTTTTTCCTTCTCTCTAAAACTGAGGACTGAGATTTTCATGAGCCTGTGCATTGCATTGGGCCCTCCCTGCTCCCTGCTGCTCCTCACTGGCAGTGAGCACAGAGCTGGGAAAAGATCTGTCCTTCCAGGCACCCAGGTGTTTGCTGTTCAGCACTGCCAGCACAATTCATGGGTGTCCAAGGTTGCAGTCACCTCAATCACAAGGTTTCAGCATGGAGCTGCTGCCCTGTGCCCATCTCCTGTCCCTGGAGGTCTGTCTGCCCACTCAGTAAAAGCCAGAGGTGGATAACTCCCATATTAGAGGCTTAGATTGTCTAAGGTTTCTAAATGCTTCTGTTATCTAGGACTCAAAGGCAAGCCATGAACTCCTGGCTTGTCGGCTCAGTAATTGCTTTCTAAAATCCTGTGGACTTCCAAGGGAGCTTTTTCCTCACCTTCTCAAGGAAGATCATTGGTCTGTAGTGAGAAACATGAGCACAACACATGTTTGAGGTCACCTGACAGTTTATGTGACATGGCACATACAGAATAAAATAAATGCCTGTCTTCCTTTCCCTCCTGTCCTTCATTTCTCTGTGTATCTCTAATTCTTCCATTTATAAAAGTCTCTTGAAGATGAGGTAACTCATTCAAAGAGGTAAGTTTTGTTGTTTGGTTGTTTTCTTCAAGGAGCTTCATATTGTGGGAGGGAAAGAAAGCAATAAGCAAAGGATGGAGGAAAATGATCACCTCCAAGGCAAGCAGCTTAATATTTCAGGGGCCAGGCAAAATCATTTTGGATGAGCATCAAACATACAGCACAGCCAAGATATTTTATTGTTCTCTTTCTCCCCCTTCTAAAAGAGCATGTTTGAGAAACTGTCCCTTTAAATCTACTCTTAAGTGTCCCACTTCACCAAGGAATTTGCAGTGTTTATCAGCCCTGTGTGTTGGTGTGGGTGTCAGAAATATGCAGGTGATGTCATTTTTCATTCCCTCACCCAGGGTTTAATTGACAATATCATTCCACACCCCTCCTCCCACCCTTCTTCCACCTCTTCAGTTTAAACCTTGTTCTCCCAGGCCTTTTGGGCCAACACTCTTAAAAAATGTGTTACCTTCATCATTTTAAGTTTTTTCTAAGGCAGGGAGTTTTCATGACTTCATTTTTACATCATTCAAGGTATGGAGATGAAAGAAATGTCCAATATGAATTTACTGCAG
This sequence comes from Anomalospiza imberbis, assembly GCF_031753505.1. Lineage (NCBI taxonomy): Eukaryota > Metazoa > Chordata > Aves > Passeriformes > Viduidae > Anomalospiza > Anomalospiza imberbis. Next base: position 7,904,934 of record NC_089688.1, on the reverse strand, counting down.
TAATCCTATCTAGTAATAATTTCATTTGGCACACAAAATGAAGAGAGCTCACTATTGAGCATAGAATTTGGCCATTAGTATACTTTGAATTATGAAGATTTGTTGCCTTCATTTTATTATCTTTTTAATAAACAAAGCATATGCCTTCTGAATTATCTCTTCTGCAAAGAATTTGGTGTTGGAGTATCTATTTTTATACAGCCATATTAAATAAATCATAGCAATAGGTCCTTGGGTAAAGTATTTTATCATACCTTTAATCAATTCAGCAAAGATTCCAAGGTAAACAGTAAAAGTTTTCCCTTTTCCCCCCAGTGGGATACATCATTACTAGAAGAAGTGCAAGTTTAGAAAAGAAGTTGTTGGAAGATGTAGAAAAAAAAAAAGGCAAGAACTTAATTGCATTGAGAGAGAAAGTGTCTCAGTGGCCTGGCTCCTCTCTTTTCAAAGGCTCTTCCTGCTCCTGCCATCCAGGGGGCTCTTTGGGACAAAAGCCCCAAGAGCAGTAATGATCCATGGACTCCACATAGACAAGTGTCCTTGGGACTGTCCTGGGAACCAAAAGTCAAGCTGTGAGGCAAAGCTCTTCCTCTGCCTTCTCTTCACCCATGTGAAAGGGAACATTGATGTATTCAGTTCTTGTTTCTTGTCCCCAGCTTCCTCTGACTCATAAATGGGGATGCAAACAAAACCACCTCCACATTCCTGTGGAGCTGTGCCTGGGAGGGAACAGGTAATACCCAAGGCACTGGAGTAACTTGGGACCATAAGCCTGCCCTTTCAAAAGCCAGGCTTTCAGGCTGCTGAAGCTGCCAGGCAAAGCCACAGCCTAGCCTGTAGTCCTACACCTTAGTACCTCCCTCATTCTGGTTACAGAGAGTTGCCTAGGATTACTTACTGAGTCAATTAATGAGATAAAGTAAAAGTGTGAGTGAGAGCGTATTGGGTAATTCAGAGGTTGAAAGGCTATATTGAAACACATCTGGTGATAATTAAGTTTAACTGTACAATTTTATCTGGCCAAACATAATTACTTACGACTAAATGTATGTCAGTGCAGGTGATTGACACGTACACTGTATTACCATGGCACGCAGAGGACAAGGCTTAGGTCAATTGCAGGAAAAAGTAAAAAAGCATCCTTACAGGGATGGAGCGGGACCAAAAAAGAAAAAAAATTGGCAATTAACTTCACAGAGTTTAAGACCCATTTTTTAGAAAAAAGTATGTCCCAACTTACAGCTAGATTTTCTTTTATTTTCTTCTGGATTATCTTTTCTGTCAGGTTAAATGCAGGTGTAACACATAGTTATAGTGATTGCAGTATAGTCCTTTATTGTGGTTAATGCTATGAGTGGAAAGAGTTACTGAAAGGAGGCAGGAAAATGGTGGTTTTAGTGTGGGCATGACAGGAATCAATAGAAGTGTCTGATGGAATCCACAGGAGCTGGTGATTTGCCAGTGTTAAACAAATGCTGAAGCTGGCTAGATTTTGTCTAGAAATGCTACCTATATGTCCTGCTTCACAAGACAAGTCTTCAAACAACCAAAAAAAAAAAAAAAATCTCCTTGGAACGTTGTTCGTCACTGAGATAAGCTCAGTTGGTTCGAGCCTGGTGCTAATAATGCCCAGGTTGTAGATTCAATCCCTCTATGGGCCACTCTAGAGCTGGACTTGAAGGTCCTTATGGGTCCCTTGCAACCCAGAATATTCTGTGATTCTGTGAATAATGTTTGTAACCACTGCTACTTTCATCGTCTGATCTCTCCCTGTATGTACTGCTGTACTGACCTATTACTCAAGGAAGGGCTGCAGCTGTGCAGCCCTGTGTTTGTGGGTGTTTGGCACAAAAAAACTTGAAGACTTGTTCCAGAATTCATCAGGTATTGAAGAAAGGAAATTCTTAACTGAAAATTGCTTTTCACTTCATTTTTTCCTTGCCAGGAAAGGCTGACTTCCCATAGGTGCCGTAATTCACCACAGGCCCTACAAGGATGTTAGTTTTACTGAAAATTCAATCTCTTTATTACAATAGAAGGCCAGCTGAGCTGCCATCCACAGCAGTACTCAACTAACCCAGTGCCAATAGTGTGTGATTCATTGATTATTATCAAATGAACTTTCACTTCTAACTTCAGAAAAGAATTAGACAGAGATGAAACTCGCTGTAAGGGCAGCTGAGCAGACTTAGTTGTAATGATGAAAAGGAATGACTACAACTCAGCTGTACCTAGAAACACTTGGGCCTATGCTGCTTTTATTTAAATATTATTTAGACTTCTGCAGTTTTGTTTACAGCATACCTCACCATAAGGTGCCATATGGCAGTAGAGGAGTGGGTGCTAATAAGAGTACATGTTAGACAACTGTGTCTCTGTGTACCCCCTCCCCAGCCATCCCAGGAGCACTCAGAGTTGAGACTTTAGCCTGGAGGCAACTGAAGTTTGCTCAAGACTTTTTCTGGTTTCCACTCAGGTGTTTGTGTGGCCATCTGACACATTAATAAATTAATGAACATCAAGATTATTCCCAGCCTGTGTTTTTCAGGATGATGCATCACCAGGATGCTTTGTGGTACTGTTGATCACCGCAGAGCACCTGGAGGCTTTGGATCTGGGATTGTCACTGCAGGCAGAGAGGTCTGCCTGCACTCAGCTCCTCAGCCCTGTTTAGGTCACACAGCCATGAGACTGGGCTGCAGGAGCTGCACCCTGGCAAGGCAGCTGAGAACGGGAAAGGCTGGGACACTGTCCTGTCCCTCTCTGCAGCTCAGGAGCAGCTGGGCTGACACTGCCAGCACTGGCCTCTGCTGCTGCTTAATTTTCCATTCCAAGCAGCTTAGTGGCTGTGCCCATGCTTTGCTTTCTGCTCCTCAGAGCCTGCCAGGTATTGCACACGTGTGTGTACCTGAGACACTCCACACATCAGCCTAAGGTGACCTCTGTGCTTGCCATGGCTTGAAACCATCTGTTAATAATGTTAATCCTGTTGGAGGCTTAACTGGGTGTCTTCCACACACACACACAAATGATGAAAACATTTCATCATTTTTCAAGGAAGGAAGAGTTCAAAATGGAGATAAATCAACATCCAACAGAAAGGATATTGATTAATTTCCTCACCTTTGGACTGAATACCTCCCCCCAGCAAAAAGCCATGAAAGGGAAAAGCCATTGCTCATCTGAAACAAACAAGGCTCAATAAATCTTAATCCTAAAAGATAGTTCTGAGAGGAGACCAAAAAGATACAGCTTAGCATTCCTTCAACCAAACATGACATCTTTCTCTTCTACCCCAAGTACTTTTCTCTAGTACTTGAGCTGTGTTTTTAATGAAAAAAAAGTACTTAAATGTGGAACAAAATTCTCATTTTAATAGCAAAACTCTATTCATATTCTTCCATTTGTTGTATTCAAAGAGGGGCGTTCCAAATTAGTCTCACTGAATATCTGACCTATGGCAGTACCAGAAGTGAAAGAGTGCTTTAAGAGCTTCCAGCAGAGTAGATTACTGGTACAGCAGTAATCCACAAAGTACTGAGCTATGGGTACTTGTTCTGCTGAAGACCAAGGCCTGTCTCAGGTGCTTAGTGCTGAGGGAATGTGTCAGTAACTCCCAGACTGGGGCCTCTAGTTCATGCTGGACATATTTCCTCTGAATATTTTATGCAACCCTTTTAAAATGTATTCATTTTGCACAAATTCCTCTTGTATTTGCGTCCTATGAATATTTATGGAGGTGACAGCGCTGCTGTGCAAAATCTGCATGGAAGGTGTTTTAGATTACTCTCTGGGCCAGTCACACTGGCACTACACTGCCCCTCACTCCCCATCAGGCCAGGGCATGAGGGGCCTTGTGGGAACCCCACAGCTCATGGGGGAGCTGGGAGCCTCCCTGGGCAGCAGAAGTTTCTTGTCAAATGCACATAAATGTTCTTAACAACTCCACGTGCCCTGGCAGATAGCACCAAGCCTGCCCTTCTGGCTGCAGCATCAGCATGCAATGACAAAGGAATGACATTCAGAACCACTGCAATCAGACATGTCTTGGGGTTGGGTGTGTTGGGAGCTGCCCCAAAAAGAGCCTTAGAAGCTTTCTTCTGTAACTTATTTAAGACAGTGGCAACATAAAACTATCTCAAATGTGTCTCAGATTGACACACAAAAAAAGTTGTGTTCAGTAATCCACAGTAATTATTTTCTTGCTGCAGCTCTGTCCTTGTTATTCAGGAAACATCCTTCCTAATGGACAATTAGGGAATAACCTGTGTGGAAAAAATGGCTTTTTTATATCAAGTTGTATATCTGTAGAGCATGACGGCATCTCTTCTTCTATATATGTAAGATATAAAAATATGTGCATGTGTGTAGCATTTGCATATTTTATAAATAGAAAAATAATTAAAAACATGCTTTATTTTTGAAATGCATATTTTTGAAATATGCATTTTAGACATATAGTTCAGCATCTACACTCCATAAAAACATACGTACTCACATAATCTAAAATCATATAGAAATTACATAATTATATCTAAGGTACCTTTGGGGTTTCTTCTCATTCACCTCAAATTCCTTTCTTTGTTACCTGTGACCAGAAAGAAATTTGGTATTAATTTATTAAGTCTGCATTTGGTTACATTTAAAATTTTGTTTTATATATACATGCACCTATAACATCATATGTTCATACGTTGTACGTATAATACATAATGTACTGTAATGTGGATAAATATACATATATAATGTATCACAATATAATATTGCAATAAGTTAATGTGGTCCAATATCATACATCAGAATATTTGATGCCATATGCCACATAACATATATTTTAGACAGCATTCTGTCAATTGTTATGCTATAGTGTGTAACATTTGACCTGTAATATGCATCATGCAATATGATGTTTACCATGTATGATCAGTGCAAGCTTCACAACTGCTGTTATTTATCATAAATAATGTTTTATTTTTTAAAATATTGTTAAAGACCTTTCTGAGAACAAGTATGCCATTGATTACTTTGTCTAACAGGAGCTTGTTCTGTCTGATTTATCTCATCCATGATAAACAGGTACTATCATTTCACATTCTCTCCTTATGAAAGAGGAGTTTTCCTACAGAACCAATCATTTTATTTCTGTGGACCTGTTCATGCTTTTCATACTGTTGAGATGCAGCCAGCAGAACACACTATCGAGGGTGAAGGACCACTGATTTCTGAAATGACATTCTGAACTTTTTCTATGAATCTGTATTCCCTTTTTAGCTGCATTATTGCTCTGGTTGCCATCCCACCACCCTTGTGCACTGAGTAAAATTGTTTATGACTCCAGGTCCACTTCCTCAGTGATCACAGTTAATTGAGATACAAACAGGAGATGGCCACAGAAGTGTTTCCTGGCTGGTGCTGCTCAGGATGAAGCACGGAATATCTGATTGCCCAACACACTGGGGTTATATTTTTTTACTCTTCATTTCAGTCTGCTTAAGTGGCAATTGATTTGAAATAATTTTTTTTTTTTTTTTGCTGTGTATTTCACGGGCTTTTGTGGGGTATGCTGTTTTCAAATTTGGTCAAATACCAGTAGCCTCAATAAGATACTCCTGTCCCTCTCTCTGTGGATTCCCCATCAGGGTTAGGGTGAAAATTCCATCTTGCTCCTCCCTTACAATGAGGTGCCAAGACCACAAGGCTTCTGAGGTGAGAAGGACAGACCCTGCGTGTCTCTGGCACAGAGGCACTGAGAGGTTTCTCTCCCCAGCTCCCAAGCAGAGGCCAAGGGACCCAACAGCACCTGAATTTCCTGCACACTGAGGGAAAAAGAAGCATCAGCTCCAAAGCTGCATTTGCTGACCACAACGGCAAAATGAAACCACCGCTTCTCAGTGAGGTTAGTGCTGCAGTAACAATATTCAAGAAATGGACCTCAGTGTTTACCTTCCCTGCACTTGATGCCAAAAACACCCCCTATATCTTTGAGCAGTGCCAGGGACAGGTTTTACCCACCCGGTTCATAAATGAATGGACTTACAGAGTGTCTTCATGAAAGAAACCTGCTCGTTTGGTTAAGCTGCCCACTTCAGTCTCACAGCACCTCACTTTGGCTGCATGACTCAAGGACCCATACCTCTGTGTTGTGGGGGTTATTTATCTGCAAATGGCATGTTGTGAATATCTAAATCTGTATGATGCAAAGAGAGAAAAAAATCAAGTAATGGTTAAAAGGCAAAAAGCAAGGAAAAAGAGCCCTCAATCAATCAATCAAGTTCTACACTTATTTACATACCTCAGTGATGTATAGCAGGGAAGTTATCTGTGGTTTGAAGCTAGGAGATCTTTCAAAAAGTCACATACACATTGTAAGGGCTTGATTCTAACCCCATTCTTAGCTTCCATGGTTTTAGGCACAGCAAATGTTTTGATATTCGGTGCTGAAGAGAAGCTAAAGGTACCCCTTCCAATCAGGGTAAGTATTCTAAATGACCCATTGCTTCTTTACACAGCTCCATCCCAGGTTCTGGTCACCTACTGGGGGAACAGAGGTGGCAAAAAAAAAAACCACTTCCATTTTCTGCACATCAGGCTGGCAGATTTTTTGCTATTGTTTATTTAAGAGAGGCCTTTTTTTATTGTGGATGTGGAGTTTTTTTGTTTGGTTTTAGTTTTTCAGGTTTTTCTTTTTGTTGAGCTTATATTACTGTCAGTTGGAATACTAATGGACATCAACATAAACATCACCTCCAGGGCTGTTCAATGAAACTAAGGCAGATTGTCTTGAAATTAGCTTGAGTCATATCTGAAAATTGCCAGTGATTAGCTGAGTATGGTTTCAATTGAAGTCAGATTGCTACAAAAAGCCACAAAAAGTCATCCGCAGATATATTCTAGAAAATGAGGCCTCGGCTGCCTCAGTTGTTGCTTGCATTAGGGATGAAGGTCTATTACTACATCACATTTATGGTAGTCATTTTAAAATATGGATTCTGCCTGAGGAGAATCAGTCTCCTGGGGAAAATTCTGTCTTTTTACTTTTTAACCTACTCACTAAGAATAAAAAAAAAAAAAAAGAAAGAAAAAAGAAGGAGACGTCACAAACAGCAGAACAAATTAAAATATTCTCTCTATGAGAGAAGCTTGTTCCTCTGTAAATACAATTATTATAATTACAGAGTGATTCAATCTTGATGGCTTACTAGAAATCATTCCTTCTGTACTGAGAGTATGTGACATTTAAAATAATTTTCAATAAATCAAAGGCCTAGTGTTAACAATGCTGATAGATGCCTGGTTTATTAAGGACAAAAGAAGGTATTATTCTGCCATAATTATAAAGTTCAGTGAGCACTTCTGGTTTGATTAAATTCTCCAGATTTTAGGACTTTGATGTAAAAAAGATAGGACTTTGTCAGTTTCCCTGTCCAAAACTACTAAGACATACATTTGTCACATGTGTGTCCACATTCCTCGGATTTAAAAAAAATACAATTCCATTTCATGAAAATAAGCAAGTCCTTTATTTCAAAACTGGTCACTTTTGAGCTGTCTTTCTGCATGGTTTATATGTTGCTCTGCTCTTCAGTGCCTCATATTTTTTCTCTTCCCAGAGAAAATTCCCTTACAATCTTTACCTGTGAAAATGTATTTGAGCTCCAGTCCTTGTTGCCTTACCAAGCATATTGCACAGGGAAATACTCTAATAGTATCTATAAGCCAGGAGTCATATTTAATTCCAATAAAAGTGGGCAACAGGATACTACCATGCCATTTCTAGCAGGTTTTTGATTTAAAATACTCACAATTGGTTCTCATTTCTTTTTAGTGCATATTTGACTTCCCACCAGAAAAATAAATTCTTACTTGGTATCTCTGATGATGTGGGGAATGTTAATGAGGTCCTGTGCTGGAAGCACTTACCTGGGGTGGGGATTAAGGAAACAACAAAGACACTGTCACAGCTGTGGAAGCCACCATGGGACCAACAGCTGGACACCAGTTGCCCAGACCCAGTGGCAGGCACAGCAGGGAAGAGCCTCAGCAGCCAGCCCTGCCCCAACCCCTGCTCTGTGCCAGGCAGCAGTGGGGACAGAGCAGGTGGCTCAGTGCTTATCACCCACCACAGCACTGGGGTGTCTGCACACCTGGCTGCCACAGGCACAGCTCTAACACTGCCCAGGAAAGAGAAAATGGAAAACGCCAGGCTCCATGTCAGGCTGAATTTTTACCAGTTCCAGGCCAGGTCTTGAAGAACAGGCTCAAGGGGCTTAATAGGGAGGGGATGACAACTGCTCATGACAGTAAATGCTGTTCTCAAAGGAGAGCAGCACATGTTCAGGACCACAGAAAGAACCACAGACTTGGTGACACCTAAATGATGAAAAGATGATTATTTTTCAGATATAAAAAAGAATGGCTGAGGAAATTCAGTGACAGAAATGAACTGGGAAACCTTTGCCCTCAGCCCCCAGACAGCTTTTCATATGAAAAGGCTGCCTCTGTAACCTCTGTAATGACCAGGAAAAGCCATACCTCCAAGCCAGCTTTAGGGCAGCTTCAGCACAGCCCTAACAGTCAAACAACAAGAGAATGAAAGAAAACTGATATGAGCAATCCTGTGCTGGGCACAGAGCACAAAGATAAGCCATCATTAGGCAATACATAAACCTCTGCTTCGCTTACATCAAGATTGCTGCTTGCTGTGCTGCTTTCCTCTCTCTTTACCATCTCATAAAAGGGTGTAGAGAAACAAAAGGTGGTTCAAAGGATGATCAGATATCAACCAGCTTCTCCTTGATGGACTGAGTGAACAGGACTTGTAAGAGGATAATAAAATCTGGGCCTTGGGCAAGGTGTATGTCAGGATCAGTCCTCCCTATCTCTAGAGCAGTGGTTAAAAACAATAGAAGAACATAAGCAAATGGTTGCTAGTTTCAAAACAAACAAAAGTATTTCTTCTCCTGGTGTGGTGAATTTACACTGAGAAAAAGCTCTGCTTTTCAATGGCTGCAGTTGAAAGGCTACAGAGAGTCCAAAAAAAACCAGGACACAGTCATGGAGAAAAGCAAAAACCACGGAGGACGCAGAAGCCAAAAGATGGCATGTGTGGCTCAGAAATTAGCTGCCATAAATCCTTAATGGATGGTAGAGTACTCTGGGGACATCAGTCTGTCCTTGCCTTGTTCCTAAGCCCATACTCCAGTGTCTGCTGGAGATCTGATGAGGGCCATGGGCTAATGCAGCCTGGCCAGCAAAGAAAGGGCTTAAAAATATTCAGGTTGCTCTTACAATTAAAGTCTGCTAGCACAGAGTCTGTGCTTGATGATAAAAGATTTAAGAAGAAATGTATGATGTCTGTGCTGCTAAAAGCACAAGGTGGACTTCTTAAAAAACTATTTAATAAATGTATTCATGCTACTTAATACCTAAAACAGAATTCTAACCTTAGTTATGCAGTATGTATTGCCTCTCTGTCTGCTTGCAAACAAGAGTGACTAATTATTTAGGCTTTATGAATAACTAAAATTATTAGAATCTCTCATCTTATAGTCAAGAAAATGTGACAGTCCTCCAGTCTTCATTTTTAAGAAATTATTTTTTAAATAATTGCTTTTATTTTCTACATGCTCTCAAAAGTTTTAAGGTGCATGCAAGAGACACTCCAAAAACCCAAAATCAGAAAACCTGTATCCAGAATGTAAGCATCTATCTCTTAAAAAGCTAAAGGCTTGCAACAAAGATGAATCTGACATTCCCAGACCTTTCAGCACCATGGTGGCAATAAACTGGCACTCAGTTTTATTTCCTCATTTAAAATTTAAGTTCTTGTGTGCAGGGTACCCTTAGTGCCTTAGGACTCTGAAATTATCTACACAACCCCCTGTATAATAGGAACAGATGCATAAAATTCACACCTAGCTCCATGCAAATCAAAGAAAGGATGTATTACTTTGGTTGACTCTCTTCCCCTAGTGAGTTTCCTTCATTATCTCATTAAACATTCGAGACGTAAAAGACACAGTCTGAGGAATCTCAGGTAATGTAGAAAGCATAATCATTTCTGTGGTACTTCCAGAGGTGGTAGCCAGCTCCAGAAACTCCTCTGCCCAGCCAGGACACTGCAAACAAATCTCCATGGAAATCCCTTGCCTGTGCAGTACTGGGGTGCTGGACTGGCCCTCACAGTGGTGGCAACACTAAGAAAACAGTGAGGAATTGAGAAGCCCCCAGCACCAGCATCCAACTCAGTTCTTCTGTCAGTACCAATCACCTTCACCTTGACAACTAAACCAGGATGGCAGCCATTTGGAAAGCTTAACTATTTAATTTAGGAACAATAGTAGGTAATTTAAATAATTCAGTTCAAAGGAACACTGAGACAAGCCCACAATACCAGAAGGGTTTCATTCTGTCTGACATCACTGTGCACATTCACTACAGGAGCACCTGCAGTTGTTAGCTCAAGTCACTTCTCCCCACACCTACACACACACAAAAATACACTCAGACTCGAATAATTAGCAGTCAACAAATGGGTTTGATTTGAACATTGTTGACGTCAGTTTAAAAGTATTACTTTAACAAAAACTACTTATATATCTTAACTATTAGAATGTGCCTAATTATTATTTCTTAAATAACTACTACAAAGTAGGTAATTAATATTTAGGATCATGACCGCTTAGCTTTTGTGAAGCAAAACACTCCAGGTTACATTGGCTGTGCAGAATTTTGAACCTCTGCTGTGACATGGGCACAGAGCTGTCACTTTAGCTACCTGCAGGCCTGAAGGAGAACTTTTGTGCCCCATTTGAAATGTGGGCTTTTGGATCAAATGTCACAACAAAAGCACAACAGTGAGGCAAAGCCCTGACCTCCAAAGCTAAGTTGTCTAATGCATTAAGAGATACTGCACCTTTGATAAAAATCCAATATTAATCTAACATTCTTGCATAAACTTGATTGTATATGCTAAACATATTAACTTTCAATATTCAAAACAGTGTTGTTGGCAGTCTCGATCTCGTTTACTTCATTTACATCTGTTTGATTAGGGAAATAGACCTCTAGCATCCATGCTGGTTCTTATATTTCTCACCTTGCTGTAAAGCTGTCAGGATTCCCAGGAGGCCTCTCTGAGACTCCACGTTGCTCAGATGCCCACCAAGCCTGCCAGTTTCCCTGCCTGGTGGAGGCTGTGGGCCTGGGCACCTCCTCTGCCAGCCTGGGGCTCTCTCTTCCAGCCAGTGCAATCCCATGTCCTGGCCCTGGAAAAGTGCAGACTGCAGGTCAATGGAAAGGGGAAGGAGACTGCTTCTTTCCCTGCTGCTTGGACAGCTCATGAACACTGCACCCCAAGCAGCAGTCCTGCCCCCAGACACTTGGCAAAGCTGCCTCAAGAACTATTTCTTCTATTTATCTCTTCCCCCTAGGAAATAACCCTTTGTCCTCTCAACTTATCAGCAATTGGATATTTGACTTTACATTCACTTAAGTTCTCAGAGAAAGGACAAGTGATGAAAGTGCCTTTTGGAGGAACATCAAATGCATTTCTTGATGAATTGCAAATTGGTAAACTACTTGGAAGCTTTTGAAATGTGAAATCTATTACACCCTCCAATAAAATAATTCTGTAACATACTGTACTTTTTTCCCCCTCCAAAGAAGGCAAATATAAAAGATCACCTGTTACTGACTGGAGCTTGTGTTTCTCAGTGGGTGTTTTTGTTTTCAATTCTATTTTATATAGGATCTCAAGCCATCAGTTAAACACAGCCCACCAAACTCATCAGTGCACATCCAAGTAACTGCTAATAAACTGTTTTCTCTCTGAGATGAGTACATGGACCCATTTTCCTGGGATCCCTCGACAAAGGGATCACTCATCCTGCAGTCCATTCCTTAATGCAGATGAGCTCACACCTTCCAGGAATTAGCCACAACCCTGGTGGCAGCTGCAGTGCAGACCCTGGACTATAAATTCTTGTTAAAATTAAAATATTTTTTGTTATTATCCTTAAATACAAATAAATAAATAAATATGTCTAAGCCTAGCTTAGCTGGAAGATGTGACCTTATCAAGACTAAATGGCTATCAAAAAAATTATGAGCAATTTTCTGCAGTAGATGAGGAAATTATACTTTGTCATTTTTCAGCTTCTGTTGTGAATAAAATTCAGCCTGATATAGAGACAAGGTAAGAGATTAGAACCTCAGCTCTAACAACTTCTTCCTAAAGGATAATGACAAATGTTCTTAACCTTACACTCAACAAGGTCTTTCCAGCCAATTAGAAGATTTTTTTTCCAAAGTACCTACAAAATTAACCACATCCTAATGTTGGCTTCTCCAGCACAAAGTGTAAAACCCCCACCAAACATAATTTCTGAGATTCCTTGCAGTGCCTGTGACTTTACTGAAGAATAGGAAAAGATGTCCAACTCCTTGAAAAATATTTCAGAAACTGCCTTCCTAAAAGACCTTTTCTTTTTAAATCATGCAAGAAGCACACTTGAAATCTATTTTCTCATTTACTGTGCTCCAAGATGGCTTGGGAAGGGGTGTTTTAAAATGTCTTTTTATTTCTTTTTAAAGGCCATTGACTTAAAACTGAATAAACACAGGAACTGATAAATTGTTCCTGATAGAGGCATTACCCTCCGAGTTGTAGAGCTCCCCTATGTTCTCCATGCATTACTGAGGTTAGTTCTGCTCTTCAGAGAAACTTGAATCAAGACAAATTTCAGTCATAATCTCTCCCAGATTTGGCTGCTTTCAGGGTTGTGTGCCAAGGATTAATCTTCCCAGGTAGCATTCCCATTTTCCCCAAACATATGGCTGAACTGCATACTAGCAGGAAAGAACACTTCAAGTGTGTCCCTAAAATTGCTGTTTTTGAAGAAGGTGAGGTTTCCATGTGCACTGGAACCAATAGCAATAAACATCCTTACGCACAGGGAACTGTATGAGGAATTGGCTGTACAGTCAGTCAAAGCTTTCTTCTGACCAGGTCAAATACTTTCAATTCACATTTGAAACTCCCTGCCCAGATGTTCCAAACTGCAATGGCCATAGGTTACAAAAAAATGTATAATGCAGGCAAGGCTTATAGGGCTCTGGAGAAGTTACCCCAACTCGGGGTATGGCACCAAGGAAAAAAAAAATTATATACATTTGGGTAAACCTCAAACAACAAAAAAGAAAAGGTCATAACAAAATCAAGCTATTTTACAAATAATTATGTGAGAATATTGCCCAGAAGAATGGTGTTCTGAAAGCAGTTGCTTTGTGGTCAATGTTTATGTCATCTAACAGCATTTTAATTTTATTCTGCTTGTATACCCAAACAATCAAGTAAAAATGGTAGAAAAATCAAAGCACCTGTAATATTGTCGGGGTTTTTCTTCTGTGTGTATGCAGATTTATATATTTTTCTCCTCCAAGTACTGTAAATTATTTACCATGAGCCAGAGAAGACACACATACATCTACAGACCTTAAGTAGAATCCAGAGATTAAATCACTACAATATCTTCTCTTAGAAGTGGCTGGGTTGTGATCCCCTGGAGACTTCAGAAAGAAGGTTTTTAGCTCAAACAAAGAGGCACAGAATGTCACAATGTCATTTTTGCAACCCTTGATCTAAAGTGTCCTAGATCAACCAGAAAGTTATGGGAGGACTGGGCAAACAATCAAACCAAACCTGCAAAAATAGTACAAGTCTATGCTAAGCCAGGACAAACCAATTAAGACCTTTTGAAAGCAATTTCAGTTTACACCAATAAAACTGACAGATTCCACAAAATCACAGAGCACAAGGAACCTTTAGAAGAGGACTCAGTTCTCTTTTTGATGACCAGGGAGAAAAAGGGGAAGAATATTGTGGCAAGGTGCACTAGGAAAGAGATGAAAATACATGTTCATTTACATAAACTTTCTACTCAGTCTCACTCGAAATTGCCTCCAGAGCTCCAAATCTAAAGTAATATTTAAAAAAAGGGGGAAGATCCATGAAAACGTGCAACTGCAAAGCACTAGACATCTTTTCACCTATTTGCTGTTTATTTATTTTCTTCAAAAGGAATATTTTTGCAAAGAAGAAACTGAGTGAAATGCTGCTATTTACTGAAACCTCAAAGCAACAAAGAGCTAGTACAAATAAACTCTGGAGAGAATTTCCTACTTAACATGTAAGAAGCAGAGATCAATACATTGGACTAGGCAGCAGAGCCTCTGAATCTCTCTGTCAAGTGGGAAGGAAAAGCCTTTCTGACTACATTTCTCGTATTACTGGCTTTTTAGGTCCATTCAAAAAAAACAGTGTATAACCCCACATATGGTGTGGGAGATGGCAAAAAGGGAAGCTGCAGATAAAAAAAACCTTCTCAGAAGTTCATAGAAGTGGATAGAGAACTGACAGTAAAGGCTATTTCATTGCTACAGTACTTTCTATTATCTATAATTATTGATTTTTTTGTTTCTGTATATACTGATGCTCTGTTCTCTCATGCACTGTTTTCTCCTGCTTTCACTGGGAAGAAATACACCCAGATGATCACACCCTGATTAGGTTTTGCTAAACAGCTGAAACAGATCGTCAGCTGAGTTCATTTGAAATTAAGTAGAGCCACACCCACCAGGGCATGCTTGTGCTTTCAGCTTTTCCAAAAAGTCTTGTTCATGAGGTCTCTGCTAATTATGTTCAAGCCCAAGACATAATTTAATTCTGAGCTAAAATAAATACTACACCCAGGAACACAATCACATCTATGACTCTGTGTGATTGAAAGAGTTATTTATATATTATATAATATTATGTTAGTTATTTAGTCATTGGTGGAATAATATAGCTGATATTAACTAGAGTGGGCATAAGCTCATATGCACTATGTGTGCAATAAAATATCTTTAAAAGTGACAGGTTTCTTCTTGAAAAAAGAGAAAAGAGACCAGAATGAAGATTCAGCCGACCCCCCCCACCACATCTCATGTATGGCATCATGACACACAAAGACATTTTACCGTGAAAAAACATTTTCAGCTTAAAGCTATTTTGAAATATTGCATTTTTTAAAGGTATTGATCACTTTGTGTAAAAAAGTTGAATTAGATGTTTTGTGGGAGCACCCAGCATATCCCCCAAGTTAACATCTTCTGCAGGCATACTCAAAAACACTGGTTTAAATCAAGCATCACATTTTTGGATGCAAACTCAGATTGTCAATGTTGAGGCTTGAATCAATATGAGTAATAATCATTATTATCATAACACTGAAGGAGTGATGTGGAAGTTTTGTGCAAGAATTTTACATCAGCTCTTAATTATCAGTTTTGTCAATATAGACATGAACTTCTCTTACAGGTAAGTGTTTTTGAGAAGTGAGTGTGAAATACTAAAAAAATACAAAATAGCTGTTGCGAGCTAGCTCGAGCTGTACTGTAAGAGTACTTCACAGAATACTTTAGGTTTTTCATAGATAAAATTAAAAAAAAAAAGAAAAAAGAGCATGTTCTCCCCATTTTATCTCTTGCCTCTTGATTAACAAATTTGCAAAGAGCAGGAGGAAGAAACATTGGTATCTGGAGTCACAGAACACACCAGGACTCAGGGAGCCTCTTCCAGTGTGGGTGATACCACCTGAAAAACACTTAAAAGGAGGAGAGGAGCTTGCCAGCATTGGGGTTACAAAGCCAGCTTCAGAGGCAAGATGGAAAATCAGAAACTTTTTAAAAGACTTTGGACTAGGCGTATGCTGGAGAGTCCTCCAAATGTGCTGGAAGAAGAGCTCTTGACTCTGCAGTTAGAATTCTCCACATGGTGGCCAGAAGAGAACTGGTTTTCAGGCATTCTATTTGGTTCATCTCGACCATGAACCCAGTTTAGAGAGTGGTGTTATTCTAATTTGTTCTCTGATCTTACCAAAACCATAGCTCTAAAAGATGGGAAAATGCTTGATAAAGGGCCCATTGCAGTCCAACTCTTCAAACGAGCTTGAATTTCTGTAGTGTGGCACACTGACAATTATAAATTATTTTATAGGAACTTATTATTAAAAGAGAACATTTAAAAAAACTCAATTTATTTTAGAGGTTAAAGTGTGACTGGTTGTTTTAATTTGATCAGTAATCTTCAAAGAGTCAACATTTTAATTTAAGGATCAATTTATTCTGAGAGGCTAACCAATCATGTAATCTAGATAAGTCTCCGTGTAAAGAGGGTAAAGATGGCTATGCATGATTAAAGTATTCAAAGGCACCTTTGTCAGTTCACTGCAAGCTTTTGGAATGCCTTGAACCATACTAAAGGAACACTCATTGAAGCAAACACTTTGAGAGATCTATCATATTAGTACGGGTAGTGAATCCTGTTTTATACCAAGAAGTAATTTTAATATAATCATCTTTACGTGATGAGAATTTGTAAAACAGATTAGCAAGGTCTGATTATCTCTACTTCAGAAAACTTTAAATGTTCCATATTAAATTTGCAAGTAACTATTAGCTTCTTACAACTTTTTTGCTTGTACTTCCCATAGTTCCTTTCCTACTAATGTCACTTAATAAAGCATAACCATTCACATAGTTCTGCCTTTAACTAAACACCACAAAATCTCGTATGCTAGTGAAGAACGTTTTATAAGTTATCTTTCATTTGCTTTTCATTACAAAGTCTTCTTAGGTACTTTGCACATAAGTACCCTACTGTAAAGTACTGTAATCCTGTCTCCTTGTAATTTTTTACTCAGAAAGCAAGAATTGTCTTGGGAAAAAAAAAATCATAGAAATTACAGGATCCCAAAAATAGAACTTGATTTACAGCTGCACACCCATAAGCTATCAGTGGCAACACAACTATCAACCAATCCCTAAGTGAGCATATATTTTGTCCTTCATCTATAAGCAGCTTTTATGCCCAGTGCCCTGTTTCATATGCAGTGTGCCTCATTTCTGTAGGAAGTGATGGAACAACAGTTTTTTCCTATTTGCAGAAACTAATTAAGAAACTTGATTTCAGCCCTCTGGCTGAAAGTGGGAAAGAATAAAAACATGTGGTGGACACTTGCTGGTTTGCACAATTACAGCAGTTCGAATCAGACCTCTTGACCAATTAATCTAAGTCCTGGAGCCTCAAAACCTAATTCCAAATCTGCCTCTTTCTCACGAACACAGCAGCAAAAGTGCTTGTCATCCCTGGAACAAACACCTGCTGTGACCCCCAGAGCAGGATCTGTCTGATGCATGGAAGAGGCTGGTGACCGAAGAGGGAAGGAAGGTTTATCCCTGAGCAGGAAACACAAGTAAAATACCAGAACAAGGTCACAGCTAGCAAGGCAATAACCTGGAGATTACCTGAAATCTTCCTTGTGATCCCCTGTTTTTTGTTTTCAGGAAAAGAAGAGATGGATAACTTTTGCAGGAGACGAGTTTTATATTTGCGGTTAGTTCCACAGCAAGCTCATTTTGGAGGCCTGCTAAGACAAAATACCAACACTCAACCCCTGATCCCACAGCATGGTTCTCAGTTTCCCTCCATGACAGCAGAAAACTTTCAGCTCTTTCACAAGACAGTGTAAATAAAGCAAGCTTTCCATAAATCAGAATATCATTCTATATTTGCACATTATGCTGACAAAAAACAGTGCACCAGAGCCACTTAAATTCAACCGAAACATTGACCACCTCATCTCTTTGCATTCCTTTTCCTCATAGTCTGGCTCTATGGCTTCAGAGGGAGAGAAGGTCACCTTTGATGTGAAAACTCTAGTAGTGCAGGCAGAATAAACATGACCCCTGTGAAGGGTTGACCAGAGATGTGCTCAAGCCTAATTTTATGCTTAACTAAAGAATTTAACTTGAATGGGTATGATATATAGAAGCCAGGTTAATAGTGGGAGATGGTAGCTCTCATTAGGACAACTCGTATCATCTGAAAGCACAGAAAAACCTACAGAGGTCCTTTTTCAGGTCCAAAACCTCTTTTTGAGGTCAGTTGAAGTCCAAACCAGGTTGTGACTTCAAATTGATTGTGCTTTATATGGGTCCTTGGCAATGTTGTGTTTGGTGATGAACCTAATTACTGATCCACCTGATATGTTTCACTGTAAATTAAAGGAACACAGATTATAAGGTACCAGATATGAATTAAATACTGCAATAATACAGACTCCTTTCCCTAGTGGTCATTTTGGGGACCTCCACGCTCAGTTGATAGAGCAAAATCTGGTACAGTGAACAGTTCATATTAATTAGTTCATATTACATTTATTGATGTAAAAATAACTACAGTTGTATAACTGAGCTCTTTATGTTAGTAAGATTTATTGTGAGAATTATTAACTCTAACAGGTATTTTATCTAAAGCAATGTCCATGAAATAGGATGACCTTTTATCTATTATCTGTTGGGTTTGCAGCACCTATGAGTTCCAGATTGATGAATTTCCTACTCAGACTGATTTCATTACATGTTCTATTTATATCACCTTTTTATTTTTCCCCTCAACTTACAGGAGAGAAAAAAAAAAATACCAAAAAATGCCACCCAAACCTGACATGTACATGGCATGCAAATTTGATCAACTAACTACAGTGATTAGTGCCTCTGGGCCCTTGGACAGATGAGACAAAGCTCTGAACCTCCAAACCCAACAGGTTTACAGTGTTAAATATTACCTTATTTGTCATAACACATTCATTTAATCCATGAGGAGCAAAGGCTCCAGTGGTTGAAAGTAAAGACACACAAGGGATGCTTGTAATTTGAAAAGACTTACATTAATAGAAAACTTTAGTTTATAAGACTACAGTCAGGGAAAATGACCTAAGCAAGCACTGAAACTTTCAAAATGCTTCCTGATATCCCAGCTTAGGAGTGGCTCATGGCAGCCTTCATCAAAACAAAGACCACCTCTTCTTTTGGGCCCTCAAGAAACAGCTGGACTTTCAAAATGCTCATCACCAGGTAGATCCAAAGGGTACCACAGTCCCATGGTGATCAGTCTGAGCCAGATAAAAGGCAAATAACGAGAAAGGGTTACTTTAGATTTCATGATGACTGCTAAATACTTGGTGGCTGCTAGAGCAGAGACAGAAACAGTATCCACTTTGCAGGTTCTCCCCACAGAATCTTGCTCAAGGGCTTTCAAACCTGGTCTCCCAACAGCTCTTAAAGTCCAAATAAATTATAGTATACAGTAGTCATACTGTGGTGGAATTGGTTTAAATAAAATCAACCATTAAAATTATCCAGTCTCCTAGAATATCTTTATTTCCCCTCTGAGCTTTACAAATCACACCCCTCTCTGCTTTCCTCTCAGGCTTTCTACTGAAGTACAAAAATCTTTAACTGGATTATTCTTTGGTCCTATATAGCCCCAAATTTAACTTTATTTGACTGGCCTCTTAAAAAGCTTCAAATCACAGAAATATTTCTAGACATCTCTATGAAATAATTAATAGTGCTGAAATTTGCACCATCATCATTAAACCTAAGGGTTAACAGCTGGCTGAGATAACTGAGCATTTTATGTAATTTCTGTAGATTAATGATTTAAGACTTTCTGTAGGGTTTTATATATATATATAGATAAACATATCAGGCTGAATCCCTCTGCAGGTGGAGAAGTAGCCTCACGATAAACACAATTTGCTTTTCCTTCTTCACAATGTTTTGCTAAACAGTGAAAAATTATAAAAAAAGCCCACGCAACTAAACATAGAAAAAAGTTCAAGAAAACAAAAAAAAAGTCAAGTATTTGTAGAGAATTTGAGCAGCACACATGCATTGGCACATAGAGGGAGCACATTGAGAGGTACTCAATGACTTTTCTGCCCCAGTCCTCACCAGAAGATGCTCCAGCCACAGAGAAGTCATGGAGACCTCATCCCTGGAAGTGTTTGAGGCCAGATGGAGCTCTGAGCATCCCAGTCTAGAGAAAGGTGTGCCTGCCCATGGCAGGGGGTTGGATCTAGGTGGTCTTTAAGGTCCCTTTCAACCCCAGCCATTCTAAGACACTCTGAAGCAACTTGGGAATTTCTAGATCATCCCTGTTTGGCCACCTGGTCTGAAAAAAAAAAAAAAAAAAAAAAAATCACCTTCTGGCATAGTTTCTTTTTTTTGTTATAAGACTGCTGTCAAGGAAACTGTTTCTTGTATAATCTGCAACAAAAGCATCCAGCAATTCTAACCCCAACAACTGGCACTAATCTTAGCATTATTTTCAGGTACAACACCCCAGTGTGGATAGAGTCAAACAAACACACCCCTGTATTTAGTCTGCTGTGTCTTTATTTAAGTGCTTAAATTAATGGCTTTATATTCAGAAGTTCTGATTACCTAGCAGTAGCTCATGCTGGCTTTTAACTGGTTTCTAACTTTGTGAAGGCCTTTATTTCCACACTATTTCTTTTCTTTCTAAGCAGCAAATACTAATTTTTACCATCCACACTAGTAGTTATAATTTTATGCATTGATGAGAGCCTGCTTTGTTTTAAACCATACCACTGCTCTGCGAGTATAAAACCATAGAACTTTTGGGATAACTGATTACTTCTCCTGAAGGGCATCACAGCTTCAGAGATTTCTCTCTTCCTAGGAGATGAGTAGAATCTGCATAATTTGTACTTTATGACAAAACAACAGCTCACACTCTGAATTAGTAGTGTTATACTCTGATGCATGTCAGCAATAGCAGTGAAGTGCTGGCTGGTTATTTAACAAAGATAAATTAATTTGTAGCTGTCAGTCATGTTTTCCAGATTTGCTTAGATTCTGAAATTTATTGACAAGCTATAATAACTGACATTTAAATTGTCTGTTCTTGTAGAAGCAAACATGGAGCATGGACCTAAAATATGACATTTAGTTCTAATCCCTGTTGCAAATGGAGAAGAGAGATCATTTGCTGCTTCTGTAATTCTTCTATTTAAAATAAGTATTCTCAAATGGTCCAGCATCCTTTTAAAGCAGCATTTGAAGAGCTTAAACTTACTTCTTCCTGAAATATTTATATCTTAAATTCCTTGAATGCAGTTGATTTTATTCTGTCAGACAAGTGCAAAAGGGTACATTAATCCCTCTGTGTTCCTATACCAATGGCTCCTTCAAATCCTAATTAGCATGCAGTGTGATGGTGATGGAGGGGACCTGGCTGCATCCTGTTTGTTGCTGCCTCATGGGAATAGCTTCCTGTGTGTCACTTCCCCTCTCTGCATGACTGCCCTGGTGCTCACACACTCACAGTGATGGGCAGAAAAGGGACAAAACCTCCATCTTCCTCCACTCCTCCAGCAAGGTGCTCGAGGGCAGGGAGCAGTGCCTTGGGACAGCTTTATCCCATGGGAGTGGATCATAACTCAGCCCTGAGGAGACATCAGGGGCACTGTTTAACAGCTGCAGTGATGCTGTAAGGATATCCTACCACAAATCCTTAATGGGGAAAAAAAAGAAAAAAAAAAAAAAAAAAAAAGAAAAAAAAAAAAAAACCAAACACACCAAGCACCAGACCAAACCCCACAAATTCACAAATTACAAATCTTTTTTCTTTCTCTTGAATCAATCCCCTTAAGAGCCAATCAATCCCCTTAAGATCAACAGCTTGATGAGCTGTCCACTGTCTTGTGTGCCCACCTCAGGCCATTGCCTGCTTTCAGAAATGTCACAACCAAAAGGGAAAAGTATGGTTTTTTGCTATTTTAAAAGAAATTATTCACTAACTAGACCAATAATCCTTATCAGAAGTCCATCCTTTCATACTAATTCATCTACAAATCATCAGACTTTAACATACCCAACCAGTCTGAAGGGTTTGGCACCGAGTTTGGCTTGGACAGGCACAGAAGCTCCTTTGCACAACAGGACTTGAGTCCCTGAACCAAGTGCTCTGAGACAAGGCTGTGAAAGCAAATGAAAACGAGCACAGGAATGGAATGTTCTTCCTGGATTTTGAACACTGGGATTTTATCAAAACCTCAGACTGCACACACTAAACAAAGGGGGAAAAGTCAGACTAAATTGCCCAGGAAAAAGAACAAAACCAGCCCTGAAATTAGAACTGGGAGATGGGGGAAGGCCGATGCCTGGCCTGCACAATGCCTCCCCTCCACCTGTCTGAAAAGCCTTTTTGATAGCTCACCCTTTCAATCCCTCTGATTGCAACTGCCAGCACATAAAATCAGCCACTTGTGTAAATCACTTTTAGCTGATTATTTTAAAGAGGCTCCACTTCAAATAAGGGGTTAAATCCTTTTACTGTTACATGATAATGTTTTTCTTCAAGGGGTTTGATTGGCGTGGTGTTCACACATTCACTCTGTGGAGAAGGACTAGGGCAGTGATTGCAAAAATGACAGCCAGCACAGCCCCAGTAAATCTGCTATTGTGTGAGAACACAAAGAACAAAACTAGCTCCTGGTTGCCTTAAAACCTAGAAGTAATATTTTCTTTCTTTTATTAGTGGACACATTTTTGAAAAGCAACAACAGCTGATGCTTTAGAGTCCTTCACTGGTCCCCTAATGATGACCAACCAGAAAAGTAGAGCATCCTTGGCTTCCCTTCAGGCCTCTTAACTACTCCAGCTGGCCACTAACTGCTCTCTGAAAAGGCCTCTGTGTGACACATTTGTACACAATATGGATCCTGCAGTTTTCCCAGCCCCACGGTACCAGTTAGGCAAGTGTTCCCTTCATGTATTGGCTGTGTCCTGCCTTACAGGCATGTATCTAGATGTTTTTCCCTTTTTGCCAGCTTCTCCGAATTCTATTTTTAATATTCAGTTAACTTTGTAGAAAGTAATTATATTCTGCTCATTCTACACCAGCTGGTATTTACTTCATCCTCCATCAGGCATCAACAGAGCATGGGGCTGCAAGACAGAAACATTACTCTGGCAAGCATAAATATTTCATTTTTCACACCACAAATGCGTTGATGATTTATTAATTAGCCTAAAGGCCTGCTGCTTCTGCATAGCTGAGTAGCAAAATAACTCAGCTATGACGACTGAGAAAGTCTGTGGCTCACATCCCATTGGAAAGCTTTGACCAGCAGCATGCCTGAAGGCTAAAAAACACTTCCAATGGGCCAAGACTAAAATTACCAAGATAAATCTTGGACATCACAACCTTTGGACCAGATTTGGAGAGATGCCTTGTCCAATTCCAAGCAGTGGCAGCTCTGATGCCGGCCTCGTGCCGGTTCTGCAGAGGGAACCTGTCTGGCTGCTGTCAAACACATTCTCAGCAGAACTGATACTCTACAGCAGCTATAATACTCAAGCAAGCCAATAAAAAGCAGGAAACTGAGCAACAGTGTATTATTCTTTGGTGTTCATAATTTCAGATCCAGGCTGGCAACTATATCTGTCTTTTTCTTGAATTAAAAAAAAATAATATATATATATAACTTGACATTCTCCTTTAAAAATTCAAATAATCATCCCTATGTCTTAATTTTACTTTCAGAACAGCCAAGACAGTACCTACTTAATTTTGTTTGAAAATTCAATAATTTAGAAGTTGATTCTAGCAATCTCTGAATTTTAAATGAAAAGCAGAGAAAGGAAAGATAACTATATCAAAATAATTTGCACCAGATTTAAAGCACACTGAAACACCATTTCAGTTCTGGAAAACATGCCAGTGTTCCCATTTCCATTCTGTTTGCCTCCACTTTTAATTCAATTAGAAAGAATAATTCTTATAATCACTGTAATGCTTAATTGTCTTTGGGCATGGGTAAAATCTGAATGGAGCTGAAGGTGTTTGGTTGGGCGGTGGTTCAAACCAGTGCCATCCTTAGGAGTCAATACGGGGGTACCTCCACCAGGGACCAAAAAACTGGGAAAACAACCCAGGGGAGCCTCAAGGAGCTGAGCAAAAGCAAATGCAAGCCCTGCACCCTCACCCTGGGCAGCTTTAGCAAGGGAGCAGCCAGCAGGTTGGAAATGAATAATTTCCTACCCTGGTCATCAGGAAGGTTCAATCACATGTGCAGTGCCCAAATTCCTATCCCTTCCTAGGAGAGGAATATTGATCCCCCCACGGAGGAGGATGGAGCACACAGCCCAGGAGGGGCCCATGGAGATGGGCTTGCTCAGCCTCCAGGCAAGGAGAAAGGGGGACCTGCAGCCACCTGGAGAGCGATCCAGAGAAGATGGAGCCTGACCTTTCTCAGCAGTAGTCAGCAAAAGATTGAAGAAACATTAATAAATCACAGCTGAGTATAAAGTGGGGGGGGGGGGGGGAAGCCAAACAGAACAGCATGAAAAGGTTAAGCACTACAGAGGTTGTCCAAAATGAATGTGGAGTCTCCACGACAAAGGTGGGGAGGGCAGGGCTGCGTGAGCCCCTGAGCAAGCTGACTGTTTAACCTTCCCAGTGTCCCCTTCTAACCTAAATTATTCAATGATTTAATGAGTGAAAGAACTTAGTAGCAGTTGTTATTTATACAGCCTGCTTAATAATGGATGTTATTTGATGTTTATATCATAGAGCCTTGACCATAATCCAAAAATATTTCC
Source organism: Anomalospiza imberbis (assembly GCF_031753505.1). NCBI lineage: Eukaryota > Metazoa > Chordata > Aves > Passeriformes > Viduidae > Anomalospiza > Anomalospiza imberbis. Next base: position 7,880,415 of record NC_089688.1, on the reverse strand, counting down.
GTTTCGTTTCCCTGCAAGGAATTATCTTGTGTACTCTGAAAAATTATCAGACATACCAAAAACTAGAAACATTTCACTTCTAAGGTTCTCAAAATGCAGCCTTTGTCAATTTTGGGTTGAAAACACATTTTAAGAGATCAGAAACTTCCATGGAGTTAAGTTCTGCCTGGCAACTCCTGTGCATGCACACACATCACTTTGACTCTTGCTAAAATAAAGCCTGTGCTTTTTTTCACTGGCTACCCGTCTCGCCTTTTATTATTGCCTTTTATCCTGCTTTTCAGTAGGATATTTTGAAAAAAAAAATAGATTAGTCCAATTAGCAATTTCCCTTTAATTTTGTTATTTATCTTTTGCATGCAACCAGAAGACCCCAGAAGAGACTTGGCAGGTGGTGCAAAATTGTGCAGCAAAGAGCAGTGAATTGATGCCCAAGAGGAGTGGTGTATGACAAGCCAGATACATGGTGGAAGGTTTGGAAAGGGATAAAGAGAGGTACCAGAAACATCAGAGCTGGGAATACAGTCTGTGTCTCTAGGTCTCACTACACTGCTGTCTATTAGAAAAAAAGCTGGTATGAGGGGAAAAAAAAATTTCAAAGTCTCTTGCTGACACAGTCTGCCTGAGGTTAAAGACAGAACAATGGCAGAGTTAGACTTCTTCCCAAGAGTTATTTTTAAGGTTACTCCTGCTCACCAGATAAACATCACAAGCTGACACAGGGGAAAAGCAGGGGAGACACGGATGCCTGCTTCCTTCTGTGCTGGGAGCAGGGGACAGCTCGTGGCCGGGACAGTGGCAGCAGCACTGTCACCCTGGGGCGCCCTGGTGCCACCACCTGCCTGCCCTCCCTGCCAGGCAGAGGTGCCAGTCACAGCAGCACCTGCCTGGCACAGCTGAGAGCCAGCTCAGCACAAGCACCAGGCAGGCAGAAAAGGGCTGGGCAATTCAACCTCCAGAAACAGGGAGGAGAGGACTTAGCCAGCGTGACAAAAACAGACACAAACCCCTCCTTCTGGAGGATACCCCCAGTGGGTTATGCCCTCTAGGGGAGTCACCACTGCCAGTAAATTCCATGTCCACCAAGACTGGACACTCAGCATTTCCTCTAAAGTGTGTCTAGGGCAGCTCTAGGCCCAGTGTCCTCATTCAGGCTGCCAGCAGGGTGGGCAGCCCACCACAGAGCATCAGGAGAGCTGCTGGCCCGTGCTGCAGTTCCATTCATTTGTGAGAACTGGATCTTTAAGATCATGCTTATTTCCCAATTTTATAGTCTATATTTCGAAGTTAAAAAAAAATAAAATTGGGCAATATATTTTGCTTCAGCATGGTGTTCGCATTAACACTCATCTAGAAAGACCTCTCACAGCTGTGTTTTAATGTAGCAAGAATTGATTTACACCTGGACCCATTTCTTTTTGACACCTTCTAGCTGTTCCTGTCAAATGCTGCTTTATGTTTATATTTTTCACTTTATTCTGCATTAATAATGTATGCTTTGTTATTAACAACCTTCTTATTCACTGAATAAATGTGGCTTTACTAAATTTTTCATTAGCACTACACTGAATGTGCGTGATCCTATAACTGCAATTGAAAATGTTTTTTAGATGGACAGCTGTCCTAATGGACAGCAGACTATGTTTCTGAAACAAGGATAGCATCATCTCAAAAACTTACCCTGAACAACACTAAAGATCCAATTCCCAAGACGGAAATGTTGCTTTCCTTTTTTCTTCCCCTTCTTTTTCAAATATTCCTGGGTGTTCTATGCAAAATAAGGTGCAGAATATAAGTTGTTATGGTAAGGAAAGAGGTAATGAAAAATTTCTCAGAGTTTTTTCCTTTTTGAAAAATTCCAGATTTTTTAATTTCAAATTGCTACACAAAAACATCTGAGAGCTCACACACATTAAAGACATCATCACTCTTCCTGCCAATATTTACTCAGAAGACAGAAGGAAACCAGCATAGGAAATAGGTTTGTTTATTTGCTTTTAACTAAAAACATCAATAAAATATGATAATCTATATCTGAGAAAACTGTGTTTCTACCCACTTCTAAGCAAATTCCTCCTCCCATAATGAATTTTCAAGAGAAAGGTGGCATAGGAATAATTATCTCCTGAGCACTTTTGCCAGTACTGTCAACCCTTTGGTTGCCTAACACCCTTTAATTTTTTTGCTTGAGTAAAGAACTCAAAGTTATCAATTGCCAGTGTGCTGACATTTTTGGGCTGCCTTGAGCATATGTCACTTATTACAATGTATAAGTGAAATGGAGTATAAGGCACTGCAGCTGTGAAATGGAGCACCATAGCAACAAGGGCATGTAGGAGAGGGCTGTTAAAGCAGAGGAGTAGGTGTGACAGAAGGCCTGGGGTTTGTCAATAATTCACACTTTATGGCAAGAGGAAATTGATAAAAAGCATTTAAAAAGAGTTAAATCTATTCTATTTCTGTGATCACATAATACATCCTTCATGAAGATGTGAACTAACACCTCTAATGAAAAGTAAAGGACACACAATTCAGTAGCTGATCCCTTCAATCCCATTTCCATGCTGTTCCACACAAATCAAAATTAAATGCTCTCCTTGAAAGAAAGACACTGTAAGTATCTTCCCAGGAAAAGAAGGGACAGCAGCTAGCACAAAAGGGACAATAACATTTAGCACTCCTAGTCTGACCCTGCCTGATTGTCTCAATGCCACCCTCACAATTCATGCAAGTGTTTGGGCTCTCAGAGCTGAGGCTCAGGGGCTGGGAGTGCAACAGCCATGTCAACAGTGACTAAATCCTGAAAACCTTTGCCTCTGACATGGCAGGACCTTAAGTCACATTGCTCTGCAGTCAGACAAGGGAGAATTTAAAAAAAAAAAACAAACCTTACAGAGGAAGGAAAGGTCACTTATCCAAATAGAAGACTAGCAACATAAAACCAAGAATATGAACTGGTGTAAACCAATGGATTTTTATTCAAATGTAACACTAACTCTATCAGCTAGAACTCCCTTTTGGCTTTGATATTTGTTCTGTTTTAAAGTCTTTGGTGCATCCTCTGAATATTTTTACAAGTAATAAAAGCCAATTCTCTATAATAAATTACTATTAAAACATTGTTCTAATCTGCTGTTCCAATCTAGAAAAATAATTTATGTCTTTATTATAACCTACATCTTCAAACAGCTCAGAACTTTTTAATCTGAGCACTATCTCCTAAATTACATTGGAGCAGCACAACTATTACCATGTGCTAAAGACCAAAATCTACTCTGAAATGCAAGCAGATAGGATAAATACGTCTTTTCCCTCAGATTAGATTGTGAGAGCTTTCACCCTCCAAAATTAATACTACTGCATGTAAACCCCCCCTAAATGGAGCCTGGTTTGTTCCCTTATGCAGGGGTTAAATACAGAGGTGTGCTTCCAAGAGTCATGAAAGCTTCTAGAAAGCAGCTCTTGAAGCACTCTATAACTCCCAGTTATTAATGATTTCAAAGATGAAAAATAGTCACTTTAAGGTCCATAAGAGACAAAGGCTTGTGCTTTTGTGAAGTGCTGGCCTGGGACTGACAAGGTACAGGGGCTCTGCACAGGTTCCCCAAGTTTATTTCTGAGATGCTGCTCACCTGGCACACAGGACACTCAGATACACCCAAACTGCAAGTCCTCAAATTACCACTGAGCCCATCCATGCAGGAGCAGGAAAAAGCCAGGGATTTTGTTGGTACAGGAACCACATAATAATACTACATGAACTATGCCCATATTTCCTGCCTCTCAAAGGTCAGGAATTCACTTTTTACAGAAATAAGGAGTTAAAGAACAAAGGCTGGCACTTTACAAACCCCAGATGATGGAAAACAGCCGAAGCTGCTTTTTTTTTTCAGGTGAATCCTGCCAAACACTCAGTGTGGGGAAAAGAGGAAAAACTTCAAGGGAAAAAACAGAGAAATCATTTTGGTGTGTGCAGAGTCAGCAATACACTCCATCTAGAACTGAGTTTAAGAATGAGTTGACCCAAGTGGCACAAGTCAAGAAGAAAGCAGTTTCATTAGTTGTGCTTTCTCGGGAGTTCCCTCTGGGACCAGAGGAGACCCGTTCCTCTGGAATTACCCAGGGTCTCCAGCACATGAAGGAGAACAGACACCTGCAGCACCATCCAGCCCGTATAAGCACAGCAAAGGACACAGCTTTAACACACAGATTTTGTGGGCTCATTTTCAAAGGTCTGAATCAAGTTACGCGTAGGTAAGTTCTGGTCTGCACACCAGCCATGCAGACTTTTAGAAGCAGCATGCTAGGACACTGCTGAAAAGCTACCTGTCATTTCAAGTACCTTAGTGCCTTGCTTTGCTCTTCTGAAGATGATCTCCATGGCAAATACACATTTCTTGTTTCTAACATAATGGCCAAGAAGTTCTCCTGAAAAGGGTTTTGAGAAAGCCTAAAGTTGCAGACACTCCTGAGAGGAGTAATCCTTGTATCATTCTTAGTTTTTTTATTGTTTACTGTTTTAAAAGCTACAGAAAATTACCTTGAAAGTCTTCCCTGAAGAATCAAGAGAGCTTATTATAATATGTTCTGTCAGAATGGAGTACAGTTGTCTCCTTCTTTGCAATTTTTTTCCAAAATAAATGTATTTTCTTCCATATATTCTTCTGTGTGCATTTACAATACTTTTCCATATTATTTCATGTTCAGCAAGACTGATAACTTTCTTGGTATTTTTTGTGGCCTGCTTTTATTCACTGACAAATTTACATTTAGATTATGTATTTTTACCTTTTTATTGGAACAAATGGCAATAAAAGCACATTTGATATAGCATTTACATCCAAATATAAATAAGCATCAGTAACTGGTCATGAATTTCTCAAGCCCTACAGCAAGAAATAAAAATGATGCATTGTTTCACCTAGCTGGCTCAGTCTGTAGGGGGGAGCAGATGGAGACACAGGTACAAACCTGTGTGTTGGGATGTAAAAACCCTTACCAAAAAAATCCTTGTTATGAGCTTGACCTCATCCCACAAAACTGCCCTGCCTTTGGAGGAGCAAACCATTCCTTAGCAACCTCACCAGTTCCTCCAAAGCTTATGTTCCATGAGCATAAGCCTTCCTTGTCACAGAGAGCCACAGGGCTCTTGGGAGAGCCAAAATCCTCTTTTCCTCCATGGATAACATGTGGTGGACACATTTGGCTCAGACCTTCAGCTACTGAATGACTCAGCAAACAATAAAGCGTCTCCTGTCCAACAATATGAGAAATCAATGCCTGCCCAAGGTAAAAAGCCAGCTCTGGAAAGCAAGAATCCCAGTCTGCTGATTGCTCCCAATTCTTGGTAACCTCTGACCTCAAGCTACACTCATGCAATCTGTGGAATAGGAATAGAGTTTAATAACTTCCAGAAGCAGTTATAAGCCAAATTCTGCCTGATCACCTTTATAGTATTCACAAGAATACTCAAACTGTTTCCTTGCTGATCATCCAAAGGCTGGTGCTGGGGAACACTGAATTCTCAGTTATATCTTTAACAGCAAATTTCTTTAACAGCTCATTTCTTCAATAGGTTTTTTAATACACTCCCCTCCCACTCCCCCCGCCAGAAAATACCACAGCAGAGAGCTTAAAAACCTACACTTTCAAGTTTTCACTGCATGTAATAGAATCATTCATGCTTTTTCTTTTTTTTTTTTTTTTTTACCTTTAGTAATCTCACTTTTGAAAAGGATAACCAAAAAATTTAAACTTTCCAAAAGCTGAAAAAGATCTCTTCATCTGAATGTCCTTTTTTTTGCAACAGAAAGGGAGAAGGGTTAGGAAAGCTGCAATGTAGCAACAGAGTATGAAAATGGGTAAGTGGATAAAAATAAGCAATGAGGAAGCATAGATATCACTTATTGCACACAACATCAAAATAGAAAATGTGTATATTTGTGCCTATTCCTTGCCAAGGTTTCCTGCAAGGGAATCATTCAATATTAAAGCACCTCAAGATATAATTTCAAATATCATGTTGAGAAAACCACACCAAAAAAAAAAAAAAAAAAAGGGGGGCAGAAAGCACCCAGAAGAATAAAAACAAGAATAATCTAATTCAAACACCTTAAAATGGTAACAGCCTCTAGCCCCTGGGGGGAAGATGAGTGGGCAGAGAAGTGTCACCACTTGTGGAAGGAGCTTGGGGTGGGTCCCTGCTGTTGTTTCCTGCTGCCAAGTCAAGGTGGCTGGTTTGCCTTCTCCTCCAAAGCCAGGGCAGGCAATGGGCACAGCTCTGCTGGCCTCTGAATCTATTCCAGCACTCCACACACTCTGCTCCCTGTGCTCCACTGCAAGGCAAGATGTATTCAATTGCCATCTCTTGGAGGTGTGGCAGTTATCTTCTGTTAATTGGGCAATTTTCTTTATCTCTTCTACAACCAATCCTCCCTCTGGGTAGACATCTGCTGTTCATGGCCTATTGACTGTCACTTCGTGACTGATAAAAGTTGCAGCATCCCATTGTGAGATGCCCAGAGGGAGGAGCCAAGAATTCCTACCTGGATATAATCTTGAGTTTCTGGAACACCAGCATGGTTTTTTCTGCACTGCATCTCCCAGGGGAACAGCTCCCTCTTCCACTGGACCTTCAGAGGAAGACTACACCCTTTTCTACAGGATCACTGCTCCCACTCCAGGAGGACTGCAGCCATAATTCCCAATTGGACTGCTGCCAACCCCCTGTCCAACAGGGTGTCAGGTTGTATTCTGACTCTGTCAGTGTTGTTTTGGTTCACTGCATTGTTTATTTTACATTTTTATTTTCTTCCCTAATAAAGAACTGTTATTCTTGCTCTCATATTTTTGCTGAGAGTCCCCCTTAATTTCAAATTTATAACAATTTGGAGGGAGGGGGTTTATATATTTTTTTCCCATTTCAGGGAAGGCCCCTGCCTTCCTCAGCAGATACCTATCTTTCCAAACCAAGACAATGTGCCACCTGGCAAATAACCACACACTCTGCTCCATGTGCCACCTGGCAAATAACCAGGTATCAGCCCCACGGGCCCTTTGGCTGCCAGTCCAGGGCTGTGCAAGCACAGCTTGCAGAGGGGCCTGGCAGCCCCTGGCAGGTACAAGGTGAGGGGTCAGTCTGCCAGGCCACATCACACCCAGCAGCCACAGCTGGTGTCAGGCACAGCCAGCCCCTGCTGGCCTCATCAGGAACACAGGGAAGCAGCCACCACACAGGCAATGCCAGATACTCTCCAGATCCTGCCTTGAACAGCAGCACAGGAGAAGGAGACTCCCTGAGGATGCCCAGAGGAAACAAGCACAGAACAAGAAACTGCCCATACAGCCACCTTTATGGCAGCAGCTTGTTTCGAGGTTTATCTCTTGTTGCTGAGTGCAGAGATCCAGAAAGAGGAAATGATATTGAATCATCTGAGCTCTGGACTGAGCCCTGCATGGGCTTTGCCAACAGCTGGCTGGAGCACAGCTCAGTGCCACTGAGAGTTCAACACCAGGAAGTGAGCAAATCCTAATTCTGACAACCTTCAAGGTGCACAATTCTCTACTTCCCCAGCTCTCACTGCTCTGGGAGGAAAGGATTTAAAGGCATTAATTCAAAAAGAGAAAAGAATAACATTTTTCTAGAAATAGTAGAGTGAAGAAACCACCTTTTCACTGAAGTTGATCCTGCACAGGTCTATTAACTTTAGTAAAGAGAAGGCACAGCTGTTTAAAATAGTAACACAACAGTTTTTCTATCTGTAGTGCTCCAATAGCAGTGGGAATTCCCCTCCACGCCTCACCTTGCAGAGCTCTGGCTGCTAGCTGCTCCCATGTGCTGTGGCTTGGGAATTTGGAAATACTATTCTACTCTTTGAAGACTGGGAGAAAAAAAAACAGTATACCATAAGGAGAAAGAAAAATAATGGCAGGGAATGGGCCATTTTCACAAAGTTTATCTGCAGCAGATAATTTTCAAATGTAAACTCCAATTGGTGAGAGATGAAATCAAACAAATACACCAGAGAACATATTCCTGGGTCTCTTCTTAAGACAAGGAAAGAAAGTATATTAGATCCAGTTGAAAAATCTGTAAAAAATACCATGGTTCACATACCATACCTGTGCTCTGTGTGTATGGCCAATACACACTGGGTCTTTCAACTGTTCATTATTCAGAACACATTTGCCAAACCACCTGTGTGCATATCCAGCTCTCAAATAGGAAATATGCTCTCCATACAACTGCATGCTTACAATTTAGGAAAAATACTCGGGCAATGCAAGTATTTTTCCTGGCATGCACAGGTTGCTCAAAGCAAAGCTCATAGAGAAAATTACCATGGTTTGTCCCAAGCTGTCATTCAGTGAATAAGGTGGCTGAGACCTGCCTGCTGAGAAGGGAAAAATGAAGCAAGACAGTTTGGAGGGAGTCTGGCACCAGCCAGCCAGGCCCTGAGCTCCCAGGCCTCAAGCCACTGCTCTTGAACACAGGGTGACTTCACACAGCTTTGCAGTTAACCTCACACTTAAAAGAAAAAAAAAAACAGAAAATGACTGGCTTGAACTCAACATACCCACAGCTCTGCAGGGCTTTTCTCTAAGAGTATCAGATAAAGCACCTCCTATAGCCACCACTCTGCTATTTTTCACCATTTGCTACCCCTTTCTGACCTTCAGTGAGTAAATTAGAGTTATTTTTCTCCCCACTATTGCATTTCAAGTGCAAGCATGCTACAGAGCTAACACATTTGTGGACATTTTCTGAGCTGGAATCTCTCCATTCCTATATTGAGTTCAGTGGGGCTGTGAATAACTCACAGTACACAACACATCAGAGCCCAGACCCCACTGGAGTGGGCATCGCCTCCATTGCTACAGGCAAGGCAGATGGAACAGGGGGTTAGCTGCAAGGGGATCCACTCCAAGGACTCTGGGATGTGGCGGCAGTGTATGAGAATCAATACAACCCAAGCAGGCTGGATTTCCTAATATGAATAAGTACCTTCTCCAAGAAACTGCAATTTGGTCTCTGACCACCAGATTTTTGTCATTTTTTTCAGTCATTTGCAACTCACTTGATCAGGTTGCTCAAAGCCCCATCCAGCCTGGCCCTGAACACTTCCAGGGATGGGGCATCCACAGTTTTTGTGAGCAAAGGGTAGCACAAAGGTGCCACAACAGCAGAGAAGGGCTTCTTTCTCCAAAGGCTCCCTATCCAAGCTTGCATCAAGCTTCATGGATGTATAATAAGCTGCTTTTTTAACAGACCAACTGGATTTGCTAGAGAAAAATCTTGAAGTTGAGTGATTTATTCAGTTTGAAAAAAAAAAAATGTAGAAGGCAAAGCTTTGTTGGATGAAAGATGCCAAACTGTTTTAGTAAAGCTGCTGGGATGCACGGGAAAATTGGCTCAAATGCATATTTCATTTGGATCCAGATTTACTGCTGTTTGTTTACATTTCTTCAGCAACTAAAAATGTACTTAAGTAGGAAAAATGTTTAAGAAGATTTACTCTACTCTCCTACAGCAGGCTTTCACAAGACATGGGCACTACTCAAAGTCAATTATTTTTTGCTACATTGTCTTTGACTGGGTTGGACTTCTTGCTCAGTCAATGAAAGCTGTTACAGAGCTGACAAGAAATTTCCCAGCTGAAAAACACACTGACTGCCAGTGGGAACTCCCTGAGCGAGTTTATTTCACCAGGAAGCCACTGTGCCTCTTCACAGTGGAGATGACAGACTGAGGCATGAGGTCTCAAACAGGCCCATGTATGCCTTGGCCTCAAACCACATTTGCCTGCTTTTAAGGCATCTTGCCCTAAGTACCAACCATAATTTAAGAGGATTTTTAAATGAGCTGTCTTTTCTGGGTTGTTGAAATGTGCTCTCATTTTTTTGTGTGCGTGAAATGCGAGCGCCTGGCTTGTTTACTACAGGAAGAAAGCACAAGTCATCACCAGCAATGCTGCTGTAAACTGGGAGATTTGAAGCAGGAAGCACACAAAGGTGACCCCTTCAAGGTGCATATCGAGGAACAGTAGAGCTGGACGGCCACTGGCTGCAAGACAGGCTCTCAAAACCCACCTCAAGGAAATGAAACACCTCAGAGCTCTTTGCTTTCCAAAACTGTCTTTGGGTATATAACCTGTCAAGCAATTTGCAGAGTAGAGCCACCCTTATGGGTCTTCATAATTCAGAAATTATTTACATTAAATATATGCAACTTCCCACTGAAGGTTCCGGGCATCCAAACAAATCAAAGCTGGATATGAATCAAGATTGTTACCAGTTGTCAGAGTCCCCTTTTCTGTCTGTTCATTCCTGTGGCTTCAATCCTAGACATGTAAATGCCACCTGCTGATTGAAATGAATATATCCATAAATTCCTTCCAGCTTTATGGCTGATCTGTAGACTTTACTGAACTATGCCACTTGCACATCTGATGGGTTTTGCTTACACATTTCCCAGTCTCCATTTGTCCAAATTTGGCTTGGACACAACCACTTCTCTGTAAAAGTTAAAAAAGTGGAGTTCCTATGCCCTAAGGTCAGAATTTTGTCAAAGCACAGATTTTTGACATAACTTTTTAAGGCTATAAAACATTCAAGAGACTGACAGCTCCAGACTGTCATTTGTTTCAGGAGAATAACTCACAGAAATATTTTTAAGGTTGCTTTTAGGCATCTAGTTTATATTCTGAACTTGATTTACCCCTGAATGGTCCTTTGTAAGCCATTTATGTTTCCCATTTAAAATAGAGCAGCTACAAATTCTTCTGTTATCTAAGCATGTCAGAAATGAAAATTAGATTGTTTTTTGCATTCCTTTTATCACACCAGCTCGATTGCACGCCACACATGAAAGCTTGGTCTCTGCTTTCTTCTAGCCAGAAGCATTTAATCCTCTTAATGGGCGACTCACCCGACTTACTTAGTCTGGTCAGATAGGAAATCATCTGCACAGCCAAAGAATTACAAGTATGGAACAACACTGCATGAAATTACCTCATGGATTTCCATATGGATCTTGCTGTCTACAAGACTATCCTACCTAATAAGCCCGGGGGATTCAGATAATATATTTACAAACTCTACTTTCATTGATTTTTTTTTTTTTTACTCTTTCCTCTCCTCATTAAACAAGACAGATACCCAATTTGAAGTCGCTGGTTAACAGCTAAAAGCAACTTTTGTAGGCTTTGTAGCAAGTAGGAGTGACAAAAACACCTCTTCTCTCACTTCCTGTAGGTCAATAAAATATAACATGATGAACCATCTGCTGCTTGTATAATGGGTAAAGGCTGGAATAACACATCAGACCTAATCTAGTCTTTTCAGGGTTATCTTCAGGAGTTTTAAATGTAACCTCCCACTACACGAAAGAGCTGACTTAGCTGTGCAATAGCTGAAGTCACTCTGTGCTAACAATTTTATCTGCCTCCATTGTCACCATAACCAACCAATGAGGCAGTGAAAATATCAATTAAATTACCAAAATTACCTTTAGACATTTCTCACAAGGCCCCAAAACAGGCTAACATTTTAACAACACAGCCAAAGAAGTAAAAACAGGGAAGATGTAGCATGAAGGGTCACATCTTGCATTTGGGATTGCTCACATCTGGGAGAACCTCTGAGAAGGGCAAGTCAGGGAATTTATCTGCTGCACAGAGGTAGATGGGGGTGGATGATGGGCTACTGTGAGAATAAGGGTGGGCTGAAGGGCCCTGGGCTGTACTGTAGGAAGCTGCAAAGCCTTGGCAGGTGCACACTGGAGCAGGTAAGGGACATCCCAGCCTCCCATCTGGCTCCTGGAGGGCCACTTGGACATGGGGGATAACACAGATGCTAACACCCACCCCAGACATCACTTAACCTGGTAAATCTGGGAGCAGCCCAGCACCCTGCTGTGAAAACAATCACCTTTTGAGAACCTGTCCCTGCCCAGCTGGGAGAAGCTCCCACCAGCTGCTAGATAAGATTATTCCTTGCCTCTCCTCACACCATGAGGCTCTGCAGAGAATGCAAAGTCTGTAGGGAGGACTGATGGGATTTTCCATGAGGGTTTGTAACAGTGGTCTCTGCCCTTCAGCTGGTGCAAAAGCAGAAACACAGAGGATTAAACACCCACTGTTCAAATTGTATGAAGGATAAGGGAGTGGGTATAAAAACAGAGCTGTGATGCAAAGGGATGTATTCAGATGTTCTAGCTTACTAAGTAGCAGAAATTACATTTAATTAGCAATAACCATATTCAAATAGAATTAACTTTAAACCAACTAAATCCATAAAATATCTTCAGCCTATTTTCTAAATACTATTACTTAATTACTCTATCTCTTCTGATATCAATTTAAGCAGAAAATTTAGTCTCTTGAGACATGTTGAACAAAGGCTCAAACATTAGCATCAGTATCTCCTTGTTGTTTCCACAATTATCTTTCTTAATACTAATCACAAAATACAATTTTGAAGGGGTATTTTCTTTAACTCTTAACTTTTTTTGAGTTTTTCACTTCAGCTGAAATTAAAAGAAAAAAAAAAGTATTATTCCAATGAAACAAAACTAACACAATTTGCAATCTTCCATCCATTTGCAAATTAACAAACCAACTATGCTGAAAAGAAAGTGAAAACCCTGCACATGTAAATGTTTTAAGTCACAGATTTGTTATTGTGGGTATTTTTCTTTCTTTCTATATTTCATCTCCTGTACAACAGCAGTGGCACACTGGAGGCAGCCTGGTAAACACTCAAACTGTGGCTTGCTAAAAAGAGAAATTCTCAGATTGCTCTTTCAGGGACTTTCCTTCATCTGCTTCCTCATATTGGCAGCTAAACCTATAGTAAGAATATTTTAAATATTATGTGTGTTTGTGGTTTTAGCATAAAACAAAGGGATTACTGAATTTCTCAGTGTAAAAGCTATTACAGTGTATTACAGCAGTGTTACAGCTATTCAGTTCTAGGGCTGCTTAGAACTGAAGCTGAGGACAATTTTTAGATATTTCAGAGCTTTTTGAACTGTCAAAAATGCTAAGTGATAAATGCAGCTTTTTTAACTCTTCATTTTTCAGAGCTCACACATCCCAGAAAACAAACATTAACAGGAAAGTTTGTACGATAAATCATGGCTGAGGTTGATAAATACAAAATCATTCAAAACCCATCAGTGAGCTCCTCAGAACACTGATGCCAGTATAATAGAGTTCAGTTGCTGAATGAAATTTGCCTAAGCTCAGATGGGGTTATCTCATGTGCACACAGATTAACAAACCCATGGTAGTGACATTAGAACTTTGCAGCTCTAAATGTAAAGTGCCACACACATCTGGCAGCAGTCCCACTGCAGGAAAAAATTAAAAAATACATGTTTCCACCTTACAAAAAGCAGACCTGGCCTAACAAAAGGAATCAAGACAATACAAAAAACAAAAGCCCTGGCAAGCTGGTGTCCCTGTATCACCTTGCTGCAGCCAGGTGGCTGCTGTCACCAGACTGACATGATCCTGTGTTTGGAGCACGCTCTGAACGTGGCTGTGACTTTGGACTAAATTCTGCATACCAAGGGAAGGATGGCTTCTTCCTCGCTGTCCCTTTAACATTAAACCCTGTCTTTAAGATATTTAATCCATCCAGCTAAGGGACATTGATCTGGTGTCTCATGCTGACCTCCACATTCTCTCAGTATCCTCTGTGTTCGCCTGCAACTAGATATTTCCCATCCCATTGCAATCCAGAACATCCTTGTGCCTTAAGAGGGACTGTCACATGCTTCTCATGAACCTGCTGTGCCCTAAGGCATGCCCCACCTTCCCATCCCAGGGAGCTGGAGGGTGTCAGGAGGGTTCTGCATGGACAAATTTTTCAGAAAGAACAGGCCCTCACTATTCCTCAAAACATTTAAACATTCTTCAAGAGAGTGATTTATTGTCCACAAATGATTGTATGTTTTCCCTTGGAGAAGGCAGAAAGAGTGGTTCAAAGAACACTAAAGTGCAGTTGTGTACTAAGGCTTAAAAACACCCCAATCCCCAGCCTTTTCCTAACTACCACACTGGCATTAGAAGCTTCTTCCCAGTTCACAGTTGGGGTTCTAGGTAAGTGCTCTAACTCTTTATTACTGATGAATATTATGTATCCTCACAATGGAGGTACGTGGCTATAAATCAGGAGCAATGCGTAATCCAAAGATTTGTTACTGAAGTGCAATGTCACAGAAATTGACATCTCAGGGCCTCCCAGGCTTAGCACATGTATCAGCCTCAGCAGAGTCTGAAGTTTGCCACAGCTCAATCATCCATACACACGGAAACGTGCGCCTACCTCATCGACAAATACAGGGCTGAGATCATATGCCCAACATCCCACCTTCACCCAGACAGTGCAGGAACTGAAGATATTTGTTTCAAAGTTGAAAGAAACAGGGAAGACCACCATCACAAGGTATTTCTTTCCTGGTGTAAGCTCTTTCTTTTACCAGTTGGTTTTGCAGAATCCTCTTCTGCTCTCGTGTTCATTCCCAAAGCTGCTTTACCCCACTTGGCCAAAATATTCTCTCACTGTACAACCTACTGCTTCTCCTGGGCAGTTTACACTAGCTTAGCTTTTCTCCTCTCCCTCAGCTGCAACATTACTCATGTATATCCATGCCTAAGCCACATAATTCAGGATTAATCATTCCACTCTGATAAATGTCACTGGCTTTTGCTCATCTCTTCAACATATTTTTACTCAAGGGCCAAGCAAAGGGTAATAGCCAAGGATAGCTTTATCTAGCAGATAAAGGGCACTCTGGAACTCTAAGGATATTACACAAAAGCTCCAATGGAATTGAAGAAAACAAACCAATTACCATACATTTATTTCTGACTTCAATAGTTACTTCCCGTCCTCCATTAATTATTTTTATTTTTACAACCTCATAAAGAAAAATATTACAACTTGTCTTTCTAAACACAGCAACAAATCACCTGAAACGTTCCCTGGGTGAAGTTTGTGCTTTCCAGAACTGGCAGGTGCAGGCAGTGAAGCTGACACAAAGCTCAGGTTTTGGAACCTGCTGGAGAGCAAGGCCTGCCAGCCAAAACCGCCTCCACCTTCAGCATCACTGCCTCTCCTCACAGGCAGCTCCACACTCCTGCACTGCCCTGACCCCTCTGCAGTCTGCAATTTGCTCACCTGCCGTGCCTGTGCACTCAAGGCACAGCAACAAGCAGCACAGCCTGGATTGCCCATCGGGATATGCAAACCACTGCTTTAAAGTGAGTTGCTGCAGGCTCTTTTCCCAGAAAAGTTAAGCAGCAGAGTGAGCCTGGCTTTGCTGGCTGCAGCCTTGGTGCTGACCAGGCCAGGGAACACCAGCAGCAGCCAACAGGTGAGGGAAGTGGGCAACCTGTGCTGAGGGAAAGGAGAAAGGAGCTGCCCTGAAAACAGCCAGTCTGAGGGACAGCGGATGGCTGAGCTGCTGCTCAGCCCTAGGGGGAATTGTGAGATCGTCTTCCTGGTTTTCTATCACATTTAAAGAAAATTAAACAGGAGCTTTCTCTTTCTAGCAAAGTCTGAATAACCACATCTCAAAAGAGAGACAAATTTTCCCAGGAAAAGCTTGGGTGAGGACAGCACATCACCACTCACAAAAGGCCAGATTTCTGAGAGGAAAATTTCTTTAGGAAATGAAGCTTAAATATTCTCACCATTTTCCTTGAGGGACTCTCCCCTAACCCCAACTACAAAGCTATCTACTAGAAAAAAAAGCACTGCCTATATTGCCACATAAAACCAGACAATTTGCTCACAGACATGGAAGCAGCACACTCTTGAGTGGGACAGACATTTCAGAGCCACACAGTTATGGGAGAGCTAAAACACAGCCGAGGGTTTCAGCAGGAGCTGGTAACACCACGCTGGGAAATGCTACATGCTCTCAGAACACTGAGCATGGCTTCAATGGACACTGGACACTCAGACCTCTTCAGAGCCCCTTATCCAGTCAAAGATCAAATTGAGAATTTTTTATATGTGCTTTGAAGAAGAAACAGGAATGTTTTACAGGAGACTACTTTCTTTGCATTAAAAAGACCTCTCACACACATTTGCCTGAATCAGTATGTGACTCAAAATAACTGGTCAAGCAATTTCAACAGACCAAAACAGCAAGGAAACAAGGCAACTGCTTAAAAATAAAGTCTCTCTTTTTGTCTTAGGGGAGTAACATTTTTTGTTATGAAATTCATACAAGATTATTTTTTACCACAATGTCCTGCCCCTCACAGAAAATAAAAGGCTTATTTGGGGATTATATTAAACTGGCTAGTTACTTACAGCAGTTGTCTTTGTCCTTTCTCTCCATCCCCCCAAAAATAAAAAGAAATTTCACTCTTATTTAACCTGAACTGTATTTCTATTCTGAGCAAACTGACAAAAACAACCCAACCCCACCACCCTCAAATCCCTACTTACAGGCATATATTTCATAAACCAAATAAGATAATACCTTTTCTGGCTCACTCTGGGGAGAAATAATCTTCCTTGAAGCAAAGAGAGGAGTCCCAACACAGCAACCCGGAGCACCTGGCCGCTCAGGCATTTATGTCCCTCCTGCCCCCACACCTTGTTACCTCATTAGGGTTGATTGGTGCTCTGCAGCTGAGCCTAATTAAGGCTCACAAGGCCCAGGTGTCAGGGCAGCTCCTGTGCTGGCTGTGCCCTGGCAGGTGTGCTCCTGCTAGATGCCAGGTTATGGGTGTTGCCCTCTCAGAGCAAGTTTAGAGCCTTTCCTTACACATAGGCAGGGGTGGTCTCCTGAAAATGAGGCAGGAGATCATGAAAATGTAGATCTGATTTAGCACTTACTTACAGCAATATGGAATTAAATCAGGCCTTAGATTTCAAAAGCAATGCAATTACCTTTCCTTGGGTAGTAGAAAACCTAGAGACAACCAGGTCTCTCAAAAATTCATGTTGTTTTCATGCCTTTTTCCTTTCTCCATAATTAGTAATTATCTTAACACGTGGTTCTGTTTAGAGTCTGACACTCCTGTAAAGTTGATGGGTGTGCATTGAAAACACCTAAAGAAAAGCAACAAGAAAGGAAAATGAAGAAACCTCATATTACATGGCTTCCCCACCTACAGTGCAGTGTGCCTATGAATCCACTGGTATTTTACTTGTTTCTATTCAATATGCAAATTCTACATTTTAGATAAGAAGTCATTTATTTTCTTTGGAGTTTTTTTTTAATACATGCTTCTGAGTTTTTTTAACTGGAGAATGTGACTTATATTTCTGAACATATGAAGACTGGAAATGCCTCAGCATTAAAACACAAAGGGAATGATTTTAAAGCTTATAATTTCCATAAAACATTTAGATACATTTCAAATCTAAATGAGCTGCTGATGAGAGTTGTATTTTGTGTCATGTGACAGCAGAATCCCAAGATCCTTGTTCAACCATGACTCTCACTGAAATTTAGGAAAAGATTATCTGAGCCGAGACAGCGGGATTCAGTCCCAGAGATTTCTCTGCAAGGCCCTAGGGCCAAATTCATTCTTGATTTAAATCAGACCAGCAGAACTGAAGTCGATAAAATGCCACTGATTTATATCAGCTCATATTTATTGCTATAGCACCCATGCTTACTTCCATGCCCCCACTGTAATCATTTTCCACTGTTCATTAGGTGCATATATAAAAGCTGACAGAAAGCACAAGCCAACTGACTGCTCTTTGCAAAGCTCCAAATGTCAGATTTCCCTCATTTGCAAACAAGGTCTGGATCTTACTAATGCTGATGGAAATAAGGATTCCTACAACCCAGCCCCATGCTGCTCCATTGGGATAAATGAGATAAAAATCAAGAACTGGAACACAGAGCTACTGTGAGCATTACTGTTTGCATTGCTTTGAGGTGTGACATGCAGGGAATTTTAGGGCTCGCTCTTTCTGTGTTATCTCACTGGTAACTCCAGTTCTATTTAATAATGTGAAACCTCTTAGTGACATTTCTAGACACTAGAAATGTCTAGAAATGTTATTTCCCTGTTATTTCCCACTCAATTGCTTTATTTCTTTTCCTTTTATCATTGTTCTGCAGAGATGCTCAAAACTAATTTGCATCAAAATGCCCTATTATGCCATTATTTATGGAAAATTACAGATCCCTACAGTGTCCGAAGACAGACTGGGGGATGCCTGGCTGCATTCAAACAAGTGGTTTGCTGAAAACCAGTGGGGCAGCTGTGAAGTGAAACCCCTGACAGGCCTTTGGTTCAGTTCTTGGAGTGCCCTGATGCTCCCAGGGTAGATTCCTTGTGGAAGGATCCCACGTGGTGGCTCCATGTCCCAGGAGGCCCTGTCACCTCACCACGGCTCTCTCAGTACATCCCTGATGATTCTTTCTTTCACAAAGCTTCAAACCACAAACACTACAGGCATTTATGCTCCAGGACCAGATTGTCTCTCAATTGGTGTAAGCCCCCAAGAAATGCAAAATACCAGTAGATAGCAACTCTGCATAAGTTGTTTAGGTCAACCAACCCCCTCCTCTGAAACTGAATTCCTGCTGGCATAATTGTAACCACAACCTCTTCTAGGTTCCTTCTCCAGAATCTCCACTGAAACTCTGACTATTTCATTATGTCCCTGGTAATGTCATAAACAACAGCAAAAAAAATTCACTTTCTATCTACAAAGTCAGTGTGGGAATATCTACCCAAATAAGCTGCTTTCGTTCATTATCCTAGTGGGTTGTAACAGTTCAAAGATATAATTGTAACATGATCATTTGTCTTTTACTCTGGCGTCTGCTAATTTTGAAGGAACAAGAAATTGTACAAGTATACTGTTATGATTCTAATCTTTCTTCCCTCTTTTTTTGTTTTCTTCATTTTCCTTTCAGAGATACTGCTGGAGCTTCAATTAGAACAGGGAGATCTCATCTTGTATCCCACTGCTGCACAAAGAAGTGCTCTCAACTATGCACTATACACTGTGCTGTTTAATTTCTTAGGCATGTGCTACTTTAAGTAATAAATAGAACAAAATTCCAAAACTAAATCTGCAACACTTTCAACCTGAAAGAAATCTTACTTACCTGATGGAGTTATCTTTCACATGGGCTGAAGCACCAAACCTTTGGTTGAAATTCTTTAAGTATAATTAAACTTCTGAAAATGTCTTTTGCTCCATGCTAGCCAATTTTTACATGAGCATACCCCACTGAAAGATTAACAGATTGTTTGTAAATGAGTGCCTCAATATGACTGTGGGAGAGATGATTATTCTGGTGACTAAGTGTGGTCAAGGGATGCATGCGTTTTGAAAAGTTTTCCCTCATTTCAGTCCAAGTAGTTTAGATTGAATCAAAACTACAGCCCTCTAGGTGCATTTCAGTATGTGGGGCTTGGTTCTGATGAAGTAAATCACTATAAGGGTGACATAAACCAGCAGTTTGTACAGCAAATTACCTACCAGAATTTTGGACCTGACTGAATTTCCACTGAAGTTACATTGACTTTATCATTGATTTCAACTTGACTTGAATCAAGGCATTCATTACTGCCTTGAGATATTATTAAGTTGCTGTGTAAGTTTCTTAAAAGTTAAGAGACTTAAAGAATATCATCTGAGCACAACAGAGCCAGGCTGCTCTTTTTTTCTTATTCAGATACATATCTAGTGTTTTTAAAAAACTTCACTGCTTGCCTTATTAATGTCTTCAGGCAAGGAATATAATGCAGTAAGATGGGCTGAGTTCAATTTGTTGATTTGTTTGAATGTCCATATCAGTACTGCACTAGAGTAAAAGCCCCATACATACAGCTGTGTGCTCCAGCATCTATATTAAATCACAGTTCCTTATTATTAGTCAGTACTTCTTGTAAATGTACCTCTCAAAACTTTACAGCTGTACGGTCAACTTACATGCAGAAACTTCTGGCTGAAATTTTGTAGTTCAGTATTGTTTGCCTGAAATTGAAAGAAATGTATTTAATCTTAATTTAATGATCAAATGCCTGAATACCCTCTGTTTTGTAGGTTGTGAGACAACTTCTGTCAATGTTTTTCCCCCATAAATGTTCTTGATAAAGACAGTAAGATTAAAATGCAGAAGCTTAAACGAGAACATTCATCCAGCTGTCCAAATATGCATCATATTTTCAATAGTAATAAATCCATGTTTACCAACATATACAAATGTTTTCTAAAACACTTCACATGTATAGTTCTCACTAAAGCAAACAGAACTTGTTCTGAGACACTTCAGAGACAACATCAAATGAATTTGCCCCTACACGTTCCTGTACTAATCCAGTAATCATTCCTCAAGGCTTTCTAGCTCTGCTGCCATATGGTTTTCTGTGGGGAGAACATTAGAGTTGAATTTTTTTTTGTTCACTGGAGCACCCTTCACCGGAACAGACAAGCATATATTGTCAGTAATCATGATGGTTCAGCTCCATTCCCCTCAGTGCACAGAGCTGACACCTTTGCTGAGTCACTCACTGTGACAGGGCTCCCTTCACATTACTCATTTCCTTACACTTTCTGTTGCCTTTTCATTCTTCCCAATTGACGTCTGCATCATCACCTCCTCTAATCACCTTAGCTCTGTGAGATCCCCCTTGAATTCCTTAAAACTCTTCTTAGCATTCATAAAGCAAATCAGTATGTATGACTGGGAGATGACTCTGCCACCCTCACCCCTGCAGCACATGGCAGCAATTATGTCATTCCAAGCAGCCAGTGTAATCTTGAATACTTAATGCACAAAGTCCTGAAAAGGCATGTGAACAAGGGCTTGCACTTGAACAGAAGGAATTAAAAGGAGCAAAACTTTTGCAGAAGGGAGTGAGTCCACAGGAGAGGAGACAGATGTATCAAAGCAAGGGATACATCAATGTATGTATGAGCATTTGTCTGGGATGAGGAAATTCAGCTGAGAAAAAAGGGACTGCTCCTGAAAAGCAGCAACAGGTGGGCTGCCTGCACGGATCAAACTCATGGAAAGTCACTGGATGTCATTTCTTCTCTGCAGAAATCCAACTGAGGGAATACAGTGCTCCATCTGGCAGAGAAGGAGTGAAAGCTACAGAGGGGAAATTTTAACTGTGGCCAAGGCATACATCTAAACATAAAAAGCCTTTCATGAGAAAGATGAAATTTAATTTCTCCCTTCTCTTTTCTCCTTCCCATTTATTTTTTCCTTATTTTTTCTCATGGGAGTGATTTTCTTAATCATTACTGGCTGGTCAGAAAACAGTGAAATATCTAGAGCATTTCAATTTTATCCCTTAGGGTCATGCCATTGTGAAAGGCATTTTACTACTATGATGTGTAACTTTATTTTGTCATTTGTTCAGCTCTAATTGTGATATGGATCATATTTAATTTTTTAAATTTTCTCTTTTAATTTTTTTTGTACATGCTTGAGGTGAAATAAATGCTCCCCATTTGTCATTTCTTTATTTCTGCTCTGCAGTAGAATAAGAATTGGAGGATATCACATCCTCTCTAAGATGTCTTGATCATGCTTTTTTTTTTTCTTTGATGCATTCTGAATGTGCCCTTTCTTTTGTCATATGCAGTGCTTTCTTGCAGCAACTTTTAACAATTGTGATTGATTTCTTGGCTTTCTTTTTAACCACAGTCTAAAACTTTAATTTTCCAACTGCCACCATACTTCAGCTTCTGTATCTTGACATTTTCTCTAAAGATTTTTTAAATGATTCTCAAGAATCCATGGCTTGATAATTCTTCTCAATGTAACTTTATATACTTTATTTTAGCTGTATGTAATAATAAAGTATTGAAAAAGAAAGCCAAAACTTAATTCAGACTTCTTCATAAATATTGATTTAAATACTTTTGCCTTTCATGTTGCCAGAGACAATTGCCATTGCCATAAGCACAGAAAGCACATGCTTGGCTTCACCTGAAATAATAGTGCCATGTTTCTTATGCTTCATTCAGCTCCTTTTCCTTGAGGAAAACCTAGGGAAGGTGGAGGCACTGATCACCAAACTTTATGGTGTCACTGAGGTCACATTAGCACTGCATAACACCTTCCTGAGCTCAGCATGATAATATCAGCATGAGGATTTGAGGCAGCTACCCAGGCATCTGCATTTATGGAACCCAGGTGCAAACACCTGGGTGTGAGCAGGTGGCACTGCTGGGTGTGCCCCTCGTCCAGGGCACACGTGAGGAACCCCACCTCAGCAAGGCCCACTGCCTCTGAGTTACTCAGGAATTAAATCACCAGCATCCCTATGCAATACAGCCTTCTGTGTGGAGCAGACTTCTCAATTTACAGCAGAAGTCCAACATCAGAGGAAACCAGAAATAAAAACTCTGCCCAAGAAAATTCTGTGCCCAGCCAGCATTTCATTTTAGTGGTCAAGACAAAGTGTATTGTTCCTTGTCCTTCTGTTTTAGGTAGGGTAAAATAGCCATTTTTTTTCAGCATCAAGGATAGTTTAAAAAAAAACTGAGGTATTACATGAAAATCAGGAAACAGTTGAGAAGCTGGTGGCAAAGGACAGAAGCCACACAGCTTTCTCAGTAGAAATTTATGTGCCTGAGAGGAACAATCTCAGGGAAATTCTCACAGACAAGTCAAGAGTAAGTTTCCCCACAACCATGGGAAAGTTCATGATTTTTCCCTTTTTTCTTTGCTTTTTAAAAGGGACTGTGATAAAAATACGATGTTGTTATAGCCTGTTGGTTTCTCTCATCTTAATTCTCCTCCTGAATCCTTTTCCTGCAGTTTATTTGCATTTTGTGATAGTTCCTGTGAAACAGGATATTGATTTATTTTAATGCACAGCTTAAAAAGGCATGACAAGGAGATGGAGACAAAGAGAAGAAATTAAATATGTGAGATAACCCAACCATGCTTTGCAGATGTATAATTTTAAATTCAATGCACAAGTGCTGGTGATACACTGGACCATAAACCCCCAGAGTTCAATGTAGATTTTTGATAACAAAGGAGATATTGCTTCCCGACAGTAGTAAGAATGGTCTCAGGGGGCAGAGTATCTTCAGTGAGAAGCATCAGTTCCAGAAGAGATAATGGAATGTGGTGTTAGTTGGCTGAAGGAATACAACTGGAGCTTTGCCTGCTGCTCAGTTTGACTGAAATCCAAAGAGGTGGGTGCATTTAACCAGGTGAGAACTGCCATGAATGAGGTTAAGGCTGTAAAAATAGAGTGAAGGAATTAACTGCAGTTGGCAGGGGTGTCTGATGCATGTACAAATGGATCAATGTTCTTTCCTGTCTCTCTCCAATACCATATAAATCTCAATAGCTATTGGATGAATCAGCAGAAGAGAAGAACTGAAAAATCAGTTTCTCATTGACTCCCCAGGACTTAGTTCTTCTTTTTGCCTTTAGTGTTATTCAATACAGACTATTTTAAAATTAACTGGCAGTAAAATTCAATCCTTTTGGAAGTCTGAGCTTGGTTTCAAAGAAAAAAGGCTCATTTAAAAAAATATTTTCACATTCACTTTTCAGCAACTGGTTTTGAGACCGATCTGTCCTTGATATCCAGGTAGGGCAAACCCACTGTCAGACAAAAAAAGTTTATTAAACATTCCTTTCCCATAGAACTGTGAGCAATTAAAACGTATGTGCCTGTTGAAGCCTATAGTTAGGTTTTCTAACTGTGTAAAAGCTATTACTCATCAACCTCCTCTATGTTATGAACTTAGATGTGATTTTAAAATGGTTTCTTAGTATATTTTGGCTTTGAATACACTTCACCTGATGAAATTTACACCCCTAAATTCTTTAAAGTTCTATAGAAGCCCTTCCACAATTTACCTCTTTCTTATTTTCCAACAGAAGCAGTAAGATGGGCTTTTCTCTCCTCTTTCTGCCACGCAGCACCTCTGATCTCTGTCAGCAGAGGCAGAATTGCAGCCCATGCTGCTCCAGCCCTGAGAAGAGGAAGGTGCTCTCTGCTGATGAAATGGCCTGATCCTTCCTCTCCTCAGACAGGAAAAAGACATGAGATCTTTCTGGAGAGGAAAAAGAAAACTAATTTTGCTGTGGAGAAGTGGCAAAAATGTGAGCCCTAACCATGAATCCTTAGAAAAAGGCTAGAATCCAGACTCAGTTCTCTAATTGTAGGCACCATTGGACAAATCTGGATTTAAGGCAACCAGGGGAAATAAGGGGCTCCAGGTGACTCTGTCAACAGAGCTGTTAATAAATGATGACTTTGTGAGCCACAGGACACAGAGATGAGGAGCTGCCTGCTGCTCATCTGTGCTCTGCTGAGAGCAAAGAGCATTTGCACAGACCTTCTCTGGCACTTAGGAAGGAGAAAATTTGGGTTTCTGCTGAAAAATGAAATGCTTTCTTTCCAGATCAGCTGTTGATAGCACTCTGTTCCTAGCAATAAGAAAAAGAGGGTTTAAATATTGACAGTAATTCTTATGTTCTGAATGAGGAGTAAAGGGACACATTCTTTATTCTCTCTTTATCCTTTCCTACCCAAATTTTGCTTTTCTTCACTGTGCTTCTGTCCATTTAAGAAGCAAGGAAAATTAATATTTCTGCAGTTGAAGCAATAGGCTGTCCCTGATTTAGTACACATTTATAAATTGTCTATTTAGTTTTATCTCCTTGCTTTCCTAATTCTCCATTTTGTTTGATCTGCAGCACACAGGAGGCTGGTAGGATTACAGGAAGAAAATGAGCTGCGTAATGCAACCTGTGGAGGGTGTGGCAAAAGGAGACTGGCTGGCAAATAGATCCAAAGGGATTATTTTAAAGTCATCTTTTCTAAAGCTCTATTTTAATGGTATTAGAGAGATATCTGATACATATTTGATTTCAGCAACCTTTTAGAGACCCTTGCCTGCCTATGATAACTCTGTGCTCTAAAGTATGCTGCAGCTATGACATTTGTTTTATTTCAGGGTAAATTCCATAGGAAAGTAGGATATTTTAGAGCTGTGAAAAGATGTCAAGAAATCAGAAAATACTGATCATAAGGCTTTATAAATATCCCCTTTCTTTTTTTTTCTTTTTACTCATCATTGCAGCCTACAGTTGCAATATCTAAGGAAGTGCTGAACTTTATCTTATACATGAGGCTCACGTTTTACCAGAATTTATGCTTCTTTTAAATCTACGGCAATCTCATCAGCATAATTTATGTTTCAATATAATTATTTTAATTTACTACAGACTCTAGTTATATTTAAATTGACTTAGATATCTTGGTTGAGATCTTGACTCTGGTGAAGACAGAGAGAAAATTACAATCCCTTGATTTCCCAGCTCTCTCAGTAATGCTTTAATAGTCTCAGCACTGACTCAGGCATTTTTTCTCAGCTTTCCTCATGCTCTGCATACAGCTAAAAGATGAAGTGTGGTGCCCCACTGGACAGCTCTCCATGAAGGGCTTGTGCTGCTGGATAGGTCCTCATGATTGCAGTTTGTGGGGACACATAAGGCAAAGCTTCTGACTAGGCATTTGGCAAGGCCCTGAAGTTGTTGCTGCCTTTGTTAACTTTGCCACTTCTTTGGATTCAGATGTTTGTTTCTGCAACATGGAAGTTTTCCTAAAGTTGCCATTGATTTACATTGAGATCCAAGGAAAACTGTTTTAGGAGTATTTGAAGGTGACCTAACTCCAGCCATTCCAACAGGAAGATAACACATCCCTGTCAATCCAGCCAAGCCCAGCCCTTATGCCTTTTTAGACAGCAGGCTGGTCCAGGTAAGGGATTTCCAAAGGATTTCCCACTAAGAATGTCTGTGGGAACACCAAACAAGAACTCAAACTGACTGCAATTAGTTCTGTGTTAAATATTAATTGATGGATTTGGCAACCAGATAAGGGTCTTACACCTATTTCACACAAAGAAAAGGATCCAGGTAACTCAGAGGAATACTTTTGTTTCTCTCCTTTCTCTTCTCTTTATACTGTTTGGCTAAATAATATGAGATTGTGGGGACAGGAGAATAAGTGTTTCACAGAGAATTACAATATTATTATGCAAAACCAGAGACAAAACAACCCCATTTATTTATTTAAATTTTAGTCTTCTGTGTTTTTACGCAAGACTGAACTCAAGAGTTGAAACAAGTGGTCTCAGAACAATGCCCCTAATTTACTTTACAAATGAGACACAAGAGCCCCAGCCCAGAGACAAAACAGGAGATAGGCTGAGGGGAGGTTTCACTGTAATTAGTTATGCTTAATGTACTTCCAAATTTAGTGTGGGGTTCAGCTCTTCCAGTTCACCTTAAAAAGGTAATGGGGACCTGCTAAGCTGCCAGAAAAGATTTGGCTCTGGCACTGAGGGGGCCCCAGTGCAGATTTACTCATATCATTAGAAAAGCCATTTCCTTTTACGTGTGAGCCTAATGAAAGTACACTTAATTTGTAATTTTGTATAATTATAGATCTTGATGAGACAGATGAATGTGAATTCAGTATCAGCTCGTGAGTTCATCATTTCTTGTACCATCCATTTCTCAATTATCTCTAATGGTTGTCTTCAAGAGATTTATATCTTGTCATTTTCCTCCTAACTCACGCAACATATCCTTGCAGATCTGTACCAGTGATTTGTCCCAAGGAGACCAATTTGTGACCCACATCAAGTTTCTGAAAGTTATGCTTCTAAAATACTTCCAGACTATCTCAAATAGATAGAGGAGAGCCATCCTTCCAGCTCATGGTATTCCCACTGTTCGCTTTCCACTTCCAGAACAACAGCCAGGTACTCCAAGACTGAAGTCTTCTCATTCTCATTTCCATCCCCTTCCCTTCCCTTCTTTGAAACCTTGCTCAACAACAAATTAAACCTCAATAATATAGATAATTGTTTCTTCACACTTCTTTATATATATATATATATAAATACAATTTCCTAAATGTCCTGTGGTATTTTCCAGGTCTCAGTTTTCTCTTTTTAACATTCCTGTTTTCTCTCACAGTTCAATGGCAAAGTGACCTCCACCCTGGGTTCTGGGCTGTATATCACAGCAGCCTTTTGGGTCTTTCCTTGCTCCTCTTATTCATGGTAATCTTTTCCTCATGGTAATTTTTATTTTATTTTTAACCACCTCATCTACTCCCAGAGGTGAGACTTATAAGAGAACTATAAGGCCAAGCAGTAAAAGCAAACATGAGGCATCATGGAGAGGGGCTCCGTGCATTTCACAGTTTGTTGCTGAATTTGTTCAGAATTTGTTCTTCACAGAAGGACATGTATCTGAGAAAAAACATGTTCTGGACAAAGACCTGCAGTTACTCTTCCACAACTCTCCTATTATGAAAGCAGCTATCTGAATAATTCATATATAAATAAAATTTTCAAAAATCCCACATTTCTCACCTCTCTTTCATCTTTTACATGGTCATCTCCCAACATTTGGGGCAAGGAAAAATTTCCATTTTGCAGTATGGAAAAAGGAAGCCCACATATTAGGTGGTTTTTCTGCACTCATTCATCTTGCTGACTTTCATCTTGAAAGACTTCAGGATTAACTGAGAACATTTCTTTTTATTTTTTTCCTACTGAGGTGATGGAAGCAACAGCCTTAGTAGAAACAAATTCTTTTCCATCAGAAGGAGAAGGGTTCATAACACAGCTCTGTTTATCATCCTCCAAAATAAGAAATACTGCAGCTGCTTGGTCTGCCACTTTGAAATGTTCAGAACCAGTCATGCTTTGTCATTACAACACCCACCATTATCTGCTAGACCAGGAAAGTATTTCAGTGCTCTCATGATAAATATTTTGGTTATGAGTACTGTTCATTTTGTCCTGTATGATGCAATTGAGTTCCCTTAAACATCCATAAATTGTCAGGTACTACAGATATTTATCAGCATCCTAGCTGTTGATAGAAATGCTTGGGAAATTGTTTCCCTAAATCTAATAAACATAGTTTTATGAAACACCTGGATGAGTGCTGTTTAGAGGTGTGCAGATTTAAACAGGTGAAAAGGCAGAAAATAAGTGTAAGGCAGATTCTATCTTAGAGTGCAAGAAAAGATCGAGGTGACTTTCCATCACCCACTGATCAATCCTCACAGTATTGCAAATGCTGAAGTAGTTTTGTTCAGTTTTATGAGCAATGAGCTGGTTACTCAACTTTACAAAAGGCTGAGCAAACCTAAGGAGGGAGCAGGCAGAACTTTTTCACAGGACTGGCCTTGCCTTGTCTGAGAGAAATGGTGATTGATGTAAGAGTAGCCCCACACAAAAACCCAGAGCATCACTCCACATTTCCAGCAGCTCCTGGGAAAGAAGGTTTCCCATTCTACTTAAGAACAAGGCAGAAATGATGGTTCTCAGGCTCATAGGACAAAAGGATTACCCCAAGGGCTCTCATAACTTAACTTTATTGCTAAATGTGTCCATGTTTGGATGGTATTTAGAGAAAGTTCTCATGAGAAGAAATTGAGAGCCCTTCAGTGCTGGATTATCACACATTAACCTGGGTGGGATCTTGCCCTTGACAATGAATGTAAACTTGCAAGTGGGCAAAGGCCTGGCATCACACACACCTGCCACAGAAGTCTGGTGTAGGTGATTTCTAGCTTCAGATGTCTTAATTGAAAAATGCTTAGTTGAGAAATGAGGCATAGTTCAGAGAGATACAAGTACTGATCATAAGTATGGCTACATAAACTAATAATTACCAGAACAACAACCAAAAAAAAAAATATAAAGCGAAACAGTATGAATTTTGAATGAAGTTTTCATTACAAGGTAGAACATAAATATCAATATAGTTTTTGAAAAAAAGGTATTTACTGAAGTGTTTCTTAGCTTAGTACTAATTCTTGGATATACCTGGCTAAAAACTTATCATGGAAAACATTTTCAAAGAGAACAAAACTTGAGCTTGGGTCCATCATTACTACATTTCCACGATTCTTCTTCGGGCAATCCAATCAACCCCCTCCCTCCAGCACATCATCTGCTCATATTCTCCACTACAACCCTGATGATCAAATAGCAGCAGATAAGGGAAAAAAATCTCAAATAATTGTTAAAAGAGGTGGTGTAGTTCTTGAGAGTTGCTCAGGCACTAACAGCAGTACACAAGTCTAGATTTGGGAGCTGGACAAATGGCCAGCTTCCAAGTGATGTCTCACTCCTGCAGTAAAATAGCTGCATACTTGAAGAAACAGAATGAGAAGTGATTTTTCCCTTGAACTGAGAGAAGAGCTACTCAAGGAATAAGAAGATCAGCAGAACAAAGACATTCCATGAATCACAATTTCCTCTGCTTTATTTTCCTTTTTCCATTTATAGAGTGAAATTATCAAGCATGCAGATAGCTTACCTATGTAATGTTTCATTTCATAGGGTTTTTGAGAGAAGGCAATAGAGGAAAAATACTATAATCATACCTTGCCTGTCATATCATAAGCACACTGTAACCTGGAAGAAAGGGGAGCAAAAACTGAAATGTTTAGAAGATTACAATGCATGGGTGTGCAGGTACAAAAGAAACTGTTGGCTAAGAAGTGATCTTGTTCACTTTTCTTTGTTAAAATGTGGTGGAGACAAGGGGACTTCTAAGTAAAGCAGCAGCAATAATCCTCACACCTCCCCCAGCTGCCACAAGCTTTTCCAGCCATTTGCACAGCAGGAATTTCTTCTGGATTTTCTGACCTCCCCACAGAGCTCATCATATGGATTTCCCTTGTTTTACATAGCTTTGTTTTAGCCTTATGTGCTGTGTTCCACTGGCACACAGTAGCAGTTTAGACTATAATAAGGTGTTAGTTTCTGCTTGTTTCCATCCCTGCTGTAGTCATTGGTGGGGATAATTACTGTG
This sequence comes from Anomalospiza imberbis, assembly GCF_031753505.1. Classification (NCBI taxonomy): domain Eukaryota; kingdom Metazoa; phylum Chordata; class Aves; order Passeriformes; family Viduidae; genus Anomalospiza; species Anomalospiza imberbis. The sequence continues at coordinate 7,850,579 of NC_089688.1, read as the reverse complement.
TTCCTTTCTCTGTCCCCCTTTCCTTTGAAAGCCCGTTGTTCCAACGTCTGGCAATGAAGGAAACACTCGGGACTGCCAACATCATCTCCATTTCCCCGTTGCACTGCTCTGACTCTGTTTCCAGAAGCTGCTTATTCAATCTCTCAGCTGCCCAGGGAAGAAGTTGGAGAGCAGAGGGAGGGATTTGGGAACCACAGGAACTCTCTCTGGAGAGGCAGAACTTGTTGGGTCATTTGGCCCCATTTTGTGGGAAGTCTCCCTACTTCCAGCGACTTGGGTTTCACACTGTTCTGTAACTTTATACTTCAAACTTTAAACCTTCCTCAGGAAAATGCTGGGGAGCTATTTGAGTTGTCTTTACTTAATTTCTTTAGTCAAGGCTTTAGGAAGGAAGAGAAAACCACCAAAGGTTATTTGCATCAGCTGACTCAGTTGATCAATCCCATTTTGACATGATAGCTCTCTTTGCTTTGAATCACACTCCTACTCCTTACTTTTCCCCTTCCTTACTTATATAGTGCTTGGGTTTTTCTCTTTCAGTATGGTACCAGAAAGTGGAAAAAAAAAAAAAAAACAAAACCTTTTAAAAGCACAGTATAAAAAGGATCAGATACAAAAGTCACATCTGACAAGAGATATGACATCATCACTATCCTGTCTTTCTCTTGAAACAGTGGGCTCTGGAAAAAGCCCTCAAGCCCAATATTACTTTAAACTTTTTTAATCCCAACCTGCTTTAGCACTGATCTGACAAAATATTCTGCTAGTGCTGAACTGAGTATTACTGAATGATTGATTGGCAGATTTCTGCTGTCTGAGATAGAGTGGCTGCTGCTCAGCCTGTGCGCCTTTGACTGAAGAGGCACCAATGAATTTAAAGATGCTTTGCTGTCCAAAGAGCCTCTTTATTGCCCTGCAGCTCTTCTGACACTTCAGAAATACAAAGTCGAGTTTCCCCTCTGCCTTTTCACTATTTGGGATAAATGTTTTGTTGCATTTTGGCTGCACAAAGGATTGCAGTTCAAAAGTAGCACCAACTCTGTTGCATGGCAGACAGCTGCTAATCCAGAGCCTTGGGCACTGGTGGCCCAGAGCTCAAAAATAGGGAAGGTTGGGATGGCAATGGGAGTGAAGCTGGATTGAAGATAGATGATTTACACCTCAAATATTGCTCTACTTTCATCTCTTTTCTTCCACATAAACTATAATGACCCCAAAGACAGGAGACATGAAGATCACCTACGGCACTTCAGAAGATCTACTTTCTTTCCTCAAGAAGAGCAATTGAAAAGGATGCTTGAGATTCATAGAGACTTTCTTCAAGTCCATTTCCCAAATGACAGCTGCTGAATTTGTGCCAGAATGGTTAATAGATTTAGCAGTGAAGCACATATGAAGAGGTGGAAACTGAGCTTTTCTGGATTCAGACTAATGCAGGCCCTTCTTTATGAATTGGACCATTTAGCTTCTGTGTACCCCCTCCAGAAGCAAAGTATCCTAAAAGAAGTTTTTCAGTGCTGAGATTATTAATTTATGACTAGCACCCCTCATGTCATAAGCTATCAGCTACTATTTAAATGTTCTTTAAGTAAATATATATTCCACTCATACGTATTCAAATTTTGCTAACACAGAGCTGCTGTCACAGTGGTTAGCTCATCCATTATTTACATTATTAACAATAAAAAATATTATTCTTCAGCTTCAGCATAGCCTGCATTTAAGTATTTTTAAAAGTTTGACAAACGTTAACCCTTACACAACTCCAAGTCTGGAAAATTTTATCATACCTGTGAAGAATGTGAATGCCAAATATAATCATTTCTTCACAAGTTTCTCACTGAGATATCAGATATTTTTTCTAGCTTATTGTCCTTCCTGATAACCATTACCTTTTCTTGACTTTCAAGAAGCAATGAAAAACTGGAGGTTGAAAATACAAACCAACCTTGTTCATGTGTGGCAGAATAAAAGGAAAATCTAAGTGAGGCAAACTACTGCTGGACTGGAGCTTGGCAAGCAACAGAGGATTGTCACTCTTCTGTCCCATGACAATACTTTTATTTTCAAATGTCTTTATCAGATACAGCACTGAGAAACAACACAGTGTGTGCAGGCAGGCTAATTAGTTCATTAGTGAGACTGATCATTACATCAGTACAGTACCCAAGCCTCTGCTGTTATCCACCCAAGAAACTCAGTTACCTGATTTTTTTTTTTTTTTGTTTGTTTTTTTTTTTTTAAGATATGGCTTTCACCTTTGACCTCATACTTGATAAGTCACATTTTAGAGACCACTGGTAAAGACAGAAAAAGATTATACAGTGTTGATTCATGTACTTAGTAATGTTAATGGTCTTTTCAGGAATTGGGAAGAGAGATTAGAAACAAAAGAAAATTTCCAAATAATGGTTTATGCTGCCATGTTTTCATAATTGGAAAAACCCCATAATTTTTCAATTAAATTTTTCCTTGAAAAAACACGGCTGGACATCTTGTTTTGCACCAACTCCAGCTGCAGTTTATTGCTCTCTGCTCACTGTCTGATAATATTTTTGGTTGCAGGCTGTCAAGTTAGGCCTTTTTACTTCTTTTCTCACATTTAATGGAAATACACAATTCTTTGCTGTTTTATTCTCCTCTGGCTTTAGTTCTGTGCCACCTTTGCACAGGTACTTCACCCCCTGGCACCCCAAACAGACTTATGACAGGCTGCAGCACCCTGCGATGCAAACCGATCAGCGGTATCAGACTTAAATCTATTTTTTCTTTACTTTTTCTTTTATTTTGTTAAAAAATCTTTTTCAAGGGAATGTCTGTATTCCCACCTAGGCCATTTCAATGTTGAGCTCTGAGGACCTACGGTCCTTTACAGCCTGCTCAGAAAAAAAACCACACAGGGCCAAGAAACATGATTAGAATGTTCAACCACAAAAAAGATTTTGATATAAATATTTGCAAAAGACCAGAGCCAGAAAACTGAAAGAGAACAGGATATAAAAGAAATGACTTAACTTTAAAACTATGTTTCAATAAAATAAAACTCTGGTTGAACACCGTGTTGGAATGCTGAGGTGCTGTGATAAATGGAGGACTCAGTTCTGTTTCACCTGCAGGAAAGGGAAACAAATTCTTTCTAATGCACTTCATTAAAGTGCTGATTTTGACTTTTTGCCTATGACGGGGCAATCTGTAAGAGAAAGTAATAAGGGAGTGAAGCTTTGAATTTTAATCTCTCTCTTCCTCTTCTTTTCCCTTCATGTTTTTCTCCCCTCCCTTGGATAACATAGAATTGGATGACTGTGACGGGAGCACATACAAAATCAAAAGGCTTGTACAAAATAAAAAGGCTTAGCCTTGCCTGCTTCTTTATTTACCCATGTAACTCTCTGCATAAAAGCCTCACTAGAAGCAAGAACACGTTGTTTGAGAATACCAATGGTGTAGATATGTGACTCCTCCAGAAAACTGACTTGAATTGATGATCTTCAGTCATTGTATAGGAAAACCAATTTGAAATAGATTTCAAATTAAACTCATTACACTTGGTGTAATTTCCTGATGTCTATTTCTTAGTGGCTCATGCTTTGTATTAGAGGTATAATGTCCCATAGAAGTGGTCTCTACTGGATTCAGAACAAAATGAAGTGAGAAATATCTTCCAAATTGTGTGTTCAGCAGGATATTCAAATTGAAAGAATTGATTTTTTCCCATTCAAGCATCAAGCTCAAAGCAAATCTAAGAAGACTGTTTCTGTAAAACAACCTACCAAATAAACCAACAAAAAAAAACCCTGATGATTCTGGATAGAAAAAACTTCATTGACATCAATAATACTCAAATCTAAGATCACTGTCTTGGGACTTCAGCACAGCAATGGGGTGTTGTGGCAGAAGTAAAGAAAACAAAAGTGTGTGAAAGGGGATTCCAGGATCTCACAGTCTTAGCTTAGCCAACGACTTGATGTACAGCCTTGGATAAATCACTTGTCTGATTACACCTCAGGAAATCAGCTGGAAAACAAGCATAAAAGCCTGGCCACTCTGACAAGCTGCTGACAAACTGAGACCTGCTCCTGCGACAGGACAGGCATTTCTTTAGATGGAGGATTGCCTAACAGGTACCTTGTGGAGGAAGGGGAAGAACAACCCAACATGACAGATGTAAAATGCACCCGTAACTTTTACTGCATAAAAGGTTGAAGTTCCTGCACATTTAAATTAAACAGTACAGAGGATAAGACAGCAAAAGATGATTTTCTAACTTATATTTTTCAAATCTTACAAAATAATAATTAGATTTAAGTGATTGGTAAAGAGTTGAAAATTAATTTGAATTTATCCCAATGTGTTCCTCCATACTAAATGTCATAGTCTGTATGTAGATCAAAATGTGCATGGGATGGACACAAGAAGTGAATATGAATCACCTGTCACAGGAAGCCTTGCCTCCTGTTTTACCCAATTCACACTTCACTGACCTTGCAGGCTTGATCACCCTTCTTATGAATGAAATATTAATCTTTGAAAAGAGCTGGGGAGCTGAAAGAAGAGGAAAGGATAAAATTGTTGCTATGGCTGACTAGCTGCTAAGAGGTTTGGGAGGTGGTGTTGGTTTTTTTTTTTGTTTTTGTTTTTGTTTTTTTTTTTAATTTCAAGTTTTGGAAAACTCAAAATAAAGAATATACTCATCTATGTAGGTGAGTATATAAGAGATTTAAACATAATAAACACTGTGTTCCTGATGACTCCTTAAACACTGATACTTTGTTAAGCTCTGCTTCTCAGAGCAAGCTTGTGTATGCAACTTGGCAGTTGCTAAGGTAACAATCATTTGGGGGAAACAGGAGAGTTAAAGAGACTTATAAAAGCTACATAAAATTGACATGAAATGGCAATGGCTTCTCTAGGCTTACAGCGACGGCCTAGGTGTTCATGAACGCACATATCTAACACAAATGTTTCCATTTCTGAGGAATTACCTGGTTATGTTCTTGTTTAAAAAGATGAATGGCAGTGCCACTTGTACTTGTTGAAGAACCCCTAACACCCCTAACTGCCTTCCCATGAAAAAAATACAGGCTGCTTTTACTAATGGAGATATTCTGCAGCTGCTTCAGTCAGCAATAGGTAATAAAGGGTGCTCCTATTTCAAGTAAAATTGTAACTGGAGGATGATTCCCTGATGTCAAGAAATCATCCCTTCACCTCAGAAATATTTTCTTTATATAGGACACCTGCATCACTTTTTTGGCACGTGTGAGACATGTGGTGCTGTAGATGATGCTAACTTGGAGCTGAGTAAAACATCAAATTTTCCTTTTAAAAAAAGAGAGGAAACTCCACTGCAGGTCTTGCTAACACTTTCTAACAGGAAACAACTCATCATAGTGGGAGCATTTGGGGTGACTGCTCAGCACCGACTTCTCAAAGGCTCAGTCATCATTTTCTGATAGGAAAGCAGAAAACAAGGGTGGTCACAGCCACATAAAAAACTCAAATCAAATAGAAGAACAGATGCTGGCAGCATACAAACTAGGAAAATAATAAAACACTCCAAAATAGTGCAAATCTCTGTCTGCCATTTAAAAATAAACATGTAAAAAGGCCTAGATTTCTCTAAGAGTCACTTATCAGTTCTGTGACAAGAGTGAAGGAAAAGATAGGACTAGAAACCAAGGTGATTCTTCTAGCAAAAACCCACCACCCAGAGAAGGAATCCAAGGTATTGAGACAGCTCAACAAGATGCCTTAAGAGAGGCATGATAAATTCCAGGAACAAGGTTCACTGTGTGCTTTCAGCAGCTCTCAGACTTAAGTTGAAATGGAGTCAGAATTTTCACACTGGTGAAAGATATCTTGCATGTGTTTCAATTTCAGGAATAGCAGAGGGAAAATGCAAGTCCTTTAGGCTAAACACTTTCCAGATGTAAGACTGAACTTGTCCATAATAATAAGCATTACACTATTTTGTAAATGACTTTGAACCTGTGTCTATCTGCAGGGTAGGAGAAAAAAAAGAAATAAAAAAGAACTAGGCAACTTTCAGCATAGAAAGATGGTCATAGCTAAAAAAAGCCTCTGTGAATCCAACTTGTACCCTGACTATCCTAGGGGAATCAAGTTGTGTCTAGTGTTGTCTATCTTGATTCCCTGCCTGCCTGTCTGTGCTCTCAAATAGTGATTTCTAGAATGCTAGTCCCACTGGCAGGCTCTGGCTGGGGCTGCCAGGGAGCCAAGTGAGCAGCTCTGCTGTCTGCAGCAGGGATTGTGCCCAGCACAGGGAGGAGGTCACGGCGGAGGGGAGGGAATGGAAGGGTGCTGCCCACTCTGCCCGGGGAAGGAGGAACCAAAACTCCATTTTCTTTAGTGTTCCCTCCCTCTGGCACTCAGAGCACCAGTGATGTACTTTCTGGAGAGAGGCTTCAGCAGTGCCAGCTTTCAGGCACTCAGCAGGTTGCCAGAGGGAAGTGGTTTGGAGATGCAGCTGGAAAGATCTGCCCTGCTCTTTTTGTCCAAGTTCATGTTTTTAACCTTACAAACTAGAAAGGCTGGGCTTTTCCTTGTGTTTATGTGAATTAGGCATTTGCCTCATGAAAACACAAGCACCATTGGCACAAAGAAACCTATCTTCTCCCACTGGCATTTCCTCCATGAGAGAGTTTTGTCTTTACTAGGTACCGTGTTCAGTTCTCCTGCAAGGCTTTTCCTGTTTAGGAGAGAAGCCCGGGGTACTGCATTAAACATCTGATTTCATTCCCCACAGGGTCTCTCTCTCCAAGAAAAAAAAAAAAAGAATGTATGTGTGCACATGGGGCAAAATATTCATCTGTGATGCATTGATGAGTTTATAACCACATGGTAAATCTGAGCGGACAAAAGCTGTCATTCAGTACTCCTGCTTTGTCAATCATTTTCTACATTAAATTTTAGTACCATTCTTGTCCACAAAAAGAAAAATTATGGGGACCATTCATACTTTCTCAACATCACGAGAGGGGAAATTGTATCAGGAGAGGGGAAATCTAGGACACGAGCCAGTGCTCCAGAAGGATTTCACTGTATGAATTTACTGGTGTGCAAAAGAATAAAAAACACCTAGTTAAAAGTCAGTGATATTAAACTTAAATCAGCTGACTAAAATCTGCAAGACAGATCACTATTACAAGACTAATTTAGCAGTACAAGTAAGCTGACAGCAGCAGACAGACATCACAACAAGCCTGGGACACAGAGTCCTCATGATATCTTAGGTTTGGTCCAGGATATGGCCTGGCAGTTCCCCACCCTCTTAATGATCTCTGAGTCACCATAATCCAATCCAAGTAACTCATTAAAACAGCACTTGGAGAAGGCCAGTGTGCCCCAAACCACCTGCAGACGGGAATTTCTTCAGGCCAAATCAATGTGATCCAGTGAAGTGTGTGCTGGCAGTCTGAGGAGGGACTTTCAAAACTTGCCTACCTTGGATAATCTTTTCAAACCTAGAGCTACTTCTTTGGCATGAGCAATAAATAGTTGAGAGTGATTTCACTGTAATCTGAACATGTGCCAAATTTTATTTTTGGGACAAATGGGTGAATGGCAAGAAGAAAGAGTCACACAGTACAACAGTAATTTAGCATTATTTACGTAACTAACAAAGCTTTTTTGAGGTTTTGCAGTGGTACCTTAAGGGAAAAGTCTACTAGCTGCATTCTGTTGTATTTGAAATCTCTCTGTTGACTTAAATGGAATTTCTCTTCCATGAGACAAGCAGAAATAAGTGTCCTTCTGAAGGAAGAGATGCATTTGTCTCCTAGCCAGGAACAAGTAAATCAATGTTCAAACATCCAGAGTGCCAGGGGAAATAAAGGGTTAGCTGGGCTGAAGGGCCTCAGGGCTGCTGGGCATCCTTTCGGCAGGACTGGTTTTTACACCAACATTTGGCAGCTTCACTCTATTTTATGGTGAAAAAATGGACCCCTATGATACCTCTGGTAGGAGCACAGTGCATGGAAAGAAATGAATCCTGTGCTAAATTCAACCTGAGCCTCTGGCAAGCCAGCCTGACCCTCTTGAAATTATTGAATTCACTAATGGGATCTCTCTCTGGGAGGAAGGAGATAAATATCCAGACCATTTATCCCAATCAGATTATTAAACATTTAAAAATGACATTAAAGGGGACGATGCACAGACTAATGCCCATATCAGAGCTGGCAGCCCCAAAGGGTGTTAGCAGCCCAAATTGCTAGAGCCTCAGTCTGGAGGTGCTAATCACAGAGCTGGGCTGGGTGTCTGGTGAAAATGAGCATCCATCGCCTCAGGCCTTGGGGCTGCAGTTTGACTGTTTAACACCACAGTAAAGCAGTCAAACAGAAAAAGCAAACCAATATTCAGGAGAGCTCTGCACAAAAGCTCAGATCCTTGAAACAATCACTTTGTTATGCTGCCATCCTTATTTTTAGCAGATTTTGATAGGATAGACTTTTCCTTTTTGTCTCAGCCTGGTGACAGTTAATTAAATAAACATTTCACTGGATCCTTATTCATATTTTATATGATGAAATGATTCAAAGGAAAAACTTGTTTAAACTGCAGTGGGTAGATGGGTGTGGGGGGTGGAAGCCCTTAGATAAATAATCACATCATTTTGTGTATCACTTAGTGTTTTTCATCATCTCTTCAGCTGCCTCTGATATTTCTTCTCTAGTTGTCCATTCTGTTTGTTTTGTTAAGGTGACACATGAACAAATCAATCTGTCTGCTACTCTCAGCAGCTAAGCCCTATGCATCTGTGTTTCTGAAAGCTGAGGAAAAAAGAAGGGGACAGAAAATAAATTCCTTGTAGATTGCAGGAAGAAGATGTGTTCCTTTTTTTTCTGGCAATTCAGTTAAACCCCGAAGGGCCATTCATTAGGTTTTGATATTGGATTTTGGACCAGAAAGGCTACTAATTGGAAGCACCAAATGCTGTATGATCACTTATGTGCCTTGATCTCAAAAGGGAAATCAAATATATCCTTAGAAATAAATACAAGAAGACACATTCATTTCACCTCTGAGGATAACCACCCACGTATTCTGTGCAGCTCTGCTGAGTAACTTAAAGGCCATCAGGAGGCTGAAGCAGAACTGGAACTTTTCTCAAGCCTTTATGACCCAAACCCTAAAGAAAGGAGTGAATGAGACTGTCTGTGTAGCAGGAGTGGGTAGGAAGGTGTTCTCAGTAATTGTCTTCCCCTCTTCATGAAGAACCAGAACAGACCCTGTCTAATTGGCTGCCTCTAATGCTGTGGCTACTAGATAAAAAAAGCAGGAAAGAAAACGTTATTCCAAGTAATGACTCAATTGCAGTTATGTGACTTTTATCCCACACCCCAGAGAAACCTGAGTTTTGACATTTGATGTGGCTGGAAATGGGGAGTGCAGCAGGGAATCCCTGATGAGGACAGCAGCTAGTGAGAGTGGGTTAGCATTTCCTGGACACCAGAGGCTTTTTTCCTGTGCAGAAAATTTTGATTCTTGTTTGTATTTATAAATAATTTAAGTGTATATTAATTAGCAATAACGTGGCAGGCAGCAGAGAAAAATCTGTGTGACAAAAATGGCAAAAAAAGCATTGGATTTCAATGATGAGGTAAATGATACTTTCAAAGACTCAAAGATTTTAAGCACAGGATAAACTTTAGTCAGTTTGTTCTAGAAAATTTAGGCCATCAAACTTTATACAGTCGTTTCTGTAATGAGCTTAATAACTTAAAGATAAACTAAAGCATTTATTTTACAGAAAGGCCAATCTTACAGCTGAGAGAAAATTTACTGCATCACTTGGAAAGTTCTGCAATTACAATTATCCTCATTATAAAAATGTGTTCCTCCTCATTATTTAGGTGCTGTTGTTGAAAGCTTAATGGTTCACACTCATTTATATGGGAAAAAAAATAAACAGTTTATTATGAAGTATGGAACTACGGCATAATGTTCTCAAAAATTAGTTCAATTTTAATGAGGCTGCAGAAAAAGTAAGTTATGTGTTCATTTTTGTTCTGGCTAGGTGCTGGAACGCAGCTGTAAGGGCTGCTCCAACCCAAGCAGACAGGCTGAATCCTCACACAAAACCCTGCTCTCTCAGGAGACAACGATCAAATTTTCATTAAGACCTTTGAATCTTTCTGTTGAAATCCTTGGGCTATAGGCAGATCCAAAACAACCTACTTTTAAACCAAGTTTTTTACCTTGGGGGACTTATTTGATCTGAAACACTGCTGCTTTTCAATTTCTAAGCTGACCAAAAACTATGCATTTGAAATATACCTTGGGCTTTTGAGTTCACATACAGAAGCACTTGAAAATGCAAGTGTAACTCTATATTATTTTCCTAGAGGATTGTGGCAGGAAAAGTTTATAAATTAAGGACAGACCCTGAATTTCCACAAAATTTCCATTCACTTTTCATGTGAACCTTTTTAAATTGTCAATATTTACCTGGCAAGAGCAATTTTACACAGTGCCAAAAATGAAAATGGAAACATAACTTATAATTGCAGCAAAACAAAATGGCTTTCATGACACTGGATTGAAAAAAAAACCAAAAATATAAAACAGATTGAGGCTAAGCCAACATTTTGTTTCAGTGCTTCACTTCATATAAATAAATCTGTGCCAGAGGAATAAGATTGCTTACCATCACTGGAAGCTGAACAGATGCTCATTTTTTTGTGATTCTCTGTCCATCTCTGTGGAACCTAAATTTCATGCTGAAACTAAAACCTGCTACTGATAAGTCCTTCTTGCCACTATCCACTTCCCAAGGCTGTTTTGCACTTGGAGTAAAGTGTCTTCGATTAATGCATGGAAATATAGTCTTCTGGTTTTCTCAGATTATTTTCTATTTCTGCTTTGTGACTTTACTCCCAGCTGAAGTTGTCGCAGGGACAGTTAAACTTCAGCATCATTCCTCTGGTTTTAAGTTGCTGAAATAACCATCTATTCAAGATTTGCAGTAAAAGGGAAATGCCAAGAACACTTTTGACCTCAGAGATGCACTTCTGTGCCCCTGGACTTTTTTTAAGCAGTTCCTTGTAGTCTGGGAGGAAAAGTGGGAGAGATGTTTGTGAATAGCAGAGAACCTGCAACTCCTGCAATTCATGCTTTAACAAAAACCGTGTCATGTGCAAGGTTTAACCTGAATGAATTCTTGCAGCTGACCCTGGGTATGTTTTCCTTACACCCCCCTATAACATAAGGGACTGATCAAGGTAAGTCAAGAGTCAACATTGAGTCAGATTCCAAACCAAAAGGGCAAAGCAACAAATTGCCATTGAACAGGTAGTGAGTGGGACACATAGCATGCTGTCCTGAGTATTGTAACGACTAGAAAAGCATCCCAAATCTAAAACCCTGGCAAAGTTGTATCAAATTTAGCTTTTCTTTCATTTCCACCAGTGTTTTTTTCCATTTTCTTTTGCTATATAAAATACAATCCAACAGTGAGCTTGCAAAAACCATGGATGTCAGTTATAGATTTTTTTCCTTTCCTTGTTCTGGGACACACAGAGATTCCTCTCAGCTTTCCCTTTCCTCCCAAAATAAAGTCAAGAAATAAGATCATACTCAAGATTAATTCTTCATAGACAGAGGTGAAAATTATATGCTTCAAATTAAAATCTCCTGCATATTATATCAATCATATAAGATGAGAAAACAGGTTCACGGTTTGAATTTTTTTGTTACAGTGGAAACTGAGGCTCCATTTAAAGGTTTTTTGAAAATGCAAAGAAAAAATATTAGGGTTTTTTTGTGTTTTGTTTTGACAAAAGTTATGTTCCAAATTTCAAGACAGCAGCTCACTCATAGAACCATCTGTAAGTTCTAAAGATTTCCTTAAAGCTTTAGGCGTAAGTTATACCTCAGCAAAGGTCAGCTTTCCCTTTTAGACTATTGAGAAGGTTAATTTGACCAGACGAATCCAGACTTCACCCTGAAACTCAGCTGACATTTTTAGATGAAAAGTGAGTGATGGTAGTGAGGGAAAGAAATCAGTCTCAGCTGCTTCTGTTCTATCACCAGGGAGAGCAGAGCTGCAAGCATGAAAACCCCAAACTCCTCAATTACTATGCCCATATGAGAGTTGGATCCTGGGGCTCAACAGCTTCAAAGGATTTGTTTTTCACACTGTTTTCAGTAACAGTACAGTATAGATTTCAGTAGCCAGCTGGGAGAAAGAGGGAAGGGAAAGAGGTGTCTTTCCCAGTTAAGCTGGGAGCCTGGCTAACTGTGGAATGGAACAGTCCTCACTCTCAACACTGAGTCACATGTGAAGGACAGAGAAACAGGAATCTAAAATTTTAAGGAGATAAATGTTGGAAATATTCTCTCCTTGGAAGAAACAGAAGACATATATCCCTGTGTGCACACATGCACACACATATATATGTGTAACATAAATATGTATATATCTACACCCACATACAGACATGTAAAGGAATTCAGCTGAAAATTCCTGAGAAACACCTGTTTGTCACAAGACAAACAGGAATGTTTAAGTTGCCATTTTCACCTACAGTGCACAATGCACTTTTGCAGAGCTGAGTAATTTTTAAGCAGGCACTCTGCCACTTCAGCAGATGGGTAAGAGCACAGCCATGCCAGCCAAACAGCCTGTCCCTGAAGTTTGGGACTCCCTTGCCAGCTCCGCATCCCAAAATGCTTGAGCAGCATGAGTTGTTTCACCTCTGGCTAGTGGGGATATGTTTCTGCCTGAATATGGAGCATTTAACTTTTAAAATCCCTCAACCAGCAGAATAAAATATCTATCCTGGGAGGTCAATCCATCAGGGTTTGGATTTTCTGGGAAAGCAAAACAGGAGGATAAGATACATGCAGTATTATGTGCTACCTGTGATCTGCCAGAGGGTTCACACCATTGTTAGGAAGCAGCAGGAGTTTTGGAGTTAGGGAAAGGGGCACAAAGTGAGACTGACACAACTGCTGCTTCTCCAGCCATGCTGGGAAGCTCAGCCAAGGTGTCCTGAAGCCTCTGGGATCTCATGCAGGATTCAGCAACCTTGGGAGCAGCAGGGTGAGGACAGGATTTTCTGTCTCTGCTATGATGTAGCTCAGCCACCATGGCCCACCAGTGTGTCTCTGGCCACAGATATCTATCCCTGGGAAACTCCTAAAGTTTTCATGGCTTTTTCTAAGGAGAAGCAGTAGGAATTTACACTCTATACACTTTTCTCATCACTTACAGAAGTTCTGTTTCATGTAAAAGACAAGTCAGAAAACACGTCTTTAAATTCATTACTACTTAATACTTTCCAAACAGCCACAAGCCATACCAAAAGCTGCAGGTGCAAAGACTGAAATCCTAGATATCACACAACCACAAGAGAGGGTTTTCTGTGTCTTTCTGATAATGCTGTATCAAAGCACAATAGTTAAAAGGATCTCTTATGAATTAGTCACTCTGCTTTCACTTCTGTTTAGGGCAGTTTTCTTTTGGGTAAATCCTTGCCTGCAAGGGGCAACCAAGCCACAGGTAACCTGTGGGAACTGAACACCAGAGGTATTTGCAAAGTGCTGATGTAGATGGCTTTGGAAGTGTTTACCTTAACAAGAGTGAGAAGAAAATAGAACAGTTTTTCACTGTCAAAGATGCATATGCTGCAAAATGTTCAGATAAATGTGTATGCATCCATAGACGAATATACACAAAAAAATACATATATTTTCATTATTGTGCAAATATGCTAATTAATCTCGAAGAATGATCTGGAAATGTCATAATTTACCCATTAGTGTGCATGCTGTACAGGAGCAGCTAACAACTTTCCTTCAATCATGGTTATAATTAAATAGGAGGAAAACTGCAGTGGCTGAAGGTTCATGCTAGAAGACTGACATGATGTCAGGTTTTGTAAGTAGCAAGACGTGGAAAATGTCAAATTATTGTTGAGGGAGAAAATGTCAATGATGCACTTAAAATTAGATTTCCCATGCAAGAGTCCCAGTGAACAAGAGGATGCAGAAGGATGATTATGACCAATGTCCAGACACTGGCCTTCAGGACAGTGATGTCTGGGACTCAAGAGCACAGATCTATTGCAGCTCTTCACTGACACCTGAAAATCATCCTTACTGACAGCACAACAATAGGATATCACTTCCTCAAAATACTTTCCTGCAGCTTTTCAGCTGTGTTGCTTTAGTCTGAATTAGCATAGGTCTAATTTCTCCCTTTTGTGGTTTTTTTTTTTTTAATTTCTTCTTTTCTTAGCACTCTTGAATATGAAAGTGCATCATTTACTAAACCAACACATTCTGAAATTACACATCATGCCAAGAAACACTTAATGGCTGACAGGACTGGCATGCCCCAGTTTAGAGAAGTCTTCAGTCAGGCAGGACATACTGCAGTCAAGTCCCTCAATTCTCTGTGATCAAAGTACTTGAAAGTGAGTAGGCAGCTTTTATCAGTAAATGCTTGGTTTTAAATCATAAGAGCTATTCAGGATTCCTTGTCCTTGTTTGTAAATTGCCTACTTTGGTTTTTTTTTATCCCACATGTTCCAGACATCTACCAAGGGAAAAACTCTAAAACTTTATGGTGCATCTGAGTGGATGATTAATCAATCTTTGAACTTCTAACTCAAGTGCTGCACAGCCACAGAAGGTAGCTGTTAGGCAGCATTAAAACTGTGCAGCTTCCTGTCATTCAGCACACATTTCTTCTCTCCCCCTTCCCCAGTCCCTTTTAGAAGGTCTGTTGCCATATTGCTAGTAAATTCTTTACATAAAATAATGCTATTTTTATGGTTTAGAGCTATATAAACTATTGAAGAGTCTTTAAAAAAAAACCATAGCACTTGTTTTCAAAACTATGTTTTTCCAAGTTTTTTACAATGCTGTAGCTAGATTAATTTCTAAAGGGGAAACCACAATTTTCTGACAAAAGGCTAACATCAGTAATTAGAGAACCAGGGTTTCCCTGAGCTGCAGTGGGACAGTCACTACACAAGGCAGAGTAAAATACCAAGTGCATATTATGTTTGTGTCACTGTTACTGCACGCTTTTGCAAAAGAGTAAAAGTGAAGGGAGGACTTCAATGATGTCCCAGAAACCCCACAAGAGGAGAGATACAGGTGTCTCACATCTGGAAATCTCTGCACAGGGTACACATATACCGTGTGTACCCTGAATTTCACGAACCACAAACCAACTCTTTTAAAAGTGCTCCCTTCATTTTAATTCCATGATGTCCATTCTTTTTAAGACTGGAGGTATTGCACTCCATCTAAACATGAAGAGACACTGGTGATGTCATAGAATTATAGAAATGTTTGGGTTGGAAGGGACTTTAAAGATCCTCTAGTACCTTCCACTATCCCAGGTTCCTCAGAGCCCCATCCAGCCTGGCCTTGAACACCCCCAGGGATGGGGCATTCACAGCTTCTCTGGGAACCTTTATGAATGCTGTTTGAAGAATTTGGAATTACATTTTTTGGGTGGCTTTGTAAGAGAAAGAACAGAAAGAATAACAGGGTTAGAGAAAGAGCTATATAATGAAAACCAAGGCACTCATTATTTTGGTGCAAGTAAAATGTGTCTCTGTTACAGTTAAATCTTCAGTGTCCCTAGAGAGAGGAAAAATACCTTAGATTCTGCTTGTGTAATCTCTGAATATGCCATTTTAGACAATATTAACACCAGTTGGGAATCAAATATTAATATTTCTGAATTGAAATTACTGGTATTTGCACTTAAAATCTAAGTTTTATTATAATTTCAATAGTCTTTGATAATTTTCCTCATGTAGATTTCAGTGTTTCAAGTTTCAGTGCAGCCTCATCTATTTTTCATTTGGGATAAGAGTTTATAACTACACCTTCCTCTTTCCTACCTATTATAATTTGAAAAAGATAGTTATCAGTAGCTGAAAATATTATTGCATTTTTTACCTCAAGTCAAGATAGAATTATCTATATTAATGTAAATTTTCCCAGACAAAGCAGGTGTATTTGTGTGATACTCAGTAGGAGATAGTTTGGTTGTTATTAGAAAATGTCTGACTAATAGGGGGTCACTTTTGAATATATTTTATGACTTAATTGACTTTCTAAAGGTATTGTAAAGAAAAAGACACAGAAAAAAACCCCAACTTGTCACATGGTAAAAAATATATATACAATGTAATTATTTTTTCTCTAGCATGAAAAATAGAAGATTCTGCTGCTGCCTGGGGCATACACCTTCTTTATGTGTAGCTGAACTATCTCTGACCTTTTTTTAGGCCTTTAGGTAACAAATTGAGCAAGCAATGTTTTGCAGCCTATGCTTTGACCTTCCAGTCAGATGATTTTGGTTAGAAAGTCATCTTACTGCAGTCTTCAACTTATATCATGTGAAGAATACCTCATCATCTGAAATTGTATTCCCAAAAAAGCTGAAGAAAATTCAGGTGCGTCAGAGGAAGTGATGATGTGTTTAGCTGGACACCCTGGTGTCATGGGTGAAACAGCACATCATGGGCTGTAGGCTCACTTTTCCTTGTTTTATCTTTAGTGCATTATTTTGTGTCCGTTTATGACCCACAGAGTCAAAATAATGAGTTTTGTAAGACAAAGTAGGAAGGCTACTTTATATGTTATTGAATTCTGATTTTTTTTTTGCCCAAAAAGCCTAAAAGTGTACACATCCCAGTCAGCACACATGATTTGACTCCAGATATTTTTATCTTAAACTGGCTGTTTGCATTCTATTTATAACTTTTGACTTATTAATCTTAGATTTTTTTCTTTGTCTTTGCTGCAGTCAATTCTTTGCTGCTTTGGAACATATGACTGATGTGTGTGGGATTGTTTTCCTGTCTCTGGAATTATTGGCTTCATTTATCCCTATCATGTCCACTGCCTCTCTTGTATGAGGTCTGACATTAGGAGATCAGAGTAGCTGAAAAAATATAGCAGGAAGGCAAAGAGAAAAAGAAAGGAAGAGAAAGGAAAGAGGAAAGGAAAGAGGAAGGAAAGGAAAGAGGGAAGGGAAGGGAAGGGAAGGGAAGGGAAGGGAAGGGAAGGGAAGGGAAGGGAAGGGAAGGGAAGGGAAGGGAAGGGAAGGGAAGGGAAGGGAAGGGAAGGGAAGGGAAGGGAAGGGAAGGGAAGGGAAGGGAAGGGAAGGGAAGGGAAGGGAAGGGAAGGGAAGGGAAGGGAAGGGAAGGGAAGGGAAGGGAAGGGAAGGGAAGGGAAGGGAAGGGAAGGGAAGGGAAGGGAAGGGAAGGGAAGGGAAGGGAAGGGAAGGGAAGGGAAGGATTCTGCCTTCACTGCAGTTTCACTCAGAGTTTTCTCTGTGAGGTAAAACCCCCAGATATTTCTATGTGTAACCAGCAACCCTTGTGCTGCAAGTGTTACAGTGACAATCTGTGGATAGTCAGGAACTGCTGCTGTTTTCCTCTCAGGTTTCTGTGGCTTTAATGGACCTAATCCACATTAAGATGATGAAACACTAATCCAAGTAGATATACCAAAAGCCAACAAACACCTTCTTACCACCCTGCAGACCACTAACAGCTTCTTCCTATCTCATCACAGATTCTCTCTGATTAGCAGTCTCAGCTCTCCACGTTTCAGATGCGTGTAATGCTATGGATTCTAAAGAAATCACAAGATCCCTCAAGTTACTGATGAAATTATTTACATGCCAAGGATGCCAGCCAAACTGCTGGAGAGAGCACCACTCAATGTCTGCTCAATCCTGTTGAGAGGATGTGAGAAAAGTACAGGTTGTGAATAGAGCTTTGCTGGAGTTCTTTGTGGGGATTAATTTCACTAGGAAAAGATTACAGCAGCTGTTAGCTCTGCTTTCTAACATGAGTCCCTTCTGCTGTAGGATTTGAGGATGTTATGTCTCCCCCACTCGGATGAAAATACTCAGGAATGGTGCTCTTAGGCTCTGTGTGCCAGCCCTTGCATACCTGAAGAAGGGCTAATTTTACCTTTTGGGAAGTTAATATCTGTCTAAAGTGTGTGCCTGCTGTCACACTCGCTCCATGGGGGTATGAAACTCCCTTCTGGGCACCTCCCTTCTGCCACTGACCACAGGAATAGCTGAGGAAAAGGGTAACACTTGTTTCGGGTGAGGTGACTTACACTTCCATACAGCTAAAGGTGGACGTGCATTTCCCCACTGCTGACCACCACTGGTCCATGTATAACCTGACAATAGTGCCCAGAATTGGTTTTTTTTGGTGCTTATCTGCAAAATAAATAACTAATATTCAAAATTTAAAAAAAAAATTGCCAAAGCACAACACCAGCATGGAAAATAGAGCACAAGATGTCCTTGGATAAATTCAGCCTTGCTGATACAACCAACAATTGGGATTATACTCTGATCCTTCTATTGTACTTTCTCTAGCCAGAACACTTTCCCGGGCTCTCTTTGGAAATTCATTGTCATGGATTTTTTCCTCTTTTTTTTTTTTTTGGTGAGAGCAGAGTGCAGAACATGAGCTGCAGCATCACTAGTCAAAGTAAGCCAAATTACCTTAGATCAGAATTTGATCCACAGGTAGAGGTAGGCAAAATATAGAGTAATGTCACCAACTTTAAAGGAATATTAATTAGAAAGTTAATTGACCTTTCAGGTAGCAATAAGAGGTGTTTACTTATTTATTTTCAGCATGGCACTTCTGTCTAAGAAGAAAGAGTTACAAGGCCCAGTATCTGGAGAGAGAAATGGGGTTGGCAAGGTGAGAAAAGAAGAGTAGCAGAGATCTTTTGATAACAGTGTATTAAAAAAACCCCACTTTGATTTCAACTTTTCATTGTGTTTCATAAGTATCACAGAAATAGAACTCACTGAGATGTAAAGCCCTGAAATTATAAATCCATCTTTATCCAAGATGTTGACTGAGATTCACTCAGGCTTTTCCCAAGACATTGTTTTCATCTCCAGAGTTCCCTGATTGATGTGCATGTTAGAGTCCACCTCTACTCAAACAGCTTCCCAGTAATTGCACCCTTCTGATTTGCTACAGACCCTTCCCTGCCAGATGCTCCCACTCCAACCCTTCATGGATCTGTTACAGGGAGGTGGAATCATTGCTTATGCTAATCTTACATTATTGTCAACAACAAATCCATCATGAGTTGAGCTGGTAGAACATTATTCACAAAATATGTTTCCTGATTAATTTCTCTATTTTGCATTTCACTAATGCAAATTCTCTTCTATGGTGCTTAAACAAAGAACTCTATAACAGTTCCAGGACTGGATCAACCCTTAGCATGTTCATCTCCTTCAGATTTCACTGCAGTTCCTTATTTTGAACTCACTCAGAATATACTTTACTGTTCAGTAAATATTTATTAAATGGGCTACTTGGATGCAGCAGTGAAATTCAGCAAGTAATAAAATACTTGTAAAAACTTTTTGCTCCTAAATGATTACCTCATATTTCCCAAATGTGCCATGCAGAAAAATAGCTACCTAACGAATAGCAGAGATTTTTTTTTCTGTTCTCTGTGAGCCATAAATGTTCTTCTACATCCTAGACCATGGAAAGAACACTGCATAATGATCTTTATGGATATGAAATGTCTAACAGGAGTGAAACATAAACAGACCCCATTAAAATTTTCCTAAGATTTTCTCCCACTATATGAAATCTGCCTCATATTGCGAGAATTAAATTTAATAGAAGCAAAAAATCTTACGTAGATAGAACTCTGTATTTCTAGGTTAGGTGCACTGGTCCAGTGGCTCTTAACTCCTACTACCTTAAAATTCAGTGGAGTCCCAATTTACAACAGTGCCTTAACCTGAATGACCATCATTTCCAGTGAGAAAGTGCTAAAGGGATTATTTTCATTTGTTCACAGAAAATTAGTTTTCATCCAGAAATAATTTAGTTTGGCTTGCCACCTTTCTGCTCAGCTTTCCTCCCTGTATTGCACAGGTCTAGTCATATGAAAAAAATAGATTCAGATATATTGATTTTCCTCCTGATGGCTGCCTGTCATCAGGCAGGTGTGAGTATCTCCTACAGAGGCAAATGAATGACTTTGCACACAACTTCATGCTGTAGTTTTATTTTCTGCTTTTATTTTTCTTATATTTTTTTCACCAGCCATGCCAGCTTAACCTGAAGGTGAGCAGAAAAGCTGGTGAAACGTGAAATATGAAGGTAATTAATTTGGCCTCTGACCAGGCACATAACCTTTGCCATCTCTATTCTAATTTGTGGTGCACTACGTATTTGTGCCTTTCACTCCCAGAAGTCCTCTTGAAACTGAAAGGGACACCTGTATAAAAAAGCCACTCTCCAGCATGAGGAAGAGAACAACTTGTCTTTACAGAAGAAAGGGCTTATTAACAGTGTTGTGTTGCTATTCTATCTGCATCCTTTTGGAAGAGGTAGAAAGGAAATTATACATTCAACACACATCTAACCCAGGGACATACTGCCAGTAGCGTTTCCAAAAAGTGTTACTGCTCAAATAAAGCTGATCTATGAGCCTCACAGCCCAGAGAGTTTTACAACGCAGTCAGCATTTTCTCCTTTGTTCCCTTGATTGAGCAGTCATAGATTTAAAATGGAGAATTTACCAGGCAGCATAAGAAGGAACACAAACAATGTGATTTAGGTATCCAGAGCAGAGCCATACATCCCAGCACAAACCATGGGTGCCAAAAGGCAAAGACTTTCAGGGTCACACCCCACGTTTCCCACAAGGAGACAGCGATGGCTGGCAATGGGTGTTCTCAGGGGAAGGGGCTGGGGAGCACCATCAAAGGCTGCCCACAGCAGGATCAAATCCCACAGCCAAATCCTGCCCACGGCAGCAGCACCCCGAGAGCCACAGAGACCCCAGGCAGCTGCACTGCTGCCTGCGCCGTGGTCAGTAGATGATAACTGGCCAAATACTGACACTGCCATTAACCACAATGCAAAATGCATCGACCTAACCCTACTGTTAATCAGATATGAGACCTGAGGTGGAGTAAATTTGTGGCACTGATGGTCAGTGTTGGCCCAGAGGTCTGAGAGTGGTAACTCCAAACCTGAGTGGTACTTAGAAAGCCAAGTTCTGACACAGATACTAACATTAAACAGTAATTTCTTTTCTCCTTAGTAGAAATTAACCTAATTTCAACTATGTATAGTTGTAGTCTCTTCCGAAGACTGACAGATTAGAATGGATTGAAACCAGCCAAGGAGGTTCTTTGTAATTCATAAAGGCAGACACGGTGATGTGGATTTAAAAATAAAAATCAATCTGAACCCTTGCTTGGAAATTAAAGGGAAACCATTCTGAGTAGTGAATCAATTACTGACAGCTTTGAACTGCCAGATTTTAAAGATTTAAATTGAATATTCCAACTTGAGTCACAAGTGAAAATGAGTGCAGACGCTTTAATCACTAAATGTACTCCTCACCAAAAGTATGATCAATGGAAGGGAGGACCCAGCATTTCAGTCTCCTTTGGCATTTCATATCAGCACTGGAGTGTTCTAGTGGGCACCTGGGGAGCCATGAAGGAGAAGTTCAAGGCAAGGTGATCAAATATGGACAGCATATCTCAAAGTACTGCCTCCACTGCAAGGCTGATATAAATCCTTCCTAATTTTTTTTTTTTAATTTTTTAAAGTCTGAACAAACGGTTTCATGTTTGTCTTGTTTGATTGATGTTTGGTTTTTTTGTTGGTTTGCTTTTTTTTCTCTTTAGCTGTCTTTTATTTTAATGAGAACTCAATCCCTTAAACTAAAAGAAAAAAAAAAAAGTGTTCTATGAAGATATTGGAGAGACTCCTTCTGTGACTCAGATCAATATAGAAAGCTAACTGTGGTTTTTTTATCAGTTTCTGTTTATGCACTTGCAAGCTGCCATATGTGACACCCTGAGTGTGACTTACTGCACGTGCCCTTTCCCTGCCACGCTGCTCACCCCTGCCCCTCTCTGCTCCAGAATGTCCTTAGATGCCAGGCACAGGAAGGGTGGATCACTAGCAATTTCCTCGAGAAGCACAAATCAGAGAGCACCCAGTGCTTTAACAGCTTGGTGCCTGTGTGTCCAACATTTGGGAATACATAACAGCTGGGAAAAAACTCCTGTCCATTGGAGCAACGTTGCTGAGAGGATGCCCAGCCCAGGAGCTCCATGCTGGAGAGGACTGCTCTGCGCCTTCCTGTAGAGCCATGGTTTTGGTGTCATCTTCGCTTCCACACGGTGTATTCCTCAGGTAGAATCTGAAGATTTACAAAAATTTTGCCATGTAGTGGCTGTCTAGAAAGCTGGTGCAACCCTGCTGCTGCCAGTAGGTGGATTCCCACACAGGCCTGTGAGTTTGGGTTCAAAACCCACAATTATTGTCCCACATTTATGGTGGGCTACAAGTGTGAGGAATGCTGTCGTGTGTTAGTATCACGCCTTCCTTTGGAACAGATAAGAAAACCTCTGAAAGAGCAAAGTTTGCATTTTAGAAGGTGTGTAGACCTCATTTAAAGACAGTGTGGCTTAAAAGGACCAGATAAATTTCTGGAAACATATGGAGAGGATGAACTTCACCTGAGAAGCTGCCCTGAGGAGACCAAGCACAGCTGAAGGATCTGCTGGCCTGGGAGGGTGGAAGAGAGGATGAACGCCAGAAACCATGAATCAGATTTTGCTGCTCATGAGGCAGGTCCCTCTGCTGTTATGAAGAAACAGTGGGCTTTAATAACGAAGTAATTGATATTCTTGTCATTTAGCTAATTAGCTACAATGCTTCTTCCACTTCCATGGAAGTCTCCTGCCTGAGGACTGTGATAGCTGATGAGATCTATGGATTAATAGAGAGAGCAACAGACACTAAGCTATACCTTCAATCAGTTCAGGATCCTGGGGCTGAAAAACATTTATGCAACAGTTGGAGACTAGGAGCACTACTTCCCCTCACTGGGGAAAAAAATTAAGAGGTGTTGATTACTAAAAGATCTTCCAAGACAAATATTTATCACAGAGCTGTTACGTCTTGTACAACTTTACAGCTAGCATAGAAAAAAATTAAAATCTTTCAATGGTTTAGACTTACTGTAATGGCTATTTTTACATAACTAGCTGAGATGGTGATCTTACCAGGGTAAGGAACAGCTCTTCTAGATGAGAAAGGGCTAAGCAGATTAAGACTTTTCAATTTGGTGTACAGATAAGTGAGGAAGAAATGGCAGAGATCTATAAAATCAATGGAGCAATGCAAAAGTGCACAGAAGACAATTATTCACTTTTCTTCTAATGCAAGGATTAAGGGGAGTTAAATTAACAGATCACAGATTTTAGAAAGCATATAAAAAAGTTCACAGAAAATGCAATTAAAACTGTGAAGCTCATTACCACAGGATGCTGGAGATGTGAAAAGTTTATGTGAGTTCTGGGAGTAACATACTGGGAAAAAACCCCACTGAGATTCTTCTCCATGCAGGCACTCTACACATTTCAAGGTTTAAGCTGCAACTCAGAGGAGTTTTGGAGAACATACCTTGGAAATATGACTCTTAGATATCTACTGCTTTCTTCTGCAGGAGGTAAAATTTCTTGCCTTGATATATTTTCAAGCTGGCCTGATGCAATCATCTCATGCCATTATTAATAGATTTGCAGCCACAGAGAGCTGCAAAGCTGACACTCAGCCGTGGATATTTTGCTGTAACAGAACTCACTGTGACTGTTGTTGGCTGTGGGATTAAAGCCACTCTACAAAACACACACTTCTAGTGAAAAGCCACAGCAATGCTCTGGTCAGCAATGCCTCTCATTTTCCCATCTGCAAAGGACTAAAGGAACTAATTTTATTTTAGCTTTTATAATTATTCAGCAAAGTGATTGGAAGGTACAAAATGAACCCCAGTGACCTGAATAGTAGGAAAGGAGGTAGAAAATGGCTCATGACTTGGATGAGACAGAAAGCTATGAAGGACTAATAAGGAATTGGCCTGCCAGGGTTAAAGCTGATACACATCTCAGTGAAATCCGCAGGGCAGGCTGCAGTGCTGGGTGCCAGGAAAGCTCTCGTGGATGCCATGCAGAAACCTGATTTGTGTCACTTGTCCTCTCACATAACTGAATCAAAAGTTTCATGTCCCATACACAACACATTGGGATACAAGTAATTTATGTCTTTTACCAAGAAAAATTCTGACAACATATCATTTTTTCAGTTACAAATAGTGTTTTTCCCCTTAGTTTTTTTGACCTGTTTATTTTTCCTTCTTTTAACATAGGAGGCAAAGAGAGGCAAAACTGCAGTAAGTGTGCAGAGGGAGTGCTTATCCATGTGTTTGATGTGATCTCCAGAGTGGCTGTGGCAGCATGTACAGCAGCATGGCAATCTTCCTGCCACCTCTGTTAAACAGAAACCTGGTGCCAGGCTTAACTAGATTGCCCAGTGTCTTTTGGTAAGCAGCAGAAGATATTCAACTGCTCATTTTATTTTGATTGACAAAATATTTAAAAAGTTCACATAAAAAATTAATGGCAGAAATGTTAGCCATCAGTTTGGTATCCGGTAATCAATTTAAAATGAAAAAAAAAAAAAAAGGAAAAAAAAGAGGGGTGGGGTGGATAAATACCTGGATTATTAATGAGTAATTAAATGTAGATTAAAGATGTAGGAGCCTAGAGTCCAGTCATGGAAATGTAACTGTCAGATGATGTGGAAGCTGGCTGTTTTGAGGGAATCTGATGAATGCAGGCTCATGGGAAGCTGTCACAATGATGAAACAAGTCCAGTCTGGGCTAATAGATTTACCTATTTCTACCTGGCAGATTATAATAGGATTTGGAGCCATCCTGCTGATCAGTGGGCATCTGCAGAAAGCTCATCACACAAGAAGTGTCATTTGAAGTGGATTGAAGGGGAATATTTTTTAGAGCTAGATATCTGAAGACATCATCACTCGAAGAAAAGCAGAGAAAGAAGGCTGCATTTTGGGGTATAACATGCAACAGATTGTCAAAATGTCTGCAAAGAAGCAGCTAAAATAGCTGATATGCTGCTGTTGTCTGTTCATGAAGAATTCCCACAGGAGATTCCTTCCCTTCCCATTTCTCTGGAGACCTAATAGTGTTGTAGATCCCAGTGCTGCATATTTTTTGACTGAATGTATAGATATTTTAATAAAGCCGAGGCTGAAATAATCAGTACTTCCAAAGCCTTAAAGCCTCAGCTGAAATGTGGGAAGAGTCAGTCAGCTGTCCTGATTTGCTAAAGATAGGTGCTAAGAGAACACTCTTGGAAAGCTGGACAAAGTATTATTAAGCAGATTTTGCATAAATGAAAGGGAAAAGTAATGCAAATATTTGTTCTTCTAAAAAAGAAAAATGTTTTTGAATCAATGCTTTAGTGTAGAAAATGAACAACACTATTAGGACAAAAGCACCAGAAAAAGCAATTCCCCTTTCCAAGAAATTTAAAACATGAAAAAGAGAAACATGAAGTGTACAATGAAATAATATCAACCTTAGTTTCAAACCATAAAGGTCAAACTCAAGTACAGCTGAAGGGAGATTGTTATGTACACATAATACTGAAGAAATCCATGACAAAACAAATTTCGTGCATAATCCCTAAACAAGGCTCACATTTCCTTCCTGTGGTGCACTTATGGTCATGCTGTCCCATCAAGATATAAAATATGCAAACAGTAAAAGGAAGGCATTTGATTCAGATATCAACAGCACCAGGGGTCAAGGGCAAGATTTTCAGAAGGTGCTGCAAACAGACCTGACATATCTGATGGCCAAAAGGATGCACCAGTAATTCATTAACTCCAGTTTACCTGCAGTGGCCACTGGATTTGCTTTAAGATTAGAGGGCAAAGTTGTGCTCTGTGAGCCTTTCATTCAGTGAAAAAGGTAAGAGAGTTTAAAAAAACCCAAGCTGGAGCCCTGGGACTGTACACACCAATGGCACCTGGTGTAGCTGCTGCCCTTCGTGGGAAAAGGTGTTTGGAAAAGAGAGAGGCAAAAAATAAAATTAATTGTAGTGTCAAGGACATCTACTCATTCAGCCCTTGATCTCTGTCAAAGGAGGGTCTGCAAAGACAGTGAGACTACAGATACTCTGCAAGTACTTCAGGCAAGTACCTGGGTAGATCAACTTCTTGTCCTCAAATCTGCCTCTCAGAATGAAAAGTGACAAACAATAAATCATTTTAGAAACAATACTCTTGTTTTCCTCTTCTGAACACATAATCACACATGTTCTTCCACATGCTTTTCTGTACCTGCAACACACCTTCACTTATAAAAGTGACTTGTAGTGGATGGGATATCTAATGAAATCTCCTTTGCTAGTGTCCTTCAGAGAAAAAATTAGGATCTTATTGCTCACATGGGACCTGAGCCAAAACCTCTTATTAAATTCTGTGGTTGTTGGATCACAAGGCTCTAAAAAGTAATAGGAATAAATGGGTTCTCCTGGCTAACCATCCATTTTTCTTTAAAATAGCACTTCATATGCTTTGCCATTTATGTACACACCTCTGGCTTTGGACCAAATCCTAACTAGTGTAAATCAGTCTCACACCACAGGCAGTGGAGCTACACGAGCTAAAAACAAGCCTGGAACTGGCCGACTGCAAATAAGTTATAGATTTACCTGCTTCTGTATCACACTACTAGTTCCTGTTATTGCTTTGTAAAGTGCTTTGGGAAATTAAGGGAGTAGTAGGAGCTACATTAAATTAGATCCCAGTCTAATACAATCTCACCTGTATTTCACAAGGAAAGAACTTGCACTTCTGAAATGCTGAGCAATGATTTTTAGAAAGTATTAAAAGTAAGGTAGTTCAGATGGCTCTATGCTACCCTGTTCAGAATCATATGGGAAAATTTATTACTGGCAATTTTTTTTTCTCTCCTCCTAATTACCATTAGTGCTAATTAGTAAGTATATGTTAGTTCAATCTCATTGTTGCTCCATAATGTTTAGCTGAAAACTGCAATAATGAATTCCAGCTTCTTCAGACAAATGTAATAAAATGATGATTATTATTCCCCAGGGCTATGATAAAATACAATTCAGGGTGATCTAACAAGCTTGTAAGTGAAAAGTTTGATATCCATCAGGTACTGAAGCTGGCACAGTAAATATAAGGAATAATTAGTAATGTGATGAAACAAGGAGGTCACTGCCCTCTACTCAAATCCAGGTGTTGTGGCCACCATGGCATGGTCAAAATTGCTTGCATGAGTATGGACTGGTGGTGTCCTTATCTTCCCCTAGTTCACTTCTTGTGCCTCTATTACCCTGGAAAACTGCCCATATATCGAAATCCACCCACATCTACTTCTGTATGGTATGAAAAAAGCAAACTCCCACTTTGCTAAATAAAAAATCTTTTTTCCATGGGTTCATGTAGGCTGTGCATAGTTAACAAAATAGAATAAAAATCTAGCATAATTCAGGGACATCCGCTGTCCTGTCAATGCACTTACAGTCACGAATTTTGGGTCCTATCCCAGATGTGAGTGCCTGTCCAAAGTGCCATCCCCTCTCTTGTGACAGTGTCACAGGAAATGTTTCTTTGGAATGACATATGGAATGACCTTGGTGAGGAGCCAGCAGGCAGGTGTCCACGAGACGCTGTGACAGTCACTAATCCTAAGGAACTGTGACAAATGGGCCAAGACCACACTGCTGAGCCCTTTCCCAGCAACAGACTTTCCAGAACAAATCTGAAATAAATCTGTTTGCCTGGGCCATGCAACAGGCTGAATCCACAAGAATGTACAGCACTTTTATAAAAATATACATTTTCTGTTATCCTATATATCCAGTACTGCCAAAATTCCACTTTCTATAAGAACAGAGGGAGGTACAAGAGTGGGAGTTTTTGATCTCACTCTGGCAATAATCCATACAAATTCATGCCCCAGAATTCTTACTTTACATAATCCAATTTATACAAACATGTTCCTCTAGTCACATGCTGCCATGACTGCTGAAATCAAAGGGGTTACATAGATGGAGAAAGGACATAAACCCAGAATGAATTCCACCCTAACCAGGTATCCCCTCACACTGCAGTGCTCATCTCCACCTCCCTTCAGGTTCCATAAACTGAGAAACTAAATTTTAGGAAGGAGTAACATAAGAAATGCACCCAAACCCACCTTTTATTAAAGAATTAGTTTGCCAGATGCAGATAGGTCTTTAAAGTGCAAATGTACATGGAGTTTAATCTCTCCATTTCAAACTCTGAAAATTAAATTCCTTTCTATGATTAAAAAAAATGCCGAACAAAAAAGTCAATATCCACCTCCCCCCTTAAGCCCAAGAAAATGCTGCTAAAAACAAAGTACATGAAAAGAGGGTAACACGATTGTCTTAATACTATAGGAGATCTGTGGCCCTCAGTCTTTCCATCCTTATTTCCCCAAGTGAATGAAAAAGATATTTAACAAGTTTACTGTGATTAAAAAAAAAATATTTTATAGGTGCTCAGGTGATGCAGGGTTGTGTCACAAAGAAGTGTAAAGTAAGGAATATTTTATGCATGTACATGTCTGTGTGTATATGTGCAAATCTCACCAAGCTGAGAAACACTGCCCTATGCATTTTTTTTCTTTGAAAACAAAATTTTCCTTCTCTCTCTCTCCATATCTGTATATACAAAATTAAAAAAAAAAAAAACCCTCCAGCCGTCTTTTATTCAACAGTGCTGCACATCTGGAAAATAAAGAGGTGAATTTAGTGAGGGGGCAGCTCCTAAACCCTCACTTTTGGTATTTTGCAGCACCCCCTGAACCAGCTGAACAAAGGCAGTGCAGATTTCACCCACCCTGTTCCATTGCAACCTGGAGGGAAACTGCAGAAAACAGACACAAGGCTCCATTCCAAGAGAGTGGCATGTATTCTCTTTTTTTCTTCTCAACCCTAACCAGGGAACATTTACAGAACTTCTTCATTTACGAGTCACTCAGAGGCAACACGCAAAAAAAAGCACACAAATATTGACTTTGTTGGGGGAATTGCATTGCTTTCCAACCAGCGGGTACCTGAGACCTATTTTTATATGGATTTCACTCCTGTGTCACCTTACTCCAACCTGTGCCACCTCTTAGACTTCATCTAGAAAGGAACAACAAAGGAACATGCCAACTTGCTGCCCAAACCCCATGTGCTCTGAGGCCAACCAAGTGGCAAACAAAAACACGCCTTTCTGGCCACTGGCAGGGCAAGGGAAAGGGTGTCACCACCCTTCTCAGCTGGGGAAAGGGGCCACTGTTTTAGCATTATCCGCTTTCTGGAAGAAGCAAACAAATGATAAATGAAAAGCAGGTTGTTGTTGCTTCTAACTGGCAGGGTTATACACAGGATATATACATAGAACTCTCAGCTTGACGTAAAAGCAAACAAACCAAGCCCCCTGCGCTCTCATTTTTGCAGTGGTGGGTATTTGCAGTGAACTGGAAAGCTGTTGGGGAGAGGTGTTACTTATTTGAATTCTAGAGCTCTGTATTTGCTAACTAAGTAAAAAAGTAGGAGAAGTTTCACATGTTATCTCAGAACATGTGAAAATAAATCAATGTAAATACAGGGAAGAGGGCTATCACTTTGTGCAATCACAAGGCAAACTCCACAATGACAGCTGAAGGGACAAGTGTATGAAAAAATCATCATTTTCTAGCACAGAATTTATGATTTATTTATAATAAAAAACTGCAGAGAATAGAGGTTTGGGCTTCTTTCCCTTTTTTTTCCTTAAAAAAAAAATTGTTCCATTGTTTTGACAAATTCCCTTCTGCTGATTTTAAAAATTATATAGAATGTATTTTTCCCCTTCACTTGCAGAAAAATTTCCTTCCTATTAATTGGGTCTGGTTTGTCAAAGGAATGGAAAACTTACAAGGGTGAGGAGTGTTTATCCAAAGTAATTATTTCAAAAAGCAAACCATTGAGCTTTTAAAGTATATTAACAGAAGATCTATAATGCTCTATAAAAATGTGTAACCACACAGAATGGGTGGCTTTCCTGCCTTAGCCCTTTCAGAAACTAAAAAAAGCACTGAAGTCACCTCTGTGAGCAGTTTCCCCAGTGTCCTCTCAAAGCTGTCACCCCATAACACCACAAGGAGGGAGAGGAAACCACCTGTTAAAATATGTGTGTGTATATATATATATATATTTGTAAAAGAAAGGCAGAGGACTTTTGTTTGTTTTCAAAGAATTTCTCAGTAGAGTTTAACACAATGCAATCTAAGAGTGTGAAAGAAAACTAAAATGTGATTAGAAAGAAATCCCAGAAATAATATCCACAGTGTACCCTGCAGCCAAGGGGAGTCTGCTTTATCACTCAAATAGCACAGGGACAATAGAGATTTTATCTGTGTTAGAATGATTGCAGAGAGTGATCAACAGAAGGTCAGGAGAAATTTCAACAATAAATATTTGTAATTACTCACTATGTCTTCCTAAGGTGTCCAGTAAGGAAGTCTGTATTATTTTATCTGGTGATCTGGCTCAAAGTTGGTTTCTTGAGCATAGGAACAGTGGGAAGATGCAATCCAGAGTCGTGACCCAGTCACTCATGAGGAGTAGCTGGGAAGACATTTTGCAAAAGAAAGCTCCAGTTTTGCTAACACTGATCTTCTACCACTAAAAATTGACCACAGAAGTTAACTACCATGTGTTAATTATATTTAGGAGGAAATGATTAAGTAACGTACTCAAATAATTTACCTCCTGCCTTCAAGGCTTAATTCTCCATAACATAAACAGAAAAACTCTGAGCTGCATTTTCACTTGAATATTTTGACTTGCACTTTGATGTGTGGGAAGATTTTAACCAAGCAGTTGCTAATGTAGTAAATAATGAAAACAGAAGCAAAATGATAAATATGGCTTGGCAACTAAAGAAATATAATATTAAAAAAAAAAAATAAAAGGAAAGGAAATGGATAAACAGGGAAAGGCTTTCAAGAGGAAAGAATTATCTTAAAAACACAAAAAAGATACTAGAAATCTTCATCATAATACAGGTCCAAAGTCTTAAAGTTTGCCCAGGGCTGAAAGACAGGACTGTGTGCACAGGGATTGGGTCCTGCTCAATAGAATGTGCCTGTTTATCAGTTTTATACCAGAGACATTTCTATGCTTTCTATAAGATGCACTTACTTAATTAGCAAGTTACTAGTTAAAAATGAGAAATTAATGTACTATAAAACAATACAGTTGGATATCTAGTCAAAGACTTTCTAAAGCACAGAATTTGGGATGCTGAGGACAAAAAGGAAACCATTAGGGACAGGAATGATCTAAAGTAATAAACTATTTTGTTAACCTTTTCAATCCCTTCTCATCTGGTGGAAACTATAGAAATATTAAACACTTTTCCCCTCAAAATAACTTTCAGCACAGCTTCAGTTCAATGTGATAGATAACTGAGAAGGGGGAAAAGGAAAAAATACAGAACTTTGATAAGAGTATGAGTTTAGCCTTACTCATCACAGCTTCAGCAGAAGGTAATGAAGGAAAGGACCAGCTTCAATAGAGGCTCTGCTATTACTTCAGATAGATTTTCCCCTTATTACATAACCTTGAGCTTTGTTTGTAGTGGAAGAAAGAGAAACAGCAAGTTGCTTAAACAAAAGCCTTTTGGTGGGATAAGGACAGAAGCTGGTGACACTGCTGAAATATCTGTGCAATATCAATTTCAGCAGTGACACTGCTGAAATATCTGTGCGTTTCATGTACAGCTGAGTGTGCATAAGGGAAGGCTGTCGAGGGAGAGCTCACTCTGACTTACTGATGTGCTCCAAGTCACAGCCAAGAGTTTTTATCCAATTTTCCAACAGAAGATGAGCAGACAGGCAGCACTCACATGGGTATACACATTCCTTCAGAGGTTTTTCTGCACAGGGGTGAGAAACACTGTTGGCTGCCCAGGTACCCAAGCTACATTGTACTATTCACCTCTTATTCCTCAAAAATATAAATCTGAGGAAAATCAGAGGCTGTTCCTGTGCTGATGCCTGCAGGAAGGTGGTGAAGAGTTCATTGAAAGTCCTCCTGGGAAGCAGGTGGGATGTAAGGCAGCACCACTGGGTAGGAAGCAATTGAAACCCATGCTCTGTGCCAGGCCAACAGAGCTTTGAATGAGAGTTTTGGCTGTGCCACAGGCTTGATGCAGCAGTTTGATGGCTTCAGCTGCAGCAAGACAATCAGGGGAAGGTGCTTTGAGAAGCATTTTTAATCAATCTAGTTTGCAGAGAAATATATTTAACTAAATGCCTCCCTGTCTTGTTGGCCATGGTCCCAGCATGGCAGAGGCAAGGTGGCAAAGGCTCTGCATTCAGCTCCAGAGGAAGCACATTGCAGTATTTGGAGCTATGTCTTCAAGCATAGCACTGTTGAAAAAGTTCCTGAGGGAATTTGGACTCTGCTCAGTCAATGAAAGCTCACTTGACAAACGAGGGCTCCCTGGCCCTACACACTTCAGCACTGGTTGGTCAATTTTTTGCTCATTCCTTTCCTCCTTTGGCACTGAAGCTTGTGGAATGTCCCCTGCCCATGGCAGCAGGGCTGGAATCAGATGATCTTTAAATTCCCTTCCAACCCAAACCACTCTATTTTTCTATGATTCAGCAGCAAGCGTTCCTGTACAGATAAAAGGTTTATAGACTTGAGATTAGACTGGGTTACTCTGTCCTTCCAACCAAACATCAGTCTGAGGCAGCACACTTTCCTCGCACAGTGAGCAGAATAGTTTCTAATCAGCTAAAGCATTTCTTCCTCTCTTGTTCAGAAACCTTTAAGAGAGAGTATTGCTGCCTGCTCCTTTGTGCAGTGACTCCCCAGAAAAACACCCCTTACATTGAAATGGCTTCTACTTTGAATTTCCTTTCAAGCTTGCTGGCCCTGAAGTTTAAAACACTGGTTTTACCACCCAATGTGCATCAGTAAATTTAAATGTAGTTACAGTTCTTGGTAATAAAAACCTCTATATTGTGAGTTCATAATGTCAGTAAAATATGCCAACCATATTGAGCTGTCATTGGACTTCTGGGACTCCCATTGGTGCAAACTAAGTCCTAAAGAAGTTCCTGTAGTATGTGTATAGGAGCCTTTAATCCACCTTCTCTATTTCTCCCTTGTGTTGGCAGGGGGCTTGGTGCCCTATGGGAAAAGCAAGGAAATAAATATCTAATTGAAGCTTTCCTATCCTTTCCACACTAAAGGCAGCATCTGCTTCAGGGACAGACACACTACACCTTCACTGCTGAGTTTTCCCAAAGTCTGCTGAAAAGCAAAGCTTTTTTATTGTAGCTCATAGTGGTGTCTTGCAAAAGGCACTGAAGGTTTGGGAATGAGGGGGAAGGCTTAGGATAACAGCTTCAAGGCTGTAAAGTTACTCAGTAAACTGTGCCATGTTGGTCTCCAGACCCGTGGCAACAAAACATAGACAGATATCGAGCTTCAGACTGTAAAAGGTTTGAAGAGTGCCTTAAAGACAGCATCTCCATCTCAAAACTGCCCAGTGCTGTGGAGACTTGACAAAATGTTTACAGAGCCTGACAATCTCCAGGAATGCCCCAAGGAAACTCGCCCACTTTTCCAGTTCTGTGGAACTCAAGTGAAGCTGTAATGTGCTCAGCTCATCCTGACACTCACACAGGCACACTGCCTCAGATTTGTTCATTACTAATTTAATTTATTGCCCACATGCAAAAATGAGGTGGTGAGCTGTGGCAGTCTGTTATTTTACAGTTTGTTCTTCTGTAGTAGGTTTCAATATTCCTTGTTATAAGTTTGTAATGGCTCAGTCTCTGTACCCCATTTGGCTTCCCTAATGGTTCAGTCCTGAGCTGTTTACCACAGTTTTCCCCACCAAAATGTATGTCAATTCACATGTCAATCCACCTGTACACCTCCCTTGTTCCCTTGTCTTACCCCTGTCTGTCAAAGATAGCACACTCCTTTGGTTCTGGAGTGTTCCCTGTCTTTCATCCCTTCCTCATGGCAGAATTGGGTTGTGGGGATTGCTCCCTGCCCGTGTTGGCTTCTATTAGGGAGCCCTTACCCTGCACCCCTCCCCTAATGCCCTCCTACTGGTCAAAGGCCGTGTCCTCCCCATCTTCCCCCATCCCTATAAAAGGAGCCCCTTCAGGTTCAGATTTGTCACTTCCTCTGCCCCGACTTCGACATTAAACGTTTGGAGACTCAGACAAGTGTCCTTCCCTTATTCCTCTGCCTCAGTTTCCTCGTGCCCTGTGCCTCTGCTGCGCTACCCACGCCGCAGCGATCACCGCCACCCGCGACAGCCTCGGCAGAGCCTCGGGGGCAGCCACGTGCGTGCCTGCCCTGTGGCCACAAGCGGGACAGCGACCGGC
This sequence comes from Anomalospiza imberbis, assembly GCF_031753505.1. Taxonomy (NCBI): domain Eukaryota; kingdom Metazoa; phylum Chordata; class Aves; order Passeriformes; family Viduidae; genus Anomalospiza; species Anomalospiza imberbis. The sequence continues at coordinate 7,816,222 of NC_089688.1, read as the reverse complement.
CAACCTCCATCCCGGGGCCGCCGAGAGCCAGGCGCAGGGAGCCGTGGTGGATCAGTCTTTTTCCAACATTCAAAACTGATTTCCATAGGAGCCTAGCCATCCCATTTCTGAAAGGCACACCAAGTAGCATCACAGGAGTCTGCTGTCAGGTTTTTTCTGGTTTAATGGGATCATGGTGTGCAAACATTAAATGTTGGCCAACAGCAAGTGGAATGACTGCAGGCCTGAAGTGTAATCACACCCATTAATTTTCAGGGATGGCAAATTATTAATTTGTAACTAGTCATTCTTTTCAATTACAGGGTACTTTTCCTGGGAAGCTGTTTTCTCACTGATCTTTCAGCTGCAATGTGCCCTCCATTGCCCTGACACATTCAGATACTCTAATAAGCTGGACTTTGTGAAAATGGTAATTACTGTGTGTTGGGGCTGAAGAAAGCCTCAGAGATGAGAAGAGATGTGAGCTTCTAGAGCAGTAAACATTTACTTAATATACTATATCAGCTACCATCTGTCTGTCATGTGACCTTTAAAGTTCATAATTTACACTAATGTACTATGAAAGATAGCTTCTAATTTGTATTATTATACTGTTGCTGAATTACTGCTTTCTTTCAATGATGCATATATTTATGCCAACTTGTTAGAAAAGATCTTTTTTAGAGTTTACTGAAACTCAAAAAAATATAAAAGGTATTCCACTTCTGAAGAGTTTTGTGATTACTCCAACTGCATACACTGGTTCATTGAATAATTAATATGCCTTCTCAGTACTAGGATCTGAAATGGCAATATTTCAATATAGAGAGCAGGATGTGGACAGAGTCTGAAGTCAAAAGACAACAAAGGGAAACTGATCCTGAGATGAACACACTGTTTTTTTGTTCTGTGTCTGAGGTGGGCACAGACTGGATAGACAAATAGAAACAGTTCAGAGGCTGAGCGCTGCCAGGCCAGGGCTCAACTGAAGCTGCACAGCACATCAAGTCAGGATTTCTTGCAGATTAATTTTAGACTGCTATCAAGCATGATAATCACATTGTAACTTCATTCTGAGGGGAAGCAGATAGGCTCTGAGCTGTGTTACTTTAAAAGGAACAATCATCAGGCCCTATTCTCTTTCTGGGTCATGGTAGGACTGATAGACAGCACTTGAATATCAGGGTAAATTTTGAAGTTCTGCTCATTTTCCATAGCCCTCTATTTGCTAGAATATAACTGTGGAATAGGGGTAAGGAAACAACGAGGGCTGCTGCTAAGTAAGCATATCTGAACCCCTTGTGCAAACCGGAGAAAAAGGATCCCGGATTTTGAGATGGGCACCATAACCACATCAAAAAGTGCAACTGCAACAGTGCCGAGAGAAATGTGCAAAACAGATTATTCTTACAAGAAAGGGAGGCCTAGGCAACCTCCTAGAATGCCTCTTGGATGCCATCATGCAGCACGTTGGATTGGATTATAAAATTGCCATGTGACTCCCAGAGATTTGATAAAGCTAAAACTCACTCTGCATTGACTGATGGGCAGCTCACTTCCCTTGTGAACTTGGACTGTGTTTGCAAATCTCAGAGGCAAGGAGTTGCCACAGCACTTGCATAAATTATGACTAAATCATTATATTATTAATCACTCTGTGTGGTAAATTCATTCTTTTTCACTGCTCCCCCGCATCTACCACAGGAAGCTGTAAGCTTTTCCTAGTAATTTTCATGTTTGGGGGTTTTAACTATTTTTTGCCAAATCCCAAATTCTACAAACAAAACCAAAAGCCATCCTACAGTATGTTACAGCTGTGAGATGGTTATCAGGGTGCTGGGATACTTTAAGAAACTTTAGGTTTTAGGAATTGCCCAAGACAATATTTATCTTGTCATCAGGAAATGAAGACTAAATCCTCTTAAGCAGTTTTATAAACTGTGTTCTCCTTCCTCCTCTCACTCTTATCCTCCCAAAGTGCCACAACCGGGCTCTTGGCAGAGCTGGAGCATACTGATGGACAGAAGGAAATTATGTTCCTGGATTTCTTTTGTGCAGTACAGATGCTGTCTCTTCAGCACAGAGACCCCTTTCATAATGGCTAGAAAAGAAGTTTTCCTTACATTTTTCCATCTTATTTATTTGACAAATATCACCACCATTCCAGATCTGGTCATTTTTGGATTGAGAACAGGTTTCTTCCCGAGTGTTATTTAATCCTCACAAATGTGGATCAATTTTATGAGAGTCAGTTAGAAATCCCATAGGATCTAAAACCTGTTAAAGGTTATAGAGACATAGAAGGCTGGGCTGGAATGTGATCTCCAAGAACCTGCCTATTTTATTGCTTCCAAGGGGCTTGTCAGCTTCCTATTGAAACACAGTTCAGTAATTGCAGAGTGAATAAAAACGAGAAGACAGCTTTTTATTAGCACTAAATGATCAGGTTGATTGGCATTAGGGATCTTTATACAATTTCATTGACACAAGCATATGCTGAAAGGCATCTCTATTTTCCAATAACACATTACTACATGTAGTAAAACAACTCACTACCCAATATTAAGCTATAACATTACTGATCATTTGGAATATGCCTCTATTATATCTCATTTCTACTACCTCCATCTAAAAGTATTTACCTACTTTTTAAATTTTACTTAAACTTATAAGAGAAAAATTACATATAATTATTTAATCTATGGTTCTAAGATTCTCTGAAAGAAACATTTCACAGTAGAGCAGTACTGAAGGGAACTTCCATGGTATTTTAGACAAATTTTACTAATTCCCATTAGATGCTTTCCCATTGCATATGGAATCCACAGTAATCCCTCCCCCTCTCCTAATGATGAGTCCTATTTCACCACAACTCTGAGACCAAGCACAGCCCAGACAGAGATGCAGCACCTGATGCAAGGACAAAAGAAAAGAAATTGCTATCATGGGGTAAAAGAGTCCATAACAGACTGAAGTGCAGGACTGTCATTTCAAAACCTTATTAGTTGCTACTAACCCTCCCTAAAAGGATTTTCAGTGATGAAATTTCTACCATTTCCTTCAGACAATTCCCACAATATAAGTCTTCCCTCAATAGATTTTTTTTCTCCATATAGAGAAGCCTTTTATGTACTTGTAATGTTATGTCTTCCCCACTCCTTCAGCCTTCTTCACTGTCTATTCTTACCCTTCACTACCTCATTTTTATTCTCTTCCCTTGTTTGAGTATTGTTTTCTAAATCCTGACATTTTCCATTGGTGCCCTGGATATCTGTGTAATGTTTATTTCCTCTGTATCAAGTATCAGTCACCTATGACTGAAAGGACTGAGTCCAGAGAGAATAGATGTTTTGCAAGGCACTTCTTTATAAGCTTTATCAAAGTTTGGACTTCTAGAAATATTTGCCTGAGTCTTTTTGGGACAATATTTAAAAAAGGGAAGCCAGGAGTCATCTGACCTCTCACTGAGAACTAAATTAAGGAAAACATACCTTCAAAGATTGGTCTGAATTTTCATGATCTTCATTATTCTCTCATGAGAATAATTTCAAATTTCAAATTCAAATTTCAGCTGTCCTGGTCAGTCATACAGCCAGGTGGCCAGTCAAAAGGAATGCCTGCAATTCTCAAGATCAGAATGAAACAAAAGAATAACTAGGAGCACCCTACAAAAACTCCAAGTACCAAATCATTCAATGGAACCTCATTTACAGCAGACTGCAGTAACTCAGTGTGGAACCACCTCCTTCCTTGCCTTTGGCCAGAGATTAACCACAAGAGAAACCAATACAAGATATCCCACTGAAAGGAAAAATAATGTCCTGCTTTGCATTAAGTGATATTATATCATGGGAACTACCAGAGAGTTAATAAGAGTTGCACAAAGGCAAAAGATTTATGTAAGCAGAAAAGGCTGAAGTCAGAAATAGTCCAGAGGTCACAGAACTTTTCTCCTGTTCCCCCACAGATTAACTACTTGGATTAGAAACCCACAGTATCAGTAGCTGAAATGTACACCAATTGCAAATTAATTTCCAAGATATGTCTTTTTAATTTTAAGTTTAGTTTCCAGGATTAAAAAAAAAGAAAAAAAAATATTGAGGAACAGTTTTTCTTCTCACAATATACCTTTTTTGACAAAAAAACCCCCCCCAAAAAAACCCCAAAAAAACACAAAAAAAAAACCCACCACAAAAAACCCCCCCACAACCAAAAAAAAAAAAATGCCCCAACCAAAGCCAGTGCTAAGGAGTGCATGAAGAGTCAATGGGATTTTGGGATTTTAAATCTCTGAAAACAGAGAGGTCATGCAACTGAGCTGCATTGTATTTGGATTTTATGAAGAATGCAGTAGATTTGCATGAAAATTACTCTAGAAACTATTACATATAATTTTTTATAAAATGTGTGGGAGTTGGAAATGAACAATGCTACTGCATTTAAAAGCTCCCTTTGGGATTTCTTTGACTGCATCTCTTCCCAACACAACAGTCTGAAAAGATACGAGTAACTTGGAGTTGTAGGAATATTAGCACTCCTGGAAGGCAGCCTTCCCAAAGCTGAATTTAGACTAAGGTTTTGACTAAAAGGAAAACTGTCTCTTGCTTACCTCGTGTTTAAATGCAGCACTACACACAGGGATAGATTAGCATCTAAGGCTCTTTGCTGATTTGCTAAGTGGACAAGTGAAATAATGTACAGCCTAAACCAAGACAGTTTTCTTCATCCCAGAGAAATAGTTCCATTCATTAAAGGGTTACCTCCATCCTTTTCTTTGCTACTGAACCCTTCAGACCCCAGAGCTGGACATACAACCTCTGAGCAGCCTGTCAGCCAAGTGTCCTGGCAAAGCCAGAAGAAGACAGCAAAATCTCCAACCTGCTACTCCTGGCCGTGCTGCTGATCTGCTCCCTGAGTGGGTGATAATCCCTCAGCAAGTTGCTGGTGGGAAAAAACCAAACCAAACAATGATCCAATCAGAAAACCCCAGTACACATGCACCAAAATCCTGATTAGGAGACTGATTCTTTCTGGACAGAGAATTATCCGATAGGGCTCTAGTTTCCAGGAGTAAACAAAAGACTGGTTTTAGTGGAATGTTGCCTTTTTGTTTTAATTGATTCTATCAGATGAGATGCTTTTTATATCATCTAATTTTCTGTTTTCACAAAAAGCTGAGTTGCAGTTGTACGTTCTTTAGAATTACAGAGTGACACATTTTTGTGAGAACTCTAAAACTCAGAGAAATAATTGAAGTTTAAAAAAAAACAAAAAAAAAAATCTCAGAAATAGTTTTCCAATTGCTCAAAAAGTGGCAGAATTGCAGGAAAACCTGTGAAATATGGAGACTAAGACACAAGCAACTCTTACAGGATTTCTACCAGTTCTATCACTTGGTGGTATGATTGCTTCCCTTTTGACTTGTAAAAATCAAGAGGGAAAAAATGGAGAGTAAAGCAGAAAAAAAGAGATAAAACCAAGAAAAATAAGAAAAAAATGTAAGAGTGGAGAAAGCAAACATTGGTAGGGATAAAAGTGATGCCTAAGATTATTATTTGATACTCTTCTGGGGAAAGAGGACTTACTTAAACTTTATGAAAGCTTGACTCTCTGCTATATAATTTCTCGTGTAGTGCAACTATGGTAATCATAAGGGCCATAGTCAAAGATAAAAGACATTTATTGGAAGTCCCTTTGATTTCTAGTCACTGTTTTTCATTTTAAAGTAAATACTGAGTTGGTAATGCAAACATTTCTGAAGAAAACCCCATTTTTGCCCTTTCTCCCGAAGGTTACTGTAAGAATTACGGTAAGTTTACACATAAGAGCCTCAGCCCACAGTCACTCACAGAAATAAAACCCATTAGTACAAAAAGTCCAGAAGGGACAGGTAAGGACAGCTGGACTCAAAATCACAAGTGTGAATTTTCTAACACACTGGAAAATGACTTCTTTTTGTTACTCCTGTCCTGGCAAAGCCTAGCTGATCCACAATTTCTATCCCTTACACAGCAAATACATCATTCTCACTCATGCACTTATGAATATGTTATAAATTGTGACTAAATGTAATTATGTAAATGATACTCATTTGTTTGCTGTACAGATTAATGTTCTGCTTCACTGCGGTCCCAATATGGAGCAGCAGAAGTTTGAGCTTTGCAGCTGTGCCTCAGTGTGGTGCTGCCTCTCGTGTAAAAATTAAAATGAAGATGGAATTTATCTTTTGCTTAGGGGGAACAAAACAAACCATCCCTGTGTTACTTAATACATTATCTATTACTTCCTCCAGGTAGCAGAATCAATCACCTTTCCCAGTGGTGGTAAACTCCCAGGGAATAATTTCATACACCTCCAGCCCTATAACACAATGTCAACGTGTTAATTGGAACCCCAAAAAAATGGATTTGCGTTTTTTAGTGAAGCTAAGCTCCCTTTGTCAAACTGGGAGCTGTCAAGAGACATGAAAAGTAAAGTTCTGCTACACTGAGAAGATATGGCTAATAAGGATTTATGTAAAATGAGTTTTCCATCCTGTGAAGGGGATTTTTGATAATTAATAGGTTGTGCTATTTTGCATCAGGATTAATCTGAGAGCTTTAAAGGGTGGGGAGAGTCTCTAACAAGAAAATCTCTTCCAAAAAAGCAAATACCTGTGTGTTTCATTAACTTACACACAGATGCTTCCTTTTAAGAAAGTCATGGTAACAGTTCTGTGTATTTTAACTTTTTCTCCTCCCTCTTTGAAAGTTGCCTGGAAATGTCTGCCAGAAGTAGGCTGCAACATTGCTCTCAGGCTGATGCCACGTGAAGTCCCAGATCTGACTAGTTTTTAAAGTTAGGCAGCCCATTTCTCTTGTTTAAACCACCAACATGGTAAAGCAGACTGAATGCAGCTTCATGTAGTTATAATAAGAGTTCCAGCATTCATAATACAGTTATCACAAAGTGTTTATATTCAATTTTCTGATTATGTCTTTTGAATTATATATGTCTCCACCTAATAAAGAGGATGCAACCAAAGTAACTCTAGGGAGGAAGGGTAAAAACATCTGCCAGACTTAAAAGACTTACAAAGGTAGCAACTATTTTGTTGAAAGTGTGACCACAAGATACACAATTTTCTCACAATAGTTCCTTTCACCAACAACGTCAGCCCTGAGACTTGCTGTATTTTCAGCACAGCGTAACAATGGAGACAGGAATAGGCTGCCTACACACTCTAATGCTTTATTAGTAAAAATTAAATGTTCAGGGAAAGGACAATTGTATTTGAAAGCTCTTGTATCTAGTAAAATGAAAGAGCCTCTGCTGTTCTGCTTTTCAAGTTCACGGTGTCATCCAAGCTCTGCACAGAGCTTTAGCCCTTCATTACTTAATCAATCTTCTATTAATTACCCTTGTATCCCTAGAACTTGACACTGACTTCTTACACTGACTTTCTCAGGTCATCTCTCTCATTTTAAACCCAAAAATTTCTGTCTACACAATAGGAAACAAAACAGAACAAAAAAATAGATAGTGACCAGTGTCCAGTGTGCCTTGCTTGTTCCTCATATAGTTCTAGGTGATGTAGTAAAACTTTCACACCTTAAGAATAGGCTGCTTATAAATTACTCAGAGATTCTTACATGAAATACAGTGTTGAGTTCAAAGCTATTACACTTTCAAGTCTTACTTGGAAGGAGCATGTCCAGGGTATTTGGAATCTTTACAAATGCCACCCACAAGTGAAAGAAATGAGTTAAATTTTTTTAACATATTCCTGGTTGATTCATGAGGATTAACATGCATTATCTCATTACATACATACACAATGAAAACTACAGGAGAGCAATTCATACAGCATGTTCTTCTTTTATAATTTAATAGAAAATATTCTTTATCCTCATTTTAATCTTCCCCTACATCATGCTCAGATGTTAATCAGTGTACAGAGAACCTGCCTCCAGTCAGCCTGGATCCATTTCTCACAGTACTTGCATGCCACAGAGAAGCACATTTGTGCAGCCACAGCAGAGCTGACCCACTAGGATGCTCCAGGAGTGCAACCAACTCAAATATTCATAGAGCTGCTAATTTATGGCAAGTGCTTGTCTCCCATCACAGTTTTCCCTCTGACTGCATGCAGATTCCAAGTGTAATGTGTCTTCTTGCAAAGAACTGGAAGAATTTAGTAATTCAGGAAGTAAAAATAGGAAGAGGAAACAATGAAGCAGCGTTCCATAGTTTCCCTAAGAGAATATTTTTCTATGTTATTATTAATCCTATGTGCATCCAATAATGCCTGAATGCTTATTTGGTTAAATAACAATATATTCCAGTTTGATTTTTCATCAAATATGCACAAGTAATTATGCTCTTCAAAAAAATATGTAGTTGATAAAATTATTCTTTGTAAACATTGTTAAATGTCAAATATTTTAAGACGTTACACAGCAATATAATTTTTTCATTTTTGTCACTTCTCATTTCCCAACAAAGAAAACATGCCTTTCCTTTTCTCCCATTAGAGTGAAACAAAACAATGCAAAGAGACAGGATAAAACTTTCAGCACTAACTAAGGGCAATAAAAGTTTTTTTTTTTGTCTGAAGAGTCCAGTTAAAGCTCTGTTGCAAAACAGTTGCACTGTAAGGACTGCCCTGAGAGCACTGGTTCCAACCCTTTCCAGGTTGTGAGTGAGGAAAGGTACGATACCATCAACAAGAGGCAATCTGTAGTGTGATCAGCTGAGGTTCAGGCTACAGATTGGAATATATAAATTGATAGCAGCTTTAGAAGGAAAAAAAATTAAAGAAAAAAATCTAATAGCAGCATTTGGCAGATGAAAGAATGCTAAATGTGAAGTGGGCATGCACTTCGAGCACTGCACAAGCCAAGCTGTGAGACTGCAAGCCAGGTCTCTGCACACTCTCTTGCCAATATGCCTCAGCCCCTCTCTGGACGGCAAATCATACTGATGGTAATTCAATCCTTGGCTCTTTGGCTTAAGGTACTGACATTTTTTTCTCCCCATCATAAAACAAGTTGTTTTCAGTAGTTTGAGACCTGTACTCAAAATCAAAAGACAAGGGTGCCTTTAGAGGAGACACTAAGAAGTTGTGGTCACCTGAGATATAATTGACTGCTTTGGCTTCATGCCAAGCTTGAGATCCTGGATCTCAGAAACTCAGGAGTCTGTTTGGAGAACAAGGCCCTCCTGACAGGGTAGGAAAAGTGTCTTTTTAAATTCTGCTAGGCTGCAAGTGTCAAGATATTTCTGACAGTGACACTGGCTAATTTTAGTTATCGAGCTAAATCACTGTCAGCCTAAAAGAAATGCTAAGCTGATAAATGACTTCAGGTCACCAAAAAAAGTGATGAGTCTCTATGGCCACTAACTGCTACACGGCTCACAAGAGTTTTCCAAGCAAAACTGCTGCTTCTCTGTGTAAAAGCTCCCAGTTCCCCTAACTCCCTTAAGGTTTGGCTTTGCCTCTTTACCAGACTCTCCATGCCAGTTGTAGAGAGCTGTGCTTTAAACAGCTCTGGCAAAAGGCAGCTGGGAATGCTGATGTTTTACGGTGACATTCACATTCTCCAGACAGACAGACATAATTCTGTCTCTCAGGAGAAGCACAGAGAGAAGAAGAGAAAACAATCTTTCTCTCTGCTCCTTTGTTTTCCCCATGTGGAATGTGGTGTGGAGATTGTTCACCTGCAGTGATTGCTGGGTTGGATTCTGGTGAAGGTTGTTTGGGGTCAGTGACCAATGGGATCCAGCTGTGGCTTAGACTCTCAGCAGAGAGTCACGAGTTTGAGTTAGTTAGGTAAGTAAAAACTAAGTATGTAGTACTTAGCATTCCAAAATGGAAACAAACATGAAAAACCCCTCAACAGTCAACAGCTTGGGCAAAGCTGGGACAAAAGGGAGGAGGAGAGGGGGGTGGGGCTGGGGAAGAAACAACAACAACAACAAAAAGAGAATAAAACAAGAGACAAGATTTTCATTGGTGAGAGCCATGAGTAGAGAAGGTTAAAGCCCTCTAACAAGGCCTGAAATGCAGACTTCATGGCAGAGAAAAGGAACATCATGTACCTTAAAGGATTTGACCTCTTAGAGCGTTTAGGAGCCTAACACATTGTACTACCACATTTGGGGACTACTGACTGTGCATACAAAAGGGACAAGAGGGGGGTGGGGTGGTTTGTGTTTTGCAGGACAAGAGGATAAATGTTTGCCTATATTGGGGTTTTGCAAACATATAGTTGATTTAGAGTTCAGAAAACCATCTTATGAATCTGGGAACCTACACAAATCCCTAATAAGAAACTTATCTGTACTGTTCGAATGAGACAAGTTCCTTCCCAGCCATCAGCACAGGACTCAATCAAATCTTTCCAAAGAGACTGCAAGAAGTCACCTACAAAGCTCAAAGTAAAGATGTGCACAAATGGCAGTAGCCTGTACAGTGAATAACACCACCACCCCAGGGACTCAATGAAAAGGATTACATGGTGGATGCTAAGGAGGAAAAATGGTTGAAAGCACTTATAACATCAGATGAGAGTTCTGCTGTTGCTACCTCACATTTCAAAAGGGATACATGTGCAGGTAATGAGCTGGAAAAGACTTAGCTAGGAAGAAAAACAAAACAAAACCAAACAAACAAAAAAAAAAAAAAAAAAAAAAAAAAAAGAAAAAGGAAAAAATCAAACCAGCCACAAAACTAAGACAACTGAGCCCTGAGAAAAGACAGAATTGAAACCAAGACAATCACTTTCTAACAATAACATTGCTGCCCAAAGGCTCCCCTGTCCTGGTCTCAGAACACAAGTACCAGGACACTGCTAAAACTCTTCTTAATAGGGTGCTTATTTGAAACTACAGGCATTATCTTCAGGCTGATTGCCTCCAATATCATACTCGGTTTGTGTATAAAGTATTAGAGCTTAAATAAAGTGACACAAAGCAGTTAACTCAGCTTCTGTGCAATTCAATAGCTCAGATACACAACATGATCTGGATAGAAGCAGGCACTGAAGGAAGAAAACTTCCTTGACTTTGAGGAATTACAGAACTGCAACTGAGTCAACAAATTATTTTCTAGCAGAAAAATAGAGAGGGTGAAATAAGTGTGAGTATGAAATAAGTACATTAGGTACAGAGAAAAAACAAAATCAAGTTATAACACTCCAAGTCAGAATGGCAATCCACTTCTGTGTGTAATAGAGATTCCTTAATTTCCATGCCCAAGTCACCTTGCTGTTTACAGAGCACACAGTCTGGAAAATTTTGTAGGCACTAGCTTGAAAATAGGGGGGGTCTTCTCTGTCCAGAGGTATTTTAGTTGTTGATGAGGGTTTTCTTCAAAGGCAAGCAAGGAAAAGGGCAGCATGAGTCTGACATGTCTCAGCAGGGCAGCTCATCAGGAAAAGGGGAAGCGCTTGATCACAGTGAGAGACCCGAAATCTGCAGGCAAAACAGCTGGGGCTGACCGCTCTCATGTGGGTCCAGCTGTCACCCCTCAGCCACTCCAAGCCACTTCCCCACCACTTCTCAACATTTCCCTTCTCCTTTCAACCTTGTTTTTGAACTTATCAGCATGAGCTGGCCAAACACAAGGGAAGGAGCACTTGCAAGTCCTCTCTCCCTGCACTCAGACTTGGAGAAGGTGGCTTGTGTCTCTAAAGTGTCCTTCTACCTCTGCACACAGGTACTTCTGCCAACACCCCCTTCTGTTTCTCTGGAAAGCCCTGTTATTTACTTGCTTATTTATGGGGTGGGGAAATTGATTTCAGTACATGTAAATGAATGCCTGCAGGAGAGAAGGAAGAGAATCTTTCAAATTAAATTTCCCATAGCATAGCAGTTAAATGTTGATTTTATCTATCAGGTAATGAACAAATATTCATAAACCTATTAATTTAATCTCTGTGATCTTCAAAAATTCTAAATTTTCATAATTCAATATTTTTATCTACTCTCCACCACTTATATCTTAAAACTATCCCTAATGACAGTGTTTGCTTTCCTGGCCATCACTACTGAAAAACTGTATTACGTGTCCTGTGAAATATCAGACAAACATTAATATATGCAACCACCTTTTGAATGAAATTTCTTCAACTTAAAAAAAAAAAATCATTTTTACTTATTCTTTTCAATAGTAGCATTTTCTCTATTCAGATTGCTATGCTCTTTCCATCATTATTTCCATTTTCTTCCCATTTTACCACATTTGCCCTGCAATTTTTTACTGATTTGAAAGCATTGCAGAAATGCTTTCCAGGAATTTACAAGGGACTGGGAAGGGCACTCAATGAACAGAGCCTGTTAGCAATGACACGCAGATGTTTTGATCTTTTCCTGAGCCATGGACTGCCTTCCTCCCACGGAATCAACCATTGCCATCTGCAGGTAAGGATTAGTTTTGATTTAAAAAAGAAAATAGCTGTGTGGGAACTCACAGGATTCTTAAGCATTGTTAGTGAACTGATGTCAGAGTACTGAGTGTAATAAGGCTGATCTAAAGCAGGGACAGAAAAACAAGGACCTGATTACATTCATTTGGGCACTGTGGGCATAAAGTAGAGTATATCCACTTCAGGCACACAGGCAGGGAGGAGGTGTCATCACTAACAAAGCTGCATGTTAATCTTATGTAGCAGCATCATGAGGCTTTCACTTGTTGAGCAGGACTGTGCAGGCAGCACATGGCCATTAGTAGCACCTAAGGACCGTGTGGTGGCAGCTGTAATTGCAGAGTGCCCTCTCTGCCCAGTGGGTGCTTCTTACTGGTTTCTCAGGGTCCCAGTGAGGGCTCTCCTCACCTCCTGTTCAGCACCTCAGGCCAGCATTTTCATCATCAGGTGTGGCTGCACTAACAGGAGCAGCCTTCAGGTGTCTGACCTGTCACTTGGATGCTTATTCCCTAAATTCACATGGACTCAGTTACTTTGCTACTGAACTCCAGATACATCAGCTTCCCATTCCTGCTATGAAGTTCCTTTTCAGAGGTTCCCAACCTATGCCATTTTATTATAACAGGATCTTTACTGCCTTCCTCCACACAAGCATATTTCTTTCTGCTATGACTGGTAATGCTGGGGATCAGGAGAAATGTTACTGACTACAGCATCATGCTCAGGATGTCAAATTGCATAGGTGAAACTCTGGCCACAAAGGTGATGTTTAAATGCTCTGCAAAACCAAAAAGTTTTGAGCCTCTCCTCCAGCCTTGCTCAATTGCTTTACTGGGCCATGGGATTTTTCTGCCTGCCCATAGAAGATGAACTGAAAACCACTGATATTTTTCAGGAGCACATGCAGATCCACTAATCACAGTGAAGATGGCACAACATCAGGTGAATATTACCTTGCCCTGAATTCATTACAGGAAATCTTGCCTGCATTGCTGCTTTCAGGACAATTACATAAACATTCACCTTTTTTTTTGTTGTTGTTGTTGTTATTTCTGACATCTTTATACAGAAGAGTTACTGTATTTCATTCACTTGTTCCTTTGAGTCTTTCACATTTTATATTTTGTTCTTGTTGGTTTTATTTCAATCCCTCTGAAACAGTGCAAGAACTGATTGGCCACTGGAAATTCTTTCCAGTACAATATTGCACCTTAGGCTTCAACTTTGTGGGCTCAAGATTAAACACAGCAACCTCAGCAATGCAAAAGCTGCTGCTATGCTGAGAACACCTTTTTTTATATTTTATTATATACTTTAACCATGCAGCTCCACAATGCACACTCCTCCAGCAGCACCCTGATATGTTTATTACAGCCAGAGACAAGAGCTAAGGACAGCAGAGCTCACCTCTCCGCTCATGAGCCAAATCCCACCAGACGGTCTTTTTTGCAATAATAACTTCTCCAGCTACAACACCTGATTTTTAGCATTCTGTTTTCTAAGCTTAGTTATCTTCAGAAAAATCTTCTTTACTTCTCAGTTGCTCCTTAGTGATACACGCAATGTGTCCCTAATGTGTTACAGAAGTACTTTGTTTTCTACTTAGCTGGAGTGACAGCAGTGCTGCCTAATCACTCCTAGCCTGATTTCCAAAGGTCAGAAAGAAGAGGTAGAAAGAACTCTTGTTCTAATCCCTTTCAACATTCGAGTTCCCTTCCTTTGTAGCCATGCAAGTAGTTTTATCCTGTGCTTCTCTCAGATCCTGCCATATGCAAAATCTACATGGCATCATCTCTGGAATCTCTCTTTTGCTGAACAGACAGCCCTTGAAATGTCATCTACCAAATGGGGAATTTTGAAAGCATTCAATTCTCTTTGTTTTTTGCCCAGCTGAGCCAAATGAAATAGTAGACTCCCAGTTAGATAACCAAGTCTGGAATAAACATATTTTTACAGTTTTGTGTAAAAGTCATGGTTTAATCCAAGCCAGGAACTATGCATGACCCAGCCATTCATTCACTCACCCCTGGCTGGGATGGGGAAGGGAATCCAAAAGGTAAAAGGGAGAAAATGCAAGGGTTATGTTAAAGGCAGTTTAACAGGCAAAAGCCATGCAGGCAAGCAAAGGAAAACAAGGCACTCGTTCCTCACTCCCCATGGGCAGGTAGGGCTTCAGCCACCCCAAGAAATCTGGGCTCCATCGTGCACAATAGTGACTTGAAAAGACAAATGGCATTTCCAAATATCCCTCCCTCATTCTTTCTTCCTCCAGCTTTATGAGCTGAACATGATATCATATGGTATATGAAATGTCCTTTGGGTCACTTGGCATCAGCTGTCCTGGCTGTGTCCCTTCCCAGCTCCTGCTGAGGAGCAAAACAGGCCCTGGCTGTATCTAAGTGCTGACCAGGATTAATGAAAGCATCTCTGATTTATCAACACAGTTTCCAGCACAAAACACAGTTTTGTACTGGCTACAGTGAAGGGAAAACTCCATCCCATCCAAAGCCAGCACGAAAGAGTTTCCATTTGTTTGGATAAATTGGGTAATTTCTGTATCTTCCTTTTGGTGATTTTCACATGCCTTGGTCACATCTATCATTTCTTAAAATAGCCACACATCACCTGGCAAAAATTCCTTCATTTCATTATCATCCATCACTTTTGGCATTACTCCTAATGAGAGTCAGCTTTGTGCTTGAAGCTTTTGCAGTGGGCAAGCAGACTACCCTAAGTAAACACACATTTAGAAAAATCATGGGGTTTTTATCTCCCACTGCCTTTTTTTGTGATGTGTGTGCAACACAGCACCTAGCTGGTGACATTTTCCCTTGTGCATATCAGTGCTGTTCCCTGCTGTGCAGAGGAAACAGCTTCTCTACCACATCTCAAACAGATATTTGTGCTACAAGCTGATTTTTCCCTCTCTTTCACCTCTGCCATGAAGTTTACTTTTGCCTTGACATTAGCTGAGAATTTTACAGACCAGTAAGAAATTTATTTTTTTTATTTTTTATCTCTTTGAGCTTGCCTGAACAACACACCTGGCTTTCCCTACACCCAGCAGCAGTGGGGTGCACTGAGGTTGGTTGGTTTCCTATTTGCAGGTCTTTGGGATTACCATCTATGTCCAAACTGCTTTTTATAGAACTTCTTTATATCTGCTTTCTTCACATATTTTCTTCTGCTACTCCGATGAGTTTTTTCCTAATGTTAAATTTCCCATTAAGATCCCATCCCCCAGTGTACTAATTCTACCTGCAAAACATATTTTTATGGCTGTACACTTATTTGTTGTCTTGGATATCCCTTGGCAGCTTCCTTGGGAAAATTGATTTTCTGGGAAGCTATTATTCTTTAAAAAGAAAAAATAAGCTCAAGTAATCAACAACTTACCTGCTTTTCTCCTGTTCACATGAGACTGCCACAAAGCACCCATGTTCTGTATCTACCCTTTTCCACCCTTCCAATTAGTTTAGAAACTGAGCAGATTTTTTCAGAAGCCTACCCAGCTGCCTCAGGATGGGCTCCTTCTGCATAGCTCTGTTCTCTGCAGTGCTTTTGGTTCAACATCCACAGCCTGCCCTTCTTTGCCTCATTTATGGGAATGCCAGAGTCTCCTTTTCCTCCGCATACCACACTTTTGATTTAGATACCTGCCAGCACTAGAAATTAACAGAGGCTAGGATGATCTAAGCTGACTTTTGTTACAACCTTCCTACAGAATTCTGTGTCATCCATACTACTCACTGCCCACCTAGAGAGTGCCCAAGCTGTGACGCCTCTTTATCTGTTAGAGAAGAAAAATGCCAGTGCAGGGGCTGGCACACACCTGAGTAACGTGATATGGAATTTATGTCATTGAGATGGCTCACTGGATTGCCTGCAGTCCCCACCCTTGGGCACCTTCAGGTGAGAACCGCTGAAGAGAAATCAGCTTGGGGACACAGAGGGGTGGTCTGTGCCGAGTTACAGATGGAGCACTATGGCTCTGTTCGAGAAAGGAGGTGTGCTTACACATGCAAATGAAAGAGACACGAGCAATGATCCTGAACAACTGCTTTAGGCTGCTCAGGGATCACAGGAGCTGAGGATTCCCACCTGTGATAATTGCTCTCCGTGTTTAATGGGGGCACAAGGTCAAAACACAATGCCTCGACAAAATATTAAAGGATTAAAAATGAAAAGGATGAGACATGTCATTTAGAAAAAGAATTTGAATATGTGGGGAACAACCGCACAAAATATTAATAAAGTTAGAAATATCTCTTAAAATTGATGAGCACCTACTGGGATATTTCTGTGACAGAACAAGTCACTTTACCTAAAAAATATCCCACATAAAACCACCCAAATATTTTATTGCTGAAAAAACCCAAGGAGCATTTGCTGAGCTGTTGCTGTTTATGCACCTAAACCACCAGTCTACACTCTGTGCTCTCAGGGATGTTTGCCAAGTGGTCATTCAGAACACCTCAGATAAAAGCTGAGTTTTTTTCATCAATTAACCAGAAAATTTGAGTTTTACTCTGTAAAAGTTCATCATTAACCACCTTCATGAGGACTGATATTGCTTTTCTGGTAGATTTGCCACTGATATGTGTAACTAAATTTCTCACCTTTTTCCTCCTCCAAGAGGTCACAGCAGTTTATAAAAACCAGTTCCAGCCAGTTACATGAAGATATTTTGTTTTCAACATCTTAATAAAAGTTCCAAAACAGAAATATAATCTCAGTTTAAGACTCTGAACTTATGATTTTTCTAGTTTCAATGGGATATTTTAAAAAGAGTTTGAAATCTCCTTGTTCCTCCTTCTTTGTACTTGATAGATTTTTTTAGAGTCCCCCTCCTATCTGGGCCAACTAAGTATTTTCTTCATAAATGGTAGACCATGACTGAGCTTTCAAAGTGAGTAAAAAGAAGCTAAAAAGTGAGTGTTTGCTACCAAAGAAAAGTCATGTTCGTTGGGAGGTAGGTTGTTTTTTAAAGCTAAATAATCAAATGAAATATTAAACCTTCAATATCTACAGATCTGACAGTCCAATTGCATAAAGTGACATTGCCAGAACTCCAGGAATCATCTAAAATTTCAAATACAGCATGTTTCATCCAGTTCTGTTACTAGCAAAGACAGCTTTGTCTTGCTCCTTCCAAATCTACTCCAAACTACTCATTTATTCTCATAAAACCAAGCAGTTTTAGTTCCACTAAATCAGACAGGGCACAGAAGCTAGTGCAGCAATTCTATTTTGCTTAAAGGACAGCTGGAGCAAAACATTGACCATGATGCTGCAGCCCAAATTTTCTCTAGGCATCTCATTATGCTGGAGAGGGAAAAGATGAGATAGAAATCTATCCTAGTATCATATCCCTAATAAGATCTTCACTCTCAAAAGGGATTTCTTCCTCTCATGGACCAATCTGCTGGAGGAGATGTTCCTAGGAGCCTTTTTGGAGAAGCAATGGGGGACACTGGCTCATCAGAGAAAGAAAAGGGAGACAGATCCAAAATTTGTATTTCCAGATCTGATCAGCTGCCTGGCAGTTTTTTATATCTGGCTATATTAACATCATAGCAACACAGAGACAGCTCAGAAGCAAAATTTCTCATTACTTCAAAGCTTTTTCAGTGAAATTAGAGTTTTTGTGAAGTGCAAGTTGGTATGGCATGCTGAATTAAGACACTTGCAGTACACCAGTGTTGCTGACTATGGCCTGGCCCTGCCTGCTGGCAGAAAGAGAGGAGGCTGCTTGTGCTGTGCCTTGGGGGCCCCTGGTGCACAGCTGTCTTCCCTCCCAGTGTCATCTGCGCCAGTCAAGCATGCACTGCCACAGCCCCAAGTGCAGGTGAGGGGAAAGCATTTTATTTTGTGCTGTACAAGTGGTTTACATGGAGCTGCCCTCTGGGTGGGCTGGGTTGCCATTACCCCATCCTCCTGGGAGCACAGCGTGGCCTCTCAGTCACATTCCAGCTCAGTCTGCCACGAAAGCCTTCCAGCCAGCCAAAGGGAGCTCAGGAAAAGCTGAAACAGCTCTTTAAATGCTAAAGAGATGTTGCCTAACGTGAAGGGGGGTAGGGATAGGCACTGCTAAATCCATCTCCCTCCACACCTCAAGCAGCCAGGTGTGAGGGAAACCAAACCATCCGTGCTGTGCTAGGCACAAAAAGTGTCTAGGAGGAAGAAAGAACCGGTGTACATGCAGTATTTTTAGTTTTACATCAAATCATGCCTCAATTAGTTTCTTTAAAAAGTGACTGCTCAACAAAATCTGATTTTTCTACAAAATTTCACTTTGACATCGATGGGGAATTGCATGCTTGCTTACCTGCATTTGCATGTTGCCCCTCCCAGCCCCAGTACAGCACACAATTCTCTTAAAGCTTGATAATTAGGCATTTCAGCAACCAACCCTTAAACCAAAACACATAAGCCCACCCATGTTCGTTGTTATTGCCATAGGAATCTTCACTTTTTAAAACATAAAATATTGAGCAACAGGCCATAATCAGCTTTATAATGGACAAAAAAACTCAAAATAGCAGAAGCACAGCCTAGCCAGTTAGCCAACAGTGTGTTTGTTTCCAGGATTGTGCTTAAGGAGAGCCAAGCTCCAGAACAGGAGAACATTATAATTAAGAAAATGAAAGAACTTTCACTTGTAGTCAGTAATTTCATAGCTAGCAATATATAACATGTAACTATTGCCATATGTAAAATACTGCATTAAATGTTTATTTATTTCTCTGTATATTGTGTGAAGAGCCACTCTGTGTGCCTTGAAAGAGTGCACAAGAAAACACAGTTAACAATCTCAATTTTTAGAACTGAGTAAAAACTGGGAAAATACAGTCCCTATGAATTACTGCATCACTATAGCCAGAAAAGCCAGGGGCAAAACCAGATGGAATTTGCTTAATTAGGTCCAGATCCAGTGAAGTATATACATATCTCTAAGCCAGCAAGAGAGCCTATGGACAGCAAACAAGTTAAAATAACCATGTTGAAAGAGAGCAGAAAGCTAAACATGACATGGATTTCAGTTTTTACAAATGATATCTCATAGGTTCAGGATTATCTGCAAGCTCAAGCATTTTGCACAATCAGTGCTTTGCCTCTTGTCAGAGAGTTGCCTGGCTGAAAGTTCTAGAAGACTGTCTTGCAGCTGATTAACACCCCATTTAATTCCTCCTCATTTCTCACTCACTTCTATGGGAAAAAGGTTTCCCTGTAAAGGAATAAAACAGCTATTGGCACTGCAGACTTTAGGAAACCGCATATATGAAATTATAGATTTAGGAACATTTAAAAATCTGACTAAATTATGATTCAAAGTATTCACATGATGATTCAAAACCAATGGACAAGGAAAAAACTACTTGCCACTAGGCAAAGCAGAAACAATGCTATCAAGTTGTGGATGACTCATGGGGTTTACAGATATTCCCTATCTGCACAGCAAGACATTCCTTTCTCCATCTTTTCTCGAGATAAGACACCCATCTGTCAGATCAATGATAGATAAGATTTCTGCCAGTGCCTATTATTTGACATATTGTTCATAAAAAGCAGTTCTTGGCCAGAGGGAATTCTCCAAATGTGGTAAGCCAGGATCCAGCTCAGCTAAGGGCCAAAGTGCCCTGAGCTGTGAGGAAACTGAAATGAAGGTCCAGAAATGAGTCATGCACAGGGGCAGGGCCACACGAGAGGCAAAGGGTACAGCAGCAAGCTCACAGGCCAGGCACAGCAGCTGACTCAGACAGGTGACAGAAATTATACCTGACCTGCCATAAAATATGCACTGACTTCCAACTTCCAGTCCAATCTAAAGACCACAATTTTACCTAAGCAAAATGCTTCGTCTTAATTGTCCAATACTGAGATGTAAAAACTAATTCTAGAGTAAAAGATTGATACAAGATGAGCAGTATAAATGAAGAGCTAAGTAATACCGTGGATCTGCCATAGCTTAAGCCAAATTTAAAAGGTTAATGTTTTCAGATATGTCTAAACCTTGGGTACCTCCTGAGTCCAGAAATAAAAATGTTATTTTGTTCCTAGAAGCCAAAATTTTGAGGCCATAATAATATATTTAGATAACTTATGTTAGCAAGTGAGACCGAGGGGACACAGCCATGCTGAATTTTGACCCTTTTGAAGTTTGCAACTGTTTTGCTCTATAGAGTACTTTAATATTCATTGAACTATTTTCTGGTTTTAGGGCCTGAGGAACAAAAGGCTCCTACCTGATAAAGGCTGAACATCCCCAATCCAAATAATAAATCACGATAAAATTATGGTTGTGCAAAGGACAGCTTTGATTTTTTTTCTCTCCAGGTATTTGCTTAGTTACTTCAATTATCTTAAAAAGGTGAACGTGTCTTTAAAGAAAAAGTGAACAAAGTAAGCCAGCCTTATGCTGCAGTAGCTATGACAACAGACTTTGAAATAAGTGTGGAAAAAGCTAGACCTGAATCTTAATTTCATTTAATTATTTTTTCCAGTCTACTCTTCACACTGACTACTTTGCATTTTACTCTGAAATTGCACAGAAACTGGGTTCTCTTACTAATACCATATGCACAGTATCTTCCATAGCTAATTCTACAGATCTTATTTAGGTTAGAAATGAGATTACTCAGAGAATGAGTAGACAACTCCTAATGTCTTCAGACGAAGCCAGACTGCTTTCTGGGGAATGCTGTTCCCAAAGTTGGAGTGTTCAGTGCAGACTGGTGTGTGAGAGACCTGACTACGTGAAGGAGCAATCCCATTGGATCAACCATTAGCAAACTGTATCAAATCTTCTATTAGAGGTGAGATTTTCAAAATAAAGACACAGTAGAGAAGGTAAAGTTAAAAGTCAGATTTTCAGTGGATTCACTAACTGGGCTGAAGTGAGAAAGATGATACTTCAGTTCTAACACCTCTTCCTTTTTTCCTTCAGTCCTTCCCATCAACCTTGGACAATCTTTTATAGATGAAATCCACAATCATGCAAACTACCACCTTCACTAGACAGAAGATTTGACTCCCTGCTCCCAACTCCCTTCCCTTTCCTCTGAATTCTTTCTAGCAGAAGGAGCAGGAAGTAAATTCTTCCCCTCCCTCTATCAAGCACAACAGTTTAGCAATCAAGAACACTTAAAAAAAAAAAGGAAAAGGAGAGAAACTCAGACCATTACCACTAACATCTCTTCCTACCCTGTAAATGTTCCATTGCCCTCTCTATTTTATTTGAGAAAGTCCAGGGCTGCACAGGAAAGCCAAATCACTTTACAGCTGTGACTACACAGAAGAGGAATCACTCGAACCTCTTTTGAAGGGAGCCACCTTCACCTGCGCTCCCAAAGCCAGTTATGGAACTGCAGCCACCCACGAGCTCCCACACCTGACCAGGCCAGGGACATTATCAGCACCTTCCCCCACCGACCCCACTTCTCCAGGGCCAGAAAATCCAAATTCACTGTTGTGGAATGCAGGGCACCACTGCAGAGGTCTGCCTGTGTCATGCAGGCATGAAATACAGAAACAGATGGGTATCATGCTACTAATTACTTATTAATTCCCTTAAGAACTGATTGTGAGTAATCAATCTTCATGATTCTCCCAGAAAGACAAAAATGCATAAAAAGTGAATAAAATATCAGCCATTCTTTTTCATATTTATTCTTGAAGAAGAATATCATTCTTTTGTTACCCTCAATTTTTTTTTTCACTTAACTCTTCCAGCTTTTTCAGTAAGGAGTCAACAAATGAAATAAGACTGGTAGAACAAGGACTGGAAGAAAGCAGCCTTAGCCTCCATTATCCTTTTTACCAGTTTTTGAGACTTCAAAATTTTTACAGGGACCATCTCATGTGTGAGCAGCTACAGATATATTCACAAGAGAAGCAACAGGCATTGGTCATCAGACACCTCCCCCTGCTGAGAAGTATGGGCTCTTATTCCCTAATTTGTCCTGTTTTCAAGCTGCAGCACTCTCCCACTCTCTTGTAGATGTGCCCCACATTTCCAGTACCTGGGGTGGACATGAGGTGTTGCAGTGTTCCATCTATGGCTTGCAGAGCTATGAACTGTTAGGAGGTACTTGCAGAATCCACCTGCAGCTCCCAAGCAGCTGAAGACCATCATCACAAGTGAGAAATGAAGCCCACTCCTCGGCTGAATTTCTAGAAATTTAAGAAAGGACAATAGGGGACAAAATCAATAAAGCAAAAGTCACAGCACTGGGTGTGTAGCTGTAGCCAGAGGTACCCCAGCTAACAACAGCAACCCTTCTTTCTATTGCACCAGTCAAAAACACATTCACAAACGAAAATATGTCAAAAACACATATTCAAACATTTTTTTAACTTGTTTACCAGTTTTAGGAAATTCTTAGCACAGCTCCTGCTCTGATCCATTTTTTTAGAGCCTGTGCAGCAGTCTTGGTTGTGGTTTTGAGAGACGTGTGTCACCTCCCCAGAAGAGCCCCTGCTCCATGGTTTCAGCAGGTGACAGTCCAAGTGTCAGTAGCAGGGGTCCTCCTCACACCCATTCCTCAGATGTTCCCTGACCATGCAGACTGTTTAGTTACTTCAGTTATTGCAAGTTAACCTCAAGTACTCTAAATCAACATCAGCTACTTCACATAGAAGTATAGGCATACTTCATGTGTCTGATATATTTTAATTACTGCCAGTTAGCTACAAAAATAAAAGCAATAGTTATTATTTCACAACTATAGCTACTTCTGCAAAAGTTAACATTATACTACAATGCACAACACATAGCATCCACTTGAATATTTGCAAAAGCCAAGGCTAAATATGTGTTTATGACATCACAATAAGTCCTTAGTCAGGAGTAAATCCAGGTTTTACTGACTGCAACAAATAAAACAGATATTTGTGTAACCCCTAAGGACAAAGAGCTGTACAAGCACTAACAAAGCACAGCCCCAGCTTACAAAGACATCGTTTGCATTTCATCTAGGACTGGAGATAGTTAAAAAGGGCCTACAGCTGCAACCTTTTATTCCAATTACCCACGTTGGGAGGGCAGAAGCAGCATTAACTCTTCAGTGGCTGTCTCAGGGACGGTAGGGAAGGGTGTGGTGCTCAGAGCATTCCTTGTTTGTGAGAACTTTTTAGCATTATATTTGGAAATGCTCCCAGAGTATTATTCAATCTGCACTCTCCTTGCAACAATGATCTTCCTCTTCCATCCTCAACAGAATCAGGGTGAAAGAGTCCTGCCACACATTTTGGCCTTTATGTATTCAGAAAACCACTTCTTAACATCTTTGTTTCTGCATCCACTACACTCAATGCACAAAGAGTTCATTTGTTTTCTGATGGTGAGCCTTGTGAAGTGCATGTACAGCTACTTTTAAATCCCTCCTCTTTAAATCAGATATAATTTTTAAAGCCTTTTTCCACTGGCTCCAGTGGGCACTGCATGCTAGGGAAGTAAAACAGGGCCATGTTTTGTGCTAGAGTTGATATGGTCTTTCCATTTTTCCTCTCTCCAGCATGCAACAGCATTGAGGACCTTGTTTCAGTCTCTCATGTAGCAAATTTGAAAGTTATTCTGCTTTTTGTAATCATGGAATAAGTCATGGGCACTTGAAGTTCAATAAATCCCCTGAGGCAGCCAGCTTGGTTAATTTTCAGCTCCGATGACCCACAGAAGGAAATTGTTTTTTGCAACATGGGAATTGTTTTTTTCCCTTATTATATATAAACAATTCTCTTAACATGAGAGGGAAAAAGTTAATATTAAAAGGCAATGTTTATTAAAATATCAGCTTCTGTCTGCTGCTGGAGGATTATTAGCATCACTGGCTTCCTTCTCTGTTCCAAAAATCTGTTGCCAGATTTCTCAGGAAAGGACTTGTGTGGTTGCTGCTCCTTGATAGTGAGTGTCTGGGAAGTTTGTCCTTTGTGTAAGAACAGTGCTGCAAAGAGGAAAAAAAGAGGTGCTGAGTTTCCTGATGAGGTGGGTGACAGCAGAGCCTCCTTTTCCGGACGGGGCCACTGTGGTCTTCAGTAGAAGCACGAGATTAATTATTTCCTTCCTAAGAATCAGACTGGTACAGACTGGAGAAATATCTTCTCAGAAAGAAAGGAATATTTACTGCTGCATTTCATACACTGTGCTACTGTGTGCAAACAGACAGGGGCACAGCACTGTTCAAGGGGAAAAGTGAGGATGATGTGATGATCATATACAGTGACATCTAGCCATTAAGTGACCCAGAAATGACACACTCAAATGGTGAGGAATGAGTATAAAATGGCTAATATTATGTCTTAAATATCACAAATGGCTCCATATAATGGATTGCTGGAAAAAGTATTTAGTTTATTTAAGTCTTAATGCACTACTTTTTTTCTTTACTTATTTCTTGAATTCATAAAACCCAAAACAAATCTGGATTTTCAGTGCAGAGATTTAGGATTCAGGCAGCAGAAACCAATTTATCACTTAAGATGCAAAAATAGTACTGTCTAAAAAGGGAGACTTTCTTATTTAAGAAGGAGAATCTGAAAAAGAATACCTAATTAAAGTGTTTCCTTTGGGTTTCTTTGAGACAAAAATGTATGAGAGATGACATGTATTTAAATCTTTAAAAACCTAATCTCTTCCATGGGTTTCAGTTGATTTCTGTAGTATGAAAACACATCCTCCTCTTGTTTCTCCCAGTTTGTTCTAGGGCAGACACTTAAATAAAAATGCCTTTTTATAAAACTATCTCTCTATTTGCTCAACCTATTTTTAATCTGTGTTTCTTTACAATGTTTGATGAAAAACTACTGACTGTTTCCCTGAGAGAAAATTGTTCAAAGTTTTGTTTTTAGTTGCTGGATATTAGCAGCACTTCTGTGCACTCTGCACAGAATGGCTGCACAAAATAAGGATGTCTGCCTTATTTTCAACTCCTATTCTGCTTCTACCCATTATCGTTCTGTTCTCCATGCAAGTGTGATTTTAAACCTCCTGGTCTGCAGACACAAAGACAATTAAAGATCTGGTGACAGTCTAAGAGTCATTTAAGGATATAAAGGTACTTTGAACAACCACAGACTTCCTTTCTAGGAATGTTTGTTTTCCTTGGACCTTTTCCTTGCATGACCAGTTTGGGAATACAAGTTTCCACACATAGATCCACATTCCCTCCACCAGTCATCAGATGACTGCCATTTTCTGGGGATTTTAGTTTGGGGGAAATTTTGTTTTGTTTTGTTTGCCTTTTTTTAATAGAATCCCTTGACTACTACTAACATGTAATTTTGTTTCCCTATTCCTTAGTCATTTAGGAGGCGTGTCAAAGCCCCTTCACAGGGATATCCTTTTCTTTCCCTGACTGTTTTTAAAACACATAGCATGAAGCTTTTTCGGTCTGATACTTTAAATTGTGTGGATTGTGGAAAAATGTTGAGGTTATGAAGGAAATTGTGATTTATACTACTACAACTTAGGCTTCAGACCCACCTGTGCTCTTCTGTGAAGAGCAGAAAACACCTAACAAGGGATGGTCAGAGTTTTCTCATCTCAGAACTGTTTTGTTTTCTGAAAACCAACACAGTAACCGTTCTAAATGGCCATAGGGACCTCCACCCAGCCCTGCCTTGCACTTTTCAGAGTGCTGCATACACAAGCCTCAGGTGATTTACAGCCAGCAGAGAAGGTACATACACAAGGAAGGGAAAGAAGGGTGTCTTTGAGAGCACCCAGCTGCTTTGTGCTCCTTTCCACTTCACTGTATACCCAAGGAGTGCTGAACACAACAGCAACATTTAAAGTCTTGGCACACAGACGTGCTAAGTCTTGCTGAGAGCAGTTGGGCCATTAGTGGCCGTTCAGTCAGACAGAGCACGGCTGTCTCAGAGCTATTAGGTAGAGGGGAGAGGTTGGTAGTGAGAAAATGTTGTACTGGAGGATCACACTGAGCAATTGCTTGGCTCAGCTGAATGAGAACGGCAGCCCTCGCTGCAGGGCTGATGGACGGGGAAAGCCAAAAGGGAAATCAGCACTTCATAAAAGTTAATGACCAAAGATAAACTTCTTATGAGTCCTGCCCATAGCAGGATTCAAGTGGAAAGCACTGGACTGTTTCCTCTTCCATTGCTCCCTCTTGTTTTGGACCAATATCCCTCTCTCTTTTTGTTATTATTACTGTTAGTTTATAATATATGCCTTTGTGAGAAAGCCCTGAATAAAGACACCCTCCATTATTTTCTTCCATGTCCCTATCAGATCTGACACAGCTGGGCCATCCCTTTTCTTTTCTGCTTTCCCAAAGGTAATATCTCAACTGAGATTAAACATCCTCTTCCAG
This sequence comes from Anomalospiza imberbis, assembly GCF_031753505.1. Lineage (NCBI taxonomy): Eukaryota > Metazoa > Chordata > Aves > Passeriformes > Viduidae > Anomalospiza > Anomalospiza imberbis. The sequence goes on along the minus strand of NC_089688.1, from coordinate 7,789,509 downwards.
ATAGCCCATTTTTTGCTAAGTGTGTTCATGCATGAAGGCAAACATTGGCAGACCTTAAATCATCACAGAGAGGGGCACTGGTGTTCTCAGTTCCAGGCATGAAGTATGTATAGATACCTATGCTGGCCAAGACTAACTGTGACACAATAAATAACAGTCTAACAATAACAAATGTAAATAAAACATCTCAATTTCTTTCCAAAAAATAACCTTCTCCTAACCATTTAATTTCATTTCCTTTTTACCCCCATATTTATCCCTCTATTTTACCTAGCATATTTTAATGCTTTTCTGTAGCCAGCTCTGCAAATATTTTTCATAGTGTAAGCATTTCTTTGTAAAATTCATATGACTGGGCAAGGCATGGGAGATGAGTTACAGTGTTTGTTATCCAATAGTGGGTCAAACACAGGGATTGTGGATTAGGGAGGAGATCTAATGCTGATGAAAGCCTGCCCTGCCACAAGTGCCCACACCAGCTCCAGCACGGTGGCTGTCTACACAACACAGCCCTGAAGTCTTTAAGTCTTCTTGCTGGTTTGAAAAATTAGAGTTTTATTCCAAACCCTATCATTCACTCCATGACCACAGGCTTAATATTTCCTTTTTGTTTTCTGTTTTCCCAGTTGTAAACAACTCATAAAGATTCTTCTCATTTTTAAGGCATTTTGAGCCATGTGGGATGGGGTGGGGGGGTTCATAGCCATTCATGCTCAATTGTGATGACAGTGGTGAGTGGCATAAAGCAGAAAGAAACCCAAGGAAAAAGTCACTTCTAAGTTTGGTGCCATAAAAAAAGCTCTGGGATACATGAGCAAGAGACAAATCTAAAACCAAAATAATTCCAATAGAGCTTGTAAGATACAGAATAAATATGAATACACTTTCAGTATTCTGCCTTATCAAAACTGCATTTATGATGGAATAAAAAATTATTGCATTGCTAAAGGAACAGTCATAACTGTGAAGAAAAATGTTGAATTATTATGGCAGACTACACAGCAACAGAGCATTTATGACTCCACTCAGGGCAGATTGCTCAGTCAGGATTTTTCTTACATATATTACCATATAAACCTCCTGTGCCACTTGCAGTTTTGCAGAGTTCAGGTGATGAAAGAGTAAGAGAGGGATAACTTTACTTATTGCTGTGGAAACCTGTTTATCATCCATGTCTAGAATTACTGTCTTTTTACTTGAATTGGAAAAGCGTTCATTAACTCCCTGACATCTTCCCTTCACCGCAAAGTTTTCTTCTTCATACGTGCATGCACTTCATTACTATTGGAAGATGTGCTTTTACAAATTGTGCTACCAAGGTTGCTACTACCTATTTGCCATCGTCGTGTAGCACTGATTACACAGAATTTATTTATAAAGTAAATTATAACAGCACAGGACTGTCCCAAAATTCAACCACATGAATAGTAACCTCTTTGTCCAACTGTTTCTGGGATAATGAATAAGCTCTGTGGACTGCAAGTTAAATATTTCATGACAGTTCTATGATTAACTCATGAGGTTTTGAGATTTGATGGGCAGCATGATCAGGTCTGTCTTTGTCCTTGTCAAGAAGATATCAAGGAGATACATCTCTTTTGCTACAGGTTCAGCAGCAGGAGAACAAATTCCAATTCTTGACTGGGAAAGAGTAAGGAGGGAAAGGGAAAAGACTATCCCAGTTTGCTGAGATTTTGAGCTGCTACTCTGCCTCTAAACGTATCCATTTCCATGGCAATACCAAGGGAAAGTACAGCATCTGTGCTGCAAAGCTTGCAGACAGCTTTTGAAATATCAGAAATTTTTGTGGGTACAGATGATATTGAACATATGGTGTTTGAAAGAGTGGCCAACATTGCAAAAGCCTTTGGAATCATCTGATATTTTATTTTGTGTTTCTCCACCCTCAACTTTTAAGTCTGTCATATTTTCCTAGTAGCAATATAGTGACCCATTTATGGCAACAGCTGCACATTCAACTTGTTACTAGTGGTGTTATTTATCACAGTGAAAAGGAAAGATTCAATAATACTACAATGACCCTAAATGTGAGGAAAAAAAAACAAAACAAAACAAAAAAAAAAAAAGAAAAAGAAAAAAGAAAAAAAGCAATGCTTATACTTCAATGTATGGCCTGGATTATCTTTCTGTAACATATAAATGTTACTTGGTAGGCACAAGTTGACTCTGCATGCTCATGTTACATGTGCAGCTGAAGCAAAAGTCCTTCCTCATCTATGAGGCCAGTCTTCTAGATTTTTCAGGCAGAGAGCACAGCAGCTTCTGTCAGTGATGTGAAATGTCAGTCTGAGCTGAGAAATGCCATGAAGCATGAAGTGATAAATTGCCATCATTTTTGCCAGGTTTCATAATGCACAGTGTCTTCATATTACACCATCTTTACTTGTGTCTGTATATTAATTTGGTTAGGAAATATGTAAAAGGTAAAGCCTTAAAAAACAGCTTTGGCTTGTTTCATTATCTCTTAAATTTTGTGCAGTTTTTCTCAACCTTATATTTAAGCAAAAACTATTCTTTCTCAACTCATGCATAATGCAGTTCCCAACTCTCTCCATGCATCATCTGTCTCACACTGAGGGATTCTAGTTGAGACAATTGCATCATACCACAAATGTGATTTTCTGCTATTAATTCTATGGAAAATCTGCTCTGGAATAGTTTAATTCCCTGGCATTTTCTGTGTGTATCATTATTTGTGAATTCAGGCTTCCAAAGCCTGTGTCGTATAAAACAAAACTCCTGATCCCAAGGTACCAAATTTCAGGTTTGAAAAGTCTATAAACTTCTGCCTCGGGCTGTATTGAAAACCTGAACATCAGTACTTTGGGGCATCAGACCTGCAGTTTTGACCTAGCATGTCATGAGACACTAATCTAAAACTGCATCAAACCAATCATCAGATGAGTAACTAATAATTTATTCAGAAGTTGGCAAAGAGACATCCTTCATATTTCATATGTGTCAGTCTGTGTTCTGTAACTCAGCAAAGCAGGATGTTAAGCCTGTGTATCCTTTTCTAATTGCTTGCATCTGCATTTCAGCCAGACCAGTTCACAGCAAATATGGGACACATCTCAGCTGCTACTCACATCTCTGCAGTTTCAAGTCACCTAAATGAATTTCCAGTTGGGATTGTCTGTAGTAAGTGGCAAGAGAGTGAAAAACTTCTGCACACTGACAGAATCCCACAGGGTGCACACAGACAATTAAAGGAAATCCCAGGAAGAGATTAAAAGTATAGCATTCAGAATTCCATCTCTGGAAAAGGATGTAGAGGCTAGTGAGGGGTGATGAGATCATTCACTGAAAGCTCTTTTCCAGTCAGCTCAAGGGAAGTCCATACACTGCTGAGAGGAGGTTATAGTTTATAGTCAGTTATGGCCTTCAAGTTCATTTTGATTAACAATGCTTCTGGAGGGTTTCAGAAACAAAGAAAAAAAAAAAAGCTAAACAAATCTATGAAAACGGGGCTTTTCAAAAAAAAATAAAAGTTTTCAAACCCTTAAGGAGAGAATAAACCTTCATATTGGAAGGGATGTACATCAAAATGTCAAGAACTCAACCCCATGGCAAGGGTCTTCAAAATCTGCTGCAAGGAAGAAACTCTTCTTTTCAGATCCCTGAAATCTGAAGAATGGTTTCAGTACTTCATGCAATCAGGTCAATAAGTGGAGATGAGAAGTCAGTTAGTGGGAACACAGGGCTGCTTCATATTTGGCCAACCTTTGTATGTTATTTAACTTTTCATTGAATTAATTGATTCATGAGTGATCTTTCAAGCCGGTTTGCATTGCCTGTTTGACAGCAACAAGTCCTGAGCATGACATGCACAGGGCATGGTGATGAAGTTTCCACTGTAACCAAGGAAACTTCTTGCAGAGACAGCAGAGGTTGAAAACTTAGTTCAGAAATGGTGGAGGAAATAGTGAGTGCCACAGTTCCACTTGTATGGTTCTGCCTTCATTCCTTGCCTTTTGGACTGAGACTTCCAATAAAGGTGACAAGAGCAAAAATGTTTTCTCTTGTATCATAAACATCTGCTTATTTGGAACTGTTTTGATGCCTTAAAATCCTCTTTAACAAGAAGAAAAGGAACTGTAAAAAATAAACTGTATAAAAAGAACTATTGCTGTATTACATATCTCTGCTTGGTAATAATATCAATTCCTCATTTGTAGCCAGCAGTTCAAATAGTGTTTGTTTATGTTTGTGTTTTTTTTTTTTTTTGGCAACATAGGAATCCACCACTAACAAGATTTAGATAAGTAATTGCATGAGATCCCAGGGCTGAAATGCTCAGGATGACACTTTAAATTTGAAAATTATTTCCATAATATTAATCTCTTAAATATGGGGCCTAGAGATAGGTAAAGCTGAACATCTTCTCATGTGTATTACAACTCTGGTCGCAGAGATGGCCACAGAAAGAGATGTACTGAGTATGTCTGTGGAACAGAGCAATCAGATATACAGGATGAGCTTTACAACACTTTACATTATTGTTCTGTAATGTTTGGGTTTTTTCTAAAGAACAAATTTTTTAAAGTCAAGGGTGGGAAAAAATAAAAGAAATAATAGGATTATTGCAGCTTTCCCCTGCAACACTTTTTCTGCCAAAATGATACTAAAGGGATTGAAGTAACCTTCACATTGCTCCATAGCAACACCAATCTTCCCTCCTCCTTTTTGCCAGCCAGGCACTGAGGCTGTCTTGGGCATTGTCTCACCTATTCAATGACACAGGTAGGGAATGAAAAGGGTGAGAAAAGCAGAGTAAGAAAGATGAAAAACGTTACCAATGGGAACAGAAGCATTTGGGGGAGGCTGGGAAGCAAGCAGAGACTGAGATTACAGCCTGCCTACCTTTACTCATGACAGCCTCACAAGGCTGTGCAGCACCACCCTTTCTTTCTGAGTTAGCCAGCTGGGGAACTTACACCTTAACATTTGTACATTTGATGTCCAAGCCATCCTTTACAGAGACTGTGGGCTCTCCTCCAATCCATTCCATTTCCTATTTCCCGTTTTATTCAAGTTACTGTTTAATATGGTAATTAGTTGCAGTGCAACAGCTTTTGAGTTGAGAAAATAGATGAGTAGAAGATGATGCAGAGCTGGTCGATCTGTATAAAGGGGATATGGCTGCAAACGAGGCAGGGGATCATCAAATCCTCTCTCCTGAACTCCCACAAAATGGAAGGCAGTGAGAAAAATGCTTCATAACTTCATAGCTACAACATGGAGGCAGTTGTTTGCCATGTTGCTGTAAAGCAACAGCAAAAGAAAACAAATTAACATTTCCTCTATTCACTTTAAGCATCCCTAACTATGCCTTTGTGGAAACTGCAGCTTGAGTTTCACTGTGCTACTGAAATGAGCCCAAGATCTTGTGCGACATTTCAAAAAATGAGGACAATATATTTCTCCATTACTTTACTTACTTTAAGCACATGTGTTTTGTAGTTAATGTAGTTCCTGGTGTTGTGAGAGAGCAGTAAAAATGAAATCCATGCTTAATGCAGTGAACTTTGACAACAGTAGCTGCAACTCAAAATTAAAATCCACTGCTTTGCTTTGCTCTCAGGGTCTGAACCAGAGCTGAGGAAGTGCTGCAGCGCGCTGTGAATGAGGACATCTGAAATGAAAAAATGCCTGAATGGCTGCCCAAAGGACAGATCAAATCACCAAAAGCAAACAGTGATGTGCCAAGCTGTTTGCTGAATACTCAGGTGAAATCAGACAAAACCCATAAGCCTTGGAAATTTCAAGACAAAAGAGAGAGACTGAATTTTTATCATCTGCTGCAAGGCACTAATCATGGAGATAAAAGACTCATTTAGACTGGCTGACTTGACCCAAAAGCCAGAGGAGGCATTGAAGGCAATGAAGTTTCTGCCACCGGTCTCAGAGCACTTTAGATCTGGCCAGAAGACATATACACTACAAATTTGGATTAAGTTGTCTAGCGGGGGAGGTAGTGTATTTTTGTTTGGGGTCTTTTGGAGGGGTGGGGCGAGAGCTGTTGTGGTTTGGTTTTTGTCCAGACAGCAGGAGCAAACTGCTGAAAATTAGTTATTTTTGTCAGTGATCTGATGATGTCCTTTAGGTGCTTAACTGCATTTTATAATGACCCAATATGTCCAGGTTCTGTTCATTAGCTTTCCCTTTATGTCATCAAGGACCTGCTTTGGATTTGTGGCTGAAGTAGGGATTATGCAGACCCCAGGCTGCCTCTAAAGGAGAGCTCTTTAGGAAAATCTCTGCTGAGTGCCTGGCAGGCATCAGCCTCAGCTGTGCCCTGCCTGAGGCAGGTGGAATTCTCTCCAGTGATCTTCTATAAGTATCTACTATAGTGACAGTGGGATAAAATTCCAAGGGAGGAAGGGTGTGCAGACACTGTGGTCTTAAAAAGATTGTGAACGAGGACTGCCAGAAAGAGTCACTGGTACCACACTTGCCTGCTCACAGGGGATGGTACCTGTGTCAGCCAGAACTCACCAGCTGAAACTGGAGTCTTCCTGCTGCCTGTCCTCCACAGAAGAAGCAGTTTCTAATCATACAGGGTTCATGGCAAAAAAGTCCCTCCTAGAGGGATAAGTGTCAGGTAGGAAAATAACACGGCCCTACTGAGCCTGAAATTTGACATGTAAAGTTAGTCATTTAAAATGAAAGAAAGTGACAAGGTTTACAGCTGAATTAGGTTCCTATGATGTAAAAGATTATTGATTCTGATAAATAATAAAGTCACATTACTGAATGTGCTTCTTGTTATAGGCTAATGGCAATAATGTAAATATCTTGCCGATCTCTGTGTGCCATTCCCCACTCATTTTCAATGAGGAATAGAAGTAGCAGGAGTCAATAGGTCTGACTCTGCAAGCTCGCTTTCTTTTTGCAGTTAACTTTCCATGTATTGAAATGCTCTGAATACAGATTGAGTTGCTTTGTTCGATATTTATTATTGTTCCACCTGCGTTGAAATGGGAACAGCTATGGCTTTGATAAATAGATTCAAAGGCAGTCAAAATTCATTGTGCCTCTTCTAAATGGTTTTGTGTTCTCTGCTGGAGCTCTTTTTGATTAACTCTTCCAGGAAGATTTCTCTTGAATCAAAATAGATCTATTCCTTGCTTTCACAGAACACCAGTGGAAACCCTTTCTTTGAACCAGATTGTCCCATGTCATGTATTTGTCTGATTTTTTGAACAGCCAAAAGTTTGTTCCTCTTTTCCATGTTGAGAGACATGGTATTCCTTCTTAAATCATGGAGGCCATGTGCATGACAAGTGCTACATAATTAAAAAGAAAGGTGTCAGAATCTGGCAGTAGAACTTCATTAGCTTTCCAAAGCATACCAAAGAACATTCATTATCACAGTATGAAGTATCATAAATAATTAGTACTAAATCCAGATATAACAAGGGAATGATCTGTATGTCTTCATACTGTGATCAGCTTGCCTGTTTATTTCATTACTGTGTTCATTTGAAAGCTCAATATTATGCCAATTCTGCCATTCACACTCGTTTTCCCAGCATTTGTGGAAAGAAAAGAATACTAGGATTGTCTTGCTATTTTCTTAAGTCATGACACCACCTAGTTATAAATATTTCACCAAACAGTAATAGTACTATCTTGATTTAACTTATCCGCAAGATACTTTGGTTTTGAAGGTAGAATAATATTACAAATTGCAGTTGTAAATTAAAGCAATATTAAGCATAAGGCTGATGCAAACCTTCCAAAAATGCAAGAAGCTGAGCTTAAAGATGTATATTATGTGTTTGAGCTTAAAGATGTATATTATGTGTATAAAGTTCTTCTCCAAGACTTTGTGTTTGTGCCTGTTTTCTCTTCTTTTTATTTATGTCCTCACTGAATGAAGACTTTTTTCTCCTAAGAGGAGAACTGAGTGCACAGAAGAGCACTGAAATTACTAACTTACATACACACACAGTGTGGATTTAATGTAAATGTGCATTTAAACTTACTTTCAAGATCACCCTTGTCAGCAGCCCAGAATGTAACTCCCTGAATAATGAAAGAGGGGCAGCATTAGTTTAAAGCAATTGCTGTGTTTGTTCCATTATTAAGTTTTGTTGCCTGGTGCTACAGGGCAAGGAAACACAGCAGGGCTAAGTAGGGAGAGGAGTATCAAGAAAATTTAACTGGAGTCATGCACCAAGGACCTGCAAACAGCAGAACACAGAGACTCAAAGGCATCAAAGAAATGAACAAATTAATCCACTCCTCCTATTATGCTTACTGTCCTTTCTTCCTCTGTAAATCTCCTACACCTGTGCCTGAAAGACACCTCCTGCTTTCACCTTGGCTTCAGGTTTAATCCACACATCTGTCTTGAACTACCCTGTTTATTAAAATTTGCTGTTGAATATACCATTACTGACAGTTCAGCTACCTGGAGTGCCTTGATGTGGCCCCAGGACAGGAGAGCAGAGCTGCAGCAGGTGTTCAGGGCACAGAAATGTCTCTCTAGCCCCTGCCTAGAACCCTGGCAAAAAGGGCTCCTCTGTGAGCTTCAGCTGCTGCCAATTTGACTAACTGGCTAAGAGCAGTCGACCTTCCTTTTGTGCTGTTTAATAAATAATCCATAAGCATAATAGTAACACAGGCATGATTATCACTAAGAAATAATCCCACTCATTTTTGTTTACTTTTTTTGGAAAAGAGACGTAAATTCACCCAACACAAGTGAGAAATATCAATTATAATAAAATTCCTGGTACAGGAAAGACAAAAACAGTGAAAGCATTTTAAAAGTGTTGAAAGATTCCAATTAATTTTCCATGAAAGAATTGCTCATTGTTTGGAAATTGTACAGAATGAGAATAGACGGTTACAAAATTATCACAGCAGCATAATTCAATTTACAAAGGTTTAAAAATTTTTTTTAACCTTCCTAGAACTTGTGGATGGGGAAGAAACATACACAGTCTAAAATCTTTTCAGAGGCTCCATTTGGCTCCATAGTTGAGCAGCTGGCAAGAGGCTGCCTGGCTGTATTTCCCAAGAAAGCACTGAAGTGGCAAAACCACACTGATCCCAAGTTTCCACTAGACTGAGTAAAAGACAAGGCTGTTAACAGCATGTGCTGAGTCGAAGGGAAGAGGGGCACAACCACATTTCTGCCACTGGGCAGCATTGCCCAGCTGAGGGCAAGCTCGGGCTACCCCTCCTAGAACAAAGTCCTGCCAGAGCCCAGTATAGCTGCACATGGAAGGCTGCAGCTTTCCTGCCCCAGGAGAAGCAGGAAAATGTTGATAGTAAGGAATGTGAGGAAGAAGCTGGCTCCCAGTCCTACTGCCTGGGTCTGGACCACCCAGCCCTAGTCAGCCTGAGAGAGCATCATGAACCTTGCAACTGGCTTGGGACTGAGACACCTCACGCTAAGAGGGGGAGATGCTGGTCACACCCTGAAAGCCAGGTGCCTTGAAGCAGACAGAAAGAGTCCTGGTAGAGTTTTTGAGTCAGCTAATATAGCTCACCAGATTGCACAGAAAGCTAAATAACAGGTTTTTGTGTCATAGAGACTGCAGGGAGCTTGGTTGTTGTCTATGGAAATTCATGGGAGAGATTGCGTTCCTGTTCAGTAGTTCATTTTCAGAGGGTGATTTAGCCACTTGTTTTACTCAATTTAAAACCATCAGTCTGTTATTCATAAGAGAAAATAGATTACAGAGCCTGAGAAGCTGTATTTTTTTTCTTCACAATGGCTTCAAGCAGGTCCTCCAATACTTAACTGGCCTGTGCAGTTTCCCTCAGCTCTCCTTTGTCCATCTCCATGGGGCGGTATATCATTGTGAGAAATCAAATCAAAATTTATTGCAAGATTAAAGGCACTGGAGATCAGAGCAAGTTGCAAAGAACCACTGTGCTTAGATTAAGGCTCAGACCAATGCTGCTTTGAATTCCACTCCAGTTTCACAGATTATCAGGGAACAGTAGTCAAGTTAAAACAAGGCCGTTCCTTCTTAGCAGCAATCGCGCTTGGCTGGAACTTGCTCTGTCAATGTCTGCACTAATCAGTCACTTCAAAGTTTGCCTGGCACCCTCTGGGGCTGCCCCCCACATACAGGCTCTCCTTACCTTCTCATTTCAGCTTCTTCACAGCTTTTGAGAGTGGTGGGAGAGAGCTTAGAGGGACAACTCACCAGATGCAGAGCAGGAACTGCAGAAGCATAAGGCTAAACCCAAGCACAAAGGAAGATTTACTTTGTGAACTTGGTAGCTTGCTACTCTACACCGTCTCCCAAGGTAGATTTCTCTCTGCCTTTGCATCAACAGAGGCAATAACCTTCAGCTGTGCTCCCTACCTTTTTTCTCCTCTTGTTGTACAAAGAAAAACTGACTCAAGGTTAGTGGTAAGAGAGAGCATAGTCTCTAACCATTGCAGTTCTCATGCAGCATTTTGATAACTCCTCTGCTAACAGAGCTGATAGAGAGGAGAATGACAGAGGGGAGGACATTCCCTTCTTGCTCCTTTTCTTTGCTACTTAAAAAGTTTTGACTATTTTCCCATAACTACAGAGCTAACAAGAATGAGAAGTAAAATGGCTTTTGAAATGTGAAAATTCAATATTAGAAATGTGATGAGAAGACACAAATGTAGCTGTTTGAAAAGGTTTGCTGAACAGAGAACACAGGGCTGTTGTACAGCACCTGCACAGGAAGAATGAAGAGAGCAAAAGGAGCAGGCTGTGGGGGGACAGAGCAGAGATAGGCTGAGATTCTTTTAACTAAAAATTCAATACAGCTTCATTCATTATATATATTTTATGAAACAGTGGACTTAAAAAGAAAAGGCTTCAATGAAACATGGGGCTTCCAGCTTGCTCAAGAATATTGCAAAAGCCCTTATTCAGTTTCCCTTGAAGCCAAGAGAAACATGTCTTTTCTGGTCCAATTTTCAGCTCTTTGAAGCAGAAACTCAGTCTTTTATGTGTCCCTACAGTGCCCAGTGCAATAGGTCTCCTGTCTCAGCAGGGACTTCTAAGTGCTATTGTAATAAAATTGATTAATCATAATTTCTAATAACTCCTTAATATTTCCAGTATAATCCTTGACTAAAAAAAATGTATGCAGGCTGAAAAGGCATGAAAGTTTAATTTAGAGCACAGTGAAGATAAGTTTCTGCTATGAGAAAATCTAACACAAAAGGAAGTAAAAATGTTGTTCATATTAAGCAGATGCAGAAATGATATTAACAGTGTAACAAAACAGAAACCTGGGCTTTACATCTATTTGCAGCCTTAAAATGAAGTGCAAGATGAGTGGGATATGCACTCGCATGCAGGGATGCTATTTATGGCTCCAAGAGGGAGATGTACTGTTACCCAGCTCCATCTGCATGGCAATGAAGGGCCACTCAGAGATAGATGTGTAAATCTTCCTGATGTGATTCCTCCCCACTCTTTTGCAAAGTAGCACTTAATATTGACTCCTGTACTGCTGTCATATAACCCCCACAATAAGTGTGGAAATGGAAGGGCCAGCTCACATCTCTCACTGCCTCTGGCTCAGGTTGCAAATGTGGGCGGACACTGCTGCATCACACTGCACTTCAATAAATGTTTTTAAGGCTTATTTCTCACAGCAGGAGCAGGAATGAAAAATAAGATTCAATTGTACATGTCGACAGGCTGGGAGAAGTGCCAGTGTACCATAACCCCAAGTACCAGCCCAGCCCTTCCACTCTGTAAAGTACTATTATTGTAAATTGGTTCAGAGCCTGGCAAACATCAGAGGCACACGTGTGCCTCTCTGCAAATATGCATATACAGGACTCATAAATGATCCTGGGGTTTTCTTTTTCTCCCTGGTGGAAGGAAGTTAAAAGCCTTAATGTGAACTATCCTTTTGCCTCAGCCAGGGCAGATTTTTACCTGAGGGAGTTCCTCTAGGCTTCCCTCCAAGACAGGGAAGAACACAAGTATCACAGGAGGAGCTCATCTCCCCCTGTGGAAAACAGGGGATGCTTGGGCCATTCCCATCTCTCTCCTAGGCAGCTAACTGAGACTTACACATCTTACACTTGGCTGGATTAAATGCTTGCTATTTGGATGCCTAATGTCATTTGAGCTGAAGTTTTGTATAACTTCACAGCAAAGAACCACAAAGGCATCTAAACGTGCTAGTTTTATAGAGAGAAAACTGTCAATTTTAAAGTCTATTTTCTGTGGTTATTTGGAACCAGAAGAAAGTATTAGGTCCATTAAACTAAAAAATAAAAAAGCCTTTTGTAATTTAGAGTTATAAAATACAATGAAAGTTAAAGTGTAGAAATAGATAAGCTTTTACCCCTGAATTTAATCTTATGTATCCATGACATTAAGCAAAACATAGCATGGAATTGTAGAATACCAGGCTGGCTATTCATGTGGCTTTCCATCTCTGGTACACACTTCTCATGGTATTGAGCACACTCAGACCCCTCCAGTTCAGCAATGCTGCTGAACAGAAAATCCCATGTGTGGGTGAACACGAGAAAAACATTTTCCTGCAAATTATTTCTCAAAAATATCAGCTGTGTGGTAAAGCTGTGGGATTAATTAATTTAGAATGCATCTCTAATTGCCTTATTGCAATCCTTCTCTCCCAGGACTAAAGTTAATGCTCCATATCTTGAAGTATCTTCAAATTTCAGGGCTTTTTCCCCATCATGGCAGGCCATGAAATTATTCTCTTCCCTTTAACACATAAGGAATTTTGGTACCTACTAGATACAGGTACTACGTAGACATCCTGCAAGTCTGCATAGATACTGCCACTCACTATAACAGAAACTTTTCAAAATGTAGCTACTTTTTTCCCCTTAATGCTGAAGTACCATTGGGAAGTTAAGTGCAAGACACAGCTCAGATATGCAGGTGTATCTCATTCCTGTGCCACAGCTATATCAAGAGATTTGAAATAAAGAGACACCACTGGATCAGCTAGTGATCTGACCTAATTTAGCCAAGTTAATCTTTTAGAGAGCTCAGTACCTCATATTTAGCTTAGCAATATCTCCCCCAAGCCATCTAGTTCTTGATTTGACTATTTTAACAATAATTTACATCCTAATAGTTGCCGATGGCAGTCAGATTTTAGTTTATTTCTACTGTGTGTGTTTAGTTCTCCTGTGTGAACTTGTGTGTTTTTTCTTAGTCAATTAAATTCATCATGAGCTCAAAGACAGAGATGTTTGAACTTTTTCCTGGATTAACCAGAAGGATCATTCTGAAGAGTTTAGCTGGACAGAGAACAGACAGTTACCTGTCTGTTTGAATTTCACAAAAGAAACAAACCCTAAGCCAAGAATTATTCATGGAAGCGACTCAACCAATAGTTAGAATAACTATATTACATTCATTTCAAACTAATTATACATGGTTGGCAACAAAAAGGAGATAAATTATAAATTTGATTGAAAAAAAATTATTCCTGAAAGCATATATTTTTTTTCATTGACAGTAAAATGTGTACCATGATTTTATTTAAAATGTAGGCCTTGGATGATGTCAGATCATCATGATAATATGAACAAGCACAGCAGGTGATCACAAAGCTCTCCCTGCAACCAAACCCAACTCAGCCTGCTCAATACCCCAACTCACGTGAAAGCCCAGCGCTCCCAGCCATGTCGGCCAGGAAAAAACACTGATCACATGTATTATTTAAGGAGAGGGACAGCAAAATGGTGAGCACACCTTGGAGCAGGTACCTGCAGCCTTTTGGGAGGCAGCAGCGTGCCCTGCAGCTCTCTGGCAGTGAGTCTCTGCGTCTCAGCGGCCGCTCCGCTTTGTCTCACCAAGGCACACGAGCGCGCGGAAATCTTCTGGGGAACCCTCTGCGAGTCGTCCTGCTGGCCTGGTGCCTTAAATATTTCATCTCAATCCCTAACTAGAACACATATGTGATGAGCAAGATAAAGCAAACTCTTTAACAACCTGTCTCTCTTTTTTGGACAAGCAAGCTCTGACTTGCAACACATGGGAAAAGTCAGTCAGCAGCTCCCAAGATGACCCTTCTTTGAAGTGATATCTTTTTTATTTCATTTGCATCCTGGTTTCCAGCTAAACCAGGACTTGCACTGTTGGCCTGTGTGTCTGTTCCAGTCCATTCACTAACAATTTCTGGCAACTGGGCAATTTTAAATTCAAATTCAACAGAGGTACCTTTCAAATATATCTAGTCCTTAAACATATTAGTTAGCAACTCTGTCAAACAGAAAAAAATTACTTACTTTCTGGAGGAAAGTGAGTGTAGATTTATCCAAGCCAAGAAGTCTCACAATATTCCCTCAGTAGCCAATGGGGACGTTAGCTAAAAAAGCAAAGGGAGACTGCAAATTAGGATTTAGAAGTGCAATAGGTATGAGCACACAGGAAACCATATGCCACTAGATTATAGAATATCTTCTATCAGCCAAAAACCAAGGCTTGGCTAACCTTAGCCAATGCATCAGACTTAGATACCACATGTTTAACTCATTCAAGCCCTGAAAAGCCATTTTCAACTTGTTTGGTCAGTTTGCCAGTAGACACTTGGCCAACACTGAAAACCATTCCTCCACAACTTGCACGATTCGTTATAAATGCCTCTCATGTTTTTTTTTCCTCTTTAAGGAATGGTTGTTTAAAATGTTGTATACAAGTCTTCTTATAAATTCTTTTAAAATAATTTTAAGTGTTATATAACTTCTTTTTCCTGTGCTTCTGGAGTGCTGTCCGCAGAAGCACCCACTGAAACTTCTGCAGCACCGTAAACACATTTTCTTATGATTTGTGGCAGCCATATAGCAGCCTTCAGTCTTCAACAATGAAACCATGGAAATTTCACCAGGTGAAGGCTGGTGGATGGAGGAAGAAAGAAGAGCACTGGTAGACAAATGGCTGGCCAGAATTTGGCTCTGACTGCATCTTTGAGAGCAGTGAAGAGCAGAAGGAGTGCTCCCATGTTCCAGCTCCTACAACAGGCTGCTGGCCTTGTCACCCACTGTCCAGACTTGCTGGAATCATGACGTGGTCTTCAACACCTTTCTCACCTCAGGGTTAGTTTTCCTGTTATTCCTTTAACCACTAACATATTTTACCTCCAAAGAAAAACATATTTAATTAGAAAATGAAATTAAACTACTCAATCACTCCTTCTTGCTTTAATTTTATCAATATCTTGACTTCACTTAGAGTTATTCCCCAGTCAGAGCTAGAGGGAAGCAAAACCCCCCAATCTGAATGCAAGCTTGTCTTCCTTAGTCTTTCTTTTTCTAATTTAATTTTTATTTTTTGTAATTCTCACATTTCCTCAGGTTATTTAAGATGACAGCAGCCTCTTGCCTTGTGTGATACAGGACTTGAACTATTTTCAGAAGCAGTAAACTCAAAGAATAAGAAATAACTATAAAGCTTGTCCAGTGGGTTGACTTGATCTAATACTTCAAGACACCTATTATTCCACATTTACTGGACTTCTTCTGCCCCCTTCAACACTGTACACTTCCTATCTCTTTTCTTGATAAAGAAGCCAACACAATAACCCTAACAGCAGTTTCCCTTTCACCCCTGAGATGTGTACCCTTGTAGATTGCATGCAGTGATCCTCTTGATTCATAAGTGTTCCCTGAGTAAATGCTATTGAGCCTGGCAGCTACAGTAATACTCCCCTGCCATATGCATTTTCTATACAGATCATGGCCCTTTCCTCACCTCTTGCTCAAAAGCATGCTGAGAATGTGTGGAAGCTCCACAACATCTCTCTTGGTGGCTATTATGTTCTTTTTCCTGTAGCCCATGAAAGGCCACAACAACCACAGCTGATAAAGGACAGAGAGAAAATGAGTTACAGAATAAAGTGACAATGCAACAAATACAACTCATGGGAGAGATAGGATATTGTGGGAAAGCAAGAGCTTTGTGGGATGCCTGAGGTCAGGCTGCATGGTCAGAAAGGTGATTCCTGCCTTTCTGGCCCATGCCAGAGACTCTGCAGAGGAGAGGAGAGAGCAGAGGAACCTCATTGTGTCTGGTTTCAGCATACCAGCACCCTGGTGTGAGAAACTGAGTTTCAGGGCTACAGGAGGCTACCCATTCTAAATGCACACTTCTGTGAGTCCCATCAGAGGAAAAAAATCACTCGGAGACAGAATGCATATAAATCTCCTGAATTACTGAACAGAAAATAAATCAGAAAGCAAAATGGTTCTATCTCAGTTCAGCATGCCCAAAACTAATTTGCTTGTATTAGTATTTTCATTCAAATAAGACCCCTCTCAAGAAATAATGCACAGTGCTAGGAAAAATCACCGGTCCTGCAGCTGTGATCAGGGAATGAATGAGACATGACAGTGCTCTTGTAGATGTTCAGACAGCCTGAGCTTGCCTCAGTCATCTTTTCCTGCGGTGGCAACATCCTGTGTGATGCACTTTTGTGCAATTTCTGACATTGTCATTTCAGATGTTGTAAAATCCTGGAAGTGAGAGAAGGGACCAGGGTAAGAGGGGAGAAAATAGAACAGAAAATAACATCTGACAACACATATCCAGGCCCTTGTGTCATTGCAAGGTTTGCATGACTTGTCAGGATAGCCACCAATCTGATCAAAATGTGCCTACAGCTGGCATGGCAAACGTGCCAAGCCTTGGAAACCTCTTGATGTCATAACCTAAATAGCAGAGGGGTCAGTTGATTTAGACCTTCCTTCCCCCTTTCTTGGCAAAACACCCAAGTCTGAGATGAATGCATTTCTACTAATCAATGTTTTCAAACTGGACAAGGAAAAGGCAGGTTTAGCATAATTAGCAGCATTTACAGAGGCTACTTTTCCACAGGTTTCTCAAGAGCTGGTTCTCTGGAATCTCCCAACAGCGTTGAACTGACATTGCATTTCCCTCTATTAGAGTGTGAAATTATTTGGGAAAAATAATTTCCCAAATAATACATGTTTTTGTGTACATTGATAGTAAAAGAGTTTTCTGAGGTCCGTCCCACTGTCAGGCTGATCAGGTTCACGGAGAAGTTGTCAGGCAGATGAATGGACCTCTAAGTGTAACTAGAGATGCCAATTTCTTTAGCAAATCATCATAAAACCAGTTAACAATGGATATAAAATGTTTCTTTCTAGATTATATGTGTCACATGAATACTTAGAGCTAACCTGCTAAATTGTCATGATTTTCATATACAGTTTCTTTGCCACTATGACACTCAGGCAGCTTTTAGTTCAAATCCTTCCCATTAGCAGATTAATTCCTCAACATTTGGTGGCCTCTTCTTCTGCCTGATTGGATGGTCAAAAAATATTCCAATTATTCTCTGTTTAATCAATCAAAATATTTTCATTAATAAACAATACTCTTCCTGTAGTTTCAACAAACATAAAATGGGATTTTAAAATGGGAATCTGTATGGCTATCAACAAAATTCTATCTCTCTTCCTGCCTTCCCTCCCTCATCTGTGTACTTGGTGTGCTTCAGGTCCTTCATTCAGAGCATTTCAATGTTGAGATATGGAGAGCAGCATTTTTATGACACAAATTCAGGAGGATACTGCAGAACCAAGAAAGAGATTCTAGACAATCCCTGGTGTCCAAACTGCTCAGGGGGAGCCAGTCTGGACCTTCCCATGAGGAGGTTTCACTGTTTTCACCAGTGAAACCAGTTTTCAGTTATGGTGACCCTGCAAGAGACTCTCACATATGCATAGTGTTTCTAAATTTGTGGACAAATTAAAGATGGACTTGCCAGAGCAAAAGGTTTAAAGTAGCTGAATGGATGCTGAGCTGTGGAAAAGAGACTCTTGATTTAGGTTGCCTTCAGTTTTGGGTTCCCATTTCTCAGAGGGTACCTATTTTCAGGTGTCAAGGTTTCAGATTCTTTGTAGGTAGTTTTCAGGTCCCCAAAGTATTGAGCAGCTGCAGAGTGAAAGACAGAACCCTCAGGGTTCTCCAGGGCTCAGAAGCCCAAAGTCAAAGTAACCAGAAATCACCTGCCACTCTGTGATGGCTTCTGCTGGTTCTGCTTTGTGGTTCCACCAGTAAGAGAATTTAAAGGGGTTCGCTGCTCCTTGAGAGACTAAGAAGAACAAACATAAATTCTCATCACCCTCAGATAAAAAAAAAATTAGGTCATTCAGTTCCGTTATGCGTTTGTGCTTTTTTTGTGATGCTCTCCTAAGAAAGGAGAGAGTAGCTTACGAGGAAAATCAGAATGATTTTAGTAAGCAGATATTATGGTGTTTGATGTATGAATGATAACAGTGGTTACCAAAAAATGCACTACAGAAATAAGGAATTACTTACAATGCATACCAGACAGAATAAAAACAAAGAGCCACATTATGATCTCATAAGAGATAATAAAATTTTTGTCCTCTTGTTTTCAGACTAATTGTACTTGAACAGCTGTATTACAACACCATTATTTGGTCCACTTTTAAAAGCATTTCTATTTTTTTTTTCTAAGATGATTTTGGGTGCAAAACTGAAAAAGAATTCCAGGCAGAGAGCTTGTCTGCCACTAATGGAAAAAAAATAGTCTAGCCTTGCACTGAATGTGTTCCACTGGTAAATGTAAATAGCAACAATTAATGAACAAGATTATTAGTAAAGCATGAGATCACAGTTCAAAAAAGTGATTGTAGTCCAAATTCTTTTAATTCTTTAGTTTACTACTTGTTGAATTATTAGAATTGGTTTACAAGTTCTTTGCTTTAGCAAGCTGAAAACTTGCTTGGAAAATGGAACAAAACAAACAAAAAACCACAAACAAACAAACAAAAGACCACCCAAACCAAAACCAAAGCAAACCCTGAAAGAAAGCCAAATTGGTGTTCTGGATGAATTCTGAACTTACAAAGAAATAGCAGGTATGGAAGACTCACAAGAAAATTGTACAATGTGCCATCATTACACCCTTACACTCTCTTGTAATATAGAGAAAAACTAAACTGAGCTCTGAGTTTTATTTCCATAGCAATAAACTAGGAATTAAGTATTATTTAATAATAATTTCTGCCTGTCAGTTCTATGTTTGTCCAAAACAACGTCCCTTTCTTAAATATTTTTATGTTACAGTTCTTGTTTACAGCTCACTATGGTTATTTCTACAGTACTGTGAAAGGCATCGAGGGAAAATTTTACAAGTGTCATTGAACACTACTGAATTTCTCCACAATGCTAGAAGTACAAATAAAGCCTAGTTCAGTGTATTTAGGTGATCATTAGAGATCTCAAAGAGACTGACAGCATAAATACATTCTAGTCTCTTTAAAAGAGAAACTTTTCTTTTGACTTTACAGTATTTTACATATCACAAAATTTTATATGTGACAAAGAAGTAATTTTAAATAGGATTCAGCTGTTCAATAGTTCTGTTTGTATGTATTTATCTAGTAGGGAATGTGAAAAAATGAAATATAGTTTAATTAGCACTGTCAAAAAGGTACCAAATTTAACTTGGCAGGAGGGATAAAGTTAACAAATCTTAGTGTTTTGTCTCTCTGTATGATCAGTACTCGTATACCACAGTTATTTGACCTGCTAAGAGATGCATAAAACCACACTGCCAGGCCTCCTTTATTGCAGCTTACTGTCTTGGGCACCACGGGCAGAAAGACATAACAGCAGCTGTGTGGTTTAATTAGGCCAGAACTTGATTAACTCTGCACACTGGGGATGTCTCAGAACTCACTGCTGCAGAGCAGTCCCTGCCCGCTGGGAGAGGCTGCCCTGTGCCCTGCTGGCCCTGCCCTCAGCACGGGCAGCCCAGGGGCACTGTCCCTGGCACCTGTGACATTCACATTCTCTGGACAGACAGACATAATTCTTTCTCTCAGGAGAAGCACAGAGAGAAGAAGAGAAAACAATCTTTATCTCTGCTCCTTTGTTTTCCCCATGTGGAATGTGGTGTGGAGATTGTTCACCTGCAGTGATTGCTGGGTTGGATTCTGGTGAAGGTTGTTTGGGGTCAGTGACCAATGGGATCCAGCTGTGGCTCAGACTTTCAGCAGAGAGTCACGAGTTTGAGTTAGGTAAGTATGTAGAATAGTATAGTATCTCTTTAAATAGTATATTAATGTAATATAGTATAGTTTTAATAAAGCTCTCCTTCAGCCTTTTGATCTGGAGCCAGACATCATCATTTCTTCCCTGAGTCTGCTGCATTTTTTACTCTAGGCACCCTCCCAGCTGCTCCATGGCAGAACACCTGTCCAGTACTGGTTCAAAGCCCTGCTGGTCAGATCTCCATGGACAGCTGCCTTGAAAGGGTGAATACCCAACTGCAGGGACACGACCTCGACCTGATGTACACGGCTTACCTTCACCCTGTGAGGGTGAGACTGGAAGCAAACACAGCGAGTAATCCTGTTAAAGAGCTCTATGAACTATCTTCAGAGATTAGCCTAGTGACATCATTTTCAAAAACACTGAAAGCAATATCATCATCGTGTTAAAGACAAAAGTGTGTGCTTTTTTTGGGTTTTTTTGTGGGGGGGTTGGTGGTTTTGTTTGTTTGGTTGGGTTTTTTTTTTTGCTAGAATGTGTAACATCTCATTCTCTTCTAAAGTCAGGTCAGATATGAGGATGTTTCCCAGTGAAGGGAGCAAGGGCAATGATGAGGGAACGTTTGCATCTCATCCAAACATCCCATTTTGCTTTTCCTTCTGATGTTGCCTCTTCCCCTCCCTGTTGTAAGTATTTAATTTTTATCCCATTTTAAATTATATTTGAAGTGATTTGTTTTGCAATGCTAAAGTGTAATATTTTGTTTTGCAGGAATGTTGCCATTTTCCTCAATGAAATTCTGAGGAAATCAACCTGTAGTCGTGATATGTTTCATATGGTCAGAAGACATTTTCTATCAAAATACCTTGGAACAGTAATACTCAGTATGTTAAAAAAATCCTTTTATTTAACTGTTCCATTATGGTTATAAAAGACTTGCATTGGGACTTCTGTCTCATACACTCTCACATTGGCATGGTAACAACAAATGTAATAATGATCATCCTCCTGTGGCCAGAGTGCTCTGCCAAAGCCATGGTTTTGAAATGACCACATGCATTCCAAACCAGCAGGTTTGTAAAACACAGAATAATAGCTGCTGTGGGGTTTCTGACCGTGCTCAGCTGCCTCAGTGTGTTTACAAAAGGAACATGAGCTCTGCGAAATAAAATCCCGGTCGGGTGTGTTTCATTCAGAAAGTTCACTTTGCTCCTCTGCCACATTCACCTCCTGCACTGCTCACACTCCTCCCCTCGGGGCATTGCCTCTGTCTGCCCCGTGTGGACATTTACCCACTGCTGCATTAGAAATGCCCCCTGCATTACCATCAGGTTCTTGGCAGGCAACATCAACCCACTAAACATGCAGCACGACTGCCTCCTAACATCCCTGCTGCACACAGGTTGTACTTGGTGTACCCAGTGCCAGCTGAACACATCACACCAATATTCAACCACAAGCCCCAATTAATTAGGTTTTGTTTTAGAAGAGCCTTTCATTCCCTTGCACTCTCTCTTTCACACTTTCATTCTATGTGTAGATTTTCCTTTACAGTAATTTCTGTGGTATTTTAAAAGAAGCTGCAGAATCTCCTACAGAAAATGTTCTATGCAATTACTCAACCCCAAAAGGGTTGTCTTTCCCACTTATTTTTCTTCAGGGCAAGAAAGATGCACTTAGCATACTACATATAATTTAGCCTGAGCCAAATATAGCATGTACTATGATGTGAGCATTGATTTGTTTTTCTTTGCCCATCTATTACCTCAATGAACACATCTGGAGAAGGTACAAGACTAAATTAAGCTGTGAAAATTATCTTTGAATTAAGCTGAGAGAAAAGAGAATTCACAGCACTGTTACCTGGGCACATATAAGAAACTGAGTTATTATGTTCATCTTCTCTACTAAAACAATGCATTTGAAAGGTCTGGCTTCTTATAAGTCATTTAATAAATACATTATTATTGACAGACAATCAAAAATCAAAAACATGACTATCCACATTATCTACACATCAGCTAGATTCTGGAGGGCAACAAGAATTGATAAGCTAAGAGATTTCTTACATCCGAGGAATTAAAAGCAGCACCTGATAGTGAATGTGTATTTTACAGCTACTTTCTGATCTGCTCCAGAGGGTGATACTTCTTGAATTAACAGTGTAAAGAAAAACCCAGATTTTACAACCTACCTTGTGATGGGAATGTGATAGCTTTTATAGTCCATATCTGCCTCCTATTACCTGTCAGCTACATCTCTGCAGTTTTGTGCACTCCATTCAGAACACTTATCAAAATAACCTATAAATAACTTCACTTTTTGAGGAGGAATAAAAAAACTTCCACTTTTCCTGAGTATGGCTTGTCGCTGAAGCCATTAAGACATTGGGTTGTTATGCTGTATCTCTGCTGGATACAATTTGAAGCACCGATTTTTCCAGCCTGGTGCCTTTTTTCATATATATGTTCACAGGCACAGAGTTAAACTCGGGCTTAATGCAATTTGACTAGAAAATCCACTTAAATTGTCCACAGAATAAAATATTATTTCATAACAAGGTGTCTAGACAGCACTTCTATTTAATTTTTATTGAGATTATTCT
This sequence comes from Anomalospiza imberbis, assembly GCF_031753505.1. Classification (NCBI taxonomy): domain Eukaryota; kingdom Metazoa; phylum Chordata; class Aves; order Passeriformes; family Viduidae; genus Anomalospiza; species Anomalospiza imberbis. The sequence continues at coordinate 7,766,880 of NC_089688.1, read as the reverse complement.
AAGTCCACTTCCAGCACTCAGCCAGGGGATTTCCACCACAAGCTTTTGCTGTGTTAAAGGCAGTGTCTACACTGGGGTATTATTCTGATTCTTGATGGCAGAGCCCAGCATTGCCTCCCTAATCTGAGCCCTGCCATGTCCTGCTGGAGATTATTCCAGCCTGGAAGCAGGTGGGTGGCACAGGAGCCTCATCGCTGCCAGCCATGGGGTGACCAGCAGAGAGGGGAAACAGCACCTGAATTCCTGCATGTTATTGGTGACAACAACTCGATTTTTTTAACACACGGGGAGGCCCCACGTGCGTTGATCTTTTACAGAAATAACTGGGGTGTCAAGCAGCTCAGCACTGGTGCTGTGAGTGGTCACAGCTGACAGCTCATGCCTGCCAGGGGGCAGGCACTAGAAAGCTACCAGGCTCTGGTTTGTGTTCCCAATCAGTAAGGAAAGTGATAAAGAGAGGACTGCTGTAGCCACTCTCACTCTGCCAAGGTCCCCGTTACCCCAAGGATGATGTTTGTGTCTCCTTGGAAGCCAGCACGCTGTGCCCTGTGCACATAACCCTCTGCACACTGCCTGTGCACAACCAGAGCCCAGGTGCCTGCACACAGGACAGTCAAAGATTTTACTCTTGCAGGGCACTTCTAGTAACTGAATTCAAGCAGGAGAAGTCATTAACATATACACACGAGTGCATTTTCTAAATGAAACTTAAGAATACAGCAGAAGTAAGGGACCTAGGAAAGTTTTCTTAAATTTACGAATCTGTCAAGACACATCACAGAGGAATTGTGAGTATTGTTTTAGCAATCATCTGAGGGCACTATAATTACAACACAAAACCATCTGCTCTTGGGGAGTGACTAATTACTCTGTGTCAAAACAAGGTTAAGCTTGAATTTCCTTCCATCTAGTTCTAACCTTAGTATAAACTGATCATTAAAGAGAAGCACTAGCCAATCTTATAAGAAATAGCTTTCTTCATTTGTACTCCTTGAAATGAGTTGCTGTTTCCTAGGAGTTATCATGGAGTCATCTCTGCTAAATCACTAATTCCTCTGTGCTTGGTTCCTTAGCAAACATCTCGTGTGGGCAGTGAGCCCTGCACCAGCCTGGCCCAGGAGCCAGCAGCACTGCTGCCATTCCTCTGACTGGGTGGGAAAGATTGATTTCACTGCTGAGGAGGATGCTTGGGCATTTTTAAATGAAAATTATTATGAAAAGCTAAATTTTAAAAGCAATCCTGTTTGTTAAACCTCCAGTTGGCTAAATTTGTGATCAGGCTTTAGGCAAAACTTGTCTTTTGACACACTCCCCTAACAACCTGCCTGTAGATTCAGAAAATTTCTCTTTATCTGCCAATAAGAAATCAGTTTTATTTAATCTCCCCACACCCATAGCTGATGACTTTCAATATACTGCAAAATTTTATGCTGAAATGGACAATTACAACACATGAATTACTGAGAGGAAAATAAGAAATTCAGTTCCATTCCTCTCACCTTCTACCTTTCCCTTTTGCCTCCACTGTCTCCTTTTCTTTAGCAGCTCTACATTTAATTTCTTCTTCCGCCAGTACAATAAACAATTATTTCACTATTTCTTTGCTACTTCTATGCAGTTAGTTGGTTTCACCAAGAGAGAAGCACTAAATGGTTAAGAAAGGTTTGCTTGTTTTAAATAACATCTCTGGAAAAGTTTCTCTTTGCCTGAATGAGGATGTGAGTACCAGAGAATGCAATCATTTCTCGTCTCTCAGGCAAATTGGAATCATGACCTGACAAACTCTTCATGCTACTTGCAGGGTTGGGAATGCTTAGGGTGGCAAATTCAGCCCAGTCTTCAGCAGTCTTAATCTTTAAAGAAAGCATGTAACAAGTACTCTTTTTAAATATGCAGTCTAACCTTGCATAAAAGCAAAGGTTAGAGAGGTAAAATGCAATAATTTGAGAGATTTTTATTCTCAAGGGCTGTATGGTCTCTCATAAATGTGTATATACTAATAAGACTCATATATCACTCCCAGTGCAATGTACAGGACAGAATTAACTGTACTTCTTGCTTTTTCTTTTAAAAGAGAAATATTCTTTTAAAAGGTGCCAGATTCACAGCAGTAACCAGTGATAACCTCTGCTTATCCACACCTAGGAGAATTTACATAGCACGTAGTGTGTTTTTCATTATAACATTTCAATAAAATCCTTTAGCTTTGACCTGTAAGGAGCAGCTCTGAAGGTGGAAAAGTTTTATCTCCACATTTGTTCTTTGCAAAAGTGACCTAGCAGGAAGGTACAGCAAGGATGCCAACTGTGGGAGGAACACAGCTCCAAGGAAAGGGATTATTTTTGATATGCAACATCCATGAGCTGGATTAGCCTATCAAGGCATTTCAAAATCTTTATAAAAGTGTTTGCCCTCAAAATCACCTTGAAATATCATGGCCTTCACAATATCCACACAAGGAACTTAAAACTTTCCTATTCTAAATTACTGGCTCTGGCAGCTATAAACACATAAGTTTTCTCTGTTGTTTGCTTTAGCTGCCACTGAGATGAATTTACTGGCCTAATAAAACAGCAAAACATATTTGCAATGTAAACCCATCACACTGGTTTATTTCATCAAACTATTTTTTTCTAAAGTAAACCTTTCTAACTAATTAAAATATACTAAATGTTATTAAAATATAGCATTCACATTGTGGTATAGAATGCATTTTGATTTTATATACCAAGCAAGAGACATTTGAAATAAACACAAATAGTTTTCACAGACTATTCTATGGGTTATTCCATATTAAATCAATAATGTGCTGCTCCCCAGAGTTTTAGGAAAATGTATCTTATTTTTGCTACTGTCCTTACACATAGAATTCTATATAAATTACTGCATTCACACAATTATATTTTCCTCCTAAAGAAAACATCAAAATAGTGGTGTTTTTTCCTCTCACTCTAGCAATTTGCATCCTTGCTGTTAAATGGAAGACAGGGTTATGCTTCCTACAAGAAACAAGATGAGCTATTAGCCAGAAGTGGTAGGACCAGCGTTTGCATCTGCTGAGGGGAACATGCACATACTGAAACCTGACATTCCTGTCTGCCTGGCACAACGACCACTAACAGCTTTCTCCAATTAACCTTTGCTTTATCTGGCTTTGTGCTGCTCGTACATATGCAGCTTACACATTTCCAGAGCACTGACAATGATAATGGCATTCCCAAAACAAGAGAGCGGCTTGTACAGCGGTGCACCGAGACGCCTGGCAGCACAGGGTGTCACAGACACGCATGTGGCTCACTGGGAGGGCAGGGGCTCTCCTTGGGTGGCCAGGCTTCACTCCAGCTCATGGTGGCTGCAAATGCCAGCAGCAGCCACTGCCTGTTCCCAGGAAAGGAGCACACCTGCTGCAGCCCCCGGCTGTTAACACTGACACAGGGGTGACTGTGCTGCCTGCACCGTCCCTTGGCTGTGTCCCTGGGGTGCTCCCTGCCTGAGCTCCATGCTCTGGTGACCAAAGAGAAGGCATAAAAGCCATTTACATGTTCCCATCCCCACTGCCACAAATACAGGCTGAGGGGAGAGCCTGTGAGCATCTCCTCGGAATCAGAACGTTTGTGCCGTGCACTGGCAAAGTCAGAAGTGTGTGGAAATGTTAAGTGAAATTATGAGCTGTAAATGGAATTGAATTGATGTGAAATTCCTCTACGACATTTGCCTATTCACTGTGTCAAACTATTTTGTCATTTTATAATGTATCTGTGCTAGACATAAAGGCTGTGCAAGAAGTACATCAGAAACATGTACCAGCCCATAGACTGTTTTGCAATCCAGGGGGTTCTGACTTCATAGTGCTACCAAGTTAAAATAACGTGGCTGTTCTGGACTTTCAGACAGCAGCAACATCTATTTCTCTTTCTCTTCTCATTGCATGAAGGCTCTGAGCTGACATTGTGGAATCACCGTGGCAGCCTGGGAGTAACAATGCACAAGGTAGAGAAACCAGTGTCCCATGCTGACAGTGAGGGAGAGTGCAGGGACAGAGCTGGGCTGCACTGCCAGACAGAACCCTGCCACTCTGTGTGCTATGGGGCACTCCCAGACACACAGCTTTGTCCCAGAGCACTGCCAAGCCTCAGGGGCATGACAAAAATAAATGCCAGCTAACATAGATTAGGTACTGGGTTTATGGTTTTAATTGTGAGTGATTATTATTCACACCAATATGGAGGTGATCACCACAGTAAACTGGGAAGACTTTTTAGTTCAGTGAATGAAGCAGCACAGTTCTATTTATTCAACCAATTTGGTTAGAATAACTACCGTAAATCCAAAATAGGACTTCAAAAAACCTTTTATAATACCAAGAGCTAAAAGCAGAAATTAGCTCAGAATTGCCTCTCTACCTGACCCAGCATATCCCCATATCATCCCTGCTGGGGGCATTCTTCTCATTCTTTTTATGCTGAGGATGTTCTCTGCCTCTCAGTCTTTGTTTCTCTCACTTCTGCAGGTGCTTAGTGTCAACTTCAGTCCCCTGAATCTGTCCCTAGACCTTCGCGGTACAAATCTTTAGCTTTTGTCTAGATAAAGCTTCTGGAGCTTTCCTCAGAGGCAAGGAGAAGCTGTAGCAAGATGCAGTTCCACTGTTAAACACAATTCAAAAATCATACAAAGGAAAAAGGACTCAAGAACATGAAAGAAACAAGTGTATTTCTGCTGCTTGCTTTGCTGTCTTGTCTAAGGAGGTCCTGGATTCTGGTCAGAGCCTGACTTTTTGCACAGAAATTTATTTTAAATTGAGCATTGTGAACTAGTGGCTGTGTGGCATTTATGGATGCACACAGCCATCACAATGTGCCTGAGCAGCACAGAGTGGGTGGGAAGGTTTGCTGGGACACATCCTTGACAGAGGAGGCATCCCAAGCAGGCCAGAAAAACCCAGCTGATGCCCCCCTGCCATGGGAACATCCATCTCCTCTTCAAAGAATTCAACGTGAGCGTCACACTCTCAGTCTCTAGGGTGTCTACCTGGAACCCCAACAAATTCAGACTGAGTGCAAACTCCTGTCTGAAAGCAGTCAGGCTGGAGTAGTGAATGCAGTCTCCAGGCTGCAAACTGAGGCCATGCTAATATCAAGAGATGATGTTAAATGGAGGGAAGGTTCCTGAGAGTGCTGGTGGCTTTTCTTTGGTTCTCAGAACCCTTCACTCCCTCTGAAAGAAGTTTGAATTGGGAGTACTGAAAGAACACAGGACCTGACCTCTCCTCAAATAAAAGGATCACCATATCTTAAATCAAGTTTGGCTGTAGGAATTTTTAAAGATGCTTATTTTATTACTTTTTAAAGTTAAATAATGGTCTGGATGGAACCTAGGACAAACTAAATGTTGTCATTGGAAGAAAATCCCAAAAAGTTCTAAAAGGTACATTTTTTCCACAGTTTTTTTCAAGATTAATTTTTCCCTGAAATATTCATCCTAATTTACTCTTAGACCTCTTCATAAATCTGATTTATTAGAAAGTCATCCTAAATTATTTTCAGTGGTTCATCATCCCTCTCCTGAACAATATAGTGAAACCATTTTAAAAAGAGAGAAAAGCCAGAATTCTGCAGTGAGAGTAGGAGAGAAGTTGGCCAGATGCCCCTTTATTTCTTTTCCTATTCTCATTTGTCTTGCTACATATTGAAAATACTTCTCTGTTATATTTCTTTCTTTTTGATAGAAGGAAATGCTGAGAAAGAGGTAGAAGCCAGGACCCCTCATTACAAAAAGGTGCACTTTGAGAATAAAACTCTGAGGAGACTTCAGGTTTCTTTTTTTCCCCCTTGTAGCCCCTGCACAGACAGCCCCCAGCTCCCACACCCTCCTGGGAAATGCTGCTATCACAAACATCAGCAGATGGCAGAGTCTCATTCCAGCTGCCCCTGCACCTCAAACTCTGGTGTCCAACATGCCCTCCTGGGGCTCCTCCTGGCCTTCACTTAGGTAGGCTGATGAAGACAATAAGAATCTGGGCTTAGCTAATGAGCTTTTGCAAGGACTTCATCAGAGAGAAGGAGAAATGACTGAGTGAGATTTGTTACCTCTGTTCTGCCTCACGTTACCCAGCTATCCTGCCACAGCTTTTTGCCCTGAGGAGGAAGCCCTGCAGTCTTCTTTTATTTTCTCCAGTCATTGTATCAATCATGTCTCAGAAGATTAAAATTTAATAAAGATCATTGCCTAAAAAAGAAAACCCTGAATAATACAGGAAATAGAGCAAAAGACTGAGCTGCCTTTATTCCGGAATATCATAGAATATGATTGAGATTGCTGACCACAAGGCACACTGAAGGAACAGAGGCCAGCAACCAGATGTGCTATCACCTGAAATCTGGAGATAAAAAACTGCATGCCTTGGAAGTCAATGAAAGATTTCCATGGGAAGAGTAAAAACATGGTAATGCCTATATCTGTTGACATATACTTGCTTTTTTCCACATTTTAATTTCTTTTCCTCTTTTGCAGTACCTCTCTCTGCTTCAAAGGCCACTTCTATGTTCTCTCTGGTAGATGATCAGTTAATCAATATACCTTCAACAATTTGTGAGGAATTCCCAAAGCAAAGGAAATTTTGTCATGAATTTGATGGACATTTATCTCGTTCATCTTTTCCTTAGCCTTCAGAAGCCCCTGGCTCTTGACACATGAATAAAATCCTAAATTCATGCAAGTCACAACCAGCTGTGCCCTGTCTCCTGGGTGGCGGGTGGGTGGGGAAGAGGAGGGAAGTCCCTCCAGTCCCCAGGCATGCTGAGTGTGAGATTTGATTGCCCTCATTATGGTGTAGCTGCCTCTGATTACAGCCACAACTCCACAAAGGCTTTTGTGAAACCCTGAGTTTGTTCCTAGGATCTCCTGTGGTGGTAAATTATAGTATGAATACACAATGTGGCAGAAAGTAATAATCTTGAGTAATGTAGCTGATCTTACTGCTCTTTTATTTCATGAAGTGTATTCCTGTCAGGAGAGGGATGGCCTTTCAGCTCCTGGTGCAGATGCTCACGTCCTAAAGCTAGACCTGAAATACTAACCAGGGAGCAGAGGGCATGCCCACAGTCTGGACCCAAACGAGGAGAGATGTTCTGGTTCAGAAGCATTTCTGCTCCAGAACAGATGTGTGAAAGAAGACCAGTGGTGGTTTATGTTCTGGGATTTTTATTTTTTATTTAGGGTGACAGATGTCCAATTATAAAACTATATAGATAAATTTAGTGTGTATCCTTTTTGTTTGTTTGTTTTGTTGTTTTTTTTTCTTTTACCATGTTCAGAGACTTGAGGATATACTGGATAAATTATTAAAGTTTGATCATCCATTCTTTACTTGAAAGACTCTAGATTAAAAACTGTGATTATGGACAGGTATTAAGGTATAAGTTGTTTTATTTCAGAAATTTAGTCACCTTGTACATTTTAATATACACACATATATATGTGCATATATATATAATATATATATTTATATCATAAATATTATATCAGGGAAAAATTTGGACTGAATTTGATAAAGGAGATGGCAAAATACGAGTTGAAGGAGATCTTGAAGTACTAATGTAATATGTACATGCATTGCAATTTTGTGACTCCTTTGTGGTAATCTAATCCAAATTGAATTCTGAAAATAATATTAGTTTATACAAAATAGGGAGTGTATATAAATTCATCATAGAAGCAGAAAGCTTTATTCAACTAGATGATTAAAGGATTTTTTCTTTAATCTAATTTTTATGTGTTACATCCCATTAGTGGGTTCTTAGTGAATAAATAATTTCAAATATGTAATACCAAATAAGCCAGCTTCAGGTTTGACAAGCCATTGACTACACACAAGATAAGAAGAAAGTATTGAGAAGAATGAAAAAATTAGCAAAGCTTAAACCCCTTTATGTATAGCTTAGTTATTACAGCAGTACCAAGAAGGAAAACAATAATTATAGTGGCTAATTCCCCTTAGACTAATAGAGTTTAGTGAAGTAATTTCTCATGTGTGTGCAATATTGCTCTCTACTGGCTGCTGGCTGGATAGGGACAGGCAAAGTTCTAACCCAAGGAAACTTCAAGTGGCCTATCAAACCCTGACTCTCCCTGTCAGCTGAGAAACTCACTGAGAGGTTTGGTCACAGCAGCAGCCAGCTGACTTTCAAGGCAATGCTGCATACCCAGCTCCTTCATTGAAAACCTAATTAAAACCCTTTGGAATATGGTCTACACCAGCTGGGTTTTGTAGTATCTGAGGGCTCAATGAAAACAGGAAACATCCCAGAGCAAGGCAAGGTGACAGCAGTGTCCCTCCCTCAATGTGACCTCCTCTATTCAGCCAGCCTCCTGCAGGGAGGACAAGGAGCCCCTGACTGATAGCCTGGAGTGGCAGTAAAATATTAAAAAAAATTTAAAATCTTTGCTAAGGTTTTAAAAGACTACCAAATACAGTATTTGCTACTGGTGAGAAGCAGTTTAAGGAACAGTAAAAATCTGACCCTCAAAGTTTATCTAACCTGCCCCAGAGGACTCTCAGAGTTCATCCATTGATACAACTTCAGATTTCTGCTGAGATGTGAGGGAAGGGAGTGAAAGGAGCATGCAAGGCCACAGAAAATTTCATAACATTTTCTTGGTGTCTCCCAGATAATTTTCTTGGTCGTTTAGAGCATTTTGATGTCAAAAGCAAAATGAACTTGGATAGCAGTGAGGCTCAGCCAAGCTTCACGCTTCTTTTTCCATTTTTGTTGGCCAAAAATACCTGTTGACTAAAGCCATTCACTTCCTACTGACTGTGTGCTTCAGCTACATACAGCATTCTAAGCTGAACCTGCTACAAAACGTGACTTCTTCAACTTAAAGAGCAGAAATTAAAGATTTTAAAAGTTAGTGGGAGAAAAAAATCCAACAACTCCCACTGAAAATCTCAGAGGGCCTCGGTCTTGGCTGAGCTGGTGACTGAGGTGGCCCCTGTTGCTGTTTGCTATTTTACTGTGTAACTCTAAAGCTAGGTCAAGAAGGGAATCAGGTGGGCTCCTCCAAATGCCAAGTGGCTGAGATGGCCTTTCTGAAAACCCAAAGTTGTGTGTGAAGAAAGAAGACAGAGACAAGATCAAAAGTGAACGTCTTGTCTCGGGAGACAGAACGAAAACGTGGCTGTGGAAGTGGGGGAGCCAGCTCAAGAGAGGACACTGAGGGTATCAGACAAACAGATCCTGTCAGCTGTCTCAGGAGCTTGCACCTCACAGCCTTGAAATGATGGGCTGATTTGAAGGATGATGTGGCTATGACTTGTGGGAACTGAGAAAATGGAAGGGCTGGTAGGGATGAAGGTAACCCTACAAGAAAAAAACAGATAATTACAGATAAAGAAAGGCAGAAACTTCAGGTCTGGAAGTCTAAAAGCTGTCCCAGATAAATACAAACTTTGTCCCAGATGAATACAAACTTTCTTAGTAGAAACTAAGAAGGTCCAGGGACAGCAAAGGGAAATTGAAAAACATCATACATTTTTAATGGTTTTAAAAATAATTTCATTCTGCTCATCCTGTAGAAAGCTAGTTCACTTACCTAAATGTTCATGATGTACTGACTAAAAAAGTTGGGTTAGAGACTACTATTTAAAATTATTTACCTAATTTCAAACTTTTTCAAGGGAATCTAAAGAAATTACAAAAAACTCCAAACTTTCCTAAAATACATTATACTTCTGGGGAAAATTGCAATATATTCTGCATTTAGCTTAAAATTGGACTGATTCTGTTAGGGTATTTTCCATCATGATTGAAATGAATTATGAAACAGTTCAAGGTGTGCTTAGGAACCCAGAAATCCTGGCACAGTCCCCTCCTTTTTCTCTCTTATCTCAGAAAAACTTCCCCCCAATGTCTCAAAATGCCATTCTAGGAATCTGAGGGTTGGATATCCTTTATGATCATTAAATTACAAAAGTTTTGTCGAATAAAGCTCTATCCATTACATTTTCTGTTGGACAGGATCCACCCCCACTTCAGCCCATGGTTTTCCACCCCCTGGCAGGAGTCCTCTGGTACCAAAACTAAACAACTGCGGTTCATATGTCAGCATTTGTCTCTGCACTACCAGTCTCCGGTGAGCATAAGTTAAGACCCTTAACATCATTTTTTCCCACACAGGTTTTGCATTTAATTACAGAATAAGGTCACTGTGTGTTCCAAGAGCAATTATCTTACTGACATGTTATTCTGAAGCCAGACATCATCCAGTGTGACACGTGCTGGTTATGCACTGGGAAATGGAGCTATAATGAAGTGAGACTGGGGAAAAATACACTGGAATCTGAAGTAATGCCAGCTGAGAAAGAGCTTATGTCTACTCTACTCTATTATTATTATTATTGTTGTTATTAAATTTAATAAGCAAACTTTTATGCCTGCGGAAGAAAGAAACAAATGAGAGCTTTATAGGATAGATATAAAAGCTTTGCATAAAAGTGTGTTTACAGAGTTACAATTACCTTCCTTTTTGTGCTAAAATAGTAAAAAAAACCAAAACAAAACAAAAAAAAAAAACCAAAAAAAGCAGGATGAAACAAATGGAGACACATATAATTAGGATGTGAAGAAGAGCAAAACTCTCTTAAGGTAGAAGACAAGGGTATATTCCAGGTAGTGGCTTATGAGCAGCTTTGGTTAGGATCCAGAATTTTGTATAGAGTGCATCACAAGTTCTGGTTAAATGTAGGACCAATTTAGAGATCCATTGAAAGACCTGGAAAAACTGTAAAATATTGCTGATAAACAGTTTTGGACTTGGACTATTTCTGACATCATCTCATCAGCCTTCTTAAAAAGATTTCTCAGTCATGACCTTTGAAGCTGAGGCTGCAGAGGTGGTGAGGCTCCCCATCCTGCTGCTCAGGGGCAGCCCTGAGCATGGCAGAGCTGGTATTTGTTAAACAAGTTGTGAGCTGGGACTGGGCACTCCTCACTGAGCTCCTCATTTCACTTCTGCTGTGTCCTGGCAGCTGTACCATGTTCACTCCTCGTGCCCAACAACTACATCCTGACTTGAGATGGGGCTTTGTGGCACAGTAAAGGGTGGAAATCACCACAGTTTCTGAAGCATGATTGAACCTTAAGCCCTTTTACAGTGTAGGGCTATTTTTCTTGTTTTCCTAAAGTATTATAATTGCTGCAAAAAGTGATCAAAGTTGTCACATGTTGCAACAGGAGCTCTGAAAATCTCAGAGCTGATTGCTATGCTGGATATATTTTCAGTGTCCTTGCTGCTCTGTTTCAAGACAAAACCTGTCACTGAGGAATGTAGTGCTCTTTCAGTACAAACAAATAATCAGAGCTTCATTTTTCAGTTTCCAAATTATATAAAAATGATCTTGAAATAGAGAAGATCTCATTGCTATTTTCTAGGCTTTCACACCTCTCTGACTCACCATGGGCTAATACCAACAGTACATTAAGAGCTCTTTTGTATCTATGTCTGTCTTTCTTCATTTCTTGTGCCCACCTTGTAAGAATGCATAGATTCTGTGGGTGAATCCATCCCTGAGTAATTTACATTGTTTTATAAGGAACTGATTATGGGAAAAGTATCAGGAAAAATCCCTGTTCAAAATTTGGACAGGGTCAAAGCTTTGTGAGACCTATATAATGTACATTTTCGGGTTTCAATGTGTGTTTCTATTTTATGTTTCTTGTTATAAAAATACATTGCATAGATTACTTTGTGCATTCTTTCTGCACTCACAGAGATGCATTCTTTAGTATTTTCCATAGTACACTTCACATTTGCAGGATATTATTTGCATAACAAGTTTCTGCCAAAACCAGCGTCTTAAACTAAATCCCAAGAATATTAACTCCCAGCAGAATTTTATAGCAAGCTCCTTGTGACAACTACTCAAAAATAAAATCATTTCCTAAGCAAATATGCTGACTTTTGGGCTGTACCTGGAAACAAAGCTTCTGGGGGCAGAAGCAATCTGTTTGGAAGTTGACTGTGTTCCTGTGAGGATTCCAACTCAGTGCCAACCTGGTTATATCCTTAATTAATTTGCAGACTGTATCAGCCAGCCCAGTGAAACAGCAGCATCCAAGAGGTTTAAACTCCCCAGGTTCCAGTAACAGGGAGCCCCCCAGCCAGATCTGGGAAATCTGTAAGAGCCTGACAGACAATCACATGGCCTCTGATGCCTTCACCAACTTTAATTCTGACCTGCCCTTCAAATTATTACAAATCATTTTGGCCCTTCTTCAGCAAAAGAACAAGACAAAGCTAATCTTCTATTACCAAAGCACTTTTCCATCATGGTTTTGACACAATTTCTTCTTTACTTTCAGCTTGGCCTGGCACAGCAAGAAAGACTTCTGACAAAAACATTGCTCTGAGGAAAGCTTTAAAATTTGTTTACCTCATGCATGTCTTTGTATTTTTTCTTTACTACATGATTATTTACATCAAGCACTTCCAAGCTTGTATGTGATCTGCATATTAAGGTTCTTCTGGAAATTCTAGAAACACAAATCCTTCTTTTACATCTGTGGCAAACTACTATCAGCACTTATTACTACTGCCAAGTAATTACCACAAATTAACCTTGCACTTCATTACAAAATCAACAGAAACTCAAAAAAGTAAAAATAAAAGCACACTCACACAAACACAAAAACCTCATGGTAGCAATCTGAACAATTAAAAAAATAGGAAACTTTTAAAATTTCTAAATTAACAGGGTCATTACAACCTTTTAGTTATAGAGTTGCTTCAGTATGTTAACATATATCTATTATAAACCAATTCCTATGTCTAAGCCTTCCTTACTTGCATTTTTACAATAACTTCTCTTGAAAATGTCAAAGCCCTCAACAAATTGACACTACAATATTTTCTGGGAAAGTAATAGTAGGAAGGAAAACATTTAAAATATTGTTACTAAAACTCCAGAGATTAATTTCATTTTATTCAAGTTTTCAGACTAAAATAAATCCAGTACCCCATATTGTTTTAGTAAGAATAGGTAGACTATCACTTTCTCATAGTCTTCTTGTCAAAAAAATGAATGAATAAATAAATTAATTAATTCTTTCAGACAAAAACAATAATTTAGAAAGAAATTACGTCTGTGGGAAACATAAAAAAAAATCTCATTATCATGAGGAGATTTTTTTTCTTAACTAAGCATTCCAGAGTCCTAGAAAATCCTGGAAAATTCTTGCTGATATTCTGTTGCTAAAAAGTTGCCATGGTTTTGGTTTGTACTGCTGGCTTTCGTCTCCTGCATAAATGTGCAGCATATTAGATTCTCCATATGGGCTATGTTCATTAAACTAGTCAAAGATGATGATAGTATTCCAACAAATTGTTGTAGAATTTTAAAGAATAAGAAGCAACATTAAGAAACATCCTAAAAGCACAAGCCTGAGCAATTAAAGCTGATTAGCAATAGTTTCAAATATGCATATGCATGCCAGAGTAATGTGTATATGAATTTTGAAAGGTGTTCAGTATTATTCTGCAATAACCAAAATGATTATTGCTTACAAGTAACAGTTTTCCCATGTTTATAGGCACTGCAGACTTTAACAGTGCAACATTTTGACCTTTTTATGCTAGAGGTGATCAAAAGCAGGGAGATATAGAGAGCTGAAGGATCAAGGCTGTGTTAGCAGCAGTCTGACATCAGACATCCACTCTTCGACTCCAAATCATATTTGTCTTTCCTGTCCTAGCTTTCCCTCTGTACAAAGCATCTTTATCCTCATCAGTCTGACTTAACCATAGTCCAACATTTTCTAAAGCTTAATTTTACACTACCTGCAAGCAGTATTTTTGGATTTTTTAATAATATCTCCTTGCAGTGCTGTAATCTTGTTTTATCATGCTATTCAAGGCTTTGGTCTTCAGGGGCTACAGACTCACAGAGCACCCCTGAACCTGGCTGCACATAGGCAGATGGCCTGTCCTAGGGCACTTCAGTGAGCTAATGCTTTTCCCAGCACTCCCTGGGATCAGAGTGTCCAACCTACTCCAATTCTTGGACATCGTCACTGGAAGCCTCAGTAAGGGAGGATGTGATAACCTGGCTGTGTTTCGTGTGTACTTGTTAAGTGCTTACAGTTACCATAAAAGACAGTGTGAGCACAAATTTGTCCTAATTTTCACCCAGAGCCTCAGAGTCATTCAGGACATGGTGTCACCCGCTGTGGAGCACTGTGGAATACATTCTGCTCCTACTTGCAGCCTAATTAAGCTTTTCCTCTTGGTGGAAAGCCCATCTAGATATCACAGTGCCCGTGCCCAATTAATTCCTGTAAAAGTTGAAAGAATGGAAACTGTATCAAGAACACAAATTTTAACCAGTCAGCACAACCAACCACAATTTTGTTTTCTTGGCTTACTTGCTCGGTTAAACATGAGTGGCAGCTGCAAATTGAGTTGTTGCTAACTGACACATCTGAAGAAACAAACTGAAGCATTTTTACTAATTTCAATAACTTTAAATAAATCTACATGAGAGAAAGGAAACATGACGGAAGGAAATTTTTCTATCAGCAGTCAAATTGCATAGCCTTGATAGTTTCCAGAATAGACACAGCTTCATGACACCATGAACCAAGGAAATAAACACAAGTCCTTGCTGGAAATTAGACATTCGTGCCGTCTGAATTCATTAAGTTCTCCATGGTAAATTGAAATAATTCTCAATTTTGTTGTGGTGAGTACAGAAGAGGCAGAACCCCTTCCCAGACAAAACAATACACATCAACCCCCCTCTGCCAGCTGACAATAAAGGAAATCATAATCAAGCATCACCAAAGAAACATGTTTTTCTTTCCTAAAAACAGTTTACTTTATTGAGTAGAAGGCTTCAACTCTGAGAGATTTATATTATTTTTCCTTCCACCAAATGTCAGTCACTTCAGTTATTCTAAATTCCTACACAGAAAAGATGCCTCCGACCTCCACGTTATACTGAAATGATTAATTTTCATGGGAGTAACAAAAAAATGCAACCATACAAAATAACCACCTATATTGCTCTCCATGTATCCAGAGCTTTATTGTTCATTATATGCAAAGATCCCAGTGGGATATTTCCTTGTGTGAAGCAGAAATGGCTGATGCAGAATTAGTGGTGGAAGTCTGTGTGTGTGTGAGTGAAGAGAGAGGGAGGTCTTTCATGAAGGTCTCTTGTATTCCTATCAGGACAACAATTTAAATTGACATTTTTTTATTCAACTCAAGGCAGTTATAGATATTTCATTTTTCTCCTCACTCCTTTTGAGGAATTACCAAAATTAAACCACAGCGGTTTCCAGAAAAACTCAGTCGGTAATCCCTTCATTATCAATTACTGGAAAGTTTTGGTTACATCTTAAAATATAGCCCAAGAAATGGGAAAATTTTGGTTAACCACAAATCATAGAAAAGTAGGTCTGTCAATGTCCTCTGTAATTTAACTACTTTAGGTATCTCCCACAGGATATCTGCTATTCCATTCCAGATTTTTTTCTAAACATCTCCTGAAGATTTGGAGTGATGGCACTCCACCTCCTCAACGTGTTTTTACAAGCTCAGGTTTAAAAGCCTGCTCCAACATGCTTAGGTATTTACTTTTCTCCATTATTTGTAATCTCAGGGTTTAAAACTCAGAAAACAAGAGAAATTTCCTGTGGGAGATGGGAGGCTTCTTAATGAGTTAGCTGAAGGCAGGGGTCTTTACAGCCTTCTAGACCTGACATGTTTTATAATTCAACTTGGATTATGGACTTTGTTATTACTATTTTTCTTGGGATATTTTCTACCTGAGAACAGGTAATAGTTTTTACCTTCCTCCTGCAGGAATCCTTAATGCTGACCCCTACTGTGACCAGCTGGCCATCTTTCCATCTTTTTCTCCTAGAGATTGCCTTTACTTGAGGAAAAGCAGCATTTGCAGATGGAATTTTACAAATAAAGGTAGAAGAAAGTAATAGCACCATTCTTGCATCTTTCTTCCACACCACAGGAAAATCTACCCTTCTAACACTTCTAGCCCAGTTGGAGGCAAGAAAAATTAGAGGTCTCACAGGAGAAGCTGAGATCAAGATCTTCAAATGGTTGGGTATTTGAAATAAACATCTCTTGAGCTAGCCCAGCAGTGGACATTTTTTGAGATTTTCCCTTTCATAAGTTCTGACACCTTTTTGCAGTAGCAAAAGCCACCACTGTTCATGATGCTAACACAAAAATCCAAATAAGGGGAAGAGATTTGATCTACACTTCCTTGACATCTAAAGCCCAATTAAGAAGACCACTGTCTGTGGAACTGCATCAGGTACATTGTTTTTTCTCTTGGTAAATCCAAGTTTAGATGCACTGAAGTTTCCTTTAGATGGAGCTTATAACATTTTGGGGAAGGAAATCCCTGCATCTCTCCCACTCATATTCTTGGCAATTTTGGGGGCCATATTTGAGATTTTCCATGAGTCTCAGGGCATGGACTGAATCCAGCTGGAAGTCGCCTGACTTCTGATAAGTCCAGTGCTGCTCCAGTGTCACCTCTGCCTGTTTATTAGCAAATGCCTGGTCTTCAGGCTATCAGATCTGACATGGAGCTGATTCCTTCACATAAATCATAATAAATGGTGCCCATGCACACAAATACACTTGGCCCACTTGTGATAAGTATGTTTCAGAACCAATTATTTATCTCCCTCTAACTTTTATAGTTTGATTTAGCTGAGGAACAAAATGCTTTAGGGGATGACTAGTCTTGAAAGTCTCACTTTATAAATTGCTGTATTATAATTACAGCCCAATTAAAATTCAGTGTTACTCTCTTCATTAATTATCCTCTCCAGCCTTACAAATAAGTTGGGAGAGACTGCTGTTCTGTAGAACATGAAGCTATCCCCTGCCTGCTTTGACTTTGAGAAAACCATGGCTGAGTTGTGTGCTTCAATAATAGCGATTACAGCAGGGAGGACCCATGGTCTGCACTCAGCCTCACAACCACTCCATTCCATGGTTCACAAATACTCAAAACTCACCACCAGATTCAATCGGAGTTCTTGCTTCAGAGGGTATCAAGAACTCTATCTGGTGTGAACAGCAGTGTTAGTAGAACAGCTAAGCCCACAGCAAACATCAAGGCTGCACAGTCATGTTCAGCCACTGCATGAACTCAGCCTGCTCCTTATAAAACAATAACATCTCACTACTTTAACCTTAATTTGTGAAGATGCTCCCCCTTTCTTCTGGGATCTACATAAAGGCACAATCAAATCTTCATGGAACGCACCCTGGATCAGGCCAGTGCTGGTAGGTGATGAGAAGTTCACAAGCCCAGTCTGAAAGGGCAAGAACTCCTAACTTCATGCTGTGCTTACAAACAAAGCAACACAGGAACTCATTGCAATTTAACAATTTAGAAATTGTTAAATTCCCAAGGAAGTCGACGTAATAATTTATCATATATTAGTCTACACACCTTGTACTTCACAAAGAATTGTTTGCTTCAAATCCTGTAATGCTAGTGCTTGCTCAGGCTATTAATGCCAAGTCTCTCTGAGTGCCATGCAGGAATTGTCAGGAATCAGACCAACAGGAATACATTAGCCAGTTATGGCCACAGTAATGTTTCCAGTCCAAAGCAAATACCTCCACAGATTGCTGCCACGTGCCACACATATGTTATTGGCCCAAACAAAGCTCAATCATCCTTCCTTCCACCAAAAAAAACCGGTTACAAACTGAGCAAAAACACCATTTCTCTTATAACCTTCTCATTCCACAACCAACTCAAATATATGATTTTGTTTGGCAGGCTCCCCATTTAGAGTGATCATATATTGTGTTACACTGGTGCTTGTACCATCCGAAGCACCTGTTTCACTGATTCAGAGTTTATAGATTTTAGTTGGTCCAATGCACTATTCCATCTCTAATTAAATGAGTAAAATCATAGTACATTGGCTCTGTGATATCTTTTTCCTGTGAGTAAAAACCATAAAGGACCAAGGGCTGTTTCTTTCTGTAAAACCACAACACGGATCTAACCTCAAGTGAGATGTTTTCCAACAGCTTGACTCTTATTCCAAATTAGTGTGCCATTGCACAGGTGCTGAAAACCCAAAAGGATTCTATTATCATTAGAAGAAATGCCTAAGCTATAATAAGAGAACAATGTGTTACAAAAGGGACTGTAGTAAAAGAACGACTAAACAGAAATGTCATTTAAAAGCTGTTCCTGTCTTAATAACATCTGCCAATTCCTCTGTTGTGTTTGGAAACTAAAGATCAAAGTGCCTCTGGTTTGGGCAGGATGGGAAGGGGGATCATGACAACAGGCAAGCATTGAGCTGCTCCAGGCTCAGGCTTACAGGGAAGAGTGGCAGGAGCCCAGTGCTGACTTCCACACCACGAGCTGAACAGAGGATGGCTGTGAGAATGGGTTTGGACGAGACCCTGTGATACCTCACACTTCCCTGAAGGGATTCCTCTGAGCTTTCTCTTTTCCTTCATGCTGGCCAATTCCCCAGTGCAGTGTTTAATGCTTTCAGACAGGTTTTGAGCTGAGAACGTGGATGTGTATGGGATATGCTGAGCACATTAATTGCATTTCTTCCCCTCCCCACCCCCTTCTTATTTTGCTTGCTTCTCTGTTTTAAATATGTTTAAAATATGCTTTCTATCCATCAAAGGGATAATAGTTATTCTGAATTATACATGATTCCCAGGGACTGGCAGACCTTTCTTCTTCAATATTCATATACAAAACAAAAATAAAGCTGAAAAGAAATGTCAGGGATAATTAGACAAAACAGTGTCATATACATGGACCAAAAAGAGACCCATCAGGTAGCATATGTAAAGTGATATCCCCAGTTATCAAAGTACTCCTTTCTAGTCACAAACTGATTTTCATTTCTTCCTCTCTGGCACTGGAGCAGCAGGGTTTGGTATCTTGCTGCTTTTTCTTTTAACTTTACATTGGTTATATATTTGGGCAACATAAAGGTTGATTTTACATTTCTTTCAGCATACAGTCAATCAACAAAATCAGCATGTCTTCCAAAAGCAGAGTTAGCTTTCCATCTTTCCTCAGAGGGTCTGTAAAATGTAATTAATGTTTGCAAAGCACTAGAATATTCTTGCACAGAAAGTGCTAACTTACTGCCAAGTATTTAATGCAGGCAGTGCTGCCTCTGCCCAAGTCCCCAGATGTGACTCAGGGATTCAAAAAGGAGCATTGACACACAAATAAATAACAGCTGAGGACTTCCAATGCACAAGCCAAAAAGAGACCCCAAAATGTCTACCCCAGGACTACTCAACTCTGTAAGAACAAAACTCACCAAGCCATTTCCTTCTGACCTCAGACACAAGGAACTGGGCTGCTGAACCTCCTCTGAGCTGATTAGCTCAGGCCTGAAGAGCTGCACATCCAGCACCCAGACACCCAAAAATTTAGTTTTCACATACTGTGTGGCTGAACATACTCTGACTAAACGCAAATGTAAAAAGCAGCATCGCAGAGACAAGACAGGGGTGGACTGAACAACTGAGGGGTTTGCCCTCTGCTTCTATTTCTTTTCCAGAAATTATTTCACATAACACAAAGAAATTATTTTCTGCAGAGATTTGGCTCTTCTTAACTATCTGTCTCCAGCTAGGAGGACGGAGAGTAGCACTGACTTAGGTTTGCAGGTGCTTTTTCAATAGGGCACAAGGCTGCTCACTCCATGTGGCACCTGTTCCACAGGTCATGAGCTCTGCAGGCCAAGAGGCTCAGAACAAAAGTACCATCACTCATGGTGATGGCTCCAAGAGCTAAATATGACCACCTGGGACACCCTGAAACTTCAAGATTTAAACTACATTCTTTGCATCACAGTAGTTCTGTTTCCAACCCTAGTTTGAATTAAAAAACACAGAGGACATGAAAATCATTAACTGTTAAAAAAAAAAAAAAAGTATACGCATTAACCAGGCATGCTTGGACCCTGGACAAACTAAATTCCATTTGGTATCTGTAGCAGAAACACTTTCATAGTAAAGTCTCAGGACTGTCATGACTCTTTACTTAATAGGTAACACGTCTTGGGTAGTTTTCTTTAGGTGCAGTATGTGATCTTTGCAGTAACTGAGTCAAGTAGGGGAAAAATAGCGCAAGCTGTCTACTAGGGGTCACATTTTTAATGAAAAATATTGAAGATATCTGCCCTCAAGCTATCAAGGCCTTTCCACTAAAACAAAAGTGAAAATACAAAGAAGCACTCCCACTAGAGGAGTGTTTTAAATGTCTTTAAATGTCTTAAAAATAACATTGGAGAATAATGAAAATGCAGAGAACTGAATTTATTGGCAGAATGACAGCATTTTTAGCAGCCTGGGGGCAGGAAGCTTGTTGGAAAGATGGAGGTCTACATAAACCCTTTGTTAGTGATGGACTTAAAAAGTATTGGATCTAAGTAAGAAACCTTCAGATAAATGCTTCCATCAGCCATGTGAGAAGACATCCAGCAGCATATCCTCTGCTCATTGAGTTATTGCTTGACCTTGGCCAAAAGGGAAGCAGAGAAGCAAATGGAAGGTGAGAGGGGTTTGCTTTGTTTGTAGAGCGAGGCATCGCACGGGGCACTCAGCGCTGGAGGCTCCAGCTGCTGCCAGCACAGGGATGGAGCTGCTTGGAAAAGCACCCAGAGGAGCCAACACAGGGATGGAGCTGCTTGGAAAGGCACCCAGAGGAGCTGGAGCTCCGAGCACAGGCTCTGGGATGCTCTCGGGAGAGGCTGTTTCTTTCCTCTGGTGTCATCCTCAGGACCCTGAGGTCAGTGCCCAAAGCAGGGGTTTGGGCTCAGTGCCCAAAGCAGGGGTTGAGGCTGCTCTGCTCCAGCCCTGTGGTCATGCAGAGCTCCCCAGGAGACAGCCAGAGCCTGCAATGGGTGCAGTCACAGCTCCTGGAGTTATTCACGGCGCTGATTCCCGCGAGCTAAGCTGCAGAAACTCTTTATTTCTGCTCAGGATTTGCAAGGAGACATGAATAGGGATGTTGCCATTGTTCTCAAGATTCAACAAATTTAACTGACACACACTGCAGAGTGTAATCATACCCCAGAGACTGAGAAATCCTTCCTGAGAAAGGAGCAAGGACAATGTTTTTACATGCTTGTGCTTGAAGTACAGACATGTAAACGCCATGTTGTTACATTTAGATTTAAATTAGATAAAAACAGGGAAGACGGAAGGAGAAGAATTAAGAGGAGTACCAATAGATTTACTGTGTCATAAATATGAGCCAATATAAGAACATTTTAATGGTCCTGTAGCATTGCATAAAATCACTTGCCATTTTTCTTTGTCCAACTAATGCAAGATTTCCTAAGAATTTGTGCTATAAAGCAAGAGCAGTGACTATCAAGACCTATTTATTGAGTTTTATATGCAGTACCTCAGCAGTTTGACTGCATAGTGCTTTCAGATATTTCTTGAGAAGACAAGTTGCTGACTTGTAGGTCAAGAAAGGTACAGAAGAAAAGGGGAATTTAATTTTTTTAATGCAATATCCTCTCACTTTCTTATTGTATCATTAAATATGTACTTTTGCCCC
The DNA here is from genome assembly GCF_031753505.1 of Anomalospiza imberbis. Classification (NCBI taxonomy): domain Eukaryota; kingdom Metazoa; phylum Chordata; class Aves; order Passeriformes; family Viduidae; genus Anomalospiza; species Anomalospiza imberbis. Next base: position 7,745,267 of record NC_089688.1, on the reverse strand, counting down.
TCTGGAAATTTTCCAACAAAGCTTTTTGAGGACTTGTTATGTAAACTGTATTTCTTCAGAAGTGGACACTTTCTCTGGTACTTAAATGTTTTCCAAAAAACTGATGAAATTTATACCTTTTTTTAAAATTTGCCTACATATAATTGAGTGTAAGGCATTAATTGTGTACATCATTGTGAAAGAAATTATAATCTGACAAGTTTTAGCATTTAAAGGGAATCTGGTTTAGACCATCATTCCCCTTTTAATGAGATTACTAAGATGAAAGAGACCATTAAAAACAATGACCTGTCTCAGAAACCACTTGCATTTTATCCCAAGTTATTCATGCCCCCCAACCTTGCACAAATGAAGAACTTAAAGGATTTCACAGAGCACAAGGGGTACTTACTAATGTTACCTTCTAGATTAAAGGAAAAGCACACAACACCCTTCACCTTCCAGTCAACACTGGGGTACACAAACAGACGCAGAACATCTTTAATACTGAGACAGAAATAACATTGTCCTTCATGCCTAATGATAGGAGAGACGGATTAATGGGAAATCTTACAGAATATCTGCACCTGCCTCACACAAAAGTTAGTCAAGTCACATTGCTCTGTGCTTCAAATAGATAAATTACATATATAAGGGCACCTGAAAACAGCTCTTAAGGTACAGAAGATTATAATAGATGTTTGTTAACCAACCCAAAACAAATTGGAGGTTTGTTCTAGTGGACACAACTGAGCAGTCACTGCCAGGCTCCCTGCGCCAGGTGACCAGTTCTTGGGGAATGCTTCTCCACAGGGAGGCATAATTACATTCTGCTATGTGTGCCCTCTAGCCACACTGGCTCTGCAGGAAACATGCATGATTTATCTACTGCATGATTATCAGTAGAGAGCAAATTCCTAAATTGCTGATGGAAGCATTTTCAGAAAGTCAGTTCTAAATGAAACATCAAGCATGACAAAAAGAGACAGAGCTTTGCTTTTCAGAACTGGATGATGTGTGGGTGAGCAGTTATATAACACCTAATATCACCACTTGGGTTATTTCTTTATGCCTTTCTAAATACCCATCCACTTGGGCAAACACAGCAACACTGATAAAAATGTTTTGGAGTGCTGGTAGATTCATAACATTGTTAGAGTGCTTAATGATTACAGCTATTTCAGAGCAATGAAAGTGATGGTGTATTTTACACTGTTTGATGCCAATTTAATTTTAAAAGGATGTTTTTACTAAAGTTTGTGTTAAATTCTTGAACAATAAGTCGTTAAAGCAATCAAAAACCTAATGAATCAAGGACAATACAAATATATATGTCTACAATATTGGCAATATTGGTACAGGTCAGTGTTTTGCAAGATCTATGAGGATAGGAATATAAAGAAGATATTTTATGAGATCAAGAATCTTTTATTTTGTTTAGTTATAAATCTCTGAAAAAGTTTTGGTAGCTTCTAATAGATCTCATGGCTAGACAAGCTATGCATAGTCAATGACTCCTTCATAATGAGGCCAAAGGAAATGGAAAAATATATTAATGAAAATTGCCAAGTAAATTTTAGTAATGAGAAAATGATGTGTATATATGCTGTATGATAGGTAGCAATGTAAGAACTTAACTCGATCAGACAGTGGTCTGCAGATGGACATTCCATTCAATTCAAAGATGAAGAGGCCACATTAATCAAATCCATTATCTATTGGAAAAATGTACTCAGTTCAAATAATTCTCACATCTTCATACAGGTCATGTAGCTGCTGCCTCAGTAACAATCTAGCAGAATGCTATGGTGAATGACATGTCTGATTTTAGGGAAATCTTGGAGACAGTAGGGCCATGCATTACAAGATATAGGCTTGAACTGCTCCGCAGCACCTTTATTCCCCAGTACTACTGCACTGATTGCCTTGCCTGGGGAGCCTGCTGCATCTTCCAAAGCTGCATTTCAGTCATCTGCAAGCTCAGGCACTGCTTTCCACTGTGCCTGGCTGATGTTTCCAAGCCTTTCTTTAAACTTGCCAAAGTTTAAAGAAAGAATATGTATGGGGGATCAGGGGGTGTTATTTAAATAAAAATAAACAGATGCAGAGTTCATGATAATCACCTGATTTCAAAAGCTTAGGCTGCAAGCAAGGTAAGCTGTGCCAGCTGGGATATATTTTATGTATAGACTAGAAGGGGTGAAATCATTCATTCCTGACTTTCTGGTCCAATTCTCAAAAAAAAACCAAAAAAAAATCTAAGAAAGGACCATGAGATTATTATAATGTGTTTGAGAGACAACCTTATTTCCTATGATATCACATTATTCTCTTGCAAGAAGGAAAGAAACTGTTTTACATTTTTGTTCCTCTTACCCAGCTGAAGAAAAATGCCTATAATCTGTCCATGTAAAGGAATATTTGCTGTTAAAGAAGATTAATTTGTTATGCAACGAACACTGTAGCATTTATTCGTGTGGTATCCCAACTCACAAGTTAACTTTTCCCAAACACAAATTGAAAAGAACAATCTGTCCAGTGCCATGATTCCTTAAGTGCACAAACCAAGCAGCTCTTCACAAAGCTCTGAGGCACTGAAATGCATAAATTTCAGCGTGACTCCGCCCTGCCACTCATCATGTGACTCAAGCAGTGAAAGAGAAATGAGATTTTATAAACAATTCATGGCCTGCTTTTTCTTATCCTAAGACTGAAGGAAATTACCAGCTTTAAGTAGCACAGGGCAGGATTCAAAGCAGGGACTCATCCATAATGGTGGATGTGTGCTTCTGAGATAAGGTGACACCTCCTGAGCAAAGAGTGTCCCATAAGAGCAGATGCTGAAGCTCTCTGTATAGAATGAGCTACATTATACCTTGGAAATGTTGATTTTCAGTAGCTCTAAATAAAAGTCTAGATGGGTAGCTGAGATACATGGTAGGTGCATGGAGTTATGGTAGTACATAATAAACTAAATAAGACAGCGGCCCTTGCTTTCTGCAAACAATACCCCTGGGAACTACTGAGTATTCCAAGGGGGAAAAAAACAAACAAAAATAAAAGCAAAAAAACACGTGCAGGGAATTTGGAAATGGTTTTCCTGTGGCTTGATCCATTGTAAATGAAGCCTGATTTCACTGGCCTTGCAAATTCCTTAACAGTAGATTTCCTTATTCTGGAAGACTTCTGAGATCCATTCACAATATTAATGCAAGCCCTTGCTCTGCTCTCTCTTACTGAGACAGCTGTCTCCGAGGGTATTGTCCAAACTGTTTTCCTGACAGGCCCAGTTCAAGGAGGAGAGGAACATTGACATTGAGCATAACTCAGGAGGAATAAAGGTTCCTTTGAACTGACTACCTCACTTCATGGGTGGGAGAATATGAGAAGTGATTTCTGATCAAATCAGGGCCAAGAAGGAGAAATAATCTCAGAGAAATCTGAAAATCTGTGATAGTCAAAATGAGTTTAGCATCATGCTTATGATATGGGAAGTGCACAGCCTTCTTACCTTAAATAAGATTTCCTGTTTCAGTTCTATATTAGATGACATGAACTGCCCTCAGCAAAACAAATTTTTATGGATAGTTGCCATAGGGAAATGTCTAGGAGAATTAAACAGTTCACTGTACTATGGTAGCCTTAAATCAGGCTCTGCTGGCGGCTGCAACGCTGTGCCTTGAGGGACAAAAAGGGGTAAGAAGACAAGAAGAAAAGTGAAAGAAGAAAACTGGTAGAGAAAAGGCAAACAATACAAAACCCAGAAAGAGTGCAGCTGGGGACACAGGAAAAGGTCTTAAAGCATTGTAGTGGGAACACACTGAAGTGCAGGTTATTGGTGCAGAGACACCAGGCAAACCACAAACTCCCTGGATTCTGTTTCTACAAACTCTGGGGTTTGCAAACTCCTGTGCAACAACTTGAACTGTGGTTTTACATAATCTTCCTAAGGGATGAGAGACACTCCTCACCATGTTTAACTGGGGTCAAAGTTCTCCCATCTCAGGAAAAAAGGATGTCAGGGAAAACAAGGGATGCTAAAGTAACCTCTTATCTAGGCATAGTATCTAACAGTGCTGGTTTAGGAAAAGATGAATGCCAACAATTTTCAAATATGCTTTCTCTTTCTATTTAAAATCAAGTAATTGCAAGCTTAGGAGAATGCTTTTATTAAGGATCAGATTTCTCGGGGTGGTTTAGAGAGACTTTTTGCTCAGCTGTTTACAAAAGTACTTGGACTTGGTCATCTGGATACTTTATACTTAAGCATTTGTAAAAAAATCTTGTTATGGTCTGAATTTAATGTTGACCATAGCTCAAGCAAGAAAACCGACAAGATGCCCTTCTGAAATCCTATTCAATCTAAATTATTCAATTATTCTGTCAGCCATTGAATTGTTCCATTCGATGACATTTAGCAGGCATCGTCCTTAACTTGGTCATTTAAAGATGAGGACCATGTCTGTGTACAGACAGTGCAATACCATCTTTGCAATGATTACTTGGATGATTAAACTCTAAGTATATCTCACAGTCCTTCTTTTAGTGGTAGCTCCTGGATTATTAAGTCTCACCTATAAAGAGTTTGATGCTTTAGGAGAAAATTAGCATACTTGGCAATTTCAGGATTCAGGCACATTTGTTTGTGAACTTGGGCACAGAGCTCTCAGCTGCTGCACTACTTCATGACACAAACACTCCCAGAATATCTTTGAAAAACAAAGCATCACTGCATCTTACTGCTTTACCAGACAAAGACAAACAAAGGAACCAGACATCACACCTTTAGCTCTTTGCCTGAGTTACTGGTAGCTTGTCCATCTCTGTATTGCTCTACAGTAAAGATTTTTCCAATCTTTATTGCTCTAGATTGATGATTTTTCCAGTCTTTTAATATATTGGAGACTTACATTAATTCTACTTAGGGCCTGCTGACTTGTTACTTTGAGAAGGTCTTGTCCTGTTTGATGAACAACTTTATTCTACTAATTTCCCTTAGCTAGGCGTGGTCACATCTTTCTGACATAAATTTACATTTTCATCCCTTAGCCTTTTTCTGTCCACATGTAATTCAACTACAGATCCAGGGGCTTCTGTGAGCCTTTTATTTGCAGACTGTCTGAGCAATACCGTTATCCTGATCTGATGCCTGATCTCTTTAGGGTTGTCTGTTTTTTCCTTTGGGGGTGTATATATTCCATTGTTGGAACACAGTGGATTATTCTAGGTACTGCCACCCCTAGAGCTAGAGAAAGAGGAGTAAGTATGTCACAGCTGTGTGTTGAGAAGCCTACACTGGAAGCATAAAATCCTGCTGGGCTTTTTTACCCACAACATATCATCAAACAGAATCAGATGTAATTTACTGCTGGTTATTTCCAGCTCTTCTTTTCAGTATTACTGATTTCCATGCTCCTCCTTCCCATTGAATGTCAGTGCCTCACACTGCATCCCTTGGAGCCAGTGGTGTCTCCTCTGGGAAGAGCAGCTGCTGGTTCCCACCTGCTGGCCAGGTGGGCACACACCGCCGAGCACTGCTCGTGCTCAGCACTGAGCCCCACACTTCCAGCTGTCTGAATTTAACAGGTACATCCAGACCTGCAGAGAAGTTGCAAAGATGAGAATGACAAATCAATACAAGTGAGTTCTCAGCTACAGATAAAGTAAAAATTTTAAGAATGTTCAGGCAGTTGCTGTGTGAAGTTTGCCAGGCATCATGGCACGTAGCACAGTAAGATCTGCACACGGGAAAAAGAACTTTCTAAATGTCTGGAAAACTGCTGTTCCTCACATATCTGGAGAAGTTCTGGGGTGTGGGGGTCTGGGTGTAGAAATAGCACATGCCTTCCTTATTTATGAGGAGAAAATGTCCTGGGAAGAGGTTACGTCTCTCCTAGTGAAGGAACTAGATTTCTTCGGGAGACACAGACAAGCCTCCCACACAGCCCAGAGATCAAAGTCCCTGGCCAGTACCAAAGCCAGGGTGGAGAGTGTGGGATGACAGCAGTGGCTCCTGCACAGGAGTGGCAGAACAAAGAGATGGGAAGATGTAGGTGAGAGCTCAGGCACAGCCCATGTGAAAACTAGAAATGTCAGCCGGAGAATAAAACCAGGATGGCAATTCAATGCCAAGCCCTGAGAAGACATGAAGGCCTAAAGAAAGGTCTGTGCCATTTCCAGCCTTTGTGTGTGCTTTAGTGCCAAACAGCTCTGTGCAGAACGCATCCCACACCAAGGATTTACCTGGCCTGTGTGACCAGGTCTCAGACATCCCGGGCTGTGGTTGCTGACATCCATGCCTGCAGAGAGCACACTGGGAAAGGTCTGGTACCTAATATTCAGTGCTATTGAGCTACTGCACTAAACCCACTCCTGATACCGTAAACTAGAGCCAGCTGGCCAGCAGACAGTGCTGCTGGAATTTCAGGAGGATGTTACATTTTTTTGCTGTGTCATCTCTTCCATGTTATTCAACACAGAAACCCAGTCATACACTCATTGAAGTTGTTTGTTTCACCTGTACCTACTGGGATAACATGCAATTTTCACATTACTTAAAGTGCTGTTATTGATAGAGAGCAAACTGCATTCCCAGAGACTGATCTATCCATCAGCCGTGGTTTGAATTGTGCTGCTCTCTCATCCTTTAAGGTTTTAATCTCTGACTCATGAACAACTTCACTGAGGTGTAGAATAACCTCCAGAGGAGAGTATTTTTTCAATCAATAGCATTTTAGTAGAAAAGCAGGACATGCACGAGTACACTAATTGAAGAACGGGTTCCCTTAGTCTCATCTCTGTTATTGTATTCTAATTTCCCACTGTCTTTACAATTTAACATTTCTGGTTGATCAAAAGTTTATCATGATATAGAGGATTTGACATATATGAGAATTTACTACTAATTTTGGAGGCAATTTGAACAGTGTGAGATTAAATTGGTGCTATTAACATGTTTGCAATTGCTCTGACAGGGAAGAAACCTTGACATTCACAAACCACTTGCTACAAAAGCAGCCTTAAAATCCTACTGAACTGAATGGAACTTTTTAGCAATCTAATGAGAAATTTCTGTTTGAGAGAAGTTCTAAGAAGGTCCCAACTGTATTTAAGTTACTTTTCTTTATTCTAATTTTTAGTCTACTTGTCTTCCTACATGTCCCTTTACCCAGACCTTCTTCTGGGACTAGGTGAGCATTGTGGAAAGGTATACTAAAATTATTATTTCAATAAATCTTTTGAATTTGCAGAATAAAAAAACAAAACAGACAAAAACCCCCAAGAAACAAATCAGCAACAATAAAAATGGTTAAGGACATAGAAGAAAATAAGAAAATAGCACTGTTGCAATTTTTTTCCCATATATTGTGAATAATATTGCATCCTTCCCAGGAGGAGGATGAGTGAGCATGTAATATTTTTGATACTCTTTGGGGAAAACCACTGTGTAAGAGGAAAGAGGAGATTTAATAAAGGGGGGGAAAAGAAAGACTGAATAGCTGTACCAAGGGAATTGTCTTTTTGTCTCCTCCTTCTTGCCACTGTGACCTAGACAGGATGATCACTTCTCACCAAGCATCCCTCCTTCTTCTTGATATTCTTGGTAGATCATGTTTAACACAACAAGACACAAATCCCAACAGGCTCCTTCAGGAATGACTGTAATAAACTTATAAAGCCAAATTATCCCATACTTCCCCACATAGATACCAACTTTTTTTCCCTCTTAGTGCTTATCTAGGCTACAGCAGTGTTTACCCCAGTATATTAAAATGCAGCAGGCATGAGATCTGTCAGAAACTATTCCTGTTTCCTTGCACTGGAGAAGCTCAGAATGTATTATGGCTTTATGGTTGGCTTTCATTAAAACCTAAAAAATTATATATACACTACCACTGGGAGCTAATGAACTAAGTGCTATCCTAGCTGAACAGATCCAGAAAATGAGATGTCAAGTGTGGGGAAGTACACCTGTAATTGCCTCTAGTGAGAGAGACAGCTGGAGCTCATCACTGCTGCTTCTCCACACACAGGCTCTGTGAAAAGATAACTCTCTGGCTCTCCTGAAATCTCCCAAAGGGTCAACTTTCACTTCAGCTGGTGTAGCATCTCACACTGCTTTACTCTACTTATTAATTTCTTCACAGCCCAACCTTTCTTAACCATTTTGCAGCTAAAATAAAATCCCACAAACACCCTGAGAGTGCTGCCTTTGGAAAAATAATTCCAAAAGATACTCCAGGTTTCTGGGTTAGGTATATGCATATATATTTGTGTGTGTACATATATATATGCAAATCAAATTTAAGGTCACATTAAAAATCAAGTTCCAAAAGCAGTGGAAGGGGATTAGGTTGTTCAAGACCTATTGATAAACTCTAAAGTCTCTTGTCAAGACATACTTTTCCCAATAATACAATTTTACTGCAGTAATCATATTTCTTTTCTTCAGAGGAAGAAAAGAAATATATTCTATTTCTAAAAGAAAAAAAAAATGTGTGTGCTGTCAAATTTATTCAGGAGGAAATGTTAAAATAAACAGCTAAAGTTAACTGGAACACTGACCTTCCACAAAAATATTTTAAAGGGATAATATTAGATTGCAGCCAGAAACTAGCAAGTGGCAATTTTTATTCTAATAATTAAATATGTTCATGTAATTTACTACCTTCATGAGATATTAAAAATTACTGCTGCTTTACTAGCTTTTTTTTTATTATTTTCTTTTTCTGTGTGATTATCATGGTAAGTGGACCCCACTGCCTGAGCATGGGGTCCTCACATCAGTGACAGAGCAGCTCAGTCTCCGCCACCTCGTGTTGTATTGTAGGGTTAGAGACACCTCATAGATTAGTGGAGGCTTTTTCATTTGTACTCATCAGCTTTGGGAATCCCCCTGTTTTCTTCCTTGTCTGAAGTCTGGACCAAGGTATTTTCAATGTTTTGTTTTGCCTACCTACAACCTTAGGCTTGCCCTAGGTTTGTCAGGATTATTTTTCTCTCTCCTGTCTGAAAGTAAGAGCTCTGTCATAACTCTGCAGTATGAGAGCACAGCAGCAGCCCATGGACTCCACACCACGTAGGAGGAAGTGTCCTTCCAGCTCTGGGTTGCTGAGTTCCCTCCATTCATTGTCCCTATGAGGCTCAGTTTTCACAAATGAAAAATTCTTCAGAGCAAGAAGAATAAATCACTTTTCCCTTCATGTTGCCAGCCCTTGGTGCTGCCTTCCCTCAGCCCCAGGCTGAACCCAGGGGCACCTGTCAAGGGCAGAAATGACAGCTATCTATCTGCCTCTTTCTCAGAGTGCTCTTTACCTTCAGCAAGTTTTTCTGGAGTGGTGGTGATAGATTTTTATCATTTAATTAAATCAGTCACTGTCTATTTCTGTTTTCACTGCCAGTAGGCTCAGCAAACACTTCTGAGAGCCCAGGATCCTTCTAGAAACGAAATGACGCACAGGGATAGAGTATTCCCTCTCTTACACTGCACAGGTGACTGCAAGCCAGGGCTATTCACATGCATTCTGCTCAGGTTTCTTACTTAATGAAAATCTCCAAATCTCCTAAACGTATCTGGAAACTTTTTATATCCTTGAATCACTTTTGTTCAGGAAGGTATTTTTGAATCATTTGCCAAGCTGAAAGAGGGTTTAATGCATGGCTAAAAACTGAACTCAAACTCTGGAATTAAAAGTAGAGGACATGAATTTTTGTAACTAGTTGCACAGTTCTGGCACTCATTGTAGCACAAGTGCTTGGTGCCAGTAATTAATAAAGTATCTTCTGTCCTTTTAAACCAGAATGCCAGGTTTTACAACTGCAGAGTGGAGTGGGCTAGTGAAGACAGCTATCCTCGTTATCCTATCCAGCAGCAATCTTGGGGCTGCAATGGTAAAGCTACTTGAAAAGGACTAAGCACATTTTCCTTTCAGAATGGGTACATGCTCACAGTTTATACCCTACCACCTAAAAAATGAAAGCCCATGCCTGAAGATAGTGGTTTTCAACCAGTGTGTGCTTTTAAGGACCAATGCTTCAGTGAAAACAAAACAAAACTAACAAAACATTGTGGGGATGGAAAAGGATGTTGAAAAGCAGGGTAGAGAGAAAAAAAAAAGAGCATTAGAAAGACCAACCCACAAAAACTCAGACATTTCTGAGTCAGAAACACACCTCTCAGTAAGGGCTGGTGCCTCCCTCTAACTCCCTGACACTACAGATTCAACCCACTCTTTCTCAGAAAGACAAAGTACCTCGTCAAGGGTTAGCTTACAGCAGACAAATATGATCCACCTGTTCCACAAATTGCTGATAAATGGCATTGCAGTTTCTTTTACTTCTAAATAACAATGTTTTCTCCAAATATTTTGCTAGAGTGTCTTCAGTCTATCACCTCTAAGACTTCAATTGTTACTCTTTCCCTTTCACTGAGAATAAGTGATCACTTCTCTTTCTTTGTAGGCAGATAGATTGCCTGTATATTTGCCTGGTCTTTTTGGTTTTCCTCTCACATCTCTTAAGTCTTCCCTTACAGCCCTGACAAAGAATAATACTGCTAGAAATTCTCCCTTACCTCAACAGAGAACATTAAGTAATCTTATTAAATTGCATTTTTCTCTGCAGTATCAGAGTTTCTATGTACTTTCATAAAGCACAGAACAAGAAATTTCGTTTGCAATTCAAAAAATAGCCCCCCAAAAAGGAGAGCTCTCACTCTTTTCCCCATTTTGCTAGCAGCCACAAAACTAGCCCATCAAAACCAGCTTCCAGTCAAACTGATGTTTGCCTAACATATGTTCCTCAAAGCTGTGCCAGCTGTGGTGCTCTCTACAGCCAATCACTGTGTTAATTGAGGTGAGCAGTGAAAACATAAATACCTAAGTTGCAGCACTTTCTAAGATATTTAAAGCTGACTTGAATAAGCCATGCTAAAATACTGAAATTGTGTGTCCTTTCATGTTGAAGGTAAGTGGTGGTTTTGTTTGCTTGTCACAGCTTGTGGCTGATAGCAATAACAGAGACACCAAATGCAGCTTTGGTTTCTAAACTCAGAATGGCCTTAGCAGTGTTTATCACAAGACCCAGCTTGAGACATGGAGTATATGAATCTTTATCAGCATCTTCTTTGGGCCAAACTGATTTTGCCATTAATCATTTTAAGCTAAATAGGCATTAACAGACTCAGCACACTCACTCAGGACAAGTTTTCTCTCCAGCATTCAGTTTTGTTTATGGGACTTTACATGCTGTTGAAAGAGAATCCAGATTTTTCTCATAAATTCATCTAATCAATCAGGTTCTGACAAATTTTAATGCATCTGGGCCCAAGGGTGTAAATAATAAAATAAAACATATTTTTATAAAAAATCCCTAGAATCCTGTGTCACGCATCTCAGAGAAGAGCTATAGGAGAACTACCCAATTCTGCTGCTTTGTGTTTCTAACAAAACACAAAGAATTCTTTATTAAGCTACCTCAAAATGCACAAAAGCAGCACATCTCCAACCACTGAGGTGGCTGGAACCCACCACATGCAGATCTTTGAGGAGGTGTCAGTACAGAAAGGCCAAGAACTGATGCAGAGTAAGGACAGGGGGAAAGTCTGGCTTCCCTGTACCACTGTTCTACCTTGCAGAAAGCACTGGTCTCATAAGCAACAGCACCAAGGAAGATGAAAGGAACTAGAAGTGTTCAGTCCTGTCAGGATGTGCATGCAACTTGGGTTTTAGGCAGTTTTGAGGAAAAAGCTTACATTCTCTTTATCTTATTCTGGCAATGAACTGACCCTCCGGTGTGTTAGCAGCATGGAAATTGATATAAGCTGGAGTTTCTGTCCTCCTGACTCTTTTTGTGTTTGCATTTTATTCTGTCCCCAGTTCCTAGATGACAAGCCCAAAGGCAGGCTGTATTTTTACAGCAAGCATAAGTTGATTAAAAGAACTAAATCACTTAATGATAATTTTGTGCATGCAAAATACGTTTCTCACAAAAGCACAGATCCTCTCTTCTTTCACATTACTTTTAAATGGGAGCATTGCCTGTGCCTCTTCCAGAGTGCAGAAAAGTCCTACAAATCTGAAAAAATTATCTTCTAGGGCTTGTTAAATGTGAACTATTCTATTATAAGGTGTAGCCCTTTCCCTTGTAGCTAGCCATTTAAATCCTTATTTGCTATGATCTCTGAGATGCCGTGCCATTTTGAACTACAAGAATGAGTTATTAACTTGATGAGAGAAGCACTAATTACTTTCTCTTAGTCTAGGTTTTTTGGTGGTGGTTGGGCTTTTGTTGCTTTTTTTTAAACAGTTTCTCCAAGTCCTAAAGAATATGGTTCTAAATTAGGTCTTTGACAGCAAAAGCAAAGCACATTTTATCATTCCCAGAGCTACAAGAAACAGCTGTATATAAGCACCACTGCAGCCAGTTTCTGTCTGAGTGTGCTCCAGGTCACTGCTGGCCCAGTCCTCAGTTGTGGCCCAGCCCCTGTTGTGCCATTTCTCCTGTGCAGAGCCCCTCCAGCAATGGGTCAAGTGCTGGGCAGCACAAAGCCCAGCCAGCAGAGCTGCCCAGCGCTGTGTCCTCTCTGCTCCAGGGCCAGGGGGAATGCCTGGCTCTGCTGGAGCAGATCTTGGAGTAGTACACCTGCATGCTGGGAAAAACTGAGTTACTGCACCCTGCAAGGATTCTAACTGTTGTGAGGAGAAAAGGATTGGGCTAAGAGATACAAATATTTTAATTTTTTTTTTTTTCACATGGTCTTCTCTTGGAGAACTGTCCCTGTGCCAGAAACTTTACTGGCACAAGAGCTTGGCACAGTGCTGTTGTCCCTAGGCCACTGTACTCATTTGTGCTAATTATAAGGTTAAGGTAGGTTTTCTTTTTCCTCTCCCCTAGTGGATTGCATATTCCACAATCAGATGTTCAACCTAAATTAAAAAATGAATAGATATATAACCTTCAGGCATGTTATTTCCCTTTGACTGCACAGAAGGAACTCCACAAATATTCTCTGTTGTTTCACAGATCACACACATGGGGCAGGAATTAACTTTGAGTCATTCTGGCCTTTGGATGGATGCTGTTGTTGAAGCAATTGTGGCTACTTTTCAAGGAGCATCCAGACAGCCTGGTGATTACTGAAATGCTGGGGTCCTCAATACCAGAACTAACTAAAAATTAACAATATTTAGTAGAGGATGTCCATGACATATAAAAAGCTTGTGTAAGTTCTTCTCTAAATTTTCCCAGAAGGGTGTCTGAAAGCTGAAATATTTTAGGTGAAAAACTAATTATGCCAGATTTTTCCATTTTTAATTCATAGGGAAAAAAATGTGGAAAGGACACTTTTGTTATGAAGAAAAAAAAAAGCAAACAAAAGCCCCCTCACATTTTCTAGTACAAGGTAGTTTCAATAGGAAATTTCTCAGAAGACTTCTTTAATTCAGTGGAAAGTTCTTCCTCAGATCTTCTTAATGTCTCTGGCCAAGTCATGTCATTTCTCCATCTCAGCAGCATATTTGAAAGTAGTTAGGAAGATAGGAAAATGATTTTTCATCCATTTTTATTTGAGACAAGATTTCTATAGAGACAAGATTTTTTGGATGGGCATTCTCTTGCTATTTTCTGCAGGACAAATTGAGTTACCACCTATCCTTCACAGTTTCTAGGGATTGTCCTATTACTAGCTATGACAAGTTAGAGTAATTCACATTACCTGAACATTTTCCCTCAAGTATACTTGTGACTCTCTGAAACTATAAGTACATAATTATAGAATCACAGCTCTATAAGGATTAGTTGCTTGCTCTTTAAATTGAATCAGTGTGTTTCCATAGTACCCCTGATCATGTTCTGATACTTGTATTTGAAAATTTACAAGGAGAATAAGCGAATAAATTGTATTGCAAAGTGTATAAAACCCAATAACTTGGAATTTTAAACATCAGTCAGCCTTAAGGGACAGAAGTAATAATTCAGTTTCTTAGTTACATCACCAAGGCTCTGTGCCTTATGTATAAACACATTTGTTCAGCTTGCTGGCTGCCAGATGATCTCCAAGATGGATGGTTTCTCATGGCTGACTGAGCATGGCAGACCTGCACATATGCTAAAAGGTAACCCTTCTGACAGCATCTTTACTTCCTATAAAGGCTAATAAGTTTTTAATGCACCTTATCATTCTGAAACAGGACATGTTATTTGAGCCATGTCTATGGAATCAGTGTGGTTACCAAGGTGGCCCATGAAATGAGCTTCTTCCAGGAATGTCACATATCTGGCAAAGGTCTCTTGTCTCATATTGCTGCTCAAGAACTGCAGCTTTCAGTCCAAGCTGGCTTTTTGCCTCTCTGGGTGGACAGGACAGGTCACTCTGTGAATGGCACAGCAGCAGTGGTGCACTCAGAGCTTTGTGCTTTAAAGCACTCTAGGATTGCTTAAAGGGACTTTGAGTACCAGGCTGGACATAATGCAACCCAAAACCTTTTCTTTTTAAATATCATATCAACAGTTTGCTCAAAATCCCTCTGTTCTTGCCAGCACCAAAAGACTCATTAAAATTAGTTTTGTCATGGGGAGATCCTTGTCAGTGTGCTCAGTGACCCTTGGAGTTGAAGCTGTTCACTCTCACCCCAAGCAGACATAAGCCTGAAAGTTCAGCTGCAACTGAAATGTGTTCCTCTTTAGGTGAGGGAACATGTTTCACTCTCTTGAGGACTAAAGAGGCTGGCAGGAAGGACATTTGGCTGTCATGCCAGACACCCACAGAATACAGGACACAGAAATAATCTAACTCGGGTATTATCAAGTCTCACTGCAGGAGGGACTGGGTTAGGGTGGACAAATAAAGTAGAATGCCTTTGAGTCCTGCATACCTGGAGCTGCACACCAAGGGTTTCTGCAGGAAATGGGGGACACAATGTAGCAGGTGCTTGATTCAGATAAAAAGCTGAAAAGTGTTTCTTAAGCATAAAAGAAAGCATGCTTGGCTTCTCTGAGAGCTGGGCATTCTCAACTTCCTGTTAGCACAAAGCACTGCAAAAACTAAAGATACAGTGTGGAAAATGCTGCTGCAGTCACAATAATCTAAGAACATTAGTGATGGAAGGTTCATAAGTGGACGCAATGTTTGGCATTATGGAGATTTATAAATGCTTACAGTGCCAGCCAACTGCAGTTAGATAAAAATGAGATGGGTCTGCAGAGCATCCAGAAAGCTTTTGGTCAGCCAGAATTTCCCTGGGGTGGTGAGCCCATTACGTGCTGCAGAGGGGCAGCAGTGCACATTACAGGCTGGGTGATGTGGTCACTGATGTGAGCTGAGCAGGCTGGGAGAGGGATGCTCTGCTCCCCTCTCTCCCCTTCCTTGGTAGCTGCAGTCATGGTCCCTACACCCCTTAAACTTTCCCTGCATGCAGCCTAAGCAGGTTTGTCAAATGACAGCTTATCTATGCCATCCTTGTGATTTCTTTCAGCCTGGTTTTAAAAATAGTTTCTGAGCAATTACGTGTCACATAAGAATAAACCTGCATGCTGGTGCATCTTTCCTGTCACCACAAAATAACAGCACTACAGTTTCTATATTTCAGTCTTGTCTTTTTTTTTTTCTTTTTTTTTTCTGCAAAGATCAACAGCTTCTGCAGCAAAAGGACACAGTATAATCAGGAAATCATCAGCCTGAAGTAAGTATAAAACTTGCAAAATTATGCACTCTGTGAAGAAACCTGCTGCTTTTTTTAGCATCCAAGAACACATACTGCAAAACTAAATCCTCCTATAAAATAAGTCAACACAATCCTCTTCATACCAGTAAGGCTCCACTTACTAATGAGAACAAGATTTTTTTTTTCCTTTCCCCTGAAATGAAATACTTTGCATATTTCTGATGATCTGGCATAGGTGTGGCTGCTTTTGGAAGTTCTTTATTTCACCACGTGCATAGAACACTTACTAAGCCTGCTTCCAGGTATTTACACCAACAAGGTGAGCCCCTGAGATGTTCTGCCTTCCTGGTTCATACTTCAAAGCTGAGGAATTTACATAGAAGACAGCATCTCCTGCACACTGCCTGGTCACACCAAATACAGCCAGAGAAAACTCACTCATGTCTTTCTTCATCCATAGAAATGCTAAAAAAATAGCTGTTGGTTTTCCTGAGGATGTTTCGAGGCAATTGTTTTCCAGATTAGGAGCCCTGCCTGCTCCTCATGCCTTGAAATACTATTGTACATTGCCCCTCCCAGAGAAGTGATTTGCCACCACCTGCAGCTACCTTGGACTGTTCTAGAGCTTGCTGAAAAGGTTTTTCCTTCTGAAACTGGAAGCCCTCCATTTGCAGTGGGTTTGATAGCCCAGCTTCATGGTTCAAAAACATGTGAGGTGTCCACTGATGGCAGCTTTGGCCACACAAGGAACTGCAGCATCACTGAACTGCTATCCAGTAGTGACCGCTGGATTTGTTCCAGGAAAGGAAAACTCAAAACCTGAACCTCAAAACCTGTCTGCCATGGCAGTATTTTCCCAGGGTAATCACTGTATCCCACAGAGCCATGTTTAGGTTGATGAGATTTCTGTGTGCTACTGAAACATCTCTGAGACAGTGAGTGTGAACTGATTGAACCACTGTGTCCAAAGTCTGCGCAGGCAACTGCGGATACATCTGACAAGAAAGCTGACAGAATACTTTTACTGGCAGATACTTTTGCATGGCTTACAATGCATGGTGAAGAAGTCAAAAGGGAATGACTTGAAATGACCCCTGAAGACAGTGGGACAGTGGCCAAACAACAGCAGCAAAACAAAGCTTCAGTGCCAGTGACAAAGATCTCATTAATATGAAGGGGATTTGACAGGCTTTATGGCATACTGATTAATTATTAGTAGGATTTTTTCCTGGTTTCCTTTAGAGTGATAACTCCAATAAAACCACAGAAAGACCAGGGATAACAATGAAAAATAACACTAAGGAAAAACCCTTCTGGGGTTTAAGAGCAAAAGTCCTTTTTTTTTTTTGTACCTCAGCCATTGTCTAATTTTTCAAAGCCTAATAATAAAAAAACAAATAATAAAATTCCTTTAATTTCTCAATTAAATAAATAGACAAAGCTACTGCAGCCTATGAGCTCACCACTGCTGAGTGTGTGCTGTTTGAGCAGAAGGGGTGGTGGTGTTTGTAAGGCAACAAGAACAACACTATATGGAGAGGGATTCAAGAAGATACACAATTCTAAACACTTCCTGCAGGTTCATAAACACTTTTTAGATTCCATATTTTAATCACTCATCTTGAAACAGTCTGGAAAAAAAAAAAAAAAACAAAAAAAACCAACAAAAACACATATCCAAGGTCAGGAGAAGAATATCTTTTTCTTGAATGAGAGGGACAGTTTTGTGACCTTGCACTTCTCAGAACCATTGTCTGTTCTCGTGCACTGACGTTGGTCATGGGCCTGACATCAGGAGAGACATGCCAGGTAGACAGATGCATCAGGACGTTTGTAAGGCCAGACCCTGAGCTGGTACAGAGACCTGACATTGACTTCATGTGGCATGAGAGGAGCTGCTCTCACCAGCTGGTTGGCATCAAGCGACTATTTTGTAAACTCAAGCTGCTCCCAAAGAGTTGTTTACAGAACAACAGTAGATTGCTCACTGATTTCTCAGACACTGAGGAAGCAAAGGAAAAAGGAAGAAAACCAACTTCTAACTGTCCCAAACAGCCAGAACAGAAACAATCCTCCCCATCTCTGCAACATCTGGAAGAGCTGATTGTAATTGCAATTACTATGACAACAACAGAGCAACATAGATAGTTCTTTAAAAACAAACTGAGATGAAGGAGTGCTATTGATCACTGTTATTAGCAGATAGGGTCAGCATAATTTAAACCTTTCCATTAAGGCACAAAGATGGGTTCTCAAGATAGGGCATTGGTGCAATTATTGAGCTGAGTAGGAGGCAGAAATGTAATTATGTAAACTAACTGAATTAAGAGGATTGCACAGTTCATTAGGGTCCATTTTTTTTGGTCAACATTTTGGATCACCAGGTGCTATAGAATTTAATTTCCATTAAAAAGCATTAATTGCACCTCTTGTGTGAAAGCAGAGCAGTTGTGTTCATTGAGCAGCTCCATCCTTGCTACTCTAATGCAGGTGTGGAAAGAGCCTTCTGCTCCACACCAGTGCTCCAGCAGCCAGCCCCAATTCCCTCACCACGCCTTTGGTGGGACAGGATACCTCTGCCAACTCTGCCTAAAGTCACACTGGTTGGTAGGAACTTGGATAGCTGATCTTGTTAAGAACTGAAAGCAGCATTTATTCAGCAAAAATGACTGAGGAGAGCATCCCATTTTGCTAAGTAATTTCAAGGCCCTTCCCAAAGGAGTTTCTCTGTGGCCAGAAAGAAGTGAGTAAATAAAGAACCCAGGAGAGACTTGGAAATCTATGGATGAATTTGCATACAGCCAGTCTTAATTTCACACATTTCTTGTCTCTGGCTTTATTGTCCTTCATGTTGTTGTAGTGTAACATGAAGGCAAATATTGCTCTACATCCTATCAAAGTGAACCACACCTTTGGTCCTCAGCAACTGAAAAGTTTCCCATCTGTAAGAGGCCAATCTGCAGATAAAATAATCTTCTAAACTGGAGACTTTTTTACTTGTGTGTTATACGTGACCCTTGCTTCCTCACAGGGACATCTTTTTGTCACTGTCCATTTTCTACAGATGCTGCTGGCTGACTGGAGCCCAGGGCCATCAGTCACCAGATGCTCCTCTGCCTCCAGACAGAGTATTCAGCCTACAACAGGCAAATCTCATGCTGCTCCATCCCTGCCCGGCTGTTTCTTGGGGTTTTTTTAAGATTAGAGGTTTTCTTTATTGTTTGAAGGTTTTCCCTAAATACAGGGGATGCCTTTACTAATAACGTTCTAATACATTTTGACTCACACACTGGCCACTCAAGGTCTTTACATATGAGGGTTAATGCTGAAGAGCTTGATAAAGACAGATTTCTGGTATGTAAATGGACATAGGAGTGGAAGTGGATATAATACAAAAACCAGAGTGATCATACTGGCTTTATATGCTGAAAAGAATATAAAAATTCCTAGTTTTCCTCTCCTCCAATAGAGGAGAAGTATATTTATGTAATATTTTTCTTTATGCAGAAGAAAAAAAAAAGGATTCATATATCCATGTATAAAGATGGCTGCTTGTGCTGTGTGAGGCTGCTGTAGATGTGTATTTGATTTTTGTAGCTAACAGCTTCTGAACAGGCTTTACCTGCAATAATCATCAGGCTCTGTATTTGTTCCTTTGTAAATGAGCATCCTGCGGGTGACTAAGCAAAAGGAACCTGTGGAAACCTCCTCTCACAGCATGTAAATCATCATCACCACAACATTTGCTTTTCCCTTGCTGATGGCATGAAAGTGCTGCTTCCACAGATAAATCAGGGGCTCGGAGCAGCACACGGAGCAGCCCTCGGTGCCCCCTCCCACGGCCGCCCTGCTTTGGTGCAGGAACTGCTCTGCACACAGCAGACTTTACTGCGGTGACTCATTTGTAAAATATGGATGTGATCCCACAGAAACCAACCTGGTGCAGTCTCCAGCACCAGCATCAATGCCACACCTAAGAGCTGCCTTCATTACCCCCAGGAAATTCAACAGAGTCCCACAGACTGGGCACTGCTGTCCCAGGCTCAGCAGGTAGGACAGGTCTGCACTTCTACTCAGACAAAACACTTCACCTCTGCAACCCTGTTTATTGTCACAGTTTCTCAAGCTTTCCTGGGAAGTCAGCTGGATTGCACTGTTCTTTTCCGAAACAGAAGCTAAGTTTGGCTAGAGGACGGCAGCAGGAGGGGCGAGCTGCTGTCTCTCAAAAAGACCCAAACCTGCCAATCACCCTCTTGTCTCTGTGCCAGGCTGGAACTCGTGAGCCCCAGGCCCAGAGCAAAGGAGGAACACACATTTCTGCTCAAAGACCCACAGCCCCAGGGAGCAGCAAAGCCAGATTTAGGAGCCAGGAGCCACGTGCCACCTTCAGCACGTGAAGTGTCAGGTACCTCAGACCTCAGCCTGGAACAGCAGCAAAGTGACAGAACCTGGCTTTGTGTGCAACAACTTCTGCCACACAGAGAGGACCAGGTTACAAGAGATGCTGTGAAAGAACTGACCTAAGCACCTGTTCTAAAAGCTCTGTGTAGATCTGCCTCAAGGAGAAAACCTTCTATTAATTACCAGGATGGGTCATGCACAGTAGTCCAAATTCATATAAAGAGATATCAATAGAGAATCACCATGAGACCCACAGATTAAAATAAAAGTACAGAAAGAGAAAAGATAGAGAAAAGTTTAATCATGCAAGAGAAAACCTAACAAGAGAAAATCATAGAATAAGACAATGAAACTAAAGGCACAAATACATTTTCAATACAAATCAGAATATAAATAATTCCATATTCCATATACTTTTCTGTATCTTACAGATCTAACACTCTATTTATAATGTCAATATATAGGGTCGAGCCTTGGTTGGCATTGCTTCAGCCAGGCCCCTGACAGTGCCTGTGGTACCTGGTCACCCTTTTGTGTGCCTGGCTGTGAGAGGAAGCCAAGCAGAGCAACACCTGGGCCTTGGTCAGTGCCGTAGGTTGTGCAGAGCAACGTGGTCTCTCAGCACTTTCTGAAAGACTGGGTTTGAGAAAAGACACTATTTTTTCACACAAGTTTTAAAATAAACCCCAGGCTAGCTGAGAAAAGACAAAAGTCAAACCTGGCTTCTCATATTTATTACTGATATCTATATTATGATGCTTATCCAGTATCTAGTATGCTTATGACTATCTAGTATCTTTTTTCTGGCTCAAAAGAACACAAGTTACCAATATTTCCTAATTTTGGCCTCGGAATAGTCACAAGAGTCCCCTTGCGTGTAAAGAAAAACTTTACTTCTACCACTGGAAGTTCTTCTTTTTTCTGGCCCCATGATAAAAATTCCTGGGAAAGCATACTTCATTTAAACTAGCAGAGCAATTTTTTAAAAATAGTTCTGCATTTACCTTTATTACTAATTCAGTCCTTCAAAAAGTATTCAGTCCTTGTGGGTTTTTTCTATGCAAGTAATTATTTCTCCATTTTGCCTGCTTAGGATATTTTTTTTTTCCAGTGGCATTATTCTTCTTTAGTTAGCTCTTCATGTAAAGCTTCTCAAATGACTGATGCTAATGTAGCTGTCAAAAGGTTTGAAAATATTTGACTTTCATTTTCACAAGCCCAGATCCATAGTTTTACACATTCTGGATCTATATTTTCATCTCAAATGGCACAATGGATAATATTTTTACTAGGTTAATCAATACATGCCTCACCTCTAGCTACAGAAATCTACACTGCAGTTAATGAATTCATTTATAGGGCTAAAATTAAACAAAACATTTATGAAGATTCTGACCATTTCTTGACAGTTCTCCATGTTTTGGATATGAGAAAAGAAAGCAGGCTGACCTAGAAACAACGTTATTGATATTTTACTTAAACCTTAATATTGCAAACTTGTCTAGCATACCCAATTTTAATTTGGGGAGGGAGATCCTTCCTGAATTTTAAGTTCACACAAAAAACAGTCTTGACTACCTCCATTCATGTATAGACTTAGAATATCTAGTTATTACTTGCTTTCAGCCCTGAAAGTCATGTCTAGATTCTCAGACCCAGCAAGCCACACTTCACTCTCCTTGCCTCCTGAATTTGACTAATACAAAGTTTATAGCACATTTTGCCTTAATTTCCCACATTTTTTTCATTTAACTGTATTTTTCTTCTTAACTTGAATTTGTTCACAGTAGCAAGATCAGAAGCAAATTTCAAGCCAGTGATCTTGCCTTATTCACCAACTGTAGGAACTTTGAATTTCCTCAGTTTCCAGTGATTTGATAACACTTCATCTTATACCAAATGCTATAAACTACATTTCTTTTCTGATATTTTATTAAAAAAAAAAAAGAAATATCCTGCATTTGCTGTTCCTTAAAATGTATAAAACTTGTTCATTTACTTTTTGTCTTTTCATTTCTTTTGGTAAAATTGCTATATTCAATTTCAAATTTCCTTTTTATCAACCAAGTCCTGTCTTTTTATATTTCTAATTGCAACTTTTTGATCAAGCCTCTGTTAAAATGTTCCCTAAGAATCATGGAGGAGACCTGAGGGGACAGAGAAGCAATCCTTGTGTCAGCATTCACATGCATCGTGTCCCACATTTTCATGTTCTTCACTTCTTAAAAGAATCACCTTTCTATTAACAGATTTCGCCAGAAATATATTTTGGGGTCAGCCTGGCGAATTCCCCAGTCCATCACACTGCACAGACTGATTAGAATGTCACCTCTAAAATCATCTTTGATCAGCTTTAGTTGTCTGTCGTGACTGATTTCTTTGATGGTCCCATGTAAAACTTAGGAATTTATCAAGTTGTTAATATTCCTTTGATCCTGCCATTCCCAGCCTGTTGCTACCTGAGGACCAGTAACGTATATGTGTTCCTCTACCTGAATTATCATACCCAGCAATCTCAGACACTTTCAGTTTTTATGGGCCACCTCTTTGTTGCAAAAGTTAATTTCATATTAAAATCAGTCTAGTGTATTTTCCACATTCATTCATTCTTGTTACCTTTCTGTGCATTCTGGGAAATACAGTACAATTTTATATCTACTTTTATTGGCTGAACACACATAAAGAGCATCAAAGAAAATATTTTTGTATAAAATGTAATCTATCTAGAGCCCAGAACGGAGATGATGGCTGTGTTGAGCCCACTGGATAGGATGCACTTGCATTTGGAAGGAACATCATAAAAATGGCAAGGCTGGACAGATATTATTCATTATTAATCTCCAGTTGCTCTCAAATTCTTTACAATACCATCAAGCCAAAGGAAAGCACTATCAGCTAACAATTCTGGCTTTGCTTCTGAAAACATCTCATCTCTATTCTGTTATACTGTACCACCAGGACATCATTGGAAATGGCAAACCATAACAATTCTGTAAAAATACAATGGCAAGATTCATGGTTCTATAACATTTATGTTGGAGGAATGACAACTAACCTTGGCACTGGACACTAAATTAATTATATGTTCCATCGGGGTGTTTCCCTTTGAAGTGCTGCCGAGTGGCTGCCAGGTGTTGAGTGGAAAGTAAAGACATCAGAATTCAGGAAAATGAACTGCCAGGGCTGAACCAAGAGCTCAGAGCAGACACAGC
Source organism: Anomalospiza imberbis (assembly GCF_031753505.1). NCBI lineage: Eukaryota > Metazoa > Chordata > Aves > Passeriformes > Viduidae > Anomalospiza > Anomalospiza imberbis. The sequence continues at coordinate 7,722,013 of NC_089688.1, read as the reverse complement.
CCCAGGCAGAGCCACAAGCTCACGTGTGTGAGGGGCTCTCTGGCTTCATGGTCATTGTGGCTGCCCTTGCAGCTCCCCCTCCCCAAGGTCTGTGTCTGTAGGGATGGAGATGAAAGAGCCTCACATAGTTTCTCTTCTGAATCTCTGGCAGTAACAAGCTACAGTTCCTCTTCTCAGCTCCCCACCATACACATATTAAAATAAAACCTGTGATTATCTTCCAGATAAATATACCTTTTTGATAAAAAGCTCATGTATGAAGAGCAAGTTGCAAACTCATAGATTCAAGGCGGATGCACTCAGAAGCAATCAGGACAAGCTACAGCCTTTGTGTGTTTGAGTGACATGCTCTCAGCCCTCAAAACTGCTGCTGAAAAGAAGCTTTCAAAACTGCTTTTGAAAGTCAAGGCCATAGCCTGCACAGCACATAAACAAACAACTTTTAGATCTTACATTGCCTTAAAATCCCAGGGAAAAATGGAACTCTGAAAGTGAACATACACCGGTATTGTTCTTGGCTGTGCTATATTCTACTACCTAAAAATGTCTGAATACCTCTAAAATGTTTTAAAAGGTAAAATGGCATTGTGCTACATGCAAGAGTGAGACAAAATAACAACTCCAAAAATGCAAAATAAAACCAAAGCCTTCAACTAGGATCCTGAACTAAATCAAACCAGCTTTGAGGTTCAGAATTCAGCTAGCAATGCTTTTCTATTTTTCTCCTTTCTCCAACTCCTATTACGTGTATTTCGGATGTGCTATCCACCACAAACTCTGCAGTAAGATGATTTTATTATTGTCTTTTATATCAGCAGTTTAGAATGAGGCAGGGACAGTCACAGAACAAAAAAAAAAAAAAAAAAAACCAAGCAGTTGCAGAAAAGAAAGAGGTCTGCTGTCCTGCCTTCAGCCATGGGTTATAAGAAGCACTAAGGGACAAGCTAAGAATCTGAGATTCACAGTACACATCCAAAGGAAAAACAAGTTCCACCATTCTGGTATTACCCTGCTGTACTTTGGCCAAAGGCTTCAGTTATGGTTTGATTTGATTAGGTGAGAATTGGAGAGAAGGCCCCCAGAATTCTTCTTCTTGCACTGGTGGGCTCCCTCCACACCAGGGGCTCTGCAGGAGCCTGTTGCTAATTTTGTGGCAAACCATCTGTTGCCCGTGCACAGTATGAGCTGCTCAAACACTGACTTGGCAACATCTGAGAGACCTTTTTTTCAGCTGAGTCAAAGCCATTTTTCCTCTACTGAGGAGCAAGCTCATGGCAAGACAGAAGTTCTAAGAGAATCTATTTCTGGGTTATCTGAGTGCATACATAGCTCCTGAAGATTTTTTTTTTTTTTAAGCTTGGAAAAAAAACTTCTTAAAAGAAAAAAAAAAGAAGATTTTTATGCTTCGGATCAATGAAAACTGGACAAATAGAATTCCACAGAATGTAGCAAAAACAAAAAAAAAATCTAGAACAAGACTTTTCTTTGAAGAAAAAGTAATAGAATTCAGATAAAGTACTTTAGAAATGGTTAGTGGGCTACTAAACTAATGCATTTGAAAGTAAACTTTTTACTCAAACTCCAGTAATAGAAATTATTGTAAGATTTCTCTTTTTTACTAAAAAGCCTGGATTTTGGCATAGGAAGCTTGTTCTGTACTTTCATTAGACTTATCAGCAAGGAAAATCCTCCACTGATCAAGGCTCTGGACTTGCTTAAGGAGCTCAGATTCAAGGGCCACCTCTATATCACAACAATTTCTGCTAGTTTTCTCTCAGCCTGGTAACTGAAGCTACACCATGAAATATCCATAAATATCCAGTCACTTTGGGATCTATGCTTACATACAGTGTTTTTTTAGTGACAAAGATAGCTCAAGCTGAATAAAGAAACATTATCCAGTTGCAGTCTATCACTGAAAGTCTGTATTTTGTTTTCATGTGATACCCAGAGTACCTTGAACAGAAAAACAAAATGCAAGAAAAAAATCTTTATTCCAGATACACAACAAAGTCCTCAGACAGGATCCTCTGACTCCCTGCCTGGTGCGTGTTTTCCCCAGTCACTCTTATCAAGAAACATCCTCAAAAATTATTTGGAGCTGTTTTGAAGAGGGCATAGTAGCAGCAAGTCATAACAAGGGCAACACCTGTGCTTCCCTATCTGGAATCTCAAATCCACTCTGTATCTTTTTGTGGTTTAGGAGTGAGAGCAAGGATTTCAGTTGTCACTTGACAATGAAACATGACAGGATATGATTATCTGAATATTGAATCAGATTTCTGGGGAAGCTGCCTGTCTGAAATCATTGCATTTTTATTAAATTTGACACTACATGTAGAGATAAAATAGTCAGTGACTCCATTTCATTACTGTGGTAAAAAAGACTGCTTTAATATAAAGCCTCCAGACTGTCTAAAGGTTCAGGTTGCATTAACAAAACTCCCTACACTGCTTTGCTCCTTGGATAAGCCTTCTGGAAAGAATGCATGCGGGCAAAGGGACACCACTCAGCACAGGCTGTAGCAGCACTGTTTGTCAAAGAACAATTCAGCAAACTCAGGCTTTATTTGGAGTGAATAGAAAAAGCAGAGTTTAGTCTGAGTCTGTCATGGGAATGGTGCCTGAGCCAGGCTATGGACGACACACATTGGTAGGATTTGTGTCACATATCCCGTGGCATCTATCCATGAGGGCAGATAGCTATACATCAATGTTCAGTATTGTTATTATTCAGTAGCCATCGAAGGATTTGTAGTTCACTGGCCCTACCAGGTATAACATGCACAGACAGGCTGGATATATCACAAAACACAGAACACTTCAATTTCTATAGTCCCAGTAGCAAAGTTCTAGCAAACCATGCCAGACAGTTCTTGTCTGGAGAGGCAGTTCAGGTAGTTATTTATTTCCAGCATTATTGCTAGCAGATAGTTTCCAGGCATTATTAAATTCCTACTCCCTAACAACCAATTCCCTATTATTAACATGCATTGACAGCCACTCACTACCTGTAAATGTACAATGCATTTGGCACAAATCAAGCTTCATTTGCTGCCTGGGAGTATGGATTCAGTTTGATGGACACTATCAAAAACAAACCACAGAACTGCTTGGGGCCAGACAACACAGATAAGCCAGAGCAAGTGAAATTTCATCTAACAGCTGGGGAAGTCAACTGGATACCATCACTCCGTGCTGCACAGTATAAAAGTAATTCTCTGCAATTCTAGCAAATTAGAGTGCTTTTTCCAGGCTCACAAAAATTTTCCACTCCATTATCAAACAAATAAAAAACATAATAGTGAAAACTGAGAAGCATGTCTCTTAAGAATATTACAAATACACCCATTAAGTTGATTATTAATGCATTGACAGTTAATGCACCGAAGCATTAAACTGAAAGGTCTTTTCAGCTACCCAGGAATACATATGTCAATTTGTTTGTCAATTTGTTTATCTAGCTACCAAATTGCAAAGGAGACTCTTCTGACAGTTCCCTTCACTCTCCCTGGGACCATTCTGTTCCCATGTGGGGTTAGAACTGTCCTGGTTTGTAATATCACATACCTTCCTCCTCCACTCTGGGAAAAGAGGTTTTGAGCACTTACAGAGGTGCAGATATGAGAACAGAGAGACCAAAATGCCTGCAAAAAAAGTTTATCCTAATTTTAGTCATTGAGGAGTTAGGTCTAAACCAGAGAAGAGTAAAGATTCCCTAAGTTCCGAGGAAAACACAAAACTCATAAACTCTATTGCACTAATGGTTTTCTCTCTCCTTGATGGAGCCCTGCTGGAGAGAATGAGCCCTCTCTTATTCACTTTCCCATGTTATTTGCCATCCATGAAGGGAGTTTATATCAGGCAGCAAAACTGGCTAGTGATGATTAGGCAGAAAAAGTAATTAGCAGGAGACAGTCTGATCAGGGAGCATGAACTGAAAACTCAGGGAACTGTCAAGTTCCTTGGTCAAGAGAAGCATGGATAATAAACCTTACACTTAAACATGATTGGGTTTGAAGGGGAAATGTTTTGGAATGGGGGAACTGAGAGAGAAAAGTTAATATTGGTACTGGGATTACTATAATAATAAAGGGAGTGGTTGCAAATGGAGCTCTTAAAACCTCTTGAGAAAATTCCATTATTCTTTATTTTTAATTTCGTTTGTAGAATAGAGAAAATTGTCCTAACTCTTCAGCCATGGAAAAAGCCCACAACGTTTTGCTCAAATTTCCAGTAATGTGAACAATCAGTAAGTGACCAGTTTTAATGAGACATCCAAGAGTCATTAGAAAGCTAATGGTTTCTCAGATTATTTCACTTTGTCAGTTGATTACCTTGCTTCGTGTTGGGAGTGCATGTGATTACTGCCTCGCAGAGATCAGCAGCAGCACCTCTTATACCCAAAACAATGGGAAGTGGTGAGAAGTTGGACTTTTCCTGCTTGGCCTGGACTTTGCCTCAGCTCCCTTCCAGGCAGCCAGCAGTGCTGGTGCACGGCTTGGCTCTGCATCCCATCTCTGCCTCACACTTGTCCTAACTCACTGCCTAACCCAAGCAGTAAATGCCTTGGGTGGCTGCTGGGGCTGGCTCAGAGAGCTCATTTCACAGAGCACTTGAGCACCAAGAGGAGAATAAACACAATATTAAAGCCAAATTTCTTTCCGGTAATATATTTCCATGTGCTGATCACCACCTCCTGTGGTGTTTAACCCATGTAATACAGCACTGGTATGTACTAGGTATGAGAATTAATTATTCAGAGTATGTACAACCAATTCTTCTCCCTGAAATGCCACTTCTTGTAAAAAATCTAAAAAAAGAGAAAAATCTTGGAAGTCACACTCACACCATCTCCAGGGGAGGATTCCTGGATGTGGCTGTGCCTAGGCAATGCCACTTATTGTTCAAGAAGTAAAGATGCACCTTTGCCAAAGGCAAAACAAGATTATTTTGAAAATGATTATGGTCCAGTTACATTAAATCCCTCTGGAAATAGCTGCATTGTTTTGAAGGCTTTTCCAGGTTAAACGTTGTCACATTTATCATGACAAATGCAGAGTATCAACAAGATATGTGTTTGCAGATCTCGGCTAATACCTAAAAACCGAATCAGCTCTATTATTGCCTTTATTGCTGACATCTGTTTCTCCCTAAAGATGTGTAAATAACTGCAGCCAACACAGCTGACAGGGAGGGAAGAGATACAAATCAAAAAGGAAAAGCACCTATGGGACATGTTTAAGACCCCCTGACAATAAATTTCAATGGCTGCTACTTTCTTATGGCATGTAGTTAGACCCTAGGCTGCACTAGACCCACTGCTGGAGGATGAATCCCTCTGTGACACAATTCTTATTTTTTTATTACAGTAGAGTCGCATTCCCAGTGTTCCCCATAGTAAGGAAGTGAAAGAATACATGTTTATCCATGAGAGCTGTAATGATGCCATATTAAGGATAAGAAGGTTAAGATCAGGAGACATGGAAAAAGAAATATCCTTCCAATCACTTGTGCTGAGAAGAGGACAGCCCTGAATTGGGGGTAATACTACTTGAAACAGTCCCAGTGAAGCTTCCTCTGAACACAGTTTATTGTGTACACTTAGAGTATCCCATCTGGCTCTTTTTTTTTTTTTACAGAGAAGGATTTAAAGGTAGTAAAGAACACATTCTTCACTCAGCTCTATCTTCATGTACTACAAATGGAGAAGTGACAATGAAAAAGAAAGCTCAGCCAAGTGGAAGAAAGTGGCTAAGGTATTTTGTTTATTGTATCTATTACAGTTATGCCCAGGGACACAATGAGTCTAGGGCCTTGTTATGCAAAAATCACTGTGCAGCACAGAGTAAGAGCTGGGGTGAGCTCTGAAGAGCTCGCAGCCAAACAGACAAGACAAAAGGCAATGCAGACACCAAGCACACAAAAGGGTTGGGAACACAACTGTCCTGAAGAACATCTTCTCAGGGCCATAGGAACAGCTTTATTATTTTCTTATTGTCAAGACTGATTTGGGGTGGGTGAAGGCACGAGTTACTGGTGGGAAAGAATGAGCAGAGTGGAAAACCAGAGTGGCAACACAGTGAGGAGAGGAAGGAGGAGACAGCAGGAGCAGCAGAAGGCACTGAACCCCACAAGGTCCTGCAAGGGAGCAAAATATTGCCAAAATATTTACAAAAACTGCAAAAGAAAAAATTTCATATTCCAGATATTGTTATTGCAGCAATGTCATACCCTGATTAAAATGATGGATTCCACATTGAAACTAGATGCTAACAAAAGGCACAGCTGCATTGCCCTCTCTTTTGCCATAATTTTCCTGTTCACTACTACACACCAGAGATATGAATTTAAAAATTTCCCAGCTCTAGGTTAAGAATTTCATTCCTGAAAAGAAAGAGTTTGGAGTTTGTTGCCCTGTTCTTTTAAAAGTTTTAAAGTTCTTTTAAAAGTTTTCTATGCCTTATGATGTTTACATATTTCTACTGGAGTTTCTCACACACTGTTCATGTAAATAATGATTGTTTTGCATCCTTCTTGGTGGGAGGAGAGAATTGATGGACTGTTGGTTTGGCCACTGTGGTCGGAGAGGTGGCAATTTCACCCTCCAATCCACTGTCACTTTTAGAATTCTATATATTGCGAGGTCAGAAATAAAACTTCCTCTTTCTCTTTTCCTTCTTTTGCATCTTGAGTGAGTGTGTGAGTTATTTCATGTCGTAATGTGACAGGAGTTTTCCTGCAGTTTCATCCTATGCTGTAGTACCCACAGACAGGTACTTTTAAGAGAAAACCATCAGGTCTTACAGGTGAACTACAAAACATCAGTTGCCAACAAAATTCTTTCTAAGAGTGTATTTTGATCATTGATCTACACACTTTTGATATTACTGAATATTACTGAAAAATCATTAGACAACATTAAATAGCCTCATTAAATGCTATCAAGTTGATACCATTAAATTAGAAAAACTGATCAGATCTGTTTGACAGATCTGTAGGAGCAGCAGAGGGACTCCCAGTCATTGAGGCTGAAGGTGGAGCTGCCACAGTGCTGTGGCTTTCTGCAGTGGGGACAAAATGACTGTTTAAATGGTTTCAGAGCTGTCTTAAAACTGCACAGGAATGATTCTGGAACAATTGGCAATAAAATTATGAGCCTTTAATCCTTTAGGTCTTGGGGGGAAACAAGAATCTGTTTTGCACACGAGTTTCTGGTAGCTTTCCAATTCTTAGAGACAAATTACAATAGCTTAGCAGCAAACAAACAAGTATTCTTTTCTTGCTTATACCAAAACCAAAAAGAATAGAAAGATACACGTACAGAAAATAGTCTTCACTGCCAAACCCACAACAGCTTCTCCTGGAGTTACAGACCTACAGCTTCAGCAAGGAGAGCATTTAAGGCTTCCTGCCTTGTCTGATCCTGGATGCCAAAGGTGACCTCTCTGTCTGCTCACATCTGCTCTGGGTTTCTCTGGGAGCAGAGCAGCTGCCTGTGCCCTCAGCAGCACCACTAGGACCAGCTCCTCCATTTCCCCCATCTCAGTGCAGCACTGCCTTGAGACCCAACTGAGACCATAGTCTGCTCTCCAAAAAAATCTCAGTGAGGTTGCATTCATTTTTGTACTTAGCTTTTTAACATAATTTCACCTTTTAAAGTTTGATGTTCTGCTTATTCCATCTTTTCATTAATGTGTATTTGAACTTGACTAAAATCAAATTTCTAAGGAGAGTTTAGAAGCTGAAAAGAGAACAAAACGTGATTTCAAGTTTGGGAATTTCCTAATATATCCCCCTTTAAAATTATAATTACTATATTGCTAAATGTATTTTTGTTTTCTCAGAAAGCCCATTTAATTGTGGAAAAAAAAACATAAGTGAGAGAAGAGCGATTTTGGTTACTTCCCCTCCTTGTCAGCACAGTAATGAAGGCAACTGAAGCAAAACCCAATGTTCTGCATTATCAGGAGCAAAGCAGTTTCTTTTTTTTTTCCAGCCATAAATCCTGGTGTTAGTGCCCCTGGAGGTTTCATCATTCTTCTCTTTATCCAGAAATATTTACCTTAGCTTTCAAAGTGTTTGAATTTGGGAATAAAAGAGCTCATCATTTTGTGCGTAATTTCAGCTGAAACTAATTCCAAAAATCTCTAATGATACACACTGAGCATTCCAGTTGTACAGTACAGGAAAGCCTCTCAAATTTCTGCTCTAGGTACTGACAGAAATTGGTTGCTCTGTGGAGGTTGTTTGTCAGTAGGACCCAGACTCAGTGAGGTGCTTTGGGGAATACCAAAAGAGGAGTCTGATAACCTGGAGCAGCTTGCTATTGTGGTCTTATGCAAGCTTTAGTATTTGTACCATATGAAATATTCCTTTATCCCTAAAGAGGCAACAAGAATTAACTAGTTTTGCTAGATTTTACCAGATAAGACTTCAAGGTATTAATTAAACTGTTACTTCCAAAAGACAGAAATTCTATGTAGGAGTATCTTTCAGGTGAAGTTAATTAAAGCAAACGGTCACTATTTTCCCTGCCAGGGAAAGCACAATCACTGTGTTCCCAAATCCACAGGGGATGGACTATCCTGACTTAGTTTTAATTCTGCCTAGAATTTTTTTTCTGCTACTCAAACATGAAGTTCAAATTAATAAAAAAAAATTCCACTTCAGAAAGCCATATTGGCTTTCTCTTGCCTTTCCATAGACTGAAGTAGGCTCTGGCTGCTCAGATGTCTCTTGAGCTGCCTACGAGGCTAGTAAAACAGTAGTGACAGAGTAAGAGGAGCAGAAGTTAAAGGATTTTCCCTCCTAAAAGAGTGGAAGATAGTATTGTTAGATCAAAACATCAATAGGGAAGAGAAGGAGCTGCAGGTACGCTTCTGCTTCAGCACTGGTATCAGCAAGGAGACTTGCCCATGGAAAACTGAATGAGTATGAAGCAGTGCTGGCCAGTGGCCATCAGCCAGCTGCACAAAGGCAAAGTCATTCCCCTCGTGGTGGCCTGCCTGCGGGGAACCTCTGACCAGACACCCACTTGCCTGTCTGTAGAATGACTCAGGCATGCCTGACCCTGCAGGCAGCAGCCAGAGTTTAGGCTGGGAAGCACAGAGCAGCGAGGAGCGGTTATTAGAACAGCTGGTAGTGGGAAGGACCTTGCTGATGCTGTGTTTGACTTGCACACGAAAGCTCTGTGTAGTTCCCTGAGATTGGGCACCCGCCTGGCTATGAGCACACAGCTCCAGAGGAGGAAGAGGACGAAGCTGAGAAAAAACCAGCCTGAATATCAGGCTTTGTGAATATTTCTATTGTCGCCAAGAGAGGTGGCAGCATCGCCTGCATTTGTCGGCACCTCTGGACAGCCCACAGCAGCACACTCGTTCCCTCTCCCCAGCCTGCCCCACTGCCCTGCTGCGGCACAAAAACCACTCCCTAAAGCAGCAGATGGGGTTAACAGGGACGAGAATCCTTTAGAGATGGGCTAATTCAGCGGGCTGCGCTGAGCGCATCCTCCCCTGCGCTGAGAGCATCCTCCCAGAGCCGAGCGCATCCTCCCCTGCGCTGAGAGCATCCTCCCCTGCGCTGAGAGCATCCTCCCAGAGTCGAGCGCATCCTCCCCTGCGCTGAGAGCATCCTCCCAGAGTCGAGCGCATCCTCCCCTGCGCTGAGAGCATCCTCCCCTGCGCTGGCTGCGGGGGCTGTGCCATGTGGGCTGCAGAGTATCGAGCTCATCCCGTTCCAGCGAGCACAGGCTCACTCCTCCCTTTTGTTACTGCCCATGAATGTTAATCACCACCACCTTGCTTTCAAGTGATGGTCCGCCGCATGAGTCACCCGCAAGACGTTTGTAATTCAAGACACACCGCTGCAAACCAGCACAACATAACATCAGTTGTCTCGCTTTCGTGTATTTCTTTCGGGTTATAATATGTCTAATTTCACTTCCCCAAAGTTGCAGAGATAGAAGCAGCGTTCCTCCCTGCAGCAGCCAGTAACTATGGTGACCAACGCCAGTGCGATGAAGGCACCTTCTGTTCCAGCAGCAGCCCAGAAGCACCGGAGTTAAGAAATGATGTAAATAAAAATAGGAAAACCAAAGCTCTAGGAAAAGTTTTCCTGGGTTTTAGATGCACCACTATGGAGTACGTTATTCATTAATGCCTGTGCATCTCTCAGAATCTTGTGACCCTTCACCAGTTAAAAATCAGCAATGTATATTTTTTTATGTTTAGATGGGAAGAACAGAACAGATTTATCACTGCCCCTGTCACACAAATGAACACACTTTGGAGTGGCTAGTGGCTGACTCCTCCCTTACAGGCTATTCTTACAAAAAGTTGTAGATTCAGGCATGTCTGGTCTGGGGCACAAATGTGGCAACAGACAACAGGACAACAGTCCTGTTGAGCCTGCAGGACTCAACAGATCTGCTGCAAAGTCAAACAAGGAATGCCCTGACCTGCACGAGGTGTGCTCTGCCAGGGAAGGGAACACAAGGTTTGCAGAAGGGGTAAAGTGCTGCCCCAGCCCTACTCCCGGGTGTGCTTTCAGCTGCTCCTTTCTCTTGAGTAGCTGGGATCTGCTGCTGCCAGCAAAAGCAGCGCCCTGAAGTACGAGGGGCCAGGCCTGAGCATCTCGCAGGTACTTGGAGGTGACTTTGCTACCTGGGAGAGAGATGTGTGTCAGGGTGTTGCCTCATCTCCTCACTGAGTAGCTTGAGTTGGAAGGCAACTGAAAGATCAGCTCGTTCCAACCTTCCTGCCAAGAGCTGGGGCTTCATCTGAATTCTGTCTTTTCTGCTCCCCACTACACTAAAGGGTAAACTGAAAGGGAGTGATTTACCAAAAGCCTGCATTATAAAGGCTTTGCCAGAATTAAAAGCCAAGTTTCTTTGTCTCTAGTTAAGCAATGAGCTATCATACATAATTCAAAAGCTTTTTTTTCAGAATATTTCACACATTAATTAGTAGTAGTACTATGAATATTATTCTAATTTTATCACTGATAGTTTTTTGCTGCTTCCCAACTGTAAAAGAACTTCTTTAATCTCTGGAATTTATACAATACATTACATTACTTCTGCCATTTCCTTTATTCACTCTTTTAAAAAATGTATTCTGTTTACCCTAAGTCTGCATGAAAGTAATTTGCTATGTAGCTGGCAGTTTGGTGTAGCACAGCTTCACTGGTTGTATTCCAGTCAGAAGCAGGGGCAGAGAACAAAGGAGGGCTGATTGCAGTGGTATTTCAAAGAACATTGTGCTGCTTTATTCCCAATTAAAGGGTGGAAAGGAAAAGCTATGGGTTTCAAGAGTTAAACAGGGAAGAAATCTTAATTTTTCTAAATGTCTTTGCTCACAGTCAGCAGGTTTCAGGGCACTTGTGTATCCAAACTAATCAAATGGTGGTTTCTGTGTGACAGTCTCTCCACCCCACTTGACACCCCTCAAGGCTGTTTTCAACTAGCTGAAAGTATTCAGACACAAAGTCTGGAGATCCTGAGCCAGGCATGAATTTTTGTTGGTGAGGAGGTAGAGCAAACCTTAGGGCACATTTCATGTTCCTTTTCATGTACTATCTCAAATCCTCCTCTTCTCCCTGCCCCACCCCTCCCCCCCCCCAGTGCTGTCCCTTCTGAGTAAACACAAAAATAAAACAAAGAGTCCTTCCCTCTCTGGGGGAAAAAAAAGAAAAAAAAAAAAAAAAAACACACCTAAAAACCACAACAACTTTGCCTGAACAGCCCCTGTACTTCTTAGTACTCAAATCTGCCAACACCTGTTTCCCCTGTCTGTAGTTAAAATGCAAACGCCATCTTCTTTCCTCTCCCTAGATAACTGTGAGACCTGCTACCTGTTTTTGGGCAAAGTAAAAGAGCTTTTCCTTGTTGGCTCTCTCCAAGAACAGCAGGGAACAAAGCAGCTGTTATTTTTAGATCTCATGGTTCCACTCAGTACAGGAGGCTCTCTGCCCTGCAAAGATGAAGAGTCTCATCTGTAGCTTGAAAAATATTTATTGCACTTCTGGTTTAACCACTTGTTTTCAGAGTGCTGCATTGAAAAGTTGCTAATGGAAGAAGCCAAAAGCTATTAGAAATTTCTGCTTGTCCAAGCCCTCAAAGCTGAAATGTATATCCAGGCCTTCTCTGTCACATCAGGCTCATCTTTTCTTATCTTGTAACCCCATTATTTCCAGCCTGACATCTTTCCCCTTGGTGCCCTGGAGCCTTCTCCCATTCCCTAAGACACAGATTAAATCTTTTTTCATAAATTGCCCCAGATTAAATCTTTTTTCTTTTGTGTTATCTCTACAGGATCCCACATCAGGACTATGCAGCTCTCTGTGATTCTCACTCCCCCACATGCTCTGTGAGGGTGATTTCCACATCCTAGTCACCATGTGATAAGCAAGGAAGTGACATCCAATGTCACTTCCTAGTGAAGGTGAGCAACAGGATGCCATCCAGCAACAGCTTGGAAAACACAAGGTCCCGGGCCAGCTTAACTCCTTAGAGAGGGCTGAGAAGCCCAGAGAGATAGAGACTGAGAGTCTGGAGAGGAGATTGCAGAGCTTAAAACCTTTGAGGAGAAGGGGAGGCTGAGAAACACTGTGGTCACCGGCGTGTGTGCCACTTCGAGCACACACTGGAGCACTAAGGACCTCTCAGGAGTGCTCGGGGGAAATGATGCTCACAGGACCACACAACCATCACTGGGGACCTTTTCTCCCTGGCAATGTCTTGACATGTCTCAAAGAGAATCAAACAACCAAAATTATTTGGAGATTTACTAACTGGGGACTATAGTGGAGAAAGAGACCCAAATTGGTGGTTGCTGGAAGATATTTTTGGAATAGGCCCTAGAACAAGAAACTTAAAATCAGTATTTGACATGAGTTACACTTCTGAGCAGGGGTTCACTTGTGGGCTGAAAACATGAGCAAAAAACTGTGTTGTTGGACCAAAACCATCCTCTCTGCAATGTGGGGCCTCCTCCAAAAGAGCACTGAGCATGTTTAATTCCCTGTGTGGGCAGTTTGTAGTTGAAACCAATTATATTACATATGGGATCATCTATACGACATGAGGTTTGTCAAGCAGTTGGCACTAGAGATCACAGGCACATGAAAATACATTATTCAAGTAATTAAGATCTGTATTTTCACAAACTTTCACCTTTTTTCAGATATTGTGAAATCTGCTTGCATATGCTTCCACCCCAGGAAGTGTCTTACTTTTTAAGGAATCTGACTTTATAGCTCAATATTTTTAATCACTAGTACTTATAACAATGAGCTATAAAGCAATTTACACACATTGGAAAATTATACATAAAAAACCCCAAAGAAGATATTTTTCTCTAATGATACTTCTCACTCCTAAGAGCAGTAGTCATCATTAGTAGAAAGTTGATTATTTAAGCAATAAACCTTCAGCTCTCTCCCAGAATAGCTAGAAAACAACTCAGTGATCTCTGGTTAACAAATTGATATTTTAACAAACTACTTAATTTTGTAGAGAAACCCTGTATTATTTATATTCTGTTGGACTCCAAGCACAATTAAGTTACTCTTATGATATATTTCACCATTAGCATTTCCAAACACAAATAAAATGGAGACATATAACAAAGGAACTTTTTCTTAATTACTCTTTTAGACAGCAAAACATATTTAGTTTGGGTTGAGAGTATATGCTAGAGGCAAGTGTGGCCTGTTCAGAATTGTTTCTGAGTTCAAAAATAATTAGCTGTATTCTTTTGATACTAACCCACAAGTAAGGAGGAACAACATTAAATTAATGAAGCTACACCAGCATGGCATTAAGTAGAACACTGGTGCATTTTTAAAGAGATTTTCTCTGAAGTCATAATTTGAACAGGAAATAGGAAAAACAAACTGCAACAAAAAATATTAGGAATTTCAGTTCCTGCATGGCATTTCTGTCACATCTAAAACTCAGACTGGTTGGACCAAGAAATGAACACCAGCATTTGGGGATGCTAAATAGCAGCTTTGTCAGGATGGCTAAGGGAGAGGCTCGGAACATCCTTGCTTGACACGATGTGTTGTCACAGCAATTTGAACTGATGGCAGTTTTGAAATCTGAACAAAACTTTGTACCTTGACACTACCTGGAAAGTCAACATGCAGTCAGAACAGCTTCATCCAACACTCAAAACTGCTCAGATTAAATTGGTTCCCATCCCTTTCTTCTATCCTCTAGCTTATCCTCTAACATTATGTTCAAAAAATAAGGTCAGTGGTGAGGTGGGGTACTTCTTAAAGGCAGAACAGCTCTCAAATGGCACCATCGAGACAGTGTTAGTGATCTAGCACAGCTAGGCAGGATGCTGGTGCATCCATTAACCTCCTGGGCTGCATGCTTGTATGCCTTCAGATCTGTCTCATACATTTCCTTTCTCTCCTTCCTTCTCTTTTTTGTTTTTGTATATCTCCAGGTACTGAAGATAAACACATGCTCAGGGGAAAAAAAAAGAAAAATATAAAAGAACAAAAAGAATTAAAAACCAACAAACAAACCAACAAAAAGCCCCAAGGAATACCCTGAAGGCTTTGCTTTTGAGAAAGGAGTGAAATATCTACTGAATGATCACCACATGCTAAAGATTCAAATTTGTCCCTAAATTTTATATAGCATATTATTCCAAAGTATGAAGCTATGGAGAAAAATTTAACCCAAAGAATAATCCAACCTTAAGGAGTTCACAAGATGACAATTCAACCTCCATGACAGGCCTGAGAATATCCTTTCCTTTTTGAGGGAGAATGGAAGAGCAGAAAAGGAAATAGTGCCATAGTTAAATATACCAGACTAGCCACTGTATCCAAAAGAATGCATATCATGATTAAATTCAAGGTTTGATTCTCAATTGCACAAAGCAGACTCCACAGAAAGAGAAAAAATGCCATTTCCTACGAGCTGACACAGCCATTACAATGAAGAACTCCTCTGAAGGTAAGGAGCAGCATCACCCAGTAATGACAAGATAATTCCCAGTAGCAGAGGGAGGATGCACCTGATGGGAGCTGGGCATGGCTCTCCTGGAATGACACGGAGCTGTTTCCAGAGGAGTGCAGACACAGGCCCACCACACAGACATCCCTTTCAGACCAGAGTTGCATTGACTCCCTGAGAAAAAAGAACAACTTCCTTTTTGTGTTTTGATTTCGAGCGTTCTGGTTTTGTTCTGTTCTAGACCCTGTTCATTGCAGCCCCTTGGAGTTTTTGACTCTGTGGCACCAGCTCATTGTCTCTCCTGCCTGCTGGGGATGGGAGGCTCACCAGATCTCTTCAACACACACCTGAGCAATGACACGCACAGTTAGATGAGGATGCATGTTTTGACAACTGTGCTGGTTGCAGCCACAGCTTCCCAGCACAGACATGTACAGCTTCATTTTTGTGAGGCAGATGCAGCTTCTGGGCCCTTAAATCACACTGGGAATTTTTGTTTTGTTTTATCTATCTCTCTGCATGTCTACAAGTACCCACTGACTCTGACATACACTCCTAGCGGCCCAGACCCCTGTTTTCAGTTTTCTATTGAACAGGATGTCAGCAGATGAGAACCCACGCTCCATTGATGTCATTTGGTAATTTAACAATATTAAATATGGGTCAGAGTCTGACCTCCATCTCCATTTTAGTAGACACTTTATTATTTTGTTTTCAATCAACAAGTTAGACTGAGGATAATGGGGATATGCTGTACCATAATTCATTGCAATGGCTTACGCATATGCTCATAAAACGGCAGCTTGTTGTCTGACACAATTATTTCAGACTTACCACGGCTAGCAAAAGCAGATTTAGTACACACTATCAGCTGCTGAACTCTACAGTTCTCTGCTGTGGTGCTGGATTTCTTCACCCTGACTAGCTCCTGCTGCCATCAGTGAGAGTGGGCGCCCCCCGAGAGCTGTCTGTAGGGCACAGCTGCTCTGCGGCACGGGTGGGCTGCGTTGGGGACAGGACTGCACCGAGGCTGGGACAAGGAACAGGGAGAGGTCTTCTCTGTGTTTTCCAAAGATGCTTATTCCCCAGAGCGTCAGGGACAGACAGACACGGAACAACGGGACACATCTCCTTATATATGGGGGAGGTCGCAGGGGAGGATACAATCTATAACCAATTGGGAGAAACTGGGGGTGGAACACAAGGTGGGAAATACAGTGTTTAAACCAATAGGGGATGACAGGGGAGGAGAACAATTTAAACCAATGGGGCTTGGAAGGATACAAAATTGATAGGGAAGTTTCTAGAGAAAGGGGCAGGCATGGGGAGGGATTGACATTCAGTGGGAGAAGGAACAGGGAACAAAAGGGCAGGTCTTTGGGGAGATGGGAAACAAAACCAGCAAGGGGGGAAGGAACAATCCATTGGTAAAAAAATATGCTATAGCAATACAGAATAGGGTGGGGGGGGTATAAAACAGAGCACTAGGACCGAATTACAATCAAAAACATGCACCACAACAATCTTATAATACAACTATTCTAAGAGACATAGTCAAATACTAGCTGATAATAAATAAACTGATGGGATTTGCTCCCCCATGTCTGTGTGAATAAATCTGTATTATTTTATCCAGTATACCAGAGTTCCCTTGTCTCTGACAGTCTCTGACTTGGCAAATTCATCTTTTTATTTTTTTTTTACTGGGCTATATGACAAAACTTAAACTTTTCTGAAGGTGACCCTTTAGGGGAGGCCAGCACAAAATTTATACGGTCCTTGCAAAAGTTCACACTCATTTACTGACCTCCCTGCCCACTTTATAGAGACACTTGCTTCTAACACCTTTAGAACAACCACTCTTGTGCCAGCACAGAGCTTCCTCTGGAGCAGATTAAAGGGGCCATAAACGCTCCTTATAAGGGCCAGCTGCCCATAGCTACTATAGATTTAATCTGCCAATTGCTACTAAAAAGCAGGGTTACCTTCCTCTTACTTTATTGATTCTTGTGGGTCCTTTCCAACTCAGGATATTCTGTGATCCTGTGAAATTCTCTGAAGCATCCTGGTAGACATTTCACCTTACAGATTCAAGCTGGGAAGGCCCAATACCTGCTTCCTACTGAGTTCAAGAGGAAAAATTTGCTGTGTAAAATCTTGGGACAGTGGTGAGGGGCAGCCTCAGACTCTACACTGCAGCAACTGAAGTAAGCAAAAAAAGATTGCTCTCTCAGAGAGACAGAAACCCAGGACTGGTAAGGGAGACCATAATACATCTATTCATTGGTTACTTTGTAGTGGATCTCCTTGTAATTATCTCATTTCTTCTATGTGGAAAAAAACTGACATTTGCTGTCACCAGTGTCCTCCTTCCCTTGCCAACCCTGTGACCTACAGTGATCCCTGCTGTAGCTTAACCCCAGCAATATCAATAATTATTTACCTATGATACAGAAACAACAAACACTTAAGTGCCTTGGATTCCCCACACCACATTTTTAGAAGGCTGTGGAAAAAACCTTTAGTCTTGAAAGATAAACAACAGGGGAATGTGACAATTTGGGAAGCTGGCAGCAGCATGTGGGAGCTGGTGGAGCCACCCACCGTGACAGAGCTGCTGGATCGTGCTGGGTCTCACATTCCAGCAGCAGTGGCAGATACTGTTGCAGATGCTGACATGCTGATGTTGTGCCCATAATCTGCTCTCATTTCATGTCTTATTTCCTTTGAGCTAACAGTGGAGTGGTGTGTGAGATTGCCATCCTTCAGGAGTCTTTCTGCAGTCTCCAAGGACTCCTCCTCAGCTGAGTACTTCAGAGGCTGTAAATACAGCTGTTAATTTCCCTGATAAATAACAGAAGGACAAGCAACAGAGAAGAATTTGCACTGCTGTGCCAGTTTCATTACTTAGGAAAATTGTCCTTTTACTCTTCAGAACACAGAATAGAGGTTTGCATCCTAAACGCTGCAGGTTTAATTTGTAGCCTCCCTTCCTGCCCTGACTCCAACCTAGAGCTACAAAACCACTAACAAACAAAAAATTTGGAAAAAGCAGTGCTGCTTTTTTTTACCTTTCATTTTCTGTCTGCTACTTTGTGTATGAAGAAATATGTTGTGAATTTACACTTTATTATCATCAGCCTTGCTTGAGATCCTGTATTAAATGGTTCACACACAAAAGTAAAGATCTGTAGATGCATTTCTGTCCTTATGTAAGCCCTATATCTACAAGAGCATTCTCCAATATCTTATTTTCCTTCAACTTCCTTTGTAACTTCAGTTTATTTTCTCTCCATTAGCACTCTTTGCTCCAGAAGCATTCCTCTGATTATATCCATTTGAAGAACATCAACTTGTATTTTCAGAATCAGTTAATGAAGAACCCCTCTTTTCTGATCTGACAACACCTTTATTACATGTACTCTGTAGCTAAAAACCTGTTTATTTGTATGGCAAAAAGAAATTATACCGGCACCAGAGCTGCAAGTTTTTTTGTTTTTTTTTTTTTTTTTTTTTACTGTAGCAATTGAGGAGCTCTTTGAGACAATAATTCTCTGCTCTTTAACAATAGTGTTGCAAGTCTGTCTGTGTGTTTATTATTCTACTCTGAAAAAAATCAGTGAGAAATGGTTTCTTCTTTCCAAAAAGATATTGGAAGAGAAAAATACATTTTTTGACAATATTTTTTAAAAATACTTGTTTTAGTGTTTCAGTTATAATTAAATTTTACTTCTTTGAGGACAACATAAACTGTGATATACCAAAAACCCAGAGCACCAAATTAAATTCTACCAGGGTTTCTTTAAGATAATACCACACAAATCAAGTAACTGGCAGCACAACTGTTTTCCTACCATACTTGAAAGGTTTAGTAGAATGGAATATATTTAAGTTCTATTTCTTAGATATAATTTGCACTAATGACTAGATCACCCAGTGTGAATTACCAAAGGCTGCAAATTAACAAAGATGAGAAGATATCCAATTATTTTTAAAGGGCTAATGGATTCTAAAATGTACTGGTTCTGTTCTTTAGAGATGATGCGTTGTTTTAATCGTTCATGATAAAGCTGCAGTAGCAGAATACACCTCAGCACATCTGTACAGGCAATGATCACCCCCCAGAGCCATGGCTGTGCTGCTGATCGGGCACAGAAGGATGGGACAGGGAGGGGCCTCTGGACTGTCACCTGCCACAGTAACAAATGAGCAGAAGGCAGAAAAAGGCATTTCCATTTCATGACAAGGACACTGAAAAGGGACTCAAAGCTACTGCTTAGGAAGAGCCGGTGCTGGAGACAAAGAAACCACTGTTTCCAGAGCTGTCATTCACTCCTTGTGCTGTTGCTGACATTCGTGTAGTACCAGACACTCTCTGTGGAGGGAAAGTGTGCTAATACTCCACAATGCACTCCCAGCAGTCTCAGCAATATCCCCAGGACACCAGCTCATCTTCTCTGCAACCACCAAAATGTGATTTTCTGCCAGATATGATTCCAATAATTTACAGATAAACATCAACCAAGTCCCAGCTCTTTGCTGCCATTGACTCTCCAGGGCTGTCCCACAAGCACCACTGCAAACAATATTTACTTAAACATGGAATGACAGAGCTGGATGGAAATGGCAAAGATACACATATGAGTTGACATGAATGAATCTTTGAAGTCATATTTATTAAAAATTAATGCTTAGAAAGGACAAATGCAGCACCACCCTAAAGTCTCCTTCCTCAGACTACAGCAACTGTTCAGACCATGCTCAAAGTTTGCTGGTCCTGGTGTGCTCCAGCTCCTTCAGCACTCACTTTCAACTTGGCTACTGCTACTGCCAGCCCTCCTCATTTTCAACAAAGTCAGACACCAACACCTTTAATGCATTTCCAGCCTTGTTGGAGTGTGTTCCTAAAACTACTCCAGTTTCTCAAATTGCTCCCATTAAGGTAAAAACTGCCAATTTTTTTATTCCTTTGGCAAGCACTGCATCTTCTTGGGAGAATAAGTCTTTTTACTAGCAGAGAAAAAAAGCCTGATATTACTGGGCACCAGCAGCTCCGGGTCTCTTTCAGATCACACTGCTGTCTATTAGCAGCAGTTGAGAAGTGGCAATTGTCTCCTTACAAAACATGAGCCCCAAGCTGAAACCTCTCCAGGAAGAAGTGTGCTGGCCTCACACTCTCAGCCATGCAGGACAGCACTACTTGAGACTTGTAAAACCTCACAGAACACTGTATAAACCACGGCTTTGGCACAAACAAGGAATTGCAACTTGCCTACAGGTTTTAGAAATCATGCTGATTTCACTGGAAGTGTTGCAACCTATTCAGCCCAAGAGTGGGTAAGCATATTTGCATTTTTACTTAAACTACGTTTTGCTGGACAAGTCTCTTGGGCTGTCAGCAAAACCCACAAACAGGGGTTTATTGAAGATTTCCCCACAGTTCAATTGAAGATACCCAGAAAACACATCATAGCTAATCTAAATACTGTTTTGATGAAATAAAAGACTAGTGCAGGCTTCTCAACAAGTCATTCCTCCAGTGTGAAGGAATTAACTAAATTATTTTTTCTTGTATTTTTTTTACAAGACTTATAATTTTCTCAATTCTTTTTTTATCCTAAAGACACAATGCTTATGCAAAGCAGCTGGCAGACACTCAGCCCCCAAACCTGGAAACCAATTTAGATCATGTTTGAAAGAAAAGCAGAACTCTCAAGCATTTCACTGTTGTGAAAAATGGTGTTTGGCTAGAGGAGAGGGCCCAAGGCAGGGAGAACTTGGCTGCTGCCCACAGGCTGCTCAGTAGCACCCAGTGAGCCAGACTGAACCTCCAGGCCAGCAAGGGCACAGACTTGCTTTTTTCAGTGGGGACCTTGGACTACATCAAGGGGCAAGAAGGAATCCTCTGTGAGGATGCTAGCCCTCTACTCAGCTTTTATGTTCTGGTAATTAATTTTGGGCTTCCAGCTTTCTTTCAACATGTCCATGCCAATCATCCTTAAACTTATGTCTTATTTATACTTTGTTCATTTTTACCTTGTTTATTCTTTTGCATCATTGTCCACTTTTTTCTTAAACCCCTGATGGAGCCATAGTACCTCTTACTATTGTTCAGTTTCCTTTTGATCAGAAAATTCTCTGATTTTCTTCCTGCTCAATCCCTCAGAACAGCTTCTGGGATTGTTTTGTTTGGCTTAGCATTTTGTGCACTTCAATCCCCAAAATGACCTCAGGAACCCAAGTTATTAACTATTTTCTAAAATTTTCTCTGTGAGGGCTTTTACATCTAGTCCTGCTGTTCTCACTCTTTCCTTTCCTACTAATCTTGTAATCATTGTCACCCAAATGATTCCTCACCAGTGAAACTAATCAAACAGCGATTTCCTGCTGATGAGAGGGAACCCTAAATGAGTTCCTGGTTTGGAATCCCATCTCCTGGCATGCAGAGCTGTCTCTGACACAATACAAGATCACAGTAAGCCATCAGTAACCTGTCATGTTCTATTTCTAACTGCTACCCTGTTAATTAACCTCATTTTCTGGGGTTAATTAACCCTGGAATCCCATTAGCATCCTATTCTGCCTCTGGGAAGCTTCTATCAGCTGCTCAGAATCCCCCAGCCTGATGTCCTCCACGGCAGTGTCACCTCAGCAGTATCACTTAGCCGAAGAGTTGAGTTAAACCCTGGCACATGTCACAAGCTTTGCATCACAGCCACTTGTACAAGGTGGTTGTGGCTCTGCTTGGGAAGGCCAGAGGAGAGATGTAAAAGCTTTTCTTCAAGAGTAGGGTGTAACTGTCTGGCAGCTGGGGGGATGGATGCAGGAAACCAATAAGGGAGAGCAAAGTAATCTGCTTTTTCCAATGATCTGTTTATGCTGGGGGGTGTTGGGTTGTATCCCTTCCTTATAGCCACCTGCTTCCCCCACACTTCTCCCCATTTCCATTTCAGCCATCCCAACTCCTTCATTTCTGGAGACAATGCCAGCATGAAGAATTTCAAAGCACACAAACCAAATTATACAGTAGGTACATCTTTGTAGAAATTAAAAGTGATGTGTCATATCACAGTCCCATTTCTGCAGTCCTGTTCTTTAATGAGTACAAAATCATTCTATATTTTCATTTAACAGCAGTTTTGTTGTCTTCCCTTTTATGATATAGGCAACAATTTAATGACATAATTGTATATGAGAAGTACTTTTTTTGAAAAGAACTGTAGGAAGCTTAAAATTTCAATGGAAATGTTATTTTAAATTGATCTCAGTAATGTTTTTAAAAAGTCCTGTAGAGAATGCTGATTGAAATTTATACCTGCAACTTATTTGGAAAATCTTAGCAAGAAAAGCAGGTTGGGTATTAAAACACAGCAATGCTGATACTTGAGAGTGAGCTGACACTCAGGGGGATTTTGAACAAAGTGAACTGGAAATATTTCCATAAACCATATCCCCAGCCTAACTCAATTTATGATACTGACATTTTTTTATTGTTTGTTTTTCAAATGCTAAGAAATTAAATATTTCCATATATCTTAGCAAATTTCAGTAATTTCTTTTAAGCCAAATGGAATCCTTTAAAATTTGAAGGACAATCTGAAATACTGGCAGTTTTTGGCAGGAAATCTAATTGCCCTCACAACGCTAATCCTGCCACCCTGCTCCTGTCCATTTTTCTCATGCTCTTTATGCTGTGTGTTCTTTGGGGCAGGGACCTGAGGGATCATTCCCCTCTATCCCACTGAGCCAGAACACAAACCTTCCCAACCTCCTGAAGCCCCCATGGCAGCAGCAGCTGTTTGGCACAGATTTGGTGCAGAGAAATTAATGGGAGCTGTGATTTGACGTCACCTGACACTGGGGCAGCTCCTACATGAGGCCAGATCCCAGCAACAGCAGTTTAGGGCAAGACATGTGATCCTGTGCTGCCTCACTGTAATTAATGAGCACATCTCAGAGACAATGTAGCAGAAGATTAACTAAATCTGTTATGGCTCTATCATGCTATTAGAGAATTATGCCTGTTAGCACATTCATACAGAAATTTCTGCAGCCATAACAAAATTACAGTCTATTGTTGGGAGAAAAATTATTACCTGCAATAGATTCAGAAAGAAAGTAAAGAATAATGAGGTTTCTAAGTTTACTTCTTATAACCTCTCTAAAAGACTACAAAAAATGAATGTCTGTGTTGCAAATATTATGACATGTTTAATGATAATTGTATTAGAGCTCTGTCTCAGCATGTGAAAAAGTTGTTAGTGTCAGTGCACAGGAGTTTTCCCTTCATTCAGAATTCTCAGCTCAGTTACACAGGGGTAAAACAAAGCTTTTGCACTGGACATTCTGCTACTTCACTGCTTTATGAAGAACAACAAAATTGTGATATACTTGAATTTCCATTTTAGTGCAATCCAAATTTAGCAGTGACCAGCTGATAACCCTTTTTGACTGAATTTATCCCTGTGTGTACATCTTGTCCATGATTAGCCTGTGCTATTAGTCCTAGAGCATGTTCTAAGATGATACAAGGAAAAAAATAAAAGCAGATCTAATGATGTTTTGAAAATATCCAGATGTAAGATTTCATCTATTTTACTAAAAAAAAAAGCCCTAAAACCAGATTGTTGGTTGAATGATCAAAAGTGAATTATTCTCTATAGTATTTAAGAATGAATTACTGATTCTACCAAATACCTTCACCTAATTCTCATGAAAAGGTTTTATGATATCACCTCCTACCTACAAAAACTGCTGTATGCTATCAAGAACATGATTTTATCAGAGTTATACAGTACAACAAAAACATACTTTTATAAATATTCTATATGACTTTTTGCTGCCTTTGCAGTTGGTGACAATTTCTTCCCAGAAGACTGACAAACCCAAAACTGAACCCCTCTTGAGAGGTGCCCCCATAGTCAAAGATTAAAATCTATCCAGAAATGCAACATGGGCAGTTTTCTGTTCAACAATAGTTTCTTCCCAATTTTAATTCCTACCCTGGAAGAGCCTGTGTGTATGTCTTTACAGGACAGACAGAAGGTTTTCACATACAGAGACCAAAGAGAACTAGTTAGCATTTTTCCCTGATTTTATGACTAGATTAAGTTTAATGTTTTGGTTTTAATCTAGTAGCACAGACCACTCCATTGCCTTTTACGGAGCTACCAGGGTATGAAATCACACATGACCTCAATGAAATACCCTCACATATTTATTAAAGGACTGTTTTCACTGATAATTCAACATCAGCACCTACACACACACACAGAGCCTTATTGCCAAACACTTATCTGTTGTTTCTTATCCACAAATAACATTTTCAGCACTGCATCCACACAGCATTACCTATTGAAGAAAAGTTGTATGTATTTAGTAAAGCTAAATACATATTAGGCAACACACCCTGTGAGCACAGGAATGGCTCTTCCACATAACATCTCCAGATTGTGCACTTAACCTTGAAATGACAACACTTTGTGGATCAGTGGGCTCGATGTCTGGAAGCAGGTTAGGTCTGGGCTGCTGGGATGCCCTTGCCAGCTGCTGCTGAGCAGCTCCCTTCTGCTCGTGCCAACAGCTGAGCTGGTGTGGTGCCACAGAAACCTGTCTGGAATGCAGCAGGGCAGAGCCCACAGGTGTCCAGATGGGAGAGATGGGCCTGTAGCTCCAGTGAAGTCTCCCAGGGGATGATTTACTAAAGCCTCCCAAGGGAATTTCTCTGCCATGAGGAAAATGTTTCCTCTAACAAGTACAGTCTGCACCTCATCATTAGCTGATCACCAGCCAGTACTACCCAGCATTTTAAAGCCTGGCATTGCAGGGATTTCCTGCAGCTCTTCCTGTGCTAGGTCCAGATATCACTGAAGTTAATGTCAACCACCTCTGCTCCTCACAGACCCACAGTTACAGGAACAACCTCAAGGAGGCTGTTGATGTTATTCTGAGTGGAACAGAGCCATATCAGAGATCCAGGAGGTGATCCATGAAGGAAGCAGTGCTGTCTAATAAATAGATCAATAAATGCTGAGGTAATTTACCTTCTTCTTCTACACTTGCTGAACCCAAGTTTAACCAGAAAGTGCAATATCTTATATTATATAATTAATACCCAGGATTTCATATCATTACTACCTATGGTTTTGCAGTCTGGGTGATATACCATTGGATCCTTGCCCTGACTTGCACAGCATCTTCTTTCCCAGTGGGTGCCTGGGAATTTCATGGTGCAAAGGGCAACCCTGCAATTTTACAGTGAGCTTCTGGTAACAAACAGTGTCCTTGAACAACTGCTCTTCAAAGAGACACACACACAATTCCCTGTAGCATACCAAGGGAAAGACAGAAAAAGACAATACTACACTCATTTTTTCTTTGCACTTCCAACATACTGGGGGAATGTGACTATTTTTGTACCACATGCCTTAGGGTAGCAGTACCGGTCTTCACACTACCATGAAAAAAAAAGAAAGGCGTCAAAAGTAAATGCCTCCATTTCTCAGTCATCTGCCAATAAAAGCACACGTTGTGAAATGTACAACCAATGGCCTAACTGTGATTTCATTCATCATATGGGCCTAGAAATACCCAGCTTTGTCTCATTGTTCTTTCACCCATGGTCCTCTCAAGGCTACAAAGTTTTGTGCTGTGACAAAATTTACACCAGTGTGAAGCATGGCAGACAACACCAGAATGGAAAGTTTCCCGGCTTGCTACTGCAGCTAAGGGGCCCAAATCCTGAAGTTCTTCTAAGGGATCCAGCAAATTCTTCACTGCTGCAGCTTGGAGCAGACTAGATTAATATCTAATAAAGGAAACAATACCTAAAAGTTTATCCTCCGTGGCTTAGTCAATCACTAAAGACCTGATCAGACCTCAAGAGTCTGAGTTCACGTTCATTCATTATGTGTAAATATCAGGCCAGAAATCTAGAGAACTATGCAGATACCAACAAGGGCTAGGAACAGCACATTCTATGAAATATCAAAGTTCTTCCAGATTAATTATGCAACTATGGAAAACAGGAAAGCTTCATTTGCTTGAACCTAAGAATAGCTGCTTAAATGACTGAAGTAATAAAGAAGTAGAGAGAAGTGGTTACAGGTTAATTTTTTGCATCCTAAAACCTTTAGCAAAAAAGGAATTTAAAAATGTCTGATCTTCTCCAATAGCTTCCTCTGAAATAAAAAAGAAATCAAAGGGTGGGGGAACCTAAACCCAGATCAAGGAAATTTTCCTGCTGTAAACATCGGTGAAAGTTGGGTGAGCATTAGGCAAGCTTAGGAATCTGTGTGGTTTCATTACTTGACTGTGTTGCATTATTACATGGATTCCATCAGGATTTTCATTTTTGTTTGCTTGGTTTGTCAGGGGTTATGTTTGCATACCTGGATACTTGGTGAGAAAGGCAGAGTCACTTCCACTCACTGTAGGATAGGCATTAGTTAGTAAATGAGAATACATGGAAAATTTTGGGTGGCTCTTGTGCACGTGACAAGAGCAAATGTCTGCCCTGCATTCTGCCAACCCTCCTGAGCTACAGCAAGAACAGGTTGGTGTCACCCTGGCACTCTGCCATATATTCACCAGGCTTATCATCACTTATATTCAACATAAATACCATCCTTAACACAGAGATTAGGCCTTATGCACAGCCAATTTTCACTTTAAGAAAGTAAGAGCTACTGCTTCAGGACCAGGGATTAACTGGGGCTGATCTTGTCTCTCCTTGCAGTTAACCTACTCCTGGCATAAATTCAGACATGCAACTGCTGTCTGTTTACAGTGCCAGACAGCCCCAGGGAGTGGAGCATGGAATATTCCATATTCTGATGTGGGATGCACTCAGAGCACGTTTCACTTGGGACCCAAATCATATCTCACTTTCAGGAGCTCTGAAATTCAACCCACTTCATTTAGATAAGTGCAAAGGAATGCAATGCACGTGCCCTGGCCACCAGGCACCATCCTTTCCCAGTTCCAGCCTATTAGATCAGTTTCTACCAGCTGACTCAAAAGGAAGCTGACATTTGATAGTTAGATTTTCAGGTTAATATGAGATATGCAAGTTAAACAAAAGGCTTTGAACTTTTAATCAGTGGAAACATAGTACTGAATTAGCACTAAATACTGATGGTCTTAGAGGAAAAAGTAGTGGCAGACTGTTCTGGTCCGAGGGGAAAATGCCAAGCTTAGGACAAGGCCTTGAATATGAGGTGAGAAGGATGAATAATGTGCAAGGATTGGACAGAAAAGCACATTGCTTAGAAAGCAGAAGTGAAAGGCAAAGAGACAAACAGGAGCAACGGTGTTCAGTTTTTGAGGAGAGCACCTATTCCTACATGTGTTTTTTAAGCATCAGTTTTACAGGTATTTCACCTGCAGAAGGAGTATTTAAATAGGAAATTGTTGAAATAGCAAGCTGGAGAGCAGTGCAAGTATTTAAAGATTGCATCATTTAGGCAGCCAGTAAGGTGGATTATTTCATTTCTGTAGTAGATTTCAGGGGATCCTGGTAAGCATCAAAGAAGTCACAAAGAGGAAAGATTATAGTTTTCCAGACACTGGAAGCACACAATTTGGCTGAAAAGGAAAGGGACAAAGTCTGCCTTCTATCACACTGATTTATACCTGGAGCAATTCAGCTGGTGAGTTTTCTCAATAGAAATTGAACAAGGGACATGAGACCAAAAAACTGTGCAAGTAGTATTTAATGGCCAGCTGACCTTCTGGAAATTTGATCTCCAGCAATGGAAACACTTAAGGGAAAGTGCTTAAAACAAATTTGGTACAGAGAACAGTAGCTGTGTGAAGATGACAGATCCCCAAACACACTCAAAACCTGTCTGACACCTAAGGCTCAGCTCAGAGTCTCTGGGGACAGTGCTCTGTGCA
Source organism: Anomalospiza imberbis (assembly GCF_031753505.1). Taxonomy (NCBI): domain Eukaryota; kingdom Metazoa; phylum Chordata; class Aves; order Passeriformes; family Viduidae; genus Anomalospiza; species Anomalospiza imberbis. The sequence continues at coordinate 7,694,139 of NC_089688.1, read as the reverse complement.
GTGGTGAATGAGGCTCCAGTTACACACAGGCCCATAAGTACAATCACTTGTTCTCAGTGCAAGGAAAAGAAAAATACAAAAGAAGAATGCAAGACAGCAGTATGTCAGAAACAACAGCATTGCATACTCAGCAGCTGAGTTGGAAGCAACCAATGTATTCAACACTTGCTGTTTTTCTTGCTACTCTTGCACTTATTCACATGCCAGGAATTTCTGAAAAGTCAACATTTCAGCACACTAACTAAGGAAGAAGCAGGAGCTCCACCACACAGACATAAAGTGATGGCAGTGATCCTGGATGCAAGCCCTGTCTCATGTGCAGGCTCCATTGGCAGTGCTGCAAAGGAGTGACAGATGCAGGATGTGGCAGCCCATAGCACCTAAAATGAGCTTGGGAATGGCTCACAGTGGCCAGACCTGGAGCTCTGCTCTGTCTGTCTGCCCTGAGGCAAATGACACCTCCTGGCTCCACAGTCAGCTATTATTTAAAATATTACACATCTTGGCAGGACATTAATTCACAGGCTTATGCAGTAAGGACAAAGAAGCTTTCATCTCTATGAAAGATGAATTATATATACATATATATGTCATTATTTTCCTGTTTGAGGACTTGATATTTGGCAGAAGGAAAAAAATGAAAAAAACACCCAAGGAAAGAGAAACCCCCAAAATTCCCTATATCAGTTGAACATTCTGAACATACCACATTGATTAGTGCCTTTGCAGTGAATTTAATGCCAAATGGAGAGAACAGACTGCCCAGAGACCCCACAGCAAGAGGAATATAACTCCTTTGGTACTTGGTATCTCCTAATCATCTGTGCTGAATGAATTACATAGGCAAAAACAGCAGGGAAATTGTCTTATTTCATGGTCTACTTAAATCTTCTAACAGGCACATTTTCTGATATCCAAACAAAATGCTTAGATCTACCAAACATCTGAGTGTGTTTTTGCTTTAAATGGCAGCTGTGGTATTATGCAAATGTAGCTCTACATGTAATTAATGTATATTGTGATAAAGCTGCCAGTTATTAATAAAGTCCTAAATAGAATCAGAAAACTTTCTTTTTAATGTGCTGTGATTTTCTATATATGATAAGGCCTTGCATGTATATTCTTAGCTGAAACTATAAATAGCATTTAATAAATGGGACAGGAAGTATTGTCTTAGCCTGTGTTCTATTCTTTGGCTGTCATGTCCTTCCTTTTAATATGTTTCCCCAACTTTGGGGTTTTCACATTAGTTCTAGAACAATCAGCTTTGACACAGAGGAAATATTATCTCCCTCCTGCTTCATACTTAGAAAACAAATGAAGGTCATTTTCCTGAAAGACTGAACCTCAGTGACCCTCTTTATCACTCATATTGCACATTTTCCATTACAAGTGTTTCCTGTTTTTCCAAAGAATTTTACAGCAACAGAAGCATTTCCCCTGTGTTTCCAGTGAATCCAGATTAATGGTGAATGCAGGGATTTCTGCTGCTGCACTGAGGGGACAGACCAAGCCAGGCACAGGATGCCTCTATTGCTAATTATACTGCATGCAAATCCAGTCTTCTCCTCAAAGCAGCAGTGCATAGGAGTCCTCAGACTGGCCTACTCCATTTCTGAGGATTTCCCCCTTCCTTTTATCTGGCTTTTTCTGTTTTACCCTTCCTTTCTTTCACTTCATATTGTCCCTCTATTTTTTACTCTAGAAAAACCAGACATTCCTCCCACAAACATCCTCCTATTAACTGCCTGTCATATAAACCCTTAATCTCCTCATGTTGGCCCTGAGTCTGCAATAAGAAGAATCTCTCTAGAGTCCAGGGAAGCTCATTGATGCCTCTAGCACAAAATTTCACCTTTTTTGTTTTCCATCAAAACCTGTCCGGGTTCTATCAGGAAGAAAACTCAGATTTCAAACAAACCATCCACAATTATTACAGCAGATTTGTTTAAATCCCACTTCTAAATGCCACTGATTCATTGATAGTAGGCATCCCATTTTGTTGTTATTGTTTCAGACAGACATACTGTGAACATAATGCTGAATGAAGGAAAATGGAAGAATTAAGAAAGCCTGGGACAATAGTGAAAATAATATAAACAGACAAAGTTTTCTTTTTGTAACAGAATGTATGTGTTGTGACATGCTGCATCAGGGATCATTTTGCAGTTAGAGATTTCCATTTAAATCAAGAAGCATTTGTTAAATAAAAAGGTAGAACTACAGACAATTAAACGAACGCCCACGTATATTGAGCTCTACCACTGCATCTCAGTTAATCATGGTGAAATGCATAAGCTCCCTTAATTAGCATAGTCAAAGAGAACTGAATTTTATTTCACATCAACTTTCTTTGGGCCTCACTTTTTCTGCACTTCTTTTTATCAAAGCTCTGCAGTATACTAGCAGTCAAGTCTGTTCCACAGAGAATGCAACTTGATTATTCATTTCCAAGCTTATTTCAAAATAGATAATAGTAATGGATGAAATCTAAATATGCATCAGACCTGTTAACACCTGCCTTTATCAGTTTGGCTCTGTGGACAGAAGCAGACTCCACTGGTCCATGGCTAAACAGCACACTACATTGCAACACCATTTGCTTCTCCAGCTGTTCAGTGTGGCCATGCTAACCAAACTCAGTGCTAAAAGACCAGCACTGTTACTAAATATTGCTTTATTCACTGTACAAAATCCCAAGCTCCGACTCACAGGCCATGATACACCCAGTGCACCTTTCCAACCTTCCTGACAGCTCCCAGAGCAGAAAAATCACAGAAAACTGAAAGAATGCTCATTGAAAAACAAAGCAGCTGATGTATGTTCACCTTTCCACATAAACCTCTGCTTTAATTAAAATGTACTTACAGTAGAAGGTCTCAGCCTCACTCAGCATATCCCTGATATCCCCAATTCATCCAGCGCCTCCAGACAGACACAAACTCCAACAGGGTGAAGAAAACTGTTCTCCAGCTTCTGGAAGAGTATGCCATATTTTTGCCATCTGAAAAAAACCAGACATTTTTTTCAGAGACAACAAGAGGGAAACTCTTGGAGCTGCCTAAGGAATGGGGAGGTAAGGAGAGCACATGTTGGTGTCTCTGCTCCCCAAAGCCTTGTGGGTTTGTTTCTCAGGATGGTGCTCATGGAGGGCAGAACATTTGCTAGCAAATATCCCAGGGAATGGCAGACAGCATGACACACACACGTCACAGTGGTGTGGTGACACCCTCTCACTGAACACATCGGTGGCATACTCTCTTAGAGTGAAAATAAACACATCAGGGCTTACATCTGCTGTTGCCATGCCATAGTAACTATATTAGAACATCACAAAATGCATATTTATGTTTTTAAATAAATATAAATAGGAATATTTGAATAAATAGGAACATTTCCTCTCATGCACCTTGTGGATCAGGTGCATTTGCTTTTTGCAGCACCATACCAGATTCCTGTGGGGACACCAGCGGAAGCACGACCGAGACCAGAGAAGGCTTCAAGCATCTACAGCTCTTTACTGTTCTTTAGCCCAGCCTTTTATAGCCCTGATTGTTCATGCAGTGCACCTGTGTGCCCTCTGCTCCCTTTGGTGGTTGCTCAGTGCACCTGGGCACTCCATGGCTCATTGCTGCCAATGCTGCTCACCTGCTTCTCACAGCTGTGCCCACTGGGGATGAGGCTGGACCACAGCCCCACCCCAATTACCACAAACTGTGTGCCTACAACAGATTCCAGACACACTTGGCCTCTGTGCTGGTGTTAAGCTATACTTGTTTGCCTCTAGGGTTCTTCACTAGGCTTGGGAACTCTATGTTTTCCTACAACACTCCCCTGGAAGTTACAGTGTGAGAGCACTCAGTCAAATGACAACAACCCCTTGCACAGGTTTTAGGTTTGGGAGGCTGGCTGTTGGAGGAATTCATTATCCTTCAGGACTTTGTCCAGGAGCCCCACTGCAGTGCCTGGCATGTACAGTAATCTCTAATCCTTTGTTGTGCCCTTGCACCCAATGAGCCCTGAAAACTTTGGGTTTAGTCCCTCTCTACCCCATTCTCAGTGCCGTTTCTTGGGGGTTGAGGAGTGGAGAGGATCTTACATTCCCTGTGGCTTTTTGCCTTTTGAACAGTTCAGCCAGCCAGCAACCAGCAGTCTACAGACGAGACTGAGGCAGAACATCCTGCTGGCCCTTTATTTGAAAGTCCCTAAAATATGGACTGCATTTTAAATTGTTTATGATCTGTCATCAGCAAGATCTTCCTCTCCATGCACCTCCAGCCCTTTCCCTCTCCTTAGGCAGCCAGTGTGGAAGCTCCCAGCCCAAACAGGAACCACAGTCACTGCTGCAAGATCAAGCAAGCAATACAGCCCTGTGCAAAAAGCAGTTCCACTGCACAAATTCATATTTTACATCACATCAGGAGAACAAAAAAAGAGAGAAAAAAGGAAATGGAGAGGACTGCAGTTAGAGCCATTAATGTTTCATGAAACCTCTCACATCCTTGCTACAACTGACAGGATAAAAAAGATACAGTCATTAAAATTCAGATAACAGGATACTGCCTTGGTGTTCTTTATATTAAAATTCTGGACTGAATTATTGCTTTGCAGAAATATGTGTCTCTCTCTCTCTATTCTCTTGCATCAGTGTCTCAGGAAAGACCTAATATATCAGCAACAAGAGCCTGTATTGCTCATGTAGTGCTGTTTGTTGCCTTATGGGGAAAGGTTTTTGTTGTATTACAGGAAGGTGTCTGTGGAGCAAGATGTACATCTACATTCCAAGGTCATATTTTCCCTTTGTTAACAAGAAATGTTAACAAATGTAAACACCAAAGTTGGAGAAAATTACTGAAATACTCATAGGTAAAGTTTCCCTCTACATCTGCAAGTTCTGGGAGATGTTTTGCAAAGGAGAAATTTAAGAACTGCAGTTGGGACCCACATTTCCACTGTGCTATTCTGCACAGAACAGTGTTTCCAAGGTGACAAAGAGGCAATGTAAATAAAAATCAGAATTTCTGAGCAGAACACAAAACTTTTGAAGCTTTAATTTAATCTAGCTTTTATGAAAATATAAAGGTTTGATTTGGGTTTGTTTTTACACTATTCCCTTATGAAATCTAGGAGAAAAAATAAATGCTTTCTCACCATATTAAAAAAGCTTTACATAGCATTCATATTTTGAAGTGAAAAAGATCATGAACCAAGAAAGGGTTTTACAAAACTTACCTGATGAAAATAGTTTTCAGACCTTGTTGAAAGCAAAGCAACATTAAATTTTCTCATCCCTACTTTTTGGAGATTACAAAAATCTCTTTCTTTCTTAAGCACAGGGTTTTGGTAGAAAGCTATAAAACAGAACAACACCACACTATTTACATGCAGCTGGAGCCCCTGATTTATCCCACAGATGGAAAGCCCAAGCTGATTCATTACCCTCCTGCTAATCATCACACAACCCAGGCTCACACACCTGCCAGAGATGGCTTTTTTAGTCAAGCTTGAGCACTAATGAAAAAAGGAAAATGTGTTTCATGAAGAATCAAGTGCACTTTGCCAAAAAGATATAGAAGGAAATAATGGGGGGAAACTCACAGATTTTTCAGAAGTTTGCCTTCCTTGATAAAAACTATAATTATTTGTTAGCCTGTGCAGCCTGCTTAGTTTTAGACACAGGATAGATACAATTTTACTTGGCCAATGGAAATCCTGAACGGATATCAAAAGGAAAAGAACTTCAGTTAGGTTTCCATATGCAACTCTTTAATTGTATGCTGTCAACACTGAAGAAGGGCGTGTGCAACTTTTAAGTTCACGCTGTAGCAAAAAGCATTTGGAACTGTGTGCACCTTTGAGTTATCTGAATTTCCTCCACTGGCAGCTCAAACAATGCAGCTTGTTGTACAGCAAGCAACAAAGCCTATAAATAAACTCCAAAATAACAACAAAACAAAACCCCTTGTGTGACTTCTGGCTGTTTCCTGATGATGAAGATGGCACACATCACTGCCATCAGAAAGTTTATGAAAACCACTGCCAACGCCACCGAGCATGAAGTTCAGGCAGGAGTGATGAGGAAAATCTCCCTGCTGATGGCCTTTCCCACCCTCAGAAAACACCACACCTTCCTCCCAGCTGGGACCCGGCCCTCGTTTAAGTGGGCAGGCAACTGTTTTGCTCCCAGTCCTTATTGAGAGACTGCTTATTAGAAATTTATTTCCTTCTTTTAAGTATGGTGCAATCTAGCATCAGGACCATCCTAAAACAGCTGGAATGAAAAATGTGGCCTCAGATTCATGAGAGCCAATAGGAACACAAGCACTTGCAAACACTTGGTCTGATTTAAGGTTCAGTACAGAGTGCAACATTTTCTCTGTGTACCTTCCCCTCCCTTTAAGGGTTTAGATGAGTTCTGAGTTGTAATCAGAGAAATTTATATTCTGTGCAATTTGTATTTCCCTGAAAAGAGTACTTTGAAACATTTTAAAGTGTGTCTCGGAATATATGAGAGTAAAAAATATTTCCCTTACACCATGCATGTTATGTAGTCTATGCTATTAAAAATGAAACAAAAATTTGAGAGGACATTAAATGTTTGAATTATTGCGAATGAAAAGCCTATTATTAAATATAAAGTTATTGGTATTTTAGAGAAGTATGGCATTAATACACATTGAAAATTAACTTATTGTTTACAGTAATCTGACATGTCTAGGTGACTGTCCTTACTCCATAGCCAGGCTCATGCACCAATGTACACTTGGAGGAAGTTGGCATTGGCTTGAAAAAAAATTTCTGAGACTACCAATCTTCCCTTATCTTTGGAAAACATTGTGTTAAGTGGGTTACAATGGCAGTAACCTTCTATTAACTTCTGTAAGATGTGTGAAGGGACACAAAAACACACTCATGGACTCTTCCACACTTTGTCTCTCAAGATTGCACTCATCTTCTGGATTTTTCTTCAAATCTCAGCTCACCCTCTGTTTTTGCAGTGCAATCTTCCAAGAATAAATAATAAAGCTTACTGCTGTGAACCTTTAAAAGCCAGAAACTAAAAATGTTATATCTGAAGATTCCAGCAACTTCAAAATTGACCTACGTTAAAATGATAAATTTAAGTCTACACACAGGGACCAAAGAGAGTTTGAATTATTATAATTTCCCTGGAAGTTGTATAGAAATAATATTTTAATTTCTTGTGCCAACACCAAAGATGTGGCGAGGTCTTCAGGAGTCCCAGGGCTGCACAGCTGCACACTGGCCCCAGGGACAGCATTGGAATTGCCAGCAGGACATGACGTACCTATCACTAGCAAGGGGCTGAGACAACTGCTACTCACAAAGGCAGGTTTTATCACTGAAATGAAGTCAATAAATCCATATGTACTAATTTCTCTTTTGGATGTTTGACAGGCATGGGTCGTTGCTATCCTTTTATCCTTAGAAGGATAACCAAACTCTAAAGGGTAGCAGAGGGATTTTGAAGGGATAACTTAATTTACTTTTAGAACATGAATATTTTTTTAACATGCTGTGCATATTCAGCTGATACTGAAGTAATGCTTAACTAATAATAAAAAAGAAATTTCTCTCTGATCATGGGCTACAGATCCCTGGCAGGAGTCTTTGTGGTCTTTGTTTTAGAAACAACAAATGATACTTATTAAATATGTTTATATGGATCTCAACCTGCGCAGAGATGACACATCCTGCTCAGGAGGGCACATCCCTCAAGAGATGGCAAGGAGACTGCATGGTGTCTGTCCCAGGTGTCTTTCCATGTCCAAATTTCCTGGGCATTTCTTCTGCTCAGGCCAAAGTCTGACCAAACTCCAAAGCAGACATAAAATTAGGAATATATTTTAGCCTTATATATCTACCTCTTTCTTTCAGTTCAATTTCTACTGAATTCTCCTTTTTATCCATCTAAGGGTTTCATTATGTGGCAGGGAAAAATATCAAATAAATCCAACCCTCTGCCTATTATTGTGGAAGACAAACAAAGCATCAGCACTCACTGTGAGACTCAGAAACAGGAGTGGGCACTTCACTGAGTTAAACTTTTCCCTTTGTTTTTCTGTGCCCTAAGAAATTCACTAAGAACTCTTTCAGGATTTGACACAGCTTAAGGAATACAAGGTGCCTTTTTTTAATAGGCATGTGCCTGTCAGTACTGATGTAGGCAAGAAGATAGAAAAGTCCAGCCCTTGTGTATGACCATGGATCATGCTGCTGTTGGGGGAAACAGGGAACTTCAAAGCAAAGAAATTGGAGCTGAACAGGGAGGGAGGGAAACGCAGTTCAGTCCACAAAATATGTTCACAGTGGAAGACTTGAGATTATACAAATTATATTTTAAAATTTCAGAAGAAAAATCTTCCTGCTTTGCATTTTTTTCAAATTGAAACATCACAGAAGACCATCATGTGGGAAATAAGCAAGGATTAACATAATGATGCATATTCTAAGTAGGTATTTTCTGAGTTCCCTCATTTTATAACAATGCTGCAGAAGAGACACAGCTCTGTTAAAAGCATTGCCATCATAGTCCCTTGTATTGCCATGACTTATTCATGGAAAAGAAAAACTAAATATCTGTACAGGCGATTTCCAGTCCTCTATTTTCCTAAAAGAAGGTTATAAAACTGCTTGATTACAACAGCTACCAAGGAACATATATGATGTTTCTGAAAGTGGCAGTTTGTAAGGGACATATAAAACACTGTTAAAGAACAGAGACATCCTCATGTGCTCTGAAAAGATGAAGTTTTTCATTTTGGCTGACTTCTGCAAAGCTTGAGGGTAAATTACTTAATTTCTTTCTTGGATGTTGACTCTTTCCTGTTCAATAATATACACAAATTCCTCAGCTTTAGTAAAAGTAACATCTCTTGAGCCCTGCCACTAGGCATTGGTGGGAAGCAGAGTTAAAAGAACCAGACCAGCAAATTGGTCTCCTGCTTATCTGCAGGCTTTCCTGGGAGGCCAGTGTCACCAAGGCCCATGTCTGGGGGTGTGTCAGTGTGTTTGTGGAACAGGCACACCTCAGCCCAAGCCACAGCTCTCTCTGCCTCTACTGCTGACACTGAGGAGCAAGGGAAAGGCAAAGGACTCCCACCTCTAGCCCTGGGATAACTAATCCTTCTTCTCATTTTCCTTTCAAGTCAAAAGGACAGCAAGTGGTGACATTTAAATGCCATTCTGCCCGTTATAGGATATTTTCCTTGCACACAAGAAGGAAGAAAACATAAACGTGAATAGGCAGAAACTGACAGAATGTGTTTGAAAGCAGGATGTCTCTAAGTCCCTGACTGTTCCTGGTGCTTTCAGATCCCATGGCAGGGGTGTGAGCACAGCAGCTTTGCTCCAGTGGGTCAGCCTGCTCTGTGCCACCCCACGCAGCCCACTGGCCCCCAGCAGTGGCTCAGGCTGCTGAGTCCACCTCTGCATTCACCCAAAAGCATCATTTGATCCCTCCTCTCCACCGGTACCTAGCAGTGTGTGTTTACTTCAGAGACCCCCTAATCGACTCTCCCCAGTAACCCAGCAGTCTGAAAGAGATTTATCTTCCTGTCTCAAGTCCCCATCTGCCAACTCTAAAGTGCAGCCTGTCCATCTGTGACTCTCACTATTAGCTCGTTCAGACAGCCACTTATTTGGAAAAATACATCAAGACACTAGAGACAGGCAAAGAGAAATGTATCTTAAAAGAAACAAAATAACCAAGCAATGCATAAATACGACTGGGGTCAACAGCAGAGTGAGTGAAAATTCAAGCTTCACATTTGTTTTCCCAGAGAAAACTGGAAGAAGGAAAGAGAAGCATAATCTATTACAGCAAATATCTAATATCCTCACCTCCTTCAGTGGTAGGAAGGATCCAACATTACCTTTCACGAGCAAAAAAATGAAATAAGACCAGCTATTCATACTTTCTCTAGAGTTTGAAATATCAACTCTCTTTTACTGGCTAAACATTTACCACTGCTAGTTTTCTAGCACTGAAGCTGCACCTCTAATGAAGCATTAAGGGTAACACAGTCACCAGAACCACCTACTGCTACAACGTTCAGCTATGCCACTGCTTCCCTATCAGAAATTTTGATGGAAAGGGTGCTGCATCAAGTCTTTTTGGGGTCTGGCCAAGTTCCTTCAATCTAGTTTGACCAGCCCCCATTAAGAGTCCTTTTGCAGCTATGGGTATTAGAGCTGAGTGGATTAGGAAGGTGATGGTGTATGTTCCTGGGACATAACTGGTCTCTAGCCTCCCTGATAAATTTTAATCACCCAATCCCAGTGCACTTCTTCTCCAGTCTTTCAATTCTGGATTTATCCCCTAAAATTGCTTTCCTTGAGAATTTTACAGCCAGCTAATTGACTTTCTGTTCCTTCTCTTGCACTGTGCATGAATGAGGTCTCATCAGAATTCTGCTTGCAGCTCTTTAATAAAAGTATTGTATTCATAAACCACTTGGATGGAAGGTTCACAGAAACCACAACAGTATTTAAAGAGGAATAATCATTGAACAAATACTGGGCATCTTTATGAGAACTCAACTTCATATGAAAATATCTGAGATATATGGCTAGGGAGGAATGGACTGTCACAGGCCAAAATGCCAAAGCTTTAAGAAAAATTGCAAGAAATATATCCTTTTCTCTTTTCTTCTCCTTTTTTCATCTTTTCTATTCTCCTCTTTTTAATATTTGATTATTTGTGGTACCTGTTTCCATAAAAGCTTTGATTTCTCCCCCCAATTTATTTTACGCATAAGTTTCCATCTTTTAAATGCTATAGAAGTTAACACTGATTATTAGAAGAATTTTGATCATAGGTAGATTTGCTATTTTGTGGTTATTGATAAAGAGGTGAGGATTCCAAGAAGCATCCTGATGCTTTCCTGCTATGGATAACAGTCTTGTTATGGAGTGGCCTTCTGTGGGGAATGGAACAGTAAAAGCAACCCATGCCATAGGCCATCTTATTTCTGCACATGCATCCAGCAATGAAAAACTATAAAAATGCAAATTATTCATTGACAATTACACAGTTATCATTATGTTTCAGAGCTAGAGATGAAGTGAGGCCATTCTTTCTGCCTTTCCAAAACTTATTTCATTGGATGTCCTTTTACATTTTGGACACCACCTCTGCATCCACAAAAGCTGGGCACCACTACTATACTTGGCATCAGACACACTCTGTGTGTGTATACATGTTTTTATGTAAGGTATAAAAGTATTTTTAATCTGGAATATTGTTCTAGATATGTGTTTTAATTCTGTGACTGCAAAATAGATTTTCCTCATGGATTTTCTCTTGGCTTTTTTTTTCCCACTGATCTCGGAATTACATAAAACCAAAATTTTGTGTGGCATTTGGGCCTTTTTACACCTTAGCATCATTCAAAAGAAGGAATTTAAACTGCATGTGATGGAAAGGTGAACAACTGAGAACATGTTCTGCTGCTGCCCCACAGAGGTTCCTACACTGCTGCTCCAAGTGTCTTTTAACTCTGAAGGAATGGCTGAGCTAGATCTTACTGACATTTTCTTCTAATATTGCCATTCAAGATTAGGTCTGACACCGATTTTAATTTGGGAGAGAATTGTACCTCTGGCACCAAGTTCTCAGTTCAGAACATCTGTGCAAAGGCTTATGAGCTCTGCAGGGGCATCTGAGTTATTTCTAATGACCGTTTAAGTGTCCAACAGTTTTCCATTACAGCGGTTTTCTCTAAACACCTGAACTGACCATGAGGTTTCCAGGGAACTAGACACTGACAGATTACTTTTTTCCTCTAGCAGTAGTTTTTAATGCCTCTGGAAACCTGTCTGCTTACACACTCAGGTGACAGACTTCTTTTTCAAAGAGCGTGGTCACTATGAGGGTCCCAAAAAAAAAAAAAAAAAAAAAAAAAAAGCAAGCTCAAAAATTTCTTCAATATGCAGATAAAGCAGAGCTCAGTGACAGAGGATAGCTCTGCTTATTGCTTATGTCAGATAGAGAATGGGCACTTCCTTGGAAACAATGCTGTGCTCAGTGCTGGATGGGAGACAGGCCATGGGCCAGGAGCTAAGGAAACAAAGAGAACAGACTGACTGAGGTATGACAGGTGTGAAGCTGTTTCCCTGTTCCCCTGCCTCCCAGGCCCTCATGCATCAGCTAGATACAGAGGAGAGAGCTGTAATAGCTCAGATAATCTCAAAATGTCTTTGTGCCAGCAAAAAGCACTCAGGTATGTATTTACTTTAAAAAGACAGATCCCCTTCTGCTCCACACTGCTTCTCCCCACAATATCAGAAGGACTTTTAAGCCTTCTTTTCACTCATGTTATTCTATTTTAGTAATTAATGTATCTACCATAGCAACACATTTCAAGCTTGAATACATATAGTACATTTATTGTTCTTGGAAACACTCTCAGATACACAGTTCAACTACTTATCTTTCCTATATTGTATTCACAACAGATGTTTTTCCCCTTGTACAATAATTATTTGTACTCTGTTCCCATCAGGTATGCACCGAGTGAAAAATGATATGATTACTATTTAGTCACTTTTAGCATGAGTAGCCTAGAGGGTTATATTTTATGATACATTTCTAATCACTGTACCATGATAAAATGAATCAGAACAAGTCTAGAGTTGCACCTGACCATCTACCTACGGATAGAGTTCTTCAAGGATGACCCTGATGTTCAATTACTGCTCTGGAAGGCAGCATTGATATCCTGATCCCTTGCTTGCTACAGGGATAAGTAAAATCATAAATGAGCTACTTTAGGCCATTAAAAGAGTCTCAGGAGGAATCAAAACTACAAGATGGTCTGTCAAAAACAAATTCTGTCAAATTGGGTTAGTCAACTTTTTCTGAGCTTGTCACTCAGAAGTCACATCAGCAGTCAGAAGGGCTGCGCAGAGTTTCCTAACAACTGCAGTGCTCTCAGACACTGAACCCCTCCCTTTCCAGCTCTCCCCTGCTCCTCTAGTTGGGCACATTTGTGCCATATTTTTTGGCACCTGTTTCCCTGTACATGCCAGATGCAGCTGTTTAGGGTGGCATCTCTTGTCATATGTCTGGTGTGCATCCTGGAGTGGCCCAGCAGTGCCGGGGCTTCACTAAAAATCAAACTCAGCTAAAGCCCCACGTGAGACCCACTCACACCTTGGCCAGGTTTTCAGTCAGGACACACACTGCATCCCACATCATACAGAAGCTTCCAGGGAGTGCTTTTACCTCAGCCTATTTGTGTAGAGAGGTTTCTGCAGTAACATATGTGTGAGTTATGTCTCTTTTATCATGAGGGACCTGCATCAGCATAAAAAGGGAAGACCTTACTTGACATTAGTGATTTCTATAAGAGAAAAGAATGAAAGCTAAAAGGTTTCTTTCCTTGCAGAAAAAATATAATAAACACAAGCACACTTTTGACATGTCAGAAAGAGCAAATAAAATGAAAACATATTCTTTTTCCCTAGGATATCTAAAAGCAGGGTGATTAATATGTTGGAACTTATGGCACAGAGGAGAGAATTTGAAGGATTGCTAATGTTAGAACAAGTTATAGCAATTCAGAGTCCCTGAACACATGGAAGAAAAATAGCAGTGACATCATTCAAATGTGTTGAAAGTTCTTCAAGAAACTTAACTTAGCCTTTCACCCTGGGATGAAACTCTAGAGCTTCAGCTAAAACCTTGGCTATGTACTGCGTGGGGCGTGCATCCTGTGCAAGTGTACAGTTCTGGATAACATACCCTCCTCTCGGGGGGTGGAACCAATGAGACACATCCACCCTCACTTCAGAGACAGAAAATGGACTAGAAAAATGTTCCAGCTAAGAAATATTGCAGACACCAAAGGAATACCTGTGGATGTCAGAAAATTCCAAGAAAGGAGGCAGACTCAGACTCTGAAAGTCATTTTGGCAATTCAAGAGCTCTTGACTTCTACAGACTGCTCCTGAATGCCTGTTCTCCTCATACAAAACAGGGTAGGTCATATAATGGAAATCACCTGACACTTTTCCAAGCATTTTGGAAATGAGCATATCTTTTGATACCACTCAAATAAATTAGAAGGTATTTAGCAAGGACCTGGTTACTAGAAAGTGTGGTCAGAGGAACAGAATACATCTTGAAAATTGGGTGTTGGTTTAGAAAATACAGACTGGTAGGAAGAAATAAAGATTTACAATTTCCCTATACCTGCATGTCTCACTCTTTGCAAAGAAAGAGCACCCCACAGATTCATCCATTTAGGGCTGCTGTCTATGGCTGCATTACAAAAGTTCACAATTGATTTCCAGAAATATTACACACCTGGCTCCTGTGACACAGCCTCCTCCATAGCATAAATAGTGATATTTGTGCACTGAAGCTAAGAGCCTGGCTGATAAAGGATATTTGATGGCCACCACAGCAGAGACATTGTGTTCAGTGTGCAAAGCTGACAGTCTCCAGGCCAGCAGGGTGTAATTCAGAGCTCCCCTCTCTCCCTTGTTCAGTGAAAGAAGCAACAAAGGAGACAAGAAAAGAGCTACTTGTGTCACTGCAGGGAGACACAGGTGGCTTTAGCCATCCTGTGCTCCTTACCACAGCTCAGCTACCATGTCCTTTTTAAGGGCTGGAGGTGAGTGTTTCCAAGGCCACCAGGGTCAGGTGGCAGGCTGACCTCTGTGCTGCCACCAAGAGCTCAGGTGATGGCCCTGGCTTCTGCAGCTGTACACTGAATATATCCCCTGAGTCTGAACCCTTTTAGTGGCAGTAACTCCAAAAGGGAAGTGTGCTAATGGATACTTAAAATACTGCCAAGTCCTTCAAGTACATGCTTGGAATACTGGCCAAAAGAGGCAGAAAATCCTTCTTTTCCCTAATTTCAGACATATTGCTTTCATTCTGAGCTTCTTGTTTGAGATGTCTTACCCTCTCTGACCCCTATTTTCTCCAAAATTTAAAAATCATAGATTCAGCTCTAAAAAACTCCAAGCCTGTTTATGCAAGGACTTCCCAGATGAAACTCCTGCTACCTTACAAAGTGCATGAGGAGCAGACAGGCACTCACCGGGAGACACTGGCCTCCCAGTCTTCTCTGTCACTTCACATCCTAAAATAATATTGTGAAGTGACACAGAGAACTTAAAATAACAACTAATTCCATTTAGAAATAACGGCATTATTCATCACACATTTTCCGGGGTTTGTCCTTTTGTTTTTAATACTGAGGATAGTTGCATAAATATTGCAATGTTTATTTCTCGATTAACTTTTTTTCTTGGCAGTTTATTTCTAATATATATTGATGTAACTAAAGCTATCAATTAATTCAATAGATTTGTTTAGCTTTTTTTCTTGAAAAAAATTAATGTTGGGGGATATGCTTTTTATTCAGGAGTATTTGCTAATATTTTCTGTTTGCAATTTTCTTCACACAGCTTTAATAAGGTTTATGTTTAAAATAGAAACAATGCTAAGCCTATTTTATCTTGAAGAATAGGGTAACCAGATAATCTTTTCTTTCAATCCAATGGGATGGAAGTAATTCAGTTCCCAAATTGTTGCTTTTTAAGTGGATAACTAAGGCATAAGAACAAAAGAACTTTAAAAAACAAACAAACAGAAAAAGGTCCTGCCCTACCTACAAAGGAGGGAGAGAAATAAAAGTAATAGCATAATGAACAAGAGAACCTCTAGAAACAAACTTTACCTTCGTGTTTCTTTGATGCCCCAGTCTTGGCTCCCACTGATTTTAGTCAGCAGGCTTTGAGTCACTTTAAATGTTTCTGAAATAGCTGCACTTGTCATCCCTCCTATTTACCCTGTAAAGTTTATTTTGACCTTTGTATTATAGATCATCTTGATGTTGGTTTAGCACATTCAGTGTCCTTGTCACAAGTCTGCTGCCAGGGCCTGGTGCAGAGGAGTTTACTTTCTCAGACTGGAGTAGGTGACATTTTCAGCCAAACAAACTAAGAACCACAAAAGTAAATAGAAATATTCTCTCCAAGTTCTGATCCATCATGTTAAGGTTTGTTTTCATTTCCAGACACAAAACCACCAAGCTCTGGCAGCCAGGGGAAGGAGGAAACATCTTATTACAGCATTGTCACAACAAATTTGTCACCAATGTTTCCCCCAGCCCCCTTGATCTTTCACTGAGTGCTACTTCTGCTAAAACTGATTTACTTTTTCATGATATCTATTATTTCTCAAATACAACACTTTCATACCAGGAACTCCATTAGCCTTTAGAAGAATTGGAGGTTTTGGTGGTTTTTTTTACAGGGCTATAATAGTAGATTTTTTGTGTAGATTTTAGATAGTGGGATTTTATTTTGTTGCAAAGACAATATATTTTTAGACTTAATGCTTGTGAAGGATTCCCCATTCCCTCAAAGGCTTAGTCTAGGAAGTAGGTAGAGATCCTTTTATTTTCAGTGTTAGCAGTGAAGCATAAAACATGATAATTAAATAGCAACAGTTTATGTCTATCATTAAGGGAAAAAATCTCTAATGAAGTCAACAAAAACATTTGATTGGATTCAATAAGGTCCAGCTCTAATCACCTGCCCACCTCTGATGCTCAATACCACATTTAATACATTGCACTGTGATAGATGCCTGTTGTGTTTCCAAAAACCTGCATCAGGAGTTTTTAAAAAGCATATGCAACACAAATTAATACTGACCTAATTTACTGCTGTAAAAAACATTTATATATAGAGATTTATAAATATGATCGTGGATTTGTTTTTTTTTCATTAATTAATGTAGTGATTTAAAAAATTAAGATGTAGAAACTATATCCCATTTGCAGGCGACTAACTCTTGACTTCCCCTTAAAAATTAAAGCTCCTCCCATTCCCCATCTGCTGAATCCATAATGCTAAGCAAATGCCACCCTACAGGCACAAAAATGCATGGATGTGCACGTGGATGAAACTTCTATTGACACAAAATTTCAGACATCTACAGGCAGGATTTAGCCCAGAGTGCTCAGAGTGTGTGACAGCTCATTTATTCTCATGGCAATGAGCTGATGAAGGAGAAAGGCTCTTAATGTGACACAGCAAGCCTAAAGAGCAGAAATGGGAATTCAGGAAGCCATTCAATTGTTTTTTTGAAGAAGATGCTCCTACATTTCAAGTCTGTGCTCAGCATGGTGGTCCCTGCTCCCTCCAGTCTCCAGTAAGAGCTGATGTGTCCTTCAACTGCAACTGCAGATGATGCAGAACCTGGTTTTAGGCTATTAAACTCTTCAATTCACAAGCTGTCTATGCAAACTTGTAAAAAAAAAAAAAAAAAAAAAAATCCAGAAGAGAAGGTAGAGAAGGTAGAGAAGATGCAACAGAAGAAAAGAGACCAGGCAAGCCTCAATTTCTCAGATCCACATCACATGATAAATTGCAGAAAAGTACCTTCACTATCACATTCTATGTTTCTTCAAAATTTCATGTTAAATGAAATAGTTCAGCTAATACATTGTCCCTTTTGAATTTTAAATTATGGAGTCTTCCTTCTTTAAAATACCTTGCTTGTGCAGCCTGCCAGACAACCTCAGCTTTAGAGACAGAATGTTCTTGCAAGAATATTAGGAGGAAGCTTTCAACCATAATCCCAACAGAAGAGACACAGAAATCCTTTTCATCTTGTTTCATTGCTTCTCTTTCCTTGTCCATAGATGCACACAACAGGTTGACAACCTGGGTTAGATTAGTCAAATGAAAGAGAGATAAAACAGGTGATCTGTGGACTTCATCTGATTAACAACTTGAATCCTACAAGGGCTAATCCCTGAAATCACTGCTTTAAGTTGCAAACTTTGCTGTCTTTCCTGCAAATTTGAAAGCACTGCACTACCACAAACTGGTTAACATGAGCAAAGAATACAGTCCCCACTCTTACAACACAGATGTCTCTTCAGAATATTAGTCATAGATTGAGCCTTACCCTAATTTTCTGGGAAAATTCAGACTGGGAATAAAATTAAGATAAAAAAAATAAAATTCAAAGCAGATGCAGTAGAAAAGAACAAAGGAGGAACAGAGGAAAGGAAGAGAAGAGTAAGGGAGAGTGGCCCAAAATTTTTCTTTTTTTTTTTCTACTTAGCAACAACTAGACACCATATTCTGGTGGAGTACCATGTACTTGGACAATAAATTGACAAAAGATACTGAAGAAAGTGAAGAAGAGTTGAATTACCAAAAAAACCCAAACCTCACAGTCCAGTTTTGATACCAAAAAGATGACAAAAATTTCATTACTAAATTATGGACACCTTCCTTTTACTTTCTCTGGTGGCAATCCAGACCTTAGCAGAACAGTTCAGAAAGCTAATAAATATCTCTGATTCTTTTTTTTTTTCCCTAAGATCTTCCTATTACTGAAAAAAATCTCATTTTTTGCCAGGAAAAAAGAAAGACTTAATTAGACTGTATCACTAATTAGTTTTCATGCAAGTCTAGGATAGAGTGGAGAAAGTGAGATACTCCTTAAAGAAAACTGTAGAGAAATTACAGAATTTCCTAAAAAAAGGAGCGGCTGTAGCTTCCAAAACACAATCACAGCTGACAGAAATTCTCACCTCTATTTACAATCTCCCCAGAGAGCAAGGACTGAGAAACCACCACAGGAAACTTCTTAATGCCCTGTGTCAAAGTGATCTCTTCAGATTTAGAATGAGCAGAGAGGCTGAACTCATGTGAGGACACTTCTGCTAACACTGCTCAATGTTTCTTGGGGCGTTCTGGGCAGAGTTGGGAGGTTTTGGTCTCTCTCACTCCCAGAATGGCATTTTTCACCACAAAAAAAAAAAAAAAAATTAAAAAAAAAAAGGTCATGGACAATAAAATCAATGCACAAAAGCATTTCCAAGCATTTCCTGAAAATATTCAAATATCTGCATCAACCCAAAGACATGCACAGTGAAGTGAGAATTGTTATCTGACAGCTGATCAGCAGGGAAGAGCCAAATGAATGCTAAATGTCATTCAAGAGCCCAGTTGTTAGGGCAGGCATGCAGAGGTATATAGGTTACAATGTGCAACGTTGATTTTTGAAGCCTACAGAGAAAGGGATGTTGGAAGATTTGTCAGGAAGAAAGGAAAATAAAGAATGTGCCAAAGTGTTGTGCAAAGGCTGTAAGTTGGAGAATATAGAAATATGGCACAAAACAATGCTGTCAGGAAGATGCTGGGAGCCAAAGACCCAGTGGCACTCTGAAAAACATCCTTACTTCAGCAACACCTTAAGAAGCCAAACAACACAGGGGCAGAAGAAGAACAAAGAAACAAAAAGTGACCTGCTCTGGTTTTATTTCTGGAAAGAATTCAAGATCCCTAGTCATACAGCCAGTTATACCAACACAACTAATGACAGTTCTGCATAAGACCTGATGCCCTTTTCTTGTCTTTCTCTCTCCCTCTCATTCTAATTTTTTTTTTTTCTTTTTTAAATTGAAAGATGTTCTGGACTTGACACCAAATGTTTCATGCATCAGGAAAACATGAATAATGCAGTGGAGTACTATGGTAGCATGAACTGTTAGAGAAATCACAGCTGCTGGTCTTCACTGCTTGTCTAGACAAAAATTAGGTCTTAGGTACATCCTTGATGGCAACCAGAGACCTCAGGACAGGTACTGAAATGCAGATTTCACATGCCATGTTAGTTCTGTCAGCACATATTGGACAACCCTGAGTCCCCCATTCCTGTCGTCCCCCTCCCCATTTGTTTATTCTTCTTCTGTTCAAACTTCTACCACCTTGGCATTTTCTCCCTAAAATCTTTCCTCCAGAGAGCTGAAACTAAAACATGGGGCAACAGTGGCTGTTGTAGCTCTCAAGCTATTTTGACAACAAAATCTGAATCTCATATATCAAATATTTGCCAATAAACATTCATTGCTTTTTTGTTTTGCTTGCTTTGCCTTCCAGTACTGTTGTCCAGGAATAGGGCTTTTAGACCTGAGTCATCTTTTCTGATTTTCAAACAAATATTAAATCCTAGGCATGTATAAGACTTAATTTTATTTTCCTCCCTCCTCACTGACTATCTTTTCCTTTTGAAGCAATGCTTAGCAGATATTCCAGCAAAAGCATCCTCCAGTTCCCAGGCACAGCACCACAAGAAGCTCACCAGCATTCTCTCTGTGAGGCCATAGCCCATTCTTGCATCCTAATTTCTGCTATCTGAAACAGTCAAGCCTATCAACCTGCAAAAGAAAGGAAGGTAAAGAATATGAGGCTACTGTGTCAGAAAGGTCCTACAAGTTAAAGGGTGAAGCATTAGGTGAATCTCCAGGTGAATTCCTGTGATTCAGTTCCACCCCTGCATTCTGGACTGTTTCAGTGATTCTGTTCTCATCCTACCACAGGAGGAATACATCCTGCATTTCTTAGCTACACCAAAATCTGAATTTAGGAATAAGGAAAATGAAAAACATGCTGAAGAGAAGTGGCTGAGATCGAGAGAGCAGCAAGGAGGGTTTGAAGATGCTCTCACATCTATGCTGTCATTTCTGTCTCAGTTGCAGAAGGTACATCCCAAATAAAATCACCTACAGTCAGCTAAGACTTCACTTAGGGAATAAGTGTCACCACCAGATGGGACTGGCAATTCTCCACCAACCCTGAGTCATTTTTCATTAGGTTTGGAGCGACATTGACTTTACATCACATTGATCTGAATGAGGAGCCTCTGCCCCTCTAAGTAATCCTCATCATTACACAGAAGAAAGCTCACAGGAAAAAAAAGACAAAAGGGAAAATACTATGGCCAAAATTTGTTTTGTAATAGAATAATGTTAAGCTTCTGATGGGGCACATTCTCTTATTTTATGAAGGAGTTTAATGTCTTTTAAGAACAGTAAATAAATGGGCTACTTGAAAGCATTCTCAAGTTAACATTGCTTTTTTGCTGCTAAGTCTGCCAATTATGGCATTTTTCCATTAACTGAGAACATAAAGTCCTCAAAACCAATGTTGAGTCAGTTCTCTGAACTGCAGTAGCCCTTCAGAAGTGCAGCACTATCAGAGTGGTTTCAGGTTTCACTTTGCAGTGAACACACTGGCAGAGGGCAGGATTTCTGTGTCTGACTGTGATTTCCTTCCCTGACCAAATGTTTTCAGGAGTGACCAAGCCTCTGCCACCCATTTTCTGCTAAAAAGGATCAACCTGGGCATTTCAATTTCCACAAGAGCACTGCAAGTAGTGTGTAAAGATACAAGAATGGATCATTAGCCAGCTACCAGAGGTTATGGCTTATTGTAGGTTTCATCTTAGGAGTATTTGAAGCAGTAAAATTCAGAAGTAACTTATCTAAAGAAGCTACACAGGCAAAGTAAACGGCATTATCTTTTAATCCCTGATGAGAAAGCTGCCCCATGCCACCACATTAAATATTTAAAGCCACCTCCCCATGATAAATTTGCATCAGGTCCAATGTATTACATGTCACTCCTGAGAGTTTGTCAGCAAAGCCCAACAAACGGGTTTGCACTCTCATCTATTCTTAGCCCTCTTGTTTATTTATTCTTACATGTACAAAGATGTCTACAAATCTGAACCCACTCTGTCAACCAGGCTTGTATCTACAGGATACATGCAAAGCTAACTTCAAAATGAATTTTTAATGATTTCTTTTTAAGGCTGAGAATGGAATGGATCAAACATTGAATATGTTGTAGTTTTCCATGTTCTTCTGATAGGTTTCTCGACTCTGAAGCGAGGAAATAAGATATTTCTCAGCCCTTAGTTTTTCACCTTCAAAAATAAGAAATTCTCCTTGAGAGAACAGTTGTTTTGCTACTGAGTTAAAAAATATATCCCCCCTACAAAAAAACAACCCAAGTGCTGTTATTTTCTCTTTTCAGAAATACAAAATATGATACACTATAATCATTACTTTCTGCTGATCTTGAAGCAGCATATGTGCTGCCATTTTCATTTCAGGAATGGGATAAAGAGCCAGACCAGTTTCTCCTGATTTAATTTATGTACTTCCTTTAGAAAGCATGGTGACCATCAGAAGACATTTGAGACTCCCGAGGACTTCTTGAAACCATGAAATTCTAGGTATGGGAAAATGGTCACCTTGCCTTTCATCAGGTTAAGAACACACAATAGAGAACAAGAAAATACCTCCTGACAATTTTTTTCCTGGCAGAGTGTGCAAGACAGACTTTGTGTTGCCAAAACTTCCTGTTCTGGGGTGATATTTAGATTATAAGAATATGTACTAATAATAAATTGTTTTTCATCTTGTTAGAGATACAGCATAGCTCTGAAAGTACTCAGAGACAGAATCAGCCACTTATGAATATTTAAATAAGACATTACCTTGCTTGTTTATTTTATATTTTAATGTTAAATTATGTGCAAAGAAATCCTTAATATAGCATAACTTAAAAATATATTTCTAAAGTAAACCAAAACAAAGTCTAAATTGTGCCTGTGATAAGATTTCAGCTTACTCTCCCTTCAGGTTACTCAATCTGCTTGTTTATATAAATCTAATATTTATTTTCAATGTATTTAAATTATTTGCAATAGGATACCCTATGAAATAAATTGTGTTGAGGGGAGAAGCTGCTCTATTCTGCTATTTTATTTTTAAACTAACAAAAAAGAGAAATATGGGGCTTTTTCAGCCTCCTGAGATTTCTGATAGATTATTGAATGTGTGCTTTTGGGGATTTTTTTGTTTTCCTTGCTAACAAATACACAGAAACACAAAAATATCCTATAGCAACAGTTGATTGCACTGGCCAAACACTGATGATAAAAATGAATTACCTACAGGAAATCGGTGAATTTGAAAATGAGGGGTGATCAATGTAGTAATTATGATTTCAAGGAAAAGAAAAAAAGAACAATTTCCTCATGTCTTGGAACCCAGAAGTAAAATATTTAAATAATATGAATTCAAATAAGTATTTTCAGTTCTACTGTCACTGCAAATTTCTGCCTTTTTGGTCTGAAGACACTTCAGTGGAACTTGAATACAATAAGGAATGCGAAATTGAGGATTTTCTTAGAGGGGAAACCATGATTTTGCATCTCCAATATGTGATGGAAAAGACAAAGAAATAACCTGGAATGCAATCAGCTCAGAAAGACCCCGACTCAGGACTGTAGTTAGGAAAGGAGAGAGAATGAAAGTAATAGCTCTGTCTATGCAAATTCAGATATTCACGTTCTTTATGTTTGAATTCCTTTTTCCAACTCCCCATGATGGATAGCAAATGCTAATACTGGGATTTAATGAAAGAAGCCAAAGCCCAGAGCAGCACTTTAGAGAATTGCTGTAGACTCCCAGGCAGAGGTAGCCCACGGTTGCCCAAAAGGCAGGAGGAAAGTTGTGCACAAGCTCCACAGCCCATCACAGTGACTTCCTAAAGCAGCACAAACAATATTTGACATTAGCAGGGTAACAGGGCATGGGCTTCTCCCAGACTGAGATTTTACAACTTTGGCATGGAATGCCAAAAAATTCCAGCAACAAAGAGCCCCTCAGGTCAATGGCCAGGGGAGAATCCCATGCTGGGGCTGACTGCCCTCCCTTCAGAAACGCTTCTTCATGGGGCCAGCCACAGAAGGGCCCTCAAATCAGCAGCAGCCTTTCCCTCTCTCAACAGGGCTGAAGTATTCAAGCAAACATCTGGGACTGGCATTCTCAACAGCTATCGCAGACTGGGATTTATGACCCTTACAAGATTGATATCCTAAAAGGATTTGTGGGAACTTTGCTGAGCTCCCACATCCAGTGATGCCTGAGGCAATGCTCTACTGCTGAGGGACCTTTGAAATGGGTTTTGCCATGATGAGCTGAGCTCTCACCATTTCTGCAGGAAATTGTTTCATTCCTATTACTGCTACTGATAGCACAGCTCTAGGAAATTATTAATTTTGGGGTTGCAGCTATGGGAGAGAACTGTAAGTCCCCATCTCTAAAGGAAGCAGTGGCTTGGTGTGCTCCTCAGACTCCCTATCAGCAGCCAGCCTCCCTCCCAGTGCCCAGTCTCCACCAGGGAAACCCAAGGGCTGAATTCATTGAACCCTTCCAGTTCTGCTTTTACTCCTGCTGGAGTGTCTCTCCTCACACTGATGTACAGCAGTAAAAAGAAAACTGCAGAAATTCCTAGTACTAGGAATTTCCAGAGGAAAATAATCACAGAGAGTCACACTTTTGTCACTCTCTGGTAGTAAAGCCCCTTACCTTCTGGCCAAGACTTTCCACAGCATGTGGCAGTAAACAAGTCTGAATGTGAAAATGCTGATTCATGTGTTCCCCACGTGTGTCTTTTCCCATCAAGCTGAGCTCCGAACAAAACATCTGTGAGAGAATTTTTGTTGAGAAGTGTGAAAGAACATAAAAAAGAAGTGATTTTTTCATTGCCAATGTGTGAAGGAAACAGATCTCAAGCTCCTTTCCTCTTCTGCTGATATACTGCTAGTCAGTGGTCTGGAATAATATGTGGATATTACCCAAGTTTTGAGAGATCTGATGACTGTTGATAAGTCAAGATTCATGTTCTCCCATATAGGGCTGACAGGTTAAGCCAAGGAGCCTCTCCCTCTCCAGTATTTGTTACTGAGGAAATAAAAAGACTTTTAAAAACCCAAAACCATGGTATTCTTGTCTGAAATGTCTTTATAATGAGGCAGCCGAGGATGTGAGAAAATTTAAGATTTTTGCTAGTCTAGTCATTTATTTAAAATCAGTGGTGATAGACTCAGTATGGTAAAGAAGAAGACACCAATTAAATATTATTCATTTTCACTTGAATTTTAAATGCTAGTTTCATAAATTTTTTACAGCCACTCAGACAAATAAGTAATAAAATCCTGGGGATGCTGATCTATGGGGCAAGCCCCAGTAAAGTAATACTCTTACCTTATTTGTCCTAATACTTCTTGCAGAAACAAGTATCTCCGTGGGTCTGATACCCTGCTTCTGTAATGAGTCTTGAAAGGTGTAATGATTTTGTGGAATCATTGGTTGTTGTTGTTGTTGCTTTGTTACCCCAATCTGAAAAGATTTTAACAGGCGGATTGTCAGATAGAATTCTTTCACGAGAACGAGCAGCAATTAGGATGTCTTCCGTATAACTCCCTGACCTCTCATGGAAGCAGAAGCAGAGGCCCTGTTGAGCTGATGAAAGCTTCCAAACCACCAGCTTGCATTCATACTAATTCCTTCATTATCTCCACAAGAAGAATTCCTTTATTCCATGGGAGTTGGAAGGCTCGGGAGCATGCCTGGAATACATTGTGAATGTTTACAATGGCAATTCACAGGCTCTGTGCACTGCCTGGAATGAAGAATTCCACACATCTTCCTTGCCAAGACATGAACAGGTTGGACTTGGTGATCTCAAAGGTCTTTCCCAACCTAGCTAATTCTGTAGTATTCATTCAGCCACCTTCCTGGTGTCTCCAACTTGGTGCAACACATGGTGAAAACACCCTGCTACCTGTCTCAGGACTGAACAGCCACAGATCACCCAGAATGTAAGAACTGCCCCTTCAAACACCATGCATGGCTGTGCAGAGATAGATCTCCTCACCATTCATCCTCCCATTCAGCTGCAAGGACACCATGTGGAAAGCAGGGACCTGCAGGATCCTGGCCACTTGTCAAGGCTGATGAGAAATGCAGCTGACAAAGGAGCAAAAAGCAGCAGCTGCCTCCTGGCTGCCTGGAAGGTGCAAGCAAGACATGAACAGCACAACTGCAGGATCAGAGAGAGACTTTGCAATTCCCAACTTGTTGAATATACACAATAAAACAAGAGTCTAGCTGCTCCCATTAGGTCCAGTGCTTTTCAGAGCTATCACAGAACTAATTCCTGTATTTATCCCCACTGTTGTTCCTCCCTGAGAGGGGAGTAGGAAATGCTGTGTTTATTGAATTGCAGACTGATCCCAGGAAAGCCAGGCTTCAGCTGGGAACCCCACAGGCTGGACTGACATAAAGGATTGGAGATTATGAGCCCAGAGTCCAACAGCACACAGCTCTAGCACAGGTTTTAGACATATCTCTTTAAGGTCCAACTATGAAGGTTTTATCAATCCTGCCTTTGGCGGAAGTAGAGCCCTGCCTAAAGCTCAATCTTCAAATGGAAAAATTGTTTATAAAGGATCAAACTCTAAGTTCATTTAATGAATTGTTTGTCTCAAAAAAAGTCCTCACTACTGAACTTTCATAAAGTTGAAACTGTGGGGATAAAAATGCTTTCTTCCACATAATTCCAAATAAAAGCTCTAAATGGGATACTGGTCAAAAAACTGGTATCTTGTCCCAGGAAGAACACATTGGCTTACAAGTGGCACAGAGGAAGTAGTTTATTCTGGTGTCTCAGGCTTTTCAGGAGTCCAGAGGAGAGCAGAATGAATGGTTTCACGGTGTTTTACTTGTAAGCACATGGAAAAACAGATTCCACTTGTCTCAAAGCTCTCTCTGAAGCCAGGTGTAAAAGATACATTCTGCAATCTCCTAGGCAATTACAATATTTCAATGCAAAATAAAAAAAAAAAAAGAAAAAAAAAAACAAGCAAACCACAAACCAAACAAAAACAAACCAAGAAAATTTGATTAAAACAAATAATACCTATGATTTTAGTTAATCGATAAGTACCAGAAGTGAAGAAAACTTTTCTGGTACACCTTCATCAACGGTGGATTACTCATAAGGTCAAGCATTTGCAAAGGAGGTTATTTTGAAGCCTTGGATTACTGCAGAAGCACAGCCTTATCTAAATTAGTTCTGCCCACTCTCAGCCAATAAATTTCTCCACGTGTTTACATATTGATTTTTTCCCATCTTTTATTTATTTCAGCTTTGAAAAGAAAAAAAAAAAAAGTCTATTAAGAAGCTAACAGGAAGTATGTGTTCACAAAGGTTATTTTTTGGTTGTTGTCAAATGTCTCTTGAGCTGGGTCACCTTACAAATGTAAATTAAAAGGTTTAAAATGTTGTGATCCAGTGCAGAATTCTAATTGGACTTCCACAACACATTTTCTCATTCAAAACACAATGCTTTATTTCTGTGTCGTAACACCCTGCTGATCTGGATCAGAACCCATGAGCTCTCAGCTCTTTCCTGGGATGCAGAAAAAGAATTGCCTAAAGGATCTTTATTCTATTTTTCTAGTCCCTCCATTTTGCTTCCCTTTTTCTGAAACAAATAAAGTAGTGTAACATATATTTAACAGCGCCATGAACACCCACAAGTAAGTGTCAGAGTTAATAATCAGCAGCAGCTTGTGAGATTTCACAGATGGATAATTAAAAAGTCTGTGTTTAATACTTCATGTTCTCTCTGGTTTAAGATGTGGACAGATTTTCATTCCTGGGACACTCACAGCCAGGGCACTTAACCTCTGACACCACAGTGGAACATTTCTGCTTCTTGATGCTTCTCAGATGCTCACAAATTACCTCTACTGATTTCACCTTGAGCATTTCATCTCATCCAAAGGTGTGGCTTTTCTGAGAGACCAACAGTGCTATACAATCAAATGAATACTTAGGAATACTCAGTTGGTCATTTATCAGCTCATTTAACAGCACTTGTGATTAGTTTTTACTTCTGATGAAGCTGTTGTCTCATAGAAGTTTTCAGAACAAAAAGTAGTAGAACATTTACTGTTCCTTGGAGACTCAGTTCTCCTGAGCCAGCTCTGGAGCACCAGTTGGGAGACCCATATCTGCCTAAAAGCATGAGGCAGACAATTCTTAGTGTGGAGTCAATGCATACTGGGCAAATTCCTGCTTAGAAGCAAGGGCTGAGTGAGCTGTGCAGCACCAAGAGTGCAGCCAGCAGCTCTGGTTCCTTGGGAAAGGCAGAACCCCTCAGCACAGCCAGCTACACAATCCTACTGCGGTCTCACTTCTGAGTGCATGAATTTAGGCAAAAGTACTGAATGCCAGTACAGTGTGGTCCATAGCTGAGGCACAGCAACTTCAGTGCATGAGTACATAAAAATAGTCAATTCCAGAAATAAGTGCATGAAAGCTCACCTAGGAACAGACACCTTCCAGGGGTAAGAAAATACGCAGATACGACAAAAAAAAAAAAAAAAAAAATCCCACCCCAAATCTCACATGGTGGCTGCTCTACAGCAAGTGTGCTGGTTTTGATTGACCTATCCAAAACCAGTGTTTTGTTTCCAAATATCCTTTCTTTGAGGACCTCCTCCCACCACAAGTGACAGAGAGAAACATGACAGAGAAACAGGTTAGCATAGAGACCTGCATTCAACTTAAGCCACTGCTCCAGTGGTTAGGCTCTGAAGCAAATTATATGGTTTTGTTTTCTCATATTCAATAAACATTTTCAACAACCTGTGTAGTTCCAGGACTTTGCAAATGGCTGCAAATGCACTAATAGTAAGCGAGAAATATGAGAAACCCTTTCAGTTGTCTTCCACTACCTTGTGCACAAAAATTAGGAGAAATTAGAGTAACTTTATATCCTGCAGGTGTCTTTTGGAAGCACAGAAAGTTTTCTAAAATTGACTTTACATTGTATCACTGATTGCAAGGCTCTGGATAATAAGTTCTGCTACAGCTTTAATTCATTGACCTGATAAGGCTCATTGGTTGTCACAGAGCTCTGAAGTGCTGCTTCAAGGTGTTTTCTGGGTAGAGATTTCATTTTAGACAGGACAGGATCAAGGATCAAGAAACTCAGGTCAAAGCATTTAAACCACTGAATAATGAAGTCAGAGCAGTAGCATCTTACAGCTGCAATGAATATCATTACTGGCTACAAAAGAAAAATAGTCAGCAAAGAGCTCACTGAGCTGAGTTCTCTGTTGTATTAGGCAATTGGATCAGGCTGTGCTATCATACCTGCCTTTTAGGATGACTAAACTATCCAGCAGCAAGCTTATTGTTTTTGGTCTGGTGCCACTGCTCCAGCACACCACCCTTCTGCTCTGAGGGCTGAGGGTTCACTGTCCTTTGAGACAACAGCTTTTATTTCAAACTAGCCCAGGAGCAGCTCCACATCCAGCGTACCCCTGCTGACATCCTGGCACTCCCTTGCAAGTCTGAGCTCAATGCCTTCCTTCAGAGCTGGTTTCCAACACGTGACCAAGTCATGGCAGAAGTTCCCTGCCTTCTTTGCTGTGATTCATTCTGGGTTTTCTTCTACCTTGAATGTATTTCCATCTCATCAGCTACCCGGTTTTGTTCTCAGGGTCAATAATCTCCCTTGTTGAAAACAGGCTTTTTATTTTGGGGCCATAAATAATACTTGCAGGCCCTTCTTCTTTTCCATATATGTCACCAACAAGGTTTTTTCTCTTTTTTAGCTACAATGGTGTCCAGATCAATGTGATGAAGTAGTTACCACCTTGTCCTGACTTTTTGTGCTGTAGCTTAATTTTCTGGTAAGATTCTTCTGCGTTACTTTAACTCATAGCTCCCGATTTCATTTCAGCGATTTCATAACCCTCCTGAACACACAGCCCTTTGCCTTGAAGGCTTTTTCTGTTGTTCCTAAAATAAAATCCAGATGACTTTCTACCTGTAACTTGAGGACACTGCTAGTATTTAAATGCTTTGGCGTAGCTGACATCTTTTCAAAGCTATTTTGAACTCAAGAGCCTTAATAAAATGGGCACTGCCTTAAGCTTATTAATCATTCCTCTGTTCCCCAGCAGTAATGCCACAGAGCCTCAGCTACTCAGCCCTACAGTAACAGAGCAATCCCAAAGGGTCCTCAAACATCCTTGTTAATCCTCTTAATTTGTTGTTCTTAACCCATGACTAAGGCAGGCACTTGACTCTGTCCTGGCACATCCACCGCAGCACAAGCTGAGGTATTTCCGCAGCACAAAATTCCCTCCTTAGCTCCTCGAAAGTTTCTCTGCCATTTCCACACTGCCCTCCCAGCTCTGCTACTGTCAGCCAGCCCATTTTTTCCTCAGTCAGCTCTTACAATGGCCTCCAAAATATTTTCCTCTTGTCCTAAAATACTTTGCTCCTATCTTTGAGCTGCCAAATCCCCATCTCCCACAGAGGCTGATCTTGCTCCCAGCCATCCCTGTTCACATGCTGCCTTGGCAGAGAGAGCAGGGCAGCCCCATTTCAAAGTCCTTTTCTCAGCCCTCTAGTGCAGGGTTTCCAATTCAATCATACTTATTTACAGACCTATTTTTAGCCTTCTCTTTTAATTCTCCTTAACTTGTAGTTGGTAACAATTTTTAGTGTAGTTTGTACCCAAAAACTGCTTTACCATTCTCACCCTAAGCAGTCTGAGTCCAGAAGTGTCCATTTCAGCCATGCTTTGCCATCGTGCTTGCATCCCATTATAAGCCTTTTCTGTTTCTCCCGATTTGTGCAGGTCCTTCGATTTTGAAATTGCAACTACATCCTTTATTCCACCGTGGTTTTTGTCATCCTAGATATCCACCCTCAGGTTCTGCCCTGGAAACTCCCATTTCTCCACTTTTCCCCAAGTTCCTGTCTCTAGCACAATTGGCATTTCAGTGCTGGCTCATTAATCACACCCATTCTCTTGTCAGTCTTTGGGACCACACTTTTATCAGCTGCATCCCTTATCCTGCTACAGCTCTCACTAGTTTTATCAGCTTATTCCTTGCTGTCTACCATGCTATCCCTTATTTCTGCTATTATCCTTTTTTTTCCATTTGCTCATGTATTGAAAAAAAAAAACAAACTGGAAGGCATTAATGTTTCATGCACAACTAATATAGAAGTCCCCTCTTACATCATCTATGCTGATTGCTGCACTCAGGAGGTTAAATATGGGCTTCAGGTGGTAATAAAAGTAATACATGATTCAAAAATTCATCAGTGCTTTGCTGCTATTTTACATGCTCCTCTCTTAAACAGGTGTCCTAATTAGAATAAATTAAGTCTACTTATTTTTTTTAAATAATAAAGTGTATTTTTGACAGTAATAATAAAACTACTTGCTACATTTCTGTGACTCATTTTAAGCATAGACTTTACAGCCACTGCCAGGACCAATGTTAATTGTGCTTTGCACTATATCTTGAACTCTTCTTGAAGCAGTGTGTTTAAGTAGGCTAGAATTTCTTTTTAGCTTCCCTTCTAGCTTCAAAAAAATTTAATTAATTCATCTAAAAGAGACAACAAGGTGCGTGTAACTTTCTTTTCTCATGCTTTTTGAACGAGATGGTTAAATTTCCTTTCCTTCCACCACAAAATACATACAAGTGTATCTCTTTTCTACCTTGTCTCAAAACCAGAAGCTGTTACACATCTGCAGTAGAGCAAAAGTGATGTGAGATGGACCCAGAGGTCAAGATCCAAGAGGCCATGTAGGCTGCGTAACAGCAGTGGAGAGCCTGATGGTTTGCTATTCAAGTCATGATCAAACCAATTGTTAACCAAAAAAAAAAAAAAAAAAAAAAAAAAAAAAAAAAAAAAAGAGCATTTCATAGGAAATTGGTATCTGTAGATTGAGCAGAGCTGTAAAACACAATTTCAGAAATTTCATAGCGCAAAACTGCTGAGGAAATGCCCCATGATTTTTGAAGCTCTTGGTGAGATTTCTAAGTTCACATGAACATTGAAAGAAAAACTGGAACATTAAATATTCATCCTCAGAGACTCTTTCAGCTGAAAAAAGGTTTCTCTGTGCCTATTACTACTGTATTTAGAGATAAGCAGTGGACACAAAAACATGCCCATAAACCTTACCTTTCACTGATTTTGAGATTTCTGGAAGCTTATGCTGTGATGACATTTCCTTCCTTTGAGGACCACAGTCAGAACTAACAAAAGACAAAGAGAATACAGTCACTTTTCTCAAACCAGTTTTTCTTTTTGAATTCTCCCACTTTTCCAGGTGTGTTTCCTTTGAGCTAATGCAGGTGACCTGCTGACACCCCTTATTCTTCATGCTACTGGAAATTGCCAGTTGATAAAATCACCAAGCCAAGAAGATGAAGTAGGGACCCATTTTGCATGAGCACAGAGTGTTTTACCTCCCAAAGCCAAACAAATCATTATTTTCTCACAGGTTTTGTCGTTAATCCAAGATACTTACAGAAATGTGGAGTGTAGGGACCACGGTGAGAGCATAACCAACACCAAAGAAGACTTCAAGCATCTGCAGCCCTTTATCATTCTACAGTGCAACCTTTTATACCCTTCATCTTACATGCCTTACACCTGTGTGCCCTCTGTTCCCTTTTTGGTCAGTGCACCTGGGCACTCCATGGCTCATTGCTGTCAGTGCTGCTCACCTGCCCTGCACAGCTGTGCCCACTGGGGATGAGGCTCGGCCCAGCCCCATCCCAATCACCACAAACTGTGTGCCTACAACAGTAGAGACCAGTGAAAAAGCAAGTTTTTGGACAAAGACTTAAAAAGAAATGTTGCAAAGGTGTCAGATGCATTACTTGGCCAGATTAGACATTTTTCATCTAAATTATTTTTCAAAGGTAAACTGGCTTTTGCCTGAATTCAGTGAGCAGAGCTGCAGAAATGTTTGATACCAGTATGAAATTCATCAGTGGTTAATTACTTGGTAAAAATATGGAAGGGCTTCCTGGTTTATCCAAGAAATACTGTCTGCAGGTATGAAGAAAAAAGAATTTTCTTTTTCCATTCTAACAACTAGAAAAACCTGTGAAAGGTTAGAGATATTTCATCTTTATTTTGTATATATCCAAGCAAGCTGAACAAAATTATTTATGTAGGAGAGAAACTGGTTTTGTCCTAGGATGGTATCCCAAAAGACATTTTAATATAAAAAGGAATACATTTGGTATATCAACTGATTTTATTCCTTTTTGTAAAGATGATGTGGGTATTGCCAGGAGTCTATACCCCATTAAAAATAGCAGCAAAAGCATTAGTGATTGTCTACATATAACAACATTTTACCATATCAGCCCTTTGCAGAGATTCAAACAAGTATTCATGTAATTGTCTTTTTGCCCTTGTGTCAGAAATAGTCAAAATTTTGCTCAGCCTTTCCCAGCTCTTATTTTAATGCATTGTGCAGCTTCTCCAGGAACAGAATCGTAGTTCAGCCTGACAGTGTGAACAGTGAATCGTAGTTCAGTTCACACTGCAGGAAGGCTCCTGTGCCAGGGCTGCTTCATCCACCATGCAGCATTTTCCTCCCTGAAGACCTCATATCTGTGAGCACCAATTGGATAGATAAACTCCTTACCATGGCCACGGCAGAACTTACAAATGCCTGACAAGGACAGACTCCCTGCCACAGCACACACACCCCCAGCCTGCCACAGCTGCCCTGTCACCAGGGAAATCTTTGGTGCAGGGAGCCTGACACTTCCCCAGGAAAGACAGATTTGGTTTAATGTCATCCATGTTTTACATGTGAAGCAGTAATGTTTGATTTATACCACAAAATGTCCTGCAAGTGACAACAGAAGAGTGAAGCAGCTTTCATTGGCACAGTGCTGAGAGAGTGTGGAAGCCAGCCACAGGCTGCTTTCTACCAGCAAGAGGAAATATCTGAAAGGAAATGCAAGTAAGCATGGATCCTTTAATAGGAAAGAATTTCATTCAGGATCTATGGCTTATCTATTTACACCAGAGTGTGTATTTCATAAACCAGCTTGCTGCTTTGTGACCAATTACTCTGGGATTTTTATTAGTACTGCAAGAGGAAAATATTTTAGAATTGAATTATACTCATCTCTTTCAGGAAACATTTTTATTTAGAAATATATCTTAGCCTTTTCTACAGGTATTAGTTATAAAACAAAAATATTTTATGTACCTATTTAGGTGTGGATCAATAAAACTTATTTCCATGGCCATTGTGTTGATGCAGTAGTGACTGCTGAATTTGCCTCACTCTGTCTGCAATCCTTAACACTTAATTCAGAAAGCTCCATGCTGCTGTAAACTCTAATGCTACAAGTTTGGGATTTAAGTGGACATAGAAAACAAAGTGAACCCAACACACAGAAAGCTATATTCTGAATGCAGGGTTTGTTTGATTTAAAATTAAATTATCAAATAAAAAAAAAAAAAAAAGAGCACAGCATCTTCTCTTAAATGCTCTATTTAGAAAAGGCATTTCTCAAGCTGCTTTGTATCATGTTGGCCTCATCATTAGTAACCATTCTGAATCATTCCATAAAACAGAACATAAAATAAATTTGGTGTGGATGACAGGAATTTTTAATTCATTGAACTCTGCTTTACAAATTCACTTATCAGTTCAAACTAGCAGCAGAGTGGGTACTGATACCACGCCTGGCCCGTGGCTTCAGAAGCTGCAGGGAAAAGTGTGAGTTGGGAGATTTGTCAAGCCCCATGGAAATGCTCATCTGTTTCCTATTGTGGGAACGCAACTTGAGGATCAAAATCTGTGAAGATTAGAACCTTGATAAATGAATGTCCAGTGAGCCACAAATGGAGCTCCCAGAACGGAGAAACATCAGAGTTAAGTTTGCACAAAATTAACGCTGCCCTCTGGGGAGGTCCACAATAGTTTGGCCTTTAATTAGTCCCAATAATCAATATTTGGGACTTCCATGGGACTCTACAACTGATCTAGCAGCCTCCAATGGAGGAATGAGCTGTTCAGCAGACTGCTGGCATCATTTTCAGCTGTATTCAGCCCCACCTCCTCCTCACTCCTGCAGACTCCTGCCGTGCCATTCCGGTGGCTCACGCTGACACAGGCTGGGACAAGGGAGTGCCCCTGCAGTCACAGCCACCACCCCAGACTGAACAGGACACTGTCACTCATGTACCTCCATAAAAACACTTGTGTTTCCTTTCTGAGGATGATACTGGAGCCCTGCCCCTTTGACCAAGAGATACAAAAAACAAGTGGAAAAACTGGGAAAATATTGACTTTCTGACTGCGGTGGTTTTGGTTTGTGACTGATGATGTTTTGCAAGAGCTTCCTTTTCTCATTTCTTTTAAAAGCAGTAAACAAAGAAATACTACATGTAAACTGTGACAAAAATCAAGAAACCTGCTCAGGTGGAACTATTTGCTTAACACCACACAGAAATCTACTTCCTCCAACCCTACCCCTTCCTCCTCAAAGAGCTATACCCATGTCCTACTCCCAGGGAAAGGCAGCAATGTCACTAAAAAATTAATTTAAATATCACCTTTATAATGGAAGCTCATAGCTTACTTTACCTGTAGCTCTCACATACATCAGTACAGCTCTGTTTAAAGGAAAGAAAAGTTAAATCTTTGAAAAATTCATACATTGCAGTGGTGATGAAGCAGATGCCACACCCAGTGTGCTGTAAATTTTAGTTAAGTAATAAAGGTGAATGATACTTAAAAAAAAAAAAAGACACCAATACTAGCATCAGCAAAGAAAAAAACAACAGAAAAACCCCTGCAGCATCTCATCTTTCTTGAAAATGACTGTGCTAATAAAGGACGCTGAGAGAATTAAATAAGAGGAAATAGAACACTCAAGTCAGAAACATTTCTAGATATTCACTGATATGTTTGAAAAGTTTCCAGAAGATGCCACTGACTGTTGGAGCAGGAAAAATCTATTTGCATGTTTCTAGTGCAGAGGCAGTCATGTTCATGGCAGATGTTTGTCAGTCACACTTTACATGCCCAAAAAAAGATATATTGCCCAATTACACAAAAAAAAAAAAATGCATTTAGGGCAACTCTTGGTCACATCTGGCTAAGAGCAGCTGTGTTGGAACAAAGGTAGACAAATTCCCCTGTTACGTAAGAAGCATCAACCTCCCATGAAACGCTAAGATGGAAAATTTATTAAATTAATTGTGGTTTGGTTTCCTCTCTCTTCTCCTTGGAAAGATATTGATTCACTTATCAAGAAAGAATTGTCTTCAGGTTGGTTCAGGAATTTTTTTTCTTCCTGATTTAGCCTAATGTAAGATGTAAGGACTGGATTATTAAAGGAAAATGGATATTTCAGTTGCCTACAAAGGTGACAAATGACAGAAAAAAGAAACAAAGGTATGAAGCTAAAACTGGACAGACAAAGCAGCCAGGTTAAAAATGAATGTGATCATTACATTTCCTAAAAAAATTCAGAAAATAAATTTTAGTTAGTTGCTACTATTAAATTGAGAATGACAAGCAAGTGGTAGAGTTAAAAGGGCAAGTCATAGTCCAATATTTACAAACAGAGACTCTGAGCATTGCACACACCAAGCCTCCATCTCTGCAGCGTGTGAACACAGGGCTCTGGACTCAGGAACACCAGGGCAAGCAAGGGATGCTCGAGGTGTCATGGACTTACCACTCTGTTTACTGAAGCATTCTTTACAGAAGGGCTGCAACAGACAGAAGTTTTATTACAAAGCATGAAGCTCTGGCAGCACTGGCTGCTTGGACTAAATCAACCTCTCCACCTTTGACAGCCAAAGGATGAGAAAGAATTGAAAGCTTCTACCCCAACTCCTCTCTTGGGCTTGTATATGAAAAATCCAGGAGTGGAGGAAGAATAGGGGTGATTTTTTCCATCTCCCAGCTGCCTAGTATCACTGAATTCCTCCTATCCCATTTAGGAGAGGAATAGGATAGTTGTCTTCATGTAATTGGTCTAATTGCAGAAGGTCCCCACCTCAAATGTAAAGTGGCTGTAAAACAGGTCACACCTTTGTATATTCTGAAGATTTAGATTGGAAAAGAGTGCAAAAAATCAATTTCTCTAGCTAGAAGTCTGACAGCAGTTGAGGGGGTCAAAAGACTGGTCAGAGAGGGTTGAGGGAGTGCCTCAAGGATTGCTTTAATTGACAGGTGTATTGGGTTATGAAAATGCACAATTGCTTTTACTGACACACAGTTGTCTCTTCTCGCTGTAAAGAGCTCCTTAAAAAGAGGCTGAATGCAACAGATGAACTTGTTAGTATTTCTTAATTAAATGCCTGCAGTCACTTCATTTATCCCATTTAAAACTTTAGAAACACAAAGGCAAAACATAAAACTGATGGACAAGGCTAAGTCAGAGGACTGAAATCATAAAGTACAACAGAAACCAAGACTTCAACCTTTACTGCTTAAGAGCTGCTTCAGGTTGTGGCCAGAAACAAGAAACCAGAGTGCCCTCTAACAGAGTCAGGGATTTCAAAAAGTCCCCACAAAATGCTTCCTTTC
Source organism: Anomalospiza imberbis (assembly GCF_031753505.1). Taxonomy (NCBI): domain Eukaryota; kingdom Metazoa; phylum Chordata; class Aves; order Passeriformes; family Viduidae; genus Anomalospiza; species Anomalospiza imberbis. The sequence goes on along the minus strand of NC_089688.1, from coordinate 7,657,025 downwards.
TTCCTCAAACTTGCCATCAGCTGCTTCCTTCCTCCTACACTCATCTGCAAGTCTCATCCCCTAAGTACAAAGACAAGAACAGAAATCTGTGCTTGTATTTTGCCTTTGGCTGGAATGAGAAAAACTTTTGATAGCAGAAACATCCTAATTTTTAATCATTATAATTTGTAATTATTATGGCCACATGCTAATGTATCCCTAAACATCCAAATGAAAGAGAAATGATTTGAAATAGACTGGAAGGCAGATGCCACCAGCCTAGCAGGTCAATGAAATCAGCTAGTAATTAAAGTTTTCTAAAGAACTCATTCTTTCTGATTTCTTTTCAGCAACTTGAAAAGACAACACAGAGGGGGTCCTTCCCTTAAATGCAATGACATTCATCAAATCCATTTGTAAATATTAATTCAGATAAAACAACACATAAGATATAAAATGTAATTAAGTTCTGTATAGATTTCACTTTCACGGAAGACTAAGAACAGCAAGGAAGAAATGATGTTATTCTGTTTCTAGAGCTCATAGGAACCACTAATGATTTCAAAAGCCCACGACTCATCAGCTGCAATTAAAACAATTGCAATGACAGTGACCTCAGCAGAAGACAAAATCTAATTGCATAGGCAGCAAACAATACAGAGAGATGAAACTGGAATAGAGATGTTACTGATTCATGGGATGCCTAAAAGAATAATTCTCCTGCTAGTGTATTTGTGAGTACTTCCTAACACGGAGGTACAGCAGGAATGGCTGTCCAATGCACTGCACATCTCTGGCCAGAAAACATCAACTCCAATGCACTGCACATCTCTGGTGGAGGATTTGACTTCTGCTTTGGAAAAAGACATCAGTGTAGACTGTTACTGGGGGGAAAGTAACACTGCCCAGAAGCACAGACCCTGCCAGCAGGTGAGCCATGTGCTGCACACTGCCAGCCTTGGGGTTTGGAACATCTCACATGTATTTGTTTATCTACTTATTATTTTTAGTAATAATGAGCAAGGACGTGCTAGCTTCAACAGAACACCTTCCAGAAAAAAAAAAACAAAAACAAAACAGCTGGAAAAAGCAGCTTTGTATAATTTTCTTAATTGTAGCTCTGATGGGCAGCTACTTTGATTAACTGGCAAGATGAGCAAAAGTTTCAATATTAAAGAACAGCAGGATTTAAAAAAAAAGTTTGTATGTCACTATCTGGCCATTATTCTCAGCTAAACCTCCTTTCCCATTTTCTCCCTCAAAATCTTTGCTCTCAATATCATCATCTTGTGTAGGTTCATTGTCCTCTCCTCTCCTCACTTGCTGACTACTCACAGAACAGATTTTGATACTCTTAAACATTATTTTTTTCACAGGTTGGACAAGTTATCTGCATTTGCATTGTTCTTCTTTCCTCCTTCAGGCTCATGCTGGTAGCTTCTTTTCTCAGAGCCCTGAGAGCATCCTTGCTGCCTTCCCCAATGGCATGTTTAGACCACATGGGCATTTTCTCTTTTCCAGCTAGGCCTCCAATGAAAATGACTGCCTCTAATACACACTAAGGGCAGAAAAGCCATACAAAATGGCTACATCCCATTTAGGATGTTACTTATGAACACAAAAAAAAAAAAATCACCCAGTTAAATAACTTTGTGCCCAAAAGAGCTTGGAAAAATGCCTTCTAAAAGTCACTGTCCCTTGTATCTGGCTGCTAAGCTGCCAGCATAATCATCCCCTCAGCAATCTCATTTAAAACGAGCCATGTTTGCAAAACCCTACTGTTTCAGCAAACTTGACTTATCCAACCAGAGCAAGTCAGCTGGCAGAGCTTGTCCTCCTTTGGGATGCAGTATTGGGCAGCTCACAACTCAGAGAGGACCTATGACCCAAAACCTGCTCTCCCTGATCCTCTCCTTTGTCCTTCAGCAGGAAGACTTGAGCCCAGCTGAGCCAACCTGTTTGCAGATAAACCTGACTTGACCAAACATTCTCTTCATTCCATGTCTCCAATCCTATTTTCTTGCCATGATTTTGTAAGTGCCAGAGTGCACTGGCTTGTACTGGAAGTGAAACTAGTAGGCACATTCAAAGCATAGAGAATCTCTAATGTCCAGGTTTTTTATTTTTGTTTTGGTCTCCTTCTCTGTTAAATTTGATACTTGTCTTTCTAGTTTGGCCTGAATAATCTTTACTGTTGGTGGTAACCAAGGAAAGGAAAAAATCCTTAAGCCCCTAAGCTTGTTTTAAAGATTCTAGACATGAAATTAGGAAAGAAATAAAATCTAATAGTCATACATTATGGACATCTGACATGAAAAATACTGAGAGATAAACAATTTTCTGAGCACAGAACTAGACAATAAATCACAAGTAATACAAAGACTTCACCAAAAGAAATTCTGGGAAAGAAACAATGTATTTCTCCCTGTTGATATTTCTTGTGGTTTGGACCTTTCTTTGAAATCCGGTTGCTACCTCATGAAAGGTTTCTTTCCTGACACCTTTCTAAATAATCTAATAGTTGGATGTCTAAAGGGGTATTTTGAAAAGATGCTTCTAAATTCCTTACTCTCTAAAGGTTTTAAAATCTCAAACTAGACCAGAGAAACAGAAAGCTTCTCTGGCACTTATAAACAATATTTTTCAACCAGGCCAAACTTTCTGTAAGCAGAAACAGAGCTGATGAGTCAAACACCCATGAGATTCCCAATGGTCTTTGTTCTCCTAGTCTGTTTTATACAGCAGATGTACAGATACTGGAGTGATGAGTGGCAAAAAAAATCCTAAAAGAGATAATCCCACCGTTCCTCCATACCTCAAGGCAGCTATGAAAAGCCACAACTAACACCTACTTCCAGGAATACTTTCTTGTTTACAGATAAGCCCTGCAGTCTATCAGCAGGAAGACAATCCCATTTTCAGGCTCATGTTCTATTCATCAGCAGCAAAGGAAAAGGAAATAAAAAAATCTTACAGTTAGGTTTGTCTTTACAAACCTAGGACTCCATTTGGGACACATGTCCCAGTTCCTAACCAGAACTGGTGCTCTGGCTAAAGCTGAGAAGGGAGCTGAGGGAATGAAAAAGGGGATTGCACAAGAAGAGGAGGGGTATAATTGTGTCCATCTCCTGCCAGATGCTGTGCCAGAATCTGGCACTCTGCTGCTCAAGTTTAAAATTCTCCCTGCTTGGCGCTTGATGACACATCCTGGATATCCAGCATACAAAACCATGAAAAAGTTCTGTTAGATTATAATGGTTACAAGGGAAAAACAAGAAAGCTCGTGGCACACACACAGGAAGGCCATGAATTGTTTACCATGTTTTGATAAAGAAAGAAAAAAAAAAAAAAAAACTAAAGCAGAAAGGCTCAGCTTCTTTGAAGCTGGCCATTTTGTTAGCCCTTGCCTCTAGCTGTATTTCCTAGTCAGGAATGACAACAGAAACTTTAGATAGTATTTATGTACTTACTTGCAGGAAAAGCCTCCACAGTTATTTGTATAATGAAAGAGATGTTGCCTTTAGATCCAATTAGATAAATTTATCCTGTGAATGAATGGAGCTTCTAAATGCACAATAAAAACAAAAAGGCTGATTATGGTGGTAGTATTTTAATTCACAAAGGGAAGAATCAAACAAGGTTCCTGACAAGAAAGAAATTATATGTTTATTGACTTTGGATTATAAAACACACACACTTTTTTTTTTTTAAACCTATGGAATCATCTTCCATCTTTAAGAATTAATTGTGAATTTTGGAGCACCTTGAGAAGAAAATGCAGTAAAGATTTTCTTCAATTATGGTTTTATCTAAAATGTTCCTATTTATTTGAGTTGGCTTCAGATCAGGGTCTTAACTGGGAAAGACAGTGCTGTGGACTGTGAGATGGAGGAGAACTGTGCTCAGGGTAGATAAAGAAAGGTGGTACAGGACTATTGAAATCTGCTGGCTTCTCCTTCTTCACTGAGGTGGATTTATGCAGCTTCCTGTGTCAGGACAGGGTGTCTGTCACACAGCCAGCACGAGTGCCAGCGTCAACGCTCCCCAGAAGGAGCAGCTTCACTGCACAGCAGGACAGCATCCTCAAGAGCTTGTGCTGTCCCCGGTGTCTGTACATTCCCCGAGTGGCTGCCACCCTGCTGACCTGGGGTTCCCTGTCCTTTGGCCCAGGGGACCAGCACTCCCTGTAGTAGCTGAAGGGTTTCTAAATAGTGCAAAAATCCCCTGGCTCGCTGTGACCCCAGTGCAGGACCCAGCTGGAAATCACCTGATATGACCAAGACACAGCCAGGCTCTCCTTAGTCTAGTCCAGCAAGACAGCAGCTCTTCCTAGCTCCTAATTAACCTCATTTGATGGCTGACACTGAAGCAGGGGAGATGAGTTGTCTCTGGAGGGGAATTTGGGAGCAGATGAGCAGTTTTCTAGCACTAGGTGAGGTGATTGCTGCCCCAGCCCCCAGCTTAAATTCAGATCCCTCATTCTTGCTACGGCTATCATCCTCTGCAACACTGTCACACATTTTTGCTGCAGATGCCTCCTCCCTTCCCTCCTCCTCCTCCTCTTTTTGAGAGAAGCTGCAGTGGTGTCCTAGAGTTCAAACAACCTGCAGTGCCCTGGACACATCTTTCCAAAACCAACATTTACAATTCATCAGTTTGCCCTGCTCTAGCAGTACACCTAATTTGAACCAAAGCTGCCTTGCTCAAAACATCCATCAGCTCAGCACTGTATAAAAGAGGAGAAAAAGAAAACCTTCCTCCTGATACAGCAGGTAGAAAGTAGGCAAAGGATGAGAGCAGTGAACACAGCACTAGCATATTAAAACTCACAAAAGAGCAGACCTAGATGGCCCTACTGTAGAGGCAATGCTGGTACAGGAAAGTTTTAGTTTTCCCAAGGCAGACACATTAAATATGACAAGGAATATTGGTTTTTCTATTTGACTTCAGAACAGCAAGAAACATATTCTGAATGCAAGCCAAGTGTCTGGCACAATAGAACAGCTGGCTAAATTATTTTGGCCTACAAAGATTTTACATTAAAAAATCTACTTCAATTGAGGAAAATTTCCTATCAGCAAAGAAAATTTTGTATGCAGCTAACATTTCCAGGGCTCATTTCACATCTGTGCCCTGGTTCATGTTATGATGACACTGGCATTAGCCAGAAAGGGAACACAAAAGGCTGAGCCAGTGCCCTGCTGGTGCTCCTTCAAGCATTTTGGCACAGAAAGGCTGATGCCAGCCACATTCCAGCACCACTTGCTGTGGACCACCACTGGGGCAGAGCTAAAAGCTCACATCCAGCAGAATCCTTAAGATAGCTCTCATTTACAGCACAAGAGTGACTTTTCCCCAGGAGACAGCCTGCCCAGGCCCAGGTAACCATGGGGGAACATCTCCTTCCCTTCGAGGGCAGGGTATGTCTGCACCCCTGCTTTAGCAGATAGAAGATCTAATCTACAGTTAATGATGATGTGAGATTTTTCTTCTTTTTCCTCTGCAGCATCTCTAGATGGTCACCCAGTGTTACACAGCCTATGCATCCTGTCCTTTGTGTCACTACCTTGGCCCTTCAAATCCTCCTTTCAGTGACTAGTGTGAGTTGTATAGCACATTCTGTAGTTGAAAACCTCACAGATATGGCCTCATTAATCTGCATAGCTCACATTTCAGGGTAAATCATTACTATTATCCTCATTTGAGAACCCAAGAACATAAAATTCGCAGAAATAGTGAGACAGGTCACAGAGCAAGTCATTGTCTGAGGAGAGACCACCACACTGGTATTCCTCCCCCAGTCCCCATGCTCACATGGATAGATGAGACACAAAGCAGCCTGAGCACACGTGTGGCTCTGCACAGGAGCCCTGCTCTGGAGCCACTGGGGGACATGAAATGTGCATTTATTTGCATTACTTCTCCCACCTGACTCAGCAGCATTGCAAGTTCAGGCAGAAAATTACATTTTAAGAAATGAGCACATGTGGCATTTTCACTGACTCAGAGCGCCAAAATTACTCCATCAATTCACTTCGTATTTGGCAAGTGAGATAAAGGTTTTCATTCCCCTAAACAGCCTCCCAACTGCCTCCCAACACCCCTGCAGTTATTTCATCCTAAGAGTCTGGCTACTATCAGAGCTAAAAACTCTCTTTGGAAACCTACAACATTCTTAGCACACTTCAAATCCCACCCACTCAGCCGTAGCCTTGGCTGTGGACACAACCCTGCGTTGGTATCACACACACATATTCCCTGTCAGCATTTCCAACCAAAAAAGGACCCACAATGCAACAAGCAATAAAAATACTCTCTGATTACTTTTCAGGTTTTCTGTTTGCTTACATAACCACAGTTATTGTTTCCATAGCTTTTCCCAGAAATATTTAATGTAATGTTAAATAATTATGAGAAAATATTATTAGTAGAAATTCATAATGATATTATGACTAACTGGAAATATTTGTCAAAGCAGTTGCCTTAAGAAAAAGAAAGAAAAACAATCTGTTACAACTACAGCATTTCAAAATGTTTGCTTTCTTAGCATTTTATTATAAAAGCCAGATAAAGAAATTAATTTAGTGTCTTTTTTTAATTAAACATTTCCTTTGGAGTGATTTTTAAACAGAAGTTTATTTATTATACTAAGAAAAGCTGCAAATATTTAATAGAAAATGCATGTCCTAGATGATGAAACATTTTCAGTCCATTGTTTCATATTTGGATAATTCAAGAAAATAATTAATGCAGATGAACTCAGCACATGAAATGTAAATGAAAAGTGGGTTTAAGAATAGGTGGAAAATATTCCCAAGAATGGATGAAATGACCTAATGAAAGCCAGAAAACGAGCCATTAAGCCCCTAGTCTCTCCCACTGTATCTTTTTAGATTTGAGGGAATGTGCAGGACTTCCCTGATGGGTAGTGAAACCTTTCTAGGATCTTTATTGCTCTGGCTGACGCCTGAGAAATTCTGACTGAAATTCCCTGCTCAGGGTATCCTTTGCCTTTTTCCCCATTCCGAGACAACTGGTTCCTCGTGCTCCACACATCACACCAAGAGACCTGGCCTGAGCTCGAGGCTGCTGAGTCAGGTGTGTCATTCATTACTGTGTCATCACTGTGTGCCACGAGAAATAACCCAGCGGGGCTGGCCTCAAGGCTTTGAGGTCAAGGTAGGCAAGGTAGATAAGGCAGGCAAAACAGAACATAATCCGAGCTCAGGTTCAGTCCCCAGGCTGAGGTTTGATGGCATGTTTATTCAAGCAGCTGGAATAGCAAGCAGATGCATAGAAGGCAGGATTTGCCATTTATTGTAGCTGTCATTTCACACTAGCACAGTCCTGAGCACAGAACACTGTACAAGCCTCTCAAGCCAAAGCTGGCCTCACATCTCAGTTCCCATGGATGATGTAAGAAGTGTGCACTGCCTCAAACATCTGACACATTTGCTTAAAAGGGTTGACCCAGACCAAGAAATGCATTCAGTGGAAATTGTTTCTTTGCTTGCCCTGGGTTTGATCCATCCTCTGTTTGTTTTCCCCATCTCTTTGTCTGCTACAGATGTAGCAGACTTCGAGTCGTCTTTTTCAACCTGCTCCATTTTTCATGCTTTTGAGAAAAAGACATAGTGATAACAGGTTTTCCTTTTCCCTTCTGCAAGGCTTTAAGAGAATCTGCTACCCAAGGGTTAAACACACTGTCCTTTGGTGCTGTTATGGGAGCAGGTCTGACTTCTGCAATGAGCATTAACCAAGAGCTGCAGTGTTACTCTCATTACCCATTCATGAGTTGAGGTAACTGATGGAAGAATACCAGTTTCTCTTTCTATAAAGCAGATAAAAGCCACACAGGCATGGTCTCAGACACTCCTTCTCCACAGGCTCTGGCCTGGCACAGCTGCCAGCTGAGCATTGCTTGGACAGCCAGGCAAGCAAGGGGGCAACTCAGCTGAAGAGGAAAGGAGGTGAAAGTGCAGAAGATTTAGAAAGAAGCCAAGAAAGAAAATAAAGCAAAGAAGAGTCCCCCTTCCCCTCTATCCCTCACAGCACACCTTGCCAACACAGAGACAGGTCCATCTTCTGGCCCTGGTGCTACCACTGGGGCTGGAGGGACCCTGACTCCCCTACAAAAGGTTCTGGAGTGGAGTTCAGCTTGGAAATGTGCTTTACCTTATCATCTCTCAGCAGACACCTCTTTCAGAAAAATTAGGTGTTTCTTTAACACCCACTAGTGAGCTGTTTTAATTTACTTTCCACATGATTACACTTATTTTCCACTCCAAATCCATATTAAGGAACAAATAAATAAATAAGAAACAACCCCGAGCTGATAAACCCCTTCATTTCTCCTACTTCCCCATTTCTTTTTCTGCTGGTATTTCACACCATTGTCCATGGTGTGTTTTCAAATGCTACAAGCAAGAGCTGGTTTGAAAAACAAGGAAGTTGTACAGTTGGAAAGCTGAAGCGCAATTGGCATACCAATAAATGCCTTGATAGCAACTTCAGTACAACTGCACTGAAGTGTCTTGTTTGCAGAGCTCCTCTCTCTCATTTTTTGAAAAGCCTCGGGCCCTGCACAGAGGGTGAACCAGGAGTGGCCCCCAGTGTTACAAAACAGGTGGTTAAAAGGGCAAAGACTGTGCAAAGCAATCACTGATGTGGGAGATACCTTGACTGGTATTCCGGACTGTGACTGTGTCTAATCCTCTTAAAACAGGGTAAATATCACCTGCCAAATGAGTGTTAAATACTGTGCTCCCGAGGGATTATCCCTACTGACTCCTTTCCTCTTTTGTTGGATCAGAGAAATGGCATCAGGAAGGAAAAATCAAAAGTTATCTCATCACGCCATGATGAATGTAGTGGGGAAGAGTTATGTCTACATTTCCAAAAGTTGTGGTTTTATTATACAAGCACAGAAATCTCTGTGAAATATCTTAATTGCAGACACTCGAGCCTGTGCCTCTGCCAGCTCATATCCTGGTTTTGCTGCTCTTGGCCAGGACAAGAGAGGAGCTGTTCTTGCCATCCACAGTTCATCCTAGGGGTAAGAGCTCCCCACCACACTGCTTTGGGAGCTCCAGGCAGCACAGAAACTGCAGCCACTTTTCTGTACATCTTCTGAAGCACAGCCCATACCAGATGTCCACACCACCCCAGCAGCTTGTTCCCTGTCACACAGCTCAGCCTCTCAGAAAAATCACATCTGCTCTGGGTCAAGCAACATTGAGGTTACCAGGGGATGCTCTAACATTATGTCCTCTCTCTACAGCCAGGTAAATACAACAAAGGAATAAACCAGCTCTTTTTATTTCTTCAAAATTTTGCTTGGTATGCTGCAGCTTTGATGGCAGTGACAAATACATGAACTCTAACCAGGCATTCTCAGAGAGAAAACTAAGAAAACTAGAGAGAAAGCAATGGCATTCTTTTATTTTTTTTTTTCTTGGAAGGAAAGAACCAAGTCTCAAAGTTTGGACCCATCCCTTACTGTAATCCAAGCCATCCATAAATCCCTGGTCATGTGTTCCTGTTGTCCAAACATTACCAGGTCATCAAGTAGAGCAGGTATGAGGAAATGGACCACTCCCCAGAATGTTTAGTATAGAGGAGTGTTGCAAGGAGTTGAAAATTTAGCACTGGTGTTTTTGAGTAATGTTATTTTCTTAAACAAAGGAGAATGAGTGGAGAGGACTTATTCTATTGAAGGAAGAAAAGAAAAAAAAAAACTGACTGAAAAGTATTGTATTCTGTGGGAGACAAAAAAATAGGTTTTTACTCTATGTGAGGTTGAAGTAGAGAAGGATTTAAACTGACCTGCAAATTTCCTGTTTTATGACTGTATTTTTTAATTCTAACTTTAAATATTCCAACTTTTCTTTAAAAAGTAGCATTTCAGGAAAAAATATCTTCAAGAAAGACCTTGAAACCATAGGCAATTTGATCAAGCCTACAAGGATAAAGCCTAGGGCTTGAACTAGCTGAAGTGTTTAAAGGTGTTCCCATACCCTGCTGACCTCCCTCCTCCTTGGCTGACCTCCTGCACACCTGAAGAAAAGCAGCAGAAGCAAATGTGTGCAAACATCTCAGCCATTCCCCCTCACAGGCTCTTTTACCAGTGTGATCTCACCTCTCTGGCCTAATTGGCCTGAAGAGTCAATGACAACATGTTTGGGATTCTGCAGGAGCTGCTGCAGTCCTTGCTGAGGTGCTGCATATGCTCCTCTCTGCTGACCCTGCTACAGACCTGGCAACTTCTCCCCACAGGGCAGGGAGGACACAGGGCTCGGAACAGACGGAGCTGCTCCAGCCGCATTCAGCACTCAGGTCCTAGTCTGAGCTCCATGTGCCTGACAGATTGTAACACCAAGAGAAAACACATGGGCTTCATCTGGACGAGGAGTGGGACATTTTGCAGAACGAAATTGTCTTTTGCCTTTTCACAGATCTGCTGAGCTTGGCAACCAGTTGTGCACTGACTCTTAATTGTTATTTGCTGGGAAGAGAGAGAATCCTAGAGTATGACTGGAGTCTCTGAGCTCCTCCACTCCAAACACTGCCCTTGCAGTGGTTTATTGCACTGACAGGACAAAGGAAGTACATTTGGAGGCCGAGTGGACAAACCCTCACTGTCCACTAGAAATGGCAAATTCCTCCCTGACCCAGCACACAGCCCTCTACTCTCCCTGCTGGAGCAGGTTCTGCTCAGGCATTCAAGGAGGCAGAAGGCAAATGAGAGCATCTCTGCAGCCCATGGGGGCTCCGCTGGGAGAGCACAGCAGGAGGGAGAGCTGGGATGCTCTGCAGGGCAGAAAGCCAGTCTGACTCTGTGACACAGGGCAGGAAAAACTTAGGGGCTGCCCTGGGTAGTTTTACTGGCTTTTCTAGAAGGAAATTTATGTAACCTGTACAGCTTTCTCAAGGGTCAGAAATGCTGCTTAAATGACTTAGTGATTGCTTGGCTAAGGGCTAAAACTCCAAGCTTTTCTTGGAAGAACTGGCTCCTGTCTGGATGCAACACTGAAGTACACACATTGATATTGAGCAACTGCTGGACAGATGCAGTGAATAGAACTCTCCTTTCCACAGTTTATCTGCAAAGAAGGTGTTTCCTCCCTTTTAAATCCAGGGGTGTCTTTCAGTTCCTTGGGGTTTAACAGGTTTACCTCTGTTAGCATTAGATCAATCTTTTTCTTTACAATAGACTTTTCAACAGTAACTCTATCTTTCTTAAGTTAAGGCTCAGAAAAATTGACAGATCAAGAGATACTGTTCTGGGCAAATGCTGAAACCAAAAAAAAAAAAAAAAAGGGCAGAAAATCTGTACCTGTATCCAGAACTAATTAGATCTGAGGAAATTATGATTTTTTTCTTTTGCTTTGGTGGATGAACATAAATTTTAAAAAGGTTAGAACAAATGCAAATCACTTTACTTATTTTAATGGTTGAGAGTTTTAATTAAGAAAGACAGAAACCTCTCACTATACTATGATTTTGGTGGTATTCCATTTTCTGAAAGGTTTTGAGGTTTTTTTCTTATTAGACCATCTTTTAAGTGCAATAGTAATGCCCCATTGTAATTGGGAAATAAGTTCGGTGCAAAAATATGGAAATGAGAAGATCCTGCATTTCTGGAAAATAATGCAACTTTGAAAATAGCAAAGTAAATTTTAAAGATGTTTTTGCTTTTGCCTGTTCAATTTGGCCTAAATTCCTGAAGTTGTCACACAGCAGTTTTCCTTAGGTGAGCTGTAGCAGTAGGTTAGTTTCTGTCACTTTGCAAAGCTTTGCGCATGCCTTAAAGTAGTTCAGGGCCCACATTCTAACCTTGTCACAATCCTGACAAATCCTACTCTTTGACCCACTTCAAAATGACTTGTTCATTCCATGCTTTTTCAGCCCCATTACCCATAATCCCCATCCTGTGGAGGAGACACGATGAAAACCTGACCTCTTCTTTTCCAAGTTTTTATTTTTGTGCTGGTTTCTCATTTTTTTATGTTGCTTCTGCTTCTGAGAGATCATTTCCAGAAGTTTTCTGTGTCCCTGCTGATGACAAGGAGTTGTATATCTCCCAGTTTCTGGCCCTGCTTTGCTCTATTCTGGTGTAACTCACATTTCATTATTTGGTTCAATCTGTGGCCTTGCCCCCAGCTTTCACAGCTCATATTTCCAGTCTCATACATGTTCTACTGCACCTCTACTCTTCATTCCCCCAAATTATACCAATACTTTTAAACTTACAAAGGGGAAAACAGCATGCATTATTCTGTAGACAAACAAGGCAGGGGTTCCACATGGCATAAATCCAAGTGCAGGACTTGTAAAACATATCACCAGATTCCCAATAACCAGGGCTTCTGTCCAGAAAGTATTAGCCAAATATAATTTGAAGAGGAGCTGGCAACAAAAATACCCCAGAATTAAAATTCTCAGGGAATCTGCATCTCCAGTGAGGTTCTGGCTTCTTTACAGGGTGCTAAGAGGGTTTCCCTGAGTAGTTCCACATCACTGGATTCATATGGAAGGGAATCATCTCACAGGCTGGTTAGGGGATTATCAAATGCTTCTGTTTTTCCACAAAGAACTATTCCTGGTTTTCACCATGTGAGCTATTTTATATGTAATCTGTTGCATTAATCAAGTCCCAGGTAACTCAAAGCCCTAAGTCAGCCTAACAATCCGATTTCCCTAAAACAAGTGTACATCATCATCCTTTATACAAAATAAGACCTCCATGCCTTGTCTTGCCATTTCAGAGTTTTAGTTTTCTGCAACACAGCCATTTATCAGGCACATAAGTATTCTGTGCTCCCTGCTCTGCTTCTTTCAGGGCTCCAAGGGAACTGCACTTTGTTCCCTTTTTTCCCCTTCTTTTTTAAAAAAAAAATTATTCCTTTTTCTGGAGGAGTGTTAAGGGACCTGAAATCCCCCAAAAAAGGCAAAAAGAGGAAGGAAAAAAAAATATTTTTTCTGGAATTTTTCTTCAAAGGTTTTATGATCACAAAACTATCTGGTTTTATCAAAAGTAACACAGCCTGAGAGTGTTGGGGTTAAGGCCCAGAAGTCCCTGTGGAGGTCAGCTTATCAAAAGGTACAAATATTAGCCTGACACCAAAAGAGGAGAGAGAAAAGGGAAAGAATATCATCACTTGAGAAAATCAAATTGTGACACTCCATCAAGAGACCACAGGTGTTCGAACCTCTTCCTCCAGGTTGTTATTTAAACAAAGCCCCAGACCAAAAAAGCTCTTAATTCAGAGACCTAATTGGCTTTATTCAAGAACACATGAAGAAAAGAAAGCAAAAAAGCAGGGAACAGATTTTTTTGGTATTGCTGCTCTGTTGAAAAGAAAGTGAATCTCCAAGAAAGGGCCAGAAAGACAGAAAGCTCTCCATGGTAAAAATGCAGTCTGAAGTTTATTAGATTATTTCTGAAATACTCTGAATTCACTGAAATTCACTGAAAGGGATGGCTATGGCTGCTGAATTTGAAATTAAAGAGACATCTGGTTGTGATTCACAAGTACCTATGTGCACATCACAGCATTGTTCTGCTTTGTGCACAGCTTGTCTTCTGGGGTGAATCACAAGGCAGACTGCCTTCCTCCAAATCCCAGGAAAGATGAGGAGTGATGTAGCCATGTTACCAGTGGTGGAAAAAGACCTAAATGATTTCCAGGAAGTTTCTCAACAAGTAGATGGTATCCCAAAGATATTACTGGAGTAATTGTTGTTCTAGCTATTAGAAACCTTAATGCTCATAAGAAAAACCCAGATCAAATAAGTCTTGACTGTATCGTGCACCAATCACTCAAACATGCTGAGATGGCCTTTCATGCTCAAGTGCTATTTTTCAGGATGATTTTATTCACTTCATAGCGTTTGGTGTGAAACTTCATACCACAGAGGATTTTTCCAAACAGAATTATTGTCACTTTGGCTTGACAACTTTGAAGCTTTCCTTTAAAAGGAGGAGGAAAGCATTTCATGCAAAGATAAAGGAAATAAAGCACTTCTATTTGAGGCTAAGTGCAAATCAGTGACTATTTGGGTTATTAATAAACATGCTGTCGATTTCCTGCAAACTTCTAGGAGGAACAAGCCTCACATCAGCTTACTTTAAGCTTACTACTCAGCCTTTCTCCTAAATTAAACTGCAGCTATACTTGAACACACTTCTGCTTAGAACACCAGTTATAAGCAGCATTCAGGACTATGGGTATTCATACAGGCCACTGCAACTCTACACAAGAATTCCAGTTCTTTCTCCAGGTTTTAGCAAGTTTCAGATCCATCCAAACCTGAATCCTCACTGAAATTTAGCTCAGACGTTGTAGTCATTTCTTCATGCTATTGACCTAAACTGGTGTACACAAGATTGTCTTTATCCTTGGGCAAATTTGCATGTTTTGAAATCTGTAACAGACCCTGACAAGCCAGTATGGTTTTGGCCCAGTACTATTAGAATAAGAAATAAAAAATGCAAATAAACGGTCATCAGTAATTAATATGGCAGAAATTCTTTTATCCATCCAATTTTACTTATGAACTGTACCTGAAGTCAGGTTTAAAATGGCTGTATTTCATGAGCTGTCCCATAGGCATTGCTGGTGAGGTGACTGTGAGATTAACAGAGCTTCAATAACATTTAAAAGTTTCCTGGGATCTCTGTAGGGCAGCAGTGCTGACAGCCTTAGGCTGAGCACTCCCAGCAGTGGTGTGGGTGCAGTGGGAAAATGCAGTGAGGAAGGTGTTCACTGGTATGAGCACTGCTGATATTGCTGGTATCATCTGGCCTGTGTTATCTGGGCAATTACACTGGAGAGCTCTTCAACACAGCACTTCCATTTTTCCATAATCTCTGTTTGGGCATTATTAACCTTTATATTTTTTTTACAGCCATTACTTTTCAATGTCCCATTTCAAACAGCATATTTATAAATACATCAATACTGCAAAACTCTGCTGCCAAAGACGTGGACATTCTGTTCATCTGCATGACACTCAGCCTGCATTATTTGTCATGATGGAATACTGCAAATCTGAAATACATCTGTACTGGAAACAAACACCACGCAGGCACGCAAACAGCGAGGATACGCAGCGTGGACGATTTGTCAGCCCTTGTCAAGGGAAGCACGACCTGCTGACTTCATCGTGTAGCTATGGCTCTGTTCCCACACTCATTGATACTGATCTCAGAGCTGCTGCATCACCTGGCAGGACAAACAGGGCCAGGCAGGCAGAAGCCCACAGCCACATTTCTTTAGAACCAGACTGAGACATGGAAGGACAAGCAGCAGCTGAAATAATATATAGTCCAAAGCTAGCCCTGAGTATGTGTGTTATTTTTAATAACCAGGTTCTACTGAGCAAAGGGAGATTGCTCAAATTCAGGAGCAAAACTTTTTTTAGAGCTTTCAAGTCCTGGATTTGGTCAAAGAAAATTTGGGAGCTTTTTCCTGTTTCCAGAGTAGCTGGGAAAATGGGTTTGAAGAGGAACAGCAAACTGAAGGGAAAAAGCAAGGGAAAATGGGTTTGAAGAGGAACAGCAAACTGAAGGGAAAAAGCAAAAATACAATCCCGCATGACAAAGATTTTCTCTGAACCCCAGCCTTCTGCAAAGGACACCTTTCCAAAAACACAAAGGATGACAGCAGATTTTGTGCTGGCTGTGATGTATATGAGAGACACATGAAGGACAAAGGGGTTTTTTAGTCTATGGTCAAATATACAGTGATCATCTGTCACTGAACAACAATACAACCTGATGGTAATTAGGACATCAATGAAGTAATTACCTCCCTTCACACCAAAGGGTGACTGGATAGTGTGCTGAACCAAAGTACACTAATACAAAAGGAGGAGAAACAGAAATGCATTCATGTCTCTGCCAGATAAATGCACTGCATAAAGCTATCTCTATCATTTGGATGTGATCTTGTAGGTGCATCAGCACTCCCAGTCTCTCATGCCTGGATTTATCAATAGATACTAATCACTAAGCCCAAGACACCTACTTCAGTTCAGCATTCTCAAATGAGGCCTTGAAAGTAACACTTTATTTTTCTTATCTACCATATGATTAGAAGATTCCTTGCATTTTTCTTTGGGGTGATAACAGTATGTAATTGCTGCACTTAAGTGAAATCAAAGTACAGCTTTTAAAGTCAGTGTAGTGTACACATCTGACAAAAGTGAAAAGAATGTTACCTCAAGCCAAGCTGTTTGATTTTCCTTTCTCCCAGCTCAATTTGCTACAAGATGCTTCACCAACACCAGATTGTCTTTAACCAGAACATAAAGAGAAACAACCTTAAAATATTGTCAAGAATATTTGCCAGCTCAAAATCTACTCATCCATCTCCACTACCACAATGAAGGTAACAAAGCAGGCTAATTATACTTAATTCCTCTACCTAAGGTGTAATACTTTGGCTGAGCAGACTGCTAATAATTTAACAAGCTGTAATAAGAATCAGAGCATCCATGCATATGCATCTGCTATAGGGGCCCCTATATTAATGAAGACTTAGCACTTTGTATTCTCACCACAAAAAGTTCAAATATATGTGTGTTCTAAGAGCCCACAATGTAAAGAGGAACATTTTATGTTCATAAAATCAGAGAAAGAGAAGAGGAGAATTGATGAGTGCCATAGTTCATCTAAAGTATTATCTTTGTGAGTTTTCATGTATTGATTTTGGCAGAAATAGGATCAAACCTTGCTGTCACTTACAATAGTAAGAAAGTGTTTAGGTAATGCCTGATTAGGTTTTAGTGTGCAAAACAAAATTGCCTGGGTATTCTGATGGTTATATCCTACCATAGCATAGATCTAATAAAAAAAGGAATGAGTAATATAGCAATAAAACAAGTTTTATCAGGTCATCATTTTGTCACTGAACCAGTGGTTTTTACAAAAACATCAAAGCCAAGAGCTCAGCACTTACCCTGCAACACTCAGTAGCTGCTGGCTTGCACAGAGATTAAAAGAGCTTGAGCAAGTCTGGTCTTAGTGTCACTATTATCTGCTTTGACCTTTTTTTACAATTTTCATCAATGAAATTAAACTGTACTTATGTAAAATACATTGAAATCACATTTCAGTGCTGTTCAGAAACCATTTCTGTCATTTAGATTGCTTGGGTTTTCTTTGCTTTAGATGAGACTGGTAGCTCTGCATGAACTCAAACTTTGTTTAAGAGAAATGCTCTAGTTTCTGTTACTCTCAGTTCAGATTTCCCAAGCAGTTTCAAAAACCACAACACTGAGAGACCTGTTTAAGCAGAACACACATTTTGTGAGAAAATACGAGTTAGAGAAACGCATGTCATTATGTCTGGTCAGTACAGATGAGTTCTGTCTTTGCCCTGGAGGGACAGAGGTGGGTTAGCAGGTCCCACTGAGTCTTCTCCCAGCCATGGCTCCCATTTCCCAGTTCTCAGTGATACCCATAACCTGTCCTCATGGACAAACAGCCTGAAAAATGGCAATTCAAAGAGCACAGATTTCACGAGGCATAAACTGAAAATGGTGGCCGAGCGTTGGATTTTAAGCTCTCAGCTCTTCATATCTGTGGCACTGGCTTTAGCTTCAGTCCATAAGAGAGACAGGGAGTATTTTGGAAGCACCTGTGCCAATCAGATACCAAACACAGATGTCTGAGTCTCAGAGTGGCACTCAGTCACAACTTTTGCTCCAGGCCACAACTGTGCTAACAGCTCTGTACTAATGAAGGGAAACTTTCCCAAAGATTAGCACTGCACTTCATCTTCTTTAATAAAATATGTTCCGGAATTATTCATCTGGCACATCGTAAAATATCTGGTTTCCTTTAATTATTTTTTTAGAATCTGATAGCTGACAATGAGCGCATAATTTGCAATTTCTCTCTCGTTTCTGTAATCACCCATACTGTGACTGAACAAATCTGAACTGGAAGAGGAAACCGTGTAAGGAAAACTAAACAAATCCAAGAGATACCACCACTGAGGCTAGAGCAAAGGGAAGAGAACAAATAAGTGAGTGAGGGAATGGAGTACTTTGTACAGCTGCTTTAACTTCAGGAATCAGGCCCAGACACTGTTCCAGTGTCAATTTTTCTGGGTTCCTTTGTTGTCACTCTTGGGGGTACAGATACATACAGGCAAAGAGCAAGTGCTCCTTTTGCACCCCGAAACAGTCACTCCTGGAAAAGCACAGTTCCAGTGTGCTGAGATGCCTTTAACAAGCAGTTTAGTTGTTCAGTATTGGACTCATACTATACTTCCTAGAAATTGAAAACAGGGAAAACAAATTAACAACAAAACCAAGCTTTTGGAGCTGTCTCTTTAGCTCTTATCAGTCTCAGAAATTTGGAACCAGATTTTCTTTAGCAGTCACCTGGAGGACAATGCAAGGAACTATTCTTTCACTTGCTTTTCCTCACCCCTATTCAATAATGCTCTCCCACAATATCACGCATTACTACTTTATACACAGTAATAGAGTAGGACCTGTGAAATGAAGCACACTTCTCCTGACTGCCAGTGAGGAGCCACCAACAGGCTGAGTGGGACTAAGGGAGCTGGTCATGACCTGAGGACTGTGCTGTAGAGGAAGAGGGGAGCTGCACTGCCCGGTTCCTGCAGGCACACTCAGCCTTTCACCTCCATACACAGCCCTGCAAGTGCCTGCTCCTGCCTGCCCTGGCTCCAGGCTCAGCTCCTCATCACACGGGCCATTGCCTGACCACTGTGCCTGTCTCTGGAGTTAGTCAGCAGCCTTTTACCAGCAGGACAATTTTAGGGGGCTGCACAAACCTGCCTGCCATTCCTTCATGTTTGGTGCTACACTGACATCTTGTGGCCCTTAACCCTGGTGAGGCTGTAAACAAGGCCAGCACATTTCCAAATGTTTCAGCAAGGATGCAGTAACGTCAAGTTTGGGAGAGCAGCACTGATTTACCTCTCGGTTCCTATCTGCTTGAATTTGTGTTCCAACCTTTATGTGTCCCATTTGGTAACAAACTTCTATGTTAAGTCTCTCCAATTAAACAATAATCAAGTCAACAGTAGTAACAAACAGACTGTAAAGCCAAACCAGAATTGCAGCAGGTGAACCTTTTGTGCAGATGGAAGCAACTTCTCAGTCTGAGGAGAAAGCAGAGTCTACAGATTGCTATTGCTTTCATACTCTGTTAGCAGGCCCTGTCCTTGGTTTTATAAAGCTGAGGTTTTAAATTGCTGTAAGTTTTTACACATTACTTCAGCTGTTATTCAAGAAAATTTCCAAGAATAAAACCATATGGGTGATATGGTACTATTTAGCCACTATATTTAATGATCAACAGCAAGAATAAAAGCAAGAAAATGAATTTGGAAACAATTCCAGTAGTTGTATCACATATTAAAGCTACCTGAAATTAAATCATATGCCTGTTAAGAGACAGGGCTCTTATACTGTCATAATATATCCAAATGGAGACTTTCTTTGCCTTTATCCTTATGGGGAGTGGAGAAATAAAACCAGACACTATAGAGTTGGGCATAACTCCTTAACTCTAAACCGGTTTTTATACAGCTACAAACAATATATGAAAAGGCCTGGAGCTGAAATGCAGTATGGATGATACAGCAAGTAAAAGGGATTTTAGTATTGAAAACATGAAAGACCACACTTCGCTCCAGATTCACTCCTCTAAGCACTCATCCACTTCAGCTAAAACAGGATTTCTGATGCTGCTGGGTAGGTCAATGCAGAAACATATTCTTCTGTAGGATGACTGGAGGTTCTGCTTGGGTGCACTGGGCTTTGAAGGCATTGATCTTTCCTGTCAGTAATTACTGTGTTATCTAACTAGCTAGATTAAAAGCTACAAGCTGAAGTGTTTCAGAGAAGCATCTAGAACTAAGATCCCATACTTTATTTATAAGCAAAGTACTGCAGCTAAAATAAATGGGATACAATATCACAGCTGAAATAAATGGGATACTGGATTTGGGGTAAGGAAGAGGATCTTTACATGCATAGTCAAACAGCTAAGTCCAAATCAATCAATTTAATTTCATATTCCTAATACTACACCAACTAAAGTTCCTATTTTTGTCTGGTAAATTATCAGTGTATAACATTAGACAATTAGATCATCACAGAAGCAATGTGGGAGACACACAAAGAGTCATAACTGCTAAAAGGGCTTCCCCATAGAGAAAATAAAGGAAGATCTCACTTGAAAACCTAGCCTAAGGGATTCAACTTCTTTTCTTAGAAAAACACTAAAAGAAAACAAAATATTTTGCACGTTCATCATAGGGTCTGGGTAACCACTGGCAAAAAAGGACATTGCAAGGGGACATCTCCTCTTCCTGCAGATGTCACTGGCTGTAGGAGGGTACAGATCCCTGCAGAGAAGACTTCTGAGAATGGGAGCAGGGAAGAAAGTAAAGAGAGAGAGGACTGACTTGACTGGTGGGCTCCAACTCACAGCAAGCCCAGGACAGTGACAGAAGATTAGATTAGATTAGATTAGATTAGATTAGATTAGATTAGATTAGATTAGATTAGATTATTGGGCCTGGTCCACTTTCTATTGTAGACAACCTATGAAATAAACTGTCTCACAAAACAGCCACATTCCTCCCAAAAGCTACGTTCTGTCTCTACCATGTCAGATTTCCATCCTTTATGGATCAGAACTTGCTTCTCTGGTACAGCCTGCGTTTATTCATAGGCACCATACCTGCTCTTGGCTTTTGTGCCAGTACGCTCCTTTCACCCACACAGCTCTTGTCTCTCCAGGTGTATTTATAGGCTCTCATCCTTCATTAGGCTCAAGTGAACAGACAAAGCCCTTTGATCTCCTCTCATGAGGGCTGTCAGTGCAGCAGACTGGACTGCTGAGTCCTCTGGTTTGATAAGAGCAGCAGTTGATCCCAGATGATCTCCCCAGTGCTGGCAACACCTCATTCTCTGCACAGGCAACCCTTGTCCCTACTCAGCCTAAGGCTCCACTCACCCTTTTTAAGGGCTGTACAGGACAAGCAAGACCAGGGGGCCTCCTTTTATCCTTGTTTTCACTCTCTGCTTCACCTTGAACTTTTATTCCAGACCTCAAGATAACTCTGTGGGCAGAAGTGCCTTCTAATTTTTTTTTTTTTCCCAGCATGTTCACTACTTGTCATGGGCAGACCTTTTCCTCTTGCAGGTACAGCAGCCTGTCACATCAGATCCCCCTTTGTCACAGGGAGCAGTGCAAACCTGTCTCACCACAGCAGTCAGGAAAGAATTCCTGCTCCTGAGACACTGCACACCTAAGGCACGACTTTTTCCTGATGAGCAATGCTGCCACCAGCAAAATCAACTCAGTCAAAGCAAGCATGGCATCCTAAATGATTGGGATTTGCAATGACAAAATCAGTGGGAACATGCTGGGTGTGTTTGGGTTTGAGTCAAATATCCCATATCCCAAGTTTCTGTATCAAACAGCAAAACATGCTGTACTAATACTATCTTCTGGATTGAAAGCCATTTAAGCAATCAGAAATTTGGGTGGTGACAAGTTGCCACATATCATATTAAAAGAAAAATTGTCAAGGACTTCCCACACAAAGTTATTCATCGTTGTGTTTTAGTTCTGCAGCAGAAATGACAGAAACTTCATTTGTATTTGTTTTTAAAAAAAACTAAATTGAAGATTAATTGTAACTAAAAAGGTATTTTCTGGGAGAAAATCTTCATCGGCAGACATATGAAATCAGAATTTGATCTAGCATAGCTTTTTTTACCTATCATGTCTATGATAGCCAGAAATAAGGGAAAGAAAATAAAATGTCAGTAGATTGGAGCATTCTCAAGGGTGGAATTGGAACCCCTTCAACACTTCCAGAACTGGAAAGATGATTTATTTTCCTTCACTTGTTCTGTGCGGTCAGCAGACTATGGTGGAGCTCAAATACAAATGAATTTACTGAGCAACTGAGCATGGGATAAGGTTGGCAACTAGAGCAAGACTTCAGATACACCAAAAAATTCACTGTCATGCTGTCACACTGTGCTCCTTTTATACTACTCAGGAAACTCTGACAAACTCCTCCGTTGGATATAATCTTAACACAGAAGTTTCCAGCAGGTTCATGGCAGCTGGAGCTGCCATCTCCAATGACACTCAGCCACAGGGAATGCACTGGGAGGGTGTAAACCCACTCCTTTTCCCAGGCTGGAAACCCTTGAAGTCTGCTATCAGCAGACACGAGTTAGAACAAGCTCTTTTCTTGTTAGATAGGAGCCACAAAGAAAGCAGATATTCTGAGAAGCAAATCTCACTCTGTTGGAGACATCCACTTCTCTTCTGCACTCCAGAAAAAAACAGACCAGTAAAACCGGCAGTGTGCATAAAAATAGCCCCAGTACTACACTAATTAAACAGGCTGTAACAGGTGACAAAGGGACTGGTGGCAGAAGTTACAGAAAGAAAATAATTGGGTTTGATCTTCAAGCCTAACGTTATCTGCAATAGGGATATAACAGCAATTCTGTTCTTTAAAAAGCTGCTGGACTGACACACGTTGAGATGCTGCTATCTGACACCCATCAAGTCAACACAGCATAATCAGAAGCAAAGCCCAATCCTGTTACTCCCCCTCGCCCTCCCACCATGGCCTGACCCAGGGCAGGTGAGCAATGCAGAAAGCAGAGAGCTCTGCCCACACAGCCAGTCCTTGGCACATCCATGGTGATGGGAGCGTGCCTGGAAATGTGAATTCTTCTCCCTGGGCCCAGATACTTGCAAAGAGAGAACATCACCCCATCGTGGGAAAGGAAGAGGTGAAAAGAAAGACACACAAACAAAAGGCCAAATAGTGAATCCCAGGCTCCCAAAGGAAAACATGGTGGGGCTACAGCCATCAGAACAGCACAGCTGAAGACAAGCACTTCATTAGGAGAGACAGACTCCCAGCATGGGCCACAGCCAGAAGTAGACAAAGTGAAGTCAGGTTCTGGGACTTCAATGCTTTTCAGCTTTGTGGCTGCCCAAAAAACCAGACTAGAAGAAGAGCCACAGCATGAGAATGTTTTGAGTCAGGGATGTCAGCACTACCTGAAGTGCTACTGCTTGCAAACCTCTCCTCAGTAGCCTGTTATGAATAATGAACAGAGACATCACCCAACGAACTCATTTGTCACATATGTTTAAACCCATCTCTCTGTTCTTTTGGAGGGAATTAAAAATATTTTGATGAGCACTGTGCCTGTTCAAAACCAGTTCAACGCAGGGATAAACAAATTACCACAAATAGCTCTTGTGGCTGAAGTAGGATGCTTTGGAGAAGCCATCTGCATGGCTTCACCCCTCAAAAAAAAAAAAAAAAACAAACAAACAAAAAAAAAAAAAAAACCAAAAAAAAACCCCCAAAAAACACAACCCTTAGCATTTCCTAGGGAAAAAAAAAAAAGATATAGCTGTGACTCTTTTACCATACTCAGTGTGATGTTCTGTGTCCCAGTCCCTGGGTCAGGTGTATGAACTCTTATGCTATGTCTTAATAGTACAAGTAAAATATTTCTTTGCAGTGATCTACTTTAAAAACATTTTCTTTTGAAATTTTCCTTATCAACTTTTCTCCTGGAGAGATTTTCTTATATTTGCATTACGTTTTTAAGTTAATGGAAGCAAACTTCCTTGAACATTTTTGGTAATGCATCCATATTATTCTTCCTGCATATCATTTAGTGATGTCAAAATGTATCCTTACAGAACATGAACCATTTTCTAGTCTAACCTTATACTATTGCAGCAAAGAAGTTATTTTAAATATAAGAAATCTCAACTCTGAGATAAAATAAAGCCTCAGAGTGAAAGGGAATCTCAGTCTTTTTACTTATCCAATCAGAATATTGGAAAGCTGCTACGGGTGACTAGTAGCATTTCCAAATTTCAAAAACTTGAAGTGACTTTGAGGCTGGTACAGTGGCCCCCCTGCAGTTATGAGATGATGTAATGAAGATGAATGCTGCCTGCCAGCACTGTGTCCTGGGCAGCCCCCAGCCAGGGCTACAGCATGCACTGTGCTCTGGGAAATACACTGTGAAGCAGCAGGCTGAATGGAGTTTAAGAGACCACAGCTATGCTCCTTCAGAGAAAAAACTTGGAGGCATTTTATTGTACATGGAGAAACTTGAGAGGTTTCTTCTGAAATGCTCAGCTCCAGCCACAGAGCTGCTTGGAGCAGCCCACTCCACTTGTGTCATACACAGCCCTGCACACCAGCATCCTCCCCTGTCCTGCCAGGCAGCACTGAGGAGCCTCTCAGGACCTGAGCAGGATGATCACACCATTTATTTTTCTGTCATTTATTTATAATACATGCTGGAACAAGGCTATCTCCACACCTTTGGGCTGCTACCCTTTTATTCTCTTGAAGTCAAAATGAGCACATGCAGGGTGCACTCATTGTCACAAAGCCATTAAAATACTTTTATCTTCTTTTAATACAGATTAATTTGGTTTTTCTATTAATATTCCTGCTATTTTGAGTTGAAACTATATTGGTTCTAATTGTTCCCCAGTTCCTAAAAAGATCCAAGGACTAACTGAGCTGGAAGAGAAAATACTCCTCTTTCTGCTATAGCTGCATCTGCCTCTGGGCAGGATGGCACACGTGAGTCAGGCTCTACCACTGTGCCTGCTGTCTCTGCCATGGATATTCAACTACTGCCCCTCTAGCTGGCAGCTTCTGGCACTCCTGAATAAACCAGGGCCAGCTAAAATAAGAAAACAGAGATCTTCACTCAGTCCGTCACTCACCCGGTTCCCAGTTGAATTAATATTTAATGTTTGTTCTAGGAGAAGTTTAACTAGGATAAAAATGGGTAGAGGATATATGTCACCACAGAGGTAGCAAAGGATTTATTAGATCAAGCAATATTGATTTGTGCCACAGTCATTTTCTAATCAGAAAATAAGCTAGGAGATACCCTGAGCACCCTATATGGCTCGCTCACTTTAATTTTTTTGGTGAGGATATTCTCTAACCTCTAGTAAGGGCAGTTAAATACAGCTTTTTGAAAAAGGGTGACCACTGCCCTGATCCGCAGACTCTCATATTTCAAAAAACAGATTTAGCATAAATATCCTTAGCATTACAATCATCCAAAACCACCAAGTACTTTGTTTATGGAGGAAATTCTAACCAAAGTAGAAAACTTCACTTTTTTTTTTTTTTTTTTCATTAAAGCACAAATGTTTCCATTTTATTCTTTAAAATTTTTCCCTTTTTGTTTTCCATATGGTCAGCCTAAGAAACCTCCTAATGATCATTCAAGACACTGTCACAGACACAGTGACCAGGAGCTCAGGAGGTTCAGGAGGCTGCTGCACAAACACCTAAATGTGTGCTAATGACCAGAAACTCCCTGGGAGTCAGCAGAAGGAAAAGGATGTTTTAGAACAGAACTGACTTCCATGAAAATACTTTAGGAGAGAGGACACAGACACTGGAAGTGCTTATTTCTTTCTGGTAGCTCTTAAGTGAGACTTTGATGAGTCTGTGTTTGCTCACCTAAATCCAGCCCCTATGGCACTAATCAAAACCATGGACTGTGGTGGAGAAAGAACTTGGGGAGTGCCAGAGGGCTGCTCAAGAATAAAAGACTCCTCCTAGTTCCAAATGACTGCAGGGGATGAGAAAATATTTACCTTCAAAAGAAAACTTTTCTATTGCCTGAATCTCATGTAGCACTTTTCCCTGGTTTTCAACTCAAAGTATAGATTTCCTAAGCTAAAATTAATTTCCCTGGCACTAGCTATTCAGTGACTTACTCTAGAGTATTTTAGGATTAATCACCACTGTTTTCACATGATGTCAATATTCTGCGATGGAATGTGTATGAGGGCAGCTTGACTCTTCTAGAAGTAGCTGCTGTGACCCAGAAAGTCTTAACCAGAGAACTAAGTTGTTTGAAAAAGCAAAAGGGACAAAAAAACCTTCTTTCAAAAGTTGCATAAGGTCATTTAAAAAACTATTTAGATTCTAACTTAGACCTGTTCCTAAAAGATCCATAAAGAAAATCAACCCATAAAAATTAATTTAATCTTTTCCTTCTCAAGTTAATAATTTAATGACAGTTATGGTGCAAAAAATAAATGGTTCAAATCAGAATTGTACCTCAGCTGACCGTATCCCTACCCATTAAACATGCAAAGAACTCACTCTCTTGACTTCTGCCTCTTATTCTTGTATCTTGGAGCCCATAAATCAACAAGCAGCAAATTTAGGGCTGTGGCTTTCCACCCCTTGAGCATATGATCTGCACTTCATTTTTTTTGAACCTATGCAGCTTGGGGCACAGCACGTTATGCTGTCTAAGGAAAATACAACCGAAAAAGAAATAAATAAAACAATTAAACAAACACGACCACCAAGAACTTGCTTTTGAGTGACCAGCTTGTGAGCCAGGAAAAATATTAAGAATGTGCATAGATGCTTGAATGAATCAATGCACTCATCTCTATTTTTCTCAGAGCTGGAGTGCAGCCATTACTTTCCATAGCTAAAAATAGTGTCAGTAGGCAGCTCAGAATGATGCAAATCACCTTCCTTGGTTTTATTTAATATCTCCTGAGTGATGGACAATTCATTCCCTTGAGATGGTACAGAAAATTAGTGGAATCATACCAGCAGAGAGCAGATAAGAATCCAAGAAAATTATAAAGGATTAAGTATCATTAGTTTGAAAGAAAGACACTTACATGATTTTTTCTTCCAGCCTTTCTTAACCCTACAATTTTAAAGATATGAAAAAAGTTCTTCTAGTCATTGACCATAAAAACCCTTAGCCCCTCATTTTAGGATAATTTCTGTTTTCTCTACAAAGCAGTGATTTCTGTAAAAATTCTGTGTGTTTGATCATACCCAAGGTCAGCAGCAAAGTCTAAAAAGCTGTCAACATACTCATAAAATCCCCAAATTTTGCTTTCTCCTTTGTTATCACCAAGGGCTCATCTCCACATCCAGTCAGCAAGATAATTGAATATCATGGGTGAAAGAACACAGCCCTGCCAAGCTTCTGGACTGACCTTGAACTCTTTGGCCAGCTCACCACATACAATGCCTCTTTGTGCAAGTCCCTGAAGAACAAACTCTGAGTAAGCAGATCAATTTCCAGCCACCTTTCTCAAGCATTGCATAGAAACATTGAACAGTCTGAGTTATACACTGCAGTAAAACTGGCCCAAAACAATAAGAGTTTGAAGTCAATTTTGATGTTAATTTTGTTGAATCTGAAGTACATCATCATCTAATTCCTGGACTGTGTTGTACTAAGTATATATGATTTTTTTTCCCGTTTTTTTTAAATAGTACAATGGATACATACCTTAGGTGACATGCTTTTATATGACCCAGTTCTCAGACTTCCTTTATATTTCTATGAAAGTGTTATGGGCCTACAGAATAAACATCATTATGCTTTCATCCACTTTACTCTGCCAAAATGGTGACTAATATAACTATTATGGACTCATTTATTAAGGAAGATTACACACAAGGTAGTTCATCATCCAGGAAGAAATTAGTAGCCAATTGTTTTCACATTACTGTGCATAGTGATGAGTCTACAGCTGTGGGTCATGCAAGCTTCAGACAAGGCAGGCTGAGGAATGTGGTGCTCTCTGTTTCACACCGAGTGCTTCTGAGACACCCTCTACAATGGTTAACATCAAAACCCATAGGGTCAGTGTTCTTTGGAGAAAACAATGCAAGCAACTTATTCCTGTTGCTTTTTTATTTCTTTTTAAATTGGAAATTGCATTGTTTCCTACCATCAGCCAAGATGCTGAAGATTGTCTGTTGTCATTTGCTTCTGTTTGGGTTCCTCCCAGGACAGGGTGACAACAAGGACTGGTAATCATGAGAACAGAAGCCTTATTATTTTTCAAAACACAACAGTCAGAGCTCAAAAAGCAAGAGGCACTTTTAAGATACCCAGGCATAACCTGCATGCTCCCCTTGAAAGCAAAATTTGTAATTAAAGCTGGCATTTGTGAGCAGCCTGCTAGTGCTGGTCATCTTGCCAACAAACAAAGGGGACATGCCTTGTGACACTGGCACACAATCCGTGGGGCAGAGCCAGGCTGCTCCTGCAGGAAGCACGCACGAGGGATGTGTGGATCTGAGAGGGCCTAGAGGGAACCCAGCTGAAAGATGTTTGGGGAACAAAATGCAGAGAAACAGGAGATGAGCAAGGGATTTAAGATCACGGCTTTGCTTTCCCACAAGCTTTTGCTGTCACTTTGCCTTCCTTGCATTTCCTTCTATATAATGCAGAGGAGCCCATTTTTTTTTAATTCTGAAATTGAGAACTTGGAAAACAAGATAACAAAAGAGTGACAGGATTGAATATTCAGAGCAAAAACTCTGCATGGAAGATAGAAAATAATTTGGTTCTCCAAGACCCTGTAATAAAGAATTAAGTAGTAAAATCCATCTGATTGTTATGCAGGTCATTTTTTCAAATAGAAGGATGGAGCAAAACCAGCTTTTTTTTTCTTTTTTTTTTCTTTTTTTTTTAATTTAAATAGGTTTTAAGTAGCATGGATATTATGGCTTTGGAGATCACAGACATATTGCAGGTCTCACATTTTTATTACTCACACTGGCTGTAGGAAAAAGGACCTTGGGTAATCCAGTCACGTAAATTATTTCATGTTTTATTGAAAACCTCACCATCACCAGGAGAAGATCTTAAAACAGTCAAAAGGCATATACCATACAGAATCAAATTTATATACAGTTAATTGCTTTGAAGAAGGAAGAACAAGTGGAACCCTTGAGATTCAGAAGTGTGTTACCACTAAGTGTGTTAATCTGTTCCACTTGGCTTCTCAACAGGGGAAAGCAAATCAGCATCCACAATTCTGTCCTGTCAGAGAGGCTTTTCAGAACAGATTATAGCACTACACCTTGTTTTAAGCATTTCTCTGCAAACAAGCAAGAGGAAAGCACCCCTGCAGTTATCAGGGGTCAGACAGGCTGAAGAGGGGAATACCCCTGGTGTAGGAAATGTTTGCTAGAGCATTCTGGTGGCAGTCTGTAACGTGCCATGGCTCACTCACATTCATCCATGCCTTCTGATCTTCAAAGGGAATAGAATAAAGGCAGGGTAGATGACCACAAAGTCCTTCTGCATTCGAAGAGACATTTCTGCTAAGCATTTCTTACCAAGGCCACGTAACAATTTTATGCAAAATTATAAAACAGGGGAAGGCAAAACAGAGAGAAGACATTTCAGAGTATGGAGCATTTGCTTGGAAAGAGTTGATATGGTAAAGACAAGCATGAGGTTCTTCTGTCTTCAGTGAGATCTCTGAATTGATACTATGACTCAGGAATGATGGATAAGGTGGCAAACAAAAACACTGATGATGAATGTGGACTTGAAGATAATCAGATCCCCTTTAAGAGCTTTCCCTGAAAAATCATTTTTGCAACATCAGGTTTTGGGAGGCAAATCAATTCCCAAAACAGAAGAAAAAGGAAGATACAGCACTTTGAAAGGGATGACATACAGCAAACCCAGGGAAGATAAACAGCAGAAAAACACAGGAACATGGATGAAAGAAAAAAATATCAGTGTTCAGATCTTAATACTGATGATATTCCTGTGACAAGTAAAGTACTTCTGAAAAAGAATCAATTTAGATCCAGCCAGGAGGGATGCTCAGACACACATTCATCTGCTGTTCCACCTGGTGAGCAGAAACAGGGAGCCAGCTCCCCCAGCAGACAGGCAGAGAAGGCAGAAATCACAGGGCTCCAGAGAGCAAACTCCTGCCTCTGTGCTTGCTCATAACCTATTAATCTGACAGGGATTCTGATTTAAACCCAGCTCTGCTGAGAGCAATCCTCCCTGGAATGGGTCCACTGGCATAAGAAGCCAGAGACAATTATAGTTGTAGCATGGCATAGTATAAATTGTTAGAAGCTGTAATAAATAACAAAATAAATACAAATAAATGGTACAAGTAAATGCAGTGGTGGGGAATTAACAGCTTTTCTTAAGACAAGCAGTGTCACAAAGATGTGTTGCACTTTGGTTTTAAAGAGTCAGCGTACATCAAGAAACTTCAGTGATTTTAGACATCTACAATTTGAAAAAAGTCCTCAACACAGAGCATTCCTGCTGCAAATAAGGGACAAAGCCCCTATACAGACAACTGCAAGTTGTTATTCTGGGCTTCTAAACAAGGCTGAGCTTGATTATACACTCAATTCTCATGCTGTCAAAGGGTTGATGCATTTTCTCCAACTTGCTTTTCTTAGTTATTACTATTTCCCTGGTACACCACATCCCTGAGGGACAAACCCATGTGAAGCAATGGTGTACAAGAGAATCAAAACCCCAAAGTTGCCTACATTAGCACACCACACCTTCATTCTTCCACCCACAGCAGAACTGCTTTCTGTGGCTGATTTCCAATTCCATTTTAAAAAAATCTCACTCAATGTTACATCTCCTCTTGCCCCTGAAAGGCTCTTTTCACCATTTATTAATGTCTTTTTAAAAGTTTTTTTCTGGCAGATCATCTCCCTGCTCTCTATGATAAAACTTGTTGTACTAATTTCTCTTCCCCAATGATGTTTATTCCCTCAAATATTTGCAGAACATTGCCAAGTCACCTTGCAATCACTGCTTGGAGCATTCCTATCTCATCTGCAGCCCTTCTGCACACAGCCAGCCAGTTCCCCCAGCCTCCTTTATCATTTGTCTCGTTCATCCTGTCAGTTAGTTTCTCTGACCTCTCCTCTCACTTTGTTTTATTAATTTTTCAGCACACCCCTGTGAGGTAGGTAGAGATCAGCAGCTCTGTCCCTCCTCACAGTGCACTCCTGGTGGGACCAGGGAGGAGCTGATCCCCTCGGTGCCACGCAAAGGGCACGTTGAATTCCAAGGGAATTAAATGGTGCATTACAGCACCCAGCAGCCCTTCACACAGCACCTGTGCTCACATCCAGGGAGCCCTTCGTGTCACTGCAGAGCCTGAGTGACCACTGTGGGCATGGGAGGTTGGAATTCCTGCCAAAGCACTTCTCCCAGTGCGGGTTTAGGTCCCAGCTGCTGCCCGGGATGGGACACTGAGCTCATTCCTTTCTTTCCTATGTTCCTTGTGCTAGGCTGGGAGAGTTATTGCACATCCCCACACACACTTTTTCCTGAACAAAGGTATTATTTACGGTTGAGTGGAAGATAATGGAGTTTTCTGTCTGTGTGGGTATGGCATACCCACTGCAGTGATTTTCCATTTCATTCATACACTCTGCAGCTTCCTTCCAAGTCCTGCCAGTAAATAATACACATCTGTATTGATAGATACAGATATAGCTGGGTTTTTGACAGACCTGGATGTTGCTGGCCTATATAAGATTACACTCATCCCAATTTATCAGAGTAGTGGTTACACATGTGTAGTGAGGAATTCTATTATCCTGTCTTTAATTTACTCTCAAGGAGTTCATCTCTCTCAGAATCCATATCAGAGCCCCTTTCTCAATTATTTTAGCCAGGGAGGGGACAGGTCTTTATCTCATCTGATAATGGAGCTATTTGGCTCAGCCCAGCCATTAATCCATTTGACAGCTTTCCTATGAAAAAGCAGAATTTTCATCCTACACTCCAATTTATTTCATCATCTACACTTTCCTTCTCCATCCCTCGTTGGTGGTAATAATGAGAACTGTCTAGGAAAATATATAAATATGGCACATGTGTATAAATACAGATAAAGCAGGTGGCACAGGTGTGAGAAGTGAATTCTGCCTTTACAAGATTTTGTAGCTCAAGCATTTATTTGCCTTATGGAAACTTAACCTAGTCACCATAATTGAAAATACCCCAACACAAATTCCTATAAACATTCTCAATAAACAAGCTCTTTATTTTGTTGTGTGTGGAGGGATTGTTTCCTGGGCAGGGGGGAGGGGATTGATTTTGCTTTATTCTGGTTTTGTGTAACTCCTTATCACAGCAGTTCTCTGGTTTTAATGAAAAATGCTGTATTGTAATTCCAAAGTAAGATTTACTCATTGTGGTGACACTCCAGGTATCATGGAGCAAATCTGGAAAAGAGACAAGCCTGAAATGCGGATGTTGAGCTCTCCTGTCTGACCTGCTCCTCTGCAATTATCCTCAGCTGGCAGCATCTGACAAGGCTTAGAGTTAAACAAGCAGAAATCTCAGTGAAGAAGGGGTTTGTTGGTTGTTTTGAAGTAAGAAAAACTGATAAATAGGGCAGCTGCCAAAAGAATTTACATTTTACTCAGTATTAATAAAAACCCAGTATTAATAATATTTTCAAAGTATTTTTATTTAAAAATGCCAAACTTGTAAAACATTTAGCCAAAATGTATTTTAAATAGAAATAATGTTTTGAAATTAATTCCAAACTCTCTGTTTCTTTTCAAAACTTTGGAAGCAGACAATATTTTTCAGGTTCAAAAGAGCATTTCCCATTGCAAGAGCATTAGAAGAATTCTACTAATAAATATAGGCAACACTTAGGCACTCTCACCTCCTGCCACTTCCCTGTTCTTACAGGTGGCAGTTCAGAAACATTTCAAACGAGGTCAGGAGAGGAAAAGAAAAAGGGATTTTTCCCATTATGACATGCTGAGCAAAAGACAAATCAGAGTTTGTACTTTTCCTGCTTCTGTATCTACATTTTAGCTCCAAAGTCACTTAAAGATAATTTCCAAGCATGCAATTGAGCATTTTCATTTTCATTAGGCTACTTAAATTTCTTAGTTAAAAATGAAAGTATGAAAATGGAAAACATCTCAACCATGCTGGAGCATCTCCTCTAGGTTTTTGGGAACCCTCTATTTTCTGGTTAGTTTTTTGGTCCTGCTGTAACTGCAGATGATGAGACCTCACAGTGCAGTGGGTGACTAAATGGCATAAAACAACCATACTTTGAGTCACCTCAGTGGCCATGAATATTTAAATAAACCACCCCTTTCCACCTCCTGCCAAAGCACCACTGCTGCCACCGGCACATTCCCACCTCTCCTGTCAATACAGCTCCCCAGAGGAGAACTGGCTTGGGATACAAGGTCAGAAATAGAAATGCAACTCTAAACTTCCCAAATAGCCTGAATATTCTGACACTGGTGACTATGGCTTAGCCATTTTTTGTTTTCCAAGCCTTTTGATTTTTGAGGCATCCTTTTCTGCTTTCTGCCAGTTGTACGACGCAAAAACAAAGTACCGCGGATGGATTTATTTTTTTTGAAGACCCTCAACAACGATGTCTGTCAGCTCCCCACCACACTCAGCCACTTGAACCGACAGTGGCTCGAGCTCTGCTGTGACTGAGCTGCCCTGAAAGTTGGCTGCACAATTTATACTGCTTCCTATGCAAAACTTGAAGTCTCTACAGGTCTAGAAATGAGAATGGACTTCTGTTTTATAAGAGGGGCTATAAATCAATTTATCAGCCATTTTGTAAAGGTAAACATTAATGAAGATGAAATATAAAGATATATTTTCAGTGATGTCTCCTAGGCCCAGCAAACACTCATAGCAAACTCTGGTCCCTCTCAGGTTCATCTATCTGCCCATGTCTCTCTCAGATATAATATTTCTTCTGCACCCCTAACTGGGAAAAGGAGAGCAATTGATGATGCACAAAAAGAGGGACTTCCATTTGTTTATTTCTACAAACACTGCCTAAGTGTATTTCAAACTGAGGGCAGCTCACAGAAATCATCGGTGGCATAAAATTTGAACTAAAAGGATTTACATGGCCTGGATAAATTTTAAGCTACTTTAAACATTTCCCTGAAGTAAATTTTCTTCCTGCCATAGAGCAGTATTAGAAGAGGGAGACAAGAAAAAGCAATTTAATTAGCATTCCAAGGAGTTTCCAGGACAAATTCTTAAATAACTCTGAGATTTCCTACTTGTAACTCAACCCTCTGTCTGATTAAGCTTCTTTGGGCAAACATGCTTACATTTATGTAAAATCTTTTGAAATCAAATGATGAAAATTTGCCTTAACAGTTCTTTTACAGCAGGGCATGCTTCTTGCAGTACCTGTTTGTTTCTTCTTGGCTTTGACAGGATGTGTTTCTAAGAAGTGAGCCTTGCACACCCTGCTCAGCAAAATGGGTGACTAGTAGCACCCATGGATCATGGAAAGGAGTGAAATGAAGACTTCTGACAAAATGCACACTGGCAGTGACTGATAGAGTCACAAAGGTTCCATCACTGCCTGCAGGTCTCACGTTCCTGGCTCTGGCAAGGGCTGCATGGGCTATCCCCCTATAACAGGCATTTTATCTACCAGCAACATTAATTCTTTTTTCTTTTTCATATTCTCCCAACAGCTTCACAGTCCTGAGAGAATAAAACCAAGCAACAAAACACTAACTACATAAATGCCAAACTATTTTCAAGGCAAATATTTTAAAAGCAATTCAGATGTTCAGAAACGTAAGTCTGTATGCAAATGAGTTATAAACATTAAGAGACTTTAAATGTGTTAGTTATTTATAAAACACTTCCTCTTGACATAGTTACTGCTTTCTTTCATGACAATGTTCATCAGGCACCTATGCCCTGCAACAAACATATATTTTTATACAGTTAGCTCAAATCAAAGATAGCACTCTTTGTTATCTAAAGAGATTGTATGACAAGCAGGGATCACAACTCATGGTCCGTAATAGATTTTGTCTTTAATCACTAAAGTATATCCCTAGTTTACAGAAGAAAAACTAACAAAGTGGTGAAGATTGTGCTGGTGCCAAAACCAGCCTGTCCTTCTGTGATGCCCCTCACGTTGCATCTGCACTAGGGCCAGAACAACTGGGAGCTTCCACAGCTTATGGCACACTCCATTTCCTTTCCTCTTTGTGGCCTGGACCCTGCAGCACTAAACTCATACCTACCATAAATGCTGCACCGACTACTACAACTGCCTGCAAGTCCTGACAAGTATAAAACCTAAAAGCAGGATTTTTTTTTTTTTCTTTTTCCCAGTCTGGAAATGCTTTTTGCTTCTTGGAAACAATTTCCTTCAAAAATCACAACCACCCTCAAGGGGACTTTCTGGTAGTTTACCTCATTTTTGAGCTGCTCTTTTACTCATCCTTCCTTTTTGCCTCCCCCCTCACGCTGTCTCCCCTTCCCATATCACGGATCATCAAATTTACAGAATGGAAACCATTTAAGACACCAAATTATTGCTGAAGGTGAACAGGACATGAAAGTCAAGTAGCATGCTCTGCCTGCCTTTTGGGATCCCTCACATATTGCATTCTGTACTTTACTCATCAAAATGTCATGCTCAGAAAGTTACATGGCTTGAAGAATAGGGGAAGCAACAGAAAAGAAAGGACAAGAAAAGTCTTGACCCTCATGCTATTGCTCATGTTTGCCTATAAAAAAAATTGGAAAAAGATTCCCGAGTCTGACAGCAATTCCAGCCATCTCGACAGTGTCTAACGCATGAATAATGCGTTGTCAGCTCAAAAAAAAGCCCAAACCTGCTTGTCTCCAAAGGCCATTTTACAGCTGGCATATATATCTGACATGAGGGAGAGAGAGATTGCATCATCTCAGATATATGACACTCACAGGGAATGCAGCTGCTTGCTGGAGTGACTTCCATGATAAACATGTCACTTCTGCAGAAAATTGATGGCAACCAGAACTGTCATTTCTCTAATTCATTTTCCCAGTCACTTTGTCCTCCTGGTTCCGACGTGCTTTGTAGACTGAGATTCAACACATCTATTGATTTTCTTAGTGCATAAAGGTAAAAATATTTGTAAAGTTTCTGACTGAACTGGGTCCAAAACACCATAGTACTTTGATATTTTCCATTTCAATAAAACAAATTAAAGTTGAGGAAAGAAAGATGGAGACATGTAAACTTTAGAGACAAAAGCCTGATTTTGATCAAATAAAGTACCTTTGAGAATAGTAGGTCCTGTTAACATACATTTTAATACTACTTGGTTATAGCAGTATTTTGTTTGTTCTTGCCTTTAAACAGAAACCTAACCCAGTCTGCATACAGATTTCTCTTCAGATGCTTGGGAATAATTAAAGTTTTTAACTATGTCCAAATGTAATCCTTATAGCAGTACTTAAATTTTTACAAAATAAGGGATTTTTTTCACTGTGTTACAGATACTTTGGGCCAGTATAGTGCATTCTGGGCTATGAACATGTCAGAATATCTCCTTTGATTGCTCTCATATGGAGTGACACTTTGTGCCTACCAGGGTAATGCATCTCCTTATGAATTTCTGTCTTTTCACTGGCCACCCCTGGTAACTACTCAATATATCTGATTGATTCAAGGCTGGTATTTAGAAAGAAAGGAAGAAAAAAAACAACCAAACAAAACACACATGCACAGCTTTCTCCTTTTTTTGTGCTTGTCTGCTAGATCAGTGGAGCTTTGCTGCTCTGTTTACAACATTGCTGACACTTCTGTGGCACAAAACAGATTTTGCAGAGTCCCACTTTTGTGTTTCTGGCTTCCCTGCAGGAGAAGGCAGCAGCACAGGAGGGATGAGGAGAGGAGAGCTGGGCTGCTGCCTCCTCCCAGCCCCAGGCCTGTCCTTGTGGCACTCTGTCCTCGCCACAGCAGCAGCGTGGGGAGGGAGCAGGGACACACTGCAGGGTGCCACACATTTAGCTCTGCCCACAGGGGTGCCTTGTCCAGTCAGATCAGCGCAGGGCTCTGGGCTGGACCTCCACCAGTTATATAAACCTGTCCATAGGAGCTCCTGGCCAGTGCTACAGAGCACGAGCTGGGTTCAGAGCTGACCACGGCTCCACTTTCCCCAGTACTGTGGGGAAAGAGATGTAGTGCACCCTTCTGATCACTCCCTAGCTTTCCCCAAGTCATTGCCAGAGCAAAACCCTCCTCTTTGCTGCATGCTGATGGAGAAAGGACTGGATATAAATTGCCAGTGTGACACAAAGATGTCCTTTTCACTTCTTTCTTCACATTTTTCTTCCTGTGCTTGTCCCAGAGTGCGAGTCCTGCTTTCCTTTCCATGACAGTGACATCTGTCAAACCTGTCACATCTTACATTTATTCACATGAGATGCAAAAGCTAAAGCAGGTGCTACAGATGATTCCTTGATTAGTGTAATGTGTTGATATTATTTCTTGTGTTTCTTGATATTTCACAAAGGGAAGATGGAGAATGAAAGATAAAAAGAGTAAGAGAGAGCAGTGGCAGTATTAGATTAGATAAATGGCTTTAGAGTACCTTGTTTTGGTGTGATGGTTTCCATCAGACATGCCCAGCAAGGTAAAAGAGGCATTTTTTCAAACAGATGGTCTCAAAGTCTTTAGAGCATTACAGCTCAGAGCAGCAGCATAGCTCACTGCCACACGCTGGGGGAGGAACTGTGCCATGAAGGAGACACTCAATTTACCTGCCTGCCTTAACAGCATCTGAACTCCTGCTCTGCTGAGGTGTTAAACTACACCTCAGTGAAAGGCAGCTGCTAGAGGGACACAGCTGAGGGTATGGACAAGAAATAAAAGCCTTTTGTTAAGGCAATGAATTTGCATTCTGAGAACAGAGGAACAAACCACAATCTCTGTGACAAGGTTTATACCACAGCGCAGATTGTGGACAGTGTGACATTAGATCCAGCCACCGTCTCTTCCTAAAAATATGATGGAAGCAGTCAGCACATGGTGGAAATTCACATTGCAGAAAGCTGGTTGCATCCAAAGTTCTGCAAATAGTATATTGGTTGTGTGCTGGTGCCATACAGAGCCAGGCTGCCAGGAACTTGTGGGTACATATATTGCATTCACTGGAGAGAAGCCTTCAGTCAGCACAGGAGACTCATTTCCAGCTGTCTAGACAGACAGTAACTCTGAATTTGCAGCTTGCAGTAGGTCTGACTGCTTTGCAAAAGATGGAGTAAATACAGCCCAGGTTTCTGTTCACTGTATGTAAAATGGAGGTAACAAATTAAAATATTATCTTTGCCTTTCTCCTTCTTGTCTACTAAACTTGTAGCGCTTTAGAAAGAAGAAGAAATGTCTCATCAAAATAGATTTTAAATGTCCAGCTGGAGTCCAGACTCTTCAGGTTCCTTTATCCAGAAGCAGAAATCAGTGCATCAGTTGGATATGATTTGGGTTGGTGCAGAGCATCTTGAGACAACAGATCTCCTGCACTGATGATTCTCTGACACCCTCAGCAGGCTTTGCTATCCAAAGACATATTTTGCTTAAAGAAAAGGCTATACCTCTCTGTACCAATGCATCAGAAATGAACCTTCAAATCAGGTTCACCCTGGGTCATGAAAATAGAAAAAAATACTTTCTCTGAAATTTCCCTAAATTGGCATGTTCTTTTCCAGCTGCTGCCCCCTACTTGAGTGGAGCTGGCAGGTTTATGCATTCAGTGTGTATTTGCTAAAACGACTTCTACCTAATGATAAAGAAAATATTAATTCATAAATAACCCTAGGCAGTGGCAGGCCTGAAATGTATACATTACTTACTTATATCTGTGTTCAGCAAGCTGAAAAATGACAGAGCGCCCCAGCAGTGCAACCAGGCAAAGCATAAAGCATTCAGCTGAGCAAGAGGAGAGGCCACACTGTGCTCCCAGCACAGGCTGAGCTGGCAGGTCCTGGGTCTACTCCTGCTGCAGATTAACCTGGCTGCATGAGCTGCCAGTGCCTGAGTCAGCAAAGCAAGGGGAGGCACAGCCTCCAACCACACCTGGGTGCACAGGGCTGCCACAGAGAATCTGGCAGCTTGTGGCCCCCAGACCAGACACTGCTGGGTGTTGCTTCTCACCCACCACCTCAGATATTTCCCCTGCTTTCCTGCTGCACGTGATGGAATATCTTGTTTTCCATAGGGCAAGACATGCAGACACTTTAACAGATCGATTTCTGATATTCTTCCTTATGAAGGTAAATCCCAGAGCTGCTGGGCTGGGCCACTCTCAAGTTTTGCAGTCAGGGATTTCCACAGAAAGAGTTGACAATGTAAATGGCTCCAGCAAAGGCCTTTTTCACGACCTAAGTGACCTTTTTATTTTGAGCAGATAGCAGCTTTTATCTCTTTACACCCTTTGGTTATCATATTTTTATATCGCTGAGTGAACCTCTGATGCTGCTACCTGGGGAGAACTGGCACAAGAAATTCCTTCACATAGATCTGTAAAACACCTCCTTGCTGAGGCACAGCCCCCCAGCTATCCCAGGCTCAGGCACTCACATTAG
Source organism: Anomalospiza imberbis (assembly GCF_031753505.1). NCBI lineage: Eukaryota > Metazoa > Chordata > Aves > Passeriformes > Viduidae > Anomalospiza > Anomalospiza imberbis. The sequence continues at coordinate 7,617,773 of NC_089688.1, read as the reverse complement.
GCACTTCACTCTCACACTGCACTGTCTCCTCTTAGTCCATTACTGAACGAGTACAGCACCTCTCCCTGTACAAACATGCTCCACTTCAGCTGTGTTTCAACCACCACAGATGAATATATCAGCTCGCCAAAACACAGTCATGCTAGTCCATTCTCCTCTTAGCGAGTCTATCCTCATTTCAACTCCAGCCTGGCACAGGTGAGAGTCTGAGAGAGAAAGGTTAGCAACAATCCTTTTTCTTACCTCAATCCTATTCAAACTATTTCCTTAGAAGAGCCCAGCATGGCCATTATTAGAGTTCATAACCTCTTTCTTAATTACCTACATAAAAATCAAAGCTCTGCAAAACACAGGAAGACTATGAATAAACTGCCCCATGTATTCCAGAAACATTTGCCTAATTATTAGTGTTTTTAAAATGATAATGTTTTAAAAATGTTTTTTACATTAATAATAAAGAGAAAATTCCTTTGCATTTTTGTATTTCCTCTATACAGTACATGGGCAAGCCTTCACTAATCAGATATTCCGTCCAGCAACAATGCAACCCATTATTTCTGAACTTTTGGTACTTTCATCCTGCAAGCTCTGGAGCAGTGTGGCCAAGGACACAATCAGCTTAAAGGTATTTGGATGCTAATGAACTACAGATGTGCTGTTCAATAAGCTGAGACCGATAGTGCCTTTAAGTCCACCTTCACTCACTCTGCAGCGAACACCAGAGCTGGGAAAAGACAAGGAAGAAAACAGAAACACAGGACATAGTGTACACTAAGCTCTGGCATCAGTGCTTTGCATTTCTCTCTTCCAGGCAGAAGAACAGAATGCCTAGATCCAGGGTTTGGATCCTAAATGAAAGGATTGGTATTTCTCTGAGGTGACAGCCTCCCTTCAGTACCTCCAATTTCTATACAGAGCACTAAACATATGTTCTCATGTACCCTAATCTCAGGATTACCCTGGAAGGGGGATGGATAAACAAAGGACGAGTAGCATGCCCAAAGGGTGTGTGATGGCCAGAAACCTGCTCAGGCCAGCAGAGAGTGGCTACAGGGGCTGTGAACAGGCTGCTGGTGGAGGGCAGGCAGCAGCCCTGCGGGCTCCTGGTTGGGAGTGCTGCCCCAGCTGCCATGGAATGAGCCCATGGAGCACACAGGGCCGCAAATGTGTAGATGAGAGGTGTGTATGAAAGAGTTGAGAAAAGAATAGTTCATTTGAAAAGTCCCCAGCTGAAGGAACAATGTTCAGTTGTGACATTTTTGCCAGAAATCTTCCAAGAGATATATCTTGTAAGGTCACAGAAGGGCAGTGGGTACCTCAAACTCAAGTGGAAGGTAAATATTTAACAAAAAAATGACAAGGTTCAACTCATTATTTCAGCTTGGATTTTGAGACATGCTGTCTTTCACCATTATTCATGGTTGTTTTTTTTTTTTTTCCAGACAGATGATGTCAGCACTGCAATTATTCATTCTGGTGCCAGCACTCAACTTCTGGGCTGGCCCAGCACCCTAAGAAGACTGAGACTGTGGCAACTGTTATGCTGACTGACCCTTCACAAACAGGAAAAGGGACAAAAGGCAGAGCCACGCCACCTGACCAAGCTGCAAATTCTGCAAGTTTATCTTATTCTCCCTGACTGAGCGTGCCAGCCCGAAACTGCTGTAAGCAACACTGTGGGCAAATGAAACGTTGCTTGCAGTTGATCCCTGACAAACACAAACATCATATTATACCAGTGGAATCATACTTTAATTTCACATTCAGATAGCCTTTAAACCAGCCAGCTGGTAATGTGCTTTGATGAGTTATTAACACTTTTGAGAAGACTGATCTTCTGTCAATAGCATCGATTTATAATGGCTTTTTAAAACATCACCTCTTTCCAAACTAAGGTGCAGGGAATTTGTTCAGGTTGCAGAAAGCCAGGCAGGTAATGTGAACTGCACCACTGCTGCTGCAGGATTTGCTGCAGGATTTGTATTGTTCTGTGTCTCCCTGACACCTAATTTTACTAATTGATAAAGATCTGAGACCACACCAAAGTGCTCGTCTCTCTCCAGTTCACCTAGCAGCTAATAAATGTTTCCAGGATTCCATCCTTTCATTACTGAGTCACTTGAGGGGAAAATAGGTTTGCTCCTTGAGTCAAAACATCCCTGGAGAATTTGAGGTGCTGTTTGCATCTCCTTAAAGATTGCAGTCTTGTTGCATTTTTAAAAGAGGACTGTGAACACCTCTCAGAGAAACTTCCCCAGCTATTCATTTGCCTAAAGACAACGGTGTGAGATATGCAGAATAATTCTGAGAGAAAACAGGAGAAAAACCACAGTTTAGCTAGATTGCGGTGGGGGGTGGGTAATGTCCCTTCTAAAATTCAATGGTGAAACACTACTTTTATGTAAGCCTATTTCTGGTAGAAAAAAAAAAAATCCAGAAAATTGCTTAAAAGCAAATAAAGAGGATTATCATATCTCCCTATGACTAATGTTTGTTGCTTTTTCTTCCAAAATCCCCAATCAGTTTTGTTTCTCTTTGAACAATGTTTTCCCACAACCATACAGACTTGGCAACATTTTGAGGTAATTTACACTTATTGCAAATACCTGATTAATCTTAATGATTTAGGGTCTATCCCTTTTGCCTTTGTTTACGCTTTCACATCTTACTGATCTGGAGACAGTCAGGTGTCTTCCATTCAGAGATCTCAGGTAAGTATGATTCCATATTTACACGGTGAATTCTCTAAAAATAAAGTAGCTATTTACCCTGATCATTTAAGAAAACACCCAGAATTTGGAGTTTCACATCCATGGACTGCAAAGCTGTTACTCTTCAGAACTGAGACTGAAAGTTGTGTGACATCATTTGACCTGATTAGCTTTGCTGCCACGACTCAGTGAGGAATTGCCACAGACAGGTATACATCCATCAAGTTTACCAAAAAAGCAAAAGGGACATTAAAGAAACTGAAAGCACGCAGCTAATGCTTTACATTCTTCTTTTTTTCTAATTTTCAAAAGATAAAGTTTTAGGATTGCTGCTTTCTTTGTGGATATTTTAACTCCTTAGCAAAAGAAATCACAGATTTCAAAAATAAAGTAAATAAGCAGGGGAAAGCATGCACATTATAAAGCAAAACTTACGTCCCTCTGGATTTGTGAGGGGAGGAAAAACATAGACGACAAGGATGCTGATGTCTGAAACAGGGAAGCCAGAAGAAAAGTAGATTAATTTTGGTTTCACTGACCAGAACATGTACACAAGGTTGAAAAGGAAGAAGAAAAACTCAGGAGAATTACCAAGAGCGTCGGGAAGCAGAAAGATGAAGCATGTAACCAGGATTATGTGATCTGGCAGGCACCAGGAAGTAAATCAATGGAACATTGTAAAAATGAGAGTGCTGCCTTTGAATCAGATTTTTGAACACTGACAGATTTCCTCTAGCATGGAGTAAGGGAATAGCTAGGATTTTAATAAAAAATTTTGGAGACACAAACCCAATTTTTTCCTATTAAAATAATCTTTTTGGGGCCTTTTGAGACTTCTGCTTTGAGCACTACTAAAGTTTGAGAATTCTGATCCTTTTTTAATGTCCTTCTCCCTGCTTCTCCTACCCATAAGGGAGAGGTGGAAAAGGTTTCTTAAAATGAAGGAAGCAGGTAGAAACAGAGAGCTTTACCCATGGGATATTCTAGCATTCATGCATCCCCATGAAGAACTTTTTCTTGATTGTTTCTCCTCCTAAAAGTAGCAGTGGAAAAAAGATTGCACCAGAGATTACAAATTAAACTCAGCGTAGCATTTGAGGAAGCCTTTAATGTTTGTGCAAGCTGGGACTTCTAACAATGAGCAGCACAGGCAAGATCTGGACTGTTTTCCTCCAGCTCCCTGAATCTCTACTGATCATCCTTGCCTCAGGCTACTCTTCTTGGGTCAGATCCAAAGCCTGTTCCAAACAGAAAGGCCCTCTAAATCTAATTAGATTTAGGAGGAAACTCCAGGCACTTCAGGCTTGCTTTGTGACACCCCCCTCTCCTCCCATCACTGCAGTAGGAGAAGCTTTGTTGCAACCATTGCTGTGCAATTAATGCCAGACTGGTTTTGTGATATACACAGATAGGAAATATAATGAACTACTCCCCTCCTTTTCACTAGGGAATTCAGCCAGGACAGCTTGTTTCCTAATGGATATATGCCAAGAGCTGACAGAAGACGTGCATCAGAGTCAAGCAGAAGTGATTTCCACTGTTTGCTTTGCTACCTCAGAGGGATGAGCAATCACCAAGAAACATCACTCTATCAAGCAGCCTATGTGCAAAAGCCAGGACTGCACTTTACCAAGCCCTGCTCCCAGGAGCTCCAGCTCTCAACAGCTGCTGCCACAAAAATACTGACACCAGCTCACAGGAAGGTCCCTAAAACTTCTGCAAGAGACATGAACCACTAAGTAGGCATGCAGAGAGAGTTAGTCTTTCATTTTCGGCACGCAGTAAGCAGAAAGAAGCCTATGAGCTAGCCAGTTTGAGAGAGCTCCCATTTCCTCCACCCTTGGAAATAAGGAACCTTTTTATAGGTGAGTCCTAGCCAGCAATCACCTGACCCATTCTCTTGGACACCTGGGAAGCCATCAGCACCCACAGAACTTGCTCCACCCCCCCTGAAAAGTCCTAATGATGCCAACTAGCCTGTTCCATGCTTAGATACATGAGTAGAAGTAGCCCAGCTGCTACAGACCCCACTTTACTTCGCTGTTCTTCTGCTGACACTCTCCAAACCTTCCATAAATAAATGGCAGTTGTGTGTTTCCAGCTAGATCTTCCAAGTCTCCACCAAAATTTCTCTCCCAAACGTTTTCATTGTACTAACTGTTGGTTTTCAAAATCCTACAGTAGATTGCTCTCTTCTCTGACTCTTCCTTTAAGGTTTCCAACACAGTACCTTTGTATTGTACACAGCAGCACACATAACTTTCCTACACAGAGGCAACTCTAAAGCTATTTAGATCCTCAGTTCTAAGAAGAGGAGAACTGCCTCTGTTTTTCACAAAGCTCTGCAGCCTTCAGAGAACAAGGAGACATGGCTGCAATATTTCAGTCTTGCTGGTGGAGAAGAGGCTTTTTCCCTAGTTAACCTTCACAGGGAAAGTCAAACTACAAAAAAAAAAAAAAAAAAAAAAAAAAAAAAAAAAAAAGAATGAACCAAAAGCCCAGCCCCGAGGGCTCCTGTGGTTATTAGTCATTTCCATCTCATGCTGCTTTTCTATTCCTTTTCTCTAATAAAGCAGTGCAATGCCTTCTGGCATGCCAGAGACCTCATGACTGTAGGGAAATCTATTTTCTTACTTCTTCCTGACAGAAAAGCCCCGTGTCCTGAGCAACGATCCCCTCTCAGGCAGCAGAGCTACAAGACCCTGCTTTTCTCAGCCACCATAAAGCTGTAAGCAGCACCCACTCGCACTAGAAAGGAGTAATCACACCCTGAGGCAAGAAGGGTCTTGGCAGTGCTCTCGGACATGCCATTTGCTGTTATCCATGTCCCCCAAAAATATCTTTTTGCATGAGTATGGGTTTGTTTCAGGTTTTGCACCACTCAGCACTGTATCTGGCAAGTGAAACTTCAGTTAGCAGTAGCAGCAATTAGCAGAGGCTGGGTCATTAGGTAAGGATTCTTGGCAGGGGTTTTTTTCCTGTAGTATAGTTTCACTCTTAAGCTAACGAGGCATCTGCCAGCAATTACAGCCAAAGCCAGGCAACCCATCTAGTGTACAGAGAGTAATGAAAAAAAAGTAACTAAAATGCTTTCAAGGGTGTCTAAAAGGCAAATCACCATGAGAAGACAGAATTGAACTGACAGGATGAAAGGTGCTAATTGTGGGAACAGCCACCATAGCTTTTTGGTAACAGCTATGGTAACTCATTTCTACATTTTTGCTCTCCAGTTTTGCATCTGGGAGTTCCCAGAAGGAAGTCCAGGGGCAGAGTGGAGAAGATTCACTGACAGCAAATGGAGAGCCAGTCCTTTAAGACATTTTTCCAGGTACAACTAGCTAGTTTCTATATCTAGACCATACACCACGCTCACGCATGACCTCAGATTTTCTCTCTCCTACAGTCTGGACAGTGTCCACACAGTGAGGAGATAATGTTTGAAAGTGTTAACTTGCCACTGATTCACTGGAGAGTGAAGGAGCTGGTGTCAGGGGGGATGCTGACATCAGGAAAGAGAGATAGATGTCTCCTATAATTCAAAAGTGGTTTATGCCAACAAAAACAACTACTAATTTTCTCTAACAGAGAATCACAAAAGCAAAATTATAATCCATGTGCATAAAGGTATCCTATTCAACAAGGCAGCCCATGTCCTCCTGCTCTCTGTGCTGTCTTCAATGCTGTAGGTAACTAAAGCAAACTCCACAAACTCCACTCTGATGGCATGTGCCTGGAGAATATTTTCACACATACACCAAAACCCATCCACATGCATATGTGTTTGAGCACAAAAGAACACATTTTTAACTAAAAAAAGTTTTCAAAGGCTATCAGGGTCCCCTTGTGCAGAAAATGAAAAACAAATGCCATTGCTTAAGTTCCATTCCTTAGGTATCTATGCATTATGTCCTACCTAATCCTGCAGTGGTCCTTCCCGTGTGAGTGATGGCTACTAAAATGAGGAAAAAAAACAAAAGTATCAGGCAGGCAGCCTTTGTGCAGCTCCAGTTGCCAGGGAGATGCTGTCCACTCTGTGTCCAAATCGGAACAGCTGTCTCATTTGCAAACTGACTTGCAGGCAACAATAAGCATGCTGTGGCCAGTGGTGAAAAAATGAGCAAAACCAGGGAAAAACAATTATGGGCACCAATAAAAATGCAAAAATAACTCAACCCCCCACCTTGTTGCTAAAAGAAAATTTTTGATCTAGCAAGATGTTTCTAATGCAAGCTAATGAAGGACATGGCTCCTTTTCATGGGTGTTGAAAACTGCAGTTACCATAATTTCTACTTTGTACATTAAAAAATGCCCATCCAAAGACAGCTACAGCTCAGTGACTTTTTGGATTAGACTTATTAAAAGATTAAGGCAGTGTTTGAGTGACATTCTGCAGGAAGCTGCTGGGCCTGAATTCCTGCCCAGGGTTCCTCTGTGACAAATCCAGGCAAGCCAGAGCTGCTCACACAGGTTATGGCTCTTCCTGCCTCTGCTCCCTTAGCAGCACTTGCAAAGTCCAACAGGGACCAGTGCTGACTGCTTCTGCTGATGTTTAAGCTAAACACTGGTGTCACTGGGAAGAGACCACCACATCTGATTTGGGTTCAATATTTTAAGAAGTGAAGTGATAAAGTGAGTTAAGAAACGGAATAAATCACTGTACTCGTGAAAGGCAGAATGTTTATGTACTAAAATTTAGTTGTCCCTATTCATTTCAGGAGTCACTGTAAGATGGAAATACCACCTTACAAGCACTCCTAACATCATTTTAAAACTAATGTTCCTTCTGGTTTCTGTCTTTCAGTCAAACAAATCAATGCACTTGCCCTTAGATCTCCTTTGTCTGACAGACACGCAAGTCTGATCCAGCCTGAGTTTTCTTCTTTGCCACCAAGCAAATTAAAGCTTTTCTACCATTTCAGATAAAACTATCTGCATGCACTGGGAAAGATATCAAAATAAGAAGTGTGTTTCTGAACTTCAGTTAACTAAGCATGCACAAAAACAAAGAGAAGTAGTTATTTTGAAAATGACATCGCACCCTTCTATGTATTGTTGATAATATCTAAGTTAAATAAGCTTTTTCATATGGCATCCTTGAAACTGCATTCTGAATTAGCCTGATTCTTTTTTCCCCCGACAGGTAATATGTTCTGACTGCAGCGAAGGAGTTTGGGAGGGAGCCTGCCAATTTCAGTGAAGCTAACTGAGAAATTTCAAAGACAAAAGAGGACATTCTGTTCCAGCTTTCTCAGGTTCTATTAGGTGGATTACTTCATGTGAGCACAGGCACACAAAGTGTACAGGTACACACAATGCATACTGGCAGCATGTTTTGCATTAGTTTCACCATTACCAGAAAGGAATATTTTGATGAATTCACTTATGTGTTTGCATACAAAAAAAAAAATCATAATTCACATAATATAATACAGCTATTATATAAATATATGTAAAATATGTATTTTTTTCAAATTCTCCATCATTCTTAAATTCTTATAAAGAGCTTCACATTCTTTTTTTCTCCTGATTTTTTTTTCAAACTTATTCTTAAGAATTCCTTTCTCATATATCACACTAAAACAAGAATGATGATTTCTCTACTACCCAACAATAAACAAATTGACAACATTTAACAGAGAGAAGTAACCATTTAAAAAATCTTAAAACCCAAAAGCACAACACATTTGAATTTCAAGATCCTTAGGGTATTGTTGTATAAAAACAGTCTGAAGGGAGATGTTTTACAGATGATGAGAAAGTATCTTGACAGGTTCCTTTAAACTGAGATCCTGTTTTAAATTAATCCTGAACAATCTGAATTTTAAGGGTCAAAAGCCAAGCCATTTACTAGCTAGTATTCCACCTTTCTGTGCTTTTTTTTTTTAAATCCCAAACTGTATTCTTAATGTCTCAGATGTTATAAAATATTAGGAATGTACTAAAGAGGCCAATGCCTTGGAGGTTTTTGTTTTGGTTGGGTTTTTTTTTTGGCGGGGGCTGCCTTATTTTTTTTAAGCACTCCTTTCCTTCTCAAGGTATTTGTTCACTGGACTGAGACAACAAAGTGGATTATTAATACTATGTAATCCTAAAGAGTCTAAAATTGAATCTCTTGACCCCTGAAGCTCACTGATTTGGGAATCTGCAGCTCAGATGCATCTGACAGGAGCAGAAGCAGAAGTGCAGGAGAGAGGAAAGGAGGCTGGCAAAATCCTACCCAAGTTGGCCTTTTCTGGTGCTTTCTAGTACCACAGCATCTTGAGGGTCTCTGCATTTGGGCTTAGCTAGAAATTTACTATCTGGAATGATGTTCCTGGCACCTCTCTTGGCCTTATTTGTTGTTTCAATTTAATATTGTTGCTGATTTCAACATTAGCCAAAGAGCTTCAGTGATTTCTGAAAAGAAGGCAAAGCTTCATCCATGTGAACATTCTGCTCTCAAAAATATCTGCTGTCTCTCTGGAACACTTTTCCTCTCCCACCAAATAGGGAAAAGGTTAGTGATCTCCAGAAATCTTGATTATTAATCAAGCAAAATGCTGTTTATAACTACATAAGCCATTAATAGAATCCTAGAGTGGTTTGGGTTGGAAGGACCACAGAAAGTGCATCTGTCACTATGTTTAGACAGTTTCTTTCTGGCCAAATATTATAAATATCTATGCATACCTGAAAAACTTATGCTTTTAATTCGTATTTATCTTGAAGAAGCAGCTAGGTGAGTAATTCCTGCCCTAAAAAAAATCAAACAAAACAACAACAACAAAAAAAAAAAAAAAAAAAAAAAAAAAAAAAAAAAAAAAAAAAAAAAACTACTGCCAAACAAAATAAGGGTACAAGAATCCAGAAAGGTAGCAGCTCAGGATGAAATGCTTAAGTCTATTTCTGGAAGTCTTGCCAAATGTCAAGTTCAAATTTTTTCTCAAATGTACAGTCTGCACCCCTGTGAACAATGAGATAAAAAGAAGAGAAACATGTGGGCCTGGATAAATGGGAATCAGCAATGCTGTAACTTTGAATTATGGCAGGATTTCACAAACTCTCTGAGGCCCCAGTGCCTCTTATCTCCTGAAACTTGCTTTCATTGTCTAGCAAGCACAAAGCAACCTGAACTATGAGCTGTACTTTCAAATGATAAATAACATTCCTCACACACTGATCACTGCACGGTGTGGCACTAAAGGCAGTCTTGCAGCATTTTGCAGCAAGTCTGCTGGCTGGACAATGGAGAATTGAGATGCTGGGCAAATTGTTAAATGCCTTCCAGAATATTTCACTCAGTGGCAGCAGCAGTTGTTCCTCTCAGCTGAATAGAACATAATAGAACCTATTAGATCCATTCAGACCCCAAAGATGGAGTTGTTGATGTGCTGGACAGTGGCCTGCAGTGTGACAGAGCAGGTGCATGTCCCACTCAGCAGCACTTTCTGCAGCACCAGTAACACCCAGCAGAGGCCCAGCCCAGAGCAGAAGCTGTTTCAGTTGCTAGACAGTCCAAAACATGCTGGTATCTTCAACAGCTCTTCAAGAAAGCAGTGTCTTCCTTTTCAGCTAAGCTTGGAAGAGAATCCCCAAAGGTACGGATAGCAGACGGTTTCTTTGAAAAAAAGAGACTCTCAAACTAATGCTGCATATGCAGAAAGTTCTATGAAAATAATTCTCATTAAAAAGAAGACTGTCACTGCAGGTGATGGACACAATACTTGTGTAGAGTACACCAAGTAAAGACAACTCAAGACTGAAACTGACTGACCCCTGGCCTCTTTTGGGTCCCAGAAGTCTTTTGACCACCAGTTGACAGTCAGCTTTCCTGGCATGTCACACCTCCCTATCTAGAGCTGACAACACAATGCAGGGAGAATGCTTTTAAGGCTGTGAATTACAGACTTTGGAAAATTCACATGTACAACTAGCAAGGTGTCACAATAGAAAGCAAAGAAAGCTTTTTTTTTTTTTTTTTACTCATGTAGAGGAGTCAAAGGACAACATATCTCTGGAGATATTTCAAATTGCTGTTTGATGAAGTTGTCAGATTGCACCAAGGAACCATTCTCTGCAAAGGCATATTCGGGGGATTTCATTGCCTGCCTGTCACTCCACAGGACAGCATGCTCCCCTGTGTTTAGGTTTCTGTATAAATCACTGGCTTATCTCAAAATGAATACTCAGATTGGTAGATTTAGGAGGCAGAGAAAGCAAGAGTGCATCACCCCATGTATTCCATCCAGCTCCACCACACATGATGGAGAATATACTGAGTTTTTTCATTTGCTGTGGATCAGAACTATTTCTTGCTAAACCAATGGCATTGTTTACAGGTCCTGTGCTTTGAAAAGTAAGGCAGAGGGGAGAGGGGTGTAGCATGAAGGGAAGCAATTTCTCTCTCATTTACTGCCAGATGCACACAGCACATGTGAACTGTTGGGTGAACTGTTCCTCAATGAACTTTCTCCTACTACGCTTAATGGCTTGTGGGGTTTTGAGTTCGTTTTTGTTTTCACTCTTTTTAGATCTTAATTTGAGAAACCCTTCTTACATCGATGTAAATCTAGGCTCTCTGACTTAGCAAGCTCTCTGGCACTCCAGCACTCCCACTGTCTGCTTGGGCAGAGAAAAGCAGACAAACTCCGGGGCAGCCTTGTGCTTACGCCAGCGATAATGGACATTGTGAAGAGGACGTGTGTGCTCCCAGGAGCAATACCTGCTTGTGACCAACACACCTATGTTGGTTCACTCTTCCTGTTACACTGGATTCAGTTTAGGCACCAGTCCAAGGTAGTCCACACCTTTGAGACAATCAGACAGGGTGAGACATCAGATGAAAAGGCACACATGCATGCCTGGCTAGAAAACTAAACCTTGCAATTAAGCAAATCAGTGAGTGCTGTAAATAAGGAAAAACAGGCACAACTTCATTGCTAATATCTTCTGAAAACACACTATTTTCAGGCCATTTACTTATTTTTCCCTTGCCTTTGACTTTGTGACCAAAATGGGTCAAAGTCCTGAGATAGTTGTTGAGATGAGGTGGTGAGAAGCTGCTGGCCACACACACAGCGAGTTCAGTTGACAAAAACCATTAAATACATGAGTGAGGATTTGCCTCTGAGGATATTTTAATACCTCTATCACAATTTTATTCCCACTAAATCTCCCTGGAGCTGTCATTTCATGCCAGAGACGAAGAAGGCCTGTTTACAGTAGCCTCCAGATGTGTTTTCTGTTTTTTTTAGAGCCCAACTAGAAAATCTGCACCCATACCATCTCAGTGAGGACCTCAACATCCTTCCAACAGCTTCATACATATTCATCTCCAGGAGGAAGGCAGGGGGACATTTCGGCTCTCCTGCTACATGGCTAAATGACTACTTTAATCCTGCAAAGCCACTTATATGCTTAATACATTGAATTCTAGCACTTGCCCTTCACACACAGGGAAGCATAGAGTTGTCCTGGAGGGAAACAGCACCAGCAACAGGCTGAGCACACAGGAGTTCTGCCCTCCACCTCTGCACCCTTTGTGCCCCATCTGTCTCCATAAGCATTCCCAGGATTGCTTCCACAGGACACTTTCTCATCAAGATAAAGCAAAATGATGCTGTCACAGTAGCTGTGACAGTACACTAAGCTCTGCTGGCTGGAGACACAAATCAGTGTTTATTAAACAGGAAAAAGGACAACTTGGAGGAGAGGAAAGCTGTCAAGCACCTTGTAACTCACAGCAGAATGCCAATAAAAGCACTGTAAACATGACTTGATTGTGCTTTCTGAATAGCTCATTATGGTGGCAAAGCTGTGACAAATTTCATATGAATGTGAATTTAAATATTACAATCTATTCAGCATCTGAAGAACCCTCCTTGTAAATAATTTTTTAGGAAAGGGGGCAGAACATGACAAAATATTTATAGGTAATTAAGCTACTTGTGCTGATGCTTTCACATCAGTAATGTCTAGACTTACTCTCTCTATGTAACCAGGACATCCTTCTTCCTTTAAATAAATGTGGAGTTTTGTATAAACTGTGCAAATAGCAGCCACCCTATATGTGGAGGACAAATCCCCTGCCTATCTAAAATGCTATTACATTAAAATCCCCATGTGGTGGACTGGAAATTAGTGGGCTGGGAGATCAAACTGCTGTTTCTACCCTTCCACATACTCAGCAGACTTTTACTTACTAGAATAAGACATTCTTCATAGAATAGCTTGATCTGCCTTTCTTTAGCTATATTGTGTAGCAAAGGGCTTTTAAATCTGACACTCAGATTTTGGAGTGGTTCCCACAGATAAAACATAGCAAAGCTGAATATGCTAGGATATGGTATAAAGGATGCATTTGTATACTATTAATGCTTTTCTTAGATATAGGCTCTTTTTTCTTCTCCCTTCAAGACATGATGGTGACTATTGTTTCGACTGCCCACAAATAGTACCAAAAATAAAATGTACTACAGCCATTTTAAGAGAAATTGTCGAGTGCAGGTAAGTGCTTCTGCAATTGTTTGATTGATCCTGTATCATTCCAGCCCGAATTTCTCTTCAGGAACAAATCTTTGTTTCTTTCAAATTCTTGACGTACAGTGGCACAAATTCTCCTCACTTATTTCATATTGATTATGGAACACCACTAATTGAGCTTAACACCTTTTCAGTGACAGTTTTATTTGGAACACCCTGCACAGCAGGGGTGTGACAGTTACAGATAGGAACAATTCATAATAGCAACACTCCCCCTTCAGAATCTCTAGATTTACCCATTATTGAAGCCACATCATCTTAAAACTGGCTGTAATGAGAACTGGCTCTGAAATGATGTGCAAGTTTGAAGAAGATAATTAATGTGTGAAATTTTTCTTTCTTCTCCCCTTGTGAGGAGGTGGTTTGAAGGGGATTTGGAAGCTTTGAAAAATTGGAAAAAATTGTGAGCAAATTATTTTTATAATACTGTAACAGAGGTGCGTGCCAAGAAAAATGGCTTTTTGTCTTACCACATCCTCCTCACTCCCAATTTTAATTACCAGAGTTTGGCACCTGATCCTGCACAGAGCCATATAAAAGCCACACAGGCCAGCTTTTTCCAGACAGAGATAAAATAGAGGGAGGGAGGAATTAATTAAATCCTTTTCAAATCTTTTCAGTGAGTTTCCTTCTGAAGTCACTGTCCTGGTTTCTGCATAGCTAGTACAATGACATATGGTCACAAATAACAAACCGTTCCTGCCTCCTCCTGTTGTCTCTCTTCTTCCACCCTCTGCAGAATCAAAACAAAACAGGCTTATGGTTCTGGTATTATAAGCAAGCCAGGTCAGGATCCAGAGCATGTTTTTGATTCACAGCACAGTGCAGGGCTTTTAAATGAGCTGGTTTATTCAGCCTTACAGGTCCCAGCTACCAGGGCTCTTCCTGCTTACATCTCAGGCCCAGAATGGTGACACATAATTACCAAACTAAGCTAAAACAAACCAAAGTAAAATTTGATAACCCTAGTTACTAAAACATAGCTTCTCTCTTTTTTTATGACTTCAGTCTTGTGAATCTCCTCCCCTCTCAAAAGGAGTGTGTCACTTACTTCTGGGATCCTGAGGAATAAGGGAGAAGGTTTCCTGTTCAGCTCATGACCCTTCACCATGGGCTGTTCCTGCTGTGCATTGAACAGGTCTGACCGGTCTGACCTTCCCCCTGTCCAGCACAAAATCAAGCAGCAAGGTGAATGCCTGGTGTCCTTCGATCTGGTGGCATTTAGCACCATAAACACAAGCAGAGCCCTTGAGAGACTGTGGTGGGGACGCCTCCCTCTTGCACTAAAGGACAAACTCTCTGACCAGTGTCTAACACAGCAAAGAGGGAAGGATGGGTTGCAGCAGGCCAGCAGCCCCCATGGTGACCAGCTGCAGTTTCCCAGCTCAGCAGAAGTGATTCTGAGAAAAGCAGGAGATGACATCAGTGCAGTGCTGGGGCACACATGAGAAATGCTACAGAATGCAACCCAGCATGTCAGGACAGGGATGAAAGACACATCCACTTCCAAGGCCTTTGTTTTCCATTTGAACAGACTTTTACCACACCTCTCCGTGTCTCTGGCCCACAGTACCCGTGTCAGTGAGCCTGTCCACCTCAGGGAAAAAAAGGCACACTACAGCATGAGGGCCAAAACATCAGTCCAGAGATCAACATTTTTGATTGTTTACTGCCCATTTGCTGATTTTTCATGCATAGAATGGAGCATAGAGCACAGACTATTGCAAGATGCTTTTTCTCTGGAAAAAATAATAAAAGAAAAAAAAATATCACAATTTAAGTTTCTTTTTGCAAGTTTGACTCCAGATGCTCAGGAGAATCTGTTATCCCATTAAAATAAGTAATGTCTTTTCTTTCCTATCTCCTTTGTTAACACTAGGAAGCTTCTGAGGGAAACTGTAAATTAATGATTTTTTAGCTTCTCAAACTTCCATTCTCTTTATTAAAAATGATGATGAACTTCTGTATGTGGTTACTTCAGCTGTTTCCAGCCTGGCTGCATTTGCAAGACAGAAGCTGCCTGAGCACTGGGCAGAGCTATCAATGTTCCAGTGGGCTACAGAGTTACAGGGATAATCCTGCAGCACCCACAGAGCACACCGAGCCACAGATGCTCTCTGCATCAGAACTAATCAAAACTCAGACCTTCATCTCCCCAGAAAGTTCTAACATTTTGAAATGTGTTTGGGTTTCAAAACAGAATGAAAATACACAAGCAAACTGTTACATACAATTTGCAAATTATTCTGTTTGGATGTGTTAAGCTGTCCAGCTTCAATATCATGAAAATATTGAGCCAGGAACTCAGCTTACATTACAACATCAGAAAAAAAAAACAGTGATTTTTCTGTTAGGATGACAGAAAGGTTTTACTTCAAAACAGGCCAGGAGTGGAGAAGCCTGCGTCAGTCCACCTGAATTCCTCTGAGCATGGTGCTACACCCAGCAGGAGAGGCTGATTCCTCCAGGAGCAACACAGAACATTAAAAGCCAGGCTCTTGATAGGAATCATGGTATCGATGCATTGGAAAACCTATGACATTTGACTAATCACTTCCTAAAAAGCCTTTTAATCATTTAGTAAGTCCTTCATAAAAACTGTGTTGGTGAAACCTTCCATGTAAACAAGAGTTTCATAAGAATTAATCAGTTTTCAGCTATCAATCACTGAATATAAGAAAATTGAGGAAATACAAAAGGTTTTTAAGGCTCCAAGAGATGCAGAGATTAGGTTTAGGTCCACCATTAACAAGATAAACCTACAGTAGATCTCAAATAAGAGCAGCAGGAAGGAGAACATGCTTTTCTCTAGGCTATCAAGTTCTCTCACTCATTGTGGAAGAACTCACAGCAAGAGGTTTAAAATTTCCTTAGAGAGCACCAGGAATTTCCTAGAAAGCTTTAGGAAGAGAGGTTTGCCACACAGCCACCACAGAGGATTTGCACAGGAAGATGGTTTGCCCCACCTAGCCTTTTATCTCCCTATACAGCCTTTCAGCAGTTGCAGTTGTCAGTGTTGAATGAACCCCAAAGAAGCAAAATAAATGTGAAGCCAAATTTGGTATTTTGCCAAGTCAGTCCAGATCAACCAAAAAGAGCTGAGGTGTTCCAAGACACTGAAGAAACAATTTTGATTCCATAAAGATAACCACAATGCTTATTAAGAAGAGAATAAAAATTATCTGAGCATTTTGGATAAAGAAGCAAGGGTTCTGTTAGCCCTTAAAACTTTCCATCTACTGTGTTCACATTTGACCCTGCCTCAGGCTTCCTGGGCTCTCTAACATAGCCCAGCTAAGGAAAGCTCTTCATTGTGACAGAGATATCAATTAGTCAAATATCCACCACTAAACAAACAATGTGGCTGATACATAAATCCCAGTTGGACTGGAGAGGGTTTTCTTTGTTTTTATTTTATTTTTGTGTGTGACAAGACACCTAGCTTGTCGGAAAATATCTTTATAAATTGAACTGCACTATTTAAGTTAATTATATTATAGAGAAGGATATTATGTGTGGCACCAGGAGGATAGTAGAAACGATAAGCACAAAAGTAGAATCTTGTTCTTCTTTTGATTAGAAGACTTCCAAATTGGAAAAAAAAAAAAAAAAACCCAATACAGAGAACAAGCCCAGGATGTTGGGAGAACATGTTTCACTACTGACAAAATTGTCTTTTCACCAAGTCACCCAGCAGATTTTGAAAGAGAACATGAACTCTGTGCCAGTGTGGCTACAGCCCCACAGCCAAATGTGAAGCCTCTGATAAGCAGAAAAAGCATAAGAGAAAGAAATTGAGGAGTAATGTAGAAAAGCTCCTTAGAAACAACCACATCTAGCCATGGTTCTCCAGAATGTGGGACCTGTTTGCAGCACAAACACCGTAACACGCATGGATGTTACCACTTCCCACATGATGATACTCAATATGCAGCAAGGCAAAGTTCCCAAGCTCTGCTGTGATGGAGATGTTGGGAAATCAAATGTTTAAAGTTCACTCAATAAGTGAATCCAGGTGAATCCAGGAAAAGAGGGAAAGAGAAAGCTCCAGGAAGCCACTGCTCCCTCTGAGCAGGTGAATTAGCTTTTATACCTTGCCCCTAACACTCCCAACCAGTCAAACTAACTACAAGCAGGAAAAAGACACCATCAAAGCACAATGTCACCTTGAACCCCAAATAATCCTTTAAAGTTACTTCTACAAGACTTAGCTAAATATTGCTGAAAAAAATTGCTAGGTAAAATGACAGGGACCATTCATCACTAGACTCTGCAGCACTGGCAACATCAGAGCTCTGTTGTCATAAAAATGCACCAGAATTTTCTAACAAGATTGGGAGAGGCAGAAAATGCAAGAATATTTGGAATCCTCCTTGCTTTACAGACCAGAGAAAATATTTGTTTTTTAAGAAATCTCTCCTCAATCCTTACTGTTTTGAATCAAACCTGTTGTTCATCATCTTTAGGGTTTTTTCAACATTCTGATTATACTTACAAAAGGGAAAAATCTCCTTTAGTGAGTCCAAAGAATTAAAACTCTCTTGCAAATGGACAGACTCGGACTGACTTCAACAGAGCTTCAGTTTTCATCAGCACAACATTTGGTCCTCTCTATTGACTGTTATTATTGAAAGCATACAATGAGCATGCAAACAGCACACCAAAACCTACCAATAACTTCTAAATTGTCAGTTATCTCAGATTTCTCTTTTAATTAACAGGATTTAATCCCAATCCCAGTTCCAGAAAAGCTGCAAATTTTAGGCAGTAATTATTCTGTTTATTAAAAATGTGGGTGCGTGCAATATTGTAAAGTGCCTTCTGGACTGATCACTGATCCATGGCCAGGGAAATCCTGTTTCCTTTCAAGTTAAAATTGTGTTTCAGGTGGAAACAATAAAAAAAAATATTATTGGAATGCAAATATTAAAAAAAACAGAAACAACATAAATCTGGGAGTGGGGGACTGTTGATTGTTTCCCCCTTGTTAGGTGTTCCTCTGTATGAGGAACTTGCTGGAGGTGATTATTAACTGCATTTGGTAGTCTGCCTAATACATATATCTATATCCACAGATACATGCCCAATCACAATTCCTACTAAGCTTTGATCAGGAGTTTTCTAAGTTATTGGTAATGAAAACTGTGTGTATCTTGCCCAAAAAGAGTTCCCACCAATACAATGACATTTGATCTCAGTCAGCACAAATGAAACAGAAAAATTTGATCTAATGTACAAAAGTTGTGGTTTGCTTCATGCTGGCTCCTATGTTTGCAATTTAAAAAAACCTCTTCCTTATCTTGGGAAGAGACAGCTTATTGCTCATGCTTTACCCCAGCATAAACACAAGGAACCCAAAGTATTGAAACTGTTTACAAGCACCAGTCCACATTTTCATGCTTACATAATAGCCTCAGCAAACTCACAGTGTTAACCTGAAAAAACAACTGTCTAATGCATACAGCTGAATGGAGATGCAAACTGCAGCTAAAATAATTTTGTCTTTCTATCTGAATACTGGCAGGACAGGACAGAAAAGTGCTGAAGAGATGAGGAAGCTGTTACAGATCACACTTGTGAATCCATTTGGACAAAGTTCCATTTATTCCAGATGAAGGATTTCATCCTGTGTTCTTGAGCTATCTTTAACATAGAAGAGCTTAACATAGAGCTCTAGCAGAGCTTTATGATAGAAAAGACTTACCTTAAACACAGACTAGCCCATTGTTACCAGTTAGTGGCCATTAGCATTTTGTTTGGCTTGGAAAGGAAGAAGTTTGTGTCCAGAGATAATACTCCAGCACCTGAACTGAAGACTACAATGACTCGCCCAGCTCAGTTGCCTTCTTAAAGCAAGAAAAGAAACACACCCAAAATTAGGTGCCTAGCATGAGGCATCTGTTCCTAATCTAAATGTTTTGTTTTATTCTTTAATTAGGTTTCTGAATGCCTAGTTTGAGATTTGGGTACAGATTGGATACTTCAGAACTAACATATTTGGAAATGTAAGCAATTATTAAAAGTCAAGCAGATGTCTGCTCAGCCTTCCTTCATTTGCTCTGCAAACACATTGTCTGCTCACACAAATAAAGGCCCTGCAGATTAAGAATTTAAGAGCTAAACAGAGGATGGCTGTGTTCTGAGAAGGCAGCACAAAAAAATCCCTGTTCTGAGTATAAAACTATGCCCCAGCACTCCTGGCTATGGGGTCCCTATGAACCAGCCATGGGAAAAAGCTAGGAAGGAGCAAAAGCTCCTTGAAGCTCTTTGTCTGCTTGTTCTCTTTATGGAAAGGTACATGACAAAAGTTTTGAAAGCTGAGCCTAAATGAAAGAGGTATTTCCTTTGTTAAACCTTCCAGCACACTGCCAGCATAACTGAAGAGGGCTGACTTCTGTCATCTGGGGCCAGTTGAGAAATTGGTCTTGAATTCAAATACTGCCAGTGTTTTAGTACAGGCTATGCACAAAACTGTTATTATTATGCTGGAATCACAACAGCATTTCAGTATAATATTTTTCATCAACGATTACAACTATTCCTCACATACAATATCTACAGCATTTCAAAAAGTAGTCTTTATGACTGGCTTCATCCCTTCCCAGCAAACATATTAATTCCTCCTCTATTGTCTTTTAAAGCATTATAGATTATGAGGTCCTTTATGGAAAGCACTTAAAACATTGATGGTTGCAAGTAAATTGCAGACATTTCTGTGTTTTCCATATTAAAACTTCTTAAATTTCCTAAGAAATGTAGGTCTACTGGCATTTTCATATTTGGAGGATAAAGCATATATTCCTTGAGACAGTTCCATAATAGCTCAGCTGTGGACTGACAGGTTCCTCTGAGTGATGTAGGCATAAAAAGCCAGTTTATAATATATGCTCTCTCTTTGCATCTGTTTATCATCTGGTTTATTTTCCATTTACAAAATTTCTCTAAGGATATTTCTGTTCTCTAAAAATCATTACCAGTGCCCACAGCCTTGTGGGAGACCCTCCTATTAATAGCAACAAAATAAACTAACCGTAGTGCATACAGAATGGAAGATAATATATAAGAAAGCATGTGCTGTCAGGTGCCAAATGGCTATCAAAAACAAGAATGGGGATAACATCACCTCAAAAATCATGAGGCAAGAGAAGTCCCTGACAGATTTTTTAACATAAAATGTCTTAAAAAAATTATCAAGAAAAATTCCAGACACTAGAATGAGCTGGTGCTAGCTGGACATTGATAGCTGCATCCTGACTGCAGACAGCATTGGAAAACAAATCCACTTTCATCTGTGAGAATATCAGCTGCAAGCCAGAGGGATGTGGGTTGTTTTCTTCCCCTTTTGAGGGCTTGAGATTTAAATAATGTTCCACTCATGTGTTAAGCACACCTGGTGACACACAGCCTTACCAAGAACTGCCACAGTGGTAATTCTCAGACAAGAACCAGATCCACGCATTCAGAGAAATCTCACTGCTTAATGTTGCTGTCAAAAAATCCTGCCTTATGAAAGCACTTCTTATGTGCCAGCCCTTTTAAACTATACTGATTTTCATCAGGCACTTCCAATTTATAGCCAGATCACAGAGACCACCAAAGCAATCACCTTCCAACTGACAAACCCAGTTTGGACTCTGTTTGGAAGGGACTGTGTCAATGAGTTACCTTTTGAAGAAATGGTTCATTTACATGGGAATGCAAAAAAAGTATTCCCTATGTACATCTGAGACAAGGCACAAAACAGAGGAGGTGCCACAAAGCACAAAGTATGAATGAATGCCATGAAATTGCATATGAACTGCAGAAAATCAATGGTTTTTTGACGAATCACAGCAGATATATTTTGTCCTGTGGTTCCTGCTGCTGCTGCAAAGCCACAGCCAGAAATACTATCAAGTCTTCACTCTGTTTATAAACATGCAGTAGAAAATCATCTTAGCTAGGCCCAGTGGGTGTTTACAACAGCTGTAAATTCCCTTCTAACTTGCACAGCTACAATGACTTTTACATCCCTGCCCTAAAATATGAAGGAAATTGTCCACTGCTGAGAAGATGCCCAGTTTGTTCTCTCACCATCTTTACTTGCTTCCAGGAAACTGAAGCCTACCCCTTCTTGGACAGAAATCCACTCTTTTTTGTTTTGACCTTTTTTCCTGCTCTAGAGCTGTTTGCTCTTGAAACACATTTCACAATTAATTTCTTTTCCCATCCTCACCAATAAGCAGGAACCTACACTCCTTCCAAGTGTGTCCTTCTCTTCAGAAAATGCTTATTTTGTCCCTTTTCCTGGTATTTCCTTCACTGTCATGGAGAAGATGAGCAGAGGATCTCTCTAACATGTGGAAGAGTTTTACTAATTTTGACTGGGGTTGATGTCCTACTGATGGTGTTCCCTACCTCAGTGAGGGTCATCCAAGCGTACAGACCTCATTAGCCTCTACCTTACCCCAAATCAAGTGCCTTAAGCCTGCGTGGCCACAAAGCAGCTCTGTTCCTACAGTAAGCTGCGTGATCTGTCAGTCAGGACATCACTCTCAGAGTGGACAGGATCTGGCACATTGGAGTCCTTACTCTGAACTCTGAGACGGAAAAGGACCTTTCATGGTTATGCCATTCTTGAAACACAAGTCAACCACACAAACAAGCTCCTCACATATAATTCAAGACTCTCTTTCACTGAGAAAGCCTCTCATTTAAGGCTTTTTATGGGAATGCTGCATTATCTACCATGTGTGACTGATGGGTACAGTATACTGGCCAAAATGCTGGGCCCAAAAGTCACAGTGTCACAGATGAATACTCATCATCAAAGAACAGCAAAGGACTTCCAGGACATCTGGAGCTATCATGCTATCCAAGAGAGCCAACAGCACAATTCCAAGCAATTACAAACTAAGACACAATCATTACAGCCCTGCTCACTGAATGACTTTCATCCTTTTGTGGGAGCAGGTCATGGGCTTTAGAGAGGATCAGGACATGTTTTTATAACCAGCTGTTGACACTGCAGTATTTAATGTCTAGGCAAGTCCAGCTGCTGTTCTCTGCTAATAGCAAGCATAAAGCCAGACCCTCTGTTGGCCTCTAAGTAGAAGTTTAAATGTCCCACAGGGCTTCTTTGAAAAGAGGAGTGAATGACCCTGATGTCTAGACTAGCATTAGTTTCATCTATAAAATTCAGGTCATAATGTAAAGAGCTGTGTGTGAACTATTGCTGAGAGCATAATGACCGAGTTAATTGCCTATATAATCATTCTCCAATCCAATGAAGTACCCTGAGATAGTCTGAATGGGAAAAGTACCATTAAAAAATCCTTAGGCTAGACTAAACTTTAATTACATGACACCTGCAAATGATAAACTGAGAAACAACTCAATAAGGCACACACATTGTAAAACAAAAAAGTGCTCTGCTTGTGCCATTAATGGATAAAGGATCAGTTCCTAAGGAGTTCATCCTGAAAGCTGCAAATAGGTAGAATGTGGTAGATTACATACAGGAGAATCCTTGGGACATTCATCTGTAGTCCAAAGGCACAGGCCAACCTTCCTCTGCCCCTAAGGCAGTGATAATTTCATACAAGTACAACTCAGAACTTCTCAGTTCGTGATGGACCAAGGCAGGGTCTGGACATGCTGATGGCTGCAATACCTTGGAGAAGGGCTGGATGGCAAAATAATTCTGAGGTTTTTTTTAAGAAACAATATCAGACTCAAGTGTGTTTTGCTAAGACACAGGAAGGTTGGCAAACCAGATGAACTTGCAATCCTGTTTTATTCAGGAAACAGCTGTGAAGGTTATGACATTTTCTTTTATAACAGTTACACTTGGGCTAAAACAAGTAGCAGTAGCTGCAGCACTAATTGACTCAACCAGTGCATTCCCTATTAAACCTTAAACATTAAGAATTCATAGGCAGAACCAGAAATAAACTTTGTGTGGGTGTGAAGGTACATGCAACGGTAAAAAGCTAAGCCTGCATGAAATTATATTAACTTCAGCTGAATGGAAAGATCCATAGTTAGATTAGAAAACTGTTATTTTATTTGTTGGCTTTTAAGGAAGTTATTGTTAGCCCGTTTGGCTTTGTCATTACTGTTCTAGCTCTTAATGCAACATGGTTTTATCACATGCAACACGGTGCCATTTCACATCATGTACCTAACAGGATAATGTCAGGCAGGATAACATCACGCCATGGCAAAGACATCAGGATCACACTGTACTCATCAGACATTCTCTCTGGCAGACTGTAGAGCTCCCCCCGTGATTTAATCCAGAAGACTCTCCCTTTGACTTTGACTTGACATGCTGTTTTGAACACTAAGTAGAGCCAAACACCAGCTCTTAAAGCTAGGCCATGTTTTCAGGGTCCTGTTCTAGTACTTATCAGCTGGAAAAACACTAGCAAAGTGGGCAAGGATAGAGCCAATTACCATAAATTACACTAGCATTATGCAAAGAGAAAACATATATAAAATAGTCCTCAAAGGAATTTCTGCTTGCATATAACCAGCCCAAATACATCAAGCTCACCTCAGGGATGAGCCCTAAAAAATTATGTGCCTGTGGTCCAAACCTGCCACAGATACCCACCTACAAACTGAGATATGTCCCTAGGATGCAGATAACAGCAGGAGCATCAATCCTACTTTTCTAGTGAGGTAAAAAAACCCCAAATCAACAGACTTGCCAGGTTGCTTGTCAAATCACAGAAGTAAAATCAAGTTAAAGCTCATGATTCCCTGAACCCCACATTTCATCCCAGAGCACAGTGGACAGAAGACTTGGTCATCTTCCCTTCTATGGGACTGATCTGCACTGAAAGAAAAAGTTTACATAGCCTAATTAATAAGATTTTAGGAATCTCCCTGTCAGGAGGTAAATACCGTAACTTTCACAGGAGACTAAAGATCCAGCTCACTTACAAACATACAACACAAATGTTCTAGGCACATAACAAAAAATTAAGATATTGCCTCTGCCCAGAGAATGTGATGGAAAATTCTTCTACTGAACTGTTCATGCAGTAATTCCAGACTGGTGTTTATAGTTTTACTCCACTGAAGTTTCTCTAAATGTTCACCCTTGGCCTTAAAATATCAGTCCTGCCTTTCTGAATGATTATTAAGAAGTGAGATAGCTTGCAGATATTTTATTTCTCTGCCTTATAGCAAACAGACTGTTCCTTTGATGGAAGATGTTCTCCTCTTACCTTCCTGGGAAAAAAAAAATCAGCCTTCACACTGATGATAAAAAAGAAAGCTTTAAAGTGTTTGTAAACTGTACATCAAGTAAGAATGAAAAATGTTGTCAAAACATTTTGTAGGCTAAAAAACTTTGTATTCATAGAATTTTTAGAGACTAAATAGAAAAGACATTTAGGAAAAAGTTCAGAGTAAAACAAAATCCTTTGTAATTAATTTTCCCCAGTTTCTACTTGTAACCTCTACATATAAACTTAGTACTTTATTTCCATTTTCTTTCCTAGCGGGAAAGAATACAGAGAAGGATTTTTCATTCTTGACTGGCTTACCTGTCATTAATGAATTCAGTAAGCATGTTAACTATCCAAGCATACCTACTCCCTCTGACTCCAGTTCAACCTCAGCAGTCTCTCAGCACTTCACATAATTACAGTCAGTGTGAGGAGAGAGGGAAAGATTGTTCAAGTGTCCTTACAATGCATCTTCCACTCTGAACATCTTCTGTATATTTCCCTTGGAATATACAGCCAGAAAGAGACAGTCCTTTGACCATAGTTACAAAAAAAAAAAAAACCTAGATCAAAACAATGTAAGCATTTTAATTCACTGAATTTGGGCTTGGAAACAACCATTTAATTATCTTAATTTAATGATATCTCAATCAAAGAAAATAAATGAATACTTTTAAAGTACTTACAACTTTTTACTGGAATTATTCTGATACAGAATGATGCCCCTCCCCTGCCTATGTTACAATATAAAGGATGTTAAAACAGCCAAAGATTATTAATACTAGCAGTTTATAATATCAGAAGCACAGACAATACCTCACTGGCGATCAGCTCTCCAGTTAAAAATATTTTTACAGCACCTGACAGAGCTGACATTGACATGAAGCAAATGAATGATTAGGAACAAAAATACACTGAATATTCAGTCAGTAGCTAGCCAAGCACATTGTATCTCCTTTCACGCAGGGAAATCTACCTGGCCCTTCCAGCTGCACTTTGCAAAGTCCACAGCTCCTGCCTGCCTCTGTGAAGTTTTATCTGCTATACTGTACAATTCACCCCAGCTTTTATGTGCTGCTCCACACAAGATGTAGGGTCTGTCCCACACCTTTTGCTTCTGCTGCACCAAAGCACATTAGTGTTTTTATTAGATCATAAACCACTTTCTGAATCTAATGATCTCATCTTACACTTTCAGATTTGGCATCCCACTGAAGAGTGGGTTTTTATCTTACTTCAGCTCTTAGAGTGGAGTCCCACATTTCTTCAGGAACACCTGACTTGCTTTGATTGCAATTCTCCTTTGTGAGTAACAGGCAACAAATCCTACAAATCCTAGCGCCTGCTGGTTCGGTTGTACCAACATCATGAAAATCTCATAAAAGGGTCCCAGTCGCACTCCGCAGCTGCTGGCAGGGAGCCAGCTGCAGCCTTATTCCCTCGGCTCTGCTCAGAGTGAGTTGTTACCGTTCTGTTCCCCTCCAGGGCCCAGGACAGGTGCCACCGAATGGAGGTTCACGAGTTCCTGCTTATCCTGCACCGCTCCAGTGCTCTCAGAAAGATACAAACTGGCACAGCCTCGCACCATCTCCTCACCAGCTGTACTACTTGCTTACTACAGGGGAGCTTTGGTGTGACTGAGCGAGCTCTGGGTGTGTTTTTGTGTTTAATTTTTCACCACTGCTCTGAAGCCTTCAGTAACACACATGACATAGACTCATGGTGCATTATTTGCTACTACTGACATGCTAGGAAATTACTGATTTGTAACTTCTTACTTCAGTAGCAAAACTCAGCAGAAAAAATGCCACCCATCAATATTATAAACTAAATGCTCAATGCTTTCATATGTGGATTATAGGTGCTTGCTGTTCCAAACTTTGAAGCTGGTCTGCTTAAAATCTACTCAGTATGCCTTCCTCCTATCTCTCCACCCACCCTCCTTTTAATCCCATTCTGTCAGTACAGCAGAGATGAGACTTGAATCACTAAAGAAATCTCAGTCAAAAGGGCCACTGCAAAACTGCCTTGTCTCCATCCCTCCTCTCATTTCTCCTTCAACCAAATGGACAAACATTCATTCATTGCTGCCTTTCCCTTGTGTGTTCTGGCTAAAAATCTGCCTCCTGTGAGAAGGAGGCAGTACCTCCACTGTACCCTGCACCCTCTGCTGCTCCTGAGCACCTCTCTCCTGAGTTTGCAGAGCTGGGCCTATGAGCTTCTGCATGATCTCACTGACCAGGCTCATCAGGTGGGAAATAAGTGTCCTGTGCCTCAAGCTAAGAGCAGGGCTCAAAAATATTGCATGAGCAGTAGCACCATACAGGTTCTTGGCTCTCTGCCTCCCTGTTCTTTACTTCAGTGCAAAGGGAGTATAATACACAGTGAAATCAAAATGCATTTGCCACCTCATCACTAGTGGCACATACAAGTTCCTCACAAAGGTGGGAAGCAATTACAGCCCGAGCACATTTCCCTTCATCCCAACTTTTTTTTTTTCCTCTCACAGCTAGAGATTGGAGAGTCTTGAGAGACACACAGATAAGGGAAGCTGCCTTTAATACTCTGACATTTCACACAGGCTGAAGAGCTGCTCCTCAAATATTTACCTAACATGCATATGCTGGTAAATTCCAGTGGTCCACAGCAGGCTCAGAACTTTTTCACTTACTGGAAGGATCATAGGAGACAGTTTAAACAGGTAATGAGCTCAGTCTTTAAAGATTTCATAATGAATTGAAACCAAAGGGTTGGGGCTTTTTGCATTCAAGGTTGTTACTCCCTGGCAATGATCCTGTCTGTAGTATCACCACAACCCTTCCTTGGAATTACAGCTGGTGGAGTTCTGCACGCTCACAATGTGACTTCAAGGCATATTCAGGAGTGACTGCTGTGCTGTAAACTAGTTTGTGTTTCACTGCGGAGCCACAGATTCATGAGACAAAGCTGGAAACCAGTTGCAGTACAAGCATATCAAGGAACTTCCATTGTAACAGATTAAACAGAAACAGTTGCATTCATTAAGCCTTAATATCTACATATGGATTAATTTATGTACCTGCATGCTTAACCAGCTCTGAAGTACACAACAGGATGGGTAAATTATCTTTTTCCAGTGCTTCTGGGTTTCAGATTCCAAGCTGGTGCTGCCAGGAGCTGTGTCCTGGCAGCTTTACCATGCTGAGAAGGCCAGCACAGGACTTGCAGCTTTCACTTTGACAACAGCACTTGTGACAGCACTTTGTCTTCCATCTTCACTCCCTGACACTGACATAAATCTATTTCTGTTCTGTTCTCTCCTAGTCTGTTTCTAACTTTCAAATTCATTTCCCCAACTTACTTCACAAGGTCAGAGGGAAAACTTTAACATTTATTGCCAGAATCTACCTCAGTCTACTCCAAACAGCTGCTGTACAAGACTTGTACTTGCCCATTTCTACATCTGGCCTCTTTCTTTTGACATCCATGAGACAAATAACACATGGATCAATTCTAAGAGCTTATGGCTGGGAGGAGCAGGAACAGCTCTGTATGCAGAAAAATGACAAGAATCGGTCATAAGAGGAAGAATCATCTCAAAATGGAAGTCAGCACTTGGAATAACTCTTACAGCAAGGAGCCACCACATTGTCTCACAGAGACAGGTGACAGAAGAACACAACACTGTTCTCCACAGTGTCTCAGCTGAGCCACACCCTAACCCCACTCCTGTGCAGGTCAGGTTTAAGTTAGGAACTCCCTGGGAACTGCAGAACTTCTTTTGCCAGATGGCTTAGAACAAACAGCACACCAGCCCTGAGAAGGAACTGTACTAAAAAATATCCCCTGCTCTGCAAGATCCTGGCTTTGACTTCACCCAGTCACTGCAGAGAGGGGACAGTGCTCTCCTGCTGCACCATGTTTTCAGTGCTTGCTTGGGTGGGCTGGGTCATTTTGGAGGTGAAGAAGCAGTAGGGAAAGGAGAAAGAGAAATCTATTAAAATAGGTAGCAATATACAGCTGCTTCAAGCAAACAGAAAACATGTAGCCTCAGTTTGTCTTTGAAATAAGTAATTAGGAACATAACTGCAAGAGAAGCATTAACAAGCTTCCCATTTATCTGGCTATTATTTTCTGCACATGTGTACTTTTTTTAACATAACCTCAGCTCCAAAAAGTCATATCCTGTTGTTAATTTACAGAAATTAAGCAGAGACTCTGTAACAGAGGTTAATTTAGGTTTAAAACAAATGAAGTGCCACAGAATCACATACTGCTGATTAAGCTGACTAAAAAGAGTGCCTGGGACAAAGCCTAACTTCTTCTGACAAATTTTTCATCACTGGACATAGCCTTTTGTGAACTGAGATTATGCCTGTTCTCAGAGCTGTCATCCGGGTCTCCAGTGTCACGAGGTCCCTGTGACACGTGTGAGGCACAAGGACAACCTCTCAGGATTAATTCCAACACCTCTATACTGCAGCTGCCTGCCTTAGAGATGGCTCAATCCCACGGGACCCAGTGCCTAACGCTGCCACTGGATGCTGCAAACTCAAATGATCAGTAAATATGGGAATTATTGAGATTTCAATGTACGCATGCAGACCTTACTAATAAAAAAAATGAGTAAATCTCTGACAAATGATTCTACCAAATCTTTAGTCCAAGTAGTGACATGTAAAAATTGCTCTCATGTCTTGCTTTTTAACCTGAAAATCCACACAATTTCTATCTTTATTCAAGGACTGAATCGTGGGGCATAGAGTTGTTCTGTCTAAATTAAGTTCATCGAATTTTAGCACAAACTTTGTTTCAGGGGAACGTGAGACAGAGAAGATTGAAGCATTCAGTGACTTTTCTGCAATAATGGTGAAGGCTGAAACATAAAATACTTTATTAGCAGCATCATTACAACAGACTTATCTGTGAACCACAGAAGTGCTAAACAATTACCCTTAACCCTTGTAAAATATATTTAGATCATTAGAACCCCTATACTAATTCAGCTAATTATTTCTCTCATGAGAAACAATTTCTTCTCTACCTATACTGCATAAGTCTCCTATTCTAATCACTATAGTCCCTAACACCAAAAATGATGACATTGCAGCTTTATCGTAAAAAAAAAAAAAAAAAAAAAAAAATCAAGAATCCACATTAGGGAAAAACAACACCAACACAGAACTCAATGGTAAATATAAAAAGACATTTGATGGAATAGAACTCACTAATTAGCCAATCTTTCCTCTTCCTGGACTCAGTCCTCTTTCAAGGACTGGTGTGCTCATACTGCAGAATTGTCACATTGACCAAAACATTAAAATTCATGTGGGCCATGCCTGAGGAGCACTCAGAGCACTATTAAAAATATCTAATTTTCCATGGGGCAGAGAGCACTTTTTGCAACACATTCAATAATACCTTAACAAATATTTCTCTAAAACTCTACCAAAATATACTTAAATGAGTGAAATTTCGTGGACCAAGGCATGTGCTTTCAGAGAGACTATATCCATACTCAAATCCAGCTGAAGGAAAGAGGAGCTACAACTGCATGCAACTGATTACCATGAGAATTAGTGAAATGTCCTATGTGCCTCCTGTGTCAGTATATCCCAGCTATATTCCTTCTACAAGTCCTCAGGGTGTGCCTAACCAGATCTGAACAAAAAAGGCATTTCCTATCTCTCAGCACCTCTGCTGCCCTTCTCAGTATTTGCTTTCCCTCTGCCATTTTCCAGGGAGTGACCGGAGCTGCCTGTTGAGTTCACTGTGCAGGGAAAGCCTAGATTTATCGATGGCATAAAGATGTTTTCTATTTTGTTCCCCTTTTTTCCCCCTAATAATTTTTACAAGTCTATTTGCCTTTTCTGTGTGACTGAGTACACAGATGATATTTGCAGTGAACTACACTCAGTGACCTTAAAGAAGGTCCTTCTGAATGGGAGTAGCTGAGGTAAAACTTACCATGGTATATGCCTTAGAAGTTATTTTTCCTGGTATCATTATTTTACATTTACCAGCAATGGATTTCATCTGCCATTTTATCAACTAGTCATTCAGCATTGAATAATCATTTTGCAGTTCATCCTAAGACGGCTTATGTTGAACTACACTGACCTTTTTCTTCAATTGTAAATATTTTTTGTTTAATCTTCAACCTGATTTTTTACTCAGCTACAAATGCATGGAATGACATAATTTCCACAACATATTTTCACAGGGTCCTTCTGGTAACTTTACTCCTTGGCCAAAATGACCATTTATGGCTGCCTTTTTTTTTCCCCTGGTTTTAATTTTTTTTTTTAAAGACTACAAGACCAGTAACCAAAGGGGAAAAAATGAGAGTGGGTGATAAATTATGTTAATTTATCTACTCTAGATTTACCTTGGCTGGATTTTACTTTACTGCCTTATTATCCTGAAGCTACACAACAACTGCCTAGGTCATAATTTAGCACATAACCCTCCTGGGGATTACAGTGAAGATGACCAGCTGCAAATTTACTCAAGTCCCTTTAAATAAATGAATACGATAATTCCTTTAGGAATTCATTAGCAATTGGCCCATTTTTAAATGCCTTAGGGTGACTTTCTTGGTCCTGTCCCTGTGGATTTACACCATTCTTTAATATTACATATATTTGACCTGCTTTGACTTCTATATTCTCATTAATCCCATTTTTATTAAATACATACCCAAAATAAGTAGGAATGTCTTAAATTAAAACAGAAAGAATGTTTCATAGCTTTTTAGTACATACTTATTTTCTATTAATTCTTACTTTGAGTATATTACTAAAATCTCATTAGAATTGTTTACATTTGTTTGGTTGGTTCTTAATTCTCTTTAGTCTTGGCCTTTCTGGCTGTCTCCCTCAGATTTTGCTTCCAAGTACTTTCAGTTATGCATTCTTCTTTTCACTGGGGCATGATTCCAATCCAACTTCCATGTTTAGGGCACATTTCCAGGACCACATGCATGTCGTGACTCCCTGCTCTAGTTCTGACTCTTCTGTGGCTAATTCTTCATTCATAGAATTCTTATTGCCTTTTTTCCTTTTTTTTTCCTCTACAGTAAAAACAGTATACTTTAAATATTAGAAAAATTATAATGCCAGCATGAAACATGGAAAATGTATTGCTTTGCATTTAAAATAGGAGTGCAGAAACATGAGTGAGACAAAAAAATTCTGAACCCTTTCATGCTCAATTTTTTTCTGATGCTTCATTATTTTTTCACTTTATTTCATCCTTTCAAATTGTTGTCTGCAAATCTTACTGTGAGGACATGAGAACTCTCATTTTAAAGAGAACAAAATGGTAAACCTGTTTCTGAAACTGCATGAAGACACTAAGAAAGCATCTCCTCAATTTCTAAGAGGCTGATGAGTGACCTTCTTTGGTATTAACACTGATCCCCGGACTGGAGAAAATTTTACCATATGCAAGTTCATTAGTTATGTATATTTTTTAAAAAATAATTATTTAGCATTTGCACTGGTAAAAACCAATTTTTTTTCCAAGGAAAACAGATTGCAAATTCAGTCTCAATTAATTCCATTCTGTCAGACATTTGCCCATTTTTGGTATTTCATTCCAGGTCATGCTGATGCAAAATTCAGAGATGCCAACTGTCCTGCATGAGAGCTGTCAGACAGATTAGCACTCCTGCACTGACACAGCTCCTGCTTTGTCAGGACTGGGCACTGCTGTGTTGAGAAATGAAGCCTCAGCTGATGTGCCTGTGGGAACAGAGCAACTGGCACTACATGGGGTTTGGTCCTATGGGGAGTCTTGGTGCCTAAAACCATGCTGTCCAAAATATATTCCCACTATTCTCTGTGAGAAGGACCAAGATTTGTTAGCACTAAAACTCTCCTGAATTCCCTGAGATCAGTTTGTTCCTTCCCTTTCTTCAAGACTACAGACATCCCTTCATTTTCTTCTTTCCCACAATATTTATGAAGTCTCTTTTTGCTTGCTCAGTTGAAACTGACTGTGATCCTTTCTTTTTCCAAATGCTCCCTCCCCTCTGAAAGGAGACTAAGCACTCCAGCAATCTCAGTTACAGGTTGCTGCCTCACCTATTGTTTTGTCACTTCTCTGTGCTCATGTGCTGACACAGTGTCCATCCTTTCCCAGCTGAGCACAGCATCCCAGCTTTTATCGACATCACAGAGTGCTCTCCAAGAATTGCCATAGCTAGTCCTGATGGATCCAGGGCAATCCAGACTTTGCAGTTCTACCACAAAGGAAAAGATCCTAAAGTTCCTTAAATCTTTGAGAGTGATGGAATGCCATGACTGTTACTCTGTACATGTAAAATGAGGAAGAATTAAAATCCATATGTTGTAGGTATTCCCCAGTCATTCTGATTATGAGGTGCAAATAATTTAAACAGTATCTTGTGAAAATTGTTCTGGTTTTTTTGCCTTTTTTTTAAATTTTGGGTCTCAAATACTTGGTTTTGGAGTTTCTAATGTACACAGTAGAAATGAGAGGCACAGTTCACCAAGATGTAATTTTTGGCTTTCAGAGCTTCTTTCCTCATGCTGTGTTAACTTTTCAACAGACTCAAAAATTCAGAGTGCTGAGGAAATGTTGCCCTTGTTTATTCCACCTCAGATCTGGAAATAAAACTAAAACCCAGAGGACACACTTACAATGGGCCAGCTATTTTTGATTGGTATCAGAGTATGCAAATACTACCACACAACTCAAAATCAAGGCCCATTTGTTTAAGAGACTCTGTGGAGGACTTGTTACAGCATACCACAAATACCTGATGTTGAATTCAGGGGGAAAACAAATCCTTTTTCCTAATAGTACTTGCATTCCAGTCCAAAAGTCTACTTTTAAACCATTAGCATTTGGGGGCACAGAAACATAACTTCTAAGAAGAAATGGGAACTACAACTAATAGACAAGCAAATTATGCTACCAGCTGTATCTGTCTGCAAGTGTTATTTGCCTTATACATGGCTTTGAGAAAACCTTTCCTAGTAAAAAAATTAAGAATGCCATTTTACCACAAGAAATATGCAGCATTCCTTGATTAATAATGTTTTGTAGCATAACTACTTGGATCTAGTGGAGTTTTTTTCCTGTTCAGACCACTGTTTCTGTGTTGCTTTGTGTAGATATGGCTATTACTATGAAACTGTGGGTACTGCTGCTGTTGTGAAGCCCAAAGGGTTCCAGCATCAGATGAAATTTTCCAATATAATCTCCTGGGCTACATGAATTGCTTTACATGGATTGCATTTTAAATCTCATTTGATAATGCGTGTTTTAGAGAGGAAAGAAGTGCTTTCTGGCTTAATTACAAACCACAACAAGTTAAGCAGGCATAATAAGATTTGTCCACTTATCCAGTGTGAATAGCTGGAAAGAATTGTTCTGAGCTGACAGCTTTAGATTGGATTGAGAAATGGAAAGGAAAATCCATAAAAAATCATCCACATTCTTAATGCTCACCTGCTATGGTGAAAATAGCAACTTTTGGGGTCCTTGCCCCGAATCAGGGTATTTTGGTAGACTTCTGCTATGCTGTTCAAATATTCCTAAATTCTGCTTGTGTACAGATGTAGCTCTTGCTGTGGTTAAAGTTCTGCTTCATTTAAGCACAGGAAAAACTCACCACTAAAGATACACTATGCACAGACTGAAATTTTCAGAATTCTCTCCTGTTTTACCTGGAGCTTTGTCCCTGGCAGCCTGTGAGTCAAGCTCATGAAGGCATCATGCAAAGAGCTCAGTCACACAACTCACCCACCCACCCCTCCCAGTGTGTCATTAGCAGCCACACAAACGAGGGCTGGAGGCAACAAAATGTGACAATTCCTGTGGCAAGTCAGAAATGGATATTCTGCAGTGCTAATGACAGCAGCAAGGGAGACACAAAGCACATAAATTAATGTAGCTACAGAGCACAAGCCAAAGAGGGCAGCTCCTTGGAGTTTTCACCAGGGCAATGTTTCCAGACACCACCCCACCCTGGGCCTACCAGGTTGCAACTGGATAAAAAAGACAAACATGATGTTCCAGTTTTAGCACTTACAGGATGCTTACCCTTCCTGCAGTAGGCATGCTGTGACTTCCTGGAATGGTTTCAGTATGACTGATCAGAAACACATTTACTACAGATTTTAAGTACTAAATGACCCCTCTATAACCTCAACCTAAAGTGAGTGTTATTTCAAAATGAAACTGAACATAAACCTGGAAGATTATGGCAAAGATTAACAAAGCAGCTATGAAAATGTTAGGTTGACTAAGGACACAACCTTTCTGTGGAGCAAGGTGTCTTGTCAGCCTACAAAAAGAGAAGGCTTCAGTTGTCCTACTGCCACAGGGAGTCCTGCAGGCACTGGTCAGATCCTGCTTTGACTAAAACCTGGAAAATGGTGAGGCAGTTTGACAAAATGCCTCTGCCAGAAGTATTCACCATTTACATAACGAACAGAGCTCATTTTTCTGTCTACAAATTCATCATGAGCACAAAACATTGCTAATAAATTTGATACTGAGAGTTACTCCACTAACAACCAATACAGACAAAGATTTGCAGAAACAATCCACTGCAACTAATATGTCAAACAACCTATTAATGCTATTTGTAATCCATTTTTCATACTGATCACCTGATCTGTCACTGCTTCTGTTGCCTAACTGGCTGGCTGTAAGTCTCTAAACAGAAACAGCACAACCAACACGCTGCAGACATCTGCTTCCTTCCCCAGGCACTCACTCTCATCGTTTTAAAGACTTTCACTTGGCTGTGAGCATTCTTCCACCCTTGGAAATTATGTATGTCTGTTCCTGGCTACTTAAGAAAATATCAAGAAAACTTAATTGAATTTGCTGGTATTATGCCAAAGAATTCCTGACAATATTTCACTGAAGAAGGCACCCAGGGCTGTATGTAAGCTGTTTTATCTCAGCTCACTCCCAACACTAAAATAATTGAAAGAGAAGCCTTCACTCTGCCTCAGATGCAGCTATGAGGAGCATTAAACAGGTAGACATCTAGGCCAAATTCACATTAGTCATAAAGGGTTCAAATACTTCCAGAAGTGCAGAAGATCCATACATGTCTGTAAAACAAGGACCTGCATCACTCCAAAGCCCTGAACACAGGAACAAAACACTCCCTGCCTTCCCCCTGCCTTTTCCCTTCCATCACTGGTCCACACAGCCACCCAGAGCTGTGCAGCCTCTGGGACAGGGTTTACTCCTGTCTCACCATCGTGGGTTCTCCATAACCTCTTCACAGGCAGGTCCTTGTTCCCTGCTACAGCCTCAGCAATAAAGGGGAGATTTTATTTCTGTCAAATACTGTTAGATAATCCCATTCTTCTCTCCATTCCAGTGATCAGAAAAGAAAGCAAACAGAAAATCAGCACTACTGTAATACAGCACACTCTGTTGGACAGCCCTGAGAGGCCAGCTCAGTGGATAAAGGCAATAGTACTTTCTGGGGACCAGGATTCAACAGCAGATTTTAGTTCAGAGTAGCACAGCACTAAATTGTGATTTTCAAATATATTTGCATTTTTCTATCCTGTTTTTCATAAACACAAACCAGTACAAACACATATCCATCCCCTTCCCTCAGACTAAGCTGTTTCTTTCATGACTGATTGTCTCTACGGGTCAGGGCTATACGTAAAAAAAACCCCAAACAATCCTGACTAAATAACAAATTACTGCTTGCACTTTTGGTACTGATGGCAACAGAAAAATGAATAAAAGAACACTTATGAGGAGGAAGGAACATGTTCCTGATGCAATAATTTTAGTTCCCTGAAATTAGGACTGGAAGGGATCACACACTCCCTGTTCACTGGGCTGGTATAAAATTAACACAGTGGACTTCGCTCCTTTTAAATTGTTATGGGTACTTGAGAATTGAATTTCCCAATGTGTAAAAATACAATTGTTTAATAATTGAAGGCTTCAGACTCAATCAAAAATTTGAGCCAGCAGAGCTGTATTAGTTTATACCAACAAAAGTCCTTTCTGAAATGACAGATCCAAGGGTGTTTGAGCACTGTCAGTATCACCAGCTGTTATGTATGTTATCAATGAGCTGTGGAGGAGCACTCAAGTGCAGTGCAGTTATTTCCATCCAAAGGAGATCACAGGACTGTGAATGGTGTTACTCATATGCCTGCCTCTGTGGGGCCTTCACACTACAGAGGAACTAGAACCAGGAACAAAACACCTGCTAAGACCCAGACACATTCACCTATCATCAAAGATCATGAAATATATTTAACTCTTCTTCCATAAGGATCATTACATACAGCCTGAATTCTTTGTGCTATAGCTCTGACACTCAGCAGTCAGTATGAAATTACATAACCAAAATGCATCAGAAGTGAGCACCTGGGCTTTATCTCACGTCTCAGTCCTGACTCTGACATAGCACTTGTGACCTTCTCATTATGTTGTGCATATCTAAGTGTGACAAAGGGTGAACAATAAAAAAATATTGTTCAGTGAAACAAAATTAGTGTCCACATACATCAGGAAGGGGTACAGGGCAATAGCAGTTTTAATTGGTTCCCTGTTTAGGAAATGCAGCAGTGCATAGAATGTATCACTAGCAGCTTATAGTAAAACATTTTATTCTCTGTCAAGATAAAGGTGAGTGCTAATGACTGTGACTAAATCTTGACAGGCAAATGATCCCTTCTCCTTGTAAGAGTCTGTTGTGTAATGAGCAATCAGAGCAGCTGTGCAGTAATTACACACATTCACTTGCACTAAAAGCATTTCTGGTGGACTGAAAGGTATTGAAGCAGAAACATGAGATAATTATTTTCCTTACCTTTACTTTGGACATGAAATGATGATGCTTCCTGTTTGGTGGTGTTTTTTCTTGTTTTTTTTTTTGGTGGGGGGGAGAGGGGAGGTTCTGGTTTTGCTTTTTTATGTTTTTGGGGGTTTGTTTTGTTTTTCTTTGTTTGTTTTTTTTAATTAAACCAAAACACAGAAGCCTTAAAAGTTATTTTTTTCTTTTAACTCAAGGTGTTCTTTCCTGCTGTTAATTAACACTTATTTAGCTTGAGACAGAAGTCAGGCATTACGTAATAGATATTTCTTGTGTATTTTTAGGGCAAACCCTGGAAGCATGGAGAATGATGCAGGCTTTCATGTCATCAGGATCTGATGTGGAAGAGCAACCAAGTGCCAGTACACATAGCAGTGCCAAAAGCTTTTGATTTATCTAAAGCAGACAAAGTGAGAGAAACCTTCATGTTGTTCTAACATGTTCTCTGAAAATTTGTGTGAGGAAGGAAAGAAAAACTTTCCAAGGTGGAACAAGGATTTGGACATTTATTCAAGCTGATAATTTTCTGAATTTCCAATGAATGAAGCAAGGGGTAGAACAGGATTGTTGAAGCATAGATAATGTTCAGTCTACTGTCTGATCTTTCCAGAACAACAAGTCCTTCTAATACTACTGATGTGCTGATCTATTTATGACCACAAATCCAGTTTTAAAGTCTACTAAAATAACACAAAAAGATTATGTTTCAGTGTCAACTAAGATGCTATTTTACATATGGAGATTGATTTATATAAACCATGCTCAAAAATAACACAAGAGAAGGTGGTTTATAAGTCCTTTATATCTGCTACCTGAATGTTGGTTGTATTTATAATTTTTTTTACCACTATGAAAAATTCCAAACGCCCACCTGAGCACTCCAAGCTGCACTTGCCATCAGCAACCTATTGCTCTTGATTAAAAATTTATGCTATATTCACATAGAAAGCTTACAAATATATAACACTCCTGCATAAGTCCAGTTTCTGAATTCCAGCCCTCAAATACCACAGCAGAACTTAATATATGAGGTGAACAGAGCCATCACATCCTCTTCTTTCCTGTAGCTGTACTGTGCTTCTCTGGCACGTGATTAATTCAAGTTCTATAAAGGTTTAGGAAGGCTCTCTGGAATCATTACAAACTCTAATTTGTGCTGCACAGTGTTGCCAAATGTCATAACTTTATATCATGGATATCTGTTTCCATGCAGTGCTCTCACTCCTTCAAAAATACTCCCCATCCTCTCTAATTCTTTAACAACCTTGCTCCTTATCCTGCATCTCACCTCACAGAAGCTTCTTCCCTGAGCAGTACAAGATTTGGGAAGGTGTGGCTTGGAATAAAGAGTTGTATTTTTTATTTCAGCACATACTTTTGTTCACATAATTTCTGATCTTTCACTACTTAAGGGAAGCATTCATAAAAATCAAATCTACTTTTCATCATAGCTTGTGTACAAAGTTTTTGGTGGGATACATTTCAGTGTGTAATATTTTAATAGAATGCAAATATAGACATCTGTCTACATATAAAAATCCCATAACTGCAAGTGGTTTTTCCATCTTTCCTTTTATTCTACAGAATTACATCTGTAGATGTATATTTGTTTTGTGAAATGATAAAAATGTATTTTGCAACAAGAGCAGCTGCAAGTCTACCAGCTCTGTGATAACTTGACTGTTGGTCAATTTATATGGTTCCATATTTATTTTCCTAGACTTGAAAAATCTCCTGTCTGTTATGGAGGCTAAAACTGATGGTGGAAAAAGTAAAGAGGAGAACTTAATCTCTAGCCTTCCATGGAAGAGCAGCTGTGAGAGGATTATCCATCAAACAGCAAACCCTACAGAGGCTGTCAGGTTCCAAAAGGAAAACTCATACTGGCAAGTAATAGATGCCTCTCCCTGTGCATATTCTTCAAAACCAAAGTTTTGACAATTCCATAAAAATTTGGCTCCTTTACTCTAGGAATAAAGTTTTGTTGGGATATTATTTTGTTTTGCTTTTAAATAGGTAGAATTTTCAAGCATTGAGCTGAATTGCCACTATGGCACATAATGAAACTGGTTAAAAAATAGGGACAGAGATGAACTAAGCAAGTTTCTCCAAAGCAAAAAACACAAATTCTATTGTTTTAACAAATTCAGTTTTGCCTTTCTCTGAACTGCTGTGCTACACTGACATTTTTTTTTTTCTGTAGGACATGGTTAAAAAAATTAAAAGTAGGTATTTGAGCACACTTTTAACATGTTTCTGTAAAATATAAAATGCTAATTACAGTACAATTAGAGCATTACTTTGCTGATCTGATGAAATGAACCACAGAATTAATTGGGACCACTTTACTAATCTTTCCTCCATCAGATAAAGATTATTTGACCCAAACAATTTTTACCCTGCCAATTAGAGCAGTTTTCTGTATTTAGATTTCACTGCTATTAAAGTCAAGAGGATTCATAGCATTTTCTTTCAATACGATTAAGCCATTTTTAATCTTTCCAGAGTAGCACAATCACTTGTGCACATCAGAAAGAGAAAAGGAAATGGAGAGATAATGACAAGAAGAGGCAAAGTGAAAAAGTACTGTGATCCATATGGCACCAAAGCAGATTTGATACTAATTAATAAGACTATCTGGAATCTATTTAACTCCCCATTCTGGCAACTTGCCCAAGTAATTTGTTTTGATCGCTAATTCCATGCTTACTAAGTATTTTTTTTAAATTTCTTCTGGTCTCCAAAATTAACAATCTATATTGCAGGAAAGTGTTTCTTGAAGAAAAATATAGAGGCCACTATTGCAAACAGCAAAGAATTCAGAATACTTCTCATTTTGGGGTCCTAATTTCCTGTCAAAAGGTTACCTGCTGCCCAGAACATCTGGTTTGCACTGGAAAACTTGGGCAAGGAAACAGAGTCCTCCACAGGGCTCCAGTCAAGGTGAGCATGGAGGCAGGACAATGGTGTGCAGTGAAATGTCTGTGTCCCTAGAATTTCCCCATGGCCTTACTTCACCAGATCTCTGAAGAGCAGGGGCCCTCCGAGGCTCTTAGAAAGGCAAAACAGCCTGAGACAGAAGATAAAATAGGGTCTAAGGAGCCATCAGAATTGGCCTAGTTCTGTTCCATTACCAGAGACAAGAAGGCAAGAAAAGTAAAAAATCAGCTCTTCCCTCTACTGTTTGCTTTTGGCAGAATTTTCTTCCAATAAGGCTGAGTCAGCCCAGACAGAGGGAAAGAGGGAAAAACAACCCACCTCACAAAAACAAAGAAAACCCACAACATATCATCAATCCAGCTGGGTCCTCCACCACAGGCAAGACTCCTCTAACTCAGGGCAGAAGTCTATTGAGCAAACTTGTTTTACTGCTATCAGAGAGACTTATTCTAAAACAAAAGAGAAATGCAGTCATTTTCACTTCAAGCTCTTGTGGCCGCACTAGGACTCGTGGTCAGTCACTATTTAGTTCTGCACACACACAGAGGAGAGCAGCCTACCTCTCCAGACCCCCAACTCCTGCTTAGCTGTCTAGTTCATACATAAGGGGCTGATAAATTCTGTCATTTTCTGTCATTGCTGGAGTCACTTTTTTTTTTTTTTTTTTTTTTTTTTAGCGGGAGAGAGCCAGGAAGGAAAGAGGGGGTGCACCTTTCCAAACATGTGTGGGGCAATTTAGCAGTACAGACAGCCAATGCACTGTACTGCCTTGAAACAACAGGCAAAGAGAACCCCAACTCCAAACAGCCCAAACCTGAGGATTTAAGGGACACTTGGAGTGTGATGCTATTTGGGCAGGGAGATAAAGATGCAGGCTCCTGTAGAGCACCATCAATCTGCACTTCGGATGGGAAGCATGAATTAGAAGGTGTGAATCACTTTTCTACTGACACACACCCAATGAACAATCAAAACGTTTAACAGAAAACATGAGCCTGATAATCTAAAGATCTCCTTGTGTGCATGCTGTGAGTAATAATCTATACAGTTTGTAGATACCTGCTTCCTACTCCCCCATCCTTCACACAGTCCTCGTGGCTATTGCAGTCTCTAAATCTAACTCTCCCGCACTAAATAACCATAATTGCTTCCCTCTGAGATAACAGGCAGCTCAGAGGCATCAAAGCTTTTGTTGCTGGAACTTTGCCATGGGTGCTATGTAAGAACTGCACCATACATTACTTATGAACTCCAACGTTCATTTATCTCTTCTGGTGTATTTATTTTTTGTACTTGGAGCATTAGCTCCAAGGAACAGATGATTAATTCTAGGTTACACTGAAGGACTGTTCACAATATACAAACCAACTTTGTAGTAGTAAAACTAGCCCCAAAATCTCTTTATTGAAAATTGTGTTTAATAATGCATTTAGTTTCCTGCTATCTCATCAGTTCCAAACAGGTTTTAGTAGGTATATCTCTAATTTTTTCCCCTTCTGATCGATGCTGCTCTTGTACCAACATAAACACAGTGCTCATCAATACTTTCAGTGAAGCAGAAGTAAACACCTCTCCCCTGCTGTTGTTTAGCTTTCTGTACTGCTCACATACCATTCACAGTTAAGCAACTCATTACTGCAAACTTTGAGTAACTCATTGCTGCAAACTTTTGCTGACAATTAGAATACAGCAAGGCTCGCAGCAATGTTTGGTCTGACTGATCTGTGCTGAAGCACTGAACAGCAAGCAGTGATCACAGGAAGAGAAAGCAGCTGAACTTCAATATTTCCTGTTGGAACTCTGAGGAGCTTTTTCTCCTGGGCTTGATTCATTTATGATTGCCTAGCACAGATGGTTTTCCACCTTTCTGAGAATTATCCAGTTCCAGATGCTCTCTTCCTTGCTAAGGATCCAGACTTCATGTTCAACATGTCATGCTAAACAGCACCTTCCACAATGTTCACCCTTTAGTTTTGAAAGGCACAAAATGAGATAATGACTTGAAATTAAACCCACAATATTTCTCTTAGACTGCCCTTCACTGTTACAAGTAGGCAGTTCTGGGAACAATTTGACAGGAAGGAGATTCACCAAGGAATCCATGTGTTATGGCAGCTCATGTGTGAGCACAGCAAGGGGAACACACCAGTTCTCCCCCAGGCAGCAGGGAGATCACTGTGGGGCTGCTCCCCACTG
Source organism: Anomalospiza imberbis (assembly GCF_031753505.1). Classification (NCBI taxonomy): domain Eukaryota; kingdom Metazoa; phylum Chordata; class Aves; order Passeriformes; family Viduidae; genus Anomalospiza; species Anomalospiza imberbis. The sequence goes on along the minus strand of NC_089688.1, from coordinate 7,575,365 downwards.
CCCTGAAGGCAGGCAAAGCAAGGCAGACAGGTGACTGATCCACTGTCACATTACCTGGCTCTCAGCCACCCAGCCACACCTTGGATGAGCTTCATTTACCAAAACCAAGAGGTACGAGATGGGAAAGAGGTGCAATTTGAGGGTCTCATTTTTATGTGGCCTCTACTACTACAGCAGATGTCAAAAGTAGGTTTAATTAGAACAGAAAAAAATCAGTTTAGGAGAAACTGTAAACTGTTTAAGCACTACAGTCAATTAAACAAAGTTCTACATATGTTTTTAAACAATATAAAGGGTTTTTTCAAAATAGGGAGAAACAGTCTTAGGCCTGAACATTGACAGGGAAAAGTTAAAACCTATTTTAACTAGGAGCTGTGTGGCTCCTCTCTTTAAAGTGCTGTAGATCAGAAATGAAGATGCCCAATACTTTTGAGAAATGTAAAATACAGCACAGGATTAAAATATAATGCCAAAATTTCCTTTTCCACATGTTTTTTCCTCCTCAGCAGTTAATATATACTGCTCATTCTGTTTACTATTGCACACAGAGGATTAGTTCTGCATTTGATTGTCCCATTTGGTGTAAAGATAATAGATTTATAGTTCATTTTATCTTGGCTGTCTGGCTCTACAGAGGGTAATTCTGTTAAATTCTATTACACCTACAGTTTAATGGCTTTAATAAAAAAAAAAAAAAAGGCAAGCTAAGTAGTCTTATTTACTTTTTTAGGCAGCAAGAACTAGAACCAAACCTCCTCCTTCTAGCACCAACTTAACACAGGTAATCCAGACATTTTTTTTGCATTTTCAGCCTTTTAGAAATCAGCATCTACTCCAGCTTCTTTCCTTCTTAAAACAGGTGAAAAGAACATTGGCATATGGCTGAACAAAGACAACAACCACAGTAAGGGCTTGCTTCCTGTGCCCAGGGAAAACTTGTTGGCAAATTTGGATCATTGAAGAATCTCTTTCTATTAAGAGACTGAAGCTTTAGCAACAGCATGGTGACTACAGCCAACAGAACACTATTCTGCCACAGAAAACTGACCCAATTTGGGGTCAGTACAATTTCAAGAAGCTTTCAAATGTCCACAATACTTGCATCATTTTCGAGCTCATTCCTGGAGATTGCTATTAGGCCTCACCCTCAGTGTAAATCCACACATCTCCTCTCATATGAGTTGCTTAGCTCACAACTGAGCCAACATCATTTGGCTAAAAATGAACAAAAAAGCATTTGCCTTCCATTAGGCACAGGGAAATCACCAGCCATGCAGTCAGCTAACACACTGATGGGCCAGGAAGGTGATACAGGTTATAAAATACAAACAATATTACCAAGCCAGATAAAATAAATATAAGTATACAGGACCTAAGAAAAAGAAAATCCCAGAAAAATAGACATTTCATATAAGTTCTTTAGTGACACCATGACAGACGCTGAGAAATTGCAGCAACTCTATCTCTAAAAATTATTAGAAGCAGCATCATGTAGCAACATCACTGTTTTATTATTTCAATAGCAAGCACACCATTTAAATATTTGCCATTTTTACAATGCCACATTACAACAGTGCTGCTGTTCAATTCACAGAAAGATATAGTGCAGAAACAACTTTATCCTTCACTTCAATATTGTCAACAAAATGTCAAACACTTCCTGCTGTCCCCATTGAGCAGCAAACACACACAAAAGCCTCACATCCTAAGTTGAGCATGACTCTAAATATCACTTGGAATTTTTTTTCATAGTATTCAAGCCATGGAGAATGAGCACACTCCATTTCTTTTAAATTACTTCTTCAAAGCACCTTCTTATTAAAAAAAAAAAAAAAAAAAAAAATCCACATTTATGCTCCACTGCAGCACACTATCCAGCTTAATGTCGATTGTGAAGATCAAGGTGACTCTTAACCTAACGTTAAGAGAAGAATCTGACATTTTAAAATATATGTCAGATCTCAAGCACGTGTATCACTTAAACTCCATTTCTATTACATAACTAGAAAGCAAATAGTTAATAAACATTTCCACACAGATCTGGATATTACCTTTGAAAGAATAAACAATTACATTAAATATCCCATAATTGTTTTCAAAAGTGTCTAAATATCTGTCATTATAATTTTGAAGCCACAGCATTTTAAAAAGAGCTAAAACCCCTGAAGTTTTATCCCTATGAGGACAGATTGTACAAAAGTTTCTCACCATGGGTTTCAAGGTTTCAGAGGGTTTCACAAGCAAGTGTTCAAATGCCTGGCACAACTTCCCAGAAGGTTCCTCTGCCCCACCTGGGATAAAAAGCTGCCTCTGAAAATGAGTCACTTCAAGTGAGCTCCATTACTCACTTCACTGCAAGAGCACTGCACTGCCAAGATATTCCAAACTTTCTATGGAAATGAAATGTTTCATCCTGAAACATTTTCTGGACATGAGGCTCCAGAAGAGAGGTTGCTCACTTACTGAGGAGCAGCAGTCTGAAGCATTCCTGGGAGAACTGGGGAGCTGTACTGTGTTGTAGGAGTGCTGCACTGGCAAATGCCAGCCAGCCAAGGGGCTCACTTCACAAAACACTTGCAATAACTTTTTGAAATGCCAGATTTGAAAAAGGACTATAACAATGAGCATATATAGCCCGAGGCCCACCTTCTCTGAAGTCCTGTTTCAGCAAGGGCTATTGATGTTCTGTCATACTCAAGGCAGGGTCATAAAATCACCTGCAGCAGTGGGGGATTGTTTTATGAGCAGGTTTAGTGCTCACTGACAGGGTAGCTGGGCTGAAGTGCAGGTTACACTGCACAGCTCAGTGAGCACAGACACTCTGATCATCCTCCCAGTGCTCGAGCTTTAACAGCAAAGGCAGCTCCGTGGTATTTGTCTCAAACAGGTGCCTCTTCCAAGAGCAGCTCTCTGGGAAGGCAGCTTGTGGCTTTAAAAACAGAGTGCATGATCTCATCCTGAAAGGTGGGCCTGTGGATATGCTTCTGCTTTTTGTTTCCAGGCACCTGGAAATATTAGAAAGCTATTTTGCCTGCAAAGAGGTCTGACTAATATTCCAGCCACCCTCTGCCTTTAGGCTGCTGCTTGCTGCTTATTGGATAAAATAGCACAATGACACCTGGCAGAGCATTTACTGCTTTCACCAGTCTTCAGGATTCCTTCCCTCTTTTCACAAGCACAAAAGCTTAATGTTATCAGTATTCCTCTCCAACTACTCCTCCTGCTTTACCAAGAGATGAAATATCCTGATGAACTCATTCTCATCTCCACTTATGGACAATAAAAGCTTTGCTTAAACACTTAGTGAGAACTCTATTACAAGGATTACAATGCACACTGCCAATACCAGTAGAATAATAGAGAAAAAAAAAAAACCCTAAACAAACACCAAACAAAAATAAGAAATTTTTATTGCAGACAATAGCAGAGAAAGGTCAAGCCTGCAACCACAATTTTCCCCCCAGCTATTTCAGTGATTTTATTTCAGCATACCTCTCTGTCCTTCCCACTGTCACTGAGCAAGAATGATGTGCACTTGCAGAACTAAAACCAGTCTTAAGCAGCAAACCCAAACATTTCATTTGTTTTATACAATTTGTAGGATTGAAACAAAAGAGCAGCTCACATTCAGTCTGGTAGTCTCAAACACAATTTTAACTGGATGTTTACAGGACATCTAAAAGGTCCCCCTCTCACACCTTGGGGAGGTGAAACAATTGCAAAAATATAAATATAGCAGGTAACAGTCCATGGACCACAGAGCTGAATAAGGCTGAGTTACCTCTTTTTTTCTGAAACAAAAGTATAATAGAAACAAAACATTTTTCTGAAATCTTTGGAAAGCAGTGTTAACTTTTTTACAGAAATTTAAAAACAATAAGGTTTGTTTTTTTTTCAAGATATCTTCTCTTGCAGCTAGCTAAGATTTCTGGCAAAACATTAGATGAATAAATCATTAGCCAGTAGAAAGCCTGCTTATGGAAATTAGATAACTTTATAGGAATTTTTATGACAGCAGATTTGCATTTCAACAGAAGCATCCTGACTTTGATTTATTTAGGTAATCTGTATTTATTAGTTTCTTCTGTTTGCCATTTAAATAAAACAACAGTTCTAGCCACTTACACTCTCTTTACGAGGGAGGGTTTTCAGAAGCCCTTGACATAAGCCCACTTTTCTTTTGCTGTACCTAATATAAACTTTGCTCTAGCGTGTAAGAGTTGTAGAATATAGCTAGAAACCAGGATTATATCAAAGAGTATGTGACTGGCCATAAATCAATTTAAATCCATCCAATTATAGAGCTCTCAAAATTTTAACCGTAAATTAGTATTGTTAAGAGACTGTTTCAAGCGTGAATGACAAAGTGATTGCTCAATAAATATCTATTTTAAAATGCTGTCAATAACTTGATAAAATGCTATCCATAAAACTGTTTCCATGAAGACTACAGGTGACTAAAAAGTGGAGTGGTAAATAATGAATTGTCACAGAGAGACTGCAGTTTCTGACCCACGAGTGGCAGGGGACAGGGGCACAACTCAACACAGAAACCCAAGGAGAGCAGGGATGAAGTTTAACCTGAAACATGGACAAAGTGGGCTTTTTCATGCCTTATCCCTGGCCTTGCAATCCTTAATCTGACTCTAAAGAAAAGAGCAGGACTGAAAGGTGCAAAATTTACCATCTAAAGGTACTGTTCTGCTATCTAGTGCTGTGTCTAAGTCCACTGGAATATCAAGCTGTCACTGATCCCAAGAGGATGCAATCAAATGGAGACAGAGAGAACAGATGGCATCACAATCCCCATCGTGCTTTGCCAAACTTTAATCACTGTATGAAACTCACATCCCTGCCACCAACTTCTTTCACAACTTCCTCTCCTGAGCTCCCTGTTTGCCTGCTTTCAAAAGGCTCTACCCAAGATTGTATCTTTTGAAATTCTGTTGTAGACCTGTGACCAAAACCACAGATAGAGCAAATCTTTAAATACCTCAGATGGCGATACAGGTTTCCAGTGTCTTGAAGTTTTCTGATAACAGCAGTAATTTGTGCTATCTTTCTTTAGCAGTGAAGGTGCAGCTAAGGGCAGAATTTTTATAGCCAATTTACATCTATCAGACATTCAGGAATGGAAAAGTGAGCACAGGCTGCAACAGCTTGAAAGAGCTACACACTCTAAAGCAAAGAAACACTGAGATGTAAAGAAGTATTTCAATCTTGTACTTGTCTACAGAAAAAGACCTGCTGGAATGCCACATACAGTTCTGATACCCAGCTCTTAATAAGAGTACGGGAAAATTGAAAATATTTATAAAGCAACAACAACAAAACAATTACTTAAGATTTTGAACTAAAAATTCCAAAGGCTAGAGGTGTGGTTAGGGGAGTTTTCATTGTGGTGTAACAGGGATCTGCAGGGAGAGCAGAATTTGATGGCAGTGAAAGCTCTTCAGTGTCCTAATTAAAGAGAGAACAAGGCTGCAATAACTGAACCTGAAGACAGGCATATTCAGATAAGAAACAAGAGATACATTTGTTATGGTAAGGTTCATTAATAGCTTACCCAGAATTCTCCTTCTCTGCACACCTTGAAATCACAGTTGTATAGGTTTAAACACAGCACCTGGTCTAATTCAAGCAAAAGTGCTGGATTGAAAGCCAGCATGCAAGAGAAGTCAATGCTCACTAAATAATCACAGTAGTCATTTACGGCCTTAATTTATACAAATCTGTGACTTATTTCTCACCTTCATTCTGAGACACGGTCAGAAGAGTTACAAACTAAATTAGCTCTTCTCCATTCAATCACATGGCCATATGCCCCTATGCTTTCCATGCCAAAAATGCAGTCATTTGCCCAAAAATCTGATTTCTAACTGTACATACAAGCTAAATTACCCTGCCTGTTGTATGTGCTCATTCTAATTAACATCATAGAACATAAATTATACCTATAAGAAAGGCACTTATATCAAGTCAAAAGAAAACAAGGAGAAAATTAAAACAGGGACATAACAGTGTTTTGTAAAGGCAATTTTTCATTAACCTGAAAAACAAAACAAAGAAAGCTAAAATAACTGACAGTCATAGCTTTCCATAATTTTTTGAGACATATATATGTTCATCTCAACATCCTATTCTGTAGTGAAGACTCAGGGAGTCTTTTACATTCAGAAACAAAATAATCTTGTGAAAGAGATGAATAATGGAATAAGGAAATACATCCACTGATTGTTACTCTGGACTATGCCTACAGATTTGCATCCCAATTTTGGAATAGATTATAAAAGGAATATCAACCATGATTTTTGTATATTCTTTTTCAACCCCCAGCACTATACTTGTTCTAAACACCAGGGAGTGAATTAAATTAAGCCTCCCTCCATACCCACCCACATTGAATTGCAGCCTTTTCTTTGTCTACATGCAGACAAAGTCAGTGTAGACTAACATCTACTTCAAGACACTACTGTCCAAAATCAGGTGAAACGACAGGTGACCCAAAATGACAAAAGGTGCAGGCATATTTAGTCACTTTCAGGTTCATAAGAATTAAAGATAAATTTAAAGTTTGAAAGGGCTGAATTAAGTCACTGTTTTGGACCTCAAAACCTAAACCATGCTTGAAACATACTGAGCCAGGGAAAGTCCTGAGGATGAGTACAGACAGAGCCAGGAAGAGGGAATCTGAGCACATATGTCAAAGGATACTCATGGCTTTAGCAAGCCATTGGCATTCTGGTTTATGCTGCCACCCCCATGGCATTCTGCATCCTTCTACTGCTATTTTCCATTTAGCAAGCTAAAGCAGGGCTCAAAACCCCACATTGTAACAAATCATCCTGGTGCTAGCCAAGCATTTATATAGGCAAACTTCCAAGTATGAATAGAGTTAAATTAAATGCAACACTGATATAATTCTCTGCTTGAGAAAATCTGTTGGTGACTCAAATTCCTTTGCATTGAGGAGATTCTGGAGTGTTTTGGTGTTACTACTGCACCATGACAAAATAGTGTTTTATCTATTATCCCACACATGGTAGAACCTTGATAGCTGCAGGAAAAGTTTGCATCCTGTGCTTTTCCAAATATTTGCAATCTGCCTTCTTGTGTTCATTAGTGGAACACTTATCTTTCAGTCAGGCATCTTCCTAATACAAAGATTTAACAATAAAGAGAAGTCTCACTGAATTCATTTGGCACAGTGAAAAGGCAAGGGAAAAATACAAACATTTCCAGACACTCAAAATCCAGCAGCATGTCAAAAACTGCAACAAAGTGTTTTATCTTCAAAAACTGACTTCTTCTATGACTAACTCGTGTAAGTCACCAAGCAGTAAGTTCTTTGAGCTGAAGTCAGTCGCTGGTTGACTCATCCCTGCACTGCTTTCTTCCCAAAAAAAAAAAAAAAAAAAAAAAAAAAAAAAAAAAAATCAAAAAACCTCCAAAGATTATCAGAAATATGCTTAGCTAAAGTTAGGAACCACACTAACTTTCTTTTCCCCCCCCATAGTTTTTGCATTGTTGAGAACACCAATATCTATATTTTATAAGTCAGAAATAAAGCAAGAGTGAAAGAAATCTGGAAAAAGTTTCCTGGTGAACAATCTCAGGAAAGGCAAAGTTTAAAAAGCCTTGCACATAGTGCTTCTAAATTAATGTGAGCATGCATTGCCATTCCTTTCCTGTCCAGAAGGATTTAGGGATATGCTACAATACCAGCTAGAGAAGCAGAACTCTTTATTTGAGCACAACATTTCGTGTTAACAAAACCAGGAACAAAACCAGGCAGATGTATAGCCTGGAACTAATGTTTGTACTTTAGGGTGTCAGAAGCTCTTTAAAAATTAATCTATTCTCATCTGAAATAGCTGCTGTCCCAAAAGGTCAGTAACTAACTGCATATTATTGTCATTACTAACTTTAATGAAACCAGATTTTCTCTAAGTAGCACCAATAAGCACTAATTGGATCAATCTACAGGGAGATGAACAAAACTCACCTCATCTTGACTTTGCAATGGGACAACACACCAATTATTCCAAAAGCTCACCTCTTCTCCAAACTTACAAAAGAAAATAACTGAAGCCAGAGTCTCTAAATAAGATGAAATATCTAAACACAGACAGTGAAAAACAAAGGAAGAACAGAAAATGTTGAAGACAGATTGTGCTCCTGATGAGATTTTAGTTTGCACATCAGTTCTTTCCTTCATTTCCCTATTTCTTCACTACACTTTCTGAAGTACCAGATAATATAGAAGAAAAGGCCTAAAACTGCAATTTGGAAAGCTCTGGAAGACTATTTCATATCTATTTTGGCCAAATCCTCCAGAAGGTTACATCTGCATAATGCTCTCCTCAGTTTTATGAGCTAATTACAAATGTCTTGCTCTTGCCATGGCTGTTCAGTGGGGAACATTGCTGCTACAGAATGTGCAGACTTCTCCTGCAGCTGAGGAGGAGATGCTGTGGTTGGGAGAAGATGAATGGGCCTGAGAAGTGAGAAACTGAAATAGAGTGACCCTAACAAAGAAAATAATAATTGTGCTTGTCCTGACTGGCTGCTTCTAGGTCTCTGACTGATCCAACATAACTGGAGACATGCAGTTTTGGAAAAGGAGACAAAACCTCCCATGAGCTCAGCATAATCTGGTGAGAAAACAAAGACCAGAGAAGACCATTATCCTCTCCCTGCCTTATGGTGGGTGCTGCTGCTGAAGTCCCTGCCCTGAGAAACATGGCCTTACAGCAATGGTAATCCTTTTCAGTGAAAGCCAGGCAGAAGTGATTTTTCGGTTTATCCAGAATTCAAAAATCTGCCCACTACAGTGAAAAAAAACCCAAAATCATACTTCTCTGCAGCATTTTTCTGAGGAGCAGACTGCTCTATCACAGCAATGTCTTCAGCAAGCAGGCAGGAAAAACTGAATTGCCAATCAGTACATTCACACAGACCAGTTCTGAAATTCAGCTCCTACTGCAGGAGCCAAAGGGCACAAGACATTCACTGCATAAGCAGAGAATAAATAATTGCTTGGACCATCAGCAAGAAGACACAAAAATAAAAACCAGCCTTCTCTAAGTCAGACCTTCACAAACAAGTTAAAGGTAGTAATACAGAACAGTTTTTGGCAAACACAGCTGGGAGAAAGGGGTGTCAATCCTCACAAGCAGAAATAAAATTTTCTATGACCTTTTTGTAAAAGTTTTCAAGCATCTCACCTTGTTCTTGCCCACCTGCAACTTTTGCTGAAATTAATTTGCTGCTTTGGAAAGAATACTCTGAAATCAAGCTTCTCTTGTTTCACCAGAAAACTTTCAAATTCCTATATTCCTCATGGAGATTTCTATCCTCTTCCTGTAACTTTCCTGAGAAGTCCAGAGACCTGCCAGTACACTGTTTTATAGTCTAGCACAGCTAATAATTGCAGAGTAGCTTTAGAACACATAATACATTTTTCTGACACCAGAATTCTGTTTGTACAGAATAGAGACACAGCTACACTTTTTTATTTGAACAAACAGATACAGATATCTTGGAACCAGCAGCAGCCCCAGCCATCATAATTCCAGAAGAAACTAGAATGAGCTTGCAACAGGCCGATTCTTTGAGCTGATTGCATTACTATTTTTATTGATGAAACAAGATTACTAGATGGGGGCCTTTAGCAGATTTAAGAGATGTGGCTTTTAGAGATTCAAATTTGCATTGCATACATTTCCTCTCAATTCTTATGTTGGACACAAGATCTACCCTACAAAATACAAGAAAGCTTAAATTGTACAAACAAATGATTATGCTAAATGACAAATGATTGAGGCTTGGAGGCATCATTGCTAGTCCTATTTAATGCTTATAACAATGATCAGGAAACAGCATGTAATGAAAACTCCAGATTAGAGAGATTAGACGCATGAGCAGAAATCACCAGTAAAATGCAATTTGCAAAGTCATAAGCTAAGACATCTGGAACAAAGTAATCCAAAGAGCTGGTCTACACATCTGTAGCAAGGAAAGCTGGAACTTGATAGCATAACAAACCAGTATGTGTTCATGTATGTATGCCTATATAGAGAGACACAATGTGCATATGCATAAATGGACCAGATACAGGCAGAAATTCTCTGACTGTGAGGAACCTCATAGGATTATCAGAAAACTACTATTTCCTGATTGAAAAACATGACCATTTTCAAGAAAGCATTCTGAAATTTTTCAAAACTGATTTTGTTCCTCAACAAGAACTTTATTTAATATTAGGATTGCCTTTAATATCAAAAGAAAGTAACATTGTGCACTCAGTTTTGCAATACAGCCTAAACTTTATCCCTGAGTTTATGCCACATGTGCCAGCTTGTTTCTGAGCCCAGATTTCCAGGCTTGAGCAGTGAAGCTACATGGTTATCAGTGAGTTAATGTTTAGGAGTATGACTAGAAAGATAGCAACGACTATGAGTTCAGAGGAAAACAGTGAAAATGATAAAAACCCCCACAGCAATTTGCTGGATTAAAAAAAGCTGGACACATTTATGGCAGCTACAGGATAACTCAGAGGGAGGACCAGCTTTTTGGCTATATTAAAGGACTCGCAGTACCAGGACATCATAAAACAACTATTTCCCAAGACAAATTAAAGCATGATGAAATTTAAAGAAAAAAAAAAAAATCTATATCACTGTTTGATATTCTTGACTAAAAAATACTGTCCCAAGTGAAGCTGCAACATTTCCAAGCTTGAGTCAGCCAACACAGAATGAATGTTTAAGAGAAAATGTCTGTCACTAGCACTTTAGCTGATTGATTTCATAGCTCTGCCCATTAATAAATTAATTCTTGCAAAGGCATTCATTTACTTATTGACTACTATCTCTTTAACAAAAACCAAAATTGTCTGCCTAGTGAAACATCTTGGCTCTTTGGTCCTTTTAAATACACATAAGTCCCATTAGCACTCTAAAGTAACAAGGAACAGTAAAACCTAATTTATTCCTAAATGACAAGACAGAAATAGTCATACAAGAGTTATAAATAACCTAAGAAGGTTATAAGATAAACACAGAGCAGTCTCAAGCATTGCATATATGCAGAGACACCAACATAAAACTTGCACTGCTTCAAGCATCTGAGTACAAGCAGCTTTTTCTCTCCCCATCCCTGTTGTACTGCTTGAGGCTCAATTTTAACAATTTCACACCTCCTCCTTTTTTGTTCATGTATTATAAACACAACTGAGAAGGTGAATGGAGTCAAAAACAGGAATCCTGCAAGTTAATGCAGACTCCAATTCATTGACCCACTGGCATGATGATAAAAACAGAGGCAAGGTATTTTAACTCTATAGCCTAAGCAACAGAAAAATCTCACAATTAAAATATAGTCAAATATGAAAGCAAATCTGAAACAAGGACTGTTATCCAGGTCTGTCAGGTTTTGCAGTTAAAGCAACACAGAGGTCACACAGCTTTTCAGAGAACAGTCCATCTAAAAAAAGAAGCCAAATCACATGGAATCATCTTGAGATATCAAAACAAAGCACTATTTATACCCAGCCAATTGCCCTTTCTCCTGAAACGAGGCTCTGCACCTGACTGCAGGGACATGCTCCAGTTCACCTCCAGGGAGCTGTGACTGAGATCAAGGTTGTTGGTTTAGCTGGGGATCACTCGGCACCAGCCCCTGCAGTGCTGGGCCTCTCAAATTCTCACCCTTAATTCCCCCTCACTGTTTTAGTTATTTGCCATGAGCTCATGCTTAATCAAGGAAGAGTAATAAGTTCCATAGGACAAGACCTTCTGCTGCTCTAGAGCCACTACAGGCAAATTCTTCATGTGCCTAAAGGCACAGTAGGAAAATGTTAATATATCAAGAGGTAAAACACAGTTCTGTTTCAAACAGTATTTTTTGCCAAAGAAAAGAGCACAAGAAGTGATTTCTGTAGTTGTAAATGACATGATTTAAACTGACAAAACAAAAATATCTAAGAGAAGCAACACTAACTCAAGAAACAAAAGTATCTGTAAGCATTATTCAGGCAATGAATCCCTGTTCAGATGAGGGTCACTTGAGTTATTGCAGCATGAAAGCACAACTCCTGTAAGAGTTTGGGAAAAAATCAAAAACAAAACAAAACAAAAAAATTAATAACCGAAACCTGTTGGTTGTAGTGTATTACAGAATCTGAGTGCAATGCTCAATTCAGAAAGGAAACCCATTTCTGAGCTGTATATGCTGGAAACACAAGAAAATCTGAAGTCGTAAAAGGCTGGCCAAGAGAGGCTATTCATACTCAGGTAATTAGCAGTAAACAGGTACTCTTACCATATTGTAAAATCCTTTAAATAGAGGGGAAATTAAAAAAAAAAAAAATTTGGGACTATAGAGATTGAATTTCAGTTTATAAAAAACTCTGTATTCATCAGGAACATCAGTAACACCAATAATAATAATAATATATTTTCTCTTTCCCTCTCCTTTTTCTGTTGTTAGTTTATCAGTACAGCTTTAGCTACAGTGCCAAATCTTTTAGAGACACTGGCCTCTTGTCATCTACTGGACCCAAGGTTCCTAAATGGTCTCAGCTCAAGTCCTTGGAAAAATCCAGGCCGGGAACTAAACATTAAATCACAGTGGGAGATACACTTCTGCAAGTTCAAAGGCTGCACTCATACAAAAATTAAAAACCAAATTAGAAACCAAAATGAAGATCCATTTTCTGTGACTTTGTGGATTTTTGTCTCCTGAACAAAAAGTTACAGGTAAAAAAAAAATATTTACTTTTCATGCATGTTCTCTGGCGAGTGCATTGCAAAGGGACCCAAGTCCAGGGCTCAGAATCAAACAGTAACCTGTACTGAAGCCCACATCCTATGTATGTTCCAGTTTTAAAGTACATCAAGTTATGCTTTGCAGTTTGCACACTTCCCGGTGTATCTTTTATCCTATTTTAAATCATTTCCACATTCAACAGCAAATCAAGGGCACAGCATTGTCCCATCTTTTCATAAGCACAGTCCATTTTCCTTTAAGAAAAAAGTGAATATGTGTCAAAGCCACATGGCTTCTCACCTACAACCAAGTGATTTATTTCCTCAGGAAAAATGGAGCAGACAGGAAAGGATGATCTATGGCAGTGTGCTCCTGCAAGCTGTTCCAGCAGAGCCCCAAGCAGCCCTGACCTGTACTTGGTCACACCAGATTTGGTATCCTTGACCTCAGGAATGAGCTACATCTCCATAAAGAATATTCCTGGGATACAGGAGGCCCTCTGACAGAGGGGACAGGAGTTGCACCTGCCATTCCTGCCCATCTGCAGGGCAGAGAACTGGACCAGCCAAACCCCCGGTGAAATAAAGTTGTCATTGCAGCACAACGCTTTTGACCCAAGATACACCAAGCCTGGGAGGAACACTGGCTGCTTGCTTTCCAGAAGAGAGTAAAGCAGGCTTGAACCTTACCCAAAAGCTTGAAAGTAGTCTCTGAATTATAGGGAAATCTCTCTACAAGAGTTAAGAGGACCAGATGAGATGTGAAGACACACCTAACATCCGAATACAAGATATTTGACCTAATCCATGTGTGACTTGCCCCTGAAAAATTGCTCCCCTGCCATAAAAAATGAGTTTCCACAGAATACGTCCACAGGTTAGATCTTTGTCCCTTGAAATAATTCACACAGGACCATCCAGATTCTTCAAGGAGACCAGTCAAAAAAACCTATTATCTCACTTTTCCCAGAAATTCCTTTCACTGCACTGATTGATGGGGTGTTCCCTCCCACTCCCTTTAGTTTTACTGTATGAGAACCAACAAAGACTAAATCCTGGTGAGAGGATAAGTTGTGGCAGTGACAGGCAGGTGCATGTCATCTCCAGCAAGCTCAGCACAAACAGCTTGATAAAGGCTGCTCACCATAGCATTGATATTCTGTCAAAGCAGGCATCTGAGCCACAGTAACAAGGCAAAGTCTTTTATGAATGAGATCTATCTGTAAGGCCCTGCACAGAGGCTGCTCTGTAGCTCTTCTCTGCACAGAGATTTATGAGTGCAGATTTGTGACTATTGATTTACTGCAACCTTTTGATCCCAGGCTGTGATCCCATTAGCTCTCAGAAAGGCAGGAGTGAGGCCCTCTGCCAACTGCATGTGGGGCTTTAAACCAGCTCTCTCCACTGCAGGCAAGTGCATGGGGATGACACAGCAGATGGAGATGTCTTGATCCCCATGCTGAGCAAATAAGTGCAAGATTGTCATGGAGCAGATTTACAAAGAGAGATCAAAGTGGTTGATACCTATAGTCTCTATATATTCTTGGAAAAAAAAACAAACCCAAACCTCTGTCCTACTCAAGTTCCAGAAGAGAAGTTCTGCCTAAGAAAAATATCCATTTAAATACAAGTAAAGTTTCCTGCTTGCTGTGTTGCAGGATAAAGCTGAATAGCTACTCTGATTCAGGTGAATAAATCTCAGGCCATAATTACACAGAATTACTAGCCATGGGCACTACAGCAGGTTGGGGTGAGGAACGGGGAAAAGAAGTCTGAGTTAAACTACAAATGCTTTTATGGGCACATTCCATTTTGTAACTTGAAAGATAGGTAGAGACCAAGCTGTGTTGAGAACTAATGCTTAGTTACCTAACTCAGAGCAGTGCTGTAATCCTTCTCCTGCAAGGAAAGTAAGTGTTGTATTATGAGGAGACTACAAATCATTCAGAGACATCCTGCTTGAATCACGCAGCAGCAGATGACACATTTAGCCAGAAACTCCCTGAACTCATCACTCCTTCAAAAAGCAAGGTTTAGACCTCTGTCTGCTGAGGGACTCAGCATTTTTCAGAATGGAAGAGGTTGGAGGAAGTTCACTAAAATCAATTCCCCAGGAACACCCCCTTACAGGACACCTAGCAGCTTTCTGTGACAAGAACAACTTAACCTTGAGCAGCACACATTTTGTTTGTGACAGTAGAACTTAGACATTAGACAGTAGAAGCATTTCTGGTTTGCCACAAGAAGGAAGCAGATCTGACAGACACTTACCAGTATATGTATGAGGCTTTCAGCTACCTGACAAAGCAGTTATAAGACAATGTGCACCTGGTGCTTTACATACGGGGACACAGTCTCACAAGTGTAAATTGGCATAGGATCTCATCTGAGAGCTCCCATGAATGCAGGCAAGCTGGAAACCTGGCCTAGAGCCTCCAAAGCAACTGAACTACAGGAGGGTTCTTGGAAATGAAAGGTGGTTTCCAGAGAAAATAAAGCTTTTTCTTGCATACTAGAGCACAGCAAGCTCTAAATTAATGATGTCCTTTATTCCTTGGGATTTAGCAGCTCCTTAACTCACCTTCTTTTTTAATATTTATAGGTATCCTCTCAGCCATAGTGGGAACTTGTGACCACTAGCAATGAGGCAGTGGTAACCTACAGAGCAGCAAAAAGTCAGTGAGGTTGCATTTGAATCTTTTGCAGTTCCATCTGCTGCAACACTAAATAAAAAGAAATAGATTATTTCTGTGTTTTGTAGGATTTGCCAATTGTTTATTCTTTGTGTGTAAGGCATTATTAACTACCAATTGACCTACATTAATATTTCCTGAGTCTTTTTTGGTCTTTTAGAAGAGCTCCTGTGTTTTCCCTGTTCTCTTAATTCAGCATCCACCCCCAGCTTTCCATCAGCTCTTAGAAAGGAGTCTCTACTCACAAGAAAATAAAGCAGAAGGGGGAAAAATAGATAAATAGATGGTATTCAGATTGATTAGGCCAGAAAGTTCCACAGACTTCTCCCTGCCTGGGCAAAGAAAGGTGGTAGAACTTCAGAGTCTCAGCTTGGGTCATGAAGATGGGTATAGAGGCCTGGAATAGCTGAAGGTAAAGAATATGAGGAAAAATTATTGGAGAAGACACTGCATGGTGGCCTATGGATTTGTCTAAGTATCACTGTCAGAAAAACATGCTGTAGTAATCAAGACTGGAAAACCAGGCACTTAATCATCAGCAAAAACAAGTTTCCTGCCCAGCTAGGAAAGCACACGCCCTCCTGTGCAAGTTGTTCTTTGCATCTTCCTGCCAACCCTGCTAATTACCAGCTGAGAGCAGACCATGCCAGTGGGGGATGTACAGCAATTACCAGAGGTTGGGCTCCTCTGAGTTTCCTATTACCAAGGACCCTGCCTTTCTTCCTTTATTTCATCCTACCTAACTACCCTGCTCTAATTTATAGCTTTGCAGTAGCAACACTGTAGTTAAAATTGAAATGGCACTTCCAGTCTAAACCTCTATTTTATTCCTTTCAGTTGAGTTCATTACCTCAGTTACCATAAAAAATGGCTTTCTGGCAATCTCTATCCTCTGCCTCCTCCTCAGCAAAAAATATTTGTCATTCCCCAAGGACACAGAATGGCTGATCCTGTGCTCTCTCCTTCATAGCCTGCATATTTGTCTTCAGTGACAGCTTCTGGAGGTAAAACCCCACAAGGATAGTGCTGCACTGTCTGCCTAGAAGAGAATTTGAGTTTTCAAAGAATTTAAAAGAACATGCACTTGCCCTATATATGTGTAAGAAGGAAAGAGGAGGGGCTTTGACCTCTGCCCTGACAGCACTTTACTTCTCTGCTTCTATTTTGAGGTTTCTTTGTTCCCTAGAGGACCTGTCTGCAAGTTTTACAAGAGATATGCATCAAAAGTCAGCATGTATGACAGTTACATGAGAAGTCTCACAGCCAACAATCCTGGACTGCACTCACTGAGCAGGCTGCTCAGGGGGCAGCAGGGCACCTCAGTCACAGCCCCATCACACCAAAGAGAAAGCAAAATAAATCCAAGAGCTGCAAGCTCCCCCAGTCCATTCATCCATTTGATTAAAGAGCATTGAAGGACCAAGGCAAGGCAGAGCAAGCTTTATTTCTCTAAAACCCCGTGGTCTGTCAAGAGGCTTGTGGGAGCAATAAAGCAAGGGCTGTTGAAACTTCACAAAGAATTGCCCCACCACAAGTTGTGGTGATGGGAATTTGTCTATTTTATTAACAGGTTTTGTTTTTCATCAGCATTAAATCCTGTTGCATAGTTTCCCCAGTATCATTTTAGATACCAAACCCACATTTTTTTATTAACCTAAGACTTCCAAAAGTGAACAGATACTTACTTTGAGCCAACAATCCATACAATTATTCCTCACATTTGTGTGCATGTAGACAGACATGAAACACTGCAAACTATCCTGCCCAGTGGAGAAAAAAACTGTTGCATTAACACCTTCAAATTAAAAGTAAATAATAAAAAATAGGCAGAAAATGCCAGCTCTTCAAATATTTCCCAAAGCTGATTTTTTTTCTGTTTTATTTTTTTGTTTGGTTGGTTTTTTTTTGTTTTTTTTTTTTAATATGAAGAAAGAATGTGTTTAAATCTTGGGGTCAAACCCTACTGGTGAACACAAGGCATTCAGCCAGTGATGACCCCACAAACTAGTAGGTAAAAACAGCTCTTTCCTTTCCCAGGCTGCATTTCACATTCAGCCTGTAGGACTAAAAAAATTCTGCTTCTCAGTGTTAGCTGATTATCTCCATCACTGACTTTGAATTATTCTCTGATGCATCTGGTAATGGCCATCCTGTGGGACAGAATGCCAGATTATACTGGATATTGGGAGAATGAAGCAATTGTAAAGAAATAGAAATACCATGAAAGCTTTTTGGTAGGGCTTGGCTCACACATGCTTTTTCATAGTGTGAGGGAAAAGCAACAACCTGTTCTACCAATTATTCCTGCCCACTCTTCCTCCTACTTTTATTTTCATTTATGACAATTTAGAATCTCGTTATACAACTAGCTTAAGCTGATAAAAATGGGTCAAATAAGAATATTTTAAAATTTGCTGACTACTCCATTCATTCAGTGAGTGCTGTGAATAAAATGGTTATACTACGTCAAAATCAATAAAAATTACAGCAGAATGGAGATGTCCATTAATGAATTAAATTATAGATTATGCTTTGCAACTCTAAACTGGTGTCTTTGGGACTCCTTTTTCTTGTTGTTCTTGGGATTTTGAAGGGCAAAAGTAAACATGAATGCAATTACGTAAATCAGATATTTTGCAATCAGAGCTTCCCAGACCATTCTTTGTCCACCCCATATGATGGAGCCTCTGGCATCTCTGAATTAAAAGGAGACACTGTTTTTCTTCAGCTTTAGCAGGATGTACAAGGCAGCTTTAATCAACTCTGTCTTTTGGCTGTAAGAATGGAAGTGGGACATTGATCTTCCAATCCTCTTCTGTAGAGGAAATAATCTATTCACAGGGACTTGATTAAAACACATTTCAATCACAGAAAGTTCTGTGAAGTTGAAGAAATATTTCAGAGCATATTTTTAGGATCTTTTGTAAAAATAGCCTCCTCTTACAAATACATGGAAAAAAAAAACCCAAAACCAAAACTCTTCTTTCCACTACACCCCAAGGAAAGTTTCTGAGATGTGTAGGTTGGGTAAGACACAGGAGAAGCAGCAGCTCTCTCACTGCTGTCTGTCCTGATGGTAGCTGTGATATTGCAGTGACAGGAACCCAGAATCTTCTGCAGTTCAGAGGTGTCTGGGTTTTGTTCTAAAGCAGGTTGTAACAACTGGAAGAAAGAGGCAGTCTCAGAAACTATTAAAAACCTGCAGAAAAACATCCATCAAGGAAAAAAAAAAAACACAAACACATTTACGTCCCTTAGTGAAACTACAACAAAATATCCCTAATTCTAGCGAGAATCTATTACTTCTGCTACTAGAATGGCTCAATCACAGATTAGTTTCTTGCTGATAGAAGCAGAATACAACAGCAAAAACAGAGTAGAAAAAGAAAAACACTTCTGATTGGATTCCCTGCAAGTGGTATCTTTGCCAGGTAAGAATCAGCATAAAACGGTCCCACTTACTGAATGCAATTGGCCTGCAATAAATGGTTTTTCAGCTCCAAGAGAATATTAAGGTTCTCACACCCCTGAGTATCTGAACTGGATCTTCACTAGAAAGCACAATACTAATTTACCTCTGCTGCAAGATACAGAGAAGGGGTCAGAAGTAAAGAAATAATGTGGAAAATGAAGAAAAAAATAGGAAGAATTCTATCTGTACCCTGAGATAGCAAAGACCTAATAACTATCTATGAGAGGAACCCAAGGCCAACCTGAAACCTGTGACATCTGAAGATTCAAAGGTCTTTGGCATAAAAGGGAAACCCACTGTGGGCAAACATCAGGCTGCAGGCTGGGCAGCACCAGGCACTTAGGTGTTTAACAAGCCCTCCTGCAGCAGACATGGCATTCCTAGGCAGGAAACTTATGTATCATGTCAGTCCTGGAGCTGTGCTGCCCAGGAGTTTTATTAACTGTTTTCCTAACAGAGATTTTTACACTCTCCTGGGGGACACCACATTTATGGACAAGTTTCTCTTGCTTCAGATTTGACTTGGTCTGTTCATATTTAAAAGCTCCTTTTATTCCCATCTCTGCACTGCAGCCCACTGTTGCTAAATTACCAAGGTAACAAGATCCTTTAATATTCACAGTTTTGTTCCACCAGTTGTTACAGTCTGCTTTTCATTCCTGCTGTCAGTCTCTTGGATTTCTCACTAACACTCCTATTTTCATCTTCTCTCCTATAGCAATTTTTTTTTTAAATATCAAACAGGAAAAAAAAAAGGGCAGGAAAAGTTCTATCATCCACCCAGCAAAAGTCTCAGATGATTTATAGTGTTAATACAAGAATCCAAGAGGTGTAGCTAAGAGTGTTATTTCATAAGGGATTCTCCATCCAGCTTCAAAGGCAGAGGCAGCAATGCTTGATGGCTGAAGAAACCAGACCCCAATGTTGTGATAATGTTGTTGTCCTTCAATCTCCTGAAGAACAAGTCTCACAGGTGACTGCAGCCCAACAAAGCCCCTCCCTGCCCAGTCAAGGATCTGCTGAAACAGCACCAAGCAAGGAGAATAGCTCCAGACCAAGCTGTCACCAAAACCTCCCTGGGCACCCACTGACTCAGACTCCTGCCACTTGGCTGACTTTTACATCAATTTCCAAGGATCTCTACCAATAGGAAGGACCCAAACCCACTAGAAAATTCATGTGTTGGCTCTAGTAAACAATCGTGTTCAAAGTGATTTAGGCGTGCTGTCACCCTGTGACCCAGGGGGTTCCTTCCCTGCCTTTGGGTGGGAGCAAAGGGAGGAGGGGAGTGTTTGCTCAGAGAGGAAACCTCAGACACTCCTAAGGAAACAATCCCGCAGGACTGGAGCAAACGCTCTGCTTAGTACTGGTTTTGTTAATGCAATTGCAGCAAAGTCTGGGAGATCCCCTGACAAGAGCTGCTATCAGAGCTCACAAAGGAGCTTTCCATGAAGGGAAAAAAGGAAAAAGAAAGACAACTTCCTTCTCTGAAACCAAACACCCTTTTCTGATCCTTTGATCAAAGGCCTCAGACTTCTCACTCGAAACCCCTGGTAAAACAACACCAAATATCAAGAAAAGAATAGAAAAATGGTATCTACAGATTTTCACTGAATATAAAGATGAAAATAAATCATTCTAGCCCTTTCCCTTCCTTGCCAATACCATTTATAATGCTAATGTGTCCCTGTTTCCTGAGTGAGCTCTTTAAGGGGAAAAAACAAGGAATGTACACATTCAAGTAATAGGATGCCTTTGTCAGTTCATTCAAGATCTGCATTTCTATTAAACAGCCAGGCCTTTTCCTTCATGCCACTGAAATGCCTGATTTACTCAAACTGCTACTGTCTACACTCACACACAAACAAGTGATAATTCTCTTCCCTTTCAAGAGCTGTGCCTAGTGGCTCACAAGGGACTTGGTTACGTGGCAAAAGCAGTAGTGTGACAATATTATAATGTATGCCAGGTCACTATTCAAAGTGCTGCAGATAATTCCCCCATCATTTCCATGTTCCTATGGAAGCATGCTATAATCTTTCTCCTCCTACATAAAGCTGTAAAACAAGAAAAGATTACTGTAATCCTTTCCTTCCCATGTCACACAAACAATGCCATCTCCTGGCTGCATCAGAAGAAAATTCCTATCTGTAAACATCAAATCAAACTTCAGAAAGAGTTCCTGCAGCCTTCATTGTATTGGTAAACAGTTCTGTAAGCAATTTGTTTATATTTAAGCACATTGATGGAAGACTGAAGTTCTAGGCTGCAATTCAACCATTGGTTTCTTGCATTTATCAGTGACACAGAAGCACACTCCCTTCTTAGGAAATTTAGGAATTTATTAAGCCTAGTACACTGCTGCCTGACACACACCTCTCAACTTCAGAGGTGTCTGGGCACTTGAATTGTTTCAGAGACCCTTGTGAAGATACTTAAATTACCTGAATGCACAAAAGCAAGGGGCAAATCAAGTAAATGGGGGAACAGGAGGCTGCCCAGCACCCCATAAGCACCACAGGTGGAAAATACTCTGACTGGAATTAGAGACAAGACATGGGTCAGCGGGCAGCACGGGCCCTCGGGTGAACTACAGACTTGACTGTGGCCTCAGAGAAGGCTGGATCTTTGGCCTTGGACCTTTTTTTTTTCCCTGTTAAATGGAGCCAGCACATCTCAGAAGCATTATTACAAATTAAACTCAAGGCTGCAGGGGTGATTCAAATGTCAGGCTGTGACAAGAGGAAGTGGTTACATGACACAGTGAATAACACGTCCTCATTCATGACCTCAGAACCCAAAGTGGAGTAAGAGATACTCACAGTCAGGGCAATGCTAAGATTAGAGTTCAAGACACAAAGCTTTGTGAGAAACTATCTCAGGCTTTGCAAAGCAAAGTGGTGCCCTCCAGGTCTCAGCATTGCAGAAACTTTGGGTATTCTTCCCAGATACCTTCACCCTGGGAACATCAACCTCGGGGAACCAACGTACCAACTAGCATAGAAAAATCAAAGTGTTTCCCCTGCTTCTCCTTTGGCATTGTTACATTATTTGTCTTGTATAAAAACACCAGCTAGTGCAAATAGCTATGGAAGGTGGGAATTGGGACAGAGAGGCTGTCAGAACAAAGGCTTTTGTTGGGTCTGAGGAGGTAGCTGTGCCTTGGAAATGTCTGTGTGGGAAATGTGCATTTGCACACTCGTGTTGTACTGAGGAGTATTAGAAGGTGCAGATCTGCAGAGAGCCTGCATCTTTCTCTAGTCTTCCACTTCATTGTGACTAATCTTGAAGAAATATAAACACCTGCCTTATGGACTTTTTCTAGTAGAAAAGACTATCAAGTTTCAACAGAGGTTTTGCAGTCTAAGTGCACTTCTTACATCAGACTGGAGCCAGAGAGTCAAGGAAAGAAACAAATCAGCTGAATGGAGGACACCTTCCAAAGCACAGCAGAGGAAGAAATAGTGTCTCAAATGAAAAGCCAAGGCCTAGAAATAATAAATATAGGCCTAATAAATGTACACATAAGCTCCATTTCCCAGCAACCCCTGCAGCCTCCCACTGTTAACAGAGGTGAGAATTATCTGTATAACACTCCACTTCAACAATGGGCACAATGTTGGACTCAAAAACCCCCACTTGTTATGGTAACAAGGAATAACTACTGTCTCACAGCCACTGAAAAAATGGAGAACTGTCTGTATGCAAAGGACATTGCAAGTTAAGATTTTTACAATATATAGGATTTGGGGAGGAATGAAAGCAGAGAAAATGCATCTGGATTTCAGCATGTAGCACTAAATCCAGGACATAAAAAAATCTAACATGGAATTCAGTTTCTATTAGCAAAAGAGGCACAGGAGAAGGGACCATACAGGAAACTGGCACTACTACAGGAAATAATTCCCAGACAATGGACCATTTCCAGCTAATATGAGAGATTTAAATGCCATCTAGTGTCAATAAAATGCGGAATACGCTGGCAATCAGTCATGGCCCAATAAAATAGTTGGTGTTTTGCTATTAGCTTCAACAAAGTAAAATATTTTATCTGTGGAATGATGTCTATTAGGACTACACTACAAGATATAGATATTTCCAGAAGAGAATTGAAAACATTAATATGCAGTCAGCAAAGATAAACCCCAGACACTGCACACTCAAGCTCAGGTTTAACTTTTAAAGCAGCTTTACCTCAAGGATTGTAACTAAATTTTTTATACAGCTTCTTCCTTAGGTATCTTCATATGCCACATAAAGAAAAGATCTGAATTTGCACCAGCTTTCTCCTTCCTCACCCAGACCAATACCATGGATCCCAAAGGAAGATCCAGCAGTGAGGTCACATGGAAGTCACAAGGTATTCAGCTGGGTCCACATGCTGCAGTGTGCATTGAAATGCAACAAAATCAGATGACTCCCTCTAAAAAAGTAAAACTTCATTAATCTGGCCCAGTAGTACTACTCACTGAAAGGTACTGGGGACCCAGCTTTTGTGGCTGCTTCTAAGACTGTGGTTTCCAGGTTTTTTGAAAGCTGAGGTTCTAGTTCCTTCAAGCAATCCTTGCCTATAATTTATAGGCAAGTGTTGCATGCACTTCACTTCCCCAGAAAAGGTGAGGGAACACAAACAGTAGATCCGAGTGCTTGTGGGTCAGATTTCTCCAAGATGACAGGTTTAATCCACTTACCTATAATCACTGAACTAAAACAGAGCATGGAGATCAGTGAGCTCATCTTCTGTCCTAGAGCTGTGATCATTGGCACAGAAGACTGTCTATTTTTTGCTACTTTGTTTTCAGGAATTTACACTTTATTAATTTTTTCAGAAGTTTATCTTTAAGTGCTTCAAACTGAAAAGCTCTCCTTTATGCAATTCATCATCCTTACTCTCAGCTCAAGGGCAAGCTCTTTAAACAGACTGCTGCTGACTGGGTTTGAGACAACTGATTTTAAAAAAGATCATTCATTATTCAGATACACTTTTCAGGTGGCAAGGTTTGTGATCCTTTCCTCTGGCTCTGTACAGCCATTTATTCCTGGGCTGGAATACGTGCTGCAGAGGATGCAAGCCAAGCACCTGAGCTGTTTTGCTCTAGGAAAAGAGAACAAAATTGATGGTGTTGAAGAGATGCTTCTTACATGCTTATCAGAATATAATGGTGTGTGTTAAACAGATGCTAGCCAGCTAATTCTACTCAACTTCAGTACAATTACTGCAACAAGAAGCATGACAATTCTGGGAGTGAAGTTTTGTTTGCTGTGGCACACAGGTGTCCCAAACTATTGAACAGTTTTGATGAAATTTTCTCTTTGGGCAGCAGATTTTCTATGGGGGAAAAAAAATTAAAATGCTGCTTTCAGGTAAAAGAATCCTGTCCATCTCTTACCAAAGTGTTTTTATTTTTCCTCCTGGCAGATCTGTGTAATGTATTTTATAGTATTAGTCCATACCATTCAAACAAATCTAGGTAAGTAAATGGTATTTCCACCTTTATTTTTATGATCCAAAGAAGAGAAATTGTTGCAGTTCTTTAAGGAATGGTATCACCCTGCAGCAGACCCCCACAGATCAGAATGTTAGAATGACCCTTAAACCCTAGAGGGAACCTATTGGCCAGAGGCCAGATGGCCCCAACCCTCCAGAACCTAGATAAAAACCCACTCAGCCATTGTTCGGTCTCTTTTTCCTCCTTCTCCCCAGAAAATAAACACATGGAAACTGAGCCTCTCTCTCCTGGCTTCTGAAGCTCTGCTCCTCGGCCATCCCCCAAGACTGAGCTAGCATAACAGTTCAGGGGGGCAGTCAGAGGGGAGTGCATTAATAAATGAGCCTGCCTTCCTTCTTGCTCCCCTATTCTCTCCATTTCTCAGCCTCTCTGTGAGTTTAAGAAGCTTGTGTAAAAAGAAAGATCTTTCCTGGTAGTAAGTTTTCAGCACCTCAGCTTATTACATTTAATTTGAGTTTTCCAACAAGCATTCTTTGTTAAGACAGAGCACTCTAATAGTCTGCCACGACAAAACATCACCATTATTTCTTACTCCCTAGGTTATTTTTGAGGTATTGCTGCTATTGCTATTGAGCTGAAAGAACATAAATACAGAGTTTCATCTGTGATCTAAGAGGCACAGGAGTTAATAGGAGCCCAGAGTCCCACACACACTTTGAAAGGTGCAGGTTTGCTTTCCCCACTGTTCCCAGCTCTTTGCTTCCCCTGTGCAATGCACCAGCAGCCTCCTCCTTGTGAACTGACCTGGGAAAAGGAGTGTTTGAAACCTCTGCCAGGAAGAAAGGGCATTTAGGTTGAGGGTAAGTCATCTGTAGAGGGAAGAGGGTCACATCTGTCCTGCTGAGAGCAGGAACACAAGTTTCACATCTCCCTCAAAGTACAAGCTGAGAAACTGAGGGTTCCTAACACCATCACACCATCCCCACTTCATGCTTTACATCAATAAATGTACTTCTTTTAAAGCACTATGTCCTACACAGCCAATTTACAGTGCAGCTAGGGCAGAGCAGACATTCAGGTGGTAACACTCCTTAAATTCTCAAAAATTGACATCTGATAAAGCAAAATGATCAGCAGTTGAACTACTTAAGAGCTACTGCTCTTTCCCCATCCCAGAACAGCTCTGTTTTAGTGATTTTGAGAACTACACTGCTATTTCATTGTCATATATCATTTACTATAAGGAAAAATGCTAACTGAAAAGACAAACTCACTCACTGGCAAATTGCATTTCTGTGCAAGTTCCTCGTGGAAAGCAAGCACTTTAGGAAGCAAATTGAAACAACAGAAAATCCAAGATGCCAACAGAATCCAGCTCTGTCCATCTCAGCCAATGCAATGGAAGAAGGGCTCCTTTCCCAATGTGCATCAGCAGAAAGGGCTCTTTTCCTAATGTGAGAGGTTAGGGAGAATGATGGAGTGGAAGGCTCTTTAAACCCCTCGGTTTGTTCTCACCATCCCCTCTCACAGCACAGGAGAGTGTGTGAGCACCATGCCTGCTGAGAGGCTGTCTTGGCTGGTCAGCAGCAGGCAATGGGAAGTGGCTCTGCCTCTGTCACCTCCAGCCTCAAACTGGCACCAAATGTGATCTGGATGGGCTCAGAAATTCACTCCTTAACAGCATCTCTCCTCTCCAGCTGCAGAATTACCACCCTTGTCAGCATTTTAATTACCTCCAGCAGCTCACAACGGGATTTCTCCCCTCCCCAAGCATTCCTGCCAAGCCACAAGAGGAACTCGAGATTCTCCAATAGGCACAGAAGTTACCCCAACAATGCAAGCATGAGATTGATTGCTCAAAGCTACAATTAAGCTAATTAACTGGAGAAATTAAGTGTTTTCTTCAAGCAGGAGTGTCTCCAAAGTTTTCTGACGGGAAGATTTTTGCCTAGGATAGTGAAGAGACAGTGAGATGCTGTGACAACTTTACCTCATTTGGGGTCACTCCTTGGTCCAAAGGGCTCACAGTAACAGCTTTCAAGTACTGGGGAAACTCACCACAAGGGAGGGGTGTGTGTGAAAATCTGCTCTGCAACAGGAGCAGAGGGAGAAACAAATTTCTTACGTACTGCAGTGCAGTGAGCTGACAGAGCAACACACTCCTGTGACTCTTACAGTACATGCTGTGTTCAGTTGTCAAATTAACAGCAATTATGTATTTATTTTATGTATATTTGTGAAGCACGAAGTATTCAATATGAAAAGGCACAGATCAGAGAAGCACAGCTGAGACAATGCAGAAAGCAGCAGTAAGGCAACAGAAGTTCTCTTTCAACTCTCTTCCTTCATCTAATATAGAAAAAAAACCTTAAACTTTAAATTTTTTGAAGACAAATTGTAGGTGGGAAGGCAAAGAGGGATTGTTTCTATTCATTTTTGACTAATCAAAACACTTTTGCAGGGGAATTGGAAAGCCTTATTTTGATTTTTACTTCCCCAGTCTGCATCAATATATCTAAAGACAAAACATTCAAATCACAGCCAAAAACAAATAAAGCACCATTTGGGAAACATTGAAATAAAATGTTCCAACATCAGATTGGTTTATTTCTTCTCTTCTAAAATGATATACCAGTGAATCACCACACGCTCACATCATGCATTTCCCTGTAGTCAGGTCTGCACAGACTGAGCCCAGATTCCATGCAAGTTCCTCTAACAAATAAACAAGTCACAGAATTCCTGTCTGTCTGGACTTTTCTTTTCTTAAAGCACAGAAAAAAGAAAAACAAAACAGACAAAAACCCACAAAAGCCAACCAAAAAACAAAACTAGAAAAACAACAATAAAAACGAACCAAACAAAGACACAGAACCACCAAGAAAACTCAACAAACTACACAAAATAAACCATCAAACACAACAACTTTGTAATGCTCCATCTGGTACATTTCTCTCCCCAGAAGCAACATTTTGCAGAGAAAAGCTGGAAGATAGCATATTTAGCATCTCAAACAGGAAAAGAATAACCTTTCTGTTCAGTACTATAACAAAAAGTGAGATTGCTATTGGCTTCAGTAGCACTTGGAATATTTCAAAGTTATCTGCAACTCTTTTAGCGGCAACTTTTCAAAAAACTCCCAACTCATTCAAAAGTACTACCCATCTTCCCAGCAAGATTGTTTTAAACAAATGGCAATAACCCAGCTGAGCAAACAGTAGCCAAGAGCTACCTCTCTGCTGTTCAGGTTGCAGCACATAATTACCCATCTTCTCTCTGCTGAAAGCACCACTATGATTACAGAGCGCTCATTTAAGGTATTTGAATTACAGCAAGATGTTATGCATCAAAGTAATCAAAGACAGTTTAGTTAATGAAGTTGACATAGAATGGATCATTTCCCGAAGAAACATTTCATTTGCATGTAATAAAGCTATTTTAAGTTAATTTTGACATTACATCACGATAAAAACACTTGTTGACATTTACAACATTTCAGTGACAAGCCTTCTTGCATTGTGATGAATTAATTTTTTTCACAGGCAATAAATACAATTTCATTTCATACAGAAAAAAAAACACCAAAACACTACCCATACAGTTATTCTCAAGTGCTCTGTGTTAAAAACATAGATGCATTTGTTGTCTGAGCAAATATGCCACAGGACACAACCTTCAGGAGCCTGAGAAGTTAATAAGGCAGTGTTTTGAAATATAGTTCTACACAGCTGCACATGCAGGGAAACTGAAGTCAGACAAACACCACCATCATCTGCCACTTGACAGAAGTGCTTCCTTTGTTCCTTCTGAGTTGACTCAGAAAAAAAAAAAAATAAAAGCCATGTCTATTCTTTAGCGCAGATGCAAAGACAAAAAAGTCAGAGCCACTGCAGAGTAGCAAATATGAAAAAGAGGAGAGGCACCCAAATCAGCAGTGAGCTGTGTCAGGAAACCCCAGGCAGTAAGAATGAGGAGGGGAAGAGAAAAAGGGAAGCTGGTCTCTGGAATGTTAGCACCTCTTCTTGTCCTGGCTCAACACAGAAGAAAGGCTGCCAAGTGTCAGTCACAGGACTCTGAGCTTCTGCCTTGGCATTCAGTGTAACAGTATAGGACAGCCTATGCTGGAACAGTGTAGATATGTGTACATAGTACAGTATAGATTTATGACTGGAAATACAGTACAGAGATATGACTGAAAATATTCCTTTTCCCCTTGGAGTTTCTTTCAGAATAGGAAAGGTCTGCTGGGTGTGTTTGCAAACACAACTACAGAGAAAGGCATTGTAGCTTCTGCCGAGATTTCCAGGAACACACATCCCTTACCTTCCTGTGCTTCAGCATGAGAGCATAACTGAACCAAATAAGCCCTGGGCTGAAACATAACTCCTGAAATATTTTAATTTGTACAAGTTAATGAGGAGCCTTGTCGAGGTTTATGCCCATAGATTTCTCTCCTTCCCTCAGAAGTTCCCTTTCCTATATGTTCATTAATTTACTTTTCATATTAAACTCTTGTCACAGTTATAACATGCACTGAGTTCAGAAAAGTATTTTGTTTCAAGGTTGAAACAAAATCCTTGTTCTACAAAGTATGGGGGAAAAGAACGCCCTGCTTGCATGGCAAAAGAAAATTACATTTTCTCTCCTCCAAGAGTTTCAGTTGTACTCTGTCTTAAAGCTCTAGTCAACTTAACAAAGGAAGAAATCTTAATTTACATGGAGAAATGTAAATAATGGTGTAGGCAGATATGTATATGAATACACATTGATTAACCATGATAAGGAACAACTTTCAGACAAGACGTCTGCTGGCAAAATTGGGTAAGAAGATCTTGTAAATTATCTGGTTTAACTGTGTTTTACCCAATTCAGTAAATACTTATACCTCCATTTCAACAAATTAATTTGCAACTGATGAATAGCATAACTTCATGGAATTGGGGATTTAGTTATCCAAAGTATCTGTGCTAAACAGTCCCAATCTGTGAGAAAATGTCCGAGTTCCCACACACAGGCAGAACCCCCATTTTTATATATCACTTGACAAGCTGCCAAACATGTTAGTGATTTTCTAATGATTTACAATTCTATTTAGACATTTAATTAGCATAACAAAAGCAAGCTATCACTCACCATCACTTATCAAATATCAGCTTGTGCCTTGTTGCAATTGATATCTAATCAGACAATCACATGTTGTTTGATACCAATTAAATGTCTGAACAATTCTTTCAACATCATTTCCCTAATAAGATGGTAATTGCATGCTCAACATTTCAGCAACATTTGAGATAACACCCTGCAGACCATATCTGTCTCCTTTATCTTCATAGAAGCTCAGTAGCTGTTAGACATCAATATTTAATTACTAATAAATTCTGTAATACATCTAAGCAAGCCACTTATGAAATAATTGTTATATTTATAACAAACAAGAGGAGTTTGGCTTTAAAACCTTTTAATTTACGCTTTAGGAAATGGAACTTACATGAAATATATCCAGTGGTTGGCTTTGGCTGACAATTTCCTTCCCAAATAAGGGAAGGGTGTAAATGAAAAGATACAAGTTGTGCAAGTCTACAGCACTTGCTTTCAGTGTAAATGTGAAGAAATAATTGAAAGAAATTTCGTCATGAAGCAATGAAAAAAAAAAAACAAAACAAACCAACAACACAACAATGTCATGGTATCACGAGGAACAAGGTGCACAAGCCCCCTAAGGAAGAGCTGTGTCTTCCCTACCCTGGGTGAAATACCTCCTCACCCAGAGCTATTTACTGTTCTTTCACAACGTCTCCCTCCTACCCACTAACTTCTCAGCATGTTCATCTACATCAAAATGAAATGAAAGTAAAATTCAGCTACTGAATATGATATTTTGGGGGTTTTTAACAAACCCCAGTAACTCCTTCCCCACCACACAGATCTACAGTTTTGAATATAAGATATGAAGTATAAGAACTTGGGACAAACTCTTCAGGCCCAGATTTCTCTCAGCTCAACCTAGCTCCTTGTTTTTTCTGTTACCTGGCTAATATTCAGCAGTGATTACTATTGGAATAGCAGCAAGGCTCATTATGGATCACAGAAAATAACTTCAGCAGAGTGTGATAGGACATCAGGAAAGAAGCCAAGTATCGATCTAATTTAATGGAAATTCCAAATACAAAGTGAAGGAACAGGTCTGAATATCTGCACTGAGAAGGCCTTAGTGCAATTGTTCCTTGTCCTGTATTTAAGTCTGAAATGCAACCTTTGTGTAAGCCCCTCTCCTCCAGGTAAGAGAGTCTGCTTTGAAGTGCATCCTGCATCTTTTGAAATGGCTCGTTCAGATGAATAGATGGAGTTTTTTTAAGAGGAAAAAGGTTTAACAGCTCTCAACTTTGAAGGAGTCTTCCTGCTCCTTCAAGACTCAAGTGTCCAAATAGCAACCCAGAGTAACCTCTCCTGTTTCACAACTGCAATGCTTGGAAAAACATACAATCAAAAAAAGTGCTTAGACCAAAAGGGAAGGGGAAGCAAAATCATAACACCTTTGAATTAAAAAGCTCACTATTTTGACTAGGAAACAGTGGGACATGCATTTTCACAGAATGCATTTTTACACCTCCTTGCAGGGCTGAGTAAATCTGTGCCAGAGGTTTTTCTGTGGAGAAAAAATTTGTGACCAAACTGCTTTCTCAAGAATGCATTCCCTCTCTGACTTATAAAAAAAAATTCAAAATTCTGTTTGTTCATATTCTTTCCCATTTGGTGTCATTAATAGCACCTGAATAGCCACAGGATGAATTGCCATTTCAGTAGAGTGCTACAGTTCAGATCCTTGACTTAGTCCAACAACACTATTAGAAGGTGATCAATGGATCATTTACTTGAAAGAAAAGGAAGACAAATGGTTGATTTATCATCATCCCAGCTGGCCACCTATTTCCTCAAGCAGTCATGAAATGACTACAGCCATGGAGGCAGCAGCCACTATTTCTTCTGCAGGAATTTTTATTGAGAAGGGGACTCTCAGAGCTATTGGGAGACTCCAAGGAAAGCAGTGAGCACCACAGGCTCTTTGACAAATGACTCCACAAGTCACCTGAAACAGCTGAACAGAGACTAGTTCCCTCACCAATCACAACTGACCCAAAGGCCCAAAAGGTGTTTTTAGGAATGACAAAGCAAATAGGACCCAGGACCACACAGATGGACTAAGTGCAGCAAAGTCAACTTCTTTGGTTCCCAGACATGACCTAGAGCTCGTTACCAACCCTTAAAAGAGGGCTGACACATCTCTGATAGTTGTGAAGAGATTTTGCCTGGAAAGCCATGCAAAGACATTTTTGACTGAATGCATTTTAGCATATGGTTGCTACCAATGTGATTAGTGAACATGTGCTCAGTGAACATGTGCTCACTTGCAACAAGTGTGCACGCTGAAGTCTCTTTTGTACAAGATCTGGTGGAAAGCAAATGCGAAACTAGGATCCAAGGAATATTCTCATTCCAAACTGCTTCTCAGAAATTCAAGCCATTATGCTGTGATGGCTCTACACTGCTATAGAAATTCCTGACTAACTCTAAAAATCTAAATGCAGCATTAACATTTTATATTAACTGCCCAGGCAGAGGGCAAGAATGAACCACATCCTCTCCATCTATAACAGTCTTCAGAGCTGCTGGACAGCTCCATTTGGAAAAAACAGACCCTGGTTCAGTCCTCTACTCTGCCTGAGGGACTGCAAACCCACATCTCAGAGCAGGCTTGTGTTAATCCCACACGTGTTTAGCAGAAGAGTTAAGTTGGAGCAACTGAGCAGATTTGCTTCCTGTTGAAGCCATTCCAGAAAGGTATTTGGTAACCTGAGTGTCAGAGGCCCCGTGATATGCAGAAAACAGTTACTCAGAGCACTCAGCTATGAAAGGAAGTGACCCAATTTTTTAATTATCAACAAATAGTTGACAGTGAAGTCAGGCAGCAGACTCCTGGAATGGGACAAAAGTTCAGTTAAATCTTCCTCACCAGCATGTTCTACCTGTTGGTGGTAGGCTCGCACTTCTCAGCAGGTTTGTGCACGCTCACCTCTCCACGTGGGCCACAGAGCCATGTGTTCAGGCATTCAGCTTTCCCTAAGCCCTGTCCTAGCAACCACAGAGAGCACAGGAGCTCATCTCTGAGATCCAAGTGCTGAAAGTCTCGACCAGCATGCCCTGTTTCTGGACACCTCAGCTGCCTCTGGTCCTCAGAACCATGTTTCAAATCACTGAGCATGCATTAGGAAATGCAACTTTCACTTACTACTAACCACACTTGAAACAGCAAATTAGGGTGAAAAGCTGATGAAATTTCCTGCCTCTAAGAGTTATTCAGACCCAAAGGGAAAACATTTCTCAAATTAAAAGACTGAAAGATTTTGCTGGAGGCCAAAACCTAAGTTCTTTAAAAAAGCCTATGCATATCTCCCTGTTAATTATGCTAATTAATTTCTGACACTACTACTTAAATCTGTGTGATTTGTCTAAAGCAATAGAAGCAATTTTTTTTTGTACACTAGATTGAAATTAAATATAAGTTTAAATAACAAGTGAGTTTTGTTCCTGTACATTTCACAGGGTTAGTAGGAAATATCTAGGTTATGAAAACACAGCTTTCTTTTTAAAAGCAAGTAGCCACGATAGATTCAAGTCTTATCATCTACCAAGTCTATAATCAAGGCAACTGAGTTTCTGTCGTACCCTTTGTTTCCTAAACATACCATTGAACTGCTTCTTGAGGCCCTGGGAGTGGTTTAAAGATGGTTATGAAATGCTAGAGCTAGCATTAAATGTTTATGAAACACAAGAGATCCTTACTCTACTATTAAAAATATTTTTTTTCCTAAAGCCACACTGACAACTGTTGAGGCCCATCATATGTGGAAGGAAGAACACAAACACCAAATTAGACTTCGAGTACAGCACTCCTTAATCGGTTCCATGGTCCATCAAACCACTGCAGCATATCTTTGACCAGCAGAGGAATCCCAGGAGGAAATCAACATTAAGGAAACATTGGTTTACCAAAGTGAGACCTATGCCTCAGGTGGTACTGCAATCTCCCATCCCCCCTTCCAGCCCCTCACCCTTCCCTGGCACACGTTTGGCAGTTAGATAGCTTAGATGGTGCTTGTGTAGAACTGAGTTTTCCTTTCACCACACTCATTCACAACAGAAATTCACCATCTGGTGGCATAAAGCAGACAATCCCATGGGACACAGCACACAAAAGGCAGGAGTGTCTGCAGCTTTTCAGACTCAGGACTGGACAAATTGCTGTGGCTCAACACCACAGCCCTCTGCAGTGTAAAACAGGTTTGTGTCCCCATTCAGCTGAGCAGCATGCCTGGATTTCCTCCAGCTCATTAATTTCATCCAATGTATCTGCTCACTTCTCACAATGCTGCATGGAACTGCCAGAACAAAACAGTCCTGGAAACAGCTGAATTTTGGGCTTCTTGTTGGGTGGGGGGGGGTTTGAGGTTTTGGTGTCTGCAGTTTGATTTGGGGATTTTGCTTGGGTTTGTTTCATTCTAAGTATTTTAAAAACAAAAAAGCAAATTCATCTTTTTCTTTCCCCCCATCCTACCTACCAGGACATGCCAGCAGCAGCTATCTCTGCAGGACAGAAGATGTGCACCCCACCCTAGGAGAAGCAGGCTGCACGTTGAAAGAACCTGGCTGCTTTTACAATAGCAGCTTCTACTTTTATGGAAGGAGAAGCAGGACACAGCCTGGAATAGCCTTTCCAGGCAGGAACAGACAATGCAGCAGGCTGCTCTCTCCTTGCCGCTGCAGCACTCCAGCCAGCATTTCATTATGCCTAGGTATGACAAGTGACACTGTACAGCTGCCATATCCCAAGATTTTCACAAAAACCAAAAGTATCTCGATAAGTTCTCTCAGCAGACAAAACTGAAAACTTAAATTTGTACCAGAATAATACAGCACGTAGGGATTGTGTTGGGAACAACAACCTACATCTTACTATATATTTCCCTCCATATGCAGGGCTTGGCAGAGGTCACTGAAAAATTTTGTTGAAATGGAGCCTGTTATTTTTGGCACCTTAAGTTACCCGTTTAGGATATTGCTGTGAATATTAGAGCCATTTAACTAGTCATAGAAACAAAAAAAAAACACCCATCTATCAGGTATTTTCAGCCACTCTATAGCAAGACTAAGGAACAGGACATCCCCTGAATCCAATGACTAATTTCAGTTAAATCTGACAACAAGGTCTGACAAGGTTAAATACTTCAACATTTAATGGAACTACAGCCAGCAAAGGAGGTAATTCCTAATAATTACTTCCTGAAAGGCTGTAATGTGAGCTCAGTTCATGACAGGCAGATCTTGGAGACCATGCAAAAGAGAGCCATTACTGAAACTCCAAACAGAAAATGTTTTACTTGCTATTAGAAAATTTGAACCACAATATATATTCAATATGGAAATCTTTCTTTAGTTCTGCTGATAGTAGAGCTGCTTCATCAGCTGTGTCTGCAGCACACTGATTGACCTTTTTTTACCTCCTATATTTCACATATCATTCCAGATAAAAATATTGCCTTGAAACACAGTATTTTTTCTGTATTTTTTTCCTCATTCAACAAAAGTGCAGCATTGATAAGGTGAAATTTGCAAATTTAACAAGATTTGGTTTGTAGTCAGCCTTTTTTTCACTAACAACTGGGGGATCAAGTAGGGAAAAGAAGGAAGCTCCCTTACCCCATTTCCCAACACCTGGGTTTGGTGGAACAGCCAAGCTTGCATCTGCCCATCTTATAACCTGCTGTGGGGTGAAAAACCTCTGATTTTATCAATCTTGAGAGAATCTGGCTGGAGCAGATTTCTCTTTCTTGGTTGGCCAGAAAACTTGCTAAATGGTGGCATAAAGAGTTCATAGCCCATGCCAGCCATGAGAGGAAACATCTGAATCAGACTGAGCTCAGTTTTGCTTCTTTGGGTTTTGTGTTTTGTTTTGGTTATTTTTTTTAGCAACAGCCAACAAAAGCTGTGCCCAAACCATCAGTCACCTGCATTATTGCATTGTGCTTGTGAACAATACACTGTGAACATGGAATTTACATCAGGGAAAAAGACCCCATTTATTGCTGTACACATGAGCAATAGAACAGCCCCACAGCGAGTGTACATACCCTGTTGGCCCACTGGCATATATTGGCATTTCCAGGTTTCCAACAGAAACCATTATAATTACTTCCTTTCCAGGAATGCATCATTATATACTGGCTCTTCATTATTAAATCTGTTTTCAAAATACTGGAGCTGTTATAGCCTTTTTAGAGGAAAGTATTAAAGACCAAAGTGAATTCCACACTTCCCTGACAAAGACATGGTTCAGTTCTTGGACCACTGCTATTTAAAGAATAAAAGGCTTCCACATATAAATCAAGTAAAAATATAAGTGGTAACAAGAAGGAAGGAGACAACTACAGGTGTGAGAATCAACCTATCAAAGCTAAATCAGGAAGATTTTATTATAGCCAATGGTCAAAACCTAGTATTCCAACCACAATCCATCCTCCTTTTCCTCCTCTGGAAATTCCTCTGGCAGACTGACCACACAGCTTTCTATATTATTTGATATTTTACATTTAGCTGAATAAAACTTTTGACTTCTTGCTTCAAACTCCTACCAAAAGTCACCTTCAGTGTTAGCACCCAATCTGTTATTCTTTCTCTTCTCTGCACACAGCTCTAAGCCCAAGAGAACAACAAAGATCCAGATCAATCCTTACAACTCCAGCTTGCTCACAACTAAATGGAGTTTGCCAAACCTTAAATGATCCATCACACAATTTGAAAACAATACTGCTAATGAAATTTTCTTGTTTGTAGAACTGCTAAGGATCAGTGGTTTCTCCAACTATCTGGCAATTTCACTTCTGAAGCTCCACTACTGGAGCGTCGCCTGTTTCTGTGCAACATTGCTTCCTATGCACAAAACACTTCTTCATATAAACAAGTGTCTTCTTGCATTGCTCTTTCCACACCGAGTTTTCACTCTCACAACCTGCTTTTCCATCTTGCATATTAATGAGACTGAAGTGCTCATTCTGTAAGTGCTTGTACATGTGCTGCACTGCACTTGCCAAGCCATTCTATTGTCTTTGAAGGGACTCTTGAGCACAAAAAGAAGGAGCAGAAAACATTTGGAAGATAGTGGCCTGACTTTACACACTGACAAAACAATCCCAGACAATAACACAGCAGCAATAATAGCAGCATCTGATCTCCATAAAGATCTCAACACCAAGATGCAGGACTTGTTTTGAAGGATGCGAGGAAGAGAGGCAGATGGAAATCTGCCAAGGACTGCTGTAGACTTTTCAAGGATTTCCAACACAATCAGGTTGTCAAAAGGCCCTTAGAAATAACTGTGGCTTGATAACCAAAACAGACTTAATGTTGTCCTTGTGTTCTCTGCCACCAAATTCTAAAATAATAGACTGAGTACAACATGGAGCACCTGTTGCACACACGCTCTTAGCCAAGATGAAAGGGTGGTTTTGGTTCTATCTTGAATCAGCACAGGTAGGTGAGAATGCATGGAAGAAGCTTTAACACCATAGGAGCCATTTTCTTTCAAATCACAAAACAAAACTACTGAGGCAAAGCAGTAACTCTTGCAATGGGCTGCATCACTGACACAGAATCCAAACCAGGGCGTTTTG
The DNA here is from genome assembly GCF_031753505.1 of Anomalospiza imberbis. Classification (NCBI taxonomy): domain Eukaryota; kingdom Metazoa; phylum Chordata; class Aves; order Passeriformes; family Viduidae; genus Anomalospiza; species Anomalospiza imberbis. Next base: position 7,538,255 of record NC_089688.1, on the reverse strand, counting down.
ATGAATGGCAAGTGAGAAGCATGGCCTAAACAACACAAGACTCTACTTAAAAAAATGCTACTTCTTCCAAAATGAAATGTTACCTTTTCACCTTAGATTCCCAGAGCCCACAGTACTACTGATCATGTCCCCACAGTTTGACAAGAGGTCACTGACTCTGTCATTTGTTAGAAATGTAAGTTGAAGTATCTGTCCTGTTTCTCCAACAATCATCTCTCAAACCTTAACTAGAACATCTCATTACACTTAAAACTCTACAGTCATGACAGGGAAGAGGAGCATCAAAAGCATCCTGTGAGTAACCCTGACTTCTTAAACAGCTCTGAGATATTCCTGATATGTAATTACGCTTGCCTTCTGATGCGTGACAGACTTCAAACATCAAAACGATGATATGAGTGTCACAGTGGTTTCAGCAGTACTGAGAATAACTGTTTATGATCCTAAACAGCTTGAATTACAGAAGAGGAATTTCTAGGGCTGTAAAGTTCAAAGCAGTATTATTTCTGACACTCAATGCCACACTTTTATATTTTCAGAGCTTCATGTTCCAATCCTGTCACAGAAACTGTTATTTCCTGATATTTTGTACTGTTCCTGTGCCTTGTAGCAGTTCATGACTGACTTCCTCTGCAGCATCTGAGGAAGCCTGTAAGTAAATGTTAACTGAGGGAAATAATAAAAGGAATTGCTTCAACCAGTTCAGATTCAAAAGCAGCTGCACTCTGTGGCAGGACTCAAAGACCACCTGCCCTGGCCCTGCTGTCCTCTCTCACCTCACAGAATCATTCAGTTTGGAAAACCCCTCTAAGATCAAGTTCAACCACCAACCTAAGACTGCCAGGTCCACCACTGAACCATTTCCCTAAGCACCACACCTACACTTCTTTGAACACTTCCAGGGATGATGATTCCACCACTTCTTTGTGCAGCCTGTCCCAGTGCTTGACCACCCTTTCAGTGAAGAAAATAGCGGAGTGATGCCCCAGAGCTGGACTCCCAGATCCCACAGGTGGGGACAGCTCTATCTCAGGGCCCACCCCCTGCTCCCTGGTGCTCCCACAGAGCCCTGGCACATGGTTCCACCAATGCCACAAACCACAAGGACAGCAGGGAGCCCTGGCACCCTCTGCACTGCTTTTAGGGCCCACAAGGCGCTGACTTTCCTTCTGCCTCCTGTCTCTCTCCTGATTACAAACACAGAGCTTAGAAAAATTCCTTACTCTTGGTTCATTTTTATCAGGGTCCCAAAACAATGCTGCTGTTTGGAGAGTGCACTGTCAGAAAGTACACCCACTTCAATCCTAATTACATAAATCAAACATATACAAGCAGCACTAAAAGAAGTACCTCAAAACACCATCTAATTCAGAGCTCTATATGTATGTAATTTGATTAAAACTGCCAGTCTCCATTGCTTAGGATCGTCTTGACAAAAAGAACTTGAGAATTGTATTTGATTTCATTTCAGGGCTTTAAGACTGTACCCTTGTTTGGTCCTGCCATTCTCCCTCAGCAATGGCACTCCCAGTACATAACTAAGTAAATCATCCCAAATCCTTCAGGTACCCACTAACCCTCCATCACAAAACTTCAGATTTAAACTACAAAAAAACCAAACATCAAACTTTACACAGATGAAAACAGATGTAATCTGCCCCACCATTAATCTATTTAAATGCAAATTTTGGGTATCTGCTACTGTTACACATCCTTATACTTTTATATGGTGGACTTTCTGGGAAGCAAATACTTGGTCTTGGCTGCACCCAAGCTCACATTTTATTTTTGTAAAGAACCAACTTTTAGGCTGGGCCTAAGTCAAAGAACTTAATTTTATTTTTGAGAATAGTACTGGAAAGAAAGTAATATAAAAGCTTCCATTTAAATACTACAGAATTTAACAAGCATTTGAGGAAAGTAGACACAGAGAAAAGGCAATATATCTCTAAGAAAAATGAGTGTCTGATTTATTTTAAAATAAGACCTTCATGAAAACTATATCCCAAGAACTGCAACTAGACTTCAACATCTCAAACTTTTAGCTAGGAATGTAGTTTAATGTTTCACTTTGAGTGCATTTCCCCACCTCACACATCCAAGGTCACTGAAATTAAAAGTGTGCCCAGTTCTGTGAGAATCTGCCATGGCAGTAACAGAGATCCTGACAGCATAATGACCCAGAAGTTATCAGAAGCCAATAGAAATCACTTTAGTTCAAATATCCTGATGCCAAGAAACTGAGAGCAGTCCAAAAACATTTGCACGATTCCCAGAGTAAATCTACACAAACCTCACCCTCCACTGCACTTCTTTCTTTCATATGTTTCCTATATTGTCACTAACATGGCCATAGAGCATGGGCTGCTGGTAGGTGCTAAATCTCATAATTGTTCCTATTAGGGAATTTACTATCAGTACAATATTATCAACGAGACATAAGAATTGAATGCTGACAAAATTAACTTTTACTACTAACATTCATCTCTGTTACTGGGACCACATTTTCCAGTGTTAAGGCCATGTCCAATTACAGAAATATATGGGCACATAGCAACATTTAAACCCTGGTCAGCTGCTTCAAAACCTCCAAATGAAGACTATTTTCACTTTTCATTCCCCAAGAACTTAGCAGAAGAAGGAAAAGAAAGGGAAAACCCAGCATTTTCATATATATTATTTCTGTGCAGTGCTAGTTTGTGGGAGGAGACATTGACTTAATAGCACCTCAAATCTTTCAGTGTATGTGTTACCAGTTTAGTTTTGCAATTGCCTCTATTCATTTTAGCTTCACAGAAGATGCCTTTATATTCCTAGTAAAAATATATGGAAATGTCTCTTGACTCTGCCATGCAATCATGAATAATATTGTATTGTTACCACCACTCCCACAAAAGTCATTAACTTCATTATTATTCAACCTTAAAGTGATATCTTTGTGTGACAGTCATAATTTTTACTACTTCTTTTCAACTTTATAGCTATGTGTGCCATTACTTAAATACCAGCATTTAAAATGTTTCCCTGTACTGCTTTGATTGCATTACCTAATGTCATTTTGGAAAGGCAGATCTGCCTGCAGCTTCTGTTGGGTAACAATTTTTAATCAAGTTTTGGGGAGTTGTGGTATTTTTTAATGAGGAGAGGAACAGCAGTCAGGAAAGGTATTCCCACTGCCACGAGCATACTGTTTTTTAGAATGCTTCCACCTTTCCCCCACAGCAGCAGGGTTGTAACCAGATGATTTTTAAGGTCCCTTCCAACCCAAAGCATTCTATGAAATGCTTCTGTCTAAGCATCTGTCCATAGGCTTTTGAAAGTTTAGCTTAGTAGTGATAACACACAGAAACACAAAAAAATGTTCTTTCCAGAGAGACTACTGTAGGATGGAAGGTAAAAGATTGCACCTCCTTTTGGAGTGACCCTTTCCTTCTTCAATTCACATCTACATCACCTAAGAGAAGGAGCTAATACAGGACCAGGATGGTGTATCAAGCTGGTAAGTCATCATCCCTTTTCTCTCCACAAAGCCACAATCAATGTTGATCTGGCAGTGATTCCCCTCAGTGTTCAGAGCAGGAGAGCACCTGTGCCTTACTCCTACCTCTGTCCTTGAATGCCCTGGGGCTGCCCACACATTTCTGGGAGCCCAGGATGCTAATGGAGTCTTCCAGACCCTGAGCAATGGAAAGACTGCCCAGTTCACAGGGCTCTGTCCTTAAATACCAAAGCACTTAAAATCACTTGTTTCAGACCAGCCATCCCTCCAGGTTTTCTCCACATTCTCCTTCTCATGGCAAGAGAATCACTGTGCAATTCCCCCATCCTCTACATTAAAGACAGAACACCTTCTTAGGTGTGAGGTAGAAACTTGAATTGACTTCTCCATGCCTACCTTCAGGCCCCAAGTTTCCCATTCTAGCACAATTAAACTCAGTTATTACCTGCCCGAATTAAACTATTTCACACCATAGTTGCCTGAGGGATGTCAAGGTATTATAAACAACCATACATATATGTATATATGTATACACCTCTCATCACTCTAAGAGTCATAGAGGGGGCCCACATCCAAAACTTCACCTCCAACTGAGTTTCACATTATTGACTTCCTGTTCCTTCCTCTCCCATTGCCTTAAGCCCCTGCCTCTCTTATACTTTCTTAAAACTTCATTTTGTTCAGTTAATAGCCAGCTGCAAATAAATCACCTCCAAAGAAAAAGCCCAGAAGGTCAGATCTGCCTTTCCAAAATGTCAATAGGTAATGCAATCAAAGCAATACAAAGGGAAACATTTTAAATGCTCATAGTTAAATAATGGCACACATAGTTATAAAGTTGAAAAGAAAAAGCCCCATGTCCCTGAAGTTGTATTTTCTCTACCTGATCACAGAACAAGACAAGACTACTGCTTCACTACCAAGAGAGCAAAAAAAACACCATGAAAAAAATCACAAAAATCAACCTATGTGACACAAAAATAGTCCTGCCAAAAGTGAGGTGATACAGTGACTTCAAACTTAAATATTTCTTTCAATTTTTGCTACACTGCCTGCTTAAATGTTTCTATTGTAATGTGTACCAAGGGAACATTTAATGGACCTGCACCTGAGTGGATGTACGTTTTCTTTTACCTTCAAGGTTATTTTCATAAAAGCATTACATTTCCCCCTTTTATCACAAAGCTGCAGAGTACTTCAAGTCCTTCATCTGCAACTTCTGAGTTACAATACAACTGCCAATACAGGAAATGATAGACCACGTCTAGTTAGGAACATCATCCTCCCCTCCCCTCCTTGCACTTGAGGAATATTACAAATGAGTCATTACAGAAAGTGCTCAGCAAGCCAAGTACTGCACTATATGCCATTTGGGAGCTTATTTTCCTCTCAGAGTAATACATTTGTGACAACCCATAGTTCTTCGGTTTAATCTGAACAATTGTATTTCTATTAGATAGAAATGCCAATTTCCTTGTATTTTGCTTCTTAACCTCTTCTAATTATCTCTTATACTATTCTTCCTAAACCTCCATGCAGAAACTCATGTACTCATATGGAATCCTGCTAGTAATCCAGGATAGTTGGAATGCTGTGATGCAGACCTCCAAATGGGGAGCATTTTCCATCGACTGAGGTAGCCCCTGCATCCCACAAGAGTCTGCCAAAATATGTTTTCAAACACTAGCAGAAGTTTAAAGTGTTCTAAGAAACCAAAGAATGGCTGACAGGATCACAGCTAGCACTGTATCTCTTTTTCTCTCACCCCAGCAGCCCTGGAAACAGCAGTGGCTTGGGGATGAGAGGCCCAACACGGTCACTGCTGATAGGGATAACAGCAGGAGGAAAGAATGGCTACCATGGAAGAGGAGGGAAGGACCACAACTTCATAGCACAAAGACGCTACAGACAAAAAACAAAAACAAAAAAAAAAAAACCCAAAACCCTAAATTTTTTCACAGCAAAAAGGCAAAACAAAGGCTCTCAGACCTTCCTGAGAGCAGGCAGACTCCCTTTGTATGGACTCAGCAAGCCAACCCAGCAACATTGAGCATTTAGATCCTCCAGTTACAGGAGGAGACAGCAATCTCCTCAGAGGAAAGAAAAATAGGCCCTAGACTCTCAGTCCTCTCACAGTGATGCTTACCACTTGGTAAATATCACCAGCCTTTTGCTTTACACTATTAAAAAAAGCAAACAAACAAAAACCACAGAAAAACACCAAGAAACTTCCCAAAAAAAAAAAGTACTCACACTTCCCCGGTCACCTGCCAACTCCTGCCTGCGGTGAGGGGTTCTACTGGCTTTTCATCTCCTCCCCTAATCATCATCTGCAATTTACTTACCGAGCTGCAGCTGTTTCCCCTCCACCCTAACCTTTCCCCCAAAAGAACCAGCCGGCTCCTAATAACTTACATATTCAGGAGAATTGATTGCACCTGTTGCATTAGTGCTGCACTCTCCTCAATGCCAGTTTAATATTTGCTCATGAAGCCAGGCACGAAGTGTGGCACAAGGCATATTTCTTAAAAATAAAATAATAATCCCAATGTATTGCCTTAGGCCCTAATTGCAGATCTGCTCCGATTGAGTGTAGTTTGGAGCCAGCTGTAATGAATCTCCACTGATTAGGAACAACGCTGAAGTGTAGCAAGCTTTTCCCCCTCTTCACTTGATCACTTCATCTAATTATTGTCAGTCTGGGTAACAGCATCTTTATTACCACTTTTAACCCTGTATTTAAGGCTAATCCTGCTTTCAGCATTTTTAATTCTTATTATTTTATCTGGGTCTCTGTTATGGGCTGTTAATGGCCTCAAGCCCTCAAATTTCTCTTTCCTGTATTTGACAGCTGCTGACATTTAACCCTCCTGAGGAATTGGTTTGGTGACACCTCTTTCAGCAAGGCTTTTCTAGAATGCAAAGCCCTTTCCAGAGCTCAGCAGTGAGAAGTGTGTAGCTACAGTGGTGACCTTCAGATGGAACCAGTGCTCAGTCTCTCACAGGAACAGCTCAATCCAAGGAATTTTTTGGGTGGAATTGGTTTTAAAACGCAACGATCAGCATATGGTTGAGAACTGCAATTCTAGTTTTCAATAGAGATTTTATTCTACTCAGCACTGGGCTTGATCCAGGAGCCTGTGATTCTTGTTCTAAGCAATCTTTCTGTTAAACAGAATAGGAGCTCAAAAAACCCCTTTTTCTCCTCAGCATTTTATTCCAGATTTGCTGTCCTGCACAGCCACTGGGGTAAACAGCAATTTCACTGTATTATTTTGAATGGAACCTCACTAGTCCAACATCATCACTAATGAGGGTCATGATATAGCCCTTCTGGCAACTGGTAGCTCAGCTAAAAGTTATTGCTGTCACTCATGGTAATTATCCATAAGAACTTGAAAAGGAAACAATTACTGCTGTACCAAACCACTCAGTGGCTCCCTGATTTTAAATTCCACTGCAGCTACATTATTTTGACATATGTCAAGTGACACATCAGAACAGAAAAAGTACATTTAAAGCTGAAAAATACCTTTTTATTCTTTGTATCTGATTTCTGTATCGCTGAAGAAAATGAAAGCTTTTCCCTTGATTTCTAGCAGTTACATTAAAACAATCAATGGAATCCAGTTTCCTTTTTGCTTTTTCAAATGCAGCTACACATAGCCTTGAGTCAGAAGATACATTCAGTCAAAGTGACAAAACTATTGAGTTTGAGATATTATGCCACTAATCAGCATCTATAATTATATGATTCTTATTCTTACAAAGAATATTCTTGCAAAGAAAGATTCTTATTGTTGCAAAGAAATTAGACAAATGGATAGCTTTAAATGAATATATGTATGTTTAATAAAGTGTTCAACAAAAAACTGGGAAAGAAGGAATGGCAAATCAAGGTATTAAAAAAAAATCAGCTTATTATAAGGCTGTGGTTTGGTTGGTTGGTTTCTTTTTCTCAAGTTGCTTTCTGGAGGAGAACAGCACTATCTCAGATTTTGCTTGGATAAATTGGGTTCTAGAGAGATACTTTTTACTTATCCATGTATCATTCAGACAGGGAAACCAGATCCAGAATGAACTCAGGCATAGTATAAGGATCTGAATGATTTCTGTAAGGACCTCTGGGGTTCCTCTGCTTTTCACTGCTTGTCAGAGATCTCTCTGGCACTCAATGAAATTGTCAAAGTTGCAGCATCAGTGAGGGGAAAGGAGAGAAACCACCACAATTGTTCTGTGGGGCTCCAGAATCCCACTGCATCCTTCAGGCCCCCAGGGAGCAGGAGTGTGGAATCAGCTGGGAGCTGGTTACAATTGTGCCACTGCAGCCACACAAATCTCTCCTTAATAATAAAACTGCTGTGTACACACACCAGCCTGCACACCCATATGGCCCCCTTCACACTGCTCACGCAGCAGATTTCTGGGGAATAACAGCCAAAAAAGTCAGCATCAGATTCAAATATTGACAACAAAACAGGTCATAAGAACACCAAATCCACTAACTGGAGCTGAATCTGGTGCTAAGCAATCTCTTGATTTTTGTCTCAGTATTTCTATATCTGCACATAAACAATGAATTCCTGGCTCTTGAGATATTTGCTGCTTAATCGAGAAACACACATCTGGAGCTTCATGTTAGCTTTTTCTCTTTTTTTTTGTGCTGAGATCCTCTGTGGTTTTTATCTTATTTCTCTTTAATATCACTCTTTCTATTTTCCTTATTACATATGGAAACCAGGAAATCAGAAGCCAAGTGCATTGTTTTTCACCTGGAAGAGGGTGAGCTATTAAAGCTCCCAGGACTCTGAAGGAGAGTGTTTACATGAAAACTGTCTCTCAGAATTCTGCCTCTACAAAGGCATCAATGAGTAATCAACTTCTGGCAACTCTCAAAACTTACTGTCCTCTGACTTTCAATCTGAATAATTTATTTTCTGTTTGAGCTGCTGCCTGGAATGAAGCATACACGGCACTGATGGGGCTAGGATGTTACACTGAACACATGGAAGCTGTGGTTTGATGATTCAGTCTTGAAAATGTTACATCTCAGGATGAATTTTCCCTTTGCTAGACATACTTGTATTTACAGAACAGCAAGGTAACCCTGTGGAGATGAAATCTAGATAAAGAGTACATGAGCACAGAGTAAACCTGAGTAAACCAGGAAAGAAAAATGTTGCTTTAATGAGGAAATTGAAGGGAGGGAATTTACTTTGTTCTGATTAAAAAATCCTTGATAATTGTTTACCTGTCTTGTAAGCTCCATAATTTGAGGGGGATTGGTGTAATCAACTCTTCTCTGCTGCTGCTTAAAACAGAGATAGAGACAGTATGGTGATTGCATCTTTTAGATTTCTCTTCAAATCAAACAAACAAACAAACAAACAACACTTTCAAAGCCTGGAGCAGTAGGAGCTGCCCGGGATGATGGGATGACCGCTGAGCTCTGAGTGCAGCAGAGACAACAGTGTTCTTAGATGTCTCTGTCTCTTGGATTCACCACTGAATTCCCAGTCCCCCACCTGAGAACATTTCTTTCCTCACCTGGAAGGAATGGTAGAGCCAGGCTGACACACAGCAGCATTTGCTGAGCTCTGCCAGTCCCCAGAGCTGTGCTGCTAAAGGTCCCTCAGCCCCAGCCAAGATGTCAAACAATTTTACATCTTGTCAAAGCCCCTATCTGCCTCCAGGCTGTATTTTAGCAATCCACCTCCCTTTCCCTATGTTTTTGTAGTCCAGGGATAGCACCAGCTCTCTGCCAGATGTGGATTTCAATGGGTATTTTCCCAGCAAGGGAGGAGGAGAGGAAGAGGAGCAGTGGCTCTGTGCCAGCTGCTTGCCTGCAGGGCTCCAGCAGAGCTGGGACATGACCCCTCCCGTGGGTGTTTGCTGCAAAGCTTTGCCTCTGGAGCAGGAAAACCAACAGGAACCCATATGGAACACCGTGCACAGGAATGCAAGGCTGCAACAAGGGAAAAGGGATAAGCCTTGTATCCCTTCGGTCTGATTCTCAGAACGAGGAAACCTGATTAAACCTCCCATTTCAGGGCATGAATAGCATGTGACCAAACAGCTCCAGCACACAGGAAGTGCTCCTGTAAGATCTGTGTTTCTAATTCATGCTAAGAAGATGCCAAATGACAGGGAGTCTTCCCAAGAGCCCTGAACTATTTACTAGGAGCTAAATATGTTGAGATGTGAGGGAAGCAATCTATTAGACAAACATTAGATTCAGAAGACTGATTTTAATGGGATATGTTTATTGCCTGAACCAAAGGCAATCCATCAAACCTCTCCTATGCTGCAAAAAGCAGGAAGATGCACTAGATTTATGGGCTGTGGACAGTGCTGCCATCTGAACCATGTTCACTGCCATGAACAGGGGTGCTGAGGCACGTAAAAACTGCCAACCAACCAAAGCCACATATATAGGTCTGGGGACTTATGCAGTAATTGGTGCAGAGGATTTGAAACTGCAAATATTTTCTCCTTGGGAACATGCAGCCTCTGAGAGAAAATGAGCATTTGCCGAGCTCTCCCACAGGTGTAAAACAATAAATACTTCCCTGTGCCATTTGGCAAGGTGTTGACAGGTGGTTAAGGGACCCATGGCCATGGACTCTCCATAGAATTAGGTGTCAGTAGCACTTTTCTCCTACTTTTTGTAGCACACTCTCCTACATTAACCAGGAGAGGAATATAGGAAGTCTGCAACCCTCCAAAGAACCTCACTTTGCATCAAAACTGACCCACAAGCCCTCAGCCCCTTGGATGGGACCATTTCTGTGACCATTCTCCCTGCCAATTTGTGAACTTCTGCTTCTGGACTCAGCTATTAAAAAGTTTCTAAAACACATGAAGCATTCATTACATAGGGCAGTGTTGATACCCTCGAGAAGTAAACCAGCATACTAAAGGATGATGAAGATAAAATTTCCAAGTGCAATGACTGATCATGGAAGCCACTGATTTTTTAAAGAAATGACATTGTGGAAAAAAATTCTCCAGAAAGAAAGAAGAAAAAAAAAGGAAAAAAAGGATACAAGGGTAAGGGGAAAGTACACTGAAAGTCCCATGAGTAATTGCTATCAATATTTGCATTATTTCTAGTCACGGATAAGGACCTTTTGTGCTAACTGCTAATATATTAATTCTGAGGCGTATCCATTCAGTGTTTGACAGCATCTGTCATTAAAACATAAGGCACTTTGTAGCCTTGCCAAGGGACCAAGCCTCTTCTTGTTCTCCTTCACTGGCCTGCCTGTAATAACTCCTTGCTCTCCAGGATGTCTCAGGAAGTGCTGTGTGTCCCACTGCCAAACCAGGAGCTGCAGTGTGGCATTTAAAAGGCAGTGGGAACAAGGAGGCCATGCAACAAATCCCTGTGATATTGCTAATGGAATAACATCAGGTCCTGAGGAGAAGCCCACCTTGTACTCTTTGGGTTTCTCACATATCACTGCAAATGACTTTGCCGCCTCTTGCACTTGCTGTAAATAAGAATTCCCCTGAAGTCAGTGGACTTACACAGCTGTAAAACAGGAGCAAAGACTGTATAGCATAAAACAAGAAGGCAGATAGAGCTTTGCACTTTTGAATAGATCCAAGATTAAATCTATTTTCAGCCCCTGTCAAAAATAGAGAAAAGGAAGGTTTGCTTGGCCTTGCTATTTAATGAGAAGTTTAAATATTACAATACTATGTTCCATGAATTAGAAAGGCAAGCAATAACCTAGTGTGACATTTAGTTTCACCCCCTCCCCTTTGTGCATGTGCTTATTTTCACCCTACAACACAACATTTTGCCACTTTAAAAAGTTACTGTGGAGGTGTTTCAAAAAAGTGTTCAAAGATGTAGATGGGTATTTAAGACCTGGGACCCAAACACCCCCATAATGCCCCCAAATAACATCAGGAAACCGGAAACAAAAATGACACCCAAAATGAATTCTCTGTGCTGTTTCACAGCATCATCCAAAGAGAGTGATGTCCCTGATTCAAAACATGTCTCAGGGCATGCCCTCTCTGAGAAGCTGTCATCAGAAAGAACAAAGAAACAGCACATATTTCTTGAGTGGAAATTCCCTCAACACATTTCTGGAAGCATCAGGAATTATTTTAAAAGTTCAAGAAAGATTTTCTTGATATCAGCCTTATTCTATATAACCCTGATGCCTTATAATGTTCTATTGATGTCTGCATAAGAGTATCTTAGTCACATATCAACTTTTCCTTATAATGTGTATCACTTTAGCTGCAGGTAAAGAGCAGCTAAAGGCTTTGAGCTTTATATCCAGGAGATCCTGGGGAAAAAAGCCCCAAAACTGTAGGAGAGAAAACAACCCTAGTTTGTTTCCCCTTGAGCATTTTCTGACCCTTCCCTGAACATAGACCATGTTTGAGACATTAGTGCTGCCAAGCCTGGAAAGTCACAGTAGCTGGGTTTGACTTACTGTAAGGTATTTACACCCACCACAGAGACAGGGGCATTGCTTCAAAGAGCACAGCAGATGTGCACAGCAGTATTAAACTAATTATCAGGATCACTGTTGAATTTCCCTTCCCACACTGTTTGTCTTTCCAATTACAACTACAAATACACAACCTAGGTGACCCGCTCCCCATTTATATGCACCAGCCACTGAAAAATCCCCTGTGCAATTCCAGATGCAATCAGGTGGTGGTTAACACCAGTCCTCTTTGGAGAATAGCCATCTACTTTGAACACATATTAATTAAATCCAAAGATACTTCTGGGAGGCATTTCATTTTCCTGAGTCAACATAACCTCATCTAATGTCTGGGAGCATCATTTTTCCCACTGTGATTTGTTGTGCTTGACACAGCCCTGGGAAGCTATTTAAGGGCAGAGAACACAGTTCTGGTGCTCTGCCTGCTGCATATTTGTTTGCACTCACAAAAAAATATGCTACTCTTACTTACCTGTCCAACTTATTGCACCTGTCATGATCTGCTTAAAGCTCAGGACAAAAGGGGTTCTGGCATCTATTTTGGAATTTGTACCCTTTCAAGCCAAAGAGGTGAGAAGGCATTCACTGGCTTCTAGCTCCCTTCTGCCACTTCCACAGCAGTGGGTGACATTTCCTGGGCACCATCTGACACCCCCTGGGAAAAATGGCTTATTTAAAGCATTCTGCTCAGTCTGAATAGTGAATTGGGAGGCGAAAGGGTGTTTGCCTCTATATTTTGCTTGTTTATTTGTTTGCCATTCTTAACTGCACACATTTGCATAAAAGAAGGAATGTTGTGTCATCTTCTCCCAGAGCTTATTCCCCATCTGAATCTGTTGATGATAGCTTAATCATTTCCACAGCAACCAAGATCATGACATCAAACAGGGTATAAGCAGCAGGGACAGATGATCTCTCAGGAAACAGGTCCTCTTCCATGTACATAAATACTCTGAAAATCAAGAGAGAAAGAGAAATACAGAGAATATCTGCCACAAAAATGTGATTGTCCTAAGAAGTTAGAGACAGTCCATTTTTTCTTTCATTTTCTGTCTGCTGCTGCTTAACAGTACAGAATTACATTATGTCCTATGGTTTTAAACAGTATTATATGACAGACCAGGCATGAGGGACAGACAGCTTCTTTGGTCAGAGCTGGAAAGGCAGATGTACATGCAGTTCCTCCACCAGACACAGCCCATGCTTTAGGTGATTGCAAAGGAATCCTTCTTGGTCTGTTTGGCAACTTTGCTAATTGTGTTCTAAATGAGGAAAATAAAATCATGACCTTCATTTCATTAATTTCAGGTGCTTTTACTTCAACAATATCCCTTTTTGTGATAAAACAAAAACTAAACCTATGTTCTTACTAGAGAGGCCTTTTTTATTTAACCTTTCTGAATATGGACCTCAAAATCTGACCTTTCAGTAAAAGAGTAACATGCCACAACACAGCTTGTAACAAGCAGCACTGCTGGGTTCAGCTTCTGCAGCTCCCTAACTTAACAGAGCTGTAGAGGTGGATGGAAACAGCTGCAGCTGCTGAATGCTTTGGGATAAATCACAAATGACTGCTTAGTTCAGGGATGGCCAATTACGTGCAGCTCTGAATTATTTAATCTTACCTACCATGCCAAGCTCTGCTGTGGCTCAGGGCCACATGGAGACCGGTGTGACACACTAGAGTTAGGGACGGGCCAATGGCCGTGCCAGACTGAATGGATGACATCAACCCTGCAGGTGGCAAAATTGCTGAGGAAACTGATATCTGACACAGGAATAAACTAAGTAAAGCTGCTGGAGGAAGAGGTTATTGATCACCCTGCCTCCTGTTTGGAAACGAGTGCTGTTGTGAGACAGAGAGCAGTCCCGCTCCCTTTGCGAGCGGATCAGCGTGAGGCAGGCAGGAGCTGCTGAGCTGAGGATGCACGGCCCTCAAGTGAGAGCTGCTGGGAACGTGGGTGAGGCTGAGCTCACCCCGAGCTCACCCCGAGCTCACCCCGAGCGGGGACACGCATGAGCTCGGCTCGTGTGGCACAGACTGGGCACAAACCAGATCCCTCTCACTCTTCCCAGCCCGGATGGTTACGGACTTCTGGTAGATTTTGGCTGAAAAGCCAGTGGCAAGATCAGTACAGAAATATCTGCACTTGTCTTGGTCAAATGCAACAGTGACACCTCCAACCCCTGGCTGGGGAGCTGAAGACTGTAGAGCAAACTTGAGGCAAAGGTGGAAAACATGAATGTCTTACTGATTAGAGTAAGCCACGCTGCAAAAACTGGGGGTTGACCCCAGAGTTTAGGTATCCAAAACAGCAGATAATTTCTTCCCCAAAAGTATTGGAGAGAAACAGCGATACTTTGTCATGAGTTTCACCATGGGCACTTACATTTTCCAATCTTGTTTTGGAATCTTGGTGGAATGGGGTGTTCATGTGAGAGATGTGAGCCTCACAACAAGCTGCAGATGGTCAGTGCAAAACAAACAAACAAACAAACAAACAAACTGCAGTTATATTAAGTTTAAAGTATCAGAAAGCAAAGGTTCACAACTTTCTTCCTAATCATTATTTGCACCAACTCCTCAATGATTTTGGAATTCTGGGTCATGAATTTTGAAGTGCTTTAAGCTGGTCATATTCCCTGGTGACTGCTTGAGTGCTGGAAAGAATGTAAATCTGCCAGTTTTTATTGCTGGCTACCCACAGCTTCATTTATCAAAGAGCACTGCTCACTCTCACCCAGGAGGCTGCCCTGTCATCTCTCTGGACTCAGGGAGCCTCACATAACTCCTTATTCATACATTTATCTTGTTGCAAGGAGCTAAACCTCCTTTGTAGCAACTGGTAGTATTTTTAAAAAGGAAAATTTGGGATGCCTGAACTTATACAAAGCCAGATATAAATCTTTGCTTTGAATGGACAAAACAAATATTTCTGTCATTTTTCCCCCTGCAGTTCAGGTTTTAGCATGTTTTACACTGATTTTTCCCTTGTGCAAAGGTTTTTTCTGTTAGAAGGTATCCTTTTGAATGACCTGTACATACCAGCATAAACTCACTCAGAAGGGTTTTAGTAACAACAAAATATCCAAATTGCCCTTCCAGCGAGCTTTCAAAGGACTTTTGCTGTGTGTGTACACAGACTTCAGGCAAGCACTGTGAACATTTTATGCAAAACCAATTACTTGGCAACCAAAAGAAAGATGTGCAGCACAATTTCCCAATTGCTGTTACTCTTGTCACGGAATCTTACAACTGTTTAGCTTACAAAATACCCTTAAAGCCATCAAGTCCAACCACTAAATTGGCACTGCCAAGTCCACCCCTAAATCATGTCCCTAAGTGCCACATCTACACATCTTTAAACACCTCCAGGGATGTGACTCAACTGCTCCCCTGAGCAGTCTGCTCCAATACTTGACAACCCATTCAAAGAGGAATTTTTCCCTTAATATCCATTGTTGTTACAGCTCCTCCCAACATACTTTTCATGTTGTCTCTAAATTTATAAGAATCAACATAATTAGCCACACTGAACAAAGACCCTCTGACTCGTGTAAACAGACACAGCTATAAAGCTTTCTAGTTTCTTAATCAGTGTTGCATCTGTGCCAGGCAAAAGATTTAGTTTACCAAGAAACATATCTCTGCTGAGAAACACAATTGCAATGTTCCAGTGGTGGAGTAAGTGGTTTGCTGTAGCTCTTTGCTGAATAGCATGGCATTCCTTTGCCAAAAGACCTTTATTTATTATATCTACACATTTAGAAGAAATAATGTCTTACTCTGCACTGCTACACTGGAAGAACTGTAATACTTACAGCAAGCCTTGGGTGTGAAAAAGCTGGGCCAACATATCAAATATATCTCCCTATTAGTAAATTGCCCAGTGTTTAGACATTTAAGAGAATATCTTTTACCACTTCCCCAGCCATAGAAGTTTCTTCCTGAGAGTACTGACATTATATCTGTACCTGTGAGCAAAACCTTCAGTGCAAAACACCCAAGCTGCAAATCCCTGAGCCTTTACACCCCTGTGTGGAATGCAGGAGGCATGCACTGCACACTGGCAGGCAGCTCCAGCAGAAGCAGCTCATCCCCTCGCTGGCATGCAGCATCCTGGTGAGGAGCAGGGATGCCTACACAGTCACAGGCCATGCCAGCAGGTGTGTACTGCTGCCAGCAGCACAACTTTCCCATGTTGTTCCCAGGACAGCAGCAAAGCAGTCCCAGTGTGCCTCATTTCAAGAACAGGAGGGATGCAGGTTTTCAACGAGGCATATTTTGGCAGCTGAATGAGATGGACACTGTGGAGTGATCAAACTAAAGCACTGAAGTAGGAAGATTAGCTTAGTGTCATCCATGACATAGAAAAAAGAAAAGAGGAGGAAAACAGTGAAAATTCTCAGTGTTTCTATTCCCAAAATCAACCAGAGAAATGTTTCTTGACCTCAGGGAAGGTAACTGGAGTGTGTCAGTAGTCACTGTGTGAAAGCAGTAGGGACAAAGTGGATGTATAAACACCACTGAAGATCAGAACTCTCCAAAGACATTTTCTTTACCCTCAGTTTATCAGTGTATGACTTCCCATTTAGTGCCAACAGGAGCATCAAGGACGCTCACTTCCTCATTCCCATTGCACTGGAGAAGCAATTCAGGTGTCACAGTATCACTTGGAAAAACAGCTTAAGAAAGGGAAAAAAGAATCAGATTTCCCAGAGAAACAATGACTTTACATAAGTTAACTTAAATTCACATAATAAATCTACTCCATCAGCCTCTATTGAGCATCCTGGTCTGAAACTACCGATCTATAAATAGCTTTATAGTGCTGTCAGTTTGTTACAGCTCATGTAGCAAAGCTCTTTCAAAAAGAGCGGTTATTCTTCCTCTCTGGAAGATTTCTTTTTCTAGTGAAAAAGGCAGACCCTCCATGTGGCTGCAAATGAAGAGCTGAAATGTATTTTCATTATTAAATGGCACCAGCTGAAAGTTTTTCTGCCTTTTACTGTCTCTGGAGTCTCCCTGAGGTCACCCATCTCGGAGAGCGCCTGCACACAAAGACAGCCTCAAAAAGGTATTTCCCATCTGCCAAGCCCCTGCTCTGCCTGGCAGGGAGGGGTGTTTGGAACTCCTGGCCATTGGCCAGGATAAGGCAGGAGTGAGGCCATGCAGGCTTCAGTGTGAGGGAAGGAGCACAAACAGGAGAGCCCTGGCAGGGTCAGCCTTGCACGGTGCTCTCCTGAAAATGAGCCAGGGCACGGTGGCTGCAAAAGGAGTCTGTTTGTCATGGGAAGCAAAGTCCCTGTCATGCAGTGCAAACCCTCCCGTGCCTCAGATGCTGTGTTATACATCAACGTGTTACAGCTCTATTTCCAAACCATGCTGTTTCTCAAAGCCAGTCTCATGGAGAGCTGGTGCTCCCAAAATACTTGCACCACATCTTCCAGTAGCTCAGTCTGATGCACTTGGTGTTTCCAAAAACAGAAACCCTGGCTCAAACTATAGTATTTCCCCTCTATTAATCTCACAGTGATGGAGAACTATCAAGCAGTGTCAACACCTCAGGAAGATGTCAGCTGAGTTCCTGCAATGACTTGAATGAGAATGAAATGCTGACAGTAAGCAACAGATGCCTCTGTCTCTTCTCAGATTGTCTTTAGTGTGAATTTCAACCTCAAGTAAGCTGAAACTACAATGAAACTTAAACATAAAAAACATTACCTAGGACTGGTCCCTCCTTATGTCTTTCAGAAGCACTGTCACAAAATACTTGCCTGACAACCTAAAGTGGGAAAGAAAACAGTGGATGTAATCAGTCAGACTCTGCCTTCTCCAAATGTTGTTAACACTCGTGGTTTCTGTGAAACAAGGAAAGACAGGAGGCAATAACACATGCAAAAGCCTTTCCTGTCACATGCAAGTCCTTTCTGTGAACTTCATGGGACACTAGCATGAAAAAAATAGGGACCAGAATTTTCTTAAGGATTTTTTGTTTAACAAATGTGACTTTTCTTCATGGACTAAGCAAATCATGTACAAGCATTGCCAGGAAAGCTTGCAGCCCAGCTGAACTGTACATTTGAATCTCACCAGTTTCCTTGCCCCTGTTTAAATGCTGAGGAGGAAATCCTGCTGCAGAAAAAGCCTCTGCAATCCCCACTGCTCCTGGTGAGTGTTGCCTACACATCCTCAGGGCTTCTTTATCCACTCTCTCTGAGATCAGGCAAACAGCACATCAGAATTTTGGTACTGCTGAGTCTGTAGCTTGAAGTGGTGACACCAGGACAGCTATGAGATGATTTCTGACATAATGACAGATAAATATTAAGTAAAAAGTTAAAAACATTTTGGGCAATAGCTAAAGTAGAACCATGCATGAGATTCCTGGCATCCCAAGGAACCTCTGGTGCACTCGGAGCCTGGGCTCATATTCTCTTCACATAACACCAAGTGCAGCACTTGGATGACTGACATTTGAGCAGGGATACCTCAGCCTGTTTGCTACAGGATCTGTCCCCTAGAATCAGCCCTCAATTACTACAAAAAACCAAAACCAACCAAACAAAACAAAACAAAACAAAAAAAAAAAAAAAAAAAACCCAACAAACAAATAAATAAAATAAGCCAAAATGTTACTGGAACTCTTACAGAGGCAGCTGAATTACTATTAATATATATTATTATAGTCTAATACTCTGTATTATAATATAGATTATAATATTATTGTGACTATAGAAATATTTCTATACCTTTTTGCATAAATAGATTTAACTGCCAGCAGTGGTGAAATCTGCACTGCTCTAGTGATGGCTATTGCTTGATCCTTGATATCTTTATCCACATACTCCACATCGAGTTTAGTGGAAGTGTGATGCAGATAACAGATTTTTTGAACTCTCTTTGTCATGATTTACTCCCACCCCTGAACATTCCTTAGCTCCTTAGATGATCACCATCTCCATCTGAGATTGCCACACACACGCTCCCTGCACGTCCCTGACACACACCCACACCTACAGCTGCAGTCAGTGCTCCAGCAAACAGCAGCCACTTGAATAGGAGCTAAATACAAATTCTCCAGCCTTCTTCATCACCTTGCAAGGTGTGAACTGATACCAGAGTCAGGCAAGCACACTGACAACCTGTACATGGGATCATATTCCCCATCAAGTCTGTCTCAGATTCCCTGGCTGGTTTGGTTACCAGTGACCAGAAGAAAGAAAAGGGCAGGATGGGACAGTAGCAGGCACATAACAGAAATACAGACTCTTACTTTCTCTCCCTTAGAAGAGAAAGGATTTCCTGGGCTGGATTATCATCTCCTTCCCCTTTTGATTCAGAGTGACAGTTATTTGATCCTGTGTGTCACGCCAATACTTTGGACAAACTAATGTACACCCCTTGAGCAATATTTAGAGCAGGAATATTGGCTAAACTATTACAAACTATTGCATTTTCTTATCAATAGTAACATCTATTTTAACTATTTTAGCTTGGAGGAATTCTTGGTTTTGTTAGGGTTTTTTTGTTGCTTTTTTTTTTTTTTTGTGTCAGCATCTGATTGCAAGTCCCCAGGAAAAGTTCTTGATTAAGTGTCTATACATCAGATGATTCAGTCTCTGCACAAACATGGAAAGACCTTGTTACACTCATTAGAGGCCAGCTCATGCTTCCTTAAGTGCTGGGATAATTAACAACAGCCTGTACTCTGCCAGTTCACAGACAGCTCAAACATGGCAGGTATGGTGTAAGGATAGAAAAAAAATTATAAAAGTCATACAATCATTTTCCATTACATACTGAGTTTTATGCAACCCCAAATACCTCCAGGAAGGGGAACTTGGTCCATACATTTCTCAGAGCATTAGACAGCCAATGTCAGCTCCAGTTCTACACATCACACTACAGCTGTGCCCATTAACTACCATCCATGAATGCCATGAATCCCATCCTTTAGACACTTTTCTGCCAGGAGCATGAAGAGAACTCACTTTCCCCAAACAGCACAAGACAATAATCACTGCTGGAAGCAAACGTAGGAGGGAAAAGTGTTACAGATCATTGGCTGCCTCCTGAGCCATCCCTACAAAGATTTCTTTGTAGGAGGAACGATGGAGGAAACACAGATAAAACCAGTCAGGGAGTGCACTTGTCAGATTAAGAGGATGCAGATATGGACCAGGGCTTTCTCCTTTCACAGGGTGAGTGCAGACAAGTGGAGTTCTGAAAATACCTGCTGGAAAGGACAGAACTATTGATCTGCATTAAAGGGGAGGGCAATGCAGGTGGGAAGGGAAAGGGTGGCTATAAATACAAAAGTAATTCCATTTTTTCAGTCAGAAAGGAAAAAGAGAAAATGTCTGCTCCTATTTTACTCAGCAAGTGAAAGACTTTGTGATTTGTAATCAGAACAATAAAGCTAGCTCCTAATCTGCCCAATTTCTCACTTGCTGTAAGCCGACACCTGATCTGTCTGCAGCAGGGGTGAAAATGATTGATCTGTGACTTTGCTGGCATAATAAATGCCAGTGTACATAGAAGAGGTTCATTGGCTACCAGCTTGGGTTATCAAATCATACCAGCTATATATCTGACTATAAACACAGATATTTTGTTATTTTCTGTCTCCTGCTTGGAACCCCTGACTGTCTGCAAGGGGTTGTGAGGAAAATAAGAGGGGCAGTGAGTCTTGGTGAGAGGGAGGTAGGGAGAACAGCACACACAAGTTTACCATTTGATATTTTTGGCGCTTTTCATTCCTTTTTTTCTGTAAAAGCTTTCAAGAGCTATGCCTTTCCCTTCTGTGCCTCTGCCACAAGTACACAACCAGCCTTAAATATAGAGAAATTTGTTTTTCTTTGAGCAAAAAAATATTTTCAATCCTAAGGAACAGCCTGTATTCTTGTCTGAATCTTCAACAACCTCCCTTCTGTTTACACTGCTTTCCTCCTCTTCCCTTCCATCCTTTCCCTTTTCTGACCCTCAACCTCTTCTGTCTTGGTCTGGAAAAAAAAAAGACTGGACTGCCTTTAAAGGCCATTCTCAGTCAGAAGAACATGCATTTCATCAAGACTCACTGCCGTTCATATTTCCACAAAAGCTTCTAAATGCAATAAAAGCAGCGCAAAAAAGGACATATTTCCTGTTGCTGTTTAAAAGATGAAAGCAGAAAACAGCTCAGAATTAACACCCCAGTTCCCCTCCAAGATGAGTGTTTTTAAAAAAACCAAAGTATAACAGCAGTAATACCAGAGAGATGCCATTGTTTCAAACCTTTTCTTTCCCTTGTTCTTTTTATTCTTTGCTTTGTGTTTTGGCAGCTGTGACTAATTCTGCACCCTGGAATTGTTCTGCAGGCTATTAATGTCTGTGACCTTTTGCATCAACAACAGCTCTACTTTCCAGTCATTTCTGGAAGTGCTACCTAATATGAATTTAACCTGACAGAGGCAGCCTCCTACACACACACACAGACAGGGCTCTTTCTGAGACATGCAGGAGTGTGCTTCATCCCGTCCATATACAAGACAATCAAATCCCTTCATCAGAGAGTTATCTGCCTTGCAAACAGCTGTGTTTCATGGCAACAGGCAACAACCACCTCTGTTACAACCTCCCCAAATGCTCCTGGGGAAATAAAAGGAGGTGGGATGCTTTCATTATATAAGGAAAATAAGATCTCATTAAGTCTGCGCCATTCTCATACTTAATAGGGTTCTCCTTTGAGTAGCTCTGCTGCTGCTTTTACTTTTTAAGAGTGTGTGAAGAACCCCTATGTGATCAAACAGATATCAAGAGCATTCTCCAAATCTGTGATCACATGCCTGCTAAATCAAGAGGGCCTCTCGTTCTTTTTAGATTCATTTCATCAAATAGACTGGAGTCTAGTTCCCAATGGCACAGCAGTGCTGCAGGAGTCTCCCATGCTGGAAACAAGTAGCAGGTGTCCTCTTCCAAAACAAGCTAAATGGTAAGCAGATATGCAGGATGAAAGGGCTCAAAATACAGATGCTTTTAAAAACACTCCAAAATGTCAAGGTATGCCTTTCTTCACTTAGGAGACAAAGATTGGTCAAAAGGATTTGCAGAAACTTGGTTTTGTTTGGTTGTTTTTTTTTTTTTTTTATCAGGTTAAATGAATTGCCTCAATAAGTCAAGAATTACCCAGCTTAACTCCTGACTGGTTTATGCTTCTTAGAAACCAAAGTTAAGATCACAGGTGTTGCTTCTCCTGTTAAAACAATGAATGAGATGCTAAAAGAGGCTGCAGAAATGTGCTGGAGTCCAGCAATGCCTAAACCAGACTTGACTGTTATAGAACAGTAAGTGCCTGTGTAAGCTTTCCTTGGAAAATAAGAGATCTAGGAATTCCAATTATGTTCCTTGCCAGCTGCCATCAGACATTAACTTGTCTGACAAAATTTTTTGTGTCTTTTTTTCTCCTGGTTTAGGCTTCTTATTTTTTTCTCCAGTCACACAAACCAATGAGCAGGGCCTTCTGGAAAATTTCCCCTGAAATCCATTTGTCAGGGAAAAATGAGTTTCTGACAAAACAAAACATTTCATGAAATTTGTCTTCCTCATGATATATATTACATGTTCCTAAAAATCTGTTCAATTAAATTCTTTTTAGATGAAGCTCTTCACATTTTCTGATGAGGAGCTGACTATTTGTAAGGCAAATTAAGACTAAAAAAAATGTTCTAGCCTGGTTTGTGTTTACATTTTCCTTGGAAAAAAATCCCTCATCACACAGCTGTGTAACAAATGGGCTGGCTGATCAGGGAGCCACAGTACCAAGAAAAGCAGACATGATGGCCTGGAAAAAAACAAAACTAAATTGCTCCTTCCTCTAGTAAAGATTTTTGCAGCTGGGATTAAGGGGCAGGGGAGGTAACATTATAAATGTAGGGAAACATTTCAGGATTCCTGAGAAGTCTTGAGTTCCTGGGAATGAGTGATCCTCTCAGAAACCCATCTTCCAGAGTGGAAGAGGACTGTGATTTCTCAGACTGTCTATATAATACAGTGCACAATGATGAACCTTCATCTGGAAACCATTACAATACAAACTGTGACTAATACTACCAGAAGTGTTGTTTTTAAATGACTCGGCTCCTTCTGATCACCCGCTGCAGGAACACTTCCCTCTGGAGTCAGTGACTTGAGATGAGCCCAGGGAAGGAGCTGCTGCTCACTGAGAGCTGCTCAAGAGTCCCATTCCAGCTCCTGGCAATGAATAGTGGAGTTATTCAAATCACCACCATACATGGCTGCTCCTCTGTCACGTTAGAGCTGACAGGGAAAGGCCTGGATGCCTCTGGAGCTGGTACCTTGGAAATACCAACCCACCCGCACGGCTCGGTGAGCACTGGTTGGGCAGAGCAACCTGGGCACAGCAGCACATCTGCTGCCTGGATTACACTTGGTTTGAAAAGAGAGGCACAACTCTCTGCTGATGTATTCATGAGAAATAACTGGGAAAAAAAAAAAAAAACTTAAAAAATGCAAATTTGTTTTGCTGTATCAAATATGTTCTTGACTCTTGTCTAAAAGGCCCATCTGGTCTAAAATCATGCAGCACCTGTGTGAATTTTTATGTATTCATGCTTGAAGTGTTAAATATTCCTTGTTGTAAAAATAAGTCATGGATAATAAAGAGATTTTTTTTTTATACGCTTGCATGTTGATGTACCCCTGACTTTAGTGTACCCACATTTGCTGGATTCTTCAATAAAAGGGTTTTCACACAGAGATGGGCTTGCTGGGCAGAGAAGAGAAAACAAAAAGATGAAAAAATGGGCCTATTTTTCATATCCCAGCAATAACTTTCTTTACAACTGTCTAAGCTGAGCTCCTCCAGCTCTTTTCTGATGTAGAAAAACAATATTCTCAACCTTTCTAAAAAAGGTAGCTAAGTCACAGAGCAAAGAAAGAAATTAAATACTGCAGAAGTTATCTACATCTCAGACATACACCAGCAAATCCCAGTTAGTTTTGAGCTACACACGTATGTTCTCTATCCCAAACAAGAGCTATGTCCCCTGGATTTTTTCAGTGCTGTACTTTTAACTGCCAGAGAAGTGCAGCGGAACATTGTTCTCCAAGATTTGCCTTCTGTAATTCAGAATAAAAGAATGGGAAAGAATGAACTGATGGTGTTGAGGTCACTGGCATAACGTCCTGGGCTACAGAAACAAACTTCATCCACACCAGTGCAAACCTGCCCATTTCCTAGCTGGCTGAAAAAAAACAGCTTATGATTCAATTATCTCTTTTCAAAATACAGCATGAAATGCCACTGTGATGCATATGATTTGTGTTTTTAGGTCTCAGAGGACTAGAATAAAATACACTTTGAGTTTTCATGGTTATTCAATTGCAATGATTGCATTAAGAAGGAGACATAAAATCTATAAATCTGAAGTCTGCCAGGGTACACAAAGCTACTGCCCATGGCTGGCACCAGGCTCAGGCCCATGGAGACTTCAGGACTCTCTACAGAACTTTGCTGTAAGTTGATGTGGTCAGCCAGACTCCCACAGCCAAGAATACACCTGTGTGCTCTCAAGAAGGGATGAGAAGAGCCTTCTCACATGGACTTCCAGCTCTTCTGCTGTTTCCAGAAGGGGGATCAATTAGTTATAGTTCTGCTCCATTTGTAGCAGAAAAAGTTTTCCGTTTACTCCTTAGGTAATCTTGTGCAAAGTCAGGTCAGCCAAGAGTAGGTGAAAGATCTAGAAAAAAGTTGGAAGGACAAGGGTAAAAATCATCCTTAGCATCCTGCTCAACTGAGCAATTACAATGCTGCTGGAGGATTTAAATGAATCAACTTAATCAGTCTCCTTATCATTGCAATTAATTGCTGGATTTCTAAGGCAGCATCACTGTTGCTCAGTATTTTTGTGACTCTTCACCTTCCTCATTTACTCATCTGGTGTAAATTAAACACAGCTTAGAGAGCTGCCTGTTCTTAAGCATTCTTTGTTATGCAGTCTTCATAATTTCGAGTTTTGAAATGTAAAGTACATGTTAGAATCCAATTAGAATGACAAATGAATAATGAGAAAATCTAATGGCATGAAACAAATTTGAAAGCTTAAACAATTTCCAATTTCCACTTACATTGTATATAGCTGATGTAGCTCACCTTGCCAAATGGCACCATTAGCATTTAGACTTCAGAGGAACACCGTATGCAGTGAAAGGATATTGATCACTTTATGCACCTGGAAGGAAAATGAAAGCTAAGAAAGGTGGGACAGTTCTGGATGAGGTGTGATTGCAATTGCCTTAATCCAGACTCAGGGATTAAGGAGGTCATCCCTCTATGGCTGGAGCTGTTCCCTCCCTGGTAAGGCATGTGCAAACCAAAATTTCTCTGTAAATCCATCACAGACAAGCAAAGAAAAGGCACCATTCTCTCTCTTCACCTTTTCATCTGGGAACAGACTTTCCAGACTCAGCAGGACAAGCTAGAGAATCTTTTGGGGTGCAGGTCTCAGGTCAGAAAAGGGAGAGGTGTTGGTTTGCTACACCAAGAAGTCAAAAGTCTTTTTATTTCAAGAGATATTTGAGAAGAGAACAAGGGAGGTGGTATAGAAGAAAGTGGAAAGGTGAGAACAAAGGAAGCAGAAAAAATGGTAATGATTGCACTAGAGAGAGAGATAAGCCTGTAAAATCATTTAACATTAGTTTAGTGCATAACAGAATTTAGTATTCAATCATCTGGGCACAGGTATGGAAGAGGGAGGAGAAGCAAAGAACAGAATAAACACAGAAAGGAGGACTGAAACATTAATGGGACCGGGATGGGGAGGGAATGAATGCCAAAAAATAGTTCAAGGAAAGGAACCAGGGGCTGCACTGCTGAGGTTGGACAGGCAAACATGGATTTAAGCATAGTCTCAGTTTTTTTTCCTGCTGCTGTAATTTAAAGCAGCTCTTTTTATCAGTTATACTACCAAGCTGTGGCAAAACATAAGTACTCACAGATATAAGCAGATAAAACAGGACACATGCATGAAACAAAGGACAGTTATGGTAATTTTTAAACTTTCAGGACACCTGAAAGCACCTGTCAAAGCAAATTTGCTCAGGGGTCAGTAGCAGTGATGAGCAAACCTGGCCAAGTTTAGATACAAGTTATTAACTTTGATGGAGAGCAGAAAAATGATGCTATGTATTCTCATGCTTGTGCAGCTCCTGTTCACTCACTTTCAAAAGGTTCCCTTGCTGGCAGAAACCTGCAAACATGCATAGACGTCACTTCTCTTCCAAAAGGATTCTTTCCAGACAGGTATCAAGAAATACAACATGAAGAAATTATCTAAAAAGAAAAAAAGAGACAGAGGAATTTATTAAGATGTTCCCTTGGCATAGCAATATTGCACAAATACCCTGCAGGACAGTGTGCAAGCTTCTGGGAACACATTAAACCTTGGTTCTTCAAACTTTGCAAGTAATTGCTTAAAGGCAATATCCCCAGCAGCCAAGTGAGGCTGAACATCTGGGCAGGGGATGTTTGATTCCTAGGTGGAGCCTGAAGCCAGGGCTGCAGGACACTGGAGAAATGGCAGATGACATTTTCATGCTCTGCTTCTGTTCTGCTCCTTCCTGCCCTCGGAGGGGCTGCATGGTTAGCAGACCAGAAAGGCTGTGTCTGAATGGATTGTCTGAACATTTTTTTTTTTTTTTTTTTTTTTTTGGAATGAGGACTTCCAGATCAATACCAGACCATTAGCACTCCAACTGGTCCTGCGCATATTCTGGAGCAAACAAACAAACAGAGCAAGAGAAATCACAAGGACATTTTTTTATACAGAGTTTAAATCTAACTGCCATATAGAAAACATACAATAAAACTGCACTCTGCTTCCCCTTTCTGTGAATTAATCAAACTGTAAACTACTTTTGGTAAAGCTCTCATGATCACAGGTCCAAGACTGTCAGTCTAACACATAGAAATGCTTTGCCTCCACTGTGCAATGGAGCTGTCTTTGAAGAGCTGTGAGCAGGCTCAGAGTTTGGCAAGGAACCTGATGTGTTGGTCTAGTGTTTGTGCCCACATAACCCTGCATCATTAGAAATTATAATATTTTGCTGTCCAGGAAAACTGGACAAAAAAAGCTCCTGCTCAAACCACAGTTGCTAAATGAAAAACCAAACCCAATGGCCCTTCAGTTCCAAATGGCAACTGCAGGAAAAACTTTTAAATAACTGCAGATTTTTTCTAGCTTTTGCTACTGCCCTCATCTCTGTGCTGAGACCCTCTAAGCTTTATATGATCTTCTTGCCATAACAGCAGTGCAAAATACCTGACTCATCCCCATACCCAATATATATTTGAGTCCATACCCCATTGCTCTGTTGTCACACAAGCTCATTTCTTCCTAGTAGTGACAAATGAGGATGATGAAAAATGTGATCAAACATGCAACACCAAGCAAATATGATTTTGGAAGGTGGTTATTTTTGTGGTTTTGCTGCATTTTCTTTCAGTTTTTGTCATCAATTTTGTGTAGCCTCAGTAGAGATGAGCATGAAAACTCTTAACAATTTTTTTTTTAATTGCTGCTTTCACTATCAGTTTCTGCCACCTTTTTTCTCCCTCTGCTCTTATGTTTGGCTCTGTCACACAACTTTTGCAGAGAACTGAGAACAACCAACCAGCCAGTAAAATGGTGACACCCTGGAGAGCCTGCAGCCTTCCTTGGCAATTATATGAAAGGCAATTTGAAGATTCTCAAAGCCACATGGAAAACAAGTTATCCCAGAAATAACTTGTCTATTCATTATTAAAAGCATTTCTGCATCTTTGTACCTTGCACCACTGAAGTCTGTCACTTATATAGCAAACACAAGTCAAAATTTCATAAATTTCACTTACTAAGCTTCAGACCCAAGAATGCAGATAATCTGAGATGTTCAAAAGGGTTGTGCTTTTATGAAAGATGAGATTGGAACAACATATTTATTCAAAGTTAGCATCATATGTCATTGTTGTAGTTCACTGTACGTGAATTCCTGGAAATATGACTCTACCTGTGTCTGCATGCAGGAGAATATTTGTGTAAATGTCCAAATTTAGGGTTGTTATGGCTCTTTTCACATCTCTTTGTAAATGTCTCTTCCTGTTCTGCCCTCTGTAGCCTTCCAAATTTTACCCTTGGGTTCCATTTGCAGAAATCAGGTGATTCATGAGAAAAAATTTTTCTCCTGCCAGTTTACATCCCCTGTGGTATGGAGCAACCAGGGCACTTGATGGCCACCCTGAGAGGTTGGCAGGAGCCAGGGCAAAGAAGGGAGGGCTGCCACTCATTTGGCCTCAAATGAGCACCTGAAATCCTCCGCTGCACGAGCAGAGAAGCAGGATTTTGTATAAAAGTTCTCAAAAGTAGGACCTGGAATTTCAACAGGGTTGATTCCATAGAGAATCATAGATTTTGTCAGGTTTTGTGTTTCTGACAGGGATAGCTGTATCATATGGATTAGGAAGCTTTCAATCTGTGCTTGTTTTCTAGCAAATATCTGATTAAACTACTGAGAAAGCCAGGGGGAAAGGATTAATGAAGCTACTTAGTACTGTCAGCTTTCATAATAAGATAAAGGGAATTTCAAGGACCAATGAAATAGAATAAATGGAAGAAAGATAACATTCAAACAGCAAAAGTAGCTGACTACATATTCACTCAAGTATTGAAGGTATTTTAGAGGTGAATTTGCTCTGTTGCTTGGCAAATTTAAGTGTCTGATTGACTGACTGATGTTTGCTTGAATCTGAAAAGTCTCAAGGCATTTGTTTGAGTTACTCAGAAAGTAAAACCTTTTCCAAGCCCATTAAACAGCACAGAGCAGATCATCATTTCCCCATCTCTAATTCAGAGTTTCTGCTCTTTGGTCAGCTACAAAGACCTGGTCTCAGCAGGACCTAAAATCTCTAAATAATCTTCTCATGTGTGACCCTAATGATGACAGTACTACCTTTCAAAAGGAATTTCCACACTGTCTCTCCTTGTACTGAATTTGATCCTGCTGCCTGTGGCCTTGTTTTCAATGTTTTAAGTCTTTATCCAAAGGAGTGTTACACACACCAAGTGAGTTTTACATAGCTACAGCAACACTGTTCCTGTTCTGGAAAGTTTTTTGCCTCCACACCCCCAGTATGAAAATCTGAATTAATTTACAGCTTCCAAATGAGCCTGATGGAATTTGCACTGCATTTTAGATTGAATTTTGCCAGCAGAAAGTTTGGCCTTCAGTGTTGAATTATTCCAATTTCAATCCAAATAGAAGTTCCAGTCTGTTGCTCTGAGTTTACCTTTTTTTCTTTTTTCAGGAGACTTCTTTCTACATTATCTTTATGTGAGTCATTATGAGATTAGTGGCATTTTCTGGGGTTTATAAGAAAATCCCTAAAAAGTTTAACTGCTCTTATATCTTCTGAATGAGATAAAGAACAGCCTGCCTATTATCTTTGTATTGTCTATCCCTGGCATGACCTTATCTCATGGTGCTGCAAGAAAATATTTATTGACATTATTTCCAAGTCTACTCTTTTCTCAGGCCCAAACAGAAGTTCCATAATTTTCAAGCATCCAGTAAAAGTGTGTAGGTAGTAAGAAATACTCTATATTGTGAGAGAAGATGCTTGGTGAAACTTTCCCATAAACTAAAGATTTCACAGGTAGGTTTTTGATGTGTCAGACAGAGAGGGTTCGAATTTCTGGTCTGATTGGAAGGCAAACCAAGGCTCGATTCCAGGGAACAGCCCTATTTTATGTACTAGTCAGAAGCCTTTGCAGCCTGATCAACAAGTTTGGGCTGATGTAGACCTGCTGGTTCTCTAGTGCAGTCTGTTTAACACCTCTGAATTTCATTTCAGAAAACAGAGTGCATTTGGATGGGTGGGGTGATGTGCTAGTAATTTCCCATGTGTAGAAAAAGGCAGTTTTCCCTGTGGTCCCTCTCCTGAGCAGAGCAGTGCTGAGCACCGTCCCAGCACAGAAATTACAGGGCTCAGCAGGGGAAGGGAGGAGGATCTAGCAGAATGCTGGCCCAGCCACACAGGGCACCTTGTGACAAGGTATCTAAATCACAGCAATTTGTGAGACCTGCAGAGCCCAGGTGAATGGCAGGTGTGAGATTTATAGGAACTCCTTGTAATCCTGCAGCAACAAACCCTTTGGAGAACACAGCTGTGAAGGGGGAAGAGACAATGTGATGGAGGGAAGAAAAGCTGAACAAAGAACAGATATGTCCCTTGTAGGAACAGTAGGGAGAGGGAGAAAAGAGAGCATTCTTTATTTTATATGGGTTTATTCTTCATTCTAAATATGTTATATTTCCCTCCAGAAGTCATTCTCCACAGTTTCTTTAAATTCAGCTAGGGAACTGCTCTTTCCACTGGTAGTTTTTCAGGCAAATTGGATCAAGTTGCAGCCTAGATCAGCCTTATGCTGTGTTTCCACCACCAATATTCTACTGTCAAAGCAACCAAACTATTCTTGAGAGGAATGTTCTTTTTGCAGCAAACTTCCCCTTCTCTAAAGAATTCCCCAACAGGGCAGGAGAACATATTTTTCCTGTGTCACGTGATCCTCACACAAGGAAAAAGAGGCACAGAACATGGAATTTCATTTGTGCCTGTTCTGTAGCCTCAATAAGCTGGCAATCCCTAGTTATTTTCAGAATGGAACAACCTACTTTTTTCAACCCCTTGTTATGAATTTTGTTTGGAAACTTTCCCAAAAGAATCTAGGCAGCAGAAGATTAAATGTGCCATCTTCACAAGTTCCCTATTTCACCTATGCCAGTCTGACACATGAGAAAGGACCCCAGTACCATTGCAGGGAGACACTGAATAAGAAGGATCCTCACATGGACAGAAAGTTCACACACTTATTTCTGACTTCAGGGCTGGGGCCATATTTTGTAAAAAGTCTTTCCAAGCATTCTGCAACACAATTGGAATTGGCAGGTAAAGAAATGAGAAAATGAAAAAGAAATTACCTCCAGTGAAGAACACATCCCTTTGTGTCTTGACACTCTTCCCATGGATCTGGTTGTCTGGTGCTCAGGACTATTCTGTCTGTACCACTTCCAGAATATTCTTGGTAATGTCAGGGGCTCTAAGACAGGCAGGGTAAAACACCTTACAGGAGTCCTAGGCTACAAAAAAGGAAAAATGTGACTTGGAGTTTATAGCTCAAATATAAAAACAGTTAAAACTGAAACAACTGTTGGAAGGAGGAGAAGAAACTGCACAGGTTCTTGTGGCCATCAGCCAGAGCACCTTTTGCACTCACCCAGAATGGCCAGAGCACTTCACCTCCAGCTGCAGAGGATGCCCATTTTTTCTGAAAGAGAATTGTTTTGCTGCCTGTCTGGTAAGGCAGGTTCAGCCATGCAAGTGCTAACAGAACTGTCCTGGAGAGCAAAGACTGCTGGATCAGGCAGCTGTTCCTTGCTAAAAAGAAAGACAAGGAGTTCATTTGGGTTGTAAACTCGCTTTTGTTCTTACTTTCCAGGACCTCTATTTACAGAGGGAATGTGGACTCTCTTCTGTCCTCTAAAGAACCTAAAAAGTTCCCAACACTTCAATACCCCAGTTCATAGTCTGTCAGAAAAGGTAGATGGAGATGGGAGAATGAAAAAACCTTTCCACCAATACCTTGTGAGGTTATTCAAATAAGATCACTGGAACAGCAAGAAACATCCTGAAAATAGGTATACCATTAAAGAACCCCTAGGTTTCATTATGCAGCTTACATCTGAGTGAGCACCACTTCCTTTTATAATTTCCCTGATATGTGAAAAAAAACCAACTGCACAATCCTGCAAAAAATAATATGAAATACAGTACATTTTGTCCAGTAAACATGCAGAACAAAAGCATCAATGCAACAGCATCACCATTTTCCAAGCCTGGAGCACAGCTGAAGGTTATCATTGTATCTGTAGTGCTTACACCTGTGAGAAGCACAACCTGATGAATAAGGATGTGATAATGTTACAGAAACCTGCTGATAGCAGAGCAGCTCCCTCTGACATCTAACTTATTCTATGTGGCTCAATCATTATTACTTATTTCTCTGCTGCAAGATTTCACAAAATTTCTGAGTTGGATGGGACCCACAAGGATCATCAAGTCCAACTCTAAAGTGAATGGCCTGTACAGGGATCAAACTTATGCCCTTGGTGTTATCAGCACCATGCTCTGCCCTGCTGAGCTCTTCTCAGGGTTTTATTGCACATTGTACCACAGTTTACAATTAAACTAAACCAATTATTACAATTTGAACTTGGCACAACAAAAAACAAATTCCAATTTTGGGAAAAGATTCCGGGACCCTCTTTATCTCAACGCAGAGTTCACAATTTCACTTTCCCCTTCTGAAATTCAGTTCTCATAAGCAGCATCTCTGTATTTCCTGCTGTATCATGTGCTGCTCCCTCCATGCACAGATGACCAACTACACCTGGTGTTTAGACAATCCCTGAGTGACATTTCTCTATAAGGGTATGCTCAGATTCCCTCAGTGTCTCTGAACAGTGCGAGCTAAGATCCCCCCCTCCTTGGGTAGTAGGTTTCGCACACAAAAAAGTTAAATCTGGGTGGAAAACACAATTTTTTTCTTGCACAAAAGTTAAAGTTTTAAAAAGTTATCCAACTCTGAAACATGAGTATCACAAAAATATAGTTTGTACTCAATATACAAAGACAAGGAAATATGTTTCTGAGTCAATCAAATTATTTTGGACTCCTTAAGTTTGTGTGTTACTTTCCCACATTTGACACGCTTAGTGTGCAGGGTGACACTGATACCTGGGCTCCTTCCCATGAGCAGGACAAAATCAAGCCTGGATCAATGAGGAGCAATTTATGTCTCTCTCTTTATGGACAGAAAGCTCTGAGAACATTTCTTTCTACTTCTTTTGAATTTATAAAATCCCTGATGTACTTGTTCTGGTGAAGGAGGCAAATAAGGGGGAATAAGAGATGTAAAGAATTATATTGGCCCTGCAATGTAATTATATATATATATATATATATATATATATATATATATATATATAGGAATCAGGGGTGTTAGTTTGCCTTTATAATATCTGTTTTTTTATGATATTTTAGTGCTCAATTCTTTATCTTTATGACAGCTCATGCCAGCTGGTGATTGATTTGGTGCTGGAAACATACACACACAAGAAATACTCTTCATAGTGAAAGGGCCGTTAGAACACATTTTCTGAATGATGCCTGGTAAGAAACTCCTCCCAGACAGTCAATGGCATTCCTATAGGGCTGCAAATATTCAGTAAGTTGCTATTTCTCTTTCTAGCACCTAGATGAAGGAAAAAAAATTATGTATTCTACCCAAAAGTACCACTGTGCAGGTGATCCATCCACTGTCACTTCAGCAGCAATGAATGAAAATGAATGGTGCCCTTTAATGAGTACCATGGCTCCTTTGAGTACATCTTGGAGGCATCTCAAGAACACAGAGAGTGAATTTTCAGTTAAAAGAACAGGACTAATGGAAGTGAAAGTGGGCATGGCTACAAGGGAGACAGGAGAGATGAAGCATTCCCAAGCTGCTGTATTCATACCCAGAATACCTGTGGAATAAATTCACTGCTCAAAGCAGAAATATGGCTGTGTGACAGACGTCCAGGTAAGTCACAGCAGTCCAGACTGCTGTTCTCAAGTCTTTCTTCCCTTCAAATCTAAACTGCTTTGTTGCTAAGAGATCTGGAAGTCACTGCTAGGTTTAGTTACACTTCAGAACACTCACAGGTCTGACAGGTTTTGAGACTGAGCACTGAACAGATCAGACCATCCTCCACATAAGTCAGCCTTGCACTGTCAGACAGTTCAAGGTTGTGCCAAAGGCCTTCCCACCTTCTAAGGACGTCTAAATTCATTTGCAGGGAGATTAATCTTGTTGACAGGTAAAGAATGTAACTGGAAAACATCTGGAAGTTTAACTTCCTAAGCTGTGATCCTTCTAAGGACCACAAAGCCCAGGAGAGAAAAATTGTGTTGAAAACTTTGTTCAACAGAGGCCTGAATGAGAAATAGTTCTGTGAATCAAGGACTGATGGCCTCCAACCCTGATGAAGTGTTGAAGGTGAGTTTGCCATGCTAACACATGCTGACATTGGCACAACAGAAAATTATTCATGTAAACTGTGTATATGTTGTGTGTATAAAATTATGCAGGGGCCTCTGTGCATTGATGGAAATCCCAATGACAGCTGGAGAGTTCTAAGACCTATTTTCTGGGATTTTGCAGGCAGCAGGTATTTTTTTCTAAGCCCTGACACCATTTGCAACAGACCTCATGACTCTCCTCCTGGGTAATTCCCTAAACTGCTGTCTCAACACTACATTTCATTCCATGTCAGTTCTAAGCAGGCTTCCCTTGGGCATCACAAGAAGCCATTCAGGGACCACAGGATCTTGGAGAGGTTCTGCAAGAGGCAAAAGAACATCTGCTCTGTTAGCCAGGGCCATACTCAGCAGTAACTAAAGAGGTAAAAGTAGGAAAAAAGAAAATAGGTACAAAGCTGGAGGGCAAGCTACAAAAATCAAACCAAAGCTACAAAGACAAGTTGGTAAAAAAAAAGGAACAAATTCATTCTGGAGATCTCTTCTGGTGCCACACTGTATGAAGCACTGTCATTTTCTTCTCTTGGTGTCCCACAATACCAGGACTTTGGGGCTTTTAATATTAACTCAGCAGTATTTGTAGGCCCTATGAACATATTTTTCATTGATTGCTCTGGTACAGTCCCAGGGGGAAAGACCCTCTCATTCCTTCACTGAAATTCACTATATGTGTTTCTCTTCATGGTAGTTCACTTTTGCAGGAGGGGAATTGAGCTACTCTGATTTGTCTCCAGGACACACAATAGTGGATGGAAATAACACCCAGGCGTTGTAAAAGTTCTTAATACAATTACTTTTTGCTTGAGGCAAAGCAAAAATCAATAAAACATTGGCATTTGGTGTGAAAACCTCACATTTCTTAACCTGCATCAGTCCTTGGATTTTCAGTTCTCTGTGGAGGTGGAAAGAATTGGAAGAAGTCATGCAAAGTCCATACCAGGAAAAAAAAATAATCAAAATTTGGCACAGAAGTACCAAGCCTGTGAGAGAGACAGAATCTGAAAACCAGGCTAGTGGGGAGCCACATATTCCAATCAACTGTCATCAAATACAGGGGTTCCATATTCACAATTGACTTCCAGCATCAACCAAATATTTTAAGTCTTGTTTCATACTTTCTCCAAGAGTAAAATGCTTTCCAAAACTAAAATGTTTCCATGGAGAGGGAAAAATCCACTATTTTTCTATGAAAATAACAGTTTTCCTACTTTCTTTAAGATTAAAACATTAGATTAAAAAAAAAAAAAAAAAACACACACACAACCAAACAAAAAAAAAAAGGACACAAATAGTTTCCCCATGCATCAACTTTGCAAAATTCTCAATTTTGCAGTTATAGAACTTTGGGCTTGGAAAGAGGAAATGGGTCCAGTGCTCAACAGAGATTGCTTGAGATTCTTGCTTTCAGGTTTTCTGCTTCTACAGGGAACAACAAACTCCAAAAAATGTGGCAAATACAAATGGCCCTAAAATTTAAAACAGGAAGAATTTTTAGCCAAAGTTCTTAAGCTGTTCCTTGCAAGAAAAACAGGCAAAATGGCAAACCTCCCTTTTTGCAGCAGAACTGTGCAAGATGTCTGAGGGGGAAATATAAGTGAGATCAAGACACTCCAAACTCCAAGAAAGCTTCTCCCCATCCCCAAAATGTTCTATGGATGGTGTCACGAGATGCACACGAACATTCCGAGTGCTCAATCTATCAATCAAACATATACCACTGCTTAGCAGTGGCTTGGTGCTCCCTTCCCAGAAACACAGCATGCCATGGTTAACCTGGGAAGTGTTCAGACCACAATATCAATCCCCTTCTCAGCACTGCAGAGAAAAGAAGTGAGCAGCAGTCTGAGGCTGCCGATGTTCTTGCCATCATCCTCTTGGTCAAAGCTCCAAGGAAAGAAAACCTTAAGTACCCATTTCTTCTTGGTGCTGCTGGATGTTTTCATTCTTGGTTCCTTCACAAAGGTGAGCAACAAAAGCTGTGAACTCACCGAGCAAGTAGGGAAGATGGTTTCTTTACTCAGTTTGTTTTTGTTGTTTTGGTTTTTTTGGTCTTAATTAGGCAAACACATCTTTCCCTGGCTTTGGCTAAGACCCAATGTACTCCCCCACTGTCTTTTCAGCCCAGCACCTCCTCTGCCTATTTTTCCTGGCATTATCAGTTCATGAGGAAAAGAACTTACTATTAAATAAGGGGCTGTAATTTCCCCTGGACTTGGTGATTACAGGGCTTCAGCCTGAATATATGCACATTTCTGCTGCATCTTGCCTAACAAGATTTGATTGAATATTAATTGAGATTTCATACCAAACTGAACTGTACTAATTTGTTCATTATTTTTGTAAGACAGTTTTGGGCTGGGTCTTTGACATCTGACCAAAATGACTCTTTAAATTACGGCCTTATATTTGTAGTATTCTTGTAACAGATAATTTGTAAATGCAATGTACAAGCCAGAATGACATGTCTACAGTTATTGTTGAAAACTTAGAATGAAAAATAAATTAGAATTCTAAGGTGCATCTCAGTAGCTCCATAATCACATTTGGCCATGATAATAAAGGTTGACACATTCTTTGACACTCTATGCTATTCCCCAGTGACAGAAAGCAGAAAATTCATGACATTTTGCTTATTAACTTGAGCACTTCATTAAATAATATGAGTAAGTAAAACGTTAAGCATGGTACTAATATTCTCTGAGAATTCAAGGTATGAAAATGACTAAAAGTGTTCCTAAGCATTCTTCAGAGGCAAAGGCTAGTTTGTTGTAGCCCAGACACTAAGAGTGTATTACACAACTGTACTGATGCATTTCATACCAATACCTTGGACCAGAAATCTCCAGTGCAGGCAGGAGCTGTGACTTCCAGCACCACTGTCACTCCCTTTCAAGAAATGACTCTGTACTCAGGCAAGTGGTAAGGGGTTCTGTGACTGAGAGAGCAGATTTTTTAGTAATAGAAATGGTTTCATGTGAACGTTTATTTGCCTGCTCTCAATTAACTTGTTTATTTTACCACGCATGCTAATTTGAAATTGTGGTTTAGACACATTTAAATAGCATTTGCTAATTAGCAAATTAGAACCTGGCAAATCAGATGCAAATCACTGATTTATATACACAATGTGAACTCTCTTGGTTCTATTTTTCCAGCAGTTATTTAATTCTGGAAAACTGAAAGAGCATAGAGTGTAAAACCTCCCTTCACAGCATAGCTGGGGCAGGGGGTTGCTTGGTTAGTCAGTTGTTTCAACAATTAAATGAGCCACTCTATTTACATCAGCAAATCAAACTTGTTTGGAGTTATATCTGTATTGGAGACCGAGAGAAGGAGTATTTCAAATTTCAGTATTACTTCTTTACGTTTCCAATTACTTCTGCCACAGCCATCCTGTGTATTTTTTGCAAGGATAGGGAACCACTGGCAGAGAAATATTTGTGAGAGCTGCGTGACAATTTTAGACATCACGTGTCTTGGTAAGGCTACTCCTTTTTTAGTCTCAGGCCAAAGTAAGCCAATAATTTCATTTTTTAATTGCTCACGTGTTACTCACACATGGATAAGTTTCCACTGAGCTTTTAGTTCTAAAATGCACAAGATAGAGATCTCAGATTTAGCCTCGAGCCTTTTCCCTCCATGGTTGTCAAAATAAAGAACAAAGGAATTCCACCTGAAATTGACTGTATTTCAGTGAAAGTCAAGACATTTCACACTACAGAGAAGATAACCTTGGAAAATCCCCTTGTTTCAGGATAAGAGAGGCCAGTTTCCCTTCTGCTTAGAAACTGTGACTGCCTTTTTTAGGCAAGATTCATGTCAATTGTTATATTATTTTAACAAATGGTCTTCACAGCAGGAGGGAGCTTCCTGTTTTTAAGATAAATTCTTAACAGCTCCAATTGTGGCCACCTACAGACCAGATTTCATGCAAAACCCAGAGTCCCTATTTGAAAGGTGAAACAAAGGAGCTGTTAAGAGAAATAAGTGTAAGATGTGGGAATGAAAATGTGCCAAACTTTACAAGGGAAACAAAACAAACCAAAAGAGCTGATAAAAGGGAAGTGAATTACTGGCATGCTCCTTTCAAACTAACAGAAAATACATTTACTAGAAGGCCTGCCTGTTGCTGGGACTCCCTGCAGCACGGGGAGCCTTCTTAAAGACTCTAAAAGGACTGGGGATGTTCCTCCATGAAAGGAGGCAGTGCAGAACTTCTTTTCCTCTTACCAAAGCAGAAGGAAGCACTGGGTGTTTGTGGTTTTTTTGGTTTTTTTTTGTTTTGTTTTGTTTTTGTTTTTTTTTTTTTTTTTTTTGAAAATTTGTGTAATATGAGGCAGCTGAGCTAAACACTCTGACAAACCCTGACTGAAATTTTAGGTGCTGATTCTACACACTCTGCCCTTCTGCCCGAATCCTGGGAGTCCTGCCAAAGGCAGGGGTGGTTGAACACACACCTCAGCCTTTCTAGGGCTGGGACCTCACTGAAACACAGGCCAGCCCCTGCTGCACACATCACTTCAGCATTTCAGGCCAGTCCTTGAAAGGGAACATCCAAATCAACATGAAAATTTAGGTCAGCTAATGTAATCTAAAACCTGGATTAAACCGCTAAACTTCAAAGAAACAGATTATCTTTCAACCAGATGTGTGAGGGCAGGCACTGACAGCTGGGAGAATTTGAAATGTGGGCTAAAAGCCAACCAAAAAAAGTGAGACTTCTCCCTTGGTAGCTGAGTTTCTGCCAAAAGACCCCCAATCCTACAGGTATCCTACCCACTGCTGCCTTCCAGATTCCAGGAATGCACACAACACAAACTCTGGAAGTTTAGACACAAATGTGGTACAGGAGACAGCCCAAAACTCCTTTTCACCTTAAATTAGGTGAGACTCAAAGCCAGCACACGAGGACATGACAAGGATCCAGTGCGCAGAAGCTGTCAATGCCATCCAGTTTGAATGTGGTGATCAAGGACCTTCAAACAAGTGAAATGTCTTTCAGTGAAAGGAATAAAAAGATGAAAGATATTTTTGTAAACAGAAAAAAACAAAGCTGTCACATACAAAATTACTTCAGAGAGGAAGAGGAGTTCGGAGATGTTTTCCTAGTTTGATCTAGTATTCCTCCAAACCAACTAACGGCACTACCTATACTCTATCTTGTTAGGAAGAAACTGCTCTTTAAGTTCTTCTATGGCATGTGGATTTGAGACCTGCATATTTACATGAAAAGACCTGCAAGGAACTTTGCATTTTAGGTGGCCAGTTGAATCCTCACTCTTTGAATCTGTGAGCAGGAAAAAGCTAGCACTGACTTTGCTGTCTTGTTTATTTAATAAACAGGAGTCGAAAGGCACAGAGAAATAGCCCACATGAAACACATGAATAGTTTAATGACAAACAAACAAACATATGAGGCAGCAGAGTGCTGCACAGCAGTATAAAACCCAGAAAACCCTCTATAGCACCTTCAATCAAAGGGAGAAAGCAGTGTGATGAAGGAAAGACGCAGGAAAAGAGAAAAAAATGGTCATAAAATAGAAATAATTTGTAACTCTACACTTGCCAGGTGAAGAGCAGAAGAAAGGAAAATAATTAAATTCATCATCAAGAACAGGTTCCTGAGGAGCTGATTCATGTTAAATCATGCATGCAACTGTTGTCTGAATTAAGGCCTAGAAATCAAGGTCCAGGCTTGTAAACACCTTTGGGTGTCACAGTATTGAGCACAACCTTTGGCCAAGCAAGTAGTCCAGGGGAGCCCCAGTGAGCTACCTGGGATGTGTGTGCTCCCTACGAGGAGAGCTGAAGGGACAGCAGCCAGGAAAACCCTAAGGAGCCATGGGAAAATCATCACTATCCGAGTCCCCTTGAAGAGGGAGCCTGCTCTGACCTGAGCAGTGTCATCCCAGGTCTGAGGTGAGGTTCTCTCCTGTCAGGACAGGTGTTCAGTGTAATTGTCCCCAAACAGTGCCTCCAGGCTCTTCCCCTGGCTGCCATAATCCCAGCATGGGACCACAGAAGCCAGATAACCAACTGGGAGCCAACAGAGCCAGCCAAGCAGAGAGGCATCTCTCAGAGCCAGCAGGGATTTCCTGAGGACAAACCTAAAATCTCACCTTTCCCACAAATAAAAACTAGAGGAATATACCTGCTTTGAGGAGCCTTTCCCCTCCACAAAACCACTTCCTTTAACCACCCTCTTCAAAGCCAAGTAAAATCTTCTCCTTCCTTCCTTTCAAAAACCACCACTATCCTCCCTTTTATTACTGAGGGTTTAAAATACAAAAAATAAAGTGTCTTTTACCGTCATTAGCTCACCCAACATCTGTATTTTTTTAATGGAGGGGGAGAGAAACTGTAATGTCTTTTGAAAACATGCAAGGATCCGCTTCACCAGATTTTAAAATTACAGTCTGAAAATGAACTGCATGCTCTACTTGGAGACTTTTCCAGAGGAAAAAAAAAATCAACATGTTTTAAGATACTGCTTTGTAAACCTAGCATAGAACCAGCTTCAGTCTATCATATCAAGGTTCCTTCTGGATTGATTCTCCCAGACTCCCAGAAAGGTTTCATCAGCTTACAAGCACAGGGTTGTTGTTTCATTTCCCCTCAGGATTCTGCTGTGTGTCAAAGTAAGAAATTGAGACTAAACAAGAAAACGTGGGGTAAAGTTTAAGTACCTCTGCTGTGAAAGCTGTTAAATGAGAAACAGGCATTGCAGACTACAAGTGCCAATTAGGAACTGGTTCCACTGGGAAATGACATTTTCACATTGTTTCTGCCTTCTGGTTTGCTGTTGACAAATCTGAGTTTAGGAAAGTTATCCTCTAGTTACACATATTCCTGACATCTTTCCTTTGCAGGCCTGTCATAACAGACATTTCACATGAAACTTATTTGCTACTATCATTTTCAATTAATAAAAAATTTCAAATTTTACAATAAAAATATTGGATTGCCTCCTCACTCAATGCAAATCTGGGGTACTCAGTTGTCAGAATGAAGGAATGATTTCTGAAATCTCTGGCTTTTGGCACCTAAATGTAAGTATTTCAGTGAGATCTGATCTGTGATTGACAGGCAGGTAAAATGCAGCCCCAAAAGTCTCCCTTACAGATTGTAAATTGCATTCCATTTGTGGGGAAAGGAAAAAAAAAAAAGGAAAAAAGTCAGAACGACTGGGAGAAAAACATCCAGTGAACGCTTTATGAATCCTGGTGTTCCAAACACTGAACATTATCCCACAGTATTCCAAAAGTGCTTTTTAGGAGCTGAACTTGTTCTTAGGAACACAGCTTGTGCTGTGTGGGGATGTACTTGCCAGGGACGGTGTCGCAGTCCTGCCTTCGAGCGATGACAAGACCAGTGGAGAGCTGCCACCCCTGACAAAGCTCTGCTGCAGGAACATCCCCAGCTTTTGGGATGGGAGATGGTCTGTTCCAAACCCCACAGCAGGGGTTAAAAGGTTTTGAGCCCAGCACAAAAGGCTGTGCAACAATAACAAATCAATGCATACAGAGCCCTAGCTTATGAAAAAGGGCTGATTGACTCCTGAGTGGTTGAAAAGCCATAGCTGAAATTGAAATTCAGTCTTGTAATTCTGTCTCCATATGCTATTGTAATTCCATCAGTCTCCTTTCACCACTCACTCCTGGACTCCTGAGATTTCATGTACCACTTACCCCGCACTTATATCTGAAATCAGGGAAGAGACTCGATCTCATAACATGTGGCATCATGCCACTGTGCTTCCCAAGGACCCAAAATACCCTCCTGTGCTCCAGCACCAGGATCATTGGAATGCACTGCCATCAACACAAGAGTCGATGTTTCTGCTGCATCTGCATTCCACATGGACTGTGAATTTGACAAGCTCCCATGATAACAGAAAACATTTCCAACAACTTTCAAAACTAATATATTCTGATCCCTACAGAGCAAATTTTCTAAAAGAGAAGTGTATCAATTTACAGCTAAGGGTTGGTTACGAAAGGCAGAGCTTTCCACAGAGAGGACTATAACAGTGAAGACACAAAGGCAGAGAAAAGTTATTTTCAAAACTTTCAAGCATGCATTGTGCCTAAAGCAAAGTCTGCATTTCCTCTTCTGAAAGGCCATTAAATTCCAGGGAAACTTGGGAACATGTGCGTGAATTAGAACCATCAAAGGCTTTGGCAGAGGGCCTGTTCAGTTACTGACAAATTAAAAGCTGAAAATTTCCCTGGAATATAAGTCCCCCACACCTAATAAAACACAGAGAGGACAGGAACCTCTGATTAAAATCCCACATAGAATAATAGCTGCTGGAAAGCAGCAAAACACTTGTGGACTCAGAAGAGGCAAGAAGGCATGGACAGATCCAGAGAAAAGCCATAGAAACTCACCAGGACTGGAAAAAGCAGGTTGAGGACTGTGCAGGAATGATGGCCAGTGCCCTCCAGTAAGGCAGGCTAACATAGGAGTTCCCCTTCTTGCTCATTTTGTACGGAATTTTGGTGTGTCGCTGTGGTAGAAATTCAAACACAGTTCTGTAATGGGATTTTCCCTCCTAAGTGCTGCCATTGTGCCCAACACAATCCAAATAAAGCTGGCAAGAGCGTGGAAGTCCAATATACTGTGGGGCGAGCAGTCTCTCTCCTCTGCAGTCATCAGGCTGTGCAGGTTTATTTGGTTAAATCCTTCAGATGACTCTCATTTCTGTGCACTAACCAAAGTTTCTGCTCCTGTGGGCAGACAATCCCATGCCCTTGTAAAGTGGGCAGACATTAAGAGCTTAGAGAAAAATTTCCATATCCAAAGTGTGAATTTGAAATTTGCTTCTCATGTTAATCCAAAATAACCCCAATGCTTTGATCTCCAGATGCAGCACTCTGTCCATGTTTTTGGGGAACAGGAGCTATTGGCATTTTTGGATCTGGCTTGATAACATCTAACACCACTCAAACTAATTCTCAGTCTGACAAGTTGAGCAATTTCTGCTTTTTTGTCTTAATTAATTAAATTTGAAGATACATCAAAGGTGTCTGCAGTCAGAAGTGGCCTTGGTATTATGATATGTAACACCAAATTAATATTTTCCAACACTGTTTATGGAGCTAAATGGCCAGCACATATGTTCACACCCTGGAACCAGATGTCCTCATTGTAAGGCTCAAACCTGACAGCAGGGCAGGATAAATATGATGCACAGCTATTCTGCATGTTTATTTCTCACACTTCAGGCTGCCCATTGCAGCAACGTCTACAAGGGTCTATTCAGCTAGAAAAGAGATGCCATCCCGAAAGTGATACAAAAGCACAATGTTAATGTTTGGATTTTAAACTATGAATGCACAAGTCCAAAGAAAAGACCTTCCCAGGGTCATCTTTCTGGGAAAACACCTCTTTTCTTTCAACTGACCATTCACTAGTCACGAGGAATCCTTGAAAAAAAAGTATTTAAGCCCACAGTCTTCTTGAACGCAGATTTATGGACTTAAACATCATTATACTACAAAGTTTGCCTCAGCAGCCACTTTGATGCTACGCTTGTCACCTAAATGAGCAGATGAAAATTAAAAAAAAAATGTAACACTAGTAGTGAATAGCGTCTTATCAGTGTGCTTGGACAAGACACTGAACTTTAGGAACAGCCCAAAGGTTCTCACCATACACTGCATACAGTCTGCAAATTTTGACCTTGAATCAGCAAAAGCAGTTCAGATACATCACTTAAAAATGAATCAAGCTGGCAGTCTTCAGAAATTTCAGCCCTAGTATGAGCTATTGATTCTGGTTTTGCATAACAATTGTCAGCAGTCTATACATTTTTATTTAAAAGAAGAAAACTGGTGAGGCAGAAAGCTTTTGCTTAATTTCACTCTCCTCCTGTCCTCCGAATAAAACCAGCCATGTTTTCTAGAATATAATGTCTCCGCCTTTTTCCTGCTGTTAAGGCTGTCATTTTTTTATTCATGCAGGCAGACAACGAGGTAGCATATGGTCTATTTTTCTATGACAAAACCCTTGCAATGACACCAAAGAATTCCCAGGAGAAATTTGTGAAAGCAGCGTCACAATGCTTGCACTGAAGTGCTACTCCTGCTGGCCCATCCCTCTCCCCTCCTTGCAGGCCTCTGCTCACAAGCCAGAGGGGAGTTATTGCCTTCCTGTTCTGTTCAAAAGGACAGCTCTTGAAAACTGTGCCCTTTGCACAACACAAAAATACCATATAAACACAGTTACTAAGAAGATTAGGGTTTGCAGTCTTTGCAAGGCGCAGACGCTAGGGCAAGTCATGCTTCTCTGTTCTGATTATTCCTCAGCTGCAAATAGTGCACAGAGCCAAAACATTATCTTCCCTTTAAAAAGCCTCCCAGGGCTTGTAAAGCATGATGAAACTGACACAAATGTGAATTCAACACACTGCCTCTGCCTTGCGGGCTGCCAGACTCATTAGAAAGTTTTTAAGTCACCTTACTGTGACTGTTCTGTGGGATACAGGCACCTTCACATTGCTGGAAACGTTCTCCAAGCAGCCTGATGCT
This sequence comes from Anomalospiza imberbis, assembly GCF_031753505.1. NCBI lineage: Eukaryota > Metazoa > Chordata > Aves > Passeriformes > Viduidae > Anomalospiza > Anomalospiza imberbis. Next base: position 7,493,575 of record NC_089688.1, on the reverse strand, counting down.
AACTCTGCTCTCCCTTTTCACCTCCACGTTTCTGTTTTGATGAAAAAGCCATGGCGTTTGCATTGGCTCCTTTTTTTGTGCCCCAGGATCACCTGTGGAGGAACAGGCACCGTGATGCCAGGGGAGTTACTGAGGGGAATAAAGAAGGGCCAGAGAGACTGCCTGGTGTCACACGCAGAAAGGGCATCTCAAATACGTGGAAGGCAAACACTCCTGTGTGTATAGACACACATAAAACACTTACTGGTAAAGAAGAGGCAGCATTATTCCCTTGCATGTGAAAAGATTTCTCGCTTTATGAAGGAGTTTGTACATCGAGCCATTGAGCACGTTCGGGCGTGGCCACAGCAGGTCCCAGCTGCCTCTGGTGGTCTGTACCTGATGGATGGCACTCAAGCTGTTCTCGTCTCTGCCAAGGCCAGAACAAAGTCAGGCTCCAATCAGGGAGCCATAAGTCCCCCTTCCGTCTTTTATTGGTACCCAGTGAATACCGAGGGCATCTGCAGATCTTGCCAGAAAACCTTGAGAACGTTTCCTGCAGTTTTGAATGTAGTCAAATAGGATTGTTGTTTTCAAAAGGCTTCTGAAAAGGGTTCAGCCCATTCTGATATGCCTCTTCTTACCACTTTCAAGCCTTCTCCATACACTGTCAGTGCTGGCACCTGTAAAAGCATCATTCCCTCTCTGTCCAGCTTTTGGAAAGGGAAGAATATTATCCCACTGTATTTTAGAGAGACTAGGTGTACAAGAATGAATGAATCATGAAAATACCTAAATACTGAAGTACAGCCTGGGCTCTAAGATGTGCAGTCACTGGGCCCAGTGGTCTCCCACTCTCTTCTGTGAATCAATTTGCTGCCCTCCAAAGCTTGCAAGTCCAGTACTGCAGTCACTGAACCCTTTGAACACCCTGAAGCAACTACAAAATCTTACTAACTTTTTTAAAAGCTGCAGCAAAAATCCAATAGTCTTGATTTGTGCCAGGAAAGCTCAGCTTTAACAAAATTCCCACTGACCACAAAGAGAACAGCGATATCCAGCCCTTCCTTTTCTTGGAGTACAGTCCTAGTTACACTTCTAGGACCTAGGGAACCATATTTTAAATTATCTCAGAGGAAACCCATGAAGAGGCTATTAAACAAGTGCTTGATGAAAATTGCTTTCCAATTTAAAAGAGCTTCTTTAATTCTGCCTCTCAGGTGGCTAGTACAAAGCTTGAACCCATGATTAACAGGGTATAAGGAAAAAGCCCTCTAGGCTGTTGTTTTTAAATAGCAGTGCCTGTATCCTACAGATTCATGAACACATAATGCATGCTGGAAATGGGGATGATTTGATGTGGGGTCCTTTTTGTCCCTGTGCCTCTGGACAGTCAATCTCCCACCTTTACCTATCTCAAGATGCAATTTGATGCTGCATTTTCAGGTTGCACACACTAATATTTTCCAAGAAAAGACCCGCAAATGCCTTTCTGTACGCCTTGTGTTTCCTAATTCCAGAAGTGCAGTCGCAGAAATACACTACCATGCCACTGCCAAGGGAAAAGGTGCCTCAAGGTGCTCCCACCTCTCCTGCCACTGAACTCTGAGCTTTGGGAAAGGGTATCTGTAGCAATGTCAAAGAACTGCAGAACTGACAGCACTACTGGCAGATGTTGGGAGAGAAACTGAATAAGGAAAAGCCGGAGTGAGCACGAGAGGCAGGCATGCACTCTGAACTCTATCATCATTTCTCAAATTTCATACACTCCGAGTTGTAAAGTAGGTAGATCCTTTTTTTCTTTTCCCCAGCAAAGAAGAAAAAGGTCAGCTAAAAATATTCCATACAGCATTTTCGAAACTGCTTTTGCAAACAGAATAAAACCTGATGTATCAAGTGGTATCAAGTTACTTTTCCATATTATGTAAAAACATACAATAGCTACAAAATACACAGTAGCTAATCTCAAATTTATTCTTATTTACCTCTGCAGATCTTTACATTTCCTGTTCCTGCAACAGTCTGAGCAGCGTGTGAGACACAGAGGTTTCTTGGAATGAACACTGCTAATTTAGAGTGGCATTACCAGGCTATTAAAGCAGAAAGGTAAGTGTGCTGCAGCTCAGACACACCAGCTGATGGAGACAAGCATGAGCTGGGAGACGTTTGCTGAAGCAGAGGCTGCTGGGGAGGGACATTTTGTTCTGAAGTGACAACATCCTCCTTCTCTCAGGTGAACCCCTGAGTCCCTGCATGGCTGTCAGCACCCTCTCCTCAGTGAGTTAACGCCAAAAGCCAGAGCCCCAGGCAGGGCTGCCAGCACACAGAGATGCCAATTCCTACTTGAAGGAGCTGGCTGGGAGAGGCTGGGTGCCCCAGGGGGCCAGCAACCCTCCTTTTCCAATAGAATTTCAATGCTGCTGCCTATTGCAATGGCTCTCTATTTTCTTCCCCCTTCCACTTTAACTTGATTAGCCCATTTGGGCAAATGAGACCAGATTATCCTGGTTCTTCAAAGATTAAATGCCAAGAATACTCAAGAAGTTCTTACTCCCACTGAAATATGCTTTAGGAAATAAAAAAAAAAATGTGCAGAATTAAAGCAACAATATTTCAATGACTTATCAGAATATTTTCTTTCAGGGGCTTGTGTTCACTATTTACTTAAATAATGGTAAATAAAACAGGAGAAATATTCCAATCTACAGAGGAGCTGGATACCTAGGAAGTTTGAAACAACCCTTAGCACCCTTCTGCATGTTTGAAAATGTTCTTATCAAATAATAATTTTCAATTATTGTTGCCAATAATCTTTTGCCTTTCTTTGCTCTTGCTGGTCCTCTGGTAGGAGTGAGGGTGAGCACTGCTACCTAAGGATAAGATCATTCTAGCTGTTTGGTTTTTTTTACAGACACCTGCACATTTGAGTAAGTAGCATAACTTTAAATATTTGAAAGCTATCGCCTTGATACGCTTTGAAGACTAGACAGCAAAACCCCACCTCCTATGCTGAGCTTAGTTTCTATTTTTAATAAACTGTGTCTTCTACCTCCCCATTGCTTCTTTTTACTATTTAAAAGGAAAACCAAATTCCCCTTAAGCAACTAAATGCTAGGTAAAGTAAAAAGAATATTTATATTGTTATGACTCTAAAATGAAGAGAGTTATAAAGTATGGAGCACAGCAAAAATAAAAATTATTTAGACAGAGAAATTCATATAGTAGAAGTGTTTGGAGATTACATTCTTCTTTTAAACTTTGTGAAGCAAAATATATTGTGAGACATAAACAAATTCCAACATCTAAAGAAAAGAGAGACAGAAAGAATATATATTTCTGAAGTGTCTCTGAAAATTTATAAGTTATGATACATTATGAACTTTCCTTTTAAAAAAAAGAGAAAATGTACTATGGAAGACATGGCACTTTGTATGTATGTTGAATAAGCAAGCCCAGGCCTTTTGTTGTACATCCATTGATTTTAAGTACAGATTTTATACAATGTGAGCACTTAGGATATTTCTCATTTTTAAAAATTCATTATAGGAAGCTGAGAGATAGATTTAGAAGAGAACACAACACATATTTGTAAAATAATTGCAGTTTATTGACCAAAGCCATTAAAGACACTGCAGACAACAGCATTACTTGACAGCCTTCATCGAGTTATTGATTCACTTTTTTCTCCCAAAAGCAGAGTTGCTCAGGCTTTGTTCAGTTTACTGAGCACAGGGCAGAAGGCACCTTTTCATTGCCACTCTTTGGATGTTATCAAACACCACTCCCCTGTGCTGATTTTGGCGTGTGGCGCCTGGTGCAGCAGACACAACACTCCTGACTCAGAGGTGTGCTTGCTCTCAACACAAGGGCTGCATCTCTGGCCCCAGCAAACTGTGGAGTCTCCTCCAGATTCCTGCTTTGCCCTTGCACTGTCATCTTAAAAAAAATTACAGGGAAGGCTGGAAACAACCTGTGTATGCAATGGTGACATGTTGATACTGTTTGCAAATGAGAAAACCCTGAAGTCTGAGCTTCCTGGTGGGACAGAATACATCCACAGGTCTTTTCCAAAACAAAAGAATGGATCTTAATGCTGTGAAAAATCTGAAAGGTACCCAAAGTCAGCTGGGTAAAAGCACAAATTGTGCTGCTATGAAGCAGTGCTCACAAAGGGATTCAGTGGGGCAGCAGGGCCAGGCATGCAGAGACCTAAACACAGATGGGCACCCAACTCAAACTGGTTACATCAACAGGGGAATCAACCACAGAGCTGTAAGAGGTTTCAAGAATCAGGTACCTGTGATGGCAGACAAGGAGCTCTTGGGTTTCCCCTGTCTGCTCACATGAGCTACAGCCAGGACTGCACACACTCCTGGGTGCTGGGCAGGTTCTGACGTGGGGACCACCACAGGTCCTCTGCCCCATGCACACTTTGTCCAGGCAGCTGCTTCCTGCTGAGCCTCTTCACAATTCCCGTTGCTTTGGAGTGACACCACAGCACCTGAGACCCAGAGAAACCTCCTGGGAATGGATTCTGTGGAAGTGAAGCTCCTGCAGCTCATTGAAGCTGTGGTCCAGTGATTCCTCTGCAGATGGCCACAGCTGCTGCAGCCCTTGGAGGAGAATTCAGTATGTTCCTTCCTGCTCATCCTGAGCCTGTTTAACAGAGGAATTCCCAGAGAAGAGCCACACTTTCTAACTCCATGCCGTAACACAGAATGCATCATCCACAATTAAAAGCATGATTACAGGCACTTTTTCTTCAAATTCTCTTTCTAGTTATAGATTAAATGGCAAAAGCATGAATGAGTTTATTTCAGAATAACTATCAAAAATGTAGTCAGACTCTGATCTGATTTTCTTGACTTATCCATGGCATGTCTGTCCTTCTGGAAGGGTAGAACCACTTGATCCCACCTCAGCATGTAAACTGGAAAAGAACAGTTTAGGGATCTGTGTCTTTGCTGTATGCTGTGAATGATGACACGTGCACAGGGAAAGCAGCAATACAACCAGCACAGGTCCCAGACCTACTTACAGCTGGCTTTTGACAGCTTGGTGTCAGCCTGAATTTCCTCCAATTCATTTAAAAAAGTTGCAGATAATGACAACACATTAATCACTGTGCAGAGGAGTAGCTCCAGAATGAAAAGCTCTTGTTCTGAGTGGGGAAGTGTGTTCATAAAGTCAAACATTTGCCATTCCATATTTTACTGACTGGGCTGGCATTTTCCAGTGGCACCACATTCTCATCAGAATTCCCACTGCAGTGCTATTGCCTGATCCAATCCCATCCCCACATCAATTCCCTGAGATGATCAGCATCAAACTCCTCTGAGTTAGACAATCTTTTGATCTGGGACAACTTCAATGGATGTGACTAGATCAAAAATAAGAAAAAAAAGTCTCCAGTCCTGTTCTGGTTAAAGAACTCCCAGTGACCAGCAGAAAATCAGTGCTGTGGAAATGTAAGAGAACTGACCCAGAACGCTGCTGCTGTCAGAAGGGAAAGACAGATAGTTCAGGCAATGGGAGAACTGTCTGTCCCCTGGATTGGAGAGAAAAGAGAGAAAAGTGCCAACTGAGACACAGGCTAAAAAAGCATCTAAACCAGGTGGCTTCATTTTCTCAAGGTCCAGAAATACCAAAGAGAAACAACCTTGCAATGACTCTAGTTCATTACAGCACTAGGGAACCTGCCAAACAACTCAACCATTAAACAAAAACACAGGCTTCTCTACTCACAGTGTCAGGGCAGAGGGATGAGAACATTTGATTTCTTGTATAGAAAACAAGAGAAGAGAACAGGCTTCCAAGTCCAAAACTAAATCTGTAAGAAATAAAAGTAAGAAGGTAATGGTACTAGTTACTTAAAAAGGCACTTATGTCCCCATTTTACAAGCTCGTGGCCACTGCTTAAACCTGCCAGGTACAACTGGAAGCAAGCAGTCTGTCTGATATTGGCACTAGGCAGTGGGCAGGCATTGGAAGAACCCCACTTCCCTTACTGGTTTACTCTGAGGGAGGAAAAACACGAACTGAAGGACAGCATCAGACTTCTGAGCAGACAATGGGTTAAAAGAGGGTGAAAGGAGCTAAAGGTTTCACAGCATGTGTGCAGAATAAACAAGGGTCTTCCAGCTCAGATAAAGCAAGGAGCTGGGAGAGCCAAGACTTAAAAACCTATCAGTCACCAGCTGAGCAATAAGTGCTTTGACTTGTGATAGGAACTTTGTCCTATTCTTCCTTTGCATCAAATTACAATGTTTTTAGCCTTGGTGTGTATCACCGGGGAACAATGGCTGAGAACTGACTGCATGCCAGCAAACAGAACTGAGGGAATGCCACAAAACTAACAGAAACAGTCACTTGAACCCCTTAGTGAATTCACATCAGTAGTATTTACACCCAATGTGTGTTCTCTCCAGCTAAACACACCAGAGAATGTGACTGTTGGCAGGAGTCAGGCAAATGAACAGTGAATAATAAGCTCAAGTAGAGACTTTTCACAGGAACTGAATCTTGAATTTACATTCAGGTCAGAAATGCTGGTGACAGAGCAGGTTCTGCTCATCCAAGCAGAGACAGGCACAGACTATGGCTTCTCTATCTGCTTTTTGACTTTCAAAACATTCCCTCACGTGGATACAGACCCCACCTTACTCTGTTCCCTGAAATTAAAAGGTGCAACAGTCTGAGCTGATTCAAGGAAAAGAAGAGAAGAGACCTCTGTCAGAAAGATGACTTGTTTTCAAATGGTTTCTACAACTGGTCCGGAGCCATCTGCAACAGCATTTGTGGCCATTAGGAGTGGGTGACAGCGCTTAGGATGGAGCTGTTAGGAAGTCCATGATACAGATAAGCAAAAAGCAATTTGTATCCAGCCTCTTTAGCTTGCTGCTGCTCTAAAAAGAAGCTAGATTCTTTGTACATGTCATATCTTCATTTTTGTAATGGAAAATTTCATCAAATGGATCTGCTTTATGTGATTTTAAAACCCTGGCAGAAAATAAACCGATATTTCTTAACTTTCAACACCTCAACTCTACAAAATTTAGAGAATAAAAAACATGCTTTGCAAAGCTCTCTCGGTCTCCCTTTGGCTTAAGTCTCTGCACTTTCCACCGTGGTAGCTGTCTTTGCTACTGTTTTCAGGGACTAGAGAGAATTCCCTCAGTTAATTGCACTGTCAGGGGAGATTAATGCAAGGTGGGAGCTGGAAGAGAGGGAATTTCACTTGTCTTTGTTCAAGGTCATTCCCTGTCAAGGGAATGTCAAGGTCAACCCTGTCAAGGTCAATCCACTCCCTTCAAAGAGCCCTCTGGCTCCTAAGCTTTCCCACCACAGGAATTACTCCCAACTACCTATCACTCAGAGGTGATACCAAGCCTTTCCTTTAAACAGCCAAAATTTCAAGCTGTTTAGAGAGCTTTCAGCAAAACTTGACTGCTCCTTCTCTCCCTGCCTTATACTGTGGCCACTGTGACCCCTTCCCAGCTCGGGTGCCTCTCTCTTTTCTGCTTTGCCTGGGAGCAGCAAGCCTTTACTTCAGCTGGGGAAAAGTTTCACTCCTTGAAGGATGCAGCTGTGGTCTTTTCTCTCCACAGAACCAGAGTTAATTCTCAGCTTGCCAAGAGTACAAAAGTACTGAGTTTGCCTGTTGGCTCAGACTTTTCAGTAATCACTGGGACTTTCAGGTGATCAGCATGTTTTTAGATTGGACTCTGCTGCATCCTACCACAACAAAAGGCTAAGGGCTGCATTTATGGAAAAAAACCCTCTTGTCGTTATTTCTGAAACAAATTCCCTTTCATTTTAAAGCCACATTGGAACAAAAGTAAATAGCTGTTTCACAGCATTATTTTTACTACAAAACCAGCTGCAGCCCAGTAAAGGACTGACCTCATTTGAAGGGCTGTTACACTTATGTCTTAAGTACAGGAGCTACAGTTACTCTTTACAGCACATTATTTCATCACAAAGCATTGTATTGGAGCCTTGGTTTAATGATCAGTGTGTATGACACCTCCACAGCCGATAATCAAGTAAATCCGTGTGTCTAAACACACACCAACACACCTGTGCGATTGTGGAGCTGTCCTTTTTCAGGAACTCCAGCAGTTTGAGGTCCCTAAACCTCTGAAGTCAGTCTGAAGGTGCTGGTTCTTTTCTTCCCACATGTATTCCTTGTCATGGTTACCAATGCCCCCTCTCACTCCTGAACTACTTACCACATGCTGTACTTTTGTTTTCCCACCAAGAGCTGGTATCTCTAATATGACGTCTCAACGCCACAACCAAAAACAGAGGAAGGGTTTTGTCATGCAAAAACATGACAAAAACCACCACAAGAGAACAGACTTTCCCTTCCTGCAAGTATCTCATCCATCATTCTGACAAGCATGCTGACAAGAAAGGAGTGAAATGTCACAGACATCCTCTAGCAGATTATGTCTAATTGACCATTTCACACCCCCATGAGGCAGGGCTTTATCTGAGGGGGTTCCTTTAGTCACTGAAAATAATCAGAGTCAAAACCATTCCCATGATGATGTTTTTCTTTTCTTCCTTTACTCACTGTACTTCCCTGCTGTGGATACACACACACTCATCTGGTCACAGCTTCACAGTTTATCAATAACCACAACTTCACTGCAAAAGGAGAAAGAATGGGTTGGCTTAGAAGGGATTTTAAATATTATCTAGTTCCAAGCTCCTGCCATGGGCAGGGACACCTTCCACTATCCCAGGTTACTCAGAGCTCCATCCAGCCTGGCCTTGAACACTCCCAGGGATGGGGCATCCACAGCTTCTCTGGGCAATGTGTTCCAGAGCCTCACAAACAGTGAAGAATTCCTTCCTGCCATCCAACCTAAACCTACTCCTTGGGAATAAAGTTATTCACAGACACAGCCTATGTGTGCTGAGATGTTTGAGCAAATTACCTTCCTTAATACATCAGATTCATTAACCAGTGCATTAATAAATGGTGTGGACATTTCAAACTCCTTTAGGGTTTATAAAGCACTTAGAACTGTTAGCAACAAATTATACCCAAGCAGTACAGAGCAGGATGGGAATGAACAAGATGGACACCTACCAAGGGTCAGAGCCCATCTAACCTAGGAACTGGATTGTCCCAGTTATCTGAGTTCTGCAGGTGTGACAGATGCTGCCTCTCTGAGGATCCACAACACCCTGAGAAGGGCATGTGTACACCAAAGCTCACAAATTCACTAATGCACTGCTTTTTACACCCCATCGTGGCTGTCTTCCAGTCTTCTTCCCTTACCTCTTAGCACAGTGACTGGCAAATTTATCTAAAACATGGCAGATTTACATTCAACATTCTCCTTTTGCAGGGACTATAAACAAGTTCCCAGTTAAATTCTCTAAAATTTAAACCAAAATGTTTTATCTAACCTCCCTGTTAAAGTTGTAAAATACTCCCTGAATCAGAGAAAACAAAAAGAAGGAAAAAAAAAAAAAAGAAAATTAATTACTGCATTGCATGCTGACTGCAAGCTCCATCTGGGAGAGAAAGAAGCTAAATCTGAGGATGTGTACTGTGAGATAAATAAGGCTGAAGTCCAAGAATTTGCAGCTAAACTAAGGAGTTAACTACCACATTACTTCTCACTCTTTTCTCACTCTTACTTACTCGGCTTCAATCAATATTTTGCTGTTCACTGAAAATCAAAAAGCTCAGCAGACTGATGGCTGGGGCACTCCACCAGCCCATCCAACATGCAGGCAAAGGTCCTGTCAAGTTAAGAGCAGCAAAATCACGTCTCTCACATCCTGGATATGAGCTCTTAACACTGATATATTCAGTAAAATCTGAAGAGTAGGAAGAAAATAGCTTTGCTCTTCTTTCACCTGTCTAGTAAGAAAGATCTGTTTCAAGGATCTGTTCATAGCAAATTGTTCATGAATATAAATCCCAGGCTAACTTTAGAGCCAAGGACAAGAACCTGAGGAGGACTTGGTCAGCTCAGAGCAGACACTGCACTGTCCTGCACTGAATTACCCAGCTCTGTGCAAGCAGCTCCAAGGCAGTTCCATTCTCTGTGGCTCCCAGCAAAGCACTCACAGCACACAGCCCAGCAGCCTGCCTTCACACCTCACTCAGCTCCCAGAATGTCTTTCCCTCCTGTTCCACAGCTCACATTACAGTTTATTTTAAGCCCAGAGGTATTCAAACAACATGAAAACTTTTGGGGGATGCTGTTCTATGCATAATTTAGCTTCTCTTGTCATTTGGATGTCCCACAGGTACCACACCGATTCTCCAGAAATAGAGAGGGCTTGGAGGAGTTATGTTTGTGTTTGGATTAGTTGTCATCTCAACTGAAACTGATTAAACACACTAGAATCTTGAGGAACCAGCTTCCCTCCAGCCTGGCTGGTGGAATACAGCTCCCTTCTGTGGAGACAGCATGGCACAGACACAGACTGCCTCGTTTTCCCAGGAGCCTGGAAAGGTTAGAAGAAGGGAAAACACATTTCCTACCTATCTGACACAATGCAACACAGAGAGAGAGATGAATTGCTTTGCTTTAGTCTATCATTACCTTGTCATAAAACACTATTAGCCTAATGCTTCATTCCATGGGAGCCTCTCAGCAGTGTACTCTCTTTTGGGGGACACAAGCAACTGGCTCCAAAATACATTCTGCAGTGGAGGAATCCATGTTGAGGGCTTAAATTATCTGCCCATCTTTAATCTTAATCCAGGAAACCATGGAGGATCTGCTGGTTATTTATAACTGGGCTGGGGTGAGCTGCTGTGAGCTGGGTAATTGGAACAGTATTTCAGCCTGTCACTGATTTGTGTAATGCCTGATGTTAGCTACTGCATAATCACAGCTCTAAATGGAAAATAAAGAATAAAAATGCATTAAACATATGTTTTTATGCTGTGTTTTATGATCACATTTTTTATTACACTTTCAAATTCTGTTGTTCCTTCCTTTCTGAGATCAATTTACTTGCCTGGCAGCAGTTTTCTGTATTAAAGCTTGAGAAAGCTGATCTGCTTTTTCTTATTCTCTTGATTATGGGAGCTTTCAGCCTGAGAGCTACTAAATTCTAAAGACCGAGGTCTATGACCTCTTTTTAAAGTTGCTGTTACAAAAAATACAAAAAAAAGATCCATTCATGCAAATTATTGTCCCTTAAAATAATCTTTATTTCCCAGAAAGATGTTATTTTGTTCTTTCCTCTATGAATTTTTCAGCATATACTGTTAATTCAATCCATTACTTGTCATATACTATTTTTGATGTTTGACAATAATTCCAGTTAAATGATTTAGTGCTGCCTCAAATCAGGAAAGATATGGCATGATTTACCATCATGCCCACTATTTCCTCTCCTTTTAAAGGAGAAAGTACTCCCAGACCTCATCTTTGGTTTCTTTTATGCCAAGGTGCCTTGCAATTCCTCCAGGAAACATCAAACACCCATTTATGTCCCTAAGTCACCATCCATCCTTGGGGACTTCTGGGTGGGTCACACCCATCTGGTTTTTGGGCAGGAATCTGCTTTCTCATCACCCCTCCTGCAGTTTGGTATCACAGGTCCCCTCTGGTTCACACTCTGCTTCCAGCACCCAAATCAACAGGAAGAGCACCCAAATGTCACCTCTCAGACCCTGGATGCCAAGCCACAGCCCTGTGACAAACAGCCTGCTCACCAGGTTATAGCAGGAGCCACCTGCAGACCAGCTGGTGCTCCAGGACTCCAGAATTCCCTGCTCCAGAGCCATGCTCCAGTTTTAACGGCAGCAAACCAGGTCCATTTCCAGCAATCCCCGTATGTATTTGGTCAGAAGCTCCTCAGAATCAGCAAATTTCTGTGATATATGCTTGTCATGGCAAATATGCTTTTTCCCAAGAAATATACACTTTCTCAAAGAATTTCCAGCTTTCAGAATCTGGGGCAATGCCAGGCCATGCCAGACAAATTAAGGCAAGCCTAAACTGTCAAATACAAGCTGTCATCTACACATCCCAGCCACTGAACCCCCTGCATTCCCAGCCACCTCCAAGGTAAGCTCCCAGGCGGCAATCCTCTTCCCCTCAGCTTCTGAATTTTAAACCTTAGTTCTTCCATCCCCTTAAGAACCATTCAGCCTAGAGCCTCAAAGACTTTTCCCAGACTGAAGCCTAACTCCATAAACTTAATTCCAGTCCAGTTCTGCCCTCTGTTCTGACTTGCACACATATCTAGCAAGGAAGCACTATTCTTCTGCAGAATCTCCTTTAGTATCTTAGCACCATTACCAGATTGACAATGCTCTGAGAGAAAAGGATGGGCTGAACATAAGAAAAATCTCTTGTAAACTGGCTGGGCCTGCTGTATTCCACTTCCATACTGCCCCTGAGAGGAGCTGAGAAGTGTCCTGCAAGAAGCATAACTATGAACTAATAAGTGTTAAATCTGATGATACTAACACAGGAGTGTAACAAATGAAGTGCAGCTGGACCACCCAGCACAGTCACACCAGCTGCTGGCTGAAGGCACATATTTTATTCACTGCCCTTTACCATGCTCCTTCTCGTGCACATATAAACTGTCCAATCCTTTTTATTATACACAAAGAAACTCTGGTATTTCCAGAAGGGAATTCAGGCAGTAAACAAAGAAATAGTGCTGGGAAGAAGGGTTCAGCCAAATGCATTAAAGGCACACGTGGGCCAGGAGAATGTGGAGAGCAACAAAGACTCTGTCATAGATCAGTTAGTTGCCACCTTTCTCTCTCATGAGATGGCACCTGGATATTTTTAACCCCCCAACAATAACCTTCTAAGAACAGAACAGAAAAGTTTTGTGGCTTGCCACAGGGAAAATATCATTGTCTGCACAATCTTGCTGAGAAGAGGTCATTTGCTTCCTTGGAAAGATTACAGAAAAAGGAAGAAATCATAGCAAGGGAGCTCTGTGATGCACGAGTACCTAGAAACCCACTGAGAAAACCTAATCCCCTATGACTGCTGTGCAGAAGCTGAAAGGCAGCCATTTAACCTTTGGACTGCCACTGCTACACAGCTACAAAAGCATCCATATGAAACTTTTAAGTGATGGAAGCTACAGCTGGGAGAGACCCATCCTACTCTCATGAAGTCTGACCCACTCAGTCCCCAGCCAGAGGATACATCAATTACAGCTAGTAAATACTTCACCGATACAAAAACAGCATATTTCTAAATCTGGAAATGTTACCCTTTCTTGGGCAGACAGTTCCTCATCTAAGCAGGCAGTACAAATGTATTTTTCTACTGCAGAGACACTCACTGCTCCTGGCATGGGTTCATATTACTGAAGTAGCTTCTTTTTCACAGCAGAGACATGATCCAGGAAGGCTGGGATATAATTTTGCAGTCATAGGCTTGGGTGAATCCTACCTTAGGGATGGTGTTATCTAATGTTAAATATATTGTACATGCTACAGGGAGGGTGAAATATTACTTTCTTTAGTCAAAAAATGTGTCTATGACAGAAGAGAGCTTTTAACATTAAAATCAGAGAGATAAGGCTTTCAGGAATGGTAGGCACAAAGGCTCTGAAAAGGCTCCCAGCACAGTCAGGTAAAGATAAGCACAGTGCCCTCACGATGACCAAGACGATTCCCCACCAAAAATGGGTCTCTGGAGAAGCAAATCTGTGAAGGTGACGTGGTCTCAGACCTGTCTCAGATGGGTCATGTTTGGTTACTGTCCCTTTCAGCAAGAATCATAGAATCAGGGAATATCCTGAGTTGGAAAGGGACCACAAGGTTCATTTGAGTCCAATTCCCAGCCCTGCACAGGACACCCCAAGGATCACACCCTGTGCCTGAGGGCATTGTCCAAACCCTCCTTGAGATCTGTCAGCCTTGGTGCTGTGATCAGTTCCCTGGGGACCCTGTTCCAGTGCCTCAACACCTTCTGGGGGAAGAACCTTTTCCTGGCATACAGCCTAAATTACAGTAAACCAGGTCTTAGCCATAAACGTCTTTGAACACTTTTCTTTACCAGGATGTGCATTCCCCAGAGGGGGACTCAATATTTTGTGAATGCTCCTCAATCCTGTGCCCCTTCTGTTCCTGGGGTAAAGCAGCTGAGCACGGCCAGCTGCCATCCCATCCTCCTGCTCTCTCTTGTATGCCAACAGTATCCTGGGCCATTTGTCATTAAAAAAAAAAAAAAAAAAAAAAAAAAAAAAAAAAAAGTAATTTCTTCTGTCTACCTTCCATAGAACCCCACTGCCCCTGGCCCATTGTTTAGTACCATGTCCATGTCTGTTCCTCACTGGATATTCCCAAGTTCACGTTGAGCAAGGCTCAGGCTCACTCAGACCTTGGTTTATGTCCAGGCACAGCTGCATGGGGAGTGCAGAGAGGAGAAACCAGACAACCCAGGGACTGCTGATGGATCAGAGCCTGGAGGAAGCTGGTAAAAGAGCAGTCTGGCTCGCACACCAAACTGCTCAGGCAGCTTGTACGAGAAACCTGCACCCAGAGAAAGGGTCACCAAATTCTCACATGTTGCGACAACTTTAGAAAAGGTAAAAATAGGGAAAGGGTAGGAGGAAAGATATAGTGAAATACAAAAGCTTTTTTTCCCTTTAAAATGAAGGTGAAACACATCAAAAAATGTATTGTGAAATTGCTGAGCAACTGTGGCATCTGATAAGTCAGAGATGGGCTCCTGGATGAGTACAGCACTCACATGCACACACATTCCCAATACTATGAGGAGTTTTCCCACTCTTGGGCACTGCGAGTCCTCAATACAAATAGCTTGAGAGCTCTGCTGAATACAGGTGGGCTTAAAATATGCTTTAAATTAAACACTTGCCTATATTCCTTGCTGAATCAGAATGAAAATCCTGTGTGTTGGCACTGTCTCAGCTTTACAGATGCAAGAATTACACCAAGGAGAGTGAAGTGAGTCTGATTTCCAGCAAAATAACAGACTTACAAAGTTATCAAGGACCACAAACAAGAAGGAGAGAAACAAAGCCAAGATTTTTATCTGTCCTTGAATCATAGCAGAGCACAAAGGAAGACACAGAGGAAAATCTTTCTTTTCCCCCCTTCTCTCCTGGCTTGGCTGAATGAGTGTGTGTCTGCAGCTCCATTCAGATCGGATTATCTCACTTTCAGAAATGAATTCGCCAAGGAAACAGCTGCTTATCACGAGGCTGCAAATGGGATGCCCCCCAGACCACCATCTCCCAGAAGCTGGGATGAGCAATTAGAAATGTGTAGGGCTAAAGGAATCTTTGCTCTTCATCACAGAAGACAAGTATTGATAAGTTTTCCCTATGCCAGTTCCTTGCTGCTTTCTTTCTCACACTGCTTGCCCCAAGGTGAATGGCATAATTTGAAAATTATGAAAGAGTCACATTCCTATTATTCCACTAAAAACACATGAGGTTTTCTATAAGTACCTCTGGTCAAACCTTTTAACATTTCTCTTTAACAAGGGAAGAAAATCATGGTTCTAATTTGAAATGTAAACTGATGATGCCTTGATTGAGATTTTCAATGTCGAGTGAAAAAATAACTTCAAAAAAACCAACCAATCAACCAGAAAATAAAAGGAAAAACTGATAAACTAGGGCATATTTAATTTGGGTGACTTTTTTTATACCTCTACAGGAATAGCTAACCATATCAAGCCAAAGGTTCTTGAAGTGTTTTTGTCAACAGGATGGAATTGCATTTCCTTCTCCTGAAGAGCAGCATCAAGACTCCAAATATCCATTATCCAGGGTTTAATCCTGTTATACATCTGACCACTGGCCCATCCCTTCTCTATGCAGCCACTCTTTGCCAAACAAGCACTGCTCTAGAAAGTGCTTAGATTTATTTACCTTTTAGCCCTTGGAAATAAACATGCAGAAGTTCATTTAAATATTTAAGTAAATTAGATTGTTTTTCAGAAAAAACTACATAAACTACATAGAGTATTTTGGTGTGAATAGAAGCTAGAGAGATACAAAGAAAGTGCCTGAAACTTTCTTTAGTGCTTACCTTAAGCAATGCTACATCCCACAAAATCAGGTCATTCCAAGGCTTTCAAGTATATTGGAAATTTTTGCATAAAAAGAGATTTCAAATGACACACTAAGGACTGATTTTAAGTATAAAGCAGTCACAGAACACAGACCTGAATGGTAGCTCCTAGTGAGCATAGCTTGACGTTGCTCATGAAAGTGGCCTTAAAGAATAACTTCCTCTTGTCATGAACAGGTCAAAAAGACAATGGAGAAGTGTAGTGACTTGGGGAGAAATAAACCTTACAATTCCAGAAATGTCTTGTTCCTAGAGCTGTAGTTCAGTGCCAGGGACAGGCTTTGTTCCTGAGAGTTCTGACACAGTTGAGGACATGACACGGAGACTGCTTAGGTGAAAGAACCTGTTGTGGAATTCAGTACATTCTGGACCAGCAATGAACTCTTTTCCTCATCCCAACACCTGATATTCAGAGGATGGATTACATGACTTTTGTGCTCCTAAAAGAGCTGGGTGATTCCTTCTGTCCCAGGTAGACAAGATTAAGGATTAATGAAGTCTGGAGAGGAGCTCCCACTGGTGAAATCAAGCAGCTGCCATCTCCCTTCCTTCCAGAATGAGTCTGGATTCTTTTTTGTTCATTTGTTTCACACAGTCAGACACTGCAACACTACTCAATACCACCAAGAAAAAGAAAAAAAAAAGAGAAAGAAGCAACAACAAAACAAACTTTGGATTTGCAACTTAAATACTGAAGAAAACATGGGAAAAGCAAGAGGGAAAAATAAGCTTCAAGTGTCAATTATTGCTGTTTGTCTGCCTGCATAAGGGGTGTTACCAAAGCATCAAAGATACTCAGTGGCTTCCCCCAGCCTCATCCTTGCTGAGCTCATGGCTGGATGCTGTCAGGTTTTGGTCCCCACACCAAGGAGGGAGCATCCTGCCTCAGCACCCATGGCTTTTGGCGGGGGTATCGTAAAATCAAGTGACCCCAGATGCGGGAAGAAATTATGATGTCTGACTCCAGATCAGAAGGCTGACGGAGAGCTTTATTAAAACTATACTATATTACATTAACATACTATTTAAAGAGATACTATACTATTCTACATACTTACCTAACTCAAACTCGTGACTCTCTGCTGAAAGTCTGAGCCACAGCTGGATCCCATTGGTCACTGTCCCCAAACAACCTTCACCAGAATCCAACCCAGCAATCACTGCAGGTGAACAATCTCCACACCACATCCCACATGGGGAAAACAAAGGAGCGGAGATAAAGATTGTTTTCTCTTCTCTCTGTGCTTCTCCTGAGAGACAGAATTATGTCTCTCTGTCCAGAGAATGTGAATGTCACAGGGGGGCAGTTACCTTCCTGCCTTCTAGCAAGGTGGAAGGGAAACCAAAACAGGACCAGACTAATTCCTGTTGCTGCTGTACAGCTTGGGAAGCAAGAAGTATTTACCAGTTTGAGCCGGCCAATTACTTTGCCAGTCTCAAGAGCAGCAGTCAGATGAGTGCTTCCACTCCCAGCAGTGCACAGAGCTGCAGAAGGGTCACCCAGCTCCTGCTTTGTGGGACTGAGATAACTGGGCAAACAGAGCCCAGAAGAAACCAGAGCAACACTCTGCTACGAGCTGCTGTCTTCAGACACACACGGCGGCCTTATTCCCAAATCACAGGGCTGATGAAGAGATGCCAAAGGATCTGAAGTTGAACTGGGAAGAGAGAGATTGATTTTACAAACTGCTGAACTGAACTCTGGACTCAGTGAGCCCAAAGATAAGCAAAGTAGGCCTTAAAGCTGTAACACCCTACTGCTCCTCCCAGTCTTCAATTTCTTTTTCTCTTCTGCTCTGCAACAGATTGATATGAATTACTCAATAATCACCACATCCCCTGGGCTTCAGCCTTCAACTGACAGGGAAGACCTTATCTCTGTCCTGGGAGTCAATTCTCCTGGGTTGTCCTTCTTCTAGTTTTTCAATTACATGCTCTGAACTTTAAGAATAGAATACCTGACTCTTAATCCTAATATAAAATCTTCTCTCATTTCATAATAATCAGAGGAAAATGTGGTAACTAATAATCATATTCAATAAGCCTTGGGTTTGTATAAGACTCTGCATTTGATTTTATATATTACTGATTTTTTTTATGCTTCTGTTCTCAGTCTGTTCTGAGAAGTTATAGTTCTCTCTTTTTCTGCTTCTTCTTTGTTTAGTTAAACCTCAGCCACTTCAGCACAAGGTCCCTAAAGCAGCCCCCAAACCACAGTAGTGCCCAAAGAGACATGCAATGATATATACATACACACATACAAATGATATCTACATATATACACACACACGCAAACTAGAGTCATGATTAAATCTCTCATATTTTGGGAGGAGAAGAGGAATATTATTAAACTTAGAGGCACTAAATAATTGGTAATCCATAAATATATACCCTAAACAAACCAGGCTCTATTAGCTGTATACTACTACTCCCTTTGAAAGAACTGCCCCTCAGAACAACAAGAAAATGGCATTCCAGACTCCAACTCTTACTTCAGTTTAAAACAAGTCCTTAGCAGTAGAAAATGAAAGAAATTATTTTAATAGATAATGAGTTTCAAGGTGAGCACCTTACCCCTGGCACTTTTCAATTAAGAGTGCAGGACTTGCATGTCTTGAGAATACTATTACTGACAGTGCTGTTCTAATATATTTTTAGAGGATTGCCCTCAGGGCTCCAGTTTCTTCAATCCACATCGTCCTCTCTTCCTTCTGAGGTTCCTGCTGAGTTTCTGACAACCCATAATATTTCAACCCCTCTCATCTTCTCCACCTTCTTCCCAACTGAAACCGAACAAACATTTTTGAAAGCGATTTTATTGTTTTTCTCCCAGCTGAAGGCCCCACATGTGAAAAGGTTGTTTGAACATGCTCAGCAAAGGTGGTGCTGCTGGGTGGGTATCAGCAGACTGGCCTGAAGAGCTCTGCCAGTGCTGGCTGTGGGGCTGCATGCAGATTGCTCTGTGCAAGCCTCAGGTGTGCTCAGTGGTGGAAAAGCAGTAAAAGCCTGTGTGTGAACAAACACCAGCCCTCCTCCCCCTCCTGTTTTACACCAAAGCCTGGGATTGCTAAAAGGAGATTTGGGGGAACTTTGGTCTTGCTGCTGCTTACAATAACCAGCTTGAAGCCCAGACTGGATTTGGACCAACACAGAGCACAAGGTTGTCAGTCCCCACCTGTTTCACACGTTCAAAATAAAGCCACTGCAATGCTCAGAGGAGAAGAGCTCCTGTTCACCATCCCATATGGATTCCCACTGCTTTTCATTCCTTTACCTTCTCTCACAACAGATAAATACAAACAAACCCAAAGCTTCTCTAATTAAATTCAACACCTTGTCACAAGGATGAGAAGTTCCAGGTTGCAGACATTTCTGTACCCACTGACAGCTGTGCTATGATGATTATTATTAATAACTGCTACAGTTACACTTGAAGTAGCACACGAGCACTGAGACATTATTTATTCCTTGACTCATGTTAGATTTATTGTATTAAGGGTTGTTGTGTAATTAATCTACAGCTCCTGAAAACTCTACCACCTTTCTAATGTGGGGAGAATGTGGCTCCTATGAGCTAGGTGTGAAGGTTATGAAGTGTGCAATGAGAGCCAGTGTTTACACAGCACAGCAACAAGTCCCCACTTCACCACAGGCCTGGCACAATGGGGAGTTTACAAATCCCTGGATCTTTGTAAAAGGACATAAAACTCAGTTTTTATTGCATAAATCAGCTGCCATTGTTGGAAAGATCCAACAAGTGTCCAGACAGATAAATCACTCAGATGAAATTAAGGAAAAATAGCACCTTTCCAGTTTCCATTAACACAGAACAGTGCTGCTTCACCAAAGCCACCCTACCATGGGGGGGAAAAACCATTTCTCCAGATCTGATTGAAAGAAAGATGAAGACAAAAGCTCAAACTTGCTGAAAAGAAAGGGAGGGAAACCTTCAAAGAGGGGATTGTCAGGACTGTGCTCTGATCATCTCTTTTGATATAGATGGACTTAGAGATTTATATCAGGGGGCTACAGGATCTCAGAGTCGATCAAACACCTCAGCTCTTGCCCGGAATCCATCTGGATGGGTTTCTGCAGAGGGATGGTTTACTTTCACACCTTTCCCTCTGCATTTCAACAGTTTGGGTTTGCTGAAAGATCAGCTACGTGAATGTCTGGAGTTTTAGGAAAAGTTCCTTCATTGTCCGGGCCAACACAGGGAAAGAGAACCTCAAGATAAAGACAAAGTTCTGTTTGCTGTGAGGGGGAAATGAAAGGAGGATCCAGTCTCACTGACTTTTAGGATGAGCGAGCATAATTTTCCATTATTCGAGCTCCTCCCTCTCATAATCTAGAGCCTACTTAGTTATACACACTCTAAGGCTCAGTGTGCAACAGATGCAAAAAAGTCCTTTAAGATGACCAAGATCACTAATGCCTTCTCAGGTATCATAAGTTTACAGGTCAGTATCTAGGAAGATAACTATTGTATTTATGTGTGGCTTGTTAGGATGTCCAGAGAAAAATATATACAATTCCATAAGTTCATGTTTGTTTTTGCACACCCCAGTCTTTTACACAGATAATGCAAACTCAAGCAAGTCTACCCCATGAACTATTAGATTATAAATATGGCTTTTGTTTGTGAGACTGTAACTACACAGTGATTTCTACTACATTGGATTATTCAAAATCTTTCAGAGGAAAAGCAGAGTTTCACAAATCGTAATTTCTAATTCTTTTATTTTCTAAAAGGTAACAATTATAAGAAAATCCATTGAGACATTTTTGATACATAAACCAGCTAAAAGCAGTTTCCTCACATGATTAAGATAGCAGCAGCCCCCAGTCACATCCAGAGAGAACCTGGTGACGCAGACAGGAGGGAGACAGCCGAAAATGAGAATCTCTAATAGCTCACTGAATGCACAGGAGCTGCACATCCCTGGTTTTTGCAAATTAGCTGCCTCAGAATTTCAAAGGGAGCTCAAAAGATTCAAATGACAAGTATGCTCCCATCTGGTGAGAAATTGTCTTTCAAAGCAGAGGAGAATCATGCTGTACTGACCAAAGTGCCTTGCCAGTAAGACTTTGAAATAGCAACACACAATTTTCTCCAGCTGAGAAGAAAACTGTTTGGGAAAAGCTTCCAGTCACAGATTTGAAAACCTCTGCAGGCTCATTCAATGCAAAAACCCCAGAATTCATGAATTCATGAAAAAGCAATCCATGTGACCCAAAAAAATTATACCCACCTATTAGCAAAATCCATATGTAATAGAACTGCCAGCTTGCAGAGAGTAACTAATAAACAGCAGGCTTCTCTTGTCTCAAATCCATCCAAATCCAGATCTTTTTCACAGAATAATTTTAAAATAATTTCTCCTAAGAATAAATTGAAGAAACATTTCTCCTTTTTTTGCCTTGGCTCAACAAAAAACAAGTCAATTTTGTTCAAGCATATGGAGACAAACTTTTGTAAATTTTAGGCAAACTTACCAAATAAAAGTGACAGGATATAATATTTTTTTCATTATTTATTGCAAGCTGATCAAAAGGTATATCTGTAATACCTATATTTTATTCCAGATGATATCCAATGTAGATAATTTCCATCAATAAGGTTTTTTAATGTCAGAAACAGTCATTACATGCTGGCTCCTACAATCTGTTGGGAAATTACTCCTAAGCTAATTAACAGGAAAGCTTACAGTGATAACATAATTGAAGCAGTGCATATGAAACAAATGGTCTGATCAACATCCATCCCTGTTCAATAACCTATTAATATTAATACATCATCTATACAAGCACTTAACCTACAACTGGCATCATTCTACAGAATGGAGAACAAGACAAAAATACTGGCAAAATCATCCCAACTATTTTAATGACATGAACAGCAGTGATTACTCTAGGTAAGTCTAAATGATATCATCACCCAGTTATGAGCTTCCTTTTTCTAGACATCCACATTTCCACCACCCCAGTTGCATTAGAAAGAGATTTTGGAAATATATGAGCAGGAGATGCTAACAATTTTTAATTTTAAGGGCAGGAAGAACTGTGGCAAGCACCTCATCAGATCTGCTTGAGCGTATGTGGAACGGTCCCCAGCTTTTCCTATACCGAAAGGAATAAAATGTGGCTGAACTAAAAGCATTCCTCTTAGAAAGCAAATTCTTATTTAAAGACTGTGAGTAGTGATCAACAAATCACTTTCCTCAATAAATTACTGTAGCAGTTAATTAAAATATGTCCCTTATGTTCAGTTTTCTTTGGCATCCTGCACGTAGAGAGCAGACTTTGTTTCATCTTGCGTTACATCCAGGCAAAGTTTGTAAGGTCTGGCAGTAATTTTTCTCTACAAAAATGGATAGAAACTGGAGGCGCCTTTCTGGTACACTGCCTTATGCTTGTACACCTAAAAAAACGCACAAACATTGCTTCTACTCCAGCTTCTGCTAGTGGCTGGTGCCTGGAAGATTTTGTGCTGCAGCTACCACATGTGTCACAACTTGTGCCAACACCTCTTCAATCACAGCCACCACCTGCCCTGGTTAGTGTGCTCCAGTCCAGGAGTCCCAACACATGCTACCATCACTCCTTCATTCTGTGGTGTAGAGAGTTCTTTCTGTAATAAATACAAAAGCCCTCTAATTTTCTTCAGTTTTCCCACCACATTGCATACGCATTTGATGAAATATGCCTTGTTATTGTCTCCTTGCTCCTCTGAACAGACTTCACTCTGTAAACTCCCCAAAAAGATAAAGATTTCAAAAGATCTGTGGGAAGCAGGACAAAATAATCCTTTTGGCATCCAACAGCCCAGCTTCTCCTATGGACTCCTTTTCCCTCCTCCCTGCCCTCAGGTTCCATGAATCCACTCCCACTGCACAAAGGGGCGAAGCTGACTGTGCCATTTCCAGCTGTGTGCGAGGGCAGGAGGAATCAGTACTGAGGAATGCCCCAGCCCACGTGGGGAGCCTTTCCTGAGCAGGGGTGGGCAGGGATGGCTGGCTCATCCCTGTCCTGCTCTCCCAGCTCTTCCCCCTGCCCCAGCTGAGGCAGGGACGGCAGCCCAGTGCCCTGGGCAACTCCAGCCTTTGCTGTCTCTAAAACCTGCCCTGAAGCCACCCTCATGCAGATCCTCTGATGTCAGTGGAGCAGAGTTGTGTGTGTTGGGGTGAATCACATTAGAGCTACTTAGTACAGGGAATTTCTATATTTATAACATTACAGTGGCAACTTAAGTGCTCCAAGGTCCCTGGGCTCACACATCTATCTTTTGGAATTACTTGTCACTGAGGTGTCAAAGCCAGGAGCATCAGGATGACAGTTTGTTAAAATGGGCAAGCTAAAAGATTCTGCTAAGTTAACACTTGAATGACTTATGAACCACTCATTTTAATATTTGATTTAAGTTTTAGGGAGTTGATTGCATGTGCAAGTGCAGGGCCTGGCAATAAACAAAGGAGTCATCCACAGGGCAAAAGCCTTTTGCTTCAAACCAAACTTGCAGAATCATGGCAGGCTGTCTCTTGCTCTGAACCTGTTTCTCCCACAGCTGGTTTGAACACACACTGGTGCTGGCATCTCCTGCACAGGAACAGTGGGAATATGTGACACCTCTGTGATCCAGACATGCTTTTGGTTGGTACCATTGTTTTGTTTGCAGATGTAACATCAGCTACAACAAAAAAGGAGGTTCATCCACTACTCTCAGCCCCCAGGCTTCTTGCCACCATCTCTCTGAGAGCTGTTGCTGAATTGGGGGAACCTCATTTTTGCTGGCAGAGCTGTTTGAAAGAGCCTTTCTTATTTCAATCAGAAGAACTGGCTGGGTTAGCCAAATGGAACAGGTCTGACAAGCCTGTGGGGCTGGGAGAGGGTGGCTGAGATACCTCACACCATGCAGGACCCTCAGCACACACCATGGCTGGATGGATTCACCAATGCTTGGGCCCTTCTTTCCCACCAGACACTGTGCAAGCAGCCACTAAAACACAGCTGTGGCACAAACAGGCAAAGATTAAGGGAAACTATCCACACACACTCCCTGAGATTCCAAGAGTTTATAAAATCTCGGAGGAATGAGGAATACCAAAAGGCATTTTAAGAGGGAGAACCCAGAATGACTCATATTAAGGAAAAATGAGATGCAGCAACAATCTCTGCCCTGTCATTTATGTCCTTGCAGTCAGGCTTGGTCCAGCTCAGCCTTTAGTTGGGTGATGATTAGCAATTACTTGTGGGTTCCCATGGAGAGGTCATCCTTTTTCCATTTCTTCCCAAACGGGCTTTGCTCTTCTTTCCTCTCATCACGACCTCAGTCTCTCTCAGGCTGCTGGTTGAGTGCTCCTGACCTGCCCTGTACTTCCCAGGCTTCTCCCCCCAGCCACCAAAAGCTGTTCATTGTGGAAGAACAATCTCCTCCCTTCTGAGACCCCAGTGAGCCAAGCGTGCAGAAGCTGAAGGGGGAAAACGGGCAAATATTTTCTCTGCAGTCTGCTCACCTCCTTTTCCAAGGGATGTAACTCAGTGCAGTTACAGTGCAGGGAAGTCAAAAAGTCACTACCCATCACACGTACAAGAGATACAACCCACACCAAGTTCTTAATATTCCCAGTGAGCAATCCTAGGCACTTGTGCATTGGTTTATGGCAGCATGGACAGGAACTAAAATGTATTCAGGAAGCTCCTATTAGAAACACAGTATTTTAATCTAAAGGCCTCAGGCTCTGTTATGAATTTTTAAATATATTAATAAATAAGATGATCTTTGCCATTTAGAGAGAACCAGAGGAAACAGGGATCAGAATAGTGTGTAGATAACAACACAACTAAAGACAGGACAAGTGAAATTACAGTACAAAAAAGCTGGGACAAGGAAGCTTACAGAGATACAGAGAGAATGCCATTGTCTTCGACTTCCAGGTCTCAAAAATTCCTGAGAATATAAACCCCAAGAATTAAAAAAAGCATCATAAATTTCTTGATATATTTACCTCTGCTTATTCCTGCCTTTCATAATTTAAAACATACTGCATATGAAAATCTGTCATCCTAAATTTCATTTTATGGTACAACATAATGAATCAACATTAAGTATTTCAAAACAAAAAAGGAAGAAATCATAGAAATGAGAAAGCTATAGTTAGGTCAGTTAACATTCCAAATGATTGGTCTGAAGAATTCTTTGAAAGCAGCCAGCTCCTGACAGTTGTTTTTTTTAACACAACAGGATTTCTCTAATAAAAAACTACTCTGTTTATTATTTTTTGACTGCTTGACTTCAAGTAAAGATAATTTTAAGCAGATTATAATGTAATTAGATCTAACAACTTTTGGAAAGCATGGATAAAGACCTACACCACTGAACCCTGAGGGAGAGAGATTTGCCTTAGAGCAATGAATTAATATGCTTCAGTAAGTCCATTCTTGCATGTGAGGAAGTAGCTGACAATTCCTGCAATCAGACCCTGCATGACCCTTAGCAAATAGAATGCAGGTAAAAGATTTGCCATTGCAGTGTAGATTTCTAACCAACATTTTTCACTGTCATGATGCAAATTCAGTGTCAAGCCAAATATTCCAGGATGGATTCAGTTATGGGACTCTTATTTGATCATTGGCTGTGGCTGCAGGTCCTTCACTTGAGCAGCACATCAGGGTGTCTGAGACCCAGCAGTGCCTTCATGCACAAACAAAATTCTGTAGGCAATCTGGCCAACAGCACAGCCCCATTTTCTGTTGGCTGTACATTCCTGGCTGGGATCTTCCTGGAACTGGTAAAGCCTGGGGCAGACTATTTTTTTGTTTCCCTAAAACATATTTCACCCCAAACACGCCATGTATAGCATAAGATGGCAACATCATTGAAGATATTGTTTTGCTCAGAAGAATTTGTGACTCATCGGGAAGAAAGGTGAGTTCTGCTGAATAGATAATGCCAATTTTGACAGGAAATCTATGTTTTCTCCAAGAAGCAGAGTATCAAATTAGCAAAGACAGCACAGTTCCAGAAAACTGCAGCTCAGCAGTTAACTTATGCAAGTGGTGAATTTGGCATAAGTGACCTGAAAATTCCACCTCCTGAGAAACCCTCACATCTGTAATAAAAGCAGAGTGATTGGCATGCCTGCCTCTCCCTGACTGCACACCACTGGTGCTGGGGCAGATCCACCTGGATGTGCTGGACCTGCTCTGGATGTGGAGTCAAAGGGGGTGGCACATCAAAAGAAGCTGTTGCAAATGCCCATGCACCTCTTGACCTCTATTTTTAAATGTCAGCAACCAGCAAGGATGGTAGTGCTGTGGTTTGCATCCACCTTCACAATACAGCTGAAACCCACAAATGATGGGGAATTTCAGCAGATCCTTCTGTCTGTGTGACCACTGCAGAGCAAGGATGCTGGCAGCTCAGTGCTGGTATCCAGCCAGCAGGTACATTTCCTCAGACCCCACAGATGATTTCAGGAGTTCTGCAGCTACAAAAGTGACAGCCTTTCCCTTCCAGCCTGCAGTCTCTGAACAGACTAACCCACCTTTTTTAAGTATTAATGAAGTGCTCTGCTCACCTAACGAAAGCAAGTTTAATCTGCTGACTGAACTGGGGCCTTGGCAAGCCAATTAGTGCAAGATTTTGCAACTCCTACCAATGCTATTTAGTGCTGTTCTGGAAAGTGCTCACTGACTGAGAGCTTTCTGGTGAGCTGGCAGAAACCAAATTGCCAAAAATAATTTTCCCCCAAGGGCACAATCCACTTTGTTACATTTTCTATTTTGAAAACAAGTGTTTCAGAACTGCCACTGATTCTTAATCTGTTATTAAAGACCCAACCTCAGATTTCAGCTTGACATTTCTTGTTTAGAAATCATTTGCCTTAAAATGCACAAAAGTGTATTATTTAAGTGAATAACAATGTAACACAACACAAGTATATACATATACAGTACACATTAATCTCAAGATATTTTAAAACTCTGAAGCAGAAAGATACAAGGGACAATGATAAGAATTGCAGGGTTTTTAGGAGTCCAAAAATAAGAGAAATAAGAAAAGAAATAAAGTAATCAAGTTTTAGGACAGCTCACAGAAAATATGATTGATTTCATGCAGTAGAAGTTGTCCCTGCTTTCAGCCATTAACATGAATAAACAAGCACAGACCAGGGAAACAAACCCAAGGGACTTTCAAGGGGACTGTGGGCATCCTTAGGGAGCCATGTCCCATCACAGCGCCTCCCCACCTCTAAATCCTGCTGGCATGCCATGCTCCAATGCCCTGAGGCTTTCATGCCAGTTAAGTCAGAGATTTGTGTGCTGCTCCTCTGTGCATTTCATCCTCAGCTCTCCATTTCCCAAAGGAAGGTCTCACGGCTGCTCCAGCTGGGATTGACCTGGGCTGTGATTCAGCCTGTGGTGGTGGCATCTCTGAGGAAGACTTTCCACACAGTGGTTCTCTCCTGCTACAATATTCCCAAGTTCCAATTTTCCTCATGCCCTGGCTGCTCAAGAGCAGCGAGTTGTGATGTTTGGAGGCTGAGGAAGGAAATGATCAGTCGATCCAGCAGGCTCCAGTCTCCCATCTGGGATGCTGGAGCACTTCAGAGCATTTAGGAGACTGGAAAGGTTGCTCAGTTTGTGCCCAAGCAAACCTGAATGTGGCACCGATCAGTAATTTACAGTCACCCAGGCCCAGCCCTACCCTACTGGTACTGTGAAGGTGTTTCTGTTTCTCAAACACTTCTCCAAGTACTTGTGACCCACACTATGGTATAATTATGACTGGAAGGCAATTAAGACACCAGCTAACCCCAGGAGCCTTGAAAGCTTAATGATTAAATACATAGTATGTTCTTGCTTTCTTGTACTTCATGTGTTTTGTGCAGCTGAGCTGCACAAAGGACAAAACCCTAACAAACTTTGGCTCATGTTTTCCAGCTAACAAACACCTGCCTGAACTTCAGGGTACATAGCCTAGAACAAAGCAATCATTATGTTGTATTTATTTATGGAAGGTTTTCCTAGGTGCCAGAGAATGCCCTCTCCTTCCTCCGAGTTCTTCACTGTGTAACTCTTTGAATAATCTTTTATGCACTGAGGGTATTGAAATATTAAGCTCTGACAAAAAGAATGTTTCACAGATAAAAATCAAATTAGAACCACCTCTTTTTAATGAGCAAGTCTATGGCTGGTTCTCAGAGTTTTGCATAGAGAAAGAATTGAGTTCTTGGGTGAGGTGAGAAGCAACCAGAAGTGTCAGCAAAAAGAACACAGTTTCTCCTTGCTGCCACTTCAGTCTAATTCTGTGCTAGAGAATCATCTATTTCTCAGTATTATCAGTTAGCAAGAGAAACCAAGTAGATTGTCAGTTAATGATATGGGATTGCTAACATTACCTTTCTATGCCAGTGTGGGAAAGGTCTCCCAATTCCAAAATGCTTATATACCCAAGCACATGGAAATGTTTAAGAATAATGAAACCTTAGAGATTTCCTGGGTTTAGAACATCATCTACAAGTGAGACATTGTATCATCTTCAATAAAAAAAAAAGAAGAAGCAATCCCAGCAATGCCCTATTTACCAATCAGATGATAGATTATCCTTTTCACTCATCCTCTCCTGCAGATTTCCTTTACATCATACTCAGTTTTACATGCGTTTAAATAAAAGTCTACTCCCTTTGAATGTTATTGGTGCACCTTTTTGCCAAAATATCAGCATCCCCTCTGAGTGTACTGCATGCCTATGGACAAAATACAGAGGCAGCATAACAAACTGAAATAACTCAATTACAAATCACATGGCAGCTAATACTGAGCAGTCTACCCTTTGCTCTACTTTTCATTAACAATTTGTACTCTGCCATTTTAGACAAAAAAACAGAGTTGGAGTAGAACAAAACAAATAAAAAAAAAAAAAAAACAAAAAAAAAAAAACCACCAAAACATCCCAGAAAACCTCTTTAAAAGCTGGTGCCTAATATAAACTCCATAACCTGGAACTACTTGACCAGATCATCCTGCCAGGATGTCCTGCCCTGTGTGGAAACCGTGAGAAGGGACTGGCTGTTGATGCCCACATCAAAGCACAGAGCAGAGTGAAGCTGCTCTGAGGTACAGCAGGAAGCTTTTCTGAAGAGCAGAAGAGAGCTGAGATGGAAGCACGGAGTGGGAGTCTGCAGTCACCCAGCCTGCCTGCCAGGCACTCAAAGCCTGTCAATAAACCAGTGCCCTGCCTGACTCATCCCTCCCCGTTCTCCATCCCCGCTGCCTGCTTTGCAGACACTTTGTATTCCTGAATTGCCTCGCTGCTTGAGCCGCTCAGGCACAGAGTTAACAAAACTCAAACACGAGTTCATGCAGCTCTGCCTCTGTGAAGGGAAGGAAGGAGGAAGCAGAATGCAGAACACACAGATAATGCTGTTGCCTTACCGTGGGCCTTTCTCAAAGCTATTGATTTTCTGTCACAGCTTTTTACTGAAATCACAGCATGGCCTTCTGCCTGACTGAGATGCATTTTTGTGTACACATGCTCCCTGGTGTCTCTATATTATCACATTATCCTCACTTGCCAATTCTCAGCATCCCTGTCACCACTAGAAGCTGACACACAGGTTTCCTTTATAAAAACATAAAGCTGCAATAAATTCCAGTCTAGCTTAAACTAAACCCGTTGCTGCTGATTCTTATTCATAGTACCTTATTCCCAGCATCAAAATCTCCCCTCTGCTTGTTTGTCT
The DNA here is from genome assembly GCF_031753505.1 of Anomalospiza imberbis. Taxonomy (NCBI): domain Eukaryota; kingdom Metazoa; phylum Chordata; class Aves; order Passeriformes; family Viduidae; genus Anomalospiza; species Anomalospiza imberbis. Next base: position 7,463,785 of record NC_089688.1, on the reverse strand, counting down.
CTCTTTGAGGGAAAATGCTGTTTACTGAGAAGCTGTGCTAAAGCTCTAATTAACACATGCTGCACTGAGCAAAAAGCACACCAGCAAACAGGCCTGTTTTAAGCCTATTTTTAAATCGTATTGTGTTCAAGACATGCTCCCTCTATTGTGTAGGCCCACACAGTAACTTAGGGCTCACTGCCTGCTTGCCACTGGCTGTTTCCCAAGTTTTCCCTCTCTTCTGTCTTGTTCTTTGCCCATGGAGAGAGCAAAAGAGCTATTTCCACAATCAAGAGAGGCTTCTTGCTGAGTCAAAAGAATTGAGCCCTAGTTAGAGGAAAATACTCTCAGATACAGGTATTGCAAGCCACATCATGATTACAGTCAGAATAGATGGCCTGCAAATTGCCTGGCATTTGTAATTAACAGTGCTCTCTAATGAAGACCACTCTGTGTGCCATTACCACCTAATAATGCTTCATAGCTGCATGAACAAAGCTTTATTTCACTGAGAAAATGAGGATCAAATATTCATAGAAGTAATCTACCCTAGAGTGTAAGATTCTAGAGTCAGGGATGAAATTGTGGGTTATTTAAATATCAATCAAAAATGAATTTGTTCTTAAACACTAGTTTACCACTGAGATACAAGCCAAGCTAATGGGAGCTGCATCATGGAATTTTTTTTTGGAATCTGGTGAGATGCATCTGCAGGTCCTGTGGGAACTGCCAGAGGATGTGGCTAAGTTACAGTCATCATATTTAAGTCATGGCAGTTCAGTGAAGTTCTCTCTGACTGGAAAAGAGGAAATATAACCCCTATTTCTAAAAAGGAAAAAAAGGAAAACCTGGAGAACTACAGGTTGGTCAGTCTCACCTTGGGGCCAACAAGATCATGCTAAGGCACATAGGGACATAACTGGTGACAGCCACCATGGCTTCACCAAGGGCAAGTGGTACCTGACAAATTTCACGGCAGACTGTCACAGCTGTAGTGTTAGTGGATAAGGGAAAAGCAATTAATGACATCTACTTGGGCTTGTGCAAAGCATTTGACACTGTCTCGTTTGATGTTCTTGTGTCTACACCAGAGAGACATTGCTTAGCAAAAAGGATTAAACCCAGAAGATTTGGCGAGCAGGGAGTACTTTCACTCAAAGTGACCTTGCAGCTGGGAATGCTAAGAACAGCAGTGTGGGAAAAACTAGTAATTGCTAGGATGAGCTAAGCCTGAGAGATCCTGTGTCCCCACGTGCCTGTGTCCCCTCATCCTCCTGGTGGCATTGGCGAGGCAATTAAATAAATTTGTTGTTTGTACTGCAGCCGGGCCTTGGTGCTTGGCCTGGTTGCCTCTATGTGTCAATTCACACATTGGATTTGATGTGTGGATGAGGTGCTGCACGGCCACACTCAAAGAGCTGTGGTCAATGACTCAAGTTCCAAGAGGAGAGCAATTCCTCAGGGATTGGCGCTGGGTCCAGCACTGATATCTTCGCTGGTGACACTGACAGTGGGATCAGAGCACCCTCAGCAGGCTTGCTGATGACCAAAGCTGTGTGGTGTGGTGTGATGGACACACTGGAGGGGAGAGATGCCGTCCAGAGGGACCTGGATAGGCTTCAGGACTGGGTGTGTGTGAAACTCATGAAGGCTGCTTAGTCCTGAGGACAGGAAAGTTCTTCAGCAAGTTCCTCCTCTCCCTAAGTCAGCTTGGACTCGATCTGAAGCTCAGCTGATTCTGTGATCAATGGCAGAAAGGACAAGAGGCCCACCTGCAGCATCTACTACAGGTTTTATCCCAGAGTTTATAAGTCACTTTGCAGAAAGTGTAAAGCACTTTTAGATTCTGCTGGTGCCAGAGAATCACCATTAATGCCAGTTTTTAATAGATCCAGGGTTAATAGAATTGAGAAAATTCCAGTGTAAGGATGTTAGATATTTGCTAGTTTCCAATTCAAATATTATTCTGATGAGGTCAGGGCCTAATTGTATGAGGACCTACAGAATAATGATAAAAACATGCCCCCATTTCTTCAGAAAGAATGATAGCAGCAATTAGCATTTGCAATACACTCAGTGTCAAAGTATCCCTGGGCACTCTCCAAAGCCCATCTCTGCCCCAAGGTGGTTATTCAGCAATCCTGGAGGTCAGCAGCACCACTAAGGCATTCTGCACCTGCCCTTCCTCTTCCTCCTTCCCAGGCAGTGCTGGTAGAGCCAGGCAGATCACACAGAGTGCTCAGGGTGGGATATTGCAGCATTCATGGGGCAAGCAAATCCAACCAGCTCTGAAAGCTCCTGGCTGCTACCTTGTCACCCTGATCTTTTAAAAGTTTTAAAGTTCTTTTAAAAGTTTTCTATGCCTTATGATGTTTACATATTTCTACTGGAGTTTCTCACACACTGTTCATGTAAATAATGATTGTTTTGCATCCTTCTTGGTGGGAGGAGAGAAATTATGGACTGTTGGTTTGACCACTGTGGTTGGAGAGGTGGCAATTTCACCCTCCAATCCACTGTCACTTTTAGAATTCTATATATTGTGAGGTCAGAAATAAAACTTCTTTCCCTTCTTCTGCATCTTGAGTGAATGCTGAGTTATTTCGTGTCGTACTGTGACATCACCTGGCTTTCTCCAAGCCCCCTGCAGGACTGACTTCCTGCTCCCTGTCCCTTTGGCAGTACCCAAATAACCCCACTGGAGCAACTCCAGTCAGCCAGGGCTGCAGAATGCCCTAGAAATAATCAGCTTTGCACAGCTCATTGTGAGAAAAGATGAAATATGACAGATGGAGGAGAGAAAACCTGGCTTATCCATACTGATTTTGGTGGTTTGCTGACAATTCATGCCAATCCAAATCTTAGCCAAAACAGTTTTAAATAGTAGTGCAAAGTTAAAAGGAAAATGCAGTGTCTGGCCATACCAAGGGATTAGTTTTGTCAGGACAAAACCTCCTATAGCTGACTTAATAACTTGGCAAAAGCACTGTAAATAAAGGCAACACTGAACCTGCCAATTCCCAGCTTGTCGAGCTCCTCCACAACCATCAAACCACAAAAGTAATTACAGACAGCTAAAATGCAAAGAGCAGGAGGCCATTTCCTAAAAGGCACAGTTGCTGTGCCCCTAGAGGCTGGGTTTAATTCTACACCCTGAATTCATTTTCATTCATTTCCATCTGAAATTTGCTTGGCTTTCCCAAAATGTAAGTTTGAGATGCTTCCAATTTATCTGAGACTTCATCATGAAGGAACTTGCAGTACACACTTCAGTGACATGTTTAATTCCCATGACATTTGGCAGTAGTCGGCTTTCTATGAGGCAGGCTTCTAAACAGCCCAAAATAAAGATCTTGTTTTCAGCATCTTCATTTAGAGTTTTCAGTATCAGTGAGTATTGCTTTGTTACAAAAAATGTTATTTGCAGGGACATGTTGATAATCCTACATATCTGTTGGCTGCAGGGCCTGAAGATGCTCCTATGAACATCCAATCTTGTTTGCTGTATAAAATAATATGAATTTCACCACAAGTACTTGCATTCCTCAGAACATTTCTTGGTTTTTTTGAATAGAAGCACACACATTCAGCATGGAAACAAACTTGAGTCCAGCCACACAAATGTAAGAACAACAGAGGGAAACAAATGAAATGTTAGAGCCCTTTCACATTGCCCATGCAGTGCAAGAAGTGTTGAGCTCGAGGGAATGCTCTTGCTCTCAGAAGAGAACAAGAAGAGTTGATAATAACCTAAAAAATATCAAAAAATTGTCCCTGTGCTTCTCCACACCCTGAAAGGTGCTCACTGATAGGTATTCACACCATTTAACTTCAGACATTCTCAGTTTGATACCTCCATGTACAGTTACTGAAAGGAGAGGCAGGTTCCTAAAATGGATTCTCTGTATCACCCTCCAGAGGTCTCATTTTCCTTCAGGGTACCAGGCTCTTAAGAACTATTCTAAGAGCACCCTTTATTGTTTCATTTTCTGACTCTTGGGCAGAATATGTATTGTTCTTTCACAGTAGATAATTTATTCAGAGGCATTTTCCAAGTCAGAGGAGCTACTCCCAGCCCCAGCTGAGCTTCTTGGCAAATTTGCCCTGTGCAGAACAGCAAACACAGAGAGGACAAAGCAGAGGAGGGTTCAGCTGCACAAGTAAAGCACACTCTGGGGCTACACAAACTCCTCAGCCTCCCTAGAACAAAAGGAGTTTGAATTCAGGGGGAGGGAGACTTTTATAAATCTGGAAACAGATGTTTCCTCTGTGTACTGTACTTTCATCTACATTTTTCCCAAGGCCACAGAGGAGCTGAGACTGATGCTGATTTGGAGAAGTCCAGACCATTTCTGCCACTTGTTAACAGGAGCAGCGCTGAATTGGGAGCAGCCACAGCCATGCTGCTTCCACCTGCAGCCAGGAATGCCCACAGGACACACCAGCTGCAGATCCTCATGGACTGTCTGCAGAAATAACCAGGCTGCTCCCAGCAACCCCTGGGAATGCCACAGCCACAGCTCCAGACCTTCACACCTAACCTGCTTTGGGGCCAGACAACACCACAGATCACAACCAAGCTCAGCAAAGCCTTGATCCTTTGCCATTCCCTGCTTCAGTACACGAAGTAACCAAAGTTTCTACAAGACCCGTTCTTTCCAGACATTCTCAAGACACAAACAGAAATCAAAAATTTCCTGTTGCTGTTTAAGTCCTCCTGGTTAAATCCTGCTAGAGAATATCTGTACATTTCACTAAAAAGCCCCACTAAAGCAGAGTAGATTTATGTCAAATGAGCATATGACACTGTTTCTTCCCTTTATGCATCCTTACCACAGACACACCAAGGACCTGTTTGAAAAGCTTGTGCTTTGCAGAACAGTTATAAAGAGCATTACTAAAAAAAAAAGCAGTTTTCATTATTCACAAAAGCTCATATAAGTTATCAGGCCAATATTTCAGTCATTTAGTGTTATTTTCTGCCAGGAATATACAAATTAGTGTGACCTTTTACAACATCTACCCTTAAGATGCCTCCAAGCTATGATGGGATTGCAAAATCTGAAATCTGCTGAGGCATATGAAACATTTCCTATTAGAATGACCTGAAAAAACACAGGGTGTGCCTATGTATTCCCTAGAAATTCTCATTCAGTGGGTTTCAGGGTGTTTTTCCTGCTCTGCTGATTTGCAGACCCTTAGGATATCCCATTGGATCCCCCAATGTCAGCATAATAATAATAATAATATTCTTGCCTTTCTTAATTACTTTTCTCAGATCTCTTAGCAGTAGCTAATAGACCAACAGGGATCCGCAGAGAATAATCTGAAAATGATGAGTTAATAACTTCATAAGGACAGGCCCTTGAGTGATTGTCCTTCAAAGAAGGACACATTTTAATAACAGTGTATATATTATATAGAAGTTTCCTGTTCTTCTGTCTTGTGTAACAGAAATAACAACTGCAACCTCTGTTATCCTTTGACACTACATTTGTTTAAACTGTCACAAAACCTGCCCAGAGCCCCCTGGGGCAATCAGGGTCAGCAGAACAGTGAATGCCAGCTTCAGGAATTACACCCAGCTACAGTATGCAAAACAGACTTGAAGGTACTGCTTATTTTCATGTGGCTCCCTCCATGAGGAGGGTTACAATATGCTCCATGCAGAGCCAATTATTCACAGTTCAAGCAAGCAGGCATGGCGCTGAGGGAAACCTCATTTCAAAAGGAAAGTAATACAGATTTTAGTACTGGAAGTTTTAATGGTAATGCACACTAGAGAGAACTAGCACTTAGAAAAATGCACTAATGATACTGTCTCTTCAATAGAGACATCACAGCAATGATTTCTATCCTGGACTCTGAAGGTGAAATTTCCTGCTCAGGAGCTGGTGCATAAGTTTTTATGAGGCTCTCATTAACCTTAGCTTGAAAATTTCAGTGGCACACACAGTTTTGCTAGACACTGTGTAGAGGTAAATTTGAGGAACATGAATTCTATTAGAAAACAACAAACTTTGAAGCCAGCAATTGCACTCAGGAGTTTTTTTTTTTTTATCTGAACTCTCCTTAGATGACTCACAACTACTCTCAAGGCCCAAGGAACACTCACCTGGAATGCCACGTGAAGGATGCTGCAGACATACAGCTCTGGTTTGCAATATCAAGCCAAGGCAATAAATTTGGTCAACAGGCAAAATCCAGGGTGGCATTCTCTACAGCACTGGGACACTGACCTGTGAGAAAAGAGAGGGAGGGAAAAATTCAAAATCACTTAAGATTGTCAGAGAAACAGATTCTCAGATGTTAATCCTCAGCACCAGATGCCCAAGTCACAAGGCAACAGCCTGTTTGTAACTTTTCAACCTCAGCAAGCAGGAAAACAGTATCAGTCCTTTTAAGTCTTAGTCCTGCTTGTGAAAGATGAAATCTTTAAAAAAACTGGTCATTGTTGACCAAGCAAATACACATGTAATGTTGGCTATAAGCTGCATCTGAAATGTGTGTTTAAGTTTTACACAGAACAAATCCAAATGCCATCCATGCTCCAAAGGGTGTTGGAGAAGGTATTTAAAGATTTCTGTGAACAATTTGCAAAGGGAAAACATCCAAACCTGTTTCAAAATTTCTTTGCCTGAGGCAGCAGCTCTATCTCCACATTAAGTTTTCATACACAGAGCTAGAGAGCAGATGGCTACTGCAAGCAGACAGTTTTCAACAGGGGTGTTTCAGTCTCAGTCATGGGTTTATCTCAGAAGCCTGTGCCTTGTTAACAGAAACAACTTGAAGCCCAAAGATCAGGATTACTTAATCATTCACATAAAAATATGAAGAATAAATGTAGACACTATAGGAGTTCATTAAATGATGCTGTTAATTGGCAAGTCATCTGTCAACCTGACACCAGGCTTCCAATGGCTTCTCTGGCTATTAAGACACCTAAAAAAGACCCATTTTCAGAGTCCTTCTGTGAAAACCTGAGCCGCATTTGCTCTAGGATGCACATCACATCATGTCAGCTAAAATTAACATTTTTGTCTTTCAACTCTTTCAATTGTCTAAATTCTGACCTCCCAAGCATCATTTCTCTTTGCAGGTTTAACTTGATATGATGTAGATGGAAATAGCACAGAATGTTTCCAGGTGCCTGGCTCTGAAGGAACAGAAAAGATGTAATCATGGAGGTGGGAAAGGAGAGAAAAAGAACTGCTTTGTTGTAACACACTACTCCTTGTTCAAAAGGCTGTGTGACACCTCCAAGTTTTGACAACACAGCTGCATTTCTATCTACTTGTCATGAGAGCTCCCATCAGCTCAAACCTGGCATTATGCCTGACTGGCAATTCATTACTTACTGTAATGTAGGAACACTTCTTAAATCATAGCAGCTCCTCTTTACTGTTCTCTCTCCCCTCCACCCTGAGCACACCCAGGAGCTGGTGTGCCTAACTGGAGATGCCACCACTGAGCTCTGGGGCTGTGTTCCCCAGCTGGTGCAAAGGAACAGCCTCTTTATTCCAAACAGGGCCTGAGAGAGATGCTCAAAAATCACACTCTGAGGCTTTCTCTCTCCCCATCCACTACAGACATAGCCAAAATATGTAAAATGAGTAATGAAGGGGGAAATCATAAAGCAGGGCTCTGCTCAAGATTTAATGTGCTCATTTTAACTCAACAAGCTCAATCTTCCCTGTTTACAGCCTGACTTATCTCCTTTAACATTGAAACAATAGAGGGAGGACATTTCCACTGCTTTCCTTATGGTGAGCAGACAGGTGCATGCTGCTTGTTGGAAGAAAAAAAAATGAGCCTCCTAATAGGATAATATAGTTTGGATTATATTAGTTACAGAAAAATTGAGATGAGAAAGCTGCAAGGGCATAATCATCATGAAACACGGGGCTGATTACTGCAAAGTGCTGAGCTCCAGACAAAGTCATTGGGTGTGATACATGCATTATAATATGATCACTACTGTCTTTCCACAAATTATGGGCAAAAGGTAGATTTTCATACAGCTACACATCCAAATTTCCTTCATTAAGTATTTTATATATAAATTTTTAAAATATGCAGCTCATAATAGTGCCCATTTAAACCTCTATGAGTGCACAGAACAACAGCACAATTATTTATAATCCATATATAGAATGCAGAAATTGTATAGCACTCAATGAACATGCACTGCTGCACAGTCATACAGAAGAACAATATCAAAGAGACATTTCTTGAATGAAGATCAATCCTCTTGACCAATGCAATGGAAAGAAAATTAGGGCTAATGAGAAGATCAATCAAAGAAAATTCAAATACTTCCAGATATTACTCCAAATAGAGATCAGAGGAAAAGTGCTTTCACATCACTGGGATTTTCCAGCATGTCTGAGGGGCCTGAACCCTCCACAGGTTCCCAGGTCCTGCTCCCTGGGCAGAGAAAGCATCACACAGCACCAACTGCACCTACCAGTGGGCTGGGCAGCCTGAACTGTTGTCTTACAGTGAAAATAAAGGTACTGCAGTAAAGGAACAAGATAAAAACCTGGCAATCAAGAGCATTCTTGTAAAACTTTTGCACCTATGCCAAGGGAACATCTCTGCTGGTATCATTGCAGACAGGAGCTCAGAGCAAACAGGAGGAAGGGCAAAAGGCAGAGGCTCTAGCAGAGAGTCCATCAATGATACTTTAAGTGACTTGAACTGTGAGCCAAGAAATTAATAAATTATGAAATCAAAGTCTGCACTCATAAGTGACAGGGTGCTAATTTAATATTTATTTTTATGTTGGGGGAATTCATTGCCTACAGAAATGTTTATGTGCTCTCTAAAAAAAAAAGTTTACCTTTGTTCTTCTTCAATTGCTGTTATTGGCATTCCTATTGACAGGGAGAAATTCAGAACCACACAAAACTGCCCAAACCACAATGCAACACTTCAATGTGCCCATCAGCTAATGCTAATCAATAATTGAACACCGTGTAGGTACTCAGGAAATCCATTAATCTATATAGATTGTTCCTTCAGGATGAGTGCTTCAGGGGTCTTTACATAAGGAAAGGCATCCAAGGTCTAGGACACTGTCAAGAAACTCACAGGTCTACAGAAATACTAACTAGGCATTTAAGGAGAGACATCTGACAACTAGAATCCTCAATAACTTCAAAAAGAATACCATGGGAAACTCATTGAAGATGTCCACCACAGAAAATGCCTGCAAAGACATAAAAGAACTTAATTAGCTTTGAAAGTCAGTCAAAATTTATCCAAAATTGTGATCCCAAGGTTTAACCCTAGCCATTTCTTTCCTTTACACAGATGGCCCTTCTGTTTGACTGAGAAAAAAATTTGACAAAGAAGACAAATACATTAATGCTTTAACAGTTTTTAATGCTATTTTCTATTTTTCTCTATTACCAAATCAAAGGTGTGGGGTAACAAAATTGAGACAAACCCTACGAAAATCACAACTGAAATTAAAGAAAACAGGAAGTCTTCACTCTCTCTCTCTCTAGAGAGGCATTACTTCCTCTAGTCAAAATGCTTTGCTGTAAAGACCTGAAACTCCCATCCACTTTTGAAGCAAAACTCTAACCACACCCCGATAATAAGCAAAATATCAGAATGAGTTCAGTGCTGTGTTCAAATGAAAAGCACAGGGGAAAAGAACACCACTGACACCATTCAGGACAGACAGAAGTGCTGTGCAACATAATAGAAGTCCTTATATTTATTGAAAAACACATTTCTTTGCTGTAAGCCAATTGTCCTCTTTCTCAAAGACTCCTAATTTCACAAGTATAAGTTCCCCCCAGTGGCCCCAGTTGTTCATACAGATTTTCACACATACAGTTCTCTCTATTCTGTGAGAAGTTGGAGATAAAAACTCTTTTGAAATGTTTTCACTTTCAGAAGAGACTGACTGATGAGAGCATGAGGCTGGTAACACAGAGAATTAAAAAAACCTTGTTTGAGAGTCATGTCCATGTGTGACAGCAACCCAGCAGGGGTTTTATTAATGGCAACTTGCAGGTTACAGCTGAGCACCGACTGCTCCAGCGTGTGCCCACACATAGCAACTGAGAAGAGCCTTCCCTGCTCCATCAGCCAGTGCTGGCTCAGAATCAAGAGTTGCTTGCTCTGATGGATGGTTCACGCTTATTAAGATCGGCCCATCAGGTGGCCAACAGTACCTGGAGATCATCTGAGCAGCTACCCCAGGTAAAACATCTAATGTCATTAAAAAGAACAGGAGCAATTGAACTTCTCCTGCTTCCCTTGCATAAAGACTTTAAGAAAGCTTAATGAAAGCAGTTTCCCACTGTAGGCAAAGAGATGACACCAAATCATGACCTGGCTCATGGAGCTGCTGAGAACATGGCCATGAGGACAGAGCTTATTTTCCTTATTAGCAGGAGGCAAGTTGGAAAGGTGCATGCCTTAGCAGGGAATCATGTTTAGAATCCTTTCAGGACAGGCTCCATCAGAGCACTCACAATCGTCATTCTGAGCAAAAAGGAACCCAATTTATTATACAGTTCTGCAAACAAAAACTGCTGTGCTTTACCCTAAAAAATTAAAATAAACCACAATGTCTGCAGGACAAAGCTGAAGTGTATTGGCAAATCTTTTACCTTCCTTACAACTCCTGTTCAGCATTTTAAGATTTTTTTAAACTAGCTGCTTATCCCCAGCTTTATCCAAAGGAGACATGACATTTCATGGCACTTATTAATATTCTGATATGTCTAATTAGCAGGAGGTCTCTGGAATATACCTTTTATAATAGGAATGCTAGTGTGCATCTGCCCCTTGTTCCTCTTCTGCTCTGCAGTGTTTTCAGTAAGAGGCTATATCTGAATTTGATTTCCTGCTTCCATTGGTCTCCTTGGTACTCAGAGAGCCAAAGCCACCACTGAAATCTTGGCAGAGGCCAAGCTTTAATTCACCAGTAATGCAATTGGTTAGAATTACAGATAAACTGCTAAAGTGCAGTTTACATTTATGCCAGTTGTATAGGAGATCTTGTCATTGATTTATCTTTTGCCAAACAGTTTAGCACTCTGGAACAAAACACAGACTTTCTGAAAGCTGCTCTCATTCCATTCAGCAACACAGCACCTGTGAGTGAGAGCAAATGCTACTTCTACAGGCATTCTTCCTTACCATGAAAGGGAAAGGAACACAGATTATTGCTATGGTACAGAGAACTTTTACTATTCACTTTTCTTTCATTACTTGACTTCACAAAAGCAATCACTGATTTTTTTTTTTTTTTTTTAGTCAAAGCCATTGATGACAGGGGAATCACCCTTTATGGTACCATGAGGTGCTGCCTGCCACCCTCCAAAGGCATTGCTCCAAAATAAAACATGATTAGACTCTCTTGGGTGACCTTGTGAAAAACTAGGGATGTGTTTACTCTCTCTGCCTTCCAAATCAACCTTGCTAATTTAGAAATAAAGAAAAGATGTTTTTCCTAATTGCCAGCCCTGAAAACTCTTCGAGTTTTCTGAGCCTCCAATGTCTAGTAACAGTAAAGACAAGAAATAATTAATGATTCTCAATGAAGAGCACAGATAGTTAACGATCCTGGGAACTATCTGCAAGCAGGCTCCAGCTCACTCATCCACACCTGGGCTGAATCTGCAAGGCTGACAAATAAAAAAGCAATAAATGCATATTTTTTCAACAAAACATTAGGCCATAATTTACAACAGATTTTCAGAGCTGCTCTGCAAGAAAGTGCCTTATCTGCTCCTTAATTCCACACAACAGTTAGCCAAAGGTTTTCTCTGCCCTTTTGCAGAAATGACACCCATTATAGGACATATATGTTAGCATGGGCAGCAACCCAAGAACTCCCTGGGATGGGGGAGGCAGCAGCCCACTGGGGGCCAGAGGCCCCTGGGCACGAGCTCTGGCCCTTTTCCATGGGAAACAAAAGCCACCAGCCCAGTTCCCTGGTGCCAGGGTGCAGGAGGTGCTTGGCACTGCCAGGGCAATCCGAGTTGTTGGTCGCAGCAGGCTGGGTCTGGAGACATCCTGCGCCGTTCAGAATTTTAGGAGGCACAGTTGATTGGTTTTATTTTAATGCATTAACCCAAAGAGCTGGCTTCAGTCATGGCCAGTGGATTTAACTCTGTGTACTTGAGGAAAATCCAAAATTCTCCTCGAGAGCAAAGGACTAAACTGCCCTCCCAGCAGGCTCACCAAGGATTACCAGGAATCAGTGTTCATCCACCTGAGAAGCCAGAGCTACAGGAGCAGGGCACTGGGTCAGCAGTTAATCCCTACTGAGAGAGTAGAGGAAGTTGTCAAACCTGCTTTTCTGCCACTGAGGCTCCATGCTTTGGCCATCACAAAACTGACCCTAAGAGAACTTGGCTGAAACTGCCGAGCTGGAAGCACAGCATTGATGGGATTGCACTCCCAAGCCCTGTCAGCAATCACGAGCAGCACTTGCTGAACAACTTGCAGCACTTGAATCAGCACTTACTGAATGGTAGCAGCCACTGTCCAGAATAAAACACCCAAATTACAGCCATTTTCTATCTACACATCAAGAGTCACAGGACTACCTTTTCCATGACACCACTTACCTGCTTTAGGCCCATGCTGCTCCTAGCAGCCGGACACAAGCTTCCTTCATGGTTTAGAGAGGGAGACACTAGAAAAGTCTGCTGCTGAGTGGAAATTAAAACTGTAGTAGCCATTAAGCTGGGGAAAAGATGTTAACTCCAGGAGTTAATAGGGCAATGCTTATTCTGCCACCTTCCACACGAGACTCATTTAGGTGTTCCTGACAAGGTACATGTCTCTTGCTCACACACAAACTCTTCCACCTACCAAAACAGCCCCTGCCTGATCCCAAACTGGTGCTTGCCTCAGGAGCCTAAGGTGAATTTGGACACTGGTCTTCTTTAGCCCAGCCTTCTCAAGAGGGAACACACTCTACTTTTCCCTGTGGTGTATAGGTGGAAAAACTTCCAACAAATCTGCTCTTGTTTTTTGTGAATGTCCAAAATGAAAGGTCATGTGGAATGTATCATATGGATCAAAACAAGATTTGCCAGCTCTATTTTCTCATTTTGGTATCTAGAACAAAGTCCACACAAACCTTGTGTGCCTGTTTTAATGTAACTCCCAATCTGAACGATTGTGACAAGCAATATGAACTAAATATAACAACAATACTGGTTACTTTCACATGGCATCCCTTTAAGCCCAGGTGCAAGCCAGAAGCAGATGTGGACACTAATATTCTCTTTATTTTCAGGCAAGCAGGCCTACCTGCCCAACTTTATTCCCCACCCTTGGGAGGTATTCCTGCTGCCTTGGATTTACAATGCCAAGAGGTAACTTCTGTGAAGAGACTAACGTCCCTGCAGATAAAGGAAAGAAAGGAGTACTCCTGGAGGGTACTTCAGAGCAGGACCTGTAACCAGGCCCTCAGAGTGTCACTTCTCATAAAGCTCTTTTATCCCCACTGAGGAACCAGGGAGAGGAGAAAGGCTGGCTTCTTAAATTATGTCCCATAAATCAAGCTACTTCAGCATCTTCTTATGGAACATTTTGGGGTTTGAAGCTTTTCCTGATTTTTTTACACTTCAATTCAATCAAACCCAGTCTATTTGCATAAAAAGCCCATTTGAAAATAACTAGCTAGAAGAGCCAAATTGCCAGCCCAGGAGGTGAAGCATTTTTTATGAGCAGTATGGCATTCTCATGAGCAGAAGGGTACACTTTCTGTACCCTTCACAATGCCTGGCACATAAAGACCACCAAAAGGTGGGAAGGATTCATTTCAACACTCTTTAATATGGTACAATCTTTACCAAAAATGCTAAATAGCTTTAAAGGTCTATCAGCTTGTACTGTCCTTTATTAGGAACACGTAAAAAAACACTTTTACTCATTTCCCATTGATTTTCAACTCAATTACCTTTACAGAGACTACAAGATATGTAATGTGTAATGCAACTTCCAACTATTTCCACCCTGAGATGTATCAGAAAAATGGGAAATTTAATGGCAGAAACTGAAACTTCTTGTGACTCATGGTAGGTTTATGAGTTGTCAGATTGAAGAATAAATGCAGTAACTTAATGGGAAAATATAACACCCATTGTGTACATGTCATAGCTCAGGTGCAGTTTCATGGCTGAGCAAAAACAAATATATGCATAGCTTTAAGTAATACCACAGGAATCCACAACACCTTAAAAGTAAGCAGTAATGATGAACAAAATTGTTATTCCTCACTCTGAAGCAATACTTATAAAACAATATCCTAACTGAGGCAAAAGAAGAATTTCCTTGTGACTTTCTCACTGTTGAAATTATTTGCTTCAACTCTGAACGATTAGTTTCAATGTGTGTGCATGTATCTCCATGAAAGAAAACAAAAAATACCTTGTCTTCATTCTGGGACCCGTTTGCTCACATGTTGAAAACACCAGAGTTCCTGGAAAGGGAAGCATGGATTATGAGACATGACTGGCCACAAAATGAGTGGTGAAAGTATTTTACAATTATCTTTCTCAAGTACATTCATAATTCTGATTCTAAGTCACCTTAAAGTCCATTGACTGACACCTTTGGCCTCTTCTCATCTATCAGCTCTTCTGGCCAACAGCTGTTTTGTTTGTCAGCACAAGCTCCTGTTCAGCTGTGGTTTGCAGCAGCCACTGCCTTTCCCACAGCCAAGCAGAGCACCAAGCATCTCCTGCTTTGCTGGGAGAGAATTACTGCACGAAGTACTGGGGAGATGGTGTGTGGATATCTTGTTTCAATAGTGGCTGAGGGAAGAGCCCCATGATGGATGAAGTGCTCAGTGGACTAGCTTCCCTAATAACTCACTAAACCCAAACAGCTCATGAATTTCTCTTTCCTCACGGGGCTCAGAAAACCACACAGGATTCTGTCTTTCAGTTGCTTAGAGAATGAACCACTATAAGGGTGGATAAAGGGTGGAAAGTTTGCCTTTCTCTCAGGTGTTTTCTGATAATAGGAAGTGTAGAGAGCACCCAGGATCACAGAAAGGTTTCTGGTCTCCTCATACAAGGTGATTGCAGCCAGCATTTTGCACACACTGAACAGGCCATTCACACAGGGCTGAGGCTGGGTGAGAAGATGAATGAAAGAGCCTTCTCCTGTCTGCTGCCCAGGCACAGCTGAGCCAGGCCTGTGGCAGTGTCCACTTGGACAGCAACAGCACGTGCTGCCACACAGCTTAATCACAGCATGTTCTGAACCCTTGCTGCTGTCCCCATCTGTCCAGGCACCCAAAACTCCTCCTTGAACAAAAAGGGACACCTGCCTGATAACTTGCTTAGGATTTTGACTTCCTAAGAATCACCCATACTGCAAACAAAAATAGAGACGCAGGACAACCACCTTAAAGATCCTCACATGTGCAAGACCTGTTGTTCTACTCCCACCACAGCAACACATATCTTGAGGTCTTCCCCCTCTCCCTTTTATCATATTTTAAAATGTAGCAAATCTGTTAATTAGTGTCAAAGAAACAATGCAAACTAGCTGAAAGCAGCTTTTCTGCCACTGATCACTGACAAGCTAATAGGCCTGACATTTCCTTCAGCACACTACTCCTTTGATTAATGCAGCTGCACAATTACCTTTTTTTGAAAATTTGTGTGATACTCTCCTATGACAGGAATTGATTTACAAATATAAGACAAAGATGAGGAAGAGGTGGACTTTCAATGTGGGGAAAAAAAGTTATAATGAGGTTCACAGTTACAGTCAGGGAGGCTGTTATACTGAATCTTGGGCACTTTATTACTGACTTAGGTAATAGCAAGGATCTCTTAAAGGCAGAGAGGGGTCAGCAGCACTTTTCAGTGATGGGTACCTGTTGCTAAAAATTCTTGGAGGAGAATTCTCTTGTGTGAGACTGCCAACACTTTTTCACAAAAATAAAACCTTTCTTTGGTATTTCAACCTAAATTATTGAAAATAAGAAGCTATTTTTTCTTTATCTTGTTCTTTGCCGAGTCAAGCTGCCTCCAGATGTCTATCCCAAAGCTCAATGGCTGCTCCAGCATTTTTGAACAAAACAGATTATCTCCTCAGGCTTACATACATGAAATGCAACAGTCTGAACTTTCTATTTCCTAGTCTGACTGAATTTGCCATGTGAAACACTCAACCGGAGAGGTGCAGTCTAGATTTTTATTTTCAGCTTTTCCTTGACAAAACGCCACCACCGTCTCTGCTTGCAAACATGATCCCTGCCCAAGATCATCAGTGGAGTTGGGGGACTGAAAAGCGGAACATTTGGCTGGTTGGTGCTTCCAAAGTTTTCTACAAGAGCCATGGTATAATCAATACCCTCTGATGACTCTGCCTGGGGTTCTTGAGGAAAATGTCATATGTGACCTTACAGTATGTTTGTGCCCATCTATCCTTCTGTTCTCACACCTCCTTTCCTCCAAAACCTTCCATTACCGTATTAGAAATATAAACACATTCAAAAAAGGCAGCCACATAGAAGAGAGATTTCTTGGCTGTAAATTTTTTAGCTGATTTTTTTTTTTGTCTTCCCTACATAGTAAAGAAATGAAAGCTGTAAATCCACTCCTTGATGCACATAAAATCCAATCCCCACCAAGGATCAACCATGGAATCATATTTGGAAAGACTGAAACCCTTGAGCAGACCCACTGTTGGCTGAGCAGTCTGAGGAAGGCTGTGCTGTGACCAAGGGGGGATGACAAAGCAGCATTCCACATCTACAGACAGGGATATTCCCTTGACAGAGACAGATTCAAATCTCTTTCCGCTACAGTTCCAAAAGTGAAACCTCACAGGTCTCCCCTGTCCACACCAGATGTCCTTGCCACCAGGCTTCTAGCTGCTCCTTGCTACGGCATGTGACATTTTCCTCAGCTTCTGGAGATGCAGAGTTTCCTGGACACTAATGAATTTCCATTAAAGGTTTCAGTTTCAGTGAATCAGCTTTTCCTAATGAAAAATGACACTGACAGAAATTTCTCTGCCAGCTGTCTCACATTGGATAACCTTCAGAAACTCAATTCACCTCTGTGTTTCTCCATCTTGAAACAGGGCAATAACACCAACCTCTTTTTTTATAACCTTCTCTGAGATGTATGGACAAAAGCACTGTGTAAGAGCAAAGTGTCATTATTATTTACTAATCTAAGCATCACTGAGACAATAAGGGAAAAGCAAAACACTATGAAACTCACTGAGGTAACAAAATAAAACCATTCCTCTGGCATCACTTCTTAAATATTGCATCTCAGGCTTTATCTTTTTTTTTCTTTTGGTAGCTGTCTAAAGGGTCGATATAATTCTTCAATATCAAAACTGAACAAAAATTTTCTCATGTCTTAAAGCAAGTAGGCAAAGCAAACAGGAAAAAAATCTATAAGCATACAAACAGCCTCTGATGGTTTTGTCTCAAAGCAAGATTTTTTGTTGCTAGCATTTTCTTGAGCACACAAAGAATCAGTCCTGAAAAACATCTCCATATTGCAAGAGCCATATCCAGAATTTTACACTTCAGGGATAAAACTCTTTGATATCTCAGAATACAACTTAAATTCCAGTAATAAAAGCAGATTAAACACTCCGTATCCTTCCACTCATATCATCAGCAAAAAATCCACACAGAACAATGTTTTATAGAATAAATCTCCATATCAACAAAGCATCTATATATTTAAATGCCATTCAGCAGAGATTACCACCCAAAGCTGTTTCTCACCACATTTCAGTGAGATTATAAAATATTCATACAAGACACAAATGTTCAAGACATGCAAAAATTCACTCTCTTCTGCAGGGAGCCTTGGAAGTACAAAAATGTAACTCAGATTGGTAGAGGACACTTCATCAACATCAGCTCAAGCTCAACTCCCATCCTGGACAATCTGGCTACAGGAACAAACTGGGACCTCTGGAAGAAACGCAGTAGGAGAAGTCATGAGAGTGGGGTGATTTCAAAACAGATTAACCAGCTCAGACTGATGTCGAGTACAGACAAGCCCATTAGCTTGAGATACCCAAGAAAGCACAAAAACACCATGAAATCTCCAGAGAAAAGGCCTCCTTTAGTTATTACAACCTAGACTTCCTCTGGAACGGGGCAGGCACACCACCTTACATCAGTACTTCATGTCCTATTTCCTTGCTCTTTCATAGTAATCAGGACTTTAGCATATGAACTCTTTTTCATTCTAAAACATCTGCACATAGATGCCAAAAAAGCCCCAAAAGTCCCTGCAAAAAAGAATGGGTAGCTACATATATCACAAAACATTCTGTAAGGGGAAAGTTCCAGCCTACTGTCAATATAAACATAGAAAGCAAGCAAAAATCAGTTTGTATTCACTGACATTGCTGCAGCAGGTTTTGTCCTGATCTTCTTCCTCCCCATAGTTCACTGTCTTTCAATTATTCAGGTACCAAAGTATAAAAAACCCTTCTATAACCAAGGAAAATACAAAAAAAATTATGTCTTCTTGGCTACCTACATCTTCTTTTCCTACCTCTTCCATTTCCAGAGTATTTTTCAATCAAGAGGCAATATAGCATGACCATAAAAAATATTACAGGCTCTTAAAAGTCCCTCTTGGCTTTGGAAAGAGACTTTAAAATGTTAAGTAATTTCTGTCAGCTTTCAAGTCATTAAAAACCTCTGGAAAAGATTCAAACTCTGTGCCTGGGAGAGAGAATTATTTCTGTAATTGAAAGAAGAATAGCAAAACACAGCTTCTTTAATAGACATGGACTCTTGGGAGATTAAACAATCAGCTATCTTGTCAACTCAAAATGTACACTTGGGCTGCTTTTTTCTGCATTTATTGGTTTCAAGGTGAAAACTTATTATTTCATAAAATACAATGAGCGCATTTTGCATAGGAAGTTCCAGATCCCTAAAGAAAAAAAAAATAGTGTAGAAGTGGTGAGTCTTCATACAGAGATTAATCCATAGAGAGGGGAGATGGACCTGCCAGCCCATAATGAGTTTCATACTGCCTACAAACTGAATGCATCTACTTGTGAGGTGCTGTGGGCTATTTCACAGGCCCACAGAGCCATTCATTTAAAGTGACTTTTTTTATCTATCTGGCATGGTTAGGTGGCTGCTGTGCAAAAAGCCAAGCAAGGAAAGAAAGGTGTCTAAATGCAGTGACCCTCCCAGCAGCAGACATCGAGCACAGAGACAAAATGGGAGAGTGATGAGCAGCATTACTGGGGCATCTCTCAGGTATTTCAATGCCTTCAGGTACTTTGCTGAATTTATTTGTCAGAAAAATCCCTTGGTTTCCATTTCTCAAGCCCAACTCTGCTTCTCTCCAGAGGGTCAGTCTGTTTCATCACTTCCATTCCTGCCTGGGCAGGCAGCTACATAAATGATGAATGAAAAACTGAACTTTTACAATGTTCAGCGAAAACTCACGGTCAATTCTAGTCATTTTAGGCTTGGGGAGGTTATTTGCTTCCTTATTTTGCTGGGATTTTGTTGTGATGTTTGATTTGGGTTTTTGTTGGGGTTTTTTTGGGCTGTGGTTTTTTGTAGTTTGGTTTAAAATCTTGTTTAAGTTGGTTTATATGGCCCTAAACAAATCACAAACCTTAATTTGTCTTTTTTAGATGTCTCTCTTGTAAATGTTCTTTCTTTGGTAACTTACTGCAGTCTCTGTCTCCAATCAGGTTTGCAGTCTGGGGTTTGCATGTATAAACATTTTCCCTTGGCATTAACTGGAGCCATATTTGCAGAATCAAAGATTAAATGCAACCATTAATGACTTGCCTGTTTTTGCTGGTTTTGCTCATTCACTGTTCATTGTCTGCAAGGCTGCTCTTGCATGATAGTGCTGATTCAGGGGATCAAAGCATTGCACCTTTATATATATATATATATGTGTGTGTATATAAAATTAAATTCAAGGTTTGTCTAGTGGTATTGCTCCACAGAGCTTTTAATCCTGCAGTAAATCCCTGCAAGACAGACACACAAATATTAGGAAGGTTTATAGGGTACAAGTGTTCCTGTAAAACCAAATCCACTGGGCTGGGAGGTTTGGTGTCTGTTCTTCATTAACCAGCAAATACAGGAAGAGATCAGTTAGTGCAGAGAGACAAGCACAGCAGAAGTAGTTAAAGCAAAGTACCTCCTGCAGGACACTGCACAATGTTCTAGCAGAACTTCAGAAGGGCTCAGAATTCCTGTTTTACCCTACCTTTTGATATAAAATACCATCACAAGGCCCAAATCCCTATCCAAACAAGAGTCTTGGACACAGCTAGCACAGCCACTGCCACTCTGCCCATGTGGCTGATGAAGGACACTCACTCCATGCTGCTTCTCCTTTAAATCCTTAGACGATCAAGGCTACAACAACCATCAACTACATTTTACCAAGCCTAATGACAGATTATTCAGATTCTCACATTGGCAAGCGTCATCCCCAAAAAGACTGAATCAGTAGCTTAATCCTTTACCTTGTCCTAGGGCTTTATAGCATAACTGACTCACAGCATGGTGCTTGCAGAGCTGTTTCAGAATATTCAGGTCTCCTGAGTGTATTTGAGCTGTTATGTTACTGCTGCATGACTAATTCTCAGGATATTAACCTTCTTGCAAAGATCCATGCTCAGCTGTACTGCTCCAGTTGTCTTCCCCCCACCTAACAGTGATGGGCAGTGAGAGTCAAACCTCTGATGAGAATTGTAAGAAGGAAAAAAAAAAAGAAGAAATAATCCTTACCAACATCTCTAAGCACCAGTGATGGTTAGAGCAGCATTTTTTCTTTGAGAAGAGCAGCCACAACATTGAGAGCACTGAGTGAGTAGTGATGCATTTTGAGATGCTCCCAATTACAAAGAATTGGTTGTAAGGCTGCTTTCAAAAGAAAATAAGGGGTCTAAAATGGAAAAGGTTATTTGAGAAGAGGGAAAGTAATAATAGAAAACCAAACAGAATCTAATGAGATCTAAAATTAGAAATTAGAAGATGAAGTAGCAATATAACACCTAAACTATTAGCAAATAATCTAAAGAGGATGGAAAAGAGGAATATAGCAAAGGAAAATTGGCAAAGAGATGGGCAATTCAGAGTTAGTAAATTATGCAAAAAAGCTTAATTTTTGTCATCAGTTCGTGATAATAAAATGGAGGTGAGCTAGAATGTAAAAATTAAGGTAAATACACATGCAAAACACTGACTGTCTGACAAAACAGATGCCAGGTTACAAACACATGCAAGAGCAATCTAACTCTTGCTCACCAAGCACATGACCTACCCTATCTCTGCGCTGCACCAACACATCACATTTTGATTCTGCCCCAGGTAGAAACCCAATACAAACAAAAGCTTTATCAGGAACACTTCTTGAAATTCGTGCTGCAGTAAGTTACCTTGGTGAGCTCCTGGTGGGTTTTACCTTCTTCACCAAGACACACATGGTGCACAGTGACAGGACCTGCACCTGCACTTCAGCCCCTGCCTGCTCCACGATGGATGTGCCTCCACTGCTGCTCCCCACAGTGACTGCCAAGCCCTGACCCCAGAGCAGGGTCACTTCCACTGACAAGTAGGACCTGCAGTTTCTTGCATGCCTTTCTTTTTCCCAGGGCTCCAGCCTCCATCTTTCCAGGCACAAATGGCCTGGCTCCATCTTCTTGATATCCTGCCTGCACACCTTTATGAGGTCCCCCTGAGCCATCTCTTCTCAGGATTTACCTGGAGTTACTATTGCTTACAGCTCAAGCCAATTTTCTGAGCGCTGAGTATTAGCTCTGACAAGAAAGGTTTAATATTTTCAGTGCTTTTCTGCACGAGCTGAATTTTCCATGCAAGCCCAAGCCCTTTTCTTCAGTTTCATCATTAGAGACCATATACACTGTAGTAGAGCTGATAAGAACAGGTAGCATTATTTAGGATCCAGTTGCAAGTCTCTCCAGTCCTTACCGCAGGCTTTTTGACCTTTTGGATCTCTTACTGTCCAGGTGAAAGCCCTAATCACTGCTACAAACTGAACCACACACCACAAACCCCCTCAAAGGAGCATGAAACCCGAGAGAGTCTTACAGAAGCTCTCCCCTGACCCAGTCTCACCAGCATCACCAAAGATCCTGTCTAACAGCTAATCAACATCAGTTACCATAACTACACTGTATGAATTAGCTCGTGAAGGGAAAAGAATCCCCAGCTGTAAGTTACATTAAAGCACAATAAATCCCCTATCAAAGTCATTATCTGAATCACTGATGCAGTCAAGTGCAAGAGGCATCTGATCTGTAAAAGGGATTTGTTTATCAAGCAGAATTTCAAGTCTTTAAGAAAATAGCATCAGCAGCCTCACAATTTAAATCTCAACACAGAACTATCTCAGCTATCAAGTAAACATTTTGCCAACAATTAGTTAAATTTGAAGAGGCAGGAATACTGAATACAGAGAACCCTATTTTCCTGCCCTTTAATAGCACAAAGGGTTTTCAAAGATATTTTTTCATTGCACTACATTCAATCAAGTCATTTAATAGTTTAGTTTGACAGGGCCCACGAATATACAGCTCCCATTCTCTCCCTCACCAGTCCAAGCAGCACCAAATTTCACTGCAGAGCTTTCTGAGGCGCTGAGATTCACAGAGGAAAATGTGCTCAGCTTAAAAAGATAAATGCTTGTCAAAAGCAACTGCATTTCCTGCCCATTGTTCCCTCCCCTATTCATTAAATGTATTGCTCTTCTTTTATCAAAATAGAAATTCTGTCACAGCAAACATAGTCCTAAAGTCTACAGTTACCAGATGTGAAAATGTCAATATATTAAACGTGTGTGTGTGTGTACACAATGCAGAAATTCCAGCCAAGCCACCAGGCTTTGTGTTTCTTTACTCAGACTTTCTCTGTAAAAAATGTGCTCTAGAAAACTGAAGTGTAAATAAGAATGTGAGCTACCAACACCCTGAGTGATTTCCAATAAATAGGGAAAATGAGAGGTTCTCTCTTTGCACTCAGCAAATTAACCAAATAAGAAGAAATCTGTTGTGATCCTGATAGAGCAGGTGTGAATGCAGGGAGATTTCTTTACAGGTTTTGCATCATAAAATGGTTAAAAAACAAACAAAGCAAAAAATGTTGCAGGTTTAGGAGTTTGATTAAAATGTAATGGAAAGCATCTTTTTAAAATACCTTATTATTTTTCAATTAGGATCTCCTAAATCAGTATACTTCTACGCTGAAGACAGATGGATTTTCCAGGAAGCTCTGCTGTCTTTCAGGTACTTGCTTATTTACAAGTATCTGAAATACTGTATCCATCCCCATGGACCCAATCATGGAATTCTCTCCATTATCTCAAGTTAATCTGGGCTTGAAACTTAACCAGTGTCAGATGTAATTCTGTGTAGAGCACAGGATTCTCTGCCTGCCTCAAAACCCCGAAGAGGAGCATTTCAGCATTTGTTTTTCATGCTCTCCAATTCAGGAATGCTCACTAATACACTCACTTGGAAAATTTCAAAACCATTTTTAGCTTTGGATTGAAACATCCCAATCTTATTTTTTTCAATTGAAAAATAACATTTGAAAGGTATTTGTTCAAGTGGCTCCCTTTTCTCAGGGAACTGAAATTATCTGTGTGGCAAACAAAGAGGGTGGGTTGATTTTAGCAGAGTTAGGTGGAGGCCTGTGATTTGGTCAGGTTCAGGCAAGACAGCAAAGTCTGCACTTAGAAGAGAATTGTCTCCAGCAGCACATATGGCATCTCAATCTTCCAAGTTATTACTTGACCTCCACATTTTTCAAAGTGAGTTTAAAATAAAGTATTCTTATTGATGTAATCCATGAGACAACCCTCTGAGAAATCCAATATGCTATTGAAAGATTACTATTATTGAAGATCCCGGAAGTTCAACTAGACACTTTTCAAAAGTGAATCGTGAAATTTCTCATCTTGACCTTTTATTATGTTAAGTGCCCATTGATTGAGACTATGATGTGCATCAAGCACAAAGGGTTAATTGGTGTGCATCACTTTTGCTCAAAATAATTCCAGTAGAAAAGGCAGCTGTAACAGCTTATTGTGTACTTACTTTCAGGGAGTCTGAGCACATTTTCTGTGGAAACCATGGCAATTTGAATGTTCCTAGCAAACAAAGAAATAATTACCCTTGCAGTCATTGAAATCAACTATGTGCACATGAAGGGAAAAGAAAACAACCTAGGAAAAAAGTGTCCATTTCAGCCTCCTTAGACTGCAACAAATTACCCAAACTTAAGGTGTAATCAGCTTCAGCAACAAAACTTGACAACCTTTTCTCTCACTCCTTTTTATCATTCTATTAACTCATTGCTGAAATACAGCTAAAAAATTGCGTAAAAATAAGGCCTTTTAAGTATATACAGACATTTTAAAAGCTGCCTCTCTGGTGTGTTCTGGGAGTCAGACAGGTAAAGGAAAACCCAAAAGGAAGCTAGAAAAATGGAGAAAATGGAAGAAAACTGAAAGAGGAAAATCTTCAGAAAAAAAGCCCCTTCACACATAAAACTGGTGGTTGCTGGGTAGCTTGGAAAGCATTCCTGCTTGTTCACAGAAACAAGAAATCCCCCTGAAAATAGGATCAATTCTAATGAAATTCATAAATCTCACGGAGCAGCTCGGAGAAGGCAGGGACAGGCTGTCCCTGTGGTAGGACAAATGTTTGCAGAGTCTGGAAAGCAAAGATAATAACAATAGCAATAAATTATAGCCATTCCCAGCCTTTCTTGAGCTTATTCCTTTGCTCTGCAAGCTTAGAAATACCAAATACAAATGTTTACCTCTTCATTATTTCATTTGCAGGGATTCCTCCAGCCAGATCACAGAATATAAACTGAGAGCTAGAGAACAGCTGTCTCACAGAAATGCCAACAAGCACAGGGAATTTGGGAAGTACCACTGAAATCTAATGGAAAACCAGGCTTCTCCTACCACTACAAAACCTCTGTTCAGCCAGTGCCTCTCTCTGAAGAGACTTTTGCCCAGCTGACTCAGAATACCTTCTTGGCTGAGGATGAAGAGGAACCATCCTGCCTTGTTAGCAAAAACTCCCTGATTAATGCTGACACACCACAAGAAATTGCTGCTTGGTCCCCAGAGGATCAGGTGGCAGCGAGGGGCAAACACACCTTGCTCATACCCAAGGTCACTGGCCAAGAGGGCTGGTACCTCTGGAGCTCAAATTCAACATGTACACAAGGCTTGATGCACAGGGGAAAAAGGCTTGAAGAAATGATCAGGAGGAATGGAAAGAATTTATTTTCTTGGGAGAAGCAGTTGTGTGCAAATGATCTCCTTTGTACAATTAAACTCTTTTTTCTTAGCCTGCCAAGAAATGTAAAAGGATGGACAGCCTAACAAAATGGTTAGCAGAGGGAATGGGAAATAATACAGTTTATTGTATTTCAGATTAGCTATGCTTTCACAAAAAGACTGCTCCAGCAGACTGAACAAAACACCATTCCCTTGTGGGTTAGATAGGAGAAATTACCTTTTCAGGTTTTAATTCTAAGCTTAAATTTATGAAACATTAATCCATGATCCATTGAAGATAGCATTTTCCAGTGTAGCCAGCAAAGCAGGAATGCTCACGAGCTTTCAGAAGTGTATATTTTAAAAGAGAAAAATCATTGGACTCAGCCTTTTCCATTGTTCCCACAGTTCTCTGTTTGGCAACACATCATAAAGGAATTGGCGTAAGAAGCTGTACAATCTGTTCTCCTTAAACAAGCCAAAGATTTTTTTTTTCCTTCATCTTTGATATATAGGGACTTTTCACAAAGGAAAGGGACAAAGGAGAAGACAGGGATCTTTTGTTTCTTTTCCTCTTTTCTTTCTTCATATACATCCAGATATAAGCATTGAACAGACCAAACACCCCTCATGTCCAGCAGCCAGCCCAGCCTGTCTGAAAGTGGGATATGGCACACTACATGTTCAGGACAAATGTAGTGTTATTTCCCCCAAGCACCCCTTTAATCTCCAGAAAACTGCAGTTAGGAGAGTTCTGGAGCCAGAAACAATGTCTTGATAGTTCCAAATCTTCAGAGGAATTGTCAGCTTTTAGCATGGGGAACATTCTGCAAGCCATGTAACCTAATATTGCTTTTTATCAATACTGAACTGACCACCTGCTGATTTCATTTGCTATCTCTTAATTTTTCTATTGGAGGAGGAGAAAATAAGAACAAACTCTTCCCTCTTTTTGCCTCTGTTATATTCCCTCTCAGAAACACCTTTTCTACCCTAAAGGCTCTTCCTCTGTATTATTGACTGTGCTGAGGTTTCAGGTCCTTCTTTACACCTTCCTAACTTTTCCAACTACACCCAGAAGCCTATTAAGCAGAGAGAACCAGGAGTATGCATAAGATTCTGGATGGGTTTGATTTGTTCTAGTCTTTTCACAATATATCTAACACATTATATATATATTTTTAGGAGAGTAATGAGAATTGAGAAAATATTTTCACCGCACCATCCATCAGGGTGCTAAAATCTGATTCCTAACTGAAATAAACAGCTCAGAATCCATTTTTTTAATATGTACAGATAGGATTATTTTTCTCTTATGTTCATCACTTTGCATTTACCTACACAAAGTTACATCTGCCATTTCTTTCACTCAATGACTTCAGCTCAAATAATTTCTCTGCATTTCTTTCAGGTTGCCCTTGGTCATTAATATTCTGACATTCATAGGACTGTCAACAAACCATCTCTAGTCTATTCAATCCACTTTCAGAATTATTTTGATCATGATTATCTTGAAGATCATATGTTAATCAGCACTGACTCAAATACAAGCTTCTCTCTAATAACAACATTCTCCACTTGAAAACTGATCATCCATTTCTATGTTCTTTCCAATTTTTTATCCATGCCATGACAAGGACACACAACTTATGGCAAATCAGTGGGCATCTTCATTCTTGAACCTGCTTTAGTGAAGATAAACCTTCAATATCAAGGTAACCTGCATTATTGGGAATGCCCATATCCATTTGTTTTCCAGCTACTAGAAAAAATTAAAACTGACAAATCTGAGAGGCTTAACTGCCCTTATCAGAAAGCATGCTATTTCTGCCTCCTATTGAGCCCATTTCTGCACTGTGATCTCCTTTAGAGCCTTGTCCATGGTTCTGGTCACAGGGTCAATGGTTGATGTGCACTGACAGAGGTTCAGTTTGCACCTGAAACCCCAGCTAAAGAGCCACAAAACCAGGAAACAGAAAACAGTGCAAGCACTTAAAGGGAAAAAAATCAATCAGGAATTACAGTCTTCTATACACCCTAGTAGGAAAAAAAAAAAGTAAATCATTAATGTTTTCTTTACTCTATAGCTTTAACCCAGCTCCAGTTTTGTGTACTAGACATTCCTTGGCCATGACAAATCTTTGATCTTTAGTAATAGACCAAGACAGAATAGCAGAATGTTAAAGGACCCAGTTGCCTTCCCTGTAGTAGTGGTGATGACATTTGCCCCTGTCTCCACAGAAATGGAGACAATAACAATAGTACTTGCAAGTAGTATCACACTCATACACTGTAGGTTCTATTTGCAAAATATCTGACAATGAATATCATTCTGGTCGATTTCTCAGGAACAAGAGATTGAAAAGCTTTACTCCTTCTAGACTGGTACTTTAATGTTAAAATGATGCATTTATCTGGAAATGTATGTTTATCGTACACATCTAGAAACTCTCTCTGTATTTTTATGACTTGATTAAGCAGCCTCAGTTTGCTAGTACTTGATTATCAGACTTTGATGAAACACCTTTTAAATAATGTTGAAAGATGCTATTTTTCTCCTAACTACTGTAGTAGAATGGAACTGGATTTGTGTAATTAGTTAATTTTATTTATTTTGCCATTAGTTTAAGAACGATGCACATTACCTCTCCCAAGCAGTACAACTCCAGTTAAAGATTAAATAAAATGAGAAGCATCCACTTCAAGATGCAACAGAAAAAGCAGAGAACAGATTGTCTGTGTCCCCATTTAATTATTGGTAAGACTTTAAAATCAATACCTAACTCAGAATATTCATGTGAGCATATCAAATTTCAGAGAATTAGATAGTCCCAGACAAGAGATATGTGGTTTGGTTTTTCTGGGGTGCAGTAGCAGTCAGAGAAGGAAAGCTTTGAAAAATTATTATTCTTTTCCCAAAATACGAGAGAGAACATCTGAAGTCTCCCTTTTATTTCCAATTCTGAATGTGATGTTTAAAATGAATGAGTCATTTTAATACCACCAGCTGAAAGATCCATATAAGCTATTTCAGAAGAGCCTTTGTGAAATAGATACTGGAGAGCAAGTGGGCCACTGACAGTGGTTGTATCTTGATGGCTTTTAGTTGAGGCTGAGCTTTCTGCAGAACTTAGCAGGCTGGGCCAATCACCCTATCCAGTGATCACCCCATCTTTGAGCTGCTGGCCTGACAGAGCTGCACTTGTCTTCTCTGTGCTGGACAGGAATGCCTTTGGCAATAGCACAACACACATTTGCTAAACAAACTTGTCTGAGCTACAGCCATTAGTAAAAGTGTCTCTAGCTTAGTTTACCTGGCTTTGGAAGTGAATCGACACCAACTGAATTAAATTTCAGTTAATTAAGTTTGCACGCATCAGCAGAAGGATTAGTGTGAAGTAACTACTCCACCCCAAAACACAATTCAGATTATTCCCTTTTGCTTGTGTCCTCACCACACAAATAAGCTATTTCTAAATCAAACACCCAAACCCCACTCAGCTGAACCTGGAAGAATATATTAATTAGAAACACAGTAATTCCATCAATTCCAACAACTGCACCTATATGCTTAAAGGTGTTCATCTCTAACTGAACTAAATTAGGCCTTATGCTTATTTTGCATACTTTTCTCTCCCCCATTGCACAAGAACTTCTGCATTAGTATTCAGAGAAACCAGAGCCCTGTATTTGAGTGTTCTACTCTAGGGAACACAATTCCTATTAGCAGCAAACTCAAGAGCCTGTCTTTTTAAGAGCAATACCCTAGTCAAAACAGAAATTTTGGTTTCCTGCAGAGATTATTAGGAGATATCCTTTGGTCCGTGCTGTGAGGCAGGTCTGATCACACCCTTGCAGCCTTCCAGCCTCACATCTCCAGGCAATCACTGGAAAGCAGTTATTGTTTTAATCACAAGTTTCAATAACCAGCCAAACTTATGGCAACTGCTGTACTAGAGTAAGAATAAAGTCATTCTTTAAATTCTTCCACTAATAAAATCTGATAGAAACAAGAAGAATAAAATCTGTGTCTTGTGCAAGATTAAATTAGAAGTACCAAAACTTCTTCAACTCTTTTTGTTTTTGCAGGGCTGGAGAGAAAAGTGCGTCAAATATCCATACCTTTAAAATGTATTTACCCAGTGAGGAACATGAACCTAGGGCAAAAAACATTTCTAAATGCTAAGATCAATTTTTAATGGAAGAGAAATCAATCTGCCCCAACCCCACTGGATGCCACTGTGCTGTGGCACGCGGTAGAACTCTAATGGACCTTCTGGTGCCCATGTGTCCAATCAGCCTGAATTCCCAAGCTTTTAACCATGCCTCCTCTCTGGCCAGGCTGGTGCCTGTCCTACACTGGCAGGCTCTGGTCCCCTGGAGCCCAGGTGGCTGAAGTGCAGCTGTAACACTTGGATACTGCGCAGCCATCTGTGCAGTCTCGCAGCAACTGTTCATCTAAATGTCTTCAGAATGCAGCACTGATGAGCCTTTGCACTTCTGCTCAGCAGGTGATAAGAGAGCATTTTACCCCAAGCTATGGCCCAGATGTATTGGACACTAAATTCATTACTTCTGTTCTGTTTTCATTTCAGAATGAAAATTAATAAACACTGCTATTTGCAATGCATCAGCTCACACATCTGCCATGGGATTTTCTCTGTGGCTCCTTCCAGTCACTTCTCAACACTAAGCTACCACAGGGTCAGCCATAAACCTTCAAAAAATCTACTTTGGCCATTTTAAAGTGAACTTTCTGTCTCATAGAAAAAGGCCTGTACTGATCCCTGCCATCTCCTCTTCCATCTTTCTCTCTGTCCCTCCAAGCTTCCAAAGCTGACTTTAACCTGCTATCCGACACAGAAAGCTCTCACTGCTTCACTAACAGGCATCTCTGTTCTCTCCTGCTATTGCCCAAACAATTTTATTCTCATTTGCATACTTATCTTCCTATTGCATATAATTGTGTGTCTAAGTGGTTAATGCAAGTGTAATAATGCCAATTGCCAGCCTTTCAAAGTTACTCCAGTGACACGGGTCAGTGACTCACCTCCTCTTCACTGAGCCGATTGTTAGAAACTCACCCTGCTAAGCTGGAGGAGAGCAAAGGTAAACCAGGCAGAGCCCAAAACAGGACCTATAGAGAGCAAAAACAGCTGGGAAGACCGACAAAATGATTTTACGTCAACACAAAGAGGTGATTGGTTACACAGTGAGACTCTGTGTCATGAAAAATCTCACTGCTCCTACTTAAACCTCAGTGTTTGCTCTGCCTCTTTGGTTTTCCTGTTAATTGCAGAGTAGAAGGTGAGAAAGTACTACATTATCTGTGCAACTAGAGATAAACAGGTTATCTACCTGAACACTTGAAATCTGCAGTTGAAGCGCTAGCAAAAGACTGTTATGTCTAATTTCAGACTTTCTTCTTTATCTAGGGAGGCAGTAGACGCTCCAGAGGAGTTGGCAGTAAAACCAAGAACACTGGGCTAGAGGAGTATGAGGAATAGCAAGTTGGTAGAGTGGCATGTGAAAAACCCCCAGGAAGCATTCAGCTCATGTACCTGATGTTCACAAACAGCTCATGGCACTCAGGAACAGCCGCTGTGACAGTTCCAACAACAGAGGAAATTTTCAGGACAGAGAGGAGCAACCACAGTCTGAAAGGCAGATGAGCTAAGGGTTCAGACTGAGCACAGGTAGCCTCAAGAGACTTTCTTTCAAAGGATTCCAAGGAATTCCATCTGTACATGAAGCCAAATGCCTTCTAACAAAGCAATTGAGCAATTCCTTAACTTGTACAGAAGATAGATAAAGGACTCTCCTCAACACAAAAGCTCATGAGGACAAGAGGTAAAATAGAACATAGAACAGTGTAACAAGTGTGTGCACACACTCAGAACATGTCAGAGAAATTTTATTTATTTTCCTCAGATTAAGGCAGAAGATAAATACTCAGAGCTGTTTGTAGACCTCAGGTGAAACTGATAGCTGTGTGCAGGTTTATTTGCCAACACTTAGGTTCTCCTGGTTACCAGAAGATCTTCGAGTCTATTCCCTTGCCTGTGAAGAATCTCTAGAAAGGCCTCATTATGTAATTTCACAGTTCATGGAAAGAAATATATTTTTTCTCCTCTTGAAATCCTGTAAAGTCCCAACAAAAGTAAACCTGATATCAGAATTTAACCACAGGTGTGACAAAACCACCTGGTCTCAAAGGCAGAACACCTTGAGGTGACAATCTGTTTCCAATTCCTGTTCCAATTTAACACACATACTTTTCATTTTCCTATGTAAGATGCCACAGGAAAAAAAGACATCTGTCTCCCACTCTATTTGAATTTAGGAATTGGAAGCCTGCCACAATTTCATTTGCACTAAGAGAAGTAACAGCATGATAAAATCTAGTGGGTTTAAGCAACTTTGGAACATGCAGTAGTAGGTAAGGAGATCTTTGGAAGCACAACAAAGACCATGCTTTTGAAGCAGAAAGTCTTGCCTTTCACTTCCTACTGCTGAGAAGATACTGATTTAGTAGGAAAGGCAACTCTTGGATACCTGTTGGGAATACAGGGACACAGAGTAGCATAATAAGGTCAAGTGTGAGAAGTTTTCTCCCTTTTGGAGTGATGAATGGGATCACAACTCTTATTTTGGGATAGGCTCAAGGTTCTCAAGCCCTAAGGTCCATACCTCAACATATAAACAAAATTCAGCTTGAGAAAAAGTTCAGAGACATCACTCAGATGCTCCTACCCTGGCCCAAAGGACAAAGCTGAAAAAGGTTCCTCTGTCTGCTGCTCCCACTTCTAGATAAGTAAACCTTAATGCTCTCTTACATAACCCCCACCTTTTGTCAAAACACACATTGCCATATTTTACCTGAGCTTTCACTCTCATCCAAGACACTGACTGGGAGAATGCAGAAAAACACCCAAAGAGCTTCCTTCAGAACAAAAAAATCCTGTTAGCATAAACCACAATGGCCAACACACAGCCCAGATCAGAGCACAGCACCTGTAACATGCTTTCTTGGATAAACCCATAAGGATGAGGGCAACACCGCAGACAAGAGCATGAGAAGCAGAGTAAAGCCTGCCCACACAGAGACACAAATATAAAACAGCTGCACTAACCCTGGGGGAGCACCACTGTCCTGTGCCTTGCTGCATTCAAATGAAATGGCAGCAAAAACCTGCTGGAGGAAAAGTTATTCTACTCTGCACTGATAAGGGCTTAGTGATTTAAAGGCTCATCAGAAGGACAACTGCTGAGGTTTTGAATTGCCTGTGAGAAATAACTCGAGGAAGCTGTGATTTACAAAGATCCCAAAACTTGCCTGGATGGCTTTGTTTTATTGTTTTGGTGATTTGCTCTTTTTTTGTTTGGCTGTGGGTTGTTTGTTTCAAGCCAGTAGGAATTTAGTTTTATTAGTTGTTTTAAAATAATGTTTTGAGCTTTTTAAAAAAATCTTGATACTTGCAGCTGTGTTTTTTGTCCATTTCTTTGATTTGGTTTATCTCTTGCCTCCAAAAAGAAAAAAAAAAAAAAGACAGCCATACTTTATGCTTTACACAGCCTTATCTTGCAACTTAGTATTTATAGCATTTACATCCTAACCTTTTATACCAGCAACTGCTGAGTTATCTCTCTGCCCTTTACTTGACTTTATTACACACAGTGAGAACAGGATGGATCCCAGAGGTCTTTTATGCTCAGTAAAAAAAAAAAAAAAAAAAAAAAATCACAGGTTTTAATCTGCCATGGGTCTCGTTTCACATCACATGCAATGATTTGTGCATGTATTATTTTTTTATTCAAAACTGCATAAAATGAATAATCCACTGACTTTCCTCCTCACCCACCACCAGGTAATTATGGTCTAACGGTTCTGATACACTGAGCGTGGCTGCTGAGCACACTGACATTCTTCACAGGCTAAAGCTGTTTCTATGAGGTTAAATCCTGCCAGTTTAGCTCTTGGAAGCGAGCCCCACTGCACATGTAGGACGGGATTACCACCTGAGGGAAGTGGGGGGAAAGCTGTGCATTAGCCTAGCTGTGTCATCAATCTGCATCTCTCACGGCAGCATCATTAGAGACATGGGCTTCAGGAAGGCTCCACTGCACCTCCTGGAAGGACTCGGTCTCTGCAGCTCCAGCTGCTCCCTGCTGGGGCTCAGAACAGCACGTCACCTTCCATTTGATGTGCTCACACTTCAGGTGGAAGACAGCAAAGTGACCAACCAGATACTCTGTGGTGGTTTGACCTTGCTTATCAGTAGAAGTGCTTAGGCAGATTGTGACTGCTTGATTCCAAATGCCACCTGAAGGAGAAACAAATGGGATCCAACAGTCCCAGCCTGGCAGTAAGATTACATCTGTACATAAGGTTGGGCATGAAAGATAACTCAGTGGGGCTTTCTTTCCAGACTACATATGAACTTCGATTAAGCACCATTTTATTATTTTATGTTTTATTATTTCAGACATTACCTTGGAAAACTGCTAGATGGTGCTAGAATATATACATATGCAATACGATGCTAATACAGGGGTTTAAGCTGCACTCCTGGTCCCTGGAATTAGCCTTTGATGCAATAGCCTTGTGACTGCTTGTTGTATATAAGCAGAGAGCTGTGTCCAGGATGGCAGAATCTTATTTTCTCATGCTTTGCAGGGGGTGAATGTAGAGAAACACTCAGCTGGGCTCACATCAGAGCCCAGGTCAAGGCAATTGACTCATCCCCACGCTGCTCAGTGAGAACGTTCAGGGCACAATTCTGCACACGTTTGACAAACATGCAGCTCTATGGATCCTGTATTCCCAAAAACAAGCCATCCTGCATAAAAAGAGCATCTTCCAGAGAACACTGTGCTCTTTCTCAATGCAAATATTCTTGGAAAAAGGAGGGGGAAAAAGGCAACCAACCAGAAAAAAAAAAAAATCTGTTCCTAACCATGTTTACAGCAAAGAAGAATTTGTTCAAGATACCCAAATTGTCCATCACTGGTAACTGTGTCACCAGTCTAGCTAATACTATTGATTTTTTGAATGGTTTGTATGGGGAAGTTTAAGCAGGATATGTCATAAATATATGGGATTATAAATGAGAGATGCAGTTAAAAAGAAGCATGAATACAGAGCAAGTGTCACTGGAGCAGTTAGTGAGTTACACAGTACAGACCTGATCCATAATCTACTAGAGTTTTTATATGGGGAAAAAAATATATAGACATTTTAAAATGGTATTAATATACTTGATTCTTAGTATTAATGGCTAAGCATGTGGCCACTGAGGGAAAGGAAAGCCCCAAGCAGACTAAGACCAGCTTTAATTACTGTTAATCTGCAGAGACATTCACATCAGAAATATCACCCTGGCATTTTGCTGTTTACCAGCTGCAGATCAAGCTCTGTAACATTTAATCTTTGTAAGTACTTGCCCTTTGAAAACCTCTCCTTCCCTCAACAAATCACCTCCTGTGCTCCTGCCAGCTTCTCCTGGCTATTCCCTGCCCGGGCAGCTTTCCTTCCAAGCCCCTCTCTCTGCTCTGAAGCTTTTCCTTCCTGGGAGAGGAAGATCAGCTTTCCCCTAACAAATTAAAACTCTGGGAGCCCAGGGCACTCCTGGGCACATTCCTGGCGATGGGCACTGTGTGTCCGGACCAGCAGCCAGAACTGCACGGCTGTCATTGAAGAGAAAGCAGAGCACCTAAGGAGCTGTTGAGATCAAAACACCACCCGGGCCAGCCCAGAAGCACAAAAGCTACTTCAGGAGATCTGGAGCTGCTTTGCTCCTAGATAAAGGCAACATTTGCACCACCTCGGCCAACAAACCTACACTTCATCCCTGGCAAGCACCAATGACCACACTGCAGCAATGTTTACCCTTCAGGCCAGCAGCATCTGAGAAACCTAACACCTAATTTTGCCATGCTACTCTATCCAATAAGTTGCAGTGTAAATTGATTTGTTTTCAGCGTCTTATGTTTCTGTGGTTTTCCCATATGCAAGGGCTTTTTAGCAGAAGATTTCAGGCTTTCCTGAAATCTTCCAGAATAAAAAGTCAAATAAGAACAAAAATTATAAAGCAAATTCACTTCTCAGAAATCACAGTGCAAGATTAATCCATTTTCTCCAGGAAAGTAAGCCTGTCATCACACATCCCATCGCTTACACTCTTTCAGACCCCTAGGTAACTGGACCCACCTCCAGAGGAGTGCTACAAATTCCAGTTATGCTTTGTGCCTTCCAAGAGCAAAATTACACGGAACCGCTTTCACTTGACCTTTCCTTTTCCAACATGTTATTTTGACATTCTTTAAAGAAATCATGTATAATAATGATAAAAACATCCATAAAGACTTCTTTCTATAGGTCTTTCAACTCAAGATTTTCTAGTAAGTCTGTGTGACATTTCTAAGAAAGCAAATTACTAGCATTGAGGCATTGAATTTATCAATTTGTTTTTGTACTTTCAACAGGAAGCATAAGAGAAAGTTTTCCTTTCCTGGAGGAAAAAAAAAAAATCTTAGTTGCCATTTTGCTACTTCTGTTGAGGTAAGGATTTCTTCTTTGCACCAAGTTAAAAAATAAGGGGGGAGAAAAAGCCTATGGGATTAGCACAGTTGATCTAAAAATCATATTAACTTTCTTGACTCTGTAACACTACTATTATCTGCAAAACACCCATTAAGAAAGATTTTAATTCTTTTTCCTCTGAAAAAAATAAACCCCATTTGTTCAAACAAGACAAATTGAGAATTCAGGCAAAGCAAATTGAGGATTCCAGCACATTTCCAGCTCCTGTTCCTTACCTGTAGTTGTCCATGCAGTAATGCTGTAGCCACCCCACCAGGCAATGGCTGCTTCCCATAGACACTTTTTAGATAAACGGCTGCACCTAGAGAGAGATGGTCCTTTTAAACACAGAAGAGAGCTCTTAAATACAAATAAAACACCCAACTCTGGAGAACCACAGCCCTTGAATGGTCAACAGACCTTTCCAGTCTTTAAATGCCCAGGCCACAGAGCTAATGAAATTAGCACTTAATTACCTGGTGTTCCAAATCAGCAGATGAGGTTCAGGTGGCAGGTGGAAGAAACTCAAGATCACCTGATGCTCATCAAATGAAGCAGCTGATTACCCAAACAGTCTTCATATGAGGTTAATTCAACATTAACGGCATTAATGACATTCACATGTCACTCATTTTGGTCAATTCTGCCCGAAGTTACCTCATCATTCACTAACCACAACTTCTCTTGCTCCCACACCCCTGCACACCCCATGGCTATGCTTTTATTCCAGGTAATTAAAAATAAAATTTAAAAATTCATTTTTCCACTGCAGAGTCTCTCTATTCCTCCTCTCATTTTCTCCTAGAAAAAACTTGAACATGGATTTAACAGCATTATTAGGCTGTAAACATTACTCTCTGCCAGGCATTACATTTCTGCTCTGGCTCTGCTGGCTAGGAAGCCTACTGCCTTAGAGAGGACATTTCCCAAAACAGCTCTCTCCAAATCCATCAGGAGCTGGAAGATGCTGGCAGCAGAGAACTGGCTGTATCCTGTGGTGCCAGGAGTCAGTGCTTAAATGGAGCTGTCTAACCAAGAATGCTTCTCCCAGCAGCTCTGGGCCCCACCAGAGGCTGGCACAGCCCTGTGCAAAGCAGTAATTACTTTGTCTCTACGAACACATCAGGACTCCTACTGATTCTGGATTCCTCCTCTTCCCCTATCCCACTTTTAATGCCAACTACCCACTCTTTTTTCCAGACCATGCAAAGAAACTTGCTTTCTCAGGTCACCACTCTCCAAATCCTGCCTCTCCACCCAGCAGACAGACTAATAGGAATTACTTATCACTGGGCAATATGTACCTATAGGTCTTTCAATATCTGACAAAAGCTGAAATATCCAAGTATCAAGTTTGGTGCTCTCTTGTTTTCTTGCAAGGAAACATCATGTATTTTCCCCTCTGACAGCAGTAAAAAGATGAGGCAAGAAAGGATGTCATGTTATTTTCACCAAAATTTTCTTACCCCAGTGCTTATGCCATAAATGTACCTACTGCCTTATCACTAAAGTTAATCTTGCTGACAAAAGTTTCCATAACAGCCATAGGATTCACGGGGGGAAGTATATGGTCTGAATATCAGCAGCTCCCAAAGAGCTGCTGAAAGGCCAAATCACCTCCTTCAGGTCAGAAACAAAGCCTGAGCTGCAGGAGGAAAGCTGGAACAGTGGAGAAGCTCTGGGGTATCAAAGGATGGCAGATGTGTGAGGGATACCGACTGAGAGACTGGACAGGCTGAAAGCTGCTGCCAGTGACCAGGAACAATCTCCTTTGCACAGGAGGGGTCCCGCAGGGGCTCTGGACTGCACCAAGGGGACAGGCCTGAGCTGCTCTAGATCACCCCACCCTCAAGAGCAGGAAAAGTGCCTGGAGGCACAGGAGCAGTGACCAGCGTAGCTGCAGGCTGGAGAGGACCCCAGTCCAGACATTCACATTCCTTTGGGTGTCTGCAGCTCCAGCCCTTTGGTTCTCCGGCAGGAGCTTTCACACAGTGCTGGCCTTGTGACAGCTGTGTCACATCAGCCACCACAGAAAAGCACTGACTCACCATAAGGACCCCCTGACACACTCAACCCCCCACCACCTCAACTTGGGAGAGGGAAAAGAACTCATCAATAAAAAATTTAATTTGACAGTAACTTTGAGAGAGTTTGGGGAATTCTGTGGCTTTGCCTAATGGCTACAGAGGGACTTTTTGCACTGGGATTTCATATAATGTTTGCTATTTAAGCAAAAAATAATCTTTTAGAGCCTGCAGTTACCTCGGACTGAGTCCCCCTGCAATTACAAAAGTGATTGTGTTTGAATAGCTGGCTTTCTCCTTCACTGCTCTGCTTCTCTCCACTCTGGTGACTTCTACAGGGAAATCAGCCTTTGGACATCATGAGTCGATGCTCCAGGCATTATTGGATTGCCCAAACCTCAGGATCTCAGCCTCACTGCTAGTATTAGTCAGGGCAGAAGAGAATTGAGCTGTTGCAAAGAAGGGCAGTTGTTTAGACACTTCTGAAAATCTTTATGCACACTGTAAAAGTCTCTTCATATTAGCACTCATAACTAGGAGTCACTTAACCTTCGACTGTATAACACAGTCAAATTCCATGATATATTGGGTTGCCACTGTAGAAATAATTAAGGAAGACAGTGCAGGAAATAATAATTTACACTGGCATGTCTGCAATCCCAAGTTCTCAGCATGTTCTACAACCATTAATGAAAAATAGGCAAAAGAGAATGGGTTATGTGATTAATGTTGCAGTTCTTCACAGTGCAAAAATGTCATGGAGGGAGGGCAACAGCATTCAAACCTGTCAGGAGAAGGGAGAATGCTTGGGGTAACAGAATGCACCTCTGCCCTTGCTTGGTTTCATTTTAAAAAGGTGTGGGTCTGTTATAATTTCATTCAAGCTTGCAAAGTTGACTGTCCTTATACAAAGAGCAATTATACACACACCTTAAGCACGAAGCAGCACAATAATTAAATGAGTAATTACCTTCCCACTTTTAAGCTGTCATGCAATTAAACTTAGTTAAACATTCTCTATACTTCACTAATCTTATACAAACAGAAGAAAGCAAGAAGGGTGTGGCAAAGAAAGGGCATTTGGCAGAAGGTTGAGCCTATTATTCTGTCTATAATAAAAAATAACACTCTACAGTCAGCTTTAGGTTCTCCTGTCATTGCCTTGTTCCTGGCCAGAAGATAACCTGGTCTGAGCTGCAAGATGAGCAACACACTGGGGCAATTCCACACTGTTCAATTTTGGATGGCATTCTTCTACATAACATTGCAAAATGCTCTTCAAAAGAAACAATTCCAAGGAAAGGGAAATGCTGGCCTTTTAGAGCAGAAGAAGTAAAGAATTCTGTACCATCTGGACCAGAAAAGCTGGTCCAAATGTAAAACAAAATCTTTAATGGAAACACAAGTCCAAGGTTTCTCTTTTCCCCAGCAGAGGAACTGTTGTAGACACACAATAGAGGAAGGGCCAAAAAAAAGACATGGGAATTTTGTTGACAAGGACACAAGACAGCTGTGGTGCAAGAACAATTGTGACCTTGCTCCTATCCTGGTCTGAAACACAAATAAGCTTTGTAGAAGCACAGACCACATATTTCTGCTAATTATTAATTCATTCCCAGAAAGCTCTATCACATCTACTGTCTCTGGGTGCATGTTATTATGTTAAATGACAAAATTAAGACAAAAAAAATCATTCTCTCAAGTAGCAATGATTCTGTCTTCCACTGCTCCCTGAGGCAAAGGCAAAAAGAGGCAGCAAAACAGGTACATCTAAAAGCAAAACCTGCCCAAACTGTAAATATAATGTTTAACTCCAGGGGTCCTCAGATTTTGGCCCACCCTCATAACCCACGTGTGTGCACACACCATTCTGCTCCTTTTCTTTGCTACTGAGTCCTCATTCCAAGTGCCACAGAAGAAATTTGAGCCCATCACAGAAAAACATAGCTGGGAAATTCAGCCTTGCCCTTTTCCACCCTCATTTTTTCCAGCATGCAGAGCAGTTCCACAGATCTGAAACCTGACATTAATATTAGCAGAGGGGTCTTCACATGGTTTGAAGCTATTAGCACAATGATGGGACACAGGATGCTTGAAGATAAGATGCTATTATTAAAACAATGGAGAAAAACTCAATAACAATACTGAGCAGCTTTCCAAAATGCTGAGTGTGTCTGAATGCTGAGAAACTGAAAAATGGATGAAAATCACCACACTACACACCCACCCCTGCTGCTCCATACTATTTATTTACCATTGCCTGATGATAAAGTGCAGCTGTGGTTAAAAAGTGTCAAGAAAAGTTTTATGTTTGGTTCTCATTCCAACTCCCACAGCAAGTAAAACATCACAGGTTGATAAAGTCTAAAGCACAAATTGTCTAAAACACAGCACTGTAACAGCTACTGAGAAGAAATTCACTCTATTCCAGCTGAAAGCAGGACAGAAGCATTTCTTTCTGGAACATGATACTGTATTTTATGCTTTGTAGGCCAAAACAAATAAATGAATATGTTGAAAACATTGAAAGTGCATCATTTCGGAAAAGACTGCTATAGCCAGTCTGTGTTAGTTTGCAGCCCAGGCTGTTTTTGGCTGCTTTGCTCCTGCTGTCAGCCCTCTGTGCCACCAGAGGTG
The DNA here is from genome assembly GCF_031753505.1 of Anomalospiza imberbis. NCBI lineage: Eukaryota > Metazoa > Chordata > Aves > Passeriformes > Viduidae > Anomalospiza > Anomalospiza imberbis. Next base: position 7,423,274 of record NC_089688.1, on the reverse strand, counting down.
GGCAGGGCCATGCAGCCCCTGCCAGGGACACAGTGCCAGGGACAGTGCTCCAGATCCCTTGCTCCATGGCTGATTTAGAAGCTGAGGACACTAAATCCAGTGCCAGCTACCTCAGAGCTGCAGGGAGTCTTCAGAAGAGCCAGCTTCAGCTGTTTAACCCAACCTGACAAGTTCCAAAGGATGTTTTATTTCCTGTCTGGGACATTATATCATTTTGTTAATGGCCCAGAAGTCAACAGTCCTCTACAGGTGACAATAATTAAGTGCTCTGTGATTTGAATTCAGAAGCAGCAACATAGAAACTATGTTAAAGTTATGATTTTTGCCTCATGATCCACTGCCCCACCCATATCAGCATGTCCAAAAGAAAATTCTGGACCAGAACTTGTCCACAACTTGTATACCCTTTCTGTCCACAACTAATATACCCTTTTTCCCCCCTTTGATTTAGGCTCTAGTTCATAATTATTGATTTTCGCTTCCCCCCGTCCCCCAGCTTGTTTTGTTTCCACAAATCTTTCTGTTAGATTTGGTAGTATTACCTCAAGTCCTGCTGCTTTCTGACACAGAGGCAGTGCACCTCCTTCCAGCTCCATGAGTGAGACTCTCACCTGCTACTGAGGAGCTTTGTTCAGAGGGACAACTTCCATGTTACCTTCACTGTGGGAACAAAGAAAACAGTCATATAAAACTAATTTCCCAACAGGAATGCTCATGACAGTACTGTGGGACAGCGATGTTAACTCACCCACACCATCCTGCTCTGGCTGACATACCCAGCCCAGGCTAATTTTAGCAGATCCAGAAAGTATGTGATTGTTTCTGTGCCACAATTTTCCTTTTGCATGGTTTCCATGATGGTCCTGACATACTTCACTGCATATCTGCAAACAACAGAAAGCTCCCCTCTCCTGGATTTACAGCGTGCAGGGAGTGAGGCACAGGCAGCACAGGGTTGTGTTTAATGCTGGGAAAGCTGCCTCAGGGATGTGTTTAAATATGGGGGGTGATTGTCTCTTGCTGATGGGGTTAAAAATACAGTGGGATTTGTTATTTGCTGGGTTTCCAGGAGCACTGTGATTTATATCAGCCAAATTTGTAATATCACTGAAATACTTACAGAGTGAACAGCTGGAGCTTGCTCACACCAGACTCAGCATCAGACCTCACTCTCCACGCTGGCTGTTCCCTCAGGATTGTTCAGAAGGCACAAGCAGGCTTCATTAAAGATATATGATTTTTTTCAACTGGGCTTTTATATTACTTCTCCAAAAGGCACAAGAACTCTCAAAATTAGAACCAAAAAATATAGAAAAAGTAAGTACAGGAGGAATCTTGAGCTCCTCGATGTGCAATCTCCCCCTCAATGCAAGGGGCTTGGAGGTCAGGTTAGCAGCTGATCTTGCTCTCAGGATAACCTATTTCAACATTTCACCACCCTCATGATCAATTTTTCTTTCCTAATAACTAATGAGAATTTCCCTTCCAGTGATTTGTCTCTATGCCTTTCATCCTTTCCTTAAACACCTCCAGGAAGACGTTGGCTCTGTCCTTTGTATACTCTCCCTGCCTTTACACTGCAAAATAATCTTTTCATAACTAAGCCCACAGCAAGGCAGACTGAAAGAACCCACAGTGCCACTTCCATCTTTACAGTGAGACTGCCATCCTGCCACCATCATCTTGTCTTTAATGTCTCTTTTCCACTGCACATATAGGCAAGGCCTGGTCCTTTTGACAGCTCAGACAACCTCAGGTCTTTGGGTCTAACCAGTAGAGCTACAGCTCTACATGTTATATACATATATGTGTGTGTGTGTGTGTGTATACATGTTACGTGTATATATATATATATATATATAAAAGGTATAAATGACCTACCTGACAGTGCAACTTCACAATTAATAACTGCACTAAACATTAAGTGAGAAAATAGAGAGATATGGATATGCCCTGCTGGAAACAGCCTCCCTGCCACTTTAACAAGTAGAAAAACAGAGTAATAACCCCCTCTAGCAACAAGACTATTAGCTGCTCTCACAATCTTCGTTACTGCAACCATAAATATGGAACTGAAAATAAGAAAGAAAAAGAAAGCCTCTTGGCTCAGGGACTACTTCTTGGCAATCAATAAATTCTGAATAACCAACAAAATTGTGGTCTATAAGAGGTGGTCAAGTATCACTGTCCATCTTTCTTTAAGCACTGATGTTCATAATGGTCCCTCATTTAAAAGTGTTCTTTCCATCGCTGCTGCAGCTCAGCTCCACTCTCTTTCCCCAAAAGAGAAGAAAAAGGGAACAGACTGAGGCAGACTGACTACACATTTCCACTTACCAGGCAGTTCTTAATCTTGCCTCTCTGAAGTCTCCTCTAAGCTGATTTGCAAAGATCCAGGGGTACAGAAAATGGAGCAAAACCTGCAGAATTACTCAGAGACTAATAGAGCTCAGTAAGGAGGAAAAAAAGTTTCACAGATCTCTTTTTTTTTTTTTCACCTGGTAAATTGGTATAGGGAAGAGTTCTTTCTTTGCAAGTCAATGCAAGTGGATCATGAACTTTCTTACTTCAAAGCCAGCTCAGGATATTAGGACAGAAAAGCACAAACCCAAAAATATTTCAGAATAAAACCCTGGGAGATTTACCTTTTATAAACATGCATCCAGAACTCTTTTGTTGGACAAAGTGTTGTTTCTGTGGAGAAAAAAAATGGCCTTTAACTCCAGGAAGTGCTCAGTGCCAAAACAAGGACAGGCAAGTTTCTGAAACACTGTCAGCACTGTCAGTCCTAGCACAAGTTAAGATGTGCACTAAACCTTCATGCAAAGCATGAGACAAGGCTTGTGAAAGCTGTTTCATACTACCCAGAAACAGAGAGCTCTGGTTTATTTACTGCACTAATTCCCCCAAAGTGCTTTCCTGTATAATATACTAGGCTGTAGGAGATAGTTTCAGACATGCTGAGGGACGCTCCCTTCCACACACAGCACCTGAACCCTCACTCCACAAGCCCAGGTCTTCCAGGGCTTTCCCTCCAGATGTAGCTCCGGGTGCAGATTTCTCATCTCTTTTGGCAGTGCCTCCCACAGCGTCCCATTACCAAAGCTATGAAAGCAGCTTCAAGCTCCTGCACAAAGCTCTCCAGCAAACAGGGAACTGCCCTGCAGAGCTCCTCACCAGGATCATCAGACTACAGCAGGAGTCAGAAGGCAACCTCAGGCACAGAGCAGCTTCACGGCCTCACAAAGCACCTCACAGAGCACAGAGGCCATTGCTGGATGTGTGCTGGACACCCACATGCCCATGCCAGCTGAGAAATGCTGAAGGAATTCAAGGCAGCTCAAGGCAAGGAGAAAGAATACTTGGAGAAGCTTCCAACAAAAAGCTGCGGACAAGCAGAACTCCCTTGCGCCTCCTGCGGCTGCTGGGATGTTAAATGACTGTTCTCTCCACCTTCTGAAGGAGTGTGGGGGTCTGTGGACAATAAGTGCTCATTAATGTCAATTAATTAAATTGGAATTAAGGATGTTGTTCATCACAACAGCATAAATGCTACAGACTGAGAGATGTTGTGCATTAGGTAGCAATTTCACTGATCAGAAAGATAGGTTTAAACTGGGAACAACTGTCCATGACAGGACTGGCACAGGTGACAGATCAGCACGTGGACCCAGGCCTCATGCAGCAAAACACATTCATTAGTGACCCAGGCTCAGTTCATAACCCCTTAAGGAAGAAATCTAAAGGTGGCAAGTTTGGTGCATCACAGTCCTAATCCTCTCAGGCAGCTAATCCACAGTTAAGATTCAAATTCAGGGGAATGGCCCAAAATGCTGTTAAGGTTTCTATTCAATTTGCAGCTTTTCACAATCTAAAACTAATCCACAAACCTGGATCCCTGAGCATAATTTGGTCAATTTAGTTTGCAGAAACAAAACTCAGGGGAAATAGGGAGCACTGGCTGAGGGCTGGTGAAAGGAAAAGGGAAAGCAGACCCATGCACCTGAAACCATTTCAGACATGGGTCTGACAACGCTGTCAGCCCTGAGACACAATTCAGCCACGCCAACAGTGGCAGAAGCTAAAAGCACAGAAATAGCTACTTCCCAGACTGGAGAATAACCAATTTATGCCACAGTCAGTATGTTGAACCAAATCCAGGACTAAAAGCAGAGGCAAAGTGAAGCATATGTAGCAGGTCACACAGAGTAAGGTACACACAGTTGTTGCACAGGGTGATACAGTGAGTGGCAGAGTTGCAAAGTCCTCTCCTCTTGTTTGGTTGGATGCTCAGCTCTGAGTCCCTCAGGGGTGAATAGCAATTGCTTCCTGTGAATGAAAGAGCATATCATCATCTTGCTGTTAAGGGGTGATTAATTGAATACTGAAAATTAACATCTCTCCTTTTGACCCTTTAACCTTGTTCAGTCATATTACTTTGACACAGTATTAAATCTCTATCTTATTTGTACCCACCATTAAGCCTGCAAAAGCTAAACCAAGCAGCAATACATTTTTTCTTTTAAGAAATGTGCATGATTGAAAGGCTAAAGAAAGCTGCTATCTCCTATCTTATCCTTCTTTATGAAAGTTCTCTTTATGATTTCAAAATGGCAAGAAATATGCAATGAAATCCAGTGATAAAACATCTGAAAATGTGTGAAATACTGGTAGTAACTAAAGTGCTTCAGCATCCTCCTCCTTTAAATATCCCCATCTATGAGGGGATATATCATCTTACTTCCACAGATTTCTGTGAAGTCCATGAACAGAACAAATTGTATACACATAAAAATAACACCAAATAAGATGGAATAAAATTCTAGCACTTCTTTTCATTCCGGAACTGAGAATAATAACAAAATCAAATAAAGACTTCACTGGAAGTACCCAAGTATTCAAAATCCAAATATGGAATAGAGTAGCTTTTGGGGATAGGAGGGTCACACAGTGTCAATCACAAAATTTTACCTGCCAATACAGAACTGACCACTGATGACTCCTACACAAACTGAAAAGATTCATAGTATCAATCAGAGGGAGAATCCTTTAAACATTTACTAGCACTTTTCAGGCTGCTTTCATTACCTTACATTGATAAGTACACTTCACACAGGCTTGAATTAGTTACACTGCAATTAGGATGCCAAAAGCAGCCTCTGAGATGGGCATCTATTAACTCTTTCAATAGCCTAATTAGGACTGCAAAACAAGGAACACATCACAAGGCAATACATATTTCAGCCAGTAAAAAGCAGTAGCTGGCTGAAATTTAGATAAAATTACTACTTGTAAAAAAGTTGGAGAGAAATTTCATAGGAAGAGTAGAATGTAAAGGTAATTCTTTTAAAAAAACACTTAGCAAATTAAAAAAACTTAAAGACATAAACTCTTCACTAAAGTCATCTGTCTTACTTGACCCTTTCGTGTAAATTCCTAAGGGATTTATACAAGTGCTTCTGCAATCAAGTCACTCCATGCTAATAAGGTACAGATTTAGCCTGTTAATATTCTTCTCCTAGTAAAGTTGTTTTCCAGCTTATACCACAAAACAGCCTCTCTGCCATTCATCCAGCAGCTGAGATATCTCCAGTTCACCTCATGTTTGGTTAAGACTCTTTTCAATTAGAAACCTAACTGAAAACAAGTCCATTTTCAGTTGTTTTCAAAAGGTGGTACCTGCTAGGACCACGCCTACCTGGATAAACTTGTGTTGTGCATTCTCTTCCTGCAGCAATCAGAGTGAGGATGCTACTTTGAGCAGCACATGACTGATGGCCCTGCTAATAGATCAGTGTCACACAGGCTTAAAGAAGGGCTCAGCAGAGGCAGCTTGTGTACTAAACACTGTCACCACTGCTCCTGCAGGCACAAGGACAACCTCGGAGCACCACACACCTGGGATGTAACTGCCTTTGACCTTTTCAGGTTTTCAAGTTCAGGATTTAACTGCTTGGCTCCATTAGGAACAGCAGGAGGTGAGCAGTTAAAACCCCTAAAAAGGCTTTAAAAGCTACCTGCTAAATGTTCAAGTGTCTCTGCGATTCAGCAGCTGCAGGAGGGAGGGCAGGCTGAGGAATGAGGGAGCAGTTACTGTAGGAAAGGGAACAGGGAGAATATATGAGCTAAGTTTGGGTGTTGTAAAACCAGCAGCTCTAAAAAGACATTGAGGAAGAGTCTGGCAGCTCCCCCTTCATGCCTCATTACACAGGGCACTACTCTTCTGCAGGGCTTCCCAGATGTGGGAAAAGTTACTGAGGCTTCCAGAGCAGCAGTTTATTCTGCTCTTCCAAGGCAGTTTGATTTGAGCTTTTTTCAGTTTGGCTTGGGCTTTTTGCCCACTGCACCCTGCAATTTGACACTGAGCCTGTAAAACTGTCTAAGCAGCTTCCAGGGCAGGGTGGATCCTCCAGGCATCTCTGGCAGGAAAGCAGCAACTGGAAGGCCTGCAATGCATGTCCTGGCTAAGGCCATCCTGTGAGCTGGGTCTCAGGGCCACTTAGAGCAAGGAGGATGCCTTCCAATATCACACTTCTTAAATCCCAGAGAGGTGTCCTGCCATGTCAGTGGGGTAATTATCTCAGTTATAGACAAGTCTATCCACTCCCACACAGTATCTACACTCCTCCTGCCACTGCCTTGGAGCCTGATTTGTCTGTGGCCAATACAGCTCAATTATTTTCTTAACCTATTTGTAAATCAATTCTCCTGATTGATGCAGAGTTCTGGATGCTGGGAAGAACGTTGTAAAATTTACATTGAAGTACAAGTTCAGGTTGTTGTTGCAGCAGCAGGTTCCTGATCACAGCAGAAACCCCACCGTGGCCACTCCTGCTGAGAGGGTTGGTTACTCTCTCAGTTGTTCAAGGACTACTGAGAAGGCCAGGAATGATTCCCTGCACAGAAGCCATTTGAACCTGCAAGCTATGGCCCCTACAAATATGTAGAATTTCTTTGTGGCTGTTGCAAAAAAAGGATGAAAACCACCAAAATATGAAAAGTTAGGCATAATTTTCATGGTTATTTTACAGCTTTTGGGTGTTTTTGACAGTGATTTCTAAAGACCCTTGGCTTAGGGTCACATACATGTACCCCTTTGAGAACACAAATGGATTTTATTTAAATTAGTATTTTAGTAGCTTTTCTCATTGCTAAAGGAAATATACATGTGTTTAAATCAAGGCTTCCCTCCCACAAACTATATGTTCTTATATCACTAGAGTGGCAGTCTCAGATACTTGCAGGTAAAATGAAATGTCTGGGATAGTTAAAATCCTTAATGAGCTCAGGTTTTTCCCCCTGGTATGCCAAGCCTCACTGGCTATTCACAGGGCCAGGTACAGCTGTGACCCATGAAAGCTGTAAAAGAAAATCAGCTACTTGGCTGAGTAAATCTTCACCATCAGAACAGAGCTCAAATTGACAGGTTCCAGTTGATTTCCCTCCCCAATCCCCATTAATTACAAGCTCTTTTAATTACTACATGCATGCGAGGGGTGGAAACAACAAGATTTAATTACCAAGCTCCCCCCAAGAGTGACCCAGCTTGGGCACTGCAGCAGGAGCTCTCCCAAAATGCTGTTCAATGACACAGCAGGTCTCCAGCACGGCAGCATCATCCTCTGGCACTGAACCCAGGAATGCAGCTGCTGCTGGAAGCAGAGAGATCTCTTTTCTGCCTATTTCTCTTCCTGTTCAATGGCCAAAGGGGGTGGTACAGCTGGCCACCCCACAGCTGGAACACTGCTGATGGCAAGGAAAATCCCTGCAGCTTTCCAGATGGGCGAGGTCCATATTGTTACTCTCTTCTCCTAACTCCCCTAAAGGCAGGGTAGGAAGTTCAAATGTTCCAGGAGTGTGCTTTTCTCCTCCTGAAACACGCCTATGGCTGGTGTCTGAAGTGGACTTGGGCAAGACCAGAGACCCTGCTGGGAGCTGAGCACCCTGGAAGCAGTTCTACTTGTTAGGGGGGCAGAAAGGAACCCACACATCCACAGCCATTTCACTGCAGGGGATCATGCCCAGAGCCCTGAAGAAAAATCAATAGCCCTGGTGAGCCCGCCTGCCCTGACTCAAAACAACCTGCAAGTATTAAATAGTGGAAGAGATGGACCATCTCAGTCCACATCGAACATAGCAAGGCATGCAGAATCCAGAAACAAAGCAGTGCTGTTTTCACCTTTAGAGTACGCACATGTATGACCAGTCAGCAGTAAGAACCCCCAAACAACAGGCAGGATGGATTGAAACAGGGACCCAGCACTGCTCAGCCCCTCTGAACAGTGCCTCCAGTCCTGCTGAGGTTGTGTTGAGAAAACTCTGCTGTGCAAGAGCTCAAAGTGAGCCTCAGGTAGCACTGTATGGGTCCCAAAGTGCAGCGTGATAAACAGCATGTACAGAAGCCACCACAGACTATCAGGAAGGATATTAAGACCTTCTGGTAAAGAACTTCAGCAAACACTTAGTCAGCTTGAATTTATGATCTGATCCTTCAATTTTTGGCTCCAGAAGTGACTCGCCCTTGGCTCCTTCATACAAGCTATGCTCACTCCTGAGTATGGCTTCTGGAAAAGACAGGAACTCAGCTGAGCACCAGCTCAAAACTTTCAGTTGCTGCTTTACTTAACTGTTTTCTATTAATTCATTCTTTAAAAAAGAAAAAAAAAATGTTAGCTTCCTGCATGAGCACAGAGACGAACAAGTAATAAATGCTGATAAAAGAATAATTTACAGCTGTGAACTCAAATCAATAAATAAATTGGAAATTGTTCAGTCACCACCTCCCAGAGCAGAGGAGAATTAAAAACCAATTAAAAACTACACATCTACCTCTAAATCAGTCAAATGGAAAGTGAAGGACTACTATAGGGCAATGATTGTCAAGAGAAAGTAGATCTTGCAGGACCACCTTTTATGGCTGATCATATAACAATTAACTTACAAATAAAGTAACCCAATAGCACTACATTATAAACTAGTGGTTGAAGTTTTTGAAAGCAACAGACTCTTATTGATCAGCTCAGAACAGTTTGCATTTTATTAATGAAACTGTGCCTGAGGTTGCCAAGAACAGAGCTGCTCCTTAATTAATAGGAATGAGCACCAGCTCGGAAGCCTCACACTTACCAGACCCCAAAGGGGCAGCAGCTGAAGCAGGAATCTCAGTGGGCAGTTTTTATCCAGCCAGAAGCAGAAGCACAGAGATTAGTAAGAGACCGTGTTTACAAAAATATATTAATGATCGTTGATATTCTTTCATAATGTCTCTAGCACTGCCAAAAATAACATCTTTTTGGGCTTTAGCAAAGCACCACAGCTCACGAACCTGCCTGAAAGTGGCTGCATCTCTGATTTTCAGAGTCACAACTCATTAATAAGCTACCAGAGAGCAGTGAGCAAGCTCATTGTACCTGAGAAATAAAATGCAGTTGTTTTTATGTGGCAGAACCTTCTGGAAAAGAGAAAAAACTGTGGCCATTCATGACTCATTAACATGATGCAAAAGCATTTACACACAAATACAGACAGCAAGTCCACTGCTCACGTTAGGCAGGAATCATTCCACTTTGGTTTAGGACACCCAGCATCAGCTATTTGCATAGAGCAGATCACTTGCCTGCAGAATTAAATCCACTTAAGCACAAGTGCTGATGTCAGGTCAGAATTTTGTCCCCAGCTTCATCCTCAGGAGTACACCAGCTAAACTCCAGGTCTACCACGGAGTCTGACATTCAGCAGGCTGCTTGGCTCAAACTGCTGGCACCCAAAGAGGGAAAAGGAGCACCCTGTAGTCAGGGCACTCACGTCAGTGAGCTCCTTGAGAGCCCATAAGGTGCTGTTCAGCTGGCAGTGAGACAAATGGAAATGTCACCTGAATGACTGATGCTGTGCAAAATAAACAGAGACTGAACTGGCTTGCATGGAGCACCTGAGGCACCAAGACAAAAAAAGGTAAACCATTTCCTTTTTTAAAACTGAGCAACTCTTTTCTTCAATCCCCCTATTTAGAGGGGAAAAGTAACAGCCATTTCAAAGTGCCAAGAAACCCTCTGTACCTTTCAAACCCCTCATGAATCACACCCACATACAGTAACACACCTTGCTAATCCTTTCCATGAATCTGATCCAACACCAGCTGCTCCAGCTGCAACCTTTTAGCTAAAAACCTCTGCACAGAACAACATGCACCTCAAGACCACAGCATCTCTTCCAGAAACTTCCCCAGCATCTGGTTATTCACAGCCTTGTCTGCAGTGCAGTGCAGGGAGTTCCCCCCTCTCCCACGCACTGGAGAATCCTGGCTCCTGCCCCCGGGGGTGTCCTGTGTCACACATGTGAAATGGGCAAAGAGGAGGGAGTTTAAGCCTGTCACCCACCAGTATGATGCCTACCAATGGCAATTCCCCTTCCAGAAACCTCCAGAGATGTGGATCTTTGCACCAGAACAATGCTGCCTTGGCCTGGCTGCAATGTGCAATTCCCTCCTGGTCTAATACACTCCCAGGGCTCACAGAAATCTCAGGGCTGCCTTCAGCAAAGCCACAGCTTCTGCGAAGCATCAGCCCCCAGACCAAAAAACATGCCAGAGAAACACAAAATTAAGAGAGATACTGGGCTGAGGAAGTGAGTTTCCTTAATCCTTGGCACTGGTACTGCTGGCCACGTTGAGCATTGAGATTCATCAGGTCAGCCATGAGTGGTCACTGTGGTCATCAGAGAGCCAAGTGTGCATCCAACCCAAACTTTACAACTGCTGAACAGGCAGGTACCAAAGTCTGCAGGACATCCAACACTGGCTAGGTGGCCAGAGGTTCCCACGTACCTTCCAGGATGGCAGGAAGGCACCTTAGCATCGTGCAGCTAAAAACCCAAAAAAAACAACAAAAGAACCCAAGGAACCCCAGAAAAACCAACCACAGAGACCATGTCAGAATAAATGGTCCATTTTGGGAAATGGTCTTGTTTGAGCTATGGCCATTAACTTCCAAAACAAAAGAAAAAGACAAGGCACAGCCCTGTACAGAACTGCCAGCAGCTGGGCCAGCTGCTCTGGGAGTAAGGGCTGTGCATTTCCATCGCATCTCACTCAGGTGCCCTGCCATGGCTGCAGGCTCAGCTGCAGCCAGTCAGAACACTGGCAAGTGCCAAAGGTGTGCTGACAGGTCAGGCATGTTTTAATGGTGCAAATTAAAGGAAGAAAATAGAGGTGGAATCCTTATAGAAGCTGCAGCTTCAAAAACACTTATAAATAGCACATGTAAAATGAATCCATACAGTGTCTGCTTAGTTTTTCCACAAAACCACCCAAAGCTAAGAATTAATTATTCCCACACCTTTGATAGCACAGAGGCTGACAACAGGGCTTTGGACAGCCAGGAAACATCTCTGAGGAGCAGACTCAAGACACTTCCTTGGTTCCACAAGTAAGAGGTTAATTCCCTGTCAGTCTGCACTCTGCTGTTGAAAGGTTTGTGTCTTCTGTAGTTAGGCAATGAAAAGACAATTTCAGTAATGCCCATGGCTCACTATGGAAGAGAGGAACAATGAAGTAGCTACCAATAATCAAATCACAAAGTACAAAGACCAAATGTAATCTACGACTGACAGGAAAAGCAGGCAAGGTGACATGGAGATCAAAAGCTGGCCTGAGTAAATTAGCTGCAGATTGATTTAAAACAGAGAGGAAGGAAAAAGTTTCAGAATTACTTAAGTTTCTGGGCTGATACACTTACAATTACAAATAAAAGGAATGCACACATCTAAACAGCTAGAACACCATGCAGATGCATGACAGGAAAGAGTGTGGACATGTATGAAAATATCCCAGGGAAATAAAAAGAAAAAGGTGTGTTTGGGTTCAGCTACTGTGCATTGTCATTGAGCTGGGACAGGGGTAGTTATTAACACAGCTGGTCTGCTACTGGTCTGGAAGTTACTGCAGTCCCAGATAAGTCTGGATCCTGCTGTCCTGTCCTTCCTCCAAGAGATTTTACAGGATTTGAGGTTACAGCTTTCTCCCACTCCTCCACTAGCGCAGCCTCCTCCTGCCCCTCAACAGCCACTGCCAAACCTACACTGACATAAGGCAGCAGCACCACCTTCCTGCTCTTCAGACTGGTGGGAGATACCAGCACTAACTCACACTATAGTATCTGTGGAACGTAGGAGAAAAAGCCATCACTACTTTAAAAAATCCAACCAAAACCCAGAATACTCCCTCTGGTGGACTCAGTCTGCGAAAATTAATTATTTTACAGAATGGTACGAAGCACAACTGCCCTGAAAGGTGACACAGATCCAGCAGCAGCATGTTTGCTGAGTACCATGTTGTATTTCTACAGAGCTAACATAAATAAAGCCTTGGTTGTCTCCTGCTAAAATTAACATAAATAATCATTTAAGTGTGATTTGCTTGCTATCGGTTAAAATAAAGATTCTGTCTGGAAAGAGCAATGTGAAAAATTTTCTGAATAAACACACTAAAGGAAAAATTGTATGTGAACATGGGGACAGGCTAATGTGGACTCAGTTTACCTGAAGGGTCAGAGAGATTTTTAAACAGCTACACTTCAGGGGTTATTAAGAGTCTTTTCATTGTGTACTGGAATAGAGCAGCTAGGAAAATAAAAAAGGTTGAGTCCAAGGTTTCACAGAGCTACAGGTCAAAGAAAGAAGAGACGCCCAATGAAAAGACCCAGGTCTAATACATCACTAATTAAATTCCCTGAAAAATTGCTTCCTTATATCTATCTCAATTCAGGTCAGCAATGTGTAACTGGTAAGTTTTTCTAACCTTAGTTCATACTTGCTCTACTTAAAGCAATCTTTTCTTTAAATTAAATCTGATCACAACAGGCTTCATCTTTCATATGAATAAAATCTGAATAAAGTTTTGACCTCAAGCACAAGTGATGACTTCTATTGCTGAAGGTCTGAGGAGGAAGTTTGACTTACTGGATACGAAATTCAATGAAGCATATGAGCAAGTAATTATTTCTTTTTAAAGATGTAACAGAAGAATGCTCAAGAAATCAGGCTCATTTAAAACACAAAGAAAACAGGACCCAATAGTGAGACTGATTTCTACTTATTTCATCAGTTTTATGTACAGGGAAGTTTATACACAATTAAACAGGAAAGTAAATACACAGAGGTTCTCGTTGAGCAATCTTCTAACAGTGACCCCCAGCACAACAAACTGTGTTGGCGTAGTGAAATGATCATTTCTTCCCAGCAGGATTTGCTCTGCAGGGTTTGTGCACTGAAAGAGCAGTCAAAGATTTCTATAGGGGCTTGGAGTTGCCAACACGTTTGAACATTTAGTCTTTATCTCCCATCTCTCTTGTGGACTTCCCACCTGAGCAGTCAGTGAGCTGAATGATAAATACAGCCGGAACAAGACAAGCCTGTCACAGAGACCAAGCCGGGAAAACAATCAATTTATTCCCGTTCACATTACACAGTTCTTCAGCGGAGTTTGCCAATGTCTGTTTTACCCCTCCACCTCCTACCAGCCGATTCCTTCTCTCCACTGGGCACCAAACAATAAATCAGTAGCGCTTACTTTGGGGCTGGCCCGTCAGAGCAAGGCGGAGAGGGCGAGGAGACACCGGCTCTGTGCTCGCCACCTGAGGCTGGGAAGGCTGTGACACCCGGGGACAGGAGCGGCAGGGCCGGCTGCTTGCCTTGCACTGCCCTCTGCTGTCTCCGCAGCCGGCGCACGGACCCAGCCGCCGCAAGCACCCGCTCGCTTTGGGCTGACCTAAGGCACAGGGAATGACCGGAGGATTTCTCCACGGGGCTTTTCCCACACAAAGCATTTCATCTTGCTCACTGTTATCCACCTGCCTGCTATGAATTCACAATTAAAGTAATAATCTTAACTCTTGTCTTTTTCTGTTAGTAGAGCTCCAAGTGCTTTATCGAAAAAATGTATACTATCAGATTTTGGGGTTAACCCTTCCGACACTGCCTAAAACGTGTTTGCTAAGGCCTGGGTAATGGGTACTGAGCTTAGAGCACTTAGCACACACATAGACCCTTGCTCCTACCTACAGTAACAGCTGAAAAGCACTTCTATAACATTCATCACGTAGCCATAAGTGTCTTTCGAATACCCCTTCTCAAATTTGCTAGATTGTTCCTGTGCTAGCATGCTGCAGGATGGGACACAAAAAAACATTAAAAAAAATGATGCAGTGTTCTTCTGTGTCAGCAACATAAGAAGTGTAATACAGCTCTGTGAAATAACCTCCACGACCCTTTTTTCTCTTTAAAATAAATAGATTTCTATGAATTTAGAAAATATTACTTGTCAGAATAATAACTCACAAAGATAATCCCTTGAGAAAAGGAACACCCTCAAAGCAGCTCAAAAAAGTGTAATTAGAAGCACATTTTAAAGGAAATACGTATTTTTGATGCCTAAATACAAACTCCAAACACTGAGTGTTTTTTCAGTGCCCTGTATGTGCCAGAAATGCCACACACAGGGCTTTTAACAGCTGTTAATATAATGCTCATGCACAGACCTTGACTAATTCCCTTGAAGTCGGGAATTGAATGCTAGGATGAAAAGCACAGGAGCATGATTGGCAGAGAGCTTGTGCATCATTAGGCTTCCTGCTAGCAGATCTGCAACAGCTTATAAGCATATGGTTTGAACATCAGACTTTGTAGAAACATAAGCTCAGCTGCTGGCAGATCAGCTCAGCCTGACAACCTTCTGCTGTGTCTTGCAGCAATAACTGCTTCCCTCCTCCTGCCCGATCCAGCAGCTCCCAAAGGGGCTGCCCTTGCGACTGGGGGCTGCTGCCTCACCACTGGGGGACAGGAACGCACAGCAACAACCCACAAACTACACAGCAGAGAGCTAGAAACCAGGGCTGTGCTCAGAGCTGCCTGCAGCAGTCTCATGACACGGAATCACTTGGCCAAAGGTGAGTGGAATTAAAAGGAAGGATCCCACAAACTCACAACTGTTTGCATAAACATGATGAACACCTTAGGGATCCTCCTGGAAGACAGGGCCACAGGTTCCTACCACCCCCTGAAACTGCCGGTGTGCTATTTGGGATACAGATTTCCATGAGGATTTCCTTACACAGCTTCAGAGAACTTGTTTGCTGTGCTGCATGTAACTCACACAGAGAGACCATTCCCTCTCATTTACACTTCATGAATTCCTGCAAATAGCTGCCATGGAACTCTTAAAAGATGGAAATTCACTGGAACTAATAAAAGAGTCTCAACAAGGTCCACAAAACTTGCATGCAAGGAATTACTTTAAAAAATAAAAATTAAAGACTCCTGAGCAGGAAAATACAGGAAGATTAATAAAGTGTTCAAGAAAATAAGGGTGGATTTGTTTCCTCAGGGAATTTTTTTCATGCTGTCAGCATAGAATCTTGCAAGCATTGACTTTGCTAACACCAGTACAATTCTGATTTTATTTATGAGGACACTAAGGCAGAGAGATTAAAGGTAGCGTGGGATAATTAGTGCAGTTTGTCAAGCTGAGTTAGCAATTAAAATGGAATTGTGGGAATAGCTGGATTTTTGTATTACTAAGCATTGAAACCTATCACACACCAAATGATCCAAGTCTTTAAAGGCTCACAGGTTTTATATATACATATGCTTCTGATATAGCTAAATTACTATATTTACCACCCCTAGACTGATCACTGTGTACACAAAGGGTGCTCTGATATCATGAGCAAATGAGGGAATGCACAGGCTGCTTTTCAAGGTTATGCCTCTAACCATAGCACCCAAGATAGTGATATTATCAGGTCTCTTCAAAGTAAAATCTAAATAATTGTTTTGACTGGAGAGGTGCTGAGAAGCACATGTTGTCAGACTGTGAAGTTCCACTAAAACCTAAATGCTTCTCCCAAATTGCTGCATTTCTATGGAATTTTCAGGAAAAAAAAACCTAAACCAAAGTGAAGTAACTGTTGGAATATCCCATGTCTACAACTGGTTTTAAACACCTCTCATCTTGGACTATTTCAGGGGCTTGCATGGTAGCAGACTTTAAAAGCCAACCTGTGTCATGAAACGCTTCAGACAACTCAAGAGATTCTCAGAGCCTGTGATGAAGGGAAGCATTTTAAACAGCTCAGAAGTTTCCAGATTGTGCTCTGCTTTGGAATAATCAAATTCAAAATCCTTCATAAAATGGGGTTGCTGGTCAATTACTTCTGCCTTCTTCATGTCACTAAGAACTCATACTATGTTTTCAGTGAGGACTTGGAGCAAGCCTGAAGTGCACCCCACATATTGTATGAGACCCGAGAGCTCTTACTGCCTGTGGCTTCAGAGAAAACTATCAGAAATCCTAACAGAAACCCACCCTTTTAGCTTTCAGATTGACTGATTACCATTAAATATCTGAACAACTTATTTTTAGAGCTGGAGCATTTATGTTCAGTGCCTTCTACTACAAGCCAATTACTGTTGAAACAGCAGCTAATACCCATAACCCATAAGGGCAAGCAGCAACTGCACAAATCTGGCTGATGTTACAAATTGTTTGATATTAACTTGTCTTGTGGTTCAGCTGTATTCAACGGTGCTCATAAAACTCACAGACATTTCTGTCAAAGAGAAGGTGCCAGGGTGTTCAGTCTGGGTTGCAAAGGAAGGGAAATGTCTGAAATGTCCCACCCTCTCTCACCTTCTCCCCATGTGTAACATTCTGCCCAACAGCAATAAAGCAGCTCTGCTCCAGTCAGGAAACCACTGTTCTCAGTTTGGACAGCAGCAGATTGAGGAAGCCTTTGCCTCTGGAGGAGGAAGACAGGGAAGTTGTCAATCGCAGCTTTTAGGGACACTATTTCCATAGTCATGGCATCAGCTGTTTAACACCTGATGATCACATTGATAAGGATTAGACATCACAGCAACACAGTCTGGGCTACAAGTAACAAAGAGCACACTCACCCAACCCAGGAGGATTCATTTACAGTACCTTCCTTCCTTCTTGGTTTGAACTTGGAAACCCTGTGCAGCTCTTTCCACCCCCAAAATCCATGCAAATTTTCAAAGGCTATCTTGAAGCTAACATTAGGTTAAAGATTACAAGTGCCTGCCTACAGTCTATTTAAAATACTCTTACTTCAAACTGCAGAATTTCCCTCCCTTTTTAATCATAATTTCAAACTTGAACTTCCATCCACTGAAATAGGTCAGATTAATTAATGAAGCAGATTTCCTTTCATCTCAAGAACAGCACACCATTCAAACCATGGGCAAAATACTGACATACAATTAGGACTTGCATATTTGCAAATGTTCTATTTATTTGGACTTCTGTGGAGAAATAACTCTCTCAAAGTATCTTATGATAAAGATTTTAACTCATTAAATACTTAGGAAGAGTATTTAATAGTTGTCTTAACTGCACTATAGGTGCAATAACATATCTTTAAGAGCTAACCATGACCACATTCATCTGCAATCAATGCAATAAAATTTTTAGGCTCTTTTAAGTCTTTTTCCCCCTCCTTTTCTTTTTTCCTTTATTAAAAGTGTCATACTAAAAGCCTGCCATTTCTGTTGGAGAAAGACAATTCCAAGAAAAAAATCCATTGTAAGTGTAAGCCTAATCTCCCTGTCTCCCCCCAGATTTTCTGCCTACAGTTCTGTCTGCATTTTGCACAATGACTTGAAAAAGCATAGACACGAATAGTCAAGAGAAAGAGATACTTATTAGAATTATGACTTTTTATTTTTATTCACTAGAGCAACATTGAGGAAAGAATTTTTACATACAGGTTTTTTAATCAACTTTACAAGCAAATTCCAATATACAGTATTTACTCTGGCCTAGGTTAAAAAACCAAAAAACAACAAAGCAGATAGTAAAGGTACCTCTTGTTTTAGCTAGTATTGAATTGAAGATTTTGCTACACAGGAATTATGTCGGTTTTATGGTGGTGCTTTTACAATTAGTAGGCAGTGAGCAGCTTTACCATAACAGTGACTGAATTTCCTTGAAAGCACAGTTGTAAGATGACTACACTGAGCCCTACCACCAGGGTCACATTAAATCCACTCTGCTCAGAAAAAGCCTCTGTAACAAGATAAGGAACAGCTACGGAAGCCAAATTCAAGAACTGATTTCCATTTGTATGGCAAGAAAATGTCCATTTTAGGAGGATTATGTGCTGTGCAAAACCAGAAATACTTCCCCCCCCAACATGCAATCTACCCCAGTATGACACTTTAGAATGTGCAAATGGCTGTGACATGCAAACAAAGGAAATCACGCAAATGGTATTCAGTTTTCAGGCATCGTCACAACAAATCAGCATTTAGATCAAGGCTGAAATGAACTGTATGACCTATAATGCAGTCTAGTTGCTATGCCTACTTCTCACTGCTGTAAAATGGAAAGTTGAGGAACCCCTTTTTTTTTTTCCAAACTGTATCAAAACTGTCGTTATGGATTTTCAGGGCCTTCGTAATTATTTCGAAAAAGTTGGAGAGATAATATTGCACTTCTTTTCTCACAGCCATATTCTGGGACCATTCTTCTTTAAGAGCTATGCTAGTCCTAGGGAAATTTTGCCATTGGCTTTGATTGGCAGTAGGAAGTGCTAGCTTCAGGGAAGGGGAAGGTAATAATGATTTGGCTGTATCATCAGTGTTAGAATTCCACGGTTAAATTAAAGTCATTGCACAACAAAAACTCAGTACGCTATATGAATACTTTTAAACATGCTAGAGCGCTTATCGATCCTGTGAAAGTGATGTGAAAATACCTTGGAAACAGCAACACTACAGGGGAAATTTGTTTCAAACAAAAGCCACACACAGCAGGAGGCATCTAGATCATTTTAGGCACAACTCCAAGCAATAAAGCTCATTTAAAGTGCAATTCTGTTCTTTTCTTTTGTGTTTATTCACTTGTTAAAATGCGTAATTGCCTCTGTACACACATACTGAACAGTAGTTTAATACTTTTGTGAATATTGCACAAAAGAATGAGAAATCAAAACAAAAAAAATGGCAATAAATCAGTTTTCTAAACCTAGAAAAAAAAAAAACCCTGAAGATATCAATTACTTAAATGTACACATTTTGGATAATCTGCACCAGCACTGATGATATATCTGCACCTTCCATAAGGTAGATACGATACCTGAAAATACTCTCTTAATCCCATTTGACAAGCACTCTCAGTGCTCTCTCATCCATCACTCCCCAAAGCTAATCTTTCACCAAGGTGAAGCTTCAAACCTCACTTCACCACTTCTCTCCCAGCTGCCCATCTCGTGACAGGCTTTGCCATACTCTGGACTTACTATACGTGCAACAGAGCCTTCCCTGGTAAAATCTGAAGAGCCCAAACATGCAGTTGTCCTAGAGGGATGCAAGGTTAGCAGCTGAACACAAACACAAGCCAGGCTAGCATCTGTCTCATCCATGATCAAATCCTGCTGGCTCCAGCTCAGTGTCTCACTAACCTGTCAGAACAAAATGGGGAAATGCTATAAAAAAGGACTATAATCTACTTATGTTCCTTTAATACATATGTACATAACCATATAAATATAAGATTTTCTTATGGAAAGAAAAATTAGGAACTGTCTTTTTAATGAAAACCTTGATCATCTCGATATTCTTTGCTTAATTTGCTTTGATCATCTCCTTAATTTTCAGTAAAGGTGCAGATATGAACAAAGGTATAGATATCTATACTTTTAAATGTAAACATAAAAATTGAAACATCATTAAATCAGGCCGGCGATACCTCCAGAATACGAAGCAGAAGATGATGAATTTCTGTCAATAACATTAGGTGAAAATTGTATTTTTACACAAAATCATATACAACTAACAATAAAATCAGCTTCTCTTCAAGGAAAGTAAACTTAAAAAACACACCTTCCACAGAAATCCATATGGACCGGAAAATGAACCAGGAATTGATCATTCCCTCAGCAGTCTTTCAACTCCTGAGAAACACAGTTAGCTGCCAGGAGCTAGTTTTGGGGAATATAAAAAGTGAGTTTTCTTTTCTTATGGAAAGTAAATACGTACACTAAATACCACTAATTCAATGCTTTTCATGGAAATAAATTATCACCAGAGCGTAACTGTTACTGCAATCTCACGTTGTGGTTCCTGATCCTATACCAACTATAACAACATTATTTGTCTTGTTATGTCTTGCTTACATTGCCATCACCTCAGTTCACAGAAGGTTCTGCAAGTCCCTTATTTCAGACTGATCTAAGTAGTTCAAAAAAAGAATCTCCCCCTACCCATTTCCCTCCCCAAGCTTTTCATTTTTCCTCTTCATCTTCAGTTAAATAAAATTACAGTGTAAGAAATCCAAAATAATTCTTGAATATCAACAATGTACTGAAAACTCAGGTGAGATGACTCTTTTTTCCTCCACCCAACTGACGTATCCATCAGGATACCCCCAGTTAAAGGGCTTATATTATAGAAGCTGAATATTGAATTCATTTATGAAATGTCTACACCTACTCACTTTAATTCTCTCAAAGAAAATACTGTAATATGTCAATGTCCTACAGCCAGAGCCTAGAACAAACTAACACTGTGTTGCATTTTACTGACATTATGTGCTCTTCAGGAACATAATCCCAGGATTATGGGCCAAATTTGTTGCAGCAGCCTTCTGCTGCTGATTTTAAAACCAACTCAAGAACAGAAAAAAACAAAAAAAAAAACAAACAAAAAAAAAACAAAAACAAAAAAAAAAAACACAAACAGGAGCATCCAGGCGAGTCATGGGAAAGATGGGAAGAGTTGGAGATGGGACATAACAAATTTCTGCAAAGCTTAACTGGATATGCATACATGTAACTCATGTCATTCATGTCATGGTCCCAGAGTGCACCAAGATTACTTTCAGAAAAAAATATTTCTCCTAGAGAGAACAAAAACATAGATTTTTTTTCTCCTTAATTTCCCCAAGAAGCTCCTTACCAGTTATGCACTTCTTCAGAAATTACAAAAAAAAAAAAAAAAAAAAAGAAAAAAAATACAAAAAACCCAAAATAACACATCTTTGAAAAACTCTTAAGAGTACCAGCTCTGGATTAGGACATAATAGGATTTCTCAAAGCAAATAAGTGGGGTTCATTTTTTTCCTTTTTAAAAAATAGTTGCATTTTTAATATAAGTTTTATTCTGTAAAATAGTTTCAAATTCTTACACATATGGCAAAGTTTGTGCAAAATTTCAAGTCAGGTACTTCAGAGCCTTTCAATATTAAACAGAAATCAATAAATACAAGCAGAACAATAAAAGTTTAAAATATTAATTAAAATCCACGTTGTGCAACCTCAACATAGGTGTTCTGGACCCCTTATTCCCAGAGGCTCCCTAACTACCAATTCCTAAGAGCCTGCATTGGAAGGTATGGACAAACATCCTTAGCACTGCATTTCAAGAATCTACCCAGTAATGTGTCTATTCAACACAATAAAAACATATCACAATCATTTAACAAATGAAGATGTTTAAGCGAGAAGATTCATTTCACCCTGTGAAATCTGCCTAATGTCTGTGAACAGTGAAAACAGGATAAATAAAGAACAGAGCTACTTCAGATTACAGCAAAACAAAACAACACAACCCACCCAACCCATGAGATTAAATAACATTAAATATGTCAGTCTTGAGAGAATGATAAATACAAGGATTTTTGCATAGGCCTCTGGAATACAGAGTCAGAATTATGGCCAATAAAACATCTGCTAGTCAGTCTAATTTTCTACCACTCTGACCTAACGAGTACTCAGAACCAAGAAGTTAAACAGAACAGCAATTTCATTGTCTAATAATTCAAACAGAGGTAAGAAATAATTTCTGCCATCCTGAAATAAATAGTGCAGCATTCTGGCATTTGTGGTTACCACAGACTTCAGTATTTGCTTAATTACAAAGATTGCAATACCATCTTTATTACAGATCAACGATAAAATAAAGCACTCTCAAGAGCAACTGCACAGCTCGTAACATCAGCCTCAGAACACGGCAGGATGGAGAATGCAAACCCTAAAGAAGATGCAATTTGGAACAGTGACTCAGGATTTGCAGGCTGCAGGTACAGCAGGCTCCAAGGCAGTCACAAGACGGGAAGTGGGACATGGCGTGGCATCGAGCGCTGAGATGTGCAACGGCCTCAGTGTGTCTTTGGTTTCGGGAGGCGGGAATGCCGACCGGAGGGCATGCTGTCCCCAGAATGCACACCAGCAGAGTGTGTCTGCACACTTTCCTTTCTCTGGACTGGTGGCCTTGGGATGTTTGACTTTAGGGAGGTGTTCTGAGGCTCTGGAGGTACTGGCGTGGATTTCTGACTGCTCGCTTGCTTGGATTTGACGAAGGACGTAGTTGGTGGGCGAAGTTTAGACACTTTCTGACTCTGTTTACCCTTCAGGTTATCCTGCCCAGATGTTGGCTGTGGCTGAGTGGAACTACTCAGTGGTAGAAGCTCACGTTCCTTGGAAGCAGCAGAGTGATCTGCAGATCGTACGGGAACGGCCATGGTAGGAGGCACTAAAGCAGTTGGGGGTTTCACGATTCTTGAAGTCTTTGGCTGAGAAGCCTGGTTTGTGAATGAGGGTTGACCTTTCATAGATAATGCAGTCTGCACCTCTGGAGCATCAGCTCGTGTAGAGGTCTGAAAGTGGGGACGAGGTGGTAATGTACCGTTCTTATTACTAGCCACCTCTCCAGGGTCTTCTGTGTTTTTGTTTTTCAAATTGTCCAAATATGATGCATTTTCATCTTTTGTGTTTAACTGTACACTTGTTGAAGAGTTTACGTCATTCAGGCTATTTGGGAGAGAGATATTTGCAGCATTTCGATTCTGATGATTTCTATTGTCATGCAGATCTGGTTTAGGATATTCACTGTGGGCCTCGATATGTGGAATTTTTATTAGTTTTCCCTGGGCGAGGTCTGTGGAATTGGGAAGGCTGCTGGAAGGCTGTAGTACTTGAGGCTGTTAAAGAGAAAATAACACAAGAATATATTAGGCACAGAAGACACCAGATACACTCAGAATCCAACGTGAGCTGACTGGATGCTTGATAAGGGCTGTATAAGGGTTTTTAAATCAAAACTTTGACTTCGGCAAAACAGGATGGGTCATGGGACGCACACAAATGAAACTCATAACTGAAGTGGAAAAAAGTATACCAGCACTGTAATAAACAACAACATAAAGACAAAAAGGAAACTGACCAGCTTAAAAAGGAAAGATGAAGAAGGCATGGTTGATGGTTTCACCCAAATCTGCAGGACAGCGCAAGAATTAACGTTGGTGCAGATCAATTCTAACCAAGTGCTTAACCCAACGCAACAGCAGTGTCCAGCCTTAATTTCTGCTCACTGCATATTGACCTCAACTACCCCAACCGTTTTGCTGCACAGGCAGGAAAGGAGTTGGATGGACCACACGAACTTACAGGCCGTTTCCTTGCCTTACTGAGGCCAGAAAATCTGGTGGAAGTATGTGCTAATCAGGCTACTGACTAAGCTTAGGTAACAGTTTTATCTTGAACTGATTTTAAATGGGCTGATAAAGAAACAAGAGTTTGCGTGAAAGTAGAGACCACACTCTAGCACACTTATAGCCATGGGATAAAAAGAACTGTAGAAGATTTTACATTTTATCAGAAGATACAATCTAATCAAACACGGATCCGGTAAGAGAATCGCCAGTACCTCTTCTGGGTAATTTCTATTCTCTTTGTTCTGCCCTGTAAAGAGACTTAAAAGATTAATGGTGTACTAGCTTCACAATATATCCTAGACCTGCAACTTGGATACAGATCTTGGAAGCATTACTAAAAATTCTGCAATTCGTGGCAAAACCTGAAATCTATTAAAACCTAAAGTTTTAGCAGGTTTGAATTCTTTTCTTTACAAAGGCGGGGAACCAAACTCCTTCCAACTCGTCATCACTCAACTACCTGGATTCTTACCAGCTGACAGGTTGCATGTACACAGTAAACAGGCTTCTTCTGTTTACTAGTGAAATAGAGTGAATAAAAAAGAAGCAATGTTTCTGTTAGGGAGATTTGCCTAAGTGTCATTTTAGTCACTCTCCTGAATTATTCACAAGTTCTAAAGAGAAAACCCATTATTTGTCTGGTCTTCTTAGCTCTTCTTTGAATCAGCAGGAAGAATGCAATGATAGCTGTGCATGCCACATTCCTGCTACACATTTAGGGCCATAGACCATCTCAGGACTCTTTAGGCATTTCATCTTTTCCCTGCCAGGATTATTACTGAAAACTGAATCCTCAAAATTCCTCATCAAGAAAAAATAATTAAAGGTTACTGAGAGGAAAATCAAGGTTTCTCCATATATTTTTTATTTATGGGCATTTTTTCCCTTTAGAATATAAGAGTTGTCTCGTAAGGCAAGGCAAAATCTGGATTGGTGGCATCCACTATCACTGACAGACATGTAAGGCAAATATCCTGAGAAGCCAAAATATGATTGCTTTGGAAAGAAGGAAAAGATTTTAAAAAAGGCAAAAAAGCCTCCAAAATGGCATCAAATGAGTACCAAAACATTATTCCTTATGTGACCCAAAACCAGCTTAACTTTTTAAAACCTTCTTAACCATATAATCCTACAGGAAGGAAATGCCAAACAAAAGGAATAATTCCATACACAGAGTTACAGTTTAAATAAAATTAGTCCTCCACATTTTTTTTCCATTTTCCAGTGTTTATGTTTGAGTTACAGAAGTTATTATTCTTCCAGTCTAGGAGTTGACAGGAAGATGTTAGCCAAAATGATTTACTGATTTGAGATCTCAACTGCAAAACCAAAACTGCTAATAATGAATCCAGAAACCAAAGCAATATGTACCCAATTCCCATGTAAATATTACAACAAATAAATCCTATTTTCTAATCCCACTTGAAATAAAAAAGTTAAAACATTTATATCCCACAGTATTGTGTCAAATGTGGAAAAATAATTGTCAGAAAATTTTTCTCCCTCAGGAAGAGGGTTTTTAAACGCTAGTTTTGAAAAGCACAGATAAATATCTAATCTAATCAATAAAAATTCTAACTTAATATCAAATAATTCTAGCAATACTTATCAACAAAATTTAAAAATTGGCAAGTTACAGAAGAAACTAAATTTGTATGGAAAGTTGAGTTAAATATACACACATCTGAAGTACAGCAAAGTCATCAAGGTTTCATTAATGCTATTTTGAATTCTTCTGACAAAGGCTAGGTAGTGTTTGAGCTCTTCCCTTTAGGCAATTTTGCATTTTACATTTGAAAATAGCCAAATACATGTTTTCCTCATTATCCTTCGTAACCTTAAAAGGCCTAAGCAGTTAATTACCTAGAAAGTTAAGTGATATTAAGGTAGAAAATGTCTACATGCTCAGAATTATGACACTAAAGTTCTGGTATCATCTTTGTTCAGTTGTTTTAAATGCTGTACTGCTTTGTAATGGCATACTTCTACTCAAGATCTGTCCAATTATCACAATGACAGAATTTAATATAATCAAATTTCTACATGCATTAACATTCAAAATGACACTAAAAGCAGCAAAATGCCACTTGCAAAATATGCACGTAACAGTTCTCAAGGTATCCAGCACTGACATTATTGCCACCTACAGCTCATATCTTTGTACTAAATACAAGTTCTCCTCTTACAAAGAAAGCCTTTGAAATTCTGACCATGTTACTGGCAAAAACAATGAGCCAGCTGAAGGACTGAAGTACTTGGTGAATTCCATCACATGAAGGAGAAGAAAAAGAAAAAAAGCATTCTGCCTTCCAGGCAAAGTATTTTATTTCACACAAGTCCTAAAATATGGTTTCATCTGCATTGTTTTGAGTGCACTTCAGGTAATATTTCTGGGGTGGGACAGACCATGATTTGGAATAGACTGCCATGCTACCCAGACTTCTATTTATGTCCCATAAAGAAAACATGCAGGTATACAAACATCTGCACTCCTCTGGGATGCTCCTAAAGTGCAAAGTTGGACTGAAACATTTCAAGTACAGTGTAACTGAAGACACTTATTCCTCCTCAAACTCGAAGTACATTCGACAAAGTGCTTCGTGCACATGCTCCTTTCTGCACAAAGAAACTGATTTTTCTGCACTGGCAAGAGCTTCAAAGCCTTCTAAATATTGATGCACTAATCAAAATTACTCAATTCACTGCCTACTTCATTAGCCCAAGAGATTTTTCTATTATTTCTCTCAAGTAAAACTGGCTGTTACATCATCCAGAGAAAGATGACATCCACAACAAGGATTACCACTATTGTACAGTTATCAAACTACTGAGGCTGTATTAGCTTTGTGCTGGAAAACTGAAACATCATGCTGTACTGTTAAAGAAGCTATATGGACTATAAAAGAAGTTAAAAATGTGGTTATGACTGTGATATTCATTCATTAGCTGAAAATTCCCTTCAGTTTTGCTTTGGTTATCTTGATGCCCTTTATAATACCTCTGTAGAATGAAATAAAGTCATTTTCTCCCTGCAGTATCTTGAGGAAGGAGGGAAGCGATGCAATGGAAAATCCAAGAACTGCATGCACATCTCCCACAGACATGCATCATGCACAGGGCAAAGAAAAAACCCAACAGTGAAAATGCGTGAGGGAGAGGTGGGAATAAATCTGAAGTTGTACTGTACCACGCTTTATCACAGAAGTAATGGACTAACTTCTCAACTCCTTGCCAATGGCATAATGGAAAGCAGAGACAAGAAAAAGACAAGGACAATGATGTCAGAGGACCAAGACAAAACAATGAGCAATTGCCATGACAGAACCGCAACTTTTCACCATTTCAATTGCAATTACCGTGTCCCCCATTGGTTTTTAATCCTCCTTCAAGAAACAAAGGAAGAAACAGTATTTAAATAATGCAGTACAAAGACATTTATAGCAAGAACAGCATGGACTACCTTTGCTCTTACAACTTCAAGGTTTTTAGCTGTTAATCTCCTATACTCCAAATACTGCAACTAGAATTTGTGTGTATTATTAAAACTGTATAAAAGAAAAATCTTTGCATCCATGCATATGTATGTTCAATATCTAACCCTGAACCGCAAGGTCATTAAAGGCACAGCATTCCATCCTTGGATCATATTGCCCTCATTTTTGATAACTCATCTTCCTAGCAAATCACTCACGAGTTGGAAGAGACAACTACCAGAGGTTCCTTTTGGAAAGGGCTGGAAGGGAAGGGTCACAAACTCTGCTACATAACTCTTTCATTTCCTCATGAGTTCTGCCATCCCTCCTCTCACTGCCTTGGCACAGGATAAGCTGTCATTTCAAACCATGGCCTGTGCAGACAGAGCCCTGCTGAAAGGCTGCACCACACAGCTCTCATTTTCTACCTCTGGAAAACATCAACAGTTCACACCTTAAATCTGTAGCATTTGCTAGTACCTTCTTTTTGAACTTTTTTTTTCTTTCTCTTTGATCTAGCTGTATTATATCCACATTCCAGCATTAAAATACAGGATTCTGCAGTATGGAGAATGACCTCAAATAATGACACAATAAAACCGTATTTTTTTAAGCATCATTCACCAGCCACGAGGCTAGTAAAATAACTGGTAATGTGGCAAAGTATTATTATTCTTTCTGCATAGGCTATACAGAAACCCCAACTTGGAAAATTTTATTTTTTCAAAGAAAAATTACTTCAAGTAATATATAACTACATCAAGGCAGGTATTTCATCCACAAATATGGACGGATATATGTACAGCAAGCAGATAAATATGAATATATACAAAATCAAGGGGTTTTTTGCAAACATAAATTTAGTTTGCGGCAAGAGTCCTTTCTCTTGTAGTTGAGTCTGTAAGTACTGAAGTTGGGAGGAAAGGAGTTTTTCCTAAAAGACTCTGCATATAGCTGAACACTCTTGGAGCAAAAATAATTACATTAAAAAGGCAGTATGTAATGATTCCAGGATCTTTTTAATAATTTGTCACTGAACTTCCCAGCTAATGCTCTGGAGTAATTTGTTTCTGCTAACACAAACACTTTGTACACTCTGCAAAGCTGTAGCAGTCCATAAAGCTTTGGAAATATTTCAGCAACATGTCTTTGTTTAAAGGAAATAGGCATAGAGAAGCTTTCTTCCAGGTGATAACAAGCTGTGTGTCACCTGCTAGAATTGCTTAGATTATCTCTATCTGTAATACTTACATACAAAAAGTCTAAATAAATATTCTTCCAGGACGTGCACAGTAAGTTGAGATGTAACAACGGCAATGCTTGAATAACAAAGCAATTCTGATCAGCATTTCTGTGTGGAGAAGCACTTGGGGTAAGGGGCCTAGAGAAGGTGGTGTAATATTCTTGTATTACAACACAAACTCATGATTGCTTTCTTACCAATGTGTATTCAAAATGTTTGTTTTCTAGAGCTGCATCATTAAAGCTCCAGAACACAAATGGACAGGATTTAACTGTATTGAATAAAGTTTGAGATGTCATCAAAACATATCCTATGACCTCAAGAAAAAGAAATGACCCTTACACAGTAGTTTAGTTCAAGACACGTGGGAATTAAACGAACAAAACTATTTGATTTTTATTCCTAAAATGACAAAATTAATGTACTGTTAAAGTGTTTATGAAATGCAAAGTGCTGAATTGTTTCCAAGGCTGGTGAAAAAACATGAAATTAATAAATGTGTAAGTATTAAAAATTAACTGTCATTAAAAGTGAAAACATACATCCAATGCTGAAGTATGTTGCAGTGCAGTGATATGCTAAGGCAAATTCAGCAGCAGGTGTGCTGACATTGTGACTGGTGCTTAGAGAGAACCATAAACCTACACTAGTGTAATATTACCTAGCAGAGATATAATCCCTGTCCCATATAGCAGGAGGAAAATTATTTTTAGTTGTTTATACACTGTAATATGAACAGTTTAGAGGTTTACACCCTCATAACCTACAGTGCCTGTAAGTGATCTATGTATCCATCAGCTATCAACAGCACAGTGAAGAAACCTGCAGAATTCACATGCAGAGATGATATTTTAGGTTCAGGATCCAGAAGTTAGCAAAGAAATGCTTGACTTCCAAGTCTATACAGAAAACACAGCCAAACAAAACCTGAGACTACTTCATGTTTCCACCATTTTCTCTGTATTAGTGCAAAAGAACACTGACATTAGTGTTTCAGGCTGTCCTACACTCAGTGGTGATGTGCACTCAGCATTTGCCTTAAAACCCCATATTTGGCATTTCATACCAGCTCCAAAACCTGAACACTGAAACCACTGAACCAAGTGGGAAAGAAGGATACTAGTGACTGCTCCAGTAATGTTTTAATTTACAGAACTGTTCACACAGTGATAAACCACTGATTTTTCAAGAATTTCATTTAAAATATCTAAGGAAGCTCATAATGTATACTTTATTTTTATTCCTGTTGTTGCTCTATAGAGTAAACCTCAGGCTTAAAGAAAAAAGCTAGGAACACTCCACTAGTGGAAACTTACATTCCTAAACAACACATTAGTTATAGTTTAGATTAACTAGTCAAGGGCCCATTTTCATTTGTTTTACTTCCTTTACTAGCAATTAATTTAATGCAACATATAAGATGCACACTAAAAAATCCAACCTGCTTTAGTAATAAAAGTTTATTCTGGAATCCCAAATAAGAGGCCACCCTTGTTAGTGAGGATGAGGTGGAGGCTCAGAAAAGCAGCAAGATTAGCAAACAAAGTTTTCTTCTTCAGCTAAGCAGCCACTGTGAATGATGTGACACCAGAGGCTCACAGGGCAGCTGGGACACCGTCCTCCCATTCTGACTCTCCAGTCAGTCTCCAAGCCTCAAAACTATAACATTTGTATGATCCTCAGGTTTGAGGATCTCCTTGAAGTCAGTCTCTGTTGATAGGACAGTGAATCACCCAGGCTGTGCTACTGCTGGCCCCTCCACTCAGCAAGAGAAGGCACAATCATCAGATTTTGGGGTTCTATGTTCATTACACACACAGAGTCCCACATCAAACACCACAAAAAAATGAAGCACATCCCTTATTGCACAGAGAAAAGCCTATGAAACAGGCTGTGCATTCCCGATGAGTTGTTTACATGAACATCGTCACAGAAGCGTCAAGAGAGTATTCGAAGCACAGTTTACAAAATATTGGATTTTTTTTCTGGTGATTGATACAAGTAAAGATTATTGCAGTGTGAAATATACGTAAGCTTAGTTTTCCAAGGTGCAGCTTACTTTTCAGATCTCCACTGGCCCTGGAAATCTTACTTTGTTTCCATAATTTTACTTTGCCTATATTTCTTGTCCAAATACACTCTTGAGCTTTGCTAAGCAAACACTGTAATTTGCAAATTACAGTACATTTAAAAAAATATAACTTTAGCGTTATGAAGTAGTTATATTTCTTCAAACACTTATCTGTTCAAAATGCAATACCAAAGCACAAAATAAGACTTACCATTTCTCTATGTCTACGTAAGCATACAGCTTTTAAATCAGCAATTGTCTTTTGTTTAGCAGATCCAAGCCAAGTGAACAAATGCATCTTATATCAGCCCACAGTGTAGCTAGCACATAAGGAACGTTAATAAATCATGCAAGTTGTGCAACAGCCACTTCAATGTAAGAGAAGCCTTTTTACAACAAATACCAAGGACGGGGGGAAAATAATTAGTTTGAGGGAAGCCATTCTGAAAAGTTAAAACTTTTTGTGAGAGACAATGCAAGTGACACTGTCCCACCAACACTTTTCTGTACAACCACGACACGTTGACGTGAACGCACCCACAGAGGCGCGTGCGGACGCGTGAGCAAACAGAACACACACACGGACAGGAGAGTGCATCACAGCCATGGAAAACAGGGAAATGCAGCAAGCAAGACTGATGTTAGGACAAGACTGGAAACAAGGGCCTACTCGGGTTTGCCTGAAGAACTGCTGAGGTCTATTGGCATTTAAGAACTGTTATAAAGCTATGAGTTGTAGCTGCTCGTAGGCTGGCCGAAGGAAGCGGTTTGTTAGGCACAGACTATGGTGTATGCCTGGAGATCTGCCTGAGAGAGGAGGAGACTACGAGATGAACGGTGCGTGCAAAGGGGAAGCTTCTACTGGAACACGGTGAGGGAGATGAGTGAGAGGTACAGACTCACTCTGTCTGCGGTGCGGTGGAACACTCCGAGGGATGCCCTGGAATGAGCCCTGCCAGGGAGAGAAGGAGGGAGCAGAATACCCACCCTGTGCAGAAAGAGAGAGGGGGAGAAGTATAATAAAAAAAGAGAACAGGGAAAAACAAGACACCAAAAAGCCACACCATTCTTTTTCTTTTTCCCCCAGAAAGGTATCATTATATTTCCAGTTGTTCCACTTTGTAAGAGCAAATGTTACACGCTACCAGAGCCCAGCTGTCCTAAACTTGTTAGAAATCTTACAAAATACCTCCACATTTTTTCAATACATAAGCACACATTTCTGTCCTAGGTAGTTTTAGGGCAAGAGTACAGAAGCTGAGCTTTTCATGATTAAAAATACATGATAAAATTGTATTTATACAGCTTTCAAAAGTATTTTAGAAATGTCTCACCAAGTAGTGGCTTGCTCAGTTCTAATCTACTAGAAAACCAGTCAACTTTAGTTTTCAACAAAAATTTCTAATGCATAGAAACAAATTTTCCACCAAGTACTGGTGCTTTAGAGGCCACTTTACTCCAATTTCATCAGTATTATTTATTGTGGAAGAAAAGAGGTGACATAGAACTGTTTTCCTTGCACTTTGCTCTAGGAGCTTGAGTCTTCCATGAAAGGATCAGGGAACTGTGCAGATCCATGCAGTGCAGCGTTTGCCCGTCAGAGCTCTCAAATCACCACAAGTGTGACACACTGTGGTTACTATGTTCTCAAAAGAAGAAAAAGTAATTTTCTTATTACTCTTCCTTTTCCCCACATCCTTACCTTTGCAAATCCAAGCTGCAACTTCCCTCTTAAACAACATAATCATAATCTTGATCTCCTATTTCAGCAGGGCAGGTTTAAGTATTTACAATCCTTCTGCCATTTAAGCAGCTGAAAACTGCTTTTCTAAGCCCTGGAACACTGGTACTACAGTAATGACTGCCCCACTGCCTCTTGACCAGCAGCAACCAACTGTGGCTACCCTGTGAGCCAGCAGGCTGAAGGTATCTTTACAGCACCCACATGACAGAAAACAGGATTGCCCCTCCTCTCCAGATTCTCTGCTGCAGACCATACTGCCATGGCTGGACAACTAACAAAGTACTTGACTTCCATGCGTTTTTTAAAACAATGTTAAACATCATATTATTTCTATAAATAAATATTATGCTTTTATTTGTCTTAGGAGAGTTTTATACACCTCCCTGATCTTCCAGTTATCCTTACCTAATCAGATTTTATCCAGCACTATTCCAGGTTTCAGTACTGCTGAGATGAAACTTAACATGCATTTAACCAAGTCTTAGAATCTGCTAGTCAGAACACTTTTCATCTAGAACAGGGAATAAAGAAAAAAGCCTGACAAGACTCCTTCACTGTTCTTCAGAAGCTGAGATAAAACAATTACTGCAGCAAAATCCAAGGGGAAAAATGAAACAAGTTCTTTAGTCTGATTATCTCTAGATGGAGGTATTGATTACCTAATGTGTTCTTACAGTCCTCCATCAGTGGTCATTAAGATCACAATTTTTAGACTGCTGCATGAACGTACTGGAACAGTATGAGCTTCAGCCAAGCAAAGTGACAATACATGTGCTGCCTCAGCTGAATAGGTACATACACTTTGAATACATAAATAGTCCTGGGAACATGATTTATCAGTCAGTGACTGATGGGAAAATTATCAAACGCTTTGGATTTTCATAGCACGGTACAAAAGAACACTACATTTTACAGGTTTGTTCACATTTCACCCAAAATTGTGTCAGGGTACTACTGGAACACCAAGAAAAAAAATCTTTCCATTCTCTAAACATAATTGAATCTTCCCATAGTAGAAAGCACATTATCACCGGCACAAGTTTGATTTTGCAGAGACTCATCTGAGATGGCAATGGGCTTTTTTCTTTAAAATTTTTAACACATTAAGAAGGGAGGTGAAAATTTTATATCCTCTCCCTTTTACTCTCTGAAAAGAGAGATTAAGAGAAGCACAAGCTATCTGAGCTATGTAACAGTTAAGACACTAATGTAAAGGCAAAGAAATATTTACATGTCTTGATACGTTCCAGAAATTTTTAAGCATCCATATTAGCACTTCAAAGCCTAGCACTAAGTACAGTCTTCTCAATAATTCTTCATGCTAGTCCAGGCATATTTTAATCCCCTACTCCCAAATACTGCTGTTGACATTGCTCCATATAGGTAAGTTTCAAATAAATGCCAGATTTCTTTTTTTGTAATAAATTAATAAATATTTTTTTCTAAAAATACCCCAAACAAGGGTTTTTTAATTGTACATCAAATAAGGTAATTAATATCAACATCAATTGAAAAAGTAAGAATCAGCAAATACAGCACTAGGAAATGTATTAAGATGAGTGTTATGACTTAAACTGATTATAACAATTATAAAGGATGTACCAATCTCATTGATATAGCACATTAAGATTTAAGTATCTGCAAATATGCCTGGCTTACAAAAAGATGAATTTTCTTTTAATAGTAATTACTGTACAAAACTCCAGCAAATTTATCAAGCTTTCTCCTTTAAACATCAACTCATATTCATCTCTTATTACTCAAATGTGCACTGAGGTTCCCAAGAAATCAAAAGAGGAGGAAAAAAGAAACACACTAAAAAACATATCTCCTCAGATGATGCCACATATTCAAAATACACAGATAATGTGCCAGTTTCCTACTAAAAGTAAGAAAGAAGAAAAACCTGAATCACTACTTATTTATTACAGTATCTATAAAACTCATAAGCAAGGAATTCTAGAATTGAAAGATGACTTACCTCAACTTCTATTAAAAAAACCAAATCCAAACAAAAATATCTGATGGGATTCCTCTGAGTTCTGAAGCAACTTTTTTCACTAAGACTTCAATGTTAGACAGCAGTTTGAACAGTCTCTCCCCACAGGTAGTATGTGCATCCAGCCACTACTCTTA
Source organism: Anomalospiza imberbis (assembly GCF_031753505.1). Lineage (NCBI taxonomy): Eukaryota > Metazoa > Chordata > Aves > Passeriformes > Viduidae > Anomalospiza > Anomalospiza imberbis. Next base: position 7,389,101 of record NC_089688.1, on the reverse strand, counting down.
AATCCCACTCTTCCTATTTTCCAGATACTGGATTTGTGAAATAACAAAGGCTCCCCCAAAGAGAAGTGAATCAGAACTTCAAAATAACATGAGGTTCAGGAGTGGAAAAATAAGAGCAACTGAGCTAGTTAGGCCCTTAACTACAAACCAGAAGGACAAACGTTCTTCTGAGATCCTGATGAATTGCACTATTTGCTTTACGTTGTACTAAATGAAGTTCTGACTCTAACTGCACTGGGAAAACGTGGTGGCTGTTTCTTCTTTTAAATGCTACTATGAAGACTAAGGCCAGAGTTTTCCATTGCTAGTTATGAGCAGACTTAAACCTTAGAATAAGGAATCACATGAACAAAAGCAATTGCTTCTTCCAGAAAAGGAGAAGCAAAATACTTCTAAGCTATTGCCACACAGTAATTTTAGCCCAACATTCAGATACCCCAGTTCTTTTCCCAAGGATACACCAACATGCAAAACTGCTACTGCTTTAAAAAGTGTTTTGTGCTGCAGAAAGAAATACAGCAAAGACCCTTTTTTTAATACAACTGGAGCCTCTGAGCACTTCAATGAGGAGGTGATTTTTGCTGCCTCTCACCAAGCACTGGCAGTTGTCTCATACACACTCAGAGCTCCACATCATGAACAAACCTAGAATGACAGACTTCACTACTGAGGCAAACAAAAAAAATGTTTCTGCAGCAGTCTTCTCTTACTGGCCTAGCACTCAGAAAGAGATCAGTTCTGACATGCAATAGTCTTTCTGAAAGTATTCAGATGAAAAACTTCACCAACCCAGTTTTATGTGCTGGCTACACAAAACCAACAAGAACAGCTTGTGAAGGGTTCAAGGACCTCTCTTCTGTGTAGTCCCTACACATCATGCACAGTCACAGCACAAAAGACAGGTGCACAATATGGCCACCTAGTCCAGCTATGGTTTTGTTTCACCAAGTACATGTATAAGAACATGAAGCAAACAGCAAAACAACAAAGACAGTGAGAGAAATCAAGGCTGGCTGTGAAGATGAACACATACAGTGACTGGACCTCAAAAGCTGCAAGCTTAAAGTAATGGTTGTGAAGCTGACACATACAGGATGTTTAAGGCTAAGGTGGAAGGAGATACTAAAACCAGAAGGTCAACAGTACACAAGGACAGACAAAAGATCACAAAGGTTCACCAAAACAATTGACATGAAAGGCTTTGGAATGACAAATTGGAAGAAAATTCAAAAGGGATGCAAAGAATATCTCAGTGCAAAAGCAGAGAAAAGATGGAGCAAAGAACAAGACCATGCACATTCCCATGCAAACTGACAGGTTCTGTTGTCATTTTAGCAGAGACAAGAATGAACTTGTATGCACAATTAGGCAGCAAAGCTCATCTCATCACTGTGAGCTGTTACCAAGGGGAAATACCCAGCTTTTACTGTACACACTATCTACTCATTCAGGGAGTGGAAGAGCAACCAGCAACTAAGAGGAACTTGTCCTCACAGGCCAGAATCTTCTGTAGGCATCTTGGACCAAATTCAGGGCTTTTCAGTTTGCTTGCTTGTCCATTTACTTCTCAGCATCTGCCAACATCCTTTCCAGCCCAAGAAACCAAATTATTTATGAAAAAAAAAAAAAATTTGACTTCTAATCCCTTTACCCTCAAAGTCTTCAAAACACCAGTATTTACTATTAGAGAAACAATCCTGCAAAGCCAGCAAGTCAAGTGTAGCAATAGATGCTCACATTTTTCTTTCTTGTAAGCTGTCCATTAACAATAATTTCTTCAGGTAATTTTTATCTTCTTCCAGGGCTTGGCTATTTTCTTCCATGATAGTAAAATCATAAGACACACTAACTGGAATTAATTCTGTATAAGAGACCTGTAAGAGATCCTTTCAGAAATGTCATGGTCTACCCTGCCAGCAAATATTTGTACAAGCCTTTATCCCAAGGATGGCTAACCAAGAATAAAACACAAACCTAACCTAGAAGTTACCAAAATTTTGAGCATCCTACCAGGACACTTAAAAGAAATACCATGTCACAGACACAGCAGACAGGCAATTGGTAGCTACCTATCAATTTTTAAGAAGCCAAGTTTCCCAAACATTTCTTTCCAGTCCCTAGTTGTTATTACGTGAGCACTAAATTCCAAGGATTAAGTTAAAGTTATACAACTTCCACTTATGTACATATTTACCTTTAAATATGAAAAAACCAAAATGTACTCTGAAAAACTGTGGTCCCTGAAGAGAACAACACCAGACAAGTTTCTAATCACATCAGAATGGGCCATTTTCTAGAAATATTCAATAACAAGGAAACGATGTGAACATGAATTTTAAAAATGAATATATTTAATGATATCCATTTATTTATTTAGTGGCAGAACCATGAAGTGATCAGAAACACTAGCAATTTCAAATGGCCAGCAATTGCTGCAATTCATATGGTCATAAATTTCTAACTGAAATGGCTGTTATCCATTCTCACTGTTTCCTAGTTTATTCTAGCATCAACTAGCATCATTATTGTAGCATCAACACTACATCAACAGTGTTTGTTAGGCACATTTCAGTCAGCATTTAAAGTACTCCTTGGAACAGTAAATCATTGTGTTCCCAGACTGGTACTAACTCCTGAGGAATAAAGACATTTTATCAGCTCTGATTTGTATAGAATATATAGAATTTATAAACAGCCACATTAATTTTGAAAAATTTTATACATCAAGTACCTAATAGCCACTATAATTTAAAATGACTGGCAGGTCAACACTAATAGGAAAAACTGAAATAGTTAAACATTCATCAAAACTGAAAACAATTAACAAGCTTAAAGAAGCAAAAAGCTAAGATGCCTCAAAGGAGCCACTCTGTCAATGCCAAGACTTCAATTACAATTTGGTTTTAAAAAAAAGGAAAGCTACTCTATATAAAAAAAAGCTAGCCAACATAAAAACCTGATCATTTCATAAACACTAACAATATTTCAAGATTTATACTGCACATAGGACCAATAAACAAGATTTTTCTTAGTCTTTTTTCTTAGGTCAGGACAATTAAACTAAACTAAACAGGAATGTTAATAAAGCACAAGAATTTATTCAAGAGATTTTTGGGATTTGAGTAGTGAGAATACACTTTACTTAGGTGCCTCCTTCTGTTATTATCTACTCTTACCTCAAGAAAATAAGAGCTGATTGTGTCTCCTTTCTATTGCAAGAGATGTTTTTTGTTATTAGGTTCCAGATCGAAAACTATTTTATACATTTATATGTCTGTTAAGCCATGCAAGGAAGCATCCAAATGCATGTTAGCAGAGGAGTCATTAAACCAGAGAGTTGAGGTCTGACCATTAGAACTGAAATTTGGCTGCACCAGACAGACCATTGTCCTCCTTGGAGAAATCCCACATCACAGAGCTCCTGTTTCTGCTGGCTGACAGAAAGCCTGTAACTTACAAATATGCACATGAAGACATTGAAAAAAGCCAAAAAACATGCCCAAAATATTCTGCCCAAAATTTTCCAGCAATTAAAAGGTCCTGAAAAGCAGCATAGTTTCAAAATGTGTTAATGCTACATGAATTTTCCTAAGTCCTTTATCAATTTCATAAGAAACTCTGCACATGGATAAAAATACCAAGATGTTTGGATTGTGCATGCAATGATCACATGCCTAGAATACATATGGGTATCATATGCATATATCCACACAACCAACCATGAATATACCAGAGGCTCCTTTAGTTCTTGAAGATACTGGCCTTTAACCCAAACTTCCTCCTGACAAAAAAATGTCTTTTTTTAACAAAACTACAATATAACTTTAAAAAAATATACTGGCCAACCTGACCCAAACCAGACAATAGTGCTGAGTGACTCCTTGTGCTTGAGACAGCAACTCAAATTCCTCATCGTCTCCAGTATCTTTGTCTCATCAATTAACACCACAAGTTCCACAAACTAAAACTCCTCTAGTTAGCAACTAACTTTCCATGACTATTAATCTTGTCACTGAAGCCATGTGACAAATGAGCTAGAAAAAAGGAAGATGGAAACAATAGCCACAAACCTTGTAACAGTATCAACACACAAAGACATCCAATGAACAGCACACACATGAAATTAAACTGGGAAAAAGAAACAATGCAAGGGCTCAGAAGCTCCAAAGTAAAAGGAGAAGAAACACATGGGATGAACCAAGAGGTTACATGAGGGAGTAGAGGTGTCAAAGGAAACCAAAAGCTACTTAAGGTTATAATCTTTTGACAGCTTCTTGTGACAGAAAGAAGGAGGGTGGAAAACATGGGTAAGGCTGTTTGCCAGTAACTGGTGAACACACAGCGTGGTGGTGCTTCTGCGCTATAGTGCTATATATTTTAAAAAGCAATTTTAGAAGGATAACAGGAGTGGTTAATCGTTATTACAAGCTTATTATCAAGTAACTCAAAGTAGGATAAAAACAAAGAAAAAAAAATCAAACCTATTTTTAACCTTTTAATAAAATGTCCTAGGTTTTCTAGCTAGAGCACTAGCTTCAAGATGCAAATGCTATTTGAAACTGGTAACTAACAAAAGCTTTGTTTAGCAAAGGCAATTTCTTCTTATTATATAATATCAAATATGTTGTCCCTCCCCCATCTTTAATATTCTCTTGGTGTTTTATGAAGAATGTAAATTTTACATAGTGGAAACAAATGTGATCCATGCAGCAACATATGGGAATGAAGATGTCTTTTGTCAAAGTGATTTTCACACAATTATTTTTTTAATGATTCAAGTTATTAAATGAATTATAAAAAAGAGCAATATTAAACAATATTAACTTTTGCTTTTATACTTATGCACCAAAATTTAGAATATACTGCTTCTTTTCCTCAACAAATATGAAAACTTCAACAATGAAAATCTGACCAGGAAAAATCCTTAAGAGATACCTATGACTTTGAAGTCAGGATATAAGAAAAATCTCTCAAGTATGACTAGATATACAGGATTGACTTGGATTGACTGTAACTTAAATACTGCAAAAGGTGATTATTTAAAGAGAAGATTTCTAAAGTTTAATTATTTATTTTGAAATAAATGTTTTTACTATTTGTTTACATAGCAGGGCTGCAAAAGAATGGAAGGGTTGCACAGTGGGAAGAACTCTACCCACACACAGCACAGAATCTCTTAAACAGGGCTGAGCTGAGTGAGAGCCAAGGTTATAGAAGTGAGGAATGAAAGGCAGAAAGAGGTACCCAAGAATGAAGGGCCCACTTTACTCACAGAACTCCTCCTCCAGGAGGTTTGTGTGAATTTATCGGCACACGCGCGCACTGCCACTGGAGGTTTTTGACTGTCCTTCTGGCAGTTACATCTAGTGGCCTTAATCACCCCCAAAAAGAGAAAAACAAACAAGAATTAGTTAGAAATTAACCAACTGAGCCTCTTGAAAAGTACAGTCAAGGCCCAGTGTTCAAACATCAAGCAAGACTTGACTGTAGAGCACAATATGATTAAACTGTAGAAACTGCTATTTACAGTGCTGCACAACTGCTGCTTTTCCCAAAGGATACTGGGAAGTAATCCAGAATAAATACTGACTTTTGGAAAGAGTTTTTCCACTTAAATTTCTGAAGCACTGAGTTCTTCAAGTCATCTTTCAGTCATTACAAATGTAAGTTTTACCCATCTACACAGCAGAGTTCTTCTGCTGCCCCAGTTACAGGTTACTCCAGCAATCAGGTACATGACTGAGCAGGGAAGGAGAAACTTGCTTCAAGGAATTTTGGCTGATTGTTAAGAATGAGACTAAGTGTATCCAAAACCCAACACTTACTGCTAAATGCTAACAAACAAGGTAATTTGTTTTGGTATGCTGTGATCTGGGATTCTGCTGTTTAAACAGCAGAGCAAACGGCAAATCTTCATCTTTCAGTTTTGTTTTAGAGGGAATGTTCCCAAGCCAGAGAGGGAGAGGATGAAGGCCACGGATCAGTTTTACTGCACACACCATAAAAGCACATGTTTAACATTTCATTAGAGATTATGGTCACACAGGTACTGCCTCTAGCTATGACAAACATCTATGATGTGCACCTCTTGGCATCTCATCTACCCTGCCTGTAGGATCTTGCTGTGCCTTGAAATGGCTGGTAAATATGGGGCTGTTTTACAAGAATTGTCACAGCAGGTGAATTTAACAATAGCAAATGCAAAGATATACATGGCAAATCCAAACTCAGAACAAGAGCAAAAAGGTAAAAGGCACATGTGACTTTTGCTTGAGGCTTCGTGTTTCCCTGAACCTAATTTATGATGAAGTGACCCATAACTTGTTCCTACTTGGCAGATTTAATCTGAATATTCAACTTGTTTTGTATTGTTTCCTTAAAACACAATCAACTCAGAATAGTACTTTGCTCAGCTTTAAATTCTATGGTGCAATTCTTTTTTAAGATAATGGACAGTAGAGGAAAGGAGTGGGAGAAAAAAAGCAGAAACAAAAACTTTAAGTAGAATGATAGGCCCAATCCTTGTCCATTTTTAAAAGAGTTCAAATGTAGCCTTATCTTTTCCTCACTGTTTTTTCTGGGCAGCTTCTAGAATTTTATGTTCAAAACTGTTTTGAAAATTAAATACTTTCAACACCACTATAAATATCCTTGCTTGGTGCCACACAAAATCATGAGCAGATTATGGAATTAAAGATCCCAGAAGCACAACTGGGAACCCAAACCTACCTTTGTTACAGTGAAAGTGTAGGTAAAAAATAGCTGTCTAAGGTCTCTTAATGCTTTCATCAGTACTGCCTATTGAAGTTGCACTCTGTAGTGCACACCTGGGATTTTGCTAAACATTTTAGATTATACTTACAAGCTGCTGTTCTAATTGGTTGATTGTTTCGTCCTTTTTCCTCAGTTCATCTTTAAGCTGCCTGATCTCATTCAGCAGATCATCCATCTGCAACAGAACAGTGGTTTTGCATAAGGACTGCATGATCTAAGAAACACCTCTACAGGACATACGAGATCAGACATGCCTGGAGGGATGGCAGTGACACAGCACATGCTTTCCTCCTCCTATTCACACAGAGAGGGGCTAAGTGTGAAGAAACTTGACGAAAAGTTCCTTTAAAGGGGCCAAATTCAGCTGACCCACTAATTTTCCAGGGTAAGTAAATCAGCTGCATTTTTGAAGCAGTAATTCATCCATTGTGCAAACAAGTGACATTATGCAGATGAACAGGCCTAGTCAGCAAATACTACCTACAGTCCTGTTTATCAACAACAGAAATTACTGAACTCAGAACAAGCATTAGATTTTAAATGTTCTTCAACTTCATGGAGTATTTATAGCCTTGTTATATTTCCCGTAGGCAATGTTTCCCTCCCATAAATACAGAATTAGTGATCTTTGTACAGTGATTTTATAGTAAGAACCAAGCAATGCTACAAAACCTTACCACCATAGAAAACAGAATGTTACAAGTCTGCAACTATAAAAGATGATTCAACTTGCAATGCCTATTGTGATTTCTTCTGCCTTTAATACTCATTCTAAAAAACAATAAACTTGCCACTGACTTTGTGGGGTTCACTTAGGTTAGCATTTAAATAAAGAAAAAAGCAAGAAGCTCTACTTCAGTAACACACAAGCTTTAGGCGTATTTTCTAAACATAAACAGGTCTTATTCCTTAGAGTCAATCAATGTCATTTACCTTAAAAGTTGACTCAGGTTCTTGTGGTTCTGGACTCGATGGAAGTGAGAATGTGATATCCTGGAGTGACACATTTTCATCATTCTACCAGGGGACAAAGACAAGAACACAAGTTTGAATCACTTGTTGAAACAGCAAGTTTCCTTTCTCCCCCTACACGAAAGCTATCCTTGCTGCAGCCTGTGTACAATGCCCAAATAATGCCCAAGCTACAGACACTTATATTTCATTTCTCTAATTTGATACAACTTTACATCTCCCAGTTTTTTAGTGCTGTTTTGGTTTGGATGCTTTTGGGGTTTTTTTGTTTCTTGGGCTTTTATATAAATTGACTATTAATTTTGAGAACAGTGAAGTTCGCACTGTCCAGCACTCAGTTGTCATCAGTTCTCAAGTAGCTGCTTGTCCCTTCCAGGCCCATGGCCAGCAAGTCAAAGACTGATGAAGCAGCAGTTTACACACCATGTTACAGAGAAGTTCCACCAGAGTGCTTTGAAATAATTTGCACAGTAATACCATAAAAACACAAACATCAGTTACTTCAAAACATTTCTAAAATGCTAGAGGAAAAGTGCAGCAATTAGAATCCTAGAATTACTTTCAGTGTTACAATTTTTTTGCATATTTATATTGTATTTTATATTCCTTGTATGTTATATACAATAAATATTTATTAATATTTTATATTTATATATTTTATATTTTTCTTATATCCCCCAATTTAAAAATTCACCAACATTTTATTTTAAGCAACAATTCAAACAAATACACACACTCAGAAGTGCAGCCATTGATGGTCACAGTTACAATCATGAAAGAGTCATCATGGGAATGGTAAAAAATACAAAACAAGACAAACTATTCCAAGCAAAAGTATCTTGCATGGCTTTTCAAAGCCCTGTACCTCCAATATACCTTTAACTGCTGTTAAAATGCAGGGAAGTGGAGCAATATGACATTCCACAACAGCAGATTAAGACCTGATTGCAAAGAAGGTTAGTATGTCACACACTCCCTTGGTGATTTAAATCAGTACTCCAGGCCTGTGCTACACCTGACTCATTCCCCAGCAAAGCAGGGACAAAGGTCATCTGCAGCAATTCCCTCCCCACTGCTGCAATTACCTCAGTACACATGTAGAGAACACAGGACAACTGGAAAAGAAACAGTTCTAACTCTATCAGTAGGAACTCAAGCCTCCATTTGAACACATGCTAGGATTCATCTATGAAATTTGTCTTGTGCTTTTTGTTTCTTTCTCATTATACTACTAAAATGAAACAGGGGAAATCACCAAAATAGAGTCACCCCTGTACAAAAAAAGAGAATTACCAAAAAAATGACAGAATTAGCAAAGAAAATGCATCTGGTTATATACACATGCTATTTTTGGTAGGCTAGAAATAATACTAAGAAGTATACCAAGATGCCATCAAATTTGGAAACTTGGAGAGAACACCTGCTTTAAATCTTTTGGTAAAGATACAATAAACTTTATGAAGGTATTGCACATCACACTACAACAGCAATATAGAAAACTGCTACTGCTAACATTTTTACAGTAGCAGAACATATTTATTTTGGTATAATCACTTATCCAGAGCAGCGGCAAGTTTATCGAGGTCTACTGAACTTTTACCAAGGTCTAGGGTTTGATTCCCAATTCCAAGCTTTATTCAGTACAAATCATTCAGCTGAATAGACTCCTTTGCTAAAGACATTTCTATAATGATGCAAACAGAAGCTGTGTTAAACAGAAGCTGCCATCAAGCAGAAGGTGCTATTCACCTGCTGCCTGCTTGGCATTCTGAGTGCAGTTTCACCCAGGCCATGTCAATCTCACTGCCACAGCAACAATCTGACAGGTAAACAATCACTTAAATCTAAAATTTGCCAATTTGATTTGCTATTGTTTGTTCATCTCTTTTGGTTCTGTTTCTTTCAAGCACCATTAAGTCACTGAGGTGAACTATTTTGTGGCTAGTAAAAAATAGGTGTAGGAGCAATTTATACAACTTAATGCATGACACATTAACGTCTTTTTATTTGTAACTGTTTCTTTCTCAACTTCAGGCTTCTCATAAACAAAGATGAATCTCTCTTGTGGATCTCACCAGATGCAAAAAGAAAGGAACACAATGAATATGTATTTCAAAGGTACACTAGTGACTTACTGATCTAAAGCCTCAGCAAAATGTACTGATGCATTTAACAATTTTGCACTACATGGTTCACGTTTTCATTCACACCTCTTCATACAAATGAGCCGTATCTGATAAGCTGATAAGCTACACTGGAGAGCTGTGCTTGAAAAATAGAATTTCATTTCCCTTCATGAAAGATAAGTTGAAATGAAACATTTTTTATAAAAACCTGCCTCCCACAGAAAAAAAGAGCTTCAAAGATCTCCCAGTTCTGTGAACTACTTAATGTTTCAGTCCTCCCTACAAGAACAGCAAGTGCAATGCAAGAACAGCAATGCAACCAATGGTTGCAAGTCTTTGCCAGGTTACTACAGAGAATGGTCAATTCTTGCAAAGATCAAAGGCAACAGAAATAGAACAACCTTATTTAAAACTGTATTAACACATTAGCATCCACCCAGAGTAGCAAGTTTATGAAATTAATTGAGGAGGAGGAAGAAATTGTTAAGTTAAGAAGAAAACTTATTTCTTAATAAGCATGCAAATTAAGTACGTTGGTCAATGTTTAAGAGGCATTAACATTTACATGTCAATTATTACTAGAATTAGACTTCCAAAACATTCTCTTCTTACAATACAAAGTTAGCACTCCAGTTAAGCATTAAAGAGAGAATGCTCTCCAGCAGTGCACCTCTCTGTAAATATGGCTGCATTTAGTAGACAAACAAGCTGCATTTTTCACTCCATATAGGTTAGTATAACATCTCTGAGAAGTCAGAAAAGGTTATACTCACTACTGTGAAAACTTTCTAAGCTCTGTATGAGAGAGACTCCTATTGCTGATTTCACTGTCTGAAGGCACAGGAAGATGGCAGAGTGAGGAGTAAGCAGCCAGCAGGTGTTACTGCTGCCACTGTTATCCTGCTCACACAGAGCTCAGCCAAGGCTCTGTTACTCAAAGAACTATTTATTTTTCCAAGCTGAACTGGGAATGCAGCACCAACCCCACGCTGCTGCAGCTAGTTACTAGCAATACTCCAACTAATTTATATCCAGTTATGTGAGCTCCAGTCACAGCAATGAATCCAGTACAGCACATTAAGTCTCCCCAGGAATCTGCTAGGTATACATTCACTACATGCTGTGCTCTACACTAAGTCACGCTACAGCTGATTAGATAATTGTAAAAAACTGAATTTAATTACTAATTCTTCCTATTTTACTGTAACTGTTCCTCTGAGACCTCGTGCCTAAGTCCTGACTACAGCTCTATTCCTACCTATCCAAATTAAATAGTATTGCTGAATGTCACAATTGGAGAAAGGCAACACATAGACTTAAATCTGTAATATTGATGGAGTTAATAGAAGACCTTCTGCTTCCATAATAAAACAGGAGTTTAAAAAGAATTGACTTTGTACCTTGATTTTTTTATGTTTTGCAAGGAGCTGTCTGTGATCCAGTCCTAATTCAGAGTTCAGAATGCTAAAGTTCAACTAATTGTTTTCAAAACTATGATTTCTGTTCAAGAAGTAAAAAAAAAATTGTGGTATTTTTACTCATTCCTGTTAGAATGAAGCTTGATGTTTACAGTAAAGGCTTAACACTTTAATGTAATGAAAAAATATTTCATACAAGTTTTGCCCTAGTTTTTGACTGGATTATACATAGGAGAGTAGCATAAATATTCACAAATCCAGTGATGAGTTTTGGAAGCGGTGAGTCAAAATAGGGTTGGTTTAGGTTAGGAAAATACAGCCATGTATGCCTGACAAAGTGTGAAGGGAAGAATAATACCTGTTATTATGAAACTCACTGTTACAGGGAAGAAGGATCAGGCATTTGTCAAGGCCAGGAGCAAATTTTGAAAAACAGACATATTAGGAGTAACTGCTTCATTCTGTGCATTTAAATTCTTTTTAAAAAGTTAAGCTGAGCTACTTGAGGCAAGGTTTTTATTCTGCAACCTGGCTATTAAAAGCTAGATAAAGATTTTACACATGATACTCTGCAGGGCCACACATTACTTGGCTATAACGTGCAAGCCTTTACACCATGAACCACACACACAGATCATCCATCAAGTTGCCAAATTTTCCTTGTGCTAAAGGCATTAAAAGTCCTAGACAAAGGTTCCCTGCCACCTCTGTATTAATGCCTGGGGCTGTTGGGGGGCACAGTTTATGCAGCCCACCACTTAGACACTGGGTTCTAAGAACACACCTTCCCCTTCTGGCACTGCATTATTTTTGTTACAATTGTTTTTCCCCCTGACAAAATCAGGAATTCATCTCAGTTAGCAGAGGAAGCAAATGCTCTCATTTCCAAAAGGCACAATCACACCCTTGAATTAGCCTCAAGGTTAATTTGCATTTTGTTCCGTTGTGTTTTGTTTTAGTGCCTTACTTTTGAGGCACTAAGTTATTTTCATTACATTATCCTATTAGAAAAGAACAGCAACGAATCTGGTATTGAAATACAACATCACATACTTTTCAATGCTAATCTGTGTATGCCTCCAAAGAAAGTCTCATGGACTGTTTTTTATTATGGTAACAAAGAAATTTTTGTAGCTGATATGCCATACTTCTGCTGAGTCATTCAGCAGCTTACCAACTCCCACAACTTGCCAAGTTTTGAGGTATGTTGAAAAAGCTCCTTAAACGCTTATGACAATTTCGTAACATAAGAAGGTTAAATTTGAACACTTCCAATAGAGATGACCCTGCACGATTTGCTAAGCTTCTTGTCAAAACACAAAGAAAAGACGAAAAGAATGAGGAAAACAAAGCCTTAAGAAAAAGCTAAGAGCACTGACTTGCTGAATGCAAGTTTGATCAATGGGATCAATTTTAGTTTTTTTTTAACTCCCCGGTTTTTTGAATCTTATTGGATAAAAGCTGGTTTTCACTTACACTGATTGTCTTCTTTAATTTGAAGTTTCCTCAGAGAAGTAAATTTTAACATTGAATAAATATTAAAAACTTTAGTATTTAGCATTTTTTGGAGTCAGTAAAGTGCTGACAACGCAGAAAGGTACTACTGAAAATAGCAAAAAAAGGTATAGTCACTTTCTGGAACTTTATAACTCAACGTATAAATGAAACACCAATATCCTAATAAAGCCAAACAGAATATAAGCCCACCTAGGCCCAGTCCCCAGTTTATTTTAGTACTTTAGTCCCTGTGGAGGGCTGACCTGGTGCAGCAGCCTCTTGAGCCTGAGGAGCTGGGTTTTGACGGCGGTGCAGTCCTGCACCATGTGCCGCAGGGTCATCTCGTCCAGCATCACCGTGTTCTCCGGCAGCGCCCGCGGCGCCGCGTAACCACTGCCCGCCCCGTAGCTCTCCAGGGGACCCACGGCAGGCTCCAGGTAGTTTGAACCCCTAAAAAAACCCAAAACAGAAACACACAGAGATGACAAACTGGAGCTAGACAGCGGTTGGTAAACAGGAAAGTGTTATGCAATGTGGGCTATACTCACATACTATGGCACACAGCAGAAAATAAATGAATAAATCAGAAAATGTCAATGCTATTTCACTTTAATACAGAGTTTTCCTTTCCACTCCCAGAGACTCCTCTCAGACTATAAACTACAGTACCCTAAAACCAGTTAGTTCAGCAGAATTTCTATAGACTGTCATTCAACTCTTTAAGGACTATAAAGTTACATTTACTTTACCAACAAATTAAACTGCAAAAAGCTGCCCAAACCTACAAAAGTAGTAAGACATTGCAATGGTTTTCCATGGAACACATAAGCTATTTTTATCAATCAACACATATAATATTGTATCAACACGAGCAACAAGTACTGGGACTGAAAACAGAAGCATAAGTTTTGAAAAGATACTGTTACAACCCTCAGTGGTGCTTCCACTCAGACATACAACTATTCTGAAAATGTTGTACTTGTACTCAATATCACTTGAGATCCCTTACTGCCAAAATGGAATTGCTCACTGGTGCTTTAAATGTTTGTGAGGATATAGAAAAGGGCTTTACCTGCTCAAATCATTTTTACCATGGATATAATGGTCAGTATGGCCAAGATGATAGTGCTCCTGCGTATTCCACCGCTGTTGTGGTGCTCTTTTCCAGAATCCCTCTTGATGCTGTCTCGTATTTCTGTCTTGTCTCTCATAGCGACTCATATTTTCACATTCCTCTACAGAGAGCATAATGGTAAAAAAAATCATAAGACTTGTTCCCAGGACCTTGCAAATAAAATAACTATGCACTGGTAACAGATGCAGTGTAAAGTCTGTGGGGTTTGTTTTGGTTTCTTTAATTGATCCAAAACAATATGCATTTTAGAAGCGTCAAGTGAACTTCTGCAACTATGTCGTATTTTATTAAAACAAACTTGTTACAAGAATAGCAACCTGTAGCAGAAACTGAATAATCCAGCTTTAAGAGTATTTCAACTTTAAATAGAAAAGCATTTGGAGGAGGTAGAGATTATGGCAGAAAATAAATTTAAAAGTAACAATTTCCTATCTCTCTTACAGATGGTATCTCCAGGCCTTTAACAAGTTCTAACAACACACAAACACAGAAAGACAACATTGTAAAAAAAGGCCAGTACTGAATTGCAAAAAGAAAACAGTTCCGTTACTTAAAATACAGCTATACCTCCTCTTATTCACATGGTTTGGTTTTCAGACTCAGAGACATTTAATCTGTATTTATCTGGAAAACCAGCGCGATTTAAAATAAGGAAACCAAACAAGCTCTTTAAAACACCAACTTCTGCAAAGCCACAGGAATTCCACAAACGTCTTAAGGGAACGAACGCTAAATTTGGCAACAGCCCGGAAACGACTGAGAAAGCCAAAACAACTTCTACCCAGGAGTCAGACCCGGCAAAAACAGTCCTAAACTGCTATTCTGTCACCACACCTTGCTCTTGACTTACCCAAGGAGCTTTCCCTCACATTGTCAGTCCTTTCCTGGGAGCAGGAGCACACAAGGGAGCAGTGTTTGCCCCCTGAGCCCCGCTGCGCACACGGCTCCCGAACAGGCCCTCCTTCCTGCTGGGTTCCCAGCCTGCCTGGGGCTGGGAGCCAGCCCAGCGTCACCCTGTGATTTACACGGCCCTCCTCACTCCCTGCGTGCTTGTGCAGCTACAACTGCTTCTATAAATAGTGGCCAAGCAGCATCCCAGGCTCCAAAGTGAAACCAGGAGAGTTTCTGAGGACCTGGAAAGTCTTAAGAGGCTGATGTCAGTGAAGTCACACATAATTATGGAAAAAGTGTTGGCAAAAAGTGCTGTTAAACATTATTAGAACAAGTACTCATATCTTCAATTCAGTTTTTATCACCTAGCAAATAACCAAAAAATTGCATAATAAAATAAACTTATTCACCCTAGCTAACAAGATTTATTTTCCTTTAGCAGTGTCTTTCTACAGGTCATAACACATGAAAATTAATAACAAAATAAGCACTCAGTAAGTTTACAAGCAATTACGATTTTCAGCTTTGGAAAAGTAAATATTGAGACACTGAGTAAAGACAGGTGGAGATTAACCAAGAAGAAGTTTTGCTTTTACAGGTGGTCATGTTTACATAAGGGAAAACCTGGAGGTGGCTTTTGAATTCTTCTTTTCAGATCCTCTTTGCTGCAAATATACAATTTTCAGGATAAGAAGCAGAGATACCCAGTTTATGTCAGACTCATTTTATATGGAAACCCAACCTCTAAAAAAATGTCAAAAGTAGCAGTAATTAGCTTTTAATGTTTTTGTGGTAAACATTTACCTTTAAAAACATGCCCTTCCAGCAGTTTTTAAATTAATAATTTGTAATGGAATTACTGATGCAAATGCAGTGCAGGTTTCATATAAACAAGGAAACTTAGGAGAAATTGATCTACCCTTTAAAATTGTTTCTTAGTTTTTCCTCAACAGAATTAAATTACTCCTACTGAAAGAATACGCCTTAGGCTTGCATTGTTACCCATTCTGGAAAATGAGTAAAAAAGTAAAAAATTCTGACCTGTCAGGGTTGATAAGTTGCATACTTGCAATGTTGTCAATCATTTCCCACAAGCACTTTGAAAAACTCATTCTGAGATTTAAAAGATTATGTGCTGCACTTCACACGTGCACAACATTAAAACACAACGTGCCATCATCATCACAGATGGAAAACTGGTTTATTTACTGTAAATTTGGCTTCATATCTATCATACACACAGGAGTCTTCACCCAGGTAATTCAGAGGTACTCTCCAAAACCCCTGAATTTACTTCAGCAAGCAGCTGAATGTTACACAAAATAAGTAAAGCCCTCTTCCTTTCAGCACCTGTTTGCACTGGGTAGGGCCTGACAGTCTCCACATTCAGTGTTTCTGTATTTGAAGACAGACTGCCCTCCACTGAACTTGGAGGTAAAACTAATACCCATACTCACATAACAGTAGCTCATAATAATAACAATACTCATCAGTCCCATGAGTAGCTCAGGAATAAACAAACCAAAGCCTCAAACGTTTCCAGTCTAAGATTTGAGAAAGTGCAGCTGTAATTTCCTTTATCAAGTTCATTCTATTCTGAATTTGTTCTATTTCAGGGGCATCTAGGTACACCTACCTTCTCTGTGAAAGGTCTGCCAGCACTCTCACTGAAAGCAAGAGTGCATAAAACACAATTTGAAAACACATATCTTAAATTTTACTTCTTCTGCCACCCTGAAGTAGATCGATCAGGAGATATTGTCATTTTGTAAAAGAAAACAATTATTTATCTCAAAGAATTACACTGTCATTCACCAAAGCTAAAAAAAGATACTGTCCCAGCATTTTCAAATATAGCTGAATCATGAGACTGAAAGACTAACTTAAAAATTTGAAATTTTTTCTATAGAAATAATACTAAGAAAAAGACAGCATGAAACGAGGTTGCACTTTTATTCAAGGCAGAACATTTCTATATTCAGATCTTTCTCAAGTGTAAGAGTTGTATTTGGGAAAACAGAAATATCTTCTTTCCTGTATTTCACAAAAGAAAGAGTTGTTACTTTAAAAATAAAACACCCCTACTTGAAGACTGCACTGGTTTATTAAGTCAAGAGTCAGAAGAAAGCAACTCAAAAGTCTCTTATGCCCATGAAGCAGTTTCACAGTGAGATTGCTTGGCTGCCTTACTTACCTTTGTCACGAGGTGGGTCCTCGGGCAGGTCCACATCAAGCATGAGATCATCATCTTCAAGATCACATGAATCAAGATTATTCAAGATATCCTGCAAGAAAGGAAAAGTGAGATACATCTGGCTCCATGATACTTCATATACCCTACTGTCACAAAAAGCTTTGTTACATTTTCATTGTGCAAACATCCAATGTTACCAGCAGCCTCCTCTCCTCAGGGAAGATCAGCCTTATTTGAGATCATCTATACAACAATCATCACACCTCTGCTAATATGACACAGTAACAGTGCTAGATGAAACAAAGATGGATTAAAACATTTTTCTGCCTGATGCCTATGGAATACTCCCAAGACTTTTTTATTCATTAATATCTTGCCTTCTCCGCAGTTGAGAGCATTTTGAAACTCAACTACTTTGTTTATTTGGAATTCAAAAACAGCTTTGTGAAGAGATGATGTTAAATAGATGAGCTTAATTCAGCTTTCATACTGTCACAAAATCATTGAAAGGAACTGAGTGAAACCTATGTTATCTTGACTTTTGGGGACAACAAAGATTCAAACACACTATTATGAGGACCAAACTCTGCTTCTTTTTGCCTTTTAGATTGTGGTTCATATAAAGCTGTTCCTAAAGGGACTAATAAACCATCACATTGCATGGGTATGCTAATGGCACAAGAAAAATGCTCTTTAGTGTTAGTGCTAAATGAATTATACATATTAATTTATTCAGGTAGATTAAAGGACTGCAATGAGGGCAAGCCCAGTCAGTGTTACAAAGAGAGACTGACCAGTCTTGCTTTAAGAACACCAGGAGGAGGAGAAACTGTGGAGGACAAGGCTGTGGAACACCCAGCTCACACCTCAGTCAGACACTGCCAGCGCTGCTGGACAGCCACAGCAGCCTGGGCAGAGAACTCAGACACCCTTTCACCCCATTACTCCAAGAAAACTAAACCCATTAACACCAAGTGACTATCACACACAGCAGGCCTGAGGAAACTCCTATGGATATCCACCTCCAACTCCTGAGTTCCCAGTGAAAGTCATGCCTTTAAGGCCTGAGACCAGGCTCAGGCACCACACACTGGCCTCTATCCTAATAGCAGAAATACAGATTTTTCTTAGGTTTATTGGCTACCCCTAAAAGTGATGTCTGGTACCAATATTGTATAATTTATCAAATATTAAATCAAATAAGTGTTTTATAATTATTTCTCATAGTAACATGATCATTAAATATTTAAATGAACACTGGCATACAGACTACCAACACACTGCAGAACAATATTCCCTTGCAAAGCCACCCCTTTGCTGGCTATAATTTGTTAGATTTGCTTTGTCACAGATGCACAGGTGAAAAGGAAGAACACTAACAGGCATTTGTCTGAAATGTTGCTCCAGCTGTTCTTCAGCAGCCTTTCTACAGCACTCACAAAGCACTACTGTATTTTATTATAAATGGTGACAAGAGCTAAGCATATTTTAAGATTTTTGAGGGGATTTGGGTTGTGACACAGGACATTAAACATTTTGTATTTCTGCAGGACAAGTTATTTATTGACTTAGGAGGGCGACTGTGATATGAAAATAGTTACTATGTACTTTGTTAAACATGAGCAATACAAAAGAAAGATGGAATACTTGAGACAAAACCACCTGTTTTTGTCATATTTCAAAGTCCTATCTGAATTGCTTTGTCCACAAATAGCATACTATGCATTTACAGGAAAAAGCAGCAAAACCTACACAGCAAGGTATTGGAAATAATAATAAATCCAACTATGGAAAAGCTTCACAAAAAAATGGAAGCCATTTAAAGGAAACATGGATTTAATATCTGGGACAACAAAACGCCTGTATATTTTTGCTACTTTTGCTTCCACTTATTCAGGAACCAGGAGTTTTTAAACTAATGCATAGTTTTTCAAACAAGTCTGCAAAATACAGGCAGGCTTGAGAGGCATGCTTATTATTATTTCTATGGCATTATTTCTATGCCATGCTTTCATCTTCCAAATTAGTGTGAACAAGTATTATTTTCTTCTACTGCAAGAACTTTAATGAGCATGAAAATAAAATGGAAACAGTGGCCACAAACACAAAGTGGAAAAGCTTTTCCATCACTGGGCAAATGCATTTAAAAATGCACAATATAAAAACACAATATGGCAGAATGTTTACTAATAAACCGAGATAAGCCACCTTACTATCTTTGAATCAGAACTTTGGAAGTGTAATGGTGTCATAGAAGGTCAGTATTTGAGATTCCAGGCATACTTTCCTGTCAACAGCACATTTCATTATGCTTCCCTAATTACACATTCTTCACCACACTGAGGAAAGGAAACTCCATGCTACAAAAAAAAACCCCACAACTGCAAATACCAAGACTTTGTAATCACTGGGCCATGTGTGAATGCACTTTGAGCATCTCCCCCTGCAAGCTACTTGGGAAACACAATATACAAATAGGTGTCAGCAATGTCATCCTGAAATAGCCATAAGATAAAGTACAAGTTTCATCAGCACACTAGTGCATTTAAAAAAATAAAATTTAGATACTTCCACTGTTATTCTTTTTACTGCATAAGGAACTGCAGGTAATTACATGGGAATAACATAATTAATAATGTATGCTTAACAGCAATTAGCATCATGAAATGATTCAGGGCAATGAGCTCAAACAACAGGAAATAAAGAAATTCTTTCCAAGTGCATCAGCTCCAACCCTACAGAATATTACATGTTTCAGCAATTATTATAAGTTACAGAAAAAGAAGAATACAATTCTACTTGTATAGGCGAAAAGAGTAATGTATATTAAAAGGGGTATCATTTTCACAAGGCTGATTCAGCACTAGATTTTCAAGCTGGTACAACCTAGGAAGAAATTGAGTTTGGGACTGTGAAATCCCAGGTCCAACTACAGTGCTGTCCCCAAGCTCTCTCTCCACAAAGCTTTTCCACTGGACACAGGCAGCGGTGCTTTGCTGGCTTCCTGCAATAGAACAGGGAAAGCATGAGTCCTGGTGTAAGAACTGAGTAACTTGAGCACCCCAGTGCAGGACACCCTCATATTGCATAAGGAGAAGGGAAAAGGCTAAAAGGGTAAGGCACACCACCTGTGTCATACAACTTTCAGCAAGTTCACTTCAGTGTTCTGCAAATCAGAGTGATTTCAGTGATTGTCCTCAGATGCTGTGTTTTACCACAAGTTCAGCAAGCACACACAAGAGCTCACCCACAACAGCTTGGGATTTAACCCAGTTTGTTGGAGGCATGGAGCCCAGCACCCCTTTCTAGAGGCATACAACATGCAGACCACTGCTTTGAAGGCTGGGGAACTCTATGAAGAGCTGTTTTTTCTGAAGCAAAATGTCAGATTTCTTCGTAAAGCAATGTTCACCATAATGAACTGGAGTGCAAAATATTCTTTTCAAAAAGATAATTTCCAAAAATTCCTCATGCAATATGCTTTTTCTTAAATTGAAGAGTGCTATTTTTCAGTCCACCAACCAACCTGAGATCAATTTAGCTTAACAGCTGAACCTAGGCAAGAGACCTGATTCTCAGCTTTCCCACTTTTGCACTAAGTATTGTGAGGTTATAATGCAACCAAAGTAAAGCACAAAGTGCCCAAAATAGAAGACAGATAGGTAACTGCATTTTCTCCCTACTAAACATAAAAATGTTGACCAGTGAAATTTTATAACACCATGTGGAATTAAAATTAACACAGTAGAATTAAAAAAACAATGAAGTCAGGCATTGAGGTTAGTGCAGAAATGCAAAGTGCTCAACTAATTTCAGAGAGTGTTACCAAAATTGAGAAGAGACAGAGCTCCGAGTACCAGTGCCAGGTTAGGCTATTTTGCAGGAAAAGCAATTGCTTTGAGGGAGTCATGAACTGGTGGTGAGCATTAGGAGCAACATTTTATCTGTTTCCATAACTCACAATCTCAAACCTCACTTGTTTGTTCCACCTTTAGGAAGCAGACAGCTAAAGGAAAATAACTAATTGTTTTTATTACTGATTTAGTGACTTAGGTCTTGCTTTTGATGATGCTGAAAACAGACCACAGTAGAAGATAAGCATGAGTAAAGGGAAAGAGCTCCAGGAGAATCGGGCCAAAAAACTCAAGTGAAGCATTCGAGAGTAGCACCAAAACTAAGAAACCATCATTTCAGGTGCTTGAGGAATGAAAAAAAGGAAGTGGCTTTTAAAAACAAACAGAAAACAGACTGGGTAAATCAGTCATCTGAAGGGCAGCTAAAGAATAACTGCCAAAGTCAAACACAAGGCAAGGCTGACAGAAGAAAAGAGGGAAACCTCCAGGGTCTTTTTCAATGCTATTTTCAGCATTTGACAACATCAGAGAGATAAATAAAGAAACAGGAAGTCTCCAAAATGGCAACGTTATATAGGAACTGAACAGAACTCCTAAGTGAAGGCAGAAAACACAGACAGGAAAAGCACTGTAGTATAGGGCTGAAGAAGAAAACCCACTGTAAATGCAGTCCTTAAAACAGAGAAAACCACCCAGGGAAGAGGTGGGATAGAACTCTGCAGGTTACCAAAGACAGGATAGCAAAGGAGTACACTGTACAAATCACATTGAAGATAATTAGGCCAAACGGCCAAACAAGTATTTTGTAATTTTGTCCATGCTCTGTAACTGAAGGTTGCTGTGGCAACATATGTAACAACTTGGTTTAGAAAATCCAAAACATTTTTGGTTTAACTGTTAAGTAGAACGGTCTTAAAGATTTACTGTTCTTGAAAACATTTTTACAGAGGCATTGTATGCTCTGCCTAGGTTTACTGAAGGTATAGAGGAATTCATTATTAACTTATTACATGCTGTATCTAAAGCATCTATACTTGCTGGGTTTTAAATTTTTTTAAAAATAAAATCAGATGTCAGACTGTGTAAAAAATCTGCAATTCAATAACACAATGAAAGAAGACAACGAGGAAAACCAGAAATATTAGCCATTCTGTTGGGACTTCACTAATTCATAAGCAACAGCACTTTCAAACACACGGTCCAAGCTACACCCACTGCCACATGCAGTATTCCTTGACTGCCATCTAGCCTCCAGCATTGAGGAAAGCTGAAAGGGGGAAGCACTGTAACC
Organism: Anomalospiza imberbis; assembly: GCF_031753505.1. Taxonomy (NCBI): domain Eukaryota; kingdom Metazoa; phylum Chordata; class Aves; order Passeriformes; family Viduidae; genus Anomalospiza; species Anomalospiza imberbis. The sequence continues at coordinate 7,366,949 of NC_089688.1, read as the reverse complement.
ATCTTTCTATAGAATTCCAGCAAAATTTAAGAAGATTTTCTATTTTTTGTTTTCTTTTTAATAGGCTGGTGCCTTTAAATAGAGTGGTTCCTGTTTGCCTTCAAACACAATCATAGTAAGCAGTCAGCACTGAGCATAAACAGTGACAGAGGAAGAGCAGGGGAGGAGGAAAAGCAGTTCTTCCTACTCACCGCTTCCAGTCTGTTTGCACAAAAAGGCTACCAACACCAGAGGTTCAGCATTGCTTTTACAGTTTATCTAACCAACAACAGAGCAATTTACCCTATTAAGCAATGTGCAATTGCTACAGCTACTCTTAACTCGCAGAAATGATTGTGAATGAGTCTCACTTCACTGACCTGCACTTGTATTGAATGTACAATGTTTGGTTTAAGGAAAATATAGATGCTTCAAATAATTCCCAGCTGAGAAAGGAACCAAACAATAACCTCAGAGGAACAGCTTGGGCACAGCTGTACCAGGAGCTCAGTTGTTTCCTCCGTGCAAGAGTTTTAATTCTACCCTAGCAAGACTTTTGGAGTAACCTGACTATAACAGTTACACAGCATTAATATGTTCTATTCTTACACAGTCAGCTTAATATATTTGTTTCTAATTAAAACCAAAACAATCCTCCGAGCCACTTTGGGGTGATTCTATTTTGACCAATCTCTCCATGAGCTGCTAACAACATGGGAAGTGTTCCCTCACTTACTGCACTACTGCAGAAGTGTGTTTATGCCACATCATCCTGATACATTTCCACAGCATCAGCCAAGAGCACAAGAGCTCAGAACCAGCTCACACGTGGATATGCAGTTACCAACTCATACAGAAAATGTCCCTTACAAGCCTAGGAAATGAACCAAGTGCTAACTTCTACCAGTGTTTGCTCACACACACCACCACAGCAGCTGCTACACTCTCTCTACAGCACAAACCCAAAGGTGTAATTAATGGATGCCATGAACAGAACACAAGTCCAAATGAATTGCCTTCCTTGGTTTCTCCAGCCAAAACAGCCTGAGAAGATTTACTGTGTCGGTTCTGAAGGAAGCGGCTCTCAAAGGCATATAAGCTTTCCCATCCCAAAGGAAAAAAGGTAATTTGCCATAAAAGGTTGTTCACAAAATATCATGTCTCTCAGACCAGTATCACAAGAGGTTTGTGCACTGTAATAGTCATATTACCTCCTAATAATGTTTGACAGCAGGGACACCTACATAACGCAGGACAGACAGAAGCGTCATCTCATTAAGTAATTCAGTTTCTCACCACCTCCCCTTGCTGCTATAGTTAAACTCAGAAACTGAAGACTGGAGCAGAGGTATGACAGTAGATGGTGGCTATTTTCACTCTAAAATCAGTCTCTAATCTAATGACATTTCCTTTCTCTGCCATGAGCAGAAAAGTGCCCGCCAGCACACTCCACCAAAGGAATGGCTGAGGAGCTGACAGAACGCACTGAAATGAGTTTGTGCTCTTAGTTCTGCATTGACAAGCATCAATACAGACTGTATTTTTCACAGCAGTTGCAGTTTTCTACTAAAAACTTAATGGTGGAAATATTACTCAAGGACGTTCTCCCATTACTTCAGTATGTTCACAAATATTATCTGTTCATAATGAAGATTACAGGCAAAAAGATGACACTGACTTTTGAGGCTTTGAAATCAGGACCAAGTGATCTAGTGGTTTTTAGGCATAGGCTTCTTAGAAATTAAGAAGATGAAAAACAAATGCCACAGATTTCTGTACACGCATTATTGGAAAAATGAAAACTATGAAGTCAGAACAGTACAATTTAAGTAAATGAGAATAATTTTCATCAGATTCTGGAACACGACATGAAGATATTGGGACAAAAGAACCTGGAACGTAGACAAGAATTTAGAAGCTTAAATGAAGGTTACCAATTACAGCAATGTCCAATAAGCAGCTTCCAATGAAAAATAGCTTTCAAGGCTGATGTGTATTAGATTCCAATCCCAGAATCACTATATATATATATATATATATATATATATATATATATATATATATATATATACACACACACACCTGAGCAGGAAGTTTGACCACAGAAATGGCAGCTTCCCAGACAATGTATTTCCAATAAATCTTTCTATATCCCAAGTAAAAATTCACATATTGTTTGCCATTTTCTAGAATGTATCAATAAAAGATAAAACCTCACAGAAGACCTCATGTACTACTGTGATATCTCTTGCCAAGAGATATATTGGCTTAACCCAAAAGTCAGGCTTTCAGGTAAAGGAGTGTGAAGGTTCAATGAGTTATTAAATTTGTCCTACAGGACTGAATTTCTTTGGTGAGGAAGGTAAATAATGAAAATTCTCTGAGCAGAAGCAAAAAACAGAACTCAGTGCTACCATTCCACATTAGTGATGCTACATGTTCTCCATCCATGAAAGGTGTTCTCTGCTATGTTGGGCACGGAGGGAAATGTTGAAGGAGGGACAACACAAAATGCAGAGTATCTGACTCTCTCTGGGTTTGCTCTCAGTCACCCCCAAGAGGTTCACTGACACTCTGTACACTGCAGTGTACCCACACCCAGTGAGGAGCATCTGCCATTGAGGATTTCTATCACTGCCCATACACACCTCCACACCTGCATGACGTGACTTTTGAAGTGCATTTACCTTGGTTTGTTTGAATACCTCCTGGGCAGACAAAATCACCTCCCTCCCTTCACTGGCACTACAGTCACATGCACATTCTCACAGTCTCATTCCTCTGACACACTGATGAATCCTGGTATCCCCTCACACACCTGAAGAGAGAGGTTGCCCAGTTTCCTCCTCCATGGCTCTGTTCTGTCACAACAGTGGCCAAATAAAACCTGGCAGCTGCAAGAAAACTAAAATCTGAGGTTTTACAGGCTTGGTAGGCAACAAAAAGGCAACAGCTACTTCAAAATCCAAATCATCCCAACATAGGTATATAACAAGATTTCCTAAGACTATAACAATTATACTTCATTAAATAACTATACCACAAAAACAACGTCTTCCCTCTCTTTCTAATCTCACTAGAGTATTGGGCATCTAATAGTGTCATCAGTTCTCACTGTATCACATTCACTAGCAAAAAAAAAATTAAAACATGTCTAATGACATTCAAAATTGGAAGTGTGTATTTATTAATGCCATAATGAATTATAGTCAAAAAGGCACTGATTGAGGTGAAATCATGCTCTGCTTTTAGGCACAGAACAAACTCAGACACTTCTTTAAGAAGTGCTCACCAGAAGTACACAAATTACTTTCAGGAACCATCATGGGAACACAAAATGCAATTAATTCTCTTTATTAACCTCAACTTTTATATTCTAAGAAAGGAGGAAATGCAGTAAGTCAACACTGTTCATTTGAGTACAGCCTGTCAAGAAATATGTGTCTTTTTAATGCTGTCCTCTGCTTTGAGTAAGATCTTCATTGTTCTTTGAAAGATGCAAAGAGAAAAAAGAACTGAATTTCAACTGGCTCATCAGATGAAAGGTTTTTAATGTGTGCTTCTTGTAACAAGCTTGCACCTGAAGAACTCATATCATGACTATTCTTTTAGAAAGTTATAGCAAAAAAAGAGAAGTTTGTGTTAAGAAAAGCTGATATACTTTTTACATTGTCTTAAGCTTACTTGCACCTTTATTTTCATTACAGCTGTAACCAAACATTGCGAAGTCTAAAAAGCCCAGCTTCTCATGGAACAAGAATTAAGTGTTTTGGCATTAACCCCCTTAAAAGAAAGTTCAACTAAAGAAAGGAAGATGTGTAGAAGGCAGTATCAAGAAAGTATAATAAATGGAAATAAAATAATAAAGGAAATAAATGTATTAGAACTACACACATTACAAGTATGAATTCACGTTAATAAATTACTCATTTGAGAAGTCAGATTAGCATTTTCAACCTTACTATAGAGTCATTTTGAGAAGTGAATTATTTTAAAAAATTAAGGTAATTAACACTAAATTACTTGTAAATAACTACTGAAAGAAATTAATAACTGAACTAAACAATTCTATTTTAGCAAGTTCATATTCTCTAAGAAGTAGAGCATATTTCACTGAGTACCAATGTTTCAGGAGCCAAAAAGCATTCTGCCCAGTAATTCAGAACTGCCCTTGCCCAAGTTACAATCACAAAGGGGAAAAAAATATAACAAATAACAACAACAAAAAATCTTATAAGATTTCAAAAATTGCCTTGAAGAAGAGAAAAATGTAAAGGATTTATACTTCAGCTAAAATTCTGGCCATGTGTCAAACTGATTCATTCCAGTGAGATCCAGATTTCATCCCAAGAGCAATTAAATTCTCAGCAAAGCAGTTAAAACCCATCTGTCTCCTCAAGCCAGATTTCAATTATTATTCCATAATCCTATGCCCTTATAATTACATTGATGTTCACTCTGCACATACCCAAAAATACAGGCTTTATTTACTTCAGGAAAAATGAACACAGTGCAAAGATTCACATTGCTACTGAAGCCTACAAGAAAAAGAGTACAGGGAACACTCTGAAAGCTTCCTGTCCAAACCTATTGGCCCAAATGAAATTGCTGGAAAAGAAATGAAAAAAACCCCAGAATTACATCACAAAAGCCTTCTTCTCTCGAGAATATTACAGAAAGAAACTAAAACTATTGGAATGTTTTCAGTTTAAAGTTTTACTTCTTGCAGACTTTGAGCACTAGAATATTGTAGCATCTTTAAAAGAAACAGATACCTCAGAACAAGAGAGCTGTACTACCTATCCTTCTCAATGTAAATAAGGACTTGCACTTGCCAAAAACATTCAAAGCTTCACTCTGAACAAACACATATTAAAGCTTCTGTTTCTCATGTGTCTACTTAATGTGGAGAGAAAAAACACCTCAAACCCTACTACAGCAAGAGAGGGCAAGCAAAGGAGCTGTGGAACTCCAGTCAGGATGCCTGTTTGAGGCTACGTTGCTTACATGTATGGTAAACAGTATTTTCAGACAAAAATTACTGAAAACAAAAATATAGCAAGACTCAACTACAACCAGGAGTAGTACCTTGCACTGCTGAGCAGCTTTCTGCCATGAAGCAGTAAAGGAACTAGACATTGCAGTCAGTGACTAAAACCCAGGACAGGAGCAAACAGTACAGCTAAAATCAAGTGATAAATACTGCCCTTCCTGCTAATTTACAGAGCATCAGTCTGCTCACACACAACTGAGATTGGTGCTCAGCGGCAAAGAGAGCTGCTGGAAAGACTATAAAGGGCACCAACAAAATCAGTGCTTAGAAATTTGAAAGCAGCTCAGCACTAAGAAAGTTATCCAAGTGATTTGTTGACTTTGAAAGTGGAAATTGAACAACAGGGACAGTGGAATTAGTTATTTTCTGTTAAGCAATTAGACAATAAAAATATTTTCATCCTTACACAAACCCCACACATTCCTACCAAGCTCTAAGTCCTCCCTGTGATATTATTTAGATCTGTATGACTCTTAAACTTCCAACACATTTTCTCCACAGCTGTTCACTCAGTTAGTAAAGAACAGGAAGACTGTACTAGAAGAAGCCAAATTTTCTTTTATTCTTCATCCTCATGTCTTTAAAACCAAGATGTACTGAGAATAGCAAAGAGATTGGCTTTTCTGCTCCCCAAAAAGGAACTATGAGCGTCGGAGGCCAGCAAGTTCCTGCTGCTACCTTCCTTTGCTGGTTCTCATTTCAGAAGCCCAGTTAAAAACCCTTTTGCAAAAGCTGCCCTTCCAAAGATGATCCAAACACTCCTAAACTAAGATCACCCAATGGCAGCTGCACTGCCATCCACAAAAAAGCTTAGGAAATGCATTTACCATTTAGTATTTGTTGATACTAAGAAGGATACAGCTTAAAAGACTACCAAAACAACAGCAGGATGGAAATGAAGGAGAAAAAGGCCAATTGTGCAGTAAACATGACCAATTACTCAGCACACAGCTCCCTGAATTGTCACTCAACCACATTGCTTCTACTCACCTCAGCCTGGTGCCACAGGAACTCCAGAACTACTGCTTTGGTGACTGCCCTGGAAATACTAAATGCAAGGGACAGGCAGGCTGGCATTAGCCCAAGCACTCCAAATTCTTAAATCTGACTCTCATCAATTGGATTTTGACACACAGATATGAACTGCTTTTAACTCACCACACTAGAGGATAGAAACTGCATAATTTGATCACGTATCTCCTAGCACTCAAAACATCTGACGTGTTGACTAATCACAATAATTATTCCCAATGCCTTCACTTTTTTGTCTTTATACTCCCTGCTTGCAGAGAAAAGGAAAAACATGGAACAAAAGCTTACAGTAACCTACACAAAAGCAGTTCTCCAGAAAGAATGAAAAACTGCGTCAGAAATTCTTCCACATCTTCAGATTAGAAAAGATCACTGTTCAATCTTTAGGCTAAAGAAATCAAATATATCATAATTTCTACCAAATCAACAAGTACGGGGAGAAAAAAACCCCAGCCACTACTAAGAGGCAATTCAACAATTCAGAGTTACATTTTTCTCCCTCAAAACCCAAGCTACTGAAAATACATTTCTGCCTTGCAAAAATAAAACATGCTATTGATGCTTTTCTCATTCAGATAAGTGTCACAGTACAATAAGCACTGAAATTCAGGAAAAGTATTAACAGGATAAAAAAATCAAAATGGGTAGAAACAACACGTGATCATCTAGATTCAACATCAAGTCTTAAAATCTCCTTTCTCCACTTCCTCAAAAACTAGTAAATACATTCTTCCATTCTTAAGGCCTCTCTAAAAACTCCTTACTTTCAAAAAACAAATAAATAATACAAAATAGTGAACAAGAATATTAAAGGCTTCTAATGTACCTCTGCTCCACATGTGCTTACAACAGCTTCTGTCAATCAGTACATTGATTCAACAGGAACTCATACCCACACACAAATTAATTCACAGGGGCTACATGTATCAAAACCTAGATATATGCTCCAAAAGCACACTGAAAGTAGTGTCTTCCATTTGTTTGTTACTTTTCAGAGTATGCATCAAAATACCTATATTTAAAACTCACCAAGGGCAAAGTTTAAAAACTTCCCTCTTTTCTTGGCATGTGCACGTCTGTGTCTGGAGAAAAGGGTGTTTGTTTTTGCAGTGGCCTCCATGAAACTTGGGTTTTCCCTATAAACACCAATAAAACTACAAAACTCACACTACAAACAATCTCTAACAGCTTTTCCAAGCTGGTCATAATTGCCACAAAAAGTTAATAATCACTGTTAAACTCTTTCAAGCACTAGATCCCAACATCATACTTTAAGACAGAGAACAAACAATACCACAAGCAGCTGAAAATATATCAGGAATTGATATTTAGTTACACATAAAGAATATAATTACCTATCTGTGCCCAAGTCTGAAAGTGGTATCTACATTACTAAACTGGCAGTGGTGACACAGTACCTAACACACCTGAAATACACAAAGCATGGCACATTGATTAAACCAAATTGGTTTTGTCAAACGTTCTGATTGTTAGCATCGGGTTAATAAAATCCAAGTTGCTTGATTCAGAAGTCTGTGCAGATAAAGGAGCACAAACAGGACAGACAGACAGAATTTCCTTCAGGCCCACTAAAATTCCAAGGTTAGCTCCCTTATCTCAGATGGAGGATCACAGCACAGCAACAACTCTCCATCCACTCTCCTCATATTTAATGATGCACATCACTTTGAGTTTAGCAGCAAGAAAAGAGTTGTGTTGCATTTGTGTATCCCACTGGAGATGCACAAAGAGCCCTGCTACAGTGAGCTACAGCCAGGTCTCTACCTCAAAGATGCCATGACTGCATGAAGAGAGAACTCAAATATCTGCTTCAGCTCACAAGGGCCCTATGAGCACACAGTACAGAACAACAAATGCAAGAAGCCACAGAGGCAATAGCTATTTTCTGGCTTTTTCACTCCTATGTTTAGAGATTAGTAGGAGGTATTGAACCTATCCTTTGCAGAAATCAAATTTCTTTATTCCTTGTGAGAACTGCTATGAGATTGCATAAGGAAGGACCTGTTCTCTCCTGACTTGAGAATAAGGAAAGAAAAAAATGTGTGCAAACAGCCTGATCAAGGTCACCTGTCCAGAAAAAGGAGTTCCTAAACAAGAAGTTTCACAAAGCAATCAACTACAGAGGAAAGAGTAAACAATTACAAAAATTTTTTAAAGCACTAATATTAAAAAATATACTTAATAAGCAATAAACTCAACACACTATAAAAATGCAAGTTAAGAATGCAGATACATACTATGCTGTTCATTTCTGAAGAGTCGTAACTTCCACACGGATGGACACTTCCTATAGGTTCCAGCCCTTCTTCATCCCACATATATGTGCCATCAGAGCTGTCAGATGGAGAAAGTTCAAAGGAGGAGCCAGCTCTGTAGTTCATCTCTGAAGAGATGACATTCTCAGTAGTGTGTTTTGTGCTTTCACTGTTGTCATCCACTGCTTAAAGAGAAAAGCATCAGTTAAGATTAGAAAAACAATCCAATATTAAAAAAAAAAAAAAAAAAAAAAAAAAAGTTAAAATGCCTGTTACTGGTGTGCTACCTTTGCTGGAACTGTACTGTAACAGAAACACCTGAAAGCTTTCTACAGTACTGCTCCCTCATCCCTGAAGGGGGAAAAGCTCAAGCTGGTTTGGCAGCTACAACCAAGGAATCTTCCAACCTACATCTTTGCTAACCTTTTACACTGCCCTAATTCACCCACCGTGGAAGCTACTTTCTAGAAATCTGCATCTCTTTAGCATATTAGAAGGTGGGTCCAAAAATATATCCTTTGGATCTAGTCTTTCAATTGCAACATCTCTCAAACAAGCTTTTATCATGAGAAGCCCAAAGATTTGAAAATGTGGCTTTCAAAAGTATCTTCTTGTGTCTTCAACTGATTTTTAAAGAATATGCATCAGAAAAAACCAAAAAAGACCCAGTAACAATCCTGTTTATAACTGAACCAATTCAAGTACACATCCTACACTTATTTCCACTACTTGGAAGCAATTACAGCTGTTCTCTGCCTACAGAGGTGGAGGGAGCATGAGGTGAAATTTTCTTAAAATATCATCAACCCAGAATAGGAATGGCAAAGCAAAGATATGAGGAATCCCACAACCACAACACAAATATGTTTAAAGGAGGTCACCTTCATTTTTATCACAAAGAGCTCTTCAAAGTAATGCTTGGGAAAAAGCTATAATGCAGAAAAGGCACAAGCAAACAAATATGCCAGCATAGAGCTGTTCCATTCTGAAACAAATCATAAGCAATGGGCAATTACATTACATAACTTAATTACCATTACAGAACTTCGATTCAGCACCTAAAATTTCAAACAGAACATAAGAAAGGTATTTACCAGACACATTTATATCAAGCCAGTCATCAGCATTACAGCAAGATCCTCCACCTTCCTTGAGAGATGTGAATGGCTCAATGGACGTTCTGCTCCCATGCTCTAATTCCTGAAGGCAGCTCTCCTTCTGCTGGATTTGTACAGTTCTGTTTGCCTCTTCAATATCTATGAAATCGTCACTGAAGTCTTCACTCAAATCGTTTTTCTCAGAGGATGACAAAGAAGATATAGATATTTCATCTCCATCATCGCTCATACACATCACTTTTGACCCATGTTTTCCCAGACTTTCATGCAAGGCCTCACCAGGTTCTGTTCTTTGAGCCCTGCTCTCTAGAATACTGTTTTTATCAACAGCTCTATTGATGTTTGCTGAAATCTCCGTGCTCTCCACCATGCGCGTGTCCGGAGCCGCACTTTTGCTGCCATCCACAACGGTATTCCCAGCAAACCTCTGCCTGGTAGGCTTCAGCAGAGAAGGCCGACTTAATCTGTATCCATAGGAAGGTGCTGACCCAGATCCATTTGACAGTGGGGGTTTCTTGGAACAAGGAGCTGACATAGCTGAGTACGGTCTGGTAAATCCATACTTCATCGGCTCATTTCCATTGGGTACATCCAACTGACACGCATTTCTTGACAGCAGAGTAGACCTCTGAGATGTCCTGGCAGCGAGATTCTGACTATGATAAGGCCTTGTAAGATCCACAGCTTTATTAAAGGAATGTGACCTGGTTAGAGATGCAGTGGGAAGGAAAGGATTCTGAATGGAATGTGAAAAACTTTGTGATCTTACCATTTTGTCACAGGAAAAAGCCTTGCTAGCATTGTCTGTAGACTGTGCCAGGGTTTCTCCCAAACTTGTCCTTGTGGCACTAGAATTAGCTCTAGGTCTCTGCAAACCTACCACCGGCCGATTTCCATAAAATCCATTTAAATTTGATCTTGGAGCACTGAGTCCAGAGTATGTCCTTCCTGACAGGGTACCTTTGGTGAATTTAGCTGAACTAGACAGTCCAGGTATAGACTTTGGATTTAATTCCTCAGTAGAAGATACAAACATATTGGTTTGCTTTGCTGCTTTTGACGCAACTGAAGCAGTACTGTTCAAACCCACCCTGAGCTCATCATTGCCCAATGCTCCTTGAGATTGAGGGTACTTCTCAGGATCAATTAATTTTTCATTAGAGTTGCGTTTGGCATTGGCCTCTCTCCCATTCTGATCGTTAAGTTGATATTTATTTGATTTTTTCCAGTTGAAAGCAAAGGAAGACATTCCAACAGTGCCATTGTGCTTGCTGAAATTTTTGCCACCGTTACTCCCTGCTAAGTTCACAGCTGTCCCGTTTGGCATAGGTTGCAAAACAGTCCCTAAAGTTTTCGTTCCATATTTCGGTAGCCTGGAAACCAAGGATATCCTGTTTTGATTTTTTTCTTCCATGAGCTATTGGGTACATTGGTCCTTAAAGGGTGCTTGAATCTAAGAATGAAAAATAAAATAACATTAAACCTGAATCAACCACACATTAAACACAGTTTTCTATATAATTGTAGCTATATGCTTCCTAGATTTCTGTGCCTAACTCCACCATTCTGATAAAAAGTAACCCAGACACGTTTTGTGAACTTGAGTTCCAGCAGTTATCTGGCAGTAATATGTTCTTCAGGTGATAGCTCCCTCTGCCAGCTTTCATTCTCTACATAAACCATCTTTTTTGTTTTCATTTTGTAATCTATAAAATAAACTTGAAAAGAGGTTGGATGATTTTTTTTTGTTCTTTTTTTTTTCATTTACCCATTTTCAGCAACAAACCAAACTTTTCAACTGTTACAATTATTAAGTTATAAACTTAAGATTTAGTATTTTTTAAAAAGCCACAAATATGGCATAGCAAAAAGCTGTGGGCAGCAACATAAACCTGCAAAAAACAATAATGTAAAATCTGACTAAAAGCTAATTTTTTGAGATTGTTTTCCATTTCCCCAATGACTAAAATATAGCAAATAACCACTCATCATACATCTCCCCACAATATTTTTTCTTCCCAGAAGTTATGATCTCCCCAAATTAAGATTCACATTCCTAGTCATTGTTTTCTCTTTGTATGGAGACTGTAGTCTATTTTGGAAATCATCTTATTCACACATAAAACCTGAAGTACAGTGCAACAGCTGCATAAGGTCAGTGTCAGTAAGCGAATTCAGAAGTTCTACTTATTCAAAGTACATAGAATATCTTGTGTAACCACAGCAAGTATTACCCTAAAGTGAATCACTCCCCAAGCTGCAAGAGGTCACTAAGAAACATTTAAATTCTTAGTGATATAACTGAAGATAAAATCAAAGATAAGATCGAAGTGGCATTAAATTCATGCAAACTGAGATACCTAGGATTTGTCAGTGAATAGGATGCCCCGGAGCAGTACTTCTGGAAGCAGATCTACATTACAAAGACAGAAAGAGAAAGGTACTGCAGACAGGGCATTTAGGGGCTCCTAACTTGTGAAAACATCAGAATCCACATTCTGCAACTGGTGTGTGCATTTCCATTTTGAAAGGCACAAATCGTGACTTTTCAAAGACTCAGTGAATTCTTGCACCCCATAGACACTGCCCTCACCCACGTGTGCAAAGGACACAAGTATGTCCCCCTGGGACCACAGAACATTTCATTTACCATGTATGACACCTGTCTGCACATGGATTGAAGTGTCTAATGTCAGACTTCTTGCCTACAGTGGACCTGCACACCTTGCACAGGAAAATAATATCATCAGGCAACATCAAAGATCTTTATTTCATGTCAACTACATACAATAAAGTACAGCTTTTCTTTAATAACTCCATTAATAAAAAATGGCCTTTAATATGCTGATGAATTCATTCCCAGCAAGCATCATAGTGCAGATCCCTCAGAAGATAACCTAACTCTAAAGAAAAGGCAAGTCTTGTGAAGAAATCTTCCAAATTGAAAAAGTTAAATTAGAAAGCTGCTAATTTAACTTGCATGCTTTATGGATAATTCCCTTTTCACATCTGTCTACCATCTCTTAGGTGACTGCAAAATTTAAATGAGGCCATTTAATTAGATTACTTTAATCCTCCACCAAGTGCTGCAAATTAAACTTGAAAAGGAGACCTTTCCAGATCTCTAGGAAGGGCTCTTGCTCATTTATCCTTGATTAGGCAAAGACAGCACATTATCTTCAACAAAACCATACTGATAGCCCAGAACACTTCAGATAATTAAATTAAAAAACAAACAATACTTCTCTGTATTTTATTAGCTATATAACTGTAACTACTGTACCACTTTCTCAAGCCCAGGTTTCAATTGTTTCATTGAAACACAAGATCATCAAAAACCCAATAAAACTTAAAAGCATCATGTCTGGTAGACTTTTGCAAGAAAATGGGGAATTTTCTTATTAAGTTCTCTAAAACTTCCTTAATCTTTAGCTATGCTTACTAGGAAAGATTACACTAGCCTAACAATTAAACTCCCTTATCAAGCAGCACTGTTACCACTTAGAGTATGATTTCTGCATCCCAGAAGACTCAAGTTGAATACAATTTAAATTGCAGCCTACTGTACTATAAAGAAATTCAAAGTATTTTTAGACTTAAGCAATCTATGGATTTTTTAAAAACTGACATTTGGGCAAACAAGTTTTATATTCTTTGCCTTGGGAAATACATTATCTAGTGCACACAAGCCTAATCGGAATTAAGCTAATTATAAAGAGCCTAGCCTTACATAATGATCCAGGGAAAAGGAGTTAAAATCCACAGACCCCCTCTGAAGTATAATCTGAATTAACTGAAAAGCTGCTACATCCTTACCTTCAAGGCTATTCAAGATCCTGGTGATAAGCAAAAGGATATTCATTCTCACCCTCCTTGGTACTTCCTCTACAGGATTATTTACACCTCAATAAAATCCTGCACTGTTAGTTTCAACTGGCAAGCACAACATTCACTCTAATTTCATTCACAGTTTGTTTCAGCACCACCAGGAAGGCAGTTTCCTATACACTAGCTTCTCTGCAAAGTTCAGCTTTGCATCTGAGACTCTGCCTCACAGAAGAAGACAGCTTAAAGATTCCCACATTTGAAAGCTTAAGCACCTTAAAATACGGCAATCCGTACGATCCCTGCCACCAGGAAGATAATAGCATTTTCCAGTTCCAGATTCCTAAATGGGACTGAACTCCCCTCCTCTTGTCACAGCAGTGTGGAATAGCCAGCTGAGGGATGGAACATATCTGACAGACTGGTGACAAGCCAGAGCAATTCCCCTCTGCAGACCTACTGCCACGGCAGCAGTTTGAGATCTGTGTTTCATTCACAGAAATTTACATGCACATGTATTTCTATTGTGTCCTGTGAACAGCTTATAAAGCCACCTCTTACACCTCTGGGTTATTAAAAACACATTAGATCAGTTACGTGAGAATAGCTTATTTCCAGCAATGTAGGGAGGTATTGAATGTCAACAGGAAAAAATCTGGGAGGTCCCTGCAACAGAAACAGCAAAAGGCTTCCTTAGCACTCGCTTAAGAACATTGCAAGATGGGCAGCATGACTGCAAGTCAATTTTCAGCTTTAAGAGGACCATGGGAGCTTAATAGAATGGAAGAAACTGGCAAGAGATCCAGCTGGCAAACACCTGCTCTGAGCATGACAAGCCCTTTGGAACTCAAGATCATGAATCCTGAGGAAATCATGCATGCTGTATGAATTAAAATTACTCAGAATGCAACCAGAAATTCTGCTGACTTCAAGACTGAACTTTGAGTATTTGCAACTTTTTGTGTTGTTTGCTCTGCACAGTGTGGTTTCAGTTCAGTCAAAAGTGTCACCTTCACTCCAAGATCCAGTAAGATTTATCAGCTCTGCAGTAAAATCCTCCAAGCCTGCCTTCCTTCTCCTGTCTTCCATTTCTCCAAAACACCTGTTCTTGAATCAATTCCCAATGCTTTACGAAGGCATCCTTGAATTTTAGCCACTGTCCCTTTCCTATGTCCAAACTGCAGTGATGAACACCAGCTTCCCTGACCCTGCTTTCTGAAGGTACCATAGTCAGGAAGCATAGCAAGAAATTCCAAGACTGCAAGGGCTTCTTGTTCTATTTCTCTGAAATTACCTTGCTTTTCTGTGTCCCAAATTGTGAGATTCTGTTTTCAGGTCTCAAGACAGCTTAGAGATACACCCTTTTCTGTTTTTCCTCCCTCACACTAACGAGGTTCTACCCACTTTGAAGGGCTGATCTAGCAAACACCAAACAACCAGTTATCCAAGCTGCTCTTGTGCTCAATTTACTGTCAAAATACACTGGGTCAAAGAACAGGAGCAGAACATGATAATGAATAAAGGGAGAAGGAAGCAAGAAATACACCACAAAGAGTTTCAGTATTTCTTACATTGAGCAGTATCTTTGGTCAATACAGCAGAAAATGTGACATCCCTTGCCTTCTCTAAAAGCATTCTTGCTATTCATCAGAATTCTTAATGTTTGATAAGGCAAGAGGACATAAGCACTTACTGGAGAAAAAGAAATAGGGAAATGCAGCTCTATTTTGCATAAGAAAACTACCACAATACTTCCAGAATCAAAAACTCCCTCTGCATCCCTCAGGGCCACACTGTCAGTTCACTCTGCCATTAAGGCTGTTTACACAGAGCATCAAGCACCTCAAGGAAGCAAAAAAGGGCTAAGTGTTATCTGCCTAGACAAGGATATTTTGTAATTGCTGCCCACTTGTGCTTTTCATAGTAGTCAAACAGAAACTATGCCGTTTAAACTCCAAATTTTTACATCAAACCTAACCAAAACAGGGTATGAATTATCATAAACCCCTTTAGATTTTATTGAAGAAAATTCAAGCAAATTCTAACTACAAGAAAAACCTTTGCTAAAAGCCTGTTTCTCAAACAAGTGAAGTTGCACTGATTTTTTGCATTCTTACACAACTAACAAGGTGGAAGGCAGTCAAGGTCCAGATGTTTAGCCAGCTGCAACAAGGAGCAGCTTCACCACAAAGAAAAGAAGATGGAAGATGATACCTGAGGGTACAGATAAATTACTCCCAGTAGAAGAGAATATCAGGGTCTGTGAACAAGAAGAAAGCCTTGACAGTGCAATTTCCAGGTCCCTCTTAAGTGTTAATGCAGGCTATCATGGTTTGCTTATAAATGAGAGTGAAGTGCAATGACAGTTACTCTTTCCTGCCTTAGTGCTGACAGCCTGACGGCTGTCAAGGACAGGTCAGCTAGAAATTGGAATAAAGCATTGGAGATGCATGACTCCTCTCTGAACCTGCTCTTCAACTGATGTGTCCTCTTGGATGAAGTCATCAATTCCTTTCTTCAGCAGACCTTGTTAAACCTGGACGAGCAATGTCAAGCCTGTACCTGCAGATCTAAACACCAGGCAGCCCTTGCATAACCAGCTCCAAAACACACGACCCAGAGCACAGCGGCTTTCACTGGCATACAAGGAACACAAGGCCCAGATGAGAAGAGCACTACATTAGGTGTGCTGACCCCAAGAACGCTGCAAGAGGTGGGAGGGATATATTGCCATATATCAGAAACAATCACCATAATCATGACCAATACATCTGGCTCCAATGCAGAAACACCCCTGCCAGAAGGAATTTAACTCTGTTGATTACTTCACTCTTTATGTTATGCAAGGAACAGCCCCCTGTGGACTGAACCAATCCAGGAGATCCCACCCCAGTGAGCAAGTCAAGCTTCTTCACTAGGGTTGCTTAATAGCTCTTAAATGGCAAAAGATGCAGATGTTTTCAGCATCTTTGCTGGAGAAACAAAAAGCCTTTACTTGTTTCTCTTGTTGAGGATACTTTAAATTGTTACCAAATTTGCAGGGATAACAAAAAGAGGGGAAAAACTAAAGTAAGAGAAGATAGACACTGTCTGCCTGCCTTAGAGATCCAATGCCCTGCAACCTGAAGACAAAGTCACATACCTACAAAGAAGCCAAAACCTGTTAATCATCCACCAGCACCACCTCCCAAGCCCGTCCAAAAACAACCCCAAACATACTGTGACTATAAAGCACATTTACATCTAGGTTCCTATGTGGTCTTAAAACTTCCCTGCATTTAGCAAGATTTCTGTCCTGGAAGATAAGCCATAATTGTGTATATGCTTGTGTGCAAGTACATAGATTTTGGAAAGATTCTCCTCTTTCTCATCCGAGTCTTTTTTCCAAGGTTTCTCAAATATTTTTGGCATTCTTACATGAAGAATAAGGCAGCAGGTAATCAGAAACCTGCCTTTCAGAAGAGTTTTAAAGGTGGCATCACCATCATAAAGGCAATTTAAATTTTATGCTGTGGCTAAGATTGACTGCAAAACCCCAAACATCAACTGTAGTCTAGAATTAAAGCTTTCTACCAGTGAAATGTCAGATCTTGAACTCTCCTTAAAACATTTTGTGATTATGTCAGCATCAAAGCAACTGACAGCAGAAACAGGCCCCTGCTTCTGCTGATGGTATTAGTCCTTCAGCAACAGCATTTCACATGGGTAATTTAATCTGTCTTGTAAGAACAAATCCAGAAAGATTGCATCTGTCTCAAAAGCAATGTCCTACTGCAAACCAGTAGGAATTACCTGCTGTTCTCTAGCAAATATTTAACTCAAAAACAGAGGAATAACCTTTTTTCCTCAGCACTATCCACTGTTACCTAGTGATTCAAACACACTACTCCCATCTCTAACTCTTCTAGGAAAGATTTACTTCACCATTGACTCAGTAGCAAACTCGAAGAGCTGGTTACCAGTTACTGTTTTCTACTTCTTACATACACACATGTTAGCTGGAGCAGGATTTTCTTGCTGATAAGAACAGGCAGGCTGAAAGCCAAGTGAAACTTGGTATAGAGCTAATTATAACTGGAAATATCCCTTTTTAGACTGCCATGTTGTCCATCCTACTCCTCTGGTTTGTTTATTCAACTGATGCATATTCTCCATGTAAAAACAATGAGCTGTCTTGAGCTAGAAGCCTCTCACACTGGTACTAACATATTTTTCAATATATATTTTGTAATGATTAAATAATGACTAATAACAGAAACAATACTTCCTGTCTGAGCTGCTGCTGAACAGTTTTTCTATGTGAGTATCTTAAGATTAAGAGTTTCCATGGCTTTAAATCTTCAATGAGGCTGTGCTTTCAACCAATATGTAAGTTGTTTTTTTTTTTCCCTCCAGCCACATACACTCATTCTTTCTTTCTCCTGCTGCCCAAGTAAGAATTCTAGTTATAGGTTAAGCTGAATGGCAAGCAGAGGTAGTTGGAAGAAAGTGCATGCAACTCATAGACTCACTGGTACTGGGATATCTTCAATAAGCCTGAAGAGGTTCACATGTGATAACTGAGCACGATTAGACAAGATAAAGCAGAAAAAAGATAGAAAAAATAATTTTGAGATTTTCTTTTCTACATATTGCCAATGCTATTTCAGCATAGCTCAGTTTTTTACAGAAGATCATGATCTCGAGACAAGCACATGTCAGCACATTGCTATGTATCTAAAAAATTGTATTGTTAAATCAGCCACTGCTGGATTTAAAAAAACACTAGAAAAAGGACTGACAGAAAATCCTTAACACTGCTATCATGAAAGACAGACAGTGAATCCTGCATAAGCTGGAAATATTATATAAATCTTGGTATTTCACTGATCATGGCACTTCAACGCCCAGTTCAATTCTCCATATAGTTCCTCCAGTCAATTTTATTTTAGAGGTGAGGAATACAAAAATCCCATTAACTCCTGTGGTTTCCTTAAAATAAAAATGCACCAGGGAAGGGATGATCAAGGCAAAGACAGAATGGGACTTCTTCAACCTTCAAGTGTTCTCAATTAATAGAATTTCTTAAATTTGATGCAGTTTGTTCAGGAACCCTCTACAGATCTCTTGTTCACTATTTCATGTAACCTGTCCTTGAGCCCCAAACTTTTTGCATCCTTGACAGCCTTAAGCAACGAGTTCCAGAGTCCCAATAACAATTATTTCAAGGTTATTTCATTGTCTTGCACAGATTCCCAAGGAGGACTGCTAAACCTACTTCTAAACCCCCTACATTGCCAGAAGAGGCTACTGATACCTGCTCTCCTGGCTACCGAACAGTCCAGTTTGTTTCACATTTATGTGTTTTCATGAAGATACTGTATTATTTGAAGTTTTACTTCTCCTTAACATCCACCCTTGATCAAAAATACTGCACTCACACACCTGTGTATTACAGCTTTCAGCTGAAACTTGCTTATTTGTAAAGCACATCTTCAAAGTACCATTTTCTTGCTATTGAGTTCCATTTCATTAGTGCTGGACTCAATACAGCTTCTGTCTATAATTCCACTGATATAAATCAGTTTCCAGTCTCAAAACCAGACACCCTGAAAATGTTTGAGGACCAAACAACTTTTGCAAGTTTGCCACAGCATAACAAATACCAACATGTTTTTGACAACAGACTGGCAGCCTCCAGGATTTTAATGTGTGTTTTGTGTTATCCTACCAGCTTTTTGACACACCAACGGCAATACTGGAATGTACTTCTCAAGGTCAGTTTTCCACAATGTGGAAGACAACACAGGTATTTGTTGTCCTCAGAGGTTTGAAACTGAAGGGGAAAAAAAAAAGAGATTCTCTGAGAAACTGAGATGTAACTTCAGTTACAAGTGACAGTTTGTCACAGGATGAGTTTCAGAGTTAGTCATCTGTGTTGTATTTTACTCAAATTTAGAGGGAGGCAATATATATTGTTTGTTTTGCTTAATCGGGAACTCAATGGAGTCATAGTAAAGCTGAATGTATCCAAATTACCATTTCAGAAAGCTTTCATGATTAAAAGATTTACACAAAGATTTTTTTTTCTGTTTTTAACTCTGTTTACAGATGGACAAGGCTATGCAGGCTGACAGATTGTGCTCCTCCCCTCGAGTCTCCTGCTACCGACAGCAGCAGCCTGGGCCTTGCCAAGTTTCTACCTATGCAAGTTTGCCTTACTGAGATGAAGGTTACTCAAAAGCCACAGCAACCTTCAACTCTTCAAAAATATGTATCAACATGGCTATGTAATAATTTTAACATATAAGATCAGAAAAAATAGCATTTAAGTAAAGCCAATCTTTAAAACAACTTACAAAAAGAGTGTGCATCAAATTATCACCCAAATCCACATTGTAGTGATAAACTCTGCATCCATTTAGAAGAGATTTTTGACTCTCCAGCTTAAAGCAGGCATATTATTGAGTAAGAGAAGCTGGGACATTCAGTTCTCCCTGGATGCTTCCCTTGTGCTGTGTGTGTCACAAGCCATCTGGGCTGATTAGCCTAAAAGCACAGAATTTCTCAGGCTTCAGGGAATAATTGCAGATATTATTTACCATTTAAGGGTTATTCCTGACGTGTAAGTTGTTCAGCCACCTCATCAAAGTAAATCCTTATCAGCCATTTCCTCTGGCTAAGAAGCCAAACCTCCTTGCAGTGAGGACATTGCCAGCAGTGCCAGTACCTCTTCAATAAAGGCCATTAAAATGCACTCTGCAGAGCAGGACCTCAGCTCAGCACAGACTAAGTGCTCATGAAAAACCCAACAATCCCAAAACCCAAGTGAAACAGGCATTTTTAGCAAGAACTTGCGACACCAGTTCCCCATGTGACCAGGGATAAGCAAAACCCCCACCCTGAGGAGACTTTCTTCAATTCCTATAGGATATTGTCAGCAGAACTGCTGCAGCTGAATCCTCCTTTTAGAACAGAGAATGACTACTGAGCAAAGTCCAGAACTCTGCAAATCCAGCTACTTTTGATTAAGGAGGAAACAACATTCTCAGAATAGCTTCCAAAATGCACCTACTTGGTAGCAGTTTAAGAGTGAGCTGGGGTGTGTGTCCAAGAGCTGTGAAGAAATACAAAGACCTTTCCTGACTAGCCTAACTTCAAATTTGAGATAACTATTTAAAGCTCTTGGGATTCTACTCTAACATACATGTGTGCAGGTATCCAGAGATTTACATAATCTGTTTTTATTGCTCCAACTGAAACACAATACAGGATTTTCAACCTAATTACCACAAGCACCATTAGTATTTTGATCTCCTTAGCATCCCTGTTGGCACGGGACTTAACCCTGCCTGAAAGCTTCTAATTAAGAAGATGGTGCTGCTGTTTACAGTGAATAGTGGCTGAAAGAGAACACCACAACCACTGTTGATATATTTTATCATATTACATTCTCTAATCTTATATTACTTCATCTCCTCTCCATTTTGAGAGATCCACACTTTCTAAGGATTCCAGGCAAGCAATGTTAATGTCAAGACTGATGGCATGATGGCCTTTTATCTAAAGAGCCCGTTGCCAACATTTCCTATTAACTGGTTTATTCCAAATAACCAATCCCTCTTAAGGGATGATCAGGTCCAAAAGTAATGGATTTTACTCCAATGAGCTTTTACACGAACAGTTCCATTAAACAGGATTACTCATTAGTATAACAATACATTAAATGAGATCATTATGTTAACTGAGACTATTTCTACCCTTTTCAACAGTTTTACAGTTAAAAGACAATACTGGGCAGTTTTTGGAGTCCAAACATTGATATTTTTATAATGAAAAATACCATATAGGAGCAGAAATTCAACTTCAAAAACAACTTTTCGACTCTAAGTTGTATATTGACATAGATCCTTGGCTGACATTTTGGTTACTTATGTCCCATTTGTTAGGCCATCGCCTCTTCAGCTTGGAGGCATGTAATTCAAAATGGGCCCACAGAATTTAGAGGCATATGATCATTACATACAGGAGAAAAATATCTTACCAATTTCATTCATTATCACCAAACAATACAAATGTTTACAGCTTCAGGCTAACCCAAGAAGAGAGAAATTTACTAAAGTAAATTTAGTAAATTTCCAGAAGAGAGAAATTTACTGAAGTCTCGGTACATATGTGAAGTGGCTCTCAATTATGAAAATGTAACAAAATGAGAACTTTGATTCAACTTCATTTCACTTTTAACACCTTCGTAGCAAAAAATTCTATTCTGCACCAAATCAAGGCTCAAAGCCCACGGACACGAAGAACAAACCTGCTACAGACATGAAGTTCTAACGCTGAGAGACGCACCAGTTCCCCTAAAAAGTGCTTTACATCTTTACACAGCATACCAGATGGAGTACCAGATCGACAATCCTTACCTTAATTTGATGTCTGGCCTGGACACTAATGCTCTGCTAAAGCATACACTTCCCATGCAGTTTTGCTTTCTTAAACTGAAGATAAACAGCTCGACCTCCTCCAGCTCAAAGTTAAAGGCTGAGGTTGCCTACGTTTCATTGTGTGCCAAAGTACATTTGACAGAACACGAAGTGAACAGCAGGCTCTGGGTGACGAAAGCAAAGTCTCAGTGTCATTACAGTGAAATCACCACAACGTATAGAATAAATCTCTTGGTATAAATCTCAAAAGATCACTGCTAAAGTAGAAATGCCACCATTGTAATTCTTTTCCACCGTTACTATTTTTTTTTTAAATTGTTGTCTATGAACACACACTGGGTGCTTTTGCATCTTCCCCTTTTCGGAGACTAAAACCCTCGAGATACGAAACCTCACGCTACGAGACCTCTGCGACCGGGGCTCGCAGCAGCTGCTCCCAAGGCACCTGCAGGCGCGTCTCCCCGAACACGGAATTACAGGACGCACAAACCACCGCAGAGCCGGCACCGGGGCGCTCCCGGCGCCGGGCCCGCCGTGCCAGGCTGCCCCCGAGCGCGCAGCACCGCGGGCGGCTCGCCCGTGACATTCAGCCGGCCCGGAGGAGAGCGCTGAGGCCGCCCCGCCCGCCCGGCCCCGGCCTCCCGCGGCCCCCGCTGCCGCAGCATCCCCGGCCGAGCCGCGACCCCCGCCCCGGCGCAGGGCGGCGGCGCTGGGAGGAGGACGGCGGCCGCTCCCCGCCGGCACAGAGCCCCCGATGAGGGGGCGGGGGAAGCGGGGGTGGCGGCGCGGCCGCCCCGCACTCACCGCCGGACGGCGCGGGCCGCCGTCGCCTCCCGGGGCAGGGCCGCTCCGCGCCCTCGGCTCCCGCCGGCCGGCCCGGCCCGCGCAGGGAGGGGCGGAGGGCGGGAACACGCAGCCGCGCCGCGCCCCTCGGCCCGCCCTGACGTCAGCGCGGCCGCCGCGCCCTGCGTGGCGGCGGCGCGGCTCTCTCACCGCCGCGGCTTCCGCACCGCCGCGATTCCCGCACCGCCGCGGCTCCCTCACCGCCACACCTCGGCCGTGTGACGCTGCCACCGGGCGGCGAGGCCCGCGGGCCGCCTCTGCCAGCCTGCCCCAGCAATCGCCGAGCTGGCTGGCAGAACCAAGGGCAAATGGGAGTTGTTGAAGCATTGCAGGAATGGGCCTGCGGGTGTCCCGGCCCTGCGGCATGGAAGGGTAGGATCATAGCATCGTCTGGGGTGGAAGAGACCTTTAAGATCACCCAGTGCGGCCATCCGCCCAACGCCAGATCCCGATGACAAACACCTCCAGGGACGGTGCCCGTACCACCTCTGCACAACCTACTCCAGTGCCCAACCACCCAAACACTGAACAAATTGTCCTCTCGAATCTGTTCTGAATCTCTCCTGTTTAAGGCCATTTCCTCCTGTCCTCTCTCTGCAGACTCGGCAGAAGAGACCGACCCCACCTCAGTACAACCTGCTTTCAGCGAGCTGCAGAGAACGATGATGTCCCCCACACCAGCTCCCTCAGCTGTTCCTCACAAGACATATTTTCTAAACCTTTCACAAGCTTTGTTGCCCCTCTCTGGACACACTCCAGCCCCTCAATGTCCTTTGTAAAGTGGGGGCCCAGAACTGAACACAACACTTGAGGTGCGTCCCCAGCAGTGCCCAGCACAGGGATTGGGATGATCCCTGCCCTGGTCCTGCTGCCCACGCTACAGTAGAGGCACTCAAAGGAGAAAGGTGCTGACCCAGCTGCACAAAAATCCTGAAGGACTCTTGCAGTCATCCACGGGAGACCAGGCATTCTCCATGCCGGTGCTCACAGAATTAATTGAGTTTAATTTCCTCAAATTTTCTGCCTCTGCTGGGAATTAGAAGGCACTGACAGAAGGTTCAGGAAGTTCCTTGCCAGTGAGGTGGATCACTGCATCATTATTTACACCTCAGTGTTCTGCCTTGGGGCTTGTCTTTCTGCATCTCTCCTGGTTTGGGGCCTTCGTGTTTGCACTGCCACAGCATTTCACCATCTCATATTGCTGTGCTTCAACATTGGGTGTTCAAAGTTTCTCTTCTCTCAAAACTTTCAATAGCCAATTTTTCTAAGCTTTTGCCTGCCTGCTTTGCCAGGCCTCCCAGAGGGAGGAAGCTGTGCAGTCACCTCAGGCTGTATTTGTGTAGAAATAAAACCAACACCCTGTAATTGAAAAGCCTTCTTCACCTCTTAACTAGAAGCTGGGCATGGCCAGATGTCAGCCCAGGCACTGCAGGTGCCTCCTCATCTTTCTAGACACAGGGCATGAAGACTTTGGTACATTTGCCCCATAGGCAGCAGAAAGGCCTTTTTAGAAAAAGAAGGAATGAAAACGGAAGCTTTTATATGTTTTTTTTTTTTTTTGTTTTTTTTTTTTCTGCTTAAACTTAAATGTACCGGCTACATTAATGCATTTATTCTTAGAACAATCTGAAGTAAAATGACTCTCCTGTGGTACAGGAAGGGGAAAAAAAAATGCAAGCAGAGAGATTAAATCTCTTGCTCAAAGCTGAAGAGATAGCAAAGCCAGGAAATGAACTCGGATTTCCTCAGTCAGGCCTCGGTGCTTTAACCACACAATCATCCTTTTTTGCCAGTCATTCTCAGCTTCTGAGCATCAACTGCATTAGCATAGATTTGATTTTTCCCTACTTTGTTCATCAAAATAATTTCCCCATTCCCCATGAAATTTCTTCCTAATAACTTTCTTCTCCATTTCCTTCCCAAAAATTAAAGAAATTACATTAGAGGCTCACTGGGAGAGTTATATTTCCCACTGCCTTTCTGCAGGCACTGGCGAGCGTTTCTTCAACATCAGTACTTGAAATCCTCTCCCACAAAGCCATTGTGGAGCTCCTCTGGTACATCTCTGAGGCACAATGGGTGAGATCAAGGAATAACAATCAGAGAACCAGGAACACTTGTAACCAGCATAAAGGAGGCACATATGCTGTGTGTGCTGACCTGGAAGTGGTGGTATAACCACATTTTTTACCTCCAGCTCATGCTTTTATAATGCGGAGATAATTATGAAACAGAGCTCTGAAAGAAAACTACACATGTAAAAGAAGAAGCCATCCTAGAGATATTTTAGGACAGGTTTGAGAACCTCCACTATCTGTTTAGGCATTTAACAGATTTCCATATGCTTATATAGGCTAAAGATTAAGATCCAGTCTTGAAGCAGAATTCAGAGTTTTTGAAAAAGGAAGCCTTACATACCAAACTCCAGCTTCTGACTGCTTGCCTCAATGGTGTTAACCCTCCTACAGACAGACTGCAGACTGAGGGCCAGCTATGATCAACTGCAGTATCTTTTCCTACCAGTTTATTATCAGATGTTTTCAGCTTGAGGTCTTCACCTTGAATTGATTCTCTATTAAACTGATTTAAATGGACATTATGTTACAGTGGGAGATGGACTAAAAGCTTGTTATTATCCTCTTTGCTCACTGCCCTGGCAGTGTGCTGCCTTCAAAGCCAGAGACACAGCAGTGGGTGACACCAACCACCCCGAGAAGAGCTGGATGTGCAGTTAGTGATATTCACACAAATATTCTCCCAGCCCCAAGAGTTCACATGCCAGGGACTCCACTCTAGTGGAAAAGGAAAGAAGGATTTCTCAAATTTGACCATGTAGCAGAGTTCTACACTCTAGAAAATACGAACTAGATATTGGTAATTCTCTTCATTACAATAAAGCTGAGTGAGTCTGCTTGAGTTAAAATTATCTTCAAAGCAAGGACAGTCTGCTTCCTGCATCGCTTCATAAAAATTATCTTTGCCATGATGTCCATAAAAAATCCTTGCTCCGTAGCTCATATGCTGTGACTGCTCAAACTAATCTGTTCATAAAAATTTCACTTTTACTTTGTGCATCCACTTTCTGTTACTGCAATCAAACACATTCTCCTTGTACTCAGATTTTATGCTGTTTGACAGATGAGCTATATTTTCTTGGTTTGCATTCTTTCAAGTTCAAAGGGGATAAGCACCCAGGTGCAACTGTTTTTTCCCCCACATATAAATAATAATGTATTCATTGTGGGCATTTTACTTTTACAAAATACTGCAGCATGGATTCTCACTAACTCACCAACATTCAAGAAAAGGAAAACAGATGTTAAAATTAGAAACTATATGCTTCTTGGGGTCTAGGTGGCCATTTCATTAAATATATGACAGACAGTGCATGCAGTTCGATGGTTAGGAGTTGAAATGCTTAATTTCAAAATGTCTCATGATTCTGTAAAATACATTCATCAACAGGCATTAAAATTAATTTTAAGCTGTCTTCATAATCTCTGTCTCTACAAATATTTTTTTTTTCATCAAGGAATATATCCCTTATATTTTCCACATTTTCTTTTGACACTAAGGAGTCACTGTCTCCAACACTGTCTGTTTACTTTTCAACGTCTTGTACTTTTTAAACGATACAGGTAATCTCATTTTTGTACTGCCTTAAAAATATGTACTAAAATGGGTATTTCAAGTTTATGAAGTTGTTTACCGAGATAAGAAGGAAAGCAATGGGCTAATGTCACATAGAGAAATATTTACCATGAGTGTGGTCATATGTGTGTATATGTATTATTTCCATTTATAGTGTCCACAAGTAATGAAACTTTGTTCCATTCTGCAATAAATAATTGTAGAAGAATAAAAGAATTCAGTTTGGTGCAAGCTGAGGTCTTTATAGTGGTTCCCCATCACTGCATCTTCTTCCCTTTTTACTTAAGGGGAAACACAGAGGTGAGCTCAAACTCATTCTGCTGAAATACACATTTACCTTGTCACATTTAAGAATAAGTCCTTTGTTTTTCTTAGCTTTGGAAAATAATCCAAATGAAGTAATTGAAGATTTGATATCTTTTCAGGCCTAAGTGCTATCTACCACTGTCTAAATGATATTTAGTTAATAGGGCAATATTTAAATGAAGACCTGTTCATTGCAGTTTCAGCTGCTTTGTTATTTAAATAATTGTCTCAGATGTCTACCTTGCAAAGACAGTGTTGCTGTATTTATGGGTTTAGTGTGCTTTCACACCCTTCTTTCAGAAAAGTTTTTTTTGGTCAAACGCTTCTTCTGAACACTGCTGAAAGAATACTCAAATATCAGTCCAGGATGTACTTTTAAAACTCTGTGATGTATTATTCTGTGGCCAGAGATGCTCAGGGTGCATTACACTGTCTGTTCGTGCTGGGAAAAGCAGTGAATTTACACAGACTTAAACTGCTCTTATTTTTCAGTGGTGCCTGGCGTAGAAGTAGCCTGGACCAGTTCAGTAGAATCTGCCATTGAAACCTGCCTCAGGAATCTTTACACCTTGCTGCTGCTGGGCTCTTTCTTCTGAGGGCTGACCATGCATGATGTTTCAAAACACTACATTAGTCTAAATAATTTAGACCTACCTAGATCTAAATTATTTAAGCAGACTAGTTAAACAATTTAAGAAGCCTGGTTAAAGCTGCTTCTAAAATACAGTCTTCGTTTTCTGCACCATCTTTGGCAGCCACATTCCAACCATCCACACATCCACACCACTTTTACAAACACAGGGAAGCTTTTCTGGCAGTCATTGAAATAGTGTGGCACATTTCTAAAATCCAAGTGTGCTGTCTTTCATTTCTTCTCACAGGAGATACTGCTTCTCAGTTTCTGAATGTTAAAACACATTAGTGTATAATGTATTTCATTTAAGTCTGATACAGTTTCTTCCTTATTTTTCATTGTGACTCAATTTGTATTCAGGTAGGCTGAAAGGCCAAAGGAATCCAAATGCCTATTGTTTCCATTATTCAGTGGGATTTTGGAGGATTCTGGAACATAAATAAAACTCCTCATTTCAGCTTAATGTACAGCTATGGAAATTATTTCCTTTTGTGTAATTAAAAATTTTTCTCAATCAGGACAGATTAATGTTTTTGTTGCATTTTATAACTGAAAGGTTGGCTGATAATCTCAGAACTCAAAAAATAGCCTTTTATAGTGACATTGTTAAGGAACTTTATCTTGTGTGTTTGGGATTCTTTCTTTATCTGTGAAGGCATTCAGTTACACAAGAGAAAAGACAAGAGTTATGATTCTAATAATGGCCTTCAAACTTAACAGAATGAGAAAAGTTAACTGTAATTCAATGAAATCTCAGTAGAAATCAGTAATAAAGATGAAAATTTATTTGCAGTTGTATGACTTATCTTTATGTAAACACTATTACAAAGGAGCCTGCTTTAAATTAATGCTAATCCTGAACTGACTGATGTGGATAATTTGTGGGTTTTCTAATTTTGCAATTTAATAACGTTTTAAATTTTACAATCCTTAAAATGTTTAATGAAGATGAAATTATAGCTTTTTTGTTTGTATAGGCAATGTCCTCCATTTTACGATATCATTACAGTTTTTAATCCTGAGATTTGCAGAAGTTGTAATCTATTTATAATCAGCACACAACACAGTGGATAATGGACCAACAGAACTGTACATATAAAGAAATGTAAGAGGAAAGAAAGCCTCTAGCAGAAGAACAGAGCAAGAGCATCATATTTATGTGTTTTCATTTGACTGCTCGAAGAACAGCATTCCTGTTAACATGCATCCACAGGGAAGACTCACAGCTGGAAGTGAACTAAACATGATCCTTCTGGGTATTTTTCAAAAAATGTTTAGAAAGGACAATACACCTGGGTGGTGTGGTGACCAAGTGCTCCTACATGCTATTGGCACACATTTAACTAAATGTGATATACAGAGAGCAGTTTGATTCTTGGCAAACTCTAGGACTGCCAGTCATCTCACCAGCCCTAACAACAGCTTGATTATATTATGTTCTCTCAAATCCTTTTTAAAATAAGATACCTGCATTACCTCCTCATCTGTTTCACTATAACATTTGCTATTTTGCTAGAGAGGTTTAAGGAGTGCCCAGAATTACTGTTATGAGCCATAATTTTGTTTCTTTAGATACTGTACCAGTGACAGATATTCTGTAATCAGTGAGAAACTACATAAGAATGATAGAATGATATCACAGAATGGTTTGGATGGGAAGAGACCTTAAAGATCATCTCATTCCAGCCCACTTACCATGGGCAGGAACATTTTCCACTAGACCAGGTTGCTCCAAGCACCATCCAGCGTGGCCAAGAACAGTCCTAGGACTGGAGCATTCTCTGGGCAGCCTGTTCCAGTGCCTTACCACTCTCACAGTAAAGACCTTTTTTCCTTATGTCTAAACCTGCCCTCTTTCAGTTTAAGAATCCTAAACCAGACAGATTTATAGATGAATCCCACCTTCCTTTCTTAGGGAAAATTCACACTCACTGATTAGGGAATTATATGAGAAAAGTATTACATGAGATGCTTTTGCATATTGTAAGGAGGCACTAATGATTAAAATATGTCCTCTAATCAATTTAATTATCTACTTCTCATTACAGATAGATCACAGGAAAGAAAACAGATCCTGCGCTGTTGCTGTACTTCACAGGGATTCTGGCCACAGCAACCTGAAATGATGAGGCTACAAATCCTCCTGAAGAGCAAAGTCACAGCTCAGTCTCTGGCCTGGTAGATGCAGATCATGTTCCACCTCTCTGAGCTTGGCTCCTCTCTCATCCCACTGAGGAGCCCCTGCTGCCTGTGCACACAGGCCAGCCCTTGGCTGAGCACTTGGTGTGTGAGCAGTCAGGCCCTGTGCAGGATTCCAGCTTAGCAGAAGCTGGCACAGGGAATACTTCCTGCCTGCTCAGATGAAACATGAAGACATTACAGGAGGATTCATATATTTTTCAAGTCTTGATTCATAGCTGAATCAGACTGTAGAAAGGAGTTGACTCTAAGTGATGTTGTTTCCATGAATACTACTCCAATCATGCTATATTTTTTTATATGCAGCTAATTAGTTTCAATTAACTTAAGGAAAACTACAAGTAGACTGCTCCAGTAGCACACAGAGGTTTCAAAATACAGGACTTTAAAAATAGCTTTATTCCATGTATATATTTGATCCTAATCTTTCTTGTCTGAACATGTCAAAGCATCAGAAGATAAAAAATGAAAGCTGAAATTCCATTACATTTGCAGTATTAAATGGCAATGAAAACCAAAGATCAGATTAAAAGATGCAATTGCTTTTCCTCTGGACACGTGGCAGTAACACGTGCACTGAGGAGTGAGCTGACCTTATCCCAAATCATGTGTGACCGAGCAGTAATTAACTGAATAACAGTGTTTCAGAGCTCCGTGGGAACATCAACAACAGTAACACTATATGCCCAAAATCATCATAGTGTGACAGTCACATTCTCTGGACAGAGAGACATAATTCTGTCTCAAGATTTCTTGGAGAAGCACAGGGAGAAGAGAAAACAATCTTTATCTCTGCTCCTTTGTTTTCCCCATGTGGGATATGGTGTGGAGATTGTTCACCTGCAGTGATTGCTGGGTTGGATTCTGGTGAAGGTTGTTTGGGGTCAGTGACCAATGGGATCCAGTTGTGGCTCAGACTTTCAGCAGAGAGTCACAAGTTTGTTAGGTAGGTAGGTAAGTAAGAAGTAAGTATGTAGAATAGTATAGTATCTCTTTAAATAGTATATTAATGTAATATAGTATAGTTTTAATAAAGCTCTCCTTCAGCCTTCTGATCTGGAGCCAGACATCATCATTTCTTCCCCATCAGGGGTCACCTGATTTTCCAATAATTGTAGCTTGGAAAATCATGATATTATCTCACAAAATGTTTTATAAAAATTTTCTTCTTTCATGTTAACTGAATCCCTCCTATATTATTAACCCTGGTTACTCAGGAAACTAGTGCTTATATATGGATATGTATACAAATAAAAATATATTTCTATAAAATGTAACTTTTACATATACCTTCATTTACATGTATGTGTATATGTATGTATACACATACATCTGTATGTGTACATATGTAGAGATATAAAAATGATTTTAGATACTGGGAATCATCTGGAGAATGGTAGTGGATGTTTAGATGATTGATAGATATGGACCCTGGACAGCTGGAGATACAATTTACTGGATCATTAGTGGCTGTTCCTCCATGTGGGGTTGGGAAACCCAGTTCAGCATGGGCCACAGGATGAGCCCTCAGTCTGTCTCCAGGGTCCTTCCTAAACACTTAATCTTTCTGGACACTGTTTTCAGTCTGCATAGTTCAGTTGCAGTGAGTGACAAGTGCTTGCTTTCCTGTCAAGAAAGCTGGATTCTCACAAAGACAAACCAGAAATTTTGTTATTATACTTGCCTCTGATACATGGACTTCTGAAGGAATTTATCCCAAGAGATTCTGACAGCTTCCTGAAATACTGGCACCAGAGAATCAGTCACTGCTCTGTCTAGGAAGTCACGTAGCAAGGTTCTGCTGTGCTTTTAAATCAGGAGGTGTGGAAGACTTTTTTGTCTGAGTTGATAATTTTTAACTGTAGATAGTGGCAAGCTGGAAAGAGACTGAACAATTTTACGAATGCATGCAATAAATAATAATGCTTTCCATGGTTGTCACAAGGCTCAAGGACAAATTCTTAACAGCATGACTTTGGCATTTTGATGGCTAAAAATATGTTTTAGGATTAATAAAAATACATTTAATTTTATTCTAGGAAATAGAAAATGCTGGCAGATAAAAAGTTAAATGCAAAATCATGAGAAGAGTTGCTCTTCTTTCAGTCTCACTATCAAGACAGTTGTGAGAAATATTATGCACTCAAGATCTTTTGAAATCAAAGAATTCCTGGGGTACTACAAACTTGAATGTACCCTCAGAATTTGGTTTGCCAGAGTTAGGGGTACTTCTAGTTAACTGTAAATAAAGTGAGGTGTAGAAAGATGCCAGGATCAAGTTGACAAGCTCATGGCAGAGACAGAGGCAGAATCCACCATTCCTCCCTGTCAGATCCATACATTTAGGACTGACCCATACAGACCCTATATGGAACTATCCTGTACCAAACTGGTGAGAGAAAGAAAATCAAACCTGATGCACCGAGTGTAAAAAAGCTTTAACAGGAAGAGCTGTGAGTAAATAGAAGCAGTATTTGTGTATATTTGCCTAAATGTTGATGGTTAAATCCAAGGTTCAGAAGTCCCGGGGGTGCTCCCAGAAGGAGAGGCCAATTCAAAGAAGCTGAGGGTTATTTCCTCACTGAGAGGGCAGTTGAAGTGCAGAACTAACTCAGACTGCAATGATGGACATATTGAAAGTATTAGTAGATAAGCACATAGAAAATTAAAAACCTACATAGAATTCCCAGATAAGTGGATAAACTTCTAGGGAATGCCTGGCTTTCTTCCATTTAATATCATTCTAAGCTGTTTATTTGATTGCAAACATGTTTTATATGTCTGCTGGGGTTTTTTTATGCTACATTTTTATAATCCATCGCCATCCTTTTTCAAGACCAGGATGGTACTCTGGCAACCTAAGTTGCAGGAAAAAGTGAGGACAAATATTTTAGAGAATGAAATCAGTAATATAATGACAGCTGCTGGGTTTGAATACAGCATCTATGGGGAAAGAAGGATCTTGGTGAAAGGGGAATGTTCTTCTGCACAATTCACTTACCACAGTGAGAATGGAATTACCTGAATTATGGCTTTCCCAGTTCACACAGTGACACATATCACTGGATGTTTGGAGGATTTAATTCCTGCTAAGACTCATGATTTTGCTGCTGTGTGAGTGACACTGTTACACACCTTTGCATGGAACATAATCTTCTTGTGCCCATCAGAAATCATTTTAGGGGAAAAAACTCTTTGGAGCCAGAATGTCTAACCATAATTAGCTCAAGATGCACTGTGGTGTCCAGAGGGAAAAGGAGTTTGGAGCCATTTTCATTATAAAAGAGATACCTTATTAGTCCTGTGAAAATGTGCCAAAATGACAACCCTCACTGATGTGAAAATTCAGCTACTGAAGTTCTCCTACCGATTCCAAAACACGTCACAAGAGAGAAATTAAATGGGAAAAATAAAAAGGGTTTGTGGTAATTTTCCTCAGGAAATAATTCTTTACAACTATAATCTCCTAAATAAGTAACTGCACCCTTCATCCTGACAGAGATAGTGTGACAGTGTGCATTTAAAGTGACTTATTTCAATATTAAGGAAATAGTATCCTGTGCTGCTGATACACCTAAATCATGAGCAGTATTGCAGGCTCTAGCTAAGAAAAATGAGCCTTAGTTTTCCCTTGAGCTGTGTTTCTCCTATAGTCCCAGTGAAATAATTTTGCTTTAGAAAGCATCAAAGCAGCTGCAGATAGGAATGTGAAGTGTCATTTCTCTAGATGCAGATGGCCCAGAGTGGTCCAAAGATGGGAGAAGACAGAGGGAAATAAGAGATTAGGAAGAAGGGGAATCAGAAAATTACAAAATGAGTCACAAAATAGTTTTTCAAATCAGAAGGAGAAGATGACCTTGTTAATAACAGATCAGGTCTCATGAAATGTTGAAGAGAGAAGTGAAAAAAATAGTCCTGTCATTTTCCCCTGGAGTGGTGGAAGCCCCTACTTTGTACTTGCACCATTTGCTTTTAATTCCTGATGCTCCTACACAGGCACCCCCTAATGAGAGAGATACACAAGGGTATCACTGGGGAGACACAAGTAAAATCTGTAAAATTTTACACCTGAGGCTAATTTCAAGTACTTAGCTAAATATACATTTTGCATATTCAGTGAGTGAATTGAAATGTAAGCATGGGATAGAAGCATGATCATCCTTAGATCTGCTTTCTAAATCAGTGTTTGTGTGACTCTCCCTTTGTCACTGAATTAATAGATGCCATTCCATGAGTCCTGGAAGGCCATTGTAGTTCTAAATGCAGAAATGCTTACCTGGCAATGTTGGTATGTCAGTAACCAAGGTTATTGGCTTTTTAAAAAAGCTTAAGCAAGAATCTGCAGTTCTCTGATACTTCTAGTTCTGTCCTGCTCCTCCAGGTACAAACTATAGATCCAGTATCGGCTTGGATAGTATTTTATTTCAAATATTTTATTTTCAAATATTTTTTACATTAATTTATTCCAAATATAGTGCATAATGGATATGCAAGCATTTCCTCATAAGCTTTTGATTTAAGCACAATGAACATACAGAATTATTGCTTAAAATAATGTGCCTTCATAAATGAATTTTCAACATTAGGATTTTAATTAAGGGTATATTGGAAGACACAGCCATTTTTCCTGCATCTCAACGGGTCTTTATTTAAAAAAATATATACTTAATCTTCCACTGCTGTTAGGGATCATGAAAATCACTGAGCTGTCTGCTTTCTTCCCCGAAATGTTGCCCAAAATTATGTTTATTCCAGCTTACGATCACCAAGACTTACTACGGGGGTCCACAGCTGATGACAAATGTCAGCTCTTACAGTAAAAGTTAATTTGGAAGAAAAGCAACCCACAGATATGTTGATGGATCTTTTCAGATATTTCCATGATTAATAATTCAACAGAGGATGATTTAAGCTTCTTACAAATTTAGAAAGCTATGATGATAAATGTACCAGGTTAAGGAACTGGAAAACCATAGTTCTCTATTTCTACATGACTTTGAAACAGCTTTAGGGAATATATGTTCCACTGCCAACATATCTCTCTTCAAAGCTAGGAAATCCTCTTCAGAGGAAAAGGCACTTTGGAACCCATGTCTCATTAGTCTGTGGCCTTTTTGCCAAAATGCATAACATTCAACCTTAGAGAACGAAGAGCACATGGTCACAAGACTGAAATGCTGATAACTACTGAGAAAACCATCCTTCAGTGGCACTTTGATCTCTGAGGACTAGCCTGGGACTAAAACTTACTCTGTTGCTCTTTTAATAGCCATCAGACCATATTGTCTGTCAGAAATAATACACTGCCTGCACTGAGATGTGACCCAGTTGGTGACAGTGAATTAAATCTCACTATGTTCCCTTTACAGCTCCTTTGAGATAAAGATCTTATTATCCATTACCTCTGTCTTTGTAGAGCATGTAATTTCATATGAAATTTACCATTTAAAGGCTAATAACATGCTTAAAGCTCTGTGTTAGATGGTCTTTGGTCACTGCCAAGAAGGAATGAAGCTGGCACTGGAAGTTCATCCATGTGGATAGTAAACAGAAAGAGTAAAACCAGATTAGTGAGAATGGGGTTTATATTTGCTCTGCAACACTGAGTTCTGTAAAATAATATATACAAGTGAGAATATATTTCTTTATCAAAATGCAGACAACAGCAAGAGGCTGTATTTTAAATAGCATAGTAAATTCTGTATTGTGTAGCTTACACATGAACTCGGGGGAAGTAGAAGAAGGAAGGAATATACTGGAGACCTGTCTTTAAAAGTGTTTCTTTTCTTACTGAAGGGGCAAAAATCATCATTATGATACATCTGGTGCTTCCTTGTTTGTACTGAAGAATAAAAACTAGATATATATTTTATGCTTATTTTTAGCATTCATTTCCCTGTCTCCATTTTGTATATCTATTTATATCTGTAAGAATATACATCATATATATGTATCTATATGATAGCCTTGGCAGCTTGTTCTTAGAGGAATGAACTCAAGCACTCAGTCCCACTGGCTGCTAGGAGACTTGGCAAAGGGACACCATTGCTGAGCCATTTCAGGCATTGCTCTCAGATGCTTCTCAGGCCAGCAGCTCATGGAAATACTGAGACAGTCTCCCATGGCTTGCTAATGCTTGGTTTTTAAAAGAAAGAGCTGGGAGATGTAAAATAAGGCAGAGAACAAAGAAGAGGTAGTCCCAGATTTTGCTTGCTGGTGGAATAAGACGGCAGTCTCAACATTCCTGATCTCTGTCTTATCTCATCGATACACATCTCTGGGTCAGGCCCAATGAGGATGCAGTTTTGAGGAGGGTGTGGGGGAAGCAGGTGTGCTTCTCCAAATCCCAGGGATACTAAGGATGGCAGAGATTACAGCAAAATTCCTTCCATCCTCCCAGCCTTTCTCAACAGCCACTTCCCACACTTTTTAATCACTTCAGAAAACGTAAGGAGCAGAGTCACACCCCCCTCCCCCTTTGTCCTGCCTGCCAGTTAGTTCTAATTGCCAGCACATCAATTATAATGCATTAATTTCTGGTTCCATTCCTCCCTTGTTTACCAGACATGATGTCAACCCAGTGCTTGGGTTGTACCAGTAGCTGTTTTTGTTTCCTGGCCTTCAGCAGGCACCCTGTCCACCCTCTCTCACAGACCATTCTTACAGGCAAATAGGACATTCTATGAAATATCCATCACGTAAAAATCCAGCTTACAGTCTGGTTCTAGTATGAGAGTGTCCCCTATGAACTGGCCATCTTTATTTAAATGTTAAAGCTAATGCCATTACAAAGTCAAATTAGTCTGCCCTCCAGACCTGTAATAACATTTAAGTAGGGAAAGTGCTATGCTCTGTGTTCACTCTGTCAGCTCCTGAGTGCTCCTGGTACCAAGAGCATTTCCACCAGGGCAGGATTAGTTTTATTCACCCACTATGTGAAGCATGCCAAGTCACTCTTTTTGCATTTTGCACTAATTAAAAAATAAACATGTAGTATGACAAGTTAGGTTCAGAAATCTCTGAAGGACAGACCTGCATACAGCACATCAGCTGATACTTTGTGCCCTCAGCTATGACTTATCCCTGTTCTCTTAAATTACATTCGACTGGCTGATCAGTTCATAAAGTAAATGGACAGCTGCAGCAGAGAGCAGACATTTTAATAGCAGAGTGCTGTAGACATGGCTGCCTGCCAAAGAACACATTGTTAAAGCAAGCAGCATAAAATGAAAAATTAAGATATTGGCACCACGGCCTACTGGTAAGAGCCGAGGGTCAGTAAAGGACACAGCTATAATCTAAAAGATTTCTTCCAGTAGATTAAATTTAGGACAGGCAAAGCATCCTTGCTTTGGAGAAGTGTTCTGCAGTGCTGGGAACTGAAGCAAGTCTCCAAACAAACATAGAACCCCCTGTTGCTGTCCTGGCCACCTCCTTGGCTTCTTTGCTTGGCAACTGGCAACTCGGTACAATCTCTCTTTATAGCACAGCTGTCACAGCTGGACATAGCAGCACTCAGATCAGCTCTGAAATGTACATTCTCAGTAATCAATACTTAATTTAAAGTATGTGCTTCATTTCATACTCTGCTTTGGCTATTGTTTATTTATTTGAAAAAAACATCAACGGTTTCTTGAAATTGCCTTTTGACTGAAACAGATGCAGAATAACAGCAGCGAGAGAAAAGAATGTATTCTGATTCTCTTTCCTCAGTGTCTGCTAGTGTTATCACCAGTTAACAAGCACTGCATTAAAAAATGGTTTGGAGAAATTCTCTAGTTAAATGGCACAGCTTTCATTATTCAGGAACTCCAAGCATGAGTGCACATCCCTTCCTCTGGGTGCACATACATTGTGCTCCAGTCTCAGCTTACTGATCTTCACGTGCTGGTAGTAGAGTTATGATTTTTTTATTGCTGTCCTATACAATGACTACAGTATAGCCTGTGATGTGTCTTTATTCCCCTCAGTAATTCTTCTGTCACTGTGACCTACTGCCTCTTCTTTGACTCTGATTTCTTTGTAAAAGTTGTGTTTTACCCCACAGACATGTTTAATAGCTTGTCAGCATCTCTATGCCATCCCATTTATTTCTTTGCCTGAGAGCAGTCTTTCCCTTGGAGCAAGTTGGACCTGAACAATTAAGAAAATAGCTAAAATTGACATGATGAGACTCTTCAACAATGTCTTATAGGACCTGTGACAATATTACAGTATAAATTGAAATAATTTTTTGCTTGTTTGTTTATAGGGAGTCTGTCTAGGAGTATTCCCAGTGATCCCTGGAGAGCACAGCTAAAAATCAGAAGTCTTCTTGACCGGTGGCTGTTCACAAGAAACAGGCAAAAGTACCTACAGGTTTCATTATTTGTAATCACTTAGCCAAACCAAAGGTATGAAATACAGCCTGTGTGTGTGCCAGGAAATCTTGTCAGGCCAGGGCAGCGAGATTTTCCTCTACAATGCAGAACAGCTCAGAAATTTCTAAGGTGAATCTCCAAGAGTGTCCTTCGGTGAATTTTTATAATAAAGCAGGAGCATTACTAACACTTACAAGGTGTGCAAGAGCTGAGCCTGAACATCTCCAGCACGTTATTCATTATTCATCTGTGTAAGTCGAGCAGTGCCCAGCTTTCCCTGTGCTGCACGGGGCAGGAAAGCAGTGTGAGATTCTCCAGAAAGCCACAGCCAGCCCTGCCACGTGAGGTGATGGGAACAGGGAGAGGGAAGGGCAGCTCTGCTCAGCCACGTGGTGCCAAACACATCCCAGGGCGTGGGAGTTCTTGTGCTACATCCCACTGTACTCACACGGGAGATCAGGAGCCGTCGACCTCCCTTGGGTGTTTTTTATTTCCTCTTCAGCCCACCTAAATTCAGCACATTTACCTGTGGGTTCAGACCATCTCATTACAATTCCTACACTTTAAGGATAGGATTTTACTGTGAGGTGTTTTTCTGACCTTGCCTTAGATTATGTTTACACACCAGGAATGAATTACTGTTGTGAATAATGGTGCTTTCAGATATTTTGGGTTAGGAAGCTATCCAGAAGACCTTGAGAAGCTGATTTGTTTTCAGTGGCTTAATGGAAGCAGATGAAAACAGGAAAAAAATAACCTTTTTCACATTATACATTTTAACAGGAAAGCATGTGATGTTTATACCATGATCTAAATTTTCTTAGGCAAGTCATCTCAACAGGGTGTGAAATGAAGAGTCGTAATTTCATTCTCCTAAGCTTCCTCCACGAAAGTTTCAGCTTGGATAACCCAGAGTCTCCCACCCTAATCAAAAGGTGTTTAAAAAGGCAAGTGGCTAACATACATAATCAGATATGGATGTTTTATAACTGCATCCATAGGGATTTTTTTGGCTTATCCACAGTGGCTCTAATTGATTGTGACTGTCTACTCACTTTATTTTAGAACAGTGAGATAGGCTGGGTCAATTTCTTGAAAATTGAATTACATTTGCATTATATTAACACAGGGCGACAAAACAGGCTGGATATAAGGAAAGGTTAAAATCTGGTACAGAAAAATCAGTCTGACCCTTCTTTCACTCAACTTTGCTGTCCTGAGCTGTACCACTCAGCACTACTACAAACACAGATATTAAGCTTCCTTCCACTTTAAGCAGCATTATTAAGAAGACCTGAAAAAGTGGGACAACTGAGCAGCTTAATATCACTCTCACCATGTGGAGGTTTATCTCTCCTGTCTTTATCCAGGATGCTCCTTCTCAGGGTCTCTGCTGACACCTCTCCCTCCCTGTCTGGGCCAGGGAAGATCTGGGTCCTGCAGTGATTGAGGTCACTGGGGCAGCCAGACAAGCACCAGGCTGCAAATCACAGGCACCTCACCCTGCTGCAGCCCAGACACAGCCACACGGGCACAGGGACAGCCACAGGGGCTCCCAGCTGAGCCACACATCCCAGAGGATGCCCCAAGGCCACGGAGCCTCTCACTGATCCCCAGCTCGGTGAGGGCAGGCAGCTTTTTGAGCAGCATTTGTCGCTGGGATCTCTGAACAGAGAAACACCACCACCCATAGTTAAGCGGCTGCATTAAATAGGCTACAACAACACATTCCTCATTGAGGGCTGTATAGAACAGGGTAAGTCTGATCAGGGGCTGAAGACTGAAGGCAAATATGAATAATCTTTATCCCAATGGCCCCTACACAGCAGACTCCTATCAGCACTTTTGCTGATAAAATTGAGCTATAAATATGAAAGGCAATTTTAAGGAGAAAAAGCACAGTTGTAAATTAGTGAAGCTGGAGTCAAATGTAACAGTAATGAGTGCAATTTAAAAAAATGCCAATTTGTTGCATCTTCTAGAGATGAGAGTCTCAGAGTAATAAAAGTAATGTACACACTAAGTATGATCAAGGTTAAAGTGACACCGAGGCTCATTTGTTTCAGTTCCTCTGCCTTCTGAAATCCTCTCTTAAATCTTAAGGCTTCAGTGACATCTGCTGTTGGAGACCTATTTAATTAATTAGTTGTAATTTAACAGATATTCCTTCTAAAGGAGTTCTTCTTCCATGGAGTTTCTACTATTCAACTATATTTGCAAAGATTCCTACCACAACTTCTTAATCTGATCAAAAAAATTTCTGAAACTGAGCTCTTTTGTTTTCCTGTTCAACCCAGGTGTTAAATCAGTCTTGCCTTTTTAAAGCAAGAAAATTTTTCTTCCTGCCTTACTCCTGCCCTCCCTCCCAATTTTAATACATGGAGATTGCATGAGCTCATGTTTAACTGCCAATAAAGTTATTCCCAATGTGTTTAAATCCATTGGTTTGATCATGAACACCAAGATGGAGTTCATAAGCAAAAAGCAGCCATGACAAGAGGAAACGTGATCCTAAAGCTTTGTAAACTAATGCTTCTGTGCTCTCACAGTAGCCTTTAAAGAGCAGAAAAGAGGAATTAATCTGTATTTCCCTTTCATGTGTGACTTTGATGCTTCCAAGAGCACAACAGAAAGCCTTTAGTCCAAGCAGTTCAAGAAATGCCTAAAGTAAGGCTAAAAGTCTGATTCTTCACCTCAGGGCAGACAGAGAGAATTATTCAGAATTAAACTCCCTGCACTACAGGTCACACCTCCAGTAATGTGATATGGTGATTTCTATCCTGGATAAAAGGTGCTGTGTCAACATAATACTCTAAGGACAAAATATGGCCTAGCAGTAGACAGGATGCTGCTGTTTGGTTGCAACTTTTTCTTGACAGTCTGACAAAGACCCCTTTGTCACATTAAAATTGCTGGCCTGTGATGCACCTGAGTTAAGGCCACAGATTTGGGCTCCAGAATTTTGCATCCTGCTTCTGCTGTAAAATTTGCTGCGTGAACTTGAGTAAGGCACAAAGTGAAACCTTCAGAAGCATGCAACATTTCTGGATGTTCACTTCAGACAGCAGATTTGTCCTGCAGAAGTGTCCCCAGAGCAGCAACAGAAGTGACAGGAGCACGGGAGGGGTTTGCACCCAGGAAGCCCTTTAGAGCCAGGTCTGCCAAGCTGCTCACCCAGAAATGGGGGTGCTCAGCATTGAAGTGGCCCTTGGCAATACAAATCTGCTGTCCCATGTCACAGAGGTGGTGTGCTTGATACAGCAACTCCCCACTGTTTGGGCCATGTTTGTTGGTGTTACAAAAGCTGTTGGTATTGAGCTGTCAATAATACAAAGTAAACTGTGATGTAAAATCTGAACTACCACAGCCCAAAGCAGAAAGGGACTTTTAAATTTTATTTCATCAAAGCATTCCACAGGTTAGAAGTGACACTTGAAGGAGTGAATCAAGTAGCCAAGGGGAAACCTGCCACTGCCCCGCCAGACTTTCAGTCCTCCACATCACTGTAAACCTGTGAGGTTTAAACAGTTACTAAACATAGGACTGTATTATGTATTCTCAACTTTTTTAAACTGTGGCTGTGACTGAAACATCCTTTCTCTTGAGCATTTTGACCTTGGATAGAGCTGCAGTAAACAGAACTAGTTGAATTTAACGTTTTCTCCTCACTGGAAGGGATCCAGGTTGAACTTTAGCACCATTTGGAGATGCTTAAGAGTTCCTGTACAGCTGCCTAGGCAGAGCTGGGTCCAAGGGTGTGAAAAATAATTGACTGATGAAGAGACACCTGTCTACCAAAGAGGTAAGCATCAGCAATCCGTAAATTGAAACAACTGAACTAAGTGGGGTAGGGAATCTAAACTCCACTTTAGCTAATCCTCTTAGGAAAAAATTGATGAACAGTGTAGAACTACATAGAAAAAAAAAAAAAGGGAAAAAAAGAGACATTTCTGTCTTCCCAAACTGGTTTTAAAATGTACTTTAAAGTTGGTTACATTATACATTGCAATACATTATTTCATTTAAAAGCTGCATTTTGTTAAGACTCTTTGCCAGCATTTATCAACTGAAAAAAGCTGCTTTAATATGGAAAGCTTACTCCAAGGTTATTTCCTTATTTTTGGAATCAAAACCACACAAGTGTTATACCAATGTAAGGTTTCTCTTACACAATATAAGCAAATATTGCTCAGTTTGTATTTTGGACCTTGTCCCTTCTTTAACAAAGTATTGCTTGTATTTTTAACTTATTTGTATTTCTGTTAGGTTTCTTAAGCCAAAAATACAAAAATTACAAACTAATATTTCAAAAAAGGATATTATTTCTTATTCTTTGATTAAACATTTATTCTTATTCTCAATTAAACATTATATTCTAACATACAAGGTCCAATTAGCAATATTCTATTAGCATTATTTAACATTCTGCTAAGTAGTATGATACTTTATCCAAGAAACTTTCTTCTACATTTGGACTGTATGAAAAAGTCTTCCTTAACTGATTTATTTTTCTCTTTTAACAGAAATGGGATATGGAAAATAATATATACTACTTCTAAGATTCCTGATACTCCAGAATAGCTTATAGATCCCCAAAAAAACCCATATTTCACCTTATATGGCAGTAGATTTTCATTACCAAATAATTTGCTGTGAGTTTAAGTCAGACTTTTCAACGTTCTTCCTTAAATAACTTTCATTAGCAATTAAAGACTTATGGATGCATAAGGGGAATACTTAAATACAAAGTCTCTGATTATCACAAAGACCTTGACTGCTAATCACACATTTTCATAAAAGTGAAATATTCCAAGGTTAACTTGTAAAAGCCACTGCAAGACTGCAACACTTCCTTGCTTTCATATTTTCAGGACCCTGTGGGACTCTAGCTGGGAGTACCTAGTGTCAGTTCTTCATCACATCCCTGATTTCATGTCCCCCACAGCCAGGCCCAAAGGAACCCAGGCTGCTTTAGTCCTTGCTAAGAGCTCCAAGTGCAGTGGGGCTGAATACAGAGGTGGGTAAAACTTGAAATACCCTGTTTTCTCAGGTTTGCTGTGAGCCCTTGCACTTCTTTACCCAACTGGTTAAACATTCTTATCCCCTTTCTGCATCTGCTGTAGTTGATGTGAAAAGCCTCTATTCACTTTTCCCTCCCCTTGCAGTTATGCCCCAAAGTTATCATCTCCTTTGAAATGGCTTAAACACTCTTTTTCAACCCTTTGACTTGCAAAAATGGGCAGAAATATGAGATCAGAGGGGAAGCTACTATGTCAATACCCGTTCAAGCCCAAGACCACCCAAACCAATCC
This sequence comes from Anomalospiza imberbis, assembly GCF_031753505.1. NCBI lineage: Eukaryota > Metazoa > Chordata > Aves > Passeriformes > Viduidae > Anomalospiza > Anomalospiza imberbis. The sequence continues at coordinate 7,323,938 of NC_089688.1, read as the reverse complement.
ATGAGTTTGAGCAATGAAAACTGGTGTTTTCATCTGAATGAACTGTTCGTTCTATCTATTACTTGCAAGTGAATATGAAATAATACTTAGCTAAAGTTTCCAGCTAATGCATTTATGATAATTCTGAGCTAAAATTTTCCCAAACATTAAAATGACCTAAATGAGGAGTAAAATGATTGCCCTGCAGAAGCCCACCTCACTCCCATTTGTGTGATAGACTGAAGTTTGAAACACCAGAGTCCTAGAAACACCCTTGAGCACAGTTTTTTAAAAGCCTGGAAAGAACAGATGGCTTTTGAACCCTGATGCTATTGGTGCTGTCGGCATGATGGAGCACTGTACCCTCATTTGTACTGATTGGGGTCAAATCAGCTCTAGCCTGTAATTTACCCTAACCACTGAGTCCTTTTTTCTAATTAGAATATCTGTCATTACCTATTCCTACAGCAATGATAACCTACTGAACTCTAATGATTCAATCCCATCTGCCTTGCTGTGCATATCCTCAGCCATTTCACTGCTCAGAACCAAAAGAATTCACCGTGGCCCACAAGGCAGCAATCACAAGTGCTGCTCCTTGTATTGGGATGTAAATGGAGCAGTTATTCTGGGTTGAGCTGTGATTTTCTGCAGGATTCTGTTACTGGAGGGCTTGTAAGGTCATTCCCATGAGAACCTTTGCCAGTCTGCAAAGCTAAACACAAAATACCAAAGCACAGGCGCTGTTCCTTCAGCTGAGAATTGATGCTTTAGTGTGAAGGAGAGAGGTGACGGGCACCCAACAGCTGCAGTCCATCTAACCCCAAACTTTAAACTCCATTCAGTTCATACATTACAGTTGGATTCTCCCAGCTTTGACACCTGGGTTAGATCAGAGCATCTGAGCATCACCCCAACAGGTAACAGATGTGATCCTGGCAGCTCTCACACAGTGATGTTCAGAGCCCTCACAGTGCAATTATGTCCTGGAACGCTGCTGGAATAGTTCATTTTACCCTACCTAAGATGCCTTCCAGGCAGGAAAGCTGTGGAAGGTCCATGTGCCATGTGTTAAGCTCAAAAACAATTTGGAAACTGCTGCTTATTTAAAGAGGATTTAACTACTGATTCCAGCTCATTCTGCCATAGACAGGAGTATTTTGCAGGATAAAGAGGACAACAGCAGTTAGATTACTAACATGGCATCTGGTTTAAAAACAGTTTTTACAGGTCTACATTTTGGGGGAGAAGAGATTTGCTATATTTTTCCCCTGTAATTGTGCATATTCAATGTACTTTATTGCCTTACATTTTTTCTCTTTATTGCCTTACATTTTTTCTTCTTGCTTTCATGCACAACTTTTCTTTGCTGTTTCTTGCTGTGTTGAAAAAGGCTCATGAATTAACCAAATGGATTCAAAAATTCTAGAAACTGTTGTGTATTTGATACCTGCACTGACTGCAGTGCAGGAAGCTGCATTTTTCTTGAAGAGGTCTGTTCATCCCCATTGTTTTGCAATAGAACATTATCGGCAGCCATGAGAGAGTTTTAGGGAATCTGGAGATCATGGCCATGTTTCTTGAACTCAAGCCAATGGCCATGCATTTGCCTCTTGAAAGGATGGCAAAGAAAGCACATGCATCTTTCTAAATGATGCTATTAAATTTTTCCCCATTAGTAGTATTTTTCTCCATTACAGTAGTTTACTGTAAAACTGTATAGCAGCTGTAGTAGAGCAGGGAGAAAACTTGAACTGGGAAACTAGACTGGGAAACTAGATTGGGAAAATTTAGAAATAATCCTTATCCTTCACATTATCCATTAGCTCAGAAAAAAATCCTTATCCATTAACTCAGAGAAAATCCCAGGTGCCTGAATGAGTTACAACAGCACTGCAGAGCTGCACAGAAGTTGCTTACTTGTGCATATCAGCAGTGGCAGAAAAAATCTGCTTTGATCAGCCTCACAAGACCTTTATGGGAATCTTCTCTTTCCTCATGAGGGTGTTCTGTGACACACAGCCTAGTTCTGCTGGCAGGAAGATTTGAAGTCTCAAGACTGGCTGCTCTGTGCTGTCCTGAATAGGTGGCTGAGAAGGAGGATTGATTAAATTGTTACACTCTTTTGGCTAAAACACAGTTGGGCTGACTTTATGTGCAGCTCAAGAATGAAAAGAGATACTTCTAGCTTTTCAAGTTCATTGAAATTCACCCTAAATGAATAATTTCTATCATTTCCAAGGGAAAGGATTAGGAACATTCAGCTTGACAGGCGAGACATTTTCCAACCAACTCTGGACTGCTAGATCTTGGCAAGAAACTCAAACTTAATGTCCAGGTCCAGCTATTTGGTTCTGGAGCACAAGGAACAAAAGGCTTGTGTCTGGATTTCTCCACTGGCAGTCAGTGATCTGCCAACAGAACACAGATGCATTAACAACCCCCAGATATTTTGTCAGGATCGGACTGATGAACTACTGGAATTCTGCAGTGGCAGATTCCATACCAAGTTCTCCAGAAGGGATGCACCAGGGATGCATTTTTATAGGGACGGATATTAGATAAATGCTGTCCAGCTGGCCTGAGCCTCTCCTGGGTCCCAGAAGCCCAATGCAGCAGGAACACCAATGTCTCATTAGTATTAATTATGAAAAGAACAAGTTGCTTTCTAACAGCTCAATATACTATTTTCTTTCTAATCTTCCTAATCTGGAGTTAGCAAAGGAATGGATGGCAACTGCCAGCTCTGACACAACCTCAGGACAGGATTTGGTGATGTCTGTTGGCTTCTTACACAACTGCACCAAGCAGCCAGAGCTCAGGAAGCATTTGTACAATGATCTAAAGCACAGGGTGTGACTCTTGGAGCTGCCCTTTGCAGGCCAGGCATTGGATTTGATGGTCCCTGTGGTTCCCTTCCAGCTCAGGATACTCTGTGCTTCTCTGAACTGAACAGCAGGCTTTGCCTGGGACTTGAATACTGTGGTACACTTTTTCATTTCTTGGCTTCTCTGAGATTTTAAAATTCAAAAGCTGTGCTTAACTATTACTTATAATAGAATCCAGTTCTATTAACTGTACTGTAAGGAAATACATTCATGTTCACAGAATAATTATCATACAATTTAAAATAAAGCTTGACCTATACTTAGTTAATCATATAATGGAAATCTTATTGTACTTGTACATCACGTATTTACGCTTCTCAAACATCTATATAAAATCAACATTTTATGTAGAGTTGAACTATTTTACTTATTGGCTATTTGATACCATAACTGGGACAAATTCAGGCAGGGAATTACCACACTGTACCCTCTAAAACAAACAAACAAACCAACCTAAAGAAAAAACTAACCAAAAAACCCAAGATCTGGGTTTCTCTGGTGGGTCAACCAAGGCTGGAGATGACATGCTCAACAAAGCCCATATTTGAAAAATATTAATGAGTTATTTCACTAAAACTGTTATTGCTATTATTACACATATTATTCTCCCTTGTTTATCAATGATAACTCACCTATGCTTAAAATATTTCTGCTTCACTTTGACAGGTACGTAGATATAACTTAATATTTTTGCGTTACCCTATTAATGTGGAGCTTGCAATCACAAAACACTTTTCAGTCAATGGGGTGCTTGTCAGCAAAGCCAGATAGCATGGAGTAAATCCAATTCAGCTAGTCACTGGAGAAAAAGCTTCAGGTGGCTCCTGGCAAATATTTTGGCACCAGTGATGAGACAGAGCAAATTCAGTGCGGTCTGGAGGTACAGATTTGCATAATATGTTTCAAGCTGCCCAAGCAGAACTGGAATAGCTTTCAGAGTCTGTCTTCCTGGTGTTAGAATGGCAGTAACAGGAGTTCTCTCAAGTTTTATCTAAAGCTGCTACAGTTTTACAGTTCTACAGTTTTCAAAGGAGCCTATGAAAACAAAGCATAGTGGACACACCTATGGACACTCGCTGAAATCCCTTGCAAAACCAAAGCTGTAGATAACAAGTAAGATCAGGAAAACCCTCCTGCAAAAGCAAGAAATCCTATCCCAGTTCTTCCCCAACTAATTTCCAGGCAGTTTGATATATAACCTCAGAAAGGAAGCACTATGAGAATGCTGTGGAGCTGCAAGTGTTAGCAGTTACTTCCAGTAGCAGCATGGACAAGCATTTTGCAAGCAAACCCAAGGGCATGCTTATACTGCAAAAGCTTTTACCTCCCATCAGCTTCAGGAATACTCCTGATGTTTCCCACAATATCAGTTCCAGTAAGACTCTTTGTTTTCACACTTTTCAATTACCATAACAGCATATTAAAGTGCAGAACACAAACTTTTCTTTCTAGGCCACGGTAATGAATGTTTATGGAAGGTCTAAACTATTATTTGCAGTTGTGTTTGCTTATGAATGTGAAAACAGAGTTTAAGTACACCAAGTCAAGCTCTGCAATGCTGCCTCTGTGTTGCTCACCATTGGTACATTCTGTCCTTAGCAGGGAGCTCCTCTTGTACCATCAAAAGAACAGCAAAAGCTTCTCCATCTGCTAAGGAGGTACCAGAGCCCCATGAGTTAATGGAATGGGCCAGGGAATTGATTGTCTGCAGTGATACAGCAGAATGATGCACCACAGGATGACACTGCAGAATGAGGGAGTTGCACCCCAAGGGACCCAAGAGGAATTTTTCTGGTATCTGAGCACTCTATATAGCTATCTAAAATAGCTTTTAATGTGCTTATGAGATTAAAATGGATCTGTATAAGGGCATCCAGCAAATTCTGCATCAACAAAATGTTTGCCACACAGAAGTGTAACTTGCAAATGCTACAGAGTTTTCCTTATAGTTAATATAATAGTTAATAAAGTTTCCTTATAGTTAATATAAGGGACAACAGCTACAGGACATTGATAGAAAATTAAAGTTCCCCCCCACCCCAGTTTGTAACAGCTCTACTGGCTGCAGGCTGGAATGCATTCAGCTCAAACACTGCCTGATCGAATTTCATAAACCAGCTTCCCTTTTTTTCTCTTTTGTCTGTTGTATGTAAATAGCTTGAAAATTCGAGAAGCTATCTCAAATTGGATCAATGGGCTACTCTCTTGGGCTTTTGGCTCTTACCATCATCATAATTATGGCAGTAATAACAACAATCAGAACAGTAATAACAGTCATTTCTGCAAAGCCTTTACCCTGTGGCATCCTAAAATCTCTGCGGTCTCAAATGGGAGCGCTCACAAGGCCAGCTGCAGAAAGGCAAGGACACAGCCATCTTCCAGGGACCTGGCCAGCTGCATGAGGGCCATTTGTTTTTTTTGTCTTAGTCATTTGTTATCAGTCTGCGAGCTTCTGAGCCAGCAGAGAAACAGGCTGCTTGTGCTAGAAGCCTGACCCTAGCCACTCCAGAATATTCCATGTGTTACTTCCTTCACCTGGCTGTGGCGGCTGTCATGTCTGAGACACCATGTTCAGGAATAACACAGTGGATGCTGAAGTTCTCTCCTGGCCATCCAAAGAAAGAGCAAGGAGGGCAGTTTCTGCCCAGCAGCCTCGGGAGCTGTGTGCATAGTGAGTACATTGTTAGCCTGTGAAGGCACTCAGCCTCCCAAAGGTCACTTCCCAAGGGCACTGTGCAGCTCTGGAGGAGAGCTGAGCATTAGTGCTGCTCACCCTGGGCTACAAAGCAGATTAAAGCTCCCTCTGTTTCTCCAAAGCACCCTTTATTAGTTTAAGCCTACATGCAATATGAGGAACACATTGCAGGGTTAACTCTTCCAACTGTATGACAGCTCATGAGAGGGAGCTGTTTGAAAATACCCAAACACCAAATCCAGCCTAAACAAAAGGGGAGAGAAAATTCGAGGAAAAAAGGAAAAAACTTTCAGCAGTTAGCACATGAACAGAGCATGCTGCCCATCTGCTCCTGAGTTACTGCAATGACATTTGTAGCTAAATTGCCAGATCTAAATGGTGATGCAGTAATGATAGTTTAGGAGCTTTTTCTATTCAGAATAGCCATTTTGTTCCTTGTATAACTGTCTCAAGCTGTACAATAGCCTGAAGTAGATCATGTAAGTTCTAGCCCAGAAGTGAACAGCACAGCCATTTTGAATTAAGTGAGTAAAAAAAGCTCAATTTTAAAGTATCCTTGCCACATGCTCCTGTTGCTATGTCCATCTACCTAACCAAGCCCATAGGCCTGCTCATGACAGTACCTAGGCATGGGAGATTAATACTCCCCACTGCACACAAGCCCTTTTCTCTTGTATACAGGCAGTCTTTAATGACCATCCTGATCCCAAACAGCAGGAATCAGTGCAGGACATTTTCATGGACTGCCCCACCAACATGGGGTACTGGTGGAATGTGCAGATTTTGGAGATATCTGGATGAGTCACTTCTTTCTATTCCAGTCACAAGCACCTCAAGGACAGAGATTTTTTCCTCAGCTGACAGATAAGCTGCATCAATACCTGGTGCTGTGATGGGGTTTATGTACAGAGGGATGCTAGAATGTATGAATCCTTGGCACTCAGAGACATTAGAGCACCAAAAAGAGCTCCTATAATCTGCATATCTGAGTCAGAGACTGCACCTGCAGCAGTGGGGACACAACCTGGGCTGCACTTGCTGGACATTGACAGTGAGGGACACGACCTGGGCTGCACTTGCTGGACATTGACAGTGAGGGACACGACCTGGGCTGCACTTGCTGGACATTCACAGTGAGGGACACGACCTGGGCTGCACTTGCTGGACATTGACAGTGAGGGACACGACCTGGGCTGCACTTGCTGGACATTCACAGTGAGGGACATGACCTGGGCTGCACTTGCTGGACATTCAGAGTGAGGGACACGACCTGGGCTGCACTTGCTGGACATTCATAGTGAGGGTGCTTTTGCCCCACAGGAGCTAGGGAAGCCCTCAGCCCCAGAACAGCCCGGTGCCAGCCAAGTCCCTGCTCAATCCAGCCCTAACCTGACACTGCTGAGGGCTGTATTTTATACCTGCTGCTGCCCAGGTCCAGTCAGTCTCCTTGCAGCTGGGGGATTAACCCCAATTCCTGTGCAGGGAGCTGCTGGGGGCTGTGCAGAGCCAAGCACAGCTGCCTCCTGTAGCCCCTGTGTGGGAGGCTTGCAGAGCTGGTGGTGCAGCCCCTGCATGGAGAGAACAACAGCTGGGGCCCATTCCCACATCAACTCCAGGAAACCTGCTCACTGAGGTACCCCTTCACTGCTCCCTGAGGTACCCCTTCACTGCTCCCTGAAGTACTCCTTCACTGCTCCCTGAGGTACCCCTTCACTGCTCCCTGAAGTACTCCTTCACTGCTCCCTGAGGTACCCCTTCACTGCTCACTGAAGTACTCCTTCACTGCTCACTGAGGTACCCCTTCACTGCTCCCTGAAGTACTCCACTGCTCCCTGAGGTACCCCTTCACTGCTCACTGAAGTACTCCTTCACTGCTCACTGAGGTACCCCTTCACTGCTCCCTGAGGTACCCCTTCACTGCTCCCTGAAGTACTCCTTCACTGCTCCCTGAGGTACCCCTTCACTGCTCCCTGAAGTACTCCTTCACTGCTCCCTGAGGTACCCCTTCACTGCTCACTGAAGTACTCCTTCACTGCTCACTGAGGTACCCCTTCACTGCTCCCTGAAGTACTCCACTGCTCCCTGAGGTACCCCTTCACTGCTCACTGAAGTACTCCTTCACTGCTCACTGAGGTACCCCTTCATTGCTCACTGAGGTACTCCTTCACTGCTCACTGAGGTACCCCTTCACTGTTCACTGGAGTACTCCTTCACTGCTCACTGAGGTACCCCTTCAATGCTCACTGAGGTACTCCACTGCTCACTGAAGTACCCCTTCACTGCTCATCAAGGTACTCCACTGCTCACTGAAGTACCCCTTCACTGCTCACTGAGGTACTTCTTCATTGCTCACTGAAGTACCCCTTCACTGCTCACTGAGTTACTCCTTCATTGGTCACTCAGGTACCCCTTCAATGCTCACTGAGTTACCCCTTCACTGCTCACTGAGGTACTCCTTCACTGCTCACTGAGGTACCCCTTCACTGCTCATTGAATACTCCTTCACTGCTCACTGAGGTACCCCTTCACTGCTCACTCAGGTACTCCTGAGGTACCCCTTCACTCCTCACTCAGGTACCCCTTCACTCCTCACTCAGGTACTCCTTCACTCCTCACTGAGTTACCCCTTCACTGCTCACTGAGGTACTCCTGAGGTACTCCTTCACTGCTCACTGAGGTACCCTTTCACTGCTTGGCTTCTTTCAGCCCTTCTTTCCAGCTCTGCTACAATCAAAGCCCTACCCAGCCCTCCTGAAGTCAATGGAAGATTCCCATTGAAGAAGTACTTTTGAAGGTTTTTTTTTTTCTCATAGTCCATTTATATTTTAATTAATGTTATGAATTTTCTACTGTATTAATTTAATCATTTAAGTCCTTTTATGAAGTTCAGTAATTAATTTCAATTCTCAGTAAGGGCTTTCATGAAAGTATTTCTATTGTTGAAACCTTATTTCTACAAAAGAATGGGGTGTTCTCTGAAAAGATAGTTAAATGGTTCCTCAATTTTAGATAAAGTCACAGTGTGATTGCAATTACTCACTCTATACTATTCAATTTAAGTTTTATGATGTTCCCAGGACCATATCTAAAAGTGAAACGAAGGCTGGTTCCTTTCACAAGCTCATACAGGAACTGTTTTGTTGCTGGCTCCTTAGTAGCCAATTGTTTTGATTTGAATTCACATTGCACACTATATTGCAGACATTATAACAAAATAATTTAACAAACTGGTATGCTCTACTTAATAATTTCACATTTTAAAATAAATAAAGTAAGAGTGAGTGCCATCATTTTTTTATTTTTATATTGCCTCAGCAGCATGGGATTTAATTATCCTGTTGAGTTTTATAGATAATTGAAATCTTTTTTTTTTCCTTTTTCTTACATGCCTATGAGGCACTGACCAGCACTGCAGCATTTTATGCACATATATCAAAGGCTGTGAAAAACCAGTGTGCAAGATCCCAATTCTCCAGGCTCCACACAGGGAAAGGAGCAGGGAAAAGAGGTTGCCCTGTAAAACCTTTGTGCTTTGAAGTTGTTTTAACAAGCCTGGTGTTAATCCAGATTCTGCACAGCCACTACAAACTGGAACAAGCTTGGGGCCCCTCAGCATCCTCTGCTCCTGATGTGCTCTGAGTGGGGAAGAACAGCAGTAGTTCAATGTGCTGACTTCCACCCTCCCTGCCCAGGGCCAGGCTCACTCAGTGCCTTAACTGCAGCTCCAGGCTCTCTCTGTTCTCCCCAAATCCTCTACCACCTCCTATGAGATCAACGAGAGGGAGCCATCATTAAAATGGAAAGGAGAAAGGAGAAAGAGAGAGAGAACACCCGAGCCTAAGGGATGGAGCAGAGGAAAAGGGGCCCATTCCTAACGGGCAGTGCTGACCTGAGCTGCAGCTCTCTCTCATGGGCCTGCTCTCACTGCTGGCTCTGCCCAAGCACCCTTGGAGCTCAGGGCTGGGTGATGTTGCTGGGGTTCTGGGTGGTGCTGGGGAAGCAGTAAGTGTGGTGTGGGGAGCTGTGTGAAGTGATAGTGTCTGAGTATGGACTCCCTGCCCTGAAGGCAGAGAAAAGGGCTTGACCTCTCCCTACACAAATGGTGGTTGCTCTGTCCAGGCTCTGGGAAACTGGGATAAATCTTTGTGCTTACTATTTAACTTCCTGTGTTGCTTTTCAGAAGAAAGCAGGGTTGTTTTTTTTGTTGTTTTTTTTTTTTTTCCCTAGAGAAAGAGTGGAACAGGTATTTATTCTGTAAGAACAAACATAATTTTTTTGTCTGTGTTTCGAGAAGAAATATAAGGGCAGCAGTAAACAGCAAAGCTTCAGATTCAATAAGCTACTTAAAGCAGCTGTGCTGCTGCCTCCAGCCAGCAACGTGCTCATTTCAGCAGCTGCATGGCATAAACAGGAGCTGCTCCCTCCTCTCTCCCAGCTAAATCCAGACCTATGGGGTTTAACCCTGTAAAAATGCTGCACTGTCCCTTCAGGGGAGAGGATTGTTTCTTCCATGAAATGCCTCTAGCCACATAAACAAGACCCTAAATCACCAGAACTTGCACAGCTTCCTCTTCTGCACATAGTGAGAGTCCCCAGGGTGTGTGCTGGGGGCTGGAAGAAGGGAGCCTGACCTGCCAGCTTATCCCAGTGTGGGATCCCTCCGGTGTGGAGCACAGGATGAGGAATCAAAGGATGGCTGCAAGCCAGAGAGGGGCTTTCCCCACAGAAGCCTCACATCACCAGAGCCAGATTTAGGGTCTGATGGAAAAGGACCATGGCTTGATACTGCAGAAGCAACTAAAACACCAACATAAGTTATTTTAGAGTCTTAAGCATTACACCAACAAAATAAAATGCAAAATGTTACGTCTAACACTCGCCTATTAAAATAAATAAGTAAAGTATTCCAGCTGCAAACAAAAAGTGTCCAGAACACTTTGCACTCCTTTATGCTAAATAAAATCTTTTTAGACATAAGAAAAACATTTTCTAAATATAATTTACACAGTCATCTCTCATGTCTCACATAAATTACTTCCCAGCTTTTGTTAAATGAGATAGTTTATTGGATAGCCAAATCTTGAATGGTTCCTGAGAGCTTCCTAGGGAGGCGTACCGAAAAGAAATAAAATGTGGAAGTGACTGTTGTGGAGTCATTGCAATTTCTGCCTAATGAAGAGAGTTGTTTAACAGCATGCACTGGGATGGGCTTTTATGGCCTATATGAGCAGGGGGGTTAAGTTCCACTTTAAGAGCACAGAATCTGCAGAGCATCTGACACTACATCCTCAACACAGAAATAAGGTTACCCTAAATAATACAAAAAATACTTTGTAAGATGTAGAATTTTGCATGAGAAAAATGAAACAACATTTGAGGCAGCTTTCTTTCTCCTATTTGCTGAATTAATGGTATTTCAGAGTATTGAATAATGCCTTAATCAAAAGTTGATGCATAAACTGTGAAAGCTTCTTTTAATAGCAAAATCCCAAGGGACTGTTCACACATTCTCTTCTCTGTGCTGCAATCTATTGCTTCAAAATCTGATAGTGGTTTTCAAACTGGAAAATCATAGCAAAAATAGAGGTTAGAAGTATTTCCAGATGCAGCCTTGTAATTAGCATTAACAGCTACTCAGAGCATTTTGGTAATTATGTCACCCAAATACATGCAAATAATATGAAAAATGGTGGGGGGGGGCACATTCTTAGCTGCCTTTACAGCACAGGGTGATTATCCAATTAGACTAAGAGATGCCTCTGGGCTAATCCCTTCTTGGATGCTCAAGACAGCCAGGCATTTTTAGAAACATTACTGATGGTCTGGAACTGTAATTTAGTTGTGAGGCTGCCTGGATTTTAAGGCCAGGGATGGGGAGAAGTCCCCATCCTGCCAGGATATGAAGGTAGCCATTACAGAAAATGCTTTCCCAGTAGAGCGAGCTGGTGAAACAGCAACTTCAGGGGATTTTTAACAGGATATCAGATTTTTACCTTTATGTCACTGGTTCAAATGTGTCCAGATGGGAATTGAAAGTAACCAGAGGCCCTGTCAGCTGGCTAAGTGGGTTTTATTCTCAGACCAGTGTTAATGGATGAAGCCTCTCCTCCAGACTCCAGGCACAACTGCAGGCACGGGCACCTGCTCAGAGCAGGAGTTCCTCCTGGGTGCACTGCAGTTCTGAGGCATTAGTTACTCTAATTACCAGTGCAAAGCCCTTTAAGAGACTGAAAAATGTTTTGCAGTGCTTGGCATAGTTGCTTTATAAACCTCACCACAGTAAGCAGCTCCTTGCGCTTTTCTTCACATGAGCTCAGGATGTGAAGTCACAGCTGAGGCAAGCTCACTAATTGCTATCTTGGCCAGCATTCTGTTTGATGTGAGCAGGACAAGGCTGCTTCACGTTTCAGCTCCTCCTCAGACAGCAGACTAGCTGTAAAGTCTAGCCCAAACTGAAAAAACAAGCCTGGGGCAGCAGTATCAGTTACAGGGCTCTCTGTGATTATGTGGCACTGTACAACACGATTCCCTTCTCCTCCTGTGCTCCTGGCACGTGAAAGCTTCCAGTGTTGGGAGCTGAACTTTGCTGACCTACCAGTCGCACAGCAGGGCCCTGGGAGGGGTTTACAATGAATCTTTATTTTGTGTGTAGTTGTGTTCCCCTGCACACGAGAACGCGCGGCGCAGCTGCCAGGATTTCTGGCAGGCTGCGTGCACGGCTTCGTGGGGCTGTGTCCTGAGTGCACAGACACACAAGCAACTTCTGTCACAGCACAAGGAGTTGTGTTCACTAGCCTTATTAATCCTGAATAAATAATGATGATAATCACTCATTGAAAGCTTATAGTTTAATTAACCTACAGCTGTTCCCAAGAATCAAAGGCAGAAAAATACTGTTGAAGTATTAAATAATAGCTATAATTACTCTTTCAGGGCAGTTACACAGAATTGCAGACACACAGCTTCTACTGATTTTAAAGAGAACTGTGTGGCTTAAATGCTATAAGGCTTTGAAAAAATCTAGGAATTAGAAAAATCCATCTGACTTGCTCAGCATGCTTAGCATCCAAGAGCAGAAGTGAACACTTAGTGCAAATAACTGAGGGAAAACAGGATTGAAAATTATTGAAATTCCTAAACTTCACTTAAAGATTTGAGTTGTATAGAGGTCTCCAGACAAACCTCTGAAAGAGCCAAATAAAACTAGGAAATTCAAGAATTAGTCTAGCAGTATGAGGAGGTAATTTCAGTAAGGAATATGTCACAACATATAATACAGCAGTACTATTAGGTGAAACATAACCCCCCCCCGGAAGCAGGTTTGTGCACCAGCTGAGCATCAGAGTCACAATGTGGACTCGTGGTGCTGTTTTCTAAGTCAAGCACTTTTACTTTTCACATTGCCAGTCACCTTTCAAACACAGCAGGGCTGTTCTGTCCCTGGCAGTGGAGATAATCGTCCCAGCTCACGCCTTGATGGAGTCTCTCCAGGGAGATTATGCTGCAAACAAACAAAAGCAGTTATGGCAATCTAGGCTTATAAGTTAAAATCCTCTAGTTTTTGTTTAGGTACTCATTTTAGGAATAGGAGTGGGGCTCATTTTGTCCACTAATACTGTGTTTTCTACCAGTTAGAAGGAGATATAACACAGAGACAAAACCTGAAGCCTTTCTGTCTGCCAGAGGCTCATATCTAGTACAGAACAGGACAGGAGTGGCAGGGGAAAGCACAGGAGTGCAAACTCAATAAAACAGCACTGGTCATTGTAAGAGGCAGCAATCCCAGCACACCACCAACATTAAACCTCTCAGTTTGTAGTTGAGACCCAGGACAGTTTGGAAAAGATCCAGACAGAAATTCAGATAGATTTTTTTCAGTAGAACTTTTGCTAATACTAGTTATGGAAAGCCCAGAGAAATTTAACAAATTTGTTGTACTGAAATCAAACATAACAAGAGCTTTGCCATAGCCAAAGGGCTGGTGAAAGTTGCTGTGGGCCAGTCAGAAGCAAGGTTTGGCATCTCACTGCCCAGGGGTCAGGGGCACTAGACTGCAAAAACAGCCAAAGGAGAGGTCAGTAACATCCCATGTGCTAGAACAGAACAAGGGGGAAGGCAGGAGACTGAAACCAGACTTAAATCAAAACCAAGTCCCTGCCTCAGCCTGCCATGAGCGTGCAGGAAGGTTTGCTAAAGATGGAGAGGAGCATGGTGCACTAACATAGATGTGGCAGGGTTACAGTCAGAACAGGAGGTTCAGTGCATGGGGAAAGGAAGGAGTGGATCCTTCACAGCTTTCCCTCCAGGTCAGCTAGTGAAATAAAGGCCCCTTTTGTACATAAGGACATCTACAGAGGTCTGCACACAGCAGACACCACCTGAGTCACACCAGGACATGGTGGTGCCCACAGCAGTCAGAAAGGAAAAGCTCAAAGCTGTGCTAAGGTGGACACTGAGATGGAGCCAGCAGGACCGGCCAAGGGAAGCGATCTCAGAAGAGAAGGGTACTGAAGTCTACACATCAGGCAGTGGTTCTGGGGCTTTACAGGCAAGATTTCCAGCAGCCAAGCTGCAGAGGAGGAAGAAGATGGGAACAAAACTCCTGTAATCTTGCCAGCAGCCTCTCAGACGATTCCAGAAGAACCTTCCAGCAGACTTTGCTGAAGGGCTGACAAAGGGCTAGACAGTGACAGGTCACAGGGCAAAGGACAGACTGGGGGAGGAGGAGCACAGGGAAGGATGCTGAAGGCAGCTGACTGGCCCAGAAGGATGAAGAGGCTGTGCTTGATATGAGCTCTGTGGTGTTCAAGAGGCTTTGGTGGCATGGGGAGAATCACTAGAGAAAAAGCCAAGCCCCAGGAGCAGACTGGGAGGAAAGGGAATCCAGACAGCAGGGACAGACAGCAGCCTCATCACAGCACTAAGGAGGAGAGCAGGCAGAAACTGGAGAAGCAGGAAGAGCTCATGGGAAGGTTTCTGAACATTCTTTCCCATTTTATTTTGCCAGCCAGCAGACACATGCTTCACATCATCCAGGTCCAGTTCCAGCTTCCATCCCAACACCTCTTTCACACCCTCTCACTTTCTGATACAAAATCCTTAAAGGTTGTGGCTTCCCATGCTTTGTTGCAGCTTAGGGGGTGAAAGGCGCAGAGTGCTGAGACTCGGCAAAGGACTGTGGTTGTTCCACTCACTGTGCTGCATTTCTGAGGGTGCCTCCACACAGCCATGACTTACCATGTCCATATGCTGCTGGCAGGATTTGTTTGACAATTAATATTCAGTAGGGAGGTGGTGTCACAAGTCAGAGGAGAAGTAGGATTTGAACCTCACCTGGGATTTTTTGAACCTCAGTTCTCCATTTCAATTCCATTTGATTTCACCTTAAATTGCATTTCCTGATAAATACTTGGTTGTCACTTTTACTATTAGTATTATTATTACGAAACAGGAAGATAAAAGGATAAATACATTTATATAGGAAATATACCTTAAAATACTAACACTAGATGAAAGAATTTCCCAGATGTAATATAAACTTGTATTAGAATTCAAGCGGAAAAATGCCACCATTTTTTTCTTTCTAGCTTGGTTTTCTAACAATGTAACCTGAAAGCCCTATTTTTTCCTTGCAAATGTTATATTTCACTCTTCTACATGTAGTTACTCCCAGATGGGAGGTTAGACTGGAGAAGTTAAAAAAAATACTAATAACACATTTTAAAAATATATTTATGCAGGTCACAACTTTGCAGTGAAATATTTCAGCATCAACCTTTGTTTTGCAGAGGTGGCAGGGCAGGGCGAGCTAAAACCCTTGGACATGTCACAGAATGAGCTAAAGCAGGGAGAGTTGTTGCCTGCCCCCCTGTGTCACCATGTTCCAGATGCCACCCAGGCTGCACTGGCTGAGGGGACACAGAGGGGACACGGTGCTGCTAGCACAGAGCATCCTCCCAGGAGCTCCAGTCTGCATTTCCTCCCAGCCAGGAGGGAGCTGCATGCTGGAACAGGGACTGACACGGGCAGGGAAAGGCAGAGCCTGATCTTGGTCCAAGCTTGTGCAAAAAGCCTGGCTGGAAAGAGGCAGAGTAGGGGGGTCCAACGCCCCTCCCAGTGCAGGACAGGCAACATCTGCCAATGAGAGGTGGATTACACCAGCTCTGACATAAGAGGAAGTGAAGTGGGCAAGAGGATAAAAATAGCGAGTGAAAATTCCACGTTAATCTTACAGGATAAACACTTCAGATTGATGCTTTCAAGCGCTAGCTTGAAATATGCATTCTTTAAAGTAAATTCTTTTTTCTTTCCCCCTAATGAAATCACTTCATGACTGCTTTTACAGCTTCATTTTTACAAAAAGCCTTCTTATTATAATTTATTAATTTCTACAAAAGATGTCATCAAGGACATAAAACAACATACACTGGTAATGGAATACTAAATAAAACCAGCAGTCATTTACATGACTAGCAATTTTTAAATTCAAATGTTTTAATCATAAACCAGAGCACATTTGCATAGAAAGCAAATTTGAGGATATCAGCATTTCTAATTGGATTTTTTCTGTTAGAAAACTCTCCATTATCAGAAGCACAACTTTTTTTCTAAACTTTGAGCCCAGCCTGACAGCATGAGAAAACTTTTCCTTTATTAACCTTTCATTTAGTACCCTCTGCTGGCCAAAACAAGCACAGACAGGGAAGCCAAAACCCCAATCTCCAGGAAGGAAAGAGATGCTGGAAAGTCATCGGTGACCTTCAGCAGGGATGACCTAATCTGTCACAGGGGAGAGAGCTCACAGGCACACTGATCCCGACGGAGAAAAATCAATGCAACGCAATGCATCTCCCACAGCCTCAGCAGATTTTGGCTATGCAGGAAGTGACACAGGAGCTCTCAGATGTACCATCAGCTCTGTTCACTTGCCTAGCATTAGCTTTTTTTAAAAATAAAATTGCTGCTTAGTCACCTGGAAAGAATGGTGAAAGCCTGAGGCATTTGCTCCTTCCTCCTCCTTCCCAAGGAGAAACGTATGTGAATCACATCATAACCTCATCTTCCCTTCTTCCCCCTTTCGACAGCAAAACCTTTTATGTGAGAAAATGTTCAGTAGCTCTTGTGCATGAAGATTTCTTGCTATGAGCTGTACTCGTAGAGCAGGAGCCCAGAAGATGAGCGAGCAGGCAGGGAGCAGCTCCCCGCTCCTGCAGGGTTTGGATCAGGTGACAGGGACTGGCACCTCTATCCACACTGACTGAGCAGACCCAAGGTCCAGCAGCCTTCAATGTACCACAAAGGTATGATCGGGGTGAAGTCCAAGTTATTGCCCTCTGTCCTAGGCTTGACCTGTCCCTTCAAACTGCCAGGACACCTGGCTTGACTCAGGGGAGAGTCACCAGCCAAGCAGAGCAAAATATTTACCAGGCTCAGCTCCTGATCCAGGGCTCCAGTGCAACCTCCCTGCTGGCCGTGGCAGCTGATGATGCAGAAGTGTCTGCTTGCCCTTGAAATAACCACCCCAGGCACGAGTGGGTGAAGGTACAAGCAGACCCCTCCCCTTGCATTCTCTCTCCCATTTCAGGAAAAGCTGTGCAGGCTCACAAAAAGCAGCCAAGCTGGTGGGCAGCCATGTCACATAAAGACAGACAAGCCCAAGTCTGAAGTGAATGTGTGCATTCCCGAGCTTGCCGCAGGCCAGGGTGTGACACACAATCCAAACACTCTGGGGACACTGTGCAATGATCCCAGAAAGCTCTGTCTGCTCTATGATATGATATGGTGTGTAAGCTATTTCCACTTTCTGATGCACCTCCCAGGTTGTTGAGGACCAAAGGCGGCATGAGGAGAGCTCCCCCATGCTATGGTACATATCCAGCCCCCTTTTCTGTCCTGCATATGTTAGTTACCTGTCTGTTTTGACCTGTCACACAGTTTACTGAGCAATGCACAGCAACATTCAAGCCTTTTCCTAAGCCTTTCATTAATCAGTCAACAACTCTTCAGTGTCCATGTTTTAAATTAATTAAGTCTTTCCTTTGGCATTACATAGCATTTATTGATTCTGTGTTTAATTTGCCATTGGAAAGCACTGAGATCTGAAAGCTCCTTGGAGTTCCTATCACGTCCATCACCCTTAACCTCAAAAAAAAACCCAGTTCCTTGCATAGTGTGCAATTTAACAGGGGTCTTAAGATCTTGGGGTATGTCATAGTTAATTCAGCTTTGTGATGAAATTGACTAAAAAGCTTTTCATCATTTATCTTTTAACCTGTATGTAAACCAGGACATTGCTTTAATCCATAATAGCTTAGTACTTTGAAAAGCTCTTAGAAGTGGTTTTGGCAACGGTTTTTTTTTTTTTTTTTTTTTTTTTTGAGATCACAAGAAAATATGCCTTTGTCCACTCTTTCAATGGGGTACTTGAAGTTCAGCAAATTAGAGGATCATAATTTCCTTTGAAGTAGCCATTATTCAACCAAGGTTGTAGAATCACTGAATAAGCTGAGCTGGAAAGGTCCTTCAAGGATCTCCAAGTCCAGCTCCTGGCCCTGCACAGGACAATGCCAAGAGTCACACCATGTGCCCAAGGGCATTGTCCAAACACTTCTTGAACTCAGCCAGCCTTGGGGCTGTGAGCACTGCCCTGGGGAGCCTGTTCCACTGCCTGACCACCCCCTGGGTAAAGAACCTTTTCCTGACATCCAACCTCAACCTGCCCTGACACAGCTCCAGGCCATTCCTCGGCTCCTGTCAGTGTCACCACAGAGCAGAGATCGGTGCCTGCCCCTCCTCTTCCCCTCAGGAGGAAGCTGTGACTGCAATGAGGTCTCCCCTCAGTCTCTTCTTCAGGCTGAACTGACCAAAGGACCTCAGCCTCTCCTCATATGGCTTCCCCTCAAGGCCTTTCACCATCCTGATGGCCTCCTTTGGGTACTCTCTAGTAATTTTTTATCTTATGTTGTTGTGCCCAAAACTGCCCCAGCTCTCAAGGTGAGGCTGCCCCAGTGCAGAGCAGGACAATCCCCTCCTTTGACCAGCTGGTGATGCCTGATGCACCCCAGGATATGGTTAAAAAAACCATTCAACCACTCCTTTAGGCAAAACAAATGGTGGTCGAAGTCAGACTTACAACTCTGAACCTTTATATCACTCTTGCTTTCTCACATTCTTAAAAATACAGAGTATACCTGAACTGCCATTATTACTGCTTTGATTGCCTAAGTTTATTCCTTTCCTCCCTTTTGGAAATATCCACACCTCAGAGCAGAAGAGGCCCCATACATGTGGCCAACAAGAGCTCAAAAAGCTTCATTATTGACACTTTCCCCTAGCACAGCATGCTGAAGCACTCCTCCACTACATCTTACAGTGAAGATCCCCTCCCTTTAAACAACAAACACATCATTTCTATAAATGGGCTGGCAGAAAGTTCTGCTTCCTTTTCCAGATGTGCTTTCTCTCCTCTTTAATGCAATGCCTTTCATTTCTAGGTGTGTTACCTGAGGCCCAGGGGATGGGAAGTCACCTCCTGCAGGTGAAATCTCTGGAGATCTCCCCCATGCTTCTCCCAGAAGAAGTCTGGAAGTCTCAAGTCTGACACGAAGAGCTGCTGTGTGAGTGCTCAGCAGGCAGCAGCACCTCCTGGAGCTCCAAGTTTGATGAAGTACAACAGCAGGGGCCTTTCAGCAGCACATTTGCTCCCTAAAGGCTCTTACACAGCCACCCAGGGAGCTGCTGGGGACTGGATTCTGCTTACAGCTATTCCAATTAAAAAAAAAAAAAAAAAAAAAAAGTCCAAAGTCTCATATTTAGCACCAATTACCTCTCATTTGGCCCAGTCAAGTCAAATTCATGAACCCTAAGACAAGCTATTCTCTAGCAGCAGAAGAGCCAATATATTCTTGGCTAAATTTCCATGCTGTTAATCTATTCTAGTTACACAAATTCCAACCTGGACCAGGGGTGCCTTAAACTCTAATCTCTCCTATGCATTTCTGCAGATAAAATGTAGGAACAAATGTCTTCTATCAAATATTTGAACCTAAGCAGGTGAGAAGTAGAAAAGGAGAGCAGAGGAAGAAGTGGAAAAAGAATCAAGGAAACACATGAAAAAAATACCTATTGAAAAGTATGAATGACCCAAGTATAAGGTGATTTTTTTCCCCTCCCATCTGTTTCTCCTCTGTCACTTACTTCCCTTCCAAACACCATTTCTGTTACTTTCTGCTTTATTCCTGGCACTGGTAACCCTAAGGATTCCTAAACTGAAATCCAGGCCCTCAGAATTGCTTGACAGACTTACAGATCACAGAGGTCTTGAAACCAGCCCCACTGCCTTGTGCCTGCAGAGTGCAACTCTTCACACAGAGCATGGGCCCACAAAGAGCTCAGAGTAACAGCTGATTCTGTTAAATCCAATTTATCTACTGATACTCTTAGGGAGGAGAGACAGCTCCTTGGTACCCTCACTGCTCCTGACCATACCAAGGCCACAGTGTTCTAGAGACTTTTGTATTTTAGTTCAGACCTTAAAAGACAGACTTACTTACCTATACTAAACCCTTTACTCTGCTTTCTGACTTTGCAGTTCTTAGCATTTGCTCAGATCATGTTTCTCTGAAACCATATGGAATTCTCTCTTTTATTTTTTTTTAAACATAGAAGCTGTAAATAAAAATCATGAGAATTCCAAAGAAAGCCAGAGTTAACAATCCTCTGGCTTTCTTTCAAAAGTAAGCTTACTTTAATTGATATTTAGCTCAGAGGCATGTTGCAAACAGGGCATTGCAGTGTTCCCACAATTCTTCAAAGAGAGCAAGTCTGTTATTTTTCCTGTTACTTTCCACTCTCTGAGTCCTGTGACACAGATGGAAACAAGAAGGATGAGTGGATCAGCTGTTTGGTAGATGGCTCAGAAACCTGGTACGAGGATTTGCCATCAGCAGCAAATCCCCAAAACCTTCTGTTATCAGGGGAACTGAATAAATAACCCTTGCTGGGACCCCTGGGTCAACCAAGCACATGCTTGGAGTTTCAGTCTAGAGGGTAGATTTGTTATACATACATTTAATTATCTCACAGCCAGAAGGCAACTAAATTACCTGGTTGATGAGCTGTTTAAAACACCTAGCAGTTCATGGGCTCCCAGAAACCAACCTTGCTAACTGCCAGCAGCACAAACCACAGGGAACAAAAGAGTTATTGAGTAGCCACAAACAATATTGTCATTAAAGATGTGAAGGAGACCTCTAATTACTCGTAGCAGTTGTGGGAAACATTACCAGTTGCATCTCTATCACAGATTTGAATTTTACACATCATCACTGGAAGGCTGTAGTCAATCTTGAATTTGTTTTGCAAGCCAGTTCAAAAAAAAAGTTTAAATATGGAAACAAATACTTTATCTTTTCTATGGAAAGAAGAGAATATTTATTTCTACCAGTTTCACGCTTCCACCAGATTATCTTTAAAAAACAAAGCTTTTAAAATACAGCTGCAATCATCAGGCTTGAGAGGTATTACAGAATCCAGAACCACGCAAAGGGATTAACTCCTAATGTCATCCAGCTGAACAGCAGCAGCTCATCTGGGCTTAACCTTCTGGATCCATTCCATTTGTAGGACCCAAGCAAAAACAATAAATCCCAGCTAACAAGCAGGCAGATTTTGTTTTAAACATTGAGAAGATTGGAAGACTTCCCTTGCATTTCCATTAAGGAACCCAATTTTTACTGGAGAGGGCATATTTATTCATTCAGGGCTGCTGTGCTCCCATCAGTGCCAGGCAAGGGATTCCTGAGGGATCTTCTGGTGCAGCACATCCCCTGGAGCTCCCAGATTGGCCATGAACACACCACATTTCTCTCCAGCTCATCTGTGAGCACAGAGCAAGGAGCACAGGGCTGGCAGGTGACATGCATGGCCATTCAGCACATGGATCTGGGGACACAGGTCCCTGCCTGACCCTCAGTGACACACAGCTTCAGCAAATTCCTTACAGCCTTTTGGGAGAATGAGTCCCAGCTCTTATTTGTACTTTGGCTTTTTTATTCATAAATATACTGCTGGAGCTGAAACCCCCATGGAGACCTGCTCACAGCAGAGAGATGGGGACAGCCATGAACCCCACAGAGGGAGGAAGAGAGCCCCACAGGAATTACTCTGTGTGGATGAGCTGCCAGGGAAGGGAGAGTGGAATACAGGTGGTAACAGACAATGCCAATGGCTCAGGTATGAGTTTCCTCTGTGAATCTCTGACTAGAAAATCTGAGGAATTCAAAAAAACACAAACTGTTTTCTACTCTGCCTGCAACCAAGCTGATAAAGTGAATTAAAAATCAAATTAGGACATAAGGGCTTAGGAGAGCTTTGTGTTTGGTAGAGAAACAGGATGATACCAGTGGAACATCTAAAAAAGCTCTTTTCTATTCTCCTGCGACTGCTGCCCTGCCCAGTGCCTGTGCCTGCAATGCCTCAGTCCTCCATATCCAGCTGGGGCTCAGTGAAAGCTTCCCACAAGTGAGACCCAGGATTCCAGTGGAGCTGGACCTGCCAATACTCATTTCTGTGCACTGTGGGGCAGCCTTTGGGTATCCCACCCCCTGAAGGAGCTGCACTGCCACCCAAGGGGGAGGGCACAGGGGAAGACACTGCAAAATGCTTTGCTGTGCATCCTGCAGGAAGGGGTAACACAGGACTGACAGAAAAAAGGGATCTCTCCCTGCCCCTTCCCCAAATCCCCCACCTCCACCTCTGAGAGCAGCCTTCCCACACCCAAGTGCCCTCCAGCACTCCCTGCCCATCCAGGCTCAGCAGTAAAGGCAAGCCCAGCCCCTGGCTCCCTGTGCTGCTGTTCAAACCCCTGGCACCAGCCCTGCCTGCCCAATTGCCTGTGCAAGAGCTGGGAGGACTGGGAGAGAGCAGAGCCTGCGCCCTCTGGTACCTCTTGGCCCTAAGAAGCTTTTAGGAAATGGGCATAAAGCTGTCACTGGGGAAAGGGAATTAGTGCTCAAGGCTAAGGGCAGACTTAGAGCACCATTTCATGGCTCCCAGGAGTACAGAGCCAGCTGGCTGCCAGGAACAAGCTACAGGGCTTTCCTTTTAATCCCCTTTGCCCTTTCAACAGGCTGGGCCTAGAAAAATAAGTGGCCAGTGCAGTGGGACACTGAGCGCAGGGAAGGCTGTCGGACGGACAGGATGCACCAGAGGCAGCAAACCAGACACTGAACCAAGTGTGGGGATGGGACTGTACAGTCTGGCTGCCCTGGCAGCTTTCTGCTCACCTCTGGCTGAGAGTAGGGCTCAGTGCTTTAAAAAAAGGCAGAGATACTTTCAACTGCAGCTTCTAAGCTCTCCCAGCACGTTCCACTTTTGCACATTGAGGAAGGCTGTAGGGGAAGGGCCAGGCAGGGCAGCCTCACTCCACACCCACCTTCATGTCTATCTGTGGGAAGGCTGCTTTTTGGCATGAATGCCTAACCTCCCTTGATTATTTTTCTTGGCCCATCCTGAATTATACTTTCTGCATCCTGCCTGAACTTTGTTTGGAAATTAAGGCTCCCAAAGAGGCACCATGGCAGAGCTGCATGTACAACCCAGCCTGGGCCGTCCAGGACAAACCCAGGCCAAGGGCGTGATAACACTTGAAGCTAATTAATCATCTACATCACATCAGACTTGCTGCAAAAGGCAATTGAAAGGAAGCAAAATGCTCGGTGTGATGCACAGTATGGCACAGTGAATAAAACATTCCCTGTTTTAGCAGCCTGCTCCCACCTCCATCCAGTGGCTCAGGCTGCTTTAGGGAGTCCAGCCTCTCCACCCAGCACATCCATCCTCTTCTAGCCTTCCTCTGCAGCATTCCTCACCACAGGCTTCACAGGATCTTCTTTCAAGCATTTACCCTTAATTTTAAAGGGTAATTATGCAATTTTTTTATTGATTAAGCCAATTTGGTTGTTTGGGATGATTCAAATAGACCACATGACATTAGATCTCATGAGGGATGAATGCACAAAGACATTTAACATTAATATATCCATCCCTGTGACATTTGAACTGCAGATATTCAAGTGTGACTGATATTTTTTGTTTAAAACTTTTTTTCTAGAAAGAACAATGAAAAGCTTGTAGAAGAAGTTCTGGACCAGTCTGAACAAATCTAAAAGGAAGGAAAAATTAATTTAAGAACGTGGTCCCTATTCAGAGGTGTTATTACATTCACAGCTGATATGAGGTAGTATTTTCCTCCCTTCCAAACAATATTAATAGCTCCATGAAGCAATACCACCCCACTCTGAGAAAATTTCAAAGGCAGCAACCAAAATCTGTCTCTAGTTAAGAGCCAAGACTCTGGCCCTTCACTCCCAATTACAAAGAACATACCCAAAATAAGAAGCATAGAGGGTAAGGCAATTTAGGAATAAGATTCCCTAAACATAAAAGGCAGAGAGAGACTTGCTGAGCACTTATCAAGTAATTCAAATTCACCTCCAGGACCATTGCCTGCTGAGTTTGTGCACAGTTGCAGCAAAATTACTTCCAGCTGAGCTAATTTGGCAAGTTGAATATCAAATTTAACTGCTACTTTGCTCTGACCATAGCAGTGCATCTGCTCCTGGAACCCCTGCTCACTCTTAGTTTTCCCTGTCGATCCCACTGGAAATGGTGAGTGTCTAAGACCAGAGGCTGGCCCCAGGCCTTTTGGGAAAACAGCCTGCCAAGGTCACTGCCCCTGTCTGCATCCCTTCTGCCCATTATTTGTGTCCTGTGACAGCCTGACAGGAAGCACTGGCACGCAAAGGGCGAGCAGCAGACTCCAGAGCAGTGCTCACTGCCTACTCTGTGTGCGTGCCAAGTTCTGGTGACAGAGCAAACAAGCAGCATTCACACACCTGCTGGGCTGGCTCACAAGGCATATGCAGGGATGCTGATGAGCAGAAAGACTTTCAGGAATTAGCTGTAAAGACAGTCACAATAGGTGTCTCAACTACTTCCAGACACTCACACATGGACACGTTTTCCGCGTCTGAGCCAAAAGGGAGCCCAGCACAGTTGTAGCTGTGAGGGATGATATAAAATTTGATTTTTGTTTTCTTGCTTCATTTAAAGAATGGTTACATTCCTCTAGTTTTTCTCAGTTGTCAAACTGGGACCCAACAGTATGCCTGATAACATGCACCCAGCAATAAGAAGTTGTGAATCCACAGAAGCACAATCCATTTCCTCTTCACCTGTAAGGATTCAGACCAAAAGTGAACTACAACTGCTGAGGTGTGAGTACAATGAGTACATTATAGAGCCTCATCTTTGCAGGCTCCATGTCAACAACTCTCCAAAGGGGCATGCAGCACTCCTGGACAGTGCCTGGCTGACTGCAAACACAAAGGATGCTGCTCTTGCAAACCTGGCTCTTCTTCACAAGCATTCCTGGCAGCACTGAGACAAAGCAGAGCAAAATTCACCTTGTGGAGTGCAGAAATCCAAACATCCAGGCACAAATGAGACAGAGACCAGCATTTCTGTACCAGGGTTCTGTCCAGAAATGCCAACCCAAGTCTGAGCCTAAACAGAGCACCTGGGCATGGCAGGGGCTGTGGGTGAGCCCCTGCTGAGGCTCATCAGGGCCATCAGTAGGACTGGTAAAGACTAGTTTCCCTAGAAAACTCAGCAGTTAGGTGTCCAGCAGAAAGACAAGTGAACTCTCCAGAAACTTTGTGTGCGAGTCTCAGAACAGCATGGATAGACAGCTTGGTGTGTTTTGCTGCTACCTTACTCACTGACTTGTCCTTATCCCCTGGTGCACTGTGACTGTTCTCTAGCCTAAAAATTAGGTGAATATCACTGAAACTTATTGACTGGCAGCTCTGCAGATAGATATCCTGTGTCCACCCCCAGAGCAGACACTGCACTGAAAGACATGACAAATAAAATAGCACCAGATGCAGCAAGACCGTGCCTGTCCTTCCTCTGGGCTGCCAGGAGCAAGCTGCTCTGGAGAGTGGCTTCCCCTCCTCCCAGAGTGCAAGCAGTGTGCTTGCTTAGGCTTTACTCAGTGCAATGAGACTGCATAGCCTCACTGTCTAAAAACTACTTTCAAAACTATTTAAAGTGTTTATACAAGGTGATCCTTTCAGAGTCCTCGGGGTACTTCCATCCAGTTTGCAATAATAACCCATTTGTGCCCTTTTCCCCTGTGGCAGCAGGTTCTGCACAGCCTCTGACTGTGCTGATGGGGCATTTGTTGCTATTCTTATCCAAAGTACCAAAACCTGAATGGAGTGAGAGGTGTATTGGGAGGAGAAGAGAAATACAGAGATCTCTCACCCAGGGAAGCAAAGAAGAAAGTGAATTGGAGGGAAGAATGAAGTATTGGGAACCCGAGGCCTGAATTTAAGAATTTAAGGCTTGCAGTGCAATGTGCACTCAGGCATGTCCAAAATAGAGATCTGATTTGTGACCAAGTTGCTTACCCGATGTCAGAAAAAAGATCAAAGAGCTGAGGACCTGTTTGGAAACACAGCACAGAAATTTAGGACTTCAGTGGAGGTCAGGAAATTGAGGAACTATTTTTTTTTTTTTTTTTAGGGCACTACCTGACTTCTGAGAAGCAGCAGTGTAGTGTTAACAGGGAATCAATAAAGAGAATAAATGATGAAAATCTAATGGACTCTCAACATCAAGCTGTGCTGTACAAATCTGCCCACCAGTCCATCTCAGATAACACTGATAAATGTCCTGAGACAGACCATAGGCGACAGCAGATTAAGTGATAATCATTCATTTCAGAATGAAATGAATCTACCTCTAAATGGAAATCTTAAGGAAGCACTCTTTCCCCCTACTTGACCTTTTCTCTTCTGAAGAGCAGCTCAGTGACTCAGCTTTTCCCAGCTGTGCCTCCTCACAGAAGAGCTCAGTCCAGTGTCTGGGTCCCAGCTGGAGCTGCACCCCACCCTGCTCCAGGAGAGAAAGGACAAGAGGGTCATGGTCTGCAAGGAGACTTGACTGCAGTGTAGGAGGAGCTGCAGTCACATAGTTTAAGTGTCAAGACCAATTCATGAGGGACACAGCAGCCTGAGCTCTCACTTACATCCACTCTGTGACACAAGTGGCATCACTACCTGTGCAAGTTCTCCTCCCTGTCTAAAGAGTGGATTTTTTTCCCCTTAGTGTAGTAAAGAGGATGCTTTCCAAAGGCTCTGTGGTTGGGAACACAAGTATGAGGAATTCCTTCCCAAACTCCTTAGTACAGAATTAGGTGTTACACACTCTGCATTTTCTTAGGGCTGACTGGATGGGGCTGAGATCCCTGTTTACACTGGAAATACCATTATTTCATTCTACTAAATTTATTCTTGTACCACCATCCCTAGCACAGCTCCTTTACAGCATTATAAATAAGCCTGTTCATCAGTCTGCAAAATCACATATGACAAATTAAATTTCCATTAATAAATGTTCCCTCTTTCCTCATACCTGTGACAGAGGAGACAAGAGTCATGCTGGCTGGTGTTTTGTCCTTTGGATAGCAGCAGCTCTGCAAGGAAGGAATGTCTTCTTTCTAAAACACAGAGACACAGCAGGTGAGGCAAGAATACAGGCTAAAATCTTTTGAATGACAGGCTAGCAGGGAAAGTACCAAATTTGTCACCAAGTAGTACTGCCAGTGTTCAAAGAGCCTAAGTGCCCTTCTGTTTTAGCTTTAAAAGCTGCCTTAGCTCAAAGAGTTTGTCAAGATCTGCCACACAGTAAGGGTCACCCCTCTGTCTCACGGGGACTTCTCATGAGGAGTACCTCCATACCTGGTGCACCTCTGAGATAAGTCCCACATCTGACACTGTCCCCACCACCTATATTCACATCACCACGCTGCACGTCCCATTCTCACACAAAGAAGATGCTTGGAAAGCTGTGCTGGGAGCTAAGGGAATGATCCTGCTGGAAGTGTTCACACCGGGAATGGCTCTGTCCATAGGAGAGGGGAAAGGGCTGTGCATGAACATGCATGGCATAGAGTGAAGAAAGTCATTCGAGCTGACCCAGTGAGCAGATCTGATCATGGTCTTTGCCTGATGTAGCAGTTCTTTAAATGTACATTAAATACAAAGGCAGCCTCCCCAGAAGATATTGAGGGTCCTTTCTGTGGGCTCACCCTAGAGAGGGCCCAAAGCCACCGAAGCTTGGGCCTTGTCCCAAAACCCCTTGAGCTGCTTCAGGCCAGTGTCACACCCAGGGCTTGTCTGGCAGTCAGTGAAACCTTCATCATTGCCTGTGTGCCTTCAAACCCCACTGCCGCACAGTGCTAAAGCCAGGTCTGGCTGTCACCTCCTGCCAGGAGCAGCAGGGAAACCTGCTGGCTCAGGGCTCTCAAGGTCAAAGGCAGAGACCCAATCCAGGCTGGAGAAACTATATACATTACAGTGCAATTAAGAAGTTGATATACCACCTCTCACATGCTGCCCATTACTGACAGACAGAAATAGGGGTATTGTCACCACACAGGGCACCGTCAATTGGCTTTTTAAAATATGCTCGATGGCAGAAATTTCAAGGGCAGCACAAACTGACAAACTGCAGTCTAACCTCTCTACATATGCTTCAGAAATTGGTATTTTAGTATAGATAAAATATAAGCAGCTTCAGCCATGCTATTATAAGTTAACTGTGAAACTATTATTTCCAGATGGTTATTCAGTAGTTTTAATTTTTGGCACCTAGAACAGTTTGTGGTTTTGCCAGGGTTTGTAAATATTTCTTAAATCTTCTTGACACGGGGCTTAGTAAGAAGGTAAAAGTATTGTATTTCTCACTGAACATAAAGGGCAGACCAAAGACAAACACCAGCCCAGAATTATAAATTGCCTGAAGAGTGGAGACAAAATTAGGAATAGAAGGAAAATAAAATGAGATCAATAGAGGAGGGAATATGTAGATAAAATAGGGAAATGGAAAAGAGGCAGGGCTCAAAGGCAACCAAAGTACTTGTCTTCCTCTGTTTTGGCCTGCTAATAGCATGCCATCACAGTTTTCATACCCTGTTGCTCATGGAAGGAGAAGCCTAAGAAAGGCATCTAGGAGAAAGTAGGCTCCCTCTCTTTTAATCAAATAAAACAGGATCAGCAAAAGAGGCCAAAATAGATCTAAATTGGACAAAAGACCCCTGTGACAGGACTTCAAAGTCATGCACAGTTTGAAGCCTTTGCATCTGTATATTTAAATACTGGTATACAATGATGCTTGTGCAATAAAATGAGTGCACATCCCTCACAAGAGCCTGGACTACACCAGCTAAAAGATCCTGACAGAAACTGAGCTCTGAACCCACAGCAGCTTGGTAGGACCTGATGACTGAGCACCTCCAGGAGGAAGAAGAGCTTTATCCTCTACTTTCAAAGAAGGTTCTTATGTCTTGCAAGCCACATTTGACATTCAGCTTGTCCTACAAGGAAAGAGCAGCTTCCAGCCTTTTTCCTGGCTGTCAAGCTGGAAGGAGTATGGACATGGCAGTGGAGTGCAGGATGCTTGCTAGCAGGAACAGTCGGGGAGAGAAGTCACAACTACTGAGCCACTCTTTAACCCCAAAAAGGTCTTTGTAGCTGGGGAGCTAAGAGGGAGCAGGTTTTTCACTGAGGTATCAAAGGAATCTCTTTCCCTGAGCATTAATATAATCTGCACCTGTGCTCTCCCTGCATAGCAGTACTGACTTACCTCCCCCTCAGGCTTTCCAAATAATGAAGGGAGCTGCAGCCTCCCATCCTCCTGTGGGAACTGCCAACGTGGGAAAGGGTTTTCAGAGAAGTGGAAAATCTCAGGGAAATCTCTTATGTGCAAAGTTAATAGGTAGGATACTCTCAAGGCAGCTTGGAGAAATGGTCACACACGTTTCACTTCCATAAGTGGAAAATATGTGGTCAGACTGCCAGATTTCTCAGCCCCTTTTGTGAGTTAAGCAGCTACATACAGATGATGAAAATGTGTGTATTGGGGGTTCTGTCTCAAAGATCAGGGGCCCACCTCTGGTTAGGCTATGCTGTTTGTGGCACTAATCATTTTTAAATTGGCTTTTTTAAATATGCAATTACCAGCATATTCTCAGCACCTTTCTAAGGCAGAATGGGCTCCCTGGGCCAAAGGCTCAGCTCCATAACCACTCACCCTGTGCATAACTTCCCTGGCAGGAGAAGCCTTGTTAATAATTCATGAGCAGCACTTGCAGATTGAGGCCCTCGAGCACTTTTACTGCTGTTGGGAAGAAAGGAAAATGGGGTCGCTCTGTAAAGGTGTGACATTGATATTAAAAAAAACCCCAACGGCACTTTGAAAATACTTTGTTGAATTGGTTCATAAGAGCACAATGGAGCTAACCTGATCATCTGCTCCCAAGTTCAGAGAGCTCATGTGTGGGCTTCTGCAAGCCAGGAACAAAGCCAAGTTGGCCCAAACAACAGCTCATTTGTCTTGGCCATTTAGCCTGCTGACTTTCCTCAGCTGCCTGTTAGTTTTCATGTCTTCATATGGCTGCAGCATGCATTCCCCGCTTTGCTTCCATCCATGCATCAGATTGGCATATTAGAGTGTGAAGGTGAATTTCATTTCCATGTGGTCTTGTACTTGAAATATGATGGTAGAGAGACATTATCCCTTGAATGCATTTCACGGACACCCTACTTTGTATTTCCAAGTAGATCCTTTGAGGAAATCGACTTTTATTTCCTCAGCTTTCTTTTAGCATTTTTCTCTGAGCCAAGATGCATTGTCAGATTTTTTTTCCCCTCCATGAGATAAGTCAGGTGCATAAAGAAGCGAGAAAACATTTTTAATTTATTAGCAGAAGTTCCCTGCTGGAAGCAGTACAATCACTCAGCTAGCATGATAAAGATGCTTATTAAAGATGATTATGAAGAAATTAATTCCTCTGGGAATTGGCTGTGGCTTCTCTGACAATACTCCTGGGAGCAGTTTTGGTCAGCACCGTTTCCTCCCAGAGTGGACACTGATCACTGCTTTCCCAGCAGTTGCTAGTTCTACTTCTCTGCTTCTTCCTCTTGTCCCTTGTGAAAAGGGGATTTATTACCATAAATCAGAACTATAAATCTAGGATACCATATGCCTGACAAGCTCACCCCAGAAGCCAGGTGAGAGAGGACACATTTTTATTCTTTGGCCTTTGTAATGCCAGGTTGTGGAAACAACAGAACAGACACACAGCCGTGCACGTTTTTCCAGCCAAGAGTCTGACTGTCAAATGCTCCCCACCTGGCAGCCCCAGCCTTTGGAGGCAGTGACCTGGAGCTAAAATGGGGTGGCTGCTCCCACTCCCTCCTCTGCCTGACCTCCTGGCTCCCTGTTCACCCCCTCATCCCTCTGGCCCTCAGAGAGCAGCCCCTCTCCATGTCACAGGGAGTGCTACCCCTGCCATCTGGAGCAGCACTTTTGTTGTTCCAAGCCTAAATGAATTTGAAGAGAAGCAGGGAGCTGCTCCTGAGGAGAGACATTTCCTGAGCCTGCCTTATGACCCTGACTCCTCCTAGTGCAATGCCTGCTTGGAAAATTAAACAGCTCCTGAAGCTCTGTTCCTTTTTCCCCTCCACAAGCTCAGGGATTGCCTGCTATTTACCCTGTGGACCAGCACATCTTGGTCCACGTGCCTTTTCCCTCCAGCTGACTTCCATGTTAGCTTCCACAGAGGAGCCCCTTCTGTGACAGGAACACCCCACCATCAGCCTGGTCCCAATCCTGTGCCTCCAGAGAAATGAAATCTGGTTTTTCCCCATGTGGAATGGTCAGATACAGCCCCCAGCTCCCCTCTCACTCCGAGGTGTAACAAAAATAAGATCCCGACAGCCTGGAGGAAAAACAGCACCTAAACACCAACAGCCCTCCACATGAAAGATGCAGGGAATGTCAGAAATGGGGAATGGGCTTGCCTCCTATGGCACAGGGTGAGCCACGCTTATGGATAACCTGCTTTATGGCTGGTGAAATCCAGCAACAAGAAATCTCTCATCATTGCTCAAAGAAAATACAAATGAACGTCAATTGACACATATTCCAGATGTGCTTCCAGATGCCAACATTTTGGTAATGTCACAATGTTAGGTACCTTATTCTTAGTATCCATCCTAATGTTAGACAGACATAAATTAGAATCAAGTCTGACCCAAGCCAAGAACAGTTCCATGTGGGGAAGGAACAAGGCACTAAATTAAATTCACAGATAGAGAAGGAAAGCTCAAGGATTTCTGATGATCACTCCTCTTTGACAAGCTCCTCTTTAAACCTCTGAGGAGATCTCTTCCTGAAATGGTTTGGCATTACACTGCCTGAACCCCCAAAAGGAAACTGGGCGTGGGAGCAAGAAGCCAAGGGCTGCCAGTGCAGGACATCAGTTATGGGATAGGCTTCTCAAACCAGTCTGTGCTGAGGCAGCCACAGAACCCCCGGATATCC
Organism: Anomalospiza imberbis; assembly: GCF_031753505.1. Taxonomy (NCBI): domain Eukaryota; kingdom Metazoa; phylum Chordata; class Aves; order Passeriformes; family Viduidae; genus Anomalospiza; species Anomalospiza imberbis. The sequence continues at coordinate 7,291,922 of NC_089688.1, read as the reverse complement.
TGGACTGGAAGGGACCCACAAGGATCACCAAAATCCAGCTCCTGAGTCCTACTCCAAGCAGCTTCCTGGAAAGCTGTACACTCATAGGGAGCACTAACAAGGTGGTAAAAAATTCATTTCACACAAAGCTGAAGACAAGACTCAGCAAAAACAGCCACTGGCCAAGTGGTAAGATAAATGAGGCCACTGTTAGGAATAAATCTGAAAAGCTGGACACCAGCAGAGCTAACCTAATGTCAGGAACAGTATTCTAACACAGACCCAGTCTGACACATGAGTAGCTGTGTCAGCAGAGGGAGAGCACTGCATTAGTCCCCCCTGAGCTTGTGGCTGCACCTTCTCTGCACACAGAGCTCTGCCTCAGTGCAACCCAGTCCCAGGAAGCATCATGTGAACGGTACTTCCCAAATCCTCTGTGGTCCTGCCTTCGCAGTGCCATCACCTCCTGTCAGAGGACCTTGGCCATGGGGACTGGGGGCACTTGAATGTAGCAGAGGCACAGAAAGGACAATCTCTCCTATCCCTGCCCTAGACAGCTCAGTATGTGCCACTGGAGCCACCTTAGTTTCTCCTCTGAGCTGCAGAGGCCACTGCAGGTGTTTAGTGGAGTCTCTTCATGGGGATGGAGATGAAGCCACATGGTTATGGAGTCAGGACAGAGTCAGCTTTGCTATCCAGGACGTGCTGGGACTCTAATGGATAACTAGCAATCTTCAAAATGTGAGGGTCAAACACCTGCCATAGGAAAGAGGGAGCACCAGGAAAATGCAAAGGAAATCCCTCTTCCAAAGGGCTGAGCTGTGCTCAGTCACTGCTGCTAGGAGCTGCCCAGAAGCATAAATGTTAATGTTATGCCAGATCCAGTACAGAGGCAGAGAGATTCATTCCATTTCATTATGAAACAATACAAGCACCATAAAGTGTCAGCTTTCAAGTTCATAATTTATAAATTAAGTGTAAATAGCATATTCTGACCTCCTCTCCAGCCCCTCATTTATCCTTCCTCCATGAAAAATTAATGAGTCTATAAAGTAGCTTGTAAATTTAAAGCAGTAATTTTTTTTAAATCAACAGTGTGATTTTCACAGAGGCCCTGAAGCATTAGCTGGCTGCAGCCACTGCTGTTAATCTCTGGTCTTAGGTGTGCTACTATGCCATAGGAAAACCTCCTGCTAAGATTTCTGATGCAGACCAGTGTCAGGGGCCAGATAAAGCTCTCTGAGGTTCTTAGGCTATCCTAGGAGACCATTCCCCACTTTGCACAGCCTGGCAGGCTGCTTGAGGCCTTAACATCTTATCCAAGACATCAGAATAAGAATTAGCAAGACAATTCTTAAAATAAAACTTTCTAAGTGGAAAATTCACCCCGGGCAAAACTTTTGGTCTATGGGAAGGGAAGCAGGCAGAACCAGACCAGCTAGCTCCCTTTTTCCACTATGAACATTCCCCAGGGGGTTCTTTTGCTATTTGGTGACCTTTTAAGCTTTCCTTTGCACAAGAAGCTACATCGGTCAGTCTACAAGTTTGGGAGAACCTGTATTCCTGCCCCTTGCTGTGTGCATTTACCAATCCCATGCAAAGATCAGAAAGGAGCAGGTGACAGCCAGGGAGGAAAAGGAGACAGGTAAGCTGAGGAACACATGGGGCAAGCACAGCATTCCCAGGTGTTGGAGTCATGGAGAACCACAAGGAAGGAGTGCAAAGAACAGGAAACAGACTGTCCTGGAGGTGCCCACGTGGGTGTGAAGGTGCTTTCCATGCAGCTGAGGACATTGCTAATAAAAAATTGTTTCACAGAAATTAACTCTTATTGCTAAGGCCTGCCATGAAATACCCATCTATTTTTAATTGAACAGAAAAATAAAACCCACACACTGGAGTAAACAAGACAGAAAAAAAGCATGGAGAGTGCCTTTCTCCTCCTATAGACCTAATTATGATCATGCTCAGTGTTCCTTCATTGCAGTCTGATTATCATGAACAGAAAGTTACTGTGATGATTTATGACAAAAGTGGCAGATTTTATTCATCAAATTCCTACAATCAAGCATTAAAATCAATAGTATTCCTCTGGGGACAAGACAGAGAGACAAACAATGACTTTACCTATGCTGCATGTAAAATATTTGTAATTGAGCAAAAAGCCTGATCTCAAATGCTTAAAAATATATGGCTAGGGCAGCAAATGTGATTGGATTTCTTATAATCTAATCATTTTCATCCATATGTGGCCCCCAATCTGTTTAGGATTGTTAAAATTCCTGGATATTGTAGTGCCTTCCCCAGAGGATGCTGGGAAGAGCTCCGGACAGCCTGGGCCAGATGGGATGCCAGTGACTCCAGCCAGCAAAGGCAGAAAAGAGGACAGTGGTTAACTCCTCCTCTGCCAGCCACCAGAGAGGAGATCTGCACAGGGAGATTACTGCAGCCTGCTTTCCCATGCTGCAAAAGACAGGTTTTGTTTCAAAGCTCTCAGGAGCAAACTGGTGTAGCCCATGGGGACAAACAAAGCAAGGACCAATAATCACATCCTTCTGAAAAACTGTTCAGTGCTTAGGTGGAAACTGGGGTTGTTTTCAAACTCCCCTGGCTATGCAATGGAGGGAGGGCTCCCAGCAGCCAAGAGGAAAGTGAAATGCTGTACATGAAACCAGCACCTAGGAGATGAAAGGCCTCTTGGTCAGACTGAAAGTGTTTTTAAAAACCTTATGGACTTGCACAGGATCAGAGAGCATTGAAAGATTCATGAAAGTCAGAAGGCCCCTGCTTGTTTTAAGAACAGTCTGGCTGCCCAGCATTCCCCGCCCCTCTCTAACCTGACACTGAAAGGAGTGACCCAACACTTCAGAACCTCCACCACAGGGAGCACTTGGATGCTCCTTGTCCACCAGGCTGGATTAGTTCTGTTCATACAAGTCTAATCCTTTGTCATATAAAACAACACCGTAGCTAAAAACAAAACACAGGATTATCCTATTAGAACAGTGTACTACAGACAGCACCACTTCGTTCTGCCTGTGACTTTTTTAACTGAGATAACCAGCAGTTGTCAGCTAAGCTGCAAACATCACCTTATTTTTCCATACCTGCCCAAACTGTTATGCTGCTTTGATGACTTCTAGGGAATTCTGTATGTATTTTCTAAGGAATTATTTAACAGGACTTAACCTAAATTTCTGGAAGCCTAGGGGCTATGGTAAAAGGAAATGAAAGTAGCAGCTCAGGACTTTCAGTATGTTTTCCTCTTTAATTCATAGAGAAGCTGTCAGTGTAATACTGACTCCTAGCCCAGTACTTGAAAGATCTTTTGGTTGCAGTGAATTTACACTTGTGGAAGAACAAATTTACCCTAGAAATAAGGATTTTTCCCATGAAGTTGAATATATTAACCTCAGAAGCAATCTCTCACATCCTGCAAAATCAGCTTTGCACAGGAGATACTCCCTACATCATATCTATCATTTCTTGACAGACTCATCTGAGCAATTACAACCATTCTTGAAAACATGGAATATGAGAACAGTGAGGAACAATCAGTCCGTAATATTTATTTTGCTGGACACTACAAGACCCTTCAAGACCCTGTTTAGTTTCAACAGCAACAGAAACAGATATGTTCAAGTGCCAGCATCCTATCCTGGAGAGAGACTGTTGAGGGAAAACTCAATGTTAGTGGATAGCAATTATCACTGTATCATTCCCTGGAGAACTTTTCAACACATGCCATAATAGGATCTACAGGTCCAAAGTGCAGATCACTGGCTTTTAATCCTACAAACCCACTATGTACTGCCAGATCAAGCCACCCTAAAAAACCCATTCCTATATTCTCACCTGAGTACAGGCTGCAGGAAAAGTTCAACTCTGCTTAATAGGAACAGACTTAGGGCTTTTCTCTTTTCTCATTTGACAGTCCTTTGCATTGCCAGGATTTGACAAAACCTGGAAGAAATAAAAGCAGCTGCCCCACTAAAATACCCTCAACAGGTTTTAAGTGCCAGACTTCTGCTTAGGATTGACTTTCACAGCTTCAAAGGAAAGTGTGATTCTTTCTGGGGCCCAGCTGTGTGTCTAGAATGACATTTTTTGAGCAATAATACTAACCAGAAGTACATTAACTCATCAAGGACATATTTGCTCCAGTAACTATCAAGCAATAATTTGGACAACCTTTCCACTTGGGAGGGGATTTTTACAGAAATTTGCATTCCCCCAAACCATAGCCTTAAGGGCAACTCAGATTCTTTTGCTGAGAGGAATAGATTGCAACTTGAAGCTGTTGAAAAGGCAGAACATGTTGGGATGCTATAATTCCCCTCATTAGACATCCATAGCTACTTCTGCTCGGGGCTCTGAAGGAAGTTTATACAGGAAGATTAGTTCAAAAGGCATTTTGCAGGCAGACAGGTAAGCTGGGAGCCAAAGACTAACAATTCTGCCTCAGCTGTTGATAGAATACATATGTGCATGTGTAAAAGACAGAAAGGGAGAATACTGCTCATCTCATAACTGAAAGATTGGATTTCTCTTTCCCCATGCATTTTTAATTTGCTTACAGAGTTTCATGAAACAGAACTCCCTAGGCTGGGCTGGGGGCACAGGGAAGCTGTCTGTGCTTGGCAACTGCCACAATTAACAGCCAGGGGCTGATGCAGCTGGGTGATGGATGGAAGACAGCTCAGCCCTGTTCCCACTCTCCCCTGTAGCACAGGGAGGACTGGAGCTCTCCTTGCCCTTCCCACACAGTTTCCTGATGGAGGTGACCAAACTAGCTCAAAGAAGCTTTGCCAGGGCAAGCAAATTCTTCAGCAGAAATACCCATGGTCCATTTTTTGTGTCTCCTTGCCAAGTACAGCAGTGTGATACAATTGTCAGAGCTGTGCTGTGGGGTGAGCCTCCAAGCATCCCATGCCATGAAACAGCAACCAAAAGCTGCAGGCAGGACCTGCTATGGGACAGTGCTGCCAAGACTGCAGGACACTCCCCTGGCCTGCAGAATCCCTCACCCGAGTCCAGAACTTTGGACTGCAGTTCCGGGAAATGAACATCTGAAGCATCTTTGACAGCTTCAAGCCAAACCCCTGAGTCTGGCTTTTTGCTCCCATTTCAAAGCAGCTCCTTTGTTTCAGCATTACTGATCTTTTAGCAGAGCCACTACATAACTGAGTATAAATCAAGTCTCTGCTGTCAAAGGTGCTCCATCTCTCACATTTTTGAAAGGTGTGGATGGGCAGCAGGGACAGAAACAGGATCTCTGAACAGCCCTCCTGAAGTCACAACTCAGCTCTGAGGGGAGCAGAGCCTGCTCATTAAAGAGTTTTCAACTGAAAAGGCCATTGTACCATTTTTTTGCCAAATCAAGGACTGATTTATCCCTGTTGTAACTTCACTGAGTTCAGTCAAGCTACACAAGTCATGAATTTAGCTCTTAGCTTTCTCCATAGAGAATACTTTTTTCCCCTTTGATAGTGCTTCAGTGAACCTCTCTGAATTTATGAGCACAGATTCTGCTCCAGCAAAGCATGTAAGCAGACACACATGGGAAGTATGTGAGAAATTGTCCAGAGAGGAGCTGGATTATTTCCATACTTACACCATCACCAGCCTTTTTCACCTGACATCCTTGCTCATGTTTTATTCAGTGGGAGACAGAGGGCTCCTTCAAGCATTTGGCTTCCAACTCTGAAATGATGGCCAAAGGGAAGACTCCCATTGACTTCCCTGGAAGCTCAATTTGCTGAGGCTAATGGTTTGTTTTGATGGCAGTGAGGAGGTTTGGAGAGGACAAGACAGAGTCCATCCTTTTTACAACAAATACGTCTACTCTGTCCAGATTTTGAGATTTTACCAGACACAACTGACATCTGCTTCTGAGATTTGCCCAGAGATAACCCTGCTTAACACTGTTTTGCTGGCCCACAATTCTCCCTGCTGACTTACACCCTTGAGTCCCTCCAAATTCCCAGCAAAACCAGACTGTAGACCCTGCACTCATATTGTGACCAATATTTTTTTCTGTGCAAATAAATTTCATGTCCTGTTTTCAGGACATATTTTTGACACACCACATCAGACCTACATCTCTCTTTCTGGTCTGCTCTGGGACCTTACTGGACTTTGTACCAACACCTTTCTCTCCTGTTTCTCCTCCTTAAAATAAGGAAACAGTTTGACTCTGACTAGGTGTTTACATTTTCATTAGTTCCCAGGTCTCTTACACAGACTCGACCTGGGCTGGATTTCACACCAGAATGATGGTTTGTCTGGCTGACCCTGTTTACCATTTACCCTGCTTGCGCCAGTTTTCTAGCATATATCCAGCAATGTATGCAGCACATCATTACCTGATCACACAGTGCCTGTGGCACACCAGTGCCTGATCACACAGTGCCTGTGGCACACCAGTACCTGATCACACAGTGCCTCTGGCACACCAGTACCTGATCACACAGTGCCTCTGGCACACCAGTGCCTGATCACACAGTGCCTCTGGCACACCAGTACCTGATCACACAGTGCCTGTGGCACACCAGTACCTGATCACACAGTGCCTCTGGCACACCAGTGCCTGATCACACAGTGCCTCTGGCACACCAGTGCCTGATCACACAGTGCCTCTGGCACACCAGTGCCCTGATCACACAGTGCCTCTGGCACACCAGTGCCTGATCACACAGTGCCTCTGGCACACCAGTGCCTGATCACACAGTGCCTCTGGCACACCAGTGCCTGATCACACAGTGCCTGTGGCACACCAATGCCCTGATCACACAGTGCCTGTGTCAAGGCCCCCACATCCTGTCCCATTTTAAAAAGGCCCAGTTGCTCAGCAAAACTTTTCATGACCACCTTAATTATTCCTGCCATATTCTGTGTTGTAAATACTTCCCTTACATCTGTTGATGAGCAAATTTACATTTTCAGAAAGAACTGCTATGCAAAATCTGTTGAAACCGCTTTCTACTTCTCCATTATCTGCCCTTCTTCTTAGCAAACTTTTAGTTTTGGGAAGGCTTAAACAATCTAACTCTGAATCAGGGAGACAGTAATAAAGGATTACTGCAAGCCACTCTTCAAACACTGGCCAAGAGACTTTATTTAAAAATAGACCCTCCCTACAATATTCTGCCTTTGTCCCCTGCAAAGCGCCTGCCTGGAAGCTCATGCAGCTTCCTGGGGCTTGCCTTTCTGAGCAGGCATCCCCACAGGACCAATCCCAGGGCATCTTTCCTGACAGCCCAGGCCAAGAAGTACGAGCAGCCTGTGAATCCTGGCCATACACTGCTCTCACTCAGCAGGAGTGGCCTGAAAAGAACCATGGCTTTGCTACAACTGCTTTGTAGCCCCAATAAGCAAGTGCTTGGCTTGCTGTGAGCCACTTCCCATGCACCCTTTTGCTGCCTCCTCCCTCAGCCACACTGCTTTCACATCAGAAATGCTCCCCCCAGCCCAGATGCTTTTGGAGTTTCTTTCTTACACAGCCTCTCTAAGCCAAGAAAACTGATCAGCTCTATTCAGTAGATTTCTGACAGCCTTCAAAGGATTGCTAATTCCAGTCTGCTTTAAAAAAACAGCATTCTCTCCCTTGCAGCTTTTTTGCCTTTCCTACTTTAGATCAACACTTGTTGGGCCCATAAAGCATCCCAGCAGGAGCTCAGCACACCTGAAATTATCTGGAGCTTCTGCAGAGGGCAGGGCAGGGAGATCACACACTCCTTGGCAGGGCCATCACGCTGCTAACACAAAAGTAGTTTTCTGGAGGAGAGTGGTGCGCCCCTGGCTTGGATTAAGGGCTGACAAGGGTTAACCGTGTTTGCTGCTCTCTCCATCTCACCCCCTCCTCCTCACTGTGCATTTCAGTCACAGAGTGCTCCCTGGCCAGGCAGTGCTGGGATTAGGCTGCAGGAGCAGCCTGGCTGACACTCGGTGCAGGAGCAGCGTCCTGGGCTGCAGGCAGCGCACCCCAACTGCTGCACAGCCCCAGCAACTGAGGGAACAGCAATCTGCACTTGGGAGACTGCACAACTGGGCAAGCTTAAAACAACCTTTGAAAACACCCAGCTGAAGAAAGCACCAAAATCCTGTTGTGGCTTTGGGTTTTTTACTTTTCTTGAAAGACCGCAAGCACTTCAGTTGCTATGTCTGTTCAGGAGCCATATGGAAAAATCAGTTCTCTCCTGTTAAACTGGCTGCACTGTTTTGATTTTCATCTGCCTACAGAGATCTGAAAAGTCTATGTTCTTTTATGCTTTTTTGGCAAAGAAAGTGAGTGGTCTGAGAATCATCTAGCCAGGAACAAAATAGGTAAGTTCAGGTTTTTTTGTGTAACATATATCCAATAGTCTGAGAATAATACTGTTTGTGTAATTAAGTGAAAATAGCCTTTGGGATGCTGCTCTCTTTGGGATAAGCTGATTATAGGCTTGTTGATTGCTTGGTTTGTTTGTTTTCCTGGACAAGAAAAGCTGAGCTGCTGTGGTATCAGTGTGGTTTGCAAGATCCTGTCATTTAAACAGCAGAAAGACTTTTTTTTAAATCCTCTCCAAAGCACAGAGCAACTCAGATTCCACTGTCAAAGGTAAAGCAAAATATTTGGGGTTCTATTATAAATCTGTAAGCTATAATTAGACTAGAGGAATAACTAAGTGGCAAAGTGACTCAGAGTCATAAGGAAAAGCTCTGTTATAAGAGCATTAAAATGGAATTGATATGGAAATCTTAACTATTCTTTCAACTTGTTCAAATGACTGTTTAAGCCTGCATTCAACCAAGTGCTAGAATATTACAAACAGGCAGAGAATAAACCAACTTTTTCTGGATGTTGAGAGGGACATTCAGATGACCTGGTAACCATAATTTCCAGAATCATCTCACTGATACTAAGGATGTGCTTGACTATGGGAATCCCAGATTTTGTACATAAAAACCTACAGATGTATTCAGTGCTGTACTTAAATGTATGTTTGAAATGGATTTAAAAAGGAAGGGGTCTTTATAAAAAGATACTTTAACTGCAATGGGCAGCAGGTGTGCTGAACTGGAGATTTGACTGCCTAAAATCTTCCACACTTTTACAGGCACTATGGGGAAAAAGCTGATCTTAGAGAGAAATAAAAATTACAAAGAACTGAGCCTTTGTCTGTATGTTTTTCCCCTCACGAACCAATAATCAGATTTAAGCAGGATCTTTACTCCTTGCTTCTTGTAAGATGCAATAGGCTACTTTTTCCTCAAAAAAGGGATCTTGCACACAGAGCTCCCTCTGCTTTCCAAATCCCTGAGCTACAGCTGGCACCTGTACTAAAGGTCTCTGCCCCTTCCACTTTCACACTTTCTGAAACTGAACGTGGCAGACAAGGAAGCTGTAAGTTATAATCAATGACTGCACATTGTCAAAGTTTCCTGTCCTGACTGGAGCCTCCTCCTCTGTGTAGCTCTGAGCAATGCACACAGCAGTTTAACTAATGTCAGTATTTGCTGGGGACTGGTTTTGTACTTTTCTTTCATAGATTCCAAGCTGATAAGGCCTGTTGAAAAAAGGGACATAAGTGATTTTTTAAAAATCTCTTGCCAGAGTGAATACAAGACAGTTGTTACAGTTCCAGTGAGTAGCAAATGCTGAGACAGGCTGGAAGTGATGCAGGTATGAGAATGATAAGCAACACAAAAATCTAAGATCAAGATTACTGCCCTAAAGTGATAAAGCCTTCTTCCAAATGAGATCCACAGAGCTTAAAATCCAAGTACCAGTTCAGGGATTCTCATCCATGATTCTCCACCTTTGACCAAACAGTATCTTACACAGCTCTGGATAAGTTACAATGATCCTCTTATCTACACAAACCTACTGCCCCAGTGGACAAAATAAAAATTCAGTGATCTCTGATAGAAGAGCAGAAGCAGGGTTTGGGACATAAGGACCTCCTGAGGGTTTAAAGGGACATTTCCATTACAAATAGCTCAGCTTTGAAATTTAGTTAGTGAACATCACAAACTAGAAAAATCTTTTAAATGTGGTCTTCCACTTATTCTGACAGCAGTAAAAATATTTTTGACTAATCATATTGCACTTGTGCTGCATTGACTATCTTTTTTCCTCTAATCAAAGATGTCATGGCAGTTTCTGAAATTTAATCTTTGCAGAGACATCCTCTGAGGAATATTTCTATGAACTTTAAAAAAACTCAGCAAAAGGGAGACTTGCAGTATTCAAATGCCTGGCTTGCTGGGATTATAACAAATACCAGGAAAGGCACAGACAGAGAGGGTCACATTACCTTCTTTCCTATGACAGCCATTTCTGTTTACATTTTTCACCTCACTTTGCAGTATTGAAGATGTCCTGGTTCTGGCTTTATCTTCCTCTCCATCTTCTCTTGGCAACTTGTTTGTGCCACTCTATAAAGGCACCCACCAGCAGCTCCCAAGAGAGCTTCAAGAGCAATCTCTTCAATTTCTACCACTCCCTGATACTTGCAGATGGTAAGGAAACTACAATTCACCTGCTGAAGGATATACCCAAAAGGTAAGAACAAATCAGCCACTCGAATTCTCTGACACCTCCTCGTGTCACTGGGAATTGGACACTATCCCTGTGTACCTGCAGGCCTCTATCAGTGCACACTGAAATGCCAGAAAAATGCCTCACTCCTCAAGTGTTCTTACACTGCCCAGAATCTGGAATGAACCTCTGAGATGAAATTTCGATTCCTGCACACATTTCAGCTGCCTGCTGCCGTGTTGTCAGAGCAGCAGCAGAACTGCTACAGGATGGGCGGGCTCCAGCAGCAAACAGCTGTGTCACAAACAGCCCAGCTTCAGGTCTGCAGAGACAGCAGCCATCCTACATTGATGGTGAGATACAAACATTTCACCCAGCAAATTCACTACCCCAGAAAAACAGAGTATCTGCACAGACATCGTATCAGGAAATCTTCTGCCACTGTCCTGCACACTAAAAGTGTTTTTGCTGAGTGGCAGTACAACTTGATAAGTTCAAAAGTGCTTTGCATGTGAAAATTCCACATTCTTCACCTTTCCAAAATATCTGAAAAGTCTTCTGCCATACCCAGATATGTAGGTGATGTAGCTATTACAGCTGGCACTGCATCTTGGTAGCAAAGATCAATCTGCTTGTTTGGGAAGAGATGCACTTTGGACAGAGACCAGCAAATACAGATTTTGACACACACCCGAGTGGTCACGGAGCAGAGGGTGAGCCAGATTGCTCAGCCTTCATGTGCATTGCACAGAAAAACTGGAACGTGGCACGTGTTATGTAATGTGACCGTGCTCACAAGAACAGAACTAGGAGCTCTCCTAGTTAAAGAACAAGGGATATTAAAACAAAGAAAAGGGAGTTTTTCTATGCTCTTGCAGCATAACATTAAGACTGCAATTAGGAAGTAATTTAGCATGATCAGGAAGGTTCTTTTGAACCCTAGTCATCCAAACAGGAAGACAAGCAAGGACAAGTTTTGGCTGAGTAAAAGACTCAAGAATGTGGAACTGATTCCAGTGAAGCTCCACTCTGGCCTAGGAGCCATACCCTGAAAGTAAGCCACACCTCCAGACTGACAGGGTCTAACCATAGCAACTATGCCTGTCTCACTGGGGAACAGCAAAAAGAGCCTTGGATTGCCAATTGCTTTCATTGAAGTGCAGAGTGAGGCACCCAAATCCAAACATTTCTGTGGCCAAGTCCAGACATTATACAGCCTGTATAAAAACAGCAGAAATAAAACAGAGCAAGACAGGTGGTTGGGCTTTTTCAAGGCAGGAATCAAAACCTGACCAAAGAGACTGATGTCACTTTGTGGTGCTCATGCATAGCAGCCTCTGACACAAAGGCAATCAAGGCAGAACTGGCAACAGGTGGTTATGGAGAAGGCAGTCAGCTAAATCACATCCATCATCCAAAATAACCAGCTAAGGATGAAATACAATGTTCATCCAAAGCGTGGAAAAAAACTCAGAGGGAAAAATATTGCCTTAAGCAGATAAATCTTTCAGCAAATACATGTGGATTAAAAAAAAAAATACCCCACAGCCTGTTTTCTTCCCACAGCTCAAGACTGCAGACACTCATCATCCCTTTGTGTGGATGTACCTCAGAGAACAGTCATTTCTACTCAGAACTGAGTGACCCATGTCAGAGTAGCTGATTGCAAGGAGCTTTGGGCAAACCTGAATTCCCTGATGCAGTGCCTCTATTTCTACTCCCATTTACAGGTACTACTTTGTTTTGGAAGAGGGCAGGGCCCTTGCCCCTTTCTCGGTAACAGTGACACCCTGTGATGTTCCCATTGAATGGAGCATACTTGTGTACAAGTCTCCGCCAGGAAAAGCAACACCAGGTAAGGCCTTCAGTCTGCCTAAGCAGAGGCAAAGAACGCACAAGTTACTCATAGATAACTCTGTTACAGGAAATTTCCCACAAGCCTACACATCTTGTGGTTCCCTCCTTTAAATTGCCATGGACTGACCCTGTCTCCATGGGTAAAACATGGAAACCCATCAGACCTTGCCCTCAACACAAATGAATGAAGGGTTAGATATTAAAATGTCTACATCTAAGGTTCATATTTGGGAACAACAGCAGGTCTTCCAGGCTGAACAAACAGACCAACTTCATAAGCTTTTGGTACTGGGCCAAACTTCCCTCTGCTGCCTCAGTTTTGGGGTTTTTTTTTTTTTGTGGCTTAGGTGACTTGAGACAACTATTTGCTCCCCATATGAAGCAGAGAAGATTTAGCCATTTATTCTTGCCACATTTACCATGGCAATGGCTACTGTATTGCCTTCACCCTTAAAGGAAATTCCTTTCTCTTGCATGATTTTTTGAATTAATTTTTCAAAGTAAAAATCTAAAAACTGCCATTAATATAATTAATCTGTCAGGCAGATACACCTGACTGAGGAGTTCAAATTATACTCCTTTGAATTGATAAGTTTTCCCTTTTCACGAGACAATGGCCTAAAACTAATCCAAAGGGGGAAAAAAACCTATCATAGATATAATTTGCCTCCTTAAAGTACCCTAAGAGATAGCAAATAGAAGAAAATGGTAGGGGCATCAGGCATAATACATGCCAAGCTTTTGCAAGTTGTGGTTTCATAACTACAGTATTTTTGAAAACATAATTCTACAGCTGCACTGCTAAAATAAAAGCTTCTCAAATTTTAATTTAATAAATTGCCAGTAGCAACATATTTTTACTAAAACATATATTTAGTTATAATTGCTGCTTTCAAGAAGAAAATATAATGTTCCCTAACAGTAAAAACTTGTATGATGTATGATGCTTTATTTCACATCTTTTAAAACAGAAGTTACAAGTCTGCTTTTTTGCCTGCAGGTGACCATGATACACAAGAGGTGTCCAAATCTCATAAGACTTCAGGCATGGTGACCACTATCTTCAACTACAAAGGAAATTCTGTAGAGACTTACATGGGAATGTCTTCCCATTCTGCCCTTTACCTGCTCGAGTTCTTATCCACCGAGAGGGACACCCACATCACCGTGTACTTAACAACTGACACCACATCTGGGTACCTCTACCCAGAGCTTCCAGTGGATCCACGCATAGATGTGATTGGCATCGGGCACACAACGGTGACTCTGGCCTGGAAACACAGCCCTTCTGTCCTGCAGCACAGGGAAAGCATCCAGTACTGCCTCCTAGTTAATGAAAAGCACAACTACAAGAGCTTGTGTGCTGCTGAGACAGCCATCAGATCCTCTGGAATGAAGCTGCCACCCACCTTAGCTCTGTCCCTCTCTCCATACCTTCTGGAGCCACAGCAGGTGATGATATTGTCCAACAGCGAACTGAGCATCATCAACAAAGTGAGCAGTGGGGAAGTCAGGCAGGTGTGCATGGGCACCAAGAACACCTACACAGTGCCCAATCTCAGCCCCAACACTCAGTATTACTTTGATGTTTTTATTGTCAATCTCCTCACAAACGCCAGCGCTGCGTACACCGGGACATTCGCCAAGACCCTGGAAGAACCTGAGCCCAAGGTGACAGAGCTGAAAGATGGCAAAGTGATTCATGTGGTCCTGGATGGGATAAAGCAGAAATTCTACAGTCTGCAGTACCAGGCGAAGCACAAGAAAATCCACTTCACCTTTCAGTTGTGTCGGGGCCAAATACGGGTTCACATAACAAGAAATGGCAAAACAGTGGCATCAGAAAATCTCTCTGGGCTGAGGTATTTCTCCCTGAAGGGAAAGCTGCTGGACACCTATTTGGTGCAGCTGAGGTCCACAGAGGAATCTAACTCTTCTGTGAAGGTACAGGCATCCCCCCATTTCCACAAGCCCTTATTCCCACTTCTTCCAGAGAGTTTAAAAATCAAATCCTTCAGTAAACTGAGAACGTGCAGGTCTGTGACCATTGCCTGGCTGGGAACACAAGAGGAGAGCAAGTACTGTGTGTACAGAAAAAGGATTGAGGAGGATCAGATCTGGAGGGAGCTGCAGAGTGCAGACAGGTGCTCTGGGCCTGAATCTCGGCACAAATCAGAGAAAGTGCTGTGCAAGTACTTCTATGATCTAAACCTCCAGCGAGCCGTCACCACAGAGACCATCAAAGGGCTGGAGGCAGGGACACTCTACTTGTTTGATGTTTATCTCTTTGGGCCGTCTGGCATCCCTGTCAGATATCACAGCAAAGTTGTGAAGACCAGGAAAAAATGTTGAAGGCTTTGAATAAAAGTTTTGAAGTGAGTGAATGCAGTAGTATCGAAATCTACAGCAATCCAAATCAAAGCCCCTGCAGTTTGAACTATGCTGACAAACAAAAATTGAAAGCAATAATATTCTACAGCAAAACACATCTTAGATGATTACACATCTTCTCTCCTGTGTAAGGTGGGGTGCTTTTTTTCTTTCCCTGTCTCATCAAACATTAGAAACAGAGCTGTGAAACAAACTCGTACACATGAAAATAAAATAGCCCAAGAGTACCCGTGAGAAATAGACTGGTTACCCAAAATGCTTTGAAATCCAGCACAGAGGTGATGGGAAAATGCCTCACACGAAGCACACATCATTTTTCAAGTCCCAGAGAGTTTTCCACTTTCTGTAACTCATGCAGCAAATGAAGAAATGAGAGACCCCACAAATCAGACTGCTCTTGAGAAACAGATTCCTCACTGCTTGAACAAGAAGGGAAACAAAAAGAAATTGAAAAAGCAGTGGGACTGATGTATAGCTCCACACATTGAGTAAAGCAGGCTGAACTACATCTTCCCCTATTACCTGCATGCTTGCTTGGTTTCATTCCTACAGAGAAACTGTGCTTGGTTAGAAACAGACAAAATTCAGGCCCAGAACTGGCTCTGGATCTGGCTTTTCTCAGAAGTGTGCAAATGCACTACTGTGCTACTGCCCACAGAGGAAAGCAGCAATTGAGGAATCTTGCCATGAAAAGATTTATCATCTATAGCCTCTGATTCGGAGCTCATGTGTATGACTCTGCGACTCCTGACTGTAATATATTCATTCTTTGCATCCTTAAGCCAGCCTATAGCAATGAATGCATTGCTTTGAGAAAAATTAAATGTGGTTTTCCTACTAAATATCATGGAAGGAAAATATTTGTAGTAAAAATTCTGACAAACATTTTGGTTGTCTTGTTTCCTTGATTGCCTCCCATATATGACACAAGACAGTGCAGAAAAAAAAAAAAAGAAAAAATTATGTCTTCATAAACTCCCTTAAGTTAATTTCAATTATCAGTAGAAAGTATTTTGCATGTAGGCTCCTGGCAGGCCCAGAATTTACATATAAAGAGATACAATAGCTTCACTAACCCAGAGATTGCCAGAGAAATCTTGCCTGTAGTAATTATTTTTCCTCTACAATTACACTAAACACAAACATAAATGATTAAATCCATTATTGTGTATTTGAATCATTCTCTTGCAATTCAGGGTCATCAAAGTCCCAGTTTACTCTGAGCAATTATTCCACCCAAGCATGTTTGGAGGCTCTTGGTAAGGACAGAATCAGCCTCATGTGCAGGATGAGGGTTGGGATTCCTGCTCCAAAGACTCTCAGCCCTGTGCACCCTGTCCAGGGCACACTGTGCCTGTTCAGCCCCAGATGAGGGGCTCAGGCCTCCCCAGGGATCAGCTGCAGTATCTGGGCTTGGCTGGGCTTTGCATTCCTGCAGGCGCTGCTCTGGACTGAGCAGTGCCACAGCAGGAGCCACGCGCTCTGCAGCCTCCTGTCCACACTCCACAGCCTTTTGGCCAATTACAGGGGCTGGCAGCTGCTCTGCCTTCATTCCAAGGCAGGCCCATTTGCCTCCTGCCAAAAATAGTCTGAGCTCAGAGAGCAACAGAGGTCATCTCTACTTGGAAATCTCAATGTTTTCTGCCTTCCTACTCAATTTCAGGCACTTATATTGTGGATGAATTTCACTTAGATGCCCTAAAACTGACTGTAATAACAACCATAACTATAATAGAGGAACAGGAAGATCTGTCTAACTGCAGATACAATATATTTTTAATCCTCTGCCCTCAGTCTGGCAGAGCATTAACCCTTGGTTTTGCCCTCTATACAGAAATGCCACAAAAAAGTAGTTTGGAAGAAGATACATTGGCACCTTGACCAGCACCAGTGTTTCTACTAAAGTAGGTTTTTTACAATGGAATTGGCCTTGGGCTTCTCTGTAATATCCTGGTTTAAGGCTGTAGCAAGAGATGTGAGGAAGGGATAGAAGGAGAGCCTAAAAGAGGGCAGAGAGCTAAGCAGTCAAAGGTGGCATAGAAACAAAGGCTCGGTGTTGCACCAAGCTGACTGACAGTTAAGAACCTGTAAGGACGGAGTTCAGGTCTGGAGGACAGCAGCTATTTCAGAGGGACTTTGAAAAGAGCCAGGAGATTCTCCTCTTCCCAAATTCAGCAGCTCCTCTATACTCCTCCTCCCCCTGGCCATTGCCCCATGCAGGGACTGGCTGAGGCAGAGCCCAGAGAGAAGCTCTGAAGAACACAACTTACTGGTGCTGCAGCCCAGGCTGGCAGCCAAGCAGGGCAGGGACCTCTGCTGCTGCTGGGAGGGCTGATGCCAGTCCCTCGCTCACAGGAGGAGCTTTCTCCCACACATACCAGGCCCTCCATCAGCCAAGGCCCCTGCGCTCAGCAGAGAGCTCGGCTGTAGGGAGGAACATGCTGTTCTGTCAAAACCCATCACCCCTGATACAAGCAGAGCAGGTACCTGCCCTCCAGGGAGCAGCCCACCTTGCTCATGTGGGCAGCCAGCCATGCTCTGTAATAGAGCCCAGGAGCAGCAGGGAATATTCCTCTCCACTGATCTTTCCACTGTGATTGCTCCTGTGTGCACCAGGCTGCAAACCTGTATTCAAGTCATTCATGCCCAGACCCTGCTCCTGAGGTGGCCTCTGGGTGCACTGGTTTGAGCTGGGGCTCAGTGCTGTCCTGAAAGCTTCAAAGGCTCACCCACAACAAAACCAAAGGTGCTGCATTACACCCATTACATCCTGCTCTTCCCATCCCTACACAGGCAGCTGCTTTTGTGCACAGCTCCCCATCTTCAGCACCCACAAGTCCTTTTCTTTCAAAGCTCTTTGCCATCTTTCCTTTTCCCCTCCTTGCCATTTGACTGGTCCTGGCCTACTAGGCCATGTCTGACCAAAAGCATTTCCCAAGCCACCTCCTTTCTTGTCTTGATGCTTTCTGCAGTCCTTCCTGCTCAATTTTTTAGAGAGGCTCCATGCCTTCAGTTCAGCCTGTCCTGAGCTGTCACCAGCTCTCCTCATGTGCTTCCCATCCCTGCTCAATTTGAGTCCCAGTAGAAGCACAGACACATCTTTCCATGGAGAACATTTTAGAGCAATGTCTTGGTTTTGTGGATCATGTAGTCATCAGCATTATTATGAGGCTGAAGTATTTTCCCTGGTGTTCAGTAGAGGGTCCCAGGTTTTTTGTGTACTTCTAGCTAATGTATGTCAAGTCCTGTCACAGCTGAGATTAAAGGCCTTGCTTCTTCTCCCAGCCTTTTTACAGAATTGCTCCCACTGCTATGGCACCCCCTGCACATGGGAAGTCAGGGTACCAAAAGCAGAGCAGGCAAATAAGAGAAAACAGGTTTAACTCCACATCCACTTTCCCAGTGGGCTCAGCCGCACAAATGAAAACTTGAATTGGCAAAATGAAGTGCTGGTATGTGAAACAGTGAAATAATAGAGTATGGGTCTAAGTTTACCATTGTGTCTTGCCCTCAGCATCACCTTTCAGTGCTTCATACAACTGCTACTGATAGGAACTTTGAAATGTGACCCAAGTCAGTAACAATTGCTTGTTTAATTGAAACATTTTGAAAGATATTGCTGTCTAAAACCAATTTAGAGGTTTCAGACACGGGTTCATGGACTAATGGCATTTATGAGTTAATATTTAACTGACAGCAAAAATCATCTATATTTTTCATTCCTATCTTCTTTCCTGTATGCAACAGCCCATTTATTCATTCCCTGTTACTTTGAGTTTTCTAATAAATTTAAATACCCTTCCAAGTGGACCTGGTAGTTTAATAAATCGTTCCCTATCTGCCCACATTCAGGGATGCATTCACAGCTTTAAAAGAAAGGGGGGAAAGAAAAAAAGCTTATTTTCAACTTTGTATCCTGCAATTTCTTTTTCTGGCTGATGCTTTCCCACTTGAAAGACTCCCTTCTAGATTAAACAACATGTTAAAATATTCTTCCTACTTTGGCCTGTGGTGCCAAGGCAAAACCCTGCTCGTTATTTGCTTTGAAAGACACACAGAGCTCAAGTGTTGGTTTACATGCGTACACACCATCCTCATTTTGGGCTTCCTTACTATTCCCTGTTGGGTTTTGTGGGTTAAGAATTTATGAGCCATGGACACTGCAGTTAAACATCCTGGCCACATGCAGCTTTGCACAAGGCATAAAATCTAATATTGAAAATCAAATAGTATTAGCACTGACAGCAAGTACAGACCAGTGACCCCAAAATGCCAAAGGCTTTCAGGTGCTGTTAGAGCAGCTGAGGCTCTCTGGCATTTAGAGAAAAATGGATGACTTGGCAGCTGATTAGTCATTCGGCAAAACAACCAGCCCAGGCAAAACAAAATAGATGGTGGCTTTGGGGGCAGAAGGTGAACAAACGGTGTGTGGCTGCTCATCAGTGTTCCCTCTTCTGCAATGCAGCACTGAGAAACCAACGGTGTAACAAAGCAGGCAGGTCAGTGTGCTCCTCTTGCACAAAAACAGGGACCTCATGGACAAGCCTGCCAAGGAATGTTAAACAGCAGCATTGTAAAAAAGTAGACCAACGTACTAGAAGAGGCAAACAAGGAGCGCGTCTCGCTGCTGCAATGCATTTGTCTGCCCAGAAAGGCGATGCAAGTCAAGGATGAGCCTGGAGCATCCTGGCTGCCAGGCACCACCGGCGGGAGCTGCTGCGGCTCTGGCAGCCCCGCTGCCAGGAGAGCCCCGGGCAGCACAGGGAGCGCCGTGCTGCCACCAGAGCTGCCAGCACCACAGGGCACTCCCCGGCTGGAGAAGGAGCACGGAGTGTGCTCCATAAGGCTCAGCAGCAGCAGATACTTCAGCAAATTTAACAAGTCAAGCATCTTTCTGGTAAGATCGTTAGGAGGAACAGATAGAAGAAAAAAATCCAAAGAGCTCACATTTTATTTTCTTTTAGTCTTTTACGTCTTCCAAGCTTGATGGTTTTTTGTTAAAATAAAGTGTGTAAAACCTAACAGACAAGGAATAGTAAGAGACAGACATTTACTAAAAGGACCTAAACACCAGTGCTCCCACTGCCTCTGAGATGTCAAATCAATCACTGATGGGCTAAAGCTCATATAAAACAAATATTGTGGTACTGAGGACAGTCACAGATTTCATCATGTTCAGGTGGGGGGTCTTATTTCAGGCACAATCTGCTCAGCAAGTTCCTGTCCAAGGCACCCCATCTCTTCTCCTGTAGTGCCCTTGTACTGAGGGACATTCTCTGGAATATTATTCCCTGACTCACCAACACTTAGAGAATCAACCTCCCACTGGAGCTGGATGCCCCATCTATAGTCTGGGACACAGGAAACAGACACCAGTTTGTCAGGGCCCTTTTTTGGGAGAATGTGGTCACTGACCTTGTAGCCTTTAAGAGACTAAGGATTTGCTTACAGGGGCCAGGAGCTATTCCCAAAAAACTGCAGCCCCTGACCTATACTGCTTTTTCATTTTCATTGAGGAAAGCTCTCTTTTTGCAGACGTTGGTATCAGTGACAAGAGGGGCATTGAGAAGGTGGTCCAGAAGCTCAGGTTCAAAAAGATTGTTTCAGACTCCCATTGTAATTGGCTCTGAAAGCAGAACTCAGTAGGAAGGAAGACCTCCAGGAGCCAGGGTGAAAGCAGAAGAAAACCATGAAGAATCTGAAAGTAGTGAGGTAAAATTCAAATTTGTTAGAAGCTGCTAAGGAAATGAAGGGCCAAACCTGGATCCACATTTTGCATCCAGCTCACATTTTTATAAGTTGCCTACTAGGGACAGGAAGCCTATTTGCCTGGACAGATTTGTCCAGAATGACATTCATTTTCAGAAGGGCTCCCTGCAGGAGCCTTGATAAGGGCTGCCAGTTGGATACATCAGTCCTGGTCCTCCCTGCAGCATTTTCCAGGCACCAGCACCATGGTGGTAACTGATACCAGCAATTTTTTCATTCTCTTCCAGCAGCAAGAAGATTATATTTGATTGAGCTTCACTACTGATTAATTTCTGTCTCCAGGGTTCTCTGCCAGCATATAAACCCACTAAGCCCCTAGTATTCCTGTGACTCATAGGAAAGCCCAACCTGCAGTATATTTTCTGCCCCGACACCGTGATCCTAAGGAAATAATCTAAGTCTCCTTTAGAGGCCTCTGAAAATAACCACACACAGACCACTATCAAGGTAATGTGCTGTTAGACCTGGATCTCACATCTGACATATCTGCTACATGAAGAACACCACAAAACCCAAACAGGGCCTCAAAGCAAACAGCCAAAATCTAGCTGCCCTACTTTTCATTTTCCTCTGGGACATGTCGTTCAAAGTCAGCCCAGCAACACCCAAAGTGGCACTAGCCAGCACAGCTGAGGTGGTACTAGTGTTAAGAAAAAAATCAGTTTTAAAGATAAGAAATACCGGTGCTGGGTCCCACACTTTTTGTGGAGGCAGGCGATGGTTTTAAAGAGAGTAAATGCAGCTCCACTCTGAGCTTCGGGCATGATCTGTCTCACTCAAGGCTGCAAACACAATCAGACAGAGCAGAACTGTTGCTATTGACTGCAGTGCATTTCATCTCCTGAGACTTCACTCACTGAACTCCCATAATTAAAGCGTTAATTCCTGCTTTCCTTTCTCCATTCCTGACACACAGAAAGTGATTCTAAGCATGACCTACTTGGCTTAACAGTACCTCAGTGTCATGACTTGGGGCCAGGTTTATGACTTTTAAGCATTTGGAGTTGATAGTTACCCATGACTGGGGCTTCTGAGCTGCAGATCATGAGGGATCATGAAAGCAAGAACAGTTTGCTTACAATGACAAACAGGAAGGATTTGGATGTTTTCTGTACATGGTAGAAAGCTTTAACTAGAATTCGTTGGCCTTTTTTCCGCCAAAAGAATCCCAGCCAAAGAGCACTACAGTCAGTGACAAGTGCCTTTGAGGACAAGAGCCATCCACCCACAGAAAAGGATTCTTTTCTTTATCTACAGCTCAAGGAAGTAAACACAATTTTATTATTGGGTTGGCCTAAAAAATAAAAAGAAAGTACTTCTATTCAGGCAGTTAGTTTCATATACAGGCCAAACCCTCTGGTTTTGTAACATGGTGAAGCCCTCAAAGCCAGATTTTCAAAAACAGAGTGCCAGTTTCTCAGCTCAGACTGAGAACCCACAAATTGGCCAGACCATCAGCAGTGCTTTGCACATTATTATCTCCTATTGGGACAAAAATCTTTTCAAATCTGCCTGTAACTCAATGAAACCACAACAGTTACATCTGCAAACAATTTGGCCCACAATATTTTCCTCCCTAGTCATGCTTATGCAAAGGGAAAAAATGCCACTTTTATAGTGACTATTTTATCCACCTTATTCACATGTACTAATGCCCAATAGCAATAGCATTCTTTTCTAGAATAACCAGGGGAAAGCAGAAAGGTGTTTTATTTTATTCCTCCCAAAAGGGAATTTCTACAAAGAAGCAGTCAATTCTAACTCCAAAAAACAACTATTCTATAGCTAAGCAGCAGAACAACTCACTTGGAAATGAAACTTCTCCAAAAGCAATATCACAACTCCTCCTTATCAAATGGTTTTCATTTGCAAGGTTGGTTGTTCTTCCAGAAAGCACTCCACAATGGAATTGAAAGGTGATTCAGAACTGTAAGTCTGGTGTTAGAAAGGACATTAGAGTAGAAATCTGCAGCTCACATTGTGTTGGGCACAGACAGTTCTGACTAGAATAACTGACAATTACGTTATTCAATAGCCTTTTGAGTCTCAGAAATTGGCAGCCAACCTAATATTTCAGCTATTTGGATAAAACTGTTCCTTGTCTCTAGGGTATTGCTGTTTATTTGCCTCAACTCTATTAATTCCATCTAAACCAGGTATTCAGAAAATGTGTGATAGCAGAATTGATCAGTCAAAACATACCAAACATTCTTTTCCAGAGGATTGTGAAATGCCTCATTTAAGTAGTTCTTTTGCAACATCCTTGGGCTACACTGTCCCTCCCACCAGCTTCTTATAATAATCATAGAATTACATCTATTATTGCCTCACTGCATTTTCTTTCCCTACTGACTTGAGATAAATTATCACAGAGTATTCAGAGTTGGAAAAGACCCACAAGGATCATCAAGTCCAGCCCTTAAGTGAATGGCCCACGGAGTTTGAACATACAACCTTGGCATCATTAGCACCAGGCTCAAACCAACCAAGCTACATATTCATGTGCATTTTTACTTTATTTAGAACAGAAGGTTACTTTTTCTTCCCTAACAGGACAGTTCCCCACCCACTCCAAGAAAAGAACAAACTGTCATAGCAAGGCCCCAGTGACATCCAAAGGTAAAGCTGTAAGCGTGCTCACTTCCCACTGCTACAGCATATTTAAA
Organism: Anomalospiza imberbis; assembly: GCF_031753505.1. Lineage (NCBI taxonomy): Eukaryota > Metazoa > Chordata > Aves > Passeriformes > Viduidae > Anomalospiza > Anomalospiza imberbis. The sequence goes on along the minus strand of NC_089688.1, from coordinate 7,268,738 downwards.
GGTAGGCAAATGGAAGTAAACAGATAATGGAAAGACCAAATTTTTAAAGGGAAACTAGAAAGCTACCTACAGCCTGCATACAGAAGGAGCCAGATCCATGTGCCTGAGAGGTTACTTTGGGCAGGTAAAGAGACTGGCCTTCACCCTGGCTGCCCTGTGGGGTGTGCTCACTCCAGCCATCCACAGCACTCAGGGGCTACGGAAAGGGTCAAAGTGAGGGGCACTGTTCACTTCTATCCTTACTGCATTTCCCACAGTCAGAGAGGCATCTCTCCATTTCCTGGAAATTGCAGCATTGTGGCAAGAATACAGGAAAAAAAATAAACACAAAGCTATATCACAAATCTAAATGTTGGATTCCCAGTAGAATAAGGGTGAACAGCGTTTGGCTTTCAGGAAATTATGGGTTACTGTCAGAACACAGCTTTGATTTAAGTTCTAGTTGGTTTGGTTCAGGCTTGTGTCCAAACCTTTTAAAAAACAGTTCAGTTAGAACAGTTAAAGGAAGTACTATAGGGTTTACTGTACTTTTCCCTTTAGCAGTGAAATGTTTTGGCTGGAAGCAATTAGGATCAGAAGCCCTTTTTTATTAAATGCATATTCAGGCCACAACACTGATCCCAATGGGCCTAAGTGCAGCAATAAAAGTGGTGGGCGCCTATTGTTTATTCTCACTCCAGAGTAACTGGACAATTTTACCATTAGGTGGCACCAGAGAATATTTGAACATTTCCAGGAAGGGCCATTGGAACTGGGATAGTCTTAATTAAATATAGTCCTCTTTCCTATGCATATGAGCTCTTTAATTACTTACTATAAGTGATACACAGTTCATCAGAATGCAAGTTGCAGCTACAGCCATGATTTATTAGCAAGTGGTTTTTAATCACACATGAGAAGTATTTAACATGAAATTGCCATACAGTTGGATTTAACTGAGATGAACAGCTTTGTAGGGTTTTATTTGTCTTACTAAAAAGAAAAATATATTTCTGCCCAGACAATTCCAAATGTCGGCTGTTAAAAAAGACCCTTTCAAGAGTCCCTGTGCCTATCTGGTACAATTCCAGCAAGGTCTATGAATAATTTACTAGCTAATGAGCTCTTTTCTGTTTATGAAATAATACTCTTAAGAATAATAAGGCAGGACATAAGCAGTAGCCATATGTTTCTTCTCAAGTTCTAGCCAGACAAATGACCTGAAAATTGCTGTTGCAAGAACTTCTAAAGCATATGGCTAAGTACAGGGAATTTGTTAACTTCTTGTGTCAGATCCAAGAGTTTCTAATTATCAACAAAAGATGGCATACCAACCCAATTACTCCTGATATATTCCAGTCAAAGACAGATTCCAAGTAACCATAGCTGTGTGGGTGTATGTGGTTTGAAATAACAGGAATCACTGCAAATTTAGTGTAAATAAAAAAAGTAGACCCACAGATCACATCCAGACAAATGTGTCCCAGTGTGCTGAATGTACTTTCAACAGGAAGCAGGAATTTTTAGGCATTCTACCAACGCTGATTTTGAGCCACCATAAACTATTAGAGGTACATTTACTTTCCAGCACTACAGAAAACTCCAGCAACAGCTTATTGCATTTGTCAGAGAGGAAAAGAAATGTATCTTTCTTACAAAACAAAAATTTACCAAATAGTTTACAATTTTTTTAAAAATTATTAATTGCAGATTGCTTTTTAAGACAACATCCTCATCCAGCTGGATAAACACCAGGACACTGCTACATTATGCATACTGCTGATACATCTGACTAAGCAACTGAGTCCAGTGCCATGCTCTTACTCACAGGAATCCTTAGCCCCAAAACCCTGGACACAATGAAAACCCTGTTTTCATGCCATGCCTGACTCATAGACTCTCCAGCCATTCTACTTGACAGCAAGATGGAAAAGCAATGATATATTCACAACAATGGACCAGAACTCATAAAACCTCTAACAGAAAAGCATGAGGAACCCATTTACACACTAAACAATATTTCATATTTATACTAAAATTTATTACATCATCTTAAGAGCCATATGAACTGCCAGGGATTATTCCCACTGTACTGGGTCAGTGTGTCAATCCAGGTCAACAACAGCATATTCTTCACTAAGTTAAGAATGTTTCTGGGTTAATTTTTGTTTTAATCACACATCTTGCAAGGAAGGTAAAGGTCCACAGGTCATTTCATGCTGTGTTTATGTTTGAATTCAGCATGCTGAAAGTCACTGCTTAGGTCCTTTTTTATTTAGCTTCCAGTGACCGACTGTTCGAGGTTTATGACGTGGGTGGTAATAAACATACAAAATGCCAAGTATCCATAGACAAGCCAATGACTGGGATGCTTTCCTCTCCACAGCCCTGCAGGCACTTCTCAGACCTGGGTCCCCTTGGGTTGAGTTGCTCAATCCAGAGCAGATTCCATTCTCTACACTACAGAGCTCTGGCTTGCTCTAGGGGGAGTAAGGCCTGAGTAGAGGCTGCTGGAGAATCCGCAACAGGGTGAGAAAAAAAACCTGAAAGAAATCCTGTCACTGGTGAAAGGTGAGTAAAAACCCTACAAAGCCCCAGAACCACCTCCTCTTCCTCAGGATTTCCAGCCAGAGAAGTTGATCGTGAGAGAGACTGGTCCATTCCAACAAAAGTAAGCAAAATCTATGGAAAATGATCCCCAAATACTTAGAACAGACTAAACATTAAAGTAACTCCGTGGGCAAAAGATGTGTAAGAGTCTAGAAATGCAATCTTTTCCTAATGGCTCATGTTTCACTTGCATGAAACTGAAAAAATCACCAATTTAGCTAATCCTTCCTTTATTATACTGCTTTTAAGAGTAGTACCTGAGCTATAAGTGTAAAAATAGGCATTTTTTTAAAAAGCACAATCCTGATCCAGTTAATGGACTGTAAGAAAGAAAATAAGAAAAATCACATTTTGGACCTGCCTAAATTTCTATAACTACAGTAGAATGATCCCCAAAAAATCCAAAAAGTAATTCTGAAGTTTGCTCTGCTATCTGAGTGTACATGACTGATGTATATCTCTCAAATACAAGATTCAAACTAAACTGTTGTTCCTTATCATGGCAAATAATACCTGGCAGTGTTCACAGGCATTTCCAATATTAACCCACCTGTAAACCAAAGAAAACATTTTCTCATAGCTCAGGAATCACGGTGCCACAGCAGCTCATTTCTAAGACCCAGGAATGCTGCCTGTGAAATTTCACCTGGTGTGAACATATGGAAGCTTTTCAATGATTAGCTATTGTTTTATCAGCTCCATGACAGAAAAAGATGAGTTTTCACCAAAATGGTAATAACATCTAACTGGCAATGCTGCCTCAAAACCAGAATAAATATAGAAAAAATACTAACAGATACTAATTATTATAGAAATATAAAAATACTAATAACTACAGAAAAATACTAATAAATAGTATTAGTAGCCAACAGGTTTTCCTAACTGTCCTTAGACAACTTTTGCCTATTAAAGTGTGGGAAATTATTCAAATGCCTGTGCCCCCAATTAAAACACCTACTTTTAAGCAGGCAACAAGCCACCTTCCAAAGCCCTATTCCTCCCTGCATGTTATGTCCCACTTGTCATGCTTTGTCTCTTTTAGGCTTGTGTATAACAGTCAAATACAAGTTTTTATCTCCTTCTCATGCCATACTGTTGGGGACCATGCTTTCCTCCTGAAGTGCACTGTTGCACATGCCACAGCTGGAAGTAGCACTCCCTTCCAGCAAGAATTAAGCAGACACATGAATTCAGTCGATTTAGCCTATTGATTTTGGTGATTTTGTTTGCACACAGGAAGCCAGGCTTAAGCACCACAGTGAGCAAAGCCTTTATCATCCCACACACTGTCCACAATCATCCAGCTATCTTAATGTCAAGGTATGCATACACAACCAGTCAGCCTGAGCTACTTCACAACAGTTGTGTTCATGGTTTTGTGGTATTAGCCAAACATTGATGCTGTGGCATCCCTGGGTATCTGAACCCTGCTCTCCCTCAACTCCTGAGGGACAGGACATTGCAGGGGCATCTCTCGACCACTACACTCTACAAGGAGGTTCAGGAATTCTGTTCTCTACATCAGTGTTCAGCATCACTGCAATAGTTGTTCATCCACTGGGGGAGGATTGTCTGGTGTACAGTATTTTTTGATTTTTTCAATACAAAATGATCAAGTATCTTTCATCTTCCCTCACCTTAAGTCCTATATGCCCTTTGCCACTCCAGCACTATGCAGTTTGTTACAGAAAATGGGTTCAGGAAAGATACAGATTAGTTAAGGGAGCATCATTTGGAGCACAGCACCTGTACAGAATCCCTGGACTGCAATATTCTCAGTTACACCTCATAACTGAGAGCCCTTATCTCCCTGCTCTTATATCACTCTGCTCTTCCCCAACTCCAGCAGCTCCTTCTCAGGCACAATGGCTGTGTGGAAGAGCACTGCTCTTGTCAGTTGAAATCCCTGCTGCACTTGTTTGGATTGATTTAGCTCAATGCTTGCAGCCAGTGCTTTTGTACTGGATTCAAAAGATTTTAAATATCCCAAAAGAGTCAGATAAGACACATTCAGCCCATTTCAGCATAAAATGCAAAACATTCTTAGAGCAAAATGTGCAAAACTCCCACAACTATTTAAGTTAATAATTAAAAGGCCTTCCCCTAGGGTTAACCAAGTCAAGTTAGTTATTCATCTCATTTAAAGTGCATGTACTAGGACCAAAAAGGAAGACTGTTGGATGATTTTGCATTTCATCCATGCAGAGCTGTGCATTATCACCACATACAGAAGTGCAACATGCTTCCAGAAAAGCACAATATTGCTCCATACTTTGGCATTTGTGACAGCAAGCCACATACCTTGAAGCCATCCAAGCCTCTCAGACTGCTATAGAAGACATACCTGCATAGCTGAAACTGCTCTGGTGACTGCCCCAGCTTGAACAGCACGGCCTTCACACAGAATGTAGGCAAGCTGTACATGTAACAATGCATTTACAATGCTACTTGCACTTCACACCTGCTGTATAGACACCCTTATACCTTGCCCCTACAGGGACCTGTGACTGGTAGTCCCAGCCAGCCACTTCTCCAAACAATGTTTCTAAAAAGCAAATTTACTTTAAACCCAGTGCTGGTCCCAGCTTTGCAGAAAGACTAAACCATAGGAAAAGGTAACACTCTCCCTGTATAAGTGCTACAGTACATGACCACACTTAAGGCAATCATGTGCTGAATAAAATCTATTTAGGACTGTGTGCTGTCCTGTGCCCACTACCTCCATCCTGTCATCCTTGTTAGAAAAAGAAAGGCTCTCAGTCAGGCAGCCCTGCTATCTTGGCACACCAGAGAGTCTGAAAGCAACAACAATTATTCCAGAAAAACATCATTAAAGAAGTGCTTAACTTTAGAAATAAATACTACATTACAGCATAAATATTTCAGATTATTCTTAAATGTCATAGAATCTTCTGGAATCTCAGGCTTTTCTTTATTCTTTGTCGCCTATTCATGCATAAGATGGAGACCATTCCTACATTATTAATCTTGCTAATAAATGCATTTAGAGGCACCCTTTTTTTAAGAGCAGTATAAACATTTGCCCCCCCCCCCAAAAAAAAAAAAAACAAAACAAAGCACAGGATTTTTTTTTTTTTTTTTTTTTTGACAGCAACTCTTTAAAAATCAGCATACTAACATTTTGAGACTCAGGTATTTATTAGGCAAACTGAAGCACATGCTTGATGGCATTATCAAAGAGCATTCATTTCACTGAGATCTCTGGATCAAATCTTTATCTTATTCACATCCAAAGCCCTTTATGCCAACGTGTCTATGTGAAAACATCCAAGAGCAAAATGTATTCCTACATGTCCACTGGAGTTCTTGGACATTTTACAGTCACTGACCTGACAAAACATTATTACAGACTTGTTTCAGGAATGTTATTCAGTCCTTTCAGTGCTTCCTGTCTCTGCCTCTGTGGGCTAGTAAACTTGACTTGAGCAGTTTGGTTACATTAACCTAGCTTTCCTTGCCATTACTATGATATTTTTCTTTCTTGTGAGTACTGTGAGTCATTTCCTTAAACCTTTGCTGGTTTGGCTGCAGTCTTCAGGATAGTAGGAACTGCCAATGCTCCTCTCCTACTCCTGGTTTTAATAGAGCTGTGTGCAAGAACCATTGCTCTAGTAGAGTAGAGTTATCTGTTTAGCTGAAACGATTACATTTTTGCCTAATGCAAACCATTGACGTTCAGTTGGCATCAGAACGTCTTCAAAGCCATATAAGGCTCCAGGTGTTGAGGGTCTGAGCCCAATGTTTTGTGTCTATTCTGATAAAACCCCTGCAGATGAGCAGCAAGCCTTAAGAAACATGACCATGTCACTGTATCCTATCATGCCTTTATTTAAAAACAGAACAAATAGAAAGAAGTCTTTACACCTAATTATATAAAATCTACCAATGCAATCTAATGGCTCAAAACTCCTCTGTGTATTCCTAGGCCTTGGGCAGAGGAAAACACACACAGAAAAAGAACAAGAAAATCAATACATGAAAGACCCATCCAGGGAGTCCCTGTGGTAATAACGAGAGGCAGGACAGGGAACCACCTACCTGCAACCCAGAACCAACATCCAGCCGAGACAGAACAAGAGAGTAAGAGCCAGGGAAGCTCAAACCAGAAACAAGAGCTCTGGGCCAAGCTTAAATGGGGCTCCTGTGCCCATGGGCAGAGGGTGTGGGTGGGGCCCCAGCACAAGTGGGGCTGATTAGGGCAATTAAAGCCTGTTAGAGCCCTGGCACTGGGGAGAGGGGCTTCCAAGGGTTCAAGGATGAGTAGTCGTGAACTAAAAACAACCATGTTCTAGGTGCTAAATAAATCCAGGTGCTTTTCACAGACTAGTGACTCACCAAGTGCAAACAATTTTATAATAATGAAGCCACATATTAAACTTGTATGAAAGAAACAAAACAAGATTAGAGGCAATCCCATTTTTTGTTTAGTTTCTGATAGATACCCCAAAGCCAATCTCAGCAGCTATTAGCCTTTACTACTGAAGGGGAAGTACATTAATTACTTCAGCCATTATATACAATGAAAGCCTTGAGTGACTGAAGGAATGTCTGCAGTGTAAAGGAGATTTTTTTTCTTAGTTGAGGGACTACTATAATAATTAAATAAATCTTGTCTGTTGAGACAAAAAGAAGAATAGATTTTTTGAAATGCATCATTGTTAAATGCAGCATTTTAGCTATGCAGGATGCCAAGAAGGATGTACACTACATCATACCCCAGTAATAGGAAAGAAAAATAACCAGAATATTCCTAATAAAGAAGGTTGATCCATTTGGAATCCATTTGGAATCCAAAAAACCACTTTTACCTATCTGTAATTTTATTTCCATTAGTTTTGGAAGAAATTGATTCAGTATATATTTATTTTAAATCAAAGTATTAACTCCAAATGTAAACTTATATCAGAATTCAGTTCAGATACCCTCTTCTTCAATAAAACCACTTTTTCCTGTTTGACGCTTTATGTGAGCGGAATAGAAAGAATGTAAAATACCTAAAAATCACCTGTGAAGATTACAGTGTAAAGAAGCAAGTTTCAAAACAGGAATATTTTTTCTTAATTCAGGAGAGATTTTTTTCCCGTGGCTTCTAAAGAAGAGAGAGAACCTTTTTTGTTCTTAATTAAGGAAAGAACATGGTTATCAAGGTCAGGATTTAGATTAGAAACCAATTTTTCCTTATTTATAGATTAGTGATGCAGTTCCTTTGACAGCAAGGTAGGATGTTGACATCTGACATGACAAGGTGATTGCCAGTGCAGGATTATTGCTCTCATCCTCTTTGGTTCTTTAGAGTGCCATATTCAGTTCTAATTCCTGCTCTTATTCATTAATTAATCTCCTTACAAATTAGGCAATATCAATTTTCTTTTTCGAATTGGTAATATTTAAATCTCTCATTATAGTGTTTTCTAATTAGATTTAGAATGTGAATTATGACTTTGCTTCTGAGAGCCAAGACAGACAGGTTTTGCTCTTGCCAGAAAGTGCCCATGCCATTTCCAAGAGTAAAAATTCCTGGACTTCTGAGCCTTGTACATTTGTTTCTAATTCTCCTAACATTTCAGAAAAGACAAGGTTCCCATAATCCATCTGTTGAAAAATCTTGCAGAGATTAAGATGTTTAAAAGTGCATGTCTCTAATAAATAACAGTGTATATACAAGGTTATACAGCACATTGAATGTTACCAAATGTTAACACCTCATGTGTGATCAGTCAGACTTTTAAGCCAAGATCCAATGGTTTTCTGCAAGGTTCACCAAGGCTGTATTTATTTCCCTGCTCATTCTCACAAGCATGAATGGCTCTCTTAAAAATCCTTTGCTGATGGGTGAGGTACCAGAAAACAGAAAAAGGTCAAATATAGTGACTGTCTGTAAAAAAGGCAGGAAAGGAACCAATAAATTCTAGACTAGTCAGTTTAACTTCTTCTCCCAGAAATATTCTGGAGTAAAAAAAGTAATTGGAACAGGTGATTGGAATAGGTAACCTAAAAACAAGAGTCACACACAGCAAGTATAGCTATGACAAGAATAAATCCTACTAGACTAATGTGCTAATGTAACAAACCAGGAATGTCTGCAGCAGTGGCCATAACTCAGGACTTCAGCAGAGTTTAAATCCTATTTCCTGTAACCTTCCCATAAAATACAGCAAAAGTTGTCAATGACATAAAAATGTGTAATAAGCATCCCCATACAGGACTGTTGTGACCATTAGGATGGAAGGATGTATCAAAATAGACAGATATTCTATCCTGAGCCCACATCTGTTCTGTGTTTCATTGATGATGCTATGAGAAAACTGAAAGTATGCTCCGAGGGGTGTAAAAACTGAAGCTGCAGAAGTACAGCATTAGTGCAAATAGAAGTCAAAAAGCCAGGAACACAACCTTTAAGAAAAACCAGGATTAAATTCATCTGGGACAAGACCAGGAGACCATGCTGAGCAACAGTACGCAACACCAAAATACACCAAAGAACAATTAGCTGGACGATGGTATTTTCAGAAAAGGACCTGGGGGTTACAGTTCATCAACACAAGCCATGCAGACAAGATAAGCACTACATAAAAAAGAATATTCAGGAGTACAGGTTGTGAGGCAGCTGGTAAGATCATGCAGCTCTGTCCAGCACTGGTCAGCCTCAGGTGGGATACTCTCTCCAGTTTTGTGCTTGTATTTCAAGAAGGATGTAGCTTACTATGGAAAGAGTTTGTTGCAGACCAACAAGACATAAGATCTCTGAGAATGAGCTGAAAGACTTAGGAGTATGTAGCCTAATGAACGTAACTCTTAAAGATTAATCAATGCTTGATAAAAGTATTTATAAGCACCAAAGTCCTTTAGAAAGAAGAAATAATTAATTCAATGTGTCGATGGTGGACAGGACAAAAAGTAATAGCTTTAGGTTGCAGGAAGAATAGTCCAAGTTACTTATTAAAGGGAGAAAATACTTCTTGATGGTAAGTGAAGCAGAGGAATTTCCTGCATAGGTCATGAAGACCTCATCATTACAAATTGAAAAGGAGTGAATAAACAAATATCTATCAGAAATGAACTCAGCATAGTTAGGAGATGAACGAGATAACATTTTTGTTACCTCTTTCAATATTTTTGTTTTATGGTTCCATAATTCTTTATCACTAAAAAGATGATTCAGAATCTCTCTGCCCTTTTGGTTAGAAAAAGAATTTATCTGGGGAATTTCTAGGGGTGGAAAAGTTTTTGTAACGGCTGAGGAAGATATTTTATTTATTTGCTGGTGGGTACACAGTACTTTGGAACACAGTAGGCCACATTATATTATTCTGAGAAATTTAAGTTAATGTGACTCGTTTGGGGAATATGGCATAACATCATGAAAGACAAAATATTATAAGCTCTTATTTCTGTAAAATAGTGAATGCAATAAAGCCTTTCAAAACACTGCCAGCATTAATTTTCACCAGCAATAAACCTCTCCCAAAAAACAAACCCCAACTTTAGCACTCCTTCTAGAAAAGCATTTCTAGATACTACAGATGATGAAAGAATGTGTGTGCCACCTTCTCTTTCTCCACCCTCACTTTGCAGCTTTCCAAACTTCCCTTTTTGCGCCCACCTCAGGGAACTATAAAAAAGAACACTTTGCTTCATCATGGTGCTGTGAAGTAGAGAAATTTGAGATCAAGAACAATAAATAAATGCAAGCTCTGCAATACAGACTGTGCTGTATTAAGGATAAGTTACACTGTCTTACTCTTGGTTTATATTTCACTTCTCCCTCCTGGGCCCGTGGAGTGCAGACACACCCAGCCATCAGCTCCATGCACCGGGAGCAGCCCCAGGGCAGATCTGAGCACATCCAATGGTGCTGCCCCACTTCTCATCCCCAGGGCCAAGGGCAGAGCCACACCCTTCCCAGGAGAGATCCTGCACTGCACTCGGTCTGGAGACTTTGTGCAGTCCCAAACATGTGGGACTTTTTACAGTAGATCACCCAGCTGATGAAGTTCCTTTAAATTCCAGGATCTATTTCATCCCAATGAATGCGGACTCTGCACAGAGGCTGTGTGACAATGAAACATTCTCCTATTCAGTTATGCTTTTTCTGAGATTTGCAGTTATTGTGTGTGTGTGTGTGTGTGTGTGAGGTGAGGGAAAGAGACCAGGATGAAAAAAGAAGGCAGAGAATGTAGCAAAATAGACATGGTATACCAGAATGAGAAAGGTTCTGTTATTCTTTTCTTTGATCAAGCTATTGGCCTCAGAAAAAATGGCCAACGTAAATTATATATGCCAAAGTCAACTTCAGCTGATGTTCTTCCTCGCCATTTGATCCTGTATCTGCCAACTTCCACCCATTTCCCCAATTTTATCCACATCTTATAGTATGTAGCCATGAAAAATGTGTTTTTCTACTTAGTTCAAGTTTTCAGTGTAACAGGCATTTTATTCTTCCCCTGCAATATACTAGGAAAATAAAATGTCATTTATTCAATTGAAGTGGTAGAGTACTGAATTTAACTACCAATAATAATGCCTAATGACTGTATCCTTTAAAAAGAATTTATATGGATTTAAGTAGGAACTCAAAGAGTTTGCTTCTTATTTTTTAATCTAAACACACATTAAGAAAGGGTTCTTTTCAGTGAATAAAAACTAAACTGCGGACAAAATTATTTTTAAGAGGTCTTTGATTGTATTATTTTTATGTCTGCTGAAAAAAGATTACTTCTGGGTTCATATAACTGATGAGAAAGAAGGTTTTTGTGGCTGTATTGCAGGAATGGATAAAACACAAGGAAAGGGACCTCCTGGACTTCCTACATAGAGAATCTCTGACTGTAAATGTCACTAATTTATGAGTGGAAAATACCCAAATAATAGTTTTGCTCAGAGGAGCTAAGCACCTGTAGCTGTTATGGATTGTAACTGGTGCTATCAACACTCATCACTTGTGAATATTTGGATTGTGCAACTGACAGGTCCTGGCATCTAGAAGACACACAACTCCAGCTGGTGCTGGTCTGGGGCAAGGCAGCACACTTTGCTGAATTTCAAGTTGTTTTGATAAGGACAATGTTCACTTTCATATCTACCAGAAAAAAAAAAAAAAAAAAAGAAAAAAAGAAAAAAAAAGAAAAAAAAAAAAGAGAAAAAAATTGCTTGATACTATAAGACAATATTAAGTGAAAGGGAGATTACACTGTTTTCAAGACCTTCATTCATATTTTGTTCTAGTGTTTTTGACTTTATTTCCTGGGGCCATGGGAAGTATCAGAGGACCTTGTGAGCTGTGTGTTGTTATCTGCAAGCTGCTGGCTACCGTCCACAGAGGCTGAGAATGTCTCACTCCATGCACGTAATGCACAACTGGAATCCGGGTGTTGTAGAATTCATATTGTCACAGAACTATGTGGGAAATATGTGAAGACTCAGTAAGCCCAAAGTGGAACTTTGTAAAAATGGGTACATGTTGAGACTGGGCACAGTGGATCTACCCGGAGTACCAGCAAATTTCCTCACAAATGTTAGCATGGTCCTTCAGGCTGATGTTATCAACAAGGTGAGTTCACCGCCACATCAGCTGTAATTTTTGTATTGCCATCCAGAGTGCATCCAGTAACCTGGTTTGGCCACCATAAATAAATGCACTGATGCTCTAGCTCTGGAGGAGACAGGCATCTGCAGCACTGCAGTGTAGGGTACCTTGGGATTCCAGACCCAGTGCTGCTGGATCATCTTCTATCTAGCAGACTGGAAAACAGCAGAAAATAGAGATCAACTGAAGCAGAAAGCTTTTGTTGGAGTGTGTGGTATGTAACTTTTTGTGTCAGAAAGGATTTCTCTGATTCAGTAGAAACAAGACAGACCCAAAGAGAGTGGGGTGTCTGTGCTTCACTCTTTGTCCAGGTGATTTGGACCGTCACCCTTGGGCAGTGATGGGCCTCCTGGGCAGTGTCCAGCTGCGGGAACAGCAAAATGCCACCACTGCCACCAGGCCAGTGTGGCAGCTCATGTTGATGTTTCCTCTACACCACTGCGTGCTTCTGGGCTCAGACTGTTTGCAAAGTGGTACGAACTGTGCCGAGGTACATCCAGCTGGGATTCTGGGTGTGGATAAACGCAGTTCTGCTGGAAGGTCAGGGATGTGTAACCCAGTCTCTCGAGGTGCAGCAGCACAAGGCACTTCTCTGTCACGAGGCTTCGTGCAGCGAACCGTCCGGGCGGGGAGCCGGGGCTCTCCCCGGCGGGAGGGGATGTGCCGCGGTGGCTGCAGGACATGCGGCCAAGCCGCGGCCGGCTGGTCCCTGCCGCCCTCACCGGCGCCGTTCGGGATCGGCTCCGGGCACGGTGCAGCTCAGGACCGCCACCCCCCTGTCCTGTGTGTCGCCCGGCACCGCACGGTCGCTGCAGACCCGCTCACAGGGTCGGGGGTCGCCGGATACGGCGGGATCCCGGCTGACAGGGAGATCCCGGCTGGCAGGGGACCCCGTCTGGCGGAGACCCCGGCCCAGCGGCCGGAGGCGGGGGCGGTGCCGCTGGGGGCGGTGGCATCTCCCCTCTCCTCCCCTGCCCTCCCCTCCGCGCCTCCCCGCCCTCCTCCGGGGCCGCGGCGCTGCCCCCTCCCGCCGGGGATATCCCCGGCCCCTCCCCGGCGGGCGGCGGCCCAATGGAGGTGGGGACGCTGTGCGGGCTGCGGGCGGGCTGGGGGCGCCGCCGAGCCGCGGACGCCGGCGGGCCGGGGCCGCGCTCACTCGGCGGGGAGCCGCGGGCAGAGGCGGGCGGCGCCGGGGCTCGGTGCGGCGGCGGCTGGGATGCGCCGGCCGGGCGGCTCTGGGGGCAGATAGCGTCCCGCGGGGAGGCGGCCGAGTGGGGCCCGGGGCGGCGGCCGCCGGGCAGCGCCATGGCGGCGCAGTGCGACCCGCTGAGCGGGTACCTGCCCCAGCCGCTCTCCGACCCGGGCTCCAACAGCGAGCGCAGCGCCGACTCGCCCGCGCCCGGCTCCGAGGAGGACTCGGCCGGGCCGCCGCGGCCCCTGCACAGCCCCGAGTGGGGCGAGGAGCGATTCCGGGTGGACAGGAAGAAACTGGAGGCCATGCTCCAAGGTGAGGGCGGGAGCGGCGGCGGTGCCCGGGGGGCGCGGGGCGGTGGCGGCGGCCGGGAGGGGCGAGAGGGGGCCCCGGTTCCCGCCGTGCCTTGTCCTGGCTCCCCCTTCCCCGCCGGCACGGGAGCCCCGTCCTGTCAGCCCCTTCCCCGGGCGCTGGACGCGGGCCTGGGTCGGCGGGGGCCCCGTGGGCCGGTCCCTGCTCCGGGCGCTGTCGTGGCCTCTCGGGCCGGGGCTGCTCCCGCTCTGCCGGGGGAAGCGGCTCCTTGTGCCCCCGGAGCGGAGCCGAGCGCCCCGGCCCCGCAGCCCGGGTGGCCAGATGCCGCTTGGGGCCGGGCCGGCCCCGGCGTCGCGGGTGGTGCCGCTGCCCAGCCCCGCCGGGGCTCGTCCCGCGCCGCTGCGGCTCGGAGGGTGCCGGTCCCTCGGAGCTCCGTCTGTGAGAACGGCACGTCCCGCTCGGGCAGGGCGCTGGGGCTCGCGGCTTTCGAGGAACAGCCCAGCGCGCAGGGAGCCGCTGGAGCCGCGCGTCCCGGCCGGGGGAGCGGGGACGGCTCCGCAGAGCTGACAGCGGCCGCCGCTGCCGTGGGACCGGCTCGGCCCTTGGCTCCGCTGTCTGGGTGGTTTTTTTTTTGTTTTGGTGTTTTGTTTTTTTTTTTTTTTTTTTTGGAGGTTTTTTTCTTTCCTTGAGGCTACATATTTTATCCCAGTATGTTTTGAATTATCTGCTCTCAGTGGAAGTTACGTAGGCAGCTTTTGACAAAACAGGAGTAGTAATTGCTGGTTTTGTTGCTAAAGAGCACATGAGTGGGTTTGAACCAGTTGAGGATGCTGCTGAGCGGGGTGATTCCCTCGGGGTGTTCCCAGCGGTCTGGTCTGAGGAGCCTGTGAGAACCGAGGTGAGTTTCAGTGTCAAATCTCAGGGTGTGTCTGGATCAACAAGAAGAGACAGTGGTGGTTTCAAGAGGGCGCTTTTTCCTTTGGAACTACTATTTTGTAAACACTTAATGTTACACTAACATGGTAACTCACATATTTGTGTACGTTTTCAGAACAAACAGACCCTTGACAAATGTTTTACCTGGCGTGTCACAAAGGAGGCGTTTTGGTCACTTACTGGAAGCTTTAGGTGCTCCCTACATGAGCATCCCCTGTCAGGGTACCTGCCTTCCTCCTTGCAGCACTGGAAGGGAGGCTGTGGGAGCGAGCAGGAGCTGGTGAGTTGGGTTGGTCACTGAAGAGCTGCGGTTTGACTTGGTGACTACAATGATTGGAATTTTTTTAATTGAGATGGTCTCTCCTGGGGGTGAGTTAATCTTTAATCAGTTAATACTTTAGCGCTAGTAGAAAAATCTCATTATGTAATGCAGTAAAGAGAAAGGAATTTGGAGAAACAGAGCAGCAACAACTATTTATAAAGATGTGCTCATCAAAAGTGTCTGAAAACCAAAACCACATGGGTATTTCTGTGTAAGAAGTGGTAGATAAGGGTCAAAAGTTAGAGTTCTGTAAGAAGATGAAGGTTGCCTTAACTTTTCCTTTAATAGCCGAATAAATTTCCATTATCTCATCCCTCACGCGGTCCTTTCTTCTACTGCCTGAGGTAGTAAGCATGAAGGGGTAAACAAAACTCCCAAGCAGAAAACAAATACTCTATAGGTTATGTGATGCAGTAGTAGCCAGTGTCAAAATGTAAGACTTTTCTTTGCTCCGTTTTCAAATTTTATTTCTTACCTTTATAAGAAGAATAAAGTAGTAATAAGTATCTGAATGATAGAGCATAGTGAGTAAATACAAGCAGAATACTGCCTGGTTTTTGATGTGAGGTTGCTGTATGCCCTGGCTAGAACACACCTTCTAGGTGATGGTTTGAGGAGAGTTTGTATCAGATAGTTATCCTTCTTGTGGTGGAAAGTTTATGCTGGACTTGGAAATAAGTGGTTTTATGTGAAAATCTGAACTGTCTGGCTTACTGTTAATGAAAAACTACTTATTAGGAAACAAGAACCAAACATAGCAGTTCTTTCTGTGAGAAAACTGAACTGTTTGGTAAACATTGTCACTTTCTGTTAGTGCCCTCTCAGTTTCCTCTCTGTACTTTACAAGTATTTGTCTCATCTCTTGACTTTCAAGAACCTCAAGCACCAAGCAGCTCTTCCAGGGAAGGCGTCGTGGAGCCATATCTGTAACTGGTACCCAGAAATTCAGTCAGCTATGCTGCTGATTACAAGCCAAACTTGATTTTATTTGTTAACTTCTCCCGCCCTCCCCACGTTTTGTTTGTGTCGATCTTTTGGGAGTGAAGCTTTGACTTGCTCTATCAGGAAAGGGACAATGGAAAGGAAGCAGTGTGAACCATCTCCAGGAACAATTTCCAGTTAGATAATTTGTATGGTTATATTCCCTATGTTTTTTAATACCAGATCCTTTACTGGAAGTTCTTAAAATATGCAGAAATTGCATGATAGAAAAGAGACATCTTTTCAATCCAAGTCATGATGAGCAGTTTTCTTATTTCCAAAAGTTAGCTAATTTTTATGCTTTTTTTTAAACTTCAGGCTGGTGTAAATACAGCTGTTTGTTCCTATTAGGTGCTTAAAGGCTCCTCTTTTGCTTTTACCAGCTACTAGATAGCTTGTTTAAAAAGTTACTTTTAAAATTATTAAAAAACTTAGAATATCTTCTAGTAATCACCACACCTTTCTTATAGTATGGAAGAGTGAGAATGCATTGTCTTCAGTTGTCTTTAAAGCCAAGTTTGAAAGAGCATCTGTTGAAGGAACTTATCAGGAAATGTTCTCATTCTTGCTTGGAGGTGCCTCGGTGATTTTTTTTGTGTTTTTTTTGTGGTTTTTTTTTTTTTTTGTTTTTGGTTTTTTTTGTTTTTTGGTCCGTCAACATCTGTTGTTTACTGTACTAATCGTGAAATGTAAGAAAAACTATCTGGGAGAAAGAACATGCAGCAGCTCCATGTTCAGCTCAGTGCTTCTCTTGCTTTTTGCATTGCTGAGTTTTATATGTGCTGCTGCTGTGGTTATTTTCATCTTTCCCACAGTTTGTGGGCAGTTTCCTGAGAGCCAGGGCTGATCCCAGCAAGGCTCACCTGGGAATAGCCGCCTCTGCAGCTCATGAGGGGACTGGGGCACCTTCCTGTGAGATACAGAGTAATTGCACTAAGTGCTGTAGCAACAACTCCGCAGCTGTCTTTAAAAAAGAGGAGGTGCAGGTAGTTTGCTACCAGTTGTATCTGAAGCAGAAATCAAATCTGACTTTAGGTGTTAAAAAATTTTGATAGATTTGAGGATGATTCTGCTACCTTTTTTTTCTCCCCCCACTTTAAAATAATTGTATTGGTATTTCCTGAATGGTTCTGTTTGGAATATCAGAAATTGCAAAAGCTGTGTAAACCCCTTGCAAGTAAGTCCTTGTGCCCATCTTCTCTGTATGACTGTTTTATTACTTGCACATAGATGACTGGAATTCTGTGCCATAAACAAATCTCAGTCTTTACAGTGGGGTGTAAGCTCTCTTATGCCTCATGTCTTCATCAGTTTCTTGGTGAACAGATACTTCTAGAATAATTTTTTTTGGAGGCCAATATGAGTAAACAGATCAACTTTTCTTTTCAGCAGTGACAGAAGATGGTATTTCCTAGCAGCCCAATTAATTACAGCTGCTCTTAACAAATTCTGGTTAATGCTCAGGTGACTTCATATTGTGGGATGATTTACTTAGTGCGTGAGTGTCTGTTACCATAGGAGCTGAATATTATTGTAAAGAGGCAGAACAGTAAACTTAGGAAAGCTGTCCAAAAAGTATCATCTGTCAGCTGATGTTGAAGCAATCAGTAGGCTTAGACAAGTTGGCCATGAACATTAAAAAAACCCAAACCAAAGAAAGCAACACCTTTTTTTGCTTGCGTGGTGTCTCATTCTTGGTTACAAAATGTTATGCCAATCTTGCATTTCAAATAATTCTTTTTCTTTGTCATGTTCTCTAGCAGATGTAGGGGTTTTTTTATGTGGCATGTGTGGTTTAAGCACTCACAGTTAAATACTTTGTGACTTTATAATGCACTATCGCATGATAGTAGTTTGCTAAAAAAACAAATCCATGCTGTTTTTAATAAGAGCCTAAATCTAGCAATGGTGTGTGGGCCCAAATTATATATGGCTCTTTCATTAAAGTACAAAACTCTGCTTCTTAAAATTGTTTTTCTCTGCTCTGTTTTGTATTTTTTTGTGTATCATCTTTCATTTTGAGGACTCCTGAGGGTAATTTTAATTAGGGATCTAAAACTTTATGGGTGGTGGTTTTTTTGTTCTGTGTTTTTATTGGTTTTGTTGGGATTTTTTCCCTTGTGAGGTAATTCAGCATTTGCCTGACTATTTATTGATAAACAAACACATGAAGAAAAGCACATGCCCAGGAAACTCTGAAGAGCACCCGGTTTGCTCTCGAGCTCATCTTACAGAACAGCTTATGTTGCTACCAGGTGAGCACCTTGGAAAACAGCACTGGGTGTAGTGCTGGCTGTGTTGGCTATGTCACAGGTCAGCTGCAGTAGGCCAGAATTAGAGGAATTGTGTGAATTCTAAAAATGATAGTGGATCACTGGTTACTTTCCAGGCAGTAAGGACAAAAGTGCTGTCACCAATTCAGTATGAGCAGTCAGTGCAAGCAGCTCCTTGAGGTGCTTTTGTGTTTAGCTCTGTCCTGCCACTGCAGCATTGAGAGAGCTCTGCCCCATCCTACTCCCTCTGTTTTGGTGCTCTTTGCCTGTCATGGGGAGCTAGAAAAATGCTCAGCTAGTAATTTTCTAGCCAGAACAACCCCTAATTTTCTTGGGGTGAGATGACACGAATATTTAGGTAACTTTTTTTGCACGGTTTAATCCACACGAAATTTACTGTAAATGAGTTGTTAGTTCCTTTGTCTAAAGGTTACCCTGAGACCATTGTCAGATCTTGATTGTACTTATGCAATGCCTCTTTCTGATGCCTGGATGATAACCAGCTTTTGTTTGCTGATCCATCAGGTGAAACTTGTGTTTAAACAAGTTTATTTTCCCTACTTAATGCATAACTGCTGGAAGGTTTACTTTGGTCCTTTTCATAGTCTTCTGCACTCGTTTGTTTCATCTACAGAGAATGATAAATCGATACATGTGGCAGGCAAAGCTTTGGGGAAGTGGAGTGGTGGGGAAAGAAAAGCACTTTTATTGGGATGTGCTAAAGAAGACAGAGATATTCTAAGAAACTCAGGCTTCTGCTGAGTGCCACAAACAATGGTTTTATTAGAGGCTGGACCCCGAGGGTAGGAATTTTGAGCAAGTTGGCTGCTTATCAGGCAGTTGTAATATTCCTGTGATGGTGTCTGTGCAGGGAGGGCAAGTTCCGTGTTAAGTTTATTTTGGGGTTTTATGTTTAATTGGCTAAGCAGGAATTACTGATATTCCCCTGGATTTTTTTGTGTGTTTGTGATGGTGGTAGAAATCTGTACAATAAAACTTAGTGTACTGTGGTCCTTCAAATAATTAGTGTACCTTGCTTGCAGCTGAAGTTAAAAATACTCAGAGTACTGGTGATTTATACTCCTGTTTACAGTTCCCATGTCCCTCTTGGAGATCCAAGGGTTGTGAACTATGTCTTGTCTATGACCAGATTTGTACTGAAATATCTTCCTCTTCATTTTAGTAGGTCCTAACCACAGTTGCTTTTCCTAGAGGAGGAAAATGTTGAGTTTTTCTACTGAATTGTGAGATTTCTGTTGGTGGTTTTATTATAGTTTGTTCCTTGTAATGTGTCAGCATAACCTATACAAGGACATAGTTGTGGGGAAATTGGAACCTTCCTAATAGCATTTACATTTGGTTTTTAACTTATATGTAGCAGGAAAAAAGAATCCAAGTTCTTTGTCAGGTTTTCAAATCCCCAAAGTGCTGAATAGTCTATTTCTACAGAAAATAAATACATGAAATGAATTTGTGTGACTTGTAGTTCTTGCATTCCACTATTAACAATTGTAATAATACCACTTTCTCAAGTTTCAGCGTTCAAGTAGTACAACGGACTATCATGGTTTGGCATGAGCTGCTGAGTTAAGTATTGCTGGCTTGCACATTCCTGTTGGTTATATTGTAATCTTTACCTCCACTGGAAAATATGTCCTATTTTGAGTACTCATTTCAGGCTCTTGGCTTTATGCCTCTCAAACAATGAAACATGCTAGTTTTCTTTAATTTCAAACCTCTGTGTCGAAGAACTAATAGATTTTTAAAAAATATTTTTACAGTGATGACCTTTGCTGTGAAGACTCTTTGGTGACTTTCATGAATTTTGAGCTTAAACTAGTATGACTACATGAGCTGGAGTTCAGCTACAGAAAGCACATACACTAATAAGCTATCTGAAGGAACAAGCACTTGATTTAAGGTTTTATTCTTTAAGATGCTACCTATTAATCAGTGCTCATTTCTAAAATAATTTTGACTTAAGCAATTCAAACCATTCTTTGATCATAGCCTCAGCTCTTGTTCCATATTTGTTTCTTGCCTCTGGCTCAAAGCAGTATGAGTGTATTACATGAGGCAAAGGAACTCTTCATGTTTCGGTGACTTTTATAGCTGATTTATGTAAAGATATCTGCAGTGATATCCTCTTTACTGGAAGAAATAGTTTCATGTTAAATTTCTATTGATGTTTTGAAGGAACACTCCAGAGTGAGAGTCTTATCTCACTAGATAATACAGTCTAAGGAATCTGAGTAATCAACGAGTTCTCTCATGTGTGAAAGCAGGTTTTGGATTTTGGGTGGAAAAACTCTTGATGTCTGTGCAGAAGAAGATGGGTGTGGTGGATAGGGGATTGAAAACAAATCTGTAACTGTGAACACTTAGTGTCTGGATAAGTCACTTGCCTGGCAGCGTAACTTCATGTAATTTTTGTGCTGCAAGCCAGATTTCATGGAGAGGTTGATGGGCATGTAGCAGCACTGTTCTGTCCTAGCTGTTCTCCTGCTGTGCAGCTCTGCTGAAGTAATAGACACCAGGGCACAGAAACTGGGAAGGCACACCACAGGCGTGTGCCTGCAGGACTGTTCAGGAGAACCTTTACTGGGAAGCACGAGCGTGGTACATCCTTGAAGCTCCTGATGGGGATGCAGGGGTAGCAGAGAGCTGGAACTGCAGGCCTGCAATCTCCCTGAGGCTGGAGAGGTGTGATGTGATAGCTCTGGGGTCTGGAGTCCTTCAGTGACAGGGTCTGTAGGGTGCACAGAGTGGGGTGCTGAGGAGGAGGTGTTGCCCTTTTATGTGGGGGAGTGGCAGGATTGCAGGGAGCTCTGCCTTGGAGCACTCCACCAGCCATTTGAGAGTGCAGGCTCAGGAGTGCTGGGTGGTTGTGCAGGTGGCTGCTACATTGGGAAGAAGCAGCACATGAGGCCTTCAAACAGCTGGAGGGAGGCTCCTGTTTGCTGTTGATCCCCATGGAGGAGTTTAACCCCTCTGTTCTTTGCTGGGACTAGAGTGTGGCAGCACACCAGCCATGTAGGAGGTTTCTGGAATGCTTTTGTGACAGCTTCCTGCAGGTGATCAAGGAAGTGACAGCAGGAACTGGTTTGCTGGGCTTTTGCCTTACTTGCAATGAAAAATTAATCATGAATGTGAAGATGGAGGGCAGCCATTCAGAGGGACCCTAGTAAGCTGAAGAAATGGCCCAAAGATTCCATGAGGTTCAGCAAAAGGGAACATGAAGTGCTGCACCAGGGGGAAAACTGTCACAGGTTGGGGCCTGACAAGCTGTGCAGCTCTGGTGAGACACATCAGGAGTGCTGGGTCCAGCCCTGGTTTCCCCGGTGGCAGAGAGACATGAGCATTCTGGAACAAATCCAGCAAAGGGCCACAACACTACTGAGGGACCGGAGAACTGACACAGGAGGGGAGGCTGAGACATCTGGGATTGTTCAGCTTTAATCTTGAGAAGGCGCAGGGAACACCGTATGCGTTGTGTGTCAGAGCATATAAGCAGATGGAGCCAGAGTCTTCTCAGTGGTGCCTAATGACAGGACAAGCAGAAAAAAGATGTCATTTTATGGCTTTTCCTCTTTTTCTGAAAAGGAAATAATCCATAAAATCTGGAGGCTTTCCAGTTTTTGCAGTGTTCAGTGCTGAAGTGAGGTCACTGCTGTCTTTTTTTGGACAGCAAAGGATTTAAAGAATTCTTAACTACAATTTCAATTGTCAAGTTAAAATACTAAATCTGAGATTGGACTGTAATATTAAAGCACAGTGTTTATTAATGTTAGATATTGGAGATGACTAAAAATACATTTTTAGGTAAATCCTTGATCAGTCAGCAGCATTAAAAATAGCCGTTTGCAGCTTGAAGCATTCTCCATAGTTGATAAAATTGTGATTGAGTTAGGGGTCAATTTGCCTTCCTGAGGGCATTGAAAAACATCTGCTGGGAATACTGGTCTGTACACCCCACCTGTGGCAGCCCAGGTAGGATTTGGTTGTGCTGGCCCCCAGGAAGATCCCTGCAGTCCCCAGGAAGGCAAGATGATGGCTGGGTCAGGCAGCTGCTGCCAGGGCAGGTCTTGGCTCTCATGCACACGAGGGGTGCTGGGGGCTGTGTCTGGCTGCAGATTGTGGTGTTGGGGTGCTCTGGCCCACAGGAGCACAACTGGATTGTCCCTCCAGCCTGGCTGGGTGAGCTGGGACACAGATCTGCTGCTGCTTCGCTGCTGTCAGACAGCCTTTGAGATGATAGTCCTACAGGGATGTAGCTGTGGTTATCTCTGTGAGCCTCCCACCTGCTGGAGGTTTTGCTGAGGCTCCGTCAAGGCTGGCTCCAGGGATGGGATAAAGTAACTGGGCGCTCAGGGGCCGAGCAGTGGGAGCTGGCCGTGGGCTGCATGGCCTAGCTGCTTCCAGGGGTGCAGTTCAGGGATGCCGCGCTCTGGGTTACACCACATCCTCCTAAGCTTTGTGTTCTTGCTGGTGGTATGTGAGCAAGCTGTGAAAACAGGACCTGGGAGTGCAGCTGGGGTTGGAGCACAGTCCTGTTATCTCTACTGCTTGGATTCCGCTGTGTAAACCACAGAAGGACATGTTGCTCAATTTATCCTTCCTGGAAGTGTCTTCCTTGCACATGTGAGTGACGGCAAACAGGAGGTAACTTGTTTCTTAGGTTTCTTTCCCTTCGAGGGTGAAAGGTTTTAAAAAAATACATTTATAAATGTATCACTAGTGGTGAGAAAGACAATAATAGATGATGCATTTAAAAGGCATGAGATTTCCAGTCATTCTGACTGCCTCCCAAATGGCCAGCTGCCAGCAGCTGTGTCTTGAATTTGGCATCTTGAGATCAACAGTTTATAAATGCTGTGGAGTAAAGCTCCTTTTTTATTGCTTAGTTTTTTTTTTTTTTAATTGCCTAGGTTGATATGTCCTAGAACTTTAAACACTAGATTTTGGCCCATTCCTTTAGGGGCTGTGAGCTTCTGGGGCACACTGGTTGCTGGAGGAGGTTCTTTCCAGGACATCCACACAATCTGCCATCTGAAGATGTAGTTAGCCCTTGATAAGTGATAGTTTTGGATGCAGCTAAATGTTTTAGCTGTTACCATTTCTAGAAGGGCTCAAATGCAGCCTGGTAGAAATTTTACTGGGTTGGAAGGAATATTCTCTGGTTTGCTGCTTTGAGACTTTGAAAAAATTGCATTTCTTTGCCCCATTTGATTTGACTGCTGAGCCTTTTCCCAGAGGTAGGAAGCTGGTCAGTGTAGCTGGTACCAGCCACAAGGCAGCTGCATTCCCCATTCTGATGTAATTCCAGGGCTTGCCTGGCATGTAAAGGTTGCAATAAACCTTGTGAAAAATACTCCTTATGTATAAAATTTGATAAACTTGTATGGAGGAGCTTTTTCTCAAATATCGATGTATGAAAATAGTGAGTCCCCATTCCTCTTTTGACTTTTTGCTTCTTGGGAACATGTGTAGCTGCAAGTGAGGCAGGAGCCATCCATTTTCCATTTGCTAAACTTCTCTGCAGGCCAGGCCTGGGAGGCTTTGCAAAATCTTGGTTCCATTTTCCCCTAAAACTGTGTGATATGAATCAAGTCTGTAAGAATGGTTTTTGAGGAAAAATAAGCAGCAATCATTGTGCTTGTGTGGTTATTGTCAGGCTTGCAGTATGTAGATGCTGAGGAATGTTTATGATACTGGGATTTTATAGGTACTTCTTTTCCCTCATCTCATAGAAAAGTTTTTCTGGTTGGTTGGTTTGTTTTTCCTGTGTACCTGCCCAATGTGTTAAGAAGCTATGGGTTGATAATTCTTTTACCTCTTTCAGCCCTTCTCTACAGCTTTTTAACCTGCAAAAATAACTTCTATTTGTGGGAGTTATAATGGCATAGAATTTTGATTTGGCTGCTAAGATATTACAGAGGTTTTGAAAACAAAAAACTGTAAATAAGAGTGCCAAGGAAAGAAAAAACAAAGCCTCATTCCAGATCATTCAAGTGAAATATATCTGCAAGTTCAAATTATGTACTTAAAAAGATAGAGCTATGTGTTTTCTCACTTACTTGGCACAAAGTCTGTGTAAAAGCTTGAATGATTGTCCATACAAGTGATGAGATGACAAGCAGAACAAACCCATAATACCTTTCTGCTGCTTGTGGAACAGCTCAGATCATGGGCTTCATCTGTTTAAACTTGCTTCTTGGAAAGGAATTGTGCTAGATTTCCTTGTGAGGAGAACTTGCAATGTTTTTATAATCAAGCTGAGCTAAATGGTCTCCAGTACAACATATCTGAAAATCAGTATTAAGCCAAGTAAATCTGGTCTGAAAGAAGCAATATTAAAAGATAACTGGAGAGAGAAGTTGGTAACACTAATGATTTATCCTGTTGTTTTGAAGTGCTGCTTTTGTTTTCTGGAACATGTACTTGTGTCTGTGCTGTTCTTAGCTCACACATCACAGAGTGGGTCAGGAAAGGAGCACAGGGGATCACTGGCCTTGCCTCCCTGTTCATCCTGGAGCACATGGCACAGAAGTGTGTCCAGCTGGGTCTGGAACATCTCCAGGGAGGGAGGCTGCACACCCTCTCTGGGCAGGCTGTCCCAGTGCTCGGTCACTGCACAGTAAGGAAGTTCTTCCTCATGTGCAGATGGAACTTCTGGGCATCAGCTTCTGCCATTGTCTCTGTTCTACCTTGCTGTATAAACATTTACATTTTTTGTTTTGGTAGTCTAAGGTTTCGTAGTGAGGTTGCCACATATTCCAAAGTTTTAACTAGATTTTCACCTCTTCCTTTTTTGTTTATAAAACATTTTTTTTAATTCTACGTACAGGTGATGATTTTTTTTTTTTTTTTTACAATTTAAGCAAACTTTGGTTTGGGGAATCTGTGTTACCACTCTGAATTAGTGGTTTAACCTTTAAGTGTGCCTTTTACCTTCTTGCCAATCACTTTGTGTGAATGGAGGGCTTTGATTATGTCTATTTTCATTGGCTCTGTTCAGTCTGTGCCTGCAATAAATTTATGGCAGTTGAATATACAGGATTGGTAACTTAAGACCAAGCATCTTGAGAGATGGAAAAATGAAATTCATAATTCCAAAATAAATATGAAGTCCATTATAAGTGATGCAGTGAAACATTTTAGTTACATTGATGTCTTCTGAAGATATTCCCCATGTTTTTTATGGTGGGACTGTGTTCCTTGAAGGTGTATAAACTGGGATGCAGAGTAATTAAACCAGGATCTTTGTTGTAAAGGAGTTCCTGTGCAGAGTATTACACTGTGGTACGGAGCCATGATGAGCCTTGTGCTGTACAGAAAGGGGTTAAAATCACCTGTATTTAAAACCATGTCTCTGTGTGTGTAATACTTACATTTAAATGGAAAAACACACATGTATTTATGTGTAATTGTAATGAAGGCTACATTCACATGTCACCCTTGCTAGGATATGGAAATCCTTATCATCAAAGGAACATGAGACTTGGTGTCCCTTTGTCAGGATGTGGAAGTACATCCGTGGGTGAGAAGTGCTATAGAGTGGTGAAATATGAAATTACATTAGATGGCCTTTGTTTATATGCAGCTGGAGCAGTTAAAATAGCATTGATTTAAAGAGTCTGGATGTGGAATACATTTTTAAAATACTGTTTTATATAGTGGAAAAGAATTCTGGTATGTCTTTAGTTTTTTAGTTAAACAAACACAAGTGCTGTTTTTCCTTAGTAAATTTACTTCCGAAGCATGTATAAAATCGTGGATAAGAGAGGATCTGTTTCTAATCTGTTCCATGTGCAGAAACAGTGAATAAATTTGATCAAATCTTTAGTTCTTTATTAGCAATTCCTTTTTGAAATAAGAACATATTCTGCAGAATTTTTTCTTCCTCTGTGTGGAAGACATTACCATCATTAGAGTGTGGAATACATGGACTCTCAATATGTGTGAAATTTTTCAATGCACTAAACAATTGAACATGTAATGATATTTTCTGGGTTGCTTAGCAGCACTCAGGTTTTTTACTTTAAGTGGTCTTCAGTGACATCTTTAGATTGTTCAGAGACTTGGCAGAAATAAAAAAAAGTCATTCCCATGTTTGAGACATGAGGAATCGTTTAAGCTGTGGAAAAAAAAAAAAGAGTAGGGTATTGCAAAGTTTTGCATCTATTTAAACATTTACAAAACTTTATATTCTGTGTTCTTGTAACTGTTTGGGGGAATTGAGTGCTAGAAGATTATTCTGCTGGATTTTAAGTATAGTTTTAGGTGTTTATCACCTGAAAGATGCAAACTTAGACAACAGATAAATTTTGCCTGACTGAAGTTTCTTATAAATTGGTTTATATGTCATTGGAATTATATTTTCTGTGTTTATATAGAGAGCTGAGGGTTACTGGTGTTTTGACTTGAAACTATAATACAAATCAATTAAAATGTAAAATGCTAGTATATTTTTTTCCTTAGAGGATATCAGCTGCATATTTGCAGGAGTCTTTTCATTGGGTGTCTCTCCTGTATCACTGCAGAGCTTCTGTTGGCACTGCCTTCCCTCTAGGCTTGAATAGCCAGCGGAGAGTTGGAGACTGCTTTTAATAATGTGTTAAAGAATTAAGTGCAGTCAGCTTCGTGCTACAGCTCTATGCCGCCTGAGGCTGCTTCTGGTGTCTCTCTTCCCTGCTCCTGCTTTCTGCATTGCGTGAGTGGAAGGAATGTTCGTCCTCCGAGCGGAGCAGCGGCTCGGGTCTGCCGCGGCTGGGCTGAGCACTGAGCGAGGCGCGGGAGCGGCGAGCGGCTGCGTGGAAGGAAAGAGACCCAGCGGCCCGTGCAGGATGGCCAGAGCCGAGGGTTCGAGCAGGGCAGCACAGCCAAGTCTTTCAGACACATAGGAAATTTCAGAGTGGGAAATCTCGGGACCCGAGAGGCGAAGGGAGACGTGACTAAGAGGATTGTTGAAGTCCAGTAGCTTTGGATGTGCACAGGAAGGATCTCCCCATGCATTGCACGGCAGCCAGGCACGCTGGCGGGAGAGGAGCTGCTCAGTGCTCCTGTTCAGCCTCTCTCCTGCTCTCGTTCTTTTTGCAGTGTTTTATGGGAGGAGAGGAGGAGGAACCACTCACCAGCTCTGTTCTGCCCCCTCCCAGCAGCGTGATGGGTCGAGATCGCTTGAAGCGCGTTCAGCATTTCTGCACCTGGTACCCAGACTTTGGGCTGCTCTGCTTCGTGGGAGTGAGAGCAGGCTGGGAAAGCTGGGAGCCTGCAGGGGCTGGATGAACACAGCCTTTTTCCATCCTCTCCTAACTGCCCTTTCAGATGGAGCACAGATCATTGATGAGCATTGCACTTGAGTGTAGGCTTTGGTGCAGATGCTTTGCTATGTACCTACCCAGGATGGGTTCTTTCTGTGTAATGTATGTCCCGAAACAGCTACTCTGGTTCCTCAGGCCTGCCTCACTGGAATGGAGGCAGTGGCAGGATGGTTGGGATGTTTGGTATTTGGGTGCATTTTGTTTGCTGCAATAAGGCAGGCTCAGATGCTGCAGTGCATGTTGACGTCCATGTTAAAGATGTGAACTGGAAGACCATGGTGTGGAGCTGCTGGTCAGCATGGATTTGCATTTTTCTGAAGAGAAGAGCCACAGCCATAAAAGAATGTTTGCAATCTTCTGGATAACAGTAGAGACTTTAGGAGTGTAGTCACTTTGTAAGGGATTGGTGTTGTGCTTGCAAATGATTAAAAAATAATTGGGGGAATATACGTATTTGTAAAGTAGATCAGTGTTACCTGGTAGTGTGAAGTTAATGGTAAACTGATAGATGGAGCTTCTCATTCTGAAACACTTGAAAGTCCTTAATATTTAGCACTTTGTTGTAATGTAACCTTTCTTCCACCATTTTAATAATCAAAGGAGTAAGAATATGCTCTTAATGTCTGAGTAATTTTATATCTCGTAAAAGAGTTTAACATCAGCCCAAGAGAAAACATGGTTCTCTAATTATATAATATAATTATCTTTGTGGTCTCTTGTGATTCCCAAGTGATGTTGTCTTCTCAAGCATTCTGCTCTTGGGCTGTATTTCTTTTACTACAGAAATACAAAGTCAATTTCTCTTTTGAGGTAGTCCGTGATTTAAACCTTATTGAATTTAAAGGGAAAGTATCTCAAAGTTTTTAAGGACAGAAGTAGAGGTGAGGAGGGTGTTTAGGAGGAAAACACCTTTTTGTATAAGTTAAATAACTCCTAATTCACTTTTTTAAAATGTGCTCTAATGACACTTGTTTGTTCTTCTGTAAGTGGTGGTTAGTGCTGCAGGTGGATCCCAGGTCGGCTCCTTTTGTTCAAATACAGACTGGTTTGGAATGTTTCTGCCAGGAACTGGTTAATTACTGCCATATACAGATTGAAGTGGACTGAACACCTTGGGGACTGGTGCTTGAGCTGTCTCAGCTCCCTGGTGCTATTTCTTCAGCAATGGAAGAATAGTTCCCTTTCTGGAGAAACCTCTCTGATCTCTGGGCAAGTGGGCTCCATGTAGGCATAGTGAGAGCTGCTTAACATTTCACTATGACAGCTTAGGCAACAGAAATTGATTTGCTTTTCTTTTCTAAAACAAAGTTTTTCTTCTGACATCTTAAATTTGGTGATTATTTTTCATTAGGTTACAGAAAAGATTTATATCAGTTTCTGCAAATCGGATTTGCCAAGGCTGTGGGTTTGTGGTAGCCAAGTGGTCTCATGATTTCAGGGTAGCAACTTAAAGAGCTGAAAAGTATTTTATGGTGAAATCCAGTTGAGCTGTAACAGAATACCCAAATTCAACCAAAATCAAAACAGAAGAAAAAATGCAAACAGGAAACGTGGCTTTTTTTGGCAGTCTTAATAATAATGGCTTATGACCTCCAGAAAAGGACACCCTCCAGACTTTCACCTCTGTTAATTCTACATGGTTTGGCTTTTTTTTTTTAATTATGCATGGTTGAGATAGGCAGAGACTTTCAGAGTTTAGTGAGTTTCTTCGACTGTAACTTCTGGTTGTTACAATGTCCTTTCCTCCACAAGAGTAATTTATAAACTTCCATGCTTGTCTTTACAGAGCAATCTACTGGTCTCCATATCACTTAATTAGTGCTAATTGTATGCAATGCCTCATGGTTTTTAGTAATGTGCCAAAAAAAAGCAAACAATAGCCAAATTCTGTTTTAAAGGAACAGCTCAAATAGTTGAAATAGCACTGTTAAAAAAACAGCATGAAGGAAGAAGCATAAATTAAGGGATAAAGTCATTGTTGGCTCAGTAGGAAGCACAGTACTGTCATGTTTATCTCAAGAACAGCGTGAATTGTGAAGATTGGATCCACATCTGATGGGTCATACTTGTACTATGGCATCTATGCAATAAACTACATGGAGTTGATATTTCTATATTATTTTTGAGCTCAAGATTAAGTCCTATTGATGGTGGTATGTATTGTCTTTAGAGTAAATAAGGTGTATGTATTTATAATTTTATTTATTTATAGTTTTTAAAAATATCTGGATTTCAGTATCAGGAGGTGGTGATTGAATCTTGGGCTTCCATTTCTCTGAGTATGTGGATTTGACTTTTCAACTGCAATGACAGGCTTGGTATCAAAATCACCCACAGTGTCTGCAAATTTAGGAACTTGGAAAATTCCTAGGGATTAATTGCAACTCTAGGAAGACCCAGTTAAATAAAGTCAATAGTAGGAGGCTTTGCTTAATACTTATCATGTGTGGGTAGGGCTGTGTTGGCCATTTTTCTGCAGGAGGCATAATGCAGTTTATTCTGAGTGGACGCTTGCACTGTGGGGAGGATTTTTCTGAGCTGGAAATGCCCATTTTCCCTGGTGGTGTTTGTGTGTGCTGTGTGACAGCAGGGCTGAGCATGGCTGCAGTGCTCTCTGTGGGGACTCATTCTTACCCTTACTCAATGCATTTGTGATTTAAGATCCCTGACTCCACCAGTATAATGTAGTGTTTAACCTCCTTCCTCTTTCAGTGCAGTTTACTCTGCTTAAAGACCCCTGAAACATGAACTTTACAACCATTCAGCAGAGGAACTAGAACAGCAATTCCTCAATTTTTACCTTTTCTGCTTGGTTTTCAAGCTAATCCATTTTAACTGCAGGAGAAATGTAATTTTTCTGTTGGCTGCTTTGCACTGCACAAAGCTTTGGTTCACGTTGTGGAACATCTTGAAATCTATATAATTGTAATGGAAGAAGAATGTTTGGAATCTTTTGTGGACAAGTTTTTTTTTTAAAGCAGAGCTTTCTGGATGGCGAAGAGCAAAGGCTGTCTTGGCTTTTTAAACTTCTCTGTTCCTCAGTAGCAGGCATTTTCATGTTTAAGGGCTCCATGATCTATCCTCTCCCTCCTTTTTCAGGAAAATAATTGTTGGGTTGGCAGTTTTGAGTAAAATACTTAGCCTTAATTTTTCAGTTTTCAGCTGGTGGTACAGCTTTGTTTTTATTTTTCTCCTGGATGGCTTTGTGGCTTATTCAGCATTATTCCAGGCTTTGCATAGTTCTTGCAAACCTGTGGGACTGCTGACCTGGCTTTTTGGATCCTGAGTTGCTCTGTGTGATTAAAAAAGCCAAAATAAAGGTCAGAGGCTCGCTATATTGAGAACAGCATGGTTTAAGAGGTTGTTCTGTGGAGGAGTTTTTTGTTAAATTGTAAGAGGAAGAAGCATTAGACATTACTTTGGGTTTGTTATGTATATTATATGTTTACTTTTTTTAGAATTTACAGACTTTCCGAGAAGTCTAAATCTCACCCAATATGTGAAAAACCTCTTTCCTAAGGGCTTGATAAAGCTTTTAGGAAGTAATAGGAGGACTTGGAAAATGACAGTTTTTTCTGTGATTGTGATACTTGCCTGCATGCATTGCAGTTTGGTGTTGAAAAATTACATGGCTTGAAATAGTCATCAGAGAGAAAGTGAGGCTGAGTTACAGCATGTTCACCTCTTACACAAACTGTGTGATTTTTATTGGGGCTGTTTTTTTCCTGCTATTCATTCATTGTTCATCATCTACTCCTATTACACATTTTGATAGAGAATGAAAACCTAAAGCAATTTTTTTCAATATTTCTTAACTGGCTCTGCTTAGGACTAGAACAAGGCTTTGTTGGATCCTTCATTTTTGTTTTTAAAATTAACTACTAGCTGATGTTTACTGGAAACAGTAGCCAAATGTGGGCACATAAGGGGCATTGACCAATCTGTGCTCCAGGGTGGAGATTGTTTTTCACTGAAATACAAGGCTAAGATCCCCTTGGCTGTCAAGTGGCAGCAGTGCCATTATATTTTAACTCTGCAACAAAACTGAGTGCTTGAGGCTTGGTTTATTGTTAATTCTGTTGAACATAAAACACTCAAGTGGTTAGTTTTTGGTTGAAGAAACAACTGATGGCTACTGCAAACACACATACAGTAATTTTTTTTATCGATGGGTTACTCGTTTCTTTCACAGAAAGCTGACCCCAGTACATGCTTATTTATGTCTGGGAATGCTGACTTGGAGCTACTTCCCCCTGCTCTCAAGTGGACTGTATTTCCTTAGGAAGGTTTGTAGTTCAAAGCCCCCTTGCCTGCTGGAAACCAAACTGTTGTTTGAGTAAGAAATCACGCGTTTGCGCGGCGTTCTTGTTTTCCCACATACCAGCATGCAGATGTGGTTATTGTAAATTAAAAATACCCTGGTTGTAGAACTGAATTGGAAGTACCTTATGTATGTGCCTGCTTGTGCTTTACCTCATGTGAGTCACACAGTTAAAGATTTCTCAGGAGCAATCATGGCTCCATAAATAATATTCCCTGTATTGGCTGTCTGTATCACTCACAGCTAGAATTATTCTCAAGAGCAATCCCTTCTAGTGTTCCCTGTGTATGGCTCTTGCCTATGCAAGACCTGTTAAAGACCTTTGGATAGTATTTTTGCTTTTGCCAGGCTTCCTTGATACCTAAGTTGATGTTTTATGCTATTTATTTCTTGGTCTTTTTGAAAAGAACCTCATCAATACTTCTGTACCTCTTTAGTAAAAGCTTGCTTTCCTGTCTAACTTACCTGCTGCCATAGCAATCTAATCATTATCTAATTATCAGATGACACTTTGCTAAGATGTTTTTTGTCCAAAAACTGGCTGTGGTTTTATTCACTATCAAGTCCTGAGAGTGACATGCTCCTTGATTATAAAAGGTATTTTGCTAAGTGTACCATGTCAGCTCTGCCTCAATGGATCTGGATGCGTGCATTAATTATGTTGGTTAATTAATGCGTGCATTAATTATGTTGGTTCTCCAAAGAACACAAATTTCCAGGTAACAGGGCAAATAGCAAGGTTTGAAAGTAGACTTGCTCTTTCTCTTTGGTTCACTGACATTCCTTCCACATTACTAAGCTTTCCATGTCACTTAAAAAGTGAGTGTTTTGGCAAAAGCTTTATGAAAGCATGAAACACATGGGCAATATTTATAAAAACTGAGATATTTTGCAAGTGTAACATGTTGAGAGATGTTACACAATGCTTAGCCCATAGTGGTTTCTATGAATAGTGGTAATGTCATTCTGTGTTTGGTGATAAAGAATTGGTTTAGTATTTGTTACTGGAAAAGGAGTTGATTTTTGACGTAATGCAGAAAAAAAATTGACATAAACTTTTACAGAAAAGATTCAAATTGAGTAGTGCTGAGCAAAAATGGTAAAACAGTCCTGAAAGCAGTATTGCATTAAATCAGCTACACTAACGTCTTGCTACTTAAGGCTCTTTTTTTTTTTGTAAAAATATGGTATTTCTTGAGCTAAAGCCCTCACGCAGGAACTAGAGTCAGAAGTGGGCCAACTATTAGTTCCTTACTTGTTATTGTTTGTTTTTCTAGATTTTGGCAGAAATTGCACATTCTTTGTTTTAATTTTTCACTTCCCCACACTTGACATTTCATATCCTTTAAGTTTACAAGTTTCTTTCCAGTTTATTTTGCGTGAAGTTAAAGGGTTTTGTATTGTATCAGCTCTTCTAAGCAGGACTTTCCTGAGTTTTGAACATAAAAAAGGGGAATTTAATATCAGAAATAGTCAAGGTTTCTAGATAAATGAGTAGTGTAACTCAGAATTACCGTTGTCTAACCACAAAACAATGTGTTCTTGTTTACTTGTGGTCATTAATTTTGCTTAAGCATTTCCTGCACTGTATCACAAGGTTGTGTAAATGCAGCTTTGTAGAGTTTTCCTGACTTATATATTTCTTGTAAACAGCAGTTGTAGAAATAGCGTTGACTCCATAAAAATACAAATTAGATAGCAGGGGGCCAGATGCAGGTCTTTGAGACTGTACACTGTAGTCAGTGATTTGCTTGTGCTTGAGAAGAAAGGAATCTTAGGATTTGAGGAACATATTTTAGGCCTGTTTGTGTAGGCAACATAACTTCAGCTCTCTACTTCCTGCCTGGTCCTTAAACGCCTCGCTCGGTTTCATAAGGTTTGAATAAAAGGTTCAGCAGCCCACAAAGGCCGTCTTTCAAGTCTTGGGGCACACACTCCCAAGTGATGTTTATTTAGGGTTAGTCTAATGCCCACAGCAGTGTTGGGATAGGTTTGAGCAGTCCAGGCCTCTACTGGGGGTTTCACCCCTCTGTGGGGTTTCTTCCTGAGTGCTGAAAAGTGCAAATGAAGATTCCTCTCGCCTCCCAAGGGTAGCAGTTCAAAGGTGTTGCCAGAACTTTGCAGACCCTTGGGAGAGTTTCAGCTACCCTATGGCAGGACCTTGCCTCTAGGAGGTGGCAATCACAAGGAATCCAGTGGTTAATGCAGCTGGATTTCTAAAGACTCATCTCTTAAGAGCCTTTGGGTGGTGGGAGCTTTGCATTTCTATACATCTCCCCTATAGCCAGAAGACACAGCTTGGAAACCAAGAAAAATTAATTTGAGCATGTTAATTTATATGAAAGCATGGCCCAAAAATCCATACAGGATTTGATGGCTGAGCTATAAAGTTGTTGATAATCTTTATCCCTGTAAGATGTTAATTTATTTTTATTTAAGTACTGCAAAATTTGCATCCTTGACTAATTTTGTTTTCCTGATAAAAGTCCGAACTTGGGAGGAGTCACCATGTGAAGAGGGCTAACAGTCCAGATCAGTGCTTTAAGATGAAGGGGCAGTTAAAACTTCTCTCCCTGTGTAGCCTTTAGTGATGTGTGCTTCCAGCATGTCTGTGTTCAATTTCAGAAAGAGCTTTGGGGTCTTTGAGGGACAAATCTCAGTAGCATTGAGGTATTTGAATAAGTATTACTGTATGTTCTGCCAGATAAGATTTTGGTTTGGGCTTATTTTAACCTTTAGGTGACTGACTTGTGATCTCTTTCCTTTGACTCTGTCATACACAGCCTGAGCTCAGTTTTGTAACACTTGAGCCATCATGCTTTCTTTGGAGTGTAGAGCACTTCTCAATGAAACAGTCATGAATCTGTGACTTTGCTGCTTGCTTGTATAACTTGAAATTCCACTTGTCTATGCCACCTTACCTGTGGTTTGGCAAGAATGCTCAGGTTTTCTGGAAGAGTATATAGCAAACTAAATACAGTATCAGCAGGATTTATCCTCCTGTGATTCAGCTCCTCTTCCACTGTAGAGAAAATCGTTGTAGGTTTTCTGTAGTTATTGAAAATTAATGAGAAATGGATGGTGAAAGAATGTAATTATTGTATCTGAATTCCACAAGGATCTGCTACAATTCAGCAAACTTTTCCTAGAAGATTATTTAGTTTGAAAAACTCACTGGTAATAAAAAGAAATGCAGCCAGTAGAAGTGCAGAATTTCCTGTGGAGTTGAATCTTTTTGCCCAGAAGGGACTTTCTCCTGGTGCCAGCTTAGAGCAATGTTTTTCTGGGTACCTACATCTGCTAAGTCTCAGTCCAGAACTGTTTATATCTGTAGTGCTGCCTCAGTGAAAAAGCAGGTAGGATTTCCCAGGTGGAGTAATTTCACTTAGGAGATTAAAACTAACATAATTGGTTTATTTTTGTTTAACACCCTAAAATCAGAATGTTCTTGCTTGTCTTAAGGTAGCTGTCCTGTTTTTTGCTAAACAGTCCACCATTATAAATTAAAAGCTAATGAATTCTTCTTAACACCTTAAGTCCACATCTCCTAATGTGGCATGATTGGAGCTGGTATGGATGCCAAGCTTCTGGCCAAATTTTACCAGTGGAGTGTAAACCAGTGAAGGCTTTTATCTTACTGTAAACTGTGTCTAGAAATCCTAATTATACAGCTTGACATTCTAGATTGTGTATGTGTATGTTTTTGTTTACATGCATGCACATAAATGGAATAATTTAATGCTTTGGCAGCTGTATATAGCAGTTGTGTTTTTTAATATGAGAACTCTTCATAAGAAAAATTCATGTAGATGATGAAAATGTGGACATAAAACCAGCTGTGAAAATAAAACTTGTTCACCTTTACCAGAAGGGTCTAGACTTCTGTTGTGCTTTGATCTTCTTACCTAAACAATTACTTCATTTCCTTAGTTTCTTAAAAGCAGAAAGATCTTGATGTTGTGAGTAAACCTGAGTTTGGCAAAGTAACTTATATCACTGTATTTTTGTGCTGATACACAATTTGGATTTCTTGCCTAGCAAGTGCATGGGAAAAACGGGTGACAAGTTGGTGCACATTTTGTTGTGGTGCTACACAGCTCTAGACTGGATGGATGGGTGACTTTGCTTCCTCTGCTTCCACCCTTTGGGGGGATCCATCCCACTCTCTCTTAAGGAATCTGCTTTGCAATTTCCTCAGTGATGTTACTTGAACAAATTGTTTTGGATCTTGGGTCAAACTGATGAACTTGCCTTATTCAAATGTCATGTATATTATGATCCAAGAATAAACTGGCACCCTTTTTTCCTGTGTTTAAAGTTATGAATTGAGACATAGGATGTATTCCTGAAAATGGGGTTGTGTGCGATTTTTACCTTTTTTTTTTTTTTTTAATTAACTGAATGTATCAGTGCCTTGCCCCAGTGCTTATGCCTGCACTTACTTACATTTGTTTATCTTATGCTTTTCTTCTTGGCTTCTTAAACTTTTTTGTCTTTTGCTACTTAATGCTGGTTTATAGCTCAGTTATCCTTCTCATGAAGTGTTTAAGTGGGTTTACATTTTTCTGTATGTATATTTAAACTGGTGTTTTTCATTTAGAGGGAGTAAGAGATGCAAAAAGATCCAATTTACTTTTTGCAAATACGCAAGGTAACAGCTGATGTCAAGTGGGCACTGTCAGTATTCTAACACATTACAAATTTAGTGTACAAGAGTGACTCTCAATTTTACCATGAAGTGGAAATTGATTGTTCTAAACTGAACAGCCCTCTGCTAGAATTCCTCTATTGCCACATGCCTTAGAATCTGGAATTAAAATATAGCAAGAAGCCTGAATTGGATTTTTATCTGGGGAAGAATTTACATCTAAGGCAATCAGCATATTTTGAAACTGATGAATGCAAAATAGAAGACAGCAGACATTAAAAATTCTCAGGTTAAGGGAAAAGGAGATGCCAAGCAGCCTGGGTGTGTGGATTTGCCAAGTGTTACCAGCTGTATGGATGTGCAGGATCAGGACAACAGATGTCTAGAAAAGGGTTCACAACACATGTCACTTAAAAACTGAGGCTGTTGGGTTTTTTTCTTCTGATAGAGACAGAAATTAAAAGCAAGTGGGTTTTTATATAGAAAAATGAAACTCTTGTTTTGTTCTACAAATATTCCAATTTCATCCAGGAAGTTGGAGAGTGTGGGGTTGGTTGAATTTTAGAAAAGCAGGAGACTTTGTAATTCCAAATAATGGGAGTTTTTTGTCCCTGTCAAATGTATTCCAGAATCTTGTTCAACATAATAGGCCCAGATACAGGCAGTGTTTCCTTACTGTTGGAAAAGGCCTTGGAGCTCAGTGTTAACCTGCATTGCAACAGACTTAAACTGGTTTCCTGTATGAAGCTTTGTCTTTGACTCAATCTTGGCTTCTCTCCTTTAGCTCCACATCTGTGAATGACTCATAACAAGCAGGACCATCAAAAAAATATTGTGTACATTTTTATCCAAATCTGTAGGGATTTTGTTTCTAATTTTTTTACAGGCTTGCTGCATTCTCCCCTCCTATGCAATGAATCATGCAGTATCTGTGCTCATACCTGACAAGTGGTTGTGCATTGAGGGAAAGTTGAATGCCAAACAAATAGAAAGAATATCCCCAGCCATCAATCTGCTGAGAGCAGAGCTTTTGTATTTGGCAGGTATCCTCTGTCAGCCCCTGGGGCACTGCTGATATTATGATTTTTTCCTCCTGTAAACAGCAAGTCCTGTTAAATGGATACTCTGGCTTGGGGCAGAGTTGGATCTGTCAGGCACTGGCAGCAAGGGAGGTTCTGCCTCCTGAGGCACTCAAAGGCTTTTTCTTTTTTGAGCTGTCTCATCCAGAGACTCAAGGCAGTCCCACTGCAGAGGTTTTTAGAAAAATGCCAAGCTTTACATGTCTTATTTCTCCTGCCCTTCCATGAATGCTTTGGCCCATTTCCAGATGTGTGACACCACAGGGGCAGCTCGCTCAACTGTCTTGTCCCTTGTGGAGTGTTTACAGTGGCCACACTGAAAGGAAAGGGTAAAATGCTTCACCCTGGGTCCTTGTCTTCCATATTTTTAGTTTAAATACTTTCCTAGGGAACCACAGCTCCCACATTTAGTGCAGGTTATGTGCATGGCAGCTCATGCACTAATAATAATGGGGGTGTCATCTGAGGAAGAGGGCTGGAATGGCTTCATCCTGTCACAGTGTTGGGGTCTCTTCCCATGTGTCAGAGAGGAAGCCTAGAGTAGAGGACAAGTGAGTTGCTGGCATAAATATTCATAATTTTTATTGCTGTGCAGAGAAGTATTTTATAACAGCAATATGGTATGATACGGTGAGTTGGTGAGATTTTCCTGCAGCTGCTAGAGCTGCCCATCTCCAGCTGTCTCCTCCAAAACTGCCTCTCTTTGGGTAACAGGTCAAGGGAGTTGATAACATCTAAGCTGTGTTTGAAGTGGGAGAGTGCTCTCATGGCTGGCTGCACACTGCTGCTGTCAGTTTTTCACTACAAAGGATTTGGAACAAATTAATACAATGTGAATTTTTTTCTGGCCTGCCTATCATTTTGGCAACAGAGTTCCAAATTTCCTGGAAAATTGAAATGCTGAAAGTCCTGTTTGAAGGTAGAGAGACAATGAACTAACTCCTTGATGAAAATAAATAGAAGCTAAACCACATCACCTTTCCTTTACACATCTCACTATAGGTGATGCTTTTTGGATGTGACCAATTCCACTTTGCATAGCCCAAGGAGCTGCTTGGCAAAGAGGGAAGGAAGACTGCAGTCACAGATGCTTTATTTTTGTATATATAGGCAGCAAAGAGGCTTTATAAACATGAAAGTCAGAGAATTGTTCTCTTCCCTTTTTATTACTGCCTCCAGTAGTATTTCAAAGATGTTTTTTCTCAGAACTGGGGCAGCTATAGTGCTTAAATGTACTTAATGTAAGGTTTCAATCAGGTTTCACTCATGCTCATAGCAATGGATCTTAAAGCTGTCTCATAATCCACTTTTTGATAGGCGCACTTATAAAAAAAGTGATTATCAGTAGCACAGATGGAAATTTTCTGTCTTAAGAGGGCCTATTAATAGGGTGTTCAACTTGGCTGTTATTTAAGTGTCAAAAAGCCATCTTCATCCATTGAGTAAAATGGAAGAAAAATGTAGCTTGTAATTTAAAATTTGAGGATAATAGTGGAATTATTTGATGAAAAATCAATAAGTCTTCCTTCCTTGGAATTCTCATCTTCTTTCCTACAACCTGGCTGTTGGGTACACTGTTTGCATGGATATTCTCCTTTCACAGTACCATTAAAGCGGTTACAAATTTGAAGTGGAAAACTTGGGTTCATTAGAGAGTCCTTACACTTTCAGGAAATCCTACATGAAGTTGTGTTGTGTTTGGTTTTGTTTTTCTTGTTGATTTCAGTTGAATTTTATTAGTTAAGCGATTTCCAAGAAGCCCTCTGCTGATCCCAGAAGCAGAGTCATTGATTTAGTCCCTGTCAGTCACGGGAATGAAGACTTCGGTAGGGCTTTGAAAGCTCTTTGGAAGCATCAGCTGGCATATCTTCTGTAGGAAACAGCAGAAGTCCTTGAGTGAATCTGAAAGGTGATGTAGGAGACTTCCAGGAATATTTTACCCAGTTAGAGAGATGATGGAGCATTTGTGGCTCTAACAGTGAACAAGTGGCAGCCAGTAGAGCAATTTTAATCAGGTAATACAGTGCTGACAGCTACTCAGTTTCCCTGGCTTTGTCCTGGAGTGGCTGGCAGGAAGCAGAGCAGTCACTTCATTATCTTCATTAAACTCCTGAATCCCGTGCCACGCACTCGCTGTGCTCCACAACCCACCAGGCAGCTGTGGGGAGGAGCTGCACCCCTGTGTGCCTTGGAAAGGAGAGATTTCCACCAAGGAAAAAGGGGCTCCCCAGCAACCCCAACTTCACAGCCTGCCTTCAAGCTGTGACTTGTCTCTAAAAATAAATAAACAAGCTGACTTATTTTTGTGCAGAGTCTTGGCAAGACAGCTTTTTCCCTTAGGGATAAATTTGTTTTGCAAAATTAGAAAAATCTGTTAGATATCTTAAATTTACAGTTATGTATTAAATTATTGGTTTTAGATAGTGTTGTAGCTATGCAACTCGAAAAACATTGATGGTGGAATGGACAAGGCAAGTTGCTTTCAGTATGACCTAATTATTTTTCCTTTTTTTTCTCCTTTCTGTTTGTTTTTCCCCTTATCTTTCAGTCATCAAATCTGTCAGGTCCCTACAAATACTATGAGGAAATCTCTAGGAATATTTGTTGAAAATCAATGTCTTTTTGGTCCTCAGAGTACATGTGTTGGTTGTTTTTCCTTGAGTTCTCTGTTGGCAATGTATGCAGAGCTAGTGGAAGCAAGTGTAGTTTATTTTAAGCTTTCTCTTTTTCTCTGTGTTGCTGTTCCCTTTATTAATCACAAATGATGGATGGGTGAAGCTTCCTGAGTTTTGGCTGTAGAGCTGGTTTTAGTTTTTTGCCAACAATTCTAATTTTAGTAGCAATGATTTAATTTTAATATAGTATTCAGGGGAATTGAAAAGTTAATATTCTTATAAGTGAATATGATTAATATTAAGGGGAGAATGAAGGTGATGGATGTGTCACTTGTCTGTGTTTACAGTCACATTCTGATGATGCTGGCCTTGATCCAGGGACCCTCCTCCAGCTGGCAAAGGGTCCAGAAAGAGCCCGTGGACCCTGGATGGCCAAGGGGGCTCATTGACCCTGTATTTCAGCAGCAGGGTGAAAGCACCCCAGACTCAGCCTGCTTTGTTCCCAGCACTGGTTTGGTCTGTCAGATGCTGGAGCACAGCTGGCCTCTCTATGGATAGCTCAGCAGTTGTGTATTGCGTTCCTGCTAACAGGAGGAGATACACTGGAACCCACCCAAAACTGTCCAGATACCTGACAGGCTACTTATTGTCATTTACTGAGCATGCTGAAATTCTTCCAGCTTTTCCTTGGCTGCCCTAACAGAGGAAGAATGCTCCTTTATAAACATTTGAAGTTTGTATCATGGATGGCTTTGTTTGGACTTATAAAACTTTCTATCTGACTTCTTAATAAAAGGTGACAATTTCACCCTCAGTCCAAGAGTCCTTTTGTCACAAAATAAGTAGATTGTGGATAGTTTCTGTGATATACAAGATACCATGTAGGTCCTGACTTTGTCATTACTTTATCAGCATGCTGTATGGACAGGTATATTTTGCTTTTTTCTCTTTTGTTGAATGTTCCAGTAATTTCTCAAGAATTTTGGAGCTTTTCTCCCTTTGCTCGGTCTCCTTTGCTGGTACCATCAGTTGACTCTCACCTGTCTATAGTGAGGATCCTCAAAACCTGCAGATTGCACTGTTTATAAGTTTAAGAAAATTTGAATGTCTGATTTTCATTCATCAGCTCTGGAAAACTCCACGAAGCCATGTAAGACTCCGAAATGCTGAGATTGCTATGTGTAACAGGTTATTTTATGAAATTTATTACAATTAATAAAGCAAAAAGAATACATAACCTTATTGAAAAGCCAGTTAACAATCTCAAATATTTAGATTTTTCATGCAGATTTCTTGCTTGTTTAAGCCTTGTTACTTTTCTTGCTAGACTGTGTATTTTAGTTGAGTTGTCTCAGACTTCTTAGTTCCTAAGCTGAAAACTGGAAGTGAGACTGGCTTTGCAATTACAAGAAAAATGGAAAATTGTTTTGTTTGGATTTCAGCAAATTCAATTTAAGGTCAGATTTTTTTCTTTAACAATGTACGCTCTATCTTTTTATTCCTAAAGGCATATTTTCAGCAATTTGGCTTAACTCTGTGGTCTTGGGGGTGGAATTCTTTATCTTGGCTTGATGTAAGCAAGCTTTCAGAGCGTGTGTGGGTTAGTGTCTGACTTGGTGCACAGGAAAACACAATCTCTTTATCAGGTGGTTTCTGGTTCAATGAAAGAAGTTTTTGGTTGGGTTTTTTTGTGTATGACAGCAGCTTGGTAACTTTGGAGAAATAGCTCAGGCTTTCAATAAATAACTGTCCATTCCATAAAAAAGGTGAGTTAATAAAAATCAACACTGTTATGTAGCTAGCATGTTTCCGTGGCAGTTTGAGAAAAAGCTCAG
The DNA here is from genome assembly GCF_031753505.1 of Anomalospiza imberbis. Classification (NCBI taxonomy): domain Eukaryota; kingdom Metazoa; phylum Chordata; class Aves; order Passeriformes; family Viduidae; genus Anomalospiza; species Anomalospiza imberbis. The sequence goes on along the minus strand of NC_089688.1, from coordinate 7,226,705 downwards.
ACCTAAATAACATGAGGATACTCTTGACATAAATGTTACGAAATCTTTCGAATTCAGTGGAAAAGAAAGGTAAAGGAGAATTGAGCACTTACCTTTGGATATGTTATTCTACAGCTTCTTGAACTCCTGTTAAGTTGATTTGTTTTGATACAGTGAAAATAATAATCTAGTTATCTGTTGTGTTAAAGAGTATTTTGATGCAAGGAATGATTTTTTTTTTTTTTTTAATCATAGTTGAGACCCAAGGAGTAGAACATGCTTTTTTGTTCGTTTAAAAATGTAGTCTTTGAATGCAGACAGAGGAGGAAGTTTGGACATTAATCAATGTAAAGGCAAAGTCACCAACTCAGTCACACTCAGTTACTCAGTTAGCAAGTTTTTGCTAACTTCAAGAGTTTGGAAAATAAGGCACAACTGATGTGTGAGATCAGCAAAGTTACAGTAATTCATTTAAAGACTTTACTTAATCAGTGTTTCTTGGGTTCCCTTCCTGTAAAATATGACCTGTATTGTAATAACTTTTTATAATAACTAAAATAACATTTGAAGTGAAAGCTCAAATTCATTTTTTCCATGTGAACCTAGAAATTACAATTGGGCCTTTTTATGATTTGGTGATTAAGTAGACAAATGGTGCACTTCTTGGGTACCATAACAGTTAACACCTGTTTCAACTGTTTCATATTTGTATTGGATGGAACCTCAGCAATCCAATATGTCTTGAAAAGCAAAAATCTAATATAAAATATTTCATGGTATGGAAGAAATTACAATAAACAGAGTATAGCTTAAAATATAAAATGCTTGTTATGCACATTTACGTAGGTTTCATCTGTGTTTCTGAAACCAATGTAGCCACCTTGTGTAAAAGTAATCCTAGTTTTTGAAGGGTTGGTTAAGTGATTATTCAGTACCCTAAAGTAAATACTGTCTTCTAAGAAAACAGTATTTCCTGAGTTGGAAGAATTGAAACAGTTTGTCAGTCAGAAGTCAAGTACAACTGGATTAATTAGCATTTGCTTTGTGATTTCTCTCAAACCTGCACTGGGGACAGGGAGCGCTGGCAGGAGGGTGGAGTGGTTTCCTATGGCATGTGCCAGGCAGTAATGTCATTTCTTTATGTTGTTTGTTACTGGTGTGGTATTTTGAATTCAGTAATTTCAGAAAATGTGGAACTTTGTTCATTAAAATCTGAGAGCTTATTTCAAATTTAGTAGAGATGGGCTCTATTGTACCTTCCATGCAGCACAGGTACAGCACTGCTGGCCCCCTCAGCCTCCCACAAAAGGCTTGTTGTCTGTGGTGTTTGGGAACTTGAAAACTTCCTGCTTTTTTTGAATAAAGCTTGGTTTGGAGATCTAATTATTATTATTAAGATTACAAAAATAATTTGTTGGAGTGCATTGTCAGATGTAAATATCGTGAGCTTCATAATACGATATTTCAAAGCTGAAGTTTATTTTGAGACTCAGGGTTAATACTCTCAAGATTTGTTTAGAAAATAAGATCTTTGGATATGATGACCTAGGAGATTTTTTTCCTAAACACGAATTCAAGTTTGCTTTTATCTCAGTTTATCTGATTTGAGGTAAACCTCAATGCCTTACTAAATTGCATCTGCTTGTAGAGAACACTGTAAATGATTTGCATTTTAATGGCTTCTGCATAAATTTCATAACTCTGGAATGCTTCTCTTGCTCATTTCCCTGCAAAAGATGTTGTGTTTGTCTTGCTGTAACAATCTGTTTAGCTTTTCAATTATAAGAGAAATGGGTAAATTTGCCCTTGGTTTTGGCTATTCCTACTCTTTCAGAAACTGCCTTTCAGTAAACTGCCTTTACCTGTTTTAGAGAGCAGAAAGGCTTCCAGATAATTTCACATGAATCATAAACATGTCAGACACATGTTGGAAGCTTTCTTAAACATGGGTACTTAGTTTGGGAATAAACATACTGGCAAATGTAGGTAATGGTGGGTAGCATCACAAAATTCATAAACTGATAGAATTTAAATTTCTTTAGCTTTAATTGCTCCTCATGAAAACCAGAGGAAATTTAGGAAGTATAATGAAAGAGTAAGTAGATAATTGGTACAAAGAGCTATATTATATGAGGAGGGAGGGAAAAGGGAGACCAATAGCTGGAAAATAGCTAACCTCAAAAGAAGCATAATACATTGATTCATGTAGTTTGTCTTCAAGTTTTTAAGCCTTTTTTTCTCTTTTATAGTGGACTGTATCATTCTAAGTGTAACAAAATATTTTAAGCCACAATTCTAAGCATCTTTTCCTTATTAATTTAATGCATGATGGAGATGGTAATGACTAGATCACTTTAACGTAGAATAATGAGGTATGATCAGAGGCATACCTCTTCCTGGATTAAACAGTGCTGCATATTGGATGTGAAGTGACAAAATTCCAACAGATTGCAGCATCTCTTAACATGTGAAGAACTATTCTAAGGTACAGACCTTCAACCTCAATGTCTTTCCAAAAACCACCATCCAGTCTGCCCTGCCTTTTCACAGCTGTCACAGGACCTGACAAATGGGTTATCATAAAGCATCTTATGTCCTGAAAAGCTCTAATGAAAGACCCTATCTTTTTAATATGTTGTAACAACTAAACCTACTAGTTACTAACTCAAGGTTTTTGTAAAGTGCCATTTGCTCAACTTCCCTATTGTCTCTACTCTTGTGGGTTTTTTTCCTGTGAACCCATTTTGGGATGTTTTCATTCCCTCTTCTTTCCCACTTTGTCCGTGCTTGTTGGATTCTATCTGTTGTGCCATCAGTTCTTGGCGGGGCCAAGCTGTAAATCAGGTCACCAGAATGATTCATATTAAAAATAAACCTACAATAAAAAGCTTGGAATCTGCTTTGTCAGCATTCTACTTAATGCCCTGCAGAGCATCACTGCTATTATCTTAAGCCATCTCTTGTTTGTATTCAGTTTGGAAATTATGCATTTGCAGCTGGAACAAAATCTGTCTATTCTCAAAGCTGCAACTTCAGCCACACATCTGTCACGTTCTCATCTCCAATTTATCTTGTTCCCTCTGATTAAAGGCATGTTGGTCCCATGTTCCACTTAATATAGAGTGGTGGTGCTCCTCACTTCCCAAAAGCATTTCCTATCTATTCCTGAGTTACTGCAAAACATGCCAAGCAGCATGCACCTATCAAGGGGCTGCTTCAAGGAAGTTGTGTTTTTCTGCTCATATCAGTAGCTTGTAAATCTAGAAAACAAACCTTCTCCAGTTATTTTCTCTGCTTCCAGAAAACCTTGTTCTGGTGAAATAGAGACGAGTTTGCTCTTCTCATGCAGGGTTTTGAAGGTGGGGAGGGCTTTTTTTCCTCAGACTTAATGGAACTGGAGAGTCTGGAATTGCTCTACAGCAAGATGAATGCTTGACAGGCTTCATTTGCTGCCTTTCTTCTGGCTGCACTGGAGTTGAATCGTGAACTTCTGAACTGTATTAGATAAAACTTGTCGGTGAGCTCTTCTCTGTGGTATTTAAATGTTGCGATTGAGATTTTGAGACGCTTATTTCAAATGTAGTGGCACTTCTTCCTCTGGGGTAGAAGTCATCTCATGTCTCCAGCCTGTATCTGCATTTGCTATGACATTGCGTTAGCTGAGTTAACAGTTCCTTGAGAGTTTGGAATTGGTTGTGTAATTGGAGGAGGAGGGCAGAACCAAGTAGTTGAAACGTAGTTTTGAAGCCAGGGTGGTGGGGTGAGCTCGAGGGGCCTGTCTTGTACATGAGAAATACGAAGTTGTTTCAGTAATCCTGTACCTTTCAGGAAACTCTTTTCCACCCTTGGAGTTTTTTTTGAAGGCATCCCTTTCTCCAGGGAAAAGGAAATTATCCTCTTTGAAATCAGTTTGAGCTACTGTGTTTTGAACTGGTTGCTAGTTCAACACAGATAAACTACAACATAAGCTATGTGCAAACAGTTGTATCATTTTAAGTGTGATAATTTGCAGTAACTAAACTTGCAGTTATGTGTTTAAATACAAGTGGAAGATAATCCAGGTCATGGTCTTGAGATCACTGAGTAATGTGATACTTGATACAGCAAGTCTTGTGCTCTCCTAGCTTTCTTTTGATCCTGCTATTGGTAGAATTGCAGGGCAAAGTATGCGGTGTGACTAAATTGTTACACTTAGACCATGTGTATTTTGTAACTAAAATATCTATCCCTGTGTTAGAGCTGGAGTACCCAAATAGGAAGGGTTCAGACTCTGTCCTTGGCAAGTGACTTGTAAAAGGTTAATCTGGGTATTACTCAGCTGTTGACAAATGTTTATTGCATGAGAAAAAATACCCAGAATTGTTATTTTACAGTAGCCTGTACTTAGGGAGAATTTCTATATGTAAGCCTGCAAATTGTCTCCTGTCTATTTGGTAACCAGATCCCACTTTTGTTTTACAGCTGCTGCAGAGGGCAAAGGGAAAAGTGGGGAAGACTTTTTTCAGAAGGTAAGAAAGATAATTCTATAACAGTACCTGACTAGAGAAAAAAAAATATACCAAGTACTTATGCATGTGATCAACTCATTAAACTTCTTGTGCAGTTTCCACTGTATTGATCAAATTTTTAAAAATTTTGTCATTTAAAGTGTCTACTTGCTACCAGCCATGCATGGGATGAGATGAGAAACAGGTTCTTTGGTATATGCTCCTGTCATCCATGCACAAAAACAATTTAACAGTTTTACCAATTCTTTAACTGAAAATGTTAAAATATGCACGATGAACATTTGTTATGCTTAATTGTTAACCCAGAAGACCCATGTTGTGAGGTGGTCTTAAGGATATTGTCTGTGGATAAATGCTGCATCCTGTTATTAAAATACTGACTTGCAACTTACTGTGATATTATTGAAAGCATAAATATTTGGTCGAGAAATGCAATGGGCTTTTAAGAAAGAAATGCACAATCCACAAAATGATTCAACAAAGTTTGTGGTTGGACAGAGGCACGTAAGGGACTGGAAAAAGGAGTCCTGCAGCAACTAAACTACAAAGACAAGCATGGTCAAGAGTAATGACTTGCAAATTATTTTCACAAAGCAGCATAGTATTGGGGTTGTTTTTTTATATTTTTGGGGTTTTTTTCAAGAATAGTGTGAAGAACATTATGAGTTGTGTCAATGATAATCTGCATGCTGCAGGCTAATAAAAATGATGAGCTGTTTTGTCTTTGGTACAGAGAAGACAGTGCAAACTTTGCTGTATGCTGAAATGCCTTGGCACTCCTTCTTGACTCGTTGTCCATTGAAGTAATTTGCTGTATTTTGCTATAATTCTAAGTGGTTGTTCCAGAAAGGAAGATGTGAAAGTTTGTTTTACCCTGCATGTGACTGTGGGATGCCTTGATAAAGGCTGGTGAGGAGGAGTATATATGCTGCCAAAATGTTTGGATTTTCAGATATTTGTTGCTCTTAACTGACAGTGAGAGTTATTTTTCCAAACGTGATGCTTAACTGTCTGATATTAGTGTGCACAGAGGAGAATGTGTCAATAGTGCCTCCTTAGGATTTTATCAAAATTCTGAGTTTTTTTACTTACTGAAACAAAGCTAAGCCATAGTAGGTTATGCTATATTCTCCACATTATTCATTTTACCAGCGTTTTCTCTCTCTCAGATAAATCTGCTCATAATTCTTAAAGATGTGGATATGATATTTCTTCTTGAGTGGCTTATCTGTTTGACATGTGTATTTGATTACTTGATTATTTACTGTAGGTATGATGTACCTTACAGTTATGTAGTCACTAGTGTAATCGAAGACAATATTGTGTTGAATTAAATAGGAAAGCAAAATATGCTAAACTTCAAGTGTGTCAATAAGTGCACTCCTTATCCACACTGATGATAGAGTGGCTGTCCTGGCATTTAGATCCTGTCATATTTCTGCATAGTTATTATCTAGGCACAGTGTGGGGGCTGCAATATGTTACAGCTGCTTCATTTTAACTGGCATTCTTCTGAAAATATCATCAACTCCACTGTGTAGATTTCTGAAGTTTCTGAGCACATACACACAATACTACAGCAAATAAAACCAGATGGAAACGATCTCCTTTGAGTTCTCTTTTGTTGGAAGAAATCTTTGGACGGTTGCTCATAGCTTACTCACCGTCTCTGTCTGTGCAATTTCCTCTAATCAGAGTTAAATTTTTCCTCTGTCATGTGAAATGAATAAGACAGAGTATGTGGAGGTAAAATGAAGACTCATTTCATGGGTTTCAGGTTGGTACAGCGAGGAAGAAAGTGATTTGTGGCATTAGAAACACTTTACAACCTAAGGCAGCAGGACACTTCCAGAAACTCAATATGAACTCAAAGCTGCAGCAAAGGCATTTTTAAAGCAGTTCAGATAATGAGACTTGAGGACATTATTGGCAGGATTTTGAGTGGAATAGGGAGGGAGAAGTGCATCCTTGAAAGGCCACACCTAGAACTTAAGGGCATTATTTGCATAAATAATGCCATGTTTGTTGTATTCTGATGAACTGCGCTCAATGTGCTGAGGTTGGCTGTTGGCTGGAAGTGGTATGTGAGGTGGAAGAAGTTTTCATAGGAATGCTGAAATGGCAAATGACAAGGCGAAAATTCAGGAAGGTGATTCTGTATGTCAAGGCATGCAGACCAAGAGGGAGGAGAGAGGAGGCTGTGCCTGGGGGGTTGGCAGAGACTCAGCCTGCATTGTTAAGCTGCAGAGAGGCTTTTAAAGAAAGTTAATACAAAGGTTTGGTGCTAAGCAGTCTTTTGCTGGTCTTCAAACATGTGAGAAAGCAGTATTACTTGGATTTTCATAATCAAGCAGAATCTCAGTGGATGTGAACTGTTCCTACCAACTTTCAACTTCAAGTTTAATAACAATTGACATGTTAAAATGCATTATTTCACTGAGCATTTTAGCAGAAACATGCACTTGTAATGCAGTTGCTTGTGGAGTTACCAAATAAGCCCCAATTCTTGGTGAAATTCAGGTAATATTTCTGCCCTAACGTGGCAAGAAGATAAGGTGAAGAAGTGCCCCTTTGCTCTGGTCCTGAATTCAAATGAAAAGTAGATAAATGTCTTCTGGTAGTGTCATTTTTAAAAGTCTGAAGACTTTATCATACTTTCTTCTAGTATTTCTAAGTTGTAGTACTGCTTCAGATGAGGGAAAACCTAACATCATCTAATGAGGATTTTTCAAAACCACTGGGAGCTACTAATGATTTAGCAAGAAATAAGTAAATAATGGCATAGTTTTCTCTGTAGAGCTCTCAGATCTGCAGTTCAGTAACAGGTAATCCTAGATAAACATGGATGGCTCTGCTGTTGTGTTACATACTATTTATGTAAAAGATCCTTGTGGGCCTTGCCCTCTAAATTGTTTTTCTTATTTATTCTGTGAGTGAAATACATAATATGAAGTTATTACATGTCCTTGATCCAAAGCCCGTTTTCAGTTGATGGTGGATTTTTTCCACCAAGTTCCACAACATCTGGTTCACGCCTCAAAGGAAGCAAGGCCCTTTCCCCAGCAAAGCCAGGACATTGTTCCAGGGAACAGATAATTTATGTAGCCCTATAGAGACATGTGGCACTCTTATATAAAATGTAAGAAGGTGGTGATTCTCTGTCCTGAAGAGTTCATAATCCAAAACAGGTGAGGGTCGGCCCTGTGGACAGAGAGGAATTGCATGCATCATTTTGGTTTGCTTTTAGCTCTGTCATCATCAAGCTGGTTTCTTTTCTTCTTTAAAAACACTTGGGAATCTTATTGCTGATGGTAATCTTTCATTCTGAAACTTCTCTGGACAGGAGTGTATCTGTAGCCTTCTCAAGGGCCTGTGAGCAGCAGGGTGGGTGATAGGTGAAGACTCTGGCTTTAGTGGAATTTGGGAGGAGTCCTGGGGGACTGCACGTGCAGAAGGTGGTGACTGGAAATGATGCACTCGTGGTGCTCTGCACAGGTCACATCCAAGCTCTTTATTTCAGTATTATTCAGTGTATATATGTTAGTCATGAGCTTTGGGATTATGCCTGGAGGTGCTTCTCAGCTCTGGCTTTTCTGGCTTTTCGAGTTCATTTGCAGGGCTTGGTTTTGTGGGCAGCACAAAATACTACCAGCCAGCTGTAACTTGTGTGTTTTACTGGTCCTGAGTGTTTGGCATTCTTTTATGTTTTGGGCTTCTTCTGTACCTTTTTGAAGCAAACAGAAGTGGTGTTTGCATGCATTTGCCCAGTTGCAGATACTTAGGGGTTTTTAAGGTATCTCTGGATTTAAGCAAAAAGTGTATTTAAATGCTTGTGTTTCTCTTGACTACAGACACTGTTATTCCCTGAGGGAGGCATAAGTGTGCTTGGAGTTGTCAAGTTGCAACTGGGCAAATGTTTCATGTGTGTACCAAATTCCTAGTTATTAGGAGCTTAGGAGTGTAAAGGAAGAAGAGTGGTTTCTTTTCATTTTCCTTCCTGTGCTTACATGTAGCATGTTTAAACTGTAGCTTCTAATTTCATTAAATAATTAGCACCATAGAAGTTACTCAGGCCATTTTGGAAGCATGATGTGCTGAAAGCAACATGTGATCTTTCAGTCCAGGTATTTGGAAACAGTAGTAGCAAGAGGCTAAAAAAGAAAACAAATAAACAAATGCCCAACCAAAGCAAAAAAATAAACCACCTGTGATAATTTGAAGATGTGAAAAATAGCTATATCTAACTGCATCTATAATCATATTTCTGTTAAAATCCTCTATGCAGTAGTTATTAATGATTATGCATTTTTATTTATTTAGGAGGCTCTGGTGGCAAAGGCAGCAAGGAATCTTCCTCAAGCCCTGTTATTTAAGACAGTAAAAGAGCTTGGTTTGCAACATCCTGTGTTTTCTCTTGTATATCTGAAAAATATTTATGTTGGTCTGGGACAAACCTAACTTCTACAATATTATTATGTATTAATACAGTGTTGATGTATGCATTTTGTAAGTATATGTAGTATATTCTGATACAAATAAATTTAATTTTCTGTTTGCAGTAGGTCAGACTGGAAGTGGATCAGTCTCACTTTTTAATCTCTGAACATGAAGCATATCTAGAGCTTCAAACGCAAGTGGCTTAGGGCATTTTCAGGCATTAAAAATTTTAATCATTGACCTGAGACTAAGATGTCTCAAGCTAATTATTATCCATGTTCAGGACTAACTTCTGAAGGGCTTTTTGTGTGTCTTCAGCCATGACTATTCCTGAGCTGCCTATTTATAACTGCAGTCCCCCCAGGGCTGTGTTTCCATTTCTAGTGGCAACCACTCAGCTCTCCGTTTCTTGCAGTGTTATTTATCTGTGGTGAGACCTTGTGAGTTGCTGGTGATCAGACATTATTATGGGTCTTGTCTCTGTTTCAACCACAGCAGCAGCTTGGAGCTGCAGGAACTGGTTCCACACATTCCACTTTTTCTGGGTAGAAATCGGGATCTGCACTAGCATTAAAAAAAGCTCTTGATGTAGAGCTTGGCTCATAGCATGTGACAAGGATATATTAAGGCCATACGTTTCCAGAGTTGGCTTCAAGTGCCTGGCTGGGATGGGAATGCTGCCATCCAATTTACACTGAGCTTCCTCTCATTTAGCTTCCTGGGAAGTGGCAGCGACTGCTTGGAGAGGGCAGTGTGGATTAGAGGGCTGAAAGAATGTCAGTGCAAGTTAACATTTGCAGGAAATCTTGGGATTGAGACGTTTGTCTCCCTTCTGGCAAAACCCCACCCAGTGGAAAGGAGACTATTTAGGTTGGATCAGTTTCTTTAAAAAGGTAAATCAAGAATGCTTACTTAACTTTTTTGCTTAGTTCACGCAGAGCTGAGTGGTGGGAAGGCTTCATTTTTGTGGAAAATGGCACTCATCCCATCTGTAGTATAGTGAGCATTCTGCTAAGGCAATGGAGGAATTCCAAGGATTTTTGGGTTTTATTCATTTCATCTTCAGTTTCTCCTGTGCTGCTTCTGATACAATGGGCACTATCTTGAAATTTTACCTGTAATGTGAAGTCTTAGTTGATAAAGTTCAACTTTATGCCACTTTATTGCTATACGTAACGCTTTGAGGAAGATCTCTTGCATTGTAAAGCAGTAGAGAAGGAGTGGTTTGTCACCACCATCTCAATTGAGGGGCTCAATGCTTTTCATTCTGAGAGTTAAACCCTCCCTCAGAATAGAGGAGGGATTTCCTTCTCAGAAATGTTTTTACCTTGGGGGGAAAATTTAATATAAATGAGACAAGTATAAGAATGATACAACTCAAGAAAATACACTGGGTTTCTGGCTTGTAAGGAGGAGAATTGCTGATTTTGGTTTCAGAGGAGAGTTGGCTGCATATTGGTGTTTTGAACAGTGTTCTGTGGGGCTTCAGTTTTTCAGTGATATTTTCCCTAATTTTTTGACATTACTTGTGTAATTCATTAATGCTGTGCAGACAAACTTCTGTAGATAATTTTTTTGCATGCTTAAATATTTTCCTTGGTTTTAACTACACTTGGTCATGTATTTAAAACAAAAGTGTTACCTGTGACCCTTGACTAGTATTTCCACTGAGGGTAAAAAAAAAAAACATTTAAATCAAGTGAAGGACTCCAGTGTTTCTCCATAGATAAGGGCATTTGATTGATTTTTACTCTCACTTAATTTTATTTGCTTTATTTGTAAATTAAGTACAAAGTTCTGTAAACATTTTTGTTGCAGAAGGTTCACTTGATGCAGTTTTTGGATGCAGCAACAATACTGCAATATTTGCTTAAACAAGACCCTTGTTTTAAGAATCATCTTATTTCTTTTCAGGTGAATTGAAGATTTAAAAAAAGTTGCAGTGTGTATGTACATACATGCATTTATTCTCATCCTTTCTAGGCTAAAAATCCCTTACTGGAAATGGAAACAATAAAAATTCCAAAGCCATATCCATATAGGCAGCTTTCCCAGTTCCATCTTTAGTGATTTGGGGCTTTTATATACAGTCTGAAAGTTTCTTTTGTAGAGCTCATGTCTTCTACTCTGCTGCCTTTATTGCTTTTATACATAATCTGTTCATTAGTTTTAGTATTTAGTATACAAGTTTTGATACACTTTGACCAAAACCAAAACTGTCCTATGAATAAGTACATTGCCTATGATGTTAACCTTGACCTCTAATTTTAGCTTCAGGACCTCTTCATCCTGCACATGCTTGCCTTAATTCTTGGTAGGTTCTTTAGGAATAGCTTTGAACACTTAGTGAAGATGGTAAATTTGTTAGAGTCAGTATGGGCTAGGATTAGTCCTTGACACCAAACAAGGTGTGTGCCGCTCTGGGGAAGCCTCAAAGTCTGCACAAAAGTATTCGCCCTGAGAAGTTGTAGGAAAGTGTTGTCAGTGTTTTGCTTAGCTTGATGTGACACTGTGTAGCAGTATGCAGGTGGGAAGCAGGCAAGTTTTCCTTCTGTTCCCTTCTTATATGTCAATCAGAAACACATTATTTTAGCATTTAATAAACACTTGAAATAAAAATCAGTTTAACAGAGATGGACAAGTGAGTAGGTGAAGATCAATTTCCTGCAATATTGAAGCAGATGACATGCAGTGGAAACACAAACAAAAACATATGGGAGTATTGATCCTTATCCATGCTGCTATTCCAGAGAGTAATGTCTAAAATGATTTACATATTACCTTTTTGCAAGACAAGTAAAACTAGGAAAGAAGGACTAGCTAAGCAGTGACCTTTTCTGAAAATGTCTGGGTTTCTGATAGTTGGACTATAAAATGGAAAATGAGGAGCCCTGCCCTTGAAGACACCCTGGCACTCGTGTCCTTGTGTGTGGGAAGGCTCTGTTGTCCCACTGCTCCTTTCTCTAGAGACACGCAGGTGGAGCTTGATCCTTGTCCTCCCTGTGCATCCTTTGGTTGTGTATTTTAAACAGATTGCACTTAACATGTGTGTGGTCAGCACTGACAGTCTGCAGTCCGAGCAAGCTTACTAAAGCATTTTCTGTATTTTATGGTTTTAATTCTAGTTCTCTGCATAGGAGATGGATTTTTTTGGCACACAGGAGCACAAAATGGAAACTCTGGACAGTGTAGTCTGGAATGTGGGGCACCTGGGGCCATGTGCCATTGCTGCTTTTCAGAAACAGCCCCTCGTCCTTACCTGCAGAATTAGTGCTTACACAGTGGGATCAGGCTGTACTGTCCAACTTTGGGTAGTAGCTGTGACAAAATGTGAATTCTTGATTGCAATTTCTTATGCAGATCACCTCAGGGAGAAACCAGCCACAACATGGCTTGGGATGTGAATCCATTGCTGTACCCAGAATGTTGGCCAGACTTCCACAAGAGCTGCGTACTTGCACCAGGCTTTGGGCTAAGTTTTGTAATCTCTTTTTTAACTCCTTATATTCCTCAAATTTCCTTGTAGTCCTGCTTCCCTGTAGATGCTGCCCTGCTGATGTGCTCTGGCAATGCAAGTGCTTTCTCTGGCCTCACCCGTTTTGGAGTTGAATTCCCAGTGGGTAACTTCACACAACCCGCTTTTGAGTCTTGTTCTTCCTTCCCATCCTTATTCTTGCCTTGCTTTGTCCTCCCCCCAAACCAAAAAAATAATAAACCATTAAATATAATAATTTTGGTTCCAGCTACACCCATTGCTGTGTTCCTGTTGCCAAAAGTCGTTCTCAGGGATTAGTCATCCTCTGATTGCTGCATCACCTCTTATGCATTGCAAGAGGAAGAACTAAAGATCACCCCATGCAGAATTTCATATGTCTGCTGTGACTCTTCAGGTCTTGTCCTGTAGAAATATATTTTCCTTTAATTTTCATCTAAGTTATATTCCATGGTTCAAATAAACCATAAGAATAAACTTGTTTATACAGCTGTAAATGCATACAAACTGAGGGGACTAACACAACTTTTCTGAAAGCTGAAGATGCAAGATGAACATTTAAAGTCTGTGAAACCAGGTACTCCGAGACTAGGCATAATCTCTTTATGGTATAAAAGGAGATTGTCTCTGAGTTACTTTCCCACATGTTATTGAAGCCCAAACTGATTTGAATTTGTTCTTTTCCTCACTTGCGTGGAAAAAGAATCTCATTTAAGTGGGGAAAAGTGGGGAAGGAATTCAGACTGGGAACTACAGAAAGCCACTAGTAGATGCAGATTTCTGTCTGACCCATTTTTCCTTTCACTGTGATTAATACTTGAGGCAGAAAAGGCCAAGATGCCCAAATCCCAAAGGTGGGAAGGTCAGAAATAGGTATCTTATCAAAACTAGCTATAACTGTATAACTATTTGATTTAATGTGCCTGCTTTAAATGAAGAAAGGTCTGTTATATATGTTGTTCTTGTTCATCCACTGTGTGTAAAATACTTCCTTTGAATTCTGAAATACTTGTGGGCTTTGAGGGAGTTTTGTTTGGTTGGTTTTGTTGCATTCAGGACATTCCAGTTTCCGTCCAAGATCAGCTAAACAAAAAATACAGCATAAGAAAAAATAACTTCTTACTGTCTTAATGTAAAAATTCCCCAAAGTGCTTAAACTATAAACTTTTCAAGCTGGACTACAAGGAAGCCAAAAGCTTGTCTTCCAGCTGCCTTACAATTAGACTATTTTTTTTTTCTTGAAGGCCCAATGATTTGCAACTGGAGCCAATTTTTTCAGGGTCAGAGTACAGTCTGATTTGTTTTGTTGGTGTCTTCCAGTGTCTTGTCCTCTTCTGTTTTTTCTCCACTGAGAATAGCTTACATATTTTGGCTTGTAAACACTACAATTACACTTGGGGAAAGGGGAGGAAGGAAAGTTGTAGAAAGTCAATTTCTTAGGTTTTCCTTCATTTTGAGAAGAAGCATGAGGTTATTTGTTGGGGATTAAACCTTGCTGGCAGATATGCCTGATGCCTTTGGGCAGTTGATCCCTCAAGGCGAGGAGAGCACTGATCAGTACTCACTCTGTCTCTCATTTTGTATGGAAATAAGGGAAGCTATGCAGAGGTGCTGTTCTGCAGAGATCATGAACTCTTGAGTCATTCCTAGGCTGAATATCCTCAAAATGTTATGTAACTCAAGTACTTCTACAGTTGGAATGCATGTATTATAGCTGGAGCACTTGTGAGTTGTCTTTTTCATGTGAGAGCAGAACCCCTGTTCTCAGGGTATGTGGCATAACACTGTTTTCACTTATAAAGCAGTTCCATTGCAACATGCACTTGATGTTGTTATGGAATTATTCCAGATTTTTCAGGAAAAAAAACCAAAATCTTGGCACTTAAAATTGCCTGGGTTTGAATGATAAAGCTGAAACAAAAAGTTGATGCAACAGTGAACTATGCAGTCTTCAATATCATCTTTACTTTCAAGTTTAACTGCTCTCATAAAAGCTCAGTTCCAAGTTTTCCAGAGCTTTGTGACACTTTGCTGTTATAATAAATACATTACATAAGTAGTAACTTAAATACAATGATAGCTTAAGAAGTAAGCGGTATAGTTTAATTTTTTAAGTGCTTTTTTGAGAGTCCTGGTTTACTGTAACGTTACAGCCTGGAGTTGAAAGCCAGCACAGACTGAGCATTTTGATACTTCAGTAAATGTACTTAATTTAAATGCATCTTGACTTTTTTTGCCTAACTGTCTAGAATAGGAGATAAACTTGTCTTTGTAGGGACCAAACTGAGTTATCTTTTTTGTTCTAATGTGGCAATTTTTAGCATTACAAAGAGCTTAAGGATAGTAGATGGCCAAATCTCAGTGACTGGCAGTCAGACTGCTTTTCCTTTGAAGATCTTATATGCATCTTTCTCATATGTCCCCAGAATGTGCAGCTGTGAAGTTGTGGGAAGTTTCCTTTTATTTTAGTTTAGCATAAGAAACAGGGAGGGTTTAATTTCTTTAAGACAGAAGTCTCCAACCTTTATTGAGAGGGTAAAGGGCTGATGGGATGTAGCACTTGCCTTGAATGACATGCATTCTTCTTCTCTCTCCTCTCTTGTGGTTCTTTTCATGTTGGATCTTCTATAACTCAGTCCTGCACCATTTTTTGTTGTAGCATCTCTGTTTGCCTTCCAATTTTTCTGTGCATTTCACTGCCTGTTGCACAATAAAAAAAAAAAAATCCTCGCCCAAAGCCTTTTATCAGAGACAAGTGAATTCTTTGAAACAGCTTTTTTCACATCTGGATTGAAAAATGGTGAAAAGTATATGTATGTTGCTGGTAGAATTTCACCCTCCTGGAAATGTTTTATTTCAGCTGTAACTTATTATCCAATAGTGCTGAAACCAAAAATATAGTATAATGAAGTCTGGCTGACGCTTTCAGTTTTTCCACATGGCATGCTAATCTGGAAGTTGTTGTGGTGTCCTTGGGATTTGGATGTAGAAGATAAGAATTAGGAACTGTTAGAGAAATCTGTCTTAATTCTGAATTATACAGTTATGGAAAACTTACTAGTATTGTAAGCTATAGCTGTTTTCTTAATGCATTACTTTTCTTCTTGGAAGTGGCTTTGCTAATTATTTTGTCATTTTAATTGTTTTCATTCCATCTTAAGTGTGATGAGAGGTATGAGCTCACCATGCTTGTTGATGAGATCTTGGTATAAAGGAGAAGTCCTTTAGTCTCAGTAGACATGCCCAGCATTTCTAGGAGCTGGATTTCCATTCATCTGTCTGAAGTCTTTGGTGTCAAGCAGTTCCTTCTCCTGTGTTACATCTAGATGGGTTGGTGAAGCTCTGTAGCTCTGTGCCAGGATGAAATTTCAGTATAATCTGCCTGTAATAGGACTGATGGAATTTTCACTCAGCCAAAGGCAGCAGCAGAATGAGAGCTGACACTGAGCTAAAGGACTGCATGGTTTTCACAGTATAAGAGTGTGTGCATAGTTTTTCCCTCTTGGCTGGTTGGAGATGTACAGATAGGTTGCACACTGTGTCATAATAAATAAATGCTGTCAAATGTCTGCTCTGACCTGCTAAATGGAGAAGTAAAAATTCTGGAGTCTGGATAAGTTTATAATGAAAAGCTGCTTTTGGGTAAAGGTGAGGCAAACCAATATAATTTGACTTATGGACACTCAAAAAGACTCATTTTAAATTTGATAGGCTTTACTTAAAAACCATTTTAAGGTTACTGGAGAAATATTTGTGTTCAATTGTAAAGGTTTGAAATTCTCTCTTGAGATGGATGTGGAGTCTGCTGTAGCTATTAGTGGTCATTTGAACTTCATGGAAGCTGTTGAGCATCTTGGGTTTGCTCTGTGGAATTCTTTTGAATGAGCAGAACTCAGCCATGCTTATTAACAGACAAAAGTTCTCAAGAAAACCAGAGAAGCAGTTAATGGCTTGTGCTATTTAAAAGTAATAATAATCAACAGTTTTTAAAATGGCAAACATAGTATTTTCAGAAAATGCATGTATGCCTTAGCAGGAGAAAAAAAAAACTTAATTTTTTGAAAATGCTTTCTTTTTTAATAGATTATGGAAGAAACAAATACACAGATTGCTTGGCCATCAAAGTTGAAGATTGGAGCAAAATCGAAAAAAGGTATTTTATTTTGTTCTTATTATGGGGTGGGATTCGTTGTTAGCATAGTAAAAACCACAGAATAAAGAACTGGATTTTTGGAGAGTCACACATCCATACTGGTCACCTGAAGTATTTTCATTTCAGTCTGCTGTTTCTTGTAGAAATTTCATGAAGTTATCTTGAATTTATGTAGGTATTTGATACACAAACCCATTTTAAGGAGCTTGCAATTCTGTGATTACTTAATTTAATCGATCCTGTTGTATTGTTGTATTAAGCATGTGTGCCTTCTGCTGTATGATTCTGTATCTAATCAGAACAGTTTCTTTAGACAGCAGCTAAAGCCAGTATTTCTGGTAACATTTTAGATGAGTGGGTGTTCTGTGGTGTTTTGGGTTTGTTTCTGTAGAGTACAAGATGAGTGTTGGCCAAGCCCAGCAGAACAGTAAATACTCATTGTGTCCTTGACAGGGACAGCCTGCAAGCTTTTTTGGGTTCTCTAAGAAACCTAAGTGGAGCTGTTTCTTAGGAATCACCAGTATTATGTTTTGAATTACGCTTCTTTAGGAAGTCCAGCCTACTAGTGCGAGCTAAGCATACTGTCTGGAGCATCCCTCTTTGAAATAAACCCTCTTGCTTATTGTTGTTCTGTTCTTAAGGAGTCATAGCTGTGACTGATTGAAAGCAACACTTAATTTATCTTCTGCGTAAAAAAATGAGATTGGGAACAGTGCGTGAGTTTCTGTCCAGGCTGATACATATTTAAAAACCAAGAAAGTGAACTCCAGATAATTTCTCTCTATGTTATATATAGAATGTATAGGTGGAGGTGTGGGCTAACCTTAGTAAACGAATAAGATCACTTGGAAAGAAAAATTATCTTTTTAGAAAGGTGCAGGATTAATAAAATTTTTATGGTGTAAAGTGAGATTGTCTCGGAGGTACTTTCCCACATGGTATTAAAGTCCAAATTGATTTCATTTTTTTCTTTTCCCCACTTTTATGGAAAAAGAATCTCACTTAAAGGGGGAGAATTGGGGAAGGAATTAAGACTGGGAAAAACACAGGTGTTATTTGTGTAGGCATTAGCATGTGGAACTAGCATAGTAATGCAGGAGTGACAAGGTGCCTGTACAAACCTGGGGAGTTCTGTGTCCCCTCTCCTTGGGGTGCTGTGAACTGATGCACACATAATGCTCCTCAGTAAGCTGAGGCAGTAGAGTTTGTTTTTTTCTGAGGACAGAAAAGAAGAAATTAAGTGGTGCCTCCAACTTTTTTCGCCCTAATTTAAACGGCTTAGTTCTGAAGATGAAAAACATGAATAAAAGGACAAGAAAAGAGGGGTAAGAGAGGTGTTTGGTTGGGTTTCTGCATCGGTACTTGGAAATGCAGCTTAAAATAAATTGATTTAACTTATTTATTAGTGACCTCAAGTAGAAGATAATGTGGTGAAGGTCTATCAATACATGGAATTAATTTGAGTACCATGGGAAATAAAACAGCTTAGAGTTATGAGCTGATAAAACTATAAATTGAGGAAAGGGAACACATATTACAGCTGGGCATACTGAGTGTATCTGCAGTGGGAATGATTATCCTGGAAAGTCCTTGTGCCAAAAGAAACTCTAGATAGTGAGATAGTGATGGGCTGTAAACGAGACATTTTAGCAACATGCTAAAGTATTAAAAAAAGTGTTTCAAATGCCTGTGGATTTCAGGGTGGCTCTAGAATTAAGGCTTGTACTCCCTGGTCAGCTCTGGTGTGCTGGGTTGTGTGTATATACACCTAAGATAGTAAATTACAGCATGTGTACAAAGAACCCCTTAACCCCAAGGTTCCTATTTCTTGTGAAATAAGGTGTAGTTTATATGTTCTGTTTGCACTTAATACCAATTGTTTACAATTCTATAACTTTCCATTTGCAGCTACAGCAGCTGTTTATATAGGGGTAAATATTCCAAGTGTTTAACATACTCAGCTTCACTTAATGACATTTTGTGATTGAGAGGAGAGCCTGCAACAAATAACTGGCTGGCTCTCCAGGGACTTGAACTCAGAACATGCTATCTGTGTCTGCCTCCTTGGCTGGGCTGAGTGCCTGAGTCATTCATGAGGGAGCAGCAGCTATGGATGGACAGTGCTTTACCCCAGCCCTACGCTGGACCCAGTCATCACCAAGACATCCCAGATTTTTGGTGTAGTTTTGCACAATAATCTGCCTGCAGTTTCAGCGGCTTCACATCCCCTGTGTTGTGGCCTTAGGTCATTCATAGCTTTTCCCCCCAGTATAGGGGAAAAACAGTCATTAGGAAAACATTGCTTTTCTTTCTGTGGTATTGGTCAATCTGTCATGAAGCACTCAGGGCTTAATGGTATCGTTCCTCTCACTGCTGTTGACAGTTTTAATTAGACACTACTGATACTAAATCGGTAAGGACAGACCATGTTTTGTTTTGAATTGAAACACAAAGGTATTGAAATTTATAGCCAAGGTGTGCATAGAAAGATTCAGCAAGAGTATGAAGAATAAATTCTGTACAAGATCCAGAATATTTTCTTGATATTTTAGAAAACAATATGCTGTAGTGAAGCTGAAGCACCAAGAGTAGATGACTTGTGAAGCTCTGTATAATTTTTCTGTTACATGGATTACAACTTTTAAATTGATGAGTCCAAAATTCTATATTTTAAGTATCATAATGGTAATTCATTAACTTACACTTGATAAATATTTTCTGATGGGTTTTTGAATCGCAAAAGACTACAGTCTGAATTTAGCATAAGCAGATTTTAAAAATTTGTTAATTCAAATTCATCATTTAATATATGTTTTCTAAAACACCTCATCACAAAGTTAAATTTAAAAAAATTATCAGTTCTCACCAATTTCATAAGGGCAAAACAGGAATTTCCTGGTTTTAATGAACACCAGATGCTGTAGCCTTACTCTAGTGATGAGGAGGGCTCAAGTATTTTGAAATAAATGTTTAGAAAACACACAAACATATAAATCTTCCACAGCATCTTAAGCCATTTGTTAAGGTTGCCAAAGAGATCCCATAACATTAAGGATTTAGGGAGGGAAGTGAACAATTTAAAGCACTTCATGGCTGATGCCATCAGTAATGAAAGAATTGGCACTGGCACAGTTGCTGTAGAGCTTTGCACTGGTGCAGTAGAGCTCAGGGTGTATCAAAGCCTCATGTTCTGGAGGTCTGGGATCTTCTCTAGTCTGCTGAATTAAAGACCAAATTGAGAGACAGTAACTTTGGCTCTCAACATGCTTTTTCACTCTGTTGTAGTTACTGTTCCTTTGGAATGCTGTTAATTGTCTTTTAAAGATTTATTCAGTGGTATGAAAGCATGAGTAGGTTGCCAAATCCTAAATGATCACATGCTGTAGTTCCACAAACATTTTCCACACAGGCTTAAGATAATGGGATTTTCCCTCTCGCTTTCTGAAATACTGGCATGTCTTGTTCTTGTTGTCCAGCCCTTTCTGCTGTGCTGTCATTGATGCTTACGTGGGGGACCAGGGTGGCTGTTCCTAAAATCTAGCCATGGATAATTTTTACTTTTGGAGAGGGGGTGTTCTTGTTCATTTGCTAGGTGTCTGAACCCTAACTATACATGCTTATGTTTCTCCATGTGTTTGTATGGAACTGGAATGCCTAATGCCTTGGAAGCAGGTGAATGTCGTGTTAACCAGCAGCAGTGCTTGTGGATGGGTGGGTATTGAAGGTGTTCTTTAGGAAATGGATATATGGGAGTTCAGGTTTCACTTACTCCTTTTTATTTCTATTATTATTATTATTATTATTATTATTATTATTATTATTATTATTATTATTATTATTATTATTATTATTATTTTATTCCTTACTCCTTTTTATTTCTAGGTTCTCCCTCCCCCAAAACCCTGTGTCCCTTTGCATTCCAACAGCCATAAATAGGTTGTGGGATGTGTGCGCTCAGAATGCAGCTTGAAATAGCTTTTGGGGAACAGCTACCATAAGAATCCCTGCAGCTCTTGGAAACTTAGTGGCTCTGAGCAGGAAGATGGTCAGAGAGTTGGAGCAGGGAAATTTTGGGAAGTTAAAAAAGATGATAAGGGGAAATGCAAGATAAATTGAACTTGCAGAGCAGGTAGAACTCTGGGGTCTCTTCCAACATTCACTTTTATAAAGGACTTCTCTTGCTCTTTTTTCTTCCTCTTACTCCCATATTTTCATTCCTCTTCTATTTTCTTTAGTCTCCAGCTCTTTTTTATCTGTATCATATTTTTAAATTGCCAATTTCTTTTCTTTCTCACTTGAGCTGCTGTTACTTTATTTTACCTCTTCTCTCATTTGCTGTTTCTGGCTTTGTGACTTTTTGTTTTGCTTTTTTTTTTTGTTTTTCCTCTCTTATCACTGATGCACTTTAAGTTGGTCAATAAAAATCTAGTCCATGTTCTGTTTGTACTTTTTAAATTTGATTTTACTTTTTTATCAATTCTTTTATCTTTTTTAATAACTTTAAAAAATTTAAACTAGCTTCTCTTATCAAAGCATTTCCTACATGCTGTTTTTCACTAGCATATCTCCAACATGAGTATAGAGCATGTTAAATTCTTATCCAAGGACAATAGCAAGAAACATAGTGGTACTGAAAGCACTGGAAGGAAGGCAGCAATAACTGGCATTGGGCACTGCTGGCAGTCATTGTCTGGCAATTTGGTTTCACACTTTTTCATTAAACTTTGCCTTTTGCAAATTGTCTTGCAAGCCAAGTGTAATTGCTTCCCTCTTTGAATCCTGAGCTGTGAAGGTAACATGCGCAGTGAAGTTAATAACTGTAAAACCATGCTTGATGCAAATAGCCAGAGAGACTTCAACCAAATTAGTAAAACCTCACTCTCATTTATTGGAATGTTGTTTGGGTACAAGGGGAGCATCCTGCCTGTTTCAGAAGGCCTTGTGATAAAAGGTAGAGCCTCCTCTTTTGTTAAAACAAATGTCACTGCGTAGAGAACTCAAGGCCAAACTTGTGAATTACTGCCTTAGATATCTAGAGTAAGCTAAAATGTTTGTCCTTTCAGACCTTTAAATCAACTTTCAGTTGTTGCCCAGTCCTGTGATAGAAGCTGAAGTTTATATTTTCAGATGAAACAGGGAGGGAGAGAACAAAGAACTGCAGTGTCAGGCTGTGTAGCCTTAGGAAAGCATGCAAATAAAATGCCAGGTTACTTCTTCTTTTGCCATAGGCTTTTTGATAAATCTGATTTTAGGCTATTTAGATAATTTCTTTTTCTTTTCAAAACCACCTAATTTTCTCAAATCAGTTTGTCAATACAATCTTTTTTGAAAGGAGTGTGAGCTGCTTTTAAAGCTAAACTTCTAGCAGTAAAATATCCCAGAATTTTATTAATTTAATCTAGGAGTAGTTCGGAGTTGTGCCTGCCAGTTCAGCGTCCCATTGCGAGCACTTCATCATTTACACACGTGTTCCGTGGAGGCATTACATCACTGCTTAAAACTCAGGCGCATCATAAGTTATGCAGTGTTGCTCTTTGTGCTGCAGCTGAGCTGAATCCCACATTTGTACACAGGAGAGACTGCCATGCAGAAATTCCACGCTGCAAAAAACCCACCTCAGATTAGTGGGTGCAAGTAGGATTTTGTCAATGCTTCTGTCCAAGCCCAGTATTTTATTATTCAATGTGATAATTGAAGAGTTAATAACCCTCCACAGCAGTATTATCTAGGAGTCCTGTGAACTTTAAACATTACTGTAACCTCTTGTAGCATGTCTGGAAGTCTCTAGAGTTTCCCCCCCCCCTTAGAAAACACCCAGCCAACCAAAAAGCACAACCCTAAAACCTCCACCAAACCAAAACACCCCTAAGCAACCTAAGGGCTCAATGAGGCAGATGTTGAGAAACTCTGAGTAGAGGAAAAAGTACTTTTGTGGTGTCAAGGGGGTTTTGGCCCTTGCTTCAGGACAGTCTCATTGCATTGCTGATATTTTGTAGTAAATGCAAAGTTTGGTGGAATTGATAGATTTCTCTGCTTTCAGTTATCGCTGGGATTGCTGAAATACTGAAAGGATTTTGGTCTAGGCCACTAGATTTATATTACATACGTAATCTTTTTTAAATACCAGGCATCTTGGTGTTCTTCAGATGCTGGCACGTCTGCGAAGTGCAGTTAAATAACCTAAAATTTCTCCAAGAAATTAGCCAAGTCCTCGTTCAGTCAAACATAAAAGCAACTAGAAAATGCCTAATAGTTTAGGCTACTTGCTTCTTTGTCTTATGTAACTCCTAAGCAGTTAATGCTGTGCTCTGTGTGGTTGTGTGCATATCTTCACTGAAGGAGTGGTGAAAAACTGGAAAATTGGAACAGGAAGGTGGTGGAGTTGCCATCCATGGAAGTGTTCAAAAAAAACCCAAACAGTCATGGCACTCACTGCCATGGCTTAATTGACAAGATTGTGTTCAGTCAAAGTTTGGACTTCATGATCTTGGAGGTCTTTTCCAGCCTTAAAGATCCTGTGATTCTAGACAGAATAATGACTGTTAGGATCGCCTTATTTTTTTAGGCCTTTGGTGTTTTCCTTTTCTTTATGGCTTTACATACATGTTACTCCTTCTTGATATAGTTGCAGCCATAACAGAGATTTTTACTGATTTCCTTAAATTACTTCCTTCTTCTAGGCCAAAGAGTTGTTTTCATTTTTCATGTTGTATATATATTATGCCTGATTTTAATTTTGTTAAAAAGTGATTTGGAACTAGTGGTATTGTGGAAAAACCACAGAAATTAAAGGTTGTGGATTTCAGAGATTGTTTAAGTTGCATGAAAACATTTTCTTACAGAAGCTACTTTCCTTAGTTACAGTTGATTTGTTCTTAATTCTTTCAATATAGAAGTGAATCCTGCTACTTTTCTGAAGATTATACCCATGTAAATTGTGGGGTAAAAGTACTCATGTTAATAGGATAAAAAGTCCACCTTTTCATTCACTTCTAAAACTGCAATATTTTTAATTGTAGCCATATATAGCCTCTAAAAGTGCATTAAAATGTTGCTAATAATAGGAAACAGAACTTCATGTGCTGGAATTGTTTGTATGCCTGCACTACTTACCTGTGTTGCTGATTTATCAGTCTTAAAGGAAAACACTCTTTACTGTAAATTACTGTAGAAGGAATTGATGTTTTGTGTTTCTTTAAATGCAACAAGACACTGAGTTTTACTTTGCACCTATTGTCTTAAAAGCTGAATCAGCCCCACCTGGGAAGGTCACACAGCATCCCAGGACTACTAAGTGCTGTTCATGAACCAAGGACTCTCAGTGGTTCTTCATAGGTTGGGTCAACTCCTGCTCCTGACCTACTTTCATATCTTTGTGTGCTGTTCCTAGTTAGAATAAAACCCCAAAATCAAACCTGATCAAGTGAATGTAGGATATAATCAACTAATTTTCCTACCTTAAATTCAGTGCTATGAATAGCCACTTAATTGGTTTAGAGCCTTAAGCTCCAATTAAAAAAAAAAAAGCGGTAGGGGAATTAATCAGGCCATTGGAGACCTGCAGTGATACGTGGAGCTTTTCTGACAAACTTGAGCTTCTCACCCACTAAGATACTTTTGAAAATTGTGCCAACTGAAAGGCTGTACCCTAACTCTTGCTAGGAACCAAACGTGTATGGAGTGATGACTCTTCCTGTTCCTGGTCTTTAGCTAGGGATGAAGGAATGTAGAGTGGTGGAGAGAAGAGAGCATCTAAACAAACCTCTGCAGTGCCTGGATGCTTAAGCACTTGCAAACAGAGGTAACTTCTGTATTGGTCTGTTATCAAGGTTCCATTTGTTTAGTCTCAGCACTGATTTCAGTGTGCACATCAATAGAAGTGTTGGCTCAACTTGCCCCAAATCATTCTTACAGAGAAAGTAATGTACTTTATCCCAGCTGGAGCTCTGCCAGCCACTCAGAGCCTGCTGCTGCTCCGCTGCCTTGCCTTGCTCATGTGGTTCCCCACCCTTAAGGTCAAGGAAGTAAGTTCCCTGCCCTTACCTGGTGCAGTGAAGTGAGGGAGGTGGTGGTTTGATGGCTGCTGTGGGCACCTGTTCCCTCAGGAGAGGAGCTTTTCACCTGGTTACACAGTAGGCAACAGAAAGGTGCTGCAAGATGGGCTTTGGAGTTCACTGAGTTCACTTCATGAGTCTTTCCCAGCTGCAAATGGAAAGGGGATCCCAGTGCACCAGTTTGAGACACCTTCATGTAATAGCAGTAGGCACAATGGGTTTTGATCATCCAATCCCAGGACAGCCTTATTCCACATGTTATGCATAATGATAAAGGTGCACTCACTTGTGCCTTTTCCAAGCACTTGCAAAAGGCAAGACGGGTAACTACTTCTGCTAGAAACAAAATCAGGGGAGACATGATTGTTTTCAGAGCTGGCAAACAGCACAATTGTGGTCTTCCCTCTCTCTCCTGCCTTGCTGCGTGCTTCCAGCCTGTGCCCTGCCTCCATAGCTCCCTGCTAGGCAGCTCAGCCCTGCAGCCTGGCATGCCCTGGTGCCAGTCCCACTGACGCAGGGGGCATTCAGGGCCACTGAGGTATGGGGGCCAGTGCTCTTTTGTCAGCAGAATTTTTCCTAAAGCTGCTTAATTTTGGTTCCCAAGGTGTAAAGTTGTGGGTCTGACCTTATACCAGTTCAGTAAAGGTTTTCTCAAAAATCTTGGCATTTAAATGCCTTTTCCTTGTTGGTGCCCATGACAACAGAACCATTGGTTTGGGTATTCTGTGTCAGCTCTCTCTGTGTGCAGCAAAATTCCTTTGCAGCTCTTATTTGACCTCACCAAAAACAGGAAAAAAGATTCTCCCTGTTATGCAATTGTCCAGCTAAGGACTGTGTAATTAAGTAGATTTCTTAAAAAAAAAAAAATCTGCTCATATCTTCGAAGTAGATGAATTGCACATATGATTCTGCAATGGAATTGAGATTTGCCTATGCCAGGAGATAAAGGGTGCTCTGCAATTTTTCTTGAGAATGCTGGCAGTGCTTGGGAGGGGGGAGTAACATGGTTTCTTATCTATGCAGTTGCTTCATAAAATAAAATTTCAGTCAAATCTGGGACATGGTCTCAGGAATTACAAGTTTTTTCTGTTCTTTAGAGTGGCAATAAACTTACTTTTGTACTTGACCTTGTTGCAGCAAAACCAATGCTATTTTTATTACTCTATTACTTTTTCCTTTAGACAAGGGATTGTTCATCCTCTTGAGTATTTTTCGTGAGAGAAGATGAACTCTTTGTGTTAAGTGCCCATAGTACATTTTTGTTCTTTTGTCACCATGTATTTTTTCTTGGGTTTGGTTGGAGAAGTGTTAAAAAAGTGCGTCATGTTATGTTTTAAGTATGACATACTCCTGCTACCATGTGTTTCAATCCTAATCGTTGAGAAGGCATAAAGGGATGCTGAGAAGTTCTTGCTACCAAAATAATACATTACTGTATGAAAATATCTGACACTAATATGAATAACTGAGGGTGCTCATTTCAACACACCAATTATGCATTAAGCACAATTAAGCATTGTTCAATGAGTGGCAAAGACATGTCGGGTTAGTAAACAGGATTTGAATTCTTGTTTTGATTTGGAACAAAAAATGGCTTGATTGGAGGAGGCCAGAACCCTCCAGCTCTCAAAAGCACAGAGAAACAAAGATGCATGACAGAAATCTACTTAAGAGTCTCGTCACAGTTTGAAGGGAAAAAGATCATATGCCCTTGAATATTACCGGTGATAACACTACATTTTTATACTTTGAAGCAATTATACCTAATTTGTGATATTCTGTTGCTGACCAAAAGAATTATAGTCTTTCTAGTTTCTTGAAACAGTGTTTCTGTAACTTCCCGATGGGAGCATTTGCAGGTAGGGCTGGCTACTGCAATCCCTGCTCCAACCCTGATTAAGTTCTATAAACCTTCTGAAATTACAGGCTCCATGAGTATCATCCTCTCCCTGCAAATTGGATGTATTACTAGTAAAATCCTGATATTTTCGTGTGCTTTGATTTCAAGTTTTCTTTATACTGTGCATTCTAAATATAGACAGAGTCCGTGCCAAAGGCGAAGTGCAAACTTACAGAACCATCATTGATAGAAATTCTAGTCTCTTTAATGACTTCCTCTGGAAACTCTAATTTGAATCATATGATTTTTCTGCAGTAGCAGTAGGAGGGAATATCTGAAAAATTGCTGTAATACAGTTTTTATAATTTTAAACTTTTAATCTGTACAAGATTAACCTTGCATAAAACTGTGCTGGTCATTTAATTCTTTGATTATTTGGCAAGATTATTTTGTCCGTAAAGGAAGTCAGATCTAAAGAGAGCAAAATCCAAGGCATAGCTAGTGTTCTGGCAACTTTCTTGGTCCAGATTTTTAATGTTTAAAAAAAAATCTGTGTTTTTATGGTAAATGCTTGTTAAGCACACTGGTAGTTTTGGTTTTGGAATTGGTTTCATTTAGTTAGGGAGACCAAAACCATCTGGCAATGCTCACCAGCCATGGCCAGGCTCAGAGGGCTGTTGGCAACATGTTCTCCCTGTACTAACTCCTGTGAAAGGGAAAGGCAAATGAGCTCTTGTTCATGGAAACAAAGCTGTGGGAAAGGACAATTTGGGAATGAAGTGGAATGGGGAGAGACACAGAGAGGAAATGAGAGGCTGATGAGGAGACTGAAGCCAGTTGGAAAGAGGTAGGTGGGATGGAAGGAAATATGAGGTTAGAGTGGGAGTCTTAAAGAAATGAGCGGTTTGAAAGAATAGAATAATAAAGAGTTAGTGACAAAGACGGTGTAAATGGGAAAACAGATGGGAGGTGCAAAGGAGGAAGGTGGTGAAAATGCTTATTCCAAAAGGTGGAGGGGAGGATTACAGCCTTGTGTTCATAGGTATCTGGCATGGATTTCCAATAAATATCCTTGTCTTGGAAATTAGATCAGACACAATTCTGAGGCTCTTACTTAATGATTATCCTAGGGAAAAGCTGGTAAATGCTGCTGTATTGATGTGTACTTTAATTACTGTCCTGGACCAGTGATTCAGTGTCTAACATGTCACTATTCCCATTTGATGTCTTTGTGCAGCTTCCATAAAGTTGCAGTTTTGATGGCTGCAGTTTAAATTTGTTAAAGATTTACCAGATGTCTTGTTTTGCATCAAAACATATGGATGACTTAAAATACCAGGAACGCAAATATGAATTTCTAGTCCATGGGAGCTGAGGATATTGGCAATTTATACTAAAAAAAAAATCACAAAACAGTGTTAGAATGTGTGCAAGTAAACCAAGATGGCAATAAAAAGGATTAATTTTGAGTGCGGCTTTCATCCAGCTGATTGGATTTGTGTCCAATGCAATGTCAAATAATGTAAACTTGGTTTTGCAGTGCTGGAGGAGAGTAGTAGCCAAGAAAGCAAGCTGTGAAAATACTGGGCTTCAGTAAAGTGCAAGCTTTTTTGTGGAATAGGCTTAAAATCCTCTAATGCCAAACAGCTCCCACTGAGATTTCCAGCAGTAAATTTGTAGCTATAGGTGTGCAAATTCCTGTGTCTAGTTCCCCTCTGCTGTTGCTACTGCCCTGAGTGCAGTGAGCAGTAAAGCTCATGCTGAGCTCTCCTGCCTCTGTCATGTGGAGGGTTACAAAGGGGAATTGACTTTGCTCACACACACACATTTGGTCACATCAAAGAAATCTGAATTGTCAGATTGAATGTGTGCTTTCTGTGAGGGGAAGGAATACTGGAAGTGGCAAATTGGGTGCATAATTTTTTTTAATTTTTTTTCTTGTGTATTTGCTTACTGAAGGATGCTGCAAGGAATCCCTGTAGGAATGCCATGACAGTGTACACGGGTGCATTTGGGAGAGGAGCAGATTTTGAGTTCCATAAGTAAAGATGGAAGTTCCAGACTGATGGGGTTGGAAAAAAAACGAAACAAAAGAAACTACTGTAGAGAAGTTCATTTATAGCATGAATTACTGGTGGAATGCCAAACCAAGATAAGAAAGCTACTACAAAATGGGTTATGCTTTTAATCAGCTGACTCATTATATTGAAAATTGCTTCTTAGCAGTGTAAGCAGCATATCAGCCCAAATGAAGAAATTATCAAGAAGTAAGACACTCTTGGCCATTAACTCATTTTTTCCTTCCTAAAATACATTAACAGACAGATATTTTTTGCATATTTTCTGCTCCATCTTCTGTTATTTTTACAACTAAAGCTTTAACCTCACTCATTGCCAGCATCAGCTGAAAATGAGCATCTGCTAACTTAGACCTGAGTGCCTAAACTGCAATTTCTAAACCTGTGTCTGCAAGTGGTGCCCTTTGCTGTTCTGCTCTCATCTGCTGGCAGAGAAAAGATGTGAGCAAGAGCTGTGGGTAGAGGTGGTGCTCTCTACTTCCTGATAACAATATGAATTTTTATCTTGCTGACTTCTTGCACTTGCCAGTGCCTCAATCACCCTAATGACACAAGTTTTTTGTGGTTTTTTTGGGGTTTTTTTTTTGTTTTTTTTTGTTTTTTTGTTTTGTTTTGTTTTTTCATGGGCAGACTAAAGGTTATCCAGAGAGTGAGGTATGTGAGGCCATAGCTGCTAACTAAAATATTGACATAAATGTATGCCCAGCATTGGCATTCAGGAGTTAGACTGGCATGGTGGAGTATGGGGAGTGCTGGGTCCTATTTTGTGGTTTCTCTCAAGAAATTATCTGGTTTTTAAGTCTAGTATTTGCTGGTAATTTTTGCAGTAACTCTCATGCCTGGTACAATACACAAGTATTTACAAAACTCCTTAGTTTTAATGGTGGTTGAAATTCGTCCAGGTAAAATCAGTTGCAGTCAACTATTTATAACATACATTTATTATTGATGGACTTACCAATTTTAGGGGTTTTTTTTCTATACTTGTAAGCTAGAATTTGCTTTTGCTACAGTCAATGGAAAACTTGTCTTCTCCCACAAGTATTTAGGCAGCTAAACTGTGGGGACAATTTTCAGCTGACGTATGCTGGTTGTCCACAGCTGTCACTGCATTCTCCTGATGCAAGTTGGTGGGACATGAAATATTTGCAGGAGATGGCTAGAAAGGGATAGTAATTATTTTTTTCTTTAGAGAAACAGTTACTGGAAAAGTAACACAGGGATTTTTAATTTTTTTTTTCTTCCAACTGTGGATGTAGAATTTGAAACAATGCTGATTTTCTTTGATTTATCCAGCATTTCCAATGGAACAGCACTGCCACCATTTTTCTGAGCGGACATACTTTGTCTGGAGGCCCAAACTTCCTATGCCTCACTTTCTTCTAGTTTTTTTATAGCTTGCCAAGCGTGACAATATTTGCCTATTTTGCCATTTGAAATGCATGCATGCATGTGAATGATCCATTTTTTCTTTGGCCAGTGGCTGCTCTCCTCAGGGTGAGATGTAAAGGTGGAAAAATTCTGCTGTTTTTTGTGTTTATGATGTTCGGCTTGTGAATATTTTGAGGGAAGGAGTCTTTTAGTTTAAGTACTTCTCCCAAGTATTCACTTTAAGTACTCAGTGCTAAGCTTCCTAATTAACCTACAGAGTACCTGTTGAGCTGAATGATTTCTTACCTCAGTGCAACTTTGTAAATGGTCAATAATTTCTGTAATGTGTTGCTGAGGCAATCGGTCTGTAATTGACTTAGAGATTTATAGTGAGTCTCTTGCTGACATTGTGTTTGGAGTGCCAGATTAATTACAGCACGTATTGTAGTTGCTGTAGTATGACCTCCATCTGCTTTTTATTAACTTTCTCTGTAAAAGAGAAACTGTCAGTGCATACTGCTTCTTATATTCTGAAGAAAAATTCCCCCAAACCCCACAACTGTGTACTTTAAAAATTAAAGAACGGTTGTGTTGAGATCACAAATTTGTTTATTTCTTTTGTTTCTGGAGCAGCTGACTGAAGCATAGATGACTCCTCCCTGTTTTGCAATACATAAATGGACAGGAAGACCATCCCAGGCCATTTGAAACTCGGCCACAAGAGATGGTGTTGGTTCCCTCTGATCCCAGCAGTTAGACACGCACAAACCCACAGCATCCCTTGTGCCAGCAGCTGGCAGCAAATCCCTTATTTGCTGGAGTCACTTCTCCCAGGCTGCTGCCTCTTCAGAAAACAGCCCCTGCCATTAATTCTGCAGGGTAGGTGACAGGCAAGCAGGCTTTTAAAGAAGGTCACATTTGCTTGAGCCTTTTATCTCGTTTGTGCTCAGGGGTGTGTGCCTGCAGCCACCAGAGCTTAAACTCATGGATTTATACTGGCTCAGAGGAAGATAAAATGTATTTGTGGTCACATTGGTGAATGTTTTAAGGAAATTCTAGGTAACAAAGGAGCCAGCAGGTGGGCATTGCACTGTAACTACACTTACACGAGAGTGATTTGAACTTGGGTCATTCCTGTAAGAGTAAGAAGATTTTGGGCTTTTCTGGTTTTGATCAGGCTGTGCTGTGTTTTCTGTGAAGAGCAGTGATTTGCTTACACTTGGCCAGACAAGGGAGGGGTAGAATACAAACACAGTTGTGATATGAAGGGAATTGTCAAGGGGCTTAACATCCAGTGAGTGTGCTTGGCAGTAACTATAATAAAACTGAAATTTCAAGCCCTGGAATGTAGTTATATAAACTTATTGCTGTAATTAAATTGCTTGAGAGCACAGATTTGTCACGATCTTTCAGTGAAAATTTAAATTAGTTGATGTATTGGTTTCAGATTTTTAGGAGCTTCTAGCAAGCAGATACCTTGCAATGTGCTCTGCACTGCATTTGCAGGTAAACTGGAGACTGAGAGCGTTCTACTCTGATACCCATCTATCTATTTAAACTCAATTTTTGGGACACAGCATACAGTTTATCAGAGTGACTGCTGAAATTCACATTGCAGAGATGCTCAATAGGTGGTTAATTTCCCAGAGGTGAGTTTTGCTATTAATGTAATACTAAGAGAGACAGATGACAAAAGTGATGCAGAGAAAATTCATCTGAGAACAACTCAGGAATGATTTCTTGATTTGAAAGGCAACACTGGGCTTCTTTCGTGTGCTTGTTGTTTTTATTTCACAGTATATCACAAAGAAATGTCCCTTGCAGAGGAACAGTGTGGGCAGTCTTTGCTTGCTCTGAACCCCTCCATGAAAAGAAAAGCAGAAGTTTTTAAGTCACCGTTCTTCAGGAGATGATGGTTCTCTTCCCAAATCAGGTGCAAACTGCCAGTTATTCTGGTGAAAATAATTCAATATCTGCGAATAAGAATAACCTTTTAATGTAAGATAAACAGCTCTTGGAGTGCCATATACATATTGCCATGCCAAAAGCTAAGAAGTGGTGGATTATTACATGATTAAAATGTGATTCAGTATTCACCCAACAAACTGTTGGTGTAAAAGCATCTTGAAGGTTTTAGTATTCAGAACCAGTTGTTGGATTGATGGATAATGCTTTTGTTGGTTAGGTGCATCCCTAGTGGGTTTAGAAGGAAGATGGAAACACTACTTTCCTTGTCTCTCTATTTGACTTTTCACTCCTGGAGACTGTAGCCTGCACAGTAGTGGTGCTGGGAAATAATTTATACCTTGTGCTTCTAAAAAATAATAAAAGAAATAGTCATGTTTAGTCAGTGGCAGAAATTTGTTTATTAACATAGCAATTTTGAGTCAAATTTCATATGCCTAATATTATCATAACTTTAAAATATGTTTTGATCTTTCAAATTTCAAGCTCAAGATGTAGAGATGGGTGTGCATTAATGAGCTAATGCTGTATAAGAAAATGACTTCTTACAGCTTCAAAAAAGAGTTCAGGATCTTTTTCTTATTTAGTATCTAGCTGTTGTAAGCAATGTAATTTGTGTCTGGTACATGGAAAGGAAAACTAGGCAGTGTAAGTGGTCTGCTGGTACTGGAGCTCTTTTTTTGTAAGAGCCTACTAAGCCCTTGAATCGGTATTTCTGTGGACTCTTAGACTGGAGTTTTACTGGGTTGTCATCATTTTAATCTAATTTGTGAAGCTGTTGCTACTTCAATAGCTCTCAAGAAGACAGTTTAGATGTTTATTGGACTTGCCATTTTTCTCTTTGTTTAGAAAAATCAGAGCAAGCAAACAAAAAATGCAGCCTGTTCACCAGGAATATAGTTGAAATAACCTCTAAAAATATAATAATCCGAGAAATGAAAACATTCTTGGGGAAAATTCATTTCACAGAGTGTGGTACTAAAGCAGGGAAAGTAAAGTATTTGTAATGGTAATCAAAATTATTCTATGAGCTCTCCTTGGCTTTAGTCACCAGATGTCTGATGTCCTGCTGGGAGGCAGCTCTTTTTATCTTTCCGATAACATTTAATTCCATCCTGATTCCTAAGAGGATGGGTCTGTGTGTCCTGCTCAGTCAGGCCTTTACAGTGCATTAATCTTTGCTGCAGACTAACTGCATCCTCCTGGTCCAGCCACAGAATTCACGCTTGCAGTGGCTGTGTCCAAACCAGCTCACACGGTGGGGTGCAGTCGGTCAGAGCAATCAGACACCGAAAGGTGCAGCAGTAGCCAGGGACTGGGTGTGGGAGCACTGCAAGGAGGGCTGAGCCTGAGCCGTGAACTTCAGCTCACGAGTCAGATGATGTTTTTTATTTAGAAAAACGCAGTCACAAGGACTTGTTTGAGAATGTGTGTGAGAAACTAAAATTATCTCATGACTTATGTAGCAGAATTGCAACCCCGAGTATGAGTCGGTGTGCAGTGAAGACACAGTGGTGTTATTTCTGATAGGAATGCCGTGACTGTTTTCTAGGTCCTTTATTAAGCTGATCTTGCAATACTATAGCTTTTTTCTTCTCTGTATTTATTTTCTTTCCCAGGCATTCTGATTCTGTTTGTGCTTTGAGATACAAAGGCAACAGACATTTAAGTCATGAACTGTGAATTTTTTGCATCCATGCTGAAAAAAAAGGAGCCATAACAGACTTTGTGTCCTGCTGAGAGATTGCCTTGCTTTGGGTGGCTGCTTGGGCTGAAGAGCAGCTGCCCAAGAGGCAGCACAAGGGCTGCATGGCACGTGCCTTTTTGTGGCTGACTGTACTTGCAAAATGTCCCTAAAGGCTCTTTTTAGAAGTAAAAGAAGGAATTTAAGCTGATCATGGTGGTAACTAAAGTTGTGTAACTGAAATGGAGTGTCTTGGTGATTACAATTAATTCATTCTCATTTCTTCTTTTCAGGTTTTCTTCTCCACCTTGGCCTTCCCCTTCTCCCTTGAAATCTGGTCACTTTTCTGTTTAAATTGCCATATGATCTGTTACCTCTTCCTTGTCTTCCCTCTTTGCTTATGCTTTAAGAGAAGTCTTTTCAACTTCATTTCCTCTGTCAGTGGTCCGAAATCCAGTCATCAATAGTTTATTTCTCCAAACGTAATGTTGTACAGGTAATCTATTTTTTAAAGCTTATCTGATGTTTCTGGCTAATTTTCACTTAATTCTGGGCATTCTGAACATGAATTTTCAGTGTTCTGCTGGGATGTTTCAAAGCTGCTAGGAGATCCAAATGTGGGATTCAGCTATGATTCATGTACAAGTGCATCTCATTTCTTTTAATTTATGAGGCTTACATCAAACAGATATTTTACTCTTAGAACCATTTTAAGTAGCCAGTTGCAGACATTGATGTTTTCTTTTGAGCTACACTGAAATCTTTGAGAAACAAGGTTCTTTTCTCTGCTTTACCAGATGCTGTGCTGCGTTTCTTCAGGTTTCTGTGTAAGGTCGGTGTGTTACTCAGTCTCTGCTTTGTGAATATCTGTATGTCTGCCTGTGTGTGTATGTATGTAAGTGTGTCACTATAAATGGTGAAGAGAAGTGAGGAGGGGATTGCTGGCTGCACCTCACACAGTTGTTACCGAGCAGGGTTGAAGAGCAGTGCTCTGGCAGTTAATGCTCCTGAGGTGACAGCATGGCAGCAACCAAACTGTGACAAGAGTGAGGGGCTGCATGTAAACTGCCTTCCCTGGAGGGAGCAGTGTGCAGAACAGTGCAACAAGTGTTTGCTTTTTCTCAGCTTCCTTCTCATGTTCTGAGCTGAACAGAAATTCTTCTGAAGATGGTTTGGAGGTAGGTGCCAGTAATGGGAAAAGTCAAGAGAGAAAAAATGCTGAGAAAACAGTCTTTCAAATGTGTGCACACATATAAGCAGTGGCTCTAGCTCCTCCCAGGGACTTTTCATAATCAGTTGTTTGTCCACAACAAACAGATCCCCCAGAATGCCCAGAGCCTCAGGATATGTCTCCTCTGAAGACACTATTAATTGCTTGCAGCCCATGTTGAGTTTTATGATGCTCTGAGTAGGCTTTTGATCATACCCAAGTTAGCTGGGTGAAATCTTGTTCAGAGAAAATGATGCTGCAGTCTAATTTCAGCTAAAAACCAAGAAAAAAGTCAAGTCCCAAATGAGAAAAACTACATGTTGTTCTTGAGTGATACCTCTGAGAATACTCAGGAGTCTGCAGTAGGAAATGGCTCATTGCTTTCTGCCTTAGTACACGAGGAGCTTTTTCCTTTTGTGGTTTAGACACTGGGAGGAGAAGTGAGTGCTCTGAGTTGTATTGGCTAGAGGATGAGAATTCTTTTAAAGTGGTAAGCCAACAGCACCAAGTGCCCAAGTGCTGAATTTCCTTTATTATTCAGTCGAGCTCCTTTGCATGTGCCCTTACTCCTGAGCATTTGCTCCATGCTTTTAGCCTTAATGTTGCTTTTCCATGGCAATAGTTTGAGCCTGTTTCAAGTCTCTCTTGGCCATTACGAATCATCTACTTTGGTGAGGGAATGTCCACTCCTAAAACTGTACACACAGTATTTCCTAATTTATTTATGACCATTAAATAAATTGTTTCAATTTAATTATCATTTTTTCATGTTAGTAGGAAGCCTTACTTGACCTTTTTGCTTAATTCACTTGTTTTATAGGTCTGTGTTTCTTCATCGTTTTGTAGGGTGATCAATGTATGTGCCCTTTCAGATGAGAACATACCAACTTCTATGTGTTAATAAGTTGTTTGGGGTTTTTTGTTGTTGTTTTTTAACTTCTCACATAGCTTAGTGTGCTTTTGTTGGTACTTTTGGGACAGACACTTCATAACTTGTCCCTTAAAAATGCTGGGTCTCTTTTGTCTTTTTGTTTGAATGGCTCAAGTTCTGTAATAGTCTTGGGCGATTCAGATCTTAATCAGCCACTCGTTAAGAATGACTGTCATCTGCCCTGGTGTTGCCCAGTTGTCTGGCTATTTTTAGAGTAGTGGTATTTTGGTATTTGTGTTACTTAAGGCTGTTCATCCTGTAAACAAGCTGGATGCATAGCTGTAGTCTGAAGAGCTGCCCTAGACATTAAATGTAACACTCAAATTTCAGGAGAGGCCTACACAGTTAAATGGCTTCATTATTTGAAATATGTCTTGCCTGGGAGAAATTGGTGTCGATGCATTTGCACTGGCTCAAATGTACTTTTGCTTGGAGGAATTTTGTTTTGTTTACTGAAGTGTCACACACAATAGTAGCAATAAAGCTGGAGGCTTGCTGGTGTAGCTGTGGACAAAGACTGGGGAGGTGAAACTCTGCCAAAGTGTGGAGTGAGGAATTTGAGGATAGGAGCAATAAAAGATCACTTGAAGGCAGGAGTCTGGCAAAATGAAGACTGTTGAGAAAAATTTCCAGCGGCGTCTGTTGTGTAACTTCAGCTTTCTATTCTATGTAAATATTCCTCCATTCTTGGGAGGGTGGGGGAGGAATGGCCTGTTAAAAATTAATTTTTTCTTTTCCATTCCTATAGAAAAATATACTGCCTTTCAAAATTCATTGAAAAGTTGGATTACCATAGAATGGCATTTTTAATAGTTTGCAAGACACACGAATCATGTTGTTCCTTATGAGTTAAAACCTTTTCCAGGGTCTGATACTACACTTTATTTAAAGTGTTAAAGTATTATATGCTTCCAGCACACAGACCTCTTCTGAAGCCTTTGTTCTGTGTTTGCAAATAGTTTGCAAAGCTTTGGTGCCTCGTGTCTTTATTTATGTAGGCACCTGCTTTTTGCTCTCTCTAGTTTTATGTGGAGCATACTCCAGTTATATTAAGGAGCTTAATGAACATGGTGATTATTTTCCCCCCACCAAGTGAAAAGAGGCATCAGACCCTGTGTTCCTTAGAGACGAGGGATGGCTTAGCATCACCTGGACAGCAGTTCATGGTTGTGGCCCCAGGCAGGGGAGCTGTTTGGCCTGGTTCAGTGGGTGGTTTCCCTCCAGCCAGGGCTGTGTGCTGTGCATGGCAGCGCGGATCAGTGGCAGTAAGGACTGGAGGGCTGCTTTGTGCTCATCTGCACTGGCAGTACCAGACATCATCACACCCGGTACAGCTTTGTGCCTGACAATCCTCTTCACACTTCTGAGAGTGCCATGGAGATCTCTGGGGGCTTTGACAGCACATTGCTGCCATCACACCTGTAGGTATTTCAAATATTAAATGTAGAGCTTTATCCAACCAAGAGTTTTGTCTTAGTGCCTAAGACATGGTAGGATTTTTTTTAAATTAAATGTAGCCATTAATCCATTTAATCAGCTGCAAAGCAAACAAGCTGTTTGATTCCATAGCTATATTAAGAAATTTTGTTTCTGTAGTACACAGAAAATCAGGTTATTATGATGTAATTCTCTCTAAATTCTTAATTGATTGCTGAAATGATCTGTTGATTGTTATTTGGGTACCTGTGAGTTTTCCTGCAGATCATACATTGTTTCAATGAGCTTCAACTCATGCAAGGCCGATTCAAACACTTCAAAATCTTTTCGTTTTCAGGCAAGATTTGATGAGGATTTTGTATTTAAATAGTGTTACACTGAAGGAAAGAGTGAACAACTCTGAAAGAACTAATTTCTTTGACTTAAACTGACTTGCTTCATATCCATTTCCTACCACTGTGTCCTTGAGAAGAAGTCAGTTAAGGAGAGGGTACTTAAGACAAATTTTGAAAAATTTGGTAGCACATTTTAGAATTGTCGCTGACCTCAGTGGATTAGTTTTTGCTTTGTGGGGTCCTCTTTGGTTTTGTTTTAAAATGAGTGATTGAGCTTTTTTTCATCTTAAAAGAGCAAACAAGTGTAGAAATACAGGATGTTTGGCTGAAGCTGTCAGTATCAACAGAAAAGAGGTGTCCACCTGAGATGAGAAATGGAAAAAATATGTATTGTAAACTGTATTTTCACTCATTAGTAAGCAAATAATAATATGGAATGATAGTAATCTCCTTCGGTACTAATAGGATGCCAGGCTTGATTTCAGGTAATTTTCCTACATATAATCAAAAATGTATTTAAATACAGTGTTTACAAATAGGTGAAAATCAGCTCCACAGTGGTGGTGGTGGTCTAGGTTTGTGTTTTTGCTGGTTGCATCTGAAGAGCACTTGGAGCACACACAGTGTGCTAGAATCCGCTTCTGGGATTTTCTGACTGCGACATCTACTTCAAATATCATTCACAGCTTAAATGCATTAGAACCACATGGCTTCCTGTCAGCTTTAAAAAGAAAAGAAAATTTGCCCTTAAGACTATGTTGTTGGGTTTTTGTTTGACTTTGCTCCATTGTGAAAGGCTGAAGCAGCAGATTTTTGAAACTCCTGTAGGTTCTGTGTGCATACCATGTTTTTGTGACTGCAGTTTTTCCATTTTAAAAAATAAAATGTATCTGTTTCTCAGAACTCAAAATGCTGCATTTTTCTTGACTTTCATGAAACTTGGCAGTGAATCCTGTGTCCCTTCAGTGTTTCTGTATCCCTAGCTGAATGTGCTCAGAACTTTAATGGTAAAGACTAGAGGCTTATTTTTACTGTTGGAATGAAGAGAGTATCCAGGCATGACTTAGAGTTTCAATTTTCAATTGAATAGAACAGGTTTACAGCCTAAAGTTGTATTATTTCACATTTCTTTAGCTGGGAAGTGGTTTCAATCATTCAGATGATGGGAAAGGCAGATCTGTTGTGTTACAGCTGTTTTCTCCTGCCATTGAGAATATATTTACTTTTATATTCCCTAAGGTGTATGTATTTGTCTAGCATAATGAATTAAATTAGTTCAAGAGTCAGAAGAGGGTTGAGAATTTTTTTTTTTTTAAACAGTACAGTGTATCACAGGAGAAAAAGGCACTGCAAAAGGGTAGAGGACTCAAGGCCAGGGGAAAGAGGCATCACCTGCCATGTCATGCCCTTGTTCCTAGCACACAGAAGTGTGGGTGGTAGTTGGGCTGTGTGCTGTAACTGAACTTCCATTCCTTGTTCTGATGGTAATTTTGCACTGTGGCACTTTGTGCTCCTGGACACCAGATGGTGCTGCTAAACTGGCTCATGTGTCATTTTCACACTTGGAGTAATTGGTACTTGATTTAGTTCCAAAGTCAGGTCTGTACTCTCTGACCAGGTGTATATTATGGGATGCAGGACTGCACCAGCTAGCTCAGCCCAATGCCTTGTGTTGTTTAAGGGGAGTGGTCTGAAAACTATCATGTAAACCAAGTGGGCTGTAGAATCAATATTTTAGATCTCACTGGGCAAAACCCATCATCAGCTGGTGTTCCTGCTAATTTATGTACTTGAATTTCAGCAATTTGCTGTAATAAACTGTCATTTAAATTTCATTTGATAACTGCAATCAGTGGGTGAAGACACCTTTAGTGCCAGGTTAAAACTGCAAAGAATATTTGTAGAGACTAATTAAATATAATAGAGTGATGATGAGGGAGGGTTTGAGTTCGGTGGGCTGCTAAAAAGTTTTGAGTTGTCTGCTGTTACTTTTGGTTTGAGAAGATATGGTGTCTTAGCTATGTTATTGCATTGCAGACAATGTTTATGATACTGTGATATGCATTTGGAATTTGGTTTCTATTATTTTAAGTTGGTTCTCATGTTTAATAAATTCATTGGTAATCCTAATTGTGGGGCTGAAGGGATGGAATAAGACATTTTGGCCTTCAGCTGAATCCCAAAGGCTGGTGGTATGGTTTATCAGTCGATTATAAATAATGGGCTCAAATTTATTTGAGCGGCGAGGAAATTTTTTTATAGATATTGTACTGTATTTTTCTTACAAGTTTATTTCTTTTATAGATCCCCATATTAAAGTTTCTGGAAAAAAAGAGAACGTTAAAGAAGCAAAAGAGAAAATCATGTCTGTCTTGGACACAAAAGTAAGAAAACTTTCTTAGAATGACACCTTAGCCCCTAATTTTGTCGTGACATTGATCTCTTAATTAGGCACATTTCAAGAGAAGGTATTTATGGATGCTCTGAAGCAAAGTCTCCAATAAATGCCTTGCAGATGTTGATATTGGTGTATACCCACATATTTAAACATTTTGAGAGAAAAATACTTGCTTGAAGCAGCTTTTCCAGATCTGAATTATATAGAAATAATATTTCCAGCCATATGGCTAAAAGTGAATTGGTGTTTTCCTTCAAAATCTGAAATACAGCTTCACTGCAAGCAACAGGTTATGCAGCCACTTCAGAGAAGCTAAAATTTTGTTTCTGTTTGAAATTTGATATTAGGAGCATTTATGCTGTTTTATCTTTAACAGTTACTCTATTCTTATACTCTGAAACATCAGGACCAGATTTTCTAAAACATCTACATTTTGGCTGGAGGTCTCTTCTGTTCATCAGCTATTATTTTCATTCAGCAGCAGCTCTTTTGGGGCAGTGTGTATGGCTCCTGTGAACTTCTATGGCACCTTCCTGGTTCTCAGAGCAGATTGCCAAGAGGATCACTCAAGTGATAAGCACCACTTTTTGAACAACTATGAACAACATTATTATGAGCTGTTAACAACAGGGCTTTTAAGAATAGATGCAGGCAGTGTTTGTGTGTTTTAAAAATTCATGTACCAAAAAAAAAAAAAAAAACCGTTTAAGGAAGAAAAAACAGTTATTTGGTCCCATGGCTTTGATTTGCAAAGTCTTCCTAATGTGATCCTTTCAGATCAAACAGGGGTGTAAGACTTCAATTGAAAGAATACAGAATTAAAGGAAACAGAATAAATTGCAAAAGGACACTTAAGTCACAGTTGATCAAAGTTCAAGGGTATTTTAAAAGCCTTAGTTGTTTTTAAGGGTGCATCTTTGGGGTATTTATCCCCACTATTTATTTCCTCACTAGAAAGAAAACAAGACCAAATTAACATCCAACTGATGCCTATTAAAAACATCATGCTTGAGTAGAAGTTAAGTAATAGCAAAAATACTTTCAAAATACAATTTTGATATCATTGTTGAAGTTACATTACTCCTAAAAACTCAAATACTCTGGCTCTGCTGTGACCAAGTCAAACTGTGGGTGCTTGATTTCCAGAGCAATCGGGTAACCTTGAAGATGGATGTTTCACACACAGAACATTCTCATGTGATAGGTAAAGGTGGCAATAATATTAAAAAAGTGATGGAGGAAACGGGATGCCATATCCATTTTCCAGACTCAAATAGGAACAATCAAGCAGAAAAAAGCAACCAAGTAAGTGTTATTTAATACTGAGCTCATTTGTGTTGTAATTCCTGAGAGTATAAACCATTGGTAAACTTCTCTTATCAATATGGGTTTTCTGCGGATGGTGTGTTCATATTCAGGGAAATAGATTTTTGGTATTTACACTGTGTGGAAAGTACAGGGCTTCCTAAGTGAGCAAATCTTTAAAAACAGATGGAAACATTTTGTAATGGCTCATGAATCATTTCAATTTTTTAAGCTAAAATTACTTTGCGCATACAGAAGTCAGCAACTTAGTGTGAATGGTAGAGAAGTGGTATGAAAAAATCTGCTTTTGTAATTTTTTTTTTCCTGTTCAACACAGTGACTTATTCAGAATATTGATTGGGTTTGGTTATTTTTTGGGGTTTTTTTGGGTTTTTTTTGGTGCTTTTTACTTATGGTGCAACTTTGTTGAAGACTAAACTTAGCAAGTAGCCAGCAGAAATGAATGTCCTATTGTAAGAGTTCAACTTCATTAGAATAAAGCACTGAGCCTGAATTGTTCATCTTTTCTAGTACTAATATTGGTGGAATGTTTACTTTCAAGTCTCTCATCCTTGTACCTAGCATTCCCACTTGTGCATCCTAATGGCTGCCAAGCAAAATGCAGTAATTTCAAAAAATGCAAGAAAATTTACTGTTGTTTGAATATTAGCATTGAGCACATGTATACAGTAGTAATTCCATTATCTAACCTAAACCTCTAAATTTTTTGATGTATCCTTTCTTTTTAGGAGCTTAAATATATGTAACCTAAGATGCTGAAACATTTTTTTTAATACTGGCTATAGTTTTCAGCTAGTGTTTAGAGAACAATTAGGATGTCAGCAAGTGTGAAATGTGTTGATTTTTTTCTTAGTTTTTTTTTTTTTTTAAGCAGAGTACAGCTGTCTGGATAACTTCTCCATGCCTCACTTGAAAATATGATCCAATGTTTTTCACATTCTTGCTCTTCCAGGTGTCTATTGCAGGACAGCCAGCTGGAGTGGAGTCTGCAAGAGTCAGAATTCGGGTAATGCTCTAGCTCAGTGTAGTGTACCCCCAAAAACACCTGTCAGGGGACAGATGCATAGTTTTGAGAACCCTAGGGTAGTCTGCCTCTGTCTGGTGACAGCAGAAATGTAGGAACAAATGTGAGTATCCATATAAGAAATATGCCAAGGGTATTATAACAGTGATTCATATTCTGGCTGAATTTTTAACTGGTCCAAAGTGGGTCTTGAACACGAAGTCTACACTCTAAGCAAGATGAAAATTAATTCCAAACTGTGTAGAAAAGTATATCTTACCTACCACAGATGGCCTGTGGAAGCTCAGGCATCCTGTGTGAATCCATGACTTGGGGAAGGCAATTTCTGCTTCTCACATTTTAACCATTTTCATGTATAACTTGTGTAAATAATTCAGTGTCATTCTCCACTTGTAGCTATTTTCTATCTTTTCCTTTTAGTTTCAAATCTTATGTGTATTTTGGCATGGATAATGAAAAATCAAATAAATTACCAGAAGCTTATAGCAATTTTTGAGCCAGACACGTCACACAACCTTATTCCAAATGCTCCCGCTATTTTGAAGGAAAAAAAATCAACCAAACAAAAATCAAAAAAGCTTCTGCAAAAAAAGCCTACTCTAGTATTCCTGGAAAAAGAGGTGCCTTTTTCTGAGTGACAATATATTTTTAATCATGAACTTTGGGCAGAGGATATGTTTTATCAGTTAAATAATCACTGACCACATTATGATTGAGGAATAAAATTGTTGTAGTTTGAGTATGGTTCTGGTTTTCCATATCTCCTCTTCATTGCTGTTGTAGGAGCTGCTTCCATTGGTACTCATGTTTGAATTGCCTATTGCTGGAATTCTCCAACCCATCCCAGATCCTAATTCTCCAACCATTCAGCACGTATGTCAGACATACAACATTTCAGTTTCCTTCAAACAACGCTCTCGAATGTATGGTGCTACAGTCATTGTCAGAGGGTCACAAAACAACACTAGTGCTGTGAAGGTAATCTCGGCTCTTAAGGAGGTTTCTGAATGTCATATATTTATAATTCATATGTCTAAGATGGTATATCTTGCCTCATCAGCACATGTTACTGTATAATCACTTGCAAACCCTGAGGGTTTGATTTTTTCTTATAATTAACTTATACAGCTGAAGTGTAAAACTGCATAGAAAATAGTTCTAAGTTTAGGATTCAGCATTGTTAGTGGTAAGGTTTTAATCCAATGTTCACCTCCTTCACACTTGTTCAGGTTTTTGGCAATTCTGGAATACATGCTGGTCTTACCCATCTTTTAATTCAAAAACAATGCAAACAAAAACCACAAAATTGTTCATGCTGAGCTCTTCTCAACATGCCCACAAATGTATAACCTTGGAAGTTGCCCAATCAGTCAATAAAACTGAATCCAGCACTTGGAGGTGTGTGTTTGACAGTCAAGGCAAGACACAGCCAGGAGCCTGTTCATCTTAGTAAAGTAAAAAAGTGATCTTGTTAGGAACTGGCAGTAGGAGAGATTGATACAGTCCCAGATGGGTGGATCTCAAGCCAGTAAGAACATCTGAGCCCCACATGGAGAGGCAAGTTGTGCAAGTGTACCTACCCAGATAAATCTCTGTTGGCTTCCTGACTGCCTTTGTGGCCACAAAAGGTCTGTTGGGACCAAGTCTTGTGGCATTGTCTTACTGCCTGTTACAGAGTGGCAATTAAATGCTGCATTTGGTCATAAAATGGGAGTAGTGGGCAGTGTTGAGTGCATTTGTAACCTCTTACAAATCAATCATAGTTTTAAACCGAACAGTGTTTTCTTATCTTGCCTGTGGAGTGCATGATGAGAAAGGAAGCGGTCTGAATTCTCCTTTTGTGTGCCTGTGAGCCCTGTTTCACTGGTTTCTCCCATTTCCCCCCAGGAAGGAACAGCCATGCTCTTGGAACACCTGGCTGGGAGCCTGGCCTCTGCAATCCCTGTGAGCACACAGCTCGACATCGCAGCGCAGCATCATCTCTTTATGATGGGTCGAAACGGCAGCAACATCAAACATATCATGCAGAGGACTGGTGCTCAGATCCACTTCCCTGACCCTAGTAACCCACAGAAGAAATCCACTGTCTACCTCCAGGGCACAATTGAGTCTGTCTGTCTTGCCAGGCAATATCTCATGGTAAATGCTTTCACTGAAGCTTGTCTGAAAAAATTGCCAGATCAC
This sequence comes from Anomalospiza imberbis, assembly GCF_031753505.1. Taxonomy (NCBI): domain Eukaryota; kingdom Metazoa; phylum Chordata; class Aves; order Passeriformes; family Viduidae; genus Anomalospiza; species Anomalospiza imberbis. Next base: position 7,182,298 of record NC_089688.1, on the reverse strand, counting down.
AGAAGATATACTTGCTCTGCATGTATTTACAGGTCACATGTAAATTAGCCTTAGAGAGGAAGGATTGCTATTCACACTGCAAACAGCTGGTTCAATTTTTGTCAGGGTTTTTTCATTGTTTGTAGTTATTGAAAATACTTGTAATCACTGGTAAAATGACTTGAAAAATAACCTTTTTAATATAAATGCAACATAAGTTATTGAAATTTACAATAATAATATGCCTCTGAGTAGAAACAGATTTCTGAAATATTCTGTGGGTGTTGGGTGATGGGTTTTGTTTTATTTTGCCAACCTGTCTTTTCTATGTTTGTCCGGTAAATAGGTTTCTTTTGAGGGAAATGTCAGGAATTCCTTAGTTCCCATGTAGGCAAATGTTCAATGAAATTGGGAAACCATAAGAAATAATTACTTGTTCTAATGTCTTACATTCTTTATAGTACACAGCCACAGCTCTATAAAGCCTTTTATAAAAATAGCTCTGGTGGTGAATATCATTATTTGTAGAGATTTTTGGTATATTGGTCCTTAAACTTCACAGCAGCCTTTAGCCATTATTTTAGTACTAAGGCACATACACATTTTTCATGTATGTGATTGAGGGACAAAATGTGTGAGGACTGCAGCATTCAGTTTTTGGGGTTTTTACGTTAAAGCTTTAGTATTTCAGGTGTGTTACAGATGTTACCCATATCACTAGAGAATATTTACGTGGCTAATCTGGAATGGGGAAGAGAAAGGTAAAAGTTAAGACTTAGGCAATGGTGAATTAGAGATTTTTTACATGTGTTTTTCCTTATTTCAAGCAGTTTAACAGGAGTGTTTTAGTATGGGTGTCCTGCCATCATTTCCTGACAAGACTGTGCTGGTTGGAATGTCAAGTATTCAGTAAATCTTTTCACCCTTGTGCTACCAAACTTTTTGTTCAGAGTCCTGGGACAGGAACATACACCTGGATTCTTGCATACAAGGAAGTAACCCTAAAATGTCATCCTTGCTATTTTTTCTCTACTTACAGAAATCTCCTTGCATCATGATGTGTAAATGTTACAAAGTCTATAGTTCAGTTTATTGCTACTATTTTTTATGGGAAAATGGCCAGTTACAAGTGCTAGGAATTTTTTATGCCTTTCTTTTCAGGGTTGCCTTCCCCTTGTGCTCATGTTTGATATGAAGGAAGAAATTGAAGTAGAACCACAGTTTATAACACAGCTAATGGAGCAGTTAGATGTCTTCATAAGCATTAAGCCTAAGCCAAAACAACCAAGCAAGGTTTGTGCAAAGCTAATATTTTCCTTTTAGGCTCTCATGATGAAGTTTTAGAGCTGATGAGTTGATATATGCTCTTCCCCCCTCCAGTTTAACAGATCATAAACGTGTGAAAGCCATATGTATTTTCTGCTTGAAATACCAGTTTAAATGATCCAGCAGCTCTGCTTTAGGGTGATTTGACTTTCATTAAATGCTTAATAATAAAGAAATTAGCTTTTGTGTAGAATACATTGATAAATGCAATGGGAGGTGTTTATTGCAAAATATTTAGGCCAGTATGGATAGGTTACCTGTGTTGTATAAAATGCCAAAGCAGGCAAAAGTTTTAAAATTTTAAATGATCATTCCATTGTGTCAGTATGTGAGCTTCCCTGTGTAGGGATATATAAAATCAATACAAAGAAAGGTCCTGTAGAAGATGTACAAGCAATGGGGTTTTGTAATTTAGTTTTCCAGAAACTTACTACCTTATTCTTAGACACCTCTGAATGTAATAGGTAAATTTAATATGAACAACTGGGGGTTTTGTCCACTTCAAGGTATAGAGCTCAGGTAAAAGAGAACATAAGATATTAATTATTGATTCAGTTATCTAGCTCTTGAGGTACTTAACATCTGGTCTACCAAGTAGCACCAAGGTACTATAGTAATTAATTTTCTTAGAGAGGTGTTCCATCATTCTCACTGCAAATCCTTATGAAATCCCTAGTCTTGCTCTTCTGAACCTCACACCCCTGAATTTAAATAGTTGCTAATGGATGTTAGCTCGTGCTGTCTCACACTGCTGTGGTTGTGGTAGCCATACAGGAGTATGAAGAAGAATTATCTGTGTTGCAGATCTGTGCTATGGAGAAGTGTTATTCACTGGTTTTCCTTTTGCTGTTTTCTCTCCTTGCAGTCTGTGATTGTAAAAAGTGTTGAACGAAATGCCTTAAATATGTACGAGGCACGGAAATGTCTCTTGGGACTTGAAAGTAGCGGAGTCACCATAGTATCAAATCCCTCTACTGTCTCATGCCCTGTTGGTCTGTCTTGTCCTGGTTTGGATATTTTGTCCTCAGCAGGACTAGGACTCACTGGGCTTGGTATGCATTCATTATATTTATATTTTCTTTAATATAGTTTTGTTTTAAACTTAATTCAATTGTACTAGAAAAAAAGTACCAGAGGTGTGTTTTGCATAAGGAATCGTGTTTAAGTGTCAGAGAATTACAAAAGCCTCTGGCCTCTCAAAGGCTTGTTGTAAAATTTCTCCAAGGCTTTTATAATCAGGTGGGACTCATCCCTGTAGAAAAATCTCTGGAAGTGTGCAAACCACTCAGCTGAAAGGGAGGGAAATACAGGGGAGGTGGGGCACGGCTTTTACGGCTTCTTTGGCTGTGTGTTGTCCCAGGCTGCCCTGAATTTGGGTGGGTGCCTAAGCCTGGCAACAGTACTGGAAAGGTAACATAGCAAACACCACATTTCAGGTCAGTATCTCACTGTAATTGAGGGATCCACGTGCTTCTAGTTTAGACCTTACCAGTAGGAAATACAGGACAAAAATGAGTAAACATCTTATTTTTTTAAAAAACCTGCCACACAGGAGTGCTGTTTAGTTCCATCTCACATGCTTCCCTCGGGTCACACAGTAGAAAGTGTTTGTGCCATTTGACTGTGATTTTTAATGCTGCTTCTGTGACTGTTCCTGTCATGCTGCACTTTGCAGGTTTGGGGTTTTTACCTTTTCAGTGTGTAGTGCTGAATTTCTTTGGGTTTGGGGGAAAGCTTTGGGAGTGATCAGTGCATTTGGGGGATCATTTGCGGCCTGTATTGAAGGTGCAAAAAGAAATGGAATAGTCATTAGTGTACAAGTAGTGGTTGATTCACATGAGCTTCTGAGAGAAAGGTGAGGTGAAAGCAAGGTGGTGCAGTACAGTTGCTTTCTTGTCTCTGTGATGCTGCTTTGAAACAAACCATCAAAAGCAACAGAGGATACAAAGGGATGCTGGGGCTGAGAAGCAGCCAGTGCAGACTCTGTTGTGACAAGAGTTAGGGTCCAGTAGAAGGACATGAAAGATGCTCCAATTCTTCTTGGGTATAAGATGCCGAGTTTAAGAACAAGAATTCTTAACATGCACCAAATGAACAGCAGGTTCAGTGTTAAAATTGGTTTGTGAAATGCAGGCTGCAAATTACCAGGGGGTTTGTTTGTTTCTTTTCAATTGGTACTTTTGTGAAAAATGTTTTCCTGTAAGTCTAAACTAAATACTCACCTTGCATAATTTTTGCAGGCCTTTTAGGTCCAACAGCCCTGTCAGTCAACACCTCAACTACTCCAAACTCTCTGTTGAATGCCCTTAATAGCTCTGTGAGCCCTTTGCAGAGTCCAAGTTCAGGCACGCCCAGTCCCACACTGTGGGCAACATCTCTCGCTAACACAAACACCACAGGTTAGTGGAAGTTTAATGTGAATTAAATGAACTGTGCAACACCAAGTCATTAGAATTGCAGTTGATAATTCGAGATTAATTAATTATTTGGAACGTTAATTCCTATACTTACCTTAGTACGGATGAATAAATATGCAAAGTTAAGGTTATAACTTAATATATGACATGCTGTCACGGGCAGTGTTTTCATCTGTTTTATGTAGAAAACAAAGTTAACCTACCCAGATAAAGCATTATGATTTTGGCATGCAATTCTAATGGAAACTTTTTAGTAAAGTATCATAGCTACATAAAAATTTAGATAAAATAGTGTAATGCCTGAGGTAGTTAAATGAGACACTTAATCAGAACAGAACCAAATTTTGTTACAGGTTTTTCTGCTATTCCACACCTAATGATACCATCTACTGCCCAAGCAACCTTAACTAGTATTCTGCTGTCTGGAGTGCCTAATTATGGTCAAAACACTCCATCTCCACCACCAGGCCTGACTCCTGTTGAAGTCCACGTTAATGGCATGCAATCAGAAAGTAAAAAAGGTTCACCTTCTTTAAATGGTCACGTAAAGGTAAGTGATACTATACTGGAGAATCTGATTTCTTTATACTAGACCACTAGTAAGAAAAGCTGAAAGAGAAAACTAGCTATATTAGTAGATTTATAAAGCTTCTAAGTTTAAAAATACTCAGCAATGTTTTTGAATATGACTTTAAGACTGAGAAATAGAACATTCAAACATATTGTTCTGCTGTACCAGGAGTGAATTTCTCATTTTCCTGCACATATAGAAAGGGGAAATTGTTTCAATATATCCTTAAGCATAAAAATCACTTCAGTGATTTGTGACAATCTTTTCAGGCCTCAAATATTAAGTATGCTGCACTGTCTGCTACATCGCTGGGAGAAAACGTGTTGAGCACAAACCACAGTGATGGAGTAAGGCAAACAAGTGCTCATGGTGCCTCAGAACAAGTATCTGCCAAGGCAAATAGTGAAGAAGGTGAGATTTTGACACTGTGTTCCTTTGTCTGGTAGTGTTTGTACAGTCTGTGTAGAGTTCATGATACAAAAATGTAACAATATTCTCTCTGAATTGGTTTTGCAACCACGTTTAAGGTAAATATTGCTGGATGTCACAGATTCATTGTCAAGGAAAGTAAACACAACGTGTAGTAACTGAGCTGTACTGTTGATAGAAACACCTTAAATCAACATAAATGTACTTGCATCATTTTACTTCTTCCCTAGGAGCAAAGGGAGATAACCTATGAAGATTTTAGTATTTTTTACAGCACCTTAACTAAACTAAATCAAATTTCTTCAGAATACGTAGTCACTTTGAATTGTCAGTCTTCACATTTGTTATTAATTAATATTACTTAAAATAAGTATTTTAAGAAAATACTTAGTGTGACTGCTGTATATGTGAATAGACACCTTTTTTGTGCATTTGAACTTGCACATCTTGACTGCTTAACCTTGACTAAATAGCTATCCCTGAATAGTCCTGTAAGGAGGAAGAGGTGTTTTTCTCCCATAGTTATCATTCTCCCCTGAGAGCTCCCTAGAACACAGCAGGGTGGTTGTTTAAGTCTCCTTTTCTTGGCCTGGTAGGTTGCAATGATGCTTTTGTGGAAGTGGGCATGCCTCGGAGTCCGTCGCACTCAGCGAACACCAGTGACCTGAAGCAGATGATGAGCTCTTCCAAGCAGGCCTGTGCCAAGAGACAAACAGTGGAATTACTGCAAGGCACCAAAAACTCCCACTTACAGTAAGCTGAGTGTATAAACACAGATTAGTAGCACTTCCACAACATAAAATTACTTTGCACATTGTTGTACACAGAAGGGCTGGTTCAGTCATAAGATAATCAAAGAACTGATTTAATTTGGCCTCGATTTTCCATCACATTAGGCATTAATATAGCCCCCTGTTTGTCTGGTAACTGCACACTTTTTGTCCATCCTATTTGACTTTGGGTTTAAAAATGTCTTTATTCTTCCACAACAGAATGGAGATCCTTGTCAGAGGAACTTACATTATCTGTTTCTAAAGTATACACTTTGCACTTTGCTTCTTTATTGATTGCTTGGAGAATAATTTCTGACAGCTTTTTCCTGTTGTGTATACCTGATGCTGTTTTCTTCTTAGGAAAGCTGTGTTCAGGGCATAGCAGCATATTCTCCCACACTTGTCTCAGTGGTGATTTTGGTTGGGTTGGCTCTGTAATGACCCAGCATGGGAAAGGCTTGTTTGAGTCATAATACATCTTGGCAACACAGGTTTTGTCCTTAATGCAGTGTTTTTGTCCGATGTACTCATGTTCTCACTGTTTGTTTGGGAACTGTTTGTCACCACTCTTTTGAGACACATATTTTCTTTTGCTTCATTTATTTACACTATTAAGGCTATGATATGTATTTAATTCTGCTTTCACAGTTTAAAAATCCGAGGAATCCTGCTAACCAAATTTGGTTGTTTGTGTATCTTGTTCTTTTTGTTGAAGACATAGTGCTCATGGTTTCCTTGAGTGTAGTAGTTTACAGCTTCTAAAACACGATCACTTTTCAAAGTAAGAGTTTATACTGTTCTAGAGTAGTCCTAAAATGTGGCCAAGTTTAAGAAAAAAAAATATGCACCAAGAGGTAATGTAAGCATGAAGGACTGCAGTTATTGAAGCTATGAAAACAAGTAGGACCTATATCAACTTTCTTAGTCCCTATTATGCAATCTTTTTCTATCTTACAACTATGAACCTGTTAGAATTGCTGGCCTGAGCAAGGCTAAACAGGAAATCACACAGTGTAGGACTGCATGCAGTAATTCCAGATACCAAACAGCTCAAAACGGTATCTATAAGCTGTACCTTGTATTTGGTAATACAGGAAGGAGAAACACTGGCTTTCCTTCACTGACAGAGGAGAGAAGTATAGGAGAGCTGAACGGTTTGGAAATATTGCTAAAAACGCTGAGATCTTTGTGCACAGACATGTCTTGAACTTGGCTGCCAGGCTGCTCAGGGTAAAGCTCAGTTAGCAGCACTGCACTGAACGCTGCCAGCCCGAGTGACCCCGAGCTAACGGCGCGTTTGTCCCGCAGCACGGCGGACAGGCTGCTGGCAGAGGCCGAGCTGGGTGCCCCGGAGAGCCCCGTGGCTGATAAGAAGGCCCCGGGCAGCGAGCGGGCAGCCGAGCGAGCGGCTGCTGCCCAGCAGAACTCGGAGAGGGCACGTCTGGCTCCGCAGCCCTCCTTTGTAAATATGCAGGTAGGTCTCCCTGGGTGAAGCCAAGGCGGTGTAAATCTTACTAATTGCAGAGTGAAGTTACTGTGAAATGCAGAGGTGGCTAGCTCTGGAGACTGAATTGTCATTATCAGTTCAGTAAAAGCATTCACGGCCAAGACTTCAGCTGTTTCCACTGAGGAGTGGGTTGTCAATGAAAAGAATTGAAAACAGAAAAGCTCTTATGCTTCTGTTGAGTAAGAAAAATTTAAGTACAGAAAATTGTGTGGCTGTATTTGTCTCCACAGGCATCATTTGCCTGTTGAAATCTTACATTATCACTTGGAGAAAATTATAGCTACAAAATACATATTACAACTTTTCATATGCAGTGACAGCTTGGTTAATTACAGCCTACAAATATAAACTACTGCCATGGTACTGCAAATCTCCCCAAAGAGGGAGGAGACCCCTTTGACTGCCTGTCAGGAAGCAATAACAGGGTTATTTTCAGACTAGATCTGTTGAAGTGTGGGCATAACCAGACCGTGTGGAGTAGTGGAACAAGAGGAAGACTAGTGTTTTGGAGCCCTTTTCTTCAGTTATTCCTCTAGTTACTTTCTGTAGAGAATTCAATACTTCAGGCTAATATAGCATTTTTATAGTTTTGTGTTTAGATTTCCTAGTTTGTAATTCAGCAAAGTGTAGCTTGTTTACTCAGGGGTATTTAAACTTTACATCTTCCATTGACATAGGTAGACTACAAGCAAAAGTTCTTTAAATTCGCTCAAAACTTACGTTCTTTTCCTTTCACAAGATGAGTGCATGGAGGAGTACCAAACCTGGAAGATTATTGAAAATAACTGTGGTGCCTGGATTTGCAAAGACATATTATCTTTTTTGTACTGTTGAGGAATGTTCTAAATGCTAAGAATAGATAGTTCAGGAAGATAAACTATGCTTGAAAGATATCTTATTAAAGAAAAATTGAAGAAAAAATTCTTCCTAAGCAGTTTGTAAATACTGCTGCAGCCACACTCATATGGAAATCAGATAGTTATTCAAAATCTTTATCTATGTTTGAGTGAACACTTTAAGTAACTAAGGCTCTACCTGGGCCACCATGGAATTATTGTGCAGATTTCAAGTTTCTCCTAGACATATTCACTGGCCACTTTGAAAACCTTTGTTTTCACAGAGATGAGTATTGGAGTGACATTTAGTTAGAATTGCAATTAAATTATCTTCTGTGTATTTAATTTTTAGGCATTTGACTATGAACAGAAGAAACTACTAGCAACCAAAGGTATGTGGCTGAACAGTGACTTCTGAAAAGTTTGTTAGCACGTGGATGAAATGATTTCCTGAAGTTTCGACTTTGTAATCTGATCTTTAATAAAATCTGAAAGTGGTAGTGAAACATTTGTATATTAGCTTTATGTTCCAAAAAATTTCTTAATACCAACCTAGTATAAAATACAGTGTAAGTAGCTTGCAGATGGGATGTGTAAGTACATCCATGTGCAAATGATCAATATGATTTTCAGAGAGCTTATTGCTCTAACACTTTCCTTTATTTGGATGCAAATTAAACTTTAAGGTGTTTGCCATATCAGCTAAATGGCCTCTTATTTCAGGGATAAATTAAGTTGTAGAATTGGTAAGGGACTTAACCTTATCTTTGACCCTGTTATATAAAATAAACCAAATTGCCTGTTGACCAAAAGAAAAACAGAAGGTCGTCTCTTTGAAACAGATATGATTGTTTTGGCTTCCATGCAGCCCTGTGGGATTTAACTATCTTCTGTCAGAGCAGACTGCTTTAAGGAAGGGTAGGATTCAAGCTGTGTAGCAAGTGGAGGTGTTTAGGGTTTGCAGGGCTCAGGCCATCAGCAAACATCACTTCAGTATTATCCTCTGAGTACCTTCACTAAGGCTGAGATTTACTGATTTGTCTCTGTATTTTCAGCTATGTTAAAGAAGCCAGTTGTAACAGAAGTGAGAACTCCAACAAATACATGGAGTGGTTTGGGGTTCTCTAAATCAATGCCTGCAGAAACTATCAAGGAACTAAGAAGAGCAAATCATGTATCATACAAGCCTTCCATGACAACTACATATGAGGTATATAAAAGTATACTGTAATGAAAGTTCACTTTTGGTGAATAATACAGTTGTTTCTCTTGAGAAATGTCTAACTTCTGTAAAAACAAAGTCTTGCAGATAACTGTTCTAAATATTTTTTTATGGTGAAAAATATTTCTTACATAAATATTAAGGCATATGGAATACATTCAGCCCAACACACAAAGTTACATCTGTTTCACGGATAAGTCATAGAGCATAGATGTCTGCTTCTTAAAATATATTTGATTAAAGGAGCTTTGAACAACTTACAGGACCAAACATCTCAGTAGTTGAAAACCAGCAATAGGGAATTTGTAACCTAATGAGAACAGAGTTTATATGACAGATAAACTATATAATGTGTATCACGGCATGGTGGAGGAGAACAGCAAAACAAGAAGCAGAACTGGAACAGCTGTCTCTACTTGCACTGTTCACTGGGCTCAGAATTTTCCCAGGCAGAAGGCAGACAGAGTAAAGCAATTCTCTTCAGAGTCTCAGCACAGGAATCGTGTAGGGAATTTGTTCCTTTCTTTTCAAAGGCATGCTGAAATTGCTTTTTAGTGTGCTTCCTTGCTGTAATCCTTACCAGCTTCCACGGAGACACCTTCTCCTGTCCTGCTTATATAAAATGTAAATGGTATGCTTCTTGAAGAAGGGGACTTCATAGTTCTCTAGGATATACCTGTCTGTTAATGCAAAAGAAATACTCAGCTGGGATAAAAATGTGCCTTGGTTTTCTCCACTTGGCATATAAACTTCCTGAGCCATTCAGCTACGTATAGTAGTCTTGGCTACACGAGATGCAGTGGTAACTAGGAGAAAGAAAAAAAAAAAAAAAAACAAAAAAACAAAAACAAACAAAACAAAAAAAAAAAAAAAAGAAAAAAAAAACAAAAACAAAAAAAACTGCAACCAAAATCTGCAATTTTTTTTTGTATACTTTTCTATGTTGTTAGAGTTGAGGTGGGATTTTCCCCCAGGCCTTGATGTCTAAAATCTCTAGATAGGTCTGTGATTCTAACCAAGAGCAATGTTTCTTCAGGGGTACCAGTTTTACTAAATAGTGTAAAAGATTGCCTCCTAAGTGATGCTTTTCAACTGCAATTTGGTATGAGTTTATAGAATTAAATTGTTAATTTCCATAGTTTTTAGCTCACATAAGTATGTGATACCTATAAGGTCAATTTTTTTGGGTATGTTCTCATGGAATACTGCTGCCTTGTATTGCTACATTCTGACAAACAGTGATTACAGCTGATAATAAGTATTTCACAGGTACATGAAAACCTATTTAACAAGACCCCAGACAAAACAACTGTAAATTCACAGGGCATTGCAGAATTGTTGTTGTACTGTTGTGTGCAAGACTGTTGTCAAGTAGTGTGTACTTGATCCACTTATCTTCAGATAAATGTTCTGTTATGTTCTCTTCCCTGTGAAGGGATGTAGTCAATAGACTGCTTTGTCTAAAATTTGTGTGGGAATTTGATACCGTGGAATGTTTTGGAAACAAACTTGGAAATACCGAGCAATTTATTTTGAATCATGGACTTTAAATAACTTCTGCTTAAAAACTGTAAACTGCATATGTTTTAAGCACACCTGCTGTTTTCGTGTCCGGTTTGCAATTATTTGCCTATTGATCAACTGCCAAAAGAATGTTTGCGAGCATTAAAAGCTGCTTTTTAAGTGAGCTGCTTCAAAGAAAACATCTGAGTCACAATGAAAGCTCTGTTTTCAGCCCAAATTTTCTTTCTGTGGTTTGCAGGGTTCATCCATGTCTCTATCCCGGTCCAGCAGTCGGGAGCACCTGGGAAGTGGCAGTGAATCTGATAACTGGAGAGACCGGAATGGGCTTGGACCCACTGCTCACGATTTTGTCTCCTCAATTGGCAGCCCTAAACGGAAACAAAACAAATCAGGTTAATAAGCTCTTATTATCTGATTAAAAGAAAATAATCATTGATACCAATATTTATTTTGGTATGAATGTATCCTGTCTTCACGACAGATTTAAATTACTGACACCCTGTAATTACTTTTTTTACAAATGGAGAAGTGTAAGCTTGTGTAACATGATAATACAAATAATGGTCCAAAAGGAAAACTTTTAAGGATATTTGTTAAATGCCAGACATCCTTGCTGAAAACTCTTTGCTGTCATGGAATGGGTTTTTCAAGGTGTACTGAAAGCAGACCTGTAAAAAGGCTTATTTCTAGACCACTCTCACTCTGCTCTATTGCCAATGCAACAGCAGCTAGGGCTGTTTTGGGCTATTTGCTCACTAGTGAAGTCATAATCCATGCTGAAACTGGATTTTAAAGCATGAGTCTCCTCACGGGGATAAAATTTACAAGAACATGTAGTGACAGAACGAGAGGAAGTGGCTACAAAGAGAGTAGGTTTAGGTCAGATATAATGAAAAAGTTTTCCCTGTGAAGGTGGTGAGGCCCTGGCACAGGGTGCTCAGAGAAGCTGTGGCTGCCCCTGCATCCCTGGAAGTGTCCAAGGCCAGGCTGGATGGGGCTTGGATAAACCTGGGACAGTGGAAGGTGTCCCTGCCCATGGCAGAGAGTTGGAATGAGATGATCTTTCAGGTCCCTTCCAACCCATGCAATTCTATGAAAAGAAGCTTGTCCATGTGTTTAAATACTGGTTTCTGTGGATACAGGCTGTATGTTTTTCCAACATTGTTGGAAATTTAAAAATTGAAATTTTACTTTAGTTGAACTCCTCAAAACTTTATTTTTTTTAATAATGCCTTTCTGAAAAAGTGAAAACTGGAGGTTGAGAATACTAAGTCCATACTACCTTATCTGCTTTATGGGGAAATAAGTACTGTGGCTGTTTATACTTTTTGTTGTTGCTTTTTCTTTTAAAAGTGAATAAACATAAATCCAAACTCAAAGTTCACAGATAATAAAATCTGGCCACGGTAAGAAAGGATAACTCCAATTAGGTAAAATATCCATGGTTTTAAAAAGTACATTAGTTGAGCTGTGAATGGCTGCACATTGTATTCTAAGTACTTGAAGAACTAAAGAGATTACAACTTTATTTGAAATCAATCTATTGATGTTTTCAACCTAATTGGACAAAAATGGAAGTTCTAGGTTAATTAAAATAATTAAGGATTAAGCATTTACGTGTGTGCTAAAAGAAAATTAGAAACACAAATACATTAGCAGTGAAAGACAGTGTTCTATGGCAGCTGTAGCTTTCCCAGAAAATAAAATGTGTGGATAAAGGATAAAAGAAACAGCAGTGAGTTGGCTGGACAGAAGTAGGTGTCTAGAAAATCAACACTGGAACTTAATTAACTAAAAAATTGCTTTTTGCTGTTCATTCTCTGACCACGGGGAGGCTTTTTTTTATTTTTTCTGAAAAGTAAAGATTTAAATACTTGGCAAATTTAATGAGCCAGCTGAATACAATGTTGATGGAAAGCCATGCCCTTCTGTGATGTGTCTGAAGAGTGCACTTGTTCCCTTCCAGCTGAACACTATCTCAGTAGCAGTAACTACATGGACTGCATTTCCTCGCTGACAGGAAGCAATGGCTGTAACCTCAACAGTTTGTTTAAGGGATCTGATCTGCCTGAGCTCTTCAGCAAGCTTGGTTTGGGCAAATACACAGATGTATTCCAGCAGCAAGAGGTTGGTGTTCCTTCGAGAGGCAGCTTTTTTGTGTTGGTAGGATGTTTTCCAGCACTAGTTGTGCTGTCTCTTCACCAAAAGCCACTCAGAGCTCACTTTGTGACAGGATTTTCATGAGCTGTTCTTTCAAAGTTGGGTCATACATCTTACAATCCTGGTAAATACTCAAAACCTCCAGACTCATAAATAAGACTAACTGATTTTCTCTGCTTTTCCTGAACTGGTTATTTTTAAATTTCTCCTTTTCTGACACAAATGTAGCAAATTGAGCAACTGTGAGAAGCAGCCATTGAAAACCATGATTGCTGTTTACATGAGTAACTGGAAAATGGAGCAGGGAAAAAAATGAAGCTATTCTGAACTACATTTATTACTTAATGCTTTTGTGGAAAGACTTGTTTTGCATACTTTTCCTATTTGTTTTTACTCTAGATTGATCTGCAAACATTCCTCACTCTTACTGATCAAGATTTGAAAGAGTTGGGAATTACCACTTTTGGTGCCAGAAGAAAAATGCTGCTTGCAATCTCAGGTAAAAAACACAGAATGGCATTTATTGATTTTAAGAATTTTGTATTCTTCTCACTCAAATTGTGTGTTTATAGCCAACAAAGGAAAAAAGCCTTAGGAAGACTGAAAAGTAAGACTAGAGTCTCCAGAGTTAATATTAGCTTGCCCCTCACCAGAGGTTTAAACCCAGGCTTTACAGAGCTTTCCCATTACCTGATAACAGCTCACTTGCAATAGTCCTGTAAAGCTGGACCTTGGTAGAAAGTTCATCTCACATTGTGAAGTTTGATGCCCCAGAACTGTGGGTTCAGGAATTTCTGGGATTACAGGCACTGCACGGTCTGAACAACACCACATAGCTGTCACAACTGGCATTTTCAACCTTTCAGTTCCCTGTCCTCCATTTTATTAATTAGCAGAGCAGTCATCCTACTGGGAAAAAGTGCCTACTTTTAGGGGGCTTTTGGTTTGTTTGGGGTTTTTTTGGTTGTTTTTTTGGTTTGTAAATGTACTTAGTTCAGTGGCAGTCTTGAAAATCTATGTAATCTCAGTGATTTATATCTAGTACAGAGTTTGTTTACAAGAACAGAAAAGTGGGGAAAATAAAAATATTTTAGATGAGCTATTACTAATACAAGATTAGGGTTCATATTAAATGAGAGGTGAGCATCTCGGTTTTTTTCTGGAAGTCCTTGGTAAAATACTGCTTCAGTTTTATGTTTAAAATAAAGAATTGTGCATTGAGAATTGATGAAGTTGTTAACAAGCTTTTCTGTCAATCTCAGTCTATGCTGCATGGTTGGGCTTCCAGGAAGATTGCAGTCTTTTGAGAATTAGAACAGAAACTTTTAAAAGTTTCAGCTATGTCAATTTGATCTAAATCAATATTGCAAAAAATTACTACTTCACACTGTATCAATGCCAAATAAGAATTGTCCCAAGTAGAGCCTCTGAGTCTTAACCTGATGCTCTTATCCTGTTGTACTGTTTGTTAATTGAAGGAGTACATCACAGATATTTTCAGTGCATACCATATCTGTCTAAAATACTTTGTTCATTTAAACAGAAGTTGTGCATTTGGTTGACATAAAGCATTAAAATGAATTTCTGATGGGAGATTTCTGTGGGTGTGCTTGACCCCTCCAGAACTGAACAAAAACCGAAGAAAGCTCTTTGACCCATCAAACATCCGTGCCTCGTTCCTGGAAGGTGGAGCCAGCGGGAGACTGCCGCGCCAGTATCACTCGGACATTGCCAGTGTCAGCGGGCGCTGGTAGCAGGAGGCTGGGCTCAGAAACCAGCTGGAAAGATGGACATGGCAATCCTGTGGACAGCCTTCACTGCACACCACCCTCTGCACTTCGGGAGTTTGGGTGTCAAGGACCAAAGCGTTTTGTCTGCACAATACTGTGCCAAAAAATCAGAGAGAACACGTTTTGTCAGTTGTCTTTTGAAACACCAAATGTGGGTTACGTTTTTCTCATGTAGATTGGACAGAATTTGCAATAATAATAATATAGGGTTCTTTGTTTAGTATTTTATTACCTATAACTATAATGTATGCACTGAATTTTGTACTTTGTTGAATGAAGGAAGAATGAAGAGCTGGGATGCCAGAGAGCAATAGATTTGGCTTTATCAAGATGGATTTTTCTGGTACTGCTTAAAATAATTATTGAGGTCTTTCTGCACTTTACATGTTCTGATTTCTTGTCCTGTGGAAATTTATTTCTCTTTCATTTCCATATCAATTTTTATATTGGCACTAATAAAATTTTTTCAGGTGTTCTTACATTAAGTCACATCTCACTATAATGGTACTAGAAACTGGTTCTTAGGCAGATTTTTGTTTTTCCTCTCTCTGTCTCCTGGGTAATTATCTGAAGAGATTGTTCCAAAATCAAGTCACTTGGTAGTGGACCAGTCCTATTATGCTCTTACAAAGCAGTCTAATGCTGCCTGCAATAATACTCACTGTAACAAATGCAATGAAAGACCAAAATGGACCTTGCAATATTAACCCTTTTCAGTTAACATATTTAACTGCTGCCTTTATGCTAAAACTGTTTTTAATGGTTGTCTCAAAGCAAAGGGCTATTTTTAGTACCCTGCCACTAAAGGACACTTATTTATATCAGACTTTTATTTTTAGATTCTATACACCTACAATACGTAACAGATTAAACTGATCTACTGCAGATTTATGGTAGAGACCAAAAGGCATTCTTCAAACTAGAGCTCTGGGCTGTCAGTTTGATTAAACAGATAACTAATCTAATTTGACAAGACAGCACTGTTGCCATTTAATAAGAGACACATATTACTTACATGACTATGCATGCAGCAATGAAGTGACCTACATAAAATAGGTGTAATAGCATCTGTTTTTTTCGATCTAGATTTGCAATTGTCAGCTGCAGAAGTGTTTGAAACTCTGGAGATGAACTATTTCTGAAACAAGTTATGTTCAACAGAAAGAGTCCATGTGATAAGTGGCTAGAGCTAAATTTTGCATTCTTATACTGTGAAAGTCCGAAAGATTTGGCAATGTTATTCCTCTGTCTTTTCAGATGTTGTGTTATGGGTTTATGAAGGGTTTCAGTGTAATGAAGGAATCCATAAAGTGCCTCTTTTTGCAATGCTATGTGTAGTTTCCAAGCATTAATTGAAAAGCATTCCCATGCGAAATATTGTGAATTACCTTACCTCTACTGTAATGAATTATTTATGTTCAGTGTACAAGCCTTTTGAGATGGACATAAACCACTGTCAAGTGCTCTTAACAGAAGGCAATAGAATGACATTTACAGTAGTTGGGGTTTATGCAAAAATGGGTGAGAGAGTTTTGACACTTTCCATGGGTAATTCTTCCTTTTAAGGTGAGAATGCAAAATGATGTATGGCGAAAATTGCACACACAAAGGGAATTTCAAGAGACTATTACTTGAGGGCATAGATGATCAAGCAATAATATAAAGTCTTGTGGTTAGCTAAAAATTGCTGCTCAGTGCTCATTTCAGCCATATCTACTTAATGGTGTATGCCTGGGTGACTTCCCCTGTAGATCAAGTAGCAGCTTCATCTGGTTTTAAAATGGCACTGCAGATGTGACAGGCTAAAGCTGTATCTGGTACTCACACAGTTGTTCACAGCAACTTCCTGTGCTCAATGCCAAGAGTCAATGTCCACATGTCTAGGAGAGAATTGTGTGTGTGTTGCACAGGCAAGAGCAACTTCATGGAAACCCTCTTGGAAGCCACAACTTCTCATTCTAAAGCTATTTACACTTGTGCTTACTTCTAAGCATGCAGATAGTTCCATTCACACGGATTATTTATGTGCTTACAGATAAGCTGTTGTTTAAATGTTTGCATTTGCAAGCCCAGTGCTTGTAAATCAAATTGTATTGACTCCTTATTTCATAAAATATTTTTAATGAATTAAATATTCAGCAACACTTTGTACAGAATTTTCTGCAACCCCTTCTTGCTTATTTTGCCTAAACTTAAAAGCATCCAAAAGCTTTGCACTCAGATTTTTAGCCTCTTGTAGGTACATGCTATCCCTCCAGATGGTACTATACTCAGAAAATGATTTTCATACAGTATTAAGTTGATGTGGTCTTTTACTGAGCAGTGCTTATTTCATCTACACCAAAGTGAAGAATTTCCCATGAACAACATTATTTTTCAATAGGGCTTCACATTAAAAAAAACCACACTGGAAGTAAAGAAAATTCTCACTTATTTGATTCCACAAAGGGAATATAACAGTACAGTGTATCGTATTGTTAGTGTTACATTATGCACAAATATTTGACTTGCTACATAAAATGTTAGTTTTAAATCTGTGCCTTAACAGTGACCAGTTATCTGTAAATATAGAGCAGATACAGATTGTATTTTTGTGGGTTGTGTCCTTTTAGTGATTTTTTTAAAAAAAATTAAAGTTGAAATTAAAACATTAAAAATGGAGATTTTCAAAACTAATCAGTGTTGCATAAAATAAATTTATATAACTCCCTTGTATTCTGATTGGTTCATTAAGTATTTTTTATAGAGACCCAGTTCCAGGGATGCTTACTTGTTAATAAAATGTAAAAAGCACTCTTTGACATAATGGCAACATGTTTCTTTCACATGTTAATTCTTCCTGTGTTTTACTGTTCTTTTTGTATGACATACAGTGTCTTTGTCTGGCTTTTAAGTGAGAATGCTTTTTTGGGATGCCTCTCCTTAATCTAAGGGGAGTTAAATTACCACAGGTCCATTCTTAGCAGGTTTTAGTGGTTTGACATTAATTCTGTTCTTTCTTTGGTCCTCCCATTTTAACAACTGGTTTGGTCAGGTTAGCGCAGCTGTGTGTTTTTTCGTGATGGTCATTGTACTGTCACTTCTAGTGGAGAAGTAAGCAGGGGGGAGAGGGAAGGGAATTCTTTCTTCAGGCTGCTGGGACATGACCAGTCAGCCTGGCCAGAGGCACAGCTGTCACACTGAGGTGACGTGCACATGACAGACACAGTCAGTCCTGCTGTTTGCTCCACAGCTGCTGGTACAGGTTCAGCATTGCTCTGCCTCTCTCAGGCATCTCATCGTCCCCACCTGAGGTGGTCTCTGTTTTACAGACACAGCTCTCCGATGGCTGTTCCTGGCTCACTGACCTTGCAAAACTCAGAGTTGTTTTTCTGACTACCTCCTGAAAAGTGCAGGTGTGGGAACAAGTCTGTGAAGGAAATAGATCAACAAACTGTTCTGCTGAGGACAGCTGAAGGGTGTGGTGCTGAGCAGCAATTTACCAGACATTGGCATAAATTACATGGAAATTTACGGGCAGGTGGGCTTGCAATTTGCACAGTGTTTCTGTTGTCTGACCTATAGCGAGCTAGGAGGGTCTGAAGCAAGGTAGTTTCCTTTGAAGACCATTTATTTGGGCATATTGCTTCCAACAGCTTTAGTCAGAAGAGTGTAAAGCTGGTGTGGGACAGAGAAGGAGGTGATGGAGCATTAGAGCTTGTTGGCTGCTCTGCTTATGGTGCAAGCAGTGTTCCCAGCAGCTGGCATGGCACAGCATCAACAGGATTGCTCCCTGAACAAACTGGGCATGTCTCTCTGTGCTGCCAGTCAGTGGAACAAAACTGGTGATTTTCAGTCTGAACAAAAAGTTGCATTCTAAGAAATGTTGCCAATACACAAGAGAAAATAGATGGAGTCTCCAAGCTCTGTAAAGCTTAAAAGTGAGGTATCTCTCTTTACTGTTGAATCCCACTCCAATCTAACAGTTACTGGAGGAATCTTGTTTTTCCAAAGTCCTAGAAAACACAGTTACACCAGTTTTATGAGTACTGCTGTAAGCTGGTCAGTGCAGGTGTGATGGGCAGGGGTATTCAGAAGCTTGTGCTCATACTGTAAAGTAAGCCAAGGAGCATTTGATTCCAGGCAAGTCTGGACACTGTTGGAGCTACATTTTGTCCTTGAAGAACTAGCTTCCTTTCCATCACAGATTCATGAGCAGAAGGAAGGTTTGGTTTTGTCTGGAGTTGCTACAAAATTTTTGAGGGTGTGAGAAGACGCAAAAACTGGGGAACTTGTAGAAAAAGTTGCAATATGGATGGTTGGTGCCTGTGATGATGTTGACAGCTGCTTTGAAAATGGTGAGCTGTAAGGATGTTTAAGCAAGTGGGGGGAGTATTTTAGCATGGTTAAAGATAAAAGAGCTCTTCTTTTGAATTAGGTGTAGTTGTGAGTGAGGACTATCTTGTAATCTGAAAAACCCATAATAAACTTATACTTTGGTATAAAATTCCTTTTTTTTTTTTGGGTTAAGATAGCATCTGGAGCAGAAGTAACAAGAATCCAGAAATTACAAAAGGCTTTTTGTAGCTGATATATTTGTATTAAGGAAAATTTGAGTTTTATCTTTGTTTCTTGTGCTGCAGATGTACTTTTTTATAGTGTTTATAATTTTAATATTTTACATGCTTTCATGAGTTAGTAAAGCAGACTTTAAAAATTAAAATAGTAGAACAGCCATACTTGCCAATTTTGAATATTGACACAGCTATTAGGAGCAGTTAAAGGTTATAAAGGTATTTTTTTTCCTCTCACTTTGAAGAAAGTGTACTGTTAAAGAAACAGACTCAAACAGTGTAGAAAGTTTTTGCATTAGAGCATCATCTAGTGTCAAATTTCCCTGCTTTCTCAAGGAGTAAGATTTGGGGAATATTTTCTCTGAGAAATGCAGAATGATTCCAGATGTTGATGAAAATATGAAGAAAGATTAATAAAATTCCCCAGTTTGTGCCAAAACTGTGTTGCAACTTCATGGAAACTAACAGATAGAAAAAGCAAAACATAATATGAGAAAAAAAAAACTAAAAATATTCTATAATGAAGCAAAAATTTGTCACTTCTAACAATGGGTGATTAATGATTTAAGAAATAGTGTTGCTACTAATTTAATAACCCTAGGACCATAAACTGATATGGATGTTGCTACACTTCTTTGTTGTGATAAAAGTCATTGTTTATCACCCACAAAGGACAGAAGACTTGAAGTGGCCTGAAATGCACATGGCAATAACTTGTGGTCCCAAAACTAAAGCCATCCATGGGAACTGCAATCTCATGCTGTGTATATACAGTATTGAAGTGAAGAGGATGTATTTTTGAGACTGAGAACATAAGAAATCTTCTGGAGACAGTAAAGCTTGCTGTATGACACATATGAATATATTAAAGGAAAACAAAATGGACCCCAAGGATAATTTCCTTTTGCTTTCAAGTGATCCAAAGTTCAGATAAAACAAAATATTCACAATCCTTTCCTTTAGCAGGAGTTTTTCCACCATGCAGCTGAACAATGTTCTGGTTCCTCAAAAGTATGCTTCTGTTTTCATGCTGAAGCTCATGTCAGAGGGAAGTTGCTAATGCATGGTTCCAAAAAAAAACAAAAAACAAAACCCTTTCTCTGAAGTAGCTTGAATAAGCACTGGGTGCTTAGCACTGACAGATAGTACGAAGAGTGCTGATTCTTCCAACGCTACAAGATCTCTTTTTGTAGCCCAGCATCTAGAAATCAGTGGTGGAGTTAAATTGCTGGCAGATTTTAATCTTGCTTGGAAACTGGGTGAGAGACAACTAGGTAACTAATCCCTGTGGGGCAAGAGATGTTTTGGTGTGGCTAAATTAAAACTAGCTTTGTTTTAATGTGTTTCTCTTTGAACCAAATGGTGACAATAGCCAGCAAACTGGAATGCTGAAGGCATCTGTCATGTAGGAAGGCTCGTCCTGAGCATGCCTCCAGCACTGGTTATCTTCCATCTTCACTGAAATTAGTTGCAGATGCTCCACTGTTGAGTCTTTCTTTCTTTCCATTATACTTTTGGATTCCAAATGCTGTAAAGGGCAAACTTTTAAATTTTACATGCAGCTCGATGAGCTTTTTGCTTGCACAAGCATAACATTTTCTTCTTTTCCTAGGAGTGATTAGTGTGGACAGTATCCAGAACCACTAGAGTGGATGAGAGCTTTGAAAGATTTTTTTGAAGGGATTTAAGAGTCAAGAGTGGAGACTGGAAATAACACTTCTGGCACTGCTGCCTTTCCTGGCCGCTGGTGGTGTCTGCTCACCTCTCCTAGATCTTGGCTCTCCTGTGCTTGGCTCAAGTTTCTGCTCTCTTCTGATCAGCACTCAAGTTTCAAACAAGTATTTCTGGGAAGTTTTAGGCATTTTAACTTTTCAGGCAGACTAATGTTTGCTTTTTGTGTTGGACTTTAAAACTGTGGCAGTGAGGATACAGGTGCTAATGGTCATCTTTGGCCAGTGTGAGGAAATAAATTTGTAAGCACAGCATAAAGAGTACATTGTGGTTACAAGGCTGGAGTAAATGAGGGTATAACTTCTTCAAGTGGGCAGTTTTTTGTGAAGATTAAGTAAAGAAAATGTTGGTTTGCTTGGTTGATTTTTTTTTTTAATATTCATAGAAAGGATCATCCTTTTGTATGGTGTTCTTACCACAGCTTAAAAATGATTTTGCAAAAGTAACTCCACAGGGCCCTTGCCTTAACCAGTAATAAAAGCACAGTTATTCGTAGACAGAAGGACTCTTTAGGATCCATCCATTTTAACATTAATTTTTGGAGTACTAGAGCACATTTCTTCCTTGCTTCCCAGCTGCCTGTAATATTTCTCCTGAGGCCAATGCATCCATGTTCTTCAGCTGTATTTTATGTGTGGTTATTCTGTGCCCTGGCTCTGCTGCAGAGATGAGGTTATGAACCCCCCCCAAACAAAATTGCATCTGATCTAGTTCCTACTGCATCTTCTTGTTGTGTAAACACATCAGGAATTAGGAAAGCATTTCTGGAGTGAACAGATGTGTTGGTCTGCTGGAAGCTTTGAAACCCTGCATTTTCAAGTCCTCAATCTTTATGATGAATTTGTAAGCTTCAAGATGTTTTACATCTGGTTCTGTTTGTCAAATTCCTTTAAAGTGCTCAATTTTTTGTGATTATACCATCTGTGATAAAATGGGCATTAAATCAAATACTACATAAAGATGCCTTATCTGTTCAAAGCGATACTAGAAATGGAATATTTTGTATTTTGTATGTTTGGTCTATTTTGGGTTTAAGTGAAATTTTATAGACGTTTCAGAATTTGTGTTTATACATAAAACCCCAAATTGTTATGACAAAGAATCATAGAGACTCTGTTCTTCCTACCTCCCTTCCTGAAAGCAGATAAGTCAGGGTTTCATTTTAAAGCTTTTTTTATCTAATTGAGACTTTTCAAGCTCACAAAATTTGGCAGAAAACAAATCAAGTTTTTTATGGTTCCTGAAGGCAAATCACTTTCTGCTAAATACTCCAGTGTGTCTTCATGTGCTATTCAACGTGGGAGGTGCGCAGAAATATCAAAAAGATGTTGAAAGCTTTCTTGCTTGACCTCTTAACTCTTCACCAGGTCGACTCTTCCTTTGGCTTGAATCTGGTGAAATTGTTGTGTGTTTAAGCACAGAAAAGAAATCCATGGTAGAGCAATACTTCTTTCCTCAGTGCATGCTGTGACCTTGCCTGCCTTTTTTGGAAACAAGTTTTCCAGGCTTCTAGACCTGAGAGTATGCAGTATGAAATGTCCTGTCGCTACATGTTCACCTGCTCAGAAATGAGAGGCTTTGCACTCTGTGGTGAATGGGCTTTTAATTTGTGTACCCAAGGGAACCAATTATTTCATGTGTTTCATGCTCAAGCATGGAAGGGCAGCACACCAAAACAGTATAAATGTTCAGATCTTCCTTTTGCCATAAAAGCTGTCTTTTGTTATGCTGCTTTGGTGCAAGTAGAGTTCTTTCATTCCTGGTAAATAAAGAGGACTGCCCCAAATTTGTCAAAACAAATGTTATGGTTTATTTCCTGGCAGCTACCCAAGTGTCCATAAAACTAGTTTTACTCCATGGAGACCCATAACTGAACCAATAGTGGCATATGCTTTCTTAATGGTTTATTTTCCTTTTTGCAGCATTCACAACTCTCATTATGTAACAATTCTAATGAAGAATTGAACCAGCATGATTTCTTATTATTTGGAAGTGTAATATTGCTCTGTTATAAAGTGAGGAGCTGGATGGTCAAAGGTTGGCGTGAACATCTATTAGAAAAACTGTGGATGACAGTCTCCATATTTGACTTTGGGAAGAGCTGCTGCAACAGGTCTTTAAGAAAGAGAAAACATTGCAAACCTTTGCTTTGCCATTGCTTATTAATTGGAGTGGTAATGCATAATGGTTAGGGGAGGAAACTGGCTGTGTGGTGCACCTTTAAAGAAATATCACCAAATCACTGCTCTGAAGAGGGAGGTAATGTTTTATTAATGTTCTTAATATCTCTTCATTAACTATTAAGCCTATATTATATAAATGTGGGTTCATTCACCTACTGAGAATGTGTTTGAAAATTTTCAATTAGGGATGACAACAAAAATCCCCACTTTTCATTTTCAGTGATAGGCCACTTTCTGTGGGGTTTGGAATGGACAGCTTCTCTTCTAGGCAAAAAGTCTAAGTGCAGATAAAGTCAGAATCTGTTTCAATCCACTTCTGAATATTTGTCATATAAATTACATGACATCATACCTTGGATTTCCCCAAGGAGATCCTTAGGCTGTAGTCAAGTCATGCTTTGATTTCTGTCCCTGTGGGTTGGCTAGATGGGGTTTCACTCCTCTTACTGGAGGTTTTTGGATCACTAAGCCTATTCTCCACCTTTTCCATGGTCTGGTTGGCTGGTTTACCTTCCCTCTCACTATCCCCTTTTGCAGGGCTTCCAGGTAATCCACCGCTGTCCCAGCCCCAAGCTGGGTGTCTCACAGGACAGGGTTTGTGGCTGGGATTTGGGTGTCCCACGGGACGCTGCTGGCTACAGGGTTTGTTGCTGGGATTTGGGTGTCTCAGGGGACACTGCTCACAGAGGGTTTGTTGCTGTGGTTGGTACGATGTGGCCAAACTGTGACAGGCCAGCTCTGCCCAAAAGTCAGGTGCCTTCCTCAGCAGGGCTGTGCCACAGTGGGTGACAGCTGGTGGGTGGCGATAAGGATGGGGGCCTCCCTCGCTCTGTACCGTCACAGGAGAAATGGATTCCACCTGGGGAATATTGACTTCATTTCTTGACAATTAAAATACCTTTGGGTGGTGAGGAGCAAAGGGAAATGAACCCTGTTGCCACCTGTTTCTTCGCCCTCAGCCTCCCTGTGCCCCCCACTCCTGGTGCCCAGCAGCGTTTTCCCGCCTCAGCCCCTGGCAGCCGGAACCGGCCAGAACCAGCCAGAACCGGCCGTGACCCACCTGAGGCAGCCCCGCGCTCCCCTCACGCCGACCCTCGGCCCCACTGCTGCCCCAGGGACCTGCTGCTGCCCCAGATCCCGCCTTGGCCTGTCCGAGGCGCGTTCGGAAGCGGCCCTGGGCAGCTCGGACACGGGAGACACTGCCAGGGGCCGCCTTCAGCACAGAGAGAGGACACCTGGGGCTGCCGCCCCCCTCACACCTCAGGCCAGGGAGCTGAGCGCACGCAGGTGAGGATGTCCCAGCTGCCATTTGGGAGTCGAGGTGCACCTGGAAGGCTCCTGGGCAGATACCCAGGTTGGGGTCATTTCAGTGATGAGTTGTCCCCACCCCCTGCTTTCCCTGGGCAGGATGGGGTTCTTCAGCAATGTGGTTTGGGGTTGTGGACAGTGTGGGGAGCAGCTGCCTCCACTGCCGCAAGCTGCTGCCTGAGTCACCTGGAGAAGGAGAGTGTTGGCCCTGGTGAG
This sequence comes from Anomalospiza imberbis, assembly GCF_031753505.1. Classification (NCBI taxonomy): domain Eukaryota; kingdom Metazoa; phylum Chordata; class Aves; order Passeriformes; family Viduidae; genus Anomalospiza; species Anomalospiza imberbis. The sequence goes on along the minus strand of NC_089688.1, from coordinate 7,157,773 downwards.
CAGAGCAGAGCAAAGCAGGAGGAGCAGTGCACTCGGAGCACCCACAAAGGTAAGTCCACTCTTAAAATTGTGCAGAAGAAACCGGCAGATTATGAACCTGTGTGTATCAGGCATCGTGGTCCCTCTGAGCTGTCTGTTGTATCATGATGAGGTGTTTCATAGCAGGGGTTTGGGTCTGCTGTTCCTCAGCAATATGTTGTCTCTGTGCTGGGTCATCCTGAAAGCCTTTAGCAGTGTGTGACCACAAAGGGACTGTAGAGGATATTTAAAGTCACCAAGTACTTGATTTTCCTTGCTTTAAAATGCTTCTTTGTAGCCAGGTGTATTCTGAATTGCATATCTGGCCTCTTCCAAGGCTTGACTTGTTTGTGTGAGTGCAAATTCACTAAATCCAAGAGCACCCTGAGGAGGGTCCCCTGCACTGCTGCATGCTCAGTCTCCAGCTCTGGGTGCTGCCTGGGCAGAGGCAGGGTGTGTTTGTGTAGGGTATTCTGTGCTTTGAAATTACATTCCAGTGCAATAACTTGTGCGATGAATTTAGGGCTTGGCTTTGGGAGAGAATTGTGTGCTGTTCACACAGGTCAAAAGTCATCCAAATCATAGTGTAAAAGAATGTTTTTGTAAGAAGTAGGTTATTGAATATATTTAGTTATTTGGTAGCTGTATAAGTCTGACCTTACATCTTTATTCCTTAATCTGTGCTGATTTGTTATGTTCACTTGAATACAAAAAATAATTAAGAAGTTCATGATTTAAATTGACACCACTTTAAAACGTCTGATAAAGGAATTACTTTCTGTTTAGTCAGCGATATTTTTGTGAGGCATGGGAGCAAGGGCAATAGCAGATGGCAGAAATTTCCAGCAACGCGCAGTGTGAGATGCACACCGAGCTTTCCCAGCTCCCCTGCCGCGGCAGCAGATGGAGGGATTGGCAAGGCGGCAGGACGCTGCTGTCGCTGCTGCTGCGGGAGCCGGGCTCCGCCGGGTGAGCCGGGCTGGCCGAGCTGAGCGCGCCGGGGCAGCCGGGGCTCAGGGAAAGGTGACACATGCCAAGAGAGGGCATGCCAGAAGAGCCGCAAATATGTAGCCAAACTCGTAATGATGCTTTGAGGTTTTCCTCTCTCTAGACCTTTTATGGCTTTTTCCAAGGCGAGAGATCGGAATTGTGGCTTTCCCCCAGCCTGTGCTTGAGTACAAACGCTCACACAGAGGTGGCATTTCTGCACTTTGTAAACCTCTGCAAAACATTCACAATCTTTACAGCCTGTGTTTTCTGAGACAAAACGAACTTAAATATAGGAGAGCTCATCATTCAGTTAACTGCTGTCACCTGCACTTGCCATCAAGTGTTTAAAATAATGCCTAATTATGCTAGAAAAGGGACACACTTTGTTCTGTTACAACTTTGATTTTTCAGAACTGGCAGAAGATTTTATGGGAGCTTATAGGTTTGTTGTTATTTTACACCATGCATTGTGTTTTCTTGCAACCTATTTTCATTCAACCCATCCAAAATGATAAGATTTTACTGCTCTTTTTAAGTGATCTCTGTAGAACTGATACGTGAAATCGCCATTCCAATGGACAAATTAAGATGTGCAAATCTTTGCTCTTTAGGTTTGTGTTGATGAGGTTGTTTGTTTTAGGGACTTCACATTTGCTCGGTATGGTGCAGTGAGAAGTGCACATCCACTGTGCTGTTGAACTGGTCTGTGGGAGGTTAAAAAGCTCCCGGAGTCAAAGAGGAGTGCAAGGAGAGTTGCAGCTCGTATTTAGGTCAGAAGCAATAAAAGAAACCTCCCTGAATGCTACTGATCAATCATTAAAGTGAACGATTTTTTTTCTTCCTTTGCATGTAAAGCTACAGTATGTTAAAATTGCGCTTGGTGGGTTAGTACAACACACTTAGATCTAACTGAAGCTTTGTCTGAGGACAGTGACCTGTGGGTTGTATTTTTGAATCTGTCACTGATCTTTCAGGTAGCCAGGGGCACTGTCTGGGCTCGTCAGGAGTCATGAAGCAGCTGCATTTTATGAGAGTCTGGAAACCTGCCGGTAACAGCCTCACAAACATCCTTTGGCCAAATTGATAAACTTCATTAGGTCAATATAACTACACATACTGAAGAATTTTAAATGTACTTTTACAAGACTACATAAAAACATCACATGCCTACAGGCTCCACAACCATTAAAGACTGGGGAAAATCATCTAGTGCTTATTAAACTTTCTTTCATCTTCTGAATTAGGTAGCTGAAGTAGGTCAGTCTTGTTGAGTATTACTCTCTTACTTTTTAACCAAAGAGAAGTTAAACATTTTCACAGTTTAGAAATTTCTATACTGAATAACTCTGCATTTTATATGGCTTGTGAAATTTCAGTAACAGCTGCTTCATTTTTTGTGTTTGAGCACGATTTCTGGAACTTTGAGAGGGCTGATAAAGGCTTGAGGTTAGGGAGCCAATGACTAACATTTTATTTCTGTGAATGTTGTGTTGTGTTCTAAATAACTTTAGCTCTAGTCACAGGGATAAATCACAGGGAGTTGTTGGTGAGTATATTTGTCCCTGCTCTTCTCAGTGGTGAATATTGAATCGAATGTCGTACGGGAGATAGGAGATTGCGTGCATCTCCTGTTGTTTGTACAAAAGCTTAAGGTAGATTAAGTGTTGTGATAAAAGCTGATTGCCAGAGTTAATGAAAGTGTGTGAGGGCTTTGTTTTTGTTATATCTTAAACCACTGAAAGGTATTGTTTGCATGCATGTCAGATTTTAACACAGGTTGCTACAATGTGCTACTTTTAGACCTGCTTTAAAATAAAAGATTAGCAGACCATTCGTCTTTAGAAGACCTGAATTTGCAAAGAGGAAGATCTTCCTGACAATACATGACAAAAGTATTTGTGCTCCCAAGCAGTTCAAAGAGGAGAGATGAAACTTTTATAAATGAAGTGTACTGCACAAATATGCACTATTTTATATAAATTATTTTTATTTTTGGTATATAGAGCTTTATATACCAAAAAAAAAAAAAAAAAACCCAAAAAAAACAACATTGTAAAGCCCTTCCTGGTGGAAGCAGGCAGTGGCATACCTGGGAACAGCTGCACTGGGGTAGGTCAAGGTCCAGGACTGTGCTGCCAAGAGCCATGAATATCCCCTAGGATTTCCTCTTGGCTCCAGCAGATTACTCAGACGCTTCCACACAACAGGATCAGCTTTCATTTTGATAGTTATGTCAAGAACATGGCAAAAAGATCCGCCATTTGATTTTCTAAATGTCTTTTTTTATTCTGAGTGCATGTGAGGTGAACACAGTGTGGGTGTCTGCCTGGGGCAGTCCAATGACCCTTTTTTGGTTGTCCATCTCTCTCTGCCTCTTTTACAGGCAGGGGCAAATTGCCATTGCTGCTGCAACAGTAATGTAGCTTCTTCCAGCTCTTGGCTTAGTGGGGCTTGGGGTCTATGGTCTGGGGGCTTTTTTCTTTTTATGTTGAAAAAAGTTAACCCCATTTGTTGTTCTCCCCTAGTATTGCCTGAGTAAAATACATGGGTGAATATGGTATGTGGGGAAGCAATGTTATCAATATTTATCTGTGTTGCCCACACAGTAAAAAATAGGTGAAACAAATGCTTCAGTGGCTCAGACCATGCTCCTTCCTTGATGGTACAACATTCTATTCTTGAGTGATGCTCTCGTGGTACAATGTTGGGAAAATGATGGGTTTTTCTTTTCTTTTTTTTTTTTTAAATAAGAAAAGTGTTGGAACAGTAGAAGTTTCCTTTAAAGTTCTCAAAGAAATCTCCAGAGCTTCCCCTTTCCAACAAATGCTGCCCTTGATTTACTGTTGACCCTGTGGGATGAAGTCATCAGGAGAAAGTTCTTGTTTTCTTGTATCTTTTTTCCTATACAGCCTTGTTGCTTTATTAAATTCACCAGAGTAGACATGTGTTTTAAGTCTGATGACTTGTATTATGTTAGGAAATCCTCCCACAGCACAGACCTTTCTAAACATTGTTTGTTGACTTATGGGAACAAGATCGTTCCTGTTGCTGGGGCTGACATTTGTGTGTGGCAGCCACATGCTCTGGGAGACAGGGACAGCTTGGTCCCTTTCCTGTTTGCAGAGTGAAAAGAGCAACAACAAAAAAAATAACAATGCTGTCGTCTGAGAGGGGTTTTTCTGTGTTCAGATGCATGGCAAGGCAGCTCTGAAGAGGCAGCACTTCTATTAAAAAGAGGTGTTTGCAGCTGGGAGGCTCCTGAGAGCCTTGCACACAAGCGTTTGGGGGTGGGCAGCATGTCTGTATCCATCAGCCTGCCTGAAAGAATAGGGGCAGGAGCATCTGACTGAAAATCAAACAGGCACCCACTTCCTCTCATCCTAATCCACATCCACGAAAAAGGAGGGGAAAACTCAGGCAGGGGGGTGAGGGGAGTATTTGGCGTCTCCCAAGGAATGCAATAATCCCAAATGTGGTGTGAGAGCACTTCATGATCGCACACTGGCACTCGCTCCCAGCGGTTGCTGCCAGTTTCCCTCCCACGTGTGCTCAGTCTCGGAGGTAATGTGAGTCTGGATGCTGGACAGTTAATCAACTGCAGGAAAATTAACGTTTTGGAGACCGTTCTCCTGTTGTGAGGTGCTTGGTGTTTAATAAAACACAGCATGCTGCCACGTATTGCATACTTGCAGGACCCTGCTGGCTGCCTGCTCTGCTGGCTTTTGGTTTTGGCTGGGGTTTAGCATTTCTCCGTGTTGAATTTCTCCTGTTGCCATTGCTGAGGGGAGGATGGGCTACGCTGGTGAAGGCAGCTGAAGTCTGGCCCTGCCTGCTCTGGATTTTCTCCAGAGCTGCAAACCCTCAATGGAGGAGCATCCCATTGTCCCTTGGTACCTGGGAGCAACTGGAAGAAAGGCTGGCCATGTGGAGGCCTCATGAGGCTGTTGTGGGCAGAAGATGCTGGAGAGGTTACCCCATCAGCTGAGGGTGCTGATGTGATGAAACAGGTGATGTGGTGATGAAACAGGTGTTTCTTCTTATGCTGTCTGTGCAAATGGGAGGTCCTGAAAGTTTTGCTAACAATGGCTACAAGCTTGCAGGTGTGGAGGCAACATGCCTCCCTGTGGCAGACTCCATCCTTGAGGACAAGGATTCCAGCATAGGGAGGGTTCCCAAAAAGGGCCTGACCTCAGTGGCAGGGTCATTCCCATGAGGGCAGAGCTGTGGACAAACCAGGCCAGCTGTGGAGAAGAGAGTAAAGGAGCCCTGCATGTCAATTTAGCATCCGACAGCAGTCAGGACCCTGGCAACCTGGATAAAAGCCAACCCATCCCGAAAAAACCTTGGAGTTGTTCTTTTGCTATGATTAAATACATTAAAAAGTTCTCAGAAAAATAACTCCATTAAGATTCACATGCAGTGTTTTGCCCTTTGCTGCCTAGATTTTGTGTAACAGTAGTGGTGTCTCCTTCCAGCAAGGGTGATTTAGGGAGTGGTGTGTAAGTGATGCATGTAAATTCCACATCAGCAGTTATTGGCCTTTGGATGTTGTTGCCCAACGTGGCCCAATACAGGGACCCTGTGCTCTGGCCCAGCTCACGTGTTTTGCTCTGGAAAGGCTCATCTTTCTCTGTCCCACTGGCCAGTACATGTGTACAGCTGTTGTGCATATTTCCCTTGAGCTTTAGCTTTGGTTCACTTTTATAATTTAAGTAACTGTATGGAAAATGATAGAGTGTAGAATGTGTGTCCTGTGATACAGTATTGAAAAGAGACTCCAAGTGATACACCCTGACTCTTATGGAGGATTTTTCATGTTGGCTTTGCTCAGATAGAAATATCAATTACTTTACCTTTTTCCAAGTCATTTAAATGCTCTTGTCTTTCAGCCCCATGTCATTTGAAAAATGTACCAGTAATCTTGTTTGCTCATTTACAGCTTCTTACAGGGCTTGGCAGCTCTGCCAGCCTTCTCTGACTCAGGCTCTGATCTCTGTCTTGGTAAAACACCCACAAGCTTGGCACTGGAAATATGTAATGGACTGAAATTGCTCTTGTGAAAGGGTTTTGTTTTGTTTTTGTTGTGGTTTGGTTGGGTTTTTTTAATGTGGAATGATTTTAGGAACATAAGGAGAAAACATTCACGTAGCATATAAAATCACTGACCTTCACCTTCAGAAGGGTTCTTTCTGTGCACTCTGGGGAACAACTGGAGAAGATCCTGCCAGCCCAAAGAGCTGGTTGATGTTGAGCAGCTGGGACAGTGCGGGCAGTGTGTTGTGCTCTGGGGTTATGCTCACAGACCAGAAAAGGAAGCCATAGTTTGGGAAACAGCAGACACATGTGGCTGGAAGAGGAATGCAACATTAGGTTGGTCCAGAAAAAACTGAGGTAAGGATTTAGAGGGGTAATTTTGCAAAAGGAAATCACCCTCCTCCCACCCATCACACACAGACAGGCAGAGGCAGCAAAGGGTGGCCAGACAGACAAAGAGGATGGGGAGATGTTTTGAACTAACACAGCAACAGCATTGTCTGGAGAGCAGCAGAGACTTTGTTACTGTTTCAAAATAAACAGACGACTTTGGACACAGGAGAAAAAAACAGCAGCTCCTCAAGAGCACATGGAGCCCTGCTGTCAGCAGAGCTGCACTCTCCCACCACAGCAAGAGCAAAGTCTTACCCCATTTTCAATGAGAACTGTGAGGGGTAACTCTGGTTTCTGGCATTGGTTTGCTGGCTAGGCAAGAGAGGAGCCTCTTGAGTGTGAGCTACTGCCCATCTGGGTTTCTTCAGCCCCTGGGAGCAACTTGCCTTTCCAGACAAAAGCATCATGATGCTTTTGCGGATGGACAGCACATAACCTCTTGCTCCTGCACTCTAGAAGAAAAAACACTATGAAGTCTGTATGGTTATTTCTACCTCAAAGGAACAAATGAAAAATATGAGTGGGAAAAATTTTAACCTTTTCTCACCAATTAAACTGGTCCCAGTATGGATCTGCTCTTGTTAGGGAGCCAATTCAATTTCAACTCTAATGCTTTGTTTTATTAGAGTTTATTTTATCTTAATATTTGTCTTAGGTGCCTCTCTAAAGTGTTGTCAGTAAATCAGATGATTTTGCAGCCAGCTGAGAGATACTGGATCTTGAGAGTGATCCTATAAGTTCAGCAGGGCTGCTCCTGCCTTGGTAAAATGCTCTGTCATGCTATTCCTTACCAGTGCTGGTCTGTGACAGCTTTCCTGGTGTTGGGTGCTGATATTTGCTGATGTTTGGCCTTTTTCAAAGCAGGGCTTCTTTCTGAGTCCACCTGTAGTTTTGCTTAGTGCAAAAATGTAAATTTTGCACTGTGGCTCCCTTGTGCTTGCACTCTTCTCTCTGCCTCTGTTCTTCAGCAGACCAGGACTGGCCAGGGTCTTTTAGACTATTGATTTTTTTTGTTTTGTTTTTAAATTATTTTTCCATCACAAGGCTGCGGGCTCAGCATTGCTTGGTATTGATTTCTGACAGCATAACAAAGGGTGTGGAGGTGTTATGTTTGCAGGGCCAGCCCAGCCCCAGGGGACAGCTGGGCCCCTGCCCTGCAGAGCTGCTCATCTGTGTCCCCCTCCTGCCAGAAGGGAAAAGACAGTGGGAGAGGACTGATGTGAGAGGGGAAAGGCAGCACCCATTGAGGAGCTGATAAAAACATGCCCTTGAATTTGTCAGTTGGGCTCTCTTGACCTCTAGCTGCAGAAACCTGGAGTTTCCAGAATCTGAGAAAACCTTTACCATTTCTCAGTTTGCTCCAAAAAAACAAGCTCCTGCCTCAGTACTCAATAGTGGCTGCATTTGTGTGGCACCTAAATAAAGAGAAAGCAGAAGTGAGTGGTACATCATAAAACAGGTTGTTTTCAAAGAACCTGACCCCACTCTCTAGAGTTTGCAAAGGTCTGTTCTCCTTTGATCATTTTATCCTATCTATCCAAAACTGCAGTTGCACTTCCAATATTTGTCTGCCTGAATAATTTCTAATGGGGCCAGGACCCTTGCAGCTAGGACTCGTGCTCAAGCTACAGTGCTGTGTGATTCTACTGTCCACATTTGTGTTGGAGATTATCACAGCTTGACAAAGCATTTGATCTACATCTGGACATGACATTTAATATTTCAGTGCTGTTTTTGCAGCCTATTGACATACATAGAGCACAACATCGATGTGGGATTTTAACTGACTCAGAGTGGAGAAAATCTGAGAGCTCAGTCCTCTGAGCTCTCTGAAATGTTCTCAAATCCAGTTGCATCCTTGGGCTGTAAATGTAAGTTATGGTTCACTGACAGTGCAGCAGCAAGGACCAAAACCTGCAGGCTATTTCACTTAGAGCAAGTGACAGAGGTGCAGGCAAGAGCTTGCCAATGGCTTCTGTGTTCCAAGTAAAGAACATCAAAAAAAAATACTTTCCCTGCTGTTTTTTGTTCCTCCTTTCCTTATGCCCTCCCCGTGTGCCTTCCAAGCTGATATGTTGCAGAGGTTTGGTTACAGGACGTGGGTGTTTTGTTAAGGCACAGAGGCTGCCAGGGACCACATGGCTGTGGTTCACCTGGGAGAGGGGCAAATCCTCCAGAGCTCTTTAAATCCTGTGGTGCAACAGATCTCCTACCAGCATTTACAGGTTGAAGGAAGATTAAAATCTGGGACCAATTCAAGCATTTATTCAAGTCCTCTGAGCAAAAGTTAAATATGTTCTTAAATCCCTATTGCAACAATTCAGGGTGCCCATATAATAAAAGGCAAATTACCAGGTTCCAGGGAACCTCCATGTGTATGAAAAGACCTCCATCTCATATATTTTTAATACATCTCATATGACCCTTATACCACTCTTTTCCTCACCTTCCTGATGGCCTCCTGACAAGGTGAAGTAACCTGAAAATAGATGAGATAAAGTGTGCAACTAATCAATATAAGGATAGTTTGGGGTTTTTTCTTTGTAAAGCAGGAAATTAAAAGAAAAAAAAACCTGTTCTCAGTTCTTCTGCTTAGGTGTGAAATTTGCCAGACAGCTTTCAAGACATGTAGACACTTAATTCCCAGGAAGAAGTGGGATTTGTCTCCATAGTAATGAACTCAATTTTTTTAGATGATGTTGGTGATAAAAGATAAGAGGGTTTTCTCATTCAGGCCTGGATTTCCACTGCTTTATCATCCTTATCATAAAGAGGCAACAGAATAAAATTTAATGTAATATGTCAGTGCATTTAATAAGCAAACAAATATTTTATATTTAAAAAACTAATCCCAAAACTGAAAATAAACCACCCTCAGTAAATCCAAGAATTTAGGCTTGAGGTTTTTTCTTCCCTTCATCTCAGTTTGATCTTCCTGATGTTCATTCCCAAAACAGTTTGGTCAGTACATGTTTGGAGAATGACAACTTGACTAAACCATTGGTCTGAAATTTCAGCAATTGAGTATTTTACTGCAATTTACAAAATAATTCTGTGCTAACAGACATTGCAGAAATGTGAGTGGTGGTTTGTGGTTTTTATCTTTTTTAATGGACACTTTTCAAACAGGCATGCATGCAAACTTATATTGTTTTGAAACTTAAATGAAACAAGACATGGGAATTTGGGTACATAGAACCTTTTCTCTGCTTAAAATCTGTATCAAGTGTCACTTCAGGAGCTGGGCATGGACTAGGCAGATTTTTTCCTGAGGAGCAGTATCATCAAGATATTTGTGTTTGCCTTTCAATCTGAGCCCCTTAAAGAGCTGCTTGATTAATTGTGACTTCTTGTTCCTTGCATAACCATTTTAAAGATTGGAGGGCCTGTAAAGGTACACAAAGTTCTGATGGATTTCTCTCATCTATAGAATAAGGATATGAGGGACTTAAATCCAGTTACACATACCTCAGTGGTGACTTTTTTGGAGCTACATTTGCTGCAGGTGCATTTGCTGAGCTTTCCACCTTAGCCCTGAGCAGCAGCAGCAGCTCCTGAGCAGACAGGAATTTACTAGCAACTAAATTTACTTGCTTACAAAGCAAATATGCTTTGGAGCCCCTGCATCCAATGTGGTAGCACTGTAACTGTGTCACTGGACGTGAGCTGTGGTCCAGGACCGAGTGCAGACCCATTGCTGAGAACAAGTGTAGTGGTGTTTGTGAAGTCTCAGAGCAAATCTGAAGCCTGAGATCTTTTTAACTTGAGATTTTTCTGAATTGTGCACTGCAGTAATGTGTTAATTTCACAGCTTCTGTAAACATTCACTATTAACAATGAAAACATGTTGGTCTTTGAGGGATACTTGATGCACTAGCAGAAACTATGTCAAGGATGGAACAAATTCCTATGTTATCAGCCAGGCCATTTTATTGTCATTCATAATAGAGCTTAGAGTGCAAAACACTGGGTTTCATCAGGGCTTTGGTATTAACCTCTTTAGTGCATTTTGCTTCCCTTGAAATACTCTGAATAATTAAAATTATATGTCTTGCAAAAATGAAAAAGAAAAACAACTACACAAAAAACCTGTGTGAATATTGTGCAAACATTTTCATGCTCAAAAAATTATTTCTGATCTATTTGGTTTTTAGCCAGTTTCCCCCATATGTTGGACCTGGTGCCACATTCCTGCATGCACTAGGAATGAAATATATCCCGAGGATAAGGAATAAGCTATCTACAGATGTCTTAATAGCAATTGTTTCTCAGCTTTTATGAAAACCCATTAGAAGTATATTGTTAATAAAAGTTTGGAACACTCTAAAGGATTCCATACAGTATTAAAACATTCAGAGAGACAGGTGGGTGAAATTAATCTGGTCATCAAGGCCAAGCTTGCGAAGGTACAATTCTCTCAGTGGAGGGAGTTGATTGCCACAGCATTGGTGACTGCCATGGCCCTGATGTGCAATGAGACAGGGAGGCCATTGCTTTACCTTCTTCTTCCTTACTGGTGAGGCTATTGGGGGAAAACCTTCCCAGAGGAGTGAACCTGGCTTTTGTGATTGTCTTCTCAGGCAGATGTGGGAATCGAGGAAGCTTTGTAGCCCAGTCAGCTGACATGGGCAGGCTCATTGGCTGAAATATGGAAGCTGGCCCAAAGTCTTCAGTGGCTTTGGATTCTGTAGGGAGGGCACAGCACTGGTCTGTTTGGGAGTGCTCCAGACTGGTGGTTTCCAGCAAAGATGAGGAGGTGATTCAATAGAGGCTGCAGTTCCTACCATTCTGCCAGTGTGCTGTGAATTGGTGTCAAAGGCTTTGGAGCATAGGCTGGGAACACAAAATCCATCATCGAGGGCAGAATTGTATAACTTCTTCACCCAGGAGAAATTTTTGTGTTAAATGTATGGTAAAGCCCTAAAGCTCAAGTAGAGTTTAGGCCAGCATAAGCCTTTCTCATAACCATAGAAAATGCAGTTTAAAGTTGGGAGGGGCAAACATAGTCTTCATTTCCCATGTATCTGTTTCTGTATTTCCCCATTTTCTTCTAGCTAGAGAATCAAGTCCCAAAATTATGAAAATACTTTTCCCATCTTCTCTTTCTGCTGTGATTGCAAAACAAATGTTCTGCAACTTTGATAGGAAAACCCATTTTCATGGACTTCCCAATCTGTACCCAGGTCAGGCACAGACTCAGCTGTAGTTCAGCAATAAGCCAGTCTCCAGATGTTTGGGGCTTGTACGAATAGCTGAGTTCACCCATTTGTTCTCCAATGATTTGCCTTTTGGCTGCTGAGTGTTTGTGACAGACAGCTGAGTATTGGCAGCCTGAGAACTGACTGTGAGGTCAATGACAGCTGCGTGGGCTCAGACTCAGAGATCCCTTTGTCAGAGATATGTACACGTGTGCTAGGGAAGGTGTTTGATCTTGCATACATGAAGCAGGAAATATCAATAACGTTAGCTGGTGACCATGGGCACAGAAATCCTTAAAAGAAGACAACTGTAGCCGCCCAGTTTCTGAGTTACTTGGCTGTAGCATCCCCTGTGCACTGCAGTGTAATTTGCTCTCTGGTGTCACAGCCAGATCGTCTTTGCTGTTGCTGTTTTTGAAGACTGACAGACTTCCAGTCAGATTCCCTGTTTCCTAGGCACCGAGTGCAGGCAAGGTCCCACACAAACCTTGCTTCATTAGCTCTGCCATTTCGAGGTCTTTCTGTCATTTTCAGCAGCTCCTTGGGTATTTAGCACCATGTCTACTTGAAAAGGAAAGCTTCTCCCAACCTGGCTATTCAGTTCCCTTATGCAGAGTCTGAAGGGCCTTCGCTTGCTCTGTCAAAGCTCTAATAGATGCTGGGAGGACTCTAGTTTATGATTTTTTTTTCTGAAGCTCTGTAGTCTGCTTTGTATCAATTTAACTGCATTTTAGAGCAAGCCAACTTAATTAATGGTTTCCCTCAGGATCTCAAAAAGCAGTGTATCAGCTTTCTTACTGAAATCCATAAACATTAAATTATCTCCAATTCATTTCTTCAGTCTGTAACTTTTCCAGTTTCTTAAAAAATAGAATCAAGATTGTTTGCCAATATTTTAATTTAATATTTAATGAACATGTGTTGTTTTAATGTAAAGACATGAGTCACCTTGACCTTGTTTTCAATTAGCTTTTCATGTTCAGATCTAAATTTGCCTCATCATCCGTTGAAAATCCAATTTTCATGGGAGACTTTGGAAATTTTAATTCCAAATTGACAAAGAACTGTTTTTTCTCCTCCCTTACAGACAGCTCTCTGCCAAGGAGCCTACTAAGCAGGGAAGGGTCGCCCTTAGACTCATTAAAAATAATGATTTGCTGCTGAAAAACATTCCACACCAATTTCCCTCTCTGCTGTTGCTATGCCAGCAGCTTCCTAGATCAGAGAGGCCTCACCTTCTCTATTTTTTTTTAACTCCGCTATGAAGACATCCAAGCATTTGATTGTGTTTCCATTTCTGTCTGTGGCAGTTGTGCTGCTGAGATGGAGGGGAGAGAGAAAGGCTGATGGTGACGGTCATGTTGAGATCTGCACCCTCAAGCTGAGGGTGCTCTCACGGGGCACTCAGGGTGTGACCATCTGCAGAGCCAGGGCTAGGCAGTAAAGGGGGATACAGAGTTGAAAAGGTAGCGTTAAGGATGCAGAGTTTAGGTCTCCTAGGAAGTGGGACAGCATTTGGAGAAATTGTTTGCAAGAAAGATGGGCTTCACGTCAGCCAAACCTGGTTGGCTGTAGTTATTCTGGTGGCATTATACTTCTCCAAGGCTTAGATGCATTTCTTTTTCAAAATGGAAAAACCATTGTGCGTGGAAGACTTCAGAAATATAAGTGACACATCACAAGTGGTTGAAATAATGAAAATCCTGTAATCCCAGGATTTAAAATAATAGAATATAATAAATTTGTGAGGGAGTAGCAAACTCTATTGCAAGTAAATAGCCCCTGTCAACCACAGCACATAAAACCAGACAAGAAAGAAATACTGCACATATCAACAAACAAAAAAAAAGGGCATGAAAATAAATACCCAGTTTAAGTCAGAATATAGAAATAAAAGTTACATCAAAAGTTTGGTAGAAGTGGAATGCTGTAGTAAACAGAGACAAATCATACCAAATCAAATCATATCATCATACTTCCTGTTTTTTAAGGTTGTGTCAAGAACAAAAGCACCTACTTCATATAGTGTCTTTGGATGTGAAAAGTTACTGTAAGGACTTCAACACACGTTTGTATAGATAATAAGCTTTTTTAGGATAAGATGATTCTCTTTTGGATTTTTTTTTTTTCGTTTGGCTGGTTTTTTAATGGATTTATAAACACAAATAAAATAAGGGAGGAACAAATGGCCAATGTTCATATGGGATATGATCTCCATTGGGAATACAGAGCAACCCACTGTTTAATGAACTCACAGCTATGTGGGAAAACAGGTGACCAGTGAGGGACAGCACTGCTGAAGGTGTCAAGTCATTTGGGACAGTTCAAGTAGATGTTACTCAGGATTATTCAGAGTTCTAGGACTATGATTCTTACAATTCTGAGCAGCTGTATAATAAAAGGGCAAGAAGTTTGTATTGATAAAAAAATGAATTTTAAGTTCAATAGCAGTAGGAAACAGTTCCAGCCATGCTAACTCAGGGATGGGCTCCAAATGAGCTATTGCCTTTTTAGGAAGGAGTTGGTCATTATGGAAACTTGTTTGAAAATGTCTGCTCAGTGCCACTAATGAAGATATCCAATGACATTTTCTTCCCTGATGACCACCAGGTAGGGTAGTCCTTATAAAATTTATGTTGCTTCAAGTAAATGATCTTATTAATGCTATCATGTAAAGTAAATGAAGTGCATCTTCCATCCCTCAACTTAATCCTCTGTCATTTGGAAGTGTGTGCATTCCTATTTTAAAATTGGAATTATGTTGGTTTGGTTTCAGCCTAGTTTCTAGAGTAAAGGTTTTGCTCTGAATTTTCTCAAAGGCTTTCTGTTGGTATTTTCTTTTAATCTGCCTGTATATAATTTTCTTAGTGTTAGAAACCTTCACTTCCTCTACATCAAGGATTTACACAATTTAATTTAATGGAGGTCCAGCACTGATAAAGATTTTATACAGTTGAGGTGATCTCTAGTTTGCAAACTTGGTGGAATTTCTAGATTTTCTTGAAAAAATTTATCATTTTGTTTTATACACACACTGATTATCTGCAGTAGAAATTCACAACTACTTCTGTTTGCTCAGTTTTCTCTTGCCACTAGGCTTGCATTCAGTTTGAGACTTACACCTGAAAGAGTTATTAAATAAGAGTGATAAACGGGTTTCATAAAAGTTTAATTTCTGAAGGATTAGTTCTTTCAGAACTTTTATTCAGAGATTGACTGCACAGTGCTTAAAATGAAGTTTTCTTAAATAGTCAGAAAAGGACCTTGTGGTACTAAAACCTCTTGACATTTCCCTTGTGACTTTAACCATTTATTTATTTTAAAAAGTAAAAGTTTTTGCAGTGTTGTAATATGGACATGAATATTTAAATTATGTTTGGATTCCTGAGTAAGCAGAAGCAAGAAACTCTTCTGCAATAACATTCAACAAATTGAGAATTGTATAGGAAAGTAAACAAACCATGATAAATCTTCATCTTCCTTTTCTGGATCTTTATATGCACAGACAAACCTTCCCTCCCTCACCGCTCCCCTCCCGTACAAGCTCAGATTTGCTCACCCAAGTGTTGGGTGGGTGAAATTTATCTTCCCAAGGAACTGCTTTTGGGATTTGTGCCCAAGTGCAGCTGACCAAGTGGCCAAGAAGTGGGGCCCACTGCAGTACAGAAAGCATGAGGAAGTAGATGGTTCGCTTTATGAAATTTAATCATTAAAATGAACTGTAAAACAGCTTTTCATCATCGAATGGTCTACCTGCATATAGAGACACTCATGTTCGAATATATTTCATATAGAAATATTACACAACATGCAAGTTTTTCCTTCTTACTGATCAGTTACCCCTTCTGCAGATTTGTTTCCTGCAAATTCATTCACTCTATTGACCACACAGATACATTTGCTATTCTGCGCTGAACAGATCCACATTTAGAAAACTCTCAGAGGGTTCTTCACTGGAGTTGCTCTTCATTAATTTTTTTGCTGATAATATATGTTGAAGGATGGAAAGAAATAAGTCATTCATTGTTTCATTTAGAGTAGTCACTTAGGATTAAGAAGATTATTCTTTTTTGTTTTTCTCTGAAAGTGTAATAGCTGACCTTAAAGAGAATGGGCTTATTGTTCTGACAAGATATTGAAGTCCATTTTTAATGAAAATATTTTTTGTAGCTTCACATTGTTAAATGAGAAAATATAAATTCTTTCATTCCTCATCATTATTTATGCTGCACCACTGAAATCATAAACAAGAATTTAAGTATAAGAAAGATTAGTGACTGCTTCTCTATTTCTCTCTTCTTCCCCCCTGCCATCCCCTCAAAGTCTGGTACAACTATGAATCCATTTGTATATAATACATTTGAAAAATGAGTGTTTCTTGATTGCACTGAAGCTCAGGCAAAGTTTAGCATCTAGATACAAATGCAAATACAGGCTTATCATTGAATGTTAATTGCTAATTCCTTAGACTTGAGCTGTGGAATGGTTGCAACTGTCACAAATATTTTATTTAATATCTTTTAAAATGGAGTTCCTTCCCTGAATGAGAACTATATTGGTTCAGTTGAATTACAGACAGTTCCCCAGAAGGATAAGCTCAGTACCTTGCAACAATTTATTTTCTTTCAATTAAGAAATTAATATGTTGTCTTGTTTTTTCCATCCTCTGAAAATATCTCAGGACTATCTTCCACTAAGTGAGGTAATCTGAGCTGATATCAACTCCCTCTTTCGCCATCACTTAGATGGGAAGATTAATGTAATGTAATGCCCTGGTCTCAAATAGATATAAAGTCTGAAGATCTTAAATGGAATCAAATAGGAGAATTTAGACTTTTATGCACCTTCCTCCAGCTGGCATATGCCCAAAAATTGCCCCATTGCCATCTCCAAAAAACATAGCAAGTGAGGAAAATGCCTTTCCCCACACATTGATTGTACGAACAACAGAGGCTCTTGCAGGTGACAGATCTATAACACTATTGGAAAGATCCCTGTTTTGCCAAACCTGGAGAGGGATGCTCATCAGCAACTGGAATTCTCACTTGAGCCTCTCTCAGAAAGGCTCCTAATGAGCACCTCTCTTTCTAGCACTGGACTGTTGGTCTGCAGGACGAACACATCCTGGGGGTGGGGGAAAACATCACAGTAAACATTTTATTTCCTGAATGCTCCCTCCCCCTGGCTCCAATAGAACATTAATTCTCTGCTGTTCCTGTGGTCTGTGACTTGCAACTCCACGGTCTGTAATGCACAGAAGTCTCTCAAAGAGGGCGTGTGGTTTCTCTTTGTGCCTGGAAAGTACCTAAAGCATTTGAGGCAGCAGACTATCAGCTAAGCACGAGTTTATCTGCCTGGAGACCTGCACAGCCCATCTCATTTCAGGCTCCTACTCAACCTTTCTTTTGTTTGTTTTAACTGTTCACAGAGACCAACCCCACCATTTCATGGCGCCACCCTTTAAAGTTGGCTGACCTGTGTATATTTTTTACTTACGTGTGTGTATATAAGTACGTATTAGTTTTGAGTAAGCTAATGCAATTGTGAGAATTTTCAGTTGTTGGGGTTTTTTAAATATATTTTTATTGGCAGAGTTGGGAGCCATTGAAATGCAGCCATGTTGGCTTATGCTCTGTGAGGAACAGAGGGAGGAATTGGCGTCTGCCAAATGGAAAAGGATAAAACTGGTGTAATGATATGTTGCAATCATACTGCAAAACCTACCACAGTAAATTACTGCTGTAGCAACCTCCTTCCTGTTGCGAAAGGCTCCAACCAGGCTTTCATGAGTCGTCTTGACATTTCAGTTCTTGAGAGAAAGTTGTCTCTGCACCCCTTATTACTGAGTGACTCCTAAGCTTCTTTGAGGAACAAATTGAAAAGCAGACATGGAGGCCGGGAGGGGCAAGTGCGTGATCTGGGGCTGGGTGATGCTGGCGGTCTGTGGCTAACCCATGGGGTTGTGGGCAGGGCTTTATCCGGCACGTTGGTATTTACTGTGTACAGTATTTTCTCCCCTGCCTGCTTGCTGGCAGCTGGTGTCAGTGTTTGTAGGTCACGTGAAGTTTTCATGGCATGACCTCCACAACCCAGCCACTGGGATGTGCTGCCCTGTGCCTGAAGCCATGGTTTGGCCAGGCTCAGTGGTCCAGGGGGAGGGTTGTCCTCTGACGTGGCTTGTGGGAAATGAGCTGCAGCTCCTGATTCTGTCTGTCCCAGATGCATGTCCTCTCCACAGATATTGCGCTGTGTTTGGCACGCAGTTGTGTTTTGTTAACACTAAATGAAGGAGTGAAAAGGGAGAGAGCCAGAAAACTGAATTACTGTCCTGGTTTCAGAGCAATCCTCCAGCAGGGAGGGGAGAAGGTGAAAACCTCAGTGTGGGAAAGTTTTCAGGCTGCTCTCTAAGTTGTTTGTGTTCTGTGGAGAGAGTGGTTTGGGTCCTCTGAATCCAACGGCATGTTTGAGAAAAAATTATTCATTGACGTAGGGGAAGGAGGAAAGAGCCTCCTTCTTTAGGGGAAAGCAATGAGATCTTGGTGGTTTCAGAGGTGTAATGGCCCTTTGACAGCACTTTCTGGAAAAACACCATACAAAACTTCATCTGCCAGCTAGCACTAAAACAAGAAAACATTGGGAGGAACTCGGAGCTGCCTTGTACCAGAAATGTACAAACCACCTGGTGAGGTCTGTGTTGTCAGACCAGTTACAGGGGGCATCTCTTCCCAGAGGTTTCACCTCTTGCTTGTGAGAGAAATGGTGAGTATTGAGAATGCTGGGAATTGTACAGAGAACCTGTAAGTCTCTAAAAGCTAAAGGGAGGGGAAACTCCCTTTTCTCAAGACACTTTCCACTCTTGCAAATGATGGGGATCCCAGCACCCTGTGCTTTTCCAGGTGCTGCTCTGACTGTTCTTGGATTTTTCACAGCTGAGACTGCTGTGCTGTCTCCCTTGGATATGAGGGAGCTTCTAATTTCTCTTCTGTGGTGCGTACGTAATTATATTTTTCTGAAATAGAGCCAAACCAAAAAAACCCAACAGCTTTGTCCCACCCCAAGTCCCATCATTACCTTCCTGTACTTGAAGTTCGCACCAAATCCTGGTGCTCCCCAAGTTCCCAGCCTCTGCTGCTTCCAATAATAATAAAACCTGAAAAGGCTTGTCTTGTCCTCTTTAGAGCTACAACAAAATGGATGTAGATATAGCTGTGCTTTTCCCTTCAGCTATCTGGCAGTGCTCCCTTTCTTTCTCTCCAAGTCCTCCCTGTGAGGAATGAGCACAACTGATCATAGGGATAAGGATCAGCTCAGGGGAACATGTGCTAGTCAGGGAAATTTTTTCCCTTTGATGCCCATGGTTCCCCACCTCTGATGTCTCATGTGCGTTTCACATTCTCCAAGCCCAGAATCATCTGAAATCACAGGCCAGAAGCAGCTTTTCTCCCTGGGCTGTGCAGACCAGATCAGCCCTAGGGGATTTTCCCTTGTTAATGTTGCCAGCAAAATAGTTTACATGGCTTGCAGAAGAATCAAACTATTTCCCAGCTATGGCCAGTTTGAAGGGATGGTTGTTATGAAGAAATGCTGTCTGTTACATTGAAGCGAGTGGTCAAGAAAAGCCCTAAAGTAAAGCTCTGAATAGGCAGGATCCATTTGGCCAATTTATTTCCTTTTCTCTTGTGATTTTTAGCTAGGCTTTCTCTCTTAAAATGAAATCTGATCTTTATGGGAATACCTCATTCTCTATAAAGCCGTGTTGTGGTTTTTTTTTTTTCATGAGCAGACCAAGCACTATATATAAACTGCATGGAGCAGATAAGTTTAAATATGTTTAAAGTGGATTTTTTTAATATAAAAGAAGTGGGTGTGTCTCATTCTTTCATGCACTGGATCATCTCTATGGAAAATCCATAAAACAAAATGGGAAATAAGAAACCATTTTTCTGCTGCTGTTGTAAAATGACAGAGAGGAGGAAGTTTATGAATTATGATGGGTCAAGAAAAAATACTTTCCTGACTATTCTTTCAAAAAAAAAAACCAAACAAAACCTGAACTAGTCAGAATTCCTGCATAGCACTGGGATTGGTTTGGATACCAGTTTTGCCATCAAGGGAGTTAGGTTGTATTGCTGGTGATACTAAATTCTCTTGGCCATAAGAACCTTTAATCATTAATGCCACAGGGTAGTCATCTCCAATTGTGTTTGGGTAATTACTCAAAGTGGAAAACAAAGGGAATGGAGTGTGTCTTGGGGTTAGACTGGAAAGGGCTGGCACGTCTCCAGCACGGGGTTTAGTTTCCTGCTGCGAGGACAAGACACAGGGAAAAGGTGAGTGGCTGGAGGCAAGCAGGAGCCAGGGCTGGGGTCTCACTGTGTGGGGCTGTGCCATGAGGGAAGTATTTTACTTCCACAATAGTGCCAAATGTCAGTCTGCCCTTCATTGAGGGAGTGTGTCGGGAAGCACATGAGAGTGGCCTCTACCACCCTCTGTGTGTCGGGAAGCACATGAGAGTGGCCTCTACCACCCTCTGTGTGTCGGGAAGCACATGAGAGTGGCCTCTACCACCCTCTGTCTCTGTGGCAGTTGGAGAAGTAAGAGAAGTGTCTGGCACTGCTGCCCCCACAGCACCTTCGATAGGGGTTGCTTTTGCTCTTGCCCTATCCTTCATTCCTCAAAAACCTCTGAGAATTTCAGCTGGCAGTGAAGGAGGAGAGAAGGGGCAGCAGTGCCTGGCCTACCTTCCTGCATTGCTTTAAATCCCATCACAGTGAGGAGAATCATGGCAATGAATGGCCCATGTAAACCTGTAATTCACAGCAGCTGAAAGGTGCCTCACCAAAGGGATTTAGTTTATTATTTCTGTGTGTTGCTCTAGTAACACTGGCTGTCAGACCCTATACCAGTGAATGAGAATTTGAGCTCTAGGAAACAGTTTTTTTCTGTCACAGCTAATGGCTTGTCAATGTTTCCAAGGTAATTCTGATATTTTGTCAGACCAATTTCGTGATTATTTTAAAATTCACTGGACTAAGTCCTGCATCAGCCTAAGTAATACATTTATTTATACATCCTTTAGAGCATACTTTGCTTGTTTACTTTGTCTGTTCTTTAAATTTTTGTTGTTTAGGGATTTTTTAAGCAGGTTTACTGCCTGCCGTAGGGTTTATCTCTGTTTTTCTGCTGCTTTTTTCTTGCTGTTGGGATGAGCAGAGTTGTGGATGAATGAGCATTCAGCTGGGTGATGTCCCTGCCAGATGCTACTCCTCCATCAGCTGCGAGAGAAGTGGCTTTTTTACTCTGCTGGACCACTAGATGGGGAAATTGCATTTGCATTTTTGGGTTGCAAAATGGATCCTGGCAGCTGGGCTGAAGCTTTTGATGTAATGAAGCATATCAAGCCTGTTATCTGCAAGAGGTGTATGGTGATGACTCAAGGCTTTGCCCCCTCTTCAGCACCACCACTACATCTCTGCAGGGAGTCAGGCTCTGCTGAGCTGTGCTGGGGCCCCAGGTGCTTTTGGGGAGGTGATTTGCTAAGCTGACCTTTAAAGATGCCCCTTCCTTTGAAAGGTTTCTGTGGAGTGGGACCAGCAGGTGCCTGCCCCACTGCCAAGCCCTCCATGCACCCCATATCTTTGCATGGGAAACAGAGAAAGGGCATAAATATTTCACCAGATTTCAGAACAGGGAGCTCCTGAGGCCAGGAAACCATCAGGGCATCCAAGAGCTCACATCATGTTCAAGGCAGGAGCAAGAAACACAAGCAACTTGTGCTCAGTACTCTTGCTTTCAGTACTTTGCAGGTGCTAGGCCACTGACTTTTTCATTATGAAAGCTTTGCTAAACAGAGTGGCAAAAGTGGCACCTGTATGGTGACACTGGGTCTGACAGTCCTGCAGGTTGGAGACCACTAGTTATGGGGCAGAGCAATTAATGGGAAAAGCTTGGGAAGATTTGGTTGGCACAGTAATGTTTCAAAGTTGGTTATTAAAGATCTTGACTCAAATGTGATGAGTATCAGTACTCAGCTATTAGAACATTCTGATTTGAGTAAAAACTTCGAGGACATAATGAACCCTTTTTCTTGTAAGAAAGCAATAAGACTGGTTATAGTCCATTTTGGATTACTCAAAGCTGTAAATCCACAAGGTGATTAATGGCATGGTAATGCTACCTAAAGATGCAGTTAAAAAAAAAATGTAGTGCCAGTCACAGGGATGACTTTCTTTGCTGCAGGGTGTGTGACAGGACTGCAGCACTGATTTGAATCAGTGCTACAGTATTTCAATAACCACTTTCTCTGTATAGTGCTACTTAGAGAGCAGATGTGCCTTCTGCTCAGGTATGTAAAGTTTTTCAGACTTTCTACAGGCAACATCACTTTGAAAAGCAGCTTTATTTCTTTAAAGGTATTGCTGTACTGTTTTGGGGAAGATATTTAAAGCAGTGCATCCATTGCAATGTGAAAGCAGCTATAAAAACATGCACCTCTACCTGTGCAAGCAGGGAAATGAGCTGTACCATGAGAAGTTACCTTCACACGGCCATGGCCCAGTCCACGCAGCTCTCTATTCCCACCTCTCCCTGCCAGGCTCTGTGGGGCACAGGGCAGACCCATGAGGCCTGCACTGACCACGACGGGTCTTGTCACAGCTGATGGATGCTTTTGTGAAAGCTTGGTTACCCAAAAACAATGTCAGCTCAGAAGGAAGCCACAGGAATGTGTTTGAACAAGTACACCTGCATCTTTTTGGCATTTAGAACAGCTGTAAATTGCTTAGCCAAAAATATGGATGAGTTTATATCCTTTAAAATATCACCACTAAGTAACTCGAGAGCCAAATATTTTAGCAGCACTTGTGCTTATTCTGCATGTTCTTTATTAGAGAAATTATATCTTTGGATTGAAGTCTGGAAGTCAGACATTAAGGAAAGAAAATGCATGTGAGCAGCAGGTACAATCATCCTGTGGGTGATTTGGGTTTGCTGTTAAGGAAGACATCTTATGTTTAACCAGATTTGGTACTAGGAGTCTACACTGACTAATTGAGGAAATTCTACAGACTCCTTTACATCTGTGACTTTGTCAAGAAGTCATCTCTGATATATGTAACAATGTGCTTGGTGAAGGATGATTTGTGGATTAGTTGATTTATAGGGATACTTCCAGAAGGGAAATGTTAGGCCAAGTTCTTCACAAATTGAGCAAGTCCTGGTACAGGAGCAGCAGGGCAGTGTGTGCTCAGGGGAGCCAAGGTGCTTGAGTAGCAGCCAGTCTTTTCTGTGCCACGGAATAGAGGTCATTTTTCTATATCATTAAGTCATCTGCTTTTGCATTTATACAGGATACAAGTAGAATTATTTGTATCTTAAATATAGCAGGACAGAGAATGTTCCTTTGTGCATGCATGCTCCCCCCCCCCCAGTCTGTGAGCTGGCTTCACATAAGAGAGATAAATGTATTCTTCTCAGAACATTTCAGTGACAGGAGGAAGAGGCAAAGGTTCTTCAGGGCATCTGCTCTGACGTCATGATTGAAAATATTCCAGAGTATATTGAGTCTTCATCTCTTGACATACAATAGTATGGCATGGCAGAGTTCACTGTAAGTCCTTTACACCAAGTGCTGGTTTGGATAGAAGGTAGATCAACATCAGTATGCGCTGCATTGATCTCGGAGAGTAGCTTCTGATTTCTTTCTGTTGTGCTGGAGGGGTGACCATGGTATGAGTGGAGGTGGTGGTGGTAGCTGTGCAGGAGAGGGCTGGATCTCAAAGGCTTTTGCAGCAGGCTGCAAAACTGACCACTACTCTGGTATCCCAGGAAGCAAGGCTGCTTTCAGTCACGTCACAGTGATGGCACTGAAAAGCATTTTCTCTACCTTCAAACTGTCTTTCACACTTGATGATGTGCACAGGGTGCTTTCTTCTCTTTAATTTTTTTCAGTCAAGTGGGGGTTACTCTGTATCCTGAACTACAAAAAGTCCTTTAGTACAGAGGCAGAGGATGTCTCTCAGTTCCCCAACATGTCTGATGAAGCTGAGGTCCAAAGATACTGCATCAAAATTAGGTTCTAAAAATTCATCTGTGAGCCAGCATGGGGGAAGGAAATTAAGGAGGTGAGACATAATCACAGTCCAGCATTCCCTGGGATTGAAATGTAATGGAAGTGTTGTTGTTACAGTCTTAGCTTGTTGTCTAGATCCAGTCTTGCTCTTTGTCAAGAACTAATCAGGTGTCTCTTATCTTGATCTATTTATGGCCAATCATTGGCCAGCACAGGAGCGAGCACTGAGCTTTGCTGTTGCTTCCCACCGTTCTTTTGCAACCAGGGGTTAAAGGAAAAAGCTGCAGACCATATGCTTCCTGTGCAGGATCCATACCTCAGCAGGATAGAGATAGAGAACTGCACATCCTTTGGGTAATATGGCTCACACAGGCTGGCTTTACAGACTGAATGCTGGAGAGGCACAAATACATGACTGACAGTTTATTCAGCCCTTCAAGGGCTTCCCAGAGCTCTCTGTCTGAGCTCTGATTTTTAGTGGAGGACCATCTGCTGCAACACACACAGTTATTAGCAAATGCCTACCTAATGCTTTCTAAGCAACACCCAAGGTAGATGAAACAAATTAAGAAAATATACCGCCTGCTCTTCTATTTGTTTAGTTCACTGCATTTCACAACACGTTGTGTAAAGTCAGTTTTATTGTGTCCCTGCCTGGTCTGTCAGATTTTGGTTTTGTGGGGCTTTTATATGCCTGGTGGAGGGAACCATAAGGATTGTAAAATCACAAAATAAATAGCTGGAATACAGTAGTGTGGTGCCTGTAGCTATCTGAAAAATGAAAATGAATAGTTTTGTAGTAAACAGAAATGTTCCTTCAAAGCCCAAATTATATTCTGTCTGCAAGTGTAAATTTTTTGTCTTCTTCCAGTCGTTTAGGCTGAAATTCCCAAGCCAGTTAGGAATGGTCCCCTGTTGCTTTTGAGAGCTCTCTAATTGCAAATAATTAATTAAAGGGTAGATGTATCATTTGGTTTCTGGAATCACTTACAAAATTCTCATCTTTGCTTTGAATTCCTTTACATCCAGAGAGTTTGTGCAATTTGCATATTCAATTAAAAATTATTTGCTTCTTTGACCTTTGATACACAGTGTGAGCGTCATTTGGCCACCGACTCTTTCATAGCCAATGTTATTAGCAAAAGGCTTTTAATTACTGAGATATGGTCGAATTCCTGTGAGCTAATGTTTACAAAGCTAAGTATCAAATGTTGTGTTGCTGGATAGGACTGTTCCTAAGAACTGAGACTCTACTGCTCTCAAACCCTTACTATACACAATGTGCACCTTCATCTCCCCAGCCTCTGCCTCGTCAGGGTAAGCACCATTGGAAGACCAGTGTTTAAGCTGTGGGAATTGCCTGAGGTGCAGTACCACCTGGAATTTTTGATCCCATTCCAAGCAGTTCTACAGAGTGATTGTGTCCAGAAAAAAGAGTGAGGTACCCAAGTGTAAACAGTCAGGTTAAGAGTATGTAATTTCACTATTAATTTTGGATGCAGGACTTGTGACTACCCCTTCATAGTGAAAAGGAAGGGAAAGGGATGCCCCACCTGGGATAGCCCTTTTATGCTCCCTCCTTGCCAGGGTGGCTACATTGGGTGGACAGAAGCATCACTTCTTTACTGTTTTCGCACTAAGAGCTGAGCTGCTTGGTCTTGGACAGCTTTGTATTGACAGAAGTAATACCTGTAGTTTCCTTCCAGCAGTACGTAGTTAGAGCTCTTCCCATCCCCACTTTGGGGAAAATTACAGTTCAGCTCCACAAGAGCAGCTCAAAGTCATGCACTTAATGGTACCCACTCTCTGACGAAGGAATCCTTTCTGCCCTCTCGCTTTCTAATTGAGTGGGCTGTCTGCCTGGAAAGCTGGTACAGAAAATGTCTAAGTAAAGATCTAGAAATCCCAACTGGAGGTTTACATAAACCTTTTGCTTTCTCTAGGCCCAGAGCTTGGATAAATAATAAATGCATCTATGATGTGTCTATGCAGACCAACCCCAGACAAATGCCCACTTGTTCTGATATAAAATGTCCCAAGTGTCGTAGGCCAAAACTAAAACGTGTTGTTTTCTCTCTCTTGCTCTCTTTTTTCTTCTTTTTTTCATCTTCTTTCTGGCTTGGCTTTCAATTACATCAGTAATACACACAGCTGCAGGCTGAACAGGGATTCTCTATAATCTGAGCAATACAACAATGATGTTGCATAGCACAACTCAGAGGCAGTCAGATTTTCATGTCTCCCAAAATCTGCCACTTCCTCATGACTTTCCACCTGCCTCAGGACAAAGGGTGGAGCTTGGTGCTCTTAGAAAGGAATGTAACATTCCCATTTTGAATATTCCATAGGGAATTTATACTTTCTTTCCCAGCTCATATGCTGGGCATCATAAGTAACCTAAATTTTTGCAGATTAGCTACTCATGGAATTTTCTGACAGGTTTTTCTGTGTCCTGTGATTTCTTTGCTTTCATGATCAACATAGTTACCCCTTTTGTACCTGGTTCCCCCATGGCACACCCCAGGTTGAAGGGTGTCAAGGCGAGGCAGCTTGCACAGACAGCTAAGCACGCTGTGCTGCATCCTAACCCTGCTATTAAACTCAGAAATTTTCTTGGTGCTTCAGTGCAAAGTGGTTTGCAAACTGACAGCTTGTTCCACTTGATTCTTGCAGTAAGAATACAAAGCTTCAGTGGTTTCCTCGCACAAAAGTGTGTATTAATAATCTCTAGCAAGAGTTTTGGCATCATCGAAGTACCTGCACGTCTCAATTAGTTTGTCTTACATCATCTGGATGACTACTGAGCTGTGCTTGGAAAGAGCTGAAGTTGTTCCAGGTGTGCTGGGCCAGACCCAGCAATTCCTGGGCTGTGTGCAGTTTTCCACACTATTGCTGCCTCTGTCTCCTGCAACCATGTTTTTCCATTCTCACTGAACCTACAGAGAAGTTGACTGCACAGCCTCCAACTGCATGAGGAAATACCTGCCATGCACTCTTCGGGAGACAAAGCAGGGAAACTGTACTTGCAAAGGCTGGGCGGTGGGAGGGAGGGAGGGTGGGGTGTGCCCACCTGCCATGTGTACAAAGTGCAGCCTTCAAGCACGTGAGCCCCTGGCAAAGGCTGAAAGTCTTTGAAAACAGGAGAAAATAGGCAGTGAGTGCTCAGCTCAAAGCTGCAGGCAGGATAGAAGGATGGAACAGCTTATTTGTTTGTTGATTTTGGTTTGTTGGTTTTTTTGGTTTGTTTTTTTGGGTTTTTTTTTTTTTTTTTTTTTTTTTTTTTTTTTTTTAGTATTGTGGTCCTCTCTCTGTGCTGTCCTTAAAGCTCATTTTGTAAAACCAGCTGTAAAGAGGTTGTATGATTTACTGCTCAGTTTACCACAAAACTGCATAATTCATTAAAAGAATTGAGGGATAATGTCAAACTAAAAATGTAAACTAAAGAGCTTGAAGGGATGGTTAAATGTCAGCACATCATGGGGGCATTTAATAACCACAAAAGCAATTTATTCCACATATAAAATATAACATGAAGAAAAATGTTTTGTTTTGGCTTGCAAGAATTTAAGAGGTCTGAACCACTGGCACTGGTCTCTCAGGTTGACTCTCAGAGAAACAGGGAGGAAGGCAGTAGCTGGGGAGGTACAGGGAAGTGAGGAATTCATCTTGGCCTTTATTTATGGGGAAAAAAGGCAGATCACTGTTAGCTGGCTCACTAAGGAAGCTGTGACAGCATCCTGTCCTGTGTTCCTTTGGCTTATTAAGTACTGAGGGATGCACAGCAGCTAATAGTGACTGCTGGTTTTAGATGTGTGTACCCATGGTTTGAGAAACTGAGGCTTTAAACCACCATTAGAGATTATACTGGGCATGAAGAAATAAATGAAACAGCTGTGGAAGGAAAGTGGGATGTTGGAGGGTTGGAAGCTCCAAACCATTTTTGGTAATGCCTGTGCTCCCGAGCAGTTGGTCCTGCAGCACTTCACAAAGGCAGTGTCACACATCAGCCCGTGTGGCCTCGCACACCTGGCTGTGCTCCCTTCCTGCCGGGAGCCCCGGGCTCTGCAGTGACCCAGCTGGGCCTGTCACCCGGGGAGCTGCAGAGCTGCACGCCAGGGCTGAGGGGCTGCTGCTCACCTGGCTCTGTGCCACTCTCATCCAGTCCCTTGATGTGCTGCTTTAGGGACGAACTCCTGCAATGCTTTAGGGAATAACGCATTCCCACGGATGCAGGCAGCCACCCATTTGGTCTTGTATTCTGCTGCTGCTTTTCTTCTGGTCTTCCATTTTGTTTTCTTTCCTTCTGCCTTTGTTTTTTTTCCCTGTTCTGCAGTTGGGCAGGGAGCCTCTAGTCACCTTCCAGCTCATGTGCAGCAGCCCCTATTGCTGCTGCCAGGAAGGAGTGACCACTCTTTGTCAGCATGTAAGGCTTTTGCTGCTGCCAGAAGTCTTGCTGTGACTCTGCATACATTGCGATCACTGTTTCAGTTGAAACCTTTGCCTGGAGCCATAAAAAACTATGTCTGATGGAGATGCAGGCAGCATGGGAAAAGGAAGCTACACTGCATGCTTGCACCCCATTTTTGGAAATGGGTACTGAGTCTGCCCTGCAATCCTGGATGTGACACTTCCACGATCAGAACACGACAAATCCCAGTGCTGATGTGTGAGAGAGTATAAAAGGATTTTTCACCTTCCCACCTGCACCCTGTTCTCCTTAGAAAGTGTCAGGAGGCTGAAGGAACTGAGTTGTTTTCTTATGGGGCAGGAAGGAGCTGGGACTGAAAAACTGCCACCTTCCCATCCCCTGCTTCCCCCAGCCAGTAAAATGCCAAGGTACCATTTCCTTTTGTGAGGGAACAGCACACCACAGGGACTTCCTCAGGAGAAAATTGTGTTCAGGGTGTGAAGTTTCATACTTTTTCTAACTGTCAGTGACACTTTTAAACTGCAGTAATTATGTTATTAACCTGGCCTCGGCTTCTCTGAGTAAAGGAATCTGCTTCAAAGCAGCCCCTGTCTTCAGGGTCTGAGGAAAATGGAGTCCCAGTGTGAAAGGGAAATACAAGCTGTTGGTTTGTGTTTGTCTCATTTTCCAGTGATGATCTGAACATCTTCAAGGATGCAGAGTAGAAGTAAACTTGAACAACTTGCACAAGGAGGACAGCACTGGGCAGGGAACACACACTCACTGCTTTTGTATTCTTCAGGCTCCCTTATCTCACACATGGGAAAGTGCAGCTCCATCTGTGGGCTGAGCTAGACCAAGAATATGCTGAAACCTCAGTGCAGCTCCATAGAGGATGTTCAGGTTCAACCTGCCTGTGCTTTTTCCAGGCACTGATTCAAAACAGCTATTGAAATCCCTGCCAGTATCTGCTGGCAGCAGCTTGGGCAGAAGTATAAAAGAAGAAAGAGTCTGGCTATAAAAGCAGCTTTTCTTTCTTGCTGATTAGGGACAGCAGGTCCAGTTCCCCTTCACAGAGCCACAAGGTGCTGGATGTGCTGCTATGCTGCTGCCAAGGAGCAGTTTGATAATTTCCTCCTGTCATCCCGAGTGAAAACCTCCCAGTTCCTCTACAGTGCAAAGCCATGAGCCCAAAGGGTCTCAGCAAATGGAGAATTTGAGCAATTCCTGAAAATTTCCCCACTGGGGAAAAAAGCATGTTGCCAGAGTGATGCAGTCATCCAGTAATGGGTTACATGACCATGTGCTGACAAATCCATGGCTATTCCTTTATTCTGTCATTAGCATACAAAATATTTTAAAAACAAAACCTTTGAGGACAAAAAAGCCTTTGCTACGCCATCAAGCAGTGTACAATGTCTGGTTGCATTACCTGGGGGCTGGAATTTGCTTATGTCTCAAACTGTGGATAGCAATAGATGTGAGGAGATGTAAAAGAGGAAAGAGCACTGGAAGAGATTGAATGGTTTGAGATGAAGATAGCACTAAGCACTGAACAGAACAAGCTCATCTTTGTTTTCTGTAAGGGAAGTATGTTCACCTTCTCTCTCTGTCCTCTCTCTTTCTTTCTGTAGTAAGACTGGTATTTCTCTAATTTAGGTTAGCCTGCAGACAAAAACAAAATGAAACTTTAGCCTTTCTTGGAAACTGTTCATTTAAAGAGGCTTATGCAGAAGTACTGGGATAAATAGGCACTCTGTGAACAGAACCCAAAGAGATATAGATTTGAGATAAACCTGTGTGCACTCTGGAGTAAATTATTCTAATTTTGGAGCAAATATATTGCTTAACAGAAATCATGCCTACTGCTAGGAAGAGTAAACCATGCTCCATTTAAAAACAAACATCCCCCAGCAGCAATATTGTTTGTCATTTTATTAACCACACACTTGGAGTGTTGTGTTAAACACTATCCCCTTCTGTGTTTCACAGGTCTTGACAAACTGTACACTGTAGCATGTGGGCACAAATTACAGTAAATTCCAGTTGAGAATGAACTAAACTCTTGGTGTTAGGGGTTTTTTTTTAATAAAAAATAAGAATCCCTTGAAAATTGTGATGACTTTGATGTGTTGGTGGCAGAGGCATGCCAATATCCCTGGGCAATAGCAAGTTTACTGGGCTGGCCATGGTCTGTGTGTTTTGTGTCCCCACCAAGCAAGGAAGCAGCTCCTGGGCTGTCTCCACAGCCCACCAGTCCACTCAAGGGGTAGCTGCATTTAGTATGCTCCATTCCCTGTCCCTTCACCACTCTCAGGTCTGTGCTGGCCATACCATGGACAGGCTGATCAATGGATTTGAAAGCAAGTTTTTGCTTGCTTTCACCTGGATAAACCCCAGTTTTATGTGGTTGGCTTTGGCATTTGTAAAGCCGCATTGATGGCAGGAATGGCACTTCCTGGGATTAATAGAAAGCTAGGGGGAGACTAAAGAGAAAGGTTGTTTGTGGTATGAGTGTGATAGTGTTGGAATAGCAGACTGCTGATTATACCTCTCCCATCTATGTGAGAGGGTTTATCATCAAAAGCACAAATAAGAGCCATTTCATGCAGAATTAATTTTGCTATTCACAGTCCAGGGGGCACATCTTTTTAATGGAGTCAAATGCACCTACACTGAGTGTGTTTACCTCTGTGTGTGTGTGTATGTGTATATATATATTACACCAGTCTGCACTGAAGCGATGTTAACCTCTGTAGGAAAGTTCTGAAGTCTTCAGTAGAGTTTAACTATATTTAGAAACCAGACAGGGACTGCCATTATGTTATGGGTTGTCTCTGCTGCCAGCACAGAGTTTAGGCAACCTGCTAAGGTGCAGCTAAGATTGTAAAGGTGTCTTGGGTGCATGGACTGAAAGTCTGGCACACTCAAACTGTGCTACCAGAAATAATCTAGCCAGTTGAACTAGGATTAAATTAATGGAAATGAGAAATCTATAATTTTCAAAACCTAGATCTGAGTTACCTTCCACTCCAGGCTTTGCAAGTTTATTCAACTTTGTTCACTTGGTGTAGTTTTTATTGACCCGGTTATTTTTACTGTTTTCCACTACCAGGTTTTTAGGTATTTATGTTGTCACTTTGTGCTATTGATATTTCAGATAGTTTGGGTCACTCACAGCCTGTCCACAACCTGTGGGACACTCTGTGCCTTTGCCTGCTTCTTGGGAATTCACAAAACATCCCCAAGGATTATAAATAATCATTTTTAGGGCAGTAGATTACAGAAGTGATAAATTACTGGAAAGATACACATCTGGGATAAACAACATGAGGTTTGCTTTCCCCAGATGGTCTGTGCTTCCTGACCAGGCAGTGTTTTGTTCCAGTCAGTGACAAGGTTTGGAATAAGTTCTGCTCTGTGTGTGTGTGAGACGCTTTTTGCTATGAGGTATTACCTGGTGTTGGAAATCCAGCCAAACATAAGGACTCGGTGCTTTGTGGAAAACTCTGAGCACCTGACTGTAGCAGAGGCTGCAGGGGGAGACATTGGTGGCATTACTAATTTCCAAAAGCATGAGCACTGAGCCTAGGGGCCTCTAGTGGCAAGGGCGATGTGTGAGCTGCCCTGGGAGCAGGGGGTGTCTCTGTTCCCCCAAAACCCTTTCATGGGGTGGTGTAGGACAGGGTGCTGTACCAAGTATGTGGAGGAGTCCTCCATGGGCTGCAGGTGGGTCTCTGCTCCACCATGGACCTCATGGGCTGCAGGGACTTTGGTGTCTGCTGGGTTGTTTCTCTCACATATTCTCACTTCTCTCTGACTGAAATTGATGTTGTGCAGGACTTTCTCATTCTTAAATCTGTTATTGAAGTAGTGCTACCACCTTCATGGACGGGCTCAGCCTTGACCTGTGGCAAGTCTCTCTTGGAAGCATGGGCTCTGTTGAGCAGAACACTGGGAAGCTTCTAATAACTTCTCACTGAAGCCACCCTTGTAGCTCTCCCTGCTACTAAAACAAATAACTAACACACACGGAGACAATCATATCAATCGATAGAGAAAATTCTCATATCTTTATATATAAGAATACAAGTTCTGAATAAACACATTGTATTCATGGAATAATCTGTTTTATATAAACAGCTTTCATGTCAGCAGATTACAGGTACTTCAGTTTGTGTTAAAATCACTGTGCTCAACCTGAAATCAGCTACCTTTAGAAGCCTGTACCAGACAGAAATGAAGACTGAATGATGTATTTGAAAACCTAGGGAAGTTCAATTCCCTAGAAATCTGCCTAGAACACTCTCTTACTACAGCTGCCCCTGCAGAAAGTGCTGCAGGAGTTCTGTTGCTCAGGGTGCCAGCACTGCACGCAGCGTTCTGGTGACTTGCGGGCTCTGACTCAGCACTGCAGTGATGTGATGAAGAGCCCCATCTCCACCCCGATGCAATAGCCTGAGTGTTCCTGTGATACACATCTGTTATTTGAAGAGCCATGTTAGCAAATGTTTAAGTTTCTTCCCCCACTTCCATCCTATTTAGGCTCTTATCCCAGGTTGACCAGACTGAATTACAACTACCTTGTGATCTAAATATTGTATCACTTATTTGTCACCTGTGATGATCCTCCCCTTCCTCAAGGAGAAAGAACACATTTGTGGGGTTTTTTTTGGTGTTTTGTTTTGTTTGAGTTTTTTTTGTTTGTTTGTTTTTGTTTTTTTGGTGGAAGCAAAAGTTTTGTACCCAGAAAGGTGAAGACAAAGGTAGGGAGGAATAGCTGGAGCTGAGGTGACTCTGGCTCTTTGGGTACCCAGTGGCTGCTGTATGTCTGGCCAGGGACAGAGTTCACCACAGCCTACATCCAGGAGTTTGTGTCAGCAACAGGATGTCATCATGTAAAAATTTACTCTATTCAGTGTTCTCCCAGTAACTGAAAGCCCTACAGTATATCATTGTCTCAGCCAAAGAGGTGGACTGCTCTTTTACCTGATTGTAGTTACAACGTGTATATAAGCAATGCGTATGTCTAAACTGTGAATTCCCAGTTCATCCCAACAGCCATAAGGCATTTGAGCACGGCTGTAAGAGCCTGGGCACAGCTCTGGAGGGAGCATTAGCCCAGCCTGTGTGCTGTGGCTGCACTTCAGCCTTGCGATGTGCAAAATACAGAGTGTCAGGGGAAAAAACCCAATTATTTCCATCTATGTGTCTTTTGTAGAGCTGGGGTCAGGGAGCACATCGCCCATGCCTACCCTCTATTTTCACTAAAGCAGATGAATTTTAGAGTAGGTGATGACCTACAAAATGTGGGAAGTTTGCCTGCTACAGTTCCTGGGAGATTAGCAGAGGAGGTCTGGATGTGGGCTGTGGAGGCATAATGATTTTGTTTTTAAACTTGTTAGCCATTTAGAGTTCCAACCTCATTAAATCCACGCACTACAACTCAGTGGCCTTTGAATGAATGGATTAATTCTGTGTTATTTTATCGCTTCCCTCCTGCAGCCTGCAGCTGTGCAGTCTAAAGTTATCTTGTTTTCTCATTTATAAGTGTTGTAAAGGAAACTCCCTGGAGATGATGCAGTGTGCTGAACACGGAAGCCTCCATTGAGCTCGATCGCTGCAAACAGTCATCATAAAGCTCCTCAAAGCTGTAGCTGGGGTCACACTTCATGGGGGATGTATTAACTGTAGGGGTCCCTTTTTCACTGCTTCATCCAGGGATCTCTGTGAAACACCTAGAAAGGTGCAGAGCATCAAGGCAGCAGTATTGATTTATGAGACTTAGGCTCATTTTTGGTCTGAGATGACTGTGAATTGCACCTTCTGGCAACAGTGTCAAAGCAGCTGCAGATCCAGAAAATGGTGTGAAGAACTGGAATTTGTGCTCTTCATTGCTTTTATAGAGAAAATGCTAGATGTTGGGTTCTTTGCAAATAGAAACCTCTCATGCTGAGCACAGAATATCTCGGGCCACTTCAGCTCAGTGGGTACTAGAAGGGCTGTAGTAATGTGTGCTGTATTCTAACAAAAATTTCCTATCTACTTTGACAAAGCATCTGGAAAGCCTTTCTGGCTTTCTTTTTTTCCTGCTGGATAATGAAAGTTTGATTTGGTTTTCAGGTCAAGAGTTATTCAGACCAGTAGATGATAGCATGTCCATGAAACATCCTTGACAGAAACAGAGATTCTTCCCTGAAACATGGGTATTGGGTGCTGGTAAAGAGGGTGAGATTCACTTTATGATGTTGGCAGGATGGTAATCAGTAGAGGGAAGCTCCCCTGAAGCCACTTCAGGATTTCAGAAGTTGAGCAGTAAAATACAGCAGAATCAGTGGAGCCCTTTCCACCTGGTCACTGTGTACTGCATACTCTGACCTACCAAGATGCTAGTTATATATTTTGCTTTATCCAGAAGTTTCATTTTAGTTCAAGCCTCTCCTCTGATAAATGTGGAATAACAACTCTCCCACTCAGCTCTTCCTGTAGAATTTTAATACAAATTATTTTATACTTGGAGATTTTAGACGTCTGCACAAGCTCCCCTGTGAAATGAGCAGTCTGCCCACAGCCTTGGAAGCAGGGCAGCCCACACAAGCAGGGGACTCGCTCTGTTTCGTTTAGAGGACACTGGAGGCAGGAGAAATCTCAGAGATCCAGAAAGCTTGTCTTGGCTCCTGGTCTAAGTGACCTTGGGATGCTTTATCTCCTCCCAGGAGGATCTCTGTGGACACACACACTGCACAGTCACAGGGTGGCTGATCTCTCTGCAGCCTCGGTGCTGTGAAATTGGAACACTGTGGGGGCTGCCATGAGGGCAAGGATGAGCCACCCTTCCTCCAAACCAGCCCAGACTCTGTCCCCTGCTGCCCAGCTGCTAGGTACACTGTATATTTTGTTTGGGCTGGGTGCCTCATATTGCCTTGTAGAATTCATTCCTCTTCTCTACTGCTGATGCCACTTTGCTCCTAAGACTAAACCTGTCATCCTCCTGCCTCTTGACAACTACAACTTCCTGAGCAGGAGGACCAGTCGAGGTGTCCCAGGAAGGCACCCTCACTCTTGCTTTCCAGGAGTAAACTGCAGCCTCAATCCAAATGTGCTGTAAGATTGCTTAGGCTACTCCCTCCCTCTGTAAGCAATGAGTCAACTGTTCACTGAGACGATTTTCTAGTAACAAGTTTGAATAAGTGCATCGTATGCTGCTTTGGGTTTGTTACCCGATAGCCTGGATCCACATGTAGGTAAATGTGGAAAATAAATTACTCAGCAGTGCTCATGGGCTGTAACTCCAGGTCCAACTGTGTGTGGGCTGACAATGCCACTTTGACAGGGAGCTTGTTTATGAGGAGCTGGATGATAGAGCTGCAGGAAGGAATTAGATTCAATGTCTCCTACATCTGTTAATTGAATCAGGTTGAGGTGCTTGCAGGGAGGGTGCATTTAGACAACATCAGGGTTTGGTTTGCATCTGTACAGCCCTGGCTGAAAGCTGGAGCTGTGCCTGTGAAATCCCGAAGGCAAGCGATGAATCAGCTCCGTCCACCCCTCGCAGCTGCTCCCGTGTCAATGTGTGTTCCGCAGAGGGGCTCTCAGCCCAGGCTCTGCTCGGCACTGCAGAGGATCCGGGCAGGACGGGCTGGGGGCAGTCACGCCTTTCCCGGGACCCAGGAAAGCTGCAGCAGAACCTCTTCTGCAAGGTCACACGCTCCTGGGACCCAGAGCTGTCAGCCCCATTTAGGGTTATGCCAGCAGATTGGCTCTGTGCATGATAGTGCATGAGCTCCTGTAGAAATCCTTCCCTGCCAGGGCAGAGAGAGCATCCATCTCTGTCAAAATTAGCCCAAAGAGAAGGGCCTTTAGTGCAGAACACCAGTGGGATGATCAAGTCCTTTGTTTTCAGGAAGGATATGGCTGTCATCTTATAATTAACTTCTGGAAAATTATCTGCATCTTTAGATGGAGTTTGTAGTGAGGACACAGGTTTCTTGATCTTAAATTTGAATACATTTAAGCATGTGTGGGTAATTTGTAAACAGTTGTTAAATACAAATCTTTGTGAAAAGGCTTAATGTAGCAGTCATTAAAACCAATATTAGGTTAATGCAGAGAAATCTATTAGTGTAGCAATAACTTTCCGGTTTTATTTTGGCATACTTTCTTACAAGTACTTTTGGTTTACTCTTAACCTGGAACACTAAATTCAGTATTCACAAATGTAAATAACGTTATATAAGACTTGGAGGGGCTGTCCGGAGAGCCTTCAGTACAACCTTAAGACAATCTACTTCACCTCTGAGAAATATTTGTGTAACCTTGTCTTAAAAACTTACACAGAGTCTCTCAACCATCAAAAAAGAAAATTGTGTGTCAGGCCCTGGACTGTACTTATTCCAACTGAGACCTTACCAATGTTGAAGAAAAAGGAATAACAACCTGCCTTATTAATGCAGGCCATGATATCCACTTCCTGCTCATCAGCATTGCTTTGCAAACTTCAATTCAAGATGACTCCTAATCCTTTTCTATGTATTGCTGCTTGACTAGTCATCACTGACGTTGTACAGCATATTTGATGTTGTCTTCCTTGGTGTAGGGATTTGCATATGATAAAACACTTTGAATCATGTCAGATAGAAAAGATATATATCAGAAGCAAATATGGCTTTGAAAGCCAATGTAGTTTGTAATGTACAGTCAGTTACTCAGTGATAGCTGCTCCAGTAGCAGCAGAGGGATTTCATTTCCTTTTGTTAGGTGCTGTGTGTTTTGTTTCTAACAAATACAAAGAACTGCAGCAGATTAATTTTCAGTGAGCCAGGAAGCAACTGTGACCTTCCTGGACTCCCAGTACACACCTGAAGGTGGATATATTCATGTCCCAGACCCTAGCAAATTTTGTGCATTTGTTGGTACAGTAATTTGGGGGTTTGTGGCATCCAGGAAAAGCCCATGAGGCAGGTTATGTTCTGATTAGCAGTGTCTTCTAATCAGTTACTGACAGGGCTCACCCTCAGATTGGGGTGACCCCAAAAGATGGAAAAGTCTCTCCTCCAACCCGTACCTTCAAAGAAAGACTCAGTAGTCTTCAGTTGTCTGGTCTCAAGGTAGTTTATTGTGTGTTATCGAAAAGATTTTCTTCCTGAACTGCTGCGGTCCGTTCAGCAGTCAGACAAAGGCACACTGACCTCCCAGGGGGCTGGTGCCTTCTTTTATATCATACATTATGTGTTAAATGTTTATGGTTTTTCCCCAATGCCTATTAGCTATATTGAACAGTGGCTTTCTACTCTAAACCAATCTCTGAATGCCAACATCACCATGAACATGGAAGTTAGGAAGGAGAAAGCAGGACAGGACACGCCCAAATCCCTCCATCTTAGAACTTCTGGCCCCCATGTACAAAATTCAGACCCCTCATTACAAGGCCTAAAACCCCCCTGTACAGCACTCAAAAATTCTTCCTTTCACTTTGTGACTACTTCTACTATAATATCTAAACTTCTGTGATTTCTTGTTCTTCCTGCAAGGTTGGTAAATTGTTCCATGGGTCAGATTCAAAGCCACAGGGGTTTCTGGCTGCATGCCAGGGTCTCAAATGCTTCTGACCTGGGCCCGGAACATCCAAGAGTGTCTGAGGGACATTCTGGGTTCCGACAGGTTATAATTAGCTAAAGTAGTTTTCATTAGTTTTCCTGGCATAAACTTCCATTAATACTAAAACTTGAGCCCAGTGATATGTTCAGCTTTGTGACACAAACTGGGGAAGAGAAATTGCAGTGAACATGGAATATTATTTTAAATGTGGTTGACAGATATTTCCAACACTTGAAGAAACAACATGAGATAGTTTCAGATTTGCTTGAATTTCTTGATATGTGATCTCCATGCATAGAGCTTTTGTTCTGGTTTTGGGTGTAAAAACACCCTGGTAATGTGCAGATGTGGGTGTTAACTTCAGCCTCAGACAGCTGCAGTGATAGTAAATAGGAATAGGATGGGCCACAATAATTTATCAACAGTCTTGTTTTCAGTCTGCTGTTGCAGGCTGAAGGACCCCTTTGTGCAGAAGCATAATAACCAGCAGGCAGATGACTTTGACTCTCTCACTCTCAGGGGCACATGAATAAGACCTAATGAAAATAGCTGGGAGACAAGAGCGAGAGCTGCCTCCTGCTGCCAGCAAAGCCTGGCCTTTCTAACACCCCACACATCTGTAACAGACCACGTCTACAGCACAGCACACAGAGCCAACAACTGTAAACAGCGGTGTCAGAGCACAATGTGGGCTGTGTGCGTGTTTATTCCAGATAAATGAACACAGGTCTCTTCTTCACTGCAGCAGAGAAAATAAAGCAATTCTTCGTCACTTTGCAACAGTCTGTTTTGAAGACAGCAGTTTTAACCAAGGATATTTGGAAATTAGACACTAGTGGTGAT
This sequence comes from Anomalospiza imberbis, assembly GCF_031753505.1. Classification (NCBI taxonomy): domain Eukaryota; kingdom Metazoa; phylum Chordata; class Aves; order Passeriformes; family Viduidae; genus Anomalospiza; species Anomalospiza imberbis. The sequence goes on along the minus strand of NC_089688.1, from coordinate 7,119,222 downwards.
GAGAGGATCTCCCACAGTTTTATATTTCACTGTCATCCTTATTTAAGATGGAGGATATCTAAATATGCCACTCATGAGAAATGCAAAGGGCTGTAGACAGAAGTAGATCCAGTCAAAATTTTTGGTGATGGTGTCTTTATACCTCTAAAAGAAATGTTTAATTCCCTGAAATATTTGCTTTTTTGCTCAAAAAAGAGATGGTCTTCAATAGTTAAAACCTGCACCCAATATTAAGACAAATAGACTGAGGAAATACTTCCCTAGCAAAATAAAATACCTTTAAAATGCTATGTTCAGTCTTAAAGCTAAACTCCAGATGAATGCATCACAATCAATGGAATATTTGCCTGATAGGTCTCACCAGCCACTAGCACAAGCAGACACAAAACTTGTAGTATAAATTACAAAATGTAAGTGCAAAAATAGTTCCATTTTACAACATACAGTTGTGATAGATGTGTGGTGGGATGATAGCCTGTGCAAGAGTTATCCTGGGAAAATATATGGTGCCTTCATCACCCAGGGGCATGAAAGAGGGTGTGAAACAGGATTAGGTATGAGGTAATGATGGGCATGTGGGGAGTATCATATGGGATCAAACCATAGAGCTTAATTTGTGCAACTTGAAAAGGGCAAGAGGAACTGTGATCCCTTTAAATTAGATGAATCAGAGAAAGGAACATCATGGAAAACTATTTTGGTTCAAATAAAAAGCCATCATGAAGGGAACTCAGCATAAGATAGCCACAAATATAAAATGGAAATAAAATCATGATTTTTAGCCTTCACCAATAAAAAAAAAAAAGGATGGGCAAATAAGAAATTCTAAAGCTTTTTTCAACTGGAACAAAGGGCATACTGGGGAAATAACCTCAATAGCTGTTCTTTTTTATGGATAACTTGAAGCCTTTTTGTACTTTTAAAAAATATTAGGTGCAGCAGTTCTTGAAAAACATTCACAGTTGTTTGAGTAACATTCATTGCTTATTGAAGAACCTTTTGTGCTCAAGGGACCAATCTACTTAATGTTAATAGGTCTGCAATAGCAGAGCCTTTGGTTGTGTCACGGCTCACACTGAATAACAACCCTGCCACGCTTTGAAATACGTGGGAAAATTTCCACTGGCCGTACTTGCAATAGCCCTCCGCTGGGAATTAGGCAACAGAGCATCCATCCCTGTCGGCTTTGCAGCCTCGGCTGCGTTTGACAAAGTGCTCAGAGCAGGCAAACATGGAAGGGCTGCGGCTGCTGTGGCAGAGCCTGGCAAAGAAATCCATAGGAAACAATCTGTTCAGCTGAGTTTCCTCCCGTTTATTGTGAATTATCTGTGATCAGATGGTTAAAATGAATTAATTCAGCCATCAGAATTCCTTCATAAACGCTGCATAGCGAAACATTCCAAGTCTGAAGCATTTGCTTTGACTTTGTCTTGACATTCATCCCAATGATTTGAGCCCCATCTCTGTGTCCTGGTTAGGAAGACCGGAGGACTGGAAGTGATGCTGCAAGTTACAGCCTAAAGGCAGAAAAGACAAATGCTGCAAGCATCATGGTCCCCATTTCCAGGTTTTTGGGAGAGATGTTCCCATACCAAATTGGCATTACCAAAGCCTCCATGTAAAGCCCAGTTGTGCACAGTTTGAAAAGCAGTAGTAGTTATGCTACAATCAACTGAAAATACCAGCTACACAAGCAAGCATATGCTGTAGTTATCTTTTGATACTACTGGTTTTTATGCTACTGTAAAAAATTCTGGTTGCATTTAATTCCATTAAATTAACAAAAATTTAATTTCACTAAATTAATATGTTGTTTCTAGCAAATATTTCAAAATTGTGCTTAATTTAATTTTAGTATGATTTTATTATTTTTATATCAAGGGATTTTTAGGTTGAAGTAACTTTCCAACAAAGGAAAAGAAAAAAGCCTTAGCTTTCAATCTTCTAGTCATCTCCTAGAAATTAAATTAGTGTATTCTGAATAGACACTTTGGAAGTAAGTATTCAAAGCAAATTTGTCAAATGATTATTTTCAGGTGCCAGAGACCAAGATACTAATCAGTTTTCTTTTGCTATCAAAGCTGTATCTGAAAATTGCGCAGGGCGTTTGTAGACAGGTTTCCCCCCACACCCCAGAACTAAAGGAATATCCAGCATAATTTGTGAAAAATGATTAGCATGCTGGGAGTCACTTTTCCCTGTGTTAGCGCAGTGCTCAGAACAATTAGGCACCTGAACGCTACGACAGCAGACACAGTAGCAATGGTGTGATAAGTAGCCCATTAAAATGATAGTTGATGCCATATGAATAATTTCCTTCTCATTCGTCACCAGTCGCTGCAGGAACTTCTTTGTAAAGACAGCTCCTCCAGCGATCTTGCCTGGACGCAAGGCCCGGAGGGCAGGTTTGGGCTGCAGCGAGCATCTGGCAGCAGCACCGCTGTGCAGCCAGCCCTTGCAGCTGGCATGGGCCAGTGCGCCTCCCTCGAGTGGTTTTCTGTCTCAGGTGTCTTGGTGGCACTTCTGAATGCGATCTTGGGTAAGCCTGCTCCTACTGCAGCTTATGTGTTCGTGTGTATATAGCAAGCGCTGCTGGGAGTGGGAGAGAATGATGTGCGATTTCCTGCTGGCCTCTGGGAGCACTCTGCGGACGCGTGATATGTAAAAGCAAGAAGGAGATGGGAGTAGCTTGGTGTGGTTTACAGCCACCACGCCTAGGCAGAGCTGAAGGCCTGTTTCTGTGCAGCTCTGCACACCTCACCGCCATCCCGGGCTGAGCACAGAGCACCGGGGCTGCCCTGGCTCCTGCGACCGTGCCGGGCTCCGGGCAGCGCGGGGAGCAGCCCCGGGGTGAGCGCCGTGCCCGCAGCGCTCTGCCGAGTGCACGGCAGGCTGCTCCAGCCCGGCGGCTCCTTGTCTTGCCAAGGGCACGCTCCTAAAAGCCAGGCTGCTGAAAGTGTCATTATAACTCTGCAGCACAGTGAGAGCTCCTGCTCATTTCCCTCTTGGTGCTTTTTACTAACCCAGTTAGGCTGGCACAGGTAGGAACCACGGTGGCGTGGGACTGGAGTAGAACCCACGGTGGATGAGAGATAGTCCCGCTGTCTGTGCATGGTCCTGGTGGAACTCAGCACAGCATTTGGGGAAACCCGTGGAGTCTCCCCAGAGGTTTTGTACATTATGTTCCTGATTTGTATAAAACTAGGAGATAAGAGACAAGTTGTAAGGAGAGCCTGACTCTCCAGAGTTGTTAGCTCTGGAAGATGTGGGAGTTGATAGCTCTGGAAGAAGCGGGAGACCTTGCTCCAGTTGCTGTTTGACATCTTATCTTAGCAGAGTATCTTAACACGCAGGGTTTGGCAGGAGCCTGGCTGCTGCTGCTCAGCCGTACGTGCTCTCTGCTGAATAATTGCCCAGCGCAGGGCATCGCCGGTACTCGCAGCAGCACACCAGATAATCCCAGACCGCCCCACGCTCCTCAGCTAGTGCTTGGCAGGTGCAGGAGACACAGGCTGTGCAGCCTGGGAAGCCTCTGGATTGCAATTTATGTGCATAGATATATTTTAGTTCAGGGAACCGGTACTTATCTATTGATTACAGCTCACAAACACACAATTGCATAGCCATAATGAAGCTACGGATGCTTGCTGCTTGATTTAAACTTTGAAACAAACAATTGGTTCTGAAGCCTAAGCCTATATTTTGCAGAAATAAAGCACCTTTCCTGTCAGAGTTCTTCAAAAGTCTAATTGTATAATTTGCCCCAGAGTTGCACAACATTAACTTTTTTTTTTTTTTCCAGAATGGAGAGGTAATTAAATGAACACCCAATGGAATTAGTTGATAGAAGCATGTCCTGTGGCAGTATAGAAAAGCAAATAATGTCCTTTCTTGATGTAATGCATCATTTAAGAAATTGTAAAGCAAAAAATGTATCAGGCTTTGCATCTAACAGGGCATACTGGGAAAAATGAGGCTGTTAGAGTCACAGTTCTAGAATTGTTACATTTTTCTGAGATAGCAACATAAGAAGAGAGAACGCCACTAAAAATAGAAGAGACAGAATATCAGCGTTGCATGCCTGATAATTAAGAAATCAATAACAATACTCAATGGTATGCCAAACTCAGCTGCTTCTGAAGTTTCTAGGACCTGAGACTCCAAACTTCTGCATAAACCTGGGGTTTTATTCATATCAGCATTATCGTTGTTGTCAGGGAGACAGTTGCTCATATATCGTTGCCACACAGACCATTTTAATCATCCCTTCTGGAGACAGAATTTCTGTGTTTAAAATAGCAGACGAAGGCTCCTTTTCTCACTTACTTTGCATCTAGATATTGCAGTTAGATAAAAGAGCTGTGTCAGATCATGTGCGAAAAGGGAAAAGTCATTTCAGAGAGAAAAGAGGCACCTATTATTAGTGTTCCCATGACACACTGTTGTAAGACAAAAAATTTGATTTTTTTTTCATTCTTAATGCATTCTATGCCAATGCCATTATTTTTGTAGTTAACTTTTCACATTTGCTTGACTATTTTGTTACATTTTTATTACAGCTATAACCACCTATTAAAAAAAATTAAGAAAAAAGAAAAAAAACAGACAGGTAGAATGTTATTTGAGTCTCTTGCTGAATTCAATAGATATTGCCAAAGACTAGAATGTCAGAATTGTGGGAACCCTGACTTCTGCTCATATGTTTTTAGTATTTATGAATAATTTATATTTTGAGGGAAAATGTGAGGTCTTTGTCACTTTTCATTTTTGTCTTCTCTATAAATTTAATTTTCTCAATGAGACAGTGTGGAACTGCCAGGAGCATAATCGGAATCATACCATAATTTCAACCCCCGCCATTCAAAATTTGTGCGTGTTAGTGAATAATTGCTTTTCCAAAGACTAGCACAATTCACCTGCAGGTTCAGCCTTTCACAGCCCCACCACTGAGTCCCAAAGGCATGCGGGCTGGGATGAGGCTTTGCATAATTCAGGGCTGAAGCGAACACACAGAAATATTCCAAAGTGGATAGATTCTCCCGTGGCCGTGCACCGTGTCAGTGCCGAGGTACCACGGGGTGCTCTGAGCCAGCAGGTGCCGTCTCACCCGGGGCTGAGCCGGGCTGGCCAGGGCGGGACTGACCCCCTGTGTGGGCAGGACAAGGGACAAGGGGTCCTGGTGACAATCGTGCTACCAGAAGATGGGGGAGAGGTGGTCTCTTGGTATTGATTGCCACACGTCAACTCCTGCTGACCCCCAGAAGACACGTGAATCCTTTTTGTAGGTGTATAGAAATAACAAATGGGCTCCTGGTGAGCGGAGCTGGGAAATTCAGTTTGTGCTAGGATCTGCAGCTCGCTCTCCTAGTGGCCTCTGGCAAGTCAGCCGGATCCTGTCCCCCACATCTGTCTGTAAAAACCATTTATTACTTGTCTTGTGGGCACATTACAATGGCTGATTAGCTAATACATGCAAAATGCTTTGAATGCAAAATGTGTTGGACAAGAGCCTGTTTCGTTCTTAACTCTGCTTTCTGAGGTGACTATAAGCAGATATTGGGAGTGCTTTTTCAGAGCTATGCAGTTAGAACAAATAGCTAGATTGTGTGCATTTACAGTTCGGGTATTTTTTTTTCCTTTCCTGCCCCAAATTATTTGAGTAAGTTCTCCAGGAGGATGACAAAGAAGGGAGATTTGAGAGTCTCACAGGAAAAGTTTGCCCAAAACATTTAGGGAAATTGGGCTAAACCTCGGTATCAATGTCAATATTTCTTTTTAACGTTGTTTTGGAAAGAAGAATTGCAAGGATAAATTATTTAGTTTTTCATTCAGGGGCAAATCTGCAAAAAAAATTGTTTACTGCCTCAAAACTATAAATTGCATCATCTTAAGCTCATATATAATGTTGGTCTGTAGACCATACCAAAGAGAGAGGCTTGGCTGGTGTACTGACTGATCTTGGGGACACAGTGGATCTTGTCCACTGAAATGTGCCATATGTGCCAGTTCCCCACAGAATATAAACTTTTTGCCTTGTGCCCACTGCATTTATCAGACTGTAAGTTTTTTCTGATGTAGACTTCCTTTTTGCCAGTTTGGGGTTTAATTCTACTGCCCAGTAACCAGTGCTTATCTCTGCTCACCTACCTTCAATCTGGCAAATTGGTGCCACAATTAATGCCAGGGTCCCTGTTATAATCTGCACAAGTATATGATGGTGTTCTTAGCAGATGAAACCCTTTTTCCCTGGACAGTAGACTTGCTCGATAACAAGGGTCAGGAAAAAAACCAAACAGTAGTGCATAAACAAAGCCGTCTCCGTGTTTAGTTTGGATTTGATTCCTTGAGAAAACATGTATAAGGAAGGTTTTGGGCTGAAACTATACAAATGAAATTAACTTTTATCTTTCTGTTATGGAAGTGTTCAAATAAAAGGCAAGGAAAGATCCCATAAGGAACGAAAGCTTAGTGTTCCATTTCAGGTGAAGCAAAACACTGCAGGCCAGGCAGACATCAAAACCAAAAGAAAAAATTTCACTCCTTATTTTTCTATTTTTCCTTCTTCTTAGAAGTAAAATTTTCATGCTGTGGCACTGTGGCATAACTTTTGCAGAGTATCCATTTTGATTATCGCCTCTGGGCAGACTTTTGCACAGGTTCCAGGAGTAATTTATTGCTCAAGCAAGAAGAGACACATGTTACCTGCAAAATGCAGAGCTTTTCTTATCCTAAGTGTAATTAATCTCATTGTAAGGCAAAATTTTCATGATTCTGAAGCTAATAATATAGTCATCAAAATGTCTTCCAAATTCATGAAGTGGCCAATGTCCCTGTAGATTTAATACAAACTGAGATTACTTTCAATAAAAAGCCACCAGAATTTTCCAGGCCAGTGGGGACCCACATACTGTGTAAAAGTGTAGAATGTCAATAAAACAAACTTGACAGCACCATTACTTTCCATTCCAGTATAAAACCTGTTTTTACTGATTAAGGAGGTCAATGAGGAATTCTGAAGTCTCCAAACAATTGTGTTTTTGTCTTGGCTGTTTGTTTCAGGTGGTAACATTAGCAGACTAGGAAAGTCTACTTGTACCTCATCATGCAACTGTATTCTAAAGTGCAGCCTAAGCACTGAATTTCTGAGTTGTGTTGTATCAGGCTAGATTCCCCCCCTAACTACACCAGCATAAACAGCGCTAGCTTAATTGAATTAAGTTGAATTGGATAATTGCTGTGAGAAGAAAGCAGATCTCATTGAAGTCACGGTCCCAACTAATGTTTTAAAACCCAACCCAGTACACTAAGAAATTATGCAAAGTGCTGAATGTTGTGAGTGCCTGTAGAAGTTCAAGAGACTTGCATTACATTTGTGACAAATCCTCATTTGGAGCACATTAGTAACCTGCTAATTCCACTGTGCATTTTTATGTGATATTCTGCAAGCAATAGAGATGTATGGATATGTTTATAAATCACATTAATTTGCTCATCTACCAACAGAATCTACTCCCCTAATTCTTCTGAGAAGCACATTAGACCATGCATTGCTGCAAGAGATTCAGGAGCATGTAAGGCATAAAGTGTGCAGCTGGGACCTGATCCTTTGGGATAGCCAGCTCTGGATATGGACTTGTCCCCTCTTTTCAGAGTGAGTTCTTGGAATAAAACACATCAAGGTGAAGGCCAACACAGCACAGTGATAGACACAAAAATGCATCATCAGTCAAAAGGAAAAGGAGTAGCAGGCAAATCACTAGGCTGCAGCTATAATCTTTCATGCAAAGTGCTTTAAAATCATTAGTTCAGACTCACAGCCTCCCTTGAGGAGTGAGGAAATACAATCATGTCAGAGACAGTTGCTACTTGTTTAGGATCATACACTTAGTGGCAAAGTGGGGACTAGAAGCTGGAAACCCCATGCACACAAAATGCTTGAGGATATTCCTGGCAAAACAGGGGTGATCTGATTAAAAAAAAAATCAAATATCATAGAGATATGAGAATGACTTTTTAACATTCCCTTGAGATGCCTCAAAGTGAATTTAAAAGATGAATATGGTACGAGCAAACTTTAGTGGGTCCATTCTTTGCTCCCTCGCAGGCTCACCCGAGGCACTGAGATCTGGCAGGATGCTGAAGGTGTCCTGGGGGCTATCCCAGCACACATGCAGTTGTGGATGCTCTTCTAAAAAAGCCTATCAACAGGCACTGTGTTCAATTTTCAGCTGTCCCAGCAGCAGCAGGAACCGGTGCTGCTCTCACAGGGCTGCTGCAAACCCTTGCTGGGGCTAGACATGCTCTGCATGCAATCAGCTGCCACTCAAGTTCGCTCATAGGACATCTCCTGTGGAAATAAACAGATAAATTATTTACTGTGCAGGCAAGATGATACTGAATACCTTGGCAGCTTAATAGTGTAGTTACACTAAGTTCTTGTGAATAGGACATAACTTATTCATAGTCAGAAAGTGCAAGAACTCTTTCACAAGCTAGATTTTTGTCAGTCATGATGATTTTCCATGTGTTCTGTACTATAGGAAGTCCTCTTTGAAAAGGGGACTGTAAATTATTTACTGTGCAGGGAGGATGATCCTAAATGGTACAGCAGAAAAACCATGTAGCAGCAATGAATTCACATGAGCATGATGTGCTGTTCACAAACCATTTCTTTAGCCTGCCTTCCATGCCAAAGTGGTGATCACCAACAGCCCACGAATGTTTTTCAGCTGGGATACAGAGGTGTCTTCTGGAGAGCAGGCACAGGTTAGCCCTTCTAAATCTGTAGCACCATCACCTCTGTGCAAAAAGCAAGTTATTCTCGCCTGTGTAAATCCTCAGGAGGTATCTAAGTCATTATGGTGTCTCTTGGTAGTGCTCTGCTTTTTAATTTGTTGTCACCTCGGGCCAGAACCTGCCCCTGGTGGCCAGAGACTTCATCACCTTTCTGCAAGGTAATGTATGTGCTGCTGAGCGCTGGCTGAAGGACATGGTGCTCTCAGGGGTTGTTTTGAGTGGACTTGGACCCTGCAGCTCATGTTCAGCACACTGTGTACATGGTATAGGCTGCCGTAGACATTGATATAAGGTGACATACCGTTAACCAGAAATACTGTTTAAAAGGGGAGTGAGAAGAGAAAAATACCAGCAAAGACAGCAGATGGCATCTTGAATACTGAAGTGAGTGGACTCAAGTGCTCATCCACTATAATGGCAGAATATTAATTTTGAACACCCGACTCTCAAGCTGCAAAGGCTTGTTGTCATCAAAGCCATTTCCCCTTTGTGTTCTATAGAAGCATTTTGAGGTGTCTGTGGGAATTATTGTGGTTCCCGCACCATGTTCCAGGGCACCTGGAGCCTGCCATCATGAGTTCTCCTTGCTGCAACCCCTCAGCCTGTGCTTTTGTCCCTTGGTATGGCAAGAATATGAAATATCCCTGGCCACAACATTTTTAAGGAATGAAGCAAAGGAAATTCACTTTCCACTTTCTCATGCCTGTCTTTATATTTCTTCAGATGCTTTCTCTGTTTGAAGGACTTCTGCATCTCCCGCCTCCAATTTGTAGTGTGGTGGTTTACTAGGGAGGCTCAGAGCTCCCATCTCTCATGCACAGATGCAAGACATGGCACAGTGAAGCTGAGAAACACAGCTAGTGATTATCTCTGGTGACTGGACAAACCACCTTTCCCTCTGTAGCACTGCTGAGGAAAAGGACTTGTCATCCTCTTTATAATTTATTGTAGATAAAGCAGTGTGAGAGTCAGTGTAAATGCAAATGGGAGAACATTTACCTGCAGAGAGTTAAAATCTGCTTGTTCCCTTCATTCATGTAATTCTACATATAAATGTGTTGTTGGAAGATAAATTAGCTATCATAGTTAATTTATTCTGCATGCTTCTTATTAGCTATGTTAATTCCCTTAACTCATCCCACCACATTTCTCCTCTTTGCATCAATTCTGTTTTGATTTTCTCAGCACTGGCTAGAACAGGTTTTACAACATGACAGCTGTGTTAAAATACTTTCTAGAAACAGCCCTGTCCTTACTCTTACCTGTGTAGCTTTGCTGTCTTACAGCGTGGAGGTTTTATGGTTTTTTTCACTATATGGACCCTCTTGAAAACATAGTGTGTTTTGTTTTTGCATTTTAATTTTTGGAAGTTCCTGTATTTGCATGCTTGTCAACTACTTTTATACAATAAAAGCCTCCACCGAGGCCCTGAGCCCAGTCTTGAGGGACTATGCAGGTGTTTCTAGGATACAGCAGGAAGAGAGATGCCTTGCTGAATATTTGTAAGAAAAATTGCCATTTCAAGTAGATTAGAAGAGTCTGTAAACAATATTGGAGTCATTTAGTAAGTGCTAAGACAGCACCACACTTTATGGAGTATACTTAGGGAGATAGCATTCTTCTCCCACTTTGGAAGTTGTAAGGGGATTTTGTAAATGTGCTTGTTGTTCAGTTTTTGACTGAACAACAACTGAATGCCTTGTACAAGCAAATTCCCCCAGGAGATTTCTGGGGAGCTCACTCACCCTTGGGTGCTCCTGTGTGTCTGCTGTAGGATGTCCTCCCAGGTTGTGTCCACACATGGTTTACAGCACGACTCTGCATCTGAGAGCTCTGGCTACCTTCCCATGGGACTGAAAACCATTTTGGAAGTGAGGCTGTTTCACCTTTCTCAGGGAGCTCTCTAAAGCCTTGCATTAAGGAGTTGTTGGCTAAGTGCTACACTGTCAAAATCTAATTGCTGTTACCAGCTCGAGCTAAACTGTGGCTTTCCCTGCAGATGACAAGGCTGCTGGCAAGGAGGTCACCCTGGCAACGCCACTTGTGGCTACCTGCTGAGGATGGCTGATGAGGCCTCGCCAGGGAGCCCTTGCACAGCAGCAATGGATTATTTGCTCACTCAGGCTATATCCAACAGCTCAGTGAGAAACCCAGAGGCAAGGAAATCCTGCTTTCCTTAAGACTGTCAGACCCTTGGAGACTAGGAAAGGAAAAGAGACTTAGTGATAACCATTGCTTTTCCAAAGAGTGTTGTTTCTGACCTGTCACTCCTTTGGTAAAAGCTGTGACACAAAATGCCATGAATAGTATTTTAGCTGTTAGCTATTACAGATTTTCTACAGATTTATCTGGAAACCAAAATCATCCTCCAGTGGGAAGAAGGCATTAAAGCATAGTAGGGGTCCAGGTCTCAGCTGGGGCAAGGCTCTGTGGGGATACAGCAACCCAGCACCTCACAGCAGTTTGGTGAGGGACCGAGGTTAAATGCTCAGCTAGTGCCACCATAGCAGCAAGTGCAATTCTCTCTGTTGAATACCTGACCTTTATCAACTGTACATTAAGATTTTATAGTTGTGTTTCAGAGGCTTTGTTCTGCCTTTTTTCTTAGCCACATAGGTGTTTATTTCAGATTTTTGCAAGTAGGGCACAAGGTTTCTGATGCCCTTTCCATGGGAAAAGAGGAATATTTCATAGCCATGACCCATACAACACACTGTTATCCATTCAGGTAAATATCCTTTTGGTCTGTTTGAGCCTCCTCTAGTGCAAAGGTGTTGACCGTGATCATTCCATGAAGGACATTAGACAGCCTTTCAGCACAGCAGCGCTTTTCAGCTCTTTCTCCAGAAACAGTTAAACCAATGCAGACTCTCAGCATCTGAATGGGGCATCTGCATAGCTGCTATTTCAAAAGCATCTTCAGCTTCAGAGCAGAGATCACAGATGGCCCAGTGAGACACTTCAAGGCAAATCTGCACTGTGGAGCAAAGCTCTGCTCCTCCTTCAGATCAGGAATCTGCCCCTCTTTCAAGTCTGTTCTTACAATAAGCTAGAAAAAGCCAGTTGGGGTGTCAATTAATATTTGCAAAATGTTTCCATGAGAAGAAAAACAACCCAGGAAAACAAGCAAAACCAGTCAGCCCTGTGCCTGTCAGGTGCAAGTGCTGCCTGAGTGAGTAGATCAGGTGAGGGGAAGACAGGGCTGGAGGTAAATTATCACAGGTACCATGTCACCCGTGCTTAGCTGGCAGATGCAGGTGCACGTCTCTTGCCACTTGCCTGTTCTAAACATGGCCCTCTGAGATCTAAAATCTCTTGCTGTGTTTAATTTACAAAACCCTTTGCTTATATTATCCCCAAATGCTTCTAATGGAATTACTTAAGCTTCAGTTTCACAGGTTATCATCTGTCTGTAGAAATGCAGCTCAAGAGATAATTTTCCAACACTTGAGCCAAAACCTACTGGCTTGATTCTAACGTGTATTTCTAAGCAAAGTGAGTGGTACTAACAGCTCTAGTCTATAGAGTCCTTAATTTAAACACCCTCAAACATAAACTTTGATAGGTAGGTTATAAATGACAAGTGCCAGAATTTAATGAATTTACAAGGTAGAACTAAAGACTGTTTGGGTAAACTGGAAGTTATTGCATTCATAAAAAGCATGAGCAGATGAACAGATTTATTTTTTTTAATGAGATCAAAATTGATATATGCTAGAGGCCTTCCAACTTCACTGAGGAAATACATTTATATCTAGTAGTGATTTGCACATCCCTTCTTAAAAGGCTGGGCTTTTACTCTAATTTTAATCAGACCTGCAGAAGCAAAATATTTTCCACATGGATATTTAGAAATGTTGTATTGCAATAGTTAAACACAAGACAGGAGTTACTATTGATGATACCCTTATAATTATTTCTCAGAAAATTAACAATGGCATAGTTTTCAGCAGTTGAATATTTATCTAGACAGGGTTATACACAGAACCCAGCAGAATAACTCTGTTCTTTCATTGTGAAAAAGAAAATAAATCTGTTGTGTGCTTTGATTCATGAGCAGAATGGGAAAGTTTCAAAACAGGCACAAAGCATTGCAAAAATTTAAATTGAGAGAATCGCTTTGCAGGCTCCAGTTTTCACAAACAACACAATCTAGTGAGTTAGAGCAATTAGTAGTTGTGTCAGGATGTCCTCATCTTTAATGAATCTCTGGTAGCTGCTGCTTTTCCACAAGACCTCATTAAAGCCTTGCAGGTTCGGAGCTCGGAAGAGATTGGCTTTTTGGGTTGGAGTCTGTGCGAGTCCTTGCCAGATGACCGGCTGTTCACACCCCAGTGAAACAAGCTGTCATTCACAGACCAAACTGGCAAAACAGAGCAGGGGTGTACCACCAACACTGCACAGACCTGACAAAAGGGAACATAAGAAGACAGAAAACAGTGATGTTTGGGGTCAGGGCATTTACCAGAAAATTGTCAAGAGATGTGCTTTCTTTCCCTTGTGCGTGCAGAACAATTTTATTTGTGTTACTAACGCAGATTGGTTTTTTGGTTTTGGGTTTTTGTTTTGTTTTGTTTTTGGTTTTTTTTACTCTGGTGTTATAGGAGGCTTTTTCAGAAATTCCTTTTCTGCTGTCTATCAGGATCTAGCCTGAGAGCAGTAGTTTGTTTCTATTCCTTGCAATCAGTGCTGACATGTCATGCCTGCAGCTTGTGAAAGGAAATCAGACTTTTCTTCAAACAGCATGAGGGCTAGAGGAGGTGGGGATTCAAGACATCCTGCCTAAAGTTTGTCATGTCAGTTGAAAGTGTCTGGTTCAATTTGAAAAGTCGTAGCTTAAAAATTTCTGCAAACAGCCAAAAATAATAACAGCCTTGAAAATCACTCATGTAGCTTGTTTTAGAGATTGACTAAACAATGGGCCATAGAGAAGAGTGATATTTCAACTAATCACTGACTTCAAAAAGGAAATATGCTTCAAGTAGTGCCAATTACAGCACCGAAAATTCATCCCAATTTTTGATCAGAGCATATATTAAAAGGAAAATACCAAACCCCATGTTTATTTCCCTTATATCTTCTCTCTGGCTAACACATAGACAAGGTTTGGGAAAACTAAAGGGTTAAAAATTAGATTACGCTCCAGCACATATTTTGCTGAACCCTGTTTCTTACGACTTCCAATTTGTTTCTTTGGCATGAGTGCTTCACCATTTTATTGAATTGAATTGTGGTTTCCCAGCTGAAATGCAGACATCACAGCAGGGTGAAAAATACACAAGAACCTTTTTGCTGTGGCTTTCTGTGGCATACATGAGTAGAAAACTTGATTTACTTGTCCAGGCATGCAGTCATTTGTCAACGTCCTTCCCTCAAAGATTCTTGGTGCAGGGCAAAGTGCTGATACAGTGATACAGGGTTTTCTGTCTGGGTACTTTCCTAAGGTCTAAGGTACTTCCTCTGGTATTCTCAGGGCGTCTTAATTTGCCAATATACTTTGCTTACACATATTTTAAGTAATATAATTTTAGTTTTGCTTCCTTTGGCAATTTTTGCTTCAAAACTTCTCCTGCAGGCAGCATCATTAATCTTGCATCAGGTGCTTATACCTTTCTTGTCATGGCTCTCAATGAGCTCAGCAAGTCTGCAGTCACAGTCACGGGGCTGGTGTTCCCTCACTGCTTTTTCTGCTTCAGTGCAGATGCTGGTTCCTGTTCATTGTTAGCTACAATAAAATTATCTGTCTCCTATAAAGTTTTTATTAAGGGTGTTCAGCTCTTTCTTTGCCTATTTGTTGCATTTTATGCTGTCAGTTTAACCTCTGACTTTAATCCCATTACATGGCTAGATCTGTCCTTGTCCGAAGGCTTTATTACATCAGGTGTTCTGAAATAGTTTCCTGGTTGATGCAGTCTCCAGAAAAACAAGCAGTGCACATCCTGGTTTGTGTGTCCCCTACTTACCTGTCTCATCTGAAAAGCAGATAATTCTCAGTGCATATTTTTTGTGGCTAAACACTAAGCTGCTTTTAAACACAAATCACCTTCAGTGTTCTTCAGGCAGCCTGGTCTCAAAGCACACAACGATTTCTGCTCCCAAGGCTGAACAACCCCAGCTCTCTCAGCCTGCCTTCACAGGAGAGATGCTCCAGCCCTCTGATTACCTTATGGCCTCCTCTGGGTCCACTCTAACAGGTCTACATCTTTCCTGTTCTGAGGATCCCAGAGCTGGAAGCAGTGCTCCAGGTGGGGTCTCACAAGGGCAGAATTGAGTAGAATCCCTTCTCTCAGCGTGCTGATGCAGCCCTGGGCAGAGTTGGCCCCCCTGGGTTGTGAGTGCACATTGTTTTGTGTTGTATTCCCTTCTCTCTTCAGTGCATGTTTAACAAGTCTCTACGTACACTTAGTGCCACTTGGCACTGAGAATGAAAGAAGGCAATTGCAGGCAAAAATTACATTCCTAATAGATCATGTTGTCTCCCTGATCTTACCTTCACACACTGATCTGAGCCTCTTTCTCGTCTTCATGTTAGCTCTTCCCTGGGATCATTGTTTCCTTTGTTGAGCTTCCAGAATAACCTGCTTGAAAACTCAGTTCTCTTGTGTTGTACGCAAAGCTGTACCAACACATTTATATAATCTGTCAGCTGAAACAGGGAATAAAAATAGTCACGCAATGTACTAGTCATTCATAAAATGAGCTGTGCAGCTTTGCACCAAGGCATAGTAAAGAGAAATTCCCTGGCAGGTTCTGGCTTAGCAGTTTTCCAGTTGCACTTCACTTGTGCAAAGAGCCCTGAGCACAGCTGGGGGGCATGGCTGCAGAAGCCCAGCAGGCTGCTGTGCTGTGCTGCCAGGGAGGGAGGGAAACAGCAGCTGTCCTCCCAGCTTTAGCTTGTGCAGGGAATTTTCTCTTTACCCCAATTGCATAAATAACCAGGAGACCCAATTCTAGCTGCTACAATTGACACACGTGGATTTCCTCCAGAAAACAGTCAAATTCCACTGTAATTTAACATGACTTTCCAACTACCATAAGCAGCTTATCTTTTTCTTCTATGACAGTGTTTCTAAGTCATACGGATTTTCCAGATAGGATTTTGAGCCATGAAGAATAGAGTTATCTGTACTGAGGTAGCTGGAACCATTTAATTTGCCAAGTTTATCAAAAGTCTGCACAGAGCTCAGATAATATTTTGGGAAAATTAGGAGCCTGGAAGGGGATGAATCTGAATGAATTTTCTGATGATGCACATGTCTGCTAATTGGGTATTAGAGACCTCTGCTTGTATTAATTACATTGGCAATTGAGAACAGATTAGTTCTGATTCAAATGCATTACTGCTGCAAAGCCCATCAGAAGATACTGGTGGAGAATCTTTTGTGGATCATAAATAAAATGAGAGAACATGATACATAATTTTCCAAGTTCTTCTCCAAATGGGGTGAAAAGATCAAGGTTTACAGGGGAAGGCCAGTTTGACCCTTAAGCTCACATGTCATAGTTCTTAGGCAACTAAAGTGGAGCATTATTAAAGTTCCCAGTTCTAAAGGCACATTTCTATTTCAAAATTTCTTTCTCTTTAAGCACAGTAACTGCAATGGGAGTCTAATTTATAAGGAGTAAAAGGAGTTGCTTGGTGAGCCAGAAATTGGTGTTTACACAGAAGCTGATGATCATGTCCTGATGACTTCAGTAATGGTTATGATCCAGTGGAGAGAGAACCAGTCCCAAGCACTGATGTCTATGGTGACTGACCCCTTTATCGAGGCTGAACAACAATAATGACAACTGTGACATGTGTGCACACAAAACATCAAAGAAATATCAAAGATCTCTAAGAGTTTTCTAGATGAACAAAAAGCCAGTGTCCCTTGGCTATATGAAAATGTTCTGGCTAAAAGCATATTCTACTTTATGAGAAAACAAAGAAATTAGAAACATAGAAAGTAAGAGGTGGGGGAAAACCAAATAGCGTACATTAAAAGTTTTGAAATGCAGAAGAAATCATCATCATGGTGTAAGAGCAGGGAATTTACTTAATGACATTTCCAAAAAATGGAATAGTTCTCATTTTGTATAGAAAAGCAAGAAAAATCTTAGGAAAAAGATTTCTGACAGAGAGAACTGAAGTCTAACAGTGTAATTCTTATGGTCAGATAAAGCTGATTTTAACCCTTGGGTTAAGTTTACTTTTTGACTGCAGTGTATATTTCAATCAACATTGCAAAATCAAGTCTGTAAAGTGCACCTCAGTGCACAGGTTCAATGGGAGGTGCAGTTTCTCCATAATCTGAGAGTAAGCATTAAAAATGGGATAACACAGTGATTGGTAGAATACTAAATAACAGGAGGAGCAGAGTGTCAGAAATATCTGAGCCACTTCCTAAACTGTTTGAGTGATTCAATGGAAGAATTAATCTTTAGGAACAAGAATTGACAGCTGCAGCTGTGGAAAGGGGTGCTGTGTCTAGTGCTGAATGTAACAGGTAACTGAGACAATATTTCATATGCAACTGCTTATATGTATTCAGCAGAGAAAAAAATTGCCCAGATGGCTAAAAAGGAGGCATAATAATTAGGAGAAAATGTGTGATAAGGTTTTGTATACTCTTGGTAAATAGGTACTGGAGAAGATTGTCTGATCAGGATTTTAAAAAGAGAACAAATAAAAAAAAAAACAAAAAAGCCAGCAGTTAGGAGGCAAGCAGAATGGGGAAAGTATTCCCAGACTCACTTGAGGGCTACAGATAACACCTTCCAGGGAGAGATTTTTAAGGTGCTCAATCTATGCAGTATATCAGGAAGAGGCTTGAGGGGCAACTTGATTACAGCATATAAATACTTTAATGGATTCTAATGGGCTCTTGAATCTAGTGGAGAAAGGCATAAGGAAGATCATCAGCTGGAAGCTGCAGCCAGATGAATGCAAATAGTAAGACAGAAATGTTTAACAGTAACAGTCACAATTGGAAAAAGATATCCAAAAAAGTGACATATTCTGCTGAAGTATCCAGTTCCTTATTGGCTGCCTTTAAGTACAACATTCATTAGACTGACAAAAAGTCATTGGATTCAGTTTTGGAGCTTTTCATATTCAGGTCTGGCCATAATGTCTGTTTTTTTCCTATCTGTCTCTTTGTTTATATCCTTCTAGTATAGATACACTCATATTGAGCAAAGTACACTAGAAACATCACTGTCTATAATAATGTATAATAATGAACTCCAGCACATTCATTGTTGTATAATATGTTGAACTGACTGAAAACACAGGTTTATTTTTCTGTTAAAAAAAAAAAAAAACACAAAACTTGTAAAGCTAGAAAAATCTGTACCTTTGTTTAAATATGTTTCTGAAAAATTCCTTCTCCCTCTCCCAAAAGCTGTGTAAAAATGGGGGTGCCTTGTGTATTGAGGGTTTTTTTTTAAAAGTATTTTCAGAGCAAAGACACCGAATAGGATCTTGAGTGATGCTTTGGGGAATCTCAGATAGCTCACGATGCACCTGTGACATATGGAAAAAAAAATTTGTGGTGCATCGAGTCTCACATTTCAATTTTGGGATCTGTGCCTTCTGCAAAGCCCTGCATTTCCAACCCCAAAGCCAGGTCACCCGAGTCGTGTGTGTTTGCAGAGCAGCTGCTCTGAGTTAGCAATGCTGTAGGTTTTCCAGTGTATCTGTCCTGACAATAAACCATCCATTGCACTGCAGAAGCTGGCAAGGCAGGCAATAATTCATGTTAATTGTGATAAATTTCTGTGTCAATGTTTTAAATTAAGTGGTCTCAAGCAAGGTGCTGTGTTCCATGAGCCACACATGGCGTGTGCAGATTGGGAGCTGCACCTTTCTGCCCCTGCCTCTCCCGTGCCTTTGCCGGTCTCTCAGAAACAGCACAGCAGCATGCAGCCTGTGCATCCCAGTAAATGCTAACTTTTGTTATGTACACTGTGAAAAGAGAGTGCCTGCCACTGTGAACACACTGGAAAATTATTCAGCTGAACCAGCCAAGCTGAGTTAAAAGGCTCTGTCTTATTGTCCTGGGATAGTTCACTACAAAATGCCAAAGCACACCTGGGAATGTGGGGAGAGTCACTCCACAGGCTAAAGTCCATCCAAAAATGGATTTTGTTTTTGCTAGAGAAACCTGAACTCCATTTTTATAAACCAGACATATATTAATTTACCAGCCATTCATCTTATCCAAATCTGCCTCCAGAAGTGAACAGGAAAACACTGTTCCTGGATGAATCAGTGTCAGAGATTCGTGTGCTTAAAGGCTGAAATGGATCTCTTCTGAATAGGCTTGGGGTATGTGCCTCAAACCTGTTGGGGTTTCATTGCAAGGCTCTGGTGCTGGAGGTCAGCCTGTTTGCACAGCACAGTACCAAATTTGCTCAAACTGATTGGGGTATTTAAGTAAACATGAATAAGTGTAGAAATTTCTGGAGTTTGAACATTAGGCAGAGTCTTCCTGCTAATAAAATTAATGGTGAATAGTTAGCTTGTGCAGGAAAATACATGTTAAAGCAATTACAGGACAGTAGAGTAAATGTCTACAGAGGTTGTTGGAAAAATCTGGCATTGATATCTTGCTCTGCAGAACAGACATTCATGGCAAAACTGTAGCAAAGTTATCTATTTAATCTGATTTATATGTACTTTTCTTCTTTAAAAAAGCCAACCAAACTATGAGTATTATTAGAATCAAAATACATGCTAAAAGGGCAAATATTTATATGGGCTTCAAGTCAGAATTTTAGCTGTGATGAGGCCAAAATGAACACAGTCCAAGAGCCAGAAATTCTAATTGTATTCAGAACAATAGTTTTAAACAAAATAATCTGATCAATTTACTGTATAAAAGCCCCAGGGTCTATCTATGCCAAAATTTTATGCTTGAAGAGACAGCATGTTTTCAAAGTACAAAATAATGGTGAGTTTTCAAAAACATCCTAGTAGTGAAAATGAGGACACAGAGCTGTCCCTTTGCAGGCAGAGGAAGGAACTCGGCAGTATTTATGAAGAATCAACCACAGCTGAATTCTAGAACCCCAGAAGCCCTGACTGTGCTGGGAGTGCAGAAAATGGCTGCCTGGATGCATTTGATACCTCTTGCACACAGTCAAGACTTTAGATGAAAGGTTTTGGGGACAAGGTAGAATTCTGTCGTTTTTCCCATGTACAGGCTTTCTTTTTGCTGGAACACAGCCATGGAGGGAGATGGCCCACTGTGCAGGAAAGGGACAGAGCTGCAGCTGAAGCACAAATACAAGAAAGCAGGAAAACCAATTGTGTCAGCAGGGTAGCTAAACATTGCTTTGAATCTAGTTGAACCTACAAAGCTTTCTGAACATCCCATAACCTGTGGTGACAGGTGATTCCTCACCTTTTAATCTTCCTTTGATTTTACTGTTATCATGAGCAAAACACCTCTAGGTAGGGCTAAATTTTCAGGTTAGGCTGGTTAGAGGCTGTCAGTTCTGGGACTTCCCCCAGCACATAAGCTAAAGTTCCTGCCTTGGTGAGGGTTAAAAAGGAGATACTGGGCTCTTTCACCTTCAAGTGCTGCCTGGAGAGCCTTACAGCCATCCTCTGCCTCCTCAGCTGCAAAGTAGCAGCTCCAGCTGAGCTCCTGAAGCTTTAAACACATTTCCGATGTGTGTTTGTTTAAGCTTCTCTTTAAACACTGCAGTGTTTCTTTCCTGGGTCGTTTCTCAAGGACTTTGCTATCCCTGCTGTTAGAAACACTTTTTTTTTTAATTTGTAAAGTTGTGAAGTGCAAGGTTGAAAGTGAGTGAAGTGACTAAAGGTGGCTTCTGACAAAATTTTCCTCCTAATGTATTTGCACATTGATCTAAGAACACAGAGTATCACTTGAGGATTTGAGGGTCATTCCTCAACAATCTCAAGAAAGTATGAAAGGCAGTTTCAGTGCAGAAATAAAACCTATCCTTGGCCCAGGCTTCCTGTCCTGTGTCTGAATAATTACAAGCCAAAATTTACATGCTCCTGATGCAGAGACACAAACCACAAATAGCACCATTCAGGAGTTTTGTTACTGTCTGGGAAAATAAAAAAATGCCACGATGCCCTCAGTGGTTTGGGGTTTTTTTTTGTTTTTTTTTTTTCCCTAGTTCTGCTTCACGATAAAGGCCTTGTTCATTAAAACTGACACATACTCTGAGATACCATTTGATCTGCAGTTTTATTCTTGTAGACTATGGCAACATTTTCAGGCTAAGAAGTGATTTCTTGCCAGAAAAGCAGCCAAAGTTAGGTTTAAGCTTTCATGGCTTGTCTGTTTCTATTTTCCACCAGTTGCTTGAAACTGAAACAAAAATACTGACCACCCAACTTGAGTATTTCTAGGACTGCTGTGCCTTTAAAAAAAAAAATAATGTGATGCACTTTATGTAAACCACAGTTTAGTAACTGCTTTTTATTTTTTCAACCACATTTATAAAGCATGTTGACCTCACAATATTCTCTTACCAGCATCTGGCTTTTTCATACTAGTTTTCTCCTTTTATGTTGGTTGGGAGGGGAAGAGCTCATAAACAGACATTTTGAGCACAGGGCTCAAAAGGCTGGGAGTGCCCTACAGGTAACTTCAACTCTAAATAAATTCTTTGGGTCTGCTCAAGCTCAGCAGGTAGTGCAGCTTCTTTTGTAGGTAATGCCCAGCATGGTGCTCTGGGATGTACCATTCCACACAGTTCTTCCATAGAATCTCTGTCCAGAGAGCAGTGATTCAGAAAGGTCTTAGGGTCAGCTGGGTTTTGGTGTACCTTTGAGTCAGCAGGAGGATTATACAGCACCAAGGACATAATTGTCTGCCAGTCAATGTGGATTTGGCACTTCCCTTCCACCTTTCTGAGTGCTTCCAGGAGCTACAGATTGGCAGGGCCAACTTCTGCCATACACACAATTCTCCCTCACCAGTGAGGTGTGTGCAGGTGAAAGCACTGAGGGTTTCTGTGCAAAACTTCAGTTGGTGCTGATGTTGCTGGGGGCCCTCAGCGCAGCCAGGGTGACCACTGGTGGCAGAGTGTGTGTGCCAGGAGAATGTGCCTGCGCTCTCCTGCCCCACCACTGCAGAGCCTTCCAGGCAGAAGGGTTGACTCTTGTTGTGGTATAATCAAGAAGCTTCTATTCGTTGGTAGCTGAATGGGCTTCTTAACACTGCATGTTAAATATCTTTCAAATCCTTTGTGATAAGAGGTGTTGTATAAATACTGCTTCCTGTATAGGTCTAATTCTTCTCCCTTAGTGAGTTCTCTCACTCCAGTGCGAGCAGGGCAGGACAGCACTTCTGAGGAACGTTTTTTTGTGATCCATAGTGCTTGTGGAATAAAACTGCTTTGACCTGCTCTGTTTGTGGAAAGGAATGTATTTTGTACCTTTTTTCATTTGCTCTGAAAATGCTTTTGCTTTACCTTAGAAATGCATAATTGAAAATTTACAAGAACTGCTGCCATTGTATTAATTGTTGCCCTGGATGTGGACTTGGACCTGGGTGGTTCCCTTCCAACTCGCATACTATGATTGTCCTTACACTGCAGTTGGGATTCAGCTTTTCTTTCCCCTTTCTTAGCTGTGTGTTTTGAATATCCTTTTGTCTCTATCCTGTCACAACACCACCACGGAGCTGAAATCACATTTTACATCTGAATGCTTTCCTCAAACAACTGGGTTCTGTTTCCCCTTCCTGTTCCACAAATTAGCAGAATGAACTTTATCAAACGCTATATATAATGACTGCCTTTTAAAGAGCAAAATTGTTTTTCTGGCTCTTGTTTGTGTAACTCCTGGTGACTGAAAGATCTGTAAAGTCTCCTTCTGTGGCAGGCTCACTCCCGGTGGGATGCTTTAGCAGTCTGGATGCATGTGAACAGACATGTGTTGTTTTCCAAGGCAAGCACCCGTTTGTTCGCAAGAGCTGCTTGCTCCCCTCTCCATGGGAGCCCTTCCCCACTGACCTTTTGAACCACCAGAGCAAATCGAATTATGTAATTATGTAGCTCTAAAAAATGGAAACCATCATTTGGGCTGTGTGAGGGAAGTGTTCCAGCTTCAGTGCAGTTGCCCAGGGAAGCAAAACCAACAGAGCTCAACACATTGTCCTGGATGAGTGAAGAACAAGGGCCTGCTAAACAAGTTTTGTTTCTCAAGTTTGTGTTATCTTCCTTGTGTCATCTCTTAGGCAAGACTACATAGGCAAGATGATAAATTTTTTGCAAGATTTTTCATGTTTGGCTGTGATTGATGTAATCCGTGCAGTACCTGCTAATAGGGTTTCCAGGACTGGTGAGATAGTGGGAACCAGCGCCAGAAATAACAGTTCTAAATTCATAAAGGCCATATGTACTTTCAGTCTTGTGACAAAGGAATGTACCAGTTCTTGTAAATGGGACACCTCTACCCCTCCCTGCTTCCCAGGCTCTGTGTACTCTGCCATTTCCCAGGCAAGGGGTGTGTGCCACCCTGTGAGCCAAGTAGCTCCTCTAGATGCGTCAGGCAACACATGGGGGCACAGTCAGCAGCCACAGAGAGGGGAGGGGGTCTTGGAGCAAAGGGCCTGGCAGGCAGGGTATCTGTGGGCTCCCAGAGTAGTTCCTCTCCTCCCCTGGCTGTCCAAGCAGCTGATATGGCTGAGCAGAGGAGGACAGCAGCAGGGGCTGGTACCCAGCCTATGACAGCAATGCTGTGGAGTTTCATATGAGCACACGTTCATCCTGACAGGTCAAGTTCAGTGAAAACTGGATGTAGGGAAATAAAATTTCCTTTAAAACTGCAAATAATAATTAAAGAAATTGATCAATCTGATATTGTTGAAACAAATTCTTAAAAATATTACCATGAAACTTAACTTCCCTTTAGTGTGTGTTTCAAACTTACCACTTCCCTAAAATGGACTTAGAATGACCACACCTTTCCTCAGAAATGCTGCATGACTGGAGTTGTAGTTCAAAAAGATCCTGACCAGAGGCATTTCCATGGCCAAGCTGAATTTTAAATTGAATTAATGAATACTTCTCAGCTGATCTTTGGTGGATTTCTTTTCCAGTAATACTGTAGCTCAAATCTTGTTGCATTTCAAGTCTGTCTTCCTCAGAACGATGTCCTCAAGCTTGGGAGGATGGCACTGATTCGAGCAGGCTCATCTAAAATGCCTTCATCTTTCACGCAAAGATGCTTACAAGCTTACACAACAGCAGTGAGTCATTCACATGGGATCATGCCTTTATTCACACAGCAAAAGCAAAACTGGTATTCTCTGTCCCCAGCTTCAGCACTGCTAATATGCAGGAGACATATGATCGATGTACATTATGCCCTGAAAAAATGAATTATTAGTGGCTGATGATGCCTCCTTAGTGGACAATCATGCTGTCATTCATAAATATTAACTTATTAACTTATATTCAGTGTTCCTTTTTCCTGTTTCCAAGGAATATGAACGATCTTTCTGCACTTCAAGGAAAGAAGCAAGAAAGGTCAAAGGTGCTAAAAGCTCCTCTCATATGTTAGAGGCACTACAGCTTCAGTTTGCTTTGTCCTTAATACTGTGTTAATTAACCCCATTAAGAATGGCATATAATTTATATAGGGTTTAACAAGTGAACATCAATCTTTCTTTTAGACTGAGGACATGATTCAGCAAGTCCCTTCTGCATTTGCCTGACAGTAAGAATGCAGTAATCTCACGGAAGTAACCTGTTATGCGTCACTGAAGGGAGACACAGGCTGGGTCGGACCTGTGAAATTAAGCAGAGTTGATCTTAAGTAAAAGCAGCAGCTTTCACTGCAGCTGGGACCCATATATTTTGTATTTGGCTTTATAAATTTCAGCTATGTAGCCAATGTCAGCTGTGTAGGTGGAGCTGGTCACTGGAGAGGACCCCAAGCTAGGGATGGAGTAGAGTGAGGTGCTTTTCCTGCTTTTCAGACTGTAGAGGGAGCCTAGGCAGTTGTCAGACTAAATCTCTAATATGTGCCTGCCTGTACACGGCCAGTGAGGTGAATACTACCTAATTCCTGACTCTAGTGATAAGCTTATGTCACATGTATAATCAGACCACATTGTTCAGGAAAAACAAGAAGAAAAAGGCATATTAAGCAAAGGATATATGGCAGCACAGTATGTGGGCTTTTTCTTTGTTTTAAAAAACCAGCTCTTTGCTTGTTTCAACTAATTATCAACATCACAAGATAAATTAGCTTTTAATTTTAAATTCTTTTTAAATATCTAGAAATAGAACACCATGTTTAAATCAAGAAAACAGCCATTTTATAAACTCCCACAGAGCAAGGACATTCAGATTTAATGCTTTTTCAGGGCTCTAACTTTATGCTCAAGTAGTTATCTTTGCATATTAGAAACTTCAAATTATAACATAAATGTGTCCTATACCAATACCTTTGCCTAATCATCTTCCTGATATTACTCTGGTTTTGTACTGTATGACATTTGGATCTACAGATCTGCTGCATTGACTGCATTGTAGACAAAAGAGAAAACACGTGTGCTAAAATTTGATACGCAAATCAATAAATCGTATGTCCCTTTAAATATAATGAAAGTAAAAGCTCACATTGATCTACATCAACTCTGATTAGAGTGGCGTGGTATTCTCTTTGGGAAAAAAAAGAATAGCTGCTGATGAGTGAATTGTAGGCATCAGATGTTACATAGCTGGCTCTCACTGCAGTCAGGCAGAAGCAGCAAAACAACCAGGGAGCCCCAGACTTTATCAGCTTCTATAAAATGGCATCTGTTTAAAGGTGGGGGTCTGCAATGTATTTTCTACAGCTCAAGTGTTCCTTGAAATTTTCATCAGTAAGGAAAAGGAAAAAAAAAAAAACCTAGAAGAGAAACCCATCTCTGAGCTGAAGAAATACTGGCATGCATTGCCCATTGATTTAAGGTTTTGATTTTAGGGAAACTTGCCAAATGCACAATATCATGCTGCCAGCACATTCAGAGCAGAAGTAAAACTCTTCCCAAGATGCATCTATCTTCACTTCCCTATGACACGCAATTTTAAAATTAGGTATCTAAGTGCTTTTTACACTTCCATGCTCCAATTTGTTGAAAAATGCTGCTGTTTCTGCCCATGAGTGTTTCCTGTACCTGCCCTCTGCAGCCTTCCTTCAGCCCTCCCTGTGCTGGACAGTCCTGGTCGGTAAGGCAGCCTCTGCCAGCTCAAAAGCTTGTCAGCTGCCAAGAGATCAAGAAAGGCAGAGAGTCAAAATTCCTCTTTGGCTTCCTTCACAGCTTGTTAATTCATACTTCATTTTTATTTTTTGACTTTAGCTTGAGCAGATTACATATCCAGATTGTCTGGGTTGGGGATACCTTATCATCAAAACTCACTATTGACATGGTGTTGCTTTGCCCTTGACTGTAGGTTTGCTTGATTGTCATACCACAGTTTGTACAATGTGTTTTCCAAAGTGATGTTGCCAAGAAGACTGGAACAGAGAGGAGCCAGTTGTCAGACTTGTGGGGCATGTAACACACCCCCTTCTGTGTGAAGAGGGTCTCTGGAGCTGGGGATGCAGGGCAAAGTGCCAGCCCTCTCTGTGGGTTCAGAGTGCCTGCTTACCTGGGAAATTCTCCAGCTTCTGTATCCCAAACAGTCTGCAAATGCTTACAGGCATGTCCTCTTCAACCTGGCTGTCTTGTACTTAAGATGAGAATAGGGAACACTGTCAAAGAATAAACAAAAGCCAGGTGAGAAAAATAGGGAAGACAGTGGTTGAGCAGCACTTTTTTTCCTCTCCTAATTTTCTCTTTTTTTGTAAAGTAACAAACCTTTCTTATGGAAGTGAGTGCTGCTTGGACCTCATAAATGAGCTGAGGTAGCAATGAACAGCCCTACATGCAATTACATAGATTCCTGGTGCATCCCATCAAGTAATTTACCATCACTTCTTGTAACTACTAGCATTCCTCAGAAATTGAAGACTGCCTCTTCCCAGACCAAACTTCTCCAAATCACAGAAACACAGAATATTCTGAGTTGGAAGGGACCCACAAGGATCAAGTCCAACTCTAAAGTGAATGGTCTATACAGGGATTGAACCCACAGCCTTGCTATTATTAGCACCATGCTCTAAGCTAAGACCTTCTCAAGGAACATGAAACAAGTCTTTAAGTTGAGACTTGTGGGTAGAAAGCAGGTGAATAGCTGAGCAGAGCTGGCTACAAATTCAGAACAACAACCTTTCCTTTTGAAGGAAACTACCAGAGGCAAGTGTCTCTCTTGAGCATGCTACACAGCCCTGAAGAAGATTAAGCATTGCTTTCCTCTAGCATTGGATGAAATAGGTTGGTGCAATAAACTTAGCCTCTCCCTGCTTCATCTCTGTGTTTTGCCTCAGGACTCTATCTCATCCCTTCCTTTACTGTAAATTTAGAGAAGCAACAAATTTCTATCACATGTAGTACCCTCACTGCTAGGATTGTGCTAAGGGCTTTAGACTTTCTCCTAGCCCTGGTCTCTCGCACAAATTCTTACTGCGTTAATCATTAGGCAGTACCATGACTCAGTGCAAATTGCTGTGCTGGGTTAACTGTGATGCCATCAGTGCATCTTGCTCTTGTTGATTCCTGTGGAAGCTCTGATTTCATGTTGCCTGTTCTCAAAGGATATCAGGTAATCCTTTACACCCAACCTTTTCACAAGTTAAATCAGTACATTTTTTAAAACAGGAGCAAAAGGCTCATTTCCTTGCCATGCCCCAGCAAAACTGCTTTCCTGACAGGGTGCAGGACTATTGAAAACATTTGTAAGGATGGAAACACTCACTGGTCTATTTTATTGGCTTATTTGGAGCTTGAAATAGAGGAGCATGCAGAAAAGTAGGACACCAGTGGCTCATGCTCCTGCTTGACATTGATACAAAGAAACACTTTGTGATTTACTTTAGGAATGGACAATGTGAGCAGGTCTCTTCTCTGTCCATAAGACTACATCTCAGGAATTCTGTACACTTCATTCTCTGCATCTTCAGAGTTTACTCATAATCCTCTAAAAAATGTGGGGAAATTGATTGATAAAAGCTGCATTTTTGGAAACAGTACATCTCCTCTTCCTATCTCTATCCTCAGAGATATTTTTTTGTGCCGTATGTTCAAATGTACTAGAAAATCCATGCTTTTGTATTGTTGCTCAGTGTTTGTGTTTATTATTGAATTCTTTTTTACATTGATTAAGAAGTACTGGCTGCCCACAAAAGATGAAGAATCCATGTAGATGATTTATCTAAGATCAGATCTTGTATACAATTAAAACCTTTCTGCAATTTTATCTATGCTTTGAAATTCAAATGGATAAGAGAAACGCTCCTTAAGCAGATTGCAGCCAATTAGATATTCTATTGTATATAAATTATAAGTACATGCTTAGAGACAGATATGCATGATGTGATAGTGTATTTTGCTTTAGCAGAGTCATGTGTGGATTGAGAAAAGTCTCCATTTCCAAACTAGCAGAAAGTTGCACAGGACCTTTCCCTGTGCTGCAGATAAGACCTGTATTGTGGCCTTGTTCTTGAAAAATCACAGATCCCCACTGTTTGTTTAAACTTATTACAGAGGCTGTGTTTCACATCTCATAGCCTTCAGAGCAGCCCACTGGAGTTAAGGGGTGGAATGCTACTGAAATTCAATAGGAACTGGGCATCTAGTTCCTTCAGACCCCTTGGAAAATCCCTGTTCAAATGTGGAGGAATAAACAGCTGCAAAACAGATTATAACTTTACTTGGAACAACTTTTATGAACACCTGAATGAGAAGTATTCTTAAGGCCCTTCCTGTCCCAACTCTCCCCTGTCATTCAGTGCTAAACTCACCCTCAGCTCTGTGGAGCAAGATGCTGTGCTTTAAAAACCATCATGTTTTAATGTACTGAAAAGCCCCTTTTTTGGCCCAGGATTGAAGCTAACTTCTCTCGGGTTTTGAATCAGTTTTCGTTTTCAAAAAAAATCCTATATTTTAATGTAGACAGCAGGCTGGAAATACCAGCTGTCTGAATCTGTTCAGCAGTATAAAACTTCAAAATAAGTCCCAAGACAGAATGGTTACTGGTCAGAGAGTAGAACAGGTAATTAAAGATATTTAATAGGTGCATTTAACAAATAACTCTGTGGTTTATCACTTAGCTCTACAATTTATCACAGGAATATCACTTCCAGGCATTCTTGGCTGTATGTAAAATATTCATGCTAGCCCTGGTTTTTTTCTTCTGCTTGAATATAATGTTTCATGGGAACAGTAAAACCTGTAGAAGTCAGAGATCAAAGCTGAATGTTATTTCCAAAATACCAGTGATACACAGAATGCTGTCATGGAAACCTTCCTTACAGACCCTTAGCTGTATAATGGGCCATCATCCCACGCTGTGCTGGGGAACTATTCATCTCTCACCACACCAGAATATGTGGTCTGTAACTTGTAGTCACAATAAAAATACAGAGAGCATCACATAATGCTGCTTTTCGTGGACAAATGGCAAAGCCTGCTCCTCATGCCTGGATATCTGTCTGTACATTGCAAAGATGTGGGATCAGATGGGCTTTGTTTCCCCCTAGAAAAGTGGAATTTCCTCTTTCCTCTGAAACCCATGTTAATATTAAAAGAAGATATGAAGTTTTCCAATTACATTACAAAAGAGATTATATTGCACCAGAGTAATTTCCAAGCCAGATATCTCAGAGAAAATCCAAATTCTTGAATGAGAGACTACAAAGCTCTGCACATAGATAAGCTCTGAGAATGAAGGCATCAGCTTCCTCTGGGTTTGGGATATTTCGCTGAGGGAGACAGTGCATTCAGGCATGTCTCAATATGGTTGTGGTTGTCTCTTCAATTTCCAGGTGGACTAAAAAGACTGAATACAGACATTTGGAATTTATTATAGGGAGGAAAGAGGTAAATCATTGGTCTTTTCTTGGTTTCAATTTAAATTGTTCCCAGTAGCTGATTCCTACAATATGTAAACGAAATTATTTTTTTGCCTTTCAGTGCCTGTGCTTCAGTGCCTGAAGAGCATTGATGAATATTTAAACAGCTTGTACTAATTATAATGCATGCTAAACACAACCTTCAAATCCCTCAAAATTTGCATGATGGAAATATAGTCTTTATTATCAAACATGATCAAAGAAAAATAGAAATATATGTGCTTCTCTATGCCCATATAGGCACTGGAATTGATATCTGTCCTTTACAGGAACTGCATCTTCTCAGACAGTCTCAGGCAATGATGCAAGTTGTTGTAACCTAAAACTGCTAAAATTGTCCATTATTGTAGGTCTGTGTCAAAACAAAAAGTGAAGAGGATGTCAAATATTGGCTTTCTCATGCAGCATGCTCACAATCACGTGTCAGAAATTTAGTCCTATAAAGTATCTGGTTTGGTGTGGGACTTTCCTAGGTCTCACTGCACAGTAAATAAGATAACAAGAAAATAGTGAGATGGGCTACACAAAAACAATGACCATACAAGACCCTAGCATGAATAAGGAGATGCTACAAACTAATGTTTTGTGAGTTGGGCTCCAGGGAATAATCAGCTAAAAGCAGGAGATAAGGGCAAGGGAAATCTCTTAGAAGTTAATGGTACTTATAGCACTGTGGTATCAACTAAGCTCTGTGGCCTTTTATAGGAATTGTCACACAGGAGGGACAAGGAAGGAGGTGTCATCTGCATACTGTGGGCTAGTGAGGAGTACAACAAAGCCTTCTTTTCACTTTCTTTTTTCTTTTACGTTCTGACATTGCATTTGTGACTCTGCCTCTTCCCCTGTCTAACAGATCTGGTTTTCAGGTGAATGAATACTACTAAGTTTTGTGCCAAAGGTGTGAGGTGATAAGTTTCCCTTGTGTTTCTATACAAGTTGAACTAAGTGAATCTGAGAAGAAAACTCTTAATGTACTTTCAGGCTGAGCAGACATAGCTGCTCTGTTCTTACTTCATGCTGTTGTACTTACTACTAAGCACAAACCATTTTTGATTACTCAGCTTGGAAGATCTCACTATTCTGACTGACCACTGACACATATTCTCAGCCTCTGTTTTAGTTAGGTTGTGATAATTGCAAGAAAATGAGATTTAAAAAAAAATTGAAGTAATTTGTATGAGTTTCCCCTGATTTTGGAGGCTTTCCTCATTGTATCAGAGAAAATATTTGTTCTACCTGACTTAAAACTGTAGATACGGTGTAATGGGAAAGACTGTCTCTTTCTCAGATCACAAACAAGAATTTCTGACTTTCTAGCCAATATTTAAATTACACAGAACTTCCAGTAATTTTTGGAAGAGGTCTTCTACCTTCTGCTTGCATTTCCTCCCTTTTAATAGGAAACTTTGTTCCTGCATCTGAAAGTGAAGAAAAGCACACTTCATTAAGCCTGCAATTGTTTAGAACTCAGAAGTGTAGATTGATTAGCAAACACTCTACAATAGCTCTTATAATGGAGAGCTTTAAATAAATGGGTTTTAAACTATTCTTATAGTTTCTAGTGCTTTTTATACAGTCCAAACATGCTGTGTACACTATTCTTTGACTCTGCTGTGTTCCTGGAGGGGAATGAATTAGAATATTCTGAATGCCTTATGTAATGTATTTAGAGAACTTTTTTGTTTGTATCTTTGTTTGAGTTTCTTGGACGGAATTAATTAATGGCAAAGTATAAAGGCCAACTTTGAAATCCTAGCTGACTTATACACTAGAGCTCAATTTGTATTCTACATCAAGGAGATGTTTGGATTTGAAAGAAGGACACCATTATCAAAAAGATTTCTGTAGATGGCTCTGTTCATCAGAGTGCCATCTCTTTGCCACAGAAGCAGAGTTTTAATGTTTGAGTAATTCAAAAGGAAATTAATTTCTTGATCACAGTACATATTTAATTTATTATTAAAAATTAAATGTAGAGCAAGAAATAGTAACTGAATTGGGATAGGAAAAAATTATAAAGATAGCATTTGTTTAAAACATTAATTTCAGGTGAAAGGTAGAGAGAATAAAGTCTGTAGCCTGAAGACTTTTGTAGTCCTGTGGAAATCGGGTAACAGCTTCTAGGAAAGAGATTATTTTTCTTTTCATATTCATATTTACATTTGTAGCTATAGTTCTTTGCCCAGTAAATTTTAATGTCCAGTAAATTACTGCAGTAATACATAAGAATTAGTTTCCTAGTGGGTATAAGTTTGTCATTAACTTCATTGAAGTTAATGCAATAAAGATAATTTATATGCATTTCCAAAAAGTTTAATGGGCTGGTCTCTGCAGCGTTAGGGAAGTCAGCAGCAAAATCCTGCTTTTGGCTTTGTGGAAAAGGCGTTATTCATGAAATGCCATGTTGTGATTCAGACAAGTAAAGCAGCAGCTGAGGGTGTTACTGTGTGCGCCTCACCCCTCTGCCTGCTCCACTGTGGGACAGGCAAAGGGGAGCAGATGGAGGTCCTGCTTGCACACCTACACTTTCCTAGATACATGTGCTACAGACAGGAAAGGGCTTCCCTAGTGGGCAAAGCAGCTCTGCCTGAGTGCTAACACGGAGAGGAAAAAAAACCCACATCATCTGGGGCTGTAAGATGTACACCAGCTTCTGTTAAAGCTGCTGGAATTTCTCCAGAGTTCCCTGTAGGAGCAGCATGAGCTGCCATGTACGTGGTGGGGCCCAGGGGGAGGTGGACACCCCGTGCTTGTGGCAGACTGGACCAGTGCCTGCCCAGTTAGGGCTGTAGGAGGCAGAAAGATCAGCAAGGTAGGCCAGAGGATTGCAAGTTCGTGCATTAAATTCAGGAAGCTGGAAGTTTTTCCAGTCTAGAGATCTCAAAGCTTGGAGAGGACCAACCTTGCTGATTTTTTTCTGATCTATTTCTTGTGTTCTCAGGCCTGGAAATTTGTGTGGTCACACAAATCCATGCAAAGTCAGCAAAATGGTCCAGTAGCTCATATAAGTAGTTCATATATAGTGTTGAGCCAGTAGGGTACTAAGACGTCTAGGTAGATGAAAGATTTTGTCTTTATGTCTTCCAGGATTATTCTCTGTCAAAGTGAAGTCGGACAGGAAGGAGTAGAGTATTGATAACAAAGTTTATGCTTTTAAATATTTATAGTGTAGGGAAAGGATTGGTTGAGACAGTATTTTCTGGTTTCAAAATAATTTTTCTCCTTACACTAGCAACTCTCTTTTTTTCTTCTCAAACATTATAAATTTTCTACCTCAGTTATTTATCTCTGTGGCACCTTGGCATGGTCATGAGAAATGTTAAACACTGGCCAGTCTGAGTCTTTCAAAATAGTGGAGCATTAAGGAAAATCTTGTAGCATCAAGCTCTTAATGACAATATTTATCACAGTGACATCATACTGTCCTATTTCTCTGATACCAGCAAATTTCCACATTCCTACAAAAGACAGGGTATTAGGATAAGGACAGTAGCTGGTGTGCAGAGAGGCCAGCTTCCCTGGCCTATTTGACACTGGGCAATCATGGATTTCCTCCAGAGCTGTTGAGAGCACTGTGGACAAGCCTGTGTTTATACTCCTGCAGTACAATGTGAGCAGTGGCACAGAAATGCTGCTGGGCTCCTGCCAAAGGGCCACACAAAGGCAGCCAGATCATCTCCCTGCAATGCAAATGCGATGACAGTGGCAGCAGGGGAAGCCTGGCTGTGCTCCTCTCCTCTACTGAGCCTCCCCAGCTCTGGTACTGGGAGGTTACGAGGAATGCTAGCTGCAAAGGGATTTTGGTAGGCACAGTGCCTTCAGGGCTCAAAGCTCGTGCCCATCTGACTTTGGGACGGGAACAGTAATATCCCAGGACCCTTCCCTTCAGGTGTCTTTGGAGTCTGGCAAGTGGCCAGAGTGGGCAGGACCATTCCCTCATGAGGCCCCAACACAACTTTCAACAAAACCTCTCTTCTCTGTGTCCGAATGAGGGGACTGGCAGGAGCTGGGGGAGGAGCACCAGCAGGGCAGTGCGGAGCCCTCAGTGACGGGAAGGGCCCACGGAGAAGTTGCTATCTCCAGCGTGAGTGAAGGCAGCTCCCCAAGCCAGGATCCCAGCCAGTCGCCCTGTGCACGAGGTACAGCACTCCTGGGGCAGAGGGAGACTGCACAGAGGGAGGAGAGGGAACTAGAAGAGAGATGAGCAGCTAAGACAGGGCTAAAGAGAGCAGAGAAACTGGGATGGAGGGGCTTGGAAGAACCTGACCCACTGCCTGAAGGGAAAATAAGATTCAATGGGATGCTCAGGTATGCGGAAGCTAGGCGGTGGTGATGCTATGGGGAGCAGAAGGAGAATTTACGGTAAAATTAAGGGCTTGATGCAATCCTGAGTATGCAGTGACTGAGGGAGTTGAGGGGGAATACCCACATGATGAAGACAACTGCAACATGCATTTTTCTTCAGATATATACTTCACTTACATTTTTTTGTCTGATTCCCACATCTCCAGAATTTATCAACATACAATTGATTTTTCTACATTGCTGATCTTCTCCTAAGCCATGAGGTCAGAAAACTCTCTAAAATCAATTTTCAAAATCAGAAATATCTCTTCCTGAAATCAGCAAATAAAGGATTCACTGCATCCCATTCCATCAGGTTTTCCATCTGTTTAAAAGAATATGGCTATTTCCATGAAATGAATACTTTTCAAAATTTATTTTTGGAAGAGGGGAGTACATGTATGTGATTTGGAAATAAGATGTTAGAGATGGTGCCCTCTTCTGAAGGGATGGTTAGACCTGCTCTTTGGTATTTGTACAAAGCTCAAATATGGTTTGTTTTCTTGGACTTGAATGTCTTTTTATCACGGATGCTCAAGGATAAAGGTTTACTTGTTTGTTTTTTTTTGTTTGTTGCTTGTTTTCTGAGTGGAATTTTATATATTTATATATGTGCAAAATGCTCTATTCTACAGGGTGGGATGCAAGACTATTTATTTTGGCACATATTTTAAGAAATAGGTGCTTTTACTCTGGAGCTGAAGTGGTTTTGCTTCAAGTTCCCTTAACATTCAAAACCCCACCAGAGCAGTGGTTGACTATAAAACAAATAGCACTTGGCTTTATAAATTTCATAAATATAACCTTCCATTTTCATGTATCTCATATGGGTCAGCATGCTTGGATTTACTGATCTTTTTTTTCCTTCATTTTAATTCTTATTGGAAAGTTAGTTATGTAGGGTATTAAGTCCCAGCTGTCTTTATTTTGATACAAGATTATTTACTGCTTGATTAAGAAACTTTTCGAAAAGACCACTGCCTATGTCATGGCAGAGTACTCTCTATGCAAAATGCAGTTATACAGTATTTCCCTAGTGGTATTTCTCCCAAGACTTGTTTGGTGTTTGGAAGGCAGGCTGAGGACAGCTGGCCAGCACAGCCGTGGCTGCAGCCTTTTCTTGTCATTATCAAACACACAAACCATGCAGCAGCATCCACAGGACAGATCTCCACCCAGGGACTGGCTACAAGCCAGGCCTAACTCACCAGGCAGGATCTGCTCAAAAAGAGCTTTCCAAGCTGGAAGCAGCAGCCATGGGGATGGATCTCAGCCCCCTCTGAACAAAGTGCAAGTGCACAAATTCCTGCTCTCCTTGGGACACTGGGAACACCACAGGAGAGAGCAAGTATGAGATTCATCCCTCAGTTTCAGTGCTCTCCCACAAGTGTAGTGATGGCAGCATGAGGCTGCTCTTCCACCTCTTTGGTAAATACAAATGAGGCAGCAACACGATACAGTCTTGCTCTCCAACTGGAAGAGAAGTGGTGACTTTGCAGAGTGCTCAGGTTCCCCACCCCTCTGTCCTTCTTGGGGAAGATCCAGACCCATCCCCGTGAGCTCTTCACTCCTCTGTGATGGGCTGACCCCATGCTGGCAGGAAAAAATGATACCCACCTCTGCCTTAGTCTTTCTTGGCCACCTGCTGCTAAAATCAGCTAAAATCAGCCTGCTGATGTCTCACTTTCCAGAGCAACATTTCAGGATCTTCATTTCCATTCAGAAGGTGCTATTTTATGCTTGGGTTTTGCTGTGAGGCAGTGTTGCTGTTTGATATTTCTCTACAGCTATAAATTTCAAGTTTTTAGTTTTGAGATATAGGGTGGAGACCCCTTTTTGTGGGCTTATGCCAATAACTGTGAATGTATATAGCTGCATTAATGAGGCTTGTTGAAAGTGTTTTATTAGGAAATGTGAAAGTCATTAGCTTTTCAGTAAGAAAGTGTAAATGACCCTTCTTATATTTGCATGTGAAACTATAAAACTTAATTTCTTATGCATACAAGACCATTTTGGTCCATCATAGTACCCAAAGCACGTTAGTAAGGCATTTTGTCATTTTAGTTTGAAATAGCACTGTCCTTTAATACTGTCTTTTTTCCTACACCACCTTACATTCCCAAATCCTTTCATAAAAGACAATCTATGCTTATGTCAATGTAAAAATAAATGCATGGGTGATGTTCTGTGGGTAGAATCCTCATTTTGTTGGCTGGCTGGAGAGTGAATGGGCATCATTAAAACTGAGTGGAAAATTTCCTCTACCTCTGTAACCAGTTGATTTTACAAGTGGTTTGCTTGGACAGTTTGATATATAGTATATATTTTGAATTTGCTACAGTTCTGTTTGTTTTACTTGCATCTATAAATCAAGATTTTTGAGGCCTTACAGGCAAAAATTCTTGAAAATCTCAGTGGGTTTCACTCTTTAGAATGATGATGTTTCAGTTATTGATATCAAGATACATTTTTATTATATAGAACTTTCTTCTAAGGGAATGGGGCAGTGGGATTTATTCAGAATTAGTAGGTATGTAGGGATGACAGAAGAATAGCAGTAGTGGATGGAGGCAGGGGGAAGAAAGCTTTTGAAGGGTGGACACACTCATCACAGAGAGAAATGTCATGGCAAAATGAAAAGAGAACATGATTAGAGGACAGAACCCTAACACCAGATTTTTTCCCTGTTAAAAGAATTTAGTGAATCATTGTGTAAGTGTTGTAGAAAATTCACAGGAGGAAACCTCATGGCAAGAAATAGCTGAAGAAAAATACCCCAAAAAGGTCTAGTGCCATTTTTACCTACCATATAATTTTTGCTGTTTAACTCCAACAGTTACAAGTTCATGTGTAACAAAAACAATTTCCTTGGTCCTAAAATAATAATTTTAATGTCCTTCCTATTTCTAACAGCAACAAAAAAATCTGGTAATAACTAAAATGCTTTTGTGGATGCACAAATACATAATACAGAATCCAAGTCACATAGTAACAAAAATAGTCACATGCACTGGACAACAGGCCTGTGTATTTTTCCTTAAGGCTTGAATCAGCTGAGAAAAAGTGCCATGTTGAGCATTACACTGTTTTTCTCCAGATAATTCAATGTTTGAATCATTACATTATTATTTCAATTATATTGCTTCCCTATATACTACATTTCAAGAAAGCAATTTTATGTGTACAGTATTTAAGCACACACGAAGGCTTGCTGAGATTTGTTGGGATTACACTTAAAATCCTGCCACAGATACAGAGAATACTCAGCTTCTTCCTCCAAAAGGCTAGTCACATCTTCACATATGGGGAGATATTTATTGAGTGCAACGTTAACAGCTACCATATTGCTATACTCCCACGTTGACACAAATGTTGGCAAAATCTACTGTGACAGCTGCCCACTTTACACACTCTAGTGGCACCTTTTCTCCTCCTCGAATCCATAAATTGCCATTATCATCCAATTAATGCTCCAACAGTGATATTTTTTTCTGCCTCACATATTTCTCAGAATATAAAAGAAGATGGATACACAGGAGTCTGTAAAACCAGAACAAACCCAGCAGCTAAGACTTGTTTGTTTCCAGAAAATACCATGGAGTCCTCTGTGGGAATATTATTATAGAGAACCAAGGATTAGTGTAGAGATTGAGGAGATTAAACCTTAATTAAAATGAGCACTTGTACACAGCACATGCAGCAGACAACTACTGTTTAGTTGTAGTGGAGCAGGTCTTCCTGCAGCTGCCCAGGTCACCCATCCCATCCTGCCCAAGGGGATGGGTTCCTACAGTGCCTGCTGGAGGACACGTTTAGGGCACTACAGAGACATGC
The DNA here is from genome assembly GCF_031753505.1 of Anomalospiza imberbis. Taxonomy (NCBI): domain Eukaryota; kingdom Metazoa; phylum Chordata; class Aves; order Passeriformes; family Viduidae; genus Anomalospiza; species Anomalospiza imberbis. Next base: position 7,081,274 of record NC_089688.1, on the reverse strand, counting down.
AGCTGCAGAAAGGCTCCTCCAGGCATGCGGCTTCTTTGCAACAAGATAAGGTGACGTCCATAATCAACCTTTGTACCTAAACTGCACACAAGGCTTTTGTCCTTCTGTTCATGGACTGTGCTGCTCCAGCCCATGATGGTCTGTTCACTAACAAGACAAAGCATGGGAGCTGCATTTCCCTCCTGAGTGCACAGAATTGGAGGTGATGATCATTTCTAATAAGTTTTCATCTTCAGAAGTATTTATTTCATTTCTAAGATAGTCTCTGCCTGCTTGCCTACAAAATATGCTGCAAGGGTATATTCAAAACTTAAATTTGTGTCCCTTTTTACTCCTAAGGATGTTGACACAATTTTCTAATGGAGTTATATTTCTCACATTTAAAAACCAAATAAATCAACCTAATTTGGAGCATACCATTTCTGTGATTGCATAGTAATTTTTCCCTGTTCCTAAAGGATTTTGTGTTCCTCAGACTTGTGATGAATAGGAAGCATGTAAAGATCATACTGTGGTTTACTAATCATCAAAATGTGAGGAAAAAAGCTTCAGCTTTTTATGTGCATCCTTTCAGAACTTAATGGTCATTTCAAATATTTTGAAGTAGAAACACAGAATACAAAAATACATCTAAATCATGTACCAGCATCTTTCCAAAATGCCACCAGTACCGTTCTTACGTGGAGTTTGGGTATAGTGTCAAGAGGGGCTCTTCGGGAGTGTCACTCTTTGAATGCTTTCAGAACTCCTGATGTTGTAATCTACTGTTACCCAGTATTTTATTACTCTCAACAGGACATTTACTGGAGACATGAAACCTGAGTAGGGCACAATTAATCCTTTCAGTAGTTCCCACTGGATACTCATGGCTGTGTGGAACCATTTGCTCTTAAGTGGAGCCCTGGAGGATCTCTGTGTTGTGATGGTGTTTGCCAACATTCCCTTCTGACCTAATCTGTGTTTTGGTGTCATGTTATTTTAACATATTTGTTAGCTTAGAAGCAATGTCTAGAGATAGACATCAACATGTACATCTCTTAAAGCAGAAGGGCTTCTGCTGCCCAGACTCTCTCATAACTTCATGCCTTGAATTTACTCTGGGTTTGCTGCACTAAAAGCATTCCTCCAGATAATTGCCAAATTATTTGTTTATAATTTCAGGGCATATTATTTTTTAATTACTTGAAATGGTGTCATAACAGGTATAAAGTAGTAATTATTATTATTATTATTATTATCATCATTATTATATTGTTGAAATACTGTGCCATCAAAATCCAGATCTATTTTTAGAATGTTATCCTGTGAAAATCCTTTTTTGCTTATCCACTGAGTGTATTTGAGCTGAATCTCTCTGTTTCATCTCTTATGTTGGAGTCAGTGCACTTTGTGCTGTCACTCTGGGAAGAAAGAACATAATCTCTATCTTAGATGACTTCATAAGAGATTCATCCTTATGATTTTCCTTACCCTCTATTGCTTGGAAAATATTTAGGTGTTATATATAAATAAAGAATAATTATATTATGTATGCTATATTATTAGATGAATGAATTAAAAAGGCAACTTGGCAAAACAGGGTTGAGAGGAGAAGTAGAACTATGACCTCAGTGCAAAAGGAAAAGCAAAATCTTAGCAGAACCAGACACAAAATCTTCCTTCAGAATTCTAGAAAGAAGTATTAGTGATTTTAAAATAATAGTGTATGCTGTGGCATGTACATAGGAGCGCTAAGAAAGCTCAGCTATCTGGTGACCACCAAATGACACTGGTCTGCAGCCACTGCCTCCAACACAAACAGCTCAGCTCCATCTGAGGAGTCCTCCTGGAGGCAATCAATCACATACAGAACACAGCAGTTATAAATAAGGTCTGCAGTTCATATACATTCAGTGGATGTTGCAACTAAGCTCTATTTGTGTCCAAAACAAATATTTGGATGACTGAATATCTCCCTCCTAGGAGTGGAGAAAAAAAGAGCGCACATTGTCAGCACAGGTCAAGAAATAAGTGAAACTCAGAGTTGTGTGCCTGGATGCATTTTGTCTTCTGAATCAAAGCATTGCCACCCTGCACAACCTTTTGAGAGCCATTGGCGCCTTAGGCGTAAGTACCTAATGTCACAATGAATGAAGAGAGCCAGACAGCCAACTTACTGCTTAGGATGGAAAACAACACAGCAACTGGAAGGAGGAGGAGCACTGGAAGAACCTTATGAAAATTGCAGAGATAGTTTATAGAAAATTAATAGGAAAGATAGATTAGAGCAAAAAGCTTCTTGAAATTCCCCTGGCTCTGTGTTTCTGTGTGATGGGAGCAAAATAGTTTTAAAACATTGTGGGTTTTGGCTTTAGTTTTGTTTTTGCTATCATTGTCTGCCTCACAAAGAGCACTTCTTTTAGAAATTCCAGATAAGCATGTTACACTATGATTTAGTTACCAGCTCTCCAGAACTATCTTGGGGAGTCTGTCTCAAGAATGATGAACTTGGATGCCAACGTAGTGCCTGTGAGAGACACGAACAGATTCACTTGGTGGGCACAGCCCAGCAAAGCAGGAGACTCGCAGCACTGGTGTGTGCAGCAGCAGCACAGAGCAGCAGGGACAGAGCTCAGTGGGGCTCGTGCCATCAGCCATGGTGGGCACAGGGCTGCTCTCATTTACTGCTCTCATTCAGTAACAAACACAGGAAACTCTCATTTGCTAAACTGACTGGATGTAGAGATTATCAATGGGTCATTACTCTGTTTCTACCATGAAACAAGAACATGCAATAGATTTTCCCCTCATCTGGGTTTTTTTCCTCCTTATTCTCTCTTTTTGGATGTTCTCTCTACCAGAGCCATTTTGCAGGGTATAAGAGAAGATGGCTGCATCTATGGTGTTTGGATTTGTTATGTCTGTGTTTTTTCATTGTAAAGCCAATGTTAGGAGTTTTAACCATTTTTTCCTAGAGTTCAGTCTTGATCTTACTGTCAAGAAAATGTACATCAACCAAGATTTTGCATTTTAAGGAAAAAATGCAAACAGGAAAGAAAAATGAAAAGTTCTGGATAAAATATGCTTGTTTAGGCTGTGTTTTCCATTTGAGAGGCTGATCAGGTCCAGCAGGAAAAACATTTTAATATTAAATGATTTCAGAATTACAGCTTTTAGAATAGGACAAAAACCTCTCTGGATAAGGCCTTTTGTTAGTACATCAATAGGGAAAAGGTGAAATTTCATTAGTTGCCTCTGTCTTTTAGGAATCCAGTCTTTACCAATACATTATTCCAAATCCTTCACTGAATAATCTGCATGATTGCACTGTCTATGAGTCTCATCACCGGCATATTTGTTCATTAGAACGTATATGAAGGACAGAGCTAAACTGAATTCATTAAAAAGTTTGAGCAAATGCTGGTGAAGGGTTTTTCCAGTATTTTCTCAGCTCTCTTAAGAACTTGTACAACTCCCATCTAAAAGCAATGAAAAACTTCCATCTCCAGTTCTGTAAATCTGTGAGCCCTCTATACCTCATGCTCAGAAGACAGGGCAGACCCTCGCCTGATTGTGACCTTTTTTCCGTAGACATGAAATTTCTCACATTAGTGCAAACAGCCTCCACCCATGAACATTGTTCATTTCTTTGGTATTTTCAGGTCTTGCATGGGTTGGCTCTTTGCCATTGTATCTGAGCACAGTGTTCTCAGAGCTTGCAGTATGACACATGATACAGCAAAGAAAGATAAAGAAAGGAACAGAGCAGACAGTAATCGATAGGAATGAAAAGGACAAAAGAGCCTCTCAGTATTTTCCACCCATCCTGCTACTTTTACTTTTTTTCCACTCTCTTTATCTTGTTTTGCTTTTTACATTCCTCACTCTCTGCCATCAAGATTTTAATAATTTTAAGCCAATCCCTCTGTTGTTACTACAAGCATAAGTTACGAGGAATGAGCAAAAGGAGCTACAAGCAACACACAGCAGGAGCTGCTGATATTGCACTTGAGGAGACCAAATGGAATATCATGGCTTGAAACCATAAATCAGCATGCAAAAAGTCTCAAAATGTGTGTTTCACCATGAGGTAGCTGGTTAGGAAGAGCAATGTGTTTTTCTCCAACCTAAACCTATCCTAGGAACAACCCAATCACAATCTCTAAACTCCAGTTTAGAGAAATTTTTGAATTTCCATTTTTGGAATTTTTTTTGTTCAGTTTTGTTAATTTTTACTTAGATTAAAATTGACTTGATTAATTACCTACCATATTGTTCACTGAACATCTGATTAACTAAGTACTAGGTAGTGGATTAGCACACAAGATTCTATGGTGAAGTGCAGCTCTTATTTAAGTTTATTGTCGATATAAGAGGGTGAACTTCATTTCTGTTGGCTTTTTAGTAACTTGGAATAGTCAGAAAATATTTTCAAGATGTTGAGCTCCAGGTCCACTGCTGTTTTGATGTTCAAATTCTGCACTTCACATGTTTTCTTTCTCAGTCCTTACGTAAGAAGATTACACAAGAGAAGACTGTAATCTCCAAAATCATTTACCATGTTAAACAGCAGCTACCACCAGTGGATCTTTATCAGCAGCCTGGAGCAGAAAGGAGACACGTGGCTGTACATATGGAAACTGGTCATTTACAGTACTCATCAATGTGTGCTGCCAGTCGTGGGCAGATGTCATCAACAGTCATTACCCAGCTCTGAAAATAGAACCAAACTTGACCTGGACAGGTCCTCAAACAATTGATAAACTGTCTCTGAATAACGGAAATATGTGGAGTCCACTCTCTCCACCAGTCTCTTGCTGCTCAGTGATCCTCCAGACCCAGTGCTATGGCAGTGTGGGGAGGGGACACTCAGTCAGGATGTACATGGCAAGAAGATGTCTCCTGACTCCTCAGAGTTAGAGTTTCTCTATATGTCCCTGGTCAGGGACAGGAGAGGAGCATCACTACCATGTCCTGGCTGGTGTCTGGAAATGGCAAGTTTTCTTTGCACATTGTGTTTTTTCTTTTTTTTTTTTTTTTTCTTTTCCCTGAGAATCACTGGTAAGCTTAGTGAGTAGGAGAAAGCACATTGGGAAAAAAAAAAAGGCAAAGTGGTTTTAAGAGTGGGGATAGTCTTGTGCAGAGCCGGGAGCTGGACTTGATGATCCTTGTGAGTCCCTGCCAGCTCAGCATTTTCTGTGACTCTGTGAGAGCACCTCTGCCCTGTGTTTACTTCTTTGTCTGTCCTGGGCACTGTGCTGTGCCCCAGGAAGGAACAGCATCAAGATGCAGAGGGGTTCCTCTGCTTCCACCTTGCTGGCCTTCCCAGACTATGTGAACTCTGCATGGGGAGCTGGTGCCATGGCCCTGACAGCACTCCCTCAATTGCTGTGTTGTGTGCAAGGGGACAACCTGCCATGGTCTCACATTCTCACACTTTCCTAAAATCTGGCTGCCTCTGCTTAGCTCCCACGACAGGATAAAGAGCAAGGGGGGGAGTTCCTTCCCCCTTCCTTCCCTGCCCTCACCCAAGGCTTGAGAGGAACACTGGCTTCTCGTTTCCTTTGAGAAGTGCTGGCGAGCACAGGCTGTTACAGTGCGCGCACACAGTCCTTGGCAGCAGAAGTGGTCAGCTGCTCCCGTGCTCCTGTTTGCTTGCTGGCATGTGGCAGAGGGCACAAGAGAGAGGAAAGCAGTGCTACACTTCTGAAATGAGCTATAGTAAGTGCTGTGTGCCTGCAGCTTCAGCCAGCCTGCCAGGGCTTGTCTGCTTGTTAGTTAGCAGGTAGAACATTGCAAGTGACTTGCACTTAGTTGCTCCCCTGTGCCAGCCCCTCTGATCTCCAGCAGGGCTGGAAGACATGATTTAAGGTGCTAAGAAATGTATTGCTTAGCCTTTGTGCAAGTGCACAGCCAGTGTTTGTGTGGTAATGTTATCTCTGAAACACAAAAGTGCTTTGTAAAGGCTACTAACACTGCTACATGTAATAACAACAAAAAATAATTTTTAAAATGTCTGCCAGCATGAAAATCTGATTGTCAGAAATAGCCACCAGCCCTCCCCCAAAAAAGTGGGAGGAACATCTCTTTGCTTCTCCTTTACAGTCTCTAGAAGAGACTGTAAAGTGTGTGCCAAGGGGCTTTTATGTTTGTCTATGTCCCAAAACAAAGAGGACACCAGCAATAATATTTTGGTGACATATTGTCACCAGCAATAATATTTTGGTCACAGAAGTGACTGAATCAAACTTTGTTATGAGCTATACAGCAGAACATGTTATGCTGTATCTGTGCAGGGAGTGATGTCTTTATTTAGCAGAAGTTGCAGCAACAAATTTTTCTGACTATGGGTTTTGTTTTTATGCTTTTCCAAGCATTTTTCTTTTTGATTGTTCTTGAAGTTGTGGCATGAGATCTGGAAAGCTTAAGAGCTTAAGTGACTTAGAGTACCATCATTTCAAGATGAATAAGCATTCATGAAGACAGCCTATGGGAAGTGAATTGATGCAGTATTTGAATGCCCCGACTTTATAATTTGTACAAAACTCTCTCTGCAGGAGTGTGCCCAGTACTAGAAACTTTGCCTTAGGGTTCAGCTGGATCAAGCAGTAATAAGACTCCATCAGTAGTTGAGGGGGACGAAGAGAGGAAAACAACTTTAAAGCAGTGAAAGAGGATACCCATGATCATTGTTGTAGCAAAGCTTTTGCTCCCACAGTCTGTGGAAGCACCGCATAATAGGCTGGAGAACTGACCCTGCTCTCACTGCTTGCCTTGCAGCTGCATGTGGTATTGCAACCTCGGTTTGGGAACAGCTGGCTCAAGCAAAGGCAGCTAGCTGCTCTGCTCAGCTGTGTTTTGAGATGAGCTAGTTTCTGTTGAGGTCAGTGGGAGTTTGACAGTATAAGGAATTCAGACCACCATCCCTCGAGAGGGTGGAGAAATCCAAAATGAGAAAATAGGGATAAGATTTACATGTTCTCTCTAAAGCTGGTTGCATGATCTATTTCAGCCTGAAAAGTGCTTTTGCCAGCAAGATACAGGAAGGAGATTTTACTCCGGGATGAATTCATCGTTTGCATAATATTTCCATTTAGACAGCGCTGTCAGGCAGTCATTTTAATGAGTGCTCAAGCCCCCAGAGGGACTGTAGTCTAACCCCACTGCTTGTTCCTGTTTCTTTATTGACACTCCTGTTAACTCCTGGCATTTGCCTTCTGCAGCCAAACAGCCGCATTTGGGAATGAGCATCTTTGTCCAGACTGACTGCGAGTTCGTAATGCTCCCTGACAGCAACTGTTCCCAAAAGGGCTGCATGGCACCATTTCAACTGCAGAAGCACTGCACAAAAACAGAACCAAGACCCAGAGAGCTTGGGTCTCCCCACCTTAGCCATCATGATCACTGCACACTTTTTAATAATTTTCTACAAGTATTAATTGTAAAGGCAATTTTGAACTCTCTGGTGAGAGGAGTGGGGGGACCAACCTCTGCTTTGACAGCTGGGCTTCCCAATTTTTTTCTTATTTGTCACTGAGCATCCCTCATGCCTCCCTAAGCATGGGAGGAGGCCCTGAAGACATGGTGGAGTACATTTCTGTCTTTTGTCTCTGAATTATTTGCTGCCACATTTTTGTCAGACATCACTGCTCCTGTGCCAGGAGTGGAAAGGTTTGTTTGCAATTCAGGTAGAGGCCAGTCATGCACATTTTCAGTGTTGTGATAGCTGTGTAATTAACACCTGAGGGCATAAGAATTAGTGGTCAGTTTATAGATAGCCTATGGATCTGATAGCTGCTAATCTCATTAATCCTTGAATTTTGCTTGACTTATACCTCATTTTTTCCCCTAGTTTATAGTGTATATTACTCAACTTCAAGAAAGAACGATAAAAAAGTAGTAATGGAGCTTTTTTTTCTCAGGCCTCAAGTTGTCTGCAGAGAATGGAGGATTTGGCATTCATTTCCATTGCACTATTAGACAAATTAAAATAGTCATTGGTTAGTGATAAAATATTTCCATTTTCAATCTCTCCTTAGTCTGACTCTGTGTCATATCTGACTTTTTTGAATAGCTTTACTTGATAAATTTATGAATGCAAACACATGTTTCTAGGGATTTTAATATATGTGAACATTTGTCTCTCCTCCATAAACACACACAGGGTTCAGTACTGACTTAATGCCAGGTCTAATTCATTCCTGACAGGAGTTGTTTGGTGGTACACAGAAATTAAGGGGGAAGGTTGTCCTTAGTTCTTGTGAACTGTAGCTATATCGCTGTAGGGGTGTGTATAATTAAGCTGGTACACCCTCTAAATTAATTTGATGGAGCTACACTATTAAAATATGTTTAAAAATGTAATGACTATTTTAAAAATGGAAGAAATTAAATTGCAGTAGTCTAGCTATTGCCCACACAAAATAGTAGGGCTAATCTAGATTGGTATTTAAAGTACAAAACTGTATAGCTCCACCTCATACCCTTAATTCTGTTGCTGTGCTCGATACGGTATTGGAAAACTTTACTGTCACTTATGTGTACAAACTATTACTTCCACAGCATGACAGGCAATATGTTATAAGATTGATAAAATCCACACAGACAACTTTCTTGTCAATTGGCAGCTACTGTAAGTAGCTTGCTAAGGACAAAAGATCAGAAAATGTATGTGGTGAGTTGACCCAGGCTGGGTACCAGGTGCCCACCAAAGCTGCTCTGTCACTGCCCTTCTCAGCTGGGTAAGGGAGAGAAAAGGTAATGAAAGGCTTGTTTGTCAAAATCAGGGCAGGGAGAGATCATTCAGCAGTTACTGTCATGGGCAAAATGCACTCAGCTAGGGGAAGTTAGCTTAATATATTACCAATCAAATCAGAGTAGGATAACAGGAAATAAAAACTAAATCTTAAAACACCTTCCTCCCACCTCCCCTTTCTTCCCCGTCTTCACTCCTGATTTTCTCTATCTCCTCCCAAGCAGTGGCACGGGGGGATGGGGAATTTGGGGTTTGGTTGGTTTGTGCCACATTTCCTCTGCTGCCCCTTCCTTCTCAAGGGAGGACTGCTCACATTCTTCCCTTGCTCCAGCATGGTGTCTGTCCCATGGAAGGCAGTTCCTGTAGAACTTATTCAACATGAGTCCTTCCCACAGGCTGCTGTGGAATCTCAGCTCCAGAGCTTGGAACATGTCCTCCCCCTCCTTTTCCACTGACGCTGGTGTCTGCTGGGTTGTTTCTCTCACATATTCCTCTCTTCTGATCGTTCTTGCACAGTGTCTTTTCCCTCTTCTTACATCTGTTTTCCCAGAGGTGCTGCCACCACTGTGGGTGGGCTTGGCCTTGGCCAGCAGTGGGTCCACCTTGGAGCTGGCTGGCATGGGCTCCATCGGACCTGGGGGAAACTTCAGCAGCTTCTCCCTGTAGCAACAAAATCTTTGCCACACAAACCAAGTAAAATTTAATTTCATTAATTAAAATCAACTGCTTCAACACAGAAAGCAATTTATTTTGCTACTTTCTACCTCATTTTCCCTCCTCCTTCCAGAAATAATGAGGTGGATGTCATGTGATCAATCCCAAAAATATACTGTCGATGGCTAAATTGAATTTATGTGGCGATACATTAATCAGAAACTGGCTTTCAGACAGGTGGGAGTAGGTGAGGTTAGATTGAAAATGGATAAAATAAGAACAGAGATAATCAAGAATAAAAATACTGGTATTATAAAGAAAAATTAGATAAATAACCCTAGTAAATTTGGTTTTAACAACTAATGGAAGATATCAGGTTAGCAGTTAACATGGAAGAAATAGAGGAAATTAGAGAAAAAGAATTTAGAAATTATGAGCATTTGATGTGAGTTCAGCAGGCCTCAGATAAACAGTGATCAGACAAGTCTGAACATAGACCCACATTCCATCACACAGGAGCCACTGTCAGACCTCTGTCATCAGGCAACAGCTGTGCCTGGATAAATGAACACTTGTTCTGCTTTGCAGGCAGCCCTGTCCCTGTCAGCACGTGGAGATTAAGCCCCTTGAACCTTGGAGAAAGAGCTGAGGAGCTTGTCTTAGCCCTGGAGAGAGAGTTTTGCTGAATTTTTTTGCTGTTCTCATGTCTCACTCCAGAATATAGTGCAGGTTATCAAAGATGGCTCTCGCAAACACACACAGGAACAATTTAGAGGGCATTCACAAAGACTAAATTTAGCCTCAGAAGGTTTTTCTCCCCCTGCTTCCTGTAGAATCAAGAGGAAGTATTTCCTCTGGAGCAACTCCGAGCACCTACAATGAACTCCCTTTGAGACACAGATGAGGATTTTTCTACTCTCCACTGACTGCAGAAAGATCCTGAGGCAAATAAACTCCTTAGGCTAAAGATGGCCTTTGCAGTTATCTTCGTGTGCAGCCTGGTTTAAGAAGGAGGAGCAGTGAATCAGTCACTAACAGATTTTGAGTCAGTTCTAGGATTTTCAAGCCTCACAGAATGCTACAACTCCTCCACTGACTTTAAACACTCCAGGGCACTGTGTATGTACAGCACCTGGAAATCTGTAAGGATTGCTACACTACCAATAAATAACATACTGCAGGGCTGACATATATTCAGAACACAAGTAGCGGCAGTAGGACATAATTCAGAGCAGAACATGGTTTAATTAAAATGCTTTAGGGTGTTGTTAAAGAAACAGTGCTACAGAAAAATGCTCATTTTGTTGTTTATTTCTTTACTGTACTTTCTTTATCTAATCTGCCTGTATATGGGTGCTAAGCAGACATGCATTCCTACCAGAGCAAACCCATGGAAAACACAGCTCTTCATTGCTGCTTTTCATGTGAAATTATTTCCTGTGAAGTTTTGTGACATATGTGGATCACATATTGCATTGGGTCTGTGTAGCAAGGCTCTGGTAGCAGGGAGGGGACAGGAGTGGCTTAAGGGAGCAGCTGCTGGAAGCTTCCCCCATGTCCAACAGAGGTAAAGTCAGCCAACTCCAAGACAGACTCACTACTGGCCAAGGCCAGGCCATTCAGAAATTGCAGTAATGGGTCTGTGATAACATATTTAAGAAGGGAAAAAAAAAAGTTATTGTGCAAAAAAAAAAAAAAAAATTGCAGCTAGGGAAGGGAGGACTGAGAATATGTGAGAGAAACACTCTGCAGACACCAAGGTCAGTGCAGGAGGAGGGGCAGGAAGTGCTCCAGGTGCCAGAACAGATTTGCCTATAGCTCATGGTGCAGACCATGGCAAGGCAGATTGTCCCCCAGCAGCCCATGAAAATCCCCAGGGAAGCAGAGACCAGCCTGCAGCCCATGGAGACCCACGCCAGAGCAGTGGGATGCCCTAAAGAACACTGTGAATCTGTGGCAAGCCCACGCTGGAACAGGTTCCCGGGAGGGACTTGCAGACCTGTGGAGAGAGGAGCCCACGCTGGAGCAGGTTTGTTGGCCGGGACTGTGACCCTGTGGGGGACCCATGATGGAGCAGACTGTTCCTGAGGGACTGCATGGGAAGGTACCCACTCTGGAGCAGTTCATGGAGAACTGTAGCCCATGGGAAGGACTGGAGAAGTCTGTGTCTCCTGTGACAGGGACCCCATGCTGGAGCAGGGGAAGGACTCTTCTCCCTGAACAGCAGCAGAAGCAATCTGTGGTGAACTGCCCATAACCCCCGTTCCCAATCTCACTACACCACTGGCTGGGGAGGAGGTACAGCCCAAAAATGAGGATGAGGGGGTGGGAGAAGGTGTTTTAAAGATTTGTTTTGCTCCTCATTATCTCACTCTGATTTTGGTTGGTAGTAAATTCAATTAATTTCTATAAGTCAATTCCATTTTGCCCATGACAGTCACTGCTGAATGATCTCTCCCTGTCCTTATATCGAGCCGCAAGCTTTTCTGTATATTTTCTCTCCCCTGCCCAGCTGAGGAGAGCAGTGACAGAGCAGCTTTGGTGGGCACCTGGCATCCAGCCTGGGTCAATGCAAAACATGTATATAAATAATCATAGATCTGAAAAACAGTATAAGAGCTTGGAGTAAGTGACTGAGTCAAATGAAAGAAATTTAAGATTAATCTCACTACTCATTCAGTCTCTGAGCTACGGAGAGAGAATGCCTTGGTGTTCCTACTCTCACTGATGTAACACAATCTTCCTGGTGTTTCCTTAGTGGTTAACTGACTGTGTTCATGGTAGCAGTGGGGGAGAGGCAATGGTGTCTTTCCTGCATTGCCACATCACCTCAGTCACAGCAGATGGTGATGGTACAAAAGCAGTGAAAGCAACCTAGATCCCATCTTCTGTCCTCATGCAAAATGCTTTATAGCAAAAAGCTCTATAGTTATAAGAAAATGAGATCAGTAGATGACACTGAGGAACTAATCACTTAGACTTTCTTCATTATCTTTATTAATATACATTCTTCTTGGCTATCTGAAGAGTTTTGGTTATCCAGTGAAAGGGTGTACTATTATGAGGAAAATCTCATTCACAGGATCAGTTGAGAGTGTTTCAGAAAAGGCTTTGTGGAAAGGGGAAGGGCAGTAGGGGGAACAGGAGAGGATACTGTAATGAAAAGCCAGCAGAAATTTGTCTTGTTCCAATGAAAATGGAATTCTCACTGAAGAGAGAATGGGTCACTGCGGGCTACTTAAACAAGTAAAACTAAAATATGAACTGTGCTAGAAACAGAAAACTGGAGGGTCACCAAAACAGGGTTTTGTATTCCAAGTTTAGTACACAGGAGAGAAACAGGGACAGAATGAGGATACACCAAAACAGCTGCCAAGAGGTTAAAAATAATAAGAAAGGACTGTGTTATAAGTCTTGAAGGCACAATAACACAAAATTACTTGACCAAGAAAATATTAATTGTAATTGATTTGTAATGAGGAGATAAATTTTGAGACCAGTTCTTATTCTCCCTAAGACTAATTGGACTTTTGCCACGAAGTTTATTGGGAAGGAGATTAAACTTTAAATAGTGGCTTGCTTAAGAAATCATTGATGTAATTATGAACTGCTGGGAAAAGTAACTAAGAAATACATAATGAAATATCATCACTTGAACAAATGCATCCGAGGTGTCCCTTCAGATATTTAAAGAACTGATGGAACAGCTAGTTGCTAAAAAACCCCATGGAGAATTGAGGAAGTATCAGGAGACTAATAAAGTGTCAGCATGCCAGAAGTCTTTAAAAACTGAATTAAGAGTAACTATGGAAACTATTGTCCTATGGGCATGGCTCCAAATGGAAACAAATACTATAAATAGTGAAGCTGAAGGGGGCAATGTATTTACATGGAGGTGAATAGTGTAATGAGACCCTGATACAGCCCAGGTGTACTGCAGCCAACCAAGACAGGCCAATTGGAATTTTTATCCTCCACATGTTTTACAATGAAGCCAGAAGATTAGCAGAGGACAGAACAGCATCAAGACTTTATAAAGGCATTTGATGCTGTGCCACATAATATTTTAAGGAAATTACTGAAACGAATCAGCTGGGGCTAAAATTCACTTAAAGGCATCAGAGCTGGCCACTGCACTGTAGACAGAAACTAAATCTGAATAGCAGTCATCATTGTCAAGGATAAGCAGACAGTAGTATCCTTTAAAGGTCAAGACATGGTCCAATATCTGGAGGATAAGGCACTAATTAAATGTGGAAGTGGTTACAAAAGTTGGAAGACTGATTTACAGCACAGAGGAGAGAGGTTCAGATTGTTCTCTAAGGTTACTCTGGATCTCATAAAGGGAGGCTAAACTTAAAATGAAATTAATAAGTGATAATGCTAAGCAATAACAGCACTTTGTGCCCATTAAGGAACAAATAAATTTTATGAACTACAGATACTTTTTTTTTGCATATGAAAGAATTTGTCTTTCTTAGATGCTTATTCAGACTGTATAACCAGAGAACTGAAATTCAGACAGCAGCACCATCAATAGCATTAATAAAGTGATAATTTGCTTGATATCTTTCTTGTTCTGAGAGGAATATTCCCTTTAAATTGTTTATATTGCTTAGATTAGGTTGAGATTTGCACACCCAACCGGTACCATCAGAGGGCTCCATACTCTGAAGTTTTCCTTATGAATGAGGATGCTGTGGCAGCAGTGGGTGGTAAGGAATGAAGGGTAGGATAGCTGGGCATTTCTGTGACTGTTCTGGGTCAGACCAAGGACTTAGCCAGGATTGTACAGTCCATTTAGCAGTGGCTGAAAATGGGTATTTGCAGAAGATGAAGGGCATGACAAGCACATATAACAGTCTTCAGTAACTCCTCCCTGGACTCTATTGGGATTTTTTAGGGCTCAGTGACACTCAGCTCAGTCACTTGTGGTTTTAGTAACTCTAAACAATTCCTTTTGTATGAACTTTTCCATCCTTCCCTTGAATGAACAAAAATTTCTAGCACTGGCACTGTCCTTAGTCTTACAAGCATAACATTCATTGCCGGAAGTACCATGTCCTTTCGTTTGCTCTGAAGCTGTTGCCATTGACTGCAACTGACACCCTCTAACTCCTGTAATGGGAGACTTGGCAGAGTCAGACTCTGGCTATCACATTTGTGCCACTTGTGCTCTAGTGAATTTCTATTTTATATGCCCTTGGTTGTCTTTTTCATGGACTGATTGTCTTTTTATGCAAGTTGTAGACTAGTTCTGCCTACACTGAAGCCCTTTTTCCAGATTCATGAGTAGGTTCCCTGGAACCAGGAGTCACAAGACTGCTTTGGAATTGTATCTTTGATGCTTCAAAGTATGCTTTATGGCCTTGCAAGAGAAGGCTGAATGCATTAACTGAATTCAGTTGCTGCAATGAAGCCCTCTGAACAGGGAAGGAGAGACATTTTGAGATGTATGAGCCACTGCATGCACCTCCCCGGACAGTTTCCAGAAGTTGTGGGGCTTCCCAGCATCTCAAACAATGCTGAAGCAGAAAACAGCAGGCAGAGACATTTCCAGATCTGGAGCCTCACTGCTGGACTTGGTGTCAGGGTGCCTGGCCATGGGTGCTACCTTTGCAGAAAGAGGGAAAGAGACTCACTCTAGAGCTAAGAATAAACACTGCTGCTCTGCCTTGGATTTTCCTAGAGTATAAAAGGGGGACCTCTGCCATCATCCTCATTGTTTGAGCACTTGAGGAGGTTCTTGCTTTGTTATCTGAGAAAAGAGGTTCCTGGTTAGATACTGTACCCAGTGCTCTAAATTGTCATACAACATTGTCTATCTCAGTAGGATGAGGTGTCACACCACACATTAACTCTACAGAGTCATGGCTTTCACCTAGGGTCTTCAGTATTGGGGTGGGTTTATTGTCTTTCTGTCACCAGTCTGTGGATTTTACTTCAGTTCTATGGTGTTTCAATATTTTGAACACAATCTTTTTTCAAGTGTGTGCCTTTGCACGCTTGAAATAGTTGACATGTCCATTAAAGACAGAGAATGACTGCAAAATTGCAAAGAATTTATTTCCCTGAAACTTCAGGGATTAGTTGCTAAGTTTAGTCAGTACACCTTTTAGGACTGACCCTCAATATTGATTTTCATCCTTCTTTTTATCTGTCCTTTAATATTTTGCTTCTCTCCTCAAAAGTGGCATACTAATAGGAGGAAAAAAATCCCCAAATGCTGTCTTTAATTCCTCCCTGTTTTTTCTTTCCTGAAAACCATGTCTCTAGCCTTTTTGCCTTCTGCTTGCACAGTCCACTGAGCAATAACACAAGTCATTTTTTATTCCCAAGTGGGAGGGCAGAGCTGGAACTCAAAGTCTTGCTGACGTCTGAGAAAGGGGATTTATTTTATAACTTGAAGATAAAAACCTGCTACAACTAAATACAAAAGAGTTTTCAAATAGAGAGAATGGAGTTGCCCAGCTCTGTACTGTGCTCTGCTGCTAATATTCAGCAGTTTTCCCAAAACAGAGTGCAACAGAGGTGAGGCTGAACTTTGTAATCCTGTGAGGGGAGGAGGAAAGGAATACACAGGAATCCCTTTTCCCCTTGCTTTTTTATTGTATGAATGAGGTTGTACCTTTTAGGAAAGAGGCCACACACCTCTCCAGCTGGCTGGCAGCCTCTCTGCCTTTCTGCTGTAGAGTGGTAGCCCTGCAGCAAGATCTTGCTGACCTACCTGGGGCACTGTGAATGCCAGGCTGAGGCAGCAGAGCTGAGATTGTTGAACCTTGCCAGGCAAGAGCTGTGTGTCACAGCTCACGTTTCCAGGTGTGTGCATCACGCTAGAAAATGCTGCTTCGCTCTCCTTGTGAGGTTACTGTAATAACAGACACATTGCTGTTGAACTACAGAAGTTGGTAAGATTCTATTTATCTAAAGGTTGGAAGTCTGAGAGGTTGCTGTTGTGGTAAATTCTTTGCAAGCTTTTGCAGTTCTAAGCACATGACCCTCTGCTGTCTCTAACGTTGTGCTGCCATTGGCAGACTTTCCATTACATAATGTTGACCCATATTTGTGATATGTGACATTTTCTGCTAAACACTGTCAGGGATAATCTGTCATAGAATAAACTTTCTGATTATATGCTGAGACTGTCATCCTACAGCGCAAACAACTTGTGCCTCAGACAATGATATTCCTTGTTAAGACAAGCAGAGTATCGTTCTCCCACGTGAAAAAAACACCATGAGAGCATTGTGTGCTCTGGGACTGAAATACCTAGGACTAAATTCATTGCCAAGTGATTGCATGGAATCACATCTGGGAGGAATTTGAGCTTTAAAAAAATGTTGATCCCTTGCCCAGGTGGTGGGAGTGGTGATAGGCCGAAGGAAGCACACAGCCTGAAGTGTGACTCTGCAAAATACTGTCTCAGGCAGGTCTAGCTTTAGAAAAGCAGAGATATGGAAAAGGTTTCTCTGCTCTACACTTACACTGAAGTCTGCTGGTATTTGGATAGTTAATCTGTCTTTTCTTAAAAAAAAAATTGTAATGGTGTGGAGAAAGAAATAGATAGATCTCAGACAGGGGTTATTGCTACAAGGTAGCTGAGAAATGAGAGGCCTTTGAGGAATGGGAACACCCTCAAAGCTGTCCGCTTTCAAAGAGCTATGCAAAATCCATCCGTTCTTAAAAACCTGATTTCAGCTGCATAGAATAAGAAGTAGAGGAGAGAAATGTGTATAAAATAGAGGCAGAGAGAATAAATTGGGAATTCTCTCAGTATTCAAGAACAGTGTCTGTTTCAAATGGACTTTATATAATGTTATAGCAAAGAAGTAACAAGATTGTGTGAGCTGCTGAAGTGTCTGCCACATTGTGGAAGGGAATGGATGTGGAACATAAGGCTGAGATACTAAATACACCAATCTTCAAGGAAAGAAATTTTCCAGCCTTACGTAGGAGACGCCTGTGTGCTAAGAACAGTTACAATATCAAGGAGAAAGGTTTTGATTCCGCTCAGAGAATTAATGCTTGTCAGAGACAAAATTAAAACCTGATGAATGCAGTCTCACCCACTTTAATTTCTTCCCTTTCTGATTCTATATTTGTCCTCATTCTGTCTGTGCATTCATTCATATATTCTTCTCCCTTCCCACCTCCCCATTGACTCACACTCTCCCTTCCTGTTATTACTTCCTTTTCATTTTCTCTTCCTTTAGGTTCCCTTCCCACTCATTCCATTTCTCCTCTGCCTGACCCCTCTGCGCACATTTTCCATCATGATGAAAAACATCAGAGAAATAAAGAGCAGGGAGAAAAAAAAAAAAAGCACAAGAAAGAATGGCAGGAAGGGATGTGTGTGTAAAGAGTACACAGTCTCAGAAGGGTGCTCAGCATTGCTCTTTCTCCCAGGATGTACTACAGATTTTTGAAGATGTCAGAGGAATCCAAGCACATAAAACTTATTCCTTGTTTCTAGGCTGCAGCACTTGGCCGTGGGTTCATGAAAGGCAATGCCAGAGTTCATTTTCTGAGATTAGTGTCCCTGGAAACCATCAAAAAAATGGAAGGATCCAAAAGTCCAGTGTTAATGGAATGACAGACATCTAGCTGTGCATGGGGCTTGCTACTGTGTCAGATCAGTGAGGGAGGACACTGGGTAGTCTTGGGACTGCAGAAAGAGAAATGGGATCTTTAGGGACACTCTGGACTTCCTGTCATGCAATGCTGACCAAGAAACATCACAGCCTCAGTCTTGATGGGAGCTTGCATGCAATGAACTGCTGTTTCTCAAAGCAACCAGTGTTGATGTTTCATGATCAATGGCTAAACAGTGTCAATTTTATTTTGGTGAAACAACAAACCGGTGCCAGGAATGCTTGTTGTAATGTGTGGTAGGAAATGGGCTCAAACCACTTTGTCTACAAACTGGTGGTCCCATCCCAGCATGCTGAGCTTGATCCCAAAGTCTGGATCAAGATCACTGGAGAGAGCAGTGCACTCCTGCAGCCCGAGGTCCAGAGGCTGCTCCTTTGTGCAGCCTGCAGGCCTGTGGTGGGGAGGGAGCTGAGCTGTCACACCTGATGATGGTGCAGTGCTACACAGGTTTAATTTGTTATCCTATTACTTTTTAAACATTTCTCCTTTTCTGGCCCCGTTATTGTTCCCGAAGCTGGGAACTGATAAATAAGTACTTTTCAAAAAAGCTTGATAGGAATGGCACCACTACCATGTGGATTATTTCTCCTTCCCACAAAAAGGGCAGGTGTGAAGTGTGCAGGGCAGATAGCAGAAATGGCTACAGAAATTCCCATACCCTCTCTTGCAATCAATAACCTTCTGCCAGCTTTTCTAGGTTTATCAATCTAAAAGCGGGTAATATTTCTTTCTGCAACTTTCTTGCATAATTAGGAAGGATCAGAGTGGGCAGCAGAGCCCTTGCAGCTGGGTGTGATTTGCACACAGCGGTCATGGTGGGCTGTGTGCTTAGGGAACAGGAAATCGCTAACTGTGGCTTGGGGATGGCTTTGCCTTGAGGGACTCTGTCGTGTTATGGAGTAACCTCGGAACAAACCTCGCCGCGGCAGTGGGCAGCTGCGCTCGAGGCAGGCCGGCTGGAACCCGGACCGGCCGTTCGCAGAGCCTGACCCGGAGGGGTTGGACTCCCCGGGAGCTTCCCGTGGAAGCGCGGCTGCCGTTACATAAGGAGCTGAGGGGGAAGGGACGGTTCCGAGGCGGCGGCCGCGGCCCCTTTAAACGCGGATCCCGGGGCGCGCCGGCCGCCCGCCTCGCTGCTGCCCCCTCCCCGGCTCGCTGCGGTGACAAATCCTCTGCTCGCCCGCCTCCTCCGCCGGGCGCTCGCAGCCGAGCCGGGCGGCGCCGGGAAGCGCTGCCGCGCGGCTCTGCACCGGAGCCGGCCAGCCCCAGCCCCAGCCCCCGGCCAAGCCACAGCAGGCAGCGGCGAGGGGCGCGATGGAGGCTCCGCGCCTGGCGCACACCATGAGCAGCCCCACGAGCCCCTGCGAGGAGGTGATCAAGAACCTCAGCCTGGAGGCGATTCAGCTCTGCGATAGGGACGGTAAGCCCGGGCTCTGCGCGGCTAATCCCTGCAGACGTAAAATGCTGCTGCCCTCATGGATGCTAATGCAAATTAATCCGCGCGTCGTGTGGTCCTTTGTTATCCCCCATGAATTTGTAGGTGCAAGTGTTCCCCACCCCTCCCGCCGCTGCCGCCACCCTCCTGCCATTGAGAACAAAAGGAGAGAAGGTTGCACCTTGCTGGAGGGAAGGGAGGGAAAACCGCCGCTCCCTAAGCCGTGCCTGGCGTTGCGGTGCGGTTACCCCGGGCAAGCCTGATGCACAACCCTGCCCCTGCCAGGAATGGACGCTGGGGCTTGTTCTGGGAGAGGCAGCAAGGGGAGCCAGAGCCCGAGCTGCGGAGAGTCCGGAGCTAGGGATGGGGTAGCGACCCTGGTGGGGTTTTGTTGCCCGCGGTCTCCAAAGTCCTTTGTATTACAGGGCAATTCCCGTGCTTCAGGTAGACGGGCGGATGTGCCGGCTGGCGTGGGCAGGCGGCCAGACTTGTTGCCGGTCCCTCGTGAGAGCCATGAGGCGGCGAGCTGACCGAGCGTGGGGCTCGCAAGATGGGGCACGGGGGGAGACCGAAAGGGAGGCGGTTCAGCACCGCGGACAGCACCGCGCCGACGGGCCGGCGAGCCGAGCCGCGCTCCGCCGCGCCGCGCCTGCCGCCCGCACCGCCGCGGGAGACCGCAGTGCCCTGGGGACAGCGGCTGTCAGTCCGTCCGCCCGCCTGTTCCCCGGCAGGCAGGTGACGTTTGGTTTCACAGGAGCAGGTGCGGCTATTAAAGGTTGTCTGTGTTGAAGCAAGCAGATAAATGTCAGGTGGTGACGAGGGACAGCCAAAACAAGCGTACGTGTTCGAAGCGACGCTGACGGCTGACTAGGGGAGAAGAGAGACATGTCGTTTGTACCCAACTATGACTGACAAAACTAAACACACTCACTGGCTGTCAAACAATGAACTAATATTTTTTCGTACAGTGGCATATCATTTGTTCTCATGTATCAGATAATTTCTATCTTGTCGTTTCACATCGAATTATTAAAAATCACTTCTCATTCTTGGATACAAAATGTGCTTTGGGTGTGGAATTTGTGTTACCTAGTGAATGTACCAAGAAATGGGGATACTGTATCAGTGATTGGTACAGTTGAATTAATGAAACTGTTTCCTTATGGTGCGTGTATCTTTGGAGCGTAACTGTTAAAGCTGATGGCTATAGAGGGAGTCAGGCCAGTTTTCTCTGTTATTTTTTACAAATTGGGATTAAATACTTCACTTTTTTTTTTGACCTAGGCAGACTCTAACACTTAAGAACCTGAATTTTTGTAAGCTCTTTATTTTTCTTGTAATATTAAAAAAAATGATAAGGCATTGGAAATTCTCAGTTATTAATTTTTCCGGGTTTTTATCAGTATTATTTTTATAGCTACATTAGAAATTCTTTGATTTTTTTTCTTTTAAGTTGGAATTAAGATACATGCTCTTCAATCCATTTATGCCTTACTGCTACAGGAAACTGAACTATGTTTATAGTAGTGGAGATTACACTGTTGTGGTTTTTTGTTTTGTTTTGTTTTGTTTTTTTTTGTTAAAACACTTTTTCACATATATTCCTTTTAATTAATAGTAGATATAATTTACAATAGATAAATTATGCAATCGTTCATATCCGTGTACCCTAAGTAATTGCAGTGAAGTAGTCCGTGTTAATCATGACAAGCTCTATTTGGATCAACATAAATAGAAAAGGACTGCTTGGTTCCTATGGATTAATGTCATACAGATGAGCAAATGGAAAAATGTAGTATTTTTTGTTTCAGTTACATTTTTGGTTAGACTTCCCTGGAAAACAACAACTTTCCTGTAGATGTGGCTTTACAAACTAACCTTCATCAAGCAAGCTGCCATCATGCAGGGCCGTTCCTCAATACGTGGCTGAATTTCCAAAGGAGCTGCCTGTATTGGGAATGGCAGGGAGACAACTCAGTGCCTCAGTTGGCACAGAGCTGCTCTTGAGCATATTCCAATATTTCCTACAGGTGGCACTTATGCATCAAAGAGCTTGTTTTAATGGAAACACAAAACAAGGAAGCAAAGGTTAAGGCTTTCATCTTTGTGATAAGCATACAAATGTACACACCATACATTTAGATCCCTGAGTGTGTACATGGGTACATTTGTGTTATAAACACTTGCAATTTATGTTCGGGTATCCTTGTTGAAAAGCGTGATGTTCTTAAGGTGATTGGCATCACTGAGGTTCAGCAAAGTCTTGTGATAAATAGCAATGTTATACGCATAGTAAATTATAATTTTGTTAGATTTTCATATTCTGAAAATGTCCTTGGTCTTTAAGCTGTAGTAACGGTAAAGACAGCCAGTGAAACCATAACATTATACATCCAACTATGATAAATTCTGCAATGCACTTGGTTGGAATTGCAAGCACTGCTGCAGTAGAAACATAAGCAGTAATGAAAAATTTATGTAGATAGCAAAATATTTTTCTTGTTTTCCAAGATGAGAGGATTAATATTGAGATGTTTTATATTCAGCAAACTGGGTTATACCTTCTGTGAAGGTATATACAGGAGCCACAAATCTAGAAATTGGAGTAAGCAATTAATAATATCATGGCAGTTCATCTTTTTTTGGTTTTTTTTTCTGGGTTTCTTTCAGTGTTGTTTTTGAAGGCATTGTCATCTCTCTTAACTAATCAAAGCAATTTAAAAACTTAAAAATGTTAAATAAGAGATAAGAAATGTATGCACTTTGGATTTTTTTTTTATAAAAACTCCTCATAAGATTTGGTTCAAAGTGAATGACACATTATAAAGCCAGTTATGAGCTGCTATCTTCAAAGACATCTTGCATTATTTGCTCTTGTTCTTTTACATGGGTCTAATAGCACAGCTCAGTCTGATGTGCAGTCTAACATGTAGCTCCTCAGAACTCTCTTGAACTCTGTGTACAGGAAAAAGTGCAGCATTTGTTATTTTTTGCCATATTTGAACATTGTAGCCATACTTCTGTAAGCTTAGGCCAGGAATGAATGTTTAATCAGTGCTGAACATTCTGGTGACCTTTTTATAAAATTTATATTCGCCTTACCTGGGGATTAAACCTTGAGTAGATGAATGGATGTCTTTTGTGTCATGAGCATGCCGATGCTATGGAAATATAGCTGATGTCAGAAAACCATAAGTCTTGGGAAAAACCAAGATTTTCACAGGCTTAGTAGAACAGTCTTGGATGTCAGCAGCTGAATTTCCCAAAGCTCCTCTGTGGCTGTGCCATGCTCCCCCTACAAATGGTGCACTGTGGCTGTGGGTCCCACCGGGCAAGAGCGGTGATGCCGTCATCCACTCCCCTGCCCTTCGTTGGCATAGACAGAGGGAAAGCAGAAGACACCTATCAAAATGACACCTGTCAAAATGCAGAAAGGAGAGGAGCGCAGAAACAAACCTTCAAAGAGGATGCTGGAACTTGGGGCACACAGACAAGGGAGTCAGGCAAGTAAATGGGGCCCAGGGGTGCTAACAGACTAGAGGCAGTGGCTGGTCAAGGGCAGAAGAACAGGAAAGACTTGCAAGATGGGGATTAGGTTAAATGAGAATTGGACAAAATAACACGGAATAGAAAAAGAAGATAAAGGCGCAAGGAAGGCAATCTAAGTTCAGGCAGCATGCCCAGGGAAGGAAAGCTGGGGGGAAAAATGTGAGGGCATGTTCAGCCAGATTAATTTGAAAAATGAGGAAGTACAAGATGGGGGTTACTGGGCAGTTTGGACCACAGAGCTCAGGACTTGCTGAGCAGAGAGACTGGGACTGAAAGGACAGCCTTAGGCATGAAGAACAGGACTTTTGATGTGTGACTGGAGAAGAAGAAGGAAGAGGGACAGGAACAAGTTCAAGGAACAGGGCAGAGGAGGCCGTGCTTTGGTGTGACTGCCAGAGAAATGGTAGTGTGTATCAGTGCATGACATCTTCCAAAGGCACACGTGACCCCAAGATGACAAATCCTCCTTGTTCGTTTGCCAGCAGAGAAGGGTACCATGGAGTACTCAGAGTCAATGGCTGCTGCTCACTTCTGTGAGAGTAGCACTTTAGAAAAAAGGCTTTGAAGAGAACATCAAGCACATTAAGTAATTTTCCTGTGCCTCAGTTTTCCATGTGTAAAATGGAAGCATACTGCTGCCTCCCCTCACAGCAATGTTTTCAAAATAAACTAATGAATGTTTGTTAATCAGACAGATGCTGTAGTAGCCTGGAAAACCCATGAGGTGCATGGAAAAACCCATGATGAAATTCATAATTTTGTCTTCAGAGAAGAATATGAATAATGTGTAGCAAATAAGTCCTGGGACTACACACTGAACAAAAGCAACTAGCTGTTACAAGAAAAATAGTTCATTATGTACGCACTATTCATTATGTATGCTGAATGAATCAGAATTTATGTGGAAAAATTAGTATGTAATCATGCAGTTAAAGGCTATATCATAATCTAAACAAAGTGTCCAATGTAAGGTTATTCAAGTATGCTTCATTCTGGTATTTTCTAACTGTTGATGGCTTGAACTATACAATCTCACTAATGTGCTTTTACACTTTTTTCCTGCCTTCATATATTTGAAGATAGTATTTGGGCATCAGGATTAGAGTTGGAACTGGTGTCTTGGCCGGTTTCGATCAATTTCATCACCTTCCAAACACTTGGCACCATCACAACTGTTTAGTCTACCAGGCTTGTATAAAAACATTACATCATATAAACTAAGAAGTCATTTCTGGTTTATGTAAACAGCTTGCATCTTTGGCTCCTCGTGTTATTTGAGCATGTCTCATGTTTTCTAATTTATTTCAGGAGTTTATTACCATGCTGGATTTATTGGAGGATTCAGAAATATTTTTCTGGAGTTCATTAATTGTGGTTTACATTGCCATATTGTGTACACATTCACCTTTCAAACAGAATGGATAAAGTGGCATCATCAAGTCTCTGGATGCAATCTTCAAATCCCCTTTTTGGCATTATGGAGCAGTAACACTGCTATTTGTCAAATGTCATCATGTATGTCTGAGAGATGGGAAAAAATCAAATATCTAGGCAGACTCCCACATGAGGGACAACTGCGAGATCCAAATTTCACTGTAATTTGTAGTGTCCTGAATCTTTGTTATTGAATAGTTGTTTGGTTTTTTTAAAAACTATGACACATCTGAGCACAGTTCATATTATCTGTATCCAGTATGATAGAGAAGTGCTTGTATTTGTGATATTTTGATAGGGCACAAAATTCAGAGTTATGCTTATTGTTGGTTTGTTTCTCTCCCTGGCTGCAAATTTGAGATTAAATTCACTCTCTTCAAAATGCAAACTGTATCACATTTCTAGGGTTTGAGTGGTGGAATGGCCAACAGAGAAACACATTTCTTCCATAACATGTCTAACCCGGCTGAACTTGAACACTGTGGGGTTTTGGTGGGTGGGGTTTTATTGGGGTTTTTTTTTTTTTGTTTTGTTTTGTTTTGTTTTGTTTGTGTGACAAACAATAATGCTGTTTCAGGTAGGAGTAAAAATCTAGTGCATCACTTCAAAAGCTCTCTTGCTGCAAAGAAAAATACTAATTAATGTATTAGCTTTAAATTCTTGCCAGAGACTAAGATTGCACATATTCCTCATTGTTAGAACAGAAAAATACTAAATGGAGCCAAGCAGCAAGTCTTCATAAATGATCTTTAGAGTTATGGAAGGGAAGAAAACTAATGATTTCCCTATGTCTTCCACTTCAGCAAGTATTTCATCCTGTCTTGGTTTATATCATAAGTAATGGTTTCACTAAGTAGCAAGGCTTTGCTAGAAACTGGCTATTCAACATCCTGGTGTCAAGAAATGTAGTCATCCAAATTCTTCCTTTATATTCATGAATTTTTAGTGTTATTTTCTTTCCTTCTTATCTTCTTTTAGAGCTTTATGATGCCCAAACCTACATAATTGATTATGAGCTATTTTGTCTGGCAATGACCAAGTTATATATTATTAGCTATTTATGTTTTGCCTGCCATTCATTTCTTCTCCTTTTCATTCAGTTTTTCATTACTGCAACTCTATGAGATCCTTTATAAAGCTACTGAAATGCTTGATGTGTAATTATACTACATTCACCTACAGAATCACTGTTCTTTCCCAGTGTTGATATTGCTGGGTTGAAACTCAAACATATAATACAGCTTTTGTAGCTAATTTCTAGTCAATTTTATACGTAAAGCATTTTAATCATCATCTCCTGTGTATGTTCCTTCTTTGTGTTTGTTTCAGATTAGAGATCCCAGATGCATTATTTTATTTATTCTGTAACAGAATCCACTGTAGCCACTTCCTGCCTATGCTTGTAAACCATCTTCTGCTTGCAGCTCCTTCTATTTAATATTGTCTGCACAAAAATGTGATCTCTCTTTAGATCATTCACAAACACACAAAGCCTGGAACCAGCCACAGGCTCTATGGTAGCCCAGTGGACATGTGAGTTCCTTACTTGTTTTTCCATATGTCAGTCTCACCTCTGCCAGCCCTGCTTTAGCCCTGCAGATCAGTAGCTCTCAGTGAGTATAATGGCAGGAGGAATCATTCAGGGGAGAGAAATTCTAACCCCCCTGTGACATTCACATTCTCCGGACAGACAGACATAATTCTGTCTCTCAGGAGAAGCACAGAGAGAAGAGAAAACAATCTTTCTCTCTGCTCCTTTGTTTTCCCCATGTGGAATGTGGTGTGGAGATTGTTCACCTGAAGTGATTGCTGGGTTGGATTCTGGTGAAGGTTGTTTGGGGTCAGTGACCAATGGGATCCAGCTGTGGCTCAGACTTTCAGCAGAGAGTCACAAGTTTGAGTTAGGTAAGTATGTAGAATAGACTAGTATCTCTTTAAATACTATATTAATGTAATATAGTATAGTTTTAATAAAGCTCTCCTTCAGCCTTCTGATCTAGAGCCAGACATCATAATTTCTTCCCTGAGCCGGGGTTCGACACATTTTTTACTATACCCCTCCAGCATCTGAGAAGCAGTCCCCTAGAAGAAGCTGAGCCCACCCCTCACTTAAATTTTCATATATCTTCTGCAAATCTCAAAGACTAAACTGTTTTTATTGCAGAAGAGTTAAGCCATCACTATCTAATTCATCTCTTCCATCTTTCATCTTAAACTAGATTTTTCTTTCTACTAGCAATTTTTTTCTGATCCTACTAATCTGGTGGCTCTACCACCTCTTGTGAGAAGTTTTCTGAGCTCATGTTTCCAAATTCACTATTTACCCTTGCCATTCTGCCTGTATGATCTAGGTCAGAGTACACTCAGAAGGCCAATTCAGTCTTTCCAGCAGCTTTCTAGTGAGGTTCCTGGTCCCAGAGCCATAGCTTCTGGAACAGGCAGGGTATCCCTTCTGTCATGTAAGGTGTGTTGAGGAAAGGCTCTATCATATTCTTAATTAGATTTCTCTAGTATTTCATCATTGGTTTTGGAAAGGGTTCTAGTCAGGCATTGTTGTATTCTGTTGTCTCCAAAGCCTTGCTGAAGCCTGTCTTTCTGACCTGGGTTTTTCATTCTGGGACAAAACAGCACGTTTGAAGGCTCTGCCTTTTCTGAATAAGGTAGTTTTCAGTCCCCTTGTGCTGCTGAAGTAATGGAGGTATCTTCCACCCTGGCTGAGGAGGTAATCTTGAAAAATCCTCCTAGTCTGAGTTTTTCTTAGACCACTCTGGACAGTAGGTATATCTTCTGTTCTGCCAGCATGCATGGCCTTTCGTGCTTTTTGTGACCTGAAGGCTATATTTCTTCTGGGTGAACACAGCCTACAGGCTTAAACTATATCTTCTGTTCTCTTTTGACAGAATTCTTCAGCATTCTTCTTGCAGACCACTTTCTTCAAAAATTTGTAAACATATCTGGAGAAACAGTACAGAATATGTGTGAAAAAATATGTCACTGCTATAGGAAAGTATGAACAAAGACAGTGTTTAGGCAGTTGGAACTAAAGAAAACTCTGCTCCAGGATCACTTTGTGTGATTTCTTCACTCAGGTTTGTTCCACAGTGGAGCATTCTTTATTTGTCCTTGAAATGTTTTCCTTCAGCAGAGATTTGCTTAGAATTCACTGTAGCATTTGTAACTGAATTGGTTTTCACAGTGGTGTTTGTAGTTGAATCATTAGTCAGTTTTATTGTTCTCAGAGCGTTCTTGTTTTATTTCTGCTTGAATGAACAAGGTGTTTTGCATGGATGTTTCCAAAAGCAATGATTAGCTGTACTGTTTTCATAACCTAACAAGTGCTCCTCTGCGTCTTGACAGGTGTAGCTGCTGCCAAGAATGGGAAGCCTTAAAACTAGTTTGGTGTTGCTCTTTCATTCCTGCAGAGTGACAGAAAGTATTGTCAGCGCTGCACTCTTAGTTCCAAGTGGAGTGGAGTCTGGAGTTTATTTCTTCAATATTGGAGAAAGTCATTCCCAGCTGGCAGCCCTAGGAGAAGCACAGTTAAAGGAATTGCCATATTAAGTTTTGTATATCCAAGCACTCTTGTTAGGAGAATTCTTTGGTTTGCAATTATCTGAAGCATCCCATACATTTCTTTCCTGGGCTGTTCCATTGGCTTCAGTAAGACTTGGTGTAAAAACCAAGTTGCATTCATAATGTGGCATTATTAAGATCTAACAAGTGCTGTATTTTCCTAGTCTTTAGTATGTGTGTTCTATCTTATTTCATACAGATAGGCATCTCATTTGGAGTTTTTCTCTATAGGTTGCAGTTTGTCTGGTTTTAATCTGTCTTTTTTTAAAAGATAGATTTATATATTTGTTTATATATTTAACCTGTATTTATAATCTGCATTTAACTTCTGGCTAGAAATAACATTTTAAAAAGATTGTTCTGAGCATATTTTACAGTTCAGTTCTATGTGTACTCATAGTTGAAAACATTTGGACTTCAAAATAAGCAGGATAAAAAGATGTTAAAAGGCTCTTTCAGTCTTGGCCAGCTGTAAGTTCTAGTGTACAAGTATCTGTGGAGTGACTCATGCTGTGTTGTTGTTCTTTTTAATGCATCTTATGTAAAGGGAAATTATATGTGGGTTTATGTAAAGGAAGGGATAAAATTAACAGATTGTATTTTTTAAATGCTGCTAAGGTCCATCTTCCATGTAATGACAATAGGTAAATACTATGCACTTACACTTTCATTATGAACTTTATGCTAGTAACTTAATATAGATGTTGAGTAGTAAGAATGTGATTTTCAGAGCTCTGTTTCTAATGAACTTTTGGCCTTTACACTTCCAGTGTAATTCCAAGACATATCTCTAATCACAGGAACTGAAAATCCCTTCAGGCTGCTGACTGATTCCAGTAGATCACAGGGAGATAATGTCCCTCTTGTGTGGAACATACTGGAATTTTAGGCAGTGTTACCTGTGCTGTGACGACACAGCTACCACCTTACTCCTCGTGAAAGGACAGGTTTGGGCAGTAAGACTTCTCATGGCATTTTTTGTAATTTTCTCATCTCTGCCCATGTGTAGAGGTTGCTTTCTTTCCCCTATAGATGGAGGTATGTGAAACTCCGGTACAATTCTGTTTCCTCTGTCTGTGAACAGCTCTGTGCCATGCTTTGGGACCCTGACACAAAGAATCTGTCACTTCTGTATTTCTCTTTGTCACTGTTTAGGTAGCATGGAGTTCTTAAATCATACTTGATATCCAGAGATCTGAGTAGAGCAGCCTTTCTAGAGCATGACAGTTTAATTTCAGGTTTTGTGACACATCAGGTAGCCAGGTGGCCCAGCATGACTTGTGTGGTAGGAACATATCTATTGCTTTGTGCTTTCTCATAACTGGAAAAGTGCAAGGAAGACAGAACCGCTATCTCCATGTATAGCAAGTCTCTTTTTTCTATTTTTGTGTATTCTGTAATACTCAGCTGGTTTCTGTGTTGCTTCCTTGAGCAGACCATCAGGGAGCCCACTAGGCTGCTTGATGGGGCTGTCAGCCCTAGTGCAAGCATGCAGTGCTGGAGATGGAAGCCAGAGAGGGAAACAAAATCCTTCAGTGTATCTCAGTATACTTATTAGATTAGCTCAGATAATAGGGAGTGGGAACTGGAAAGCATTCCTTGAGATGCTTTTAAATGCTTTAAATTCAAAAGATGAAAAACTAATCTAAATAAGAATTCTTTTTAAGTACCATACCCAAGGGGACTTGTTTGGCATTGTGAATTTGTAGAAGGTTGTGCAGCTATTCCTCTATAGCTAATCAATTTTTGTCTTGTCATGATCATTATTGGTGCCATTGTTGCAGTCCAATGCCTGTTGATAGCCTGCCTAATTAGACTACAGAAAAATTTGTAATGGGAACTCTTCTAAGTATCCAACTGAGATGTGATTTTTTTAAAGAGCAATTTGAGAGTTATTGAGGACCATGGATTTGAATCTGATGTTTTTAGAATTGTTGTAGGTTTCTTTTAACTTAATTGCATCAAAACTTTGCTTTGAGTTTTCTCCTCTTCATTAGGCAATTTTCATTAGACAACCTGCAGGAGAGTTTTGTCACAAATGCCATCAGGACAGGAAGCTGATGAGCTACAGCTGAGACCTTTAATAAATTTGCATGGTCGGTGTATACTCACTATGTTTGAGTGAGGGGTGAATTCCAATGTGGTGAAGACTCTGCTGAAAGATTTCTTTTGGCTACAATATTCATAACTGTATCGTCTTTATATTCTAGTAACGGTGAAAAGCTTGAGCTCATTGTAGCCTTCCTCTTGATAAGGAATGTTTAGCAGGATCCTCTAATTTCTGCATGCTTGCCTGTCTTAAAGAAACTAGCAGCAACCTAGGTTATCTGTGAGCTCTCTGCTCTTGTCAGAGGTTCAAAAGTTAGGAACAGTCAACCAGTGGCAGACCTACATCTAAAGGCCTTGGCAATGTTTAGTTTCGCTAGGAAACCTGCCAAAAAAAGGACTCTCAAAACCCCTATATCCTTTATTTGTCAGAGCCTGAGAGAAAGTCTGAAACAGGCATACAATTCTGAAACGTGCATACAATTTAAATGTAAAATAGAACAGTACAAGTTACAAAGTAGAATTTCCTGAACTATTGTGACTATGTAATACATTTCAAATCCCAGCTAAAAAGCACAAACTGGTGTACACCAGAGCCAAATCCCATTCCTTACAAGAGATGTGTGTGAAAAGCGCACAGCAATTGCCAATGCGCTGAAGTAAAGAAATGCTCATTCATGCTGCAGACTGCCAGGGTGTCCAGAGTGTTACAAAAGCCTACTCATGCTGAGCACCCTACTTTCTCAAGGAAAATGCTTAGTAAAACTATGTTCCCCAGCCTTGGTTCTCTCTGCTGCCCTTCAAGTGGCGAGTTTTGCCTTTCTGTCTGGGCTTCCCTTTGTTGAAAGGAAGTGGATTTTAAATTAAAAAATCCTTTTGTGATTAAGGCACTTGCAGTTTCAGGAAAGCTGGCAAGTCACATTAAAGCTCATGTGAATGCAAGGCTGCCTCATCTTGCTAGATTTGAACTCACATGACTCAACTTGAAGTAGAGAACACGTATTTGGTTTAAATGAAGACACAGCTGCAATAAATGGCACAAGTTGTTGCCAGCCAAAGAATGAGGTAAACCGATATGAATGAGGTCCACAGTAACAAACTAAAATAGAAGTGTTTGTCTCTCTCCTTTGTTTAGAGACATGTGGAAGCACAAATCATGAAAGGCCACTCACTTCACTAATATACAGTTAATATTAAAAGCAATGGAAAACTAAGGGCAATGCTTTGCCTCAATTACACTGCTAGCTGAAGAGCACCGGAGCAATTAGGCCAGTGACCCAGAGCAGTGTAACTTGGATCGGAATCTGGCCCCAAGCAACTTGTCTGGGGTCATACAGTCAGTGCCTTCATCTGAGATCTGTTTTCCTTTCTTGTTAATCCTGGAGACATAGGCAGTTCCACAATTTTGCATGCAGCTGTACATTTTATTCACCAGAAGAGACAAACCTCATGCCATTAAAATCTTTGTATCCCTTCCTGCTCTAAAATCTGCCCCTTTAGGAATCAACAGGGTGGGAGTCTGCTGAAAAAAATTATTCCCAGTTTTCAGCAGAACACTGAGCACTGAGATAGCATCCTTACAAAAATGCACCACAAAATGGGCCTGAGTGCAGTCTGAAGTATGGTCAGAATTTCACACTGGCTAGATAATAATAGAGATCTGATAACACAGACTTCTGCTAAATCTCTAAAGTGCATATGATAGGTTGATGTGGGAGAGATTTTGTAGTAGTTTCTGACATACTTGCTTTCCAATTTGATTCTGTATAACTGAAGGTATGCATTATACTCAAATTCTAGTTGTATATGAAAGGACTGTAAAGGTAATTTTTATTTTTAAATGGCATTTAAATTAAGCAAGATGGTGGTTTAGAGCCTTTTACATCCCCTGTTATCTTCTTTCCCTTTTAGCAACTGAGAAATGCACATTTTAATTAAAATTTGTTTTTCAAATGTATCTTGTAGCCAACACATGCTGAGAAGAGCCACCCATGTACTGCAAGCTTGCTGTGCAGAGCAGAATGGGAGTATTTAATTAGGAGCAAATACTATGGTGGCTTTGTGTTTGTGGCCTGCAATAATGTCCTTTTTGGTTTCAAGACAGAATTGCCCTTGTCTGGCTCTGATGGCAAAGCCATGAAAACCAATGGTTTGCCAGTATGACAGGTGGTTTTTTTTGCATACTGTGACCTTTCACAGAATGTCACAGAGAAGCTTGTTTAGCTTTACATGACGAGGTACAGTAAAAAATGAAGCCATGTTTAGTAAAAGCAGTCTGAGAACTTTAGAGGGAACTGGGTATGAATTATTTTGCATACAGGAGTCACTCGGCAGACAGGATGAGAAGCAAGTTGCTGATGGATGGTGGTGACATTTGCACTCAGTCTCAGCTTATCTGGGCAATTCAGTTTGGTTTTGGTATTCATGGGTCATAAAAGGAGATCCCAGCACTTCTCAGCTCTCCACCCAGGCATTTGGTCAGTCCTTAGAACATGGTAGGGTCAAAGGATCTCTATAGATATCCATATCTTGGATACAGGGGAGAGTAGACATGATAGCACGGATGGCAGTTTAATCTTCTAGCCTAAGTGGTTTTTTAGTTTTACAGTTTTCCTGGTGCTTAGTGAAGAAAAATGTACCTACATGATTATTTACAACCTTACAGTTGCATATTTCCATCTGAAAATTAAAGTCCTCCGTTTTCATATTTTCTCCATTTATTTTTAACACAGTGAAAACTAAATTTTGTGTGAAGCCATGTGTGTTTAGCTTAGCATATTACTGTGTTAAGACTCCTCAACTTACTTGTAATAAAATTGCAAAAAGAAAAGAGGAAAAATTCAATAATAAAGACCCAACCTTGTGGGACACCAAGTACTTTATAAAGGCATAGAGACCTCTAGTTTTCTTACAGATATTCTTAAAAAAATATTTAGGAGTAGGCATAAGGGGAACTCTAAAAAAGTTAATTATATCAACAGAGACTTGCATCTATTTCCATTTCAGTACTCAGTCTAGGGGTTTGGCTGCTATCAACATTCTGAAAATGTGGTTTAGTTTTGAATGGGTAAGGTATAAATATTAAATACTTCCAAGATGTCAGGGTATCAAATAACAATTAAATCTTAGCGAAAGAATAAGGTCAGCCTTGCCAATTTAGCCATTGATCTGATTTGCAGTCGGGGTTTGTGTTACACTTTGGGTTTGCGGAGTTTGTGTACACAATTGTAATCATGTTTTCAGAAGTTCTCGGGTAACTCAGCTTAGATTCCATTGATTTCAGTAAGACTTTTGCAAATAATTTAGCTATTTCTGAAGATGTTACTAATCATTACTTAATTTTTTGTTTCAAGTAAGGATAGGTCAAAAATCGAAGAATTGTTGCTGATTTAGACCATTTGGCTGATAGCAACAGAGGACAATGTACAGTGATATATCTGAGTTTTCTGTATGGTAAAAGCAAGAGAAGAAACAATTATTTTGAGGAATTAGTTTAATGATGCAATTAAATGCACTATTTATTTAAAATTAAATTACAGTTATTAAATAATTTGTCTATAATTGAAGTTAGCAAGTTATAAATTCATCCACATTCAAGCTTAAATGGTCCTGAGATATTTGATTCTATCAGTGCTTTCAGAAAAAATATTGTGGGGATAAATGATGTATTTGACACAGAAATTCAGAAAAATTATTCTTGAAAAGATTATGCCTTTTAAAGTATTAGTCCAAAGGATATTTCTGAGTCAGTGACATGTATATTTCTTTGCTAAGGAGTTCAGAAATTGCTTACAGTGCAAAATGTACTATTTATCCCCATGTTTTTTCTTTTTTCTGTGGTGGAAATCTTGCAAATTGCTGTTGCATCATGAGAATCAGTCAAATTGGCAAATGTAATTTAGGAAATTATTATAAAGGGTAACTTCAGCTAGCTCTTAGCTTCTGTGACCTCCCTCTCTAATCTCTGAAAAGAATTAGATTCCTCCAGGGCAAAGTTAAATGTGAGAGCTACCTGTAGGTACTCAGGTGACCCCATCTAGGAAACTGCCTCTCTTTACTGCATGCAAAGTGAGCCTGGGGAGCTTCACTGCCCAAGGGGGATGTTTTTTGTCAGTAGTTTTGTCTATATTAACACAGTAAAAGTATTAGTGGTTTCCACAGTAGTTTAGAAAATTAATATATATTAAAATTCATATATATATATAAATGCATATATATATATATATATATATATATATATATATATATATATAATGTAAATAATATGAAAATTGTACCTAAACATCATTGCAAGTCATAGGCATAAAATCTTTTGGAGAATAGCCCTTGCTTTTGGAATAGCAGATGCATATTTTGTATCAAAATTATTCCAGGTGTAGTTCAAGATATCTATGGTCTTATCACAGGAGTGAATTTTGTTGATTCTTTTCTTGTTACTGTTTCTGCTGTCATATTTAAGAAATATTTGGGTTTTATCATTAACTTAGAAGGAATGCATATGGCCCAACAAATCCACTGTTGAGAATCTAGTATCTATGCCAAAATTTATATTCTACAGAAATGTTATAATGTGACTATTTAATTTCTGCTTAGTAATTATAGTAACCTTCTCTGTAAAGATACACTTAATTTCCTATTGAACATAATGTTGTATTCAGTGCCTGCTGAGAGAATGAGCTGTAAACCAAAGCCCTTCAGTTCAGATAGCATAACCACGTTCCAAAATCTGCCATGGTACCGCTGCTTGCTGCTGCTAGCTGTCAGGTTTGCCACTTGTGCGTTGTGTGTTCCCAGTGCTGTTGGTAGAACACGCATGTCTGAGGAAACAGAGCCCCTGAAGTCCCATCTGCTTTTGTTCAGGGGCATTTTGTTCACATGGGCATCTGGGCTGGGTGGGTTTTGGAGCGTGGGGCTCACAGCCCGTGGTTTCCCATGGGCACACATGGTCCCTGCCTTCTGTGCTGCACCTCCAGCCTGTAGAGTGAGGCTGCAGACCC
The DNA here is from genome assembly GCF_031753505.1 of Anomalospiza imberbis. Taxonomy (NCBI): domain Eukaryota; kingdom Metazoa; phylum Chordata; class Aves; order Passeriformes; family Viduidae; genus Anomalospiza; species Anomalospiza imberbis. The sequence goes on along the minus strand of NC_089688.1, from coordinate 7,046,200 downwards.
CTGGGAAAACAGGCTTGGAGAGAGCAGGACCTGGGAAATGGGAGCCTGCACATCTCTGGCTGGCAGTGGCAGGAGTGAGAGACTGGGCTGCTGCTGATGTGAATCACGGCACCACTTGACAAGTACATTCATCCTCCGTGTGAGAAGGAGGAAGAATCGAGTCCTTTGTAAGGGGCTGAGACAAATTTTTCAGCACAGAAACCATGCAATCCAGAGATTGCTCAGTGCTTTGTTTATGTGGGCACTCTTTGGGGGGCATTCTCAGCTGAAGAAGATGCCTGTACTGAGGGCACATTTGTACTCACAGAGTCCAGTTGTATCGTCTTTGGTTTGAGTGTGGAACATTCCTGCTGAAGTCAGTGTCCCAGATTAGCAGGAAACAGATAAATTAAGCTGTAAAAACCATGTAATGAGAATCTGAATGTATATGCACATTTCAAAAACACTCAGTAAATATAGATATACATGTTATAGTTAAGTAATGCTTTATTGTTGAAACTATTTTTTAAAGTATTTTGGCCACAGTGCACATTTCATACTAGAAAATGCACAGCAGTAGTATTAGACAATGGGGAGGAAATTAGGAGAAGGTTTAGAGGGGTTTATCCCTCTAACAGGATTTCTAGGGTCAGGCATTCCCTCTTTATCTAATTTAGGAATTAGTTTTACAAGGATACTTATTTAGAAAATATTCCTAAATATGCTTATATAAGTATAAAAAAATCTCTATTGGGCAGTAGTTTACCAGGATTCTGGGTGAGAGGGAGATAATTAAGAGTCTGAGACTCTTCACGCATTTTTTTGTACATGAAAAGAGGCACAAACAAAACATAAACATTGCTTCTGTGGTAATGGATAAAAAATTGAACATTGAAATAGAGTAACTATCCTAGAGAAGTGCACTTACACAGCCTAACAAATAACAGCCTTGATTTAATATTTTTTTGAATGTTGTTGCATTCGTATTTCCTCTGTGTGATTCCACTGTCTCTCTTGAACAAGGTGTTGCTGTGAACATTGAAATGTTGGTATTCTGGTTAATTATTTGCTTGGTGGGGTCGTATTGTCCTGGCTCTGTAGTTCTATATAGCCAGCAGCTGGATAGGTAGCTATTCATTCCTGAGCACAGGAGGAAAATATGAGACTGTATTTTTTCTTAGTTAAATTTAAAGTAGGAGCTAATATGTAATTTCCTGGCACTTCCCTGTCATTTTTGATGGTTATACAGAATGAAGTTTCCTCCCTTCTATTGAATTTTTGAGGAAATTAAATACCTTCTCAGTAAATTGGAGAATTCACTCTCAATTACAGCACTTAAATATTGTCAGTATATATCAAATTTCTGCAATTACAATATTTTACCTTTATAGAACCTATATAGAACAGATATAACCTATCTGTTGAATTATCAAGACAAGAAAAGGTAGAAACTTTTGTATTTCAGAAGGTGTAAGCATTTCTCTGCTCATGTCACGGGAGCTCCTGTTTGTAAATGAGTTGTTCTCAGCTGTTAGCATCCACTCTATAAGAGGATTTCTTATGTCATGGTACCTAAGACATGTGTGCTCTTAGACATTGATCCCCTCTCATCAAACATTTCTTCTTCAAAATAGCATAGCTAATATCTCTCATTGTATTGAAATTATTAACTTGAGAAAACCACATTCTGATTTCCCCAGTGCATGCATTTTAAAATCTGAATAAGGTTAGATTTTTTTAAAAAATGTGATTCATATGATAAAATTCTGTTTGGCCTTTCGTGTGTTTATTACATGTATCTATATATATATAAACCTAATCTTTCAGGGTCTCAGAAATTGCTTCTCATCCTCATCTACACATGTTTTGATTTTCAGCTATCTTCTCAGAATGCATTAAGAATCTAGCATTAGCTTTTAATTTTGTACTTTGTGAGTGCAGTCTCGCTTATTTCTGGCTCATGAACCTGAGTCACGTTTCCCTCATCACATTCTTAGGTTTTATGGAGCTGACACTCACAGAAGTAACTGCAGGAGTTAATGTCTTGTGTGTATTCCCAGACACAATGCACCCAGCACTTGGTGCACTCTCTTCTGTATGACAGCAGCCCCAGTGAGTGAAATTGCACCAGTGGAAGGGAATGTTGTGGTGACACACAGGATATTGTGGTCACCATGGTTCCACTAACTTTCCTCCCAGTCGCTGGTTGTGGGATATCACCGGGGCTTCCCCATGCTTTTGTCTTTCTTAAATTCATTCAGTGGCTTCTGGATGTCTCACCCACCATAAAAAAATTACAGCAACCTAGAGGTTGCTTTGAGGTGCTTGAGTGCAGACAGACATGGTCTGGGTGAACAGACCAATCACCACTGTATCTGGGCTTTCTTTTTTGTAGCAAACTTTCAGTCCTGGGAAAAAGGCCAGTGTTAGAGGTGGAGGTTCTTGAGGAGCTTGGCATGTTAGGTGTGCTTAGATTTCTTTATACTTCCCCTAAAATATGTGTGTTATATCACCTAGTTTTCTGTCTAAGCACTACCCTATCCCTAACACAGCACCATGGGATTCCAGATCACAAAGATGTAGGAGCAGCAGTGTTGGAGCCCTGCTGGGATGGCCTTGCCGTGCCTTTTCCAGCCCCAGTTTTCTTGAAGCTGTATGCTCTTTAACTCTTTCAACCCTAACCCCTACCAAAACCCTAAAAATTACCTGGAGATTTTCTGCTTAACATTTACTTAAAGCTATTTATTCACTTCAAAAGCGAAGAAATTAAAAGGAATGGGAGTGCAGATATCTGAAGATGTGTGCCAGATATTAATACCAAGAAACAGGCAGAAAATTATACCTATTTCCAGAAGCACTTTTGCTCTTTGCCACTGGTGTTCTCCAAAATGTTTCTTTCTTTCCATTACTTTTTGTCAATGGTCATTACTGCTTTGCACATGTCCTGAGGCTTAAACCCCCTTGGCTGTTTGTAACACGGCTCAGGCCCTGGGTATGGAATACAGAAGCTCATTGTTAGGCAAATAATTTGCACATTGAGCTGTTGTGGCTTGGATTTCCTGGCTGCATGTCTGTCCAGGATGTTACACATTGTTTAGTGTGCTGGAATCTCAGTCTGTCCAGCTCTGAGAACCTCAGCAGCCACACTCTATCTTCTACTTAAACACAGAGTCTCACTCTTGGAAGAGCTGATCATATGAAGCCTTTTCAATGTACCTGGCAGAGCTTTCAGTCATCTTTCAAATACAAATTGCTTGCAAAAGAAAGCAGTGCCATTTTCTCCCTGCTGGCTTTCTGAAATCTCATGTTGGGAAAAGCACTTACCACGTCTTTCATATGAAGAGAAAGCGTTCAGTAATGACTGGTAGTTCTGAGTCTGTTGCAGCCAGTGCAGCTGTTGAAAATGTCATTGTGTATGGCACAAATAGAGGGGCATTGTGAGCAAGACTGTGCACGAACTGATTTTGGTATTAGTTGAAAAAGAAAAAAAAAAAAGCAATAGAATGTTTGAAGAATAGACAACCTTTTGGATGTAAATGCATAAAATAAGACAAAAATAGAAAAATAGTTTTATTAGTTCTTGAATCATCAGTAAAAATACATTATTCACAATACTAGCTGGAGATCTATGAATTTTGCAGAGTCTATGATTGAATTTCACATATGTATAAGCAGAATTTTGAACAATCAGGCCAACGGTAATATTCTTGCACTGAAGTGCTGGAATAATTCTTTGGCAGAGTATGTTGAAAGGCTGAAATGTTCCTAATGTTTTCCAAGTAAACTTTTTACTTGTATTACTGCCTAAACACCTTGGAGTTCAGGTTTTTATCATTTTTTACCAGTTATGATAAAAGTATAAATACTTTTCCTATAATTAGATGTGACTATGAATAATTCTGGCAATTCATTGCCTCACATCCCTGTATGAGTTTCCCATTTTCATCATCTGTCCGGAATTTGGGAGCTTTCCTCCCTTTCTTAGGTTTTTGTTTTCATTAGCTTTTTGTTTTCTCCTTTGGTTCTAGGTTCTATCTGTCCTATGCTTAATTTTCTTTTTTTTTTTTCTGTTCTATTTCCTTACTTCTTCTCTTACATCATATAGATTTTTTTCTTTTTTTACCCAGTATTTTTTCTCAGCTTACTGGGTTTTTTTTTCATTTGTTCACTTTTGACTTGAGTCTTATGTAAGAGCAAGAACACCTAACATTTCTGAATTTTAATGTTCACGGAATGCTGAACTATAAAGTTGCCTTGGGAACTAAGGGGAGACCTAAATTTAGAACCAGAGATTCTTTTTGGGGTCAATGGTCATTTGTTAGTCTCCCATATGTACTTAGAAAATAACTTCCCAAGAAAACTGCCGGGTCTCAGCTGGGGAAATGGAAAGAATAAAGAACAGAAAATTAAGTTTGCTTGTGTGTCCCTTTTGCTGTGGTTCATCAAAGTGTTAATTGTTTCATTTCACAGGAGTTGCTGTTTTAAATATGTGTACATATATGTGTATATGCATCCACCATCTATAAACCTTGTAGAGATTGGCTGTGCTTTGTGCTTAAAAAGTGGTTTAAGGATGAATATGATTTTTGATTGTGTTTGAGTCACTGACAGATATTCATAGGTCCATTATGTTACCTGTGGGCATCGCTGGCTTCTTAGCTGAACCTTGGAGCACGTGATCGCTTCAGATGGTTTGTCCTGTCAAACACACACAGTGGTGATGCCAGCCACTCTGTGCACCATGTTATTAGTGCTTATTCACCTGAGGAATTTCATCCCTTTCCAATGCTTTCCATCACTGACATCCAGACTTGCATAACTGTACCCCACTGGCTCCTGAGGAGCCCCTGTGAGCCTTTGTGAAAGGCTGTTCAGGGGTGTGCTGGTACTGGAGCACAAAACACTGATCAAATGGGTCCTTCACTGAACAAATCGTGCTTATTTTCTCTGCAGGGAATAAATCACAAGATAGTGGGATTGCAGAGATGGAGGAGCTTCCAGTCCCACACAACATCAAAATAAGTAACATCACGTGTGATTCCTTCAAGATTTCTTGGGACATGGATTCTAAATCCAAGGATCGCATTACTCATTACTTCATCGATCTCAACAAGAAAGAAAACAAGAATTCCAACAAATTCAAACACAAGGTAATTTTCATTTAAAAATCAAAGCACAAATGTTTGATTTTAAACAGATGAATCTCTATGTTTTATTAACCTTTCAAAGCCAGGCCATGGGAAACAGGAATTGGATATCCAGTAAAGGTGGGTTTTGATTAATCTGATGGAATTTTGGTTTATTCAAAGTGCCTTCTCTGTCTCCAGCCTATGTGCATGAACACACAAATACATTTCTTTCACAGAGAACTGCACATTAACTTTTCTGTTTTATTTGAAAGCATTTTTGGAACCTCTATAATGTAGTGCAAGACTGCCATTTTTATCCCTGACTAGTTCTTTATCACTATTTACAAAATGTGTGTATTCTCTGCCTGTCCTTGTTCAGTGACAGACTCCTGAGAGCAACACATCATATCAACAGTAGAGCCACAAATTCTAATGCACTTCAGGAAGGCTTCCAGCAATTTTAGTTTGCAGCATTCAGCACTGTGACCTGAATATTCATCTGGCCTCTTTCCTCAAGCCTCTGGTGCAGGAACATATTGAAGGCATTGCAGGATCTGCAAATGCCTTACTTACCAAATCCAGCAAAATTTGCTTTGACCTCAGAACAGTTGAAATACTGAGATATCTAGAGAAACATTGAGATAGAACATTCTTCAAATTTAAAAATAATGTTGGCATTATCTAAAAGATAAGTTTTGCCAAGGCACAAATAACTGTCCAAACAAATGTAAGGGCTGTAATTTTCTCAGCACCTAAATAACTGTTGGTTTCTAAGCCAGTGGGATAAACAGAAGATATTCCCACCAATTTCTCTGAGGCTTTATATTTTGAGAGTATTTTTTATGAGATTTCTGTTAATGGCAGGTGTATAATTTTCTTATTTGACCTTTTTTGTTGTTCTTTTTGATTGGAAGTAACATATGCAGTAAAAGTGGAAAAAAAACCCACTGTTTCTTGAAATTGAGAATTTTACAAGCTTGGTCAGCTTGTTGCAGTTCCTAGGAACCAGTGCGTCCCACAACTAAACCTAATGTTATAATAGGCATGTATTATGCCCCATTTTTATTTGCAACAGCAATTAAAATAGGGTACTTTTGCTTTTTTCTTACTCTTACTAATTTTGGACTGACAGCCTTTGAAGTGAAATTCCCATTCTACACTGCAGGAATAAATATATTGTTTAAAGTGGGATGGATTCTTTCTAATTTAATTTATTTTATTATTCTACATGTTTTCTCATTCATGTGCTAACTGGTGTATACTTGGAACATTTATATTTGTGAAAAGTAGAGCCATCCTAGCAGAGCAAACACCACATACACTTTAGAATCTTTATCACAGTGATGAGATTAGACTTAAAGTGGAGGGGAGATGAAAGGATATTGGTAGTTTAACAAAGAAAAGCTATTAGATTTATTTTGTGTTTCTCAGCAATTCCCTAGCTTTTTATTGTGTAGTAGTGTTTAGTCAATGTAGAAAGGTAATTGGTTTTGTAAGAACAGGAGACTAAAATCTATCAATTAACATGATGAATAATTTGGATGTCTTGTCAGAATTAACTAAAAATTGATTGCTACTAATTTTGTTAGTGACTTGGTTAAGATTTTTATTGTGTAATTTTCTGATGGTTTTATTCTCAAGATTGAATGACAGATCCAGAGAGTAGAGAGTGGGTGGACAATAGTAAAGCACAGACTGAATACTCCAGCTCTGTGCCAGAGCACTTGGGTGTTTGCTTTCATGCATCTTTAGTACTAAGTAGTTTTTAGCACACCTTCCAGAAGGAACTTTGGTTGATAATTGAAGTGCTCAGATTCCAAATGTGTAACCCAGGTGTGGTTCAAGACAAGCATCCTTCCTCCCTCTAAGGTCGGCCATAGGAGTTTCCCAGCTGAAGCTCAGCAGCAGGAGCTGATAGCCCAGCAGCTGCAGCCCTGAATCCCCACAGCAGGGAGCCGACTTCAGTCCCCACCCATCGCCTAACAACGCTTTTGCATGAAGGAGAGGGATAGCCCTGCCCTTTCTCCTAGCAGAGCTTTTTTAGAGAGAAAACAGTGAGCCCTACTGCCTAGATATAAAAAAGAGCATTGGGATTTACTCCTAGGAGTCTTCCAGCACCCTGAAGATGCCTGTGCAAGGAGAATTCACCTCCTAGCTTAGAGGTAGGGTAAAGCACTGCAAGTGCCCATCTCTCCCACAGGTGTTAATGCAAGGGGACAGCTCATTTTCTAACTTACACAGAATTAACATTAAGTATCAGTTTGCTCAGATGGCAAAGTTACTGGGGATATAGACTTAACCTGCTAGATCCATGCTGTACCTCAGGAAAGGGAGCTCTTTGTTTTCTTGTGTACCTGGGAATGATTCAACCTTCTAATACTGTTTCTGTCGGTAAATATATAAAGTATATTCAGCATATGTAGGGTGTATAAAGTTTTATTATTTTTGGCTATCATCATCATCTCTGTGAAGGAGAAGGTTTGTATTGGTAGTGGTGTGCAAAGACTAGAATTGTAATAAGATTTTGTCTTTTCAATTGATTTTGCATACCTCCTCTCTTTTTTAAAACATGGAAATATGATTACTCCCATGTAATAAGAAAAATACTCAAATATTTAGCAAAACTGGGACTAGAATCTGGCTGTGCTGAGTTCTCACAATGTGTTCTACAAAATGACCTGGTAAAGGGAAGGGTTACATGAAATGGGAGAAAGTTGAAGACTGAAAGCTGCCTCTTTTCCCAAAAAAGGAGAATGGGGTGACTCATATACTTGCTGCTTAGTTATTCAAAGCTTCCAGGCTATTCTTAGAAATTATTGCCATCTAGGTACCTTTAGAGCTGTCTGGTGGGTGCTGGTAGTGGAGCAGCCATCTGCCACTCTAGAGTCCTGGCTCTCCTTGAGCTGGCACAGTACCTGCTTTGCACTTCTTTGGTGGCTCAGCCAGGAATGAGAGCTGAGCAGAAGAGAGATGAAAGGGAGAAGTGGAGGGGTTCCCAGAGGAACCTCAATGTGAACATTTCAACATTTCATCTCTATTGTGGCCTTTAAAAAAACGTGTGTTTGCTTAGAAAAAAATCAGCAGATTAGAGTTGTGAGAAGCATCACATCTGCCCCTCCTCTCCAGCTGTGCAGGACATAAACCCCTCAGTTCAATGTGATGGTCTGGCCCTTTCTTTCTACACTTTTGGTTTTTTTTTCGCTAGTCTCTCCCTTTTTTGGTTAAAAGAGGTTGCTGATGCACAGCTGGAAGGTAAAGCTTTGACACCTAGGGCAACAAGGCTTTTAATGTTACATGAAAACTGACAAAATGAATGGAGAAAAAGCCACCACTGAGGTGTGAGCACAGAGATCTGACCCAGGTGGAAGCTGTTTTTACCATAACCCAAGAAGAGGTGACAGGAAGTCCGATGATGTTAACTGTGGCACCTGCTGACTGCATTAGCAGTAGCAGACTCAGTCCAGTGGGATGCCTTTCAGGGTGGTAGCTTTAAATGTCATTTGGTATTCTTTTTTTTATTCTTTGTAATTTTTCTCTATGTATTATGAATTGTAGCATATTCAACTGTCTCTTTTTCAGATAAAGTTTTCATACAACTATAATTTGATTTAAATTATAATTGGCAAAAGAGAAATCATGACAACAAAATTTTACCCTGGATTATCACTCAATTACATCAATTCTTGTAATATTCCCAAGCTGCTAATTTTACAGTTTCTTAATACAGAAACTGAAGATAACTTTTTTTGATAGGAAAACAAAAGGAAAAAGATTTTTTTTTCCATAATAGAAGACAAGTGAAAACAGAATCCTTCAGATCTAGCTTTAGAGATCATGACCAGGAAATATCTCCCTTCTATTCCTTTTTTCCTTAAAAGACTACTATGCTATAGGTAGATGGACTACTATAGTAGCCCATCTACCTATAGTCCTAGTATAGGACTATTATGTATAGATAGATGATTGTGGATTATTATTTATAGGTGGACAGTTAAGGATGTCATTTAAAATGCCCACTTTTCCCATGGCAGCTGTCTTACTATTCTGTGATTACTGATGAATATTCAATAATAAATATCTCTTATTCTATCACAGCTCCTCAGGTACACTACAGAGAATCATTGAACTCCATTGTAAGTCCTTTCACCCACAGTTCTTGCGTAAAATGTCCCATGCTTCAATTTTTTCTGTCCTTTGGTGGTCTGTACCAAAGTCTTTGGTACTGTAGAAATCAAGTATTTCAACTACAACAAGCAGCTATTTTTCTTGGTTGCACCCTGGGGCTGTGATATACTGGAAGAGCAAAACAGAGGATCTAAAGGGGCAGTGGAGGGGAAAGGAAGAGGTTCAGTGATAGGCTCAAGCTGTTTGGCTTCTTCTGGCCACTGCTGTGCAGAAGGGTATTTTGAAAAATGTGAACCAGCCATAGCTACTCTGAAATGTGTTTAATTTTATCTGTTGAAATTTAGTTTGGAAGGTAACAGCAGCAGTGTAGCTGGACTGATTGACAGCAGGAGGAATTTTGTTTGATTACACTGGCCGAAAGAAAACAGAGCACAACAGTCTCTTAAATTAAAATACCTTTGTTCTCAGTAGCATGTCTTTCTTTGCATAGGTAAGCATAAATGACCCTAGAGTGAATTATATATTTGGGCTATATATAATAGTATTAGTCTACAGTCTCTTGGAACAAATAATGATTTCATACATGCAAGTTATCCCCATGTCTCCTAGCACAGGCCTTACACCTCGGTCCTCTGCCACTGCTCACTTTGCTGCACCAACAAACTGTGGGAAATAACTTGAGTTTGCAGAGAAGAGCCAGGGCTGGGGACTGTGCTGCAAAAGCAGTGAAGGAAAGGGTGGCAGATTGGTTTGCTTTCACTGCTGACTTGTGTGTCCTTTGGTGCTTTTGTTTGTGCCAGGATGTACCCACCAAGCTGGTGGCCAAGGCTGTTCCCCTGCCCATGACAGTGCGCGGGCACTGGTTCCTGAGCCCCCGGACAGAGTACACGGTGGCGGTGCAGACGGCCTCCAAGCAGGTGGACGGCGACTACGTCGTGTCAGAGTGGAGTGAAATCATCGAGTTTTGCACCGCAGGTAACGCTGCTGAGGGGTCCTGTTCCACAGGCTGGAGTCAGTTAATGCTGGCCTTGCTGCCGCACTGGGCTGGTCACCTGCCAGTGCCAGCTGTGCTGGTGGCCTTAAACAGTTACTCCTGGAGACTGCAATTCACGCTTTAGGTTTTGTATGTGCTGAGGTTTGGCACGTTAAGCTGGACTGCCCTTGTCTTGTGCAGTAGCTTAGCTGTCCCGAAGTGCTGTGCCTGGCACCACTGCTTGTCCCAGGCTAGGAAAGGGCCACTTGTGTGCCTGTTGCTGGCTGCCAGCACCTGTGTGGAAAGGGCAGCTCCCTGACAGCTTAAGATGTTCTGCTGTTCTGCCTTCTCTGCATGCTGCAAAGCCTCAGCACCATTAACGCCCTGTCTCGAGGGTCACTTTGGCCTGTCTGATTTATAAGGTTTCCTTAAGATGTTCACGACCTGCTGTCACTATGCATGCCTGTGTAAAAGCTGAGGACTGAGGCAAGCTCAGTATGAATCCTGCATTGGTTGGGAAGGCATTTAAGCTGGGTCCTAAGCAAGCTTTGTTAGTACTGTCACTGGTTATTGGCTCACAAGCAGGTATATTGTAGCAGTTTGCCAAATGATATGAACCAGAGAGGGCAGTCCTGAGCTCCTCTGCAGTCCTGAGCTGCACTGCAGTCCCAAGTACAGGGAAGCCAGCTCTAACATAGGAGATCCTGAGCTGAAAGTTGCTGTAAGCTTGCAGAGTCTTCATGAGGAAGGAGTGGAGAGAATCACAAACACCTGCTCCTGCCATTTGATTTGCTTGTTGCTACTGTTGAAAACTGGGGCATGATGTGATTACCAAGACTCTGTTCCTAGTTTTCAGTCTGCATGTGTCTGTGGCTTTTGGAGAATGTTGTGGCTTTTCCTGCCCCCTGTACTAGCAGTTTGTCTTTCCTTTCCAGATTATTCAAAAGTTCACCTAACACAGCTATTGGAAAAAGCTGAAGTGATTGCAGGCCGTATGCTTAAACTGTCTGTTTTTTATCGGAATCAGCACAAAGAATACTTTGATTATACCAGGTAAGAAACTAAACATATTCAAAGTCCTTTGGCAAATTAAAGGAGTAATGAAAACAAGTAGAGACAGCTGTGCTGAAGCTAGAGCAGAATGTTTGTGTGCTTTATATCCCATTCAGAGGAAGGCAAAGAATAAAACACAACTCATTTCTTTCACCTTGCTTAACTCGGCACCTCCATTAGGAAATAAAATTCTGTGTTTTGAAGCAGAAACTGAGGTACTCATAGGGACTCCAGCCTGATGAAAGCATCTGTAATAATAATGGAGAGTTTAGTAGCTAAATATTTCCATTGTACTGAGAAATTAAGAGTGAAGTGACTGACAGTAGGAGTGTACAACAGTGTGCACAGGCATTTGCCTGCATGTAAGAGTTCCATCTCAAATATTTGCTCTCACATGTACAACCATCCCATTTCCATGCCCAAATGCAGTTGTACAGACTCTGCAATCTGAATGGTAATTTATAGACCATGTGGGGAGGGAGAGGGCATTATGTTTAGACATTGTTAAACCACCGTGCTTCAGTTGGAATGAAAAAACAGGATAGCTGAAGATAGGTTCCCTGTTCTGTTGGAGACCCAGAGTGCCTTCCACATGGTCAGAAGCATCAGTGTAAGAGAAAAGCAGACTTTTTGATAGGAGGAGTCAAAACTCGTGCTGCATGAGCAGGAACAGCCACACAGGGTAACCTTCTCCTGTTAGAAGAACATGGACGAGAGGTAAGCGGTGTGTTGGAAGGCTGCACCACTGACTGTGTTTCTTTAATATCATCAGGAGATGGGGCTCCTGCTGGGCCACATAATTTCAGTTTTATGTGAGTGTCCCATTAGTAGCTGCCTAGAATGGAAAGTTTTTAAAGCAACTCAAGGCAATCCAGCTTCAAAGAACAGACTCCACTGTATTTGGAAACATTCCCACTTTATAGTCATGGCTATCTAATTTATTCCAAGAGTGTGTTGGATATTGCAGGGCATGGGCTTGCTCTTCCCCTTCTGTGTTTTGGAAGGATTATTTTGTTGCACATAGGGACACAGCTGCAAAACTCAGTAGAGGTAGAGAGTAAATTGCAGTTGTTGAGTTGTTTGAGGCCCTCATTAACCACTGCTGCCATCCTGGGCTGAATACCACAGAGGGGAAATGCCTGTGCTGTTCTGATCCTCACGTTGCTTTGTTTTCAACTATGTAATCATAGTGCATCTGCCTTTGTGTTCATTGGTGTTGAAAATTGCCACTGAGGTGCATTTAAAGCTGTGGGTTTGGCCTTGATCTGCCAAATGTGACTCTAATTGATTGCACTCTATCTGTTCCTCTTCTTCCTGCTAAGATCTTTCTTGGTTTGGCACCAATAGAGATGGGTTTGTTATCCCTCTGCTAGGGAGCTAACAGAGACAAAAAGCTGTTTTACCAGGCCAGTGGGAATCTACACTACCAGAACTAGCTGATGGTCACTTCTTTTGATCAGAAATAGACTAATACAGTAACAAGGGCTAATCCTTCCCCAGTACACCTGTCTTTATGTTATGTTAAAAGCCCTAACCACGTGCTTCCTATTAGGAAAATTCCTTGCCATCCCATGCCTGCCATGGTCTGTGGTGTCATCACAATCACACAGCCTGGAAAAGCTCTGCTAGCATTGGCATACAGGCAGCTGTTCCTGGTGCTGAAGCACAGTCCCTAATGGAGGGGTTGAGGCGAGCTCAGAAGGGATGTTTGTGTCACTGCAGCTTACCCGGGCTGGGAGCACCAAAAGCAGCTCAGATCGCCGGAAAGGGCGACCTATAATTAGCCTAATTGGCCACTGGATGTCAGTATCTTGCCACAGAAATGGAACCTGCTTTCTCAGAATGAAGCCTGACTTCAGGTTGCAGAGGTTTCAGGTGGTTATTTAAGCTTATTCAACCTTTGTTTTCTCTCTTTTTTTCTCCCTAGTAATCTCTTCAGTCTTAAAAAAATAATTATACCCCCCACTCAAATCAATGTCTTATGAAATAGGGCTTGAGACAATATAAGTAGGTAGTATTTGAATGGCTCAGAAAACTTCTGAAATGTATCTTAGAGTAAAATAAAGAGTGCTGCTGAGGGGATTACAAATAATGAAAAGAATAATCACAGCTGGAGTTATTACTGTGTTGATTTAGAGCTGTTTTGTAATGTATACAATGAGTTTGTTTGCTTTGACTACTACCTCCCACTTTAACCAAGCAAAACCTTCTCCCACACAGCACCATTTCACATGGACCTGTTGCAAGTTAAAAGAAGAGAGAGAACAGTCTTTCTTGGCTAGTTTCCCCTTTCCTAAAGGAAGGAAAAAAGAAAAAAAAAAAAGTAAAAGCAATTCAAGAGGGGAATATAAGAATCATAAGACTCTCCAGCCCCACAGCCTCATGCATTTTTAGTCTGCCATGTAGTGAGTATAAAGACATTGTTCTAAGGGTACCTAGCAAATATAGTGTTTTGCAGGACTTACAAAAGGGGCTGGTTCCCTTTCAGGTATTTTGTGGTTGCAGGGGCAGAGGAAGCCAAAGCTGCCACTGGAACACTTCTAGAGTTGTGTGGGACACAAATACTGGGGAATGCCCTGCCATACATAAAATCTCAGGTGCTACAGAAGGTTAGAGGGGGTGTTTTGGAGTATTCTCCTAAATGTAGCAGCCTAATGCTGCTGAATGCGATTTGGGGTTTTAAAAATTCACTTGTTCATTGTACATTTCTTTTCACTTGAACAAAATTGAGCTAAGTTTAACCAAAAAAAAAAAAAAGTTAGTCTTTTTTTCCCCTTAGGACTAGTGACTGCAGAATCTGGATACCAACCAAAATGGAAACCAACCAAATTGCCTAATTCTCTGTGCACAGCTCTGCACTGATTGAAGTCAGCAGTAGACCAATTAGACTTGAAATGATCATTTGGGGACAAAAAATACTGGTAGACAGTACATTCTTTCCTATAACCTCTCTACAAAGCATCCTTCAGAAATAACTTTCATTGGCAGTTTTCTACATGAACTATATATTGCCTATGCTAAAAATGCATATTAACAAACAGTATATTCAGCATATGGAGCCAATAGTCAACATGTGTTTATTGTTAGAAATGTAGCATAAGTCTGAACACATCAGCTAATTAAAGATATTTGTGATCTGGGGGCTTTTTTGTTTGTGCTTTTTTTTGCCTGCATCTGATACCCAGACAAGTGACAGAGAAGGCAGGCTGGCAAAGCAGATTTTCCCCTTGAACAGGAGCTATTCTAGCTCTTCCCAAGTCTAATAGCACTTGATTTTCTTGGTCCTAAGACCATAATACTAACCCCAGCTTCTAGTTTAATGCTTTTCCTTTGTGTCCCTTCAGTCCTGTTTCCAAACAGCATGATGTCCTACCTTACCACTTTTTCTTTACTATGTGTTACAAAATAAACAATCCCAGTCCTTCATTCCTTCATTTGTAGAGAGCATCATGGGAATGCTATGCAGCCCTCTGTTAAGGATAACAGTGGCAGCCATGGCTCTCCGATCAGTGGGAAGCTGGAAGGCATCTTCTTTAGCTGCAACACTGAGTTTAACACTGGGAAACCACCCCAAGATTCACCCTATGGAAGATACAGGTATGAGATTGCAGCTGAAAAACTCTTCAACCCAAATACTAACTTGTACTTTGGAGACTTCTACTGCATGTACACAGCCTACCACTACGTCATCCTCGTGATCGCCCCGGTGGGGTCACCGGGAGATGAGTTCTGTAAGCAGCGCCTTCCCCAGCTAAATATAAAAGATAACAAATTTCTGACCTGCAATGAAGAAGACGGGGTCATGGTTTACCATCATGCCCAGGATGTTATTTTGGAAGTAATTTACACTGATCCTGTGGATCTCTCCCTTGGCACAGTTGCAGAAATTACTGGTCACCAACTAATGAGCTTGTCTACTGCAAATGCAAAGAAAGATCCCAGCTGCAAGACCTGCAATATCAGTGTTGGACGTTAAAACTTCCCTCATTCCTTAGGAGCCTTCAAACCTCTGTTGCCCATTTCCATAGTCAGACAGTTCTGTCGGAAGCATGCACATGCCGCTGTCACCAAAAGCAACCACCAGTCTTCAAAACCTCCAATAGCCTTCTTAGGATTTCTTCTCTCCCTCTTTCCCTTCTGTTCCCCCGATGCTTTAAATGATTAGAAGTCCTGGATTTCTTTCTGGCAACCATTTATACCTAGATGCTGCAAAAATTGTTTTTTGTTTCTTGCCAAACATAACAAAATCCTATATAAAATGCTTTAGCAAAATAAAAATAACGGCTTATAAATGGTGTTTAAATATGCGTTAATTTTAACTACTGAACAAGTACTGGGATAACTGAACAGCATGAAAGGTTGTAATTGCAGCATGATTTGAATTTCAGAGCCTAGAAATGTCAGCACTTCCAACGTGTTGTTTGACAGTGTTATTTATGTTATTTATATTAGCTAACTGAAAACAGAAACTGTGTCTCGACATAATAAATATAATAGAAAAATATTTTATTTGTACTGTTGTATAAAATATTATACAATCATATAGAATATATAGATTACATTTTAATATCAATTGTATACATGTCATTAAATCATTTTCCCTTATCAAAGATGTAGTTTGTAAACTTCAAATAGCTCTGTATCTGTTCCTGTTGCTCTAGATGACTTTAATTAAAACAGATTTATGAAGACCATTTCTGATTCATAAAAGTTAAGTTATAAATTATTAAATCAGTACACTGAAACAACAAACGGCTGCAAAATAAAAAAATCCTTTTTTTAGTGTTCATATTTTTTCCTCCTTACTACTTGAAGATGTGTACATCTTCCAAATCATGCCATTACATACTAGATAAATACAAACATGGTTGGTACATAATAGGCTTTATAAAATCAAAATCTTCTTACCAAGATAAAAAACAGATTGCTTATACTATGTGGTCAATACAAAATGACAGGTAAAGCAAAACACTAAACATGATTCAACTGGTTCCAGTCCCTTTTTTTAAAGTAATTCTTCCTTCCTTTCTGTCTGGGGTAGGAATTTCCCAGAATCTCTGCTTTTCATTTCTAGTACAAAACCTGCTGATAATCTTTCCATCACTAGTCCACTTTTCACACCAATGGCCTATCACAAACAGTGACAATACTCCTTAATATTACAAAGTGTGGTGCTTTGAATGTTAAGAAAGATGCGTAACTCTAATGGAAAAATACCTTTTAATAACCTTATTTTCAGTAAACAAGAAGTCTAGCAGTCCTCATCAGATAACTGTGACACTCACTTATGTACCATGTACTTTATCTATCCAAAATATCTTAGCATAATGCAGTAATCTAGTCCTGTTTTTTATATATATATATGTGGCAATTTATAACACAAGAAGTACTTCAACATTTTACAAAGTGCATGCGTTTAAACGAGCTTTGGTAGTTAGAGAAGCGAATGTTATAGCGCCAGGCAAACCAAAGTGCAAAGGTCAATAGAGAAATCAAAATTAGCATGTAGTTGATCTATTTACTGACTTCTAAATTCTGTGAGCCAGGTCCTGTGAACTAGTGAAAAGGACAGCAGCCAGTACGTTTGTCCCATCTTTTCTCAGCAGCCTGTAGCTGGTTCATTTTACCAAGCGCTTTCCCTTATTCCTATAACACCACCAGTTCCATTTGGCAGTCTCGTTCTGGCCTTTTCTTCCATAAGCAGCATCACTCTGCTCTGCTCCCAGCCCTGGCACTGCTTCTTCCTGTACACCTTTCTTTGAAGCCACTGGAATTGAATGGCAACTCTGTCTTGATAGCTAGAGTGTGTTCTGAGTGTTTCCTTCACTCACTCAAATTCATTTCTTTTAATCTAGTGAATCAGCACCTTAACAGCCAACATTACTAATTAATTATAACACGTTAGTTCTGGAAACAAACGTGTGGCACTTTAGCATGTCCTAAGATGTACACTACACTTTAGCATGGACTAAAAACCTGCAGAACATTTCCTCACACTTTCAGAGCAGGTCAAACTGAGAATCTACATTACTTCAGCATCCTTTTAATTTCTTAACATTCTCACAGTGCACTTCAAGGCTTTATCTAAAGGAAAAATATATACTATATTCCACTCACCCGTCCTTAGTATTCTTGCATATTGCTGTCCTCTCTCATCACAGCTATTAAAATTGGTAAAGTGCATCAAAAATATCAGTGTGTCAAATAATCGTGCAGCAGACCAAGACCTGTAAAATTACTTTCTCTTTTTCATTACTTGTTTGTTTGCTTGGATATTTTTTTTCCCTAGAGAACGATGTCACAGCATTGCATTCACTTCAAATTGTTTTGGAAATATCATGCTTACTGATGAGAACCTCCAGGAGCCTGATTTTGGCTTTTGTGTGCTTGTATTCAGAGTATTCCTCAGCCATGGGCACCCGATCTTCTTTCTGAGGACTCCTATGAAATGCAAATAAAAGCATTTTATCACTTTTTATGAGTAATAAGAGAAACAGTCTTAAAAATTAATTCTGCAACAACTGATGAGGATTGGGGTTTTTTTACTAACTGTAAATGACTAAGATAATTTGATAGGACCAAAAAGCTCTAATATACAGACATAAAATAATATTTAAAATTCTGAATTTTCATATACTAGACAACTTTCTTGACACCTGTGGAAGCATAATTACTTGATTCTCAAATATGCAGAGAAGTCATAATAGTGCTTTGAAAACTGTTACCAGTTACCATTGTTACCAGTGCCCATATACATCATGGTTTTCAATAAAAAGGTTTGCTAAATAAAGAGGAGGAGCAACAGAGTGAAAAATGGCCAGTATTTAATTCTGGGTAAAAAAACCTGTGGCTTCTGGTTTTAAAATCTGGCTGTTTAAAAATGGCCCAACTGCCAAGTCTATTCCCTGCAGAGTGACATCCTCAGAAAGAGACTTTTAGCAGCCTCCCTTGAGCTCAGGGAATATCCTGTGCTGAGGTGGGTTTAAACCCATTGCAGGCATGTCCTGGAAGATCCCCAAATCCTGGCTTTCCTCGTGGATGACCACATCTTGAAGGAACTAAGCAGAGAGACAGATGGACATCTCCAGAGACCAGACATCTCCAGGGTATTTTCCTGCCCTTAGGTACAGCCCCTTTGGCCTGCTCACCCCAGAGTGCCCACCCTCACAAACACCCCTGCCCAGGACCCAAAGGGGACAAGGAGAGGGCTCTGCTGAGTTACCTTCCTGTTTGTTTGTAGAACTGCTCCTCAAACTCTCGAAGAGCCTTGCGAAGTCTCTTCTTATCAGCTCTGGTTTCTCTGAGATGTTCGAGCAGAACTGGCCTGTGAAACAGAGACAGGAACATGAAACCCCCTCTGTTCTTGCGAGGGCTCTAAAGCCCTGGATTTGAGCTTCTGCTCTGGGCCCTGGGCAGGCACTGACCAGAGTGCCAAGACATTCTATCACACCCCATACACCGTTGTACTCCTTCCCTCTTGCTGGTATTGCAGCTAATAAAGGGAAGGCAGAGACTCTGGTCAATGGAAGAGTAGAAGCGTTCAGGACTGAGCCTTACTGCTGGCCTAAATTCCCTGTGGAATTAATGGAGCTGACAGGGCTCAGTATCTCACAGGAGGAAATGCTGTAACTGAATTACAGTCAACATGCAAGCCCTGCTCCTCTTTGCAGCTGTTCCCAATCATTACTGTGATGCACTTGAAATGCTAGTGGTACCCAGAAGCATAATTTTTGGAGGCCATGTTTTATCTAGTGTTCAGAGAATAAGGGTTTAAGCAGAGAAAGAATTCTGTTATGACATTTGCTCCTGGTAATTTTTTAAAACAATGACAAAATGCACAGAAATATCTTGTCAGCATTTATGAGCAAACTACTGTGCACGTAGTTGAGTTACAGAGAAATCTAAGGAAATTTTATTTGATCTCTATAGTGTTAGAGTCTAGTTAGCTTCATTTATGCATCTAAGACCTCCCAATCAAAACACAAAAGAAAAATACCATCACCTAAGGTATGAGAACATCTGTTCCTGGAAGGCACAGTCTTCAACAACTTACCTTTCTCTTCCTGGAGACAAAAAGTTGGCACAAAGTTGTTTGAATAAACAAAAAGCACCAGTTCAAAAGCACCAGTGTGCTGCCCAATGAATCTCCTCTGCCTCCTCTCTCCCATAAAAAAGCACTGAATCACTCCTTTGGTACAGAACATACCTATGCAACAGGTATGGCTCATATTTCTCTTACAGGCTCATATTTCACTTACAAAAGTCTACAGGAGATGTTTTAAAACATTCAGGGGGGAAAAAAGAGAGAACTTACATTGTTGCCTCATGTAAATTAGACATTGACAAGGCTGTTTGTCTGTAAACTTTCTTTTCATCCAGAGGTGAAATATGTGCAGGCTCACTCTCCTCCTGTGAGTAACATAGGTGCTCTTCAACAGGGAAGCAAGACATTGGGCCAGATGATAACTCATGGCTGCTTTGAGAATGGTCTTCATCTGAGTCTTCCTCTTCCTGCTTGGGAAATGCAAAACATTATCAAATTAATTGTTTAAATTACAATGCTTCCAGTAATAGGCTGACAACATAAAGAATCAGGATCTGACTTCCTGGATGTATTCAAAACAGAACACACATATTGAAAGGTTTACCAGGTCTGCCTAAGGTTGTTCTTGAAAGCACTCCTGGGGTCACTGGGTTACTGTGCATTGCCTACCAGGAGTAAAAAGGACAGAAGCTGGCCCTGCTCCCAAGTATCTCCAGCCAGCAATTTATTTCTGTCTGCCCAAAAACCTTTACATGTAGCAAAGATTTAACTAACATTCTGTATTTATGTAAGCTGTGCAGTCTGTCTGGAACTTCTACTCCTCTTATATACACATCTGCTGTGTGTATATTATATCCAGATGTTCTGACTGTAGAAAGAGTTGGAGGGAGAGATTCCACAGTTTTATAGCTACTAGTGTTAACTACTAAAGTAGACTGATATTGGTGTCTTGCTCACAATCATTCGTCCCCAGAAAAAAAGCTGAGCTATTGAAAGTAAGGCTTAAACATAAAAACTCCACAGGGCAAAGCTCCCAACTAGTAACACTTAGGGGGAATTTCAGTGAAATTTTTCAATGAAATACCTGTGTGCAAGTATGCCAAGCTTTGCACTGTGATTTTTCAAAGAAATGTAAAGTTACACTGCCATCTAACAAGACAACAAGCTTTTTTTTTTAATTGACCTAGCCTCAACTACTATTAGATTAGTATTTTTGGTAGACATGCTAATTAACATCCACTGTCTTCACTCACTATGAGACCAGTACTGTTCCATTGCACCAATATATTATTAAAGTACTACAAATTTCATATATGTTCTACATGATTGATAAAAGCATTGTTCATAACATTTAAAAGTTAGGTATAGTGACAGCAGGGACCTTCATGGAAAGAGAGAGGTTTCCTTCTGTGTTGCAGATGTTTTCCACAATGGAAAATGAATGTCAGCATTTGCTGTCTTACCCAGCTAGCTGAAGTTCTTGCCTCAGAAACTGCTGCTGCACATTGGAACCTCTAGCATGCATAGAAGTTGAATTTTACAGAGCATTTTGAAATATCAACACCATGTATTAACCAACAAGCAGGTTTTTTGGTATCAGTAGTTCTATTGTTGCTAAATGGACATACAGGTACAAATCAAACACAGCATTTTGTATGTTTCCTTGACAATGGATTAATTCTTTCCAACTTACAATTGTTGTGATCAAAGATGGAGCAGCCAGAAGTTTCTTGATAATTCTGTATCTGTCGTAAAGAGGTTTCATGAGACTCTTTTCTTGCTTAGTTACCTAAAGAGAAATCATAACAGAACATAGCCCTCAAAAATTAAAAAAATAAAAAGTTAATGTAAAAGATTCTCATTTTCTCCTGTAAAGCTGAGAATGGTATTAGAAGAGTATGAGCAGATGTGTATTTTGCTTCAATAGATATTCCATGGGAGCTGTAATTTAATCAATGCAATTTCTAAAGAAGAAAATGACAATCTATTTTCTAACGGAGAATACCCAGTGCGTTTTCTCACTTTCTTTAGCCACACTGCCCAGGCAGAGGACAAATTATTCTCTCTCGGAGCCTGCTGCTAGAACAGTAGCAGTTCAGATGTGCTGCTGCTGTGCCTTGCATTGCCAGCTCACCTCCTGAGCTGTGATGACAGCAGCAGGAATGGCACAGTCTGCCTGGGACAAGGCACTCATTGGCCTGGTGGGATGGAGAGCACCAGGAGCACGGCTCTGCAGTCTGCACACAGAGCTGGCTCTGTGCAGGATTGCTGCCTGCATCCCTCACCAGAGCTGCCTTCCGCAAGGGGGATTTACCATCTGTTCATTTACTTTGTTCTTGGTCTTTCATGAGCACTTGGAGCATTGATTTGGAAGGGAATATGATTTAAAATCAGGTGTTAAGTGCCTGATCCAGCCACGAACATTCACAAATACAAAAATATGCCTTAGGGAAACTAGCTGTGCACTTGATTGACTTACTGCATTAAGAAAAACAAAAAGCATCAAGCAAAATCCACAAGGGGGAAAAAAACCAAAAACAAGACAAATCACTTTCCCCCCCTCCCAGCCAACCAACCATACCATGCCACCACACCCCCACACCCCCAAAATAACATTTTTCTCAGTGGTAAAATGTTCAAACGGGGTCATTTGCTCCCTAGTCCATCATCAGCCTCTGCTCATCAGCTCCCACACCTATGAGCACTCACTGGGTGCAATTTCTCTGATTTTTGGCACTGTGGAGAGGCCCAGGTGCACCCGCTCAGATGAGTGGTCTGAAGAGCCACAGAGTGGCTGATGGCACAGGCAGCAGTGCAGAGCTGCTCAGACAGACAAACACCTGGTCAGCAGGAGCAAGGGGGACAGTAGAAAAACGCAGGCTGGTGACACTGCACACATCTGGCTGATGGAGTGCTTAGGGACCACTTCTAGAGCCACCCTTCACTGTGGAATGTCAGGGCTTGCCTATTCCAGCCCAGCCACTTCTCTTCCCCAGGCATCACATTCCATTTAGCTACAGCACATAAGAGCTCCAGGGAATGCCAAACAAGCCAGAGGAGGTAATTTTTTTGCTTTAAACTGGTCAGTGGTCTCTGTGTCTGACCTTGTCAGGTAATTCTGGATAAAGATGGTGCTGAGCCACACCAGGCATCAGCAGGGCAAACGTCAGCCCCAGCACACTGCACTGTGTTTTAACGCTGCTGTTACAGAGCTGCTTCAGCCCTCAGAACACCCTCTCTGAACCCTGTGCTACAAAGGCACCCTGTTATTCTCTTTCCTGTCTATGAATCAAGTCTCTTTTACCTCTACATTGCACTAATAATCCCATTTTTTTGGTTTCCTTCTCAGGAAATACAATTTCTTCATACCCTTCTTGCATACTTACTCCATCCGTCAGCTCTCATTCCAAGCCCAAAGAAGATGGAAAAAAATGAGATCAGAATCAGATCATAATATTAACAGCTGGCATATTTGGGGGCAAACAATGGTGCAAGTTCCCTTTTCCTCTACCACAACAACTAGTAGCCAGAAACAGACATTCACAAGAATACAGACATTGATATCAAAAAGAAATTCCTCAGCTGTGTAGACAAATTTTCAAATCATCATCTCACCAATTGTGGCATTTTTTGTTTGCCCCTACATTCAGCAATGAAGTCCCTTGAAGAGATTTTAAGAAATAATTTAAGTCCTGCTGTGTAGTAAAGGCAAACACTATGACATGTCATGTAATTTTGTAGTTCATATCTCAGATGGTGCCCTATATAAAATCTTCCTCAGCTGATAAGCATCCTAATCATACATGATAGCAGAGCCAAATCTCCTGTGAATATATAGTCTTCCAATTTAATCCTCATATCTTGCATTTTCCAATCATGGAGAGATACAGAGCCACTTTTTATTTTACTTTAATTTCTAACATATAAAGCAAATTCATCAATATCAGGAAATAACATTTATACCTGAAAATTAGTTTGAAATAACTAAAATTAGGTTGTGTAAAATTAATCTAAATATATTTAATATGCCAAAAATATTGGTGAGAGAAGTTAGATAATTTTTAATTTAGCTATCTTTCCATGGCATACTTACAGGTTGTCCATGAATACTCTCAAAATATAGTAGACATTTCTGAAGATTGATTTTTTCCAAAGCCATTTGCTTTTTTGTCATATCCTATTTAAAAAAGTTATTTATAAGATTGTGAGTCAGGATTTCATGACAAGGGTACAGGTACATATCTGTTTAATAATCTCTTCTTCCCAGATAAACATTAATAATGAATTCTATTTCTGTCTGCACTGAGGTCAGTGGGGACTTGGCATTAACATAGCAAGAAAAGACTCCAAAATTACACAACATATATATTAAGTATGTTTAGTAGGAAAAAAATGAGAACGGCCACCATTCTAGACAAAATACTCAGAAAGCTGAAAAATTGCATAGAGAGCATTCCTCAACTTTTTAATTATTCATCAAGAAAGAGAAATAGATTTGTCTTGGCTGGTAAGGAAAGTAGAACATAAAGATCTAGCAATGCAAACCCAACCTGTTATGGTAAACAGCTTATTTCTGTTCAAAAATTGCAATATGAATCACTGGTACCAAAAGAATTTTGATTTTTCAGTGCTGGTGAATAATGAGCATTTGTCCAGGTGTGTGCTGTGGGGAGCACACAGTGCAATAGGTATTTGTCTTCTCCCTTTCTCCAGCTAGACCTGCTCCTGACAGTTGCTTATTTTCACCTGGTGCACATGAAGTGAATGTCATTCCCCCGGTCTCTGCCAGGTCACAACAGGGCCGCTTGAGTTAGGGCCAGGTGTTCCAAGGTGTGGGGGAGATGAAGTCACCTGAAGAACCATGGAGTGTGGGGCACACACACAGGGGGCCTTCCTGCAGAAAGCTGATGACAAGGGGGCTTGTAGTGACAACTAAAAAGTGACTACTAATTAGACCCTACCTTTAAAAATAAATCAACCTTGAAGAAGTGACACTCTTCTAATATCAGAGCACCTTGCTATTAATTTCCACAGGAGCAAAACCTTTTTTCTTTGATGCTCAAATGCAAAAACAGCACAGAGACATTAATCAGAACTGCTAATCACATTTTCCTAAAAGGTCTGCATGAGTTAATCCCTCTAAAATCATCTGTCATTCATGTTAAGAGATGAGCTGCTAGCTAGAATGCAGGAATATTATAAATCAGCTAATTTGTTTATTTATTGCTAGTTCCGCAATTAATCCAAGGTTAATTCTTTCAAAAACTATTAAGCCTGGAGCAGCTGAGTGGTTAGGAAGAAATGGGGTGATCATTAATATTGATTTTACACAAGAGAAACAATCTCAAGAGGGCTTAGCATTTGAGCCTATTTCATTAGCTCATTTTATTAGCAATCTCAAGACAGGTTGGTATTCAGCTAAGTTTGAAATAGTTGATAATTTCAAAATGAGAGAAGGCAGCTGAAGTCACAAACTACAGAATTGTCTGAGACATCTTAGGACTGTAGGCTACACACAGCAGCAGGAAATTCAATGCTAATTAAATAGAAGCACTGCTTCATAGCCAAGGAGAATATGAACCGAAGTGGGTCAGTGATGAGAAGACACATACATAAAGGGAGCCAGTCTGAGAAAAGCCTTGGGGGACAGGCTGCAAACATTCATACAGAAGGCAAAAGTTATTTGTGACATATAAAGAAAGAAAAGGGGGACTTCACCTAAAGATAAGGTAGTAGTTTGGTTTTCATAACTTGGAACAGAGGCACAAAAAATGTTGTACACAGTTATCTTCCTTACTAGTCTGTTCTGTTCCCTGCATGCTTATGCCTTCAAGCTCGCTGTTGTTTTTCCAGACAGAAAATACAAAGTGGGGACAGAAGGACAGACAGTCCAGTGAGGGCTGGGCTTGCCCAGAGCCTGTCAAAGGCAGGGCTTTGTTTCCACGCAGGCACAGAGTCAGCTTCCCAGGGCCTTAGTCTGCCACTTGGGGATGTGTGGAGGCTCATTACAAAGCAGCATTTAACACAAACTTAGAAACAAAAAGTATGAAGAAAGGCAACAAGAGACATGACACCTCCATAGAGCAGTGCCAGTTCCCGTCAGACCAGCCCCAACCCTGCCCCTCTGGGAAAGGCTGTGAGCCAGAGCTGAGCACCACAGAGCTGCTGCTCCCCCAGGGCTCTGAGGCACAGCCCCAGCCACCCTACACTCGCTTTGGATTCCCAGTTGGGTCTTGGATTTGTTTTTTGGGGGATTTGGTGCAGCTATTTCAATAATATTATTAAAAGTATGTTTATTTGCCTTTTATCTCTTGAACTCCTACATTCATGCTCTTAATCTTTATTTTTTTCTTAAAGCCTTGTACCTAAACACAAGGTGAGCTATTACATAAATTACCATCTCCCAATAATATACTGGGAGATGGTAATTTATGTAATACATAAAATAATGGGTGGCCATCCCTTTGTGGGGTACTGAGCCATTCACAGGCCATTTCTCTTTGCCTTCTCATTCAGTAACTTTACTCACGGGCTTTTTTGCAGGAGGAGTGTTTGGTTCTGGAAACAATATTCTTCTGTATTCAGATCTTGTGATCTGTACTCTTTAGACATACTGGGATTTTATTCTGCACCTTTCTAAGGACACACATTTGTATTTCAGCAGGGCTTTAGAGGTTTTCCACAGTGAACTTCAGGGGAGAACTTGGCAGGCTTTCATGGAAATGCTATCTTTGGCCAAAAGAACTAAATATTCAAAAAAAATAAACATTTAGCTGCTACTTATTTTACTATTAATCTACCCCAGATTCTAGTGCAGGATCTAAATGTTATATAGAAAACAAAATATTGTACATAAAATATATCTACAGTAACACCAAAGTTGTTTGTAGCTGAAATGAAGCCTTTGATCTTTGTTCTTACCACTGACATCCTTGATTCATTTCACATCATCAGTGCCACAAACCTCATTCTCCCTCTAAAGTCCGGGATGACTCATAATCAAAATCCAATCTTTTTTAATGTTATACTTAGGGAGCTACTAAAATATATCATTTTGGAATAGATCAATTTGATTTCATGTTATTCCTGCTCAAGCCTCTGTTCCCCAGCAGTTTTGATAACTATTAACAAGCACCTTTGCTAACAGATAGTTTTTAAAACACAAGTTCTCTCTGCAAGAAAACAGAAAATTAATAAGATTTGTTTTTTAAATTTGAAAATATTGTCATGTGCAAACATTTAATTTACATTACTTCCTTGTTTGTGAAAATATTTCAAGCCCTCGCTGCCATTTCCTAAATTTACAAGGGTCTCTTGGAATATTGGGATAAGTCCAAAAAAATTAAAAAAATATTTTGACAGATACTCCCACTCTTATAAGAAAGTTTTTTGGACTGGATTTCATTACAGACATCTGTTTTGGTGTCATCTAATCTCACCTCAGTAATAAAAAAATTAATGACTGAAAAATATTATCCTACAGTCTGCACTGTTAGGATTTTAGAGCTATATACAGAATAGCATGGTTTTGTTGCCTTTTTTTTTTTGTTTTCTGGTTACGAAACACTTTTTTCATTTCATTTTTCTTTTTAAAAAAGTAGCACATAAAAAGAAATAATTTAAAAATCGGTCATGTATGCAGCGCCTAAGATCTGAGAAGTATGGCATTGTTATGCACAGTCCTGGTTTTTATATAGCAACTAGTTGTTTAAGAACCAAGAATAGAAACAAAACAAAAGTTAAAAATTATCTCTGCTGGGTACTCTCTGCTACTGAAATCCACCCAGAATAATTTCTTAGTTCTCACATAGTTTAGCATTTAGTTCTTCACCCTCTCAACACTTCACCTTTCTAATTCACCAGCCAAAGTCTAAATGTTACTGTCTACACTTAGATTTTAGGTACTTTTGAGGGCAGAATTTTTTGTCTTGCTTGGCTGTAATAGCATCAGGAGAGCAGCATCCTCTGACAGCAAAAACAGCCCCCAGAAAAGTGGGGTTTTAGTGGTATGTATCGTTTTAGAGAACCCTATATTGTGCCAGGAATGTGAAGGCACAGCAAATTTTTAATGTATGTACTAGTTTTAAAACAAAAACTGATTTCCCAGCCAAGCAATCATGTTCCATGGAATATTGCTCCTACATTCAGAGGAGTAATTGAGAACATGGAAGGGAAGAGGCAGGATCAGCACAAATGTACAAGGTCAGGAGAGCAAAGCAGTCTGGATGGTTGTGCTGTCCCTGTCACCTCAGTGCATGTTACTGACTCTGCAGAGGCTTTCAGCATTTCTCAGCTGAGAAGGGATCTTTATCATCAAAATACATTCAGGAATGTTTTTAGTCACACAGTTTCTGTGGACTCAAGGTGCTTGTGCTTCATCTTCAGTACACCAGGATATGCAGTTTTGGGCACACAGCCTCAAGTCAGCAGGTTCCAGCAGTGCCTGGCAAACAGTTTCACATGTGCATCTCTGAACAAAAAATGTTTAGCACTGCTGGAAAAAACTTTCTGTACCTCTGCACCTTAGCAATTCTTCTCAGAACAGTCACTTCTGGAAACTGCACTAGAGCTCCCACCTCGCTAGAGAGAAAATGCACTGCAGTGCCAGCAGACAGAGGATGTGCACTCCCTGGCACACCCTGAGCCAGCCACACACCAATATCTGCCTCAGTGACAGAGTTCTGAGGGAACAGTCATGCTTCTTAAATACCTTAATAGTCTCAGGAAGGTTGAAGTGTTGTCTTTTCTCCTTTAGTCGTCTCAACACACTGTCCATGGTTTCTTCCACTGAGGGAGCTGGTTCCATGCTTGTGGCCTCCTGTGTGCCAGCCTCTTTAGAGATGCCACTGCCTTCACAGTGCTCATTTCTTTGGGGCACTGTGGAGGTACAGTTTTGCTCTTCTGACATTCTGAGTTTCAGCTCTGAAAGGCAAATTGCATGGCAAATAAATAAATTAGAAGTATTTGCAAAGGAGTTTCCTCTGACACTACTAGAAAAAAAAAACCCAAAACTTTCCTACTTCTTGCATACAATTATTATCATACCACAGGCACGTAGGAAAGTAATTCTGCTTCACTTTAATGTGTAACATCTTTTGCTTCCTAGAGCAATATAAACTGTCCTCTCCCTTCCAGAGGCCACCCTGCCATGCCAACCCAGCTGCTCAAGTGGTCCTCACAAGGAGAAACAACCATTTCTGAAATGACTTCCCTTGGCAGAAGAGCACCCGAGCACCCAGCAGAAGACAGAAGCTTCCCAGTCAGCAGCCTGCCTGGATGTGATAAAGCATGTGACTCTATTAACTTGACACCAAGCCAAAGCCCCTGGAGCTCCAGGGACCTGCACAGAGCAACAAGGAAATTGAATTAAAATCTGAATTAGCTCCCATAAAACCAGATTTTGTTCCAAGCATACGCCTGTCTGGTGAAGGACCTTGGGCAAGGCAGGAGATTGATGTCTCCAACTGTGTTAAATTTGTTGAAATCCATGCAGAAACAGTAACATAATTTTTTTAGCTGTGACAGTCTGAGGATATAGGCCAGCTTTATGGGGAAAACCAGTAATTTTTAGTAAAACCACAGAGCTAGAAAGGATAGACAAGCCTTGCAAACTTGAAGAAGGATCTACAAGCATTTGAGTGTTTTCCATTTCAATTGTACTTGGTATGTGAACTTCATTAATCTGGCTTCATTTAAAAGCAGTGCCATTATTCAGGATAATAAAAATCAAGGGTTGTCACAGGATTGAGGCATTTGGGATGTGAAGGTCAGGCTGATCTATGAATCCTAGACCCTCTGGATAGGAGGTTGAGTGGTTGAGTCAGAGATACAATTTTCAGAAAAGTAACCATGTACATTGCATTTGCCCTTCCTGGAATTGCAACACAGAGTTCAAGGGGAAATAATAATAGTAATCATCATCATCATCATCTAGTAGTCATACAGGATAGTACTCAAGGGAGAATTTCCAGAAGGAATTTACCTAAAGATAAGTTTCTAATTCTTTATTTACCACAATCACATCCTCTATATCCAGAATAGAGATGAAAGATAATACTACAATTTATTTAGTTGGGAGAATCCATTTATAACAGGGCAAAAAAAAAAAAAAAAAAAAAAAAAAAGGATTTAGATAAATTATAAATAGCTTTCAAAAAAAAAAAAATCAATCAGTCTTTGCTACAGACTCCCCAAGGGAAAGCATCTGATACAGCCGCAGACATTAATGGAGTGGTATGCAGACAGTCAAGGGCAAAACCTGACCCTCAAGGCCAATTTTATTATCAAAGAAAGATCTGTTTTTATGATCAAAATAAATGAAATCCTTAGAGATGTGTATCCTCAGTCCTAAAGAAACATCTGCACCTACATTTGTGCTATTACAAGGAAACTTTTAACCCCTCTGTTTTAGACCCTCATAAAAGTGCTCAGAACAGCATTGCCTTTTGCATGAATGTTTAGAGTGATGAGGGAGAGGCAATGGCTTTTTTCCCTTCCCTTTCTAGCCTTGGTATGAAGGTTGAACTGGCTCACTTTAATCCCTGCTTTCAGGAATCAAGGAAAGTCATATCACATAATATCTTTCTTGCCATTGGGAGACTTATTGCCACACACTGTGAAAAATAAGGAGAGCAGTGAGGTTAGAAAACTGACACTAAAGTGTTCCAGGTACACTTCCACTTCAAAAGCTTCAGCAGCAAAGGGACACAACATGCTATTATGTACCTTTGAGCTGCTTCCGACCTTTGGCCAGAGCATTCATCCACTTCAGAACTTCAGGATTGGAAGTCTTGTCACCATGAGAAGGCTGAATGCAAAGGAAAATGTAAAGAATGTAAAGAAAGAGAAGGAACTGATAGTTAAAGGATCAAACAGACAAAACCCTCCCCACCCCCAATGTGCTACAAAATGTCCGTAGTTCTGACTGCACTCTATCAGAGTCATGCAGAGCATCTGGCTTGATCAAGGCATTAATTTGTCATGGCTTATCTCTCCCCATTGCGACACAGTGCCACAAGGATCTGAGTGTTATGTCTGATCCCAAAAAGCACAGCAATGAATGCTTCAGTCTCCGACTAATTGGATAAATAACATCAGCGACTTCAAAAGGATTGATCAAATACCTAATTTTAGTCAAGTTCCTAAGTGATTTCCAGGATAGTAACTGAAGCTCTCTGTCCTTTGCAGGAATAAGCTCTTAGTTTAAGACAGGGATTCTCTTGGGAAACAGCATTTTCAGAATTTCAACTGACCTGCTTAATTAATCAGATGAAAAATTCTGTGCAAGAATGATTTCAAAAGAAACAAACAACAAAGGCTTTATAGATCTGGGGTTATTTTGCATTTAGAAATTGCCTGCAAATTAAAGTGAATTTACACTGAATCTTTAAAATTCAGATACATAAAATTTCAAAATGGTTTCAGAAAATAAAGCTTCTGAAATAATTTATTTTCTGGCCATAGTGTGAGGGTTGTTTAGGCATGAAATTGTGCTCCTAGGAGCATATGATGACCACAGAGCCAAATAGTGCACAAGTTTAAGGTTTTGGCCATTAACGGGATTAAAAGGTAACATATCATTTGCTTAATTTGAATATAGTCACAAACCAGTCGCACAAAGAAAATGTCACGAACTTCCCTATTTCATGTTGTACACCTCCTTGGCATCAGGTATGTTTTGGCATTCTTATACTGCACAATTCCCAGCACAACACTCACCACTGGCCTCAAACAACCCCCACAAGTTTTATATCTCTGATTTTTGCCATCAGTTTCTACAGAGCCCCAGGCTTTGGAGGTTCATAGGAGTTTGCCTGAATGAAGGGATCTGCACAGCAGAACAAGGTTCCAGGCAAATGACTCCTACAAAGTGAATAAGTCGATTTTCACCTTTTGCACAATTTTGTTTCACAAGCCTGTCAGCCGTGTTTCACCAATTCACACTTCTCAAAGATGAATATTTTGCAACAAAGGTAATCCAAAGAAAATGTAGAGTCTCAGAACCACTGCATACGCTGAAGGATGCCGAAAAGCTATTCACTGAAGTTTTTCCTATTTCATTTTGCCAGAAACACCCCATCTCACATTGTTCTGAGTAAGTTTAAATACACTGGGATCCTTGCCTCCCTCCTGGAGTATTTACCTTTTCAATTATAGTCTTACCAGATACTTTTTTTCTTGCTCAAACTTTTCTTCATACTTCCTAATTTTTCTCTTGAGGCTCTGAAGGTGTTTGGTAAGCTGTGTTACTGTCTGTGGTTCTTTGCAGTCTTCACAGCTACACCTAGAAGAACTTCTTGGCCTGCAAAACCCAAAAGCAGAGTTGTGGGATCTAAGAGCTGGCTATAATGGACCCTGCCTTCTTTTCAGGCACACTTAACACTTAGCGTTTCAGAAGTCATGGCTATTCTATTCTTTCACTGGATAGAGACAGCTTAGTTTTACAAAGTAAGCATAAAATAATTGCTTTTGCTTGAAGGCACCCCTAGAGTATTCTAATGGGTTCACCATCTGCCTTTCATTCTCTCTTTTTTTTTAATTAATCGTGGGATTTCTGAATATATTTCAAAAAATTAATCTAGTAGGCAAAAGCCTGATCCAGTATTTACATTTAACACCCACGTCTTTATTCACAAATCTTTCAAGTATAACAGGAGACTGTGGTGACATGATTTGTAAAAGTAAGCTCAGGGAGTTTTTCATTACTGGAAATAAACATTATCATTTTGAAGACAGTTTTGTTTCTGATTATTTACAGTTGTGAGTCAATAGAGCTGATTATTATCCATATGCAGCTGAAGCTAAAGCTCTGTATATAAGCTTTTAAGAAAGTTTGATTTCTCTCCGCAACTCACAGCTTGGTTTCTGGAAATCATATACATGCACTGTTCATAAGCTTTATGTCACTGTCACCCCTCATCAGTGACTCAAGCTACAGCTCAATTACAGCTGAATTTTTTGGTATGATACCTAGAGAGCCTTCTCTATCTTGTGTTCACTCATCATTCTAACATTTAAAACTTTCCTTGCTAACTATAATTAACAAAGACTTCAAAAATATATTTTACTCTGTTATGACTGACAAAACACCAGTTCCTATTTCTGGTGTTGCAAATTATTCATTTCAAAATATGCCACAATACAAACATTTGCTTTTTATGACAAAGCAACAACTGAAAAAAAACTCATGAAGAATCAAAGGTTGTGAATTGCAGAAAACGTCTTAAAAATACATAAGAATTAAAATAGATTTTCTTACATCATGAAAGGTTGAGCACTTGGTGGAGAAGGGGCAGACTCAGTGTCTAGATTAAATCTCTGGCTTTGGGTAAAGATAGAGCAGCGTGGTGACAAGAGAGGATTGTCTCCATCTGTGATGTGATACAGCAGTCGGCTGGTCCCTAGGGAGTGATGTTCCTGTGGGCTGCTCTCCATGTCATTCTGCCAGTCCCTGTGGGCTGGCACAGGCTCTAGAAAGAAAGTATAAATCAGTGGGGACTGAGGGTCACTCACATGGGCTTGAGCTACCTAGGTCAATAAAAATTTGTCTTTACAGAAATATTCCAAGCATAAGTATTCAAAGTGAACAGCAAACAGATCAGCAAAGTGTTGCATGCAGGGCGGACACAGCACTAAGGATGAGAAAATAAAGTACTGCCACTGGCTTCACATAAATCCTTTTTGAGTTCCACAGGAGGAGGTGGATGGGTGTATTTATAAACTATGAAGTAAAGATGGAGAGTTTCCCAGAATAAAAGCATTACTTGTATTTTCATAGATCTGTTTGTTTTTGAAAGCCACTTTCCTGAAGAAGACGGTGAGTGCCCACAATAAGTTTAATATTGTTATTTATCATTTATTCCCTTGGTGAAGAGAAAGAAAGGTCAGAAATATAATATGTCCTGGTGCTAAGAACCTCCAGGGCTGCTTGCAGCATCCTGCAGGATTTTGTTGGGTAACAGTAACATACCCTTGGCTCAAAGAAAACAAGATATGAAAATAACAACCACCACCAAGAGCATTCAATTTATTCAAGGTCATGGGCAGTGGCTGCTCCTTGGAGGAGTTATGTTTGTGGCACTGTGTTAACAATGTGTTGGACTGTAAATGTAAACCTCACCACAGGTGCCTTAAAAGGTAAAATTTGTTTTATAGTGATGGTGAAGCCAGAAAAAGTAGGAATTGATGAACCTCATCACACTGGTTCTGTTTATGGGTAGCATGAAAAATAACGGCACATTCCAGGGCCTACCTAGGGAACATCAGGGGTTAATTTTCCTGTACTCTACCTGAGTACATTGAAGGGAACATTCAATACTGAATCTTCTTCCTCACCCTCAGCAGTTGAAATGGATAAGGGTGATCTAACCTAATCAATATTTTTGATATCAGATGATTGGGATTTAATGTAGATTATACTCCACAATCTCATAAAAGTTCTTGAAAAAATTTTTCTCTCTTGCTTTGCTAAAGCAAAGTTTGTGCTCTGATTCAGATTCCCCTACAGCAGTTTCCACAGTTTATTTTGCACCAGCTACTTTGTTATCTTTTTTTTTCCTAAACCCCTTCATATATACAGCTTTTTAATTTATACCTATTACCTTGCCTTTCTAGGCAGCATGTGTGTCTATTCTAATCAGTATTATATTTGCCATATGTCATGCATTCTAATACATTTCACAGAATCTTTTTATTCAATGGAAGTCTAAAACTACACTGAAAAATAACTGTATATGAGTTTACTCACAGAAGAACTGGCAGATTTAAGTAAGTTCTTTTACCTTCACTTTCAGTTTTCTGCTTTGCACATGGGACATCACATTCCTATGCTGAGTGAGTATTTTTTTCAGGATTAGAAATGAACCTTTTTAGTACATTTTATTTGCCCTTTTCCCAACAAATACCTAAACTGCAAATCCCTATTGTTACACTATGACAGTGGTGAAAAAATCAGGTCTGAATGGCACCTTTCAAAAAAAACCCCCTATATTTCTCTAAAAAATACAATGGCTTAAATATAATTTTATGGGACACTATCCAACTGCTTTTGCTTTACAAACAACAAAAAAATCCTATTGTATATTGTATAATCATGGTTCAGTCTGTCAAGCAGAAGTTACACAACTCTTGTACTTACAAGCTCATCTACTCTTACCAGCATCATCAATTATAATTATGTTAAGGATTTTCACAGTGAATTCTAACCTTGCATCCTTCCTCTAAGTACTTCATATTCTGTAGGTCAAATTCAGCTCTCCAAGATACCAGAGCAACACCCAAATCTCCTAAACCTTCTATGAGATTCAAATCTTCCCAGAGAGACCCCAGGAAGGCACCTGGGAGAAGCAGGGGTAGAGCACTGACCAGTCCTGGGGAACCACGGACACTGACAACAGGCAGTGACAATGGCCTGAATCATTGGTGTTCTGCAAACAAGTGTTCTCTCTTTTTGGAAAGTACTCTTTTCTTACCCCGTAAAATTTTTAAAAATTAATACCTTTGGTTGGATTGTTTTTTTGTTTTTTTTTTTCTGAAGAGCAGTATTGTCAGTGGGAAGAACCTGGCTTTCCTTGCTTTAATTTCACCATCTTCGAACTTCAAGAAACACATAATCACTGGGAAATAGGTTGACTAAGAACAATTGCACAGTTTTTCATGTTCTGTTATTACAAGGAGTAAGTTATTAAGTAGCAGTGCCCTCACTGTGAAAGGAAAATGATGTGATAAAAAGATCAGCCAGTCTATGTTTGATAGGTGAAGGAAATAACTTTTCAACATTTGAACTCTGACTTCCCGTGGACCTAAAAATGTCCTTCTTGCAGGAGACAGGCTGTAGCACTGCTAAACCATTTGCTCACAGACATTTGCTGCTCCTCACTTCAACAACTAGACAATTTCATAGGCCCAGCCCAGTCTCAGAAATGGAAGAAATGCACATGTTCAAGACTAAGCACTCTTGGAAGATAAATACACAGGACAAGTAGTGGCTGGTGCAGCTCCAGTGTAAAACCAAACAGACAAAGTTCAAGGAGGTTCTTTTATTCTGCTAGCAAACAAAAGGGGAGACAACCTGCATGACTGATAATTTGGGAATATTTCCCAAAGGCCATGGCACTTTCATTTCCTTGGCCTTCTGACAGCAAGTTCCACAAGGCTTGAATACTCCTGCAACTTTGCTACGGCCCAAGAAAGGGTTTAGTTCCAACTCTACTAGAAGTGCATTAAATCACTACTGAATGGTCAGGAGTGGTCAGCAAATAATTCAGACATTCATTTCACTGGCGCAACTACTAAACAGTAGGACATCTCAGGGTGATGACAAGTTCTAACCGACCTCATTTTTAATTAACACTTGAAGCCACATCCTGATTCCAGCTCTGTGTATATCCTAAACAAGACATTAAATATTATCCTAAGAGTAGCCCATGAACTGACCAAACTTCTACTTATTTTCATGTATCTTGTCTAATTTTAGCCTCTATTTTTGCCAAAACTCTACCCAAGCAAGTGACTTGCCCCTTAGCATCTCTTCCATCCCATCTACTCCATGCAGCTTAGCACTTACAGGAGAACACCACAGGAATCAAAGCCAAATTCTAATGTCTGATAATCTGCAGCATGGTTCAGCAGGTGGACTTCATATGACAAGTCCTATGGTACAGGCCTCTGTTTATGCCTGTGATATTCTTCAAGTGAAACAATAATGCACAGAAATCTCTTGTATAGAAAAAATAATATTCAGATGTAGTGTGATCAGTCCTAAACACATTACATCTGTGAATGCCTCTATCAGGATTTTTAATTTAAAAGTCATTTAGAACTTCCTGTTCAGCTGCTCACTGCTGCAGGCACTTATGTGATGTAATCTCATACCCAAAAGAGAAATTACACCCTACTTTTCTATAATTACCCCTTTAAAAAACTAGCTTAGGTACCCCTCACAATTCTTTACAGCCTTACTTTGGCAACTCTAATTCAGCTTTCACATATTCAAAAGTAAACTGGAAATTGCTGACTTTGCTCAGAGATAAGTTACTGTTCATCCCCTTAAAATCGGCATCCTGAAGCACCCTGTCATCTTACCAGACTGTTGAGTCTTCATTCTTCATACATATGATGCTAAAATTTGTTGACTGGCATGTGAATGAAAGGATCATGGTTTTTTAGCCTGATCCACTGAGGAAAGGCTGAGAACTAAAGATGGAACATATATGGCACATGCTGGAGAAACTCTCTTCCCAGCCTGGTACAAATCCCTGGACTTCCAGCCAAGGTGGAGCTCAAATAGCCAGTAGTGCCATGTGACAGCTCAGTGCATCAGAAGATTTCAGTAGTAATTTAAGAGACAGAATTAGGACCAGCTCTGTCTGTGCAAAATGGCAAGTTACTAAAAATGCCACAAATCACAAAGCAGATGTTAAGAGGAATGAGGGCACATTAAAACCCATTAAGTAGATAAGCTTTAACTAAAGCATGAGTTTGGACTGCTGGAGTGGCAGAGCATGCTCTGAAACTGCAAGAGAAATGCTACATCATGCAATATTTCCCCATGTGGCTGCAGAGGGGAAATGGGAGTAGAGAGGGGATTGGAAGCAGCATAAATAAAAAGAAAATCTAACCAAAACAGCAAAAAATAATTAAGGGGAAACAATTAGAAACCATCCTAACAATGAACTATGAAACCACCAGAGCAAAATAATGCAGCAAACTACTGGGAAAGGAGGAAAACGCCACCC
This sequence comes from Anomalospiza imberbis, assembly GCF_031753505.1. Lineage (NCBI taxonomy): Eukaryota > Metazoa > Chordata > Aves > Passeriformes > Viduidae > Anomalospiza > Anomalospiza imberbis. The sequence goes on along the minus strand of NC_089688.1, from coordinate 7,009,162 downwards.
TGACACAAAGGAAAGGAGTCAGTGCAGATTTTGGGTGAGCTGCAGAATGTCTTTTCCTGTGCAGTGCACAAATGAGACCTGTCTCTGCTTCAGGTCCCCATCAAGGTTAGCCCCAGTCCAGGCTCCATAGCCATGTCCAAAAGCTATTAAGGTATTTGCCTGGCTGGACTAACACATCCTCTTTAAAAAAAAAAAAACAAAAAAACAGGACATCTAATATCTAGCATTTTAAGATTCCTTCATCTTCATAATAATTTGATTTCTGCATGCATTGTTCCTTGATTTTTTCAGTGCCAACCTCAAACTTTGTAATTTTTTAAGTAGAACACTATAATTTGTGATTTTTTTTGTAAATAACTTAGTTATTTCTTGCCAAAAATGCTGAGCAAGCAGCTCCTAAAAAAAGTTCTTCTTAATCCAGTTTTTTTTCTGCTATGAAACAAAAACTGCAAAGGGATTACTGACCTACCTGCCTTAATTTGAACCATACATGGTGCACGACTTAGGTATTTGTGTATTCATGTCACTTGTCTGTGACATGTATTAGTCATACTGCCTTTGACCTATTTTTCACAAGCAGTGACTCCTCTTCTGTTGAGCATCACGACTCTGCCAGCCCTGGGACTACAAGCCATGAATTGACAAAAACAGTGCTGAGCCTTAGGGCTATTTATTTCTCTATTGAGGGAAGAGGGAGAGATAACACACCACAGTTTGCCCAGCTGGGTAATAATAGAGGATCATGAATGATTAAAATCCACATGCTGTAAAACTCACCTTCGCTATCTCTCTGCTGATGCATTAAATTAAAATCAATAATAGGAGAAATGAAGTGATATTGCTCTGACAAAAAGAATGACAAAAATAGAATTACATGATATGGCAGGTGATCTCACACAATACAGACACAGGAAGTAAAGAGAGTAAATTTACTTGGGGAAAAATAATAGATTAGAACTAAAAATAAAAGAATTGGGATTCTTAAAACCTCTCTGAAAATAAAAATTACCTCTCAGAAAACTGGAGGCTTACAGCCCTTAATTTCCATTCTTTTAACAGGTATCACCCCTTTTTACGTTACACAGCGTTTGCAGGAGGAAATGGGGCTTTGCATTAGCTCTGCACTGCTTCCCAGAGGGCTGCAAGCCTGATTTTAAAGTGCAAGTCACAAGGCTTTTTTATAATTGCAAATGAGAACACATCATGGCACGCTCGCTTACCTCCACAACCGGCCCCATCAGCTTGCACGCTGCTTTGGGCTGGAGAAGGGGCTGTGTCCTTGGGTGCCGGCAGCTGGGGAGTTTCCTCCTGGGCTGGCAGGAACGCAGAGCACAGATCCGTTTCCAGGGCTTGCAGCTTCAACAAAGAATTCTGCAGACAAAAGCAGAACATTGGGCTGGGTAGAGAACAACAGGGATCAGCAATTGCTCTTCAACTCCCGGAGCCCATGGGCAGCGCCTGCAAAGGGGTGTTCCACCGCCGGCTCCGGGAGAACGAACGTGCACTATTCCATGAGTTTCTTGACTCCTGGTTATTTAGGTCCCAATTTACATGGATTATTCATGGCACGTGGGAAAGATGACTTTGTCAGCAAAAGGCGATTTATTCCAGGAAGCCAAACTGAGATGGTGTCCCTCTTCTTGGGCTTGAAGCAATACATTAAGGAAGTATTTCATTCATTGGGCTGACATCACCATCTGATGACATTATGTCCCTCCCCATTTACCATTCATAAAAAATCAAATCTCCCTCTCCAGCCTGTGAGTGCAGTACGCAGCAGTGAACAAAGAGTTACTGACAACACGATCGCTCAAGGGATTCCTGGGAGACAGATTTTTTAATTGGCTGTTTTAGAGATAATTCATTATGTAGACACGGCTTTCATGTGGGCTGCTGCCAGTTCTACGGGGCAGCAGATCATTTGTGATCCGCTGCAAAGGTAAAACCAACACATCATTGTCACTGGCTGCAGGCGAATCAATGACAGGGACAGTTACCTGCCACATCACTTCCAGCCTCTGTGCCATGCGTGGTCCAGCTCAGATTTGAATTGTTAATGCTGCATGCAGTACTGAGCTGCACGATCTGACACAAGCATCTCGCTGTGATGGAAATGCTGTGAAAGCCCTAATCACCATCTGACTGGGCAAAATGAGTCACTCCCTACACCCCACGCATTCAGCTCCCCCATCTCAAGGGAAATACAGCTTAAAACATAAAATAAAACCACACAAGGCTGTCCTAATAACCATACAGCTGGCACACACAGAATGCATGTATAACATTGAGTCACTCAAGTGATACATATTTATGAAGGGCATTTTCTGAAGAAAATAAATGAGATGCAAAGAAAAAGAATTCCTCGAATTTATACCCTGAGAACTCTTTTCCTCACTCTGTCAAACACCTGAAACCAATTTATTGATTCATTTAATGAAAAAGGAATTGATTTATTGGTCTGATTTCCTTTGTGTGACAATACATCACCTACATAACAAGTAGTTTAATACATCTTTATATTATTTTTGTTGTAAGGCAGATCTTTTGTAAACCCAAAGACAACTTTTGGTTAAAAAAAATCAACTCGGTTGTCTGAGAAGATCAGGGAAGACTTTCTGCCTTTATCCTTTAATTCCTTTTATAAAATTCAGGAAAACTATGGAGACCTTCTTGCCCCTAAAAGCTTTCAAGGGGCAGTGCATTTCCTTGTCAAGGGAAGGGTGCTGACTTGCATCACACGTATGGCACTGCTTTGGGAAGTCCTCATTTCCCATTGTCTGTCATCCCAACTAAACTCAAATGGAGTGGCTGTGGAATTATCACAGACAGGCAGAATTTTACAGTCATTAATGTCATCTAGCAAAAGATGACTATACCAGTTACAAACCAGTGAGGACTCTGACCCCAGCCTGGACCTTACCAGAACAGCTGATGAAAATTAGGGAGAGCACAGATGACAACCCATAAGAATGTGCCAGTTAGGAAAGCATAAGTGAATGTCAGACAAAAGCACTTAACCTTCATGGACTGTTACTTCAAGCATTTGACAAGAAAAATCCCATTTCAAGAAAATACATTCACTTTGCATCACTATTCCTTATGACACATTAATATTTATGGGAAGTTCAGTGTATAAGCATCCTCACAGACTACATTGTTAAACACTGTATTTCAGCAATGCTTATGCTGTTATTCACCAGCTGGTTTATATTCAGCTGCTCTAAATGATATTTTTCACCCATCTGGGGAAGGTGGGTGGATGGCAAATTTCCAGCCACTGCCAAAACACTAAAAGAAAATCATATAATAATAATAATAATAGAAATACCTTATCTATTTTCATGAGTGTTCCCTTGACAGGGATTTGAGAAAAGCACTAAGTAGCTTTGATTGTCTTGATGTTACCAGGGAGATGAATCTGGAGTGTACCACCAAGCCCATCTTACTCCTAAACCACTGCAGTTTTACAGCACTGCCTCGCTGCACTGTCCAGGAAAAGTCACCACAAATTAACAGGAGACACAGCTTAGAGCAAAGGCCAGCACATCTGCTCTGGGGGAGAGCCAGCCTGTGCACATGCTGCTCACAGCTCTGCCACGGCCAGACCTGTCCCCGGAGCCTGCCTCACACCTCTGCTCACGGCTGGTCAAAGGAAGCTGCTAAACAGGTTAGAAGCCAGTGCAAACAGCTGAAACACACAGAGGGAAAAGTTAGGCCATGGTGGGCATCATCATCAATTTGAGAATGCCCCTACATAGAAATCCAGTGTAACTGAAGTAATTTAAGCTATGGTGTTCTGTGTCAGCTAAGATCTCAGTTCAAATACTTCAGATTTGGTGCTCATTCCAGCTTCGCTCTGGTGCCTAACATGAGTTTTTCTGATGCAGTAATTCCTGATCCATGCTAATGTAAATCAAAGGACAGATTAATACCTAAAATGGATCCAAAAATTGCCTTACAAAAATAACCATATTGTTTTCTCTTAAGAAGAGTATCATGAAAGTTTGAAAACCTTGGACAAAGGTTTCTTATCTCTTCTTAGGTCCTCTTGAAACAACTGACAATTCAAAGATCTTGACCTAAGCCAATTCCACTAGAGAAAAAGCACTGTACATTATTACAAATAATGGTAAAAGGAAGATACTTATAGGAAGTCGGAGAAAGACAGGAAGAGAAACAGTGTGGTCCTTCTCACCTATTTGTTATTTTTGATAATACTTCAAGAAAACACAGTCACTGAAGTGTTAAAGCTGTGTCTGCAGGAAAAAGCACAGTACAAAAGGACTCCCACTCCCAGAGGAAGCTCAGCCTGTAGTAGACACACCTTCTCTACAAACAACTAAGCCTGGACCCACTGACCATCACTCCTTCCAACCTGTGATTATTGAAAATGAAGAGGAGAGGCCTTAGAGCAAGGAATTACTGAGATGGCAGATAATCTCTTACATCTAGAGATGAATGCCACACACTGTTAAATCCCTCTGGAGAGTGGGACACTGAAAGAGCAAATTCTCCCAGTTCATCACTAAAATGCTGTGGCACTGAGGCAGTACCCTGACCTGGCACAGGGCCATGCCTAGCAGGATCAGCACTGTGGGATGTCCAGGAGGCCATAGCCTGACGGGAGCCAATGTGACAAATGAGAGCCCCTGCCCTTAGAAAGAATTTCTTTTTCTCATAAAGCATTACTATTATCAGCATCCTTTGTTTCATTCTTGTGGACATCCAAAGGCTTGATAAATTTAAGAACTGAGGGAAAGGGAAAGGACCCAGGTGTGCCCCATCCATGAGCTCTGCTCAGACTCAGTCAGGAGGCTGACAGCAGGGGTGAGGAGCAAAGCCCAGGCTTGGTGCTTCCTCCATAAACAGATCCCACTCTGACCCCCACACGGTGCTCCTGATTGAAAAGGATGCCTGCAGCCTGCCCCTGGGCCTGCTCCTGTGCTTCCCAGACAGGAAGGCAGCTATTCTATTCTATCCAGTTTATTGATGGATTTACTGGATTTATGAAATCGGCTGGGGCAGAGAAGGAGAGTAATCCAAGCTTTCAGCATTTAATAGCCTTTGAAGTGATTCATATTGGAAAGAAACTGAGCAAATTTCAACCTGTTCCATTTTTTCACTCTAAGGAAATTAATGCTTTTATATGTCACACTGGAACAGCTTTTTAATCTGAGAGTTCAGGTTAAAATAAGATAGGCACATTTTATGGGAACATAAATAAACCTCTGCAGTATCCGTTAAGGCAATATTTGTGCCTTGAGGCATATGACATTTCCAATTCAGAACTTCCTTTATGGGGAACAAACAAGCAACAATAAGATAGAACAAGATATGCCCTGGGTCTGCATAATGCCACGGGTGAGCAGTGACGAGAGATACTATTTTCTCTACTCCAGAAAGAGAATTTTTCTTATGGCACGGGTTTGCAATAGACCTGAGACACAAAAAAATCTAAGATTTTGCAAAAGAAAGCACCAGGTTGTAACCCTTGCTCATTCCTCATTGGTTATTAACAAATTATTTTAATTTCTAAGCTAATAATTGGTTTTAATATTTTACATTAATTTATTTATTACAATATTTTTTCTTAGCCTTTAAGGAATCCTTTGAAAGGATTTTAAATGGAAGCTTTCAAGCAGAAGCCTCAGTGAATATTTGCATTGGGGCTTCTCAAAAGAAAGAAAAACTTAATGATTTTGCCCAGGGCCTGAGGTGGCTCTACAGAGGCTGAGTGTCCTCCCTTGTATTGTCACTGAATGTGCCCTGCTTGTCAGCATTGAGATTTTCTACAGTGAGCTGCACAACAGTGACACAAAATGCAGAGGAAACAATTCACTGCAAGGAGAAGATTAGGTCTGAGTTCCTTTAAAAGGACACATTGTGGTCTTCCCCTAATGAAAGTCAGGCATCTGTTAATAGACATAGATGTTCTCTGGCTCATTATGGAAACAAAGCCCTCTTTCCCAGAGTGTCTCAGGAATGGGCTTCTCTTCACCCAGCTCTCTTACCCACTGCTTCTGCTGCGTAGTCTTGGCCTACACTAAACCCAACAGCTCCCTGTGTAAGTCCCATGTGCTCCAGTGTCCCTGCAGTGGGAGTGGACTCTGTGCTGGGGTGCAGAGTCTCCAGGTGTGGGGAGATGCTTTATAGGGTTTCCCACTTTGTATAACTGCAAAGCTTGGCATTACCCCCCTGCCCCTCCCAGGATATTGCTGGCCATGAGGACCTCGCCCAGGCTCATCCATTGTTCGTGTTACATGATCACACCAACAACTTTTTGTGCTTTTGGCACAATCCCTGTGAAAGCAGCTTGTTTCCAGTGTCACTGGTGTTATTTGGCTTTCCTTGCTTCCCCTCTTCAGCTGTCCCCTCCTTCCATCTTACAACCAGGGCACCTTTTAGACTCCACTGAACTGTTCCTAGTTTACTTATGCAGGATGTAGCAACCTTGAGAACTCCTTATTTTTAAACAAAACATATTTATGGTTCATATTTATATTACATATAACATATAAATATATGATACATATAAACATATAATATAAACATATTATATATAACATATAAATGGTTCATATTTAACAGATGAACTGTTTTGAGCCATAATACGAGGAAAAAAATCAAACCTTCTTGAAAGATGTCACTTCACTCAGTCAATATTGAGTGTTTGATTCTCTTCAGAGCATAAACAAAAAGCAACCAAAGGTTGGCTTTAAAAAATTTTTAATCTCTTGCTTCTAGCTTTTAAACTATTTTAGCAGTCTCATATCACACTTTTAAGATTTTCTTCAAAAACATGACTACAATCATTCATTAAAAAGCTAATCTAGGATTATTAAGTAATTATATTATTCCAAGATCTTGAAATTAATAAAAATCCAAAACATCTATTCAAAATTCATAACATCATATTTCAACTTTTGGTTATGCTTACCTCATTTAAGCTGTTAAATTGATCGGTTGCTTCTTTTGGTGAAATGCTTGTGCTTTGATCTATTCTACAAAACAAAAATTTAAAAATCATTCAATAGATTGCCTATCTGTGCTGCAAATATCAAGCTTTTCATCATGTGTGTATGTAATTTATAAAGTACAGAATAAATCTGTTTTATTTAAGAAACAGCATTTCTATGAATGTTACATCTCTATTTTTTAACTCATTCAAAACAACAGTGGTTTTAGTGGAATCCTAAATAATACATTTAAACTGTTAATGAAGTCCTGGAAACTCTGACATTAATATCTGGGCTCACTCTGTCATGAGTCAAAAAGTTCTACAGATGTATGATCTGTGACTTGGTGAGCTAACAGGGTTACAGCCAATAAAAAGCTCAAACACATTCTTAAATCTCAGCACAATTTGTCCCACATGCTTTAAATCAAGAACAAGAGTTTTCCCATATCACAGCCATAAAGAATAAATCTTTCCATGTTTAAATCTGATGGTGTTTCAGGCTCCCAGCCTTCAGCTTTCTGCTTTAGCAAATTCCAGAAAGGCCCCAGGTGCCTGGAAATCCTGTAAGAGAGATGTGCACATTTTCTATCGAGTGTCACTGGGCTGTCATCAGAGGTGTCCACACCTTTGGTTTTCTCTCAGTGTATTGCTGCTTCTCCACGTGGGAAGAGGAAAGGAAGGCCCTGGGCTAGTGAGGGGCAAATCTCTTCCCCCTGGCTGTGGCCACAGAGGAGCTGTGCCCCACCCAGGCAGATGTGGCCCAGCATCAGTATTAAGTACTAATTCACTACACCAAGGAATGAAACTGAAGTCTGGAAACAACTTCCCACAGATTGAGCAACCCCAGTAGCCTGCCACCACCACTCTGTCCATCTCCAGAACAAGCTGAGGCTCCCCACACCTGATTTCAGAGTCTGACATGGGTGTACCACAGGCTGACTCTTGACTCAGGGGAAGCAAGAAAACTGCAAGCTGTCTCAGAGAATGAGATTTGTCAGTGCTGAAAAGGTGCTGATGTCTGCTGGCCCCTGGAGACTCACTCAGAGATGTGATCAAACCCAACACAAACCCCAGATTTCTTTGCACAAAAAAATTCATATTTTTCTGGGCTCAGAGTCATTCCAGCAAAAAGATATAGCTGTAAAATCCTCTAGAGACCTCACAACCAGAACAGAGAGATGCAGAGTGTTTGTTGTAGTTCTTCCTCCATTTGTGAGGCATTTAAAGACTGAAATGATGCTATGCCACAAACCAGACACATTAGACAGCTACACCAGGGTGAACAACCACTTGGCTCCAAACAGGATCCAAGATGTGCAATTCCCATAGGAACAGAAATGAGTCATGAGAACAGCAAAAGGACTCATTTAATAGGAAAGAGTGAAATATTTGAAGCTTGGTTTAATAACACGTAAGGAGGCAGCTGCAAGACTACAAACAGCTGAAGAACTAATTCACTAATGAAGAAAAAATATTTCGGGTGATTTATTTCATTGAACTAGAGCTACACACGAAGGAAAGAATGAAAACAATGTGTCAGGTTTGCACACTTCTGGTATTCATTTGGATAACTCCTTTCAGAGTGCATAACAGAGCAAATGGGAATTCCCCTTAATAAAATACAAACAAACCACATTTTTTTTTTAAAAAGACAAAAAGAAAGAGTAAATGCTAGCAGCACTTTGTACAGGAACTGTACAAAGTTCTACATCATTCACAGCTGTACACCTCAAGAGTCCTGCACTCTGGAGAGTAAAAGGTTTACAGCAGCCATGAGGTACCATCGCTCTCATTCAGGCTGATGTTCTTGCCAGCTGTTTTAGGATGCCTTTAATCTTTCATTTTACTGTTCCTTTTACACTAGAAGTACTGGAGTAAGATGCTCTTATTTATGCATTCTTTAGATTCTGGAGATACTGAAATCATTAAGATGAGCAACCATTTTTGTGTGACAAGCATTTACATTTTCAGTCTCATGTGTGCTGAGCTGATCTTACTCTACACAGGAAGTTTTGAGGTGTGCTTTTTCATTTTCACCAAGATTAATTGCTCTGCTAGGCAAATGCAGGTTTTCTGATTGTCACCAGGCAACACAGGGCTTACAATTTAATAACTATAGTTTGGATCCTACTCTCATTAAAAATCAATCACAAAATATCCATTAACATCAAAAGCAGAAGGAACAAGCCCTAATTTTCCATCTGTGCTGAGTACATTAAAATTATTTCTTAGCTGAAATTTTGAATAATTGCAGGCACCCTTATTTTGTATAATTTACATCAAGTAAAATAATGAAAATTAAATTCTCTCTGAGTCTACTACTTAAATATATGTCTCTCACCCTCCTGTATAGACTCTCTTTTACAGAATTATCCTTTTCTCCATGACAGAGATGGCAAAGATGCAATAAGTAACATGTAAATTTGAGGCTTGTGGATATAACAAAAAAAAAAAAAAAAAAAAAGAAAAAAAGAAAAAAAACACCTAAACCTACCTAATTATCATAACAGAGCTCATACCAGACTTCAAGGGGAAAATAAATTTGCATGAGCACTGTGCTGTTTAAAGAACAGACCAGGACATGTGAATTTTTGAATTATGCACATCACTTTTAAACCTGCATAAAATTCAAATAAAACCACATAATTTTAAAAGCTGGGGAAGATGTTTGAAGAGAACCTAAGCAAATCCCCACCACATTTCCTCTGTGAAACCCAGAAAGGAGCATTACATTTGGTAACTTGCAAATCTCACTCCAGCCCAGCTCTGGTCCCACAAACCCCATCCCCGGGGTGTGTATGTGTTTATGCACCACAAACACGTGCACATCCTCTTGGCATTGGCCGTGCCAGGGGGAGTCCTGCCCATCAACCTCACAGTATTTTGTGGGATGAAATTCCTTTTCCAGAGTCACCTGCAGTCTGTCCTGGCCCAACACTCCTCCCCTGTGTCCAGTCCAGGAGCAGGGAGGATGACCTAGGTGGTCAACCGCTCATCACTGGCATCTCAGTTCCCTGGCAGGGCACTGATTCCGCCTGTCCAGAGTTACAGCAGAACGGCAGGACACAGGAAAAAGGTTATTGGAAAATGACAAAAGGCTCCTTTCTGAGACTTTCCCAAATGGCAAAAAAACATTATGAGATCCAAACACCTCAACACAGGGCTGCAGGTGGATGCTTCAAAAGCACACCTATGACTCCTTAGAAAGCAATGCAGAACTGCAAAAGGCTTTGGGGTGAACATGAAGTGCACACCTGCAACAAACGAAAAATCCACCTTGAAGGGCCCAGGGGCACTCCCTGGGCAGTCCCTGAGGGCTGGAATGGGAAGTCCATTGGGAAGTCCAGACAGAGAGCCAGTGTAGTAGTGCCTGTCTCATTAGTCCCAGGCAGCACTTGTTATTCTTACTACAAGCAGCTCTCATACTCAGCAGGTGCTGTCCTTACTGGGGCTGCAGCAAGAGCTGCTCTTATCATCTTCCTCCTTTATCCTCTCCCCATCTCCTCTTCTGCTGTTTTTTTCTTTAATTGCATTGCAACCTAAAAGCTTGCACAGAGATTTTTCCATGCCTTGGTACAAGAGGTATCACTGGAACCATAAGCACCAGAATTTTAATAGCAATGTCTCTGAAGAAATTGTTCTTAGGAGCCGGTCAATCATTTCCTAACTTTCTCCCTGCTCACCTGGCTGCCTGTGCAGGTGAGGAAATGCAGCCTCTCAGGCTCTGCCACAGCCATGCACGTCTGCACAGGGTCATCATCAATTCTGCAGTTTCCCTGCTGCCTCCCACTCATCTCTGAGTTGTAGCTGTTCAGCAGAAAACCTGGAAATTGCAGGAGTTCCCACCTGAGCTGCACTCCCAAAATACACTTGCCTTTCAAACTTAAATACTGAAAGCCTTGCTAGAGCTTGGCCTCCCCCCAGGGAAGCACAGAAACCTCAAGATCCTAAGATCCAGGGCAGCCCTGGGCTACCAGCATTTCCACTTCTCCTGCAGAATAATCATAGGTCTGACAGCAACCTACAGACTCTCCCAAAAATAGAGCTATAGAATCACAGAATAGGGACCAGCCCTGGGACCAGATAGGTCCTGATAAATGAAACCACTTTGTTCCCAATTTATTTAGGGAACATAAAGAGGGGGAACTTTCAGGAATTTTTCTTTGGCAGAAAATTTCACCCCAAACTGTAGTTCTGAATTCCACATTGACTTGACATGCAATCTTTGCTGAAGCATTGACCTTCCCACTGCCAAGGGGTGCTTTGCTTCAGCCTCCTCTCTCTGTAACAGGCATCTGAGAAAAGCACCAGGCTCTGCCCAGGTAACTGCACACAGCGTGCAGCCCACTTCAGTTTTGCTGATTGCCTTTGAGAAGGCAATTTGCAGAAGCAGATGTAATCATATGTATTGTTCCATACTGGCTTTTCTAGTCTCTGGTAAAAAAAAAAAAAAAAAAAAAAAAAGCAATTCCTTTATGTGTTCCCAGGACCTGCTTATAACTTTTATCTACCTTCTATCAGGGTGCAGATTATATTGCACTTGTATCCAAACCCAGCTACACACAATGACCAGAGCAGTATTCAGTGTAATCACTGGCAGTAGCATTAGAAATTCATGTTCTGGAAAAAAAAGTGTAAAGGTTTTCTTCCATGCAGATGGCATTTCATCTACTAAGTTGACACTGATGTTCATAAATCGTACATGAGAAACACCTCTTGAGGTTGAAACCCTTGCTTCACAGGTCAGGTACAGCTCAGCCAAAAACAAAACACTACTCCCTTACCCTTCTGGCTGCAAATCTCTGCAAGGCTACTCTTCCATTACCCTCAAATCCCACCAAACTTTCCTTTATTGCTTCAGTGGTTACCATAAAATGAAACAATACCCCTCAAAGAAACAATACATACTTCTAAGTCATAATTCTGCAGATTGTTGCTCTGACATGGCCTGGTTTGTTTTTCTCTGTCACATATATGTTTATGAGAATCCCTTGTTAGAATACCCTAAACTTAGATTATTCTGCTTTACAGGAACTGTACTGAAAAGTTTTTCATATTTCAGCAGTCTTTAATCCATTTTTAGACAAGTTAAAATGATCTGGTTTTTAGCTGCCTCACAGATTCCTTAAAAACCTGTGTAGAGTTCAGAGGTATTTAGACCTTTAATCCCTAATGAGACTAAAAGCAGAGCTATTGTCCTCTGTAGCAATTAAGTTAAAGCAGAAGTAACAACAGGATGCACTAGAAACAATCAATCTTGACCCTTTATTTGAGACAGAAATAAATCTTTCTTCTCCTGTCTTTCCCCTACACATCTGATATATGGTGAGAGGTATATAGGGACACCCCTGCAGCAGTGTGTCCCCCCCTCTCCTCCTAAAGAGCAGAGAGCTTTTAGTTTGACTTAGGGACACTAGGCAGGTGTCATGTTCCAAAGCATTGCTAATTTTACCAGCAGCCCAGCAGAACCAGTGGAAGACAGTGAAACTTGGGTTTTGTGGTGCTGGCAGAGGTGTTTTACCCAAATCTAGCTACAGCTGCTGCCTGCTGCACCAAATGCTTAACCTTTGCATGTCCCACAGCAGAGAGGGCAGAAAACAAGGCAGGGCATCATGCCCTGGCAGCAGTGTCACAGCCTGTTGCTGGAGTCAGTGCTGTGAGCCTGGTGCAGCAGCCAGACACCCCTGTGAGCTGACACACAGACTGTCAGCTGCTGTGGCCCTGCCAAGGCAGCACAGGGAGGGGGCAGCTGGTGGTGACCCTCAGGAGGGGTCCCCAGAAACAGCAATCCTCAAACTGGAGCTGGGAACTCCAGCACAGGTAAGTGGAAGTGCCCTGGCACAGCTGCGTGGTGGGAGCATTGGTTCAAGGACTGCTGAAATAAATAAAGTGTGTGGAACAAATAGAATGTGTGTGCGAGTCCAGAGACCACATGTCAATGCTTGTTTATGTTTGAAGTTCCTTATTTGAGAGTAAAGTCATCTACTTTTTTTTTTTTTTGTAATGTAATCAAACTGAAACATGGCCAGAATTGAGATTTGATCACTGTGCTTGCACAGCACTTAGAATGGTAAAATCCAGGCATCTTTATTTAATAGATTTAGCCCTTTTGGATAGCAGACTTTCTAAGGAGCTACTGTGGTGTTAAACAAGAATAAATATCACAATGAAAAGTGGTATAGTACTAGGCAGACTGAAAAGGCCAAACAGTTGAAGTGGACAGGAGAACTGTGCTGTGGTTGCTGTTTTATTCATGCACACTCCACTATGGTTCCTATCTTTAAAGTCTTTGAGTTTTTCATCACGTTCCTTTCAAAATTAACCAGTTATTTATTATCTACCCATACACAAACATCTCATCAGCAGAGCCACTGGGTAGGTCTGACTGACTGAACCACATTCAGGAAGCTCCTCTTTACAAATCCATGGGATTCTTTCCTCACATAAGGAATGCCAGAAGAAGAGAAGGCAGGCTTCCTAATTAGAAACACTTCCTGAGATGCCCTGTTTCAATTGCACATATAAGCATTGGAAGGCAAAAGCACTTTGTTGTCTAAGCTAATTAAATGCTTTCTCATTCTGCTAAACCTTCCTTTGAGTGCACAAATTAAGATAATTTACAATGTTGCCTCCTAAAAGCTGCAGAGAAAGCAACCAGTTAATGTCACACAAAGCAGCAAAGTGCCATTGGATGGCAGCTGTCACTGCTGTCCCTCTCCTGACTGCAAACAAACCTTGAGCCAGGGAGCTCTAGCTGTCAACCAGCTGTGCCCTGAGCCACTGAGCATCCCTGGGATGGACTGCTGCTGCTGCTTCAGACCCTCCAAAGGGAGCCAGAAACTCTGCCACAGGGCACCAAGGCTGTCATACACATCAAGACAAACAGCAGAGACCTGGCTCACCTGACAAAAACTCTGTGCACAGAAAAGCAGAGCCAAACCAGCACCTGAACATGGGAAACTTGTAAAGCAGTGCCTCTAGATTTAGTAAGGACTAAATCTCATCCTTAGGACACACCTTCACTGGTCAGTTGGGTGACTTGAAACCCCATTTTTAGCCATTTGCATGGCCATGATGGATGAAAGTAGAAACTGTGACTTCCAATACTTACCAGAGCTGAGTTACCTGCCGTCGGGACTTGGCTAATGCCAGACCTGAGCACACGGTGCCCTCCCAAGCACCAGAACAAGCACAGTTGCCACAGCACCCAGAATCTAAACTGTACATAAATGGATAGATGCCCTTGCTATAATCAGATGTGAAGGTTCCCATTCCCATTGCTCAGAGAACGCAGCTCTGAGAAAGAGATGCAATTCAGCACTGGGGAAAAGAAAAGAAGTGGAGAAGTATTTTTGAAACTTGGCACAGAGGAGCTGAAGTTTCTAAACTAAGGATGTTCTTTCCGCTTCAGATGTAAGAGGTTTAAAGAATGATGAAATTTGCATCCTTATCTTTATTCCTTTCACTTTCTCCAAACAGTCCTAGGTGTATAAATATAGAATACACTGCCAACAAGAGCCAGGAGTCTGAATATTTTATGCAGAAGGCAGCAAATGAATTAGCCTTTCCTACAGTTAATCAGAAGTGAAACGTGCTGTGTTATCCCAAGTCTTACCGTGGCTGGAATCTCACGACTGCTTCCTGGCATTTCAAAGCCACATTCTGTGCATAGTTATCAGCTGAGGATCCAGCCTTCCCCTGCCACTCTGAGAGGCCTGGCAATGCACACTCCAGCTCCTGCACAAAGAGAAACAAAAAGAAAAGCTGAATGTGTCCTGTCACTACCGGCCCAAGCTTGGCTAAATATTTTGCTTCAGGAAAAAAATGCTCCATGAGACCAGATGCTGGTTGAGGATCTTTGTTATTTTTTGTTAATAATCTGGAAACAACTGGAGAACACAGGAGATAAAAGGTTCTAAACAAAAAAGTATGTTATTTCACTGGAAAACAGTTTCTGAAACCAAAGCAGACTGTAGCATTTCTGTTTATTACTTAAATAACAGATTTCAGCTTCAGTGCTAAGAGGTTCTAGGCAAAGAATTAATTTGAAATTATTTACTCACACATTAGTAAGATTTTATTACTTGGGTATCATCAAAAAAATCTGGCTGACAAAGGCAAGTGCAGTTCACTTAGATATGTAAAATTTAACCATTTGCCTCTTTCCCTAGCGTATGTGTAGCTTTATGAATAGAGTATTACTCTGGGAGGAGGGAAAGGCAGTGAGGGGGAAAAAAGTCACATCACCCAATCTGCTGCATAAAAAATAAAAAAGGCAATTTAGTCCAAAAAACTGAGTAAAAGAACAGGAATGAGAAAAGTATCCATTCAACTCCAAGTTTTTGGAAACCATTTACAGGGCTGTGAAAAGATGTGTTTGGCACATCTTAATTTCCTTACCTATGAAATGGGTTGTAATATTTCCTTTGCATTGCAAAGAAATAAGTCAATTAAGATCTTTGAAAATGTGATAATCAAAGTGTGACTTTTTTCCTATCTCTTTATTAGCTTTTGTAATCAAATATTTTAGTCTAATAGTTTAAAAAAATAAAATACAATGCGCTCTGCAAAGCAACAGAGCTCCCTTCCCTGCTAAAGCAATGTACCTGACTTTGTTCCAGTTTCAAAGCTTGGTTGGATGCATGGAAGTCAAAAGTTTGGGTAGGACTCTTCAGATGGGAACTTGCAGGGCAGAGAGAACATGGCAATTCCAGGTGCTTTCTCCTTGATGAAGGGGAAAGCTGAGGACAAGAGCAAGTGCTGGCAATAAGCCCTTGCTTGCAGGCTTGATGTTAGAGGAGTTGGGTGGCTTTGGGTTGTTTCTGTGGGTTTTTTTTCTCTTTTATGTCTTTTTGCTGCTCAGAAATCATGTCATTAGGGTGTTAACAAGTAACACTAGGGAAACACCCTGGGTGGAATCTGTTTCCAAAGAGCAGTGAAATCCTGATGTGTCACAGGCACCTACAGCAGAGCCCCATCTTCTACTGCATTTTTGTTTCTTTTTCACTAAAGAGGGTGACTTCTACAGCAAAATTGCATCATAATAAACATAAACAGACTATACCCAGAGACCAAAGCAAAACTTCCAGACTGCCTGATGTGCTAATGTGTTTTTGCAGCTGATGTGTCAGTATCAGCTCCAGCTTTTTGATTACTGTGCACTTAAAATCATAATTTCAATGTCAAATTATTGGAAGTTCTTTGACATACAAGCAATTTGAACTTTACTCAATGGTTTTCAGCATTGTCATCTTTAGGCACTGATTATCAAGCCACCATGTTTATAGCCATTTACCTTGATAATAATACCTGAAAACTGAACTTTTACTGTCTCTGCCTATTAGCTAGGAAGTTTGGTGTCCTTTGGTGTCCTGGGATCTGCCCCAGTATCAGTAGGGAATTTGAGGATGACTCATTCAAGAATCCATACTTGTGACTGTGCACCAAAGGTGACTGACAGGAGAAAGGATTGGGCAAGGAAAGCAGACTTTCTATTCCTCACCATCTGTTCTCACACTGACTCCCTGGAGTATGTTCTGGGCATATGCTTCCTCACCACTTGAAGTCAAATAAATACTAATTAACTTGATTTCTTATAGATAAGTGTTGCAGAATTGCTAAGGAACCATGGGAAAGGTGAAACCAAATAAACCAAATAGCTGGAGTCTAGTGCAGTCACATTCCAGCAGCCTCCTCTCTTCCCATACTCTGTTTGGAAAGGTTACAGCTGCCTCCAGAGCCAGCTCCTGCCCCCAGGGAAATAACTGAAGGCAACATGCAAACTACAGCTTTACTCTGGTGACATTTTGCCATCTGATAAGTGGTCAAGTGAAGTCACCTGATGCTGCTCTTTTATTAAACTTGGGTTTTTTAATCATCAGTGTAAATCTAATAATCTTTTCTTCAGGAAGACAAAAGGCACATGACCACAGGGCTACACTTATGCCAAAAATATCAGAGGCACAGGAATCACACTTCAGCTGAGAGCCTTGTGAAGCTCAAAAATCCCATCTTTCCTCTACTTGATTACAGCTGTCTGTTCCCTCGCAGTAAACTTTCTACAATGGAAACCCCTTGGATTCTCACAACTAGAAAGGCGCACAAAAATTGTTCCCATCCAAATAAACTTTAATCCTTCCAACACATGCAGCAAAAATTCATCTCCCAATAGCCTCTTCTAATTTTAAAGGGACAATCCTCTGTAAAAGAAACTTATGGGCTTATAACACATACGAGGGAATAGCAAAGAGTTCCTTGGCTTATCCTCACTTTTAAAAGAGATTCTGTCACTGCTCTGGTGTCATTCCTTCTCATGCCACAGAGAAGTCAGGCTGGGGAAGTGAGGAGATTACTGAAAAAGCACTGCTAATAATCTCAGGAAAGCAAGGATGAACAGTTCAATCATGATGTGCAGTGCATCCTGCTTTTCTTTCATAAAAGCATGTGCTCAGAAAGTGCTGTTTGTCAGCTGCTTGGGAGCTTATCCCATCACTTATCCCATCCAGTGGCTTCGTGGCAAGGAGTTTCACCAAGGAAGGTTCATGCAGTTACAGTGTTTCATCACTTCTGTCTTTCCTAATTCCAGCCCTTGAGCCACGTGAAAATTATCTGCCTGGCACCGCTTTTCATTCCAGAGGCTGCATACTTAAGTTGTGCTGGTGTTTTATGGCAGTCTAATTATATACTCAAAAAGTTTCCCATGAAATAATTTCACCATTTCCAGTTAGCCCCTTGGGGCCATGTAAAATGTCCCAGAGCAGCAAATCTGTGCTGTGCTGGCTTTCGTTGGGTGAGAGGTACAGGCAGGATGCAAACAGGGGGCTCAGAAGAGGCTGAAAAAGCAGTAGATGACCCCTGAGACAGACCTTGCCCCTTTTATGGCTTCTTCATGACTCTTCTTCCTGATCTGCCTCCACTTGCTCTTCACAGGGCAAAATTCCCTCATTTTTTTCTGCTCAGCTGATAAACATGCTCACCTCATCTCCCTGCAGGTTAAATAATATTTCCTAGTAATGCAGTACAGTCACAAAAAAAACCTCCCAGTTATTGCTTTATTTCTGGATCAGCTCCAGAAGAATAGGTAGGAATTGTAGGGCAAGAGTTTGACATTGATATTCTGAAAGAGACTGTGAAAATACCATTTGCCATTTGGTTTTAATTTTCCTTCAGGGATTCAAAAAGGACCGTTCTCACTTAGAAGGTAAGACATTCTGTCTAAAATTATGAAATCCCATTCTAAACTTGGTCCAAAATAATTACTAGTCTATGATAGGCTTGAGGTACTTTAGAAAGAGAACTGAAAATTTCTATCCACAAACATGAAGGGAGGAGAGACAAAAAGTAGCCAAATACATTATACAGCAAAGAGATAGAAATACAGACATCTGTATTTGTGTATGCACAATTTTATGTGAATACAGACATCTGTATTTGGAGATGTCAGGCCTTGTGCCTACTGCAGACCAACAAATCTACCAATATTTATATTAACTATCTTGCATATGAGAATATTTCCAGCTGAGGGGTTAAATCTGCACCAGAGCTCTACTCCTTACACTGCACATCTAACACGACTTGGGAAGCACCAGGGAAGAACAGAAGCATTTTCAGCAGCTGCTGAGAGGTGGAACTCTAGAGTCAACAGAGCAAATGTACCTCAAGAGACAGCAGCAGAACTTTCCTCATTTCTAGTCTTCCTTAGTACCTTTTACAAAATTTACAGTTCTGCTCCCCCCAGCTCAACCTAGGAAGATGGTGGTACTGCACTGCTATGGTCTTACTGCTTAAATATGAGAAAAACAGAAATTAGGATGAAGGAAAACTACTAAATCCCTCTATTTGAAACCAAAATACCAGGAAAAGATCGTTGATCAAATAAATAAAACAGAAAAGGTCTAAATAAATATTTGCACATCTTCAGCTATGCTCTCCACTCACTTCTGAAAGTAGCTGCAGCACAACCCTCTCTGCAATTCCCCAGCAGAAAGAAACTGTTATTACAGGAGGGTTGCAGACTGCAGGTCCCTAGAAATCAGGGTAGATTACTGTGGGGTCTCAAATCACACCATGAATTACCACGGAGTCCCTCTTTGCATTTCAAAAGTTGCTTAGACATTGTGCCACAAGCCTCCCCCTGGTAAGTTTAATTCTTTACCTGACTTTCCTCATGGCTTTTTCCATTTTCTATCTTTGCAATGGGCTTAGGTTTCCTCAGCTTTAAGTTGCCCATTTCAGGCTTTAGAGCACAGTCAGTTAAAACCTGCTGCTTGTGCTGCTGGGTGTCTTGCAAAGACAGCTGCCTTTCCTCTAAGACAGAAGAGTTGTCCGGGTAATTTTCTTTGTTATCATCGTCTCTGTAAGAAAATAAAATTGAAATGCATCAGGCAGGATTTCAGACACCTGTCAAAACATTATGAAGGAAGAAGAGCAACAAATTTTTAGCTATTTATGGCATATTGCTTTTACTAAATTTAGTGGTCTACACATCAGTTATGGATCTAAACTATTATTAGCATTATTACACACTCAGCTGTGGAGCTACTTAAATGTTAGCTTTAGAAGCACTCTTGGGCTTCAGACCTACAGTTCACATTCCCCAAATAAAATCTGAAACTGTCTTTTCCATGCAGAAGACTTTCCCCACCCAATGATTCACAATAAGCTATAACCTCACAATAATTCCTCTCTACAGCACACTTCCCTTCTGATGGTCTTTGAGGGCCATTGCACAAAGAGCAGGAGGAAGCCACTCAAAGTAAGGTCTGAACAGCCAGAGATGTGTTTGGAGACAACATCCTCCTGTGTAAGAGCACACCTGGTGGCAAACAGACACCATTACTCATGGAGGCTTCATCTGGGACCTGGGACAGACCTTTTCAATCCCCATCCAGACTACAATGTGCAAGCCCTGTCCAAGGAGACCCTGCTAGTGTCACCCACACCCAGCCACTCCAGCCTTAGCCTCCTCTCATGCCTCCCGCGGGGAGCACCTCCGTGGCACCACGAAGTTACCGCAGTGCAGGAGGCAAGGCTGCCTCAGGAGCTGGCAGTGGCTTTGCTGCTCCAAAATCACTGGCTGGAGCCTGGTTTTCAGGTGGGATTTCAGATCTTAGCTCCAGCTGGTAGCTCCCTAATGATTAGCTGGGAGATTACCTCTCTCCTGGTGTGAAACTTCTATGGCTGAGGGAGTCAAGGGCTATTGAATTAAATCCCCTGAGATTTCTTTCTTTTTTTCCAGAAAGCATAACTTGCTACTTCAACATTTTCTCCTAAGGATTTTGAGCTGCCAAACTCACTTTCCATCTGTGGCCCATCAGCATCCAGATGGATGCTTGCAGGGTGCCTGTGGAGTTGGACACCATTGCTTGCCCATGCCTCCTGCAAGTGTGCTCCAAGGCAGTATAGTTACAGCTTTATAGCCCACAGGCACTCCAACAATGTGCACAAGTGTTTTTAGGGTGTCCTCTAATTTTAAGATCTTCCTGAAAAGTTAAGTTGCATACCCTAGCAATCCATATGTACTAACATAGCCAGGAGAGAGGCATGCCTCAAGAATACTTCAGTTAAATTATAATTTAAAGGATTTTTTTCCAGACACACGCAGCAATGAGCATATCCTTGTATGGTTGCAAAACTCTGTTTACTACTGCTTTGCACCAGCTGCTGTACAGTAAAATTCAGTGTATAAGCACCACAGCTGCATCTGAATGACAGGAGTACGATGTGAAGTTAAGAATACAGACTATAACATATTTACATATATGATAGCAACAGTAAAAATCTACATATTGATCACACAAAAGTGCATGAGATAAATATGTATTTCCCAGAAATACTAACAGCTTTTGCAGGTAATACCCCAGAAATTCTGCTTTCCATTGAGAATAAAGGTTCTTTCTAATGGTTTAACAAAAGCAGTCACAGCTTAACTCGCTACCAATGATTTCAGACAAAGTTTACAGGGGAGTACCTGGGACTGGAACTGCCTGCTTGATCTTCATGCACAGAGTCCGAATACCCGTCACACCTTGAATATTAATACAAGATAATTATTGGTTTTCTGCCAGCTGCAGAAACAGCTTTTAATAACATTACAGTACAGTTCAAACTACAAACACAGTTCTTCTTCTCCTCATGCTTTAGTTAGGATCATTTGATGCCATAGCTGCCCCCTGATTGTTCAAAGCTCAGAGGAAGAAGAGGATTTGAGATGTTAAGTGTGCACAATTTGGTCTATCATTTTCAGACAAATGGAAATAATTACAAGGAATTCAGATGTTACCATAAAAATCACAAGAAAACTACAATAAATTCTGTATTCTAATTGCTTATAGCATACTTCACACTAACCTCAAAAATAATTAGACACAACTAAGGATGTTTTTCTCACAAACTCACAAAAATATTAATGATGATAGTGCAGTCACCCTTTATGCAGCAGGAAAAAGAATTCCCAACTAAATTATGAAATGAGAGTTAGTCTTAAAAAGTGAACTAGCAGTATTTTTTAAGATGCCTGAACCATCATAATCAATTACTTCCTTTAAGTTACAAACAATAGAATTGTCCTAAGGCAAAAGAGAAGTCTGGATAAATATGCTAAACCACAACCACTGAGAGCTGAACATGACACTGGCTGCATAGCTGAACTTTGCAGGATGATTTAAGCTGCAAAGCCCATGAGCAGTCTTTCTTGAGATAAACATGCATCCATAAGCACGCACTCCTAACATACGCAAACACCGAGCCTGGTATTGCTGGGGTAAAGTCGGGGCCCTCTCCTCACCCTCTGTTCATACTCACAGGGCACAGACACTAAGGAGGCCTGGATCCCTTGAAGTTTTCTGGCAGAGGAATCTCTTCATTATGGGGAAGCAGCCTGTACTTTTGCTGACTTGTTAAATTTTGAGAAGAACTGCCCCACTTTGAAGAGAGTACATTAAGTGACACATTCATAGCTCTGCATTGCAATTTGATGGCAAGGGTTTAATATATTCCTCTTCCCCACCAGTGTTCTGCTGGTGTCTATATCAAAAGTCAGACTGCAGCAGAAAATATTTAAAGGGCCACTCAAGTGTTTACACTTCCTGAATACATCAGCATATGCATGAAAGCATTGAAAGCATGAAAGCATGAAAACTCACAACTGGAGCAGAGAACTACAGTGGCAGATCACCCTAATCACACAATATTCCTACAATGAGTGCAGCTTTCCCCACATGGCAAAGTGGGATGATGGATGGGAGATAGGGCTTGATGTGCAAAATGGAAAAATTCACTGTAGAAATCTGATTGCCTCTGGATGCCAGTCACACCTTCCCCTCTGGCCAATACCTGAGTGCCTCACAGGAAATAGCAAGGGGTGGCACAGGATACACTGGGGGGTTGAATAAGGAAGCCCAGTGTGAAAGGAACCAGGAACCTGGCTGTAAAAGGAATATTTCAGAGGGACGAAACAACAGAAAGAAAATGCATTGTGAGGAGACAGTGCCAAGGTCAAAGCTGGATGGACAGAGCTCCCAGCACAGACACAGGAGAAGGAGAAGGTGCTACCAGGTGGGGTGTGCACCATGGGCCAAACCACAGCCAGCAAAGTCCAGGGATCCCCTAAAGGGACAAACTCTCTCTCCTGGGTGACCCTCAGAGAGAGGAGGTGGGAGGAAGCAGCTCTGCCACCAGTTTTGCTCCCCTTCTCTCACCAGTCACCTCACTTGGTAGCCTTCAGTCCTGAAAGACCACCTTGGCAATGAGGAACGCTCTCTGGAAGTCCAGTGGCCAAGCCAAGTCCAGTTAAGGAGCACTCTCCTTAACTGGGGCAGCTGAGCTGGCTGTAAGGAGGTGATTTCGAAAAGCAGAGCTCTTAACTCAGCACCCAGCAGCTGATAGAAGTCATAAAGCAAGACACAACTTATAAACAACATAATTGAATGTGACAAAATGTATTTGAGTAACTGGATGGCAGCAGATAGCAAAGATAAGCAATAATGAGTCAGAGAATATAATGACCATCATGAAATTTAAAAGATCCTGAAGAAGTTCAGAAACAACACACTCTAAAATTTCCAACAGAAATTTTTGTCTGTGCAAGAATAAATAATAACAGGAGGCTGAGAGCTCATTCACACAAGAAGAGTGTTTGAGGATAGGACTATAGCAGGACCTTTAAAAAGATGAATTTGTGATATAATGCATTTATCCATCATTGAAGCACAGAGTGTTTTAACCTTGATTTCTTAAAGAAATGCACCTTCTGTGTTCATGCCACCTGTCTGCACATATCAAAACAAACATGCACACCTTCCTCTCCTCTCACCAACTTGTAAATCTTGTTGTCTAGCTTAAGCTGCATTTAATAGATTGGGTGGTATTTGAGAGTTTGGTACGTTTTTTGATAGTTTGTGGCTGTGTAGCAGAAAGACTTCCTACCAACCAAAAAACTGCAGCAGCATCTTCTTCACTCCTAAACCACCAGAGAATACGCCACAACAGTTTCAGGTCAGAAATCCTAATGGGTTGAGGCTTACATTGGGTAGGAGCTGTATTTTAACAAAACCAGTGGTGTGAATCCTCTCCCTTCAGTGCCCAATCCAGATACTGACTGATGGGTATCTCTTAAATGTACATCCATTATTGATCTTATGGCATGGGCCAGAGTCAGGTCAGAGATGGGATCCCAGCCTGGATGGAGTGCTGCTCTGACTCTGGATAGTCTGTCTCTGTGTTTCATGCAGGGTCTCCGGATTAATGGGACCAGCTTCTTTAATTTTCTACCATTTTCACCTTCCCACAGAAGTCATTTCATACCAGAGTGACAACTGGTCCCTTTTGTCACTTGACCTTTCAGAAGCTCACATGAGCAGCTCCCAAACCAGGCTGCATGCATGGCTTACTGGGAGCTTGGCACCCCCAGGTGCTCGCCTTGTCTGGAGAAATGTTCCTGAAAGTGCCGTACCACTGGCTTGATATCATTCAGGAAGCCCTGGCTTTGTCACAAATAAAGACAGAAATTGTTAAATGAGGCTGTCTAGATGTGCTTGGCAAACTCTCTTTTTCTTCTGCTAAATAAATCTATGGTCATCTGTTTTCAGAGATGGTAAACACAAACAATAAGAGCTGAAATCAGTAAGAATTGTGTATCCTCAGCAGCTCTCAAAAGCAGGTGTTGGGGGATGGCTCCAAACGAGATTTAGGGAAGGCAACTCTGGAAACCAAGTTTGTTCAATGGGACAATGCTTTTTAGGCATCATTGTTTGTTCCCTTTGTTTTCTAAAAGCACGTTTCTAGCCCTTTGTTTGGAAATATAAGATTAAACAAGAAATCCCACACACAAGAACCAACAGCATCTGAAATGAGGGAGATCCAACTCCTCTCCATCTCTCCAAGGGCAGGGCTGGCACCACACTCGCAGCTTTTATACCCTCCTGGTTTAACATGAGGCCCCACAGAGAAAAGCCATCACCTTCAGGTGCCAGAAACCTCAGGGGGGAGGCAGGCTTAGGGACTGCTCCAGGGGAATCTCTACAGGAAACCATGGATGTACTTAGGGACACAGAAAAGGGAAGGAGACAAAAATATGAAAAATATATTCTTGGTAATCTGGCTATTTTTCTGTGAAGGGGGAGCAACCCATAATTTTACAGACCAAAATTCATCACATAACTAACAGGAACATAGAAAATGAAAACAAGCATGCAAGCAAACAAAAAAAGCCCTCCATTGATTTATTAGCTTCAGTTCAATCTTTCCATATCTGCCCCAGTCACACAAAAAGTGTGACTAAATTTAAATATTAACTAAAGCAAGGAAATAAAAGCAAATAAAGCAAAGCAAGATAAGAGAGGGAAATTATTTCGATCTCTTTGAAATATTACTTTTCCTGTAGAGGCTATGACTACACTCAGAGATGGCTCAGATGATTACAACTTGGCCTGCTTTCAGAGTGTCCCCTGTCCCCACAGCACTCAGCAAACAGCTCACTGTCCAGCTGGGGTGTTTTAGATTATGAGCATTTTAGCTCATAAAACTCACCTAATATACAAACAAATCCATACATCATTTTTCCTCCTGAAAAAACAGCTTGGCTCCTTACTGCTGCTGAATATTCCCCAAAAGCTTTTGAAACAATCAAAAGCATGCAAAGTAAAAACGCACAGAACACCAATATTGAAGTGGTTTAGACCAAAATAAGAAAAAGACCATTTCATTTGCAATAGTTCCTAGAGGGTTTGCCTTTCTAACTTTCTCATGTCCTCCCTTGTTCTGTTGTCTCTGTAAAACAACAAGAAAAATCAACATATACATCATTATGATATATACAAAAGGCCATCTAAGGAGTTTATGGAATGGATAACAAAAGAATGATGCTTTTGGTACTTGGCCTGTCTAAATAATGTATCAGGATTTTTCAAAATATTTCCTAATAGCTTTCTTTTTTTTTTTTTTTCCAAACAATGCTTGTGGTAAGTACAGACCATGTGTCCTTAGAAAACAGACATGCTTGTGTTTGACAGGATCATCCATACCAGAAATGAGCAATATTTTGACAGGAGGTTTATCCAACACTGAAAATCATGCACTTAAAACATGTGTGATGTGCACCCAGCATATATTCTCCCAAAAAAGGTATTTCACTGCTAAATAGTCACAGAGCACTTAAAGGCAGCTGCTTTATGCAATCCTTCCCATACAGGCAATAATATATTTAGATTACAGAAAACTCAAAATATATGACAGATAGCTTGGGACTTCTCACATACCACTTACAATTATTCTGTACGGTAACTAAACTCATCATTCCTGTTTAAAAATAAGGACATCTTTAAAGTGTTCACTTACTCTGCTAAAGCTGTCGTGTTGAAGGACTTATCCTGAATGCTGAAACAGAAACAAGAAAACATCAGATAAATCAGCAAGGCAGGCAGGCTCCCTGTATCCTCCTCAGTTGTAGGAACACATGCACAAACATGGCATTGCGAGGCACGTCTCCGTGTGCTCGCTCTACATGCACAGCTCTACCTTGGGCTGCTCTGCACATGCTCATAATCAAGAAACCACAGGGATTAGTCCTACAACACTCACAAAGCCCAGCCAGCAGCACCCAGAATTCAGGCAGGGGTGCAGGTAGACTGTGAGGCTTGGATCATCATCTTTTATAGCTGTAACTGTGCTGTTAATAAAGGTTTACAAACAACTATTTGGCATTCTGTCCTTTAAATGTTTGCTCTGTGTAACTGGCTCATCAAACACAGGGGGTTTTTTACTTAAATAGGATTGCCCAGCTAAGCTGTCTGGAGGTTTTCTTGTTAAGTGGTCTCTTACATGTTCAGCTCATGGCCAAACCCCAAGGAATTCTGTGGAAAAAAAAAAAATCTGGCAGAAAGGACAAGTAAGAAAAGGTTATTAAGCTAACATCAAGCAGTAGATGAAACCATTCCTGTGAAAGGCATAGGCTGCTGTGCTCCTGCAACAAAATGTTTCTGACCTGATGTAATACGTTCAGCAGGGTCAGCTCAGGATATTGCACACTGCTGGGTTTGAGGCAGCAGTGGAATTCCCTCTCCAACAACACCCCTCAAATCCAGTGAACAACACTCTTGGATCATCCTGGAATCTTACAGCAGCAAAAAAGAAAAAAAAATCCTACCAGCACACAATCTCACTGTTACATAGCAGAGATGGGATTTTGTTGTTGTTGTTGTTTGGGCTGGGGGAGAGAAAGCAAAGCAGACAACGCCTTGTGAGCACTCCTGTTTGTGACAAAGGCATCTCTGAGACGCCAGCATCAAGCCGAGCAGGGATAAAGAGAGGCACCTCCTCCTCCTCCTCCTCCCCGCAGCAGCAGCCTGTGCCTCTGCGTGGTGTTGACACACATTTCCCAGGCAGCAGTGGCAGCCAGGAATCACAGCCCTGACAATGGCTTTTCTTTCACCAGCAGCACTAACAGTGCATCGCATCCTCCCCTGTCCCAGCCTCCCTACCTCTCACACACACTGCCTGCTCTGCGCTTTCTTGTGTTTGTACACGTACATCAATGTGCACAATGGCATGGCTTACCTGGGGATCAGAACATCACAGCCAGTCTGCAGGGAGCTGTGCCCTTCAGAGAGCAGGCTTTGTGAGAGCAGGAGGAACAGAAAAGCTAATTTTAATGGGGAGTAATTAAATCCTGCCTTAAAACAGAAGATTTCCAGTTCTATTGCTCTGACCATACAAATACAAACTTCTTTATTGCTATTCTATTTGCAGGACAGCAACTGAACAAGGTATTCGTCTAGATGGTGTGGGAAGTAAAAGCTTAATTTACATCCTCCATAAGTAGAGTGCCATTAAAAATAAGTGACTCTTTTTTAAGGAATATATTCCAGAATGCTTAAGTGAATGCTTGACTCTTATTTGGAATGGTTAGGCTGGGTTCACAGCTAGCACTTCAAGCGTGTCATAGAGGAATCACTACATCTTATCACCAAATCACATTGACAAGCGTCACAGCTTGGCTAGAGTAGAATTTAAAGGACTGGGTACCTACACACACCCCACAAGAAAGGAAGCTCTTACAAACATGCCTTCTCCATTTGTGGGTGCACAAGTCAAGGTCTAATTCTCTGCAAATTCATTCCCTGTGCAAATGCACTGCAGCACTTTGATGTTATTCCTGGGAAGATAACAGGACTGAAGATCAGTTTGTAAGGCAGGGATGCTTTGGACTGAGGCCAAGTTTAAAGCATCATCACTTTTCTGTTGTTGTTTGGACTTTGGTGCTGAACAGCAATTGCTGAATCTCCTTTAGGGAAGCACTTTACATTGCAGCTCACTCCCAAACTTCCACTAGTTTTAGAGATAGCATTGATCAGTGTAAGTGGAGAGTGTCTTCCTGTAAGGTTGTGAAAGCATTCAACAAAATGAAATTTCATGTAAAACGAGCATAATAACACATGCAGGTAAGTAAAGGCCAGGCAAACTCAGGAGCCTGTTTCAGAGCAATGCCTCTGTCAGATAAATAGAGCCACCCTGCTCCTGGGGAACACGAGAGGAACTACAGCAGAAAGTAATTTGTCTTTAGGGGCAAACACTCATTTCAACAGCGATGTTGGCCTGGGCCCTCTTGGCTGACCCCATCTCCTTCCACCTGCTTCCCATCCATGTGCTCGGGGCAAGACCAGAGCAGGCAAAGAGCCTCTGGCCTCACAAGGGAGAGTCAAAGGTGCTTGAACCTGCATCTCTGCTTCCTTCTAAGTCCCAGGCACGGAGAAAACCTAAAACTGCTGTTAGCTCCTTATTTTCAATAACGACATGCAAGCAGTGAGGGCCAGAATGCTGTAGAACATCACTCTTTAGCTCACTGAAATTCTCAGAGCCAGATGTATTTCATCACCACATTTAGATGACATGCCAGGCTTCTCATTGTCCCGAAGTCTCAATGAAAATAAAACTACACCTATGTATGAAGTAAGCTTTGAAATTCCCTGTGGAATAACAGATAAACTTTTAAGGACTTTGTATCTTGAATTCATCAGAATATGCATTTCTGAAATTCTGAAAATAAAGGCTTTTAAATCTGTTTTTCCTTTTTTCTTCTGAACAGCTTCAGTGATTCATATTTTTACAAAACCTATGTCTAGGAAAAGACACTTTCTCTGCAGTAAAGCTTCCCATTTTATACCTAGTTTTGTTCTTACCCTCTTTCACCAAGTGTTGCTCTAGCCAACATAAACATCACATGACAGCCCTTAGCTGACAACAAAAATGCCAGAGATCCCCAAAGCAAACATCTACATACATTTTGGAGATACCAAGATTCAGAAATATGTTGCTATTCACTTCTGGAAGTTTGACTAATATATTGCTTGTTTATGGCTGACAAATAAATTGGGATAGAAATTCCATTCTTTATTTGGTTTGTACCATCAGGAGAATTACTGCTAGGTCACCAAGGAGAATGAAACAAGAATCACAGCATCCATCTTGGTTTTGCACGTAACAGAGACACATATTCAAAATAAATTATATTTTCATAAGCTCAGAACAGCATTAGTTGGCAGTGAGTGCCTTACAAAGGCAGTGTAAGTCTGCAAAAGAAGAGAGAGGTAGTGAGGCAAAAGTGGGCAGAAACAGTTCTGGCTTCAGCAGAACAGGAGAAAAACAATCAAAATGTCACAAAAAAGAAGGAGGAATAGCGAAGCTCTCCAAGCTGCAGTTGTCTAAAAAGTCACACACCCCCCACGCCCACATCCCTGCAGGCTTTGTGGATCTTTGGGTTCACCTGCAGAGCAGAACCTTTGCCTCAATTCCCCGAATTTTCTCATCTCACTAAACGACTGTTTTCTTTTCAGGGCGTTTCTGACTCAGACAAATGATGAGGCCTTCCAACCCTAAATACAGAATAATGAAGAATTTGTACTGGGAAATAAACTGTATTTTAAAGGGGAAATTACACATTTACAAAGAACTCTAAACTCTCTAAGATTCTGGAAAAGACAGTATTTTGCAAGCAATATCTACTACCTAATGAAAAACTCAGTGCAAGCCTATAGGGTATGATTAGCATTTATTGCCAGACTATTTTCTTTATTATTATTTGTTATTCCACAGAGTCCCAAGTGTCTGAGCTGGAATTGCTGCACCAAAGGCAATTATATTTTGCAGTGCAGTCAGGCCATACAAAGGAGCTGCCCTGGCACTGTGGAAGGATGTGAGAGGCACAGTGTGACACACACACTGCAGGGTGAGGAGCCCAGGGCAACGCCCTCCAGCTCGGGGAAGAAGTTACTCATGTTCACTACCCAAATAAAGGGAAACTTGGAATGGTCTCCCCACTACTGTCTCTCTGAATAAAGTCAAGTCATCCCTGCCAGACCTGGCTGAGCTCAGAGACTCATAAAAATACTGAGCAAATTTGTTGTTCTTGGAGCATGCGTGTTCCTGCCAAGAAACAATACCCTGAAGTGCTCCAGCTGTCCTTCACCTCCCTCTCGAGCTGTACCCACAAGGAAATGCACTGAGTCCCACCTCTGTGTATGCACAGCGTCTGCTGCCACGAACAGAACACCTTCAGCTCCACTGCTCTGAGGAACAGATAAATGTGCTTCCTTGGCAGGTCACACTGCTGCTTCTGAGGCCACACTTCTGACTTTTCCTTAGGCAGTAAAGCAGTAACTCATTTCTGACTTTAGCAAGTCTGCTGTCTTCCCACACACAGGATTTTCTTGAGGGGTAAAGGCAGGAATCATTCTGCAGCAAAATGTTAGCACTGGGATGGCTGCAGTGCCTTGCCCTTACTTCAAAAGTGATCCTGCAGGATACTTTTGCTATTTTCCAATCTGTAAGGCACAAACCAAGATGCTGCCATGTGAGAGAGGAGTCACATGCTCTCTCCTGTAGTGATAAATACTGAGTGCTACATGCTGCAGCTCAAAATATTCATGTGTTCACTGACTTGGTTTCTTGACGAGCAGCCTGCCTTTTTATGGGCAACATTCTCCAAGACACCAGCAAACATCTCAGGAGAAATTAAACTAAAAGACAGCAGTTACATGTAGGAGCTGACTGGTGAGCACACAACCCAGCTTCTACATCTGCGACCTAATTAGGACATCATCTGAGGGGGGCAGCCTGGGGGAAACAGCACTCAGCTGATTTTGCTGTGTGTCTCAAAATGAACTGACAGGCTCATGCAGGAAGAAACTCCAGCTGAGCATAGGTGCAGACACACTTGTCACAATCCAGTCCAGGGAAATTTCATAAGGCGCCTTTCTGTTGGGTTGGGTAAAGCTTGGTGCACCTGCAGAGACCTTCAGGGCATGAATATATTTTCTGAAGATATTTTAGTGGGCAACCAAACTGCACATAATTCCTGGCTCAAGCCTTCTAAGCAGTAGGCCCATGAACGCCAGACCCACTCCCATAGTACATCCAAATTTGCACTGAGGGGGGCACATCTACCCTGTAGCTCAAAAGGCACAAATCCCTGGTCCTTTAAAGGGAAAAATATCATGGAGCTAGACAATTTTTTGCAGATTGTGGACCTCTACAGTCCCATAACTTGATCACATTTCTGCAGCCCATGTGCACATACCTGAGCAAGCACCAGCAGTGGGAGAGCTGCCTCCAGCACAGGGAATTGCTGGGGCAGGGAGCCCACACCAAGCTCTGCTGGAAGGTCACATCACTCCTGGTGCCCTGCTCAAACAGCACCAGCTCATTTCATACAGGCCTCTGGTCTGAGGAGGAGTGCTAAGGTGGAAATACAGAACCACGCCTCTGATTTTGTTACTGAAGAACAAGTTGTTTGATGGAGTCCCATCAGCTGAAAATCTCTGTAGAGATGCCCAAGAGTCCTCATCCAGCACTCACAGGCCTGCATGATAAGCCCAGCTGTACCAGCCCAAGTGGTGCTACTGACTGAGCTCCTACTCAGCTGCAGTGACTCTCTGCAGATAATTTGATACCGTCACAGATGACAAAACTATTTCCAGCAGGTTTTCACCATAGTCAGGCTAGGCTCAACACAGCACTAATTCATAACCAGTTTTTCCTCTCAATATTGCAAGAAAAATATACACATATCTTTAATTTTTATGTTTATGTTCATTGCAAACATCTATTCACAGAATCACATACCTGAAAGTCTTCAGTATTTGTCTTTTTTCACATCTGCCTGTAGCAGTGCATGCACCTGTGGGGTATTTTGCAGATCTTGCTCCTCCATGTAACTAGCAGAGCAGTTCATACTACCTTTCATCACCTGTAGCTTTATCTTCCCAGCAGCAGAGAAGCCAGAATGATATAAAACAAAATCAATACCAATCTAGAGGACATGTATCAAAACCAATTGCAGCAATTGCTGTCTAATTTCAGAGCTCATTCCCAGTGACATACAGAAGCACCTCTTTAATTAGCATTGTTCAAGAGTTCCATTATCAGCAATTATGTGTTTTCAGAGGACACCTGGCCTGCCCCCCAGGCATTACTGTGCACCATGTGATTAGTCCTACTGATTAGTCCTACTGATATCTGAGTGACAGGCCAGGTAACATCAAAAACAGATTTGCCATGAATCCTCTCTAAGCTTCTTCTAGTTTACAAAACATGTGATTGGGTATTTCTACCCTCTGGCCACCAGCAGAAAACACCCACAGGCTGCTCTCAGAGGGCTTGGCAGCTGTACCAGGGGCCATGCAAAGCTTTGCTAATTACACCACCCAAGGATGTTGCCCACAGTATTTATAGCCCAGTAGGACTGATCCCTGTGACCACACGTGCCTGAATTTTGGGTATGAAGACAGACTCTCCGAGCCCCTGAATATTTTCTTTCTCAAGAGCTTACTTCTTATTTTCTATTTTTGTTGCACTGCAGGGAAATCTGATACAGACAGATTATGAACTATTAATGTATAGACCAACCCAGGTCATGAAATTTGAAATTACAGCATTATGTGAATCTTATGCCACTTAAACAACTACTTTATGTATTTAGATCACATTCAGAGAACTCTGAATAATCACTACTGTTTGTGTGACACCAGGAATGCTGACTGAAGTTCAGAAAGAGAATAGCAATAAATGCAGTTACAAAAGTATAACCTGTAACTTAAGTCTCCTGTGTCATAATAAATAACCAGAACTGCTTTTCTTTTGGAAAGGAAAAGAATACTGTCTGTATTTCCTTTTCAAAAGGAAATACAGACAGTAACACATGTATGCTTAGCAGTGGATTTAGATTTACTCTGCATTACTCTGAACACTTGAAATGTCTGAAAACCTAAAGATAATATTCCTTCCCACATAAAAAACAGGGAAAAGCAAGGAGTCTCCAATTGCACACATCAGATAAAACTGTACAAGACATGGGATCCCACAGAGAGCTTTTTAACCCCATTCACTGCAGTCAATTTCTATACATATAAATCTTGTTATTCTTTTGCCAAGTGCTAACTAATTTCAGGGGCTAGTATGGTCAGAGGAGCTGATGTCATTAAGTTAAAATTGATGTAATGTGTTTATTTATATGCTCTTTTCTGAATTTTCATCAATAAATATAAACCCAAATCAGATCCAGCTTTTCATAGGCTCCTCTGGAACCCATTCTGAGCCATGGAAAAAAATCCTACAAAGAACTACATTTAGTCAACTTATTCCTGGCTGTCAATACAGACATAATATTTCTTCCCAGCCATCTTAATCTCATAGAAAGGAAAAGCTGTCCACGTGTCAGAAAAGAAAATAATGTGGTTGACAAAAGAAAGAAAACTCACATTGGAGAATATAATAGGAAGGCACAAGCAAAATCCAGAATAAATCTAGCAAATATAAGAAAACATGGGCTGTTGTGATGGGCAGCTGATGGAGGTCTTCCATTTTTGTGTGGAGGTTTATAAAGCTCCAGTTGCTCATTCCCATTTCTGCCATGAAAAGTCCATGGTAACAAATCCTACATTTTTTTTCCAAGTTGTTTTCTGAATTACTATTCACTAAATGTGTAGTCAATGACATTTGAAACCTACTGATTCAGGCCATTAACTTTTCTAATATCATGATCCATTGACATGAGAAACATCTCATCAGTTATACCATATTCCCCCTGCATTTGTATTTCTCCAAAATGCTGTGAATAAGCCATCAAATATTAGCAGCCACAGTCAGTGGTCAATTCCTGCTCAGCTTCCACCTTGCTGTTTTAATTTCTTCTGCTAGCAAATACTCCTCCTCTGTTTGGCTTCTATTTCTATGCAGGCTCATGATCTGTGTTTGTGTCCTACCGTGCACTATTTTAATTTACCAGCACAATCCACAGCTCCTCAGCACAGACATAAGTTTGTTCTTCCAAAGTCAGGGAATATTTTTAACTTTCAATACATTTTGGGTTGCTTTGGTTTTGGGATTTGGTTTTTGGGGTTTTTTGCCAGTATTTTTTTCTTTTATATTGAGGGAAAGACAGAGGAAACTGTATTTCACCCAAATGTCCATTCTCAGCATATTTTGTCTTGCAACACAAAACAGTAAAACAGCCAGGACTGGTCACAACACTCTTGTAGAAACTAAATAATACAATCGTCTTACATAATGTTCAATTTTGTGGTACAAAATCAGAACCCTACAGAAAATATATGCAAATGGCACATGTTATAATGCATAAATGTCTTATACACATATTCAAATTTATTTCCTCATTACTTAGAAGGATTTTATTTTGTACAGTGGTACTTTGGGGAGGAGAGGATCCTGTGGCAGTCACTGGAACAAGGACCTAATTTCTTTACAAAGCTGAGGAAATATCCACATAACCACACACCATCTGTGCTCCTGCCTTTTTATCCTCCTGCTGCACTGCCTCCTGCAATATGTGTGTGTGTTTATCTTGTGGGCTGGCTTGGCTGCCTGCTCAGGAGCGTCCTGAGGTGGCATCAAGCCCAAGCCTGTGTGCAGACGTGTCCTGTGCCAGGGCCACCAGGACATCTCCTCTCCCATAGGAATGGAGTCTCTTGCCCCAGACACAGATGTGAGTCCTGGCATACCCAGGCCACAGATGATTTACCATCCATGCCCCACAGAAAGGTTCTACCAACAGCCAATTATCTTCATGGGGATAAGTTTAGTACTTGTTTCCAACTCCTACGAGGAGATGCTCTTCCAAGGACCAGGACAAACCTCACTGAACAAGACTTTGCAGAAGAGCTTTCTTCTCCTTCTGGCTCAGAGCATCTCACAGGGGTCTCCACAATCGGCTCTCTGGAGTGCTATAGCACACAGAGGGCAGCACTCAGCCCTTCAGTTTTGCATTCCCTGGTCTCCATTTCAGTATATTATTTGTTTGAATATGTTCTCATCCCATGTTTGCAACAGATTTTAAGGTTCAAAAAGAATCTGAAAGCAGTAATCTTCTCTGGGAAGACCTTGTGCAACTTTACAACAGCTGCTGACACCGAACAAGTGACCTCTTTCACGTAAATTTGCTCCCAATGCAAACTATTTGTTACTTGGATATTTCCTGTATGGAGCTGCTGAAAGGGAGCAGAACCATGTGGGAAAGAAATTTATGCAGAAAGCAGCTTTCCCACTTTGCTATCTATAGCAGAAGGGCAGTGTACATTACTTCTCCCTTTTGAAGCATTTAAATCCTTTGTTGTAAAGCACATCAAGTGTTCTTAATGACAAGATCACATTTTCTATCTCAAATTGTAAGTCCCCTGACCCTTTGATACACCAGAGAAAATTGGTTTTGGTTTTACACTACTCAGAGAGTTGTAAATATAAGAAAGACATTTTCATTCTAATTTTAATGATATTTTCCGTCTAGCAGTTCTGCAGCATCAATCAGAAAGATACCAATCACAGAAAAAAGTTCTATTTCTAGGTGAGCTATCCATTTTTCGAGAGTCTTCATAAAAATTCTCAGAAGCAGAGCCAGTGAAAAACAATAACTAATCCTTTAAAGCCTGACTGTAATCTGTAATACTTTTTTTTTCCAAGATTACAAGGAAAGGATGTCTTGCCTTTATATTAACAAAAAATGCTGACAGTACTTATTAAAAAAGAGCAATGAATACTGTAGTCTAAATGTAGGCATATTCAGGAATATTCAGAGCTACAGTATCTTCCCTCTCTTTGCTGAAGCTTGAAGAACTGCAGCCTACACTTCCTAACCCAAATCCAGGCTCTCAAACCCACATTGAAGCACCTACACAGTTTCAGACTAATTTTAGGTAGCCACCAAGCTGAAAACCCTTGGCCAATACACACACTGCTAATTCAGTGTCTGGGATGATGGTTGTAAAGGCTCTGGATTATGCCTAACACTACAGCTGTGTTGATGCATGCTCTCTACAAATATAGAAAAAAATCCTCCAACACACCCAAACTCAGCTCCAACAGTTGTTAAGGCACCAACCCAGTTACCATCCCAGGGCATATTTGTCCTTCTCTTCCACCCCCTCGTTTTTTCTGTTCCTCACAGATCTTCCCAGCTCTGATTAACTACCCCAAAGGTAACTATCCTCAGCCCCTGTGGGTGCACAAGGGATAATGCCAAGCAGGATAACTCTGAGTATTTCCTACCAACCCCACAGAGGTGGTGCCAATCATGGGTTGGTAGTGAGGGCCCTTGCTCTCTTTTCTTTCCCCTCAATGCTGCACTTGGCAGATTTCACAACACTTGTACCAAGTGACCAGCCACTCAAGTGTTTTGAGAGAATGGGCTGAAAAATGACTTTATAATCTGCCCAGTGGGTAAATGTGTTCAGGCAGAGCAGGGAAAAGCCATTCTCCAAAGCAGTACAGTTCTTACCACAGCATTACTCATAGCTGCGTGGAGAAACAGGAAAACCGGATCATCTATAGCCACCAAAAAACAAGCATGACTCAACTGCAGTGACTCACAGTTCTGACTACCCTGTTTAATAGTTCTTTTTAAAAAGAGCCACTTTTGAAATAATTTGTGTGTTCCTCCCCAACTGCCTTCCACTGCACAGTTTTAAAGTGATTGCCAAAGCACAATCACAGTGCAGATCTAAGCAAACCACAACGACGCATAAATGTATCTTAAAGCTTTAAATAAAACATCTAGTAAATAAGTGTTGGGCAGATGTATTTGTCTAGAACCTAGCAGATTATTTCTTAGTCAAACATCAGGCAAATCCAGCTGAGTGCCAGGCTGGGAGGATGGAGGGTTGAGTCATGCTCTGCCAAGTGCCTGTACCCAGCCTGCAGGTGCACTGCACTCCTCAAATTCCTGTTTTGTGCAGTGAATTTCCAACAGAATAAAAAAGTAGCTGAGTCCTCTCCCAGAAGAAAATGCAGCTGGGGTCAGGAACAGCAATGCTTTTAAGGAGAACTTGAGGAACAGGCACCACCCAGCATAAAGCAGTTTGCATTTTTAAATCAATAGGGATATTGTAATAGAGATGGAAGTTCAGAGTTCATTCATTATTAGCCCACTCTTCAATACAGGGTAAATATTCCTCCTTATACACCATTAAAATGAATCCCCACTATCAAAAATGTTTATAAAATCATAACTATTCTTTGCATCTGTAATGAAAAGTAGACAAATTAATTTATTAATAGCTCATTCTTATAAAAAGTCATATGTCAAACAGCAAACAGGCAGGAGAAAAGTAACCAAATGAAACCCATTCTCCAAAGTGCATCATCAAAGACAGGGGTTTTCTAAATTCATCAGCTCCCACAAAGTGTCCTGTCAGCCTCTGCAGCAAATGAGGCTCATATCCACTCAAAGGAGCCAGAACTAACTGAAAAGGTTGGGAAATCAGCTGAAGAGACTTACAGAAATTGCCCCTTATATGGTGCTTTAATTCATCTGGAGTTCTACTCTATCTCTTGGTGAGTCTGCAGAGGTATCACATTTCAAAATTACACTTAACATCTAAAACTACACATGCAATAAATCATCCATGTAACATTCCTCAAGAGTCACTAAGCAGCTTTATCTGACATTGCCACTAATGGAAAGGAGGATTAATGGGCTTTGCTATTATTTATTGCCCTCCCCTTGACTGTAGAAAATCCAGTTGTTTTCCCCAAATTGTTGCTGAATGCCTTGACCCAAATGCCAACTTACAGCCTTAGGTAACAACAAACAGAAATGTTGTTATTTCAAGGGTTAGGCAGTAACTAAGGTCAGATTAAATTTAATCCATACTGAAAGTACAAATTGATTGATGCATGGATTGATTGATAAGTGCTGAGGACCAGTCATGCATCCCTTTCTGCTGTCTGGAAGAAAGTTTCCATGTCATTTTTTCATAAAATGTTTACTTATGTGATGAACTCCTGGTTTTCCACTGTCCTCAGCATCCTCACTCCCTTGCTTGTGTAGTGTATACTTTCAAACAGATCTGGAACTGTTCCACACTCAAAAGTGTGATTAAGTGATTACAACTAATGCAACAG
The DNA here is from genome assembly GCF_031753505.1 of Anomalospiza imberbis. Taxonomy (NCBI): domain Eukaryota; kingdom Metazoa; phylum Chordata; class Aves; order Passeriformes; family Viduidae; genus Anomalospiza; species Anomalospiza imberbis. The sequence continues at coordinate 6,971,301 of NC_089688.1, read as the reverse complement.
TCATTGTAATAAACCTTTAATCCACCTTTAGGAGTTTCATCTGATGCATCAAAGCTGCAGAGCCTCTGTATATAACAAATATGCCAATGCACAAATATTCAAATACCTTTTGATTCACAGCAATATAAGGCTATAAAGCATTTCCCCCAGTTAATTTTTAAGAAGTGGTCATTTCATTTCCTTGGAAAATTTACACTATGCAAAAACTGTATGACGAAACCCTGCACTCATTAATATTTCATTTGTTGGCAGAAGCCAGCTCCAATTTTCAAAATCCATTATGAATGTAGGGAATGATGCCCATGAAAGAGTGAGTCACAACATTGCTGCCACTTGAAATAAGTCATCATCATCAACATTTTTCATAATGTCCTCTGATCTGTGCAAAAAAACTTTCCACTTAAACAGGAAAAGTTTGACAAAACTGGAAGCACATGTTTCAGATATAATCTCAAAAATAGTGGCCTTTTCTGATATTTTTAAAAGTAGTCTTAACAAAATGAAATATTTTTTCTATGACATAATAGAACATTATGTACCTACATACAAAAGAATTAGTACAAATTTCAGAGAGATAATGAGGAATTCCTGAAGACCTCAGCCAGCCACCCAGACAGGGTTTTATTACCTGGCTGCATTGCAACAGTCTTCAAAACCTGCAAAGGAAAAGTCCCAGCAGCTACCCTTGCTGTTAACTCTTGATGTCTGTCCTACAGAGAGTTACAGAGGAACTCACCACCAGCAGTGCAGCTCCCCTGCTCCCAAAGCACAGGTCTGAGATGTGCACAGAATATCCACTCAGTCCCAGGCCTCACCCAGGCATTTTCCTGGAAAGTCATTCCTGTGTTAGATGGGGGACTCCTCCCCATGGAGCTCCAGGAGATGCAGAGCTGGATTAGCCTTCTGCAGCAGGGAGTCCTGCTGGGCTGCAGAAGTTGTTACTTAAGGTGTCCCCTCTGCAATTAAAGATTTTAAGGAAATAACCTCAAAACTTCTCATCTATAAGCAGACTGCCTTATTCTTCCACAAGTCAAAAGGAGGTGAGCAGCATGTCTGCTTCCAACCTAGGCTCATCGCCATCATTTTAAATTGTCACTGTAACATTGAAGTAGGCAGCACAATCCATTTCTTGGAACAGAACAGCCATCTATGCCATGAAACACCCCAGGAATCTGAAAAATCACATAATTCCCACAAGTCAAGCCACCATGCAGACATCTGTGTTTCTATATAAGGTTCCACAGTGTGCAGTTTTAAGAATATAATTTTTGCTGCTACTTAGGTCAACAAGACCTCAGAATTCACCCAGTTGTAAGATTAGAAACAAGCACACAACTATGAGTATCCGAAAAGCTGTCATTAATCTACTAAAACATCCATGTAAATCCATTTCAGATACCAGTGCCTAACAAAGGCACGTAGCAAAGTGCCTTCCATTACTCACACAAACATAAATTTAAAATATATCAGCACCATTTGAATCCAACTTCATATGGAGCTACTTTGAACTGTTTCTAGCATGACTTTGCTAAATTCCTAGACATTGAATATGAGCTTGAATATTCTTTTCCAATTGCTATGCAAAGTAAGATCAAAACTGGAAAGGACTGGAGTCACAAATGAAGGGATGAAAAAAAGTGGTGTTGCTTTTTTAGAGATCAGTCTAAGACAACTGAAGGGGACAGAAGAAAGATGATTGCCTGGCAGGGACCTGCTGATGCTCTCTGGTTTACTGACACCAGGTCAGTAACCTGCTAAACCCCCCTTCTTCCACAGACCTGCATGTTAACAAGCCTTTTGACTTGTGGAATCGGAGCCAGGCTAAAAAAAGGAGAAACAACACTGCTCTTACATGCGAAAAAAAAATTAGAAGTTAATGAATTGTTGAGTGTGAGCAGAAAAAAAAACCCATTAAAATATCGTAAAGAGCACAAGTACCTCAGGTCATGGTTGGCAAGAAGGCTGACAGAAAATGAATTGGTCAAGTGGGCTGGGAAGAGGCACTGCAAGAAAACAGAGGAGAGGGGAATCAGTCTGGTGTTGAACTTGAAAAAGAAAAGACAGAGAAGTGAAAAGATTGAATCTTGAAAAATTTCCTGTAAGCACAGAATGAATTAATTATGATAACAGAAGCATTAGACTAGAATAAAAGGTACTGATAAGAGCCAAGGTAATTTATCTTTCCAGTATTTATAGAGACACAGAAATCCTTTTTTCCCCCTCCAAAACCTGTAATAAAGTCCTGCAAACTAAACTGCTTAGATGAGACTTCTTGTGCGTGACCCATTCTTACTGTGCAGGGTAAAGACACTGCCATGCTTGACATCTTTTCCAGCTATAGCTAAGAATAGTCTGTCAGATCTCTGAAAATTTGCAAACCTAATTATTCCAAGGCAGAAGTTTGGACTGGTAAATAGGCTTGATTTGTTTTGCATTCCATCCAAAAAAAAATCAGGGATGTTACACCATCTTTTTCATTGACTTGATGCTCAAACACAAAAAAGCCATCTGGAAATTCCAGCTATGGATCCAAGCCCAGGGACTGCTCTTTAACCTCAGCACCCCAGAGAGTGAGGACTCAAAGCCCAGGAAATAGATACACAGACAGCAACATATGCAAACAGGAAAACACAATCTGCATTTCTCCTTTGTTTCTATATTCCTCAAACTGCATTTCTGTATCTGCAAATTAACAGTTGTTTGTGTAATTATGAAGGCTATTCTTATATGCATCAAATAATGATAAAATCAATGCCAATTGTATGGAAAACTGACTTTTTGTGTGTACCAATTTTGATCTTTTGGTAGTTTGCTGGTACTCTAGGGTTGAGAATATTCTATGGAGTACAGTTTTATAAAAACCTCTGCGAGTCTGAAACAACTAGAAATAGTTACAACACTGACTGATAAGAATTCAAATTAAAATTAGAATTATCATAAAATTAAAAATTTGGTTTTGTACCCATTTTCCTTTCTGGATGTGATCAAAACCAGTTTGACTTCAAAAAAGAAGTCACTTATTAACAGAATTGTATGAAGACTTTTTCATGCGCTACTACCTCAGATGGGTATAAGATGTATACTGTGATTTACATCAGCCACAAAGAGATTTTCATTTTAATTCATTCTCTCCTATTGCCAGATCTAATTTGCAGATGTTGTAGGCTTTCAGCCCAAAACAGACGCAGAAATTCTGGCAAGTTCACTGTTTGGAAAAAATGTATATCAGCAACAATAGAGGTTAAACAGATAGGGCAGATGGGCAGATAAAACCAAGGAACAGAAATAAATTATGTTTTGATGTTACCTGCTGAAGAGAAAACCTTGCATGGGTTTCTAGAGCTAAACCAAAACCACACTTTTCAGAACTCCATCACTTAGTCATCAGTGACAAACTGTTGAAAAAAGAAGTAAAAAGTACCAACACAGTACCTATTTTTATCCAAAATAAAACATTTCCATTTGCAGATTTTTTTAAAGAGAAAAAATACTAAATAGTCCATGCAGGGATTTACAAGAAAAAAGTGACAAAAGAGATGCTTACCCTCTCCCTCTCTTTTCAGCCCCTCAATATCCCACCATTCCCATAATCCATACACAAGTCATACCAGGAACCACAGCTGGATCTGTCTGTCCTGGAGTGTCAATGTGAACTTCAGCTGTTCATTCCAAAGAGTTTGCTCCAAACTCTGGGCTGCAGAGATCTAATCACTCCTGACCCCTTCTGCTGAACTGCTCCAGTTTGTACCAAATTCAACACATAGGAGGATTAGGCCCCTGGATGCATCTCTTGGTTTAGCGACACCCAATTGTCCTCATGAATCCCGTTCCCCAAACCTAAACACTACAGAAATGTTTCAATGTCTTAGTAAAGAAAAATTACCTGGGAAGTTAGGGGCTAATCTTTTCACCAAATGCATCTGCATAAAGCTGCACTTTTCAGTCAGTCTCATTGTTTTTACAAGGCACAGTCAAGCTCAAAGACACAAATTGCTAACAGAAACACAGCCAAGTCATCCTCTGGCTGGAGATGACCCAGAACTGAAAGAGTTGTTCAGGAGCTCTGGTGCCATTCCTGCTTTCTGAAGGCATCCTGACATGCGTGTTCAATAAATGTGTTCATCACTCTCTGAGGGGGGAAAGTCATGCCCTGAGCTCCTGTCCTAGTCTTAACACACCACTGAATCAAGTAGATACTCAGCTGGAGGATGAGGGAAAGGTGTGCCAACCTTTTCTACTGAACTTTGTCAGACAAAATGAAAAGCCCAGTGCCGTTGAACAGAGATAGCACAAAGCAGCCAATGCCCTCCCTCAGCAGGTTATTAAACAGATATTTATAAAGTGTTTTGCACAGAAATCCTAGACTATAATTTTCATTTGAGAGAAGTTCTTTATTTAGAGCAGTGACATAGAAAGTAGTAATAAGTCCAGGTTACCAGTGGAAGTGTATTGCTTCTTGTCTGTTCATTGCATAGGCTGACAAGAGGATGTCACAAAAATAGCTATTAACATAGATGCATCCAGTTTTTCTAATATTCACCATTTAAAGCATCAAAGATTTAAAACTGGCACCAGAACTCAGAGGCACTAAGTTTAATATTCTGACTGTTTGCAATAACTTTCAGGACCAACATCATTTTACAGGTAATTTTACAGTATTCATTGAATTCTAATGGAACTCAGTAGCATTGAATAATACAGTGTGCATAAAGATGCTTTAAGGTCAAATCCAGCATACATCAATGAATAGAAAGGTCATAAAGTGAGAACCAGCTCAGGATGGAAGTTTAGTTTTGACTGTCATAAGTCAGAAGTGTTTGTGAATGGTTTATTCCTAGGGAGTTAAACAAATGAGATGTTCTTCCTACCTGCTGTACATTTTCACTCAGTATTTCACATGAGACAGATGAATCACATGTCTTGATCTTCCCTCATGGAAAACCTTGACTCATCTTCCCAGCCCCTACTAAAAACCTTAGCATAACACTCCTCTAAGAAACAAGCACTGAGGAGCACAAAACTGATCAGCTTACTAACAGCAGCATGGCCTGAAAACACTCCCATTTACAGCAAGCTGTGCCCAGCACACCTGCAGAGGGCTGTGGCAGAGCAGCTGAGGGCAAGCTGTGCAGCTCTGTGCATTAAGAGCTGCATCCCCCATGCAATGCTTGCATGCACGTCTCGCAGAAGCAGAGCAGGGCTGCGGCCAGGCTCCTCAGCTCCAGCATGGCCAGCACACTCCAGGCTGCCAGGTACTGCAATGCAGACTTGTTCTGCCTGTCTAGATGTTCTGTGGGAAATTGATTCTACTTATTTATGACCACTACGCTGTCAGAGAATCAGGAGCTGCTTTCTCAAGTCCTAGTGATGGGCTCCATTAATTTTATTGAAATACAAACTTCACATTAGAGTTTTGATCTCTCATTTTGACAAAGACATAATTCTCAGACTGAAAATTTTCATTATTTCCTGCTAGGATACTGTATATATTTTCTATTTCAAATTACAGAGAGCCTCTATACATTGTAATGATATATTATGCCCTGTAATACCTTTATGTACAGTATGCAGTCCCAAAGTCCCTAAATTATTCATCAGGATGTGCTTCAGAAGCAGAATTTGTTCATATCTCTTTAGGTAGTTGGAAGCACTGTAGCTCTGTTTAACCCATTCCACACACTAGCAGAGCTCATTTGGTTAATATCACACAAAAGAAATAAGTCTTTTCTTTTGGTCCTCACTGTCATGTTTTAAATTAATCTAAGAGGTCCAACTCACTTTGTTTTACTTTCAGTTCAAGCCTTACGAATATGGACATCACAAAAGCTAAGGAACTATGACATGACAAAAGACAATGTGTAGCTGAAGATCAAAGAGAAAGAGAGAGAAATTAGCTAAGTGCTGGAGTAAATCCTTCAGGGATCTTGCTCACTCTCCATCCCTGGTGGGGAGATCAGGTTGGACAAATGTCTGTAAGGGATGGTTTAAGTGGAGTTCACCTTTCCTTCAGGCAGAATTATGGATTGGATGACCTCTTGAGGCTTCCCTCAGATCAGTGAGGAATCACTTTACAAACACAGCAGCATCAATCACTGTCTTTGCAGTGGCCTTCCTGGCCCTTGAATCTCTCAGGATGGTGCTCAGGAGCTGCAGCTTCTACAGCAGCCCCACAGAGCTGCTACACCTCCTTCTGCAGGGCAAAGCACTGGCAATCAGTAACACGCCTGAGACTTGCTATAACCTGCGCATCTCCTCCTTCAGCTGCCTGTGTCTTGCCCAGTAAGACAAAGTGTTCTAAAGCATTTCAAGCAACAGGCTTTCTAGCTGGCTGGCAAAACCTTTCTACCTCATCTGGTGAGAAAGAAAAAGCTATGTACTTTCAGGGTTCAAAAAGTTGTGAGTTTGAGGGCTGCTTGAAGGGAATGAGGACTAAGGGAAGGCCTCCTGCACCTGCAGGTTCCTGGCACTGTCCCAAGACCATCTGTGCAAAAACCTGTGGGAAGGAGAGATTTATATATTCAATATATTAAATCCTTTTTTTTTTTTCTCCCTGTTCTGCTTCAGGGCACTTACACTTCTCAAAATCCTGTCACCACACAAATTAAAATAATGTTTTCTATTTTAAAGTTCCCTTAGTAGAAACTAAATGATGCTAACAGCCCCATGAGAGCCAGGCATTCATTTTTATCACCTCCTCACTGCCCAGTATCTCCAGGTCAGAAACAGGTTTTCAATTTCCCTTTTGGCACCCACAGCAGGCCTGGTACAGGAACACACAGTTCTGTGCAAGCAAAAAATCCAGAGACACAGACAATATCTTTGTGGAGCAGGCAGACAGAAACTGATAGAGAAATCCTTATGCACTTTAGGGGAAAATGGGCAAGTTTTAAAGTAATTTCTTATCCTGAAACTATTCATTCAATTATACCTAAAATATGGCTTGAAAAGTAATAGGAAAACCACAGGAGAAAGCATTTCCAGAGTTATTTTTTTCCTTTTTTTACCATACACCTCAAATAAACGACAGCTGATATAACAGAAAAATACCCTAACATATCTGTAGAAGTAAACAGGGAGCAATTCAGAGGGAACAAGACTGTACTTGCATTTTATTCTTTTGGCTTTCAAGTGAGCACTTGCCTGAAACATTATGAGCTGTCAGAACAGAGCAGCAGCACACCTTTCCTTTTTGTTAGAGGAGTCAGTTTGTAAGAGCTGATTAGCTCCAAATGCTGGGGGGAGAAGACAACAGCCCATCCTGCACTAAGAGAAGTGCTGCCATCCTTCAGAGTGGGCAACAGAGGTCAAAGCAGCAGCTGCTTTGTCAAACCTGCCAATGCAGAATCTATTGCGCAATTTATGTCTCATTAATGTGAGTATTAGAAATGTTTTATTACTTCTCATATTTTCAAGACTTAGGTCAATTCATTCCCAAAAATTTCAAAGCTTCACAAAAGCTCTTTGAAAAAAATTAGGGATTTTTTTGCCATAGATGTGGTTGCAAAAACTGTGACCAGTATCATATCTGGACAACCACTATTACTATAAATACAATAAAAGGCAAAAATCGACTAGGAGCAAATTTTTCAGCATTACTTAAGATGCTACTCATCTGAGGAAATATATAAAAAGTAGAAAATTACTTTTGAAAAGGAACATAGATGGCATTCTAACAGAGAGTAATATAAAGCAATTCTTTCAATAGCATGAAATAAAATACCTAAAAGCATAATGCCAAATGAAAACAGAATGCAAGTTCCTAAGACTGCAAGAAAATGACCAAAATAATTTCACTATTCTGGAAATTCATCACAGTATCTTTGGTACCTGAATTAAAAAAAAAAAAAAAAAATTAAAAAAAAAAAAAAAAAAAAAAAAAAAAACATAAAAAATCCCCCTGAGATTCTTTTATTTATAGGTACAGACACACACAGAGATACAGTAGTTATGTTTCTTACAGGTATTCGCCCTGACTTTTGATGTTCTTATTTTTAACCCCACTGATAAAGTCAGAGCTCTATTCCACTGATTTATTGCCTAATTTTTCATTAAAAACTACCACGATCACCAGTAGGACCTGTGCTACATCACTGAAGTGGAATAAAATGTATTTCTCATTGATTTTTGCATCACTGGAGCATATAGATGAATTCAGGATATGAAATTATTCAGGTGATGAGTACCTTAGGATCAAAGAGCTTCACAGCAGATGATATAAAATTCAGTAGCTCATAAGTGAGCTAAATTTTCAGATCTGTTGATCTGTCTTTAAGATTTTGGATTCTAAATACCTGTATATGTAACATGTTACAGCAGTACTTTGGAAAATGTTGAAAGAAATCACCTTCTATAGTGCGCACCGTGCACACCAGAGTCCTAACTCATCCTGGAAGCAAACATCCACAGGGAAGTGGGGGTCATCAATAGTAGGGTCATCTCTATGGCACATCAATGTTCATGATGAGTGGCAAAATAATCTGAGATTTTCTAAACAATAGGGACATATACCAAGGGCATCCTGTTGTCAGCTAACTCAGATGTTAGGGTTTATGCCAAACTTAAAAACAAAGCAAAATAATGGAACTTCTAAAATATCTGAATTGTCTAAATCTACATCAGAATTATGCAGATATTTATTTTGCACATTTTCAAGTATTACCACAATGTCTCTCCTTAAAAATAGACACAGAAATGCATTTGAACTGCAGCAGTACTGTCTTTCATGGTTTGGTGTTGGGTTTTTTCCCTCTTCTCATTGTTTAAAAAAGAATAAGTATTGACATCTTGAGACGTTTGCAGTTGTCCTGGAGTCATTAATCTCTGGCTGACCTAATAATATCAGACTTCACTTATATTTCACTGATCACTTGGGATAGTCTTGCATGCATCCCTCAGCTTGTTAGTTATTATATTTGGACCAGAGAACATGAAATATGACACTAGAAATAAATTACTTTCTTTTGTGGAGAAGAAAAACCACTGCTGCATTTAAAATGCAAAGCATTTCAAAAAGTGCCTCATTCTCTATTAGCAGTACCATGAAGAAAGTAAATTTTTTATCCCTTAAGTGGAAGCCAGAATGGTGACTGTCATACAACTACAGTCTCACCAATTCTACCATGAGACAAAACAATAAAAACTCTTTAAAACAACTCCCTCTGCCAAGCAAAATGAACCTTCCTAAACTATTCGAGATATTTCTTCTTCCTTGCAGTTTCTAAAAACTGACATTTTCTGAATTTGACCTTTACATATTCACATTCTGGCCTTTAATCGACTTCATTTCTATGTAAATATAGGAGTGCAATTCTATGCACAAAATGTTTACAATAACTAGAGAAGCATTTGTTGCTACCAGTTTGTTTTTTATGTGTTTGTTGTGCAAAAGTACCACTACAAATACAATTCCTACAGAAGTTGTGCCCTTCTGTTCCCAGGGAATAGACTCTCCTATGCCATCACAACCAGTCTCGATTTTTCCATTAGTCCCCTGCACAGGCTGCTCCTCTGTGTGAGAAATGCACCTGGCAAGACACTGAAGTGCTCAGGAATCAATAGAAAAGGAGCATAAAATGACAAAGGAAACTACCCCAACGTGAATTATTTGTTGTTTAGTTCCAGCCCTTGTGTTTCTCAGTAAAAAGCACAGGCCTTGATGGTATTTTAGTTTTACCAAAACTAGAAATCATGCATGGTTTGAGGACAAGCCAGGACAACCTGTGTACAGGTATACATTTTGCCTTATTTTATGTTTATTATAGATCAATTTGGGGTTTCATTGCATCCCAAATATTAAAGAAACAATTCATAGATTGTTAATTTTACAGCTCGTGAATTATGATTCAGACAACTTACATCCACCTCATCTCAAGAAAGAGCAAGATTTACAGTGAAGTTAGCAGATAAAAAAAACCCACCGCTAACCCAAGGCAGTACTTAAAAATGGGTCAAGGAAATGAGAAGAGTTCTCATGTCAGGAACCTCCTAATTCAATTTGCCTCATGTTCAAATCGAGAAAAGAATCAAACATTAGCAACCACTCAGAAAAAGTAACATACAGCTAAAATATAGGTGTGTGTAACAGATTTTTGGCAGTTCTAGCTTTGACAGAATTCAAGTCTGTAAGTTTGGGTGGGTTTATTTATTTATTTTGCCTACAGTTTTTAATTTATTTTAGCTTAATTCTTAGGTATCAATCTGCTCATTAAATCCCACACGCCATACTGAAATATACTACAATGTTTCAATGCATTTTGATTTTTGCTTTTTGAAGAGTATACATAGTTACCTTCTCAGTTTTGTTTCTTTTGAGAATCTTTGTAGTTATTGCCATATCCAATATGATAGAAAATAAAACTTCATATGGCAATGTTGAACCCAGTAATCTTTAAAGAAAATCGCCCCACAAATGGGTTTTTTTGGTTTCTATGGAATATCTCATTATAAGTACCCCAACAAATATATCTGAGGCACCTCAACCCTCCAGCAAAGCAGCTCAGAACTAACCACAGGTCTATGGATCCCTGTATGCAGGCTCATCTGAAGGTGCTCACACTCTGTGTCTTCAGCCTCCTGTTTTCTATTTATTTATTGGCAGGCTGGGACATCATTTTCATTTCTTGTCTTGGGCAATTCATAGCCTAAATTAAGTTTGCCTCTGTATTTCTTTTTTAAGCAAAACAGAAATACAATAATTGGTAAATGTACTAAATATTCCTTGAAATTGCATTGGCAGGAAGTCAGAGAATGATGTGCATGGGTAAATTGCTGCCACTCACCAGCCTGGCCCAGTGAGGGACACTTCTTTTCTGGGTGTGTGGTCTGAGGATACTGAAATGATTCTCATTAATTCAGTGACTTTGGGCTCCTTTTGGTATCAAGTGTCATTTAACAGCCTCCATCTGACAGACACATATCTCAGAAATTCCTGTCCCACTGAGTTATTAAATGTCTGGGTTTTTTAATGAGAATCTGTTTTATTGCCTTAGTTTTTGATGCCATTTTAGAAACTTTCAGAAGCCATTTCAGAAACTTTTAGATACCATTTCAGAAACTTTCCTTGGACTTGGAACAGTACAGAAAGAGTCTTTACTGGGGGCAACCATGCCATGGAGAGATTATTCTTAGCTCTTAAGAAAACCAGACAAAATATTGCCTCAATCAGGATAGGAAACTGCCTAAAAATAGTCATATCAGAAATTTTTCATTTTGTCCAGTTTGTTTCTCATATGAGTGACATATCATATCTCTCATATCTCCCACGAGAAACACCAAACGAGCTCAGACTCTGAGAAGCAGGAAATGTAACCCTTCAAAACCTCGTCCCTAAAAATTTCATTTCCTGCATTTTCCAACTTGTTCAAAAGCCAGCCAGTAGAAGAAGTAACCCAGCCTTCCTCCCCCACCACTACCTTGGCACTGTCTGAAAGGCAGTGGCCAGGCAGAGTAAGACATTGAGCCCAGCGGTAAAACATGCAGTTTGCCCCTCAGCACTGCTTAGGTGGGCCATGAGAAATAATAAATAATAGCACCTATTTTTCTGTTTCCACAGGACAATTAAGCACCCAAGGCTCCCCTGGTGCACTGGTTTCTGAACTCCTTGAAGGTAATGCAGAGGAAAGAGGAGATTGCTCAGCTTTTGGCCACCTGGATCACACTTCCAGTGTGAATTGATGCACTGATCCCCTGAAGGGTTGAACCAATGCCTGAAGTGTGAACTTGCTGCTGTTCTTAATGGAATTTGTACTTCAGCCAACCACAGCAATGTTAACAGCAGTAGAAAAGATGCTACAGTAAAACATGGCTTGAACATTTCAACAATATTTTTAAGGCTTCACTAAAAGCTGAAATATTATTGCCATCTTAATATACACAAAGCTGCAAATAAACTGAAGGTATTGACACATGTTTAAATGCCAGTATTCAACATAAGGAACAATAGTATAACAAATGCCAGAACTGATCAGTGCTCAGAAATGTCAATGTCATCTCTCAAATTAGGGAAAAAAGACAACAAAACTGTTTCGCTCCCTAATAGAACTGTTCCTTCCTAGTCAGCAGGAACATGAGAAACAATCTCTCTGACAAAAAAAGTTATTTTTGTTATACCTTTGCTGACCAGCAAGATACAACAACATTAAGAATGCCCAAAAGAAGAAGTCCAAGACAGACACAGATGGATAAATCTATCCTTGTGATCTATGTCAGGATATGAAAAGGAGATTTTAGGAAGAGCCCAGAGCGCCTGTGCAGTTGAAAAGAAAGATTTAATAGAATTTTGAAATATCTTGCAATTAAGTAACAAAAATGCCATATCCTCATGAGAAATTTAAATTCCCCTGAACATTCTTATTTGAAAGACAGAGGGAGAAAAGCAACAGTAAGTGACCAACTCAGGTGCCTTTGCTGACCAGGCAGGTAAGATGGACACTTGGGGTATTCCAGTAGCATTTCAGAAGACAAAGAACTCCCTAAGCATCAAATGTCCTCCCTAAAATTAAGCAAAAATGGCAACCTTCTCATAAAAATATGTTGATCATATGAGTACTCACTTTCAGACAAACATGAATATCTCAGTCTGATGTCCAGGCTATAACGAGCTAATATATTTTGGCCACCTTAAAATTGAACTGGGAGAGACTACTGCTAATAAAATAAACAACATATAGGTAATTAGCTTCCTCAGACAAAAAAGCTTACCACTCTCTGTACTGTCAGAGTGCTGATTTCAAATTTAACATGAGCATTGGGAAACAGAGAAAATGATGTTACTGGTGCATGTTTTCACTCAATTAATATGAAAATATGTGTAATCTGACACAAGAAGTCAATTTTTACAGAAAAACATAAAAAATAAACTAAAGGGTTAATAATTTGGGTATTTCCAGGTATTTCTAGCATACCTCTCCTGGAAACTTGCAACCACATCTGCTGCAACTCTAATACAGTGGGTAGATAAAGTTAATTTTAAACTGGTTAACACAACAACAGGCATTTCTTATTTTGCTGTAGTGAGGCTGGAGCTCAGCATGGGCTCCTTTTTTCAGTGTTTAAGCAGCTCCTAACTTGATTTTTATAACTTATGTAGGTCTCCACAGCTGCACTAATCCTAAACTGCCCTTTTCCTTACATTTCACAGCAGTTCCAATTACCAGACTGCAGTAGACACATAGAACAGAAACATTCAGAACAAAAATCTTCTGTAAATCAAGTCATGGACACACTCTATAAATATATAATAAGAAAAAGGCCTTTCTGCTTTAAGGTGTATTTTAAAATTAAACTTGTTCTGTCATCAGTCTGAGCAAACTCCTTGGAAAAAGACTGAAATGGACAGAGGAATCTAATTCCAAGAGGGAGAATGAAGTACTAAAAAGGCCATATTTCCTTGGTGACCACTTAATAATATTTTCATTAACCTGCCTCACACCTTTCAGCTCCACTGAAGGGAGACTGAACAAGTTGTCCATCACATATTAAATTGCAGGACAAGGTACCTCCTCCCATCCTGGAGCCTGTGTGCTTAGAGAACCCGTAAGTTTGATGCCACTCTGGCTCCTGCAACCCTTCCTTGACCTCACCTCAGCCCTGGCAAGGTGTAAACTTAGCCCTTACCTGTCAGCCCAAAAATATCCAGCAGTATCACTGCAAAGCCACCCTGTGTTTTCCCCAGAGCTCTGTGACACCTGAGGCAGTGTGCTTTGGGTGGATATTATCCAGGAGCCCGCCCACTGTGTTCCTGCACCATCTGCTTTCCCAGCAGAGCCACTTTACACTTTTACAAGCCTGGTAAAATCTTCTGTGGTCTTCCTAGGTGCTCAGATGTGACCAGACTGAGGGCTTAAAATATTCTCAAATGCCATTGCAGCAAATTCTCCCATTTACCAATTTAATTATATACATCTTCTTTAAAAATCTGTTACCACCTTTCAGGGCAGTCCTTGCTCATCTGAACAAATCCTTTAAAATGAAACCCACAAGAAGAACTAGAAACCATGATGCAGACCATTCCCACAGGACACGATGGACTTTGAAGGCAGGCAGTTGTTTGAACAGCTGAGAAAAATGGAAGCACTTTTTATATAAAATTGCAATTTCGAAAAAAAGTGGCAAGCTTTCTGCATCAAAAAATTAAGAAGAAATGCAATATACAGAATTCAAAACATGACTGGGAGAGAGAAAGGCATTCTGGCTACTGAAAGCCTCTGTCAATTTAATTATTTTCAGGACAGATGGTGAAAGTCACTGATTTGCTTTTTTATAGTGGGAAGTAGTAGCAGTGTGAAGTTTCGGTTTTGTTTGGTTTTTTTTTAAAGTTATTCCTTATGAACTCCTTATATAGGAAATGGAAAGTAAATAATCATTAGTTTTGAGATATGTTTTTATTTTTCTATATTGCTGTGTTACTTGGAAGAAAAATACTTGTCATGTATATGATGCAAAAATGCCAAAGCTTTTGGGAGCACTGAATGAAAATGGAACATTCCTTGGGAAATGTGGTAAATGAGTGTCAGCGCTTCACACAGAAATCATCAGAATATCAGGGAAAAGAGCAAGTAGTCACGGAGAAAAGCAGTGACCTTAAGTACTAAATTGCAGATGGACCAAGACCATCACCCACCCTTCACCCACCCATCAGCCTGAGCCAGGTGTGACAGCTGAGTGCCTTGGTGCCCCTCCTGCCCTGTCCATAAGGTCTGAGCCCCTTTCAGCTCCAGGGCCCTGAGCACACCATGCACACCCCCAGAGCCCTCCTCAGCCACAGCTGCACTGCCAGGGGTGTGTCTGCCCTGCCCACCTGTGCTCCAGGTGCCACTTTGGAGCCTGCAGCCCACCTTTCCTTCCTCAGGGGCAATGAGACTCAAGGAAAGACCACTGAGCACTGACATTTCCAGAATCCGAGCACTGCACAGAATTGCCCTTCTAAACCAAATCCAGATCTTCTTCCTGTAGCCAACAAACTGGAAAGGGTATTCTAGTGTATACCTGTCCACCATTACAGGTCCAGGCTGGTGTGACCTTACATGACAACAAGCTCCAAATGGAGTGGCACAGGCAGGACTCAGATGTTGGATGGTATTTAAGGGCACAGTTTCTAATTAATTTATGGTACAGGCCATATGCAAGAGAAGTTTCACAGCTGTTTCTCAGAATTGCAGACTACATAAAATGTAAATCACATTTAACCATAAATATTAAAACACTTAAAATATCCCATGCACAAGTCAAATTGAAAGAAAGAATTCCTTCTTCTTCACCAGGAATCTGGGCTTTTACTAATGCTTTCCCTTATTCCATCCAGGCATCAGCCTGTGGCATGTGAGAGAAGTTATTGAGACATTTACTTAGTAACAAAAATTTTCTGAGCCTTCTCTGCAGAACAAAAACTTTGCCTTCAAACCAGCTGAGTAGTAAAAGCAAAATGTTGCCCTGTTAATTAGAAAAGGCTGCCACAGCAATCCCCATTGGTAATGCCAAAAGCTTTTAGATATCATCCTTTTAATTACCCCCAGAAATATTTATCACAAATGTCCAGTGCTGTAAAACTGTGAAAAGCAATGCCAAATATTATTTTTGTTAGCCACTGAAATTATTTCATTACTTCATAAAGAGCCAAAAACTTGATTAAATTACTTCATTGGAGTTAACCATAACTGAATCTTCAGACCACAAGAAAGCCAAAGCAAAACAGACAGCATTTCAAGCCAATACACTGGGGATTCAAGTAAGTTGAAATATTAGAGCAAATTATTAATTATTTCATAAAATATAAGGAAAAATCAGAGGCTCTGTATATTTGTACAGCACTATATTGCTAATGCTGTAAAATTGCCTTCAATTCTGTGTTGAGAGCATTTAATGAAACTTGGTAATTAATTTATTGGCTTAATAATCCCCTCTTCACCAATCTGATAGAAATAACAGAAACACCTTTCTGGCCATGTTCATCCTTTCTGGAAATGTTTTATAATTTGTTGCAGTAAATAACTGGCATTCTCATCATCCTGTGCAGAGAGGTTTTTGTGCCGTTACTCTCAATTACTAAATTACTCCTAAAGAATTAAATTAAATTAAACATGTAGATGACTTGTGGTATCGAAGAAATCATCAAGAAGGATCAGGGAACTACTTTCCCATGCCACTGAATTTCTATTCTCAGTAATAAAGCAAGATCAGATCCAGAGTTGCATCACAGACCAGCAGCGACGGAAAATAACATTACTACTGTTTTCATGATGATTCATATCTCTAATTTTCAAATTCTCTTGACAGTCCTCTTGTGCCACAAACAGCATTAATGTCACACTAGAAGAAAACCACAGATCTTAAGTGCCATTTCTGAGAAAGGAGTTTGTAAAACTCATTATCTGTTATTTCCCAGGCTAGGCCATTTTAAAAGATGTATCTGCAGGAGAGTAACCAAGTCAATGGACAACACAGCTCTTCAATATTGCTCAGAATAACAAATCACACAAAGAGCAAAATAAAAACATATTTGACCATAAGAACAAAACCTAAAATACTCCATATTGACAGCTGTCTTTTTAGGAAAAAATCTTTGCATACCATCTTTCCCATGCAGTCTGAGTCATGAAAAATGCAAAATGCTAAAGTTAGGGTAGAAAGCTAAAATGAATTTAAGCAGTTGAAGAGTTCTGCTCTCTAACTTTGTTTCAGCAGCAAATAAAATCAGCTTTGAGACGCTTTCTTTCATCCCCTCCCTGTGTGAAGAACGATTTGCTCATTAACTCCCTCTGAAGCTGAGAAGCAGCCCCAAAAGCAGAGCCCAGCTCCCGCAGCTGCTTAGGCTGGCATAATGTGCTGCCATTAACATCAGAACGACCCCGTTCCCTGGAGCCAAGGGCTGCTCCACACGCAGCCTGAGGAATGGCACACGCAGAAAGAGCTGGCTATTTATATATTTTGCATCTGCTTTAATTACACTATCTCTACAGCACACAACAGCAACGCAATTTATAAAGCACTGACAAATTTTATGGCAATTGAAAAGCCCAATTAGCAATTCTCACACCACGGGCAGATTTTGTTTGATTCAGCAACAGTAAAAGAAAGAAACATTTAGAAAGAAAAAAGGCTCAAAGGTATGTGAAGTTCCAGAGGAATTCAAGTCTCTAATGCAAAGTATATTTAACACATGTTTGAAATCTATTCTCCTCAACAAGGGCTCTGATTTGGGAATGTGCCTCTTGAACCCATTCTCTGGAATTTTTTCCCTCATTAACATAACTGGTTTCTCTAGAAGAGAATTTTATCCCATAGGAACAATCAAGAGCTAAGACAATATGCAACTTTATCTTAGTAAGTTGCATGCCATCATAAAATATTTCTGAATAGAAATATAATCAGCGGCTACACTTAGCAAAAGTAACACTCAAATGAGAGTTAACAATTAACTCCAGTTAGGAAAACCCCTGGGTTTATATTGTTGTCACATAAGATATTAAAAATCCACAAAAAAGCTCACAGGGACTGTGAGCTGGTCCTGAAACCATAAGAAAAAGGTGCCAGAGCAACAGAGCAATGATGAGCCCCCAGGTACAGAGTGCTGGAAATCCTTATTTCATTGACAATTAATTGTTCAAATAGATTCAAGCCAAAACTATAGTAGAATATAAAGTTAAGTAATAACTTCATTGCAGCAGATAGGCTGAAAATAGGATCTCAAGTTAGCTTAGCCAATTATAAAGCTAAAAATTACACTCCTAGGGAAATTTGTGTATGTAAATGATAATAGAGTGAACTGGACCCAGACCACCACATATACATTGTGAATTTTGCTATAGAGGTGTGAGTGACCAAATCACCCATTTCTGTACCATTATTTGTCACCTTTTTGTATAAAAGGCTGTGCTTGCATCCTGAAATGAGTGATACCTGGCACCCCCTTCTGCAGAATGACAACAAAACCAAATATCTTAGCTCACTGTGTTGATTGGTTCTTGCATGCTAGGTGAAAGAACCCTGCTTGGAGGACAGCCACATCACACAATGCTTCCCTGTGATGCTTTATACTGTTGGGCAATGGCTGCAGGAGCAGGGCCATGGGTCGATGGAACAATTGTTCCAGCAATCCCCTGTTAAGACCCCAGAACCAAGCACTGTGCCTGGCCTGGGAACAGCACTGTGCCTGGCCTGGGAACAGCACACTGTGCGTGTACAGATAGCAAAAGACAGCATATCCTTGAGATACGAGTTGTACAAGAGCAGGATGTGAAACAAGATGTACCTAGCGAAATGAGATGTACTGAGCTGGAAGAGGAAGAATTTGGCTGCAGCTGCAACTGCAAGTAGAAGAAACATGTAACAATGACCCTTTATGAAATAATCAATGAGAGCTTGTTGCTGACTTTGCTTGTAGAAAACTATATAAACTGACAGGATCTTTGAATAAACCGGAGCTTGCTTATCAATCATATTGATTGTGTGCTTGTCTTCCCTCACCGCCCGCGGCATCATTATACACCTTTCACCCCTAAAGTACCTACTGCCCAAGGTAATTCTACTCAGTTCCCAGTCAAGATAGGTCACCAGCTGGATCAGAGATGCAAGCCCTGCCATTCCAGAGGGGTTTAGGCAGGTGCACAGCTATGGCACTGATGAAACCTTGCTCTTTGATAGGAGAGACAGACTCTAAGTGTGAAGCAAAGCAAGCACAACCTCAGCCTTTGGAGCAATTATGAATTTCCAGCTCAAAATAGTCCCTGGTGTAAACAGGACTGACTTCATTTTTTACATAGTCTACCCAAAGCTCTTAAGTTACATAATTTCTATTTTCATAAGAAATCAACAGGAAAACAGTTTCTGTAATTCTACTTCTTCAGCTCCAGCCTGATATGACTGACTCATGATCCTCAGAACAGCTTCAACTCTCAGGGATATATATATTAGCGCCTGCCTCATTCAATTTACCATGGCACTGTTCTGCTGAGATACAGACACCTGTTTTACAGCTGTAAGACAAACAAACTGCTTGACAGCAATTAAGGTAAAACTTTGCTTTGGCATAAAGTCTGGAAAACTGCTATTTCCTCAGTCTGTCATGCTCTCTGAAGAAAGGGTGAGATGTTAGCAAATTTTAATGACTGCTGTTAAGGGAAAATGAGGGATATTCAGAGAATTATACTTGCAAATTAAAATCTGATAACCTAAAACTTCTGTGGAGTTTTACTCTCTAAGTCTCAAAGCTGGAAAAGAATCCACTGAGCTACAATTTATGATGATTGCCAGCAACACTTTCCAAGGATTGTGCACATGTCACTTGTTACTGGATTTAATTTTACTAGACTGGATGGAAACTATTCTCTTTTGTTTGGAAAATACTCAAAAGTTCTTTCATTTCTAATTTATTTTTTCTAATTTCTATCCTTTCTAACAATGAAAGTTAGAAGTGAAAGCTTGACCTTTGGCACAATGCCTGCTTAGAAAGTGTAGTTCCATAATTTCTGTCTGTATCCCCACTGAAACCACTTGAAAAATTCCTTGTGGCATCCCCTGTGTCAGTATCCAGCAGAGCTGAGTGGGCTCTGGACAGTGGGTCACATTCCCCATAATCATTCATCTATCAGAGAAGATGTGACTGTGTCTGCTTAGCCTGGATCTATCCATCCCTCCATGCCCACAGGCAGTGCCCAAAATGACTGCACTTGCTTTCTCTTGACCAGCCTGACTGCATAAACAGAAAGAAATCTTGTTACAAGCATTACTGTGGGAAAAACAAAACCACCACACAACAAAAACAAACAAGCAAAGCCCCAGAACTTCAAAAGGTCAATGCAAGCAGTAAGAGTGATGAAAACAGGTCATTCTAAAGGGATGCCACACCACAACACACACCACTCTGCAGTGAGGCTGTGCAGGCACACCGCAGGGAACTAATATTAAGCTGATATAGTCAAGCTAGAGCAAAATAATATGGATGTATTGCTCTTTAACCAGGTTTATTTGGGTTAAATTCATATCAAGCAGCAAAAAAAGCTTCTTAAAACCAAAGGAAAGGAAGTTTCATGTAGAATTTTACATCACTTCAGCTAACACCAAGGTAATCCCATGTACACGAGTATGCACGTGGACAAACATACAAAACAGTGAATTTCTCTAACATTCTCACCTAGAAAATGTAAAAACTGGCTTTGGGAGATTAAAGCAAAGCCAAAAGCTTTTACTGATTAATAAGTTTTCATCATTGACCTCATTACCAAGGAAATCTGAAAACCAGATTTTTTATTTCCTATATTTTGTATGCAAGATGAGCAAAAAAAAAAAAACCAGCAAAACCAAAATAAAACAAACAAGCAAATCCCTAAAACTAGTCCCATTGTTCTGCTAGAGGCATGCGTTTCTATCTCAAGAGTACTGTGTAACCACAGATTTCCAAACCTTGGTGAATCTTCTTAATTCAAAGACCAAAAAAAAAAAAAAAAAAAACAAACAAAAAAAAAAAAAAAAAAAAAAACAAAAAAAAAAAAAAAACACAAGACCAGTTTAAATATAAAGTGTGAACAGACAAAATATCAGATCAGAGGAAAAAAATAGCATGAAGAGCTTTATCACCCATCTTTGGTCTTCACTACAAATTGCCATCGCCTTTGCATATTTTATGAAAATAGTATCTGGTGAGCAAAGGCAGGAAGAGAAACATCAGCCTTATGATCCCTTCCTTCAAAATTTACTTCATCCATTTCAGACTTGTCTTGGTGGACCTGCCAGTTGATTAATCCCTAGGCAGTTTCTGACAAAACATCCTTGATAGATGTGGCAAGGTATGCCAGCTTTGTATCACTAACATTTTGTACTCCGAGGGCTCTGGTTACTCTGCACATCTCTTTCCAAAAGCCAACATGATTATTCTGGCACTGGAATAGGCAGGACAAAAGACCAGTTTCTCATAACAACAGCAGTGCTATTTGAGCCTGCTTGGTTCAGCAGCATTTAGCAGCGTGCCCAGCCAGTCTGGTGATGCTGCCCTGGTTACAGTGACACAGAGTTTATCTCCAGATACCTGCAAATTTAGCCAGCAGAGCAGGTAAATCTAATTCCATTTAATAATTAGCTTTTACATTAAAACAGTAACAAAAACCAAAGCCCAACAGGAAGGATCTGTCTTGATTTTTTTCCAAAAGAAAAAACATCCTGCATCATTTCAAGATCCCTATGGATAGGCTAATAATGCTAATAAGTCCCCAAGACAGACACTTTTATTTGCCTTTAATAACTAACTTAATACAGGCCTTAAAACTGCCTGCTAAGCACATTGTAGACATCTATCAAACACATTTCT
The DNA here is from genome assembly GCF_031753505.1 of Anomalospiza imberbis. Classification (NCBI taxonomy): domain Eukaryota; kingdom Metazoa; phylum Chordata; class Aves; order Passeriformes; family Viduidae; genus Anomalospiza; species Anomalospiza imberbis. The sequence goes on along the minus strand of NC_089688.1, from coordinate 6,950,003 downwards.
GCATATCTGATTCCTAAGCTGAGAGATTGGTATATGCCCTGAACTTAAGCCTTTATGAAACATAACAGAAAATCAGTTGGCAGGGATCTTACTGGTTCACTTTAACAGGGTGCAACAGTAAATGAAAGACAGCTCTTGGTACACAAAATCAAAGTCACAGAAGTCTGTAACTCGCTCACCTACAGTGAGTTGTCCCCACTTGTCCACGATAAAAGGAATTTGATAAATGTTAAATTACTTGTAAAAGTTTCAGTTGTGGAATATAAGAGTGCATGATTGAAGTAACTGACAAAAGGGAAGCATCATCCTGTTTTCTTTGAAACTCTTCTGTTATAAAAGCAGTAGCACAAAGGCATTCCAAACAACACAGAATTCCATGCCAAGGATGCAAAAGAAGGCGCATGGTAACCGGCCTTGCTCTCAGTTCAGAACTGGCCATCAATTTGGGAAAGCTGAAGTAGGCTTCCTGTCCTTTCCCAGTCATGCTCTCTTGAGAGCAACATTCTTGACTGAAATATTTACTGAGAAACTGAGCAGCAATTCCTTGTGCTTAGATTTAAAGAAAAGGTGATTTTATGGCAACTAAACACCACCACTTTGGTTCAGAATCGGGAGGCTTCACAATATTCCCAGCAGGCTTCCTGATTACAATACTTTTAACTATCACAGCAGACTGAGGCTACAGCTCTCTGTCCTACATACTTATTTCATGGGTTTTGGTCTTTGTGCAGTACACACCTTTATGGGGAGCAGACTGTCACATCTAAAAGCTGTTTACATAAGTGATCTTGGCATTGGAAAATTGTTTTAGACCAAAAGTAAAGCTCCATGTAAATAATATCCCTGCTTGCTGGAGGTCAACTCACTTCACTCAAGTGCTCCAGTCCATGCTCAGACAAGACACTGCCACAAACTAAATGGCCAAGTGATTAGTTCATCCTTTTTCACTAGAAACAAATTACTGTGCATTTTCACTTCAGTAGAGTGACAGTAACAGACAGGTGGGGTTACAGCTTTATTGACTGGCCTAAGGGCTCGCAGAGTGAATATTTACCAACAGCATTTGTTATAAATATTCACAACTTAATTTTGTTGGAATGAATATAAACAAGTGAGGAAATTCACATCAGCAACTAGCCCATTTGACAACACTTCTTAAACAAATAATAAAGCATTGCTTTCAAGAATGGCATATTCAAATGAAGTTCCTGGGGAAAAGAAAAAAGCCTTTTGCTGACCTTCATCAGACCGTGGTTGTAGAAGAATGCATTCCCATGAACTTAAGTTGTCTGAGAAATGTGAATCTAGATGTCTCAAGGATACAGAACTTACAGTTCTGTAGAAATTTCAGTTAGGGAGACAAAACCATAGCACAAGAATTTTCCAAAAATATTTGAGAACTAAACCATTTTTTTATTCAAAATGTATGGCACAAGCACAAGACAGAAAAATTGGCTTTAATTCCACTCTTTATATGAAGGGATTTGACCTTAAATCCCTGAGAAGAGTGCCCTAGCTCCAAAAAAGTTCAAGCTGAGCAGTCAAAGCCTGATGATGCACTCCAGCATTTATAAAATATATTTACACACTTTTTAAAATTTTTTATTTCTCCTCTCTTTGCAGCTATCGAAATTCAATTGTTTTATAACCCAGATGTGTTGTGGTTCATGTTTATTTCATTATGTTATCGTTAAATGGCTCATTCTATTATCCCCTCACATTTTCCCCAAGTTGGTTTATCCCCAAGTTGTACCCTCCCTTAAAACTGTCGCTCAAGCTCTTCCCCTCCCTTTGTTCCAGTCCCTTCCCTGCCTGTCAAGGCGACCCTGCCCCTTTTTACTGAATGTTCCATGCCACTCAGCCCCTGGGCCAATCCCTGATCAAAACACCCACTTGGAAATCCCCTAATCCACGAGGCCCCATTGGCCGATGCGACCTTTCCTTCTCCTCCCCCTATCCCGATTGGCCCCACATGACTGATGTAATGCCCTTGCTCCACCCTTAAAGTCCCCCTATTGGTTGATTTTTTGTCTCCACCCCCTGGTTTGTTGCTGTATTTAACCCCTTACACTGAGACACTTGGGGCTTTTCTGTCTTGCCCTCTTCACTTGGGATAAACCTTGCCCATGGAACCTCAAGACAAAGAGCCCCATCCTTCCTCCTTCGCCTGGTCCCTGCCGTGGCTGTAACAGCATGCACTGTAGAGCTTACAGCTCTTCAGGTTCAGCTGTGGGCAAACCCCAGTCCCCAGCTGTTCCCCACTCCTGTTGTGGCTACCAGAATGTTCAGAGCTAGCCCGGGTTCCGGTGGGCTTGGGCACAGATGGACATCCAAACTATTACTTATCAACAGTATGACAGGGAGAATTTAAATTCAGTGTAACCGACTAAAACAACTGCCAGATGTATGACTATAATCAAAAACGTAGGAATAAAACCCCCAGAACTTCTGCCTCAGATCCAGCAATGAGGGAGGAGCATGTGCAGGTCCCCCACCAGACTTCAGCAATCACTGAGATTCAGAAAATGTCCCCTCACAGAATAGAAGATTGTTCCAACAGGAGTTGGTAATTTCTATAGTGATAGAGGCTTGACATTGGGAGGTACCGTCTGCTGACAAACAGAAGCAGAGTTTTTTAAAGTATTTTTTAAAATCTCCCTTGACATTTGATTTCCAAATGATGTGTTACACTCCCTCATTGATCTGCTAGTATTTGATTAGCTTTTGGGAAATGCCAGCCTATTTCTGCTTCAATGGCTTTGTTTAAAACCTTGAATTACCTTTCCTAGTTGTTTCAAAAAGCTATTTCCTACCTAATGTGATTTATTAATCTGATGCATTACTGGCAAAGCAAACAGAATATTAAGTGGGATACTTCAGCAGCATCTGGCAGTACAAAATATTTGGGAAATACTTGAAATTGTTCTGAACCATAATATATTTTCCTCAGCTGTTTTACTGGAGAATTCAAAAAACTCGGTCTCTGAAAAAAAACCTCACTATATATTAAAGACTGGAATGTGTACCATGATTTTTCAGTGGCTTGGCTATTAGCTTAGTCCATGTATTTTTACTCCAAAATGCGAACGGGATGGAAGACACTACTGTGATTCTAAGTTTTATGAGTAAAATATTCCTTTAAAATTTTTTTCTGCTAAAATATGTCCCAGTGGTCAGACAAGTCTGCTGGAGAAATGATGCAAAGAAATCTAGTTTTGGGGCGTAACATAATGCTGTTGGCTTAGAGAAATGCCAGTCTCATAAAAGCCTAGCCTTTCTGACAGAAACACAGCAAAGGAGTTCAGTTGTTGATATATTTACTGATGGTATCTCCACCAACTGGTGCAAATCCACACCAGTGCAAATTCATTAAATGCTTCCTGACACCAGGCAGTTCCTCCTGCCCACTCGGGTATAAGCAAAATAAAACATTACAGGAATACTGAGAAAAAAAACTCCACATAAACAACCCACCCAGGAATCAACAATATATTTTTTTGGGAGTCAGCTGGTGACAGTGGCCTGCATTTATCTGTCTACAGCTGATACATATCAGCATTAAGACTTTGAGAAGTTTCACTCTTTAGATTGTTCTTCCAGCAAATCTCCAACAAACCAAGTGTAATTACATTGAAGTAGTACAGTATAGAAATTTCTTCTGAGATACCAAAAGTTTCCATGAAGCAGTCAAAACTAAAGATACTTTCAATGCTTTCATCCTACCTTAGCAATGTGAGTCTGTCCCCTCCTGCATCTTCTGTGTTGCTGGCCTGTGTAGAGAGGAGAAACAGAATGTACGAGGCTGGATTTCAATTCCAGACCAGTTTGGTCACTGCTCACTTGTGCTTTCTTAGCTATTTTTGGGAGGATAAACAGCGCTTCTGGCTCTTCCAAGCATTTGCAATATTCTTATAGTCAAGACCTCAGCCCTGGTGTAGGAGCTGGACATGCTTACAGAACTCTAACAGAAAACATACTAGAGGTCATTCAGGAGTCAAAGGTCATCCCCAAAGTTCTGATGTCATCCTGGGTCATAGGTCACTGCAAGAGGACAAATGGTGTTGCAGAATCAAAGGCTACTGAAAGGTCAGATTGGGCTCAAAATGTTGCCAAAAGATCAGAGGTCATCAGGAGCTCAAAGGTCACCCATGTGAGAGGTAATAGAAAAGGTCAAGCGGTCCATTACAGGCATCCAAAGGGTGAGAGGGCATCAAAAATGTCATGCATTCCATGTATTAAATTCCCCTCTGCTCAGGGTACCCACAATTTCACACAATATAAGAGCTGTGAGAGTAAATATTATGGCAAATGGAAGATACAAATATAAAACTGCAAGACCTCACAGTTGAATAGAGGAGACATCTATAAAAAACAGCAAAGTAGCCAAATAGGAAGGATTTAAAAGTCTGTCCTCAAACCAACTGGAGATGTTGTCATTCAAGATTAAGTCCCATTTTCCCTTTGAAGGATCTCAGTGGTGCTATTTTAAATTTTAGAGATAACAGAGTTTTGAATCAGATCTTGTGTTATCTGAACCCCAGACAGTAAATCATGTAAAATGGAAACGGGAAAATCTGTTCTAGTTTCAATACCCTTTTCACATTTTATCCTTTCGTTCTTTGTGATTTTTCCTGGCTCTGCTAGAAAAATAGAAAATTCCAAATAGTCACCAGGTTGCAGTACAGACACAAAAGTGTTATTGCAATTACATCTGCCATGTGAGTATTGCGTAGCAGTGAAAAAGCCTCGTCCAATCACAGCTGCTCAGGAGGAACTTGTCATGCACAAAAAGTGATCAAGCAACCTTGATCAAGCCTCAAGTAATCTTAGAATAATTATCATGGAAATGCAAAACTTCTTTTGCATTTCCATTGTTTAGTCCCAAGTCAGGGAAACAGGCGTGTGCCTACTTCCAAGAGCTTCAGTATACTAAGCAAGCTGCCAAGCACTGAACTGCCTTGTTAAATAAATCAAGACCCAAATCTTAAACAAACACAAAGCACTTAGTGCCTGCCATGTGGAATTTCATGCACAGTGCTGAACAACAGAATTTCCCTTCACTTACAAGCCTAGTGCTGATTATGCTCAGCTGAAAAGGAAGAAAATTAGCTCAAGAGCTCTCAGATCAGTGGGTTGGCAGGTGAGAATGCCCACCTGGAACACCAAGTCTCTTCATCTTCTTTCTTTGCTTTCCTACCCTAATACATGCACATAAATCACAGTTTCACTATATGTTTCCTGACTGTAAATATGAGATTGCTTTTTTTTATCTTGTCACACAAAAGTACTACTTCTCACTTTCCAGCATCACAGCCAATACAACTGTCAGAGAACTGCAGATACCCTAGGGCAAGGAAAACTCCTCCTCTTCTGTCTTGGGTTATTCTAAAATCATAAACCCAGGAATGTCCCCTGCAAACTCCAGTGAGTGAGTGCATTTTATCCCACCCTGCCCAGCTGCTTTATTTTATTCTGGACTTGCTCCAACATTTTGTTAAACATCTGGGGACTTATACAAGGCCTCCCCTTTCCCCTGCAGTAGCTGCAGTTCCCCTAGGTTAAAGAGTCAGCATTATTTTCGTTCAAATTCCCTCTAGAAAGATCAGCTTTTAATTACTGCATGGTCTTCACTGGAACCTTATTGACAAGAGGCACTAAGTGTTTTCTTCCTGAACTTTACAACACTAACAAAGAAAATAAACTCTCTGTGGAAGTCGCAGAGCTATGAACACCCAGCACACACGGCATCACTGCACCCTAAACACACATCAGTGGTTTTTAATCTCACATGGATTTCTGCGTAAGAACTGAGATTTCTCCAGGGATCTTTGCAGTTACTTAGTGTAAGAAATTGCTGTAATTAACAGTTAACTCAAAATTTAAAAATGCGTTCCTTGCAGCCAAGGAATCTGGAGCCACAGAAAAGAACACATCTAGAAAATAAACATTTTGTGTCTGATAAAGACACAAAAACACAGTGATTTTTTTTCTCTCCTTTACATGTTAAAGTTAGACTTTGAGTCTAAACTTTTTGACTTCTTTCACTAATGGCTAATTCACTGCAGGATGGTTCACCAAGCTGTTGCATACTGCACTTAACCAAACTCCTCTTTGAATGGAGGGTAAAATGCACTAAAGAAAAGCCATTTGTTTGACAGTACTGTTCTAAGTGAAAAACTGCAATGCAGAAAGATAATTTCAATCAGCACAGTGCATTGAGGGCAACATTTTTTTACAGCATCTACTTATACAAAAACACCAGCTTGTAGCCCCAAAAACCTCTTCAGTGGCAAGAGTATTTAAAAATAAGCCAGTACTTTTTAAAAATGCAAACCCTTATAACCTGAAATTTTCCCCATGGTGTTTTGGACATAATACCTTAAGTTCATTCTGCTAAACTTTGCTATGGCAAATGTTTTTCTGGCTTCGTATTAAAAGAAAATAATTATAAAAGCACTGTTGAGAGAGAAGATGTAACACCAAATCTCAAAGAAAGGCTGCAGACATTTCTGAATATAGAATCTCAAAATTCATAGCAATATGAACTGCTGTAAGCACACCCATGTGATAATTTATTAAAACTTTTGAGAGATCACGTGCTACAGACAGAAAACAATGGCCTTCTTACAGGTATAGCAAATCTGAGTCAATATCTGACATTTCTTTTTCAGCTATCTTGGCACTTCCTAGAACCAGGAGCTGGAATTTTCATTCCAAAGAGGAACAGAGCTCAACAATAAATGTATTACTTTTATTAATGCATCTTCTCGGAGTATGTAGCATACAAGAATTCCTAAAAAACTTCAGTTTCACTTTTTTAAATTGAGATTATGTTGCAGTACCCAGTAGCACTGTTATGGCTGTTTAGCTTTATTATGCTCTTTGAAAGCTATTATTATGTTTGATAGACATTTAATAATCTGAGGTGATGTAACATCAAGAAGGAATTAAATAAATTTAAAATGGTAATAAATATCTTACTAGGGAACCAGCAAGAAGTTTTGAGTTGAATCGTTTTAGCATGAAAGAAGGTGAGGTATATCTTACAAATGTAACCTATACCTCTACTACTCAACTGAAATATTTTATCTCCATTTTAAGCAGGATGAAAAATTAGTCTGCTATTTGCTGTTGAGAACTCACCTCTTAAACAGAACCTAGTATATTTGGAGCAGAGATATTCATTATTTTATCCTTAAGAAATATGTTTAATGTTGGAAAACAATTTTACCAAAGAAAACCCCTATGATAGAAACATATGAGTACAAACATATCTTGAAATGAAAGATATTTTAGTATTCACTAAGACAATTAGTTAAGTCTTTAATCTCAAAATTTATTAATGGATCTTTTGTACAGAATATTAAAAATTAGTAGAGGCAGTAACGTTAGGTTTTGACTGGGCCTTCTACCTCATTCTATGGCCAGAATATATTAGTCCAGCTTTCCTAGAACAGAAATTACCTGAGGTTACCTCAGTTGACAAAAATTTAATGACATATTGTTATTTTTAATTTTGTGGACAGTTTGTAAAAGCTCCCATATGCCTAAGTGTTTCAATGTTTATTCTTTTAACAGAAACAGCTACTTTTAACTTGAAAAATTTCACTCAGAGAGCTGATAAAACCCAGGCAATCACTCACTGTGTTATCAATTCTCGAAACTGATACAACTGTGAACATTTCTCTACACTGAGCTGGGTAATACAAACTGAACTCCTAAAAAAGGCTTTCCAATCAGAGAGTTCCTTCAGAGGGTGTGCTTTGCCCAATAAAATCAATTGGTTGTATCATCCCAGCACCTCCAGCTCCTCACAGACTTCTAACGAGCAGCTTTCAAGTGTCCACTGCACAACAGCTTGAAAATAAAACCTGTGCAGGGTGGAAGTGTTTGTCCTGTTCACTTACTGTTCGAGCCAGCCTCAAAGTCAGCTTTCCACCTCCCTCAAATTTCAGCTGACACGTGGCCTCGGAGCACACAATTGCTTTGGCACACTGCTTGCTGCACAGACAAACATTTTGAAGACTCAGGAGTTCTAACCCTTCTCTTTCAGTCATTCAAAAGATCTTCCTAGTGTCTCACCTAGAAGCTTCAGAATTGATTGGTCTTATTGTGCTCATTAGCACTGACCTTTTGGGGGCAAGGAGCAGAATAAGGATGCATTTCACTACTGGTTTGGGTTTGTGAGCCAAAAACATGGACAACTGCAACAGTGGAAGGGCTGATTCAGTTTTGAACACCATAAGCTAAAGTATAATTTGGGAAGTCTGCAGCTAAATGAAGCATTACCCCATTAACAATAATTTAGTGCAGCCTAATTTGGGAAAGTCACATAGAAATGCTTTGGAAACAAATTTCATTGCTTAAAAATAAAAACCATCAAACACCAAAACATACATGCCAAGTATTTGGGCATGGATTCAGCATGCATAAGAGTCTGGACAGGCAGTACATTCCTACCCATAGATTTTTCAAGGTATTGCACTGTCTGTCAGCTTCTCCACATTTTGTAAAACTCTTAAACCACTTCTGGAAAAAAAAAAAAAAAAAAAAAAAAAAAAAAAAAAAAAAAAAAAAAAAAAAAAGCTGGAGAAAATCCTCTCTGCTGCCCTTCATAATCTGTGGTTAATTACCAGAAGGCTGTGGGAGCCTGACATTGCTCTCCATGCCCACTTGCTATTTCCTTACATTATTTCCAGGGCCAAACATCCCTCCCCACGCAGCTCAGGCAGGGTGGCAGCTGCTGTGAGTGCAATGGCAGAGCAGCAGCTGGTGGAGCCAGGTGTGTCAGCACACTGACCACCAACAGGGACATCAGTCCTGCCCAGCACGCCTGGGATCTGCACTGGGAATGGAAAACGGGAGCAAAAAGGGAGCATGGCTAAGGCCAGCTCCCAGGAAACTTGTAAATTCAAATTTTGCAGTTACTTCTGTAACTTCTTTACACAGCAATAAGGATTGAGAGGGGCTGTTTCTTTTCCTGCAAAAAGAAAAGGCTACAGCCTTCTGCACACCCCCTCCTGGAACAAAAGCCATTGTACAGCAGATAAGAGAAAATTAGAAGTGCATTCACAGCTATTTGTAACTATTTAAGTTAAATAACAGAGAGGGCAGAAGAGACTCAGTCCCAAATGGTGGCACGTGCGGAAAACCATTCTGCTACATTAAAGATATGCTTTTAATTAACTTCTCTCTGAATGATTATAATTAAAGATTTTACCACAGGTCTTCTCTAGCATAATTACCTTCTACTTCCTTGCACAGTGCACATTCTCAGGAAATGGGCATTGAGATTATTTCTTAATTTAAATACTTACTCAATTATTTTAAAAGTGATTGCCTTTTAATTGTTTTATTATTGTGGTTTTCTTCATGCTTTTTTGGTCCTTCTCTGATTATTACAGGCTCTTGCAAGACCTCAGAAATATTTTTCATGCGGTCAGGTGCAATTGTGAGCAGTTAACAAATTATGGGTTGCATTTTATTATGTTTGGATCCAGAAAAACAAGTTCATAAAGAGAGTTATAAACTTACTTTTGGATTGGGGAATAAATGGCTCATTTTTCTCACTGGCACTGAACATATGGTACGAATTTTTTTCAGTTTTATTCTGCAGATTGGTGTCTCCTTTACCATTGCTTTTGCATGCAGGTCTCATCAAATGACCTTGTTACACCTCAGCTTTTGCCATGTGCACTGAATGTACAAGATTGAGCAGCCATCCTGATTTATTTGAAGACTAATTGCGCAGATCAGTGCATTCAGTAGTGATTGCTTGGTTTCCTACTAATATTTCCACTGATGATATAAAGACATACTGGGAACTGGCAAATGGAAAACAGGCCAAGGGAAAAAGACTCCTGCTTTCTCTGCACTGCAAATACACACACTGGGTCACATTTTCCCCATTAGTCTGAGATTCCTACTGCACCATGTTATTAAAATAGAAAGACAGAGGTGGCTGAAGACAGGATTTCACCAAGGAAGGGGGAGAAAAATGCACAAAGGAGAAGGATTTAAGGCAGAGCCCTGCCCTCTCTTGTATCAGTTCCTGCCAGCTCTGCAGCAGATTTAGTATGCAAGATTTCATTCTGAAATTCCTCTTAACTGTATCTTCCAGCCCAGGGAAAACAAACAGCAATAACCCAAGAATAAACAGGATCATTCATCATTTCCTTATTCTTATCTCTGATGATGTTATCTTTATACTGAAATATTACCCAGCCAGAGGCAGTCTCTGGAAACCAAGACACCTTTGAAGTAGCACCCTTGAGACAAAGCACCAGCATCAGATGGAATTTGTGCTGGTTCCAGCTAAGCAGGCAGAGTCTCTGGTGCTGCTAGCACATTCACAGAGCTATCAATGCTCAGTCCAGCTAGGAAACCACTGGCAAAGAGAGTTCCCCACATTGCTGCACCTGTGTGCACCAGGGAAGTAGCAGACAGACAGACAGGTGAGGCTGTGGGCTCTCCTGCACATGATGCAGCATTGCAGATACTGACCTGCCAGACTAAAGTTTGATTGAACAGTTAAATTTAAAGTACATGTTAAAAAATAAAAATTAAAGGCATATAGAAGTTATGACTTTGTAAATCTAATGCCAGCTAATGCTTCAAAGGCATTTTATATATGATCATCCACAACAATTCAGACATCTCTGTAGCTATTTTAATAAAATTTTGATAGTAACTGATGATAGTAATCCAATTATTTCTAAGTCATTATATGCTTTTCAGTTTTGTCTTTCTATGTTAAGGAAATCAACAGAGACCTGAGGAAAAAAACCTATTTCCATCCTGTAAGTATTTCAAAGTAAATAAAGAGAATTTTCCATAGGTCTCAATTTGGGACTCCAACTCCTCATTTCTTTCATTAGAGCTCTTCCTCAAAATTGAGTATCTGGCTGTAACTTGATAAAAATTCAGCATTCTTTGAAATAAACTTTGGGATTTCTGTGTGTGAGCTTTCAAAAAAGGCAGAAAAATTCTGTTTATTTAGACTCCTGTTCAGAATAAGACCTTGTTACTGTTGGCTCTTACCAAGAAAGCCTTGAGCTTAGGCAGCTTTTGCCAAAAAAACACTGAAATCCTTCCTTGTAGAGTAATTCCCAAGCTTTTGGCTGTCTTGTTCCCACAGTGCTTCATTAGCTGCAGAACTGAATAAAATTGGTTCTGTTTACGTAAGAACAGATATTAATAGAGCCCATGCACGTTTCCACTGCCTGCCATGCAAGGACACACAAAATGACCCATTCAGCTGACTCATAGGTGAAACCTTCTGCCAAGTGGCCACTGAGGTGAGCAGGGTTAGAAGAGAAAACAGCATTTTCACTGGGGAGTGATTCTGGAGGCACAAATGAGAAGTGGAGAGACATAAATCACATTGAAAATAAGTAGTAGGTCTAGATTTCAGGAATTTTAAATGTTTAGCCCTACAGAGACTACATTCTACCCAGTGTCACCTCCCATCTTGCTCAGTATGTACTGGAGGAAATCTGTATTCAGTTAAGTAAATAAAACAAAAGATAAAGTGATACAGACTTGAGAACTGCTGAATAAGCCTGTCCCTATGTGTACATCCCCTTCCCAGTGCTTCTCCTTGTTTCACTGGGAATATTTGCCTGAGATATGTAGGAACCTCTTCAGCAGTGCCCCTGCTTAGCCAAAACTCAAATTTCACTCCACTCCTTCTTATACTGAAGAGCAAGGTTAGGAGCTGAACCCAAAGTAAAAATTCAGTTACCAGGTTTAATCCTTCCACTGACCACTCAGCAGCCTGGCTGAAGTCTGTCTCCCTGACCTCTGGCAGCAGCTTGCACTGCTCCTCTTCCCTGCTCCCAGAAACAGCCAGGCTTCCAACCCAAACATCCCGGAGCAGCATCGCGCCTCATCTGACCAAGAGGAGCACAAAGGCTGAGAGGAAGCACATCCCTACTCTTTGCTCACCTGTGGGTGATGTATAGAGCCAGTTGTGAGTCAGTTTTCTCCCACAGGATGGGAAAGGGAAGAAGGGATGAACAACAGGTACCTGAAGACAAGTGTTTGGCAAGGCAGGAGAAGCAAAGCACAATGAGTGACTCTGTGCACAAAGCACTGCAATCCCCAACCAGAACTGCACAAGCTGAAGTGGCCCCAGGAATACCCTAAACATCCAGCCACCTGTACTCCAAAGAGGCCATGAGCCTGTAGAAAAGCCTAGCAACTAGGAATCCACTGTGGGAACATCCTAAAATTGATACAAACTACAGAAATCAGAAGAAATTATGACTTATGTGAAAAAGCTTTCACAAGACACTCCACAGTGGGGTAAAATAAGCTGCTATTGGCACATCTCAGACTTCTAATGAGTCTTTTCTCTCTTTTGGGATTGCTGGGAGCTGCATGTAATTGTCGTCAAGACTTCCACATGCTCACACACTGGGCTGTCCAGCTGATAGGGAAGGTCTTTGTTCTGAATGCCTGCAGAAACAGTGCAAGCAGAGCTTTCTCCAAAGAAAGTGCTGTCACTGCCTGGGAAGAGCTCCTGGAGACAGACAGCTTGGAGACATGGCAGCTCTTTGGCTCCTCAAGAATGGCAAGAAGCCAACAAACAATACTTACTTTATATTCAAATTCAAATGAATCTCATCCCAAAGCAAGTGTTTTTAGAATGTTTGAGGAAGATCTCCAGCACACACAGATTTTGAGAATATAGGTTGGCATTCCATAGTGCAATCAAGGAAATGTAACTTGAGCAGTGCTGGCAGAGAAATCCAGCTCTCTTCAATGTGCAAGCTCACAGAGCAGATAAAAAGGAAAGCTGAGATAGGTTGGAAGAGATTTAAGTTCTGAGACAGAATGTGCACTGTGTTGTAGCAATAAGTGTAAAGTAGGTAGCTAATGAAAAAAGGAATTTGGGGAAAAAAACAAAGAGAATGCGGGGGTGGGGGGAAAGTGCTGGAATACTGTCTTCACTCTTTCAGATTTATCCTGACAATTTTGTCATAATTTCATCATTTCCCAATTCCTCTTTCTGGTTGAAAAAGCTAAAACTAGCAGACAAATTCACAGAGGAATATTGGTAATAAGGCTGAGGCCAGACAAGCTACCTTGCTTACTTGACCTAGTTACAAAGATTTTTATAGGGGACCACCAATACATAATTCAAGAAAAGTAGCACATATGGAGAATTACAAAAAGAGTAAATAACAGGGACCACATGAAAAACATAAGCAAAGGGGTCAGATTTTAAAGGATATTTGAAACATTTAAAAGTTACATTGGATATATTTGAGCTGCCTTCAGGCCAGTGTCTAAAAGCATAATTGACACACACAAAATGACATGTTGGTGAAATCCCCACCTCACCCTGTTTCTCAGCATCACTGCCTTTGTTCTTTCCCCATTTTTGGGGTGTTTTCTACTGATGATAAAAGCACATCTCTGAGCCTTCATTAATACAAGTACAGAAATATCCTGGGTCCAAGAGCAACAGTGCATGGAGGTGTCTCTCCTATTCCCCATTTCTTACCCACAAGGCAAAGCAGAACTGAGGCAGAGGGCTTAACAGAGGGATACATTTTCTCTCCTCTTTTTGCACAAGACAAAGAACAGTGGGAATAGCATTTTTATTTAGGAAGTACTGGACTTAAATGAGCACAAAGTGGTATTAACCATGAATTCACCCTCACTGGAAGCAGAATGGCATCTGTAAGAGCCCTGTATTTGCACTGACAGCATCATTGTGCTGAGAGCCAAGTGGGAAACCAAATCTCTGAGATTTTGTTCTGCTCGTTGAATGAGACACATTATCAGTCCAGTTCTGATAAGAAATTTCATCAAGGACATAATAAATAATTCCCAGAGAAGCCTTATCAAACTTTGCATACAGACATACTCATTTCCCTCCTTAATGAATTTATATTCCCCACCTAAAAACAGGCCTGGCTGAACAACTGCCTTTGACCCACTGATCAAGTAAAAATCATGTGAAAGAGCATTGAGTCAGCAAAAGCTTACCAGAGCTACTGAGACAGCAGGTATGCACTTCAGTGCTGCCTTCAGAGGTGAAGACTCACAAAAACCTCAGCAGAGATATAAGGTAATTCAGGAGTAATCTGACTTCTCCAAGGGGGAAAAAAACCAAGTCCTTAAAACTAATGACTCTTGCAGCTACTTTGATGGCATCAAAGACTTGAAAACATCAAACATAGTGGCAGCAGAGAGAATCCATCCCTGTGGTATCACTATCTGTTACAGAAGAATTTAATTGGTGAATAAAAACCTGAAAAGGGGTATGGAAACATAGTATTAAAAATGCATACAACATATTGAACCATTAATTCAACTCATTCTGCAATGTGTGTGTGTCTGCCAGTGCTGCAGTTAATAGAGAGAACATGAAACTCAGAATGTAATTAAGTCTTGGGAGAAGCACAGTTGGAGGCTGTGGCAGTTTCTATGGCAACCCAAAAGGCTCAAGACTAGTAACAGGAGATTAACTTTAAAGGCAAGATAAGTACATAAATATAGCTCTCGTTTACCATTTTCTCTGCTTCCAAATGGGCCATGTATTTTCAATTTAAACAATACAAAAAATGCAGTCAGATGTCCTACTTGTTATTAACTAGGGCAAAAATAGCCTTTAAGAACACCCTGCTGTAAAATTTTGACAATTTCAGATTTGGGGAGTCATCTAAACTCCACTAATTAATTCAAACAAAATGGAAGCACTGGTCTTGAATGCTGGCAGGAGATTAGAATGAGGCTTCAGGACAGAGAACATGACAGCCATAATAAGAGCGTGCTGATGTCAACACACTGTATGCTTTTGAACAAATCTTCTTGACATGGTTTTCTGGATTACGCCTCAGATCAGGTTTTAAGTCTCCAAAAGAGTGAGGGCAAGATTAAGAAAAAATTTTTAAGCACTACAGACCCTTTTTGTTTCCTTCTTCCTTTTAAAATATTCTCTACAGTAAAAAATAATGTCTCAAAGAAACCTCATTCCAATTTATTTCCTGGCACTTTAGAGCTTATATTCAAAGGTTCAGCTGAGACTGCAGTCACCTTTTGAACTCCTGCCCACCTTACTTACAAAAAATAAAAAAAATGTTCATTTAAGAGAGACCACATCCCTAGTGCAGTCAGTTGCTCTGAACTTGTTTACTTCATCATTTAAAAACAGCTGGTACACGCATAACACATTGAGGAACATGTATGTATCCAGTGCAGGGAAAATGCTGCCAGAAGAACTGAAAGTAGTTGCATTAGCTTAATTAGCAGTTTAATTAGCAGCCACATTAGCAAAATTGCCAGTCCAATGTGATTTAACCCTCTCCTGAGTAACACAGATCTCACACTGGCACCTCTGCACAGCTTCTGTTGAGCATCGGATTCCTGGAAGAAAAATAGCACCACCCCTACTACAGTATTATTTAGTGAATTAACCCAATGCATGGTGAATTCACAAGGTGCTCCAAGGATTCCTGTGGGGTAACACAAGTCCCTTGTGCAGCCCTACTTGCATGGTGAGGATTTTTGGTAGGAATTTGTTGATTTGTTGTCTATTTGAGGAAAGAATGCAGACACCCTGTGAAAATGTCAGAAAGTCACCGTTACGTAATTCAAATGTGCATTCCACTTCACTGAAGAAATTCCAGCCTGCCCATGATAATATCTAAGCACCACCTAGAGTGGGGAGATTGGCACAGCAATATTAAAGGCTGGACTCTATGGTCGTGGAGGCCTTTTCCAAACTTACTGATTCCGTGATTCTGTTCCCAATGGAGCCTGTGCTTTGCTTCTGCTGTGGTGTAAATTTCCCTGTTGGATGTGCAGAGCAGAAGAAAACACTAATCTGTTAATTTTTGTCAAGAGAAGGCTTTGGGGTGACCTAATTATGGTCATCCAGTACCTGAAGGGAGCCCACAAAAGAGATGGAGAGAAACTTTTTACAAGAGCTTGTAGTGACAGGACAGGAGGGGGAATGGCTTCAAGCTGGAAGAGAACAGGTTTCCATTCTTAGGGGAAGAAAAACCAAAACAAAAACCCAAAACCAAAAGAAAAAACACACTTTGGAGCAAGACTGGAGCAGAGCCAGTCTGAGATATGTTGAAGTAGGAAAGGAATTTTGCCATCCCTCTCTACAAGGAGCAATATACATACCATCTCCATCAGTATAAAACCTAATTTAGAGATAGGTGACTTCTTACTTCAGTGCCATTTTAGACCAAGAAGCAATAGTTTATAAACTGTGAAGTGAATTGGACTAGTGAAAGTTTCCTCCCATTGGTTTCAATTTAATGAGGAAAAGGAAATAAAAATATCTCTAAACAAAAATAAGGTATGTCCCCCACGCCAAGAATTTGTTCTATGTTGTCACATCAGTGTTTTCAAAGAGGTATATAATACCCTGACTTTCAAGAAAAAAGATTTGTAGAGGAGGCAAAAGGGAATAAGGAAAAGGGAATACCTAAAGACCTTGTTTCCAGAATGAATATTTTGTTCAGAGTAGAAAAGCTACAACAGGGTGAGATGAGGACAGCACTATCCACTTATTGATTGAAGTGCAAGTTGTTGTCAAAGAATCAATTTTTCCTTCTGTTTTCCATTACTTTCCTTTTTTTTTCCTCCCTTTCAACTAATTGAAAAGCCACAATTGAAGAGTATGCAGGGACAGCAGCAACCCTTCAACTCTGAAGTTCATTTTGACTAAAAAGAAAGAAATTCAAAGCTATACAAAAATTTAAAAGAAGGAAAGATTACATACTGTAGAATCCATTAAGTGGGAAGAAGTTGAAGAGATCCGTCATTCCCCTCTGCATTCTTAGGACCGGACCTGACCTGTCCTGTAATTACTATATCTCACTTTGAAGAGTTTTTTTTCCTCTTTCTGGAGTGACTCTGTCAGTGCCAAGCTCCTCAGGAGAGACAGATTAATAAGAGTATAAGAAATGCTGCCCTCCTTTGCTGCACATAATGGTATTCTTTGTTTTTTTCTTTGATTTTCATTGAAAATGAACTTTACTTTAAAGAAGTAAAGTTGGTTTCACTGGAAGAAAACATAAGACTAACTTTGAAATCTGTGTCTCAGGTAAAAGTTCCTCAGCAAAGGGTTTAAAAACAGAAATCAGAGCAAAGCTTTGCAAAGTTATTTGTGTGGGGGGTTTGGTTGTTTGTTTCGTTGGGGTTTTGGTTTGTTGATTGGTTTGAGTTTTTTCCTAAGTCGTGATTTAGCAGATCCCTACGCACACTTCTCAGAAACAGCATATCTGTGAGTTTTAAGCATACAAATGAATTAATCTGCTCCTGGTTTTGCTATAATGAAGCAAACTGATTTCATAAAGAATGACAATTACATGGATCTGGATTTGCTGTAGACATAGGAAACAAAGAGACTTTATAAGGAATGACATTTTCATGGATCTGACTTTAGATTTCATCTACTTATGCTCTCTCTGGTCAGAAAGTGCAGTGACTGTTACCATGTGAATACAGGAAATAAACACTGGGAAAGAAGTCAACAGTGTTTGCTGCTGCTAATGCTTAACTCCTGCTCTGGACAGATCCAAAAGGAGATTTTGGTACAATACACAAATTACTGAGGAGAGAAAGGCTCAGATCACTGGTTATCTAGAATTCAGCAATTTGTAGGTCTGTAAACAGCAGTTTTCACAAGTTCTTTAGGCTTCTAACATAAACCCTGCTTAGTGGTTGCAAAGGTAGGGCTCTTTACCATTCTGCAACCCATTTAATACTGATTTTAAACATAGTTTATCTTTGTCTTTTCCCACCCTCCACCCCAACCAGCATTTTGGTTAAGCTTGGAAGGCATCATGGAATATAAATGAGCAGCAGAATAGCCAGGAATTAGACTAAACATTAACGACATCAAAGCAAGAATTGGAAGAGAAGAAAAGCAGCAGATCAGATATTTAACCAAGGAAATATTTTGTTCATCCATCATTTCTTGCAATTAAGTGGTAGATTGCTTCCTATACTTTCCTAGAGAAAATATGCAGAACACAAACATATTTTTATAGCTACTGTATGATTTTGAGTTACAGTGTGTTCCCTGTATCCAAATTCAGCTCACTCTCTATTATTGCTGCTTGGTCCTCTTGTATTGACCATGGAAAAGGTTATGAAGGTCAAATCTATCCATGGACTTCCCAGAGAGTCTAGAAATAAAATTAGGAATCAGGGAACTAAAAAACACCAAAAGAATATAGTAAAGACTACATCACAATTTCTTCACTTGATCTCCACTACAACTCTATGAAAATACTAAAGATATTATATAAACCACTAATAGACCAAAATGTTTCTTTTTGCTTTCTTTCCTTTTTTTTTTTTTCTTTAAAGTAATTTTTTCCCTTCAATGTAATCCTATTCATCTTAATGTCTTTGGTGAAGGGTAAAAGAACATACAAAAATCCTGAAGTTACAGATTTTAGGGCCTGTAAAGGACACGCTATGACATCTTCTGTCCTCCTCTACTTGCACAGCTTTCCCACTGCCCTGCCTGCAGGGTTTGCACAGGGATCAGCCTCTCCCTGACCCAGCCCCTCTCCTGCCCGTGCCAGGCAGAGGTCCCAGCACTGCCCATCTTGGCTAACCTCAGCCTCTCTTGGCCCCTCCATGGGCAAGAAAGAGCAGAGGTCAGTTCTAAGCTGTAGAAGATGTGGCTCCCTGCTCTGCCCAGCTTGCCACGTGTAAGAGCTACCCCAAAGCAGAGCTCCTGTGGCTGCTCTCACATGCTGACACCAGCAGCTCCTAGGCAAAGTTCCAGCTGGGTACTGAAAACAGCAGTGGATCAAACTCAAACCAGCATCCAAGTATTTCCTTGTCCTAGCAGCTTCCAGAAAACTCAGTCCTGAGCAGCATTCTTTGCAAAACCCTCCCCAGGCACAGCTGACTACCCCAGCACTTGGCAGAGCAGCCTAAGGCCCACACTAGGATTCCTTCACCAGGCAGAATCCATGTGAGCACATCTGCAGTCCCCTGGGAACAGGCCAACATCTAATTAAAGCAGATGGTCAGTGAAAATTCAAAGGTCAGGATAAAAGTTGCTGGCAGAACCTCGGCTTCAAGCATCCATCTAAATTACCAGCCGCAGAAGCCAACCCATGCATGCAAAGCCAACTGCAGTAATATTTCCTTAAATCAAAAATACCCTTGGAATGCTTCTTTCACTTATTCCGCCCCAGTTTCTTTCCCCATTGTTCTAGAAATATGTATCAGTAAATCAAAGCAACTTGGACGTAACTTTTCTAACCACAGACCCCAGGGAACAGGTGTAGCACGCAACTTCGCCATACATTTCCTTTCATTTCTCATATTTTTTGGCTCAATTGCACTTGTATTTTTACTACAGGCATATTTCATCCCTTTCCTTCTCATAACAGAATAAAAAGGTACCCAGCATTTGATAGTTCTGGAAACCATCTAGCAAAAATGCTGACTCATGAACATGCATTTCCATTTTTACTTGAAGCAAATAAAGTAAACACTGCAGACTCCACTCTACAGGAGAAAACCAGATAAACTGGGCGAGAGGGAGACTGCATTAGGTTCTAAGATGCTTGTGGCCTTTCGAGGTTCAGCCGAGCCTTTCTGCATGCAAGGCGATAAGTGCTAGCCCCATTCTTCTCTCGATTGGTGTTAAGTGCTTAAGGATGTTTGCGTACTTGCCAGAGTAGGGGAAATAAACTAATTAAAGAGGAACAAAGCAGTCTAGGAACTGTCGGGTGTGAGAGAGGCAGCGTGAGAGGAAACTGCATTCAGAATATGCCTATTAAATTCACTGTTGCGCAGCTCTGTAACTAACTACAGTTAAATGATCTACAATTAACTACTGTTATAAAAAAGAAAGTTGGACTTCCTTATTTTCTCTGTTTTTTTTTTTTTTTTTTTGACAGTGAATATTTTTTCAGGTTATTTTACTCTGCATTTCTTGCCTTACTTTCTGAAAACATTGCTCACTTCCGACCCTAACCTTGCATGAAATGAAAAGCCACTAAGGGTTTAAAATAATCTCTTTCATCTCCCCCATTGTTACAGCCAAAGACAAGTCAAAATGTGGAAATATTTGATGCTTATATATCATAAGCCTTTCAGTACAAATACATTTTATTTCCCAAGGTCTTGTTTTTCTATCAAAGACTTAACTTCTGGTGTTTTTTTATGAGAAGTCTTTGACATCAGCAAACAAATCAAGTTGCCCGTGTTCACCAAAGAAAAGGAACACAAAAGTGGTAAGAAATTTTATTGGCAGTCCTGCTCAAGTAAGGAAGGTGACACAAGCATAAAATAAAAAAGGATAGCATTTCATAATGGTTTAGAGGTGAATCCATACTCTTCCTTTTCATGCCTCTCTGATATCAATTAATTATCTGAGGAAGGAACAGGCTGATGCTCCGATACACTACCAAAATAGAAATGTAATACCCAATTTTAAGACATGTTCTCAGAACACATTAAAGGGTTATGTCCAAAGGAAAGAACAGCTCTAGAGTGAGAGAGAACAATGCTGACACCACGTGGAAGAAAACGCTGCTGGCTCCTTCCTCTACTGCTAGCTTGAGATGCCTGAAAATCTTACACGTGGGTCAGGTGTTGTGGTAAATGTTTTAAGTATCAGAGGAAGACCAAACACATCCTCTGAAACCAGAGATTTGTGTTATTCTAGTGGGTACACCAGCAGATTAATTATAACCCTCTTCCTTGTAGTGTAGCTGATGTTTGTGAGCAAAGCAACTGGCTGCTGCTGCCATGAGCACATCAGGTATTGCTCCTCCTCACAAACTGCAGATAAACATCCTTAATCTGTAATCTATACAAGTTCTGTAAGTCTGACTATGGGGGGAGCTTTTGATGTGCTCCATTCTCAGCCAAACTGAAAATGGGCATTCACAGAATAAGTAACAAAGGCGAGACTCCACTGCGTTGGTTTCTGTGCCCATACTGCCTCCAAAACCATTTTCCCAGCCACGAAAGTCCTGTGTCAGTTACCAGTTTTAGAAAGACCTTCCCTTCTCATGCACTTTGTACCCTTATGGAACAACAGCCAGTGATCAGCGTGAGCAGCTTGTGGCACTGCCTGAGCTCTGTTCTTTCACCACTGACTGCAGTAAAGCCTCAGCATTTCAGCTTGGGCAGCTGCCCTCCTCTGTTACAGCAGTGTCCTCATTTGTCACACAGCACACACCCTCTCTTGCCAAGCTACTCTCCTAGTGCAGCCTTACCCAGACCAAAGAAAAAAAAAAAAAAAAAAAGAAAAGAAAAAGAAACAAAAAAAAACCCCACACAAAAAAAAAAAAAAAAAAAAAAAAAAAAACCCCGCACTTCTGTGTACTGGGAAGGGAAAAAGAGAGGAAAGTAAACAGCAGCACCACCCACCTGGGGGGTTGAAGTGTGGCAGCAGTGTCCCAGAGGAGTTGTCCACCAAGTCAAGAGAAAACCCCAGCAATGCTGGAGCAAACATTAAATCAGTGACATTTCCTCCAGACCCTGCAGCTCTCCAAAAGGGGAGAGGAGGCACACTCGTCCTTTCCAAGTTACAGATCTCCAGTACAAAGGCCAGGCTGCTGCAGACCACAGGCACAGCACAGAAAAGCTCTATTCCTCCCAGCCACAGACAGCAAGGCTCTGGCACTGAACCCCTAGAAGGAGTAATGAGTACTCCAGCCACATCCTTTGAGCTGTTTCAAGTCAAACTTCCCCAGCCTACAGCAGTTTTCATCAAATCCTTATGCCTACAGTCAGTAACATAGTCTGCTGTGCTTTTCCAGAAGAGAAGAAATACATCTCTACAATTTATTGGCCACAATGTTTGTGGGGGTATAGGGCCTGCCTACTCTGATCTCTATGAATGGCATTTTTCATGCAGTCTTCTGGTTTGGACAGTACTCACATAGAAAATTAATGTAATGTTTAACAAGTCCAGATTTTAGCAAATTTACAAAGATTAGGGGAAAGAGTTTTTCTGTAGAATGGCAATCTATAATGTAACAGCAATCCCTACAGATACACTGACAAATCTCCTGGCACTTCACATGGCACGTGCAGGGTTTGCTATGTTCACACCTCAAACCAGCTAAAACATACCACTGTTAAGGAAAAAACTTCAATGAAATAAAGTAATTAACACTTCTACAAATAGGAAATGGAACTATGTTCTCCTGTCCAGGAAAAACTATTTTGACAAGACAATTTAGTCTAACCTGGAAACTTCAGATAGTGAGATAATGTCTGGTTGGTTGGTTGTTGGTTTGTTCTGAAAGGTTTCAGCTAATTCAACAAGAATTGTCATGGGATTACCAAAGTAAAACATCAGTTAAATTATTGCTGTACTCCACATTGAGGATATTCCATTTGAGAGACCACAATTCTATTTTATGACAACTTCACATGCAAGCGAGGCACATTGTTTTTTTCCACAGAACAGAGTTAATGCTGAAACATCCATATCCTCTTTGAAAAAAGCTGAACCCACAAGATTAACAAAG
The DNA here is from genome assembly GCF_031753505.1 of Anomalospiza imberbis. NCBI lineage: Eukaryota > Metazoa > Chordata > Aves > Passeriformes > Viduidae > Anomalospiza > Anomalospiza imberbis. The sequence goes on along the minus strand of NC_089688.1, from coordinate 6,927,513 downwards.
CTCTCCAGACCACAAAAGCCTTCCCAATAAAGCCATAAATCGAGCAGATAAAGTATCCGTGGAATATTTAGTTGCACTCTTCTGACCAGCTCCAAACCACACTATAGATTCAGATTTTCATCCAGAGTTATCTGTGGTCAACCTGCAGGTCCAGGATACTGTCTAGCTCCACTTTCCCACCCCCCTGGATCTCTGCAATCCCTTCATAATAGGGGTCTAAGATTGTACAGAGCAGCCTTGCTGATATATACTGAAGTATGTATAAAAGGGCAAAGCAAGAGAAGAGAACAAGAAATGAGATAAAATTTTTAAAAAATTGAAATGCATTAAAAAAAACCCACACACAGACACAAAACCCTAGCCTGGTAGGATTTTGCAGCATTCTGACTCTATTTTAAGCAGGGAAAATATATGTACAACATACAGGAAAAAGGGACAAGTTAAAATACATCATGGCTGGGATGTAACTTTAAACCACTATCTTTATATATAATTGCTGACTGTGAATAGCCTACTGTCCAACCTAGGGTAATAGCTCTTGGAACTTTGAGACACTAAGAACTCTGCTCAGAACAATCTGCCCATTTCAGCCCATAAACAACACAACTGAAGGTTAAGTCTTGTCAGCTCTATGGCAGGCCTGCCAGATTGGCATGGCTTGAGTTTGACAGAGCTCAGGTTAACTTGAAAATGTTGAAATGGAAAAAAAAAAAAAAAAAAAAAAAAAAGACAACCCAACAACAAAATCAGAGGAATTAAGTAGTCCAAATGCAAGTATCTGTGTAAAAGCCAATAAAAACAAGTTTTCTTTCTAGGACACAACAAGGAATCTGAGCCAGATTTGCCATTTCACTCTTTGCTTGTTTTACTGGAAGAAAAACATGGACTTTTAATATGTTTAGTTTGTAAATCTAACTTTGATGTTTCTAGCTTAGAGGACCTTGAGCAACTGTTATATTATGAAAGATGAAGGGTACCTATCCAGTGTGCTGGGTTTCCTGCCAAAAATTACAAAAACAAGATCAGCCACAGAATACTGAATTCCCTTCTTGCCCCCAAATGGGATTTCTTTCATAAGCTTACCTCAGAGCAGGAGAGTGCCCCATGGCTATGCCTTGTCTGAGGCTTTATTAAAGAACTTGAAAGCAGCTTTTCAGCAGAATTCTTTCCCACATCACCACAATTCCAGACAGACTGTGACATTTTGCAGAATTACAGGGAGTGAAGCTGGTTCTAAAACAAAAGCACTGCAAGTGAAAGCCTGGTTTCCTGGCTTCTCTAATACCTTTCCAATTTCTTTTAGATGCTGATGCTTCCTCTAGCTTTGCAAACAGAAGCAGATGTCTTAGGACAGCTAATATTTTGATTTTGTGTGCTCATTTGAGTGCTAGTTTCAGAAACTCCCAGAGGTGGTAGTGACATGGGACTTCTTCAGAGAAAAAGGGGAGCTGGGAGCATGGGCTCAACACTGTCTTAGTGTGAAACAATCCTAGTGTTACATTTGGGGCCATGTCTTGTGGGGTTTAAGCAATATTTTAGAAACAGCCTTTTATCAGTATAGTCTGTTCTTTATACTTGTGTCTGTACAGGTTTTGTTTTCCAAGAAAGCTTCCAAGGAGCATTACAGTTTCAGTATTCTCTTTGGGATATGTAATATGTTCTAAATACTGACTTTGACTTTGTATTAAAAGTCTGCTAGCTTTCATTAACAGGGATACTTGGAGAAAGAAGCCAGAAAATTAAGGAGTCATAAACACAAATACCATCACCCATATTTACATGCAGTTCTAATCTCTTCCACAGTCCATCACTTGACCTGGCACGCTGCTGCCAGCCTGACCCTGAACCTCAAGGATCACAAAACTGCACTGTGAAGTATTAAACTGCAGGGTTTGCTACATTTCCTTCACGTCTTTTTCCAAAAATCAATTTCAAGATCAGCAGCAATGATACACCACATCACAAAGTGAAAACAAGATTTATATTGACCCTCTCTCTAAACCAGGATTTGTCTATCATGTTTCTTCCACCACAAGGTTTTCAACAAAGAGGCAAAAAAGGAATCAAAGTGCTAACAATGTTTTAGGAAAGAAAATGCCCAAGAAGAGGCTGGAACATACACGGTGAGTTCTAAAAAATAAGACAGGAGTTTTAAATCTTCTGATTTTGCTTTCCTGCATCACCAATGTATAGACAAACACAAAATGACATGTGCTTCACTCAAGGAAAAATTCAGTGTCTTTGATCTAACAAAGCTCAGCATTAATATATTTAAAGTAGAACAGCTTGGGATTTTCTTCTGGACCTTTTGCTTTTGCACTTGCATTTTTTTCCAAATTATAATTTTAACACTCATGTTTCCTCTCCAGCTTACGTATATCATGAATATTTACATTGTTGGCTACAGGCGACAGTCATTAATTATGCTATGTGTAAGCAAATGCATTTCCAGTTCTGGGTTTCAGCCTAATGAAGCACTTTTGATTACTTGCTGTAACTTTCTTACCTGAAGGCCATCTGCTTGTCTCTGTGAGAAACAAGAGTCCAGGTCAACAAAAAGCATCTCCTGGTGTTGGAGCAAATACAGCAGGAGGCCATTGTAAAGCCTTTGTTCTTCACAAGCCAAGGGACTGACAGGAATCCTAAAGTAAGAGGAGACGGATTAATCTTGGGAGCTCTCAGATCAGGGGCTAGTCATGGGTGACACAGGGAGCCCTCCCAGTAGCCAGGGTAATTCAGCAAAGCAGCAATTGCTGCCACAGTGACCACTGGAGCTTGAGGGGTTCACAACAGCAGGACCTTCACAGGGACAGAGCCCCAGCTTTGCTGCAATGGTTCACAACACAGAGAATCTTTGTGGCAGCACAGCAAAGGAGTTAGAACATGACAGGAGCTCTCACATGAGGTTTGCAAAATCAAGGGTGAAAAGGACAGGCAAAAAAAAAAGCGCCCTATCAATCTGCCATTGCTCACTGGCATTGGGATGGGATGGAAAGAATGGGTTTGTTCTGCCTTCATTTATGAAGGTGAACTTTGATCACTAAGGCATCTTGGTCTTATTACCAGAACTGTCTGGAAATAGGTACACAGGTTACCACAGGTAACAAACTGCTTCAGTGTATTAGTTTATAAATCCACAGATATCAGACATATTAGGAAGTGAAGATGCCATATGTTCCCATTAACCATGTTGAGGTTGAGTTGGATTTTTTTTCTTGCTTGCTTGCTCTCCCCATGTTTTTGGGTTTTTTTAAATGAATAATAGTTGAATTTTTACTATCCCTGTCAAGCCAGAATAATTTAATTAAAAGAGTTCTTTATATAGGATTTTAATCTTAAGCCCTGAAGGACTTGTGTATTCCCCCCTGTCAACTATCTGGAAGCTTGGAGAACATTTACATAAATACTGTGCCCTTAATGGAGCTTCTCCAGATATGCTGCACCAACTCAGTTACAGCCAGCACATATTAATATTTAAACAAGAAGTTCATAAACTCTGGAGACTAAAGTGGAGCATGAATACCAGTCTTCTGTTTGCCAAATGAGTACATTCATTATTCATTTGCAATTTTAAAGTACAAATATACACACTGGGTCCAGTTCAATTGCTTTCATTCGTGTTCCTCTTTTGTAAACTTACTGTTGTTTCTGTAAGGACTTAAGTTTGGGCTCCTTTTGAAAGCAGAAGATTTAAGCAGAGTTATAGCCAGGTACAACACAGAGAGATTTGCAGGATGAACCACTGTGTCATCAGTTCCTTCTTTAGGATTAGTTAACATTTCTCTTTCTTGCATTCCCATTTTTCTGGGAAGGACTCAGTTTTTCCACAATAAACAAGGCTGCTTGTAAAACCTGGCTGACTGAGCAATAGCCCTTGCTGCATACAACAATCCTAAGAGATTATTCATCACTTACCCAAACATCAACACCCTCAGCTCACAGGCCAGACAAGCAATATTTTTAGTCCTTTGTCTTCTTTTTCAGCTTCTTTCATTAGCTTAGACATCTGTTCCTGAATCCACCTCTACCAGCTGTTAACTCCTTACCAGAAGGAGCACTGCACGAGCTATTCAGGAAGATAAATGGCTCTCAGACCACTCATTGAGTCCTCCTTTCCCTTATTAGCAGCCTGTGTTTGAGGGCCCAGCTCTCATTTCATCCTGAAACACATCTAAACTATAGACAGGGATGAGACAGATTACTCCAAATATTAATGTCTCATCAGCAGATATTCATGGGTGGCAATTCCAAATATAGAGAATATACTTTTAGTTTTCTCTTCAGCTACCTTCCACAATGACTTTCAATTAATTTTGTGAAATAATCACTTCCTGCCTATTCAGATACTTCTGCCACTACCAGAAACTGCATTGTTGGGGTGACAGTAAAGGGGAGCCAGGTTCCCGCACTGCTAAATCCAGGCACGTGATCCTAGGAAGAGCAGAGCTACTGAGGTATATTCTGCACTTCCCTATAAAAGCCCCATAATCAGTTGTAGTACAAATCACAGGAGATCACTCACTGCAAATAAGAAACAAGTAAACCGTGACCATCGGGAATTATCTACTGGTTTTCTTGAGTGAGTTAAAACTTTCAAAGCTGCTTTGACACAAAGTACAGGCTAAAAAGTCCACACAAGTCCCTTGCCTTGGCTTTGCCCAGGAGATCTGCCAAGGTTCCCTGCCGCCACAGGCTTGCTGCAAATTTACAGAAACAATGAGTCAAAGTGAGTGGAAGCAAACAGCGGGCTGGCTGGAGCCCTTGTGCACTCAGGCAAGAATTGCTTACCGAGACCTAAACTAAAAATCTCTTTACCAAGATGAAGCATAACAAAATATCCATGGAAATTTCAGTAACATCAGTCAGATCTCTATTAAAACCATTCTCCTAAGCATTTACAGATGCCAGGAGAACAAAACCAGCTTTCCACAATCCTCTAACTAGATTTTCAATATAATACCTGTGCTAAGCCTTATAGCTTTTGTCTTACAATAACCATAGCTACAAACCACAAAGTATGTGCAGTTTAGGCTTATAATCTACAAAGTTTAATATTCTACTTTTGTGGTCCCAAGGCCCAAGAGGGTTCCATGTTCTAACTATAGAACATTCCTACACAGTCACTTCAGTGAAACTATAAACATGACAGGTCTCCACAAATAAAAGTGCCAAAATATTGAGATAGGTGATAATCATAGACAGAATTTACACTTGAATATAAATAGGTAAGAAATTTAAAGTAAAAAGGCTCATAAACAACTTTTAGTTTTTTAGTGTCAAAGAAGGAAGAAGGAATTTCATAAAAATGCAGATTGCCAGAATACATGAGGAACAGTTTTAACACTTGCAATGAATTTATGCCATATGAGGAGCTGCCATTACCTCCAGAAGGTTAATTCCAGCAATTGCATGGAGCACACATTTCTGCAGAATAGATCTAGAAGCAGTTTTTTTCCATAACCTTCACATTTACACTGAACAACTATAGCAAGTACTACCCAACATGTCCCAGTTTCCTACACTCTGGCTGCCAAATGTTTCATAATGCGCCAGATAATTGCACTAATTCTTGCTCTGAAAGACATAAAGGATATTTATTACTTTTTCCCCTGTGTCAGCAGATATGATTTGCCACAGCTGACTACCTTGAATTTTTCTGCTGTACAGGACAATACCAATGATTTATTCTGAATCATTGAAGGCCTCAGGTCACTCAGCAGGAAGTGGTATCAGGCAATCTCACTGACAGTGCCAGTTTCAAGGCTCTCCTCTCCGCCCAACTACCAAAAAGGTGGTTTTTCATAACCCTAGGAGGTAACTCAACGAGCACAGCACCAGTCAAATGTTTTACAAAAAAATCCCCGAGCTCCAGATTTAGTGGGGTGTCTCCCAGAGCTGGTGAGATCAAAGTGATGGTAAAGAGGTGAAGATAACATTTATAGAGCAGACATAATTCTATTTATGGTAGCTGTTGTCTTGACAGGTCACTGGCAGGGAAACCCTGTGCTGATTGCTTTCAAGGCTTCTCAGACAGGTCATTGAAACAAGTGCTCAGTTCAGCACTGAATGTACTTTAAAACCAGGCAAAGGCACATGTTCAGAAGTAGCTGGGCCATGTCCCAGAAGAGTGGGATATTTAAAAACTGAAGCAGCTCATCAATCAATAAGGGAGCACACTGGATACTTATGTGCAGATACAGGAATCAGTGGGCACACACTGGGATAATTTGGGAATGGAGGTAAAGGAACAAAGTCTTCCTGCATGCATGTACATGCACAGAAGCCCCAGGTGAGAGCAAATGTCACTTAAGGCAAAAAAGTGACAGCCAGTGAAGTGCTTTTCGAGTTAATGTCGGGGCCAAGGGGTAGATTCTTGGTGAAGGCCTTTTAGCATCAGCCAACACTCATAAGTATCACCACACAACTAGTCCAAACACTGACAAATAAACCTCATCTGTCTCCACTCATTTACTAACTTTAGTATTCAGATATTAAGGATCTTGGGGTCCAGTTGCAAAATTGCTTTGTTGCATCGCTGAATATCCTCCATGGTAAAGTTTTTTTTTTCCCAGAGGACAGAGTGGCATAGTTCCAACCACACCACATCTTGTTAGATTCACTTCCCTTTCTGTGCTTTTGTTAAAGATATAAACTTGTATCACTTCCAAAGGTCAGATTCTGCTAGACCTGGTGATAAACCCACAGAGCAGGAAAACAGAGACCACATATAGAGACCTATGAAACAGCAGCAAGGTTTAAAAGTCCAGTTCCACAAAACAAAGCCTGTCATTGATGCTGGGCACCAATTTTGCTGAATATATGCTTTAAAAATTAACTTGGCTTGCCATAAAACACCCAACTGAATAACAAGGATTTTATTGCACAGAAGATATTTACTGCTAATACGTATATTTCGTAAATTGTCATTGGCTTATAGTTCATATTAACCTGGCATGTCTGTGATCCTCTAAAACAAAGATCTACAAGTTGTAACAGGTATAAATGTTTTAACATCCTCTAGTGTCAACAATAAAAAGGAAAATCCTCCATTATCTGATCACATTAGGCTGTTCCTTCTTATCACCTTGACTTGCATGACATGTTGTCCCTCCCCTCCTTTTTAGCTTCCAGTTTTGTATCCACACATGACTTCTCCAGCTCCAGCCAAGCACTCACTGCTTGAAAGCTCGGCTGGCTCTACTTGGATGTCAACTTGAATTCTAGTGGCAAGGGCAGAAAGAGTTGCTTCTTTCTTGATAACAAGGATTCATTTCTCTGATATCAAATGCTGTTAACAAGGTCAAAGTGAGGGTGAGCTTTTCAGAATCAAATCCAAAGACTAAGCAGCCCTCAGAGCCAGCACTTATCTTGGCTCAGAAAAAGAGAAGTAGTTGTCATTAAACAGCCCTCTAGCCCTCATGTCTCTTCATATGGTTTCTTACTTGAGGCTTGCCGTGTCTAGTCAGTGCCCAACAGAACCTGCCACATCTGCCCGTGATACACCATATAAACACTGAACTTAAAAAATCCTCCACTCTCTATTGGACACAGAGTTACAACAGAAAGCCTCCCTGTGAGGTGTGACCTTGTTGTGCTGTTAGAGGCAGCTGTATAGAGAGGACTCACTTGAACAGAGCAGGTCCAAACACGATGGCCAGGTTTTCCAGAGTCATGAAATTCACTGCACTGTAGGTTGCTACCTTAAACAGGAAAGCAGACAGGAACTGAAGAAGGTTTTGATGGGCTTTAGGCAGGCAGCTGAGCAACTGTCTCAGGTTCTCTATGCATTCAGTTGTGTTGATTTTGTGCTCTAGGGAAAAAATAACCAAACCCAAACTTATAACATAGATATTCCTCATATCAACATAATTTCATCACAGACACTAAAGTAAGTAAGAAGGAAGATTTTAAAATATATTAGAACAAAGCAAAGAATAAATACGTCCCAAACAAGGATTTTGTATGCTAAATTTTGGCATGTTTTTCACTTATGAATATTAAGAACCATGGATTTTCAGATACTGAATTTTACACTCACTGTTTCTGATATTTTTCCTCTTAAGGCAGAATCATCCAGCACTTGCTCCTTTCCTAATGAAATTGCAGGCAGGAGTTGTGTACCTGAATCCTCAAAGCTGCCTTGAAAGATGGTACAATGTTGTCAGCCTTGACTCTCCCAAGAGATTTTACACATGCTGTATGATTCTTATTAAGAGGAATGAGAAATTGTAGCCTTTCAGCCCCACATCATCTTCATTTCCTGACTAATTGGTAGCTCTCAGACTCAAAACATCTTTGCTCTATAAATATGCAACTGCAGTTATACAAGAGATGCTTAAAATTCTAAATTGGGGATACTTAACATTTTCTTGGTTCTCATTCTTCAGAGAAGGGTAACAAGGCAGAAAATGGGTTCACAAACAGCTCCATTTGATGAGCAGTTCCACATCAGCAGGATAGATTCTCCTGGTTACTAGAATTGAGATGACAGTACTGCTCAATAATTGGCAGCTGATGCTCAAATTTGCCATAGATCAGCAGGACACATCTGCGTAGCTTTGACATTGCTTATAAGCAAATCATGCCCTTGAGGGTAGTTTTAGGCCTAAAAAACACATTCTGCACAGGCCAAGGCCCCTAGTACTCAACTGACTAATGACTGAAATGGAAAAGGGGACGAAGAGGAAAAAATAACAGCAAGACTTTCCAGGGTAGAAAAAACCAAGGTGCTTGCAAAAGCCCCATGGGTTGTTCTTCGTAGAATTTCACAGTTCATGAAACTGCTTCCTTTCTCTTTCTTTGTAAACTCCTACACAGGCGCTTCCAACAAAAGCAGCCTGCAAAGTAACCCTCAAAACCCACTTATTTGTATGCAAACACCTGAATTAGCTACCAGTCAGAATCACCGGGCAGACTGAGAACAGAGCTCAGCGCTGCAGGCATGAATGGGGAACAGGCAGTAGGCTGCTGGGGTGTCTGGGCTTTGCATGCTGCTCCACACACTGCTGTCCAAGACTATAAAAGAACTGGTAAAAATAAATGCTAACTAAAAATACAGTTCTAAATAAGAAGAATGATGTGCAGAAAAACCTCCTTTACTGGGGAAGGTTAAATAAAAAAGAGGCTTCAGCTCAGAAAAGAGAGAAGTGAGGCAGTGGCTATATAAAGACGCAAACAGTATGGTGGTGGTGATTACATTAAAACTAAAATTATTATTTCAGTAACTAGTATGGTATACAATTTAAAAAAAGAAAGCATTGCAGAAGAGGAGCTTTCTCAAAGAATACAGGATTGGATTGCAGGATTCATTGCCACAGAACGGAAGGGAATCCAAAAGACTTAATGAATTTTAAAAAGACTGTAGACAAGTTCATAGATGCCTGGCCCCTCCAAAGCAATTAAACATCAGCTTCAGGTTAAGAAAACACAAAACTTTGTTTATAGAAAGTGTGATGAACACATTATCTGTCACTGTCAGGGAAAGGACAGAAGCTTGGAAGGTGCCCATTCTGTACCTTGGAAAGTTTTGAGCAAGCCAGAACAAATATTGTCTGGAAAAACAGCCACTGGTAGTTCTTTCAGAAAGAGCTTCAGGAGACTGGCCACAGAATCAACATCTCCATCATTAATAAGGTCTACTTTTTCCCCTTGATTGTACTTCTGCCTCAATTCCTTGATTTTATTTGCTGAGCCACCAATCCGAAATATACCGACACGCTCCAGACCTGCGTAAGAAATACACAAGAGTAAGATGTGGTTGTTTATTTTACCACATCTTTGTGATGAGAACTGGAGTTCAAAAAGCAAGAGCTCCTTTAAGAAAGCACAGTAATTTTAAATAAGGACTTTTCAGCATTTACAGCGGAAAAAGTGAAGCTTAAACAAAGAATATCGGTTTCCAGGAAAAGTATGAACTTACCAAATATCTCCAGGTACTCCACCATCTGTGTCACAAGAGAAGGAACCCCATGCTGTTTTGCATCCTCTACCAGGGTTTCCAGAGGAACACCAAATGTGTTTCTTTCTCTGCTGAACTGTAGATCTGGTGAAACTTTATTTGTTGTGTGCCTAACTTGTATAGAAGAGAATGATTGCTGGGGAATAAAAACAGGTGAGTGGTAAACAGTGACTGGCTTTTATTGTTTTAACCACCAAAGATCTACAACTTTAGTAAAAGTATTGTCTTTTTTGTAGCATCTTAGTAGAGATTTTATTTCTACTACATATTCTTAAAATACTAATATTCTTCTGTAGAGCTGAGATGAGACCTGTGATGGGGTACACTCCAGTAAATCCCCCTCGCCCCTGCAGTCAGGGAAAAGGGGCCTTGTGTTGAAGCAGATGGGCTGTTCAGGACTGAGAGGGGTCACTACCCCTCAAAAGAGCCCCAAAAGTCAGGAAAAAGCTGACCCTGTGCTGGTGCACAGCCTTCCAACTCCATGAAATTTGCAAATTTCTATCTGAGGATTAAAAAAAAAAAAAAAAAAAGGCAAGATTATGAAGGAACCAGAAGTGGAATTTCAGTGGCAGCCATGGCACAAGCCTTGGAAGAGGTTCCTTTCTGCTCGCCCAGTTATTCCAAATTTCTTACCCCAACAACTGATGCAAAAGCATAAGAAATCGCAAACAACTTGCACTTTTCATCCTGTCTGAAGGAAGCTGCTTTTCCATCCTACCAGAGCGTGGGCTGGGAAGCCTGTGGGCTCTGGTCCTGTCCCTGAGGGGCTCTGTGAGGACGGGGCTGCCCCAGGTGGGCACAGCAGCTCTGCAGCCCCTCAGGGCCTCCTGGGGGGTGTTTAAAAATATATTTCTAAATAGATGCTTAGATCAATTTTTTAAATAAATATAATAACTCTATATTTAATAATAATATCCCTCAGGAATATTTTAAAAAAGGGGAAATTCTGCCTGGCACTCTGAAAGGAGTCCTGGCTGCCCCGCCCTCTTTCCCACCTCCCCTAAGCCGCTTGCTTGCCTTACAGTGCCATTACCCACAGTAATTTCTGTATTTTGTTCTCATGTTCCTACCAGGCAATGAGAGCATAAGTCCAAACCAGGAATGGCTGGATTTACCATTTCTGCACTAGGACTATTTAAACAGTATCTAAAGGGGATTTTAATTTTTTTTTTTTTTTTTTTTTTGGTAGCATTATCTCAAACCAGCCTCCTCTTAAATGTTTCTATTATTATGTTTTCAGAAGGAAAAGGGAAAGATTTTCCTATGGGTTTGAAGCTGAATTGCTGTAGTGAAGCAGTTTTTCACACATGCCTGCAGCAAAGCCATGAGCTAGAGCTCCAGGCCAGCCCTGCTGCCATGGCAAAAGCACACACAGCACTCAAAACACCCCAGGCCATTTTGCTCTTTCAGTACATAGGAAAGCTTAGACTGTGATGCTAGTGCTACAACATGAATAGTTATCTAAAAAGAACAAATATCAGCATGTACCAAACATATTTTACAACATTTTTGTATATAAGCTACACGGTGTTACAAAAAGCCTCTAAAATATCTGTGCACCATTACTGTAAATCCCTCCCTTTTCCCTTCTCAGATGCAGCAGACCGTCAGCCTTCTCAGAAAGGAGGGAGGGTGTGAGAAAGGAGTGAAGAAGGCAGATTTCAGTTCACTTACGCAAATGGAAAGGGAGGCGCCTGCTCCCATGTCAGACTGCAGCAGAGTGCCAGTATTTCAGCTGGGCTGCTCCAAGACACCATCACCTTTCTTCCCCTCCACAAAGCTGTGCAGCCTGGCCAGAGCTAACTGCAGCCATTGGGCTGTTCCTCTGCAATTAACTCATCACAGTATAATTGCTAGGCATCACCTTAATCAGTGGTTTCCCTCCAGAGCTGGTGGAAGGTAGAAATTAACTCCTAGTAAAAGAGGATTTCTTGCAGGCAGCACTTCCCTGTGGAAGCACCTTGCACAAACTGAGGGCTGAGTTACCACCAGGAGATGTTTCCATGGCACCTACCACACACAATGCCACAGTTTCCCAAGCCACACTGATCCCAGGCCTGATATTTGCTCTTGAGCAGGTTTTTGCAATGCAGGTTTGCAGATATGCCTGCTGCCCCTCCTGCCGGCTACAGCAGCAAGGAAAATACTATGAGGTGGCCCTCTGTGTACACATTATAGCTACTTGTTTATATAACTTATACACAATCATTTTGGCCAACACATGGGCAAGGACCCATTCAGTTTTTAAAACATGAAGATGCACCCTTTATAATTGTTTCAAATACAAAGCCTGTCCTAGGAGATTTTTAACACAAACTTAGTAGGTACACATGAAACAGAAGCAAAACACACAAGGCAAAAAAAGGTAGAGGTGCTAAGCCAGATCCCCTTAGTGGAGCACTAGAAAAACAAGAGTTACTCCAACACCGCACTGGTGCAGCACAGATAACAGAGATAGTTTCCTCCTCCTTAGCAGAAGGAATATCACTTAAAAACTAGTGGGGAATTTTAGCCCACTTACCTCTACACAAGATCCCACGACAAGGTCTGAAAAATGCTGTGGTTTAGGGCTTTCTCCCTCTACCTATGGAGCTGGCCCCAGAAAAATCCACATCCTCCTCGCCACCCCTCAGCCTGGTCTGTCTCTGCAGACAAACTCCAGCAGCACAGGTGTGGCCCTTTAGCCTGTTAAAAATGCTGCGCCCATCAGCACAGCTGTGGCCCTTTAGCCTGTTAAAAATGCTGCGCCCATCAGCACAGCTGTGGCCCTTTAGCCTGTTAAAAATGCTGTGCCCATCAGCACAGCTGTGGCCCTTTAGCCTGTTAAAAATGCTGTGCCCATCAGCACAGCTGTGGCCCTTTAGCCTGTTAAAAATGCTGTGCCCATCAGCACAGCTGTGGCCCTTTAGCCTGTTAAAAATGCTGCGCCCATCAGCACAGCTGTGGCCCTTTAGCCTGTTAAAAATGCTGTGCCCGTCAGCACAGCTGTGGCCCTTTAGCCTGGTAAAAATGCTGTGCCCATCAGCTCAGCTGTGGCCCTTTAGCCTGTTAAAAATGCTGTGCCCGTCAGCACAGCTGTGGCCCTTTAGCCTGTTAAAAATGCTGTGCCCATCAGCACAGCTGTGGCCCTTTAGCCTGTTAAAAATGCTGCGCCCATCAGCACAGCTGTGGCCCTTTAGCCTGGTAAAAATGCTGTGCCCATCAGCTCAGCTGTGGCCCTTTAGCCTGTTAAAAATGCTGTGCCCATCAGCACAGCCGTGCCTGTTCAGCCTGGCCTCATCTCTGCAGACAAGCTCCACCTGTGCCCACCACCACAGCGGTGGCTGCTCACGCTGCTGGGCCCACAGGAGGTCCTGGGGCTGATGGTGCTGTAACCCCGACACTGCTAAATGAGTGATAAAAGAGAGAAAAAAGCATTAGTGCCCTCTCACAGCAGCGTGGTGTTCTGTGCTCGTGGCTGGGAGGGCACAGGGGGTATTTTGGTGTGACATCCCGTCCCTGCTGCATTCAGCTCCTGCAGCCAGCACGAGCAGTGCTTGCCCAGCCTCCCTGCCCTCACACCTTTATCGCTGTGTTTGCAGGGCAGCTGGAGCTCCAGCAGCTCCCCCACCTTTGCCGGGTCCCTTTGGCACGACCAAGGCACCACGCATTCAGAGTCACCTTAGCCAGACGTGCCCGTGAGCCTGCAGCGATCTGCACTCTGCAGAGAAGCACATCACAAAAAGGCCCGCGCAGAGCCTACAGAATCGAAACAAAACATTTTCAACTCTCTACCTCTTTGCTCCCTGCCCCATAGCACATTTTGATTTTCCATCTTACTAGATGCCGCAGGAGTCATCCTGCTGACATGTCACTCCCCCCTGCTTCAGCTCAACGTGTAAGCTGTAGGCAAGCACCTTTCAAAGCAACAAATTCTCCACCTGAGCAGCTAACACACGTTTTATCTGTTGACTCGTGACAGGGCAAACAAGGCAGCAGCCACTGCAACCAACCCCTTGGTCTCGACTGCTCCTGTGACTTCAATTACTGAAGAATTTGCTTCTAAGTCCTGCCTGCGAGCTCCGGCAGGGCTCACGAAGACGCGGGCAGCCCCGTTCCCTGGAAGCAGCAGCAGCTAGAGGGCACACGAGGCTTGCCGGAGAGGTGGTCCTGCGAGCCCCCCTGCAGGCACGGCGCGGAGCCCCGGCCCTGCGCAGGGCAGCGCCCGACAGCACCGGCCGGAGGGAGGATTTCTCCTCGCATCGCACTTGTACAAAGAGCAGGCGCTGCAGGCAGCGCAAATTAAACATATAACTGCTCACACTGTGCAGCTGAAATTCCAACCCTTCCTTCACAGCCTCTGGATCAAAGTCAGCCCCTCCAGGACTTCAGAGGTATGGAAAGGATGTGCGGTGCTGTGAGAAGCCACCCTGACTTCAAGGGCCACGTCTAAATGAAAACCAAAGCTTTTGGTGTCCCAGCGCCCTGCTGTCCAGGGGAAGGCTTGTGAGGAAAGGCAGTGCCCCAGCCTGGCTGTGTGAGGGGCTGGGCGAGCACCAGGGGCTGCCTTTGTACTCTCTCCACTGGGGCCACTCCTTCAGCTGCTGAATGGGCTACTTGTGATGTTTCAAAACAGATAGAGAAAGGATAAACACGAAAGGAAAACAGAAAAGTTTAGTTTTGCGCCTTAGAAAACCAGGGCTTTACAGCAGCATTAGGAACAGCAGGATCCCTGTGAGAGAGGGCAGAGGTAAATCCACTGTAAGCAGCATTAAAAAACAACAGCAGCAAGAAAAATAATTAACTGAGGCTTCATGGTTCATTGAAGTTTTCCTTCAAAGCTGCAAGCAGCCTGCTCTGCTAACTTGGTGATCTGTGTCTCAGCTTCAGGAGTCTCCAATCACCCAGCCAAGGAGGAAAGAAAGCCCTCGTGTGTGGCAGGAGCCAAGCAGAGAGTGCATGCCCTGCAGGGAGGCTGCCCTGGGATGCAGGCAAGCAGTTCTGCTGATGCCAGTTGCAGGATTTGAGAGGGCACTGTCATACTATGATGCATCAGTTGCACCACCTCAGCCTTGAGAACCCTTGGGAGCTAAGCCCATAAAAACATCCCTGAATTATCACGAAGAGCAGTCAGGGCTGATACACACGGCTGAGATTCCATCAGACAAACCTGTATTACTGGCTTTCAAAGCAGGTTTTCATCTCACACACAGCATTTGTATATTTTATCCCAATTCATCATGAGCTACTCTAAACAGTAAACTTTGTGAATTCTGAAAATTTACATGTTTTATAGTATATGGGCCTGATAGATAAACTATAGGGCTTCTCAAGCACAAGGAAAAAAATAGAAATAAGAGCTACAACCAAGACAGAAGTACACATGGAAAAATGCATCTCATAATCTCATATTAGACAATCATTGGCAAGAAATGAGGCATTTTTCTCTCTTGATTACTACAGTATCAATATAAGTTTTCCTACATTTTAGCTGATAAAAGTCATAGCAGAGAAGTAAGGACTGGTTGCCACACATCCTTCATCACAACAATCTGATTGCCAACTGTGCTTACTCGCCAAGTTAAATTATCAGCAAGGAAGAGTTGCTGTCCTGACAAGAAAGCAGCTCTCCCCTGCTGCTACTTGCACTGCTTTTCGCTGTGCCCATGGGAAGAGCACACGGGCCACAACACCTCCTGCCAGGGGAGCCCTTGTCAGCCTCAAAGCTGCTCAGGTGGTCTTCTCTGGAAGTGGATGCCCGAGGACAGAGATGGGTGTGCCTGCAGAGCCAGGGCCAGCCAGGCACACGGGAGCTGCCCCTTCTCCCCAGCCAGGCACACACGAGTCCAGAGCTGTGCCTGAGCAGATATCCCCTGAGTCACAGCAAGGCTCCTTCCACTGGACACACAGCACCCGGCAGGCTCGGAGCTGCTTCTCTCTATCTGAGCCCATCTCTGGCAAGAGATGTGTTGGTGTCCTGAGGTGGCCCAGCTGAACCTGTTTCCAGGCAGCTGAATTACAGGCATGTGGAGAACTGCCTGATGAAACAGTGGGAGGCAAATGCTCAGACTGCTTGCTGGCCCTTTTTACCTCCTTTTCTTTTGGTCTTCCCAACCCATTAAACCTTCTAGCATCATCTTTCTTTTAAAGGTTTTTAAAAAGCCTGGAGAAAGCTGCACAATTCCTTGGCAGTTTTGTGGAACTGAAAGTGACTGGCAGGCAACAGATCAATAACTGCCAATATTCCTCTCTTGGAGTGAAATGTCATGAAGGTTGTTTTGGAGCCTGCCTCTCTCTGCTTCCTGTTTTGAATTTAATTTTCTTCCTCTAATCTCCACCTGGCACTTAAACCTCTTCATTTTCTTGATGCTGTTCCAGGGAAAACAAGTCAGCATTTAAAATGCAGTATTGCTTCATTATCTAAAGGCACCATCGTGCCGTTGTTGTTAAAGAGAACACCAGCAAAAATAGCCACAAGCTGAAAACTATTGTAATGAAGAAAGTAGAGCTCTTTTTCAGGCCTTACAAATTATTTGAAGTCTGTATTTCTATTATATTTCAGTCTATATAATGAAATTGGCTGATTCCAGGTTTATTTCTCCAAGAAATAGAAAGATGAAAAAGACAAAGGAACACAAAATTTTTGCAATCATGGTTTGCTCCCTGTCTGCTCATTTTCAAAGGGAATTTGAAATGTTGGATTAGTTTCAGCAAAAGTTGTAAGTACCAGGCCAGTTTCTGCATCCCAAATCATCCTCCCAGGAAGACAGACCTCCCATGAGGCTCCATCCACAAACTGCTGCTGGTTTCTGACAGCTTCCCACAGCTGAAGGGAAACTCATCTTCCAGCTTCAGCTCCAGACAGCTCATGGGTTATTAATCTCTTGCCGAAGCAATTATCTCTGGCACCATATGCTACCATTTTTCATAAATAATACAGTTTTGACACAAAATTGCCTCTTTGAAGAGCTGTAAAGAAGTAAGACAGGATTAGTCCTTGCCTCCTCTCTGGCTCTAGCTTGCACAGCACCTGAGGTGAGGATAAAAAGACAGAAAAGAAAAAGGAGGAGTACACTAAGTAGAGGCTTCAGCATCCTCTTGCACCATGGATGCTGCCCTAGCCCATGTAAAAGTCAGGTAGAGGCAGTTTTTCCTTTGTATTTCTCCAACAGCATAGAACCACTCCTTACCGGTTCATTTTGAGAGTTGTTCCTATTATGTTCAATAAGCTCTGCTTTATGCACTCTTGTGACACTACTTCTTGAACAAAATTAGAGAAAACTCAAAAAAAAAAACTCTCAAAATGCAGACCTTTCCCCCAGAGGAACTGAGATGGCAGCAGCAACTCCATCAAGCTCCCCAGTTTCAGATATGATAAAACCCTATTTGAAGTTATTCAGTCTATCATATGAGAATTCAGGTCTCCTGTTTCTAAAGCAACAAGGTAATGGTCTGCTCAGTGGGAATTTCTTCTTCCCATCTCTCTCGCCCAGGAATCTTTTTGGTAGCTAAAATTCATACACCCAGAAGAGTGACTTCTTAATTGTTTCATATAATGGATACACCAGGGAGGAACCAGATTGTCAAACCTAGTCTCACAAATATATTTTTTGTTCCCTACTTCTTCCCAGCACCTCCACATGACTCTGTTTAACTTGAAGCAAATGTTATTTAATTAAGCATTTTTCTGATCTCTTGCATAACCTCATACAAAGTATTTCTTGTAATTCACAGAATCTGAGAAAGACATACCAGATTATTTCAGTTGTCCTAATTTGGGAGGATGGTCCCCTAAGTAATGCAAAGCAGGGACACAGCCACTCCAGAACCCAGGGACATTTTAATTAAAAAGCAAAGTAATTTGATTCCAATGGAAGACAGCATGACCTAATCCAACCTGATATGCATGTCACATATCAAATTTTAAAGTTATAACCACAAAAACCCACACAGTTTAGATACAATCTGTAAATACAGAGTTGGTCAGAGCACTGACCAAACTACAGTCTACACCTGGTACACAGTATACAAAACAGGGTGTAGGTATTCATCTTGTTACTCAGCTGCATCTAGTCTGCTGTTAATCACTGAAAATGTGTTTACTTTTCAACATGAGCTGTGTGTGACACGGGAAAGGAGAGAAGAGGTTGGGCGGATAATTTTGCAGCCTGCAACAAGAGAAACAAGGGAGGAAAAGACACCAGGTGAAATTGAGTTTGCAAGCTTGACTGTGACCAAGTAAGATTAAGGTTGGAGAGAAGAGCACTTGCTGCAGTCACACTGCACAGGCCATGACTGCAAAGCAGCTCACACGGGAACTGCCCCGAGCTCCTTGCCAGCCATGCAGCACACTACAGCACGTTGTGCCAGCAGTAACACCTGAGCTCACAGCACTGACACATCCAGCCGGTCTGGTCTTGGGGAAAATAAAAGAAAAAAGCCTTTTCAGAGGTTCTGTGAGTGCCTTTACAGCAATGCCCTCACAAGGATACAGTTGGATGCCTTAAAGAAGCACTTTGACTGGCAGAAAACACAACTCAAAACTATGGCCTGGAAAACCACGGTATCTAAGCCCTGTACAGCAGCACAGGGACTCAGTCAGGAACGGGCTCAGGGCTCCCCTCAAACCTCCTGAGGCACATGGTGAACAGCTGAGCATTCCATGATGTTCCTTGCTGCACACCAAGTGAACAGACTGGAGGCGGCTGCGTGTTCAGCCTCACACTCCAGCCATGTGCTCTCCTCCCCCTCAAAACTGCAGCAAACACGGCACAACACCTGCACCTGACACAGGAGACCCAAAGGGAAGAAAGCACAGCAGGGAGACCCCAGAGCTGCAGGATCTGTCCTGTCTCAGCTCTTCCTTATCACACATGCACAAAACTCCCTTCCTCAGAGGAAGCCTTGAGCATCTGCAGACAGAGTAGAGAAATCTGTGTACATACCTGTCATATTTTATTCTCTTTATATAGCTCTGGCCAAGAATTTCAACAAGTCTCTCATTTCAGGTATCTGGGCCTCTAGTTTCTGAAAACATGAAATGGCACTAGGGCTAATAAAGCCTGCTTGGACTGATGTGATTATTTAACACTGATAAAAAAAGCCCAAGCAAGCAAGTACTCCACACTTTGAAAATAGGTGGTTAATGTTGACCAACAGAGTTGTTGTAAGAAGCTATGGACACACTAAAGAAAACTAACATAAGATGCTATTGCAGAAAATGTAAGGACATACAAGAAAGGAGTCAAGCCTTCCCCACAGAGCCATGGGGGTGACAACAAACCAGGAACAGCAGCTATGTCAAGAAACTTGAAATCACTGTGTCATGGCAGAGAGCTTAAACTAGAGGATCTTGAAAGGTCCCTTTCAACAAAAATCAGTTGGTGATTCAGCTCCTGTAACAAAATCATTACATGATACAGAACAGTTTAAGTTGAGCATGTGCTGAATTGTTTTGATTGTTTAAAACCCAACATTTAAAAGAACAAATACCTCCATTAAAAAAAAAAAAAAAGGATTTTGGTAATCAGAGAGCATATTGACACATCTCTAAAGACTTTTTCTTGTTTGAAGACTGACAAGTCTTTAACTTGGCTATTCAACTTAATTGAGTCTACAGCAAAACATCACTGAATGAGTCCTTGGAGTTTGAGAAATTCTGTTTCATAGGAAATCAACTTTTTCTACTTTCTTCATCCTGTTCAACTGGATTTCTGTATAATTTCTAATTTTACCATTTTTAATCTGGCTGGTATAATGCTCAGCCAAACATATTCACCAGTGAAAGGCTGTCCTGAATGACCTGAAGTAAAATATTTCTCCAATAAAAAAATACCTCCATGTCAGTTTAATGCTATGCAAACATCTCCATCAATTTTTATAGCACTTACTCAGCACATTGTTGAATGTCAGTGCTGGATGCAGGAATCCAGGATCAGCATGATGTAGACAAATTAACAGCTACCAAAGGAATGTAATCTCTTTCTGCAGCTAATGATAAAGCCCATGAATTCAGTAAGACACGGAGTACACTTTAAATCTAATAATATTTCACAGTTTCATTTGTCTTGTGTTTCAGCAACTATGATAAACTTTCATAGGATCTGCAAAGAAGATCTATTCATGACTGACTCCAGAGTAATGAATAATTTATGCAATAACCAATATTTTTTTCTTGTACAATAAATAGTAATTACTTAAACATCATATTCCATCTGTTCCAGATCTGTTTGTCAGGGACTATAAAACTCAAGACAATCCAGAATTCTACATGGCAGAACTGTTTACCTACCTCTACCACTTCTACCTACTCCTACCACTCTGTCAATGCTGGTGACCTACTTTTCAAGCAAATAAGGCACAGATTATCACATTGTACCTGTCCTGCCACCTTCTAAAACACATTTGAACAAATGGGTTTATTATTTGAATGAAGCATGAAGACAGAACCAAAGGCTCTCAGATAAAATGTAAGTTGCAGCATCTCTGGAAATATCTTCTTGGAAAGGAGCCCTGCAAAACTAGAAAAGTAAAATCAAAACATTAAAATCTTGGGTCTTGTTTACCACTTGAAGAAAAGATAAAATCACAGTGCTCAGGTGGCTAGGGCAAGGAGTCCTAGCACATATTGCTTGCAGTGGCAAATAAAATTCTTTAACAGTCAGGGCTCTTTCCTCACTGCTGGGTAGGGTTACATCAGGAAACTGTTACAGATCACTAGTCATATTTCCACACTTATCAGACTGCCTAATAATAGATTCCATTTCCATTGCAAGGGTGTGCTACATACCACCTAATCATTTGCATTAATTCCAGCTGTGTTTTTTCAGACTGACCACTAATTTAACATCAGTTTCATATTTAAAGAACTCAGAATGTATTGTTGGCAGGAAGTGAGCTTTTAAAAGATGAATCTGAAGGCATACATGCCCTGATCATACCTAGGATATCCCCACAGTTTCTTAAGATGTGTAAAACATGGTATTACTTTTATATACATGTGGTGAAATATGACTACAGCTGTCATAAGAGCACATAAAATGGGTGCAAATCCAAATCAGACACCCAGGACTCCATTTTAGGACTGGAGATGCATTTATGGCTATCCAGAATACTCAATATTCTTTCCACATGCACTGAACAAGCAAACCAGGAAGAAAACCCACACTGTAGTTACACTCAGCTGACAAATGGAAGGGGAAAAAAAATAGAGACAACTAACTGCATCTTTGTCATGTTTTAATACAAACAAACACAAATAAGTGAATCCCAGAAAGTCAGCAAAAACTGTTTGAAGCCAAGCTGGATTTTCCTGCCTCGGATCAGATGAGGGAACATTACCTGCATGTAGGTCTGCCCCACTCAGATGCTGCATCCCGCTTGCTTAATGAGGTGTGCAAACACAGTAACTCCGTGCACAGCACTTGGACAACACAGGCTGCTCCTTACATGCCTGGCTTTTACCTTGAGAATAATTAATGAGCCAGAACCATATCAGACACTTGAAGCCCACAGCACTGCTGAGAACTACTCAGGCATTTGCAGGCTGTAACTCAGGACTCGGAGCTTCCACCTCACCCAAGCCTTGCAACACACTCCACAAAACGTCAAACCTACAGCAAGAAGCCAAAGCGCGCAGGACAGGCCACCCATGGACAGATTTGTCACTGCTACGCAGGAGCAACCAGACACAGCCTTGGCATGAGAGCAGCTCTGTAAGCAAAAGCCATTGCACAGGACACACAGGGCAGGGCAGAGCCCACCAGGTCACCCTGCCTTTGCTGGAGCACCTGCCTGGCTCAGGACAGGCTTCATCATCACACGGTGTTCCCCCAGCCCTGCCAGCAAAACCCAACACGCACACAGGGGTAGCCTGCAGCTAGAGAGACAAGAGGTTTCAAGGGCTCTCTCTCACTGACTTGTTTGGTGTTCAAGTGTTGCAACTCTTTCCCCATCAGCTTTCTCTGAACTTCTTCTGCTAGCCCTCCACCATGCTTTTTCTTGCTCTGTTACTGCTTTTTCTCCTTGCTATAGCCATTCCAAAAAAGGACAGCAGAGATGACATTGCTGTCACAATTTCCCCTTTTTAATCAGGTCTACCTTGTTAAAAGCCCTGCTATTAAGCTTTCTGCAGCAGCTTCAATCTACTGAACTGTGGTTGTGTAACAAGAGAGGCCTCCAGGACCACCAGAATTTTGGTGCCTTGCTTAGAAACACTCACCTGTGGGCATCAGTGAACTTCTCTCCAATCTTGATAAAAAGATTATGAACTTGCATAACCAAGTCAGCATTTTCTTTCACGATTTCAACAATCACATTTATTCCTTGGTTTTAGAAGGTTTTGGTTCAACAGTTTTATAAACAGGCTTCACAAACTATGCAGTATTTATAAACATGGTTCTTAGTCGCAGTGGTAATAAGAATCTTTACTTTCATCATAATGTTCATTTCAGTAATGCAACACAAGGTTGATTTTGTTTCCCCTCTTCTCCCTCCTACAATTGGCACTTAATCATAAATTGAAGAAACTTTAAAAAGACAAAAAGTTAATCTAAGCATGAAGTTAAAAGCACCTTGCCACAGTACTACATTTTAATAAGGCAAATTCTTGTTTTGTAAAGCCTAATTGTGCAACTTGGAGACCTATGGAAGGAGGCCAGAAATGCCAGCCTACTCCTATAAAGAACAGGCCTTCATTTTTGCTTCAAAGTGTTCACCCCTCCATACCAAACCCCCTTAAAAAAAGGTACAGCTGATAATACAGCAGAACATCCCCTTTACAGGGTGAAAGAAAATTACAGTAGACAAAGGCTGAAAACACAGTGCATAGTACACAAAATAGGACTGTTTTTAAAAATAACATTTAAAAAAGAGAAATAGAAGAAGAAAAAGAAACTGAACAACAAGCAACAATGGAATTTTTCTAGTGGAAAGAGAATTTGTGGGCTTCATAAATAAGTGGAAAATTACTAAAATACTTTGCTATATAATATAAAAAGGCGCAAAGTGTTTTCCAGTTGTCACCTAAGCGTTAGATGCAACTTTGTAGGAGTAAGTATTTGGAGGCAGCTTGGAGCTCTGACTGGTGCAGGCATTCCAGCAGGGCAGTGCTGCCAACAGCAGGAGGAATCCCCCCAGCAGGACACAAAAGCCACTGAAGTAGAAAGCCGTGTCGTACTCCTGCGTCCAGTCGTAAAACCAGCCTGAGGATGGGATAAGAGAGAAGCTCATCAGTGAAATGTAACACAGCACTGCTAACAGAAAAACAACAATTAAAAAACACCCAAACAACAAAATAAAATAAAATTAAATGAAATAGGCTGAACCTAAAATACTGTTTGACCTTTAGACGTGGAATGTGTTTTCCCTCAAAGACATATAACAGATATAATCAGCCAAACAGCTTTTATTTTTTTGTTGCAGATTTTGATTTCACCTTTCTGTTACTATTAGACATGCAAAAGCATTGTGTCTGGTTGTGACAAGCTCATGTTCAGTTTATACCTACTCCTTGTTCTTACCTACAATTGGTGGTCCAAGGCTGTTCCCAAGTCCAGCAAAGAACATCAGGATCCCATAGGCATGAGTCAGTTTCTCAATCCCCACAGTCTTTGTTGTCACATATGGAAAGATTGACCAGTTCCCAGTCAGAAAACCCAAAATCCCAGAAAGCATCGCTAATGTAAGGTAACTTTTGGCGAATGGAATTGCGAACAAGGCCACTCCTGTCATTAATAAGGTAGTTACATAGAGATATAAAGTGTTAACCCACTTAAAATCTGCCAGTATTCCTAAAATAAGTTTGCCAACAGTCGTCATAATGCCAATAATGGAAATAAGGGGCATATAATAGTCATCTTCACTAATATTTGCACTTCTTGCTACATCTTCCATGAGCAGAGAAGGAGGAAATCCACCAATATCAAAGAGCAAGATGGCAACAAAGAGAGCTGAAAACACTTTGTTCTTGAAAAGAACCATGGTCTCCTTCCAGTAGGTCAAATAGAGCTGCCACTTCCTTTTGGCGAGTTGCTTGCAGAAGTTTGTCTGCTCTACAACTTTCTTTTTGTAAGTGTCTTTCTCATTTACGTTTATTGAGCTCAATGCATTCTTATTCAAAATGCTATCCTGTTTGCAATCAGGCCCATTGTTCACACATTTTTCATCAATATAGCCCTTTTCAAGGATGCTAATGTTTTCTTCAACAGTCTTTTCCTTTTCATGGTAAACAAAATATTGATCTGGGACTTTGTCTACAAACATTTTCTCTGGTGGTGGAGAACTGGATGATTCCAAAGGTCTCATTAGGCTGCCACATGCTAATATATTTAGAGACAGGGCACCAACTATTAGCAGACACCCATCCAGTCCATACAGCTCAATAAGCTCTCTTTGCAGTGCTGCATATATAAAGAGTCCAACACTTGAGCCTATAAAAGAAAAATAAGTTTGGTTTAAACTGAAGAACCAAGACCATTCTTCAACTCTAACAAAATTCCACAATTCAGCAGCTATGAATACACTGCCACAGGAATGGCAATTCATTTGTGCTCCTCTCTCCCAAGTTTAATGAACTGGTAAGTCATCATTGCTCCTGAAGTTACAGCTTCTTTGTTGAATAGCCACAACATAAAAGAGTCTCCCCAAATATCTGAACACTTTGTGACAAATAACACTAGCAGACACTTTATAAACAAGTAGGATCAATACTATATCTGATTAACAACATCAAAGAACTATTAAGCCACCCTTCTGCCCTGCACTCATATACATGTATCCCTTCAGGTACCATTTTGAGTTAGCACAGGTAGAATTTCCCACTCCAGCATTCTCCCCTTTCTTTGCTTTGCTGCCACCTTCCTCCTTCTGGGCAGAAACGGACCAGGACTTCTCCAAGACCCCTCCTAGAAGCATCCCTTGACTGCCTGGTGTTTAAGGAGCAGGGTTTGCCTGGTGGGAGTTTACTCCAAAAGCATTTCTGAAACTCTACAGGACTAAACATGCATTTGAGAAATGTGGCCATTTAGAAGAAAACATTGAAGAGTGAGAGATTACTAGGAGCACAAGCATTTAATGCAGTAATTTAAAGGAAAGGTTCTTGGTTGAAGTGAGCACATATCCATTTTAACTAGTGGATGTCCTCTCACAAACACAGAACATTGGTTTTCAAGTCAATTTATATGACAAACTTTAAAATTATTTGCTGAAGACTGTCTGGTGCTAAACAGAGAAAAATCAAACCCATGCTTGTTTTGCCTTCAAGGTACTAAAATTAACCAGGGCACAATAAGATCAGGCTTTAAGGCAACCTACCTGGAATCCAAAACAAAGCCACTGTAAATGATCCCCAGAAACATTTCTGCAGAAGCTCCTCTTCACTCAGCTTGTGTGAATGTGGTATTAGTATCTCACAACACTGACTATACTGATCCTGTGTCTCCTCACTGACAGCTACTTGAGAAAAGAGGTCAGAGCAGACACTCCATGGCACACAGAGAGCAAGGCATGGCACAAGAGACATCTGCAACTGTTCCTACTCAGGCCACTAAAAAGTGTAGAGGTACAGCTAACGTGAGGTAGTGGTGATGCAGCATTTATATCCTGCATCTCCAATCTCTCTCTCACCTCTGATCCTGGGTAAGAACAAAGAGGAAAAAGAGCACTCTATGGAATGTTTCCCCTCATTATCCATGGCACGCAGCCCAAGCTACATGTGTCTACTTTCACTTCAGTGAATATCCTCTCCTCATCTATATTGATGGCCCATAGCATAAACCTGCAGGTGTAGTTACTATTTTATTTGA
This sequence comes from Anomalospiza imberbis, assembly GCF_031753505.1. NCBI lineage: Eukaryota > Metazoa > Chordata > Aves > Passeriformes > Viduidae > Anomalospiza > Anomalospiza imberbis. Next base: position 6,901,773 of record NC_089688.1, on the reverse strand, counting down.
AGCCTGAGTTTTTCCTCTTCATAACTACTGATATTTTGATTTAAGAAAGTAGTAACTTTCTTCAGTAACTGAGAAAAACATAATCTTCTGGTTTTTATTGCCAGGGTAATGATGGCAGTATCAGATTTGAAAAGCTGGAGAGAATGACAATTAAAAGTCCTACCTGTTGAAATCAGACCAAGTGCAAGGCCTCTGTGTTTGTCAAAATACTGGCACGTGATGGTAACTGTTGCAGTGTACAAAAGGCCACATCCAAGACCTGGATGAAAAGAGTTAGACATACACATGCTACATCCTCCAGGAAACGAATGCCCCTTTGTTATCACCCGGGTGATGCCATTGTGTACCCTGGGTACTGAGGTACGCTTTAACCCTGGCTCAGCACTGTCCCACCTCCCTTCCCCTGCCCCTGTTGCTGAGCCTGGGCGGAGCAGGCTGGGTTTGAGGAGCTCCCAGCGAGTTCTGTGCTCTGCGGAAGGGCTGCGGGGCTCTGAGCCCAGGGCTGGCCCCAGAGCTGGGCAGAGCTGCCTCCCCGTGGCACCCTGCCCGGCCAGCACGACGCCGGGCCTGCTGGCCAGAGAGGTGCCCAAATGCCTGACACACTTAATTTGATAAGCCACCCACAGCAGCACAGAGGGCAGGTCACCACCTGCCCGCAGAGCAGCGTTTTCATGCCTCCAGCACAGCATTTTATGTTCAATCCAGTTCCGTGGAGAACAGCATTGCTCCCTAATGATCTCTAATTTATCAAATTAGAATGAGTATGTGACAAAATTCCAGAAGAGATATTATTCCTTTAAGATTGGCATTTCATGCCAGCAGAAGCCCTGCTCAATTCCAGCCCTCAGGTAAAACCTCAGCCTCTCCATCTCTAACAATTGTGTCAACGGAGAACAAACTGTTTTCAAACCCTCATGAACATTTACATTGGTTTTATCTTCTACTACATGGTAACAGCCTGCCCGTGCAACATCCCTCTCTGCCCAAAAGTAAAGTATTCCTTGATCAATCAAGTCCCAGACTACCACTGCCTCTGTGAATCAGTTTTCCATTTCATATTCATAAACCAACACTCTAAATAATGAAGACTAAGTCTCAAAATGAAGGGAAGGTGTTTCTTACCAACAACTATTCCATATGAAACATATAGGAAGTATATGTTAGGCGCAAAACTGCTCATCATGAGGCCCCCAGCCACCATAAAGCCACTGAAGATAGCTACTGGTCTTGCTCCAAAAGATGATACACATATACTGCAGACAGGACCTAGAGGGAAAAAACAGGAAAAGCGTTCCAAGCACCAGGAAGAACGTCTGAAAAAATAAATCTGTGGAAATGTTTCTTATTATAACTATTTAAATGTATAATTATATTAGATAAAAATTCAGAGTGCTCATTTTCACAGGGTTCTCTGAAGCAGTCAGTTATAAAAATATTCATGGTCAGGCTTGCAAAATTTTTCTCAAGGAGAAACTGGACATCAAGGCCATGAAAGGGTCCTTGGGCTGGGAGAGAAAGAGCAAGTGAAACATTCCTTACACATAGGGAGATCCAAAACATACTGGACTGCAACACTGTCACCACACAACTAAGATGTACAAAAGTTCTGAAAATAATCTTTATCTTGAAACACAAAACCAAGGCAGACCATCAGCCAGGCCTTAAGCAAGCAGGTATTTTTTGACAGAGCACAAAAACTGTGTTTCAGAAATGCACTCTCTGTATTCATCTTGGTATGTGATTTATAAATCTGGACTGGAAAAACAGTAACTTGGGATCGTGGCTGCAGTAAGAATGCCACCTGGTGCTTACACAGAGGGAATATCTGCTGGCATACCAGGCAAGGACAAACACTCTTCCCCGATTTTAAAATATAATTAAGTACCCACTAGTCAGGTGTCCTACCAAAGAACCCTTTACTACCTATCTCTGCTCCTCCTGTAAAACTACAGAAAATAAAAGTCACCTACTGGGAGCAGCCATAACAACATTCAAATTCACTTACCAATATTTCTCAGTTCTGAGTTCTCTTCGTTTTTCAAAACAAGAACAAAGTGAGGCAGAATTCATACCCTGCCTCTATTCAGTCAGGTCTCTCCCCATAGAAATTGTAGAACAAGCACTTATTCTCAGTTGTGGGACCTGGACTACACCTTTTAGTCTTAAGTAGCGTGCAAGCTTGGTGCCCTGCATAAATAATCAACCACAAGGGACTTGGCTTGCAAAGACAACTTATCTGAAACCCTGCATTTCCAAACCTTCATATACAAACTTAGATATTAGCTTCATTTCTAAACTCGGCAACTTTGAGATTAGAAGTTAGATAGACAGATGAATGCCATTATTTAATACAAACAAACAAAGCCACCTTACAACATCTGCATCTCATTTGAAGTGATACACATACACGCCGTGGTTGATTTAATCTGCAAAAGCAGTAATTTTGGAGTCTGCCATTTTTGTCAAGGTTAGTGCTCCCTGACTCACGTAACAGATTCCCAGCAGATGGGAGGTGAGCCCAGAAAGGTGATACAAGGTAAACAGTTGGAGCCTGGGGATGGTGCTTGCCTAGGTTTGTAGACAGGAGAGAGCAGCTGGGAATGCAGGCAAGGTTTTCCTGTGGTTGCCAGCCATGGGACAAGCAGTTCAGGCAGGCAGGAGCAGAGATTCGTCAGCAGGTGAAATGATCCTCAAAGACAAGGCAGGCCAGAACTTTTGCCCTACATTAGAGCTATCTGCCCAGGGAACATGAAGGGGTGTGAGTCTGAGCTGGGGCTTATCCAGGCAAAGAGCCAGAGTTACAGAGGAATCAAGAAAATATTCCAGGAAAGAAAGGTTTAATTGGATTTTGGAAGCAATGAAAAAGGAAGATCTAAGCACTTACTGCTTCTCAAGAGTCAGCACACTGTGGGAATGAAAGCTGGCCAGCATAACCTGGGCAGAGTAACATGCTGAGAACAAAAGCTAAGAACATTGCTGATTCTTAGAATTAATCACTAGAACTGGCAAATTAAGATTGGTACGTTTCCTAAAACCACGGGATTTAAAAATGAACAAAGGATTGAGTCTGTATTATATAAAGAATTCTTCTACACTAAAAGAAAAGAAGGCAGTGTTAACACAATTAAGCAGAGGAATTTGCACTCTTTCTATTGTTTATTTCTGACCTACTACCTTGCTAAAACAAAGAGCATTTCCCTTCCACCTGCTCTCTATATTTTGACACAGCTACTTTCAGAAGGTCTCTGTCCAGTCTGGGGTGGTGGTGCTGGTACAGACATCACTGACCCTTAGTAGAGCATCTGAGGGGAAACCGGACCCTCTGACCCCAAGCCAGAACAAGAGAGACACAGAGCTGAAGGATGTGGCTTCATTACCTGACAAGGACATCTCCACTGGAACATGATCAAAAGCCTCCCTGACAAGGCCCAAGGAGATGCACTTCCAGTCTCTCTGCTTACAAAATCTAATCCCAAAGGAGAACAAAGAGTACAAGATCTTTTCGCCCTAACATGGAAAACAACCTGCACAAAAGTGAAGAACCTGCTCCAGTGAGCTCAGTATTAATCTGTCATCTCACACAGCAAGACATCTGGCAGCTCAGCAATGGCCCTGTTTATAAGAAGGAGTGCCAGTGTAAATATTAAAATAATTATTATAGGTCTCTGAGTTGAGCAGAGAAACAGCTCCATCTTCCCATTCACAGTAGGCACAACTTTCACACTCATCACACTGCTACAAAATGAGTCACAAAAGAAAATCCCCTGAAAGCCAGCATCTTTGTCCTTTCCTGCCTCCTTGCACTGCTTTCCTTTCTCTGTTTCCCATAGCACAGGCATTTTTTTCCCACCAGGCACAGCACCTTCAGTTATTACCATGGTATTTGCACAGGAGTTGACTGTACACAAACTTGTTATTCTTTACAAATATTTGAAGCACAATAGGTTCAAGGCAGTAAATTCTAGTAAAAATCCAGCTTTCACAGAGTGGGACTGAGACCTATGCTGTGGATTTTAGTCAAAGTGGGCATTCTGAAGAATGCAGGAGTCTGCATACAGCCACATAGGAAACAGATCTTCTGGCAGCATAAGGGTTTTCTTTAGCTGACTCTCACCATAATTTGAACAACATAAAAAAATCACAGTGGCAATCCTCAATAGAAAGCATGAAAAATAGCTTTTAAACCAGCATTCTGTTCAGTTTGCCAGCAGCTCCAGGGGTTAGCACTGGAACTAGTACAATATTTTATGACACTGATAAATATTTACCTCTTTTAAAAATGAAATCCTTAGGGCATTTTCCTTTCCAAATGATGTATCTCAAAACTAGACCAAACTCAATCAAAAAAAGATAGCAGCACAGTTTACTGGAATGACAGCTAACTCTAGGAAGAAAGAATCAGCACAGGAACAGACACTGCTCTTCTGCACACAACCTGTCAAGGCTCGCAGTCAGCAACACAATTATCAGGGGAGTAGTCAGCAAGATCCCCAGACAAAATGGGAAGCAGAAGGAAGATTGATTTTCACAGGAGATCTTCATACAGAGGGACTAAAGAGGAAGAACACTTAGGAGGGATCATTTATACATTGGTATTTTTATTAAGATTATTTTGAATTAAATACTTTACCCTCAGTGAGACCGGGATGTGTCAGTGAGTCCTTCCTGAGATATAAAAACAAGCCACCTGATGCACTCAGGAACTTAAACCTGCAGAAATGTGCTGATTTCCTGACAAGTACAATGTTGTTTTGTTTTGTGGACATCAAGAAACTAGCACTGTCTTCCTCAATATTTTCACATAAAGTGAAAAAAAAACCTGCAAAACAACACTCACTCAAGGGTCCTCCTTCCTTCACCTCATACACAAAACGTTTTGCTAAACAAATTATATTGGACAACTGAGTTCTTTTTTTTATCACCTGCATTAATCTGACCCACCCTACCTGGGCATCTGTCCGAGCCTGTTGAATCTGTAGAGTAGAAAAAATGGTCATGGACTGCATGTAAAATCCAGTGGACAGAATACAAGAACATGTTTTGCGTATTAAGCACAGTTCTAAAACCTGGTTATAATAAATATAATATTCTCCAAATGCCTGTATTTTAGACATGAATATAGATCAGAGAAAAAAACATTTCACACTGGGCATCAACCCACCCCCAACTGATTGGAAAGACAGTTCAGTTCCCTTCTAAAAAAGGTTGTTATATGAACTGGGCTTCTTTTCAGAGGAATCTTGGGGACACCCTTCTCCCCTGTGCACAAGCTATTTATAGCGTCCATACTTTACAGTGGGGGCTATGGCTGTGTGAGGCCTGTGTTCAAAAATATGTAGATGCTACAAAAGCAGTTATAGAGTAGTAAAATTGTTGCTTGAAAACACAAAATTAAGCTTTTTAAACATGTAGCACTGAATGCCTCAGATCAGCAGAAACATCCCATGAAATTATCAAGGCGTGCCTTTCAAGAGAGAATCCTCCCTTTGCTCTCTCTCCATTAATGAAGGGAAGTAGGAATGGAGACATTGCTGGTGTCTCCTCCTATGCCAAGGACTGTGAAGTCAACTCTTACTATAAACAGCTGTGGTGCCAATTACAGGCGCCAAGGTCTTTGTTTTGCTTTAACAAATGGAACATGGATTAAATTTAATTTCAGGCTCCAAATGGATGCAAAATTAAGAACATTTGGTGCAGAAGAAACACATGATGTTCAAGAGTATATATAAATATCTTCCTCTGGCCAGTTTTAGTATGGGAAACCTACTAAGCTTTTTCAATTTCTTCCTGTCGAACAAGCCCTGGAGCCACGCGCCCCATCTGCCATAGCCCGACCAATGCTGTAACACCTAATTCTGCAGGGCAGCTCTCACCTCTGCCTTCTACAGTAACACTGATGCTTGTCTTTCACTGTTCTAGGCACATTTCTTGCACTGCTCTGTAAGGTTTCATCACAGAAAGTCATAAGCCAAGCCGTCCTGTGAGGAGGAGCTCAACCAGATCCCTGCCCCATTGCCCTTCCAGCTGACGAGGTGAAGAGTTCAGCTCAGGCTGGACACTGGCCTCAGCAGCACCGTCTGTGCTGCGAGCAAAAGGACAGAAATCCAACACCAGGTGCCCAGGAAATGAATCCAAATAAACAAGGTGCTGTACTCGGTTTCTATGTCTCCAGTCTAAGTTTAGCTCTCACATAAGTCAGAAGTAAACATTTTAGAAAAGATACCAGTGCAGCAAACATGAAAGTGCTCACCAGCATCAGCTGCTTTAAAAAAAGTTTCAGACTACATGAACAAAAGGAAGGGGAGAAGACAGAGAACCTTTTGCTGTGCCAGATGCCATATATATCTTCTTGGGTTTGGTGAAATTACAGTACTAACACAGCAGAGTCACTGGTCCTAACTTTCTCTGTTACAGAAGCTGGTGAATGTGATTGTCAGTGCTATCAATGAGAAAAGTCTTCCTAAGAAAATGGACCCTGATTTATTTCCTGTCTGTGGCTGCTAATCTACCATAATTGTCATTCTTTTTCCAGTCTGGCATCTACAGCTTCAGAAAGGTGATGTTAAGTTGAAGAAAGCTCACAAAAGGGTCTTAATGGCTCTCCAGTAGAACCTTAATTAAAAGTGTGGGAGTCTTGGCAAAAAGACTGTATCAAGTTACAGGCTTTAAAAAAATTAGAAGTAATTTGATTACATTCTTTAGACATTCATCACACTAATCAAGGGGAACTTCAAAATATACCACTTAAAGATAACATTATTCATCAGCTGAAAACTAAAAACAACTTGTATCATAAGTTTGCATACTTTTAAGGAGGAAATTTAGTGGATTTATCATTAGGGTCAGATCCCAGCTTGACAAACAGGGGGATCTTTCATTTCAGGTAAAGCTGGGAACATAGAATTTGTTTTCAGTCAACTCTGATAACATCAATGTAATTAAAAGACCCTCCCTGTACTTTCTTTTGAAGGCATAAAAGGTAGGAATGATTATTAAGCTTCTGAATGCCAAACTGAAAGAATAAAATCACATGGACAGACAGCATTCCTCCTAACCTGTCAAACCGTCATTTAATCATTCCATACCAAAATCAGTCACAAGAGTACCTTTGATTTGCATTATTCATCACTGATTTGTGTTATTCATCATTTTATTGTTGCTGTCAGGGTTTAACCCCAGCCACAACCAAGCCCACGCAGCCACAATCTCACTCCCCCACCAGCAGGAACAGGGAGACTCAGAAGGGTAAAAGGTGGAAAACTCTTGGGCTGACATAAAGGCAGTTAAATAGGGGAAGCAAAGCACACTTTGCATGCAGGCAAAGCAAACCAGGGAATTCCTTCACTGTTTCCCATGGCAGGGCAGGTGTTCAGCCATCTCCAGGACAGCAGGGCCCCATCACAGTGACTCGGAAAGACAAATGCCGTCTCTCAGAAGAACCCCCTTCCTCCTTCTGCCCCCAGTTTATATACTGAGTGTGATGTCACACTGCATGGAACACCCCTTTGGTCAGCTGGGGTCACCTGTCCTGGGTGTATCTCCTCCTAACTTCCTGTGCACCCCCAGGCTCCTCACCAGCCTGGCAGCAGGAGCAGCAGGAAAGACCTCAGCTCTGTTAGCTCTGCTCACCAATAAGAAAAACATCTCTACATTGTCAACCCTGTATTCAGCACATATCCAAAACACAGCCACTGGGAAGAAAATGAACTCTAGCCCAGCCAAAAACCAGCACAGCTACAAAGCACACTGCTGAGAATTGCTCGTAGTAGCAAGACAGAGGGCACTAAAATCTGGAAGCTAGCACGGTGTTGACATAAGGGAAAGGGGACTGAGGCTCTTAACAAAGCCAGAGACTTCTGGTCTCCTACGAGAGGGTGTTCTCTTGAAATTTCCTTCTGCCTAGTTTTTCCTTCAGTAATTACCTTGTTTGTCATTATTTTCTTCCCACTTCACTCTTTCACTCAAGTATATTTAGGTCTTGATGAATAGCAGGAGTTAATACCCGTAACACAGGAAAATGAAAAAAGGATGATGGAAGAGCAATCTACAGCCCTCTATCCAATAACACCCCAAGACTGAATATAGTTTTCTTGTGCTTAGTGATCTACCTGCCTTTGCCCATTTCTCTTCTGCCTGGTGGTAAAAAACCCTAACACAGGTGTGAGACCAGTATTTGATCAGTTCCAGGGCCATACAAAGCAGTATTATTTATTCAGGTCTGTATTGCTATTGCAACACCAACTTTCTTTTGAGGAGAATTTCCTCAGGATCCTGAGCTGCATTTTGTCCATTAAACCACATTATTGCTTTTTCTTGTAGCAGCTGCCCTGCTGAGAAGAATTTTTTTTCCAGATTCTGCAAATAGATAATAGTTCCCATGGTGAATCTTCGAAAAACAGAAGTTAGTGATACGACCCAGTAAATACCATGCCTGATATTAAAACAACAACCTAGGAAATTCAAGGTGGGGTTTTATTTCCCTAAAATTCTGCTGAAAAGCTTCCAGTAAAGTTGCTTTATTTAATGCTACTGTTACCCATAAATTTCCAGCCTTCAAAGTGATTTTTTTCTCAAATAGAGAATGCAAAGGAGCCCTCACCCACCCTCACTGGTAGGTTTACTGCTAGAGCTGAAAACTTAGTAACTAGTTTATTGACTTTCTTTCCATAAAGCAGTTGAACCATTTTGGTCTAACAGCTTGCTTTGATTTTAAGACAATAACGTAAATGTTAGTTTTAAAGTCTCATTTAAAAAAAAAAATTGTATCAACAAAATTACTTCAGCTTCTCAGAGTGTGGCTTTTCTACTTTATTCAAAAATAGTCATTTTGAATTTTCTAAAGGGAATATTTTTATTGCTCTTTTGTCATTATATTGCTCTAGTTTATGCATAGTGAAACTATAAATGTAACCTTCTTACCCATCCTGACCTAAAACAAAAATGCAGCACCCTTATTTGCAGCTATCTCTAATACAATTCCAAGAGCACACACAGAAAAAATCATCAACTGGAAACGCTTAAATTTAAGACAGATACTGCTTCTGCACTTACTGGCAAGCAATCCAATTCCATTGGCTAGCGATCCAACCCAAGCAGTCTTGCCTTTCCCCTCTCCAAAAGCATCCAGCCACTCTAAATACAAGACTCCCACCGCCAGCGGTGATCCATAACACAGGAACTGGGTGAAGAAGGAAACGAGAACAATCACCCAGCCCCAGCCACCATCTGGTGGTTTCCGAAATACCATCTTGGCAGCTGGGTGCAGAGGCAGGGGCAGCACCTGTGCAAACAAAACCCAAACAGAAGAGAGCGTTAGAAACGTGCCTGACCAGGGGCTGTGAGCACAAGGGAGCTGTGCAGAGAAGTCACATTCAGCCAGGGGCTGGTTCAGCCATCCTGCATGACCAGCTGCAGCACAGCACGCAGTGTGGACATTGAACTGCCATACTGCACCTCTGCTGGCTAACAGAAAGACAGCACCTAAAGCATAAGTTGTACATGCACCAGCACTGTATGACAGAAAAGCATTTCATTTGCTGAGTGCTAAATAAGCCTTGTGAAACCTTCAGGCAATAATATCTGCCACAGTTCAACAAAAGAGCCCCGTGGTCACCTGCTGTTAAAACCATGGACCTCAAAAAAGGAGCAAAAAATCTATAGTCAGTTCCAATCTCAGCACAGTATCTTTCCATTTGCTGAGGAGTCTGCCACCAGATAGTGCACTCTGAGAGGGGCAGATCAAGAGGAAGACTGACATTTAGACAGTAGTAACAGTTAAGTACCCTGCTCTGTCAACAAAGCGATGTGTAGAGAGCTGCATCCAAAAACCTCTTTGAATATATTAGTGACGTGAGCTCTAAGGCTGTGTGCAGGCGTGGCTCATATGCCAAGACATGACAGCAGAAAACATGCATACAAAAATCTGCTATAACCTGTTAGAGTGTCTGCCCTCTGTGCAGTTGGCACACATCAGCCTTCCCCAAACTGGCAATCGCTGCCTGGACTCCAGAAATACCACCTTGCTCCTGTGCATGGCATCACCTGTGTATCTATGGCTTTAAATAACCCACCACCCTCACATCTTCTCAAGACTCGAGTGTGAATGTAGGGATCAATACTTCTAAAATCTAGCAAATTTAGAGGTTTTCCAAGCTACATTGCTCTGGAGTCTCCCTGTCCACACAGCCAGCCTGCCCTCCCTCTCTACAGGGAGCAATCTGCCCAAGTGATGAATACAAAACACATGCTCTGCTCCTGGCTCTGCCACTAACCAGATATATGATTCTCAATAGTTTCATTTCCTTCATCCTGGAAGATAGAAAGAGGTAAGATCTTACCGTTTTTTCTTCATGAAATATTCTCAAGGATCATCTCCACACTGCAGCTTAAGCATTAAGACTGCTGCACTAACAGCTCTGCTCTGGGAGACTCCCAAGAGGCAAAGCAGAAAAAGAAATTCATTGCACTGCCTTTTTGACTTAGGAACCCAGAGGAAATGGATAAAAATTACTGCTGTATGAAAGCAATGAGGAAAACAAGCAGACAATAACAGAATTCCCATTTGAGATCCTCACACCCTTTTCTTGGGCAATTTTTAAGAATTTGCATGGAAAACTTAACAAAACCACTATAGTATAAAATTTCAAGGAATTGTATAGAGACATTAAAAAGGCCAGTTCTAGTTTACAAATGCACTTAAATACTACTTTGAGGGTAGATACTCACAGATGATGGCAAAAATCTGTCAGCTTCCTATAAATGTACCTTCATGTGACAATCATCTGCAGAAAAAGAGTAAAGCAAGTTTTCAGCCAACATATCACTGCAACAGTTAACACAACTCTGAAAAAATTGTGGCTTCACATGAAATTTCTTCTCTTTAAAATCTTCTCAGAGAAACCTCAGAACAAACAAGTTATCTCAGTGGAGAAGTACTGATCTCCTGCAATTAATTAACATCTGACAGCAGTCTGAGCACTCAAATAACAAAAACATTGCCTACTAATGTAAAATACATTTTGACATCCTGGGTCCTTTGGGAGTGATTTACAATTTTAATATACTGACTGTCCTTGAAGATACAACATTCCCAGTTAGAAATGTTACAAAGTTATTTGTTTCAGCTTATAAATGTAAGCTCTGACTCACACCAATGCCTGGTGAGTGTCCCTTGATCCTGTGAGATGCAAGGGTGGCAGCTGGGATAGACAGAAGTCATCGGAACTTTCCTGTAACAACACCTTTCACACAAAAAGGGATCCCTGTATTTCTACATAAAATATTTGAGTTATTCGAATGCAGCCCCCAAAAGCTGACCTATGCATCTGTCCATGAATTAAGTAATTTTCACTTGGCTTGTTTTGTCCCTGCCTAGAGGAAAAAATAGTGGAAATAAGTAACAGCTTTAAAAGCAGACAATGAGACAAAGCAAGGAAGTTTTCAGAAAAACTCTACAATAATGGAGGTAGACAGTGAATAGCCCCATCTCATATTTGTTTAAAAATAAACTTTAGAAAACAAATACATTTTAGCTGTTACATCGCATTCCATTATATTGGTGCCCTAAAATTTAGCACAAAGACAACTCTTGAGTTCAGTTCTGTTATTCTAAACATTTCATGGGAAGGAAGCAAGGACTGGGCAGAGAGGAAAAAAGATTTTGCAATCTTAGGTGATGTAGTCTCTTCTAATAGAAAGACTAAAAACCTCTGGATTAGTTTGTCACCTGTTGCAATGCTGCAGAGTATAATTGAATTTAACCAACTGTACCCAATTTACAGCAGTAGAAGTGCTGACCTTCTACATGCTGACAACTCCTATTTTGCATCACAGATATCTTTTGCATATTTTAGCTAAGTAGCAAAACTTTAGGTAGCAACAATCTCTAGTCTCTGAATGTTCCAAGACATTTACAGTCCACAACTGTCAAGCAAAAAGTAAATACACCATCATTTCCCCCAAAATCATCCTCAGAGGAATAACAGATCTATAAAATCCCAGAGTCAGGTTTTAATGACCTGGCTTTCCCTTCCCTTCTCCTCTCTTTCCTTCCCCTCCTGTTTTTGCAGGTTATTCCTTCACCTCACGCTGCTGTGTGCCTGATACCTAAACTGAGGTATTTCCTAACTCCCCTGAAGGCTCAAGGCCACAGAGAGCAGGGAGCTGCCAGACCTGCATGAGGAGCCTGTTCCCCAGAGCCCTCTGCTATGATGGTTAAAGATGTCCTGGACAACCAAGCCACGGCTGGGACCATGGATATCAGTCAATTTTCTATTGGCACATTATTTAATGCTTCTCCAAAAGGGGCAAGTTGTACTGTAAAAGCTTGGTAGCAGGGAAAAGAACTGACAGTGAGAATTAAACCTTCACTTTCATGGACATCAAATCTGTGCATCGACTTGGGAGGGACCCAAAGTGCCTTTTACTATTTTCTGTCTGTGTAGAAGGAGGACACAAGCTGTAAAGATAAATGTGGACGCCAAAAACGAAGAAGCAGAAGCCCACACACAGAAGGGAGTGAGGGGAGTCAAGAGTTTTGGTTTTTTTCTCAGAACCAACCAGGAAGACTTGTGTGATCCTGGTAACAGATAAACAACTGTTTAAGATTCAGGATTCAGGTGGGAACAGTTTCACAAACCTTTCTGTTCACTAAGCCTAGGGATATTGTTTCAGACTCCAGGAAACCAAATTAAATAAAAATACTGAAAAAGAGACACGAAGCATAAAGAATTGAATAGTAACTTGAAATTTGGTGAGAAAAAGCTTTTCAGTGAGTTGTACTCACTGCGAATAAGAATCAGAGGAAGAGAGCTGCTTGATGAAAGCCTTTACCAACCACAACAAAAAGAACCCTAGAGAACAAACTGAACAACAGTTTCAATGTGGAAAGAGAGAAGTGTCTGGCTGCAGCTATTTGCTTTGCTCTGAGCACCATTATCACAACACTGAACTCCCTTCCTATAAATCTTAGAATTTGGCTTAAAGATGACAGATGAGCACAAAAAAAGAACATGAGTACCACTGAAACATTAGCCCTCAGCACAGCAACTTGTATTAATCTGTGGCAAAGGGACTCTTGAGAAAGACAGTAGCAATGTGATTGTTTCCAGTTTGCTCTTTGTGCAGCCAGAACCCGGGTAAGTGTGCTGCTTTCTGCGAACAGCCCATGGCTGCAAAGAGAGCTGATGTCAGCAGACACACTGCGTGATTAACACTGGGCTCGTCAAGTGTTGCAAGGCACTGCTACAAATAAAGACGGTACCAGCCAGAAAAGTAATATCCCTCATTTTAAGCTGAATCAGACTTCTTGTAAATTTCTGTTTATTTTTCAGGCAAGTTCTTGCAATTATCATCTGAAATTTCTGCTACCCTTAGCTTGCAAGTAACACCTAGAGCATGAGACTGGTGCGTTATGGTTGCTTTTAACATGCTCATCATTTCCAAACACGTGCATGTGTACTGACACAACAGCACAAGCATTGTATTAAATTCACTGGCAGATGCATCTGTACTTCCACGACATCAGACTTTAACTGATGTTCTGATGACAGTAGCTCTTGTACGACACTGAATATATATGTATGTATATAGATATATATAAATAAATATATTTCCCTTCTAGCTCTCAATATTCAGGTCTGCCTATTTCTCACACTTCTCTACTTGCCCTTCTGTCAGTTAAGCAAGAGAGTTGTCAACATCAATGTTTCCTTCTATTTCTTACAGATGACAGAAGTGTGAAATTTAAAACTAAACAAAACACCAGAATAAAACTTAACAACATAATGTTTTTCTATTGTGCAAAATTAGTTTACATTAAGAAGCATCAGTGGGGCAGCACATAAACCAGTCAGCTTTGTACAAATCTGTCAGCTCAGCAGAACCAGTCCTACCTGTTTCCAGAGCCTCACTGCTCCAGAGCGGATGGAAACCCCCCCGAAAGTACAACTCAAGTGCCTGTCGGTCACTAGCACGCATCCATACAGGCAGATGTGAGCCGGCGCTGCTACAAACCACCAGCCAACATGATTTACCAGAGAGCTCTGCAAAACGAGAGCACGATGTGCGCCGCCTTACGCATCACAACCTGCGAGGGTTCCTTCAGCATCTGTTCCCTCAGTCCGTCCGTGCCCCTTGGCCAGGGTCTCCGTGGGGATGGATGGCCTCTTATAGCCCCCGCCTCGCCTCGCCTCTCCCCACGCCCTCGGGGCCAGCCCCCAGCCCCGCGTTACACATTGACGCCTTCCAGCTCCAGGCCGGTTTCCACGGGAAGCGCTCATCCGCGCAGTGACGCGCACCAGGAGGTGACTGAAGGTCGCCCTCGCCGTCCCGATGCCACCCACGGCCGAGCCACAGTGCCCCGCGCCGGGGCAGCCGCGGCCGCCGAGGTGCCACCGGGCGCCCGCCACGGGCACACGCGGAGGTTTGTGGGCACGCACCGATGGCGACGGGCGCCCGCTGCCATGTGCCCGCGGCAGGTGCTGATGTCGCACACCGCCCGGTGCCCACCGGATGCCAACAGGGCACACCGGGAGGCACCACAGCCAACACCGAGGGGTGCTCGACGATGGGCACCGCAAGGGATGCGCTTGCCCCGGGTCGGCGGCGCGATCCGCTCCTGTTCCTTTTCCCAAAGTCGCTCCCATGAGACCGCGCAGAGCCGCCCCGGCCTGGCCCTGCCGCCCCCCCGCCCCAGCCCCCGGGGCAGCTCCCGCCGCAGAGCGGGGCCGGGCCGGGCCGGGCCGAACCGGGGGGCAGCGGCCCTTGCGGGGGCTCTTGTCCGTCCGCCCACCCCCGCCCCGCGCTCCCCTGGCCCGCGCCCCCCGCCCGAAGCGCGGGTCCCCGGCCCCGTTACCTGCGGGCGGGCGGCCCGTGGGGCGGGGGCCCGGAGCCGCCCCCGGGAGCCGGGGCAGCCCCGCATCGCGGCGCGGCGGGCGGGCCGCGGCCGGCACGAACCGGTTGTAACTCGGGCGGGGGAGGAGCTGCCGGGGGCCGCCGCCGCCTCCGCCCGCAGCCCCGGCGCGGGGGGGCTGCCCCGACCCCCCGCCCCTCCGGGCAGGCGGGGCGGCCGCTCGGCTCGGACTCACCTCCGCCGCCGAACGCCGCCCTGCCCCGCTCCTGCTCCTGCTCCGCGGGCAGACCCCCGCCCCGCCGCCTCCCCCTGCCCGGCTGTCGCCGGGGACAGGCGGACACGCGTTCCCGGCCGACGGTCGTCCCCAGCCCGAGGCCGGGCGGCCGCAGCGGAGCCGTGCGGGAGTCGCCCCCGTGCCCCGAGCGGCGGCGGGGGAGCGGCGCTCGCCGCCGTGTCCCGCCGGCTGCCCCTGCCCGTCCCCAGCGCAGCCCCCCCATTCTCAGCGAGGGCCTGGCCCCGAGGCTCGGTGATCCCCACCGCCATCCACCGCTCCTTGCACCCGTGCCGAGGCAGCCGCAGGGCCGGGCTCCCTCGGGCACTCCGCCGCGGCTCGGAACCTGCGCGGGTCCCCAAGGCAGCGGAACGGCCGCAGGACGGGGCTGGGCGCTAGATCCCGCCACCAGCCATGCCAAAAGGCCGCAAACTTGCGCTGCAGACAGCGATGCAGGCAGCGCACCTACAGCACTGCAACCCCAGCCTGCCCGCTCGGGGAGAGACAACTCACTCGTGTATCAGCGCACCCACTGCCTTCAGAGGCCGTCTCATCACAGCCCTGGCCCGGATCCGTGTGCATGGCACGTCCCGCGCTGTCAGCCATACGGCAAGGTAGTTGTCAAGTTCAGCCACCGGCAATATTCACCCTCCAGACTGCAAAGGCTGTCGCAGGAGCTGACTGAACCCTCAGCAAGCCTCTACCCCGGGTGTGTTCAGCGTGACAGCTCTGCTGCTACCTCTATCCAATTAGAGCTCATGTAACCACACACTGCAGGTGGAAATATAAACATCCCCAGAGTTTAGTGAAATTTTGAGAGCTGAAATATTCCTAGACCTGAAATTCTGATGCAACCTCAGATGTCCACAGCCTCTGCAGTTCCTACAGGTATGGCATCGCTCCCCTTTTCAGACCTGCGGTCCAGACTTACTCCTTCATGCAATATTTACAAAGGTTTGTGAACTTCAAATGTCTTTGAAAGTGTCTTGATCCACACCTCAAAGTATTCAGGTAAATATCAAAATTAATACTTGCTACTGGAAGGACTGACAGAAGAATGACATAAACTCAAGCCTCACTTCTAAGACATCTCAGCTGGCGTTGGGTTGTGTTGCGTATCTCATGTCGAAAAGGGCAGCCAACTGAAGGCGGGGGAGAGGGGGATAAAAGGAGAACAGGAACTCCCAGAGCTCTAGAAAACTGTTCCAGGGAGGAGAACTGAAATAAATGGCATTTAACCTAGAGAGAAGGAAGAGGGGAAACATAAGAGAACTTCAAGAGCTGTAAGAGGTTACTGTGAATCAAAAGGAATGATGTGTTCTGCATATGCATTAGACAAGTAAAAGAGGTGAGTAGGCTTAAATTCCATTCCCAGGTAACTGCTACAGATATCAGGAAAAGCTAGGCTAGCTTGTGCTTGCAGAGATTTCTTTGGGAAGCACAGTATTTTGGGAACACGGGCACTGGAGCTGCTGAAACTAATGACTGAAAACAGCTGCCCAGACAGTAAACAGCCACTGTTTACTTTGATTGCTTCTTGGGCTTCAGGACACAGGCTGAAATTGAAAGGGTAACCAAAATCTTTTCGCAGCCACACAAGAGATGGCTGGGAAACAGCAATTCTGAATTAACTGTCCAAGATGTGCTGATTCCTTCAATCAAAGCCTCACTTCAATATAAAAACTTTTTTGCAAACAAGTGCATGTAAAGCTCCAGTTCCTATTACAGTGCTTGATACAGAAGCTTAAAAAACAATCTTGTGGGCTAAAGTTAAATACTTTAGTAAAATTGGTCATGAGCATCTGAAAAAATTAGTGTATTTACAAGTTCACAATGGTTTAGCTGAACAGGAATGTCCAGAAGAGTTAAGACATCAGTGACAGGAGTACATCGACACACTCTGGATCCTTATGCAGGGGAAGCAAGCCCAGTCAGATGTAAACCAGAGTTCAGATCACAGGCAGCTTTGGACCTGAACAAGAAACTCCACTTGAGAATACATATGCACTTTAAGTGAATACCTATTGACCCTAATTGCTTTACTCTCACTTCTCTGAATGTCCTCCTGATGACAAGTCCCCTGTTTTAATTAAACCCGTTCTTAATATGAACATGCCAGTCAAGTGCATACCATAATTTTGAGAGGCCAGCCTTGCTGGCAAAAAACAGAACTGGGAATACCAGCCACAGAAAAACAAGGTTAGAGGAAACAGTCCCTCCTCCATGTCTCCTTTGTACCTGGTTTCATAACAAGCAATGCAGTTCTCTGTTCAACTCTAGGTTTCTGCTCACTTGGCCTACAGTATTTTGGCTACTGCCATTTGGATTAGATTTCACATCACTGGTAAATCTTCTCATTTCTTCCCTTCAGAAACCCTTCCTACATGGCCTTCCAAGGCCCAGTGAATTGTAACAGTGCCATAGCTGCACCATTCATAAGCACACTTTAATCCCACACATCACCAGAATTCTTAAATCCTTAAATCCTCACTTTAAAGTAGAAAATTAAGTAAAACACTGAATAATTTCTATAAGCCACTTTTCCCCTCAGCTTTTGGGGTCTAAGAATTCAAAGGATAAAGGTACTTGTGTAGCATGACCAGGGATGAGAGCAGCACCTAGTTAAATTTTACCTGAGTTTTGGTACACCATGGTTGCAGGATGTGCTGTTCTGGGTCACTCGCAGCTGTAGCAGTGAACAGATGATGGAGGAACGTTCTCTACTTCACAGTCAGTGCACTAGCAGCAGCTCCTGAAGGTACAGAGAGGAAAATTAGAAGGTATTCAAACAGCCCTCTTGGAAGGGGTCCTTCCCAGCAAGGAATGTAGCTGGTGCTGAACACCCTAAATGTGATCAAAAGGATTATCACCCTGGGTAAAGACGCAGCAGGTTTGGGGGGTTTTGGTTGGGGTTTTTGTGATTGTTTGTTTGCTTTTAAAGAAGGTCCAGATTCTGCAATGGAGGAAAATCTCATAACCTAATTCCAAAGATTTGATCAGCTGTTGTTCTTTAAACTGTGCTCCAGGCTGGGGAGCATCCTTTTGTATCTTTGCAGCCCTTATGCAATCAGCATAGGAGGAGAGAGTCTGGAGTGAAAGGGTAAGGCTAACATGTGCAAAGTCCATTTTAGGTCTTTTGTTAACTTGCTTGTGGAAAATGTCCATTAATGATTGAAGGGGGAACAAGGTGAGGAGAATAATCAGTAGTTTGACTGGAGTTTAATTTAAATAGACATATTAAATATTGATGCACTCACAGAGTCTAAAGGACACTCACTTGTCTTCAGCAGCCACAGAAGACAACACTTCTGAAGTTATAAATTAACCCTTCGTGTGAGAGGTGAGAAGCATGAGGCTTGTCAAGTGCTATTTGACCACTTTAAGCAGGGTCACTACACCTTCTCTCAGATTTGTGTGAAAGGGAACAAGACTGTTTTAGCTGCAAAGAAACAGATTTCCTAGGAGATGCCAATAAAGTACCACAAAGCTCCCTGGTGCCATCACAGCTACACTGACAGGGAATATTGCCTACTTTGTCTGGGAAGATGCAGATATAGTGGCAGAATTGTCCCTCCCACAGTCTGGCTTTCACTGATAACATTAAATGCAAGGTTTCCACACCACCATCCTCTACAGAGCTCCCCTAACATGGGCAAGGCCTGAAGTCTGTGCTCAGATGAACTGTGTCCCCAGCCTAAGCACGTCTGACAAACCGGCCAGCGGCACACAAGAGAGATGGAGAGCAGCTCTGTACAGGAGCATGTGGTGACAAGACCTGGGGAATGACTTCAGACTGAAAGAGGGGAGGTGTATAATAGATAATAAGAGAAAATTATTTACTGTGAGGGTGGTGAGGCCCTGGCATAGTTTGCCCTGGGAAGTTGTGGATGTCTCATCCCTGGAAGTGTTGAAGGCCAGTCTGGATGGAGCACTGAAAACCTGGTGTAGTGGAAGGTGTCCATGCCCATAGCAGGGGAGCTGGAACTAGGTGATCTACAAGGTTCCTTCCAATCCAAACCATCCTATGATTCAAATGCTGCTTTATAAATCAGTTTTCCATGTTAGTCTTCAAGTCTACATATGTGCAAAATAAACATCACATGCAAAGCTTGCAAGAAAATAAAAGCAGCAGTCATCTGGCTTTAAAAAACTGTAGTCTATAATTTCTTTGTTGTTTCTTTACTTTTCCATGACTGAATGGGTGAAGGGCTTTTTAGGTTCTCACGCTGCCTATGTAGGTAATGAGGACATCACCTGTATGTCCTCATGAGGGTATTAGCAAATGAATGAAAAGCTATTTAATCAAAATAATTTTAACTTGCTTATCACTTCAATGCTCTTGCTACACAACACAATCAACCAATGCAGCTGCAAGGAGTGTTTTTTGAAGATGTCTGAGGTACAGTTTCTTAGTGAAAGCTTATTGTAACAAACTAGAGAATTGTGACAATTTTTACGTAACATAATCTTCTGAAGCTGTTGCATATATTTGCATTCCCTAAACTGATAAAGGAACTATTTGGGTTTGGCAAATAATGAAGTTTTCCATATTTAGAACATTAGGGAAAATCACATTATTTTAAAGCTATTTTAAAAATCACACACACTTCAACTAAAACACAAAAGTGCACCATGTAATGACAAGTAAGTGCTGACAGCATGAATCACATCTGCTAAGAGTGTAAAATGGAAATAAAATTAGCCCTGTATCTCTAAGCAAAGGGATTTATCAGTTCTATTTTCTTCCAGGAAATATCTAGCAGGATATTTTTATTATGGCATAGGTCCCTTTTGACCTTCAGGTTTGCCATAAATTCACAAAGATCAATGCCAGTACAAACCACAACTGCTATTTTTACCGAGATACAAATTTTATGTTGTTCAACCCCAACTTCCCTTTCCTGATCCTGTTACATGCCCCTCACAGTAAAGCTAATCCCCATTTAAGATGGTGCATTATCATACTGGGACAGTTCAAGAAAGCACTCACTGTTTCAGGAAAAAGATTCCGTCTTCTTTAGAGAGCAGAAGATTCCTTACAGAGTCAGAGCTGTCTCTTATAGCAGCAAATATTGTATATATGAGTATGTACGGTTACATTAGAGAACCAGTTGACAGTGAAAATACCAGCATGTTAAAGAAATCACAATACATAAATAAATCACTTTGTCAGAAAACAATTCAGTAACTTATTCTTTCCCCCATCACTCCTTTCTGAGCAACTGTATTTAGGGCACATAAAGTGCTTGTTTAACTAGAGGGAGGCAGACTGGTTTATGCTATCTCTGCTTTTTTGTTCTTAATCTGGAATATCAAATCTCCTTTCTGAGTTCTATTTTGTATTAGCTTCATGCTTTAATGGGTTAGAATAATCACCTCTATGGAAGAATATGATCCAAAATGTTTAAACATATTTTCACTCTCAGCAGTGGATGGACAGAAAATAGAGAACTGGAAACTTAGTACTGCTGAAAAGCATTGTGATCAGGAACAAGGCAAATCCCAGAATGTCCCAAACTCCAGTGAAGGCTGCAGTAATCAGAGCTATGGCAGAGGCCACGGTGAGGTGGCTGAAAGGCATTACAGAGCATCCTAGAAGAAAATAATGACTTGTTTGTTTTACACAGGATGATCTCCAGGCTCTCCCTGCTGGCACATGACAAGGAGGGGGCTGCTACCAGCATCACACGCTGCTGCTGCTGCTCCAGTGGGACTCGAACCATTCACTGCTGGACAGTCAGATGCTCCAGAAATCCTCAGTCCTCCTCCCATGGGCAGCTTTTAGTCTTTGCAAAGACTATACAAAAAAGACTTTGACATCTTTTTGCTCTGGAGCTGAAGTCATCTGTTTGGCCCACGTTTGGAATCTCAAATCAAAGGCAAGTATTTCTGCTGAGGTGGTCACTAGGTAAAGTATCAGTCCTCAGGATGGCTCCTCAGAAGCAGTGTTTGCTTATTGCCTGCAGAAAATTCATCTGTTTCTTGCCAACAGAGGGTACTGAAGTTTAATGGCACACATTTGCCAGGGCAGGAAGCAGCACAATACATTCCTGTGAGACTCTGCAGAGTACAGACATGTTCTTTTCATCGTGCTTGAGTACTAAGTTAATGGACCTGAGTTAGCTTTTCCCACTCTTATTTAACCATACTAAAGTATCAAGGAAGGCATTTATTTTCTGTCAATTAAATGGAGAGGATAATAGTAGCAGTAAGAAACAGCCAGAAACCTAAACACATCTCATTGCTGTCTCCTTTCAATGCAAATGCTCTCAGTTTTTTCTGTATAATGCAGTCCTGCCACTTCAGATGTAGCATTATTTCTAATGCTGCCCTTAGCCTAGTGTTGGGTCCTCACAGGCTGAGACCAGGATCCCAAATTACACTCCCTTTTTCTGGTTATGCTCATGCATTGATCTGTTGGCAAAACAGCATGTGCTGAAATTGTTCACAATTAAGCACTCCAAATGTCTGTAAAGAGCCCCAAAAAACCCACATCCTTTAATTCTGACTGTCAAGACAAACTTGGTGAGTGCAGAGACCAAAAGGAAAGCAAGATTCCACAATGGGAGAAGGTTATTTTTAAGCTTATGTCAAGCTGACACCCAGGGCTAGTCTAAATATAGATTTGTCCACTGTAAACACCCTTAGTCTGCATTTAGTGCAGACATATGCAGAGTTACTCAGTAATGACAGACAAGATTTGCATCCACACCCAGGCCCACAATAGCACTCAATCATAACCAATTCCTGAAAAAATAATTTGTAAGTGGGTTTCTGCATCCAAAGAGAAGCATT
Organism: Anomalospiza imberbis; assembly: GCF_031753505.1. NCBI lineage: Eukaryota > Metazoa > Chordata > Aves > Passeriformes > Viduidae > Anomalospiza > Anomalospiza imberbis. The sequence goes on along the minus strand of NC_089688.1, from coordinate 6,879,856 downwards.
AATCAAGAAAAGCTTATCTCCTGCTGTTGGCATCACACTTTCACCATCTAAGCTCTCAAGATGAGAAGCAAGCTCACCAAGGGGCTGCAGCTTTCAGGCTGCTTTCTTTTACTTACCATGGTTTGCAAAGAACAGGTAAGGAGGGGCTGTGCAGACATGTTCCTTGAGCCTCTGCAGTGGCTCACATGTGACAATGCAGGAAACAGCCTGTGCTGGGCAGGTGTGGGGCATTGTTCTGCCACTCAGAAGTCCTGGCTTTCATACAGTGATTTCCTGCTTATTCCTGTCCTCCCCTTGTTAATGCTTGCTCTGCTTCTGAGCTGTCAATCCTTTTATTCTGCAGCAAAACACTGTGCTGTGCTGGACCCTCTGCCTCAAGGTCTGGGAATCTCACTGCATTTGCAAAGAGCTTGGACAATTTACAATCAATAAATTAGCTGAAAACCTGCTTCGTCTGACAACTACAATGTAAACATATCCAGTGTGTCCTACCAGTGCAATGTGATACTCTCTCCAAGTTTATGTGAATCATCTCCCCAGTGACTGTGAAGAGAACTGGAAAACTTTATCTGTTTACTGGTTATTGGAGCTTCCTTACCAAAAAAGTACAAACACAAAAAAGGTGTCTTCACTGAAACAACTTGGGAACTCCTCTGTAACTTTACTGTAAACCAGACATAAATGTTTAACTGTACCTATGGTAAACTTTCTTTGGATTTTGGGCTCTGCTACTTGAAGAGCTTACAGCAAAGACTGCCAGAAGAAAGGCTCCGAATGCTGTATTACAGCAGGTTAGCAGCCCAAGTATCAATGCCATGCTCCTGTGCTAATCCAGAGGCAGAGTTGTGCAGGGTCTGCATTTGGGATGGTTCCAAACCTCAGGGTAATAGCTGAACCTAGAGGGGCTTTCAACTCTGACATACAGCCTCCATCAACTGCTTTATGTAACAAGATCTATCTTCAAAACCCTTGCAATCTACTTCAAAATTAAGTATTCCAGCTTGTCCACTAATCATTACAGCAAGTAATGGAATGACTAGAAAAATTAGAAAACCAAATTGTTCAGCAGGTAAATGTGTGTTACATCCCTGACCTGAAAACAGGACAAGGAATGTTCCTTATTCTTATGTGATGCCTTTAATTCCACATATCTACACTGCAGGTCATGCACAAGGCCCTACAGAGCTCCTCTACCATTTTGTGAGCATCAGGATCTACTTTTGATTGCCATTGTCCGTGGTTTTTCCCTATTTGAGGAAGACTCCAGAAACTTGTCACAGATAGCACTCCTTACCCAACATGGCCATGGCATTTTAACAGTCTTACAGAGCACCTGCTGCTGAGCACAAATCAGGCATCAGATGTATCCTGCTAGCAGAGCTAGAGGCATGCAGGAGCACCATGGTGATTAGGATGAACAGCTCTTCACAACTGCTGTCAATATTCAGAATCATTAATTCAACATTTCAACAAGGCAGAAAGAGTTTCTTTACAGCATTTGAGCCTTGGACAGCTGGTGTTATCCTTATTTCACAAGGGATGCTTGTAACACTTCCCAATAAAACAGGCTGCAAAGATGTATAAGGCAAGGGGAACCACCTCTTCTGCAAAGAGCATCTATTGTGCACTGGTTTCCTTTAACCCACAGAATTCCTGGGCTCAGAAACAGTGGATGCAAAAGTCTGTGCATCACACATTCGAGCAAGACAGCAAATGGCAGATTCCTACCTGCGTGTTTCAGTCCATGCAATCCCATCTTGGAATCATGAAATCATTAAGGCTGGAAAAGACTTCCATGACTGAATCCAAGCTTTGACCAAACACCACCATGTCAACCAAACCACAGCACTAAGTGCCATATCTAGTCCTTTTTTGAGGACTTCCATGGATGGCAACCCTACCACATCCCTGGGCAGCCCAGGCTTTCAATGCTTAACCATCCTTTCAGTGCAGAAATTCCTCCTGATACTGAGCCTGGATCTGCCCTGGCACAGCTTGGGTTTATGTTCTCTCATCCTTTTGCTGGTTGCCTGGGAGAAGAGGCTGACCCTCAGCTGGCTACATCCTCCTTTCAGGAAGATCAGAGCAATGAGCCCTTCTCTAAGCCTCCTTTTCTCCAGGAGACAAATACCCCATGACAACGAGAGGAGAAGAGAGAGGCTGAACCACCAGCCCAGTGACTTCAGTCTTAAAAACCCCAGTGCTCTCTCACACATAAATAGAGCCCCAAGTGACTGATTTGGAAGGCATTCAGACAGTGTCACTGGAAAACTTGCAAGTGGCTCACTCTAATAGGCACAGACAGGTCTGCTATAGAAATTTTGTAGCATGTTCATGTCCAGTCTAAACTCACTTGGACAGTTTCTAGCTAGGGGTTGCTTTGATCCTCTTGCCCCTTACAACAGCTGAACCTCAAAAACTTTTGCTTTTTGGTTAGCAATTAGCCACTTACCACATCTAATATAGATAGTAAAGCCTTGTCCTTGGATTCACAAGGCTTTGGAGAAGCTATTGTTGTTATAGCTGCTTGGTTTGGTCTCTTCCCTAAGCTAACTCATGTATTAAAGACAAATACTGACCACTTTCAGCAGGAATTCAGGGTGCTTCCTGAAAGGAAGCAGTCCTGCCTTGAACTGTGGGATTGCACAAGTCAGAGAGCGACATGAGACCAAAGGCCAAGGCTCAGCAATGGGCTGTGATTTTTGGAGGGTTAAGGCAGGGCTTGGAGTGAGCTTTTCAGATTCATCTCTTAGGGTTGAGCCTGCCTCAGATACAGGCTATTCCCTCACTGACTCATGGGGATTACTTTTACATAATGGAAAGTCCCTCAAAAGAGGCATAGGATCTGCAAGGACATTAAAATGATCTGAGTCTCTGGGGCAAAGAAAGCAGTGCTCATTTAACCAAAAAGAAATAGAACCTTCCTTACTTGATGCTACTTACCTGTGCATTTCAGAAACAGTGGAAACACTGGAGAAAGTTTTAGTTATCTCTACACAGGCTTGCAATTGATTTTAACACACAAAGCATTCCTATACAGTTCATACTTGTGCAAACTGACACTTGAATTTCCTCTTCCATTTTCTTATTGCTTTTTTCTCCTCTCCCACCTCACCATACAGTTGTTAAAAGAAATAACTGGAATTTGATGAAGAATCCAACTGGCACAGACTTCATATGCAGTAAGAGGCATCCTAAACATCAGGTTAAGGTTTCATAGGAAATGCCATTGCTTCAAGTTGCAGAAATGTTTTTTCTTAAATATTATTTTATATATCCACCACTAGGGAGAATAATCTTAGAGGAGATGTACCCTAGTTAACAGAGTTGAAGTAAAACAGATTTAATAAGATGAATGGCAAATTTGAATATGTCAACAGTGAATTAAAGCTGCATTTGCAGAAGATAATAATTTTCCTCCAAGGGAAGTTTTCTTCTTTAGGCTGACAAACCACCTTAAGTTTCTACAGTCCAGAGATGGAAAACATCCTTAATGGCTTCCGCTAACCTATCTTTGAAATGTGCAGTCATTATGTAACTGCTCTGGAAACAGGAGAGGAGCAGCCAGGAACCCTGCCTCTGAGCAGAGCACTTGGGAGGGGAAAAACAAACAAAAAAAGTCTTTGCTGAATCTTTGCTCTTTGCTGAGACTTCCCCCACCTCAGCCTTAGGCCAACTTGGATTATAAAGCCGTAGCAAGTGTCAGGCTTTCAGTGTCTGTTCTATTTTTGGGGATTTGCTGTGGAAGAAGAAAGTGCAGCCTGAGCACCATGTGAGCAACTTTAATATGAGGGCATAACTGCCAGGAAAACAGTTCCCCGGCTCCTTCTGTCCCTGTGGGAATAAGGTTGCTGTGTCTTTCATTGAACTCCGAGATCTGAGGCTTGGAGGAAGCATTCACTTTAGATACCACTGTGGCATTTTCAAAAAGGTGTAGATGTCATAGCTAATTTCACAGTCCACTCATCCATTTGGAATTTGCAGCCAAACTCAGTACTCATTTCTGCCCTTCTTAGTCCAAAACAACTTCATTGTAGATATTTCATCCATGGGAACAAGAACAACAGCTGACCCACAATGTCCAGGTAAGTGCCAATTTCAGCCCTCAACAAATCCAAGTGTTTTGGAAAACTTACCAAAGGTTGACTGATTGCTGAATCACATAATAACAGATCCCTTGCAATAATAAATTTTAAGTAAAATCAGGTGACAATTCATAAATGCAAGTGGCAGTGCTGTTAAAAATTAAAAAAAAAAATTAAAAACATTGCAAGCTTTTTTTTTTCTTTTTCTTTTTTCAGAACAGGTTTTAAACCAGGAATTTGGAAGAAAGGATATAGCTGAAAAGCATGTGCAAGTATGGAAGCTGTACTGTCAGCAGCAGATGACAGTAGAACCTTCTCAAGTCCATAATCATCTGAAAATTATACGATGTTTGCACCATTAAAGTTAAAACTGTAAAATGCAGTTCTGTACTGGTAAAGGAAAGATTTTACAACATTGCTAAAATGCAGTAGGGACCAAAGAACAAAATTTGTAAGAGAAGCAAGTAGTAAGAAAATAAAACTGGCAGCATGTTAGCAAAAAAACCCAAACTACCAAAACACACGAAACCCCCCCACCAAAAAAAAAACCAAAAAACCCCACCACCCAACCACCCCAATGAAACATCCATTAAATATTGAAGGCAAGAGGATTAAATATATTTTCATGCCACTATAAACTGTTCAAGATGTAAATTCTGTAGCCTGAAAGTCTATCTCAGTCACAACCAGTTCTAACAATGTAGTTTATTCAACATTTAATGGCTTGACCTTGTAAATCTTTATCAAATCTTGAGCAAACATTTTACTATCATGAGGCATCCTGACTCTAATCAATTAAACATTAGCACTTTGGGGGAAAGAAACTGGCTTCCTTTAAATTTGTCTTCCAAGAAGTAACCTGGGGAAACAGAAACCTTTTTATGATTAACAGAAACGTGAAACTGAGAAATAGTTTCAGAATCAGGATGAGGTTTTGTAATGACTGAGTCAAGTGAAAGTATTTGGAAACCCCAAACTCTTTAACTGCAGCAAAAGTACTGTGATCTGGCTCCTTTTCTGTTAGAAAACAAGCTGAGCTTCCCCCTCGCTCTAGGCCATGCAAAGACAAGTATTCTGCTCACTGTGTGTTCTCCTCACTCTTGTTATCCCTCTGGTGCACACAAACCTCATGCATTGCCATAATGATCCTTTTCATTATTGGAATTAACTGGTAGGACATCAGTGGCATTTCTAACCCCATTTGCACATGCATGTAGATTTCCCTAGGGGGAAAAATATCCCTCAAAAAAAAAAAAAAAAGATTATGCTCCAGACAAGCTTAGCAAGGTTATTCCAGTCAAGAGACTATGTGTTCCCATGAATATAGGTAAGATTTGAGCTAGAATTATAGTTAACATTAATTTTAATGCAAAGAGCCAGCATTTCAGTTAGGTGGATTCCTAAAATACACCATAAAATAGAAGCCAAAGCTCTATGGTGCAGTCTTGATTCACACAAACTCTTCTTGCAATAAATTGTCCCTTAAATCAGGGAGGCTGCTAGAACAAGGGCACAGCATTCCTGGGAGCATCTCTGGGAAGTTCTTGGAATGTTTAATCTAAAAAGGTTCCCCTCTGAATTCAGACATTAATTTCAATTGCATGGTGTCAAAAAAAAAAAAAAAATATATATATAATAGTATGGGATGCTTTAGTCCAGATAAATTTTTTAAGAGAAACTGAATGTCTTTTCAAAATATGAAAGAGTTAACTTGAAACCCCTCAATTACCTTCAGAAACTAACAGCATAAAAAATGTATTTAATGAATACTCAAGACAACAGCCAGACTAGTCCTAGAGTTCCTTAATAGTGTGAGGAATGCAGTAATTTTAAAAAGGTTTAATTCATTGGTATGTTGTCACAGCTAACACTTGTTTTGGACAGAAAACCCAGGAAAATAATTTAAATAAAGCTTACAACACTTACTGGTTTCTAAGTCTGCTGTATAAAAATCTGTGTGCAGGAAAAGTGACTAAAAATTTTTAAAGTTATATGGAACTGTGTCCTGATGACCAAAAGCAACACAAAGTACATTAAGTTTAAAACCCTTAATCACTTTAATCATTCATGCACAGAAACTCATTTCTAGCTACAGTTTCTGTGGAAATACTTTTTTGCAAATATATACCACTGCAGCTGGGGATTTCATCATACTTAGGAACTTTAATTTCTCTACTGCCAAGTCTGTTCCAGTTTCCACTTATCCCTGCTCAGCTCCAAGGGTGGATGGAGGAGCGCCCCGTTACACAGCTCCCCCACAGATCCCACGGCTTGGGATCCACCCCGAGGGCCCAGGGGTACCTGAGCATGGTGCCACCACCCCAGGACAGGCACCCTGACAGGGGAACCACACCTACACGGCACTTATTAAAAACACCAAAAATTCCAATCATCAGATATTCCGAGTTGGAAGGGATCCACAAGCACCATGGAGTCCAATTCCCGGCCCTGCACAGGACACCCCAGAAATCACACCATGTGCCCCAGAGCGTTGTCCAAATGCTCCTCGAGCGCTGCCAGCCTTGGGGCTGTGAGCACTGCCCTGGGGAGCTGTTCCAGTGCCCGACCACCCCCTGGGTAAAGAACCTTTTCCTGACATCCAACCTCAACCTGCCCTGACACAGCTCCAGGCCATTCCTCGGCTCCTGTCAGTGTCACCACAGAGCAGAGATCGGTGCCTGCCCCTCCTCTTCCTCTCAGGAGGAAGCTGTGACTGCAATGAGGTCTCCCCTCAGCCTCCTCCTCTCCAGCTGAACTCACCAAGCAACTTGAGCCCTGCTCCTGCCATGGCTTTCCCTCTAGGATCCTCACCACCTTCACATCCCTCTCTTGGACACTTTCCAATAGCTTTGTATCTTTCCAAAAACCATCCAACGTTTTTCATATCAAAGCAACTGCAAAAATTTACATACAGGTGATCCAAAACGATTTGCCTAATTTTGTGATGCAGATGAGTCATCTGCATATTCCAAAGAAAGTCAGGTACCAATCACAGCTGAACTGCAAAACTGCTTCATGTTATTAGCCTTAATTCTTTCCCCTACTAGAAAATAAGCAGAAGTAGGTAGCAGTGTTGAACAGGTACAGAAAAATCAGGTCAGTTTTTAGGAAGTGTGGAAGAAAAAGTCACAGCAGATCTAAAATTCCCATCTCAAGGAAGAAAGATAGAAGGACTTATTCTTGACCTCTTCTGCATTTAATATTTGCTGTTGACAGCCAAGATAGTGTTAAAATTCACTAGAAAAGTAGTGAATTTTACACCCTGTTTCATTCAGCACTGTCAAAAAGCACTCAGATCCAGCATGGCAAGAGCCCAGCTCACAACACTGCCTCTTCACACCAGGTCCAGGGGGCCCTCAGTGACAGAAGGGAAGCCAGGGTGCCTACCGGGACTGAGGGGGAGGGGAGGTAGCAGCATACACTTCTTACATTCAGCCCCAAAAATGCCAGATGGTCACACCACAGATTCTTGAGACTCCCACAGATCACTGTTCTGGCTTCATTAAATTCACACGCCAGGCTATGTTCAAGGCTTAAGAGAAAAAAAAACTACGGGACATGGTGTAGAGCATTTTCACTGCTATACAGAATTTGGAACACAGATGACTCTCATCAACAGCCCTGAGGCTCAAAAGCCTCAAGGTCCCCATCTCAGACCTTCCAATTGTACTTCATGTTTTCTGTATCCAAGTGAACTAACAGTCTTTATACATACCTTCAGTCTCCAGCTGGGAAATGCAGGACTGACCTCAACCTCTTCTTGCTGCTGTAGGATGGCTGTGCTGTGTACTTTGAAAGGTACAGAACAGCCTCAGAAGCACGTGAAACAGACTGATAGCAAGCCAGCACCTTTACATTCAGGAAGGATTAGGCTTATTAAAATTGCTTGCTGTGCAATGCATCATTCTTTCCCTCACTCTCAGCAGTTTACAGGATTTCTAAGTTAACCCCTGTAATGCTTGGAACTTGCTTTCCTTTATAAAGGGGTACAAGAACTGGAAGAAATAAAAAAGAACCATCTAAAGGGGTGATCACCTAGATGAGGCAACCTGAACTTAAACCAGCAACATGTCATCTCTCCCTTTTTTCTGCTATTCTGAAAGCGCTCAAGTGACTCATTTCTGTTCAGACAAATGCCAGAAAACAAAGGACATGCACGAAGACAGCATCAGCTCATTGCCCCGGTCCACAGACCCACCAGCCGTGGCAGTCAGGGCCAGGCAGAAGAACTGCTTGCTCAGCATGTGCAGCAGGGCCCTGAGGAGAATAAAGGCCTTTAAGAAACACTGCCTGTGTTCCAAGAGCAGAGTAACACAGATCAGCTAGGTTAGCATTGGCTGCAATACACCCATGGCCTGGCACCCAGGAATTTGCAGCCATCAGAACCCAAGGATTTCCCTGATCAGAATGGAAGAGCTTCCCACTGCAGGCGCAGGCCTGTGCTGACTTGAGCAGAGCAGCAGTCACAGAGAGGCCAGAGCAGCAGATGAGCAGGACAGAAACAAGTGCATTCAACCAACAAGCTTAGCAGCACTCAAGACAATGAATACAGCATAAGGTTAAGTACCTCTGAGACTTTCAGACCTAAACCCAGAATCTTGGCAGAACAGCCAGACACAGCAAGTAATACTTAGACAAGCTGAGTATGTCACAGGTGACCTCTGTGCTAAGCTGATGGATGAATGAACACAATAAAAAAGTGACAAAATCAGAAACATCAAAAGGCACAACAAAGTACTCACAGAATTTACACAAATGCATACAATGTGTTAAGTATACACTGGCTCATGCTCTAAAATAATTAAATATAATAACTGATTACGGTTATACAAAGAAAATATGTCAAAACACCAAAAACTACAGTGGATTCCTAAGACAGATCTCCATTAAAAAGAACTGAATCCATCAATCACAGAATGACAAAATTGAACAATCAGGTGTGATTACAAGACAATCAAGAAAAGCTGGCAGACAGCACCTGATACCATGACCTTTACTACTACAAAGGAATAGCAAAAGCACTCTTCTCTGAGCTACAGAATATACTGCACACCCCTTAGCATAGGCAAGGAAACATTTTTTGCCTTCTCTCCTCCTCACAGTTGATATCATATTAGAAAAATAGCTGTTCTGCCATGTACAGCTTTTGACTCAGAACACGTAGGATGTTTTTCTGTAACTTTGTACTAATATGCCTCTCTGTGCCTATGAACTGAGAAAAAATGGTAAAAAGATAAAACTCTATTATTTTCCTATTCTGATTCACCCTCCCAAGGAAAAGTACCCTCAAGGTAAGGAGGCCAACTAAGACCAAAAATATTGCAGCTTTTGCTGTGGCAAAAAAAAAAGCCTTAACTCTCACGGAAAGCAGCTGTGAGAAGTTAAACAGACATGTTTAATTCAGAAAGGTACTCTGGAATTTCCCCACAATAATAACTCAAGAAATATAGCTACATTTTTCCAAGACAGAAGCAAAACTGATGGAGTCAAACATGCTTTGTACTTTGAATATCCACCTAATGCAAAGTGAAGAGCACCTCCTATGCAAACTTTATTATGTGAACAGGTTATTGCCCAGGTTACACACTCAGACATTTTACACAAGGAATGGCCCAACTAGAATCAAAGACAGCAAAAACAAAGACAAACATGCATCTTTCTCTGACCCCTAGTTCTCATTTTTCTTCCTCTTGTTCCCAGTGATGACAGGCTGACAGAGAAGGAAATATACATCCACCCAGTAGTCTTCCATACAAGTAAATACAAAAAAATCAAGTGTTTATTGGAAGTCTGCATGAAGGCACAGATGAGCTTGATTACAGACACATCATAACAATTACATGTATATGTAAACACCTTGAGATATACAAAAAAGCAATAATACAGCTAGTACAGGAATAGACTGTAACCTGCTAAAAAAACCAAACTTCTTTCTATATGAGGTTTTTACAATAAGCTCTGATCCACACCAACATAGTGAATGTTCTTAAAGTCACCACTTGGATTCATGCTCAACAAGTCTCCACTTTGGCCATTGTTTGATCCAAATTCGAACAGGCTTCCTTCACTAGAATCAGAAAAGCATAGGAACAACCAGCTAGACACCCAATCAAGCTGTAATGAGGCTTCATTGATTCTCTAAATATACAAGAGTAATCACCAAGGTACTGAAATTAAATATAAGCTTCAGAAAAGCTAAAGGATGCTTGTTCCACTTGCTTTTGAGGAAAATGCTGTATTTCTGCAGGAAAGGAACAGTCTACAGCTGTCAGGTGATTTTTTTCTTCCTCCACAGGAGGCTTAGATTTCATCTGAAACACCTGCCAAAACAAAAGTCAGCAATCACAAAGTAAAGTGCCTCGGACAGCTTAGGTTTTACCACTAGAATAAAACATCTCAGTTTATAGATACAGAATGATGTTTTATCATGAGAAAACCCACCTTTGCACACAGAAGACTACTTCCAATATTTCTGTGGAAAGGGGAGCTGCTTTTTGTGATTTTTTGCTATTGTTTTTCTACTAGATACCAATGTCATATACTTGAAGAACTGCAACACAGCATTTTTTCAATGGAAATCACCAAAAAAAAAGCCCTCCCCCCAACAGTTTTAATACACACAATCTCCAGGCCTAGAAAAAGAGCACTCTGAGCAGTAATTTTACTACAGGGACACAATTTTCACAAACTCGACCTTCAACCATCTGTCCTAACTCTTCAGTCCACCTCTACAAAAGTTTTATAACCTCTGGAGCCCCATTCCAGTGAGGAAAGACTCCCATCCAGGTTAATACATGCAGAACAAAACCTAAAACAGCTACGACATTTCTGCTGACCCTGTGGCCACATCATCCCAACTGAAAGATGAGGTAGTACTTTTCTTTGGAGCCCAACTAGTGGAACAGGCACAAGCACTCTTCTCCCTAAAGTAGCAGCAGCTCTCTGTAATGCAGTGCCAAACTCCACAGTTTATCTCCTCTTCAGAACACACCTAAAATCCAAAACCAGCTGCTTAGAAAAATAAATCATTACACGAGCACACACTCCCACTTCAACTGCATCGTAAAGGCCACGCTCTGCCATGTTCAGTGACTTCCTCCTGTCTACACAGTGGCACTGACTCAAACTCTGCTTCTACTGGGACTAATGGTTGTTACCCAAAATTAACATGAAGGTATCCTGAGTACTTATTATAGTGAGACGTGGAATTTAAAATAATTTACAATTTTAAGAACCTTGATCCAAATTAAAAAAAAAAAAAAAAAAAAGGCAGGCTGGAGAGGAATTCTGCTCCACAGGGAACGGAGGAAACCAGATTGTCTCTATGCATACAGTCCATTTGGTATTCAGGGGCTCTGTCTGCTCTCTCTTCAAGAGGAGAGATCTTTCCTCTCAAGGAGGTTATTGTAACATATGCATGTATTATAATTTTATAGCTTACACTCATAAACCTTCTGGTTTCTTATGAGATGTCTTGAACTGGAGAAATATGCCCTGCATAGTCCATGCTCTGTAGACTCCCAAGGATCAAAAAGAAATAGACTGCCATGACTGAAAAAAAGGAAACATCAGAAAGAGTTGAACAGTATTAGAATTTGTACTGCTTGTAAAACTAAGCATTAGGATCAGGAAAAACACTGTAAAACCCAATCAAGGTCCCTGGCTGCATTCTCTTAGCAAAGCAATAATTGACACTGAGGATGAGAGCCTCTGTTTCTTTGACTGACATACTATTTAAAGCTCTTTTATTTGTCTCCATGATCAGTTTCCATTTATTTAACAGAGTCCATGTAGTGTGTACAAGTGCAACTTGCACAGAACCCAGGAAGCTTTCTCATTTTCATTGCTCCCAAGACTGCATTTTTCATTCAGCTGAAGTGCACAGGGATTCCGCCCTGGCAGCTGGATTCCTAAATGAAAACATTTTAACAGGAAAGGAATCCTGTTCTGCTCAGCTCCAGTACAACAATTGCCAATAGAAAGAACTAACACTTTCTGGAAAAACCCTGATGTATTTTCTGCCCTTGGGAATATGCTCTCAGAAGAGTACATGTAATTTAAACAGTCTTATCTAGCTTTTAGCTGAAGACTACCTCCCAACAGTCCCATCTCTTCTTCCAAAGAACTTCTGTGGAACAAATTGTGGATAAAATAAACTCTTAATGCTCTACAGAGTATCAGCTGCATTCCAGTGTCCAAGCCAGATCCCTTGAGAGAAAATACAAAAAGAAAGCTGCTTGATTGTCAGAGAGGAAAGCACTGCTGAAACAGCTGAAAAGTAGATTTTATTTTTTTAATCTTTAGCTGTGAAGGGGTACGCTCACAAAATGCTCCACACAGCTGGAAATTGCTTCTGTGGACTTACACAACTAGTGACAATGCAGTGTGCAACTGAGAGGCATTAGTGATGAAAAGGATGTCAGAAAACCACCCAGGTGCTTCTGAGAGAAACAAAGCACTTAAGCCTTCATAGTGAGCTGGACCTCACTGTCAAGTGAGTTTCTCCAGTCTACAGATCTGATAAAATCACAGCTGCAGAATCATAATTGATGACTATAATTCACAAGGAAAACTGAAAATCCATTTACATTTATTAGGAGATGGTTGTGCACAATTTCTCATCTTATTCAAAAAGTCTACAAATAGAGTTTAACACTTCTGATTGCAAGCAAATGTTTGTTCAACGTTCTTAGTTCGATAAGGCCAATTTAGTGCCTTTTTACACTTTCAAGGTTTAGTATACATTTGTCAGTTCTTCACTTTCTTCTGGTAACAGTCCCACTGGAACAGTAAGGAAAGTTCACTAAGACACTTTATAACAGCAGCTGAACTTGGTTTACACAAATTCAGTTTTGGAATATGCTTCAAATGTAAATTATTCTAGGCAATTTTCCATTTTGAGATCTTACAACACCATCAAAGGCTCTTTCCTTTCCACCCACATTTGTGCTACCACCACCATGAGATTGCCCTCGACAGAGCCATACATCCAAGGATCTCAAAGCACTTCAGAAAGGAGGGCACCGATTCAAATTCTGGGATACTTGAGCTGGAATCCTACTTCATAAAGAGTATATTTTTTTCTTCGTCTTATGTTTACAAAAGGACAAGCATCAAACTAAGCTGATCCTGTCTTGACCTTAGTCCCACCTCTGACTATCTGTCACCTTCTCTCATTCAATCCTATCACTTGTTTAATTATAATGCTCACAGCTGAGTTTCCTCTATGGAAGGTTGAGCATCTGCTATGGTCAATTATTTTCAGGTGGAAGTAGTGGTCAAATTTTAGGTCTGTCACAATCTTGAGAATTGTTTGACTGGAGAGTAACTACCATAATTAATGTAATGTAATTTGATAATGCACTTGATCCCATATTGGTTTAAGAAGTGTAATAGACTATATATGCATTTCTCTAAATTCTCTCAGAGCTGAAACTACATAGCTACGGTGAAGAAATTCTAATTTTGCCTTAAGCAGAACATTTTACAACATTATTTTAACTTACAACTTTGATTTAGAACACTATTTTCATTAAGATTTTCAGTTTGCAATTCTGACTGAATAGGTGAGTGGCAAACATGACATTATATGTACAAGTGTTAGTATACTACCAGAATGCTGTACTTCCTTCTTAAAAATGTCCTTAATAAAGCATTAAGCATGTCAAACAAACTTTTGTAAACAAAAGATAAATTACTCATGTTCTGCTCTGATTATAGCCAGATACATATTCTCATAAAATAAACATTCTCTTGTCATTTTCCATGGCCCACATATCCATATATATGAGGTAAACCATTTAAAATTATCAATAATATATAAACCCCAGTACTCAACAGGAACCTCAGGAAAAATGTAACCGAGTTGCATGTCAATATCAAGAAGTGACACTTTGTTCCACTGCGAAGTGAAACCAATTTATTTGTGCTAAATGAATGGAAAGAATGTATTTGGAATACATTTCTTTATACATTGTACCGGCTTAGGCTGCTAAATAAGCATTCATTAGTGCCATGTTGTGCTACTTTCTTGTACTCTGTTTCTACCAAGCAATACAAAGTTTTGTCTGTTACGCCAATATATTCCTCTATGCTCATTTTCTGAGACTTTTGAACATTTAAAATACCTGTTCAAACTTTGCTTCAGGGGCATCACAATGAATAGATTTTAACAAGAAAGAAATTATCATCAGTTGTTCTCTACAATCACATTGCCTTCTGCAGCAAAAAAATCCAAGAGCACACTTGAATCAGCTCTCAGTAACCTGTGGGCAGGACCACACTCCCCTACAGTCACTGTGACAGGGCACACGGTATGGGCAGCTTACAGGTTAGCAGAAATGTCAAGTGACATCATCAAATCTTAAGGTCCACAAATTGTACATTCCACAGACTCCAACAAGCCAGTTCTCTCAGTGTAAAGTTCTGACTGTACCATATGTTTGAGGTCCTTTTGAACAGAAGTATGGATGTGTCCTCTGTGAATTAAGCTTATTCGCTATGTAATACCAGAGAGCTTGTGTCTTGGGCACTGATTAGGGTGTCTGACTCACTTTTGCACTAGAAGCTGATATTTTAAATGACTGAAACATAGTGCTGATCTTCTATAAGCTTGGTAAACACTGTAATATTTCAGAATTTATCATGTAGCCCATCATGCCTTTCATTTTCTGCAAATTGTCATGAAAAAATATAAAAAGGTATCCCTTTAATTTTACAAACCTAAAAGCCAGGAAAATGAAGCTTTGGAGCCAAGCAAAACGACATAATGCCGTATTACCAAACAGAGTAGCAAATGTTCCAGCCAGAGAATGGACATACATGTAGTTCAAGTAAACACTGATGGAAAACTTTGTTAAGTTAGTGTTGTAGACCCACAACACTGGCTGCATTTTATACAAACGTTTACAACACAATTAACAGTGAAGCCTATATAACCTCAGTGCAAATAAGTCAAATCCAAATATGCCAAGTAAGCCTTTGGCTTTTAGTAAACTGCTCCGTGTTATGAGTCCACTTCTGACAGAGAGACTGCTGAGCACATGCACTAAGGCTGAGAGGAGGGATGCACTGAATGTTGAAAATTGGCTGCCTGCGATGCCGCGGGTTGGCCCGGAGGTTGCACAGGTGGTGGAGGTGGTGGCGGAGGTGGCTGCACTGGGGTCTGCGTGTTTGGAGAAGGAGGAGGAGTGGGACGTTTAAATTTGTCGGGGCTGTTACTTCTTCGTGGTGAAGGCCTCTGCAGAACAAATATTGAAATTATGTTTAACACACTCCTGAACAATTTTAGGTGCAAGTCCTCTAATCTTGGCAAAAGAAAAAAAAAAAATCGCAAAAAGAAGTCTGAACAATTATGTGGGAAGAAGAAATTTCAACACATTGCAGGAGTCACAATACAACTTTTACATAAAATAAATCTTCCTCTGAAATGGAGTAGCAAAGGAAAGGGGAAGTACTCTTGACATCAAAGAGAAAATGCATTCCTTCCTGTCAGCTTGCAGGAAATGAACACAAGACATGTCCTGCAGATATGTTTACCCGTGATGACCAGCAACCTAAAAAGAAATGAGATGCTGCAGGCACAGCACCTCCCGGCAGTGCCTGCCCAACCAGTAGGTGCTGAGGAACCCTTGACTTATGCTGCGGGCACGTGAGGTACAAGTATGTGGTACCTGAGCGTGGGTGGGAAAGTTTTGAGTATCAGAGTCTGCCCAGAATCTCTAGCTCTCTGAAAGACTCTTAGCCCACACACTGGAGCAAAACCAAAGCATAATACAAGCTGCTCTTTGGAGAACAAAAAAAAAAATGTTCCAATGCTTTGAGCTGCAGGAGTGAAGCAGTTGTTAGAGAGACCCCCTCAACCGAAATCACAGATTTTCAACAACTGGTACATTTAAGCAGAAAGATTTAAACCCCACTTTATCTTTACAAACTGAGGGGCAGGAGGAGAAGGATCATCTTTAATGTTAGCAATGCAAAAATAGAAATCACACTCCACAACACTAACTTCTGCACTTTTGAAACAAAAAGGCTCATTACTTACCAATCTGGTTAGCATGAACCAACAACCTCATGGCATGACAAAACACCTACCCATAATTACTAATCGACTGCAGGTGGTCAGCTCTGGGGAGAAGCATGATTACAATTCTATACCAAATGTGCTACAGGTAAAGTTAAATTTATTTTGCAATGGAGATCAAAAATGAAGAGTCAAGAATGAAACTACAGTTTAGTCAAATCAAATATATTGTAACTATTTTTCTGCACAACTATGTACAATAGATTAAACTTACATGTAAAACCCAAGAGATTGTTGAAAACTGACTGATGCCTCTGAAACACTTAGTATCATTTATTGCATTTGCAGACATATAATTAGGGGACCTGGTATCAGTATTGAGACAAACCCATGAGCTGCTTGTTGACACCTTTCTCTGAACAATTAGTATTTTGTTCTCAAGATGATCTTTTTCATAGTGACTCAATTCATTTAGAGTTTCAGAAAAAGCAGTATTTCACAGAGACTAAACAGAGTAAGTTCTTTGACAAACTCATTTATAAAGTTAGTTTCCATGTTTTCCAGAAGCATAAAGATCTTCCTGTGACTAACTTATGTGACACACAGCCATGGGCTGAGCCCCAACTAGAATTCTACTTTCCTGCTGAGCTCCAGCTTCCTTTCTGTTCTACCTACCATTGCAGTGTTCCCACCCACCATAGCTCAGTGAAATTTTAACAATTACCTTTGCACACTAATCTAAACCAAAAGCACCCATATTTTAGCATTGGACTCAAAATTCTATTAAAATACGTTTTTACATCTGAGAATGACAAGTATAAGCAAAAACCTTGATGAATATTTACATACTACCATACCTGCTGAGAAAAATCAAAATGGTCTTGATACAACAACCATAAGGTATTTTTGCCATATGGTTAATATTTAGGCTTTGTTTGCTGATTAAACTCCACAAATATTTAGAAGAAACACAATGAAGCGGAAATGCATCAAACATTGCAGGTAAAAAGGAAATAAATTCAGTTGAAAGATATGAGAAATTTCCCTAACAAATGTTTATATTAACTTTCTTCTTTGCCAGTGACAATAGAAAATAAGAGTTAACTGCCTGTTACAGTGACATGATGGTAGCATTGTGTGTCATCCTGAAGAAAACCTGAGCTTGAAGCAACCTCAGATGACTCATCCGTCAGATGGTGGAGACTAGGAGAAAAATGAAAGCAATGTTTTTACTTCCTGGGATAGGCTGAGTAGCTTAGAACATCACTTTTCACACCCTGCCTCTGATCCATAAGATGATACCTATTACTGTCCTTAAGATGACAATACATCCTATTCTTTTGCAGAAAACAAGGTTCTCCAAAAAGAATCAGTTTCTGAGGGGTGAAGAGGAAAATCAGGGTTGAAGAAAGCAGCAATAGGTATCTTGGAGTAAGGAGACAAAAACAAACATTTACAAAAATGTTTTGTAAAAAAGTTTAAGGACAACTACTCATAACTTCCAAAACCAAACTATATTGGTAACAAGTATTTACTAATTTAAATACTTACTGTAATACCATGGGATGGTCCCATATGTTGCACATGAAGGCCTGGGGAATTGTAGTAAGACATTCCAGCTCTAGTCAGTGAAGTTGGTGGTGTGAAACCAACTGTGTGACTTGCATATGACAGACCTAAAATTGTTAAAACAAGGTAACATCAACATTCTTGTTTGATATTAACAACTAAAGTGCGAGGGTTTTTTTAGATTTTTTGGTTCTGAATCAATGATAGCCTAAAAACTGGTAAGTACTACAGATCAGCCATCTAGAAAATACTAATTGTACTGAGAAGTGTGATGCTAATTTATTTTCTTTTCCTGTAGCATACTACCATATGTTTCAAACATACATTATACAATGTTAAACATAACTTTTCACTTAAGATAAATGGTGTAAGACTCCCATAGCAGCTTAGTTCTAGTCCATAAGTATTTCCATTCAGCATTCCATTTCTCCATGGAGGAAATGGCTCCCTGAACTACAGACAGTCTGAAGAAGCAGAGACGTTGAGCCTAGAGAAGCCATCTAACAATGGGTCACAATAAGGTTCCACAAAAAACCTGGATCTAGGTGGCTCCTCCAAGGAATACCAGATCTGCACCAAGGCTTCCTTCTCTTTTGCCTCAGCATTTTAAAGATCTTTGGGGCGGAGAAATTAAAACATCCTGGGAAATGTTACTAGCTGGACTAGGCTAGCAACTAACATTTAAAATTGCAACTTATTTTATCTACATTTAGGAAAGCCCAATATTCAAAAGTGCAAATATCTAATTCTTTCTTCCAAGTATTTCCTTTTTGTAAGAACTCAATTATAAAAATGCAGAGTTCCTGTATAGCTCTATATAACCAAGGAAAACAGAAACAGCAACTGCCAAATGCTTCAAGTTCACAGCTAAAGCATTCTGAACAGCTTGAGTTTCTCAAAAGAGCACATTTTCCAAAACCTTTTGCTCCTTTCTGCTTTTTGACAAAAATATCATAAAGAAGGAGACAGGAGTTTTCTCAGCTGTTTACAATTAGACTCAAGCAACTGCTTTGGAGAATAATGACCGAAGAACATTTCTGAAGGCCTATTAAAACTTTTATAACACCACACTGGATTTAACAGTTTTCACACTTCAACACTAAACCAATACAGAACAATGTCCCTGCAGCAGCACTCAGCATCATCCCTGTCTGCATGCACCTGTGTTTCTGACTACAAGAGATGAGACAAGATCTGGATGAGAAAACAGAACAAGCCTCAGATCATTAATGAAGTCACATAAACAAAAACTCCCTGTGCTTCCTTCAATTCTGTTTGATTCTGTTACATTGTCAATGTATGTCTGGTGCAAATTACACATTACTCCCATGGAATCCCTGCCACTACGGAGTAACAACAGAATTAATCTGCTTTTTGACTACACAATCTAATTATCTGTAGAGCATATGTGTCATATTTAAGTGCTTCTGTAAGCACCAAGGATAGAAGCAATCAATGTTCAGGGAGGTGACAAGGCAGCCAGTCAGAGGTAAGAGCCTAGAAATAGTGGGCAAAACAGAGCCACCTCTGTAACGTGGCAATTCTGAACTGCTTTGGAATAATCCAGCTCCACAAGCTTGACAAATGCAAGTCTACATGGCAGCCAAAGAAACAAAACCAGAGCAGTGCACATACATTCAGGATAGTTCATCTCTGCAGCCCCACACATCTATCTAGCCTAGAGGCAAAGCACAGAACAGTACCTACACTGAAGACTAACTGGTAATTAGAACAACTAATCCCCATCTGCCTAGGAGCAGCAGTAATTACACTATCTTCAAAGTTCTAGAAGATTTCTAGCACAGTGATCTGTGTTAGAAATCTCAGCAATTTCTCAGCTTCAAAGAGTCTTCAAAAGTAGTATCCCGAGCCATGCAGGCACAAAAGCCTCTGGGATTCAGAAGCCAGAATCAGATCCATTCAATCAGCTATCCGCATGAAATTACAGCATTTCTAACTGGTTACAAATTCTGCTTCCACATATTCAAGGCACGTCATTTCCCAAATGAAATATGCCAAGTCATACAAATACTTGATGCAACATACAGCTGTTTTATTATTCTGTGCTGATACTTCTGGCATCATCCTACTGTACTACTTTAGATACAAAATACTCTCAAAACCTGTTTGTTTTCATCCATTACTGCATTCATTTATCCCAGACAGCTCTACAAAATTCCCTGTTGATCTCATTAGTTCTCTAACAAACTGCAGCTTCCATTTTTCTGAAGTCTGACACTTCCCAACTGCTGATATTAATTTATAAGATAAAAAGGAGATTAATGCAGCTGCCTGTGCAGACAAGCTAGCCTGGAACATTTACCACACCAAAATTTCCAAACTCCTAAACTCTGTTAGAAACAATAATTTCAGCTGTGCTTCAGAGTGTGTTTCAGCATCCTCTGTCTGTAGGAGAAAATTCTCACTCTTGTATCAACTACTGATGGGAAATCAAGTTCACAGGGAACAAGGAATGAACTTCAGTCTCAGTGTAGGAATAAACTGACAGAGTTCTCCTGCACTGACACATCCGCACCTAAACAGGGTGCATTGCTCAGTAATGTAAGATGCAAGCCTGTAAGTTAGCAGGTAATCTGTCCCACACAGAGCTGTAGATATAACCCCTGTGTGACTGCAGATCCAGCCTGCAGCTGGACACTGCACTGTTACAAAGGCTGCACACAGAGAACCACAAACAAAGGAGCTGTTCCTCCAGAGCAGCTGTTGGCACAACTACACTGCTGCACACCCAGTTACAGGAAAGGGATAAGAAAATGTGTATCATTTTCTTGGTAACACACCTTGCAAAACATTGAAAGTCAAGTCATTTGGCTCATTTCAGAAATGCAAAAACCTTCTGAAAACTCATGGTCACACTGCTCATCTCTAACACCATAACATGGCTTACAGCCATAGCTGGTTTGCACACATGCAACACCTGGATGAAAACTATTTATAGTCCTTTGAGAAACCACAGTCAACCTTGAAAATTCAAGGATCTAAAGACATTTAATATGTTCTAGCAGACCTGTGTAATAAAATGTCTCATTCCTATCTTGTGTCAACACAGAGCACATCTCATCTGGCTGGCAGGTTCTAGAGGTGAGCGTGGGAAAGCCAGGCAGGCACAATTCACTTCTTTATGTACATGGTTTTTGTGAGCACCATGAAATACTCACTGCCAACAACCTGTAATGAATGTTCAAGTGCTATTTTAAGGGATTTTAAATTTCAGTCAATAAATGCGTTAGTAACACAAATGCATTTCATTTGACTTAAAATATATTCAGTAATTAGAAACCCAGAAAAGGCTTGTTTGCCTCTATTATACAAAGTATGTGAGACAGGAATTATTAATTTTACAGTTATTGTTTAATAATAGAAAACAGCAGAAGTACAAAAGCCATTTCTCTACTGATGAGAAATGAAAATTGACTTTTCTTCCAACATGTCCAAAATTAAAATTCTCTAAGAAGTTTTGATTCAGAGCACAATATCAATCTCATTTCTAGTTCATCGGACTCTAGCAATCCATTTGAATTATGTGTCCTGTTGCGCATCTTGTGTGGGAAGGGAAGGGGAAAAAAAGACAGCAAGAGAGAAAAAAAGAGCAAAAAAGAAATAAAGTTCAAGTGATAGCTACTTAACTGATCTTCAATATCTGTCCACAAATCTGAAGTATAGAATATCTGGTCACCATCCAAGAACATGCTGCACTAGAAGACACCTAAGGCAAAACTATTCTTGCATTTATGATGCAGGACTTTTTTCTCCAAACTAGATTTGAAAGGCTACTAACCTAAATATATTAATAGGGCACGTTACTATGTGATGCATACAATAATTTTAGAAACTGGGTTAAATATTTACCAGGTGATATAGGTCTGCTAGAACTTGGTGAGGGTGTATAAGGGATAGGACTGGACACAGTGCGAGGTCTTAATCCTTGTGCAGACATCTCATTAAAATATCTAACAAAAAAAGGCAAAGAATAATTAGATCAAACCTTTTAAAATGTGCCATGTTTTAAATGTTTCACTGTGATTTTTTCAATTCCCATAAGAATCACATTAGGAAGTCATGACAGGAACTCTTGTCATTGCTGACACTGGCTTAACTTTCCATGGAAGCAGCTGGACTTCTCTTAGGCATTTGCAGTTAAAACCATATAAATAGTATATGATAAAATAGCATGTATTAAGGTCAGAGATGTAAACCATGTCCAATCTGACCCATTCTACATTCTTGCACTTCACACACCATTTCTACATTGAACTCAAAAGCTTGGTCTGCTGGAGTGTGTCTTCCAGAAAGGCATGCAGCACTAATCTGAAATCATGAAAAAGGGTGAAGAAATCATTAAAGCACTAACAATTTGTTCCAACAGCTGATCAGCCATAGCATTAAAAACATGTTCTGGTTCCTACTTGAATCCCTCTGGTCCCAACATTTAAACATTTGCTCATCCCATCTTCTGCCACTGGAAGAGAGAGACATTTTCAACCCAGGACCACCTCACTAAAGGTACTTCCAGGCTGTGTTGCAAGACACATCCCACACTTCACTATGATAAACTGAACAGATCAGAACCTGAGGCAAGGCATTTTTCCCCAGCTGTGTAATAATTTTAGTGATACTTATTTGTCCTTCATTCACTGACTACAGTGAAGCTTCTTCACAGATATCAAGTGCTATATAAAGAATAAAAATAACCCAAATTGCTCCTAATTGCCACTCACTGTTTTTACCTCAAGAGATTTTGTGGGTTTTTTTTCCCCACAGCACTAGGCTGGCAGTCTCAGGTTGAGCTGCTTAGGCACTCTCCACTTAGATGTTTCAGTGACTCTCTAGATTAGATGCCTCCCTGCTCACCTTCTGCATGTGGTTGAAAATCAGTGCACATGGGTTTATGTTATTAGATTCAGCTGTGTTTCTTTACTGGACACAGCAGAGCAGCAGGCCAAATTTGCTACCTAACAGCCCTTTGACTTAATTGTCTCCTCTTCTACCAGCGTGTTCTCAGGAATTCTTAGTAGCTGCATTTATTATAATAAAAAAACTCAGTAACATAGAACAGCACTAAAATTACTCCTATTTGATGGAACTCACAGTGACTGCTTTGAGGTCTGTCCATAGACTATTTGAAACACATTTGGATACTGCATCTTGCTGGCTTTTTACCAGGACATTCAGAGTTAACAAGCCACATGCCCTAGCACAGGCAGTACACTGTAGTGATACCAAAGTTGGTTTGAATTTGGGTAAACCAGGTAATAAAAGTAGCTGCAATAGAGAACAACAGAAAACTAACAAACTAATAAATTAGGGTTTAATTAAATATACAAGTTTTTAAAAGAGCTACCAGTGGCAAGGTTAGTTAAACTGAACTGAGCTACCTCTGCAACACACAGTGGGCTCCAATGCAGACCAGTGTGTGGGTTCCAGCAAGGCAGCATCTCTGATTTAATCCCCTTGCATTCTATACAAATAGAGTTTCCTCAAAGTCATCCCACTACCTGGCTCAGGTGATGTGGAACAGCAGCACCCCATTAGCATGTGTCCTGGTTTCAGGTACTACCCTGCTACTCCAAAGAATAGGATGGAGGGTCAAGGCAAATTGCTGTTCTGGAGAAAGAGGCTTTGGGAGAGCTGTGTCCTTTACATTCAGGAAAGCATCTTCACCTACCCTCAGCTACAAGCAATAATTATCATCAGCTAACAGAATGCAACTGAAAGAAATGGATAGCTGACCCATCCCCACCATCATTTTTAGGAAGATGTAAGCTGACAAAAATTGACATTTTAAAATCTTGATTGCACATAGTTCCAAAAGTATTTTGCATCTTCTCAGGCTAAGTACTAATGCCTGCTTTGTCCTTCACTTTGCTTTCTATTACTTCCACTGCAAATACTTGATTTGGAGTAATTCTGTCAGGTCTTTGTAGTACCAAAAAAATTAAACATGACAATTTCTTATAAGTACAGAATAGTTAATCAAATTTTCCTGCATTTTCCCGGTTACCACTACTTACAAGTGGGCAATAAAAAATTATTAGGATACTCTATAATTTTGGATTAATACTGGTAATTCTCATAGATTTAGATTTTGACTGTACTTCCATTACACTGTAAAGAGTGGAAGAAAAGGTAAGCCTAATAAGAAAAAAAATCCAACCTCAGAATCCCTTATTTCTAACAATTTAATTTATATAGCATTTGCTACATCTTAATACCTGATTGCTAATGCAATATAGGTCAAGTTGCCTTGGTGCTTCTTTAGAATGAACACACTACTCTGAGCTTTAAGGGTACTCCTTACCACAAAGTATCTGGTACTTTGTTTCTGGTAAATTACATCTTATAACAAAATATTAAGGACCCAAGAGGAAATAGAAATCCCTCAGTATCAGAAAAAATACACAGCACAGAGTAACTTTTTTATTTATTCTAAAGGACCACCATAAATCCAAAACACTATACAACAATACAACCAAACAATGAGCATTTGGTAAGAACTAAAAATGTTTTATCCAAAATGTACTTAAAATCCTCTTTCAAGATATAACACTGTCATATTTCTGTGACGTGAGAAAACACTAAAAGGCACAATATAAACCAGGAAAAACTCAAGGTAAGGTCAGGGCAAGCAAAGCAGCTTGCAATAAAGAAAAACAAATCAAGGATGTTATAGTTTGGACATCAAGAACAACCCAACAGTCCTGGAAATGCTTCCTCTCTCAAAGGTTTTACACAGTATCCCTTTGTATTTGGCTGAACATATTTTACTTTCTGCAAAGGACAAATCAGGCCCAAGTAAAGATGCTGTCCCTACCTCACAGAATTCCTTGCAGTTACCAAGGTGGGAGCAAAACAAAAGTGTTGTGATCAAATTATCCTGAATTTCAACTCGACAGCTGTATTTACTTCAATATATATTATCAGACCCCAAAACAATCTTCAGATATAAATATTTTCTTACTCACTGTTAAAGCTAATGCAAATTCTGTACAACACTGATACAGTTCCTGGACTATGCTGGAATTTGATATGCATATTAAACCCACATACAAGTTACTTCTAAAATTATTCTATAATATTCAAAAGATAGTATAATACTGATAAATAAGTCCAACACATCTAGATGGCCAAAAAAATACCAACCTTTCATCATCCATTTCTAAGCTGGATTCACTTTCTGACAGTTGTCTGCAGAGAGCTTCCCTACGTTCCATTTCCCTCTGTAGTTTTCTTTGAAGTCTCAAGTTTTCTTCTCTCATATGCCGCTCCTCTTCTAAGTATTGTGCCATCTTCTCTGAATCTGAAATTCATCGTTTTGTTAAAAGTTGATTAAAATTCAATTTCTCAGGCAGCCAAGTATGTTGTGCCTAATTTTATTTCAACACTTCAAGATGAAGGTGTAGAAAATGCTCAGGATAGATCACTGAAAATGTTCACCTCTAAGTCATTAGTTCAAAGCCTAATCCAGGATAGTAACTACTAAAATAAACTATTGCTTGACATCAAGTTTGAAAACAAAATGTAAGAAAAACTAACAAAACTCACCACTATGAACCAAAAGTATTTTTTTAAATAAATTTGAAAAGAAAGAA
Source organism: Anomalospiza imberbis (assembly GCF_031753505.1). Taxonomy (NCBI): domain Eukaryota; kingdom Metazoa; phylum Chordata; class Aves; order Passeriformes; family Viduidae; genus Anomalospiza; species Anomalospiza imberbis. The sequence goes on along the minus strand of NC_089688.1, from coordinate 6,854,570 downwards.
AACTTTTATTAAGAAAACATTACTAAAGCCATTAAGAAAAAACACTGCTCCATTAAAATAATACTATTCCACATTTACAAAGATTTTCCTGCAATGCACTGAAGAAATTATTTTAAAGGTATATTTTCATTTTGAAGGAGGAAGCACAACACAAGTTCTGAAACTCCAAACTCAGACTTGTATTAAAATTGCTATCTTATATATATTCTACAGCACTCTTTCAATTATACATCTTATCATAGAAACTGTCCAATAGAATAGGCACCAATATTAAAATACTAATATTACACTTATATTCAATTTTAAAGTTAAAAGCCAACAAGAGCTCTACTCTACACCAAAGGGCAATTTGAGTTGTCAGTTCTAAACAAGTTTAGCAAACATCACTTAAATGGTCTGATACCACAGATTATTTAAGGTGATAAAGTCAAATTATGAAAAGTTATAAAGCTTTGTGACAGATTACTTAAATAAAATGGAATGTATGATGAAGACTTATGAGACACACGAAGTATTTTGTGTGATCTTGTAATGTTTAAACAAGCTTGCAGTTAAATCCCTGACATTAAGAAAACCCAAAACAATTCATCATGCTTTGTCATCACTCCTTCATGCAACAACCTTCAAGGTAAAGAATATTCCTGTTTTAGAAACCTGTTCCCAAACTATTAACAACATGTGATTTATCTCTCTTCTGTGGAAATATAACTTTAAAATGCAACAGTGTCACCTCTTGTACACTATTATCATACCAAACCAGTTCCTAGAAGTGTTTCAGAAATAAAAAAAATTTAATACAAGTATCAGAATTTCTAAGCAGATTTCATTAAGTATTTAAGACTACTACTAGAGGTTCTCTAATGACCATGTATTACAAACACCAATCTGAAAACTACATTTCAGTTTCATCTTCTGCTTGCAGGCTGGTACATCCACCATTCCTACCAGCTCTCCTATTTGTACTGCAGTTCTGTTAAACCTGTTCACAAAAGGAGAGAGTCCTTTTAAATCTAGCTCTTATTTTCAATGTAAATTTGACATTAATGCTTTAAATTTTTTACTCGAAATCACAGTAGTTCAAAAGAAACCACTTAAAAAATAGAGGATACTTGAAATGAAATTAATTAGGCTGGATTTGCACAAAGAGTACTTTTAATCTAAGGCCTTGCTCTTGTTCTGAACTTTAGTAAGTGAAGGCTGCGGTGCAGAATTTGCAAGTACAAAGATTAGCTGTCCTTATCTTCTTTTAACAGCCACAAATTATTAAATTCACAAACTTGTGCACAAGGTCTCGGCAAAAGAGCACTCCTGATCCATCACCTCTGTCTTGAAGGAAGGCTGCTGCCTCTAGCAAGCTCCTTCTCTAAATGGAGGTTGAAATACTCCAGCTAGCCTGGCTGGCCAGAGGGGGATGGTCCTGACTGTTCTGCATTTGCCCAGATTTTTCTGGCCATGTGCTGAGGTATCTACTCACTCACCAACCGCAGTGCAACGCCACTGACTCGGAACCAGGCACAACTGCTGACTCTCAGACAGGAATTTCACATTCAGCAGGAAGGAATGAAGGACTGGCACTGCAAAGTCCAAGGGAAGGTGCCAGTAGCCTCCTGGCAGCTGAGCCCATGTGCTCAGTGCACAGTCCCTTCCTGGGCAGGCAAGGCAAAATGAGATCCCACTGCGGGGCAAGGGGCCCCAGCCCTGCACAACAGGATTGTGTTGACTTCTACACAGCTCCTTATGCTTCAAAGCCATCTTACATAGGAAAGGACACAGCAAATTAATGCTGCTATACTGTGCAACAGCTGCCTCAGGTTGCCACAATCATTAACAAGTGAAATTCTTATAGACAGCTGACCTTTATTTCACTAGCTGTTAATTCTTTGGAGTAATTTTTAATTTGCAACACAACTCCTACAAAGTAGGCCATAAATATGTTTTGAAAAACTTGTATGCTGAAATACAGCTAAGTTTCTGAAAAAAAAAAGACAGATACATCATTTTCTGGCACAAAATAGTCAAGGATAATTTTTTGATTCTTTCAGACACCCTTTTAGGAAAGCTAAATAACCCTCTAAACTACAGTTTGTAATTATGTAATATACAGTTTATATTTATGTATTTATACATAAATACATCAACAAGCAATAACACTGCAATTAAGAAAATATTGTAATCCAAAGTTGCCGCATTTTTTTCCACTGTTACCTTAAATTCAAAGTACATACAAAAATCTTACAATGCAAAAAACTTCAGAAGATTTGAAACAAATTGTTCACTCACGCTGTAACTGTGCAGCTCTCAGTTGTTTCTTTAACCTCTCCACTTCATTCTTTAAAAACCTGATATGTCTCATCATGTTTTCAGGAGAGTCTATCTCCATTGATATGTCTCTGGGAGATGGTGGAGCAGATACCGGCTGGTCTAATTTCTCCTGCAAAATTCTGTATCAAAAATAATGCAAACTTTACCTTCCATTCTAATGAAAACCTCTTGTATACCCCAGAAAGTTGTTGCAAGGATTCTGAAAGGTATGTAGGGTTTATTTTAACTACTGTTTATGAGGAGATAAATTGGGGAGGAGTTATAATGCTTAGTTTTTAACTCAAAATAAAAAAGGTAACATTTGTTGTCCTAGTACAGAAGAACTTTCTAACATATTCAGACATTGATATTCCAAAATATTACAACATATGGTTCAGGAAAAACAAATTTTAGACTATAAATAGCTACCTCAGTTTTGTCCTCAAACACTACTTATGACACAAAAGTTTTGCTAAGAAAATTCATTTAATCTCTTACGAGTTTTTACATTTATGTTCTTGGAGAAAGGACACATAGTGAAGATTCATGATGAGTAAAGTATGTCTGTCTTGAAACACAGGCTTTTCTGCATTTCACTACTATCAAAAGAATTTCCCAGACATTTTCTGAAGGACAGTAAATTTTTTTTTTTAATTTCCAAACAGAAAGGTATTAAGGTGTTCCATATAATCAAGGTTTCAAACACTTCCAATAAATGATGGTAAATTCAGGCCTAATGAACTTCTGTTATGAAATAAGCACATAATAGATATTAAAGGTTCCAAATGATGATTTTTGGAGGTAACAAAGGAGTATTTTCCACCCTGAAAGCATGAAACTTTAGAAGGAACATGTTGATAGGCCAGATCCAACCCTGCCCTGAAGAGCAGACCTGTGTCTCTTGCACAGTGCAGTATTCATGTGTACCACACAAAGTACTGAAGCAGGAGCTGATTGCAGCACAGCTCCTCACAGGAGGGGCACAGTCTGAGATAAATCAAACCAGAAATGGTTTGCCTTAAAGAAGGCTTTAAAGCTAAGATATGCAAAAATCCTACCAAAGGCTCATCCTGCTATGGATTTACCACTGCTGAATATCACATGTAGCTCTCCAGAGCACCTTCCACACAGCAGGGCTCTGTAAAATAAAACTACAAAACCTGCAGTTCATTCAGCCTCAGGTGCTTTCTAATGCTCCAGCCAAGATTCAGAGGGTCACATTAACATAACAATAAACACATTAAAAAATCAGATGCTAATAATCATTAATCATTATTCTCTCCTACTTCATCCTCAAGCTGAGTTCTTGTTATTATAACATTTAAGAGATGGTTGCTTTCATACATATTTTTAATTTTAGCTGTTCCAATAATATAAAGAGTCGCTGTCTTAAGTTCTATTGAAGAAGTATAGGGAAGTCTCAATGACATGAGTGCACACCACTGAGGAAAAGCTGAAGTCTTCTTTAAGTAGACAGGGAAAAAACAAGAGCTTCTCATATAACAAACATAGTAAAATACCATGAATTTAAAACTGACCACAAACCAGAAACTTTAAAAAGAGCCTATCAGCAGTTGAAAAAATTCAATAAATTCCTACAAGCTTTCCCAGGTAATTTCTTATACTGGTTAGTTTTATTTTAAGCAATCAGTGATGTGGCATCATGCTAACAGGGAGCTTTACAACTGCTTCATCTTCCAGGTTTTCACAGATTAGACAACTCTTGTGGGACAGAGATGAACACATTTAATCCAGAACATGATGTATTAAAAACCTCTCCCGTAGTAACGAGTGCACTGTAACAAGACAAACCGTTTTTCTGCTTCAAGCTTATCCATCCTCTTCCAGAGACGATTCACTAGTGCTTCTTGTTCCTGTTCCAAAGTGTTTTCAAGGTCAATCTTCTCACGTCTTAGCTGGAAAGGAAAAACACTTAGTGAAAATGATGGGCACGAATTTTTTGCAAGGAACTGTCACTAGGAAAGCTCCATCAACACCATTTTACACAATGCTTCTCAGGAGCAAGGAGAAGGGGAAGAAGAGACACAACTCAGGTACAATGCAGTGGAAAAATCACGAGATTCAGTAGTTGCACAGCTGTTATCTCCTTAACATAAATTCTTCTCAGAGAACTTGTCCCTGGCCAATATGCAGTAGCATGAACCCTGGACATGCAGGCACTGATGACATGACAAACCTATTTAAAGACATCTCCTATACCATGAATCTATGAAATTCAAACTGAATTTACTGTTCACTACAGCAATGTTTATTCTTTTGAAAAGTTTTAGATGTCTTTGGTGGAAGAACCACAGTTAAGTAATTCAGAAATGGAAGAAAAGCCATGTTTGCCTTGTGTGCCTAGTGTTAGGTAAAGGACATAAAAATAGTAAAGAAAATGTTATGTGAAGTGTTACTGTATCAATCCTTACTAGCAAAACAAATGTAATTCTACCTTAGCAATGGCTTTATAAAATTAAAAGCTTAACTTGACATTAATCACATTCACTTATTGTGTGAACAAGCATTCTTGATTCTACTCCAAGTTAATAAAAGATATAATGTAGAACTTTCTACTCTAAAGTTAATAAAACAAGATATAATGTAGACCCACACATGAAGAAACCTATTATTAGTGTTTAAGTAGAAACACAATGCAAGTATTACTAAGGAAGGAGAATATTAAGAGGCACAGCTGATCTTACTCTGTAGCAATACAGCTGAACTCAAGAAGTTGTCCATAATGAAATATTTGAGAACAGATCAACACCTTTACAGATGGAAACTAGCACGGAAGCATTTTTCCAAGCCAAGCTTAGTTAACACCACTTTTCTGCTGGGCGAATAATCTCACATTGGAAAATGGAAAGACTGAAAACAGAAATAAGCATTTTCCATTTATTACATCACTGGCTGAAGGGGTATTGCAGCATCTAAATCTGTAAACTATTCGTGCTAACCACTAAATTAATGTTGAGAAACCCAAACAAAATACAAACTTACACACTTCATGTACCAGTGCAAGTTTAATGACTGTACAACTTTCTCCTTTAAAGGTTAGAGGAATTAGTTACTGTGAGCAGAAGCAGACATATGTTGATGAGTAATAGGGAACATACTTAGAAAGAGAAACACTGTCTAGCAAGTCTTTCCATGTTTGAGTTTCCAGATGTACATTAACAGCTCAGGGAACCTACATCTCAGTAAAAGAGAAGTCAGAAGCAACATGCTTCAGCCTCCCCACGAGGATGAGAATGTGGATCCTGAGCAACACTTTGCTCCCCACACAGCTGGAGGTGGAGTGGTAGGAAAGCAAAGGGCTCAGCCCCAGGAACACAGGGCATTCTGCCTCAGGGCTCCTCAGCCAGTCTAGCCAATGCCTGGGGCTGGGAATGTGCAGAGGGAAGAAACTACAGAAAATGTCCTGGCAGCCTGCACACTGTGCTTCTACATTAGTAAACCCCAGATTTCCACTATACTGCACAGCTATCTAGATAGTCACATGATGAAAAAAAGTGTTAATGCATTATAAAGTTATGATCTTTGCAGCAGTAGTTTTTGCATCATTTCAATGCAGCATGGCCTGAACTCATCTACTCATAGTCTTTTTACAACTATGTTTCAATCTAGCAAACAAACCCACAAGAACACACAGGCGAAAAGAAATCTGTATCTTCTAATGGTAGGAAGAAGAGCACACTGGCATTTAAAGACAGAGTGAATTATTTATAAGCCTGGATTTGAAAAACCTAAGATTACATTTAGTATTATAGCAACCATCACCAAAGCAGTGGAGTCCATTAATTAGAAATCTGCTTGTGGGTGAGCGTGCACGATGGCAAAGTCAAACCACCAGCAACAATACACAAATAAGCCCTGTGTTGTGCCCTGAAGCTGCTCTGACAAAACACCAAAGAAACCAGGTGAAACAGATCTAGAACTCCACATTTCCAGCAATATGAAAACATACTAGAAACAAGGATCTTCCTTTCCTGGTCATGAATGTTGTGCCAGTTTCTCCCACTGTCAGGATTTCAAAGCTTGGAGGAAGAACACCTTGAATGGCACCTACAGCAGAAGCAACTGCAGCATCCTGTTGAGAGCTGTGAAGTCAAAGAATTGGTGCATTTGGCTTGGTACTCAATAGTTTCAGGTGTACTTTGAAATGTACTGCAGTCAATGACTTTTTTAGCAATGTGGTAATATTCTGAAATAAAATAAGCAGGATGGGATTATGCTCAGGACCAAGCCAGCAGCTCTGTCAATACCAGTGTCACTCTACAGGGGTTCAGAGCTACATTCCAATCACCTAATTTTGACCACTAAAACAAGGAAACAAGGAAGCACTGCTTGCTCTTCAGACCTTACCCTTCCCTTCAGAGGAAGAATAAAATTCCTTTTAACCTTCCTCACCACCCACTTGTGTTTCTTCTCTCTCTCTCACGTGCCCTTACTTTACTTCAAAATGCAGCTAAAATATCCATTTTATGTGTATTTCTGTATTATTGATTTGTCAGCTGTCTTGCCAACTTATTAGAAAGCACAACTGTTCCCCCCTGAAATGCAGGTCTTCCAAATCAATCAAAGTTGAATATGCTCATCTCTGCCTATGCCCACTATCCCAAATTTTACTTCTCTGCTTCTCATCTCCACCTTGCCCTTTGTAGCTTTAATTCTCTGCTGCTTTCCAAGGAAATCTTTCCCAAAGATTTTACCATCTCATGTTCTTCTCCTTTCAAAGCAGACTTAGGAGATGACTATTAGCAGTTTAGCTGTTATTTTTCATCACCTAATTGCATCAATTCCAGTTTGTCACTATACTGCATGAAATAGAAAAGCAATTAAAAATAGTAACACACACTTGGCCTCTGTCGGGCAGTCCTGACAGCTATTTATTTCCTATCAAACCACTGAACTGGAACACAGAACATTATTGCTCGTTTTAACCAAGTCATTCTGTTAATGAAATAGTCACATGCTGTAAATTTCTTCACCATTTGCCTTCAGAGAAGAATGCTCTGCTGACTTTAAGCTGACTTAAGAAATTATTTCAGGTCACATTTGAACCCTAAGATCCAATTTAATTTTTATTAAGGAAAAATACTCCATGCAACCAGAAACCAACTACCTCCTGATCACCTGTGGTATAAGCAGTTCAGATGAAAAAAAGGAAAGGAGAAAGAAAGAACGTAAAGCATAGATAATTCTCTATTTCAGAAACAACATTTTAGTGAACATATGCTGTAATTATCTGCTCACTGATTAGTGACAGACCTCAATATAGCCCAGCTCAGAGCATTGGAGCATTGTTGGAGTTCTCCTTCCAAGCCCTGTTTAACAGGTGTTCTGAAGGTTGTGCTGCAGATTGTGACAATCCCTCTTCCTTAATTCTCTCTGTATGTAATAAAGGCAACATGAATTTCCTCACAATTTTGGGTTGCTTCTTGCTAGGTACAGCACATGCCCCAAGGCTGCTGCTGCAGCTGGTTAATTAGCACAATCAGCACTTTTAATTTGTGTGAGGAAAGAAAGTGTGCTGAAGCCCTAAGTAACCTGACATTCACCTTACTGTGAGAGAAAACAAAGGCATATGGTGAACTACACTAAATTCACATGGAATTTCTAAGCAAGACTGACAGCCAAATTTTAACATCTTCACCAACAGTTTTCAAAGCCAGATACTAAAGGCCTTTTTGCATCTGTGCTTTTTGAACAGTGTATCACTGACATTTAGATGTAGCAACAAGATTCAAATTTTATGATTTCACAAGTCAGTTTGTCTGTCCAGAAAAACAAGACAAAAATAATACCATGAAGATTTCAGCCATGGCTCATGCTAACATTTCAAAGACTACAGCAGCTTAGTACGTTAAGCTTACTTTGCATTTTGATTAAGTGGCAGCCACCACCACCTTGTGGCTAAGAGAGTTATTTCAACCTCATGCTAATTTCCATGCTGGGTAAGGATTTTTTGGCAACTATGTATTCCTACCTTTTAATTTTTCAGTTTGTTCCATAGGTCTCTCCAAATAGAATGTTTCCAGGAGAATCAAGAGAACTCACTTGATCATTTAGATAGCCATGAACTAATTTATCCATGTCAACAGAAAAAGGAGACTCATACAAAACTGGTAACAATTCAGATTACCAACAACAAAAATGTTCCACAGCAGAAGAAATCAGAGAGCTAACACACTATATTACATCACCTGAATTATTGGACCTGTACATGCCAGAAAATCTGGAGTCCTTTAACAAGGCTAAAGGTCTCACCAGTTTGCCTTTTAAGTCAAAAGGTCTCCTACTGACACCACTGAGATGCTTTGATACAGATGCCTAAAATCAGACATGAGCACTCCCAATGTCTAAACATCCTGTGGAGACACAGCCAAAGAAGTGGTTTTATCTCTGTAATCTTCATGACTGTCTAGGGAGAAAGGGAGCTGGATGCAGTCAAACTTCAGGGCTTCTGAAGGATATATATACACAGCTGACAACTCACAGTTCCAGGGCTGTGCTATCCAAGCTGCCACCAAAAGGTGACCTGGAGCACAAGTGGACCACAATCAGATCATTTGCTACTGTGATTAACACCATCAGAAGTGAAAGTCTTTTCTCACCAGCAGCACGAGTGGGAGCTGATGAACAGCAACAAGCAGCATTATTTACAAAAAAAGCTGCACTTGCAGAAGTCACTGCTGTCCAGCAGACATGAAGGCCCACACAAAGGCTACTGTAATAGATATAATACTAGAGATACTAATAGATATAATGGCCACGAAAAAAACTAATCCAAGTTTCTCATAATAAACTATGTTACTTTTCTATTGCTTTGGAAGTTGAACTGACTTTTCTATATTCTCAATACTGCCCAGTTTCTTACATGCTTAAAACATTAAGTCAAATCTAAGACAAAAGAAGGAGTTGTTTTTTTCTCAGTCATATAATGGTGCAATGAAAGAGTTACCTGCTCCAGGGTGAGCTGCTTCGAAATTGTATCATTTTCCAGTTTTTTAATCTTCTTCATCAGTTTGTTCACTTGAAATTCCTGTTCCTGTTCTAAATGCTGCTCCAGTTCAGCTTTCTCATGTTGCAGCTAAAAATTTAGGAGACAGGTAAATATTTAAAAAAAATAAAAGCATGAACTTAGGCATCTTTTATACATTTATTCACACATTTATTCTTCCTGCATGTTAAATTCTCTACTGATGCTTCTCAAAAAACTTCAAAACGCACAACTCACCCAACAGCCCTTCAAAAAGGAGCATTTTAAACTGTGCTGTATATTTACAATGCAGAGAAAAGTACATTTCCAACCACTGAATTAAGTAAAATCAAAATAGGTTATTTTATATACTACATAAAATGCATTATATATATATGATTTCCAAAGTAAAAATATATAATAAAGTTCAAAAAAGCATTAATTTTAATCTAAATGCATCACCTCAAGAGCACCCAAAGCACAAAATGCAGGTCTTAGCACTTCCTTCTCCAGGCAGCTGAAAGCTGAAAATCATGACTGAAGTCATACTAATGAAATTGCTGTGCAACGAGTTTACAAACAACAAAAAAATTTCTAATTTATATTCCTATGCTATCAAAATCAAACTGTCCTGATGACATAAAAATACTGGTTATTTGAAATCAATGTTATACATTTTCTTAATACCAAAAGGATTTTTTTTTTCATTTAATATATCCAAAGGAAAAGAAAAATTTAACTCTCAAGGCTCTCATGTAGATGGAAACAAAGAAAACCCCTCATTTTAACATAAAGTATGGCTTGGAATAGAGTCCCTCTGAGACAGGGATCTAAGTCTTGCTGTGGCTAAAACAGTGTGACTGGCAGCATGGTACACACACGTGAACCTGACTCAGGAGAAAGCAAATGTCACCAACAGACAATGGTGTAATTACATTGTGTTCTGACCCCCCACACTGACAATTGCCAGCACCTTTTGCCACCGGCTTATTTTTTTCTACTTCAGTTCTTCTGGCTAGTACTTAACAATCTGTAAGATCACAGTGTTAAATGTGTGAGGAGAACCTGAGGACATGGAGAAACACCTCGCAGTCACGGACACAAATCAAGGTTACCACAGTGAAGGAATAGACTAGGATTTTGAAATAAGTTAAAACTGCTCATTTGTTAATTCAGCTCCTTTTAATCCTATTTAGGGACAAAATGGTCTGTGAAGTGCAGCCTGCCACAGAGACCAAGGCAAAAAGCTCATAGAGGAAGAGCACCAGGCAGACAGCAAATACTTGGCAATATACATATGGGAAAAGTTTGGGGGGTTGTGTTTTCAGGGCTTGTCAATGTTGAGATTTGATTTTTCACAATTTAAAACAAATACCAGAATAGCAAACTCTTAGAATAGAAAATACTGACTTCATTTTACAAAGAGAGAGAAATATATTACTAACACCCCCAAAATATATGAGTGGTGTCTGTCAGTCATATAGGGGAAAATAATTTTTCCCTTTTATTTCCTTTGATCAAAAAAACAAACCAAAACAATCAAAATGCAGTTACTGATGAAACCTTAATGTTGAAGAATAGAATTGCTAACAATGAGAAAATATCCCTGGTACAATACAGGTGGATAGTGCTTATTTTACTTCATAAAGTAAAAGAGTTTTTCCCAACTGTTTTTAATTATATGCAATTATAGTAATAGTCTGCAGATACACCTGCCAGCTAAAGAGAAGGAAAACTGTGTTAGAAAGTGTCACTTTGATGCCAATGTCTTACAGACCTTGAATTGCATAAGAAAACTGAAGGAGAATTTTCACTCTGTAAGATTAGAGATGGGTTTGGTGCAAGAGAGACAGTGACTAGTTTGAAGTGCGAATGGGGCTATCAAACACAAAGCTTAGCAGCAGGACTGTGTGCCTCAGCTCACTTAAGTTCTAAACAACTACAGCAATACTCTCTCTCTGCAGAAACAAGTGTCCTCATACAATGCAGGACCACGCTTCCCTTCCTTCTTTGGCTTACTTCTGGGATAGTGGGAAGTCTTTTATAATATATAATGGAAATAATGGAGCCAATGGATGAAGTTCTCCCTTAGAAAACGAACCTTCATTTATCCCCCAGACTATAACCTTGTACAGTTCTATTTTTAGGTATTCCAGGCCCTCAAAAGCCGTCCACTTCTTCCTTTGCTGCATCCTGAAAGTCCTATTTATCAGCAATTTTGTATCAGCAGTTTGCCTCCTCTTTATGCCCAGATGTTCATCAAATAATTGACAGATGAGCTGGCTCTGCTTATTCCACACAATCCCATTAGCATCCTTGAGCTGATGCATGGTATTTTGAGAGCAGGAGGGTAATAGCTTATGTTTACAGACTTAGTATTTTTTAAAGAATTGTCAGGAATCAGACTTACGTGAGAAACATTTCTGTACAGACATCCAATTACTTAACTTGCCTGACTACACATGCTATTATCTTGGTATGTTGTAACATCTTTCAAGGACAGCCACTTGGACCAATTTGCACATCCAAAATTATAAAGGTGTTGAAAAAAAATCCGAATTTGATTTTGAAAAGGACTGGTGCACAATTTAAAGGCACTGACTCTGTAATATTAAACAATATTAAAAATAAATTTTTCTTTGGAGCAGCCTTGTTTCACAAATGGTAAACTTTCAAGACTTACTACTTTCAGTTTCAATACAGTAACTCAACACATCCATGTCTACTGCTGCAAGAACAGAGCCTGCATCAAAACGTTTCTCATGATATTCTGCAACATACTGCTACCATCCTATAATGATTAAGGACTGAGGATGCTATAAAAAATTTCCACACTTTTTAGAAACTTCATTTGGTAAGCAAAAATACAATTACATGAAGTACATAGGAAAATATAGTAAATGTGTACAAGGCTTATAAGAACTTTATCAGGGCTGCATGTGATAAAAATCTTCTGTTTACTGTAAGACCTCTGTTGAGATGCATGTGCTCCTTCATTCCTGCAACACTCAACCTAAAAAATTACTAATTATGCAAAACAAAGGAAATTTATCTAATAAAATTGTATATTCATTCATTTGGCTTGTAGAGACAGTGAAAGTTACAGTTATAAGCAGATATTTTTAAGCAATGGCATGGCACCAGAAAGACAATATTATTCCAGTGGAAACACCTTTTTTTATGTGCTACCATGTCTGTTTAGATTCCGTCTCGCATATAGTAAAAGGTTCCAAAATTAATTTCTTCTGATATTGCAAACCTGATGTCAGCCTGTGTTTTATAACAGTAATGCACACGGTGCTGAACTGGGGGATTCTTGCTGGTTGTTAGGAGGAGCACTGCAGCTCTGGCAGGCAGCTCCCACATTTAAAATGTTCTAATGTTCTGGGAGCTCATTCCAGAGGCCAGGCTGAATGAGAGGCATAAGCCCCTACAATTGTGACAAACAAAGGTCTGACAAAGTGACAAACACACAGGCACTGTGAAAAAAGTCCCTCTGCTAAGTGCCTTTCAACAGAGTAATATGGCAGTGATTTTGAAACAGGCACAGAGCTGTAAATACTTGAAAAACTGAGAGAGTTTATGCAGTTTAGCAGAAGTACCTCTCCTCAGTTCCAAAATGCAAAGTTTCAGACAAAACAACAGATTTATAAGCAATTTTTTCCCTTACTCATCCAAAAGACAGGAAGCTATTTGATATACAATGTCTGACAGCATGAATGCTGTAAGTCTAGCTCCAGGTCAGACCAACATTGCCTGGCAAACCCAGAGATTAAGAGTTAATCCCAAAGAACAGTGGAACAACCAACAGGAGACTACTGTATTCCTGGGTAAGTCATTATCCAAAGTCTGCATCTAATTTAGCTAGAATTCCCTGCAGAGCAAAGATGCCAAAAATGGAAGTGGGCATTTATGAGTTCATTATTCTCCTAATAAAGATAAACTGCTACACTCTAGTGAGCAATGCTAAGTATTGGCACCCACAAATCTCAGGAAATATAAAAAGAAAGGAAATTATAATTATCTTATCTTCCTGGTCTAAAAAAACATTAGCCAAGAACGTAGCCCTACATCTGTAAAATGGGAAGACTATCCAACTACAGAAAAGATACTGTAATAAATTCTAAACTGACCATGTGATGTGTGCCAATAATGCCCTCTTTTCCAAAAAATTAGTTTATTTGTAATATCAGGAGTTTCTCTTCTCCAACTTTTAATCTGTTGTTCTACGTGGGTATAATTTTCAGGATTCAACACTAAAGGATCAAAACCTTCAGACAGCAGATAAACTTTCAGAAAACAAAAACCACCAAGTATTATTTTTAGTTCTTTGCTGCTTAAAAAAATTTTCTGCAACTCATCAATATTCTAATGTCAATTTACTAAGTCCATGATCTCTGAAGAGTTGAAAAATTACTTTCAAGGAAACATATGGTAATATTGAAATTTCCCTAATTCTACAGGTAAGCTCTTTAATGAAAGGGACCATTTCTTCTGTACCATTTGTAAGCTGCCAACCACATTACTGATGTTTAGGAGAACATATCAATATTTTGGTTTTGTATTTCACATCAATTTTATCACATCAAAGAAATAATCAAGCCATGAAATGAGATCTGCATTCAGCATACATACAAATAGAAAAACAGTTTTAATATTAAACTGTTTGCTTTACAACAAGTGCTCCACCCGTAGTACAAGTCTTGAGCCACTGTAAAGGTATGAGAAGTCATCCAGAAGTATGGAGAACAGAACCTGCTGACCACTGCTAGGGAAGGGTTAATAACATTTGTACCATATGCCATAAACAGAAACACCACTGGTGCCTAGGCACAAGTCATAAAAGTTTCAGCTCTGGCCTTGAGGAGGGGCACTGATATAACACTTATCTCCTCTGTGCACTTAAGTTTTCAAGTGAACCTCTAAGCAAGAAATTCCATGCCACTCACCCTTCACAGGCAAACCACCAACACCACCACAAGGATGTTGACTGCTGTTCCCATTTTCAAGTTACCTGGGTTATTATTCAGAGAGGACAAACTCACAATTTGCTTTCAAAAACTGCTACCTAATGGCGCTGAGAGAAATTACACAGCTTCAGGATGAACACAGCTGCATTTATAAACTGCCGTATTTTAAAATCTTCTGTTTGACATAACCATGTTTATCAAAGGCATACAGCAAGGCCACATGGAATACAATCCAAGGCTGCAGGTGGTGGTCAGATTTTTACCTCCATACTCTTGTACGTATGACTATAGAGCTTTTTCTCTCAGCAGAAGCCTGCAGCTTGCCTGCTGAAACTAGGTAGTATGTACGGGATGATGTTGAATCCACAACTGAGGGTTTTCTCCAGATGCTGTAGAAAGGTGAGAATAACTCCAGCTTTACATCTGCATTCTGCTTCAGATGCTTCTCTGCATCTTTCTCTCATCAATGAGAATGAAGTTGCAGCTGTTAAGGGTTTCCCACAGACAAACTGCACAATGCCCTTGCATTGTTTCATACATAACAATGAGCCAAGCACCCCCTTGGCCATCTTGAGAACAGTAGAATGTTACCTTTTTCTACAATTTGGGGCAAAAGTCAAAGGATAGTTTCTGAGAGTCCATAGCAAAAAAGAATAAAAATAATTGTATTTTTAGGTTGACAAGAAGTTTGTATTTCTCTTTGCAATGTGTGAACCTATTTTGCATAATTTTAGCAATTTAAGAATACCACTAAAGATAGTTAAAAAAACCTGTTAAAACAATCTCATGAATTCTAGGGAAAAGGCTAAGCATATTTGAAGCAATTACTTGATACAACAATTTACTTGCTGCAGAACTTTGTGGCACAAATTTGTGTCCAAGGTCATATGACTTCAAAACCCTTCAAACAAACCAGGTGTAATCCATGCTTTTATTTTAAAGTAAGATTTAGTTTCCTCTTTATACAATCTCAAGTAACCTGGTTCTGTAACGGATTTCTACATCTCCCTTTCAATTAAACAACATTGTTCAATGTACCATTTCTCCCTTTACTGCAAGAGACTTCAGTGGAAAGCTTTTTCTATAATGATATCCACATCTCACTTCAATTAGAAAAGAACAGTTGATACCCCTATTTTACTGCCATCTGCTTCTCTGCTTTTAATGAAAATGTATGGCTTAGAAACCAAACATGTCTCTTACTCGGAAACATTCTTGTCACTCCTCAAGAACAGCAAGGGGAAACAGTAATACCAAGCAAGGGATCTTTTATCTTGCTACTGAGCTTCCTGTGTGATAACAGGCACCAAAGAGACAAAGTGAGAGAAGGCCCAGTTTTCAGTGACAAAAGCGCCAGATGGGATTAGCTCTAGTGGTGTTTCCAAACACTATTTCCTAACTGCAGGGCGAAACATGCCTTCAGTCTCCAGCTGCAGAACACAGCAATGCTTACAACATACAAATTAGCTTCTTTTAAAGTGCCTAGTTTTTAATGACAAAGCTTAGAACTGATGGCATGAAAAAAGCTCAGGCAGATCACATTAAACACTCCCCTAACTTGGTACCCTGTCTCCTACAGGAGCCAAAAGCAGGTATTTTGGCAAGACTGTGAGAACAGAGCAACCATGTAGGACACTTCCAACGAATACTTAACCACTTTCTAAAAATTAGCAACTTGGGTAATGTAAAGAAGTTTCTCTGCTACAAATTGTCCCAGCATCTTCAACTTCTTACTTATACCATCAAACTGATGTGCTTTAATTTAACAGAAGCAAGGGTTTTGTTACAAGTATGGACAAACTTACAGAAAAAATTTCCTTCGAACATCGCTGCACATTCTTGTATATAAAGTTTAATATTTCAGGACTTGTGTTAAGTATCAAATACTCCAGAAAAGAAAGTGTGTTTCACTAACATTTTAAAATAATCAGCAACTCTCATCTGGAAGGCAGTTGACATTTACTGCAAGCTATACCCATTTTTTGCATCATTATACAAACCTTCAGGTTCTCAAAGCTGAGTTCGCAGATGCAAACTTCAAAGCAACATGTTAAAAAGAAAGGTCACTCACTACACTTCTTGTACTTTGCTTTTATCGAGTGTCAGCCTTCCAACCTGACCACTTCCCTCAGAGTGCAGTCACACCAACACAAAAGTTCAGTCACCAGTCAGTCCTGAGGCTCCTGGGAGAAACATCAGTAAAGGCACCAATTACCTGCATCAGTTTTCTTGACAGCTCATTAGTGAGAAATTCCTCTTCCTTTTCATAGTTTACTGCAAGCGTTTCTTTTTCTTTCTGCAGAGCTTGAATCTTCTTAAATAGAGTATTACTGATGAATTCTTCTTCTTGCTCTGCCCTTGCTTGCTGTGAAATAAAGACATAGTTTTGAGAAAAAAGGGAAAAAGTTTCCTTTCAAAAAAGCTGCAATTATTCCATTCCCCTTTAAATGCTTGTCATCCTGGAGGCCTGTAGGCTGGACTTAAGTCTGTTACCAACCCCTTTTATAATGTTATAGCACCTTCTTTTGTTTTTTGTTTTCAATCTTTTGACTTGAGAAACTGCACTGGTGCTTTAAAGTGGCCTCCTGACAGCCAAATCCACAAACTCCTCAACCTTACAAACTCTGTAAAAGCATTACAGATTCAGACACCTATTTTTACCTACTCTATGCCTGAAAAGGAACTCCTGTCTAAATGTTCTCCATTACAAGCTGAAGCACAGCTCAGACTGCTGCATGCACCACTGTGCCTCCTTTCCAGATCCCTTAGACTGAGCTCTGCTTTCCAGGAGTCATATAACGCTCCTTTTCTTTCACCCCAATATGCAGAGCCACAGGCAGCACAGCTCTTCTCACAGGAATTCCTACCCACCACCAGGAAAACAGCTATGGTGCATCTCACAACTGCTACTCCACCACATACAACAGCAACTCACAAAAATGCCGTGGGGCAGCTTCACCCCAAGCTACTCCGGAAATCTTCTCCAGGCAGAATTACTAGAAGTGACAATTTCCATTTCAGCTTAATGCTAGCACCCTGCACTAGCTTCACCGAGAGCCAGCCTGGGACACTGCTCTCCAGCATTCCCTACAGTTCAGATGTTTGTATGGTTTTTAAGCATAAAGTTGATAAATGGAACATAAAAGTGATCTTTTGAAAGCCTGCTCTGAAAGGCCATTTCATATGGGCAAATGAATGGTAGAGCCAACTTTTAATGCCACAGTTCAAAGCCTAGAACAACTAAATGACAGAAATACTGCATTTAACCAATGAGGCAAGTCAGTGTTAGGAGTCGTTTTATTCCCTGCAATAAAATCCATGACCTGAACTGCACATATGTGATTGGCCCTGATTCTAATAAAATTACACCAGCTTATAGCTTATGCAAACATTCTGCAAGCTTTATTTCAGTAAACTTAGAGAGAGGAAAATTTAAGAACTGAAACAGACACATTACTGAAAGCTTACCTTCCATAATCTTCTGCCTAAAATGTGCCAAAATAACAATCTCTTTATACTTATTGTACACTGGAAAATGCTTGAAAGATTTCATTATGTCAGTGATCTTTTAACTGGAATGACACATTCCCTAGTGGTCCAAGAGCCAATTACTGAGACACCTTCAACGTCTAGGAGAACAGTTAATTAAAGAACATAACTGTCTTTCAATTTGGTGAAACAATAGGACAGTTACAAATTTTCCTCACGGTATCACCAATATCATAAAATCTAAAAAAGTGGTTTGGAAACTTCTCAGTGGAGTCCTCCTTCCATCAAGTCCTTCTCTTCACATCTTTGTCTCTGCCTTCTTGTCTCTTCTCTCCCATCTCTACTGCTTCCTTTTCATGGCCCTTTCCTACTATCTATCTGCCACAGCTCCCTTCTCCCTGTCACCACCAGAGCTAGTACAAAAAAGCCAGGTCAGGCAGAGTTTGCTGGCTTAGCAGCTTAGGTCCTGCACAACATCTCCTCTCTAATGTATTGCATCTTCATAGCAGAGAACAGCTACTCCAGCATGTTCAGCAGTGGTCACATCAAGAAAATAGAGATTTAGAGTCCAAGAGGCCTGAAGAAATGTTACATTGTCAGCTCACATCTCAACGGATTAAAACTCCTGGAATCTAACTGATCTGAATAATATCATCTATCAGCTTCTAAATGTGGCTTTACTTAGAGCTACTAACCATCTTATGTCTTCAGAGACATTCCAGAACAGAGTAAACAAGTCAAATTGCAAGGGCTTATTGTCCTCAAATCATTAAAATTCATGCATACTGTTCCAAAATCAACTCTTCCAACTCTTCCACCGTCTTCACTACATAGGATTTCTACTTGTGTCTGTTTTTCTATGGTTCAGACAACAGAAGACAGGAACACAGACCAAGCTTACCTAAAATTAAATTAAAAAGCACTTGGTTCTGAAAAACAAAAGAATGAGGGTGTTTCTGCTTTGATTTCCATTCATCTGTAACTGGCACAGATTTGTTCTGTTCATGCTCTGCACCAGTCAAAAGCTCTAAAATCACATTATTATAGCAGCAAGCCTGCACAAGACTCTGCCAGATCCTGGTGTCACATTAACGATGGTGCCCAGGCCAACAGGAGCGGCGGCTGCCAAGATCCCTGTCCCGGCCAATGCCCCTCCTTTGTGCCCGCACGGGAGCTCATGAGGCCAGGCAGCAGGCCAGCACAGGCTGAGGAGACACCCAGGAATGAAGCCTTTCCCTTCCTCCTCCCTTTCCCTCCTGCATCTGCCTCCCCAGCTGGCGTGCCACCGAGCAGCGTGCTGGCACGCAGGAACAGCAGCGAGCAGCCCCGGTTTGTACCTGCTCAAGAAGTGCCCTGCAACAGCCCCTGTGCCCACAGCGTGCACGAGGCTCTGGGAAAGGGTGGGCAGGATTAAATCTGCCTCCCTTACACAAAGAATGCATTTCTCAACTGAACAGCAGCAACCCTACACATCTACACACGAACTGTGAGCCCCAGATATCCACACAGCACACTGAATGTAACGGATGCCCATTTAATTACCCAAGGGTCAGCACTTCCAGCACAAACATTTTAGCTGAAAAACATCAGACAGTTATTTAGACTAGGTACAAAGCATGTAATATATTACCATATTTCTTCTAAATTTTATACTGAAACCTGCCCTTTATCTTGTTACTCATTAATTGGTGATAAATTATCTCAAGTAATACAATAATTCATGTTTACCTTAATATTGCCTGAAGTCTTGAAATCTGTTACTTATTTAGCCAATAATCAAACTGATTTTTCTGGATGTGAACATACTGTTTTTTCCAAAGAGATAACCTGTTTTTTATTAAGTATTTGTATTTGAAAAGAGGCCTGGTATCATCAGCAAAAAAAGAAGAGAAACAAAATACAGAAATCAGAAATGCTAGGTCTTCCACAAGGGTACAGAGTTCTTGGTTTTCCTCTATTTTCCATATCACACTTGACATGCAAAAATACTAACAGCCATTTACTCTGTTCTGTGTACCATATTACAAAATAAATTGCTAAGGCACTGAGAGATACAAAATGGTAACAGCTGATCAGTCAGTCTCTGGAAACCTGAAACAAGCAAACTACTTTCACCACATATTTTCTGCATAATAATTGACATATCCACCTGTCTCCCATGTCTCAGAACTCCATGCACAGCTAACTTGGAGCATTCCATGGATGCATCCACTAAGGAAAATCTCTGCTTATTGTGGTCAAGACTATAAATGCAAGGGCTATCATGTTACTTTGCAGGAAATCAAGAATAAAGAGGGAGATAAAAAGCACCTCATGCATATAAACCACAAAAAAACCTCTTATACTTTTGAGGAAGAAAAATCCTATTATTTTTATTGCAGAAGCTTGTGAAATCCTGATCACTAGTAGAGCTGATGCATGAAGTGTCATAAAAATCTGTCCTTGTGAGCTTAAATTCCAAGTAATTTGAAAAGAACTAAGAAGCATATTTTCCTAAACTTTACGTAGTAACCAAGTATCATATCAGGAATTGAGCTGCACTGAAGTTCTTTTTCCACGTGCTGCATATACTACCATAAACTGGAAGGTTTGCTGTTAAAATACTTTCCTTCTCTCAGTTCTTCTTGCATATACACCTTTAGCAGCCCAGGTTCACACTGCTGAATTTCCCTCTGCTCTCTTCTTTCTAGCATAAGCAGCAGCTTGTGTTTCCAGTGGGACGCTCTTTTTCTCTATCACTGCACCACACACTGACCACACTGCTCTAGTGGCACTGGAACTGTATTATATGAAGCAGCAAAATCCAGTATTTCCAATAAGGCATCAGCTTACACATATTCACATAAAAACTATAAAAAAAAAAAAAAACTTAAAAAATCCTTTCCCCCCCAGCTAGCTCTTCTAAAAGTCTCACAAGCCTTCCTGACACTGCACAGCAAGCAAGTTCAGCAATCCAATTACTACCTGCTCTGTAGTCAGTATCAGCACATTATCAGTGACCTGACATGCACATGTTCTTGCATTTTAGTGTCAGGTGTCATTTCAGACGATTTCAGTAGCAAACGTTTCACAAACTGCTCCAGGCACCTACACTCAACCACCTGCAAGGCAGATGCCAGGCATGCCCAGCCTGCATCACCTGTCTCCAGCAGCATCCAGGGTAAAGGTGACACAAGATTTCAGGGGATCTTGTTGGAAACAGCCTAGCAAGCATTGCTTTGATCTAATCCACCCTTGAAGGTCTTTCATCTTTAGGTCAAGAGCCACCATGACCTCTTTACCTTTCATCCAACTTTTTCTGGTGCTGTTCCTGCTGACAGGGCCCCGTGGACAATGTAACCCTGTAGATGGAGCTGAAGAGCAGTTTAATCTGACACAAGAAACTCAATCTTTGCTACTGAATATAGACCGAAGGGTTGGGACAGCTTCGGGAAGAGATGATCTCAGTTGCTGCACATGTTACACTGAACTAAAGCTGTCACTTCAGAAAGCAGCCTTCTCGAAAGTCCTACTCAACAGGATGAGGTAAACAGGGTGAGAAGTGCAGGAAGCTACAATGACATGATTTTTGAATATGCAGTTCTTGCATAAAATAAAATCTAAGCTTCCCAACTCTCCTGAAGTACACACTCCTCTCAGTACTAACTCAAGTGACTGGTCTGGCCATACTTTCTGGCGCCAGGTTAAAATGATACATAAAACTACACATCTACAAATGCAATAAACATTCCAGTGAGCTGATACTGTTTCCAAACAGGAGAAACTGTTACAGTGCAGCTATTTTTTTTCCTACAAACCTCCCAGCTGCATCTGAAATGACCACAGTGCATGCAATGTGCCTTACAGACAGTGAGAAACATGAACCACCACAAGAACAGAAGTCAACAGCAACTCACAGAACTCCCACTACTGCCAACTGCAGCGACTGCCCAGCAGCACATTCCTGGCTGTAAGGGCTGAAGGACAAGGAATTCCCACCAAAGTCCCAGAAATGATGTGGGCACAGCTTTCCCCAAAGAAAGGTATTTCTTTCAGCTGGGTGGCCTGTCTGAGAGAAAAGAGCGAATGCTCTTGTGGTTGAAGAGGTGAGCTGGAATACAAGTTCTGGGGTCAATTTGTAGTGCGATTTCCTGTCCAATCTATGACAAACCCCCAGGGTAATTTCCTCTGCTCTGACATAAAAGTACCTTTTTCTTCTCCCTTCTTTAAGATGAGTTTTCAGGAGTGAGAGAGCAATAGAAAGAACTATGCATTTTTATCTTTGGGCATACAGTATTTCCTAGAAGCCCCAAACAAGCAGTAATACCTTTGAATGGTTCCTTCAGGAACCCAAGCTGCAGGGCTGACTTTTTTTTAACACAGATCTGGTAGTGTAGGAGGAAAGCATTGTTTTGGTTGGTTGGCTTCTAGAAACAAACAAACAGACACCGCCCTCCCCCAGAAAAATCACAAACTTCCAGGCTTACCAAAAGTTATTTTCCAAATACACTAAAGAAGAAAGAAATTCATTATTGAAACTTATCCTGAGAACTTTAACTACTCTAAACACTATCTATTGTGTAACATTAAAGCCACTGAAGCAGAATTGCTTCAAATCACAAGTGCTATTATATTACAGCTATTCAGTAGATGAGTTCTGCTGCAAAAGGAGACAAAAAATATATGGTTTTTGTTATAATAATACAATTTATTACTGTAATAATAAAGGAATAGCTTTATGATAAGCTACCATTTAAAGCATTAAAATACAACTCCTTTTAATCTCCATTTATAATTGGAAATTCTCTGTCCCCTTCATCCCCCACCCCTCTCCTTTTTAAAAGGTCAATCAGGTTTTGGCCTGACATGTCAAAACGCCTCTATCACAGCACTCCTGCCGCCTGCTCCAGGCACAGCAAGTCTTTCCCTCGATGCCTACCGAGTGATCCAACATATGGCCACACAAATCCACAAGGGATGCAGACTGACTAGAGGAACGAGCTGACTCAAACAACGTAAGAAATACATTTTCCTCCCAAGTCAGTTTTTACCACAGTCAAATGTTTTCAGCTCAGCATTGCTTGTGCAGCCTGGTGGGATCTTCTCTCAAAAACTCAGGTGCATACATCTTGTGGTTTGGGAAGAGCACTTGAGAAAAGCCCTCAGAACTGACCAGCTTCCTAAACACAAAAGCCACTGGTATTCTTTCATGCTAAATAATCTCTTAGCATCAGCAATGAAGTAAATTGTTTGATGGTATGCAATCCCATTGTACACACTTCCTTCTCTGCATTTTGATGTTGACCTGAAAGTTTTGCACAACTGAAACACACAAGTGGTAAAAATGAAATAAGCAAGTTATGAAAACAAGCTCATTTGACAAGCATAAATATTTATAAAATGAATGCATTAAGCTAATTACAAACTCAGTGTAACAAGCTATATGAATTTCATAATTAATACAATCAATTCCTGAATTTACTTACATAATTGAAAAATAATTTAAACAGCTTTCTTCAAAACAGAAAAAAATATAGTATACTCCCTTGAAGGGCTTTTATTATATCAAAATACTGGCACATTAAGTAGTTAATAAAAATGCAGCATGTGAAAATGCCACAGTTTTTGTGACCGACAAAATGTCAAGATAGGGCCTAGAAAAATGTATCAATAACTTTTATTGAGCACTTTAACCATGACCACATATTGCTATACAATCTTAATGTAACTAAAAATTACATGGTAATAAAGCACCATAAAGGAAAAATTATCAGGGTTGTACAGGCACATGCTAAACACTTCCTATTCTGAACACTCAACATGGCAACCTTAAGAATCTGACTATTCATTAGACACATGCTTTATAGCTCTTATTTTTCATTCACTTAAACATCATCATGTAGAACAAGCTCCCAGACGGTTATCAGGGCTGGAGTCTCTGCTTCCAGCACACAGGAGCTGTAACCTGAGCCAACAGAAGTCACAGGCCAAGGCAGGAATGACCCAGCAGGAAAATGAAATCTAGCCTGCAGACCTTTCCAAATGGCTCTGTTTCATGGGGCCCTTCCTCAGTCCCATGGCTGCACAGGCACCACACATTTCCTGCACTTGCTGCATTTTCAGCAGCACTGATTTCCAGTGCATGTGTAAAGCATCATGTATATAAGCACAAACAAACCCATTGCCCCTTAGTCCTCAAGTTCATTGCATACAAGCAAATATTGCTTCAAAATGCACATTAAATGTTCCTCAGCAGGGCTGTAATGACTGCACATGCAAGCACAGCATGGAAGGCACCAAGAATGGGACCCTGTGAGAAAACTCCATCAGCCCAGCACAGGCAAGGGACCATTCCCAGCACAAAGCTTCAGCAGCACATCTCTTCCAGAAGATGGTGCTTTGCCAGGGACTTCCCCATCTTTGCTAGTTTGTACTCAGCTGAAGACTTACACTGACAAAGACAACCAATATGGAAAATACAGCTACACTGTCATATCAAACTCTGAACCAAAGTTTGAAATACCTCTCTCTATCAATCCTTTACTAATGACTATTAGAAAGAAATTTTTGCTTTACTCTTTGACTTCTAGTTCCACTGCTGTTTTACTGCTGGATTTTTTGTACTGGAAATAGTTTGCTAGCTAATCAAGAGTGTAAAAAAATGGGAAACAGAAGCACGTGGAACAGGTTTTGCTTTTGCTCAGCCTCAATATAAAAAATGCTAAAAACATCACCAAGATGCATATGCACACATAACAAGATTTGTAGCTTTATGTTCAGTTTGTCTGAATTTTCAAATGCACAGACTTGTCAACGTGAAAGATAGAAAAAAGATCATATTGCTCATAGCTAATCTTGTAGCATTCACTGTTTTGTTGGAGGTGGTGTGTGTTAATAAGTTTCCACTGCCTATGTGATCACTGGAATAACCATACATTTTAAAATGCTGTGATTTGTTTGACGTGCATCTACAATATTCAAATTTAACGAAATCTGGTTGTTATGCTACTTAGAAACTAATAGCAACAACTGAAATCTCAGCAACACCACTACTCAGTATCACCAGTACTAGAACCTACATGGAATGTAGCACCCCAGTAAAAATTATTCCATTATCAGATATCTCATGCATAAACACTTCTTAAATTAACATATTTTAAATGTTTTTAGTCTATTTTCTGCCCACTGATAAATCAACATTTATCTTCAATGTAACCACACATTAACTAGTTAATTTTCCTGGACTGACCAATTAGGAAACTCAAAACTGCACACTCCCAAAATTCCAGAGCAGGAACAGCAAAAGATTTAGCAGAAGAGTAGACTATTGGGTAACTAAGTTAACACCCAGCTTCTGTTCAGAGGTATATGGGTGCTAACAGGCACTGAGTTATGTTCTAAAATAACAAACTTCTGCTCAAAATGCAACCACAGCAAACTCCTGTTAAAAGCAGCCCTGCAGCCACAGCTGCTTCTCTGCTCAAAGGCAAAAGGGCATAAATGAAAGCAGTGATCAGAGATTTAACAGTCACCCCCCAGATAACCTCCACAAAAATCCTACTTCACTTCACGTAGTGCAGGTAACTCACTGCAAGCATGTAAATATGCAAAACACGTTTCTATTCATCGGAGTACACAGTAAGAGTTGAAGTGCAGTTCTGTTATACCCAGCTTTTCCAGGCAGCAGGTGCCAGACCACTGCTGCATGGCATGTGCCATGCAGTGCCACCAGCATACCACAGCTATTAGCAACAACTGTCCCTGCTCCCAGGCAGAAGACTGCACGTTTTCTCACTCCGACTGGGTCCTGAGCACCAACTGCCTTTGTATTCATCATCCTTCCCTTCTTGGTAAAAGTGGCTTTCAGCACTTGTAGATCCTTCTTTCAAGTGTGTATAACCTCTGGCATATCTACATCAATCAACCTGTTCTCCTTTTAAGTTTTTTAAAACTAGGGATAAAGATCAATTTATGGGGTTTTCAAACTGTAGATGCTCACCATGTAATTTCTTAATTGTCTTTGAAACTCTTAAACCCTTTTATTTGGGGGTGGAGAGGCAGGAAACAGGACTGTTGTTGAGATTTTGTTTGTTTGTTTTACATGATGAATTTAAATACAGCTTAGGTAATCATTAGGGATGGCAATGCTTTTCCTCACAGTAGCAAGGTGTCCTTAGCCACTCAACAAAAACAACCTCTTAAGAGGGTTAAAATCTCCCCCAGTTTCCTCTTACACACACTGACTTCCCAGAAAAACACTTTCACAATGATTAACAAGAGCTGGAGATGAAACTTGTTATTAATTATAATCATACCTTTTCCTAAACCAAACCAACATATCCAAAAAGTGAACACAAGACTGTCCAACTCACTGTTAAGGCACATTAGCTTCAGTTCCATTACAGAAAAAGAAATGTTTCTACTTACCCCTCCTAGGAGCCAGTGAGTAGTTTTTTGGGGTTTTTTCCTTCTCTACAGTTTGGATATCTTACAGTACCTATCACAGTATTCCAACGAGCAATCTCTTTCCAGGCTTTAGCGGCAAGAAACAAGTTTATCAATGTGTAGTGTATGAAAATATGATGAGGAATAGGAAAAAATACATCCTTGGCCTTTGTATTCTCTGTCTCTGGCCCATACATGCATGATATGGGGGAATGCAATCATCCTTGAATATTCATCCCATACAGAACTGGGGAAGTAGGTCTGACACAGAGAAAGTTTTAGGAAATGCCTACCCACCTTTCCCCTCACGGGGCAAGGACAACCCAGTTACATGTATCAATATTCAGAGAAAAGGGATTTTCTGCATATCTAGATTTCAGGTTAAATTTACTCTGTGAAACTGACTTTGAAAGTGCCCCTCTTCTTGACCCAACCAGGACTTCATGGCCTGTGAGGACAGAGGTTTTCCCTAGTTAATAATTCCTGGCAACACTAGCCATGACAAAATGTCTACTGTTCATTTTTAACAGATGTGAAAAACACATGCCCTTTAAAGCTCTTGCAAAAGTGGCGGTTAAACCCTACATTTTGCAAATTTCGTAATAGTGGCTTTTGCTGTTTATTTGAAAATGAAGCAAAACTAAGTGGAAATCCAACTACCTGGTGAAAATAGAAATTCAACTGTAAGTCACAGAAAGAAGCATAACTTCACATTGTAGCATGCTAAACACTGCTGGGTTTTATCATGTCTGACTTGTTAAGAAACATTTATACTTTCACTCAGGACCGAAGCATATCATTGTAGGAATTATTTATATATGCGGTAGGAGCTTTAAGTATGATTAGCACAACCACCACCAAGGGAATTAAAAAGGCTTCAGCTTTACAGTAATAAGCAAAACCATCACATTTTAGGCAGCTTAAAGAATTAAACCATCTGAGGAAACTTTACAGACAGCTGGAACACTGCTAGACTGTTTCCATCTACAGCAGGACGGAAGAGATGCTCATCCAGCTCACTAAGCCCTCCCCAAACTAAGATCAGACTGTGTAATATTAGAATATGTGTAATATTAGAAATTTCAAAGTAAGTAAAATTCAGAGTTGAGAGAGGAAGAGAAGCCTTATCTGAAGAGTTTCTCCATCAGTTAGACTATCAGCTGAGCTGAGGAAATAGCTACTTTCCCAGGGAAAAAAACTGCTGCAAGGGAATGCACGAAGGGATAGAGGACTCTCAGGAGCTGAAAGGATCATCCCCATAGACACCAATTAGCCTACAATGCCTGTATTTTAACTGAATAATTGAAATAATTACAACTCAAGTGCCAGGATTAGAAACTGTTTCAATAGTTCAGTAAAAATTGCTTCAGCTTTTATCAAATAACCCTTGCACCCCACAGAAAGAGATGTGAAACCTGTGCATCTGTAATTTGGAGTTCCCCGCTTAAGATACATTTTTACTGTGGAATACTTCACCTCAACTGTCTTGCCATCATTTTTACTTTGTTCTCCATCCCATACATTGAAATGGGACACTAACAGACTACCTAAAGGTCAAGTCACATCTTCAGTCAGACAGAAGGACCTGACTGGGGAACAGGAACTTGAGATGTTCTCTTCTGGACATCCCCAGGCTGCTGCGTTGGAAGCTAGACATCACAAGAATATTCCCTGTTACACATCCAGGGGAGCTTGCTTTATATTGTATTTTTTGCCTCTCTTCTAGAGCATGTCTTTGTCTCTTTTCCATTCATTCTGCTTGAATCCCAAACCCTGCGCATAATTCAATTTGTACATTTTGTCCCTATTCTCCTACTTCATTTAGTGGGGTTTTTTTTCCTTTAAGAGGAAGACAGAAAGGATTCACCTCTTGCTCTCCTGCTAAATTCAGCAACTTCCTCCTACCCCCTGCCCAAAAAAGAGCAGCAAAGCAACTGTTTCTCTCACTGTTTTTACAAGGCTATGCTGAGACACATCAAATGTCTACTGCTGACGATTTTCATTTCTGTGAAGGACAGCACTGTCTCATTTCTTCATTTCAATCTCATTTCAAGGTCTGTTTGTGAGACACTGGCATTCCAATCTCCTGCAGCACCCCACAAGCCCAGCTGCCTGATCATCTTGTTTGCAGCTGCCATAGAGTCACCATTTCAATGGCTTCCAATGCTTCCAGTCCCCACCTGGAATTCCACCCAAGCACACTTTACGAGGGGTAGAGGAAAGAAAACCTTTTGTGAAGTCTCCAGCAGATGCATAAGCTTGCTCACCACAGATCAGTATTATGTGCTCAATTACTACAAGGAGCTTTGGCACTAAGAGTCTGTAGCTGAAAATACACCCCCATGTATACCAACACTTAAAAACCAAGAACTTGGAAAACAACAGCTTCAACATTAAAGTTAGTATCAGCAGCAGGAGGAAACAAGCAATGAGAATAAGTAAACAGAATTAACAAGTGCAAGAAAACCATAGACGACCACATACCTACTCTGGAAAAAGAAAGAGTTTAATAAAATGAAATAATTTTCCTTCATCCTTTGAAATCAGTATTAAAATTCAAACTCAATTAAAGTAAAAACCACAACTAAAATGAAATACAGAACTTCCAGGATTTGAAAACTATTCTAAAATCTTGTCTACACTAGCTTTCTAATGCTGGGATCAGCGACAGCACTAGAAGCTCTAAAAACCTCAATACTGATTATTAAATCTGCTGATGTAAATAATGCAAAACTCAACAGTCATTTGGGCAAGTGACTAAAAAGAAGGTTAAAAATGTCTGGCAGATATACAGCAGGAGCACATATAACTATTTTTTTCTTCAACTGAAAGCAAACCTGTTGTTAGGTGTAAAATGCAGTAAAAACCAAAGCAACCTCTCCTTCAAAATGCTTTTAAGTCACTGGAGATAATACCAAGAAAGAATGGCCCCTAGTCTCAGTAAATGCTCAAATTTGACAATAAAGTCTATTCTTAAAACGAAAGCTGATTACAAACCAGTTCTAACACAGAATTCATGATACAACCTCAATGAGAAAGTTCATTAAGAAGTAAAATTACTTTCTATGCAGAATATTAAGCCCACAGAAACACCAAGAACTTTGCCTTATTAAAAATTCCCAAATGTACTCTATAATTTCAGTTCTTATTTCACTTTCATCCCCAAAGTAATTCAGAGCACTATACCAGTATGCCTACTGATTGAAGACATTCCACCATTATTAAATATGGGAACGTCACAGAAAGTAACTGATAAAAAAAGTATAGTTGTTGTATAATATTTAAAGGCAAGCAAAACTAGGTGGTTATCAGAGTTTGGTATCAACCCCATGGCAATACTGCAAACAAATTAATTAACAGTATAAAGGACAGAAACATTAAACAGGTCATTCAGCATGGTTTTATAGAGAACAAGTTGTGGCAGATAAGCAAATATTCATCTTTCAGCCAAGGACTATTTGTAATAAAGATAACCACAAAGGTGTAGGGTGTGTATAAGAAACCCATATAAGTTTCTGATTTAGTAATGCATGCCAAACATTATTTAAAAATAGTTATAAAATAAAGTATACATCAGGATGTCCAAAGTGGCTTACTGACCTCAAAAATACTCATCAGTGAGAAATTCCATTTCACCATCATGTACTAAGCAGGATGTTGTTTAAAATATTCCCTGCATAATTAATTAATTCTCTGCACCAAATCAAGTGCTACTGGACAACCCAGCAGTGCAAATCAGACCTGAACAAGGCACAGGTGTGCAACTCTTATTTCTGCCAATATAGCCAAAGCACAGAGCAGCAAACTCATTAAAGACAACTGACCACACTGGATGAAAAAAAAAAAAAAAAGTTCCGAATTAAGCTATCAGAAACATTTGTGCAAATCTGAAGAAGGAAAGGATGTTTAGACTAGACCAGTGCATCATGTATAATTCAACACTTGGGGTTTCCAGCATCTCAGAGCCTGAGAGCTTAGTTTAGTTTGTCAATGTAAACTAAAGTTGCCTGTTACAGCCTCTTCATGAGGAGAAAGCAGTGGATTCTGAATACTCATTAATCCAGCCAAAAGGCACAGCAGGTACCAACAGCTCAGCCTTGATGAAATTGATGGGAAGAACAGGAGGCAGGACACCAAAGCCTTTCCAAGCACAGTGA
This sequence comes from Anomalospiza imberbis, assembly GCF_031753505.1. Lineage (NCBI taxonomy): Eukaryota > Metazoa > Chordata > Aves > Passeriformes > Viduidae > Anomalospiza > Anomalospiza imberbis. The sequence goes on along the minus strand of NC_089688.1, from coordinate 6,824,244 downwards.
TTCTTCATCTTCATGAGTCTTCAAATTAAAACCGGATACCCTTCTCAAAGACACATTTCAAGGTTAGTTACAAGGTTCAGTGTGGGAACAACTCACAAAAAAATGTGACAAAAATTAAAGCAGATGATTAAGTAAACCTCTGAAGCCTCAAAGTCCCTTAACGTACAAGCATTCCTGTTGATTAATATTTGAATTAAGTTCAGAAACATTGACTTTTTCTGTGGTTTTTGTATTTTAAACAGCATTCAGGAAGGCCTGCAACACACCCCAGTGACATTCTGTTAATAGCACATGGATGATGTTTTTCTCTGGGAATAGGATATGCCAGTGGCTGTGTGTAACTGCCAAAGGGAAGCACATGCTACTACACCTTCCTACTACTGGCTCACCAGCCATGCAGCAGAAGCAGCACTGCTCTGACCATGCTACCCTAAGGGCCAAGGTAGATAACACCAAAGGGCATTACTAAACTTCCTTTTTCCTTTACTGATATTTGTAGAATTCAACAGAAACTTCTTGAGAATCAGAAGTGAATGTAAAACTGAAATACCAGACAGTCATTTCCTACATGCTTGCTCTTGGAAAAATTGTGCCTGAAAAATTTCAAATGGACTTTCATAGTGCATGAATTTGCTAATCTTAGCAAGGGTGTTGTCTTTACTCTAAAAAGCAGGTAAGCAAAGCATTTCTAAAATAAGTTTTTGAGCTACTTTCAGCTTAGTCCAGCTACAAACTGGAATGATAAATGACACAGCAGGATACAAAAGCCCCAAGCAGGATTCTTACACCTACAAAAGATATCACAGAACTGAGAGTATTTTTCACACCAGCAAGACCTACTTTAAAATCAAGAGTAAATAACAGATTCACAGATACATTTTGTAAAAATATTTTTGCTTTTTTGGTTTGCTTTTTACCTCTCTCTGCTACTAATTGATTTATTTTACTTATCCCCATGCCCCTTATCAGCACCCTTTAAAGGTTCCTATTTCAGTTCAGATGGACTATCTTGCCCTTTTTCTTCTGTACTGGAACACATTCTGTACTGGAACAGGTGTTCTGCCTTGAAATTCTGGTGCAAACTCCAGAAAATAAAAAAAAAAAACATTTTTTGCAGGAGATTTTTGACAATACAGCACACCCATTCACTTCCCCAAACTATCTGTCTAGGCTGATATTTTCCATGAAGACCCACAACAGCAGATCTCATGCACACACACAGATCCCTCCGCACAGTTCACTGAGAACAAAATGCAAAATTGTAATTATTTCTAGCATCCAAATCTGATTGTCATTGGGAAAACTCTAACAGGTCACAATAGCACACAGGATTTTTCTGCTCTGCAAGCCCCAGAAAGCCTGTTTGCTTTCAGGAGATGGCTGTTATTGAAAGCAACAACTTACTTCAGGATTTAAGTAGGGGGTGAGGAAATAGGAGCTGAGTAAGGCTTTTTTTTCTATTGTTCCTCCCAACAGGTGGGAAGCTGTTCACACAGCTCTGCAGAATCACAGAGGAGGCCAAAAAGCCAGGAAATGCAACTGCCCTCTGCAGCACTCCAGGAATGAGAAGAGTTAAGCTGGGAGCCAAGGTGCAGAGAGGAGGTTTAGCTACAGAAACAAGGGCAGCAGAGGTCTCACAGTAAAATACTGCCACTCACAACCCGCAGCAGTCCCGTGTCCCAGTGTTCCCTGGCAGCAAGTGCTGCAAGCAGGCACTCCCAGACAGTGATAACTCATGGCAAGCTCACAAAAGCCAGCATATGCCATCAGCACTTTGGATCAGACTGGCTCATCTGAACTGACGATCCACACAGCACCACAAATCGGGATTTCTAGGATAATTCTCATCCCTACAAAGCAAAATTGGGGAAAATTAAAGAGAGACGTTCTTGTAAAATGTTAGAATGCATTAAAACTGCTACATCAGGCATTTTGGAGCAGGAACATTTTTAAATTATTGCTTCTCAAATATTCTATCTTCACCTTAGTTAAAAAACTAAGTAACAGAATAAGCCTTGCTATATTTTAATTTTCTAACTCCACAGTAGATGTCTGACTATAGCAGGCCAATCTACGTGAGTTAAATTACCAAATCTAACATCCTAGAAAAAGCATGTTGCAACCAGGGACTAAAACTCCTCTTGTTCTTAGAAGCATTCCGTTTGTATGAGGCCTGTCAGTTCAAAACAATAACAAAGAAAACCAAAATGCTTCCAGTATCAGCTAAAGGTTACATGGCTTTCACTGAAATAGGATTGCTTGGTTACATTAAATACTGATGAGTAGAAAAAAAGGAGCTAAAAATCCAAATTCTACCAATTTCAAAAGAAACTTCCTGACCAAGACATACCTACACCCAATTGAAGTATTTCAGCTTTTGTTACATGCAGCAATTCATTCTTATGAAAAGCAGTCACACCACCACACAGGTTTGAAGGTACTCTTATTTAGCTAGAGAACTTGTGCTGTCCCAGGCTCAGCCCATTAAATATGACATCTCCTTGGCAGACCTTTTTCACCAAAGAACTAAGAAAATTCACACAGGAAATCCACTTCTGGTAGTGCAGCACTATAACCAAAACTCACTACTTCTCATCTCAAACACACAGCATCTCAGATCTTCAGGCGCCTGTTTTTTCCCAACCTAGGCACCAGCCGTTCCATTTCCTAAAAAAGACCTTGCAGAAATACACCATGAGATCATACAATTGAGATTGCTAAATACATATAAATGAACCCTCTGCAAATGACTCGAGTGATCTTAGTAATTTCTTCTTAATATCAGATCTGAAACTGCACCTTCTGATGTAATGCTCTTGCACTGCCAGAGAACACTTGAAATATCCCCAGCTTTCTCCCTCTCTCACCGTTTGTTACCAATAATAGCAGGTGAGATAAAGTTATCACATGTATTTACTTACTTTCACAGTCTTGCACATGAACAGCAGCATAACTTCATTTGCATTTCAGGCTACTGGAAGGAGTACAGCTCGCACATATTTTTGGGTGTACGCTTAGTCCAAGCTGGCTTCACCAATTTCAGCTTGAAAGCAGCATTTGTTTTCACATGTTTTAGATGAGAGTACATACGAAGTTAGTGAGCATACAAACCTGCCAAGCCAACACCTCTTCTCAGTTTTCCAAGTGCAACTACTTAATGTAGGTCTCCTACGCTTAATTAACACTTTATTTTCAACCCTGTGACACAAGGGTGAACTACAAATAGAACTAATAAGATCCTATGTGGCAAGCAATTTAGGTAATTCCTAAACTGACACTGACACAATACTGCAAGCACAAAGAGATGTCATATTAACACTTACAGCAGCATGAACACAAGAGGTAGGAGGAAGACCATCACTGGCAAACTTTAAAAGGAAAATTTTCAAAATCAATAGAGACAATGGTGGGAGCTGCAGAAAGCCAAGAGTCTCTGTGGCCTTGCACAAAAAAGCTAAAACAGGATCAGTGAAAGGTTTGGAGATGAAGAGGTGTGTGGTTCGAGGAGTCACCTTCACCTACAGCACACAGGTTTAGTCATTCACCTGCTATTTTGTCTACCTGTCAGGTCCATTTGTGCTTCACAGCTTGTCCTCAACACTTGATAAAAATCAAAGCTGATTTGTGTCATTACAATGCCCACAACAGGAAACATACACAGCGCCCGTCTGTCAGCACAGCAACACTGCGAGGAGCTGGAGGGTGGAGGAGCAAACTGACAGAGGTTTAGAATCACAGTGGAGACAATCAGAAAATTTTCTATTCCTATGACGTTTACACGCGAACGACACGCATTTCAACATTCCAATAAAGTTCATTTCCAGTCACCTGCATACTAGAGCCACACAACAAAGTATTCTGACTGCAAATGTGTTTACATTATGGACTATGTAAACCACAGCACAAGGTCTCACTGGCCTGAAAAAAAAGTGTCGTTTTGCATTCATTTTTTCACCGCTTGCTGAATTAGAAGCGGTTTATTCAGTCATGCACACAGTTTAGCATACCAAAGCCACAGCATCAGCTAAGGATGTCGTTTTTCCAGACAGCCTACAGGTTGCCATTAGAGTCTAACACCTCTCCTCTCTTTATCCAAGATGTCAAAAACAGGCAGAGTTTCAGATTTAAGGAAAATACCTCCTTTTTATAAATTAAAATCTGATGAAAATGTAAGATGATCAGTCCCTAGAGACATTGCCAGAACTGTAATGCACACAAGCATTTTTTCCAAGTTGTTTACAAACAATATACCTACCAGGGGTTCAGAAAGATGCTGTGCCTTTCTAACAGGCAGAGAGAAAATGTCTGACTGACAAGGCGCCTTAGCCCCTTTCAACATTAGAAGGCACTCCGCCGCTACCTAATTAAGGCACATTCTCTTCTCGTAAAGTATTAACAAAGCACACATTTCCCTGACTAGCACCGTATTTGTCATCCTTGAATAAATTACTTCTGTATTGTATTTCATGCACTCTTCCGGCCCACATCCTGCTAGACACTGAATGCTTACTACTAGGAGCTGATGAGAGGTATGCCTAGGCAAGCTCCATTTCTTGGCTAGATGTATTGACAATGGAAAAGCTGAGTATCAATAAAACACACATTAGGCTCACAGCGAAGTACCCTCTGTGAAAAACCAGATGAGATGACAGTGTGCACACAGAGGTGGGATTGGTCTCTCCTAAAACATCTCCACCTGCACTGGCAAGGACGGTCAGTATCAGTTACCTTTAACAGGTCTTTAGCAAGTTACCTACTCTACCATGACCACTGCAATACCTAAACAATACCTTTAGCCGCTGAATTAGCAAAAATTCCTCGAATTTAAACTCCCAACTCTCAAGCTCATAGAGAAGAACAGAACAATATTTTTGTAGTATTTTGATACATGCTTTTCTGAGGATTCCTGCCTAACAGCATCATATAAAATGGTGTTAAACTCCAAGTTATCCTCACAGTGCTCATAAACCAGGAGCTGAGCTCTTGCCGGGACAGAGTGCTGCTCTACTCGCACTATTTTTAAGAGTCTTATTTAAATGAGTTTTCAAATAACTTGAAATACCACAGCTAAAAGAAAACATTTACAAACAAATCAGACACTTCCTCATGACCAAGACGCTATTCCTGCAGCTCTGCACAGTGGCTGAAGAGGTGACGGCTGAAGAGATAATCCGTAATCTCCGCAGATTACTTAAACTCCAAGGAAATCTCTACTTTGACAAACTTCGGGGGAGCACAGAGCATCGCCGTTGCCCTGCCCGGCCCCTCCCCGAGCCGCCGCCGCTCGGACACCGGGCAGGGCGGGCCGGCGGGGCCGCCTCCCCGCGGGGAGCCGGGCGGCCACGCGGGTCCGGGCGGGGGAACCGCCTCGGCTCCTCGCCGGTCCCGCCGCCGCTGCCCTCCCGGTGCCGGAGGGGGCGCGAAGGGCGCGGGGTGACCCCACCTGTGCGCGTCCCGCGCGGCCGGGCCGCGGTGACAGCCGGGCCCGCCCGAGGTGACTCGTCCCGGCGAGCCGGGAGGCAGCCGCGGGGGCGGCGGGGAGGCCGCGGCCGGGGCCGGGGCCGGGGCCGGGGCCGGGCCCGCCCTGCGCGGACACCCCGCGGCGGGGACACCCCCGCTCCCCGCCCGCCGGGCCCGGCGCGGCGCCGCCCGCACTCACGATGGTGACGCTGGCCTTGCGCAGGTCGCGGTTCTCCTCCTGCAGCGCCTTGCACTTGAGCTTGTAGGTCTCCAGCTCGATCTTCAGCACCTTGTTCTCCTGCTGCAGCGAGGCCAGGCGGTTCGTCAGCTCCTCCAGCCGGAACGGCGAGATCACGATCCCGCCCGCCTTGCCGCCCCCCGAGGAGCCGCCGCTGCCGCCCGCCGTGCCGCAGCCGGGCCCCGCGCCCGGGCCGCCCCCCGACAGCGGCCCCGCGGAGCCGCCGCTGCCGCCGCCGCCGTCGGTGTCGCTCTCGCTGGCGCTGTCCGCCATCGCCCCGCGCGCGCCGCCGCCGCCGCCCGAGCAGGGGGCGGCGCCCGCCGCGCGCCGGCGCCGAGACGGGCCGCGCGCCCGCCCACAGCGCCGCCTGGCGGCCCGCGCCCGCACCGCGCCAGCCGGGACACGCCGGGATGTGCCGGGAGCGGGGACACACCGGGACACGCCGGGATGTGCCGGGAGCGGGGATCCGGGACACACCGGGACAAGGATATCCCGGGAGCAGTGATCCAGGACACTCCGAGCCCGGGACCGGAATGTGCCAGGAGAGGCGATCCCGGACACACAGAACCCGGGAGCGAGGGATATTCCCCGGGGGCGCTCCCTACACACCGAATCCTGGACCCGGGATGTGCCCGGAGGGTCTCTTCCACACCGAACCCCATGTCGGGATGTGCCCGGTCGGGACGTGCCGGGGGAATCTGTTGCACAGCGGGAGCCCCTTTGCGGGAAACAGCCCCTTTGCGGGAAACAGCCCCTTTGCGGGACTCATCTCATTGTATCGCTAAACCCGTGCGGGGGAGCCCGGGGGTTCGCTGCACACGACCCAAACAGCCCCAAACCTTGTTTTGTTTAAGAATGTTTGCACCAAAACGGCGCCCACGGCGCTGCCCGGGCTGTACCCCCGGGCCAGGCCCCTTCCCCGGGCAGCTCGCAGCCCCTCGGGGTTGGACACCACGAGCAGAAGGAGCGGGGACCCCCACCCGCCGAGGCGCCGCGGTCAGGGGGAGCAGCGCCGGCCGCCAGCCCTGCTCCCCTCACAGCACACAGACCAACCAGCTGGCACGTTAATTCAGCCCTCCGTACCTCAGCGAAACTGCCCTAAATTAAGATATATGGACACCCATCTCTCCTTACTGATAATGTGTTTGTTGATTAGCAGGTGCATTAGTTTCTTTGGGTTTTTTTTTCTTTTTTCTTTTTTTTTTTTTTCTTTTTTTACTATTTTTTTGCAGAGCAGCAGTGAACTATAGTGGAGAATTTGTGCCACTCATTCTATGGCAAAACATGGTCTGTATTGCTCCTGGATAAATTAGTCCCCAAGACTGTATAATTGGTTTCTCAATTATTTATGAAGGAGTCTTTAACAACAGTAATTCTTCCATTAGTGGCAAGTAAGGATTTCATTATCTCTAACTGCACTACCTTTTTGTTTCATGCCATAGTAAATTTCAAATTTCACTCTTTTTAATGGCTATAATATATGAAGGAATTCCATCTCTGTAAAGTAATTATTCTTTTCACCTGCCTGGGAATATAAGTGCAGGTCGTTTTATTTTTGGTCTCTTAATCACAAGAAAAGGGCTGCTCCTAGTTCTGAGCTTTGGAAACTCTTTCCTCGGATCTCTGTCTGTGTGTTCCTGGCACACGATGCTGCCCCAAACAGGGCTCACAATGGAGAGGGAGGCAAGTGAGAGTCCCCATCCAGCACCAGCAGAGACGCACGGCTCTCCCTCAGCCCATCAGGAGGCATCAGTTCAGGACTTTCCAGGCTAGAGAAAAGGTCCTGCATCCCAGGACATTAAAGGCACCGAGCAACCCTCATGACCACCCTGGCAGCTGCTGCCCCTCAGCTGGATTTCCCATCTCTGGGCTTAGTTAGGGTGGAATTTCTCCCAGAACATAAGAGCATTGTCCTCAAGAGGTGCTGCCACAGATGCACAGAGTAGTTGATGATGTCCATGGGGTCTCATGAGACCTTTTTCAGTGCTGTCCTAAAATGCCCCTGCAGCAACCCCTGGCTCTGCAGGGGCACACAAACCAGACCACCTGGGGTGGCTGCCAGCTCCTCTGCCCTGCAACCCTGCCCAGGCTGAGCCTTTCCACCAGCACGGGCTCTGGGATAAAAACCTTGAGGGATTAAAATGGGATTCAAAATATAGTGAGCGCTGTTTAGGATAGGTAGTTGCATTTCACCAGAATTTCTTTCAGAGAGGTGTGCTGGTATTTGGGAAGCTGGCTGGACACCACTGGATCATGAGGAAATGTTATTTCATGCATGACTCCACAGCACAGGCGATAGCTGGAAAGCCGGTTTGTCTCTGTGCACATGCACACATGCTCCTCAAATCAAACTCATTTCTAAACTAGCAGGTTTATACCTCAGTGTTCTTTCTCCATCCATCCGCCCAGCTTTGATCAGCCAGTTATCTCCTTTGCTTTCAGCAGGACTGCTCACATTTGAGTGTCTTGCTGAATCAAGGCCTAAATATTCTGAAAGCCTGAATCAGCAGAACATGCATCTGCTCCAGGCTAATCTTACCCAGCAAGCCCCACGGCGCGCTTAACCTTAAGCCACTCTTCAGACCTATCAATGCTAATCTTAAGTGCTTTGCTGATTTGGAGCACTATAATTTTTCAGAGGACGTGTCCTCTGCTCCTTCAGACACTAAAATTAGCCTGAAAACAGGGAGGTGCAGGCAACATCCTCAACCCAGCAGCTGGGCCGGATCGGCTCAGCCAGGGGCTGCATCCCTGGCTCACACCAGGCAGCTGCTGGTGCTGCCTTCAGCAGAGCAGTTCTGGAGCGGTGCAGACAGCAGCTACAGAGATGAGGGATCTCGAGGCAAGAGGGGAGCTTTCCCCAGCCCGCTTTCGCTGTCCCTCTCTCTCTGCTGGGCTGGCATCAGAGGTCTCACTCCCAGCCAGCACGCTGACTTTCATAACAGTGAATTATAACTTGGCACTTCTGTGGCTCTCTCTAGTTCAAAGCCATGCTGAAACATTATCTAATTAATTCACACAATAGCCCTGGAAGGCAAGAAAGAGAGGTAGGAAGCTGAGTTACTTGCCCAATGACAAACACTGAGTCATTGGAGGAGTGGGAGGAAGACTCAAGGGCCCTGGATGTTTAGATCTGACATGGCATCCTTCTTGTTGCAACAGCAGTTCAGTCATTTAAAAAATAGCATCTGTATATTTAATTACAATTACAGCCAACTACTCCTAATTAATAGGTTAAACAGGGAGAGAAAATGTTATCCTAATTAGCACCCCCAAAAAATTAAAAAAAAATCACATGCTTTTCACACCTGTAGGATGTTACCCAAATCAATTAAAAAGTGTAAGTATGTGGTATAAGCAAAATTAGTAAAACTCCCTTTTGAAGACACGTACAGGAGAAGCTGCCCCACTGACAGGGCTGCTCAAGTGCCACTGGTCCTGGTCCCCACCGCAGGCAGCGAGGGGTTTGTCATCCCAGGAAAAGCCACCACAACCAGCCTGCCACCACCACAGCACCAGCAGGATGAGGTCCCCACCCTCCTTTGCCTCAGAATCTTTTTATTGCATGAAAAATAAATGCAGAACTGTAAGGGGGAAAGGAAAGGTGTTTGCAGAAATAAAGAACATGAAAATGTCACCAGCACCCTTACAGTAGAAGAGCAGCCCAATCAAGAAAAGAAATAGGGATTTATTCACAGAAACTATCATTACAGGAGGTAATGGGCAATTAGAAACAGTGTTCCATAAACTCACATCAACAGTAAAAATACTGTATAAAATACATTTCTAGGTGTGAGGGGTTAGAAGAGGCATGTTCAGAGATTTAATGTAATCCTTAATGTAATTCCAGAGGTCCATTCATCGTCTGGAAAACCTTCTATAAGAATACAATTTCATTAAAATATTCAGTAGTTACAGACTGAAAAGGCAACTGAAGCTAATTAACCTAAGGAAAAAAAAATCTGCATACTGCTCAGAGCACCTGACTGAAATGGGGGAGCAGGGGAGAAGAGGGAATGGAAAGACAAAGTTGCAGGAAAATGCAATTAATGAAAAATACTGCTAGGAAAATAAACTGATGCAGCATTAAAAAGAACATGACTTGTACATAAGGGGATATTAAAAGGGGGAAATGGAGTGCATATGTGGGGAGGTTGTAGAAGGGGAGAAAGTTTGGTTTGAAAGATATTAGTATGAGCAAAAGAAACCCAAATTGCTACTATTGTGGATTAAGGCATCTATTGATGCAAGTTAAAACATTTTCTAACCACCAATTCAGAAAATAATGTCATGCTGCTTTGCTTTTCTGACCAGCAATTATTTAATCAGAAAGCTGTATTAGGAAAGAGGTCTCTTAGTAGGATAGAGTATCTGACTATGAAAATGTGCTGTGTGGTAGCCAACCTGTAGCTAATGCATCTTCAGCTCTGAGGCTTTGCTTTTGTATCCCTGTACTCCCCAGGGAATTTTTTTCAGAGTTCATATTAGGTTGGTTCTGTTGGTCTGGCCATGCCATAATGATACCCAGCCCCTGGAAGCCTTCCAAAGAAGTTGGTGAACAAGGGATTGCTGTACTTTGCTGTTTTATAGCCCAAATAGCTCTCAATAATTGAACATTAGCGTGGTGGGAAAAGTACCAACAAAACTTTTATGATAAACCTTCACCATCCTCCAGGACTTCGGGTCAAATAAATAAAGACATGCACAATTTGCATGCTGTTTTTAGCATCAGCAGTTATGAAAAATGTGGCACATACATAGATTTCCCTTGAGCAGCTCATTTTTTTTGTCCTTCACTAACCTTTTCCTCTCCCAGTAATGGACTACTTTTTATGTCAAGCATTTTGTAGCAGGCTGAGGCTAAAGGGCTCACATCTCCATCAGAAAACTGCTGTACTTCCAACCAAGCAAGAATATTTTTTTGTGCACTAGGAGACCATGTTTTCCCTCCCTTGCTCACTCGGGGGTTAGAGGCAAGCTGAACCAGGAGCTCCTCCTCCTAAAGCCCCAGTTTGGTAGGATCTGCCCTGAAAACAGAGGATCGGTTTGCATTCCCCACACATGACCCCAAGGCCAAGAATGCAATGGATCAGCAGCAGCTTTTTCATCCATCATGCACGTGGCTAGGACAACAGCCAAGCCCCTTGCCAACACCCTGCCCAGCATCCCTGCACCAGCCTCAGCCAGGCAAGTCCCAGCCCTCTGGATTGCACCCCCTGCCTAGGGAGAGGGCTGGCAGGGGCAGGAGGGCTGCCCCAAAGCCATCGTGCTGCCCCTGCAGAGCTCTCCAAGCGTGCAGGGCTGGCACAGCTTCTCCAGGCCAAGCTGCTCCTGCTGAGTTTGTATAAAAATTTGATAAAATTGCCACCGATGGACTTCATGGAGTTCCATCAAATGTTATCAACTTGGTCCTGCTCAAAGGAGCCCCACTTATAAACTCCTCCTCTAAAGGGCATGGAGAGGTTTTTGGGAGCATGTGCCCCACATCCCAGGCTGCAGTGACCTCCCCAGTAGAGCACCTCGATTTCCTGCACACTGTGTGCTACAGACAAAGCCTGTGTTAAACAACCCCCCAGGAAATTAGCATTAATGGCAGGGTGCTGCAATCCTGTAAGTGACTGCCACTTATCCCACTAATGTTAGCACCACACTATGGGAGCTCTTAGAATTTCTGACATTAAAATTGTCATTGGCCACAAATAAAGTGTAATTGATATTCTTTCAGAAATGGAAAAAGTACAGTAGGATGTTCTGCAGCATTATTAATTAGTACTAAATCAAATATCAAAGGATGAAAATAACACTGTATTTAGCAATCAAGTTTATTTTAATAGATGCAATCAGAGTCCCATGACTTAAAAATTTGCCTCTAAGGGGAATGTTCTCACTGAGGAAAACATGAGTTTAAAAAAAAGATGAAAGTGGACATTTAGGAAGGGTCCTCACTCACTCCAGAGCTGTCTGTGCCGTTTGCTAGCTCTGGCAAGATTTCTGTTTTCCTTCTCATATGACCATTTACACTTCAACCTTGTTTTTTCCCAAATATCCTGAGCTACTGTTGGAACCGTGCAAAACAAAACCAACACCCAGAAAATCCTGTTTGTGCAGCATTTAACATGAAATTTTAAACTCTGTGAATTTAGCTGCAGATTTCCTGTTCTCTGTTATCTCTTTGTATTTGAGGGGGAAGCGAACTGTGACACAGATGTGCCCGCGCAGCAGCAGCTGGGGACCGGGACGTGCCAGCAGCGGGACCTGCCCTGCTGGGCACGGTCCGTGCTGGCCCAGGAGAGGTGTCCGTCGTGGTCACAGCCCGCTCGGGGTGTGACAGGGCCGTGCTACAAGGGCACCCTCGGAGCCCAGAGCCGAGGCGGCAGCTCCTCACACGCGCTGCCACAGCCGAGAGCCGCCCCGAGCGCGGAGCCGCCGCACAACCAGCGGCAGCAGAGCTGCGGAGACTCCGCCGCACACCTCTGCCACCCGCGCAGGCAGCCGCGCTTCTCTGTCTACACAAAGAGCTTCTGCCTGCCAGAGCTGCCATCGCAGGCACAGCCGCAGCTTCCTTCCACACCAGCACCAGGCACTAACAGGGAACCAGGCGGAGGAGAGACGAGTCAAACAAAACGCTGCCTTTTGGATGCCGTTAGAGATTGAAACGAGGCTCTTCTACAGTAGAGCTCCTGCCTTCCTGCTGGTTGTCACCACGGCCTTGGCTTCCGACTGTACAATCACTGTATATGTACATCTCACAGCATTTACTGAAAACACTCTTTCTCATTCAGCTGGTCTGGATGCTGGAGGGGAGGGAGGGAGGGAGGGAGGGAGGGAGGCGTCCGCATGGCGAGGCTGCAGGATGATCCCTGCTGTCGGACTGTGAACTGCAGTAAGATGCACTTGTTCTCCTGTGGTGTAAGTGGCATTTGTCCTCCAAACTTCGGCATAAAGACCTGAACCACCGGCATTGTACCAGCAGTATCCCGACCTAGGTAAAACATACACTGCATCACAGACTGGCTGCTCCAAGGATGAAAACTTCATTTACTGTCACTGCTTCAAAAGCCAGTGGCCCTAATAACTCACAGACACTGGCAAACCAACCTGTTACATTCTCCGAGTGCTGTTCATCACAGTCAGGAGAGCTTTGCTGACTGTGGGGATCTCTGGTCCAGGTGAGGACCAGATCCTGTGGGGATCACCAGATAACAACAACCAGACTGAGGTGGATGTGTAGCAGGGGTGCTTCCTCAGGTGCCAAAGCTGGTGTGAAGTACCTCATCTTCATGTTACCTTAAAAGCCAGGTAAAACACACAGATCCCTGAGTAATAAACTGTATTTACTGCACCTGAGCAGAAGCCTGCAGTTCAGAGAGTGTGTGTACTGATGCTGCCTACAAGCCTCTGTTTTGGCCACTCCTTATAGCGCTCTATCACCCATAATGTACAGGAAGTGCATGCAATTCACAGGGGATGCACATCCTAATGTCCTCGTGGGCTGTGGGTCTGCTATTGATCTGACTGATACTGGGGAGAAAATTGCTTTTGGTAGTGCTTTTCCTGGTTCTTGACAGGGCAAAAGAATTCACAGGAGGTCCAGAACTCACACGTGTTGGAGAAAGGGCTGCACATACCCCTGTTGCACAGGCCCTTTCCCCACATCTCCAGTGGCATCTCCAGCAGTGCTGGCTGCTGTGTTTTCCTCTGCTGCCCCGACCTGGGGAAAGCCTGCCAAGTGATGGCCTGTCACACTGGGAAGATGAAGAGGTGGATTAGACAAAAGAAACAGAGAGGAAAAGCAGATGAAAGCCAGAGGCAGATAACTGCTGGCCTTGCGAAGCCTCACATCTGTGGGGTACAAGAAAATTGCCAAATACACGTAATCCAAGAGTTTTAACACAATTTATTTTATGCTTAAATAATCAACTAGATCATCCAGTGTTTGTTGTTTTCATACATATGTAATTAGAGCTATTATCAATGAATGCTGTTTCCATATGAATATAATCAACAAATTAAAGTATTTCACCAAAAACCAAATAAAAATGCCCTTTAAAACACAGCAGCCTTAACAACCTAATATTACACTGCTAGGATGATTACAGATGATTGGCTTACTGAAAGATTCTACATCTTATAGCCAGTACACAATACAGTAATAATTTTACAGCGTGCTGCCAGTCTATTAGCTAATAATTTCTCTTCAGTTCATTTAAAAATATCCCAAACTTGTACTCCTTAGAGCACCAACCCACTTCTAAAGCTGCAAGCATTACCCCCATTATAAAGCAAGAACAGATAGCACCCCCCTCCCCATAATGCAACTACTGTATATGTTATGGGTCTTAGGTCATTTCATTGAAAAATTGGCAACAGCAACAAATATTAGATGAAGGGCTTTGTGTTTACAGATAAAATCTTATTTTTCATGTTGCGGAATAGTGTTTGCAAAACTGGAAAAGATTTAATCAAAATAAGGTGAAACACATGCATCAAAATATTAGTACTCTGAAGAAAAATTTTCACAGAACTACAGAATTCCTCATTTTGGGAATCATTTAAATTTGCAGCAGATTTTAAAGATTTTTTTAAAATCAAGCTAGCGATTTTGCATATACAAACATTATAATTGCTAATATACAAGAATCTGTGAAGATACACCCAGAATATCCCTGTAGGTGCAGCCATTTGAGACACCTAGCCTGCTCAATGCATTTGCAATATTCTGTTTGTGATCGAAAAGGCAGTGCCTTATCAACACTTATTCTATTTTGTTAGAATTTATACAGTGTTATTTATTTACAGCAAAACTATTGATGTTTAAAAAAGAAACAAATAGTGTTTTATACCCTGACAGTTTGGGTCCAAGAAAAATAAGGCGAGCTGTTGTGGATTTTAGTATTTTTAGTGTCTTTCCATGGTTTAACCACTTTGTCTTCGCACATCCTCTCTGGCCACAGGAATTTATTTCTTTTGAGATGACATCAAACTGCTTGAGAGAAGCTGTTAACAGCATGGCATCTTGTATATACACTGCATTGGTAACTGAGTACCCTCCAATCCTGTGAATGAACGTGAATTTCCATGCTCTGTAAATTGGCTCATGCTAAAATAATTTTTTGTTTGGGATTTTTTTTTCTTTTTGCATAAAAACCATGCGGTTAATGTGGGGAAGCAGCAAACACACGCACACTTTTATAGGTGAATGTTTAATTCCTGTTGATTTTTCTTCCATGAGTGTCCCTCTAGAATACTGGCAGTAAAAGCACACTGTGGAGAGAAAACAGAGAACAAATAATTTCAGAAATATCTTGTTAGAATCAGTTTCATGCCTTTCCCTGACTAAACAGAAATGTAACTGGCACGATGGAATTCTGCAATAGGCTAAATCACACAGTTTCTAGGTAGGCAATGACATCAGCTGAGCTCCAGCGTGAAGGGAAAATGCAGCTGCAGATGTCCACACTGCTCGTGAACTGATTTACAAATATGTTTGCAGCACACTGCATTTCATCACCCCGGACATGCCACCAGCTCATCTGATGCAATGATGACAAGGAATCGGTTCTTTTGTTGTGGAAGGAACAGCATCATCTCCAGATGGAGAGAGCTGCTGCTTCCACAGCACATTTTTCTTCATTGTGCACAAGCATCCCCGCAGTGATGGAAAACCTGCTCTCCTTGCACATCCACCTCTGCCAGTTGCTCAGGGAACATTCCTGCAGAGCCAGGAATGCAGCGCCCAGCCTTTAGGAGGCTTGGTGAAGGACAAAAGCATGGACAAGGAGCAGCACCATCCATCTCCCTCCAGCCTGGCTTGCATGAATGGCACCGAGGAGAGACAGTGCCCCTCAAACCAGAGCCATGCACATAAGGACAGCAAGTTTGTGACATTTGTCGTACACCGGCAGCTGAGAGGGCAGGAAGCAGAAATACAAACACAGCAGCGAGCAGGAGCTGGAAGCCCCGCGGCTCTCCGGCACCTGGGCACAGGGCAGCCTGCTCAGGAGCGGGGCTGGCACGGCGCCGGCAGGGCTCAGGCTGGCACGGACATGCCTGTTCACTAATCAGGTCACAGGTCCACACACATTCCCCAGGAGTGCTTGCAGTCTCCTTCCGCGCTAAAGCAATCTGTCCTTGCCCACATCTACAGTTGTCATAAATCTGTCCTGCTGCTGAGAGCCGCCTGTTCCCACTGCAGCAGTCACGCCAGCTCACACCGTGCTGTCCTGCGGAACTGCACGCAGGAGTTCTTGGCTTCTCCTTTCAACCTATGCTTCACAGTGGGCTTATCTGCAATGGTGACAGGGACATTTTCACAGCAAAACCTAGCAAAATTTGTGATTTTTTTCAAACACTCCAAAAAAAATAACCTCCTCTGCCTGCCCAACAGGAATTTTTTTGTCTCTTGTGATTACAAAACAAACAGTTTTTCTACAGAATTCCCTGCCTGGGCAAACACATCCCCTTCTGCATCAAAATGAAATGTTTTTAATGGGCTCTTGACCAGACTCACAATTATGTAGTGCACATTTGGTCATGCTTATCCTATCAAAGTTTGGACTACAGAGATTCATCTTACAGGACAAAGTTTCCCCCAGAGCAAAGGTTCATTATCTAAGGCCGACTCTCTGAGTTCCTCAGGGGCTCTAGCATGGAAGACTTGCCTACTGGAAATCACAGGAGAAATGCATCAGCAGTCATGGGAGCAGATCTGATTCTGAGGAACTCAGACTCTGGCTTCCTGAAGGTCAGACTGTTTCATACATCAGGCAAAGACTGCCTAATATATGTAATTTTATTTTAAAATGAAATGCTTATCCCTGGTGTCTTTTGAATCAAACTCATATGCTGGCAAGCTCTTTAACTGCATTGCTTATGGGGTTCAATGCCCCATCTTGCCTTCAAAGACTGAATTTACACATTTCTGCTGCTTTGCCCCTGCAGATTGACAGTGGAAACAGCACGGGACCCAACATGGGACACAATTTCATACAAACAGTGCCATCGCTTTGGCTTGCTTTACTCCCATATCCTTGAGCTCCATAAAGGGGAAAGCTGTGTCAAAAGAATCACCTCCCTTTTCCAAACAATAAATATTTTATGAGTGTGTTGAGCACCAAGACACGTGAAGCTGTATTATTCTATTAGCACACACAGGAGGACTCTCAGTAAAAGCAGGAATTCAGGTGGATGCAGTAGGTGCTAACCAGATACTGAAATCATACCAGTCACCTCACACAGCTTGCTCCTGGGGGCTTGATCCCAAAAATCCCTCAGCTAGATCCCACACACAGAGTGCTGTTTGTCTGAATGGCTCTACTCACATGCACAGAGCACCTGTAGGGCCAGGGGGCTGTAGGGGCTACCTTATATTGCATCCATTAGAAGGGACTGGTGACTCAAGAGAGACTCTGCTTCTGTCTGTCCGTTTCCTCACTATCTGGTCTGTTTACCAGGTCCTGTTTATTCTGTTCTTAAATCTTACAGTCAATCCCATACCATATGTACAGTAAAAGGATAATACACAGTCTTGCACTTCATAAACGCTCCCTCTATCCAATTCCTGAAACACAACAAAGCTAAGAGAGAAGAGCAGAAAAAAGACACGTCCATGGTAAACCTAGACACTTGGAGCCATGACAGATGGACCAGCATTGAAAGACACACAGGCACATCTCTGTGTGTAGCTGTGTCAGTGAGACAAAGCAGCCTCTGGCTTCTTCTTCACATCTTTACAGAGTTCCCTGCAAGGGTGTCTTTGTGCATTTGGGTTTAGCTTGGGAAGCCCTTATACCATCAGCTGCTAGCTTGCTACAATCGTTAAGGCTGGATCAATAAAATTCAACAAGAAACAGTTGGAAGGGATTATTTGTTGGCAAACAGAGACACTTCACTTACAAGGACTTTGACTTGCATAACTGCCCTCAAATCACATGTCTGACAGTGGGAGAAGCATTTTACTCCTAGGTTTATTTGTGTGCAGCTCCTTTATTATTTAAGCTTTTAGGGGTAGAAAGTTCTATGGATTACAAACACTAGACACTGTAAAATTCCCAGAAATTTTGCACATGCCTGAATATTGCTTTGCTTTATTTTCCAAGAAGTAAAGATTAATTTCTATACGTGAACACAAGGTCATTTTCTGCTTACAAGATCAAGGGCCAGCTATTCAGGTCTGCAGCTGGAAAGCAAAGTCAGGGTAGCAGAGGCAAGCCTTAGTGCAGCCCAGGTGCTGTTCCCCATGCTGGCAAAAGCCTTCAACAAGGGAAGAAAATTGATCACACTGACCGTTCAGTGGTTGGCTTTCAGCTTTCATGAGTAACTTTTCTTTTCCACGTGTCTGACTTCTTTCTTTGTCTTAACCTTATAAGCTTCCCCCTGCTTTAAAGGAAAAGTATAAACATTAACATAGTCTGCAGAGAGCACTCATAATTGTAAACCAGCTTCCAAAACAGGATACACATTTTGCTGTAACAGGATAAGTAAAAAGCAGTTAAATCACATTAACACTTCATTTCAAAGATACACACAATCTATTTATCCACTCTGCTGAGCTGCAAAAGCACAGGTCTGAAATATCATCATCAAGAAAACACAGCTCTACAATTTCAGCCTGACCCCTGGGTTGGAGTGCCCGGCTGGCAGTCAGTCCTCGGCAGAGCCCCTGCTGCCAACTGCAGTGGGAGCCAGTGCCACTGACAGGGAAAAATCCTGTTCCCAGCTGTCTCCTGGGTCAGTTGAATTGGTGGGCATTCCCAACAGCAGAGGCTGTGGCTGCTCTTATGATGTTTCACAACGTCTGTGCTTTAAAGTGAGAAGGTTAGTAACGGAATAAAGGGAAGAGGAAGAAAGCCAGCAAAAACCACCACTGAAGCAGCACAGAAGTAAAACCAATGACAGTGACAAGCAGTGCAGGTTTCAGTGTCTTTAAAACAGCAAACCCCAAAATAAAGTTCATCTTTGTTCATTAGAAGTAGCTCAATAATCATCTAAAAATAAATTCTCCAGTAATCACAAGCCTCACTCACATCAGAGAAAGGCATCTGTTTATGTGTGGCTATGGGCAGAATTTACCCCTCAGGTGATCTGCATTGATGTATTTGTAACTATTTGTAGTTTCCAACTAATCTAATCTGGTGCAGCAAATTGAAAATGTTTACCCCTTGCTGAGCAGGATTTTTTTTTTCCTTCATAAACAATCAGGAAAGAGGGAATGGAAATAAATTTGTTTCAATTCCCTTATTTCTGTGACTTATGTGTTCCCAACTTTTTTTCTTTTTCTTTTTTTTTTTATTGTCAGAAAAGAAAGGGTATTTGTTATCTTCCTTTCTGAATCTGTTTTCACTCAGACAAGAATTGCATTAGCACCAGTGACAGTTTTACTGAGCAGAGATGTCTGAGGGCCATGTGCTGGGGAAGGAGGCACAAGCTCCTCTGAAGCCATTTGTTTACAGAGGTGATGCCCATTCCCCCAAGGCCTCCTTGGGACAGATGACAGCTGAGGCACAGCCTGCCCACTCCTGCCCCTGTCACTGAAGCCCTTCCCAAAAGGGGCTGGGGTGTGCTGGCACACAATAGTCCTGCTCTGCCCACTGTCAGGGTGATACAGTGGGCATAGTCCAGGCCTGAAGAAGGCTTCCAATTTTGATCACCAGGGACAAAATCCTGTCTTGGTGCTTGCTTGTAAAGGATACCATTACTTGGGTATGTTCTCGTTGAGCCAAACCCTGCCAACCCTCAGTCACCAGCACCAGGGGTATCACACCAAGGTGAGTCAGAGGCCACTGGGATCAGACTGCAGCTCATTCCTTTGGGCTGGTGGAAAAGCCACACAATCCACCTACAGCTGTAAGGCACAGATTCTGCAAGGGCTTAACCAAACACACAGACACGGCTCAACTTGATGGCACAAAACAGGCCCCAAACCCGTGGCTTAGACCTGCTGCCTGTTTTACAGAAACAGACCTTGATGCCCTGTGCCGACAGAAATCAGCCAGGCCCCCTTGATGCCGCCCCTGCCCCGTGATCCCAATGCACAACTTGCCAATAACTGCAAGCACCGCACTTTTTGCCAAGGCTTCTTGTTAAACGCAAACCTCCAGCCCTTTAGCAGCACTTTCTAGCAGTCCACACAACCCTCTGCGCCTACTGTTATTTCCTGGTAGTCCCGGTTGCATTACCATTTCACCAACTTTCCTCTCATGGGGGATAACAACACGTCTTACTACCTTCCGGGTGATCTGTGGGAAGCAATACATGAAAAGTATCGATTTTTTTTTCCTAGATTCTAAAGGGAAAAAGCATGTTAAAAGAAGTTACTTGAATGCAAAAACTCAGAGTAGTGATGTAATTCATGATTACTTTTCTTGTGATGACGTTGCCTTCTTCATCGGTAAACTGTTCCTCTGTTACAGATTCACCAGGAATGTTTTTTGCTTCCTCACCCTAAAGAACGTGTTATAAGATTAGCAATAGAGCCTATATTCCGTCAAACCCACACATATTTCCACACCAATCCAAGCAACAAGCACATGCTAGCTTCAACTTTATGTAACAGTTTGCTTTATGTCACACGAACCGTATGAAAGCCTCATTCATTTAGCAATGCTGATACCTGTGCATTTATCCTACAAAATGTTTCCTTAAAGCCTGTAGGGAACTTCTAGCACACTGCTCTTATTAACTAATGCATGGCAGGAACTCTCTGGGCAACAAAATTGAGTGGTCAGTCTGAGTCCTATGAGACATCCCCTAGCTTTTCACAGCCTCTCAGTGAAACTCAGCAGTGCTTCTGCTTCGGCACACACAGAACTATGGTCTAACATGGGGGAAATTTGGGACTTAAAAAGACAGATCTGCCTATAGCTTGCTAAACATGAGGTCTTAAACACAAACACAGAAGACAGACAGGACTTCTCAGCACTTACAAAGCAAGGAAGTTATCTTACGTGACCCTTTGCCCAGCATGGTGCCACCGTGGCGAGGAGCCTCAGCAGCTTGGTCCATGACTTACTGAGATCAGCAGCACTCCAGCCATCACTTCTTGTAGGACCAGCAATTTATAGCACCAGTGTAAATAAATGTAAAAGCAGTTTCCTAGCTGCTATGCCAGTGACTTAATTCCACTTAAAGGAATTACTGTTTAAATCATAAATAAATGACATGAGTTTAGAGTCTGAGCCCAGCTGGCAGTCTTGAACTTGTGTTCCAAAAGAACTTTGCTAACTTTACCTCACAAAGTCATATTTCCAGACCTGGGTGTTGAAGCAAGCACTGTTTTGATGCCTCAAAAATATCCATTGTTTGTGCTTATATCTTTCATATAAGAAAGGCAAACATAATGATACTGTAGCTGGCCTACATATGAAAAGTTTCCACTTGTAAATGAATAATGCAAACAAAAAAATTCCTTAAAACTTTTCTTCTCCCCTCACCTTCAACCCACTATGGAAGAATTATAAGTAGAGGGAAGAAGCAGAAAGAAAACATTGTATAAAACACGTGATAACAATATTAACTACAAAACAATATTTTGAAAGTAGACTATTACAGCTTTTGTAATGCTTCGATGTACTGAACAGCACAGGGCAAATCCAGTTTCTGTGTATTCTGGTCTGTACACTACATAGTTGTCTGCATAAGCTCCTGGCCCTGCTTTATAATAAACAAATATAGTGATGCCATGTGTATTTTTTTAAACAGTATTCCCTACTAATACAGCTTTTTCAAGATGTACAATGTAACACTGGGATTGTATGTAATTTCTAAGATCTAAGCAAAACAAACCTTGCCTTTTGTTTACAAGCCATTTGTGGTCTTTTCTAGCCAAGGTTTTCCATTTTCCTTGCCTGGGGAGAATGGCAGCAGGCAGGAGCCAGAGGGGAGTACTGCAGAGCAGAGCCCCTGGCCATGTTTGTCATTCTTCACAAGTACAGAATTGCTGCTGGTTTCTCATTGAAAGCTGTACTGAAGTCATCACTTGATAATTAAGCAATGTAATTCAGACATTTTACACATCTTTTTCCGCAGGCTTTCAAAGACTTTTGGCGAACTGTACAACTTGCTGAACTTTGGTGCTTCAGGAAGCATTGCCAAGAGAAGGACAGGCTCCACAGCCAGGTGGATTCCACTGCACAGGGGCATAAGGATGAGGTCTTGTGCCTGAGACACACCTAGCTGAGGTGCCTGGGCCAGGGAATGTTGGCATCCCTAAAAAAGCACAGCAGAACAAACAGCTACTGAGGCCTTCAGATGGAGCCTGAAAAATTCATTCCCCAGAAGGAGAAATGGCACACCTGGCTAGGCACCGCACCAGGCTCTGTGCAGGAGGAGGGAAGTGTGAGGTTGGTCCCTGCAGCGAGCGGGGCCCCAGCGGCAGCCGGCTGCTTCCTTTCTCACAAGAAAGGGACGGGACCGCTGCCAGGCAGGGGCAGTGACTGGGGAAAGGGTTTGGGAACTGAAACCTGTGGGGTTTCCTACTCACAAAGAGATGGGAGGGGGAAAGACTGATTCTGGAGACTTCACACTTTAATCAGATGCAGAGCAGATGGGGAACTAGATGCACAGTTTCTTTCCTGGCCTTCCACATGTGGGTTCAGAGACTCCCCAGTGGGCTCCAACACAGTACCCCAAGGAGCAGGAGGGAACCCTGGCACAGACATCCCATGGAGGACAGAGGTATGGAAAGGTTCCCTCTCATGAGCAGGGTCTCCAAAGCCACTACAATAAAGCCCATGAAAACCAGAAATAAAACAACATGGCCAGTAGCAATGTCACCAGACTACTTGGCACACCAACACCATTTTTATGTACTGGTTCTTTGACTCCTTACTGCATCTACCAGCAAGGTTATCCCTTAGAACAACTTAGTGAGAGTTACAGTGTCCAGTGTCAAAAGAAATGAAAAGTGTACTGCTGCACTAAAAGATGTCTCCTGGAAGAAAATGTAGTTTTAAAGGTGTGGTGAATTTTGGGTTTTAAGTAGCTACATGCTCCTTTAAGCACAATTCAAGGATAAATGCTGTAAATACTCAGCAGTCAGCACGCATGAAATCCAGCTTTCACAATTCTCTTGCTGCTGGGTAGTTAAACAAATTGCAGGAGGGCTCACAACTGGCAGGAGGTAGATCTGATTTACTGACTTTTCTAATCCTATGCAGTTATAAAGATGGATGTTTGCTAGGAAAAAAACCCTACCCACTGGCAGTTTTAGTTGCTAGAGCTCAAACCAACATTGGGTTAGAATGGCACATTAGATGACCTTGTCAACAAAAGCTGTTTTTAAACACAAAGCTGGTGCATCTGCGTCACAGCTAGAGAATAAAATTCTTTCCACTGCATCATACTTATGTGGGCTTCATTTTACCCTTGACCAGTCAAAATCACTGTCATAATACCAAAAGCTTTAGAAAGGCAGGGAGAAAAGCTAATACCATGATTACTGGAAGCCCAGTTATATCCCTGGGACTAAAGCATACAAAGGCTGTAGTCTGCAAGCCTCAGCTCCAGAACATGCCAGGAAGCTTTGCAAAGCAGAGTGCTTTAATGTCACCCTGCTCACTGGAGTGTAGTCCTGCCAAAACCAGCTGGTATCCTCTCTCTGTTGCTCTCCAGGGCAGGAGAAGCATAGAGCAGTTTCCTCAAAGTCTTCTGCCAGCTCCACTGATTTTCTTAACAGTTATTTGCAGATTATGGGTGTTCCCAGGGACCTTCAGATAAATGGAGTTATACAGTCAGTGCTACAGTGTTGTGCCAAAGTTCACTGTAGATTTGTCAGAGCTCTGGTTTTCTTTCATGTTTGTTTTGTTACTAGAGGGATAATAGTCCCTTTTATTCCTTCCATACATCTAGTGTTGTTGAAACAGTGGAGAAAAAAGGTGCAGCTGGATGCATCTTACCGCCATGGATAAAAGGGAATTTAAAAGCAGGAGGAAATAAGCAAGATGGAAAGATCCTAAATATTTAATTTTGCCTAAGACCAGAGGCAATGCCACAATGGGAACAGAAGCTGCATGGAACGCTCAGACCTCTTCCCTCACTGGCCTAAGCCACATCAGGACATAATCCCTTCAGTCTCAAGATCACATTCTTGTAATGCATGAGCAGCAGCTGTGCCTCGGTCTCCTTGGGGTCTCGAGCCTCCCTGGCAGCAGCAGGAGAAACAAACATCTTTCTTTAAGGTCATTTTCATTAGTGAGTTCTGCCTGCTCAGGGAGACCTTGCTAATCAGATGCCACAACTCTCCGCCTGCGCCCGTGCTGAGTCTGTAGTTGCTTGTTTGCAGATGTATTGCTAAAGCCACAGGAGAGGGAGAAAAATCCCAACTAAACAGGCCAGGCAAGAAGACCTGAGAGCAAATGGTGCTGCAAATGGGACAGAGTATAGTCCACTACTGGGAGCTGGGGCATAGGTCTGGTGCATGTGGCATGGAGGACACACTTCAGAACAGCACTTGCAGTCTGGGGTTTGATTTATTCCATGTTATCTTACTGAGGCCAGCAGCTCCAACTCCGATGGGGCAGGACAGGGAGAGGACACTTATTGCAGCTCTCCCAGCCAGACAGAGACTGCAGTGGAGATGCTGTGCCCAGCTGAATACACTAAAGGAAATGCTTCCCATTTTCCTCACACAGGGCACAGGCACTTAATTCTTATCACCTACAGGATGGCCACATTTCATTTTCCATAAATATGCTTCCCCTGAACAGCAAGACCATGGAAGCTGCTGGCTCTAGCTTTGACTAACTGCTGCTCAGGCCACTTCTCCTGTACAACTTCTCCTGTACACTTCTCCTGCACCAAACCCTCCATGATCAGTAATGGAGCAAGTCATGTGCAAAATGCACAGAAAGGGACAAATCTTCAATAAAAATTGGAAAGAAATAGCTAAAGTACAAGATACTAAATTACATCACATTTGAATAACCACTGCTTAGAAATATATTTTATTTTCCATTACATTCCACCATAAACCTTTTGGCAAGAATCTTATTAAAAACAGCTTTAGCCAAAAATTTGTATCCATGAAAGATTTAACAACCTCTGAAAAAGCATGAAAAATTGGACACCGATTCCTGCCATGGCTGAATAACAGAAGATTTGGATCAGGCTTTGAATGTCCACATTGTGGCAAGCACTCTTATTTTCCCCTTGTGTGCTGATTGCTCGCATTCCTGCACTACCATAAACCCATTTCTTTTGCAATACCCCATCCCATCAATCCACCATGTGAACACAAGAGGGGAAAGGAAGGAAAACAAAAACATCTGCACTACCTTGAGGTTAGAATAGGATCCTATTACATGTGGAAATGGGCATCAGTCCTTGCTTGTCTGGTTTTATGGGCTCAGCCCTCTGAAGAGCTAAATCCCTTGGGAATGTGCTCGAGACTACTGAGCGCTTGACAGGATTCAGCTCTTGGACTGCTGGGAAAATACCTCCATGGGAGAGAAAAGTCCTTCCCCAAATTTGGGCTAGGACAGAGAATTAAGGTAGCAGTTAAACGGAAGTAATAGTGTTAGCAATACTGCAGAATGGCACGGAAAGGAAAAACATGTTGGGAAAGAAGAGCAAAGGTGATGAAGCAATTCAGCCCTGACTGTACCTGTGGTGGCACATGGCAAAGCCTTTTTCCCACAGCACTCAATTTATCCTCAAGGTTTCAGTGCCAGCAAACTTTATGCCTGCAGGCTGTGTGAGTACCTCTGTTGCTTTAAATGCAACATGCAGGAAGTAATGAATAAGAGGAAGAGCAATTAATATTAGGGGAAAAAATCTTTACTGTGAGGATGGTGAGACACTGGCACAAGTTGCCCAGAGAAGTTGTGGATGACCTATCTGTGGAATGTTCAAGGCCAGGCTGGATGGGTCTCTGAGCATCCTGGTCTGTTGGTGGGTGCCCCTACCCATGGCACGGGGTTAGAACTGGATAACCTTTAATGTCCCTTCCAACCCAAGCCATTCTATGATCCTATTAATAAGGGCTACAGTAACCCAGTTCCCACATGCAGTTCTGCTCAGTGGAGGCTCCAAGCACACCCTCATTCCCTGCCCACTGCTGCTGGACACAAGCTGGCTGTGGGGTTGGGCAAGCACCCTGCCAGGCACTGAGGCACTGGCAGGTGAGAACCTGCTGCTCCTGGTCACTGCTCGGGGCCCTGCAGCAGCAGAGTGAGTTATTTTCCCTCTGCAGGCTGTGAGCATTGCTCCAGGCCTCCACATCCTGAGAGATCTTCCCTGATGCAGGAGCTGTACCTCTGCTTGTGCATGCTCTCACAGTGATTTCAGTTCACCCAAAGTGAACCTCTGATCTTGGGAACGGTCAGCAAAAAGTCCCTACCAATGTTAAATCTTGATTTTTCCATTTCATAACGCCATTTCGTGAACTTTACATGATCAAAATGGATGCTCCTACTATCAAATTCTTTCTCTAAAAGGCCTGATGACTGTTGCTTTCAAACTTTTTCTTGTTCTCTTTTGAGCTTGTCTTAAGATGCAGAGTGGGGGATAAAAAAAGAAGCTATAAATGATCAGAAAATAACCACAGAATCACATGTATTTTCTAATCAAGAGACAGGTACAGCTCTAATCCAGCTGAGATCAGACACGTTCCCAACAGCGCGGGTTCAGCCGCCTCCACTCGCCATGCACACCCTTCCCACTGGGTCTGCACTAGCTGCAGATTCCAACACTAAATCTGCTGCTTTACCATGGTTCTGTTAAAAGTTCTACCCCAAATTACACCACCACATGTAAAATCAATTTTCTGTGCCTTTCTCTAAACACAGGGGCTGTAAGAGAGCACGAGAAAGCTGCCTTTGACACGCTTTCCTCTTTTCTACTCCAACACTTCCTGACTGCAAACCAGCGGACACCAGAATAGTTCAGACATAAATTGGGTGGGGGCCCTTAGCCACAGACCAACTATGCAGTCTTTGAATCTGCAGCACACTTACACTCTGTGTGTTACCAGAGACTCCTGCAGCACTGGAGGGGCCTGCCCTGTTTGAAAACAGAAACCACATTCCTAAGCCTGAGCAGTCAGGGCTTATCTGCAGGGGGAATTTACTGAGGAAGGGTTGTACCCTGACAGGCCCAGGGCCTTTCAGGGAAGGCAGCAGGTTCTGCCCGGGGAGATGGGGATCGGACAAAACATTCATTTCTGCTGAGCTCAGTTCTGCCATTCCTGTCCTGTCCCGAACGGAAGCACGACGGGTACACTGAAATAATTCATGGTGGAGGCAGCCAGAAATTCACCTTTCCTCTTCCAAAAGCATCTGCACCTTGGTCTCTTTGTAGCTGTGCAGAGCAGCCTATCTGCCAGCCACATTACACAAAAGGTGCAGTGCCTTTTGTGGTGTGCAGACTCCTCTCAACAAAGCATGCAAGCAACAGTGATATAGATATGTGCAATTGAAATGTCACAATTTATTCCTAAAGTAACAATTACAGCTTAAGCAAACTGCGCTAGTGCTGTAATAGCACTAAGGTTTTTTTTTTTTCAGGGCTTGACTACATGATTTTCTAATAAGAATCTAATAAATCCTGTAAGTTATTGAGGAATTACACAATGGTTTATGTTAGAGACTTATTTTCTCATGCTCTATGCTGCAGGAAAATAATGTCATACTGTATGACCACAAAAAATATTATAAGGGCAAAACCAATTATTTATATGATTATATCATTGTTATCAGTATATATCGTATATTGTGCTGTAAGTAAAGGCTCTCTGTAAATAAATATAATAAATAGAGTCTACTGAAGGCAATGCAAGGACTTTTATTAACTTTAGTAGATTTAAAATCAGGATCATCTGCTGTAGTGAGAAAGTTTTCCAGAACACATTAAGCACTTAGGACCACAAGTTTCAACCAGAGTACGTGCCTCATACTTTCCTATATCCCACTCATATATTCCTACATATGTTTTACTTGTAACACAGAATTTTTTGAAGAAAAAAAAAAAAAAAGAAATATTGTCATCCATCTTTTTTGGTGGCTCATATTTGCTCTACAGGAGACCAACATGCTGCATCTAGCTGCAGTCTTTAAGATGCCATGCACAACAGTGGCAGTGAAGGACACGGCACTCCATGCAGCACAGTTGTTTTCCAACAGAAGACGCCCATAAACCTGTGTTAAAGCAAGGAAAGGCAACCTAGCACTGGGTTATAAATCCATACTGGCCATGGAAAGCACATTACCACAGGGGCTCCAAGATGCCAAAACTGACATTCTGACACAGCAGACCAAACCCATTTTCATGCCAACGTCACCTCAAGAAAGCAAATCACAAAGTACCTTCAGAATCAACCGCCGTCGGTAAACTCTCGTAGTAATTCTCTGCTCTTCACCTGAGCTTGAATCACTCTCAATCTCACTGTCACTGTCACTACATTCCTAATAAATGCAGTTTTAGTACATCTGAACAGCACGTTTGCAAGACAGAACATGCTGATCAGGACTAGGAGAAGAAAACAGAGGTTATCACGGACAGTGTTTTCCCTGTCTCTGTTATGTACATAATGACTCGCAGTTTCACTGCTGAAGTACATGATGGGAGGAGGCTTTTTTACTCCTTGGCATGCTGTAACCTGATAATTACATCAGCTATGGAATATCTCAGCAGCTCTCAAGTCTAAGAAAATGCTATTTGGAATGCATCTGACCTGTGAAATTTCAAAACCTTACGTAATTCTTTTAAATTTTATGTAAAAAAACCCTAAACCTTGTCACAGCTCATTGATTTTTATTTTCTCCTAAAAATTATTCTTTCAAACAAGTTTATGGATTCAAAAGGTATGGGAAGTGAATTTTCTAATTAAAAAAAGAAGACAGTCACACAGAAAGATTCAGTGGAGAACCTCCACACAGAACGTTACAAAAAGGCCTTCTGAAGAACTTCTCCATGTAAATGGCTTTCCTGCTCAATATTTATCTGCTTTCATAAGTGGCAAAACTGCAGTGTGAAGCACAATCATTCTGCATTCTTCCAAGAAGGGAGCTGTTAGAGCTCAGCTCGATGGGCACAGCCTGGAGCTGGTCTCAGCCTGACACACAGGTGTTACTCTGTCCTGGCACCCTCTGCCAGCCCCGGTGCTTTCGCCTCCAAAATCCAAGGAGCTCAGCTTTGGGGCTGAGCAGCTCTGCGTGCACATGCTGGACAAAGGGCTTCCCACCTCTGTCTGTGTGTGACAGACCCTCTTCCCATGACATTCAGCTGAACCAACCCTTTCCTGAACAGAGAAATTTGAAAATTTTCTCTATGTTTTACTCAATGACAACCCCAAACTGATTTTAAAATCATGGATAGTGGTTATTGTGAACTGCATATCTATTTCTTTTTCTGAATCTGGCCCAAGACATCCTAAACAAGAAGAAATTATGTGCAAAATAAGAGTGGGCATAGGTGGGCGGAGGAGAAAAAGAACTATATAACAAAAAGCATTTAGGGCAGAATGACAGAATTCATCTGCAGTCCTCTGGCACTAGTCAAATATAGATACAAAAAATTACAAGCCAATCCTCTCCTGAAGAAGTAACAAGAAAGCAAAAGATTTCCAGAGGGCATGAAAGCTTTAGACGAGAAGTTATTTTTAATAACCAGCTTTAAGTGGTTTATTTGTGATGGAATTCTGACACTGAGAGTCACCTTGACCATGTGCTAGACATCATCCTCTTTGGAACAACAGAGCAACTGTGCTGTGTTCTTCTCATTTAAAAAGATCACTGGAATCTGATGCTTGAGCATTTGTAGAGGATTTTATGACCTACACCATTACTCCAATGCATTTGTAAATGTTTATGTGGATTTGGAATGAGGCCAAGGATTTGTTTCATCCACATCACCAGGCATCAGAGCAGTACCAGTCTGAGTTTCACCTCTTGGTGCAAACTCTGTACCAAAACACTGCTACAGCCCTTCTCCTGCAAATGGGTGACTATTGCTCCCTGGCTTTTTCCAAATGGGTCACAGACAAAAATATCTTACTTTGGCAAGTAGTCTTAGTTTGTTCCCACTTTCTCTCCACAGAAGTAAATCTATTTCTTCCATACTTTTCTCTTTATGAAGCACTTCTGAAGCATGCCTTGCAGAAAGACTGCAGTTGGAATTTTCTTAATTATTGAAGAAATATCAACAAGATAATAGAAGCAGTTCATGTCATTCTAACAGATGCTAGTTTCTTACCCTTTCAGGCTTCATGAGAGACCCACATTTTGAAATGACATTATTTTCTGATACTAGTTTATTCAAAGATCATGCCTATAAAAAGACTTATTATTTAGTAAATAAGATTATCAGCCTTTACCATTAAAGCAAAGCAGTGCAGTGAGCACACCTAAGAAAAGCACTTGCTTATTCTTCTCAATCCAGATGGGATATCCAACAGTAAAGAGTACACAAAAGTGGGTGACAACTTCTCTTCCCACTTCTGGGAATGCAGAGGGGGAAGTGCAGCATGTCAGCACACCCTCAGCACATTACAGCGTGCATCTCCACTCCTGCATTTAATCAGAGCATGGCACCACCAGACTGAGGTCTGCCCCAAAGCCTACAAACACTGAGGAATGCTGCCATCTGCCTTTAACTGCCTTTGAAGAAGGCAAAGGCTTTTACATTTTTTAAGTATTCCAGTAATTAGCAAACATTAGGAAAGATCTTAATGTGTCACGAACTAATAACAAGATAATAACAATCATATGCTGCATAACTGCTGAAACTGATTACATTACCATCTAATAAAAGAATTCTTGGTTGTGTAATTGAAAGAATAGCTTTAAACGAACTAATTTAAACCTGAATGATTTACTGCAGCCCACCACAGCCAACATTTTTAATGTGCTACAATAAAAAAAAAAATGTATCATGTAGAAACAATTCTACTGAAATATCTTGCGTCCAAAAGTTAAAATCTCCTCCTGCATTTTACCCAAGAAAAAACAACCTCAACAGAGAGAGGAATGTAGAAGAAACTCTGCAATTCCCCTTTTCAGCCTGGTTCCCTGCTGGCCCGGAGGTTTATTCTGTGGCGATCCTCCCACTGCTGGGGCGTGAGGTGCACACAGCTACTGGACAAGCCATTCTTTGAGTCAACTTTCCTTCTAAGCTTCTGGTAAATAAATAGAAGCAACTGAGAAAGCTATCAACATCTTTATTTTCAGAAAGCAACTTATAACTGGGGTTCTGCAGTTAAGGGTGTATGAGTCAGGCAAGGTAGAAAGGAAGGGGAGCCCCTCGGCAGCATTTTAAGGAGAAAGAACCACCACCTGGAAAAATGCTTTACACATTTAGAAATATTTTGATTTGTCTTGGCTGGATGGACTCTGAAACTGGGACAAGCAAGGCCATGAAAAAAAAATATAAGGAGGAGCTTAAATATCACCCAAAATAAATTTTTCCGCAAATTAACAGTGGAAAAAAAATGCAGGTAGTTTTGGGGAAAAAGAGCCTGAAGGGACCCTATATTTCTTTGCTCCTATCATTTGCTTCAATGTCACAGGAAGAGTGGGAAGCCAGTGGCAGCACCTCAGTGGAAACAGATGGAGTGCAGCTGAGCTGTTTGGCACTGCTTGCATAGGTGGTATGCCACGGCACGGAAGGGGCTGCTCCCCAGCGATGCAGAACAGTGCTCCCAGAAGCTGCTCTAACCTCTTCCAGGGCTCAGGACCACGCAGGGAGGGGATCATGCAGCCCTCCTTGGCTCCCCTGCCTATCCCGACTCCACCCTATTCTATTCACAACACAAATAAAAATTTCCAGTATTTTTCTCAATTCCATTTTTCTCAGTTCAGTAATAAACTGAAAAGGCATAAAGAAGGATAAGAAAAGAAAAAAAAAAAAAAAAACCTAACCCTGTCATGAACAACATTACAAGTCGCACAAAAAAATTTGTCAACCAATATGTCAAGCAACAGGGACTCCTCACACTGTTAATTATTACAGGACATACTGTACCTTCTGTTCAGACATTATTGCTCCCTCCTCCTCTTGGATGCCTGTTCTTGGCTTGCCATCCTCAGAAGTACTCCAGCCCATCTTCTTCACACTGACAGGCACAGATGTTTTGCTGCCTTCTGTTGTTGGCTTGCTGGTCTCTTCCAAAGATTTCTGATATGCTGTTGATGATAATGTTTGCTCATCAGTACCAGTTGAGATCTGGGACTTTGTTTTCAGGGCTTCTTTGTCACTGTGTTTTCCCACATCATTTAAAACTTCCTGGATGTAGGATTTAGTTTTTGCCTCTGATGTGGACTCGGATAGGCTTCCATTTGTTTCTGGCTTCCCTTCTCCTTTGACATATGAGGTAACAGAATCCCGACATTGGTCCGAACTACAAGCAAAAGAGAAAGGAACAGACAGCTGTTCAGTGCTTAAATCACAGGCAAAAGGGCAAAGCACCAAGCCTCTTACTGAACCTTCAGTCTGAGCCCATACATTTCACACAGAGAAAAGTAAAACTTCAGATTCCACTTGCAGACATCAATCTATTTAACAGCCTTGTCTTCTGCATCGTGGCGTCATTTCAGAAGCAATGAAAATACAGTGGACACTGGAAACAAGGCCAAATGTTTTATGTTAATTTCCTTCCACTTGCTGGAGGGAAGTAAAAAGAGAAAAAAAAATACACAAAACCTACCAGTTCTCTTGTATAATCATGAGCTAAAGCCTCAAGGCACTTATTTGTAAACCTCTCTCTAATCAAAGAGGTGATGAAAGTATCTGGTACCATGCAATTACCAGTTATTTTTCCCCCAAAGTACAATATCTGCACTCTAGATAGGCCTTGCCTTTTAAAAAATCTGCAAATAAGTCCTAAGATGCTGCAGA
The DNA here is from genome assembly GCF_031753505.1 of Anomalospiza imberbis. Lineage (NCBI taxonomy): Eukaryota > Metazoa > Chordata > Aves > Passeriformes > Viduidae > Anomalospiza > Anomalospiza imberbis. Next base: position 6,791,720 of record NC_089688.1, on the reverse strand, counting down.
GTCTCAATAACATGCAGAGCCAAAGGCAAGGACGGTTACAAAAACACAGAAAGCTGACCAGAATTTTGTGTCAGATTACCTATGGAGAGGCTTCCCCTGCACTTCTGATAAACAGTTTTCTTTTCCTTTGTATTTTTACTCACTTTCTGTTAAAAACTATGACTGTGTAATGCTGACATGTGAAAATATACCAGCTGTTTGCTGGCAAAACTCTTACAAAAGATACCAAAGTGAATTCATCTAGTTAGAAATTGCTATCTTCTTATGGAAGCCCTTTTACTTCCAGAAGTGATCTATTTTACTAATTTAACACAATATAAAATGCAGAATAACAACACTTGCTTAACAACAGGCATCATATCAGTGGTAGTTCAAGTGCTTTACAGCATTTGCTGAAATCAGTGACCGAATTCTCACTGGATTTGATAAGAGAGTATCTAATGCTACCTTGAACCTTAAAACATCCTGAGTCAAAGATGCAGAGGATGTAAACTGCTGGCAGACAAATGATCACTGTGCAGATAATCATTCTGTGCTGATTTATAGCTCCTGCAGACCTGGCTCCTTCAATTAGTGATCACAGGAACCCCTTGCCTAGTGGGCACTAGTAGGGCTGAACAGCACAACACATATTGTCAATGTTCAAAGCTTAAGGAGGTCCAAGGACCAACTGGAAAAGCTTGTACAAGACAAAAGCACTCAGGATAAATAAATAGAAAGCATCCCTCTCAGCAGGTCATTATGCCAAAGACAAGTGGAGCTTGGGAGAGTGCAGCACATAGATCCCCTCTCCTTTCTCTGCAGCCACTGCTGGGAGACAACACACAGGACTAGGCGGGTTTGGTATCGCCATCCTTACCTTCTTATGCCTTGTAACTCGTCTTTTAAAAAGTCTAGTAAATTAGCATGAGATAATATGCTTGAAGTAAGTGTTATAAAAAGTGACAATTCAAAAATTGGCTTATGGGAAAAGTAACAATTATCTGAGGGAAGGCAAAGAGATGTAAATGGAAAAGATGACTACTATAAAGGTGCTCAAAAATAAGAGTAATGTAGTATCATGGTTTCAGATAATATTCTTGATTCCAGCTACATCTGTGCACCACTGAGATGAATTAGAAATAGAAATATACAAGATAAAGAATATGGAACGAAACATTACCTGCTAAAGATAATATGAAATACTTCTCAAATGCCTATATCGAGAATGATACCTGATAAATACACATTTTAAAAGACAAATATATCTGAGGCCAAATCAAGATTTTCTTTTAAATGTATATTTAAGAAAATAGACATGTTCTCACAGAGCAGAGAACAGCAGTGCTGCTGGTGGCCGCGGCAGCGTGGGCAGCCTGCTGACACACACACTGCAGCTCGGGGTGCTCACCTCTCGTCCAAGCGATCCAGCAGGCTGCCGCCTATCCTGCGTCCCGACGTCGGCGCCTCGGAGACGCTGGAGGAGTCAGGCTGCCAACCTGTAATTGAAGACATTTCGCGTTCTGCTTGTTGAACACCTTTAAGAATTGACCACACTCTCTCTTCCGTCATCTCCTCAGACTCAGCTCCTTCTTCCAGACGAATGTCCTCAAACAGAGACTTAAACTTTTCTGCCGTCATCTCCTCATCAGTACCAGACTTTTCTCTCTCAGGCTGTTCAGTCCTCACTCCTCTTTTACTAGTCTCTTCACTCTGCCTTTGTTTAGCATCTTTGGATATCCCGCCATAACTACCGAGATACCGCGGAAAATCTTTAAGGTCCACTTCCTCCAACTGGCTCTCGCCTACGGAAATATCTTTAGGTGTTCCTTCTCTAGGCACTGAGAAATCAACTTTGCTGTCATCCAGTGAAGTGTCCTCTTCAGTCACCACTGGCGGTGCTGCTGCTGTACCATCTACGTGTCCCTGGGAGGTCACTAACACGTCACTCAGTCTACTGGGAGTTCTAAGGGGTGACTCTAGGCTAGAGGTGTCGCTAAGGAAATCGTCCTGGTGCAAAGGGGTGGGCGGCACGAAGCGCAACCCAGTGGGAGTTTCCAGTTCCACTTGAATGGAGGGATAACCTAAGGAAGACAGCACATTTGGACTGACTGGGATGAAACGTGGAGCAACAAATAAGCAAATGCCAAATGATTCATGGGTTACATAAAGTATGAAACATACAAGGAGGTGCAGGTGTATAAGAACCAATGCAGTTCTGATAGATTTTGTTACTTTGTCCTAAAGAAATGGAACAAAGATGGGTACTGCCAGTGAATATTACAGTGAAGCCAGTACTTCTGACTGTTTTTTTGAAGAGTCTGTAAAGTTTTCAGCAATTGCTTGTTCTGCCATTTGAAACATTTTCAAGCTATAGCAGATTGTCTTATGGGCATGCAAAAAATTAAATGTGGACAAGGGTGGTTGTCCCTTTGCACACAAGACAATCTCTTGCAGTCATATTGTGTAAATCTTTATTTCCAAGGTTTTTTTGTTTGGTTTTTTTTTTTTTTTTTTTTAATTTGGAAGTTTAAGGAACAGATTTTAAAGACAGCAGTAGATCATAATATAGGACAGCCACTTTTTTGTCAGTAGGTATTCTTTCTAAAACAGGTCCACATTTTTAATATGCTTTTATATAAAAATACACAATACCAGAAATACAGTGTTATTAGCATCTACCTCCAATCTAACCACAGAGTACAAGAATGGACTAGTTGAAGAATGGAGAATAGAAATGGATCCTAATGAGGATACTAAAAGATAGATCTAAGTACACAGCAGGATAAAAAAACTAAAGTAAGGAAGTTAACAAAGGGATAAAAGAACAAGCAAGGGAGAGCTATATGAATATTTCAGGTACAGTGAAGTTATTCGGGTGAGAGGACTGTGGTGAGTAAGGAGATCTTGGTGATCTTGAAGATTGAGGTGATCTTGGTGACATTGGTACAATCAGATACACTGATCAAATAAAGAGAAAAGAAAAACTGATGAAAACATGAAAAAAACCCCATACATAAGGATTAAACTGAATATACACATAACAAAATGGCAACAAAACCTTAAGTTCGCATTCTGGCAAATGAGGCTGGACAACCTAAGAAAGGAAAAAACACATGCTGTGGGGTTAACTGGACAGTGTGCTGCCTGCAAGGGGAGGTGCATCAACAGGGCTTGGGGCTTTGTTTCCTGAACCAGCCGAGAGAAAGGCAAAGGAGGTCTGGTCTTGGTGAGGAAAGGAAGCTTGAGGAAGGTTCAGAGAAGAGGAGAGACACAAAGCAACTGCAGAGAAGCGCTTTTTTCATAAAAACATTGATGCTACTATTAAAAGGCTCAATCAACATTTCAAGAGCAACTTTCTTAAAATGTCAACAGAAAACTATTTCTGTAATGCAATGATTCAATGACCAGCAATGCTGCTCAATAATGGAGGTACACTGAGCTCATATGCTCTGAAGGAAAAAAAACAAACCTTATTAAAATACAGAGAAAGCCAAAACATAACTGAACAAATTACAAAAACCAAAACAAATGCTACTTACAAAAAAAAAATCTTATTTAAGGAGCTATTTATAATACAAGCCAATAAAATCATAGTAATAATCCAGTGCCTGTTATCTAACATTTGAAACAAGAAAAAGTCAACATTTAGCATCTTCAATATACTGATAAATAATAAGCACTTTTGTGGAAATTTTGTTTTACAAGGAGAATTTCATTTTTGCTTTTAATCTGACACAAATTTAACCTGCACAGTTCTGCTTTCAGTTGATACAGCTTCCATGAGGAAATTATTACAAAACTTTGCCCATTAGCAGATTGAAAAATATATTCATTCATGCACTAAAAACCAATTTTCTTATTTTTCTACTGCCACTGGAGAAATGGTCCAAGTGAAAATCATAAAGCAGTCGATGTTCACAGGTCTCAAAGAGGCTTGGAAGTAAATTGCCCATTAATTTATTGCATGTAAATACTATGCACTTTTTTCCCCTTGTTCTTCCTTTTTTTTTTTCTTTAAGAGTTTTTACTACTACATATCTAGACAAGAAGCCAAAGAATATACATATTTCCAGGTAAACTGTCAAGCATTAAATACCAAGTACCTAAAAAACAGACACGGGCAAGCCTCAAAGGACAACTGCTGCAGGAGAAAAGCTTGGCCTTGTCAAGTGACCCTGAGGCTGGTGGGAACCAGTGTTTACTCAGGCACACATTTGTGTGACTCTGCACTTATTATTTGAGATATTAATGTGCAAGCTGCATATCCCCATAAATGACTTGGATGCATGACTTGAAGGTGTACTAAGGAAGCTTACTGATGACAGGAAATTGGGAGCAGCTGTGGACACCTCCAAGGCAGGGAGGGCTGGGCAATCACCAGCCGTACAAGTTTAACAAAGACAAGTGCCGGGTTCTGCACCTGGCATGGGGCAACCCTGGCTGTGTGTACAGGCTGGGGCATGAGAGGCTGGAGAGCAGCCCCGTGGAAAGGGACCTGGGGGCCCCAGCCCATGGGAAGCTGAACATGAGTCAGCAGGAAGCTATGTCAGGGGAGGTTTAGGCTGGATATTGGGAAGAGGTTTTTCACCCAGAGGGTGGTCAGGCACTGGAACAGAGAAGTGGTCACAGCACCAAGCCTGCAAGAGTTCCAAGATGTGTTTGGACAATGCTCTCGGGCACATTCCTGGGGCTGTCCTGTGCAGGGCCAGGAGCTGGACTCGATCTTCACAGGTCCCTTCCAGCTGAGGATATTCTATGATTCTATTACATCGTGCTTTAGGAGAAGAAAACCCCTTTACACATTCTAAATTATTGTTCCTGTAGAAATTACAATCTTTCTTTAAAGTCTAGTTTATACAACATTATTGTATTATTGGACATTGAATTGGTCACTGAATTAAATATGGTCATTGAATTAAATATGACTACAGAATTCAATTACCATCAATGGGATCATGAAATACGTTATTTTCATCTGCAAAACTTCTGGTGCCTGAAATATTTCCATAATCAAATATTGGTCCTTCCAACAGGGTCACGATATCTATTCGATTAATTTTTGTCAATACAGAAGTTAAGGCATCAGCTGAAAAAAAAAATAAAACACATCAGAAAAAGGTTCAGCATTGCAGAACTGTGTGATCATTTTTCTCAATTACATTCACATTGCATTACTTACAAATTGCTGGCATGTCCCAATGCCTTTGGTTCTAGCAAACCCCAGCATTTGTCTGAGCAGTCATTCAGCTGCCTACTTATTCAAGATACACATCTATTAAGAGTCTACACTTTCTCCAAGTATAATTATATTACAACACAAAAGGCACAAAGAATAAGGTCAGATAGTTCTTAAAGAACATATTTACTTACTACTGATACAAAATACCCTTTTACTGGAGTGTAAAGGGAGTGTAAAAATTCTTTTACCATTCTGTTTTGAGGCAGAATAGGCAGTCATGTAGGTAATAATGCATATAAGGCTATTCCTGCAGTACATAATGAAATCTCATTTACAATAATCTTGTTGTGAGAACACAGTAATACTGGAAATCAGTGAAAGAGATCAAAGGAGACTCAAATGGTGCGTAGGAGTTTGTGGATCAGAGAAGGGTAACGAACACCATTAACACCCCACAAAAATCAACCCCTCTCTTTCAGTTTGGGCAATTCAAGTGAAATGTACAGATAAATCCAGAATCACCAACACAGAATCAGTGTCCCCATCACTCCTCATAGGAAGAAGTTTAGTCTTTTCCTATGACCTGCAATACTTGTAAGACTACCTAAATTTCCAGGCAGTCATTTCCATGTTCCACATTCCATGCTATTGTAAAGTTTTGCCTCTTATTTTCATTACTGGAGCTCAAGTTCATTACCTGTCCCATCAATTATGGATGTGGAGAACAGATCATTTCCTTCTCCATATATAGTGAATAAAAATGACATATTTGTGACTCCTGGTAAAAATGTAACTGAAACTTCTTTTTTCTTTGATGGTTTGTGAAGGATATTCATAATGTTTTCTTCTACTTGGCAACAGATGAAATGGGCTATAATTTATAAACAATAAAACTACTTGAACTTACTTGTAGCATTTTTCCCATCTCTGGTAACCCATTTTTTTAATAACATGAAGCTTTGAGCAATAAGAGAATTTGGGTTTTCTACACGGATTTGATTTATTTCATCCACAGAAAAATTCAGTTCTCTTGCCAGTTCTATAAAGACAAAAAAACAAGAGAGAAAAGAAAACATACTCAAAAACACCAAGGAAAACACAAATCCCTCAATTGTCTTGTCAAGTTTAAAAATACTAACTTTCATAGGTCACAGAGACATCAACAAAACTTGCTGCCACAAACTTTACAGATAACAATGAACATGGCATTATATGCCCATACTTTAACTTCCTAAGACACCATTTTGAATTTCAATCATCTCTGGGAGCGTTTATCACACTTCTACTCAGTAAGCCACTCAAACGTGATGAAAAAGCCCTCCCTGGAGGTTGCCTCATCACTGCTAATTTATAAACTCTGTTAATTTCCCCTGATTGTTATTCCCCTGGGAGCACCCTGTGCAGTTCAGCACTGGTGCTGCCGTCACCTGAGCCCTGGCAGAGCTGGCTGCTGCAGCTGTGAGCCCAGGAAGGGCAGCTCTGCCCACTAACATAGGGGGCTACAGGTGGGCAGAGCCTCCAGCAGCGACTTGCTTGGTTGCTGGGCTCCCTGCAACCAGGGCTTGGGGAAAACTGCTATCCAGAGACAGGAAATACCTCAAAGGCAGCCCTGAGCCCAGGCTGGTAGAGCATCTCGGCTCCCTGGGAGAACATCCTACCAGTAAAACCGTTTAGTTATTTTCTCTGAGTTTCTTTTTGATTCATTGAAAGATCAAGGAATAATTTCCTATTAGGCATCTTTGCCCAGCAATACATTGCACGTTTTGGGTAGCAGGTCTGGCTGTGAATTTGGGAGAGCCTGATGCAGTCTTGCTGCATCTTTTGGTAAGAGAATACCTAAAAATACAAGAGCAAAGACTGGTTTCAATATTAAAGCAGAAAAACTTACCTGTCCAGCTAAGTCCTAGGTGATCAGCTACAATTGCCATCCTTATATCTGTCCGTTCACATGGACTCTGTGGACCTGTGATTTACAATTTCTCAATTAAAAAGGTTTTGCACAGAAAAGCACAATACCGGATAATAGTTTATTATAAATAATAGCTTTAATTGACTAAGTTGACAGTGCTTATATTGTTTACTAGAATGGTTGTGTGACCTAATAACCTACAAAACAAAATCTTTTAACAGCTTTTAGATTTTCACCTGTGTAAAGCCAAAATGTAAAACTACATGATGTCGTGTAATGAAACCAAACATGCTGACAATCTAGCTGTTAGACTGTAGACAAGTTGTTCAATTACTGGTGAAAACCACCAAGGCCAGATTATTGTCTATTTTCTCTACTTTGACAGAACAAATATACTGTCACAAAAGACATCTTTCAATTTCTGAGTTACACCAATTTCTGAGTACATGAATGTCTTTGGCATGCTTCACTAGCTTTCTACAGTACAGAATTTGTTTGAAGGAAGAAAAAAGAGAATAAGACAGCACATACAAATGACAATGACAGAATGAAAACTACAGTTAAGTCACTCCACAGGCAATCACAACAGTTCATGCACTAGGATCAACAAGTTGAAAGTTTTACAAACTAGGCTTGATCTCCACGAGGTGAGCCATGAGAGCTCCAGAAACCTGACTGCCTTCATTCTCACCAGTCCTCTTACTCCTCCTCCTCTCACTGTCGGCCTTTTCAATCTTTGATTTTATAGATGCTGCCTCTGTTCTCATGTCTCTAGCAGACTTCGGTGTAATGGAAGGCAGGTAAACTTGAGTAGCTTCTGATAAAGATGTGTTCCTTGATGTACTGTCTTCTTCATCATCAGAGACCTCTGACTGCATCTTTTTCTCTTCATCAGAAAGACGATCCACAAGCTTTAATGTCTCACCACTAATTCCCTTAAAATATTCAATAGAATGTTTACATACCTCCCTAAGCTGATTTTTCTTTATTTTAACTGTTGTCATGGTGACGGAGGTAGATCTTACCTTTACTGGTAATTTAGAAGGAAGTTGTTTTGGTTTTTCTTTCTCTACCTGCTCTTGTTTTGGCAGGGCTGGAGTTCTTCTAGCTAGATTACTCCTATGTGTGTTTTTTACAGGAATCCTAGACCTTGCTTCTAGACAGGGAGAAGAATTATTTTGTTTTGCTTTGTCAGGCTTACTAGCCTCTTTCGCTTTACTCCCTGTATTGCTTTGGAGATTATTTTGGGAAAAGACTTGTTTTACTGAGCTGGCCTTTACAGGAAGCTTTGATTTTCCTCTAGCTCCTACCAACTCTGTTGACTTTTGCTGCTCTCCGTGGGGTTTTTGTTTATCTCTTACTCTGTGTCCTTGTGTTGTCCCTGTACCTTTTCCTGAAGTGCTTTTCGCTTGATTAGCTTTCTGGAGGGAACATTTCGGTTCCAAATGTTCTTTTAGCACTACATTACAGGTAATATCATCTGTAGGGACAGCAGATGAATCCAAATTGTTGTTGTTATTAAAATTATCTTTTGGAAAATCAGTGTTTTCTGTTTGCCTACAGCTCGTCTGGCTAGAAGCTGAACTCGCAATCATTGCTACAGTTTCATTTTCTAATCCCTCACCACTTGGCATCACAGCTTCTATCTTATCTGTCACTTCGCCAGGGCCATCTTTCTTCAGAGTCATGGTGGAAGCAGAAATTCCCATTTTAATTGGTGTGCGCAATTTGGGATCAACTTTGGAAGCGTTTACTGCTGCCGATGATTTCTCCAGTGAGTTACTACCAAGTGTTTGCTCCATGCAATCTCCACTGGCCTGGATGCCGGGCTTATTTTCAACTGCTGTTGTTTCTACTGGTCTCTCTAGGTTTGTTTCTACAGTGCTGTCCCCTGCCTGTGGCTGTGTGATGGCAGTGACTGTACTTTTATCCCCTTCCCCCTTGTCCCCTGACTTCCCTTCAGAAGTATGCTCACCAATCTGAAAAAATTGGAGTCTTTCTTCAACAAAATCCCTCTTGCTCATGTCAATTGCACCACTGCGAGTCATCTCAAACATCTTCCCCTCATGAAATGGGAAGGGGTTGGGCTCGCTAGTTGGCGTACTCTCATCTGTTGGAGTTCTGGCTGGTGTTGTGTCAGGTGTTGTTGCTTGAGATCTGTCTTCCACTGCCAGACCAAATGGCTTAGCCTCATCATCCCTTGATTTAGTCTCAAACACTTCATCGTCACCTCGGTTATTCGACCACGGGTCAAAATCTAGACTCTTGGTGGCCACAGTTTTGAAAGGTGTTGCAAATTCTTCGTCTACTTTGTAACTGAAATACGAGTCAGGAAATACAGTCCTGTCAGGGTGTCTGCCTTCCAAAGAGAAAAACTGTGCCCCTGACTTCTTATCGCTCTTATCTCCAGCTTTGTCAGAAGATGGACCTTTTGAAGGTGTCTTGTCTTCTTCAGGGCCTACCTTGCCTTCCTCCTCAATGACTTCAAGCTTACTCTGGCTAAAGCAGCGATCAGTCTGCTTTAGAATGCCTTCTGTAGTCCATACGTCCTTTTTGGTTTCAACTGCCGGACCTGCAAGTTTAGAATCACTCTCAGTTAAACCATCATCTTCATCTTGCAAATCATAACCGTCAAGAGAGTCAATCTCTGTCGCATCGGTATCATGGGAGAATTCTGCAGTGGTTGCTATGGAACACTCTGTGACAGACTGGTCATTGTTACTCCCATTTTGCACTACATCATTCTGGGGTGAATCAAGCCCAGTGTCAAACTCATTGGGTTTCCCAGAAGTGGGATGTCCTAACTCTTTCTGTTTCTCAATCTTTTCAGGGGCTTTGGGTTTTGAGGTTTCTTTCTGATCATCTTCCAGCTCTTTCAGTTTGAACGTATACTTTTTAAGCGGAAGAGGTTGATAGAGGGATTCATCATCACTGGAGTCACTGACATCTGCTCCCGGTGGTACAGGAGAAGGTGGCTGTACTCTGATGACAGGTTCAGCCAGTTGGCACTTGTCATGTTCATCTTGCAAATTCACTTCAGTCATCTCCATTTCACTCTCAGTGGAATAATGAGGCTTCTTTTCTGATTCGCCTTGATCTGCATCCAGTGGTGGAGGAGGAGGGAATTCAATATAGGCAACTCTGTTACCTTTGGGTCTTTTGTTAGAGTCCTTATTTATAAGATTAGGTAATGTTTTGTCAATCTGTGGTTCCTCAACCTCTGCCTGTTTCACAGATGTTGACTTAGCCTCTGCTTCCTCCTCTGACTCCTCAGACACCTCAGGTATAGGGCTGGGCTTGCCTGGGATATAAGCTATTAGTGAGTCAGGTGTTTTAGATGTAAACTCATAACTCACTTCCTCTGAACTCGGTGTTTCTGGTGTTAAAGGGCTTTTACCAGAGCTGTCTATAAAGGACACTTGTTCTAGCGTGTCATCTTCTGGACTACCTTGTGGAGAAGGAGGTTGTTTTTGCTGCCTGGCTGTGTAAAATGTCCCCCTCGTCTCTTGTACTGTCTTGCTTTCCTGACTGACAATTTTTTTAATACTTCCTTGTTGCACCTCTTTCTCATATTGCTTTCCTACTTGAACAAAACTGACATAAACAGGCAAGGTCTTAATTTCTTTTACTCCCTCAGTGCTTACTAGTGGTGCAACTTTATTCAAGTAATCACTAGCACTGGGGTCAACTATGTCACTTGAAGGAAATTCCTTTCCTGGGCTACATTCTAAAGAATCTGGTGATTTGCTAGGGGATAGCTCTGTTTCCTCAGCAGGAGGACTTAGACCTATTGAGCTCTGCTGCTTGGTAACTTTTCTGACTTCTGAATGCTTTATTTTTTCATCTTCCACATAATCAATCTGTCTTTCAACTTTCTCCTGAATCACAGCTGATTGGGATACTTTAGCTGAAAGTTCATAGACACCATCAAGCATGGCTCTCTTCTCCTCAACAATTCTGACTGGAATATGGGACACAGCAATTTCTTCTTTCCTTTTGGATATTTTATCAGCCACTTCACCATTACGTTCCCCATCCCTGACAACAAATTCTCTGTATAAAACCCTTTTTGAGGGGGATTTTACAGTCAGTTCCTTCACTTCTTCTGAATGGATTCCATTTGAGGCCACTTTGTGCTCAGTCACAGTGATAAATTCACTTTTTTGGTCAGTTTTAGATTCAGCATGATCAACATGGTTTTCTTTTACTGCATCTGGAACCAGCACATGTGAAAGCTTTTCCTTCTGTGTTTTATGGTTAGAAGTTCCAGGACTTTCCCACGTCCTATAGATTTTTTTGTCCCAGTGTCCCTTCGTTGTTGAGTCTGAGCCATATGCCAGGTCTTTTGCCCGTGGTTCTGAAAAACATTCTGGCACGCCTTTCCTCATCTCAGTTCTTTGTGTGTCTGAAGCACGAGAGTCTTCCACAGCTTTCCCTTTACCTGGAACAAGGTCTTCCTGTATTTTCACCTCTTTCTGCAAAGCTGTACTCCCATCAATGACCTCTATTTGCTTTGCATGCTTCTCTCTTGAACAGGACTGATACACCGGTAACTTACTTTCTTGCAATTTTTTTACTGGAATTTTGGACTGACCATCCAGCTTTTTTTCTTCTTGAGTTACATCCTTACTTCTGGGAGTTATACCTTGTTCAAATTTAAGCCTAATAGAGCTGAGCTTTGATTGCTTCAGCTGAAACCCAGTCTCAGGCACTCCAGTCTGCTGAGCACTTCCTTTGTGTTCCATAGTTCGTTTAGAGTCCTCTGCAGGTTGCACATATATCCTTTTTTCAGGACTGCTGGGCAAACTGGATGCTTTTCTTTCATCCACCTTGGGAAAGCACTTCCCATCATGTGCATACTGCTTCACCTTACTCCATTCATCCCCAGATGATGGCAATTCAGAGAGCAGAACTTTCTCAGGGCTGCTGCTGGCAGAGCTCTGGCTAGAATGTATTTCCTTGCCATTTTTTTTATGCTGCTTTTTCTCTGGAGACTGTAGCTCATCATTCAACTTCTCTGTTTTATCCCGAAAAAACTGGGATACTTCAGTCAGTTTTTCTTCTGCCTCTTTAACAGTCCTGTCCACCCTGTCTTCATATATCAACTTTTCTCTACCTCTGTCTAATCTGTCCTCAGTAAAGCGCATCCACATTGCATGTTTGTGACTACTAACATCTCCAGTATAGTGTAACACTGTCACTTTATCATAATGATCCTCCTTAGACATTTTACCTACACCATTTTCAGATACATCTTTATAGATTTTGGAGAGAATCTCTTTTCTGGGGGCAGTAGCTACTTTTTCTCTGCATCGTTTATCAGTCCCCTGTAACTCTGCACTAAGGGGTAGAGCATGGTCAGTAACTGACTCCTCAGTATCAGAATGAGACACATCTAGCTTTTCTGAAAGAAGCATTTTCTCAGCAAACCTGTAAGACTCCCCTCTTAGTTCTGACAACTCATCATCATGGTATTCTATTGAGTGCTGACTCAAAAGCTTCAGTGTTTTGTAAGAGTCATCAGACATGAGTTGAGCAGAACTAGGGCGACTGTCTTCTTCCTGGGACACAGGAGTGTTAACTCTAGAGGATTCCAGATAAGAAGGAAGTGACTCTTCGGCCGTAAGCTCCTCTTCTTCTTGCTGACCTTGTTCGTCTGAACAAGGAAAAGCATCATGTTTTTCCAACTCTTTTAAGTTAATATCTCCCCGAGGTAAGTCTTTCTGATATACATACATTTCTTTTTCTGGATGCTTTTTTGTTTCTCTAATAATGACTTCAGTAGGTTCAGCCTGATTACCTTGTTCAATATGGACCTCTATTATTCGCTCCAGTTTGGGTTTCATTTTGCTGTCCTTCTCTGCATGTTGTGGTGAAGTTTCAGCAGACTTGCTAACATCGGATGTTACTGATGATTTATGTTCAAACAGACCTGCCAGTTCTTTGGATGGGTCACGTCCAGACTGAAAGGCTTTCATTATGTCATGAACAGACATTGTTTCCTCAATTCTTTCAGAGGTACTTTCTGTGCATGGAGGTTTATGATAAACCATCCTCGTTGTTGTAGTGATATGAGTTTCTTCTTTTACTCGGACACCTTTACTAAGCACGCACTTATGGTCATCTTCTTCACTGCCAGTGGCTTTCATTTGAAAAGCTTTAACCTTCTCTTTGATGGACCCAGAAGGTTTTTGCTCCAGCTCCGTAAATGTAGGGGAAGGTTTTGAGGCTGGTAGCTCCTCTGCCTTCTGCTCGGGAATATCTTCCGAAGATGGTTCGTAGCTGCGGATAACATGAACTACTTCAGTTCTTGTTTCTGTAATGACAGGAGGGATGGGCACATCGTGGAAAAGTGGTTTTGGTCCAGTGCTTTCAGCACTTTGTGGGGCAGAGGGTGTCTTTTCACTCCTCGTTTCAAAGCCACTGTCAGACAAGGGACTTTTATCTTGATCATGTTGAGAAAAGTCATCTGGAGACTCTAAAATAGTGTCTGTTCCAAAAAAGGAGTCTGCAATTTTACATAACTCCTTTTCTGAAGTTGAAGGCCTCATGGAGGCTGGAGGCATTTTAAGTTTATGTTCCTGCAAAGCGATGGCTGGTTTTAAAATGCGCTTTTGTCTCTCTTCACCTTCTTTTTTCCCCTCTTCAAACTTGTACTTTATGTTTGTTAATGAACTGCTACCGATATCATTTGCTAAGTAATCAATAACTTTTGACAAGCTATAATCCTTTTCCGACATGGTTTTAGTTTTAATTTGGACCTTCTCTGGAACAGATATAGGAGGGCTTGTCAAAGCTTGCTGTCTCGCTTCATCAATCTCCTCTGTACTGAACTCTACCCAGTCATCCTCAGACAGGTGTCCTTGATCACTTTTGGGTACTTTAGCCGACCCTTTACTTTCTAAACACACATCCTTTTTCAGAATCTCGCTAACTTTTACTAAGTCCTCTTTTACTTTCTCAACAATTTTAAAGGGCTCTTCATCATCAATTCTACCCTCTCTTGGTATGTCAGGTTGGAATGGCTTGTCCTCTGCGACATCTGTCTGCAATATTGCAGTCATTCTTATCAGATCCTCTTTCATTTCAGCAACATCTTTCAGTATCTCCTGACTGGAGGATAAGGAAGATGGTGTGGACAATTTGAGAGCAGAGGGTGCTAAAAACAAGGATGATTTTATTGGAGATGAAGTTCGAGTAAAGGTAGGCTGTGTGCGTGCCTCTGTAGTCAATGTTTTAATAGGTGACAGTAATGCAGCGGCTGATTTTGTAAGTGAAGACGACTCTGGGAGCTTCTTTAATGCTGGTTCAGACAAAACATTGACTACAGAATATACCGGCACTGTTATTGTTGATGAAGTTACTGATGAGGTAGTTGCAGATATTGACCCAAGGGCTGTGTACAAAGCACCCGCAGGAGGAGTTCTCATTGACTGGAAAGCTGATGGTGCTGAAGACACAAATGACCTGAGTGGAGAAAATGACATTGTTGTAGCTGTTGAAAACACTCTCTCAGCCGTGTCAGCAACTGCGTTAGCGGCACAAGCTGCAGAATGTGCAGCTGCAGAGATCTTGTCTTGAAAAACACCTGCAGCTTTCGATCCATTTATTAAGTTGGCAGAAGATGGATATTTCAGAGGTGAGACAGACCCATTGAGCAAGGGTACATCTGTGTGCCCAGCTACATGTTTTGCTGGCGACGAGAGAGACGAGGCCATCATAACTTTAGTGGATGAAACAGCATCAACTGCTGACTTAGCAGGTGACACCACTGACTTTAGAGGGGACGATAAAAGTGAGGATGCTGATGTAATGACCGATTTGAGTGGCAAGCTCGAAGAGTACATGCTAATGTTGGATTTGGGGGATGCTGGAGGCGTCATGGTTATGGATGATCTCTCCAAGAGAGAGCCTGCTGTAGTCACTGGAGATGTCCGAGAGGGGAATGTGGTAGTGGAGGCCAGCCCTTTGAGACTGGCAGCTTCTGTGACTGCAGGAGCTCTGATGAAAGAGCCTGAAGTAACCTGCATGTTGTAGGGAGGCTGCGAGACCACAGTTTTTATTGGCGAAGAGATTGTCCGAAACGATCTAATCGGAGATGCTACATCACTAACAGATTTAACTGAAGATGTGGTAGAAGCTCCTAACGTGGATTTGATTGGAGAAGTAGAAGAAACAGACCATATTGATTTTAATGGGGAAGCTGTAGGAGTGTTAGAGGAAGAGCTTGATAAGGAAGTGAAGCCTGATTTGGTTTGCCCAGGCACTGTAATTGGAGCTGTTGTCCATGACTGATATGGCCGTGTTGAAAAGAATGGCTTGTATGAGTAAGTAGCAGGTAGGGATCTTGTTGCTCCTGCACTCCGTTCAACTGTTTCTTAAATTGTTAAATTAAAATCAAACATAAAAATCAACAAAAATGGTTGAAAAACAGAGAGACCAGAGAAGAAAATTGGTCAGTAAACGTTGTAATATTACAAAAAGCAAGTACAATTGTTTGCATGAGTTGGGATGAAAGAGGCAAAAGAAGATTTTAAAAAAGGAAAGAAAAAAATTAGGAACGAGCCATATACTGATAACTGGTCCAAACCAAAAAGCAACATGAAATGAAAGACAGAAAGCACATAGCAACCAAATCTGCAAACACTGGAGAATAGAAAACACACAAAAGGAATCCATAAGGTAAAAATAAAGCCACATCAAAATTTCTTCTCTTACTTCCTATTGACTTTCTGATGTGCTACTTCTGAAATATTCATATCAGCTTTATTTTGCCTGTTTAGGTATGTCTCTGCTTTGTGCAACTATTAGAATTATCTGTTTAATAATTTCTATTGTTGTTCTGTTCAGATTTGATCCTATACAAAAATATAAACTTGTGTAAAATGACATTATATAGCTAAAATATTTTTTAAAACCACTTCAGAACTATTTCATGCAGAAACCAAAATTCCTTTAAGTGACAGGCAATTGATGTGCAAACTGTGAAGCAACTGGAATAAATTCAAATCTATATCTTCCATGCACAATTCGGATATGCTTCACATTCACAAAGCCAATAAGAGCAAGAGCTTTTTCTGAGTCAATACTAAAAAAAAAAAAAGAAAAAAGAAAGAAAGGAACATATGCATTTGTTTCTCATGCAATATTCCTTTTGTCTGGTAAAAATTAAAGTAAAACTTTACATGAAATGATTTTAAGAAGCATATGTTGTAAACGAAATATGGCAAGTATGATGTATGATAGTCGTGAGCAGGCAAAGCAACTGAGTCAATTTTTATTCATGCACAAATGTCATGTCAGAACGAGCACACAGATTAATACATTTTGTATGGTGTATTAAGCACAAACACGTAAACCTTACAAAATAATTTCACAAGAGGTCATTAAAAGAAGAGTACACTTTTTCTACAAGATGTAGTGTCTTGGTACCTTTTGAGGAGATTTCTTGTATCAGCTCAAAGACAGACCTGTTCAACTTTACAGTTCTCAAAAGGTAACATTAGAAAAGCAGTCAAAGAAAAATAGATTATGAAATAAATTCCTAGCAAGGACAAACCTGTTAAATGTTATCATCCCCCAGAACTCTCAGCTTATTCATAGGCATTTTGAACAGAATCATCATCAATCACATGTTGCATCACAGGAGGCACTCATGTCAGAAGGTATTTTTGGGAATCCCATTGCACAAACATATCCTCTGATACAGCAATAACATTCAGAGAGTTGACACTGAAAGCAACTTTGAGGAATTCTTTTTCTTTAAAGTTGGAATTAGAAATGGAGCTAAAATATCTAAAGAACTTAAATCAACATACCTTTCTCTGAAGTTACACTAATAATTTGTCAAACCTGCTTCATCTGTCTTATAGACAGACAGGAACTCACAGTGAAAGAAGCTCAACAAGGCTAACACTGAACTGTTACAGCACACACATTCCTATAAAATAGTGAATATTCAGTGCACCACAGGTCCATATCCTGCAAGGAGAAATGTGCTGGTCCTATATAAGCCAATCAAAGCCCAGAAGTCAGTGTGGATGGCTAGTGATACTTCATAAGAACATTTATGTTGAAGAGAGCTTGAGTACTAGGCCTGACTGGCACAGACTAAATCAAGAAATGCCTACTTTTCCTTACTACAATATTTTTAAGTGGAAATAAACATCTTTCTTTCCACCCCCAAAAACTCCCCAAAATGTACTTCATTAAATCAACTATTATGAAGATATTATAAATACTATTATTTATTATGAAGATTTAATTAGCAGTAGCTGCTAACCTTCACCAGAACTTCATAGAGTCTTGAGTTCAAGAAACAAACCCCAAAATGATTCTGAAAAGAACTAATAACCTGTTCAGCAGTTCGTGTTAGGACGTGTCTTTACTGAACCCCACTTTACCGCGCAATCGGGTCTGTCACAACTGACTAATGAGGCAAGCAAACCCACAGGCTGCCCCTCCTAACTTCTTTTTTGCCTGTCAAATCACAGATTCAGAGACATTTACAATGCTGCTTCTCTGCTCCTTTTTGCAGCTGAAGAGTTAAAAAATCTGTCTGCCAATTTCTTGTGAACGAGACTTAATGGACCTTTGGTGAATAAATAAGACTTTTTTCCCCCCTGCCCATTGAGGGGGGAAAAATTCATTGTGAGCAATATACACAGTCATCAGCCTTCTTTCCAGCAATTTCATTTTCCCTCTCTCTCAGTTCCCATCAAGCCTGTGACAATACCTTAACAGTCCATCAAGATGTCTCAGCAGATCTGATAGCTTCTTCAGATGTTATATGCTTGGAGTCTTCTTCCCGGCCTGAGAAGTGTAACATATTCTGGAGCACATCTGATCCAAAGAAGCCACAGATCTTATAGGATAATTAAGCAGCAGCCATCCAGTGGGAACTCCCAAGACCCGGTGAAGTTTGTCTATGGATTTTATGGAATTATATCAAAGGGTCTGTTGCAGGGTAGCAACTGAGAGGTCAAAAGGGGGGGAAAAAAAGGCAAGAAAAAGCCTGGAAATGGAGAACAATAGCAGCTGACCTCAGAGAGGAGAAGTGAGGAAGAAAAGCTAAGCCAAATACATTATTGTATTTAACTGGGGAGGAAAGGAATGCCACAGGTCTGGTCAAGGGGAACAACACATGTTTAGGAAGAAGCAATGTGTGGTGCCAGGGAATAAAAAGCATCTGCAGGGAACAGAGGAAAAAGGGAAGGGGAGGAGAAAGAAGAGGGAAAATATAAAATATGAGAGACTCTATTTTGGCTAAACATCTAAACATTTAAGTGCTCATCTGAGTGGCTTTCTGAATTTTTGTGTAACATTCCATTCTACAGCATCTTTCTGTAATGTTCCAAAGGGGAGAGGAAGAGACTCTTTTTAAAAGCAATATGCAATCCTCCTACTCTGGAACTACATTGTATTTTTAAAAACTATTATATTTTTACTTAACTAACACATATAATTTGCCAGTCAGGATTCTTCAAGCTCTCACAACACAAGAGTTCACAGACCATCCAAGAGTTTTGTTTTAGACAGCTTTTTTGTTTTTCTTTTCTCTATTTTTTTTTCCCCCAGAATGACACCAAATACAACGTTTATAGAAAAAATGTCTCTTCTTATGAACAATCACATCTACACAGTTTAGTACTTTGGTAAGAACAACTCACTCATTCCAGGCTCAGTCAGATAGCTGTAGCGCTTACGTAAAGCAAGGGAGACGAAGTTCTGGCGCCGGTCAGCTTTCTCCGTCTGCAATAAAACACAGAAGGACTTAGGGCCTTGGGAATCACTGAACAGACCAGTCCTCAAACCTCAGCAGGATGGGCCGCTTTTCATGGCACACAACCCCACAAGGGAGAACGGATGCTTCCATTCAGCTTCAGGGTGGCATGCTGAAGCCGAATTTGGGCGAGCAGGCAGGGAGGGGGCAGAGCCAGCCTCTGTTCCTGGGTGCCGTGTGATGAGTGCCAGGCACTGCCGAGCAGGGAGCGTGGCTGCACAGAAACCTGCTGTGAGTGACCACCCTTCTGGAGCAAGCAGGGAGGGACTGCAACCCTAAAGTGAGCCCTCAGGTTCATTCCTCTGCTTGTGAGGTAGAAGAGCTGAGATAGCAGAAGCAGCTCATTGTCCTGCCTTAAAGTATCTCGATACTGTCTTATTGCATTATCACTTAATAAACTGCTTCACACTACTAGAAATGGTGTGATATTGTTCATTCTCTGTAAAATAAACCACCTTTGGCTAGAAACAGGAGGTCAACACAAAAGACTACAGGTACAGACAAAACATTCATAAGAGTGAGTGACCGAGTGAGTATTCCCCCCAGATTAGTTTGTCCCAAAAGCACACACACCACAATGTACAACTGGCTTTAAAGTGAATACATTAAGGACAAAAAAAGGCATGGGAGGGGATTTTTTAATATGCACAAAATGCAAAGATGTGGATTAGAAAGCAGACTACTCTTGTTAACTAATAAATTGCCTCATAAGTTGCTGCGTTCAGTGCGATAGCTGCTAGTGTGGTGTCTTTAATATTAATAGTCCTTCAGAGATCAACCCACTTGAATATGTGGCTAAAATACAGTTTGTTTAAAAAGAGAGCTATTATTATAGCTATATAATAGCTCGTTGGAAACAAATTCTGTGGAGGTAAAGTGATGGTTTTGCTATTATTATTTTTTAACATGTAAGGAATGTTTTGGGTTGCATTGTTGGGGGGTTTTTTTAGCTAGTCTAACCAGCAGGTGACAACTGCTATTTATTTGCCACCAGGAAGAGAAAAAAATTGCTGCTCGGTAAATTGGAAACACCTATGTAGTTTCTTTTACAAGATGATCTCATTTCTAACTACCTCTAATGAGTAAAACCCACTCAGTTTTCTGACAATCTAATGTTGCGGTTTCCATGAAGCAGTGGGTTTTTAAGCTGCAAATATCTGCGGTTTATTTGAAAATAGATTTGAACACAATATTTAGAAATTGCTCTTGGCTGGTTTACTTTTTTTGAAAGAATCTAATTTATTTACAGAGCTAAGATATTAAAGGTCACTACTGTGTCCTCAGCAGTACCTTTTTCCTTCTCAGAAATACAAGTTACCATAGCAGTGTCAGTGTTACCCCAAGAGGTAAAATATTATCCACTAAAGTCTTCTTGATTTTGCCAAAATTTGACTTGGTCTGATAGTCATAAATATATCCTTTTTCAGAAGAAAATTAGTTGAATTTTAGACTGCTTTTATTCAGTGCTTGGTTTAATTTCATAATTTATAATCATGGGGTTTCCCATATTTGTGCAGCTCTACTGTTTTACAACAGCCTATCAGAAGTTGAGGATATGGTTATTTTTCTGTAGGTATCATTTCAATGCCACCATTAAAAATAGTTGTTTGTTTTGTTCTATACAATACTACTTTTCTTCACTAAATCTGAAGGAAATAAAAACAGAAGACAGTGTTTATATTACCTCATCATCTTGATCTGACTCTGTTTCCTTTTGGTCCCAAGATGCATTGCAGAGACAAGGAATATTATAATGGACAGCAGGGAAAAGAATATCAGGATATGAAAAGGACCAAATTGGGAGTACAAAATGCAAGCTGATTTATAAGGCAAAGCAAATCCAAAATGTCAACACAAAAAGAAAAAAAAAATCTCACATCCAAAGCAAATAAACACGTGACATTACTGAAAGCATAAACCTATGACTTGCAGGCTGAAGCATGAGCTGTAAACAGAATCGTAAAAATTATAGGAACTTGACGCCACAGTAACAAGAGACTTTAAAAGCGTTCTACATACAAGAAACCAATAAAACATACATTTTAAAAGCCTTTATCATATTCCAAAGCATTCTCTTTGCTAACACTTCACAAGGTTTCTTTATGACTAGCAGGAAATAAAAAGAAGAGACAAAAACTAAAGGAACAAAAACAAATCCAACCCAACCCTAAGAAAAATGTTTACGTTTCCAAACAAATACCTTTTTGTGTGCTGGCAGAGTGATATTCAAGTTGCAAACAGCTGTTTGTGGCAGTCCTTTTGTAGTCTTTGGTTCTTTCAAAAATGATAATCGACCACAGGGTTCCTGGCTGGTGTCTCTTACCTAAAAAAGAAATTTTGCTTCAGCATAATAATATGTAGTAATTCAGAGTCCTAGAGGAGGTTCCTGGAATGGTTCTCAGAATTTCTTTTTACAACGAGCTTTCTAGTGTGTAAAGACTAATAATACCAAGCTAGAGCTCAGCCTGAGGTGCTAAAAGAGAAAATGTGTTACTGTGAAAGAGTTAGGTCAGCCTGATGGTCCCTGATGGCAAATCCATGCAAGACAAGGTGTTGAGTGAGAGTTTCGTACTGGAATATTACTGACAGGCACTGTCTGCTCACTTCATTTTATTCTGCCATGTTTTGCTCTTGTGTTTACCAAAATGCTTAACAACCTCTCCAGCAGGGCAGCTGTGACAAGGCTAAGGAAAGTGAGCACCATTAGTGGCCATTTAGAGATGAACAGTCTGCACACACCTTCTGAAGGTTGCTCTGTAGTACAGGAGGTTATTGAATGCATCTCCTTTGCTTAACCCCTCAGAAATTGTGATCTACTGGTAAATATGTTTGGGCTCCAATCTGAGATATGGTTTTAGTAAAAGGTTGTGAATCCATATAATGGGTATTCTGTTTCCAGATCTGCCAGCAGTTCTGCTGTGGCTTCAAGCAAAGCGCCCTCTCCATGTTACTCACATATTGAAGAGCTACACCTACATCCCAGGGGCAAGTTAGTCCTACAGGGGTGAAAAAGGGAAGAGGGACTGTGGGAAGGGAGGAAAGCAACAGGATCATTTATTTAGTTTTTTTTTTTACCTTGATAGAAAATGGCAGTCTATTTTCTTTGAAAGCATAAAAATTAAAAACAAGCTGCTGTCCTCCTTTAGTCAAAGGGGCCAGATTTCCATAGCAATCAACATAAATAGGTTTTCCTTCAAGAACCTATTAAAGCAAGAAAAAGAAGTCAATAAAACCTCTTTTAATATTAGATTCATGCATATAAATATCATTATTTCCCCCAACATCCTTCCTGAGTTTAACACAAGTCCCCACTTGGTTACATTCAACAACAAATTAAATATCACTGTGCATTATGGCAAGGTATTATGAGTACAGGCAGTTTGGAAAACCATGAACCACCTGACTGGCTTTTCTAAAGTAAGACTGTGTAATTTTCTTCAAGAAATAATAAGTTAGTGACTGTGATTTCACCACAAGCCAGTCCTACTCACGACTGTGTGCCTGCAGGGCCAACGAGAAGGAATTCCCTCTGTCTGCAAAGCCCAGCCAGGGCTACTTGACAGCAGTGAGGGCAAGCCCCACTGCAGACTGAGCTGGGTCACCCACAAGTCTTCATGCTCCTCCAGTCTTGCCCTGTTTTGTTCTTCCTTTGAGAAGTTTCATGCCACAGCCTGGCTGTGGACCTTTATTTAACAGGGCTTTTCGTGGCTTTTGCAGGAGCTGCTGCTACTTGGAAAACACACTGCCCACCAACAAGGAGGGAGCCAGCTGCTAGGAATGTACCTCAATGTCTTTGCTTCTTGCAACTTCCTCAAAATTCTCTTGTTGCTCCAAAGTTTTGTCCACTTTGTCATCAGTCATGCAGAAGCAACGCAAATTTGATTCCACAGGGTCATTCATTTTGGCAAATATCACAAACTTTGCCATATAAGGAACGCATATTAATTCTCTATAAAGCTGTGTTGCCAGCCCAACAGTCTCTAGTACTTGGTGGCAGTCTGCGAGCCAAAATCTGAGTGGGAAAAAGTAAAGCATTAAATTAACTTTTCACTATGTTCCAACAATATCTTAAGGCTTAAAGAGAAACTATGTCCTGTATCCTTGGCCATTTTCCATGTGCACTGTCTTTGCAGAATTGCCAGAGCTGTAATTTTCCTTCTACTCCCAGTATAGGTTTAACTACCCAAAAATGGGAATGCCTGGCAATGAAATGCTGAGATACTTATCTAACCATTTTCACACTGGTGTCTCATAAAACTATCCATCTGAAGGCTCAATTGAAGCCAAACTGGGGAAGTTTAATTTCTTGTGACCATACACAATGTACATTGCAATGTGCTGATGCTTCACGATACATCTGATTTGCTAAAACAAACACCTTAATAACACACACAGCAAACCACATCTCCCATTGAGGCTGAACCAAATATGCCCATGGTGAAGTCTCCAGAAACAGGTGTTATATTGTTATTTTCTCATCTTATGATTAAGAGTTTGAAGACAAGTATGAAACAAAATATAAATATTTTTACTTTGTATCAGTCTTTCCCACAATATTTCAGCCCTGATCTATCTGGTTTTCCAGCAATTCTCTCTCTTTTCATAAAGGTTTTCATAGCTGCAATGTCATTTACTGATTGATAAACTCTCTACCTTCTATACCATGAATTTTCTTCACTAGGATATGTGATTTCTACAGATCCTGTTAAATGCCTCCAATTAGCATGTAAGTCCATGAAGTCCATCAAGATTAATTTCCACTCATAATTTTTTGCAAAAGATATTTTTGTGAGAGCAATTTAATATAATTTTCAACTAAAAAGCACTCAGCCAGAAATTAAACATCTTTAAATTTTTTAATAAACACATTTTTATGAATTCCCCCCTTTTTTTTTCTAATGGGATGAACATTTTAAGCTTTCCCTTTCTGTTGCCATTTACAGAAAAACCAAAGCCCTGTGTGGCAGGGCTTCAGAGGAAGAGTCTGTGCGCCTGCCAGGAGCCTCTGTCACAGCCAGGCCAGAGCTTTGTGTGCAGCCCTGGGTGTGTGGGACGCTGATAGGCAGTGACAAAGCAGCATCTGGGCCATCGCTGCTTCATCAGCCTCGTGGAAGGCTTCCAGAAAGCCAAAACACAGCCTCCCAACCAGGCACGGTCTTGGTCAAGGGAAGGCACTCCTGAGGTGCAGTTGGCAGGGTCTGCTCCCATACCTGGCAGAAACATTGGTGGTGAAGGAGACACAGTCGTTCGAAAACGTTAGCGGAGTGGTGCCCGTGATATCCTCCCACTGCGCAGGCGAAGTGCCTCCTGTGCAAACACACACCAGGGAGATCTCCTTTCAAATACTAAGCACACACAGACTGCATAAAGAATATCTCTATCTCCACACACAGAAAGAGAGCCTAGACATTAATGTTCTCCAACAGCTGAGCTCCATGTTATCATGGAGCATCAACAATGCTACATGGCGTCACACGTCACACAACAAAAAACAGAGAGGTAAGCAAAGAACATACCTACAGGTCAACAGCAAACCCCCCTTGATATCAGCTAGGACAGAATTACTTCTGCAAGCTACTTTTACTGACAAGCATATTTAATAACCAAGAGTGAAATTCTTCAAGAATGAAATTTAACATGTGATGGGAGAGCTCTTTTACAATGGGACCAGATACAAAGCTCAGGGAACCAGTGGGAGCCTTGGAAATAACCTCAGCTGGCTTTGCTCAGGAGAGCTGATCTGAGCCCCGGTGGCCCAGCACAACAAGGTTCCCTTACTGGAAAACAGGAGTAGTGAGAGTGAGCACAGAGCTGCTGCCACAGAAACCTTGGCAAAGAGCAGGATTTTCTCTAACCTGTAATGCTACATAGGAGTCGAAGGCTGGGAGTTGTGTCTCCTTTGTACCCGTTGCTTACTCCTTCTCCTGATGGAGGTGGCACAGGAATTGTCATGGTTATTGGCTTATGGAATTTTCTTCTTCTTGGCTCCACAGTGACAATGGGACTGAATGTTGCTTTGTTTCCAAGGATTTTTTTGACAATCTCTTCTGGAACTGGTTGAGCCTGTCAACATGGGGAACATAGTTAAACTGGAGCTGCAAACTGTTTATAGACATGCAAAATTATTTTCTAAATGGTAATTCTATTTTCTTTATATTTTCTGTAGATATTTTTTTTTCCCCAGGAAGCCTTCTCAAGGGTGATTATTAGTGAAATTCATGTTTAGTTCTTATTCAACAACTTACTTCTGATTTCCTAATTGCTAAATGGTAGAGCTAAACTATAAATCTCAGAAGGTACCCTGCAGTTTTTGGTGAGAGTTTTTCAGAGCACATTTGGTTTTGTTCTTCATTTACAGTGATTACTCACATTACGTACAATTTAAAAATGAAAAAATAGGCCTATTTTGCACTTGAGAAGCGAGGACTAGACACTGTCACCTGGAGGTAACAGACAATTCTTACAGCTCTGCCAAACACAGATTCATGCTCTTGAGGAACACTGCACTCCAACTGACCTCCATACTCAGTGCTTCCTGTGATTATTAGAAAGAAATACTTGTTTGGGTCAAAATCATAAAGAATGCATGAAGATACAAAAGACTTATAGGCAAATTTGCCATTTTCTACAGTCAAAAGTGACACACATGGTAATGGGAGTTTGCATCCATTTGCCTTTTTAATTTTTTTAAACTTTCAGGTCTGTTTCAATCAGGTTGACCCATGACTTGTTATTATTGAAATTGCAGAGTGCACTGATATGCAGAGAACATGCAGTTACACTGCAGTCTCAGCAGTCACAACACTGCATACAGAGCTGCCATACTTCCCTCACAGTGGAGAGCTCTGGGAAGGCAAGTGTATAACCAGAGCAGCTGAAATTCCATTTTCTCAAGATTAATCATTTTGAGATGTGAAATATCTTTAACAGAAATATTCCAGCATGAATTTCAAGAACTGCAATTCAAACCAGCATCTCTTTTTCATGAACCCATGAGACTTGTCATACTACTAAGGGAATTTTAAGTGATAACTAACTGAACTCAAAGATGCCTCCTATTCCTATGGAATATTTCTCCACTTTCTGTGCAGTTGGTCTAAGTAGAATTTAAGCTATATGCTCTTCCCAGATTTCACCCCTAGAAATGCCAGTGGTGAATGTCCTAAGACACAGCAGATGTACATGGGAGGTTTTTGACCCAGTAACAGCTGGCAAACAGCTGCATGTAATCCCTACCAAACACATTCCCGTAGCACAGGGCAGCCCAGTGACCCCGTTCACAAGCTGCTGCTTTGCCACAGGAGGTGGGGACTGCGCAGTGGCTGTAGAGTTGCTGGGGCTGTGATGGTTCCAGCTCTTTGCTTTCCTCTCGCCATTCCTGGGATGCTAAGCAATAATCATGAAGGTGATCCAAGGGGAGCTGGGCTTGTGCCACAGGGAGGAGGACTGTACACCACCTGCGCCTGAGGGACACTGACGTGCCCAGGCAGACTCGTGCCAACTCAGAGCTCAGGTGTGAAAAAGCCCCTTGTCACAACCCACTGCTAAGGAGCAGCGTAACCTCCTGGAAGCTCTGTAGCTTCCAGTCTCGTGCATCAAGACAGGTGCGCTTAGAGAAGCTGCACTGAAGCCTCTTTACCTGGAGCCCCACGCGGATTCTCTTGGTCAGAGCCCCCTCGGGGAAGGAGGCCTGGACACGTGGCACCGTGGTGCTGCTCAGCACCCCGCCCTCGGGGCCGATCTGGTTGCTCTCCTGCTTGATCCGGGAAACCACCGCAAAGTACTGGGGGAAATCCTTGGTGACGATCCTGCAGATCCGCTTCTTCTCCAGCTCCTCCACGCTGTCCAGCTCTGGGGGCACAAGACAGGTAAAACGTTCAGGCATCCCCTGCCCAGGCTCATCCCACACACATCTGGGGCTTTGAATAAGCCTTAAATTGCTTAAGGAGGTTGGGAGGTTTATTACTATTTATTTACTACAGCATTAAAAAAAAAAAGCCATTCAGTGCTATCAGTTATCAAGCTTTGTATTTTCAGTGAACTTCTGTATAAATCCTGACAATGAGGGCCAACAGCAATAGAGTAAAAGACTTGCTAGGACACCTAAGTAGTCAGGTGTGACAGTCTCTGCAGTAGCAGCTGCCACAGAATGACAGGTTTGTCACACAGCAGAGAAATCCAAGGAGAGCTGAAGAAGATAGTCAAGCTTTTTCCCTCTCTTATTTCTATCTGATCTTTCTGTGCATAGCTCCAAATTACTCCCAGCCTCTTCCCCCATATGGTTCTGACATAAAGAAAACCACAGGAGATCACAGTGAGTTCATGCCTTATCTCCCTTCGTGCCAGTGTGCAACCCAGAGCGTGGCACCCTGAGGCACTTGAGACAGTTATTGCCCAGACTGGCATCCAAAAAATCCTGACCAGACACCGAGCTCTCCATGAAACTGTGGAAGCAACAGAGCTGTCTCCCAGCACTTCCAAGAGCAAGATTCCCTTCTACATCAGGATTCCAGCCTTTTGGTTATCTGTCCCAAAATAACTGTAGTGTGCCCCTCAGTTCCTAGAGAACCTTAATGCATCCTCAGCTACAACTGAAACAGAGTTAGGCCATCGACCATTAGTGCTCTCAGCCACATTCCAAGTAAGTAGGGTCACCAGGGCTCAGAAAGGTGCACAGAGTACCTATTCCTATTAATTAGGTAAGCACATGACATAGTTTTCCCCATTTATGCACTGGGGAAAACTCCGTGATACAACAAAAATATAATGACTTTTGCAATTATGTGTGTGTGTATCTATATATACACACACACATATATATGTATTTGCATTGGTGCCCCAAATGCATTGGTGAAATCCCTGTGATATAAGCACCACACACAAACAGAGATAATTAAATAACTGTCATACATTTCTCCTTGTAACTTCTTGCACTAGGCCTTTTTATCTCTTGTAATTGGATTTCATTGCAGCACTCTACAAATTTCAGCTTTTATTTTCCTCCTTAAAAAGGGAATTTCTAAATAAAGTTTGTTCCTCAAAAGATGATATTTTTATTATGTCCAGCAAGAGAAAGCAGGAAGACCAGAAATAATACTACGGCAAAAGACACGTGCAACATACTTTGTGACTGAGACATTTTACTCCTCTAAGCATGTAAGCTCAATTACAGTTCCAAAAGAATTAGAATGCAAAATTGGTAAAATGTCAGTTTTCCATTTTAAAACATTCAGCAGATAGTTTGAATTAATCTCACAGTGGTGCTGTAGATCATATGTACCTACCAGAAGTGGATAATTTTTTATCATAATGTCAGCTTCCATTTACTTTGACTCACAGATTGATATCTGAAGCCCTCTAATGAATCAGTCACTCTGCCTGCAGCCTCTGGAAGCAATGGCTTGTGCAGGAGACAAGCTGGATTCCTAAACTCCCAGGCATCATCCATCTTAACTGGTAATGCCTCATCATCTCCTGTTTGTTGCTAGAGAAAAAACCCACTGTAAAATTCTCACAGAGGTGAAGGATAATTAAAATTCTCCCGAAGTAGAAAAATAGTGATTTAAACAAGAACATTTCAAAGTCCTCTGAACCTGGCAGGCACTCTCCTTCAGAGGAGGAAGATGGGAAGATAAGAGTGGCAGAGCAACAGTCAGGCATAGAGAGGAGTTGGACTATATATAGGAAGGTTATGTTTGGATAATACATATGCTAGCTTCTGTATGAAGTTGCCCTCTAACAGAAAAAAAAAAAAAAGATGATGAGCAATCAAACCATCTCTCTCACTGCCCTGAGAAATGCAGTGTTGGCAGGACAGAATTAATGAAACAGGGAAAACTAGTCCTGGGAGAGGTCACGTTTCCCAAACACACCTCATGCATTTTACAGAGGGAGATATCATCATTACTATTTCTCTCAGCTGCTGACACTTCATTCCTGGGCAGAGTGTTTCAATGATAAACCTTGAAGGATTTTTTGGTTAGATGGTTGGGTTTTGGAAGGAAGGGGGTTTTAGCCACAGAGAAGTGGTACAGAAAGGTTAGTGGCAGAACTGGGAAGAATCTCCCAATGTCACTGTCTCCCAGGCTTGTGCTAACAGCCCAAGAACTCTTACAGCCACCCAGCTTTAGTGAGGCAAGAGAAAGGTATTGTGAATATAATGTGTGCAGAAGTCTTCTCCTGCCACCCATGTGTACGGTACACTTATCCTGCAATGGTTTGGTGTCTGATCTTCCACAGGAGTGATGGAGGAGAGAGGAGGAGGCAGGAAAAGAACACCACAGCGTGTGCTGCATGCTGCCACATGAACATTAAGGCTCCAGGACTGCAGAAGAGAAACCCAGCCATGTCCTCCAAGGTCAAGAGGGACCTCACACAGGCTGTCTCAGGTCAAGGAAAGCAATCACACCAGTTCTCTCTGGTGAGAGGCAGCTGTGGATCAAGTTCATCCACATCTAATACCTTTCTTTTTTTACTTTCAGACAAGGTAACACAGAGCAAGAATCTTCTGACTCAAAACAGAGCAAGACAAGTCACAGAACACCTGGCTGTTTCATGAGCTTCAAGGTGTCTTTGTGTGGATCTGGTTTCCCTTGCCGGGGCCTCAAAAGAATTTTGCTAGCACTGAAAAAGCAAATCTCACCTGTACCTCCCAGACTGAACAGTTCTCTGAGTTGTGCAACCTTCCCTCAGTCCTGGCTGGAGCAGAGCTGACCTTGTCACAGTGCCCAGAGCGCAGGGTGGGGTGAGCACAGGATCCCAGTTCTCCCCATACAGAGATGTGCCCATTGAGGAATTGCTGCACTAAAAGCATGGCATGCAGGAGGCAGCTTCCACAGGGAGAAAAATACAGCAGGGGGATGGAGGCAGGGAGAGCACATGGCAAGGGGCAAGGAGAAACTGAGGGCAGGAAGATGCTGGTAACCAGACCCACCCTCCCAGCCTCAGTGTTTCGCACACATAACTAGACACTCCCAGTGCCACAAGGATGTTTCACCTCAAACAAGGCAATATCCTTTATGTCTATTTTTGTGTAGTCTTTTATCTTGCCATTCACAACATACAGTTTAACAGCAATATGTTTAAAAACTTTTCTTGGAAAGGTGGCAAAATCACTGCAGAGTGATTTATGGTGGTATTTTAAACTTCAAGTATAAACAAGGTCACACTCTGGTTTGATCTCTCGATTCAGTTATGTAAAAACTCCTGTTTCCCATCTGAAACCACACTGTGCAGCTGCAAGCTTACTGTAGCCACAAACATTTGCATTTCTTGGCTCACTCACTAGTTTGCAAATAACTTTTAAAAGATTAGCTACCCCAGTGTGTGCATTTGTGCCCACAATTTGTCTACAGCTACCTCTAAAGGGTGATGGAATGTTAAAAGCAAACAGAAGTTATCTATAAAAGGAGCCTGTCTGAAAACATTATATATTTACCAATTACAAGGCAGAGAGCTTCTTCCTAAAAAAATAATGAATTCCAAAAATAAATATATTTTATTTGATTCAAGTATAAATAAATGTAAAATGGCCAAGAAGTGTGAATTGCTACCCTTGTGTTTGCAGCCACACTCCTCCTACTCCTAAAAATGCCAAGTTCCCTGTATTTGCCTAAGTACAGCACCATCCTTAAAATAAAACCTATTTAAGCAGAAACCTGACTGCACCAAAAAAAACCCCAGGCTCTTTACATGACGGTTCATTGTTCTCTCATGATGATAACCCAAAAGTTCTGCTGTTACCTAATCGTGCACTAGCCCTGGGGCGACGCCTCCTGCCCGGGATTATCTGGGGTCTAGGACGAGGTTTCCCAGCAGATGGTGCTGCCCCCAGCGCAGAGCAGCTTTTGGCAGTGCCCACGGGGGCCGGGATGTCCTTGCTCCCATCCCTGCTGGCTAGGGGGGAGAGCAAACAGAACAACCAAAAGAGCAGCAAACTGCACCGCTAAAACTCGGCCTATGAAGAGCTGCACTACAGGTCTGATTGCCCTCCTTCAGAACACGGGTAGGAAAGGACTTGAGATCACAGCAGGTTTGACAGAGAAGATGCCTTTAACAGCAAATGGGCACTCCTGCAGCACCTCCTGGCACTCAGAGATGATTATGCAGATGAGTTTTCTTGCAAAGACACACTGAATTTCTCTAAATGACTATGTGGCTGCTTTTTATTTAAATTAAAGCTTGCTTCTGCCTCCAGAGTTCATACCTGGAATAAAACTTCTTCCAAAGTTATGTCTTCTGAGATGCAAGATACTCCTCCTGAGCCAAGTCTAACTGTGGTATTTTTTACCAAAACACTAAAAATTCAAAACCCAAAACCAAAAAGTTCAGAAAAACCCAACCCACTCAAGTCTACAAATTTGTAATTTTTTGGTCATTGCTTGGAAGACCTTTTACATTGCAAAGGTGTCATTTAACTAGAGTGGAATTTTGTCAAAATCCTTCCACTATTTTAATGTAGACTAGGTTTTGGGGGGTTTTTTTGGTTTTTTTGGTTTTTTTTTTTTTTTTTTTTTTTTTGCTTTCCTAGCTAGAGAAGGATTAAGCTAAAACAAACTGAACAAATAATCACTACAGTGAATGTGTCTGCAGCATTTTTCTCCTTTTCCTCTCACAAATGATTGCCTGGATTTGTAAAAGCCATTCCTGAGGTCTGGCTTTTAAGGTGTCAAATATTTTCACTCTAACAGAATAATGTCCATCATACTTTGTGTGGTTATTTGGCTGCACTTATACCCACCAACCTCAAACAGCAGTTCCCCAGAAGGAAAGAGCCACCTGAAACCCTCAGTAGATCAGAAAGTTGTCCTGTGGCCTACTGTGAAGCTCATTATTTTAGGCTCTAAGTACTGAGGGCTTCAGATCCACCTCTCTCAAACTGTTTTTATTTATTGAGCTCGTCTCTGTAAATTGTCAATTTCTGCATATGTGAGCCCTTCTGAAAGTGCTGCAAGCTGCAGCACTTCAGAACAATATTTCTGTGCCCAGATTTCCTATCCCCAAATCAAACTAAGCTCGGATGGAAAAGCACCTGAAACAAATAAGCAAGCTGCTTGCTGATCAGTGCTGACTACTTCATCCCTGTCAAGGCACCACTACTTCACCCAAATACCAAATCATCACTTCTGAATCCCATGCCAATGTGCAGAGAAGGAGGGGCAGTGGTGAGATTTTTCTTTTTCAAAGTCTGCAACTACTGCATTCAATCCTGCAGCAATCATAATTCCCCAAGCCATAATATCCTGGACCATGTCCATCTCTTGCCTGTTCCACTGCTTTTAGGTACCCCTCAGTGATGAGGTTTATTTTATTTTTCCAAACCCACTGGCAAAACATTTGCAGTGTTTCTGCCCTCCTGTCTGGTTGGTTCTATTACATTTATTTTGAAATAAATAGCTACAATAGCAACCAGAACCTTGCTGCTGCTTTGTGTTTGTACAAGCTCAGGTGCAGTTCAAATACTTCAAAGTGAAGCCTTTCCTGTTGCCCCCATTCCCAGAAGATCAGGAAATTGGTAAAAATGCTGTATTTCAGATGCCCAGGGAGACCCCCACAACAGCACAACTCCCCACATTCCCAAGGCATGCCCTTTGCTGAGGCTGTCCTCATCAAACAAGGAGAGGCAGAAATCAAGGGCAGGGCTCCCCCACAGATACCTCCCAGAGCTGCCATCCACAGCCCCGTCATTCCCTTCACATGCTTTTGCTGATAATGAAAGAACTTTCCTGCAGCTTGTAGCCTATCACACTACGACTTTCTGGAGGTTATCCAGGGAAAATCCTGTGGATAAACCCTTCTACAAAACCAAAGTTCGCACCACAAACTGTTTCATTCACACTCAGATGCAAAGAGCTCGAGCAATGGTTTATCAGCACAAGAATTGAAAAATGCTTGCTAGGAAAAGAAAGCAGTGGTGCCAAGGAATCACTGCAGCCCCACAGCCTGACTTTGCCCACGATTTTTTTTTCAGGGACCATCTGTGACAGCATCTCCTGATGGATTTGTACAGCTGGGTCCCCTCATCTTGAGGGACTCTCACATCAACAGCAATGCACAAGAAAACAAGGGAGCCAGACTTCCCAGATGGGCATCAGGAAGGCAGGTTGTGTACTTGTGGGAGGCAATCTCTAACAACACCATTTGAAATAAGAATGCTCTAGGGGCCAAGCTCTGTGTCTCTGGGGAGGCCCCACAGAGCTGATATTTACACTTCACCGTTGGCTTGGAATGACCTTCCCGTGGCCCTGCCTGAGCAGCGGAGACACGTGTACCTCCAGCTGGGTGTTATTCTCAAATTCATGCTGGAAAGCAACTGTGCAAACTCTGCTTAAACTTGGCAAGACTTCAGACCAAAATTCACCACCCATTTCAGGATGTCTCCAGGCCACTGCAGAACAGTTTTTCCTTACGCTCTTTCCGTCAGTTTAATATGGAACACACACTGTATTCCCTGAAGTCAGACATCCCCTGCACTGTTTTAGTTTGCTTTAGTCAGCCCGTGTTAGCAAGCCTTCACAAAGGCAAGGCTAAAGCTTTGAGAAAATATTTACCTTCATCCATGCCATTTAGTATTTCAGTTAAGTCTTCATGTTTGCTGTCATACTGGTGCTCTTTCCACGTTTCACCGTTCTCACTTCGGAGTACGATCAGCTCTCTTTCCTTGCCTCGCATTGATCCAAAATGCGGGATTTCCACTATGACAGGGCTAGGGAAAAAGGAACCATGTTATTTTTAACCCTGTATTTCCTC
Organism: Anomalospiza imberbis; assembly: GCF_031753505.1. Taxonomy (NCBI): domain Eukaryota; kingdom Metazoa; phylum Chordata; class Aves; order Passeriformes; family Viduidae; genus Anomalospiza; species Anomalospiza imberbis. The sequence goes on along the minus strand of NC_089688.1, from coordinate 6,758,120 downwards.
ACTGCCCTCAGTTCCCCATAGGTCCTTAAGAAAACTACAGTTGTTTTTAATAGTTAACACTGTTACAGTACAAATGCTTTTAAAATTACCAAAGCTGCACAATCCTTAATCATTTAAACTATATTAATGGATAAATCAAAAATACTAATATATAGCTTGCTTTTAGTGCAAATCTTTTGAAATATCTGCCTCCATGAAAAAAGCAGTGACAACTTTTAGTAAGGAGAGTTCTCCTTGCTCATTTATCCCAGGGTGTAGGTGATTCAACCTGCCTCCAGCACACACAGCACTGCTGATTTTAGCTGGCATTAGCATAGTCAAAGTTTGGATTCGGCTCAGAGAGTTTGAAGGGACAAAGTCAGTTCAGAAGCAATCTGTCTATCCCAGTGCATGCAACAGCCACTGACTGTAACAGGAACCATGCATTTATGCAGATTTTGAACTTCAAACTAAGTCCCATAGTTTTCAAAGCTCTCCCTAGCTCTCTGTTGATATGCAGCTCCTGTGAAACAAAAGAGACTGTTTTTCTTTAGCTCCACTTTCTGGTTCTCATGCCCAGCATCACAGCTGCAACCTCTGCACAGCAAACATCACCGGGGAGTCCTTAGATCATTTCAGAATGGACTTCTCTGGGTTGAACAACATCATGACCACATATATATTAGTCACTGTCAAACATTTTTTTGGGAAGGAAAGGGAATGAGAAGGTAGTTAATAATACACCTATGTCACCAGACAAGGTACCTTCAACAGAGGACTGCAAGTGCATTACTGAACAGTTTGTATGAACAACCAACAGAAACCACCATTCACTTCATGTGCCATTCCTCAACAAAACAGACACTGTTGCCAAACACTTCACAGGCAGGATATGCATTTTAAAGTATGCTAAGACAAACCGACTGAAATCACACAGTAAGTGAACGTTTATGGATTATGCAGCTTTAAGACATTTAAATAGACAGTATCATTATTTTCCTACAGAGGTTGTATAGGGTTTAACTGCTTCATAACAACTTGGTTAAAAGCAGTGTCACATTTTGGGAGAAGGGTGCAGCATTTCTGTGGTACTGTACATCTGCCAGGTGTTGGGTGCATTAACCAATCCATCACTTGAGCATGAAATCACAACAGCCATCACGGCCAAAAACAAACTAGCTTGAGGCTCAGTTTGCACATTAAATTCCCAGGGAGAAGAGTTAGTCCTTTTTTCCCCATGAAAATAATAAAAATAGTTTAATTAATATATATTTTAGATGCTTTTAGGAACACCCAGTCTATTTTTCAAGTCTCAAGTCCTTTAACAAAAAACCAGGAATGTAATGTAGCTGCTCTCTCCATTGTGCACAGCAAGAAAACACCAAAAATTCAAATACATTGCTTAAGATATTTACTCTCTAGTTCAAAAAGAGCACAAGCTGAAAACAAAGGCTGTAGTACAATCTTTGCAGGCCAATATTTCAGATACTGTCTCTGTAAATATTTAGAAACTACACAATTTTGTGCATGACATTTAACAAGAATACTCAGTGAGAAGGTATTGAACAGGTTTGGAACACCAAACACTCACCAATATTTTGAAAACCCAATGCAATAAATTTCACAATATGGTTTGAAAACAACAGTCAGAAACATACGGAAACATCCTTACATGTTTAGACTATACACAGCAGTCCCTTTGGGTAGCATACTTGGCTTTGTAAATTTATTTGAACAAGATGCCTCTTGCAGGTTGAAAAGGCTAGTATTTCTCCAATCTTGCTGAATCAATTAATTCACTTGATAACTTTTTTTCTGAATAATCTTTCATAAGTAATGGACTTTATGCAATCACATTTTACAGATGCTCTTCCAAAGCAGTATCACTTGAGGCCTGTAAATACCTTCTCTACCACAGGGTTGAACTTAAAGGACTGCCACTGTGTATTAAAATGTATTTAATGCAGTAGAAACACTTCAAATTTAAAAAATTACAAAAGCACAGAAGTTATGAAAGCAGAATGCTGGCAGTGAATTTTACATGCCTATAAGCACAAGGTAATAGCAGAGCTATATTAAATCAAGCCACTATGATTTTCTTTCAGTGACATAAATCAACTGAAAGTTTTAGGAAACTTAAAGAAAATAATGGGATTAACAAAAAATTGGAAACAAAAGAAAAACTGTAGACATTCTGTATCTTTTCCGTACATATCCTACCCAATAAATTTTGTTCCTTGTGGACCAAGCTGCAGGATTCGGCTAACCATGCTCTCACCCTCATTTAGAGGGGGAGGACTTTTAGGAAGATGCAGTTTACTGAATAACATCCATGCAGCAGGAAGAGAAACGAGAAGGGGAAATTAGGAACAAGCTGTCATTCCCGACAGAACCAGCAGTTTATACCAGGGTGCCACTCATGGTAATGAACAAAATTTATAATTAGGAAAAAAAAAAAGGCCACATCATAGTGGATTGCTTCCTCTATTTTAAGCTTTAAAAACAGTCAGTTCCTAGCACTGGTACTACTTGTACCACCACTCCTCAGCAGGTGCTCCACCGTCACTCCAAGTGGTTTGGCTTAACAAGACAGAGACAGGCAGCTCCCAGCAACTCCAGAGGGAGCTGTGCACATGCTGGGAACAGAGCTCAGTATCTGGGTCCCTGTGGGTGTCTCTAGACAATTCTTTGTGATAGTGCTGTTTCTCTAAATACTCTACAAGCAAGAGGGTCAAAACCCACTCTGGGTTTTCAGCGTGTGACTCCTCCTGACTTCCAAGGCAGGGATGCATGAGCAGATGGGGATGGGACCTGGCCTTCCCATGGGTTTCCTTACCTTCACCTCCATCCTGCAGTCATCAAAGAGGCAAAACTCTCCTTAAAATACAAGGGTTCTTAACAGAAGGAATGTCAGGTTGGCATTTTTTAATGTTTTAAGTTAAGTAGCCTGTGCTATGAGCTCAGATGAGGTAGAGTCAATGTTTAACTACTTAAATCCACAGGATAAAGGAACGAAAGGTGCGACATGAGCATAGACAATTAAACTCACGGAACAACTCACCCTAAAAACTGTGCCCCCGCTGGCCCCATTTCTACAAGCCGGCTTGCCAATCCTTCTCCTTCAACCATGGGTGGTGGGCTGGCCAGTTTGTGCCTCTTGACCAGGCGGCAGGTGATGCGGGTGGGCGCCGTGCACTTCCGCGGCGGGATGATGATCCTCATGCCATGGTGCCGGCTGCCCCTCATGGAGCCCCCGCGTGCATCCACCATAAAACTAACCAGGAAACTGCGCAAAGAAGAAAACACTTCAGTGAAAGTCGTCTCGAAACAAGCAGATCAGCAAAAAGTCAGCAGACACAGACTTCAAAACATTAGAAAAGTCATCCCGATCCCAGATAAACTAAAAAGAACATGAAGATCCTTTTAAAACTTGTACTTGCATGTTAACTACTGGTTATCAAAAGCAGGAATTACTCAAGCTCTAGTAACATCATGGTGAAATGACCATGTTCTACTGAGCAATTTGGAATAAAAGTGTACACAAGTAGTGTATTAGTAGTGGTTTGTTAGAATTTTAAAACATCCCTTTGCTGCTGTTAGCTCTATTGTCCACAAATGAGAGTAATTAGCCTCACATGCATAAAGCAACCAGACAGTGTAGAAAAAGGAGAATCAAAAATGCTTATTATTTCAGGAACCTCATTATTTAAAACCTTCCCTTTGTCTCATTTGCAAATACTCTTGATGGCTGCCTGAGTAAGTGCCAGCATCATGGGTGAGAGTTCAGACTGCTAAGGGCTTCCCCTGATGGGGAAAATAAGCGATGACTACCAAGTACATAACTTCCTCTAGGCTGTTGGCTCCCTGGAGGAAATCATGCCATTACTTCTCTTTGAAGATTAGATTCATTAGCAAAAAAAAGAGGTATTAAAGAAAAATTGCACTTGCTAGTGTCATTCCAATGCATAATTTTCCATTTTTTCATAAGGGGGTAAGAAATTGTATTTGTAAATGATGAGTGGTATATTTTTAATAAAATCCTTTCTATTAGCATGGGAATAATTAAAATTAACAATTCATATTAGAATAGCTTAAGGTAGAAGATGCAATAACAGGCTGGTATCAAGAGGGACACAAATTACCAGCTCAGTCTTTAAGCCAGTACAGATTTTGTTTGTTCCTTCTGTATGACAGACACTGACATAGCTGACACATCTGTCATGTGGCTTCACTATTTTCAAGGCTGCTGCCGAAACTTCCAGCTTTTAAGAACTAAACCTTCACATGACTAACAGGTGAATCCATTCAATTTCCTGGCTCCTGACAGAAAAGTGAACTAAGGGTGTCAGCCAGTAATCCAGGGGAGTGAGATGGCTCTGGGAAAAAAGCCCCCAAGTGCTCTGAAGTAGGACTGGGAATTTGTGAAACACAGTTCCATTTGCTTTGAGACCAGCAGGATATCAACAGCGGCAGCTGACAGGCACTGGCCAGGCCTGCAGAGAAACTGTATTCAGAAGTCTGGCCAACATGGGTGGGAAAAAATCTGCACAAAAGCAGGAGAGAAATCAACATTTGGTATTTTGTGGTCTGCAGGAGAGAAGTGAGTAGGGATACAAGCTATAAATATAGGAAGTATGATGGAAATGTTGTCCAGCTGAATTCCAGATCAAGAAGTTGCTACATTGCCTTTCTTCAAATTAAAATCCATCAGTAAAGATGGGGATGTAAAACTGCTCTCTGAGATGACCCTAGCCCAAATTTACAATTTCTCATGTGCCAGACACTTTACAAAACTGAGGCATGATATTTCACAGTAGTTTTCATACAGAAAAACTGTATCCATGTTCCATATTTCTCTCCTAGGTAAATGCACTGTACACTCCAACAAATCCAAATGCTGCCACTAGGGTATCCCAGCTCCTCACAAGAGGAATTGTATCAGCAGGACAGGATCTTGGCTAACCAAACACTTTCCATAAACATTAGACCTGTGTCAGAACCAGTATGCTCAATCTTTAAATTATATACTCTATAAATAGTGATTATAATCTTAGTATTTATGGATGCTTAGCTGGCCTTTCAGAAACATGCATGGTTTCTGTCTGCAGAGCAGCTGGGGCCCTCTCAGACTGGAAGTTTGTAGGGTGGAGGGATGGCTGGCTGGAGCATCCCCAGGGCTGAAGCTGCAGCAGCTCCAGGGAGGCACAGCTGGTCAGAGCACCATGGAGGAGCCTCCTGGGGAGCTTGGCAAGGCTGGGCTTGGCCTGATGGCCCAGCACAAAGCAATGTTTTGGAGAGCTGCCTATCATGTACATGGTTACTGGCTTGTTAAGTCACCTCAGAATTAATAATGAAAAGGAGGATTTCATCTAGCGCAAAAATGCCAAAACTTACATTCAAATAAGATGTTGTCTTCTGTATCCAAACTATTTAAATGATGGAAAGTATGTAAGAGTGAATTGCCAAAAATCTCCAGGCACCTAAATCAACTGTCTTAAATTCATAATTAAAAAAAAAAAAAAAACACCAATAGAAGTTAAAACTAAGCACCTACAAAAATCAGTCCCTGAGTTAGCAGGGATGTTTAGGCTGTAGATTTTAAGGTCAGTCCAGCCTCAGGAACCAAGAGCTTTGCACTGCTACTGCACACTGCTCACAGCAAGGGTAAATAACCCTTGGCATGAGCCTGTGCCCCAGGGCAGGAACCAGCCCCTTCCAGCTTCGGTGTCTGCACCACACTGCAGCCTCCAGTGCAGACAAAACCTGCAGCACAACCTTGGTGCATATTGCTCCCAGAGAAAGGCAATCACTGTCAGCAGCTTATTAATTATTTCCTTGTTTAATTTTCTGATTAGTAACTTACCATGTAAAACAATAACAACAATTCCAAACAGTATTTCATGCACTTTCTAGCTAAAAACATTAGTAGCTGATTCTTACCTAAATTAACATTACACTAATAATGGAAACTACAGTATGACCTCTAAAACACAATGCTAAAGGCTAATGAGCATTTCTACTTGGATACATGGAAGGGATGAGGATGTGGTTGGATGCACTACAAACATCTACACACACTCTGTGGGAAAAAAAAAGTTTAAAAAACAAAATAAAATGAGGATTCACAGAAAGCACCGAGTTATCACCTTGAATCATACTGGGGGAGTGGAGAGGAATAGCTGCAAAATAATTTAGAAAGCAAATGGGAAAATTAATGTAAGATAATTAGAGGTAAGCAACAGAAAATATCAATAATAAGCGCAAAGAAAAAGTAACAATCAAAAACAACAAAAGCAACAGGTTTGAAGGCCAGCTTTAGAAATTATTTGGCTTTTGCTTCACATATTGTGACATATGTCATAGAAAATATGCTACACATGGGAAAAAAAATCTGAAAGGGAGGCACAACTCTGTAAGTTCTCTGGAAAATGCAGAAGCACAAGGAGAAAAGCACTTGCTGTTTACTTTGTCGGCAGAGAATTTATTGCAACACAACTTCATTGAATTCCAAAAACATGCTCCTGTCTGCCATGGAAAACCAGTTCTTGCACTTTTCTAGAGCAAGAGTTCATTTTCCAAAGCATAATGTATAAACAGATGTGTGGCAGGATGCTTGAAAGGAGTATCAGTCCATGCCATCCATTGCATTGCTGTCAAAAATGAGTTCTGTGTGTACAGCAGGTTGGAGTAAATTATCTACAGTTCATATCATTTAAACTGCACATAGTTAATATAATTTAAAATACAGTAAACTATAAAGAATCTGATTTATTCCACTTTGAAAGACTGGATCCAGTATTTCTGAGTTTTTCAATATTGGAAGGCAGTGTGGCACACTCATTTCTTTCTTTCAGCTAGGAAAATGAAGGAGTTAAAGGCAACACAAAGAGAGAACACCCACATCTTACTTTGGGAAAGCTGCAGGAGTAAGTTCACATCTGACAGCTGAAGGTCATTTTAGGGAGGGTCTCTACCCTTCCAGAGGCCTCAAGATTCATGATGTATTTCAATGTACTGCTTACAATGGACCATGTTCAAAACATATGCTGGCAAAACAACTTATCTGAACTCAAGAAGAAAAACATAAAACATTCTCTTGGCTTGAAAAAAGGAAAAACCAGAAGAGTTAAAATCACTGCCAACAATTTCTGTTTTCTTCTCCTTTCACTGATACATTGCTGGAGCTCCACATCCTGCTCCCAGAATTCCCCTTCTGCCTGGGTTAGGAAATAAGAACAAACATTGATGCTTTCTCCTGACAGTGGGCAAATGGGGAAGGAGTGACCTGAGGCAGCAGTGGTGCTCCTGGCATGGCACATGGGGGAGCCCTGGGATGGTGGAGAAGGCCAAGAGCAGTGGGGTCAGAGCCTGGCCACAGGGCCACCACACCACGAGGGCTGGCAGCCCCTGCCCCCAGCCTCAGACAGAACTGGGGACAAAGACAGGGATGAAGCACCCCAAACAAGCAGAAAAGGATTTGCTGTTCAGGAAAAACTGGCAAAAGAAATGTGACAAGTCATGGTCCTCTGCATATCAGATGTGCTGAGGTGCTGGAAGATTAGAAGGAAACATCTGTTGATTGCCTCTAGATGAAGATAACCAGGAGAATCAAACAGGATGTTATAATACGGGGACACAACTGAAAAGTAAATAAGCAACAAGTGAGATTTGGGGTTTTTTTTCCTGACAAAGGAACTGAATCCTCAGAGCATCACTTCTGATGGATTTTCTATGTCAAATAAGAAACGTAATGGGTTGTAAAAGCCCTGTGTCTGGAGAATATTTTGGTTTATGCCCATCTGGAGAGCTATATCTGCTTGGAGGATATCTGTCTGCTCCCTGCCACCCAGCCTCATGGTTTGCTCCCCTCTGGGCAGCAGCTTAGACCACGTCTGCATTTCAGAGGGCACATGTACCAAGGGAGCAGATCTTATGTGAGAGCCCCCATGTCCACAGAATATATGTTTTGGAGGGCTGGAACCACTGGTGAACACGCTAAAGACACAAGGGCAGGCAAGTATTGTTCCATAGGATTGGCAGGATGAAAACAACAGACCTATCTTCTATCAGGATGAAAAGAAACCAGAAAATTTTAGATGAATCAGTCTAACCCAAATTACCTGGGAATATTCAGGAATAAATTATTTAATAATCACTCTATAAGGGATCAAGGTAATTAGTCAAGATATTACACCTTTCCTCCCACCAGTCTCAAAATAAAAACAAACCAAAAATAAGTGGCAAGAGCAATTAATGCCAAATGAATTTGAATTCCTACTTTGATGTGTGGAAGCACTGCCTGGGTACCTCAGCAAGCAATGGAGGTAGAGCACAGATAAGGTAAGTGCAGGATCACCTGAGAAGTTACCTCAAAAGAGATACCATCAGTGCTTTCCTGTTCCACTGAAAGGGAACTTCAAGGGCATATTTCACTGTGCTGTCCTGGCGCAGGTACTAGGCTAAATGTCTTCACAATTTCAGCACAGAAAAAAGGTCTGAAAAGTCTTTGGAAAATAGGATCAGAATTAAAAGCTCTCTTGCTAATAAATGGAAAAAAGGACCTGAAACCAGCAAACTCAAATACCATAGAGACAAATGCAAACAGAGGGGAAAAACCAAACACTTAAACACAACACCAGTAAAAATTAACCAAACTTCAGGATTTCAAGAGAGAGACAAGAAATTCTAGTAGATCACAAACATCCACCAAAAGAAACTGAAATTATCAAAAGAATAACTCTCATTGTGGGACTGCTTAAGTGTGCTATGTGTCAGACCAAGGAGGTGGAAATCCTGGCTTACAAACAAGCTCTCATCAATGAGGGGAGAGCTGGGGCAGAGCAGCAGGAATGTGCTGGCATGGGGAAAGCACCACCTAGAGGGTCTGGGACATTTCAGTCTAAAAGGCAGGATTACATGTCTTCAGACACAGAAAACAATTGTTAAGAGACCAGTAAGATATTGTTCTCCATGCCCACCAAGGATATGACAATGGATATCCACTACGGGCAAGAAATAGGAGCCTGCAGCAATGAAATGTTAACCTGAGCATTAGGGGAAGAAATAGTGTAACACAAGATAGAGGACTCCTGAAGCTGGGGGCCTATAGAATCTCTTATTTTTAGCGATTATTAGGACATTAAACATCTTTCAGGAATGGCTTGGCTACATTTTATCCTACAGCAAAGGAAAGGGCTGGGCTACCAGCTCTCTGAGGTCCTTTGCCACTGCACCATTCCAAGACAACCAACAATCTTCAGCTTTTCATACCGCAATTCTTGACATTTTAATGCTAGCACTGGCCATGTGTAGTGTTTTATCAGCTTGGGACCTAAAAATCCACTGTTGTATAGATCTGTTCAGCAGATGCAGGTGCAGATGTGCATTGTGGGACTGTACCTTTAGATTTGTGGGGCTCGCTGTATTGGAAATGAAATATTTTGGTATGTGCCACTCTCATTTTTATGATAAGAATGTAATTAGTCACAAAATGGGGAAGTAAATTAAAGCGGATATGAGATTTTATGTCCTGATCTCAAAAACTAAACAACAAATATTTACACTAGGCAATCTAATAATATGCAAAGATTACTTAGACATTCACTTGCAAATTTTTACAATATGCATTCAGACATCACTACTACTGCATTTAAATCAAGTCTGCGTGGCACTGTCAAGAAGCACCTAAATTACAGTGATGACTCATAAGCAAACAAATAGCACCACTAAAATCAAACTACAGATATTGGAGACTAGGCAGGAGCTTGAAGTATAAATAAGAGACCAAATTAAAGCCTTCAATTTTTTCCTCCATTAAAGAACAAAAAGCATAACATTCTATCTCTGATTTCATTTTCCAAATAATTTAATACAACGCAAACAAAATAATTTATGACACTTAAAGCATAAGCAAAAGAAAAAGCAAAAGAGGACTCTTAAAGAGAAGCCTGCAGGATTACAGTGTTTAGCCATTTGGAAAATTAAGTTCAGAAGCAAGCTTTTGGTTTGACATTCAAGAATTTAGACTGACTCCTGTTACTACTAAGCACCCTCCTTGAAGTCAGTGTGAATTTTGCCACTGGATTCAAGTGGAGCAGGAACAGACGATCAGCCATTACAGCAGGCTGTGTTCTGCACCTAACAATACAGTTCCACAACTAAAGATAAAGGAAAACTGTTAAGTGACCTACCCAGAATGGATGGGACTCGAAACAAGGTTAACATTGTCCAAGGTGTCTGCAGCCCAGCTATAGTGCCTGAGAGAATCAGAATCAAACTCCCTTTGAAACGTCAGGTGCTACAAAACAAAACAGATAAACTGAATATTAAAAAATAACATTAGAAACACTTGTCTTAAATACAAGCTTGTTAATATAATTATATTAAATTTAGATCTGGTCCTTTCCATTTAACAGTGATGATACCTCCAGGGTTAAACTACTGGACATCCTGTAACAGAAATATGAAATACACACACAAACTCTTGTCTATTCAAGTATTCTTTTAGCCCACTTTTTGCATTTCCTTCAGTTTCAAGAATGTCTCTCCCCAGTCTTTACTTACTTTAATGTGCCAGGTTAAAAAGATTGAAAAAAAAATATTACCATTTGTACTGCAGTCATACACCACACAGACAGGCAGTGTAACACCACCCCTCGGAGGGTGCCATTGGATGGATCCTTATTCAAGCAGAACCTGGGAATAACTTCCCTGGGAGTTTCACTGAGGCTGTGAATGCAGAAGGAGGTTGGTTTTACACAACCAACATGGGCACTGTTTTGTGGAGTGCCACTGCCCCTACTCATCTGGACAGAAATAGCTTTACCCCTGTGAGGCTATAATTAACTCCCCCCTCGGACAGACTCTGAGGTGTGACTTGCTTCTCCTGCTGCCCACGCACATGGACATTCACACACCCCGTGCCCCACAACACTACAAATCCTCCTACTGGGCAGCAAAGCTATTCCAGCAAAATACTTGTTTTCCTTTGTTTCTCTAGTCTTGGGAAATGAAACCAATTAAATTTCAAATACTGTTTCCCCCTATTTCCAAGGTGATATGAAAGCATCTCCTCAATTTAAGAAGCACTGTCATAAATTACATCAATACAAGTAAGTCAAAAAGCAAAACACAATCTTCACCCAAGATGGTGTTAAAAAGGTCAGTGTTTCCTGTAAGTAGGTTGTTTGCTGCTTAGAGGCAAATGCAGCTAGAGAGAGCAGCCTGTTTGGACTGAAACCTCATGGGCTCTTTTCAAATCTAATTCAGTGGGTTCAAGTCAAACCAGAGCCAAGCGCACACTTCTAAAATCTTATTATTTCCACCTGGGTTTTTTTATATGCTGACACATGCCGGTAGTGGAAATTAATTATATTGAATAGAAATATCAGCATTAGAAGTAAATCTGACAAATTCAGTCACAAACACACAAAAGTACTTCTCTTGAGAATCTTCCACAAGATAAGCAGGCAGAGAGTTGTTGTGCTGCTGGCCAGAATGTGCAACCCTCCCATCACTCTGGGGTTTCCAAAAAACTGCACTCCTTAGGCATTTCTTTCATTAGAAATGAGGATCCCAGGTTTCCTTCCAAAAACTACTGACACTGTAATTTACTGCCCTTTGACAGAAACCCCTGCAGAGTGCAGCTTTGCTCTGTCACTCCTGGCTTGGTGCCTCCTCCTTTCCCTAGTTCAACACTTCTACAAGGATTTTTTGTTAAACTTTGTGCTCTAACAGATGTACTTGAGACCTGACAGTTCAACAACAATGGAGGGCAAGCTTGCATATGCTAAACAGCAAAATACACCATCAGACATAAAAGGTAAAATTAATGCTGTCAAACAATGACAATTAAGCATCCCAAGTGGACTTAATTAGTGCCATTTGAAATATGTGTCTTAATTTAATTTAATGAAGACAGTTTTCTTAGTCTTTCCAATAAGATACTAGGGATTCTCCAACATTTCCTGGAGAGCCTGTGGTTTAGGCAGGAAAGCCAACACTGTGGATTTCTGCTATTCCAAATGATTTGTAAGAGCTCACACTGAGCATGTTATTACTTTTGATAGCAAACAGTGTAAGATTCAGACAGATTGTCTCAGGCACTATAAAAATTTAGATAAACAAAAATAAATTTGTTATTTTGATCAGTGATAAACTTTATCATCAAAAATAGAACAAAGCAAAGAAACACAAGAAATGGGCCAAAAGGAACAACACAATTTGGTGTTTGTCCCTGAAAGGCCTGCTAAGCTGTACAGAGTCACTGCACCGAGGCCCAGGCATGCACCAGGACACATATCAACAAATAAATGTGGGGTCAGGTTTCCTGTAAGAGATGAAAAATGCTTATGCTCCCTTAGCAGTGGGATATGGAAAACTAAGCACAGAGCCACATAAATTCCAAGGAAATACCATCACTCCAAAATAATCTGTTCTAGACAGAGGTGCTCCTGCACCCATGGATGTGCTCTAGGTTTGCCTACACACCTGGGTGGGGCTCCTCAGTCCAGCTCCATGTCCTGAGACATGGTCTGTACACCAGGTGACTGGGTTTTTTTAAAGCATTCCTTTCTGACTGAGTGCAGTCAAACAGATCTTTTGGACATATGTAGAGCAAGCAAAAGCCCAAAGTCTGCAGCTAATAATTTTGGTGGAGAAACAAGAGTAGGAAAAGCTGATAGCTGGACACACTCATCTTACACACAGCACACATCTGTGAATCTCATTTTTTCAGCCTATTGAGGCGCTGGATTTTCCATGCAGGCAAAAAAAAAAAAAAAAAAATCTTCCTGTGTAAGTTGCAATATAAGCAGTCCAGAAGATAGTACATTGTCAGTGACATGAAATCACAGGATCCATTCTGCGTTTGGTCAGGTCCCAGTGTTCCCTCCCTGGACTGAGGGAGATTAAAAATGCATTGCTAAAGGGTGTGGCAGCCTTAGATGCAAATGTGTGTATAAAAATACTGAGGGTTCTGCTGGCAAGGATCCTGCTGGTTGCATAACTGAATATCCAGGCTGTGTAATATCAAAGTTCAGCAAACAGAAAAATTTATGCTTCCTCCCAGATTTATCCATTTTTATCCAGACCAAAGTGATTCAGCAAGCTGCTATTTAATGGACAGCCCAAGTCATCCTGCCTTTGGCTGATTAAATTCAGAGGTTGATGTAAATTATTCCATGGAGAAGTCATTTGGATTTAGTCTGAGTTGCTGCATCCAAGGTAACACGCCAGAACACAGAAATTTTAACTTTGCTCCAGCCAGGTTCTAAGGTACAGTGTGGGCTGGATTCAGAGCTCCCTGTGAACAGGGAATAAACCACCAAATGTGAATAAACCACCAAATGCAAACAATGGAGAATATCATGACTTCTAAAGAATTATCAGAAACTCTTCTCTAATACTCCATGTGTTATGCTGGCAGCGAGGTTCGTTAAAGAATGGTTTCAAATCTTCCGCATTTGAGTCTTTCCAGTCTCCCAAGTCTACCAGGGATCCTGGGGAAAGGTGATGGGATCTGCTATCTTAACCAGACCAAGAGGTAGGCAAATGTTCCTTATTCTTTTACATAAAGATGTTTGTGATAAAATTAATTCCAATAATTGACTTTGCTGCTGCCATGAACACCAGGCAGGTTCTGAGCTGTTCAAAAGGAGAGGGAAATGGCATACACAGACAGGAAATGGATCACTCTGTTTCAAAATAGTGTGATTCCCAAAATAGCTTTAACTCCTCTCAGTTCCCAGATAGACGTTCAGAATATTGGCTTCAAACTACAAAGATCCGTGCTCCTGCGGTGGAACACAGTAGCACTTTTCCCCCCTGCTTTCTACTGCCATAGCAGAGATTATCTAGGAGCCCATTAATGTACAGAGGGATGAGAAAAAGGGGCAAGGATATTCTCCACCTCTCAAATGCACGTCTCCTGTTTCAGCCAAAAGCTAGGGCTGGGCTGGGCAGAAAACCACAGGAATTCCAGAGGATGGATATATTTTTGTCAGGACATGGAGGTTTGGAGAAGTCATGGCAGAAAGTTTCAGCTGGTCTCCCTTTCTCAAACTGAAGACAGTTTGTTGTTTTCATATTTGTTTTGCACAGAATCATGGCTTTACTAACCTCTCAAGACAGGACTGATATTTTTTCCCAGTACCACATTCTTTGAGAGTTGTTAAGCATAGAGCTGGTTTTAAGCCTTGTTATGTTCACCCTAGCTGCTCAGTCCATGCCATCTACCTTAATGGGAATCACGAACACAGCCAGAATCATAAAATGATGGAATACATTCTCAGACTGAAGAGTCTTCCTCTCCTCTGAAATTTACATCATACCAAGAACACTTAATGAGGTCTTAGTATTAGAAGGCATCAAAGCATCTTTAGGTGCTCAGCCCTGACATAGAATTTCCAGTGCCAGCAGTTGCAGATTTTGTTTTATGATTTCAAACCAAACAAAACCACAAAATCATTGCTATGCAAGCTTTGCAAACTCTCCTTAGATGGCTGTTGCAAATTAAGGTTATTGGAGGTTTACAGCAAACCACTTAAAAGTAACAATCTAATAATAAACATTCTGTTGCTAAAGAGAATCCAATTTCTGCCATTCTCATAATACTACCAGAACTGTGCGTAAAAGCTGTAGTAAAACTGGATGGCTTATCCCACAACAGAATTTACAGACTAATACAATCAAGGTTTTAAATGTACAAGTCCTGCTCTGTGGACCCTTTTCCCCATGAAAATATCCTCTGAGATCAGTAACCCCTCAGTGCAGGAATGCACTGTGAAAACAGCAGCAGAAAAGCTCTGTTTCATTACAATCCACCTTCTGCTTTTCCAGGACATAAACAACAGGTCCACTCCACAGTCCTTTCCAAGTAAGGATTTTTATGAGAATTTTTATCCAGCTTCCTAGCAGGTCTTTGACTTCTGTGTATCAAGGAACTCTTGATAAATTCAGTTAGATTTGGAAATCTGAAGCGTCTACCGAGGAAAATGCTGAGGAACTCACAAACAAAGCATACTGTACTCAATCACCCCCAGCTTTTGGAAAGACTTTTCCACGCTATAATCAGGTCAAAAGATGCTGCTTTTGTCGTGCTAGTCATTGCACAAGTGTTTGGAAGATATATAAACTGAAGAGTCTATAACAGCTTAATCTTTACAAGGCCAAATTCTTCCCAAGAGTGAAAAAACAAGGACAGCAGCTGGAGTCCCCTCCATGTGGACAGAACAGGCAAAGTAATTCCCAGTCTGTGCAGTACAAAGGTTGCTTAGTGTAGAACTCGTTGCTCCCAGCTTATCAAAGCACTCTGAAGACACACGTAACAGGAGCTCACAGGAGCACCCACTGACCTCAGCCAATAACCAACCCCACACTCAGAGACCTAGCTGGTCCCTTAAACACTCTTTTGGTTTGGGACCCCACCACCTGCCCCCTGCAGGATCAGACCCAGAAAATGGTAACCCCACCATCTCTTGTTCACAGCTCCTTTCTTGCCCCTCTTCACCAGCTAGGAGAGCAGCCACAGTCTCTGGAAGCACAGCTGAGGCCTCCACGCTGCAGTGCCCTGCAAATACGAAGCACAGCTACCTGGTGGCAGAGACACAGCACATACCTGATCCTTTGCTGGCACCAGCAGCTCTTCAATCATCATGCTGTCTCGGGCATAGGAGCTCCTGTTCAGCGTGTAGGACCTATCCGAACTGAAGGAGCGGAGGCTGTTGTATTTACCATTTATCATAGAAAGTGCGGGTGACAATGAGATGAACAGAAAATAAAAATAAAAAAATTAATACATGCAACTTCCAGGGATAGCACAAAATGGCAAAATATACATAATCTGTGAAATAAATACAAGGAGGAAAATGGAATAAAAAGTATTTGACTATAGTTAAAGATTCCCTTCCCTACAATATGCATAAGCAAAATCTCAGCAGATGCTTACTGCTTTGGCAGTAATGTTGCGGCTTTAGAATAAATCTAGAAAAGTGTATTCAAGTATTTAAATGAACTTTGATAAATATCTCCATGCCCTAATCCCGAAGGCGACCCATGAGGGCAGGTCCCAGAGGAGCTGTGGGCAGGTCACAGTGCCTGCCCACACAGCTCAGGTTGCTGAAGCAGGTTTAACTAAGAGCAAGTTCTATGTGATGTCATTCTCTTTGTGGTTGAACCACTTCTGACATTGTTACAAGCACCGTAGTTATCCCTAGAGTTAGAAAGGAAAGGATAATAAGTTTGCAATGAAAGGAGAAATAAATTTGCTTAATGACAACTAAGTACAGATTCCGATGTTTTGGGAATTATTTTGTGCATGTTAAACTATTTAGAAATAACTATGATCACTCTTAACGTGTTGCAATTAAACCAACGTAGGAGTGTTTTACATTTAACCCTGGAAGGTACATTATGGTATGTGCTAAAAACATGCTGCAGGCCTAGACATGCTTGCTACGTGACAAAAAATAAAGTAGTAAAAAAACGTGAGTTAATACAAAGCAACATCCACCAACATATTACACTTTTGAACTAGCAACACTTTTCACATTCAGAACTCTACAATGTGTTTCATGCATTTAGTAGTTGCTAATTGAATTTCTCTAATCCCTTAGCACAGCTCCTTCTTGTGCTGGAAGCAGAACTGGGATCTTAATTACACACGCTAGGCATATGTTAAGCAGACTTTTACATGATAAAGGAAATAAAGAATTTAAGTTATATTTGTTATAACAGAGGGATATTCTCTAGGGCTGAACCGCCTGCTCCCCAAAATAAAAACAAATCACTTTCCAAAGCTAAATAAAATGAAGATGAGCAATGGCAGCAGCAGAAAGATGAGAGAGATGTAACACGATGCCATGCCTTCTTACCTGACTTTTGGACTAAAGCAATTTACATTGGAAAAGAAACAGGAGAAATAGAAAGCAAAGAATCAGACAGGAAAAGC
Organism: Anomalospiza imberbis; assembly: GCF_031753505.1. Taxonomy (NCBI): domain Eukaryota; kingdom Metazoa; phylum Chordata; class Aves; order Passeriformes; family Viduidae; genus Anomalospiza; species Anomalospiza imberbis. The sequence goes on along the minus strand of NC_089688.1, from coordinate 6,741,193 downwards.
AAGATGTTATGGCTGGATGGCTTATATATTTAATGTGTTCATTTCTTAATGTTACACTCAGAATCAGCAGTAAGATACATCCACAGAATACTTTTTTGGCTAAATTAAATACTTCACAGAAATAAACCACTGTATTTGTCTCCTCTGAGCATAACATGGGCAACGCAAAAAATGAGCTACGCAGCAACAAATAATAATGGCACTGCTAAAACCAGAAGCATGGGAATATTAGATTCCTCTCAATAAAAGATAACATGGGGTTGAACCTCAGATCTCCCTAACAGATGGTGACTGTGGAATCTGCTCTCCCAGCTGCACAGGGAGCACTCTGTGCAAGAAGAGAGCTGTAAGGAGTGAAAGGTGTCAGGTAAATCAGTGTGGGGCTCTGCACACAGAGCACGTTCCCTCTGCATCCCCACTGCCCTGCTCCAGCCCTGATCACAGTGACAGGGCTGTGTGATCACCCTGCTCACACCAGACTGGAAAGCAGCATGTCAGCTTTGTCAATTCAGGTTACGATGACATGAGATTCTGCCTTCAGATCTAATTTGCTGATTTTCTGGCTAATGGACTATTTAAAGCATCTTGGCATTTCTAATGAATGTATTATCTCATAAACACTTATTAACTTCCCTAAAAACTGTAAATCAAGCACAACATGGCTGGGGACTACTAAAGAGCAAATTTCCACTGCATGCTTACATTTCTAATGCAGCCATAAGAAACAAGACTGAAGGGTAGACATCTAAACTTTACCTTATGGGAGTTGCCATTTGCTGTTAGACAATGAGTTCACTTTTTAAAACAGATCTTTAAACTACAGCATAGGAAAAAGCCCTCAGGGCTCCAGCTTATGAGGTTTAATTATTAGCTTCAGTACAATTCAACTGTCAGTAACTACACTGCAAATCCACAACTATGGAAGCAATCTCTGCTCACACAATTTTAACTGTTTTGAGCAACACATACTGAAGGTTTTAGCAACAATCAAAAATAAAATCTAAAAATGTTGATATGGAAATGCCTGCATCGAAATTAACATTAGTCAGACAACATATTAATTTTACAACATTTTATCAGACTCACAGAAATTTTGGCCTGTTTTTCGTAACACGTAATCCATTCCCTGTCAAAATTAATTCTGCAAAAAATTTAGGGGAAACCTGCCTTTTTTTTTTTTTTTAGAGGGAGGAGCATTTTTTTTAAATGTTGTCTTTCTCAATTGGATTACTCACTAGCAGCTTTAAATAAATAAAAGCACCAAATAGCAAAATGATTTGTCATTCAGTTTTTCTGGCATTCACATTCTTCAGCAAAACACAGCCATTAAGGAGCCCTCTACTGTGACTGTGAGCATCAGTCTGACCAGTAATAGTCAAAAGAAACCAGGCTTTGCTGGCTGCTCTAGATCAGTTTCTAGAGCAGCTGCAGACTGCTAGCAAAGAGGTACCTTGGAGATGTTCAGAGCATGAACAGAGACCAGAAAAAGTGAATAGTTAAGTTTTGTGTATCATTGCCATAAGAAGCCAACATGAATAAAGAATATGAAATAAAACTGCAATGAACATATGCTTCAAGGGAAGTACACCCCCTCTACTTCACTTCAAAATAGACTCCAGTGCTGTGTGGAAGAGCACGCTTGGGTTGTGAACACTTGTTCCTGTGGTGACACACGAACGTGAGAAGCAGCAAATACAGTACCTGGCGGAGCGGGCTCCCAGGCTGAAGCCCATGTATCCTTCAGCAGGCAGAGAATCATCTCCCAGCTCTTTCAGATCCTGGGGTCCGAGGTATTTGTCTGTATCGCCTGTCATTGCATCCTCACCTGCCGGTACAAAAGCCAGGCTGGAATCAGAGCTACACGTAGGGAAGATGTTTGTGCGCTTAGTAAGTCATAACGCCCTTCCCTGCTCGCCAATAAGGAATCAATCCAGTCACCCCCACTTTCCCTAAGGCTCTTTCCACGTTGGATGTTAATTATCCACCCTCTGAATGTGCCTGAGAAAATAATTTTATTGGGGGACAAATGAAAGAAGCAAAATTCCACCTTGACGTAAACCCAATAAAGTTATACGAGGGATGACTTTTGCCCAATCGTCTCAGCAAGCTAAAGAGTTCCTCTGTACTTTGCATCATTGTGGTCACTTTTGCTTTCCTTATGGAAAAAAGTCCGAGCTGCCAAAGTTGGATCATTCCCTGTGAGGGGAAAAAAAGCCAACCAAACAACAAACCAATCAACAAAAGCAAAGCAACCCCCGCCTGTGAGAGACAGCTTGTTTGCCCACCAGCCCTGAAAAGTGAGGCAAGATTGAATGGAGGCTGAGGGAAGGAAGAGGCCCGCCTTCCACCTTGGGTATTTCTCAAAACCTTTTGGGAGTTTGAATGTAAGACGGGAATTGTTACATTTTTTGTTTTTTTAAGGAACCGCTCCCCACTGCCAGGCTGATTTCCGAAGGTAAGCGCTTCCCGGTGCATCCCCATGCCCGCGGCTCGGGCCCGCCGAGCCCCGCAGCGGGGCGGGACCCCGGGCACCGCCGCGACTCGTGGGACGCGGCCATCCGCACAGAAGGACGTGTTTTAGCCAAAAAACCCCAAGAGGAAGGAAAGGTAGGTGTTGGGAGAGGCGGGCAGGCGCCACAAAGGGTTAACGGAGCAGCTGCCCGGCGGGGAGCATTTGCATGCCATTACATCATGCAAACCTACATTCCTGCATTGACAGAGCAGGTCCAAAAGATGCATTTTGCTGTTGTTGGGTCCCCCCGCCCCCCGCCCGTTCCCTCAACAGCGCGGAGCAGAGAGCGCTCCCTGTAAACTCGTGGCTTGCCGATATTCACTCTCCTCCTTTGTTGTGAACGCGTTTTAGGTGTGTTAAGTTGAAACTGCACGGCAGAGAAGTTTAACAACAGCGCGTTCCCGAAGGTAAGCGACTCCCAAGCCCAGACTCACGTTTCCCGCTTTCACTCAAGGAGTTTAGACTAGTTTCCATTCACTAAACTCGGGAAACCACAGGCGAGCTCTGGTTTTAAACTAACAATCGAGTCTAAAAATACCCCTTCAGCTACTGCTTTGCAAACGGCAAACAAACAGACCAACTTTCTCCTCCAGCCCAGCAATAACCAGTATTTTAAACAGCAGTTAAAAAGTTAAAATGTTCACAATACACCAGAAAGCATTCAAAAACCGAAACAGAAACATCATACATCAAGTGAAACTTTTAAAAAGTCTTACTGTTTTGGAAAGCCATTTTCACCAGCCTGGTCTATAAGATTTTTTTCCCCTGGTGTTTCCAAGAATTCCTATTAGTCCTATTAGTCCTTAAGCAGTGATTTAGACTTAATCTCCAAACCAGCACAAGCAAACTAATCCCTGTGGGTCATATTCGCTTTCCACACAACAACTGAGATCTTCTTAACATCTTGATCTCTTCGTATGTATTTTAGGACATGTGCATCTTTGTCCTCTCAACTCAGATTAAAGTTCTTTGCAAATATGAAACAAAACGAAAAGTAATAAGTTAAAAAAAAATAAAAATCCCTTTTTAATCACTCTGCAGACATCCCTTTAAAGCTTCTGCTGATTGGATTACAGCCTCCCTTGGCAAGCCTCTTGAATGGTGACATAAATGCAGGCACTCCAGTTATTTGTATGTAAATAGGGGTGCTGCGAGGGTGTAGTTTTTCTGTAACTTGATGCCGGGGCTGAGCAGGGAGCGCGGGGCTGCGGGGAAGGCGCTGCCTCCGCCCGCCCTCCCCGGCCGGGGCCGGCACCGGCGCCTCCCCCGCGCCCAGCCCCGGCCGCTCCGCTGCCCCGGGGAGCCACCCTCAGCACAGCCCCTCCCTCGGTGTGGGGGCTGGTGGCCACGGAGGAAACCGGACCGAAGCCTGCGAGGCGGGGAAGCGGCCCGGGGACGGCGAGAGATCGGGCAACTTTGAGCAACTGCGAACTGAGCCACTAAACTTGGAAACTTCTGCCCTTGCAATACCTGAAGACAAGCGCCTCGCCACCGTAAGGAGCAGAGGAGGCATTTTCTTTAAAAGCATCCTTTGTCAAAGGCAAGGAGAATGACCAAAAAAAAAAAAAACCCATTCAGTGGAGCTGTAAAATTCATTAGATGTTATCCTGCTCTGCAGCTAATCCAGCCGGGGCAGGATTACTCTGATGAAATGCTCTCATCAAAGGAAAAGCTGCATCGAGGAGTGGTAATTTCAAAGAATTCCAGACATTGTTTTGTGATCGTGGGAGGCTGGAGCAAAATGGGTGGTGCACGTTTCAGCAATCCCACTCTGTTTAATTAGGTGCTGCAGCCTAATCCTCTGCGCTTCAGGTAACAGTGAGCAGTGTTTGCTCACAGCACACGGAATTCCTGCACAGAGGGTCCCAGGCAAGGCTGAAGACAAAACTCTGAACTCAAACAATAGAGAAATGCCCAACAATGAGGCACCGATAAAAATCCACCAACAGACACTGCACTGCGTTGCTGCCTTTGCCATCCTTCCCTTCCTAATAGGCTACATGTTGAAGAAAGGTGATGTCCCTGCTAACAGTGGGTAAACGCAGCTATCACAAGTAGAGGAAACTGCTCAAAGTCCAGGGAAAACCAGCGGCAGGAGGTCAAAACAAGGGCCCATCAGTTCTGGTGCACCCTGTCTCCACATTTCACAGGAGAGTATGGGAACATGGACCAGCAGAAGTATTCCAGGACATTTTTCTAGTTGGCACTGACTTCAGCACATTTTCTAAACCTGAAAGAGGTTTGTATAGTCATGAACAGTTTTGTGGTTTTTTGGGTTTTTTTTCCTTTTTAAATCCTTCCAGTTACGCTTTGAACTCATGTAAATTTTTCATGCTCCCCACACCAAGGACCCGTGCAAGGAGTCATAAAAGTCAACTACCTCCTGCAGGAGGAGCAGCCCTTTCAAGCTGGATCTGACTCTTGCTGGTTTCACTGATGCCCCATATTTTTAGACTTCTGGAGAGCAGCAAGCACTGCTGCTCACTTTGCCACGCATTTTATGTTCCAGCCTATCCCTCACACAATTTGTTTAGTTTTATTTTCTGGGATAGAAGGTTCTACTGTTTTTAGTCTTTTCTCCCCAAGAATAATTTTCTTAGCTCTTATCATCTTTCTCATTCCAAGTTTTCCCTGTTTTTCTGGTCCCCTAGCATGCCTCCTACAGCTGGGAATCGCAGGAGCACAGGGTAGGTGTTCTTTTTAGAGGCCAGTGAGAAATACAGGCTCTCTGGCAGCAGGAGAGAAGGCATCATGTGGCTTGGGAAAAGTCCCAGACAAAATTTAATCATAGGCTGGGATCCAGATGAGCATTTGTCATTTGGCTTTGCTAAAGATACCTGAGGATGTTGCCACTCCTTCATCACAGCCTGTCCAGAGCTGTCTTGATGGCAGAAGAGGTAGAGACACAGGGAAAAGGAGGATGTTTCAAGTTGTAGCCAAATATGTTCTCCAAAGTATGGAGAAAAGCCAATACCAACCACTAAAACTGTTATGAACCTGTGAAATTTTATGGAGCCAAAGAAACTCTGAAAACTGAGCTTAAAAATATAAAAAAATCAACCCCTCCCAAGATGACCAATAACAGATTTTCATGCATGGTGATGTTCTGACCTGTCTTAAATGCACTTAAACTATTGTATCTTAGCACCTACTCAGGGATGAGGCAGTGTGCATTCATGTGCTGTTAGGACATCTGTCTAATCTTCCAGGGATTGATTAGCATGATACTTATTCTTACTGAGGCAGGCATCTCCATTAAATGGGTTTAAAACTGTGTCCTGGTTTACACCCAAAAGTTTGTTATCTACTGAAATCCAAATTAAAAAAATAAAAATTAAAAGTTCAAGAATAACTGTTTTTTAATACTCTCCACACCTGATTGGGTTTATGGATCGCATTCTTTTTTTGCCCTTCACTGCTCACAGTCTCTCTCCTCTTTGTACCAGCTCCCATGGCTTGCTGTCCCTTCCCCTCTGGGACAGCAGCAGCAGCTTCAGGGAGGGCTGTAGTGACAGGGCTCATGGCAGGGCTGTGGCAGGCGCAGCAGGGCTCCAGCTCCCTGCACCAGATTAAAGCTCCTGCAGCTGCCCAGAGGGATGCTGAGAGGACGAGCACGGCTCCAGAGGAGGGGATTCCTTCCAGGCCTCCTGCAGACAACTGGAGTTGAGCTTTACCACAGTTGAGTCCTGCTCCCCACCAGCCCCATGGCCACGGGCACAGGGCTGGGACTCCCAGCTGCACGGGGAGCCAGCTCACAGCTGGAGATGGTGAGAGGAAAGCCTCAGCTCCTCCAAACTCAGGTTTACATTTGTAAGATTTGCAATCTCTTCAAAAATAAAAGCACAGCACACGCTCAGTATGCATCAGAATTGCTCTTCTGCAAACTCTCTGCTGAAAGTGAGTATGAAAGTGAGCCCTCATTTCTTTTCCCCACAAATTCATGTTCACATCTTTCAAAAAAACACCATTTATTTTTCGTGGTGTAGCAATTTCCCAACACTTAACCTCATTTGGGCAGACTTGCCAGAACAATCTAGGAAAAAGAATAAAAAAATCTCTCTTCTCAACCAGTTTGACTCCAAACCAAACTGTCCTCAGCAGGGAAGAGAAATTACACAATTCCCATGTAAATACTTATTTAGTGGGCACAGCAAGACATAAAACACAAGGAAATGGTTTCCTGACATTTGTCCCTGAGCTCTGAGTCTCTCCTTTCCAAGTCTTCAATTTCTCTTATGAGAGAAACCTTGAGGGTTGTGGCTCATTGAGAAGCCATTCAACAAGTCTGTCTCACTGAAGAGTTTTGGCTGATGATATGAACACCAGCCAAGCCAGAGAGAGCTTGGATTTGTTTGCTAAATTTGTGCCTTTCTCCCACATGGAAATCAGGTCCCTGGCTCTGAGATTTGTCTTGTGCCTTACCATCTTGAACAGATTTGTTTCGGCTGGTGTAAGTGGATGCATTGCATATAAATACCCCACTAACACCGAGGAGCTGCAGGGATGGGCGTCACTGAGTTGTCTTTACAGATCTGCAAATCAGGGAAGAGACACAGGCCAGTGGTTATCACCTCAAAGCCTGTAATTAATCACAAGCCTTGCAAAACACCTGTTATCTGATTTGTGAGCTCCCTTTCAGTGCTGGGTTTGAAAAAGACCCTGTCATCTCAGTATCATAGAATGGCCTGGGTTGTAAGGCACCTTAAAGATCATCTTGTTCCAACTCTGCTGCCATGGGCAGGGACATCTTCCACCAGACCAGGTTGCTCAAAGCCACATCCAGCCTAGTCTTGAACACTTTCAGGGATGGAGCACCCACATCTTTGCTGGGAAACCTGCTCTAGCTCCTCACCACCCTCAAAGTGAAGAATTTCTTCCTAATATTGAATATAAACCTACTCTCTTTCCACTTAAATCCATTCCCCTTGTCCTGTCACAACATGCCCTTGTAAAAAGTCCGTCTCAAACTTTCCTGTAGGTCCCATTTAGGTACTGGAAGGTGCTCTAAGGTCTCCCTGGAACCTTCTCCAGGATGAACAACCCCAAGTCCCTCAGCCTGGTTTCACAGGAGAGGTGCTCCAGCCCTCTGATCATCTTTGAGCCCCTTCTGGACTTGCTGCAACAGCTCCATGTCCTTCTCACGCTGGGAACCCAGAGCTGGATGCAGCACTCCAGGTGGGGTCTGGTGAGAGCTGCCCATGGTGCTTTGGATGCAGCCCAGGACATGGCTGGACATTTCTGGGCTGCAAGTGCACATTGCCAGGTCATATTGAGCTTCTGTTTCACCAACAGCCTCAAGTCCTTCTCCTCAGGGCTGTTCTCAATCCATTCTCTACCCAGCCCGTATTTATGCTTGGGATTGCCCTGATCTTGATGCAGGACCTTGCACTTGGCCTTGCTGAACAGCATGAGTTTCACTTTCCCACCTCTCCAGCCTGTCCAGGTCCCTCTGGGTAGCATCCCTTCCCTCCAGCATGTCAACCACACCACACAGCTGGGTGTCACCAGCAAACCTGCAGAGGGTGCACTGATCCCACTGTCCACATTGCCAACAAAACTGTGAAATGGCACCAGTTCCAATACCAAGCCCTGCGGAATGGCACAAAACACTGGTCTCCCCTTGGACACTGAGTCTTTGAGCACAACTTTGAATGCCCCATCCAGCCAATTCCTTAGGCACAGAGCTGTCCATCCAACAAATCTCTCTCATCACTTTAGACACAAGGATGCAGAGCAGGACTGTTTATGTATAAATGGCCACAACAAGGGTGCAGAATACAGTCTGCAACATGCAAGGAACCAATTGTATCACCTGCATTCCTGATTGTTGGTTTGGTCTTTGTTATACTGAGAGTTAGTGACCAGAAGAAACCTCCACAGATTTGGCTTTAAAAACGATCCCATACATTACAATTGGCATCTTTAGCTCCAGCACCCAGGCTCCCCACAGGGTGTGTACCTCGCTGTGCAATGGGACACAGCCCGTTCCTGCCCTGTTCACTCACACGGTTATGCATCAGTGTTCCTGTCAGCTGAAACAATGCAGTATTTTGAGCAGGACAATGGCCTAGGAGAGCTATTTGGAAAATATGTATGTATGGTAAGAACATGATCCATTTGGAACTGCACAATGACAGATGGGAAACAAACCAAAAGCCTCAACGCATGAATTAAACAAGAGCTGCACACAAAGAACTGAAATATCTTTTACACCTTGCTGCTTGAATGCTATGAAAATCAGAAGTAAATACATCAATAGGGATGAAGAAAGAGAGATTGACTAGAGAAAAACAAGAAAATCGAACACAGTAATTTGTTTTTTATAAAAACCCAAGAACTTTGTTCTTTCTGCCATTGACTTTGACTATCAGCCATTTCTTCCAAAGTGTTTTGATATTTTACCCTCTTGTCCAGTATTTCATTTTTCAGTTAAAACAATGAAATAGTTATTCACTTTCTAGAAACATCATCAAAATGATTATTCTAGGAAACAGAAGGTAATTTGATCCAAAAATCATAAGAAATCCAGAAAAAAAGTTAGAGGATTATCAGCAGTAGCTCAAAGAATTTTTGAAAGCGCTCTTAATTGTAAAGCAGAATTTATTGTTAGTGGGATAATAAGAAAATTATCTGAAAGGATTAGTTTTCAGACAGATGAAATAAAAGGAAGAGGATTAAGTTAAATATCAGCGCAATACAAAAATGCACAAATACCTTCTTCAACATCTGACAAATATTCAGCATCACTGAGTATTTCAGGGGCATTGGCTTTACGAACTGCATGATTTAAATAAACAAAACAATTAAAGAAAAGCACATACTATTGATGTGTCAACAAAATCAATGTACAACAATAACAGGTGTGCAATGACCATATCCAATTAATAATCAGTGTTAGTCTTGGGTTTTTTAAACAGACAATTCTTACAACCACAAAGAGTAAAAACAAATAAAATTCTTAATACCTTCATCATCAGACATATCAAGAACTTCATTCATGGTTTCAGGTACATTCATTTTGTGCTTTTCTGTAACAGTCTGTAATAGAAAAAAATGTAATTTTAGAGTGCAGGCATAATTTGTCTTAAAATTCTATTTATTTTTAAAATTAAATGCAAGATAAGATTTTTATCTGCAGTTAGAAAAACAACACCATTTTTAGCTTTTTATTCACTTTCTAGTTTAAAGATGCAATGAACTATAAATTAAAAAGACTACAGAAATAGACAATATTGTATTTGTTTTTTAAACTATGTTCATATTGTCATAACAGAAAAACCACAAGTAGAAAGCTTAGATGATGATATCAAAAGAAGAATGACATATACTGAAATGAACTTCATTTTAGGGCGCTTAATAAGAACTCTAGGTAATCATCTAAATTTTGAGCAAGGAATATGTCATCTCTAATAAAACCAAACTTTCTGAGGGAAGTATTTCTCCTTTGACATCAGAAGAATCTGTAATTTGGGAGTGGCCGAACCTATGTGAATTTTTTTCAGAGGTGCCTCAGCAGGAATTGTGTGCTTTTCCCACAAATAAGAACAATTGTAACCACATGCAGGCTAAATGATACCCCTGAAGGGCTTTGTGCATGAAAGACACTCAGAAATTATTGCATGGTTTTTATCCCAATGTGTATACTGATTCAGATTCAAAGACCAATATAAAGAAAAACAAAAGCGGAAAAAAAAAGGTTCTGAATGCACCTGAAATCTGTTCCTAGAAGACCTGTATCCTAAGAATGACATACACCTGTACTGTTTGCATTTCCAGCACAACAACCACTGGTAGAGGTTTGGGTCAGACAAGAGCTTCCGCAGAGATACCATTCAAGGAGTGCAGTGGAATTAAAAACAAATCAACCAAAACAAAACAAAACCACAAAAAAAAAAAACAAAAAAAAAAAAAAAAAAAAAAAAACAAAGAAACACTCACACAAAAAAAAAAAAAAAACCAAAAAAAAAAAAACCACCAAACCCCAACCCCAACCAAAAACCCACTCCCATGTTTATGGGGATTTTAGATTGTATTTTTTTTAACACTCGTTACTTCTCATGCTTCATATGCAAATAAGAAATCATTAAGAAGTTCAGGAGGGCAAAATAGCCTTTCCATTTTCACTTTTTAAAAAAGATTTCAGTTTTTCTCTCGCCTAATGAATACTCACTTGGCATTTCATGTTTCTTAGGCTACTACCATCACTTGATATAGGCAGAAGAGCTCCTCCATGCTCAAACATTACAAAACCTACAGAAAAGCCTCATGCAATTAATTTTGTGGGAATTACTTGCAAAGCTTTTTAACATATTGTTAAACCAGCAAAATCACTGGACTTTTTCCCAGGTACTACTGCATTTTTTTAAATTGTTGTTTGAGTATAAATTACAGTAAAATTAGTTATTAATCCCTGATGCCTTTAAATTTAGCTCTGGGAGTTGTTTAGCCACGAGCCTCAAAATATAAGTGTCAGCAGTCAAAGTGAATTTTTAAGACCCTCAATTATAAATCAGATTTCATGTCTAGACTTCCAAGGTCTCAAAATTACACACTGATAAGTAGCATATTCTGATTTTAATGGAAATTATTTCTGGGTTTCCCTTGAAAGTAGATATTTGAGGTAATATATAGGTCTTTCAGCATCTAATATTTCCTCCAGCACAATTCAGAGCCTGACCCACCATCTCTCTACTCTTCATCTACAGAAGATAAATGGTCAGACACTTTATGCAGCACAAACACCCCCAGCTTGTTGGTTTTAAAAGCCAAGAACAGCCTCGTGATATTGGAGTTTTTAGCATAAATTTGTGGTTTTCCTGCAGCTACTTAATTGAACAGTAGGTAGTCATTCAAGTTTTGCTATCCTAAATAACATTCTCTATCAAATTTTTCTGTGTGTAAAATGTTTTGGAATCCTAAAGAGAAATTTATTCCTGAGAAAACATAGAGAAAATGTGTAAGGAAAATAAATCAGCATTACTTTTGAGCATATTCCTTTATATCTTATTGTTCTGAAATTTATCTTTTGTGTGGTGGATTTTCTGTAAACTACTGAAACCACAGCCAGGAAAGTCATAAGAAGCAAAGGTGCATGCAGTAACAAAACTAAAATCTGCCTGTCATCCCAAAAGCTCATTGTATTGCCACCACCTGCTTGCACAGATAGACCACACCAAGGGGCAATGACAAAACACGGAACACACACGGTAACTGTTTTCCACCCCTGGTATGTCTAAAAACACATACATGTGCATTTTATCTTTTTAATCAGAAAAAGAAAAATAGTTGCTGAAAGCCAATATCCTGAATTTATGTTCTTCAGACCCAGTTTGGGCTTTATTACTATGGTAATGCATGGAGGTGCCTCGCCCTAGAAAACTTCTTCAGATAGCAATTTGGCACAATATTAGTGAGCAAAAGATCCTTCTGAGAAATGTTTTGGATTCTGTGAATGTTTCTGACAGCAGATAATATTTGACCATTGCTAGTCCTTTCAATGTCTCCTGGTTAATGCCTCCTGAGAGGCAGGACAGACAAGCTGGAGTTCATATCCACATCAGGGAATGGGTGTTTGGGGTTGCAGGGGCTGGCTGTGGCTTCTTGCAGAATACAGCCTTTTACCATCCTATGGAAGGGGCCAGAAACCACACAATGAGGAGCTTTTAAGTAAATTCCAACCATTTTTTTTATATTGGAATGGGTTCTCTTAGGTCAAATTCAAGCCATTAAGCACCAGATCATTGGGAAATGCTCTCAAGCAGCTTCTGTTTACACAAGCCTGTAGGAACATCTTTTCCGCTGCAAAATTGTTCCCTAAACAACAAGATGTGTGGACAAACATTGTGTGGAGAAACACTGCAGCTGTGACCAGTCCTTTACACTGGCCATTTTCTGGTCATTTGGTGCTCTTTCTGTGCACATCCTCACAGTGTCTACTACCCTAAAAACAGCTAGCTCATGTTTCACTTAATATCAGCTTTATACTGCTAAAAGGAAATAGGTGACTGGAATCTAGGTAGTCACATAAACAAACAAAGTTTAGTTATAGTCATACTCTGGCTTTGGAAAAATTCTTCCATTCCCTACTGAAGTGAACTGTACTTACAATTGTAGTCATGGTCTCTTCTGTCACCACCTTCAGCGTGTCAACAACTGAAATGTAGCCAAGTCGCTTAGCAATGGCGAGGGCAGTGTTTCCATTCTAGCAATTGAAACGTTTGCAACAGAAGTTGAATGTTAGCAAGAAGCATAGGAACTACTGGTTAATTACAGAAGAATGTAAAATAAAAGAAAAAATGTTTACGTTTTCTGGTGGAAATAAATATTTGGGTAGTAGGATACATAAGTGGGATGAAATGGGACTAAATTGAAGAGGTTTTCACATGTTTGTTGTTCTCGTTCTGGGAGAGATGATGGTACAGAGGATGTGGGGGTGATGGAAATAGGCTTCCTCTGCTCTTTTCCTGTCCCACCAGGCCCGTTTTCCAGGCCAGCACTTACCACAGTGAGCTCGTTGGGCGCGGCGCCGTGCTGGAGCAGGACGTTGATGATATGGGTGTGCCCCTGCTGTGCCGCCTGGTGCAGCGGCGTGTACCCGTTCTGCAGGCACAGGGAGAGAGCAAAGGCAAGGCTGTGGGGGCACGGCACGCAGCGAGGCAGCCCCCACGGCGACACCTGGGACACTCACCTTCGTTTTGGCATTGACTTTTGCAGAATGCTGCAGAAGGAAGTTCACGATTTTTATGTTTCCGTAGTGGCAGCCAACGTGCAGAGGAGTGTATCCCATCTAGAATGAACATCAGCAGTTAGTAAATGTGGGTATCCCACACGTGCCCTGATTAAAAAAAAAAAATCAAAAAAGTGAACAGGCATGAAACAGGAAAAATCCCATTAAGCTTTATTTCTTTGGACTATGTGAAAAATCCTCCAGCCTTGGGAAAATGCACACTTCTCATGAAAGTCAATTTAAGTGCCCAGTGAGTACTTCCACTGGCTCCCTCTGTGCCTTCAGGTGGATCCCATCTGAGCCCATAGATGTGTGTGTGTGTCTAGGTGGTGTTGCAGGTTGCTGACCATTTCCCTTGGATTATGGAGTAGTTCATACCTCATTTCAGTTACCTCATTTCAGTTGTATTAACACACACTAGGAGATGGTAGCTGTGACAGTTACTTTAAATTTGGCTGTGCCATTTGTTTCCAGTTAATGATATACCCTTTGCCATCTAAAGAAACTACTAACTTTGACAACCAGGATGAGTTAATCAGTGCCAGAAACAGCACTGAATTGAAATTCCATTGGCATCAGCAGAATGAAACTATCTGCTGATTTATGTGAACATTGGATCAGATGCCAAATGACTACAAGGAACTTTTCCTGCACAGAATAATAGCCCACAGTCGTAAGAGCTGGAGCAGTAGATTAAATGAACTGAACACACAGACCTCATCTTACAGATCTTGTTAGTTTAGGGTTGGCCAAATAACTTCCTGTTCCAAGGAGTGCCTGGAGTCCGATTCTCTGACAGGGCTCCCTGGGCTGTCCAGAGCCTTGATTCTTCAGCAGAATGATGACTCAGAGCCATGTACCTCAAACACAGCTTCTACAGCCCCTGTCTCTACATGGGCCAAAGATAAACTCAGATTAAAGGATGGCCAAGCTATCAAAACAGTTCAAAAAATAGTAGAAAAAATAAGACTGTGAGACCTTGTCCTACAAAACCTTAATTTTCTTATCCCTCTTCAAAATACAGGCCTCTTAACATGACCAGCAAGGTCAAAAAAAAAAAAGTCAGCATAAAACCAACTGGAGAGATGAAATCCAAAGTGAAGGACCACCTGCCAAGAACCCCCTGCGAATAACCCTAAAACATTAAAATCTGGAGCATATCAGAGAGCCAAGACCAGCTGATCTCAGCTTTCCCTTTGAAGTGATCTGTAAAGGCTCCTCTCCAGCCTGTAACAATGAATACTGAAAAAGGAGCTATCAAACCCCCCCTATTTACTGCAGTGCAATGACAGTTTCCTTCTAGAAATGGTGTACACAGAGACTTACACGTGGTGCCTACAAAAATGGCTGGAGGAGCAATTATTGATGCTCTTTGTCACTCCTGACCAGTCTGCTGTTTAAATCAGAGGCCAAGTGAAAGCTTTTCCTCCTTCTCCTCCCAATTAACGGTGGAAATCATGACATTTCCAGGGTCACAATTCAGCTGAATCTGAAGGAGGCCTCCTCTGAAGCTCTGCTTGTGTGTGGCAGCTGGAGGGGTGTGCATTGAAAGGCAGCTCCTGCCATGGGCATCGCACGTGTCCCCAGCAGCCGTGTGGGCACCTGCTGAGCCTGGTGGCAAAACACCAGTCCTCTGCCTGAGGTCCTTGGAGGGTCTCGGGAGCTCCATTTTAAGTTTGCTGCAGCCTGTGGTCACCTCGTGTCAGGTCCTGTTTGGCTGACAGCAGAGGGACAGAGATGTGACACCGTGTCACGGCTGGCTGGGCACGCTGGCCCTCGGCACACAGCACGGGACATCTTCATGCGCAGGGAGCCAGGGCATTGCTCAAAGTAAAACTGGCTAGCAAAATGCCCTCTCAGTGCCTGAAACCTCGAGAAGATATCCTTAACTTCTCAGTTAGAGCTCAGGTTCCTGCACTCAACTCCTTCCAGCTCAGGAA
This sequence comes from Anomalospiza imberbis, assembly GCF_031753505.1. NCBI lineage: Eukaryota > Metazoa > Chordata > Aves > Passeriformes > Viduidae > Anomalospiza > Anomalospiza imberbis. Next base: position 6,726,015 of record NC_089688.1, on the reverse strand, counting down.
GGCACAGCAATTGTATCCCAAGATCCCCATGTAAATCAAGGTATTCCAGTGACTGCTCTGAAACACTCCAGCTGGCAGATTCTGCAATTACACAATTGAATTAATAATAAAAGTAGCAATTCTCAAGGCTACTTGAGCTTGCTACTTTCATTGTCTATAGAAAGGTGTCCGGGAGGCTAAAATATTTTACTTCAAAATATATTAATAAGTAACCCACCCACAAACAGACAAAGCCCCCAAACAACAAAAACCCCATAAAAAAAAAAAAAACCCAAAGCCAAAAGCAAAAACAAAACAACAAAACCCAGCTCACAATTATATAAATTTCTGCACAGCCATTAATGTTTAGTTATAATTACTGGCAAAGCACTAAGGGATTTAGGAGACAGCCTAATATTGAAAAAGTTACTTCCAAGAAAACCAGGGCTTTTGTTTAACACAGCTCTAACAGATATCACCTTCTGGCTGTTTTAAAGAATGAGCAGCAACAGGGGAGTTAGCAGCTGGAAAGGGTTTGTCAAGAGCTACAAGAATAAGTGCCAAGAAAAAAGAAAATCAGAAATACTGAATTTTCATTTCTAATGGAACACATAAAGAATACCTTATTCTCTTGCACTTCAGTTTTTACTTTTGAGGGGGATTATCACAAGTCTTGTATATCATGTCAGTGAATTACTTTAATATCCTCCACTGGCAATAACCATAAATCTTAACAGCTTGAATTACTGCATCTTTCTAGTCATGCTGACTCTCAAGCTGCTCAGTTTTTGTTTTTCTGCTGTCAATGTCAGACAATGAAGCTACAGTATTGTTGTTTACAGGGCTAGAAATTGTTTTAGATCCAAAGATCACAAAGGCCTGACTGAATGAAACAGGCAAACCTACGTGTACACACACAGACACTTCCCTGCTTTGCTGAATCAGGACCTAACATGTTGCAGTACCTTGCAAAGGTTCATTATTGCATATTATCAGGCTGGAAATTTCCACAGAAACATCTTGATAACAACTGAGTATGTACAAAGAGCCAAGGAGAGACAGTTAATGCACCATGAAGATATACTGAAGACACCTGTATGTGAGTGCTTGTTCTGTATGAAAGCAGTATTTCTCAATAGTACTTCCCTCCCTCCCTGCCTCCTCCTTATCTCTTCCTGCATCTGAAAATTAGATATTCCAATGGAAAAGCTGGATCACTGTTATGGTCTCAGGCTGCTATGGGGCTCCTGTCAGAACAAAGCAGGCAGACATTAATTAATCTGCAATAAAAATCCCAGCTCAACCTGAAAAAGAACACCATGACCCCTCAGCCACCATTATCTCCTACCAAAACTACAGTTTTAGAAACAAAAGGCAGTTTAATACTGGCTTTGTTCTCCAGACAGTCATCAGCCAGGGACTGGGAGACCATCAGTTCCCCCAGGGGAGGCCCAACACCAAGAGAAGTGTTTGACTAAAAAAAACCTGCACTGAAATAAGAGCTCCAAACCCTGCCTTTCATCCCTGCCTGAACCAGCACTCTTCTCTCAGCCTTCCCTTGCCAGTCCATCACAGTACTGCTGTATCCTACCACTACACTCTCCAATGGGATAAACAGTGGAAAAATGACATGTGGAGACCTGCTGAGCCATGAAACAATATTTACTCGTGCCAACTACCAGCACAAAAGCCCTGAAACAAAAGCAACACCACATGTACCAGGACAGCTTTTTACACTCTGCATGACCACCAGAGAAGGGATATCTGCTTGCAGCCATGGCTCCAGACTGTTTTTCAACTCCCAATATTATTGTGAAGGGATGAGCACGCCCTGTGTTAAGCATGATACTGCATAGCACATTTTCAGTACCAAAAACTCTTTAGCATACCTAAATTCAGGCAAACAAATGAAATGTCAGAATAGACAAGAGCTGCTGCCTTTGCTGCAGGATACTAACATGCCTTCTGTGAACACCAAATTCAATGATTAAAGCTCTCTAAATGTGGAGGATTTTGAAGCAGCTCAAACTTTACCACCTGAAGTGTATTTTCTAACGTGGTTGAATTTAAACCACCTAACAAGATTTCATTTTCAAGTGGTAGGAGCAGCCTTATGGCCTCTCAGGCACTAGTTCTGGCCTGCTGCACCAGTGTTGTTTACACTTCAGCACTGATTTAGACTCCTGCAGTTCTGGGATTAGAGGCTATTTAGTTAATTGATGCAGCAAAACCAGAAGGATCCCACAACACTATTAATAAATGCACTCCATAACCAGGAACTAGTCTTCCTTTTATGCCTTTTTCCACTACAAAGGTCAGGAAAAAAATTTACTGGGAGGGAAACCACTCCAAGAGAGACCCACAGATGCAATTGTTCACTTCTGAGAGCAATTCTGAAAATGCTCATAATATCCAGAACTGATCCTAATCATACAGACTAATCCCCTGTACAAGTGATTTTCTGCAATACTGGATTTTTTTTTTTTTTTTGTTCCCTGACACAGCTTCAAGATGCAAAATGTGTTTCTGCCCCATCTTCTCCTTTAACCACCTGAAAACTCCCCAGAGTGTGTGCCGGGTCAGAACTGCCATGTGTCAGAACTGCAGACTCTAGATGTTTTCACAGGGAGGGTAAGTTATATATAAATGATGACTAAAGACGAGGAAGATGATAGTTCATTGGTCCCTACTCAAGAGTTCAATGACCTACTGATATTAAGTTAAATGATATGGAGTCTTCTCCCCCTATTGACAGATCCTGTGCTGAAGTGACACAATCTATGCTTGCTTATCCTGGGAAAATGAGACATATGATAAGGAGGGAAAATAAATAAATAAAACCAACAAAAAAAGCGCTACTGAACAGTCATCCACACCCCAAAAACTGAGGAAAGAAAAGCACATGGATGTGAGATGGAGGGAAGAAAACAGAAGGATCGTGGTGACACTGCTGGTAGCAGGGATCCCCAATATAATGTCACTCTGAGCTGTGCTGCTTCACTGACTTTTAAGGCACGGATGGCCACATCTCTGCTGCTGCATGTCCAAGGAATGAATCCCAACTGGACATGCTGGACAGGATTGTGCAAACATGCAAGCATAGCAACAGTGCCTCTGAAGCCAATTCAGCTGTTGCTTATCTTGTCCCCCAGTGCCTCTGGTTTTAGAGGCAGAATGTACAGTTAATCCATCTAAATGGGAGAGCTTGTAACTGCAGGGCTGCTACTTTACAAGGCAATCATCCAACCTTCACCTGTATAGAGCATGAGGTCAAAGTACGACCATTCTTATAGCATAACATTTTCCTTCACTGTAGAAATTCAGGGTTTTTCAGGAAGGAACTCAGGGCGATCATCAGTTTATCCAGAAACTATTCTCTGCGACTACACCCGGTACTGCACTGGCCCTTTCCTCGTATCACAGGCGGCAGCGAGCGGATATCTGGCAGACAGCTCCATGGGGCTGGCTCTGTGGAGCCTGCAGGGCTCACTGCTGCACAAACCCAGCAGATGGGACCCTGCAGAAGCCAGTGGAAAAGCACCAAGCACGTGCCAGTGCACAAGCACCGAGCTCATTCCTCTCTAACAGAATCCTGCCAGGCATGTGGGCACTCTCTTCCCAAGGATCAGACAGTGCCCTACAGCAGTGAGGACTAACTAGTAGGGTGAACAGGAGGACAAGCTGTTGTGGCTGTTCTTCCCCACAGAAGCCTACAGGATGGAGAATTTCCCCAGACAGGTGACTTCTTACAGCCCAAAGCAGTCCTGCTTAAATAGAACCTGACTTATGAGTCCCTGAGCCACTTCCTAACAATTATGGAGCAGTCCCATGGAAACAAGAGTGTACTGGGAAACTATTCTTTATTCACACTAGATAAACATATAACTGAGGAATGAGGGTGAGCAACAAGGGATTTACTTGTCTTCTTTAAAATTATATGGCTAGTACTGATCATGGTGCAGACAGCCAAATATGACTGTATTTTCTGAAGCTGAGTACAGAGCTCCTGCAGCTGCACCACGCTGTCCCTGGGACCCAGCAGACATGCCCTGCCTGCCTCTCAGCTGTGACAGTAGCTCAGATGTTTCCACCACCCCAATGTGACTAAAAGGCCACTGCAGCCCAGAATGGGATCCTATTTGGACACTGGAAAGCCAGCAAAGCAAACACGTGTGTCTGCCTGCACCTGTCAATACAAATGTCTCCTCAGACTGCTTGCTATTTGTGGGACAGCCAAGAGCACTGCACAGAGGGGCAAAGGCAAACACTCAGATGAGTTATATGGCTTGGGAGGTGATTCAGCTCTGGCCAAGTCAAAAGAACAGGTTCTGCAATGTTCTGCTACTGAAACCAACACCAGGTAGAAACTATCTCTAGAAAGGCAACCACATTCACCTGAGGAAATTGTGCAAAGAATGAGCCACGGCAGATCTCATCTGCTACTGGGTGATCTGACAGATAAGAACCCTGACTGATTCTTCTTTAAAATACAGACTGAGGATATGTTACAAAAGTATAAACCTGGAGAAGCTCCTGGGATTTTAGCAAAACTCTTTCAGGTTTATGTTAAGATGTTATTGAAATCAGTAGCTGGTACAACTGGAATTACACTGTAGAGAAATCAGATAACAATGAGTTTTCCCTCTGCCACAGCTTATAATCAGCTGAGCTGCAGCCAGACACGATGATGGACTCAGCCCTTTCTGAGCTGTCAGTGTAATATGATAATACTGCTGGACAGTCTGACACACCTGGACATTCTGGGATGCCAGCACAGCACATAACTTGTGGCATACACCTAGCAGAGAGCTGTGAAAGCTACTCCTCTGCAAAAGAGTGCAGGCCAGATTGTGAGACCTGGTTTATTTAGCTGATTTGATCCGCTACAGTCCAAGAATTTGATCTCAACTGATTTCTTGCCCAGCTAAAGGAATGCCTGCAAGATCTAGACAATGCATGAGGAATGTAAGTGCAATCATCATTATCATTAAATTCTGAGTACTGTACACCATTAGGGAGCATAAAACCTCTTCTGCAAAGAGTCTTTGCTTCAGGACATGAATCTTAAATGCAATACTGTGAAGTGGGAGGTGTCATTGCTGGGGGTCTCAAAAAGCCATCCCCGAGCACCTTGAAAATCCTGGTCTCTTACTTAGGAGTCCAAATATTTAGGCAAAACTATTTTTAGGCAAGTAAATTTGAAATGGACCACCACTGCACATGTGTATTTCATATTAGATAACAGCTTCCTTACTCAAAAACTAGATCAATCCCACTTACCTTCAGTGAAGCACAGTAAGAGGATACAATCTAAACCTATATTGATCTAAATATTTGGCAAGAAATAAGCTTACTGTTCAAAGGCTGAGCTTGACATTAAACACCCAGGCTCATATATCTTCAGTTTTCAGAATATATTCTGCAATAATTTATTACGAGGAATGTTTCCCTGCTGCGATTTCAGTTTCACCCTGAAATCAATTCCTAGTCTTGTCTAGAGGCTCGTGGCTCCCTGGAAGGAAATGTTTTGTGTGACAGTGGTGTTCATACCTTTGTCTGTGCATCAACAGCAGCTCCCTGGTTAACCAGAACCTCTGCTACATTGACCCTGTCCTCTTGGGCAGCCAGGTGGAGGGGCGTCAGTCCACTCTGTAAATCAGAAACAAGAAGGAACAATCTCCAGAAGAGGCACATGACTACTAAAATGCAAATTCAGGTACCTGTAAGACTCTAAATGTCTGACTGAATGTAAAGAAGTTACACATTCTACTTTCACTGTGTAAGGTGCTTTGTTATCACACTGCTGATCAGCAGGAAAGTACAACTCAAAAGCCACGGATATGATGTTTTTTTAAGACAAGGAAGATTTCTCCATGCAGTGTTACATGTGGGATAGCAAATTAGAGCACTTTAAGGAAAAGTCACACAGTATTTTTTACCTCCTAATTTACTTCCTAATATTGAGTCAGACTTTCAAAGCGATATTGAATCATTGTTTACACTTCTGCAAGTTTTTTACAATCACTCAGTTTTATCCTTACCTTTTACTCCTCTACTTGATCATTTTCAGACACAAACACAAAAGAATAAAAATGCATTTCTCTGAGATCAGGCCCATTTCTCTCTGTCCAAGGAGTATACAGACTTGATAAAAAATGTGTACTGACAGCAATTTTTCTTATTTAAAACTCAAGATCTAAATATCCTTAAAACCTCAGAAAACTATGCAACTTTCTGCCACATAAAAGGGGAAGGAGAATCTGCTGAGGAGATGTTGTTAGGAATGAGAAAGAATATTCTTTCCTTGCAAATTATGGTTAATTTTCTCTCCTGTTCCTACTGCCTTTAGCACCAAGGACAGAAGAGCAAGTGGTAGCAGCTGTCACATCAGGCAGGAGCACTCACTAAGTTTCCTACCCTTGAACCCAAATCCACATCCATGGAGCACTCCCTACCAAGGCCAATTATGTTGAGATTGCCCCACTGCATTTCACTCCAGGATGCAACCCTGATGATCTTGACCCACAGCTTAGGTGGGTCATCTGACACAAATATGTAATAGTAACCAACTACAAATTACCTAATGGAGCCTGGATATTAATGGCCAAACCTTCTAAAAAGATTTAGTAAGTGCTCAGTATGGGGGCTCTCAGTATGAGCTCCAAACCATTCTGTGGGTCCTGAAGAAATAAATGTTCTTTTACTCCCATTGCAAAGCTGCAGAAGTCAGAAGTCAGTGGGCTTTAAACATCTGGCTTTGAATGTAAAGGTGCTGTGCTCTGAGGAAATGTGCATCCCTGAGAGGATGGAGGGGAATTGCTCCCCAAAGGTGGTGTTATCAGCACAATGAGAAACTGGAGATTACAACTGAACAGATTGCTGCATGCTGCAGGTAATTAACCTCTGGCGGCACTGAATCAATGTGCCAAGCACTTCAATCATGCTCCCTGTATTAGCCTCAGCAGCAAAATGGGATAGCCAATGGATGCAGAACACGTACGTGGCAAATTTCCCCGTGGGGATACAGAGTCAATCCTGCACTGCATAACCCACACAGGACTGAGACTTGAGGGGGAAAAAATTCACATCTGCAAGAGAAGCTTTCGGAAGGAGGACCCACAAATAATCAAATTGGAAAGTAAGAAGCAGGAAAACACAGCAACCCTGTGCAGAACACCCACTGCCTCAGAGGATTCTGCATTCTCTCTTCCTACCTGTTGAGAATAAGAAATATTTTCCATGAATAAAAATTTCTATTGCCTCTCTAATCTAGCCACACAAATCCATTCTGAAACTGCACTTGACAATGTCAAATAACAATGTCTAGTAGGGCATTTAAAGAATTAAAGGTGCACATCTGCCAGAAACATTACTGTATAGCAGACTTAATAGCCTATGAATTCACACATAAACTAAAATATATCAACTTTCCTTTCCTAGCCTATCACCAGGAGAAATGACACCAAAAGTCACTGTGGGCTAAGGAACATACCCTGGGGAGGAAGAATCACTTATATTAAGGAACACAATCTCAGAAAAAGTTGCTGTTATTATCCCATTAAAAAAGTCACCACGCCTGAACAAGTCACCTGTTACCATGAGGTGGTAATATTTGTTACTATTTGCTGGTACATGTTACATTTTTTGTCATAAAATATTATAGTGCTAAAAATGTCAGAAGTAAAAAAAAACCAAAAAATATAGCAAATGTTACAATTACACAATTGAAAAATGGGCAGGCATATTCCTAGAGGCTGATAAATGACAGGTGCCAGCCCCGGTAGCCCCTGTGAGGAGGAAGATATTTTCTCTCTGGCCATGTTTTGGCAGACTAGCATAAATTAATGCTGGATTAATAAATTCCACTGCAGCATGTGTTATCACCAAACCTTGGGTACTACAAAGGTTCATTCAGTGTGATATGGCATGATGCTCTTTGCTAGGAGAGTTGATGATGTATGTTCAGACACCTGCAGTGGCTTTCAGCACATGCAGAATCCCAGGGGGCAAATTTTAACTGCAGGGCCCTCTCCTCCTCATCCCATCTGTCCACGGCCTTATCCCCAGGCAGGGGGGACACTCACCTTGTTGCTGAGGTTGACATTAGCATTTCTGGAGAGCAGCAGTGACACCATGTCCACGTGGCCGTCCTGGGAGGCGAGGTGCACCGGGGCGATGCCCTGCCGGGTGACGGCATTGGCGTCGGCGCCGTACTCCAGCAGGGTGGTTGCTATGTCCATCTGGTTCTTCTTGGCAGCTATGTGCAGGGGTGTGTAACCATTCTGCCAACAGAAAGCACTTCATTGCGAGCTGCTCACTGAACAAGGTGATAAAGCACTTTTCTGTACCTACCCAACCGTGTGAATTCTGTCACAGTCAAATACAATGTTAACGAGCTGTACGAACCAATGCACCTGACTTTTCGGCAATTTTTTTTTTTTTAAGTACTGCTACAAAGAGGAGGATTCTGAAGTAAATTTTCAAATTTGGGGAAAAATATCTTTTCAGGAAAGGACAATCTATAGAAATAGGAGTTTGAGTTTTGTTTCATAGACATTTGCTCCTTTTCCTTAAATGTACATAAAATCTTTAACAAACAGAAGAGCAGGATGTGTGTTCATAACTCAGAACAGCTGTTATTGTTTGGGTGTTTTTACCCATTTCCCAGTGTGAATGAAAGCATTATGCACATGAAATATGGCCTTTCTTGCAGCATTTACCCTAAATCTTACTGACAAGCAGTTTTTTTTCAGATCAAGGGAAATCTGAAACATATAAGTTCAGAGTCACGCATTCCTTATCTTTTTATTCCTTCCAATATGTGTACCCAGGGAGCCCACTACTAAAAATAAAAATGCAGTATCTATTGCATGATACAATTTTGTAGCTCTAAAAAAAGACAGATAGGCAGAAAATAGATAAATGGATATAAAGAATAACTGATCAGCACACAAATACCAAAACTCTGATGGAGGTACAACCAGTTTTTGGTACAGATTGCAATGACTGTTTAGTCAAGAATTTTCTGTCTTTCAGAAATGTATTAGCCCTCATTTTCAAGTAAATGACAAATGTGCACACATTTGCACTTGAATAAGAGACAAGGTGGGGGGGGGGGGGGATGAGACCCAAGCTGCATAAACCATTTTGTATTTTTGTATGGCATCATAAGTACCATTTGCATCTCAGATTACCCAGCCCAATAAAATCTACCTAAAGGCACAAAGCTTTCACCTGGCTGGGTTCCTCCCTGCCCCCACAGGACAGCAGGGTGGTCTAAAAGGGAAGGGAGATCACAAGAGATGCAGAGCAATGCAGGTGTGAGCAAGGAATAAATACATGGGAGCTCACAAATGATTACAAGAGAGCTTTAATAGGAACCTGGCAGCAAGAGATGCACAGCACTAGTTTCCTGTGGAAAAGGTTCTGTAACCTTCAAAATTCAATTCAGATCCAGTTCAGATCTTGGATACTAAGGAATTTGAAAATGACACTCAGGAAACACAGTGCTACAATCAATAAAGGAAGCACATGGCCACTGCATTTTCACTTTGAAGATAAAGTGCTTCAGGAAAAACAAACATAATCCTCTCCCATAGACTTCCTGCATGATACTGCCATGTAAAACAACCACTGCCACACAAGCACCTAATAAATCCTTAATGGTACATGCTAAATCCTGTATATCTCCTAAAACATAACTCCTTAAAAGCCAGCTCATATTACATTATATAAAATAAGAAATGCAGTTTCCAAGCCTTTTCCTCAGAAATGGGCATATATTGCTTTTAGTGGAATGGACAGCAGCAGGTTGCCAAGAGAAGGCAAAAAGAGAGCTGAAAAATAAAAGCTGAAATTCAGCTCAGTCCCAGTCTGCATCTTCTCCTCATAAGGGCAGCACTCTGTCACTATGCATAGACAGAGAAGGGAACAGAGATGTTTAAAAGGAAGGGTATTGAGTTATTCTGGGTGCCAGGGAAAGGAGTGGAAAAAGGGAAAATGGTTAAAGATGAAAGGACAGAGGATAACTAAGGCTTTGGGGACGGTGTGGCGAGGAAAAAAGGCACTGTAAAGTGGATGCCAAATTCAAATTAGGGATAAGCTGCATATGAAATTAGGCAAAATTTTTGCCTATGAAAGAGAAGAATGGTTCATCAGGATAACTGTTCCACAGCACTGTACTCTGACATGCCCATTTCCCATACCCTGTCACTTATCACTCTTCAAGGCAAATTTTGCTGGGCTTGGCTAATGAGCCACTCTTAAGATCAGTGTTAAAGACAGTAGTGTCACAGGAAAGGCAACCACTGATGAAACTGACTGTGGAGCCAGTGATATGACATAACATTTATTTACTGGACCACATTTTCAAAAAGTACAGGAAATCATCTGCTGTTACCAACATCATCTTTTGGATGAGTGCACAGTGGGTGCCTGAAGCAACAAAGATGTTATGGTTAATTTTATTTAGTATTGATGCTCTGCTTACTGCTGCCATGGCTGACTTGCTGCAGAACACTAACAAATGCTTTCTTTCAGGCACACTTACAGCTGGCACTTGGAGGTCTGAAGTGGCAGCTGCAGAACTGCTCTGTTACAGATGGGGAAGCTAAGGTGACCTGACACGTGGATTTGTGCAATGCTGTACCACAGTCTTTGGGCTTCCACCTTGGTTTGGACTTCCCAAGCCCTTGGCAGGGGCTGCTGCAATCTCTGCCCCTACAGGATGCACAGCTCCCACTGGCAGCTTCTTTCAGTGAAAACTGGGTCAGTGCCTTCTCATCCTCTTCAGAAGGCCCTTCCTTCCTTCCCCCAGTGGCATTTGAGAGTGCTGTGCTGCAGTAGTGAAAGATCAGAGATCACTCTGGTTGCCCAGCTGGGGCACTGCTCTGGCAGATTGCCGCTATCGACAGCATTGATTTTAAACTGCGCCGTTGCTGCTGGCGATCCGTGTTTATTTAACTTCCCCCTCCTTGCACTACAAACCCTGGGACCTGCCGTGCATGGCACACTCCATCCTCTCCTGCAGCCATGCAGAAGGGCTCCAGGGCCATGGCTGCACTCAGCCATGTGTGAGAGGAAGGCAATCAAGGAGCACTGCCCCTCTAACTACAGCACTGGCTTTTCCATTAGCCCTCCTTTCTCCACAGGGCTCTTTTTGTGCAGTGATTTAAGGAAATTGTCTGGGTTGTTTCAAATGAGGTATTTACACTACACTTAATCTACTTTACCCTACATATGTTTCAATCCTGCTTTACCTAATGCTCCTGTTCAAATATTGATTATACTCTGATTGATTACAGTATTTATCCATCCCATACTTAAAACTGGGATCCTCAAAAGAAATAGTTTAAGCTTCTCTAAATTCTCTTTGTTTTATGCACTACTAGAATAAATTTACATATTTATTCTTTCATATCCTCTGAAACCTTACACTAGGCATTGTCTTGCCTACAGTAAATTATAATCAAAGCAGGGCTGTGACTAGTTGTATTTCTTGTCAGTCTATTTCTGCTGGGGTGAAGCACTGTGAAGCACATGAATAATTACGTGTATTGTGCTGAGGAACTTCTCTGGCCTCAGATGCCATCCTGTGGCACAAACAGAAGTACCCCTGCATAGCTGGGCTTCAACCCCAAGCTTGCCCTGCACAGATCTTAAAATGCAAAGATACAAAGTTGTCTAGCTTGGAGAAGTTACTGAAGAGGCTGGACAAATGAAAACAAGGCTCAGTGTTTTCTGAAACTAAAACTGGTGATTTAAAGTGTTTCTGCATCTTTATTTGCTTTTTAAAAATTTGCTATTTTATTCACCTGCAGGATTATTCTAGCAGCTTTATGTGGCTGTAAGACATTAACAGACAAGGTCACTGAGCCTCCTGTAACTGCAAACATACACAGCCTAGAAAGCACAGGGGTAGGCAGAGAATAAAGCGACATAAAAAGCCTGGGTATTGCTCCCCCAGAGTGGCCAGTACTTGTACCTTGGCAGAGGCATGAGGTGAAGCTCCCTGGTCCAACAGGAGGAGGGCCACTTTTTGATTATCGTAGTGAGCAGCTACATGCAGTGGTGTTAAACCGCTCTAAAAACACATGCAGAACAAACAAGTGCTGTTACAGACCCTCTCCAGGGGAAACTCGGGAGTTTGGAAAGTTCCAGTAGATAAGGTGAAAAAACACATTTGTTACTCATTCATGTATCCAGAGTCTTTGGGAACTTTTAGGATAAAAAATAAAACAAATTTGGAAATTCTTCTCAAGCTGTGAAAGGCCCATTCACTTTTCCCAGGGAAGGTGAGCGGAGAAGCACAATTTTGTGCTGCCCCCAGGGTAAGGAGGTCACACCCTTGGCAATGTTTTCCTTTTACTGCAGTGGATAAGTAAACTGCCCCTTGGATCTGTAAAATTCCAAGCTGGGCTGGTTTAAAAAGCTTGAGGTCCTATTGGTCTTTCCCGCCCCCAGCCCCCGACTAGACTTGGGGAAGCAGAGCCAGCTACCCAAATACTCTGATAAGGACTGTCAATAGTCTGGATAGGAACACAGGGGAATGGTTTGTCTCCATTCCCCTAGATGCGAATGCAGAGCACATCACTTTGTTGTCGATTAATGACAATAAAAATCACTTTGTCGAGACTTTGCTGGCTCTTGGCAGCCCCAGAAGGGACTGGAATACCACATGAAACCAATTCCAGCTAAACCCAGGCTGTGGATACTAGTGTGATGGTAAGTAGGTAGGAGGACATTAATAAATTATTATCTGGTTTGAGATATTTGCTGTGCAAATGGCAGTGGTTTCTTCTATCCTACCTTTCCAGAAGCATCAGGAGATGCATTCTTCTGAAGCAGGAGGTTGGCTACCTCAATTTTCCCATACTTTGCAGCCACATGTAGTGGAGTGAATCCTTTCTGTAAGAGAAAGCAGGAATATAGCAGCCCCGGGCACTCTTTCTCAGGGAAAACAAGGTTTGTCTCTGATCTGCAAGGATGCAGCTGCTTCCACCCACCCCCTTACATAGTCCCGAGTACAGGCAGCAAGTCTGCAGATTCCCAAATGCCCTGTGGGGTCTGGAGGCCCTTCCCTTGCAGGGCAAAGCACTATCTACTTTAAACAAGGGAAGAGTCGGTTCCTTTCTTCACACTACCAAAGACCCAAGGGCAAGCCTATCAACACCCGCCTGGAATTTCTGCCCTGCATTCCTTCCATTCCAAGAAAATGCATGTCTGGTCTCTGGGATGTGTTAAACATCAGGTCCTGAGGTACAAGCGTGAAGCTTTGTACCCTTTTAATAAAATGTAGCTCACACACTGCACATGTATATGACTCCTGCAGCATTCAATTCACAAGCAGCCCTTGCTACAGGTGTGCTCTACGATTCTGCCGCTCCTGCAGCTCGCTCACCTTGGTGATGATAGACAGAGATGCACCGTGATCCAAAAGAACAGCAGCCACATCTTCGTGCCCTTCCCGAGCAGAAAGGTGCAGGGGCGTGTAGCCTGACGTGGTGGCTGCATTGGGAGACGCTCCCTGCTGCAGCAGCTGCTGCACGATGTCTGCCTTTCCCAGGCGGGCAGAAATGTGCAGCGGCGTTTGGTCATCCTGAACACAGAGGGAACAACACAGGCCCGTGTGAGGAAACTGCCCCTCACGCTGGGACACGAGATATCTGCCCACACTCTGTCACTTTTCAAAATTGCACACGAGCATTAATTCCACTGAGAACGTTGCACACTGCCTTTCTCTGTGTCATATTATAAAGATACCTTGCTCTTCGTTAGCACATCAAAAAATCTTCCAGATGGTGACATAATCCATAAAAGTTAATAAATTGATCATTTTTCTTCCTTATCTGGATTTGCCTCACTTTGCTTTGCAGACCTTTCTTAAAACAAAGCTAGTGCATAACTCTGTTCCTCACATCTTGATCTATTTTATATTTCACAGCAACATTTAATAGCTCCATCAATTATTGCCTGGAAACTTGCATAAAGTATCATAATTTTTGTGCTTTTTTAACTGGTGAATGATTGTTTGGTATTTTGCAGTTAAATTTTCCACAAGTGTAACTGATGATAGAGCATGGTGTAGAAATTAATTGTCATTTTCTACTTCTCATTCAGAAGACAATAATCTGAATAGTTTTAAGTATGGCATTTCCCTGACATGAATCTCATTGTTTATTTCTTTTCCTGCACTGAAAATATTAGGGTGTTGTGACCTTGTTCTGAGCACATAAAAAGTAATTTCTCACCTCTTCATTATCTTGTTTTTGTATTTTTGTCCTCCCCCTTCTCTGTTGTACAATCTTTGGATTAAGCACACTACCACAACAGTGTGGCCAAGCATCTTTCTCTCCCCATTTTCCCCTGCTGAATTTCCTACCTTTTGAGAACCATCCTGCAGTTCTGGGCTGTTCTCTGCAAGGGAGACTTCTGCCCATGCCCATCCTACAAGAGTGATGTTACACCTCTGGATTTAGGATGGGAGCAAGCCAGGATATAAATGCTGCTCCTCTGCAGGACAATTCTCTGACTGGGGGAGCATCTTTGTGGTCCTTAAATGTTTGTGCCTGTCTCCCACGAATTTCTCAAAGCTGATGTTAGCACTAGTGTATAATCTACTGCTTGCATTTAGTTGTTATTTATGATAACAAACTGATCACAGGCAATGGCAGTTTGCACAAATTAAATAATTCTGTGAATTTACTCAGAAAATATTTGCATGACTGCTTCTGAGCACGAACTGTTCACTTTCAAGACTGTCTTTCAAGACTGTCTTTGGAGATTTACAAACCACATGAATCAGTTCTATTGTCAGGCTCCTTGCAGATATAAAGTGTACCAGCTAGAAATATTTAGTCAGAATTCCTTATAAGTAGATAATCTTAACAGCAAACTTACTTGTGACCCAATTCACAAATAATTTCACAATGAAAAATCATTTGTTTTTTCTTAGGTTACATCCATTTTATGACCATTTGAAGAAAAGTATTTTCTGAGTTTACCTATTAAGACTGCTATTTATTGCACCCATTTATCTCCTCTCCTGCCTGTTTCCTGGAACTCTTTGATTTCCATAATTTTGCATGTTCCTTCATGCCTCTTGACCATTACTTTTTGCTCCACCCTTACCTTCCTCAACTGCAATTGTTTCTATAGGATCTGTTCCTTCTTCCCAGCCCTCTGCTACATCCCCTCACTGTGCCTCCTTCCTTTAGGTGGTGTTCTTTGGAAGTCTAACTATTTTTTAATACATATAGGCTGTTGCTTTAGGGACATGACAGGGGACATCAAAAGCTGAGGGTTTCCAGTTCTGCTGAAATAAAAGCAGATTTGAGGAACTCCTCTCCCTCCTTAAATCCCACTTTGAAACAAAACTCTTCAAACACATGGCAATTTATATTAAAAACTGGGATGGTATCAAGCTGACATCTTCTGCCTTGCCTCTTACAGATCACTCATGGCTACAGTAAGAGGGTACATAACAAAGTATCAGTGGGCACCACAAAGGCTTGGCTTCACCTCTTCCTCATCCTGAAGAGCACACACAAGATGAATGCGACTCCTTGCTTTGTCCAGTACAGATCATCCAGGTTTGTTCCACCTGGGCCACCTCCTCACCTTGGCTTTTGCCTCCACCTGGGCTCCGTTTTGTACCAGGTACCGGACGACCTCTGTCTGGCCAGCTCTGGCTGCCATGTGCAGCGCTGTCTCTCCTCTCTGCATGCAGCAGCAAAAACAGAACAGAATTAAAAACACACTGCAGGGAGAACAAACGCCAGCGTGCTTCATAAACACAGAAATACCGGCGACCCAGCTCAGAATGATCTCCACTAGAAAACTCTGCTGTACTTGTCTGTAAGATGTAAAATTAAATCAATATTTGACCTGACACTGTGTGCTGCAAAGCAATTTATTGCAGGGTCAGTTTCCCAACTCAGTAGTGTCTTTGTCATTATTTTTTGCTGAAAAGAGACAGTGCATTTTTTATTTAACTAGCATTTTATTAGCAATGTTAAAAATTATATCCTTTTAAATAGAGCTGAATTTAGTAAAACATGTATTTGAAATTTTGTATATTTAGGGACACATATATTTGGCTTTCCTTCTGTAATGCCTTATGCCTCTACTATCATTTGTTACCTGACAAGCACTGAGGTGGCTGAACAAGAAGGAAAAAAATAATTACTGAGTACATTCATCTAAGGCTTCATGGACTTAATGAAAGACAAATCCAAGGAAACCAGAACAATTCAAGAGGGAAAGTGGTTTCTATGTTTTTGGGTATCAATGAGTCTTTAGGTACAAACGTCTGCTAATTAACAAAAGGTGTTGCATTTTCATGTAATTTGATAGAATTAGCAGGTGAAGACTTTTACAAAATACTGTCTTCTGGCTGCACCTGTGTATGAAAAGTGAAAAGGAGGCCAAACTGATAAAGAGGATCAACATGCTTCTGCTTCTCTTCCGCTTGCCAACTTTCAAATACCCATCTAAGAGCAAGTTCAGATTTTACACATGCCCCGGGAGCCTTGGGGCACACAGCACACAGCCAGCAGAGGAGCGTGCTCGGACGGCTGGATGGACACAGGCAATATGTCCCCACAATCTGCTGCTATCTGTTGAATTTTCCTTAAATGGCAGACCCCCGGGGTCTTGGGAAAAGAGTGCTCAGCAGTCAAGCACAGATCTCAAAAATCACATCTGAGAAGCTATAGTATGTTCTCATTCTTTACTTCAGAAAATCAAGAGATTAGAGCCTGCTTAGGGTCAGCCCCTTTGGAAATTTCCTTAACCTGCCAAGCAACTCCCAGGAGGTAGTCAGCAGGCTGCACTTTGCCATGACTCCAGCACCAGCCACAGGTGCTATGGAGGTGGGTGGGGGACAGCAGAATTAGGCACTTGATCCCAGTACTGCTCCAGATATTATCACGCATTCATTCCCAGTCCTGCCTTGCTGAAAGGAAACCTGTGACTCACCACATTGGTAGTGTTGGGGGATGCTCCATGATGCATTAGCTGCGATACAATATTTACATGTCCCATGAAGGCAGCAACATGGATTGGAGTTAGGCCCGACTGGAAAACAGACCAAAGTTCAATTAAAATACTTATTTCCACATACCTTTTCAAGAACGTCATGAGGAGAACATAACTTTTTCTAAAGCGAGTAAACCCAGCTGCTTGCTCTTCTGAGAGGGTTTTATCTTCTTAAAACCACATACATGTGCATAAATGAAAGGGCACACAGGATTGGGAGCACCTATGACGGCGGTTCATGAGCAAACACGTAAAAGTTCTAGGAATTCAGTAGTTCTCCATCAACAAAATCAACCATGGCTAAGCAAGATTAAGATTAGGCATTTGCTAAATATTGTCTTGGAACACAAAAAAAAAAAAAAAAAAAATATATATATATATATAGAAGCATTCCTGGTACAAAGGCAAGGCTTTCTGAAACACTCAGCTTGTGCAAAAAAGATCATTGTCATGAATCTGCATCACTGCCCTTACACAGGATATAAAAGCCCTACTGGAGAGAAAGAGAGGGGGTAAAAAGGGAGCAGTCATTCAGCAGGGCATGACCTCAAGGATTTTGCTTCAAAGATCCAATCAGTAGTTAATATTTCCCCACACAGAATCACCCTAAAGCCTCCTCACAGCTGCTTCTGCACAGCTGTACCAACAGTCAGCCAGAGCCTTCAGAAGGGCTTTTTGCTACCAAGAGAAGGAGAAAGCTCAGTGGATCTCTGGAAATCCCCATGATTTAGGCAGATTCCCCACAGATATATACAGGTCCCAGAGGGTAGAAGTGAGGAAAGCATTTATCTTCCTTTCTCAAGCAGAAGAGCAAACATGAGCAGGTAGGCAGAATAACTGGCTGAGTGTGTTAATTCCTTTACCTGTTTCAAACAATTTAGTAAATGCTTTTAAGAGTTTTTAAATGCTATTCTGGAGCTACATGAACTGTAGCCAGGGCAGACTCCGCTCGCTCAATCAAGCCAGGAAGGGATCTGTATGTTTGCTGCTGAATAATTAGAACAACCCCACACACATTAAATCAAACTCCATTTTGTGGAGATGAACTATTCCCCATTCCACCTTGTTTAACCCATGGAATTCTCTGTCATTTTCTAACATGGCCCATTCCACAGTGGTCACACATTCATATATGTGATCCTTCCTCATCTCCTAACTTAGTACAATATACATTCATGGACAAAAAAATTCATATAGGTACTAAATTAATCTCAGAATTGTTCCAAGAACTGGGTGCAGACTTTCTCATGCTGACTGAAGTGATAGCATATTGATTTCTGTCTAGCTGATCCGTGATACATGATGGTGGGAGAATACAACTTCTTTGAGGAAAGCCAAAGCAGGGTCTGAATTAAACCACCTTTTAAAACAGGACTTGAGTAAAGCATAGCCTTCACCTCAATGTCTGTAACAGAGCAAATTTCATCCTTAAGGCCTTAAATTACAGAAAGAAAATTGGCAGAAATGGTAGATTTTAGGAAGTTATTTTTGTTACATTTCACTTGTTATTCTCACTGCAATCCCAACATATATCAGTTGTTGTGATTCATTAGGGCAACTGACTTTATTGTTCAGTTTAATTATTTCATAATATCTTGTTGAAAATAATTGTTGACTTAATTGGTCCATGCTCTTTCAGAAATACTGAAATATTAATCAATACAGGCACAAATAATTTTGTAAGAAAAGCAGACAAACATGGAAAGATCATTTTTTACCTCAGTTACAGCTTGAATTGATGCACCGTGCTTTAGGAGAAGTTCCATAACTTTTATTCTGTTCTTCTTGCAGGCAATGTGAAGAGGTGTGAAACCATTCTGGAAATGAGAAAGAACACACTTTTTGATGCCCTCATGTAATTAAGAAATAGAACTGCCTATGGAATTCACAAAATAGATTTTTCCATTTTAAAGGAACAACTCCCAAATTTATTTTGGTATTACTATATTTTTCATGTAATAGAAAGTAAACATTTATAAGAAGATAAAGATCTATTTCATATATCCAGTTTTAATTATGAGATATACTGCCCAGTCCAATAATTAATTTATTAAAAAAATCACAGTTCATGCAAAACTGTCAAATCCTCCTTTTTTGCTTACCGTATTCACTTTGAACTGCTAGGGTTTTCTGCTAGAGTTTTTGGGAATTTGAGGTGGTTTTTTGGTTCATTTTCTTTCAACCTTTTAGAACTACTGGTAAAAAAAGCACTTTACCTTTTACAGGCTCTGGAATTTACATCTTCTAAACTATTTTTACTACTCGTTTTGTTTGTTTGTTTTTTTTTTCCCCATCCATTCCCTGTCAGCTTACTGCAACTAGAAGTATTTCACCTCTTCCTTTAAAAAAGATGTGTGCAGTGGGGTGAACATTAGAACTATCATCTTATTTAATGCAAAATGATACCAGAGAAAAAAAGTAAATCAGGAAAATAGGCTGTCCAGAACACCCACAATTGGTACAGTAACATCAGAGCCCTGAATGCTGATGCTGCTCGGTACAAAAGAGCCTTTGCAGAACATTCTGAAAACAACTGGCAGAGCTGGTCCCTTAGATCTAATCAAAATGATCCTTTTTTACCTGCCATATAGTAAATATTGTATGTTTTCATGATGTGACTTCCATGTCATTGTCTGTTCCAGTGTAGCAGCTCTCACCCCTCTCTTTGGCAGTGGACAATGTCCAGGGGGAGCTCAGGTGTGTTTCATATATAATAACTTGACCACAGACACCTGAATGCAGGCTGATCTGCCACACAAAGCACAGGGGCTGAGAGAAGGCAATCTGTGGAGCCTGTGCTGCCTTCAAGAATCAATCCCACCTGGCTCCTGAGGGTTTCAGGAGCTCACAGAACATTTCAGGAGTTGAATGAGTTAGCATCAGGCTGCGAAACCAATCAGCCCAATTCATGTCAGAATGTAAATTTGTTTGGAACAGTTCTTGAAGAACAAAACAAAGAGACATTTTAAACAGAATGGACTGAGATTGCAATTTGAACAAAAGGCATTAATGTATTCTGTTTGTATGCAGTTTACCTGCACTAATGTATTTTGCTGCTGAAGTTGTTTCTAAAGTAGAAAGGCATATGACTCCATTGACACAGAATACCACAAATACTCATTATGTAACTCATTCCTACCTTTTACTGTTTCACATCACTGAGAACCTATAAACATTCCCTCAGTTTTAAACATCACTGGTTATTTTCTCTGTACAAACACTTGGAAAATAAGGATTCTCTCCATACCAAAAACTACAGCAGTTATGTCTGCAGCTGTTTCATCTACTCATAATCATAAAAACCTGCCAGGAGGTAAAAGTGCTCTAGTTACCCTAGAAATTCATAAATCACTGCTGACTGTCTGCAAGCAAAGGTCTTCTCTGATTGCAGGGTACATTATTAACACTTTGAACCTTGAGCGTTTGTTCTTGGGCTATAGCAATAACAGCACAGCCTCTCTGTCAGCCATCAGCTGACAGAGAAAATAACTCCCAGTAAGTCCCAGCACAACTTTGCAGGAATGTCTGGCTGTGAGCAGCGCCCTGCTGTGTACTCACCAGTGCTTTGGCATTGGGATTAGCTTTCTTGTCCAAGAGAACCTTGGCGACTTTGTAGTGGCCACAGTGGGCAGCAACGTGCAGCGCCGTCAGGTAGTCATTGGTGACGTCGTCTACAGGCACGTTGTGCTGAATCAGGAGCTGAACACAGTTTAGATGATCCCCTTGTGTTGCCATGTGCAATGGAGACAAACCATTCTGCCAACAGAGAGACCCAGCACGGATGGGTTAGAGGATGCTCAGAGAAGGGAAACTCCTCCGCGTTGTTCTTGGAGTGTTTGTTGTATGAAGAATTTTACAAGCCCAGAGAGAACCCAAAATAAACTTAACATGTTCAGCGTGAGGATGGGGGTTCTTACTCCAGAATTCGAAGCTTGTTTGGTTAGAGTTTGTATGCAGCCTCAGACTGAAAAACCGTCATAACATACCAGCCATGCTCTAAATGTAGCTTCCTTCCACTGGCATGCCTCAGACAAGCTGCTCAATTTACATGAGTTACATGAGGAACAGCACTGTGTGACTTTTAACACCCAGCCAGGGAATTTGCTGGTTTTTAAAGCTGAATTAAACTCACCACTCTAAATGTGGCCTGTATTAACCAGGCACGGCAGCACAGGTTAGAGCATCACTCTGTGAACTCTACAGCCTTCCTTCATCCCTCCACTCGTGTTTTCCTGAATTTGGGTTGTACGCATGCTTACACCATGTTATCCAGCTCTGGAGATCACTCTTCCCACTCCACACTGGTAAAACACCAAAACCTTCAACTGGGCTAAAAATCTCTGAATAAAACCTCCATGCTGTGACCTACCAGCAGCGGTGGTAAAGCTGCTCCACTAGGGAAACACCTGAGAGAGACTCATGCACCAGTGAATTGTGTCTTGCCATGTTTAAAATACTGAACAAGCTGCCAAAACGTATTATATTTCCAGAATAAAACCACGAGATAAAATTCTCAAAAATTGAAAGGCCTGACACTATTTCATGATAAAAGATTAAAAATATACACCAGAATGCAAGAGCCTTTGTTAGCATTGGTATATAGCTCCTCCTCCCAGCTCAAAGTGTTTTTTTTTACTCGATTCTTCTGATGCCAAAATTAGTTTTGAGTGCAGAAGCTATTCTTGTAGCAGCACACAATAGTTTATAAGCTGTAAGTGACTGCCAGTACACTGTGTCTGCATCGGCAAACACAAACCTTTGCTCACAGACGCAGTGCCCTCATGTGACCGCAGCCAGCAAAGGCAAAGGAGCGAGGCAAAACCAGCCGAGATCTCGGGCTCTGAAACACAGCCTTCCCTTGGCCATGTGACAACAGCCAGCACCCGAAAGAAAGGTGGAAATATGCAGTGGAACGCTATTTCAAATCGAGATGGAAGCAGGATGGTGAATGCAAACAGGCGCATCCTGTCAGAACTGGAGAGCAGCTTACTCGCAGTGCTGAGACACAGATACTCTCGGACACAGTTCTATCTTTCAAGTAAGATTATCTCATGAGCATCTCACTTGTGATTTATGTTGGCTTGGATAAGCCTCTCTCCCATTCCCAAAGGCTACTACAGCAATTATCTGCATGGAAGCTTGATACTAGCAAGGCATTTTAAATATTTTCACTGTCTTCTAGTGTAGTTAACAGTAGAACAGAAAAAGATTAATTTCCCTTGGTCACCAAGTCCTCCTGGTAACAGTTTATAACTGATGATACTTTATAGATGAGAGTAAAAAAATCATGAAACTTTAAACACCATCCTGCTCCGTTTTTATAAGAAAGATCCTTCAGGTGGAAAGTGTCATTCTTCACAGTAGCATCCAATAAACCATGCTTATTAATGGAGTAAAAGATTGAGAAGTTGATATGGGACTCCCTTATAGGAGAGACCTGTACAAAAAAGACTGACTTTGATGGAAAAGAAAGGAAGAAACAGAGCCAATTCGAAAAATCAGCAAAATACTTGATAAAAATCTGTCACAGACAAGAGAAGTGCAGCAGCTAGCCAGACCTCACGCAAAAAAGTAAGAGACAAGACTGGATGCTAAAAAAGATAAAAAAGACAAAAATATAATTGGAAAATTATTTTTCGTTATACTGTAAACCAGGCTTATTTCTGTTGCAGTTGATGATACTCTATAACCTTACACAAGTCAATATTTCAATGCCACATTCAAAAGAACAATATTACATGCAAGAGCATTCTCCAGGCCCTTATCCTTCTTGTGAGAGACAACCCAACAAAGACCCTAAGAAGTGATCTGGTACTTTAGGATGGAGACACTTTACAAATACTCTTACGTTACTGTTTTTTAAAGATTACCTAGAAAATATTAAAAGGGAAAAAAGTTCAAGATTAATCAAAGATATTGACCATTAAGGACCATAAGGTCACACCATACCTTAAAACAACCAAATAGAAAAACCTGAGAACAAAACAGGACCATAGAGATGATACAAAGTATCAACAGTCTGACTAGGTAATCCTAAAATTACTGAGCTTATTTTGTAGCTGTGCCAAAGAGCTTTTATCGGGGAAAGTGCCTTTAACTCTAGGGTGAAAAAAAAAGAAGACAAAGAGCCATAGAAGTCTGGAAAACCAGTAATTAAAAAAAGATGGACAGTTATTGACAGGGATGCAATTTCTTACATCCAAAATCATTGGCATGTTCAGGACTAGAATTCCCTTTTCATTTTGCCTGTAGAAACCCCCATATAATCCATTAGGTCACCACTTTCCCTGAAAATAAATCTAAGGATCTTCCAGTGCAAAAAAGGGTCAGCACTACACTAAACCATCTCTAGCAGGAAATAGCTATCAAACTGCAGCCTGGTTATTATTCTGAAAGAGTTTTATATAACATGAGAAAACTTTGTGAAGTTCAAATTCTTTCAAAGATGTGTCCTATTTCCAATAATATATGACTTAATTTGAAGAGAATGGAGCTGCTTATTTTTGCAGAGGACAGTAATGCAGTTTAGTGCCAAATGAATGAATTCATTTATGCCATTCAGAGGTATAGCTACTTCCTAGCTTACCTTCTGGAAGTGGTAAAATTAACACATCAGAAGGAAATGCAGGAAGCTCTGCACTTTCTTCTGTTCACTTTTTAACATGTAACAGCTTTCCCTCTTCCAGAGGGGGCTCTTATTTTGCAAAAGTTGTTTATATAAGCCTCTGCAGATCAACATCCAGTCTGTCTCTCAGCCTTAGGCAATTTCTAACCCACTATCCCATGTAATATGCCTGATTTTGTCTAGTGAACTCTGGGCTAGGCTGTGTGAGTCTGCTCAGGAAGAGCCACAAATTCAAAACCTACAGTCCTTGAACAGCAGCTTAAGCTTGGGGATAACACCTGAAAATACAACAACACTCAACAAAGAAATGTAGTTCCTTAGGACTGGTTTTCATTTACAATGGTGGAAATGGAAGAAATAGGGTGTGTGTTTATGTGGGTGTCCTTTGGTTTGGTTTGTTGTTGTGTGGTTTTTTGTTTGGTTGGGGGTTTTGTGGTTTTGCTTTAGTGGTGGTTTGGGGTTTTTTTCTTTCCTTTAAGTAATAAAAAGATCTTT
Organism: Anomalospiza imberbis; assembly: GCF_031753505.1. Lineage (NCBI taxonomy): Eukaryota > Metazoa > Chordata > Aves > Passeriformes > Viduidae > Anomalospiza > Anomalospiza imberbis. The sequence continues at coordinate 6,701,879 of NC_089688.1, read as the reverse complement.
CCAAGAGGGTGAAAGAGCCTTTCTCCCTGGAGTATGAGCTCTAGGCTCCACGAGTGGCAGATGTGGCCCAAGGGGTTCCTAGACGGCCCCTTGTGGTCCTCCCCTGCTCATGGAGTTTACAAGCTAGGACTGTGGGAGCCCATGGAAATTCCACATGCAGAGGATGGGTGAAAACTGTCTGTCAGATTACCCATGACTGCCTTTGCCTGTGACTCACTGAGCAGAGGAAAGCTGGTGCCAACCTCCCCAAACAAGTGCTAAATATAATCCACTAAAGGGGGAAAAATGGAGGGAGGAGAAAAGCAGAATATAGAAGGGGCTGAGACAGAATAGGACAGGATGACAGAGAGAGAAAAGAAATAACAACGGAACAGAAGTGTTGCTGAAACACGCTGGTTACAGACTAAGAAAAAAAAAACACATAGTGGAAGGTTATGTTTGGAAAGAACCTCAACAAACTGCACAGCCCAAATGTCATCCCTGAATGGGGAAGCCATGGATTGCAGTGGTGCAAAGCAGGCTGCTGCTCCGAGATTTGAAATCAGCAGTAACAGCAGAGACCACTGCCAGGAGAGTTCTGGCAAGTGCTTCCTTTAAGGCCAGCCCTTGGGTCTAAAGCAATCTGTGCACCCTGGCGCAGGTGATTCGAAATTATCAGGAAGAGTTTTGCATGCTAAACTGTAGAAAGCCAGAAAGGGGAGAATCTGATAATCAGGCTAAGTCCTTAGGAAATACGAGCTGTCTCTGCAAAGGGACATTGCTCTATTTTTATCTCTTGTCTCTTCTCTAGCCTTAGGGTAAATTGGTACAAGCTGAAGATTTATTGTAATCACCACGTATTTATTCCAGGATAGACACAGAGTTCTTCAGCTACTGAAATTCTGAGGGATAGGGTTACCACACAAGCCTTTTTGGTTGGCACAGAAATCTTTTCTTGTATATCTCGATTTAACACATTTTACATACGCAGACGTGCTCTACATAAGGCATTCACTTCGGAGAGCTCCCACACAGTTACTTTAAATAACTAAGAAATAGGAAAGTTATTGCCAAGCCCTTAAATATACGAGACATAGAGAATTACATTAGGAAAAAGAAAAAAATGTGCAAGGGTTATCCCACCAGGAAAGAGTATCAGTTACCTTGGTTTTGGAAAGAATAGGGGCACCACGATCCAGCAGCATTTCTACAACCTGTTCATGGCCACTTCTTGCTCCACAGTGGAGGGGGGTCAGCCCATCCTGTGGGATAAAGAGTTATAACTGATTAGTGTCAGACATGCTAAAGTCTTGCACACTTTTGTGTGACCTGTGATGTCCTAGGAGGCTCATTCATTCCTGCAAGGTGCTGCTCTTCTGCAAATGAACACTTGAACCTGTTTGTTCAAACCAACAGAGCACATTCTGGCTTTGATTTTCTGAATGTGTAAATAGTCACATCACACTGGTGTTCATGCAATGGGCTCCTTCCAGGCACTCACTTCACATGCAAGATAAAGATGAGATTGCATTTCAGGTGCTTTTTGCCTGCATGCCTTGGAGAAAACTGGGTCTCTCATTTGTCAGTATGCATCAGAGCCAGTGGATAGTGAGTTAGTCTGAGAGGGAAAAAAACCCTCCTCAGACTTTTTTATTGCACTGATTTTGACAAGTATACAGCAGACGAGAAAAGCATCTCAATCCCAGGTGATGGAAAAGTATGTTGGATTCACTTCTGTCTCACTGTGCAGACTGTGCTTATGTGACCTCCAGCTGAATGACTGGCCTAGAGTCAAGGCATACTGCCCATACCCATTTTAGAATAGTTTGCTTTGTAATTGTCAACATCCTATTGCTTGTTGCAAATAATGATGTCCAAGTTTTCAGAAACTTTGCTTTTTCCATTTACAAGTCACAAAGGAAGGGGCTTTTCTCTGGTGTCTTCCACAACTCTTAAAAAACATATGTTGTATTGTCTAGAATAAGTATGTCACATCATTTTAATACAACGGATTATCTAAAATTCCTTCTCACATACTCTCTTCACACACATACACTCCCCCTCCATTTCTGTATGATAGCAAGAATTATTAAGGCACTTCCTTAATAATACTTTTCATGTGGAATTATAATATTCTTCCTTGGCAATTCCTAAACCACACTTTACTGGAATATCATCTTAAGCACTGCAAAGTGTAAAGGGCAGAAAGGGAGAGGGAGGAGCTGGTTCAGAGGACATTACATTCTCCTGCTTCTACATTTTTGCCTGCTCCGGATAAACCTATGAAAGATAACAGGTAGGAATTGTCATTATAAACTTTTCCTGCTACTTTCATTTAAAACTTGTATGGTTCTCATTGTGCATGTTTTTCCATTTAAAGTAAGGCATATATTTTTAACATAGATGAAAAAAAAAATAGGTTCAGACTTTACTCCCTTAACTCAGGGAATCATTTGTTCCCACAAGATGAATGCAGCTTGGCCCACAATGGTTCTTACTGACACCTCTCAAGTCAATTCTATTGTAATTTCTGCTTCTTTCTGCTATTTCAGCCTATAAAGTACTGGGAAGTGCATCTTGTTAAAATGATACTACACAAATTCAAGATGTATTGCTCAAAACACTTAAGTAAAGACAAAGAGAAAAGATTCCAAAGCCCACAAAGGAAGCATTTTTCAGCTGAGTTGCAAATGTTTTTCCATAGCTTCACAAGTGTTTAAAATGGGTAATGCATATTTCTTATACCAGTAGCTCCCACAAGTGAGGGCATTTCATGTACTGAGCAGACACAAACATTTGATATGAAAATATCACCTACAAAAAAAAAGAAAACTTGTATGGGAAGGAAAATCAAGTTACTTAACAAGGCTAGGTAACTACAGACCTGTAGGCAAGAGCTGAAAATCACCATGTACGTTAGATTGTTCACTCTTTTTACTTCCTATAATTATCACATTCTGCAGGTACATCAAAGTCAGATACTCAAGGAGATCAGGAACCAAAGTTAGAGACCATTTTGCAGATTTAACACCTCCCTAGGCCATTTCACCAACATACCATGGTTAGCCCACAGACAATGAGCCACATTTGATCATCTTCCTGTACCAGTCTAGACCCTTCCAGTGCTCCCAGAGAACAGCACCTACCCCTCTGTGGGTATTTCTGGCTGACAAGGGTTCTGTGGCTCAGGAGGAGCAAGCAGTCATGCTTGGCCAGCTAGACCTCATTCTGGGCCACACAGCAGTCACTACCAGCAGATGCATCACATGTGACAGGACAATGCACACGGGTGCTTGTCAGGACAGCTGATCTTCAGCTATTGTTCACATGATGCCAGGTCTCCCTCTGCAAACAGCAAATACACTCCAAGACAGATCATTTGGCTGAACAGATTTTTTTTTTTGTAGTAGTTTCAAAAGACACTATTCACTGATTTAGTTAATTGGTACATGACACTCAGAGCAGTAAATTAATGTGCAGGGGCAATCTGAAATCAGAAAGACTTCCTTTTAAAAAAGAGATTCTGAGATTGAAACAGATTGCTATGAGCTCAGCAAGACTTCACTGACTTTGTCAGGAGATTTTCTAGTTGCTTATTTACTGTTCACATAGACTATACTATGTGAAGCATAAAATATATTACATGTATTCGGAAGCAGACTTGCCTTAATATGAGTCTGCAATGGCTCAGAAAAACCATTACAAACGATTATGACAATAATCTGCAGATTAAGGACTCTGTAAGTATGCACTGACATGATAAATCATATCATCTGTATTATCTATCCCTCCAGAGAGCCTGACAGCAGCTTCAGCAAAGCCAAGAGGACAATAGGAGGAGCTATGATTAGGTACAAGCTTCCCATTAGCATTGCACACCCATCTCTGGGGCTGTTGCCTGCTTTAGCTTTTATTTTAAACACACACACACAAATGAGACCTAAGCATTGTTTCTGGTCCCTGTTGACACTCAGGTACCTGTGTAGCTCCCTGAACTTCTTACACTGGACCCTAAACTGTCCTGAGACTGAGCTTTCCTGCTGCTGTGTGCTTCCTCGCCACCACGCGTGACTTTAAGGGTGCCCTGAGCAGCGCGGGGTCAGCACAGAGCAGCTTCCTTATACTCCCCAGCTACCTCTTCCCTGTCAATGCTCACCCAGGATTCCCCTTGCATCATGGCATCCTCTGGGCTGTCTCCCAAAGCCACAGCAGCCTCAGGACCACAGCTCTCACATCAGTGAGCATCAGCTTCTAACCCGTCTAAGAGTGATGAAACCAAGCACAATACCCAGTAAAAACTGAAATGTTACATAAATATTCAGCAATATTGTCAGAGTTTGAGCCAACTCCCAGAGCCTGTCCACAGCCTTGGCAGGAGCAGCAGGCACTCCTGTCCCCTGGGCCAGAGGTAACAGCATACATTCCCAGGAGAGCAATTACTGCTGCCTCCAGGGTTTATCTGCTGAGTGACTCTCCATGCACGCACTCAGCCCAGCAGGGCTCTGTCCCACAGCCCCTCCATGTTCCAGGTCTCCTAAATTCTTCACTCCTTTGGCAAACTATTGTAAATTGCCCCTTCTGGGCAGTAGGGCAACAAACAAGGTTTGCTTTCCCTGCTCGTGAAAGCACACTCAGAATGCCAAGGCAGTGCTACTGCAGTTATTTCATATCTTAATACATGTGGTTTTTCTGGAGCAGCTTATGCATGATCTGATGCATCTTCAAAGAGCACATCCCACATGTTTTCATGCAGATATGAGTGCTGGGACTGTTGTTTAGCTGAAAAATCAGTAGAATGAAGATTATAAACACTTACTGTTAATCCAGGCTAAAACTTGCTTGCTGCCTGCTTCAGACTCAAATTCACTTTGGCATATACAGTATTAGACAGCCAAAGCAAATCAGGCTAATTTAATCAACCTCTCTAATTAAATTTTACTTTTTAAAGTCTTTTCTGGAAGACAGAAAAAACATAATTAGGGTAACATTCAGTAAACATGTTACATGAGACATTAACAGGCCTTTGCCCAGAATCTTGGCTAAAAACTAGAATGATTAAAGCTGCCCTGGGAGCACATAGTTCTTGATGGGTACCCTTAAGAAGTCAGTACCCAGCCCCAGATACCAGTTGTAGACATCTCACACACAGAAAGAAAACAGAGGGAAGATGAACAGCTGGTTAAAATAAACAATGCAACATAGTGTGAACTAAAATGGAAAAAAGAAGCCATGTCTGAGTCTCAAAATAATTTTAACAATTTTTGGGATGTGTCTCACATGTTCTCTCAATTCCCAACTACAGTGTGCAGGTGTGTAAGAGTATAATAGTGCTCATCAAATCCCAGTCCTAATGAATCCAGAGAAAGTGGGAGCTCCTGGATTATTTTTACAGTAATTTAAACAGGATAAGGATTTAGCCCTTCATGTTAACCTTTTGTGCAGTACTTCAGCACTGCAGTTTCCTGGACCATCTGTCAGCAGCAAACGCTCACGTAAATGACTAAGGAAATCATTACCTCAACTTACTTATTACTCAGGAAAGGCTTTTCATTAATTTATCTAGAAAATGATTCTTTTTGTGAATTAAAAAAACCCAAAACATTATGTGGAGAATATTTCAGTATCCAATACAGAGGATGGATTGCAGGAACAGACCACAAAATGCCAGCTGAATAGATAAATCTGTCCCATCTAAGAGTCAGAGCAGCAAATCCTGGCTCTCTTAGTGTTTGGTCAACAACACAAAACAGTATGTTCTGCATTCTGATTTAAAGGTGAAATACAGACATGAAACAGGAGAAACGAAGGCCTAAGAATTTCTCCCTCTGAGCAGTAGATACCAGAAATTTCAGGATTTTTTTTATCCTTTCATAAGGGTACAGAACCTTTGCCATTTACCTTTAAGGAAGTATTTTGTCTTCAAAAATCAATCTTTGAATTAAATAATATCATAATGTCCAAGACAAAAAAACCCTATCCTAACAGAAAAAAAAATCTGCTTATCTCTTACATACAAAAATTCTGTTAATCTCTTAAAAAATAGGAAAAAAAGAGAGAGGTCTCACATTTATAAATATGGCACATGGAGACTCACTTATTTTCACATGCAAATCCCACCTGTTATCAAGCTGTGTGTGCATTCAGCACCTGCCCCTCGCAGAACACACAAGGCTGGGCTCTGCCTGGGCATCCAGCTGATAAGCAGGACTTGACACATGTATCAGAAAAGACAGCCTCAGCTGCTCTCTGCCTTTCAATGCATTCAGCAGTGGTGATGCTGTTGTAAGGGATATGACCAGAGCCTTTTTCATCCTGTATTTTTGTAGGGCCATTCTATATCTGGGACATTGAAAGGAAAAATAGTGATTAAAAAAAATAAAAAGAAGAAGAAATATCTGCGAGGTATATCTTAATTGTTCAGCCTTGGAAAACAACATTGGGTCAGGTTGGAACAACGGGAGAGATTTAGCAGGAACATGTGTTGTGCCAGCTCGGAGCAATTAATCTTTGCTATTGAATATGAGAACCAGGCAGGCACTCCTGAAACAATGCCCTTTTTTCACCCAGCACCACATCCCTCTCAGCCTTCTCTTGCTTTTGGTACCGATTTCTGAGCCCTGGCGGTGCTGTTATCCCGCAGCGGTGCGAGGCTCCGGGAGCCGCGCCGGCAGCGCCGCCCCGAGCGCAGCCCGGGCTCAGCCCGGCACAGCACAGCCCGGCACGGTACAGCCTGGGCACAGCCCGGCACGGCACAGCACAGCCCGGCACGGTACAGCCTGGGCACAGCCCGGCACAGCACAGCCCGGCACGGTACAGCCTGGGCACAGCCCGGCACGGCACAGCACAGCCCGGGCTCAGCCTGGCACAGCACAGCCCGGGCTCAGCCCGGCACGGTACAGCCCGGGCACAGCCCGGCACGGCACAGCACAGCCCGGGCTCAGCCTGGCACAGCACAGCCCGGGCTCAGCCCGGCACGGTACAGCCCGGGCACAGCCCGGCACGGCACAGCACAGCCCGGGCTCAGCCTGGCACAGCACAGCCCGGGCTCAGCCCGGCACGGTACAGCCCGGGCACAGCCCGGCACGGCACAGCACAGCCCGGGCTCAGCCCGGCACGGCACGGCACAGCACAGCCCGGGCTCGGCACGGCACAGCACAGCCCGGGCTCAGCCCGGCACAGCACAGCACAGCCCGGCACGGTACAGCACAGCCCGGCACGGTACAGCCTGGGCACAGCCCGGCACGGCACAGCACAGCCCGGCACGGTACAGCCTGGGCACAGCCCGGCACGGCACAGCACAGCCCGGGCTCAGCCCGGCACGGCACAGCCCGACACGGCACAGCCCGGGCTCAGCCCGGCACGGTACAGCCCGGGCTCAGCCCGGCACGGCACAGCACAGCCCGGGCTCAGCCCGGCACGGCACAGCCCGGCACGGTACAGCCTGGGCACAACCCGGCACGGCACAGCCTGGGCACAACCCGGCACGGCACAGCCCGGCACGGCACAGCCCGGCACGGCACAGCACAGCCCGGGCTCAGCCCGGCACGGCACAGCCCGAGCCCTGCTCGGAGCAGCCAGAGCCGCCGGGAGCACTGCTTCAGCCACCCCTGACTGCCAGGAAACCTGCCCCTGCTAGTGCCAGCCACTGCAGCCTGGAGTGGCACACGTACAGCACGAGCAGGAAGAGTTCTGCACATCCCTCCTGACCTCTGGAGAGGATGGGTGGTTGGGGAAGCAGGCAGTCTCTGGGGGGAGCCCAAAAAAACAAACCAGCGCTTCGTGGACCACAGTCATCGCTGCCTTTTGCCTCAGTGGGAAGCTGTGCCAGACTCAGGAGCTGTTAATGCTTCTGCCCTCTTCCTAGATCCTGTTTCCGTCCCAGCCTGTATTTTTAGTTACATAAATTATCCCAGTGTCTGACCCTGAGCTTGTGATAGAGGAAATGAAGCAGAGCACGAATTTTCCTAACTTAAAGAACTAACTTGACTCCAACTATTTAAAGTAGTGGTCCCTAATGATTTGGACTGCAGTGGGCCATACAAATACTTGCCGAGGGAAGCAACTAATCCCCCACCAAGTCCCTTTCTCCCTGCTCTGACCAAATGCACATCTGTTACACCACCAACCGGTGTCCCACCCCACCACAAGGTAGAATCACACTCCTCAGCATGGTACCCCTATGTGGCACAGAGAAGGCTGGAATTTCAGTCCAGAAATTGTACCCACTGTCCACATTACCCATGAAATTCATCTCATCCATGTTGCCCAACTAGAAAAAAACTTAAACATTTTAGATATAAACCATCAGACACTAAAGGTAAAATAGAAGCAATAAGGAAGAACATGTGGAGAGAACGAAGAGATGACAAAAAAAATTGACCCAGTTTCTGAATTCAACAGAGAAAAAAAACACGAATGTGCTTAACAAGCACTGCAGGAAATCTCAGAGACTACAGTAACCAAACAAAAACTTGTGAATACAGGAACAACTGTAGAAAAACTATGCTTAGGTTATTAATTTCTTTTGCTTAAAATGATTCTGAACAGTAGAACTTATACAGACTAATTCAAAATAAAAAAGGTAGAGGTGATAAATTAACATGTCAAGAAAATTATACTTGTCAAAAACATTACTGGGACAGCTCTTGAGTGTTACCTTGAACACACAGGAGTGTGTTGGAAAGACTGCCCTGACAGCCCACAGCACCAGCACCACTCATTCCAGATTTACTTCCAAACATTTGAACTTTTTCCTTCTCTCTCTCTTTTTTTTTTTTTTTTAATCTTTTCTGCTGTGTAAGTAAATAAAATATCCCTGGTTTGGTTGGGTTTTAACTCCAGCAGTTAGCCATAACCATATGCATTGAGTTTCTAAGTCACTGAGGGCACTGAGTTAGGTGTCAGCCTGATGAAACCATCCCTGTGCCCAACACATGTGCTGACAAATCCCACACAGAGCCTGAGCTGCAGGAGAGTCATCAGCCACTCCACACTCTGTGACACTGCCTGTGGACAATGAAAGGCAAACACATACTGCAGCTCAAAGTTACCCTGCTGGCGTTCAAATTCTGAAATATCTGACTTGAATTCTCATCTTTAGCAATCTCCTGTACATTCACCTCTACTCCCAAACAGATAAAAGCAGCTCCTAATTAAACACCGGAAAGGGAACATGAAAAATGCTTGGCTCTGAGCTTTGCCATCCTTGGTGTTTCACACACTCCTGTAAGAGATGCAAAATGTTAGTATCCTACTGCAATAATTTCATTAAAAATAAATGCAGTGCAGCTGTAGTAGCCTGCTGGGAAGATGAATGATTTAAGCTCTACAGCAACACACAGGTCAGAGGCAATAACTCCACACAGTCACTTGCAGCACTCACACTTGAGCTTACCCTTGTTTTGGCATCAATTTTAGCTCCTCGATCAAGTAGGAGTTTGACCATATTTGCATTTCCCCTTTTTGATGCAACATGCAATGGCGTGATATCATTCTGTGGAAGAAAACAACATGAAAATAAATATGCATCTGTCTTTCATGAATTCCAGTTTTGGTTTGCTCACAGAGTGAATTATGCCCAATTTGCTAAATCATAATACAGTTTGTTTCCCTGGGAGCATGAAAGCAAAGGGAAGCTGTGTTCAACCTCACATGTGAATTACTGGCCTGATATCTCAACATACACAGGATGAAGACAAAAGTCAAACTGTTGTTAGGGTTATAAGATGATGTGAATGTGCCTCAGCTCTCAACTTTTGCTTAAGGGTTGAACTATGCAATTTTACTGAATCTTAGCAATTTAATCCAGCTGTGTTTGATTATGAGCCTGTAGTGATAAGGATTCATACCTCAACTTCACCGGCCTTGTAGGAGCCATAGAAAAAGAAACAAAACCATTATACCTGCAGATCTCATACAAAAATTATGAGAGGCCAGCATTACTTATTTTTGAACATTATCAGCAAACTCTGAAAACCTGGCGAGCACCTTCGTTTCAGCTCCACCATTAATTTTGCCTACTCAATTTGTTCCTCTAATGGGTGCAACACCGTGCTTGAAGGGGGGCTGCAGAGAAGTGTGTGTGCTTCCCTGAGCAGTGCCTGGCAGGCTGGCACAGGCAGGGATGCTGCACATCCAGGACAGTTACATAACCCACGCTGAGCACACACAGGCACTTCCTTAACAAGATGCAGCCAGCACGTCCCTTCATGCTCTGATGGATCCTTTATCTCGTGGCGTATGAAGGCCACGTCCTGTATATATTTGATCATATGGAGCCAAGTGAAAATAAAAGGATCCAAAGAGAGCACATAGCTAGTGTATGCAGACGCACAGAATTGTAAAGGACATGTTCCTGAGTGTTCAGGGCAGCACAAACAGCTGGCTGTGTAAACCAGCAGCCCTGGGACCCCGCAGAATGCAGCACACGCAGTGAGTGTGTGTCCTGTGGCTGGCTGAACCAGAAAGGCACCCTGAGCAGCAGGGAGGGGTACGGCTGTCTGACCTGGCTAACAGAGCCTTCAGCAGTGAACCACAGGTGAGTGGAGTGATGGAGAACCAGCACCAAGAAAAGATCCCCTCTCAGGTGTGACAAGCTGACTCACAGCCTAATCATAACACCAAGTACCTCATGCAGTTGCTACGTTTTCATTTACACAAAATTTCACTAAGAAGCAAACTCACAGCTACTAGAAAGTACTAATTAATATTATCACAGAGGTAAAATACATGTTAGCAAGGTTAAATGACAGAGATCCTTTCTACAATATTCATGATCATTAGAGGATCAAAGTGATGACTGTGCTAGGGTTGCTTCTCATTCCTTTAAAAAGCAAAGTAAAGCAAGAAGATGCTTAGCACATGAAACAGAAAGTGCAGCATATCTACTCCTTTCAGGGAGGTAAAACTATCTGACACTTAAATTTTCTGTGAGATGGTTTTGAAAAAAAGAGTTAATTCTATTTGACTGGGAGCTGACACTGGTTATAATATGGGGTCACAACATTACTGTACCAGTCACAAAAAGGACAGAAAAAAAAGGGAGAAAAACAATTACATAGAGATACTTTCTGCTTTTTTTCTCTTCCCAGGAGAAAAGATGTTACTGAGGTCAGAGGAAGAGAGAGATGAATTCTACTTTCCCGAGAAAAAAATGGTAAAGGAAATAACTTTTGTGTCTTCAAGTAAAGAGTACTGCAGGTAATTTAGATTAAAGAAACACCTTTTTCTACTTGCTGATGTTAAGGGGTAAAGAGGTTAACTCAGCCTAACAGACCCTAGTGCCCTGTTAACACATCAAAATAATTTAGTACTAATAATTTACTGCCTCACACAGAAAAGAAGAGAAGCATTTTCTAAGCATCAAGAAAGAAATGGAGGAGGAAGGGACAGCATTACAAAAGGCAAGACAAACACCTGTTAGAAGTCTGGTATTCATTCATTTCAACACAAAGCAGAATCTAGTGCAGCACAAGGGAGGGCATAACCACATAAGGATGTGCACTTTGGATCTGTTTATTTGCCAGTCAAAGCTCCTGCTGCCATGAATGAAGGGGAGCTGATTCTGAACTAGAGGGATGAGTGCTGGCAAATACACAGCTCAAAAGTAAGAGATGATTTCCCCTTAGCAATTAAGGGCTAGGTGACACTGTTTGCAACGGGGGAAAAAATGAAAAATATCCACTTTCATGCTCAACACCAAGTCCTGTTCAAATGACATTCATATTTCTGGATTGCTACCAAAACTATTAGGACAGCATATTTCTCTCCCAGCTTCTGACAGGGGCGATCACGCCGGCTGGAAATGTGAGGAAATTCTACAGCACCAAATAAGGACTGACCTCGAGATGGCTACCAAGCCATCTTTGCTCTATGTGATCACCTGTCTTTACAGAAAAACATATAAATATTACGTCTATATCATCTTGAAACCTGGAGTTACTTTCGGTTGAAAATAGGCAGCAAGCTCACATCACAAAGAGATAGATGGAGGAAGGATGTGATTGCACGAAAAAAATTTTGTGAGAAAAACCAACTACACACAGCTTCCCTGAAATAATTAATGGAGCAGGAGGAACCAAGCAAATTAAGCTCTGTATGTCCAGTGTAATATCTGTCCTTACAGATGACAAAAGAGCTCCTCTTTCCTAGGAAAGGGCACTCATTCCCTTGGAAGGAGTTTGTCGTTTTTGTTGCCCTTTACTAACCTGATCAGACAGTTCATAAAAAATGAAAGGATGAAGGATTAAAAACACTTTTAACCTTTTTCACCCTTAACATCTCAGGAAAACACTGTGAGGAAAAGAAGGGGAAAAAAGAGAGGGGGCAATTCTCTATTCAGAATTTAATTTTGCTGTTTAGCTATTTAAGCTTTTACTGGTAGCAAAGAATGTGAAGTAATAATTCAGCTGGCTGAGAGTTCTGACTCCAAACAGATGAAGGAAGAGATGTATGATGCAAATGCTTGAATAATTGCACACTGATGTTCAGGCCAAGAAACTTGTCTTTGGTCAATACTGTGCTGTCCCAAGTGTTAAAAAATCACAGCTAGAATTTTCATGTGTATGGTCCTTCCCCATCTCTCATCTCACAATTGAGAACGTGAACTGAGAAGTGAAAAAACCTCAGACAACACTATTATTAATTTTTCTGATGACAAAACGTAAAGCAAGGAACTCAAAATGGAGTTCTTTGTATTTGTCACAAGAAACAAGAGGCAAAAAAAGCTTCATAATATGTGCAACTTTGGAGTTGTTTATTAACACTAAAACTGTGGTATCAGCAAACAAAATAGCCACCAAATGTAAGGTTCTGAATTCTTCAGTGTATCAACAGCATCTGCTGTCTTTTCAGTCTATTTTTATCCGTTTGATCTTCTATAAATTTCTCCCTTTGTTCTTAAGATAGAATAGTAAATCAGGAAATTTTTGAAGATGTTTTCCTGCAGTAATAAAGCTGAAATGCCTTCCAAAAGTTCCAAAAGTTGCCATTAAAATATATGCTTCAGATCTAGAGTTTCTGCTGGAGTGCTGCTTGCCCTTGCTGCGGAAATATCCAATGCTGGGTAATGTCTCAGGTAGCCCCCTTCACACTGAGGTCCAATTTGTGAGTTAATGAATTCTACAGGGAATAAGAAACATCACTGTGAGAGTAGCAAGGTAAAACTATGGAGAAAATGGTCATAGGATTATCAGCTAGAACACAGCCTTTCTTCTCCTTCTTGGCACATTTCCTGGGACAAGTGACCTGAAGTCCTCTGAGACTGTACATAGCTCAAATGCCATGGATTAGGTGCATGCAACATATTCTACACTTCACAGCATTGTGGATGGTGGTTTTCCCTTTGTCTCCCTCCACTGCCTGCTGCAGCCCATCACCCCCTCACACAGGGCTCGTGCCTTCCAGAGCCACACAACAACCACAAATACGATGGGAGAGGAGTGACCTGCTTTTAGAGTCGGTGGCCTTTGCTTGTGCCTGATCAGAGGGAACACCAAGCCTTTCCAGCTGCAGCTCTCTATCTATAGCTTCACAAGAAAACTCAAAAACTTTTCAGTTATCTTGTGTTGAGAAAAGAGCCACCGAGCATGTCCCAGCTGAAATGAGATCAGCTGCCCTGTGACACACAGCATTATCCATCACAGCAGTTCAGAATAGCTCCTTTCTACTACAAATTAGCCACATGAATGGTTAGGAAGTCAAGGAAAAAATAGGGTTAAAATCATCAGTGTGCAAAGTAGATCTTATATGGTTCCATTTTAATGCATTTAGAAAACCAGGAACTCCCCCTGGGTTTCTGGTGTGCTATGCTGTCCTACGAGATTGCCTCTTTCTCCCATCACAGCTGGAGTCTTACAAGCACAAGGATGCTAATAATAACTAAGAAAAGTAAATGTTTGCACTTACAGCTTCATATTGGGCTCTGAAATGCACCTTAAAGGAAGGCACGAAACAAAGGGAAAACCTTTCCTAGTCATGTGCTGCATTGATTTAAATGCTGACTGAGCAGCTGATCACATCAGGACTGTGAAAACTCATTGCCAGTCACATGGACTTGGCATTTCTTCTTGCTGCCAATGAGAGAACTTACCTCCACCTCTGAGTTCTCCCAGCCTCTCAGCGGAGTGCAGATTTAATCAGAAAAATTACATTATCTGATTTCAAATTTCACTTTCTTGATTTAAAACAAGCCAGAACAGTTTCTTACCAAAATGTTCAGATTAACTTGGAATTTAGTGAGACAGTTCTTCTCATTCCTCAACTGAGAGCAAACTCTAGGAATAGCTTAATATTGACCCAGAATGTGTGAGTAAGACAGAAGCTGAAAACAGCCAGACTGCCATAACAGAAATTTCTTGTAAAGTCTGGAAAATCCCTCCAGCATTAGAGGTTTTTTAAGGAAAGAGCACATACTGGAATTGTCAGCAGCACCACTGCATTGTTATTACCACTATTACCAGATCCTGGAGGTATGGGTGGGCATTTAAAGATTCTCATATGCAACTGTGCAACAACATCAAGACGTTGTATGTTAAAACACTCAATATCCTCCTCTGTATTTTTCTGCAGTTCAGAACTGGAGCTACAACACAGCAGAATTCCTGCAGAGAAAAGTCTTATATTCTAGTAGCAGTTACTGGGATCACTGAGGCTTGAATAGATGTTTCAGAAATGAAAGATAAAAATGCACAATCAGATGCTTTCCAGGAAACCCTCAACAGTACACAATTTTCCAGCTTTTTTCCTTCTCTTCTTAATGGTAGTAAGTCTTATATTGTGCTATTTTAGTCCTTGTGTGCTTACATACTTAACTTTCTTCAGAGTTGAGATGTACAAAATGAATTCTAGAAGAAAACAAGGAAGATTATAGAAAGGGGCTCTTATGGCAAACTACCACTGGGGAAACAAAGATGTTTTTCTCTTATGCCACTGTCACTTAGATATTGCCTGCTCTTTTTGATGGGCTAATGGTGTTCTGCTTCTCAGCCTCAGGCTCATCATTAATGCATGTTGTCCTCACACCACCCTCAAAATTACCAAATCCTTTCCTAACCTTCCAGTAAGCAAACTTTCTGCAGGCAAAGCCCACTCCCAGTGGAACTGAGATCTCCTCTATGATAAGGAGTGTTGTGATCAGGAAGGCTTTTCCAGGGCTGGATGCAGTTTTATGGCACAGTGATGAGCTCCCTCCCATTTGCTTTGGCAAGAAAGTTACGGGGAGAGGTCGTCTTCACATAGAGGATTCCCTGGATACCTCCATCTTCTGACTTGCTCAAGCACAGAGTGGATCTGGGGGTCACAGAGCTTTTTCTCAGCTGTTGCTCTGGAAGCTGCAGAGAATTTCATCCCTCCTTCCGTTCTAAGCACTGTTTTCCTCAGAGACAGGTGGAGCCTTCAAAGGCATTTCCTCACCTGAGCTAAACGTATCATTCCACTGGAAGATCATCTCAGACAGAAGAATGCTAACTGAAGACTGTGTGAACCCCCAAAAGATAACTTTTACCTAAATAAAAATCCCAGTTTATTCAAAACACCTTCAAAATCATTAAAACTCTAGGTAAGACAGTTTGATTTAAAGGCACAAGTGGCTGAATAGTTTTAAAATGACAGGAATTAATTTTTCCTGTTGAAAACAATGATAAAATAGATTCCAAATGGATTTAAAGGTATCTGGCTACCTTTCAGTTTGTAACTAGTGTTCATCACACCTCTCCTTAGCACTGTCAGCTAAGAGAAGGGTGCCTGGAGGTGTTGTAATCCTTCAAAGCCCAAGCAGTGACTGCTTTAAAGTGTTCATCTGGCTAAGAAAGGAGGCTGACTTCACCCTCAGTTACCCTTTATTCTCCTCCTCCACTTCTTTAGTTTCTGTGTGATTGTCTCCCAGTTAAGCAAGAGGGAAATATGGTGATGAAATATTTGAAGTATTTTGGAGAAGCTGGGCACATGATAATGTACTACAGAAAAAGGATGATGAGTAGTCATAAAATGCCTGCTACCCTGCAATGCATATCCTGCCAGTAATTGTGACAGGTTTTCTGTTGAGTTTGAGCCCAAGAAAGTCGAGCAATTTGGAATGATTGTTTTTGCTTTGTTACAAAATGGCAAACATCCAGCTGAATAAGGAGATTTTGTTTCACTTGGAATGAGGTTAGGATTACTCCCAGAGCTGCCTCCTGTTTATAGCTGGAATAAAAGGCATCACAAGCTGATTCACTGAAATTATTTCCATCCCAATGGGGAGTTTGCTGTGCCACCTTCCCTGCACTTGCAGCAAGGCAAGAGGAGAAAGCAGACACAGAAGTGCTAATGCAGCTCACGGGGAGAGCTGACATGGCATCAGCCACTCGACTGCAGAAGTGCAAACCTGCAAAAGCAGGTACATTTCCAACCCCCAGCCTCTACAGTCAGCAGGTACACAGGCTGGCAGGCACTGTGACACCTGTAAGAGCTCCTGGAGCTGTGCCTGTCCCCTGGCTGCAGTGAAAGAAGGGACCAAGGGAATATGTGACAGCTGAGAGGCAGGCAGGTGTGTACCAGCGGGGCCGAGGGAGCAGCTGCTACTGCATATCACTGGGGACATCATTTACTTACAGTGCAGCACCACTGCTCACTCCTGCCCACACACTGAGAGCCATCAGCAAGCTCATCTCTTTCCTTGCCTTTGCTGCCGGAGCCTCTTCCTTCCCTCAGGCCTCTTGGAAACTCGCTGGAAACAGCAGATGAGACCTCCTTTGCCACAGGCCTGCCCCCCTTTTCCTTACATCCTTTCACCAGCTCTTCCTTTCACCACACTTGCCCTTGGCCTTAGAGCTCTGCCTTCATCCTACACATCCATTCACATTCCTCCACCTTTCCTCACCCTGACTACACTGATGGTGGCAGATGGCTATTTGTCGCACATTTGTCTTCACACTACCCTGCTCACACAAGCTTCTTTTGTTACCATAATCCTCTTCTCTTCTTCAAACCTCTCCCTAGAATTCGTACTTTCCTGAAGACTTTGCACATAAACTGAGAGATAGACAGGTAGTGTTAATTTGTATTTATTTAATAAGAACAAAGGAAAAATGCACAAAGTGCATTTGACACCCCATCTTAAAAGTTTGTCATTGCACTTCTGAAAGCTACATTACATATGGTAATATTTTATTTGGGTTACAGCCCTTCCGTATCTTTGCTCATCTCACATTGTCAGCAACTCAAATAAGGGCCTTTCCTGCAGAGGGAAGACAGCAGACTGTAGACACACTTACAGAAATTACAACAAGAGGCCATGAGGTGGCAATGAGCAGGCTGTACCTGTGGGTCATTTTCAGTATCTGTTTTGCAATTTGGGTAATCAAGAATCAAGAAAGGGCTCTGCTACTCGGTGCTGATAATTGGAAGTGCTCTGTTAGCCTACAAATCCACTGCTCTGCCAGAACCCAACCCATCCTCCTGTGCAGTGCTTTCTTCCCCTGCAGCCTGATAAGCACTAAAGAACAAAATTCAACTCCATATTATTGTTATTTATACTACAATTTTTTCTGTCACCAAAACTTTATCTAGATTTGCAACTGCCTCAGAGTGGAGATGAGCTCTGTCTCTCTCTGGATGCCCCCACCCTGTATCACAAGCTCAAACAAGAGCTCAGTGCTCCTTGAGTCACAGTGTCAGCCCACTGCTCCTTCAGGCTGATGTCACTGCATCCCCACTTCCCCAGCCATCCCAGAACTCTGCCTCCCTTTGATGATGACAACTAATGGAGGCAGAATTCAGAATGTCCAGATATTGAAGAGGAGGCAAGAATGGCCTTTTTACTCTGGATGTGCTCTCCACAAGTGCTCTTAATCCAAAATAGAGCTGCTGAAGCCTAAGACTTATTATTCTATTAAAACAAGCATAGGCAGATGGTATTTAGTGCACTGGTACTAAATGCTGCTAATTGCTAATGTAGTAGCATTGCTAATCCCTAATCTTGTTTCTGAGTGGGAAAGAGTTGACCCAAGACCCCATTTGTCTTCCTTGCTTCTGTGATTAGGGCTTATCAAATACGCGATGCCAAAGCTCAGGATGGTATGAAATGCCTTAATGTTCTAATTGGGTCATTAAAGGACTTGGAAATCAGAGGTCAATGTTATCAGTGAAAGCAAAGCAAGGGGTTTGCAATGCTCGTCATAAAAACTTGTCTGCATGTAAATATGTGCCTTAACTACAGAAGCATTCAAGTTTTTACCTATACAAACATCTAAAGTAGAATACTGCAAATTCACTTTTCCCTTTGTGCAAATGCTCTAAGCAGTCTTCTTGTACTTTTCCTCTTGAAAAAGGAATAAACATAACACATGATCAAAATCTCAGAAGTGGAGCTGCTGGATTATCCATGTGACATAATTCCCCTCATAAATATAATCTTGAATTTACACTGGACTTTTAAAATTTTTTTTTCTAGTTTAATTGAAAGATTGTTCCAGAATCTCATTAGTTATATTCAAAATTAATTATTGAGCAATTATTAATTAAAAACATTAATTGCTTTAATTTAATAGGAAATATCTAAATTTCTAGACAACATTTATTCATGGCTAATTTATGCCTATTTACATCAGCGTTTGCCCTCACTTTGAATGCCTCTTGTTCCCTTGATTTTATCTCCCTATTGTCCTGGATCACCACCACATCTCTTCCCTGGCTTTGTTTGGGTAAGGTTTGGTGAGACAAAGCCTTGCAGAGCCTCAGTTTGTTTTGTTTGGGGGTTTATTTATTTACTTGGTCTCATGCCTGGCACCACCATCTTTCCTCGTTCTTCATATTGCACCCCTATCCTTCGTGCTGTATCCCTATCCCTATATGTTCGGGTTTTTCCCCTAGAGTTAGAGCTCTTCCAGCTCTAACTTCCCTCTCTTGTTTCCTGTCTTTCTTCTGCTTACACTATGGACTCCACTCCCAGGTCTCGTTTCATTTCCTACTCATGCAGTTTCTCAGATTTCCTTTATGAATCACCTGGCTCTCGTGCATGCAATGGAAGGACAGAAGCTTTCTTCACCACTACACCTGATGTTCACTGGAAGCAACTGCACGGTGAGGAGAATTCAGCAGGGACACATCACTCCTGCCATGTGTCACAGCTACAGGTGGAAGCATTTGTGTCACTGGATCCCAGCCCACCTTTTGCAAGGCTGGAACCGTGAAAACAGCAGCTGCTTTCGATGAAAGCAGAAGTTTTGGGAGGTGAGGTCTGCAGCTCAGGTTCAGTTCAGCAGCCCAGGGAAAGCCCCTTTAGACCAGTGATAACAGAACAGCTCAGCCTGGTCAGGCCCTTGGCTGGTGAGGGTGATGTGCCTCTCACACCTCTGCGCAAAAAGTGTTGCCTCGTGGTGACAAAGCAAACTGAGCATAACTGACTCCACACTTACCCGTGCAGTGAAGTCCACGGCAGCACCCCGATTTAACAGCAACGTGGCTACATTGATATTCCCATAGTGAGCAGCTATGTGGAGGGGAGTGAACCCACTCTGCAAAAGAACAAAACAAAACACAACCAATAGATACTTTAAAAAAATATTGTACTAGCACTCCACAATTCATGGCACATCACTGACAAAAGCTAGTAATAGGAGCCTGCTGCAAGTCACCACTCCAATTCTGTTGGAGTTTTCACTCGCTGATGTTTATTTATAGTATCTCAGAGAATCTAAATAAAATCACATTGCTATGCAGGAGAGAAAAAATTAACATAATTATTGTAGAAGAAAAGAAGTTGAATAAAACTTTCAGTTATTCCAGGAAAACAGCAGCAAAACATTTGAGTATTAAAGCAATGATCTGACTTTTGTCAGAAATTAGCTTCTAACTAGAAAAATATAGTTATTGGTATTATGTCAATCTTGCAAGTTAAACCTCTTAGAGATTCTTTGCAGAAGTTCAAATACAAGTCATTTAATGATATTTGCTAACTGATTTTTATAAATTCAAAGTAGATGCAAATGAAAATAACATCAAAGAGTATTTTAAATTATTCATATGGGTTTTTTTTCCAAGGGTTAGCACCATAAGGACCAGTCTCCCACTGTGGGCAATCACACTGGGTTATGTTCAGACACCACGAGTTACCACCCTAATTAAAAGATATCTTACTGATAAAATTACTTCAGCAACTGATTTTCATATTTAAGTAGTTTTACTTCCTTTTAAAATAATGCTAAAACATGCAGCAATTCCATCAGTCCTGCAAAGTATGAAACCTTATGGGAACTAGATGCATTTCTAAATTGTTAGCAAGCCATGCTAGCTGCCACTGCCTTGCTTTGGGAGTTTTGCAGCTGTAAAACCACTCTCAGATCATTCTATTTGCTGACACCATCAAGGTAAGTGTCATGCAGAAGCCTAGAACCAGACCTGGATGCACAACATGACAGGGTTGTCTGCAGCTCTTAAAACATCTGATAAATGTATGCTCCATGAGAATCCCTGAAAACTCCATCTCTGGTAATATGGCCCTTTTATGATGGCAGTTAGTTCCCAAGAATGCTTCACTCTTACTTTTGAACCCTAGTTCCAGCTGCAGAGAGCCCTGGTCTCTAAACTACAGTCTTCTCTAGCACATGCTACTTCATTTCATCTAAAGCAGGTGTCTATCCTATAATATGCAATGCAGACAGGAGGGAGAAATGATGCAGCAGCACTAAGTCATGGAGGAGTGATGATGCATATATATATTTATATATACCTCTGTTGTTCTATTCACCATCATCTAGGTTAACACATTTGGAAGCAAAGAGGGGGAAAAAATGAACGGTTAGTCCACCACTGGTGACATGGGCGCGGAAAGCTTCGTGATGGCTGTGTGGCATGGCAGCTCGGGTGGCAGCACGCCCGGCGCACACGGGAAGCCCCGCAGGGCGGAAGCCGAATGAGCGAGTACTTCGAGTGCAAATTGTTACATGTTTACCAAAGCTCTCCAAGTAGCAATTGCACAGACAGCTGATCAAATGGCAACTGTGCAGTACCTACAGCTCACCACTGCTTTCAGGAGTGGCTTTCATTTCCAAGATAATAATTCAAATAATATTTTGTTTATTATTTTCCATTTGCAAGGTTTCTACAAGAGAAATTAACCCTGATTGAAACAGAAAGGGAATGGGAGTAAAAAAGGCAAGGGAGGCAAATCAAACTTATTCTTTATCAGGTGTTGGAGAAAGTTCTGTGCAACTGCAGCAAAAGAGCTCACACCGAGGGACATCTCCCCTGGGTGTGGTCAGCACCTGACAGCACCAAAGCTCCTTGCTTTTCCCAACTGACCTTTGACTCCACATCAGCATTGTGGTCGTTCTGCAGGAGCAGAGCCGCTGCCTTCGTGTCGTCCTTGCGAGCCGCGATGTGAAGGGCAGGCAGGCGGACTTTCCCCTTGGTGTCATTTTCCAGCAGCAGGGAAACCACCTGGTCATGGCCTTGCTGCAAAGCTACTGCCAAAGGTGTGAAACCATCCTGCAACACACAACGGGCACGGTCAAGGCGTGCTCCAAACCTTCCGCAGGGTGGGAAGGGGGAGCGGAGACATCTGAGTCCAAATTCAACCCAGTGTACCATGGTGCAAGTTAAAAGCACCCTGCAATGACCCTGAAATTGGAATAAAGTGCTGGTGAACAGGGTTCCAAATACTCAAAACACCTTTCTGGCACTGCAGACACAGCATAAAATTTTAAGACACAAATGACTGAGACTCGAGGAAGAAGAAGCACGAAATTACTCACAAATTTACAGTTAAGTATACAGATATTTATGTAAGTGCTTAATTATATAAAAAACTGGAATGCTAAAATTACAATTGCTAATGATGTCTCAATAGTAAATTATCATCCATTCCTTACAGATTATAATCTACATTTTTATTATTATCTTAAAAAGAGCCAAAGAACTAAACAAACCAAAGCAAACAAAATGAGCTCTATCCTCTAACATATTTTATATGTAAAGTATATTAATTGATCAAGAATACCACATTCTCCTAATGTGATGTTCTACTACAATTTCTCTTTATGAAAATGTATATAATTTGATAGACAATCCTCTTACAAAAAGAAGTCATTTCCTTTCAGATTTGCTAATAAGCAAATAGGTAGAGAATAAAAAACCTGAAAAACAAGGTTTTTATTTAACAGATTTTAGAGCAGATTCCTCAAACATATAAAAAGTACAGTCTGGGAATTTTAACCTTATGATTTAATTTTAATTTTATGTTATGGATTCTTAGAAAACTAAAGAATGAAGGAGTTGTCATTCACATTCTGCTCTGTCCCAAACATCTGTCATCGCAACCCAGGAGCACACTCAACTTTGTCCAAGGTAATACCCATGAATCTCAAAAAATCACAAAGGCAAACTACTTTGGATATTTATTTAATCAGTTTGTCTCCCGATTAATATATCCAAAGCCTGTATTACCAAACCTCTTTGCACCTTAGCGAGCAAACACGTTCTTTCACTTTTCAACTACTGCTATCATGGTGAAACCATGTAACTGTGAAATAAAAGTGCAGCAGAGACAGAGAAAGGGGTAGATCCTCACTCCATGTCAACAGTTCAGAGCTGAAGTGTTAACTTTTTAACTCTTGGAATGAAAATTTCTCCTTCTAGCTTCAAAACAAAGAACACCTCAATCTAGGATAAGAAACAGGAGGGGACCTGAAAAACAGAGCTTTTTCAAAATTGTTGAGGGGAAGAAAATCCAAGAAAACCTCTGAAATTCATGGGTCCTAACAAGCAATTTCCACCACACCCTCCTCGAGCCCCAAAGAGTTTCATGCTGATTTAACCAGGTTTCCCTGCTGCCTGCAGCTCCCCATCCTCCTGCAGCAAGGGCAGGGCACTGGGCTGCAGTCCTGGGGTGAAACAGCTACAGGGCCATGGGGTGTGAAAGATGCTCTGCAGCCCTGAAGGCCACAAAACCTCCCTGAGCATCCCCAGAGAGGGCGCTGGCAATATTGCTCTACTGTACAGGCAGAAATGCCTGGAGAAACCCTGGAGACCTTGGCTTCCTGCTCTATTTACACATCCCAAAATTCAGCCACTTCACAGAAAAGTGGTGCAGACACCCACATCTTTTCTTGTAGGGAAACAAAACCAATTATTTCTATTATTTCTATTTTTTAAATTAGATTAAAACACCACGATTAAAGAGTTAATTTTAAAGAATATTTAGCTAAGTGACAATCCTTTAGTTACAGGAGTTTTTGCACTTAAAATGATAGAGAGAAATCAGATTTATAAGAAAACTTGGACCAAGAGAAAATAAGAAAGAGCCCATAAGCAACTATCTCAAAAAAGGAAGGCAATAAAGGTGCCACTATTTTGTAGTCTGCTATCTTCAAATAAATTCTCCATAGATAAAATTAGATTGCACCTTATCATCAAGTCGAGATGGAAAAAAGCTCAACCTAAACTGACACACAGTGCTCAAGGGAAAAACAATACAAAAAAAAACCCCTAGTACTCCTTCAAATTTTAAAATAAAATATCTTTTCAGAAAATCATACAGTGGTAAGTGACAATTTTCGATTAATTTTCCAGATGTATTTTATTTTGGTATATTTTGACTTTCATATCCTTGAGCATTTCCAGAAAGTGTTTCTGATGCACACTTCAAGTTATAACTAACTTCTTGTCATTTTAGAAACACTGTTCTGTTCCATTAGCAATTCATTTTCCACAGTGGAATACAGAATAAGATTTCCTTTCTACACCATTTTACAGTGATACTATCAGGTATAGGTGGCAATAAACTAATTGTGCATTTCATATTTTTCAAAAACTAGGCCTTTTTCAAATAAGCATTATTTCCTTCATGGAAATAGTACTGGTAGAGCAATTAGAATTCTATAAATATTAAAGAGAGCACATACTGAAGTACCTTTCTATATTTTGGTAGCAAAATCTTGTTAATAAGACAACTGAAAATTCACCAGATTCAACACCTTTCTCAATGCCATACATTTACAACTATTAATATTTTGTTCTTTATTTTCCTCACAGGTTGTCTTATTTGAGTGAGAATTAATTTTGTATTTGAGTTAGAATTGCTTTTTAAAGGAAGAAATATAAAGTGTTCTCCTAGAAAGATCACAGAACACCTTCAAGGATGGATCCTGCATCTTTGTCAGCTTGAAATTCTCCCTGCAGCACCAGGTGGGGTAACTGGGTGCCACAGAGAGGGTACCACCATGGTAATGAAGCAGTTCAGGAAATGCCCCAAGCCCCAGGCAACCCTGGGTTTTCTCTGATATCCCAGGGCTGGTCCAAAGCACAGGTGAACAGTTGTTCTTGCCTTATGGCTGCCACCCTTCTCATTGTTCACTATTTTTAATAAAAGCACAGAGAACTTTTATATTACACACACAGCTTCCCTGTGTGAGCACTTAACCTAAAAGACTAGCAGTTATGACTAAGAACACATCTATATTTAGAACTGTCTCTAGTTAAAGTAATTTTTTTTTTATTTTAGAAATGGCAAGAGACAGTTTAAATTGCTGAAAAGCCCATAACTCTATTCATTAGCACACTTCACAGAGATAGCTTTTTATTCATCTTTAATTTTGTATTAAAAGACTAGTTTGATATAAGCTGGCAGAAATAATTGCTGAAACACATTTTGCTTTGTTCATAAAGTGTCAAATTCAAACTTTTACCTCTGTGGCAAGGCTTTGACTGGCACCATTGTCAAGAAGAAACTTAACAACCTCCAGGTGGTTTTCTTGGGCTGCCATGTACAATGGAGTGAAGCCATTCTGAAACATGAAAACAAGAGTGTAAACACCCCACAAACATTTTATACATAAACAGATTTGCCAAATGAGGGAAGATTAGGTGAAAAGCAAAAAAACTGTTTGCTCACAGATGAGTTAATGACATGATCTACACTGGCTTAAGTGAAGATGGGAGAAGGGCAATATTATTTAAAAGGACACAGAAGAATTTTTCAGCTGACCAGATACAATTCCCACAGCTAAGTGAGAACAATTCCTTTCACATCTGTTGAGAAGTTAAGCTAAAAATCAATCTGGACAGATGATTTGGTGGCAATGAGTTATGATTCCTGATAAATACAGCCACGGCACTGGAAATACAAAACAGGACAGGGAAATACAATACAAGTCTGTGGTGAAAGCAAAAGCAGTGGCTCTCCAGAGTAATCAACATTTTTTTTCTCTTCTTTCCATTAGCTTTGACTTCTCTTCCACTTGTGCCAGCTACTTCTGCCTTCCATCTCCTCCAAGAGCTGCCTTCTGAGCACACTCTGCTTCTGGGCACCAAGCTACCTCATATTTCAGGCACCAGGAGAGGTGAGGATCATTGGTTCTCAGCAGTTTGAGACAGAGGTTTATCAGTGTTTCTGAACACATTAGAGCATCTCTCAAATTATGCTTAAGTGACTGATTTCAATCAATGCAATCCAAGTATTAGAGGCTGCAGAGCTTAACTCCTTCTTCGGTGAATGCCTTTGTCTTACAGCCCATGCTTTTGTCTTTGCCTTAACTGTAAACAGGTCACAGCCTGTCAGAAATTGAATTTTTTGGGATTAATATTAAGGCAGTGCATTTTTTACCTTTTGTTCTAAGAATTTCTGAAATCTCTCCCACAGCTACACAGGACACTGACCTAGATTTTGCAGACAACCAATGGGGCTGAAAACAGACGAGCTGAGAGGAGTTTGCCCATATGTTTACATCAAAGGAAAAACATCCACATTCTGGGCCCTGGAGAGGCGCAGAGGGAGACCACAGCCTCAGACCTATGGCAGTGAAATTGGGCTGAGCTGCAGCAGCCTGACCCCTGAGTGTCCCAGCAGCGGGCAGAGGGGCAGGGCACACGTCCAGCACCGAGCACAGGTGACCTGAGGCCAGGCACGCGGCCGCGCTGGCAGCAGGGACAAAGAGGAGGTCACAACCAAGGACACTTGAGGAGGAAACGGATGTTTGATCCAAGAGGAGCTCCACCAGCAGCAAGGCACCGAGCAGCTCTGAAGCCACATGTTTATAAGGACTGCACAGGTGGCAGGGCCTGCCGCTGTTCCAGGATTTTGATATTTTGGTCTCTTTTCAGGCAAGCGTTGCTACAAGCACAAAGCAGGTGCTGAAGGGCTCACAGAGCCCAAGCCCAAAGTTAGAAATGTGTTTCATGAACTCTTCAGAACAGAGGTTCAACAGTTCAGTTACCATATAGTCAAAATTCTACTTAATTAAAAAACAGAGAAGTCAGGAAGCACTTGCTAAGGTACCTCCTATGTCACATTACAAGTTACTACAGTGAACAGCAGTCTGGTATTGAGTCTGGTATTACATCATTTCACGGCATCTATTTACTAACTCAGCTGGAAACAAAGATTAATTTTTTAGTTTCAAACATTTGCAATTAGAAAGGAAGCAGGAAACTCTACCTAATAGTTAGCTTCATGAAATAATTAATAGACAAAAATCCTCAAAATCAAATATTATTAGCATTTGGAGGCAGAGCAGAACCTTTCCTCCTATGTTAAGTTTTTGTAGGGTTTTAAATATCTTTGCAACCCACACTCTACACTTGCTTCTCTCTTTAAAAAGGGGCTGGAATTGCCAGACAACCACAAGTCTGAAAAAACCATTTTGTCCTGAATAGTAATAAATAGCCCTTAGAAGAGGTGTAAAATTCAACCCCAGCACAAATTTATGGTTTGTTTTTTGGCTTTTTTACAGACAGAAAGATTTGGTTAAAGAAGGCCTAACACTGGGACTGTCAGCATGGCAGAGCTGTCACCTTCAAGGAAAGAGGAGACAAAGCTCAAGTGAAGCTCAGTACCACAGACCAAGCTGGTCCAGGGCAGTTTGGCAACAGAAAGCAGCAGGGACCTCCTCAAAAGCTGAATCCCAGCTGGGGTGTCTCACTGCCTGGTTCTGGTGTGGAATGGCCAACAGAGGTGTTACATGGGTGTTCCGACTAAAGACATCAAAGGCCTCCATAGTGGGGTGGGGGAGAAATAAATCTTTAATTCTGGCATGTTAGCAAAGTAAGAGTAATATGTGGCAAAACCTTAGGGTGTATGGACAATGCAGTTATATAAGATGCTTACAATCTCAGATTATTTTTAGTTTTAGGTCTGAATACACAAGTTCTCAAACACAAGCAGAAAAGATCCTGTCAATCCCATTTTAATTTCTTTAACAGGAAAACCATGGCAAATATTTCTGCTTTGTTTTACTTCTTAACAGCCATGGAAGATTTTACCTAAAAATACTTTATGTTGTTGTGCTCTTTAAGTTATACGGTTCCTGGAACCAAATAGTGCTGTATCGAGCTAGTATAAAAGAGTAAGAAAGAAGAACTGAGTCATTTATTTCTTTTGTTCAGGTAAAACAACATGAAATACAGACCACAAATAACTAACATTCTCAAAATAGATCCTGTTAAGCATTTTGTTCCTATTATTTGAAAGCCCAATAAAAAAACCCCACCCTCCTTCTTTAAAATGTTTTTTTGTTTTTTTTTTTGTTTTAACAAACATTTATTTTCATGCATACATCTTCATAACAGAGCAAAATGGTAATCCTGGGCCAGATGAGAAGACTTCTCTGACACTGCCTGCCAGCCCCTGAGCAGGGAGAGCAGGAATGGGGTGGCATGCAGGACACCACTGTCACAGCCACATGACTTTCAACAATCTGTAGTTCATGCATTTTTTTGAGCCAGAGTTTTTCTGTTTTGTTTTACTGCTTTGCTTGTAGCACCAGTGCTGTTTTCTCTCATTTTAAATTCTCTATAATTGACCTAAACATTTATTCAAAGGACTTGAACCAAACTTACAAACTCTGCATATGCCTGCAGTACCTCCCTGTACAAGGAAAGGGGATGGGCTCAACTAAGCCTGAGTCAGTGAATTATGTGAAACAGGATCCCTTTGAACATGCTCTCTCCCACTCTCCTATCAGTGTCTCTTCCAGCTCTAACAAGTAGCAGCTCATAGGACACTCCTAGGGCAGATCTGAGGTTGATCTCACTGACTATCAACTCTATTTTCAAAAGCCAACATTAGCACAGTAAAATCTACCAAATATATTTGCTAAAATCAGAGTTTCTAAGAGAGGAACAATTTTAGTGTCAGCAGAGTTATTGGTAGGACATATGGCTTTACCTGAGACTGTGCATTGACATTGGCCCGATTTGTAACCAACACTTTGACGACTTCTGCTTGTCCAGCGAGGGATGCTATGTGCAATGCTGTGTTTCCTTTCTGGAATTAGAGACAGTGACATTTGAAAAGAGTACAAAACCTCAGCCTGAATACATAACAACACAATCAAGAACATCTTCCACTTTAGAATATAGACAGTATTTCTTGCTGAATCCTTCTAATGGGTGTGTTATTCTAGAAGACATGGCATGCACAGAAACCAAAACAGGAATCTACAGTTTGTTCAGTAAATCTCCTCCCTAGCAATCTGTGACATTTACTATCATCTATTATAATTGTTTCTATTCAGCAATTACTGAGACCCACCCCCAGCAGTGGAAAATGGGCAATTACTGCTGCAGCAGTCTGCAATCACTTGGCCAACACCTCGTGCCCAGGCCAGCAGCGTGCACAAGGGAACAGCCAGATAGGCTTGACTGACCTTTGTGGCTGCATCCACACTGGCACCTCGCTGGATCAGCTCAGAGACAACTTCTACATGCCCTTCTTTGGAAGCGAGATGGAGAGCATTCAACCCATTCTGGTTTAAAAAAGGGAGGGCAAAAAGAAAAGCAATTAGAAGGATTACCAAGTGTTTTCCAGCTTACCAAGCATATGAGGAGACAAGTTATTACCATCCCACTGAGAGGACTGCTTACAAAAACTACACTTAGGTAAACTTCACAAGAATTAGATTATAAGGACAGAGTAAGAATTAAATCAAGACACACTGGCTCTCAAATTCTGTGTGCTGTTCCATGATCTAATGCAATACTAATGGAATGAAAGATAAGGTAGCACATTCTCCAAGTGCAAGTGAAATGGTGTCTGGGTAAAGGGTTTAAAAACAAAAAAAAATTAATTGGATAAGAGCTGTAAACATGGTTCATCAAAAAACGTGCAAATTATCTCTGATATGAAGTGCAAATATAATGAGAAATCTGAGAAACAGCAAGAAAGGTATTTATCCAGAAAATTTGACCAAAATATTCTTCAACCTGATTTGAAATGTTGATGTCCACTCCATTTTTTAGGTAGTCAAGAGCCTTTTCCAAGTTGCCAGCTCGAGCTGCTCTCAGGTAACTTGCATTTGTGTCAGACTACAAGAAAAAAGGAGAAGTCCCATGAGAATTTACGGTATAAAAACACATTTCAGTGGCAAAGAAATTATTAATAATACAGCATATTGTACATCCACTTAACTAAACATGAAAGGATCCCAAACCACCTTATCAAATGTGAGTCAAATCCTGAGCAGGCAGCACGAGGCTTGAATTCACACATGAACATGAATTATGGAGCACTGTCTCACACGCAAGGCCAGCAGCCAGGGACACACATCTGGCACCCAGTGTGGCACACAGCCATGGGGAAGCTCAGGACTGGGCTGCAGGGAAACCATGCTGCTCTTCCCAAAGGTGCCACACCACTTCTAATGTCCAAGCTGAACAGACCCAACCAGTACTGTGAGAACTAATCTGAGAGATTAAAAAAAAAAATTCAAAACACTCAATCTTGAAGGATTGGGTTGGTGGAATTAAAAGCCCCACAGTTCTACAAATCAAGGTATTATAAAATTTCACGTCTGCTAACATTTTGGCTTATTTTCTCCATTCTCCTTCATTTTACGGCCCATTTTTATTGACAATGCCTGTCCACTTTCAGTGAAGAAGCCAGAAATTTCTAGGTACAGCGCCATTATATAAACTGCATTTACCTTTTTTTTTTTTTCAGACCTTGCATTAAAGATAGTTATGCAAATTTACTTTATGATGACTTCAGCTTGAATGTAAGGACAGCAGAAATGTTGGTTAAGTCATGACAGAATCACTGAGAGGAAGTCCCATCCCCAGAGGGTTTTAACAAGTTATGCAAATATCCAAGGAGGACAGTTTAGATAATGCTGATCCTGCCTTGGAGCAAATGCAAGGAACTGGGTTAGCTTTCAAGAGGGACAAATCACACAATCTTTGATTTTATCTGTGCCACAGCTTTCCCTGGCATCTTAGGCAGTCAACATATTTTTTGTGCTCTCTTCTAGACTGGTAAAGCAGGAGTTGTCTGGGTTCCTTCCCTCTCAGTATCATTTCATCCCAGGCTTACATCAGTGCAGCTGCCAGCGCATTGAGATATTTTAACATTTTGAAGGAGTGCAACAGCGACCTTTACACTAAACAATAAAGGCAGTTAGTGCTAAGAGAAATACAAAATACCCTGGCACTGAACTACAGTTACCTATCTGTTGCTCAAATAATTTCCTTTTTTTTTTTTAATACCAAATTTCTGGATCTGCTACAGAGTTTTCTCCTCTCCTGTCAACACAGCCACTGTAAGCTGGATGTTGTGTTCAAGCATTGCTCCAAGCCCATCAGAAGCCACCTTCACGTGCAGGATGAAGCAATCTTGGGCATGATGACAGCAAAATGATAAGTGGGTAGGAAATCTGCTTTTCTCCCTGTACCCATACAAGCTATGAGACCATTTTACTGGTACTTCCAATAAAACATGCTCTCCCTTCTAAGGAGAAAACCATTACTTATGAACTCCTCATTTTCTCACGAGTTTTGCAGACTTTGCATTCCACTTTGCAGTGATAAGTCACCAGCTTACAGCCTTCCCCACTCTTTATCATTCCTTTCCAAGCATGCCACGCTGATCAGTACAAACCAGCTTCTCCAATGTCCTTCCAACAGAACAGCCCCCAAATACTGGTGTTCAGTTAGGCTTTCTCAAAAATAAGGTACCACCGCAAAGTAAACAGTCATGACTGTAAAGACCATGGTAAAGAAAAGCTGCCTTGAGAGCTGCTTTCATTTGGGAGATCATCTGAGTTGTGCAATGCAGATTATTACAGGAGACAGGTCATATTCTCAGTGCTTAGCAACAGCAGTCACTGGGGTAAAAAAACAGGTCAGCATTTTATCAGCATTACTAAAGGTATGAGGGAGGACTCAATAGAGAGGGAGCCTTTTTGTCAGAGGGTAATGGCATCCCTGTTTGGCACAGTCAGCAGGGGGACCAGAATTAACATCAGCTGTTTACAGCTGCTCCTGGGTGGGGAAGGGATGCGCCAGAGCTGCTCGCTCTGGAAAATCAGATTCTGGCAGTTGCATTAATACATGCCAGACAAGGAACACTGCTCATCTGCAGACACGTCCCAGTCTATTTGCTCAAACAAAATGGAGGGGGAGAGGCAGAAGCAGCAATAAATATTTGATAATCACATTATTCTCTAACGGCAATTTCACTGTGGAGGGAGAGCAACGCCTGTGTCTTTTACACACTTGGGCATGACTTTTGGACTTAGGGGTTCTGAAGACTTAACAGCTCTTGGAAGCACTCATTAACGGGAGGAAGGATAAAGTTCAGGCCACAGTCCCAGCCTGAGGCCAAAATGTCTCAAACCAAACTATCTCAGGTGACGCACAAAGCCACTCCTGAAATCCACCAAGCTAACAGCATGTCCTCCTTTGCTAGTCATGCATCAAAACTCACTCCTAAACAACTACAAGTGTCCAGACACACCACTGACACCAGCAGCCATCCAAACAGTGGGGCTGCTGAGGTGCTGAGCATCCTGCTCACCTGTCAGCCTGCACTCCCAGTGCTCGGACAGGCTCCCAGCACAAGGGCACTGTGCAGGAAAAGCAGGCACTACACCAGCAACTGGGAAGCACCCAGAGAAGCTGCCTTTAACAGGATAACCCAAACCCTCCCTCCATTCAGCTGGTCTGAGCTGGCACTTGCAGTTTCCACCTTACTGGTTTCCAGCTACCTGAACGTGACGTGAGCCGATGTGTGCAAGTGCATGAGCTGCCTTAGCACATGGGGTGTAACACATCCCTGTGCTCTGAGGAAGGCGAAAACCCTTTTTGCCTGACCTTGGCTGATGCTCCCAAGCCTGCAGATGGGGTTAGCTCACTCTTTCTGGGCCACCATGCACAAGAGCTTTGAGATTTGCACAGAGGGATAACAGACTGAGGGTGTACAATTGTGCAAGAAGTTCACCATGGTTTCTGGGAGTCTCTCCGTCCATTTCCACCTCTAACATAAGCAGAAACAAGCAGTAACATTAGAGAGAAAACAGGGACAACCTTGTTGGAAACTAAAAGCAGTTTCAGCCTCGCTCAAAGCAGTATTGCCAGCTTCCACTTTCCCTATAACTAAGGCATTACTTCACATCTACTCAGACAGAGAAGAGACCTTCAAACATTTTTTCCTGCCCTGAAAAATGTCTTGAGTATCCTTGTTACAACATGTCACTTACAAAACCACGAGAACCAATGAACACTCTTCATCCAAAATGTAAGGAACTGATCAAAAACATCAATCCAAAACTTTTATGTTTCTGAACCCAAAATTTCCCAACTTTACATTTGTATTTTAAGCCTAAATTTGTTGTTTTTTGTTGGGGTTTTTTTAATACCTCAGTAGAGTAGAAAAATGTTACTTGCAATTGGCACTGTTTTGTTTAAAAAAGAGCCTCTTGGAATCCCCACTAGAGCCTGTAAATTACCTCAGTAT
Source organism: Anomalospiza imberbis (assembly GCF_031753505.1). Taxonomy (NCBI): domain Eukaryota; kingdom Metazoa; phylum Chordata; class Aves; order Passeriformes; family Viduidae; genus Anomalospiza; species Anomalospiza imberbis. Next base: position 6,669,199 of record NC_089688.1, on the reverse strand, counting down.
TACAGACAGAAACAGCTCCAGAGCCTAGGCTCAAACCAATGGAGGATTTTAAAGATCAAAGAAGTGCAATAAGAATGTTAATAATTCTTTATCTGGATTGCCATAATTCCTGGAAGCCCATATCATAAACTGACAAAGGACCTGCTATATGAAATGCATTAGAAACCATAGTAGGGGGAAAAGGATTTTGGATTTCCAACCATCACCCAGGACACACGTGCTCCTCTCTGTGGGCAGTTCTTCTCCATATGCCCATTCCCACCCTCCACACTAGCTGGCATCTGAAAATAAAAACCCCACACAGACAGAATAGACATAGACACTCTGTCTACAGGACATTCTCCCACCAGACCTAATAGATTTATTCTTCACTAATTAAACCTCAGCATTCCTGAGAAGCATTCTGGATGCTTGTGGCCAGTTCAGATCCCTTTCTCTCTTTCTGTAATCAATCCCATTATGAAATGAAGATGAAAATTGACTTCTGATTCTCCAAGGTCTGGACAAATATCATGAGGACAACAGGCATGGGACACACATGAATCTCAGAATCTCCCTGAATCTCAGATGCTCTTGCAGTCAGTCACAAAGACTGCAGCCCTTCCCCTGCATTCGCACTGGATCCCTGCTGTCAGGCTGTGTCCCCAAAGCCTTCCCCTGATCCCTCTTGGGCTTCCTGTGGCTGCTACCTTTTCAAACTCTACATGTAGGTTAAAATTTAAAATCAAGATTTTTACAAGTATTTTAATTCTTGGAGAGACAAACTTCAGATCCTGTGTACAGCATTTAGCTTTGAAATGGCTATTCAGAGAATATTTAATAAACAGTGGATTTATGGGAGTATCAGTACTGGGGAATGCATAATACCAAGCTTTTTCTTCACAGATGGTATGGTTTCTCCCCTCTCTCCCCACCCTTTCTTGGAAGAAAAAGGGACTGTTCCTAGTCATAAGAAATGTGCAAATGTGCTCAACTGGCTAATGAAGGGAGGTTTTATGCAATGTGTATTTCTTTTAGATTCATGTATTTCCCTTTAATGTACAGTGCTATAAAAAATCCCTTCTCTAATGTACAGCAGGCTGATGAGCTTGCAGACTGCCTGTAGCACACAACAGGTTTTCCAGTCTGGAGCTCATTTTCAACATTCATCCCAGGGACATCTCAGGAAAGGGCTGAGGCTGAATAAGCTGTGCTGGCAGCAGCACTCTGTTTGCCAATCCTTCCTTACCTCATGGTCCCCTAGTCCTGCCACAAGATGAAAGGATCTGAGAACTGTTTCCCCATTTTGAGGAAAAGCTACATGAATTAAAAATATTTCTATTACAGCAAAGACTAACGCCTAAGCCACTTGGATATTACCTTAAGCCTCCAGAAAATGCTGATGCTGACTCATGCTAGCAAATACATATTCACTCTTTTTCTTTAAGTGCTTCCAGTGCAGTAAGAGATTATTTAGCATGGCTAAAGATAAAAAACTATTAGCAAATTTTCACTGACTGTCAGTCCAGGGTCTGGCCTGGCTTTTCCATGGCACTAGAGAGGGTCCCTTAAGAAAACAGAGAATCTGTATTATTGAGTGTACCCTCTAAAGTGCAAAGCCATTATTTTTAACATGCACAGGCCTCCTCCCATACTGGGGGTATTTTATTATGCTCATCTCTCTTTCCTTTGTGTTCTGCTTACAGTGGCCTCTTTTTCAGATTAAAAATCCAGTCTTTTTCACACTGGGAGCAGGGTTTTGTTTTTCACTCCATCTTTAACAGTAGCTGTTGTGAAGGGAAACCCCCAGCAGGTTCCCATTGTGCCAGAGCAGGATGCATTCTGGCTTGAGTCCCAACAAAAAGATGCTAACCATGCCTAACATTTGTTGTGGGGAGAGGCAATGACCTCATTTTAAGGGATGAACTTATGTTACTTCCATTTGGAAATGTGTTCAACAAAGAGAGTCTTTGCAGCAGCATGAGGTGACCCGAGGAAATGGATGATAACATTTTTGCTTATTTTGATAAGGGTGGGCTTACTGCAGCCATTGGCAATTTTTTTGCAGGAAGACTCTGATGAAGTGCTCTGATGGGCACTAAGCATGATACCAGAAATGGGAGGACCTTGGCGTTTCTTAGATTTTGCTCCTATGCTAATTTAGAATTTTCTTCCATGCAAATGTGTTACCCTCACTTGGTAAGCAATGAAATTTTATTGCAAATAAACTACAGCGGCCAATTAACAGCAGTGCCTGAACCACGTGAGATAAACCAGCGACAGCACTGTCAAGGGGAGACCCTTCATTCATCCTCCAACAGGCTCTAATCCCTTGTATCTCTCTGCTGCTACCTTTTAACTATATCACTATTACAAAATTTCAATTGTATCTTCTTTATTAGAAAGGGGGCTCATTGCACGGGATGAATGATGTTCTCTGTGCAAACAAGTACTCACACTTTACATACCACGCTACCATATGTGTTTTCTTCTGATAAGGATGTACCAGCCTGGGGCCAACTGCTATCTGCAGTTGTGCTGTTAATTACCCTCCAGAGACATGCTTTTGCTTTTTTTTAGATCACAGCTCTAAACACAACCTCAGGGCAGCAGGAAAAGCTCCACTCCTAGCCTGACAATTCAGAGGACACATCTTTTGGCTAGGGAAGGCTAGTTGTTTTGAACATGATTGCAAAAAGAGAAACAATATAATTACTAGTCAAAACCCAAATTAATCCCTCTAATTGTTTGCCCTATTACACAATTTAATAATCAACTTTCTTTGATCATATTATTGCACTATGCACGATAAAGCAGCCAAAGACATGATGCTATTTGCAATGTCCCCATAAAGGGCTCTATTCCAACTAGGTAACTACAGTATGTTTTCCACAGGTTAAAAACCACACTGGTATTAGGCTGTGTGAAACTTTATTCTTGGGCACACTACTGGAGACTAAATTTCTTGTTTTTCTGCAAAATATGCATGTGAATCTACAACCAACTACATTTTCAAGAACTGAGGCTCCATCCCTGTGAAGTGGTCAATCTTATCATGCTTGTAGAGAAATATGAAGTATTTTCTGAAAAATCACACATCTAAGGAATTAAAAACAAAAGTAGAAAATGCACTTTAGATGCAGGTCCTTCCTTCTAGAAATCTTTGACCAAACTAGGAAAACATTCATGCAAACAAGCCTCTTTCCTTACTAGACCACAGGACAAAGTGCCGGTTTACTATAAACCATTTTCAAGATGTCTTGGAACTTCTTAGAGTCTGTCTGGGCAAAATGCTGAATATGCACACTGTTCTCATGAAAAATGAACCACCTGGAGTGGAAGGTGGTTCAAAAGGACCCAGAGCCTGAGACGCCAAGGCTGGTGGATCCAAGAACATTTCACAGCTTGCAGTATAAAAGGTGTTTGTGACTGCCCTGAACAGCACAGAGAGGTCTAGAGTGCATTGTTTGTGTGCGGTGACAAACACCTGCTGTGAAGCTGTGATGCAGCTTTCTCACTGTGAAAGTTGCTTAGACTTTGTGCATGCAGCCTTCTTCACTCAATCCTGTGACTTCTGACACCACTAATCCCACCTGCATTTAAATACCTGAATGCCTGCTTCCTATGAAAACTCAAGCACAAGATAGAAGGGAAAAACACTTGTTATTCTTTTGATTTTCCACAAATAGCAAAGGGGGTTGTGATTTCCAAGGCACAAAAGACACAGAGTTATGGCAAATTTTTGCCTAACATCCACATATAATATCCATAATATGTTGAACTTAATATCCAAGTTGAAAATGCCCCTAAAGATGTCATCTCCACATTATTTACTTGCCAACATAGATACTCAACAAATACTGAAGAATAATTTGACTACAATTCTATACAAAATTACAATCTGACAACCCAATCAAAACCATTGAACTGAGATCAAACCAGTCCCACAGGGACAACGTTCAAACAGGAGGTGAAGGTCTACACTATTTCCATATGTTTTGCCAGCTTGCACAAATTTTTGAGATTTTGAAGCACAAGTTTGATCTTCCAGCTTCACCTGAAGAATTTTTGAAAACAATTACTGGTATGAATGTATTAAATTAGTAACACCAAAAGCAAAATTTGAGGACTAGAAAAATCAATGTACATCTGCAAAACACACAATCTTTCTAAATATGCAAGAACAACAGATTACAAGAATAATTTCAATGGGAAAACAACAACAAGAAGTCTATAAAAAGACAATAAAGGTCTTTAATAGTGACTTTTCAGCTATCAGACTGCACTGGATGAAAAGATAAATGACAAGGTAAATTGGGACACGTCCTGTTCAAGACCCTATGACTGGTACAATCCCTGGTTTCACCAGTGAATCACTGTACTCCATTAAAAGTGACAGTGTAAGAACCAGGCCCTGTGTGACCAACTCACACGTATAAGTAATGAAAAGGATCTCATGCATTAAAAGGCAAAAGATTTGGCATTTCAAATTCAAGATTCATTCTCTAGGCTGAAGGTCTCTGCAGCTAGAAGTTTATTTCAAAAATTCTGGAAAGAAACTTCTGAATCCATAATGACTCATCTCTCCCTCTCTTAAGTTTTCCTATCATACATTTACAAGTGAAAAATAAATCACTGGCTTTCATAACTGCTGCGACAGTCACAAAGAGCCAGAGAAGGGCTGGATGTGCTTCCAGGGTTTCTTCTCATGTTTATATTCACCTGAAGATAATAACTCTCTTATATGTCAAGCTAGATGAGATGCCATTGATCTCTCCCCTGCTATTTTCCTCTCAGGAGCTGACTATCCAAAGAGCAAGGATATAATTTCAGCACATCTCAGGCCCAAGTTTAAAGCCACTTCCATGCTAAAGTCACTTTCTTCAGATCACTGCATGAATAACATCAGTCAGTCCACCTCCTCATCTCTTTGTGAATATCATTTTAGAATCAGGACCCAAAAAGGAGAGGAAAAGAGTTCTACAACTCTTGTCAAAATATTTGGTAAACTGCTTTTATTTGTCTATAATTTCAGGGGGGAGGGTAATCATACAAACCTAAATTAGATAATACCATTGATTGTAGTGGGAGAGATTTTATTTGCTATAAAAATATTATGTAAATATGCTTCAATCAGATGTGGTGAAATTAGTGGTAATAACATGGACAAAACTCCATGTCAGGGGAAGTGTCATGCACATAAATTTTCCCTAATAATTTCTCTGTTGAAACTATAGACAAGCTACATAATCTATTAAGAGCTTTCAGTACCATGAATTCATAAGTTTCTACTTAATGCCTGCTTTTGAATTCAACTCTCATTTAAAACCAAATTGATTCTGCCTTGGAACTTTGATATTCTAACTATCATTAAACAGAAAGATTTTGATGATAACTGGTCAAGCCATTTCACCAAAAAATACATGCAGACACACACCGATTTACACTATAAGCCTTGTAAACCCCACATGTTGTTACAATTTATGCCTTTTTACATTTAAAAGGCATTTAAATGGATAGTTTTAAAGCTATCAAAGAGAGGTTAAATTTTTTTGGGGGGGAGAGGTGGCATAGAGTTTAGGATTCTTACAAGAATTAAAAATATTTATTAGTTTGTGAGTGCCAGTGCATAGGTTTCCACAGCAGGGATGATGAGCCCTATCAGGAGCAAAGAACCTCTTCCTTTCACACACCTGAACACTTTGTTGAAGGGTTTCTGTCTGGAGAACTCCACATGGCTGATGTGACAGACAAAGAACCTGAAGGCCAGTGGAAATTATCTAAAGAGCTTCTGAGTACTAAGAGGACTCAAGATTTGCAAAACAGTCATAAACTTGCTGCCAGTAAGTTCTGCAGGGGCAGTCAGAGATGTCACATAAGGTCTGTCACAGCAGCTCACCTTAGGAGAGCTTGTGACACTTACAGAACCAGCTGTCCTGACACCTCCTTGTGAAATAGATAGACCCTGGTACAATGGCAAAGAATCAATGAAACCAAGAAACTAAAGTACTCAAACGTCCTCCTAGAGCCAAAGACTGACTGAGGTGGCTCAGGAGGAAAAACACCTACCCAGCACTTCCCAACTCATGAGGGCAATTTCACACAGGAGAGTTGAGTCCTCCAATGCAGCAGCTGAGCAACCTGCCAGGAAACAGTTTTAGTCTTGGCCTGGAGATGCATGAGACCTACTGGGGAATACCATCAGGGAATACTTCAGGCTGTGCTGCCTTAGCCACGTCCCTCTGCAGGAGCTGCAATTCCCTGCTGACCACAACCTGCCTGCCGTAGCTCGTTTTCCACTTGACTCTGCTGTTGTGGACCTGACCCAGTAACTCCAGGCCCATTTTGTAACCCACCACACCTCTGTAAACCACAAAGGCAATGCAGAGCAAGCCAGAGCAGGTGCTACACACCCTGCAGCCTGTTACTGCTGGAAACACAGAGGAGAACCCTTTCTCCCAGGCATGGTGCCATGGGACGTGGCTTGCACGGAGCTGTGGGGCTGGGCATGAGTGTCCCCCTTCCCCTCCCAGCCTCCACCCCCCTCCCTGCACTCCCCTTCCCCTCCTCTGCCATGATTAAACACTGGCATTCACTGCTGGGAATCTGTGCAGTGGCATGGAAAGCTCCGTCATAGCATTTGTTGGGGCTGTCTGGATGAAACGTACTCAGTGGGGTGCACAGCAAATGTAAATTAGTTCACAAGTGTTTTGTTCCTCACTCCACATGTTCTGGGTTTGAGGATGAGCTCAGATCCCAATAGGAAAAGTGCTTTTTCCAGCCCAAGCACCAAAATCTGTAAGCAAAAACCAGAGCCCTGCATCTGTTATCTAAATTTTAAACTCTAGTTTAAAACTCTTAAGTCCTGTCCTAACTATAAATACCAAATTCTGTTCTAAAGCAGAAGGAGGAATCTAAATCACTGTTGAGGCAAGGGCAGGACCAGCATTTACAGACATAAACAGGTCGAAAACAGAAACAGTGAAAACAATCTTAGCTGTATGGGATCTTTGAGATCAATGCAGGGAGAAAAAACCAGAGAGTTCAGTTTCGTTCTGAGAGAAAGTTACCAAATATACAGAAAAATCACTGCAGATGGGGTGATGCCATTTTCACACGGTGACTTTTCAGTTACAGAGCTGAACTAATACTTTTCTGGTTTTCAAAGCCATTGTGCATTAGAGAGCCAGGATTTGGCAGAACCAGCACAAGTAATTGAATATCTCAGGAGACACTTCAGTTTTTTGAACAAAAATACAAACAGCAGAACTATTTTAATATTTTACCTCACCTTAACCAGATTTGCTAATTTATTTTAATCCAAAAATTATCACTTCCTCTTAGCAGCAGAATGAGATATGTTTGAAAAACACATAACAGTTTAATCAAATATAATGGTATAATAATAGTGAATTAAAACTTTCCAAACTGGCCGAAAAGACTTTACTCCTACTATATTTAACAGACACGGATTTAGAACTTGTTTTTAGTGCTGTCATTAAAGTGAAGATCAGTTTATCACAGAAATAAGCTACAACCAACCATACCAGCCCTACACAGTGAATCCCCCCTAGCATTTGATGATAGAACAGGACATTACTGTACAGTGCTGAAGTATCACTCCTGAACAGCAAATCTACAGCATAAACACACAGTGAAATAGAGCCTGTTTCTCTCTTGCCTCTCCAATATGCAGGGCAGCCTACGTAAGATTTACATAAGGGATGAGAACAAAACTTATCATGAAGGAAAAAAAAAACTTATCAGCAAGGAAAATCTTAACGCATTTATACTCTGCCCCTTCTCCGCTGCTAAACCTCATTTTGAGTGCTGCTATACCTTCCCTAAACAAATGAACAGAAACAGCAGTTCCTATCCAGCTTGTAACAAACCCCTGTAAAGCAAGAGTAAATACCATTCTGGTGCAGCAGAGAGGGGCAGAGCATCCTGCAGAGCAGCACATTGCCAACGCCACGGCCGAGGGCAGCGCGACGCGCGGCTCGCTCTGCTCTCCCAACTGTTGCACACAAAACCGGAGGGACTGTGTCTGTCGGGCTCTGTGCTGCTGAGGCTCGCATGAAGCATCAGCAAAGATGTTTATCGCCATGAAAATGGACAGTACTGTGCTACAAAATGCAGGAGAGAGTAAATAAAATTCTCAGGACTGAACAACAGAGAGTTTAATCCAGTACCATAAGACATCTGGATAATAAGAGCTTCTTCAAAAAATTACTTCACAAAAAAAAAATATCCCAGTAAATGTTTTCGCAGTTTTGAAATTACTGGTGTAAATAAGCTTATGGAAAGAACATCTTCACTAGAAAACAACCAAAGTTTTCAAAGATGCTTTTCAGCAGAGAACAACATCCAGTCCTGTGCTTACAACAAGTAAACAACAACATACACATTTAAGAGGACTCACTGCAGTATTTTTTTCAGCACACAAAGCTATTGCTGGCATGGAAATTAGCTAGCAAACGGCTCTGTTCTGGCATCAGTAGTATCTCTAACTAAAAATATTGCCACTAATTGACATTTCCACAAAGCTTGGCACTCATCAGTAATAAAAACACAATCCACTTTCCGGGGAACCTGTTTTGTATTTTTGTGGGTTTTTTTTTTTTTTTTTTTAATTTGGCAGTAGAGTAGCCAAGAGAATTGTTTTGGCTTTGTGGTTTTTAAGTGATGTGAATAACCCAAGCTATTGAAGACCCTCTGGATCTAGTTCATGGAGTATAGGGATGTCCTTTCACAGCAGCTTCCTCACTTGAATTTTTAAATCCCACAGGGAGCACCTTGAAGGTCACTGGGACTCTCTTGGAGTAAGAGTGGTACGGGTGCCTCCTTACAGGTCACTACTAGCACACTACTAGCACAACAGCTGGCTCCTCTGCAAGTTTAATTGACCTGTGGATTGTCAGTAAAAGAGGTGTGTTATTTGAAAAATACACCTTTAAAGCACAGATTTTAAACTTTTTTTCTAAATATACAAGATTGGCTAAAGACTTCAGTTGTTACAAATATCTTAGGGCCCTGATCACAGAACACAATGTTACAAAATGTTTGTGCAATTTTAATCAGAGTCTTCTACAGTGATCGGAACACAATGTAGCCACTGGCAAGACAGAGAACAAATAATTTCAATATTCTACTTGACTGCCACCTCAGTCTATACCATAATCCAGCCATCAGAAAACAAAACACACCAAACAATCCGAAACGTACCTCTTCCTACATCTAGCTTTGCCTCAAACAATCAAAGACTTAAAACACCAATACAAGAAACTCGATATGCAGATTTCACTCATTTCAGAATCCACAAATGCTTACTTGTTCTGGAAAGCATTCTCCCTCTTCCACTGCCATTTTCTGTGGCCAGATATGAAACCTGATGACTCAATTAGTTAACACTTTGGACACTGCACCATTGCTAAAAATAGCAGCCTCAGGAAGTGCTTTTCTTTTTTTTCTTTTCTTTTTTTTTTTTTTTTAAGGAACTAAGCACGGTCACTTGTTACACTTCCCTTGGCGATTTAAATGGCAAAGGACAAGTGAATAGAAGGCTATTAAGTTAGTAACAGAGCGTGTCCCAGGATTCCTGGCTCACTTACCATATTTGCTGCCTCCAATCATTCCCCGTGTATGTAATCATGATCTGTGGAATACCCAAAATAGCTGCAGCATCAGCTGATCAGAAAACCACTGCTGCTTGGAATCACTCATGAAACAAGCTTTTGTCATTCTGCTTATCAGCTCTTTCTAATGCAGACTACTTTGAACTATTTCTAAAGGCAACAATAACATCATTTTACACTCCGTGTGTTTTGAATACCACATATGCCTGCCTCCCACTCCATGGTAATTTTATATTTATTCAGATTTTCTGATGACTAATTATGATAGGTTTGTGTTGCTGGTTCTAGAGGCTATTTTCATGAACTAAAAGGCTGTTCTCTATGTACTTCAAGTCCTAAACTAGAGAGATCAAAAGCAACACCAGGGCAAAATAATTTTGCTTCAGAGGGAAGCCCAGAGAGAGGTTCCTGATTTTAGAAGCAGACTTCTTCCTTTTCAATGGAAGTTATCATCGGCAACAGGAACTTTCTTTGTGCTTCCCTACAGTTACATTAGGAGTGGCTTTAAAGAATGCCAACCTTCTGAGAAAGGGAATATTGAAATCTCTTCAATTCACCACAAGCTCCTGAACTGTACTTGCCTGTCACAGATCTCACATCTGTGAGCTGGAAACAGACATTCACTGGCACAGAAGAACAGCAAAGAGGAAGAGGAGGAAAATAATCATGGCCTAATATTTTGGTCAGACAAGATAGGCCTAATGTCTCATTTGAGACATGCTGATGAAAGGAAAAAGGCTGTATGTAAAAAACTATTGGTATAATTAAAATTTTACAGAAATATATCTCCATGTTTGCATCAACTGGAGCGCAGCCACCAGGGAGGAGCTCTGCGCTCTTGAGTTTAAACACCAAACTTGTTATCACACTTGTTATCACACCAGTTCTCTATGTAGACATCTCTGCATTCAGAAGGTGCAAAATCTGAGGCCCTGGTGCACCAACCATGCACTCAGGTGGACCTGGCTTGAAAATACCTCATTAATGTCACTGATGATGCATTCTATTAACAACTACCCTGTGCTCCTGCACATTTTGCTGATGACATTATAGGATTCATGAGTAAGACCCACTTCTACCACAGACTAAATACAGAGAAGCCAACAGCTGTCTGCAGAGTGGAGCAGCCTCCTACCTCAGTATAAGTACAAAAGGATGACCAAGCCAGTTTTAATGAATTTACCTCACTGACATATCTGCACAGAGCTCCCTGTAGCAGAGATTTCAATCACTGCCCCACAGCTACCTCCGCAATGCTGTTGCTGCAAACCACCACACAAAAAGTATCCTGAATATTCAACTTATAAAACTGAATTTTGATTTAGCATTACTGTTAGTTTTGAGAGCTGAGAACTGTAATTTCAAAACCATAAATGCAAACATAGCAGTTCTAGAAAGCAGGGTTACTATTCAGGGTCTGAATTTTTGTTTCTAACTGAAGAAAAGTTGGCTCTAAATAAAGCCCAGGTACCTAAATAGCTTTCTTCTGCCTTTGAAAAGGTGCTTGAGAACAAAGAGAAAGGAAATATGATAATTTCTGTAATAGCATTCAAGGGAATCACATGACATTTATAACTTGCCAAATAGGTCTCTTTTGTAGGTGAAATTGGGCAGTTTTACAGAAAGTCACAAGTCCCTGCAGATGACCAAGCCCACTGTGGGGTGGTGCCCCACGCCCCTGGACTGCAGCCTCCTGGCACAGACCAGTGACACAGAACTGGCAATCCCAAAGCCAAGTCGGCAGTGGAGAAAGAACATTTTTAGGGACGAGGATTCCACACAGTCTCTGCTGTCTGGCTGGTGGGCTGTGCCCCCTGTTCCTCTGGCAGCCCAGGGCTGCGGCCAGTGCCAGCCTGGTGTGGGTGCCAGCCTGCTCCTCCAGGAGCTCCCCAACACTGCTCTCCCCACACTCTGCCTGCTCATTTCTTCTGCTACGGCTGCTTTGCTTTTCCAGTCGCTGGCTCCTGGCCTTTCGAGTCCACATCAGTGTGATGACACCAGTGGATGACTGACCCAGGCCACTGCCTATTAACCTCCACAAAACCAGCCTGGTTTAGGCTGTGACATTCCCACAAGAGCAGCTGTCCAATTCCCTCTCCATTAATTTTAAAAGAGCAACAATCAGAATTACAAAAGAAAAGCACAAAGAAAAATTTAAATCTGCCAGCACCAAAAAATCATCTCAGCACATTCATATCCATCAATTCAGCTCTGATTACTGACTGCCATAAATCATAGTGACACTGTATTTTCTTTTTTAACCTTATGAATCCGTTTTAGAGCATTCAGTATGATTTCTCAATGCATGCTATTAACAAAGTGTAGTGACAGAAAGGCTCAATACTAATGGCAAAATCAATGTCTTATAGATTTTGGGTAAAATTTCCAGGATCCTTTTATTCCTTTGCATCCTGAATTATATGATCTGCAAATTCTTATAGTAATTCTTAGCTTAGGAAAAAGAAAGGGCCTTGGATACAATCATGTAATTAGTAGATACGCGAGGGAAAAAACATCTCAACAATCAACCTCCTCCCCTCTAGAAAAAAAAGCAACAAAACCCCTTTACAATCTCATGAAAATGGCAGATTTGGTACAGATGGAGAATTCTTTTAAACAGAATAGTGGAAATGTCCTTTTACATTATCACTACACTGCTCCCCAACCAGATGGAGTGCTTATGATTACTGGCTTGGAAGTGCCTTGCAAACAAAGCAACACATGGCAGAATTTAGCAGAAAGAAAAACAAGGTTTGACATGAGATGCAAAACAATATAAATATCTCTCCAAGAAAGGGAAAGGCAAGCTGAAATAGTTGCAATCATAATCTGGAGTTATTGGTCCAGATTTTGTAAGGAGAAGTTTTTTTTCTGAAACTGTAGTGGATGACATTTCAGACAGTTGACAAAGATGAAAAGTCAGCTGAAGCCCACCAGTGCAGGGGATTTCCATCTCTGTGATATTTCAGAAACCCTTTCCAGAGAGCAAATGGTTGGCAAATAGGATCAATACAGATGTGTGTTCATGCAACTTACACCTAAGAAGGGCCCTTAGTTTTAAAAACTTCTTGTATCAGAGAAACAAATGGCAGTGTCTGAGATATTTATTGATATAAAAATTATTTTCTAGTCATTAAAATAATGGCTAATGTGTGCCCCAGATGAGACTTTTAAACAGCAGTTCAAGCGCACACCTCTGTGCACACCTAACAGGCTTTTACAAGGCTACTATCAAGAAAAAATTTGCTTACATTTAGTCATTTATACTGTTGAAATTGTAGTCACATAGAGTGTGCAGCCACAGCATCAAAATTCAGTTATAAAATGCCAAAAGGATCTGTGTGAATTTTGTATGACTTTTTTTTTAAATGTCTGCTCAACCACCATCCATCATGTAAATACTATGTTTGCTATATTGCCATTTAAATTATGCCAGCTCAGATCATTTGCTAAAACATCCACAGAATTCTAATTCTACAGCCAGAAGCATTCATTCTCTTTCATTAATGCTAAATAAATTAAACATAAAATGAGGATAGGAAAACAATACTCCAAACATTAAATAAGTTGAAGTCACCAAGCCCAACACTTCAACCCCAAAAAATCTGCCATATGTTTCTCTGTAGTCTATTGCTCTTGAATAGAAGGTATCTACCAAATCTGTAAATCCTTTAGTTAACATTTTTCCTTTACCTTGACAAAGATATCAGCTATCATACAAAATTTAAAACATTTCAAAAAAAATTTTAAACAAAATTTAAATTCCGTAACTTCTGCTAGAAGATAGTTAAAACATCTCTTCAAAGGCTTTCCAAATGAGTGAACAGGAAGCCTGTGGTCCCATCCTATTCTTCTTTAGTAAGAGCAAACCTCAAAGACTGAAATGCAATCTCTATAAAAGGATAGCCTGCAGTAATTTTTCAGAAGTCTCCAAACCCTTCCAAACAGTACAGCTTGAAGGCAGCCCTGCTGTGACCTGTGAAATTCAGCCCTTTACCGAGATTCCAAAAGCCTGTGGAGGACACATGGAGGTACTGCAGTGTTTACTCTGCCAGGATCCCTGGCAGCTCCCGTTACCTCACCCTCAGCACTCCCCAGAGTATGCCTGAATCTTCAATAGCAAGGCAAAGGGCTCTTGGGATGAGGGACTAAAATAAATGATACATGCAAGGTATGAGTGGTATGCCCACAGCATCTGATCCACAAATCCGCTCCAAGTTCCTTTTTTAAACCCTGCATTGTTCCCTTAAGCTATCAGAGTAGGATATATGTCTCCAGTCAGCCCACATCAACTGCAGCTTTCTGAAAGAGCACTTTTTGTTTCATTTTCATCCATTAGCTGCAGTTTTCATGCCCAAGTTCTAAAGCTCCTTTAACTTCCAGTGACCCTGGGACTAAAACATAACCCTGTCTGCTGGGAATAGGAAAAACTGTGATCAGCTGGAATATAAACTGTTAGCTAAACCCAAAAAAAGGGACCATAAGTCAGTCACGGCTTCCGCCACTGAGACTGCAGCAATTTCTCTTCCCCCATCAATACATTGACTCAACATTGAAAAGCATCTTCCACCTGTTCTGTGGAGAAGTGGGATTTTGCAAAACCACTGCCACAGTATCACAGAAATCCCACAATTGTCTTGTTAAGTATTGTCTTAACCTCTATTTTCACAAATGTGTGAAAATAGAGGTTAAGATAATACTTATTAAGGCAACTTCTTGCTGTCAAGACCACTCTACACTCTTATAGATCTTATAGCTCTTTAGATCATAAAGAGCTAAAAAGAGCAGCAGAGCTTAATGATATCATCCTGTAAGCACCAGGAGAAGCAGCTTCAGTGAAGCCAACAAAAAGCCCTTGGCTTTATTAAGATTTCTTTCCCTCCCAGTGATCACTCTAGAGGACATCCATGTCATTGATTTGCTCTGGACAGCACCTTTGGAAAATACTGAGGTAATAAAGCTGCAAACTGGAAGAAGTGTTTACATAAGCATCATGATGTCACATGATTGACTCCTGAGCAAATTGACTTGACACCATCATGCTTGAAAAATAACCAGTAAAAGCCAATTAGGAAGGCAAAAAACAAAAGGCAGAGACTCCAGGCAGTCCTGTGTTTAGTCAAACTACAAACCTCACATGAACTCTCATGGAGATGAGGGGAAGAGCAAGGGCAAAGATCTATATATGGAAAGCACAAGGAGACACAGTATCAGATCTTCCTATACCATCTTGAAACATTGCTGATGTTTGCAATTTTTCTGCTGATTAATCAGATGGCTTGTTGCATGCCATGCATCTTGTTCCAAGTCCTGCTGAAAACTGGGAATTTGTACAAATTGAGTGCAGCAGCTGCCTTGCTCCTTCTCTGAGATACCTCACTGATGCACAGGATTCCAGAAAGTAGAGATTCCCTGGATATGAACAGTAGACCTCAGCATTTTCACTAAATATAGAACTTCTATTTGATAACATAATATAATTCTGGTGCACTTGTGAAATTGGTGGCTGCTGATTGGTCTCCATAGGTGTGTGAACACATAGATAGGCACATAAAAATCACATGCAAATCTTATTATTTCACCACAGCACAGGAAAACAATGAACAGAATGAACAGCTCAGAAATAACTTTTTCATTTTTTAAAGAATATTAAAAAAAAAACTAGTTGACAGTGTTAGAGGAATGTTATATAAAATATACCATCCATTTGTATATGGCATCCATGTGACAAGAAGTTGGCTCAGGCTCACTCTTAGTCTGGATAGTATTTCTAGCAATTTTCAATATTCCCTGACTGCCAGAAGCAAAGAATTAATCATTAAGATTCGTGGTGACAACGGCAAAGTATTTCATTGTGAAATTGAGTTAAGCACCAGAAATGTGGCTGCTGGCAAATTAGCCCTTCCAAACACTCCCTCTCTCTGTTGTCTATCTTTTAGGCTTATTCAAAACATAACCATGATATGAAGCCACCGAACTGCCGGATGGCTTCAAAATGTTCAGACATGACTTCTGCACAAAAAAAAAAAACCAAAAAAAAACAAAAAAAACAAATTTCTTTCATGTAATATGTTCCAAAAGCTGCAGGTTTTGGGACACTGAAAATTGACTGTCTGCGAGACCTTGGCCAAAAAGCCCCCAACCCACAATTAAGATATTTAACTATGCACCCTGATACTGTTCATTCCTCAAGGACTTTTTAAAGGAATAATTCAAATGAAAACAGAAGGAGGCTCCATTAAAAGGGAAATACAGTAACAACAGACAAGTGTATCCACTCAGCACAGGCACATGAAAGTGTCCAATGCCCTGGGAAATGAGCACAGCTCTCATTTAGTGTCTGTGTTTCATTTCTAGATGGAGTAGGGCAGTATTCAGTAAAAAGAAAAATGGAAACACTAAAATAACTATAACTAATCCCATGACTCTATTCCCAAATGCAATGGAGACAGTTCAGTGGAGCAATATTATGACCGGTGCTTTTGAACAACATTTAGGCTGCAACTCCAATGAACGGGCTATGGACAAATTATGACACTGTAAAAATGTGTGCAGACACAAGGCAAAACTTTCATGAGAAGATTAACATGAGAATAGCTTGCCCAGGATTTCTAATATGTGCAGAGTTAGATTTTAAAAAATAGAATAAAAATAAGAAATTGGTCGAAAGAGAACAAAGACAACTATGGATGAAGGTAGACAAAGGGAGTTCTTGAAACCACACCTACCCCTATTTCCAATGATTCTGTGACTTACTGGGACATCAGAGCCCCTCTGCAGGTGAGCCACACTCAGGGTCAGTCACAGTGGGAGATGCCACTGAACACAAGTCCCTGGGCAGGTAAAATCTACCTGAGCCCTGCCCATAGACACTGCAAGGGAGAACCTGCTGCTCTCACAGGGCCTCAGTGCTGTTTGCCAGGACTCTGTCAGGACTGAGGGAACTCTCACCCTTTATCAGTCAGCATTTCAAAGTACTCTAAAATTTCTTCAAATTACACTTTGGAAGGACTTTCCAGGAAAATTGCAAGTTTAAAATTTTAATTTCTCATAATCATTACAAAGATGCAAACCCAAGATGTTACAATGCAATGAAACCAAAGAAAAATAAATGAATGTAACTGTGGTTGATTTCAGCATCACTCAAAAGTTATCCCCAGTCTCAGTGTTAACACAGCCCAGTAGCTAGGACACAAACTGGTCACCAATAGTCAAAAGACTGCCATACAGTAACCATTCACAGTTACATGGTGTTGTTCCCAGTTAAAAAGTTTACCTGTATTTCTTCTGCAGAATGACTAAAATCTAGTTTTAACTTAATCCAATTAAGTTCTTTGGTCAGTAGGTTCCTCCCTATCAACTTCCTTTCCTAAGGCACTATTATTTTCAAAGAATCAAGGGGAAAGCTCCAGGAGTTACACATTCTGAAGTGAACTGTTGCCCTTAAAGACAGTCACAGCAAAGTCTCAAATTATTTCCTCTTACTGAACCTTCACTTCGAGCTCTCCAATGGCATAGAATCGAGGCATGGACAATTTACAAAGCAATATATATAAACTCACTGAATTTTCAGCTTCTTACAGGTTCAGTGTTCTGATCTGGTACAAAATTGTATCTCAGAAATTCCACACTGAAAAGTCTGAGGAGCAAACACAAGCAACTTACATAACCTTTTCCTGCCAAATATTAGGTAGGGCAGTAACACTCATACTACTCACACTGGACTCATACTGCCCCGACTTTGTTATTGCAACAAGGCTAACGCTGTGAACAGAGCTTTGCAAGAACACTGGGAGCATTCAGATGTAATAACCTCAAGATGTCTTAGACCAGGAAGGAGTAAACATTCTTCTGCATTGGGTGATGTAGGAATTTCCCTAAAACAAAGGAAAATTAGTAAAATTAATAAAAAAATGATCTCATCAAGATAATTTCTGACATGCTGCTGGGGAATGAGGACAGCTGTGCAAACTGCATTCCAAACAGGACTTCTCTTTGGCAGCACAGATGTATAAAAACATTTCTCAGTTCTCACTGGAGTGCTGGCAGCTTGGCTAAATATTAATGCTGTCCCTGGAGCGCTGCTACTGCTTCTGTGTGTCTCATACATGAGAGGCTGGCCACAGCTAAGACAGATGCTTTCTGATGTTGCATTAGAACTACAAAAGAACAGAAAATGGCAGCTTCAGGGACTGCAGCAATCCACATATGGCTCCCCAGGAATTAGGGATGGGAGGGCAAGAGGAAGCTGCAGAATGTGTAACTCCTGAAGTTAGGCTGAGCTTTCCAGATGCACAGGAATTTGACACTGCGTTATACTGGGGTGTAGTGCAATACTTTCAGCTACACAGAAGGTTATTTCAAGCTACAAAACAAATCCTTTAGTTTACAGTAAAGCAGTTCTAGTTCAGAAATGTAGGGTTCCTTTCCCATTTGCATAGAGAAATACAAAAGCCACAACTATTGAAGATCTTCATAAAGGAGCTCTGTAGCTCTCTTTGCACTGCTCTATCTCCTGGGCATCACACTCCATCATACCTGGCAGTCATGCTGCACTTACCCAAATGCATTTCAAACTACATGAGGTCAGAATAATACTGGGTTTTCCTCAGTGCTCCATCGGTGAAAGAGGTTAATGAAGCTTTTGTTGCTTAATTTCACATCAAACATTTTGAGCAGATCCAGAAATACACCTTGGAATGACTGCATGAATAATGCAGTCAATTACAACAGCACACATGGCCATAATCTGTTTCTTCCTAACCTGCTTAGTTAGCACTGCATTTCTTTTCCTTGGGAGAACCTTTAAGCCTGTAGCTATTATTGTAGCTAGCTCTCACGTTTCCTTTCTCCCTGTGAACTGTTTTTTTTTTTTTAATCTGATGTTAATAGCGTTCAAAGGGCTTCTAAAATCACTGTACAGCAGTAGTAGTTCTTATATCTGTATTATCTTCACAATGCTTCATGAAAAAGCAGTCCCTTGGCAGGACAAACTAGCTAGTGTTCACACTGCATAATGGAGGAGGCAGCAGCTGCTATTTTTAGGGTGCTGAATGCTATCCTCCATTGTAAATCTATTTATTTTACAGATATTTTATCATCACAGCTATGCCTTTTTTGATTGATGAAAATCCTATTTATAAAGTCTAACTTCAATTAACAACCCAATAAGCTGGCATTTTCCCTTAGTTACCTATTAGCCTAAAATTAAAACTCTATAGAGAAGCAGCCAGAGGAGCTGGTGCCTCACTGAACAGCATCCCTGGCTCGCTCTGCTGTGGATTCAAGAGGAGCCATCAGAGGGAGGAGGTCATCTTGCACCCTGCACAGACAAGAGCTTTCTCCTTTTCCATAAAACCCTTTCACTTCTGAACAAGATGTGAACAATTAAAACTTCATGAATAACACAGAGAAGGCACCTCCTAACTCTCTCCCCCACAGCAGGCACTGGTATTTAACATAAATTTAGTATTCAGTATCTCATGTTGCAACCCAGAGCTTTCTCCAAAATTATTAATGCATCCAAATAGCATGCTGGATTTGCTAACTGAAAATGTAATTATCTCTCACGAACTGCCAGGACAAGCCATCATTCCTGTATCTACTATGAATAATCCCAGACTCCATAAGTTTTTTGACTTTTCCCAACTTTTCTCCCTGGGTCAGTGGCTAATGAGCTCTACTCTGAGGCCACGTCAGATGAGCCAAGACTTTAATGTGCTTTATAGAAGACATCTAAAGCACATTATAAATGTAACACTGATCCACTCTGGCTAAAGTAATCTCTCCAATAACTCACCTATGCTTTTGTAATGGTAGGAAATGGGACAGATCTTTTCCAAGACTCATTTCCATGTTTAGACAAGCAATACTCTGCGCACACACACACAAAGAATTTGTGTTTTTTAGATACTCATAAAAACATTCCCCAGTCCAACACATTTGAACATGCAGATGGCTGCTGAAAACCACAGAGAATGGTGTGATCCTGAATGTAAAACAAAAGAAAGCCATGGACCTCATCAACTGGATTTTACTGACTTTAGCAAAGAGGAAAATGTAACATGCTCCAGAGACTCCAAGCAGTATAACCACTAAGTAAAACCCATCTTTTTTCCCATTAATAATGAAAGACTGCTTAGATTTGCACATGTTCCATCCTGCTCAAAGTTAGGACATGGCACTTCTGAATCTGAATTCAAAATTTGACCCAGGCTCCCACATAATTTATTAACGAACCTAATTTTTAATTACCAGTCATAATAAATTATTTGACTGTAGAAATTAAAGTGACAGACACCATGAAAAGGGTAAATGAATGCATCAGAAATTGGACTTTATTAATGTTCTTTAGTACCTGTGCTTCAAATTCAATTGGATTTATTACATACTGTCTAACAAATATGATGCAGTTTGCAGCATGCAAGTAGTCTCTACAGTAACAATGGATCTTTTTTCAGATTTAACAGCAGAGAAGAGGAGGAGAAATACTTCCATTTTGATTTGAATTGTAAGCACCATCTTGTGGAATGACAAAGCCTGCAGATTAGTAAAAATATTGGTTTATAAATTTGTCTCATGAACTGACTGGGAATGCCACCTGGATATGGCACAAAGAACAAACAAGAATAAAATTATTTCTCTCACCTCTTCCAGACCCACAATAAAAACAAAAAGAAGCTCTCCTTCAACCCAAAGCATTAAGGCAATCTTGTCCTTACTTTCATACAAAGCCCTGTGGTCATCAGAGCTGACATTCATTGGCAAAGAATTGTAGATCAGGATTTCTGGGGCTGTAATGAGAAACTACAGTCCCTCCATAATGTAGAGTTCAGCTCCATTTCCCTCTCTTCCCTTCCCTGTCTCACAGCACTGTTATAAACTGTCATTTCTGATTTACAGACCAAACGTCTTTCTCCCTAGAAGAGGGTGCTCATCACAAAAGCTCAGATCCAGCACTTAATAAAATATTACTCTGGTAAAATGAACCTGCACTGTGGGTGCATAATGCTGACCTTGACCTGGGGATAACTGGTGTTTGGGCTATGGAGGATGCCAATGCACAGAATGCATGGGAGACTCTCTTGTTCAGAATAAACAGCAAAAAACACCTCATAAATTAAGGAAAAATACACAGCTGTAGGACTTAATAGAATAAGGCACATGCAAATTTCTGAGATTTACTTATTTCCTTACCACGACTAATTATATTATTACTATTAATATTACTGCATCCATCAGCATTCAGCAGACAATTCTCTTGCTCCCACACAATTCCATGGAATGATTTGAAATGCAAATAGAAAAAAAAAGCAGAAAAGCTCCTCTAAAAGGGCTAGTTCATCTATGAATATTAAACTAAAATGAACCCTCCTGAGAGCCCTGACAGACTGCTCCAGGATGGAAAACCATGTCATTACTGACATTAATCATATTTCCTAAAAATTAGGGGCAAAAGAGTGCTCTTTTAAATAAGCACCATCTAATACCCCATCAGTATGTATGACTCGAGTAAAAATTCATTATTCTTGTCCTTATGATTGTTAGTAGAGATACAAGTGGAACATAAAAAACCTGTCTCCTGTATTTTTGTTATTGATTACATTAGCTTTGATCTAATTTTACCATATACATATAAAACTGAAAGATTCCTTTTAAAAGCTTACAAAAGAAGCAAAAGAGGCAGGCAGCAGCCTTGCCTCTTGTGACAATAGTGATGGTGGATGTGCTGCTCCTGGTGATGTCCTCCTGCTTAAGTCAGCCCATCATGTAAATCTGTACTGTGTGAGTGCGCTGGGATAGCTGGAAAATGTCACTGGACTGTGAAAAATGATGACAACACAAAGAGGGGGGAGTACCAGGATGAAACATCAGCAAGATTTGGGAGTTAAGTGTATTTATTTGGAAAAAATTGACTGGACATGGATACACAGAGCACATGGCTCTCACTCTATCATAGAATTGTTTGGGTTGGAAAGGATCTTAGATCCTCAAGCCCAGCCATTAACCCAGCACTGCCAAGTCCTCCACTAATCCATGCCACTAAGTGCTACATCTGCACATCCCTGAACACCTCCAAGGAGGGTGACTCCACCACTTCTCTGGGCAGCTTGTTCCAGTGCTCACACACCTGCACAATTGCATAAATTTGTATCAAAAAGCTCCCTCATGTCTTTACACTGCTATAGTTCACTTATTTATTACCACTCAGAGCTTGGATGAAGCACAATCCCCCTTTGAAGTGTACAGTCTCCAAAGATCCCAGCGTGCCTTCTGCAAACTTAGAGGTAAATGGATGTCACAAAAAAATTTCAGCTCAGGGAATTAAGTTGTCCCTAGCCCAGCTCCCAAAGCAATGGCAATTGCCTACACTAGGAGCCTTTATCTGCTGACCTCAGCTCCTGGCTGCATTTGCTACATTTTCAATGCCAACATTAGAGGTTTCTTACACTACTTTTTTCCCTTCTTACTTTTCACACACAGAAACATATTGGATATACAAAAAATATGAATTCTTCAGTTTGCAAAGCCCTTCAGGATTCTTAAAATTAAAATAAATGTGCTTTTTCAATAAAAATACAATATAATAGATAATGATAAAAACCACAAAGGAAAGATGCAAGTAATAGCAACAGGTCAATGCCACTGAACACTCAGTCTCAGGTATGTCTGCAAGATTAATGCAAATAGCCCAGTTTGACTAATATTTTCCACTGCTTTTTCAACTTACCAGGCACTCAGCCTATCTTGACTAGATCCAGTATTACCAGGAATTATGGCTGTGCAATTTCAGTTCTAACAATTAGCTAGTAAATTAGATACTAACCCTAAATGGCTTTGATTTCTAGCAACAGGGAACAATGTACTTGACATTTTTTGAAATACACCTTTAAAGCTATGTAATATATAGAGGCCAAGGGAGAATATGGAAAACCCATGAGGATTAAATGCAAAAATAGTGTTCCTTCTTCTTTTGGGACAGTTTTATTAATGAGGTCTCAAGAACTGCAGAGTGAATTACAGCTTAGTAAGACAGATTCAGTTTCTTCAGACATACTCTGCAGAAAGTGCAAACTAGAAATTCCAGCTTGTATTTATGTAGATATTTTATTTAGTTAGTTTAAATCCAGTCAGCTGACAGCAGTTTGAAGATCGTCCCTGCCCAGCAGAATTTACAGCCCTCCTGCACAGGTGTTCACTTCCGTTACACTGAACAACAAACTCACAGCCATAAATCACAACACTCTGATAAGCTCCCTCTTAGGCAAGCAAGGCCATAAAATACCCACTGGCAGACAGGATTTGACCTCATGGGTATGAGCTGGCACAGCTTGGGCATGGGGAAGTTGAATACCAACACACAAAAGAACAAGGTCTGGCCCAGGCACACGGAGCCAAGCTTGCCCTGGCTGACCTCAGGTGTCCAGGCAGGGTCACTCAGGAAGGCAAGGGACAGCCCACAGGCATGGAGAGAGGTTGCCTGAACTACTCTGAAGTGCTGCCCAGTCAGCTTCTGGAGTGTCAGTCTCTTCCCATGGATTATTGAGGGGCACAAGGGTCCTAATTCAGGTGCCATCAACCTGATCCCAGAGACAGCTGAAAGCTGATATAACCTTCTCACCTTTAACATCAAAGATGTTCTAAACAGCCCTTTTCCTCATTGCTTTTGTATGCATGTCACGGACATCTGACCTGAGCTTTCTCTCCATTTATGTTTTACCACCACCATAACAGCAGCAAATAACAAGTGCTGAGCTGAAATATCTCACAGGGATTCACACATTACATTTAACAGTTAAAAGTTACTGTTAAATGACTAATGGGTTAATTCCCGCTTTGGCACAAAGCCTTCACTCAGGGAGTATGTGAGCTTTTGCAAGCTGTTTTCAACAAAAACATATGGGAAATAGTAAACTTATCCAGGTTAAGTTTAAAATAGGATATTCTGTTGGAGTAATATTTTACATAGTCCCTTTAGAAAACAAAAATCAATCATGATGGGTTTTAATGTTCCATTGTGGACAGCAGCTGAGCACATAGCATAGTGATTCTCTTTCCTCTCCACTTAGTCCTGCTGCCTTCCCAACCACTGAATCATTGCTCTCCCTCGTTACTAAAATGCATAACTGAGATGCTGATTAGTGTCCCAGGTGCTTGATAACAGAGACAGTAATCAATACCACTTCTTTAATCTGTCTGTGGAGGACGTTTTGTCCCTTTGCTTTTGGACACCGGCTCTGTTACCGTGATCCACTGCTTTAATATCGCCTCTAGATTGGATTAGTGCAGGGCACTCTTCTTTAGTCGTTCCTTAGCTTCCCTCGAAACATAACATCAGCGTGCCACAGCTGTTGCCTGTTTGCTGAGATTGAAAGCTTTAAAAAACTAAAGCTCTGAGCAGTTTTGGATCCTTCTGCCTGACAGACGTGCAGCCACCCCACACGCCACCGGCAGCGAGCAGAGCCGCAGCCCTCTGCTGCCGAGCTTGTGGACAAGAACCACTCACACTCGACTTCCTCAGCTGCTCTAGAGTTTTGGTGGGGGCTTATTTTATTTATTTATTTATTTATTTTAAGAGCCACAGTGGAAAAATGTTTCCTTTCAGCAAATGCAGAGCTGCAGCTGGACTTCCCTTTGGGCAACTGCAATATGGAAGATTGGGATTTTGGCCTGAGTTTTGCCAGTAACACCATGCAAATTCTGAGCCTTAAAGACAGGAGCCATCTCTCTGAAGATAAACAATAGACAAATGCAGGCACAAGTCCTATTATTTAATTCTCATTTTAAACATATTCTTTTGTATGTACTCTGTAAAAAATCCATGTCTCTTTAAAAATATCTTTTGTGTACCTTTAAAAAAAATACTGCACAGTGATATCACAATGTGACTACAGCTAAATATATCACCTACATTGCAGCTTTTACTGCACTATAAGGCAGCCCATTTTAAGACAATATCAATAATTTAGAAACTCAGCTATGTGCAGCCGCTTAATTGGATTATTTTTGCTTGGCAATTTTTTCAGTATTATATTAGCTTTTACAGGAATTCATTGATGGAGATCTTTCAGCAAACTCATGTAACACACAATCAATAGACATAAAACTACATGCAATTATAAAACATTTTTTCACCAAGTACTTTTCATCTTCTCACAGCTTTGGCAAGAGGAATATGCTGTTCAAAAATAAGCTAATAGCATAAATCAGGTTTTGATACAAAGCATCTCTGGAGACTGAGATTCAGAGAGCCTTCTCTAGAGAACAGCACAGCAGCTGCCACAGCCACCACCTGCAGACACCAGAGAGCTGCCAGGACCCGGTTCCCCATTTCTGTGGTACAATTCTTCCTCACAATGCTTCCCTCCAGGAAAATGCACTTTTACCACCAGCTGGCTGAAGAGGTCCCTTTCCACTGGTGAGCAACTGGGCAAGAACAAAGGAAAATTCTTCCCATGCTACATTTTGTATGCTGTAAGGGATAGAAGCAACATGACTTCAGACTGAGGTCACTTCTTGGTGACTCCACAAAAGGCAGAAGAGGCAGTAAGTCCCTGTCCCTTGTGTCAGCCCAGAGCCAGTCACAGCAAAGGCAGCCAGCCAGTAGCAAACACCAGGATCACAGATTTAGGTGGGATACAAACTGCCCAAACAGAGCTCAAAGGAGACAAGAGGATCTTTTGCCTACAGAAAAGATGTGTGGAGGCTTAGAGAGTGTATGTTTGCTTGCCTTTTTTTTTTTTTTTTGCTTTGGTTTTGGGGTTTTAATTTTTTTTTGTTGTTGTTGATTTGATTTGGTTTGAGGATTTTTTGTGATTTACAGCTATGACCATATCTCAAGTGCCTCTGAAAAATTTGATTCAACCAGTCAGAGCATTTTTAAGGCCAAGTTGTCTATACCAAGACTTTAAAAAAATCATACAAAAAAAAAAAAAAAAAAAAAACAAAAAACAAACCTACCCAAAGCACAAAAAAAATCCAAAACATGCACAGAAATTCCTAGCTTAAAACCAAGCCACCCTTTTTTTAGGGCTCAAAAAAGGACAGATATCAGGCTGAGATGGTTCCTTGTGTGCACAAGCACTACTGCCCTATCCTGCTATTGGTTCCTGACATTTTCATCTGATATGAACTGCGCCATGCAGAAAGGATCACCACCAGCACTGTGTGAGTCCACACTGTCCACCTGGTTCACTTCTTCTTCAGATGGGAGGCCACTCCGAAGTCCCCGTATGTTCTGTGATTCCATAAAGAAAACTGTCAGATCCAAGGAGTATCCCACCAGGCTGAACTGATTCCCTCCAGAGCCAAGGACACACCCTGCTCATGCGGGCTGTGAGCCCAAAACATTTGCCACTCCGGGGGCACGAAGCTGTGTTTTTCTGGGGACTGACATTCAATTCAGCAGGGATGGGGGAATGCACAGAGTCCCTCTGTTGCCTGAATCCCGAAGGGATTATTTGGGCCGAAGACTTTAATTACAGCTGACAGTGCTGGCGTCCTGCTGATGGCAGCCATTTTACTGATGTCACGGCGTTATCCCCAGTGACACCAGCAGCAAGGAAGAGCTGCCAAGTGACCCACATTTGTAGGCAGGACCTACTGACCTGAGGGACACTGCTCAAGCCCAGCACCAACTGAGGCAAGCGACTTCCAAAGAGCCACTATGGGGGGAGGGATTCCAGTGGAGGTGCTGTCCCACCTGTGTCCCGCAGCTCCCGGGGACACGTGGGAGGATCAATAGTGGCTGCTGCACAGGCAGCAGGTTGGGAGCCTGGCAAGGGAATCCCTCGTGCTGCCAGGTCTGCATTTCCACAGCCCACGTGTCTGGGGCTGAATGGAGCTTTCACCAAGGCCTGGCTTCCAACATGGCACAGTCTGCCTGCACCCCTTGTGCAATCCATCCTTTTCAAGCTCACCGTCATACAATGGCAATCCCTCACTTGAAACAATCTTGTGGACCCTCTTTCCTTTTATTGCTCAGATATTCCTTATCTTCCCATGTGCGACGCAGCTGGCGCTATAGCAACTCCCAGATACCAGGTATTTTCCACTTATTTTCTTTTAAAGCAGCAACAAAAGGGGAAGATCACCTCAGCAGCAAATACTCTGTGGGCCTCTAATGGGTCACAGAGGAGTGAGAGAGAGCCATCAGCCTACAGACTCAGTGTGAATTCTGGTAATGGCAGGGAGGCATCAGTAGAAGTTTCCACTACAGACCATTTGCAGACTTGGCCTTGAGACTTCGACTTGTGAGACTGCAGTGAAATGAAAGGAGGGAGTTCATGCGACAAGAAAAAGCCTGGTTTTGACAGACGCACAGCCAGCACACAAAGATGTGTCTCAGGAGCAGACTCCTACCTTGCAAAATGCCCTACGGTGCACACACTACACACACTTTGCTACTTAAAACCTACAGGGAAGTATTCTGCAGTATCCTCTCTGAGTGCCTCCCTCAAGCTTAGAGGCTCACGTGGAAGCCACTACACAAGCAGAGTTACCAGAAAAGCCTAAAGACCCACTGGCAGAGAAAGGGGGTCTTTTTCTGGGTCCACTTCCACCCGCTTTTTTTTTAAAAACAATTTATCTATTTTTAGGAACGTGGTTTACTTTGAAAGTTTGCATCTCAATGCTGTTTTCTTGCACAAAAGGTAACAAAGAAGCTTGTACTCAAGAGCTGTACGTTACTGCTATGTCTGTTGCCTTGCATCAAATCCTAATGGCCCCTTAGAAAATTTAAGATATTTCTTGGAAAGAAACAGCAGCGGAAAATTGTCACAAATGACATTCACAATCATGCCGTAGATTAACAAGCCCCAAGACATTTTTGAAGACTGGAAATGAATTCATATTCAAAATGACAAACTCTATTATGACTAGTAGAATATTTGTAGTTAAGCTGTTTAGAGAGGAAAATTATAGATTTTTTTTTTTACATAGTATTGTTTTAAAAACAGAATTAAGCCAAAAGCATCTACAAAAATATTCAACTGGTGATGACACCAAAGCTCATAACTATCACAAAGATAAGAAGCAATCAGTACAGAAGTGGAATGTTTTTATCTGTGCTTTAAAGCTTTCAGTCCCTTGCAAAGTCCATTTTCTTTTGGTATCACCTCAATATGGAAAATGCCAATGACATACCAAGTGTGACAGCCTGCCACAAAAACAGGTATGTTCTCATAAGCCTGTAAGAAGTGCTTTTCTATGAGCATTTGACTTGGCACATATTTTACTCTATGTCTTTAACTGTTGTACTTTACATATATAATACAACATTCAGCAAGTGTGTAGAGGGAATAAGATCATGTACAGCTAAAGAAATTACCCCAGTATTTGCTTTCTCATTAAAGATGAATACACTCCTGAACAGAAGTGGATACTGCAAACCCTGCCTCTGACACTGCCTCCCGAGGAAGTCAGAGGGATTCAGTTCCAATGCCATAAAGATTCACAATTGAAATACTGACACATGGAGCAAAATGCTCTATATCAAAAAGAACATGCTCTTCCCTAGACTAAGTCCATATTAAAATTGAATCTCTATAAATTTCAGCAAGAGGAAATTCTGAGCCCAGAGATATTCATGCCTTATTGCATGTTTAATGGCCTGAAATCATCCCTCTTTTCACCTCAGGCATGGAGGCAAAAAAACCACAAATCCAAATGCCATCCTTTTAGCCTGTCCTTATTACAACTGGAAATCTTCTCAGAAGAAAGCCATTAAGGGAAAAAAAAAAAAAAAGGAAACAATGGAAAACAGGAGGAATGAGAATAAGCAGAAGGAAGAGAGTATCAAATACTCCCCATACTGACACAAATTTTGGATGAAAGAAACCAGAAGAAGTCTTGATAAAGTAACATCTGGTCATCGAGGTCAAAAATCCTCAAGATGAGCATAAAGCAGGTGTTTCTCCCCATTTTGTTACTACTTAGTTTTGAAATCAGGAATAATTGCACACTTGCATTTGCAAAACAACAAAAATCAGTAAGGGTTCCATTATATCCCAGAGCATTTTTTTTTTTTACCTTCCCCAAAATTACAAGGGGAGCTGTAATTTGTTGGTAAAGCCCTCAGTTTATATGTTCATGTAGATTACAAAAAATCTTCAGCCATCCAACAGATCCAATTTCACTTTTCAACTACTCTAAAAATTATCTCTAACTTTTAGTCCCACTCAGCACAGCAAGAATAATCAGCTAAGAATTCTTTGCAAGGATTTCTTTTTTTTTTTTCGAATAAATTAAGAGGTTGCTGCCCTAAATGGTTTCAGATACAAATCTCCAAGAAGCAGGGCCTGCAGGATATTCTACAAGGCTATTATTTGGAAGACAACTAAATATTTGAGAGATGTTAAGGTCTGTTTCTAACATGACAGATCTGAGGAAGGAATGCTGTAGAGCACCTCAGAAATTAAGTGAAAATTAGGAAGAAGCAGCAGCATCTTTTCTTTTTCTCTTCCAGTCCAGTATTTTCAGTAACTAGTAAATAAACTCCCAGATGCACTAATGGCTGCCATCCAGGAAATGCATCTGCTGTATTTATGAGATCTGCAGTTAATAAATAATTGCCAAATATAGAATTATTCACTTCAGTGCTATCAGGAGTTGTTTTGTAAGAAGAGAGAACATACCGGAATCAGAGTTATGAGGTAGATCAATCAGATTGATTTAGAATTCACATGCGTGAGTGCCAAAGCTCAGCTTTTGTGGAAAAAGACCATTTGAAATTTTTGCATGTACTGGTAACTGAAGCTTTCTGAGCCTGCCACGTTGCCATTGGTACCCCTCGTGTAGTTGGGTCTGCGTGGGTGCTCTTTAGTCCCTCAGGATATGAACACCCTAACTGCATTTTGCCAGTGATTTCTTACATCCATGTGCTGTATAACAAAGGAGCCATTCCCAGGCTATACCTGCCGAACACCACACAGCCTCTTTATGGCTCCAGACAGAAGGCTAAGGCTCCACCAGCCCCTGACAACCTGAATTGAGAACCATCCACTGAGGAAAGTGCAAAAAACCCTACTGGACAATACCTGAACTGATCTAGGAATGCAAAAGTATAGTTGCTTGTACAAAGCTCACATATTTAAATAAGAAAGAAATTTTCCCAGTTATGATCAACTTTTATAAGCACTAAAAAAGAATGCTGAACAAAAAACACAATGAAGGTACATCTGTACAAGAATGACAGCTAAGAGAAAAGGATGTAAATGTTTCTTAACTGAGTACTCCGTCCCTGATTTCTACTTCTGTTCATGTCAACACTTGTAGTAAGCTGGCAATTGCAGAATGGGCTGTCTTCTCCCAGTAAACCTATCTTCACCTTTGGTTCTGACAGGTTGGACCTGAAATCAACTCTACTGTGAAGGCCACCTCAACTCTTTGGATGCTGCTGTGCTCCTAGCATGGCTCCCCACCTTAACATCACCATTATTTTAGGAAAACAAGAGTCTGCCCAGATAAAAGGCCACGGAGATATAGCCTACAATATAGACAGAAAGCTTGAGTAAAGGCTTCACGTGGAGACAAATCAAGTTCTGGACACACAGGCAGCAACAGATGCAGTCCCAACGCATTTTTTTACTGAAGTGTTGGCTGGGAAAAGAGCTGCAACAAGTTCCCACACACGTGTGGGGAGCTGACTCTTTGCAGAGGGCTGAGTATTTCCAAATGTCTTCATCAGCCTGTACACCCACAGTATGACACCCATAGGAGCTCCCAGCTGTGCCTGGCCTGTGAGCCACAGGTCTCTGGTCTCTTGCAGTGTACTAGGAAAAAGCAAAGCTCCTCAGCTCCCAGGCACTGGGATACAGAGGAACATTTAAACCAAGAGGCCAACAGGGATCAGCCCTGCCTAGCACAGGGGCTGTGACACGCCACTGCCATCTCCACTGCCCCTTGCATGACAAGGGCAAAAGCCACAATTCAAAAGCACGCAAGGCTTGAGTAATTATAGACTATCTCCATCCACGAAGAAGCAGTGAAACATTTGGCAGCAGGAACCTTCCAAAGGAAGCTTCTCAGCCCCCTGACATTAGTCCAAATTAATCTCAGTTCTGGAATTTTGTACGTGAAAGAAGCACAGAAGAGATCTGATAGGCTCAGCTCCTTTCTCCTGTGCCCACAGACATTCAGAAACAGAATGAAGCTCTGTTCAGAGGTCACATTTAGTGGCTCCAGCACCACCTGGACATGGGAGAGGTAGTACCTGCTGGCCACCCAGGGATGGTCCTCCCAACAAAGGTTTGGTGTGAACAATGCAACTTGCACCTTCACCAGTTCTAAGCCATCATATAATGAAAAGAAGAACATTCTTCTTGGGTAGTTAATGGATATGCCTACTACAATCCTCAGGCATCTTGGAAAGCATAAACGATGCACAGATACCCCATGCAAGGACTCTGGGCCACAAAAATGTGAAGGAGAGGCTTAGCCACTAAACCTAACATTGCAACCAGCTGAATGTACAAGCAGCCAAGAAGTGGCTGTGCTTGGCCTGAATGTCCCTATTCCTCAGCCTTTGTCAATGATGAAATGGGGTGAGTGTTTCAGACACAGCAACGTGCCTCAAACAGGCACGCACAGCTCCCACTGACTGCAGGAGGAGCTGCACGGGCAAGCTGGAGGGGAGAGAGGAGCCCTTTGTGTCCCACCAAACACTGGAGCATCCACCAGATGATGTACTTTTTAGTCACACTTTATCTCATGATCAGCTGGGCTGGAATACTGAATGCATTGTCAATTGTTTAATGAGGGACAAATAAAGCTGCAGGCTGCAGTTGATGTTTACTGAGGTATTGATGAGCTATTCATTTTATCAGGGCAGAAATCACTGCAGAAGAAATGCTGGGAAATTTAATCTAGTGCTGAAAAATATTTAAAACTCTTTTTATGTCATGGTGGCTGTGTCATTTCATTGGCATTGTGCAGTAACTATAAAGGGTACCAAATAACTTCAGTGTGTGCACACACACGTACATGTAAACTTACACAAATTATAATGGACCTCTGTGCATGAAAAACATTTACCATTTCAAAAAAACTGCCTAATGCTAACCCTCAAAAGGAGTATAAATGTTATGCTTTGCCTTAGACTTACTATGCTTATTGAGAGAGTAAGAACTGAATATTGCGCTAACATAAAGGAGAAAAGTGAGACTCAACCGTTTTAAGAAAAGTTCTACTAATTCAGTTAAAAAAAAAAAAAAAAAAACAAGCCGAACAACCAAAACAGTGAACAGCCACAACACTGGTGATGTGCTGAATTCCACAACAATTCTGCAGCAAAAGTGGTCTCCCAAGACATGCTACTTGTTCCTACTTTCTGCTCAGTCTCCTGAGAAGTCACAGGCGACAAATAACATGTTATCTGTGCAGTGCACATCAGGCAACAATTCAAAATCCTCCTCTTTCATTCTAAAATGAATAAACAAACCAACAAAGAAACCAGAGCAAAAGACCCCGAAATCATTCTTGCCTCTAATTACTGTGAAGACCTGGGACCAGATCAGGAGCAGAGCAGAAAGGTTTCTAGATTAATTTGCACTTTCATTTTCAGTTTCTGTAGTCTTTAGAAGTTTATATTTGCTCACCCACAGGAATGTGTCTGCTTTTACTGCTATGCTATATATACACTCAAAAGCTTCCATTTGAAGGGTGCTTTCTTATGATACTGCAAAAAAACCCCACCTACACAATTTTCTTCTTTGAGGAACCCTGGAGTCACTTGTTCCCTTGGAGAAATGTTAGTGTTCATTATCAAAAGAGGATGCAACTGAAATTAAATGTATTGATTCTTTTTCATAGACAGACTTCTGTCTGCAAACAATTAACATACTTTCTCTATAAGCAAAATATATGTATTCAAAGAAAGCATTCCAATTTATTCTAAATAATGACAAGAAATCTTTGTGTTCAGCTATTCTGATTTGTCCTAGCCATGTGTATGCTTGCTGCTAGGTTTAAATGGAAAGCTCTGAACTCCTCCTCCTTGAAACAATAAATGGGATAAACCTGCTCACTAGGGTCTGTTTCTTTGAGGTTTTACACATCATGGAACTATTTACATCTGAACCAAAAGAGGTGAGCGATTAACCATTAACAGAGCTGAATTTTGTAGCACTGCTTTCAAACCAACAGGCCAACACACATAAGGCACAACATAAGAACAAATTAAGCTTCTCCTTTAATAAAAATGACCTGAGCTAGGGGGGAATTTTTAAACCACTGTTCATGATTATTTATTTTCTTGTACCACTGTTAAGAAACCTCAGGCCCTCTTTCTTCAAATCTCTGCTTATGTTAAAACTTCATTAAAGGGTAATATCATTAGTCTACCTGTCAATTTGCCACAGCAGAGCATTTTCTAGCACTTGGAAAGCCATTCCTAGAGGACTTGTTCAGCATATGGCCAACTCTTACATAGAAAAGTACCCAACATACGTTCAGTGTGAAGGAGGAAAGAAAGAGGAAAGCGGAAAGTATTGGTAAAAGTCAGCCTCTGGTAGCATTCACTTTGTTTTCCATGAAAGATTAAGTCCCAAGATTCTGTGCCTGTCTTCAGCCCTACTGCACTTGTCAGTAATGCTGGGAGAAGTTTTATCTACAGGGCCTGTAGATTTCTCTGGAGCTCAGACCTCCTGATTAGTCAGCACTCCCCATCCAGCCAGGGAATAGGCAGATCACACCTGCCCTTGCTCCCTCCCAGGCATTCCATTTGTACCTTAGCTCACACTCTTGGGTGTTACTGATGCTGTGACTCATGATTTGTGTGCAGCAAAAGCTTCTCCAGCCAGCTCTTCTTCAGTTTCTTCTTAAGAGGAAGTTAAAATATTTTAATGCTAAAGCTCAGAAATTTGACAGCAACATGACTTTTAGGGTCAGATTTTGAAAACTCACAGTCCTCTTTCACAATTACTTTTGGGGCCAAAACTATAATCAAGTTTGTGGAAACTAAGATGACTGGGCTTTAAAGTTCTGACACCTGCATAATCCACCACAGAAACAAGAGAACAGTAGTGAACTCTAAAGCTAAAAGAAAATCACTGCCAAACCATAAAGTTCTGGGACTCCAGACACCAACTAGGATAAGCCTTCTATGCCTGAGTGTTAAACTCTCAAATCTCACTGCCTTGGAACTCCCTGATACTGTAAGATGGGAGAACAAATCTCACTGTCACTCCTACTGAAGGTAAAAAAGTCCTTTCTAATGGCAACTTTTGACATCAGCAACCACTGTCAGAAACTGTAAATCTGCTCAAGGCAGGGCAGCCAACAGTCAAGCAGCTCTAAAACGAAGCAGGTGGGAGGGGATATTCCAGGCCCAGGGAGCTGCTCTTCTCCAGTCTGTGCAAAGCTAAAAGAAGCAAGAAGGACAAAGCCTGCTACCTCCTGTACCTGTACTCTTGCTCTCCCCTGGACCTCCACCTCAAACCTGTTACATTTTCTCCCTCCCACTTGAACACAGTGAGCCAGGCACCCCTATAGCTCTCTGCAGCTCATCTGCAGCCAGGCTTCTGCAGTGTTCCTTTCATGGTGTCCAGCTGGGGACAGTGCTCTGTGACCTTCAAACAGGACCACAGTCCCCCAAGGGCGCAGGGGCCAATTTACACTCGTTGCCAGTCTTTGGTCGAAGTCACTGCATCTACAGTCCCAGAACTGCTGAGAGCCTGCACAAAGTGCATACAGATTTCACACCCCCTACATTCACCTTTGCAAAGGAGAGACCAAAGCCTGCAGTACAACAGTCAATGTCATCAACATGAATGGCCTCAGAATTCTGAGGATTTTGCTAAAAGCTCTCCAGACCAGTTACTTACTTTTGGCAGGTAGCCCCTACCAGCACAGAACACTGCTGACGGAGAACACTCAATAAGCATGTTAGACCTATGAAAAGTATATTTGAACAGATCTTTGTATAATTCAAACCAACCATTCCCCCACTTACACTGCCGTACCTGACTGACATGCTCCTACTTCAGAAACAACTTTTTATCACTTGAAAACAAATTATTTAGATAAAATGGTCTCTGACTAAAGAACTGTTCTCTAAGTTACTGTTTAAACATCCCTCAAGTATACATATTTTCAGAAGCACAAATACACATGGAATACACGTGTAAAACTCCACCTCTCCTTATGTAAGGGAAATTTTGCATGCCTGCTTCCTGCATATGAAATTTCCTAGTTTCAGATGCATTGCCCTTGAGGGTATCAAGCATTGTGACGGAATAAGGAAGGGTTTCTGCTGTTACAATGAAGGTCAGTATACAGTGGGCCGTTTCTTTTGTCTCACTTTTCAGGATGATCAGAGCAGTGAGGCAATAAGAGGGAAGCCAGTGCTTTTGTGTGATGCAAAATCATCAAGCTGTATGTCCAGTCATTGCCTGGTGCTGCACTGCAGCTCCTGAAACAAATCCTCGCCTGTCCCCAATGACATTAGGAAAGCCCAGGGCCTGCTTCTATTTTAAAATGCCAGAAGCACCTTCTCTTTAAGGTTGAAAATACTCACAATCACAGTATCTGACATTATTGTTTTGAAAGCATCCCAATTTATAATGGCATTCGTTTATTAAACACCTACATGTGGAAGTTAAATAAAGTGAGAGGGAAGAAGTGTAAATAGTATGCAAGGAGCCCACTGTGAATTCAGATGGAGTTTATATGGTTCACCTGCCCCTGTCTGACTTAATGAAGACAGTAAATTGCACAGCACAGTTACTGCATTCCATGCTGCACTCACCACTGTGCAGCTGCAGCTACTGGGGACAGATATTCCCTTTCTTCCAGCTTTGTAATATTCTGATTTATCACATGTGGGATATTGGAGAATGGGTCTCTAGGTTATAGAAGGAAGTCAATAACTTAGGCATATTAGACAAATGGATATGAGGAAAACACAATATTTTCCTCTCCCCTGCCCTGCCCACACATAGTAAGTTGAAGATTAGATTAGTTCTTTGTCTGGTTGCCATGAAAACTAAGAGATGTAGCCTTACCTCAGAGGAAATTATGTTATGCTCACACAATGAATAAGAAATGAGAGCTGTGTGGTCCTATCTCAGCAACACAAAGCAGAGTCAAAAAAGAGACTTTCTAAAACCCAGGCATGTGTGGATTCTAATCAGCTCTGTTTATAACGTATGATCATAGTTAATTGTTCATTAATTCCACCATGTCATTTGTTCAGAGATTATACCCTCCACATAATGAATGTTTTGGGGTACACTCCAGCAGAGAAAATTAAAATAGATAATAGCTGTGATTTTAAAGAGTCTTCTTCGCCATCTTAAGTTTGATTCCATTGACCTCAATCAGTTTCTAAAAGGTTTCAAAACACACAAAAAAATTTGTCAATTATCTTGAAAAAAAGGGAAACACACAAATGTAAATCAACATGCCTACAGAACTGATGTGTTTTTCTCTGGCCCTTGGCCTCCCCTTGACATCTACCTCTGTACAAAGCCTTCCCCTCAGGGGCTGGGAAGGTGAAGGACCTTGAACCTCCAGATGCATAATTCACCCCAGTTCAGCAGGCAGCCCAGATTTTAGTGACTTGTAATTAGCAAGTGCTGAATGGAACAGTGGCTACAAGAGCACAGAGTGTGAAATGCCTGTATTAATGATAATGGAGATGTTCATGGTTCACCCCTGGATTTGGGAAAACACTTTAGAAAATTAATTTGCTTTACAAGATGAGCTCTACTTGTGCAATGTCACCAAGAACACACTCTTCTAAATATCACAGGTATTTAACCATTTTACTGCTTATCTGAGTCTCCAGAATACAGATGTGACAAGAATGACAGCACATGCTTAATGCAATCACCTTGGGCTCAGGCTTCATTTCACTTGCAGACTTAGGGTAAGTTGATCCTTAATACTTTTCACAAGACTGATTTTGCTATCATGTCATGATGTATTTGAAGGGCTGTCACAGAGAGAGTAGCATGAGTGATTGAAAAGGCTCCCTTTGCTCACAGCAATAAAAAAAATCTGGGGAAAAAACCCACCAGATTACACAGAAATTATTTCAGCAATCCCTCTTTGAATTTAAATGACATGTTGTAATCAAAATTTTCAGCTTCCAAAAACATTTGCAAAGAAATTTCAAAACATAAAAAAATCAACAAACAAACAAAAAATCCTTTGGTTCAATATGCCAAAAAAAAAAGATTTCAAGTGATGGAACTTTTAATTTTCAGAACTTAATCAGCATTTTATGCGTTGTTTAGTTTGGTGCTTGTTTCTTCATACTTTTCCAGAATGTGTTCATCTTTTATTGACTTAAAGGCTTTGTTGAGCCTAAATATGTGACTTTGAGCATATTAAACTCTGTATTTTTCAAATTAAGAATCTCTTAGCTGAAAAAACTGGCTTGAATTAACTGCTAGGCATTGGCCAGTATCTTCCAAATTTACAGCTGTTTGTGGCATACAAACTAACTACTAAACTACTACTAACTACATACATAACTACCCAAAGGAGAATTCATATACTTACTTCACAAATAGGATTAATACCTCTGTAACGCTATCCATCTAGTGAGTTAATTAGCTGCTTAATAAGTATGATTAAATCAACAATAAGAATGAAATTTTCAACTGTGACTTAGTGCTAGGTTGCCTTCCATGCCATTCATATTGGACTTATCACTGTTCTTGTCTTCAGGGTTTTCTCACAGTGTTTGACCACCTATGTACAAATATTGCTAACACCAGTTTTCAAAAGAAAAGAATGTCCTTAAAATAGCAAGTGTTTGAACTGATCAGATTTCCATCTACTAGGCAAGGTAAAAGATGTCAACTCCAGCTCTTAGGTGCTCCCACACATCCCTGAGAGCTGGGATAACCCAGAGCATTTCAGGATGGACCTTTCCTCCTGAAAACTCTCTCTTCTGATAAGGTAATCAAACATCACTCCAGCCTGGTCTCAGCTTCAAGCACACAGTGCTCCCTCTGTACTCACCCCAATTACAAATAGGCTTGAGTGCAGGCTTAGGAACTTGGCTGGATTAGGGCCAGAATATTTGGCACTTTTGACTAACCAGACTCATGACAACAAAAGCAAAGATAGAATGCACTTTTCTTAGTCATTTGTGAGCTCTGAGAAACAACAGTGCACCTTTCCACCAGATACTTTTCTGTCTGAAAGTAGAAGTAAAAACTAAATATTTCAAAACTAGAAGCTGCCCAAAGCTTTTCTTTGCTATCAACTAAACACAAAGC
Source organism: Anomalospiza imberbis (assembly GCF_031753505.1). Lineage (NCBI taxonomy): Eukaryota > Metazoa > Chordata > Aves > Passeriformes > Viduidae > Anomalospiza > Anomalospiza imberbis. Next base: position 6,631,356 of record NC_089688.1, on the reverse strand, counting down.
TGATCAATCTATCTAGTTGCAAAATACTTGTTTTCTGAAACCCAAAATCTATGCCTAGCACACAACATCATTTTCTCCCATGCATTTCAACTGCAATAGCACGCACACCTTCAGCAGCTAGAAGGTTTTAAAAGCGAAGAGAAGTTTTCCTTGCTATAATGCAAAGGTTTTCTAAAGGGAAAGATTTAAGTCCTTCCTTTCTGATGAGAATTCCCCTCATTCTGCAGGTTGTGCTGCCAGTGGTGGACTCCCATGTGCACTCCCACTGCCTTTGCCAGCACCATTCAGGAAAAGTAACAATACCCTGGCTCATGGCTCTAAGGTTTTTGAAAATTCCAAGTACAATGTAACCAGACTAAGGAGACCTGCAGCATCTTTTAAAGTGAAACCCTGATGTTTTTAATATAATCAGAAGTGAAGAAAATCTTTCTCTAATATATCAGAGTACATGAACAGTGCAAGGCTGAAGGAGCAGGACTGCTCCCCTAACTGCACTGTTTGTGTCCAGTACCAGCAGAGAGTCTCCCAGAAAACAACTCCTCCTTTTCTCATCACAGAGGGGAGTCCAAAATCCTGCATCATTGTTACTGCTCTGCTACTAAACATTCTGGGTCTGCCATTTGCAACATGTGCATCTTGTCATCCTGAGGCTGGTTAATGCAAACCCCCAGTTACCTCTGACCTTGTCCTCCTCTGCCACCACTCCTCCCCACCAATGCTTCACCAAACAGCAGCATGTACTCAAAATAAGGTCAGTACATGTGAAACCTAAATTTTACTGCTGAAAATGCTCCCTAAAGCTATGCAGACCTAATCTGTAACTGTCAAATATAAGAACTACAGACAATGGCATTTATTGAATTGCAGTAGCTGGCTACCTATGAAATAAAACTGGCTCCTGACAGCCCTCATGTTAATAAGGCTTCATATATTCAATTTATGTTTGCATTAACAAAACTATCTGAAGCACAGGACTGAATAGTCATCTGAACAATAAATGCATAAAATAACTGATATTAACAAAATCAACTACCACTGCAAAGCACATGTTTATTAAAAATTGCTATTTTGTATAACTAAAACAGACAAAACTGAATGAGCAGGAGGACCCAATGTGTTGTAAAGTTCCAGTCAGAAGCCTCCAGAAGCTTTGGCAGGGACTTTGCTGGCTAGCTTTGCCTGATCTCCTCCTGCTTCCCCTCAAGTTTTATTTGCCCTTTTTGTGTATTTCCTCAATCTTTCCTTAAGATACTGTTAAGTTTGAATATTAATATAATCTGTGACTTTTTCCCCTTTTTGGGACATGACCTTTGCTCCTTTCTCAGACGATTCATTTGGACGACTATTTTCTAGGAAACAGGCAGGCAGGCACAGAGAGAATGTCTTGCAAAAACTAGGACAGAGATTTTGACTTGTCAAGAAAATGTGAGAAAATTTTACTGCAAATGAAAAAGAAACATACAGAAAGACATTAAGGTGAATTTCATTTTCATCCCTAAACTTTAAGAATTAAAAATAATATATTTTGGTTAGCAGACTACAATTTTAGGGAACAATTGCTATTTTGTGGGCGTACATTAATTGTTCAACACTGTACCAGAAATATCTTAAATCTGACAAGCCCTGATTATCTTATGGTTAACTCTTTGTATGTGGGCCTTGACAAAGCACTGTACTCTATACCCCTGTATAATTTCATGCAATCAGGTAACAGATATTATCTTTTCAAGGACTTAATCAGATGCAATTGCTTGGATGCCCTCCAAACAATTAAATTTCTCACCCTGCTATACACAGCTAGAGGGTTTTTGTCATTTTGCCTACCTTGAGGCCTGAATGCCTCCCCCAGCCAAGGCAGCAGCTCTGCCTGGCCAGGGTGGGTTCACAAGCACCACTGCAGTCCCCCTGCAGCCATGCACTCAGAGCAGCAGCCCTGCAGGCAGCTCCCTGCTTGCTCACTTGCAGTGCAGAGGATGCTCTCATGGAATAGAGATGTCCCCTTGGCCATCTTAGCAGCCAAGGATCGCTCTGCTGCCCAGAGAGCCTGCTGGCACTGTCCTGAGAGGAACTGCAGCCCTCCCTCAACTCAGCAGGGTTGGGAGCCCAGGCCCCAGCAGAGGATGAATTTTTGCTGACTTTGTTCTTCCTATTCTGCTTCCTTCTCTCCCAGGTTTCACCCACTGACTTGGCATTGGGAAAACATTTTGAGTTAATAAGGAGCTCCTCAGAATGAGGAGTTCATCTTCCAGCACTTAGTTACAGCCAAAATAAACCCAAACTTCTGGTCAGCTGCCTCAGTCATTCCCTCCCTCTCTGCCATTGCTGCTCCCATCCAAGCGCTGCTCCCATTTCAGCATCAAGGCTCTTTCTAATCCCTTCAATTTCTCATCTTCCTTCAAACTGACAAGTTTTAAAAGTGCACCAGCCCTGTTTGCTCATTTGCATTTGGTAGTAAACAAGGAGAAAGGGGCAGCTTTGCTGTTGGGAACAAAGGGCTACAATTCTGAACAGCTTCCCTGCGGATCTTGTTTGGTCACAGCATCTCTTGGCTTTCCAACCCAAGGCAGATTGTGCATGTGGCCTTTCAAGCTGAATTTATTGCATATGTTCAGTGGTTCTGCTAATTGGACCTCTGACTTGACCACAATTCAGTGAGTTTAGCTTCAAGAATAACAAGCACGTAAGCCCACAAGATACATACAACATTATAAAACACAATACATTTGGCTGTTTTAGATTAAACTCATGCACTTCTAAAACCAGGAATTGGATAACTTTGCTGTATATTGGGTGAGAAACAGAAAAAAGTGTAAAGAGTTTTACAAAATCTCTGTAAACAATGTGGGTTTCTATCTGCAGCTTACCTAATATGATCAGTCCTTCTAAAACAGCCTTTAATCAAAGGCTTGGTATAATATTAAAAAAATTAATCTAAAAACCAGTAAATTGGGTATTTATACTGAATACCAAGAACCATAATTAGAACTGTTATCATGCATGCTTCCTCTCCACCAAAAGCTTTTCAGAAAGGACAAAATTAAAAAAAAATGTACTTCTCCTCCAGAATTATGGTAAGACACCAACAAAAATGTTCCTGATAACTGTGGACACAGCCAGTAGGTCACACACCAGGACAGCACTCAGCAGCTCCGAGGTCATTAAAAAACTCTAAACCCTGCCCAGGGATTATTTTGTAGCCATGAACCTTATGCAAGACACACAAAATATATTCTACATCAAGAACAGAAAAAACAGACAGCGCTTGACATTTGAAAAGAGACCCTTAAAATGCACAAGAACAAAAACATGGAGATATTTTATGGACAAAAACCCCAGCAATTAAACAAACTGTTTAAGATCAAACTGGAAGAGTCAGTGGTGAACCCCCTATTCTTTGTTTGTTGCTTGGAAGTTGGCATATTTTTCCTCTTTTATGTGGGCAGTGTGTGCTGAGTGTGCAAAACATTTATTAAGCCTTCTTTGAGCACAAACAGACAGTGTGATAGTACAAAAAAAAGGCAGAAAGATATCAGATAGGAACATCAAAAAACATACACTTTCCCATAACTGTTAAAAAGCGTTGGCTGCTCCTCAGGCTGCCCTACTTAGAAACTTTGATTGTGCACCCACTGTCATGAGACATGTTTTCCTCTCAACATCTTTTTAATCTTTTCAGGCTAGTAGAAAAACAGCAGTCTTTAGTTATGAGAATTTTGATGTTTAACAGCTTCAAAGTGGTGGTGGTTTCATACTAAATCAAGTGGCAAGAAAAACTAGGACTGCAGGTATCCAGTGCATTCACCAATTCTCCTTGAAGATGTTTTTTCTGCTTAGATGGTAAAAATGTAATAGAGGAAATCTTTGCTACCCACTTCTCAGCAATATTTCACTATGCAACGCTTAAACTTTTCAGAGTTTTGTTTTGTAGAAGCCATCCATAAGCACCCTCCAGAACATACTGTCTGCTACTGCCTGGCCAAAAAAAAATAAAAGGCCGGTTTTGAGAGAGGCCTCCTCAGCACTTCAGGAAAATGCTGCATTTACTCACACATAGATCGAGCCTCTTTTCTGACTTGCTGCACCATGAGGTGCTTGGTGCACATCTCTCTCCTCTGGGGAGATCGATCCCCTCGGGCACAGAGAGCACCCCGGCGTGGCTCGTCCACCTGTGCTTCAGGGTCTAGCCAGCAGTCTATCTGTGAACAATGTCTGCATTCATTCTTCCTACAGTCTGAGCATGGAAACACTGGCCTCAGCACCAGAGGTGATTGCCAGATTCCTGCAAATCCAAAGGGAGCAGGAAAACAGGTTACCGAGAGCACCCAGACACCACTCTTTGCTCATGGGCCAATGGTACATTCAGCTGTTGGGATGGCTGCAAAAGCTCACCATTAAGCCAGCGACTAATGAAAGAGAACTGATTGCAATTTCAGAGATACCCTAGTAGGGTCCAGAAAGAGTGGCAATGCAATTATGGGAGAAAGAAAAAAAAGCTGTGTGGGAGAAAATAAAATTATTCAACCTATGAAGGAATTTCATCTAAAGCTCTGAATGCCTGTATTTATAAAACACACTGATTCAATGCTGGAAAAGTGACTGTGTAGCTAACTACAGCCAGTACCTCGGTTCCACCTCTGCCTTTTGTTAGTAAAATGCTCCATAAATTCATGTTGAGGAACAGAAGGAACACCTATCCAATGGCTACTGCACAACTCTGCTTTTCTACAAGTTCCCAGAGAGGGCCGGGGAGCACGTCCTCAAGTTCACCCATCTGGAGAGAACACGGGGAAGGACAACAGCCCAGCTAACTGTGAAAATCTTGTTTAACTAAAGGAAGTCAATGATGGAGTTATTCTGCATCCTGACATTTACAATTCACCAGACATTGAACCAATGTGCCGAACAGAAAGTGAGTTCTCCAGCTGCATCTTCTAACAAGAAGAAACAGTGCAGGTAAAAGTAGCATTTATTAGAGGGTGCGTGCAGGATAGTGTCACATGGTTTCTATTTATTATACTGCCTTTAAGGAAAGCTCTTTAGAATATGCAAACAAGGGTGCTGTAACTGAAAGTTTAGATGTCAACAACGACACTGATTTGTGAATTGTTCTGAGCTTTGTGAACTCAGAATGTGATGCAGAAATTGCTGGTGATACTTTAATTTGAAGAATTTTAAAGGAAAAGGGACAAGTTTAAAAAGACTGCTAAACTTTTTAATTTAACTTGTTCTTTCCAAATTGTCTATTCATTAAAAACAGGATTTATAATTCCTTTAGGAATCAATGACAGCAATGGAACAGAATCACTGTAAATTATAGAAGTGAAGAAACAAAATATTCATACACAGCCACAGCACTTCTGAAAACCCTGTTAACAACTTTGTGGACAGCTTCTCCCTAAGGACCCAGCCTGGCCAACGGCTCTGGCACTGGACTGAGCCAGGCTTTCCTGGAGCCACTGTAAAGGGAACAGACTTCCTCTGGAATTAAAGCCCTTGCAGCACCACGCCACCTCTCCCAGGGTAAGTGGTCCCTAACACAGAAGGAGACTCCCTGTGGGAAGCAGGGACACTCTGGAGATGCCCAGCTCAGGGCTGTGGATGCACTGGTGCAAAAGACACAGATAGGGAGTCCCTAGCAGGGCCCTGACCCCCAGCTCCCCCCAGCTCCCACCCTGCACACACACAAACCATATGTGCATTAAAGATGTTTTGCTGTACGTCAATCCTGCACTTGTAGAGGGCAGCAGGATTGGTGCTCAGGCTGAGGAGAGCACAAGGATGCCACACAAGCAGCTGTGTACCAGAGCACCATCCCACAGGCCACATCATCATTAGTGCAGGGAGTATTTGTGTTGCACCCTGTGGTTTCTCCTCACTGCTAGGGAACCATGCAAGTCCTTGGATTTGTATCAGTTACCAGCTGCCCACAGTCCACCAGAGTTCAAGGATATGCTTTGAAAACACAGTAATGCAAAAACAGCCTCTTCAGCAGCTCCAGGAAATCCTTTCCTGGCACCCATAATTCAACTACCTGTGTCCTCCTCTGACTCGCCTCTCTTTCTCCAGCAGAGCCTGGGTACTTAACAGCATCTTAGTTCAAGAGGCAGCAGCCAGAGGGTTAAGGACAGGCCTGTAGCTCAGTGCTCAGCTGACAGGATTTCACAGAAAAAGCAGATATACTTCACTGCTTTCAAAAACACAAACAATTGACATATTACACCTTTATCTCATCTATGCATTTGTACTTACAGGGGTATTACAAATGAGCGTGAAAGACAGGAATGTCATTCATAGAATGGATTGGGTTGGAAATATAATAAATATCACCCAGTTCTAACCACCCTGACATGGGCAGAAACACCTTCCACTAGACCAGGTGTCTCTTTCGTCGCAAGGGAAGTAAGTGACAAGGTCACAGAGGGGCTTTTCTTTGTATTTTAAATTATGAATTTAACAGGTGAAGCACCAGGCACACCCAGGAGCCTGACTGGCTCCTGGTAGAGATGGGGTGACCAGAGACATCAGACTTAATGCCACTGGTGCAGATGTTGTTGAAGCAGCTCCAGCAGGCTCTATGAAATGTCACATAGCACCCATGAACTAAATGGAGACCCTGTGCCTGGATACCTTGCCAGGATGGGGCAGTGGATACCTGTTAAGGTACAGACCTTCATTTCCTACTTGCACTCATGAGCAATCAGTGTGCTATCACAGGACATGGATACCACCACTTTTATCAAGATGTAATTTCTTTCATAAAACCCCATTGATTTCAACTGGATAAATATGGACTAGGGTATCAGAAACATAAGTGAACCCTTCTATCTTGTACTTTTCCCTCTAGTTCTGAATGATTTTTCAATGAAAAAATAAAAGATGTTGAAATGAATTCTCAAACTGAGATGTAAAATTAATAAATAAACTGTGGTAGCACAGCATTTGGCTGCCCAATAAGCTGAAATTCAAAACTGTGAATAGAACACTGCTGAACAAACAAAATGTTGGGTAAAATACATTATTGCTGTTTTTAAAACAAAATCATAAGTTGTCTGAAGTTTTCAGATGAAGGCAGCTATGAAAGTACAACACGTCCTGTGTCTTTCTGCAACTAAAAAGGCAAAACAAAGTTTTAGTTCTGGTACATAATACAAAGGCAACTGCTTGTGTAAATCTCAGTGCAATAAATCCTATATGTGACAAATTCATATTACTAAATTGTCAGAGCTTTCAGCTTATTGGCAAAATCATGATTTATAAAAAAATAAAATACATCCCAGGGTGAATTTTCTTTTCAATTAACAAGACAATCTTCTTGTTTCAATCTAGTTCTCCTTTCCACATTAGTCTTCCTTGAATAAATACTAAAGAAATATGATGTTGAATTTCCCTTCCAAGTTACCACACAGTGACCTCTGTAAAAAATAAAAGGAGAAGCTGATCTCTTCCATGGTGGTCAGTATTTATCCACCCTGTAGAGCACTGGCTAACCAAGCAGAACTCCACAAAAATACCGCACCAGGCAACAGACACAAGAAAAAGATTTTTTTTAAAAAGTGCTATATGAGCCCAAAAATCCACCAGAGATACCAGAGCCTGATATGCCCAAAGCTGAAGAATGCCCAAAGCTGAAGCTGCAAGGCTGGAGAATACTCAATACCTTGAACACGAGGGCATTCCTTTAACTTGCCTCACACACACTGAATTATCCTCTGAAGGCACCTAGAGTTTTGGCTTTAAAATACAGGGGTATAGCGTGGGTTAGGTAACTGAAGTGAGGAACAAGGTGGGGCAGCTGTGCCATCTCTGCTGAGCTCATCACCTGAAGTGCCCCCCAGCACGTCCCAGTCTAACCAGAAGGGATCATTTTATAGAGTGCTGAAAGGTCTTCAGAAGTTTCCAGCTGGACAGGAGCACTGGGGCCCATCAAAGCCCAGAGGCCCCGTGCTCTGCCCTCGCAAGGCAGATCTGTGCTAGTCCCACTCCTCAGCCACAAAATCCCTGATACAACTCTAACAGTGACCTGCACAAACTTCTCAACAGCAGCAAATCCAGACAGCAAAGATTGTCTGAACTTCAGGCAAATCACTGTGAGAATACATCAGGCTTTGTCTGAGAAGTATTTTTTCTTTTTTAATACAATTTACAACTCACACTTTATTTTTTTCTCTATTTCTTTTCTCTGTCCACATATGTTCCATCACATCCACCAACAGCCTAGTTCTCAACCCATCTCCTCTCCCTAGCTCCCTGTTCCAGTCAAACTAGGTCTGAATGAGTGTAACACTCAATTTTAGCAGGTGCTCAGTCAGTCCCACTAGTTGACAAGTATTTTGGCTCCCAGTAACAAATATTTAGTAAACGCCCAAAAGGAATAGCATCAAAGTATGCATCATTTATCCTGAAGCCATCAATTAAGGCAAGTTAAGAGCTTGAAATTAGCAGAGTTTTGACTTTTGGCACAGGGTTGAATATTCATGCACTGATAATCATATAAGAATTTTTTTTCCTTCCTAAATCACTGTTCACTAACCATCTTTGAACTTCCTTTTGCTTTCAAGAGCATCCCATTTTCCCCTTCCCTCGACTTTCAATTTAAAAATAAACCAAAACACAAAGCCCACCAAAAAACCAACCCAGCCTGGGTGGAAAAACCAGAAGGATAAAAGACTCTGTGTTAACACCAACCAGGCAGTAGCAGCAGTATTGATTTACACTGCCTGAGAGTCCAGCTGTAAATCCATGTCATGGAGCCACCTCCCTCTAACAGTGAGGCTGCCCATGGTTGGTCCTCCCTCCTCTTGCCCATCCCCTCCCACACAAGCTGGAGGCATTTGGCACAACACAGGTTCTAACCCAAACTGACACTTGCATAGTGACTAATGGCCATCCCTTGTGACAGCACAACCCTGAGGCATCAAGAAGGTGAAAAGGAAAAGGTAAATGTTCTAATCCCGACTAAATAAAAATGTAACAGCATAAAATTTTTTCTGGGTTCATAAACAACGGAGTAACGCTGAGCAGTGCCCACTTCAAATGATGCTGTAGAGCTCCCCACACAATACAATGGAGTAGTTTCATTCCTTTAGGGGTCATCTTCAAAGAAGGAATTGTTTTTCCAGCTGAACAGAAACACTCTTTCACCACCAAGCTCCACGCTGGTAAGAATGCAGCATTGTTAGTAGATATCCCATCCACCAGTGCTCCCAATCATCTATCAGAAAAACCTTTCTATTTCATTACATTTGCCTCTGACAGAGCATCATGTCTAAAATCAAGAATATGACTGAAATTTTTCTCACACTTAGAAAAGATCACTGACTTATCAATTTTTCTTTCAGACCCTTAATCTACACATTTTTTTCTTCTACCATAGGTCATGTTCCCAGATGTTAGAGCACCATCTGCCTGGTTTGTGCTCTAACAGAAATGAGTGAAAGGACAATCACTTGTACTCAACATATCTAGATTCTACAACATTCGAGTCCAGCTGTTCAGAAGCCACAAAACATATCTCTGATCAAGATTTGTTTAAAAACAATGAAATTACTTGAAATAAAAAATAATGGGGATTTTTAGTTATTATCTGAGTTTAAAGCTTTACCTGGTAACTGGTAGACTTGCTTGCATATGAAAATTGCCATTTGTACTAAAACCTTCACATGGCTGAGATTTGTAAAACATTTGACAGCCCCAGGAGTGCTGAGGGAAAAGAAAAAAGTGGGAGTCTCCCAGTGAGGATATGATGATGCCCTCCTGGGGTCCCGCTGCCCCGGGAGGTGTTCCCAGCTCTGCTACACAGGGCAGCCCAAGACATCTCTCACAGGCCCTTGGAGCTGGCAGCAGAGCCCAGCCTAGCCCAGCCCAGAAGATGCACAAGCTCCTCAGAGCAGCTGCAACACCTACAGGCTAATCACTCCTGACACAGCATTTCCATTTATTTCCATTAGGAAACTGCAAGGCAATTTTTCCAGCATACCTGAGTTAAGGAAAACCTTCTAACACTGTGAGCCTTATGATGAAATTAGCAGGATTTGTGACATTGACATGGATTACTTTCCCTGCTGCCCACAAGTTTGCAGCAGCAGAGGCTGTGACAGCAACAGCCTTTAACATCTCAGGGACAGCAGCAGCCAAGCTTTGCATTATGGTCAAATTATTCTGTGTTCCCAAAGAACACAAGAGCTCCTGAGCACTACACATAAATGGAAATCACTTCAGTCCTTCTAAATATTGTATAAAACATAAATCATTGACTGTGTGCCAAGACCTGTCCTTCTCTTCTGATATGTACCGAACGGAGAACACAAAAAACCCTTTAGAGGTTTCACCTTTATTTTAGAAAAGGCACGGACTAAGCAACCAATTTCCATCCAGACATTATTATAGGATAAACAATTTCTAGTTTTCACAAACAAAACTACACATAACAGAGCTGCACTGGCAAGTGTCAAGCAAGCTATCCTATCAATCCCTTATTTTTAAGAGTGGTTTGGCTTGTTCTGTGATACCATTAAAGGCTCAGGTCTGCCCTTGGATGTACCCAAACTATTTTCAGTACAGGACACTGCACAACCACCCAGAGGCAGAACTGTATGAAGCTGTAATATAAACCTGAACAGAATAAATGGGAATCCTGTATAATGCAGATCCTTCCCTTGCTGGCCCTATCCCTTTCTCTTGCCTGAGTTAAGCCAGTAAGCTCTGAACCTTTCAGAACCTTCAGCAAAGGCCTGGAACGTCCTGAATGCAAGCAAACAGAAGGAGTGTGGTGGGGCCATGGGGCACAGCAGCACAGCCTCTCCACAGAGCTAAGAGCGGCACTTCGAAAATATCTCACCTTGAAATTAAACGGGATGGGACAAAACACAGGTTGCTGTTCAGTGTGTGTTTTTAAAAAGGTCATTTCTCTCCTACAAGTCTTGAAGGAAGCGTTCACAGGAATGTTACTGCACTGTAAATTGCTTAACCAGTCAAAGGCAGTGAAATATTAGCCTCACACTGCCATCCCCCAACTAAACAGGAACATAAATCAGCATGACTGTTGCTAGTATCACACAAGACTAAGACACTGGCTGATCCCACCAGCCTTACTTTCTAACCATTGGTTGCCTTGGGCTTTTGGGCTTTTCACTGTATAAATTATCCAGAAACATTAGCATTCTTTGTTGTTCCAAAGTGATTGGAAGACTCTAAAGGATATTTCTGCATGCTGCTTAAGCAAAGGGTAAGCTTTGTGCAGTATCATGTGATCAACAAAAAAATCCCCGAGTACTGCTTGCTTGTGGGTGGTGCAGAGGAACAAGAAGTGACTCACTACTCATAGTGGAAAATTTGGGGGGAAAACGTTTTAAATAGTCAGGAAAGCGCAAAATGGCAAACCAAATTATTGGACTTCCTACGCCCTATGATCTGGGTAGCAAAACCATGTCTTTGAGAGGAGAATGATGCCCAAATGTATGAGAATTAAGTGAAGCAATTGCTGGGTTTTGTTCCATTCTCCTACTAGAGAGGGCCTCTACCTGTCCTGAATCTGCAGAGTCCTAAGAAAACTCAGAAAGAAACTGTAATAAGCTACCAAATTCCAAAAGGGTTGGGGGTTGTGGGAGGAGAACCCCAAAAAAAAAAAAATTGGTGAAGCAAAACCTCTCTATTTTCTCTCATTCTTAAGATGCAGAAATAAAACTGAAAGAAATCCATATATTTGAGATTAATAGGCAGATATTTATCCATGTGCCACTCTGGTTGCTGAGTGATTTCCTCTCTACAGCAGTGTTGTATAAACAATAAAGCATTTTTGTCCACAAAGCAATTGTCTCACCTCACTGAATCAAGAGCCTCTCACTGCCTTATCCCTTCTATATTGTTCTAATTCTGAGCTGTGAGGAAGCTCCCTTACACAAAGACAGTGCATGGATCTGGTTGGGCATGCTATTGTTAAACTTGAGCACATCAAGTACAACGTGGGCTCCCTGCAGCATGAGTGGATTCAGCTGAGAGACTATACATTTTAACTCACAAGCCATAGGCAAATATGGGCTGAGGGGACAGCTCCTACAATTAATTCCTTACTGCTATGGTCGTTTTCAGCTGGGGGGAAACCCACCCTGACAGCAATATTACAAACCTCTGCACAACCTAAACAGCAGCCAAGAAAAATATTACTATTTCAGGCTGGTTTCAAACAGCAGCACCTCAAAATTCACCTCAAAGACAGAAACTTATCTTCATACTGTCCTTTATCCTGGAAGATGATTCAGAAGACCTATACACTGCCACATTAAAAATACCTACAGTGTAGATGGCTGCAGCAAATGTACTGCAGCATGTTAAGAGTCTCCTAATGTGCTCGCTGGAACAGAAGGCAGTGGGTTTCTCAGTGCTTTTCATTAGCTATAGTACTGCCACAGCAGAGAAAAAAGAGAAAAGGGCAGGGAAATGCTGACTCTCGCCCAAGAAAAGATGCACATATGTTAGAGGAAATCTACATGTCATTTAGGAAGCACATGCATCGCTTCTCTGAGCATATGAAGATTATCCAATTCCCCCCTTAGGGGGATTTCACAAAGGCACACAGAAATACTACATGCCCAGGTTTCTCTAAAGGCAACTGGCTCCTTGATATGTTCTTGAAAAAATTATCATGAAATACAGCCAAAGACAAGAAATTGTGGCAGGGCCTTATTTCTATGGAGCAAAGTACAAGGTGTCATTTATAAGGACACATCCTCAGAGCTGCCAAAGTAGCTGGCCTCTTTATCTGTCATTATGCCACAAACCATAACTATTTTGCTCTATACCTTAGAGAGAAACAGTAAGCCTGGAATCACACAGATGCTCCTGACCTGAGCAATGAGCAATGCAGCGCCTACTGAATTTTTCAAATCCTAGTTTGCTGAAGGGTTTTCTGCAGCTAAGACAAATCTACAGCAGAGAAAAACCAGGCTCTGTAATCTCAGCCACGTATTTTCCTAACAAAAGAAAGTTGCTAGTAACAGACTGTTACAGCTCAATTCTGTTAAACAGCTCACAGTTAAGAAAAAAGAGAAACACTGAAACACCTTATTTCTGTGACATTATCCCAAAAATGGATGTTTCAGAAGCCAAACATGTGACACAGTCCCAACACAAAGAAAAAAAAATGTGCCTCTACACACATCCCTTTTAAGTAGCCTGTATGTAAGAGTAAACTATTATGCTATGCTTAATATTCTCGTATTAAACCTATGAGAAAGCTCAGCATTAAACCCCACATGATGGTTACAAACTATTTTCAACTCACAGACAGTTTGCATATCACAGTAACATAAGTGGGAAATGAATGCACACCTTCTGCATCATCACTGCAATCAACTAATATCCAATTAAACATTCAATTGCTTTGCAAACCCCACAGCCGTTGTTACAAATGATATTTTACAATGTTAACAAATTACTTCGACAGCTACCAAGTTACAGGCAAGAACAAGCTTTTAATACTTCAATTACAAGGTAAGAAAATTAAAACAAAAGAATCCCTGTTCAGAATTTGGCACAGATCTAGATACCTTTTTCTTCCGATCCCGGGATCTTTTCCTGTGTTTTCTTTTTTTCTCAGTTTCTTCCTCAGCATTTATTTCTAAATCCCTGTTTTTCTTTAACTGTGATGCTGCGTGAGCCATAATGCATTAAAAATCCTTTACAACAATGCTCCCTTGTAAAAGGTGATTTCCTCGGGCACCTTTAGCCAGCCCTTACAGCAAATGTTCCAGTGATTGGAAGGAGATCTGTGACCAGAGCCAGGAACACATTCAGGATTCAGAGATCTCGCAGAAGCTTGCAGTCACTACAAAAACACATAGTTGCAGATTTCTTCCTATACCTTTCTGCACCTGAGCCTTTGTAAAGCAGTGCAGCCATCGTAATGCATTTAACGTAATGAAAAAGACAGCTGGGACAGAGAAAGCTGTATTATGGCTGTATCCCCTGCCACCAGCTGGAAGTGTCTAAGTGACTCCACTGAAGGGGGAATGCTGAAAAGGAGCGCTTTCTATTAAAAAAAATTCCAGAACAATAACATATGCTGCATTGTTTTTTCTTCACTGATCTTCAAGTATGTTTTTAAAACCTACTAAAAAAATGCAGTGTTAGCGTTGTACGTCTCTCAGCTAGTTTTGTATAGTAAGCCATTTAACCTATAATGAAATGGAGCAGCTCCTACTTTAGGTTAACTGCTGATGGTGACAAAAAAAATAAAATAAAAATTTCTTTTTACCATGGAGACTCTGACTGCATTATGTAGAAAACAATGCATGCATTGCCATATCTTAACAGTGTGTCCTTTATACCAAATTTTTCAAATCCAATACATTTTGTGAGAGAGGATTACAGAAAGCCCTGTTGTATTTTTTCCCCTTTTTTTTTTTAAACATACTTATTACAACACATCATACAGAGAGAAAGATGCAATCACACTGGTGTGTGAAACAGGCATTTAATTCATGGGAGATTTTCTGGCACTGTTCATTTACGTGGTCAGGAAGGGAAATCGGCATTATTTCCATGTAGTTGGAAATGTACTTTTAGGCTTTTATGTCAAGGCTTGCTTCAATCATCTTACTATTTTTGCCACCTGAGTCCTCAATGACTGCAGCTTTTGAATATTCATTAGGGGAGGTAAAATAGCAGCAGTATTAAGGCCTGCAGGAGGATCTTTTACTAGGATGAACACAGAGCAAGCATCTAGTAAATAGGGAACCATATTTTTTCTGCACAAATATGAACAATCAGCAGCTTGCCTCAAGACTGCTGTTTTTAACCTTTCCCAGTATTCCTAGCAGCATGCTTCACTGTAATGAAGATTAGCGTTTTAAGGGAGTCTGATTTCTTTCAGATAAAACCCAAAAGCCTCTCCAAGTGAAACCAGTGTATTTCACATGGTACTAGCATTTCTTTCCAGAAAGAAAAGAAACAGAATCTGTTGTAAAAATTAAGTTAAATTTAAATTTGAAGTGCAATTAGCCAAATCAGGCTGAATCTTCTCAGGGCAACATAAGATCCAGAGATGTCTCACACGTTTGTAAATATTCTTCCCCTGAACTTGAAAGACATTTTTGGAATTCTCATTGCTGAGGCCCAGCAAGCAACATGCTTTAGTTTTCACATAACATGGCTAAAAGAAAAATAATCTTTTTAGATCTCCGAAACAGAAACTACTTTGAACACACTGTATGCTGTCCAAAGGGCAGCACACAGTACACTGTTTGTCTCCTGTTCGCAAGCTAACAAACCAGGTTTAAAAAGTTGTTTATTTTGGAGTGGTTTTTAAGAAATGCTCAAGGATGAAGGCCACAGTTGTGTGACCTTAGGGATTTTTCTTCCTGATGCAGTAAAACCACTGTTTCTGAGCGCATGCAGAGCTCCTGTACCGACACACCACCATGTGACTCTCCACACTCCCCCTCCACGACTGAAAGACTTCTGAAGCCTCACAGAATGCTGCCTTTGGAAAGCTGTGGGAAGAGGAATGCTGCACTTGGGCAAAGCCTAGATTTGAACCAGAAGCAGTCAACTCCCACTTGTCTATGTTCTATAAACACATTTCTAAAGATGCAAAGAGAATGCCCCAAGGATGCCCGGAGCAAGCTTTGAACTGCAGGGCACCACTGCAAGCTGCCAGAGCCATGCTCAGGCAGGCACCTGGATTTTGGCCCAGCTCTTCAAGGAAGCCCAGGGCAGCAGTGAGGAGACTCTGCTCTAGCACTACCAGAGCCCTACCAGAGAGAGGAGCTGGCCAGGCTGCTGATCACGGGGGCTGAAGAAGGCACCTCAAGAAGGACAGTGATCTCAGGTTTTGGTTGGAAATGGAAGACTGCATTATGCCTATTAAAAAAATTTTTAAAGGCAAAGAAAAGGCACCCAAAGCTTTATTTTCTAGCCTACAGGCTGCCTGTATGACCTTGGCAGTTATCCTCTTGGAAGTTCAGATCTTTGTAAAATAAAGTTAACATTAGTTCCCCTGTCTGACAGAACACAGTTATTAGCATGGAAGTGCTTAGAAAATACAGCAGAACCAGAACTGAAAGCGGATTCAACAAAATTCAGTAGAGTTGGATCCCTCTTATTCCCAGCATATTTCCATCTGGATTTGAAAGACTCATGAGTCTTTGCCTTAGGAAACCAACTTTATTTGAGCCACAGCTGAAGTGAATGCTGCTGCCATTCACCGCTTGCTGGCTAATCCTGTGACGTCCTATAAGCCTTTTAACCATACAAGCCTGTAATTTATGCCTAAATAACCTCATTAAACGAAAATACAAATAATGCATTATCAAGTGTTAGGTGTTTAAAATATTTGAAGCACACTTTTAAAAATGCTGGCATGGAGAATAATATGCACATATCCAGCTTAAACGCCCAAGTGCCACCCTACACACAGGTTGTATTCTGTGCAGGTAGAAAGCAGCCCAAGCTTTTATTAATGAGGAAAAATGGTAAGAAATGAGGATAATAAGTGAACTCACCCAATCCCTTGAGATATGCATAAATTGGAGGATTTTATCTGTCAGCCAAGACTGTTTCATCCCAAGGATCTTTTCAGCTAATTAATCAATTGGACATAACATGCAGATGTTTTTATTATGTGGATTACAATCCCTACTTGAACTACAGAGTCCAAACTTCTCCAGAATTAGATTTCAGAAAGAGAAAAATGCCTTTTCAAGCTACTGTTTTGAGAAATTATCTTTTAGCTATGATTAAAAAAAAAAATCAATGGAAGAAAAGAAAGATCCCTTATAGTTGGACAGATACTAACTAGAGAGATTTTGTGTAGCTTGTAGGCTGGGATAGCCTCCAACAGAAAAGAGGTTACAAGAAAAGTGTGAGCAAAAGATTCAGACTCCTGTTGAAAAAAGCAACTGTATATGTACAACTCCTGCTTTTGGGGAAATGGTGAAGTGGCACCATTCCCTGGAAGGTGATAGGGCACTGCCAGATGAAAGCTGGGTGAAGTGTGAAGGTTTTCATGCCACATGTGTTGTAACTCACTTCAAGGGAATTGGGTACGGGAAATCTTCATTAAGTGCTTCTTTTCAGACTTCAGTAAAATAATTAAGCTATTTGATTTCACCCTTAATTACATAGTTAATGAAATGCCAATGAGTGTTTCAGCACAATCCATAGGGTCCTGATAAAGAATGATAAACTGCATCTTACTTGAACAATGGGAAATTTACACTTTCTGTTAGCACAAGGATAATGTCTACTTAGCTTCATCTACTCACAAAGTCATAATAATAATGTCTGGAAGTGATTTTATCAACTGAACGTGTGTCATTTGGTTTAGGTTAAGATGCTAGTCCCACTTTTAAAACTGGATTCAAGAGACTGCATAACAGAGTTAGCATATAACATTGAGATGGATTTGGAAAAAACACAAAAAGTTATAGGAGAAAAAGGTGCTCACAATCTAATTACTTGTGTTAATTCATCAATTGGTCAGCAGCTAATAGAGCAAAGATAGCACTATCACTTTTACAGTTTTTTAAACAAATTATACAGCACTAGGGAAAAAAAGATGGTAAGAAACTCACAAAAATATTGGCTTACTAAGAAAATGCAAAAAAAAAATATTTATGAAAATCTGAGGGGTTTTAGGTAAGATGGTACACCACAGAAACATTCAACATTCACACTTCTCAGATCACTATGGATCCAAAAAGGCTTCTAATCACACACAGTGCTAGAAGGTCACTATGACAACTTTTACTGGTAAACAAAGTATGTTACATTTTCCCAAAGATGAAAAGAGCATTATAGGTAGACTAGAAATAGCAGACAGCAAAGGAAAGGAAAACACATGGAGAGAAGTAAATCCAATTCTAATTAGGCTACTCTTACATTCTTAAGTTCTGAGTTTTCTGGTACAGAACAAATGGCACTATTGCCCTGTTTTGGATTGAGTAAAGCAATGTAAATGAGAAGGGGAAAAAAAGAAGAACAAGACTTACTAGAAATAAAAAAAAAAAAAAACCCCAACAATTCATAGAAATAGCATCTAGGGAGAAGACTAGGCAGAAGAAATTAAAAAAAAAAAAAGTTAAAAATGGGTTAACCATAAAAAGCTTTCTCATGAGTCTTTTAAGATTCATCTGTTCATTAGTTAGACTAGCAGGCCATGTGTCTCAAAACCAAACAAACAAAACCAAACAAGATTAAAAGCTTATTTAGCATCTAGTTATACTTTTTAGCTCCTCTTTACACATTTGATGCCCAGGATAGGATGGACCCATCTCCAAACATGCAGAAGATCAGGGTGTCTAAGTAGCAAATGAATGGAAAATAAGAAAAGTTAAGGCTATTTGGCTCTTTTGTGTTGTTGCATTGAGTTTCTCCCACCACCACCTTCTTCTAGCAGAATCCTATTTTGGCAATAACAATCCCAAAGAAACTGGGGAAATATGACAGAAAGGGACGTATGCACTACACTAAAAAGCAGGAAAATACTTAAATTACATTTTATATACCTCTTTTACAGTGCTAACCCCTTACCTTCTTTGAATTTACAGTATAAAATTTGGAATTGTACTGAAGCGTATTCTGTTTCTTATTTGACTTCTTTTGGGCACAAGAGCTTAAAAATGCTTTGGAAATGACACAAATTCAGGGATGCAGTGATAAAGGCCAGAGGCTTAGTACTTCTTAAATTAACCTTCTTAAATTTCCTACTGGAAATTTAAGTAGAAATTATAATAATTGTAAAAACAAAAACAAGCAAACAAACAAAAACCCACGCCCAAACAAATTACCACAACAAAAACCAAAACTAAACCAAACCACCCCAAAACCCCTCAAACCCTCCCCAAAACACCCACACAGAAAACAATCATGGAATATGCTTTTCACTAAGCCCTCTCCAGACACATCACCTGCCTTTGGAGCTGAAACAAGATCAAAGCAGCAGCCACTTTTAAGCTCTTAGAATGAAGTGCAAAATTACTATTTCTCTGTGCAAGGATGACACATTTTGGCATTGCTGATGAAATTACACCTCCAGTGGTCCAGCTTACACAGAGTGTGAGGATGGCTGACACGTTTGTGAATTTTAACTTTAAGCTGGGGGCATGGCTTTTAAAGAAAACTGCTACAGGTTCTTGTTTGCCCTGAAGACTGGCACGGTGTATCTGGGCAGTTCAAATGCTGACTCAAGGCTCACTCAGCCCATGGGTTCGGGGCAGGGGAAACGGGAAAATAAATCTTCAGCTGTCCCAGGCCACCACACAAGCGTGGTAAATCCTCCTGCAAACAAAGTGGGAAGGGAAGCAACATGCTCATGCACCAGCAGAGGAGAAAGGACTTCAGAAGACTGAAGAGCACCCAGGACTGGAGATCACCAACCCTGACTTTCAAAACAGGGGGATTTTGTTTGAGGCCTAGACAGAGAAAGGGAGCTCACAGTGACAAATTAATATTAACTCTTCCGCGAAGATGGTGTAAAGAGTTTCATCTCTGACTCATGACCAGCTAAGGAAAAGGTACTGATGTATCTTATTTATAGAGGCACACCAATTGCAAGAGAGATTTTGTGGGGGTTTGTGGATGGAACTGCCCAGCAGCCCAGGAAATTTATCCAATGCAAGAAAGACCAGTAAGAGTTTTACACTTTATATATAAACCTCTAAATGGTTGCAGAGCAAACACACCAAAAACTTTCTTCCCATTCATCCTCTGCCTAGAATAATATTGCTAAAACCTATATTTATTGGGAACCACTGAAAGTGACACAAGCATGCACTTCTAAAAAATCTTTTTCTACGTGCAGTTCAAACACCACACTGCAGCCTGGACTGAAACTCTCATGTAGAGTGTCAGTGTCCAAGGGGTGCTGACAAAGACCACTAGGAAATGGCATTAAACTGGTTTCACACATCTTAAGGGGTAGAACTTATACCCCAAACTGACACTAGATCCCAGTGACATAGTTTTCAACCCTCACTTGGAACTACTCAATGGCGTTCTGAAACTGTATATTCAGAATATTAACTTCAGAATATTAACCTCCTACTTTCATAATTTCTCTCTGCCTAGTTCACCATGATCTCCTCGCTACTGCAAACCACAATAGGGTGACCAGGAGGTCAGTGGAATGGTGCTACAGGGAACCAAACTGAGTTTTGATCTGGAAATTTAGTTAGATGTGTCTGCAAATGACACCAACAGAGACAGGAAAAGCTACCCCTGTATATATAGGAATAAGTGCAAAAGCAGGCTTGGTATCAGTTTTGCACTCCCACACGCAGAACTTGAACACTGTCTGTGATAGGAGGATCAATCCCATCCTGGTGAGCTTCAAAAAAAGAAACACAAAATGCCATTCATCAGGATTTTATGATTCAGCTACAAACTTCACCCTGAGTGGTCAATTAATCACTGCTGCATCTGTTAACTTCTGTTCCAACACATGAAAGCAATCTGCTCACACATCCAGTGAACACTGAGCCCGAGCTGGGGTTTCCTTCAATATAAGGAGAGCAGGTACCAAGGTGGTGGCTCTCAGAAGCTCCTCTGCCAGGTCATCCAGTCCCCAGACAGACACAAGATGAGTTATTCCCTGCTTATCTCAGATGGAAAACTCCCTGTCTCAGAGTGCTTTAAAAATAACCCAAAACAGCAGCAGAAAATGTCTTTTTGGTATTTCAAGTTTCTCGGCATCAAGTCCCCCCACCTGCTGTCTCATTTTTGGAGCAGTAGCAGTCTCATAATCATAAAAGTTACACAAAAAGCTTTTATTAAAAACCACTGCAGAACCTGCAAAAGGTGCCAGGGAGTGGATGTGCTTAAGCAAATGAAGCTACCAAACAGAGTGGGATGGCATCAGTCACAAACAGATGCAACACCTTTGCCTGTAGTTAGCCGAGCATTTTCCAGTTCCCTTTAATTAGTATTCTTTGATATTTGTTAGGTTTGAGTCCGAAATATACACTTTAGGCTAAAAGGCATCTTGACCAAGTGAGCCTTTCCATAAATGACTGCACAATGTGTATCCAGGGGTAGCAGACCTCTCTGCTTTAGCAAGATACTGCGATCACAAAAATATCATTTAACCTTCCCTACCACGACACAGCCCCAAAAGGAAAAGTACTTTTAACTTTGGACAAAGGCAGCACTTTAACACCTTCTGAAATGGGTTATTCCCCCACCCACTGCCAACAGGAGGGAGCTGCACTGAGTGACCCAGTGCCTGCATATTTTCCTGTTGCCAAGCTCTGCACATTATGAGCAACTTACTTGTTTTATTTTGAAATAAAAAGTTGCTGAGCAAATGTAACAAAGGACCCATCTGCAAAGGTCTCAAGAAAGGCTCTTTGAAGTTGCCTGCATTTCCCAGTTGCCCCAAGACTTCCAGCTGTATAACTTTTTTTGTTGAACTTCTGTGGTGCAAAAATGCAAAAATTATAAGAAAAAAAGAAAAATGGCCCCTTTGCTTGTTTGTAGGGTAGTTTTTTTTTTTTTTTTTTTTTCCCTTTTAAATTTCCCTGAACAATTTGGATACATTAAAAAATCTACTATTAACACACAGTATTTCTAGGACAAGGAAAACAGGTACACGTGAGCCAAGGAAGAGAGCTGCAGTTTCTCCCTGATCACTGCCACATTTGAGTGCAGGACCAAGGCTCCCTCAGCAAGTACACAGGACATATTTACTCACTCTGACTTTCACTGCAGACTTCCCACTTTAGCCAAACTAAGTGCAGAATGTTCAGTGGAGACACTAGTCCCTGCTGGTATACACACAATCTCTCATCCTTTAAGGAAACATTTGAAACGAAAATATAAAAGCAAAAAAGAAACCTCCAACCCACTCCAGCATAAGAAACTCATTTAATTAGATTCTTTAATTATTCATTATTCCTTTTCCTATGTTGAAATGACCATCTTTGCCTCATTCCCACAGGACTGTCTCCATAATTAAGTCATGGAATCATTAAAATCTCAACATGCTGCCTGAGTGAGATTTTAGTGCTTTAAGCATTCTGCATGCTCCATGCAGCAATAAGTTGACTTTTACAGGGAAAAAAAATGCAAAAAAGCAGAATCCTTAGCAATCAATAACAAGAGGCAGAAGTGTATCAAATGCATGTTTTTTAGGTGACATTTTTTCTCACTTTCTCTTAAGTAAATTAATATACCAGTCATAAAATCTACAAGGTTACACTTGAAGCAATTGTATGCAAAAATTCTCAGTTTCCTTAAAATAACAACCAGTATGATAAAAACCCCCTCAGGGTAATTTTAGAAACAGAGATGTATATTTTACCCCCCCCCCAAAAAAAAAAAAAACAAAAACACCCATCCGAAACCTGAAAACCACAAACCAAACAACAAAGTCCAGCCATTAGTACTTTGATACTAAAATCCTGCTGAAAGAAACCCTTGGAGCAAGAAAAGTAACTATGAAAGATTAATTACAAAAAAATAAAAATCACTGCCTCTAAAAAAAGTCAGAAATGTTTTGTTTCTTTATAAATTTCACATAAATCTATTAATATTCATAGGAGGCCAAGTTCTTTCTTGGCCTAGCAAGAGCAAGTGAGCATTTGAAAAAACCCACTTACCTGTGTAATAATTATAATTATCACAGAGTAGGTGCCTGAAAGCCCAGGTAGTATTAGTGCCCTATTCAGAACAACAGAATGTGGCAATTCCTGTCCAGATCTGCCTGTGAGCTGAACACACACTACACAGGGGTGGGAGGGAATGTGTCCCTCCTGCTTTAGAGGGGGTGACAGCAAACAGCAGAGGATGAAGTTGGAGAGGGAGTTGTTTAGTTTGATATGGCATGGCAAATGTAGATCAACACAAGTTTATGCACTGGGGATGTAAACACAAAAGTAACAGCCTGGAAGACACAGGAAAGAAATCTCTCTCTCCTCCACAGCTCTGCTGGGGTCTCATCTGGAACACTGTGTCCTATTTCGGGCACTAAATTTCTAGGAAAAAGTTGCCAGTTGGAGATGGGAAGAATTTATTGCTTTAACACTGAAATTGCTCTTCTGCAGAAAACAACCCTCAATGCTTCCCTGAATCTGTGGTTAGTAATAAACAGCTTTGGACTTGCATATCCATACACTCTAAGCAAAGACAAATAGCAGCCAGCACTGAACCTTGCTCATTTGCCTCTCTCCCCCCACCAGTCCTCTTGGCTTTTCCTTTTTCCCCCCAGAATAGGCACACCCAGGTGACTGGAAGCAAACCTACATAAAAACTAAAGATTACTCTTTTTCAATTTTTTAGAATTTTTTAAATTTCTGCTCCTGTGATTTGTTTTATTTTAAACTAGTTTGTGGAAGGGCTGAGAAGGAGGAATGTTGCAGAGAAATTCTGTTCAGGGATAAAGGCATTGTTCCCTTTTTAAAGATAGAATAAATTTTGACTAAAATGTTTAACAAACCTGAACTTAAAATAATCAATACTTCACAGAGCAGAACAGAAGAAAAACATGGAAATTATATAGGCTTAAGATAAAATTCCTGCCACTAGATTTTTTGATGTTCTGGGTTTGGTTTTGGGGTTTTTTTTGCAGTTTTTTGGGGTGGTTTTTTTTTTTTTTTTTTTTTTTTTTGTTTTTTGTTTGTTTTTAATGAGACTTCCTCGAAAACAGGCAGGATAGCAAAACACTGTTGAAGACCAAATTAGTACTAAACTTGAAAGAACACAATGGGGAAAGAAAACTCAAAAAACCAAGAGATAATACAATTGTACACTGGTCTGGTCAAACTTCCAGTCCTAGAGAACTCCTGTATCTGAATCTGTCACCATCTGGAAGTTACTGGGAGGAACTGCAGTCAGTCTGGATCTGTCAAGAGGAAACTGTATAAAATGAATTTAATTTTATTTCATGTAAAGGTGACAGGCATTGGAGACTGGAGAAGAGCAATACTTGCAAATGACATTTTCATAAGCAAGGTAAGGAACACGGTGTTGATGAAAAGACTGTTAGATTAATCCAAGAGGGATCTGGTAACTGAACTCAGAAACAAGATATTAACATTCATTGTCAAAAAGGATGGATGTTCTGCAAGAGTCCTTCCCTCCAATGTTTTATTAATGATTTGGGCAATAAGAAAAGTTTATTACCAATGCAAACATGAAACTACAAGAAGCACGTGCATGTTAAAGAGTGAAACTTTAGACCAAAATGACAAGTAAGACCAGAAGAATGCTGTGGGATGGAAAAACCCAACCAAAACAGATGAATTTAAGTGAAAATAAGGAGAATTGGGTTTTTTTTTGCACAGGCTAGACAAGTAAGAACTCTTCTTCAGCATTGTCTGCAGGGTATAAAACCTTGCAGGTTCAACACAGGACAACAGACAAGCAGCAGAGCAGAGTGCAGAAGGGACAGGCTGCACAGTGAAATCACCTCTCTCTTCCATTTAGTATTTGCAAAGCCACAGGTATGCTGTGACTGACTTGTGCTATCCTCCTGCCAGGAAGATACGATATTTGGGAAACAACAAGAGCAATCAGAAGTCTGTAAAACACATCCTCCTTTTGCCTGAAGAAAAGATGACTGATGGAACATGGCAACACTCCTCAAGCCCATCAAAACCTGACAAAATGCAGAAGAAAATTGTCTGTTCTCCCCCATTACTATGGATATAGTAGTAGGAGTAGAAAGTTTCAATTGCAGCAACCAGATTTGGGTGAGATGCTATGAGAATTTCTAACGCTAAGGGAACTCTGCAACAGCATCCAAGGGACCAGAATGGACACTTTATAACTTTCCTTTGTAAAATTCATATTAGGATCCACTTGGTCATTCTTACATCTGTGCTGCTTGTGACCATCCTATGAGCACTGTATCAAGAGCTATCCCAGCTTCCAAAAGTCTGTTCTTAATTCAACCTTACTGAGACAGAACAAAACTATTTTATTGATTTCAGTGTTGTATACTTTAGTAAGGTTGACAGTAAGAAATATATTTGCTTAATGTAAAAATCTATGACCATTAGCTGCTTCACATTATCAGAAGTAGAGCTCCAAATGAAGATCCAAATCAAAAAAGAACAGTGATGTGTTTGAATTATTCTGGCAAGTTTGAAAGTCTTAAAAAGGTATTTCTCTATGTATCAAAAATAGAATTTAAAAAAATCTACTTTTATTCCATAAGTCTAGAAATAAAGAGGAATTAAACAAAATAAACCATATAGAACCATAGAGTATGCTAAGAAGTCTGCTCTAAATTACAGGCACATAAATGAACTCTAAAGAAAATGCAGTTGAAGATCTTTAGGGCAGTGAGGATGAGCACACCAAGCTTTGGAGAGCAGGCTTTGGCCTCTTCAGGTATCTGCCTGGTAGAGCACCGTGGGATAAATCCTCCAGAGGGAAGAAGGACCCAGGAATGCTGGCTGACATCCAAGGATCACCTCCTCCAAGCTCAGATGTGATGCATCCCAACAAAAAGAAGGCAGTAAAACCACCAGGAGGTCTGAGTGGATGAACAAGGAGTTCCTGGATTAACCCAAACACAAAAATGAAATGTACAGAGGGTGAAAGCAAGGACAGGTGGCCTGGGAAGGATACAGAGAAATTGGTCAAGTAGCCAGGGATCAGGTTAGGAAATTTAAAGACCTGATAGAATTAAGCCTGGCCAGGAACATCAAGTGCAACAGAAAAGACATCAAGTGCAACAGGAAAAGCCTCTATAGGTATATGTTGGTGATAAAAGGAAGACTTAGGAAAATGTGGGCCTTCCCTGAAGAAAACAGGAAATCAGGTTACCCAGGGCATGGAGAAGACTGAGGTACTCGACAAGGTTTTGCCTCAGCCTTCACCAAGAAATGCTCCAGCTGCACTGCACGAGTCCCAGGAGGCAAAGGCAGGGACTGGGAGAATGAGGGACTGCCCACTGCAGGAGAAGACCTTGTCTGAGACCATCAGAGGAGCCTGAAGGTGCACAAGTCCACGGACCTGATGAGATGCAACTGCAGGTCCTGAGGGAACTGGCAGCTGAAGTTCCTAAGCCATTATCCACCACATTCAAGAACTTGTGGTGGGCTGGTGACTGACTGGAAAAAGGGAAGCATAACCCCCATTTTTTGAAAGACCCAGGGAACTACAAGGAACCCATCAGCCTCATATCAGTGCCTGCCATGAAGAAGGCTCAGAGCAAGATGATCTTTAAGGTCCGTTCCAGCCCAATCCAAAGCATTTGATAATCCTAGGAGTCCTAGGCACCATTTTTTCCTTACACATTAAGATGCTCTGTTTTGCAGCACACACAAAATCAAGACTTCATATGGACTCTTTAGAGAAATTGCCCCATTTTTTGGCATTAACTTGCAAAACCACTACATAAAACTACAGCTATTTAGAGAAATCAGAGTAACTGATAATGCATCTCTTCTAAATATATATTACATAGCTTACAATAGCAGCAAAATTATTAAAATTTGATTTTTAGCCCTAGAGCTGCTTTCTAGAGTTACAGTGTATATTCTGAAGGATAGTCACAGACTGCATAAAGACAGACTAACAAACATTCAAGTATAGAGGCCACAACCCATTACAGCTGCAGTTTGAGTAGCTGTGTAGTTTGGCAGAGGCCACAGACACAGTGATAATGAAAATCAAATTTCAGACTGCATCACAAGAACTGTGTTTGTGAACAGCAAATGAAAAACTTACATACTATTCAGCCAAAAAAAAGAAGAAAAAAAAAAAAGAGAGAGAGAAGCACTAATCAGAATCAGCCAGTTCTCACAGGCTCCCACTGCGTAGGCTGAATAATTGTCTCATCATGATAACAGCCTTTATGATAACCATGATCTCACCAGTGCACTCAAAGATCCAAAATGCTGCTGGTACTCTCACACCCACAACAAGGCACACTGGCTCTTTGCATTTGAAGAAAATCCTACTCTGCAGCTCCAGCCCTGGGCTGTTAATGCAAGCAGGGTGTAATCTTGTTACTCTCTATGCCTTTGCTTTCAAGCCACTAAACCTATAGATTTCCTTTGCAGACAGACTAGCACAGACAGGAATTCCTATTGTTATGAAGACATCTCCCATTCTGCCATTAATTCAAAACAAACAGTAGAGTTATCAGCAGTAATAAAAACTATGCACTATGCACCCGATAAATAAAATAAAAATTTAGATGCAATTTTATTTTCTGTAGCTCATTTTCTCCATTTAATTTCTGCTTCACAAAGGTAGTAGATTACAGTCTATTTTGCACTGAGACCAGGGCACAAAACATGCCTTTTGCCACCACTTCCCTTTTCCTCCTCTCTTACTGGAGGCCTGGAGCCATGTGTTTTTAAGCATAGTTATATTGTTTTCTCTGAGTTAACAAAGCAGTGAAAATTAACACTAGCCGCAGGTATGGTTAAGTATGTAAACTCTGGTAAAAAGGAAGGGAACATTCATCTGTGTTCCACGAACAACACCCATGGAAAACCCAAGGTACAAAAAAAAGAACATTAGATGAGAGATTGCCATTCCTGATGGACAGGCAGGAAGAGCGCCCTTGCTGCAGTGTGTTCTCTCTGAGCTGTCACTGTCTCTTCTGGAAAGGGCAGAAACTTCTGCCCCCATGACATGGGTATTACAAGCAGCCCACCCACAGAACTGAAGCATCTCTCTATTTGCCTCAGTAAGATATTAATATTCTGTGCTGAAGTGACAGGGATCACACACAAGGATAGGTCAAGGGAAAGAGAAGCACTTGCAACAACTTAAAAGTGCCAGCCAAGATTTATCATCAGTACAAACTAGTGTCAGGGAAGGCTGTGGACTGCTTCCAGCTGGATTTCCACCCTACAGGCTCCTCCAGTCTCATTCCCACCTGTTTTAAGCAGCAGACACATAGTGTCACCCTCCAAAACTTCACGGAAGTATGTCTATCTTTTTTAGTTTTTACAGCACATGAGGTCTCAGCAGCCCAGCCTCAGTGCAGAAGAGAACAGCTGGCACAGCACCAGTGTGTGCCAGTTCCTGGGATGCTGCTGGAGCCAGCTCAGGACAGCCCAACCTCCTGACAAAGCCTGGCTACTGCTCTACGTGGGAAAAAAGCTCTCTGGCAGTTTGTTGTCATGCTGCCTGGAGTAGGGGCTGTCCTGCCAGGACATGAAAGATATGACTAGCAATCTCTCTGAAGGACACACTTTTATTCCTAAAAAAAAATAAATCATTGTGTCATGAGTGGCATACTCAGTCTGATGTGCACGTGAATTTATTCCATCCATACCAAAGGTAAACTGTCCAAGATCCCACATAAAGTCTCAATTTAAACAAGCTGCTCCCTGAAAAGCAGAGCTGATTAAGTCTGATATTCCATATCCCTGTGGGTGATGTGCCTCCACAGCACTCATTGCACACCAGCTTTGGGTCCCCACTGTTTCTTTCAGGCTCCTGCCACAGCTCCCCTGCCAGCCCTTCCCTGGTCCTTGCCCACATCACTGAACCACCACAGCATCCTGTCCTCTGACACATTCCCTATGGCTCTCAAAATGCCTTTTATGATTGCAGTCTTGCATTTCCTTGGGAAACTAGAGTTAAATTACACACACACAAACTGAAAAGCAGAAGCACTGTAGAAAACGGTAGGTATTTTGTTATAAAAGGTAGGAAGAACAAGTGTTTCTCTGTACTTCAATATCTCCCCACCACAAAGCACAATGACAGCAACATTGGAGAGAGTTTGTGGAATAACGGCTCCCTGCACTTTTCACATTTTACTTAAAATTAATTAGCCCAGAAATAGGTAAACAGGAAGATGAATTTTCAATTTCGTGCTTGCGTAATCTTCAAGGCATCTAGAAAAGATCACAGTAAGGCTGAAGCCCTCCCTCAATGTTCTCCTTCAGATGGCAGATTTTTGGACAGATCTTTTTTCTCTCAGTGGGACAAGTTCTAGTACTTGAGGCTTTTAAAAATCAAAAGAACTTACATGATGACAAAACTACAAAGGCCCAAAGGGGATGTTGAAGTCAAAACTTATGGAGATTCAGAATAATGCAATCTGTCTTGTACAGGAAAAGCCCAATTTACTGATACAGTCAATATTACCAGATAATACAAAGAACCTGATAAGAAAAATTACTGCCTTAAAGTACATCAGCAAATAGTGCAACAAATTAAGTCAAATGAAGCAAAGATTTATCAACCAGAACCAGCAAGACATCTCTGCCTGCCTGACCCACAAGAGGTAAATAATAACAGACTTGGCAGGTCTAAGATTAGGACCAGAGGTAATAAAGATAAACTTCTCTAGGATCCTGTTGCAGGAAAAATTGAGAAGGACCACCATAGGCATAAGAAAGCAGGTACTCCTTTTTAACTCCCCATTTGTCTAGAAGGTGTTGGTTTATTCTCAGCTTTTTAGAGACAGGGTAACTGAGAAACATTTAAAAAGATTTTATTCTATTATTAGTCTTGATGAAGGGTAAGACATAAGAGATGTAAAACTCAATGCTATTCTATTAGAGGTCAACTTATTTCTTCGTTACAATATTTATAAATGTTTTTTAGTTTATTAGCTTTTGCTACACAATGTTACTGTTACTTCTGACACTAACCACTATTTTTCCCTCTTGTAGTCTTACTACAATGTATCTTTCACAGTTCTAATTCTCTAAAATATCTAATCTTTTTGTAAAGTCATGTTTTAAAACTTATTAAAACTTATTTCTAATTCAATCTCTCTCCTAACAATATAATTTATATTCTATAGCCTTCTTAAATCAATACACCTTATCTTAGTATTTACATACAAATATACAAAACTGTGTGAACTTTTTACCAATTTTTAAAAATTCTTTACTAATTTATTTCCTACAAGAAGGGATGGCAGCCTCCAGTACTCTGCAGGGAAAGGAAGCCTGATGCTGACGCAGGGCTTTGGCTCAGGTGCCTGCGAAGCACTTTCAAAGTCTGTGGTTGTGAAGGGTTGAGTGAACTGACACCTGGTGGCTCCAAAGTGACAGATGTGACTATACAGAGATAAGCAGGTGATAAGGCTGGAAGCAGGAACTGCTGCTGGAAGCACAGACACTTTCTGCATTTACACCCATACAGCAGAAAGCCCCACAATTTAACTGAACCTTGCACATGGAAATGCTGTTTCCTGTAAACTGTATAAAACCATCAGTGATTCCTTCCGGCTCATTTTCTCCATGTCAGGCACCATTTTATTCACCTTTATCATACTCCCCTTTACTCATTCCTCTTCAAGCTGTACAGATCTACTCCATTTAATTTCCCTCACACAAGAAGTGATTCTTTTGCTACTCTTTAGACCTATTCTCATTTTACAGTCTTTTAGTAAGTCGGACATGGGGTAGTGGAGAAACAGAAGCTCTTCTCAATTCAAGAGTCAACAAAGGAATATAACTTTGTTTTGTCTTCTTCCAAACTATTCCCAGTGTTATTTACCCACCCTTCTGATCATACTACTGGACTGTGAGCAGACACCTTAAGGAAATACCTGCATGTTCTAAACTGTTGTCACTGAACAAAGTAGTAAAGAAATCCAGAACGCCAAGGCTCTGCTCAAATACTGAAATGTAACAGATGAAGGAAGACAGGTGTTAGTTATTCTTCCCCAGTTTGCCTTTCAGGAAAGAAGAGTTATATATGTTTACAATTCATCTGCTTTATCCAACTCTGATTTAACTGACTGATTTTCATCTTTTGCCTAAGAGTACAATGTATTTCTCAGTAATAGTCAAACTTCACAAAGGATTTGAAATCACTGGAAATCCTTAAATGCTTTTGTGGACAAAGGATGCAATTCTGATCTTACTCCATGGGTGTACAAATCAGGAGTCATTCTACTGAGGGAAATGAAGTAAGAGCTGAGTAACTGATACAAAGTAAAGCCTAAAAGCATGTTCCCAGAAATGCCACCAAGTCCAGAAAGCCATTTGCAAATGGCATTACAGAAGAAAGGGTGAGCAACAGACAAATGAATGCTCATTTATTTCAGGACAAAACTGAGTTAGAGTTTCTGGAAGTGACATAACAGGAGCTAGTAACAGCTTGGCAGAGGCAAGAGCAACAAGATATTCCCTCATCCAGGGGTCTGGCAGCATCCCAGCAAGGGGCTGAAACTTGCCTGTATTGTTAAAACCATCAGTTAAATACAACCCAGCTGGAAAGTCACCTTAAAGTTTAAAAGCCTTTCCCAATGATCTGCTGAAAGAGGCAGCAGGGTACAATATGTCTAAAAGAAAGGGAATTTAAGCATTTCCAAAGGTAAAGTGGTAAATTTTGGCCCCTATTCCACAAACAATCTTGCTTCACAATGATCTGATTTCTGGATGATTGAGCATAAAATCATCCTGAGCTGCTTCCAGAGACTTATGGTAAGGTGCTACAGTTTTTTATAATGACCAGCCATTCTCTTGAAGTTTGAGACTTGTCTTTTCATAGTTGCAAAAGCTACCTGACACCAATACCAATTTAAAAAAAAACAAAATAAATCAGCAAAAAACAAGTGTGAAAACAGAAGTGAACTGAGACTATTTATTAGAAAAACACAGCACAGCTTAACTGAGTAGATTACTGCTGAGATTACACCTTAGGTCTTCCCTCAGGTGCAAAAAAGAACCTTGCAATTCCATTCCAATCTGTCTAAATCCATGTGCTTCACTCCTCCAGTATGAATCTTTCCCACAAGCCTAACTTCAGCCATCATGGATCACAAGACACAGCAAACTTCAGCTCTGTATTTGGAATTAATAAATCTAACTCAGGATTTATTTGCTTCATCAAAGCAAGAAATAAAGTTCTTTTCATCGCTGGGATTTAAAATTCTTTTCATAAAAGAGCAGTGTAGCAAAAAGTGAATAAATCCAGTTCTCTCCAGCTCAAATTTCAAGACAATATATTTGATTGGGTTTTTTGCTTTGTTATTAAAAGAAACTCACCCAACTTGGATGAGCAACAATTTCATGTTTTACTCATATTTTAAATATTTCTCAAGGAAGTTGTGAATAACCCAAAGCATTATTATTTATCATCCTCTTTTTGGCAGGGGATAAAGTTATGGCAGAAGTACAAATCCATGCAGAAGACACATTAATAAATGCAGGCAGCCCAGTGACTACCACTATGTTTTATGCATATGATAATGGGAAAGTCTGACTTCACCCAATCCTATGGAGTATTTGAATTTTCAGGTCACCTGTTCACCATGCAGATGAAAATACAGCTCCTAGGATCAGAAGGCAAGCACTGGGCCCCTTGAAATAAGTAAATGAATAAAAGTGAGGCAAAGGTCTCCAAAAAACAAAAAAGTCTTCAGTAAAGAATATACTGAATGCTTCTGCAAAACCATTGCAAGAGCAGAGCCTGGACTGCAACAAAGCCACTCAAGACCTGGCCCCAAGGAGAACATTTCCTCCCCTTTGGATCCTGCTGCTTTTAGGACATGCTGTTCACACTGGCAGCTGCAAAGGGTTGTGTCATACCTGGCACAGATGAAGCCATAGGCAAACAGTCAAGGCCATGCAAGAAGAGGCAGCAAAGGGAGTCAAGCATGTCAAAATACACCTCAGGGGCACACTCCCTGAACAACAACATTAACAAAATACTTCTAGTTGGCTCCGTAAATTAACCAAAAGCAAGGAATGCCAGCCAGTTTAGGAGCAAAGCTCATTAAAAAAAATCCCAAAAATACCAAGCTGGTTTTACCACAGTCTTCAAAAAGATGTACAAAGGATATGGTGAAGTTACACATCATACCAACTACCTCCTGTCAATACAGATTTTAAGATACCTGTGAAAAATGAGTTTTCACTTTGATGGTTCACATTACTGTGACATCTGGCTGGGAGGGCTAGAGTTAAGTGTCTGTTGCTATTTTCATTAAAGACTATTTTATGCCTCAATTGCTGGAAAAAAATGATTTTACTTTCAAACTAGACTTGGCAGGCAAACGCTGTAGCCAAATGTGGTTTAATAGATTTGTCAAAGTGAAAAACCTCTAACAAATAGAAAAGAAATGTAAGGAAGCTTACACAGTATCTGACACCTGACACTAACCTGATCCACAAAGTTGACATTTTATCCACCTATCACCTATTTAGAGAGTCACAAACTGGTATTTATTAACCAGCTACATTATCCATCAGCCATCTCTCAATTTTTCCTTAAAATTATGAACATTCTGGCAGGTTTAGAAATCAGCATTCTTCTTCATGTAGTAGTATGTGTAATCATTACATCCTTTCAACAGCATGTCCACAGGCTTTGGGATCACTAAGATTTCATCTCCCCAAACCTGCAACTCCAGCATTTCAAAAGCTTAAAAACTTGCTGCCATTGAATGGCCTGTGGAGCACACCACGCTCTTCTGCTCCCATGCAGCTCCAAGAAAGGGCGTGGACAAGCTTCCCTACAGCACATATATCCCTGTCCAACCCATACAAATCCTCTTCTTGTTGCAGGGGACAACTGCAAGCTCAGCTGCTTGGAGGAATTGAGATAAATGCAAGTTGCTGACAGGGAGGCAGTGCCTGTGAGCACCCCAGAGGGGAACTCTTGCAAGGCTCAGAGGACCTGCTGCTGTAGGACAGCTGGATTTGACAGCTCAGCAATGGAGGCAGCAGCCTGGAAGCTGAGAGCAGGGACCATTCACACCAACACCCCCCATGGCTGTGCTTCTCCCTGAATCAAAGCTGCTGGAGAAAGCAACTCCAGTCACTAACAGATGGGATTCCTTTTCTCCACATCCAGGTTAGACAGAATTCAATGCCCCTTAGACCCAGTGGAGGCCCAAAAAGGAACAGAGGTGCTGCAAGTCTGAGAGCACCTTTGACCTGGATTTCTAACTATTCAGGAATGATTCTCCTTATATTCCTAGTACCACAGGACTCCTCCACCTGTAAACAGTCTCAAGGATCAAACCTTGTTTTCCTGAAGACCAAAGAGGTACAGACAGTGAAGAAAAGTATTTGGCTCCTTTCTTCTAGTGACAACCTAAAGCATAATCACCAGCCAGTGACACATGCATGAATCTGTCAGGAGAGCTGCACTAAGGATCAGTAAACCAGTGCAGCACAATTACAGCAGCCAGAACTGGGCATGGGACAACCAGAGCACCAATGAAAAATGCTGGCTGACTTCACTGGAATCCCATGCGAGAGGCAGAATCAGCTGAAGCAGCCACAGGACCATTCCTGTGTGTAGAAGAACGAGAGAAAGCAGAAGGGTTTACATCTATCCATTCCTTCCACCCCAGAACAACAATGCTTACAAACTAAGTTGTAAGCACGCAGAGTGATCAATAGTGTTTCCCCAACAAGTGGAAGTTGCAGTCAACAGAAATTAGCAAAGTTATTCCCTATGAAAATTTTCATACCCATCTTGGTATCAGGGAATTTGATGAATATTTTGAAAATTAATACTTTTGATGAACATGAAAATAAATAAATTAAAATATTATCAACGCAAATATTTACTCTTCTGACACACAGAGTGTGCAAGAGCGAGAAAAGTGAAATTAGACAGTAACTACTCAAAGTCCCATCAGGTGCCTGAAGTTTAATTCTTAACTGTAAGCTTTTCTCCCAAAGGCAAAGAATAGAAATCCATCTCAGAGATCACAGAGCCTTTTGAGCTGATGTATTTAACTGCATGACAAGCATTAATAGAAGTTACCCAGATAAATTCCAGCATATCTACTTTCAAAATATATTACTTAACCTAGCTAAACCCACAATCCATTTTTTTGTGTGTTGAATTGCCAGTGAACTGGTATGAGTTTTAGATAAAATTTTTATGCAGCATGATATAGAGAGACATGACTTTGGTGCACTACCATCTTGTGGACTATCTAGGAAAAACAGTAAGTGGAGTTTTATATAAATACAACCAGAGTCTATACACTAATCTGTGAAAAGAGCCCCAAAACTGCATGGGGAAAATAATACATAGAAAAAGGAATGGTTCTTTGATTTCTAAGGGCTTGGCAGATTGTATCAAGCTTCTTTTTGACAGCTAAGCACCGAAGTGTGGTGTCACCAGCCTTTCCTGGGAGAAGGCTCTCACCACAACTGCAAGCTTACACAGAGCAGCTGCAGAAAACAAAGTTAAATACTGTGCTGGCTCCAATCCTCTGCTGCACAATTTCAGGCTCTCACCTGCACAGGTGAGGGAGTTTCCCCTGCAGATGCAGCTGCACTTTGTGGTTTGAAGAATAAAACCATAGCCTGGTACTCAATGCCAGTGTTGGGAGTTTGCTTAGGTTGGTTAAATTAGCAATGTTTTACCACACTTTCCTGGGTATAAACATGTGAATGTATACATGTTATATTTGTGAAAATGCATTTTAAGACATTTACATGTGTGTATATATACAAATGCTGTGTGTGTGTAAACACACACATATTGTAAACACTTGAAATATGATAAGTTGCCTTCTGGAACTCATTATTGTGGGTGTTACTTCTCTGCAATACAGTCAAACCTCCATGATGATTCATTCTTCTGCATCTCTCCCTCTCATAAGATGTTTCTTGTGAGCATCCAGAAATATGCTAACAAATTTTAAACTGTGAAGAATGACATGATCTAAGAACTTAACTCAGTGTAAATGAAATAAGTATATAAAGAACAAACCCACATCAGACTTTTGGTTCACTGCCTGGTTATATTCACTACCAACAGCCTGCTCCCAACTCAGCAGCCTTAACAAACAGTATCACATGCAGGGATATAACAGAGACAACACCATTTCTTTTCCCAGTATAAAGATGATACTCTAATCATTTATTCCTTCATGACAATTCCCTAATCCAAACTCTCTTACCATTCCAAGTGTCCCTGTTCAGGGCATCATCAATTTTTAAGCAATACTCTGGCTTCCCTCTCACTTTATTTCTAAAAAGTCCATTGCCAGTGCTCCCTCATCCTACGTGTCACATTGTTCCCTGGAACCCACAACCACAACCAGCCCTCCCTTTCTGCCAAGTCCTGTTTCAGGGGAGGAGGATATACTGACCTTGAAAACAAGCAAAAGCTTCAATCTGTTGACCTACATAACTTGCATTAATCAATAAAAGTACAAGAGAATTTTCATTGCAAATTTTATAAAGCCAGTGACGAGCACACCTTAACCTATAGCTCCAGGAACACCCAGAATTGGTGCATAAACTAAAAACAAAACAAAACCCAAGCCAAAATGTTCTCCTTCAAAAACCCCATCACCTGTTACAGTAGCACCAGTTTCCTATAGCTTTCAGACAGACCCCCTTAAGTCACAACAAATCACTTCAAAGAGAACAAATTCTGATTAGGAGTCCTTGAACAGAAAGGTGTGAGGGGGAGGTGTAACACCACCTCCCTCTGTGAGAAGAGCTTTCCTAGACTTGCATCCCTTCAGATTATCTAAAAAGAAAATCATAAATAGCATAGCTTAGTAAGAAAAAAAGAGCATTAAGCAGAACTGAAGTAGCCAGAAAAAAAAAGTTTAAATAATTCTAGAGGAACAAGATACTGTATCAACATCATGTGCCCACCAAAATACCAAAAATAAAGGAAAAAAAAATATTTCAGAGCAAATGTAGTTTGCTCCCAAAATGACAGTTAAACCACATTGTAGAAATGTTTCTCAAGGCCAGGAATTAAAACCATACCTGGCAGCTCTTCCACAGCAAGCAAAAATTCTTCTAGGATTAGCATGAGTAATGAGCCATCTGATGAGTCCTGCAGCTGATCTGATACACACAAGGGTCACCAGCTGTCACTAAGGTACTGCTGTAGATGATATTTATGGGAGTCACCATTGCTGATTAAGGTACTGCTACAAGGGCTAACACACAAGCGTGGCTTTCTGCTTTTAGCGATGTGCTGGGCATCAATCAGTGCTAAAGACCAGACTGAAATCACAGATCAAAACTTCGCACTACCCTGTTGGTTTTTCACTTTATTTGCAGGGAAATATACAACAATTCAAAATACAACCACCATCAGAAGAATCAATTCCACTGCAAGTGAGAAGATGCTTCAATTGTTTAAATTTTTGCGGAAGACAAAACTTTTAAAAATACTTGAGATATCAATATTGTTATGGGGAAAAAGTACATCTCCACCCTGAAAAGTTACCCAAGCCAGAATAAAACAATGGTTACCAACATACATTAACACTTGACTAAAGATATTAAAGGGCGGGTAGGGGGGTGAGAGGAGCTCAAATCCACCTCTTAATGAATGAGTGCCTACAGCACTTGCAGATAAAGACCAGAAAAGATACCCCGCTCTCCAGATTGAAAATCACAGACATGAAGACTACAGAAAGAGCCTGACTAATCCAGTCAGCCTGGTTTCCACCCAAACTGAAATGAAATTACAGGTCTTGCCGGCAGTTTTGTACCTGATCCAAAGAGGGATATGGGCCTATGTGTTAGCAGGGGAAGGGAAATGCTGGGCAGCCCATGGGAGCCTTCACTGCTGCTGGATGTCCTGGATCTGTTCCATGAATCAGCACAGCAGGACAAGCCAATCCCAAACCCTGGTTTGCTCTTGCCCATATTTACAGCACCACTGACTGAGAATATTTCATGGCATTTATAAACCCACGCCCTTATGGGGGTTTCTATCGCGGATGTGGGCGGTTAAAAAATACCCTCCTTTGCAAGCAGCTTTCACAGCTCAGTCATTAATGCAGAGTTAACAACACGCCTGCTTTATGAAATGCTTTCTGAATTTATAAAAATGAGGGTTGCTTAAGGGCACCCTGAACTATCCATGACATGAGTTACTGCAATGGAAGTGATGGCCTGCCCTTTAGCAAACTGTGTTGCAGCCAGTGACCAAAATGAGAATGCCCAAGAGAAACCCCTTCTAATTTCAGATGCCTGCAGTCACTAAATGTGATTTAGCTGCAGAGATGGTGGGAAATGCCATTAGAATTTATATCTGTATCTAATGAGAAAATTGCATGTAAATTTTAGCTTGGGATTTGAACCAGTGTCTTGATCTGATTTCAGGTTTTGATGCTGTTCCACTGAGCTCTGTTAATAGAAATGCCCTTGAACAACAGAAACAAGTAACTGAAGTAAAATACATTCATCTCAGTAGTTAATCTAATCCCTTGTGTACTGACAGAGCAATTCCAACATGTCCCATAAAGCAGGGAGCCTTGGAATTTTCTTGACAATAAGATTTTTTTGTTGAGAAGAAATATTCCTTCCATTAAAATATTTTATGTAGAAATGCCTATAAACTAAACCACAAGAAGTTCCACCTCAACATGAGGAAGAATTCTTTCCACTGCGGGTGGCAGAGCACCAGAAGAGGTTGCCCAGGAAGGTCATGGAGTCTCCCTCTCTGGGGACATCCCAAACCACCTGGATACACTCCCGTGTCACCTGCTCAGGTGAGCCTGCCTTGGCAGGCAGGTTGGACAGGAGGTCCAGAGGTCCCTTCCAACCCAAACTATTCTGTGACTCTGTAAAAAAACCCCAAAAAAGCAATCTTTTTCTTGTTTAGGGGGTTATTTTATAAGTGCTGCTAAAATTTGCCATCTGCAATATCCTGCTTTTTGCAAAACATAATTGATGAATTAAGTATGTTCTCTTAAAGATTTTTTTTTAATTTAATGTATTATAAATAAATAGAAATTCAACTGGGAGTGAGATCTTCTACCCCAGAGTTTACAGTATTATCTAATGATATTTACAGCAAAGAAAAATTTCAAGTACACAGATTCACACGTGTATCCTTTGTGCATTCATTCTTAATAGAGGGCATCAATACTATGAGCTCCAGAGCACAGACATTTGTCACCATTAACTAGTGGCAAATATAGATGTGAAGACATTTGACAGTTTTCAAAGAGCTCAGCTCCTTTGGTGCTCTGGCATTCAAACAAAATGGTTGAAGTTTATATTTAGAGTTGATGCATATTTGTAATGGTTTCCTTTTAGAAATATTTCTAAAACATATCTCCGAGAGTTTAAATAAGTGGACTTTTAAGGGGTTTAGTCATGAATATATCACAATGTCAATATTTAGTTAAGACATGCAATAATACATTTCCATAATTTTTATGTAATATCTGTCTTTAGAAAGGAAAAAATAACTGCTTGCACTTGACTAGTGCAAGCAACAGTAACTTAACATTCCCCAAAAGAAATGGGCTTGTTAGTAGACAAAAACAACAACAAAAAGGAAACTACTTCAATGTGAAAATAATTTTTATGGTGATATTATCTGTCTGTTGAAAATCACAGTTATCCGGCTACTTCAGAACCAGTCAGACAACAAGCAGGAAGATCACAGGAAGCGCACATGGCAAACACATCCTGACATCTGATAGTCCCTCCAGCCAACACAACACTAACCCTCGCTCCCTGAGGAAAACATAGCTCCCATTCCCCAGGAAAACCAGCTCTCGGGTGCTGAGGGAGAGGGGTGGTTTCCAGAGGGAAAGCAGTGGCCATGAGCAGGGACAGCAGGGAGTGACACCACTGAAGCAGCAGGTGACAAGCAAGGCAACATCACCGCACCATCAGCAGTGCTTCCAAGAAAAATCAAAATCACACGGGGAGTCACAGGAGAGAAGAGTCCAGCTAAAACCTACGTTCTACCTAAACACCCGAAGTCAAAATACTGGCTGGTTCAAAGCTGCTTTGAACAGAGTCACAAACAGTGTATTACTCTGCTTTGGGTTTAGCTACATATTTTAACAGTATTCTTGTGTATCCACACATGAATTTCAACTTTCCCCCTGTAAGCCCTACCAACAACTGCACTTAACTAATTACTGACTTCTTGGGAGCATTCCAGTGAAACCTTCACTATGGCAGCATTATAGCAGCGGGCTCCCAGAGAGCATAGGTTCAGAGTGGAAACTGCATTTCTAATGCATGCAAATAACCAAACACAGCTTGTTTCTCTACAGGAAAAATCGCTGTTGCTTATAGCACGCTTGACACACTGTCACATTACACCATTCAAACATACAGGGGGTTATTAATGATATTCCTAACAAGAAGTAAGCTCTTTTAAGCAGTAACCAAAAGCATGACATGACACATTGACAAGTAATGTGACAGCTCCTTTCTAATCAAATGTACTCAACGTAAATAGCAATTCATGGTCTGACACACAGTGACAAGCTAAGCCGTCCATAAAAGCAAAGGCAGTGCTCTCAGAAGCTCATCAACGCACTTAAAAAATAACTAATGCTCTTTTTCCATCAAAGGTGGTCTGCTCTGTAAGATGAAATCTCTATTTCTCTCGCGCCACATCACAGTGCAAAGGCTGCTCTGATCCCCTGGTACAGCTGCCAGCTGTCGCTAGAGGGTGCAGTTGTTCTGTGTCTTAAACCGAAATTATTGATATAATTTTTGAATAAAATGCTTCTGTATGACTCAACTCTTTCAATGATTTTGTTGAGTCACATATGTACGGCATTTTTAATTTACGTTCAGGGGGACTTTTTCCCTTCAAGCTCTCCAAATCACTAAACTCACAGACAGTGTGCATCCTCTAGAGCAGGGGAGACTGTCTTGGTTTAGACTCCAGCTGGTTTCAGGACTTCTGACTCTACAGAGTGGCAGCTAAATATTTACAAAAGTAGCAGTTCCATTGCAGGATTTACCAAGGTATCCAGCCCCAACCATTAGGTAGCTGCTGTTAGCAGGCTTGTTTTTACAGCAGTTGTATGCCTGACTTTCTACCATTTCCATTCTTTTTTGTTAACAAAGACATGATGTTCTAACAGCAGCCTGGCTTCAGCCCTGGATCTGAAAACCGAAGTGAACACCAGAACAGGCAGTAAACATGGATAACAGTTCAAGAGAGCTCTGAGCAGCTTCCCTTTTCATTCTTCTGTCTGGAAAACAAACAAGGGGGGTTGGCACAGCCAGCCTTTGAGCAGGACTGAGCTCAAACGACCTGAGAAGCAAAGCAGTGACAAGTTTGGGGTGGTGGCCACAGCTGAGTGCTGAGGGCAGGCACAACAGCCCGGGACTACAGGAGGTCATGGACTGACCCGCGGTTCAGTGCCAGGGCTTGTAAATGGAACTCCAAAACCCGTGTTTGGCAGGAGCTTTCAACTGCTTCCTCAAAAGAAAAAGGAGCATGGACACCTCTGCTGTCACACCTAGCAGGTGAACATCTGGAAGAGCAGCCCAGGGCAGGGAGACGCATGGGGTCAGAGTAGGCAGGCAGAGATGCATCCCCTCTGAGGCTGAGGAACAGGCTAAAGAGGCTCTTTACAAACTCTTCCCACTCGTTTTTCAGTGGAACTGTGCTGATTATGCAGATTTAATACAGGAGCAGCACTGTCCAGTGCACTTACAAAGGATCACACAGGCTATGTCGAAGATCACGTAGAGTCAAGGAAAAATTGCCTCTCAAAATACAGGCATCTTCTTCACCAACACAAACCTTCTCTGAGAACTGAGACAACTATTCCCAGCCTTCTGCAGCCAGGTTTAGGTTCAGGGTTTGGCTTCTGAGAACAAATCACGTAAGAAAAACAGTGAGAGGGGCTCAGGAGTAGCCGAATGTCAGCAAGGGCTGTGACTGACATTATTCCACATGCCTAAGGTGATAGGTGTCCCATGGCCAAGGCAAAGGGTGAGGCAAGGCAGCTTCCACTTTGGGAACAGCACCCCAGATTTATAATCTGCTTCTGAGCCTCATCTCCCTCATGTGCAGTCCTGCTGTTAGGATGGACATGTGGCCTACTGAAACAGGAGCTAAATGCAGGTAAATTTACACTGCTGGGAAGGTGAGGGAGTACCTGAGCAGCCCGAACAGCACCCCACGGCTGGCAACATGAAAGAACTCCCAGCTGCAATTTCTGGCGAACTCAGCAGCAGCAAAGGCAAACTAGCATGGGGAGCTTCCAGCAGACCCACAGCACTGTGAAGAGTGGGGGATCTGAAGTGGGAAAGTTCATGAGGTGTAAGTATTTCAAAAAAGTTTAATCCACGCAATCATCTCTGTATTCAAGAAGATTTAAACAAAATCCACTGTAAGATGGTACTGCAGCTTTACAACACTTAAAAAGGGCTTAAAAGCAAGACTTTTTGGAAGGGTCTGTAATGGTAGGAGAAAAGGTGATGTTTCAAACTGAAACAAGTCAGATTTAGACTAGATATAAGGAAGATCTTTTCGCAATGAGGGTGGTGAAGCACTGGCAGGTTATCCAGAGAGGTGGGGGCTACCCCATCCCTGGAAACATTCAAGGACAGGGCTCTGAGCAGCCTGGTCTAGTTGCAAATGTCCCTGCTCACTGCAAGGGCTTGGACTGGATGACTTTAAAGGTCCCTGTTAAATCAAACCATTCTGTGATAACACAGTCCTGAAAAATGAGGAGAGCTCCTAAGAGCATGACCTTTGTGGATGCAGTACCCAAAAAGAGCACAACATAACCCCAGGAAGCAGGGATGAAGGAAGAGGAAAGCTGCTGAGTCATTCTGATGCAGAAAGGGGAAGAAAAAACAGACTAAATTATCATTTTGACTTGAAGTAGACGCCCCAAATCAGAAAGCTGAATACTGGCTGAGGGGTCCTGAGAGAAGAACAAACCCACTGTTATGAAGATGGGTAAAGTGCAAATGGGTTTTTTTTCTTTGTTCCTGAGCCTGGTTAACATTTGCTTTTTCCACTTCACCCAACCATGTTATTTTTCACCATTTATTCAGTTAAACGTTTTGAGATACATTTACAGCATACTGAGCCCAATCTGAAGGCGTGAGAACCTGTTAAGGGGATGCATCAGGTAGCTACAATAAACAGCAACATTCAGGGTGTTTGGTTTGAACTGCATTAAAAAAAAGACAATCTTTCACTGTTACTTCTAGATAGAATTAAAACTAGGTAAAAAGGCATCTAACACATTGGAGGGAAGAAAAACTAATCTCCCCTTCGTTTTCCTACATATATATATACACAAAACCCAGCATGAATAAAGAATAATTAATGGCAATATGACAAGTAAGAACATTTTTGAGCTTTGTGCAAACTATTCATATACAGAATTATTATAGTTGTCTGTAATAACAAACTGGTTTTTTACCAGCATCATTTAATACTTGATGTAATCTATAAAAGTCTTCAGACAAGAGGTTGTTATTAACAGAGGAACGGGCAATCCACTGAGGTTTCATGACAAGCCTCATTAACCTGTAAACACCTGGTTATTAAGGCACATTCATTAGGGGTGGGCTTTTTTCCACAGAACTGTCACTGGCTTGTGCTGAAACAGCTATTGAGAAAAATATGTGGCAATGCAAAATGGGAACCCAATCAACTTTTATTTTTTAACTTGTCCTGAATATGAATGTATTTTTGAATCTTGTATGTATGAAGTAATCTAGGCTTGCAAATTATACCTGACATTTTTCAAAAATACTAAAGGGGCAGCTATAGAAGCCACTGTCATTAGCTAAAATGTCTGTAAAACCTATCGGAACTTTATTTTTTTTAAATGTTATAAGCCACATATGTATTTTAAATACATATCAGGGAGAAAAGCAAGTGAACTGAGAAAAATCAGGAAGCCAGTTCCAGAAATTGGCATAGATGAAATTGACTATTTTTATCGTGTTCAAGTTCTTTTAATAATTCTTTCTACAAAATGGCAGAGATGAAAGCAGTTGATCAATAAGAAATAATCAGCATTTGAGTGAGCACAGCTAAAAGAAATTTTGAGAAAACAAGAAACTCAGTAGACTGAAACATGGAAAATATTGTTAGTTAAATATAATTATTGTCAAGGGCTGTTAAGAAGCAAGACAGAAGTGATTCATGTTCATCTACCAAAAAAAAAAGTGAAAAGCCAATTTCTCCTGCTTTATTTTCTTTTTAAAGGCTGGCTAGGCTGCAATGAAAACTTTCTTTTTGTCATTAAAGCATCAGAGAGGAAAGCTGAGTGAAATCATCAGGTTCACAAGATGTTCGTGGCATGGTTTCTGCCTTCAGAGCACAGACAGAAGGGCTGGCCTG
Organism: Anomalospiza imberbis; assembly: GCF_031753505.1. Classification (NCBI taxonomy): domain Eukaryota; kingdom Metazoa; phylum Chordata; class Aves; order Passeriformes; family Viduidae; genus Anomalospiza; species Anomalospiza imberbis. The sequence goes on along the minus strand of NC_089688.1, from coordinate 6,587,400 downwards.
TGGCCTCCTGGGCTTTGCTGTAGTGTTGGAGCCAAATGTTTGTGGGGGCAGGTGGCAAGAGGAATTAACACTTGCTTCATTCAAGAGCAAAGTCTATTTATCTGCCTTCCAAGCTGCACTGTTGATGAATAAGGACCTAAGCCACCAGCATAACTGAAAGACAACATATTTAAATTTAAGGTTATATTTTTTAAACTAAACTACCTCCCTCATAAAATAAGTAACTTGATTAAAACAAAAAGAAAAACCCAACTGCAGTATTTGATGTGTTTTTCCAAAAGTAAGTCACTGCAATCACAGTCAAACGCTAAAAGTAAAAAAAAAAAAAAAAAAAAAAAACACCTAGGGAAAGCAAAAGGGGAGCATGGACAAATCAGTGCCAACATCAAAGAGAAGACAGCTTGCAAAACATGAGAAATTACAAAGAAAAGGTTGAAAAAATCCCAGGTGAAGGGAATAATTTCTACCATCACAAACAATATAATAGTTGTACAATTTTAGAATCTTTAACTACAAATGACAGAAAGATGCTGAAAACCCACCTTCACATTCATCTTGGGTAATTTTCACAAATTTTGTCTCGATATTTATATCCATAAATATGTTCAACCTTATACTGAGCAGGATTTAAACAAAAACGTCATTTCACACCCCTGCCTCTCAAGAAAGGCATTGCAAGCTTACAATAGCAACCAGAAGAAGTTTCAGAGATTCTAAACAGATGAAGCATCTGAAACCCTACAGCCAGAGTCTACAAGAAAATCTATTCTGAACCTATTAATGAGAAAGGGGAGGGAGCAAAGCTTGGCACCTAAGGGCAGCTAATATACAGCATAGAGATGCAGCTGAATTTATTCATTCCTTTCCAAACAGCAAGGTCACAGGCTAAGCTGAGGAAAAAAGCTACAAAAAAGGGAAAAAAAGCTACAAAATGGATGTTTGAATGCGATCATGGGCTTTGACTTAAAATTGAAGATCTAGATTGCTATAACCCCTCCCTGTTTGCAGAGCAGGCTGTTCATTGCATTGGAGTGGTGAGAAACTATGGAAATAATGCAAGACTAACCAGATGAATGAAGAACTTGCATCCACTTCTAGAGAGACTCACTTTCTCTGCAAGTAACTCTAAGTAAAATAAACACACTTTAAGCCTATTACTTTGATGTACTTGGGATTTGTGAGACTGGAATATCAAAAAAAAAAAAAAAAAGAACTGAACTTTTCAGAAAGAGTTGGTTACCTAAAGGCTTGTAAGTTTATTTTATGGACCTTTGCACATAAGGTCAAATCTGAATGCTGATCACACTAAAGATTTTGTTTTGAACAGTAAGGGTCAGTACGTTTGAAAAATTAAAAACCGCACAAAAATAGTAGATTTAATCCCTCAGCAATAGTTTATAACTTCCACATTATTTTCCCTTGTTTCTGTGAACTACCTGTTAACTGCAGCTACAGGTAGCCACACAAAACATCTAAAGGCATCTCACTGTTACAGAGCACTTAGATGGCACAGGAGAACAAAGGTGATGTGCACAGATTGTCTTAAAATGAAGTTGTCACTGTTCACCTCTGTCTACTGTCAGGTATTTCAACTGCTAACAGCTTTCTGCATGTTTTTTTTTTTTTCCTGTAATAACAAATAACTTTCCTCTAGTAATATTAGAAAATAATCCTTTTGATAAAGAACATGACTGTTTGCTACACAGAGCACAGACATCAGACTGCATGCTGCAACTATCCTTATTGCTGTTATCTTCACCAGAGAGGAGTAGCTGCAGGACCCAAAATGACTGCCAGACTTGCTGATGTCTGGACAGGAATAAAGCAGCATATAAATAAATAACTGCCTGAACAACAGTTTGACAAGTGAAGTACGTCTGACAGTTATTCTGGGACAATGTGACATTTGAAGGAGAGCAGTGTCCATGCTCACTAGCTGGCTGGTTTAACCCAAAGGATGCTGAGACTGTCTCCTTGTGCACTCCCAGCTGGGTACAGCCTTTTGGGGCTGCACACCACCAGCACCAAATGGCAACATCTGAACACCTACATCTACTCTGGAGAAACACATCATACATATATTATTAGCACATCATTCTGCTTCTGAACTTTCCTGAGCACTGCTTTATGCAGCTTCTTGAGTGACACTGCACAAGAATGCCCTTCAATCCTGAGCTGTGTGGAACTAAACAATTACAAGCATCTCAGGAGCACACCCATGGGCTCATCTGTTCTTTTATTGTTCTGACTGCCTATGAGGAGGGGACTTCTTGATGCAGCTGGAATACTTAGTGCAAGTCACATTTTGAAGCTTGGTTGGGGTTTTTTTTACCCTGGAAGTCTAACCCTCTTCAAGTTGCTTGTAAGCCAGTTCTACCAGCTGGGGCTGCCTGCTAGGGCTCAAGCTCCAGGGTCCCAGAGGAATAAAGACATTTCCATTTGAGCTCTGCTTTTGCATTTTGAAATTTCTGCTGCATTTCTTATCCCCACCTCAGCCACCCAATTCCCAAACTGCTTGTGGGAAAGAAATCCTGGCTGATCTAAAACATCCCATGCAAAATGGGCATGTGTCCTACAACATTTTTTGCTAGGACTCCAACAGAAGCTGCATTTGTAACTGTAAATTCTTGCTGGTTGTAAAAACATATAATTCAGATTGGTAAAAAAAACCACAAACATTCTCACCACCATCCCTCTTTGTATTGCAAATATTAAAAAGACATGTGCAAAAGAGCCGAACTGGAGATGCTGTCTGGCACAACACATTTTCCCACTTAATTTTAATTCTGTTTTCATCCGTATATTGGCCCACAGCTTCAGTTTTTCTTTCTCTTCCTACCAGCCATAAGTCACCATCCCAAGACAAATGGCATCACTCACACAGCATGTTTCACCACTTTACAATACTACCTTCATGGGAATGAATCTTGCACAATAAGGAAGCAGAAAGCAAAAATCAAAAAGAATGGCCAGCAGCACTTACATTTCAGGAGATACTGATACACTTGTTGTGAAACAGCAATAGCAGAGGTCAAAATCTGAACAGTGAATTGAAAGAACTTGAACAACCTTTGGTTTATTATGGGAATATATATAATTATCACGGTGAAGTATTAAACACCTACCCAAATCTACAAGAATGGCTATAATCATCAAGTTTGTAAACATTAAATTTAACAAATTGAGACAAGGTGGATGCAGCTTTAACTGCACATACCTCGTTGGTAACTGAACAGTGCTCTTCTCTTCAAACCTGCTGATGCAGTCGAGAAGTTTAAGTAGATCAATACAAATAAATGAAATAATCATAAAAAGCACCATTTTCTCATCAATCTGATTGGGCTGAGAGAATACATACCTCAAATAGCATCCACCCAAACTTCAGTATTCTCAACACCCTTATAAAACAAATGGGAGATAACACCAAGAGAAATGCAGTAGTTCCCCAGAACCCATGCTTCACTCTCCCTGATTTTTGTCACAGTTCTTCCACACTTCAGAAAAACAATGAACAAAATCAGGATGCATCTTTGCTTTGTTATCCAAGGTCTCTTTGCTTTCAGGCAAGACACAAAACTGGGATTATATAAAAAAAAAAAAAAAAGACATCTGTCAGGACAAAATTTGCAACAACACCCTCCTGTCAGTTTGAGAAACAGCTCTGTAAAGGAATAGCAATCCAATGACTGGCTAAGAATGGACAGTATTATGAATAAAGAAAAATTTTGTTGCTGTGGCAGAGGTCTGGAGAGAAGGCAGAAATGTGTCAGTGCAGAAACATGTTTATAATATGCAATGCTTTAAGATTTCTGAACCTCAAGCCCAATCACCACCTTCATATTCGTATCATGCCCACAAAGCCAGACAGACAGCTGAGACTTCCTCAGAGTGAGTCTGGTTTTCATGTGCAAACATCAACTTGAACACCCTGAAGATATCTGGGAAAGAGGAAAAATAAAATAAACAAGCTGCAGCGTAGGAGCATTAGGGGTGGCTGGGGCAAAGTCTGCACCCATTCCACAGGAGCAAAGCCAGGGAAACGAAGGTGCAAAGGCGAGGAGAGCGATCAGCCACAGCACAGGAGGGAGCTGAGCACTGGCCTCCCCAGCCCTCCAGCGCGGCAGCAGGCGCTGGGCACAAGCTGCTGCGCACATCTGGGGGCAGCACTGCAGATCGCCTGTGCCACGCTCTTACGGCTAATTCGTCACCGGGGATTTTTGAAAGGAGGGACAGGAAGAGAGGAAACAGAGCATTGAGCAGCACTCAGCCTGCACCTCCAGGGACAGCTCTACCACAAGGCTGCAAGGAGCAGGGCAGGGAATTGCCCTCAGTGCCGGCTGACGAGAGAGCTGCTTCGGAGCGGCCGCAGCAAAGCCTCATCTCAGAGGTTCGCAGTAAAAACACCCAGCTGCAAATCCAAACGGTATTTAAGATACTACAGAGCCTGGGGTGCGGAATTTGTGGACATAACTTGCACTTTCGGTGATTTCAGCCTCTCCCACCTTTATTAAGATAAGAAAACCCGGGTGCCACATTTTCTGTCCACAGGGGGGCAGAAAGGGGCCGCTCCCGTCCAAACCCTTCCCCTTCCAGCCGGACAGGTTTGGCACCCCTGCTGCTGTTTCCTTATTTCTAACCAGGAGAATATATTACCCAGTTTTCCAAATGACCCTTAGCTCTTTAATATAACAATCTGATCATATTCTCATCAAGCCACTTTAACTAATTCAAGTGTTCCTTTTCTTTACTCCTCACAATGCTAAATCTTTCATTTTTGCTTATTTCTCTAAGTTCTGTGAACTAATGGTTCATGGAAGAAGGGCAAAAATGGTCTCCTCAAATTGTCTGTGAAGCACTTCAGCAGCAAGATGTGTGTATGGAAGGCTTTAATTACCCAGCAACATAAACTTATGCATGATTTTCTGGCATAGCTTACAAAAATACGATGGACTTACATGTGTCACCATATATCCTGAAATCCAGTTCAATAAATTGCACATTATGTTTACAGAGTTTAAAGACTGTTAAGACTACTTTTCCCAGAGTGTTTACTTTCAGGAGAACGTTTTTTTTTTTTTTTAAGATTCATCTTTGAGGTTTAATCATGCATGTATAGCTGCACATAAAAGAGAACAGTTTGTCTCCTAGCTATCTAGGAGTTAGAACTGATCTGCTGGCCTTCCTGATTACTCTTGACTCAGAGATAGGAACGAAGCTTCTCAAGACCATATTTATTAAGCATTCCTTACAAGCAAGTAAAAATTTGCTGTTGATGCTAAGACAGAGAACCAAAAGTTGGCTGAATTTCAAGACATCCATGTTTTCCACTGCACACTGCTACCTGAGGCTCACTGTACTACACAGCACTAGGTACAATGTGTGTGCAGCTCACAAAGCTGTGGCCTTTAGCAAAGGATGCTGTCCAAACACCTCAAAGCAGGAAACGCGCTGCAAAGTAAAAATATGGCCAGAAAAATCCTAATTAGACAAACAGCAGCTTGCTTATTCACAGGTGAAAATTACAAGACACTGAAAGCTGAAAACAGTCAAGTCCAGACAGAGAGAAAAGCATAATTCCAGTCTCTTCCCACAGGACTGTACTTTTCAGTTCATGAAAGGAAGATGACAGCCAGAAGTGAACTTGTTTTCAAGCTAGGACCTATTTAACAGTAGGTGTTGTCACACTTGGAGACTGAAGGTGCTCTACTCATGACTGGTTAGAGAATCACAGCAAAGCAATCTGAAGAAAGAGAAGAAAATACTCCTTTCTCCCAAGACAGTGACCTTAGCATGCAAACCCTTATCACTTGTCAAAGGCTGCACCAACTGCTTGACCACTCCACCAGGTGCTAACCTGGTCTCCAGCCCAAAAGTTGAGCAATGGCCCTAAAATTAGACACTGCTCTGCACTGGAAGCACGAAGACCGGAATTAAAACTCAAAACCAGCTGAATTTCCATCCTGACATGAGTCCTTATCCCCATACAGAGCCAATCTTATCATCAACAACTGTCTACAACACAAAAGCCCTTCCTCTGACTAACTTTGGCCACTCTCTGGACAAGTAAATCCTTCTGCGTTGACACCACCTACATTTCCTGGGATATTTGTGATGCTACCAGAAATTCAGCAGCAAGGACTAAGACAAAACTATGCCTATCCAAGCCCATAGATGTCCATCACAGAGATCTCCAGGCCAGGAGAGGTGATAGACACCACAGTGCTCTTTGGTGGTACTGACATTCTAAACAAGAATTGAGGTGGTTTTTGTAAGACTGAGTCTTAAACACATCTGCAGTCACCATTAATGCAGCCAGTAATATTTCACTGTACTGTGGCTGACAATGAAACATGAAGATGTATTATCCTAATCATCATCTCAGTAAACTACCAGGGTACACTGATGCATCTTGTCAATTCACATCATTTTCACTGACATTTCTGGTTAGCAAAAAGAAGTCTTCAGGCAAAAAAGCATACTCACAGACACATCAGTTATAACAGTCTTTTCCCCTGAAGACCCAGCACTGTGTAACCATTGTATTTGTTCAAGGCATCTTTTCCCTGAACTTGCTTCAATAAAAAAAGCTTGATCTTCACTGTGACTTCGCCAATCAAGTTGCATCTAGATCACTTTTGCATGATGTGCAACCATTAATTTTACTGGATTATTCAATTTCTGTGTACACAGAAGAAATGCACTTAGCTGAGACATCTCCAACAGCATTTTGATTGTTGATTAGTGAGATTTAGCACTAGCAGAATAACAATACTTCAGCTGTGAATCTCAAAGCAAACACAACTGAGACATCAAGATGAGACTAAGCTCACCTTAAGGATGCAGGTTCTTTCAAGACCCTTAAAAACACTGATACTTTGAAGTACAACTGAAAAAAAGCACTTAAGCCTACAAGTCTAGAGGAAATCTCAATTTTTGATCAGATCTCAAGTCTAGATCTTCTTTTGCTGCCAAGCCACAGAAAACTAGCAGCTGTTCTGCAGAACCTAGGCCTGCAAAGAGTTACTTACATAAAGCATTTCATGTGGAAATGCTGCACTTGGAAATCAGTGGGACTTCCACATCCCCTTAAATCTTCACAGGAGTGAAGTCTACAGGGAATATAAAGCATATTTCCCAAGAAACATATCTGCCACAGCACAGGGATCTACCACCAGAATTGCTCTTTCAGGCTTCCTCCTCTTTGCTGTAAAAACCTTGACTTCAGGTTTTGGTTCTCTTTAAAAGTATGCCATGTACTCTTTTCCCAGAACAATTTGTGACTGAAACATTTTTGAGATCTGATCAAGACTTGAGATGGGCTTGGATGGAGATAGTTTTGTCTTAGTCCTTGCTGCTGAATTTCTGGTAGCGTCACAAATATCCCAGGAAATGTAGATTGTGTTTACTAATAGATACATAATGGAAGCCACACATCACCTATGACAGTGAATTTACTAACCTTAACTCACAGATAATGGCATACACTGCATTATAGCTGATGCCTCTTTGATAGCTACTGGCCTGCAGTACTTCTTTTATAATGTTGTGGCTTATCTTAATATTCAGAATATATAAATGTGAAGGGTAGGAAAAATTTAATCTATGAGCTTCAGATATTTTTTATTATTAATGCTATTTTATATTGGGTTGGGTGCTACTAAATTACTCAATTACTTAAGACAGTGATGACAGCTATCCTTTTTGCTGGAGAAAGAATCATCCTGGTGCTCTTCTATTGCCTTTGATTGGGGCACAGAAATCCTCTATCATCTCTAACAAGCTTTTTGAAGCAAACAGGAATTCTGGGTCTAATACATTGCATGTATCACCAACAATGTCAAACTGCCTGCAGAGGTCTGTGGTATTAAGCTGCCACTTAGAAAGCTCCAAAGGAAAAGCCCCAAAAGAAACGCACATGATTTCACTGTCAGGAAAGAAGAAAGAACAATGTGTGTTTGTTTGGCACAGCCTGGTTTTTGGTAGTGGGGGCCTGCAGAGGTAGCTTCTGTAAGAAGCTGCTAGAAGGTCCCACCATGTCCGACAGAGCCAATTCTTGATGACTCTGAAGATGGATACACTGCTGGCCCAATTAGAGAGGTTGGTAATGACCCTGTGATGACATATTTAAGAAGAAAATCAAAGCAGCACATACACAGTTTCTTCCCCAGAGGTGGGAAGGCACTGTGGCCGCCATCACGGCCACCACCAAGGCAGCGTGGCCCATGGCAATATGCCGCCGTGGCGTGGCCGCCACTGCCCGCTCAGCGGCCGACAGCGGAAACACGGCGAGCGATTCCCCGGCACGGAACCTGGACGAGATCAACTTCTCAGTGCTGCGGGGTCCTGCAGCAACCTTGGAAGTAGGGGAACTTGTTGGCAATGGTACCTACGAGCAGCAGTTTTTCTTCTAGTCAGAGAAGAGGAGGAAGTGAGGAAACAAGAGAGAAAACATGGAGGCACCAAGGTCAATGGAAAAGAAAGAAAGGGAGGAGGTGCTCCAAGCATTGGAGGCAAGATTCCTCTGCAAGCCGTGATGAGGACTATGGTGAAACAAACTGACCCCCTGTGATGCATGAAGTCCATGGGGATGCAGAAATCCACTCATAGCCTGTGGGAAAAATGCTCATGCCAGAGCAGGTGGATGCCAGAGAAAGCTGTGATCTAGTGGGAGACCCGAATGGAGAGAGAGGGCCCCTGCTTCCAGAGACAGAGGGCCCTTGCTTCCAAACTAGAGCAGCCTATCCTTAAAAGATTACATCCCATGGACAAGTGACCCACGCCACAACCGTTTTGGGACGACTGCTTGCCCATGGGAGAGACCCCACAGCACAGCAGAAAAAAGACTCCTCTCCCTGAGCGGACAGAAGATGATCTCCAGTGGCAAACTGACCAAAACCCCCATGCCCTGTCTCCCTGCACTGTAAATGGGAAGGAGGGAGGGGCTGGGGGGAAAACAGGTGTTTTAAAGGCTTGCTTTACTTTTTTTTATCTTCCTCTGACTCTGTTAATAATAAATTTACTTCATACCTTTAAATTTGAACCTGTTTTGCCCTTAGAGCATTTTTTCTCCCAGTCCTTATCTCAACTCATAAACCCTTCATTAATTTTTTCCCCCTCTCCTCTGTCCAACTATAACAAAAGAGACCAAAGGAATGACTCTCATGAGTGCCTGGTGTTTAGTCAGCGTCAAACCATGACAGATGTCAAGATGTTGCAAGTATTCTAAATTTGACTGAACATTTGTCCCGCTTCATACTCCCCTCATCCCCTCAAAAAAACAAAAAACCAGAAAAAAACTAAGACCAACAAGCGTCTCCTGCCTTCTATTGCAGCTCAGGCTGGTAAACAATTGATCTGAATAATAAATTGATCAATGCAAAATTAAGCAGAGAGGTAATATTTCAGCCTGATCATTTCCTTCCTGATACGCCAAACAACCCAGTGATAACAGCATAAGGAAGGCAGGAGTGAGGGACCAGAGAGTGGAAGAATAAGGGCAGAACTGCTGTTTTCAACAGTAGCCATATCTCATTAAAATGGTGCTGAACTCCAGCCTGAGCATATCTGAAGGCAGAACAAAGCTCCAGGTTCTGTACCTGGGATAGCTGCAAGGAAGAAATGCACAGCCACACAGAGCTACAGGAGACAATTCTCCTCTGTGGGGAGGTGCCAATCTCAGCTGTGGCCTCTTTCCCCCTCACCGAGCCTTCAGGTTTAACAGTGGCAATCACTGAGTGTATCTCACAGTCCCGCCTCCAGAAGCTGAATGTCATTCACAAAACCTAGAGGCAAAGCATAATATTCCCTTGGCAGATGTCAAACAGCACCTCCCACAATATCCCACATACATCAGCTCCTCTACACTCTAAAGCCTATTACCAAGTAGGCTTCAACACACAGAACACCCAGAAACTGCTTAATCACTGACTGTGTAACTTTATTTTCTGACCTTCTCCACAGCCAAAATACTAGGAAAAGATCAAGGTAAGTCTTCACTTGGCAGTATTGTGTCAGTCAAGTATTCTTTACCATTCAAGATGTTCTAAGTGCTTGCTAGCACACACTCAGCTGTCCCAAAAACATGCTCATTATAACACAAACTGTTTCCTTAAAGCTACTGGACTGGGCCAGATAAACTGAGTATATGATTTCATGAGCTGTCAGAATCATCATGGGGAAGGTGAAGGTGGGTTAGCTGGTGCTAAAGAACACAAAAAAATTCCAGTATGACAACCTAACTTTGTATCCTTTAAATTTTTGACTTCTCTTTCCCCTTTGTCTGGGAATTTTAACAAATTCTCACCCAAATTAAGATGAAAACTCTATTTCATTTGCACTATCACTGAGAGTGCAGATCCACAAAGTTTCCTAAGCCCTGAGTCATATTCAAAGAGGAAAAATATTTACCAGCCCCTGAAAATCATTCTTTCCAACTCAGTCACTGCAGAAGAGAAAGTACTTATTACAAGCAGAGGCTCAAAACACCCCAGATAAAAGAACTAGAAAAAGGCAAACAGAAGGCATAAAACACGTGATGTACATTTCTGAAAACAACTCTGATGTAGAACACTGGACATCTGGGAAATAAACCTTGATAAAGAAGGGGAAGAAGAGGAAAGACAAATACTGCAAAGAAAGAAAAAGAAGAGCTAAGGGATTTGCATCTAGAAAGGAGTACAAGAGAGAAGCCTGAGGCTATTGCAAAACAGAGAGAAAGCAGGGTGGGGGGGCTTGCCTAAACCACAGCGAGGAAGAGAAGATAATTCAATTTAAGCAGAAAGGGGAAAAAAAAATCCAACATGCCTTCCAAAGCAGACCTGGATTTTATAGGACACAGACAGGAAAGAAGAGCACCCTAAGCATGTAGAGCACCCTAAGCATGTGATATGGGAGGATTTTCCAAACCTGAAGATAAATTAGGATCAAAGGGAGATGGGCAAGGCAAGCGGTCAGTACTGAAGCATAAGACAGGAAACGGGTACCCAGGTAATACTTCTTGCTTGAGGGAAATAATCTTTTCTTACTGAACACACCACATATTTCAAGATTCCACATATTAATCTCACCATATATACCCTGCTGTGTCCTCCATTATGAAGCTATCTATTATATTGTCCCTTCACTCATATTTAATTCACTTTGCCAAATTAATCATGAAAAGCATAATCTTCTTACATATTTTATATTCTGTTATACAATCTGAAAGTGTCAATCATCACTACACATATATAAATAAAAGTTACAAATTCTAAAACGAGAACTTGAATCTTTTCCTTTGAGTTGGAGACATCTGACTTGTCCTGCCTGTTGCACTAAATAGCTTGTATGGACTTTGGTTCATTTTTGGTTTACTTCAAAAGCAAATGTTTTCTTGTGAATAGGACATGTTACCCAGAACCACGAGCATGTATGTAAATGTTGTGTGTGGTGGGGTTTTTTTAGATCTTTCACTGAGTCCTGTAAGTGTATTTTCACCAGACATTCTCTGGTTTTCTGATTATCACATTCAGCAGAGAAGAATTTCCACCAAGCTAGAATACTTCATCACTCTTCCACATGTTTCATCTGCGGCTCTTCTATTTGTAGATTTAGTAACTGCAACTATCTGAAGTTGTCTAAAATTAACTAAGATTTACTTGCTTAACATATAATACTTCCTTCTAGATGTGGAATTAACACTGGATAACAAATAAACAGTGTCTTTTGGGTGGCATTTGGAAAGATAAAAGCTTCCTGAAGGTAGCCAACGGCAGTTTTTCATGTTTGGCGATCAGTCACCATCAGTTGCTATTCACATGAAGCTTTCCCTACAGCATTACTCACAGAAGCTCCCAAGGGAGTGTTTGAGGAACTGGTTGCAATGTTGTTTCTGATTTTTGAAGATTTCTTGAGAAAGGCCACGGAACAATATTGATAATTACCTAACTGCTTGACTGGTCATGGCAAGCTGATGTTGCAACGTGCCCAAATTCACAGACCAGCTTCCTGCCTGCCAGTTCACTTGTCTGCCCAGTTTTTGGTGCTCAGTGTCACCGTCTGACAATGCTTCCCAGAAGTGCCTCTGAGTCACAGTGCTTCCAGAGGCATGGCTCAGGCCACGTGAAGACAAGCACTTGGCCACCTCAGTATGCGGGGGCATGAGCAGTGGCTCCAACTTCAGCTTTTCTCTCCTCCTATCTGGCAGAATCCCTATCCTTGATTTTCAGGCCAGACACCATTTTTCATCTCAGAGGTGCCCCTGTTCTACTGCTGTGCCAGGACTCTTAGCACTGCTCCTAGCCACTGTCTCAGCAGAAGCAGGCCATCACATTTTTAATTGGTCTGATTTTGCTTGCAATTTTGCTTTCTTTTCTTGCCCACTGCCGAGGAAGTCTTTGTAGCACAGCACAGTCACGGATGCCCTTCCACATCTTTGGCATTCAATTTCCTGTTTGCTTGTGTGTCACTGACTTGACATTGCATCTGATGCTAATCTGAACTTGACAAGTAATTTAATTTTGCTGTTTTGAACTGCTTTCATGACACATATATGCTATTTCATCCGCATGAGTCACCACTGCCTGCCTCCTGAAAATAATGCACTTCTCAGTATAATGATTTCTTCTACAATTACTCTACTCTGCTACTCTGAGGGCTATCTTCAATTATGTTGTTTTTTCTCTGCTGGAGCAGGTTCCAACTTTAATGCATTCTTTGTCTGTTTTGCCCTGTACTTGTACTTTTACAAAGAAAATAAGTCCTGTAGCAGCATTTTCATCCTCATCCTGCAGCATCTTGTGAAATTCCTGTCTGCCAGATACTTCATGCTTGCTGTCCCCACTTTATTTGGCTACAGCTTTCCTCTGGAGTTTCTCAGGACCTTTAGCATGATTTTTGTTTGCTTTCTCAGCCATGTTCGTGAATTTTTCATCCTTATTACAACTTTCCATGAAGACATAATTGCCTAAAGCAGCTGTCCTACCCAAAGTAGGGAGCAGTAGCCTATTTCTTATTTGTGGATTACAACAGTTCAAAAGGTGCCTCTTGGATACATTTACATAGAAGTGCATATTTTGTTCCAATTTTTCTACTACAATTCTATTTGAACGTAAGATCTTTCTAATATTAAGACATTTGCAGAAAGCTTCCTTAATTTTGTAAATCTCTTCCCAGCTTACTGCTTGTGAATTGCAGGCTGACTTTAATCCACCTGAACTAGCTAACTGTTCTTATTCCTTCTGCTTCTCCCAATCCACCAGCAGTTCATACTTCTTGAGATTTGTATTTCTCATTAGCAATCTGGGTCTGACCTACAAAATGCTGCCTATATAAATTTCATTGATAAGTTTTGCCAAATCATATTTTTTTAATTTCACAGGCCTCTAAATATAGGCTAAAAATAGCATTTGCTGTGCTGTAGCAGAAAGTTTTTTACAATAAAGGGTTTTAGCAATACTTCAAAGAATGCTTTGCCTTTCTTCTGCTGTTTGTTATAAAATCCCCCGAAGTGGCAACAACTGCAAGAGTATTAGCACACAAATATAAATTCAGATGTTTTCAAATCGCAGCCAAAGAAACATTACCGTAAATTAGAGCAGTTGCACCCCTAATCCACATGCTTATGTTCCTAAGCAAACAATTGCCACCGCTGAACTGAAAGGTTTGAAGATGGTAAGTTGCAATTTCAGGGCGTTTGTCCACGTGAGAGCTCTCCCTGCTGTGGGCAGGTGCCCTGTGAGTGACGTGGCACCGTGTCAGCTCTGCTGGGAGCAGCCACCCCAGGGACAGCGCGGGGAGCCAGCAGGATCCCTCACCGCCCACGCCAGGCAAGCTTCTCATTCACACTCACCATCCCCGGAGTACAACTCAGGCACTTGTTGAGATAAACAGAAATGTATTCTTAGCTCCATACAGACCATCCCAACGTCACAGAGATTTCAGGGGTTAGGAATCCCCGCCTCATCTCTGCATCCCTCAAAGTTCATGAGGATGCTGAAAATGTGAATGAAAGCAGAAACACATCAAGCAGGGAGGAGGATTAATCTAAAATGTATGTAAGTCTTCAGGGAATAAGCATTTGATAATTATGACTATGGCACTGAACCAGCACAAAATTTGAGCTATAATACTTTGTATCTATGTTTGTGGTGCCTTTTCAACTCCCCCTCCCCAAATTATATTAGCTTGTGACGCAGATTCAAGGAGGTAACAGACACATCTTAACACAAAAGGAGATGGCCTAAACCCCATGTAGCAGTACTTGAGAAAATCCTGCACCATTTACCCTCTACAGACTAATGGAGACATGAAGACATAAATCAGGACCTATTTTAAAGAAGCAAATGTGCCACACTGATAAGCACATTCACTGACTATAATCCTTATCACCCAAATACATATGGTGCGAGCTGAGACAAGAACACTCTCCTGCACTTGTGTATAATTTCATGTTAAAAAAATAAAATCACATCACACGGTAGCCATGGTTACCCATAGAAGATAAAAGCAGCGTTTTTCATCCAACAATGTCAGAAATGCGCATAAATTCAGGATCTGCACTTGATGTTTTTTCAGGCCTCCCCATCTGCACATTAATTTTATGCTGCCTGTATATATCCTTTGACATACTAAAATTCTGGGTATTTCAAGGAAGAGTTCTTTTTTGCTCTCCTTAATCTAAAAAGCAGTTTTCAGTCATCCCTAAAGGACAAATTAATTCAAATCTATTCTGAAAATCAGAATCTAAGGTTAACAGAAAACCTTTTAAAACAATTGCCATGCTGATAGTAAGAGTCAAAAAATAAATGGCGCCAGCTATTTACTGAACAAAAGTCTACTGTCACCTTACCAACTAGTATAACACTGCTTTCTCTTGTCTTCACATTATTTTAAAGCACCAAACCCAAACCAACAAAACAAACAAACAAAAAGCATGAAAGTCACAGCTAAAAAAATCCCCAAGTCCACAAACAATGCTAAAAGAAGACATTAACATATTTATTTTAGCAAAATCATGTTATTCTGTTTCATGCTATTAGTAAAGCTCTATGTTGTTTCATGGCCTAGTCCTTCATAAAAGTAAAACACAAAAAAAAAAAAAAAAAAATTGTGAGAAATTAACACCAGATTATCCTGCTGCAAATTTTACAAAAACAAAAAGTGTGATTTTCTAGTCCGAGCAGTGCTGCCTTTATTTTGGGTGCCATTTGCAAACCTGGGGTCATGCATTTCTGTAGGGATCTTCCCTCTAAAACAAAATAATCTAATTCACCAAAAGCAGAAACATCCTGCAGAAATGGACAAGCTGCAAATACCATTCTAAGGACACACAGGTTAGAGAGTTTGTACCAACGAAATGTTAAATAAGACTTTGTAAATGGTTAAAAAGCTCACCTGTCAGGGAAATCCACTACCAGCTCCCCCCAACCAGCTCCCCAATCAAGTTACTGAAATCACCACTTTCAAATTAAGCTCTCAGTGCATCTAAGGATCTCTCACAAATATAGGATTCTCAGGATTTAAAAAAACAAAACAAACCAGGCAGTCCAGTACTCCTGCCCATCTAAAAGATACTGGCAGTCCCATTTCCACAGGCATTGACACGCCAGGGACACACACAGAGCTGGCCATGAGGGATACAAAACACAGAATAAACTACTCTGCCAATAGCAGGAAGAATCCCCTGCTCCCCATTTCAGGTTGGTTGTGTACTGCCTCAGGATCCCTGGTGACAATGAACATAATACGTTTAGCAGTGTAGTAACAAGCAGCTGAAGAAGTTAAAGGTATTTGAAAGACTTGGCAATTTAAATCCAAGCAATTCAGCTTCAAGGGGATCCTTATTATATGCACAGTATCCCATGCCCAGATCAGACAACAGCAGCAGAGAAGCACAGCAAGCCCTTGCCTGAATGGAGAATTCCTAAGAGTGAAAAAGCAGCTAATTTCATGTCTTATCTAAACTTGAACAAACGATTATCAGCATTGGTGGGGTTTAGAAGGAAAGAAATCCCACACAATTAAAAGAAATCTGTTTCAGTGAGATACATGGACATGAACCAGGATCTGGTTTGGCCCAGGGCGGCAGGGTGCACTGAAGATAAAAACTCTACAACTCTACAGTATTACTTGTCAAAGAAAAAGAGAGACCCATAGGAGCAGCAAAATCTCTCAGTGAGGTGCCCCCCACACTGCTGGGAGCCCAGCACACAAGGGTGCCTCAAGGACACCCCACTGCCACGGTTTACAAAGGAGAAGGGTGTCGTTCTCACTTCTGTAGGGCTGAAGAACAAGCTGCAGATGTTCTGGAAGCCAGAGACTGAAATGCTGGCTTGGATAAGATTTCACTTCAGAGTTCTACCTCCAGAAAAGGAATGATGGCTGTAGCACAATGCTGCTTTCCTAGATGTGGTGATATTTTCACAAAATATTAATTTCTACACCCTTTTGTATGGCCCTCTGTTGGTGCAAGATCCTGAATTCTTCCTACACTAACATTCAAACATATATTGTTTTATTAGGCCTACTAAAGAAAAAGACATTTTTTTAAGAAGTCAAAATAAAGAATATCACAAAAGAAATAATTTCCATATTTTAGACCTGCTGCAAAAAAGTGTGTGTTTTAAAGTTACCTACTTAAGTTTTAAACTGGAGTCATCACTGCTGGAAGAGAAATCCATTGGACTAATAACAATTCCTGCACAACATTCATTCTCCATCTCACAACTCTTAAAGTGAGGCTCACTCACCCTATGGCATTTGTTTTAACTGAGCAGATTTTGGTGAGAGACAAAGCTTTATAATATTTTTTTTTTTAAAATCAAGATACTCATAGTCTAAGCTTAAACTCAGAGACACAGTGGCATTCATATCTATCAATAAAAAAGATGCAGATAAAGATGGGAGGGATAAATATAAGTGTTAACACACTTATTTGAAATGGCCAGTCATACATTTTCTGCACAACAAAAATCAGAACAGGAAACAATTTATGTAGTATTTTATGTCAAAATAGCTTGATGTTAAAGATGATGCCAGAATGTGGAACAAAGTGTTCACAATAATTTCTCATAAACACTACCAACTGCCTTAGTCTCTCTCTAGCTCTAATAGAGAACACACTCAATTTTTTAAAATATCATCTTAAATATCAGCAAAGATCTCCTGTCTACTTAAAGATGTCAGATATCTTTAATTTAATTTGCAATGTGGGATTTTTTCCCTCCAGTGATATGACTTTTAAAATATTGTCTGTATATATTTACACTTTAGATATTTAGGAAAATTATTATGTGTATTGTGCTGATCTGTACATTGCTATGATAGGTCTGTACTGGAAATCATGCAGGAGACAGAAAAGCAGCAGCTTACTGAGGTGGTGGTAGACCAGGACTCTTTAAGCCTAAGCACTTCTGTGTAAGATGGCCTAGGATAACAAACCAAAACCATTTGCACTTCTTGAAAGCTGACTAATGGTATTTATTATTGTAACAATGGCATTATGCTACTGAAATCTAACAAAGGGTATCTAAAGTGAAACAATGGTAAAACAAATGTTACTATTCTTTCAGCTATAGCTCTCTAAGGGATGAGTCAAATAATTACCTGGTCTGTTTTTGAGAGAACAAAAGGCTCTTTACTGACTCCCCTTAGAAGCTGCTGCCCAAATCTCAATGGTGTATACACACAACAAAGAGGGCTGGAACAGCTGCCAGAGGCTTTGACACAATACACTGCAGAGTACAATTTCTAAATCTAGAAGAATACCTTAACATGATCCTCCCCAGAAGTACATGGTGTGAGCTGAACAAGCAACTTCCATAAGGCAGTAGTGTACAGCAACTGGAGAGCAGCAAAAATACCAGCAGAACTGTCTGCTCCACAACCAATTCCTGCTGACTGGAGGAGGAGAGAAAACTTCTGAAATCCCACTATAATAAACATACTTTAGTTTTGTCCTGGAGAAAGTTTTAGCAAGACAGCTCTATAACTGAAGTAGTTTGAAGCTACTGTCCCTGCTACAAAGCACATTAGCCAACATTGCAGCCCTGAAAACATATCTTCAGGAGCTTTTATCAAAACACATTCTATAATAATAGTGTAACACTGGCCTCCAAAAATACAAATCACAAAAGTTTCTTTACATCAATGTCCCCAAGACTGCAGTTTTCAGACATGTATTGAAAGCATCAGGTGCTTCAACTGTGACTCATTGCTATACATCAGGGTTTACAGCTTGTCAAACTTTATTTGTCAGAATCTGCAAATACAATAGCCACAGTACAACCAAAATGTTAAGCAGGAATGAGTCATGATAATGTCAGAGAGTGACCTCAGGTTTTTTCCTCTTCAACGGGTCATACATATGGTGAGTCTGGCTTTTACAATAAAAAAAAATTATTTCAGAATAATATGTTTATTCAGAAATAACATCCTCATCCAGAATGACTGAATTGGGAATGGAGTGGCAGAAGATTTAAGACACAGCAGTACTTGAAAGGCAAAAATAATGACTGTTCAAACATGCTTAACAGCACAGTACTGTGTGCTGTGATCCTGTTGCCCCTGCAGGGTTTGCTGGGTTCGCTCCTGGGTGTGGCCTGGAGGAACACCTGGACACTGAGGAAAGCAGAGCGGGTCGGCACTGAAGCAATTCCTCAGTGCAACGTCAGCACAGCTACCCTGCTGCAGCTGTAAATTAAACACACAACAAGGTCCTGGCCACCTGTGATCCCACGATACCTGAATGCCAGTTTCAGCAGCCAAGACAAATTCCAGCTTAGGAAAATCCAGCTTATTTTTTATACAGCTTCACTGATGTTTCGCTGAAGTACAATAATCTTCTTCCCTCCTTGCTTGAGGTTAACGTGTCCAGTGCCACACAGAGTAACAGCAGTTACATTTTTGTGGTGAGTGAGGTCCCTGCTATACATAGCTCCCAATCGGGATGCACAGCACCCAGCCCAAGGGTAATACAAGTACAAGGTGCTACAATAATTCCATTTTCAGAGGAGTGCCACAGGAAACTAGCACGACAATGATTTAGCGATTTTCTTCTTGACTCTATTTGTCACAGAAGAATCATTTATAATTACATTATTCAGATTTACAGATCTTTGCTGACATTTTTCTAGGACATTTTCTTAAATTGGACACCTACAAATAAAATGTTAGAAACCACCCTCTCTCTCAACACCATACAGAAGTAATCAACTATAGGATAGTTTGCAGAGAATTAAGAAGTTAGAAATACAACATAGCAATTACGTACAGAACACTCTACAATAAACTTACAGGGACCAACTAGAAACACAGAAATCTACATTTCTTTTTCTTCTAAGAACCACCGTGTTTCTCTAATGCATCAAGAGGCAATAAAGGCCTCAGGGCTCAGAAATACATAGGGTTACAAGAAAAAAGAGAAAGCTGAAAGGTTGCCAAAGATTTTATAGATCAAGAGCAAGACACCTCGAAGCCACTCAGACCAAGCCTTGCTGGCACAGAACTGCAGTCACCCAGTTCCAGTTGGCACAAAGACATCAGAGTTCAGCATTTATATATTGCCAGACTGGATTGAGAGTAGTGGGAAATGTACAATGAAAGCAAAAACTCTAAGCCAGATCACAGCAAAACACAAATCAAATACACATACAGAAACATCTACTTTCACATCAAACTACAAATAAAGCACAGATCTCTATTAAAATGCCCTGCCTTAAATGAAGAATATGATTCAGCCCATCTCACAACTCCAGGACACTGTGAGGAAAAAGATCACTATGCTGAATGGGTTTTTAATGTATAACCCAAAATGTTTGCACATAATTGCCTACATTAAATTTATATCCAAACAATTTGCCCTTTCAAAGGGAGGTAATCAGTGAAATGTCGTTTCACTGCCTCAATAAAATAACCTGGACAGGCCACATTCACATGCTCTAACAAATATTGCTTTGTTGATTCTTTTTCAGTTTATTTATCTGCAATAATTAAGGTACTTTGTCTAAGCCTAAGGTACTTTGTCAGCCCAGGAATTACACGGAGTTATGTTCTATAGGCTAAATAAAGGACATTGCCTCTGATCTGCTGGCAAATTTTAAGAGTGGATCATCCTGACCCAATTAACTTGTCCTGTTAGACTGTTTTTGCTGAGAGATGCAGACAAGAATAGCTTAAAGCCAGGCTGCACGAAGCAACATGTGCTGGCATCCTTAGCAGTAAGGATTAAGAAGAAGTGCAGAAATCTTTGTGTATTCTATATGTCCCTTAAGGTCATGAAGGCAACGTCCCACTCAGCCACCTAAAAGGTAGAAATTACAATAGGCAAAGCCCAAGCTGTATTTAGTTTTGCTGTTCCACAGCAAAGGAGCTTGTCCATCATCTTTCTGCCAGTAACAACTGGGTGAGTCACCCACAGTAGATTTGTGTTACAGAGATAGATGTGACAAAGGGAAGCAGCTACACAGCCTATTGTGTGCAGCACAACACCTGAAGTTACAGCTGAAAACATGTGTACAGGAATATCCACATATATAGTGGAGATATTTGAAATATACATATGCCTGGAATTTAGTACTGACTGGCATGAAAGCAACCCTGGGGTCTTCTTACCCCACGCGTGCCTATGCAAGAGGGATCTGCTGTATATTGCCAAAGTTTAGTTGACAAGGAGAGTTTTCTCCTGCAGATACTTTTCAGTCTAAGCTGTGAGAGTGTGAGCAAGAAAAGCATCATGACAAGTGCAGTTGAATGGGCTTAAAATGTAACTTCATGCAATACCAAAGGGAAGAATAAAATCCTAGGACAGCTCCTCAACTGCTGTAGAGTTATCTTTGATCCACTGCCTGCACCAGGCTTGTACTGATTTTAAACGCAAACATCTCTGCTGTTGCTGTCAGGAGAAGTGCAGGGACAACTCCTGTGGGAGACGCTGCCGAAAGGACCACGCGCAGCCAGCAGCACAGCTCGGGGCGCTGCTCACAGCAGCAGAGTGGCCAGGGATCTCTGATGTTCAGTCACACCCATCAGATCGGGAACGAAGCTGGGGGGTTATGACATTCTCATTCTCTGGACAGAGAGACATAATTCTGTCTCTCAGGAGAAGCACAGAGAGAAGAGAAAACAATCTTTCTCTCTGCTCCTTTGTTTTCCCCATGTGGAATGTGGTGTGGAGATTGTTCACCTGCAGTGATTGCTGGGTTGGATTCTGGTGAAGGTTGTTTGGGGTCAGTGACCAATGGGATCCAGCTGTGGCTCAGACTCTCAGCAGAGAGTCACGAGTTTGAGTTAGATAAGCAAGTAAGAAGTATGTAGAATAGTGTAGTATCTCTTTAAATAGTATATTAATGTAATATAGTATAGTCTTAATAAAGCTCTCCTTCAGCCCTCTGACCTGGAGCCAGACATCATCATTTCTTCCCGCATCTGGGGTTCACTGCTTTTTTGCGATGGGGTAGCACCACATTGCTGTTACACAGCAAAAACCAGAGGTCAGGTTTGTGCTGCCCCCACCTCGCGCTCACCGTGAGCCTGACAGCAGCGGCTGGGCTGCCCTCACCCACACTGCAGCCCCAGAGCCACAGATTTCATAAACCACACTCCAGGCAGGGCTGTGGGGGATCCTGTGCAGGATCTGACTCATGAGCTGACTCCTCTTCCAGATGGACAGGGCATCTGTGCCCAGGGCCAGCAGCAGAGCCTCTGTGAGGAGAGGTGAGGGCTGCCTCAGGTGGGCATGGATATTCCAGGCAATTCCAGCAGGTTCTGCAGGACCCCAACCCCTCAGTCCCTGTGCCCCCCAAACCCCTGACAACGTGGGAGGTGACTCAAGAGAGCAGAGTCAGAGGAGAGAAAAGCCCAGCAGCATCAGGGAACAAAGCCCAAGGTGGGGAAAAGGGGCATTGCCCACCCACTCCTGCCACTTCAGGTACTGTTGGGAGAGCCATTACAGATGGATGAGAATAATTTCTGCCTCTATCCATTTTGAATCCACGCTTTTTCAAAGGCAAGCAGCATATGCCATTTGTACCTCAGATTTTTCACATCTTTTCTGAGCACAATGGCATCTCTGAGGGAGGAACACTGCTTTCTCAACTAGAAGACTGTTTTTAAGAGTGAGAAAAGCTCTATGTGAATTCATGCTCACAGAGGAGACCTGAAGCTCTAGAGAACAAAAATAATAAAGCCGAATCCTGCCAATAAACATACCTTCTTCAGTATGATAAAAACAGGGAAGGAATTAGCTGAATATTTAAAGCAAAAGCAGATATTTGAGTAAGACAATACCTCTGAGGTGGTGAACATTAAAATTTCCCTTGTTCTTTTTTCCCTGAAGAGCAACCTTTCCAACACACACGCACACACTCCTTTTGTTTCCACAGTAATAAAGCACTGAAGACAGTCAAAAACCTTTGGATAATTTCCATTAATGATGCACCTTGTTAATGTCTCAATTCAGATCATACATACCTGGCAAAATTGCAACAGCAAGGGTATTTCTTTGACAAAATGGTTTACCAAACCATGTAGTGAACTCTGTCACTTGAAACTTCAAATTGTGTTGCCATTTAACCAGCTTTATGTACAGCTGTTACTTTCTAATTTGTAGAGAAATCAAGACAGTTTTAATACAACAATCTTTGGTTTTCTTCATCTTATGTAAAAATGTTGCACCTATTTTCCAACGTGAGGTGCTGAAATACAGATTTTGCAATGATAATAGATGGTCCTTTTACTCTTGCCTCCCTTCTTGCTTTCTGCTGTGAACCACTGCCCAATTGGTTTTTGACCTCAGACATCTTTCCACATCAGGTTTAAAAGTTCAGTGGCCTTCCCCCCCATCACAGGAAATCTGTACAACTTATGATGAAGAGCACAAATCAACTTCTCAACACCCTGGGAAGCCCAGCAGTATTCTTTTAGGAGGATTTAAGCCTCAGCATTCATAAACATTGATCTCTTCAGTAAAGATTCATTGCACTGCACCCTCTCGGCAAAAGGGCTATTTTCACATCCACTGCCTTTGCACCTCTTTGAGAACGAACCTTTAAAGTATTTATAACTCATTCCCAAAGCTGAGGAAATTTCAGAAAACACAGCGTTCTTTCTAGCTCTGCATAAACCTTCTGTCCTGTATGAGAGCCCTCCAAACCTCACTGCACATCTTGTCCAGTACAGCTTCAGTAGTAGCACCTACACTGTCACATCAGTCTGAACACCATACTGCTTCTTCCTCTTGAGTTTTCCCCATGTCTGACCAGGAGATTAATTTCAGTAGCCCAAAAGCACAGCCAACAACAAGCATATTTCCAGCATCTTCCTGTAAAGGACTTCTTGCTAAGAGGTCAGTAAAGGTAATTATGCCTCTTCCATGGCTATTGATTCTCATGTTTTGCTGCTCTTACTTTCTAGCAAAAATTAAGAATTAGTGCTGTCATGAAAACAGTGCCTTGAAGGAACAATTCCTTGAACTTACATTTATCTAGCTAAGCTAAATCATATTACTGGAATAACAATAACACATACAAACCACTGCAATACTAAAAATAAAACATCTGTAAGGATATGCCTCCTCCACCTAACTGCAAACAAGATTAGACAGTGCATGATCAATACAAAATTGTGTTAGCTGCAGAGGCTATTTTCTACCAATATTACCTAAATGCAAATGCACATTTCATTTTAAAATCACCGTGTTTTTATGTCACCACCACGGAAAATGCTATGCTATCATTATAAAATTAAATTCTTCTCACAGTCAGAAATGATGGAAGAAAAGACAAAACCAGCTGCAGCCTGTCATCATGCTAATTAAAAATCAATCCATTGCCAGTGTCTTACACCAAGTTAAATCACAAAGTTAAGATGGTGTGATATGGTAGCGAGACAAGAACTGCATTAATTAAAAAGTTAAAGGTGAGGCAAAATTCCACAAAAACAGGGTGAGAGTCATAACTGTCTCCAGTACTGAAGCTGAATGTTCTTCACACATTCAACACGAATTGACAGGATTTTCTAAAGTTCTGCGAGGGATTCCCCTCCCCTTCCTCCACCAGGGCAGCTCCTGAGTGCACACCTTGGGGCAGAGCTGCAGCCAAGAGCAGCGAGCATGACAGAGCACAAGCACAGATAATGCACTGCCTTTCCCGCTAAAAGCAAAGATTGAGTGTTAATTCTCCTGCCTGAAAAGCATTTTCAGTCCCACTTGTCCTTACAGCAGGGAAGCCATTAACACTGCCTCGGGAATGAGGGGTAAAACTTAATAAGACAGAGTCTCAGGGGCAAAAATCAGATTAATGTGTCTCCCAAGCCTTGCCCTGAACATCACCCCAGTCCCCAGCCTACACAGCGAAGCTCTCACCTTATCCACTCCCCAGTCTCACAGGGCTGAAGGGTAAGGCTGGAAGGGTTTTGCCACTTGGGTGGATAAAGTTAGCCCTATCTCTGAAAAAAAACATGTACTTTTTTTTTTATTAGATCTACTATTCTATTTTTATAATTACTGCCCAAATAAGCAGAATACACACACACACAAGTTGCTGTGAATATACAAGTCATATAAATCATTATGTTAAGTTTATAGCTGAGATTTTCCCACTTCAACAACTTTAGCAAACACCCACATGATTCCCAAACAAGGATTTGCCAGTATTTTTACTGAAGGCTAGAAGTTTACTGGAAAACATCCTGAATTGACTACCTCCTGCTTTTACCCTACAGAAAACAAGAGGATAGGGTGCCCATTTTTTAGTCTGGGAATCCCTCTAATGAAATAGCAAGGACATAAACTGGTAGCTATGATGTGATCATAAATAATGGTGATTTTGTATATGGAAATACCATTAATATAGTGGAAAAGAATCATGAAGTAACCAACTGCAGGGACACTTTCAAAAATAAGACTAGAGTGAAATTCAGCTAAATGGAACACTTGCAAATTACCTAACCAGCCATTTACACCTAGAGAGAGTTGGGTGTTATTTTTCTAGAATGAAATTTAACTACTGATTTATTCATTTATCCCTGAAAGATCAGCATCTGCGAGGTCTGGTTCTCAGCCTGAAAATTTTGTTCGGAAGCTCCAAATTGAAAATAGCAAAAGAGAAAAATAATGAATCACATAAAATCTCAGCCTAGCCTTAAAGGGCATGCATGACCACACAGCCACAGTAATTCACAAGCTACACCACCAAAAATCTCAGCTAGCAAACAGGAGACCTCAGTGAAGGTTCCACTCCTGAGGCAGACAGTGTTGACATTCAACAACAACCAAAATAACATTTCACCAACAAAAGAATCATTCCATTTTCACTGGAAATTAGCTATGGAGTTGATAGAACACATAATATAAATGGCCAAATTTGACTTTTGTTTGCAGATGGGTGGGAACCAACCAATCAAAAATCCCAACCACAAATCAAGATAATACAACTGCAGTTTTTACACTTTTATTGATGACAGCTCCTCAGGGTTTTATTCTACCAACAATTGCAATGTCGGTGTGTAAGTGCATGTTGTCAGATAAGTATCCTTAAAAAAACAGATTTCCAAATAAATCTGTCAGTCAGTTCTGATGCACTTAAAGGGTATCCAATGCACAGTTATCAGTCATTCACAAATAGCACTTTGCATACAAAAGAACAGAAAATGGACAGAGATAAAGAGCAGGCAGAGCCTCAAAAATAAGTGCTCATTTAAAATTCTTAAATGCAAATAGTAGCTTCTACTTAACTCATGTTACTTAGTAAAAATTAATGCTAAGCCAATAAATTAATACTTTTTACAAGCACAAAACAAGCCAAA
Organism: Anomalospiza imberbis; assembly: GCF_031753505.1. NCBI lineage: Eukaryota > Metazoa > Chordata > Aves > Passeriformes > Viduidae > Anomalospiza > Anomalospiza imberbis. The sequence goes on along the minus strand of NC_089688.1, from coordinate 6,561,621 downwards.
GAGGATGAATATAGGCTAATTTCAAATCTAAACAGTCTGCTTGATTATATATTTAGTACTAAAGAGATGTATTTCAAGCACATTTACATATATAGTCATAAAGCAAAGCTGTATGCCAAATTACTATGACCAGAACAGGTTATCAGAAAACTTATTCCCAGAATGGTGGACACTGTTCTAGAGGTAACCAATGAATGCATCCAGAAGATACTCAATATATTTATCAATTTTGGTTCCAGGGATTTGCTGCTTTGCCATGTCCTCGTAAGAAAAGCAGGGAGCAGTTCAGACTGGTGACAACCCGAATTTCTAATGTGACAGCTGGGCAGGTGAGCCAGAGATGCTCACCAGTGTAAGTCGCTGAAACACAAATACTGAGGTACAAATCTCTGTGAACCAGCCACACCAACAGACACTGGCCCAACAGACACTGCTGGTGGAGCCCAAGAAAAAAGTCCCTGTCAGACTGCACCTCACCACAGCCTCCACCATCTCCTCCACTTGCTTCTCTCCCTTTTTTCTATACTACCTCAGTCATGTTCCTGCTGATGAAGCCAGCTAGTTTTCTTCCCACACACACCCTCAAATTGTTTTACTCCAAGTGTTTCCAGCTGGATGTCACACTTGTCAGCCTCACAGCCCATGTTTCATTGCAAACTCTTCCCTTGGCATGATGTGTACATCACAGGACAACTACACAACTTCCTGACATATTACAGGAGAGGGCAGGAGAGTAATTGCCCCTAGCTCTATTTGGGACTTCTTGCTCCTTTCACTTACCCTCAAAATATTAAAAGGGGAGAACAATTCAAGCTCCAGGAAAAAAAAAATCAAGGTAGCTTTACAAAAGTGAAAAAATTAACTTTTACAATCAATCCTTAAATCCTAACTGTTCTCATAATCCTGCCACAGACATGACTTGTGCATGTACTAAAAACAATGCCTTAAACATTTTATAGCATTTTGTGAATCATACTAGTTTTATCAAGGAGAGATTATAATAGTGAATACCAAAGCCTTCCACACAATGTAAACCACTTATTCAACAGATGCAGATAATATGATTAAATATTCCAAACCTATAAATATTTCATTTATATCCCAGAGGATGGTTTAAAACCCACATTAGTACAGAAAATGCTATATTATGCAAATACATTCACACATATATAAATATGTGTATTCACAATAGAAAAAACATTCCATAGGGGAAAAAAAAAAAAAAAGGCTTATGAACAAATAATTACCCCATAAGAATTGCAGTAAGGCACTCAGGGACAATGAATCCAGGTATTTATTTTCTCTACTTTTTCCTTTACAAATCTATTTTATATTGTATTTGATACTCTGGTATTTTATGTCCCATAATGACTCTGGAAAATGGTTATGTAAGTCGTTTTAAATAATGTTGTAAACAGGTTTTCAACTATTTTGCCATATGTTAAAGATGACAGAAGATGTTACAACAAGTGATGAAATTCATTCACAAAGAATTCATAGGGTTTTATGCTCTAAGGGAAGGAAATCATTTTGGCTGTCTCCCAGAATGAACTGTTTAATCAGAAAACAGTTGCACTGAATTAACTAGCAGCTCCATGCAGCACAACTCACTGACTCTTCCCATCATCAAAATTTCCATTCAAGAGATCAATCTCTTCTCAGTTAATTGGCAGAAATAAGGGTTTGTGCAGTTGTGACTGCTGAGGCTACACAATATTGTGACAGACACTGATGTATCAGCATTGCAGGAGTTCCTTTTAACCTCCTGAACATCCCAGGAAATCTCCCTATTTGCCACTGCCACTAGACTGTGGAGGAAGCATCACAGTAGTGGGCAGACTGGCCCCTGCAAGTGTGAAAGGCAAAGAGGAACCAGGAATTTTTATCCCTAGAGGAGGAGGAGGAGGAATTTGTCCCTCTGAATGCATAAACTCCTTAGAGTCCCTCTGAGCAAAACAGGGACCTTTAAAGAGGCCGTTAGCTTTTAAAGGCACTCACTCAATATTACTGCTTCCAGAGATACTTAATGTAAAACAAGGCATTTAAAAAACCATCCTGGCAACAGCCCTCATTTATAAGGATTTAAGTAGACCTGCTCAAAGGCATTCACATGTCAGGCTATGAATAGGTGCTGCTGTAGATAGCAAAATACATGATTGCCTTCTCTGGAAATGCAGCAAAATACTGAGCTCACTTGGAACTCCATCTGCCTTAACACTGAGATGAACAGCTCATTCTTTTATTTTTCCTTTAAATACCAGTTGACATTGGTACATTTCCTTTCCACCAAAAATCTCACTGTTATTTTGCATCTCCTGAAGCACAGTTAAAGTATGCCCGTAAAACCTGACTAATTTCCAATTTATAAAAAGTAATGCAATTATCTTGTTCAAATTAGATTTAATTACAAAGCCTCTGAGCAGTCTAAGAATATTTTTTGATACATGCTCTGTTGAAAACTGCCATCATTTTTAGCAGGGAACACAATGTCCATTTCTGGTTGTATCTCTCCCCTTCCAGTTTGATCATCTCTGGTTAATTACACCATTCTGGCACAGCTCCTCAAATGGTATCTGGTTTCCAAGCTGAAAAAAAATCCAAACCCAAAGGAAAATGCTAATAACCTTTCAGAGACAGTCCATCCAAACCCCCTGCGATCCAGGAAAAAACCAAATCCACAGAAAACTGGCATCCACCAATCCAACAAAACATCTCCCCTTTTTTTCCTCCTTCCAGCAATGCCACCGAGAGCTGGTTTCCAAGAGCACAACAGGCTGCTGCTACATGTCAGCATCAAATAATCAAAATGCTATCAGGATGTAGGTGAAGATGGAAAACATCCCACTTACCATCTCTCTCAGAATATACACTCCAACAGCATCCACAGTACCTGCATATCAATATTCTCCAACTGCCTTTATTGTTTTCACTCCATAAATTGGCATCAGAAATAAGAGCCAAAGAAAGTGATAATAATGTAGATAGGGATGCTGAATGCCACATTCACTTACCTGCAAAAGGAAAAGGACAGGGTTTGAGCTCACTAATCACACTAGTTGGCTAATCTTATTAGATGGCTGCTAATTATCTCTGACACAAAGAAGGATTACACGAGGCAGGCAGAGAAATGGTTTTTTTAATAGATATAGAAATGTTTTTAATAGACATTGATTGTCTGTATTGGGAAAAGAAACAAACAATACATTTATCCAGAGATCATAAGCATTTCCCTCTCTGTTTGCTGAAGAGCAGATGTGACAATGAAACAGGTGGTGGAAATATAAACCCTCCTAAAACCTCCAGGGTGTTTTCTCAGGAAGTGTCTAATGATTGTCACTGGATCTGTTGCAGTGCTTGCTTTATAGGCTAACGTGGTGCAGGGAGTTGCTGGGGTTTTGCCAGTGATCTCCTTGGCAACTGGCTGCTCAAAGGAGCCACAAATAGAAACAGTAAAACCCCACTCCCGATTTCAGTCTCAAAGCAGTTTGCACTTCAAACATTCACCGAGCAAGAAAATCTACATCCTACAAAGGCAGGGTGCTCAAAAGAGCATGCATTCCCTCTCTTAACATACTACAGCCAGAGATGTGGGAACAGCAACCTGATTTGTGCACCAGTTATGACAAAATAATGGAATAAATGATTTTTAAAGCCTTTCCAAGATGATCCATTTTACAAGGAAAATCTTAATTAACAACAGCGCAGTGCTCACACAGATTTCTCAGTAATACAAGGTACTCATTTGGACTCCTCAAGCATCAGAGAAAATGAAAATTTATTCTCATCTATTTTAAAGATTTATTATAGTGACTTAATATGATTGCTTATTTCTGCTTAGCCTATAATACAAGCATAAATTTATTAAATGTAGGTCACTCATGTATTTTACATAGACAATAAATAGCAAACAAAACCTAGAAAGAGTAATTTGCTGTCAGCTGTTCTGAATAACCACTTCATATACTACTAAACTGCATCACTCCAAGAATAGCAATTAATCATTCATGATCATTAAATATAAGTTTTAATTTCTTCTGCATTTTTCTTTGCTGCTCATTGGTTAAAAAAAGGGTGTTTTCTTTAATAAAAAAAGTATGAGTATTACAAAAGAATTAGTATCTTTTATCTACATAGAAGACTTATATATACAAATTCATAGGAAACTAAGATATAACTTCATAATATTTTACAGATAAAACTAATCATCTTCTAGGAAGGATTTCTAGAAAAGAATTAAGATTAATCCTGACAAATCAAATTAATTTTAAAACATATTTCAATATAAAATGTGGATGCTTTCAGGAAAAGGTATTCCCTGAGTTACTCAAACACAGAGTGCATGTGTTAGATAACACCATGCATATATTCCCCAACAAAGTAAGCACAACCAAAACGTAAGAAAATTGCATGCCACTAACCAATATCAATGTCATAATCAAGGTCAACATTCATTTTAAAGCCTCCTGCATTCTCTTAAAAGACAAAATACCAAAGGAATGCATAAGTAGACACATCAGTCATATAGACACCTTTATAGAGACACAAAGTACATGCTGTGTTCAAGATAGGTTATGATCCTTGAGGTCCCCTTCCAACTTGATATTCTTCAAATCTATGTAATAGAATTAAATAGTTAAATAGTTTTTAGTTGAATAAACACATAGTTCAATTTTAAAACTTGAAGCAGATCTTCAAGTCTGTAAAGGTTTCACTATATAAAAAATGTTGTACAACATCTTGTTTAAACTAAGTACAGAGTTTTACCAGAACTTGGAATGTATTATTTATCTTTTTAATTAGAGTTACAAAGATGTGTGGTTCAAAAGGGACTTATTATATGTAGTTGACATGATGAAGATAGAAATAGGGGTGTACATGAGCTGGCCAAGTATCAGACACAGCCCAGGGACATCATTCAAACCCAAGCACAGCCCAATCTACTTTTCAGCAGCGCTGCTTCTGAGATAACTTGCAAAGATCTTTCTGATATGTGTGCATAATGTTGTACTGTGTCACACAGAAAAAGTGATCCAGTGTCACACTGGATCAGAAAAAGTGATCACAACCAGAGTGATCCATCAGAGTCTCTTGTTCAACCTCTACCAACACCGGGTGTGCAGCCTGAAGAGCGGCCGCGTGTTTGGAATTGAACTGCCTAATAATGCTCAGCTGCCAAGCGGGGGATCCAGTCTGAGTAGGTATACTCTGTCTTTTGACTGTTCCTCAGATGGAACTGTGGAGCATTTGGAGGCTTATCTTTGTGTGAGCAAATGAGTTACTGCTCGTTCATTAGTGAACAAGCAGTAACTCAGTTAATGAGGCAACAAGCATTTCATGAAGCAATTTCCTCCCTTTCCATGAAAACTCCCTTCTGTTCGTAGTCTGGGGCAATACACCAGAGTTAATCTCTGTTTAGCATATCATCTGAAAGCTTTCTCAGCTGCTGATCACATGAAGGATCTGGGCAGGTTAAAAGGAATGGGAGCAGCAAGTGCCCATTGACTTTGAAGAGACCATAAAAAATATCTCAGCTTGACAAAAGCAATGACTAAAGGATTTAAAAGCTTGGCCTCGGGTGCACAAGGTGGTTGATAGCAATTTTACAGCTCTTTCTGTAGAAGAAAAACAGATTTGATGCAATTCCTTACAATCAAGAGCAATTTCTAAGAAAAGGATAAGGTGTACATATATTCCCTACGTCCCTTTGAGAAGGAATGCCAGCAAGGAACAAAACAATCTTTGCAATGTGTTATTGGAGTGAAGACCAGCTACCCAAAGAAATCACAGCACAACATTTCTCCTGTGTTTAACACCAAGTGCCTGTGACAAGCCCACAAATGGTTAGGAATGGGAAGTTGTTCTTTGCTATCAAATTTCTGCTAACTGAAGAAACCAGAGCATCATTCAGCTAAAATAAACTCCACAAACCAAACATGCAGAGATATAGACCACTGTCAAAAGATGTTCTAAATGACAGAAGAAAATGTACTCACTGATTCAAGGAGAAATTTATGAACAGACATTTCTCATTAAAGGGACTAGTAAGTTATTTACAACTGTTGCAATTCCGAGGCTTCATTGCTTGTAGGGAATTATAAAAACCAAGGGCTCAGGTTATTTCTTTAGCTGCAAACAAGTTACCACAGGATAAATGAGAAGATTTGCCACAAGAAACAACCCAAGAATTTTTATTTGTTTTTCAATGCCCAGTTTTCCTTAGCAAGAAGACAGCGAAATATTACTCCAAGCTTGACATATGCTTCCACCAGCCTGAATGTGTTCTGTAAAGCAGATGAGAGAACCACCAGAAGAGCTGGCCCCTGTTCTGAACCACAGCCAGGCAAGATTAAGAAGAAAAAAAGCAAAACCAAATCAGCTAAAAATTATGCAGGGGATCTACGCTAAAATCACTGAAGGTGTGAAAAGCAGAATAAAAGATTCTGCATCATCTGGAAAGACAGAGAATGGGATGGAAGCAGCATCTGAGCTGGTCAAAAGTCTTAAAAATCACAACACATGATATTAAGCTCATATGGAAAGATGATAGAGATTAGAAGAGCAGCATGACAAAAACACATGCCAAACACACACAAGTCTCAGGGAAATAAGGTAGAGCTGACAGAAGAGGGATGAGCTTTGAACAAACCTAGCCAAGAGAAAACCATGGCAGAAGCCAACTTTACATCAGTGGAAGTGAACAGAGAGTGACAGATTTTAGAACTCTGCAGTATGAGAAGCCAAGCCAAGAGACTCAAGGTTAGCAGAGGATCAGTGTGGAGTTGGAAGGCATTATACTTTTCCCCTCCATTTAAGTGCATCCCACTGTTTTACAGTGAGGTGATATTAAGAAGGCAAGAAAAGCTACACCTGTATAAGGAAAACACAGTTATTTAAGGAGTAGAAAGAAGAAAAGCACCAGTCAGAATATAGGTAAGGGGAAAAAAAAGCACCAAAATAGGAGGAAATCTAGGAGGACAAGTATGAACACAAACTAAATATAGGATTTAAACCTATAGTAAACAATTTCTATAGACTAGGGTAGGATATGAGGTAGGAAGGATGTAAGTGAGGAAGATTTTGAATAGAATGTAAAAGCAGCATGAAAAAGTCTGGTCAAGTGACAAAGTGTCATATCAATGTTCAGTGAAGGACCAGCACAACTTCCAGTTCCATTTACATGTGGCTGGCACCCAAAAGTCAGAATTATGCCAACTGCATGGTACCTTCTCTAAAAGTAAGCAGGATTCTGAAAATTGGGACTTCTGTCAAGATAAATAGATGCTGGCAAAGACAGATATGATATTCAAGAAAAAAAATCCAATACAGCAAATTAAAACTTGAAACACTGTAGAAGAACTCATCATCAGTCCCCAGTCCATACATGAGCGGTCAAATTTTGCATGGGTTGTACTCAGTACTAACATTGCAACCCTGTTGTCCTAAGTTCTGTTTTCCAGGTGATACTGTTACTTTCTGTTTCTAAAAGGTTATCTTTATTTTTAAAAATAAATAAAATTCCCTTGTATCCAATAAAGAGAAAACTGAAAGGAATCATTGCATTAAACACACAGTAAGAATCTCATCTCAAACCAATTATCCCACAACTTGTGTCTAAACTAAATTGTTTGAAAAGGACTGTGAGCTTCTCTGGTGTGCAGGGAAGGTGTGGACAGTGGTTGGCATCAGCACTGCAGCTGAGGCTCCAAACATCTCAGACCCCTGGTCTTGATCCCACCAACAACCAGGAACTCATGTCCCTGTGCACCAGCTCCTGCTGCCCCACAGCAGCCTGGGGGCTCCTCTGCCAGGGCAAGCTGTAACACCTTGAAGCATTGACTCTCACAAAAAATTTGTCACAGGCTTTAATAAAAATGAACAAAACCATTGACTCATTAAGTAGATTTGGGATCTGATCTCTATCAAATAATTTAGGTTTCATTTTGTTCACTCTTTCTGATTTTATGACATCAACACAGTATGATTCCAGCTTTTACTGTCTGCAGTCAGTCAAGAAGCAAATCTGGGAATATTGTGAAGTGTCCCTTTGCTCCATTTATATTTCAAAATTTATAAAAGGATCTATTGCACCTTTCAGGCACCATTTTCCATGCCCTGCAATTCACTGTTAACAAAGAGTGTTGAGAAAAAAAGGGATGTCTAGAAGACTTCAAGACACAAGCTCCCAAACCTTTAAGATTTAAAATGGTCCATGACATTTTTTAAAACTATTTCTGTCAGTAGAGGAAGACTTGAATTTGCTTGAAAAGAAAAATCCGTTATTCTTTAAGGAGCAGGGTTATTTACAGAGCATGAACATTATTCACCTCATCAAAGTAACTTGGGGGTCACGTAAGTCACTCCTGACCACAACTGCTGGAAGCAAAATAAAAGAATCTCTAAACCATTGCGTTGCAGTCAGATACAAGCAACTAAACTGAAAATGACCAAGGCAGCTGTTTTAATAAAACATTCCATCCACAGTTAACTGGTCTCATGCTGTTTAACAGCCAAGATAAGCTGCAGTTAAAACACATCTACTGTATATATTATTTTCCATCACACATGAACACGTTCACATAGAGCCAAGAAAAAACTCAAAGGTTCCATTAACAAAACCTGACGTGATACTTTATCCTCCTAGAAGAGGGACAGGTAGATTATGAGTGCTGTAGTCATGGTAAAGGCAAAAAACCCTCAAAAACACCCAACAAAAAACCCTAACAAACAACAAAACAAAGAACCCAACACCACAAGAACCAGAGAAAACCTGGAATAATTCCTGAAAACACAAATTCACTCCATATATATATAAACTCCATTGACAGGGAAAAAAAAAATCAGCAAATGCTTTTCTAGAGGAAAATGCACTCATTCCAATTCACAGTAAGCTACAAGGGCAGCAAAGTGCCTGTCCTTACCCTTTGGCTAAAAAGAAATACTTTTTTTGCCCAAAATCCTGTGAAGGCACACCACACAAACTGATGTACAAACAAAGCCAATGTAGTGCTTATCTCCTGGAGTTTTAATTTTTCAGCAATTGCCAATGGCTCCAACTTTAGTTTATGCAAGGTTGTGACAAGTTGAAATTATGAGAAACTGGGAAAAAAGAACACTTTTTGCACAGTGAAATCTCTGACACAGTGAGCATTAATTTGCATTTTAGCAGAAATTCATCATCTGACCATATCACAGATATCCCACACACACAGTCTCTCTCTTCTCTTTGCTCTTGGCTGGGTATCTTTAGGTCAGAATTTTGGAAAAAAAAATAATAGGAGGCAGTTAGGAGGATTGCATTAAATGGAAAGAATGAAGAGAAAGGTGTGGCTGGAATCAGATTTTCCATATGATCCCTGCATATACGGCCTGAATCCCAAAGGGTCCCTGAGGAAACCTGATGTCTTTTCACTATGCAACTCTTACTTTTAAAAGGCAAAGACTGAAAACACAGGGCAAGAATTATCAAGGGCTCTCCAAAAATCACAGGCAAATGCTGCACATACTGACAGCAACACTTACTTGAGAAGGCTGATAGAAAACACAGCCCAAAATTTGATTAAAAGAATACATTTTGCATATTTGTCAAAGTTTTCCCTCCTACACTTTCTCTCTTATCTGTGTTGTCAGAAAAACAGTAAGTAGCTCTAGAGTAGTTTTAATGCTTTCTTCACTAAAATAATTTCTATTGCTTTTGGTACAATTCCAGCAAATTCCACAGCTGAGGAAAAAAAAAATCAAAGTGATTGCTTTTGATCCAATATTCATTTCATGAAAGGAAATCCCCTTTCATCACAACACAGACATTGTTTTCTGTGAAGTACTGTACCTTATTTGGCATCCAGTCAACTCCTGGCACTTTATCTAGAAGTACCAAATTTCACCTCATGGAACTGGCATTCACAGGTGTTATATATCCCACAATTATTTCAATAAATGCCAAGTCAACCTCATTAAGCAGCAAACATAAGCATATCATAATGAATTACAGTATTGCAAGAACATAAAAACCCCACCCCCAATGGACACTTAAGGGCATTATTTGGTAGAAGAGACTGATAAAAAATATAAGACATACTTTCAGAATTTTAAAACCCAAATCAGTCATCCTTCTAGAAAAAACATATTTCTGTTGAACTACAGATGATGGAGCTGACTAAAGAAATCAGAGTGCAATTCTCTGCCTCATGCTGTGGAAGAGTTTAATCACCATGTTTCTTTCTAGCTCTGTGTGCTATGAAATTATGAATTTCAGGTAAGTTAAGCATGCTTTACAGACCCTGGAAGAGCCTGAATTATTTGCCAGGCATTATCCCTAATATCTGAAACCAGCTGGAGCCCAGGCAGGTGCTCTATCCATCTCAGACATTTCAAACACAAAGGCATCAGACAGAAAGAGCGGGCTGAATTCAGGCAGACAGCAGTCCAAGAATCCAACAAAATGAGACCTCGACACCTCTGTACCTGATTTTACAAGAATCTTCCTGCTAAACGTTCCCCAGAAGGAGAATTCAGCTCTGACCACATCAACAGTCCTGCAGAGATGTTATGAGGGAATAAAGCACTTGTGCTTCTGTGCGATTGTCAAATGCACAAAGGCAATTGTGCAGCGCCCTCAGAGCAGGGCAACTCCTTTATTGACTGTATTTTGTCATGGTTACCTGGACTCATGAGCTACAGGAAAGCAAGTATTTATTTTGATGTTGTAGGAAATCCAGGAGGGTAATATGCAATATTGATGAACTAGACTAATGAGAGTATTACATGCTGGAAGGTGCTTTTGGAAGACTTGTCGGGAAAAAACCAAAACCAAGCCTGCTAAAAGAGTTTTCCAAAGAACTGACCTTTACTATTAATAAAAGCAGAACACACAGCAATGAAAAATGCAATTCTGGAAAAGCTCTGCAATTTACTGGGATTTTAATGTCTTTCACTTGGAGCACCTTTACCATAAGTTTGCCAGAAAAGTCCTTTAAAAATAAACTAGTTTGCAACCTACTGTGAAAAACAACTTATCTAGGTCTCCTATTTTCAACTACGATGTACATTCCCACAGGTGAGAAAAGCACTGTGGATTTTTTTTTTTTGCATCAGTTTGCTGTTATTGGTTCTGTGTAGATTAACATGTTTCCATCTCTCAGTTCTCAGCTAGGTTATCTAGTTTCTTTCTCCAAGATATTCAGACTGTTACACAGTTTTGTTTTTTTTTTTTCATACAAGAGCAGTAAGCAATTCAAGTTCAGCAATACAAACATTCTGCAGGTGAGATTCATATTATTAGCACCATTAGTAAAAGGTGACACATTGCACATGACAGTACAGTGCCACTGGCAAATGTACTTTATTTGAGTGAGTCAGTTAAGAGCTCTGCACAAATCAAGTGATCTCCACCTGAAGAAAGGGCATATCACTTTCACCTACCAGGCAGCTTTGAGAAAAAAATTTGCCAAAAGTATGGCTTGAAGCCAGTGGCAGAAGCTGTGGTGGAACAGAAAGTTATAGTTAAAAGTCACACAAAGTTTCCAGGTGCAGCACTTCACCAACATAGCTGCAGAACTTCCACACTACAACGTCAGCAGCCAGGTCAGACTGAACAGAGCTGCTTACCTCACTCTGTGCAGACACACACGTGCACAGAGAACCCTAAAATATGAGTTATTTCAGAGTAGGAGAACAGGAAGATAGTGAAAGTTGAGAAAGATCATTAAGGCCACACAGATTTAGTCCCTAGTGTCACACTGTTCTTTGGAAAGTAGCAAAGACTATTTGGGAAGCTCCATAGCATGTTCAAGAAGTATGGCTGTATGTATCAAACCCAGGCTGTGCTGCTTCTAGACAGAGCTGGCAAAAGGCTTGCATAGAAACAAACACCAGGATACCACTGCAGCAGTCAACTCCAATTATTTACAGGAAAGAAGAAAGTGTCACTGCTTTAAGAACTTACTTCCATTCTCCTAATGGCTACTGGTTCACTGATCACAGCTTGTGAAACAGCTTGCTTTTCAGCTTATAGCCAGAATGCAATTCAGCTAGGGGTAATGTAAGATTTTATATGAAAGCTACAGCAATGACAATATGGGCAAAATTTCTGTCTCCCACTCATTTCCATCCTCACTGCTGACAGAAAGGTTAGAGCTTCCCCAGGGGCTCTGGACATCAGGTCAAGGTCTGCTGGGTAAGCAGGAGCACACATTTGCCTAGAAACTGCATAACAGATCAGGAGGAAAATAAAAATATCTAGTAAGCCTCTTCATCCTCCAGAGTCCCTTCAAAGACCCTCAGCCTTTTAGAGGAAACAGAATTGCTCTCAGCCTTTCAAAACCCCAGGATAGTACCAGTGCTACCACACTCAGTTTATGCTGAACTCCAAGCCCTTCCAGCAGCTGGCTGACCATTTGCTCCTCCTGACCTCTGGGAGCTCCACAGACAGGTTTTCTTTTTGTTACTGCTATTACCACCTCCATCCTAAAAGGCCTTCCAAAATTGTGCCTTCTGTGCCAAAGACAAATATTTAAACAGTAAAATTTAGAGACAAAATGGAACCATTGTGGTTTTGTTCTCTTAAACACATAATTTGCTACCCAATTTCTTATTATTTTGATGGTAAAAAGGTTGAAGACAAGGACCAGGTCCTTACCTCATGCAGAATGCAGCACAAAAGGCCTCTGAGGACAACTGTGGATTCTTTACTACTATTAAACACCAACTTTCAATTAAACTTTACTACACAGGAATTTCTCAGCTCAGGCTCTTCAGCATCTCAAAACAGCAACTGAAACTGAAGGTTGTTATTTTTCAGACTGTCCTTCCTTTCTTGACTGCCTTCTCACAATAAACACACCATCCTCTCCTCCCAAAGGCATCCTACAACCATCCTTCATTGACATTCAATATATCATGATGACTGTCCAGTGAGTGGCATGTATGCAAAAGATAACCAAGAAAACAAATAATTAGCAGTTTTGGCTGGCTGAATGCCTCCTGCAAAGAAAACAGCAATTCATCTCCTCACAGGAGACAAAGGAAAAGACTGAAGGAGCTCTAAGACATCTTGCATTAAGCCATCATATTCCTTCCCTACAGTGTAATTGCTTATTTAAACACATTAAGAGAACTAAGAGTTTCTGTGCAGTAAACAGAGACAGTGCCCCATGCTCCCTCCCTTTTCACTCAGCTTTAAAATCAACTGAAATAATGCAAAAGTAATTGGAGTGATAAGTCAGAGCTATGTTTTATTTCTTTTTCAAATTAAACAGTTTCAGCTTTAACTGGTGACAAAAACTGAATTGGATTTTTCAATTTCCTAGATTGTCATCAATCGCTTTTTCACTGCTGTACCCTCTCTGAGCTTCCTTCATTTTGTTTGGACATGATTGAAAATTAACTGGAACACAAAATGGAAATATTCCTCCTCTCTATTAGGAACATTTGCCAGTGTTAGCTGGAAGTCTGCATTCCCTCTCTGCCTGTCATCCCTTTGTACTGAAAGTGGAGAAAAAAATGCTTTCATTTCCATCTCAGGCAGGAACACAGCCCTTCTTCTATGTGGCTGCAAATCCCTCATCTCCCCTCACCCTACTGCATAGCACAGATGGAAAAACCCATTCCCAAATCCTAGTGGCTTGTGGAACCAGCAGAGGGAGGACATTTGTGAGTTAAGCTGATCTTTCACAAATCATGTCAGAAACACCAGCAGAGAACCACGTAACTGACTAAATACCACAGGATCTCCCATCTTCTTCCCATTCTGGAGCCCCAAACCCAGTGAGACCACACAGGGACACAGTGGTATTGAGCTGGGTGGGGGAGTGTATCTCTAACACTGAATATTCCTGAAACTCTGCCTGCGCTGCCCAGCTCAACCTAGGGAATGGCTGGCTTTAAACAGCTGGGCCCTTCCAAAGCTAACCAACATGAGAGCAAGAGGCACCTTTGGGCAGGCAGCCACTCCTGCTGACAGCACAGCCCTGCCAGCCCTCCCCACCTCACGCCAGGGTCCCAGAGAGCCCCAGCAAGGTCTGCAGCTCAGACTTGGTCATTCCTGTTCCTCAGAAGCCTTCACGCCTACTGCATCATGTGCTTTTGAGTTCTGGCTCGTCAGCCACTTGGGGACTGTTCCCAAGCCACATGTGGCAGGAGAGAAGAGCCACTTTCCTTAAACAGGAAGGCTAAGATTAGCTTCCTGCATCCAAAAAATGCAGCCTCTTGGATTGAGTGGCATGCTCTGAGACATGGCAAAGGAAAAAGAGGCCAAGTTGCTATTTAAGTCCTCAAACCTCTTCTAGGAACTGTACCAAAAAACAGTACCTTTAAATTGAAGGAAGAGAGGTGTTACATCAAGACTTCATTGAAATTGTGTGCAATACTGGAGAGCAATGAATGGAAGAAGTGAGGCAGAGGAGTGAGAAGATGGGCATGTTGTTACTGAATACATAAACACTGCCATGTTTTAATCAAGTGTTTCTCCCTATAGCGAGTTCATGGCATACAGAACAACATAGTGTGAAAGTTTCCCCACTAAGTGCTCTTCACATCAAGAGAGAGCAGCAGATTCTGCTTCCAGTGAGCAGGGTCTTCTTTGAAGCCTTTGTATCTGACAAATTATCAGTCAGAGAGAACAAAATTACTTTCCATCCTCTCCCATATTTCCACACTTGCACAACTCCACAGAAAGCCAGTCATTTCCAAAGTGCTTGCACTGTTAATATACCCAATTCTTTTAAATAAGAAAATACATATGTATTAGCCACAAAAAAACTTCAAAACTATACATAAAATCTGCAAAACCTACAGCAACCCATGCTTATTAGCACATCTGTGCCAGTTTAAGTGGATGCCACTGATTTAGCTCATCAGATAAACGTGTTTACCATCAGCTATGCTTCTCCCATACTTCCAGTATAAAACTCAATGACAGATACACGGTGCAGAGTCCTAAAAAGGACAAAACAAGCACTGATGACTTGTCATCAATGATTTCATGCAGAAGCTTCCAGTCCTAAGTCCCTATTTGCATAAATTTGAACGCATGAATAAGTTCTAAGAGTAACTACCTCAATAGTCAGTTTTTCCCCCACTGCCATTTTTCAGCAGCAAAATAGACTTATCTCACCCTGGTCCTGAGAAAAATGTGCTCATTATCTCATACATCTGAGGAGGTGAGCACAGATTATCCTGAGGTTGGTTTAAATATGTTCTTTTTTTCCTTAAAAATTCCATTGAAAGTAAAAGAGAAAATGCAAAGGGAAAGAATGCACTGAAAAAATCGATGAGTTGCACATTTTTTGTTTTTCTTCCCCTCTGAAAAGATCATCTTCTAGCATTTCCAGATTGATTTTTGAGATGCCAGTGAGGGGAGATAGCGAACATCCAGGCTTAATCCCATCAGTGCCACTGTCTTACAAAGGGTGAAACCCACACGAGAAGCCAACAAAGGCAAAACCAGGCAGTAGGAATTCAAGTATTAACCTGCCATATCAGGGATATAGCAAGGTAACTAAATACACCCTGAGCACATGCAGCAGCTTTTTTTGGCTGCTAATCCTGAGATGGTGTGAGTTTTTGATAGCTCATGCTATGAAACACATCAGTGCTTGAAGAGCCTTCCTGGCTGGCCTCACTGTGTGTTGCTGCAGTTAGATAACAGCCAGAAACCCCCCTGACCAGCTTTCTTCCCACTCTGTTACACTTTCACTCACCCAGCTCAGCCTGATTATCGCAGACTTCACCGGACTGAAATGGTGACATCGGTATTAGAAGGGGTTTGCTTCTGCTAAAATTGTATCCTTGCTAGAGTACAAATAGACAATCAACTACTTACAGAGTATACTCTTGCAACCCTATTCAAGACTAACCACTTTGGAAAAATGTTTTACATTTCACCAGTTTACCTTCAGGTCAGTAAATTGCATTAAAAACATTGGACTAAGACCTCCAATACAGGAAACAACTTCTGAAATACATCACCAATACAGGAAACAAGCTCTGAAATACATCACCTACAATATTGTGTACTATCTTTCAAGCTGCCAGTCATGAAGCATCACTGCTGGTTGGTTATACTGTGTAAGAAAGTGGTTCAGAAGTTACAACACAAAACTACAAATTGATCCTTCTTGGGTTTATTCCCAGCTCTATTTGTGATTCACAGTAAAACAAGAAGTACTACAGAAACTCTGAACTACCCAAGGCTTGGAGAACACAGAATAAGCAAGGTACTCAAAACTGTGGAGCACTGGAACTGCAGAAAAAAAAACTGATTTTAGTTTGGCTATTTGTTACTTTGTTATCTCAGTCAGGCAATGCAGATTAAGTCAAACACATGGAAACGTGCCCTTTGCTGCAGCAGTACAGGGACATTTATCAATTATCAACATTTACCAATGGCCCCTTCACAAGGCTCTGGTAGCCAATCAGTAAATCCTGTGCATGAAGCATACTACTCAGTAAGGTAGCAAGCAGCATCCCATATTTCACATTAAGGTGGATAGGATGAAAATCTGTTAATCATTTATAAATCTTGGTTTGTGTGCCCACTGCTTTGCCTGTCTGTTTTGACTGCAAACTGGACGGTTTTTATTGCTACCACATCATCTCTAAGCTTCCTCTTGCTGCTCAGAGCCTTCTTGTCACTCCTGTATTCCCCTGATTCTCAAACCCTGTCTATGCCCTGCTACTTTAGACTTCCTGTGTTCTGTTCTGCTGTCATTTTTCCTTCCTCTGTTCTCCTAGGAAATCTGCCATATTTCCATTTCTGTGTCCTATCACCTCTATCTGACAGTCCAATCTTGCAAACACAGATTTGTGCTAGGAGACTCAAGATGGCAAACTAGTTCATTCAAATCTGTGACATTTAACCTCTTCTTTGACAAATAACCATGGCACTTCTTTTTCACTTTGGTGTAAGCTGGTTTTACTATCATTACTGCATTTGGCATCTAAAATAAAATGGTCCATTGGTGAATTTGCTAAAACATATAATGAAGAAAATAGTGCCATGGAAGCATTCAGAAGATCATAGGTTAGTAACATTAAGTCAGTAATACTAAATATGCTTATTTCCACAGAGGCAATAATGCCATATATACCACATCATCAGAAATAATTTATGCAAATATTTATCCAATACACAGCAACTTTATTTGAAAAGGCTGTTTCAGCCTGATTACAGATGCATTTTGAATTGGAAAAGTAATTCAGCTAGAAAAATAATCATCATGCCATACTGACATGCTCTTCTTGCCTTGCCTGCCTTTGGCCTTACAGCTCCACATCCTACTTGTGTGGACTTGAGAAAGACAAGTACTCATTTTCCTCTCCATGAAGGGATGTGAACCCCCACATCTCCCAGTCACCAGCCAAAAGCTTCAAATCCCTGTGCTGAATCAGCAGATTGTCGAATAAGTACAGAATTTCAACACTGTCTTGAAGTGGGTTCCCTTTAAGATCTGTTGTGAGGATCATTCTGTTTTGTGAAAAACATTTCAGCATGGTGGGGGGAAGGATGGGGGGGGTGACATTTGACTTCAGGAACCCAAAATAGAATGGAGAATCCCAATCATGTAATGTGGAAGGAATTATCATGTGCTCATACCAATAGGCCACCAAACATTGATGAAGATGTGCTCAGACTTTTTTGGTTTTTTTTGTCCTATACATGTTTCTGTGGTCATCTCTCCCAGAGAAGCAAATGTTCCTCAGCAGATTTAAAATACCCCAGTCACACCCTGCACTGGCATCTCTGGAGGCAGGCTAATCAGCTCTGCTTCCTGCCTGCAGCACATTAGGTCATCCTTCCCTGCGCTCCAGCCACACTGGGCACCTCAGGCAGGCAGCAAGGAGGGCAAAGCTGCTCTTCTCCAGCCAATCTATATTAAGGGGCTTACACTGCAAAGCAAAGGAAGTGCTGAAAGAGGATACAAATAGATTAATATTACAGCTTGTAAGCAATCCCAGGAAATTAAAAACAGCCTGCCTGAACAACACAGAGACTGGTGTGCTACAGGCATCCTCCCCAGCTCTCACCATAGTAACCAGGATAGCCAAACTGTCTGTGTCTGTTAGCTAGAGCATTTATAACTGAGAACACTTTCCTCCATTTCTGTAACATAATTGGTAATTCAGCATAAGACTTCAAACAGCTGAAAAATAATAATCAAAACCTAAAGGAAATGCCCTCTTTTTAAAATATATATATAAAGGGAGCAAGAAAGCTAAGAATTCTGTGACATGGTTTCTCCACACAATAAAGCCTTCTCACTACAGAGGTATCTTAATAAACAAGATATATACTGCTCTGAACACGATTGATCTTGCATTCCATCACACACCACAGATATTTTGTATTTGTGTGCAATGAGATCATTTATTTTGGTGGCTATTACTTCTAGCAAAAACACTTGTCTGTATTTAAGTGTTATACTGAAATAGTATTTCCCCAAAGTTCTGATACTTGAAATGTACATAAATAATCAGCAGCTAGTAGCCAAAACAAACAAACAAATAAATTACAATGAATAAACAAGTAATTTTTTTAAATTATTCTTTTCAAGCTTTATGGTGAGCTTTCAAATCTGCCAGTTGAGCAGATAAGAACGTTAACTGCTGTGTTTATACTCTGTGGTGAACATACTCCTTTAAGCTCACTCTGGAAGGTCAGGCTTCAATCACACCCTCCAGCTTGCATCTTTCTGGCAGCTCACACGGGTTGTTTTGCTGATATCACCATGTCAAAGGGACCAGGCTTCCATCTGTACACTCCCCTAATATACTTCAAATTCCTAAAAAAATACCCTGCTCTATTTTTCATTTTCAGTTCTTCAGCAGTACTAAAGTTAGCCAGTGTGAGGACATAGGCACACATAGAGTGGCTGTACAACAATCCTCTGCTACAAAGCACAGCAAAGATCATTCAGGATCATCCTCTCAGTGTCATGTCAGAGGAGGGAAACAAACCCCAGGGAGCCACCATCAGACTTCCTGGCTGTTCCAGGAGATGAGAACATTTGCACGCTACAAATCCTCATGCTGAGGCCTCGGACCAATGCCAAGCCCCTCTGGCCACACCTTGCCTTCACCCTACACAGGTCTGCACATTTGCATAAGGGTTTGCTGAGGACCGGCTAATACATTCCACAGTCAGAGAGAGATTTTTTATACATTTGGGCTTTGATTCCCACAATTCAGCTGAAATAGAATGTACCTTTCTTGCCTCTCCATGAGCACGCAGACCTCATTTCTCACAACGTAATTCATCACAAAAAAGGCTGCCAGCACTGCCATTTTGTGCTGCTTGCCACACAAGATTTTGCTGAGATAGCCATTAGTGCTAATGCTTATCCTGGCAATGGATCACTCTACTGAATAGATTTGCTTGGTGTAATTATTTGAATTACTTAAAATTAGTGAAGTGCCAATCATTTGTTCAGCAGGGAGGAGACACATACATTTTCTAGCAATAATCAACACAAAGCTGTCATAGTCAACCAAAATGGATTCCTGTCCTTAAATTCCTCTTAGGGTTACAAAATACTTTAAATTAAAAGCCACCTGGGGCTTAGCTAAGTAGCCATTTAAGAAAAGTTATGAAGAACTCTTCGGAGACAGAATGAATATACAGCAATTCTAAACACGGACGTGCAAATACATGACTCACATAATTCCCCAGAACTGCCATAACTCACTAAGCACTACTTAGGAATCCAACAAACCATTGGAATATACTAAAAATGTAACACCTGGAAAGAGCAACCGAGCTGTGCACTTTGGTTACCACCTCTGACTGGAGCCTGCAGTGCCTCGGATGCACACCCCTGTCCACAGGAGGCAACGGAAGTGCTGGAGATCAGTCAAAAATGTAAATCCTCACCGGATGAGCCACCAGCTGAGTGTAAATGCACTGTTGTTATGCACCCTCATATCATGTTTACAAGTCATAAGAGGTCCTGGCTATAAGCAAGCTACTATTTTCTGGGAGGTTAGAGAACCAAAAAGCTGCAAGGGAAACTCCACAGATTTCTCAGCAGCTGTTCTCTATTCATGGCTGAATTTCTGCTTTTAACTTCAATGGACAATTCAGATATGAAGGTACATAAATACTGCAGCAAAATCGTTGTAAAGAGTTTTATTGCCCCTGCTAATTTCCACTGAACACAACTATAAAAAGGCAATGAAAGTAAAATTACAGTGATTAAGAACCCCCCCAAGCATATTTTAATTTCTAGATTTTTTACTTTACAAACAATTATGGCTTGCCTTGAAATGCTGTACCCTCTCAGGACCTTGCCTCTGCTTTTATGAGTACTTGTTTCCTGATAGCCCCATCATCAGGGCAGCAAACACCAGGACTGACATGCCAACCCTTGTGTGCCTGGTAGATTTGGTCACAGTTTATACCCATTCAGAACGAGTACAAAGGAAGTGAATGGCAAATTTGGGCTTGGAAGCAGCATGTATCCACTTTTCACTGCAATAAATATAGATGACAGAAAACAACAACTTGTCTGGTATAGACGATAACCCACTTTCAAGGCAGATGCCCCAAATCTCCTTTTTTGCCCTTCCCTTCTGTTCCCGCCCCAAATCACTGACAACATTCTTCTCAAAGTTGATTTTTTGCAAGGACAGACTTGTAACAACTTCTGTTCAATTTAGGTGAAGTGTGAAGGTCCCACAAAAACTCAAACCCCCCAAAACTGCAAAAGCCTCAAATACTAACAAACACTGAAGCTGGAAGAGAGAACACAAAATGCTGTACTTTAAGTTACACGTCATACATATTACCAAAAGCATATTTTATTTTTACCTCAGTGGCACAAATATAAAGCTGTTATAGACAATAATAGTTTAAAAGCTCATTCTGTGAACTGTGGATGTTGCATTCATTTCCCTGCTGGAATGGTAGTCACCTTTCTGCAATGGGAGTACAGCAGCTGCCTGAGGTTTGGATTTGGTAATGCTTTCGTACAGGTTACAATGCAATCAGATGCAGAGAAAGACTCTGTCCTTCTATACTTTCCTCACAATCCCACGATTTCCATGAACAACATCCTCCTGAAGCAAAGTTTGAAATCCAGGTGCCTACTCTATCCAATCCTTGTTCTGAGTTTTTTTTTTGGGGGGGGGGGTTATTATGCTTGATTTTGACTTTTTTCTTTTTCCAAGAACACAAAACAAGGACAGATTGCCTATACACCCTGCTGAATCACAGAATAACAGCTCAGGATTTCTTTTATTCTTGAGGGTGTAATATGCTAGATGTGTTCCTGGTTAGGAATAAAGACTAATTTTTCCATTGAATTATTTGATAAAGGACTAAGAATGATGTGTTTATTTGCATCATACTACCATTATATGGAAACCTGATCTTAGAAGAAATGTATAACGATATTGAGTAAGATGACATTTCTTTTTTGGACCACTTCAATTTCTGCATTAGTGACTAAATCCAAGCAGTGTACAATATAAATCAAAATATGATTAATTCTGCCATGAATTAAATTAATGAAAAAATCCAAAGGTTATTAAAATCCCACCAGGGTGTTCATTTTCCAAGGATAAAATTAATCAGAATACATAAAATTTCAAGACAGTCTCAATCCTCTAACAATTGTTTTCATCTCCTCATGGCTTCAGTTTAGACACAAGGGTTGAGGGCCTGGTACCACTTCACATGGCTATTCTGCACATTGGCTGTAAGGAAACAGGAATTCTGACCAGGAAGAAATCAGGATTTCTCTATATGATGCCCTTAAGGGGATGTCCACAAGGCCCAATTTGCCCTGCAGAGTCCATCCTGCTCCACTATCAGAGCCTCACCACTGCCTCAGCCTCAAAAGCAATGGAAAACTCCTCAAACATTCTGACAGGGCATCACTTTTATACTTTGACAGCTGTAACTAACTCAGCACAAGGGGCCATCTCTTTAAATATTGGGGTAAAGACCACAGTGCACTAAAAGTTCAACTTGCACTCTCCTGAACACTGACAGCCTTCATCACCCCCAGTATAAACCACACACTCATATGCAGCTGTCACTAATGCAGCATCAGGAAGTTATTTACTTGAGAAACATGCAAAACTAATACAAAAAGCCTCTCACTTCTGAACAGTCCTAAAATGAAGTGTCCACTTGGCATTTTTGGCCCCTAACTAGCCCACAGAACCAGTTGGCATTTTTTCTCTTTCAGTCTCATCTCAGCACCATGATTATAAAGAGGGAACACTTCAGATATGCAATACTTGGGGTAGATTTTTAAAACACACTTTATATACTAAATATCCAGGTCTCTGAGGCACTATTCCTTTCTGCTGAAATGCACACCCCAGTGATGAGAGGAATCGTAAAACACTAACAAAACCTCACGTAACAGTGGTGAAATACTTAAAAAAATTTGCTAAATTTTCTGAAGAGAAAAATCAAGCCAACACTGTGACTGATTATTTCAGCCTCCACCCTGTGCACAACCAGCTCTTAACTGCAACAGAGACCTAGATTCAGTTCATGAGAGTATGACTGCTACAACCAAGTAAGGGAAGAGCTACTCCTGGGATAGAAGCTGCTGTGAGAAGAGGATTTGTCAGAACATTCCATCATTCTCTTCCCAACCGACTGAGCACAGATATTGCTTAGCTCCAGATGGACATATCACACATTTTCAGAAATAAAGACAAAGCGAAAATATGTTCCAAATAACTTTCTCTCCCCTTCCCCCCTCTCTAATTATAAACCTGTTCCTAGTTTTGTGGGGTTTATCTCAGCATGCACCCTGCAGTATGCCTATCATTATGAATGGCAAAGAATTGCATAATAGCATTGTTAATAGTCATTCACAGAAGTGTGCTGTAATGCATTTAAAAAAACCTCACAGGCTAAGTCGGGCCAAACAAGTAGCCTGATTTTGAAACTGCTGAACAGACAAGCAACTCCCACTCTTCAGTGAAGCTGCTGAGTGCTCAACACTTGAGAACTGGAGCGCTCTCTAATCTCTGCCCCTAGTTTGCCTTCTGAAAATGTTGGCTTTAGACAAAAAGTCTATTAATCCTTGCTACAGGAGTAAAACAAAACGAGTCAGGACTACTCCTGGACTAATTCTGGAGCTTTAGCAGGAAATGTGCTGGCAGGTGTAAGGGACAAAGATTTGGGTGCTCACTTTCAACAACCTGTATCACCGACCTGGATTTTGCCCAGATCTGGATGTTTTCCTTCATTGTATTAAGGTAACCTTCAGAAAAATCATTGCATACCCTTGTTTCACCAGACTTCTAAAGTGTCATCCCTTTAGAGTTCCAAACCTTAAACAGTAGTTAATAGTCTTTTTTGACATTTTGCACTACAGTCCAGCCCTGCACAGATTAACATTTTGTTTCCTATTTTAGAACTAGTCCTGTCCCTCACAGCTGTGGAATAGCTTCAAGCACAAGTAACAAACATCAGAAGACAAAACAGTAAGTGAATTCGACAAAGCCCTCGAACTATATTTTACAATCTCACAGGCAAAGTGCTATTGTGTATCTATTGTGTCGGTTTGCAATTAAAGAGATTACATTCCGGATAAGAGGAAAATGCCTAAGTTCAAGTACTGTGGGGTTTTCCTCCTCATACTTCCAGCACTCCTCATTAGACTGACTGTAGAAACACCCCACAATATTTTTTGCCCCTATATAAAACCTTTTTCTTGTTTCCAAACTTACAAGGACTTCTGAAAAGTGGACAAACAAAAAGTATGACATGTTCCTGCTTAGCTCCTGTTTCAGAAAGGAGCATGAACTCCTGTTTTTATCAACTCTGATCAATGAAAATTAGTATTCCTGTCAAGACTGAAAAAAAGGGTAAAAAAAGGCTACAGCCCTAAATAAAGCTCAAACGACTACAGAAGTGACACTGACTTTAGTAACAAAACATACTCCTGCTGTTTGCTGAAATCTGCTGTCTTTTCAGGGTGCCCTACAGAGACTTGAACAAGATGAGAAAAGGACACTATTTCAGGACCACTAAGATTGGGATCAATGGTACCTTGTCATTTTGATTTCTCAGTATGCTCACAGTAAATTTAAAAGGTGAGAAAAAGACCTAGGATGTGATACATAAATTTATTCCTAAACTTGCTTTAAGCAATCTTACAATTACTGAAAATAGATTTTATATATACTTTAAACCTCTGACAATACTATAATATAGCAAACTCATCCTGCAGTATCTGAAATCTATTGGTGTCTAAGATATGACTGAGGTAAAAATATCTGTAAGACATATGCTGGCCATTCTTTAGCCACAGCCTTTGCAAGTAGATTTCCCCTTCTATTTTGGAGTATGCTATAAAAAAATGATAGAACTTAAAGCATGTGCAAGACCTAAAGAAGAGAAAGCAAAACAAAAAAGTGAGGTGAGCACTATGAGAACAGCTGGCTCTTGTCCATCTGCCCCATCCCACCAAACTGCTCTTAGTTATTTTAATAAGTGACAAAGACCTCAAAAGACCCAAGGACTAGGAGCTGGCTAGTGCCTGTTCCTCCCTTTCCACAGTGCCCTCAACAGCAGCTGGAGTCACAGCCAGCAGCTTCACAGGTCAGGAAAGCACCGCTCCTCCTGCACTGCATATCCTGCCAAAAAAAGAGCAGCACATCTCTTTAAAGGCAGACAGCTTGCCTGCCTCATATTCAAACTTTTCTAGATTGCTAACCTCCTTTTTCTTACTGCTACTGAGGTTTGCTGGTATGCTCTGGAAGCAATCTACCAAGTATCAAGTAGATAGCTTCCTTCCATTAAATGTAATTTCCAGAAAATGAGCCATGCTTAGCCCTGGTTTACAATCAGGTGTAAATACCAGGCTCTGCAATCTGATGATAAAAACACCCACTCCAGAAATTAGGCAGAGTCTGTGCTACTTCTCACTCAGAGTTTCTAGTACAGGGAACAGTTGGATGCTGCAGCCCACAGGAGCTCTCTTCCTCTCAAGGTCATTGCAAAGGGCTGCTGACTGACCCCTTCAAACTGGCCCTGCCTGCTTTGCATTTAATTTGACATTAGGGTCAGCTCTGCTGACCCTAATGACAATGGAGCTTCCTTAAAAATACATATGTATGTGTAGAGAAGTGAAAAACAAAGTGATGAGTGGCCACATCTTCATTTTGTTTTCAAGATCTTATTGCACCCAACACCTAAAAGCAGAATTATGAGTGAATACAGAAATCAAAGGCTGGCTGTACAGCTCAGAGTGAAATATTCCATTGTAAAGGCATCTTTTCATTTAACACAGCTATAGATTTTCATAAATGAAAAGCCTGAGACATGACAAGGAGTAGGTAGGACACCATTCTCGGCTAAATGCGTGTGTGTGTGTGTGTGTGTGTATTACAAAGGAAAGGAGAAGGCACAGAGAGAGACAGGAAATCCCTGTATTAGGAAGTCAAGCCATGGCTATAACAAAGATACCTGGAAAGGATAAGTAGAATATTTGTAGTCGTGGACACCTACTTTACATCCAAGTAAAAAGGGAACAGAAGCACACAGTCGAACTCATTACATAACAGACACCGCATCAAGAATAAGAGGTTTGGTGCAGCAAGAGAAAATACTAAGGTGGAAGCAAATAACTTTGCAGTTTTGTTGCATTTGGGGGTTTTTGGGTTCTTTTGGTTTCTGTTTTAAAGGCAACGCTAGAGGGCAATGCAGAACGAGCCTGCATCCTGCATATAATGCACAGCTGGGGCTGCTCCACAGTCTTCACACAGCACCCCTGGGCTCCTATTCTGGGGGCTTGGGAACCTTTTAAAGAAAATTTCTAATCTCTCTCCTGAAAGATTTTTACTGTTTCCAGATATTTCACTTGATTTTTATTTTTTACAATACTAAGTTGCCAAGTAATGTGGTAATGTTACCAGGCTCAGCACAAATCTTGGCACACCACTACTTATGTGGCTGCTCGAACTGGTACATCTGAGGGCTGGATTTAAAAAAAAAAATGCTGAAGTTCTCAAGCATAACTATACTCCTAAATTCAATAAAAGAAGTTATTCTCCTGTTTGAGAGTTACTCTGAAAATCAGCCTTGGATTTTCTCTTCAAATTCTCTTTAATAGCATCATGAATTGGAATGTTTCAGGCCACTATTTCACTTTCCAAAGTTCAGCTTTCAGACAAATCACTGACAGCCCTTACTGCAAATACAACATTTCAATATTCCTGACAGTTTCATCTATACCTGTGGATGTACAGACATCCTCTTTGGTTTTATTTTAACTGCCAGCAGTTGATCTTCAAATACTTTCATTTATTAAGTTACTTAGTTGCTAAATATAGTGCATTAGTCAGTTATGGGGCTCCATAACAAAATTCTTACATATTTTTAAAACTCCTTATAATTTTAATATTTTTAGAATATTTATATCATAATGTATATTTAAAAAAAGAGGTGGCTGCTGAAATCTGCTTAAAGAGCAGAACTGTGAAAACTCTATAAACCATATTTAACACAAGATTGCTATATCTACTTGGAAACCTTTTCTCTCAAATAGCTTACTAGTAGGTGATTACAATATTGTGAGTACCACCCTTGAAATACCTTTTATTCTCATGTAAAGTAAGCAGTCCTGAATCACCTAACTCAAGCTGTACTTTGATTCAGATCCCTATCTTCCTTGCTATACACATTACCTGCCTGGTTTCTGTTACTTAAAACTATCATTACACTTATGTTCACAATAATTCTTTCTTTAAAAAAAAGTCAACAATATCTCTTTATGCTCCAGGGATCCATTCTAAAATAATATATAGCTTCATTTTCAGCTGGGACTGAAAGATGAATGACAGAATGACTCTCCTGGCTACAAAAGCAAAGCTATTTACTTATTTCACCTGCCTAAATAATACTTTTTCTTATTTTTGCCTTCCAAAACTATTTCAGCTGATGTTCCTAATGACAGAAAATTGTTCCTTACCAAGTGGCAGGGAATGCCAGGACTTTGCATGTAAGTGGTATGGAAGGAGCTCTAACAAGAAACACAGTGCAGGATAGGTAGTAACAAAAGCAAAGAGGTTACCTGCTTCCATGGTCACTTGTACTCATTAGTTCATTTCTTCTTTTGAAGAAGCTGTACAGGATTTATGCAATGAACACACATGAAGAGCAAGAAATGCTCTAAATTAAACTTGTTTGAAAACTGAATTTAGACAAGAAAAGTGATTGAGAAACCACTCTGTACCAAACAGGCTTAAATCTGTGGTGCCTGAATGACTGAAATAGCTAAATCTCACCATGGTTTAGGGTGGGCTGACATCCCCATATTTCGGTTTACTAAAATAAAAGGACTACTAAATAAAACCCCTCTCTGGGATGTGCCCTTCAGAGTCAATAGAATGTGAGTAGAACCACGTGCCAGAATTACACAGACCATCTTTGATAACAAATTTTCAGCTGGAAAGCTGTTCCAAGTAACATCACTCCATTTGCTAAGGCTTTCCCCTGTGATAACGCCACCCTGGCATTCCACTGCAAATATTAATTACTAATTAGTAGTGATGCTGCCTCCCAAGCAAACACACACAACAGTAATTAAGTAAATGAAATTACAGGTCTGTTTAGGGTAGCAGAGGAAAGGGGAAGAGCCCTCTGCATCAGCTGCACAGCATTAGCCCCATCTGAGGCGAGTACCTGTGCATCCCAAGCACTCTGCCTGAGGCCTCTGCATTCACATCCCTCACTCCTCCCCGAGATTTTACCTGGAGAGGGTCATCTCCACCAGGGTGAAATTCATTCTCATCACATACAGCACCTCCTGGTTTGGAATGCTTTAGCAAACACTGTTCATTCTCACAGGCTGCAAGACCTGCACCACCCAGCCAAAGGAAAAGGCTGGAAATGAGCACAAGAGGGTGAGTGTCCTCTCCTTGCTGCTGCCCAAGGAAATGTCACCACGGATGGACCTTCTGCTTCCACTTCCTCCATCATTTCCCTCATTTCCCAGATTCTCCAATTCACCCCTCTGACACAAATTCCAAGACAATTAGCAACTCTCAAGCACACTAGAATCACTCAGATTAAAAGGATCTTATCAACACGTTCAAGAGCTTTTCAGAAAGATTCTTACTTTCTAGTTCAGAAACTGACTGACAGAAATTACTGATGGGACCTTGGTTAAAAAAAGCATCAGCCACTCCTTGAGTAAGGAGTGACTTAAAACCACCATTAGGGGACATGGCACAAACACCAGGTAGTACAGCCAAACTGTACTGTTGGTGTCCTTTTTACCTTTTGGGTTTCATATCATTTGAGATCAAAATTGATTAAATTGTTCACTACAGATTATTCCATGAATGACACACCCAAAACCAGGAAGAACACCGCTAGCAGTGATCTGTTTGACACAAATATTAAGTTAGACCAAACTAGAAGAAGGCCACACACACCTTAGTAATACATAATGGTTATAAAGCCATTATTACCCAAAAAAGCATTATTCCCATCAAACAGCAGTTTTAAACAAAGCCATGAAACAGATTTAATGGTGAATATGAAGCACTACATTTCTTTCTATTATTCCCTTTCTCAATGCAAGATGCTTTAAAAAAATTATTCAGACAAATCAATCCTTGTTTACATTCAGAAATTCCTAATGCACCATAGAGAATTCTCAGCATACACAATCTCTTGTGAGAACAAACCTGAAATAAGTCTCTGATGGTAACACCTTAAGTGTCCTAAATATGCTTAGCTATGCATTTAATTTAGGCATAGTAAGACATGGGGTGTCTTACATTACAAAGAAATGCTAAATAAAAAATACATGTGTAGTTTTACCCTACCTAGCCAATTAATTCCTCATACTAAGAGAAAAACGCTAAGTTTGCCCCATGCTGGTTTGGGAAAGAAAGGATAGGAAAGTTCATGCCTGTTGCCATTTATCCAGCAAATACTTCCAACTAACTGAGCCAGCACCTGGCAGCCAATGGGATGCAACAACCTGCACCTCCATTAGCAAGTTACAAAATAACTGGGAGCCATTGTGGCAATTTTTGTTTCTGTAAAAATACCTCACTATTATGCATACTCCAAACTTCAAGTCTGAGGTCTTTAGAAGAGTGATCAATGAGAATTCATTACATTATTGGCTTGATCAGATACCAAAAAGCTTGATCACTTGAAATAAGGACCTCACACCAATTTAATAAAATGTTTTTATATAGCATTAGGATTTAAATCCTGAAGGTGAACTTTTCTGACAAGGGAAAGATCCAACTGCCAGGAACAGTGCTCTGTTTTCAGCATGTGAAGTTAACAGAGAGCCTCAGCAGCATCTACTTTTTCAGCTTAAACTCTTTAATTGCCTACTTCTGCAATTACCTCTTCCTTGCTAAGCTACCTTGCTATTTTCAGCAGAAGGAGGGGATAGTAGTTCCCTCCTAGCAGGGTGTTGGCTCTCTACACCCTAGAACTCAGCACAGCACCATCCCCTACTCTACCTGGAGTCAGCCAGAGGTGAAGGAAAGCTGCAGGTTCCAACACCACCTCCACAAGCTGGAAATGAGGTGAGGAGGCTGAGGAACAAGCCCATGCTCAGTCAGGGTTATGCAGATATACGGGCTCTTGTTAGCAATTCAAAGGGGGATGCCCAGATGTAGTTAGTTTTCTCAATCTGTGATTGACAGATTGATCAAAGTATTTTTAGCTTAAGTGACAACCATTACATAACTGTGATAAGCACTTCAACACCTACCAGACCTACCTAGGCACTATCACTGAGACCTACTGAATTCTGTGGCTGCATCAGTCATAGGGTTTGGAAAAAGGAGACAGAACAGAGACCATTCAGGTTCTAAGGAGAGGTCTCCATATGACCCAAAATAATTTTAAGTTTACAGAGGGGTTTAATAAAGACTGTTACAAAAACTTTCATATTGGTCCCTGCCACACTGATGACTGCAGAGCTGCAGGATGAAACTGGAGCTGATCCACTGTGCCTCTTGCAGCCCAAACCCACTTTCTGTAATCAAATATAATTGTAACCTAATTGTACTTAAAACAATTTACTGCAAAGGAGACAACCTGGCCTGGACAATAAGTGCCCAGCTTATGGAGTAGGAGACACTGGAAGTCCTCCAGCAATGACCCAAGTCACGCTGGAACACTTCCCACTGCACTCCAGCTCTGCCATCCTGCACCCAGCAAGCACCACCAGGGAAATGCACTGCCCAGGGGCCTCAGTCCTGTGGGTGACAGAAGGTGTGAAAACACACAGGCTCCATTCTGGAGAGGGAAAACCACTATAAAGGGCAGTGCAACATGAGGGAATTGCAGAGACAACAGAAGGTTCAACCCACACCTGGATTCAAGGCCATCAACTTCCTGATGGAGGACATGCACTGACAGGGTCATTCAAGGGAAGGAATAGCTCAGAAACCCAATGAGGAGATGCTGAAAGAGAAATTTAAAAACAAAAAGGGAGAAGACATTCCTTAGGAAGAAGGCAGCATGGGGAAGTGAGTAGTCCTACAGCAGCTGGAAACGTGGCTCACTGAAACAAGGGGGAGATTGCCACAAGAGAGGCAGAATTTGGTGAAGAGGAGAGAAAAAAAGAAAACAATTGAAGCACTTTTCCACAGTTATGCTTCAAGTTCTTAGACCTATCCATCAGAAAGACAAGAACTATTCATACATGAATTTTCTGGGAAAAGTTCAAGACTGTAGGATGAACTTGTGTCACATGATCCAGTAATCTAACTCGGGTTTCATGTTCTCTCGCAAACTGCAAGATTCCTCTGTTAAAAAAAAGAATGTTAACAAAACCATTGTTTTTTCAGCAGGCATGGTAATTGAGCAGCAAGATGGAAGGACTGTCACTCAAGTTACAAGTTGTGCCACTTATCCAGAGTGAATTATGTTAAAAACATGAGTAACATAACAGACCATGCTATTCCATTTCATATAGACTGTAACAACCTCTCCCTACAATTTCTGAACCATATATGCCCAGGGGCCAGGAGCTGCTGACTAATCCTACCAAAGTTGGATAATGTCAATTAGAGTATTTTCTCCAGGGAAAAGGGACATTCGAAACGGGTGCTTTCAAAACAGTAAGATTTGTACCTTTCCATTACATATGCTTTCTTTTGTTCCAATATGATAAAAGACAAAGGTATTACCATGTACAAAAGTGATTCCAGTCAGAGTGACAGGAATCAATACATTTTAATCTTTCAGTGTCAGTTCAGAAAACTGAGATGGCAAGAAAATGTAAATGTGTTTGAATCAAGGGGAAACTGTTTTAAAGCCTTAAGTTTCAGAAAACAATTAGGTTTAAGAACAGTCATAATGATTGAAAATTACTCCATTCCACTGTTCCTGGGCATTTAGTATTTGGATATGCAAATGAGGAGTATCTTCCAGAAGTTCCAGGGGATCTTTGTGCTTTGTTTCCTCTTTAATATATCTGCTGAAAACATGAGGTTAAAAATCTATAACATCAATAAAATGGATGTTAAAGCTGAACAAGTAGAAATTTGCAGGCAAGGCCAACCCAAACCTATTTATCATGCACCAAATTCAATTTTCAGCATAGGAAGTATTGACATACTAAGAATTAAGACTATCACCATATAATTAAAATTAAATCTATAAGAACCATTTCTCATTCACAGAAACTTGAAATTAACAACATAGTATAAACTTTATTTACTGAGACAAGAATAGATATGGTTTCCTTATAGAGCCTAATTGCATTTTGTTTCACAAATCTAAGCAGATTTTCATTTCTCAGCTTGTCAGGAACAACCCAAATTTAGAAATCAATTTACACTCCATGCAATAACTTAATTTTATGAATAAATTAAAAGCTATAAATTAAAAACTATTCAGAAAAGTCTACCATGAGCATTTGCTTTACCATTAGCAATGACCTCTTCTCCGGTGGGAGCAAACAGCAGCGAATGCTCTCCCCCAACAACAATAACGTGCATGGGAACTGAAGCAACCACATTAGCAAATCTGGTGGTAAAAGACAGCTTTGAAAGAAGTGCAACACCACCACAAATCTCAGAAACAGAACATGACTGCTCATCTTGTCATGACAAAAGCTGGTGTCCACAGGTGCTGAATTATGAGCACCAGAGGATCCACTGCCACCATACACACAGAGAGGAATCATTTGACCACAAAATTATGAAATGCCAAGAGCTCAGACCCTGGTATTGGCTCCACTGAAATCAGTGATGTTCTTTCAGGAGAGACAGGCTTTGCTTGTAAGGAACCTGCTCCAGCTCCACCAGAGTCATGGACAGCTCTTCTTCCACTGATCATGCAGTGGGGAATAGCTCATCACACCCAGGAGCCTCTGATCTCTCAGCACCTGTCCCTATACATATTGAAATTTCTGCCCCTTGAAATTTCTCATCCAAAGACACACTGCTGACCAGACTTTCAGCAGTGTGCCACAACGGAAGAGTCCCCTCTGGAGACTGCCACTAATGCTGCTGAGTCAAACCTTGGAGCTACGAGAGAGCAAATGTCCCTGGCAGAGATTGCAAAGTGTGTTCCCAGTGCAGTGAGCCCAGGGTCTTGGCTCAAGAAAAGTGGATTGAGCTAAACTGCCTATTAGTCCAAAAAACAATGCTGGCTGCCCTAAGCAGCCTGACCCCAAACACTGATTTTTCACCTGCTGCATAAGCAGCTGGCTCTTCCCTGCACAAGGCATTCATTTTTGATAGAAAGCAATGGAACACAATGCTGAAATCATGCTACAGTGATCAACTAAGCAAGGCAGACAGGTGAATTAATAAACAGATTAGAATGACCTTAAGAGGTCAGCATGAGCTCTCTCCTGTACTTTTAAGAAACTCTATTTACACATTTCTCTTAGGAGTTTCCATCACTGATTTACGCAATACATACATTGAGAGACATCAGCAACAGTAATTGTGCAGGTTTTCTAAAGATCCTGGAGGAGGCAGAGGAAGAAGGGGAAACAAAAGATTCCTCAAAACAAAAAATATGCATTTTCAGCAAAGCTTCTTGTATGAGAGTTCAATGTGAAATTTAATGTGAAATTTCCCACTATCAGAAGTGACTAATGCCCAGCAAATAACCATGAAATGAAGTGGGAAAAAAAATTACTACAGAAGTTTGAGCTAGTCTAATTTTTTTTTAATTCATGCACTTCTGATTATCTTTTAAAGCTTCAGAGGACCAAGGAATTTTCATGGCTAATTTCATCCTTGCAGTTAGAAGGGGAAGAAGAAAGAATACTCTTTTGTTAAAAAGCAAAGCATATCTTACATCTCTAATGACAGCTGAGTTCGGTGCTCTCCTATAACTGAGATTCTAAAATTTACTGGAAAGTGATGACACAAACATACAGGATAAAGCCCCTCCATAACGCCTTGGGATTCAACTTGGCCGTTTCAAAACACTGACACTGTAAAAGTGTGGCTGGAAATTGCAGGACAACTGAAGCTCAGGCACAAGAGGCACAGGCTGCTGGTAGGGAGGAACCCTGAAGGATGAAGCAGAGAAACTAATTAGGCTTCTTATTCCATCAGAGCTAATCCTGTCCAGTGTAGCCTCAGCAATAAATATTGATGTGATACTTTCATCATCCTTTGAAAGCTGTATCCCCACTGAATACCACAGTGCTAAAACAAAGTACTGCTCTGCTTTCATCTAAATTGTCCATCCTTCATAACAAATCTCAGTGACACCTCCTGGGTGGTTTCTTATCTTTATCCTCCCCACCATGCTTTATTTTCAGCATACTTGCTGAAAATCTATTCCTTTGGCCAATCTGTTCTAAATGCAGAGCTACTGCATGTCTTTATGCTCAGAAGTGAGACCCTGTTTGCCAGGTGAAGGCTAATTTTTGAGGTACAACCTAATCATATAACTCTGGAAGATCTGAACACACACTGCTGATTGCGTTTTCCCTATAGCAAATAGTGTGACCTTTTCCTTGCTGCCCCTCCTGCATATTTATTTCAGAAATTGTGTAAGAACAGGAAAACCAAGAGCGGATGAAGAGGCAATGGGATATGAACGGCAGTCAAAGAGCAGAAGGAAGACTTGCCACCACTCAACTCTAGAGATAAATGAGACAGAAGGCAAGGGAAAGGCTAAACATGGAGAAAGCACAGCTGTCAGGAAAGGAAGTATCTAAAGAGAACAGGAAGGCAGGAAATACCCATTTCAGGATACCTTCTTTAGGATGGACAGGTGGCATAACTCTCTGGAACCACAGACCCAGTTAAGTTTTCACCTGGCTCAGGAGTTCACAGCCAAATACCATTTGTTAATCTAACTCCTCTTGGTTAGCTCAGTAATGCTCTTCAAGTACACCTTCACTGACCATTCAGGGATTCATCTTCTGAAACAAAACAATAAATTTAAAACCTTCCCCCAAACACACTATGAAAAGAAGGGCAAATTTCTGCCAAGACCAGAAAAATGACTGCTGCCTGTTTAAAATAGAGTAGTTCCCTTCCCATCAGGCCAACCTGGGTCAAGCCCATGTCTAACACTGACATGGAAGCAGCCTTAATGTGCAACTAGTCACGAGAGACGTGCTTCCAGCCCAACACAGCACATGGCAGCTGCCTCCAGGATTCCAACTGCACGAAGGAAAAACCAAACTGAGGAGGGGAACATGACTTGCTGCAGGTTTGAGAAGCTGCAGCCACTCCATGCTGAAAGGCAAAGGTCTGCAGTCACACCCTGGTGCTGGCTGCAGCTCGTGCGCCGAAGGCTCGAGGCACCAAGGGGAGCCTTTGCCATCACCTCACAAGACATGGGGAGCTGGGGCTGTGTCCTTGGCTCACAGCAGGAGCTCACAAATGTAAATGTGTCCCCTTGTTTCCTCCAGCCTCCCCCCAGAGACCAATGACACCGTTCCAGTCACCAGAGGGGGGATTTGGGCAGGGCAGCTGTGCCCACAGAAACATCACCTTTTCTAGGTGACAGCACAAGCAGGCTGTGCCCAGCCATTGCTGGAATAGCAGGTCAGACTCCAAAGTTTGTTTAATCCTAAATCCCCTGGGCTGCTCTACCTTGTTGGCAGTTGGGTTGGTCCTCTAGAATATACGGATCATCTGTAGGAGCTTCAGCCATGGAAAATAGTGTGTGCTATTAAACAACACCTACATTGTTGGACACCATAAAAAGTATTTCTACAATATGGTAAAATAGTAACAGTCAAAATTTCAAAACTACCCCAGAATGTACGTGCAAATGTATCTCCTAATCCAGAGGCAACCTATCATCCCTGACAGAAACATGTCAGGAAGGTATCCTAATTTACCATTAAAAGTGATTTCAATTATATCTTTCCATGCCTCCTTCCAAAGCTGCTCTTTGCAATTCTGGGAGAATAGAAGGGCCAATATGGTTTAATTTGCTTTTTCAACAATCTGTACTGAATCCTTCACCAAGGAAATGGATTAACTATGAGTTTGTCATACACTTTCACATGGTAGAAGGCAAACACATGCTCAGAAAATAAAGGGTGGGAGTCTGAATATATTCTCTGCAGCAATAATAAACCTTTCAGATGTCTTTTTCTACAGCAGTCAAGGGAATTCGCATTATAAATTAAGATACCAAGTTAATATTTAAAACAAGTTAGAAAAAGCTGAAGAAGTGTACTTCCTAGATTTAGCAATCTGTTTTTTGAGTATAAACACATGAAAATCATCCATTTCCAAGTGGGAGGTAGAAATTACATGGATATCAGGAAAGCAAAAAACTGCAACACAGAAGGCAATAATCAAATTTGTCTTTTAAGCACAGTTTCAGGCAAAAGGCTTACGCCATAAGAGAAATCAGTCTCACTGAAACTGGAATTTTATTCCAGAATTTAATTGACCACAATATTTTCGAGCCCCAAAAATGTATAAAACTGATCAAAGTGACACACAGCAAAAAATATAGCTTTCATAAGATTAATGCTTATTGTAAACTTGTTTGTCTTAGCCATGTCCAGAATATTCATTTACATAAGCACATGTTGATTATCAGTCTCTCCTTTGAAAAAGGCTTCATTCAGATACCTGTTTATTTGTAATCCTGTGTTTGGAATACACTATGAAAACTATAATCACATTGAAATTCTGCAACTAACATATATTTAAAGCCAGGAATACTAAAATAATGCAAAACAACTGAGTTGCAATGGTAATACTGATTCCGGCAAAGAACACACCCATCAGCATCTAGCATAAACAGAACCATCCTGATTCTACCACCATCCTTATTCAAAACAAATCATCAAACCAAAGCCACTCCACACCCAGAAGCAAATAGGTCGAACACAAAACGAGTCAAAAACACAATTACAGCAGCCTGTCTGTACAGGGAGTTACCTTTTTTCCTTTCTTTTTCCTGTGAGCTGGTTTAGCATTTTTCTCCTTTGCTTCCTCACTCATTTTTTCAGCAGGTAAATGTACAGGGGAAGGGGAATAAAAGAGATCACTGCTTGTATTCCAACATGCAAGCCACTCAAGTATTCACAGCACTGAAACCAAAGTCCATCTGCTGACGCTTCTCAGGCAAGTAACAGAATAACTGCTTCTAAAGGCAGCCTGCGCTGCTCCTGCTCCGCCGGGAATCGCTCATAGCCGCGCTCCGCTTTCCCGGTGAGAAACGGGCTGCTCTCACACCAGTCCGATCCCTCTGAAGAACAGCAAAGGCGTTTTCCTCTCTCTTCCTTGACCAGTCTTTACTCCCGAGGTAAGATCTGGTGCACGTTTCGCCGCCTGGTCAAGCAGAGCGCTGCCAGGCTCGGGAGCGAACGGAGCTGATGAGGCAGGCAGCAATTAGCTGCAGACGCCGGCAGGTCTCACAAGGGCTCGCCAGAGGATGATTCGCCGCTTCTCGCAGACACGGACAGCGAGCCCGAATCGCTCGGATTGCCGGTCGCGTACAATACCGACATGTGTTGAATGCATCAGGGCATACCAGAAAAGGAAGCCTCCAAGAGTGATAAAAGATCAGGTTACTGGATCTTAAAGCCACTCCCAGGCAGATTCAAACAATAAAAGGCACAACACGCTGCTGAAGAAATTGCTAGATGAGAGGTTTACGCTTCCAACAGCTCTATATCCCCGTCCAAAGGACCTGAAAATTGCCACTCTGAACAATAAGCTTCGCAATATTAATTATTCATCTCGTAAAAGCAGCAACAGCATTTCAGCAAAACACACATTTACAACTATTCCTGCCTGTGCGAGCTTGCTCCTCCCTTGTTCGCCTGTTCCTATGACAGGATTTGCAGGGTCCCTGCAAAGGCAGCTCTCACACAAGTGTTACGTGCCTCATGTATGTGCACGACGGGCAAGTCACAGATCATGTTTCCACATGCTGCCACCTACTCCGCTGAATGCTTTGGCTACTTCTCTACAAGACTCATGGAAAAAAATAAAAATAAATAAATCAGGAGAGGCCAGAGACTACAGAGCAGTAATTCTCTCCCCTCTGTATTACACACATATTACACACAACCCACAGGTTACCAACAGCCATGACAGCAGCCATCCAACACGTCTGAGTGGCGTCATTACCACATTTCAGGCTGTGCACGTCTTTAGGCACAGCCACACATTCCTACATCGCCCCTTAGGATCCCCTCCAGGGAAGGTGAGAGGGTGGAACAGGTATCAGACATCCTGCAACAGCCCCATCCTCTGTGCTCTACGGCAGACTTGAGGTAGCAAAATGCTAGTTTGCCCATTTCCGAGGTGAAATCAGTCACATCAGAGGCTGTTGACAGAGTGACAATGAGAGGGTTTGCTGTGTTGTTATTTTGCTGGGGGGTTACAGGGTGGGGGTGATATTTGACTTTCTGTTTGTTTGCATGTTGAGGTTTTCCTTAAACAGGCAATGCCCAATTAATACATGCATTTTGGGGGTGGTTGAGGTTCATATCAGGATCCTCCTGCCTTGCCTCTTTCAGATCTTCTCGCCCTTCACCCTCCTTTCAGCAGCATTTCACTCACGACAAACAACACGCGTACCACAGACTAAGAAAAGAAGAAGATGTAATGCACTGATTCATAATGCTATTTGCCTGAAAGCTTTCTCCTTGGATCATTCCCTACAAATGAATTTCAGGGAGCCACCACAAGAGTACCATCAGATGAAAGCTGTTTTCTGTGTGCTGGCAACAAGTCCTTGTGCTCGCCGTCTCCAGGGGCTGGAATAAACTGGCATCACCTGACCCTGGGGCTCCAAACCGGGGACTTAATTCCCCACATCAGCCTGGCAAGGCTGGTGTTCTGAGGAACAGCACCTCACACAGTGCAGTGTTTAAATAAACACTGCCCAGAATTAACCTTGAATCTTCATTTAAGTCACTGACATACAATGAAATTCACACTTACAGACAATATTTTGGTACAAAACACAAACACTATTGATAATGCACAGGAATTTAATTTTCACAGGCAGTTTGTTTTTAATGGCCATCTCCAAGAACTAAAAAGCACCCCAGCCCTTGCCAATTTCACTTTTTCTATATGTTATGTTACAAACTAAACTGCTCTCTGCTGGTTAACAGTGGGTAAAACAATGCTTAAACAATCAAAATAACCTCCTATCCTTAATGCATGTACAAAGCAAACCTCCTCTCTTCAAGACTATGTGTGCATCCACCTGGACAACACATTGCTTTCTGAATTGAGTCCACATAGACAGGGTTCAAGTACAATTAACTGTGTGTTCTTAAAAATAAGTTCAGGCTTGGATCCCTTACACTAGCTAGCTAAAAGAAAGCCTCTAATTTGTGGCATGCTTAGCTAATTATATGTATAGAAAGCAATTCTGTATTACTGTTGAAATTAAAATGTTATAAACAGTCATGCCTTTTCAGCAATAAAAAAAGGAAAAAACAGCCTCTTCCCAGAGCAACTTGTTGGCTGTCAGATGCTGACACATTAAAACCATTCCCTGATCTCAGGCAGCCAATGGAGGAATATCACAGGCTCCCACTGAACTTTGGTTATTCCAATGGGTACCTCCAAGTCTATCTAGTCCATGAGATGGAAACCGTTTTTAATGGTTTTTTTTACACATCACATCCTGTACATAACTTGGGTAGCACTGAAGATGTTGAATTATCAGTGCCCTACTTCAGAACCCCTTTAATTTTTCATGTTTTCTTTCTCATTTTAACAAAAATGAGTAATCTCCCAAGCAATGGTATATTTAGAATGTGAAGGAAAAATCTAGATAAGCAATAGAAGAATTTTATAGTCACAAGATGCTCAGAGAGGTAGAAAAAGCTCTCACACTCCTCTCCTCCCATATTGCTCAGCTAACCATAGCAACCCTGCTGAAAAGAAATGTAATGAATCTCTCTTCTACCACTTGAAATAATCATTCATCTGTCAACATTTAGACACTTTTATGAGGTCTTGTTTTTCATTTACTCCTTACCTCAAAAAATTTGTCAAGCTCTTATACTCCAGGTAAGGAGGCAGAAGAGGCAGCTAAGTACTAGATATTAGAGTACTTAATAGAAATACACAGCAGATTTCTTTGGAAAGGCTTTTAGGAAGGAAGAAAAAAAGAAAGAATAAATTATTTTTTCCTTCTTCAAATCATGCCTTTCAACTTTATTCATCTGTAGAGCCACAAATTATCTTTGATAGTAAAACTATTATCAAGTGACTGCTGTCATCAGTCTGTCTCTAAATTACACTATGGAAATTATTCAGATTATCCTTCTTCCATCCCTAGGCTTTTGGCATGCTCAGTGTAACTCTGTGCATTTAGATGCCTAAGGCAACTGAAATGGAAGTAGAAATGCCAAACAAGACTGCCTGGAAAAATTAAGATTTTCAAACACCCAAGAAAAGTCTCTTATGCACATTAAAGTGTGTCACAAGCAAAAATCCTAAACTTAAAAAAAAACTCTGTATTTTTAAGAAACAACAGAAGACAAGGAAAATTAAAGTTTTAGAAATTAGCTTAAAGAAAAAAAAAAGAAAAAAAGAAAAAAAAAAAAAAAAAAAAAAAAAACAAAACAAAAAAAACAAACCTAAGAGCAAATACCAGGGCAGAATTACCTTAAAATATGCTAAGGAAGCATTGGCATTCAGAAAGAACATATGCTTAAAGACACCGCAGTAAAGCTATGATCAAAGCAGCAGTTCAATAAATTACAAATTACAGCTCCTATCTACTGTCTAGGTAGCCCTTGCTCACAGAAGCATTTCCATCTTTCCAATGTTCACAACATTTCCTTCTTTGTGGAGGTGCACATATTTTGGTGTATTTTGTGTGTGATTTGGTAAGCTACAGCAAAGGAAAAACATGCAGAAATCTAAGCTAATTTAAGAAAACGCACAGCAGCTTGGAATAGTGAAGTTCATGCTACTGTGCTTTGAAATCTTTTGCTTGGTGATGAGAACACACAAACTGCTCCCTGTAATTTGCTGCTTAATCACAGCAGTGCCTAGAAGTGAACTTTCCCAACCTCCAAGATACGTATCAGTTCTAGGACAGTTCTATTTTTAAATCAAAATAACTCGCATAAGAGGACGAGAGGATGGGCCAAGTTCTGTCTATCAGGACAGTTCTATTTATAAGTTAGAGTGACTTGCATGCAAGAAGTGAGGGGGACACAACTTGTTATTGGGAACCTGTTTTGTAACCGCCTGCAATGGGATCTAAAAAGAATGGCTATGGTAGTTCCTTGCTTTACCAGAACACAACCCAGATCCAAACAGCCAAGCAATTCCAAAGTCTAACTACAGGACTCGGAGCACGGAGAAAGCAGGCCAGCCAAAAAGCCAGCTTGCTCCTAATACATGTAGAAACCCACAAGCTTAATTTAACAAAAACTTACGGCATTCAGCGTTAACTGCAGGATCACTTTGCAGATGGACTGCTTAGTGCTTCCTTGAGCAGTATCCTACACTAAAAGCAGCCAAAACTCAAGGTTAAACCAAGTATTACCTAGACAGGAACGGAATTTGTGCTGAGAGTATGGAAGGCAAATTAACTTGACTCCTCTTTCTCTTACAAAATTAAAACCAAAAGTCAATGTACAACGTCTATTTTCCTTTCAAATATGAAAGTACTTTGTGAAAACACTAAAAGCAATGAAAAATGTTTTCATCTCAGTCTAGATTACTTTTCCAAATCCATAATTTGAGCAAAACAGCAGCTTAAGAAAAATCACAATTTAAATACTGGCATTGCTGACTTCATTAACTTACACTAGACATCTAACCCGGCCTATTTACCAATCTTCTCTTTTTTGCAACACTGCACATGTGAAAGAGTCCATTAGCCCATGTCAACATAAAAACAACCCCAAACCCCCTTATCTTCAGGCTAAGATTATGAGAATAGAGTGGTGGTTACGACTTAGCCACCATACCCTGTGGTTACCATAGCCCACTGTAGACTGAACTACAACCTGAAGATTTTCTTGGCCTAAAATTTCATGCTGTGGATCTGCCCCACTGTCTTCTCCCTCCCTCTAAATGGCAGTCCTGGAAGAATATTCCAGGGTAGAAGCAGAAATCAACTAAAGAAATAAGAGCCCTCTATCCAAATTCTCGATGAAGAGAGCTGCACTCTCCTCTGAAAGGAAAGAAGCAGGAAAGAAATTACTACAACTCCTTCAGGAAGACAGATACTGACATTAGATAAAAGATTAATTCTCACCTTTAAAAAGCTCACTGAGAATTAAATACATGCAATGGTTAAACAACTCAGGTTAACAAGATAAAATGAACTTTTGTATTAAGTCTAGGGATGAACATGAGATGCTAATATGAATCAAAACCAAGCTGTCTTGCCTTCACTATTACTTCAACATATGTTAGCTAACTGAATTTAAGAGCCTCGAGGACAAACATCCCTTGAGGACAGAACTGAAGGGAGTCTGGGAGTGAAGCCCAGAGTGGCTGGGAAGTTACTCTCGGGGAGAAAGCAAGCTAAGAGATGAAATTCTTTCCCTCACTCCCTTCAGGGGGTAAATCAGCTTGCCTCAAAACATCCTTCAGTCGCTGAAATTTGCATGAACTCCAGTCCATTAATAAGGGAATACCAAACCAAAAATTAGGTAAGGAAAAAAGAATCATATCACAACTGTCCTGTAAAATTTGTTAGCACAGTTAATTCTCTGCTGGCTGCACTTGAAAACATAGTTACATAAAGAGAACATCCTTTATATCCAAGCTCTATAAATTCTTATTTACCAGCTGAGATACTTTGTGAAAGATTCTGGTTTTGATTTCACTTCTGTAGTGTTTTCCAAAACTTTTTTTTTTTTAAGCCTTCTTTTAAGCCCAGAAAAACAGACCATCTTGCTAAGCTAAGAGATCAAGTTTTATACTAAGCACACATATTGCTGTCAGGAAAGTCTTGAAGGAGGATGGGAGTGAGAGCAGCCCATTTTGGCCAAACCTCCACAGAAGCACAGTGCAGGGCAGAGAATCCCCACCCTACAAAGCAACATTTCAGACAAGGTACTTCAATGTCCCTTTCCTTGAGCACCTTGGCAGGACTTGGAGGTTGGCCTGCCAGCACAGGGTGCTTCCCAGCACGCAGTGTCTCCCCGTGTTTACGTTTAGGATGCCAGAGGACACCACCCAGGGCTGGCTTTCACAGGCTGTGTGGCGCTGCATGGCCAGGGGCAGGTGTGTGTCACCTCGCCACGGTGCCACCACGCCGGCTGGCCAGGGCTGCGGTCATCAGCGGGCTCCACCAGGGTGTTTGTCAGACAACAGTGCCACACAACAGCTCATCTGGGGTCAGAGCCTCTCCGATCCAGCCCAACGCCGCCCCGTTAAGACAGGCCTGTAGGGCAGTGGAAGGTGGGCAGGGAGCAGCTCCGCACTCCGGTGCGCGCAGCCCCGGCTCCCCAGGACAGCGCTTAGTGTGACAAGCGCTGTGAAGAGGACAGGAGCTTCACAAGCCAGGGAAATGGTACAGGCCTCCATGACAGATTATTCACAAATTCACTGAACTAGTAAGTGCTGAACAACCCAAATTTAGCTTTGATTCTAAGGCCCCAGGCTGCAAGATTTTTTTAAGCCAGACGCTACTCCAAATTTCACTGATGAAATCACAGCAGCAAGAAAAGCTGCTCTTTTCAACATGGGGGGAAAAAAGTAATGTTGGAGCAACTCCACTTTGGGAGCACATTTGGAGCATAAAAACACACTAAGCTATCCAGCAGCTCTCTGCCTAATTAAGAGAGAAAAATGTGTCTTGTGACATTTCGGTTAGGTGACAATTTCTTCATTTCTTACCTTTTAATTTAAATCATAATATCCCAAGTATCCACTTTAAGCATAAATTTAAAACTGCAACAGAAGTACTAAGTCACAGCACTAACTGAAAAATGCTTAACATTAAGTTAATAAATGAAGTTTCCACTGAGGGATAAAACAAAAATTATTTCTAGCTTCCTGATTGTTGGGCCTATTATGGTCCAACAATTCCTTAAGCATGTATAGAAGCTGTTTAACATTCATTTGCCCAAGTGCTTTTTAAAGACAAAACCCCCAAATGTGATGCCCCAGTCAAACACTGTTAACAGTTATTGCAATATTGTCTTTAGAGATCTGTTTATATTTGCACATAAACAGCTATATTACAATATAGTCCTGAGGTAAATAAGCTTATATAAGCCATCAAATTAGAATTTTTGCCCTCCAGAGATTACATTTCCCTTATATGTTTTGGTTATTT
The DNA here is from genome assembly GCF_031753505.1 of Anomalospiza imberbis. Lineage (NCBI taxonomy): Eukaryota > Metazoa > Chordata > Aves > Passeriformes > Viduidae > Anomalospiza > Anomalospiza imberbis. The sequence continues at coordinate 6,517,943 of NC_089688.1, read as the reverse complement.
TGCATTCTGACAAAAAACACAACCAAGGAATAAACATTTGGGGGCAGGAGAAGAAAAAAGAGGGGTTGTCTGCACTCCTGCCTCCCATACAATATCTTTCTCCTGCTCCATGTTTTAGGAAGGAAAAGGTGCCTAAAAAGGCTGTTAGGCTATTTTCATGAAAAACTAATAATTGGTTTGGGGGTTTTGTTTGTTGTTGGGGTGTTTTTAACATCTCCAACAATGAAAGCATTAGGGTTTTTTCATCAAGCTACAACACATGCAAAAATAGGTGAAATGATGGCCACAATTATTTCACAGAGCACCAGGTGATGGGTCATATCCTATTTACATTCCAGGCTGTATGCCGGCCATGATTAGATTCTCTTATTAGAAGATCCGTGGATGGGAATAAATTCACAGATAATGGAGAGACAAGAGAGACTAAACTGGAGGGAGAGTGTAAGAGGTCAAACAGCAAAATGCACTAAATGTCATCACTCAGTAAAATATAAAGAGAGACACTGTTACATTTACTTTCTCCCTTACCTTGTGCCCATAATTTGTGGTGTCCCAGAGAATCTCAACATCTCATAGTAACAAATGTTTTTCGCTTCAGTGTGATTTTTTTTCTTAAATCTCATGTAAAGACTAAGAGCAGTTTGAAGTTTCATCTCTTCCCAACATGAAAATAAGTAAAATTTTTCTTTTCAAAAAACAACACTTCCTAACATGAAAATAAGTAAGAGTTTTCTTTTCAAAAAACAACAATCAATCAATCATTCGAGGCTGTGCTGGGTCTGTGCCTGTCATTAAAAATACACACTTTTAATTGAAATTATGAAGTTAATTTACACACAACTCAAAAGGGACAACTTCCATCTATCAAGATCTGTCAAATATTTGCTTCAACAGACCTGAATGAAAATTAAGATTTTCTTCCTACAATCTGTTGATTTATAACACTATAATAATGTACTGCTTTGTGCCTAACACACATTACAGAGATTTAAAACAAATACCACCAATAAATTCCATTTTTCTATGTCTACAGAACTTCAAAGAACCTTCTCAAACTTGGAACTACACAAAAACATTCTCTATTAAAAGGTATAAATTTTTAGAAAACCAAACCATGGAGAAGCAACACCTAAAACTGCCTTTTCTTTAAGCTCAGATTAAGGAATAAAGTCTACCAAAAATATCAATGAAGCATTTGAGGAGGGGAGAAGCTGTATGTGACTCTATTCTTGCCTGGTTTCTGCAATAAAAAAATCAAATTGGTCATAAAGAATACAGATTTTCCATCTTAGCAGGAAAATAATCTTTCCCGTCTCATGTTGTTGCCCATGATGGTAATTGGCAAGTGACATCCCTGCCTTTACCTCCATCCACAAACCTTTCCCTCTGAGTTCCTACTGCTCTGCTGCTGAGGAGGAGCAGTGAGAAAGGGGCTGGATGGGATCTGGAGAACACCAAGCAAGGACAATTCCTGCTGTCTGGAACCAGTGCACAGGGCTCGTGCTCAAAGCCAGATACTTATGCTGCAATATTGTGCTCTGTAGAGCTGAGCATGGAGGAGGACTGACATTCTGAAACCTTCCCTATGAGGATTAAATGGTTTTGTAAATCACAAAATCCTAAAGAAACAGAAACAAATTTTTTAAAAAAAATTATCTGGAAGGATCCAAAAAATTGAAAGGCAAAATGTCAATGAAAAATGGCTATAACCAGCATGTTTGCTTAATCTCCAATATATTTTTCAATTCCTCTTATCAGCTGGAAGGCGAGTAGGACAAAGAAGCCTCTACTGGAGCAGCTAAAATGTTAAGATGCACTTTGTCATTATGGCATGCACATCTTATGCATGCAAGAGCAATATGCAACATGCACTTAAAGTCTAGAGCTTCACATCTGCAACTTTCACAGTGGTGCTGCAGAACTGCTGAAGTGAAGGAAAGCAGCTTTTCATGGGCACAGGGTGAGGGAGAAAGTAAATGTAACAGTCTCTCTCTTTATATCACTGAAGGAAAGGAACAGAGCTTTGTCTGTCTGAGACCAGGGAGGTGCTGCACAGCACACAAGAGGACTGTCATGATTCACACCGTGCCCGTGGTGCAGCTGTGACAGCAGCCACACAACTTGGAAGGGACGCTGAGGGTGGCGGTGTTGCCAGGCTGATAGAAATAAGCTGTGTGCTGCCCTTTTAATGTGCAGCCTTCCCTCTCCCAGAACTGCTTGCTTTCAAGTACTCCAGTAATGTGCTGAATACAGAGCTGGAGAGCCATGCAAGAAAAGAAATTGTGCAGCATGACATTGCAGAAGCTGGTCCCTGGGGGAAAAGGGCTCTCCTCTCATTATCCACACAAAACAAATAACCCTTGTTGCTGCTGAACAGCTCTTTGTAATAATTCAGGCTCGCTTTCACTTCAGATTAATCTTTACTTGTACAAATATGAAAAAACAGTAACTATAATGTACAGGAACACTTAAAAATCCATAAATGAGCATCACAGGAGTCAAAGAACCTTGTGAATGATGGCAGAGAATTATAATAGAAATGTAAGTGTATTCCTTGAATCCAGAAGTCCAGTAGTTACAACTCTGATCTCTCCAAGAAGCTGGGATGAGGAGGATAAGGTTTATTTAAAAATCACCCTTCATGATACTGTGTTATTTAACTGGCAGCAATCAAAACTCACAACAAGTAATACTGATGCTTTACATGCAGAAACCTCAGTGCTGGGACTCCAGACTCTCCACAGACTCTGAAAAGATTCCAACACTCCTTTTAGGAAATACCTGAAAGGATACAGTACCTTAGCCAAAATTTGAGATAGGAAAAGATCATTACACCACGCCTTACAATCCTACTGCCAACTTACTGTCCTATTAAGGGATGATAACCTCCAGTTTCAACAGGTTTGCAGGGTTAAAGAAAACTTCAGACTGTATGTTACTTTGCTGTACAAAATATTTACTCAAATACTCTTCAGTGGTCACAAATTATCTATGGACAATCATCTATTATTTATGGACATAAACCTCTCTTAGGAATTTTTTCCAGAGCCTGCCCTAAACTCCCACAAGGAGTCTCAGCCATTGTACTGGCCTAAGTATCTGCTGGAAGGACAGATGCTTTTTTTGCAGAAAAAAGAAAAGTTCACATAAGGACAACACGCATCACCTAAGCTCTTGGATGTGCCAGTGGAAGTTCAGGGTCTGCTGAAGAAGTGTATGACAGCAACAGCACAGCAACCTCTGGCTCCCAGATAACTTAAAGAAACTGACTGGAGAGGTAAAAAAGGGGCTGAAAAGCTCTTTCCTTCTCCCCAGGTCGGGATCCTTATCTTGCTCCACCTCTCCAAGGGCTTTCCATCATCTCATTTCTGTAGGGAGAGCTGCTAAGCTTCGCCTGCATCTTCTCAGTCATAACAAACAAGATTCATGCATGGAATATTTGGAAATATCAACTCATCTGGTTTCCAAAGAGCATTTTACCATCACATTTAGTAGCATTTTCCATGGCAAATAAACATCACAGTGTTGTCTGGAGCACGTGAGAGTATAATTTGCTGCTTTCTAGCCACAGCTGTTAAAAACTTGTAATCCACAGGTTCAAGTAATCTATATGATGGCATAAGTAAGAACACTGGCATTGGTTTCCACACACCAACATAGACTGAGTTTGAAAAACCAAAACATTTATAAACCTTTAGGGCTGCCCAATCTTGCCTTATTAATTCAAACTCGAATGCTCATTTCCCACCACTATTATAACCAGCTTCCTTCTCTAATGACTTTTAGGATCACAAGTAGGTATTTGGTCAATTTTCAGTTTCATATGTAACCTCCTCAAAACAAACACTGCTTTTCTAAAACTTTAAGTGTGAGAAATTAGCGTGATGTTTTTCAAGCTCAAAAAAGGTGAATTATTACAGCCATGAAAGCACCTTAGAAAAAAGAAACCTCTCTACATTTATCAACAACTAAAAGTGACATAGAGCATTAAAGGATACCTACTGATACCATTTTTACTATAACAACTATGAACTAAGTTCTTATATTTGTTTCCCTATTTTTCTCATTTCTGTTCACTGTTTTGAACTTCATTGTCATTATTCTGGAAGTTCTCAAAAGAAGCAAACCCTCAACAATAAACTTGACTATGAAAAAAAACAAAAGAGGTGTCAAAAATTTCTTTTAAATGTTTGGTTAAATATATATTTCTATTCTAAGCAGGAGAAACAACAGCAAGAAAAGACTGAAAGCTCTGACATTGTGACATTGAACTTGAAACTATTTTCTTTAGCATTAGTTTTCACTTACCTCACTAGTTAAGCCCTGACAATGTAGTGGATCATTACCAGAAGAAAAATACTCCTGCTTTCTTGATATTTTGCAGTGCCACATGAACTAATATTCCTGTTTAAGAGACCTTTACAACTCTGTTTTTTTCCTCAGGACACAATCTTACACATTATCCACATGCCATCTCCATATTGTTTATACAGCCACACTTACAGGATCTCCTTGCTGCAAGAAGGACCTCAAGTGCCTTCAACACCAAAAGCTGTGTTCTGATAACAGGAGGCAGTACCAGGAACAGCTTCCCATAAGCTGCACCAGTAAGGTTCATATTTCACTATCTGCCTGTGGCCTTGTGCTTCAGAGCAACTTCACACATTATATTTATACAATAATATTTATATTTATTATATTTATACAATTTTGTTACCAGAAAGGCAGTCTAACTTACACTGATAGTCCCAATGACCGTTAGCCAGAAATGTCACACTTAAGATGCCCATTTTCAAAATCTTTATCAAATCACTTACTGATTTTGTGAAGTTCACCTGATTCTAAAACTCCAGGGGAGGTCATAAATGCTTCAGGGCTACATCATTATTATTAATACATGTAGAGAAAAGTGAAAGTTTTTAGCATATGCTGTGTATCCAACACCTTTAAAGCACTGAAACAGTTCCAATTTACATAACTACTTCATTTCAAGCTGCAAGAATTTGCTAGCAAAAACTGTTTCAAGTTGTCAGTATTTTTAACAAATTCAAAATGGAATGCATTGATCACTTTTTGTAACAGCTTATCAGACGGTTGATTGATTGTAATCAGGCTGAACACAGACAGTGGAATTTCTCTAGAAGTACAAGCCCATCTTTCTTTGTCCAAGTACCCAGTTACATTATATGCATAAAGGAGAGTTGCCATGATATTCTTCTAGTCTCATACACAGATCCATTGTGTCTCTGACACTGCTGCTTCTAGTTACTTCAGGCCCTTCTGCAGCTTCACCTTCTTGCCCCCCCCCCCGATAGATCACTTCTTGGTCACAAACTACCATTGCAGAGCAGTTACTGCTTGAATTTAATCCTCACAGGCTTCAAAGCTTTGGGTTCATCCCCTTTTAAACCTCTCAGGGACAATATTTATTCAATTTCTCATACTTTTTGGATTAGCAGCAATCTCATTCCTCAGCTTTGTCTCAAGGGATAATAGGAAGGAATTAAATCCTTTCACGATTCTGACCTGACTAAAAAAAACAATTGCAATAGAAGTTACACAGGTTATCTCTCTGTTTTTGAAAGAAGAGTCTCCCACTCCAAGGAAGCCAAGCAGCTCTGCTGCTGGCAGGATGTGAGAATTCAGGGTAGTTTCTATTCATAAGAAGTACAAAGTCATCTGCTTGTCTAAAGAAGACTGCCCCAAAGCAACTGGCACCCCTGAATCTTCAGGCAAACTTCACCAGTTCTCTTTCCTCCTCCTGGGTGATCTCTTTTATGTTGCTAAAGACAAGATTTGTTACAGTGCAGGGCTCTCCCTGTCCTTGGGGATTGTTTCTGTGAGCAGCCACTGTTTGGAGTGAGGTTCCACTTATTACCTCTCCTCCAACAGGTGCTCCAGATGGAGCAAAGTGATCACATAATGGAAGTTTGGAGGCCAGCCCAGAAGCTTTGCCATCTTCTGCTGGGGCATCACTCTGTCCTGTTACTTCAGAAGCCAGGAAAGTATGTTGGAATATAAATCTCCTGCCCAGCACTTTGCATATGAAATTGCTGCATTAGGAAATAAAAAAGCTTACTTGTAATTAGAGGAGAAAAATTCAAAATGGTAATCTGTTTGAAAGAAAGGCACAAAGTGCTAACAACTGCTACTGGGTTGGGGTTCTATCCCTACTGGAAAAAAAAAAAAATACAGGAATACAGAAAGTAACAACCAATTAAAAACAGTTAATTTCAAAAGGCCAAATAAGTTAAAAAAACCCCAAACCATAGGTCACTGATACTAGGAAAAAATAAATGGTAGGATTCTGCTGATTGCTGATGTCATTGATGTTATTAAGTACCACATTTCTGTGGTACTTAATTACCAAGGGGCTTTGCAATTTTTGATCCTATTTAATATATGATTGTCTGATTGCATGGAGTAAGACAAACCAGATCTAACTGAAACTTAAAAGAACAGCCTGTCTTCCTGAGAACCATTAATTTATGATTTATGTATTTATGAAAATGTTCTGAAAGGAATAGTGTACAATAAGTTCCCAGCTAAAGCAATATTCAACTGTCAGAAATAGCTGTGCTAGCTCACTGGTTTATACTCCTGAACACTAAAAAAAAAAAAAACTTCCTTCCTTCCTCCCCATGGTTAGGAGTTTTCATATTTGCACAGCAGACAAAACTTAAATTGGAACTCACAGTTATGATAATGCTTTTAAACACTCACAGTTGGGGAACATTTCCCTGCTTTACCATCTAGCAAATTGCATCTAATTACTCCACCTGTCCCAATTCTCACATATGATTTACATACAATTTTGTAACATTTTTAAGTAAATTGTCCTTTTTACATCATGTGAGGCTCCGATATTTAAAACTAAACCCCTAACATTGCCCCTACTCTACCTGCAAATCAGTACATATCTGTCTTCTGATTGCAGTGTTTGTGTAGAACTTTGCACTTTATAAAATCTTCGTTGTAGCTTTTAAGTACAGGAATATGCAAATACCCTCTGTGTTAATAACAGCCTCCTCTGGGACTTTAATAACCATAAGCACAAAATAAAAGGCAAAACCCATTCATTTGCTATGCAGTTGCATTATATTTTTATCTTATAAAGGAGCTCAGAAGACCTCAGATGCACATCAGGGCTAAGTATGAACCCAGCTAAAAAGGCAATATAAAGTGCACACTGCCAGAAGCAGTTTTACCATCAGCTGGAGTACCAGTGCTGACAATGAACATTACTTCTTTCCACTGGTTGACAATAAAACTTAATTCATTTTGGAGGAGGGACTATCTATTGCCCAGGCACAGATCATTGCTATAAGACATTCTATGGCAAAAGCGTAAAAGACAAATACTATGCTTTTAAAGTCATCATATTTTCCTGAAAATTATTTTGGTGGGGGCTTTTTTATGCCACAGATTCCTGAACAGAGACCCCAAAAGGCTCCTCAGTTACTCTTACAACTGCTACATTCAAGGTTAAAAAATAAAAAAAAAAAAAAAAACAAAAAAAAAAAACTACAAAACAACTTTTGCATTTCCCAAATTCCAGGACCTGGCAGTGCATATACCTGGATCAGCAAACACTATATAAAGGTTAACAGTGCTCAATCATTCTTCAGGGTTTCTGCAAGGCTCATTTAATCTCCATGGCCTTGGACATACCATGCTGTGCACCACTACCCAAGAACTACCTCATGCCACCATATTCCAACTCTCTGCCTTGCAGTTTGGGTTGGTTTTTTCCAGTCTTTACTTCTGGCTATTCCTATTAATTCAATTTAGCTTTAAACAGAGGGGCCTACAGATGCCAACTCTAATTTCCAAGCCCTTATATCACAGCCTTGACCAGACATATAACTGGCACAAAAGACTGAAGTGGTGAACTACATTTCTAAAATGCTGCCATCTGATTCTCATCCCACACAAATATGTAATTTTAAGTAATGAAAAAAAAGCTTTCATCTCAAACATCAGCTTGTTCAAAGCTCTTGAAATAAGTAAAATGTTGGAATTTGCATTGAGTCATGACAAGATAGAGGTGTAAAAGAGATAACCTTCTGAACAACAATAAAATGAACATCCTTACTGTCAGGTAAAGAGAAAGCAATTACATTTTTACAGACTGTCAGTTTAAAAATATACAGTTTAAAGAACTAAAATGGTTTTATCTCCTTTAAAAATTTTGTGAGATCTTCATATTTTTTAAAGTTTGCCTTATTTATAAAATGTTTTATATTCCATTTTACTTTAGCCTCACAAGAAAATTGAAACTAATTTGTTAACATAAACTTCTGTCAGTGAAATGTAAAGGGAAATGTATTTCTCTCAGCTATTAAGACCTACAGTAACTCACATACTGGAGTAATTTCTACTCTAAGCCCTCAAGGGAACAAGAATAGGAACCGAATATTACAGCAGAACTCGGGACAAACACAGCCCTCGTGCATGGTGACAGTGTGGGCACAAGGCTTGGGAAGAAATACTGACCAGTGATGGCCATTTAACTTGGAGATTGCACTATTAATAGTTACCAGTCAGTTATCCCCCCAGTCAGTGCTACAAGGGGACAAGCAGAAAGCAAAAGAAGAGAAATGATTGCTAAGCAGGAACATTTCTGGCTGTGCGCTGGAAAATCCTTCCTTTCCTCCTGCAGCACAGGCAATGCAAGGTTCAGTTTCAGGTTGAGTGTGAGCACAACACAACAGGGAAGCAGCAGCACAATTTCACTGCACAGCTCTGCAGCAGGTGCAAGGCCAACAGCCAGACTCAGCTTCCTTAATTCAAAAGCTTTGTTGCACAGAATCCAACAATTATACAATCAACCTTGGCAAACAAACAAACAAAACCAACCAACCAACCCAAACCCATCCAAAAAAACAAAACAAATTTAAAAAAGGCTTTCCTCTTTCTTCCTTCCTTTCTCATGGGAAGTGGATTTCCAGAGCATTCAAAGGGGCTTCCAGTCCCCAAGAAGATTAAAAACAAGAGCCATGCTTCTTCCATTACAAGCATTAAGCTCAGCAGAAGGTATCTGAGATTGTCCCAGTTAGAACATGGAAAAGTGATTAAAGGCAAATAGTGCCAGCTTCAGCCACTTACTCCTTCCAATTCGTTTCCAGTTCACACTGTAATAGTCCTGCCTTATTTAAATGTATGACACTTTTAAAGTTCTAACAGGGTTGCCAAGAGGCGTTTGTACCAGTTCATGTCACAGTGTCAGTGTGAGAGCTGAGTGCAGCTGCTTGGAAGGTTTGGAAGTGATCAAGAATGGCTTTTTTTTCTACTGAGATGGTGGCAGCTGCAGGACTAGTCTTCATCCTTCTCAGCTGAATCAGAGTCAATTGGATTACCACATACAACGTTTGTAACGGCAACATTCAGAGTACTTCTAAACTTTCACACTTAAAACACAAAATAAAAACACAGCATGGAAAACTGAGTGACAGACTTGCCCACTGAAGCTTGTTGCCCTGCTTGATACTTTAAACATGTCACTAGGTCCAGCAAATCTGAAGCGTAAGTAGGAGACAGTTCTGCCAAATGCTTTTATTGAAGAAGAGAAATGCATCAATACAAGAAAAGGCATTTACTCTATTAAACAATTTCCACACCTAGGGAGAACAATAGCAAAGCTGAGATATGCAATCAGCATAAGCACCTGAGCAGATGATGCCACAAGTCTTGTGAACATCTGACTCTCACAGCCCCATTGCTCACATTTGCTTCTGTAGATGACAGTGACAATCAGGACAATTTGTGTGACAACTTCCGTCCACTTGCAGTATAAAACCAGAGAAATATACCTCGAAGGACACCTCATTCTCTGTGCAGTAAATCATCCTCTGTCTTGCCTTTTAATTTGCCAAGGAATACAACTAAGATAAACACTACCCAGGCAGAAGGGAAAAAAAAAAAAAACCCAAACAGATGAGGGAAAAGAAAATGAGAGTGGTAGCAAACACATTCCTGTCCAAAACATGCTGGAATCTGCTAGTTTTGTTGACCTTATTCAAACCTGACATAAGAGAAAAGTGCTGTCTATCAGAACATTACTGGACTAAACCCAAGGGAATAAGGAAGAAGTCGCACATTTGCCAACTACAAGTTTCTCACACATTTTCCAGGTGGTATTTTAGAGGGAAAAGGAATAATTATTCAAATGCCAACACTCAGGCAAAAGAGTATAACATACCTTTATTTCTCTTCAAAGGGATGAATAGTTGCACATTCATCTGATATGTGAACACCAAGATAAAACACCAACTGACATGGCTGAACACCAAGATAAAACTGTATGACTGCTATTTTCTAAGCATGGACATGGAACAAAATTGCTTTCAGCCACAGGTGAGCACAGCTCAAATGACCGACAGAGGATTTTTGTTCAAGAATAAGCAAACTCTGTGGCAAGTGGTCTTTAGTCAGAATGTTCCTGTTACATCAAAGGTGTGTAAAACAGCTCTCCTAAACAATAGTGTCTTCCATGTGGTTCATGTGAAGAGCTGCTGCTTATTTATTCACATAAACCAAGCAATATCTATGATGTGGAACACAACAGCAACACAGATTAATGAGAAGAGGCTCCAAAACAGTAACGACAAAAAAAAATATAAGACTGTAGATAAAGACATTCTCCACAAGTACTTGAAAAGATCAGGCAGCATCAAACATTTTACTGTGTAGCACTTACAGTTTTCCTGTGGTAAGCTCAGCATTATAACAGTACATTGAGGATAAAACCAAAACAAGCACTGTTTGTTTAAACATTGAAAACCCAGGGAATGAATAAAAGTGGGATTTTTAAGGTTTACCTTTCTAGGGTTTCCTGGAGGGTAGAATTTGTGGTATATCTAAAAATAAAGACATTAGATTGAAGAGAGTTAAGACTGGTAGACAGAACAATCTCTGTAGTAGTACAAAAGCACAGTGCTTAAATGCAAAAATAACATTAGTAAGGTCTAGTGTGGAGCAATCCAAAGGCCATGAGCACTCTGCAGCAAAGATCCCAGGAACTCACTACACCTTACAGAAAATACAGTGCGGAGCATCAGCATCTGAAGTATGAAGGCACAAATATACCACACAGCTGACTAATGTCCCCGTAAGTGCTTCACATCCCATTGAATGATGATGTCTCATTGTGTCATGAGGTTATTTCATAAACCAGGGTCCTACATGAAGAAAAAAAATTAAATCTGCTTGTCCTGTAAGTAAGTTCATCCAGTTTTTCTGAGGAGAAACACACAGTGTCAAAGGGCAAAAGATTATTTTCTCTTTTCCTTTTTGAGGGACTTTTAAAGGGTGGGAAATACTGAGATGCTAGGCAGAAAGAAATGTCTGCACAGCACCAAAGAGAGCCTGACATCCCTGCAGCTCTGCCAAAACCTACAGAGAGGCAAAGAAACCACAAGATCAAGTCTATAGAGAAAAAAACACAGAAGGGGAAAAAAAAATCCCACAACAGTATAGAGACAGCAGCACACTCTCCTTTTAAGCATCCCTGTGCTTTGCATTTGAGCACCCACAGTGCTTGACCAAATGCTTTCCAACAAGGAGAGCAGTCAGAGATACGACTGCATAAACAGTTTCTTGGCAGGGCTTGGGAAAGAGGCCAAGCAGATATCATGGAGTTAGGACACAAGTCCCCAGAACCATTCTTGGATCTCTACAGAGTTAGGACTATCCAACTGCTCAGTTCCTCAGGTGAAAAAGCAGGAAGTTGAACTTGCCAATCTAATGAAGCACTGGCTTTTTATGGAAGTCCATCTGTTCCAACTCTCCAGCTCAAAATACAAGGAAATGTAAGAATCGAAAAAGAATGCCAACACGATTCCAGAAAAGAACCCTATTCTACTTGCTCTCCTAAATCTATTTGAAATATACAATTATTTGATCAGCCCAGCTGCTAAGATAAAAGGCAAAGGCTTTTTTTTGTTGTTTTTTTTTTTATTTTTTATTTTAATTTCAGGAGTTGTCTGGAGTTTGTGGTTTGGTTTTTGGTTGTGTTGGGTTTTTTTTTAATAGTATTTATGCATTCCCACAGTATAGCTGCTCACTGTGAGGTGTTTAATTTCCATATCCACTACAAAACACTTAGCCAAGCTTTAAATTGCAGACACATCTCCGCTTTCATTGTGAAAAAAGTGTGTAATGTGGTAAAATTTAGTTGGAATAAAAACATGCTCTACTGTCACTGATTGGCCAGACTGAATATCATCTGATCAAAAAATCCCAAATTTATTATAGAAACAGTCCCACTGAGAGAACACTGCCTAGAACTGCTCTTTTTCTACTACTCTTCTACAAGTTATTTAAAACTCCTTTAAGAAACTAAGCTCAACACTTCCTTTGGTTTTTGTTACAGTAGGAACATAGCAATTATCTTGAAATGGTGGAAATTCAGAATGTACTTACTTTTAGCACTATCTATCTAAAGATCAGCTAATTCTCTGTATTCATGTGAAAATGCAAGTAGCTCAGGGTATTCCCTTTCCCAAATAAATGTCTTATGTACAATAACCCCAGTAATGAAAAATAAAATATTTTCACATCATGTCCTGAGTGTTTATCCCAAGATTCAATTTGAATACGAAACTCTTTACTAATAATCAACCAAAAAAAAAAATAGAAGTCAAATAGCATTGTTGAACAACTCATTACAATTTTCCCACTACAAAGACCAACAAGAAACCCTTTCAGCAATTATTTGGCTATAATTCTAAACAAACAATAGGTTCTGCCTCTATAAATACTGGCCTGGCTTTAATTTATTAGTTATGCAAAATATTACACAGCTCACTCAACAATCCATCCTTAATGTACCTGAAGAGGTCTTTAGAATCCCTAGTGAATAATGCATGTTTCCATTTTGCCATTCTCCTACAGCATAAAAGAAGCACCATTAATTCAGCTCTAACTTTGAGATCTGAACACCACCAAAGACCAGCCAAAAAGCTGAAGGAGAAATTGCTTTAAAACTCCAATCTATTTCCCAAATGGAAGAACTAAATAGTCCTAAATAGATTTGAAATAAACCAGCATCTGAAGAGACTGGCCATATGCTAAACTGTCACTCTCCCATAGTGAGTGATGAATTAAGCTGGTTGTGTAGCTGGCTGCTTACTACAATACTGTTCATGTCACTCACATATGCTGCTTTGGCAGTTATTACAGCTTTTTGTAAACCAAGCTGCACATTAGATTTGAGAACAAATTACAGCTCGGGACAGCTAAAAGCACTGGACTTCTGACTGATTTCCAAAGAACTGGAAGAAACACTACAAAAGACTGGAAAGGTATAAAGAGAAATTGCAGTACCTTTGAAACCTGCATGATTAAAAGCATGAGAAAACTCCAGCCAGCTAGACCTGAGTCCAGTATTCAGTGTTTGCTGGGATCTGTGCAATCTGTGCAGTTTTCTGTCAGCTGGGAAACTGTAAAGTCTGTGGTAAAGAAAATGCACAGAGGGAGGAGAACATTCATCCACAGCACCTGGGGAATATATACCAGGATTTTAACTAGCTGGTTAAGACGTACAGAGGTAAAAGAATCCTTATGTCAGAGACCTAATAGCCAAGAGGCTGCACAGCAAAATATGCAAAAAAGCAGTGAAATGCTTCTAGTAGGTATGTCTGAATCCCTAGACAAGATTCTGGTTACTCAAGAGCTGCAGCAGCAAAACCAAGCAAATCAATCCTTGGAGCATTGGTATCAGAGGAGCAAACCATCACAGTGTGCCTGTAGCCAAAAGGAACAAGAACTCGGGTCTTTACTCTGTTTCTTTCATTTCATAGGAATGTCAGTCCCCATATTACCCAGAAGTTACATTAGGGAAAAAAAAGTGTTATTTTGACAGCTTTATAATCCAGGTTCCCAGCATTATCATGTTATCTATAAAAACTCTTCTGATAAATTAGAAGCTGAGGGATTTGGGTTGCTGATTTGTGGTGAGGGGAGAAGTGGAATACACCTTTACTTTCTGTAAACACAAAAGTACTTTTAAAATACAAGGAATCCTCTGAATTATGACATTTTTCATAAGCTGGACTCATCTTGCTCTTGATTGATTTTCTCTTCATTTACTTTTAGGCTACACTGAAGCTTCCGTAAATGACAGAACTGCAACACTCTGTTCTTCCCACAGCTGCCTGTGTGCTTTGTCTAATAGACAAGCAGAGTTTGACAGAGCACAGATGTTGAGATCCTGGCCTCCATGGAGGCACAGGGCAGCAGACAGTGCAGGCAAGGCACCCAGTACAAGTCCATGCCCATGGTTACCCTGTGGAGTGGTGCTGTAATAGCCAGGCCTAAAGACAATGTTAAATGCAGAGATGCACACAGCTGTGAATGGTGCTTTGTGAAATACTGGTTTGAGGTTTAAACTCAGGAACAGGCACCTCTAAGCCTGACCTAACACCTTCACTGATGTCTGTTATACTACTTTGTCAGGTAGTGGAGATAGCATTATTGAGGAAAGAAATTTAATTGCTTTCCATCTGTAATAAACTTGGCTCCAGGTTAAGCATCTCAGACAAGGTCTACCCTGTTATTTGCCCCATGATCAGAAGGAATTTGAAATATCCAATGTTTCCATTACCTGGAACAGCCACTACATGCCAGACAGTACTAGTTACACTAAAATACCCACTGGCACACATAGAAGTTTCACCAATCCAATAATGAGAAGACCAATTTGATAACAGTAAGGCTTCACCTTTTTAAGAAGCAGACTAGAAAAATATCCATCTATTTCAACAGCAGTATTTAACTGTACCATTGGTAGAACTCTGGAATTTTTATGTTAGGGTAAAAGTTTTAGACAATCAGTTACTGCTTTTATATTCCAACAATAATAAAAGTGTTACTGATTTTACATTCCAACAATAATAAAAGTGTAACATTTCTGGGAGAGGTTTTAAGCCTTTTTTTCCCTAGGGCCTTTTCTGTCATATACTCCCTTCTCACACCACTCAGTCTTTGTTCTGAAATCACATGGGGGCTCAGGTTAGTCCCATTACTCACTAACACAAGTAGCCAGAGAAAACAGACATAGATATTTTAGCACATCTTCCTGAAAATCTCTGCACATTCTACAGAAGACTACTACTTCCCCTCTAGGTTAGCAGCAGCTAACATTCAGCTGATGTATGAATTCTGAAGAGATCTTTCTCTTCGGAACTGGTACATTTAAATGTTGAAATGATGTATCTGGTCCCATTTCAACACAGGTTTTCGTAGCGTTTTAGTGTCTTGCTCTTTAGTAGCTGGAAGCCAGCAAAGGGGATATGAGTGTTATTACTGGTAGCTAATGGATATTCTTCTTGAGTTCAACTGCTGAACTACATTTTGAATAAAGGGCTCAATTCCCAGAGGGAGCAATCTCCTTTCATGATTGCCCAAAGCTTAGACTAAAGGAGAATTCTCTGCAACTATTAAGTAGGGGCAATGTTCATATTTCTATTTCTAGGTTCCCACACAGATTGCATTGCACAATAGTAAGTGAATGCAGGTCACAACCAATACCATAAGTTCTATAGCTGGACATTTTCATGTGACAGTCCTTTGTTATTCCCATTTTAAAATGTTTTTTTTATACCGATCATCCTTCTGGATAAAAACAGATTTAAAGAGCATGCAGTAACAACAAAAACCTCTACTTTTTGAGCTGTCCCACCCAAGATGTATAAAAACAGATTTAAAGAGCATGCAGTAACAACAAAAACCTCTACTTTTTGAGCTGTCCCACCCAAGATGTACCACTAGCTCCCAGCCATGTGCTCATAGTTTATGTCCACCTTGGTCAGCTGCCCCACACAGTGCTGCATTCACATTGCTCTGAGCCACCACAGCATATGCTACAGACAAAGTTTCAGGTCTCAGGGTTCCCTCAGCAACAAAAGCCACCCTCGCCTGATTATACTCTTTATTGATGTAGAGACACCCCCACAATGCAGCTTATGCCTGCTTTAAAGCAACACTCCTGCAAGATTACTGCTGCTTCCAGTTTATCTCTGCATCCACGCCTGCCATAAGGGTTAAAACCCATTCCTGGAAGGCACATCCTGCAGCTCCACTGGCTGGAACGGGAGAGGCCAACCCTACCAAGGCTGCCCTTGGCACAGGGAGTCCTGGACACCAGCTACAAAGCATTGCTCCTCTGCCACATGTCTGTAGCTACTGCCACAACTGCAAAATGAGAGTATTCTCACTCAACCACCACTGCTGAGCACACTGCTGCTGCTGCAGATACAGAGCAAATTTGGAAAATGAGTCACCTGTTTTTGGAATTCTCTCTAGATAACTGCACGATAACTAATGACAGATCCCCTCAACACTTGTCTCAATGCCCTTTCTGTTCCTCCATATATATGCAGTAGAACACTTCACAGAAGTCAGAGCCTGAAGTCCAAGTCTTTAAAATTCCTGCATGGCTTTTTTTAACTCCAGTGCAAGACACACTTTTAATCTCACCCCAGCTAGGACTAAATGAGAACTCTGTTTGTTCAGGCCACACATTCAGGGAAAACCATTTTCTGTCTCAGGAGTGCCCAACTGGTTGACCACCCAAACCATCTGAAGTGCCCCTAGAGACACCTATATACTTGCCAGGACTTAGGGTTGTTGACACCTGATTCTAACTTGCATTTTAGTAAGGCTTTTCAAAACATTATTAATATTTTAAGACTGTTGATGAAATGGCATCATCATCTAGCAAAAAGGATTTTCTCTTAAAAATATTATGAAGACAAAGAGCAACTTCTTTCATAGTATCATAATAATAAATGCATAAAATGCTTCTTATTTAACATATAACATGACTACACTTCTAGAGTGTCGTATGATTTAAGTTGTCTGGGTTGTTTGGCTTGGATTTAATTGCTCAGCCATAAAGGAAAAATTTCTTTCAAGATTGAAGCTGCTGTCTTCCTTTGTGTAATTAATGATTTGTACAGAAGTGCTGTGTGCATTAGAAAATCTGCATGTTTGCTCAGTTACAGACCTGCAAGCAGGCTCAGCCTCCAGTTTAACATTTCATTGCAATCTACTGGTATGCTAATTAATAGATAATCAGAAAGTTCCCAGTAAGTATACCAGATATTTACATTCAGACTCGCTATTTTTAAAAGCTTATGACTTATAGCATTTAGAACAGTGAAAATAAATCAAAGTCATCCCATGCCACACAATTAACTTCCAATATTTTTCAGAAAAGAATAATTAACTTCGACTCCAAATGCACTTGTATGAGAGTATCATCAATATTAGGACAGCAAAAAGAATGGCAAACATGAAATTCCATGGGTACCATTGCATAAGATTTATTTTACCAAATCCCTTCACCCTCCCCCATGCAAAATTAACATTTATATTAAAAGAAACAGCTGACACAGCACTTTAACAGGCTATGTCTAATGTCATGCAATTAACCCTCTACTCTCATCAACAGGAATATATTCCTAGATATCAGAGGAATAAATCCCATGGTACATTCATTGGCGAGGAGAAAGAAGGAAAAAAAATAGGAAAAGCCAAACTGAAACCCAGCAAACCAACACAACACAGCTGAATGCCAAGGTGTCCTGCTCACACACAGCTTTCAGCTGCATCCATGACTTAGAGACTTCCAAGTTCAAATAGTGGAAGTGACAACTCTGCCCCTTCCCTCTCTTCAACAGTAACCAACAGACACACGCTGGACTCTGCTGTCCCCAAACGGGCCAGGAAGAGACTCACTGATCTCATCTGTTATTCCACCAAGGCTCAGTACACTTACAGTTCTGTTAAAATTTGACTGATGAAGAAATGCCACAATGAATCCACTTGGCAGTAAGACTCTTGCCCATAGTGGCAGTGGATAAACAGTGCATAGGAAGTGTTCACACACTGCACTTGTAACAGCTTTTACTTGGCATGCACTGGTACCTTCACAGCTGATTGCTACCAACAAACAATGGACATCCGCCGAGACAACTAAAGTCATCATGAGAGACTGTTCAAAAAGTGTAACTTAAACGTAACTTTTCATATGAATGCTTAGGGGTTATATTCCTCCTGGTAGAGAACGGGCTCATTCCCTAAGAGCTGCTCATGCTCTGAGTGAGCACTTCAAATCAAATGCACATGAACCACCTACAGACTAACACTATTTCAAGACTGATTTATTTTCAATATATTTTTTTCAGTCCATCAGAAGAAAACAAAACTCAAAATTTCAAGTTACCAGGCAATAGCTTGGGTTATTCAATTATGCAATGGTTGTGTTTCTATGTAAAAGATCACAGACAATAAATTTCCGAGTAGCCAAGCATTAGCTCAGCTTGCAAAGTTAGGTTAAGGGCACAAGAATGCATGTTGAAGCACAACTCATTCTTGTTATCATGTCAGATATTTTGGACTCTTTCTTTTGCACGTTAATTCCAGTGCTCCAGGGAAAGGCCTCCACAGGCAGAGCCTGAGCATACCTCTGGTGTTTCTGACAGAAAACAAAAACTTGCTGAAGCTCTCTTCAGGAAAACTCTAAGCTTGAGCAGTGTTTTCACCTTACAAACAACATCCAATCTGCAGGCCACAGACAAGTGCCTCTTGGGCTTTGTGTTTCTATACCTATGAGGATGACTGAGCAGCTTTATACTCTCCTCCTGTATCCTCTCTCTTCTCAATCTAATTGGGAATAAAGGATAGAAAGAAACACACCCAGTATCAGCAAGGTGCAGAGGTAGCGCAAAGTTCTTACAGCAGGTGATGCCAGTTAAAAAATCCCACAACCCCAGTGCAATTCTGGCAATTTATTGCAGTCTTAATTCCTTTAAAAGTGTTGTTTCCTGATTGCCAGCAGCTATTCTTCATTTCTTTAAACTAGTTTGCCAGGCACTTGGGGGGAAAGGAGGGGAAGTGACAGACAGAAAAGAAAATATATAAAAACGAGCTTCCCATCACTTTTAACTGATCAGTTCTAGATTTATATATACATATCTAAATCTAAAGAAGCTTAAATGTCTGCCCATGTTAGCACAGCTCTTCACTGTGCAGATTATTCATACTCTACTTCCTGCCTTTTAATATAAATCAGTGTTTTAAAATCTTTTTCTGTTTATTAGGAAAAAAAAATCCTAGCTAGAATAAAAAAGGACTCCACAAAGAATCAATGGCAATCAGGACAAAAGCAAAGCCTGACCTGGTCATTGCAAATGCCCATCTTCATTGATTCAAAGGAGCCATGTGTTTTAACTGCTGCTACACCCACATAAAAATTACAATTATTAAACAAAGATAGCAGCTGCTCATCACAAGAGAATCTCAAGCCGCTCCAAACAAAACTTCAAGCTGAAGATATTTTTTTAAATGGATTAGCATATTTATAAAATAAAAGCACATTCTCTTCTCCCTCTCACAGTGGTTTGTTTATTTTTAGCCAAGCACTTCAAGCATGCTGCTCTTAATCAAGTTTGAGGGTATTGTGAGATAGCATTTTCAGGAGGACTGGGGTGATTCAGGCCATGCTGTCTGGCTCAGTTGGAAGCCAAACCCAATCTGAAGAAACACAGGAAACACAAAAAGCCTTGGCCTTCCTGGCTCTCAGCTTTTAGTGTGTTACAAGACAGCATTGCTTGAAAACAAACTCAGCCATTTGATTATCAATTCACATTTAATTTCATGGTGTTCTCTAAGCAAGGGTATAAAAAAAGTCTTTTTCAGCACAGACATTTGAAAAGTGAAACAGATTACAGAAAAGACTTCAAGACACATCTGAAATTCTAAATTCAGTTAGGAAAGAGGCCAAGGGATCTGCACAAACCCACTCTACCAATTTAAAGGAAAAAAGGAATATGACTTGATGAGGTAATTTTGAGTGTTTAAATCTTAAAGGAATTTGATTCAACTTAAGATTTTTAAGTCGCCATTTTTATCTGCTAAACACAACAAATACACCATCAGAACCATGACAGAATTAACCCCCTCTAGGGCTGCAAGAGCCTTGTGCTCTGTGGCAATAGAGAATGAAATCCTCCCAGATGTGTCACATCACCACTTTTCAGGACACTGCATTATCAGTTTTTGAATTTTCAAATTGGACAGGTTTCTACATCCCATCCAAATGTCTGTTTTTCTATGACTGAAAGCAAAAACTGGAAGGACATCTCCTTAACTGTCCCATCTAAAGAGGCCCCACAGGCATATTCCCCTTCCAGTTTATAGCACTCCACATCTTTCACAGCATTTAAAAGACCCACAGATTTTTCACCAGTTCCTTGACTGTGTACATTACATAAACCAAAAAATGTACTAATGAAGAACAAAATTTGAGACAAGTAAACAGCCTGTCATTAGCAAGGGACTGACAGATGTTAATTTGTCTATCACTTCTCGGAACAACTCCCAACATCAGAACAGATTCTCCATCAGTGGCTAGAAAACTTCCCTGATCCAAAGCTAACCACCTGCAGTGTTGTTCCACACCAGTAGTAAAAACCACAGCAAGCAGTATGCCAGAGGGTAATTTGCTTTCTCTTCCTAATAAGAAAAAAAGAAAAAAAAAAAGAAAATGTTCAAGGAGCACAATTCTCAGATGCACTGGGATGTAGGTACACAGGAACGTGGTTACTGCTCAAGGTCATTCAAGGAAGGAGCTGCAAACTCTAATCCAGACACATGCAGGAACATGTGAAAAATGTAAACAGTCTCAACACCACGATTTTGTTTTAACCTTTTTAGAGGTCAAGCTATCCCTCGGTGCTGCTTTGCGAAAAAAAACAATCCTCCTGCAGCCTGACACAGTGCTGTGTTATCCCGACCCAACAGCCACAACCTAACATACCAAACACATCTGCAGTGAGAATCACCTCGGGACAGGATGGCAATGCTATTTAAAACATTAATGCTGCCCTGAGATCATCTCAGATTTACCCAAACAGATCTGCTCAAGGTACCTAATGGTGGAGGTTGCCATGGGAACAGTACAACTACACACTTTGCCATGACAACCAGGCCTCCCTGGAATACTAATGAGTGCCCATGGCAACGGGAAGCTAAAGACAAGATGTCTGGAGACCAAATATTTCATGTATCATTTATAACAAAAGCTATAAATATATTTGTACGCTTCCTATGTGAGATTGGACGGGTTTTGGTACCCTGCAAAACGCCACATATGGGGCAATATCTCCAAGTGTAAAAATTCTGTGGCTGCAGCATAAATGGAAAATCCTATTTCAAGGCAAGGCTGCAGCTGAAGTTCAATCCCACAAACAACAACAGAAGCATCTGTATCAACATGCCCCACGTGTGCATTGCCTTGCACATGAACACTGCTGCCAGCTCACAATGGAACAGTTACCTGCACACAATGCTTGTTTTGGGCTGTGTCCACCAAAAAGGGGCTTCCTACCCACTGCAGAACCCTGTACTGAGCACGGATCTATTCTCCAGATGGCAGCTACTGCAGCTCGTGTTGTGAAGGCAGCAGAAAGCATTGCCTTGGTATTTCAGAAAAGGCTCTTGACAGGAGATGCTTGTTACTTTACAGGAATGTTCCAGCAACTCAATCCATGTGCAGTGTTTTTACATTTATTTGTTTACAGAAAAACAATGCACTATAGCAAGTTACACATCAGAACAAAATGTTGGCATTAAAAGTGAAAAAATCATCAGTTAAGTGACACCTGGTGCCTTTTTTTTAAGTGCTCTCTCTACAGATGAATTTCAGAACACTTTCTAGATATTTTACAAAGATTATCAAAGTCTAAGATATTTTCAGGCATCCTGCCAGAAAGCTCCTATCATTTAAAAAAGAGGCAGCACCAGCTGGAAAGCCAGTGCTGCTTGTCCCAAAAACACTCTGTGTGATAAGTCTCACCCAGAGACAGCAAAATTTTAGGTCCCAGGGATCACAAGTGCCAGGATTCAGCTCACACCAGCAGTGAAGAAACCAAAGGTAACACATCCTTTGTAAGATTTTTCCTCACGTCTTATTATTTGGTTTTATTAGGCTGTAAAAGGTTATTAGGTTGTAAGTCTCTTTGCATGAGCTCCTCCTCAAAAACACAAAAAAAATCAGGAAAGCATTAGTAAACATAAAAATTATTTTCTTCTCTCCCTCAACATCCATGATCTGATATGTAGCCATCTTCCAGGTGCAAACTGCTGCATTTCCTCAATAACAGAGTACAGAGGTCAGCACTAAGGGATAAAGAACTGTTTGGGATATGGTTTTGGGGTGGGCTTGATGATTTTAAGGATCTTTTCCAGTTTAAATTATTTTATGATTCTATGACTACATCTGAGGCCAAAGTGTTACAGAACAGAAACATCTCAGCAGTAGTACAACCTAGCACATGAGACTAACCTGGACTAATCCCTGGCAAATCCCTCTTCTGCTTCCAAATGCTGCTGGCTGAGGCCACAATGTTCTGAATACACAGATACAAACACACTCTTAAACCAACACATTCAGAGTTACCAGATTAAGCAAGCACCGGCCATGATCACATTAAGAGTTTTCAGTGAATTGCAATTCAGTGGTAAGTGGCATGTTTGGACCTGAGGAAAAGGTGTGGGGTAAAACAGCAATACAAAATGCAGGCCATGGCCTTGGCACTGAATTTAAGATCTAGTCACTTTAATGAGTATTCAAGGACAAAAAAAAAATCAGGATAAATTATCACTTTTTTTTCCATAAACTTCAATTGATACAAATGAAGTCATGAACAAAAAGAGGGAAAAAAGGCAAGCTGCTTTTTTAAGTGCTCTAACACAGTGCAGATTAACACATTCAACAAACAAATATAGCCCATAGTGGGCCTTCATGCAACAGAGTCTCTCAAAGAGGAGCAGAACTTGCATTACTTTTGTGATAAAACACATTATTACTCTACAAAATTTGTCATCTTGAATCTAATCTGTTTGCACAGGACTGATTCCAATTATTAATTTTCAACTGTTTTCATTCCTTTAAATACTATAGAGCCCAACACACAGCCCAGCATTTCTTCTGTCAGCACTGAAATCCAGTTTTAACAGGAGCTGACTACAAAGACAGGAAAAGCACATTTGTATTAAATTTCAAGATTACAAAACAGCCTATCTAAGCATGCATGGCAAAGACTACTTTTTTATTCTAACCCTACTTTTCCATTAATATTTTGGGTTGTCATTTGTTGGTTTGGGTTTTTTTTCCCCCAAGTTGGTCTTTTTTACTCTCTCTCTTGCACTCCTCTTTCTTTGGGACTGTTTTATATTATGTCAGGGGACATGACAGGTGGTTCAACAGCATATCCTATCAAGAAAAATACAGAATTTAATTGATCTGTAGCCAGCAGGGGCAATTACTACTTAGAAAAAAACAATGCTGGGATAGACACTGAGTGATGAACGCTGTGTCAATGAATAAGCTGTCCCAAGACAAAACAATAATTTCAGCATGACTGGGGCTGGAGGGCTGGTTGCATATCTGCACTTTATTTCCTCTCAACAGCAAATGCAGCAATATGCACACAGAAAACCAGTGTTTCAGATGTGGAATGCACTTGCAGTGTGACAGTGATGTGGTGACACCTCTGCAGCACTCTGAAAAATACAAGGACCCATCTTGTTCAGGAAGGACTGGCAGCACTGCCAATGATGGCAGCCAGGTAAGCAAGGCAAATTAAGAGCAGCAACAAGATGCTGTTTGCCAGATAAACCAAATAAATTCCTCCCTACATAACTGACAATTAAAAAGGTTTCATCTCCTGGAAAATATGGGAAGTCCCATAAGTCCTATCTAAGAAATACACATTAAGATCCACCCCAGTCCGTTTGGGTTATTAGAGCCTTAAATCCTCTTAATCCTTCCCATGCTATTACTTTGTATTTCCTTGTGGAAAAAAAGTCAACACCTTCCTGCATGTGTTTTTTTTTTCCTAAATCCTTTTTCTCAGTTAATATACTTAGCTTGCAATAACCCATCACTTTCACCCCCCAGCCCCCCACACTACAGATATTGAATAGCTGTGTTGCTTCAGAGAGCAGTCATAAACGTGAATGATGGCACTTGAACCTGCTAAACTGATTAAATGCTGAAAGGAAGGATCAATTACCCGAGAAAGGCAAGCTGGGGAGCCATACATAACACACTGCTGACAGAACAAAGAGCTCCTACTGCCCTGACTTAGCACAATCTGTGGAGCAAAAATGAAAGGAAAAGCATTTAGAAGGGCTTTCTTCTTTGCAGCTTAGAGTATCCACCTTCCACCAAGACAGGCAAGAGCAAGACACTCACAAACTGAAACTTCTCAGAAGAAAGAGGGAGAGAAAGGAGCTACATCTTTGGGCAGAGGCAGATGTGCTTTGCTCTCTCCAATGTTTGGCCAAGCATCTCTCTATCCACTAGGACATGAAAAGTCTGATAGTTCTGCATTTCAGATAAAAAGCATTCATTTCCAGGAGTCCTTGTTTAAATGCATGCAAAGGAAAGCACAGGAGAGAACACAAAGCTACAACCTTTCTGAGCACAGTTATCCCGTTCAGCAAAGCACTTCCAGATTATACATGAGAATAGCCTTCAGGAGAAAGGCTTTAAACCAGAACTGCAATCTCGTTACTTCTTTGACAAGATGTTCTGTAAGACAACAACCAGTATAAAAGCATAGCCTCTTTTTGAGCAGGGTCAAAAAACAAACGCAAAAAGAAAGGGGGGAAAAAAAAGAAAGGGGGGGAAAAAAAGAAAGGGGGGGAAAAAAAGAAAGGGGGGGAAAAAAAGAAAGGGGGGAAAAAAAGAAAGGGGGGAAAAAAAAGAAAGGGGGGAAAAAAAAGAAAGGGGGGAAAAAAAAGAAAGGGGGGGAAAAAAAGAAAGGGGGGGAAAAAAAGAAAGGGGGGGAAAAAAAGAAAGGGGGGGAAAAAAAGAAAGGGGGGGAAAAAAAGAAAGGGGGGGAAAAAAAGAAAGGGGGGGGAAAAAAGAAAGGGGGGAAAAAAAGAAAGGGGGGAAAAAAAAGAAAGGGGGGAAAAAAAGAAAGGGGGGAAAAAAAGAAAGGGGGGGAAAAAAGAAAGGGGGGGAAAAAAGAAAGGGGGAAAAAAAGAAAGGGGGAAAAAAAGAAAGGGGGAAAAAAAGAAAGGGGGAAAAAAAGAAAGGGGGAAAAAAAGAAAGGGGGAAAAAAAGAAAGGGGGAAAAAAAGAAAGGGGGAAAAAAAGAAAGGGGGAAAAAAAGAAAGGGGGGAAAAAAAGAAAGGGGGAAAAAAAGAAAGGGGGAAAAAAAGAAAGGGGGAAAAAAAGAAAGGGGGAAAAAAAGAAAGGGGGAAAAAAAGAAAGGGGGGAAAAAAGAAAGGGGGGAAAAAAGAAAGGGGGGAAAAAAGAAAGGGGGGAAAAAAGAAAGGGGGGAAAAAAGAAAGGGGGGAAAAAAGAAAGGGGGGAAAAAAGAAAGGGGGGAAAAAAGAAAGGGGGGAAAAAAGAAAGGGGGGAAAAAAGAAAGGGGGGAAAAAAGAAAGGGGGGAAAAAAGAAAGGGGGGAAAAAAGAAAGGGGGGAAAAAAAGAAAGGGGGGAAAAAAGAAAGGGGGGAAAAAAGAAAGGGGGGAAAAAAGAAAGGGGGGAAAAAAGAAAGGGGGGAAAAAAGAAAGGGGGGAAAAAAGAAAGGGGGGAAAAAAGAAAGGGGGGAAAAAAGAAAGGGGGGAAAAAAGAAAGGGGGGAAAAAAGAAAGGGGGGAAAAAAGAAAGGGGGGAAAAAAGAAAGGGGGGAAAAAAGAAAGGGGGGAAAAAAGAAAGGGGGGAAAAAAGAAAGGGGGGAAAAAAGAAAGGGGGGAAAAAAGAAAGGGGGGAAAAAAGAAAGGGGGGAAAAAAGAAAGGGGGGAAAAAAGAAAGGGGGGAAAAAAGAAAGGGGGGAAAAAAGAAAGGGGGGAAAAAAGAAAGGGGGAAAAAAGAAAGGGGGAAAAAAGAAAGGGGGAAGAATCCTCTCAAAATCTGTCAGAACCCAAAGGGAGTTTCCTGCCTGTGTAATAGCCGCTGACGTGACTCTATCGCTTGCAGGAAGCAAACGGCGCCCTCCCTCCCTAAGCTCCTCCTCAAACCGGCTCGTTTGCACAAGATGCGCGTCTCAAGCGCCCGAGTGTCCGCAGTGTCACAGCACAGGGGCTGCACCTGCTCCTGCCCTCTGAGCGCCCCCGCCAGGTTTCGGCACGCTCAGGTGGCCACAAGCCATCGGTGGGGCCTCGGTGCCATCTGGTGGCCACTCGCACGGCCGCTGCTGGCCCCGCACCCCGGCTGGGCTGGGCTGGGCTGGGCTGGCAGCGGTGCCAGCGTGGGCAAGTGGCTGCTCCCAAAGCACTGAGAAGCCACCGGGCAAACACCGGGACCGCAGGAGCTCGGTAAGACAAAAGCCCTGCCCAAGCGTGTCAATGACAGTGGCTTATTGCTCATGTCGGTGCCTACTGTTTTCACTTCTCAATGAATTCTTTCCCCTACGCTTTTCATTCACTTCCCGGCTATACCAGCTTCAGAGCCATTATGTAGCTATAAGCTCCAGCAATAAACCGAAGAGGTGTTATCTTTAGTTAAACTGACTGATAAAGGTGGGAGAAGAGAAAAGGAGAAAGTCATTTCACACACTAAAAGCCTTGTGCAGTTTCCTCTCCTCCTGACAGATTAGAAAAACCAAAGGTTATGCAAGTTTATATGAGACCTTTTCTTTTTATATCTTGAAATTACTACTGCTAAAACACTTCCACTAGAATTACTAACACCACCCACCTACAACAGCTCAGGACTCTGGCTTCTTTTGCTTTCACTTAGTTTATGTCACCCAGCTCCGGGATATTTGTTTTGAGGCGAGCATCTAGCGTTGCCACCAGACAGAGATAAAAATCCGCTGTGCAACATCCCATAATATGGCTGATATTTAACAAAAGATTACAACTGTCCCCTGGCACTCCAAGAGCAATGCCACGTCATTTGTAACACTTGGGCACAGACTCCAGGGAGCAGGTGTGGGAAGCATGCACTGGCAACTACAATTCAGAGCCTTGCAGGGAGGCACAGAGGTGCAGCTCCTTCAACACGACCAAGAATGGAAGGAGTTTGCAGCACATGCTGCATATGCTTGATGAATAAGTTGTAAAATAGTCAGAGGCAAAGGGAGAAACAGTAAAGTCAGGACTTGAAAGATACATTTGAATTTGGTCACTCCTTTTTCTAGTTTTTTTTTCTTAAGATCAACCAAATACTGATGAAGATGATGAGTCATGCATGGTTTTTTGATGTCTCAGTAAACTATTCACAGAAAGAGTAATGTCTTGCAGGAAAAAATAAAAAAGCTAGAATGCTTGAAATAAAGCAATAAGTGTAACTAATAACTGGGACACAGTGCCTAGACTGTATTCCAGTATTTGTCTGGAAACAGATATACATCTCTGTAGCCACTCTGCATGACCTGAATCAGTGAAATGTGGCAAAATTATATCATACAACGATTGCTGGGAAGAGAGTGATAGAATGGGCGATTGCTTCTAGCAAATATGCAGGAAATTAAAGTACCTTCCTTCCTCCACTCCCAAAAATGGTCTGAGTACATGGAGCAAAATTTAGAGGAAGCACTTAAGCAGCAACAATGGTAACAGGACACTCTGATACTGACAGCAGGCATAGAAAGAAACAGAGGTGAAGGAGTTGTGAAAGAATAAAACAAGGAATAAGCTTGATTTCTGGCAAGTAAGAGGGCAGTTACCAATGTAATTCAAAAAAGAAAATTCAGAGCTCCACAGAAAAAAACCCAAATCAAAACACAACAACCAAAAAAATCCCAAACATCAGCCCCACCTTTATCCAAGCATTATTATAAAATTATTAAGGGGTAAAAAAATCTGGATCACAATTGTGGTAAGCACATCTTGCTGTTCCACATGGGCTCTGGCAATGCAGGGCAGCACAAAGCCTTAAGAGTAGCCCAACTACACATTGTCTCCATCACTGGTCTGGGCTCTGAGAAGCCTTTGCTCTGCAGAAAGCATCAGGCCTACAGCACAGACTGAAAGCTCCCCAAGTGTGTGCTGAAATCCTGTAATTTTGGTTTGCACCAAGCCTTCCTGCACATTGGCAGAAAGGTGAAAGAACATATGCACTCCAAATCTGCTGCCTAGAAGCACTGATTTAACACACAAAACATCTGTAACTACAAACGTTTGTGTTTCTACAGAAAATAGTGCTCCACACTTACTCCTGCCAGAGGGGAAAGCCGCACATGGCACAAGAGCCATCACATCCAGCAGCTGTTGGATGGTCCCCAGTTCTGTTCCCTGCTTTTGACATGGGTTCTGAGCCTGCTAAGCCATTTAAAGCTCTTGGTCATCATCAGAAGTTTTACAAGCCCATCCACAGACCTTCCCATGGTTCTGAGAAAACATCTTTCAACTAAAAAACAGCACAAAAGACTAGAGTCAGCAAGTTTTAACTACACCATTAAAAGGCTACACATTAAAACACCCTCTCTCTGATCACCTTTGCCACTCCCACACCCCACCCTCAATAAAAGCAATAGCAAATCACCATTGGCAAATTGATTAAACAAGTAAATTTACTAATTCAGTCAGGTCACCTAGGGAGGACTGACATCCTGCTTTCTGTGAAGGTTAAAATACAACACCCAGGGTCATTATGCAGTAAGCTTTGTTGCTGTGATCGTGCAGGACATACCAGACAGAGGGTTGAATGTCTAAAAGCATAAGGACAGATGATGAACATTAATACCTTAGGATCAATTCCACCCTGTTGCTGTAAAAGTGTTCCTGCTGGTTGCCATTCTCCAAGACCCGTCTCATTTCTAAATCATGTGGTATAAGACTATGCTCTGTAACGTAATTATTTTCTCAAATATGCTTTGAGACTACAAACCCCATTCTGTGCAGACCACTACAGGTTGGTGTGATGACCCCTGAAGTACTAATTTTGAAGTATTATGAAGTCTAAACCCAAAATTTTCTGCCTTGATGTCTCATGGTTCACTAAATAAACATCAAGTTACTGCACTGCAGACGGAGAACACTGTACTTGCTATTGGTGTTGTGCAATCACAGTTGGAAGCATGAAAATATAAGCTCAGCAGGACAGCCACCTTTTCCTACTGCTGACATTAGTATTGCTGCTAGTAACAAGTGTTAGAGATCCCATGTTTTTCATTAAGTAATTGAGTTGTATATTTTCTTCATATTTTCTCTGTGGGCAGAATCCTGGAGGATCTAATGAGAAATTTCCTGTTCTAGGAAAAAACCCTCTTGTCAAGTTTCCATGCATTTAATAACATCCTTCTCTCTAGGAGGAAAAAAAAAGTGTCAATCACCACATGAACAAATTTCCTGCAGGGAACTGATATAATCTGTGGTGATGATGAACAAGCAAATGCTTATGAGTATTTGGAAAATAATTTCAAAATGCACAAGTTAAATACTACTTCTAGCAAAATGAATTTCTCTTAATAACAATATCATTGATGCAATTCATGGCCCTTACAAGAGAAGAGTATGGTTTTGGGTCTAGGAATTGACATATATTGCACATACCAGGACTAAGCTCAGTCATGACCATTATGAAAAGTGAATTTTTTTTTTATTTCACAATTCTAAGAGACTTCTTATACTAAACCAAGAAACTTCTGTTTTGCTATAGCATTGCAAAACAACAACAGTTAACCTCCAGGCTAATAATCAAGACACTGAAGGATCATTGATATTTGGAGGTTTGGAAAGCTCGAAGACCTTCAGCAGTTCCATGAAGAACTGCTACCAGAATTGAGAGCACCACTGAAGCCACCACCATGAGATATTCATGCAGTCAACTCTCTAACCAAATTTCTTAGCACGTTTGAACAACAAAAACCAATTCTACAAAATAGTTATATTTGGGAACCAGACTAAGATCTAAATATATCCCTAAATCTATAGGTCAGGTTCCACATACAATTTATGAGTTAAGTACAAAGAGAAATTTATTTATTAATTTTCCATTTATAAAAAATTAACACGCAAAGGAGAAAATGCAGGCTGCAAATCTATCAGTTCATATCCTACCAAAAAGTGGCACAGAAAAATCATCATTCTTTACTGTCACATCATACACATTAACAACTGGAATACTTTTAAACTACACATAACATGATACACGAATACACATTATGAAATAGGATATATAATTAGCCTAAGTATCTGCAACTATCATCCTTACATGTTCTTGTCAATGCAGAGACAGTTCTGCAGACCACAGTGTTCTGTTCCAACACTACAGTTTTAATACATCACTTACTGAGAACTTACTGTAAAAGGAAAGTGGTTTTCCTCCTCATTCTTTTCTGAATGCTTCACATGCCCTTTATATATTCAAAACCATGTTTATTTTAGGAACAAATAATGCAAAACTACCCTTCCCTATGCACTTGCCCAGGGAGCTCAGGTTCAGACTCAAGTGAAAGCAGACTCTCTGCCACACCCACTGCTTCAGCACTAGTCTATTATTCTTTTTTTTTTTTTTAGGGTTGAACTAAGAAAATGTAAATAAAAGTTAAAATCTAAAGTACCCACCCTGTCTTTTTCCACTATATAACTTTTTCCCAGTGTTTGCAAAGATGACAAAGGTAATTGCAACCAAGATGGTGCCTAACAAGTCTGTAAGGCTACATCGGACTGAAACTCAGGCTATGGGCAAAATTAATGAACTTTTTTAAGATACTAGATAATTAGATGAGAATTTTAAGAATACTTAAAATGAGTACCAAAGCATCTGTTCAATAGAAAGGCTATCAATACAATTTAAAATGATCCTTTAACCAAGTAACTAAATTTTGGCATCATTGTGATCTACCAGGTAGATCCAGTATGGACTAGCCTTATGCAAATTGGTCATTTCAGTTTGTTTTTAAAAAGCAAACAGCTGGGAGATTGAGTAAGTGAGTGGAACTGAAATTGCCAGAGGCAGAAACTCTTATCATGAGTTGTAAGTTAGAACAAGAATGTACACCTAAAAGGCAAGAAGAAACTCTCGTCCTTTCTAAAGCTGTATGCAGAAAACAAGAAATGCCTGCCATTTATGAAAGTATCTTTGGTTACAGAACATTCTTCTGGTTAATTTACCTTCTCCTTGACAGACAGACACATATCATAATCAAAATAACACACAGAAATGAAGAAAAAGAAAGAGAGCAGGCAGAAATTAGCAAGGAAATGCAAGCATCAGAAAGCCCCAAGAGCTGAGCCCAGACACTTGTTCCACAGCCTGGCAGCTCCCAAGATAAGGAGGTCTGGAGACCACAGGCAGGACTGCCTCGGGTCCTGCAGTGGCAGAGATACTGCAAGACAATTCCACAGGTAACACCATGAGGATCCCATGATTTTGTCTTTTAGGACCAAATCCCATGATTTTGTCCTTTAGTCCTACTTTTTAGGACTGCCTATGTCACAACCCTGTTTTTTTAAGGATGAGAAGTGTATATCCATTGGGCACGTGGTCCTACTAACTATATAACATAAAGGGAACAAAACACCCTCTTTGGTTTCTTAAACATGTTCCGCATCTTTGAGCGGTCTCCAAGCTGGATCTCAGCTTCATTTTTGGTAAACTTTAACAGAGGTTGGTGGCAAAGCTGTTTAATGGGCATGTGACACAATTAAGCAAGTCATTTTGTAAGCCCTGGAACTTACCCTGCCTGCTCCCCACCCCAGCTTAGATTCTTTGCTGTGTGGTAACACAGCTAAGCCCACACTACAGTGCATGAACTGGGAATGTGAATTTGTCTGCGCACCTATTTTCAAGAAGCTTGTGGAAAACTAGCTTTGAACTATTTCTGCTCTGTCAAATTTAATCAACAGCAGCCAAGAAGTTCAAAATGTCTCGAGAGTCAGTAGAGAGATACTGACAGAAAGGATTACCGGTGCAGGGAAACCCAGATGAAAAGTACATTCTCTCACCAAAAACATTCTGTCAGCTCATTGCAGAGTTATGTATTTAATAGGTCATACAGTAACACACTTGGCAGATGAAAGTATATAAATTATTTGCCTGAGACCTTTGTCTTCTCAACCAGCTATCCCCAGATGATTACATTCTGTTAGGAGAGCCACCATGGGCAGTTTCAGACTTCTTCCCATACTTGGCTCTGCTCACAACTTCTGCCTTACTTCTTGCAGCTGTCAGCTCCTGCTAGAGTTCTTACCAGCCAGCAGAGGCTGTGAAAATGAGAAATAGGACAGCAGGTCGCAGTAATTCAGCATTCTGTGCCCTCCTCTCACCAGAGGCGCCTCTGTCCGTGCCTGCTGCCTTCCCAACCCAGCTGATGACAGCAGCCAGATGAAGTGTGGAAACAGCAAATCAGCTGGACACAGGCAACAGGAATGGAAGCAGACACCAGGGAGGTTCACAGCTTTCCCTCATCGGCCTCCCTGCACATGAGCTATGTTGCCACTAAAGCTCTTCAGACCTGTACAGCTTCAGCCTCCGTGGGGCACGGGGCAAGCAAAAGTGCTTTGCATATCAGATCCCATGCATTGGTGCTAAACCCAGGCACAGATTGATCTAATCTTGGAGCTAAATCAATTAAATGTAAGTGAAAATTAAATAATAGCTCCCCTTTGACTAAATGCACACCCTTCCTCCAATACCTTCCCTGCTTTCCCAAAACATTCCAACAGAATAAATTGTTTATACTTCAGAGGCAAGTGCATACAATAGGCATAGAGGTTGTTTCCAACACAGTAGAGAAATAATTACACTGAACTTTTTACCTCCCACCTGCAATTCCTCCCCAAAAGAAACAATTGCAAGGCTAAACAATGATTTAGCTGAATGTTGACACTGTGGTTCAACAACCTCCATAGAGCTCACATGAAACAATTTTTATGCATCCTCAATAACCACAGCAGCAAAAAACAATAAAAGGAATGTGTAATTTCCTAATCCTGAAGCTGTTAAACCTTTGAAAGTACATATGCTTTGGGGGAAAAAGAGGTAAGTTCTTTTCTTTCATTCTCCAATGGAAAGATTCTCATAATAGAATTTTTCACACCTAAAATACTTAGCTGAGCCAAGCTTTCTTACAGTAACTGATTTACAGACCTATTTTTTACCAAGTGAACTCAACACAAGATTTGTGTTTTAGTTTCAGCTTTAAGGCTTCAGTTCAGTTTTCTCCATCTCGCACTGAGTCTTCCAGGAAAACTGACTCCCATTCACAACAGTGCTACTGATTTCTGTCTCTAACGCAGGACTACATGCCTGTTCTGAACAGTAATTCAGCAGGTGCTACAGTCCAATAGAAAGCATAAATAAGCCCAGGAATTACCCTGAAATACAGTCAAAAGCAAGAAAAACAGCACAATATTAGTATAAACTGGGCAAAAATTCTTCTACTTTCCCTTTTTTGTCAGGGAGTAAACAAAAATACTGAAGGGCACTGCAGTGGAAGGAGAGAAAGTCATCCAGACTTCATTAATTTCAGTGTAAAATTAAACATCCAGTCCTGACTCTGAATAGCCATTCAGGAAGCAAAGTAGTAAACTTGGATCATAAAATCAGGTTTAAAAAAAGCAACAGCTCTGAGGGGGCAGTTATCCTGTAATTTTTTTGTGGTTTTCCCTAAAGACTGAGTCCTGCAAAATGCTTGTGACTCTGCAGTTGATATTCCATATTTGATTTCTTATAGGCAAGAAATCATGGTCATTGAATTTATATATAAAAATATAACCCATATCTTCAGAAGAAATTAGCCTGCAAATAAAACTGAAGAAAGAAATACAGCTTACAGAATTTTCTTAGATGAAAAGGTTTACAGTGTACTGGGCTGTTCACACAGCTCCTAAAACAACTCATTCCATCCCCCACCCTCAGGGACCTCACAGTTCTGCAAGACACGATTTCAGTCTACAGTCTAGGAACATTATGAGCTGACCAGCACAGAATAAGCTTCTCAAATCTCTGCTTGCTCACTTTCTCAAAAGAATGAGCCCCAAAATCTTGTGACTAAAAGGCATCAGATTATCCCAAATAAAATAATGGGGAGGTGGTAACTGTTGGCAAGTATAGAAATGCACATATATTATCTTTTGCTTCCATAAAAGCCAATTCTTGCAAGTCTGACTTGACAAAAGCATACATAGTATTCATTTGTATCACTTGTGATTCCCAAAATGCCCTTTTATGCAGCTGTTGGAGGGAACTCTAATCACTATTTGTAAGTAGATTAAATGCAATGAAAAACAAACCAGATTAAATTTGGGAAGATCCACAGTCAAACATCTTAAGCCCAAGCTATTAAATTTAAGATAAAGCAGCTGTTACCATCTTTGCAGTTTTTATGCCAAAATACTCCCCATTTCTCAATTAAGGAACTTTCACTTATTTATAAGTATTTCACTTTTCAGCTTCTGTGGCCTTCTTGGCCACCAGGGCACGCTGCTGGCTCATGTTCAGCCGGCTGTGGAGCAGCACCCCCAGGTCCCTTTCTGCCTGGGCACTGTCCAGCCACACCGTCCCCAGCCCATAGCACTGCAGGGGGTTACTGTGGCCAAAGCGCAGGACTGGGCACTTGGACTGATTAAACTTCATCCCACTGGACTCTGCCCATTTATCCAGCCTGTCCAGATCCCTTTGCAGAGCCCTCCTACCCTCCATCAGATCGACACACGCTCCCAGCTTGGTGTCATCTGCAGATTTACAAATGAAAGACTCAATCCCTTCATCCACGTCGTTAATGAGAACATGGAGCAGAGCTGGCCCCAGCACAGAGCCCTGAGGGACACCACTGGTGACTGTCCCCAGCTGGATGCAGCACCGCTCCCCACCACTCTCTGGCCCGGCCATCCAGCCAATTTCTATCCCAGTACAGAGTGCTCCTGTCCCAGCCGTGGGCTGCAGTTTTGCAGGAGTGTGCTGTGGGAGACAGTGCCAAAGGCCTTGCTGGAGTCCAAAGAGACACATCCACAGCCTTTCCTGCATCCACCAGGAGGGTCACCTGGTCATGAAAGGAGACCAGGCTGGTCAAACATGACCTACCCCTCCTAAACCCTCAAGTATAGATATCAAGCTGCACTTCAAGTACTGTAGGACAAGAAAAAATGTGATAAAGAAAAAAAGAAAAATTGTAAAAAAAAAATACTCTGCGTCACATTTTCCTAGACACTGGCATTTGAAACTGACTTACATTGCAAGGTGTTTGCTTGGGGGAAAATCTTGGTATTCCCAGTACTGAGCATGATTAAAAATCTAAAAGTACTCAAAACATCTCATTTCAACAAGAACATATCACAATGAAGATACCTACAGCAGAAGAACATTAAATTAAATTTCATGCACATGTTGACTATTACTTTAGTTAGTAGTCAACATGTGCCTTCAGTTACAGAAATCAGTGGAATGCAGAGACCCACAGATTGTCCCTCAGAACCCTTGGGCTCTGAGAAGTGTTGCTGCCCCTATGACAGCGCAGAATACACATTGTTAAGTCAATTTGAAACTGATCTCCTCCTAAATGCCATATTTTAAGACAACCCCTGATCACAGGAATTTACAGAATCCACATGAGCTCACTCAGCTCTCAGGTCAGGCAGCATCAGAGCTCAGCACTGAGAGTAAGGCCTGCACTAACCACAGTCATCCTCAAAACACTTCTGAGGAACAGAACAATACACGACCTAAACAAAAACCAAGCAGCCCAGTCTTCCCTGCAATCATGCCAGAGTGAACTTCAGAGGATGAACCCGAGCTGTTTGTGACCATGAACACCATTTTCTGCCGGCTGGGGTAATCTGTGCCCTTAAACAACCCTGAAGTCATTTGTTTAGAACATAACTGATGCTCACGTCCTAAAAGCAGTGGAAAATCTGTCAAAATTGGCACAGTCCTCGACAGTTTATAATTCCTACCAAAACTACAGAGATCCTGAAAGGACTGGGAAAACATATAAACGAAAACAAAAGCATTTGTTTACATCTGATACTCACCAGTAAATATTGGAGTGGAAGGAGATAAGCAATGAGAAGGGAAAGAATACCCAAGATATTTGATGTTTATATAGTTAAAAGATTTCCAAACAAGAACCTGAGCAAAAGTCCCCAAACATTATATATGTTCTGAATGTAAAGACTTATTTTCACTTGTTCAATTAAGCACAGGAGAAAAATGATCTGTATACAAATGCAAATTAAAGAACTTTCTGCCAGTCCTAAAATATGCCATGAAATATGTTTCTTCCACTTCAAACCATTTTACTACAATCTAGGGAAGATTATTATTATTACAATGTTACCCTCTTTAATTTCTTTTTTTCTACCGAGTATGCAGTTTTCTACTTGGCTAATCACGTAGATGTGATTATGAAACACAAATATACAGTTCACTGAGTCTCAATTGAAGAGCAGGGAGCTCATTTATTAGAAGTTAGCCATGTCAAAGAAACGAAAGTAGATAAATGGCATTTTAGTGCTAACTAGCATCAAAACAACATCAGTTTTCACACAGGGTTTTCCCCCCCTCCCCAAGCTGTGGCAGGAGATAGGGAAATGAGAAAAATTATTGCAGCACTGTATTTATTTAACAATTGTTATTCAGATTAATTGTTGTTTATGGTAATCGTTATTTAAAAAGAAACTACAATATTTTATAATGAATGAGTTTGAATACAGATTAAAATATCCTTATACCACATTAAGATGTATATCAAAAAAGATTAAGCAATTGCTACCTAATTTCTTTGCTCTTAATTGATTTAACTGGTAATAAAATGAAACAAATCTCCAGATCTATTTTCAAATTAAACTAATTTTTTACCACTAGCAGTCGCAAAAGTGGTCTTTCCATTTTTAACAAAAGCATTTGCTCATGATTAGATATTCCAGTGAGTTCTGCACACTTGGCCCCATCCACTTACTGCACCCAGAGATGTGCTGTGCATTTCTTCCTCTTAAATTCTACATCCTCACGTCAGGTTGGGCTGCCTGGTTGGTTACACAGGGCACAGTATTGAAAACCCAAAAATGCAGTGACAGACATTTGTGTTGACAAGTGCCAAGAGAAATAATCACAATTAAAAACAGAAAAGAAGAAAGTAATTTCAGATGAGGGATTGACAGCATTAGCACAACTCCCCAAGAGCAGAAAATGTTTTTTTACCCCAGATTTTTAGGAAAAAGTTTAGGCTTTGGGGGAAATCCAATATCAATGCTAAGAATGATTCTCCCCAGTTTAGCAGTCAGAACAAGACTTCAGAGCATCCAGCAGTCCCAAAAAGCAGAGAACTCACAGCAGGACTCAAGAGCTCCCTGTAGCACTAATGGGGAAAATGACTGAGATCTCAGAACAAAAATGAAACATTGATTTACATTGGTGTTTGGGGTTTTGTTCGGATTTTGGGTGGTTTTGGTTTTAGTTTTTTGGGGTTTGTTTTTTTTGGTTTTTTTTTTCCCTTGGAAGACAATTCAATGGACTTGGAATACAGCTTGTTCCACTGGAATGAAAGCATTACATTTCACTAGAAATTGGAGGATTCTGAGTATAATAAAATCTTGGATAGTCCTACTGTAGTATTAATTATAGCCATTTACAAGCAGATATTTGAACACCACAAAATCGATTTTCAAATGTGCTTTTACTCAAACAGAGAACAACAAGCACTGCAAGTTTTACCATCATCTACCTAATCACTATGAAAAAGAACAGTAAATTGATGCTGAAGTAGAGGTTACTCTAATGTCAGTTGCAAAGATTATGCACCCATAATCAGCTTCAGGGTTTCTATCCATGTCAGCAGGATTTTGAGCCCCGACTTTTTTTGGCATGGTTCATTAAATCAGAGGCTGTTTTGCAATGACCAGTTTTCTGTTCCAGATTCATCACACACAAACACATTTGTACATACAGGGAGAACAGCAACACCTGCATCACACACAGCAAGAGTGATCAATAAATCTTCCACACAGCATTTGTAGGGGATGGACTTTGACAAAACCTGGTCCTGACAGAAGTGCTAACAGAGGGTGTGCTCAAAACTACTGAACGTGATCACACAGCAGCAGTCACACCTTTTCTGTTCATCCTTTGTGACAGTCATGGGAACGTCAATTACCATTTCTTAACTGTTCCACTACCGTTATTTTAATAGTATTTGCTACAAGAAAATCAAAATAATGCATGGATACACTTACAGGAAGGTCAAACTAATTTCTACATAATACTTTAAAATACACAACTTATATCAGTGCTTTCCAAGGTGCTTAAAGAGCTGTGCTGAAGAGTACTGTATATAATTTTAACTGACCAAAACCCTAGCAAGGGCACTGAGCAACTACTGCAGCTGGATGTGCTACACTGACATCAGCAACAACTGATATAAACAAGAACAAAGGAGTTTTACATACTAAAAC
Organism: Anomalospiza imberbis; assembly: GCF_031753505.1. Lineage (NCBI taxonomy): Eukaryota > Metazoa > Chordata > Aves > Passeriformes > Viduidae > Anomalospiza > Anomalospiza imberbis. Next base: position 6,479,581 of record NC_089688.1, on the reverse strand, counting down.
ACAATGTTTGAGTAGTTGATTTACTGCTATTCAAGTGTTATTCAGATATTAGTGTCCTTCATGCACAAGGCTCACCATGATTATCATGCTGAGCTGCCAAAATCACCTGCAGCATTTGGAACTGGCACCAAAATAAGCAGATAAAATTACAGGTGTCCAAGACCATTACTTCTCTTATTTGATTTAACTGGTAGTAAAATGAAACAAATCTCCAGACCCATTTTCAAATTAAAATAATTTTTTACAACTAGCAGTTGTAAAAGTGGTCTTTCCATCTTTAAGAAAAGCACTTGCTCCTGATTAGATAGTCCAGTGAGTTTTGCTCATCTGGCCCCATCTACTTACTGCACCCAGAGGTGGAGCCATCTGAATGACACCAATTTTTGTTCCTAAATGTCACAGTCCAGTTACACATACCATGTGGCTGACTAAATAAAATTATCACTCTTTAGCCTCTTTCATTAGAGTACACTGTGTTTAACTGTAGGGAAAACAGGTTATAAAAGAAACATGAAATGCAGAACTTGCTCTTACTTAGGAGCATCTTTTTACACATACTCATGTTCAGTATAGATTATCTTGTAGTGGGGACATAAAACTGTTTCTGTTTCTAAACTTCTTTCTCCCTAGCATTAAACTTTTGTAATAACCATATTTGGAATATCCCCTCCCAGCAGGGAATATATCTGAGCTCAGTGTGAGGTTAATGATCTTTGTGCATTCACTTTTCAAGCTATAGATCACTACTGAGTATTGTATTTTCCTTTGCTCCGGAGTTTGATCAAGGGAACATTGTTTGACAACACCACATTCTTTGACAAGTTCTTTAGGAACATGGACACGTTAAAGACAAGAGAAAGAGACTGGAGGAAAGAGACATGCACTTCATTAGAGTTATGATGGTTGGAACAAATGCAACACCAAATGAGAAGCCCTTAATAATTTCAGAGCCATGTTGTTACCTACTTGTATCACTGTAATGAGCCATTCTAAACTCCTTATAACAATCCAGTGGAATTAATTTCCAGAACAAAGTACAGGGCACTTGGAAGGCAGTTTAAATTCAGCCAAAAAATACAGTTGTTTCTACCCTGTAAAACCAAAATTCACTATACTAGTATCAAAGCAAATACAGCACTATTATTAAAGTGGAGAGAAAGAGCCACATGAACAATAGCATTCAAGGTGCCAACCAGTGACAAGACAGCTCTTAGAGAGGAGTAACAGAGAACACTACCTAGAATTACGATTTCTTGGACAAAGGCTGTTTGTTTAGATTTTTATATCATAGACATCCTGATGGGCACATGAATGCAAATAAAATATGAAAATACTAGTATACCAGCAATGCAATTACTAAATCAATCACAATTTGTAATAATCATCCATAATTGGGAGCTAGGTTATTGTCCAGATAAGAGACAGAAATATTTGGAAGAGCAGTTAGAAGCAGCACAGAGTTCCACTGTCCTCTCCCACACGAGCCCAAAGGACTGATATCCACTGAGAGCTGCTGATGGTGATGGAGAGGGGCAGCAGGAATGTTAACAATCTTCCCCTTTTGACCCACATCAGACTGAGATCACAAAGCAGCTTTGCAGGAATGGAGCCCAAGGAAAGAAATACAGGCCACCCACAGGAAGGTATGCTGAGCTGACACAGACTGATGCATCTGCAGTCTTCTCTTTCTTTTTTTCTTGGACCCGTTTGATTTATGATTCAATTAGAACAGCAGACTGTATATCTTATCTTTATATTGAAGCACTGCTATCATCCACGAGGCTTGATAAAAATAGCCTCATTTAGGACTTACCAACCTCCTTATTGCTAGTCCCAGGCTTTTCCAACCACTAAACCAGGTGCAGGTGAATGAGTCACAATTTTTCATTCCCTTCCAGGAAGATGTTGCTTCCAATTAATTTCCCTAGATTAGCTTCTACAGGATCAGCTTCTACTGGAGGACTGCTAGAAAACTCTCTCACTCTTCAGACTTGTCCCATTGTTTCTCAATGTGTTTGGCTTGCTGCCTCTGACACCTGGGTTTCCAACACCACAGTGCTTATTTATGAAACATTACATCACAGAAATCAGAGGCAAGGCTCAACCTATTTACATAACACTTTCTGCAGCAGTGAAACCAGGTAGCAAAGCACCTGCTCTGCTCCCTGCCACAACAATCCTATAGCCCCTCTCTCCCCAGCTTTCATCCCCAGCAACGAAACATTTCTCAGAAATGTGCTGTGAGCTACACCACCAAAACAATTAAAGGCTGCAAAGTTTAGCCTGTATCAGTTGAAGGATAAAGCAAAAACTCCAAGAGCAAGAATACCTTACTGAATTAAAATCTTCACAGAGTGATAACAGGCATGGAGGAAAATAAACAGGGGTTCTTTGCAGAGGATTGCAAGGATGAACAGAGTTCAGCAGGAGATTCGATGCACCAAGAGAGGGAGGGGGACAAACAAAAAAAAAAAAAAAACCAACTAAACAAACAACATGGAAAAGAAAGTTCTCTGCTGTGTAAAGAGTAACTGGAACTAAGGCACCTGAATGAGATGTTGAAGGCACAGGTTGAGCTCCCAGCTGAGGACATAAGCAATATCAAGCCCCAAGATCAGCCTTGTGAGCTACATATGACCCCAACTGTAAACGCTGAGGCCCTGCACCGCTTACTGCTGTTTTACATGGCAAATGTTTACGAGGTGGATGCCATTCAGGAGGCTCTGGCCTTCTCCTTCTTCACTGTTACTAGCTCCCACCAAAGGCTCCTATCACAGAGTAAGGCTGTCTCATGCATTTGCAAAGTCATGACCTGTGAAATTATTTGCCTTCTCAGACAAATGCATATGTGCTCTCTCTGCAATATTCTTTGAACAGGAGCAAGCAGAATCCAGATATAGAGAGGAATATGAAAGGAAATTGGATCTACTATTGGAGACTTAAAACACTGAATCACACTTATAGATACTTCACCTGCACAATGGGGTCATGTCTGTGGCACAAGTCGTTACTTTCACTAATTTAAAGCCCAGTTAAAATTGAACACAATCTCTCTGTAGCTATTATGCCTAAAATCTCCAACAGCTTCAAGAAAGCAAGACTAGGTGTATGTGATGTTCTCAGTTAAGTGTTGTAAGAGGCTGTTAAGAACATATTCTATCTTTGTTTTCCATTATCTTACCACACTTTAAAGACAACTTGCTCCACAGTTCTGGGTGATACATATACCAGTTTATGTACCTGGGATGTTGCACCATGCAGTCATATGAGTAAAGATAGGGGTAATAACACAATTACTATGATTGAACTCTAATCTCTGCTGATCTTGACTTACAGAAGTAGCCTAGAATATCTACAAAAACCAAACCCACCAAATACAACACAAAGCAATCTAACTGTTTGAATAAAATACAAAAATACTCATACAGAGTCACCCTCTTTTTATTTAGAGGTTTGCCAATAAGCTGTTTGCCTTTACAGAACAGCACTGTGGTCACTGGAGGGTAAGTAATGAATCATTTTTAAGTTTTGAGAAAGTTACCAAATTTATTCATTCCCCTAGTATTCCCTGGAAAGATTGTGATAAAGTCAGTACTACTCCTTGTTTGGCCAAGTTAATTAACCTCTCCCTTACTACCCATCACATGATAACTAGTATATGTTACTTTTGAATACTATAGAATACTTACACTATAATTAGATGCCTTTTTGCTCTCCCTGAATGTAGTATTGATTGTCAGAACAGAAGACCAGCTGACTCACCCCTTCTGCTCAGTTTCCAGTGTTCTACTCTACCACAAAGACACAATTTAAAGAGCACTGGCATCACTCGACCTTGCACACTCCCCCCTCACCACGCACACAAATCATCCTTTACCTCCTCACCCAACATCACATATCCATCCCTAAAACACCTCCATGAAAGGGTCAGTCCTGCAGAGCAGAAGGAATCAGTCTCTTGGGATTGCTCCGCAACAGAAACAGAAAGGTCCCAAAGAAGAGGAGAGTTGTAAAGAAACAAGGGAGATTCTAATGGCTTAAATTAACTCTCCTCAATAAGCAACACCTGCACCTCCCAGGAGCCTGACTTTTGTGCTTTTAAAATCACCTGTGGGCTCACAAATAGATCAGATTATCTCAGTGAGAAAAGGCTAACAAGTAATGATCATTTTCCAGCATTGTCAAATCCCTTCTGTGGTGTGACCGGGAGTTCTTTGCTCAGCTAAGTTCAGCAACCTCAAGATGAGTTTTCTTTGACCTAAAGCTGAACAGATGTTCTGAGGGAACTGAATCTGCACAGAAACCACTATGCTGGCCAAGGCAGCACTAAACTATTAAGTGAACAGAAACAAGTCTGAAATTACAGGATGGAAAGGAGAGCTTAAATAAAATCATCCCCATGCACACCCATACCCTCTGCCCCTCAAAAAAAAAAAAAAAAATAAGGGCAAGAAACAGAAAAGCAGATAATCTTCTAAGAGTGAGACACATGCAACAAAAATCTACAGATCAGTAAACTGGGTCAAAACCAAGTTAGAGCTGTTTGCATAACATTTCTTTTAAAACAGAGGTTTCCCACCATAGACAGCTTCAGACTTCTAAATTTTAAATTCAGAAAAAAACAGAGACAGCTGCTTGAACATCTTCCTAGTGCTATGGAATTCCTCACAAACTACATCACCAGCACCCTCCATACAGGAACAGGCAGAAATTCTGACCCCACAGAAATAAAAGCAGAGAAACTTCTGCTGGTGAAGAGGTCAGGGTGTGGTCATTCATAATCTTAGTTTCTGCTTTTTAATAGAGCAAACTAATTGTCATGGAACCTAGAAAGTCCATATTCCTTTCTTTAAAAGGCACACATTCTTAAGTTATGGTACTAGTAACAACAGCATGCAAAGATCATAAAACTAGCTCACACCTGTTCTGTGCATGTCATCTGAAAATTACCTTTCTTAAAATTCCTTTAAAAGTATTTTCCACAACAGATGGAAAATATCAGAGGTTTTAAAACCTAAAAACCCAGTCTCCATTAAGTCTCTGGTAAGAAACCAGCTCTCCTAGAACATTCACATGCCATCAACTCCTCTGTCATTGCAGAATGTTACTTCAGATTGTCCTATTAAAAGGAGCTGTCATCACAGCCTGTTTTCAGTAATATCAGCAGTTATTAGTGCAGTGCAGAAGCTCAGCCAGGCCTTGCTTCAGCACTGGAGCATAGGGCAAAAGGAAATACTCATGGTTTTGCCATGCAAGACTCCTTTCATTAGCTCACAGCTTTTTCCAAGTCATGATCAGATAGGATCAATAAAGTCCTGATAAAGTCACGATGCATACTCCAGATATTATATGGAAAGTTTGCAGAATTTCTCCTCTGAAGGGCACCAACCTCAGAATGCCCTTGGAAGAGAACAACTTCCTGAATTTTAAAAAGTGACTGAAATATGGTGCCCTTTCCTCACCAAACAGTCAGGGGGAACTGAAGCTTTAAATGCATTTAAGCTGAGAAATTACAACATAATCAAGTAGCTAATAATAGATTCATTTTTGTGGGATATCCCAGGGGAGTAGAGAACAAAAAACAGCCACTGCTCCAAGACTAAACAGGGTGGGTTCTGCTCAAGAGGATACTAAAGCTGGGCAAGACTAGGAGTGCACAACCATCACATGAGCAGTGAGGCAACGACTGACACAAGCAGAGCGAGGCTTCTGGAATGCCACAAGCACGCTTGTAAATACTTCACTGAAGCAATTTTCTTTGCTGTCCTCTTCATCCTCCTCAGCATTACAGAGCCTGTGACTGCATCCCCGTGGCAAGGGCAGCAGAAACACACAGTGCAAGCAGCTATTATTTTCTATGTATTTTATGCGCACGGTGATGTAATTCAACAGCTGAGAGGGCAAAAGTGACCAGAACCAACCAGCAGGCAGCACATGCAACTCATCAAAAAAGCAGCAAAGTTCTGGCACTTAGTAACTACAGAATACGAGAGTAACAGTTCCTGCTACTCTTCTTCCTCATCCCTAGATTAAAAAAAAATAAAAAAACCAACAGAAAACACCACACAGAACATTTCCTTTCCCAATTTTTGGCCACTTACAAAAATTTTTCAGAGAAGAATGGAATCTAAACTAGCTTTATCAAATTAAAGAAAAAATATGCTTAAAACTATTTTGAAGGATTTGTTTCGGAAATTTCAAGCTTCATAATTCTCCTTCTTAGGCATGTCAGCATCATAAATAGCTATTTAACACTACATATCAGAAGTCAAGCACAAAACCCACAGAAATAGAAAATATTACCCTCATGCCTCTGATTCATCATCACTCCATGCCTCTGGAAAAAGCTAACAAGTGCCACCAGCTGTTAAAGTTAAAAAAAAAAAAATAAAAAATCTTCCTTAGGCCTAGAGTAAAACTCCCTCAAAGAGCTAATGAAACTTTTCCTGATTACAGAATGCCAAACCATGCTTTTCTCAGAATTAATGCAACATGCCAGGTCTTATTTTGTCATACCAAGAGCCATGCCAGCAGGAGCACAAATACCATTGTCAACAGCTTATCACAAAACCTAATGTATACGGGAAATGTTCCCACTCCAGACAACAGAGAGTGGCAAAAATAACTTTTAATAGGTAATCAACTGGATTCGTATGTCAATAGTTTTTACATGGTGTCAAGGGCACTGAATTTTGAGAAACAGGGTATATAGAAAGAGAACTCCAAAAGTTTGGAGTGGAGAAAAAAAAAATCAAAAAATAAGCTGATAAAAACGTAGGATAAAACCAGAGTAAACAACAAGGACAGGAATTTGCATGTATTGAACTGTCTAGAACTGAGACTCATGTGGCCTGATCTGTATGCCACACGGGGAGGGGTTTGGGAGGATTGTGTAGGGGTTTTTTTTTTTTAAACTGCAAAACTGCCATTTCCCCCAGAGTTTTCAATGACTGAATAACATTTGCATATATTATTGTTTTTCAGAGCAGCTATGATTGGACTTGCAGTCTCACAGATCACACTTAAAAGCTTACTCTGTGATATAAGCTTTCCACTTAAGCAGTAAATTATTTATTTTTATTGTTATTATTTATGTGATAATAACATGGCTGTTGTATTTGAACTGCATTTGGGTTTTTTCCTCCCTCTGCCCAACATCTTGACCACTGTCTCCTCTCTTTCCACATACACCCCAGTTTTAAGCTAAGTGACAAAAAGCATAAAAGTTTTTCATTTCTGAAGTTCAAAGATCTCTTCCAAGCCATAGACAATCCCAAAATTTCCAGTACCTTAAATATATCAAATAGAAACACTCCGGAGCAAAGCACAGCACTGTAGGTGACCTACAAGCATAATTAACTTCTAGGCATTGACTCTAAAAGTTTCATTTTGCCCATGGTGTTGAGGCCAAGAGCTGTCAAAACAAAAGAACTACAACAAGAGACTAACAAAACTAACTACAACAAGAAATTACATTCTAGTCTTCCCGTCACATTTTAGAAACACAAGCTTTTGAACAAAACATTTTAGAAAACACTAAAGTGAAATAAAGACCAAAAGGCCACCCAAATAACCAACAGCAAAGTACTGTAGGACTACAAACAACCTTGAATAATAAATTATTTTCTTTTCTTATGCGATTAACAATTTTGGCCCTGCAAAACCTGGAAATTGTCTTAGGAAAAACTGTAACTAGCTTTTTTTTTTTTTTAAAGGAAAATATTTAGCCACACGCAATTATTCACATGATTTTGCAAATCAGTGCATTATAACAGACAGATCTCTTTATCTCCAAAAAGAACATGAGTAATAAATTAGGATCTGGAAAAGACATGAGAGGTGACAGTTTTTCAATAATGGAAATCCCCAGCCTCATCCTCTGGCAGGCATCAAGAGAGTGACAGCATATGATAGTACAGTACCATTTGGAACAAAAATCATGCAATGAGCATTAGCCAACTCCCAGAGGAACGAGAGACAGATTAATGGTGGCAGAAATATTTTTGTAAGGAACTCGCCAACAAACACTGACTGTGTCAAAGCATGTTCCCATCTCCAACACCGAGCACTGACAGTGTCTCAGGATCTGAGCACCTTACATAGCCACCACACAAAGAGACACGCTGAAAGTTTAGAGCCTGACCCAAGAGTCTTCTCAAACCAATGGGAAATATACTGCCTCTAATGGGCTGAAGGACCAGAGGACAAAGCTGAGTCTCTACTGATCCTGAGGTTACTCCAAGCCCAAGATTGTTACACACACGATTTGGAGACTGAGAAAAGTCACCTTCTTTAAGAACTCAACACTTCCAGCCCAGACGAGGTTACAAACCTTTCAGAGAATAGTTTTAAGCTACCCTCTTTGTGAACACACAAGGTCGTATTTTCTCTCTTTATCCTTGAGACAATTGATGAAAGAGAGGCAAAAATGCCTGGAGCTCTGACACCACAGTAAGGAGCGCTTACTGTGCTCCTTGTTCAGGGAGCTCTCCTTCAAAACACAGGGCTCCCAAAGAGAAGAGGTGCTGGGCAGGGGGAACAGCATCTTGCCCAACCGGAACTTAGAGGACCTGACTACCACAGCAGTGACTTATTTCTAGCTGATCAGTCCTCCTGGGGTGTTACTTTACATTGCATTTCAAAGCACGAACACCACACAGATTTGAGGGAGAAATATGAGAAACCACAACAAGCTACAGTAAAATAGATAATATTCCATCTTCTGTGTCCAGTTAAGTGTTTCAAGTAGTAGCAAAAGTGATATTAAAAGCAGGAAAGTTTAATGATTCAAAAGATACCAACTTCAGGGAAGAAAAAAAAAAAAAAAAACAAACCACAAAGAATAAAGCTTATTCAGCCTTGATTAATTATAGCTTTAATCTTGAAAGTTTTCAGTTTTAGTTTCAAGAGTTCTGGGCATATAGCCCAAAAAAAAAAAAAAAACGGAGGGGGGTGGGTGAGAGATAATTCTGTTACCATACTTTCCCAATTCTTTTTTACTAAACTTACTTCTACTGCAATAAGTGCCATTTTGCCAGTAATAAGCCAAAATATACTCTTTCTCTGCCCTGAGAACACAAACCTTCACAACAAAAATGGATTTTAGCTCCCATTTGTGTTTAGTAGGAAGAGTGTGGGACCCGCGCACTCACTCAAAACAGGGCAGCGTTTGTGAGAGCAATAAACAGAGAGTGGTCACATCGAATACCTGGGGGAGACAGACCGGGGCAGCAGAGCTCCTTCACCTGACCCTGCGGCCTCGCTCTAACCACTGCGGAGGAGGGAAAGCCAGGGAGAAAAACAATTCTTGTGGCCGCTTGTGCCACGGTGAAGCGAAGCCTTCAACAGCATCTTCTGTTCACCTGTCCTGCAGCAACGCTGAAGGCTGTGCATGTCCCCGGGTGCTGCGATGTGAGCCGGCCCCCGCCGCCCCCTACAGCGACCCGCACACCGGGGACGGCAGCCCAGGCAGGGATGTGGGCGCCTCCAGCCCTCACCTGGCTGGCTTTTCAGCCTCCGTGCCACAAGCACATCGCTGCCTCGTGACAGAGGTGTGAAACACAAGCAAGGCAGACACGCAGAGCACAAACGCCACATTCCCAGCAGAGCGGGGCATTAACGTGGGGGGTCGCGTGTTGTTTTGGGAGACGCTCGGCCATCGCCGGCCGGGCAGAGGCAGAGCCGCGCGGCCATCGCGGCGGGGCCGGGGAAGGCGCTCCCGGCTGCAGCCTCGCACCTGGGCGGGCGGGGGCACAGCCCGCTCCCCTCCCGGACCCGCCGCTCGCAGCTGCGGCCGCTCGCCCCGCGCTGACCCGGAGCGCCGACGAGAGCGGGGAGGAGGAGGAGGAGGGAGGGAAAAGAGGGAAAAGCAGAAAGAGCCGGCGGTCCCGCGCCCGCCGCTCCCCGCCCGAGGGCTGCGCTCACCTGGTCCCTGCCGCCCCGTGCCGCGGAACGCGAGGGGAAGGAGCAGGACGAGGAGGAGGAGGAGGAGGCCATGTTGCGGCGCTCCCAGGCTGCGCTCCTCACCTCGCCCAGCCGTCCCGGGCTCACCCCAGCGCCGGGCCGTCCTGCCCGCGCCGCCGCCCCCGCAGGTGGGGCCGGGCCCGCCGCGCTCTCCTCCCGCGGCGGGCAGGGCACGGGGGGCGGGCGCGCTGGCTCCGGGACCGGGGCCGCCGCCGCCCCGTCCCGCCCCGTGCCTGGAGGTGCCACAAGGCGGGGGCAGCGTCCCCAAGTCCGTCCCGCTGGAAAACCGGGAGAGCGGCCGCTGCCAGGGGGCTCCGGAGGGCCGGGGAGCCCCCTCACCCAGCCGCACCGCGGCTCACCTGGACACGGCGGGCTCCGCTCCGCCCGCGGAGCGCCCACGGCGTGAGAGGGGAGAGCTCAGCTGAAGTTTGTTAAACAAAACTGCAAAGCCAACCAAATCCTCGCGCTGGGCGCTGATGAACTCCGTCCCGCACTTCTCGCTGGTTTTCCATCGGGAGTGCCACAGGTGTAGTGTATTCGCTGTAATGCAAATGCAAAACCGCTCGCACATGGCCATCGGGAGCTGCACCTGTGGATAATGATTAGCTGATACTCCCTCAGAGCGCGCTCGAGCCTGGGGGAGTCAGCCCCGATTTTCCTCCCTCCCCCAGCCCAAGATGAGGGCTGTGCAAACCTCACAGGTGAGATTCCATGCTGATCAAAACAGCAGTTAGCTCTGCTTGTACTTTTCCTCAGTTTAAAAAATGTTTTAATCGATCTCATTAAAATGTGTTTTATCACAGCACAAAATTGTGAAAGTATTGTAAAAGCAATTGAGAGTACTTTAGTTTTGACTTAAATTACTTTATCCTATCATTACTTCTCACAAGGCTGTCCTGGTGCATCAACCCCTTTTCCTGTTTTAAAAAGAACCCATTTGTAATGGTGAAACACAACAAATGCTATTAAGCACTAATTTACCTAGAAATATTGGTGATAACAGTTTAATCCAGCTAGTTGTCCTACCGTGGGCCTTAGTGCTGTAGGTGCAATTTACGAAACACGTACCCAGCTGCACAAACTGACTGTAGGTGATTATACATCTTTGGATACTGTGTAACTAATTGCTTGTCACTCCCTCTCTCGTGTAAACTTTTTTTCTTTGTATACAGAGCCAAATAAAAATATTTAACCAAAGACCTTGGCTGTCTCTCACATGGAGAAGGCAATTCCCCAGAATGTTTTTATCCCTCTTGTTTTGAATGTGACTCATTTCCTCAGCGCACTTGGAGAACTGGGAGCTGGAGGAGATGGGATAAAAGGATCACAAGCTCCTCGTTGGCTAAAAGCAAGCGTGAAGCAAAGCTGGTCATATCCACTGATGGGCAGTGGCAATCAGCAGATCTGTGCCTGGGTCACACACTGGTTTTGTACAACTCATGGACCACACCATCTTCCACTGCTCCTTGGGAAGGACAATTAGAGAGACTTAAATGGGATTTGCAGATTGAGAAAGAAAATAACACCTTAAGGAAAAAAAAAATAAAAGGCTTACTTGAAATGAAAAGTGGTTTTTAAGTCTACTCTTAAAATTGCTAGGAGGAGGAATATTTAAACACAGTTAAGTGTGATGTGTACATGTAAATCCATATTGTATTTCCACAGGCTTATAAAACTCACTTGTCTCATCTGCACTACCACCTGGAAGAGTACAGCATTTTTTTTTTGGCAGCGGGAGTGATACCTGGAGGGAAAGAAAAGCTGACTTCCCTTACTTCAGGAGAGGTTTCAGGTCAGGCTTCCCTGACAGAGGTTTGGAATTTAAATGTGCTGCTGCAGTGCATTTGATCTGATCGAGCACAGTAGTGGGTGGCTGTTGTAAGATGAAAAACGATAAACAGCTAAAACCTGAGGTAACTTGGAAAAAAGGAGTATTACATGTTGAAATAAAACAGCCATTACAAGAAAGAGATTTTTAATGTGTCTCCAAGTGAGGAATGCTGCTGATTGAGTTACACTGCTGCTGCATACAGGGCCTAACGTTTGTGCACAGCCACAAGGTTTGTGCCTTGTTCCGTGGAGGGATGTGCTGCTACCCAGGGCTGGGTTTGTGCCTTGTTCCTTAGAGGGATGTGCTGCTACCCAGGGCTGGGTTTGTACCTGGTTCCCTGGAGGGATGTGCTGCTACCCAGGGCTGGGTTTGTGCCTTGTTCCTTAGAGGGATGTGCTGCTACCCAGGGCTGGGTTTGTGCCTTGTTCCCTGGAGGGATGTGCTGCTACCCAGGGCTGGGTTTGTACCTGGTTCCGTGGAGGGATGTGCTGCTACCCAGGGCTGGGTTTGTGCCTTGTTCCCTGGAGGGATGTGCTGCTACCCAGGGCTGGGTTTGTACCTGGTTCCGTGGAGGGATGTGCTGCTACCCAGGGCTGGGTTTGTGCCTTGCTCTCTGGAGGGATGTGCTGCTACCCAGGGCTGGGTTTGTGCCTTGCTCTCTGGAGGGATGTGCTGCTACCCAGGGCTGGGTTTGTGCCTTGTTCCCTGGAGGGATGTGCTGCTACCCAGGGCTGGGTTTGTGCCTTGTTCCCTGGAGGGATGTGCTGCTACCCAGGGCTGGGTTTGTGCCTTGTTCCGTGGAGGGATGTGCTGCTACCCAGGGCTGGGTTTGTGCCTTGTTCCATGGAGGGATGTGCTGCTACCCAGCCCTCCACACTTACCTCCAAACCAGCCCCCTCCAGCCAGCAGGCACTGCTTGCCTGCACATCCAGGCTGAGGGAACTGCAAGTGTGACCTCGACTGCACCTCCCCTGCTCTCATGCACCCAAACAGAAGTTTAAAAGCAGTTTATTGGGTTCTACCATTTTAATTCTTGAATTGTAAGCTAAGTGAAATGCAAAAACTAAAATCAAGAACCAGCCACCTGACCTGGGGTCAAGAGTGAAGTTAATGGGAGTTTTGTCAAAGACTTTGGTGGAGCCTGGCTTTTTGCCCAGATGCTCCAAAGAAACAAAAGCAACTTTTTTTTCCCCTCTGCCCCAGGTTTGATACATATATGCTGTTCACCTTTCTCATTTAATTACAGTTATTAAAATAAAAATCCAGGTTGGACATCTGTAGGTATTTCTCTAAAGGTTTTTATGAAACCAGCTGTGTGTCCCACAATGAAAGAAGATGCACTGTGACAGTGGAGCATCCCTTATTGTGGGAAAGGAGTTTGGAAAAGCAGAGCTGGAAGAAGATTTCAGCCCAGGACTCACAGGTTTCAGCCCCTGGAAGCCACTCCCAATAGACTCAGCAGGGACTCTGCACCCCTCTGCTCCCTCCCACAGGGTTCTCACATTCTCCCCTCACTCTTCTTTGTGTGCTGCAATGTTCATTGTAAAACTTTCCTTGATTTTCAGCTGTGTTTTCCTCCAGGAAGTTACAAACCCATGAATAACCAGTGACCATGAATAACCAGTTCTTCTATCTACAGCATCTCTTTATTTGAAATGAATGGATGGTTTATGATATTTTCATTATTGCAATCATATCAATATTTGGGATTTTCAGGTAAAGTGATTTAGTGCATGTTACAAAAAAAAAACCTTTAAAATAATTTTAACCTAAATTCAAGTACTTTAAGTTCATTTAAAATATTTATATTAATGCTGTAAGGAGACGCTGACAATTTAATCATTTTTTCTAAGCAGCTTCCATCCTTTTGTTTTATTTTTAAACAGTTCTCAGGAGCTTTTTGTTTTCTGGCATCCTATCAAAATGCTAATGCAGAAGGAGAGCAGCAGAGAAGTTCTCCATGTTTCATGATAGTGGGAACTGTCCTGCATAACGAGAGGTTTAACAGGTTAAATGTATCATCTGAGATATGCATTAGAGGTACTATCCCTCTAATTTTACCTTGCATTCCTAAGTGGTAGTACACCTCTCCTACTATACTTTTGCTTTTGTCATCCTAAAATAATCTGAGTTTAAATAAATGTTAAAAGAAGCCAACCAATGTTTGTACTTATCTGCTTTAGAGCACAGTGAACACAACCTATTTTAGATACTCTCATTAGTATTCACAAACCAGTTGACCTTTTTAGTCCCATCATTATGTAAAAGACAGACACACTTTTTCTCTTCCTTACAGTGAAGTTATTGCTGAGGAGAATATGATTGATATATGAAAGACAGGACGATATTGACTCTTGCAGCTGCCCTCTGCTCAGCAGAGAAGGGGTTGTTCAGAGCATTACACTGGGTTCTCAGCCATGAATACAACTGTAATGCCATAATCCCAGCTCGGCATTGTCAGCCTGATCCCGTGTGCCTTGCACAAACAGCGCTGCAGTTCAGGCAAAGGGAAGTCTGGGATGCCAAAGAGGTTTTAATATATGTGCCCCTTGGCCATTTATATAAATAAAATATAATTAACATTGTGTTGTCAAGATTCTTTTGCTGTTTGCCTTGGAGTTTTCCCTCAGTTCTGCATTTCACCGTGTTTTGCTGTGAAGGGGAGCAGCAGTCCTAGGGATTCCCACATTCATTCATCTGTGACTCAGTTGCCAGCAGGCTCACTGCTGCTGCTTGCTCCTTCAAGCAGAACAGTAAATCCCTTCAAACACAGAAGTCACTGCAAATGTACTTGTATCGCTTGTCTCAAGCAGCATCATTAGCTCCTGCCATGTCCAAAGCAATGATCAACCGAGATAAGCACTAAGGATGCACAGACAACAAGAGGGAGGAGAACTCAAGGTGTCAGACAGATGTTTGACAAATTAATGCCGTGTCGAGTCTATACTTACAGGCATTCGGCTCCTAAGCAAGGCAGCTCTAAGGGAGGGCCAGAGGCAGAGGGCAATGCAGCCTCTGCTGCTGCTGGAGGAAACCAGCACACACAGCTGCACCCTCCACTGCTCTGAGGGCTTGGCATGGCCACCAGCCCATCCAACACGGAGACCACAGCAAAATAATGTCCCTGAGCTGCTTACCTGATGAAGCCAGCACAGCCTGGGCCCTGAGGCGCAAGAGCTGACACAAAGGCAGGAGCAGTGATTTCGGGCTTGAGTGCAACAGCTATCAGAGGGATCTCAAAGCCATCCACCTTCCAGACCTTTCCTAAAGGTATCAGAAAAGGCTAAACTTGTCACCCTAGATGCTGACCAAGGGGATGACCAACGGCCTCAAACAGATCACAGTGCTGTGTGCAGCTGGCTCACGGAGAAGTCTCCTCACATGTGAAACGTGGGGTTCCTTCAGCAAGAGAGAGCTGCTCTTTAACCAGCTTTCCTTCTGGTGCCTCCTGGCCTTTCTCACTCAGAGCTCATCCCGTGACACAATGGGATGTATGGAAAAGACATATTCTCAAAGAGTTTGAAAATTCAGCGAGCACTCTGAGAATGAACAGTTAGTGTCCAGCTCGAAGGCACTAAGAAATTTCTGTTTCTAAGAAATAATATTTTCTGAGCACAGCTAAGATATTCTTGTGTATATTTAAACTAAAGCTAGAAAAAGACCTTGCTTTCAATAAAATTTGGATCAGTGTATTCAGTACTTTCAGACACAGTATTTTATATATCATCTCTCTATATTTTAATATAACTTATAATCTTTTATAGTACTGTATGATTATGATACCACCACCAACCCCCATAAATTAATGAGGGTTACCATATGTCTGGGACTTCCAAGAAATGTTTTCGTTTCCTCTAAAGGGAAAGTTGGACTTTGGCAACCTACTAAGGTCCCTAGGCAAGGACTGGTCCAGCAGCAGTGGCTCCAGCCCTGTGCTGGCAATAGAAAACAACTCCCCAGAGGTGCAGAGCCAGGCCTGAGGGATGTGTGTGTCCTACACTCTGTCTGAGCTCTGCAGCTGATCCAGGGCCACTGCTGTGCCCACACCACCCTGGCTGCTCTTCTGTCACTGTGCAGGGCAGAGCACATCAGGCGTTTTTCCTATGAATTGCACAAGATTGCACAAGCCATGTTCCCGTATGGAATTTCCCAGATATACAAAAGCCTTGTTCTGGGCAGGTAAATCCCTAGCCAGTGGTGGGAATACAGGATTCAAAGTAAACAGAGAGCCGCGAGCATGCACACCATATGCTGCAGAAATTCCCCAGGCGGGAGGGGAAAGTGGAGGGGCTTTACCCCTGAAACACACTCAGGGGGAGGAGCTGGACTGCCTCTTGCCTTTGCCATGGGGTAGGGATGAGAAGAAGGAAGTGTACCGTGAATAGCCCTGCTTCCGGGAATCGCCATCCCAAAGAAATGCTGTAAGGGAGAAGCTGCACGTTTTTGTTTGCAGCGCCCTGCCCTGCTTACATTTCCGACAAGCAGCAAAGCCATCCTTCAAAAATGCTGTAAAGCAGTGCAGTGAAGTAATTAAAAAAGGCAGTAACATCAGCAGTGTGAAGAGCTGCCTGTGTCTCCCCCCTGCAGGGACTGTGGGTTTCCACAGAAGCTGTTGGTCCAGGACTGCCAGTGCCCATGATAAATTGGTGCTAGAGTGGGTCAGCAGCACCACAGAATCCACAGTGGGGCTGTCCTGCAGGGGAAAGACTTGTAAAATTAGAAACACATGACCTTGGCTAATCTATTTAGCATTTCAGTTTCTCAGTAACAAAATTTGTTTGGAGTAGTATTTTCCCAGGCTTTTTGTTAACTCGTGTACTGTAGCACCACTTTCCTGGGTACCAGTGGAGGAAGGTTGCAGCTGGCAGAGTGCTCACTGAGCAGGGCCCACAGGTGCCTCTCTCATTACATCCCCAACCCTTCTTTCAGAAGCTGGGATAGCACAGCGACTAATCTTTCTTAATCTGGGAGGAGGGACGCAGAACTTTATTTGCCTACAGACACACATCTCAGCTTCTCGGGAATTAAGTTACCCAATGACCTTTCATTAAGGCACATGCCTCAAAAGCAGCTCCCAGGGCCGCAGCAGCACTGCCCAGATCAGTGCCCATGCAGCCAGAAATAATGAATTTATGGTCTGGCTGGCCATGGGATCCAAACCGAACAGACTTGATTAAAAGGAGAAACTGCAGCATCCAAATCTAGCAGACTTGATTAAAAGGAGAAGCTGCAGCCAACGCCTAGCCTGGTCCAGACACGATTATACTCCCCAAACCTTGCTAACAGCCCAAAGTGTTATTCCAGTGGTACCCAGGGTCCAGTGAAGAGATAGAAAGTTGATCAAGAAACTGGAGCATCTCTCCGAGGAGGAAAGGCTGAAGGAGCTGGGGCTGTTCAGCCTGGAGCAGAGACAGCAGAGAGGGAACATCATCCCTGTGTCCCCCTGAGAGGGAACGCCGTCCCTGACTGCAGGGAGGGCTCGGAGCAGGGACCCGGCGCTGCTCCTCGGGACCAGCAATGGCAGCAGAGGAACGGGCAGAGGCTAATGGCCGGGAGCGCCACGAGGCACAGCTTTACTGTGCGGTGACCGAGCACTGGGACAGACTGCCCACAGAGGACGTGGATTCCTACTCGCTGGAGATATTCCAGAACCGTCTGGACACGACCCTGCGCCATGCGTTCTCGGACGGCCCTGCACGAGCAGAGAGCTGGGACCAGGTGCCCCACGAGTGTCCCTTGCAGCCGGACCCATTCCGTGACTCTGGGGTCGTGACCAGTCCGCCCAGTGGCGCCGTCCCAGCGCCCCCGTGTCACCGGCTTAGGGCTACGCGGCACGACCCACCCGCCCGGCCAGGCTGCCTCCACTCGCGCCGGCGGTGAACCAAGGGGACGTCCGGGGCACGCTCAGCTTGCCGCGCCCGGCCGCGCAGCATTTCTCCATTCCCCCCGCGGAGCCGAAAGCCGCCCTTTGGGCCTCGCTTTGGCGCGGAGCGCGCTGATTGGCCGCTTTGAACGGGCCCGGCGCGGCGCCATTGGCGGAGCGCGGCGGGCGGCCGGTTCGAATGCGCGGCGGCCCCGCCCCGGCTCGCGCGGCGGCGGGCGTGCCTGTGCGGCGGCGGCGGCGGCGGCGCGCGCGGCGGCTCCGCAGGTGAGGGGCGCGCGGCGGGGCCGTTGGCGCGCGCGGCCGGGCCGGGCCGGGGGGGGGGTGCGCGCTCCCGAGCCCGCGCGGGGTCCCGCTCCCCGGCCCGGGGTCCCGCTCCCCGGCCCGGGGTCCCGCTCCCCGGCCCGGGGTCCCGCTCCCCGGCCCGGGGTCCCGCTCCCCGGCCCGGGGGCGCAGCGCGGCCGCCCGGCCCTTCCCGGTCCGCGGCGGGGAGCGCCCCGGAGAGCCGGACGGGGAGCGGGGCCTGCGCGGCCAGCGGCCGGTGCCCCCCGGAGCCGGAGGTCGCTCGGCTCTGCTCGCTGTCCGTAGCCCCCGCCGAAGCCGCGCTGCTCCGGAGCAGCGGGGGAGGTGCGGAGTGGCAGTCCCGGCTGCCGCCTCCGCGTCCCGCTGTGCGGGGCCCTGCCCCGGTGACACCCTGCGCCGGTGTCCCCTGGCCGGGCCAACACCCGGTTCCCGGAGTGTTACGCAGCGGCATTCCTGTCTGTTTCGAGCTCGTTCTTCTCGAGCGAGTAGTTAGGTAAAAATGAGGAGTAGGCTGCACTTCTTTCAGTTCCCCGGAGGAGCTTTCTTCAAAGATTTCTTAATTTTTTTTTTCTCCTTGGAATCATTGCCCACTCGTACCTTGGGGTATAGTTTTTCTAGCTGGAATTCGGAATAAATATGTTCTGTGTTTTTGTTGATGAGAACAGTTAAGTGTTTTATGTTACATCTTAATTTTGTGAGGCACAACTCGCTTCTAAGGACTTGGCATAGCTTCAGTGACTTGTCTGTGCTTAGGACAGCAGCTGTTCGCTGACATCTTCTGTTTATTTTTCCCGTCCATTTCAGGAATAACCACAGCAATGGATGATTACACAAAAATAGAGAAGATTGGGGAAGGTAAGTATGGGGAGCAGTGAGCTTTTCAATGCTCCACAGTTTGAGCTGCGAAGCGTCCCAGAAGATCTGTGCACTCTGCCTGTTACAGGAAACACTGAGATTCAACCAAGTGACTAGTTAAGCCTGTAGCTTAATTACTGTGGTAGTTATCTATATCTGTAAAAGCTTTCAGCTGTCCTTTTTTTTTGAAAGTGACATGGTCTTTTTAAAAACAGCTGACCCGTGTTGAAAAGGGTCTGCCTTCATTTTGATGGCTAATGGTGTAACATTATCCATCTCCAAAAGGGAGAAGGGAGAAAAAATATGTTCTGAGTCCTGAAACCAGCTTACAGTTTAGGAAGCTCCCCCATTTCTCTGAACTTAAACTTACCAGCTGCCCCTGAAGTTGTGCAATGTGTTGTTTTGCTGCAGGTAGGGAGTAGTAGTATTTTCTGGATTGTTCTGCTCTGATGCTATACGGGCAGTGCGGGTGTCAAAGGAAAGCAAGACAGCAAAGCTCTGTGGAGAAGTGAATTTTTAACAATTACTTCACACTGAGGCACTGAGAAGATGGCTTCAATGGAGGTGTTAGTCACAACCCCCCTGTTACTGGAAATCCAGCCTACGTTCACTGTAGAAGTCAGTGTGTTTTATAACACACTACACAAGGCCTTTTGTAGACTTGGAAATTTGAGGTACCATTGCCCACTCTGAGGCAATAGCAAAAGATGTGCTTGGATCCTGCAACAAAGCTTTGTAACCAAAGCCTTGTGTGTGGATCTTTTTGAAATAAACTAGTTTGTGCTTCATGTGAGGAATTAATGCTTCAAGAAGGGTAAAAAGAGAAGGCTTACGCTGTATTGATTTGAGGGTTCTCATTCTGTAAGCAATCAAAATTAAGATGGATTGATTTGAGATTTACTCTTGGTTCCAATTTCAGCTTCTGCTGAGACCCACAGCACTAGCCTCTCTCCTGCACTGAACATTGTGTCAGAGGTATTTCTACAGCTCACACCCATGGATGGCTGCATCTCAGACTGCAGAAGGAGCACTACTTCCATTTGCAGCTAAATCTTTAGCATTTTAATATGATGTATCAATGGCAAAATCATAATCCTTTGTGATGATCTTGTCTGATAGTTAATCAACTTGAAACTCAAATAGTATCTGATTTTATAACTACATCTTCCAAATATTCACCTTTCACACTTAGGCTTCTAAGTGCCCTGTCCTAACAAATGCCACACTTCATGGGTGGCATGCTTCAAACAAACAAAAATACTGCTCAGATCAACTCCATGGCTAAGTCGTAGTTTGTAGTTTAAACCAATACTCCATTTGTAAGGACTTTTCCTATGTCAGCAGCTCATGTTTACAATATTATTTGTACCTGAAGCTGGTACTTTCTATATTTGTTTCACTGTCTTTTTGTTCAGGTACCTATGGTGTTGTGTATAAAGGCCGTCACAAAACCACAGGCCAAGTGGTTGCAATGAAGAAAATACGTCTAGAAAGTGAGGAGGAAGGTGTTCCAAGTACTGCTATCCGAGAAATTTCTTTATTAAAAGAGCTGAATCATCCCAATATAGTCTGGTATGCATATACTGCTATTTAGCTAAACTCTTGGAGGGGCACTAGGTCCCATCAGATCATAAATTATTTTCCCACTCATCTAGTGAGGTGAGAACCTCTCTGTTTAATACAATGTCTGCTTTGCAGCAAATACTTTAAATTCCATGTTTATGCCAGTTTCTTATTAAGCCTTCCTCATGCTGCCTCTTTTCGTTCCAGGATTCTAACAAATTTTTGTTAATTTAGAAGTTTCTGTAAGTTTGTTTCAGAGAGGTTCTTGTGAGAATGGAGACATACTTTATGAAAACTGGCTGTAGCTGTTACTTCAGGCAGTCTCAGAAGTTTATTTACCACCTTGGAATAGACCATTTGACTTAAGTGTTCTGATGTTCTCCCTGCTGTTCTGTAGCAGGAATTTAGATGTGTTTTGATGCTGTCATAGCTGGCACACCTGAGCTATGAGTGAAATCTCCATCAGTGGCTGCTTGACATGTAAAAATTATTGCAGCCACTGTCTTCCCCCAACATGCTTGCTCTTTGATGCAGCAAAATACTTAATCTTTAGTATGCCTTAAAACTGGCCAGGTTCCAGCCAGGTAGTGTCTCAGTGTATGTATGCTTGGGTTTAGGAACCCTTACACTCCAATAATGATGAAGAAAATACTTAAAAATGTGTGCAAATCCTGCTGTGTCTATTAGATTCCTATTAAATATTCCCTTAAGTTCCAAGTAATTCAGGTTCTGCTGTGACAAGCCAGCTTCAAAGAAAAGCTAGGCACCAACACCCACAGGTGGGTTTTTTTAATGGCTAAAGTATTTTTTCTTTAGACTCCTGTGTCTGATTTGAGAGAACATAAGTTTAAGAGGAAGCATATAGGCTTTTATCTCAGTTTGACACTATTTCAGATACACTTGATTTTCCAGATGACAGTATAACTCACTAAGTCTGTTGTTTGAAGACTTTTGAGACTTCCATAATAGAAGCCTGGAAAATACCAGCTTGTATCCCTGTTGAGAAAAGAAATGGGAGTTCATGCATTTTGCAGTGGAAGTAATTGTATACTCAATTTTTAGTCTTCAGGATGTTCTCATGCAGGATTCAAGACTGTACCTCGTCTTTGAATTCCTTTCCATGGATCTCAAGAAATATTTGGATAGTATTCCATCTGGCCAGTATTTGGAGCGTTCACGTGTTAAGGTAATGAGGACAATTTCTTAACCTAAGAGGGAATTTAATGATGACCTACTAAACCATAAGCAGCTCTTATTTCCAGTATAATTAACTCCTTGAGGAGAAATGAAAGGTTAAATAAGCAGCCGTAGATAATAAGATGAATGTGAGTTTTGCTTTCAAATGCCACTTGAAAATCTTTTCATTACTGAGATTAAACTGCCTTAAACTAATCTTCAGAATTAATTTGTGTAGCTTTTTGATTGATATTAACTCAGTATCTGCAATGCTTCGGATCTCCATTTCCTGCTGCTGTGGGGAGAGCTATTGAAGGGAACACCTTTATGTTGCAGGACACTGACGTGTACTAAAGGTAACACCTTTTTTCTTTCTTTCCTCCCACCTCATCCTTTCTAGAGTTATCTGTACCAAATTTTGCAAGGTATTGTCTTCTGCCACTCAAGAAGAGTTCTGCACAGAGACTTGAAACCTCAGAACCTCCTGATAGATGACAAGGGAGTGATTAAACTGGCAGATTTTGGACTGGCCCGAGCCTTTGGAATTCCAGTGCGGGTCTACACGCATGAAGTGAGTTGGGACATCCACCTCTGGCGGTTTGGATAGTGTGTACTTGCTTCCTGCTAAGAATTGATTTTGAAACAGCTAAAACCAATCAGTTTTTTCAAGCTATAAGCTAACAAAACTATGAAAGAATTACATTTCGTTTTCCACTTCTTTGACTGTGGTTTCACTCTAAGGTTCCAAAGCTTGAAACCAGTATCACCCTTCCACTAAAACTTAGAGTACTGGTTATTTTTAGCAAAAAACTGTGAATGCTGCTTAATAACAAATGAGCCATTTATCTTGCAGTCAATTAAAAGACCTGATTCCACAAACTTAACCTTTCCTTGTTCCACAGGTAGTGACACTGTGGTACAGGTCTCCAGAAGTGCTGCTGGGATCTGCTCGTTACTCTACTCCTGTAGATATCTGGAGCATAGGAACCATATTTGCTGAGCTGGCAACTAAAAAGCCACTTTTCCATGGGGATTCAGAGATTGACCAGATCTTCAGAATCTTCAGGTATGCAAGGCTGAACCTTTCCTTGCTAGCTGTGTGGCACCACACAACAGTTGTGTGTAATTAAAAGTGTAATAGCACATAGCAGATTTCAGACTAAATTGCTTAATATTTTGCTTATGCTTGCACAGAGCTTTAGGGACTCCCAACAACGAGGTATGGCCTGAGGTGGAATCGCTGCAAGACTATAAAAACACATTCCCAAAATGGAAACCTGTCAGCCTTGAAACACATGTCAAAAACTTGGATAAAGATGGACTTGATCTGCTGGCTGTAAGTAGTCTGTCCTAAACAGCTGATTAACAGCCTGAGTGGGCTGTTTGAAATACTGCAGAATACACAAAGCTGTACTCATCAGTCATGGCTAGAAGGAAAATATGGAGATCTTCAAGCTATCAGCAGTGGTATGAGCCTTCATTCTTGTAGAACTGACACCTTGTGTGACATTTGCTCTCACTTTCACAAGTGAAACCAGACTATTTTTCACATGAAGCAATTATGCCTCAACTTTTTTATAATTAAAAGCCAGGTACAACTTGAAAGTTAGGATGAGTCTTTACAAAGAGGTTTTAGTGAAGACTTCTGCCCATAAAGTAGCTTTCACCTTTCTGCTGCCAGCTCCAGTTGTGATGTGGCTGTGTGACTGCTGAGCCAGTTGGAAATGTTTATTTTATGGTAGCACCTGGATTAAACTTGGTGGGCTCATCTTGGTTAAACTTCTTTGATGGTCTTAACTGAATAAACAAGGATAGAAACAGCTGAATGTATTGGTTAGCTGAGGCAAGAAACTTAGTTGAAGTCTGTCTGTAGTGTCTGTCTCAATTGCCCTTGAATTTGGAGTTAAGTATTTTTGGCTGTGGTGTATTAACTTTTAATTGGTATATTTAGTGTCTAGTGTGAGTTTCCTTTAGTTCTGTGGCCAGGCAGTTAAACTACTACACCAGGCTTTTAACTGGCAAGTTCTTCATCAGTCCTTTCCATTTAGTGCTCTTCCAGCTCATGTGCTGCCACTGAGGGCTAATGTAGGTCACATCCTAGGTGTGCTCTTAGATGTCCTGAGGTACAGTGCTGTACCTTGGTTGTCCTTTGGCTGTTCTAAAGCTGCATTTGTACAGTGCAGACCTACAGATGGGGGTGTGGGTTGGGTGCTCTGTGTCTCAAGACAAGCTACCACTTCAGGTCCCCATTGTACAGCAGTACCTGTGTACCTGGCTCATGGCTGTAAGCACTCACAAAACAGTTCATTACCCATATTGGTAATATGGCAGAATACTCTGAATGAAGCAGTGTTACCCAAAAAGCTCAAATGATCGCAATTTCTCATTTTTTGGTGGGGGGACAGAGCCCCAGTTCACACTGACAGCCTGAGCATTTGTTGAACATGTAGTTGTCCTGGATAGCTCTGAACCTTGCAGCAAGTTGTCTTACAGGGATAAGATCCCTGACAGCATCTTTATTAAATCAGTTTGAAATAACTGTTGCTAACTGTATTTACAAACTAAAATCAAAGGAACAGCCAGGAGAATCTTGTTGAAACAGTTGTATGAAAAGGACCTGCCAAGGGCTCATCTGAGCTTAGGTGAGGCTTCACTGTGTGAAGCCAATGGTTGGGGCTGCTGCTAATAAAGGCAAAAAAATACTTCATGGTGTTAGCATAATTCTAGTCTCAAAGCACATTAAATTCTCCAAAGCCTCTTACAGTTTTGCCTTAATGTTAACACTTCAGTTTCCTATTAGTGCCTGGTGACAGTGGTATTCCTGACCGGAATCCCTTTCAGTTTCCTATGGCACTTTTAAGCCTTTTAAACCCATAATATAACTCTAAAGGCAACAAAACTAAATAGTTCGTTGTAAAGCACAAGCTCAGATATGTCAATGAAAATGTTTCAATGTTTAATTTTTTTCTATAGACTGTTGAAGAGGTATGTAAAGGAGCTGTCTTTGAAAATGTCTTAACACAAAAATGTGTAATTCAAATTTCATGAGTGAGGTTGTGAGTTTAAGACCTTCATAAGCTATATG
This sequence comes from Anomalospiza imberbis, assembly GCF_031753505.1. Classification (NCBI taxonomy): domain Eukaryota; kingdom Metazoa; phylum Chordata; class Aves; order Passeriformes; family Viduidae; genus Anomalospiza; species Anomalospiza imberbis. The sequence continues at coordinate 6,454,924 of NC_089688.1, read as the reverse complement.
ACTTCTATGGCCAGCATTTCAAAGAACTTGATGGCTGTCCTCAAAAAATTTAAATTATCAGAATAGTTGGTGCTATGGAAAACTAATGCTCTAGACTGCTCAGAGAAGTTTCCTTCACTTGCTCCATCAGTTGTGGTGCAGTGTCACAGCATCTTTTTCAGAGAAATTTCCCTCTTTGAGTCAATTTTGCTAGAACCTTTGATATCAGAATTAACTATGGGAGACTGTTCTAGGTATAGATAATGGGAACCTGCCATAAGGTAAAATTGGACATGCAAGGTTAAATCTAGAGGCAGCACTGCATTTGGCAGAAGTTCAGAGAATATAAATGCAAATTCAGTGGTTTAAATCAACCTGGAAGACTCCCTGTAGAATGAAGTGTAAAGATAATTATATGTCAAGACTGAATACTGGGCAGAGTAAGACTGGTTAAGTTTTGTTCTGGTTAAGTTTTGTTCTGGAAGACAGATTTGTTGTGCAGACAGGGGAGAGGCAGCTGGTGGAATCCTGATTACCTGAATTTGAAATGGTCTGTCCTTTAGTAGGGAGAAATAAAAAGACTTTGCTTGTTTTGGGTCTAGTAAAAAACTGCTGAATGCTTCATTCTTTTTTTGACCCCTTGTATGATAGAAGCTATAGATACTTCTTTTTTTAAATGGCTAGAAAAACATGTTTCCCTGTGTTGTAGAAACTTCCAGGTGTTATTTTAATGGCTGTCACACCCCCTCTTTTTGCTCTCATTGCCTTTATTGAGGTATTGGAGTTTTTTATTGAGAAGAGACTCAAGTTTTAACTGTTTTCTTCGGTTCTATCTGCTTGTAGTGTACTTTCCAATCTGGATTTTGAAACTGAGTGAGCATTCTCTTATTTTAATAGTCAAGTCACCAACCTGAGCAGAAGCCATTTGACATCACTTTGCTCAATGTCAGTAACAAAACAAGTGTCAGACCACTTGCCCTTAAAACATTTAGGGCTTTACCAGCCTAAAGCTTATTAATTTGCCTCAGTGAGAAGCTGAGACAATTATTGCTGTTTGGTTGCCTGGTTCTGGATTTAGTTCAGTGGATGTGGTACCCAGACACAGGCAAGGGCTTGGTTATTGAAAAGGGGGGTAATGGGATTCTTCATTTTCTGAGATGTTATGCACTGCTACTGACTTGTAGGGGAAATAACCTCTCCAATTAGGAGAGCACAGAACAAAGGGGGAAAATGTCTTTGTAGTTACTTTATTATTATTATTATTATGGTTAAGTATCTATCTATTTAACATGATTTTATGAGGAAGTAATTGTGGTGGTTTTTTTTTTTTTTCTTCCAGAAAATGTTAATTTATGATCCTGCAAAAAGGATTTCTGGCAAAATGGCCTTGAACCATCCATATTTTGATGATTTGGACAAATCCACTCTTCCTGCTAATCTGATTAAGAAATAGACCTTTGGACTAAATCATCCAGAGTGAAATAATTGTGATTACTTTTACTCTTAAGTCTGTCATTTGTATGTCTGTCTTTTTGCTCTTAAGATTGGCTGTATTCAGTTTGTTTTGGTTTAAGTGTTACCTAAATGTAAATATTAACCTGTTAGTGCTGAGTTCAAATACAATGCAAATATTGCTGCAATTAATGCAGTCAGGTTTCTATAAATAAAGCTTTAACCCCAGTGAAGGACTGAACTTATTTCCAGGCCACAGCTGCTCTACAGAATTACTCCTGTTTTCTCTGGAATGCACTGGAAAGGTACCACTTGGCTGAAAAAGCTGCTAACCCAAACTTCTAAATGGTTGTTCCTGATATGATAGGAAATTCTCAAGTTTGTGTTGTTTCAGTGTCACGTCAGTTATACTTTTACTCTTGAGCATGGCAACTGATGCACCAAAGGACACTGTGAGATATGCTGAAGAACAGCAACTTAGAAAAGTGTGGATGGCCAAACTGATTCTGAGTTTTTGAAGGCAGCTGCAAATCATTATTTGAGATAAGTCCCTTGCTCTATGTTTTTGTTATTGTCTTGGAGGCCCAAGAGTTTACCAAGATGTTGGCATGTGAACTCCTAGGAATTGTAATCATAAACTGAGATGCCACATGGCTCCAGACTTTTCCATAACTAAAGCAGAAGCTTTTTAAAGCTCCCTGGCAATTAACTGAACAGGAGAGAGTATTGTTAAAAGTTCAAATAAAGTTCAAAGGTGTGTACTAATAACAGATTGTGTGTTAGTTTCCAATTCCTGCCTCCATTGTTGCTCTTCAGACACATCAGTAGGGATGGGGTGTACATCTGGTGTAAGTTTTATTTGCTCTAGGCACTGTAGTGCTCCTTTCCTTGCTGGTTAGGGGCCAAGGCTTGCAGCACAGTGGGGAACAGTATTGAAAGTGTTTAGATTTTAAAATCAGGTGTGTGAAAGCACTGACATGAACTCTAAGCAGCGAGGTTTGTAGGAGCCCTGTCCTACAGCTGCTACATCTGGACACTAAAGGCAGTGGAGATGATGACATCCATCCAGTTCATCATATATTTGTTGTGTCCATGAGTAGCTGAAAGTGTTAGACCTAGCTTTTGTTAATAAGCAGCAGGGTGAGAGATAAATTCCACTTGGGCTGTTACCACTGTTCTTTGCAAAGTGCTTCTTAATCTTCAGAAATATTGGAGTCTTGGTTTAATAGAATTATTTGATAGCAGAGCACTGAGGAGGAGAGGATTTTTGAAATCATACAGGTAAGTTCCTTAACTGAAGGCAGTAGGGGAGAAGATTGTGATGGCTGACTCCTTTCTGTTAACACCAGTGAAAGGATGCAATTTCAAGATAAAGTGGGATCTAATTTGTCTATTTGCATGTAGTAACTTGATACAGGATTTACAGGCCAAGAGGTTTGTAATTGTTGCTGCTAATTGGTTACCTTGGTGTAGAGAAAGAGGGGAATCTGCCAGTAACAGCATTAAAAATCAGAAGCTAGTGCATAGACCAGGTTCTGTATGTAGAAAATATTTCAGCTGGGCAAATGAAATATTTTGCTGCAATACTAGTAAAGCCCAATTTTTGTTTTGTAAGTAACTGGTGTCTGTCTCAGCTTAATGCAATATGGGGAATGCTTTAGCCTATCTTAACTAACAACTTAAGTACTAAAATTTCCAAGGAGTTTTTCAAAGGGTAACTTACTCCAAATCTGCAATCTTTCTTTTTTAGTCAGGCACTGTAACAGCTGCTGTGACATCAGTGCAGCTCTGAACAAGGTATTGTAGTGCCCTCAGTAAAGGGGAGGGGCAGGGGAACACAATACTGTCTATCTGTGCCTCAGTGCGATCAGGTGCTGAACATCATACTGAGACACCTGACTCACTGGCACAGCTCCACTGTTAGCAATGAGGCAAAGTTATCAGTCAGGCAAATCACTTCCCTTATGGAAAATAACATCATCTGCTCTTGGTAACTGCCCTGCTGCCTGCACCTAGCATGTGGAATGCTTGTGATGTTCAAGCTTTGGCCACCAAAAACTCAATTTTATTCCAGTGAGAACTGGGCATGCCTTGCCCTTTGGGGATTTAACCCACTGTGGGTGATAATCAGCAGACCTATTTATTGATACCTATTGCAGTAGCTTTCTTCTGAATGTTGTAAGAACTGGGGATGAAATTATTTAAAAGCAATGTGCTCCTGTCTAAAATGAAGTTCTATAATGTAATGTTGCATTACTATTGCCTCTGGTACTATGGCTGCTCAGTATCTTGTTTTCTACTAGAGCACAAGTAAACCCCAGCTGAAAATGATAAACTTAACTCGGTGTTTGACTTCACTTGCTTGTCCTCCATACTCCACTACCACTGCCTCTGTTTGATTTTATTTTATATTGGGTTTGTAAAGACTGCATGGGAATAAGGAAACACTGATAGATGGGCCCTACTTTCATTAAGCCTGACTATTTCTTCACCAAGCTCCTTGCCTTATTTTCTGACAAGCTGCATCAATTTATGGAGCAATCTCAGAATTTCCCATTGCTTTGACCACCAGCTGCTCTGCTTTACATCTGCTGCATCAATGGCTCATTCCAGGTAATGGCTTGTGATTTTGTTCCCACTGTATTCCTGTATAAAGCATTGTCTCCTCATGTGTAAATGTCAGCAGGATACTGAGTGTTCTCCACTGTTGGGCATATTTTACTTCAGCCTGGCTATTTCAATAAATTCTTGTTGTGTTTGAATCAATAGCAGGCTATTGATGCTGCTGTTAACAGATTGAGTGATCTCAAACATGTATCTCCAGTACAGGTGGCTGGCTGCCTTTAATGGAAGAATTGGAGGTGAGAGCTGGTCTCTCCAAATTGCTGAAATGACAAGATTATGGCCTGGGGAATAGTTAGTGGCTTTACAGCAATAGTTCTATTCAGTTCCTTGAAATTAATGAAAACCTTTCTGCTGACCTCTGACGGGTTTAGATTAGACTGGTGGGAGGGGATTTTAAAAAAAATATTTTCCCCCAACTATTTTAAGCGACAACCAACTGAATTCTTAAAAAACCTGGCATACAATTCACGAAATACCTGGCCAAATGCAAGGCAGAGTGAGAGCCAAACCCAGGGATCTGGATAATTTCCAGCATAGATCCTTGGGCCTGAGGACCATGTTTTTCTCATGACAGCTTGGACTTGCTGAGCAAGGCCCATGGGCCCTTCTAACCCAAGTGGGGCTAAAAGACCTTCACTCTTTTTCATTTGCTCTTCATCTACTGCTTTTCTTTGCAAAAGACACATTAACTACCACTTTTCGTGCCAATTGCTGGTCTTTCAGAGGAGGGTGGGGTTTTTGTGTAAAAAAGGAGAGATTTTGTGCCTGTATCATTGACAGTGCTCATTGCCATTTCCGATTACCCTTCAGTGCTATTTTTCTCCTCTCTTATCTATTGCCTTAAGAGCTATCACAGATGGACTTTTTTAAAGGCCATTCTCCTTGACAGTGGTTAGAGGAAGAGCATCACAACCTAGCCGAGGGTTGGCTCTGCATGTCTTGCTTCCAGTGGGGACTAAAGACAGCCAGGAGGGTGATCTGCCACCTGACTCTTTCATACAAGAGCAGGGCTCTGAAATGCTCCCAGTTGGTGGCATGGGGGGATGAAAGGAGAGGTCAGTCCTTTTCAACCCCTGTAGGTTCTCTCAGTGGATCTGCTGCGAGCAGCTCCCTGCTGGGGCCCGGCACACCTCAGACCCCTGAGGAGATCGGGAAGGATTTAACTAGTTAAAGGCAGGCAGGGAAAATACTGTGACTCTTGGTGTCCCTTTTGGTGGGTCATCTTTGCTAGCTCCCCACAGGATCTCAGCCTTTCTTGTGCGAGCTCAGAGCGAGCCAGTCCTTGACTTTCTGTGCTTCATTTCAGCCCTTTTTCCATGTAGGCTGTGGACAGGAGTGTAAATATTTCACAGCTGTCTGCTGAACTGTGTTTGATTTGGCCTCTGAGCATATAACAATTTATATTACAAATGTACCTGAGACCTGTCAATTTTTCTCCCCACAATCTAGATATGTTTCTGAAATATCCATTAACTCACTGACTGCAAGAAAGGAGGTGGGGGGCTCTCTTCTCTTAGATTTTTCTTTTTTTTTTTTTTTTTAAATTTTAAAACTGTCATCTGAGGATGAGGAATTACAACTTCTATTAATTACCTCACCCAACTCAGAATCTCTTCCTGAGGTGTACTGGAACGACTGAATTCCTGGGAAGCTACTCAGCATCCTTTGGTGACAGGCAAAAGGATAAAAAGAGGAACCAAAACAGTGTAGAACATATCAAATTGGCAGATGGATAAGAAAGCGTAAATTATTTTGTGTTTCTATAAGGAAAAAGTTATTTCTTAAAAGTTGTCAGAGACATTATAATGAATAGTATAATAATACTTAAAAGATTTCAGGAAAGTGTTATTTTTTTTTTTTAATCTCATGGTATGAATCTGGTACTTTTCCCTAAATCAGTAAGTAAATAAATTTTATTTTCTTTCTTAGTATTTGGGGCTTAATATGTACATGTATGAAAATAAAAACAATGGAACTGTAACAAAGATTATTTCTGAAGAGCTGCAACAAGACATGTCAAGTCCTGATGTGTATTTGGGATAAAAGTTACATTTTCTTACTATTCCCAAAGTTTGTGTTGCCTCCCCCTTGGCCACGCGGTGTCACTCTGGCACCTCGGTACTGGCAACCAGGCAGGGGGGTGGGGAATAGCAGAAAAACTCTCTCAGACTCTTCTGGCTCCATGAAAAATTGAAGGGTATTTATTTTCTGGTAGGCAGCCAGGCTGAAAATAATATCTGAATTGAAAGCCTTTCATGAAACATCTGGGCAGTTAAATTTTGCAAACTTCAAAGATGTCCAGTACCGTACTGACATACTGATTTCTTTCTTTAGTGAAGAATCACTTAGGCTAATGCACAAAAGCCTCTGTAAAAACCGTTTCATGCCGAAATTAATGATCAAAATGACTATGCTTAATAAAGCAACTATCACAGGAGTGCCAGTCAATATGCTTAAACTACAACAGGCTCATAATCAGTCTCTCAAATTGCTATCAGTTGTGCACAATGGCAAGTTTTGCAGTGATTTTTTTGAGGTCTGCATGCTTGATCTCCAGATTTTCCATTTTGGATTTGATACGTGTGTGCAAAATTGCGCCTGTGGTTCTCTTTTACAGGCTGTCATTTTTTAAGTACCTTTCATAAGCTTGACTAGATTCACTGCTGGTAAATAACAGTAATAATAGAGTCACATTTATAGCAGTTGAGAAGCTGGTCCTCAACACTGACTTCAAATATAAGGTCTTATTTTTACTTGTTGATGTGTTCTCCTAAATGCAAAAGCTGAAAGCAGAAGTATGTCAAATACTTCCTAGATGACTCGATCTGCTCTTAGAGCTGTGGGATTATACAGTCACATGCCTGGTAAAATTCTCCCCAGTGCTGGTACATGAAGCATTAGGATTTTCTTCTCTCCTCTCAATGTACAGAGTGATGCACAGCTAAATAACCACCATAAGTTTATAGTAATAATTCTGTTCACTGAGCTGCTTGAGGCAGAAATGCAAGTGCTAATGTGTTGGAGCTGTACTTTGATAATTATTCTTGGGAATGAAAAAGCACACTAATAATTTCCCAGTTCTCATTCAAGTGCTTATAATATAGTCTAGGTAAAATGGCATTTTTCGCATAGTAAAAGATCATAAATAAATGTAAATACACAGCAGTTGTCCTTCTGCTGTGCCAGGTGGACCTGTCAGAGTACTTGTTCTGGTAAGTAGGGAAAAATACTAAAGCAGCTGCTTTATACTGGAGCATTTTCAAAGTGAAGTAAAAATCACACATAGCATACCCATTTCCATAAGTAACATTAATTTTATAGACAGAGATTGAGCACAAAGACAAAGAAAGTCTTTAGCAGAATCTCTCATTGACTTAACTCTGAGAGTCCCCATACATCATTGTTCAACTCCTGGAAAGCCCAGCCAGGGACTGACTCTCTGATTTAATTCTTACTGTACATCTCCAGCACCCCAGGTCACAAACCAGGCTGTGCCCCTTTGCACCAGGAATGCTAAAACTCATGTTCAGGAGGTTCAGGATGGCTTGCAATGCAACACACACACTATCAGCTGCTGGAGAGGCACCAACAAGCACTGCAGTGCTTGAATGACCCTGTGCTGGGGGACCTTGAGACAGTACTCAACTTCTTCCTGAAAAGCCACAGGAAAGAAATCTATGGAAGATGCTCTTTTTTTCCTTAAAAAGTTATTAAATGTATTCTAACTAGAGTCATCAGGTGGCTACTGCCATATACAGTTAAAACTAGACTGGTCTCCTTGAAGAAAAAAATAGAGAAATAAGGTTTAATTTGCTATCATGTCAGTAAGAATAAAGAAAAATAGCTCTAACATTATGGTTTGCTGCAATGAAAAAATTATACATAGCATTTTATTCATCTATGTAAAATAATTTTTTCATGTAATGTTTTCTTAGTTAAGAATAAGCCTGACTTAGAAAAAGACAAGCTTATGGATAACAAAAAGCAGTGCTTGTCCAGGGTTTCCCTTCTTCAAGCTTTGAACAAGTATCAACTGTTTGAATTAGCTCTCAACATCTTTGTATTTTCATATGAACTGGGACTACTCTGCATACTTGTTACAGTTACTTTAAACAGGGAGCATTTGCAAAGCAAATTATTGTGCTTGGCAATCTCTCTGCAGCCAAGCAGCATTGAAAAAATGGTTTTGCTTTGGTTCCATTGCTTGTTTGATTTGATTTCTGTAATTTCTTAGGATAGGAGTAAATGGCCCTAAAATCCGTTTGGTATTTTGAAATATGGAGAGTATTTCCCAGCTGATGAAGCCAACAGGCTCAGCAGACTGCCTTTGTGTCTAGAGAGGATGGACATAGCTGGGAATTTGGTGTTTCCAGCACCATTTCTGCAATGAGTTTTGTGGGACTGTGGTTGTTTGCCTGGGAGAAGCTACAGCAAGGTTGCAGGCTCTGGGCCTTCCATTTGTAGATCTCACATGCCAATTTTCCTCCTGAATGCAATTATTACATTTACAACACAACACTCAGCTGAAACTTCAAGAAAACTGGAAACTAGTGTTACCTCCAGCAGAGAGCAAAATAAACACATTCCTGCAGTGTGTTTTTCCATGGCCAGACTCAAATTTCACATCAAACAAATCTAGCAAGTGACAGGTCACAACACATGCCTTTAAAATACCAGAGGAAGGAAAGCTTCTTCAGCAGCAACCAGATAAACAAAACCAAACCCCCAGAATTTTGAACAGCCTCAGAGCATGTTAAAGGCATACCCCAGGCAGTTTTCACTTCAGTAGCCAGCCCACGACCAGCACTAGTTATTCTGCAGTCATTCCTTAAGTTAGGACAGAGATTGTCCTGCTGTCTGGACCTTAAGTTCTATACTGAAAGTATTCTTCAGGGCTCCTGGGGGAATAAACAACCAAACAAAGCAAAACTAACATACCTCTGCATTACAATTGTGGCTTGCTAAGATTGAGAAGGAATACATGACAAAGAATAAGCTCACAGCCTTCCTTGATTTACCAAAGGCATGTCCAAAACAGAAAGGTTATTCTGGGACATGACATTACCCTCAAGCAGCTGGCCTACACCAGGTGATACGTGCTGTTAGCCTATGACAAATGAGAGGTAAACCAAATTTAGTTCTTGAAACATACAGAAAACATACTTAAAAAACACCCAAAACCCAGTCTGGTCTAAGTAGCTGAGCATTCAGAAAGTTCCCTGACCAGCAGAAAAGTTTCTCACCATCTGGCCCTACAATTTCAAAGTGACAGGCTCAAAGCATTTGCCATGATTTTGACAGTGCTTGACTTTGCCATTTTAATAAATTGGCTTCCAAAGGAAAGATTTTTCTATTCAGTGAATTCTCTTATAAGGGCCCAGAAAGACTTTCACCTATTGAAGAGTTCAAGTCAGCTTTTCAGATTTTACCCTTTGGATTGTGGAACAAGAGCATGGGACTCATACAGAAGAGTTTCAGGCCGTGGGAGTTATATGCAGGCTGGAGGAATTGTTAGTCATAAAGACTTGTCATTAAAGTAAGTGAAGGTTTATTATTATTACTTTATTGTTATTATTTTAATAATTTCTGGCTATAAAATTATGAGCTATGTGATCTCAATTGGCCCCATAAGACTTTCTGACCAGATAAATGAGTCAAAGTGAGACATCAATACTGGAGGCTTAATGCCTTGTGGCTACGTGGGATTATCAGTGTCTGCTCTCATTTAAAAGGCTTTTTGTTTCAGAGAAGTGGTCACAGCACCAAGCCTGACAGAGCTCAAGAAGCATTTGGATAATACTCTTGGGCACATGGTGTGGTTCTTCGGTGATGGTGCTTTGCAGGGCCAGGAGTTGGACTTGATGACCCTTGTGCATCCCTCCCAGCTCAGCATATTCTGTGATTTTAAAGTCTCTAGATCTCTCAGGGGGACTGCAAGATAAAACTTAGCAGTTTAGGTCTGTGTTTGTTTAACCTGTATGTTTGCTTCTAGACTGAACTAAGGGCTCCTTACAGCTTCATCTGTCTAGTTCTGGCATCCAGGACCTCAGCTGGCTATAAGCCTTCTTCTGCTGCTTTCACTGGGGCTGGCTTGTGCTAGTTCATGACACTGCTGGATGCCTCTGGTAAGAAAATAGTTGTAAATTCCCATCATCTTTGGACTTCAGTCACTGCTCCCTGCTGCTACACTACACTATAGTGCTAAAGAAAGAGGTGTTTAATTAAGGAATAAGTAGTAAAACATCTAATAACTGTAGGGATGAGCTGCCATGTGGGATATCTTGACCACAAATCCCAGCTGGTCACTAATAGCAGGGCAAATGCTTTGCTCAACACTATAAGAGGGAATTGTTGTTGTAGCTTTATACAATGAGTATAAAGCTACAAGTAGGTGTGGGGCTCTGTGCAGCTGATGTACTTCCAATTAACTTCCACAGAGTACTTTTCTATTACTTTTTCCCTATTTAGGGAGGTAATCCACCTACTTAAGAGGTGTTGTGGTGCTAAATTAATTAATCTTAGTAATATGCTTTTATAGCACTGCCTGCTCTACTCAAGAAAAGTTAATGATCAGCTACTACTATTGCTTGAGGCCCCCAACAGCCCATTCAGATTTTAACTTGCCTTCTTTAGATGTTGTAATGCCTTTTTCGTTTGACACGTTTTCCTCTTCTCCTGGCAATCCTCAAAACCCTTACAACAAGCAGGTAAAAGATCCCAAAACAGGAAGGGAGCCTCCTATTTCTGAGGGAATATGATGCTCTTTCACAACCATCCACACAGCTCTGTTCTAGCTAGCAATGCAAAGGCAGATTTGATCTGAGGCAGGCTCCAATACCTACACTTCAGCAGAAAGCAGAGCCAAGAGGAAGCCATCTGTGCAGGTGGCACTCATCCAAAGGGAAGGGTGGGAATGTTGTCCTAATGACTCACCTGTGGCCCTGCCTAATGAGTTGCTCCAGTGCCTCCCTGCAGCTGGAGGTCAGAGGGTGATGGCACCACGGGGAGCACCTGGAGCTGAGTGTGTGCACCAGGCTTGCAAAGACCCTTCTCAGCTGAGGTGAATGCAGGTGAATCCACTCATGGGGGTGATTCTGCATCTACTAACAAGGCCTGGTGTCTTCTCCTGTTTCCTACCATGGACACTTCAGTCTCCTCTAAATACTCTTTTCCTTTTTCTTTCTACCAGTCCAAAAGGCAGTAAGTGTCACAGTACCACCAAGGGCCTAGTCTGCCCAACAGGATGCCAGTTAGGCAGGGCAAGGACAGAAGGTGCTATTCTCCCTGAACTTTAAATCCTCTGAATCTGTCTTTAGGAAAAGCTGAGGGTTTTGTTAACCAGATTAGTTTAATAACAATAGACTCCATATACACTCCATTGACAAATATAGGTGTTCTCTCTAAGGTTTGGGTCTCTATTAAAAAATCCTGGTCCTAAGCCTCACATAAACATGGCTGTCAGCTGAACCTGGGCACTTCCCAAAAGGCATTTATGGCAGATCAAGTGATGTGCTGTGACTGAAATCTGTTTATCGGCGCATCTGGGAGGAGTGTGTTGCCTCTTCATCCCTTCACAAAAAATAGTGAGCACTGGGCACTGTCTGATGGCTCTGACTGTGCCTTGTTCTGTCCTACCTGAGGTGCTGCACAAGCTCTCAGTCACTGATGGCACTTGCACAAAAACAAGTGTAACTTCAGCTGTGCTCTGATGTGAGCACACCCACAGCTAGATTAAATCAAACTTGTTGCCCACACCTTATAGTTTACAAAAAGCTTGTGTTCCAAAAGGGAGCAGAATGTATGGAGAAGAAAGAACCACTTCAGTTTTAAAAGCAAGAGTAGACAGAGCCTAAACTTTTAAAATTGTATGTAAGAAAGACATGGGAAAACGTATGTAACTTAAACTACGGGCACGAAGCCAGAAAACCCAAGCACAACACCTCAGAGGGACAGTTGCAGTTTGCTGTTTAAAGGGTCCCCAACTACTCTGGACAAAAGTGAGAAGCTCCCACTACAGGGAAGGTGCCAGGCTCCTCTGTGTCTGCTGGAGTTGAGAATTGAACTGGTGTGAAGTGGCAGAAGTCAGCAGGTCTAGAGTCTCATTTTTAGGTGAAAAATTGCACTGTGAAAGCAAAAAGCTACACTAAAAAAAAAAAAAAAAACCAAAAAAAACACCACAGCACTGATCCACTAGCCAGGAAAGAACTCATCAGAGACATATAAATACAACTTCACACACTTCAATGTGTAAACCACTCAACAAAATAAATTATGCTATACTGGCAAAGTAGTAAAAGGCTTTAAGAAAATTGAAAAAGCTTATAGCAATGAAGCATTATTCCCAGTGCAATAGGAGGAATGTGTATCACACTAAGTGATGGTGCTTTGTCTGTGAAAATCAGCCAAGTGAGGAAGAAGCAAGGCCGAGGGCGGGCAGAAGTGATGCTGGACACATATTTACCTTGGCTCTCTGCAGTCAGCAACAGGCTCAGGGCCATACTTAAAGCAAGACATATCTCCCTCTTTCCCTACTATCACTGCTCACAGTAGGGATTTCTTTTGTTAATATGCTACTGTGCAGCTCTAGAATTGGAAACTGGTTAATTCCCAAGAGGTAGAAGGGATTTCTAGAGAACAGGGCAGTGTAGGTGAACCCGGGGATCACAAGGGCTGAATCTACAGCATCACTTAGGGTGCTTGGTTAGGGCAAAATTATTCAAGATTATTTAAAATCCCGGGCAGACACTATTTGTGCTATGCATCCCCATATGATTTAGCATCATCCAGAACAAAAACCAGCATTCATTGAAGTCTGAGGGCAGATTTCATCATTAGGAATATTGGCAGGACTAGAACCTCTCACTCCCAGGAGATGGTGCCTGGGTGCGGCTCCTGTGACCAAAGGGAAGTCTGTTTTGCAGTCTTTCAGTCCCACAGTCACTTCATGGATCTGACCTCTTCTGACCTCCTCTTTGGCACACAACAGTGTAGGAACACTACAACATTCCAGGAATAGATAGAAGGGATAGAAGGATAAATCCCTATGCTTTCCCTCCTCCCCTTTCATGGGCTGAGCCTGTACTTGCCACCAGGCAAGTGATGAGCTCCTGAACTGACACCCAGTAGAAGCCAAGGGACTCTGCAGCAGAGGGAGGGGAACAGCAGGTTTGGGTCTTTGCAGTGAGGCAGGAGAGTCCTTAATCACAAACTCAGGAACAGCCACAAGCAGATGACCAAAGGTCTGCTCTGCCCTGGTTCCTGCTTCTGACAGTGGCCGACAGCAGATGCTCCAGGAAATATAAAACAAAGGTAAGTACAAAATGTTATTTGGTAGTATATTCCCAACTTCCAATGCCTTAGGCTTAAGTTCTGAAGTAGAGGTGATGATCTGTGTTTGATAGGCTTCTTCCCTAAAGGTTTCTTTTGGGAGCTGTGTAAGCTTCCAGCCTGTGTTCTCTGGCAAGAAATTTTGCAGCTCAGCTAACACTGGTGTGAAGAGGAGCTTTTGGTTGTGAATCTGCCTTGTGCTAGTTTCATTTGATGCCATCCAACTTTCATGCTAATGGGATGCTTAGTTACTCCCTGAGAGCCTTTCCACCTTCCTTAAGTTTGGGGTTCTCTGGTTTCCACCTCAGGCTGAAGACCACCCTCCATGCACTACAGATGCCTGCTTTCTTGGCTGGCTAGAAGGGCTAACTCTTCCTGAGGCGCCTGCTGGGTTCCTACAGTATGCCAGTGCACAGAGAACTCAGAACTAATACAGTCTGTGCCAGTCTGCCCTCCCTGTGCCCAGCTAAAGCCTTGTCAAAGAATGAGGATGCTCAGGAAATGCCAAGTGCCCATGTCAAATGGTTTTGACTTGGTTAGTGCTTTGCTCAGCTGATGCTAAATCAGAGGATGATGGTGCAGCTGACTGCTGAAGGGACAAGGGGAAAAGGTGGTGGCTGGATTTTACTCACTAGGTATTGCAGTTGAGGCCAAAAGGGAAGTTAAAGAGATCTGTCTTATACTTGCATGTCCCTGAAAGAAAATAGCTGATGAAGCAGTCACAGAGAGAGCAGCTGAGCCTGTAGTTTACACCTGACAATCCATTAAGCATTGATTATGATCAGTTGTGCACCTAAAGGAGAGGTGAGATCAGGGGCAGGTCTTGATCATTTGCATGACCCTGGCAAAACCATTTCTGTTTCAACTCTGCTGAACAAGAGATACGAATCCGGAGAGCAGTCTGGTGCAAATTTTGGATAAACATCCAGGAGGTGCAAAGTGTTCTAGAGTGGCTATGGGTGCTTGTGGATGCTGGCCAGCCTGCTAAGATGTGGCTTAGTAGATGTGCAATAATTCCATTCAGTGCAGGTGGTGCAGTGAAAGCACACTGGAGTGCTGTGTGTTAACCTGCTGCCATCAGTGTCACCTGATTTACTATTAGCATTTACAACAATAGCATTAGAGGATCACAAGAACTTTCAATAGTAGAAGGTGTTCAGCCAAAGGGCATGGAAAGAGCCCTGCTGGACAGAGTTCTTAGGTAGGCTCATTGCAAAGGAGCACATGGTTAGGTGGGAAAAGCCTCCCTCTTGCATTGAATTCTTCATCCCAGCACTTCTGGAGAGAAGAGATGAGCACTACAGGGTCAGACCAAGGATTTGTCTGTCCCTTACACTGTGTCTGACAGTGGCCAAAACCTGATGCCCAGAGAAACAAAGAACAGCATGACCAGTTAGCAACAGCTCTTCTGCAAACCCCCAGCTATTTGACTTTAGAAATTGCCCATTCAGGCATGAGTTTCTATGAATTTATTAACTCCCAGTAAACTTCTCTTCCATGAACCTTTCCAGGTTACCTGGGAACTCAAAGCTCTTCACACCCCCAGTGTCATGTGGCAAGTTCTGCAGCTCGACTGCTCTGCATGAGCAGTTTGACAGGTACTGAAAAACAGCTCAGAAGGGCTGAAAGTTCAGTGGGTAAGACTGCTGGATTTCTGTTCAGTGTCTGGGTACCAGATATAAGAAAACAAACTTTTGAAGCCCAAGGGGAGAATGTGGTTCTAGGATGACACTCCCTGGCCCAAGTCTCTCTGTTACTGGGCTGGGCAGGTGAGCAATGTGAAAACAAAAGCCATGGGTCCAGGAGAGAGCAGCAAGGCCATTAAATCCTATCCCTACAGCTGCAGCAAGTGCCTGTCTTTTACAGATGCCTGGCACATGTGCTCCCCACTCCCTGTACCCCCACTCAGTGCAGGGCACAGAACACTTCCTGGAGCCCTACAGCACCTACTGTAGTGCCTTGCCAATTAAGTAGCAGAAAAATTTGAAAGTGAACAATTTCATGGATTCTAACAAACTCCCCGGTAGCAGCCTCCTTGTCTCTCTGTTCAGCTACAGAGGAGCAATCTGTCCTAGGAACAGGAAAATTCTGCCCAGCAATGCCTGTGCTGACCTTCAGTCACCTCCTCACCTTCAGACATCCTGGAGGCCTAAGCAGAAAGGAAAGCAAGTCTTTAACCTAATTACCCAATTATCTTGAGGTAATCACCCAATAATCTTTGGTACAGTAATTTTTTAATTTCTTATTCCTCCTATCTTCTTAATAAACAGCTTCCAGAAAACAAACCTTGCTGTGACTACAGCAAACAAACAGACCCCCATAGCAGATAAAAATCCCCATTAAGGGCAGACATCTGTCTATAGCGTGTTACCTTTCCTACCTTGGAGAGCTGAGAAGGGCAGGGCTGTGCAGCTGTGGGAGCTGAGGCACCTGCCAGAGCTGCACTGTGCTCAGCAGGCCCAAAATCACCTCTGCATGCTCAGAATTCACTGTCCTTGGCCAGCCAAAAGGAAGGGGGAGCAAAGCTGGGGAGGACCTGCCTCAACAGAACAGACTGAGGCAGTCCTTGGGAGATGAGCAGTAAATGTGTGAGTGGTCACACCTGGCTGAGGCTGTTTCAGAGGGCTGTGGGATGTCTTACAGACTGCAGGACTGCTGACACTTGATCACATCCCCTGCAAGCCAATGCAGCTCTTCCTGTGCAGGGAGAGCTGTCCTGTTCCTGCAAGAGCAGGAAGGATTCACAGAGATCTTCCCACCCCAGAGAGTCCTCAGGGACTCCTCAGAAACTTCCCTTCTTTAGAGTGCTTGTGGGAAAAGGCACCATCATCTGATTTTCAACATATGATGAGATCTGCCAATTATTTAGAAACTCTCCCTGCACACTCTATAACTGAAAAATGTAAATGTGATACAAAGAGCACAGGGATCCACAAAATTTTACAAATAGCTGTAATTGATGACCCGGGAGAAATATGTAAAGAAATGTCTTTGTAAAATGTAGTGCATAACTAATATTTAAAATATTGGGTGGTGGAGGCAATCACATCTGATCACGTAGTCAGAATAACCAGCTTATATTTAATGACTAAGATGCAAATGTAATCATATACTCATAAACTGCTAATTGTAGGGGGTTTTTTATAACCTGTGAGGATAATTTGAATACTCAGTACTAATACCTGGAATGCCATGTAATCCTTATTATACAGCCATAAATTAAAAAAATATTAATCCCAGTAGGAACTAAAGAATCCTTTATTTTTTTAATGTCAAAGGCAAAAAAATTTCTTATGAAAATCTTCACTGTGATATGTCTTCACCTGGCTGCTTATCTAAAACTTTAGATAAGTGTGAGGGTGGGGGGTGAGACAGCCCTCCATGGCCTCAGGCCTCAGAGGGATGGCACCCAGCTTGCTAATTCTGTCTAATGGTGAAGGATGCTTTTCTTTAAAGCTGAAAAGCAGAGCTGCTATGTCCAGGGAATAGCCCCCTCCCAGTTTAGCATCTTCAGATGGTACCTGAAATACTCCTGTCCATGCAGGCACACAGCTCATGCCTGTGTGTTCAGTCACTCAGTCTCTGACTTTGAGTGGTTTTGCAAATTTGTTGATTTATATTATGTTTGTCCTGAAATCCCTAAACAGGCCAATACCTGGCTGCCACAGAGCTTGGTTCCAGGATCTGCAGCCACTTGGAAGGAAACTGCCTGGAGATCCTTCCTGTGTTGGGGTAAGGTCCTTGCTGTTCTGGAATATCCTTCAAGCTGGCACAAAACCATATACAGAAACAAAACATATACAGATACAACATATACAAAGCAGATATATGATGTCCAGCAGGTGGTACTGGACAGCTCTGCAGGCTAAAGGACAGACAGGTAGCTTTGTACAGGAAAGGATTTGAGATGAATTAGCAATGTACTGTAATGTTTTCACTGTAACCTGTGCCCCCCATGGTGTGGGGGTGGGATGCAGGACCTGCCTCTTGGCAATGTTTGTTGCGGTAGAACATCCCAGTGGGATGCTGTAGCTATGTGGCCTGCTTAAAAACCAGCTGGTGAGGCTGAACAATTATAAAGGAGCCATCACAAGTCTGTTGTCCCATGCTAGGCTTGCCCTGAATCACAACTTTACCTTTTCAGTTTGATTTTCTCTAGAGCTGGGATACATTAGCATTAACCATTCTTGCATCTTCTAATGTTCAAATTTCCATCTTAGCCTCCTGTAGCCCTGATCCAAAAGCTTTTCATATTTATACCAGAAATCAAGGTTTTAATGTAAGCAGCAGTGAGGGATTTAGTTTGCATATATAAATATACAAGAGTCTCACTACTCTGGTTGCTAGTGCAAAGTGAATCCATGACATGGGTTGTGTTCTCTTAGCTAAAGGCATCAGTTAAGTGACAATGAATTATCCTATTGTAGAGCCTTCAGGATGGGGATTATCACTGCTAACACACTGTCTTATCCTGCATGCAGTACACAGAGCTAACTTCTTTGGGAGATTTGGAACACAGGCAAGCGATAATGTGGAAATTCATTAGGCGGCACCTCAAAGCCCCAAGTGTGTGTGTGTAGTATCTCATCCATTTCAATGGGAGTCTTGCCTGCAGGAGAAGTAAACTCATGCAAATGCTGTTAGATCATTTTAATAGATCAAAAATCTAAGGGGATTCAGGAGTGGCAAGCATACCCCTTAAAGACATCTCAATGCATAGTACGTACTTTGGAACCCAACTCAGAGTAAATAAATGCTGGCCTATCCAGTGACAAGAGTAGCAAGACTGTGATTTAAAAAAAAGGGACAGAATAGGGACAAAACCGTAGTTTCATCTGACAAAGCAAATCTCTTCACCAGACTTTAATCCTAAAGTCTGGAAGAATTTAAATATGTCATGATCCTGGAGTTTGCGTACCAAAATTAATCCTATTTAGTACATTAGATCTTTATCTAAACCTCTTTGTACAGAGGATGAGAGACCTGACCCTGAGAGAAGGATTTCCAAGATGCCTTCAGTTGCTCTATCAGTGCTTGTTATTTGAACATAGAGAAAAGAAATCCCCCAATTTTACAAATACTTCTAGGCATAAACTATTCTTGAGGGCTATCTCTAGGCAAGCTGCTGAAGAATTAGGGCAATAAATCACTGTGCTGCTTTTCCTTACTCCCTCTGTTAGAACCATGCTTTCAGTGCTCAGAAGGGATTTCCAGATTACTCTCTTCTACTAGGCAACCCTTCTTAACATACCCACATTTTTAGTACTGTCTAGCTTACCTTTGCTCGCTTTGAGGCCTGATCTGACTAAAGGACTGTGAAGAGTAGGTCTTCAGTGAATGAAATCAGGGAGTTGTGGCTGAAGTCTGGCCACTCCCATCTTACACAACTGGCTATTTCTGGCTTTGGTGGGTTACTTGTGGGTAGGAAGCCACAGAAACTGGTTTCTCTTGTGGTGCAGAAAAACTTGCTGGCAGAAATTCTGTCTTAAAGAACAAATAGGAAAACATTGTTTCTAAGAGGTAAGATGAATGAGATTCCCCAGAAACAAAGACTTCTTAATATTAGTCTTAATATTTCAAACAGTATACCCTGGAGAGCAATGCTTCTGATTTGCTCCTTCCTCCCATGCTACTGCTTTTGTCATAAAACAAGATAAACATTTTTACACCTGACATCAGCAGTCTTTCTTTTGAGCCCATTACTTTTTACTAATGGTAAGTTCAAAGAAATAAAAGTTTGCTTCCAAAAGTAAATTAGATACGTAACATTTTCATAAATTAGCACTTGAAAAACAAACACTGTACTGAATGTACTTACTTTCAGTGTAATTTGCATTGCTTAGTGATTTTTTTCAAAGCTCTTAACATGGCATTCTTTGCATGATACCTTTCAAAACTTGTCTAGAAAAGTACCAACTTTACACTAATCTATCAATTAAATAAGCTGTATTCATGAAGCTGAGGGTTTGCTAATAGGTAATGAGGAATTCTGTAAGATGGTTAACAACTAAGGCAGTGAGAAAGTAGGGAACACAGTGTTAGAGCATACTGAAAACCTTACAGACATCCTGCTGTTTACCTACATTTTTCCTCCCTGTGTCTGTCATGACCAATTAGTTTCATGTCCCTTGGGTAATATCATGCTAATTAAATTTTAGAAACCATGGGGAAAAGTAGCAAGAGGTTTGTTTTTCTTTTGCTGTGCAGTTTTAACAGTAAGTGACAAGCACAGACCTTCCAATACCATATGCAAACTGTAGGATATCCTTGTGACATTCCCATCCATAAATACTAATGTGCGATGCAAATATGCAAAAAATTCAGTAAAATTCAATGAATGACAGCACAACTGAATGCTTACAAGCAGCACTAAAATGGGAAGGATGCAAGGCAAAATTAAGGAAGCTTCTTCAAAGAGCTAGGAGACAATTTGTAACTAAACAGTTTTATTGATTTTTTTTTTCCAAAATAAAAAAACACAAAATAACCACCAAGATTAAAGGCCATAGACAGCATTAACCAAATGAACCAGCCACTTGGTTATAGTAGCTGATAACTAAAATAACTGGATATTATTGCATATACCTCAGGTTCATTTATATATCCATTACAGTTTGGCAAGATTACAATCATACAGTAGCTTTGGTTGTGTAAAACCTAGTAGCAATACTTACTTAAAGTGTGACAGGTTAACATTTTATGACAACAGCTATTTTTCTGTCTAGACACACCTTCTCTTATTCGATGTTCTTGTCCACATTGTCACTGACCAAGAATTAAGGAGACATATTTGCAACCATCGTTTATAGCCCTTCTTTATCACCACGTGGTGATGGATCTCAGAGGGGTAGGAATCTCTCACTTGCTCTCCTCATGAAGGTTTGTAGAGCAGCCTCTCCTCCTGTGCTGGTGGCTCCCACCACCCAGCTGTGGAAGCCTCAGCCTGGCATGAGTCCGTGCAGAATGCAAAGATGTCGAGGTGTTTATGGCTTTCAGGCCAAAGCCTTTCCTGACCTACAGTGCTGGGGGGGTGACTGTACTGCCTTGCCTTTGGATACAGAGAAAAAACCACAAACAAACAAACAGCTTTTCACATTGGTGTGCTGAGCTGCCAGCACAGAACAGTATTAACAAACCTAATACACAATACTACCTTGGTTACAGAGTTGTGCCTGAGACACTGCACAGGATTGCATGTGTACGTTCTACAGTCTATGGATTTTAGTTTTGGTCTTTTAAAAAATGCTCTCATCCTTATGTAATCTAGTGTAACACTGCAGCTTTAGAGTAGTGGTTGATAAAAAGTCATAAACACACAGGCTATTTGGGAACACTGGAAGCTTGGCTTGCAACACTTGGGCAGAATTCCTGCCTTTCTGCCATCAGTCTGCCTCCAGTGTTCTGGGAACATCTACTTCCACAGGAAATATATCATCTACTTAAAAATAACCTAAAACTCTCAGTTCTACCTGGGAAAAGCTATAAAATAATCTGGATTAAACTGAAGTAATCTTGTGTTTGAAGACCCTTCTTCACTTACAAAATGCTGGAACACTAGATAACATCTACTTGTTTGTGCAGCCCTTTCATTTGCTTGCACTGAAGCAAAAAGGAATTCAGCATGAGGAACGGCTGCATGGTGAAGATCCTGCAGAACAAGGTAACTGCCATGCAGTAATTCAAATGCAAGCAGTGTAACTGCTTTTTGCATTCAGATCCATACTTGTATAAGGATATAAATTAATAAGCCCTTCTAAATGATTTTAGAAATATCCTCTTTGATCTAGACATAGAAAACCTCTGAATACTTAGAATCACTAGATTTCACATGGCCCACATAGTCATAATTATTTGCACTTACATGGCAAATATTAGAAATACATTTGCCTGCAGTTGAACAGGTAATTATACTGTCTATTATTCAGCTGAGCAAAGATCAAGCACTCTATATCTTGCAGTTATTGGATCTTATTCTAACCCTTTGCTTTAGAAAGGGGAAATAACCATCTAATTATATTACCAGTGCACAGTACTTAGTTTGAAAAAGACAACCTATACTAGACAGCTAGATTTTTTTCCTAAGATGACTTTTTATGAGATACTCTAAAAGCAGTCTCTTATGACTGAAGATTGTCTATTTCACTGTACTCGCATAGTAAAAATAGTTAAAATCTAATTACAAAGCTGCTACATGGTTATTTTGTGGTCTGTAAAACAAAACAGTATCCAGAATTTTATCTGAACAAAATACACTAGACAGTATAAAAATATTTCCCAACTGGAGATTGAAACATTAATGCTGGATTTGGTTTTCTTTTTTGTATAAAAAGTAATGTAATAATGGTTGACATTTATCTGCTTACCAGTCAAAAATATACAAGTGACTTCAAGGAGCTGTTCCAGGCTCATTTTGAGCTTGTGCTTTTGATCCTAGAAGTAATAAATGCACAAGTGGAACACAGTTTCCTGAAAACCTGAACTTTATCTTACTTCTAGCAATAAGAGTAACTTCTGGCTATGGATTTCCATTTATTTGCTTTGTTCAGGCAACTACAGCAGAGGAATTCCAGAAGCACCACTTCCGCTTTGAATGATGTTTGTTCAGTGCAACATCTTCCTTTTCTCTCTCCTTTTTGACTCGCTGGTAGTGATCTTCTTCCTTTAAATACCACACAGGTGGCCATCGATGCCTCTCAAAATATTCTTGATTATCTGACGAAAAAAAAGCAATGGAAAAAAATCACAAAAGATGCCAGTAAGATACACAAATCCCAGAAATGTCTTGCAAAAAGCTATGCAGTTAATCATTGATCCATTCTCTATGCTGGCTTGCTTATCAAGGATTCACCCAGTTTCCTCAAATGCCTTATGTGTGAAAAGACTTTGGAAGTGGTTACACACAAGAGGCATTAGTTCACCAAAACTATAAAAAAAGCAAGGCCTTTGCAGAGTGTATTTTTCATTGCAGAGCCTGAAAAGAGCTCTGTTCCTTTTAGCATCACTGAATTAGGGAAAGAACATGATGCTTGCCCAGCAATCAGGCTAATGATTATGACCTTTCTTTGCAGATAAGAATTTATGAATGCTGTTCAAGATAGCACAGAGGTTCAGTCTCATGGCTTAGCTACGTGAGTTCATCTTTGTCTTTATGTTTAATCAACTGGGTGGGGAGAAAGACAGGGAAACCTGACGAAAACTGGCGGGGAAGTTGCCCATACCTGAAGATTTAGCTTTGATTTCCTTGCGGAACTTGGAGCAAACGCTGTTGTAATTGGTGCAGATGTAGTGCAAGCACCAAGCTGCCAGCTGGTTAGCATTGTGAAACTGTGAAGAAAAACAAAGAGCTTATTCCATTTCCTGGGGTTATCATTCATTTTGCAGCCCCTATTAACAGCTAAAGCTGGAATGGTCCTAGCAGATGGTACCTGGCCGTACTGTCCCAGGCGTTCATTCTGACTGCCAGCTCTGGTCTTGGAGTATAAACATGAGCTAGGTGGTGGCCACAGAGGATATTCTAACAGTAGTTAAAGATACTGCTTCTGTCTCCAACCAGGAGAAGGAAATAAAAGAAAGTTTGCCCTTCTTAAGATAAAAATGAAATGAAGCAAGCTGCTTTCTCTTGGGAAGGGTTCAGCTCTGGTTTTGCAACAGGATTACAGGCGTTGCACAGAGGGTCTCGAAAAAGCTGCAGGGAATCTTGCATGCTGGCCAGTGTTTTAGTGCTACTTTTGTGCAGTGTTTTAGTGCTACTTCAAGCCAAGCTGCAGCTGACTCAGTGTGAAATCAAGAATAATAAAATTTAAACAATATTTTAGCTTGTTCCACTGTAGCTGGGAGTCTGCTGCATTTTGGGAAACAGGTGTGCAGTTTAACTGTGAGCTGGGAGCTCTCTCTTTTAATTATTTATGGGACTCAAGAAATATTGAAATGCACTTGAACATAAAGAAGATTTGCACATACTCTGAATTATCAGATGATTGACTTTAAGTAGCCAGTTTAAGGATTCAAGAAATGTTGTCTTTGCAATACAGGTCTAAATATATCTCCAAGAACTGAATTGAAAGGAACGCAAGAGTCAATCACCATTACAAAGCTGAACAGCTTCATTACATTACTTTTCATGTTAGTTAGTGTACCATGGTCATGAGAACGTGGAGCTTGGAAGTTCCACAATCAAGACACATTAAAATATATATTTGAAAGACAACTCCTCTAAGGTTATTTAAAGGGATATTTTACCTTTGAACTAATGAAAAAAACGTTCTTTAAAACAGAAGATGAAACTTAGTTTTATCGTCAATCACTCTCAGAACTGCACACTTTGAGCCACTTAGAAGCAATGCTCAGAACCAGGAGGGAGCTAAAAGCAAGTTCTGCAGCTGATCAGAATCTCTTCAGAAGGCTGTGTACACTGACCTGTGCCAGTTCCAAATAGGAGAGGACTTCTCCATCTATTGCAACCCCGCTCATGGAGGCCTTTGTCAGCTCTTGCACTGCATGCTGCTCTGTTAGGGGAGAAAACTCATCACTCACAGGGCAAACAGTCACATTGCAAGGTCATACCATGGTCACAAAGAACCCATGCACCATCTCCTCCCTCCTCCTGGTGGTAACTGGCATCATGCAGGGGCCACATTCACACAAGTATCCTTAGCAAGCTGAGATTTGGGGCAAGTCAAATTCTGACCTTTAGAGCTGTAGCTGAAGATGTGGCTCTTAACCACTTATAGAAACACAAAGTTCAGCAGCCACTAGTTTTTCTCTGGCATGGGTACAATATTCAATTTAAATTAGAAATATGGATCAGCTGTCTCCTTTCAGTCATACAAAGTTTTTAATCAACAGTGCACTTGCCACTGAATTATTTATTAATGAGTATACACACAGCTATGATAGAGAAAAGGTTACTTCAGGCCCCTTTTAGGTTTTCAGAGTGGCTGTTCCTAGGGATTCAGATGAAGGCTGACCAGCCCCCGCCCCAACAATCACCTCAGTTCAAGATTCTCCTTAACCCTTTCCTAGAATCTTAAAAGTCTGAGTATTTTTTGGGAAACATTGGCAGTTGGTTTGATTCTACTGGGTTCAGTTGTTGGCAGTAGCCTTTGGACTCAAAATTATTTCACCAAGAATCAAATTGAATGAAATATACTTAATACTGTATGTATGTTTACACTGCAGTTACCTTAAAAATACCCAAAACTTCAGCTAAAAGGTGCAAATAAAATCTGGCAATAAAGATTTGGTCTGTCAGAACCAGTAAAGACAACAGACACAGTCCTGATACACAACTGAAGGAGAGCCAGAGTTTGGTTAGTGATTAAATTTTGCCTAAATGTAGTCCTGTAGGTAGGTGTAGCCTTGTTTCAGCTTTCTTTGAGTTTTGGTCTTGGTCGTGTCTCCAGAACAATGCCAAATTACTGACATAGAGAGAAACAAATTTAACACAACAACACAAACCAAACAACCCCAGAGGTCAGGGTGGTGTATGGATTTATTTTAACAACTTTAGTGGTATTCTAACCTGTAATTTTTCTTTAAATATGGGATTGAAAAAGGTTTTCTTTCTGAAATGAGGGTTGAATCCCCATAGATATACCAAAATATCCAATTCTCATCTAGTGAAAAGTGACCTAGACAGCATTTCTAAAAACATGATCATCTAGGTAAGTTTTGAATTGGCTCAGTTACTCTCTTTGAACAGAAATATAAAGTGGAGCACTTCATTCATTACTTAATGGAAAACCCAGAATCCTTCCTGGTTTTAGGTAAATTAACAACAACAGAATGGATATTACAATCCACAGACATTATCCTCAATGCTAAAGAGAAGGTTTACTCTTTCTGTTTTTACAGCACAGAAAACATCAGTGTTCTGAGCTGGATTAGCACAAAACTAAAAAAGGCAAGAGAGAGGCAAATACATTTCTCTGTGTGAAAATATCAATTTGCATTACAATACCCCTCTCAGGAAAAAAAAAATTCTCTGACACTTGAGAAAATCTTATGTATTCCAAAAACCTTTAAAGCAAATTTCAGCTGTTGCAGAAGATACTGCATTGGACAAGGCCACAAATTGTTACCTGCTAGAGCAATCAGGTGAGGAAGGCAAAACCTATTTGCCAATGCAATTAACTCAAGGGTGTCCAGTTCCTGACTGGAGGACAGTTGCTTGGTATACAAGTAATCTAAAACTGCTTGCATGGAGGTCTTGTTTATGTTGGGCAGAGCTACCTGAAAAAGAAGAGAATTTATAATTATTAAGGGATTTTCATGTAGCAGCTATATTTCACTTCTTTCACTTTGCTTGACTGTCTCTTTTTCTCTTGAAGGCATTTCAGAAATGCAGGGAAAACATTTTTCAAAGCAGAAATTTCCCATTCAAGTTCAAGACACTGCCAACAGGTAAGCATTGCTCCAGAGTCAGATCCTTTGCCAGGTTATATCCAAGCTGGAATTGGATCTACATCAAACAGTGACTCTGTTCAATGCTCTCTAGCCTGCAAATTGACAGCTACACATAACAGTTACTGAGCACTTGCCATGCCAAACCTCCCTTGGTGGACTCCTTGAGGAATGCAATCTATCTGATCCTGGCAAGGGGTAGTCTGTGGATTCTGAGAATAACAGAAAACAAAAGATAACAGTGAAACCACTCCTCTCAGTCTTTTGGTAAATAACCAAATTGTCCAGGTAAACAAGGTTGAGAAGGAACTGAGAACTGAAAAAATGAGGGGAAAAAAAAATTTAAGCCCCTTTACCCCACATATGTAATGAGTGTAACCAGCAAGGGTTGAAGCTACCAAGACTAAGATAAAAACTGTCTAATTTCTCATGCTAAAGCATAAACCTTTCATGCACATCAGCCACTCTGGGAAGCAGCTCAGTTCTCCAAGTGAGAGCAGCTAGCTGTGAAACTTATTCGTAATTGATATATTTTTGTTAATGCAGAGAACTGTAAATTTAATGAATGAGTTTACAAAATTTGCCCCAAATACAGAAAAGGAAGTATGTAAAAATAGATGGTTTTTATTATTTGTATAATAAAACTCCACTCCATTCTTATCTACCTATACTTTCAAACTTCCAAAAGCATTACTGAATGCTTTAAACTCTACAAAATGTAAGCTAAACATTTTAAATTGGAAAGATAAGCTAAGACTGTGAAGCTAATAATTAAAAATAGGCTGGTAGAAAATAACTGCATATTCTTCACTGCCAAATGCTGCATGCTAGAATCAAATGACGTATTTTTATTGAACCACTTGTTGAGTGTGCCTCTGGGAAAGGAATTATGTTTACAGCTGTATTAGAAGAAGCCAGAAAAATCTAAATAGAAAAATATCAGGATATTAAACAAAAATCTTGAACACTTCATATGAGCATAACTATATGGAAAGCAAGAAGAAAAACAAACAAACACAACTGGGTATGGCACAAGAAAAAATGTTAGCAGAGTGTTTAGAATTTGAAAAACAGACCATGAAGGCACATGAAAATACAGGGCTTCTGCAAAATCTAATTCAATGCATTGAGATCTTTTAAACTGTATTGCATACCTGCATTACTCCAGAGGACAAGATGATGCATTGCAGAATCTATGCTAAGTTTCTACTAAAGTTAGTAAACTTCTCCTAAAGTTAGCTCAGTTTCTACTTTTAAAACAGCTTTCTTTTCTATTTTAATGCTCATATGTCTTTAACCCTTTTTTATGTTTAATTTCTTTATCAATGTCCCTGCCCCAAGTATTCTTTGTAGTGATTTTGATTATATAAATATATATTCACAAAATCTAAAAAAATATTTTAAAGAAATTCACAAATTCATACTTAATTTCCTTCCCTATGTTTAATATTTTACAGGATTTTGGGTTTAAACACACACTCCAGTGCTGGAGGAAGACTTGTGCATTGGAGAAAGAATGTTGTCTTCCTGGGCAACCTTATTTAATGCCTTAAGAAGAAAAGCATCCCAGGTTTGCAAGGAAGAATAAATCCCTGATTCTAGGGATTGTTGCAACCTTTCAAATAAATGATGCTTCCATCATCCTAAATCCATCAGACATTGTAAACAAAAGAGACAAAAATAGACAAATACCTCACTGTTGGAGCTTTCAATAAATGATCCTCCAAACATAGCAGACATCCACTCACAGCTGCAGATCAGCAGTGGCTTGTGGGCCTTGATGCTTCCATCGTCCAATTTAAATGTCACATCTGCCATGGGAACAAAGGCACAGGAGTGCTGCAAGTCTGTGTTTAAGGTGTAACCTTGTCTCAAGAATGTGTTTCACTTGTATGCTGTTAACTGAGAATATCCTGCATTTCCCATGACCTCCCCCTCAAAAATAACTCTTGCATTTTAAATAGTTAATGAAAAGCTTTAATTGTAAAGGGGGATATTGAGTGTTCAACATTTCTGAGAATTGTTTGCTTATTTAAAAGCTGTGAGTAGATTTTGAGAAATGAAACTACAGAATCCCAGGTGGGAACAGTTGGCCTGAGTAACACTACAATTTTGGGGTTATCCCGCCTCTCAGAATAATGTAAGATGTCACATTGTTTGAAGTCTGTGAAGTGACAGTCACATAGATGTGAATAAAAAAATAGTTCTCTTCCTGCTTAAGCATGTATTTACTTACCAGAAAATGTCCCTTTGCAAAGGCACTCTTTTATCCGATTAGCTTTTCTGACATGAAATGCTTTAGTAATCTCTTGATTCATGAAGGCTTCTTTATTCATAATATTCTCCACCATCATTCGCAAGTCAAATACTTCCAAGATTTCAGCAATCTGAGCCAATCTGGTGAGGTCTTTTTCATTTTCATCCAGTTGGCCTGTGTATAAAAACTGCAAAACAGTTTTAAAAGGTGCGGCCTGCACAGAGGAATCCATTTTTACCACTGTTACAGGACACGTCCGCTTTGAGACAGGATTCACTTGCATTTCCTTGTGCACACTAACAAACCCCTTACCCCAGGATGACAGAGATCTTGCTGCAGAGTTTGTTTCACCAGATTCAGGTTCTAGCATGTTTAAAGACTCACTGCTTTCTGGTGGGGGAATTTTAACATCAGGAGATTTCAAGGATGCCTCATCACTGTCACTGTTTGTCCCAAGGTGACATGTCAGAACATCCTTATTTGTATTTTCTTTATTACACTGTGTTTCATCCAAGTATGGACTTTCCTCACATTCCATTAAGAAAAGGTCATAAAACTTCGAAGAGGAGGTAGCTAGGTAAATCTTGTGAGCAAAAATGCAGTCCTGCTCCTGAAGAACAAACATGACATCTGCACATAGCGGGCTGTCCAATAAATAACCAGCTTCATTCATGCTCGGCGTGGGACACTCAGGAATTTTGATAACTGGAGGAGGGGCTTTTGGAGGTAGGAATGGAGCCTGAAGCAAAGGTTTTTGGACCTTCTTCAAATGAGATTTCCAGAACTGCAGGTGTCTTCTGGAGATCAGGGCAGCTCTAATTGCATTGTCAAACACATCTTTAATTCCAAACTGGTCAAATACACTGGTTTCATAGTAAGGTATCCCGAGTTCCTTGGCAACCTCTCTGCCTCTCTCTGGTGGTAAAATGTCTCCCCTTTTTATTGGCCTAGGGTAAACAAAAAATGAACCTTGTCACACAAAGTTACGCTAGAAAGCATGGAATTTTACCAAATATTCAGCACTAAATCTGAGATAACTATCATTCAAATGAAACAAAATATAAAACTAAGCGCACAGAGCCCTTTGGAAATCTAGAATCATGACTCCACAGAGTTTTAGAGTATACTTCTAATTTAATTTAAGTTTGGTGGTGTCTTTGCAATGTTACTAAACATATGTAGAAATCATTTAGGCAAAATGGAGCTGCCTCTAACTTAAAGTGAAATTTACAGTAAAAAAAATTGATAGGATACTTGAGAACTTTCATTATTTAAAAAACCTCCTACCACCCCTTACTACTCAGATATTCTGTCACAACCATCATTTAAACACAAATGAAAATTCTCACGACATAAAAAATGCCAGAAATACAGCTAAATATGAAATGGAAATATTTCTTAAGCTCATGCTTTTTAAAGAAAATCATAGTAGCCTACAACAAAAGAGTAACAACACACACTGCAAGAGATAGGCTTGTTTTGGCTGCAGAAGTATTATGTGGGAACGCATGAATTTCCAGAGCAGCTCTAGTACATGATGCAGGGTAAACAAACCAGTAAAAAGTCTGGGCTAGGATCCATTTTCCCAGCAAAAAAAAATCATCTCCCCAGAAGTCACGGCCCAAGAGTGTGTTCTCTGAGCCCACCATATTGGGCAGACACGAGCTGGCACAGATGGAACACGCCCCAGACAACAGCTTGCTGAGTGCCAGCTAATAAATAACCAGTTCAGGTGGCAGGAGTCTGTGCCAGACAGAGTTCTGACTCAAACTTCCTAATGGTGAAATCAGGGAGCAGGATTAGGGCAGAAGAGGAGTTTTGAAAAATGATAATTCCCTTTTTTTAAAGAGTTAACCAAAAAGTCCACCCCACCCTCACAACAAAGAAATGTTTAATAAACAAACAGACCTATAAAAATCATATTGCTAAGTCAAGAGTTTGACTGCAATGCAATACAAAGTTTTCTAAGGGCTCACAAAATATTAATTCAATCTTTTTGCGGAAATTTGTTACAATACAGTCATTAATTACACAATCATGGATATTATTTCCGTGAATCTGGTCTCATTGAAATTCCCATAAAAGGAATAAATTAGAAGCAAGCCAGTTATTGTGGGATTGTTGTGGCCAAATATGTGGTTGTATTTTGTATCTGGGAGAAACAAAGCTTCTCTAGAACAACCCCCAAACTCTCTTAATCTCAGAACTTTTAGAAGTTTAATTTGCAACCATTTCATTTTCTGCTATGATCTAGGATTACTTTTAGCAAAAAAAAATTGAGAATTAAGATAATTCGAGTAGAATCTGACAGTTTAAAACAGTTCCTGACAATAGTGAGAGAGTAGGACATGACATACATGTTCATGGAGTAAAATACATAAGAAAACATTCAATAATCATTACCATCTCT
Source organism: Anomalospiza imberbis (assembly GCF_031753505.1). Lineage (NCBI taxonomy): Eukaryota > Metazoa > Chordata > Aves > Passeriformes > Viduidae > Anomalospiza > Anomalospiza imberbis. Next base: position 6,424,472 of record NC_089688.1, on the reverse strand, counting down.
ATCCTACTGTAGTGTTCTGCCACCCAAGCACGTTTAGATATCCAATGTGCAAAAATTTGGTGGGAAACTTAATAACTGTGTGTGTTAAAGACCTAACCAACTCAGACAACACAATTAAAAAAGAAGAAAGCACATATACTCTCATTGTACAAAAAAAAAAGGAAACTAGGCTCTCCAGTTTCTCTTTCACAAGTGTTGTACCTGACTACCAAGGTGATTTTTTTTAAAATTCTCATTTTTGTTTAAACTTTACCTTGCCAGAGGCCGTCTGGCCCTGTTAACAGCCTCGAGATCTGCATAGCGGAGATCCAGCTGGCAGCCCACCAGAATGACAGGTGTGCGAGGACAGAAGTGCTTGATTTCTTGATACCACATTGTTTTCACATGATTTAGGGAATTAGGATTAGCAATTGAAAAGCACAGAACAACAACATCGGACCTAGAAAGGTAACAAGAAAATACCTGATGAAAACCCCACAAATGATTTTTGCTGCAGTTTCAGCTATTTCCATAACTACTCCTCTCTGCTCTTTGACAAACGCGCTGACACCCAGATGTCAGAATACATGTTGTTCGTGCAGAGGTGTGAGAGAAGCTACACATTTGACCACAAAAGCATGGGAGCACAAAAGCCACATACCCAGGAAGCACTGCCCCTTCATGCTGAGATGATCCCAGCACACGTGAGCGGAGCACTGAGAAGAGAGGTAGGGCTTTCCATTCTCTACTTTTACACAGCAGTTACTCACTGGCTGCCACTGCTCCAGAAACAACTCTGCTGACTGGACACCTAAATTGCAGTTCAAAGATCATTGGTGCTGAGGAATTAGAGAGGAGCTGCGCAAAACTTCAGAACAGCCACCCAGGCAGACACAGATCACTTGTGAACTTGTCATGGAGTTTGAAGTACTGAGGTGGTTGCCTTCGCAATGTGCTTTGCACAGCAATTCTCCAACATCTTTAATAAATAACCTGTTAGAAGGGCAAACTACTGCAGAATGACCACTTCTACAATATCAGCAAAAATAAACATTACAGTGAAAATAAGATCAGTAAACTGTAGACTAGGACAGTGGCTTAAATTAGAGTAAGCATGGCAATATTTGCACGCTTTTAAAGGTTTATAAGAAAACAGAAACTAAATAAACTTGCTTCACTAAATAAACTTGCTATATAAATTCTAAGTATGAGGATTAAGGTTGACAGCTCATCCACTGAATTACAGCTTACTCTTGTCAGAGCTGGCACCCAAAGGCAGAGAAATGATTGAATACTTGTCTCTGGGCATACCTAAGTAGAGGAAATTTCATTATTTATAAACAAGCAGTTCTCAAGCTCTTGGGTCTCTTACGGGAAAATAAAAAAGAAAAGAAGAAAAAAAAAAGTTGAATTTAAACTCTTGAGAAAAATTGAGAAGAAGGGACATTTTGAGGAGGCAACTTATTGCTACAGAATTGTCAGCAGGATAAACTCAGCAATACCATCTCTATCTCAGTTTTATTATTCTTTATTTTAGCACCAATGTGTTGTATCTGCAGTTTGTGTCATGTACAGAGCATCAGCAGCAGTGAATCTTAACATTCACCTTTTAAATAATGAAATACCTCCTCAGTAGTGCTGCTTTCTACATTTCACTGAGGGCATAGATATATCCAGCTATTTCTAAAGATAGCTGCACACAATACGGAGACTGCTGTGAGCATCAATTTAATGCAAGAGAAATGCTTCTGCTCCAAATTTCTGTCTTATATAAACTGCAACACATCTGTCATATCTAGGAACAAGGCCTTTTCAAACTGGAAAGTTCTCCAGGTAAATAGTGAAGGGCTAAGCAGCCAACACAATGGTCTGCTGCATAGCTGAGGCAAACATGCTTTAAACTCAAAATTGCTCTAGTCAAGGTTAAGTAGGAGTAAAACCGAAACCCCAGCAGACATTTGCTCAGCTCCCAGAAAAAGAAATCCATGTACAGCTAATGTACAAAAACCTCTGTTTTACATGTATTCCAATATGGTCAATTGTTGTTTAAGTCAAGGCCATCACGATTGCTGGAGTGGCAAGCGTTGGCTGCCTGGCTGCTCCTAACTACAGCTAAGCATCTTACAGAGACAGCCTGTCAGCATCCTTCAGAAATGAATACCTAAGCCCAGTAACTGCAGTCACGAGGACACAGCCCTCCTGACGTTATAAGCCACAAGACACAAATCACATCTCCCAGAAAACCAAAAGGAAACAGCTCCAGCAGGCATCCACAGGCAGGACACACCAGGTCCCCCAGGTGGCCGGTGCTGGGCTGGACACAGTCTGTGCTCCAGAGGGAGCCAGGGGTGAGCCGTGTCCCTGGGCAGGGCATGGCCAGAGCACTCAGCAGGCTGGCCCCAGCACAGCCCTGCATGTCTTACAGCCCCTGCCAAGGGAGTATCATGTTTTTGCCACCATGGTTCTCGAGCAGCTCCTCGCCTCTGACCTTTGCTGGGCAACCGTAAAATGGAGATGAGCAAAGCTGGGTTCGTCCAAAACTCACTGCAGTGCACTAACAGAACATTGTGGCCTTACTGCCTTCCACATGAAAAGAATAACAGAGTAAAGAGGTAAAAAAAAGTGATTTGCAAATTATTTATCCTGTGTTAAAACCTGGATTTCCCCACAAAGCAAAGATTCCTGAGAGTTCTGCACTGGGCAGAGAGAAATTAATGGTTCTGTGCCACGAACAGGACGGATGGGAAATCTCTGGGTAGTGGCAGAGTTCACACACTGAACCAGCACCACAGCTGGCTCTGCTAGCTCACAAAATACAGCCACTCTATCGTAACAAATTAAGTTTTTCACAATGTGCACTCAGTACCAACTGGAGACAGAAATGCATGAGGAAGATTAACCAGCTATGTAGAACTGCAAGCATTTGAGGAAATGTCCTTTGGAAACTTTAATTAAAGTACCTACGATTCCTACTGATGTCAAAGGCACACTTACAACTTGCTAACACTGCAGTATAAAGTTTGGTTCAACATTTGCTCATAAAAAGCAGACCCTATATCAGGTTAAAATAATGCATGAATATTTCCTAAACATTAAAAATTTACCAATGCTATTTTAATATTCTCGGGGAATGTAAAAGGGTTTGATTTTTTTAAATTGCCTATTTTACTGCCATTTTTGTGCAGTTACGTTTTGTGTTGGTTACCTAGAGAACAAGAAAGAAGAAAACAGAAGTAAATCTGATTTGTCCTTTCTCTCTGCAGCAACATATTCACAAATACAGGCTGCACTTATTCTCAAAACAGAATTTCATAGCCATTTCCCAGTAAAATTCAGGAATAATTCAAGAAACGTTTTTATAAACCTGAGTACCAAGAAGAGCTTTATAGAATCATTGAGCAGTTTGGGTTGGAATAGACCTTAAAGACCAACATTTTCCATCCCCCTGCCATGGAAAACCAGGAAACCCAGACTGGGATCCTGAAACCCTTAAAGCGGAGAACAGCTCAAGAAATCCACCTAGTACCTATTCACAAATAAATAATTCACTAAGATCAAGATTTTGACAGAAGGTAGCTTCCCACACTTATCATTTCCAACAGATTTTGTTGTTGCCTTTCAGCCTTTCAATGCAGAGCCCAAATGCCCCCTTTCCACCCAGCCCTGACTTAGGAAAGCAAGGCAAAATATGAAATTATGTAACACCACAAATAACAACTGCCAAATACTTTTTTAATCCTTAAGGAAGGCTTAAAGCATTGGAGGGATCCTTCTATTATAGATAAATTAGGTATACATCAAGTTGAGCCTCAGGCTCACCAACAGCACCATTTGGCACACACCTTTCTAAAGAAGGAAGGATTCCTAACAGAAATTCCATAGTAACCTCTTTCTACTCACAGTATGGAACCACGGTGGGATGCAGAGGAGAGAAGTAGATCTGCACTAATGTCAGTGGCCTAAGTATATAAAAGCATTTACTTCCCCATCAGCTGAATGAAAAAGCCTCAAATGTTCATGTAGATAACAAAAGAAGAAAAAAACCACTGCATGCACACAGCATATCAGAATAAATTTACTGGAGAAAGCTGTCTCTGTGACCCTCTCTGATTATTACAGTCTTGAGCCTAAGTCAAACTCAAAAGAGAAAAAAAATCATAACAAATATATGTATATGTTATAAAAATGTTTTTTCACAGTTCTTCATGATCATATGATGAAGAACCTGAATAGGTATAAAACACTGTAAAGCAGAAGGGGAGGCTCATAAATTTGGGTAGCTGAAGATGATTTGAAGATACTGCCAATCGCATTTTTGTGGCGGAGAACGTAACAAGAGGAAGCAGCAGAGCTGAGAGACACCTGAAAGTAACTGGATTCCCCATCAGCTGAGCCTCTGCTAGTGAAGCAAGAGACAGTCCTGTGTCCTCTGCTCTAGAGAGACATCTCTGAGGATCACTTTCAACCCAGGCCAGTAATGGCTTGAGAGGCACAGGGAATGTGTGAGCTTTCATTCACAAGGCAATTCTGAAACCTCAGACCTTCTCTGAAGAAAGGAGGGGAGCTGCTGGCTCAGCCTGAGTTTAGGCACCAGCTGCTCCATGACACAGGGCACTGATCTAACTAAAGGCAGACCAAGTAACTCTGTGAAGCCACAAACCTCACCCTAATCCCACTGAATTTGATGAATACAAATACATTTTTACATCAAAGCTACCTTGGTTTTGTTCTTACAGCAACAGCATCATCATTGTCCCTTGAGGAAAAAAAAATCAGAAGAAGGTTGGTGGAAGTCTTCAGATATCAGTGATAAAGCCCTATTCTCATGGACTTCTTTCAGCAGCATTCCAAAGGTATATTTTTAGGGATCCAATTACATTGGAGTAATTGGCAAAGGGAATTGTAATCATTCAGAAGAAGTTGAATGCATGTGTTCCTCTGCATACATACAATACCCACAAGGTTTACAAAATCCATTCACAATGGAGGAAATACTCTAAACATATTTTAAGAGGCTCTGTCAGCAGTCTAACAGCAAGACTTATTCACATTTGTAAGTCATGAGGAAAAAGCTGTTTTCTGTCCATGCTGTATGAACAGATTTTGTTTGGTCTACAGCTCATATTTAAGTTGCAAGTAAATAAGTCATCCTGGCTGAATTAGCTAACAATCCCCATTCATGGTATTGAGAATGAATATTTGATTGAATTAACTCTTTGCAGGTTTGTGCTCATGTTTACACATACTAGAGCTGCATGTTAAAAAAACCCAGGATATGGAGGCTATTTATCAAATTAGCCAAACATGTTCACCTGGGGGAGGGAAAAAAAAAAAGACAAGGATGCAAAAAGTAAGAAAAATAACTACAAGCCAGCTTCTAGAATTAGCTTGAACATGATGATTTGTTGACACTCTCATTCAAAACCAGATTGGACAGGAGGATGGAAGATAGTGAATCCTGACAAGTTGAAATGTAAATTAAGATGTTTTGTCTTTACACTTGCTTCCCAGAGAAACTGCTACGGAATAACAACTCGGGCTTTAAATAAAGTTCACACCTCATCTGCAGGCTTAGAGAATACAATAGCACCAAGGGTAGATTGTTATTAAACAAAGAGGTGCCTGGGAGCTGGAAATCAATACATTAAATCATAACCAAGACATTATCATTTTACAGCATTTTGGGATGATTGTGCACCAAATGAAACCCTATGGGAGATTATTAATAAATGGCTATTTGGCATCACATACTGCCTAAGCTGAACTGAACAGGATATTTCCAAAACTAAAGCACACACTTTAGTCTAAAGGGGGGAAAATGTCATTCTGTAAACTGCAGCAAATATTTCCACAAGTCTCTGCAGCCACATCCCCCTCACTCCCTTAAGCTGTCAGGAACTGTTTCCCAAAGCTCCCAGAGGAGTGTGATTATTAAACTAAACACCACAGAGCAGAATGCAAGCTGATCTCACTCTCCATACTCCCATTAAGGGATGGCAGAGAAACATTAACTATTCCATCCCCGGTGGCATTTATACGTTCCTCTCGTTCTGTCACACAAAAATAGTGGAAAACAGATTCCTTTCCCCCTCCTTTCATGTTTCTATCTGTGAAAAATAAAGTTAAGAAGGATTTATCTGTGCTACAAGCCCTATTAACTGTTCACCCTCTCATCTGTAGTATAATCTATTTATGTAACATTTTCTAAAACTGTATGGAGCAAACTTTTCCAAGGAGCAGCAGGCGAGTTAATGACTTGTGGTTCTTGTTACACCAGGTTTAGGACAATTAGAGGTCTTGGCTGAATGTTTGTGGGAGTAAGCCTTCCCCTGCATAAGGTGCAGATGCACAGAATTTTTAAAAGCGAATTTAAGGATTATATTATTATATGCTGCTTCACACAATCAAAACACGGGGCACTTGCAGGTGTAACCTTGAGCAGTTTGGCATAAAATAGGCCTTTCACTGTATTACAAGATTTGACACAGCTGACTAGACTGCAGCTCAATGTACAGAGGTGAATTAAAATAAATTCCTATAAATATGAACATTCAGCATTGAAAAACTCTTTAAAAGGCCAACCCAGATGAAATACTAAACAGTCTGCTTTAAATGCAACATTAACATTCTTAAAACAACCAAGTACCTAAGCAGTGCTTACAATCACCACATTTTAAAACTGGAATTCTATTTATAAAGTATTTCTGTAGAGTTTCCAGTCACCTTCTTCATTAATAGACTTGCAGAAAAACCACTAACAGGAGAGCAGCCTTCCAGAACAGCCTTTTAAAGCTAATTAGGATATAGCAAACCTCATTCTACACAAGTTCAGTTCTGCAAACCTCACAAATGAATCACTGTGTTCATATACTTAATCCTCCAGATCTCAAGTTATTCACGTCCTCCTTGGCGTTTGCAGGATTAGAATCTAAGCATGTTGTTTCCTCCCTCTCCCATCCTGTCAGTAAACGTGGGATCAGGGCTCAGAACATGCCTGATTCTGTTCTCCTAATCTCCAGTAATCTTCTCAGTGACACAGGATCTGTTGCAGAATATCGGGAGGCCACATCAAAGCGGAACAGTGAGTGGAAACATGAAGTTACATCCAAATTTATCAATGCAGGCTCCACATGCTGCCAAAAGGTAAAACAGTATCTATGGACATCTTCCAGTAGCACTAAATATTAAGGTAAATATTACCTTAAAGTCTGCAACTTCTCTCACAAAGCTTATTTACAAATGGGACAGGATGTGGAGCCCAGATGTGTTGCCACTTTAGCTCCCGACAGAAAATTCCAGGTAATTCATGACTCTGTGAAAACCCAACTAACACAGTGCTGAACACAAAGGAGGGTTTGTACAAACATACAGAGTTCTACAGCCTGAAAATTTAATGGGTGGATTCAACCAGCAGAACTCTCTACAGCATTTCTAAGGGGTAGAGAATAGAAAAGACCATCCTCCTTCAAAGTCACTTGTGTCATCAGGCAGCACAGAGAGAAGAAAAACAGCACGACAGTACATTTTGGCCACATGCATAGAGAGCTGGGGCTGACACTCTACAAAGGGCATTCATTCCCAGCTGGAAAAAAAAAAGTGTCTGTCTGTGAAGCTCTGATCAACTGCAGTGACTGAAGCAGATATGAAAAGGTTATGAAAAAGTTCAACAAGGTGAAAACATGTGTGAGGACTGAGACCTCTCAACTGTGAGTTATGAAAATATATGTCCAAAACCCACCTTCAGCTCAGTATTTGCCTAATACAGCTGTTCTGCTGTCTGTACTGCCACAAGGTCAGATCTAATTAAACAAACCAGAAAGACTATCACTGGCTTCAGTCCTTGCTGAATATATGCTGAACTTTTACATACATATGTATATACACACACATATATAATAAATGCTGGGAAAAATCTAGATCACATTCATTTAAATATATATTTATTATATATGTATTTTTAAGAATTTTTAGGATTAATTGATTCACTAACAGACATTTTATATTTATAGAAGAAAAACCTCAGCTTTAATTAAGGAAACACAGAAGAGCCTCATCTTTCATTAATCTAGCTCTACTGTCATGAGGTTAGCTGCCCATTCAACATCACAGGTTTTAATAAAATAAATATTTCATTGAGTGAGAGTGAATTTCCCAACATCTCTCCTTGTTTGTTGCTTGTTAGGCAATTACATCAAACACTGCTTATATAGGCAGAGAATGCTCGTGTTCAATTTTGTGAAGCTACGATCTTATTTTGGAGAATATTCTTTAAAATTCAAAATAGGACAACAGTTGTTGACAGAGCTTAGCAGGCTGTTCAAGGAAATGTAGTGTAGTAAAACTATGCTGCTTTTTAAATATTTATATCTTTTTAATCCTTGCAGCAGATAATCCTCTTTGCAGAAACATGAACACCCGTGATTGCTAAGTCCTTGCTTTTCAAAATTTAGATTTGCAATTTATTTCTAGCCCAAAATTTGTACGAAAGTATTTCTTAAAATTTTACTTGGATCAATTTACCTTCCATAAGCAAAGCGCCTGTCTTTGTGGTGGTCCCCAAAAGTATCCCACAGCCTGAGGGAAACACTCACTTCATCCACAACATCTCTTGAGCGTTCAAGGACCTAGAAGAGAACACACAGAACATTCTCTTTCCCTCCATCAGACAATTACTTTGTAATTCACCCCATCAAAGAGTCCAAAACATACTAGGTCAAGGGTCTATCTCATGCAGTTTTTACCAAATGATGTATCTTATAAGACAGGCAGAATATTTATATCCCTAAAAATAGGTTTGATAAATTACTTTAGAACAAGAGGTGTATCAGAGCATGGCTGCAGTAGAGGTCACTCATAAAATACTTGTGAGCTCATTGCTGCATCCTGGCAGGGTAAGGCTTGCCAAGAAACAATAGCAGCACCTCACAGCATGTGCTGCACACCTCACACACTGCAGCCCTTACCTCCTGGCAGACACGGTACTGATCAATGGCCCAGACGGTCGGGACGTGCGTTGCCAGCAGCTGATACTGAGTCAAGGTTGTGTTGCAGGCTCTGGCACAGATCAGACGAGTCTTTCCCACTGCATTATCTCCAACCACCACACACTTGATAGTTTCAACGTTGGGTCTTTCGTAGTCCATGTCAATGTCCATTTATCAAAAACTGGAACAAGACAGTTAAAGTTGTTTTCTACTGTGTGAAAACAGTGCTGTTTAGAATCAGAGTCTTTTACTTCTTCTTCTTGAGAGATGCCTGGAGACAAAAAACTCTTAAGGAAAAGTGTGTAGTAAACTGTCCCAAAGTAGGCCAGCCAGTCCTTTAAATACTGCTCAGTTATGCAAATACATAACAATTTGGACCACAGTGGCTTTCTGCTGCTCACATGCTATTTCCACTTTGGTTTCTGTAAACACAAGCCTGTTTGCAGAAGATAGATCTTGGTGAAACAAGGACAGCTAGCATAAACTTACCTCTTGCTAATACTTTTTATGCCAGGAGGAAAAAAAGTCTGGGCATCAGTGGGTTTAGCCTGAAGGATACCAGTATAAACCTGCCTTCTGCAATCCTTCCCATTCAGGATTTGGTTTAGGGCTGTCCAGACAATATTGCTAACAGCAAGTCACACAGATGGCTTTAGCACACAATAAAACTCACTTGTAAGACAACTCCAGAGACTGTTTGCTACAAAACCACAATTCCCATTACATCCTGCAAGTATCACACACTCTTAATTGTCCAAGGAGAAGTTTGTACAGATCATGGACTAAAATGAAACCAACGAGCCAAGCAGGAACTTGCAAATATACTCATCTATACCTAGAAATTCTTTTTGATGTGAAATGGAAAGTGAAGTTTTTTGAAGATACTGTCCTCATGGAAAGATATTATTGAAACAATTTCCTTTAATATTCCATGGCAATATATTGAACAAATGCCTGGATACAAAGGCAAGCTGGAAAAATGGATATTTGAAAGACTAAAACCAACTCTTGCATGTTTACTACAGTCTGTCATTTTCATATGTGGGATCATAGTTTGATATATCTGAATTTGATTTTCTAATGTCTAGCAGTATATGTGGGATCATAGTTTGATATATCTGAATTTGATTTTTCTAATGTCTAGCAGTCTGCTGAGCAATCTGATCTCTGCCAGGGAATTATAATCAAGGAGGGAGAACAGGGAAAATGCAAGTCACAAACCTTTTCAAGAAGGCTTGCCTAATAATTATTTCAGCAAGGAACCTACAGCAATTTAATTGACAAAACACAGGTCATCATCTGGAGTGATGGTGTCCTCTTTTCTGAGAAGAAAGCACTACAGATAAAGAAATCCAATGACTTGTTTTAATACCTTTTTTAATATTCACATCTCATTCACACTTAGTTTTAGACTATATATTAGCTGTCAGGCTGTTTAAAATAACAGATTCAAGCTATTTTGGTGCCCATTTTTCACTGTCAGAGGCACAATGTTCTGATTTAAGAAAAAATCATGTTTAGTAACAACTAGTCAAACACTGATTTTAACTGTATTCTTTTTCATCATTTAAACTGATGTACACCAAGAACAAAAGTCTTTGTTAGAACTCAAGGTTACCCATTTAGATTAAATTTTGACTATGGACTGTGTGCTAACAACTATAATGGCTAAGGCACATTTGTACTCTTTGTTTACGTGTGGAGGGAGGAGTTAGGGACGGCACAGACAAGGCGCAAGAGTGATTTTTGCCACTACTGTGTCACACTGATGTTTCCACAGACACTGAATGCTTCTGAAATGCTGCAGCACAAACTCTCAAAAAAAAAAAAAATACATTTTGAAGTTCTCCTACCAGAGACTGAAACGTGGGCCCAGACCCTTGGCATCCTGGCCCAAGCGCAAGGTTGCACATAGAGCTCTGCAATGTGCCAGATGCAGAGCAGAGAACTCGACTGAACACACACACAGACACAGACACACAGACAGACAGACAGACACACATAGACACAGACACACGCACAGACATACAGAGACACACACACACAGAGACACAAACAGACACACACACACACAGAGACACAGACACACACAGACACAGACAGACACACACACAGAGACACAGACACACACAGACACACACACACAGAGCCAAAGACAGACACACAGACACATAGACAGACACACAGACAGACACAGACAGACACACAGACACACACACAGAGACACACACACAGAGACACACACAGACACAGACACAGACACACACACAGAGACACACAGACACAGACACACACAGACACAGACACACACACAGAGACACAGACACACAGAGCCAAAGACACACAGACAGACACACAGACAGACACACAGACACACACAGAGACCCACACAGACACACACAGACACACACACACAGACACAGACAGAGACAGAGACACACACAGACACAGACAGAGACAGAGACACACACAGACACACACAGAGACCCACACAGACACACACACGCAGACAGACACAGACACACACACAGACACACACACAGACACACACACACAGAGACAGAGACACACACACACAGACACACACACACAGAGACACAGACACACACACACAGATCCACACAGACACACACACACACACACAGACAGACACACACAGACAGACACACAGACACACAGACACTGGCCACACGTGAGCCCTCAGGGCCTCGTGACTCTGGCCTGCTGCGCCAGCACGGGGCTCTGGGCTGCTGAGGACACAAAGCTGCTAAGAGACAGCCTTTATCCCCTCGCCTGCCTTCTAACCTGCATCCTGACACGTTACTGGTCTCGAGGTGAAGCACTCCAGAGGCTTCCAGCTCCCTTCTGTGATCCAGCCCCAGCTGCCTGCTGGATGGAAGCACCCACGAGGCTGGCACCTGGGATGGCCACGGGCTCTGTACCCTCTCTGTGATTCCAAACACAGGCAGAGAACCAAGAGCTAACTTCTTGTTCCTCCTCAGCATCTTTGTTCCTTCTCAGTCACGATATAAATAAAAGTACAAAACAACCCTTTTTTTTTCTCCACACTACAGAGATCATGGCATGTTCATACACCACAGCTTCATAGGCAGGGCCCCAAATGAGTAGCAAAACCCCAAGAGCTTTCAGCACATGATCTTAAAAAGTTTCAAGTCTGAGAATAAACAGCAACCCCTTTGACATATTATGTGGTATTAAATTACTTCATATTTTATTCATGCATGGACTAGACATCACAGATGGAATGTGGAAATGTTTACAAGGCTAGAAAGCAAAATGAAGGAGCATGGCTAGTCAGTGTGTCTGGTTGGTTTTAAACTACCAAGCAGAGATGCCAAATCAATTTTTCTTCCAACCCAATATTCCATTAAAAAGCTGTTACACAGATTAGCTGTCATATTATATAACAATTTGATTTTAAAATTCTTCCAAAGTTCTTAAATGGTAGCTCTGCAAAAATGTGCTTCAATCAGTCACAAAATATGTCTTAAGTACAAAGTCCAGAATCTTAAAAAAATTTCCAAGAGGATAACAGAACCAGTTTAAAATTAAGAGGCAAAAATCTAAGTAAAAGTAACTAGATAAATCAGTGAACCTACCTGAGAATCCTAGAAAAGGAACATATGAAAATAAAATATTACTGGGGTTTTAATTTTCCAATGTACTTAATAACTTAAAGCAAAGTTATCACAGGACTCAAACACAGCATGCCTGAATGCCCTGCTGTAGATCAATGGCAAACTAATGAAGATATTTTTAGCGTGACTCAATACTGCACAGGACAGAGATTAAAATAAACTGGCAATAAAAACAAAAGTAGAGCACTGTGGCTATGTTAAGGAAAGTTTTTAAATACCTTCCAGTATCTATAATGCAACTATGTGTTAAAAATCCAGATCATTTTAATATTGTTCACTAGTTTTCAGGAAGGGATTAAAGCAGAAATAGCTCCTGAAGAGACTGACAGACAGAAGCCCAGACAGATATTTAGACACCTCAAGTAAAACCAGATGCTAACAACAAATTCCAGTATAAACAATTAGCAAAAAAGTTGATTAAATGCTTACAAATGTAGCCAGATGCCTTCTGGCTACTGCAATGATTAAAGCCAGGAATACATACAAAATCTAAAGAATACAGCCACAGTTAGTTTTTTTAAGGTAGCCTCTAGGTTAAGCTGGTGCTAAACCTATTATATAATCACACTGATTAAAAATGCTGAACATGTATTTACAAAACTAGAACAAAAAAAAAAAAGATAACGAGATTTGAGCTCCTAAAGTCTGGTAATATCTAGGAAGACCAACTGGAACTGAAATCGAACTGGTTAGACAAGAACAAAGCAGCATATATAAAGATTAAAAAAAAAGGCATAACATTCTAAGATCAACGAAAAACTTGCTAAAACCAACCTACAACCAGCAACAGCTTAGTTTACCAGCAAAACAAAGCAGGGTAAAACTATGAGGAAAGTTACTGGAAGTGTGACCAGTCCCAGAAAGGGCATTGACAAAATAGCCAGAGAATGACAGAAAGGCCATCAAATGAGGGGCAGCAAGGAACCTACCAGGGAAAAGGTCTGATCAGAAATCACCCTTTCCAAAATAAAGGTGCACAAAATTCAGCTGCTTAAACCAGTTCTAAAGAAAGAAGAGCAGATGGATGGAAATGGAAAAAGATACCCGTAAGAATAACACAGGATCTCAAAAATCTCTTAGGATGTTCTATTCTTACATTGTCACCTGTGATTGTTTGCAGATGAAGAGAAGACAGAGGCAGCTAAAAAAGCAGGAGATGTGAGCAGACTCAAGATCTAACATAAAGCCATTTAATTAATTCACTTGATTAGCAGTTAAGAAATATTCCAAATAAAGCTGATTTATTTCCAAAGAACTATAAGGCTACTATTTTGAACTATGGCTTGCAGATGGTTATGATTGCCAAATTCTTTTTCTTTTGCTTCACCTTAAACTGCTGTGAGGTGCTTGGTTTTTCATTTAGTTTTTCCTCATTGCTAAATGAGTTGTTATTATAATCACCATAAAACAGTTGTGGTTGCCATAGCATGCGAGTTGGCCAGCCTCAATAATGAAGCACTCCCATTCTGGAGAAATTTTCCAAAAGATCTGTAGATGAAGCACATCACCTGATTATCGAGTCCACTGGTACACAGAATAAACACAACAGACGCACACAATCCCTCTAACTCTCTGTATTAGTGTAGGTGTATTAATATACAATAGATAACCAGATCATAACCATGAACTTGTTTTAAAAATGCAGCTTAACAAATAAAGGTACGTTTGCATTTTTCTCTGCTAGAAACAAGGTGGGTGAAGATCCAAACCCAATAGCGAGCTGCCTGTGAAGGATCAGGAATCCACCCCTGTGGATCTCTAAATGCCCACTTTGAAATGTCCAGATGTTTAAAATCCTCACTTAGCATATACAAAACATAACCAAGATTTTTTTTTTCAAAGAACAATAGCTAATTATCAACCCTTTTCTCTTCAGCACAAACAAATCATCAAGAGTGCCTACATTAATCAGTAATTATGAGGTGATCCTGCAGCCATTTACTTCTTAGCTGTGTACTTATAAGACCCCTCAAAGCAAACATTTTATTTAGCTCTTGTGGTAAGAGCAAACTCTTCAGATGATAGTTCAGAATGACAGCATGTAAGAACCTTGCCTGCTCAGTGGAGTTTTTCTTCAAATTATTCCATGGAAAAAAAAAATTAATAATTTCAACTTGTGTCAAGTAATCTGACCAAATATACAAACCAGGAACTCCTTCAAACAAAGGGGGTGCCAACCACAATTAAAATGTTACAATTTTACTAGAGAAATCTGATGGAAAGAGACACCAAAGTCTAATATGACTTAATATGAATGGTGGGCAAGGGAATTTTCTGAAAAACTCAGGCCACCAGCAAGGCAAATAAGATCATCAAAAATTCTCCCCAAAAAACACACTTCCCTGAAAATATATGAAAGTGCATTTGTAGCTACTCCGTATTTCAATCTATTCTGGAGATGTATTTTTTAGTACAGTTTTGGAGTGACTCTTTCAGAGAGCCATTAAGCAATAACATGTCAAAAAGAATATAAAAAAATTTACAAGACTACACAACACTCTTGCCTCCATCCCCAAGTTGCAAAATTACTGCTTGCAACCATGGAAACTGGAAAAGGAGATACAAAATGCCAAGTTCTTCAGGCACTGAAATCACTGCCTTGCAGTGCAGAATCCCAAGGCACCAGCACGCTGGCAGGGACCAACGAGCATATGAGCCAGAGTAAGTGTGTGAAATGTTCACTCTCAATATATAAACCACCATGTGCTGTTTCAGAATCTTGAGTGGATTAACACAGATATGCCAGGGGACAAAGCAGGGGAACTTAGTGTTCACCTGTGCAAGAGCGTAGAATTCACAGACAGCTCTGATTTGGGGAAAGGTTAAGGGCCAAAAGGCTGTTTTGTGGTTTGGCTCAATTTAATCAATGAATTTAGGGCCCCACCAAGTATATTTGTGAGGTTAATCACAACATGGGATCAAGCAACAGATAAACTACCAGCAGCTGAAAGAGCATCACAAAACATTTTTTAAAAGGCGTATATTAATATTAATATTAATATTTTGTTAAATCATAGGAGGCCTGTTGGGGAGACTGGTTTCAAAAGGAAAACGATTCCTGGTCAGCATCAAAGAACTATCTGGTGACAAAGGGTAGTAAGACTCAAGGTGGGATCAGATCACTAGGTCACCAGGGGACAAAGGTGGGCATGATCCATATCAGCCTGGATTCTTGTCCTGGAAGAAGCAGCATTACCCTTTTGCCATTACATTTAAAGTTCTGGCAGTTTACATGGAAAGACTGAAGAGACTACCTCAGAAGGAAGAAATTCAAGATTACTCTGGAATTTCTCACCTACTTGCCCTACCTGGTCCATCAGCAGAAGAAAACAGCAGATATATCAATGACTGGGGAAGGAGAAAAACCCTTATATTCTAGAGCTGACCTGATTGCAAATGTGAGACCCTGGGCTCTCCCATGGGTAGAAAGAGAAGGGCAGCTGATGGAAATCTTTCACTGCACAAGGTGATAAATGAGGTAACCCTGGCTGTTGCTGCCCACAAGAGTGCAGGTCAACATAAACACCTTTATCTTCCACATTGGCATAACCTGGTTCTACCCTTTTTCTTCTGTCTGGGGATAGCTTAGGGCCAGTATCAACAAAGAAATAAATCCCTCAGAATGCTGCTAAAATTTGATACAGCTGGAGAAGTTAAACACTGAGGCTGTCATCAAGAGAGACTCCATTTGGCTTGCCTGAACCAGCTTCTTTCATATCAGCTTTTGATCAATAAGCATCAGATTAATTTCTGGATGCTACCTCTTACTTTTTAAAGACAGAAGTTCTCAGAACCTTCCATTCAGCTGCCATAACCCCCACTCTATCCCTCAAGTTTTAAAGGGGATGAAAAATTGACCATGGCTTCACACAGAAATGAAAGGGGCAGCCCCTAATAACGATGTAAAGTTGAAGACAGAACAGATGTCTCTAAGTTTGCTAGAAAACTTCTCAGTCAAATGATCACCACAACCCTCACAGAAATTGTAGAGACAGGGAATAAGTCCTGGTTTGCTGTGTCAGATGCCTGTCACTCTGCTCTTTCTCTGCCTGCATGACTCCAGGTTTGTTTGTTTCTGTTAATTATTAGGATTCTTTGTCAAGCCCAACTTACCTCTGTGATGACACAAAAACTTTTGATCACTAAGAAAGAACATTTCCTCAGATGCCCAAAAATTAGAGATACTTGTAAAACACAAATTCTTCCTACATAACAATGTGTAAAACAGACTGCCCTCTGCTGAGGGCAGACAGCTCAATAGCTGAGAAAAAAAACATTCAATTTTAGGTACAATAACAGATTCTCCTGAGCCTCCTAAAAAAAAATGCAGCTCACAAGGACCTGTTTTTGTATTATACACACTCAGTCTATCAGACCAAATAGAGACCCAAATGTAGAGGTCTGCATTAGACTTGAGCTATGTCAAGTATCTGACAAGTTCTTCAGGAAGACCTGAAGGGCAGAAATCAACAAGCTGATTACACTGAGCAGCTTACATATTATTTTGACCTGTGACATACCTTGGGATATCCTTTGAGATGAGATCATCGCCCTAGAAATTAACCCACATGGCAGGTGAAGGACATTTAATCATTTCAGAAACCTCATGTGTGGGAATCTGGGATGAGTGGTTTTTACATGGTGGCAGAGCTGCAGCACTGCCACTCCTCCCTTCACCAGTTTTCCAGAGTCTACTACACAAGGTAGTCCCTTGTGCCTCCTTTTGCTTCTCCTTTCTTGGCGTGCGCAGGGATGTGGAAAACAGTGCCCATAGTGGACCCACCCCTGGAAAGG
The DNA here is from genome assembly GCF_031753505.1 of Anomalospiza imberbis. NCBI lineage: Eukaryota > Metazoa > Chordata > Aves > Passeriformes > Viduidae > Anomalospiza > Anomalospiza imberbis. The sequence goes on along the minus strand of NC_089688.1, from coordinate 6,407,056 downwards.
GGAAAACATCCCTAGAGCTGGCACATGACTTATTTAAGGCTGGCACTTTAGCTTTGCCTATGCATCTTCTGAGGATTCCAGATATACCTGGCTACAACTGACTGTTCATTCCACTACCAGAGATAATCATAGCAGACACAAGGGACTAGGCAGTGACCAAGATCTGGCATTGCTCTGGGTCATAATCTGTCACATCATCACAAACCGAAATTAACTGGGGCTGACACGCATAAAAGTGGCTGAGAACCAAGTACCTAAAGAATGGACAATACCCATTGACGGTGATAACCATCACCAAACAGCTGGCACCTTTTAAAGCAGCCACCCATAAAATGCACAAAGTCCTCAGATCAGTCCTCCTTCTGCAACAGAAAGTTATGCTGAAAGAGCTGAATAAGGGTGCACCGCTAATAGCATGTTAATTCAGCTCAAGAATACATTTTTGAAGCAAATATTCCATGGTTTGGTTCACATCAGGTGCAGCCAGAGTGCATAAACTGATTTTTGAAAGGGAAGGTGTGCCACCCACCAGTGAATGATAAGCATTCAGTCCATGGGACCAGACTAAAGGCAGTCTGAAGTAATGCCCTTTGTCCCTGAGTTGTGTGCAGTGTGGACACAGCACCAATTTTTTCATTCCCAGACCCCCTGCTACTGTACCACATGATCCATCAGTGTAGACAGAGCATCAGGTGCTCTGTATTGGTATTTGGATTAACATAACTGGGGCAAAGATGCAGCTGAATCCTTAAGGACTGCCATGCCCAAGAGTATCTGGGATAACATATAAAACTCAAAGCTTAAAGGAAGATGGGTCCCTGGAAAAGTCTGACTCAACATTACTTGGTTTCATGATTAGGTTTCAACCTTTAGCAGAGGTTGTTAGTGATTGTACACATACATGAAACAGGTGTTGACACTGTATGCTGTTCCTAAGCAGTGTTCCCAACTGAAAGAATACTGAAGAGTATTCTTTCAGTTGGGAACCGAGTACTGAAAGAATAACAACAATAACCACCAAATAAGGCATTCCCACAACTTTTGTCCATTGCTGTGGGGAAAATATGTATTAAGCTTCACTAGAGCTACAAACATAGAATATTCCAGAGACACTGGTGACCTTCTAGCACAGAGAGCTGTTGAATTCACTTTCTGTACTTGTTCTCTTTCCAAAAGATAGAATCAGGCTCTTGCTTCCTGAACTTTATGTGACATCTCTTATGCATCCTCTTCTTTGTTAATCAGTGATCTTAGAAAGACATTATATGTGCTTTTATTCATTCCCAGACACTATTAGCACTAGGAAACTACAAAAGCAGAGTGAGACCTCATGACAGCAGGAAAAACCCACACAAGGACCTAAAAACTGACTGGAACAGCAAACACTTCAGGATGGCAGACTTCTGGTAAATGCTATTTTCAGATCATGGGTCAAGTTCTGCACTTATGTCTCAAATGCAAATCCAGCAACATTAACAGAGTAGTGCAGGAGGCACATAGATGGAGGGTTTACTTGTGATGTCTAGTGCCACACAGAGACTCATTTGCAAAGAAAAAAATAATTTAAAGAAGAAACAAATTGCTATCTTGTGTCCCATGTCAGACAGAAAGCAGAAGAAAACAGAAAAGCAGAATAGTGTTGGATAGGATGCAAAGGGAATCCATATTTTTATTTAATTACCTGTCTTTAATGCCAAAGAGCCCCAGCTATGACCACATACACTGCAGGTGCACCAATTATATATATGCACCACTCAATCCTTCAGCAGAAAGTTTTGAGCTCTTTTATGGAAACCCAATCAGTGATCCAAGGATACAATCACCCAGTCTCTGAGCTGCTCTGCAAGTCTGCTGTATGCAGCAAGGATGCCTGAGCTTTTCCTTTCCCCCTTCCCAAGCACATACTTTGCTCTACAAATGTAGACTTTTCTGGCAGGACGGAAGGGAGCAAAGAAGGAGCATATCAAACACCTGTTGCTCTTTTGCTTCTCCTCCTTCTGTCCTTTCATCCCCTTCAGCACAAAGTAACATCTGGAAAAAGGACTTAAGTATTTTTCCAGCAAATAAAATGTATTAACAAAGAATCAAACATCAGGATTTACTGGTCAAGTGATCAGCTCTTCCTCTCAGCCTAATGCTTTACAGCATTTATGAAGCTTGGAGTTTTAAAAGGGCAGGAGTTTTAGAAAGCTTCCCAGAGCTAAAATTGATGTTTATTTCTTCTTGGATAAAAATACTTCTGTGTATCTGAGCCTGTCCCAGATCTTATGATCATTAAGTATTATGTCACATAGATAAAGAGCCCTAGTACAAATACTGAACTCACTTTTTTTTTCTTCTTTAATAGCGTGTAGATGCACTGTATATCCGAGACATAGAATCAGGCGTGAAAATGCAACATACACAGAAAGAAAAGCATAACCTAATGGAAGAGGACCTCAGAAAAACACTGAAAAGAAATGAAGCCATTCCGTTTCCATGAGGTGTGACTCCTGATCCTGAAATACACACTGTACTGAAATATTACTGTTTACACTGACCAGTAATGACAACTCTTCAGCATAATCGTAACAATGGTGGGTTTCTCCCTACATGCATTATTTTTGCCTAGAAAGACCAGCAGCTAAAGGACTCCCCTTAAGCACACTGGAAAAGCTAATTTCCACCTCAGCTTCCAGTAGAGCTCAAGCTATTACAGCTCAAGCTGAACATTTGGCTTCAAGTCAGCTGTGTGTCCTGAAATAGTATACAAACTGAGGATGAACAAAGTCATTGAGACTATTCTGGCATCACTTCCTTGCTCTTGCTGTGACCATATGCAGAACCTCAAGGGCTTTCTTTTATTATTATCATTTTTTTAAACAAGCATATTGCCCTCAGAGCAGTGTCTTGACCAATAGAAGGCAACTTCTCCACCTAGTCTCCCTCGGTACATCCAGTGACTGATTTCTCTTTGCTCTAGATGTCAGATGCCACAATACCTACTAAAGGTTGACTAAACAAATTAAAAGTCTACTACTGTTTGTCTCTATAGTCCCTTTCTATGGTCCACAAATAGGTCCCGACATAGACACCTGAAAATCTGTGCCACAAGACCCCCCAACAGCCTCCTGCTGTTGTCACAGCAACTCACAGCAAACTCCACAGACACAGCAGGGAGAAAGGGGAAGGGAAAAAAGAGGGGAAAAAGATATCTTTCGGGTTTTCACTAAGTGACACTCAGAGGTACCAAGCGCCAGGAGGCTTGTGCTTCCCGTACACATCATACCCGTCTATTTTTGCCTCGCACCTCGTGGCCTCGCTGGAAAAGGAAGCCAGACAGATCTGCTTCATCAAGGACTCAGCCCTCTCTGTCCTCGGAGGAGGGGAGGATGCCACCACCTCCTGCTCTCTCCGGACGAGGCAGGAGAGCACCTGCGGGCAAACGGGACGCGCGGGGCGCCGCCACCCGCCCCCTGCGGAACCTCCGCACACCGGCAGCTCGGAGCACGATCGCGCCCGGGCGACGCGGGACCTACCCAGGAGGGCGGGATGCCCGGAGGCCGGGGTGCGTGCAGCGGGGCTGGCCCCGGCCCCGCGGCACCGGAGGGGATGGCGGCCGCCGCCGCGCCCCCTTCCCGCGGCTCCTCACGGCGGCGGAGCAGCGCCCGGAGCCGGCGCGGCTCGGCAGGGAGGCGGCATCGCCGCCGGCGCTGCTCCGCCCGCCCGGCCCTGCGGCGGGGTCCCCGCCCGGCCCGGCCCGCCCTGCGGCGCTGACTCGGGCGGCGGCGGGGCCGGCGGCAGCCGTGACGTGCCGGCCCCGCGGTCTATTTTTAGCGCGGCGATTGGATTTCATTCATGAAACCGCGGCCGCGCGTAAAGGGGCGGAGGATGGAGCCGCTCCCGCATGCCCGCCCGGCGGAGCGACCCACGGCCCGCAGCGGGGATGGCCGGGGCGCGTCCCGCCCCTGCCCCACGGCCCGCAGCGGGGATGGCCGGGGCGCGTCCCGCCCCTGCCCCACGGCCCGCAGCGGAGGCTTTCTACTGTAGCCTCGGACGGTAAAAGCTCGGACACGAAACAACTTGGAAGCAAAGCAACACCCCACCATAGGCAGTCTTTATACGGATACACTGTAAATACTGTTAATACATTCACGGTGCAAAGGTCCTGAAAGCCTCCCTGGATGATGCTCTAAGTTGGGCGTGCGATTTCTTACTGCAAGTACTGGTGCTGTCTTTTGAAATCACTTCTCTCTATTCTCACTAATTTTTGAAGCCTTCATGTAAAATACACACATCACAATTAAACCTCAACCTCCTTTTCTCTTACAGTGGTAATCTAGACTCGGTGTTTTCAAACCAGTGAAAGCAGCCCAAGGCTCTGTGTGTTACAATCCAGACCTGGCTCCCTGCTAAAACAGCAGTCTCTGGCTCTGTGTTTACCACTTGACATCAACAAAACTGTCACTAACCAGTAAGGGGCACGGGCACAATTGCTGCAGCTAAGGAGAGTTTTGACATAGCTGTGACTATTTAAAAAGTAGTCACTATTCAAAAAATAGTCTCTTACAGCAACCTGGACTCACACATTGCATAGTCTTGTAGCATTAAGTCAGTAATTTGTTGGAAAACATTATAAAGTTGTTTAAAACTCCACTTGCAAGAATAGTTATCGGTACCAGTAACAGGTTAACAGTATCCAAATGCATTTGGTTATAGTCAATTACTTACATTTTTCAAATACTCAGAAGCCAAACTTACATTAACCAGGTCAGACAGCAACAATTTTCAGTTGAGTACATCTATGTCAGGACAAATTACAGTTTGCAACTTTGTATCAAAGGAGGCTATTAGGGGCAGGAGAACAATGTGAATCATGGCAAATATTGTTATTTTCCTAGTTCTGCACAGTTTGGATGGACAAGACAAATGCATCAGAAAGTAAAACAAATCTCACTCAGACATCTACTTACAAGCAACGAAATATCAAGTTGATAATGCAGGCAACAAAAAGTAAAAATAAAAGTAAACAGATTTAGAATGTGTAGTTGTTGTAGGTTTCTAGTTGGGGAATAATTAGCATTGACTCTATGACTGTAGAAGGTTGATCAATTGTTTTATTATATCATTTTATACTATATTATACTATACTTATTAAGAAACTCAGTAACTCTTACAGCTAGTATGATACTGCTTTGACATAATTAGTTAATCTAAACACTATCTAGTGTTAAATTAAGAAATTACCTTTTGGTAAACAAATTTGGATGACACATTCTACATGTGTCTACAAATCTCTATGACACATTATCTCCACTAGGTGCAACTAGTGGAGATAAGAATTGTTTCTCATCCTTTTCTCTGATCTTCTCATAGCCTTCCCCAGGAAAGTCTGTGCCTGCTCTCTGTGGCCAGAGAGCTCCTGCCACATGTAGTATAATTACCTTCTGTTTTTTAAGTTACAATTTCTAAGGGAATTTTTCTTCTCCACAAATGAGACCTAAATTTTACATTCTGTGCAAGTACACACAGTACATGCAATGTATTCACATTTTTCTCAGATACACAGTTTTTAGGCAAACAAAAAACCCTCATGTTCATCCCACTCAATTCAGGACCCTGGGCAAAGCAGTGTTATACAAAAGGTATTCCTTTTACTAAACTGTTTCAGTACGTCAATTTTTAATTCCTTATTGGTACTTTTTTTCTACAGTCTAAATGATCACTTTCTGGAGAAAAATCAGAGCTAGAACTCATGTCTCTATTAAAAATACCTAGACTACCACTGCTGCAAACAGTAAGTGTTAATGTGATAACAGGTAAGTTAACATCACATCAGAGAAAACTGATACAAAGCAACCAGACTTGCCATGATACTGACTCAAGAAGTCTTGGACTGCAATTCAAAAAAAAATCCCAAACCAAGACAATAAAAAACCCACAAACCTTTAGATCTGATTCCCAGCTCTTTACAGAGCTTTTCTACAGAAAAAAAAAAAAAAAAGGGAAGAGGACAGAAAGAAAGTGTTATTTTTTGGTGCAAAATAGTAAATTTAGCAGAATACAACAATGACAAAGATTAGTCAAGTGGTTAAAATGGGAAAAATAGAAAGAGGGCATTGCTTTTGATGGAGGAAAAGAAAAGGTCTCAATTTCTCTCTTTTTTTCTGTTTCATCAAAGGGTGATAAAGGCTTCTGCTGCTGTGGAAATAGGTACATGCTACTGTATCATTTCCATTTTAATGACCATCCACAGCAATTTTTACCATTCAGTGCTTTCCCACCATAAATGCAAAACTTCTTACATAATTCAGATTGCAGCTTTTCCAGCAAAGTATAAAATAAAACCCCAGGACAACCAGAAATTCTCTGTTCTCTGATACATAATCCTGTATGGAAGCATATTTACATTTCCCCAAACTTTTAAAACAAACAGTTTAGTTTTGACCATAAACTTGAGTGACACATTGAGAAGTGGTTGGAGTGCATCTCTAACACAGTGTAGAGCAACTGACAGTTTCTAGGCTTTGGTACAAGAAAGCACAGTAATAAACCACAAGTATTCCCATTGACTTTGCATAAGCATTAAAAATACACAAATGGTAAAGTTTTATTCATTTGGATGTTTAAGTATTCCAGGTAGCTAGCTTGGATTTTTCATTTTCATTTGTTTTTTTTTTTTCAGGGAGGAATAACAGCTAGAGGGAAAGGGAGAAGGGAATAAGCTCTGTCTTTGCAAGCAATCCTAAAGGACATGGCATTGGACCATGGTAGCATTTAACTACAGTCTGCTTTTGCCAAGTCAATACAGCTTTCCAAAACATGTTTATGGGCTGCCAAGTGAGCTCCAGCACTGCAGCTCAGTTATGTGCTTTAAATACTATCTCACAACTGAGAGAACAACTGGATAAAAAAGACTAAAATAATACTTTAAAAATGCATTCACTCCCATGGAGAATTCTACTTAGTTTTGCTAAATTATAAAATGCATTTGAAAGAACAAATGTAAATCTACATGCCCATATGCTCCAATGTATTGTTTTTTACTCTGGGGCTAAACTAACCTTTTGGTTTTGAGACTATATTTCTCAGATGATTAAAAAACATCAGGAGAGAGCATCAGTTGTGCATAGACTGTAACTGAGTTTACAAATAACCTTTCAACTCCTGCATCTTGAGAGGCAGTTTAATTCCAGAGACTGCTCAAACATGCAGTGTTAGCAGAACTCCTTAAGGAACTTTCTACCAGCTCAGAAATGCTGAATCTCAGTGCCCTCAGGCCTTGCCATCCTCTGCACTTCTGAGACACTAGAGAAAGGCTCAGGAGGAGACAGGTTGAAAAAATACCAGTCAAGGATACCAGGAAGTGCAGGAAGAAGGGACTACAAGCACTTGGTTTAGCTTCTTTGACAAACTCTTCTGGAAGGGGAGCCCATGCTTCTCACCATCCCATCATAATCTAAGTCTGCTGCATCTGCAGAGGATTGATAGCCTAAGCGTGGTAACTCTGGGGTTTAGATTTTACATTCCTGGTTATCAGCATTCTGAGAAAGTCCAAATCCCAAACCCAAGGGCTATGTGGAAGCAAGAGGCTCTTCCCTGTATTAGACGTCTAGGTACAGTCTACTTAAAAAAAAAAAAAAAAAAAACGAAAAATGTGGTGACGTGGCTCTTTGCTCCCTCTGAGGACCTACTCAAGCTTTTAATTCAGGACAACTGAGATTATTTCCCTTCTGCTTTAGGTTGCAACACCCAAGCACAAATGCAGTTTCCTATGACAAGCTACACCAACAACACTCAGGAGGGACAGTTACAGAACTGAGCTCGTTCACTAGAAGAGGGCAGGTCTGGCATTGCAGAGACCGCCTGGGACTGTTCAAACCCAAAACCAAATAGAATAGGACATCCTAGAGTTTCTCTCTCTCCCTTACCCTTGAATGCAGGGGCCTTTCATATTAGAAGACTTCAGGGGCATGTTTGGATTAAAAAATGTTAGTGGAAATAATTTAAATGCACAAGGAATTATGTAAAACAAAGTAAGTTAAATTGTCCTGTATGGGCTCCACATTGCATATGGCAATCTCAGAGGGACAGAAGGTGCTCTCTTCAGTCCATGAAATTTGCTTTCAACAATACAAAGACAACACGAGTGAATGTTGTACAACCAAAGTAAGGAAAACGTGGTACTTCAGTTATAGACTTCCCCATCCACCCATTGCATGTGGTGTATGTAGTCTCAGCCAGCTGGCAGCATGTGAATTAAAACATCAGAATTACCACCTCCTGTCATTGTAGTCTATTTTCCCCCACAATTAGGCTTAGAGACTTCAATGACGTGGGTAGATCGAAATAATTTCCAACTACTTTTGTAATGGTTTAGGATATATTTCATTAGATTTTATCCATAAAAATGAATAAAGAGAACAAATGCCTTGAATAAAACTATGTAAGAATATATTCTATAAACATTGAAATAAATTTCAACTCATTTCCTGTCAATACAATTTTTGTATTAAAAGGTTTGCATTCAGGGCTGCAATGTACCCTTGCCAAATGCTCATGCATTTCTAACTAGCTTTCTTTTCAAAACTATTGCACATTGTACCCAGTCCATTCTTCTCTTTGGTTAGCATCTGACGTAAGGTGTCTCTATTTAGTGACATCAACATCTACTCTCAGCCAGTTATGCAAATTGATTAGGCCAGTTGCATCCCTTTTCCTACAATCCCACATTTGTCTTAATTCTCAGAGATGGAGACATGTAACACACACAATGATACCTTCACTGTGTTCCTTAGACACCAACATAGACCACTACACATTTATTTGTTAGGGTTTTTTCAGTTCTTCATTGAATGCTAAATATAGTGCAAGACCATGGTTGCTTAAGAAGCCTGCAGTGCACCAGATTGTATTAGAGCAGTCTGTGAATGATATGTAGCACCAGTGGCCTTATGAATGATATTTCCCAATTCTTTTTAACTAGAAAAGGGATATAGAAGGCTTAATACAGGCATGTATTTCGAACAGCTGAGTAAACAGGAAAGACACCATCTACAGAAGGAAAACACCAATACTCATAATTTGGAATAAAAATTAAATATCTACATTATTTTCAGAGGGTTATATTTCAACAATGCTTTAGTTTTCAGTCTTATTATGTGTAGGATATTGGCTTTTGCATTTCCCTGCTTCCATATTTAATCTTGTTAATTACAAGACCCTAATTTTCTCCACCTCATTCCAAAACAGAATATCAATTTAGGTGGGAAGAGTCCTCCAGAGGTCATCTAGTCCAACCTTCTCCTCAATGCACAGCTAACTTCAAAGCTTGATCGGGTTAAGGACAATCGGTCCACAATCTCCAATCCACGTGTTCCATTGCTTAGCCACTCACTATGAAAATGGCTTTTTTTACAACAGCGAGAAAATTTTTTCTTTATACACGCCTTGCTACTACTTGTGACTGCTGCCTTTTGTCCTTTTGTCGCGCAACTGTGAGAAGATCTGGTTTCCCCATAACCCCTTGTGACTGAGATAGTAATTAGATGCCCTCTTAACCTTCTCTTCTCCAGGCTAGATAAGCAGCTCGCTCAGTGTCTCTGTGTATATCTCATGTTTCAGTTTCCCCACAGTATTAGCAGCCCTTGGTTGAACTGTCTTGAGTTGGTCAATCTGTCTTTGGAACGGTGAAGCCTGAGCAGAGTTTCTCAGAAGCCACCTCACAAGTCTGAGCAGAGGGAAATGAGCCCTGCCCTCGCCCTCCTCACTGCTCTCAGCCTCAGGCAGCCCCAGACGTGGCTGTCCCCATTGCTGGAAGGGCGCTCAGCCGAGCCAGGTATGTCCCAGCCTGTTCACTTGTGCTGTCACAGTCTCTCTGACGGCCCCTTAAACTCTGATAAACTGCCTTTCTCTTTCTACTGTGTGATCTGGTCTGAAAAGGGAGTGGATTCACTTGAACAGTCCCAGTTTGCAAAGTTAGGTGTACCAGGATACAATTAAGCAAAACAAAATTTTGGCTTAATAAGAAGAACAGCAAGAGAAACAGCTGAGCATTTATGTAAGAGTCTCCCAAGGGAAGAAGTGGCAGAATTATGGCTCACTGCACTCCCAACCCAGAGAGGATGAGGCTGTTTTGGTTCTATGGCAGAGTTTTGTATCACATGTGTAATCTTTACTAATGGGAGCAATTTTGCAACAGCTTGTATTTGCTATATTCCACACTTCTAGCTCCTCAGGACTACAACATGCATACAAAAGATTTAATCAACTTATAAAAATACTTCCAAAAAAAAAAACCCTAAATAGAAAAAACTGACTAGTAGGAGGATTTCTTCTTGGCTGTGTCATTTTGCTGTTTGGCAAGGGAATGAATCTGGAAGTAATAGTGCTGGCATCTGCATAACTGTTCAGAGCTTCTTAAAATGTTTCTGCCGTCTAATCAGATGTTAATGGAATGGAAAGAAGTCCTTTGTGGAATGAAATAAGAGTCATAGCAAACAGTCAGCTGAGGAAGATTTTCTGATCTTCTGTCTGTCTGTCTGACCTTGTAGCTAGATGTCAGTCTCCACCTCTCCTCTATGTAGATCAGTCAAAATTCACTTGTCTCTGAGTACTGAGTTTCCAAGAGACTTGAAACATCTTTATACTACAATTACAGAAGGTTTTCAATGACATACACAGACTTTGCTTCTCACTCTTGATCTAAGCTATTGAGCTTTAAAAACCATACATAAATGGATCAGCCCTTTTTCTTCCAAGCATGATTAATGCTCTCTCTGCCTTTTGAGGATTGCAGAAATCACCGACTAAAAACCTAGGAGATTTATTCGCAGGAGGATACAAAATTTAGACCAAATTTTAGAAGCTAAAATATTGGTCAAAGATTTCAGAAATTCGACAGGAGCAATACACAAATAGAGACCTTTGCAACAATGTGCCACCCCTGCTTGGAGTTGCTTCTATTGGTGGTATAAAGAGATGATGCGGACAAGTCTTGAACACAGATCTCTGGTTACAGGAATGGGAAACATTGGGTAGGGTAAGAGGAAGAGAAACAAAGTGGATTTTGTGGCCTTTTTCACAGTTGCCAAAGCCTAGTGTTACTGGTCTCTGAATCACTGCTTATATACAAGAACAGCAGCCACTAGCCATACTCTGATCTTTACAGGCTGTCAAACCAACAGAGGACGATTAAGTAGAAGAATCAAAGGCAGCTTAATCTCATCATCACTGATCTTAGAGAAACAGCCTTATTAGCTACAACTTACTCTTCTACACCTCTGTCCCACAGCAAGCTAGACATGAAAGTAAGACCCAGTTATGGTTTTAAGAGCCTGATATAAATCCTCCTGAAACTGTTGAGGAAAAGCTTCCAGGGACTCCCCTGGGCTTCAGTGTGGGGAGTAATTCAAGAAGAAAAAGTCGACAGAATTAGTTGCTACATGCCTGTCTTAGAAAGATGATAACTTAAAGCAGCTGAAACAAAACAGAAGTGAATGAAGCACCTGTAACTTCACTATTTTTTCATTAGCTTGTTCAAAGAGTGTGCTTATTTGGGTTATAATCCCGCCCCCCCAAGATTACAGTACAATTCTTCATCAGTGTGATTCTGCACAGTAGCAACACTGTGGGATTTTATGATTTCAAGACCAAATTCAAACTTTGTTACATTCTTTGTATTTTATACCTTAGAACCACTCATTTTTTGAAAGAGAAAGCTTTTCCAGGAAGGTAAGACCTTTCCAGGAAGGAAAGACCTGACATGATTTAGTCACGCTAGCAAAGACTGCCTTGCAGAGCCTGCATTTTTGCAACACAACAAATTCAGTGGGTTAGACTGGATTATATCAACACGAGGTTTCTACTGTCCAAACGCCACTCATGTATTTTAGTGGTTTACTTCAATATGTCTAAACAAATCTAGTTCCCTTTTTTTTTGTTTCCCCAATGAGTTAAAGTCATAAACCATATGCAGAAAAAATACCACCAGGGTTGGTTCTGATGGATATCTTCTACTCCCTGAAACACTTCCTATAAATTCTAGCAAAACAGTGTAGCTGAAGGATAATGGTAATTGCAGAAATTGCAGAAGAATGCACACAAGTGATCCATACAAGAAAACACACACAAGTGATTCCAAGTCTAAGCAGCAGGCAATAAAGACAGTTTGCATGTTTCACCACAGGCTGCTTGATGAGACTTCCCTAATTATGTTTATTAGGAATAGTTTCCAAGAAGGATTTTGTTCTTTTAAATGCTACCATTCAAAAGCTATCAACCATGAAATCACATACTTCTTGCATATATTTGCAGTTTTCACAGAGGCTGTAGGACTGCTTCCAGGACCTGCCTGAAAAGTATCACTGTTACAGGTTTGAACTACAGATTAGGCACAAATCAAAGGGCTTAAAGGAGTGTGTGTATACTGCATAATTTGCAAAGTACTGAGTAAAAGACATCACTTTCCAATTACACTTAGAAGTACAGCATTTAAATATGTCAGGAACAGAATATACCTTTGTAAAATTAAAAAACTAGAACCAGCAGCAGCAGTGGTTTTGAAGCTAATTGGGCATTCAGGGAACTTTAACAAAATCAAAAATATTCTAGTGCCTTGAAATTTCTCACCCACTCATTGCTTGAAAGTCATATTGCCAAAGCATCTACTAGCAGGGATTTTTTCCCTCTTTCAACAAAGTAGCAAGACATGTAGCATTCTATTTTTAAACTTTTCCGAGTCAGGCAAGAGTTCTTTTCCTGGGTAAAGAAGAAGAGAAGAACTACAAAGGTATTAATCTTATTTACTCCCATACATATTGACAAAATTGCTAGAGCAGGGTGCATTTTGTAGCATTATAAAATCCTCAAGAGAATGAAATCCCTCCCACAACTTGTCCCCAAAATATTTTTGCAGGAAAAGGTACGAATTATTTACAAAAGGAATTGCCAATAAAATGTCATCAAACTGCATCTGTTACAGAAGATAAACATTCCTCCACCATTCCAATTTTTTACATTAGGCTTCTAACTGAAATTCAGATCTACAGCTAAAATACTATTGTACCCTTATAGTAAGTTAAATGTTCCTTAATTATAGTGTTGCCAGTGAGGAGCACTGTTGCAAACACATTAGAGAATTAAAAGAACAAAATTAATGCCTGGAGAAATTCAGTGGAGACAGCTGGAGCCTGACCCACAGGTATTTTCCTTAGAAGACAGTAAAGTATTTTATGAAATATTCTTCTGTATTTAGTGACCAATAATCTACACTATAAGCTCACATGATAGTCAAAAAGATGTCTCTCAAATAGAATTGACAAATTCAGGCAGTTCAAGTGTTATGGAACAGCCATAAATCAAAAACTGAAACGTGGACAGCCATAAGGCCCCACAACACACACTTCCATCTCAAGTGTAAACGGTACCTGTTGCTCAGGACAATTACTGGGACACCTGCCCATGCTGAGCACATCTAGGATCCCATGCAGAAGCAAATTTGACCACTGACAAAGCAGCTGAAAACAAAAAGCAGCTAAAGCTCAGGTACTGTTACCATACTATGTTTTTGTTACTGCAAATCCTCATTTTGAGGGTGCTAGGCCCTTCCTTCCAGAGGTGTGAGAGACAGGTAATTCCAGCTGGCAAGAGAATGTTCTGATGTAACAGCACTGATTTTATATCCAACTTTGATTTCTTATGTTGGGTACCTTGATGCCTAAACTCTCAGAATTAATGGACATTTCAGAACTGCATCATTTCTTTCTTCCTTTCCCACCTAACTGTAACAAATTGTTCCTGATTCTGCATAGGTGTTGTGAAAAACAGCAATTCTCCTGTATGCAAAGCACAGCAAATCCCATGAAAAAGTTAGAAATATGTATTTCAACAGTATGGTAAACAGTGCTAGAGAACATAAATTTAATTACAAAGATCAAAAGCAACAAACAGCAACACTGCCCTTCCTCTCACACCTGAACCACCCCACAAGGCAGTCCCCCACGTTTCTAATCTCTAGTCACAAGCAGTTGTTAATGTGAGAAGAACTAGTTCAAGCAGTTTTAAAATTCAAAATTTCCTCTGATAAATTTAATTCTGCTGAAGGTTGCTGTTGCACACACACCCCTCTGCTGGCTTTGCAGAGTCCAGAACTTTGTATTTACCATTCTGAATTGTCAGATACATTCAAGTGCCAGATTGCACTGTAGAGGCAGTAGCTATTTTATTCCACTGAGTGTGAAGACATTAATCTCTGAGAGAGCAGTAGCCTCTTTACCCAGACAGCTAAATTTACTACTACTTGTCTCATAATGCCTCAAGTGACTTAGAAGCCCAAAAGCAAATAACCTTTGACTGGGATGTTAAGGAGTAAATAACACCTCTACAAAGATACATCTCCCAGAGATGTAGCATTTTCTGATTCAAGCATATACCCATCCACAAGTCAGCTTTTTTTCAAACCTGCAGATATATTCACTTTGAGAAGTGAGACCAAATCAGAGAAACAACAGGAACTGGTGTGGATACAGCAAATTTCTGAGAATATTGTTCTGTAATTTAGCTATATGAGTTATACATGTTACTCAGAAATTCATTTTAAAACCGTCTAGGAAGTGAGGCTTGACACTGGGAGCAGAGGTGAAAAGAGATATTCAGATTCTTGGGTGTGCCATTTCCCTCAATAGGTACTTTTTGATGGTGAGATCAGTGAATGCATATTAAATAATTAATAGCATCAGTGTCCTGGTTTCAGCTGGAATAGAGTTAATTTTCCTCCTCGTTGCTGGTACAGAGCTGTGTTTTGGACTCACTATGAGAAAGCTGATGATGCACGGGTGTTGTAGGTGTTGCTTGGTAGTGCTCACTCCAAACTGAGACATTTCAGTGCTCTGCCAGTGAGCAGGAAGGCCAGAAGCTGAGGGGGAGGAGGGCAGGACAGGTGACCCAAACTGGCCAAAGGGATATTCCATACCCTAAAAGGTCTTGCCCAGTATATAAATTGGGGGAGTCAGCTGGGAGCTGCCAATTGCCGCTCAGGGCTGGGCTGGGCCTCAGCCAGCATGTATGCACCACTTATTTTTCTGGGTTTTTATTTCTCTCCCTTTCTTTTCTCTCCCTTTTCATTCCAATGATTATCATATTTTATTTCAATTATTAAACAGTCCTTAGCCCACAGGTTTTACCTTTTTTCTGATTCTCTCCCCCTCTAATGTACTGGGGGTACATAAGCAAGCAACTACATGGTACTTAGCTTCTGGCTGGGGTTAAACCATGACAATCACAACTTGCATATGTGTAATACTGTATACTGGCTTTCAGGAACTGCATTACCTACAAAATTACTTCTATTTTTATTCACAAAGTATATATTTGTCTTTGATGATGTCCTGAAAGGGACTCATTAAATTACTAATGTGACAATTAAAGCTATTAAATTACCAGTTTTGAGGGATCAATTCAAAGCACATTGAGATAAGCATAAATCCAAAGTAAACCAAGTGTCTCTTCACTTCATTGACCCTCCTATGAGGCTCTGAATGCTAAAATGTCTTTCTCCTGACAAGATTAACCCCTTCATTATATAATCCTCCCTGGCCAAAACAGTGGAAGTAGCTACACCTAGGGCTCACAAAATGTTCTGCTTGGTGGTACACAATGATGGGGGCAGGAGGGATGCTTGGTTTGTGTTTACTTTTAGAGCCCAGGGGGGAAATCGCTCCCTAAGCTTCCTGACAAGATGTTTATTTTTATTCACATTGTCACTATGTTTTCCCATGAACAAATATTTACACTTCAGAGGAAATGTTTCAGTAACATGTTTCAGACAGGATAAGCAATGTTCACTTCCCTTCTTTTTATTATGAGAAAGCAATTTTGTTTACAGGAGGAAGTAAATAAATCAATTCCCCAGAGATGCCTGGGAAGGGGTAATTCTTGCAGGGAACCTGTCTTGAAAATACTGGCAGCATGACATTGGGTCAGTATTAGCTGACCTGTGGAGGTTTCATTTACAGTTGCAAGAAATGAACACATCAGAGATTTATTGTTTCCTTTGTTCAGAGAAATAGACCATTCCTGTGAAATCCTGTCTTAATTAAAATATTCTCTGTTCTGACACATTTTAGTAGCATCTTATGTCCCTTTATGCATTATTATAATGTACATTTAATACATATGGAAAGCTATAAATCCATCTTTTGTTAATACTTCTGCACATATAACAGACTGAGAAGGCCAGTGGATGAAAATGACCTAATTTCATTAACTACTCCAAATTGTGAGCAGAAGGTTTGACTCTATGATCTCCTGAGGTTCCTTGCAACCTGAATTTTCCCACAATCCTAAATTAAGGACATGTATTTGATTTTACTAACTTACATACTTACTGTGAAGATCTGGCTGTGATGCTTGACAAAAGCAATATAAATATACACCTGTAACTCAGGCTGGCAAAAGCCCCACTTTTCCCTAGGCTGCATAGAGCAGGAACTCAGAAAGCTGCCTGGATGCATGGAAAAGTACCTACATATTTGTGGTACCTCTTCCTTCATCCCAGGATCTCGCTCATTTCCTGCACCTGCAGTTAGTCTGTGTGTGAGTATTCACTCTTGAACATCAGACTTTGCAGCTTCCGTTTCTTTGATGCTTGGAAAAAAGCTTGACATTGGGTCAAAAGCTACTCTGTGCAGAAGCTGCTCATTACCAACCCTGCAGCACCAACATTTGTTTTTATCTGCAGGAATATCAGAACAAAGCTGACTAATCCTGTAAATGAAACTATTATTTGCAGGACTTTTCAGTTAAGACTTTTGGTACAAAGTTTGCCAAGACACAAATGTTATAACTCTAAAATACTTGACCAAAAGCTGCTGGTCAGAAGAGCAATGGTGACAGGCAACACTAAGTGAAACAAATCAGGTTTTTGTTTATTTCTCCCTGTCAATACTTACCACACAGGAGAAAATGTTCACATCCATTTTTAGCAGCTTGATCAAAAGCAGAATTTCATTAAAAATACTTCATGTCTTTCTCTTAATGTGGCACTCCTAAAGAGGAAAGAAGGAAAAAAAAATAATAAACTTTACTATTTTCAACCTAAAATTACAGCACATGCAACAGCAACATCTTTTATGGTGCATTTTATATTGTAAAACAGGCTTGCTTGGTCAATAAAATAGTCTTTTATAGTTTCAAGCAGGTAAACTTTACTAAAGTAAAGTGTATCTTTACTAAAACACTCTTTGCTCCAATGCAGTGAAGAAATCATGGGTAGCTTGATTAGCTTTTGGGCATAACTGGAGATTGACACAACTCTGTCAAATGAAGCTTTTTCATTAATAATTTCCTTATGGATTCAGATTAAAAAAAAAAAACAAAAAAAAAAAAACACCTTAGGTGTCAAAACCTAACACTGCTGTATCCCAGTTAACCAGCTCCTCTCTCTTAGGCAACAGACTGAGAAGGGATTTTTTGGCTACCTTCAAGGTGACAAGACTCTAAAATATGAGTTGACTGCCTGATGACACATGAACTAGGAATTCTATGTTGCTTCCCCCCTTTGGCAACAAATGAAATTAACTATAAATGTCCTTCATTGGGTTTGGAAAATGCCTATTTTACTGTGGCTTGGTTCCCATCCAGGAGCAAGGTGGAGGTTTTCCAAGAACCAAAGGTGGGAAGAACATTGATTTCACTCTAAAAGTAAAGCTCAGGGGCACAAGTAGGTTTCAGAGATTCAGGATAGCTTAAATCGTGAAATGCAGAGTCTTCAAATGAACAGAGTAGTGGCCTACTGGGCATTTCTCCCTTCTTATCAGGATCACTTCAGAACTGAATTTAGGACCGAAGTTAATTTCTCACAGAAATCACAACCTTCTGTAGATACCCAGCACAACACAAGAGAGAGAGCAAACAGAAAATGAATACTTGATTCCACCTTTGTGGAATAGACAAGCCACAAGAATTGACACATGAACTAGAGGCATGATGTTTATGTCCTCTAGGAGTCCTGCCCTTCCCTTTGCTACTTATCAATAAGCATTTTAGTGGCAAAGACATATCAGTCTTCCTGAACTGCCATGTTACATGCAGCTACTACTCTGGAGAATCTTCTCACCATCTTTTCTACCGTGTTCACCCTTACTTCCCCCAAGGCAGGCCCACAGAGCTCCCTTTGTAAGCCCTACAAATAACAGCCTTAACCCACAATTAAACAGCTCCCCAAATTATTAATTTATGACATTAGCATACTCAGGGCTCTAAAACTGTTTAAATAGATACCTTATGTGATAGTTTACCTTTCATAACTGTTTACTTGTTTCTTGAGTATTGATGGCAGATTACAAGTTACTTGCAGCTTCTTTCAGAACATTTCTTCTCAAAAAAAAGACAAACTTAAAAAAGGGCATGTGGTTTATCTGATCATAAACCCAGAGCTTTCTATGTTTTTACTTTACTGAGATCTCTTTTGCTTCTAACAGCCTTTCTCTGCTTCATCCTCATTAAAATCTACAGACATGACCTCCAAGGATATATCAAGATCCTTCTTACTCTCAGATGTGTAAAGCCTTTCCAAGAGCTCATTCACAATTCTTTTTCATCAGTCATTAATCATTTACATTATTGTCCTATTAAAGGCCACATTAAGACTCTCCTGCTTGCTGAGATATTTTTTAAATTGTTATGCTGTAAAGTGAGACCAGTTGTTTGAAGAATGTAAGCAGACAGAAATGTAGCTAAACCTGATTTTCATCATTACTAAAGCATAAGACTAAAAGTTCCACTTCACAGATGAAAGTTTATGGCCTTCATCCCCCTGCCCCTCAGTCTTCCACTTTCTGGTTTTGAAGACAGCTGAATTCTTAATTAGCAATGTTCTACTCTATTACAACTCCAAAATACAAACATCTCTCATACCATGGTAGTGGAAGCAATCTCTCTCTTTGATGATCTGCACTCAGAAGAACAGAGCAGCTAAACCTTACATGCACCTTCCTTACCAGAGTCTCGAGGAGCTCACAGCTGAGAAGAGAGCTGCCTTGCTGTGACCCTCACCCTGCCTGCAGAGAAAGCATCAGTTCTGGTCATGGCAGCGCACTTCCTTCTCTCTCCCATCTGCTCTGCACCCAGGCAGGCAGTACCCCAACTAAAGCTCAGCCACAGCAACAAGCACACCGTGATACCGTGTGCAGGGCATGCAGCAAGGTCACCATGGGCTGAAGGAAACTAAAACCTGCTGGAACACAAAGTAATTCAGTGAGGGATGTAATGGTGTAATTCTCCAAAGTGGGGGATTTCTTTTAAATAGGCAGGGAGGTGAGAAAGAGGAACACCTGCTGCAGGTTGGCAAGTGAAACATTTGCAGTGCAAACCAGGCCCAGAAGGAACACAAAAAAGGCCAGGTAGAACACTGGGCTCCCTGGATGACTCTTCGTGGCCAACATTCGTGTGTAATCTGGTTTAGAAACCTCTTCTGTGATGGACAAGACACTCCTCTTACACGCTGACGCTACAGAAAACTCAAGAAAACTCAGCCCAGGTTTTCCCTCAAATCCACCTCACCTTCACCTTTGTGTTGTTCAGAAGCCTTAGCTGATTCCAGCCTTTGCCCCACTCCTGTTTTGTTTGATTTGTTGGGGATTATTATTATTACCAAACTAACAATATTGCAGAATTCTATCCTCTCGACTTTTTTAATGAGTTTCCTTTAACTAGCCCATCATCTCTGTGCGTTGGTTTCAGTTTCTGTAACACCATGTATTCACAGGACATCTGCCCCAAATCTCTTCAGAAAACTTTGAGGGATTACATGTAAGAAAACTGCTTTTAAGCCTTATGTTTCTGACTTACTTAATATGGTCTCACTTCAAACTTTTGCCTTTACAAGCTCAAATACTGGGAGAAATTTAAGTAAAATAAACAGCAGAGCCTTAGTTCACTGCTGTAATCTTTACTATGACACACCTCACTTGCTCTACATTACATGGTTGAACAGACAGTAAAAATGTTACTTCCCATTGATACCTAAATCAACATTTCCTCTCAACATACATTCAAACCTTTAATGTTGCTGGATCCACAGCAAATGCCAGTGTTTTGCCCTTTCTATTTCACTTTTGGCAAGTATGTTTTTTTTCTGGGATCTCTCAGAGAAAAAGGAACTTTTTCCTGTATTGATTACACATACAACAGCATGAGGTGTGATATAAATATTTCCATTTAACTAAGAACAAATGACAACATTTGGTGTGAAGTTGACAATCAGGTTCTAAAAGAAGATGGGATATTATGATTGCCACTAGCCCTATTGTAGGAGCCCCCACAACAACTCAGTTAAACAGCTGCTAAATGAAAGTGCAAGTAACTCTAAAGCTCTGCTTTCCTATGCTCCCCAAGTAGGGAAAAGGTTTTCCCCTTTCTCATCCCTTTTTTCCCATGAGCTGCAGAAGAGTTGGGCTAGGTATGGCCTACTGCTTCTCCCCAGAGGTTCTCAACAACTGTAAAGAAGAGAAAGAGCTCTTGAATGTCATTCTCCTGCTAGGTCTTTTAGGGAGGCACATCCTTCTTTATTACCAGCTTCTCTTGTATTCAGTTCTCTACATGCATTTGCACTCTGTACCAATTACAAATTTCATTCTTGTAATGCAGAGAACCATTAATAATTTAAGATTAAAAAGGAACCTAAGGGCAGGAATATTCCATTTTTGCTCACGAGATAGATGGTATGCTGCTAGTATGTCATCTCAAGTTATCTTTGTGCATGCTATGTTAATTCGGCAAATTGCTTTTCAAACAAAGTGCATGCAGAACGTGCCTGGAGATTCTACACGAGAAGAAAGTTTCAGTTCTATAGCAAATGTGCCAAACCCATACCCAGCAAGTGAAATACGAACAGATTTTAGTTTTGTCCATTAGTTTTCACAAAAAGGGGTTAGCCGAGATTAATTTTGTAAAGAAGCCCTCTGCAAGAGCGCGTGAAAGTCATGCCAGGTGTAGTGATAAATAGCCCAGCGCCCTGCCTGCACCGTGAGCAACCAGAGAAACAGCGAACGCGTCTAACGGTATGGAATGGCCCAGGAGCGATGCAGCAGGACCGCCTGACACCCAAGTGAGCTGTCAGCATTTCTGACCTTACCGCGGAAGGGAACGGGACATCGGGGCGAGGCGGGCAGGTGCAGAGACTGTCCTGGGGCAGGAGCCGGGGGCTCCTGTCAGGAGCTGGCCCGGAACGGGGAGCGCCCCGGCCCGCCGGTCCCAGCCCCGCGGTGCCCCAGCCGCCCGCCGCTCCTTCCTCCGCCGCAGCTTCCCACGGCGTCCGGCCGCGCTGGGTCACCCACAGCGACCGGCGGCGGCGTCCGCCCGTCCCGCGCCGGCCGCCGGGGCCGCAGCGTCTCACCTGAGGGCGGAGCGGGACCGGCTGGGGACCGGACAGAGGTGGCGCTCAGCGGGGTGCGGAGGGGGTGCGGTGTCTCGGCTGCGGTGCCGTCCCGCTCTGCCGTTCTCTGTGCCGCGCCGCTGTGTCCCGTGCCGTGCCGTGCCGTGCCGTGCCGTGCCGTGCCGCTGTGTCCCGTCCCGTGCCGCTGTGTCCCGTCCCGTGCCGCTGTGTCCCGTGCCGTGCCGCTGTGTCCCGTGCCGTGCCGTGCCGCTGTGCCCCGTGCCGTGCCCAGCGCGGAGCGGGCGCGCGCGTCCCAGCCAGCCAGCGCCGTCACGTGAGCGCGCCCCGGCACGCGGCGCTGCTGCCGCGGCCGTTACAGCAGCGCGCGCTTCCCGCCGCCGCCGCCGCGCGCGCGCTGCTCGGCTCTGAGGGGCCGGGGGTCGCCGCGCCCCTCACGGGGCTCTGGGGCTGCCGGCGGCGGTGCGCTCGCCCTTCCTGCCCTGGGGAGAGATCGTTTCCAGGAATTGAGGGGCTGCGGAGGCAGGAAATCCTGCGAGGCCCCGTGCGGGGAGCGGCCGCAATGGCATCACCTCCGTGCGCGGGAGGGTGGGGTCCCCAGCCGCCTCCTCCCTGCTCCGTGCGAGCATCCGCACGGTGAGATGTGGATCGAGGTGTGTGTGCCTCCCTGAACTGTGAATGCTCCTGTGTTTAGCATTGCTGACGAGTTTGACGAGTAAATCCTACCGCGCTGCTCCTCTCAGTTTCCCCACACAGAACTTTAATGCTGAATCGTAGCTAAAAAAAAAAACCGTTAAGCCTGTTTTCCGCTCAGGATGCTTTCCACTTACACTGCCCTCAGGGTGTCTGACCTCTCTATCAATAATACACTAAACTAAGTCTTTAAAGAGAACAATAGCGGGACGCCGTAAGTAATCCAGCTCCGTCAGGCATTTAAAACGGCTGTAGAACGTATTGCTGAAATGCTTAGGTAAATTTGACGAATGGCCCAGTAGTCTGTTGTTAAAGGAATTTTCTGCTTACTCAGGGTCTTGGACTCAGTTTTCCAGCCTGGGTGATCCTGTGCTGTCGAGGGGGATTTGGGAGGACTGTGGGGGCCAGGCAGTCAGCCCTTGTGCCAGCGCTTCACGTCGGTGATGTTTAATGGTGGTCCCGGGGAGTTTCTGACACCACAGCCCTTCTGAAAGGGGAAGGGCTGAGACACAGGGCCTAAGGACAGCAGGAGCTGGCAGTATTGCAGGTAGAGAGGCAGGCTGGGCTTGCAGCCAAACTGCTCTCCTATCTCAATGGCAGAGATCAGGCATTCTGTGCAGAACTAATGAACCTAGCCCCCAAATCACGAAAACCAAAAGAGAAGCAGGGTTCATTGAATCTTCTTTCTTCTTTTGATGATTTTTATTTCATGAGCTTCCATGTGGAGTCATGAAGGCTTGAAATGTACCTGCTGTATACTGTATGAATAGTGCGATATACATACATGCTTGTATCAGGATGCTGAACTGTGCAGCAGGGGGAATTAGCCTGTGTAGAGCTCTGTGATGCGATGGACAGACTGCCTTCAGCACATAAACCAGCTTTAGCCTATCAAACACTAGCATACTCTATTTTACATTTGTAAAAGAAATGTGGGAGAATGATCGCAGGTTTTCAGGAGCTGAGCCTATAAAATAAATGGCACTGGTATTGTGAAGCCCTCATTAAGTGGACAGAAACTGGTAGCAGCTTGGCTAAATGTAAAGTTTAGAATAAGTGACTGAAAGATAATGACCTTGTTGCATATGTGGTACTAAGGACAAAGAAAGATTGCTAGGCCATAGTTATTTCCCAGAATTGGAAGGATTATTTTATTTGGGAAGAATTTATACAGAGTCCTGGTAACTCATATTTAGACCCCCAACGAGGAAGCCTCCAACATGATTCCACAGTATTTGTGTGCAGAATTGTATAGTTGTGCAATTTCACTCTGTACAAACAAACTGTCTAAATTCCTGTAATTTGTGCTGGAAACACACTATAATTTGCAAGGCAATTGGAGCAGACAGCTGAGCTCACAAGGGTTATCATCTGCATCTGTTCAGAGGACAGCCTCCAACCTGGTATTGGCTAATATTTTTAGCTTTGCTAACTAAACCCACAAGATAAAAGTCCACCCACACAACAGGTTATATAGTTTGCTTTAAATCAGCTGTGTTTTGTGAACACTGAAGGGCTTGATTCTGTTTCATGTATCTCCTTCAGCACTTCAAAATGAATTTAGGTTGTTTGAAAGGTCCGTGACTGACAATTTTAGTAATTGAATTCTCATATTTAATCCCAGACTGAGTCCGACCCAAGGCAGCCTCTCAGCTGTATCAGAGAGGAAACTTTGCTAGTCTGAGGGTAGTCTTATTTACTTACTTTCACATACCAGTAAAGGCAGGATTTCCAGGTTTTTCACTGATCTATAGTTACTGGGTGTAGGATATTTTCATTACATTAAAATTATGCCTTGGATACTAAGATTGTATGTTTAATTCAGAAAACAAAAGCAAGTATTTAGTAAATCATCTGCCCTTTAAGGTTTGATAATTCAATTTCAGCCTTAAATTAATTAGGCAGTAGTATGGAAAGCTAATGATCTTCACAGAACACTTGCTCTCTTTCCAACAAATTTCATTTGTAGTCCTTATTGATTTTTGAAAAATTAATTTATGCTTTTAATATTGTGCTTGCTTTTGTGCAAAATTACAGGTGTTGAATCTATAAGCAGAGATGGAGTGCCATGATCTTTCAAAGTGCACATGGAATAGATAAGGAGAAGCTATGTAAGTTCTAGGCTTCCAGGAATGGAAGACAAAACAATTTATAAAATTTGCTGTTAAGAATAATTGTTGGCTGACAGCTTTGTAACTTTTATTACAATATCTCTTGAATCCAGGACGTAAGACCAACTGATACCAGTCAGGATGTCAAGACTGTGATTTTTCCTCATTCAGAAGATATTGAGGTGACAAAAATGTTTATGATTGTGAGTCTTTTCATTGCTACACCGTTATCAAGCTGCAGTTACATTAGTCTGACTAGAGTAGCTCCAGGTGACTCATGGCTTTCATTATATGTCTGAGTTCTTAAAGCACAAAAGATTTGGTAGAGGTAATTTTTTTTCTGCAGAAAAATGAAACAAAATCTCTTTTGTGATAGTAAGTGCATTTGTACTCTTCAGCACTCACTACATGTTACAGAATGGAGGTAGACTGTGAGCTTTCTGGAAGTTCTCTGAGCTGTTTTCAACCAGTTCCTTGAAGCAATAGGAGTCACTGACAGTTAATCGAGCATAGATCTTTGTGCTATGGTGGAGCAGGGAGTGTTCCTGTGTTCAGTTCTGCCAAGTGAACTGTGGTGACACAGGAGGTCATATGGGACATGGGGATGAGCAAGTCCCAGGCTTTCCAGACAGGGTTGGAAGCCAATGGCTCATTATGCTACAATTTATTGATATGTTTCTAATGTTTTATCCTCTATTGTCTTAGGGTTATGACTGTATCCCTTTACTGTATCACTTTACTGACACATTGGTCTGGAACAGGCTTCAGACAGTGGCATTCTCTTGCTGAGTATTCTCTGGCTCTGCCCACAGTCCCCAGCAGGCTGTGGCCAGCTCTGGCTTCCATTCCTATTCTCTGTCATTTGGTGTTAGGGCAGGTGGAGCTCCTGTTCTCCACATCTGTGTGTGGCAAAGATCGTACGGGCTTTGAAGTCTGCTTCTTTGTCCTAAGAGACATCAGAATCACTGTCAGGAGCCTTCCTGAGGGCTTTCAGAGCCTTTCTTAGAAGGCCTTATTACAGCTTTAGTACAATAAATCAGAGGAGTGAGAGGTTTTAGTTCTTCCCTATGAGGATTTGGCAAGTCCAAACCTAAAACATTATAAATAGTTCAGTGAGAGTTGTGAGCAGAACAAGAGTCAAATAAAACATCAGGTCCACTAGAACCTTCTGGTGGAGGTTTATCTTATCCTTATAGAGTGTTATAAAAATAATCTTATAAATACTGAAGTAATCACCACCATGAATCACATTGTGTTCACACTAGACAAACCTACGTAAGACTGGCAAAGGTTTATCTGGGTAAAGATGCTGACTTGGAAACTGTGTGAGAGAAAAGATTTCACTGGCAGACTGTTGTAACAGTGAAATGTTTTATCCTGAGGAGAAATAGGTTGTGGAAATGTCAAGTCTGTATTGTACAAAAGTAATATAGAGGGAATCCATTCCTAATCTTGGAAAACCTGCTTGAATCTTCCATTACTTTGGGCTCATAAATATCAGGAGTGAAGTGACAGCAGAGCTCCTGAGTTCTAGGGGTTCAAACAAATAAACATTTATCAACTCTGGTTTGATGAACAGTTCCTGTTTATCTGGCATTTCTCAAAATCATGTCTTAATACAGTTTGTTCTTTTTAAATAAAAAGGCTTATAACTAGCTTGGACAAGCCTTTGAAGAATACACTCCAAAGAACACTAGAAAGAACAACAATGCCATGGAAGAAGGATAAAGACAAGCCTTTCCACTCATTTATTTTCACTGTTTTATTAAATGTAGTGAATATGTTTAGCCACACTGAACTAGTCTTTGGTAAAGCACAAAATTCATCAAGAAAAGCTTGCATGACTTAATAATTACACAAAATTGATCCAGGAAAAAGAGATCATGAACTAATGTAGAGTGTTAAACTGTCTGAAGCTTATTCATCCTTATGTTCAGATGTAAAACTAAGGCAGTACAAGAACAGACCAAAATATTCCTATCTCATCCCACCTCCTCTCCCTCTCCCTCTCCTCTCCCATCCTTTTTCTACACATGTGACTACAGAGCTCATGGATGAATTTGCTGTGGGGAAGAAGAAGTGGCTAAGTCCCTCCATTTATGTGTTCCTGCAAGGTAAGCTTTTGTGGCTATATAGTTGCCCTGTCTAGCCTGAGTTGCAGAATTTAATCCCCACTTGAAACCCAGATGGATTGCAACACTGCATAGTGTGTGTGGTTGTTTGCTCTGCCAATACAGAGGATTTGCACCAACGTAGCTGCTTTCCTAACAAATCCTCTGTACAACGAGCCAAGACCTGTGACACCACGTAGGCTTAGTTCTCAATGCCCTTTCACCATAACCTTTCACCATGCAGCAAATGTGAAATGCTACCAAACTAGAACAGCACAGTTTTACTCTGCTTGGAAAGCATTTGTGATCAGCTGTAACTCGAAAGCCGGCCCACTGTGAATTAAACAGTGTTTTGCTGAACATGTGTATTGGATTTAATCCAATTACTTGTTTGCTGGCACAAATTCTTTTGGTGACCATGAGTTTCCAAGAAAAAAGATATAATTTTATCTCCCTTCCTAGATTTAGCACTATTCAAATGTCAAATTGTTTTGTGTGTTTCCACTCCTGATCTTGAAGTCTGGACCAGTGTGGAAGATACAATGAGCACACCACCTCCAAATCCTTATCCTCTAGGCCCAAACTCCTCTTGTGCAGTGTGTGTGGGAATCTCTCACAAGCATCACACTCAAAAAGCATATCATTTTGTGGTGATTTATGCATCAGTTCAAACGCTGGTAGCTGTAAAAGAATGCCTTGTTTCTGTTCTCACAAATACCACTTACTGTACCAAGGGACTTTGGCCAAAACTAGCCAGTCTGTATAACTACAGGAAGAACAGTGCTTTCTAGGTCAGATAGGTCAGATTATGATATGCCTGCAAAAATGGATGCACACCTATATCTGAAATGTAGACATTGGCAATTTGAATAGTTCTCAAGCTGGTCCAATATGTTACAATAATATGCTTTGTTGTTGAGTGTTTGAACCTCATGTGAACATGTTTTTCTAGACCTGGTAATAGGCTGCTATCCATAAAAGGATATTTAACTGTAAGTAGTATTTTTGCATGCTGTTTAATCTACTTTCTGTTTTCACTTCTTTGTTTTGTCTCCCATTTATCAGTTAAAACAAAATGTAAGTGCTTATATAAAACTTTTCAGCAAAAATTTTTTGCTGCTAAAAAGGCCCAAATGCAAACCTCAGGTTTATATGCTACCCTCTGCTGTGGGCTGTAAGAGCCATGGTTCATCAGAAGCCAAAATCAACACAGCACAAAGCCACAGAGGACCTGACTGTCAAGTAGAACTTCTCCTTTGTTCCATGT
Source organism: Anomalospiza imberbis (assembly GCF_031753505.1). Lineage (NCBI taxonomy): Eukaryota > Metazoa > Chordata > Aves > Passeriformes > Viduidae > Anomalospiza > Anomalospiza imberbis. The sequence goes on along the minus strand of NC_089688.1, from coordinate 6,379,504 downwards.
ACACTTGGAATCCGTATTTTGTTGTTAGCTTACAAGATCCTAAGAAAAGTTAAGAATTATCACCTTGCAGTGTATCACTAGTGGAGACCAGAGTTTTCTCACTGTAAATAAGAGAAGTCTGCTACAATGGCAGTCACTAAATAATCCTTGTGTCTGGATTCAGATTCTGACTTCTTTGTTCTAGCAAGATGTTGGATCTAATGGTCTGGATTTTAATTGTTTGTGAAACTGGAGGGTTAAAGAGGATCAAGAAAGAGAATTATGATTTTTGTATTGCCTCTACATTTAAAGATTGTGGTATACTACATGAGGAAATTTGCTCTGCATTTCCCAGCAAAGAGACATTGAAAATATGCCCGATGCATTTAAATGAATACATTAAAAAGTTTGAAAAATGTGAAAATATGAGGAAAAAATAAAGGGAATACTGACTATTGCTTTCAAATGTTCAGACTTACATTTTACTTGAAATAGTTAATTAAATGATGCCAAACTAGTATTTAATTTGCAGAGCTTCACTTGGGCTTAAAATCTATGTATCTTGATAATCACAGAAAAGTTGTCTTCTGCATACATAACTAGATCCTGTAGCTCAAAAAAAGAAAAATGTAAAGACAATTTTAATACATACGGAAAACTTTGGCAATGTCCTATGCTTTGTTACCAATTGCTTACTCTTTTCAGACTGAGTGCAAATGACACTAAACTCAAGAAAATTTTTCATTGTCTCTAACAAGATAAATCAGCAATCCATCACTGTTTCTAGATACTGATTGCTCTTTTTGCTAGAACTTTGAGAAAACACTAGAGTGTTTGAAGAGTCATAGTTTGAAATATTTCAGGAAAATCCAAATGTCTTGAAACCTGAGAAAGGAGCAAACCAGTTGGTGTAGGCAACATTGTTACTTGTTGCTTGAACTACTTGCTCTTAAGCAGGTGCTTTCAAAATTTTATAAAGAGCTGATAGACATCTTTACAAGTATTTGATAGTTTGTTTAAGCCTTTACCGGATAATACTTCTTTGCCCATGACATGTTTAGAGCATATGTAAATCATTCAAAGAACTTTTAATTACTGTATTTGAATTTCTATATAGTTCATGAACTATGGACTATTTTGTTTTCCACTTAGGGAATTCTATAAATTTAGTGATAAATGTCTAAGTATTTTTTGCCCCTTCAGTTAGAGTCTATTGTGAAGAATAGGAGTTTTGAAAACTTGACAACTTCCATAAAGAGTTCTTGGCTGTATTTTCACGTTCTGAAGATGCAGAACACTGGCTGTGATGTGACTCAGTCTTTGTAGCCTGGCATTTTTCAGTGTTTAGGGTTTGTGGCAGCAGCTCTCTGGCCACAGAGAGCAGGCATAGATTTTCCCAGAGAAGACTGTGGGAAGATCAGAGAAAGGAATGAGAAACAATTCTTATCTCCACTTGTTGCACCTGCTGTTGTGCACATGTAGAATGTGTCATAGAGGTTTGTTTACCAAAGGGTGATTTCTTAATTGGACACTGGATGGTGTTTAGATTGATTGACCAATTAGGGCCAAGCTGTATCAGACTGCCTGTAAGAGTTACTGAGTTTCGTAATAAGAATTGTATAATATAGTATAGGATGATATAATAAGGCAATTGATCAGCCTTCTGCAATCATAGAGTCAATGCTAATTATTACCTGACTAGGGGCCTGTGGTGACAAGGGTTAACCCCATCCATTGGCATAAAAAACCATAAATGGATGTTTGTGCCTCTCAACACAAGTGTGCATCATTTTATGCAGTTGGGAATGTACACTAACCAATCCAGAGAAGATACAGGGGAAAAGAAAGAATTAAATCTGGGCAGAAATGCTGAAATAGCAAAATAATAGAATCATAGCATAGTTTGTGTTAGAAGTGACCTTTAAAGTTGCAACCCACCTGCAGTGAGTAGAGACATCTTCAAATAGATTAGGATGTTCAGAGCTCTGTCCAGCCTGACCATGAACGGTTTCAGAGACGAGGCATCCATCACCTGTGGCAGCATTTGACCACCCTCATTGTAAAATATATCTTCCTTGTATCTAGTCCAAATCTTCCCTCTTTTTGTTTAAAAACATTACCCCTTGTCCTATTGTACAAATCCTACTAAAATGTTTCTCCCTATTTTTCTTATAAGTCCCATTTAAATTTCTAAAAGCTACAATAGGGTCTCCCCAAAACCATTTCTTCTCCGGACCAAACAACAACAACTGCCTCAGCATTTCCTCATAGCAGAGGTGTTCCATCCTTCTGATTATTTTTGTGGCCCTTTTCTGGACCCACTCTAGCACGTCCACATTTTTCCTGTGCTGAGAAACCTAAAAGAAGCATCCTACCAGTTTAGATGGCAGCACCTAGAGTTGCCACGAGAAACTGTTACAAATTATCTGCATAGATATCAGTTATCCTAAGGTCCCTAAATAAACTGAGTCACAGAGCCAAAGGGCTTTTAAGGCTGCCAGTAAATCTTCAACACAGTCAGATTCCAGGCTTCAAGGACCAGGCATCTCTGGTGCTACAATCACCAGCAGCATCTACAGGGCATCAAGATTCAGTTCTAGGGAAAGGGATTTGAACTTGCAGTGATACACACTTTCCCTGCTTAGTACAGACAAGCAGTGCTTCTGCAGGGTCTCATTTTGAGATTCACCTCATTTCATCAGCAGGTCAGAGACCTGTTACTGGTAGCAAAGCAGTTGCAAGGTCCTAGCCTGGCAAGTAAGGCAGGAATAGGAAATCAGTGTCAATACTTCAGACTATAGAAATTTCCTTTCTTTCTAACCCTGAATCTATTTTGGCTTTTAAAAGATAATATGGTAATCTGTCCTGTCATCTGTTTGTCACAGCACTTGTACTGTTACATATTGTGGCTCCCAATAATAGAAAATAAAGTGGAAAAACTTGACAAAATCTATAGTTAAAAGCCAGGTTATTTTTAAACTTTGGATTTGTTTTGTGGAAAATAGATGACTTCATCTTTTCTTAGTCCAAAGTTGATCTGTGAGGCAAAAAAAAAAAAAAAAAAAAAAAAAAAAAAAAAAAAAAAAAAAGCTGTAGCCTTAGTGACATGACTGACTTACTGAATTACCTGGCAAGGGCATTTGTATTTTGGTATTAGTCTGGGCCATTAGAGAAGTAAATAGCAATTTGTGATTGGTGACTGCAAAATTTTATTCACAGAGCACATGCATTCATCTGAAAATATTTTAGTTCTTAGGCTGTATTTCTGAGCTTTCAAGCACTCTCAATATATTTTCATTGATATTTGATCCTGACAGGAAATAAAAGCAAAGACACTGCTGCCTGGATAGTGAGAATAAAAGGGATTAATATCTACTTTTTAGTGGCAGAATAAAGCAATGAAAGTGAAAAATCCCATGGCACAAATTGGTATAAATCTGATAAATTCTGGATTTTGGGAATCTTTTGTCTGGAATGACTCTCCTTGATAAACTCGATGTCTTCAGTAGTTGCTATATCCAGCACCTGGAGAAGAGAACTGTAATTTTTGAAACTAGAAGGCTACTGAGGGAGAGCGTCAGTGACAACTTTGGTGGATCTGCCAGGATACCTTGTCTAGTTTATTTCTCTTGGATTACAAATAGATCTGCGAGTAGCAGAGCTGGGGAAGGTACAATTTCATGTTTGCATCTTCTGGGGATCTAATAGTGTCTGCACCATGGCTAAACGTTACTCAACAGTTGTCATAGGCTGAAATGGTGAGATATTTGGGTAGGTCTAGGTATGTGCATATAAAGAAATTGTCAAGCCATAAGAGTGATTGTTCATTAAGGATTTTTTTTTCTTACTAGCCTGGTTTTCTGTGAAATACACTGTGTCTTAATTCTCTGCTGCGTAATGGATTTGGGCATCTGGGATAAAGCCTGTCTTTTTTTTCCTTCTGTCCCCTCTTAGAATGCAGCAGCAGCTGCCTGCCAAGTAGTTTAGGTATTAATAAGGTTACTGCCATAGGCTCCATTTGCCATTAGCTCAAGTGCTGTCTTGGGCCAATGGAGTTACATTGCTTTTGGTACTGAAACAGTATAGCCTTCCTGGAAATGTGTGGTGCTGATTTCCTGTCTATGTTCCGTGTAAAATACTGGCCTGTTCTTAAGGCTTTTTTGTCAGCTAATGCACAATTGCAGGCATTGTCTCAGCCCTAAAAGATTTAGCAGGACAACTTTCTTAAGGAAAGATTTACCAATATGAATAAATGAAATACATTGGGTTTGTGAGAATTTATGCCCAGAGTTTACAAATGAAGTGTGATAAAGTCACTGTGGGTTGAAGGTAAAATAAGGTGTATCATAAACAAGGACTTTACTATTTAGCAATGTTGCATATATGAAACATTTAATTTTAGTTTATTTTAAGCCCTGTACTTAGCTGCCTCAATGTTCACTTTTTCCTGACCTGTAAATCATAGGGTGAGTGTTTGAAGAAGATCATATGTCTCAGAGCATGCAGGTGAATGGAAGGTTAAACATTGTGACTGGCATTCAGGTGACTCTTGTGCAATCAATCCCAGTGATATGATATTCAGTCAAAAGAGTTGACAGTCATGGGGAGAAAAAAGGGCGGAGGAAGATGAAGAGGAGGCTCTTGAATGTTTTCAAACGTTGCATTGAAAGAAAAAAAATATAGCTGGTCTTTAATTCTTGGCTGCAGCTGGGTCTCTGGCAGGTATGAGGATGTGCTGACTGCTTGCTCAAATGTTCTGGAACACAGAGAAAAGGGCTGCAGTCCAGAATCCCCCTGTTCCCATTCTTCTTGAGGTGGAAGGCAGAGGGGAAGGGAGCCAGGACCATGGCTGTATCCTATGAAACAGTGACTGTTTCTTTGCATGGTCACAGAAGAGCCAAATGTATTTGCTTTATGCATTTTGTGCTATCTGGTAAGATGCTGAAATGCATCAAATATTTTTATCTTCATAAATACACAAGGAAGCCAATGTTTAGATAGTCCAAGGAAGATTCGAAGGGAGATTCAGTTCAGCATGGAGCTCAGGGTTTAATGGGCCAGTTCTAGCAATGGTATCCACACAGGTATCTTTGTACAGTAGCTAAAAGAAATTAGTTTAAACCTTAACCTGAGAGACAGAAAATCCCTTTGCAATCTTTTCCAGCTACTGTTTCAGTGAAGTGCTCTCAGCATATTGGTAGCTTCCTAATGGTTAGCACAGATTTCATATTCTTGCCATTATGTTTACAAATGTATACTTGATTGGGAAAAAGTCTTTCTGAGGGAAAAGAGGTAGTGGAGGGTGTTAATAGAGGAGGCGTGAAACTTCATATTTCCATAGGCCTTTGAAGGGATACAAGGAGGGATTTAAAAGGAGAGGTAGGACACAGAGACAGAGGCAGCTGTGGATGACAATGCACTCCTAAGCAGTTTTACACTTCTGTACAGGGAGTAAGAGGTACAAAATAAAGGCATGGACCCAAAGTGATGTATCATCACGTATATTATCCTCTTAAAAGTGAAGTATGGCCTATGCCCTCCTTTGCTTTCTAGCTTGCTGCAGCAGTGAGTGCAGCTATCTGAGTACCTCTGCTGTCACACCTGACACAGTTACTGTGACAACAGTCATGCTTCAAGGTCACTGCACACCAGACACTGGGGAAATGTAAATACAGTTTATCATAGAAAGATGGTAGAGTGGCTTGTACCCCTCAACCTGCCCTGCCCCTCCCCACCCTCCAGTAAACCACTTACCTTTTTAGCACCATCACAGAGGAAGTCTTTGATTACATTTATTTTATTTAGTTGAACATGATAACTAGGCACAGCACAGCAGAAAGGACATATAAACTAACTAGGGGAATGACAGTATTCTACTCTGTGTAGGTCTTGTGACATGTACTGTAGCTGTTGTTATTTCGTGATTTTAAGGCAGATTTATGAAGAGTTCTGTCTACTTCAATGGACGCAGCAAGGGAGAGTGTCCTCTAAATACAGAAATTTCCACCTACTAATAAAGGTATTTTATGAAAAATTTACTTTAGGATTTCATAGCAATCAGTTTCCTTACAGCTGCCTCTTCTCATACAATCATTAAATCACATAAGCTTTGCATATGCTGGCGGGGTTTTCAAGTGCCTAATGCAAAATGGAAAAAGGACATTTGTCCTTAAACAATTTTTCTTCTTGGAATAAAGCGTATATTTTCCAAGATTTACTGGCTCATTGCTTTTGGTGGCACTCAAGCTACCTTCTTTCTGAAAACAGTGGATCACTTTGAATCCCCAAGTGGATCCTTTGAAACCCCAAGCTTTTATGATGTGTCAAATTTAACATCCCAAAATAAGGCTCTACATAGTCCTGGCTGTTATCTTTACTCAGCCCAGGTGACCTCACATTGCACCATGGGGAATTTCCTTATCATGAATTTATAGTTAAGTCTTGAATCTCTCTCAGGCAGTGCTGCTACATTATTGTTCTATTCTATATTAAAATACACAACCACATTAATGAAACCTATGGCAATGCTTACGAATCCAGAATGAACATGGCAAGTTGACTCCATAATCTTGAAATTACACATCAAATAAGATTTTTCCAAGTGGTACTCTATAAAACAGCATGTAATTTCCTCTCTTACACATTTGATACTTCGTGAGCTTGGACAGAAATAACATTACCTGTTATAATTAATATAATATAAAGAACCTAATTCAAAATAATGAGGAAGGGAACTCTTGCAGTAGTAGGTCAGAAAGTACTTGTGTCTGTGGAGATCTCTTATCAACCTTACTTTTTTCTCAGCATTATTAGTACGGATGAAGCTAATTAAATATCTTTGGTGTACTGGAGATATATAGAACACATACATGTTTTGTACTGTAGTAGCCTTCTCCTCACTTGCTTAATTATTGATACTAAAGTATAGTTGTTCAGACTGACAAAGGCCATTTTTATGCAAAATAGCAAATGACTTTGAGCCCAGGAGCAGAACAAGTGAAATATAGTCCTATTCCAATAAAATATGGCCTTTGGGATCCACTGGAAACAGGAATGCCAGACTAAGAACATAGCATTTCCTTGAGATGCAGGTCTTGCATCTAATTCTGTTAGAAGTGAAGATGACCATTTTCTACCACTGCCATAGTGAACAGGCCATTTCAAAGAAGAACATTTAATGTGGTCATATGGTGTTCCTCCACCACAGAGCCTGGCTGTGTGATCCCTTGATGCTGATACAATCACTAATTCCTGGCTGGGGTTCTTAGGGCTTATCTTCTATGCCTGGTTCTGCCATTTGCAGATGTACATAAGTGTTATATGTATGCCTGTATGGAATCTCCTGCTGTACTCATTTGAGGTTCTACTACCTACACTGTTATGTAGAAATAGACATACTGTAAGATCACAAATGCATTAAAGCCTTTAAGAGAAATGATATGGAAAGACATAGGTTAGTGAACAGGCAGTGGAAAACTGAGCAAAATTATCAGATCAGAATCTGGGTTTTGTGAAACACAGTGTGTAGCTGCAGTATGTCACAATTTCTTCCAAAAATCTATATTTGAAGTAATTATGTAAAAGAAAAATAGATCCATACACAGAGAATCCGGAGCTTCCTGGAAAAAAGCACCTGCAATGCCACCTTTTTGTGTGCTGATTTCAATCACTGCACTCTGTCTGTGCAGGTGTGCCGTAAGTCATTCCTGACAATCCCACCTGCCACAATTAATATTGACTGAGTATAAAGGCGAACTGGCTGTTTGGCAGCTTGCACAAACATTGCAGCAGGGCAGTCCAGAGTCTGGCTGCAGCTGGCAGAAAGCTCCACTCTGTGGCTGCAGAGCTGTGCCTGTCCCAGTGTCACCAGCGCAGTGGTAACAGCCATGGGCCTTGGGATCTGTGCCCAGCAGGGAGTGCACACTCTCTGCTCCTAGCTGTGCCTCTTGCTACAGAAGAGGCCCATTGGAGGAGATGGTGAAAGAAGCTATGCTGGCATCTCCATGACCTCTGAGAATTCTTTCTCTACAACATAGACCACTCAGTCAAATTCAGCAGACTTCAGGGTGTTTTGAGCATACCAGAGAACAAATTGATAAGTAATTCAGTTCTTACATTCCATTTGATTGCTTTATTGAGCTAGGATTCCTGATGCCAAAGGGATCCCTGGGGTCTGATAAATTTGGTGTGAAAAGAGATGTTTGAATTAAGCACTTCATGGATGAAGAGGGCACAACAGATCTATTTAGAAACTGCACTAATACTTAGATTCTGCCTGCAGGTTTTAAATGGAAAGATTGCCTTTCTCTGCTATAGGGTAATGTTGAATACATTATATATAGTAGGCATATAATGCAGTTATGATACTGTTATGTGTAATTCACCTTTGTAAGCAGATATAGAGAAAGAAAGCACCTACTTCTGTCACATTTGTAATTCAAAGTGTATCAAAACCTAGCAGCAAAAAAATTTGCAGGCCTTTGAGTGGAAGTGGCTGTAGGAGTGTGTCCTCCACATGTGGGAGGGAATGTGAGAATTTTTCAGTGCTTTCAAAGGAAGTGACTGATAAATCTTTGCACTTTTATTAGTGGTGCCCATATTTACTGAATGGTACATTTACTGGCTTCATTTGTGATAGCAAACATTTGTGTCTTGCAATCACATTCCTCAAGTGTGGATCATTCTCCCTCAGTTCGTAAACAACCCTCTATTCAGAGGCCCTCTGACACAACTCCTACAATGGGGAATTTTTTTCTTTTGTCTATCTCTGTTTGTACTGTTCCTGTACACTAAGCTTCATGAAGTGTCCACTGTTGCTGGTATGCTTAGGAAGTAGCTGCAGTATTATGAATGTCACTGCAAACTACTAGTTTCAATGAAATCTTCAATCATCCAAATGCATTAGCAACCTGACATATATAAGAGTAGTCCCAGTTGAGTGAGAATAAGATAAGAGTCTAATGAGATCATTCACACATATAAAGTGATGGTGATCATGATTATGCAGAACACCAGCTTTGTCAGAAATTCATTTTTCTGCCATCCAAAGATATTAATACTTTCATAGTAATTTTCTGCAGCAAGCACTAACAAGAAAGCAGTTTGGAAAAAAAATGGTTGAAAAGCCCATTTACAACTTGGGAATGTGAGATTACATCAATCTGGAGGTTTCTGATGATTACACATAGCAGTTGAAAACCCAAAATGTAAAGGTTAATACCAAGTCATTATCGAATCACAAATGCTCATTGTTGTCAGGTTTTCCTGCATATTGCTTACAGCTTCTTCTAATTCTTCAGGACTTACTCATGGATGACTTATAACTCATGTTGGAATGAATACTGTGTACAGTAAATTATGTAAGAAGATTGCACAAGGTGCCTCTCCCATGATGTAACTAACATTAAATTGTTAATCATAAACCTAGGGCTTCTCAGCTTTCACGGAAATGCAGCTGTTATACAGCCAGGTGAAACACTCTCCGAGGAGTCTGCTGAAGTTGCTCTGTTCTTGCTGACATTTATTGAAAGCATATGGCTGCACATAAACCAACAAGACAGCAAACCCTTGCTACAAAAAATAAAACCTTTGTGTATGGAAAGGATGCTGAATTTTGAAAAACTGCTTTATTTTAGCAAGGACATGTTTTTATTTGTTTTTTTCTGGACACATGGCAAAACCAAACCCTAAGGGAAATCATTTTCTACAGCTTAGTGGTGTGTTGTATTATTCTCTGACAAGGTTTGTTTGTCAGTTTTAAAAGCAGTTTATAAACCAGTCATGTAGATCAAATACAGAAAACTGAAACATTCTTAAACATTCATTGTGCTAGAAGTTTTTTCCCTTAAAACAAATCATCTTTCCTTTTTTCTAGCTTGACTAACATAAACTTTTACTCTAATGATGACTGGGGAAAAAAAAGGTAATCTTTTAAGCTGGAGTTGTGCATGTCAGCTGGAGTGTACCATTCCTGGAGTGTTATTAATCATAAGCCAGTCTATAAAACAATGTTTCTCTGCATGGGGTATGCTAACTAGCTTGCAGTGTCACTGGGTTTAGCCTAGCTTCATTCTCTAGTGATCAAAATCTGCATGTAATGCCTATTTCACCTTGAGAGGTGTTTTTCACATCCCATCTTCCATTTTATTGCATCTTTTTTTGGTGCTCTGACATTCTTGTCCTTCTGTAGATACCTGTTACATCATGTTTATGGAAGGCATATGCAGAAGCTGGAAAACTACCAGCATGTTGCAAATTACCAAATAATAGCACAGTACCTTACACTATAGGGAATAATGAGAAATATGTAAGAGTGGTGTGGATCAGTTCCTGAATGTTCTGATAAGAAACTCATTAGATAGTAACTGTGTCTCTATTTACTGGTACAATCACTGGATGAAAAAAATATTGTTCCATTAAATCTGTAGACCCAAGGTTTTAGGGCTTGCCAGTGAAAATGAAATGAAATATAAGACAGTTACTTGTTATGGTAACAGTTTCTTGTTATGGTAACAGTTTCTTGTTATGGTACTCATAACTATGAACAAGCCATTTCCATAATTCATGCACTGAATTATACTGAAAGGAGCAAGGGTCATGTATCTCAGTGATTAGCATAACACCTTAAGAAAGGAAGAGGATAATTCCATTTTGCAGTATAATGATTATTTCTGACTACCATATCATCTTTGAGTTACAAATAGTAAAAGAGTGAATCTACCTCTATGGAGTTTACTTTGCATAGGGTCCAGGTTGTCCAGTCCAGACGCCTCATAATGCTTCAGTGACAGAAAATTTGTTCCTTACTCCTGTGAATTTTCTAAATTTCACTTCTATTTCCACAGCAGGTCTTCCCAAGATGTGCTGTTTACCCCACAGGACTAGAGGAAAGAGTATGAAGTAGCCCATGAACCAAATATTTCTGGCTGTATTTCTCTGAAAGAGACTGACAATAGCTGATGAAGCAGATTTTTCATGTCTGCTCCTGTGTTTTGCAAGGCCTGGTAGACAGTTTGGAATTCTGCTTTCAGGATGAGGACATGAGGAGTGGGATAAATCACCTCCTCCTCTGTGCTTACATTACCTGACAGAAAGTTGAGCACAGTTCTCTTTCTACTCTGGCAGTACCCTAACTACCGAAATTGAGAAAATTAGGTTTTTAGAGAATAATTAAAATCTCTCACACAGTATATGTGTTTTAAGAATCCATTAGCAAAGGGAGGATTATACACAAGTTTCTATCAACAGTAAACTATGGTTGAAACTTGCTGTTTCTCCTTTCTGTGTCCTGCTGGGTGTTGAGTTTTCTTTGGAAGCACATTCTTACCTGTCAGTCACTTGCCCAGGCACAGCTGAGTCAGACCTCAGCCCACAAGTCCATGTCTAGAGTTGCCCCCAGTGTCCCAGTCCTCTTTGGCTGGCACTGGCACTGGCACTGGCACATTTTGCCTGGGGCTGCTGGTGGCTGAACTCTGTACTTGATGACATGGTGGAAAGAGGCTTAAAATATTGCCGTAGGTGCAAAAGCCAATGTGTCACTGTTGCTGCCTGTAATGGCCTTACGTCAGTGCAATGTTATGACATGCCACAATGTTTTCTTCCACTGCAGGCCATATATAGCCTGTTACAGTTTGATCTGCTCAGCAAAACAGAGTGGATTCCTTTTGTCTGTAAACAGCAGCTGGGTGAAAGGAAAGGGTAATGGAGCCTGAAGGTATTTGATGGATCGGCATTAACTTTGAATATATTTGCTGACCAGATAACAACCCATATGTGTATTGCCAGTGTCAGTTTGTAGTTGTTACTGCTTCTAGAGCACAGTTGTGGTGTAAGACAATCTGCTCTGATTTCACCTTGGGAGATGTGGTTCTGGAGGAAAAATGTGGCCTGACTAAACTGGTATGCTCTGCCTTCCTGTGACCCTCTTGTCACTTGAGCTATTTCAAATAAGACTCTCCTTGTTCCTGGCAAAAATGACATATTCTTTGGTGGGTGGCTTGCATGTCCTGCCACTGCTCAATATGGATTTTCACATTTTAGACATTCCAACTACGCAAATAGAGTGTCTGTACTGTTCATCAGATGCAAAACTAACTTAAAATGAGCATATGGAGGCATATGAAAGGTTTGCAGTGCAGTTTAATCTGTCTGAGAATCAAGGAAGACCAAGTAATTTAGAATAAATACTTGCATTTTAAAACATCTATTCTTAATCTGGGGCAAGCGTGCCTCAATCTTTACAGATAGCATCATCTTATCCTACCTCATCTCACATTTTCTAAGCAAGTGTTCATGGTTCACATCTGCTTTATTTACTGCCTGTTAGATTTAATGCATTCTTATATATTAGAAAATAAATATATCTTCAGATAAATGTGGTTTAAAAATGGGATTATAATCCCAGGGGCCTCAAACACTCATGTTTCAGTGAGTGAAAGCAGACTTTTCTGATACAGTTGAGGCTGAAATGCTTCTTGTATGGCTCATACTGTGTAAAATGATATAAAGCAGTTCTCTCTTTCAGTATTAAATCACATACTTAGTAACAAGCATGGATTTTGAGTGCACAATTTGTTAACTCTTACAGTAAAGTGTAGAATGTGAGACATATTAAAACTCTTAGCATACCAAAGGGGGTGAACCAGATTTGGAAATAGGACAGTGGTTTTTAACACCTCTTTTAGAATGAGGCAAATGCAGAATAATCTAATCAAGATGTGTATCCAGAGTATGAAATGAAATCTCTTCTGAACTCAACTTCCTGCAGTCATGAAATGTACATCCATGAAACTCTCAAATAAAGCAATATGCAGCCCATGCTTCTTCCTCTTAGAGAACAGAGAAAACGTGAACTATTTATTATTCAACAGTACTGCTTTTAGTGTGTGTACTGTGTACACAATCCTGTGTTTTTTGCAAAATCCTGCTCTAAAAGTAAATTGCTTAAAAGCAATTGCAAGTGCAGCAGCAAATGTGCCATCTCACATACATTCACATCAGGTCAGCTGATTACGTGTGATTATAAACATGCTGTTGATTGTGGTGGAGGGGCCAGGCCTCATGAAGGCTTCGTGTGGAATTATGTATTTGCAAATACAAAGTGTCTGAAACCACTCACAATGACAGTGAGACTGCAGCAGGACATAAACACAAATTTTGTCCTACTCCTGTGAAATTACAGGCATTCCTCTGTTTGGTTTGACCCTAGTTAAAGGAAAGCTCTTTCCTTAGCATCCAAAGTAGGGAGTGCTGGGGTGAAGGGCAGGTTTAAGCCTAGAAGTGGTAGGGGAAAAAGGCCTTTTGCCTTAGCAGAAAGAGAAGGAGCCACCTTCATTGCTTTCTATGCCTTTCTCTGTCTCATCTTTACACCATTAACCTGAAGATCTTTTAACATTACTAAGTTCACTAATTGTTCCTGTTGCTGAAATTTTATTTAATTTAGCTGCTTTTAGTTAGATATCTGCAGCAGTAATCAATTTCCTAAACAGAGACTTGTATTGCCATTTGAAATGTCCTCAGTTCCTGCCATAGGTCTGGCAGGTATGACACAGGATCTAAGGCAAATTGTTGCTCTTCTGGGACAGCAGTGGTTATATTAAGGCATCTCACATGGGACCAGACCCTTGCTTTTAGTCCATAGCCTACACAATTTTCTTGGCTTCTTGTGTGGTCACAGAAGAGAGAAGCTCTTTCAGCAGATGGTTGTGAGTGTCTGCATGGAGACACTCACAACTCGTGGTTGTGAGTTAGGCATGGAGACAAGTCAGTCATCCCTGTAAAGTATATGTCTGTTCTTTTACCAAGGAGTCCAGGCAATAAGTAAGTTTAGGATTTCTAATTCTAATAAGTAAGTTTAGGATTTCTAATGACAGGTGTCAGTTATGGTGAATCTTGTCCTTTGAGAACCTTTGAGAAATATAGAAATTATGGGCTTTTAAAATGAAGAGCTTTATTTCATAGTATTACTAAGATTTATTGCTATAGATGAACTGTGGGAAGTCCCAAGGATGAAACTAGCTAAATCTCATCTTTGATTAAAGGTGCAACTGAAATCTGAATTATTATTTTTTCCTAGAATTAGTTGGTATTTAAAGAATTATGGCGAGGCTTTTATTTGTTTAATCAACCAGAGGAACTTAACTCTGCAGTGTAACTGGAAGGTAACGATATCTATTTATATTAAGCCATTGCTCTCTGTTTTAAACTGGCTTCTCAGCTGTCACCTTTCTAAAGTAGATTTTTTGCAGCTGTGATGATGTGGGGATACAAATGAAGCATAGTTTATGAGTGGTAGCATTATATTATCTTTTTACTAGACTGCTACTGTAGCAGAAGAAAACAGAGGAGTATTCAGCACACAACCCTTTCCTTAGGGTCTGCAAGCTTCTCTGTTTTCTTCCATTATTTCAGTACAGCTATTAAAAGATACTACTCTCCTTACAAGACTAGCCTCATTTATTACTGTCTTAAGGAATGCAAATCTATTAATAGTGGAAATGAGGTAAGGAGGTCAGGACTGTGAACAGAACACAAGATATAACCTTTAGAGTTCTCCCTGTCTCATTTCAATTAAACACAAAATGATAAAAAGATCCCTTTGACATTCTAAAGCAGTACAGGAAACACAGCAGTGCAGTTTAGTGTGATATGGTTTTCAGTGCCATTTGAATGCCAACAGCAGGATTCCGAGGTTCAGCCAAGTTATTCAGCACAAAGCTCCAAGAGGTAGGAAAGGAATATTTATGCCACTGTCATATATCACGACAGATTCACACAGGGTGGACAGACACATCCCGTACCAGAGAAAAGTCCCTTCAATGTCTTACGGTGCAAGTGAAGGCCTGTGGAGTGCAAAGCATAATGAAGTCCAAAACTGGAACTTTCCCAATTGTATAAATATAACTCTTAGATTTATTTCATATCACCTTGGTTTACCCTCTGAAATAGACATCATTACTTATACAGAACCCCTCACTGTAGATTTAGGGTGTTCTGGCATTTTGAAACAAAATGAGAGTGGAAGCAATATATTTCTTGGCTTTGATTTTAAAAGCTTAGGGACTCTTTTAAAAACAAATTTTACAGTGACCAGCTTTTGAGTTAGCTCTGCCAACAAAGAATTTACAGCTAAGGAGACTGAAGGCATTACCTGGTGAAGCTTATCCTGCAACACTGAGAAAAGCCTGCACAAAGCCATCTGTAGGATATTTGACATTAAAATGAGATTTAATCAGCATGTAATGGCTAAATAACTGTCTTTTGGGCTTGGGTACTAAAGTAATTTTCTGCCCCTTGGCTGTTTTGACATTGGTATTTTGGTGTTGGTATTTTAAATGTGTGCAACTATAATGTTATCCTCTTCATACTGGAAAATCGTCTGTATAATGGCCACAACCTGCTGAACTATGAATATTTATTATGTTTGTTTCTTCCCTGTGCTTCTTTACTTGCTTCATTGCACATGTGAGAATATGTATGTATAGTTTCTTTTGTATTCTTTTCATAGACTACTTTAGGGCAGGTTCTGGTCTGCCAGTGATTTTTGGTCCACAGGGTGAAGAAGATTTTGAACCATGAATACTGTCTTGTATGTGCTGTGAAAGTTCTGAAAAATGTAACTTTTTCTTGGTTAAAGTGAATTTACAAGGTTATTTGCTGTTGAAAAAATAACTAATACTAGTATTTCTAATTAAAGGGGCAAACTTTGTAAGGTAATTAACAGATGAGATAGGATACAGTCTGCTGAAAAGGATTTCCTGAGGATTTTATGCCATATTTTTCTGTTACTAATAGAAAGGTAGTAATGTACTTTTGATGGTACTAATGATGAGGCTACATAAAAGATCACATTTTGCACAGACTGAAGGGTCTGAACAGACAGGAATGAAAGATCTGCAGAATAGCCTGGGACTGAATTCAGCACTGGGCCACAGCAGCCTTTGTGTGAGAGGTGTCAGGGGCTGCACAGGACCCTGCTTCCATAGGCTCTTTGGTGTCCTGGGACTCTGCACTTCAATGAGTGTTAGAGAGAGAAGGTTACCATAGTTCCTTATTTTAAAGGTTTTCCTGGGAATACTGAATTAATTAATTATCAAGCCAACATAACATTCCCAACCAGACTAAGCAATGCAGCTGTTGTTTAATGTTTGATTCTATTGTAGAACTCAAGCTGAAGGGTCTATAATGCAGGGTCCAACAATGATGTTACTGGTAAAGGTGTGTGATGTTGTCTAAAAACTTTCAATCACCAATCCATCTTCCTTAGCTACCAACATCCTCCAAAATTACAGGTGTTTGTTTTTTCAGATTTAAATACACAGAAATGTTGAAGTGTGTCCTCAAAAAGTAATTTTGTGCTTTTTGAATTTCTTAGTTTCTGTTTCACATTATGATAATTTTTTTATGATGATGATAAAATTAAAACAATTTGATACTATGTGTACTGACATTTATGCCATTCCACACTTATTGAAAGGGTTAGTTTGGAAAAAAGTTAATGGATGAGAAATTTGTTGTGACTTCTTCTGGAAGTACAAAGAGGGGTTTAAAAGCTGAAATTTATTTTATTCAAAGCTCTCAAATACCTTTTTCTGTTCAATTTCAGTGAATAAAATCATGTTAACCTAATTCAGATAATCCCTTAAAGAATGGTTTATGTTTTAGAAAGTGGTAACTTCACAAAAAAGTGCATATGGATTATTTGAAGACTACTATGTCATGAAAGATTCAGTAGAAAATGTTCTCACCTTCAGAAACTTGGACTAGAACATGACCAAACATTCCATTATTTCATTCTCCATCCTCATATCCCAGGTTTCTGTTTATTGCTGTTTGAAGAATATATTCTGTAAATTTGTATATTGAACTACTGCATCTGAAGAACTGTTTTCCACACATAAGGAAACTTGGACCAGTATGATTGATTTCCTTTAGGCTGAGGTTCAGATCCACACTGGAAAGTATTAAAAGGTTCATTGTTAAGGTAACAGATCAGTTATAAAACTACTTCTGTTCTGTTAAATGAATAAATTCAGAGCTCTGAAGTGTATTAAAATCTACAATTATTTCAATTTTAGATAAAAAATGGAAGATATGAGAATGCTTTATGCACTGCATCTTTGAGGGCAGTAGAAATATGCAGTTGAGATGATAAAGTGTGGCATGTTAAAGAAAATACACCTGCCCTAAATTGTGCCACATAATAAAACACAATGTATTATTTTTAGCTGGCTCATACATGGCTATTTATATTTGTTTATATTGCTGTTTATTCTCTAGAAGAGAGCTTGTCACCATATCTTGATATTCTTCAAGTACAACCCTTAGAGAATAATGCTTGCTGTGGAAACAATTTGAGAAAAGTGACATATCTTTTAAGTGTAACCTTTCCAGCTGAGATCAGTGCTGTAAAAAAAAAAGTTTAGGTACAATAATATATAGCATTGTGAATAATATAATAATGATATAAGCTTTCTGCTGTTATTTGCTTCCTTGCTTTCTCAAGCAAGAACATCTGATCTATTTGATTTTTTAAAGAATGTTGCCTTTCTGGAGAAGTCTTTCCTTGACCATTGTAGATATGGGGCTTCAAGATGCCATTAGAAACTGTATCAGGGCATGAGAGTGTATATACAGCCAGTCTAAAAGGCCACTTCAGAAAAATCTCTCACATGGGGTCAATATAGTAGAGACTTGCTGTGGCAGGAAGAGCTCAAACCACTGAGTAGTGATTGTGCTCATACATTTTCTCTTATAAAAGTCAGTAAGTTTTGATCTAAGGATGGTAGGACTATTTGGTATGTAACAGTTCTGGTAAATCTGCTACTTGTATTTGAATGTGCTAAACCAGCAGTTCAAGCCAACTATAAATAATCCGAATAACAGGTTTGCATTGCATGTCTATATGAAAACCTTCATCAGATTTTTTGAGCTCACCCACATGATACAGTGAAATCTGAAGAAATATTGATGTCAGTTGAGTACTGCTTAGGTAAAGTTAATTTATTGCCTTTTGGAGAAATTGTCTGATCTATGTATCTAATTAATAGACCAATGGCCAAATGATTCTAACACATAATTTGCTCAAAACCCCTGAAGAGTTAAAGGGGCACTTGCCTAACACACTTACCTTCTAATCCATGATCAGCAGTAAAATTGAGCAGAAAGTTTAAGTTTCTGCAGAATCAGTAAACTGATATAAATATAGTGGCCATTGGTACTTTTTGTGTCAAAAATATTGGCACAAATAAAATCTTCCTTTATTATTGCAATTTCTTTGTAGCAAATGTATCAATTAAAGCTTAAGAATATTCAACAAAAGTCAGCTCCTGGATGATGAGAACACATTTATCTGATCTACTGGCAGTAGAAGACAGCTCAGCAGTGACATCAAAGCTATTGTTATCCCACATCTTCATCCAGATCTGATGAGGAAAGATAGAACAATCAATGACTTGGTGAGCTGGAAACATACTTTAAAAATTAAAGTGAGCCAAATACAGTAAAATACTGAGTAAAGTGATAGATTCTCTATGACTTGGTAAATTTAATCAAGTCTGAATGCCTCCTGGGATATATTTGAGTAAACACCAGTGTTGACAGCAACAGAGAGGTAGGAGGGGAACTCTATGATTATTTTAGTTTATTTCAGTTACGTATTAACTGATCTTTGACACTGCAGTCATGAACATTATGTGCGTCAGAAAAAAGAAAAGCTCAGCTGCTTCTGGAAATCCATCTGTAAAATGCACAGTGGTACAGCAGATAATATCTCAGTATGGGGCACCTTGTTCTCATTCACAATTGACTGTTCCCATGTATCATCCTCAAAATCTCATGGGCATAATAGAAATAGCAGGAGTCAGAGCTTATCATAGCATAAAACCATGGTCTTGTGGTCATGACTAATAAACTACCTGTATGAGAGCATTGAGTCATATCCTCTGCTCTGCTCTGCAAGACAAGTGGTTGTTTGCATTGTAGCAATTGCCATGTAGCCAGCACAAAATAGAAGAACACAGTTGTCATCTTAACTGCCACCAGAATAACTTTTTTTGGTGTGCTGAAGGTGTCAGCAGAGCTGTGTTTAGGTGAAAAGTAATAGATAGTGTCATGGAAGACAAGACTGGATGTAATTACTTTATTTAAAACTTATGAAAATATGAAAGGCAGCATCAAAGCTGTTCATTTTTTACAAAGAGAATACACAGTCTGCTCTCATCGAAACTTTCATAGGCTCAGTGACAACTGCTAGGTTACTAGGCTGGTTCTAGCAAAAGCTTTGTCTTTCTTTAATGTATGCTCCTTACAGATCCAGGAGTTTTTCTAGAGAATTCATGATAGCATGTGTGGTTTAGTGGCTCTTGACCTTTGTGGCATTGCCAATGAGATATACACTGCTTAGGCAGACTTCAGATAGAGATTTGTGTCCCATTTTTTGGCTTTCTTGTCTCCAATTGTTATGTATTTTTTGTTTTGTTTTTCTTGCCACTGGCTGTGGAACCTGAACTCTTCCAATGACAGCTATATCAGCTGGAGGTTGTTGGCTACACCTGCCGAGATACTTGCACAGAGGGGCAGGAACTCAACATTATGTCAAAATCTCATCAGTACTTTAAGAGAAATATCTCTATCCAGAAAATCAGATATTTATCTCAATTTTATGTGCTCCAAGAGAGTCCCTGGAGAGGGAATGAAAATCTGCAAGATTGCAGCAGTACTTGATTTGCTTTCATTATCTACAGGAGGGGACTTTTTCAGAACAACCAAATGCCAGCTACATAACTGTCAATGGTGCAGGTTCTTAGGGCATCCTCTGAATTATTACTTATCCTGTAACAGTACCCAGTCTCCTTCCACAGCACTGTTCTTTTGATCAAAGAAATCAAGAAATTTCTATACTAGTATAGAAACAATTCCAGGAGCTTACCAGAAGTGGCACATTTTTGATGGCTTTAACAGAATGTTCATGCATTGCATATCTATGCAGTTGCTTTACTCAGAGGTTTTTCTTGATGCAGCTTGCAGAAGTAATGATTGTTTAAAACTGTGCCAAGTATGTTTGAATTAACTACTTCTCTAAGGAAGCCACTCTGTAGTTATACAAAAGAACTGAACTTTCCCATAATACCTCAATAAGAAAAAATGCTATTTCTCTACTTATTACCCAGCTGTAAGTTGCTAAAGATGTTATTTGCAAGTTTGTGTATAACTCTCGCCTTTAGGAAAATTTTCCCTTCTTTCTTCTGTTACACAGCTGAGAAGCATGGAAAAAAATGAAGAATACATTTGGTATCCATTCATTGGTACTCAGGTATTAATTTTGTAACATACTATATTACTTCTTAAAGTTTAGCATTCATTGAACAACCAAGAGTGGTTATAAATATGCTTTACTAGGTATTTATGATCTCATGGATGGATTTCATATGCATAAATGCATATGCAATATGCCTATGTATAAATTATGACTGAAATATAGATGCTCTGGTATTTGTTCAGATACTTAAAAATCCAAGAAAATTCATATATTCCTGTTAATATTGCTTAATCTGTTTCTATACCTTACAGTAGATTGTTCTATTGATGTTCCACATTGTGAAAACAGTATATATTGCTTAGGCAGCTGCTGCAGGAGTCATCTAAATGTGGATCAAACAATGACTGCCCTATCTAAGTGCTAAATAGAAAATTATTGCAGCCTGGCATGTTAGGTTGACCCAGGCTGGATGTCAGGAGCCCACCAAAGCTGCTCTATCCTCACCTCAGAAAATATAATGAAACACACATGGGTCAAGATCTGGGGAGAGATCACTCACCAGTTAGTGTCACAGGGAAAACAGACTTGACTTGGGGAAATAATTTTAATTGATTACCAATCAAACCAGAGCAGGATAATGATAAATAAAACCTGAATCTTATATCACCTTTTCCCCATCCCTCCCTTCATTCTGAGGTCAACTTCACCTCTGAATTCTGTACCTACTGCTGCCCCAGTGACAGAGTGGGATAGGTAATGGGGGTTGTAGTCAATTCATTACACATTACTTCTGCTGCTCCTTCCTTCTAGGAGGACAATTCCTTACACTCTTCCCCTGCTCCAGCATGGAGTCCCTCAAATTGGAGACACTCCTTCAGGAGCAGCTTGCTCCAGCATGGGTCCCCTATGGGGTCACAAGTCGTAGCAGCAAACCTACTCCAGGGTCAGCTCCTTTCTCCATGAAGCCTTAGGTCCTGCCAGGAACCTTCTCCAGCATGGGCTTCCTATGGGGCCACAGCCTCCTTTGGACATCCCCTTGCTCTGACCTGGGATCCTCCAAGGGCTGCTTCACCATGAACCTCCATGGACTGCAGGGGGACAGCCTGTCACCATAGGCTGCAGGAGAATCTCAGCTCTGACATCTGGAGCATCTCCTTCACCTCCTTTTCCACTGACCTTGGTGTCAGGGTTGTTTCTCTCCCATATTCTCAGTCTTCTCTCTGCCCACAGTTGTTCATGGAGTTTTTCTGCTCCTTCTTAAATCTGTTATCCCAGAGCTGCTACCACCATGGCTGATGGGCTTGGCATTGACCAGCAGTGGGTCCATCCTGAAGCTGGCTGGCATGGCAGATAAAGAAGAAGTTCCTAGCAGCTCCTCATGGAGCCACCCCTGCAGACTCTGCTGCTGGTACCCACTGCTACCAAAACCTTGACACACAAACCCAAGACACTGAATTAAGCTGTATTTTGATAGAAGACAATTTTAGTGTTGGCCTCTGGTCTTTTATTTATTTTTTCTTGTTTTTCCAAGACATTACACATCAGAGAGGTTCCCTCCATGTGCCATCTGTTTCCTTGCAATGGGAAATGGTAGAATAATTTTCTGAAGAATTGCTGACAAGATGTGGCAGGGGAACAATAATCCATAAGAATGAGATTTCTTATTAAAGTCGCTCAGCTCATCTCTGATACAGTAAGCTCTTGATTTACACTGGTCACCTCTGGAGCAGGGAGGACAGTGACTGCTAAGTTACATTTTTTATTGCACAGGCTTATGGTGAAGTTCTTGACAGTAACTGGGATTGCTGTCAGATCAGTTTTCATGGCACAGACACACTTATCTAGTGAGATTATTCTAGTTAGACAGTTTCTCATAATAACAGATGTCATCATAAATGCCTCTTGACCTTAGTTACTTCATGATGTCTTAATGTTGGCTGACTGTTGTCATGTCATTCCTTAGGCTTTTGCTAGAAAGAGCAGGTGGACTGCACAAGATCCCTCATGAATTATAGCGGACCTCTTTTTTTGGCCTCTTAAATTTATTTCCTGCGTGTGCCTCCTGGTCTTCTCTCATGAACAGAACTTTAGTGCAGATCACTGCTGCTACTCTTGCTGAGCAGCCAGTTTATGACATACTGGCACACTGGACATATCAGACAGCTGATAATAGTTGCAAGCAGACAAAGGAAATTGCTCTAGGACAATTTAAAAATTAAATATCTGCATAGAAGCTTGGGTGAGGTGAAGAGGGTAAGGAATAATAATGTGATAGAAATGAGAGACAAGGTCACAGAGCTGGTGGTCAGAAGGGGTGTAGCAGGTCACTTAGTCTGGCTTCTTGCTTAAAGCAGCACCCTGGAGACCTCAGACCATAGGGGAGCATGCATGGATAGGAAGTATACCTGGACTTAAACAGGAAACAGAGATGTCCTCTTCCAATTGCAGAACCAGGCCTTTCCACAGCACAATGAAATCTACTTTTAAGTCATGATCAGCTCTTCCCCACCCCTCTATTTCTACACATTATTTCATCATAAATGCCCCTTGTCTTTTCAAGAGGGTCCTTAAAGTATTTGAAAATACAGAGAAAGTGAAGCCTCTATATAATGTGAAAAAAAAATCCTATGCAATGTGAAAACAAGAAAGAATCCATGATCATTGTGTAAACCATCAGCTGGAATAAATAATTAAATTTTCTGATAAATGGCAACTCTATGCTAATTTTTTTTATTCTTAGTGAATAAGGCACCTTGGGGTAAAGATCTTTTCCTATCTTACACAAATCTGAGTAAAGAAGTATAGAAGCTTATCAGGTTTCAAGCAGAATCATGTTTAGTCTTGAGCTGCCAGTATTGTCAGGTGAATTTCAGAATGTAGGTCTGTGTACCTTCTGGCTTAGCCACTGTTAACAGGAGAAAAATGAAAACTCTAAAGTTGGACTTCTATCCCAAGCCCTGAAGAGACTAAGAGATGTACTTAGTTTCAAATAGAAATGTAGTTAAATGATCTCAGGACATTATTTCAGCTGAATTCATGTGTTTGGAGTAGCTCTTCCCTAATTATCTGTGCCAAAGTTTGTTAATGGGGTGCTACACAGATTTTAACAAGAGTGACTGTCTGTTAAGGTAAGATAGTCTATGTTACCTGGTAGATCTGAAAAATAAAAAAAATTCATAACGTTTCACTCCAAATTTTGCCTTTAAAGTTGGTTATATTAGCCCTTCCTTCTCGCAAATGCTTCAAGGAAAATGTAAAAATACATCTGGAGGCTATTAAGCAAATGAAGATCACAGCACAAGGTAGAATATCTAATCAGAGTAGCTGTTTGGTGGGTAAAAGGGTGCACACCTTAAAGCAGTGAGAGCTCCAGCTCTGTCATGAGGTGGTAGATGTACTGACCCATATTAGTGTTCTGATTTGCATCCTGGCATGCAGACTTGCTTTGGTTTTGTTGCAAACCCTCTAGCTGGGATCCTTTGGAAACAGGAGCCTAGAGGAACAGCATGATTGTCTTCAAAGATTATTTTGTTGTGATTGCTAAACAGCTGCATTTTTCCACTAGCTCACCATGTCAGATTCACATAAGCATGATCCAATGCCTAAGCACACTTGTTAAGATGCTAAATTCAGCCAACCATCTCTTCATTCCTTAGGGGCTGAAAGAGGAGTGTGAATGGCAGACTGTGGAGGAAGAGACTAGCAGATCACACAAAGCTAGACTGACTGCTGCGTTCCAAGTCACTTGGTCAGGACCCTCTAGAACCACCTTAATAATTCATTAAGGCAGATAATATTTTGAACTTGGTGAATAGTAATGAAAGATTCTATAGTAGTCACCTCATTAGCCTTTTCTCACGCGTATGAAACATTAGAACAAAGTGTGGTTTTGTAACTCCAAGTAACTCCCAATGAAGCAACTTGAGAGAATGTTCCCAGAAAAAGTTCTATGGTCCACCTATCCAGCATGGTCTTATTGCTGGCTAATAACTTCTTGCTGGCTCTTCCTCTAAGCAATGTCCCCCTATGTGTCACCTCAGTCTGAATCTATACTCTCAGTTTTCCAGTATACAAGCTCCTTGAATTGAGATCCATAACTCTCTCAAAAGATAATAATACAAAAATCTGAGTCAGACCAATAACTTCACTTGGATAACACCATGTAAACAGAAAAATCCTTTTTTGTTGGCTGAAATATTGCCTAGAATCATTAGAGTCAGTGCACAGACACTTGAATATGCTGTTAACACGTAGCTTTGAAAGACTGGTAATTTTTTGAACAAAAAAGATGCAAAACTTTTAAGATATTGTATATGAAGATGAAAGTTGTGTGGTTTAACTTGAAAGCTATGGGAGTAATACTGGAATGAAGGTACTGTGTTTAAAGAATGAATTAATCAAATTATTTTTGCCAACTGTTGACTTTTTTTTCAGAAATAAAAAGCAAAACTATCTACTTGAAAATAGGCAATTCTAACTCATCCATGAATGCTGTTTGTGTAAATTACATATGGGTTGTTCAAAACCAAATTCTTCTTGTGTCTTTGTTCACTTGCTTTTGCAATCCTTAGTATTTCCAATGAGTCTGCTAAGGAAGCCTCTAGCTTGAAAGAATATGAGTTTTAACTCATAATTGTGAAATAAGAATAAATTTAAAACTATCTTCAGCTTTCTTTTCATCATGAACATAATGTGAAAATTTACTACTTCTTATGTGATCACAGCTATGTGGATATTTGCAAGTTACATGAGGTCTCAGCAGCCTTGAAATCATCATACATGTGAAATTTTAAGAACAAAACAGTGGTCATTGACAGTATATTTATAATCATGGATCCTTTTGCTATTTCTTACTTGTCTTGCATAGGCAATGACAAGGCTGAGAACAGCAGTGGGTGATTTCTCTTCATCTCTGTACCTGGGCCTCTCATCACAACAGGATCCTTTTCTACACAGAAAGAGGGAAAGCTACTTCTGTTATAAATATGCTCATTAAATCAGAATTATGCTTTCATTCAAAACATATTTGCATTTATTTGGATGTTTTTCTTGATGTATTTTTTCTGTCTGTGTTGGTGGATGCATACACTTCAATACATGCAAAACCTAAATGCAGTGAGTGGAAGCCCTCAAAATGCAAATCTTACACTTTTTGAAGCTAGATGTTAGTCTCATATTTGACAGTGAATATTTAGATACATACCCAAAAAGAACACATTCACAATGCCTTTTGTCTTAATAAACATGGTCCTTCATATCCTATGATTTGTGATGATTATAAAATGATAAGATAAATGTGTGCATTCTGAGAACATGCTGAATAGCTGATGCAAGAAAAAGCAGTTTTGAAGAGATTTGCAACTGAAAGGTCACCTGGCAGTGTGGCAACATGTTTAATGAACCAAGAGTAAGCTAGTTCAACATGCTTTTCAAGGATTCATAAAAAAGGCCTAAAGTTCCTCTGTGCCTCGTATCATGGCCCTGTGTTTGGAGGCCTTTTAAACAGACAAAGCCTGTTTTGTTAAAGCAAAACTGCCCCATTCTGATGTTCTTCACAAAGATAACTTACAGGATGACATCACAAATGGACATGGACTAGAACAAGCATTTAAGGTTTATGTAGAAAGCTTTACCTCATACCAAGCATGTACAATGACAAATACATTATGGCATCAGCATATTAGCATATCTAGGAGTTTGGGCTTTGATGGCTGCTGGAGAGAAGGACTCTGGCTTTTTATCACCTACACAGCAGAAGGATTTTGAATGTTACCTTTAGCACTTGCTAAAGCATTGACTGCTTCCTGCTTCGATAGCCCATGCAAGAGAGAAGGTGTTTGTCCCATGATGCAGCTTCACTTAGATTCTTCTAGTCCTTCAGTTTGCAGCTCAGGGGCTTAAAGGGAGTTTCTGTTTCCTTTTACCAGGACATGCCTGCAAGAAATTTATCATGCCTTTCTCAGGTACTTTTTTTTCTCAAATAATTTTCTCAGATGGGTGGGGCAAAGAATGTCTTGTTAAATAATAGAACGGGAAAAGACTTTGTCACAAGCACAGGCTAAGTACATCTTATTCACTTAAGTTCTTGTCCCAAGAAGAGACTTTTATCTGAAATGCACCTCCTTAGGCTGATGTTACTAGACATCCTTAATGAGTGTTTCCTAATCAGACAGGCGCCCTGTGCTGGTTTGATTATTGGACATGGGGACTGGGATTGCTTGCACTTTGCATAATGCGGCTACAGATATTTGCTGAGACCAG
Source organism: Anomalospiza imberbis (assembly GCF_031753505.1). Taxonomy (NCBI): domain Eukaryota; kingdom Metazoa; phylum Chordata; class Aves; order Passeriformes; family Viduidae; genus Anomalospiza; species Anomalospiza imberbis. The sequence goes on along the minus strand of NC_089688.1, from coordinate 6,353,007 downwards.
TGCTATTGTCTTTACTCATTGGCTTCTTGTTGTCAGCCTTAATTAAACTCTTCCAGAAATACTCCATAGAAATTAATCTACTGCCAAATATTAAGGGAGAAGTAATATGGCTGAGTCAGAACATTTTAATTAATTGCAAACAAATCTTTCAGAAATCATTATACAGACATGAAAGATACAGAAGAAAAGGTAAAGGATCACACCTCCTTAAAATCCTGCCTTAAATTGTATTTTCTATACTTAGCCAAAGAAGTATTGGTAGCTTATGATGAGTTTTCAGAAGAACAATAAATAAAAAGTTGAATTAACAACCATGGTCCAAATGATGCCATGGAAAGTATTTGCAGTTAGAGCACTGTAGAACTTTCTGTATTCAATATTTTCTTCTTAGTTGTTCCACTGGGTGGCACAACTCCTACATTGCCTTTTTCAAAGATATCACTCAATATTTGAATATGTTAAATTTTTTTACTGTATTATTTTGTTTTGATAGCTGCAGCCTTGAGTTGTGATCACATTGCCTAGCCAGATGAAATAAGGAATTAAAGTAATTGGGAGGCAATTGCTACTGTACTGTCTTTAATCCAAGACATAACCTACACCCCCCCTCCTCTCTCTTCCCACCCATCCTCCCTCCTCCCTTTTCCAAATTGTGGTTATCTGACTTGGAACAAAATCTAATGTGTTAGGAAAACACATATATCAGACCTTAGGAGCAACTAAAGCTTTCCACAAAGTGCATTGGTTTCCAGACAGAGAACAAAAAGTGTTTGCACCTTTAATGAGAACTATTTGTCAACCTGTATTTTAAAAATTTCTCCTGAGACCCTCATGCTTCCAGGGTGGAAGGATAAGGAAACTGTCCTGCATTTTTGGATGCATCCACCCACAGTCTTTCATTTAATCCTCACTAATGGCAAGGAAGAATTCTAGACTTCCAAATCCTGTCTGCTCAGAGAAATGGCACTTAGAACTCATGACAGCATTTCTCACCACGTGGTTGCCTTGCTGATGCAGATTATCTGGGTTTGGCCTTCAATGTTATAAAATGTTCTGACAGACTCACAAGACTCTGCTGCTTCACAGGTTCCCTGATTGTTATTTGCTCTCTATTTCTTCATCTCCTTAATGCTTTTCCTTAAAAATAAAATTTAAAAAATCAATGTATTCCTCACCAATGAGCCCACTGCAACTCCCATTTCTAAACCTATGAAGGAGTTCAAACCTTAGAACTGGATGACTCCTGACATGACCAGGCTATACTGTTACCTCAGCTTGTCCTCAGGCAGGGGACATGCAGTGGCAACAGCAGCACAAGCAACTCCTTTGTAGTTACACGTTTGCTGGCTCTCATTATGGTTGAGTATTATTAAAGACAGAAATCCTGCAGTGTTTAAATGAAGCATTTTGTTATAGTGACAGAGATTCTGAGGTATTTTCACATGTTATCTTTTATGTTTGTTCATCAGGTGCCCAAGGAAAACCCTTCCATTGTGCAGTGATTGTCTGTCAGTTCTGCCTCCACCTATATTGAGCCCAGGGATTAATTTCAGTGAAAACTGAAAGAGGAATAGGTAGGACACAATGGTGTCTAAATGGGTAAAAAATTTGGGAGACTTGGCCTGTGACTAGAAAAGAGCTGTCCAAAGAAAGATCACCCTGACAGAACTCACATTATGTATAACATTTGGCTATAGCTAATCAGTCAAAATGTACCTGACCATCCAATTGGCATTTGTACACTGTCAAATTAGCTGTAACTCTGCTTTCTAGCTGTCTCTTGCAGGACGCAGCCGGAAATATTGCTGCAGGAACTGGGTCATGACAGTAGGGGACAAATCTATAAGAATTCCATTTCATTAGTTATGCTACTCATGCAGCAGCTAATTTGAAATGAAGAAAATGTCTTACTAGTCAGGTTCATGTAAATCTTTTGTGCAGGAGGTTTATGCTTTTATCTTTAAGTACACTGTGTTTTAAATTTTCAAATAAATGTGTTTAGGCTTTGTAGATTTAATTTTCATTTGCTGAAATCCCACTACAGTAGGGCTAGCTCCTTTGTAACTATAAGGGAAGCAAGGCTGTCAGGATATTCTGTACAGCTCCAGAGCAGTAAATCAGGATTATATACTGAAGCTCATTAATTTATCCATTTAAGCAAACTTCTACAATTCATTTTTGTGTCTAGAGTGCTTTAAATTTTCTGCTTTCTTTTTAAGCTACAGTTGTGCCCCTAGATCTTTATACACATGGGATAAATTCCTCTTGACTTCAGTGGAGTTTTACCAGCCAGAAATTTTGCTTCTGGCCTTTTTTGGGATTTAAATGGTGTGTGTTTGGAAGAAAATGTCAGATTAGACTCAGGAGAAAAAGAAATATGACGAATACCCACATGTCTAAGCTATGAACACAAAAAGAAAAGTAGGAACTGGTGCAGAATTATTTTAATTTAAGTTACATTTTATATTTGCTTGGAAATTCAAACGTGTCTTTAGCTTTCCCAGGTTAGATAACATATCTGAAGCATTGTTTAGGACAGCGGATATTTATGAGAAAATATTCTATTGGAATATAAATTTTTAGCATCTTTTGTGGTAAGTGTGGTTTTTTTGTCCTAAAATAAAACATAGCATTTTTTGGAGAAATAAGGAGACTATTTTTTAAAAAATCCAGTTTTCAGTAAGAAAATCTCAAAGGACAGTTTTGCTTTCCTTTTACAGAAAAAAAATTTGCTACAAATGTGAATTTTCTTGGCAAAGAACTTTGTTTTCTTAATTGTATTTAATATCTATGTTGCTCTTGCAGTTCCAGTCATACTGATGTATCCTGATGCAATGTCTGTTAATCAATGTCCTTGCTAGCTCTTACATTATTAGCTCCCAGTTCCTTATTAGTGTTATTTGAGGTTCATTATTAGTGCTGCAGCTCCTGCTGAAGAGCTGGGGCTCTGGAGGGCTTGCCCTTGGTTAGGTTGCCCTTGCAGATGCCAGGCAGAAATGTGGCTCTGTGAGGGCTCTGAGAAATGAGAGAAATGAAGTTGTTAGGACACGTGTGTCTGTACAGTGGTGAATGATTAAAGGGTGACCAAGGGGTGGGGCAGGTGACACCCTAACTCATAATGCATGTCAGTGAAACAGGAGTGTGGCTGGGTTGCCAAGGGATTGTGATAAGGAGAAGAATATTTCCCCTGTGAGCACTCCAAGGCTGTGGATGCTCTGGACAACCTTGTTCCTCTTTTGAAAGCAAGACCTGTAACAGTGAGAAACAAGGATGTGTGTGTGAAAGGAGAGGTTCTGTATGAATGAGAACCTGCAGCTAACATGGGAGTTCCTCTTGCTAGGCGCTTCCAGAGGAAAACAGGAGATAAAGTGGCTTGCCGCATGTTTGCTTTGCTTTATTCTGTTCTGGTTTTTTCTCTCCTATTCTTTTCTGAGAGAGAACAGAGCTTCTCACCCCCTTTGTTTTTCAAAATGCATTTTTCCTCCTGGCAAATATCAGCAGTGAGCATGATTGTAACAAGCAGAATCCCCTTTTAGTGATAGTTTTCCACTATGTTTATGGAAAAGATGAAAACTATGCTGGCCAAAACACTCTTTCCAAGGAAAAGTGTGTCTCTACTAAATGATCTTCTGAGCACTATCTGCAGCTTAGTTTCTTCCTGTAGAATCTTTGTTAGCTTGGAAAGGAGGATCAGGTTTTTGCTCAGTGCATACAGCAATCCTAATGACTGTAACTTGGAACTTTTTTCTACTCCTAAGAAAATGAAACATTTTGTACTATTTACTACACAAGACATTTTCTTTATGAACTATTAACTAAAAATAGCACATATCTTATCCAAAAGAACAGCAATGAATGCTCATAAAACAAAGTGAGAGTTCATGATTATTTGCGGCTTCTCATTAGGGTGTGAATAAAATCCTTTAAACATTAAATTGTTGATTTATTTGTTCAAGCTGTTTATCTAGCTTTGATACTCACACACCTAGCTAGATGCATCATTAGCTTCAGCATAAGAAGGACTTCAAATAAGGCAGTGCTGTGAACTGGGTTGTCTGGTTCCTTCTAAGTGATTGCCTACTGCAAAACACGGAAAGTGTGGGGGTTCTCTTCATACTTTAGCTTTACACTCTGAGTTGCACAGGTGGCATTATTATCAGTAGTAACAAAGAAAAACAGTAGATGATTAAAATTTATTTTTAAAGAGAAAATTGCACAACATCAAACTCTGTTTAAGAATAGTTATTGAAGTGCTTCTGCTACCTAGTTCCAAGTATGCAACATTCCACTGCAGAATTTGTATCAGTTACAGAGGAAGGAGCAAGTAATGGAAATTTCATACAATTAAGAATAACTGTTTTTAGAGAACTTTCTGCACGGAACTGAGTCATTGGCTTATGCTCTCTTGGGCCGTTCTACTGTCATCTATAAGGGAGGAGGATTCAGGGTCCAAGAATGTCTGTCATGAGAAGTGACAGTTTAGGCTATGTTGGGTATGTTATGTCTATAGGCTGTGTTGGGTTTGCTGTTAAATGTAGAAATTTCTGCTATTTTCTCACTAATACTGTTGTTCTTTAGGCCATCTAGCTCAAAGATAATTTTATCTACATTGTGTCTTTGATGGCAAGCACTTACGAAGCAGAAAGTCTATTTCTCTGCAGCAATAGAAGGCACATAAGTAAGTAAAATTATAAAAGCAAAGATATAGAAGGCACATGATAAACCTTGAAATAAATCCAGCCTCTGTTTCAGCAAACTGGTGGTATCTAGATGTCTTATCTGCTGTATTATCCTGTAGAAGGCTCCTAATGCCTGCAGCTTTGCAAAGTATAAGGTGAAGACTGAAATAGGGCTGTGGCAAAAAGTCCAGCAAACAAACAGAGGTGCTAATGCCATCCATAAATGATAAGGAATATGGAGGTTGTAGTGATTCAGGTCATGTAAGGACTTAAAGACAGAGATACAGGGAGGAACTTCACAAATGCCAAGCATCAGAATGTACTGAAGAGAAAATAAGCTTTGATTGATTTTGAATGATGGATTTGATGTCAATGACACCAGAAGAGCAGAAACACTTAGCTTTTCCTGTATTGGTGTTTCTGCTATTTTTAATTAAAAAGATAAATAAAAGTAGTAGAGATGTTGAGAAAAGCAACTGACATAGCAAGATACCTTCTTCCTTACTGGAGAGGAGTTCTGAAACCAATATTTGAAGGAACAAGAGGCATCTTTGTTAAGGTATATATAAATATTTTTGAAATATATTTTTTAAATGAATGGTACTTCCACAGTACTCACATTGGCCTGTGGTTACTACCAGAGGTAAAAAAACTCCAGGCTGCTGAAGGACACAAGGATGACTGAAAGAAAAATGCTAAACTGTAAACCAGTCTCTAGAGGAATAAACAGTAAATGAAGTGGGACAAAACTCAAAACAAATTTGCTGACAAAACTCCTTTTGTCCTACATGTAGTAATGTAATTGGTGCTGTATGTGGATTCAGTGTTTTTCCTGTACATATCTGCTTGAAAAGTGAGGAAGAGAATGATCTAATGCATGTCTTCTATTTCCATATTTTCACATCAGTTTAACTACCCCATAACTCGCAGAAACATTTTTTCCAGCACTGTTCCCCAGTGGCACAAGACACATGACTTTAAATGTACCAAGGACTATCTTTTTGTATCAGTATATTAGGTGAACCTGATACTTTATTTAAAGAAAAAAAATGTGGATGAAAGAACTATGAATTCAAGATGTTAAGGTTAATAGGTCACAATCTAACCTAAATAAAACTCTCAATGAGAATTTAGCCTGGGCAAGGACTGTGGGATTTAGCCTTAAGAGAATTAACAAGGTACATCAGGTCTCGTCACTATTCTGATTGCCAGAAGCCTGTCTGGACAGTGTCCAGAAATACATTCTCAATCACAGCAGATTAAAGCAGCTAATGCAGGAAATTATGTGTGCTGTTTTGCATTGTCTGTTCTATTATCTGGACAGGTACAGTAATAATCATACAGAGAAAATAGGAGGGAAAAATCCTGAATTATTTTAATCAGCTGATGTTTTTCTCATATACTTATTTTCTGGGAAAATAATTATTTTCATGTAATTGTTAGCTGAGTTTTAAAAATACCATTATAGTTCTTTATTCACCTTGGGAATCCTTTTTGGTTTTTAAAGCTGTTGTAGATCCCTCCCGCTTTAAAAAAAACTCTCATAAAATGTTTACAAGTCTTGTTTATATTCCCATAACATTTTTCATTATGCTGTGACAGCTTCACTGAAAAATTATTTTAATTATCTCAAAATGAATCGCACAAAGAGGGAATATGAAAATATAAATCTTATGTCTGACTGTACTTTAATTGCTTCAGCTAATGAAAGAGGCATGAGATATCTACACAATGCAAAAGCTAAATTGCATGAACAATATAAGCAGTATTTGAAATGTGCTGAATTCATAGTACTCACTCTGCTTCAGTGGGAAGATATGGGGGCTGTACCTGGTTTGCAGTGCTTATTTTCTGCTTCTGGTATGGCAAACTAATTTCAATGGGAAATGGTGCCGAAAACACCTAATAATTATCTCTTCTGCTCTCTAGGTCAGCAGCATGGAGACATTAATGAACACAATGAAGTAAATTTATGTTCCAAAAGCTGTGGGTCCTCTCCTGCAACCTGTCCACAAGAGTTCAGTAATGTGAGTAGTTTTTATAGAGCTGAAATGTGAGATGATGCTTATATATAGTATTAAACCACATCCATAAAATGTCCATTGATTATAGTAAGTAACCATAGTAAGAAGTACCACTTCCATTGTAAGTAACCCAATTCTACAGAAAAATTTGACAAAGCAAGATAAAAATGGGCACCAGGAGGCAAGAGAATGATTTTAAATATATACACACGTAATGGGTCAAATCTGTAGGTCTAATTAGGTATAGTTTGTTCCCATAGGAGAAATGTTTGCTTCATCAGATCCTAACCTTGTGATCTTTGACAGAATTTTATCCAAGACATTGCACATAGGTATTTTATTTTTACAGACTTCTGAACTTTCAGCTGTTAGAAGCTCTTGGTTGAAGGTGATGAATTTAAAAAAGAACAAGAGTATGACAGAAAATCAGGGTTCGAACTATAACTTTGTCAGTGACTCTTCCACCAACATAATGCAGGAATGCTGCAAGGTTATTAGCCAACAAATCTCTCCTCTGTAGTCTAAAAATATCTCCCAATTGGGTGCCTCAGTGAAATGCCATGTGTTATAAATGGCAAAGCTGATTTCCAACTTACAGGGATAGTGAGGAAGGACTGCAGGAGCTTTGATATTTAGCAGAAAGGTAACGGACATGTTGCCGCACATGTAGCGAGCCCTACGTAATTGTTTTCCTCCCTTAGATTAGATGCTTCTTATCTTGTGCTAATGTCATAAGTCAAAGTCCTGCCATTGCTCAGCATTGCCTTTAAAGGGTTGTGGGGTTTTTCTCCTGTTTTTTTTTTTGTGTTAGGATAACAGTCTTTAATAATTATTCAATCTCAGAGGGTTTTCCTTTGGTTCACAAATATTGCACTGAGTTGTAAATCTGTGTGATTAGTAGCAGACATTAACAGAACACGCTGACTCAGGAAATAAGTAATGATTAGGAGAGGCTTTCTCTTAGGTCAAATCAGCAGTGACAGGACATTTTCCATCTGATGGCTGGTTTAGGTTCATACAGCTGGGGATGCTTTGAATTTGTGCAGCACAACACCTCTGCCACTAGGAAGTTTTTCCTGCTGTGTTTCCTACAGTAACAGTTTTAGCCACTGTAGCAGTGGGCCAGATTTGTCAGTAGTGTAAATTAGAGTAATACAACACTCACTTCTGCCAGCAGTTCTGATTGCCTGTGTCTCTAATACCATGACACTGAGGATTTGAGCCAAAACTGGCAGGCCTTTTCTGGAAAAGCTAATTTATGTGTTGTTCATGGGAGAAAAGATGTGGACATTTGTAATAAATGCTCTCTCTCACATCCAATAAAAACATGCAAGACAATATTAATTTCTCACAGTACATAGTCAAGCAAGATGCACTATGTAACCAGGATAAAAAGTATGTTAATACCCAGCTATGTTATTTATAACTGTTAAATATTTTTCTCCCAAGAATGTCTTTTCTAGTTCAGATTTTTTTGTCTCTTCTTCCCACCTTGCAGTTCAGCATTGCATCACTTTACTCTATTGCCTTAACCAGAGTGATAATCTGGCTATTTGTCAGTGTGAACCCCCTTGCTACAGGGAGCATCATTAGCTTCCTCTCTTCCATGGTAATGTGATCCCTTGGGAGTAACCTCTCATGTGCTATTGAAGCAATGCTTAGGCTGCTAATGGATCTTCCTGTTATTTTGTTGGTTTCATTTAAATTTCAATATTATAAATACAGAGTTCATATATAAGCCAAATGAATAGGCAGTAATTTCAGGAGTTATGTTGCAGACAATAGTTACATATATATGTCAGATTAACCAGCTGATTTTACAATCTCATTGAATGAATATGAGTAGATTTTCTTCAATTGAACATCTACCTTGTAAATTTGTTAAGTTGTTGATTCACCTAAGGAATGTCCCACCAGTGAGCAGCAACATCTGTATTCTTCTTTCCAAATATTTAAACTAGCTAGATATTATTTTCTGTTCATCAAGCCTTTCAGGGCTTTATAGTTTTTCTAGGCTGTAGATTGGAACAAATAGTTTAGAATCTGTTATTGCGTGCTCTTGCTGCTAATTCTGTTTAACTATAATTGATGTGTTTACTTAGCTCCCTCCAGTGACTTGATGAGCAAATAAATCCATGGTGTGCTATCATTCTAGATATTGCAAAACAAGTTAGCAGAAAAAGCAAGATCAGTTCTTTAAGATGATATTATATGTAGCATTCTGCAGCATGATGACTAAATACTATCTGCTAAACCTATTTGAGAATATAATAAACAGAGCATCTAAGATTTACCACATAATTCTACTATTATTTATTACCAATACTTTTTTATCCTTGGCCGAATTAATGCATTAATTTCAACATTAAGTTGGAGTGGAGAAGATCCACACTTCTAAAAGAGGATTAGTATTTGTAGGAGAAAAAGGAGGAGATTCAGAATCTGAATTCATTTTATGAGCTATATTGAAGATGCTTCTTCAATCTTTGTAATGAGATGCAGAAAAACACTAGCTATGGAAACAAAAAGTATTATTAACTGTATCCTGAGGAAAATCTGTCTGCTTTTACTAATGTTAGACAGAACAAATTTTACTGAGCTGGGGTCCATTTGTGAAAATGCTACCATTATGATAAATATATTGGAAGAACAAAAAATGCAGTTGTTTATGAGCTAAATTGAATCAGGAATGCTCTTGGAGCTGAAAAGCTATGGAGAAGTCTGTGCAGACAAATTGCAGCAGTATTCATAATAGGAACAGGAAAAAATGACAGTACAAAGAAAACTGATTAGATTCTCAGAGGGAACTTTTAGTCCCATTGAAGCAAATGGAAATTTTGCAGCTGATTTCAGCTGTACCACAATTTAAATATGTGAGGATGAAGCTTTGAGAGAGTTTCTTTAGGTTTGTGTCTCCCCCACTGAAAGTACATCCTTAAAGACTGTAATTTTAGAGGATTGTGCTTTCAGTGTGAAAAAAGGTTTTGTGTTTTTTTAAAAAATTCTTAATACCCCACCCCAATTCCTTAGGTGCATCAATAAACAAACCAAACCAAATTCAAACAAAAAGTAGCCAAATTGCTCATGCTGAGGCACTTTCTGAAGAGTTATAATTTGTTATGTGATTTACTGTAGAATCTAGGAGGTCTCCCTCAGGACCAAGTTATCACTGTATTAGGCCAAAACCCTCATAACATAGTGCCAGTCCAAAGAATTCAAAGAATATGAGAAGTTAGTGTAATACTTCATGAACTACAGTCAGTCTAGGTAGTAGCAGAAATTGAAATTCTGGCTAAGGTTGTTAGCATCTTATTTTCATCCAAAATAAAGGGCGAAAGCCCACAAAGCCAAGAAATTTTTATTTTCTTTTTTACTTCTCTTTTCTACACTTGGCTCTTCTCCTCTGCCTTACAACTTCCTGTATGTTCAGTGGAAAAAACAAAGAAAGCAGAAAAAAAGAATGAGGAAGAGAGGAATAATGTGAAAACAAATTTACATTATGTTGAAATGATAAAAAGATGCCAAAATTGCTAAAAAGCAGAAATCATGTTTCTATAGGGATATAACCTGTGGGAAAAGAGTTTCAAACAACTCCAGTACATAGAGGTTAATCTACACCTGATGTGTACAGCTGTAGAGCTTGTGGAATCATAGTTCAGAGTACAGTGACACAGGAGGCAGAACAAGGTCTATTCCCTGACCAGTATTTTTTTATAATTTACAAGTACCAAAGCCATTTTAGAAAGTGGGAAAAAAGATAGTGAACATCTTTTACAAAAAATATGAACTTTCTTGTGGAGATTCGATAAAATAAATTCAAACAAGCAATTATCATGAAATAGAATGTCCTGAAGCCTTGGGATTGGATATTTGTTTTTTCAAAGTGCTTAATGAAAATATTTTACTGATTTTCCATACTAGGAATTTTATTTCCGTATGAGCCACACAATATCTCAGTGTGCAATAAAATAATACAAAATACATGGTATTCTTATTAGAACTGTCAGTGAAAAAGTATGACCATTTCATGAACTTTAAGCCATTCAGTGAGAATTTTTGTCTGTTCTTGCATGGGGAATGTATGTGTGCATATGTGTGTGAATGTGTCTGTGTCTATAAAGTGCAACACCTAGTTCCACTGGAAATATTCATCATTTCACTGTAATTGCCATGGACCTGCATAATTTTACCCAAAGTGAAGCACTGTCTATCATTTTTATTCTTTTATGCAATCTGTAATAAATTAAGCAGGAAAAGCTGGGTCAGAAAGGTTGGCTTTGTGCTGTGCTGTATTCAGTACAAGAGCACCGCTCATTCATAACTCTGGTTCCGGAGGGAAAGTTGTTCTGTGTTTTGTGTCATTGTTCCCAGAGCTGGGGAGTCACTGCCATGCTCAGAATATCTTGAAGCTTCAAGCTTCCTACAGTTGCTACTGCTGCAGCTCAGGCCTTCTTACAGGCCAATGGCAGCCACATCAGTGTGACCTGACCTATCTGCTGCTCCTTAGGGGGATATTGGGGACCTCTTTCTCCTTTGCTTTCTGGCTCCTGCTCTTCTCCTATAAATTTAATTGTTCAGGGAGACAGAGCTGATGCTGAGCATTGTGCTTGGGCACTGAATGCCAGGCCAGGGCCATAGAGGCCTTAGGAGTCTAGAGTTTGAGAGCATGGCCCTCATCCATGAGACACAAGTCTGGAAATCAGATCAGTGATGAAATAGTGGTACACCTTGTGCCTCAAGAACGAAACTTTTCTTCTGTACTAGTTCACACTGAATCCCCAGGACAGGTGGTCTTATTCCTGCTTAGAATGAGGAACTTCACAGCAAACTTTGTGGGCAGGAGCACCCTGTTACATATAGCCAGGTCTATGATGGGTCAGATGATGCAAGAGCATAACCTTTCCATCAGCAAGTAAAGAAAAATAAAAATGGGCCTCCAATTTGTAGACCAAATTACATCTATGTAAAAACAGCATAAATGCTTTAATTCATTTGACCAGTGAGACAGAAGAATTGTTTATACTAGAGTTGTTACAGATAAGAGTTTAGGTTTTGTTTTTTTAAGGCTGACATCAGTAATGTCACCCATCTGGAGTATTAAATTTTGATCACTGAGTCAGAATGCTGGAGTCCTTTTGCTAGGTCCTCTGAAATTAGAATGTTGCTCTGTTGCTAGGCTAGGTCTCTCGGAATCTGAGTTTCTGCTTTTATGTTATAGTTTGCTGATGATTAATAAAATATTGTCTCTCTTTCTGGGCAGAAATGAACAGATGGGGGAATCAACTGATCTGATTAATTCTGTGTGTATTCAGTCAACAAATACTCACAAAAGTAGGAAGGATCATGCTCAGATGTTACCTATTTAAAAATATTGCACAATCACATATTATCTATGCTGCCAAAAGGGTGGATTGACTAAGGAAAGTTTATTGTTGTATGCATTATTTATCTGCTTTTTCATTCACAACAGGTTTAATTTTAAAAATGCAGTTTTTCTAAATATTTATTCAGGATGCTGTTATTAAATGTAAATGTGGCATTTTGCATAATGTCAGTGTTAACATTTTGGATTAAGATTTTAAAGAGAAGTAAACAAATCATGAGTATTTCTTAGGAGGCATTTATGTGCTTTTCATTTCAATAACACCAAGTCAGCTGGTAAAATTGTGTAGAAAGTAAGTCTCTGTATCATGTAAGAAATGGCTCTGGAGCATATTCAGAGCGTCTTTGACATGTTTAGGGTTGCAAAACCCAGCAAATGCCTTACGTAAAGTAGCCTGAACACATCAAAAGATTAAAACCAAAATAATCCTTGGCTGGTAAAGTAAACTGTATAATTAGCTAGTTCACCCCATGTCATTGTTAGAGGGGAAATGTCTCACAGAGCAGAGTCCAACACCTAGAGCACAGTTGTCAGCCTTGGGGAGAGGGAATGACCCAAGGGAGGTGTGAGAAAACAGAGTCATTGGGAGGGTTGCACTCTCAGCCATGGCTGCCAGACCAGAAGTGACAGTCATTAATCCTGGATAGGTCTCATGCAAGTCAGGGCACTTTAGGATGGTGGCTCTGCTGAGAAAGCAGGCCCAGACAGGGCTCTTTGACACAGGACTGTATGCACAGAAAAGTACAAGGCAAGAAGAAGCCTAAAAGGGGGCACAGTGGCTCAGTGCTACATAAATACTTGCAAAAAGTGATGACAAACATGCTTGGCTGTTCCTCCTGCATGCAAGGAGGCAAAACTGCACCTGAAAAGATGTCCATTGATACATGGATATTTTTGAATTTCCTAAAAGATGGATATTACATGATATCTCTTTGTCATAATTGCAGGCTCTGCAATCCTCATGGATTGCCAGCTCCCGTGGATACAGGAGGTTGCACAAGCTGACAGTCAGGGCAAGCATCTATGACTGCTTTTGCTTGATCTTTGGAGAAATGAAACAATGTGAGTGCCTGTGTATTTTGATGAAAAAATGCATGACTCAGTTTTGCTTGTTTCAAAGATGTTTCCAGCCCACTTTAAGCTCACAGGAGTTTGGCTGGATGTTCCAGTCAATTTGGTAGTAGGGGTCTCAACACCCAGGTTTGCCCCTAAGGTGCCCATATGCTGGCACGGGCAGTTCTAAAGCTTGACCTTGTGGGGGCCTCAAGGACACAGCAAGCACAGCCCTGTTGAGTATCCAGGAGTAGAAAAGGTAAGTGTCCAAAGGAAGATAATTCCTGGGCATCACTAGGTAAACTATGTTTGGAGGACCATGACTGAAAGAAGGAATGCTATATTCAGAGGGCAGTTCTGAAAATGAGATTTACACAGCCTAAACTACCCATGATATTGTTTCTAACCTTGAAAAAGAACCACCTACAACTGATTTAACACTGAGCACAGCTGGAGTAATAAAAGACATTTTGCTTATCTATTTCTAACTTCTTTGCATCAGCCCTGCAGAAAGGTGATTTCCCTATTGAATGACAATCAGGCTACATTGCTATTAATAGAATTGAAGAAGAACACATCTGCTCTACCCTCCCCTCTCGCTGTCAAGGCTAAGCACCTAGGAGACAGCAAATGTTTCTGTTTACTAATGGAAAAGTACCTGGACAGACCTCACTTGCCCTAGGAAGACTAAAAAGTGGGCCACAGGCTCTTTATAGATAAAAAAGAAAGCCTAGATAGGAGGCAAACAAAGCCAGCTATGAATCAATACAGAGAAAATAAAGGAAAAATTTTTATTATCTCTACTCATCCTTACGAATTCTAGACAAGATGAACTTTCTAGACAGCTTTCCTCTGTTCCTCAGAAGGTCTGTGGTAGAGGAAATACACAATTTTCCCAATCTCAATCTTTCTAAGAGGACAAGAGTTTCTGGGGTTCAGAAGTTGCCTCTCCTGTGTAGTTTGTCTCTCTCCAGATACTCTCTGTACTACACAACCCTGAATCTTTGACAAAACACCTCCTTTTGGTTATGCAAGGAGACAGAAGCCATTTGGAAAAAGCATGGTATAAGAAAAACTGAATCTCATTTCATGATAAATGTCTCTTTTAAAAGCTCTTTCCAGAAGCAGCCTTCAGAGCATGCAATTAGTGAGGTCACTATCATTGGGAACAGGGAAACTGAGGCAGCACTTTGCAGTCCTTTCATTTAAAGTTGTAAGCAAAATCACAGAGGCATCATTAAAAATTACCAAACATGATAATTGCTGTTTATTCTTTGTGTTGCCTGAGAGCTATAGTGATGAACGGAGCTTTGCTTTTGTCTGTGCAAACACTGTGTGATCTTACAAGCACATTTTGAATGCATTATGCACAATGATTTGGTTCAAGGACAATTTAAAGCTTTCACCAGCTTCTTCAGCAGGCTTGACTAAAGGTTCCCTGACCTCCCTGGGATAGGTAAGATTGCAAAGATGGTCAGAAATTATATGTAAAATAACATAAAGTGTCTCATGTGCACAGTTTCCAAAGACTCCCATATAATGTCTCACTTGGATAGAATAGAGTTTGAATTCAATATGCTGCCAGTTTTTGAGAGGGCTCAGATTAATGCCCAAAATGTCTCTTCATGAAGAGGGACCTTGTATAAATAGTAAAAAATATTTACCTCATACAGCAATTGTTGGACTTTCCCAACAAAAGAAAGGAAGTGTAAGAATATAAATATTAAAAAATACCTTCAGAAAATATTATCTTATATGCAATTGTATTCTTAGTATGTAAATTATTTTATCAGAATATTGATAAAAGTTAGTAAAACCTCAGATCTCATCTTTGTAAACTGTAATCTAGCTCTGGGCAGTTCTGTGCTCAAAAACTGTTCCAACTCCGAGGAAAAATGGGATCCAATGAATTTATGAGTATCTCCGTGGAACAGATCCAATACCACTTCACCTGGTGTCTCTTTATTTGGCATACCACAGTGCCATCATAGCCCTAGCTTTTATAATAACTTAGATTATTACAATAGTTAGAAAATGACATTTGCTGAAATGGGAAGATTTCCTTTGATGGTGCACTCAAAGTAGTTTGCTCCTAGTCTTACTGCAGCTGGCTTTGTGGAGCCACTAAGTGTCCTGAGCTGTCTCACTTGCTGAACACGCTATGAAACATGGCTTGATAAAGACTATGTGAAACCATAACTTGGAATACGTAAACACAACTGAAACTGTGCCTATAAATGGTTGCTATTGTGTCTGGAGATGAGAACTGAACCTTTTGATGGAGAACCAGATGTGAAGGTTTTATTTCCTTATCAACTCTGTGATTTGTGCGTGGTCAATCTTTTGGGCCAGGTATTATCAACATGAACTGATTTTGACTGGATTTCTGTTGTATAAAAACCATTAGACAGATGTGCTTGCAGCCAAGTATCATCAAATGCTTGGAAAGATCTTAGGTTATGGGAATGACTTCAGTCCTGTGAACTTGTGCTTGTACTTTGAAATGGCACCTCAGCATTTCCTGCACATTGCTGGGGAACAGAACCCTTGAAACGGTCGGATTTGTGCCTGTGAGTTCAGTACAGGTCTCCTCCTCTAAATAACATGCTTTATACTATGGAAATGTTAGCACTGTTCCAGTCAGCCTAGTGCATCCCAAAACAAGTACCTGCAAATTACAGTGTATAAAAGCTGTAATTTCCCCTACTCCCCATGGGCAAAGGGTAATTCATACATAACATTATTTTAATGGACTCTCCTGCTCTATTCCTTGGTGCAGAGGAAATAGGTAGAAAGTATCAAAGAGGCTAAATATTTCTCCTAGGATATTCATATGGATGTTTAAGTTGATTTTTTCATTTGATTTAACACAAATACTTTACAATCCCAGGGGAAATTATTTTACTTCATATTTTCAGTGTTCCTGTCTTTCAAGGACTAATTTGTTATATGCAGCTGTTTCAAGGTGGAGGTGAAAAAGGAATGAAAGGAGAAAAAAAAACTAAACGTCAGTAAGAGTCTCTCTTCAGTAAGAGAGAAACAACCCAAAAACCTGTGGAGTATTATAGGACTTAGCCAAGTCTTCTCTACTGCCCACTAGGCTAAGTTACAGCTGTTCTGCATGCTTGACTCATCTGGGAAACATTTGTATTTGAATAATTTTCACAGTATTTATAAATCCTTCTCAGAAAAAAAATCCCATTTTTGTTGCCTATGTCAAAATACCATTTCATCGCAGCATCCTCAGCTCTGTACAATTTCAAATGAGAGCAGAGTCTAACTTAGTGAGGATATTACACAAAGCTTTATCAGACTTTCTGAGGTGAGAGTTGTTGCCATTAGGGATTACATCACTGTTTTAGGCAAATTGTCCCAGATGTGCTGCTCATTAAGAATATGAATCTTTTTAGAAGAATAGGAGAAGTTATTCTTTAGAAATCATAGTGAACTGACAGACAATGATTATTTCTAAATGTAGGTTTCATGTATCTTGCAGCTCCTGAAGTGGAGTAAAGCAGGGAAATTAAAGGAAAAAGTCCCATTTTAGTAGGCAGGGAGAAGTTGAACAGTAAATCACTTATTTCTCTCACTGCATCTTGAGCTGAAGACCTTGTCTTTTCTCAGTGGAGGGGGAAAAATGTGTTTTAAAAAGGTTTCATTTATGCTTTTATATCACTAATTGGAATTTGTCTAATACATACACCTAATCAGGTTTTGTAAGGATAAAGCTGAACAGATGCTTAAGAAATGAGAATTTTCTCTGTATGACAGTGCAAGACAGTCCTTAAAATCACTTGTATATATGAATGGTTTTGTTGGAGTTGAAACGTTGTGCAAGGGTATTAAAATTCACAGGACTGTACATGCGAGAACCCAATTCATTCAAGCCCTGCTATGGCTTGCAGTATTGTGCTTACAAGCACATTTTCCTTTCTTAACATTTACCATCTGTTAGAAATGACCCGAGAAGCCATAATTTGATGTATGCAAATTCATAAAAAAAGCACAAGACTCCCAAATCTGAACATAAATATTCTCTCAATTATGTCCCAAGAAGAGCTGTTCTTCACGGAGATCCTTCAGTGACTATGCCGTGACTGACCAGACTCTTGTTTATGCCAAAATCATAGTGAACGCTGATGACTTCAAGTTAACAAAAACTACTCTTTTTCTCCAGATAATTATCTTACTTTAGTTACAGATCTTATGACAGTAACAGCTTCCACAAACAGTGAGGACAGCTAGTCCTTTCTAAAGAACATAAGACTTTTCTGATGAAGGACCATGTTAAATAGTCTTTTGTGTTAGGAAGGGAAGCCGTACAGAAATGGAAATCTTCGGTGCTACTGTGTTTTTATATTCTCACAGCTATATTCCCAGAAAACATTTGTACTTCCAAGTATTTCAGAGTCAGCAGTGTGATAGTTCAGATAATATAATTCATGGAATGTATTTTAGTTGCATGTTTACATGCACATGCACTCAATAGGTCTGGTCAGAGTTTTTTAAACATGGAAAAAATTTCCTTATTTTTTTCCCAGTGTTTTGACCAGCTTGAGATACTAGTTAAACTTTTGGTGGATTGTAATAGAAAATAGGTAATTAAAAAGTGTATACTATAGAAACGTAGGTCAGCAGAGAAGAATGTGTAAGATATACAAAAGTTATGGTTTGTGGGTGGAAAGGGAGAGTGGGAGGGAGGAGGGAAAAAGAAGAAGAAAAAAGGGCAGATTTATCATGTGTGCTATTAACATTAAGAGAATAAATATATAATACAATCTGTCTGCAGAAGTTATGTGATTCACTGTGATTTTTTTTGCTATACATAATAATACTTCGCTATCTTTCCTGAGTAGGTACAACTACACATAAATGCTAGTTCTAACTTTGACATGGCTTTAATAAAAACAAATTAAATCCAGCCTTTATGACAACATTTGGCTTTGGAATCCTGGAGAGATGAATTCCATGGGCTAAAATCATATTTTGAGAAGCAATGTGACCAAAATGAGTGAGGTGCCTTAGTACCATTGAATGTTTGTAACCTTCAGTACTGAGACATCTGGCCCTCATTATGCAGAGGGCAATTAGCATAACTTGTTATTAGTGAAATCAGTGATGCCTGGGAGATTTACAGGGATGCTTAACATGTTTCAGAATCTGAGCATTCAATGTCATTTATCCTTAAGGTACTTGAAGAGTAATGAAGAAATTAGTGCACTGTGTGGAGCTACACTTCTTTTGTACATTCTACATTTACAGCTATTAATTCCAGCTGAATTCCTGTCAGCAGATATAAAAGCAGATCTATCAGATAGCAAAAGAAATACCTCTGCAGCTATTTCAATTATGATATAGAACTCAGAGGATAATAGCCTTGATGTATTTCCTGCTTAATGAAGTAACATTCCTGTCAGATGGGTAATTGCTGCAGCAGGGCTCTGTTCAAAGAGATTTCTTCTATCTGCTCTCATTCTGCTCTCACTGCTATGATACCTCACCTTCTTGAAGTTTAGGATGCTACTTTCCTTTTGTGTGCTGCAGCCTTAATGAGGGCAATTGTTCTATGTTGGCCAGCACTGATTATTGGCAACAGGTCCTATATTGCAGGTATGCTCCGTGTGATCCTCACTGAAGACAATGGGGCTGTAGGCAGAGAGTTTGTTGAAAAGCACTCACAGTTAAATGAAGAGACTGATCTTGCATATAGTGAGATCAAAGACAGAATCTCCACAGTACTTGGTGGGAACAGGGCAGGAAAGAGTCAGTGACATAAAATATGTCTTAAACCAGGAATCTGAGGTTCTGAGAGCACTGGCCCAGCAGAATTTCTCTGTGTTTGTACTTGCACTAAGTAAATATCATTATTGCCAAGTGTGTAACAGGAGCCCTCCTACTAGCAAAGTTCAGTGACCCCTCCACTGGGGAACTGATATGGTTCCTCATTAGTCGAAGCTGAAATGAGAACCAGCATAAAGTAAGAGAACAGATTTTGGAAAAAGAAAACCCAAAAAACAAACAAAAACCCAAACTTATGCCAATATTCCTGCTTTTGTTAGTCTTCTGCTATCAGCCTTCAAGCTGCATCAGATCTCTGTTCTGAACTGAGTCCCCACAGTGATGGTCATTGGAACTGTGAAGAAAAACAGTGGCCGACATGAGCCACTCAAAGGAACTGAGAAGCAGAGAAACATGGATTTTGATATTTCCCTGATTTTCCTGGTTGCTTCTATTAGCCTGTGAGCAACTAACATAGCTTAGTTAGAGAATTGCTGCTGACCCATATTACTGCCTTTGTAATGAAAGCAATTGTGCAGGTGAATGCTTAATCCATGTGTTACATCGTAGCAGTGCACACAGATGAATGTTAAGAAAACATTGGGTTTTTTTGTAATTCAATGTGATTTCCTATCAGCTTGCATAATGAAGTAAATGTGGGTGCTCTGTAAACATCTGTGGGTTATAGTCTGCACTCATGTTAAAATACAATGATTAAACCAGCTGAACAGATATATATATATATATAATATAGTATATATTATATATTATAGAATATATATATTTTTAAAAATATATAATAATATATATATATATATAGAGAGAGATATTCTTGGAGCACCTACATATATATCTATATACATATCTATACGGTGATAAAGCACAGGGAACAGATTGCAAACATTATGCATTGCTGTCAGGCTTGGAAATCACATTACACTTTGGCTGATATGGTTTGCACTCTTTCATCTTACACTCTTTCCCAGTATGTTCAGGGCAGCCACATGTAAACACTTGAGGCAAACACTGGCAAAATTTATTGAGCTGAATCAGCTCCGTAGTAAAGATATTTCTACAGAATATTTCCAATTGGATGTTAGAAATATAGAGGTCATTGGCATTTACATAAGCAAATCACATTCTTTCAACAGACAGGTGAGGTTTAACCTTTTTTGTGCAGTTAGATTGAATCCAGTGGAGATTTCGCTCAGAACACAGGAGAAAATTGAAGTGCATTCCAAGAAAATGAGTTCTTTTCCTTTTTTTATTAATTCAAATTGGTTCATACTTGTAGAATATGATGTTATAGCCAATTCCAATGACCTTTAATGGCATGAGGAGCTTTGTTTGATTACACATCTAAAGAGACAATGCCAATTTCCCTTTGATTCAATTGCTTGCTGCAATAATACTTGGGCTTGTGAATCATGAGCTGGATCTCTGCAATTTACCATGGTTTTAGTAATTTCACTGATGATGAGGACAATGTGTTCTACTATTTGAAGAAAGAAAACCACTATGTGCTTTAATGCTGTGTGCATTTTAGATGATGTAGGGACCTGAGCTCATTTTTCCTCCAGGATCATCTGCCACTACACACATCTCCACAGCAGTACTATTTCTCTGGATTCAGGAGGCTTGTCCTAGTGGAACAGGTGGTTTCCACAGAAATGGGCATCATAGCAATGTGAAAGAGTGATTTTCCTCCTTTTCTGGGCCTTTTCCTATTAGCCTCACAAGAAAAAACAGAAGTCTGGTCACTGCAGAATATAAATAAAAGTAAAGAACCTGTGTTTAAATGATCCTTAAAGAAACTGTGATTAGTAAACATGAATTTTCCGGACCAAAATACATACTATAGAATGTCATTAAGAGAGACTGGATAGCAAAAACAACAGCAACAAAAAAAGGCCATAAATGCACAAGTAATTCAGTTGTCTTTTCATCTGCCCCTTGTTTAATTCTGTCAATCATTGCATGCTCTATATTTCCATTTCAATGCATTATTTAATGGATAAAGGGAGTTTGTGGGAAGGGAGGAAGATAATTTGATTTGGACAGACATTAGAATTTCTGTAAACATCTGGTTCTGTTTAAGAGGGTTTTTAAAGCATTTCATATGAGATGCCATTAGAAGGTAGCAAATGAATGCTAAGGGTTCTCACTCTATAAGAAGTGTAATTTTGCCCTCCTGGAAATTTTCATACAAGTGAACTTGAGTCAAGTTTGTAGATAGGTTTTGCAAAGGTAACCTTGCATTATCTAGTGTGAGTGAGAGAGATTTGCAAGAACAACAGTTAAAGTCATTAAAGACCTCACTGAAAAAGAAGTTCAAAAGATGATAAAGCCCAACTGGATACATTTCAACCAGCTGGATTTCAGTAATTGAATGAACATAGTTGAACAAGTAGTTAGAGATGAAAAGAGTGTAGAGAATAAAAATGGAGACAATGAAAAATTCATGTCACAATGGTCTTGTCTTTTTCTCATTTGGACAGGACTCAGTAGATAACTTGGAGGATTGCCTGTGTCTTTGATATTTTCATATTAAGTGATATGCTCGTATGATAACAATGAAGAGTATGTTTTTAGCACAATTCATTATTAATAGCATGGTTTTTATTGTCTTGAAACACTTCAATCATATTTTTTATCCAGTAAAAAGAAATGCTCCAAAAGATATAAATAGGATTGGTGTCACACCTGCAAGCAAATGCACTTGATTTAGAGATTATATTGAGTAATTGCAAGTTTAAAAGTGTTCATTCAGTGAGGAAATAACATAGTCCAAGAATGAAAATTATGCTTTCGGACACTACTGCTCAGGCCTTCCTATTTTGCAGGTCAGCTGCTGTTGATACATGCTGAGCAGGCTGTAGTCAAGGTTGTCCTTCCTGTAAGAGTTATCCTTGGGACAGGTTTTCATTTTAGAACAGAAAGTCTAAATCTTTCAAAATAGACTAAAGACAGCCAAATTCCTCTAATTTTCAAAGCAAGGACCACAAAAAGGTACCTGAGGCCTGAATAAGCATTTTGAGACAACTTCAGGTATGTGAAGTGTAGATAACATCCACTACAAAGCTGAACAAAGCTCTGAAAGGGGTTGAGCTTAGAGAGGGGACATTTTAAAATCTATTTCACCCTTAGGACTAGTTACCTTGCTGCTTGCTTTTTCTGAAGAATCTCCCCTCAGACTTGCTGGTTTGTGCCTCTGCCCTATATTTCATGTATCTGGTAGAGTTCGACCCAGATCAAAGGACAGGATTGCAAACAAAGCAGACTTGTTTAATATTTATTTTTAATCAGCCTGTAAATAAGATTGTTTGTGAAAAGAATACTCAGAAAAAATGTTTAGATTTTTCTTCAAGTTTAGATGCATCTTCATCTATTCTCTAAATGGCCTACCAGTCTTCCTCTTTCACACAGACTTTCTGACACAGTTGCTTATTTGATCAATTCTCATCCTCCTGAGGTGCTTCATTTATAATTAGTTAATATCTAAAAGTGGCCTAAATGAAGGTCCAGCTTTTGGATTTATTTATGCTGGTGAAATTGCACTTCGGGAATAAACAGCTGCTTCCTGCTTAGCTAGATGGGAAATGTAGGGCTAGGGTTTTGCTGTTGAAGTACAGTCTTGGTCATATGTACTTAGCACTTCCTCATCTATTTTAATTCAGGGTTTTTTTTCAGGGTTACTCAAAACCTGAAGTGCCAAATCATGACTTTGTCACACAATCCAGTAATTTGGCAAGAAAACACTGCAACAGCTGTTCGAATTCTGAGCTGAAAAGAACTCTCAAAATGAAAGAACAATGGTAAAAGACAAAAGAGAGCTTGTATTCCAAGCCTCAAAATTTAGATACGTCACAACTGTCTTCTCTTAACAAGGACATACTGTGTTTTCAGAGTGCTTGCACAATACAGCAACATCATCTTTCACTGGGGAAAAAAAGGATTCTGTATGCCATTGGTACTGGGAGCCCTGAGAGCAATACATTTATAACACAAGAAACATTTGATAAGACAAATGACTTAGCTTGGTCTATTTAAATTTTACAATCATGTATACTGGGAGCAGAACTTTTTTACATTTAGAGGTAGGGGCAGAGGGAGAACACTGACAGAACAGTTTGCCTAATTCATAACATGACAGATTTTGGAACCAGTTTGGCTCACAATGATAAATCTTCCAGGGGCAGTTTAAGATATGTCTCTGTTCTCCACCTCACCTTCTGATGGAGGTTACTGAACTTGAAGCAGGAAAAGTGGGATGAGGATCACGTGTCTTAACTCCCAGTGCAAAACAAATTTCATGGTCTGGAAGGCAGAGATTCAGCCACATAGCCCCTTCTGCTGCCTTTGCACTGGGAGCAGTAATGGTCATGGTCAGAAATGGTAGTCAGGAGCAGTGCCTTCTTAAATCAACTCAAGAAGTTATGCTAAATTCAAGGGCATTGAAACTTCCTCTGGGAGCAGTATATTTTACTTGAGTCACCTATTATACATGCTGTGAGGATGGTGAATACTACATGGAATAAAAAAAGTGGAGTAAGAGGAGGGTTGAACATAAACTTCTGCCCATCCCCATCCAGTGCTCCTGACTGACACCACACTTGTGCTGTGTGTAATGAGATGGTATGATGCAGCATTCGTCTCAAAAAAGCCACCAACAGACTTCAGCTTTGCCCAAGTAAGGAACTTGCATGACACCAGCTTATTAAGCCAGTAGTAAGTTGCTACTTTTATTGTGAGAGACACTGGGTACCCACCACCAAAGAAATTAATGTGTTTCTCTCTCCTTTCCTGAAAATGGCCTGCAGACCGAGCAGTATGCAAAGAATCACTTTTCCCACCACTAATTTGTGTAAAGGTCATTTGAAATAAACTGTTTCAATGTCTTCACACTCCAATTATCTGCTAAGTTCTCCCTTAACATAAAGAGCTTAAATAGACAGAAAATTTTGCTTTCATTACATGAAATCAAATGTTTTATGATACTGCTTTGAATACAACTAGTGAGAGGAGCAGAGAGTAAAAGCAACCTAAAAGCAATGGCTTCATTTAAGTGCAGTTTCATCTCAACTTTCTAGGGTTTCTCTTCTTTCCATTTCAAAAGAAACACCGAAAAAACCCATATTTGCACATCTGTTAAATTGCAAGTGGGTTTTGTTTCTGTGCAAAACTTCTGTATTATACACATGGCAGTACAGTACATGATTTCTAGATACAATTGCATCTTCATTAGATGGTTTTGTTGTCATGAGCCCCGTGAGGAGTTCACAGAGCTCTGATCTGTTCCTGATACAAGTATACAGGTTTTCAGGAGACTGCATCATTTGTCCCTGGGAAGAGCAGTCATGCCTTTTGGTTTAAGAACAGTTCTGTTAACTCGCTCTGTTGGTTGTGGAGTAGAGAGCAAATTCTGCTAAACTCTCCTTATATGTCAAATGATTTTATTTCCTTCGATTTCAGTGAAGTCATATCCATTTTATACTACTGCAAGTCCAGAATTAGGATATCTGGTACTGCACCTGTTATTCTTTTTTATTATTATATTATTCTATTCACAGAATCCTCATACAATATGAATCACAGAGTTACATTAATATAGGAGATGGCACAGGCAGGCATATAGCCCACAAATTATAGTGTTCCCTGGCCTGTCAGTGGGGGTTGATCTTGAGTATAATGCCATGTATAGATCAACTGCAATTCGTGGCTATGACTGTTATTTAGTTATTGTAGTTATACTTTCAGTCAAAGTACAATTCTGCATCTGACCACCAATTAGCAAGAGGTACCTAGGTGGAACATGAAGGGAGTGCAATCTTTGAAACGAATTCATCATAAGACACCCCATAGATTTCCTTAGAAAGAACACTTAGGAGGTAGACAAGAGGACTGTACAGTACATAGTGTGTGAGAAATTTAGTATTTCCCCTAAAATTATATTCTCCTTTTTCTACTGCTTACAAAGAGTAGATCATTTCTAGTAAGGAGATGCTGCACTGATACAGGTAGAAGCTCTTTTCCATTTCTGGTTGTCTGAATTCATAGTGGCAAGTATGTTATCCCTGAAAGAAAATACAGAAAGAAACAATGATGTCACTCATTTTCACAACTCTGTTCTGGAAAAATAACTACTTAACCTGTGAGAATACAGAAGCATTTCATCTAAACCACTCTGACAGTTTTACTGCAGCTGCATCTTCATCACCTGTGCCTGGCTCTTGGTGAGAGAAAAGCTCAGCCTCTCTCCTCCTGAATATGTTGCATAACATGTGTTTATGTTCTGGGTTACATGCACTCTGGATCATAAGGAAAATTAAGAAGATAACACTTTCAAGCAGTTGTTAGCATGTTACATGGATATATAATTTGCTTGCCACATAATTACAACTGTAAATATATAATTTTTTAAAAAAATTAGAAACATAATGAACAAGACAATGACAGTAGCTATTATAGTGGGAATAAGGGATTTGGAGTTCTTTTGGTTGGTTGGTTTTATGAAAAAGACTTTCTTAGGATGTTTTCTAAATTCATTGTTTCATTCAATATGTTACATGCAATAAACTTGGGTATCATGCATGGCTGGGATTGAGCAGGGAAAAAGGGCCTGACTTTTCCAGCATTCACAGCTGTTGGATGAGTGTGTGAGCAGGAAATTATGAAAAAAGTATTTATTTTCTATTTAAGCATTATCCCATAAGACTCTGGATGGTTCTTTTCAGTTTTTCCCTGCAAGTCATGTTTACCTCAATTTTTTAACAGGGCAAAGCACAATCTCTTGGAAATAAAATACACAAGAAACATGTATTGGAAGATGCCATAAATATGACTATTTTGCAACTGGTTATTGTCAATACACTGGGATTGAGAGATCTGTCTTTGAATTTTGAAAACTTTTGCAAACTGTGACCTCTCCAATTCTGAGTAGTGCATTTAAAGTGTGTTAAAATACTCCAGGCTACACACTTCAAAGCTGTACTGAGGGGCAAGGGCTGTACAAGTGCTTACGCTCCTCATCACGATCAGAATGTCCACACAGCTGCCAACCTTGTGACAGCCAACTTGGAAGCCTGACCTCCATGGCTATCCTGGAGCCAGAAATCTTTGCCATCCCTGGCTAATTGTTGTGGTCCTAGGGAGGGTTTGTAGGAAATCTGTATTGGATTCATTGGAAATTTACAAATCATGGATGTTTAGAGAGTAGTATGCATTTGCCTGGTTGACTCCACTTCATGGGTCTGTTTTGCTAATTTTCAGATTTTTTTCCGGAATTCCTAGTGTACTTTACAAGTTCAGTAGGAGGACTGAGAAATGCCAGCAGCTCTCTTTCCTGTTTCCACCCACAGGTGCCCATGCTATGCCGACTGTGTGCAGATTGCTGGCTGGCATGATTAGGTTATGATTGTGCAGCATTTCCACTTACACTGCTTCTGCACTCCCATGGTTTAACTCCTTAGTATTAATTCTCTAAAATAATTAAGGGGATGTTTTCAGTGATATTTTCCAGTTCTCTTCTTCCCAGGGGATCCCCTTATTTAAGGGTGTTTGATATAAGTCTTTGGGGGTTGTGGCACAAACTAAGGATATATTTCACAGCACTGTATACATGGCAGTCAGAAAAAGTGACTTTATTTAGCTTTTATGAAAAGCCAAATAAATTTCTGAGTAACTTGAACTCATGTCTTATTACAGTCTGACTGGCAGGCATAGTCTTGGGCCTTTAAAAATATTAAAGCATTGTCAGTGAGGCTTTAATGGCAGAAAAGAAGAGTTATTTATTTGTAGTTCAAATCCAGCCAGTTTCTGTAGAAGCCACAAGAGGAGCTTAGATTTTTTTTTTAAATTATTCTCAGTTTGAAACCGCTTGCACTTTATTATAGTGCTGATTTTTGAAATAATCATTAATCAGAACTCCCTGCAGCAACCAATTTTGTGTAGCTTTACAAACAGGGTTTTTTTTTACATTTTAGTCAGTTTCTAATCTAATTTCCACTTCCTGTTTTTCTGTGGCACTTACTGGTCCAGTGAAATTGTTCAAGGAAATTTCATAATCATTAACTCTCTATCTGCATTTCCATGATGACTCTTCTTTCCTAGAAATTGAAAGAGGACCACAAAACTGGTTCAGTGCTGGAGAGTCCTCATTTTCTTTTGGCTATAGAAAATTGTGTAGAAACATAAATCCTAGCACTGGTATGTACACCCTGGAAAGAAAGCAACAGTGTTAGCACATCTCCAGCTTATCCCTGATCTCATTGTCATCTGCTTTTGTATCTGCTACCAAAATGGAGTGAGACACTCTTTAAGATTTCCTCAGACTTATGTGACATGCCATTCATATCACATTGTCATGTCAGGGGTGGTATCTCATATGATAATAAAGTATCAGGTAATGATGCTTTGGCAGCTGTAAGATTTGCTGCATTTAAGAGCTGCCATCCAAGCCTATTTCACAAAAAGCAAAGTATTGCCTATTAAGCCTCCTCAAGTAGTGTTATTCACAAGAGTCAGCAAAGCCATGGAAAATTTATTTTCACATCATCACCACTCTATTTGTTTTTATCTCTCACCTGCCCCCTTCATGCTTTCCATTGATTATTGCATTCTCTTGTTTCTGATTCAGGCATATTGGAAGCTCCCTGTATGAAAAGGTTGCACTGCAAAACTCACACGAAATTCCTCTATTACCTGTCCATAAAACTGACAATGATCAAGAGTTATGGAATTTTGCTTCTGATTTATTGCAGGAATTTCCCCCTTTAAGTTCTCACCACAAAGAAAATCCTGCATGTTTATTAAGATGCTTATGTTAAGACATTTTCTGTTTGTGCTAAGGCTTTCTCTAAAGTTGCATATGAAGATATATGTGGCATTTATGCTTTAGAGAGGCAGAAATTTTTGGTAGTTCTTATGACTGACAAGAGAGTATTAGATCTTAAATAGTAATTGAAATAAATACATTAATATTTAATTTAAGATATGAAAGGGCACCTGATTCCTGTTCCTGAAGTAATAGGAGCACTTAACTTGGATTACATTTAGGCTTTTGTTTAAAAGGTTCGTAAACTAAATAATGGAGATATTTTATGATTAGCTTTCCTTACGCAACATTTATGAAGTCAGACTTGTTTTCCAAGGCAGTTCCAGTGTTAATCTTTAACAACTCTGTCATTCAGATAATATACTAATAGAAATGTGATGTTAGCCAATAGAATAAAAGCACTGAGGATATTTTGAAGTACCTAACTGATATTTATAAATGACCATTAGGACTTATCTAGTTTGAAATTATTTTCAGCTGGGATTTCTGTATATCTCCTTATCTTGTATCCAATGATCTTGCAAAAGAAAAAAATTGTAATTTCCAGAGTTGGAAAAGGTTTGGTTTTGCTTGAAGGCCTATGAAATAAATGGACTTTACAGGCATTAAGCAGGTATATCTCATTGATTTTATTGTGAGTGGTATTTTCTATAATACTTTCCATTTGATTCTTCACAGGGGTCAACACATTTAAAAAAAAAAGGTGTTTGATTGGACTCTTTATCCAAAAGTTTATAGTTGAAGGATGGCTTTTGAAAGATTGTATATCCTCCAATTAATATTATGTAAAATTTATAAATTGGAGTGAATGTCATGGTTCCAGTTTCTGAAGCTGTTCTCAATGTGTAAAGTCAGAAATTGTAATCATATCAAAAGTCAGTTTTAACAAATGAAGCCTGCAGACTTTCAAGTAGCATTTTCCCAGTTGACTAGGCTTTCCACTCAAGAGTAAACAGAAACAAAGGTGTTATTTAAAAGGGAATAATTTAGACAAATAATCAACAGCATTGGATAGATATTTTTCACTTCATAAACTTCAAATTGGTATATTTTAACAGAAGATTTCTCTTTTATGCTTCTTACAATGAGTTTAAAGTTAATATAACTAATAAAACAAAGAATGTCTCCTGAAAAAAATCATTGCCTTTATTCCTTGCTGATCTAATAGCCATTATTCAAATAACTGGTCTAAGTAGGGTCTGCCTGTTCACACAAAGCAGTTTCTGCATAGAAGTGATTGCAGATCTTACAGTTTGTATTTTGTTCTAGGGATGAGTAGAGTTTTTTGTATATTTCCTGCTAATCTGAGTGAAGTGCAAGGCTGAAATTGCCATATTTAGTAGTGACCTGATTAGGAGGACAGCACATCTTAAAAATAGGACCTGCCATTCTTAACCTTCCATCCAGAAATTATTCCCTTTATTTGATCTAGACAAAATGTTTTCTACTTTTCCTGAGTGGACCTTGTATTTATCAATTTTAGATACCATAGATAGTCTTCCTTAATAGTAATGCAAGAAGACCCATCAGGTATAACTAACATTTAACCAGGTTTGTTCTATGGAGAAATATGGTACAGCTTCTATACAAAAGTGGCAGATGGTGGTAGAAGTGTGGGTCATTCCTGAGTTCCAAGTGATCATTTTTTTAGAGCTGGAAAACATTTATATGTGGTGTTGCTATTCAATAATGGACAGGATTTGTCATTTGTATTATCAAGGGCTTTTAAAGGGTTTTTTTGCTTGCTTTTTTGTTTGGTTGGTTTTGGTTGTTTTGGGGTTTTTTTGGTTTTTTTTTTTTTAAATCCAGATTTGCAGTGATTGAAACACTCTTTGTAGCCAGAGATTCCTGGAAATGTCCCCAAGGATTTGGTGTATGGACACTTCTCAGCTAAAAACAAGCTAGGGTAGTCTCTGTGGCCAAGGCATGGAACCAATCTGTTTGTTTCAAAGAACCTAAGTTTGTTCTTTCCACAACTTTTGATACAGGTCAGTGATTCCATTAATGTCACCTGATAAGCAAACCACGGCCTTTATAAATTAATGATCACATGCCCTTGGAAATCTAGCCCTTGTTTTAATTTAAAACAGAAGTTCTTTAATTCTGGGAGGCTTTTCCCCCCTATTTGGAAGCAGTCAACTGTGTATTATCTTTCTGCCATGGCAGCTCCTGAGTATGCCCTGAAAAAAATCGAAGTCCTGTGTTAATTCCTACATATGATATACTTATTAAATTTACTGTGATTTGTTGAATGCAAATATATGGTATATTATTCCAAGAAAAAAAAAAAAGCCAACACATAGGGAACCAGAACATTAGAATCTCTTCTTTTCAGAATAGCAGTTCTGGTATTAAACAGTGACATTGCCACTTCTTCCCTATTGTCCCGCATATTTTATCCTGGATATTGACAGGATTGACAGACACAGCCACCTAAGAGAATGTAAATATGGAGTTTTTCACTATTTCTGCATTATAGGGAAAAAAATACAAAGAATAATAATTGAAAGTGGCTTGACCCTTTGAGGAGAACTAGCAGCTTTTCTAACATCTCTCAAAACATTAGTCTACCAGTGTGCTTGAGGCACACACACAGGCATGCAGCCCCTGTGATTTTTGCCTGTACTTAAAAACATGTCAGCCTCACTAGGCTTATCTATTCTTAAAGAAGGAACACTATAAAGCTGTTTTAAAGGGAAAACCTGAGTTATAATGTGTGAATTAATTTAGCAAATCTACAACCTCAAATCCTCAGCGGTTATGGGGAATTAATTTTCATGAGATCTGTCTTCTGCATAAAAAGAAAGTTGAGACATCCAATAGATTGGGGTCGGAAAGTGAGGTTAATGTTTCCAACAGGAAAACCTAGGCACAGGGGTTGTTCCATTCCTATCATGTAGGAATTCAGTCAGACTATTTCAGGCATACATGTAGTGTATGATGTACTATCCCAAACCTGAAATTTGGGCTGATTGGATACAGCTTATGAATGGAGGGGTCAAATTCAACTTTTTGATACAAACCATAAGACTGCTGAACTCAAAAGGAGTCAAAGGTATGATGGATGAGTGCAACATAACATGGAGGCATACTGAGAGCCCTGAGCTTACTCTAAAGTGAGCTTACTCTAGGAGACTCGCCATCTCCCTTTGCAATTCCTAGTCCATTTTACACATTAAAAAAAAAGAATTGTCAAGATAAGAACTAACACTTTAGCTGATAAATTGCCAGGGACACTAAAATCCAGTGCATTCAGATTAAACCCAACCTCTTAAGGAAGTAGATGTGCTATTTTCAATCTTCCCCGAAGTGGGAGCATTTGAGTATGAAATTATTTTTCTTTCAGTTAGTGAGGGGGCTAGGAATATTTTTCTTGATTCTGACTTGGTACACAATTTTGAGGATATTGGAAAGTCTCTGTAAAGCCCAACCCCACTGTTTCTTTCTCCTCCTCTCAGTTGTGGCTTTTTTCCCAGGGCCTGTGGCTATTTTTGGTATTCCTCACCTAGACCTTAGGGCTGTAAGAGATGTGGTAGTGTGACTTTTTGCTGGCTGTATGCTCTTCTGCTCAGCATGAATTTCCCAAAAAGGAAAAGCATTGCACAGTTAGCATGAATCTGGTAGCTTTTTCTGGCTGTGACGTTTAATATCCTGAACAATTCTAAATGTGTCTTCAATCTCATTAATTTTGCTAATTGTTTGTGAAAAATGAGCATTGCAGGAGCTAAAGTTCCCTGCTTGAAGTAATAAGTAATGCTCTATTATATGTTTACAGGCTCATAAAAAAAATTAACCCCCTGACTGCTCTAAGAATGGAACAAATCTGAGAATGAAATGGTGGAATTGAGCCTCATGCTTTTCAGGGTAGCCCTATTTACTGAGCAGACTTTCCAGTTCTTCATTATATCTATATTTATTTATGCTTGATGGTATTTTGTTAAAAACTTGAAGGGTATTTGTGTCAGACTCATGACAGAAATCTGCTCTGTAGGCAAGGGAAACAGCTGTACTATGGAAGGTCAGCCTTGTGGCCTGGGTTGAACAAGCAGGGTTAAAAAGATGCACAACCAAGTGTGTACAAGTATCTCACAACTGCTGAACCTGACTGCAGATTTAAAAATGGTCAAGTCTCATACCAAAGCTTTAAGGTGCAAAATATTCCTTCTTACCAAGCAGGTGGAACCTTATTACAGCCATGCTACCCATCATACCTGATCCTCTGGTGTCCAGACTTTTCCTAGATCCCACTGAAACCGAGCTCTGCATACCTTGTGCACTGGGGTCTATACATAGATGCTTTCAGACTGTACAGGCAAGTTCAAAATAGAGCAATTTCCTGTGTAAGGCATTGATGAGACAATAGATCCCTTTATGAGGCTCCATTTGACTACAGAAATGAGCATTTGTTCACATTATATTTAATAAACCCCTTGGCACTCTGTTAAAAGGACCTATGTTTAGCTGAATTCTTGGCATGATTGTACTTCCAGAGGTTTAATGACCTTTCACTTTTTGAGGTGTTCTTTATTTAAACTAATGAAAATGAGCTCCACTTAAAAGGCTTTTAAATGCTGATTAAAAATTAAATCAGCTGTTCATTATCCCCAGGTGGCCTTGTTCTAAGAACAGTAATTCAGAGGAGTATTTTTTTTTATGAAGCTAGATCTTGATTTGGGAGAATTTTATTAGAGGTGTTTATGAATCATCACCAACCTTTCAACTTTCAATGAAAATGGATTCTCCCCTCCATTTCTGTCCCATTTATAGGAAATAAGGAAGAAAATTAAGTACATTTCTAAGGATTCCATGTGGCACATCTGGCAGAAATGTAAACAGCTGCAGTATTTTAAACAAGCCAAATATTGATGTAGTCAGTGCCATCACATGAATAACAATATAAACAAAATTAATAACAATATAAACTGAAATATTAGCTTTAGAATGTTTTACTTTACCTATTTGCTAAATTTTCTCCAGGGCTGGAAAAGTTTCAGAAACATTTACACACAAATGAATAATGATAAAAGCTCAGTGGATTCGCTTTCTTTGGTTGGGTGGTGGTGTTGTTGTTTGGTGTTTTGGTGAGTTTGGGGTTTTTTTCCATTATGGCTGCTAAGAGCACTGCTGTGGGATTTAAGTAGTTAAACATTATTTAAAATGCTGGGAGAGCAAAGTTTTCAAGTTTATAAAGGATAACTTATCTGAGAAGCATGAGCACTCACTGCCTGAACACTAAGATAATTTTACATAACTTTTCCTGTGCTGTTCAGTTACAAAATTTCACTTTAGATAAAGAACTTCCTGATCTTGGAATGCAAGCTTAACTAGTAAGAGATACACTTGGACAGTGCCAGATATTTGTGATCACTTTGAGAAAAGATAAGGCAGCACATTTTTGAGAACATTGAGATATATTAAGAAAGAAAATACTGTTATTCCATGCAAACCCCTGTGTTCCACCACAGATAACACTTTCCTTGTTGTTTTGTATAGTCCATATGACTCTTTGCTCATTATTACTTGCAGCAAAATGAATGCCCAAGGGTTGCTGGGTGAAATATGTTGCAGAGTATTAGGGGAGCTATGCAGCATTGTTACTTTAGTCTTGCTGCAGCCAGAAAGATGGAAAAATCAAGCCCTTGTTGGCTGAAGTGTTTGAAATTACCTTTCTTGAACAGATTATGGCCTTGAATCCTGTACCTGTCTACAATTATCTGTTAGCTCCTGTTACAGTGGCCGCTCTGGGGATGCTCTAGGAGCACAGATTGCTTGAAAAACCCGGCAGAGCTGAACAAAGCTGTGTATCCCAAAGAGCTGCAAGGAAAGCTGGCTCAGTGCTGGTAGCCAGCTGGTCCTTCTCTGACCCCCATTTGTGAGCGCTGTGTCTGGCAAAACTTGTAGGTGACCAGGACGCTGTTGCTCCCAGGCTTATGAACAGAGTGGAAAAGACTGCTCAGGGATGTTATGAAGACAGGGCTGCAGAGACATGAAGGTGTCCTACCAGCTTGGGTGGGGGTTATGCAGTCACACTCATGTGCCTTTTACCTCGTGACTTTCTAATGGCCGCTGGAATTGGGCACATGACACCAGGGAATGCAGCGTGTGTGTCTGAGGTAATGAGCAAACATCCCTAAATAGGATGCCTGGCTGGAGAAGTATTCAGACTTTGGTCAGTGAAACACTAATGTCCCCTCCCACCCCCAGGGTTAAAAGAAGTTTTTTGTTTTTTTGGTTTTTTTTCTGTTCTTATTGGAGAAAGAATAATAATTTAATTGTAGAGTAAGATTCCACTTTAAATGTCAAATTCTAGGAATCCTTTCTACTCCAATGCTAATGCAGAGCAGATTGTAATGCAGTGGTAAGTGCACGCCTGAAACAATGAGAACACTGATGTTTTGAAGGATGTCCTTGGCTGATAGCTGTATTTAATTTTCCAAAGTAATTGGAAAAAAGATATTTTCCAAGGTAATGAGATCTGTCCTAAAATTTCCTACTGTTCTGCTGCTGAGGAATCTTCACTATGACTATGGAGAAAATGTATTTGTAGAAAGTATAGTGCTTTGAATGGAAAAAGCCAAAAATTATACATTTGGAAAAAGGTATTAAACACTACATGGACAGCATAACGCTAGCTGTCTGCTATATTGGTATATTAGTATTGCGTGCAGTGTTGCACTCAGCAGAGCTGGGATTCCATTCTTCTACCTGTCATGTACTATTATTTTTTAGCACAAGTGTAGGAGCCTATATGAAAAGTCATGCCTTTTGGGAAAAATATAGAGAACTGGCAGCTATGCAAACACCAATAAATAAAGAGCATAGCATAGATGTTTCACCTTGAAATTCACTCCCTCCTTCCTGCCTGTTTCTGCTTTCAGAAAACCCTATAGGTGTTTAGTTTTTGGTTTTTTTTAAGTATTTATTTTAAGTGGTTGTAAGAAATTGTCACTTTCTGTGCAAAGAAATTATCACTTCCCGTTCTGTTTTATATTCTCTCTACCTCCCCTGCAAACAAAATGATTACTTTCCAGGGGAAGGAATATCTCTGTGGAGAGGTCAGATCTGTGTGAGCAGAGGAAAGAGATTTAACAGGCTCAAAAGGACTGGGAATGAGAATATATTACTGCCAAGATGTTTGTTTTGCTTAGCAAATCTCTAATCAGACATCAAAGGCGTGATGTTCCTTTTCACCAGCAGCTTTGGTGCTTTTTCATAATTGGAGGGCACTGTGGTTCTCGTTATTAGCAAGAGTTTATAAATTCTCCAGTGTGGATCGAGTTACCCCTCCAAAAATGGCTTTCCCCCCCTAGTTACTAAGAAATTTGTAATTACTTCCTGTGTGAATCCTTAACTTTCCTGCTTGAGAGCATTGCTAAATGAAAACCTTTCTTGCCCCTGGGCTACATCCAAAGGTCTTGTGTTCTCAAGTGTTCATTGTTGCTGTGTCCTGCTCTAATGTGCCTTGTTTACTTACAGGAATAAATCACTGGCTCATGTGAAGCATGTCAGCTCTCCAGATGATCTATCAGGGCAGTTAAGAGCTGCTCATATTTCAGTTCACTGTACTCCTAAAATAAATAGAGCATTCTCAGTCTCATTTAGACGTCAGAAACTACCTAGTAAAAATAGCACAAAATTTTGTTTAGATTTATTCATCCTTCTTTGCAGAGTAAATTAATGTAGTTGGAATGTGGGGCTGCCTTAAGGAAAATTTAAGCTGAGCTGGCATGTTTACCTGGACAGTTGCTCCAGACCAGGACGTATCAGGCCAGTTTCAGCAGCTCTGTTGACACACAGCAACATGTTTAGTGGCTGTGACTTTACTGCTTGCAGGGGAACATCTCCTGCATATTTAGCCTAAAATGTGATGCCACACCCTCCATAAACTTAAAATATTTTCTTGCTTCCTTCTGTTTTTTTGAGTGTATTCAGTGCTGATTTTGGAGTAGTACTTAAATGAAAACAGTTTTGTTTAAAAGCACATTCTTAATCTATGGGTTATGTCTTCCTTTAAACAATGTCAATGCTGTGACATGAAAAAATAATTACACTTGAAAAGCTGATGCAATAATTAGATCCTTGAGTAATTACTTAGTTACAGCATCTAAAAGAAGACACAAGACTGAGATGTAATCCTAGTCAAGCCTTCTGTTTTTTTACTCTTCATGCTATTGAAGTAAGCTTTACAGAACAAGAAGATTCTGAGGTGTCTGAAGATATTTGCATGTGTGCTATGAAATAAATGAAGCTATCATTCAAATAAAATGTAGCCATCATTCAAATGCTCTCAAAGAATATTATTTTTCCAAGAGGTTTATTACTACTGCAAAAGGAGCAGAGAATTGGGCATTGTTACTAGTACTGGGAAAAGTAATAAAGAATCATTGCCGGTGGTTTTATAATAAAACCTTAAGGAGAATTATTATTATTTTGGGCAGACCTTAAGTTTATTTAGCAGCAAGGAAAATGTATGTCAGGAGAGGACATCCCCATTCCTCTTTTTATTTCATCTAAAAGTCAGGAATCTTTTGAGGAATGGCACAAACACAGTTGCTATTCTAAAGTGATAGAATCTACATTTACAGCTCTGATTTTGCTGAAAGGTTTGTAAAACTTTACATATTGGAATTCTGCATGCGTGAGTAGGCTTCAGCAGAAAAATTATTGCTTCCATTTTGACTTAATCTCAGATGATTGCCTTTGGATCAGTCTGTCTTACAAGCCAGCATAAGAAAAATAGGTTAACTTTGCCAGAACCACCTCTTGTGCCAAATCAGTGACATTCTGTTTATTTTGCCATTCCCAACATGGAGGATAAAGGCCTTATTATAGAAGTTGTTGGTGGTATTTGAAAAAAAAATTACCCTGAGAGCACAGAGAGGATGTTGTGATGAAACTCCCCAAGTGAAGGTATGCGTACTTGTGCCTGGAAGAACTGAAAAATGGTATTTGAAATAGGTCAGGCTATTTATATAACTGTAGGCAAACACACCCTCAAGTTTTCCTTTGGGAAACTCTACAGAAAACGCTATCTTGTTCCTGTGGAATAAGTTTAGTCTCATGAAGTAATTATGAAATCAGTCAGGACACTGAAAGCAAAGAGGTTGTGGGAGGCAGCTGCAAGCTTCATTCTGCAGGGCAGAAACAGGGATAAGACAGTGTTGATGGGACTGCTGGCAGCCCTTAGGCCACAGAGTCAGACTAGACCTTGTCTGAAATAACTTTGCCATAACGTGTACTACGGTCATCAAGTCTTCAGCACTGTTTTGTTCTTGCCTTCTGTCCTGGCTTGACATACTCCTGTCTGGATGCAAAGAGGCTGAAAGAGATGTCTCCTTAGCTGAACATTTTAACACTAAGCTGGAGTGCTCCTGCAAACTCCAGAGAGCTGCTTGCTGTCTCCTTTGGCTTCTCCTATCTATATGACATCAATCAGAATTGGGGAAAGCCTTAGAAAATAATTCTTTCTTTCTATCTATCTATCTATCTATCTATCTATCTATCTATCTATCTAATCTATCTATCCATTCCCTAGCAGGAATGTTTCTCCAGTGCTTGGAAGCGAATGCCCAGCCGAGGTCTTCCTTGAGAAGAATCCAGACATGTTAAAAAGACAGCTAATGGACAAGATGCAGTAAATATCCAGCACTCCAACAAACTCACTATTTGATTTCAGCTTATGCTACAAAACCTGTAATTGTTTCTACAAGCTCATGGACTTATGAGGCTCATTCAGAGACTGGCTTGTTCACTGTTTTTGTGTTTGCTACTCAGTCAGTGGCAAAATAAATTTCTAATACTGCTGTAGAAGCATCTATAAACTAACCTGCAAACACAGAGGAATCAATCACTAAATAATATTCTTTCATTCATCAATCTAGTCATGGGGTCAGAAGATGTATTGTTGGTATCTTAGGGATTGTCAAGGTGTTATTTTCATGAGAAGATAATTCCTGTCACACATCAAATATAAGGATACATTGTGTCTGTACAAATGCAATATGGGGTATTGTTATAAGGGACTAACAAAAAAAAATCATACAGACTTGAGTAATCACTTGAAGACTAATTCATTTTGCTGCTCATTTGGAACAAACCAAGCAAAGATATGGAGAGTGAGCTAGACATAAGGATTGCTCAGGGTTGTCTTAAATCTTAAACCTCATAAAAGGGGGGTGATTTACAGTAATGAAGCATTTTTTGAAGTAACTTTCCCTCCCTCTTTATAAACTTGGAGATGTGTTGGCAGCTCAGATATGATGCAACAAGTCTTTTCACATTCGACTTTCTCCATAACCCTTTAAGTCAATATTCCCTATTGTTTTTCTGCTACATAGTTTGCCTTCATAAATTAGGTGCATATCTTTAGGATTAAATCCCTGAGCTCATCTCCTCTTTTGAAAATGCTACAGCAGCTGATGCTCTTCTCTATTTCAGCTAGCTTGCACACTCAGGCCAAGAAAGCCAAAGGCATAAAGGAATGTGGATGTTTGCTTGGTCACTGGTAATCTGCAATTCAAGACTTGCAACTGAGGTTTCTCCAACAGTTCCGATGCAGGCAGAATTGATTTCATGGCAGAAGAAGACAGATGTTAATTCATCTCACATTATTTCCTAATATTGTTTTTAACAATCACCCTTGAATGTTCAAACCTTCTTGAGAATATTCTTTAGACTTGAAAAACCCACAATATGAAATAAAGAATTTTATGTTCTCAAAGTCTTCTGGAAATATATGAGCCCTGCAAGTGTGGCATTTAAAAGTAGTTTCTAAGTAGTGTTGAACATAGTTTGTGTTAAATGTTTTAGCTGAGATTTATTACACTAAATTTATGTCCTCTTAAACATGATGTAAAAGTCTAGGCCTGCATAATTAGAAAGTCAGAGTGTTAATGCTCACATATTTAAAAAAACATCTGTACCTAAGTGTGGTAAAACAGCATTAGGGTAATGTCTTGGCTGCAGTCTTTCAAGGTACTTCATGTTCCCTGCACTCTCTCTCTAATAACAAAATGTAAACCTGTTGTTCAACCAAAGGTTTATCAAGATGTGGTTTCATAGTAATTTCTAACATATCACAGGAAGTCAATGTAGTTTTACTAAATCTTCACTGGAAGTTCTTCATGTTGGTCCTTAGCTGCCTGGCCTTCTCTTAAGCTAGATGATTATGTGGGAATGTAGTTCCTTCTTTGTTCCCTTTGTGGCAGACATTCTGGCCTCAAATATATTCACCCCCTACCTTCCCCTGCTGCTGTCCACAGTGAACAGAAATCCCTGCTGTGGAACCCAGCTGGAAAGGGGAGCCAAGAGCCAGCAGAACTCATTTGTGACTGTGGGGACAATTCAGGATACCTATGGCTAATGCTTCCCTATGGCTTCTATGCAATCGTGCTGATTTCTACCATCTTCCCTACCCATTCAAGGAGTTAACACATTAGATGTTTATAGAATCACAGAATTGTTTAGCTTGGAAAAGATCTCTGAGATCATTTGAGTCCAACCATTAACCCAGCACTACCAAGCCCACCACATGACCCTAAGTGCTCCATGTGCACATCTTTTAAATACCTCCAGGGATGGTGACTCCACCACTTCCCTGGGCAGCCTGTGCCACTGCTTGACAATCCTTTCCATTAAGAATTTTTCACTAATATTCAATCTAAACCTCACTTGGTAACTTGTGTCTGCTTCTTCTTGTTCTACTGAGCAGGACCTGGCACTTTGACTTGTTGAACCTCATCCAATTAGCCTTGGCCCATTGATCCAGCCTGCAGAAGATCTCTCTCCAAAACCTTCCTGCACTCCAGTAGATCAACACTCCCACCCAAAATGGTGTCATCTGCAAACTCACTGAGGGTGTAATTCACCAGGTCATTCAAGCACAACCTGCCTTTTCTAATCCCATGCTGGCTGGGCCTGATTCCCTGGTTGTCCTGTAAATGCCATGTGGTAGTACTAGAGATGATCATAACCTACTCTGGCACGGAGGTCAGACTGACAGGCCTGTAGTTCCCCCAATCCTCCTTCCAGCTGTTCTTGTAGATGGGCATCACATTTGTTAGCTTCCACTCAATTGTGGCCTCCTCAGTTAATCACAGCGGCTGGTAAATGATGAAAAGTGACTCAGTGAGCACTTTCACCAGCTCTCTCCATATCCTTGGGTGGATTCTACCCAGTCCCATAATGTTTTGCACGTCTAGGTGGTGTAGCATGTTTCTGACCATTTCCCTTGGATTATGGAGGTTTCTTTCTGCTACCCATCCCTCTCTTCCTGCTCAAGAGACTGAGTACCTGGAGAACAACTGGTCTTACTATTACAGACTGAGGCAACGATGGCATTAGGTACCTCAGTTTTTACCTCATCCTTTGCCAATGTTTCCCCCCACATCCAGTAAGGGAGGGAGATTGTCAGCCTTCCTTTTTTTGCTACTGTATTCATAGAAATGTTTTTTGTTGTCTTTTACAGCAGTAGTCAGATTAAGTTCTAGCTGGACTTCATCCCTTCTAATTTTTTCCGGCACAACCTCACAACATCCTTGTAGTCCTCCTGAGTGGCTCACCCCTTCTTCCAAAGGTCATAAACTCCTTTTTTTTTCCTGAATTACAGCCAAAATCTCTGTTCAGCTAGGCCAGTCTTCTTCCTTGCCAGCTCATTTTTTGGAATGGCCTGCTTCCACACCTTTGATATTTCCTTCCTGAAGCACATCCAGCCTTCCTGGATTCCTTACCCCCTCAGGACTGGCTCCTAAGGGATTCTCTCAACTAGTCTCCTAAACTGGTCAAAATCTCCCTTTGGAAGGTGACAGCTCTGCTGACTCCCCTTCTTACTTCTCCAGGAAACAAGAACTACCATTTTGGGATCACGGTGCCCAAGACAGCCTCTGACCATCAGCTCACCTCCCCCCCCACCCCAGCCCTACTCTGTTACAAACACAGGTCCAGTAGGAGCCTTCCCTAGCTGACTCCCTCATCAGCTGTGTTGGGAAGTTCTCTTCC
The DNA here is from genome assembly GCF_031753505.1 of Anomalospiza imberbis. NCBI lineage: Eukaryota > Metazoa > Chordata > Aves > Passeriformes > Viduidae > Anomalospiza > Anomalospiza imberbis. Next base: position 6,312,261 of record NC_089688.1, on the reverse strand, counting down.
ACACACTCCAGGAACCTCCTAAACTGTTCCCTCTCTTTTGTGTTGTGCTTCCAGCAGACATCCAGTAAGTTGAAGCCCTTCAGGAGGGCAAAGGCCATGGATAGTGAGATTTCTCCCAGCTGCTCAGAGAACGTTTCATCTGGCTCTTCATCCTGGTTGGGTGGTCTGTAACAGACTCACACCATGATATCTGCCTTTTTGGCCTTCCCCTATCCTTAACCATAAATGCTCAACCAAGTCATCACCACTGTTAAGCTCTCAGGAAGTGCAACCCTCCCTGACATACAGGGGTACCCCCTGCTTATCCATTCTGCAGAGTTATCCTCTATTCTCTTAAATTAATTATTTAAGTTACTGCTTGATGTGAAAGTGTAGACTATTACTGTATTGGCAGTGTTAATATTTAATGACCTAAGGCATAGGGAGGAAGAAGGAAATCAATATTTGTGCAGTGTTTTCCATCCCTTTAGAGAGCTACAAAATCTTTGCTCTCTTCTGTGTATCCATGGATGGTACTAATATTAATTGGAGTGAATTTATTTGTTAGGAAATGAAACTGGGCTTTCAGACTCGTAGTTATTTTATTCTAGCTGTTCTTACTGGTAGCAGGAAGCCAGAGGCTGCCTGACTTCTGTAACATGTTAAAAATGTCAAAAATTCTCCTTCTCTGAAAAGGGGAGGTTTTTCTCTGAAGAAAATTCCTGGTCTTGATAAACTCTCAAGATTTTCAGCATTAAAAAATGAGGGATCCGTTTCTAATATACACATATTTCAGGGAAATCAGTTTATAAAGGTACAGAAAGAAAAGGCTGGAAATCCAATAACATATGGGGAAAACTCTGAGGCTGAAATCAGATGTGTTTATTTTCATCAACTCAGTAATCATTGATCTATCTTGAGACTGGTCCACATACACAAGGTGTTCACTTTTTCAGACACTCAATTTTACAATAATGTAGTTGTACAAGAATTCTTTCTTTTCTGTTCTTAAGAATTCAAAGTGTATAGCAAGATGGATATGGAGGAACCTTGTGTTTCCTTCAGTGCTGGGCAACTTTGGAGTTAATTTGGAATGAAATTCTGTGAATGTACTGCATTCTAACAAATAGAATTGGAAACAGATGTTACTACTTGACAGAACAAAAATTCAACAAACTTTTATCTTTGCAGCATGGTTTTGGATGTCTTTGGGATAGGAACCATCTCCAAAGAAAAAAGAGAATTATTTTTCAGGTTGTATCCTTGTAAATTATGAGCATAAACCTCAGAACAACTGAGAAAGGAGACAATCATCTACCTACCATGCCTTGTGGATTAGCTGTCTGTGTAAGCAAAAAATTGATTGTGTACACCTTTCTGCCAGGATGCTACAAATACCCATGAGACTGCAACAGATGACAAGACAGTGCAAAGTCTACTTTTTAAAAGGGACCTAAATAAAGATGTTCATAATCTGAAAGAAGTGACAATTAGGCAGCAGGCTCAAAAGTTTCCAAATTTATTCAAAGTCCTGCAAACTGTGAATTCAGCCATTCTGTTAAGCTGGTTTGGATCTGTGTTTGCTGCAATCCACAGCTGGATGACCTACATCTCTCTGACTATTTAGCATATAGAAATTTAGCCAAACACCTCTGGGGATAGACATTATCTGGTCATTTGTGGGAAGGGATAGACATTATCAAGTCATTTTTGGGAAGTCAGTCAGGACCTGTGGAAGAGCTGTCCAAGTACTTCTACTGGCCAGATTTATAGACAGCAGCCAGAGAATGTGTGTGTTTTGTTTGGTTCATGATGGATCTTTGGAGTGGCAAAGAACTAGTTCATTGTACACCAGTGGTAGACTTATGTCTGTATCAACTGCACTCAGAATGGCACTAATGCACCTCCTAAAACTTGAGGTTTAATATTCCTAATAATTAAAACCAGAAGATGAATATTGCAAACAAAAAATTGATTCAGGTCAGTATTAGAGAAAGTTATGCTTCACAGGAGCAACAGAACTTTTCCTCTGATCAGAGCTGGTAAATTATTCTGAGTACTGCTGAGTACTGCTGCACTAATGCACCTCCTAAAACTTGAGGTTTAATATTCCTAATAATTAAAACCAGAAGATGAATATTGCAAACAAAAAATTGATTCAGGTCAGTATTAGAGAAAGTTATGCTTCACAGGAACAACAGAACTTTTCCTCTGATCAGAGCTGGTAAATTATTCTGAGTACGGCTGTGGTAGGCTGCTACAGTGGAAATGTGTACCTGGATTATTCTTTTCCTTCTCTGTGGAAAAGTTAATTTGCCAAAAAGTTCAATTTTGGGATCATTAAATCTTGGGAATACTGGCAGTGCTCAGTGAATGGTTCTGTCTTTTCCTCTCAAAGCTGGAGTGAAAAGTCAGATATCAAAGCAAAATACTTTAGGGGTCAGGAAAAAAAATTTTGCTTCCAAAAGTTCTCTGTGTAGCTTGTCAAGGATCTGCGTCCACCAGCCTACCAGACTTTCTCTGTGGAGAAAGTACCTTTATTTCTCTGTGGAGTGGCTTCTTATGTATTGCTTTATAGATCTCTGGTAACCTTTAGAACAATTGCTTTGCATCAGTCTCCTCTCAGAGACCTTGTCAGCATTTCCTAAATACATTGTTGCCTGCTCAGGAATCACTTGCAGTTGCAAATGATTAGACCTGTGTCATGGGTGTAACATCTTGCCTGATCCTTCAGAGAATTCTGAATAGCAGCATATGGGAAACGACATATTTTCATTACTCTGAGTCTTGATTAAATTCCAAAGGAACTTTTCACAGTCTCTTAAAATACATCTGGTTTCTTAACTTTTGGGTGTCTTATTTTGCTTCTGAGTATCATGGAAAGATTAAAGAATTACCTCCTGGGATTTTCAGTGTATGATGAGACTGAACTGAATAATTTGGCTTCACGCCTAAGAAATATTTCTGCTTAAAGAATTGTCTTTATAGAGGTCAAACTTCCACATCAAATTTCCCCTAGTCCCCAGAAAATCCACAATCTCCTTCACTCTTTGTGACCTACATGTGAAATTTTTCAGTGACGGTCCTCCTGAACTGATTCAAGATGGGAAAATAATTATGCTCAACCTGTTAATCCTTAGCTTTCATCAGGAAACAGCTGGAGGAAGGAACTTGAGCACGATGTGTATTAATGGAATTGAAGCTAGGCTGAAGGGTGCTTCTGAGACATGAAACCCAGTTTTCTTTAGGGTAATCTTCATTGATACAGAGGACCCTTTCTTCTGTTGGCTCTGGGACAATGGGGGAAGACAAATGTATCACAAATCCTTAGTAAAAAGATTTCTCTAGACAGTGCATATCAGAATAAGGAATAGAAGTATGTGTTTGGTGCTGGAGGCATTGGCCCACTGGCACCAAGCAAGTCATCTGAATGTTGAACAGGCAGCAAACACTGAGGTGCAGAAGTACCTGAGTTCTATTTAACCTGTAAATAAGTATTCCCTTTCACACAGAGACTGGCTCATCAACGGGGAAACAGAGCCATAAAGATCAAATATTTTTTTCTTTTTTTTGAGCTTGGATGTTTTTGCCTGTCTCTGCCAAACCCACCACTTGTTTCCTTTGCTTGCAAGTTCTGCTCAGCACTCCCAGTGCATTCAAGGCAGAGAGGTTAGGCTGAGAGAGGATCCTTGGAGTCCCAGCTTGGCCAGCTCAAGATACTATGCAGCATTAAAGCAACCACTCTCAGAGCTGCGCCCTGATTCTGGGAGTGAATGAGTCCAGTTGGAATTAATGGATCTTCCCCTGTATGGAACTGCAGAATTGCATGTTCATGTGAAGATTTTCTGCTAAGAGACAGCAATTGTGCCAGTTTCTCACACAGAGAGAAGGGAGGGGAAGATCTCTAACATATGCTCTACAAGTAGCATATGTTTTATATATTGGATTTAGGATGATAAATGCATTCTTTCGTGTGTTTTGGCAGGATTTTCTTTTGGACATGTGATGCATGGGATCTCAAATATTACATGACTGATGTAAAAATACCATGTACTGACAACTAGGATCACAAACTTGTTATATATGCCCTCACAATTATATTAATTACATATATGTAAGCAGTACATATATGTATATATATATGTATGTATATATGTATGGGAGACACTGTTCAAATGTATTTTCATGCAGTTTCACAGGAAGTTTTTTTGTCCTCTAGAAACTATACAGCCTTATGCAAAATACAGTTGCTCTCTGGTTTTGTCAGCCCTGTTAATGTGGTTAGGATACGTCACTAACTCAGTGTTCCTCCCCATGCCCCCATTTGAAAGAACTGAAAACAATGTAGCTGATAATTTGAATATAACATTAGGCCCTGATTATTTTATCATCCCTTTAATAGCATCTGGAGCCATTATGCCAGACAGCTGTTACAATTTCGAGTGTGGTTTAAAGGGGAGTCAAATACTGATCAATCAGTTTTATTCTGATACGAAGAACCACCACTGTCATGTAAATGCAGTGTCCGAAGCAGGGCGGCGAGCCCCGCAGCAGCAGCCCTTGCTGCACCCCGCTGCCCGGCCTTGCAGGTAAGGCTGCAGCTCCATACAGGGTGGTGACAGTTCCCAGTGCCATCTAGTGGTGTTCTTCCTGAAAATAACTGGAGGAGAGACATGAAATGACTGTAATTTCCCTGTATAATTTCCTGCTAGACTGGTGAATTCTTCCTACGGGAAATGGTTAAGAAACTGTAATAGGTATTGGTCAACCTCAAAAAGCCTTCCTTTTTATATCCATGCATAATCCTCTGCCCTTGCATGGACTCTGGGATTGGGGAAAGGCTGAAGGAATCAGAAATACCTCATCTCATTTTCTGCACAGTGCTATGATGTCTTCATACACTGCCCTTCTGTCCTCATCTCTATTTTTTTTTTCTAGGGGTTAGAAGGAAGGATAGCAGGAAAAAAAAAAAAAGTCTGGGTGTTGCCTGTTTTCCTTTACTGGAAAATTTCAGTGCATTCATTTTACCTGATGTAGCAAACAGCAAGAAAAGCTCTATTCTTCTCCCCCTGTTCTTACCCCTCCCTCACACCCATTCTGCCAAGGGCTCTTGTAAAATCTCCCTTTTATATCTCACAGGCATATGTTTCAATTTTCACTCGCTGGGTGTGATATTTGGTAACATACGGATGAGTCATATTAATAACTTACTGAATCAAAACATAAACTGCCCTCAATCATTGTGAGATGTGCTCTAGCCTTTGTTTTTGTGGTAGCACCTGTCCAATCTTAATCCCATGGTGCTGTTTACTGCACCTGGGCTTTTCTCAAATGTGTTAGACCAAGAAATCTCATCAGTTCTAGCTCTAGTAGAAATATCTCTCCACTCTGATTTCCTGATGTGAATTTTCATTTTAGGCCAAGAAAGGGCTATGAAAATCCTTTAACACAAACCATCTGATGAGTCTCTTTTTAGAGCAACAAGCAATGAAAACTGTGGAAATCATTTAAGTAATATTTTTACTTTTAAAATAAAATATTGGCAAAATATAATCAAAATGTTAAGAAAACAAACCCGGAGACTGTGTGTCAACATAACCACATCTGCTATGAGCAATATGGGAGTATTTCTTTGCTGTACATTGTTATAATTTTCCGCACAATAGAACATCACAAAATCTGCCTTGAGACTGGAGTAATCTTATTCCGTGTAAGCAAGTCAGAAATCCTATCCTACAGTAAAGCCTATAATTTTTCCTACATAAAAATTCTCCTGTTGGAATATAGTGATCACAGGTCTTACTGAGAATGAGATTTCTAAGGCTCCCCTCACTGTTTCATGGCCAAAATGGCACTTCTTGTCCAGTAGGAAAAATATTAGATTCAATTATGAATTCTTGGAGGTGTAGTAAGAGAAAAAGAATTCCTTTTCCACAGAAACACTTCACTTTTGCTGGATTTTGAATTCCCTCACTATCCAGGCCAACATCCTTAGTCCATATCCCCATATCCCATTGTGGTTACTTTCTTCTTATGGGGCCAGTTGGTTCTCACAAGAAGCTGCACTGGAAACCCTGCAGCACTTGTCCTGCCAATGTTGAGAGACAGGCAGGAGCCAGGTGGTTTGAGCATTAATGCTTACAGGTGTATTGCACATGATTTTCCACCCACAAGCAAATATTAAGTCATCATTCTAGGACACACTAAGGTTTGTAAGAGGATATCTGAGACTCTTGAGAACACAGTGGGGGCAAACATCTCTCTTGGGATAGATTCTTAACCCCCAAAGTCAGGCTGGAGCCGGATCCACAGTTGGCAATTCAGAAAGGCCCAGGAGATACAAAGGAGAGATCAAACGTGGCGTTGTTTAGATGAAGGAATCTCTTTCTGAGAGGAACAGGATGCCACTTCTGTTTGGCGTCAAATAGGCAGTGTGGATTATTTCCATCCTGATTTTTTGCAGGATGAATTTGCCATGTTGATGATGACTTATAAAAAATCATCCTGCAAGTAAGAGGCAGAGCCAGCATCGTTCAGTGCAGGTAATTTTACGGTTCTTTACCAGCTGTGCCTAACCAAACATGTAAGAGGCTGTTCTAACCAGAATTAATATTTCCTTTGCTCCTGTTTACATTTTTCAATATTTTATTTGAAATTACTGTTTCTTGGTTTTTTTTTTTTTTTTTTTTTTTTTTTTTTTTTTTTTCCCTTTTGAGTATCCTAAAGCTTTTTAATCTGTGGGAAATAGTCATTATAGTATCTTGTTGAAACATTCCTGGGAATGTATTTTAAGAAAAAAAAAAGTCTTATTGATTTCTACTGTATGAAGTTTCTTTGTATTTTCTACTACCAGAGCCATTTCTTGTTTTTACAATGGTATTGCTACATTTCAGGACATAGAGTCAATGGACTTTAGTCTAGATTTCCATTTTTAGGGTTTTCTGTAAAGTTTGCATTTACATAAAGAGAAGAGGAGTGGTTTCTCATTGGGCAGCAAAGCCATGTCACCTGAGAATGGGCTAGTCCCAGCCTTGGTCTGTGAACTACAACTTTCCCTGATGAGCAGTGCATTGCCTTCCTTTTGGGTAGAAGTGCACTCAGCCCTGAGATCTGGATACATTTCTGTTCTCTTTCAGCAGAGTAGACATCTAAACCTTATGCTGATTTAACAGTAACAGACAGATGAGTCCCATCCTTATTCTGCAAGAGTCACTACAGATATTTATATTTCTTTTAAAAAGGTCCGTTTTAATGATAAAAACCCCACAACATTCCTTTTCTTCTTTTCTCCTTTGAGCTGTTTCTTCCATGATAAAATACTGAGCACAAAATGTGCAAAAATATCAAGCCCAGGCAACTGGTGTGGCAGAATGAAAGTCCAAGAAATCAGTTCCCCTATGTACCCACCCACTCTGTAGGTAGTGAGAAAGCACAGCAGTACACTTGGAAAATGCCTTTCTCCCCAGGACAGCCTCCAATACAACAAGGTACATGATTGCCATCGAGGGAACTGAAGGGATACTTTGTACCATCTATCAGAGAATCAATTGAGATGTCATTCTGAAAGGTGAAAGATGAAGTAGGCCTGGAAATGAGAGGATTGTTCATGGGAACCACAGAAGCAGTTTCTGAAAGAATTGCTGCTGTGGTCCTACTGTGAACCACAGCTCCAGCTGCAAGGTAGTTAGCATAGGGTTAAAACCCAGTACATATCATCATTCTTGAATGCTGCCCAGTAGCATTGCCCCACGGAGCAGTATTAATCCAGCCCACAAAAAGGCGTATCAACTGCAAAGGAATGACCAAAATCAATTTAGGAGGTGCAGTGCTGTCATAGTGAGGGTTTAATGCTGAGTCACCCCAGAGTGACTACAGCATGTACTGATGGGATCTGAACCCCTCAGTGACAAGTAGGTTTCAAGTAATCTTTTCAACTGGCTGAGTTCAGCCAGATTCACTCCAGAAATTTCCCTTCAGAAGGCTCAATCATAAAGGCAAAATGCAGCCCCTGAAAGCAAAGTTTCCAAATACCTTTTAACATTATTTTTATCTAGCACATTCTAGTTCATGAAGAAAGAAATTATGTGCTTTCCATGGGCTTTCTTGATATAGAATTTTATTCTATAATAAAGATTATGGTTATCAGTGCCTGTTGCTGAGGATGCTCATTAGACATTATCAGCTTCAAATACAAGAAAAAACCTTTGCTCCTACTTATTTTTGTGAGGAAAATGATAGCACACAATGATTTCTAGGCATCAGCCTGCTTCTCTGACTATTTGGTCATACAGCACGCCTTAAAGAGATGTTTTTGCCTAAAGGAGAATTGAAGTGTACATATCTAAGTGTGACCTATGGCATGAGAAAAAATAAGCAAGAATTCCAACAAAGAGGTAAGACTTTCTGATTTGTGTTATCCCTGAATGTTGTATGGATAATTAGGGCTTTTTCAGAAATTGTACATGGAGGTTGGTTTACATACAATTAATTTTTTTAAATTATTTTTTTTTAGTAATACAAGAGATTAACTGTCTAGAAGTTGAGAGGAAGATTCTGTCAACTGTAAATGCAGTTACTGATTGATGCAATACTGCCAAACTACCTCTATGTTTAAATCAGTCTTGATTTACACTTTCTAAGAGTTTGTATCTTCTGAATTTTATGCTGCTATTTTGAAAAGGAGAAGGAAAAGGTAGTAAAAAAACAGAACCTTTACTTTTCTTGTTTAATGTGCTAAGGAAACTAATAGCTGAATGTTAGACGTACTGATTTTGCATTTAGAAAATGACTGGATGTAGTTTCAAATAAACATCTCCAGTTAAAGTTGATTTATTGTCAGTTTGTTTAATATGTACCATATAAAACAGCAGTAACAATCAACAGGGTGTGGTTTAGGACATGGTAAGTATATTCCCAAGGGCCTTGGAAAATACTGCCAAAGTCTGCAATTCAATGCACATCTTTGAGCCTGTAACTGTGCTATGGCAATGAAGCCTTCAGTATTATTTGGGAAATCTGATACTTAATTTTGTGTGTTGGTTTTTGGAATGTCAATTTTTTTGTGGCTAATTAGTAAGCTAACTCCTGTCTTTTCTAAATTCCAGTTATTTGCTCCATTCAATTTAGGTTATTTGCTTCAGAACCACATTTTAGTAGCTATTGAGCTGTGTAGGAAGTTAAGTTGATGGCAACTTTCCTGAAACAACTTCCTTTTGAATCCTGTGGTAACACTGGTGATTGCCCTAAATGGCATTTGGCTCCTTTAGCCAGTCTGTCTTCTTTTGCAGATAGAACATGAGATGATAGAGAGACAAATCAGATGGATCTGTGTAATGTACACCAGAAATATTCCTACCTGGAGAGCATGGGGCTTCTCCTAACCCTCAGAGTAAAGACATTGCCTCAGCTCCGCCCAGACCCCTATTCTTCACCTAAGCCTCCTGCTGTAATGTTACCACAGCATTTTTATGGTTCATTCCCTCCTCCAAGGAGAGATGAATGGGAATGGATAGCAAGCCCTTCCTTATTTAAATAGATTTCATCAGACAGCATAAATTTACTCATGGATTAATGTTTCATGGAAACTATTGGGGTTTCAGGAAACTTGGAGGAAAATGCCAAGTTTCTGGACAAAAAGCTGCATACCAGTTGTTTTGATTCTGCTACTGGAGACTTTCTGGTGCTCTGATATTGTTACTCCAAGGAGCCTTGCAACCAGGATTCATGATATTCCTGTCTTCATGCTGAATACTCTGAGAGGACTCTGAAGTTATCCTTACCACAGCACGGGAAAGGAACTAAAAAGTTCCCTCTGTCCTGAGTTGTTCCTGTTATAGTGCAGCATAAGCAGCCTCTGAAGATAGACAAATACATCCTCTCTTACCCCCACATTAAAACCCCCTTAAAAAGTTAGTTTTCAGCTTGTTTTGTATCCACAAGAATCTTTAAAATGCTAAAATTTTCATACTTTACTGGAATTTAGGCTTGGGAGAATTTTAAGCTCTAGTGGTTTCTGAGCACTGAAACATGATAATGTCTGCTTTTCATGATTGGTTATCTGACCAGAACCTCCCACTCCTTGATGCTTATTTATAAGGTCTCACACTAAATAACAGCCATCTTTTCGGCTTCCATGAAACAAGATGTCTTTTTACAGCTGGGAAACTGAGGACCAAGAGGAATGTCATTTGCAATGTCATGCAAAACTCAGTGGAAAGCTTGGCAAGAAAGATCTTGATCTGATCTGACTCACAACGCCTTCTACTTGCTCTTCCATGCACACTTCAAAAAAGAAAGACCACTCCTTCTCTCTAAGGAATAATGCTAGTAAAAGCTGGAAACAAAAACTCTATCCTCTACTCTTTCCTTTCTTCCAGTGCTAATGTCTGGAGCCTTTTAGTGGCTCCATATTGCCGTCATTTAAGTCCTGGGCACATGGAAAATCTCTCAGTGTTCCAAGGCGGTAAGAAATGGGAGGAAGTTGCAACCATAATGTCCCTATTAGAATGAAGGAACTCTGCCTTTGGCCAAGATCTTTTTACCCTGTTTCCCATTCAGAATTATATTTTTCTGGGAAATTCCCTTTTGAGTGCAACTGGCAGCACTTTTTTGCCTTTCAGTTCCTTTCCAGGCGGTGAGTCTCTGTGTACAGCCAGGGCCCAACTCCTCAGTGTCTAATGAGCCTGTCCTAAGCTAATGCTTTGTGCCCTCATGCATCCAGCTCTGCAGCACTTATATGCAGTCAGGTTAAGAAAGGTGAGAGCATAGTTCTGTAACACAAGCAGAGCACTTAAATACAGGGCTCTTTTGTCTTCAGTTGTCTTGGTAAAAATGTTCAAGCAAAGGTAGGATAAAAAAGAAGACTGGCTCTATTAAAAGAAAAAAAAATTTAAAGTGTTCCAAAATCTCTCTAAGATTTGTCAAATTACCTGAAGACAGATGATTGAAATAAATGTGAAAGTAGCTGAAATTCAGAGGTACTTATAGGAAACAGAGACAAAAGTATTTCCATGCATTAAAAGAATAAAATACTCATTTTCTTTGCTGGAAAATGTACTTCAGTTTGGTGTTGAATTAGTAGCTGATTAGGACCAGCTGTTGGGTGATGCAGTGGCTTGAGCAAAGAGTAACACATGAGCTGGGCTCTGTGGACATTCTGTGTCAGTAAGACACCTCTGAGTCACATATCTTCCTTGGCTGATCCTGAATGGGGGCAGGATAACAATTTTCCTTCTGAGTTAAGTTAGAGTGATGACTAAATTGCCTTTCCTTCATCATCCACTACTGACTACATCAGGCAGCAAGGGGCTGGGATTCTCTCCATCCTTCTCCACTTGAGGTGGTGAAGTCATTGGAAGAACTGGCCTTCTTTTTCTTTGAGTTCATTTCCATCTTGAGAGTGGCAGAACGCACAGGACTCATTGCTCTGGGTTTTGCTATTAAATACACTGTGAGTTGTGATAAAAGCAGTGCAACTACTCTTGCTGATGTGCAGCTGTTGGTACCCACCAGTGGAGCGCATGTCAGAGGTTTCCCTTCAGTGAGGGCACTAACAGGATCTCCTTCCTTCAGCTTGCTGGTTGTTTTCATGGAACTGGTAGGAATTTTTCTGTTCAGTTGCTGTTGCTCTGCCAGGTTTAACTAACATTGGCTAGTGGGTGTCCAAGCTATTAGGGCAAGAAAATAGTGGCAGCAAGGGATTAAAACATTTGCATAGTATGATCACACAAGGTTTGTTCTCTTGTGTATTCTTTTTCCTTTTTCTAAAGCCAAAATAGTTCTGAATTTGGCATGAATTTCTGGAGAGTTGGCCTGAGACTTCAATTTCTTTGTCAAATCAACTATTAAAATATTTTCTTGAAGTTCCATCCAGTAACCCTGGTTACTCTTCAGTGTAGGCTGAGTGTTGGAGAAGAGTGGGTCTTTTTTTAGAGCACCACTTAGACACACAGGTCATTTTATAGTGTAATTCAAAGAGTCTTTCATATTGCAGGATGGAGAAAATGGTACCAAGGCAGCAGGTATCTTAAAAGAAGACTCAGTGTCAGCTTCTGGTGCCTCCTGCAGCAGCAATAATAATAATAACAATAACAATAATAATAATAATAATAATAATAATAATAATAATATTGTTATTTTGTTCAAGCTGAAGAGGTATACCACAGTGCAGCATGATAAAGAAGCAGGACAAAGAATTTATTTAATTAAAAATCTGCATCGGGAACCACAAATGTATAGTGAAAACAAATCCTCCTTTTTTCTTAGAATGTGTGAACTTGATGATATTAAAGAGAATAAATATGAGTCCAATAAACAGAAATACTACCTTTATTCAGTGTCTGGTAAATCTGTTAAATTCATTGTCAAGGAAGGTTACCTAGACTAATATTGCAGCAGACATTTAAAAAGTCCTGAATCATTTTATAACCACTCATACTTTTAACTCCTTAAGCTATGTGAAATCTCATGCTTCAAATTGTACATAGATAGCAAACCACTTTTCACTGCTCTTTTCTTCCTTTACATCAGTGGCTACAGTTTGGCTTCAAGGTGCTTTCTGCAGTAAAGCACAAAATAGTGACAGGACTTTCAGGATGAAAATCTTACTGCAACTTGGTAGTTCCATAGTTCCTGTATATTTTACATGCACAAAAATTCAGCCATACTGTGAATTCTGTTATAGCAACAGAGAGATAAGAAGTTTTTTTTTGTTTTTTTTTTTTTTTTTTTTTAATTCAGACATTTTAACATTGTTAGTTTGAGCTTCAGTGTTGTATCAAACTCTTTAAAGGGTTGGTCCAAGTAAGCTTCTCATCTGTAAAATATACACAGTCTTCTTCTGGACTACAGTGGTAGTTTCAGCTTGCCCCAAGAATTTCAGCCCTCCAAAATACAATTTTTAGCAGTGTTTGATATGGAGTAAAAAAGGAAGTTTTTGTACTGCTTCTCATACAACCACTTCCAGATAAAGTCAGGGCTTCTATCAACTTCTAAAAATTTTAAGTTCATCTGAAGACCTTCTCCTCAGTCAATCTTAAGTCACTTCTTCTCCCTGCAATCTTACGTGCACCAGACTTCTAAATCTTCTTTTCTTTCTAAATAAGCTTTTAAATGCATATTTGCTATTGAAATATTGTCATGTTCTCATGTCCAACCATGAAGGCATGTAGTCATATTTCCTGTAGTAGAAGTTCTGAAAATTTGCATTCCAAGATTGTATTTTGTATTAGGAATATGAATTTTCTTTTTCTTTGGAGGGGGCAGTTACTATGGGGGGAACAGCATATAACTGTATTCTGTACAATTCGGTCACTTCACAATTGTCACTTGCATTTGCCTCTTCCTCTCCTTTCCCCATAAACCAATCTACAATAGAGGCAAAAGTAAAATTTGATGCATCTCAGAAGATGTAGAGATCTTTAAAGAATGGGGTAAAGGGAGGGTCCTGTCACTGTGTTGTTTGTTCTCACAGGCATGGGAATCCCAGGAAGGGATTCATGGCAAATGAAGATGAGGAAGACAACTGCCAAGGAGAGTAAAGCTTTTGACAGTAGACTAGCTCAATAGCTACTCTGGACACATTGTAATCATCTGTAATTGTGACTTTCAAAGAAGGGTTCCTGCGCATACATCTGACTTTCACTTTGCTGTCCAGAGTGTTTGAAAGAGAAGTAATTTGGCTGTTTTCTATGGCCTATTCATTATACCCTTCAAGACTGGTCCATTTCTAAAAGGTTCACCATTGGTGTGCAATATTGTTACATCAGATATGTCCAGAAAAGGCCACAATCTACAGCAGTCAGCAGACATGTAAAATTAGCTGTGATTTTCAATAAATAATGTCAATTTCTGGAGGTTTTTAGGATCTTATTTTTCATTAAAATCCTATAATTTTTATATTTTTTAGTGCTTGTGTCTCTAGGACTTTTCAAGTAGCAGTTGCAGACTTTGGATAAACATCTAGAATTGCAGAAATTGGTTTGTTGCAATAAATTACTCTCTTATTTAAAAGTGTAGACAGGTGGGGACAAAACAACATATGACTGTCAGGGCTGGCTTTCAACACAATGGAACGGTAACTGACTTTGTTGTAATTCATAATACGCAGAAATGTTTGTCCTCTGCTTGCTCATTTTAAGAGAGTGGATTGGTTTGTGGCCATGGTGTTAACTGAGAAAAGGGTAATTTTGCAATGGATTTGGTTCAGCTGCACTGGTTTACCTGAGGTGGATAAGTGTTGTGCTGAGGTATCTAATTTTCTGTAAGATAGCTGAAGACTTTTTTAGATGGGGAAATAGAATTTCACTTTGTTACCATTTCATAGGAAATTCAGTCAGCATTGCTTTTTCCAGTACTAATTTAAATATAATGTCCAGGATTTTTATTATGTTTTTACAAATTCAATATGAAATTAAGTTAAAAAACCCCACAAGGGTGTACAGCAACCCACAGGACTCTTCTTTGCAATGTATCACTGCTCTGCCCTGATGATCTGGACTGTTCAGTGGTTGGAACACCCACACAACCTGATGGTCCATTGATCTAATTTATCTGATCCCATCTCCTTCCCACCCCGCTTGGCAAGGAGCAGTCCCATGTCACATAGTGCACACGTGAGCTGACACTGCAGCAGCACTCCTGAGGGAAGCTGCCACTTTGGTTCCAAAGTATGGGTGCAGTAATATTCTTTGTTGCTCCCTTAAAGAGATGACTGTTTTAAATAACAAAACGACAATGCAAAGACTAGAGGGAAGAGCTGTCACAGCCTAATTGAAAGTTCGTTATGCTGCTTATACCATTATCGTAAAACTCTTTATCATGCGTCTGTAAATGTGCAAATTAAAAACCCAGAGGTAATTTTGTATTTTATCTGCATTAAAAAAGATTGTGAAATTATCATCTCTTTCATAGTTAAATAACTTTAACCTGTATGGTGACCTTTGAATATGCAAATTACATAGCTTTGTTGGATGGAATACATTTTGTTAATTGTAACATGATAAGTGGAGAAAATCTGAAGAAAACAGGAATTCATTTTGAAGTAATCATAGTGGAAGGTTTATGAGATAAGGAAAAAGGAAACATTTTATATTTATGTGCAGGCTCAGAAGAATGATTGTCTACTGGTGTTCAAATCTGTGACTCTGCAGCTGCAATCAAAACCAGCAGGAGAATTTCTAACTTACATCACCAGCAGCAAACTTGGTGAATACATAATGCATGCCCAGAGACTTGAAGAATTCCAATAGGTTCCTAGATAACTGGGTACTTTATTTTGCCTTTTTTTTCTTTTTCTTTTTCTTTTTTTTCCCCTCAGTTTGTAAGGCATCTTTGAAAAAACTTTATACTGTGACCATGAAACTGAGTAATAATTAAACATTTTTCTGCAGGTCAGAATGATCATTTTCATATAAAGAGGAGAGAGAATGTAATGAACACAAGGAGAGAACAAGTTGCTCTTAGGCATAATACAAGTTGGTTTTGAACAAACCTGTCCTGTCTCTTGTGCACACAAGCATGGTGCCATGCTATCATGCTGTCTCCAGGCTGGCTCCCTTCCCTGTGCATGTGTGCCCAGGGACATTTTGAGTGACCATGACTTGATTTGGTGACCACTGGAATGAAGTGGGCTTGCATTTCCCTTTATACCTGTGACCTGGACTAGAGATACCTGTTTACCTCTCCAGAGGTTCTCCAGTGGGAATCATGAGCTGCTATATTGCTGTAGCCATTCTGGAGCGCACCCATATCCTACATACCATTACACACCCAGAAGCAGCAAAGTTTAAGCAAATTTCACCACTGTTCTCAACAGGAACAGTTGCAAACTCTCCTTGTTATTTATGGCTGACTTGCAAGCAAAGGTTTGGAAAGAGCTGGTAATAAAGTCTGCAGAATACAAAGCTTTACTCAAGGGATTCTGGCTTGAAGGTATGCTTGGTAGTTAAGGCAGAGGAGGCCTGTGCTCCTAGGGCACTTACTGCTGGACCCTCATTCACTGGCAGAGTGGCAATTCATGACTAGGCAGAGCAGACATCAGTGTTTCTGTAATAATGGTGCTTTTTTAGGCAGCTTGAGCTCTGTTGGATTATATATAAGAAAGAATGACAGAATCAAATTCCAGCTGTAAATCTGAGTGAATTCCATTAATGTGTTTTTAAAGCATTTACTTATTTTCATAATTTCCATATTAACAAATGTAAATTACAGTAAAGTCTTTCTTTCATCTCTCATTTACTTTTCTGAGTGTATTCTCCATTGAGCTATACCATGACCAATTCAGATTCATTGCTTTGAGGCTGAACTGTTTGTTTTGCAACTCTGCTGCGTAAAATCATAAGATAACCTCCTTTGCTTTTGTCTCACTGGATCCTGCAAAACTGGCTCTTTCTCACAGTAGATCTTTCTGATTACTGCTTAATCTGTAAATTTTAACAGGAAGTTAAACAGACTTGGAATTAAGATTCCAAGGGGCTGCAAGTACGCTATGTTTTGACTACTGCATATGGATATTTTTAAAGGCTGAAAACTATGCTGTCAGTCAAAAATACATCATATTAGCAAAATGTGGATTCTCTGGCTAAGGTGTGAAGGGCTTTACCAAGGGGCATGGACATTTTTAACAAGGAAAATCCCGAAAGACAGGGTTAGTCGAAGTATCTCAAAAGAGCTGGCAGTAATGTAAATAATTCTTGATGATATTTTGCTGTAAACATTTTTTTATAACATTCATATGCTCAACATCATAAAGAAAAACCTCTTAGGTTGTTATGTACCAAGAAGTGCAAGAAAGTATATGAAAGTAGAGAAAATTGAATTTTAACATGTAGGTAAGTTATGAACCACTGGTTGAAACAGTCTAATGTTTGCACCTGCCCTGGTAACGTTTCATGAAGAAACTCCAGCGGTGCCATCATGCAAATCACAGCAGTTGAATTTTCTATCATTTTCTCGCAAACTCTTCCCTTTGGGCTTTCATTCCAGAGTTCAGTACTTCTATTGTTATCTGGTTTTTGTAGGCATCCAAATAATAAAAATATAATGAAGAATGTGGGGCAAATTCAAATGTGGGCCAGACTTTGTTCCTTTCAATCATGGAGTGCAACTCATTCTTGACATCAGCTCAGAGCTGAAATCAATGGGAATTGCATAGTTTACGTATTTCCTACTAAATTAAGTCTCTTAGAAATTATGAAAATATCAAGGCCTTGAGGACTGCAGCCACAATACAGCAAATAATCACCCCTGAAAACTCTCTGGACCTCCACGTGTTGGGGAAGCCCAAGAGTCTTCCTCCCAGCCTCCTCCAGCTGGCTAGGGACAGCTCCTGGGACATCACAGCCCGAATACCCACCCTGGGGCTGTAGGGGAGAATACTGCTTTACATGGGTCAGAAACATGCCAGAAACTATTCTGTCTGCCTAACTCCATAGATGTTCGCATTCAACTGCCTGCAAGTGTTTGGAAATTATTTAATTCATTCCTGTGCTTCAGTGCAGCCATACAGGGACAAAGAACTTCCATGAAGAGGCATAATCCAGGTACCCATCCACTTCTTTATGCACTCTTGGGAGTACAAGCAGAGTTGTCTGGGCAACAGCAAGCTGCAGGGGTTTCATGTGGTCTGAACTAGGATCCTGCAGGCATCTGCCTCAGGAACCCTTAATGGAAATTTATTTGTTGTGCTGGAAAAAGCTTTGTTAGATAAGTACCTCTGTGTCTTATCTTGTATTTCAACTTCCTTGGCAAAAAAGTTGATTGCAAAAGTGATTGTGGTGGTGTTTGGATTACTGGTAGTGGAAAAGAAATTCTGTGTACTTTTATTTATTTTGTGTTGCAAAGATAGAAGACCGCAAAAGTTAGAAACATGAACAGAATAGTAAAAAACATGTTTGCTACTGGATTCTGGGGAGTATTCATATGCCAAAAGTTCGTCTGTGCCCTTATACTGATAAGAGGCTTATCCCAACAGGAGTCAAAGTACAGACATATGAATCTAAAAAAATTTGAATTCACTAATATTTCTACCTGCTGATTTCTCGATATGTTGAGGGAGAAAGTTAGCTGGGCTAGAGCAGGAACCTGTCCTAAGAATCTATGAAAGATTCAGTTGCCTATAGCATTTACTTGCTCTGACTTTATACGAGGAATAGGAAAACTATTTATTGTTGCTGTTTCTAAGATGGAGCTGAGCTGCTGAGGACAGAAATGCAAGTGACAACTTCTGACACATCTTCCTGTTTCCTCTGTTACCAAAGAAAGACAGACCTCATTTAATCATACCTACTTGAGTATTCTCATCCATTAGAGTTAAAAAAAAAGGAGTGCCATCCTGTGGGAAACCAGGGTTATCTCTTCCCAGAAGCTCCCTTCCATCAGTGGGCTCATTTACCTTTTCAAAACAGGAGAGCTAATTGTACCTCTGAAAATGCAATGTTTTAATATTTGCCATTATTAGGTATAAAAGTGTAGCCGTACATTAACAACTCCTGTGACAGAACTGAGAAGCAAACATACTCGTCTTATGCCGAAAGGCTGCATTAAAAATAGGAACAGATTATTACAGAAACTTAATAGAAAAAAATCTTTCCCACCACCATATGGTTGTGATATAACACAAAGTGTTTTCCTGCCAAGATATCACATTACAATGGCAGGCAGCCAGTAGCTTCTCTCTTCCTCATTTAAACAACAAAAATATCCAAAAAGAATTCTTTGGCTGAATGAGGCTGTTGCTTTTAAACATATACTATTGGCTGGTACTCAATCTACATCTCAGTTTGTCTAGAGGCAGTTCATTTCACTGTTTTATTCAGAAGAGTACTGGAAAATGGTTTATCCAGCTCAGATGTTCTAGGACATTTCTTTCTGTTCCTGGCTTTAGAAAGAAGAGGTCTTACATGGCTGCAGTCATCTGTTCTCATTTCTAGTTCCTGCTTGAACTAATTTTGATGATGTAAATTTCAATCCATCCTGGTCGTCTCTCCTTGTCTCTACATTAATGCCTGTGCAGCTTCAATAGGTGTGAGGCCATTATTTCCAGACAGGTTGGTAAGGTTCATTTGTTCAGTAGAGTCCAGACTCAGGAAAGCCTGCTGAACTATCCCTATGTCTCTGGCATAACATGCATTTGTCATGGAATCTGTAGTTGCTTCTTAAGGCTACTTTATGTGGTTAATACATGTGGCATCAAATTGTACTTTCTGTGTGTTAAAATGAGGAGGCTAGGAACCTTCTTTCTTTCTTAATAGCTACCAGTAGAAAAAGCATAATGTTTTACTCACACATCCTAAGGTAGTCACTAATATCCCCAGCACCACAATGCATGTCTTGCTGGGGATACTCCTTCCTTACACAGCAATTGCCCATGGTGGTGCCGATGTGTGTTCAGGAAGCACCAGATCTTTGTAACCACTGGTACCTGTTCCTCTACCTGAAATACTCACCTGTGGGTGAGCACTTGTTAGCCCTTACCTGAAGTCTTTGATGAGGACATGGTTGTATGTTCAGCTACATCCTCAGATGGTATAAATTGCTTTTTTTAAAAAAGAAAATGCTTTTTTTTGGCCTTTTCACAGACATCTCCAGTTTTCTACTTCTGAGCTGTGTCTATTTCTACTAAGTAAAATGCTGTTAGAACTAGTTACTTTGTGACCTGAAAGCATATCATCAGGACCACAGGACATCTGACTTCATTACTGTTCTCTCTGTCTTTATCTGCACCTTTGTTTCTCTGTAGTTCCCTGGAGATCATGGATATGTATTAAA
Organism: Anomalospiza imberbis; assembly: GCF_031753505.1. NCBI lineage: Eukaryota > Metazoa > Chordata > Aves > Passeriformes > Viduidae > Anomalospiza > Anomalospiza imberbis. Next base: position 6,292,515 of record NC_089688.1, on the reverse strand, counting down.
CCAAATAACTGTCCTTCAGGGGGCAAAACAATATTTGCAAAATATTGAACAATTTGTCTTTTGGCAAAATAATTTCTTAGTGTGTGTGCTTGCTGAGCTTTCAGCCTTGTTGAGCATAAGGTTCCTATTTTTCTTACTGTCCTCACCTCCAAACCAGTGAGAAACTGAGTGCAGCCCAAAGAGATGATCATGTTGCACTACAAAATAATTTTCTTCAGTTTCATCTGTATTAGTATTAGTCACAGGTAATTTCATTTTGTGTGGACAGACTAACGTGATTAGCCACATTTAGATTTATGTGTATGCTGACTTGAGCTGCATTACCTAGCTGGTTTTTAGGTGCAAATGGTATGGTGATTGATGTAATTTCATGTTCTAAATAAGTGTCTCATCATGACACTTTGCTGCTTTTACTAATAACTGCATTGCTTTTTAGTTCAGCTCCTTTAGATGAAGATTGTTCACATGCTCTTTTTCTCAGACAAGTAATGCTGGAAACCTTTGGAAAGCAATTAATGAGTCATCTTGGATACTGCATAAATCTTTGACAATCAGCTTGAACAAATCAAGAATGATACATGGAATGATAGATAGAGGTCCCCATGGCTGTCAGCTAACCTGAGGGGCTGCCATTTTCTTGCTGCAAAGAATTTGAAGAAGGTTTATAACCATTCTGATTGGCTGTGAGTTGTAAAAGCTCTGATCCCATCATGCTCTGAAAACCTCTGAAGCAGTTTCTATTTAGCATTGCTCTGCTGTGCTTCACGCTGGATCTCGTAGCCTTCTAACAGATGAACCAAGGGAGCAGAGACTCACGTGTCTGCCTGCCAGGCTCTCCCCCAGGCTCCCTCCCTTTGGTTACCTGGCTCTGCAGAGGAAGTTCTGTGCTCTGGAAGGGAGATGCAGTGACCACTGTGTACAGAACTTCAGCAAACATTTATGCTGGCATGCTTGTAACAGATTGGAAGACTGCTTGCTGGTAGAGGCTCAGGAGAAGGAATAACAACACTTTTTAAATTTCACTTGTGGTTTACTGAACACTGAGGGCCCAGGCCTAGACTTGGTCTTCTATGATAACAGCACCAGCTGTCACAGTGAGACTGAGGGTGTTAGACCAAGTGCTAAATGTTGATTCAGTAAATTGCAAGACAAAGAAATTTTGTTAGATTAAGCACAGTAAGTGGCACATCCATTTCTTGAAACTCAAGTGTGTGAAGAAATTAGCAAAAAATCTGTAGCCTCCAAAGGAAGAATTTTCTATTTGCAGAGATGAATAAAGGTAATTATAATATCAAAGTCTAACAGAACAAGAGAAGTTGGTGGCTGACACACACAACACCCTGTCATTTATAATTAATGACTGTCAGAAATGATCACTGATCTTTAGCAAAACTCATGTTTACCCAAACATGAGGGTCCACTTGATACGCTGTTGTAGTCATAGGGCAGCATGAATAGCAAACTGTCCACTACTGACTATTCTGCACCTATGGCCTGACAGACTGGCATGGTTTTAGAAGACCCTCACTACACAGCTGTGTTTTGCTCTTCATATCTAGCCTCTATTATTTTCCTTTTATTGTGTCTGAAAATATGAATATAGACAAATAGAAAACTAGATTAATCACTTGATATTCAGGCAAGCTCTGGAGCCCTTAAGAACTTTATATCTTGTAAAAATTGCCAAGGAAAAGAGGGGACTATAAGCTACTGTAGAAAAAAAATCTCTTAAGTCTCAGACCTATCTCTAAATGGTGATTTAATGCAATTTTTTTCTTCTGCTCACAAGCCAACTACAGCAGTACTAGTTATTCCTTGTTAATCTTTTTTCCAGACACATTTGAATTCAGTCAGAGCCCAAAGTGGATGAGGCCAAAGAGGTCTTCATTGTCATTACCATGTGGGATCCCAATCCTCTTTGCTATTAAGGAAATAGAGAGACGTGAGGAGAACAATGGAAAACTGGCAGAGGTGCCATTTTTTACTTGGGGAAAGGGTTCATCTCTCTTTGTTCAGTTCTCTACTCCATTTTCTCATCAGTGTCTCATAGTCTCTTGTTCCAGTTGTGAGCACTTATTTTGAATAGATTTGTTTCACTTAAACCAGGAAAAAATCCAGCTAGTGCTGTTTTTCCTTCCTGGGACACTTTTCAAGTACAGGCAAATCTGAAGAGCTTTCTGCTCTTCTGTTATGCACTGGACAGAGATAGCCTTGGATAATCTTCCTGTCACATTGTGGGAGTCAGCAACAGAGAAAAGAGAGTTTCAAGTCAGTAATAATCCACTAAATGCAAGCCTTGTTGTTCAACAGTTAAGTATAGAAATAGTTTCCTGATCTGGCTCTATCCAGTTAGGTTATGTGAATTGTCATTCATCAGTCAGTAAGGCAACACAGCTGAGTTTATGCAGCAACGCACAGCATCTCCCTTCCCCTGCCTCTGCTGCTTGGTTTTCTGCTGAATTCAATCAAGGAGCTGCCAATTGCCACCAGGTGAGCCCCGGGAGCTGCAAGGAGGAAGGGAGGGAGGGACTTGGTGAACTGGCAGCTCGGAGGGTATAAACTGCCTGTTGCAGGTGGGGAATTAGATTAGGCCAAGTGTTTATGTGTACTCCTGGGTTCTTAGCTATGAAGTGGACTACCCTGGCATGGTAAGAACATTTTCTGCTCTCCTGTGTTGATAATGAAATTGTGAATACAGAAGCTGGCTATTTTGTAAAGTTTTCCTATGCTCTTGGTCAAGGCAGACTCAGAAAGATGTTAACCATAACATATATAGTCCCACAGTATGGAGAAGGGAAAACCAAGCACCATTTTCTAAATTGGATGATTTAGGAGGATTTGTTTATGTCTTGAATGCAGTAGAGAGGAAAGTAACCCCTTCTAATGGGTTTTTGTCCTTTTTGAGTCTGTCCTGAAGGCTTTCCATTTACAGGACAATTGAAAGCAAGGGTATCATAAGTACAAGTGATGAGTCCTACCTGTCTTTTCAACATGGAAGGTGTGTGTTGTGAAGAGGTGTATGTTATTCCATGGCTGTGTAAAATTGTGTCAAAGTTGTTAAGGAAGAATTTGATTATGGTAACACTGGGGTTAACCAGGATCTCTGCCTGCTCCAGATTAAGGTGTAAATGCATGCCTGTTTCTAACTGAGTACCCTTCTGCTCTCCCTGCTTCCCTCCCAGTGCCTGTGGCCTCATTGCAATAGTTTTGTGTATAAGCAAAGCACTCGAAATGCCATTTAATTTTATCTGAAATGTAACTAAGTTTTTGAAGAAGACATGGTCCCTCACTGTTTCCTTGACATGTGCAGGCAGAGGGTTTAGCTGCATGTTTTTGTATGTAGCTGAGAACCTCCCTGTGGTGATATCCTGTTTTCCATGTTCATGTGACTATTTGCTCCTCCTAACAAAGCAGTATCTCCAGTTACAGTAACACTGCATTTCACCAGGACAAGGGTGCCTATACAGCTTCTGTTCCCTTTAACTAGTGCTCCCAACTGCAGGGAGATGAAGTGGGATTTACTCACTTTTGTTTTCAGGTTTTTTGTAGTTTGGGACCCATCTTTCAGAAAAATAGTAACAAGGCATCCTTGTCCATGCAGCTCCTTGGAATCAAACCTGTGTAGGAGCTAGGGGATGAAAGCAGTCTTGCAGACAAAGAAGAAAGGTAGAACTCAGCCATTATGACTCAGTGAAGGACTTTTTTCCTTAATTTTTTAATAATAAGTTTTCTTTTTTTAAACACTTGCACAGTTCAAGATCTTGCTTTCCATGGAACTGTTAAGAGTTACTTATCCTAGGATAAATTCCTTCATGCTGTAATTTGAGTGTAATGTTTTATATTGTCTTTGCTTCTCTGTAGACCTCTGATCTTGCAAGGTGCTTATGACAGCAGTGTTGCTAACTCCTCACCACACTGTGAAGCTGTGGGTTATCTCTTGTGAGATTGGGTTGTTAATTGGTGTCTGTTTTGTTCTTTCTAGACACTGTGAAGGCAGTATAAATCTGAGGTAAGGAAGTAGTGCAAGCAGAAGCAATTGTTTCTGATGACAATAAAGTAACTAGAAAAGAGCCTGAAGCTTATAAATAGGACATTACACAATAGAAATTAGATAATGGGAGGGTAGGGAGTGTAAAATACTAAAAGTGGAGAGCACATGGTGTTTTATAACCACAGGACATGTTTTATGCTCTGTCATGGCTATACTGTATTTGAGATCCAAGAGCTGCTGATATGCTTCAGACCTTTTAAGACCTAACCATTCTGTGGGGAAAATACTGCTTTTTCTAGTTCCTAGTAGGCACCACTTTTCTCAGTGAAGTACATTGAAGTTGCTTTTCTAAAAAGGTTTGGTTTTCATGTGATGTGAACAGTTGGTGTTATGGCACATCTGTTGAAACCACAGTGCCAGGCCCTTTAAATAGCAAAATGGAAATTTGCTGAAGTTCGTTATTGGAAACACTTCCATGGAAAAGCCACTTCTCAAGAAGTAGCTTAGATGTGTAGTCAGTTCCTGTTGTGTTTCCTTACGGGCCACATGTTTTTCCATTTTCATTGCTTTAAAGAGAACCTTGGCTGTGGAGCTGGCTAAGAGGACCACTCACTCTAACAAAGTTCTGTCTAGGATGAGCAGTATGGAGGCAGACACAAAAACATTTGGTGCAAATTAAAATGTCATCAGCTGAAGATTTTTTTAAAGGAGGCATTAAATTAAAAGGCTTAATGTATGCTATTCCATCTACCTTCAAAACACAAGCCTTAAAGTTTTTTCTGGAAGAAAGAATAGAAGTCTTCCCTTCTATGTCCTTTATTTCAGAAGGACATTATTTCCCGTACCCAGCTAACGAACTGAAGGGAAATACTGTGACTTCTGAACTATTATATTGGTAGCTATGTTACTTGATATTTTCTGAGGAATTGCTCTGTGGCTTTAAGGACCTCAGTAAACTTCCAAGAGGTGAGAATAAAAACTTTTCCAAGTCTAGTTTTATGGTGTTGACTGTCTCTAGGCCAGTCTACCTCTTGTGTTTCATGTTCTCTTTCTGCAGTGGAAAAAGTGATGTAGCTGGTCCTTTTTATTAAGGAAATGGGCTTGAAATCATCTGGTGAGTGTGCTGTTGAGGTAACACAGTTGGGAGAAAACAAAGAACCTTTTTAAATCCCCTAATTGTCCAATTGTGAATCCTGTCCAGAGTCCTAGAAAACTGTGTCCAAATATAGCCTTAATTTCAAGTGGCTAAATTGACTACTGTGATGCATAAGCTGCAGGCAGAGGGTGAAGGTTGAGTATCTTCTCCAGAAGCAGCCCAGTCTCTTAGTATGCTCCTTCATCATGGTGTGTGTAGGGCAAGCTCACTAGGTAGCCCCTCTAATTTAACAGCTCTTCCTTTGTGCAGTGCTAGAGATTGGGATTTCTGTCTGCATGTTTATCCATTACCTCAGTGTTTGTTTCCCTGTAATAGACAACTACCACTGAACTTGCCAGCCTTCAGGAGGTTTGCCTAAGCTTATCATCTTTTGCTGTAGGGTCTCTCTTTATTCACTTATTTTCCTATTTCAAAGGCATTGTCCCACTTCAAATATCTCTTTTGAATTTATGTGTTATTGTGGATTATACTTACTGCTTCTTTTAATTATAATCTACCTGTGAGGTTTTGGGGTGTGTCTTTGTTACTACAGTGAAGTTCAGAGCCTTTTTATATAGAAGTTAGTATTTCTTTATAATGTAACTTTAGAGTTAGCAATATTATGAGTGAAAATACAGTTGCATCTGAATCCTGTGGAAAAGAACTCCCATAACTTTAGTTGCATAAGCTTTCAGTTCTCAGCATTGTTCTTTCAGAAAAAGGGCATCAAAATCTAAACATCTCTTGGGTGCATCTATTTGTCAGAAATACTCACTTGTAACTTCACAGTGTATATATATATATGGATTCTAGGAGAAGTTATTGGGAACTTCAAAGTACTCTTAGACCCCTGCATTCATATGTGGCTGTTTCTCCCATCTGAAGTTGTCTCCATGCTAATTTAGGCTTCTCTCCCAGCCATGTTTTTTGACATGCTCATGCTACAGTCATTGGCCTATCTTCAGTTGTGGTGAGCTTTAATTTGTCTCCCTATGTAGCCATGACATCTCTTCCTAGCTGAGCTCTTGCAGGGAACTGCCTGCCTCTGTAGGGTTTAGGTTTCTCCTCAGCATTTGTTCTACTACCTGAACAAGGATAATATCTTGAAGAGGTGTAGGGGGGAAATTAAAAATGCAAAATATAAGGTGATGGATTTCTGATAAATATTTTATGAAAGGCATATGTAGTTTCTCTGTGTATTTCATAAAGATTATTTGGATCAGTTATTTTCAAACCTTTAGAAGAACCCTATGCTATTACAGTATTCTGTATTTTGAGAATGAATTTTTATGCTTGTTCTGTGTCAGCAGTCCCTCTGAGGTTGACTATTGTGCTCGAAGGGAATACATTCATTGTAATCAGGCTACTGCAGTGTATTGCTATTCTCTGAGAGCAATATTAGTATGAATTTGTGGTGGTATAAGGGAGACTACTCTCTAGCCACATTAGTTTAAACTTGGAGGAAAGTAATCAGAAGGAAATAGAATAGTGAAATCTTAGTTTCATTACTAATTATATGATTTCAAATAAAGATCTGAAAATCTCTGGTTAATTTGTTTGAATGTTTGCAGATTGCTCTAACCTGGCATCTGTTATTGTCAGGTAAGAATTCCCAAGCCATCCTTTACAACTGCACTATATTTTAACTCATTTTGTTCTTCCTACCTTTTCCTTCTCACTGTTCTCTAGCTTAAACACTGTACTGCAACACTGAAAATGTGCAAAAATTTACATAACAGAGTGAAAAATGTATTTGTCCTTCTAGAACATACTCTACTGCAGCACAAGTACCTTGTAGTGTAGAAATTGCCATAGTAACTACTCATTTCTTATTGATTAGATGGATAAAAATTCTCATAATATACAAGCAGAGTAACTTGCTGGCATATGGCTTCAGGCTACCCCTGTGGCATATCTTACTTATGCATTCTCTTATTTTTCTGCATGTAAGAGTTTTTTTAAATGAATTAGTATTCCTTGGATTAGATCACAAAATAATTCTTTTTTTTCTGCCATAATGGAGCTTAAATTTTAAGTTAGGCTTGATTCTCCTAAGGTAGAATGTTAATTTGCATTGGTTTGTTACTGGATTAAGACAACTAGATTTCACTTCAATGTGAAATCTGGAAGGAGAAAGGAGATGAAAAAGCCACCTCCCAGAGTGACAGAGAACTCTAACTGCTTCAGAGCTGACCTTTAAAGAGTGGAATAGAGTGAAATTTTAGTTTGGCAGTTGTGATAAATCTTTTTGGAAAGTGCTTTTTGAATGTTCTAATTGGTTGCCTGAGAAAATGAGCCCTGTCTTTGTTTCCCTAGTAATGCTACAGCCATAGTAGTGCTCTTCAACTGTGGCATTGTGAATGCTTACTGAAGGCAGGATGAGGCCTGCAGTGAGTTATGGTGTCTGACAGCTTTCTTGGTTCATGTGCTGTGCTTGCTGAGCATCCCACTCTCTCTTGCAATCCCAAAAGATGCTCCAACAAGGCTTCTACCAAGTTTGTTGTGGAAGACAAGCTTTTTGTGAATTCTATTGGGGAATGAAATTGTGAAGCACTTAGGCAGTATGTCAGATAAAATTAAGCCAAGCCCGTTCTTCAAATGTGAAGCATCAGCTTATACAGAATAATATAAAATGAAAGAACAGCAATACTCAACCAGTTTTTTACACTGTAAATCTATTCTAATGTCCTTCTGGAGTCTTCTGTAACGCCTAGGTATTAGTTGTGATGATACTCATTCTGTCTGATTATTTTAGGATAATATTAGTTAGATGTCTAGGAGACTGAAGATTTTAGAGCAATTTTTAGTTCCACTCTTCAAAGCTGCTACTACAGATGCTACCCATGCAGACCTGTTTTACTTGACTGGGAGGCCTTTCCCATCTCCCAAAATTAAAAATGCTGGGTTAGGTCATCACTTTTATATTGTACCATCTTTCAAATCTGTTATCTTTACCTACAGCCTGACAGTCTCATTTCAAACTTTGTATGACCTTACAGTTTGAAAGAGATAATCCAGAGGGCTACAGGAAATGATGCTGCTCTTTCAATAAGTTAGACCTTCACAGAGACACTTCTCAGGAAAAGATTCTTCTCCCTGTAATAGACTAAAAACAAATGGAGGAAATGCTTTGGCAGCTGTAGATAGCTTTCATCTTTAACAGGAAGAAATAGGCTTGGCTATTCTTAATCTTTGGCCTGAATTCTTGTGTGCTTTAGTAAAGACTTTCACAGGCAGTAGTGGGAGGTGCAGTGTTTAGCATATTTTGTCTGTGTGCTGAGATCTGGAAGGTGGGCCCAGAAAGCAGGCAGATGTGGATGAGCAAAGAGCAGTATGTAGAGGGTGATGTAAGGGTTTAGGTAGATAAATGAAGGGGTTTTTTTATAGTTACATTGCTTTCACTCCCATGCCTTTTGCCCAATCTGTCTGAAGGGAAAAGACACAACCCAAAGGAGACCAAATTAGGAAAAAATTGCACAGAGGATTTCAATAATGCCTTCAAGACAGACTTGGGATCACTGGAATCCCTGTCATAGCACCTTGCTGGAGATATCGGAATGGAGCTGGCTGTTGAGAACCATTCCTGTGCTGGCTTTGAAGGGCCAGGAAAGGTTTTCAGAACACAGCTCATGTATAGGTATCTCAGTCATTAATATCTGCTCCATTAGGGGTCTGTACTGCTGTATTTCCCTGCTACTGCAGTGACCAATCTTGGGTAAACATCTCTGCTGCTTTTGCCACTGTGAGCCGCTTTTGTTGCCTCACCACTACAGACTAGGAATGATCTGGTTTTTTTCCTCTTGTAAGGAAGGAGAGACTTCCTTCCTCATAACAGTGTGAAAAAAAAAGTGGAAAAATGAATCCAAAGACAGAGGGGCCAGGAACTCTCCAACCTGCTGATTTCAAAGCTTGCCTATTTTCTCTTGACACAGCATCAGTGAAACAGCGTTGTGCAGTTTTAACACAACAACATCAGTTTGTTCTGATGTTATGTTCTAATGCTCGCCTAAAAAACTTTATTTATGAGGGGAAACTAATGCTTGGGTACATTTCATTCAGCTGAGGAAATCTGGATGGAAATAATATATTCCAGGGAACATAAATTTTTTTTTTAATCAGTGTTTTGTTCAGGGTATGGTATACTTAGTATTTAAGTTTCAAGATAGTCGTAATACTTAGGTATTTTCTATAAGTGTTTTTGAGGCATCTGGAGAGACTGGCAGTCCACAGATTGTTACAGAAATAAAAGCTGTATATTGGGCACTGCCAGGTGTGTGAGGGTATCCAAATGCATGTATGTATTAGTGTGTGTATTTAAAATGGCTCCTGTGTGCAGATATTAAACATGGCCTCTTGGGGATTGCAGTGTGACTTGCATACTTGGAGGCAAAGGCTCTGAATAACGAACCTATCCAGAACAGAGTGAAATTAGCTGCAGCTGCTTGTGGGTTTTCAAAGCAATGGCAGCAGTCAGAATCTGGCCTAAGTAATTAACTTACAAAGCATGGAAAGGAAAAGCAGCATGTGGAAGATATAATTAATAGGAACATATAACAGTCAGCTCTCACATAATAAATTGGCAGCTATGCCTGAGGTAACTGCCTTTTATTTGCAAAATGCTATTGGAATTTTTTAAAAGTAATTGCACATTTTCTTCCATTTCCACATGGTCACAGAGAACATAGTACAGTACAAATACCAACAGGAATGCAATAAAATCATCACTGTTGTTTGTTGTTTTTCCTGCTTAGGGCTACGATCTTATTTAAGCCAATGTCCAAAAGAAAGGAGGAATACATTTTAGCTCAGAAAAAGACAAGTGGTAAAACATTTTACTGAGGTTTAATATGGAATAATTTAGAAGGACTAGGCAGGAACAACCAGAATAAATAACAGTAAATGGTCAGATATCTATTTGCAGAAGATATTTATTAATGTGTTCTCCTGACTTGAGTAAATAATGGTTAAGATAAATGTTCTGAAGTTCTTCCATTTTGGAGGCTTGACTTTTCCCCATCTGAAGGTTTACTGCAGCTTTTCCTGCAGACCAAGCATGATGTCTTTGGGTACACCACAGATGCTGGCAGATCTTCAGGTGAATCCAGTCTACCCCTTGCCTAGTGCAGAGCTCTGGAGTTCTGTGGGATGGCACCAGGGCTCCCCACAGCCAGCTGCTGCTTCAGCTGCCTCCAACAGCTGCTGCAAAACACAAAGCTGCAGTCCTGCTCCAAACATTTGCAACAGGAAACAGGAGGGCTTGCAACTGAGGTTTGCTGCTCTGCCCAAAACATGCAAGTTACTAGACTTTTTATTTGCCATTTCCAGGCTTCTCAGTGAAGTAGAGGGAGCTCCATGTCACTCCTGCTGCTACCTGGTGTATGTGATTCCCCTCTGTACCCAAGTGGGAATTTATAATACTGCTTTGTTACTCTGAATTTTCTTTTGGTTTTAAGCAATCTGATTGCCATCACTGCAATAGCGGGGAGGAAAAGGAAGTCCAAATCTACTTTATTGTAAATGTGGAGAGGATCTGGCCTATATTGTCTGTGAGTAAATGAGGATGGGATCTCGTAACCACCTAACACTGGAGTGAGTTCTTAGCACCATAAATGTGATTAGAAGCTTTACTGCTGTTTAAAATTGAACAGCCTGAAGACCAGGAAATAGAGTTTGCTGTGAAATATTCCTGCTGTAACTAGTCTCTGTACTGCTGACCCCAGGGGATCTTGCATTTGCTGCAGGCTGAGTCTAGTAGGCAGTTTGCTGCTGAACAAAGACTTTAAATAGCAAGTTTTTAAAAAGTACATACTTGCAATTTTTGAGCTGATGAGTTTAGAATGATGTTCTAGCAAGCTCAGTATACTCCAAATTAATTAGCAGTGATCCTTTTAACAGGGTAATTATTATATCAGCAAGTGGTAAACTCAAAATGAATACGAGTAGGTCAGGCTTGCATCCACAAGGAAAAGCTGTCTTGTGGGTTCTACCAAGTGGTTCTAAATTCATTCCAGTGTGAAAGGTTTTAGACAGCACACATCATCATCAGAACTGTCACTTTTTTACCTCTAGACTTGAATTAAAATCTGAAATGAAGTTGCAATTCCATTTTTCATATGTCTACCTCACAACACCATGGCAAGTAGTGATTGGCTTTTTAAAGCTGCTGCTGGAAAAAGGCTGAAAATAAGCAGAGAAGAAGTGTTGCACATTATTACTACTATATAAATGGTAGACAAGGCTATGAAGCATGTGATACTTCCTTATGGCTGTGCATTTTCTTCCTTCATAATGGAAGGGTCTTATCCTGCATAGAACAGTAAGAACTCACAAGTATAAATACATGTTCACATCTTTGGTGTTTGGACTTTTTAAACAGGTTCATCTTTCAAAGAATAAATGTGTCATTGTTTATCAGGCTGTGGATAAGCAAGTATATGACTGCTGCAGTGATGGCAGAAACACTTCCATTCATTCCTGAAACCAGACCCTGGTCTTCAGATAGTTGAGGCTTTAGAAAATAAGGTTTAATTTGGTGTTTTAATATGGGAAATTACCTTAATTAGGTCACTCTATGTTCTTTTCTGCTCTCTTTCAGAATGGATGCAGGAATCTGTAAAAGCACCTGCTATTTTCTGTAAGAATATAATTTTTAGGCAGACTTTCAAAAATCACTTTATCTTACTTTCAGCTTTTCTAAGTGAAGTCAAGCAAATGATCTTACACTGATCTCAGGTGTGCTCTTGGGAGAAATCGGGGCCCATGTTGTTCACTCCAAATGTGAAAGTAGGAAAGTACTAATTATTAGCCATTTCTTAAAAATGGATCTTGACGCTCACCAGACTAGACAATCTCTCAGGTTATTTCATGGGACCTTGTGGTGCTTTATGAAACATGAAGTGCATACCTGAATCCTTTGGCTTAGATTGCCTTGAGCAGCAGTGCCATCTTCTTTCTAGAGACTTTCTATGTCTGGGTCAGACCACTTGTAAAAATCATACAAAATGGAGACATTTTAAAAAACTGCCACAATTGTAAAAACAGAACTGTAAAATCAATAGGAAAAAAGTATTTACAAATACTTTGGTGAGGTTTTGTACATGTGTGTTCTGTGTATGTTCTAACTGGTAGAAATAGAAAGGCAAGCAACTCTGTAGAAAATGCCTGTAGCAAAAGCAGTTGACTTCTACTGATCCAGGGGACTGCTTTTTTCTTTTTGTTAAGGTTTAGGTTATTCAGACTAGGCAGGTCATAAGAGTCTTTTGTATGCAGTTTCATGTATTGCATAGCTCTTAACTGAATCCAGCCAAAGATGAGGTAACATCTGAAGAAGGTTTCCTAAAATTTCTGGAATGAACAATGTTCTCGTGTCACAGTAACAGCACTAGCATGCCTGCACAGTTGTTGCTGCTGAAGTTCCCCCTGTACATGGCAAATCTATTGTTCATCACACTGTAGTTATAGCCCTACCATTCTAGTAGTGCTCAATGCTTTTGTGCTTTCTATAAAGAACAAGCTTGTCCTTCCACTTGAATACATGCAAGTACATAGGTCAGCACAGTGCCACCAACAGTAATAACCAATCTTCTTAGTGCTCCCAACCTCTCTTGATACTACAAACTATGGCTACAAAACCCCTGTGAATAATATAATATGGAACTAATCAAAACCCATCACATAAATGGATTTTAAAAAGGTCCCATTTCTAAGAATTTGCTTGAGAAAGTTCTCCTACAATTTAGAAGAAACAAATGTTCTCTTGATGAAAAGATGACTTAGGCACTCAAGATGTATTTGATCATAGAAACCGAGAGAGAGCCCTTCTGAAGAAGCTGTGGGAAATGCAACCTCTTCTAAGTCAGTAACTGATCAATGATCTTCTGATGGAGCTTGGGATTCCTCTTTTGGAGGAAAAGCAACAAACTCTTTCATTTCCTTCTCTTGGTGACCAGTAGCCTGAGCACGAGCTTCATAAGGCTCACATGGGCAGCAACAGACTTCTCCTTTCCTGCTCTTCTGCAGAACGGTGGTGCGGAAGTCTAAGGTTATCACTGCCAGCCGATACAACTGTAGAGTCACAACTAAGATATTCTTAGCTGTAAAAAATACCAGCATCTGATTGAATATTCTGAAGTGGCCCATCAGAATTGAACGCACAATGAAGAAGGGGCCATCCTGTATGAAAAGGCTGACACCAATGTTCCAGAGTTCTGCACTGTACCTGCACAGCAGCAGGCTGGGGATCCGCCTGGCCGATGCACTTGGTTTGCAGCCAATATGCTGTACTGCAAGGAAAACAGTCATGTTAAAACCATTTTGTGAAGTGGAGCCAGGGTTGGCCTAAAGGGCACTCACAATACAGGGTACTCTGGATTATAAATGCATTCATGTGTAAATTTTGCAACATGTAGAATATCCAGTTTCTGGGATGTTTTTCAGCAAAACACACTGAGACACTTGTGTGACCTGACAAACAGGATTAAAAACCACTTCCTCTTCTGTATACCTCAAACATACCAGTATTCATACACTTCTACAACAAAAAGCAGAAATAGATCACCTAATGATTCTTCACAACTTCCCCAGACCTGTTATTTGGTCAATCAACATGCCAGACTGGTATGCATCCTTAAGAAAAAAAACTGTGCTGAAAAGGAACATCTAGTGCTGTAGCACTTCACTTTCTTCCAAGCTAAGACATTGCTTTTAAAATGTTCACTAGATAGCCATTGCCTTTTGCATGTGTCACAGTAAGAATAAAACCTTTCAGTGCCAGGGAATATTGAGCATCGTGTGGTTTCTGTCTGCTATGTAAGACTTGAGGCACAGTTAATTGTTCTTAGTCTTGTGGGTATCAATGTCACATTACTGCTGGAACTTGCATGCATGAGTTTCCCTTGGCTGTAAAGGTGGTGGTGGGCTCAAATGCTCTCTATGGTGTAGTGCCCAGAGAAGGAGCATCAGAAGGGTTTGTGGGGATAAATTTGCCTGTGTCTAACAGAAATACACAAAGCTTAATTAACCTGTCTCTTGGGCAGGGAGATTTCATTGGTTTAAAAAACATCACTAGTTGTGATGCAGTCAGAATGTGATGCAGTAACAACTGCCAAATATTGCAGCTTGCCAAAAGAGTTCTATTGTTTGAGTCAGTGCTGGGGAGGGGGGAGAAAGAGATGAAACTCAAATGGAAAATAAGTTGTAAAATGTAGAAATTTACTGAATCCATTAGGCAAAGCTTCAGCAGCAGCTAATGTTTTAATATGCCTCTGTGCCATTGCTGCTTAATAGTCTTAACTGCACTGCTGTAGTGTAATCATAAGTGCCTAAAAATTTCTTCTACGTCATGTTTGATGTGTGAATAAACATTCTGATGCTTGAACAAAAAGTACTATTTGTGCAACTGAATAGAGCTACCTAAAATGAACTGTACCCATAGTAATTTCAGGGAAATAGGTGTTCCGTAGTTTAAATTTTAACTGGTAAATGTAATAACTAGGAAAGCAACAGCTAGAGGAAAAAAATGAACAGATTGTTTAAGTGCTATTTGAATTTATTTGTGTGGTGGTGATGTATATAGGATGTTTTATATTTGGTTGGTTGAGGTTTTTTTAAACCTGACTGCTGTGCATCTTTAATAGAATATATTTTAGCAGTAGCAGGAATTTTAGCTATGATAAAGCTGAAATGTGATTGCATCTGATTTTTAGGAGGTGAGCTGCTGAGCTGAAATGCTGAAATATTTTCTTAACTTCCCTGTTGGAAACAAAGCCTAGCACTGTCCATGAAGAAAATACTAATGAACAAAATAATATTTCAGGAATTTTTAATTTATTATTTTAGTCAGTGTGTCAGCCTAGAAATCTATTTTGTATAGATGGAACTGAGGATAATGCAGTTTTGGACTGCTATAGTTGTTGCAAACTTGTGATTGGAGGCCAAAATGGTTGGAACAGATGATGCTCCAGAGAGCTTTCATTGTTCTTTTTGGACAGAGTGAAGCCCTTTCTGCCCAGGAACAAACACAGCCCTGAGCTGGCTGAATAGCTGGCCCTTTTAGATTAATATAACAGTGTACAGTCCCAACATCATGTGGTCCTTTAGGTCTCCAGTGAATAGGTAATTTCTCCTGTGCTTTTGGCTGTGCTGTTTGGTGGTTCACAACTGCATGCCTCTCTGTAGGGTCTAGGACCTACCCAAATTTGAGGCATAATATAATAGACCAGCTCTAACGTGAGAGCTCTCATAGTGAAGTTTAAGGCAGTAACAGGCAACTGGAGCAACACAATAGTGTAATCATTTTTTCCTATTCCTGAAAGTAGACAGCTCTATCAGAGAGATCAGAGGTTAGCCAGAAACAAGTGTTTCCTCAAAAGAAACCACAATGAGCTTTCTTCAAAAGCTGTTGTCATATGAATTCCTCTCCACCAGAAGACCTTGGTAAAGCTTGTAGTGTGTGCACAGACACAAGATGTACCAGCAAAAACTTAAGAGCATTTTTTCTCTTTTCTTGTCTGTGTGGAAGTACTAACCTGCAAGATCAAGTGGAAACTGTAACATACTCCAGGTCCATACAGCAAGAATTGCATTTATGAGAGCGTAATTCTTCCTATGGGAGGGGAAAAAGTGATAACAATGAAGATGCAGTTTCCTTATGAGATCACAAAAATGCTTCCTGTAGTGTTTGGAATGTCATTTGAAGGGTAGTTGAGTGACACAGTGATTGGTTTATTTATATGTGCTTTTACAATGCAACACTAAGGAAAACAGAAGCACCTTTTTGTATGGAATTTTTGCTGTTAAGGCTTACGTGTTCCAGCTGTGTAATTACACTAAATATCTGAAGCTAATGTTATGATAATAAGCATATGAGAATAGACTCTGTGGCTCAGAGGGGATATCTTTACCCTTGTAGTGATTGCATGTTCCTTGCAAGCCTGAAGCTTCTCTGCCAAGCAGGAAGGACTCTTTTCCTGCTCTAAAAGCCTTGCCATGATATTTACAAAAAATAAAATAGTATTTGTTAGAGAGGATGAATCTCTTCTGTGACTCTTTCTTTATGATGGATGTTCACAGCTCATCTCTCAGCAGTGTGAGGGGAAGGTGAGCTTACTTTCTCTGGGAGAGACCGCAGTGTTGAAAATTTACACCAGACTGTGCCATTCCCTTTCTTCTTATCTTTGAACACTTTGTCACTCTACCATGAAGTACACGAGATAACCAAAAAGGAACTTGGATAATGAATCACTTAAGCCAGCTCTAGTTACTTCCTTGCCCATCTGAAACAATTCATTAACTTGAAGGAGGTTTCCTGTGTATCCAGTATTTCAGCTCCTGTAGCCCTAAGAACTGATGCTGCCTGGCAGTCAGGCTGCTCATTTGGCTTTCTGAACCCTTTCACTGTGATGATGTGACATGCTTCTCTGCTGGCAACACGTGAGTAATCCCCAGCAAAACTCACAGGACTTGCCCAGGGGGAAAGGCAAGAGCAGGCACACAGAACCCTTCAATGTAGCCTTCTGCTTTCTATGGGAAATGCAGTTTTACCAACACTGCACATTACACAAATATCGTCAGCAAAAAATCCTTACCGAACATCCTCAATGTCCAAGGTCTCACTAGCAAATTCAAGTATATCTGCTGCTGTTCCCACAAACATGAGAAGCAGCTGAGACAACTGATCCCGGGTAATTTCAACTCCAATGGGGAGAAGCCATCTCCCAACTACTAGTAGCAGAAGAAAAGTCTGGTGGAGGGCCAGTGTCCATACAGTCTCACAGATTGTGGAGAGCTGATTGACAAAGACTTTAGCCTGTTTAAAAGACAACAATAATATACAGTAACTTCAGGAGACTGATGTTAGAGATATCATCAGAGACTGTGCTTGTCTTTGAGCCTGCTTTTGTTCTCTTTCACATTGTATGAGAACAAATAATTTCCGTCTGGCAAGCCTGGTTTAAAAAGGCACTTTAATACAAACTTGGGATAACGAATATCAAATCTTTCTCTGTGTACTACTCCTCCTGTTCTCATTTTTCAATTGGGCGTTATCCTTTGCAAACTCATTACCCAGGCACTTTCTAAATTCAATTACTGAGATTCACAAGAGAATGGTAGGGTCACCTCTTCTTTACACAGAGACTGGTTTTAGCAACAATAGTTAGTATGCAGTATGTTGTATTTTCACAATGTGGTTTTCTAAACTACAAATATATATAATGTACATGTCCTGGGTTGTTTGCCTTTTTTTGTTTGGTTTTTTGTTTAGTTGTTTTACTCACAAGGTGCTTATCTCTAATTGTCATAAGATCTCTACCAGAAACAGGAAAAGGTGCCCTACCGTCTGAATGATGTGGTGATCTGTTCCCTCACTTCCATGACTGCTCTCTCTGGATTGATTGAAGTCTTGATTGCTGACATTGACCTGAACAGCCCCAGGCTCATTGCCACAGTACTGTTGTGAACAAAAACATGACACACGTGTAAACATCCTACCCAGGGAGCAGATGTGCTCTATGGCTGAGTGTCCTGTTTTGCTGAACTGCAGAGGGTATCTGATGTTTACAAAGGTCCTCATTCTTAATGTAATTCCCCTCTTCTTCAGAAGGGAGGAATTCCTCTGATGAGGACAACAAGAGAGATCTGTTGGTAGGTTCCTGAGAAAGTACAGGGTTGTACTGCAGAAGAGGATGCAAATTCAAAGGCCAATGGAGTGGGTGACATCTGTGCTCTTAAGTCTGCACCCTGTGAATGTGATCTGCTTGCAGCTCTCCTGAACTTGCTACTGGATTCCCTACATGGTCTCTCTTTGGTTGAAATAGTCAAATATGGTAAAAACTGGTCATGGTCAGGCCCTATATTCAAACTTGTTCTCAAAATATCTGCTTTTCTTTTCTACTATCCAGGAAAAGCTCTCTGAAAATGTCACTGTTTCATTTTTCTGCATGACTTCCCTCAAGGTTGAAAATGAGTTAAGGTAGGATATTTGGGTTGTATCCTCCACCTCTCCTGCCCCTGCTGTGCCTTATTTTGTAAGGAAATTCATAGGGTGAGAGGTGAAATAAAGGAGCATTTAAGAGAACTAGACCTGTATAGTTGCCTACCCCTTTGAAATAGAATAAAGGGTATTTTTACTTTCTGCAAGTACATGGGGATCTGGGAAACTGAGTGCTCACTAAAACATACTGTTATTCCAATTACAGTAAAGCACTGGTGGGGCCACGTTCTGTCTGCAGCACTGTCCTGCCTTTCTACCTTCACACCCAAGGCTGGCCCAAGAGCAGCTGGGGGGGCATGGCTCTAAAATCTGTCTTCGTAACAATCTGTAACATCTCTCCATTGTAATAAAAAGAGAATAATTAGAAAATCAAACCATGCTGTTACTAAAGACTTTTATCCTGTCCTATTTTTGCCAGAGAATTGCAGATGACTTGCATTTCTCCATTGGGCCCCCCACCATTTTATTGCATGGGGATTGATTTTCTGCAACAATTGGAATGTGTTTGAGAGCATACTGAGTAGTTGTGTTGAGCATAAAGCCTGCCAATATAAGAGCAACATTTTTCAGGAAAATTTCAGATTCTACTTTGATACTTTGCTTGGTCTCTGATAATGTTGTTCAGTATCTGAGTAAATGCTGCCTCTTGTCTGACCTTATGGTAGATAAATGTCCTGTGACTTGAAAAATCTGGAAAAAATGTCAGTGCTTGTTGCTTTTAGAGTTGGCGGTAAAGAGTCTTAAGCTGAATGGTTGTTTTATTTGAACAGTGGGTGTGAGTGTCTTGAAAGATTGACACACAGATGTGGGGAAGATGATATTTCCATTTAGTCTAAAATTCTGGGCATGGAAATAGTGAGATGGAGGGGCTGGTACTCTCTGCCTGGCCACAGCCTTGTAGGGCTAATCTCCCTGAGTTTGCCCTTTAACTAAAGGAGAGAGAGGGAACAGCTCGTTCGGAGAATATTTTGGAAATGAAATTTAATTGGTGCTCTGGAGAGGCATCTCTAGCTGCTGCCTACAGAAAAACCCTAATGTCTATAGAGACCCATCCCAAGGTCAAAGTCAGGCTGAATTACTGCCACTGGCTGTGTGACACAGCTGAGGAGACCACAACCTAAAAATATTGCATAGCTGTCCTAACCACCCCAGAATACTAAGAAGTGAAGATCAACAAGTAGCCTGGGTAGGGCAAAGGGATGACTAACCTGTAAGGAGGAGGAAGACTGACTCTGACAGCCTTTGGTTTGTCATTAAGTCTGCATTTAAGCTCACCCCTCTGGCCCCTTGCCTGGGCTGGCATGGTAATAGGAAAGCAGCCATGAACCTGTACAAAACTTCTCATCCAAGGCTGAGGAGCTGCAGGACTCAGCAGCTTGACTGCTAGAAGGAGGCAGAAGAAACTATGCCATGCCTTGCAGGGGAGCTCTTTTTCTCTTGTTCTAATGGCACAAAGGTGCAGGAAATGCCTCTAAGAAAATTAATTCACATTATTGGTGTCTTTGGTAGGTGTCTTTCCTTCTATGTAATTTTTGTAAGTACTTTCAGCTGAGAGGTGGGTTGCTATTTCAGAGCAAGGCTCAATGATCTTGGACTGAATGGAAAGCTCAGGGCAAGTCCATAGCTCTTCTCAATTGCTTCCAGGCAGGAAATGGAAACCTGCATCTGCAAAGTCAGTCATTTAAATAGGGTCCTGTTTTTTTTTTGGTTTTTTTTTTTTTTTTTAAAGTAGGTGTCTGTATTTTTCATTTAAGTATGTTCATATCTTTTTGGGTTTGTTCTGCTCTGAATATTTAATGAGTGGTGATTGTGAAGTGATTCACTTGAAATTTGGAGAAGAGCCTTTATTTACATCATTTATATGCATGTAAATAGGACTGTTGGTGCCAGGCTTATTTACGTATCAATTTATGGATGTGCAGTGACTAAATGGGAATATGACAAGAAGCAAGTGAATATTGTTTTACTGTTTCACAGGCATTTGATAAACATAGTTTGCCTTTTTACTACTAGACTCCAGTTAGTCCTAAGTGTTGACTTTGTACCAAGCTAAATAAAAATGGTTTTGTTTTCAGGGGGTTTTTTTTCTGTGCAAAGATAAAACAGGAAGAAGCTGTACACATTTTGTATAAATTCTGACTTGGCTTACTTTCTTTTGTTTCTTCTGAGATGAAGCTTACATACCTCTGATTCATAAGCCATCTAATCAAAATGGAAATGCTGTTGCATGACATGATGTCCCAGTGCATGGCCTGCAGAGAAACTCACTGCCAGTGCATGGGGGACACCCGAAACACCAAACTAATTCAGGCAATTTCTGCTTGCACCTTATTTATAATCTATTATTTTCAAATAAAACTGAGGTTAGCTAAAGCTTTTCATAATGGGGCCAGCATTGGGGTGTAAAATTGACACTTGAATTTTAGGGTGGAGTACCCTCAACCTATTAATGTGCATGGAGGCTGTCAGTCTGAGGACATTTTGGAAGAGTCTAGCCCTTCCCTGGAGCAGGCCCTGTGCCAAGCAACAGGTACCTGGCTTGCTGTCTGTGCTATGCTGCAAACAGTGTGACTGTCACTGTGGAAACACATGTGATGTCAGAAATTCAAAGCACTCCTGACTGCTTCATTTTGCTCATACAGGAAAGCTGAAATGTAAAACATGAAGAAAAGATTATCTAAATTGTTTTCCAAGTTGAGGAATATAAAGGGTATGGCAAGGAAGCAATGGTGAAAGATGTAAGATATTTGAGGAGTTCATTATGGTATAATTTTAGCTGACAAGATAATCCCACCTCAGAATGAGGTGAGGGAATGGACAGTAATATTCACTGTATCCCCAAAATGTTCAAGTTAAGGTGGTTAAAAATAAGTACAAGGTTTACCAAGTATCTCTCTTATTCCTGACTGGAAGCCTGTGTAGACTACGACCCAGTTGGGTAAGCCCTGCAAAAGGTGGTCAGTTACTGCTTGCAGTGGCACACCAGGCATTTGCAAAGGTAACAGAGCCCTGAGATCCTGAACGTTATTATGGAAGAATGTTTGGGTTTTTTAATGGATTAAATGGTTTCAATTTTCTTGACAGCACACAGCAATCTTTTCTCTGTACAGTTCAATTGACTTTATCATCTCTCACGAACATATATTTCATCCCCAAATACGTGACCACAAAGTAGAAGTTCCTATGCAGTCAGTATTTCACCCTTGATGTATGAATGGCATTATATGTCCAGTTCTGCAGTACACAGAGGCAGAATTGCCTCTGTCTTCAGGAAGAGAGACTGCCTATTAGCACCTGCTTTAAATAACAGCACTGACATGAGCAGCTGATGCTTCCTGGTAAAGATTCAACATGAGATCAAAGTTCTACTGCCTTAAAGACCACATACTGTTTTCATAGTGTATATATTAAAAGTGTGGATCTAGTGACTGCATAATCACCCATTCTGCTTGCATTTAAATAATGAAATCCCAGGAATACATCAGTATCGAGAGTAGTGCTAGTCTGGATGCTGTTAGAGAGTGTTAAGAAAGCTGCTCCCCTTCTGGAGATATTGTTTTTGAATCTGTTAGATTGTGTGTTTCCAGAACTCTCTATCCTATCTCTCCAGGTATAAACTAAGCTGTTAACTTGATATACTCCCTCTTTAATTCACCATAGCAGTATATCAATAAGAACAAAGTATGCTATGTTCTAACATCATTTTGGGAAATAAACTGCTGCCTTTGACTACAGAATTAGCCTGTTTCTTGGACCAGATTTAACTATGACAAATGTTCTCAATATCCACATTACCTGTCTGTGATTGTTTAAGGAGATTTGGGAAAACAAGAAGACAATAAATTCCTGCTGCTGTATTTAGAAAAAGCCTGAGGCATTTTTAGTGTAAACACAATTTTGAATATTTGATTATGCTTCTGTGAACTCTAACAATGTTTCAAAAGAGAAAATGAGGCACTAGGTCTTTTTAGTCTAATTTATGTATTTTCCTCTGCTACTTTTTGTTCTTGGTCCAATCTGAACCTTTACTGCTATGGATGTAGGGCACTGCATATGTGCAAACACTGGCACAGACAAACTTTCCTTTTCACTGCATACAAGTGCTATAGGGATTTGAAAACTAGCCTGCATGAGGTTGACTCAGTGAGACCTGTTGGGTGAAGTGGCTCTGTTCTGGCCCTAACTGACCCCAGAACACTTGCCCTTAAAATTTTTACCATGTGCTTTAGTCCTGAATTGGAATCCAGCCCCCCATCGGCCCCAGATTACTATGCAGCACAAAGAAATGAAGGATATAAACCTTGTCAGATGTATTTCCAGCTGTGGCAACAATCTGTGTGTTCTCCTATGTTGCAGCAAACATGAGGTAACCTGAGTTTAAGACCCCTTTCACTGATGCCTGTCTCAGTTTTGACTTGCTTGAAGTTGTGGCATTTGCTTTAAAACACTGTGAAGCTCACTTTATTTTGCAAAGGCCTCTAAAGCAATGAAGTTTTTACCCTACTGAGCAAGATTCATGCTGGTAAGCTGGGGGTGAAAGGCTGTGTTTTTTAAACTTGTGGTCCTCAGTTCCTCAGATAAATACAAATAAGTGGTCTCATGTTTAGCTAGGAAAGAGGCTCATTATCTGATAATTAGGAAGTGCACAATAGTCATAATATAGCTGTAGCTAGACTGGGACACCTACCAATATGAAAGAAAGAAGTGGAACAAGACTTAGCGGACTTCTGTCTGCATGCCTGAAGCCAAACCATCAAATAATGCATCAATTTCAAACTAGTCCATCTTGTCTCATAATAAATACCTGAGTCCCATGATGAATTTCTAGTAGCCATAGTGATGGTACTATGCAAATCAGATATAAAAATATTGCTGGTGAAAACCTGTGAAGGAAAAGAAAAGATATCTTGGTATTATGATACATCATAAATATTTTCCAATGCAGATAATGTTTGGATATATGGCATCCTGTGCCTCTACCATATGGGGTATTTAGAGATAGGGTGACTGCAAATTGGAATTGTTATTCTTGCTTGATTGCTCATGCTGTGTGAATATTATAAGTAATAGGTTTATCTGTATGTCCATCTAAGGTCATATATGGAAATTTACTTAAAATTTATTTTTTAAGAACTAACCAAAGGCACTTTGCTGCTTGTATTTCTATCACACTATTTTCTGTATTTAAATAGATTTTACCTAACATGCTCTTTCTGATTTCATGAAGAGTGAATTAATACATTGAGTCACTTCACTGAGTGATGCTGAGATAAAGGTTGTTGCTCACAATCTTGTGCATTGACACAGGAAAGGTAGAAATAGCATCAGTTTGCCTAAAACAAGCACTGCTTCAGTAGATCTTTTAGTTGCAGGCTGTGCATTTAAAGTGGGTTTATGAAAATGGGTCTTGGCCTTGTTTCCCCACTTGTGCTAGCAGTGGTAGAATTTTCTAGTTCTTCTCTCCCTGCCATTCTTTTATATAACTGTGATGGGTTGGTGCTGGCCAAATGCCAGTACACCCATGAAAATCATTTATTCAAATAAAACCAGCAAATTAACTGATGCTGATGAAGCTTTATCATCTTCAGCTTCTTTAGCTGGGTTTATTCAGAAGTAATGGAGAGGTTTCATGACTTCTGCAAGTAGTGATTCTTGTGAGAGTGTGTTGCTGATATTTTCTTATTAAATATATGACATTTGATTGAAGTGGGGTTTTTTGGCAATTCTGTACTTCTGGAGTAGGAATGAGGTGCAATGCCACAAATTTTCCATCTAGCTCTGCATGCTACAGTATGAACTGGGCAGTGGGGTCCAACTCAGGACATTTGCTTGGTTCCTTCTATCCTGCCACTGGCACATTCTGCAATGAATTTAAACTGCTTATAAGTATGCAACTGAAGCAACATTTTGGCCAAATGTCATTGCATTTACTGTTTGTCCCTATGTTGAATGTACCTTTATTTTGGTAATCATGACTTTTCCAGTGAAGATTAAGTATTGAGGAAAACAAAATACCCTGCTGCTTAGGGAAATTACTGGGTTGCTGAACTGCTCTGAAATGTTTCAAACTATCCCCTTTAAGATAGTTTGGGTTTTAATTATTTTGTTTTTCACGGTTGAGGGGGTGTTATTTGTTTTGGCAGTGGGTTTTGTTGTTGTTAGCTTTTTTTTCCCTAAAAAAAAAAAAAAAAGGCTAGTGATTGTGTGGGTTTTTAGCCTGGTTATTTTGGGAGATAACACACCTCTCATTTGAATGGAAGAACTAACATTTTACAGTATTTCCTGTAGGACTTCAGCACACAAAAAATCCATCCAGCTGGCATGTTAGCAATACTGAGCTAATGATACCACATCAGGCCAAGAGACTTCAGGGGCTTTAACCCTGCCTTTCTTTCAGAAGGAGCAATCTAGAGGAAGTATTACATGGCCAGGCTCACTAGAAGACTTTTTTTCCACATGTGCTATTAAATGTTTTATGCTGGTGTAATAAGTAACAGTCCTCTGTCAATAATGAACAGAGAATATGAGGGTGTTGGAGGAAGGAGTCCTGATGCATAGTCTGCCCCTTGCTTGGATTGGTGATTGTCTGTGGAGTTGTTTCTACAAATGCTGATGATGTCTGTTCTGTGACTGTTTTCCACTGGAGCAGAAAATTATCCTGATGCAAATAGATGCTGGCCATTTGTCTACAGTTCTCACCTATATATGTACTTTTATTTTGATGTTTAAAGTGCTGGACCATGTCAATTTTCAAAATTTTCTTGTAGATAAATTTAGCCCAGTTTTCTATGTATGCATCTAACATGGATCTGCTTTTGGTTTCCATTTTTCTTTGGATTTTTCAAAAGCTCCATTGCAAGTGTTCCTTCATGAAGATTCTGCTGCTGCCTCCTCTCCCAAAAGAATTGGGTCTGTTCAGTCTGCCTGTCTCATAACTGCATTTGGGACTCTGCCGTTGTTCAACTTTCCAGTGTCCCAGACTTTATCACTGCTTTTATTGCATTCAAATTTAGAGCGTGGAACTCTTGTGTGAATTGTCACACAACACTCCTTCTGTTATAATGACTTTCACAGGTTGCAATGGGCAGGAATTTAAGAACATGGAAATACTCCAGGGTTCTTTAGTCCTGGATTTGTCTCAAGGCCTGCCTGCAGCTTGAGTTTTTAACAATAAAAGGTCCTAGTGAAATCTTGACAATTAGTTACATGACCGCCTCCTTTTCACAGAGCATTTTGTTTTGGTTTCCTGACCGCTGATGAGCTGTAGATGACAGCAGTAATTCTTTAGATGCATGTAAAACCCCATGTGCTTGGGCAAGCTCTGCTATGACTAACTTTTTTGTTCATTTCTCAGGCAGCCTTTCACGCATGGAAGTTCCTCTCTGGAATAGCCTCTCAAATCCAAATAGTTAAGCCACTCTTGCTGTATCAAAAGAGTGGCTGCTACTCATCTTTTATTTTTTCACCAAGTTTAGGTTCATGCAGTAGCGTGGTGCTAGCACTGTTGCATGGAGGAGAGAAGGGGCATACAGTCCTAGGGAAGGAGGTGCAATCCAGGGCACGGCAGGATGGGTGTGAGATGCAGGGCATTTGCAGGGTCCCTCCGCAGCCCTGTGCCCCTGCAGCGCGCAGCCCCAGCCCGCTGCGGCTCAGGAGGTGCCCCCAGCCCGCTGCAGCCCCACAGCATCCACACACGCCGCCGCACAGAGTGGCTCCCGCGTGGTCTGCTGTACACTCGCCCCGTCTGAACGCCCTCTGTTCGGCAGTGGACTAGCCAAACTCTACCAGCTTTCCATCCCTGCCTCCCGGGAGCAGCCGGCGAGCAAACGCGATCCCTGAGCGCCTGGCCGCGCCGGGGCAGCCCCTGCCCTCGGGGGGCACTTCGTATCTGCAGCAAGGTACATGCAAAGAAGCAAGAGGGGCTCCGGCGGAATATGCTCACCATTTGTAGCCTCTGCCTTGCTTAAACTTGAGGGTGAGCCCTGTCTCCAGGCACAGGAGAAGATTGAGCAGTGCCAGCAGCCAGTACTTGGGTTCCTTCTTCACGGCAGTCACTCTCCAAACCCCGATGAGGGAGTGCAACACGAAGAGCAGGCGAGTGACCAGGGCATTGAGCAGCACCATCAGCTCCATGCCGCAGCACCCCCTCCCTTCGCCCCGCACCGCGGGGCCCCGCCGCTTTTGGGAGCCCTGGCGAGTTACCTTGGCAGTCACCGGGAAGCCTGCGCCTCGCCGGCACACAGATCTGATCTCCTCCTCCATCTCCACAAAGGGGCCCATTATAACAAAAAAGAAACAGCATCGCCCCTCCCCCAGACTTCCTGAAAACTTTTTGAAGGGGAAAAAAAAAAAAAAAAAAGACACGCTTCCATGCTGCAGTGGTTTGCAGGCTCGGAACAGCCCTGGCTGGCCCAAGGCAGGGGTGGGGAGCGTTGTTTCTGTCTCCTCTATATCGGCTCAAGGACCGAGCACGGCGAGATTTTCCCTCTCGCCCAGTTACCATCGCTCTGCAGCCCCACTTGCTGCTCTCGCCTCATGCATTTCCAGCAAAGACACAATGAAAGGCACGTTATTAATTTGAATCATTTTTGCTGAAAGCTCCACTCTCCATCTCCGAGAGTGCAAACCAAGCCCCTCTTTCTGCTCTCCCTGAAAGAGAATTCATGTTTAGGAGATTTTTAAATTGTTTAATATTGCAATATAGAAAGCAGAACTTGTATGCTTAGTTCAATACTGGAATCCCTTGTGCAGCAGAAGTCAGAATCTGAAATCTAGACAAACCACTCTATTATATGATCTACATCCTGCATCAGGACTAAGAAGCAGGCCAGGTGCAGAACTCCAGAAACAGGGATGAAATCTGGGCTAACACTAATTTTACTGAATTGGTCAACAGAGGCATATACAAAAAATGCACTAAAGTTTGACTGTGAGGTCAGTTACCTCTAGGTGGACTTTTTGTATCCTGTGGGAAAGTGTATGAAGTACAGAATTTGTTTTAAAGTTTCCTTAATATTTCTCATAGAGATTATAAATTGTATTAGAATTTACACTTGGGTAACCAAAGAGAAATTTCTTCTTGATCAAAGTTGGCACTATATTGTTCCAGTTTTGTGTTAATTAACTACCAAAGCACTTGCATTTTGCAGTTGGCCATCTCAATTTAAGTGGAGAATCAAGTCCATGTAAAGTACTGTGGTGTTTCAGAGGTCCTGACTTCCTAGATTTAATTTTAAACAATCCTGTTCTATTTAAACACAAGATTATATTCTTCTGAGAGCTGTGACCTTTCTAAGAAGGTATTTTTCCTCAATTGCTAAGATGCAAATTTTCCTTACTGCAAAGCCAAGCCTCTTCTTTTATGAAGTGCTGGTGCTGGCCAGTTGATATCCTTGGGGGCAGTGGATAGGGAAGACTACTTTACTTTAACCCTGCCAGAAAAAAAAGGAAAACAAAAGTTCATTCCACAGTACAGATGACTCGCTTGGGAAATGCCTGAGTAAATAAATGGACTGTGTAGGATGCCTTTTTGAAGGAACAAAATCAAGCTCCTCACGCTCAGAGGAAAATGAATTCAAGGCAAAGACCTACTACAGATAATCCCTGGCAATAGCCACCCTGCCATATCATGCTTGGGTGCTGCTGGTTCACAGCCCTTCCGCTGGTGTTAAGGTCAAATATAGTTGAAGAGGAAACTGGGAACAGACAGATTGAAGAGATTGTTTAAACAAGATATTCCTCTGTGGGAGTGCTTAATGTCAAAGAAATGACTTGGGGAACTGGTATGTCCTATTGTTCATGGAGATCCTTACAGGGCAGATGGATGTCACAAAACTTGGAAGGATAATCAGAGCACATTCTTACGATACCATGCTCAGGAAGGATGTGGAGAGCTTTGCTGAGAGCTAAGCAATTCTGCATAATCAAGACATGTGGGAGCTGAACTGCTTAACAAGGTAGTTTCATCAATGAACAATCCAAACTTCACATCAGTGAAAGTCCCAAACTTAAGTAGGAAGAAGATAAAATATTGACTCTGCCTACTCAGTGCTGGACCATGATGGCAGCGCAACAGCCTGAGTAGAGGGGGAAGTACTCATGGACAGCTTAACTTCTTTGGCCTAGAAGAGGCAAATATTGCATCTAGAGTGCATTTTTAGATGTTTCAGTGGCTGTTTTGTGGAGCAGCTGGTTCAGTAACCCATGAGGGCGGTGCTTGACTTGAATCCTGAGTGGTTTATGGAGTATGATGTAGGGAGTAACAGCTGAAGAGGTACCCTGAAAGGGGGATCTTAATGTGCTTAGATTTGGCATCCTTGCAGGAGTAAGACAAGCCAGAGTTCTCTACCATTGCTCTGCTCAGCTTCAAAAAGGAAAACTAGACACAGATCAGCAGGCATGTTGAAAATAAGACAGATGGAACACCTAACTCTTTGCAGGGAGTGTGGATATTGCTTCTGTAAATCACATGGGAAGTGCAGAGATAATAACTGTGCATCAAGGGAAACTTGAGAAAGAGTGAGAAGAAGCCAGCATTTTCAGGGTAAGTGAGACTGCAGGAGCAAGAAGGCATTCTTCAAAAAGCTGAAATGCTGTCCAGCTGAAGAAAACTGAAAAAATTATAAACTCTAGCATGGACAAACATGATAAGACTGGCTGAAGGAGTGTGAGGGACAATTAGCAATAAAACATAGTAACTAAAATGTCTGCTATCTGTTCAAACATGTCGTGACTAGGAAGTCTTCCAGGAAATTGTTTGGTCAGTGGACAGCCAGGTGGTACAGAAGCCCTCAGGTGTGGTATTGCTGGGGGGAGTGGAGTCCCAGCATGAGTACAGATGTACACTGTAGTATGGGAAAGTGCTGACTCCTGCGCAGAACATTATAGAAGGGTTTGTTTTTGGAATTTTTTTCGGATTTTTTTTCTCTATGACTCTGTATGTGCTAGTGTTCCATCAGTTAAATTCTTTCATAGTTTCTACTGATCTGCTTCTTAGACTTGTCAGGCTAGTTGATCATGGGCTAGAGAATTGTCTAGGGAGAAACTTTGTTTACCTTGTTTTTGTACTCTTTTCCTGAGGATGGAGTTAGGTCTAATGCTGGATGCAGACAGTGGAATTAGATGGACCTTTGCCCTGACCTGAAATGACTGCGTTAGTAGAGACTTTCTGATGTCTGAAGAAATTGATCTGGAGTGGGTTGTAGTGTTGGTTGGATCCAAGCCGAAAGCAAGACTCATGTATTTTTGTATAAAGTGCTCTACTAATGATATATCCTCTTCCCCACAATTTTTTTTCTTTCTCTCTCTCAAAACTCTGGTCTGTGTCTGGGAACCCTTGAGAGTTGATGTTTGCAGGAGTGCTGTGCTCTGGCAAAGCCTGGACACAGTGGTGTGAACATGCATCACACTGTGTGGGATTTTCATCCAAGACACCTTGGCAAGATCTACTGCACAGCTCTGCCACATAACAGCCAATTGCAGCATGTTTGATGCATTTGGGAAATATTAAATCTTACTGTGCCCCCAGGACCAATGACCTTTTTGCAGGAATAGGGAATCTGGCACTTTAAAAACTGTACCACAGGATCTCTGTGCTTGTGTTGAAAAAATTCCTACCTTTAGGTCGAGTCACTAAGCAGACTCCGTAACTGTCAGAAATGTGAAATTGCACCAGTTCCCAAAAACAAACTAGGGTTGGAGGTGGTTCACTAGCTGAACATGAGTCAGCAGTGATGGAGGGTCACATTGGCAAGTAGATACAGAGCTGAAACCTGCCAGTGTCCATCTTGCATTTAGGAGGGCCTTAGCTGAAGTGCTGCCCTACCTCGGCTCAGTGAGGGAAGAACCAGTGGAGAAGGGCAGGAGTGTTTCTACAGTAGGAAATTACTTAAACAAATGGTTCGGTTTCAGGTGGCTAAAGTGACATCCTTGTCAGGTTGCAGTGCTTATAGAATCACAAGACCCCTGTTCAAGTACCTGGAGGGACTCCAGTTTGAACTGGAGTGCAGGGCTCAGGAAATCCTTGTGAAGAGGAATTCCAGAACAAAAGTTTTGTGAGATTTTGTGATAATATGCAGCGGTCTTTTGTTCTGTTTTAGGGTGGGTTTTTTTACTCGTTGTGGGAGCTCTGAACAAAGATTCTCAGAATTTACTTCTCTTGCTCACAAAATGGGATGTTTTAGGCAGTGAAATTTGGGGTAATGGCTAATTGCCTTCAGTTCAAGAGACTTTGAAATTTTGATTTACAATATTCATAAAGAAATAATTATAGGGTATTAAGCTGCAAGAGACCAGGGATGAGAAGGGGTCATAAATTCAATGTGAGTCAGCAGTGTGTTCTGCTGTGAAGGAGGCACACTGGGATGTATAAAGAGACCTGTAATGTGCCAAATTTCAGTTATTTCTTTGCTTTCCTTGGTGCTGGGAAAAACCTCAACTGAACTACCCTAAATTCTAGTGATGCTTTTCCAAGGGAGAGCTGACAGGATAGAATGTCCAGAGATGGACAAGACTGCTGAGGAAAGAATAAGACACCATCATTCAGTGTAGAGAAAAGAAAACTGAGATGGAAGTGGCCACGTTTTCAGGAATAGCCTGTTCACCAGTCCCAAAGCAGAGGGAAGGAAGTAAAAGGCTTAAAGGGAAAAAAATGCAATTAGATATCTGGAGACATATCTTGCTAGGAAGGACAGTGAAGCACTGAAATAGATTGTGCAGAGAGATGTCCATGTCTCAGGCTTTTAAGCAGAGATGAGGGAAACATCTGTCAGGGATGACAGCAGTTTAGTTATCACTTGGGGGTAGAGGGCTGACTAGATGATCTCTGGAGGTTTCTTCAAGTCTTTTACCTCCTAGGGCTCTAAGGCTTCTTTCTTTATTATCCAGTCATTGTCTTGAGTCTCTAAGGAAGTTTCTTGCTTACATTAAATCTGTTTAGTTTTACTTGCATCGGGTTCATAAAGAAGAGGAAATTGTTCTGCTTTCTCAATGCTTGACTGCAAACTGTGAATAATTATGACAGCCTTATAAAGAGATCACCACAACTGGCAATTAACATACATGTTGAAACAAATGGGAATGATTTAGTTGTACATGTGAAACAAAAAAACCTATCCAATTCTGTCTGAAGTGAAAGCCTAACTATTGCTGATCAAATTCAAGAGGGAAAAGCCAAATCTTTCAAAATATGATATGTGATAGAAGGTACTAGCTGTAGCTCAGTAAGGGTGTGAAGGAAATGGATAAAGGAGTGAAAAAACAGAGTATAAAAAGATTAGCTCTCTAGTAAAGAGCCAATATGATTGCAGAAGCATTAAAATCCCTGCAGGAGATTTACTGAAGACTCTGCCCTGGATTAGAATTTGATATAAAATAATTTAACTGAAGTCATACAATTTCTATGCCATTTGTAGCTGAGTTAATAGCATATGTTCCTGGAGGATTACAGTCAATGATTAAGGAAATTAGGTTTTGTTTGAATTTAATTTAGTTGTATAAAGCTGCTACAATAATTTACAGCTTTGATATTTAATATTTAATAACCCAGATCTTAAAAGAATCTGAGGTATAGCAATGTCATCATATGTTGAAATATTATCCCCATAAGTCATTTATATTTGCTAGTTGAGAAGAATGTTCATCAACTAGATGGGCTAAAATGGAGCTACTTGATAAAAAACCAATGCAGTTTTATAGGTAGTGGTAGTGAAATTTTTCTGTATGTTATCCAGTAAATCATAATTCACTTAGAGAACTTCTCAATCTCAGTTTCAGTCTTCATAAGAATATAACCCTGATAGTTTTATTTTATCTAATTTCCTAGCTTTTTGGCTTTATGAACATTACAAATCCTGTGTGTTCTTTCTTATAAGCATGCTTCTGCTGCTCTCTCTTTTCATTTAAAAGTAGTAAAATGCTCAGTCTCCAATTTAGCAGGGTACCCTGTTTCTGTTGAGAGAAAAGGAGGCACGTAAAAACAGTATTTTCAGGCACCTTTCTATTTGCCACTAAGTTCATAAGAGCCACAAGACATGGTCCAGGTCCCCTCCATACGAGGCCAC
The DNA here is from genome assembly GCF_031753505.1 of Anomalospiza imberbis. NCBI lineage: Eukaryota > Metazoa > Chordata > Aves > Passeriformes > Viduidae > Anomalospiza > Anomalospiza imberbis. Next base: position 6,260,338 of record NC_089688.1, on the reverse strand, counting down.
CAACTGCAGAATCCAGTCTCAAAATATTCTTGTGTGAGCTTATCATCCAAAGTGCAAACATGTACCTATGAAGCAAGAAAGCAAAAGGCTTCCAATGGCCAGCTTGCTCTCTTGCATCTCTCTATGCTTCCCTTCTCGTGCTTGTAGTCATTTCTTTCCTTCTCTATACCCTTTCCTAGGAGGAGAGGACCCATCAAATGGTTGACCCTTTTGGGTAGCTACCACCTGTTGTGGGCCACTGCCTTCCAAGACTCAGATCTGATAAAGGAGGGTGAGCTTAGCACAAACTTCAGCTCATTTGTAGTGCACTGTGAGTCCAGGCTTTCAGAAAGGAAGGAAAGCACTGGCAGCCAGGCAGGACAGTTATGAGTGGCTGTGGGTCTGCCACAAACACCGGGGCCCTGGCTGGAGTGTGAGATGCTGTGAGCTGGCAGAGTTCCACTGACATGAAAGCTTCTGCAGCCCTGAAATATGGCAAAGAGGGGTGTTTTTTCCCCTCTGATTAAAGCTGGGGGAAAGCATATGAGCAGTTTATAGCTCCCTACAGTTAAACATATTTTCTGTTGGTTTTATAGTTCAGAAAGAAAAGTCCTCTGGAAGGACCATTTTTTCCTTGAAGAATAGAAAGAAAGAAAAATTTTCAGGTATTTTATTAGGATTTGTAATTCCTCCTTCAGCTTGGGCTCTATTTCTGGGAACACACAGTAGTTCTGCAGCAATGTATATTTCAAAGAAGAATAGAAGCAACCTTGTTCTGCAGGCACTGTTTCAACCGTGACTGAAGTGGAAGACCTAAAGTTACAAACAGTGAAAAACTGTAGCATTTGTTCTCAGCAAAAACTTTCCATTTTTGGCTAGGAATCCTTGAATCGTCTTCCTAGTCATTGTCTCTCTTTTGTTTTCCAGTGTAAGGATAATGTGATGAGCTGACTGGAAGAACACTGTTCATGTTTGGGGCACAAATAAATGGAAGCTGGGTTACAGCTATTGCCAGTGAAAAGGCCAAGCTCCTCTCACAGATCGAACAGAGGCAAAATATCTCAGGCTTTAGACAATGGTTGTCAAGATAAGCTGAAAGCTAAAAACTGGTGGCACTGTTTTTGTTTACCCTCCGCATAGTCTTAATAATTAAGTTTTTCCTCCATGGTCTGAATTTACTGGAATTCCTATGAAAGTGTTTATTATGGCACGCAGCCTAAGCTAATGAGTCTGAAGTCAGGCCAATGCAACCTGTGTCTCACTGCAATTTGATTTCTTGGGTGTGGTGTGTTGCTAATTACAATCATATGGTTCTGATAAACTCAAGTCATAAGTAATAGGGATGTAAAAATGTATATAAAAAGAAAATCCCCAAACTTGTAATGTTTGGCCTGAGTACCTGGGTAGTTGTATTGAGTCAGCTCTCACAAAGCCAGGCTGTATCTCATCAGGAGACTCATGAAAGGACACTGGCTTCTCCTCTTACCTGTGCCTGATAAAATGTCTCTTTTTTTAATTTCATTTTTTTTATTTTCAGTGATGTACAGGTTATGTGTAGGCCTTTGCTATGATGTGTGCTCAGAATAGTTAAACAATGGTACTTGGCTATGGTCCTAGCAAGCCACTTTCTTCCCTGGTGATATTGGGATCCAGTGATGCTCATCTGCATGTATTTTTATGGATATTTTTATATACCTATATAGATTTTGTCAGTCTCCTGATACATGTTCAGAATTTAATGAAGAAAATAGTCATGAAGCTGTGTGCAAAAACTCCATAGTATTTTTACAAGCTAATTAGTTAAGCTGACTTTTTAATCTCTGTGCTGGAAGGGGCTGAAAGACAGGACTGTACCACAAAATACAGGTTAGCAGATCGGGAAATTACTTCACAAATGCAGCCAAGGGTAGGGGGAGCATGTAAAGAAAACAACTCTCCCACCCACAAAAAATCCTGCTAATCATATTCATCTTCGCTGCAGGAGGAATATAATGACATGGGTCTTTGTCTGAGAGCAAGGCTTCCATAAACCTATCAAGATGCTTAATTATAATCTGTTGCACTGGACTGCCACAACCTGCTAAGCCAAAAAAAAAAAAAATGTAGAGTAGATACTCCTTTTGAACTGGAATAGTGTACTGATTTTCCTGTTCTCTTGTTAACAGTGAAAGCTTCCTAAGGACAAACATTTCCACATCTTTGTTGGTTGCAAAATATATTCAGTTTTACAAACAAGCTTCTTCCTAAAGGCTGCAGTTTCTGAACAAACCATCTGCTCAATCATTTTCTATCCTGGCAAAAAGAGAGGCTGAGTGCCAGAATTTTTTTTTTCCTGTGATGTTTACCCATAAGTTATTAATACCTATCTGACACCCACAGAGATCCTCAAACTTTTTTGAGTAAAACAATATTGGTGACTTGTCTGACAATATCCAAAAATGAGTGAGCATTGTTTCTGATCACCCCCACTGTACAGCTCATAATGCCAGTTTGTTTATAAATAATGTCATCTGTTGTCGTCTCTTGAGTGTTTTATCCCACTGACTATACTTCCCTCATCCTTTATTTGAGACATCTGTCTATGCTAGTCCTGGTATGCATAATGACTCGAGAGATGTGAGTAAAGAGAGCTTATGTGGTGGAATAGACACATCCAAATATCTTCTGGAATTTAGACTCAGCAATGTCACAGTGTGGTCCTAATGGTCTTTAAACTGCTTTGAAGTCAGATGTCAATTCTGAGTACTGCTGATGGGAAAAGCCACTTAAGAATATCCAAAACCCTACTAATGATCCAAAAAAACCAACTAATGATCCCAGCGAAGGGCTGCTAATTTTTATGGATTTGCTAGGTCTGATAAAACAGTGTTTGAAATAGCAAAATTTTACTTGACAGGAGAATCTTCAGCATCTGGCAAGAAATAATGAGAGGTTTTAGACTGAGTTTTGTAACTAGTTCCTGACTTTTCCCTGTTTACTATACACTAGTGCCAACATGACAGGGTTCAAATGAGATGGCAGAAGAAAGGGTCTGTAGTGATAGGTCTGACATGTGTTTATGGCAGCTTTATCCTCAGACTCCTTCAGAGAAATTTTAGCACTCTATCCAAGTATTTATCCTGCTAAATAACAGTCATGGGGGCATCAAGCTCAATTTTTTGGAGTTTTTTTTTTTTTTTATGGGAGTGGTGGTGGTTCATTTTTGAGTTTTTTTTTTTCAAGGGTAAAAATTAACTATTTTTATCCCACCAGAGTATTTCAGTTATGCCATCTTCTGTGAAGTTTCTCACTGGGACAAGATAGTCCTGTTGCTTTTTGAAAAACCTTGGCTCATTAATATCTTCCAGTAGCTCTGTGTTCTGGGGGTCTGATTGGGATCTACTCATCTAGTGTTCTTACATTAACTTTGTAGGAATCAAAGTTTATCCAAATGCAATTTATTTTTAGAAACCCTACTATTGGATTCTTTTTGTTAGCAACTGAATTGGGAAATAGAGGCTTCTAAAAGAGAATTCATAAGGTCCTTTCAGTTCTCTACTTGAAAGTCCCTTTCAGGGTCTCAAGGACAGACAACATGGTTTTTAATGTGCTTGCTGGAAGAATTGAGGAAGGTATCTTCTTCACAGAAGGAACTTTTTTATTATTTTTCACTGCATCAAGTAAAACCAAAATCTTTTAGAATAAGCCCATTTCATTGTAGCTCTCAGTGTGTCAGCCCAAAGACAGAGCTGCTACATTCACAAGTGCTACAAAAATGGACCACAATTAGAGTTACATCGAAAAACCTTGTGTTAGTAATTGCAGCTAGTCTGAGTGGTTTGAGTTTCAGGGGTTTGATTTAGGTATATGGAGGGGGGGGGTTTGGTTGTGTGTTTATTTGGTGAGAGTAGGAACCAGGGAAAGAGAGGTGAGCAAGGGTGGTGGGGGCCTGATCAAGCTCTCCCAAGCACTTTTATTGCACAGAGGTAGTATAAATAATAGTAAGGTACGTTAGTGTGAACTGCAGCCCAAAATGCCCAGAAGCTCAGGATCCTGATTTACAGCACTCTGAGCTAAAGACATTTTGCCAATTCTTTCATTTCCATGGTGAGTCAGGAAATACTTAGTACTTTTCTTGAGCATATTTTGAAATCTTGGGCTTTTCTAAAAGTTTGTCTAATACTGGTAGGAGAGTTTGCAAGTCAGATATTCAGAAATCTTTATTCTTTGAATTCACAGAACATGTGGCTCCCAATTATTGCAGCAAGGAATGTTGCCTTGTGTGACTCTGGATTGCCATGGCTGTTGGAAGAGTCAAATAACACTTACTCAGCAGTGGTAGATACAGAGAAGTACTGACCAAGGTGACCCAGTGGTGCTCCAGAACTGGAAACTGCCCTCAGTGTGCTAAACCTGAAGCACCAGTATGGGAGAATGGCACATGAGCATAAAAATAATAAATTTTAAATCATACTTTGAGAAAATCATACCTCAAGGAAATGTAATACATGTGAATCTTGTCCATATTGTGAGATACTGATGTTGCAATATAGTAGTTCTGGACTGGGTCCAGTTTCTGCATAAACTTTATAAATATATTTAACTCATTAACTAATCTTTGCCTTGACAGGAGTTTTTTTCTCTCTTAACTGTCTTATACATGTTTGATGGCAACAGTAAGCTGCAAGTCTGTGAGCTGTCATGCACAAAGGAAACGGATTCTTTCCACATATGCATTTCTGGAACAGGAAAAGTTCTACTAGAAAGAGACAGGTTTTTTTTTATTTCTTGTTGTAATTATTTATGAGCATGTTTATTACATGGATAGGATGGTAGTATGAGGAGTATCCAGGTATATGCATTTATGGTTCTCTTTTTTGTCATTGTTAAGAGCTTTCCTGTGGCACCGTTTATTTCTGGACAGTATGTTTAATGAAGCTTAATCCAAACTGATCATCCATTCAAAGAATTGAAAGGTAGTGGGACTGGGATTTGACTGGAAAATAAGATGCAAACTTTAATAAGCCTTTTGTGTGTTGCTATGGGACTCCAAGAAGCCAGGGAGAAAGTTGGTGTACCAAATGCAGAAGTTAGGTGGTGTTAGTGTGTCATGAGATGTCACCTAGAGGTAAATTAGGATAATCAAAATAGGCACAAGTTGAAACAGGCGTCTGTAAAGGAAGAAGTGAGCCTGGACAATGAGAACTAGACTTTGAATTCATAGAATGATTTGAGTTGGAAGGGACCTTAAAAATCACCTGGTCACCAGCTCACCACCACAGGCAGGACACCTTCCACTAGACTGCTCAATGCCCTGTCCAGCCTGGTCTTGAACACTGCCAGGGATGAGCATCTGTAATTTCTCTGAGGAACCTGTGCCTCACCACCCTCTCAGGGAAGGACTTCTTCTTAATGTCCAGTCTAAATCTACCTCACTTCAGTTTCAAACTGTTCCCTCTTATCCTATTACAGCATGCTCTTGTTAAAATGTCCCTCTCCAGACCTCCTCATAAAATGACTCATCTGCTGGTGTTCCAAGTTCAAGAATCTTCCAGTGTGCTGACTGGACATGCATTCTTGAACTTGTAATAACAGTCAGTTCCTGAGCCTGATGAGCAACCAGAAAGGCAAGATGCAGCTGAGATTTCAGATAAGGCAGAGTTGAAGCCGTGTTGGAGATGTTGAAGGGCAGATTTAAAAATGCAGCAGGGACTGAGAGAGGGCAGCATTGTATGGTATGATGTCAGTAGTGAAGCATGAGTTAATATAGCTAGTAATAAATGTAGCACATTGTGCAGTGTCCTAAAGGGACATAGTGCATACTCTGGAGGATGTGGATGAATTGTCCACCCATTCTTGGCAAGCTCCTCAGTTTTGAAGTCCTACACACCAAGGTTACAAAACTGAACATTTAAAAAATGAGGCATTTGGGAACTGAAACCAGAGCTGCATTATGCTGTACATAAATGTGATTACAATCAGAGTTGAGTAAAATAGAGTAGAAAGAATTTGTTTCTTATAATCTGGAGTCACTGGCTCTTCCATTTGAATTTCGAGGAAGTTACCCAAACAAACTAAAGAAATTATGGGATTACTGATTCAGTGGTAGCAGAGATGTTTTACAAACTCAGCTGGAGTGGTGGGATTAGTATTTGGTGGTGGTTTAGTGTTTTGTTGGTTGTTGTTTGTTAGCAGCTGTGCTGCAGGTTTGTGAAGGCTCTCAAACTCATCCTTTTCCAGCTTTCTTCTCAGAAATATAAATAGCTTTTTTAGTGTCAGCTTTTTAAAAAGAAATGTTATTTTCCTTAGAGCACCTGGCTTCTTCAGTCTGTCACTACCAAAACTTTGTGAAGCAGGAGGAGGTTATGTCCACACTTACCATCGATGCCTTTTTGCTCTTAATTTGAAGGATTATTGTATTCCAAGAGCAGGAATTTTCTTTGTTTTAAGAATAAGATATTTATGCACTGTTATCCAGATATTGTACACCAATAAAATTTGAAAGAGGAAAAACGTCACAGTAGAGCATATTAAATAAGGGGCATTTAATAGAATATGGAAAATATCATAAGTCAAAGTAACTAGTCTTGAAAAACTGGCAACTGCTATTGTTTTAAATACAGCTGTACAAAAAGGTGGAAAAAGATGTCTCCATGGAGGTATTTAAAGGTATTTTAGTACTTCTGTCACTACAGTAACTATATATCATCCACAGGTGCAACTGTAAAATGTTCATATGTGATAAAATAGCTAAATAAGAAATACCAAATAGCAGCACACAAAGAAGTATGCATTTTTCTTTTGCAATGTGTTTATTGTATAAAACATGCTTAAAATAGTCTGTGACAAACTTGCGGGGACTTAAATTAGGATTTTGAATGAGTTCAGTCCATTTCTTGCTTGACCCTCCAAGAGCAAGCTTTTAATGGACTCTTGACCTCTTTTTGTACTTGCACATGAGCAGGTTTGAGCCCTTGCAGCAGGGTGGGCAGAGCTGACCCTTGGGTGTTCTCAGGGACCTCTTCTAGACATGATGTCTATGTGAGCAAAGCTACCAGCACAGGCAAGTCAGCTGTGTGCTAAAGCTCGGGCAGATAAGCCACTGCTGTATTCTGATGCTGGCTACTGGATTAAGAGTGGTTTGATGCGTTGCTGTGATCCTGTCTGAAACCAATGCAGAAGGAATCTAAATGTCAGACTATAATTAAAATATGTTGATTAATCAAAACCCTCTTCTGACTCTTGAGGAGATGTCAGCCAGGAAATCCCTGTGTGTGTCTGGAGCAAAAGGAAAAAAAACATCTGGGGTGGCCTTTCTCCTTGCCATGGATGATGCTGTATCACTCCAGGTCTTCAAGGACGGCCAACATTACATGTAATGAAGTGATTAGCCACTGCAAAATTATAGGCTGAACCTGCATGGCTAAGCCAGAGACCAGTTTTCAGACATTTCCTTAAAAAAATACTCCTAGACAAGTTTTAGATAGTGTAATTGAAGCTTCATATTTCAGTCCTAGAAGAATCCTGGACTTTGAGGAGCACTCTCCAAGCTTAACCGATTCAGCTGCTCTGAGATGGTCTTGGTGGGCACTGGTGTACTGGCTGAACTTCAAACTAGAGCAAACTCTTTCCATTCTAGTTCTTGGCCAGCTGCTTCCTGCAGAGGACTGGATGGGGCAGAACTGTGAAGGTGATGGACACTGCTTGTCTCTTCCTCCGTGTGACCAAACACGCTGTCCCACTGCCCTGCTACGCCGCTGCAGCGAGGCACAGTTAGTGGTGTTGGACAATAGATGGGAGAAGGTAAACCAGAGCTGGGTGGCAGGGATTCCAGTCAGCCAGCAGGGGAATTTATAAATGCCCTTGTAATAAGCTCAGCAGTACCTCACCATAAAGCCTAGTGAGTCTTGGAAACTCCAAAGAGCACAGGAGTCTCCTCACCCTAGGAGTTCCCAGAGCACATCAAGCCTATCCTCACTCTGCTGACTTATTACTTGGCATTGAATCAAGTTCAGATCCTCAATCTCTATTCAGAGACCTGAGGCTTAGGCTCAGGCCTGCCAGAAGGCAACTGACAGCTCTGGTTCTGACATCTTTCTCTTCAGACCTGATGGAGCAACCTTATGATCAAGAGGTCAGTGCTAGAAAGTAGACCTTCCAAAAGGGGCGCTGTAAGAGCATGTTATAAATTACCCCAAGAGCTAAGGACCTTCAGAGATGTCATACCCTGTTCCATGTGTAAAATACAGCTCCTTGGTCTTGGTTCCTCTAAGATAAACATGTAGCTGTGTGCAGTTTTTTTAATTTCCTACCAAAACAAAACACTTCACTGCAAATGCTTTCCCCCTTGAGGGATGAGAGTGCTAATGACACATGACAGATGTTAGTCATGGTCGCTTTGTACACTACTGGAAGGCACTTGGGTGCCACGGAGATGTTTATAGCAAAAGAAGTTTTAGAATAATGCAATTGGAGCTTATGTTGGTATTTGAAGTTAATCACTGGCTGTCAGGTTTTCAGCCACTAGGTTGACAATTATTTTCAAGCCATGTGAAGGACAGGTCTCAGGGAGAAAAATGAGTTATTTTTCTGCCCTATATCAGTGCATTAGTAATAAATCATTTAAGTTCAAGGGAACTTGAAATCCAGTGATGGTGAGGTATGAGAAGTGTGTGTGTGTGAAGGGGGAAGAGCAAATTCAATGATTTACTGATGTGAGTCTCTCATGCTCTTCCCTGGCCCACTTGCAGTGTTGATAAAGATGTTAATGGGCCTCTATTGTGCATGCATCTATTTTGATAATCATAATGCAGGGGGGAAAAGCATTAAGTTGAAGTGCTGCTTCTGTAGAAGAGAAGAATATTTATTGAGGTGTTCTACAAAAGACAGATCTGGACTCCCAGCTGAACACTGGTTTCAGATATTAAATTCTAGATATTGCACACGTGGCATGACAATTGTTAGGGAGGAGCTCAGGGCCTGTATTTTCACCTGATACTACAGTCATTGGACACTATTGCAAATACAGGCACGTTCCTTAGCATCCCAAAGGGAACGTTCCCTCCTAGTCACAAGGTTCAGCAATTCTTGTGTACAACCAAGTCCATACTGCATCTCTTTCCCAAAGCCTTGTAAAAGATGATGGCTTAACTACCAGCTAGCAGATTTCAACTGTCATTTTAGTTGAAGACATACAGCACACAGTTTTGCATGCCTCAGCAAGAACATCTGTTTGGCAGCTGCTTCTGGTTTCAAGTCGAACCTCCCCACTCACTAGGAGCTGCAGATGAGAGAAGTTAGCTGTGTCTTGCTTCCAGTTGTGTTGTGTGATCAGCTTACCAGTGGGGCAACCAGTAATGTAGAAAGCACTCACCAAGCGTGGCTTTTTAGCTGTTACATAATCCACAATGTGGATTTCTATAAGAAAACTGAATATAGGCAGGAAGTGTTTCCAAATGTTTTTGAACTTGATCACTTGTTTTTGGGTTTGGGGGAGATAAGACCTCTTCCAGTATCATAGAAGAGCCCTGAGTATTTCTGTAGTCTAGGAAGCATCAAAGTACTTATTTAATACCTTGCAAAAAAGCTACATGTTCCACATAGAATATTACAGTATTTGTTGCTATTTGTATTTGTTCTTTGTAGGAAGTGTTATGTCTGTAAAATGGCATTGGAGAAAATAACTTGTTGCAGTATATATTTTGATTTTACATTGTTACCACATCTACAAGGGATGAAGGGTTTTCCTGGACCCTGGCATATACCACAGTTGGCTTGCAAAGCACAGCATTAAATGGTTTGTGGAATAAATGGGGAGCTGAGATGTTTTTAGAAGAACAGGAGGTGATATAGCGGATTTTCCCAAAGAGCAGCTGGGTAACAATTTCCCTTGTTCAGTTCTTTGGCTGTTGTAAGAACATGCTTGTTTGTCTGGTTGTTTGCTAACTCTTGTTCACCCAGTAGCTTGTGCTCATTTACCTGAGTGAGCTTTCTGGGTGCACAACAACTGCAGAAATGGAAAACAGGTACCTGAATGCAGCATCTCCTATTGATTTTCAGTGTCCAAGAGAAATACTTGCTGCTAAAAGGAAAGTCCAGAAAAAATGGGGGATATAGATATTGGGATTGGGCTTCAAACTACATGAGATTAGGGTAAATGTTGTCATTAAAGGTACTTTAAAACAGTTTTCTCTGAAACTAATTAGCAAGGGCTTTTAATTGGTGGGGGCATATTTTTAAGGACCTCTTCTTTAATCTTTTATGGTAATCAGTCTCCCACACTAACAATTCAGCAGTGTTCCTCATACAAATAACTAGATAAAATTCTTAATTAGATTATAGTGACTGTAGGAAAAAGTTGTTCTAAAAGTGAAATTACAGACAGTTATGACTAATGCTGTACAAATTAGCATAAAGTAGTTCAGACCAAATTATCCCTGAGAGTTTGCAATTAGGAGCACCTGCTATTAGTGCACTTGCTAAACTTTTATCAATTAATCATTACTTCCTCGAATAACAAGAACAAAACTGAATGTTGTGAATATTGTAAGAATGATTAATTGCTAGTTGTAAAATGCTGACTAGCTCCATTATTTCTTCTACTTTAAAGACTTTCAGAAACATGTCTATCAGTTTTATGAATGCATAAATTACACTAATGTACTTGGTATCAGTTGGATTTTTTTTGTCCTACTTGGCTGGTAGCATCTGTTCTCAGATTTAGATAAGTCAGAGACTTTTATAGTGTGAACTCTGTAACAGAACATTGTTTTTACCTTGGATTTCTTTTTCTTCTTTTCTCTTTCAGAGTGGAAAAACTCAGACTCCTAAATGCTGAGCAACTAAATCAATGACTCTATTAGTTCTTTTGAGTACTGGGTATAGGGTAATTCCCTCACCTGAGGATACTGACCTTTGACATCTGGAAAGGTATTTAGTGTTGCTATCATTGTTCCTGAAATTACCTGTTTGTTCCAGCTTTGTGGTGCAGCATTGTCCTGCTTCTTTTTCAATATATAAATTAACATATGAGGGATTATTACAACACTGGAGTGTAACTAAAGGGGATGTTTTAGTATTTTGTTTTCAAGAAGCCTCTGTTTTCATGGGTCTTAGGCATTCTGAAAAGGTCAGTGAAGTAGAATACTAATTAATGATTCAATAAATTATGTTATTTGAAGCATTTTTCTTTATATTAACTGGGGGTTGGAGTCGATGTTAAATTTTGCCAGTTCAGGAGTGCTTTTAGTCCTGTGTAATCAGAGGCATTGCAGCTTTAATGTGAATTGAAAAAATCTAAACCAGAGACCACAGCATTACCACTGTCAAGTGAAACAACAGCAGGTTGCCAAAATGCATGGTACTATGTTAGCAGATTCATAAGAAATATACAAAAATCTGGAACTGATCAAGAGTTCAAGATCAAAATAGCTTGAATTATTTATCTTGGCTTTTCTGAGATGAAGTCACTACATGGATGGAATAATTCTAAAGTGTAGCTTGTGAAAACTGTCAGAAATTAAGATTTCACAAAGCTGGGAAAAAAAAATGAGGTTGGAAATCAGCCAGCAGGAGAAGCAAAAATCCAAAAGCTAGATATTTTTGACATGCCTCAGAGATATAAAGGGAGATGGTATGGGTGAAAGACTTTTCTCATTCCCAGATCATCTGAGCTGTAAGGATGAACCACTTTCTAATAACCCTTTAGCTTCCTAGCATAAAATGTACCTGTCAGTTAAGTCTATGGGTTTCATTATAGTGCTGTTGAACACATAGTGCAGGTAAATATTGCTTCAATTACTTAGTACCCAAATGGAGACAACACAGGAGCGGCAGAAAACATGTAGCTGTCACTTAACCTAGCAGCTGAAATATTCTCAAGCTTTAATCACGTATTAAATGAGATAATAATAGCCTTTGTCCTACATGTTGCAATCAAGCTACTTGACACGGTGCTGTGGAAATTCCTCCTGGGAGCTCTTGGTGAGCCAGGCTCACTGCCTCTCCACCAAGTGCCCCTCATTTGGAGCACTGGGCTTCCAAGCCCGGCTGAAGTGAACTGTCCTTTGTGATTAATTCCTGTATTTCATGAAGTGACTATTTGAAGGCAAATACCATCCTTGCATGAGGCGCTTAGCATGTTTTGATAATATATTTGCACAATTTTCAGTTATTCCATAATACAGTTTTAGAAATTATTCTAAATTAAAGTATTTTACTAAGAGCTTAGAATTGAGGCATGTGAACCGTGGAGGTGCAAAGTGGAGCCCTGCAGGGGCAGCCTGGCAATCATCAGAGCAGAGGTGGACATGTAATGCAGAAGCACAGTGAGGGAGGCACCAGCAACACCCTCAGGAAATGCAGTAGTCATTAGATAATTTCTTCTATAATTGATAAATGGGCCAAAAGTATAGTTTCAGCCAACAGCAAGGAAAATTACAAAGCACCTAATTATGACCGTGCTCAAAATTCTAAAGATTTTTGCTGTTTCTCTTGCTGCTGCTTTCTTACTTTTCACCTTAAAGGTCAGGTACTTTTGACAGATGAAAATTTTCTCATCCTACACCTTATCAAGCATAAGACAAACTGAGTTTTTGTTTTTTAAATGAGCCATTTGTATAACGTGGCTGTGTGTCTGTCTTCTTTACAGTAGCCTCAGGCTTTTGTTTTCTGCCTTCTTCTCCCTGTATGGAGCTCACTCTTTCTCTGCACAGCTTGCACAAATGAAGCTGGTTATGTATGATACAGTGCTGAAGCCTAAGAACAAACCCCTTGTTTCCTTCAATATACCTTGGATCCCACTCACATTTTTACAATGGTGCAGGTAAGAAATAGCTTTGGTCATGATGAGTGACTATCACCATAAGTCTTATTCACCTGAAGCTGCTACCACACTATAATAAAAGAAATGGGTGCTACTGGCTTTGCTCAAAAGAAGAAAACAAATCCTAAATCCTTAGGACAGGTGCTGAGCATAGCAGCACTGATTTTAAAGAAGCTGCAGTGATTGACACGAGTGGAGGATGTAACCACATAAGGATATATAGGTCACCAGGGAGCTGACGTTTCAAACACTCCTGCTAGGCATCCCCGTTGGCACTTTGGTTGGCCTAGTTGGGGAGCAAATAATGAGGAAAACAGTGACTCAAGTGACCACTGTGTAGCACTTTTCTCTCTCTGCTTCTCTATATTCAAACAAATCATCAAATATTTAGTTTTAGCCTGTTCAGTCCTTTCTCTTTTAAACATAAGGCAGGAGGTGCCACAAGAGTAAATGTCTCTCATGAGAGTTTCAGCATTTCCCCATTTGGACTTGGTTGAAAGTTCTGCTACAAATCCTTTTCTTGTCATACTGCCACTTTAACCAACAATCTTGCCAACACTTTACCAAACAAACAAGTATCTTAAATATTTCCCCAACAATCTGTAATACAAGTTCAAATTATATTAGTTTTAGACCAAAGAATGCAGCTGCTCTCACTTTAGTAAGCGAATTCCCCACATTTTGACTACTAGAGGCTTCTCTTTTTAAACCGTGCTGCCATGTGGCTGCATTTGAATTATGCCCATAGCACATTTGGAAAATTCTAGATGAGAGCTGTCCCCAAAATGTAGTGCTAGAATGTGAGCTGTGATTTACTTTGTGTGTATGTTAGTGTGTGTGATTCATATTTAGGGGAAAATCAACATAAATGTTGGTGGGCACATACCCAAAAAACAACTTTATGTGCCAGTGCTTTTCTCGTTCAGTTCTAGTCCCACTGATCTTGCAGCAAGCAGGTAAGTGAGATCTTGTGCTCCCCCAGCAGACCAAGGGATCCCCTCTCCTGATGCTACACCAGCACCTCCATTTCAAGCTCTGATAGGAATGTAACTGGAATCAGAGGTAGTTATGGTCCTCAGCTAGCTGGCTGTGCATTCAGATCAGAGCCACTTGGCAGAGGTCAGAACAGCCCCATCTGTGTGCTAGACTGCTCCAACCCAATCTGCTCAGGAGGATGGATCCAAACCAGCAAGGACCACAAGCAAACTCTTCTGCTTACTCAGTATCAAGGAAAAATTGTACTTCACAGATTAGTGGAGAATGTTCCTTTTATATATTTATATATATATAGATATATGTATGTATGTTAACATTTTGTAAATCTAACCTTTGGAATGCTTTCAAAAATTGCATGGCTATTTGGATCAGGTTTAGATTTATACAAGCAAGTCTGTCTGGTTTTTATTGTTCTCTACCAAATAACTGTTAGCTCATTTTGCCTAAATTTAATGGCATCATAGAAGTTGGAGATGATCAAGTTTCTACATGTTTTGCCAACTAGGAGAAAGCTGTCATGTCACTTGATAGATACTATGGAAAGTCATAGAAAATTAGGAGAATCTACAAGCAAAATTTGCACATTCCCTCCCAGATACTGAAGCCAATCTATTGCAGCACACCAAACCTTAAAGAAATCCATCTGTTACCCTGCTAGTTTTCATTGGGGCTGAATGAATTACTTTCCCAATACTACCCTTTCTTATCTTTTTTCTGTGATAATTTAATTGTCAAAAAGTTGTTTTTTATGAACTGTCTCTTAGAGATTTTCTGTTGCGCAGTTTCACTTTGTCAAAATTTGTGGGAATTTGAGGGGGTCCTTGAAATACTGTTCTAGTCAGGGCACATTTCAAAGCCCTCAGTGACACTGCAGAGACTGAAGTACGTGACTCACTGAGTAAATGTGGCTCATGCTAATTGTCTGGGGACCTTTGTTCTAGTAATAGAACATCGAGTTTCCTGCTCTGAGATGAGTTTAGTCAATAAAAGTCTGGTTTCTTTGAATGCAGGAAATAACTGAAACCCAAAACTGAATGTCCACTATAATGGACATCTTAGAAACCTCACAGAACAAATGAAATTAGGTTATGGGCACAGGCCTTGTTAGAGATGACTGACACCTCCCTTCTTGAAAAAGTTGTTTCAGTTGCACAAATGCAAGTGCTAAGTAATTGCTTTGCATCCTTAATCCATTTTTCAGTACAAATTGGTCTCATTAAAATTGGCTGGTGAGAGTCAATATGGCCAACTCTTTTAGAGAAATATGTTGTTGTGTGCAAACAGGCAAGTCTCAGATCTGCCTTTGCTGGCTGGCAAGGCAGAAATTGGAAGTGCTCTGTTGCAGCAGTAAGGATTGCAGTGCATACCGTGCAACAATATATCATCACTTCTTACAGCTCACTGATACTGCCAGACCTCTGTAAATACCCTGGAAATGGTTAAATTCACAAGGACAAACTTTATCCCACTGTACCCTGCAAGTCATAAACAGCAAGAATGCTGTGATTTCTCAGATGAGAGAGGTAAACTGTGGTGAGTGCCAGCATGATTTATAGATCTTGATTTGTGTAGGCAAAGGGCAGCGTGTCTTTGTGTCGTGTATAGGTTGTGCATATCTGCAGAAACAATCAGTATTTGACTTTGCCCTGTATTCCTGAGTAGCTCTGTGCTCCGTGCTGTTTGCCTTCAGCAAACATTCTTCACTGGCTTGCATTAAGTATTTTCAGTGATTGATAGTTTTCTTGTTCAAGGATTGATAAATGTGAATCTGCTTTTCATCTTGGCCTAAAGGGACCCTTGATGGAGTGGAGCTTTTGGGGGTGTTTTTTCTATAAGCTTTGAAAAGAGACTGAAAGACTTGATGCTGAGTCACTGGGGAATGCAATTTATAATGTGTGGCTTGGTCTGTCACTCATTATGCAGCATAATCAACTAAGTGACCAGTTCAGATGGGAATAAAATCACTGGCATTTTTCTCCGAGAACATGAGTGAATGAATATCCTTTGGCAGACTTAGCCAAACTCCAATCTGAGACACAAACTATGCTGTCTTTATGAGTGAAGAGCAAAATCATGATTTGGTAGGGAAATGAAAAAGAAAATGCAGAAAAACAATGGTGAAAAAGAGCAATGCAGAAGGGGCACCTGTGTGCAGATCAAAGCAACTGTTTTGCCAGGTCTTCAGTGATAGCAGATTTTGACATCTTCACTAGGAATAATAGTTTGAACTGCAGAAAAACATAGTTGCAAAGTTAGATATGTGTGAAATCTATGAGTCAAACCAGCAGGGACTGTCCTAAAAAAAAACCATTAAATATGCAGACCTTGGAAAAATCTGAATATAGTTTGGAAACAGTGCTCAACATAAGAGGAAACTCTCAACTAGCTATTAAGTCTTAATATAAAGGCGTATTTACACCAACATACCCAGGAAATTTTTAGCAATGAAAGTATTAACTGAAAGTGAACAGAATTTAAAGGAAACAAAAAGAGCATTTGGTGAAGAGGATTTAAAGAGGACAAAAATCCATTATGAAGTTACCAGAATAAAAATCAAAACTTTCTGATGATCATGTAGCTTTTGCATCATAAAAATGTAAATGGGGAATATTTATTGCTAAGCCAAATTAAAGACTCAGCTAAACATTAAGTACACTGCTACACTAACAACATAAAGTTGTCCAAGTGACCAATGGAGAATAATGGTAATTCTTCAGGGTTAGGGTGGCAGCTCTGCCTAATACTTGTAACCTCTTTTGCTCTGGTGGATTCTGCTTTCCCTGGTGGCCTAAGAAATCTCATGTCCCCTTTTGTGAATCAGAAGAGAAAAAAGCAAGCAGAGAGGTGAAACAGTTGGTTACACACATGAAACAAACAGTAAATGATGTAGCTGCTGGGGCAGTAGCAAAGTTGGAATATAATGAAATGTTTTGTTTTAATATGCAAATGATATAAAGCATAAACAAGAGGGCATGAATTAAAAACATCTTGAAAGGGAGGTAGGCAGGGGTGGAGAAAGAGGGGAAGTGTCTGACAGGTGGTTGTGTGTGGGAATAGTGAATTAGAGCAGCTGAACCAGAAAGCATAATATGCATGTGTGTCTCACTTCCCAAATGAAGGGACACCTTTTCAGGTACTGTTTGAATGGCAGTGATTAAAAAAGATTTTCAGGTTAAATCCAGTTTCCTGTAGACAATGTTGGATATGAATTTGTAGACGGTATCTTGCTATCTACTAGATAGCAAACTTGTTTGCTGTGGAAGGAAACAGCATCTTTTGAACCCTTTAAAGTTGTTAAATAAATGTCACAAGGTAAATAAAATTTAAAGAATAAAGTACTGATAGGAGTTGTAGAACAAATTATATTCAGTAGGCTTCTCAAAAGATATTTTTGTTTTGTATAGCAGTGGTATTTGAATTTTTCAAAAAGCAGTTTGTTTAAAATATCAGATCCAAAAATCCTTTGGTGTGGAATGTCAAAAATGTATTAATTGTTTTAAGTTTCCCAGTGAATTTTCGTTTGTCGGCCAGAGGTTATTTAGATGTTTACTTGATGTGAAACTAAATGATGAGCTGTTTCTAATTGCAGGAACAAACATTGTGATCAAGGAAAGGAAAACCACATCTGCATTACAAGTAGTAGCTGCTGTTATTGGCTCTTTAAATCCAACCCAAACAAACAAAAATATTTCAGCTATTATGTCTTACTCCAACAGGGGAGCATGTTATATCTGCTATTGTTGGCAAGCTGTGAAATAACATTTATAGATCAATTTACATTACTTTAAGAAAAGTATTTCCAATAGTTGCTTTTAAAGATAATTTCATCCCAATCTGCTTCTTTATCCTCTATAGCAAGTTTGTCTAAGATGTTTTTATGCTGGGGTGTGAAGGCAGGCTTTGCTAAATCCAGCACTGCTAAGGACAAGCTTTCATGCATGGACTCCACATACACTGATTGTTATCAGAGATAATTGCTGAATTTTTTTTTTTTTTTTTTTTTTTTTGGGAGGTTTGTTTTCTTTTGCTGTTGTCCTACCAACAGTTCAAGCCTGATAGAATTTTCCATATTAGGTTATTGGCTGCTCCAGGTTTGAACCAGTACCATTCCAGTATTTCAACTGAACTGTGACCTGTATCTTCCCATGTGCAGGCTCAAACTCAAGACTCAAACAGGATGAATGTGGGTTACCTAGTACGCTACCATCCCAATTTTTTTCTAGAGAGTGAAATTTTACTATATATAACACAGAAAAGTGGGATGGAAGTCCTGTTACAAGAATTTCTTTTTGTGGCCTTTTTTTTTTTTTTCACCCTAGCCTTTGCTACTTTCCAGAGAAAAGAAGCTTAAATGACCGAATTGAATCTCTTTAAACCTTTAATCAAAGTATTGGAATGAAAACAGAGAACTTTAAAAGTCAGAAGTCTTATCTGCAGGAA
This sequence comes from Anomalospiza imberbis, assembly GCF_031753505.1. NCBI lineage: Eukaryota > Metazoa > Chordata > Aves > Passeriformes > Viduidae > Anomalospiza > Anomalospiza imberbis. The sequence continues at coordinate 6,242,121 of NC_089688.1, read as the reverse complement.
GTAGCTAATATCTTTTCTTAAAAATTATTCATATCAAACTGTTGAAGCAAATTTTCTTTGGGAAAGGAATTGAAACAAAGTAATAGTGTGGGGCCAAATGCACTCCTTAACATAGCTTGATTTTACAGAGAGGCAGAGCAGGTGCAAAGCAGCTGAATGATTATAGAAGATAAGAGCAGCAGTGGTTCAGATCTGTGACCTGCCATTTCATCTCAAGATCCAGCAAAAGCCTCTTCTTGCTCCTACATTTTTTATTTTTTTTTTAAGCAGGTACTAGGGAGCAGAGCTAGGGGTAAGGATACTAAGCTGCCCATTTCTCTGGCAGCCTTTTATTGCACAAGCAGCAGACTCTGCTTCCTCCAGACTCTGTGGGCCATTTGAGTCCTGTGCATTGGAGGGGAATGGGGGATGCTGTAGGGGCCAGGCAGAGCACTCGGGACAGGAAACAAGCTGAGAGATACCAAGTCCTGCCAAATGCAGAGGAAAACTGGGGCTGTGTGTGTGCAGGAGGAGAATGTAGGTCAAAGTTACTGATTGTTGCCTCGAGATGTTCAGTAACAGATAAACCAGCTCATGGAAAGGTGGTATTTAAGCAAATACCCCAATACTTTCGGTTTAATGCGGTCTGTATTTGGGTAGGGAGCACCATGCTGAACTAGTTATCCTAAGCTTGTGTTTCATGCACTGCAGCTTAGGCAGGCCAGCAAACAGTTTGGTAATGCCACATGAAATATCTTGGCATATATCTGACAGCTCATTGGGAGAATATCCTGTAAAATTGATCACCTGACTCCATTACTCAAAAATAAATTGAGTTGTGTAGTGAGGTAAACATTGGTGAGGGTGCTTGAATGCTGTTACAGGAAATTAAATCCTCTGCATATATGGCAGTATTTATTTTACATTTTGTGTGCTTCAATAGGAAATGAGCTCATATTTATCTTCGCTCCACAGCAAGATGAATTAAGCTCCAGAGCAAGTACAGCATCAGTCTCCAATGGTTTCCAACCTAGAAAGCTGTATCCCTGAATCCCTGTTGTCTTGCTTACATATGATGCCTGCATAGGATGGAGAGGGCAAAAGCCCTTGGAGATGCCTTTTCTGCTTGCAGGCTTACTTGCTGCAGTATTGTTGAGGGGGGAAAGGGGAAGTAAGAGTAAGTTATTTCTGCATTTAGCTGGAATAACTTGCCCCCTTGACTCTTCTCAGATGTTTGACCAATAGGACTTTTTTGGTTGCATCTTCAATATCATCAGAAATAAAAGTCCTAATATATTGCTCAAACATTGGGTAAACTTGTGACAATTCTGGACATCATCTGGATACATTAATGAAATTGATGATAGATCTCACTAATCAATCTAAATAACAATAATACTAAAGAAAAGGGAAAAAACCCCAACTTTTGTTACTTATTTTCTTCCTTTCTACCTTAGGATCTTCTTTCTGCATTAGAAATTAATATAATGTGTCTTGATCTGTTCCTGCTTAAGTGAGTAGCCAATTGCAGGGTGGGATGGAATGTGTGTTTTACTTTGTGTCTTGAACTCATTTATTTACTGCACTTTATTCTTCATTCATGTGACCACAGTGCCCATGACTTGAAATCAACAAAACAGTTATCATGTAGAGCAAAATGTGCTGGAGAAAAGTTTGCAAGTTTAGACCTTGTAAGGGAAAGAAAACATTGAAATGAGAAGTGTTTCTAGTGATAATTGAGTAAAACATATTTGTCATATGTTAGAGTTGAGTGATCTTTATTTTCCTCCTAACTGTAACACTCAAAAATGTGATAGCAGAGAAATTATCTTATCCTGCTTCTTTATTCCTAGCTCAGTAGTTGTTTGGGTTCCACAATTTAAAAGCTACATTCTCACCGAAAGCCCTTATCTAACATATGGCATTGTCTCTGCAGTGACTGAATGCCTTATGAGCATAGAGTGACTTTATTTTCACAATAGCAGCACCCTGAGCTGAGAAAATTTTCAGCCTTGCTAACTGGATAGGGTAGAAGGAGAGAGAGGAAATGAAATGCCTTGCTTACTTTTCTCAGCTAACTGCTGCTGAGAAGCCTGTCTTTCCTTCCATTGTCTGTAAAGGGGCTGTAATTTTCACAGATGCTAGGAGGATCTTCTCTCTGTTGGGTGGGGGAAGCTGATCCCACACTGGTGATGTGGGAGTGTAGCTCCAGTGTAGCACATTGCACTTCAACAATTACATTTACAATTACATTACAATTACAACATCAGCACAAGCACATCAACATTACTTTAAGAAGTAAATATTGAGCCTGGTGATAGTATGGGCAAATAGGGCTGTAAGGTATCTGGCTTTTGAGGCTCAGAATGAAACTGGGAACATTCCGGTTCAGCTAAATTTAGTGTTACAATCAAGTAATGCGCACCCTTTCTTCCCAGCAGCACCTGCTGACCAGTATTTTTCCTAACGTTTTCTTTCTTCTATTAAAAACATGCCTTAATTGACTCAACCTCAGAAGCCTGCCCTGGTGCTTCAGTAACCACTGTCATCAGCACAAGAGAATGAGTCACCTTGTCCTGGCCATGTGCAAGTGTGCAGAACTGAGGTTCATGTCCCAGTCACCTTTGGCCAAAATGCTGATGTAGGTGTTGCACACAAGGACACATCTGCAGAGATGAAACAGCCCCAGTGCAATGTGTTCTGCATGCTCTTGAAATTGCTACTGTGAGGTCCTTTTTCCTTCCAGAGCTAAGAATCTGGCCAAGAGCCTTCCCTGTGCCATTTTAAACAATCTACTGTGAGAGGTGGCTCACCAGCTCCTTGAGGCCTGTGGCCTAGGACTATTTGACTGCATAGCCAGGGTTTTTACACAGAGTCTGTTCTGTATAAAAATGTGAATATTCAGCAGCAAATAGGTGTAATTAAGCGCTTGGGTTTTTTTCCTGAAAGCTCTAAGTATATTAATAGGTATCCAAAATGTATTAGAAGCAGGGTATGCATGTGTTTCTGTGGCACTAACAACAAATACTTTATTTTTTTAGGCCTTTCTTTCTCTTCAACTTTTCTTTCCTCTTTGTAGCAGTTCAGAAGCATAGTGCAACTGTTTTCCAACCTGTCTGTAACCATGGTTTTAGTTTTTTGTTTCCTTTGCTAATGAAAGGAAAATCAAATCAATTTTATGAAACTACTGGTAAAGTACAGAGAGCATTTAGTGTAATTAGGACACTGCATTACAGAAGTGATCTAAAGAATTCTCTTAAATGTCATTGCTCTTAGCAAAGAAACTACAGAAGTTGAAATGGAATTCTGAAAAGGAGAGTTGAGTAATGTGCTTAGCTGTTCAATCATGTTGACTGATGTACTCCTGAGCTGTGTTTTAATTTAACAAGTTGGATTTTCTTTCTGCAGTAAAAGATTAGGAAAATTCTTTGCTCTAAACCAGGTAATTCCACACTTGCCTGCTCTTTGTTTAGCAGCTGTTATGCCACCCTCCATTCATTCTGGCAGTTGGTACAATGCAGATAATGATGAGGTATGTGATGACAAATACTTTCATTGTCTTATTTCTGACTGATTTCATATGCCAGATTGTTCAAACCAGAGTAAACGCAGTGCTCATTAGAGTCTGATTTTTTGATTCTTTTCAAGTCCATTTTTAAGGAATATAAACTTTCTTTAGAATATGTCTGGTCCTTCAATCTGATCTATATGGATAGAGCCTGAATCATTAATTCATTGGAAGTAGGTGCTTATCCTCTTGCCATTGTTGATTGGATTTGCAAGATTGGAGCCTTAATAAGAACCTGTGTATTCTGCAGTGAGGAAACATTGTACGGTGAAGATCTGCTCAAATACAGCACCATTTGGGAATTAATCTTGCAATCAAAATGAATGCAGGATTAGCTCTGAAACCTTTCTTCTATCTGACACACACTAACCTTCATGTCTAAGCCAGGCAACTGCTTTGGGAAAGTGGAGTCATTGTTCAGTTGCTGTAAGCTGGTAAATACACAGTGGAAAAGGCTTGGCCCTGGCTCTTCCTCACCTTCATTCAGAAATGGTGAGGGAAAACCTGGCCTACACTCGAGCCAGAAGTCCACAGTTAATGGACTCATTCAGACAAGGCTTTTTTTCTGCTTACTTGTTTACCATGCCTGTTCTAGGCCTGCTTGAGCTCCTTATACCTTGGCTGCATGTGTGAAACCCCTCATTCTGCTAAGAGGAATTTAACTTTCTGTTCTTCCTTCCCTCCATGAGTGCGATTGTATCCTTTTTAGCACAACTGTGTGGTCACAAAGCTCCTGAGCAGTGCACAATGTGGAGGTGGTGGTTTTGTGTTAAGTACGTTATTTTTTTCATCCCTTACAGAAACATTTCCTTAGATGGGGAACTGTCTGAATTTTGTGACATCAGTCAAATGCTGGTTGGGTTGTGAAGGAACTTATCCCATAGACACAGAGTATAATACTGAATATATCAACTCCGTCTCTCCTCAATATGTGCAGAAATTTGAAAGAAAAGGATCAAGCAGTTCTTTAAAGTTCAGATCCTGAAATCGATAAATTTTCATCTGCCTCCACCTGCCCTCCCTCACCTGCTACTTAAAGATCTCTAAAATGGCTTTAGACAGAGCAATGCATTGTAGTATTTTAGACTCACCTGGTTTGAGGATAAAGTACACTCTGCAGAAGAAACAGTAAAAGAAAGTGAAAAGAACAAAAAGGCAAACATTCAGTGGTGATCAAATGTGCTGTATTTGTAGACAGGATGTCAGGGTAAAATAGATTATTATGAAAGCATGAAGATCTGGAAATTTAAAGAAAAATAAAAAGTGTTCTTGAGAGTTAAACCTTGAAACTTTTTTGAAAAGGGACTGGTGTAATGAAAACAACATCTGGCTGTGATTGCTAAAATTTGATTGCAAAAGGAAAAACTGCATGATGTTATCCCACACTGATAGACATTAAAAAAAAAACTTGAAAAAATGGACATTAAAAAGGAAAGTTAGACAGATGTAGCAAAGCAACAGCTGTTGGAGATGGACAAGCTTTCTCAGGGGACCCATTGCCAAGGAAGTATAAGAGCCTTATTCTGATTGCCTGCTGCTATAAATCAGCATTAGCTCCACTGAACTCAAACTTGTTGTGCCAGTGCAAAACTAGCATAAGATCACAAATAGGTATGGAAAACAAAGTAAACTAATAGCATATGGCAAAGTTCTATCTGGAATCTAATTGGTTTGGCATTTTTGTCACATATACCTGGCTTTGTAACCACATTTATTTTTTATGATTGATGAATGCGCGCAAATATTAGCAGCATGATCATATTCCACAAAGTGGATCACTCAGAAGACTATTCTAGGCACAGGAAAAGGAGAAAAGGGTAGGCACAGGTTCAGGTTCATCCTCTCGTGCAGCATCTCAGTGAGAGAAAACCAGTGCTTACCTATTCTGAGGGACAAATTAGGGGTAACATGGGGGCAGAAGGAAGATGACTTAAGCCTGCTGTGCTTCTCATCTTCTTGAAGGTCCTCAGTAATTGTTTCCAGTGAGGGGGGATGGGTGTTCCCCAAACCAGGACTGAGACATACCTGAATCCCCAGCTCTGGAGCTCTCTCTGAGCTCTGCAGCCCCACAGTCTCATGGCAGAGCCATCAGTCAGTGTGGCGAGCTGCTCGGACTGGACAGCAGGAATGCCACCTCCCTGCTGCTGTCAGCAGTTTCAGACCCAGTGCTGTGGCTGCTCTGCTCAGTGCCCCCAGCATGAGGAACTCCCTGCATGCATGAGCTCCATCCCCAGCTGTGGTAAAGTAAATAAAGCCTACAAGGAAGAAAAAAACATGCTTCCCAGCCAGCCTTTCTTATTACATTTTTCTAAACAATTATTTTGGTTTATAGAGAGGTTTTATTTTTCACTCCAAACTGTGACTCTATGTTAAGGGTGAGCAGTTTCTTCACACCTTTCTTAACTTGCTGTAAAGAGCCCGGGTGGAGGTTGCTGTGTTCTGGTGGATAATCCCTTATTCTCTACATCATGGACAAATGCTGGCTGCAAGACAAAGAGCTGGAAGTGAGTGTGAGCAGATTTATAAAGTTGTGGAAGAGAAAGGGGAATATGGCAGAATTAGGAAGGGACAAAGTGTTGGAAAATCAGAATACATTTCTAAAATAACTTTTAAAAGGTTGCTGTTAGTGAAAATATTTTAACACAGTGTTTTGTTTCTGGGCAAAACAGAAAAGAATATGCTCATAGCTCCTGATGTAGTTCAACAAAAGGGAGCAGGGATGGAAATGATTAGGAGAGGACTGATATTTAGAGGAGAATTTGCATGGTGTGCTTTACACAGAAATCTTGCATTGGTAAAGCTGAAATCAGGACATGTGCACACACATGACAATTCAGAGCAATTTACTGCGTCTTCTCTTCTGAGTGCTGTAAAGCCATAAGGATCCCAGAGAGAGCAGCCCCCCAGCACAAGCACAGCAACACAGCTGCCCCAAGCAGTGACAGCTCCCTGTTAGTGCTGCCCCACTAGCGTGGTATAGAAATACAGAATATAATGTCATTCCATTGTATCTGCTCTCAGAGAAAACACAAAATTAAATAAGTCTCACCACTGCTAACTGCTAACAGTAGGAAGGATGAATGTTCTGCCTCCCTTTCTCATCAGGCAGTTAAATGCACGCATCCTTTGCCAACCACATGGACTTTGTGCTTCAGCAAATTCCTTTTAGCTGAGAGGAATAGGAGTAATGTGGCTCATCAATTGGGTTTTTATCCTGTTTCATCAAAATTCTTAAGCTTTCTTTCCCCTGGCTTTCTGATTTGTTTCTGAATCTTCTATCTCTTCCTCTCAGACCTCTTCCAAAGAGCATGTTGCACAGTGCTTTTCTTCTACAGAAACCAGATTTATGGGATTTACAGCATAGGGGGATCTGCTTTGCAGTGACTGTTAGCCCTTGGGTCTCAATAGATGCATTCCATGCAAAGGAAGAAGAAATTCTATTCACATTTGTATTGCGTGATATTGTTCAAAGTCTGGTATCGAGATCAAGGGGGTCACCCAACTGAAAGTTATCCCATAGCAGTGCTTTCTTACTGCACAGCAGAATTGTTTCCAAACAGATTCTGGCCCTGGCAAGAAATAGCAAACGTGTGTTCCAAACCTTAATAAAAGAATCTTTTTCAGGAAACTGGTATCATCCAAGTAGTTCTGAGGTTTCAGGTGGTAAGGCAATAGCACAAAATTAATGTCCTCCCAGTTTGGATTAACTTATACTAGTAGATTTTAAATCTGTTTTGTGGTATTAGGAGGCCTGCTGCCTGGTTAGTTGGTTGTTTAATTCTGTCTGCAAATCTGCCATTCCTGCTTTCTGAACTCTGGGATTTTTGTTTTGATGTTTATCACATTTACAGAAATGTGCTGTAGTTGTTTGTTTGTTTTTTTTTTCCAGCATAAGGTATGCATGTGGGAATCTCTCTGCTGGACATCTCAGCACATATCCAGTGGCCAGGTTGTAGGTAGCCCAGTGTGTCTCTCCCCAGCACCCAAGCTGATGCTTAGGCCAATGCAGTCTGGAAATCTCAGCCAGCCTTCCTCTCCATGGCCCTGACACCAAGGCAGATTGACTGCTGGAGCTGGCTGGCATCCAGCAGTTCTCTGTGCAACCAGGACCGCCTCTTTCTGTACATGTAGCTCTGCATGACCTTATATTTACACTGTGATGTAAGTAAGCCATTTTGATAGCAAACTTTATTCATATAATGATATTTCAAGTCTCTGTATTATTTCTGACATTGCACATTATCTTCTAAATTTTTTTTACATTTACAGACAACTCCTTTTCTCTTTAACTGTGCACCAAATGAACCCATTCTCAATGAATTTGAACTTATAGCTCACTTGGCCTTCATAGGAATATAAAGAAATAGTGTCTGCTCTTGAAGCAAAATTTCAATATTTGGTTGCAATTCCAGTTTATTACAGCTGGTGTCAGTCATAAATCCTCTCAGACTTCCATCCTTCAGTGGAAAGCTGATCGAATGACTGATTTCCATTTGCTGTGTTTATTGTTTAAAAGTATTTAAAATACCTTAGAATGTTCTTAATAGGTTTTGAGCAAAAATTCAGCTTCATTTCATCAGACTCAAAATGTGGAGATGAATCTTTACAGGCCTAAGGTACATGTCACTTAATATTTAGAAACACTTTATCACTTCTTGTGTTCTGTGCCACACACCTGAGGTCTCATTCTTTCCAGAAAGTCAAAGATTTCCTGTCGGCTGCAGTCATAGGGACTTTTTTTTAATATGAGGGTAGCAATGGATATGATGTCAGATTGCATTGGATACTGCAGAGTCAAAGGTTATCATTGGGGAACTCGCCTACATGATAATTTACATAATATTTAAGTTTTTTTTAATTTTTTTTTTTTTTTTTTTTTTTTGTGGCAGAGCCTACCCCTTTTATTCCTGAGCAATGTCTAAAAAATTGCATCCTTGAGCTGGACTGGAATCTTGCTCATATTTAAACATTAGCTGCTAATAATTTTATGCATCATGTAAACCTTTACATAATGAAGTGCTTTGGCATTCATCTCATGCAGTAATATTTGCTTTTTGATGAGAAGCTAAACTGTCACTGGTGTGTGTAGCATTCCAAATGCCCTTTACCGTTACAGCCTGATTTGCTTTGAACTGTGTGGTTGCATTTTAAATTAATAATACAATATTAAGGCACTTATTAGAAATAGCAACTTCTGACTGCTTAGCCCTTCCCAACTGGAATATCTGTGGGTTAAGTGTGGGTTTGATCTAAAGAAGTGCTATTTTCCTATTTTCTCTCAAAGGACTTTCTCCCTGTTATTCCACAAGTGAATTTGACCCTCGGATTGCAAGTCCCCATTCTTCTTTCCTTCTCATATGCAATGTTCTGGGACAATAGAAATATAATGTTCAACCTTGGTTTGTCTTGTTAACAGCATGTGGTTAGAATATTATGCTGCCATTTCAGTCACATTTTTACACTTGTCCCCTACTGTCTTGGCTGGTTGCCAGCACAGTGATTTATGCTTTGTTTGCCTCCAGATGTGATTATTGCTTTTCTTTCCTGGATGGGCTCTCTGAAAGAGTTCTTCACACATTAAAACGTTGAAGCTCTCAAATCAGGGATTTGCTTAAACTAATTTTCAGCGAAAATTAGTATAAAAATTCCTAAAGGAACAGAAAACACCTGAATAAAATTTTGATTTCAATAAAAATTAAGAAACTAAGATGTCTTCACTTTGAAATTATGATGTAGGCTATTAGAGATTCAATATAACCTCATCTATTTAAGTGCAGCCCTGGGCTATATTTTCTAGTCAAGGAAAACTTTTCTGTGCTGCTTAGTGAAAACTCACACTTTCATGGTGAAAAGACAGCTTAAATATAAGATTTTTATAACCCTTTGATTTCTTTCTTCTTTTGCTTTAAAAATTACTTTAATGCCTATTTTAATACATGTTGAACTTCAAGGAAGTTATAATTTAATATTCCTAATCAGTGCTGCCTTCAGAGCACTTAATCTTACAAATATATTCTGTTTCAAGTAAGACTCCCTTTCCTCTACTTATCCAAGTATCTGCAGAAAATAGTTCACTTAAACAAGTTATGATCACGGATGTTGAAGGTGAGTGCAAAAATAATAATGCCTTAGAAACCAAAGCTAAGAATTTTGAATAAAAAAATGTGCTAGTTTTTATCCTTGGATTCAGCCCCTCCTCCCCACTCCATGTACTCTTGAGTTTCTTGCATTTAAGTGTATGTTGCCTCTGACTTCAGTATGAATGGTAGACTAGCATAGTTTTCCATATGATGTCTCAAGAAAATGCATTATTAATTTGGAGTAAATATTAACATCTTTGTAGGAAATGGCTTGGATTCAGACATCTGGAAAATGAAAGCATTATGTATTGACCTACTGTAATTTGCTAGGATGCTGCTAATTTCATATTCATTTGTCTTGGTACCAGTGGAGAGAGTATTGCATATAAAACCAGAACTTCTTGTGCTGCATTATTTAGAACAGCACTCCAAAACCAGAGAAGAACCACTGCAGCTATAGCCAGTCAAACAAGATGCATTCCAGTTCTGTTGCCTTTAAGTACATGGGGTCAACATGTGTTCACTTGTAAAGACTTCTTCACTTCTGTAGCAGCAGGAGGCAGATCACCTGTGTAACCACACACAGGTAGTGCAAAACTGCCCCACCAGTGACAGGAATTTGTGCTTTCTGCAGAGTAACTGGACCAGTTAATCTCTGAAAGTCCCTGACCCAAGGCAAAAAAGGCTTTTTTAAATTAAATAAATACCTGGAAAAACTATGAAATAACAAGGTGCACGTCCAGCTCGGATTCTTTTTATTAACAGCAGGACTGTGCACTGCTAGTTCTTTACAATGTGTTTGTGCTCCCTTCAATTACTTGCTGAGAGCCACTCAGATCCAGCCCTGGGTCATTGTTTGTATTGCACAGGAACATGAATCAAGTCTGTCACACTTTTGATGGCTGCCAAGTTAAAGCACAGTCATTTTAAGTACTTAGTAAAACCCCCTCCATGTTTTCTGCCAATGAAGACAGAACAGTTTTTGCCCCTTTGCTTGTTTTTATCACTCTGCGGGAGATTCATTTAAAAGTGACATTTATTTGTCAGCTGAAAAAATTATATTTTCAGGTGTTGTTTTTAATTATAGTTTTTGATATTTACAAAGTTCACATTTTGTTGCCCATTTCAGAACATATTGTCTCAAAAAGCATAAAGTAAATATTATAGCCAGCATTTCAGTTTTGTATTTTCTTACTTTGGTAGTTCCTTTTAAAATTCCTCTGTTTCTAAGGAATCAAATCTAGCTGTAGTCCTTCCAGGAAGCAGAGGTTTGGACAGGTAGATGTGTACTGAATCCCAAAAAACAGTTAAATTCAAGCTATCCTGATCTCTTTATTGCAGAATATTAAGCTGGCATTGTCAGTTTAATTTCATCAAAGGCATAAATGTCTTTTTGCCCCAGGGACTCCAGGAAAAGGTATTTTCAGTTTTGGTCATTATGCCAGGCATAGCAGTCTCTTTTCTGAATTGGTGTTATGGGCTTCAAATAGGAAAAGTAGAAGCATGCAGACTGCAGTATATAGAAAAAAATCATGCACATTAATTTGGGATGTCTGTAATGGACAAAAGCTCCAAGACAAGATAAAACTATGGTAAAATTCTAGCCCTGGAAATTAGGTGGTCTTTGTTTCTGTATCTAATACTGGTAATCTGGCAGTTTTCATTACACCTTGGATTTTGTTTTACACTCCTTAGAGTTCAAAACAGTCCTAACTGAATAGTTGATGCCAATGTCACAGTTTAAGACCAAATGACAGTGCAGAGACTAAATAGATTTGGGTATCAAAGCACTTCAATCATAGATTTATGTAGTTTTTGAAATTGCACATCTTCCCTGTTCTGTGGAAGAGAAGGCACGGTCCAGGAAAGAAATCAGTGAGTTGGCTTAATTTTTCCAGCCCTGCCACATGTCCTCCTTTAGCTGTGACCATCCTATTCTGTCTGCACAGGTGTCCTGGAGATTGAAGTCATGATCCCAGACCTTTCTGCAGGGCTGTGTGTCCTCTGACTGCTCTCCCTGCAGGGCTCCAGGTAGAAAATGCCTGATTTTGGGGCTGGCTGGTTCTTGCACTCAGTGCCTGAGAAGTGGCTTGCTAGTGCTCACAATCTGCTCCTCTCCAAGGTAAGTGACTTCTCCACTCTCATAACTAAATTACTCCCTTATGCTGCAGGGTTGAGCTGCTACAGCAGGTTGTTTTCTTTAAAACATATCTGCAGTGAATTTCTCAAACCTCTTCACAATCATTCTTTAAGTGTCAGGTATGAACCTTGGAATTACTGGATTTAGATTCTCACCAGCCCATTTCTCTGATATCTAATAATAACTATCAACAGTTAATTTTCTATCTCTCTTATTACATTTAAAACAAGCAAAAAGCTAACTGCATTGCTGCTGCTGACATTGGCCAGAAAGCTCCAGCTGTAAGGTTAGTGCAAAAAGTGAAATTAAAATCAACTGCGCCAACAACCACCCTCACATCCCCAGCCCCACTGAAACAGCAATAATAAAAGCTGTGGCTTTGGAGAATGCAAAGCTTTCTCAATTTGATTTGATACAATTTATTTCCAATAAGTTTCACAGTCAGGAGAAAAAATTAGAAGTTGCTCTGTTTAGACCATAATAAAAAAAATAATAATTTAATGTATTCATTTGCATTTTTCTATCAGTCATCCATGATTCATACTTACCTCTTGGAATGCAATGCACAGATGAGTCATACAGAGAAACAGCCTCTGCATAGGAAATTACACTGTCATGTATATGTAACATTGCTTTCCTGAGCTGAAACAAAGATGGGCCACAGTAATCACAGATAAATCTCCACTGGCTTGAAGCACTTGTTTAGAAAACCCACTCCCCTCTGTGTGTGTGGAACCAGAGCCTGACTCAGAGCATGTGGTGCATGCAGTTACTAACTCCCAATAGCTTTGGGCATCCTGGGAACATTTCAGGATCAACACTTCAGCTATTTTTTTTCTTTTTTTGGAACAAGATATGTTAAAGGACACCTTGCACTTTGGTGTTCTGACTGAGCCTCCTTGCAGGGCTGTTCTTCCCTTTCTTGGAGCCCTGTGTACACCTGGAGTCAGGTAGTCAGGCCTCAGACTCCCTGTCTGCTCCACGCAAACTCCTTCCTTAGCACACACTTAGCAAGCTTTGCAAGAGGCTTGGTGAGAGCAGCAAAGTCAGGAGCATGTGCCAGGGCAAGGTGCCTGGGCTGGAACAGCCAGGGGCTGTCCCACACTCCACAGGGAGCTGAGCAGGGCTGGCCCCAAGAACTGTGGTTGTTGAAGCACCCTGCTGAGGGAGACGGAATTACTGCTGAGGAGAGATGGAACTCCTGCTCTTGTAAGACCTTTGATGAAGCTGTGTCCCTTGTGCATTAACATGTCCTCCTAAAATTTCTGGAGGCTTGTTCTCTTTTTATGAGATCATCATTCAAGACAGAAGGAGTCCAAAAGCTTCCTAGTTTTTTCCAAGATGCTCTTGAATATTCCCAAATGATGGAAACAGGAGAGAGAAAGAAAATATCATACCAACATCCGTTGACTGCCAAATGTGTTGTAATTCTCTGGCCTTTTAAATAAATGCTGTTCATATGCATTGCAAAGCCTGCAAGAGGAGAACTAAACATACCAAGATTTGAAGCCCTGTACTCAAGAGGCTGAACGTCATTCAGACTGTGGTTTCTGATTTCAAATATGAGTAAACCACAAATTTTCCAAATCTGGAAACATAAGACTGCACCTTTAATCACTGGTAGATAGTGTACCTGATTGGTATTTTCAGAGCATCAGTAAAACTCACAGAGGAAAAACAGAGATGAAAACTAGAGTGTATGCATGGAATATTAGTGATTATGTTATATATGCATCTGAGATTTGTACTTAATTCGAGTCAGGATCTAATCCAGCTCCCATTAAGTCAGTGGGAATTTTGCCAGTGAAAACAATAGTAACAGGATCTGGCCAAAATAATTTAATCCACCCTCTTCAGCTGCTGTGCTCACAGCAAGAATGTTGCCATTAAGAAGTTTATATGGACATAAATATTCACTTTAATTTCCTAGAGTTTTTCTACTTGCTTAAAATTGCAGTTGTGATTAAAAAAAAAAGAGCAACAGAGTGTACTATGACAGCATTTTAATCACTCTAGTTTCAGGAATAAATAGAAAAACATCTTAAATATTTTATACAGATTATATTGCAATTTTGAGCTAACAATTTATTTTGGAGTTGTTTATATCTTTTTCATTCTTTGTTGGTTTATTTTTCTTCTGTTGGTTCAGGTTTCCAAGCTACTCTGTGACAGTAATTGTGATGGGTTTGGAATTTTTTCTCCTATAATCGCATTCTGGAAAATTGTCACTATGCATGTTGTGTCACTGAATTGCATCTTGCCTCATGCTGTGATTCTGTTTCAGGAGGAGGAAAAGTTCAGGGGTGTATCATACTAATACTATGTTTAATGGACTGCTCTAAGCCTCTGAAGTATGCAAGAACATCGTCATGGGGGAAGTCTTTAGCAGCTGAAGCATTTTTGAACAGTATTCAAAGGTTTTACTACACCAGACCCTGCTTGTCAGTGCTGCCTTCTCCCCATGAACTCCATTAGGAGCTGCACCGACTGGGAATTGCTCAGGTGTACCTCCTTGGCTTAGAACTTCCTGAGGGAGAACAAGATGCCTCTTCCGGAGACCTGGTGGCTTGTGCCCCTGTGCCTGCCATCTTTTCTGAGCTGACCACCCTTAATACTTCTGCTCTGTGCCCTTCTTTTCCTTCCCACTGCAGGAGCAGCAGTGAGCCCTGAGCTGTGAATGCAGCTGCAGTCAGCCCTTCTCAGAGAAGGCCAGCACTGATGTGCTCCAGTACAGGCTCCAGGATGGCTCAATGTGGGGAAGATGCAGTTCTGCTATTGGCGAAGAGCTTGGGAATGCGTAGGAGCTGACCAGGAGTGGCGATGGGGGAGCTGGGGGCTGTGGCAGCTGCTTGTGCTGCTCCCAGGATACCGCCTCACTTTACAGCCTGCTCCGTGTGCCCCTGCAGCACCAGTGCAGGGATCGGGTACATTGCACCTCCCAGCTTTGCCACTGAAAGCATTTAGGATTTGAAACAATTGTCTCTGGCAGTGACAGGACAGAAGCCACCTGGACAGAATGCACGTGGTTGTCATTTATGAGTAACCACAGGTCTAAAAGCACCTTGCACTGAAGGTGGCCACTTCCTGTCCTGGCTAACCGCAGTGCCGATATGCATATTGTCCATGATTCCCAAATTTTTTTCTCCTGATGCCCTTACAGCCTTGAAATATCAGCTTTCCCTGTGTTACTGTTGTTAAAAAGTGTTGTGTTTTGACGCTGGCCCAACGCCAGGCACCCACTAGAGTCACTTGCTCACCCTCCTTCTGCTACAGCTGGGCAGAGGAGAGGAGAAAAAAAATTAATGAGCACTTTGAGTGAGATAAGGACTGGGAAAAATATTTCAAGGGGCAAAACAGGCTCAACTTAAGTTGCAAAGTGAATTTTATTGCTAACAGAATCAAAGGAGGATATTGAGAATGAAAATAAGCCCTTAAAACACCTTTCCCCCCAGCTCTTCCCTCCTTCCCACTGACAGCGCAGGGAGACAGGGCATGGGGTTTTGGTCAGTACATCAGAGGTCCACGAGGGTTGCAGAGATCCACCCCCAGCCCGTGGAGAAGGTGGCCATGTAGGAGTGGGTGGATGCCTGGAGGGGGCTGTGATCCAGTAGGAGAGCTGGTGGAGAGAGGGCCCTGTTCCCAGGCTGGAGCAGCCTGGCCTTGGAGGATGGCACCCCATGGAAGAGTGACCCACGCCACAGCAGATTTGGGAGGACTCTCTGCCCGTGGGCAGGACACACTGCAGCAGTTTTGAGAGGACCGCTGCTAGTGAGATTTGGATCCACGCTGGAGAAGTTTGTGGAGGAGTGTCTGCCATGGGAGGGACTCCATGGTCTCACAGGGGAAGGCCTCCTCTCCCTAAGCAGTGGAAGAAAATTCTGGCGATGAACTGACCAAAACTCCCACACCCTGTCTCCTGTACTGTCAGTGGCAAGGAGGGAGGGGCTGGGGGGAAAAGGTGTTTAAGGCCTTATTTTGCTTCTCATTATCCTCCTTTGATTCTGTTAGCAATAAAATTCACTTTGCAACTTAAGATGAGCCTGTTTTGCCCCTTGAAATATTTTTCCCGATCCGTATCTCACTCATAAAGTGTTCATTAATTTTTTTTCCCTCTCTTCTGCCCAGCTGTAGCAGGGGAGGGTGAGTGAGTGACTCTAGTTGGGTGCCTGGCATTGGGTCAGTGTAAAACCATGACAAAAAGTCACTAAAATTTCAACTCTTCTCCTGCCCTCCCTCTTCCTTTTTTCTCCTAGAAGTATTTTCTTCAGTTTCTGAAGCCTTGAAAATCTTTGGGGTTTAAACTAAGGCAAGAACATACTATGCATCCATTTTAATGCCTCCTTATGGCCCCACAACGATGTCTAATATTGTTGCTCTTCTTGGGCAATCTAAGTTTTCTTTCTTAGTTTTAAGGACCAAACAAAAGAGAACCATCTAGGCGCAGCCTGGTGCAGGCAGAGAGGCTGTGTAAGGCAGTAAATGTGGTTAACACTGTGTGTACTGGCAGTGTGTGGGTGTTCAGCTCATGACCCCACTGAGAGGTTGGGTATCTTCACCTCCTCCTACGACAAACTTTAAATTGGGTTTTCTGTATGCTTTTTATTCTTGTCAGTCCATGGATGTGGTCTCAGTGATGGTATCCAAACCCTTCTCTTTGCCAGTACTGCTGAATTTGATGTTGTGGCTCACTTTCTCTTCCCTTCGTTGCCTAGTCTTGCTTCCTAGGACTATCTCTGTACAGCACTATAGAGATATGTGTATTAGCTCTTTGTTGTTGTTGTTTTTTTCCTTTGAAATTAACATTGTAACTGCAGAGGCTGTAACCCAGGATATGTTTGGATCATTTCACAGTGGATATCTGAATCCTATTAGTGGGTAGTGAAGGTTACAAAATTCTCATACTCTCTCCTAAAAATATTTGTGAAGATTTTATGAGTGCCTCTGCAAAACTATTTAATTCTGTATTCCGACTATCTGGTTATAAAGTTGATTGTATATTAGATTTGGCTTATGAAAGAGACAGCAAAATTCAATGCATTGAATTAAAATCCTGAATAGGAAATATAAAAGCATTCCTCCTGGATATATTGAGTTATGAGTTCTGTGACTGAACATTATTTTATATTTATATTTGGTGAATTATTTATTCCAAATAGATTAATTATAAAGATGACTGGAAACAAAACAAGATCTCCCAATGTATAGTTGCTTGACTCTGGGGGTGGGTGTTTTTTGATTATCTAATCTATTGAGAGAATCCATGTATCTTTATTATACTACTTAATGGCCTGGAAACACATTACAACAGCATAGTAGTTTATTTATAGCAATATAAAGTTGAATTACTTTTAATGAGACATTTGCATACAATTATTGCAATCACACTGAAATGGAACAGCTACCTCAGCACATTTTTGAGACTTTGGCTCAAGAACTCTGAGGATTTCCCTTTGCAGCTGCTGGTAAAAGTAATTTTTTTTTACCCATGCTCCAGACCACGGTACATGCCCTACCACTGTTTCTGGAGGGAGGGAGCCCATGTTGCTCCAAATTAAACTGTAAACACTGACTCCCCTGAGTCCAGTAGGCTCAGTGCAAAATATAAGCAACTAATATTTTTATGGATGTCAGCTCTCATAATAAGTCTGTTTTCTATTTCAATTAATATTTTGCATAAATCAGTGTCTCAGTAAAATAAGCAACATCACACTGAAAAGAACACAAGGCAACTATAATTAAGCCATATGTTTAGTAATGTGCTGAACAAACAATGGAAAAAAAAATTACTCTTTGGTTACTAAATCAATTGTAATCAACCTCATTCCACCCACTCATCCACCTCTAGGAGCTGATAATACAGCTGTAGATATCAGGAACAAATCCAGCAACTAAATTAATAAAGCAAAATTGGTGGTTCAGCTACATGTGTCGGCATGAATGTATTGCTCCCCACAGCTTTATCTCTACAAACATCTTTTTGCTCCCAGAGGGCATTTTAAAATCCATACTGGTAAAATAAATATAAAGAAATTACTCAGCTTTATAATTACAGCACCATTTAAGAATTTCTCTGCCTTTTGCCAAATGGGTTGAAATATGATGGATTATTGCTAGCAAACTATTTATCTCCAATAGTCAAAGACAACCTATGGGCTAGTATTGTTTTAATTCACACCCCATGAATAAGGCTATTGGAATATCTGGTTTGCTGTCAGGCAGCTTGTCAAGCTCACAGTGATGGCCTGAGAGAAAGGGTATTTGTGGCACAGGGACTGCCATCACATGGTGCAGGATAGCAGGTCAGTGTGATTCTGCCACTTCAAGGTAAATACTTGATAGTATAGGGTCATCTTTATCAAACCTTCCCTCACAGATGTGGGCAGAGGCATTTCCTGCCTACCAGAGTAAAGGGAAAGATGCAAGGGATGGGTTTAACATTTTCCAGAGCCTGAAGGCAAAAATTGCATTCTTAGCTTGGCAACTGGTCATGGCTGCTGGCTGTTCTGCGGTGGTGTATCACTGGTTCCTGCCAAGAAGGAGTGGTGTTGATAACTAGGAAAGCTTTGCAAAAGTGCCTGCTCCATGTCCATGTGGTCTCAGTAAAGCAGCATGGCAGCATCCTGGGCTCAAGGCAGCCCCCCTGTGCCTGTCTGGGAGCCAGTGTGAACAGAACTAGAGCACACAGAGCCCTGATTCATTTTAGTGTGTGTACAGACACGGCTGGAATACATACACAGGCCTAAAAACCCTTGGGAGCTGCAACAAGGGAGCGTCAGCTTAGTTCCCAATGGCTCTGGTTTGGTTATCCTGCAAATTGCAGTGTTCATGTATGGCAGGAAGTGTCTGGGAATTCATTTCAGGTGAAGTGCACACAGATAACGTGTTTAATGCTTTTACCTTATTAACCTGTGACTATTAGATGGTGAACTATTTAAAGAGCTAAGTGTTATTTAACAATAAAGGACATTTCCTCAGCAGCTATTTAATAGTCTTCAAAGAGTAGACATGGCTTATGGGCATAAAAAAGAATGAAAGGAAGAAGCAAAAGTCTCTAATTCTTGGGTTGAAATTCCCCGGAGGTGTTTGTCCAAAGAAGGAAAATCCAGATCCCCAGAGCTCATTCCTAAAGAGAATGTAAAACTGCATTACTGTTCTGTATTTCTTATGTAAGATTCCACTAATCAGGATTTCCTGGATAAAGGAATGTCAGCTAAATCTTAATTTTTGCTGGCTTCCCACAGAGTAGCGTTTATTAAATCCAATAAATACCTCCTACAAATATATATATGCAATGCTAAAAGTATAATTCTTATTGTAGGAGAAAAAGCTTTACAGCTTTACTTGTAGTTTATAAATATTAATGAAATAATTTTTAGTAGAACCTTGTGAACTTAAAAAATATTTAGAAAGTGTATGCAATTATTACATAATGAAATCAAGGGTTTGAAGGAAGTGGAGACAAATCCTGAAAGAAAATTTAAGCTTGCTTGGAAGGTTTCAATACATATCTTCAGTGATTTTTAAAAACATTTTAATTTCTAAGTTACATTAGTGCCTTGATGATATTGAAAATCTTGAGTACCTAGTTTTATATGAAAATAATTTTTAAAAAACATTAGTGGTTTGATCAAAACCACAAAAATTAGTGAGAATTTAAGAGCTGGAAATGAAAGTACTTATTTTTGTTTTTTAAATTCTGCTGTAACCAGTCTGTGTGCATTGGACTGACTTTGCTCCATCTTTATTTACTCCATAAATATACAAATGTCATGATATGCTAGTAGGTCCAGCTTGGAATCTTCAGTGAAATTGCACTCTACGGTCTGTGGATGATGATGAGATTGTAAACGCAGATGTCACTGGACCTTATGCATCCAAGTTAGCTGAAAAGCCAACTGCAGCAGCAAGCTCATGTCTCCTGTTCCTGCTTTGAATGTTTGGGGATAGAGGATACAGTAGCACCTAGATAAAAACAACATGAAACCATAGAGAAACAGCAGTAGCATGGAAAAGTTGGCAGTGGCTGTGGCTGCAGATCTGCAGTGGAAAGTGGAATGGGACGTGTCCTGCAAAAGCCCAATTACTTCATTCAGTGTTATATTGTAAGGTAGTCAGAGTAATAAAGGGTATGCAAATAATTCTGGCATTGGAACACCATGGAATTCCTTTAGCATACAACTGCTCTTCTAGGGAATGATTTGGGTGCAACAGTGTGGATTGTACTGCACCAAGGTGAGACAGGTTTACTGATGAGAAGCAACTGGAGGACTGTTGATGAGTAAGTACATCTGTCTGTACTGCATGGGCCATGGAGGCAAGGGTTAAAAAAATCCCAACAGTTCTCAGCAGACCTGAAGTCATTCCAGAGTAAGTAGCACCCTACAGCTTCTTGCATTTCATCTTTTCTTTATTGGCAGAAGGAGAGAACGGGAAATATTGTGACTGCATGAAATGAACCCAGGCGTACCAAACAGACCATGTGGCAGCTTGTTTGAGAGGTCAGTTCTGTGAGCTGGTGGAAGGGGTCATATCTTCTCTGGTGACATCGGCTGGCGCAGGGCTGCGTGTCCTGGGAGTGATCCTGGAGTGTTACATTGACAGAAGCGATGCCAGGAGGGCTCAGGCAGCTGAAGGCTGGGAGGATGAACGGGATGTGAGTCAGCCCTGAGCCAGCCGCCCTCCAAATGGCCAAAGCTGCTTCAGTGCTGCTGCTGAGGCACTTGAGTGTGTGCAGCTCTACAGGACACCGGGACACTGGTTACTGCTGGGGACAGGGTGCTGGAGGAGCTCTTACACCTTGCTCCCTGGCATCCGCTGGTGCCACAGCTCTGCTCAACTCTCTCAAACTGTGCTTCAACCTATTTAAATCCTTTGTGTCTTATGGTGGTACAGGCACTGTGATGTCTGAGTTGCCCCCAGCTGGGCCAGCAGACTGAGATCTGGGGCATCAACTTCCTCCTAGGAGAGGAATTATTGCCCTCCTGAAATTACAAAAAATTTGGTGGTCTTACAGTATGTTTACATACATTTAAAATAGAATGAATCAAACGGAAGTAAAAGATAAAGAGAACAAATGTGGACTTCATGATGATCTATAAAGTGTCAGAACTAGGAAGAAAAATCTGCAGTAATGATCTAGCAGATGAAAATAAGTTACTTTGCATTACTAATGGACAGTTTAAATTGCAAAGCCACTGTCCCATATTGCACATGTTATAGAACCTCCTTGCTATCTCAAATAGATAAATAACATTAGCACAAAGCCAAGATTTATAGCAGGCATGAATCTCTCTCCATTACTCTTTTCCAACTAAGTTTCTGTAACTCTTTCTGTTGCATATGAATCACTTCACTGACCAAGCTAATTCCTGGATTAACTCCCTTGGCTCCAGCGGAAGTACACTAATGATGATTTTGAGGTGTACCCTAAAACAGGTCATACAGTGAATAGATTATTTTATAAAACAAAGTACTCGTGCTAATTGGCAATGGCATCCTCCCATCAACCCCAGAGCAAGTGGATTGTTCCTAGCCTCTGTTACAGATCTCTATTACAGACAAGTAATTTCTTTTTTTTCTTTTTGTATTGCTTGTGTTCTAAAGCAATTAGCTCCTTGGAAACTATTTTTCCTTTCAGCTGAAAACAAATGCTATTTCTGCTTAGGTTTTTACAGTTACTACCTAATATGACTTTGGTCATTCTGGTGGAAATGTACTGTTGTACTTGGACTGTCTGTCACCTTCCAACTAAAGATCCCAAAGCACATGGCCCATCTTATGCCTCCCAACACTCAGAAAGTATATAGGTAATTTTATAGATATTTAATAGTCAAGAGGATTTCAAATTCTGTCTTTTCTGGAAAATTCTAATGGGTTTAGAGTGCTTGCCTTTTGGGAATGATCCTTGCACATTCACATCCCAGATGTTCCTTCTGGTGGAAACCTGAGCATTGCTTGGTGGACTGTGCATCTAAATGGACTTTCTGTTGTGGGTGGAGGTTACATCAGTGCACTGATGGTTTGGTATGGGCCTGGGTCTGCTGCAACAAGCTGTTATATTTCTCCCTAACATGTGTTTCACATCAATGCAGAATTAGCACATCATCACACAAATGATCAATGCTGGGTTCAGTCCAGGAAGGAACCAAATTTAAAAGGAAACTACATATGCACGATTTCAGATTTTTAAATGGGAGCTGCTGCTAAAAGGCTCATAGAAAAATCCTGGCACATATTGAGGTAAGAAAAATGTCTCTACAGTTTTAAAATTTCAGATCAAATTTTTCCAGAGTTCTCAGCAGCATTAATCAAGATTTTTTAAAAAAATGTCTAAGTTCTGTTAATTATGCATGTGTAATGATCTGGGAAATGTGAACAATCTTAAAATGATGAGGAAAAGAGTTTGATGTCCTATTTAATATTTAAGTTCATTGACACCTCCCACCCCTAAAATTAACAGAAAGCTAAACTGTGCCTGAGCTTTTTAAAATGCATATGGACTGACACTAAGTATGAACATTTTCAGTCTTAAAAGAATAAAACTGAGAAAATGGCAAGCAATCAGAAACAAAAGTTACATTACATGCCTAACTATTGTATCTATAGTGGCCACTACTTCTGCCATTATAATACACAAGAGAATTTGAAAGCATTTAGATTTGCCTTTTCAGCTGACAATCTGCCGCAGGTGCTGTGCCATTATAAATGACTATTCAGCTGTTATGTGTTATTGTCTAAATCACCATTTTGAACCTGAAGTATAAGCTGCACAACCCATAGATCAAATCTAAGAAATTGGCTCTTGTTTGCAATGTAGTTATTTTAAAGGAAGAAAATACCCAGTAAATCAAACTCACAAAGAATTTTAATTACGCTACTTGTTCCTAGGAGCAGTATTACAGTTTTACATTCCAACACTGTGTGCATGGGAAATGTAATACACAACACCTGTTAACAATACATACTCTGATGAATGCTTGGCTAAAAATTGGTGTTTGAATTTTTTAAATTATATAGGGTGGAGAGAAAGAAGGTTGAGTCCATCTTTTTCTGTAAGCAGACAAAAAGTATCTATTTAGTATAATGATTTATGTTTTACCATCAGATGAAATCATACAGGGAATTTTTTTGGTCTAATACAGAAATAATTATGGTTGCTCTGTCATTATTGCATGAGTGATAACAGGATTTATGCATAGCAGCAAAAGGTGTAGGTAGCACTGGAAAAATTGTTTCCATTATAATCCCCTACTTGCAGCCTCAAATTTTAATTCTTATTTGGCACCAAAAATTTACATGGTTGAGTGCAACTTAAAAAATGCTTTATTTGGATTGCATTTAATTTATATGTATTTTCTACAAAACTTTTCACTGTGGCTGTGAGAAAAATATTTCTCTGGTATGTGTATAAAACATCCAGTTACAGTTTATATTTTGAAACACAGCAGAGGTAGTGAAAATTGAAATAGTCATTTGTCAAGAGTAATGTCTGGCTTGGGTAACATGCAAAAGGTAGTTACCAAGAAGGAATGTGTGATCCATGTACTAGTGTAAAAACAAGAGGTAGAGAAAAATTACATTGTGTGTGATAAACCCAAGAAATAAAACGTTGAGTCAGTTTTGTGTAGGACAGCCTATAATCATCTTTTGGAGCTTGATCTTCCTTTAATCAAAGGGAGTTTGAAAATTTATATCAGAGGAAACGAAGAGGCAGAAATCAGAGTTGAAAGAGCATCCTGATCCTCCATTTTGGGGACTTTCCATTTTTACTGCAGTTGAGTTCTAACTGCTAATTTTACAAATAAGTAATGGCTCAGTCCTCCCACCCTCGCTCTGGCTGAACTCCTGTGGCTTTCCCTGGGGACTGCTGAGCTGCTGCCCTGC
The DNA here is from genome assembly GCF_031753505.1 of Anomalospiza imberbis. NCBI lineage: Eukaryota > Metazoa > Chordata > Aves > Passeriformes > Viduidae > Anomalospiza > Anomalospiza imberbis. The sequence continues at coordinate 6,218,471 of NC_089688.1, read as the reverse complement.
TCAGGTGGCTGCAGTGCTGAGGTAGGGGAGCCCTGACAAGGACGGCAGTGGGCGGGTGCATCGCTGCTTCTGAGCACACAAAAAGGTTGAGGAGAACTGGAAATATTACCCAGGCAGCCTAACAAAGCCGTGTGCTTCTGAAGAAAAATGTTTTCACTGCAGGGTTCCCAGGGAACAAAGGGAGTTGTGGCCTTTACAAAGTACACAAGTGGTAGAAATACTTGTATACAAAGTCTGACTCACAGCTCATGTAAAGAATATGACAAACTTCTTAGTCTAAATCATTAACTCTAAATAATGTCCTTTCAAATGCCATCCCCAGAAGCAGTTTCTATTGGAGCTATTTTTTATCCTTTTGCCATAGATTGTTTTAAAAGAATTATGGGAAATGACAGCTGTAGAACTAAAGTTCAATTTTTCACAGATGAAACTACAAAATGCATGGAGTAATGTAATCCAGTCAGACAAGTGAGTAAATTATAACTTGGTTGCAACAACACACCACTTGCTGAATATCAATAAGGATACGTTTCCCTCTTTAGAGTAAAAATATTTGCTGTTAATGTAAATGGTTCTGAATGTCCCTGGCAGTATAGGCACAGATGCCAAACAGCATTAAAACTGAGCAGAATCTCGCATATTTTCTTTGCAAGGAAGACCGCATTCCCAGATGTTAAAATAAGGAGGAAGATTCCTTTTACATTGCTTTACCATAATGAAACTCCATTAACTTCTATCATCTTCTTTCAAATTTCAGGTAAATGAGAAAAGCATAAGCTCCAGTTCAAGGAACATTGTCAAACAGTGCACTCAGTTTTTTCATTCTCCTTCTAAATTTCCTAGGATAAGTATATGGGTAATGCTGCTCCCTGTGTATCCCTATTCTCCATACCCCAAGCCACAAATGTCAGCAGAGTATATGTGAGCTGTGCCCCATCTTTCTCTTCATTTTAATTTTGAGTTCCAAGATACTGAGAAATTCAAGAATGGGTTAGACTAATCAGATTTCCACTCTAAAACAGGCTAATTCTGCCTCAGCTAAGTCAATAAATTACATTAATAAATACCTTATGGAAGTATTTGACCCCTGTTCTAGAAGAAACCCATAATGTTCCATATGACATCACATGCAGAGCTCATGTGCAGTTAAAGTGATATTCTTAGCACAAATGTATGTGCTGGCCTTGGGTCCTCTGCTCAATGAGTTTTTATTTTTACAAGAAGTAATATACTTAAGCTCTCTAGAGCTCTGCAAATTCATTTTTTACATGCAACTACATAATCTTTTTGGAGTGAATATGGACATTAACTCCTCCTTGCAGCTCTCTATAAACATATGCTTGCACAGCAGATATTTCAAATTCAGAATCCAGGAAGGAAAGTGCTCCCAGGACTGACTACTGAGTTATATACCCTTTTATTTTAATGTACTTTGCCAAGATGAGTCCATAACCTCAAATGAGTCAGGGAAGAAAAGGGGAAGGGCAATAACAAACGACTTCATCGTAATTTTAACCCTATTGCCTAGTGATCACAAAATAACCTTTATGCTTACATGTTTAAGGAGACTACATGGACACATTCTTCCTGAGTGTGCTCAGCCGCTCCTTGGGATTTGTACTCTGTGATTCCGAGTACACAAGGAGAAGACACGTGACACTGAACCCAATTTATTACTTGGATCTGGTGGCAGGGACGCTTAGGATGTATTGCTGGACTGCAGAGTGACACATTTCACTCTCTTGGATAGACCTCTCTCTGTAAAATGGAGATACATTTGCCATACTGACTCTCCAGGTGTTGCTGCTGTAGTTGGGATCCTACTCCAAGACATCACTTAAACATGATGTTATTATGTCCCACTAATTCAGGCTTGCCAGTCCTTATTAAATAACTAAAGAAATATTGAGGCACCTTGGAAGCTGTTTGTGTAGTCCAACAAACAAGCAATTCACTAATAAACAAAAAATACAGTCAGCTTTAGTACACAAGACCACTTTAGTTCTGAGTAGCTATAGTCTCTATTAAAATCCCCCTGTAATTTCAGCTGGATGTATTTTTTCACTTGCTGCCCTACATTGTTATAAATTATTCTAAAAGCTGGTTAACATCAAATGGAGAAGGTGGCGAAAAAATCAATAGAGCCTCACAACAAAGGCATGAAAGAAGTAAAATATGAAACCTATGAAAGAAATTATGTTCTCATTTGAGAGCAAAAAGGCAAGAACAGTGGAATCAGTGAATTTATATTTTTTCTGTAGACTTTGCTGTGTTATTAAGATGTAATACTTCACACAGTTGTGTCTTTCTATTTTCTTTGGTCTGCCAACAGAATGAAACAGTAGTTCAAATGTAAAAGTCAAGTTTTGTCTATCAAAATGAAATTTCAAGAGCGTTTGCCCAGAAGATTAATGTCTCATCTTTTTCATGGAGTAAAATATACTCCAGTTCCTGAAAATTTGCCAAGATTAACAGTAGTTTATATCTTTAGAAAAGATACAGAGTAGATGGGAATCTGAGCTCAAGTGGCAGTCTGAAGAGAGAACATATACACATGTATTATATAGAACCAATACTTAAGTATGTGTTTAATATATAACATTTTATACAGAATGTGTATATATGTACTCCTGTATTTTACAAGTTTTATTTCTATCTGCAATTATAACTTGTTAAATTCTTCTTTCTGGTGATTTTCATCACTACATTCATTGGCAAATTCTGTTCTGCACAGCACATCCTCCTGAAGAATTCCACTCTCTGTCAATGAAACAATTCTCTCAACAAACCCAAAACCCTACACTAACCTTATGTTAAATTATTTCTCCATTGTCACCAGTGTACTCATGGCTGTATAAGACTTAGGGGGCTTAGAGTCACTCAATGGTCAGTGCTCTTCTTTTTGTCTCTTGTCTTGAATTTGGGACTTCTGAGTGGATTGTTCTGGTTTGAATAATAACTATGAGGTGTCCTTGAGTTCTATAGAGATTTTGGGTTTTGTTTTATCAATTGGTGACCTTGAGGGTAGGTAGATTGAAACAGCTCTGCTTTAAATTATCCATATTGCTTTATCTTATGCATCAGGTGTCACAGTTTAGGTTTTTGTACTAAAACGTATTTAGAGCAGAGAAAAACCTAAGCTTTCTTAGGTCAGACTGATGGCGTACTGCAATGTTATAGACACATTTACATTATTCCTACAATTTAATACACAGTAATGACCTGTCTTGAACTACTGGATTAAATAAAATCCTATTTCTTCTTGAAGTTCTTGTTGGCAAGAAAAAGTACAGGTCCCCTGGAGATGGGTTACATATTCTTTTAAGTGTTTTGTATCTAATTTTTAGGATTTCTATGAACCTCAGTTCAATTTCTTGACAATAGATATAGCAATCTTCTGGCTATGATCAAGAAGAGAATCAATCTAAAATTCACTTTTATCCTACACTGAGCCACTTCTCTTTATGGTGAGAAGATAATGGAATTATTGATGGAATACACATTTTACTACTTTCATTTCTCCGTATGCATATTGTTTTGAATAATTGAAAAGTTATGATTTGCTACATTTAACTTGGACTTTCTTATTGCTGGGCAGAGTAGTAACATTACAAGTCTCTCAAAATCACTGCCAAATCACATGGAAATTTGCCTACCTATTAATTAAACAGGCAGGAAGAGATACTGAGCTGGATTATGTTGACAAACAGTGAGTAAAAAAGAAGCAGCATCTCTCCATAAGCAACTCAGAACTCTGTCCTGCTGCTGATACACCAAAGCAGTCATCCTTTCCTACCTGTATCTCATTTTAATTGGATACTGCCCAAGAAATGCCAGAATTATCTTTTTGTTTTAAAAACAAGTTTCCCTGTCAACCTGGAATTTATAGTTTTCTTTTCCTAGTGCATAATCATGCCCAGATTTTTTTTGTGAAGGTGTGTATCTGTATATGTAAAACAGAAGAACATCACCTAGAGGGAATGCTGTTCCCTGGATAGACTATCTGCAAAGAATGCTAGAAAGGAGCCAGGAGGGGATGATTAATTACTATGTTAATGCACTCATGCACAGTAATGCAGGGCTCTTTATTAAGAGTCACATAGCACTAATGTCCTGTTGTTTTCACAAATTACCCATTTGTTACTAGGAGGGTCAAACCCAAATACTGTGTGCAAGTCCTCCACATATGCCCATGGTTTTTCCTCAATTCTTGTACCACAGGGCATGACTATAAGCAATTTGTTGTCATGAGGGCTGGCAGCCAGGGGAGCGATATGTCCATCTGATGCTGATGTAACCAGCAAGGCTCTGCTAGGAATTTCCGTCTGCTTTTCATCCTGAATTTGCCTATGGCTAATTACTGTGCTTGGTGATGCTTAACTAAAAGTGACTGGAAATGTGTTTGCAATTGAATGTTTTTATAGGATCTCTGTCAATAGGAGGATGTTTCTGTGGGCCTGTTTTGTGTTACAAAACCTTTGCTTTGTAAAAGGTAGCTTCTGAAAATTCATTCCTTTTCTTAAATTAATAAGTTTAATTTATTTCTGAAATGCCAGGATCTCTACAATGGGTAACAAAATCAGACTGAATGACCTTGATTAATAAAACTTTGGAAGACTCAATGGAATATTTTGGAGCACTTGCAGCTGCTGGTTGTGTTCCAATTGCAGGTGGCCTGCCCTATCAAAACTTTGCTTTCAGCTGTGACCTTTATTCCTCTTTTGACATGGATTTATGTGATGCAGGTGAACCTGCTCCCTGCCCAAAAGATGGAGTATCGTGATGAAGAGGAAAGTATTTCTACAGAGACAGCCATGTAGTTCATTGTGCAGAGAGCAGTGTGGAATTGCTATATTGGTGATGCTTCAGTGCATAATTAGCAAAATGAAAATTTGGCAACTTGAAGAAAATTAAGGGGAACAATCAGCTCTTTGCCCAGCCCCTGCCAGGGGCTGAGTGTTAGTGGGCTGTGTGGTGGTTATCTTGTACAGGCTAGAGGTGGCCCAGGTACCATCAGCTAAAGAGCCTTAATCAAAGACAGAAGATAAAGAAGTGTTCCTTCCACAATCCTCACGTGCTGACTGATACCAGTCTTGGCAGAGCATCTCCTAATCCCTAACTCTGGTTGCATCTCAGACAAATAGAAGAGCACTTATGGTATAAAGCCGGATTTTCAAACATGTTCTGCTTAAATGATGTATTTTAAATATTAAATAACAGACACTTTCAGGACACCTTTGCACCTAACAGAACTTCACCAGTGGAGAAAGACCTCTGTTGTTCTCTAACTTGGGGTCTCTTTGATGATTAGAAATCATAGGAAATCTACCATGGTTACCTGTAGTAGGAAAGGACTATGTCAGTGTTTTCAATTCAGTATTTCTGTGCTGAACTTGCAAGTTTTACATTTGAAGGAAATCAAAAAGCCACCTTAAATATTCAAATACACATGAATGTGGTTTTGTAAACATGAAGGATCCACATGAAATTAGACAGCATGGCTTGACGCGACTCTTGAATCCTTTTTTTTTTCTATTTCTAAGCCTTCTGACACCAACTATCTAAAAATCTAAATTGAAAAGTAGGAAGTTTAGGAGCTCACAACTGGAAATGTGGTTTGAGCTTCAATCAGTGCTCAGCTTCAATCACCTGCTCAGTTCAGGTTTTGTGTAAGAGAGAATTCAGTCCTTTTATACTGAGCACGAGAAACAGAATTAGATCTTTCTAAAGGCTTTAAGCCCCCAAATCTTTTACATTCATAATGTTCATGGAAGTCAATGGGCATTTTCAGTTCCAGAGGAACACAGGGTTAAGTCTAGAATCTACCTGTTACCAACTAGATAACATGATAATAAATGTGCACAATGTTACATTGCATCCAAATACCACACTTAATTCCCCAGTTTTAACACCTTACTTCGTGCAGTGCTTGCAGCTCTGAATAATGTTCTTATTTGATTAGATTTATATACACTGTAAAAGGGGCAGTAACACAGCTGTGCAGCAGCCACAGAGCACAGTACAAATTGTAGGAATTCACAGTGTGGGCTCTATTTCTTTAAAATTCACAGTGTGGGCTCTATTTCTTTAAAATACTATGAATAATTCTACAAAACACGGCAGGATCCAGCTCTCTGAACCTCACAGATTTCTGGCTCCTTTTGGAAGCGCGACTGGTCTGCCTGTGTCAGTGAGGGTCAGGGTGTTTGAGCAGGAACCGGAGCTTCTGTTGAATCTCACACTATACATCACGACCTTAATGGGTAATGGGCACGTTCTTGTCTCTTGTGCCCCAGCTAGGACACCGGCACTGTTCTCGGTGGTTTGCACATTTTAAGAAACTGAGGATGACAACCTTCTGAAGGTGGCGAACTGCTCCGAAGCAGTGGCAGAGCTTCAAACAGCTGCAGAAAGTCCCGGGAGGCCCTTGCTTTGTGTGAGGCACTGCAAATAAGTTGTTTTGTCACACCAGCTCCCTCAGCACATCCATAAACTCTACAAAGTAAGTTACCTCTTTCTTTGCTCTCATTACTGTTCATCTACCAAATGCTTGCATTTTATTCGATATTGCGGGTAATTGCTATTACTCGGAATTACTGCTGCTGCCTGCAATGCATAGCAAAGCTGACAGACAAAACGTTTCGACGTGTTTTTAGTTCACTACCGTTCCAAGCTCATTAAAGGAAAACGACCAGGGACTGGGCCGGGCCGCGGCGCCAGCGCGGCCGTGACAGACGGGGCGGGCTCTGCGGGGAGCGGGGCGGGCTCCGAGGGGAGCGGGGCGGGCTCTGAGGGGAGCGGGGCGGGCTCTGAGGGGAGCGGGGCGGGCTCCGAGGGGAGCGGGGCGGGCTCTGCGGGGAGCGGGGCGGGCTCTGCGGGGAGCGGGGCGGGCTCCGAGGGGAGAGGGGCGGGCTCTGCGGGGAGCGGGGCGGGCTGGGCTCCGAGGGGAGCGGGGCGGGCTCCGAGGGGAGCGGGGCGGGCTCTGCGGGGAGCGGGGCGGGCTCCGAGGGGAGCGGGGCGGGCTCTGAGGGGAGCGGGGCGGGGCGCGGTGTGTTGCGGGGCGGGGCGCGGTGAGGGCCGTGCCGTGCCGTGCCGTGCCGTGCCGTGCCGGTGGCGGGCAGTCATGGCCGACAGCGTGCAGGTACCGCTGGGAAGGGAGCGGTTTGTGTTAAATTGTCCGTGCTGAGCTGCAGCCAAGGGCCGCAAGGATGGTGAGGGGTCTGGAGCATCTCGCTTGTGACGAGAGACTGTGGCAGCTGGGCTTGTTGTACTCTGGAGGAGATTGAGAGGGGTCTTATCGATATATTTAAATGTCTCAAAGGTCGGGAGGATGGTGCCAGTTTCTTTTCAGTAGTGCCCGGTGACAGGAGGAGCAATGGCCATAAACCATAACAGAAATTTCCACCTCAATATGAGGAAGAACTTCTTTATGTGGAGGGTGGCAGAGTACTGGAATGTGCTGCCCAAGGAGGTTGTGGAGTCTCCATCTCTGGAGAGAGACATTTGGAGACACTGCAAACCCACCTGGATGCGCTCCTCTGTCACCTGCTCTGGGTGACCCTATCTCAGCTGGGAGATGGACTGTATTACCTCCAGAGGTCCCTGCCCACCCTAACTATTCTGTGGTGTTGTGTAGAAGAGGGTGTGGTGTTTAAAATGCTGTCTGTGTGTGTAAACATGTATATGTACATATAAAAATACCCCTGTGTCACTGTTGTCACCCCAGTCAGTTCAACGGAGAGACACTGCCTGCCCCGGCGAGGCAGCTCCTCCAGCAGAGACTCTGGAGCCTGGGCTAGCGCAGCCCAGCTGGCTCTGTCCCTCACCCATCCAACCTCACCCGGAGCTGCTGCTGGTGTGTGCCTCCTGCACCTCTGACCTCCCACCGCCTCGCCAGGTTTCACTTGGTTATGGACGCTCCTTTAGAAATGTATGGGTATTTCTTGGTATGTTTGGTTTATGTGGCTTTGGTCATAGGGAGCTACAGGTGTGGCTTCTGTGAGAAGCTGCTGGAGAAGCTGCTTCCTATGTCCGTTAGAGCCAATGCCAGACCGCTCCAGGGCACACCCACAGCCAGCCAAGGCTGTCCTCACCAGAGACAGAGATCTGGGATAACAGATTTAGGAGGGGGAAGAAGGAAGCCATACAACAGCAGATAGAAGAGGAGGGTGAGAATATAGGAGAGTGATAGTCCTGCAAACACCAAGGCCAGCAGAAAAGGAGAGGCAGGAGGTGCTCCAGGTGCCAGAGCAGATTCCCCTGCAGCCCATGGTGACGCAGATGTGCCCCTGGGGCCCATGGAGGTCACGCTGGAGGAGACGCCCATGTTCGAGCAGTTCATGGAAGACTCCCTAGTGGGGGGCAACTCATGCTGGAGCAGGGTTAGATTGTGAGGAGTCTTCCCCATGGAGAGGCAGCAGGGTCAGAAGCCACACGTGATGAAATGACTGCAAGCGCTCTATCCCATCCCCCGTGCTCCTGCAGGGAGGTGATAGAGAAAATTGGGAGTGAAGTTGAGCCTGGGAAGAGAGGAGGAGTGTTTTGAAATGTAGTTTTTATTTTGTATTATTCTACTCTGATTTCATTGGTAATGAATTATTTTTCTGCCCAAGCTGAGACCCTTTTGCTTATGACAGTAATTGGTCAGTGACCTTTCCCTGTCCTCATCTTTTTCCACAAGTCTTTTGTTCTGTTTCCTCTCCTCTGTTCAGCTGAGGAGGGGGCTGACAGAGAGGCTGTGGTCAGCTCCTGGGCATCCAGCCTGGGTCAAACCACCATAGTGGGCTTTTTTGTGGTGGTAGGAGTCTCCTAATTTTTGGTTGTTGAGGGAAAGGATTGTGGTTTCCTTTTAAAGAGCACTGGGGGAGTGGAAGCAAGCTTACACTTTCCTTCCCGCAATATCACAGTTGTATTTCTCACCTTTCATTGCTTTAGGTAGCTGAAGTGCTCTGGATGATTTTACAAATCCACAGTGTTTGCATTAATATTTGCTTTATTTGCTTGTCTTTGGCCTCCTCCCTGTTTTTTTCCTGTTTCCTTTTTTTACTTTGTTGACAGAGGTGTGGTTTCTGACAGGCGACTCATTTCATACTGCTTGTCAGGAGATATAAGAATAAAATTCATTCCTCCTGAGAATGTATGAGGTGTTGCATCAACTCAGAATTTCTCCCTCAAGCCTGTCTATGTAGTTGTAGCTACTATGAGATAATTTTCTTCTGCTTGAACTGCTTTGTTGTCTCCACTGGCCGAGAAGTTGCTGTGACTGTTGTGGGAATGATTAAACGCCTTCAGCCAGTGTCATGGTTGTGTCTTTGTCAGTACAAAAGCTTACCATTTAGGTTTCCTTAAATAAATAAATCCTCTTCCAAGTGAAATGTGTTGCTAAGTATTCTAAATGCTTTATGGAAAATATATGCATCTTTCACAGTGTGCTCTGTTAGTGCTCTCTGTAAATATTTTGGCAGTTGGAGCAGCGTAACACTGGGGTAATGCAGTCAAATCACAGGAAAAGGACACAGGGTGTGCTCTATGGGACACGACAGGCTGTCAAAAATATACTGTACATCTCTTTGAAATGTACCATTGAAATTTTTGTAGTTTTTACTTCATGGCTTTATATAAAGAATCTTTAGAGGAATTCAGTGAACTGTTTTTTTCACATGTTTTCTGTTCCTTATGTTTGTTCTACACACAGTAGCTTACCTTTGTGATATTTCTGTCTATCCTTTATGATTTATTTTTATTGGAAACCCTGTGGAATTGTGTATTTTTATGAATCACATTCTATAATCTCTAGTTTTGGCTGAAGGTAGCTTAGCATGGTCCATATATAAGGTGTCGGAAACAATGTATTCTGGTACTGTTTCTTTATATAATTTCTTAAATTTTGAGACAATTCCTTTTGATTTAAATTGAATATTTTTATAATTGTTACAGCTTGTAATGACTTTCAGCAGAAGATCTGTTAGAAAATCTGAATACTGATCTTATCAAGTCTTGCTGCTGCTTTATTTTTAACCACATTTTTCTCATAAGTGGTCTGCAGCTGTGAAAACATCATTAAAATTTACTGTCATCATACATTTCGTTAACCATAAATCTTGATATATAGACTGTGGCATTTTTGAAACATACTTTGTTATTAGAAGGACACTATCATGTTTATAGTGTTCCTTGAAAGCTTTCTTTGCCTATAGGTTTTGTCTTTTGCATTTGACACTTCTGCATATTTCCCTTTTGAAGGTAGTTGAAATGAGTGCTGCTGTTTTTATTTCCTCGTTTGTTTGATGACAAAAGAAATGTTTATGACTAAAAATAGCAACTATTGATCTTCCCATTGTAGGAGTGGACAAGTGGGGCCTTTAAAAAACAAACAGGAACAGTGAACGTGTTTCTGTTTCTGCCTTAACTATTTGTATAGAAAACTTCAGGATTTTCTGCTGCTACTGAAGCATTTGACAGCTTGATAACAAAATGTGTATAATAATACAAATAACAGCCTGTGTTGCTGGTGTAGTTTGGTTGGGTTTTTTTCATTCCCAATTTGATTTAAGTTGTAACTGATACACAACGCTCTTCCAGGGTACATCTGCTCTGCTGTCAGCCCAGGCAGAGCAGCTGAGCTTGCTTTACATGAGCTACTGGAAAGTTGAGTCCAGTCTGATTTCCCTGGTAGGGTGAGGACAGCAGGATCTTGGGTTCCTTACGCTTTGAGTATTTGCTACAGTTGACGAGATTTGGTAAGCTGTTCCCTTGTGGGTTTTTGGAAGCCATGATTTTGCAAAGTGTGGTTGTGTATTGTCAAACAAATGCAAATGCTATCTTCAACCACTGCAGAAGGCTCATCCCAAAGGATAAGCTTATTTTTCTTCAGGAATGCTGGTGCTCATTTCAATTGCTGTGTTTCAGGGTTTGACTACTCTGGAAAGGCCCTCACCAAAACTGCAGGTAGTGGGGCATTTTTCCTAGCCAGGGGTGACTCAGTACACATTTGGGGTTTTGAGAGTTCTTCCCCACCCCTGTAAACACAGAGGTTTTTTGCAATTTGCCGTTTAACTATATCACTCTGCTGCTGCTATTTCCTGCTTCATGGTGGTTTGTGAACCTTGACTGAGAGATTTAGGAAGATCTTACTCTTTTGTTTTAGAATGTCTGGTTTGGTATTTTGATTTGATGCTGTTAACAAGGGATGCCCACAGCATTTGGAGTAATGTATTGAACAGCCAGAAAGATATTATGCATTCAGAACAGCTAAAAATCCTTCAAAGGAAAATTAAACCGGAACAAATAATTCTCTAGGAGTGGCCTGTATTTAAATAGGCAGTCTACTGCTGGGAATGGGCATTGGTAGGATTGGTTTCAGGAGTTTTTTTCCTGACACATGAAGACAGCATTACTAGAATTAACTCACTTTGGATTACCTCAGTCAGTCACTGCAGTTAACACTAAAATGAAGAGTACATTCTTTGACACCAGTGGACGCATATAAAAATAATCTCCGGTATTTTCAATAGTGGTTAAAGAGACAAAAGTAATCAATCAAAATAATTGTGAGCTTTTAGTCAAGTGTGTGCGTAGGTTCAGCCCAAACAGAAACTGTCTATAAACACAGGATTGTTTAAATGATTTATGGATCTTCAATACTTTCTTAAATTACAGAAACATTGCTGATTAAAAAAAAAAAAAATCATGTTCTTTCTCTCCCGTAGTTCCTCATCTGTCATTTGTAACAGTATTTCTTCTTATCTGATACCTGTGTTTGTTATAGTGGACAGTGGTACCCAAAACCCCATCCTTATCATGAGCATTAACAAAACCAGTACTACGTTGGTGGGAATGTTGCTGCTGGGAATGTTGTTCCAGCCTCCAGGTGATGAAATGGTTCTTGAGAAGCATTCACCTTGCCCTGTAAACTGTTGTGGTTTGATGTGCAGATTATGGAGCCTTATCTCAAACACTGAGTTACAGCAGCTGCCTATCTCTTCAGTTTAAACTGCTTATAAAATATTAGCATTTTGCCTTGCTAACAGTTACACCCAGTATGATGTTGACTGACTGACCAGTCATATGTAATTTATATAGTGGTGGACACTGTAAATACTAAAGTATTCTATGTATTGAATATCCTAAGAGAAAGTGAGGGAGGAGCATTAATTCAGTTTCCAAAACATTAATATCAATATTAATTTAATTCAGCCCCTACAGCTTCTAAAGAATCTCATGTTCAACAGGTTTCTAACACCACTTCAGGAAAGCATTTATATTTTTTCTTCTTATTGAAATATGTCTTTCAATAATTGTATATTAGAGGTAATGCTATTGTTTTTTACCTGCAGCTTCAATTATAGCAGCATTACTGACTGTAAGAGTTTTTCTTTAATGCTGTTTAAATTACTGCTAATAAAAGCAAACTAACATCATGCTTTTAACTGTGTGAAGGAAGCCTTCGTTTATTCCATTCCTGTTCTGATGAGATATTGTATCTGAGATGGACTTGTTTACAGTTGGGAACAATGATTTCTCTTATTGAAATATATGTGAAAGTACTCAAGTACTTAATTAGAGAGGAGAAGAATAGCCTGTCCACGGAATGAATGTTCTTTGTTGCTCTCAGTCTTGTTTAGTCCCTCCTGTCTGTGGTGGTTCTTAGCTAGTCCCAGGATTTCAGTACATCTTGTAGCTCGGCAGCAGCAGGGGGAGTTGTGTAGCTTTATTTGGGGGCTCTCCTTGACCGGTGCTGGAGTGAGTTGGTATCAGCTCAGAGCAGAGCTGGTCAGGCTCAAAAATCAGTGTGTGTCAGGAATTCTGCTTCACTCTCCCTGTATCAGCTGGAAGCAGGATTCTGCAGGCTTTGCCTTGCTGCACTTCTCTAAACCCCAGGTCCTGCAGAGGTACAAGTGTACCTGCTAGAAGCAAGTTGTGACAGGGGTTTGTGTGGGCAGGCCAGGCAGACTCCCAGCAGGAGGCTGGGAGGCATTCTGGGACTGGTTCAGCTACTTGATCAGAGCTGGGCCAGCCCCCAGTGCCCAGCAGGGCTTTGTCCAGTTTGGTCTGGAAAGCCTGCAAGGGTGGAGATTCCTCTGTCTTTCAGGGTTATCGTAATGTTTAAATATTTTCATGCTGAAATATTTTTCCTTATGCTGCCCATTGTGGATCCCTTTCAACTGGAGCACCGTCCCATGACCATTGCCCCTTTTTCCCCTGCAGTGCACCTCTCTGAAGGGGCTGCTTCATCTCACACCTCACTTTGTCATCTACATATTCTATTGTGAAACAGTTTTAGGGGATTTTTTTTCTACTGTTTTTTGCATTTCATCGATTTCTTTATTTTCTTCTTCATAGATTTCATAAATTTCATACTGAAATTTCTTTTTTATCAATGACAACACAAAATATCATAAAATATTCCTATTTTTTCGAAGACCATTGCATTGTTAGTTCATGCTCAGTTTGTTATTCCCTAAAACATGTACATCCTTCCTAGGAGCAGTAGTGTCAGATCCTTGTGTATTATTCTGTTGCAGCAAACATCTTGGACTTTTGTTTGGCTAGGGGAAGGAGGGAGTGTAGACAGTAAATTTGAAAATGCAATCAAGTACATGGTGGAGAGCAAATAGCATAGTAATATTTGTGTATTCTCATAATATGTTTAGGAGAAAGTTAATTTTAAAATTTAATTATTGTGCAATGCAGTGTCATGTTGGTCAAATTTAGATTCATGGATTCTTTTGCACCTTTAAATCTCTGTTGTTTTTACTTGTAAGTTAATTTAATCTTGAGCAGCACATAATATATCAGTGTGTTCCCATATGAATTTATGATAAAAATACTATGTTCCATGTATCTGCCCAGCTTTTCTCTAGTGAGAATGTGTTAAGGTATTGTGTTACTGCTGTATAATTACAGCTGTGTTACATTTTTGGCATTTGTTGAATTAATCCCTTGCATACCTCCTCAATATAAAAATGTTATTTAGATAAGTTGCTGATATAATAAAATAAACATTTTTAAAATTACATTCCTATGTACGTGTATGCAGGATGAAGACCAAGATCAGGATGATGTAGGTGGAAAAAAGATTACTAATAGGACATTTCTTTCTCCTTCCCAAATAACTGCCTTGTCAGAAGAAAATCTGGAAGGAGTTGAAAAGTAAGTAGCAGTGACATCAATGCTGGAACCCATATAATAACGAAATAAAAATTGCAGACTGTTTATTTGATGTCTTTTGTGATGGCTATGTCATTAATTTAATTGTTCAGTTAAATCATTGATATTTAATATTATTCACAAAAGACGGCAGAAACACTTTTGATCTCAGATCCAGTCTGGTTTACTGTTTTTCCTACATCTTTTAATTTTGCTTAGACTCCTTTTTTTCCACTTGTATTTCACCTTGTCATGGTTTCTGAATTTACAATAGCTTTAAATACACTGTAAACAAAATACTAAGATGTAAGTAAGAGCAGACCGATACTGAGCTTTTTTTGTAAGTCTCACTGGGTAACTTTTTTTGCTAAAATATTCAAGGTTGTGTACTGTAACATGAGTTACCAAAAAATCAGAAAGGTCTTAAAAGTTCAGCAAGGGATGGAAAGCTTAAGAAGGCATTAGTAGGTCGCCATCATGGTGCACTGGGGAAATAGGAGGCAGCCAAAGACTTCTGATGTCACGCTACCTTTGTCTTTCTTGTACCAACACTCTCCCTTGTTATTAGTGTTTAATAGCAGCTAAATTTAGGAGGCCAGGAGTTCATCCTGGGACTCTAGATTTATGTTTGAAAGATGGGACATTTCAGAAGGGCAAGAATTACTTAAGAGCGCTTGTGTCTGCTAGCAGGTTCTTAGGGAATTGAAAGCCAAAGGGCTGGGCTGCTGGTCTAGTTTGGGAAGGAAGAGGTGGGGGGGTATATAAAATTCAGCTTTGTTCCTCTGAATAGGTAACCATTTAATAGAGATTAAAATATTCCTTAAACATATTATGTTCTTCCTATTTGTCACTATTCTAGGGAGAAAAGGTTTCTTTTTTTTTTTTTTTTTAAGAAAACTGATAAGAAAATTTGCTACCATCAAATAATAATAGAAAAAATTCTTTCCTGTTTTCTCTTGCATAATAGGCCTCTTTAAATTAAAAGGAGACTGAAGTGTACAACTCATGGAGACTAAAATGTGGTTAATGTACACAATTCTTTGTGCAACTTTCTCATCAAGATTAAAAAGAAAAGCACTGAAAGGTCATATACTCTTTTAGTCTCAGCTGATCACATATGTGTCTATATATACATGCTGTACAAGGGGAATGTAAAGTATATACTGCATCTGACTGGAAGGAGCATAGTTACAGGGTATTTTATGCACACTAAGCAGTTTAACAGCAGCAGCATTAAAATTATGTTTACCAAGTGCATTGTGTCTAATTACAAGAGCAGTTTGAAGGCCACAGCTCAAGTTAGAAAATCAGAATAGATCTGATTCAGTATGAGAGTTTTGATGTCCTGCATTCCCATCTCTCAAGGAGTTTTGTACTGCTGTCCATCTTGGTAAGACTTGAACCCTACGAAGAAAGAAAAAGCAGGGATGGTAACTGGAATCTAACTGCCCCATCATTTTGCAGTGATGTACAGATACTGTTGTCAGTGACATGCCTTACAGAATATTGGAAAGATGAGCACTGGCATTGTTAGCATAATCAGAGAAAATCTAAATCCCTGAGAAGCTCTGATTATGAAAACACAGTGTTGGCAGAAGCTTCAGAGAGAGAGGATATGGACTGTTTCAAACCTTGGAAAGTTCAGCTGGCCATGTTCCACTTCTATTCCAGGACACAAGTTAAGTGTTTTTAACCGACTTGCATGTGTGCAGCCATACAAATTTGTCATGCAGAACAAAGGAGTACATGTTTTAAACAAAACTGATTGGATTATATGCTTTACTCTGTTAGCTATTGAGGCTTTAATTAAAGAAAGAAACTCATCTCTCTTGACAGCGCATCTGTACTGTGTTGGTGAAACCCCTGAAAATCTAATGGCTGCTATCAGTAGGTCTGGGATTAATGTCCTCCTTAGGAAGGAATGAGATGGCAGCAGGGCTTGGGAAGACCTTGCTTTTTCACAGGGTACAAGAAACTCTGATCACTGGCACCTGTTTCCTCAGCTGTACTTAAGAAGCCAAGGATTGCTTTAATGTAAAACTTAACTGCCTGAGACATGGCCAAAGTTATACTGGAAGAATTGAAACCAAGTCCTAGCCCCAATCCCCTCTCTTCATGTGGAAAAAAGCACACAGTTATTATAAAAGATGTAACTAATTCTGTGTTTGGAAAGAGTAGACATAAATGTGTCAGCAAGAGTATGGCCTCCTACAAGGGAGTGTATTTTTTCATAAATTCTGTACGTTAAAGTAAGTGGAAAAATTTTCATCATGTGCCAATAAAATGGGATAAGGCTCCTTAAATGTTTTGACTATGATGGAAGTGCAATTTAAACTTCTAAATATTTTAGCTACTTTCAGTAGCTAAATTAATGTAAATAATATAACATATTATTTACATTAATTTAATGTAAATAATTTTGCATTGTTATATTATTTACATTAATTTTCAAATGTAATTTTTCATTAGAGGCCACATGAAAAATAATCTTGAAATGTAAACAAGATCTTAAAAAACTATCTAAATCAGAGTGAAAGCATGATAGTGGAAAGTGGAGACTAGAGACTAGTTGTGTCATTTTATCCCACAAACCAATTCCTGGTGAAACACTTTTTTTTCCTCTGAAATTTTCAATGTATTTCTCTTTGGTTTTGTAATGCTCTAATTTTTGTTCTTTTGTTAGTCATATCTTAACACTTCAGTAGTGTTTGCTGAAACCTGCAGGTAATTGTTTACTTTTTGATACTCTGATCATAAATGTAATCTAGGAATTGATGTAGCTAAATTCAAGAAATTATGTACATAGGCACATATGAATAATATAGCAACTAAAGAAATGTTATAGATATAATTGCATGTGGATCAAGTAAGACTTTGGAATCTGTAATTTGTTTTTTAAATTCCATTATTTTACTCTGCAATTTTTTTAGGAAGATGGAAGAATTTCTGAATCTTACACAACTAAAGACATCTTTGAAAGAAGCTATTTTACTAGATTATTATACTGCAGGATTTTGGTGGGCTAAAGAAATGAACTTTAGTCTTATCCAGCTCTCAGGATTCATGGATCTATTAAATTTTGCCTTGGAGAACCTCAGCGGTAAGTATAATTAAGAATTGTTAAATATCTGAAGTGGAAGGCAAGAATGTTTCCCAGTCATTTTAATAAAGTGATATTTAATTACAAGTAATTGTGAAATTATTTATTTTCCTCTTGAATGTTGGTATGTTAGACCTTGTGCCTGAAAATAATTCTTATTGGCATATCTCAAGTCTTTTGAGTAGAATATTCCTCATTCTTTGTTTATACAATATGTCATACAAATGGGCCAGGTCCTGAAAAGACCTTTTCTTTGCTATGGTAAAATAAATAATAATTACAGTAGAGTGAGAGCAAGGAGCTCCTACATTCCAGTTCCAGCTTTCTCAGTGACTGACTTGCTGTAGCCTTGGGCACATTTCTCTGCTGTTTGAGATATTGAGTATATCCTGTAGCATTACAGCAGGTGAATTACATTTTTTTTACCCTCGGAGGTCAACTCTCCGCTTCCTATATGGCAAATGCTGCACTTCTGGCACAGAATATATGTTAACTAAGGACTGGTGAGGGAGGTAAACTGGCATTACTGCTGAAGATGAAAAATGACATTGAAAGGACTGTAGCTCCTGTGGTTGTGAGGAAATGTGCCACAAAGTATGAAGCTTGGTCTAGTGGGAATGAAATAGCCAGAAAAAATGGTAGCACTGTCCTCTAAAACCTTCTTTGTTAGAGATTCTAATGCTTGTTTAACATTCACTTTGAAGGTGATTATGTTGAGAAAAGTCCATCCCAGAGGAAGAGTGAAAGGACTCAGCAGTTTCATTCAAAAGAGAAGGCAAACATTTAAAATCAAGCTCATAATAGTTATTATACTCTTTCACTGTAATTTAGTTCAAGGGCCTTTCTGTCTTGGAATTTTGACAGAATATGTACGTGCTTTATGATCATTGGAATTCCAGTTGTCCTTCCTGTCTCCAGTGAGAAAGTATCTTAACATATGCTAACTATATTACTATAACAATGTAGCAGAGTGGAAACCCGTCAGAAATTAGTTTTATGAGACCGTGTAATACATGTGTACACGACAGGCTGGTAGCACAACCAGTTATTAAAACTGACTGATGTTTTGCAGGAATGTCATCTTTGTTGCATTATGTTTTGCCAAACTTTTAACTCTTTAAGCTTAAGATTTTCTATGGCCCCGTCTGCTTTTGGTGAATTTTTATATATAAAATTGCAACTGAACTAGTTCAGTGGGTTTGCAGACAGAGGCTGTGGGAAAAAGAACCTATTTCGTGTCTTTTTCTTTTGTTAACGGGTCTAATGCCCCGGTGGGTTGAAGTAAAGATAATGGTTTGGCAAGCAAATGTGAATTTGCTTTTTGCTGTCCTGTGAAAATCCATTTAGATTTGGCTAAGATATACATGGTTTTTAGAGAAAGAAAATGTCGTTTTTAAATGCTTGCAGGAAACTTCTTATATTTGCTTCACAAATATAAGAAATATAAGCTGAGATGAATTTTCTTGTAATTACCAAACATATCAACTAAAAGCAAAATTCAAATGTCTTCTATATTAATGACTCTTTCTTTTCCTTTCCCTGCACTGGACCCAGTCAGCCTGGAGAATTAAGCTGACTTGGCCATAATAGCAAGTGTAGCATTGAGCAGGAAGAATGGATTTAGAGAAGGAGGGTAGTGGAAATGCATTTAAGGCTGGTAAAGCAGCAAGGAAAACTGGAGGCCTTGCTAGATGGGGAGTCAGAATGAGTTACATGATTTGACTCTCTTCTATCCATTGAGGGTAAAGTACTCCTTAGCTCACAGAAGTGCTGCATGAATCTTCCTGAGACAGGTGGTTTGGACTGAAAATCAAGTGTGCAGAGGAAAGAGAAAATTTGGATGAGCTGGCAACAGACTCAAGGTCTGGGTGATCCTGTTATGTGCCTTCACTTCCCTGCAAAGGGTGGTATTTCTGGTTCTGTTGCTTTTCCTCATTTCCTATGGCTTCTATTTCCTTTGCATTCTCTGTGTTTCTTTCTTGTCCCTTCCCATATGGTTATTTATATTGTGCTGCCTCTTACTGAAAAGTGAGGTAGAATTGTCAAACCTTTGATTACTGTACCACTATAGGGCAAAACCATAAAAGAAAAGAAGTCTTCTAAGTATTTTAATTTGTTTTCTGTACAAAAAAACCCAAGGAATGTATCAGTAGAGACATGCTACAATGAGGAAAATAAATCTATTTCACCACTGGTGGATATTTCCCCATTTTTTTCTGTAGATTTTTTTAGACATAAAAGGAAAAGATAAATTGTATTTGAAGCTTTTGTGTTAACTTCCAATGGTTTTAGTGATGGCAGACACTGTGTGCAAATCAGAAAGATGAATCCTTTCTTTTTATAGGTTCAGCAAGCACTGATACATTTCAGATTGCCCTCTATGTCAGGACAGTTATCAAACAGAATTTAAAATCTAATTCCAACCTGTTGTGGCATTTGGTTTTGATTTCCAGGGTAAAAATGTAAAGTAATTATCTGGTATGGAAGGATGCAAAAATGTCTCCTAGTTTGATGATACATGCAGGGTCTTATGCATATTCATGTTTACTCTATTATGACTGTAAGCACTTTAAAATATTCTTCGCCCTTTTTAAAATCTGTTCCTGCATTAATGGCTTATGTTGCAAGGGGCATGGTCAGAAGAATAATTAAAGAAAAACATACTCTGCTTTCAAATTAGCATATTATTCTGCCTGTGGTGGTCTCAGCACAGGTAAGAAGTGAAGCTGTAGTATCTTGAACACCCATTTTTATGATCCTTCCATTGTGAAGGCAGAGTGGTAGTTTTGTAGTGGAATTTTAATCGACACTTTTTATTGATGAGAATAATGGCAACAGAAGCATTTGACTGCTGTTGGCTTTTAAGTTTAGATGGTGGGTCATAACTAAAACTTCAAGAAGTCTTATAATTAAAATGGGCCAAAAAACTCCATCCCACCTTGTCGTATTTATACGTGGTTTTTGTTCTTTGGGATTACTTTGCAGGCAAACATATGACCTTGGGAGAAAATTTAAAAGAACTTGAAAGAGCAATGGCTGAAATAGGAGAAACTGAGTCAGAAGAAAGAGGTGACCTGAATTTATTCAGCATTGAGCAAGCCAAAGCAGTCATTGATTACTTGGTTACCAGGTATTTATATCTACATAATCTGTTTTTATTTCATTAATCGAATATAGTGGGAAAATGACTGATAAAATAACAGCAACAATAAGAACAACAACATCAACAATTTTTAAATTATTATTATTTTTACACTACTACTAGTACTACTACTATTTTGCTGTTATTTTACTGGATACCTTCTTACTGTGCCAACACCAAACTTTAAATCATGAAAAAGAAGAGAGAATATGCCAGGAGCAGTGAAGATCTGGCCTCAGATGTCAAAGCCCAAAAAATAAATTTAGACTGGAAGTTTATAAAAATGTGAGATATGCTGAAAATATTCCTCTTGAGTTTTGTTTGAAGTGATAAAAAAAAACCAGAGTGATGCATGGGCAATAATCTTGTTTTGCTTTTAAAAGCTTCTTTTAGATTCCATCTGAATAAAATTGTAGATCTTCTTTATCTTATTTATCTTATTTAGATCTTATCTTGACTCTGTTATTCTAAGTATTTGTATGGCCTTGACAGTTATTGTGGACTGAAGTGATTTAAAGTTTTGTACTTACAGAATTAAGGTTCTGATCATATAGGAGTCATAAAAATTTGCATTTCAAAATCAGCAAAGTCCAGTATGTGCGTGAAAAGGTTTTATGACAGGTCTCAGCTTTTAAACAGAGACGCAGAAAGAGATGCAGACAGCAGTAAATTCATTAATTATTTGAGAAAAATACTGAGTCTGATAGCAGCAGTAATGCCCCTGTATAAAGTTCTTACTGTATAGTAATGTGTACACCCCATTTCCACTGGAATGCCGTGGTTAAGGCAGTGGCTGTACTGACATACCCCTGTTTGCAGTACATGATGGACAGAATGGTTCTCAAGCTGTTTAACCATCCATGAATGTCAGGGGCAAGGAGATGGAAAATTAATAAGTTACTCCTGTAGTATATGCTCATCCACTGTACTGCAGCTGTAGCCCTTCAGCCCATTTTCTGACCCAAATGGGGGTGGAGGAGGGTGGGGAGATTTGTGGCAGATGGGCATAAAAATTGAGTGAGATGATGGCTGATCCATATGTAGATTTGCTGGGAATTTTCTGACTGTTCTGTTGGAAAAGTTTAACGCAGCAAAGAGGGAGTTTTGAGAGTGTTTTCCTGAATGTGGAAAAGTATTTTCTCTTGAGGAAAGGCAAAATGCTAGGGTAGCTATTAGCCTTCCAGTTCAGAGTACTTGGATTCAGATGGGGATTTAAACCCATTGCAGGCAATTTCTCTTACGATTGGGCTATAAAATATGTCTCTTTCTCCTGCTCTCTGAATTTTTTCTTTTGTTTCTTTTTCATGGAAAATATACAACACTTAAGGTTCTTCCCATAAGAAATGGGAACATCTCTTTAAATCTCAGATTTCTGTAGTCAAGGCAAAATAATGTCCTGCCAAGTACTAGCCCTAAACTAAAAGGAAATTTGGCATTTAAGATGTCTCAGCTCCTTTTACTTCTGCCTTCCTGTCTGTCTTTTGTATATTTATATGGAACAAATGTTCTTTCCAAATAGCATGTCTATAACTTGTGTGTAAATTATCCATTGAGAGATATCTTGTCCATGAAGTAATTCCTTCACAGTCAGAAGAATTTTATCCAAGAGATTAGGTGCTCCATCCTACTTTGAACCAAAGTATTAGCTGGGCAGGAATACAATCAAGCTGCAAAACTTTAGCAGCAGAATGGTATTTTGGCCACCAAATATGTGGTTGTATGTCCAAACTGCTCCATTTATTAAAAATGGGTGCTGTGGCGATGCTGTGGAAGTGCACACATACGCTGAAATGTATCATGTGTGTCCAGTTTATGCAATCCATTATTTCAGTCACTGGAATATTTTTTTTTCTAAACAAGAATGGAATTGGCACAAATAAATGGGTGTATTTTGAAGTTTATGAACTCAGAAATAGGTTCAGTTTTATTACAATTCAAATTAATGTATTAGTTCAATACATTTTTTTCTTGTTTAATTTTAAATGATAAGCCTGTAGGTTTTTTTCTGCTCAAGACAGTATGACATGTTGTAGTTCAGATCACATTTTTACAGATGAGCTGTAAACCCATGGGATTTATAATGGAAATGGGGACAAATGCTTAACCACATTGGCACAAACTGTGCAACAACTATAATGACACCTTCAGGTTTGGTGGAAGGTGACAGTTATCATCTTTTTATCTTGTCTCCTTGGGCAAACACACATCAACATAGCTCCTGACATTTTCTTTTCAGGAAGCAGTGGAGCTGGGGGAATATGTCATTGTTAATCACCTTCAGATTCTCATATGACATCATAAGAGGCCTATTCTTAACAACATTACTTACGCAAGTAAAATTATTTCTGTGTAATTGCTAAAAACACTGGTATGGAATTTTTAAATTGTTTGCATCAAATTGAAACAAAAGGGGTAATTTTGTATAATGCCTGACAGAAGAAAATGACACTGTTTTTCTAAATAAATGCTGATGTCTGATTTATGTAATTTGATTTCAAGACCATTAAATGGAGAAATTTTTTCCCTCATACAGGATTAGGAGTGCCAGGTTGAACAGAGATATTTTTAAAAATAAAGACATAAACTTCAGAAATGCCAAAAACAATTACTTATAATTTTGGGTATATATTTTAAGTTATATGTACCTGTAACATAGTCCATGAAGAATATCACAACACATTTGAAGGGGAAGGGGAGGGAAAAGACCTGACTTTTAGGTGCTATAAATCTGACTTATTTCCAAATCACTAGGATAAGAGAACAAATTTGAAATATTAATTTCTGCCAATCCAACTGGAAGGATATATGTCCTATTTCCTGTGTGTCTGTGATGTTCATAAAATATTTTTTGTCTTTTTTCAAATAATCCCTGTTAGAATTTTACCAAATTACAGGTGTGCATGAAAGGGGACATATATTTTCATAAATCACTGTGAATCATTTCCAGGTTAAGTCCTGAACTCTCTTTAAACATAATTTCTGCGACTCCACTGAAACATGTCAGGAATTCTTTGGTGATGTGCTGCAATAAAAATATACTTTAATAAAATTGCAAATACTGTAAGAACTTAATTAATTGCCTGTGTGCTTTAGGTTTGGAGGAAGGCAGCCTCTAGCTGATGGCAGCCAGACTTCTTAGGTGGGCCTTGCCGGTACCAAGCCAAAAGTGTTCCAACTGATGGATCTCCCAAAAAAAGAACCTGGGTCCTGTCCCTCGCCAGAAAGCACAGGAACCAGTTACAGATGTTCCCTGCAAATATTGCTGTGCCTTTCCTGGATACAGCAGGCAGGACAGTGATAAATTATTGGAATAATTCTTCAAGCTGGACTTGCTATGAAATCACAGAGCAGTGGAGCAGTGTTTTAAATCATATGTCAAAATGATGTGAGAGAAGCCAGGAGTTGTGTATCATGATTGTAAGAGAACTAATTGTAACAGACTATGACAAACAAAACTTTTGATTAACTAAATGCTGAATCATTGGTCATTAGAAAAGGAAACAAAGAAAATGATTTGAAACATGTGAAGTGGAAAGCCATACATGTTTTTAAGGAAGGTAAATATTTCAGTCCATTGACAAAGTCTATTTAAAGTTACTTTTGTTGTAGTATGCAAAACTGCTGTGTGTTAATCTGGTTTTTAGTTTTTCTTTGAGGAAATACTACACTGCATTTGCAAAGTGACCTTGAGAGAATAAATATTTCTATTCTTTATTGTTTTGGTGTTCCAAGATCAAACTTTCTCCCTGTACTGGCAGCCCATCCCAGAATCTGAAAGCTGATTTGCCTTTGTTTCCTCCTTGTCTGCTATTGTTGATAATAAAGGCGCAAGTATCCTGGTGATAAGTGTTTTGGGAATTACTTTTTTCAGAGTAGAACTTTGTCTTCTCAGAGTTCAATTTTATAAGGACTAAGTGGATGTATTTTTAAGTATCACACTGTATTTTCTACAGCCATCTGATAATAAATCCTGCTAAGTAAATATGCTGCTTGTTGTATCTGAAGTTAAACAACTGTTACTTTTCAAAATTTGGAACGTTACCATGCTGGAGGGTAACTCTTTGCTTAACAAAACTTGTAATATTATTACCTTTCCAAAAACTTACACTAAGTTATGTTGTTTTTCAGCTTATTTAAACACTATAAAGCATATGAATACCTCTTCCACGGTCATAGAGAAGAACCTGTGATAAGTAATGAGGTGAGTCATTTATATAGATGGAACTCATTATGCAGAGCTCCTTAACAAGTGTGCCATGGCATATGTTTTATATTGCTCAAAGCGACTTCATGTCAACATCCCTGCACTGCTAATGTAAAACGGCTGATTAAAGAGCACAAGATGATTTGATCCTCATATTCAAAATTAATTTGGGATCTCAAAAAAGTGTAAATGCATTGCTTGGTTAAGTCATTAGTTATATTAAATCAGGAACAATTTTGTGTAGGTATTTGTAAGTTGATGCATGTAATTTGAATTAGCAATGTGAGTCTGACTCTGCTTTAAAATCAGCAATCAAAATCAGAAAGTGTTGTGTGCCATGCCTAGTCTGACCACAGCCCTAATAGACATGTATGCATGTGCATGTACAGAGTTCTGTTTCTGCTGTAGCCACCGAGAGTTAATTATACTGACTATAAAGAAAGAAGCAAGCTAGAAACTGATCATTTTGAAAGAATGCAGTTAACAATAGTGAGTTGGCTACACAATGAGCTTTGTCATGTGTTTTAACTTACATGTGAAAAAATACATAAGAAAATGTGTTGATGCAAAATGTGGCCTTTAATCAAATGGACAGGTTCAATTAATCAAATAAACCTTCTTTTAGACTGGTTGTGCTTTTTGAGGATATTTGTTATTACACATTAAAAAATATTTGCATTTTAAATTTGTATTAGGAGTCAACTGATTGCCCAGAGGGGCACAGTAGTCTATTATTTTTGAAAGTACTTATATTTTAGCTTATCAGTACACAATGAAGTAAAAATTAGTGCACTGGAAAAATTCCTTTACACTTTCAGCTGGTATTTTGACTCTGGTGATGTGGGATAATTGCTTTCCATGTTGCTTTTAAGTAGCCATATTATAAAATTACTTTTCTTTACATGGATGCAAATATTTGGAAATTATTCTTGTCATTTACAAGGTGGATTAAAATTCCACCTGTGATGAAATAGATGTCAAAACTGTCAATACAAAGGTGGAGCAGAATTTTAGCATTACTATGTTAGGCTGGGTGTTTTGTGGTAGGTAATCAGATCAATGGCTGGTTAGCACTTCTTAATTGGTAAAATCGATTTTAATGAGACTTTAATTAAGTAATTCTTGTGTAAACTTAAATCATGAATCTTAGAAGGTTTTAGACTAGCTTAAGGGAAATGTGTTTGTGTTTCCTGAAGACTCCCTTCTGGGTGGGTGGGATCATCAGGCACTGTCCTAGCCGCGGGACAGGGGTTGCCCTGGGCAGGCTCTGCCAGGGAGCTCCACCTCTGCTGAGGGTTCCAGCACCTCTGGGCAATGGTAGAAATGGATTTCAAGGAATGACTTTGGTGATGGTCCATCCAAGCAACAAGTGCCATCTGCAGCTACAACTGTCACAAAACCCTATATGACAATCTTTAACTGTAACTCCTTCACGGCCTTTTCTTACCTATGGTGCCACTTTACTTTAATCCATCTGTTTTGTATTTGGAGCTACATGGCAGAGAGCTTCTAATTTGTTCAACTACACTCCAACACCCAAGAAAGTCAATACTTATATTCTATGAGTTCATTTTGATAGGGTGATGCATTGTTCTTCAATAAGTAAAAGTTTAAGATACTGAAGCTGCACATATAAATTTATGACATTATTTGCACTTGCTTTATGTGTTAAAATGTGAGGAGAGGTCAACTCAGCATAAACTTCAAGTTCTTTTGCTGTAACTTTGTTTTATTTAGTAATTCTTATGCATAAAAGATATCATGACTTCTATTTTGCAGTCCCTTAGATGAACAGGATTTTGGGCTGCTGTGGTTTGGTGTGTGTGGCTATGGCAGGAGCACACCTGGGGTCATTTGCTCTGCAGTGCATCTGCTCAGGGAACAGGAGATCAACTGGGAAATGCACGTGCTGAAAGTAGATAGTAAATTTGTGCTCAAAGTTTGGCTGCTGTCCTGTTATGTAGACCAGTGTCCTACCAAAAAAAAAAACCAAAAAAAAAGCCACTGCAGACACACCACAGCCTAAAGCTGGATCTGATCCTGACTCTAAGCTGAGGGCAGCTAATGTCTAAAAAGTTTTCCTTTAGCTTCCAGCAATAAAAGCCTATTCTTTTGGAACAGGACACTCTAAATTGTAATGGCCAGATTTGTCCAAATAACAAGAACCACAGTGTTCCAAGAGCTTAATTACAGCATTATCTCCTTTTGCAAATGAACACTTTGAGATGAGTCAGTGAAATGACTTGCTTCAACAGAATTGATTTGTTTCCACTGAAATGGCTTTAGCTCAGCGAGTGTGTGTGCCGAAAGAATTACCTGCAGAATAAAAGCCCAGCACCCTCAGGAGAAGACCTGCTTCTTTAAAAGAGATACAGCTACAACAAATAAAAGCTGTACTCAGTGTTGTAATGGATATCCTTTTAGGGAAACCACAGTGTGTGTTTTCCAGAGAAATCTTATAGCAATGGATTGTAAAGTCATCGGAATTTTTTTCTCTAGCACAGGCAATTATACAGTGTTCTCAATCAAGTTTCCTTTTTGATCTTTCACTGCAGTTATTTCCAAATGACCCTGTCATTTCCTGTGTAGAATAAAATCAGACAAGAAAAGGGAAATTACTCAAAACTCAGATTATGCATACAATATCTGTGGTCGTGCCACTTAACAAAATCTAAGTTACTTAAATGTAGCACATAATTAGTGGAGCTTCACAGTCTGATTAATATTCTGCATTTGATGCAGCTAGCATAATAAAGGCACCTCTGTAAAACACAGACAGTGTTCAACCCTTAAAAAAAAGGTAAAAAATGCCAGGCTAATTTAATTTTTTTTTTTCTGCATTGGCTAAAGCCTTTAAACCTCAAACTGCCTGAGGTGATCATATTGCCTAGGAAAAAAAAAGGTTAAAATAGAAAGATATGAGTGCTTGGTTAGATGATAAAACACACATCACACTTCTAACCTACTTTGACAGTATTTAAAATTTAAAACTTGCCTTTCTAGCTATCAAATCCCTTACTTCTCCTTCTTTCCAGATCTACAAAGACCTATATATTATGTATGCATGAATACCTGTTAGAAAACATGACAGTACAAGGAATTGCTGAGAAGTGTTAAGATTGCCAAGTAAATTCATTGCTTTTTTTTCCTGTTACTATTATGAGCAGTTCCCCCCATTTAGAATGATTACAAAAGAAGCTGTGCTTTAGCTGTTCTGTGGCTGTGATCCAAAATAAAATGCAAGCAGTGCTACCATACCAGAGTTCTTCAGGAATATTGCTGTTAAAGATAGTGGGTTTTTTCCTTCTGCCTGTTCTGGACATTTTGCTCTCTAGCTGTGATTTAGTACACCCATATTAGCTTGCAATTTCAAGGAAAGCAAAAGGAGTACAGACTAAATATTGATGTTCAGGGATTCAGTGGAGAAATTCCTATTAACATGTCAGATCTTAGAACAAAGGTTTAAATTGTTAATACATAAACTGTGTAGAAGTTTTTACTCTTTTCTATTTCTGCATTTAATTAATTTATTTTACTTTGATAGGATGATATATTACAATGTATCTTGCAATTTTTTTTCTCTCATTTGCAAGTTGTACCTTGTACTGCAGTCCATGTTTTTTGCTGTTCTCTGTTGTGTATTTTTGGATGTTATGAGGCTAAGGTCTTTTGGGATTATGTCTGCTTTGAAACATTTCCTAATAAAAATAATGTGGTTGGTAAATCTAGTTTTATTCCTAGTTGCTTTAGCCAGTCTGATGGAGTAATCTGCTATTTTATGGCCCAGATGACTAGCTAAGTTTGACTTCTTGAAATAGTAGTGTACAATGTAATTTTCTTTAGAGATGTCATAGTGGGTCAGGTTGCAATAAAAATATCAAAGATTAAATTTAATGGCAGTTCAGATTCAGTATTATAGCAGTCACTAGATATCATCCTCTGTACTTAGAGTTCCAGACTAGTTTCCATTAATGCTTTCATTCTATGTACTCCTTACTTTCTGAAGCATTAAGCTTTTGGACCGTGTCTGGTCCTTATCCAGTTATGGGTTGGGTTGGGTTTTTTTTTTTTAAGTTTGAACAAAATCCCATCTTTGTTTGAATTTAAGGAGGTGAATAGGAAGAATATGCTTTTTGAAAGCTAATAAAGCTTTTTTAAAAGCCCTAAAGTCTGGGACTTGACTTTGATACGTAATCCTCATTAGGTGTTGCATATTTAGATTGGTTAATCAATCATTGTTTAAACGAATTTGCTCTGTGACTACTTGAGAACTGTGTTTTAGAGATGTATGAAACCAGAACATTTCCATAAGCATATCAGTTCACACTACAGAAACTCATTCCCCAGCTAATGGAGTGCTTTTCAAAGCCTGGAGGTTTCAGATATTTTTAGTACCTAAAAACCAGTGAGTTGATTTTTTGTAGCTTTGTTTTCTAAATATCACCATGGCAAAGACATCAAGAAGAGCATAGGACTGGAAGGGATGTCTTCAATTGTCAGCTCTCATGCTCCTTTCTCTTAGGGAAACATTCATAATCCTCTTCAGAAACCTTTCAAACTCCAGTTTAAAAAGTTAACTGTTTTTTTGTTTTTTTTTTTTTTTTGTCTTTACTCCTTCAGGAAGTGCCCTGATGCCTGGTTTCTATATTTGTTATAAAACTTCAGTTTCTGGCCTGGGTGTATTCATGATAAGCTTATGTACATTTGTCCTTGTGACAATTTTTGCCCGTATTGACCTTTAGCTCTTGTTCCATCCCCGGTGTTTATTTTTCTAGTGTATAAAGAGACAGCAATCTTATTGTCAGCCTTCATTCAGCTAGACTAGAAAAGACAGCTTTCTCTAATCTTTGGTTTAAAGGTAGACTTTGATACACATGTGCTTACATCCATATCAGCTTCTTGTCATCCTGTTGGCCTTCTTCTATATTTGTTCCACTTTAAATCAGTTTTGTTAGAACATAAGCGACCAAACTGACATAATATTATTGCTGAGATAAAAGCAAGGCCTTGTAAAATATCAATAGTGCTTTCTTTTCCTCTGCTGGGAATAGCCTACACAGTAGGTCCTAGAAGCATTTTATACCTGTATCATGTGGCTGTCTCATCGTACATCTGCTATTCTAGTTCCCCTTTGTTATTGTATTTTCTAGCTGAGGTACTCACAGTGCACTATAGGCTTTAAAAAAAAAAAGATATCCCCGCAATGTCACCTCCCAATTTGTCATTGAATACAAGAGTGAATAGACTTCAAAGGCATTCAGTCCCATCTGTGTGGTATTCCTGCCCACTCATAAATTGATCATGTCTCTCACATTGCTTTTGTCTAGAAAATTATTTATTTAATAAACTATGAAATTAGTCTGGCATCATGTATCTTTGATAAATCGATGTTGTGTTACATTCCATTTCTCTTTCATTTTCATGCTCTTATTTAGTTTTTCCTTCAAAACATGCTCCTCAAGCCTTTACTGCTATGAAGATCAAAACTACAGCTTCAGGAGTAGGTTCATTATTTTCTGATTGTGGATGTTTAAAACTGGTATTTGGTCTTTTGATGTCTGAGGGGAAATTTTTGATGTCCGTCACAGAAGTGTGCCATACCCAAGTCCAGATTACTGAAGTAAGCAGCTGGAGAGACAGTGGGTTTTTGACAAAAATTCATAGATATCCAGCCCTTTGATCTTGAGGCTTGCTATGGCTGCAATCAGAGATCTTGAAGGACTTGTGATTAGTTTGAATGAAAAGTGGAGTCTGTTGGAATTGTATGCAGTGCTGCTTCAAATATTTAAGCATCTGTTGTCTAGTAGAAACAGCCCTTGTTTTCCAAAGATTGTGTTGGTGTACTCATTTGCCAGTAGGGGAGCTACTCTGACCTTTAGCAGTTACATTTCCATGTAGGTCACATGCTGATGGTCTTCTAATGAACTTTTAACATTCCTGAGTTTTGGTAGCTGAACTACTCTGCCCTAAAAGCTGGTGAGAGCTCCAGAGAGCTGGTGGAATTCATAAGCCCGTGCTGAGTACTTTTACAATGCTTTAGAAAATGATTAACAGAACGTTTTTTAAATTATTTTCTTAGGAAACATCAAATACAAAACAAGCCTGCTTTTTAACTCAGTAACATGCGTGAAGTCACGAAAGAAAAGAATTCAGGCAGGACAAGTGCCAGAGAGCTGACATGGGCTGTGCCTTCAGTGTGCTGAGCACCATGGTTCTGACCCAGCCAGCGTTTCAACAAGCGCCTCTTCTTAACAAATTGGGAACTTTAATTTCAATGGACCTATTCACATACACAGAATTAAACTGAGAAGTGACTGGGGTCACGTTGCTCAGCACCCTGGAGGATGAAAAACTAAAGATACTAGAGAAAAAAAAATTGAGGCTCATAATCATTTTTTAGTTTAGTACAACTGACAAAGCATCACATTTTTTGACTGCATGATGTTAGAGAGAGAGAGGGAAAAAAACCTGAATTCTTGGCAGGAAAACATTTCTGGAACTATGCAGGAATTAATATATACACAGATGTGCTCTATAAGTTGTTTAATTATTTATTTAGAAAATGGCTTGATTTCCACTTTCTGTATGTGTGTATTTGTTTGAATGTGTGTAAACATACATAGTTGTGATAAGAGCAGTAATGGCTCATTTATTTGCTGGAATGCAGGTTAGCTAGGAATTGTAGGCTTTGACTGGAAGGATAGTCAGTACATTAATGAGAGCCTGTTTCTGCTATTCATCAGAAGGTTCTATGACCCAAATGATGAAGTGCTCTATCAGAAGACTACAGCACATTTAAAAATGGTTATCAATCACGATGTAAATTTTAATAGAAGACATTGAGATTGGCAAAAATGTATTGACTTGGAGAAATTTTTAAGTGGTTAAGCAAAGTAGCTGAAGACAGACTATTAGGATAAGAATTCTGTTTTACTTTTCTAGTATTCCAGAATAGCTCACTCTGTTGATGCCCTTTGCGAATTCTACTTGTTTAACTTGACCAGCATGATAAAAAGTACTTGAAGCTGAGCAAAGATCAGTAATTTTGTTTCATAAGAGAATCTGAGAATTTTGCAGTTTGATTTAATTCCAGTTTAAAACAAAAAAAAATAAACACTTAACAGAATTGCTATTCTTACATGTCTGTGTTTAAACTCCCTGACACAAAAGTAGTGCTTTTGAAGATCATCTCAGAGCCCCACCTCCATCATGGTGCCATACAGCATAGTTGGGTCTGCTGGAACAAGACCCATATGACCTTCATGTGGGTCTCAGCTTGCCATAGGGCATGTTGCTGGGGAGGCAGGAATCTAGAAAATAGGATTCTCTATCAGCCAGTGTGGCAAACCATTGGAAGGGCTTTGTACATAAGCTGGTGAGAGCCAGGTAGGTTGCTGCTAGCACATTGGCAGAAAGTTATTTGCACAATAACTCCACTTTAGGAAGTTCAAAGTACATAACTTGAAAGGAATCTGCCGAAAAGAAAATAGAGACACATTTTATTTTGAGCCCAATGCATTATGTCTGCTGCAGTACAGTGCTATTTTCAGTGTTAAACTCTTCCATGTAATGTAGCAGGGATCAAGCAGTTATTCAAGAATGTGCCACGTTTTGTTTATATTTTGCTGGTTCAAATTTAGCTGCCCTTTTTAAAAGTTGTTTGCCAGCAGGTACCATTTTGGTGCCTCTACAGTCTGACTTACTGGAGACTGGTTTTCCGGAGGAGTTGCCCTATTTCCAAGATTTCCTGCATAATTTTTGGTAATTGGCAGACAGAAATCCATGACCTTATACTACAATTAACAACTGTTTTGTACCCATTACCTTTATCTGCAGCTTTTCATCATCTTGAAAATCAATTTGTATACATAAAAGTATCGGTAGAATGAGCAAGTGATGTGATATTTCATGGGAATGTATCCCCATGGGTGAATATTTAAAGTATCAAATTCATACATCTTGTGACCTTATGTTATGAATAACATGTTGATCTTACTCATATAAATAAATAGCATGACATTTTCTTTACCATGATGATTTATAATCAATATACATTTTAATAATTTTTCATCCATTTAGTTGATGTTGTGAGGACAAATGTAATCCAAGTCTAAATAACAGACAAGTTTTACAATCCTTTAAAGTTCCTTTTTAAAATGCACCAGAAAGTTTTTTGTCTTCTAATTCCACCTTGAATTTTATAACATGTCATAAGATACAACATAAAGTATTTTTACTGAACATTGAATCTGATGTATTTGAATATTAATTCATAAAACATTATTTTGATTTCCTATAAATATGCTAAGCTCAGCAAAATGTAGTGTTACTCATTAGAAAGCTAAGTTTTATAGGATGTCTGGTTGGTATTTGAGGTAACTTATATTGCTACTTAGGTTTACATTTAATAAACCTTAGCTAAGAAAATTGTTTAAATTTCAAAGCAAAGATAATAAATAAAATGAGGGCATAGAATATTAATGTGAACTGTGTCTTTATTTTGTTAAAGTATTCAAAGTTAAATAGTGGTGGTCTGTTAACAATCTAGGGCTATTTGGCAAGTCTCTAAACTTACTCAATAATCAAAACATAAAAGGACAATGGAAACTTTTCACAATAAAAGAAAAAGGAGTTGAGTACAGAAACCAAACAAATTATTCTCTGCTTTTTCTTGGTAAGGAGGTGAACTTTATAGGAAGGGCAGCAAGCTCTGTGTTAGGGTTGCCTTTTCCTGCCTTTGTTATAAATTACATCTGTCTGTGAAGAATCCTCTCCAGTTACTTCGTGGTTCATGGCTACGGGGGAGGTGTGCATGTCTATCTGGAATGGGGCAGAGAGAGACAGATTGTGGGGGAGCCTTTTAATTTTACTGGTTTGTTTTTCACTGAGGAAATGGCAATTCTAAGCACATTAATTTGCCTTGCTTACTAAATATACAGATGGATAAAATTCCTAAGGATCCAGCTGTGTAAATAGAATATTAACAAAACAACTGTTTTCTTCGGCATTTGTATTATTTGTTCTTTGAAGCTTGCTAGACTTGGAAGACTTCAGCACCGTTTAGGTTCAGTGTAATCATTCAAAATGTTTTTATTAGGGCTTAAATGAGGAAAACATTTGGCAAAGGGATGGAGTTTATCCAAAGCATAATGTTTGATTCTTTCACAAGAGTCTGAATGCACTGCAACAATATTGTAAGGCACCAGAAATATGGGAGTAAGCTGCCAAATGGTACTGGAAGGAGAGCCATATATGTACCCAATATGTTGGGTGTAATGTGCTCTCCATGCCCTCCTTCCCCTGCACCTGGTGAGGATCCAAAGAGATCAGGCTGAGGTAGCCCAGATGTGGCAGTGCAGTCTCTCCTGCACAGTTTCCTTCACCATTTGATCCCGAGTCTGGAGTCATTTGCAGGCTGCTAGCAACAGAGCAAGGTGAAAATTCCGTCCCTCCAATCCCTTCTAACAGTGTGGGCTGATGGCCAGCTCCCACCAGCACCAGCCCACTGAGCCTCCCTCTCTCCTCTTCTGATTTGGAAAATAGGCTCCCATCTGCCTCTTCCATCAGCCTTAGCTAACCTTGTGCTGCCTGAGTCTCCCACAAATCCACTGTGTTTTTGTGGAAGCTGAGACTTCATTGTGTCTTTCGATCACTCAGAAAACATCAAATATGTAGAATATCTCCTCAGGGCAGGCTTGAAAACACAGCAGCTGGAGCCTTTTGGGGTTCTTCACAGTTAAGATTATTATCTAAAGTATTTTTTGGTTTGACTTTCCACGTGCACTGTTGAAAATTTGGTAGTGAACTCATCCTGAATCTCCTCTTGGCCAACTTAAAGCAAAGAGAAGAAATACTTGGCTGTTTATACTTAATGTTTGCTTTTTCCTACTTGTTAGAGTGGACAGACTGTTTGGCTGACCTTAAGATGCTTATATGGTGAGTGTTCAGATTTTTTTTTTTTTTTTGGTTGATTTCATCTTCATATTTTGTCCTCTGACTGTAAAGCCTATATCAGAGCCCATGTAGGTTCTGCAGGGTTACATTGCAGATGGTGCTCTGTCCAGGATAAAATCTAAACAAATGCAGATGTTTTTGGCTGAAATACCTCAACATTCTGCTTTCCACTTTTATGACAAGTGGACCTTTTGATGTTTTGGTTGGTTCTACAAGAATCCCACAATATTGTAAATACATATTGCAGAAAATATTGTTACTACTCCCACAGAGCAGGTCAGTCTTCATGAATTACATGCTGATACATGTATGACTATTTTCTTAGTATTAGAATTCCTGTGCTTGTTGTATTGTTTCTGTTCTATTCAAATAACACTAGGTAAGGGAAAATATCTCCTAGGCACTCGCACTGTCATTTATTTTGACTGTGCATATCAAATTTGTCTTGTGAGCACAATCTAAGGAAATGGCATAGATTGTAAGCGATAAAGATGAATGTTTCATGCTTCATTTATAGGAAGGCCATCCAAATATGGTCTCACAGTTGTGAGAACATCCTGTGCTTGAGACATCTTGAATTTTGCATTGATTAAGGCTGTGAACAAGTTTCGGGCATTAAGAGGCTGGAATTCAGGTCATTTTCTAGATTTACTGGACACTGTGTGTTGTGAAAAGATTGCATTACATTGCAACCAATGCATATAGTACTCTTGTATAATAAAATGAAAGAGTGCTTGGGATGTTCCTTAGAGATTATTCTACTTTGAATATCTGCTTTACATTCTCTCAGCGTTTTTCTTAGCATTCATTTTGTATTCATGGTGCCCATTTATCATTTTTGTCTCTATCTGTTATACATTTAGGATCTTAATGATTTTCTTTTGTTCTAAGAAAGATATTGTGCCAGCTTTTTGTATTCCTCAGGAATTAGGATGTAGCTGAAGACTTACATTTGGAGAAATGTTAAATTACCTGTAACGGTCAGATTTCCAATGAAGTATTGAAAAGTTTTACTCTCACAACAGACTATTTTCAGTTTTTAGCATAACTGTTGTCCTGGCAGATCTAGATTAAAAGAAAGTGAGGGCTAGAGCCTAGGTTGCTGACTTTAGGGAGGGGAGTGGGAGGGGATGGCTGTTTTTTTGTGTGGCCTTTTTTTTTTCCTCTCTTGGTGTTTTTTTTGTTTTTTTTTTTTTTGTAATAATCCTACCATTGGTCCACTGTGGTGGCCTCTGGTGGAATTTCTAAAAATGTCATTATGTTTCGGTCGATTTTGAGAATGAACCCTTGAGTCTATTGATACTGCATGCTTAGAACTGTGCACTGAACCGTTAATTTCTGTTTAATAATCATGTTTTGTTTGAGAACTCAAGAAATTGTCAAGGTAGAAGTAAGGAGCCAAATGTTACTTATTTTGCTATGACTCAGATTTTCTCTTTTGTCCTTCCTCCTTGCTTGCAAATAGAGCTCTCTGAATTACTGAACAGAAAATTAATATCCTTTTCTTTGCAACCCTAACACGGCCAAACACAATAGGAGTAGTTAAAGACAGGATTTCAGTCTTATCTCTGTGTTTCTGAATTACTGCTGGTTTGTCTTCAGCTCCTACTCGTTATTCATACTGATTTTATTGCAGTATATTTAATTGTCTCTTTGTTCTGATCAATCCTTAGATAAATGGGTAAATAATAAAATAAAGGGGGTACATAATCAAATTACCAGCAGTAATTGGTCAGTCCAAGCATTACTGGAACTTTATAGTGGGTGGAAAGAACAGGGCTTTGGTATCACAGTTAAAAAGGCCAAGCCTTTAAAACTGACAACATAAATACATTGCTACATTGGCACATCTTTGTGAATTTAAATTACAAATTATTGTGCCTAATCAGAATCAGAGCAACTGGAAAATCATACAGCATGGGTAGACTTTATTAATTTTGGGTACAAGTGAAAGACATTAGACAAGCTTAGAAATCTGACAGACTAGGAGAATCTTAAAATTTGACAAGTGTAAGATAAAATGAGAATTTGTCTCCTGGATTGCTGGGGTTTCTTTCTTTCATAGTAGTGGAAACATTACAAAAACTAATAAGCAGCAAACCATATGCATTAGAATAAAATGCAGTGGTAAGGAATCTTATTTAGGTAACGGGAAAGTTTAAAGGTTATACATTTAGTGGTCAACAGGGCATTGTGTGTTACGCATGGGGACTGAGTTGTTCTGGGAATTGAGAATTAAGGCCTAAAGTTTTTCAGAGCTTGATTGCCATTTTAATACATTTATGGCTTTGCAGACCATAACGTACGTTGGTTTTGTTTCATTTTGCCATGAACCGATACAATTAAGAAGACAAATCTGCTTTCTTCCTTAACATTTATCTGTTAGCATACTAGCAATTTTAGTAGCAAAATAAATTGCTTAATCAGATAGTACCAATAACTCTAACCTATACAGGCATACAGAATTTGATTTTTTTTATTTTCATTTTCTCCTTCCACCACATCAATTGGAGAAGAATGGACAAAGAGTAAAGAAAAGGTATCATGACTTAACAAACTAAACCCTGCTCTGTGTAATTCAGTTACATAAAAGGTCATTTTTATAATTTGTGCTACTTACAGGATTCTGCCTGTCAAATCTGATAAGATCAGTATGGTGGGGAAAAATTAAAGCTGCTCATGAAGAGTACACTAAACTTGACCAATGCTACAATAAATAGTTGTGTTTCAGCAGGGTATTGCAGCTTCATGTTTACCTAGCTTTCAGGTTGACTGTCAACTACTTCCCAATTAAGATCCAATTTGCTCAGGCTGCATAAAATCTTCAGTGTGATACTTATGTGCTCCGGAACTCTGCCTTCAGGAGCAGTAATTTCTATTCATCAAAAACATCTTGAATTTGAAAATTAAAGTATTTGGCATGGTGGCTTTTAGACAAATTTTTCATGCGATAATGCATGAGAAGACTTGTAATGTCTGTCCTTCTATTACTGTTGTCAGGTGTAAATTTTGAGTGAGCTGCTAAGATTTACTGTTCAATTCATGTTTCCTCAATCCACCATGCCCCAAGTAATTTCAGGGGAACTGCTAGGACTATTGAAAATAAACACTACATTACCATGGTGTGTAACGTTGGCAAAACTTGGCCTCACACTGAAAAATATGACATTAAAAATACTCTCTCTAAAATGCAAACATCCCATATTTACAGCTGTAGAAAATACTGCTATATCTTTGTGATATGTGGGTGTATGTGTGTAAAGTAGAGTTGAAAGTGCTATATTGGTTGATCTTGTGGGTCATTCCTAAATAAGACTTCATTTGAAAACATTTTAACTAATTGTGCTTTGTATTTTCTGTAGTGAATTAAGGAGCCTAGTTAGTTTTCAGCATTAAGAGGAGGTTGCTGCAGTCTATCTGCAATATAACAGGAATTATATTTGTTAATGTACTTTGGGAGCATTTAAATTCTAATCATGCAGACTAAAGGAAATTTCAAGTGATGGCAAGTAAATTTAAATTACACAACAGTAAAGACTTCCATACCTTTGAAAATATTTCAGCACTGGCTTTTTTTTTCGCTTGCTTTGATTATCCATGATCACAGCAGCAGAATTCTATTGCTGTTGCCATAATTTCTGAAGCATAACTGTGCTAACATGAAATATGTATATATAGGTACATTTGCCAACTTGTTTTAATTTTGTCGTTGGCTTTCCACCTCATATGTTGGGAGGGGCTGCTGATCAGTGCGGTGGCTGAAGGAGAAGGCAGAATTGTTGCAGGAGAAAATGAAGATAAGCAGGCAACATTTGCAGAAAAAGTAGGCACTTTTTCTGTGGTTTCAGAATCAAGGAAATAAGATTTCCATCCCATAAAAGCTGTCTCTGTGACCTCTGGGAGCCCTCTGCGGCCATGCAGGTGTTAGTGGCGCACAAGCACTGTGTAAGGCGGGCTTTTTATGCGACATGAAATTGTCAGCTTTGTCCTTGTTGAGCAATCCTCTGGATCAGGTCTCACAACCTGTGTATGTCCAGTAATCTAATGGATATAGCTTGGCTTTTCCTGCAAGCTGGATCTTGGCTAAGGGAGGAAAATGGAATACAAGATATGTAGTGACTGTGGAAGGGGAGGACCGTTCTTTCCAAGGAAGCATTTTCCTATCCTTCTCAAGCTCAATGTCCTCCTACCATGAGTCTTTTCACCTCTTCAGCAACACCTGCTTATTGTAAAAAAGAGAGGAAAGAACTAAGCACCACTGTGACCAAAAAAAGAATTCCCCCTTTTTTTTTTTTTAATTCTGTGTTTAACTTCTGCTTTTTTAATCATATGCACAGCAAGAAAAAGGGGATGTGCTCTAGCAGCTTGTCAGCTATGAAGCAGTGCAAATTTTTAGCCAGAATCATACTATCAGTTGGAAGAAAACAATAAGACTGCATATATTTAATTATTTACTAAATTTTGAGTTATGCTATTCTTTTAATTATGTTAATGAGGCAGGCTTCAACACTGCAAGCCTTAGGGCTTGAAATGCAATTTCAATGCTTTGTAATAAATTTGCTGAACTTTGGAAAAAGATGAAATGGCTTAATATTAAACATTTTCTTGATTTAAATTTTACTAACTCATGCACTTTATAACTCATATTCTTTCAGTGCAATGTACAGCCCCAGCAGAAGGACCATAATAGTAATTGTAAGTGTTCCTTTTGCACACAGGCTTTGCTTATAAACTTGATGAATAAAGGCCTGGCTATTGAGGGAATGGTAAAGATCTATTGTGCTTCAAGGTCATTGGTTCAAGCACATATGATTAAAGGCAGAAAGTTAACGTCTGACTGGTGCTTAATAACATACATTAAATGAGTTAGTGGTGTCAGTGGAGACAAGGAAAGGAAACAACCAGTTCAATAACAAGAAAAAGGACAGGACTAATGCACACCTCCAAAAAGCGGGAGGAATCGGGAGAGGCCCACTGTAGTCCTGTCTTCCCCTGCATGCAGTCCTGAGGGCCGTAGTCTTTCCTCAGTCTGGAATGGTTGTAGCCACCCTGCTTGTTCTCGTTTGGTGGCATAAGCTCAATTGAGTTGAGCTGGGTAAATACTTAGGTGGAAAAGGATCCAAGGAAAATGCAGGTAGAAGATGGTTTGATGATGAAGTAACAGTGAACCT
The DNA here is from genome assembly GCF_031753505.1 of Anomalospiza imberbis. Lineage (NCBI taxonomy): Eukaryota > Metazoa > Chordata > Aves > Passeriformes > Viduidae > Anomalospiza > Anomalospiza imberbis. The sequence continues at coordinate 6,178,752 of NC_089688.1, read as the reverse complement.
GGTTTGGTGCTGCACAACAGGCTCCTTGAAAGGGGCTGCCACGCTGATATTCTGGCCACTGGTCATTACCTCAGGCATATAAATCACAGGCTGAGAACAGTTGGGCATGGTGTCCTCATGACTGACTTCAAGTGAGTGATTACAGCCTGCCAATGGTAATTCCCCAGAAAAGTTAATCACATGAGGTGCTCCCTCTTTTGATCAATTGTGATTGTTGCTTAAGGCTCCTTTAAAGAAGAAGTTGCTTTTCAGTGATGTCATTCCTTTATGTGAGACCTTTATGAACATTAGGTGTGTTTAGAGGAAGTAGTTTGTGGAACATGGCAGTGATTATTTTATTAGCCATTTCATATTTAGTTGTCAAAACAAAATAAATTGCTTCTGTCTGCTCTAAAAAGTGCCTTCTTTTTCCTGCAGCTTTTTCCCTTCCTTTGATCTTGTTATTGTCATTGTTTGCTTTGAAATCTGGGTTGACACTGGACCCAGGATGTCTTTACTTAATGTATACATAGGACTTAGTGAAAGAAATTATTTCAGCCATTATAAAAGAGCCCTGTGACATTTCCTCTGTGGTACCTTTATTCAGGAACGGACCAAAGAGGGAGATGGGGGGAGATCAAACAAAAAACTTCACCTGAGTAGTTCCTTTATTAATAAGCCCCATTTAGAACATTTTGTGAATAAGAAGGAAAATAAGGTGAGAAAAATCAGAGAAGGAGAAACTCAGCCTCCTAGACAAATGAATTTCCAGAAAAAAAATACTGAGATATTCAACCCTGGCTCGGTTTGGTTTGATTCTTTTGCCCTTTCTCCTTGTTACTTGTGTAATATAAAGTTTTTATACCTTTGGAAGATGTTTTAGTCAAAGTTTTTTTATAGTTTTAATATGAGTCTACATTGAAAATACTTAGTAATATTTTACATTTAATGTGGTATTTTCTTCTTATTCTCAACATTCACTGAAGCGGAAAGCGTTTTTGGAAGAGCTTTTGCCGATCTGAGCCACTGAATTAGTCTAATGTCGCAGTTGTTTATTGATAGGTGGTTTCACTTAATTGTAATGGGGAAAAGCCAGTGGAAGATTTTGCAATGGAATTTTATGAATGAAATTGTGGTTTACTTTTAAGTAAGTATGCAATGCTCAATGAAATTATCTCTGGAACTTTTGTAAATATTTTATTCAATAACCTTAGCCCATATTTTTTTTTAGGAGTGAAGTTCTAACTGTCTTTTTTGAAATTTAAAATGCCAAAAGCTTCTATATTAAAATGTATTTCAACCTCTAGGTATACAAGCATTGCAAGAGTAGTGTTTCTTTTCATAAAGGATTCTATCTAAATCCACATAATAATGTCTTTTTTTTTTTTTTTTTAATAGACCGGGGGGGAAGCATGCATAGGATATGTCAGTTCTTTTCTGGAAGAAAACAAGATAATTAATCCCTCACTTTGCACCTTGTTTATTTTGCCTCCAAACTTGAATAGAAAACTTTTTTGACATAAAAAGCAATTAGGTTTAAACTTGTTGTCATCTCAGAAAATTACACAACTTCTAGGTAATTAAAAAAAAAGTCTTCCATCTCAAGTTATGGCAACCTGTGATACTTAGTTGGAGGATTTTTACGATTTAAAAGAAAAACAACAGAACTTTTATATTTCAAAATATTAATGCATCAACTTTATTAGAAAAAGCTGAAGTTGTTCAAGTGATCTCGGTAAAACAATTTGGACTACGATTCCCGGAATGCTCATGAAGCTGACATATCTACATGTTCTCAAAAAGTCATAATCCATCATTCTGATGCTAGATCGATGGATTATGACTTTCTGATGTCAGATCTGTGAATTAAGGCTTTTTTGAGTACAGCCTGCTATCCAATTATTGCCCCTATTCATATATTATAAATCATTATTCCTTCACCAGGTAGTCAGCAGTTTCTATTTCCTGAAGTTTGAGAGCCTTCTTTTTTTAGCCATTGTGGCACTCCCATTGAGCAATCAAAAATGGAGAGCACTGACCTGAAAAATAAAGCTTCTATCACAGCAAATTGTTGAGGGAGCAACAGTCGTTTCTAATTCTTCTAGTTTCTGTTGAAGCAAATCTCATCCCCTTCCTGCACAAGCAAGCAATATAATAAATTAGTACAAAAGTCAGTAGTTGGCACATACTGACTTCATTTTTAAGTGCTCATGCCTGAGTTTCTTAAAACTGATGCTTTCTTCTGAGAAGTCGCCATTTTTTTATGTGACGAAAGATCAGCTTCTGGTTTAAAGCTGAAATTTGCCAGCATGCTACCTTAAGTGACTGTGTCTATTAGGTGCTGTTAAACTGAAGCTCCATTGAATGAATTATTTATAGGGTAATAAACTTACCTCTAATGTAGCAGAATGTATGATAAAAATAAAAAATGCTTTACTGTAACCAGTTTAGGTGTCAAATCAAAACACATTTAGAACAACTTTATTAAAAGATACTCAGAAAAACAAAGAGGAGTGGTTTTAGGACCTGTCATGCATTCAGAAAAGTCATTAAATGAAATGTAATCATGCTATGTTGGAGAGTTATCTCAACAGATTTCTCAAGCTAAGGGAATTTAGGTCTGGTCTGTGTGGATGGAGAAAATCAATAGTATGATCTTGTTGGTTTTTATTTCATTTTGCTGTACTGATATTCTTCATTAGGATGCAGTTTTCACAGTAGATGGCTGTGCATAAAATATGCACAGTCAGGACATTGCTGGTGGAGTAGTTGTCAAAAAGGATGGTAATCGATAAAAAGGAGCGTGGTGTAATGAGTGGAGTAGAATTCATCTTTATTAACTATTTGTTCTAGTCCTGTGACTGTTGTGAGAGAGCTGTCATAGTGCTGGCTCATGCCTCAGTTTCTCCTTTGGGTGGCCACATGGATTCTAAAATCTGTGTTCCAAGGACCGTTTCCTTGGCACTCTCCTGATAAACAGGTTTGTGTATCTTGTATTACCCCTGTTGCTTTTCAGTCAAGGATGTTATCAGAAACCATATGAGAGAGTTTACAGACGTTTTGTACGTCCTGCCATTAAGTAGTTGCGGGGACAGTTTGTAATATTTTAATGTAAGGGGAAAAACATTGTCTTGGCATATTCATGTCGTTCCTTATTGTTTATTTCAGGAGTTCTGGTCATTAATGGCATCCTTTCTCTCACCTTCCTTTTACTGTTACCTCTTTAAATTTCAAATTTTGGCCACCAAGACTTCCAGGGTGCTGCAGAGCACTGGAAAGAGGTGGTTTGTTGTGAGAACAGAAATAGTTGTTCTATGAATGACTCTGCAGAAAACATTATTTCAAGGACAAGTGCCAGCACAGGGATGGAACTGGAGCAGTGCTCCAAAGCCTTCCTTGGTTCAGATAGCCCAGTTCTGCTGGTGGGGAGTCGAGTGAAGCTCCTTCTGCCACCCACGGAAGTCTGCTCCAACCCATTTTCAAATTTCCTGTAAACTGCAGATGCCCACTAGATGGAGACATAATATTTTATACATTAGTGGCTGTACAGATGGTAATCAAACCCACCAGCTGCTGCCTGCGCATTCCGGGCACCTCGCCAATTTACTGGCAGTATGTTGACTGGGAAGCAGACAGTGACACACTTTGATCGAAAAGCTTGTATGATGATTTTTTTTTTGTTGTAATATTATTGTTTTTTTAAAAAATGATAAAAGAGATCAAGATGTGCATCTTGATCAAAGGGTACTGCTGTCTGATTTCCCATCAGCAACTTCTAATTTATAGAAATCAGATTGCATGGAAAGCAATCAGCAAAGGTTTGAGGTCTTTCTTGTTCTCACTGCCAAGGCACGCTGACAAGTGAGAAAATTAAAATCAGAGAAGGTAGGGAGAGAACTAGTAAAACACTGGTTGAAATATAACTATTTAAAGTTCACAATTTTAATAATTTTAAGGCTGTTTAAAAATCCAGTTAAAGTGCTCCATTTGTCATTCACTTGTATTATAAGAGCACCTTAAGGTCTTTCTCTGATGGAGGGTTTTGCTTTGAGACTAATTTACCACGGAGAGAGAAATATATCTATTACTTGTTGTCATGGAAAAATAACCTGTCTCTGGTTCCGGGGCCAAGTTTTTCAAAGGTATCTCCTATCAGCTCTGTTTCTTCCATATGGAGCTGTGCACCCAGTATGATTTATAAGGGTGTATACATGATACAATGGACACCTGTAAAGAACTCTTAAACCAGTCAATCCTATAAATGTGAAGATACTTTGTACAGAGGGACTTTAAGGAAAATTTGTCTATTATACTAGGTAAGGTCTTTTCTCTTTAGGGTCTGTAGTCAAGTCATTTTTGTTTTCAGCTTTTGGTATTGACTGCTTCTTTAAAAGCCTTTTTTGTAATTTTACTTTTTAGTCTTTTCAGGCTTAAAAAACAATTAGCAGTTGCATATACATATGTGTGTGTGTGTTTGTGTGTATGGACTGTGTTTCCATGCAGGGGTCAATATTTCTGGCCAACATAAAAGCACAAACCCAGTGACAGTGGCGAGAGTTGCTTCACATTCTGCCAATATTTGAAGCCAAAATGGAGAAGGACATGATAGAAGGACTGGGATATGTGACATTTTGTCTAGATGGAGCAAGGCACTATTGAAGGGAAGAAGCTTGATGTAGGTAAGGAAGTGAATAGGGCCCACCTCCAGGAGTCTTCAGTGTGTGATCTTTGAGCAGATCGCTGGATTATGCTCAGCCTTACTGCCTCTCCTCCACCCATGAGATGTGGTTGCTGCTTCCCATCACTCTTGCTTTTTTCTTCCACAGCACCAAATGAGGTCCTGTGTCCTCATCCAGCCTGCCTTTCTCTCTACTGCCAGCCAAGCTTCCCAGCAATTAGTGATTTTCCTATCTTCTCCTCCACTTCTCTCCTTGGCAATCCAGACACATTGGATTTTCCTGCCGAGTGATTTCTTCTAAGGGTTAGATCAAAAGACAGCAACTTCAGAGTAGGCGATGTCATGTTTCTGGGTATGGTTCTGCATTCTCAAGAGAAGATGCTGCCATTGGGTGCTTGCTCCCTCTAGGTATTTATGACATTGCTATTTAGGAAAGCTGCCAAGGAAAAGGTGCTGCTGAAAGGAATAAATAAAACCCTTTGGCATCATTGCTTCATTTTTTCCTATCAAAAGCTGACACATTGTCTTTATCTCATCAGGCAAACTACATGCAAACTTTGTGATCACGTGTTCTTTGCCTATTTTTGTAAGACAGTTTCTCAGAAAGACAAAGTACAAGGGGAGGAGAGGAAAGGCTGCGGTGTGCAATTCAATGCAGTACCCTTTAGCCTCACTTATTCTATGGCTAGCTTAAGATTTTCACTCCAGGGTTGGAAGTGTTTGCTCTCTATTCTGAGTTGTGATAGAATTCTGTATGATTGTGGAAATCTTTGAGCAAATGTTAGTTTTTTTGTTGGTTCTGTTACTTGTGTGTATGGTAATTTTCTATATGATGTAGTTAACAGAGTTTATAAGGGATAAGGATTTAAGAGACTGTTTTTAGTTTGGTTTTTTAATTAGAGAGAAATTATTCAGTAGAAACGTTTGTTTCTTCTCATGCATTGTTGAAACAAATTCTAAAAATCCACATTGGATTATGTGATTTGTCATGAGCTTCCTAACAAGTCAAAGCAGAATGAGATTTATGCTATTTTTCAGCAGAAACCATTTCATGCCCCAACAGAAATGGAAATGACTGTTCTCAGAAACCTTCCAAGTTGAAGTGGGAGGAGATAATCTGTAAAGAGATGTTACCTTCTTAAAAACAGCCTCATATCATCCAAGGTGTGGTTGGCTTTGGCAGTTTACCAAGGGGAAGCTTTACTAGATTTCAAATCACCCACCTAGCCAAGCTGTGCTGAGGCAAGGCTTTGTTTAACTCCTGCATTCACCAGACCAGCCCTGCCCCTACCCACAGCAGCATTTTTATCGAACGTGAATGACAGGATTATAAGGGAGAGTTAAAACAAACACAGGCACTTATGATGAGATGCAGCATAAACAGATTTATGAACACGTACGTAATGAGAGAGCCTCTTTGCACTGGGGCACGAAATCCAAGTGTCACGTAAGGAAGGGAGGGTTTCTTTAGACTAACAGGCCATGGTTACAACTCTGCAGATTCAAATTCCATAGAAATGGAGTTGTAAAGAGGCACCGATACCTTAGACTTATGTGGAGGGTTTGTGTGTGCTGATCAAATATTCTGGTGTTAAAATAGACTAGTTTCACATAGAGAGGTGACTGAAAACTGTAACTGAAATTTCAGAGAGCTGGCTCGCTTCTGCATTCCCAAATTGGGAAATGTATGCTAATGGCTTAATTTTTATGATAAAAACATGAAAAATAAGTCCCTAAAATAGTGTTGAATCAATTTTCTGATAAAACAAATTTGTTTTCCCATTTGTGATTAAAATGACCTACAGTAAGATTTTTTTTTTAACTAGGTGTTAATTAAAAATATGGAAATGGATTTTAAAAACCTTGCAGTTCACAGTGGAAGAATTACCATAACTGATCTGTTCTCAGAGCCATGGCTGTTCTGAGATGTTTTTAAGATGTCCAAGTTACTGGTTGTTTTTCTGCATGATTGTTTCCAAAGCAAAATGTGATTCCAATAAAAACAGTAATTGAATTTACAGTCCACAGGACAAATTGTTGTTTTAACAGAAACTTGCACACTCAGGCAAAGACCTTATGTTTTAGGTCTAATAACAAAGAACACAAGCTCCCCATTTTTATGTGGCCATATATTGTGCAGTTTTCTAATGTGGCATTTTTTCTTAAAAAAAAAAAAAATCTATATTGTATTTTTAAAATTATGTGAGCAGTTTTTTCCCCTCTTAGCTCTGGATCAATATTCCTTAGGTTGTGTTGGTTTGGGGTTTTTTTTAAAGCAACCTTTTAAACGTTAGTGCAGCTATTTTCTGTAGCATCAGCTGGGGGTGAATCAATACACAGAAGCCTATCCACATCTAATGCACCTAATGACTGAGAGGAGTTTGGAGAGAGCTTGTTCATCTGGCATTTGGTGCTGAGAGAACGTGCAGAGCGCAGGGCAGTTGTGTGAGGGGCTTGTCCATGACCAGTCTTGTGTGGAGAAAATGCTGATTTCAGAGGAAGTGGGTAGGACAGGAAGGCTGTCCAAGAGCAGCGGCAGACAAAGGCAGGAGGTGGGACCTCTTTCCAGCGTCAGGCAGTGACTGCCCTTTACTGTACCAACAGCAAAATGCTATTTTTCTGCTGTCAGACTTTCTCTGCAGGCGCCCCTGGGCTCTTCTCGGGTCCTTTTTGTTCTGCAAGGTGGGGGGATTAAGTTTTCCTGGGTTTTTGGAATCTTGGTGCCTTTTTTTTCCCGTTTAGGTAAAGCCTGAAGTCTGTGCTTGCTGAACTAAGAGAAGAAGTTTGGTGGGCCTCAGCTCCAGGGGCACACAGGCTGCTCTTAACTGGTGTGTACAGAGCATGAGACACACTGGAGATTCACACATGCTGGAAACAGGCATGTCTACAATAGCAGGCTTTTTTTGGAAGTCTTAGGGCTGACCTAAAGCCCTGTGGAACAGTAAGAGTCGGTGAGATATTGCTGCATCTCAGATGTAACACCTGGAAAAAACAGTCCAGGGTAGTGCCAGCAGCTGTCTGACTCTTCCTCTAGACACTCAGGGGTGCAGGAGAAACACATGGTGCTGGTAATCATCTCTGAGTTCCTACAGTGACCATTTGAATAAAAAAGGGAATATTTTGTACTTCTCAGCACCAGGCAAACCAGGAACCCTGAGTGAGGAAGCCAGCTTTCCTAGGTTCCCCTTGGGAAAAGGCCAGAGAGCAGTCTGTGCTTGCTGCAGTCCAGGGCAGGTACATTAAGGAATTTTTAGGTTCTTAATTCATCTTATTTGACTTAGTTGACTGTCTCTCAGGAGAGGCAATTGTCTTTGCACTTCCTGCAAGCAGGGGTTTAGGGGGTTGACAGAGCCCCTAAAGCAGGTGTGATGAATACCAGCCCCCTAAGCAATTTAATTCTTATAGGCCATTTTGTTGCCAAAGGCACATGCTCTCATGCAAATTGGTTTTCTGAGTATGGAACTGCAGCAAGTATTTATAAAATGTTTGAAGCCTGGTCCCAGAAAGAGGTACCAAGATGCACCTGGCCAAGTTTTGTTTCACATTTGTATCATAATGTTATCAGCATTCATATTGGTTCTTTACTGATTAAATAATGTGGGAGAAGATATGCACAACAAGGACGTGTAAAGCTCCAACCTGATAAAGGTGGATGCCACTGCCTGTTGTTCATTGGGTTCAACAGAACTTACTTTTATGGTTTTCAGATGTGATCATACAAGTAATAAAAGGGCCTTCATTTCTAAAAAACTTGTAGAACTAGATAGGTGGTTCCTCTGGGAAAGGTGCTTGTGAGGATTTTTTCCTTGTTTTTTACATTATTTTAGATCCCTGTTGATTATGACTGTACGGCCAGAATAGGAGCTGGCTGTTCTTTGCTTGTTCCATGGTTTGTTCCATGGTCCCTTGAAGTGGAAAGAGGGGGTTGGTACTTTGAAGAGTCCAAACATGCAAGAATTGCGCTTTCAAGAACAAAACAAAACAAAAAAAAATCGTTCACTTCAGCCCTCCTGAAAATCTGTAAGTATTTTTTTAAAGGGTTCTGTTAGCCTTGAGTATTTAAAATGATGAGATATATCCCAGAAATAATGAGTTGCTTAAAAATAATTGTTTGGTTCTTTTTCAGTGCAGTCTAGTTTTGAGCTTTCAAGATTCATGTTTTCAATCTTTCCTCTGCAACCATAAGAGCTAACTTTATTTTTAAATGAAAGCTGAAATTCTCTTGTAATCCCATAACTCTAGGAGATTTGGCAATGCTAAATGCAATGTGAATTTAGAGTGACCATTCCAAGGTGAATCATTTAGTGATGTGTCCTCAGCATTAAAGCCAGCTGGGGATTTTTTTATGTCTTTTATTTTTTCTTTCTAAATAATCTGCAAATTGGCAGCAATAATTGGAAGCTTGGTAAAAGCACTAGAAGACAACTGCAGCCTAGTAAAATCAAGGGGGTCTGTTGTGGTTTTTTTTCTTTTTCCTGGTATGTTAAGATAGATTCTTACAGAATCTAGGTATTAAGGGCACTCTGCATTAAGATATCTCTAGAGAGGAAAGCTTTGGTTGTTTTTGTAGAAGCACCCTTTTCTACTCAGTCAAGCATTAAAATTGGCAACAGTTCCTGGAGTAGCAAGAAAATCCTGGTTGTCCTCATGTAGTTACTGAAAGCAGTAAGAGGATATGTAAAAGCTTTAACTCCAAGGAAAAATGTTTGTAACTGTGACATTGTGTTTCCTTACAGTAATTTATGGGCAAAATGTAGGAAAGGAGGAACACAAGCTATAAATAATATTTCTTATGTAAACATAATAGCAGTAGCAAATTCTTTTTATTTAAAAATTAATATTGATGTTCATTAATATAAATTACCACATTTCAGATGACTCTGATGTCCTTGAGGCCAGATGTCACTGACTGATTTACAGCTTCCTGGGGGGAGGAGGAGATCCTGTTTTGTCAATGTAGGCACCAAATTGCTTCAAATGGCTATTTTAGACTAGATTCTTTACTAATGTGTTGTCATCAAAGTCGATTCACATCACAGATCAGAAACATGGAAAACTCTTTTAGAACATATTGACTTGGATTTTGAAATGCGGGGAAAAGAGCATAAAACTTACCTTTGACTCACTGAACTTCTCTCTCTTTTAGGAATAGTGTTTTGAAAACTCCTGCCCAGCAACACACACACAGAATTTCCATGTGCATCATTAGAAACCAGGGAACATCCTTCAGAGGCAGAGATTTAGGCCCTCATTGATCTTAATTCTACTTTTAATATTAATACAAATGCATGTAGCAAGGGTGTGCAGGAGGAAGCTCTGCTACCTCAGTCACACAACAGAGATCAGATATCTGGATTAAATTTTTGAGTGCTTCGTAAAATCCTTTGGTTTTTGACCTCATGGATTGGATTGCTGCAAAAGAGGATGGCAGATGTATTTGCAGAGCTATCAGCAGCATCCCAGGAACCTCCTGTGGGAACGCTCGTGGGCGATGCCTCCGCAGGCAGATGGGGTGGATTTGTTGTGTTTGCATACGCTGGCAGGTAAAAGGGGAGGGATTAAAAAAAGCAGGCTGGTTTAAGTCAGTGCATCTCTGTCCATTAGGTATTCATTCAAATTCAACCACATGAAATACAGGCATCCAACAAACCACCTCTTGTAAGTGCCTTTTATTGCAGCAGCTGAAATTCAGCACATTTGTAGGTGTGTGGCCCGCCATGCTTAGCATGAATAGCAAACTAATGTAAATCCTGTATTACAGAGTTTGATAGGAAAGCTCACATATATAGGAGAGAAATCTGTGCAGGCCTCTGGTGGCATCAAGGTCCCAGGGCAAACAAGTACAAACTACACAGGTGATATGAATATAGAGAATAATGCACAAAGAGCTCCCTTTTTGAAACTCATCTGCCATTCAAATAAATCAAACCCATATCCACTGAAAGGCTTGGAAAGATGTTACAAGGCTTTAGAAATGGTCCATGTTGAATGTGGGATCTTTTTTTCAATCCTTATAAATAATTATTTTCCTATGTTTGGTAAGTTTAGCTGCAGAGAATTGATGTTAAGACTGTGTGGAAAGGAGTATGGAATTTCAGGTAATATTACCCTGAGAAAATGGTTTTTAAATATTTCTGTGATACAAAAGCCTTCTATCAAAGAGGCAAATGCATCACCCCCGCAGCCTTTTTTCTCATTTATGAAATAAGTAAACATAAACTCTGAATTTTCATTTTCAGCAAGTACCTTAGTAAAGCCTAACTGACCTTGACCTTAGCTTTGCTAATTCCAAAACTGATATTTATTCCTGGAGTAGATTGTTCTCCTTCATACCACATATATAAATACTGTAAACCTTTCCAATGCCTTGAATCAGAGTGTAAGTAAATAGCTAATTTTAATCTACATAATATTTTGAGAGCAGACATCCTGTGCTATGACTATTAAGATATTTCCAGCAGCCATTTCTATAATACTAAAATCTCTTCCATATATTATTTAAAGTAACACTATCAGCCAGGGCTCGTTCTATGCCACAGAAACTTTAAATAATAAAATACAGCATGGATAAAATCTGCAATAATAGTAACTTAAGCAAAATTAATTTAAGTAACAGATAACATCTGGGAGAAAATGCAATGGTATATTGGTAAGTTATGCAAAGCTAATTTTATAATAACTACCACATCTGTACAACTCATCTATTAGAATGCTTTACCAATCTTCTTTCCTGTTACTATTCTGTTTTAGAAATTTCCCTGTGTACTGTTTTACTGTCTTTTCTCTGCCTACATTTGTAAAAAGGCAATTTGCTACCTCTCAACAACAAGAAAAGTGTGTGAGTTTATGTGCAGAACAGCGCAGCGCTTTTTATGCAAACCTGTCTTTCTGCACACTTGTACCAGAAAGAATTCCAGAGCAGGACTGTGGCACGGGGCTGTGCTCTGAGAGCAGTGGCTGCCCCAGCTGAGTTCTCAGCCGGGCTGGTGCCACTGGGCTGGGAACGTGGTGCTGACCCATCAGTCCCATATCGAACTGTGCTGACTTCCCTGGCCAAGCAGCCTCCTGGCACCCCACCTCACCTCCGAACTGGTAAGAATAGTGCACGAAATAATGCACCTAATTGTCCCTGCAGTCTCTTTCAGAGCAGCTGACACTGATATGCCAGCTACATTTTTGCAGTTGCCTCACAATGTCTTTATGTTTGAATTCCTGTGGACCTCTTGGACTGCAATGTGCAGGAAAATATTGCCAATTAATTTTTAAGGCATTATCATCTTGCCAGACTGTTTCTCACATTTCAATAGTTATATTGATTCAAGAGGACAGTTTGAGTAATACATCTTTGTCATAGTGAATAATGCTTGCATAATGACAAATCTTCAGGAATTAAAAAAAGGAGAGTGAAGTTTTTAATGTAGGTCAGTGGAAGTAATTCACCATAAATTTACTCAGACTTCAGAAACTAGCAATATTTTTTTAAAGCCTCTGTAACTGTGTAAAACTTACTGTGTCTCCTTCTCTGTTTTTAAATAGATTTTACTACAGAGCCATTGGTGCTATTAAACATGAGGTTTTGTTCGAAGGAAACACAAAGACTTAATTGTATTTTTTAAAGGAAAGTATTGCATCAGAAGGATTCATTTAAATACGTTTGTTGGCTTCGGGCTCTCGCCACAATTCATTCGTTCTAATTTTCCCCTGGACTTGTTAAGGACACAATGTATAGAAAGGAGCAATGCAGAATGGCATTTTTAGGTCACTATATTTTGGCTGTAAATGGTAGTCCTGCTCATAAACTTGTTATTACTAAACAAAATGCTTCATATTCTACATTAAAGTTTCACAGTCTTTAAAAAAACTTTTGGCTGAATGTTGGGACTATTATGGCTCATTAAAGAGACTAGTTCTGCTGTAATTTAGTTATTTCTTAATGATCCAAGGGTTATTATTAGACACGGAACAGATGAGTAAAGAATGGGTCTCTGTAAAAAAGACTCAGTGAAGTAAAAATATTATTTGGAAAAACAGAACCTCTGAAAATCTTATCCATGCAACAAAAGTGTATTCAATTGGCTTGGAATTAATTCTAAAAACATGGTCTATTTTTATAACATAATTTTACTTTTTTTTTTAATTTGGACTGGAGAGAATAAATGGAATGATAATTTAATCTAAATAAAAATATATTTTGGGTGAATAGGTAACTAAGCAAAATATATTATTTTAAGGAAGCAGAAAGTTATTTTGAATTGTCATCCATTTCAGCTAATATTTTTAATAAGAAAACATAAGGTAAGAAATCAGAGAAAATTGAAATAGTTGCTAAATTAAAAAAGCTCTAATTTTTTTAAAAAATACAAGTTGAAAACAAAGAGTCTTTATTTCTGAAAGAAGTACAATTTGAATCAGTTTTTTCATTTTGATACCAAACGCAAACTTTCTGACTATTTCTTTTGTGAGTATGTAGGCACGGACAAAGTGCTGAAAATTTGAATTACAAGTGATAAAGGAGAATGCTTCTATAACTCTGGTTTTCTCCTCAGTTATAATCTGCAAATCTTTCTGTCAGCCTGTTAGGTTCTTATAAACATGGGCTGATAATATCTATGTATTTTACTGAGCTCACACGTAACAGGGAACCTTGGAGGTAGTGACAGAGTCCAAACAGAAGTTCTGGAAAGCTTTTAGGACTACAAAAGAGATTTTTATTGCAACAAAGTGGCCAGACCTAACTTTGTATTTTCAGTTGTTGCTATCTCTTCTGCAGATGTATAGAAGCTTTAATATTTTCAGCATGTTAACTGTAGCCAGTAAGTAAATGAGCCAAATATCAACCTAGCTACAATTTCAAAAGTATGAGGAAATTAATTTATGGGAATTGCAATTACCCTGATGTGAATTAATGTCGTTTACTTACGCCATCCAAGCAAAATCCTGTTTGTAATCGCTGACTCAGAACTGGAACATCTGCCTCGTATTCTCAATGGGCACTCCCCCTGTAGAGGCCCCTAACACAGCATTTCAGTGCTGTACCCTGCTCCTTGCTTGGTCACAAATGCCTTTTTTCGCCCTATTTGGCACATATGTTCTCTGTCATCCATTTTTTTAAAGTAGGACACAAAACCTTGTTCCTTTAGAGGACATAGGGCTGCCTTCTGCATCACTCCTGAGAACCTGAGCATGGACTTGGTGCTTCATCCAGCTGCTCCATGGGGGAAAGGCCATGCCCTTGTCAAAGTGCTCCTGGAGCTGCAGGTGCCATGGTCCCCCTCCCTGCAGTGAGGTTCCCACGGTCACAGCAAAGGAACAAGGAGAAGCAGCAAAACTCAGACCATTAGCAACTCTTAAATTATAGTTACATATTAAAATAGTTTCTTTAGGGCCTTATTTGATTTAGTGGCACTGCAACTTCACTCCAACTGACTCCTTTGATACTCCCCTGCAATTCCAAGGTGCAACAATGTCCCTGTTCAGAAGTGACAAATTTGCACTGGGAAGACAGAATGTTACCTAAGCACTGTGTTTTCTAAACGTAATTATCCACATGAGTAAGAATCTGTAGTGTTGTGAAATTATGAAAATCATCTGTTCTTTCCAAGCATTATAAAGAGGGCCCCTTGAGATGCAACTAGAAATTAAAGCTGATCTATAATAATTTTCAGAATGCTTTCCAGTTCTGAGCACCTGGATAGTAACAGAAAAGGTATTGTTTTTTGCTGTTTGCCAGACATTTCATTTCCATTTAAAAAAAACTGCAAGAAATCTCCGAGCAATAATTAAACATAAATTACTTTATTCTTTTTTCTTTTTTTTCTATTTTATACTACCAGAATGAGATTGAACTTGACCAACCTGCAGCTTCCCCCTCAGCTTCAGCAACAGTATCTCAGGTACAATTTTGTTCCTTTTAGTTTATTTTTGGGTGGAGGGGTGCTAAGCTGTTTTTCTATGAATTTCCATTGGATCCCAGTTCCTGATGGCATTTAATCTCTAGGACATAGCATGCATTCTCTTCTAAGATTGAATGAAAAGAGTTTTAATGCATTAATCAGTCAGCAGAGGACATCTCTTTGAGTGAGCCCATCTGGGCTCTCGCCCTGCGGGAGGATGTGTCTGCCTGGCCTGGGTAGTGTGAGACAGCCGCGACGGCTCTGCGTGTTGTTGCCTCTCTTTGTGCTCGTGCTGTTGGGTCTCATAGAGGGCAGGAAGATGTTCTAATTCAGTGTTTCCTCTGGCTGGTTGCTGCTAGGGGTCTGACCATGGGGATTACCTGCAAGAGCCCTGTCCAGAGGCAGCATCTTCCGGAGTGGATGCTGTAGCTGGAGTCACTGCTGAAGATGAGAAGTCTGCAGTGTGTGAAATCCCAAATGAAATTATTGGCAACCTTGAGGTACTATTACTAGAAAGCTATTCACTAATTCTGTCTATGGTTAATTAGCTAGCTCAGTCTTAATGAATATAAACTGTGTTTGTGCTAAAGCTGGCAAAAAGCACATCCATATGCTGTAAAAATGTGAATTAGCCTCTATAAATAACTCCTAGTTTAGTCAGCTTACATATGATAAGAAAAAAAACCTCAGTAATATGACAACATATATCTTCAGCCTTACTATGTGTCAAAAACATGGGCCAAATCCTGCTCTCAGTGATGTCAGTGATAAAATTCCTTCTTAGGGGTTCAGGACCAGCTGCTGTGCTAGAGTATATGCAATGTGTGCTTAATATAAATTGTTAGATGCATCTATGTCACACATCCTTCAATTTGTGTAAGAAATGATTCACATATGCCAAATTTAGGCTTTGTCTGGTAGGTGTGTGACTACACAAGAGCTGCCTTAATGAAACAGATCATCTGTCAGTATGTGGTCTTCAGACTCTGAGGGGTCCGTGATTTCTTTCTGTGAGGTTCATGGAAGGGAAGGAAGCTGCTGTCACTGGAATTAACAGGAAATGATTGAAAGACAAATCTGCTAGAACAGACTTGCACCAAGGAGCTGCTGGAATTTGGTCTTACTGGCAACAACTAGGTGGCATTAGGCACTTTGAACTTCAGATACAGCACATCAGACACTATTGACTAAGCAGCAGTTTAATAAATACCTAATATTATCTGAAAATACTGTGGTATTGGTAAATTGCTTTACTTGGACTATGCATCAGTAGGGAATATCAATTAGAATTATTATATTAATTAATATATGAATTAGAATAGATTAGATCGTTAGATCTACCTATTTGAGTTCATATTCCATTTCAAAATGTCTTAAGGAATGGGAGGAAATCTCTGGCGTGTGTTATCTCATTCCTGTCCCTACCAATAGAAAAGCGTAAATACCTGGTTTTCACTTGACCTTGATGCCATTAACATCAGTGCTAAGAGTTGTTTTTTTCCTTTACAAGACTGCACATATTAGAAAAATGCCTTTTTGTTTTTTGGTTTTTTTTGTTTTTTTTTGCAACTCTGGTTGTATACAAAGAAAGTAATTTACCCTCAGGTTTTAATTTTTTAATTCTGATACCAGTGTATCATTTTCACCTGTTTTCTCGGTTTCTTGACCTCTGAAGAAATCTTATAATTAGATTTTTACCTGATTCATGATAAAACTCATACCATTTTTTGTTTCATGTGAAATATGGTTTCACAATCTGCATTATGTCTCAACATATGCATTAACAAGGCAGCTGTTGCTCTAATTGAGTCTAGAAAATAACTTTTAGTCAGGTATCACAGTGCTGACACTCAGTGGTCTCAGCAGTGGCCATAGCAAAGTGTGGTGGCAGAGGATTTTCAGTGGAGGTAGGACAAGAGACAGAGGTGTGTAAAAACTGGAGAAGAAAAGGCATCTGGAGTGGCTGGGAGTTGATTAGCCTAGAGGATCACTGTTCCAGCAACCAAGTATACACATCACATAAAGGGATAAAGACGTATTTGTTGATTCTTGAATTGAATATGGTGAAGGCCATCTCCAAAGATACAAAGTTGAGAGAGAAATGCCAGCCTTTTGCTTCTAATCTGAGCTGATGAGAAATTTGAAAACATTTCAGCAGTGGTTACTCATTGATATATTGCAGAATAACACTAATAGGGATTTCTAGGACTGGCAAGCCACAAAGTTCCTGAAATGTCAAGTTACTGCAAGCACTTCTGGTACAAATCCATTTGCTGTATCAAAATTACCTGAACTCCATTAAGACTATAACTCTGAGTTTTGGAACAGTTTATATAGAGTCTGTAAAAGACCTGTGAGCCTGTCCCAGTTGTTTGAACAAAACTTTATGGCTCTTTGCAATACTGTCATTGCACTCCTTCCATTTCTCTTGTATTTTTGCAGTGATCAATGCTCATACTGAAAAATATGCATAAATTACCCATAAAACACCAATGTTTTGGCCCTTTTTCCAGTGATCCCACATTTCCAAATGCCATAAAATCAGAGATTGCTATGCATTATCACTGCCAAAGATTTCATTAGAATACATCACAACCCCTGTACCTTCCCCACAAATGTTACATTGCAAATTAAACACTCAATGTCTATGGGAGTTTGGATTTCCAGAATGAGATACATATTCATAATTGTGTTTGTAATTAAGACAGACAAGCAGCATCACAGAAATACGGTTTTTTATTGTTCATTTTCAGTAATGCTTTTTAATTCCAGCACTGTTTCAATAAAACACATTACACTAGAGAACAAACATCTGCAGCAAAGGAAACAGTAGGAACAACCAGGTCCCAAAGCAATTTTTCTGATTTGGTGTCTATTGGTAAAGGCTGTCTGAGAATACAGGAAAATTAGCCTATCTCCCAAGACAAGGTTACGTGAGGAATGGCTGTCCCAGATCACTTCCTGCTCATGGCAGCCATGCCATCCATCGGAATTGTGCACGGCAATGTGATAACGTGTTATCACGTAAGGACAGACTGGAGCACCATTCTGTCTGCAAAACAGGAAGGTGTGGAGGATAATGTCTGCCTTGCTGCTCTACACTGTGTCAAGACCACAAAGACAATGTGCAGCCTAAGATAGCTCCATCATAACCACTTCTTTCTTCTGATTTTCTTTACAGGCAGACTTAAATGAAAAGCTGCAAATGCAGGAAGAAGCTTAGACTTGGAGAAGAGAAAAACTGAGAAGTCCTAAATAGCCAGAGAAGAAAGGTGATGCTGAGTTTTGCAGGAATTGGTCAGCAGGGGATGGCACATACAGAGGCTGGCTCACTACCTGAACCAAATTATTTTTGTATAGAGGAAAAGGGTTCTATTAACATTTACCTGGAAGTATTTCATCCCAGTCCCTCAAATTTACGGTGTTCTGCCAGCATTGTTGTTTAGTTTAGACTTAAGTTGAAGATTATAAATAGAAGGACACATCATTAAAACATGTTGAAGTTCAGTTTATTTCTGAATACAAATTCTAACTTAAAAAAAAAAAAAAGCTGTAGTTTCATTCTCCCAGTTGTGAAATACTTAACAGTTTCTGCTTTACACCTATGGTTTTTTTCAGAAAATGTTGCTACAAGGAAAATACATAGAGGGAAAATATTATTTTGAGGCACTGTAGATATAATAAGGAAAGAATTTAATTAACATGTAATTACGCACCTTGCACTGTAGCTGTTCATTAATAATATGTATGTTATTTTGGTTTAATTTGCTTCCTAAGCTTTAAAACAAATTTAATAGCTTACACTTCTTTCTTTCCACCATATTAAAATTGCATAACTGAGGAGTTTGCACTTAACTATTCCAAGAAGAGTTTCTTTAGATTTCAGTGGATTTTTTTCTGGAATGCATGTATCCTTTCATCTGAGAATGTTTCCATATTTTGTCAGACATTATATATAAATATATATATTTCATGCTCAAAAGGATTCTAACCAAATAAATGACCTCAGAAGAACCGGTTGAACATCTACGTTTCAAACTTGCAGCCTGTATTTGTTGTGTCACAGAACTCTGTGCCCTAGAAAGCAAGTGAAATACAAGTCATGCTTTGAAGCGTAAAGGCTGGATTGGATTGCATGTTTAGTGGAATACATGGGAAACAGAGTATTTTATTCATTACGTTTTCATATTTATTTACCACTAAGTAAAAAGTTAGATTTTGTTTGATTAAACATCATCCTCATTTTTTGGTGGTGGTAAATGAAAAAAATTTGCAAGCCTGACTCAGCCATTCAAAAGAAGAAAACAGCTTGTAGCAGTTCTCCTAAAAGGTCTGATTTGATGCTGCCTGACTTTCAGGGACTGCTCCTGGTGGGCACAGTGCTGAGTGTGCAGCTGGAAGGGTCCTTCCCATGTGCTCAGCAGGACGTGATCCCACAGCTGAAGACAACACCCGGTGGCTGTGCCTGGGCACCAGGAGCCTGGGTGTGCCCTGCAGAGTGCGTGCCCAGTGTGGGCATGGAGCTCCTGCAAACCAATGGTTCACTGGTTGAAAGGACAGAGCATTTTACTTGGTCTCATGCACTGAGAAAAATTTTTCCCCTGGTACATGGTAAGGAGAAGTAAGGCCTGTAATGATTCACTTCCAAGTTCTCTTGATTGCTGTTTCCAGTGCTGGCCAGAAAACTAGTGAGAGCTTCCTTTCAGCTATTAAAAGCTGTCTGTTCTGCTTTGAACAATGAAGGAATTATTGAGGCATTAGTAGTTTTACCTTTAAAAAAATATTTTGATTCCTGATGTTCTTTGTTGTTTTATTCCTATGAAATACATTTTTTTGATAACAAAACTTTCTGAAATCAGAATGTCCTTTATTTTGATACATAAATCCATCTCCCAAGACATTATTCTAATGTCACCATTTCCGTAGTTTTGAACTCGAAGGTGAGAACAGAACTTTTGAAGAGAGCTGTCCATATGACAAAGAGTATTTAAAATACTTTTTAGTGAAAATGTGTTATTGGCAATTTAGCATTGTTTAGCACTTCAGACCTAAATCCGAGGGCTGCAACATTCCTGCTGTAGTGCTAAACAGAAAGGGACTAACTATGGTTTATATTAAGACCAATGCTAAACAAAGACTTTTGCCCGTAGCTCTTTCTCCCTCTCACAGATTTTGTAGAACCTCTAGGAAATTTTGAAGTGCTTTGAAGATGAGAAATAGTATATGAACCTCAAGTACTATTGTGATGATTTGTTAGCAGTCAATCTTAGTACATATGCATAACAGCTGAGGTAATGCAGAAATCCAGAGTGAAGTCCAAATCCCACAAACTGTATTTCGTAACCAACTTTCTGCTGAATTAAATAATGCTACCAGTAAAGAATAGACCCTGGGATTTTTGGGAGTGGCAAGGAGGATGATTAGGAGCCTGAGGAAGGGAAGATGAGTAAAAGGTAGACATACCATTTCTCTAAGCAGTTAGAGTGTGAGTTCTGACACAGCATATGAACATCGAATTGAAGAATTCTTTAATGTCTTCAGAATGTTAATATGAAATGCAAAACATCATGCCTTGGATAGATGGGTAAGAACAAAATGTTCAGATGCAATATGGTGCATTAGGAACAGTCTCCATTCTGTATTCCTGGCTTTCCCATTGGTTTAAATCAAGCTTGCTGTTTCTCCAGTCTCTCATGTCATGTTGAGTTACTGCTGTAGTCATCTCTAAAAATAATTATGTTGTCATTCCTGGGACCTACACTTGAGGCTTTGGTATTACTATCTTTGAGATTTTTGAGGTTTTTTGCCACACTGTTGATCTAACAAAGTTCTTTACAATGCACATACACAGCATAGTTCTTAACAGGTTCCCACCCTACAGAGCTCTCAATTTAGAGCAGATCTTGTAGAAATGAGGGGAAGAGGTGTTTTGTTCTACCTTGTCTGCCAGAGAAATGGTGGTTTTCCAAGGGCAGAGGACAGATGACACAGTATAGTTTCTCCTATATAAGGTATAATATTAATGCTTTTTAGCATGTTCATGGCAAAATCCTGGTCTGCACTAGCATTTTATAATGAGACAGTGCACAACTAGTAATTATCCTCCAGTAAAAGAAAGGCTCTATTTTCAGGCAGTGCTTTTCTGCATTACACTGACAGTGTGATGGAAGTTTAGATGGAAAGCAGCTTTTCTAGTAAGAAGCTGGCTTGAAAGTGATGGGAGAAGAGACAAAAAGAGAAGACAGTTTTTTACCTGTTTTTTAGTATTTTGTCATGACCTTTTCTTCTCAAGCCTTTCTTCTCTTCTTTTGCACTGAATTTTGATTTGAATTTGAAAATTGCCACACTTTTTCCTTCCTAAAATTGTAACCGGCATTCCTAGAAAAATTGATTTCCTAGAAAAGCCACTGTGCGTAGGCTTCAAATTCAGCTTTTCATAAGTGAGAATAAGACATTTTCTTCAATAACTTACATTGCCAACCTGACCACAAAACATGGGCAAAGTCAGCACTGGCCTGTTTCAGTCAGGCTCTTCAGCACATGATCCAGCTGACCACTCAAACATGTTCATCTAGATGGGCGTGTTGTACTTACCTGAAAAGCCTCTGGAGCACAGGTTTGACCCTGGGCTGACCCAGAAGGGTGTAGAAGAGAGAACCACAAAGTTCTGTCAGCTGGCAGTCTAGGGTGGGCTGTGCTCAAGGTGAAATCCTCTCTGCTTCACCACCCTTCACAAGGAAGTGACAGCAGTGACAAAACACTGTGCTGCTTGCCACAAGCAGCTCCAAACTGAATGTTTGGAATGAGCATTTCAGCCCATTTTGTTGTGGCACTTCGAGTGTGCAGAGCAAGCTTTGGGCTCCAGCAGTTGTGGATTCAGATCACATGTACCCAAAAAAAAAAATCAAAGGATAGTTGCAGTGACTCATGTAATTGCGAGTCCCATTCAGATGCAGGACCTTAAAGAGGACATGGAATTAGTAATGCTGCAGAAAGGACGGAATGTAAAATATTTCCAGAGTAGAAACAACCTGACATTTTACATAGTGGACAGCTTTAAACTCAGTAGTGCTACGCTAAAGCCTATGCTGTCCTTGACTCAACAGAGTGTGCGCTAAAAGGGAGGTTTGTTCATGCACAATTCTTCACTCACTAGGCCTGCTGGGAGTTGTGTTTATTTTAATGTGTTTTTGAATGTTTCTGCAGCTGACTCAAAGAACAGAAAAGGAAAAGGTGAGTTGTTACAATGCACCCCACCCAGAAAGGGTAGGGGGAACAAGAGGGGAGACCTGTGGCCTTGACATCTGGAGGCTGTGAGGAAGAATGGTCCAAAAAAGTTATTCTCCTAAATAAGCATGGTACTTCTGTGTTCCTGGGGAAAGCTGGTGGAACTGTATCACTTCAGGATGCCGATGTGCATGGTCATTCATGGTGGGAGCCTCTGGAAGTTGTTTTCAGCACCTTTTAAGGTGAGCCTCTTCTTCTAGTGACTGCAAAGGTAGCATCAGGATTTTGCCTCCCTTCGCTGAGGTTGGTCTACATGAGTATCTCAAAGTTCTCATTTCTCCTTTTCCAGCCATTTCTGAAGATCTTTCATACAACATTTTCTTGACATTTGAATCTTAACTCTTTTAAACTTCCACCAAGATAATTTTCTTTTCTATTTTTATGATTGTATTGATTGTTACTGTAAAATGCAGGCGAACCCAGTGGGAAGAAATGAATGATGTCCAACTCCAGTTCAGAAGGCTGAATGATTTCTTTATTACAGCTATGCTATAATACATTAATATACTATATAAAGGAAGATACTAAAACTACATACCTACTTTTTCTAAGTACCATATCTAACTAACTCACAACTTGTGACCTTCTCACGAGAGTCCAGACACAGGTGGATTGGATTGGCCATCAGGCTCAAACAATCCTCACCAGAATCCAATCAAGCAATCACCCCAGGTAAACAATTCTCCAAGCATATTCCACATAGGAAAAACAAGGAGCAGAAATAGAAATTGTTTTCTCTTTCTTTCTCTCTGTGCACCTCTATGAAAAATCCTGAGAGAGAGAGAGAAATGTGTTTGCCACAGATTGTAACATAAAAAATGTCTTATCTGAGTAGAGCAGGATCCAAGTATCCCCAGCTGCTACCTTTGGCATTGGCTGTGGGAGATGCTTAGCAAAGAGCATAGGAGCAGGGCATCCTAAGGGCATACCCTTCCATGGACTGGTGCTTTAGAAACTTGTGGAGCCCCAGAGTATGCACCCATCAGTTGAAATCAAAGGAGTTTGTCTAGTCTGTTTTTGACCTCAGCTGTGCTCCTGCCCACCCTACTATTCAGTGGCAGTAAGTTCCACACTGTCATGTTGGTGATGAACCCCAGCTGCAGTGGATACTGAAGGCTCAAATTTCCTCAGCTCAGTGGCTTTCAAGATCCTCAGCTGTATTGGTGACTTGTGTGTCTTGAGAGTGGATAACCAGGAAGGCACTGACTTTTCGTGTACAGCAGGAGCAGCTGAGACCCAGGTAAGAGAAAGCATCTGTCAGTCTCTACAAGACTCAGCCAGCATTTATGCCCTGTTACTGTTTGTCACTTCTTTTTGTGCCATATCTAACTTGGATTAATCCTCCTGAGTAGAGATGCATCATTCAGTCTTCATCTGTGTGTCAAGGGACACACAAGTGGCCCTGCCTGGACAGAAAGATACTGACAAAGGGAGGGAAAATGACCATCTTTGGTCTGTCAGGCAGACAGCAAATAGTTTACTATTCCAATCCTTGGAGCATGTAAGTCATGCATTACCATGCAGCTCTGAGAGGAAACTTTGCCCTTTGATTGTTTTCCAAAGAAATGTTCTCAATTTCTTTTCTGCCAAATTCATATTACAGATCATGCTAACAAATTTTCCCAAGCCTTCTTGACCTTCTCCCTCCTTTCCAGTAGTAAAAGAAATTTCACTCATGGCAGGGAGATGTTGAAGATTACTAAATTTTGCTGATTTAGGAACAGACTGAATGAAACAAGCTTAAAAATATGTAGATAGCACATTTCAGAATGCAGTTAGCTCTGCTGTTAAGGAAAATGATACTTGTGATAATTCTGCTGTTTGACAGTGTGTTAGAATATTGCCTGCTAATGGGTAGGTGGGGAGGCTGCACATGCTCCCTCATGATGATGGCAGAAGTGTGTGTATGGCCCTGGCGAGCCCTGATTAGGGAGGATATTGGTTTTGGTTTCTTTTTCTCCTTATTTTTCCAGTAAATCTGTGCCTGGTCTCGCTGAAGTAAGGCAAGGTAACAGCAATGCTTTGCTTCAAACGAGGTGTTTTACGTCTATTGGAGCTTGGGGGGCTCAGTGTTTAGTAGCACCACTTCCTCTGTTACTGACTCATTTGTAAAAAGCAGAGTGAACATGAGAGGCCTCCAACCTGAGTTAGGATTTTGGGGTGTTTTCTGAATGAACAAGGTGAGAGGAAGACACCCCTTTGCTGTGCTTCCCTGCTGTTGACAGTTCTGGTATGCAGTCATCACAGGCAGTTTTGCCACTAACCCCAGTTTTTCACTAGAGTTTTTTACCTGGCATCTGTCTGGATAAAAGAGGGATGCAGATTTTTGTGTTGGTTTTGCTCTGAGACCATTCCAGCCTTTTTTTGAAATGCCACATTTCAACTTAACAAATCGCTGGATCATGCAGTTCTGATGCCCCAGAAACCATTTTCAGTGACATACTACAAAAGCAGGACTGATACAGATCTCCTGACTGCATTTCAAAGACATACCTTTGCATGACAGGGTTGCAGATGAGACTTTAATTCTGTAGAGCTCAGTAGAAAGATGTTCATTTGCTACCAAAGGCTCTCACTTTAATTTTTTTATCTTCTACTCTAATTTTCTGTGAGTAATATGGATACGGGGGCTGATCTACTATTAAAGTAGGGGGATCAATTATTCAATGAATTCTTTTACTATCAATGTCAATATTTCTGTGAAATTATTATTATGTAGGGCTACATGAAGGTATGTCTTTGTTATATATGTCAGCTTTCAATACTGTCTCCCAAATATAAATTATGAAGAAGATTTTTAAGCCCGTGATCTCAGTTTTACTAACTCCCTTCTCGGACAAAATGCTTCTTGATCTCACTAGGCAGATTTACCGTGGTGTGACTCAGGTGTGCTGGAGCAGGGCTGGGGCTGGGGCAGCAGCAGCAGCTGGAGGTGAGCCAGGGGGGCTGGGCAGGAGCCAGGACAGCCGGGATGAGCCCCTGCCACGCCACCTTCAGCTACATGCTGAAAGGTGGCTGCCACACCACAGCCTCACTTCTGCTGAGGGTTTTCTCTGAGTAAAAACGGAGTTTTAAGCATGAATCCATCAGGCTCAAAGAGAGAATTGGGATCTGTTTGCACATCCCTGCATTGCGTTCTGAGCAGGTTAAACACGTGTGTGTGTGTGATGGTATTGAGAAACAGAGTGATTTAGATGGATGCACATTATTCCTCAGCTCTGTGTCAACAATCAAAAATGAGCTTTTGGATTTATTAGTTCCCAATCCTGCACCTATCTTAAATCATTACCGTATAATAAGGACTCTATATGGTGCATTGTCAATAAAACCTAATATTGAGAAGATTACCAATCGTCTAGTGCAAATGGAGAGCACTGTAAATGATTTAGAGAATACGTGTCAAACGTTAAAGCTGTCTAATACCTTCTAAAGTAGGTTGATACTCATAAATCTAAGATAAACGACCTGTAAAACCACTTAAGAAGAAATAATACTCATTTAATCAGGCTTCCAGTGGAAAGACTGGATAGGAGAGAAATTCATAAGGAATTATGAAATCTCTTCTAGTTCAGGACTTTGTTGATACAGAATGCATTTCAAACATACATTTGATAAGCAATTTTGGTTACTTGAAACTACTGTTGTAATAGCACTAAATTATGGCCCCACTGAAAAAAGAAAAGATCAAAGGGCATTTCTTTTATGGTTTATTGAGCTCTTATTTTTCCAGATTCAGCACTGTGTGTATCAGATGGAGATATAAAAAGTATTCATTGGAACTACTGTTTTGCTTAATTACAAGGATGTGGTGTTGAATTGGCTTCTGTCGGTGTGGCTGTCCATACTCACTGATAACAGTAGTTTCATTATCGCATTTCCCTGGGAAGAGCAAGTCATCATTTACTGGGACAAGCCTGGTAACAAATATAGTGAAACAGTCTCCATGTTTTCACAGAGCTGAGTGTTAACTTGCACAAACTTGGTCTGTTGAGTTTAGTGGTCTTTTGTATCTTTTTATCCCCCTCCGCCCCAGACACACTTGAAGGGTGGCTAAATGTGTGTGGCGGAAAAATTAGGTCATGATTTTCACTACCAAAGGTCTGATTCTTCAGTTCTTGCGCAGACAAAACTTCGTTCCCTTCAATATGTTTTTAAGGCCACTTGTTAATTCCTGTTCATTCTTTTGGCTCTGTGAGTGCCCAGAGTTCAGCATCACTGCCAGCATTTATTAGAAGTTGACGCAGAGCTTTTCTTGAAGCGACTGTAGTGGTATATTTAGCCGTGGAGCAATCTTTCCAAAGAGCACTGTGCTGTGACTCATGTGACTCTGCTGCTCTGCTGACCCTAGCAGACTTACTCATTGTTTACATAGTGGCAAACAAGATCAGGTTCTGGCCTGATGCCTTATTTCCCTTGATGCAATAAATGTGCTGCTTGCACATGCATTTTACTTCAGTTCACGTTTTTTAAGATAAACTGGGAATCCAATTTCTTTTGTCTTACTGTGAAAAATAAGGGTGCTTAACTGCTCCTCTGAGTGGAATTGGTGAATGACATGCAAATGCAGCTCAACCCTACATAACTTGTTTGTACTGCAAAAATAACCATGGGATGGCATGGTTATGGTTAAAATGCATTATCCATCACCTTCTTTCTTTCCCTTGCTCTCACAGAGGGCAAAACATAGATGCAAGAACACCTATGCAATAGCTCTGGTCTCACCCAGTCATAGCAGTGGTGTTTGGAATGGTTGGGTTTGTAATGAGCAGGGAGGGCAACCTTGGCAGCACATTCCCACTGGTAAATTTTTGATATACTGAATTCTCTCTGAAAAAAATCTTGTTGATTTACTTTCTTCTTTCTTCTCAGCTGGCATAAAGAGTCATTTTACTAAAATACCAGTTAAACTGAGCATACATTAAAGATCATTTCAGAAATCTGTCAGCCTCAAGAACAGTGCTTTTCCATTTCCTGAGAATACCTTGGAGTAACTGGCTTTGCTACTCCGAAGCAGAACAGCTGTTGTGTGTATGTGTTGTATTTGCATTTTGTGGGGCAGGGTATTTGTTATTAGTTTAAAAAAAAGGAAAAATCAGAGGCAGCAGCTGGACTGAGTTTCACCTGGTGGTTACAGGATCTGTTCTGTTGCATTTTGCTGTTGACAGAGAGCAGAGGAAAATTCACACATGATTGAGAGCTGGAGAAGCTTCGAGCTGAAGCCTTCCATCATGTAAAATGGCTTGTGAAGGGTGCAATTGCATGGAGCTGATCAATTATTATTTAGGTGTCAGTGCTTTTTAAAATCTATGGGGTTTTTTAAACAAACTCTAAGGGACGATAGAAGGAGGGTGATGCTGGATAACTGGCTATTAGTTATTTTATGGCAGTCCAGTAATAGTTATTTCATGGCAGTCAGGTAACTAGTTAACTAGTCAGTGCCAGTTAACCTGGGAGATGCAGATGGCTGGGATTGGATGAGGTATCAGTGGTCTGTGTTGTTGAATCATGAAGAGCACTCAACAGGCAGTCGGGCTGGGGACATCATGCACCAGTTGCAAACCCAGCCCCAAGGGACCTTAGCAGGGCTGAGGACCTGCCCCTCCTCTGTCACGTGTGGGAGACCCCCATTCCTCACTCACAAGCAGGCAAATCACATATGCTGTCCTCAGTTATAATTAAATTAAGGCAGCATACCTATCGTGCTCTATCCTAGCAAGAAACTATTATTTCTTCTTTTATTCTTTTTTGCTTGAATCCCAAGCCATCAATGGCTTTCAAAGAAAAAGGAGGGTTTTTTCTTTAGAAAAAAAATCTATTCAAATTATTCATGATTTCTATCAAGAAGGAACCTTTCCTCTTTCAACTAGCAAAAAAAAGGGGGAGTTTGATCTTCCTCGAAATCGTTTGAGAACCTTGTACATTTCTTTCCAGAACTAAAACTTTCTTACAAAGCTTTGGATATTCAGTGGAATAATGCCTATTACATAATTGAAGCTCAATACAATACCTTGGGGCTAATAAATGGTCTCCTGGTTCTATAGAAAATGTAATAAATCATAATAGTTCTTATTGGGACTAGGCCAGGCAAAAATGACAAAGTTGCTTTTGAAAGTGAGTTATGGCCAGAAATAATCTTGGACCAAAATCATTCTCTTGACTGTCAGGGGGACATTTACTTCCTTTAATTTTCATCCTAGATTTTATGTTGATCCTGCTCACTGAATAAAATCAAGCCCGACAGAGCTGCTACTGCAGCTGTTACAGCTGTAAATGTGAAGAAGGCCATTTAAGACAACTCTGTTTCACTGACTATGTTATTTGGAAAGTATGCAGATTATATTAAAAATGGCTTGATATGTCTTCATTGTGTGGCTTTTCTTTTAAAGGAAGCAAAAGATTCTCCACTATTGAGTAGTTTATTAACATTTCTGATGGCAGCTCTTTCACTTAGAAAATAATTGTTCTATTGTGTGCTGTGAAGCCGCCTGTAAACAACTGGCAGAGGAGTACACTGGTTTGTATTCTGCATGAAGAAAAAGTCAAATTCAATTGATTTATCAAAGGGGACATTCTTTGATGGAAGGGAACCTTTTCAAACTTTATTAAAAATATTGAATAAACCATGAGCAATCAAAATTCATAATCTGAACTCCTGCTTCTACTTGAATACAGTAAACCTTCAAAATAACTCATAAAGCAGGAGATGAGATGTCTAATAAAAAGAAATGCTCAGAGCAGCCTATTTCCAGACCTCTGTCTTGGTCTGGATCTTGGCTACACCACTGCAGTCCCACTGATTTTACTGGAGTCACCCTGTGTTTCCACTGGAGAGACTGGTAATAAGAATTGAGCCTTGAACCTTTTTTCTGTGACCAATTCAGAAGCATCTATGAAAAGACTGCCTGTCTTTTCATTGAGGGCTTTTCCCTCATTCTGAAAGAAGAAATGAGATTGCAGTCAGCAAGGCTGCACAGTGATTAAAGACAATCCAGGTATGACCTGCAGGCTGAGTGACTGTCCCCTCTGTTCTAGGAGGAAAGCAATCATATGGCCAAATGCAGGATGGCTGGTGGGAGTGAAGACGAGTGAAATGGAAATTCCCAGAGCTGCAGAAAAAACAGAACTCAAACAGGTGGGATAGCACGGCTCTGTCTTGCAATCAGCACTGAATCATGGGCCCTGTGTGAAATACTATGTATAAAGCTCAAGTGTGTTAGAAAATAAAATGCTCATTTTAGCAGCAAGAAAACGTTACTGGTATTTTGATGTAAAGGATAAAACAATTGAGGATAATAGGATAACAGTAACTGAAGGTATACAGGTAAAGAGTGAAGGAGAGGAAGCAAACACACTGATGGATGAGGACACAGTAACCTGATGTCATTTCAGCTGGGTCACAAGGTAGAGCACACTCAGCATGTCCATATTCCAGGCAGAGGTGGCAGGCCAGGCTGCGCCTCGCAGGGGGACTTTCACCACACCCGACAGGGAGGTGGAGGTGGGTACTTGCTGCCTGGGGTACCCTCTGACTGGAAGGTGGCATGGAGAACCTTCCAGTCAGAGGGTGACACCGGATGGTGCCCAGCACAGCCTGTCAAAGACCATTGCTCTGAAGGGAGCAATTAATAATTTTTTTAGAGTAGCACCCCAGGCCAAATAAAGGTGAAAAAATCCAAACCAACAAAAAGCCAAGACAATCTCCCACCCTGAGAGCTTTTGTGAGGGGTCTATCAGGAAAACCTCTGTCCCTTGTGGGTTCTTTGCTCTGGAAATGAAGCAGAGAGATTTGCAGTGAAGATCCTTTGTCAGTCCCCAGCCAGGGTAAATATAAAAATTAGTTGTTTGGGTCAAAAGAGATCATATGCTATAAAAAAGCTGCCTTCCTACATGTCATCCCATCCTGTGCAGCACTGCTGTGGAAAGGGCTTATCCTAAATATTCCATTCTGATATAGCAGCACATGAAAAAGAAAAAAAAAGACACTTTATTAAAAAAAGAAGCTCTTTCAAAGAGTGACAGATGAATGTAGTGACAGATTAATATAAATTTTAAAACCTGAGCATTATCCTCTAAGGGGAAAAAGCTCCTAAATACAGGTGCAAAACAAAAATGGCAGAGCAAAACCTCCAACAATGCCTTGCACAGAATCATTTATTAGGTCTCTGTAAGTGATCATTAACATGAAACTTGCATTTAATCTGGTATTCAACCATTCCCTTTTATCTTCTGGCTCCGTGTGTTTGTGGGAGACAGTGGTCCTTGAAGCTGCTTTTTTCTCACTGGAGTGAATGTGCAGGGGACATAGGTCAGAGAAGGGAATTTGAATAGCCCTGTTTCAAGCTCATCTCTCTGATTCTAGCTTAGACCAAAAGAGGACCTCTTCTTTAGAGCTGAGCAAATTCCTTCCAAACCAAGTGAACCCTCAGCTGTCCTGTCAGCAGTACAGCCCTTTGGGTCAAAGCACAGGGGAGCAGTGTGTGAGCCGGAGTGGGCTCAGGGGTGCACAGAAATACTACCTTCATTTCACTGCATGGATGTGCTCTTTCTGGGATGTTGGCAACAGCATATGGGCTGGCTGCAGCAGTTATTTACTTGTGCTGCTATTGCCAAAGCACCCAAGCACGAGATTTCTAAGCCAGCCCCATGTATCTGCCACACAGTGGTGTGTGGCCATCACTGACATGGTTGCACTGTGAACTCAGCTCAGTATCCTGGATTTCTGATGAAAACTGTTGCACACCTGGAGTAACATCTAAAGCCATCTCCTTGACCTGCTCCTAGGAGTGCCTAGCTCAGGGAGGTGGGCAAGATGTGAAATTGCCTCCCCTCTCACAAGAATGTGGTTCACTGCTTCTCTAGGCCATGTTGACACCTCTTGACAAATGTGGGTTGATGGCACAAGTATAATACTCACTTTGGAGGTGTCCAAAACTCTGAGTGCTTTTTTCCATGTATATCCCTTTGTGGTGCATGCTCAGCTGCCCTGCCAGTCTGCACTGGTGATTTCAGTGAGTGAAAAAGGCATTCCAAATTAAAAGGAGGTATTTTAAATACAGTCAGGAACAACATATAAAATGACCTCAAACAATCCCGCATAAAGTCCTTTGTTATTTTCAAAGCACTTTCCCAGCTTGACACCTTTGCTTTTTTATATCCAATATAAAATTCAAAATGTTATATTCCAGGGCAGTACATGGATCTAAAATATAAATATATTGAACCCCAAACTAACCTTTTTTGTGCTACTGCTTTGAAACAGGACCTGAAGTTAACTCAGTGTAAAGATCCAGAAAATTATCAAGAAAATTCTGCTTGTCAAACTTTTGCTCCCTGTGGTCTTGTAAATAAAGAACTTCCCTGAAGCAAGCATGAGGAGCTCTGATAGCAGCGAGGAGCAGCCTGAGTGTGGATGGCTGTGGGCAGCAGCTCAGGACTGCCTGGGGATGAGCATGAGATGCCTCAGGTGTCCCTTGCACAGCTCAGAACAAGAGCTGGAGAGAGGAAGCTCAGTCCCATCTCCCAGGAGAACATCGGGGTTTGCGCAGTGAAGGCCAACACAACCCTGCGACGCCTGGAAACTCCTTCTGTTTCCTGACACCTTTTTCTACAATGCACAAGGTCAGTGGAAATGGTCTGTTGTGGTTCTGTGCCCAAAAGGTTGATGTCTGGTTGCTGCTTTCTCTACTGCTAATTGCTGTTTTTAAATGGCTTTGAAATTACCTCACAGTAACTGAGTGCAGGTTTGGGGCCTGTGTGTACACAGAAGTTGAAGTGAATCAGCTCAGAGATGTTTGGAATAGGCATAGCTGGCAGCACACAGCAAAGCGAACGGCTGGGTGAATTTGCATCTCGTTTAATACATCAAAAAAAAAGTTTTAAGCTGTGACTTGCAGAAGTCAAGCCAGGAACAATAAGCTTGTCTGGAGAATTCTGGTCTTAGAAACGAAAGGATATGGAACCTCATCCAAGGTAAATATTGACATGACTCAGGATGAACTAGTAAAACGTTTAATGAAGCTGAAAATAAGGCATCTGGGATAGATGTTTATTGTTAAAAATGAAACATTCAAGCAAAAGTAGCATAGTGATGATGGAGGTTATTCATAGGGAAGCCAAGTTGGGGAAACAGCATCATCTGAAAAAATCTGACTCCAGCTATTTGTGAAACATGGAAAAATGTTAGAATTATAAGAGAGCTAAAAATGTAGGTGAATAGCAAACAGTTATTAAGGATATTCAGAGTGGATTTGGAGGCTGAATCATACCAAGGGAGAAATTACTCAGGTGTCCAGAATAACTCTATTGGTTTTGACAGATTTCTTGATATTTGCCTTCATGTAATTGAGAGTTTATTCCCTTATGCCATATGAGGACTGAATATTAAGAAACCTGGAGGGGAAAAAAGGACTTTATTTCCTTTCAGTATCACTCTCTTGATGATAGAGAATAGGTCACACTAACTTCACAAGGTGTTTCAGCAACACGTTAGGAGCTTTTCCGTTTCATGCAGCAGGAAAAGAAACAACCCTTGCAGAATGCTGTGAAAATAATCAGAAAGGTTCCATTGAACTGGGCATGGGAATGAATTGTGCCGCTATTTTGGAAGTCTTACACCTGAGTCTATGGTGTTACTGGAATGCTCTGTGGAAAAATCTATGGCTGGGTGAGGCAACACTACCTTCCCATGCTTACCAGTGGTGGAGATACTGGGGAAGAGATGCTGGGAGCTGGAATTGCCTGCTTAGGTGTGCTCTATAAACCAGCTTTTTTCTACCTCAGAAATGTAACCTTAATGCATAAAACTGACTGTGTGCAAAAGGCACCTTTGATCTCTCCCCATGTATCATGCCTGTAGTTGCAGTGGCACAAATGTCAGTTCAGAACTATCTGGTGATTATGCACATGCAGCTGCAGTCCCCCAGATGGCTTCCTAGTACAAGGGCACACGTTCTTCTAGCCCCAAGGCACAGGATAATCCACACAGCTGACCATGTGGCAGAAGGAGTAGAGGCAGAGACACAGGAGAAGCAGAGAGGGATGCCTGAGGAAGATGGCAACTGGGAGAGACTGCTATGCTGAGGCAGTGCAAAAGTGCCCTTGCTCCTTGGCTGCTTCTGACGGATTCAGGAAAACTGTAATTGTGTTTGGCTCTGCACCATCTCTCAAAGTCTTTATCCAGGGACAAAGTGAATGCTACAATCTCATAGTCCTCCAAGCAGTCTTTTGGAAAGCTGGGGTCTAAAATAATTGAAAACTTAAAGCATAACCATCAACTTCTTGGACTAGATTTAGAAAATCCACAGTCAACCCATCCGCTTCCTTCATCTCCTGTTCAATGAGGAGGTTTCCTTTGGCCAGGCTTCTCGTCAAGGCCACAATCAAATAGTAGTTGATGGTAGATTTTATTTCTAACATAAACAAATAGCAGGTTATTTTGTTATTGTCCCAAGCTTCAGAGCTGGAGCTGGTCTTTGCATCAGTGGGCTCTACCAGTACTGACATGCAATTTGAATGCAAAGGGGATGTTGATAATATAAAACATATGTTGCTTATGCAGATCACCAAGCATCACTTCAGTGGTCTCTGCAAAGCACCTCGGCCTGTTGATCCTCCAGCAGCCTCAGCCAAAATAACCCAAAAGCTGCACATTCTCTGAGCCACTGCACAGCAGCACAGCGGCATCCCAAAGGATGAACACCCTGGAAAAGGATGTTGACACAAGCAGCAGATATGTAAGATCATATGCTGGCATTGCTGTCTAAAACTCAGTGCAGAAATGTCTTCTCTGGGCAGAGCAAGAAGGATTTAGTGGATATAGAAGCACATCTAAAGCAAATAAGGGATTTTAATGTCATCTCCCTCCACACTATTTTATTGGTTTTGTGCTCATAAAAACATTAGCTGATTAACTCACTATCAGAAAGTCAAAGCTGCTAACCAGAAGCTGTGTGCAAAACCAGATACATGCAGTGCCTTGATAATGGTAATGTGAGATTTTTCTTTTCCTGCTTGCTTACTTTTAAACCCTGGCCAATATAACTCTTTTCTGTCATCATAACATTAGGCACTATTCCCATATGTACAGATTGCAACATCTGCAAGTTTTAAAAATTAATATAAAGTTCTGTAATTGTATAAGCCTTGCTCATTTCAATGGTCCTGAATGAGGCAGCTCTGATGCAACCGAGACGCAGGCAGCAGATGAAGTACTGAGCAAGCTGCTCCAGTGGGGCAGGATATCTGTGTAGTTGGTGCTCGTGTGGGTGATGATCACAGTGTAGGATTGTGCTGTGGAGGAACACAGGATGGACTTGAGTTTCTGGCAAATGGAAATTCACTAAGTTACCAGTAAGTGCAATCATGGATGTCAAATTGCAAAGTAATCACATTTAGTAGAGCTCATTTCTGTCACCTGCAGTCCATGGAGATCCAACATGAAGGGGTGAGGTTTCACTTTGTCCATTTTAAAACCACATTGTAGATGGACATGTAGGTGACTTTTCATGGATCTTATTGAAAGCCATAAAATGACTTAGTCATTACCTACTCAGGTATGTTGGAAGTACAGTTCAGTATTTCCATGTTTATTGAAATATAAGCTCTCAGCAAGCAGTTTTAGGAATGCTTTACTTTTCCTGTGTGTATATAAAACCTTAGAGAACTCTCTGATTGTGGCATATTTTGGCATAAAGGAAGCAGAAATAAAATCAAGCCCTATAATTCATGTATTCAGTAATGGAGGACCAAAGCAGGAAGATACAGGTGCTTTTCTGAAAAGAATGAAAGATTTGAGCAGCTGATTCATGGTGAAGTAATATGCTTTTAGCTGAGAACGTTTATTATAGCTGAACCTCATGCCATTCCTCAAGCCAATATCTTAGATGAATCAGCAACTTGCTAGCTGTATCTCAGCTGTACCAATAGAGTTTATAATATTGTTCTGTCAGTGCTATTTATACATCATCACATGGCTGACTACTCCAGGCTGTGCTTTTTTTACACAGCCTTGGATGATGTCACTGTGGAGTAGGCAATTGTACTGAACAAAGGCTTTCTTCAGAGCAGCAACAATTAAAGCTGATGGCAGAGTACAACACCGGAGCCATGGAATACAGAAACAAGCTCCCCAGTTTTAAGGTAGCTCTAGAAGGGCTTTCAGTCCTTCAGTAGCTGGTCCCACTGGGAAATTACTTGAAGTGATGTCCTACAGCTGTCAGTGCCCACCTGGCCTTGGAAATGTATGGGGAGCAGTGTGGTCTGAAGCCTGGGGCTGCCGGGCAGAGCGCTCACTAACCATGTAATTGTTTGGGGAAGAAAGAAAGCAAGCTCGTCCAAGAAGGAAGATCTGTGGATCCATTCTGCATCATTCACTAAGAGAAACGGTGTCAGCCTGGAAGCCTGCAGCCTTGCCACGACTATCTTCCAAAAGCCACGGAACTGGTATCCATTGTAGTATGAAGCAGTGAAAGGATCTACAAATTATTTGTAAAGGAAGAATTCAGCATCCTCAGTTGATTGCCCTTTCATTTGTGATGTTCCAGTGAGCCTGAAATTCTTCACTAGATCCCTATTCCCCAGTGCATCATGTGCATTTCCAGCTGTTTATCATCATTCCATAAGGCCAGCAACATGTCAACATCAACAGCTGTGTTCTTCTCATCTGCTACTTGTATTGGAGCTCTGAGAGTTTATCCTCCACCACTGTTGATCAGCGCTGTTCGGACACAGCGTGTGTAACTCTTCCCTAGAAGCTGCTTCTCAGGAGCTCCCTCTGGACATCCTCCCGGCAAGCCATGACAAGCGCGTCACTGGGTCACAGGTGGAGGCAAGGAAAAGTGTTACCCCCCACCCCTGCCTGTGCTTTGCAGAATGACTGCAGTAATGAAGTGGTTTATTTCAGAAATACTTATAAATTGGATACAATTACTGGCTACCTCAGAGACAGAGCTGCAACATGCTTATGCTGCAGGTTCTGACCTCTCTTGCTTTGCAGACCTCTCCCTCTATTTTCCAGTGCAGCTTTAGACTCAGGTATGGAAAACTGCTGTCAGCAAGGTTGATTTTTCACCATTAGGTTTCACAGACTCTCCAAGTATGTTCCACAAACTCTTGGAGACCTGTATTTCCAGGCAGGATAGCACTGACCTACTCCTAGAGACTGGTCCAGTTGCCTTTTTGCAGTTACAGTGGTCACCCCTCTCTAGGGCATGGCCCTTCCCAGTGCTTTGAGAATTTTTTATCCCCCCCTTAAAATTACTTCTTTCCAAAGCCTCCTTCCAAAGTTTGGCTCTGCACAAAACATGCCAGCATCTGATAAAGGCTCAAAACAGAAACAGAATGGCATAAATAGAAATTAAGTGAATTAGGAAGAGATGCCAAAGCAGCAAAATTCTAATGATGGCTGTGACTGCATGTGCTGTGCAGCTTCCAGCCCCTGCCAGAGTGCCAGGCTGCCCCTCAGTATTCCTGGGAACATATGCATCCACTGTGTCACTGGCACTGCCTGCTCCACCTTGGACTGAATCTTCTCACAGACTCTCTAGAAAGCTGGGGTTCATGCAGAGAGTTGGTGCCAGAGCCCCAACCAAGCCAGCAGCAGCCCTCTGTGGCTGGATGATTTTTCCTCACTTGCTAAACTGCATTTGTGCCATCTGGTCAATGCAAACAGCCTTATCCTCTATCCAGCCACATTTTGTGGAAATTGTGGTCTACCTGCATCATCAGCTCAGCCATGATACTATATGGTTTATTTCCCTCAGGAACCAGAGGAAACCTGGGCCAGATTCCCAGCTGGTAAAAATCAACATGACTAAGGTGAAGTAATTTTGGACCTTCTGATAGTCTTTGTTAATGGCCAGGGCTGGAAAGGTAGAGCACATCTTTTGCTACTTCCTCATTATTGATGCTGTTTTTCCATAAGACCATTGATCACCAGTGAACAGGAGATACATATGTGAGAGCTGTTCTCCTAAGCAGCATAACAACAGAGGGTTCCAGGCTGAGATCATTCCAGAAATGGCTCTGTGTGGTGCTGGCTCTGCTCAGGTAGCCCTGAGTTCCTCAGCTGGGCTCCCTCCACCCTTTCCCACAGAGCACAGCTTGGTCCCCCAGAGCTGTGATGGAGATAACCTAACCCAGCCTTATGTTGGTCTTGTTTTGAACCCTGGTTCTCTTTATTCTACAAATCAGGACATCCTTAGTTTGAAAATAACAGGCAAAGTTTTAGAAAACTTTTGGGATGAGAAGAAAATGTGGAGCCAGTTGAGAAGGGATATAATAACCTGTCACTCTTGGGTTGCTCTGCCTATGCATATGTTTTTGGCCTTGGTGAGTATTGAATTCTGGGGACCTGTGCTTTTGAGGGAGGAAACCTAGAAAGGGACGTTTATAAGAGCTTGTGCAGAATCTTTCTCACCTTTTGCTGCCTCCTGATGCCCTTCCTCACCAGCTTGGCTTGCTGGTCTGTATGAGGGGAGGCTCTGGGACAAGGGAGAGATAAAATTTGCACTTCTGTGAACAGCTGTTGGTCTGAAGCTCACAGGAACTGCCAAGTATGAGCACAATCAAACTGGAGTTGTTCTTCTGTGCAAAACA
Organism: Anomalospiza imberbis; assembly: GCF_031753505.1. Lineage (NCBI taxonomy): Eukaryota > Metazoa > Chordata > Aves > Passeriformes > Viduidae > Anomalospiza > Anomalospiza imberbis. Next base: position 6,141,321 of record NC_089688.1, on the reverse strand, counting down.
AATGGTGAAGATCTAGAGTGGTGGTTTAGAGAAAGGTAACATCTCCTGTCAGACCAGCTGACACGCTCAGGAGAAAAGGGATGAGGTTTTCAGCACATGGGTCTGTGTAATCAAAAGGAGTGCACTGAATGAATGGGCCTGGAGTAAGGGAGGCAAAAATAGAACTAGCCATCTGTCAGTGCACTCCAGGATGGCTAATTGGGAAGCCTCAGTGCTCAGCTGCTGAACGTCCTGCCTGGTTTTGTCACGGAATAGAGGCGGCCGTAGCAATGTCTCCTCGCGGGCTGGGCACAGCTCGGAGCCATGGGGCGTCCAGGTGAGCTCCCCCAGTGCATTTCTGCAGCACATGGGGTCCTGCTGCATGTGCCAGAGGCACCTCTGTCCTGAGGATCATTATCTTCCTGTGGTCAGGCAACAGGAGAAGTCCTCAGGGCAGAAAAGGTCGGGAAGGACTTGAGGCAGGTTCATATCTGTTGTCTCATCCTGCATGGGCAGGAGAATTTCCTTCAGAGCCAACAGCCCAGCTGCAAAGGCTGGAAGAGGGAGGAGGTAGCCCAGCTGGAGCTGTTGCATTTATCCAGAGGAGATCCTAACATTACTTTGAGACGTTACTTCTGCAAATGGTAGTCAAACATGATAAATATATATGTAGTGTGTATGTATGTAATGATTGATTTCATAGTCACCACACAAGTTGGAAACATTGCTAATGTGATGCTTATAGACAGGAGTTAGTCCAAGTTAAAGGCAGGAAATTCCAAGGTATTGTTCTTATGGAAGCTGTGACAGCTGAATTATATGGGCTTGTTAAGGAACTAAAAATAACCTCATTCAGAGTAGATAAAAGCATTATGTATGAGCAAGGAAACTGAATTACAATTGCAGTGGGAGCCATAAGTCTGAATATCTTGACTGTTGTGTGCAGTAAGTGGAAACTCCACCATGCTGTTATATTAATTTGGTACTTTTTATTTAGGGACAAATCTTAATATTCTTTACCTTAGAACCCAATGAAGGCAATGGAGAGTTTCAAATATAGAAAGATTCAGACATGAGCATTCAATGCCTGATTTGTAAAGGTAGGATGAACTTCCATCTTGATTGTTGCTGCTGTCAGGATTTGTGGTGGGTGTGACTGTGGGAAGCATCCTGCATTGCCTTCAGACTCACCAGGATGAGACTTTAGAAAGTAAACAAATTTGGAATTCATTTCTTGCTGATCCCAGCCTTTTCTGGGACAAAAACCATGTCAGGATCTTGGAGAGTAGAAGCCTGATCTAGTAACATCCATGGCACCCCTCAAGGCCACGGTACCCCTTCCCACCACAGCACGTGCCTGCTTGCCAGCAGGGGCACTGCCAGGCTGTGTCCCACCTCCCACAGCTCTCCCTTGGGATGACCACTGGGATGAAGGACCACGGTATCTGGCTGCCATCAGCCATGCTGCTGCACCCTTGTAGATGCCCGGCAGTTGGCTTGGCAGGAGATCTTGGAGAGCCCTTTGGGCTAAAGAGGGCATCCTCAGCCAAGTTCACTGCTGCCTTTATTTGGGGAGCACTAAAAGACACCCTGGGGTTTGTACCTGCTGTCCCTGCTTAGTACCCATCCTGAGGGAGCGTCCTGGCAGACACTAACCTTTGCTCTAGGCAGGCATAGGGAAAGCACGCCTCTGCTGGCAGATCTGGGATGGGATGCTCTCCATTTAGCATCAAGCTGAAATTTTACAACATGAAAATCTGATTAAAACTCACATATTTCAGCTGGCCTTTCTCCATCCCGTATTTAAAACCTGGCATCTGTGTGCTGGCTGCACTTCTGAGACTCAGTGGAGCAGCTTTTGGAGATGGGCTGGGGCTGGACTGGGGCTCTGCCCCAGATCTGGCAGAAAACAGTGGCTGGGTTTTCCACAGTGGCTATCAGTGTTTTTTCTGTAATTTTATTGCAACATCTCTACCTTGCCACTAGTTTTCCTACTTTGAGACAGTAATTGGTCTACATTTTGTTGCCACAACATTACTCACCTGGAATTTGAGACATTTTGCTTCTGCTTTGCTTTGTTTTAATCAGACTTGCTTGAAATGTCATATTGAAATGAGAAAAGCAGCAAGGCTGTAGAAATCTCAGCCATAGGCTGCAAGGCAGTAACTGCATACAGAGCTTGGCAGGAGGCACTGGGACTACCTGAGAGTACCTCTAATTGCCACCTATAAATATCAAATATCAGTATGTGTAGAGAAGGAGAGTGCAGAGGACAAAAAATAGTTTTACTCTATGCTGTAGTATGATTCATGCTTTTAAGATCAAGATTAAAAGTCTCTGTTAGGTTCCAGACTGTGATTTTATTTTCATTTACATCAAAGGATTTAAGAGCCTTCAAACCCAGCATTTTTAAAAATAACTTTTAAGCATACTGTCTGGCAATGTGAGTCCCAGTTAGCATAGAAGAGGCCAGGTTCTCCTCATATAAAGCAAATAACTAAAAAATACGAATTAAAGAAATACCTTGTCCTCAATTTAACTCTGACAGCTTGTATTGTATTTTTGTTTCAGGAAAAAGACTTTATGAAATGTGGGCCCTTGTAGCCAGGACATAGCCCTGGCTGATTAGCCCTACAGATCAGCAGAAACCATGCACCATAAAAGCCTGTGCTTTTATGCAGGGTTCAGAGCCTTAATTTGAATTTTTGGGCTTGTTTGTATTTCAAAAGCATAAGCTACTGAATTGCATATTGAAAACCACATTTCAGGGCAAGTATCCTCAAAACACAGCCCAGGTTTGATCAAAAGGTTCTCAAGTCTGCAAACCTTTTGACAAAACCAATGAATGTTTACACTTTCTAAGTAAACTCCAAGCCATAGGCTGGCATCTTGCTATCAAGTTTTTTCAGATTTTCTCTCTCTTCCTCTCCCGCCCTCAACCCCCCTTCCCCCAGTTCGTACAAAAATCCAATCTGTCCTTTGGAACTGGACTTTCAAGATGGGAATTTAAATATTTTTATTAATAAACACATGAGCAGGCACAATATATAAATATCTACATGCAAGCAAAATATTGAGCTGTATTTCTAAAATGCCAAATAAAAAACAGTTTTGTATTTTGGCTTTCTTTAATGTCCATTCCTGTGGATCAGACTGCACAGAGTTCACTAAGATAAACCTTACCACATATAGAAATAAATATTAATTACAGAGCAATAAATACTGTATCTTTTTTTGCCGTATGCATTTTTCTATCAGCAGACAAAAGCTGACATTTATTTTACTGATAGCCCTATATTTCCCCTCCCGCTACCACCGCAGCAGAATTTCCCTTGCCTAAGGAAATTGAGAGGATCAGAGCACATCTGATGTTCCATTAATTTAAAACGGCTGCCAGGACTTGCATATTGTAGCAGCTTTAAAGTGATTGAATTTGGATTATTTCAAACTCTGGAAAGTCCTGCCTTGCCTGACAGAGGTGTCTTGAGTGACAAAATAAAATATGAATATGTCGTGTCTGTACATCCTCATCCTCGCATGCAGCATTGCAACATGCACAATAGAAGCCATGGAAGGAACAACCCTAATTTTTCCCTTTTTTTTTTTTTTTTTTTTTTTTTGGTAGCAGGCCCCTTTTTCCCTTTTTTAAGCCGTAGCCCAGCTAAGTGGAGACACCTGGTGTTTGCTGCAGCAAGTTCACTAAAAATATGTGAAAGGGGAGGAGGAGAGTAGGGGTGTCTGGGGTGCCCTGCCTGGGGTACAGCCAAAAAATTCTTCTCCTATTGCAGGGGCTTCTGCTGTGAATATCACCCTGCCCTGACCACAGAAGGGCTGCTACAGCCCAGCTCTTGTCCTGGGGGGAAGCTTCACCCTGTCAGGTGTTAAATAAAACACCAGCTTTTGGGCAATGTCTGTTTTTTAATGTTTAGTGGATAGCTTATGCAGCATAATTCCAAAAGCAGAAAAAGTTTATGCACGGCCAAAGGAATATTAAAGTTTCACTACAAAAGAAATATTGTGGCTGCCAAGGCCTGATTACTCATAAACCCCACAGCATTATCACCATCCATCACTGCCGAGCTTTAATGACCAAACTAAAAGGAGAGACATCAAAGTGGGGGGGTGGTGTCACTGTCGTTTTTCAAGAGTAAGACTCCCTAAATATAGGACCAATAGTAGAGCTCGATATATTTTTTGACCAAAAAAACTTCAAAAATCATTCAAATGAATCACAAAACATATGTTATGTTTTGCTGTAAAAGCCATGAAGTTTGTGCAGTGTTCTATTATGGTGACTGCTTGGCTTTTCATGCATTCCTAAATTACCATGTAATCTAAAACCTTGTTTTCAGCTGCTCTATATTGGAAAGTCCCTTGCAATAATCAGGATGATTACAGGCTAGTGCAGAGAACAAAACTTGTTTGTATTATTGCAAATAAAAATGTCGTTTATCAGAAATTTTACCTTTCAAGGGAAAAATAAAAATAATAATAATAAACTTTCTCTTTTCCCTGGCTGGAAGTATTTTAAGCATGGGATTAATTTTGGCTACTCTACGACTTAAGAACACATGGATACTTGGTATAAAAATATGTTTCTTTCCTGTAGGGACTTGACTCTAATTGGTGTGCCAAAACTATCTCACAGAGATTTCATTGTCTTATCTACTTACATCATCTTAATGCGATTTTATTTTACTTTGTCAAAGTCATATTAATGTAAATGTGTTCTTGATGGCAAACAGAGTTCTTTTTTATGCTAAACAGGATTCAGCTGACTCTAATAAAACAGCTTGCAATCCATTAGGCTATAACTGTAATATAGTTATTTTGTTTCCCAAATAAAGACCGTGTCAGAGAGCTGTATAAGGATTTTTGTCTTGTTTTTCCACAATAATTGCTTGGGTGGGGTTACATTCTGATCTTTAAATGAACAGTATCGCTTGGAACAAACACTTCATATATCTTTTATCTTCCTCTTGCAATACAGTTCTGAGTTTTCTTTGAAAATGCAAAGCTACTTTTCCAGATAAGTCATCAAAATGTTTCCAAAGTATTTTAACTGCCAGATTAACTATATCTTGAATACAAAGATAGATGGCTTACATTCTTTATGCAGAAATCCTGCCAATGCATAGCAACTAGCAACAAATTAATTTCTTTTGCAACAGTGGGAAGGAAATAAAAAAAAGAAACCCTGCTTTGCTATGCAAAGCTCAAAAAGGTAAATAGATATTTTAAAAGAAAATAAGGTTACTCGTTCTGAAAGGGTAATCTGTAAGCAAAGAACAGAGGATTAAACATACATTTGCTCTCTTTACAGAATCTGTGTTCCAGCCTTCTCTTAATGTATTCAGCTAATTAAGGACTGTGGTGACCTTGTGGCAGATTCTGAAATCTAGTAATGTCTATTTTTTATTTTATTTTATTTTTATTTCTTTTAATGCTGCCTCTCCCACAGAGCTTAATACAATCTGTTTCAGGTCAAAGTCTGTTTATGTCAGCAATGTTCATACTACACAACTAAAATGTTTTAATGCATTTATCAACTGAAAATATTGCAAACATTTCATTTCCTTTGATACAGACACAAAAAACCCTCTGCCTTCATTGCAAATTCTTGTTCATATGAATCACTCTGAGTAATATTTGCTTTAACTTTCGTGTGGTTCTACAAACAGCCTTTATATGGCTGGACTTCAAAGCTGGTAGAAATAAAGGTTAGAAATGTGATAGGAGTAATCTATTATTAGGCATGAAACATTAAACCACTTTTAGCTATAAGCCTTAAAACCTGAATAATATAGATTTTTAACTTGCTGCATATTTATTGTGTTTTCAGTTAGTTAAGTCATTTAGCATGGAGGGACTGTTTGGAAGAGAAATATTTTCCATAGGAACACAGACCACAATTGGGTTTAATTTTTCCTAATATTTAATTTAGAAAAACTGCAATATGGTAACAGACGTCTCATATGTCAAAGCTGAAATACTCTGCTCGGTGTTCCTTGCAGTGTAAAATTAATCTCTTACCAGCATGCTGACCCGAAAGGCAGGTTTTAGTGAAACAGGCATGGGGTGATGGGAGGGGTGTGGGAAGGGAAGATAAAATCTCCTTCAAATAGCAGGGAAAGGGAAAAAAATTACCACAGAGGAATGTCACGGAGTTTGCCATTGATGTGCAATGACGTGAGCTGATCCAAACGTGTGTATGTGAGGGGTTTCTTTGACCAACATGCCCCGCACCGTTCACGGTTCATCCCTGTCACCCCGCAGTGGTTTGTGAGGTATCAGATCTGCAGGGAGACATTGCTGAGGAGGGATGTGCCCATGAGCCCTCGCCTACACCCCTTCACTCTCTTTGATAAATTCACATGCTCGTGGTCCAAGAGGAGCTGGACAGGGAGATTGCCATGACTTTGGGGGACTTTCAGCCTGTGCAGCCAGTGGAGGCTGAACAGTGTTGTTCTTGTTCTTGGTTAGGTTTGTGTACTAACACAGGAGCATAAAAATAAGATGAAAACATGTAACAGTTCAAGCCAAACAGGTCAGCCAGAAATAAACTACCATTTAAAATCCAGAATTTTAAATCTTCATGAGCCTGGGAAACAACAGGGAGGCAGCCTGGGCCCAATCCTGTTCCCACTCCTAGCAGTGGGAATTTTAACATTGACAATACAAGACTCATTGCCCTTTTCTAAAAATCGAATTTTGTTTCCTTAGGTCCAGCTCTGCCAGCTTGCCATGGCTGCTGGCTGCCCTGCACAAGGTGGGATGAGGGGATTCACTTGCCCTTTCCTGGCGGGTTCAGCGACAGCACAGGGACATCGGCCACCTCTGTTCATATCGCCAGGGACACCTCGGCAATGTGGAGAAGGAACGCATTGCATCATGTGGCGTGGGTAATATCCAGATTTACAGCATGTGTGTGGGGCAGGTGGCATCTCTGGGCTGCCCTGCTCTCCCCTCGGTGTCACGGGGGTTTGAGGGATTTGGTGGCTTCCCTCGCAGCTGCCTGCAGGGCACACACAGTGGCAGAGACCAGGTCCCACCTGGGCCAGCTCTGAATGAGAGAGCGGTCCTGGGACCTTTAGACCAGCAGAGCAAAGTTGTGAAATGTGTGAAACAGGAGAAGCCAAGGAAGACCCTCCAGCGTGGAGTGGGGAATGGCTTGCTCAGCGTCAGGGGGTGGAAAACTCTCACTATTTATATTTTGGCCAGTGGAAGAAAGGGTCACACCCATCCATCTCATTAGTATAAAAAAGCATTGACAACACCATAGTTCCCACCTTTCCTTCTCCCATGCTCCTCCAGAGCACCTGGTCCTGTGCCAGAGGGTTTAATAGGTTACCCTGCAAAGCCCGGGTCCGTGGTGTCGCGCAAGGTTGCACATTCCCAGGAAGTGTATGTGCACAAAGCTGTAACAGACGCAGACTAAGGAGCCAAGGCCCTGGCTGGCAGTGCTGAGAGGTGTTAATATTGCTGGGAAAGGTGAAAACATAATTGAAACCGTTTATTTTGGGGGGCATGCAGGACACAATGAGGCAATAGCTTCTGAGCAACAGATACCTGTAATTCACCTATCCTGGTCTTACAGATTTTTAATTTGCTCTACAAATTTGGCTAGTTGGAGAATGTGTAAACACCCAGAACTGCACACGGCAAACCATTAAATATTAACTTATTGTCGACTTAAAAAAAAACCCACTCATGATATTAAAAACATAAGGGGAAAGAGATGCCAAGCTAGTGAATGAAGCCAGCTGACTGCTGAGAAGAGGCTACAGGGTTTGCTCCTTAGCTTTGCTGTTTTCAGTAATCTGACTCACTGAGATATTTTTAGACACAGTAAGAAGTTCCATTGTTAAGTAATTTTTCATTTGAATTTTTCTCAAATTATGCTGTCCTTTTGGCCTGCAAATCCCTTTCTTCAGCAAGGCAGTGCTGCTCTCCACACCCCAAGGAGGAAGGGGAGCTATGGGGGACTCTGATGATTTGGACCACATGGTAGAACAAGATAGATCTCAGCGTAAGGTTGGCAGGATATTTCCCTTTCTTCAAAGGTCTCCAAACCTAGCAAGATTTTCTTTGATATCTCTCCAAAGGGATTTATCAGCATTGGGGCATACATTTGTTTAGATTGTTCCTGTAGGGTGGGACTTTCAAAGGAGCAAAAGGATGCCAAGTGCCAAATTCTCACCAAGTTCTCCATAAAGATTTCCTTAGCTTCCTTTGAAAACGCTAGCTGTGCTCCCCATTGCTCTGTGCATCCCTGCTGGAAAGGTGCCCAGTGGTACCCTCACAACGTGGGCACAAGGGATACAGGAAAGATTGTGACATTTTTAAAAACAGGAGGAAGAACTGGCCTGAGAGGGAGGAAATGCATGAAAATGTGCAGGTCGGGGAGGAAACAAGGAGGGAAATGGAGACCAAATTCCCTAGACCCATCATTGTTTTTGTTTTTTTTTTTATTCTTCCTCTCTGCTTATTATTTCTCTCAGGTTTTCCCTGACATGTTTTAGTTAAAACAAGAGATGAGCATCTATTTAGATCATGGGCAGAACTCAGGCCCTGCGACCAACTTGTGCTCATGCTCTGGGCTCGAGACGCGTCAGAACACGCACAGGTGACCTGACGGCACCGGCATTAGTCTGGTCCCCCTCAGGGCTCCCATAGGAAAAGCAGAGGCTGTGCCCTAGGACACGGCCACAGGGAAGTTAGAGGTTTGGCAACTGGTTGTCTTATGTACTTTTCATGAAGCAGGGGCTAAGTCTTCCCTAGTGGTAATGCACTGGCTCAGAAGTAAGCAGGAGATCTACAGGGAGCTGCATAGAGACATTCAGGCCAGTAGCTCCCGAATAACAAATGCACTGATGTCCAGGGGAGGACTGCCAGAGCAATTTGTTCTCCTGCCCTGGGGAAAGGGCCTGATGAGGGCTGTTTGGAGAGGATGTCAGAGAAGGAATTTTTATTTTACGAGTAAGGAGATACAGAGGTTCTTTCTGATCTGTTATAGGTGCTTTAATGATTTGTGAGCTGCAGCAGAGCTTGTGGTCCTCTGGTTATTTTGCAGGCTGAGAAGGTCCTTCCAAGTTCTCTAATACCATATTTGTAGTCATGTACCTGACTGTTTTTTTTAAATGAAAAGTACCTAGAGATTGCTGAGAGCTACAACATGTCTTAAACCTAGTTTCTCCTTAGTGCTTGTTAGTTTCCAGATACAATTTAAGATGTTGATTTTGCCCCCAAGTCCCCATGACTTACTGTTGCAAAGAAAAGCGGTTCTGTTAAAATTTGTCTTATATTATGAGCTAAGTAAACCTCAGCACATCCCTTCTCATCCCATGTTGATCCAAGGATTAGATGTCAGCTCCCTAATTCAGTGAGGACAGGCACAGACCTGCTGCAGTAGCTCTGCCCGGTGCTTCTGAGGAGGGTGAGGGCAGCAAGGTGCTGAAGCAGAGAGGGGGCAGAGGCCCTTGAGTCGTTATCTCTTGCAGAGAGTTGGAGGGCAGAGGGAAGAGCCTGGAGAGAGTCCCAGTTTGTCACTGGGCACTGAACAGGGCCAGCTGCCAGCTTGGGAAGTCCTCAGATCTCAGCCAGGAATGGTTGTTGAAAGGAGCTTCATTAGGCGCTCCTGACTGTAAGTTTTGGGAAATCAGAGTTTCACTTTGATTTATTTCAAACATTCAGCTACCCAGAATAAAATAAGGACCTCTCATATGTGTTTTGGAGAGCTAATAAAACTTATTTACATGTCTGCGAAGTCCTTTGCCATGCACACTTAAATCAGCATTGCAAATCTGTCCGAACGTGGTGCTCTGGCATCAGCCTCCAGATGACATGTAACATGTTTGCGGTTTGATGGCCTTCACTCAAAAGGCTGGCTACAATATTTTTATATTTAGATTTATTTTTGGAGTTTATGGTTGAAAGATTTCGGCTCTGGGCAGCCTTTCCCATGGCTTTTAGCAGCAACACTTGCAGTTGTGTTTCACGTAATTAAACCGCCAACAATACTTAATGAAGAAATAAATAACATCAATAAAGTAGTAAATAATTATATGCAGGCAAACACCAAAGACATTATCCATCAGGCAACAGCTGTGAGCATTAGTTTTGATTAATCAATAATGTTGTACAATAGGAGCAGGAATGCTGGCCAGGCCTCTGGGGGAATCACCAACGCTTTTCTAAGCAGCAAGCATTGTGATTTTGAGCAGAACTTTCAGCAGAATCTTTAATTAAATGTAACAACCAAGATCTCCTCCAGCAGCATTGCTGCACTTCTCAAAGCCCACTGAGCAGCTGGAGTTTAACCATGACCCATTTAAGGAATTTTCTGCAGCTGGGAAGGTTTCTTGGTACATCTGTGTTGGGGGATGCCACATCCATCAGCGAAGGCACTGTTGGGCCAAGGGTGTTTTGGTGGGTTTGGTGACCCTCTGAGCAAGGGATCAGCAGTGCCTGCCTTGTGCCACCTGGGAAAATTGAGCTGGAGCTTTTGGATCTGCCTCTAGCAAGGTGGCAGAGGGCATGCCTGCCCACCCTGCAGCTGGAGCCCTCAGGGCCTCATCCCAGTCTGGGCAGCTCTCGGAGCAAACGCCTGTTCTGTATTTTGTTTCCAAATGTAAATATGGCTGAAATTTCCCACACATGCTGCAGCTCCTCAGGAACCTGATGTGGGCACGTTCATGACAAAATCGGCAAAGTCTGGTTCATCTTTATCTGTACCTCCTGGAAGAGGAGCCTTAATGAAGCTTCCAGGACAAACAGAGCTCCTCCCAGGCATACCCCTATTGCTGAGCATTCCTGCCACCAGCCCACTGAATTCCATGGCACCGCTGTCTACTTGGGCAGCATCCCTGGGTTGTGCTGAGAGGTTCCCCTGCAATAAGCCCGCCAGACCATTGGCTTCTTCCTTTCCTTTATATTTTTCCCCTTCTTTAGTGTATAAGAGCTTTAAAATAAAGTAAACCATTGAGAAAGGCTTGAGAAACCATTGGTCATGGCACCAGATCCCAACTTAGATAAAAGACACGAGGTTTTATAGCCATTAAAAGAGAAAGAGGAGAAGGGACAGGAAGGGTTTTTGGCATGTCAGGGACAAGTTTCCAGAGTCCGCGCTCACATCTTGATGGTTTGTTCTTCATGAAACCAGTTGCTGATGACTTCTTGGCATATGCATAAGCAGCAGCACCACATTGCTTCCACCATGAGTCCAATGCTGGGGACATCTCCCCACCAGCGGAGATAGCAGCATGAGAAGGGAGTGGAGCAAAGGCTGTAGCTTGGCTTGACATGAACAAAACAGATGTTCAGACCCACTCCTGAAGGGTTGCTTTTATTCTCTGAGATGGCAGATGCACATAGGAATTTTGCAAACTTAAGGCAAATGGGTTTGTTGAGCTAAAAATGGCAAATCTCTGGAGAGGGCTGGACAAGGAAAGCCCTTGGCTCTTGTTTGAGAAATGGAGGTTTACAGAAGGCAATGGGGGAAACATCCACATGACTTAAAAACTCAAACAGTGCCCAAAGACCAGTCTTGAAGCCTTTTTTCCCAAGCCTTCTCAGCAGGAAAACCAGAAACAGAAATCTCACATGATAATTGCTGATAGTGCAACAAACCCCAGAGGGTTTCCTTGCCCACTTCTCAACATGCAGGCACTAATAAACTCCTGTGTTAACATTAATATTCCTGATAGTCTCTGTAGGCTCCTTCTCCCATACGTGAATCTCATTAACATCTGCAAACCCAAAGTAAACTGGTAAGTGTTTAAAGGTGTACCCTGTAAACTGGGGGGCTGCTGCCTGCTCATAGTCCTTCAGAACACCTTCCAGTCAGCACTGGTAGCACTGACTGCACTGCACGTCTGGAGTCTGGCATGGCAAATGGGTATTGCCAAATCTACACAAATCTGGTAACATCTCAGTTGAAAACTGCTCACATTTCTTCTTCAAAATCAGCAGATAGGATTATGGTCTCCTCCCTCCCCTGTCAAGGATATGTGGGGTGTTCCCAGGGGCACAGAGCACATGTGTACATTGCTCTGGGGATGCTCAGGCTGGTGAGGACAAATTGACTGTGTTTCCTGCAAAATAAAATCTCAGTTTCATGTTTTTAAATAATTAATGCAGTGTAGGTAGCCTATAAAACTCATGGCTTTTCCTTTCCTTAGGAGACAGGAAAGCATATCAATAAGCCACAGGTAAGGGCAAGGTTTGGAGTTTTTTTTTTAGTTCTTTGTCATATTCTTTCACAGAGTAACCCTATTGGCTTCTTCAGGAACAGTATTTATGGCAGATATTAATTTGTTCAATGATATAAACTTAAAAATTACAGATAAAGAATAAGTTTTTGGTGTGATATGAATCTCTTTCCAAGAAAGCAGCATCTTAATAACAGATAGGGTATGGACACACCTTCAGAATAAAGACTTATTCTAGGTCCAGGTGTAAAGTACCTGAAATACTACTTTTTACTAACTGGAATAAGTCTTCTGCAGACCTTTTCTTTCCAAGCAGACAGTATTTGGATATTTGGCATCTTATGCACTGCATCAGATAAGATAAGTGGATGATCTTCAGGTATTTCTCTGCAGTCCTGTTATTCCTGCTTAGTTTTATTGAGATGAAGCTCTGGATTCCTAAACTTGGGAAGGGCAGATCTCACCAGGCCTCCTCCTTTCTTGCTGTCCTGAGCCTGTGCTTGCCACTGACTCTGCTCAGAATGAGTTTTCCCTTGGGTTGCTATTTTCTGGTAGTTTTGGTAGGGGTGGAAGCGCTGCCGCCAGGCACAGTGCCCGGCAGCCAGCTCTGGCCTCCCTGTGGCTGTCACCAAGGACCACGCTTTCCTCTGGTTTTCACCAAAATTCAGGGTTTGGGAGTGAGATCTTTTTGAAGGACTGCAATTTTTAGATCCCTTTTGATTGCTAAGCTAGGTAAAGTACCTCTCAAAGTCATTATTCAAATGTGGCATATGTTTTGCTGTGAATTTTCAGTAGAACTCTTTCCAATGATTTTCAAAATAAATGAGACTTTGCACAGTACCTTTTCCGTATTTAACATTGCCTTCCTGGCTTTGCAGCCAAGGCTTCCTTTTAAAGGCATGTGCATGAGGTTATGCAATCGTAGTATTCTGGATACCCAGAGCAATTAAAGTAAATCAGGCTAGGTATAATGAAGATGAGCCAAAGCATCTGTTTCTCAAGAGGATTTAAAAAAACCTCACCGACACTATCATCCCCAGGGGCCTGAATCCATGGTGGTTAGACCTCAGAGGTTCTTGTACTTCAGAAATGTGTCCAGCACTCACTTGGATAAGAAAAGGAGGAGCTGCAAAGGAGGAGAGGACTCTGGTATGGCAACTGTCCCTGCTCCCTGGAAACAGTGGCTGGATTAGCCCCGTGTGTTTGGCAAAGCTGGACTTGCAGACTAAATCTATTTCCCTTCTAGTATTTTAGTTTGATGTGTGTACCTGGATGGAGAGGAGGAGGAAGGATTTCTGCATCCTCTCCTGTGTTTACCACACACATCTTGTGTTTATAACCTGTAGTTATTGACAGTGGTGCCTCAGCAGGAGGTGCAGAACTGTCCATTCCCCTGTGCAAGGGACCACAGTGACCTGGGACACAGGAGCACTTCCTTATTGAGCCACTTGTCCTGTGAGACAAGAAGGACACTTCAGTCCATAGAGTTGAGGTACCAGGAGCTATTCTGATTTGTTTCCCCCTCCCCTGCCACTTGGCACCAGATGCCAAAAGCTGTTTTCAGACAAAACCGGGAAGGGGGCAAAGTGTGGGGCAGTCCACAGCAGGTTGTGTGCTGAGCTGCCTTGCTTAGGTAGGATGGCTCAAAGACAGCTTAGCCAAAGGTTAAATGTTGCTAAACTGTACCAGATGATTGACTCATCATTTGTAGCTCAGGTAAAGGATGAAGACGTGGGAATAACTGCAGAAAAGACTGCTAGTGCTTACCAAGAAAAAAATCTGCGTGCAAAGGAAAGAGCAAGTTGTGGTGGTGGACACTCCAGCCCTGCAGGTACTCAGGGGACCTCAGGAAGGCTTTCTCTGTGTCAGTACATCACATTCCAGTGCTGGCAAGAAAGATCTCAATAACTGGGAGATCAAATGTCCTTGCACAAACCAAACTGGGGAAAACAGAAAAACTCATTCCCTAAACAGATGAGCAAGAGTTGTCATAAGCACTTAGGCATTAGGAAGGATGTCAAAGTCAGTAAGGAAGTGAAATCCCCTGCTTTCATATGATGGCACGGCAGAACAAAGAAAATTTTAGTTTGGCTGGTGCAAAGCCCACTTTGCCCTGACTTGCTCCCCAACAGCACTGACTGCTCCCTCTGAGACAACTGCTTACTGTCCTCTGGGGCCCACCAAATTTCTTTTAAAAAAGGATTTTTCTCAGAAAAAAAAAAAAAAAAAGCCACAACAGCTCAGACCTGCAAAGTGAAAAGAGGTCAGCTTGTTTACTTAAACCGATTTAAATCTGGCACACTGAGAATAGCAACTTGCTTTGACCACTGACTTGGGTAAATATGGCCTGGCATTCTTACGGTGATATTTCCAGCCCCAGCTATCCCCATCATGCAAGGCTATATATATATATGTATTTATATATATATATATATACAAACATAGGTATATTTTCAGTAAAAACAGTTGAGGTAAATTATTTGACAGGAGCTGGATGTGAACTGGCTGGTGTGCATTTCCTGTGCGTTGTTCGGAAAGTGAAGCCCATCTAAAGTCCTACCAGGCAACGCCCCCTTCCAAGCTTTATGATTATAAAATAAATAGTTTGGTCACATTTAGGAACATTTCCAGTGGAGAATTTTTTTCAGGATTTGGTGAGAAGGCAGCTATCTTTAGCAGATAAATTAGCATGTTTTCTGAAGAGATCCACACAGGAAGGATAGCCAGGGATTGCTTGCTGGACATTATCAGCATTCCAGCTTTGAAATGACAATTCAGCCCTTGTAACGTGAGATGAAATGATCTCTGTGGCCTCCCTCCCTCTTTCTTCCACAGCCATCCACGCTACCATCATACGTAACAAGACATAATTTTACATAAGTTGAAGGCTGTGCTCTGAGCCAATATACGAGTCGTGCCTGATTGAATATTGCCATTTCAGAGCCACCATCTAATCACATTTTTCAGGCCGTGTGAACAAAATAATGTTGTTATAATTACACAGAGTGTTTGTGTGTATGCGCGCATGTGTATTATATATGTATAATGACATTAGGATGATAATATAGCTGTTTCTATTAGCTCTGTGGTATTAATAAGGTATGACAGAAAGTTATTTGATACCATTTGAAATCCCACTTGCATTTTCATATTGCTCTCAGATGTAATTCAGGGACTTGATTTTTATGAGTTATGGCTCTGATGTCACTTGTATTTTTGCCCATAATAGGTCCCACTGGAGCAAAATTCATCAGACTCAATTAACAGCATCTGAAAAGTGTATTTGGTTAGCAACCAATCAGGCAGAAATGGTGTGGGCTCTGTTTTAGCTGACCCATCACTCTGTGCCACTAGATGAAACCAGCTTTGCAGGCAGCAGTTAGCAGCCGCTGCAGCTCAGTTACTGTGAGAGTAAAACAACTATTTTGGGGGCTGCTCAGCTGCTGGTTCTTCCTCTCCCATGGCTGCACCCCTTGTTACGGGTCTCAGAATACTCTGCAACCATCTGGGCACCCTTCTCCTTTCTTCATGTGCAGGTGATCTGTCCCACCAGTCACTATTTTATTGGTGAATATTTTGATACTCAGTGATGACTATTTTCTTTAAGCAGCCTGGTCTGGGAGCCCTGGGGCAATGGGGTGCTTGTTCCAGGCAAGCTGCTAGCAGTGCTATGGGGAAATTAAAAACACAATGCCAGGGCAACTAAAAGAAATGCAAGGTAAATAAAAATAATTCCAAATGCACATAAGAATTGAAAACTGGGGCTTGAAAGCTGATCTCAGGGTTTTCTGCTTGGTTTGGTCACTTATTGGGGCTGGTGGATCTTTTGAAGGGAAGATAATTGCTCTGACTCCTGGTATTATTAATGCTTTGAGCTGGTCATTTGTACATCTGATCTAAAGAGCTCCCAAAGTGAGAGACTGATCCCAAAACCTGCTGAAGTGAACATGGGGCCTCATGGCAATTTCACAGGGCTTTGCATCCCATCCCATGTGCTGAGTGCGAGCAGGGGCTGGCATCACCCTCACAGGCCCTGCTCCCGCTGTGACTCTGTCTCCCACCCTGAACACTCCTCATAAAACTCCTCCGTGTCTGAGAGGCCTGGAAGGGAAAAGCTCTGGGCAGAGAATCAGTAAGTGACCTGGAGCCCCCCAGCACTGCTGGCTGCCCCCCGGTGCAGGCACAGCCCCATCACAGCATGGATCGGGCTGTGCTCCCTTCCAAGCACAAAGCCGGGCTTCAAGACTCCAATTGCTTCCTGTCTCCCAACATGCCCGACCACAACTATTTTTAATTGTAAGGCATGAAAATAAGGTTATTTAATAAATTAACGCTTCAAATGCTTTTTGGATCAAATTTGGCTGCTTATTAGGAGCAGCCTTATTTTGGCTTCTATGCAGTCATTTCCAGCTACCACTCTGTTTGATCCCCATCTTATTTCCTTTGTAATCTACTGATCTTCTGTTGTTATCGTTGCTGTGTTTTATGGTTTTGCATTACTTTATTGACTTGGTATACTGTAGACTGTTTTTTTTTGTCCCCTCTTCACTGAAAATAGCCTTTTATGAGAAGCTTAAGCAAAAGCCTGGAATGTCCAAAAGAAGGCACAGAAAAATTACAACATTTTGCACGTTTCTTTTGGCCAGAGAAAGTTACAAAATATTCATATGAAGAAACTTATTCAGTGCCTGCAGGACAAAATCCAACTTTTGATAATATGTGGTATTTCAATTTCTGCTCTAAACAGGCTCTGTATTTTTTGTATTTATTATTTTGAAGTATAAAGATTTTTCTAGGGGGGAGGGGGAAGGCTCCTATGAAATTGATGTCAGAGCAATGATGAGTATGCATGCCTCACTGCTGGGAATATGTACTCTTCTGCACTGCCACAGCCTCTGTTGTTATCCCATTCCAAATGCTACCAACATTAGCAATTTAAACAGGATGCTGAGGGTCCTACCAGCCAGCAGCACTGGATGAAGTGACACCAAGGGCTGAGGGCTGGAGCCATGGGGATAGAGGGTGAACCCTCCTTTTGTTCATGCTGGGCCCCTTCTCCTGCCCCATAGACAATGAGCTCCTCTACAGCTGAAGGTTAGGTAGAGTCCTGCAGAAGCTCAGTACATGGAGTAGTGACTTGGGCCATCCTGCATAACCCCTGGCTCCCAGCATGCTGCACAGATGGAAATCCTCCTCTGCTGGGAGGACCAAAGCATGCTCTCACCTGGTTATTCAGCCTCACCACCTTCTTCATAGAGGTTGTGACACCATGGCTTGGAGGGATGCTTGGAGGGAGACTGTGGCTGGTAGGAAGGATGAGGCCCTGCAACTATCAGATAGATCTGTGAGTGATGCTTCATGCAGTGGGGAGGATCTCAGGGCTGGCACAGAGGCTGCCAACAGTGCCCGGGCCCCAGCTGCTGGGGTAGAAGCAGAGGGATTTAGGCACAAATGGAGATGGGAAGTTCTCTTTGCTACTCGATTATATATTGTGGGAAAGGAGCAGCACTACCTGCCTGAGATAAAGAAAATGAACAAACAAATACAAACCTGTTTGTGCCCAAAATATTCTAACAATCGTTTGAGGACTGTTTTATCTGTGTGAGAATATAACCCTGATTAAACATGCCAAGGTCAGTGAAAACAAAGGTGAATTGGAGAAGAAATTCATGTATTTCTGGCCAGGAGTTCACTGGGGGTGAAATGGAGCAGCACTCCTTGTTTTGCAGGGATGTGTCAAGGTGTGGGTCTCACTTGCGTCACCTCCCATACCTGTCCAGCCCCTGACAAACATCCTCCAGGGGACTGAGCTCCCAAGCACAAAGTGACAAGACTTTAGTGGCCAAAAGGGCTGCTATTCGCAGCTCTCCTGAGCTGTTCTGCTGGGTTTGCCCATCCAAGCCATGCCGGTGCTGGGTGGAAGCCCGGGCAGCGGTACCCGCTGGCTTCCTGCTGGCCTCAGCAAGCATCCCAGCCCGCCCCCGGTGCTCACAGCGTTCTCACCGCTGTACGAGCCGTGAGGCCACAGACCGGACAGACGCTCGGGGCATCTCCAAAGGATAAAGGGCAGGAAAGTTGAAACCTCATACACACTGTAACCTCATACATACTGTCTGGTAATTCCTCCAGAGGATCCAGCAGAAAATCAGCCTGCCCCTGGAGAAGCACCAAGCATCCCAGCCAGGTCTGGGCGCCGGGCTTGTCAAGATGAATCCCTCACCTTCACGGCACCGGTGCGAACGTTGCCCGAATTCCCGTGCCTTCTCCGTTCCCGCTACCCGGGGCCAAGCGAGCCCTGCGCCTCGCGTAGGGGTTGCCGTCACCGAACATCACGGCTTGCAGCGGGGAGGGCCCCTCGGTCCCAGCGGGATTTGGGCACCGACCGTGTCCTGCCCCGCTGTCCCTCTGTCCTGCCCCGCTGTCGCTCTGTCCTGCCCCGCTGTCCCTCTGTCCTGCCCCGCTGTCCCTGTGTCCTGCCCCGCTGTCCCTGTGTCCTGCCCCGCTGTCCCTCTGTCCTGCCCCGCTGTCGCTGTGTCCTGCCCCGCTGTCCCTCTGTCCTGCCCCGCTGTCCCTCTGTCCTGCCCCGCTGTCCCTGTGTCCTGCCCCGCTGTCGCTCTGTCCTGCCCCGCTGTCCCTGTGTCCTGCCCCGCTGTCGCTCTGTCCTGCCCCGCTGTCGCTCTGTCCTGCCCCGCTGTCCCTGTGTCCTGCCCCGCTGTCCCTCTGTCCTGCCCCGCTGTCGCTCTGTCCTGCCCCGCTGTCCCTGTGTCCTGCCCCGCTGTCGCTCTGTCCTGCCCCGCTGTCCCTGTGTCCTGCCCCGCTGTCCCTGTGTCCTGCCCCGCTGTCGCTCTGTCCTGCCCCGCTGTCCCTGTGTCCTGCCCCGCTGTCCCTGTGTCCTGCCCCGCTGTCGCTCTGTCCTGCCCCGCTGTCCCTGTGTCCTGCCCCGCTGTCCCTGTGTCCTGCCCCGCTGTCGCTCTGTCCTGCCCCGCTGTCCCTGTGTCCTGCCCCGCTGTCCCTGTGTCCTGCCCCGCTGTCGCTCTGTCCTGCCCCGCTGTCGCTCTGTCCTGCCCCGCTGTCCCTGTGTCCTGCCCCGCCGCCCGCGCTGCGGCCGGGGCAGCGGCCCCCGCCAGGGGGCGCCCCGCCCGCGGCGCCGCCGCCCGCACTTGTTGCTGCCCCCCGCGGCGCGCGCTGTGTCGTGATGCACGCGGCGCTGACGTCACCGCTGGCGTCATTATTAACGATCTCATGCATTTATTTATTTATTTGCTCGTTTGTTTATTTGCTTATTTAATTATTTATTTGCTTCCGTTTCACGGCGCCCCGCCGGGGCGGCTCCGAGCCTGTGCCCGCCCTTGCCCCCATCCCCCTGGGATCAGGGCCGGCGAAGGGGGCTTGGGAGGGGAGCGAGACAAAAATTGGGAAGAAAGTGCCACTGCTGAGGAAAGCGCTGGGGCACTTGGTCCCCGCGGGGCCGCTTTGTAGTGCTCCCTACCCCCTGCCCCGCGGAGCCGGGGTTGGCTGCGCTGGCGCGCAGTGATGGAGTCCGCGGGGAAAAGGGCGAGAAGGACAGAGCTCCCCTAGAATGACCCGGCAGTCCCTGTCCGGGGGTGGGCGGATGGGGGCTCCGCGGGCGCGGGAGGCCGCGCAGCCCGCCCGCCGCAGCAGCATCTACCTGCAGGGATGCAGCTCCCGGAGCCCCGATGGGAACTTTCCGTGCCCGGCGCGGTGGAGCGGCCCTTGCGCCGCCGCGGGACCAAGTGCGAAACCCGCGGCGCCCGCCCCTGTCGCCGGCCGGGGCTCCCCGCGGCTGGGGCTCCCGGCGGCGCCCCGAGCTGCCCGCCTCAGGATAGCGAAGGCTGCGCGGGACGCGCACGGCCGGCGGCTCTCCCCGACGTGGGGCGCCGGCGCAGGGGGGCGGGCGGGGCGCAGGTAAGCGGCCGCCCCTCTTCGCGGGGTGCGCAGCCACCTGTCCGCCGGCCCGCGCCCCTCCGCGCCCGCGGAGCCATCGCCCCGGGCCCCGCGGCGGCGGCACCGGCACCGGCACATGCCGCTGCGCGCCCGTGTCCGCGGGCGCAGAGAGAGCGCGCCCATCGCCGCCGCCGCGCTCCCCCTCCCCCTGCGCTGTCTGTTCCGGCCGAGCCGCGTCCCTCCGCGCAGCGCCATGAATATTGATGTGTTTATATAATCGATAACCCACTTTCCATCCCTTCCAGAGGAACAGCGATAAATAAATTAGGGACGCGCCGCCCGCCCTCCGCGGCCGCCGCGGGGGGGGGAGGTGGGGGGTGGCGGCAGGGGGGCGCAGCCCCCGCCGTGCGCTCCGCGGCTGCCGGGGGTGGGAGCGGGATCGGGCGGTGGGAGCGGGCGGTCCCGCCGGGCGCGCGCGGACGAGCAGCGCCCCTCGCGCCGCAGGAAATGGTCTTTATATTAGACATATACGGGCAGGTCCTGTCAGATCCGCAGCGCGCTCGCCCGTCCTTTCGGCCCCCCAAAAATCGCCGAGCGCGGACGGCGGCGCCGCCGCCGCCCCGTCGCCTCCGCGCCGCCCCCCCGAGGCCCACCGCCGCCCCGCGGCATTTTTGCCGGGCCCGGGCGGGCGTCGGGGGCCCGGCCGGCGTCGGGTGGCGCCGGCGGCGGCACGCGGCGGGGCGGCGGCGGGGCGGCGGAGCGGGGGGCGGGCGGCGGGGGGGGGCGTCGCCGCGCGCGGCGGGGCGGGAGGCGGCGGCGGCGGCGGGGCGGCGCGGGGGCGGCGGCGGCGGGGGGCGGCGGGCGGCGGGGCCGGCTTCGCCCTGCCAGGACCTGCCGGGCTCCATTCACGCCAACAAGTTTGGGAGAATGTTGAGTTCAATCGCGCCGGAGCCGCGATGGAGCGCAGCGCACTGCAGGTACCGCGCCGCCCCGCGCCCCCGCCCCGCCCCGCGCCCCCCGCCGCCGCGGAGCCCCCTCCCTCCCTCCCGCGCTCCCCTCCCGCCGCCCTCTTCCTCCTCCTGCCCCTGCGCGGCGCGGCGCGGCGCGGAGCCGGCGCTGATGCCGCTGCCGTGTTGTTGTTCCCCGCAGTGGGTCGGCGCCCCGTGCGGCTCGCACGGCCCCTACGTCTTCTACAGGGCGTTCCGCTTCCAGCGCCGCGGCGGCGGCCGGGCGCGGGTCCTCTCCCTCGGCGACTTCTTCTTCGTGCGGTGCCGCGCGGAGGAGCCCGCCTGCATCGCGGAGCTGCAGCTGCTCTGGGAGGAGCGCACCAGCCGGCAACTTCTCTCCAGCGCCAAACTTTATTTTCTCCCCGAGGACACCCCCCAGGGCAGGACCAGTGACCATGGCGAGGTGGTAAACGCGGCGCCGGCCCCCCCTTCCCCCGCGCCCGTCCCCACCTGCATGCCCGGGCTCGGCTCCCCCCTCTCCTGGCTCCCCCCACCCGGGTCCCTCTCCCCGCCGTGCGTGGCGGGGCAACGCGTAGGGGCCGCGCCGTCGGGGCGCACCGGTGCGCGCTGACCGGGAACTTGTGCGGGCGGGGGGAAGGAGGGAGGGGGTCGGGGTGCGGGGCGGCCCCGGCCCGGCGGGCAGCGGAGTGTGTGTCGCCCTGTCCTTCTGCTTCCTTAACAAAAAAAAAAAAACAAAAAAAAAAAACCAAACCAAAAAATAAACCGAAAAAAAAAACCAAAAAAACCCAAAAGCAAAACACACGGAAAAGCTGGGAAAAAAAAAAAAAACACGTTGGGGGGATTTCTATATTGTTCGGGGTTTTTTTTTAAGTATTCGATATGTTTAAGAGGGCGGAAATTACGAAATGGAGGCAGAGGGAGATCAAACGCTCTCTTGCTGGCAGGGACGTGTTGAATAAAGTGATAAATGACAGGTACGGGAATAATACATTCAAATAACTTGCAGATATGCCTGGGCGTATTTCGGAGCCGCCGCGCTCCCGGCGCAAACGCGCTGCGCGCCGGCACCCTCCGCCGGCGGCCGCGCAGCCCGGGATGGGGCCGCGCAGCCCCGCGCCGCCCCGCCCCGGCCCCGAGCCCTCCCGTTATCTGCTTTTCAAATTCATTGCTTCAGTCTGTGGTCTGGGGCGGGGGACGGGTGAGGTACCCAGGCAGGGGGCTGTGAGGATGGAGGGTCCCCGAGAGGGGCTGGAGACCAGGCGGGAGGGGGACGAGATGTTTTGGGGGAACTTCTGTCGGAGGTGCCGGGGGAGTGGGTCCAAGGGGGGGCTGTCCGCAGGGGCTGTTTTCGGAGGCACGCGTGTCGGTAGGTGCCGGCGTAGCCGTGTGCCCGCACACACGCGTACGCAGCCGAAACGCGTCTCAGAGCCACCTTCGCTCGCTGCCACCTCTTCACTTTAATTTTCTGAGCGTGCCGCTGAGATAAGGGAGCCTTTTCCTAAGAATCAGGGAGATGACAGTGAGCAATGGATGCTCTGAAATTGCCCGTGGTGACTATTTAAAACTGTGCCTCTGCGTGTCTCGTGTGTGTGTAAAATGAAAGATATTTGGAAGGGAGGGGGGTGGGGAAAGGGACACAAATCATTTTAATACGCCTTAATGATCAGCTCATGTTACTGTGGTAGGAACATCAGAGAAAATTAATCCTACCATTACGAGTAAAACACTGCTCCGGTACGAGAGTTCTCAGCTGCATGTACCTTCCTAATAATACGCACGATTTTATTTATTTTTACATGCAAACACCGCTAGTAATTAGCCGTGTGATTATACTTGTGCATTTCATTGCGGCTTTAACTGATGTCATTCTGCATTATTCAACCATATGAAAACAATTTTCAATTAAGGTAATGGCACGCCTTGAAATTATGCAAATGCCGGCGGTATTGTGTAGAATAATTATGACAAATGTAAAGCAGGTAAAAAGTTTCCTAATGCAGTTGTGTTTTACACCCCGGTGATGTCATTTCCCCTCTGGCCTAAGTTAGTCATTCATTAGCAGAGTAGCAGCAGCAGCAACAGCAACAGCTCTGAGTGATACTTCTCTGGCAGAGAGCCTACAGAAACCGGCGCTGAGAGCCAGGGCCTAGAGAGGGCAACATAACACTCCCATTAAGAAATGTACTTTGTTTTCACTTACTCCATTAACTTGTTTATAGACATAGGAATGATTTTTATGATCGATTTTTAATAGTTTGAAACAATCCGAACAGTGCTTGGGGATGTGCAGGCAGCAGAGAGACAAAAGGCTGGGTGCTGGCTGGCTGGGGGTAACTGCTGTCGCTGGGGGGCAGGGGCAGCTGTTTCCCCTTGGCATCCCAAGATCTCAATCCCTTTGGTAAATGGTCCCCAAAGGGGCAGCAGGGCCACCTCTAGGGTCATGGGGCTTCCTAACTCCGGCTCCTTCTGCAGCAGGAGATGTGGCTTTTGAGTCAGATGCAGCTTATAGCCATCAGAGGGGACCTTATTTGTGGTGTGGGATTCTGATGGAATGAAATACCTCGTTGTGCATTCAGGGAGTGGGGATGGAGTGAGCCAGTGCTAAAGCATGTACTGCAAACCTGCGGTGTCCGAGGCAAAGGGTGATGGGGCGCTCGCTGACACTGAAATTGTTGGGGAGGGGAGCAAGTGGCTGAATTGCAGGCTTGTGATCGAGCCCACCAGAGATTTAGGCACGGTCTCCAGCAGCTACCTGCGCTAGCAGCGTGATTAATAGAAGCAGCTGGCTGCCTGTTTTCCGTAATAGCAGCACTGACACTGTGACAATATTCAGCTAGTGGCTGTAAGGAGGGAGGAGAAGCGAGGAGGGATGTAATGCTTCTGTTACTCAGAAATTTCTGATGGCGTATTTTATCTGATTGCCAAATGTTTGAGCTAATCAGCAATAAGTGTAAATATAAGTCTTTTTATAGCTAGCTGAATTCATCATCCAGATTTAAATATAACCCCAACTGCTGCTAAAACCGGATGTTTCCATGCACTGCCCAGATCCAAGGAAGGTTCAAGCCCAGGTGTGCTTCTGCTTCAGTACCCTTTTTTCCACCTAAGGCTCAGCATCCCCATCACCACAGTGGAAAAACTCCCTTTCGATGCCAGAAGCTGACAGAGATTGTTTCCCAGGGAGTCTCAGTGGATGATGAACGTGGGATGGGGCTGCTCACATGCAGCAGGTACGGGTGCTTCTGACCCTGATGCTCATTGCATCCCAAGGAGACATGCATGGAGAGGCTGCGACCAGCTCTGGCATCACACTTAGACCAGGGGTCTTGCTGCTCAGGAGCAGTAGAGACACTTTTGTAAGAGCAACAAGGCCTGTGAGGCCACTGCTAGGTGAACTAGAAGAGTTGTGTGCTACTTCACTGAAAATTTTGTTGCTGCTTTAAAAACACAGTGGCCTGGGTGCGCTGCTTCCCACCTCACCATCAAGCCCAGACACTGCAGCAGGTGCAGCACTGGCCAGAGAGCAAGACCAGCCTCCTCTCTTTTCCCTCCAGCAGGGAAGAAGTGATTCTCCTCCATCCCTTCAGGGCCATTGCCAAAACAGTGTCTTTTGGTAGAGGAAGTCACCACCTTGCCTTGATTTTCTCGTTCACTCCGGTCTGGTGTGGTCCCATGTCACCTTCCGCATGGGCTGGGAAGATCTCCGTGATGGCAGGTGCCTCACTCAGGGGTCAGAACAGGATGCTTGGAGGCCTGTGGAGATCCAGAGGGAGCACCTTTAAGGGCACCCCATTGTGTTTGAAACAGTTTCACGGGGTGCATGTGGAAAGCAGGCCCCCAGCTTTGCTGGCACCCAAGTGTGAGAAGCTGTGTGCTGTCAGAAAGCGCCTGCCCAGCCCCCTCGCGCACTGCTTTGGTCCGGTGGCATTCAGGTGGCACAAGGTGGGCTTACCCTCCAGCTCACAGGGTCTTGGCCAATCCTTCCTCCAGCTCATTTACTGCTCTCTGCATTTACTGCTCCAAGGGGTGGTGTGGGGTTGTGGAATGACTGACCTTTGCAAAAGCAATTGTAGAGCAAAATGCTTGTTAGTGCCTTGTGCTTTCATGCTTTTAAAGGTGTTGCCATTAGTTAGACTAGGCTTAAAAATATATTTCAAAGTTGACACTCATTAAGTCCAGCGATGGTATTTGATGCGATGCATACAATTCCTAAAAAACCCTAAACAAGCAACTAATTAATTTTGCATGGTATGACATGCCCTGCATTGCCCTGCATCGTGGTGAATGCTGCTTCCATTGAGGCTGGACTGTCAGTGGGGATCTGCCTTTGGTTCATTCATCAGCAGCAAAGTTTACTACGAACTCATGTTGCTTTCATCTCTTCTCCCAAACTGGGGATCTGATGCAATGCTTTTCGCCTTGCAAATAATCCTTACTCATGCAAGTAATTTACATGAGTAAGCGTTGCTCATACAGAGGAGAGGAGAGTGCTAGTTTCCTGTAATTATTTCCCTAGAAGTATTTTGCATTTTCAGAATAATTGGGGTAAAGGAAAAAAAAGAAGTCACTCCATAAATGTGTGTGATTTATAATTGCAGAAGAGATTCTTCCAGAAAGTTAAGGGAGTCAGTGGTTTTGTTCTCTCTTCATATCGGGATAGATGCTGACAGCATCCCTCGAAAGCCCGGTTCATTTTGTAGGGGCTCTCCGCTTGCAGGGGTCCTACCCCAGTGCCTAAAGGTAGCATAGGCTGGCCCAGGCATGGTGTCTTATATCAACACTGCTTTATTGCCACCCCCCTAGAAAAATGTGCTATTCCCTTTGCACAGTAATAGATTCTGGTCTTTTTACAGATGTAGGAATCTGTGCACTCTTATTTGAAATGAGAATAGCCTCGTTTTAGTCTCCACGGTGTGTGCCTTCTGCTCATATCTGTCAACACTGGTAATGGCAACACGTTTCAAACATGCAGATTATGATTATTAAAGGGTGCTTTAAAATCATGCTAATAGCATCAATCTCCAATGTACACTTGCTCAAATTAATTCAGCTTTGGAAATCAGGCACACTGTAATAGCAGTGTTAGAGAAATGGCATTTGTCATAAAATATCGTGGGTTTGGTAATTGCATATCCACTCTGTATATTTTTATCTCTTTCGCCACCAGTAGCATATGCTGGCAAAGGAAGGAGAGGGCAATGATATTACTCAGAGAAGCCACATGTTGCTAGCCATTAGCCAGCAGTCTGGAATATCTGGTCATATAAGGCAGATTCCTTTAAAAAAAAAACAAAACAACACCCCAACTTTTTATTTTATTTCCTTTCTTCTTTCCCTCCCCTTCCCTGTGCATTCAGACTGTAAAATACACCCACTGCTTTCCAGAGTTGCTGTTCCCAGTCTGATCAGTGGCACTAAACATTAAACTCTTGTCTTTGGAGAATAATAGGCCTCACATGGTACACCCTCAAGCATGTTGAGATACTGTGCAGGCTGGAAAATAAAAATGTTCTAATTGTGTCTTTTAAATAAGCATAGGAGTGAATTAATTAGACTATATTTTGTCTTTAGTTGCTTAGTTACACAATAGTATTCCTAAGCGCAAGTAAGATAAATTGGCTCTTTTTGTGCTGCTTGTCCCTTAATCATAATTACTGTATTGCTCAGGAGAGTAACGCATACATAGATTTTGCATTTTTAATAATATTCAAACAATATGCGAATGATATAGAAAGTACGTTCTGATTCAAGCTCTCGTATGCTTTTATTCGGGAAGAAGTTCTACTGCTATGGGAGCAATATTTGCATTAGTTGCTCAGAGATGCAGTTCTGGGAAATACATAATTGAAATATTCTTGCAATGCTTGTTCTGGCCCTTTCATTCGCATTCAAAATAACAATGCCTTAAGTCTCTGAACAGTCATCCACTCTTGATTTAAGAGCTTTTTTCTTTGTGTGCGTGTGTGTGTTTGTGCGTGTGCAGTGTGGGTTCACACCCAGCGTTAACCCTGCACAGCCTAGACACTCATGTGATTCATAGTGTTGTATCAAGTTGAGCTTTTTATTTGCAGCTAAAATGCAGTCAGAAGGTCAGATGAACATCGGCATTTTATGGCATTAATCCAATGACCTTAATGCTTGGCAGGCGTCCATGTTTCTATGCGAAGGTGCCAGGGTTATAGATAATAAAAGAGTTTGTTTTCATTTTCTGGATATTTTAATCTTTCTTTGCAAAGCATAGCCTCGGATTTGGGGGGCTTGGGGCTACACCCGGGGGCCAAAACTTTAATGTCTTACTGGGTTGTTGAACGTTAGCTGCTAATGATGGGCAGATTGATACAGATACTGAACAATGGAAGGTTCTGGCAAGAAACCCCCTAGACATGCTCAGTGGATGTATGTGAAAATTGGCTCCATTGTTCTGCTGTATGAAAAGCAAGTAAATTATTTACAGATATTTGCTAATTAAAGCACATATTGTTTTACCAGCACAATAGAACACAATATAACAAAAGACAAAAGAATAAGCTTGCATAATTTAAACCTGCTAATGCCATGTACTCCTTTTTAAGAAAAAATATAATTATGTAATCTATGAGGAAAGCTTCTCGTACTGTAACTGTAGTAGGCAAAATTAGGAATGAATTGCTTGTCAACTTGCCTAAACTAAAACAGCTCTTTGAGATCTGTGAGCTATCTGACGGCAAAACATTTTGACTGAAGCCTATTTTCTGTTTGGTCAGAACTTCTATCTGCAGTGACAGATATAAATTCAATTTGAACCTCTGGCTGGGGGGGGAGGAGGGAGAAGAAAACACCCCAGTCACAAAGGAGGAGGCTCACAGTAGAAATGTTGTGTGGAACTGCTCACAACCGTCCCTCTGTGCACCCCCATCTCCACCCCACTTCTGGACACCGATGTACCAGGACCCCAAAAAGCATCCTACAGAGATGTGGTGGTTTTCTGCCCCAGGTCGTTTTGCGTGTCTCACTTTGGAATTACTGAGTCATGTAGAAAATGCTGCTTGCTAATACAAGGGAAAGCAAAAACTATAGGACTTACATGCTTCAGCCATGTCCTCTAACTTGGTCTTTTCTCTTGGTTTTGGACCCTGGAAGAAGGGATGAACACATCACTGTGACTTTCAGGCAGCTCTGTGCAGCTGTGCTTAGGCTGGGGAAATACCTGTCACCTGAATTTAACAAGATCATTATAGCCCTTTAAAGTAATTAGGAAAGGATTAACAGATGAAAGGTTCTGCCTTGGCCTCTTTAAAATTCTCTAGTGTGCCAGGTAAATTCCTGATCTATGCATTTCCCTTCTCAAGGCTCTCCCCATGGGTTCATTTGTGGAAAGCAGTGGTCCCTGTACATAGGCACCTCCAGGGAGCAGGTCCAGACCCCAGCAGTCAGTTGTGCTCCTCAAATCCTTTGGGACACCTCTGTCTGCCCTGGGCTAGGGGATGCATGAGGAGATGGCACCAAATGGGGCACTCCGAGCAGGGTCAGGGGAAAGAAAGCTGCTCCTGCCTGTGCGAGCTCTGGAGCCTCTTGTGAGGCTTCCCTGCCATTCAGTGGTCCCACCTGTGGAACAAGAGGAGCAATTCCCACCTGGCAGAGCTGTGCCCCGGTCCCTAGGTCTGCAGCATGCTTACAAGGGTTCTGCTGGAAGAAGAGGGGAGTGTGTGGTGGGAGAGTCCTTCATGTGCCCTGTAAGGGAGGCTGAACAGGGCACATCTCAGAGGCAGGCATTTTCCACAACACAGCCAGTTTTTTAGCCGGTCTGTGGTCCTGCAGTCTTAAAAACTGTTGTGTATATTCCCAGCCCACCACTGGCAGTACGTAGACAGGACGTTTTTACTCGAGAGAAGTCTCTGAGAGCAAATCAGCCCTGTACAAATGCTCTCTGCCTCTTCAGAGCTGGGTATGGTCCCTGAAAGAAGTGCTGCTTTTAGGTGATGCTTCTGGAGACCTGGGTTCAGGTTCTTGAGTGACTTTGGGCGAGTGGGTTGGGGCTGAATTGGGATGACCTGGTTTCTGCTGCTATCCCAGAGCCCTGATAGTATCTGGATGGCAGAGAAGAGCTCTGGACTAAAGACTGTGATCAGGACCTTTTTGTTTTGACTGTGCTGTCAAATAAAGCTGATGGTACTTCCCTCAAACATCCAGGTAAATGCCTTCCTACAGGAGAGGTGCTAATTGGCAACAAGCCCCCTCCTTCCCTTCTGCATGTCTGCAGCATGACCTCCCCCCGCTTAAAGGGGTCCAGAGCAGGGAACGGGATTCCTGAGTTGAGAACTGCTGTGTTAGATACACATGGTACGGGAAGGTCCTTTTCACTTAAATTGCAAAAACCCTAAAATATACGTGGGGTGTAAAACCAGCCCAGAATAAGGGAGGCTTTTATGCCCAAATGAAATAACAGTTCTGTTATCCCTGGTGAATGCAGTCCATAAGAGTCAGACTGTATTTTTTGCTCCTGTGGATGAATGTGTTTTCATCAGCAATGTACTGGGCTGTAAAATATACATCCCCAGCCATCTACTGGGCTAAAGATTTCACAGAAAAGGCTTGAAGATGTTTTCTAATTCAAAGTATACTGATCAGATAAATGACATGCAGTGTCTCCTGTAATTATCAGCAAGAGTTTTTACAGTATATCTCCTGTTTCTCTCTAGGCCACATATTTGATATTAGGAGACAGCCAAGCAGGTGTTTGACTTGCTCATGCCCTCCAGAATTCCTTAAATGACCTCTGGAAGTACTGGAGTGAAAACAGTCTCAGTACATCAAAATTTTGAGATATCTCAGTTGCTGTAATTCTTTTAAAGCTGCCTCAATGTCTCTAAAATATAAATCTTTCCTAGTTATTGGCAGTGAGTAAGGAGTCGTGACGTACCATATGTGGGTGTGCAGTCAAGATGTATGACCTCCCTGTGCTGCCCCGTGACTCCCTGCCTTGTAAGAGTTAATATTTCTTCTAAAAAATAATTATCTGCTTTAAGCTATTATAACTACCTGACCTGTTTCCCTGAATATAAGTATTTCAGCCATCTGCTGAGTCAGGCAATATAGCATTCTGTGCTTTCATGAGGCTGTGATGGTTGCTTAGACAACAGTGACATAATATTTAAGCATAATGGCTCTCGAGAAGATGCTGTCCTCTTCTCCCTGGATGACTTCTCTGGAAATGCAAATCCAGTATGCTTTTTAAAAAACAATAGATGGATGAGAAGGGTTTGTGTCACCATCTTTCTTAACCATCTCCCCATTTTCTACTTGATAGGTGAAAGAATTGTACGTTGCTCAGAAGTCTTGTAAGACATGCTAAAATTACAGGCTGACTAGATAACCATTTTTATAGAAGCAGCTAAAAAAAGTGCCTCTTTCTGTAGTCAGTGCTTATTTAGAGATTTGGACAACATTGTGGCTGAGACCATTGGTCCATTGGACCACTGACCAAATGGTCAGGTCCACCAGATAAATCTCATTCCTGAGCAGAGTTGAAATCTCTGCTGGTTATTTTCTCTTCTTGCTGTAGCAGGAAAAAATGGTAATTAAAGACTTAACTGTGCAGTGGAGACCTCATAAACATATCACTTCACAGCATAGCTAATACATGATGAGTTGATTTTGTATAGATAGAGATATATATGCACTGTTTGCAACGTGGGTGGTTTTTCATGTTTACACAGAGATATAATTATGAATGACATGAAGGTTATACAGCAGATTTCTTTAATCTTCTAAAGGTTTGTTAGTCATGTGTCACCGCGTACCTGGTTTTTATTTTTTCAACATCTGTATTCCTTTGTCATCTCGTTGAAGGGGTTTCTCTGGAAGCGCTGTGGCAGTAGATAGTGATGGTACCAAAGGGGTGCAGGAGCTCCTGTGGCTGACAGGTCCCAGAGCAACTTTTGTTGTGACACAGGACTTAATCAAAAAGGAGAAGGACCCTTTTGTCACCTGCTGCTCAAAAAAAAAAAACCCAAACACCACAGCAGTTTGGGGCTGAGCGCTTGGAAAGGTTGCCGAAGAGTGCGTGAAAGTGTGGCAAGGCACACTGACATTCCAGAGCTGGTGAGATAGTTGGGTGACCTCTGTTTGGGTGGTGTGGCGGAAGGGCACGCGACCTCTTGTGTCAGCAAACTGCCAAGATGTGGGCAAGACAGCCCTGCGGGGGCTGCCCGTGGCTCGGGCTCCTCCGGAAGCAGAGACTAGAGCCACCCGCCGTGCCCTGCTGGGTGACGGCGTTTGCATGGTGAGGCACCGGGGTACAAGTGCCCACGGAGCCGTAGTCCCACACTGGTGAGATCCGCCCTGGCAGAGGAGGCCTGCAGTCTGATCCGCGCGCGGCAGGAGTTGGGAAGAATGTGGACAATTCTGTGTGAACTGGGTCAAAAGTGAGTGGTGAGGGAGGGGAGCAGGTCTGTCCAGTCCTGCTGTGTGACAGGCAGGGCGACCCAAGGCCGGCTCCGAAGCGATTTGGGTCATTTTTCCGTTTCCCGCCGAAAAATGAGCTAGGCCGCGTTTCCCCGATGCCGCTGAGGGGATCGCTGGCAGTACAAGGGCAGGACAGGGATTTGGGGGCCAGCCTGGCGCCCTTAGGGACAGGGATTTGGGGGCCAGCCTGGTGCCCTTAGATTCAGGGATTTGGGGGCCAGCCTGGCGCCCTTAGGGACAGGGATTTGGGGGCCAGCCTGGTGCCCTTAGGGACAGGGATTTGGGGGCCAGCCTGGCGCCCTTAGGGACAGGGATTTGGGGGCCAGCCTGGTGCCCTTGGGGACAGGGATTTGGGGGCCAGCCTGGTGCCCTTAGGGACAGGGATTTGGGGGCCAGCCTGGTGCCCTTAGGGACAGGGATTTGGGGGCCAGCCTGGTGCCCTTAGGGACAGGGATTTGGGGGCCAGCCTGGCGCCCTTAGGAACAGGGATTTGGGGGCCAGCCTGGTGCCCTTAGGGACAGGGATTTGGGGGCCAGCCTGGTGCCCTTAGATTCAGGGATTTGGGGGCCAGCCTGGCGCCCTTGGGGACAGGGATTTGGGGGCCAGCCTGGTGCCCTTAGGGACAGGGATTTGGGGGCCAGCCTGGTGCCCTTAGATTCAGGGATTTGGGGGCCAGCCTGGTGCCCTTAGATTCAGGGATTTGGGGGCCAGCCTGGTGCCCTTAGATTCAGGGATTTGGGGGCCAGCCTGGTGCCCTTAGATTCAGGGATTTGGGGGCCAGCCTGGCGCCCTTGGGGACAGGGATTTGGGGGCCAGCCTGGTGCCCTTAGGGACAGGGATTTGGGGGCCAGCCTGGTGCCCTTAGATTCAGGGATTTGGGGGCCAGCCTGGTGCCCTTAGATTCAGGGATTTGGGGGCCAGCCTGGTGCCCTTAGATTCAGGGATTTGGGGGCCAGCCTGGTGCCCTTAGGGACAGGGATTTGGGGGCCAGCCTGGCGCCCTTAGGGACAGGGATTTGGGGGCCAGCCTGGCGCCCTTAGATTCAGGGATTTGGGGGCCAGCCTGGCGCCCTTAGGGACTGGGATTTGGGGGCCAGCCTGGTGCCCTTAGATTCAGGGATTTGGGGGCCAGCCTGGTGCCCTTAGGGACAGGGATTTGGGGGCCAGCCTGGCGCCCTTAGGGACAGGGATTTGGGGGCCAGCCTGGCGCCCTTAGGGACAGGGATTTGGGGGCCAGCCTGGCACCCTTAGGGACAGGGATTTGGGGGCCAGCCTGGTGCCCTTAGATTCAGGGATTTGGGGGCCAGCCTGGCGCCCTTAGATTCAGGGATTTGGGGGCCAGCCTGGCGCCCTTAGGGACAGGGATTTGGGGGCCAGCCTGGCGTCCTTAGATTCAGGGATTTGGGGGCCAGCCTGGCGCCCTTAGGGACAGGGATTTGGGGGCCAGCCTGGTGCCCTTAGGGACAGGGATTTGGGGGCCAGCCTGGTGCCCTTAGATTCAGGGATTTGGGGGCCAGCCTGGCGTCCTTAGATTCAGGGATTTGGGGGCCAGCCTGGCGCCCTTAGGGACAGGGATTTGGGGGCCAGCCTGGCGCCCATAGGGACAGGGATTTGGGGGCCAGCCTGGCGCCCTTAGGGACGTAGCTGCTGCAGGGGTGACCAGCTGTCCTTGGGGACAGAGCTGGTGTGGAGGTGACTGGGTGGCCTTGACAAGGGGCCAGCAGCTCTGGAGGGAGGTTGAGCCCAGAGCCCTTGTCACAGCACAGGGACAGCGTGGACTCCTCCCGTATTTTGTGTTTGTGCTGGGCTGCTCCCTGGTGCCATGCTGGGCACCTCTTTGCACTCTGTGGCTGTATCTGGAGGCTTGGTGGCTCTTTGCAGAGGGCTGAGGGGTGGCAGAGAGGGTCGTTTTTGCTGTGTCTTTGTTCTCCTGGCCCCTCACATCAGTGTGGGGATGCTGAACACCCCAAATTCCCATGGCTGGATGTGCTGCTGCCACAGGAGACTGATGGCTGAGGTGTGCTTTCCCCAGCTCCCCAAAAGGTCCCCTGCTCCTGCCTCTGCAGTTCCCCCTCCATGGCAGCCTGGACAGAGTGCACCAGTATCGCTTCACCCTTGGTACAGTAGGGCTTTTTTGGGGGTTGTGTGCTATTTTTTGGTTTGGTTTGGGTATTTTGTTGTTGTTTGGTTGTTGTTGTTGTTTTTAATTTGGTTTCTTTTTCCTCCTATGTACACATCATGTGCATGTGTGCAAAGGTTATATTCTCAAAAACAAGTTTATTCATTGATGATGTAATAGTGATTGTACTTTTCTTTTGGTTAATAAATTGTCTGCTGGGCTTACTTTGTATGCCAGCCAAAATTAGTCATACCAGTTCTTGGAAAGGATATGAAGAAACTAGTAATTGAAA
Organism: Anomalospiza imberbis; assembly: GCF_031753505.1. NCBI lineage: Eukaryota > Metazoa > Chordata > Aves > Passeriformes > Viduidae > Anomalospiza > Anomalospiza imberbis. The sequence goes on along the minus strand of NC_089688.1, from coordinate 6,107,407 downwards.
TCATAATCATTTGATCATGAGAGCTATTTGGAAAATAATATTTTAACCAGAAGCATGTCTGATCTCCAAGTCAGGTTTTTGTTAGTTTTTGGATTTTTTTAACTGCTGCTAAGTAGATTCCTTTGGTATGGAATATTAGAAATTGTGTAGTAGCTGGTGATGTTATTCAACATCCTAAGAGAGGACTTCATCCAGAAATTGCTGAGACTGTCTGAAGGCAGGCTGATATTTATAGATATGTATTATTTTTTCCATTCTGACATTTAATAATCACCATGTAATAGCTATAAAATGCATAGCAACTACAGCTTTTTTATTTCAAGTGGATGGTGTAATGAAATTGGGTGAAACCATCCATTGAAATTGTACTTTGTAGTACCCAGTGCTTGTTTACAAAGTATTGACGTTTGTCATAAACAGAGATTTAAAGCATCACTGTTATTGTTTGTTGTTTGGTGGAGGCTCTTATGCTGTGCAGCGATAAAGGAAAAGATTTTATTACAAGCTTGCTTAGCATATAAACATGCTGTTCACTTCTGACCAAATATTTGTTATTGCACTAAATGTAATGAAGGTGCCTGCTTATAAAACAGTTTTGTATTATATAAGGAAGAGTGGAATATCTGATCTGTTTTTTTACTAGAATGACTTCAGGTTTTGTATTGTATGCAACTTGTCACAATAAAGCTCTTTTTTTTTCCACTGAGCAGTATTTTATTTCCTGAGGAATGTGTTCAGTGGACAAAAAAAAACACACAGAGAGAATCAATCCTGCTTTTCCCTTTGTTTAATAACTCCAAGAATTTCTCTCCCTTTGCAAATACTTATGTTTATTTGAGAGAAAAATTGGATTCTGGTTTATTTATTCCAAGAACTGTAACCTTATTTAGTGTTAGAAATGTGTGGTGGGCAAGGTGTGGTGTACAGCCAGCTCTCATTACAACATAAATTATTTCTGCTGTTTTAAAAATATCAGGAGTGTATCTGGCTGGATATGTATGTTTGTTTGTTTATTTATTGAGGCTTTCTTGATCCCTTGCTCACTGGAGTCAGCTGTAAAATATTCTGCTTATTCATCATGACTGAGAGGAGTTGATTGTTTCCTGGAAGGTTAAAATCCACCAATTAGGACTGTTTAATTTGAGTGTATGTTCTGGAGGCTAAACTAAGTTTAAGTGCTCTTCTTAGAATGTATGTTTTAGAAGGGGGGAAAAAATTGCACTTCTGATCTTGAAAAAGGTTTTAAGAAACATGAGAATGTGCAAGTTTCTTTTGGTGGGAAGCACATTTATGTAGTATTTCTTTTGGGATTACATCACAGTTTTATTTAATTTTAAGGACAAAAGTTAAATTCGATATTTGTGTATAAGCCAAGGGAAAATGTACCATAAACATAGGAATTTTCTGGTGAGTCAGAGTTCCAAGAATCTGAGATTTACTTAGTCCATTTATTTCAGGACTAACTATAACCATTAGTCATCGAGCCATGAATTTTTACATTTGCAGCTAATTGCACCTAAAAAGCAACTTTCCCTCAAGGCTTTGGGTTATACAGAATGTGATTTGGCAACCTGCATTTCAAATGCCTTTTAGGATCATTGCCCTGGTCCTAGAAATTGTTTTTAGATGGTGTATATTTGCTTCAAGTAAACAACTAATATTTCCACTTAGGTGGCAAGAGGAATAAATTAAGCACTAGCTATTCTGTGATACAGAAAAATTACTCAGCCTGCAGCAAGATAGGCTTTTACAGGAGTCAGTGCAGGATGATATTACTGGTTTCTCAGTCATCAGGGAGCCCAGAGTGACATGTTGTATTTTCATCTGATCACTTCTTGCAGGATGAAGTTATTGCTGTTTCAGAAAAAGTTACTGTGAAGCTTGAGGACTTGGCAAAATGGGCACAGTCCGATTTCTCCAAATGGAAGTGTGGTTTCCGGGCTGAGCCGGTCCAGCCCATGGATGTGGGGAAGAATGGGCAGAAAGAGGCCTTGACAAGATACAGACAATCCACACTGAACAGTGGCTTGAACTTCAAAGATATTCTGAAGGAAAAGGCTGACCTTGGTGAGTATCCCTTCCTTTCTCTTGTGGGAAGGGGCCTGTGGGAGAGTCTTTTGAAAACAGATGAGCCTGATCCTGCCATGCCATTGCAGATTCCCAAGGTATGTCTGAGCCTGGGGCAGAGGTGTGGCGATGAGATACCTGTGTGGGATGACTGGTGGTAGTGAGCTCATCTCAAGCTCCTTGCAGACTGGTGTGGGGTAACACTGTGATACCTGTCTGTATGGCCCCGAGCACTACGGCTCAAACCCTGCAGATGTGCATACAAATAATCATCACAGGCTCTCTCCTAGGGGCTCTGCGGGCTGGGGGATCAGGTCAGAGCTGTACATGCGGGCAGAGGAGGCTGACATGTCTTCCTGAGGCCTCCTGTGACAGGCAGGGATGAGCAGAGGCCTTTCACTTCTCATGTCCCATCTTCCAGAAGCTCATAGGTGCTCCTGGTGCTTGCCCTGACTCTCTATGGTTGGCTCTGTGTCTCGTTCAGTAGGGACATGTTCCTTCTATCGTGTTTCCTTGTCAGCTCTATGTTGCTACAGGGCTCTGCGAGCACCCCACTGTTGTCTCCACACACAGACCTGTGCTTTCTTCCCCTGTTTGTTTTCAGAAAGGGAGTTGGTAGCTCTGCTACTTTGGATGTTGCAGACAGGCTTGCAGCTGTGGGACTGCTTTGTTGCACAGGCACTCACACCTATAATACCTGTGGTGGGTTCCCAGGTCCAAGGGAGATCAGTCTCCTGTTGGTAGACGTGCCTGTTTGTGGTATTAGGACCTTGGATGTGTAACAGCTGTCAGAGATGGCACTTTGAAGTGCGTACCAAGGACATCTCTCTCTCCTAAGTTTTTAATAAATGTTCCATGTTTGAAGAGCATCAAGTTTAGGCCATAATATGTGAAAAGGTAAGAAATTAAAAGCTAAGCCTGATGCACTTGAGGACATGCGTTTGTATCTATGTGAACAGGAGTGCAGGGCCAAGTTCAGTTTTATAGTGTCATGACTAGGTTGGCATTGAAGCCAAGGTACATGAAGCTGAAGATCTATCTTGGAAGATTTATCTTCTACATCTCATTTTTCTGATCTTATCAAATGGTGAAGTGATTTTGTCAATCTCACATTTTACCATTAGCTATGTAGGTTGGAAGATAAAATACAATTGGAAGCTGATCTTGTTTTTCATTGCATGTCCAGGGAAAAAATAAGCCAAGCAATTCTTTCTCTCTTTGCTTTTCTCTGTGGTTTCTTCTAGTTCATAATTACATGCAGTAATTTTCTCTGCTATTGCCCTGGTATCTTTACGCACTACATTTATTTGCATTTGTTTGTTGTGTCAGAAGAATCTTAATGTTTTTCAGACAGAACTTTTGTGCGCTAATGTTTTCTTGTTTTTGTTTTCAACAAACAAAAAACTCCTTGTGGTAAGTTATGAAATTGCTATTATCTACCCTAGGAGCCAGAGAAAATTATCTTTAAGCCCAAGGCTTAGAGTTGCATGTTAAGCCTTTCAAAGTAGGGGTTATACTGAAAACGCTCATGGAATGCAAACTATATGGTATAATTTTGATAACCCCACATTCTGATGTTGTTCATTTTCAGTTGGTGGCTCTGGTTTTATTATTGCGTTGGGTTTTTTTTTTTTTTTCCCAATAGAAAAGGGAATTTTGGCTAATGTTTGGTTATGACTGCCTTTATCTTCATAATGACTGGTTGACAGGAGTGAAACCAAAGGTTTACAAAGACCAATAGCTGACTGGATACATTGATATAGACAATTGATCCAGGCTATTAAAGGAATCAAAGAAATTTCTTAAATCTGGTATTGAGATGATTTTTTTTTTTTACCATTTGAAAGAGCCAATAATTTAATCCTGTTTTGCTTCCTGGATCTGACACAAAAACTCAGAGGAGTGGTGATGTTTGAAGCTGGTGGAGCAGCCCTAGTTGGTGTCCTGTAGGCAGTCCGTGAGCTCTGGTGTTTGTCTCATCTGTGGCGTTCAGCGCCCACGAGATGAAGAGGATTTACTTCTCTCGTTCTGAGCGGTTGGTTGGGGTTGACATTGCTCTGGGAATTGTCATGTCCCTAGTTGGAGGCAAGGGCAGGAGCATGATGTGGGGTGTCTGAGTCTTTTGAGCTGCTGGTGTTGTCTCTTCTCTGCTGTCAAAGGGCATCTTTGCTGCCTGTTAGGACATGTGCCCACAGACCCTTTCCAATACTCAGTGTCTTGCCAACAGAGCAGCGCTCTGCTGCAGTGATCAGAGGATTTATTAGCCAAAACTTCTGCAGCAGAAGTTCTTCTTAACTTCTCCAGCACAATGGGATGGGGTCGTCTTTCCCCTTAAAATTGAGTTGTATACTGTAAAAGGAGCACAGTGTACTGTCAGGCAGAGGTCCTTCATGTGATGCTGGTGTTTAACCCTGGCTGTAGATGAGGAAGTTGCTGAACCAGATGTTGAGAAGGCCTAGATAAACAACATGATCTCCTGGACCCTTTTTTTTTTCCTATGAAATGGCATGTTTCCATTACAGAAAAATCCCAGAAAAGTGAGTAGATTCTGCAGCTTTTCCTACTAGATATTTTTGAATTAAGCTCTGGAAGGTAATAGGAAATTATATCCCTACCAAAGAGCTCAAAAAAGCTTTACAGAAGAAACAAAATCAGTTTTCACACATTATTCAGGAGTGATGAGGAGTGAAATAACACGGATTAAATGAAAACATGGCTGATACAGAACCAGAGAAGTGTCGCTGTGCAAACATACTTAATTAAACATGTTGCTACTGGGAGCAGGGCCGCTTCAAACACCAACCAGGCAAAGTGAGGCCTCGTGTGAGCAGTGTGCACCCTGTGCCATGTGCTCAGTGGCACTTGTTTAGCCAAAACTAAGGCAACACCTGGTTAATCCACAACCTGTAGAAACCATGAACCTATAACTGAAAGTCAACCCTAATTCAAACAAGATAGTTCTGTCTCCTTTTTTGTTCTCTCTTTCTTCTGTTTTGTTGTCCTCCCCCTCTTCCCCCTCTTTTCTCTTTTTTTTCTTCTTTCTTTTCTCTTTGCCTTTATTTTCTGCAGAAACTGTTGGGTTGGGGTTTTTGTCTTGTAAAATACTGTTGTTTTTATCACTAGTGAATTATGCAGAACTTTTCCTTAGGACTGTATTAAATAAAAGATTGCGCAATCACATTTTTTTGTGTGAGCTTCAAGATTTCAGCCTGAAAAATTATTTTTAAGAATTACTTCTTTCTGCCTGTGGAGATATTTATGCTATACATTCTGTCCCTTTCTACAAATATGTCAATACTGAATGCTAGCTGTTTATGTCTTAAGACTATTTATAGCTTTCTGATTTTTTCTTTCAAATGTTGAGGAAAAATAAAGAGCAACAACAATGCAGCATATAAAAATAGAGTTGCTCAGGAATGTATTATTCATAATGAACATAAGAACCTGTTTTTCCAGAAGAATTGGTCTGATAAAATCATTCACTACTGAGGTCGCTAGTTATTTATTTTGGTCTTTAGAATTATTTAGGGAATTTTTCTTTGTAATAAATGGACTTATATACCCATATTTGGTAAACCAGTGGGAAGTCACCAAATGAGGAATTATTTCATTTTACAAAATGTTTAACAACTAAGCAATGTAAACACTATCGGTTAAATATGACAAAGTTGCATATTTGTATTCCTTGGGCTATAGTTCAAAAAAAATTCAAATTATTTTATATAACATTGCTTCTTACAGACTTCCTTTAAGTGAAGTATGAAAGCTGCAGTGTAAGCTTTATTGGCCTATAAATATGTCATTATAGTTGGACTACATTTATATGCTTTGGATTGTTGTTTAAGCCAAGAAAATATGTCTCTACAGGTTGACTTTTTATTGAAACCCTTTGAGGCATACAACAGAATGTATTTTAGGCCAAGGTTATTAAAACAGCATTTTCATTTTTGCAGCAGACTCATTGTCAATTACGCTGCCACAAACTGTCTGTGGATAGGCAGTTATGAATGGTTTCATCTCTAAATGTGTCTTTAGAAAAAGAAATAAAAGATAGGGGAGTCAGAGCTGAAATTGAGAGAAGAGACTGAGGGAAAAATGACTGAATTTAGTGCTCGCCAGCTCTGCTGGTTTGGGTTAGGCTGGGCTGCAAAGCTGCCTGGGTTTAGCCATGGAACAAATGGCCACTGTCCCTGTGCTGGGCCAGGGAGGTGGGAGCTGCTGCCACAGCCAGGCAGTTTGCAACCCTCTGGTTCTGTCATGACAGAGGTCTGGGTTTGGTCCCCAAGCTGGCATTGCCAATCTTTTCATCCATCCTCTGTGAGTATCAGGCCAAAATGGGCAGTAAAGGTTCCTGCACGGGCAGTGTTAGTAATGGGATGAGCAAGTTCTGGTGAACTGAAGGGGTTTTGCTGCACTTAGTTCATGTTTGTTCAGGTCCAGCAAGGGGAAACCCAAAGAAAATTTAGCAATCAGTCCTGTCCTGTCTTTCATTCCCCACAGTCAAGCATTTGAGGGTATAAAATCTGGATCTTTGTTCCCTGTGAATCCCAGGGAAATCAACTACTGCTCCTAGCTGTGGTGTATATTCTAGCAGTCACGCTTTTCTCCTGTGTAGGTGGTTTTCCAGGAGTTGTTTCCTACTTCTCATGAAGTAGCTCTGAACTCTCCAGAGGAGCTTGCTGGGCAGAGCTGGGTGCTGCAGGATTGGGGTCACCCTCTCGTTTTCTTGTCTTTACCAGTCTCATAATTCGCATATCTTCACTTGGAAGATTGCAGTTCCTTGCTGGACCTTGTGTTGCCACACAAATTGGCTGATTCCCAGCAGATTGCAGTGATTTTGGAAGGATAGGCAGAACAGGGATGAGCTGTCATTCCAGAAGGTGCCAACTGCACAGTTACCAGCCCCAGTGGACACTGGGCTGTTGTATGGTCCTTCCAGTTTCTCTTGCCAGTGGCCTTCCAGCAGGTGTGACTTCACCAGATGAAGATTATCAAGTCATAATGTAGTCAAACCGTGCCATGATCAAAACTGATAATCTGCAGCTGTAGCATGTTCAGACACTTGTGGTGACTTCTGATCTGACACTGGTCTCCTATTTCATTGTTTGTCGCGTGCTGCTCAGTTCAGGCTCACCTGGCTTAATTTGGTGCAATAATTTTCTGACCAACTAATCATTAGCTATTTAGAGTACAGCCACTTTGCATACTTTGTGCCTAAACCATGCCTCTCTTCCCCTCCCATTCTTCTCTGTGTGCACTCTTTGCCTCTTCTTGTGCCTTCCTGTCCCCATTGCCCTAGTTGAATGCCATTCTGATCTTGATAAAGCTCCTGTAAGTGTCCCATTTTCCCCTCTCTACCCTTGTGCATCGTATGTTGTTTTTTGTCTTGTGGGTCAGAGTGACCTCTCTAACTCATTTTACCCAGCCCAATTGATACAGTTCTTTTGCCATAGATGAGGCTATTACATGACTTGTCTGTTGTGCTCCATGGAGCCTGAATGGAGAAAGACAGCTCCCTTGGGAAAGAAGAGGCTGTGGCCTGCCTTTTTCTTCTGTGTTTGTGCAGCTTATAGCACATGTTAGCACTACTGCAGCAGGACAAGACTACAGCAGGCTGTGGAGCGGGAAGCTCTGTTGGGATGACTGTTCAGAGAGGGTGTGAAGCAGGAAGGCTTCACTTGCTTCAACGCCTTCTTTTGGTTTAATTACTGCTTACCTTTGGTGTTAACATGTTTGGGATCAGAGATAACCTGAGGTGCTGAGCAGACAGACAGAGATAAATATTTGTTTTATTGCTGGTCAACCTGTTAGTTTAACAAATACTTGTTGGCTTCAGTTGTTGGCTGCCTTTTAAGTGCTGAAAGGTGATGCAGTTGTTAAGTCCAGTGTACTTCCAATAATTCAGTCCTGGAGATGACCCTGTCTTCAGTAGCATTTTGGGGCTCTCTGTCCTCAGTTCCCCCTCTCTCTTGAGCCACTGCTGCTCTCCTTTGCACCTTCCTCCACCTCCCTGGAAGGAGGTTGTTTGGGTTCTTCCAAGGTTGTCTGTCCTTCTTTTGGCCACCTGTTTGCCTGAGTAGTGCTGGGATGTTTTAAGTGCTGTTACTGTTTTTGTTACCCTGCGGAGAGCCTACTTCATTGCAAAGGAAGCGTATGAGGGTGAGGTTGAAAACATTTCAATCTGCAGCACTGGCTATGGAAGCCTTTCACTCACCACTGGATTGTGTTGAGCCTCATCTATTTGTGATTCTTGAAAGGAGTTTTAACACTGCACACCTCAAACTTCAAGCATGCCTTATCGGAGAGTTTTTGATTTCTTATCAAGCTTTGACCTACCTTTCAGCTTTTATAGAAAGGGGGTGAGAGCATCACCCCTGGAAACTGAGGATGCAAGTATTTTGTTCTTTGAAATGTGGAAGGTATGCCAAAAATGTAAACAAAATCCCAGGTAACTTCCCTCTTGGTAGCCCCTAACTTATAGTGGTTGTTCACCACCCACCCTGTTCCTGCAGCAGTAACAAGCTAACATGATTATCAGAATTGTGCTGATAGCAGTTGTCACTGTGTCAGCATTTTCAGTTATAGATTGGTATGACAGGGCACTTTGACGTTCATGTAGAGTATGGCCATTTGCATTTGCAGTTCTGGTCTATTCAAAAACATCAGAGAAGGAATCACTGCTGCAAATCAAGAGGAGGAAGAGTTAAATTTTACTCTCTAGCCCGTTGAGCTAGAGAACTGCCCTGCGTTCTCTTAAAGTCAAAGTTGCAGCAGTTTGCGCCATCAATAAGAGTTTTGTTGCAGCCTCTGGCTGGAACAGGATAGCCTACATAATTACAAAATAAGTAGATTAAAAAAATAAAGACCATTCACAGACAGTGTCAAAGCAGCCAGTGTGGGACAGTGTCCCTTTAAAAATGTTTGATGTCTTTTTTTATTTTTGTCTAGTTTTAGCACCGGGATTGACCTTGCCAGGCTGTGTAATAACCCACATGTGTCTGCTCTCCAGGATTTTTTCCCTTCTAGTCACTGTTGGATCTTGCATTTAATTCTTACTGACCATGGGTTTTTGTTCCAGTAACTGGAAACGTCTGTGTCCTGGTGCAGTGCTGCTGTGCTGTGAATCTCAGTTTATCTCAGTGTATGCTTTTTGGGGTTGGTTTTTTTTTTCTTTTTTTTTGCCTTTTTTTCTGCTTTTTTTTTTTTTTTTAATCATTGGTTTAGAGGGTGTTATTTTGATCCCCAGCCTTACCTCTACCTTCCACTCCTGCTCATATTGTGTCTGGGTCCCACAGGGACCCAGTTTGGGATGTCTGTTGTTTTGTATTAGTGCGCTTGCCTTGCCCAGCACTATGGAGGGAGGGGATCAGTGGTCTCCTCTGTGTGCCTTGGTTGCTGGTTAGATGTGGTGATCCCTCACTGATGCTTTTTTCCTGCATTATACCCTTTCCACACAGCCAGCCAAAAATTTGCTGAGTACTGAGATTTGCTTTTTATTCCTTTTCTCTTCTTTTTGAGAAATCCTTTGGTAGGACAGAGGCACACAGGAGCAAAAGCTGTCAGTGAATGGCCATGTCGGCATTTATGGAGATCTCAGCAACAGCAGGTGATGGTTCCTCAGCTTGCCAAGGTGGACCTTTGCTTGGGCAAACAAGGGAAAGTGGGAGGTGGAAACACTAGAAAGAAAAGGAAGTTTTTTGGACAAGATTGTGGGAAGGGGCTTGGCTACAGCAGCTGAGTGGGCAGTAGCAAATGTGCCTTCCCAGCCCAGGGATCTCCTCCAGCACTGTGTATCACCTTAGTGAGCACCAAGAGGGGCTCTGTGGGTGCACAGGAGAAGACTGTGATTCTGGGCAGCTTTGCCTTTGTTGATTGAGTTTTAAGAGTCTCGGTATCAATTCTCACTGTTTCACCCCTTTTGGTTAATTTGGGTCCTGCTTGTCTTTGCTGGCTTGGTGATCCTTGTGTGATGAGAGCATTGATAGATGAGGGTGTTTGGGAAGGGAATGGTTAAACCTAGCGTGTGTTTAAATTGGAGTGCGGTTTGTGGGAGTGGGTGATAAAGCATAGATTTAAAAATTGTAACAGCATGAATTGTAACTTACTGGGCAGGTTTTGTATTAGAGAACCTTGTGGCATGACCTTTATTTACTTCATTTAGTAAAATCTGTACCATGTAAAGTAAGTTCCTCCTTAATTTTACTGCTAATAATAATTTGCTTGTAAAAATGAATCCTCAGCACTGTAAACCTTCAGCTTGGGTCTGTCTTGCTCTGTAACATTGTGAAGGGCAAATGGCATTGTTAATGACATAAAGAGGCTTTTGTTAGTGATAGGTAATGTGTATGGTTTTAGCAGGAGTATATTTTAGCAGCTTGTGAAAAATCAAGGTGAATTTTTACATCTGTGCACTGCTGCATAGTTGATATATGTAGAAGCTGAAATTCAAAATAAGCTTCTAGGAGAGCCCACATTTGATTTTCCTAAACATTTAAATATATGTATCACACCCTCATTTTAAGATGCTGGTTAATGACTTTATGAGCATGCTGGCAGCCAGAGCATTACATGTGGTTTGAGAAATATGTCTGGATATGCTTGGTAAGCAGTATTGTTCTGACAGTGTACTAAAGGCCATCTTCAATTTGACTGTGCTCTACTTTGTTATGCTGTGAAAGAAAAAGATAATTCAGCAGAGCTGAATTGTGCTGTCGGCTGGAGACGCCACACTTCAGAATACAAATATTACTAGGGATAAATGAATCATTAAAAGAACAGTAGCATAAAATATCTGATGAATGAACTCCAGGAGTCTGTACTGGAATAAATTTAGCATTCACGGACAGTAGCATAATATGTGAAATAATAGTATCAGTTCTACATTCAGATGCCAAAAACATTTATGGACCCAGAATAATTGTGAATTACAAGGCTATAAATACATGGAGGGGATTTGGTGATATCATAATAAACCATGAAAAATTCACTAGGCTGGTTTCTAATGTTACCAGAACCTTGAGATATATTTACAACCTTGTTCACACTCCTGCAGTTTTAGGGGGCAATTCTCCTCTCACAACACGTTCGTCATTCCCATTAGTGCCAAGGGGAGTTATGCATGTGTGTCATGAATGGAATAGATCCCCACACAATTCAAGGATCCTATAACGAATATCTCATTTAAGAAAAAGGTGGGAAATGTTCACTCTTATCCTCCCTCAAGTTCCCCCACGTCCCGTTCTGCTCCTGTGATCAAAGCTAGTGAATATAGGTAGAGGATGACAAAGTTGCTGCTGTGTTCATGAGCATTTTATCCACAGCTGCTTCATTTTTTTCACTTTTTATTACTGAGAAACAAAACAACAACCAAAGCCCAGATGTTCTCATCGCCTCCAGTTTCTTTAAAGTGCAGGCTAGTGCATTTTAAAAGCCCGGGGAGGCTGGCGTGGTCAGCCTGTCCTCCAAAAGGAGGCTTCATTGTTGTGATACCAGATCCATACCCGATAAGAACAGTTAATTAGGAACTGGGGCTGAACCTGACGTGATGTTCAAGAGCACGTTCAGCTTTCAGCATGTCCCTCGTCACCTGTTTGTAATTAAGCCTGGTGTCCCCTGCCTTGCTGAGCTGGGGCGGTGACAGTCTCCGCAGGTACTTAGTGTCGTTCACACATCCCAGTATTAGGTGGATTACAGCCCGGTGCTGCAGGACCCCTTCCCCTCCCAGCATGTCCCCCCAGCCAGCTGTGCCATGTTACCTCATCCTTCTCTTAAGTCATTGGCAAAATACACAGGTTCAGTGTGGTGCAGAGCAAGTCTGCTCAGTAATTCCACATTCCTTAGTGTTGGAAGTCTCTTGACTGGCCAAGCTGCAATCTTTCTGCTCATCCCTCTCCTGGCTGTACATCCAGGCCTGCCAGGGGAGCATTTGTGGTATTCACGGTGGGAAGGGTCTGTAGCTTCATTTATGTCCTTCCACGGGGTTCCTGTTTTACTTTTTGGGTCTTGGTAGATTCACCTTCTATCAGTAGATTAATTAAATCCCTGAGATATATCCTGGACCTTCCATCCTTGTCGGCTGATGAAACAAACAGAAGATAATTACAGGATCAGAAAAATAACAGCAGTGGTCACCAGCAAGAGGGGTGAGCCTGGCAGCCTTGTAGGTGATTTGTATCAGTGATAGGTCCTCACCCAGTTGGACACTGAACCTCATTTTGCTTTGTTCACTGACAGTTTATTTCATTGTCTTTCTCTCTTGAATTCAACCATGTTTTTGCTAGGGCAAGGTCATGGGATTATTGATTATTTGTTTTTGTTAATTACTAATGACTTTAACTTGATATTCTTTGCAATATCTGTGTGAGCTCTTGTGGCAAGCCCAGTTGACAGGGTATAATGCAATCTTAATGCATGTTTTTGTCTTTAATTATTGTGAAACCACAGTCTCCACTTTTCTTTCACACTGAATATTTCCAAATTAAAAGCTTTGTGGGATGAAAAATTAAATGAGAAGTTACTATAAAAATCTCTTTCAAGGATCTCAAATGCATCCGCTCCATTTTTATTTTTAGTTTTCTTACTGCTTGAATGACCCTTTCTTGTGACAGTGTTTGTCACTATACACTTCCAGTCTTGTTGCACAGAGAAAATAGATTAAAAAGTCCTTTTACGTTTGTTTTTTTAATCCTCTCTTAAGATACATTAAAATGTGGCCCTGTAAGTTCTGTGGTACAGTAAAAAAAAAAAAAAAAAAAACAACCCAAATAATTTTGGCAGTTCAAACGCAGAAACTAAAAATAATTTAATCTGCAGTGTGAACATAGTTTCATATTTATACTAGCATCTGGCCTCAGGAATTGAATACTCCATTCTTTAAATAGCTTCACTCTGGCTCTTGAATGCTTTGTGACTAGAACATTACCCTACAGTCATACACCTTGTTTACATATTTCTGTTAAAAGGCAAAAGAACTTACAGTACTTCAAAACATTGGTACAAGCTCCCTCCTCCCCTCTCGCCTTGGAAAAGAAAAGAGAAGTTGAAAAAATTGCAACTGGTCTGAAAGTGCATTTTAAATTTAGTTCTCTCAGATTGCTACTGGGTACATATTTTACTGTCATTTGTATGAAAAACTGGAAGAAAAATTTTCCAAAGAAAATGTGTGCCTTTCCAGATGCCCAGCAGTAGTCAAACACAAATTTATGTACACTTCGTCAGTTTGTTTTTAATCTGGCAATTGTCTTTGTCTTTAGAAACACTTTGCCTGGAGACAGTGGGTACTTTTTTGGTACCTCTGTGGTAGAAATAAGGATCCAGGTCCCTGCAAGGAAAAACAGATCAGAATAATGATCTATTCAGAACAAAAATAATAATAATGTAATAAAAAGGTAATAAATGTAATAAACAGAAGGCTAATGATTAGCTTCTTACAATCTTTGGGGACAAAGTATCTTTTTATAGTTTTAGGATCCTTGCCCAGCCTGACTTTAGGAGGAATCGCATTTTCAGAATTATGTATTTGTAACTTCAGCTAGCTTTACAAATTTAGTAGATCCCTATTTAGTGTCTGTTGGTGAATGTAAGTCCAGCCTAATATTCTTATTGCTATTTTTTCATTCACATGTCTTGAGGTGAACCTAGGAGCAGAAGAGAAAACATCCCATTTTTGAACCTTAAACCAGAATCCATTCGTATGAGTCACTAAAACAAAATCATAGTGGTTTGGCTAAAAAAGGCTTCGTGTCCAAAGGGAATGTTCCTTAAAATGCTGGCGCATTTCCCACAGTGTTTCTTGAATGCATTTTATATGTTGCCTTTGTGCTAGTGTAAAACATCAAAGGTTAGATGTGGCAGTTCGGTGTGTAGGAGGCTCCTGGTATTTCGGTGGACTGGTCAGTGTGAATGAAGGCAGTGGGCTTGTCCCTTGGGAGTGCTCAGCCCCCTCAGCTGCCTGTGCTGCTCTTCCTGTCGAGCATCCTTCCAGCTCAGGTAGGGAGAGCATTTCTCTTTCTTGTGGTAACTCTTCCATGCTGCAGCACTGGCTTAGGCTTGCTGCTGTGGTGTTCAGAAACACCCCGCAGCAGCGTGAGAGACAGCGAAATCAGGCCCCGTCTGTCTTTGTGAAAAACTTTTGAGAGTAAGTTGCTTTGTTTTTCCTACCCAGCTATTAGAGCCCTCATCAGGAAGGAGCTTCCAGGATAATCATCCCACTTGGGTTTTGGGAGGTCAGTGCTGATTTCTGTAGGTTTCAGACCAGCCTGGGACACTGAGAATGTGAGTGCCGGGGCTGTACTCCACCGTGACTTCCAGCTTTGATCCTCTCGTGATGGAGCGACAAAGAGGTGGTGCAAAGCTGGATAGGAGCAGGGGTGAGGATGGTTGGAGACAGCAGTAAGGGCAGCTTCTCTACCTTGCCACTGGGATTTTTGTTAGCCTTCTCTGCAGGGAGGGTTCGTGCTTATGTGTTAATTTTTTTTTTCAGACCTGGGTCCTCTGACTTGCATAGAGTGAATGCGAATGGTGCAGGATTTAGGCTTTGGTGACTTCAGATACCATGTGATTCTAAGGCACAAAACATTTGATTTATTGGGTAAAGCCTATTTAATATCTTAAAAGCATAGACTAGGAGATCAGATGTGAGCATAGCAGCCTTAAAATATATTCCCTGACAACATACTTAAGAATGTTTAGGTCTGTATGAAATATACAGGAAATGAGGCCAATTTTTTCCCTGCTGTTTTGATGGCAGGGTCTGCAGGGGAGATGGAGAGTGTGTGGACAGGAATTCATGTGTTTGATAATGTGAGCCCAGCACATTTGCACAAATGGAATAGAAGCATTTTTCACCCTCTGCAGAAGAAACTATTAGTAGTTTCTCTGCCTATTTGAGAGACTATGACTGATCAGATGTATCAGCAAATCCATGTAAGTAAACCTGAAAAGTGATTCCCTTGTCTCTGGCCGGGTGTGTATGGTGTTTGCGCAAAGCAGTACCTCTTCACCATTTCTGGTGGCTTAGGGAAGCAGAGAGAGCTAATTCTTAACAACCAGAGGTGAAGAGAGGCTGCTGTCCTCCATCAGACCCTTCTTCCCTCATCACCTTGTAGATCAAGTCAGTCTACCAGTAAGAAAAGGTTTATGTATGTTCACTCTGAGAATACTTGGTAAGTGTTCTAATATAGAGGGCTTTCATGAACAGTGAAGCAGAAAAGCAGTTGCCAGAAGGACTTGTAATGATTTCTGATCATGCTAATGTCTGACCATTGTCTTCTGCTGCAAAACTAAATTCCCAACAATATCAGACTGCTTAGCGTACAGCTGGTTTCCTTAAGGGAGCACACAATTTTCTACTTTTTAGGAGCACAATGTAATTAAAGTTCTTACATGAAGAGGAAGATTGTGGCAACAGTACTTGGAAATTATATTGTCCAGGCTGTAAAAACATACTGAAAGCATTGTTTATACCTTGCTGGGCATGTGGCAGATTTCCTATTTAGTCATGTAACATGTCTTGAGCAGCAGATGTTCTTAGTTGGGCAAGTAAAAAAAGTTTTGCAAATGCTTGTTTGGGTGGGTAGAAACTTGGAAAATCAACTGTGGTTCAGTTTTCTCTAATTATTACAGTGGTTTTGTCACTTCTTCTTCTTCTTATGGTTGTAGCACCTCCAGCTGCAACACGAGGTCTCAGGAAACAAGCCCTTGTTACAGGTGGTGCAAGGAGTGCCCTTAGCTCAGTGGGGCTGGCAGGGCACTTTGCCTTCATCACTGAAAGTTTTCAAGACACGAAAGAATGGGATGGCAGTCAGAAAAAATGGAATTCCACTTTCCATTGTGCTCCTTTTCCCTCAGAGCATGTCTGTATGGATTGCATGTGGGACAATTCTGTGTGTGCCTCCTTGAGATCTTTGCCCCAGCTATTCTTGAGAATTTCTCACCATGTCCATTTCCAGATCACCAGCCAGGTTACCCAAATCACAATAGGAAACAATCCTTGGAGGAGCATTCCCTTTTACCTGGTGAAGTGACTCCAGGTCAATGCCAGTAATTGCTGATTCCAAAGGCAGGAAACCCTCTTGAGTGTGATAGCCTGAACATGGAGACCAAATTTATACCAGAGTGGATCCTCAGTTTTCATTTGGTGCTAAAATATCAGCCAGAATCTGTGTTCAGAATGGCTTCAAGCTTTTCTTTTCAATTAGTTTACCTACATAGCTGGTATCAGAAGCACAGTTGCACATAATAGAGTTGATTTTTCCTTTCCCGGATCAAAATGTTGAGGTGACAGTCACTGCTAGACACTCTGAAGTTCAGGCCTTCCTGCCACAGTGTCTCAGAATTAATGTCACTCTGTGTTGCTGGCTAAGTGCTGTGTAATTCCTGTTGAGCTTGGTGACCCAGTGCAGCAGAGCTCAGGTGATGTGCTCTTCCAGTGTCAGGAATCCACAGAGCAGCACAAAGAGCAGCTTCTCCAGTGCTGTTGCTAGACTTGACTGTAATGTTGGGAGTTTGGGAGAGCATTATTTTAGTCACTGTTTAACTGCCAGAGATAGTCACACTGAAGACCTTGCTGTGGCATGCTCTAGCTTTAGTAACAAAGATTGGTAATTTGCCCTTTCCCTACTAATTGTGACTTTTCCAGATTTTGCTTTCTGGATACCATCCCTTCCCGTTGGCAAACCCTCTGATATTGTAGGTTTGAATTGCACGGGGCGTTTAGCATCCTCAGGCTTGTCATCGTGCAGGAGGAGGCAGCTCATGGGCCAGGAACAAAATGCTTGGCATCTCTCAGAAATTCCCATCTCACTTGCATCTGGTAGAAATGCACCCTGCAGTTTTTTCAGTTGCTCATCATGAGCACTGTGGCTACTGTGCAGTAACTATTCTTTTGCATATTCTGTTCTTCCTGGGTGTTGTAGAAATTACTGCATCAGTTGAGTACTGATGAGAATGCTTAGATGAGAGTGAAATGTTACGGGTCATTAAACAAACAAACAACCCCACCTCCATTTTATTGAAGGTACCTATAAATCTCATCAGTTTTCTGCTTTACAGCCAGTTGATCAAGGATCTGTGTGAAAGGGCGGGCTGTTAGCTTAAGGCAACTCAGACTGCTTTAAGTGGCTGTGAACTACTTTTATAGTGCTACCAGTCTATTTCATTTCCAGAAAGTGAAAGTTCGAAGTAGGTCCTGAATCTGGTTTCTCACATGTGAGATCATTTTGCTACCCATGACCTAGAAACCAACAATGAATGGGTAAATTACAGGCAAGAAGAAAATTCAGAATTGACTGTGAGGTGAATGGAAGTTGAATAATTCCCTGAACTTCATCTGTGAAAAGAAGAAAAGATCACTGAATTCTAAAACAGACTTCAATATGGACAAAGAAAATGTTATTTTAGTACAGATTAAACTCATGACTAAGATATAGACGGATTATTGTATCTGTTTCAGATGTAATTTCATGCCTGAGAATTTACATTGAAGGGAAACTGGTCTGGATCACATTAGCAAAGGCCCTGTTTTGCTGTCAGTTTAATTAAATGGAAACTGCTGGCAAGGTGACCTGAGTAGGTTTATAGAAGCAATACTATTTTGTGTGTTGGAGCAGGAAACTGTTAGGCCTTCCAGTTTGAAAGGGACACAGAAATGAAATCTTTGATTCATTCTTGTTTACAAACTCCCAGATAGTATGTGCAATGACCTTAGTGATAAATTAGCTGCAATTACACATTATATGAGGCGGGCTTTACAATAGCTGCAGACTTCATGGTTATGAGAACCATGACCTTTGACAGGGAGGTTAGAACATGAAGTTTTTCCAAACAATGCGTAGATCTTCAAAAGTATTTGCATTTCCTTCCCTGTTTCATGTGAGTAGATTGACAAGATGTGTGGTGGGTGTTCTGTTTGCTCGCCACAAGATTGTTGTCAGGCAGAAACCCCCCAAAACAAAAAAGCCCGCCCTTCAGGAACATTGATTTATCTGTTAACTGTGTCTGGCATGCTGCCTTTTGGCTTTGATTTCAGAGAGAAACATATTTGGTTACTTTAATAGGCAAAAGCACTGAACCTGACTTGTAGGGGAAAAAAATGTTTTCTTTCCCTTTTTCAGTTCTGTTTATCAGATCCTGACGTACTGTATCGTAATTGTGCAACAGTTCCAAGTTGGAGTAAAGAAAAGTAGAACTGGATGTCAGGCTCCATCAGCCTCATTATTTGAGAGCCAGCTTTTCTGGGTGACTCAGTGGGACTGAAAATGCATGTTTATGCCAGTTAATAACCACCTTGTGACACCAACTTAGATGATATCAAATGCTTTTTTGTTCTCAAGAATTGTTTACATCACCTATTTATATCTCCTCTTTTTATTTATGTTGTTTTTTTATCTTAGAAATTTTTGCTGAGCTGGAGTTGGCTTGCCTTTTCCCCCTAGATCTGTTTGTTCACCCTTTTTTGCTTCTTTCAGATATACTGAAAGAGGAGATTTTTTTTTCTAGTATTCTTTGACCAAGGAAATCTAGGTCTTACCTGTTTTTGGCTACTTCTCCAATTTGATGATACAGTGTGCAAGAGTAAAAGTTGAGAATTTGAGAAAGCAAGTTTTTTAATCATGTTACAATAATTGTATAATTTATTCTTTATGTATACACAAACAGAAGGTGATTACACAGACATATGCTGATGGTTACATAGTCATCTCTCATATTGAAACTGCACGTATCTCTTTGTGTGTGTACATGCAACTGTATATGCTGCTGAGCTCCAGTACCCATAAAGCACTTGGCCAAAAGAGTGTATTTTTGAAAGGCTTAACATTCTTCACATAAGTATCAGAAGTAATGAAATACATAGACCTACAAAGGTCAAAAAAGAAAGAAGGAAGAAAAAGAGTTTTTTTAAAAACTGTAATAGCAGCAAGAAAAACAGAACAAGGAGATTGTTGGGAGACCTCCATCCCTGTGAATGCAATGTTTTTGCAGGGAAGCTGTAGGAGGAATTCTTGTTTTAATATTGATTTCAGTGATGCTGTAGCCCAGTGCCTCCAGTAAGCATGAAGCTCTGCATGGCTGGAAGGTAGGTGGAGATGAGATTTGGAAAATGATTGCATAACTGTAGGTGAGGGGAGGGAAGAAACTCTTCAGCCACCATCAGTGCTTTTGCCTCTCCCAGTAACACAGTCCATCCCAAAGCATCTCCTGGTGTTTTCCTACATGGTACTCACATTTACTTGGTCTTCTGCCTTAGCTGGACAATGATCTCCTGAGGCCCAGCTCCCAATGGGAGTTGCTTAGCAATAATTAAAAATGAACCAACCAGCAACAAACTCTCTTCCTATCCCAGGGCCATCCATCAAAGCTACTCCCCAGCTCTTGCTTATGTGTGCTAGGGGTAGAAAAAGAGAAGAAATGGTCAGTTAGTTTTGATTCTGACAATGGTGAGGTAAGAAGTACAGAGAGGTTGGGGAAGAGTTAGTCAATTATTTTGTGTGCGCAAGTAGCAAAATACCTAACACGGTGGGACAAGCTCAGTTTGCTTTGTTTCCACTGCAAGGAGGGACTTCAGCTGTCTCCCCCTGGAGCTTCTAGCAGGACAGCCCTAGCTGTGACTGCCCCTGTCCCACCAGGCATTTGGATGGCTGTAGAGAGCTCAGGTTGCTTTGTGTCTCTCAGCCTGGCTCCATGTTACCCTGGTCCCGATGGCTGCATTGCAGGCGCATCCTTCCTGCTGTGGAATTGCGGGATTCCTCAGTGAAGCTCTGCCAGTTGTGTTTGAAAGCCGTAAGAAAGCGCAGTCTTTGTGGAGGAGGTGCCTTTCAAGGCAACTGGAAAGGAGAAAAGACCTTCCCAGTTGTAGTGGTGGTAAGACTCAAAGCTGGTAAAAATTCCAGTCTCGAGAAAGTAAAATGAAATTCTTTAGCAGCTAGTTTATTTTAGTTTTTCTTTTCCTGTTCTGCTTCGTGACAGAACTTCAAATAATTATGTTGATTTATGATTACAGGTATTTTAAATCTGTAGTATGCTGAAACAAAGCAATGCCAGATTATTGTTTCTGGCCCTATCCAATTATACAATTGAATTTAGGCATGTAATAATGTTACAACAGAAATATCCATCATGATGGATTGAATTTCATGAAGTACAACACAAGAATATTTATAACTCCATTCTTAAAGCCACTTTTGAGTCAAAATGTGCCTCCTTGGTATGGCCCTTATGAACAGGAGAAAATCTGAAACTTTTTTTAGCCTAGCCCCAAACATACCACAACCCATTGCCTACACAGGAAGGGGGTGTAGGTTGATGATAAGCAGAAAATGATAGAATAGAGTAATTATTTCCGCTAGAAAATGAGGATCCGGCATTATTCGTACAGTAACACAAAGTCATTTGGCTATGCCACTGTAATGAAACAATAAAGATCATACTTAATTTAAGTATCAATTCTGAAGAGACTTCTTACTCTCCCTCTACCATTTTAACTATTAAAGCAAATTTGAATTGCTAGTCTAGTTTCCCACTGTTTTTTAGCAAGCAGAGTGGGCAAAACCTCCCCTCCTCCCAACTCTGTTTAAATGTAGACCTTTGGCATTCCAGAAATCTGACCTTGTTTGTAGGGAATGGCTCATTTTTCTATAATGTAATATGAAGCGCTCTTGTGTTTTGATTCCATGAAGTAGAGAGTTTAATGTTCCAGCTTGCCATGATAAGGATATGATCTGGTTAGAGATAGAAACACTAAAGGAAATTAGCTATTGTACTATTCTTTAACATATTGTTTGCCTAGCAGTTTCATTTAGAATCATTTGGAATAATCTTGGAGTGCCTTTTTAAAAGGATTGGGGTTTTTTCTTTTTCTTTTTTTTTCTTTTCTTTTTTTTTTTTTTTTTTTTTTTTCTCTGTTGTTGTTGGCCTGGATAAAAAGTAGGGCTTTAAGATATTTCTCCTAAAATAAATGTGAGGCCGCCTCATTTATAGTCAGCATGCCTTGATTACTTGCAGACATGCTGGAAATTTACATGCGCTTTTCTCCATTATAAAACACTGATCTGTTCAGATCATTAGCTCCCTCATGACTAGAGTTTGGCAGCAAGCCAAGGCAGGCTAAATCTGTAGCTGTAAATCGTGAGTTGAAATAGCAGAAAGTGGATTTGTAACTTAAAAAGTGTAAACAGTTTGGAAAATGAAGTAATTTTAGAGCATGATTGATTGCCTTAAGATTGCACTTTAAATTAGCCCAGGGTCTCCACTGCAGATGTATGTACTAACTGCTCATTATATATTTTCACTTTTCTTTGGAACAATAGCATTGTTGGTAGGCTTCGAAACAATGTATGTTTCTCCTGGAGTGACCTTTGAGGAAATGAATAGTTTTATTGTGTGTCCATTAGTTTGCCTGGAACAACATTTTTGAGTTATTAATTTGCTGTGGTCTATAAATAAAGGAATCAAAATGCAAAGCAGCTGTATTATGCTGCATATAGTTCATCAAACTTGTGTTTAAACATCACCATTTGAGATTTGTAATGCACTGTATAAATAATTTTTTTAT
This sequence comes from Anomalospiza imberbis, assembly GCF_031753505.1. NCBI lineage: Eukaryota > Metazoa > Chordata > Aves > Passeriformes > Viduidae > Anomalospiza > Anomalospiza imberbis. Next base: position 6,085,791 of record NC_089688.1, on the reverse strand, counting down.
TCTCCTCTGAAAAAGAAGTAATGTTTTGCCTAGCCTGGAGATTGGTTGTGTAATCTCATAGAAGCAAAATTATTATTTTTAGCACAGACAATTGGTGAATGTTCTGAGGGACTGCTGCACTGCATTCCGTCTTTCAAAGACCCTGCTTCACTTAATTGTGTGTCCGTGGGCTATGGGGCTGTGGGCTGAAAGGGAAGGAGTCATTGAAAGGCACATTCAGGAATGTGGAAGAAGTTTGCTGGATTTGGAGTGTTAAAATTTTAGGCTATGGTCTGCCCAGCTCTGTCTGCGCTAGTTGAGGGCAGTTAAGGAGTGGGTGATGCAGCAGCCTGGTGATGGAAGAATGTAATGCCATGTAATATCTGGTATCTTGTGAGCTCTGGCTGTTTGCAAATGGTGGCTGAACCATTTACTGCTCTTTCCCAGAGAGACACAAAACCTTGGTTTGTGATTGTTGTGTTCCATTGATAATGTTCCTGTGTACCCAGGATGTCTGAAGTCGCGAAGGTTTCCAGCGTGGAACAACATCTCAGTGTAACTTTGTGGGTGTGAGCACGTAACTTACATGGATGTGCTAAACACCTAGACTGTGTGCAGCCAGCACTGTGGGCTTTGACCATTCGAGAAATTAGGAATGTAAAGCTAGTAAACTGGCATTAGTGGTGGTTATGAACCACAGTAAATAGCTCTGACTGCTTGAATAGAATATATTATAAAAACTTATACAATTTTGTATCAGTGTGTTTTTCATCTCTTTCCTTGTTCTAGATTTGGTATCTAGCATTCAGTAAATACATAACTCTCTTTTGTTGTTCTCCTGGAAGCTCCTTTCCCAGAGAAAATTCTTTCCCAGTGTTATTACCCTTCCTTGATCTTTCCTTTCTCCCTCCACGTTTGAAATGAAGATTTGCGCTTGTGAAAGAGGTATGGCTGAGAGGTCTGAGCACAGGTCTGGGAGCCAGGACCTGCTGAGTGCTGAGCTCAGTGACTCATTCGGTGGCCTTAAGCAAGTCAGAACATCTCTGATGAGGTTATTTCATATGTAAAACAGGGGAAATAATACTTATCTGTCTACCTGCCTCATAGGAATACCCTGAGGACTAATTAGCCTTCATTAAGTGCTTTGAAATAGGCAGTGCTATCTATTATTAGAGCTGGTTTCAGACTAGCAGATAGTGTGTTAGGATTGTTTCTTACTTGGGAGCCTTCCTTTCTGCTGCGTGTGGGACCACGGCCCATGGGGAACAGAGCACAAGCCGCCTGGTGTTTCTGGAAGATTGGCAGGGTTCTGCCGAGCCCTTCCTAGGCAGGTTCACTGGAGACTCAACGCTCACACTGGAAACTTGGAAAGAGGGTTTGCCTAGAGAAAAGAGTGGGAGGATACTTGCTTGTTCTCCTCAGCTCATAGGCATAACTTGTCCTGAAATCCTTTCTCACCCTGCCTCCACCTGAGGCCTTTTCCGATAATTCAGGTAGCACAGCTTCGCCTCTTTTCCAGGGATGTTTTCCTGGTCCTGCAGAAGAGGAAGAGAAATCCTGTATTAGTTCTCAGGAGGGGTGTGGGGCTGGGTTGGTATGTTCCCATCACAGGGAGCCCGCCCTTATTCAGAAAGCCATTCCTCTTCCTTGAAGAGCAAATACTTACATTCTTTCCCTTCACTGGATAACAGAGTCCTTTGCAAAGTCCTTAGAAGGCAAAATCTAATTTTGGGTATAGGATCCTAAACTCTGCAGGTGTGTGTCTGCTGAAGTCTGGGAGTCTTTTCATCATCATAACAAGGAGGGTTGTCATCTGACCGGCTGCTTCTTTTGTTCTCTGAGGCATCTTCTCTCACTGTATACTTTTGTACCTCTCTTAGAGATGCCATAATAATCTAGTTCAAAGAACCCAGCCCTGTTCTCAATGAAGCCCACATGCCTGGTCTTTCTGCCGGTGAGACTAGGACGCGATCCAAATTACCTGGAGAGAAGCTTTATTTCTCTCCATTTGCTCCTCACGCGTCTCTCAGGCCATGAGTAATTTGCAATGAGACGGGAAAGCCTGTGTGAAATTTTCCAAGGGAATTTTCTCTATTTTAATAACGTTAATGAAATTGCTTAACACTTCATCAGCTTTTTCAGCGTACGTTGCTGGGATTTTGGTGCTTTCTGATTTTTTCTTCAGTACCAGAAGGCCCTTATATTGAAAATGGGACTGAGGGCTCATATGAGCATTTGGACCCACTATTGAACCGCAGTCCTGCAGAAACATTTTTGCACAGGTAGGTACCATTTTGAGGAGGTTCCCTGCCTCTTTTCTTGTGCCTGCAGGAAGGGGAAGCAATCAGGAGCAATTGTCCCACAAGCTCTCACATGCCTGCAACTAATTCTTTTTCCAAAGAAATAATCCTTTTTCCTTTTTTTTTGCCCCAGGAATACCTAATGATACGACCTTGGTCACACAGGAAGGCCCTGGCATTGCTAAATTTCAGCACAGTTGCTTTGTTCGTCTTATACTGCATATCACTCAGTTTATGGTCCTTGTATCCTAGACAGGGGTGTAAGTTAGCTCCCTTTTCTTTTAGACCTTTTTCCTATTACTCCTTTTCAGCTCCAGTCTACTTTGTTGTGATGCAGAATAGGATTAAATGAGCAACCACAGTCTTATGAGCAACCACAGACTTACTCATAGGCCTGTAACAGCTTTTAAGGCTGCATTAAAAAGCTATATGAGCAACAGTTTGGGGGCTATTTTGTGAAACCTAAGTTCAGTTTGGAGGTGAGGATTTCCAAGTAGCTGAGGAAGCGTGGTACAGGGCAGTTGGGTCAGTGGCCTGGAGTTTGGCAATTCCTGTCTGGCCTTTCCTCATAGCCTTCATGTTGAGTTTGATCTCTTCACTGTGAAGGAGGAGAACCCGAGTAAGGTTCTTTTGGGGAATAGGTATGTGCTCCGTTGGGATGAGATGGAGGACAGCAAATTCTTGGAAAAGTAAATATGACACTAGCATATTTGTGATTGCTCTTTTTTAAAAAAAGAAATTGCATCGTGTTTCTAATTCTAATTTTGTGCCACTCCTGGGTTTAAGCATTATTACACTGCAGATGATAACACGAGTTTATCTGTAAAACTGTTAAACTGTGGTTTTTGTTTTCCAGCTTGACTTCTTTTTCTCTTCTTGTCTTTGATTGACTTACAAAAAAGTTATTAACATGTTGCAAAACAAATACAAGGGGCCACTGAAGCTTATTAAAAATGGTTTCTTTTGTTCATATCTGGCAGTTGACAAATTGTGTGGTGCTCTATCTTATCTGCTCCTGTGTGAAAGGTTACATGAGAAAATGGCTGCAAATAAATTGCTATTGAATATTGTTGAAGACTAAGCATACAGCTTCTCTATTAAGGACCTCTTTTAAAGCTCTCTATTCAGACTCCCCCCTGCATGTCTCTCTAACACTTGTCTGTTATATTATGTTTGGCACAGAAGGAAACATTAAACAGAAAAGCAACATCTGACTGTGGTGTTTCTAGACCCTATTATCCCTCTGTCAAATGTCCACATGAGCAGGGTACAATTTTTGTCTATATTGATGATGATTTTTGAAGGCTTTACCAACTGTCTTCATAGTGAAATGCTAGAAACAAATGAAATTGAAAAGCATATTTTTACAGCTTTGGAAATCTTACTTAAATCAGTGTAATGAGACGCACTCAGTAAAATGTAATTATTCTCACTTCTCCATGTGTCAAAGAAATCAGCAGTATGGTTAGGGAGGGGAGGGTTACAGTGAGCTTGTTATTTTTATACAGATCCAGATACTGCTTGTGTGTAGTAAATTGTAAATAGTAGATAATGCAGTTTTTATGTGTATTAAATACCCTGCCAGAATTAACAGGGTTGTTACTTCATTAAGGGTTTCAAAGAGGGCATAAACGTCAAAAGCAGGGCTTGACTGTTTAAATCACTGGACCATTTCCACCCTCCACCCCTCGTGTCGCAGCTCTGTGACCGGCAGCTTCTGCCACTGCTATTTCGAGGAGGGCGCAGTTCCTCCGAATTTTCAGAATGATAATGAAAGAGCCCCGTGTGAGACACCAAAATAAGGCTTTTGACTCATACTTCTGGGTGCAGTGGAAAATGAAGGCGGTTGATTCTGCCGCAAGGAAGAGGTGATGAATCAGTCCCTTATAAGTAGGCCTTGCGTTTCCTTGTCTGTCATTTATGTTTGAATGGTGTGCAGAGGTGAAAGAGAGAGGAGATGACAGAAGACCTGGTTAGTCTGATATTAAACGTAGTAACTCAGTTTAGCTCTCAGCGACCTTCCACTTCTTTTCAGTTTTTCATGCCACACAAGTATGGATTTGTCATGGGCCTCTTCAGCACAGGAGACAAATAACAGACCATGAGAATAAAATTCATCAGTCCAGAGAATATCTTGAGGTTCAGTCCTGAGCACTGGGTTGGGGAATCTGTTATATCTTTGAGCTCATTGTTCCAATTGTTAATTATCACTGCTGTAAAAATGTGTGCCCCTCTCTTGCCAGGGGTTCTAGTTGCCTATTTCTCCACCAGAGTAGGGTTTTTCATTCTCCAGTATTTTCTCTCTACACTGCTGCAAGTCAGAAAGGGGGACCAAGACACGTGATCATAGAAATAGTAATAATACTACAGAGAATGAGAATGTGTTATAGGGAAAGTTAGTGGATGTGAGGATGTAACCCCACCTCCACAAAGGTGCTGTAGGGAATGTATGACTTCAACCTCAGCTGTAGTACTTGTGTTCATTGCATAAACCCCATGCTCAAGTATTTGCAGGATCAGGCTTTATGTGTAAGTAGTACTGAAGTGTGGTTCAGTGGTATGTTGGATGGTGTTCAGAGATTGCTGAAAACAGTGCATTAAATAGCACTTTGAATTGCAAAGTGCTGGTTCAGTTTTGTCTGTGAGAATGATAACACTTATTATCTGATTGTTCCCTGTGCAAATCTCACCTCAGGAAAAATTAAATTATGTTTGAATTCAGCTAAAGCAAAGTATATCATTATTTTCTTTCGTTATTAAAAGAGATTTTTACTGTTTGTTTGTTAAAGCTGAAGCAGCTGCCATGTTAGACTCTTAGATGATTTAAAAGCAAATACAGAGGTAGAGCCATTTGCAGTACAATTGGCTTGTTTAATGTGATTTAATTCCTCTTGTTGGCTTCGTCATATTACCAAATTATGTTTTCAGTTCCCCTCCCCTTTTTAATTCTTTCTTCTTTTTGTTATCAGCAGAATTGAAGCTGCTTATCAGTAACCACGACAACCAGGATAAATACTTGTTTTAAAGCTGATGCACATTCAACCTGAATGGTCCGCATGACCCAGAACATTCAAGAGGACAGGCAGCATGTGCTCCCTTCTACAATCAATCTCCCCCTTCCCCCCATCTCCATCTGCTTTAGAAAGCTAATAGGGCAGTTTAGAAACCTTTTATATCAGAGCGGTTTTCTGTAGCCGTCCATGGCTGTTTGGACATAGGCTGGCCCATGCTTGTGTCCTGAGGAGTAAGGAGAGAAGGAAATTTTGGGAGGCAGGGAGGTGATTTCGCAGCCACGTCCACAGTGTGGGCTTGCTTTTCTGGGCTTCCTCCAGCTGTTGTCACGGCAGTCACCTGCCCTGGGCAGGAGGGTGAACTGCTGCTCCGCAGACCCTTCCTGAAGGGGAAGATAATCCCGGCTGGGCAGCAGCTGAATGGAAGGAAGGAGTGACTGGAATTGTGCGGGACAGGCTTGTGGTTGTGGTAAGAGAGAAGCCTCAGCGCAGAACCACCTGATCCATGCCCCATCTCTGGTGGAGGCAGGCAGGCTGGCTGGGGTGACCAGAGACAGTCACTTCCCTTTTGAGGAAACTCAGGGATCTCCCACTTACCTAGAAATTTCCCAACAAGAATTTCTGCCTGGCCTCTTTGCTCTTTCCCTTGCACTCTAAATTGCTTGATGCTTTAGAATAAATCCTTTAAGCTCTCTCTGTCTCAGTTTCTCTCTCTGTGTAATGGGGATAATAATTTTTACTCATCTCCATAAAGCAATTTGAGGCCTGTGGATGGAAAGGTTATATAAAAGCTGGAAATGATGAGTGTCAGTCATTCTTCTTTTGAGTCTAGAAACACCTCGTAAGGTTTATGAGGCACTTCCTGATGTGCAGGAGGATCCTGGGAGTGCAAGGTTGGAGCTGCAGCTATGAGGAGCTGAATATAGGATTAGGGTCTGAAAAGGATGCGGAATACCTGGTTGGAAACGTTTTCATATTAAATTTCGTTTGTCTTCTTCAAAAAATTTGATTTAGGATTTGAATTTTGAGGGATTTAGTGAGATAAATATTATAGAATATTTGATTATATAGACATACTGTCAGTCATCGATCAACATACTTGGGTTTGTCCCCATTAAGTAGGAGTAGAACAACTCTGATTCAAAGAGCCGAGTGTAAAATATTTTTCAACCACGTGCTTTAAATAAGTATTAGATGATGCTGTCCCTTTTTCTTTTTTTTAATGACTGCATTGCTGTTCAGTTGAACAGTAGTTTCAATCTCCAGTAGATTTGCAAGTATTCTCTTTCTTTCAAATGTTAAACTAAGCTTAGGAATTCTTTGAAAGGCTGATGCTCTGCTGGCACTGTGACAGAAAACAGAGGGCTGGGGAAGTGGCATGAAATTCTGAGAAATAGCTGTCTCCTCCTTAAAAGGGGAGAAATATCTGACACATGCAGAAAGGCTGTACATTTTATTCTCACTATTGGCAGAAATGACTTTTGCCTTTTGATCAATTTAAAAGCAGAATCAGGCAGGCAAACGTCCATGTCAGAATTACAGGCAACTTGTTAACACCATCATTATCTGGTAAACATAAATGTAATCACTGTGTTATCCTGCAACACATTGCCTTTGTTCTTGATTGCATTAGCATTCAAATAGAGGGGGGTTCTCAAAGCAAGGATGAGTAGCATGAGTCCTGCCGACAAAGAGGTATCCCTGTTGTGTCAATAATTTACCCAAATTTATTTAAAACCAAAACCACAGATTTCCTGTCCCATCTCATGGGGCTAAATCATTACTGTTGCATTTATCTGTGAGAGAAATACGACTCTTAGATTAATATTTTTAGGTCTTGTGATTAATTAGCCAGCTGGGGCACACCAAGTGTCTTTGCTAGTGAATAAAGACTATGGGAATGAAAAAGCAGAGTGGATTGGAAAAGCTGTGTTTGAGAAGTCTTTCCTAACCACTGGAGAGAGGGTGGATCAGTGTGCTAGAGCATGCCTTGTGACATGATGCAGCTACCTGAACTCCTCAGCTGTTGCTCCTAGTCCACAGCAGATTCCTACTCTGGGGCATGGATTCCTGCTGTGGATCTTAGCCTCGTGTCTGTGCAAAGAATTCAGTGTGAGAAGTGGTCAGGGAGGAGCCAGGCAAAATCCTCCCATGGAGGTTATTTCACTGGGAGAGCTATCCTTGCCCACACAGGAGTCCCCAGAGGTGCAGGTGATGACTGTCATTGCTGCTTGGTCACCTGCAGTTATCTTGGAAGTTTGGAGGTGTTTGGCAGGTTATAGCTGGACTGTGATATGGGAAGGTGTTCTCATTGCATCACTCCTCTTAAAGATTCCTCTTAAAGATTTTAAGGTCATAAAGATCCAGTTTCTTATTCCTCTTTGTGGTTATTCCTTCGTTGTTCCATTGTTTCTGTTGCTTTTGGACCTTTTGAGAGATTCAGGGTTTTTAGGTAGTTGTGTGGTAAGTTCATTTCCGTCTGCTGAAAACTGTGCTCTCTTTCTTTGGGTTTTTATTAGAACAGGCAGCTCTGAGCTGTGTAGAGCCTGTCTGACCTGCAGATACTGGTTTTGAAGGGTGAGCTACACATCTTTGCTTCATCTACACCTGTGTTCTCATGCCTATACTGCAGAAAGTCACTGCCAGAGGAGTAGAACAAGAGAAGGAGAACTAGATCTTAACAGCTGGAGGGTCTTGGGAGGTCAGTGAACACACTGCCCTGCAATTGTCAGGAGACCTCCCATCACAGGGGTCAGAGCTGTGCTCATTCAGCACCACACCAGTCCCTCAGACACCCAGATGCATCCTCCATTACCTCTGTATCGCCTGCATATTGATGATAATGGTCAAAGCCATGCATACAAGCAATGATAAACTAATTGTGATATGTGAATCCTCTGGGAGACCCCTTAGTAACAGAGGGTTATGAAAGAAGGCAGAGGAGCGAGGGCACCGTGTGGGAGAGGAGCCTGATGGACAGAACCCTGCAACTTCCTTCATTTTCTCTCTGTATTCCAGATAGCTCCCTTGCTCAATTTGCTACCCACACACCAAAGCATTGTCCCATTTTATCTGGTTCCCCTGGTACTTCCATTGCTTATCTTACGAAGATCTGTGTCAACATTTATCAAAACAAATGGCAAGCCTGGGACCTTTTAAGTAGTTTTTTTAGTTAATAAAACCAATCTTCTACTTCTGTTATGTTAAAAGTACATTATCTTTTTATTACAAATTCTCTACAGCTCTGTCTGTTTTCCTTCTTGGCAATTTCATGACTGCTCCAGTTGATTGCTGTATGGAGAATTACAAAATCATTAAGGGTGGGGTTTTACCAGCTGACTTACAGTACAAGCCATTTCTCAAAATAACCACAACAGTGCAATACTGATGTGTAATTTACGTCACAGTATGTTTTTATGAAATAGTTTGTGGCTTATTCATTTAGATCTAGAACTGAATATGTCTTCTTTTGCTTTTTAATCAAGCATGCTGCTTTTTTTTTTTAACTTTTTAATATTTTCCACTCCGAGGCTTGGCTTGCTTCCAACTTACCAGCTACATGGAGAAGGAAAAAATTGATTTTTTTTTTCCTTCGCCTGCAGTTTAACTGCAAGTGTGTTTCCCCTTTGATGTATACATTTGTGTTAACTGCCTCAGAAGAAATGGTAGATGTGTGGTATAATATATTGCACGAAGGTAAAGCAGAGGATTGATAAGAGATGTAAAAGTTTGCAATTTCAAACCATACCAAGCAAGTGTTTCTGTTTAGCCTTCTGTGCTGGTACATTTCCTTTTTAAAGATTACTTTCTGTATAATGTCTTGTAATTAGAACAGGAAATCATTGAGTAACTGTAAGAAGAAAAAGAGCACTTAAACCGAAAAGAAATTTACCTTCTGAGAAATTATATTCAGCTCTTTTTCCCCTTTTTTTTTTTCTTCCCTTCACATTACTGAGTTGTTAATGATAGTAACAGATGTACAGACCCTTATCTGTATCATTGTTCTGCTTGTGTTTTCACGGAGGGGAGGGGGGGATTGGGCCAAAAAAGTCATTTTCAGTAATACAAAAAATGAATGGACAGAAAATGGGAAAAGCCTAATTACAAAAAATATTCTGTGTCACAACAGAGTAGCAATTAAATTGAAACTTCAATATAATTATCAATAACAGTCGAGCCTGGAAGGGTGCCAGGCGTGTAAAGTTGGTGCTCAGCCTTTATGTGGTTGCTAGGAGGACGGCAAAAAGTATAAAGCTTAGAAAAAGGAATGTCTAATGTAATAAAGTAACAGAAGGTAGCATAAATCATTGTGAGAGCAGTTCATATTGACATTATTTTACTTAAATTGGGTCGAAACTAGACATTTAGTCTTACAAGAGGCACAAATTCATATTTCTTCTGCAAGAATAACTCTGTGCTTTCTGGGAAGAAGTGGAGTGTTCTTTCAGAGCACCAGTCTCATACATATTTGGAATCTTTTAAGCAAAAATCTTAAAATGTTTGTTTCTGTTGGCATCCAAATGCATTTGCACTAATACGATTAAAAGAACTAAAGGGCAAAATACTTGGCAGCTTTTTCAGTTGAGGTAATTAGGTACAGGAAGGAACATGCATAGTTTTTCCATCAAGCTCTATAAAATCCTGGTGTGAAGGTCTTTTTAAAGAGAAATAATGCTTACTGATGTTGAGGGTAGATTATGGCAGTTAGCAATAACATTATAGGCTGATGTTTCTGAAACAAGCAAACAAAAAGCATGTTACAGGGTTTTTTTTCTCTGCTCTCTCTGTAAATAGTTCTGGCTCTAGATGGATTTGTTAGGAATTCTTTCTTTTAACAGGCTTTATTTTTTTTCTTTTGGAGCTTTTAATTGTCTCGCCTTACATATTAAAAATGGTTGTGCTGATTTGAAAAGTCAGTTCTTGCATAGATTCATTGTGTTTGGCATTTCATGCATCTCTTACTTACAAAGACAACTTGAAGAACATGTAATCCAACATAAATGCCAGGCTGTGCCAAATCCCAGCTCTCTTTACCCCTTGACAAAGGGAACTGTTGGATTATATCTCTGCAGATATAGGCAGTGCTTGGAAGGCAGGGGTGGAACTTTGCTTCCTAATTACAGTTTCTCGTGTTTTCAGCCCTAAAATATAAAAATAAATGAAAAGTTGATGTTGGAGGGGTTTATTAAAGCACACAATTATGATATAAGCATAGGATTAGAGTAATTTCAGTTGAGCCTCACAACTGTAGCAGAATACTGTAGGTACTATCTTTTACCATGTTATGTCTGTTGAATCTAAAATGAAACTCAGAAATACAGCATCTTGGTTTCCTGATATCTCAGCTGTATGTTTATGGAAGTCATATTGTTTTTCTTAATTTTAATGGAATGTGATCCACATTTTGAGCTTCGCTTCTCCTAAGAGTAAACTCTTTCTGATCATATTTCTGAAAAATACTTGCAATATGCACTAAGTCCACCATTAAATGGCACGTGTGAGATTTTGATAAAAGCAAATAATAGTTCGTCTTCGGGCTTGCATTTTTTAGGGATTGGTCTGCTTTGATTTCTCTTTTCTCATGTGGGCGTGGTTGAGGAAAAAATCTTTGTTCCAGGAACACTGTGTTTGTCTTTCACTAAGCAAATTTTCAGTTTATTCAGCCTTTGTTCGTTCTTCGATCTATCTATTGAACCTGGAGTAAAAAAGGAAAGGAAACAAAAGGCATCACAGAGTACTCACAAAGTACAATTGGAATTGCACAAGCATGTATGAAAGTGATCCTGTAAAAATTACTTGGTTTTAATTTATGCCAGGGGGTTTGAGTTAAGTCGTCAGTTGTCAGGGGTACAAAGTTTGTGTAATTCTGCGCAGGGACTTGCAGCACATTTGTCTAGAAACTAATGGTTTACTACAAAGGCACTTGGGACATACATTTATATACACCCTGTTTAAAAAGCTGACCACATCCTGGAATAAGAAAAGTGCTGTCAGATCGACAGATTCAGCTCACCACTATCTACACAAAGGTATAAAGTAGTAATAACTGTCAAGCAGGCGTACGTGAAACTCTCGAAGGAGTTAAAGGACAGATCATGTGCTTGTTAATTCCTAGAACAGTTTTCCTGATCTGATTTTTAGAGTTTCCTAATAAAGAAGAGAGAGCCTTATTCCCAGGAGCAATTGGCTCAATCGTGCTGTTGTGTAGGCTTATGGGATACTTGTTGAAACAAAGAAAAGCATGACCACATCCTTACTGGCCAAAAGAGGTTTTAGGGCCATCAGTTCTATTTTCTTAGGAAAGTAATGCCAGTGCTGTTTACCAAAATATATTACCCGTACTTTGTTTTTTTACTTTTTTTTTTTTCTTTTTTTTTAACAAACAGTTTTATCTCCTCACCTATGTCAGGATAGTGGTGAGAGTTCTGAGTTTTTAAAAGTGATGACTTTTAGGAGCTGTGCTAGTAAAGGCAGTGCTTTGCAAGTCCGTCTGTCGTGTTGATTTTTTTTTACGGCATTGCATTCCTCTGCAGTGATGACATTCTAGGTGATATATCTTCTTCCAGAGACTTCTTAAAATTTAGTCTTTTATGTGTCAACATTTTCATTGCCTCACTTGAATCTAGATGAGTTGTGCCATCATATTTAGTTGGGGAGAACTGATTTGAATTTTTTTTCAATGTCTGAAGTGATTTTTACTTTAGGAGTAAGAATGATGATTTCAGTATTGGTAATGGGATTAAAGAGTAGACCTTTTGTCTCTGGCAGAAGAAATAGCTGAGTTATTCAGTAATCAGAGTAGAACAGAAAACAGTAAAGTGAATGCTGTTGCTTTGTCTTCATTGGCATGCCTGGAAAGCCATGTTCAATTATGTACCTGAGGAGATAAATGAGCATAAAAAGAAGTGATTCAGCTAGGGATACAAATTTCTCATGTTTGTATCCCTAGTTGAGTTTTCTTCCTCTTAGGTTTCCTTCTGGTTATATGATGACACTTGATTGTGATATTTCAAAATCTGCCACCTTCATATGTGATATCATCTAAACCATGAAGGAATGGATAGCTCTGAGGTCTAGATTGCTTTATATTTTGAGCCCAGCAGCACAAGCTGTTCGAAAATTCATTTGCTTGTTGTGCTCTGTAGGAGTTAATAATTATTGAGTCCTGCTGCATTTGCAGTTAATGTGAAGAAAGTTGCTTCCACCTCTTGGGGTTTAGCAGCAATGACCAGGTTGGATCAGCCCACCTCCCTGGCCCAGAGGTCCTTCAGTAGTTGCCAGTATCAGGGACTTGAAAGGAGATGTAATAGCTGTGTGCTCTGAGGCTTGTATATTATTATTTTTAAAAGATGTTAATTGATGTAAACATGAGTATAGTAAAGCTATATGGGGAACTGAGTAAAAATTACAGATAATATTTCTACTGAAGCAGCCAAATTGGCAAAGTATGGAGAACACTTTGATTCAGGCCCTTGGCCAACTTCAGCAGAGCAGTGTTTTCTTGCTCATCCAGGTAGTCCTTTTGAGTAAGTATGGGGAAACGGAACAGAAAGGCAGAAAATAACCTATTTTAATAAACTTTCTTTAAATTACTGGTTTTTAACCTTTCTTTCCAGACCCAGTGTGCTATAAAAGTTGTGTTTTGAGAAAAGATGAACTTACTTCAGAAAAATTAATTTTTCTGAAATACTTGAGTTACAGCTCTTGTTTTGTGTTTTTCTGATATGCTAAGAGGTTTTTTTTCTTTCCTTCCAGGTGAGGATGATGAAGATTCAAACCTTTTAATTCTCAGCTACCCACAGTACTGTCGATACCGTTCCATGTTAAAGCGCATTCAGGACAAGCCCTCGTCAATACTAACAGACCAGTTCGTTTTAGCCCTTGGAGGCATTGCAGTAACAAGCAAGAACCCCCAAATCTTCTATTGTCGGGATACATTTGATCATCCTACCCTAATAGAAAATGAAAGTATATGTGATGAGTTTGGTAAGTGCCATTACAGCTATTTTCTTTTCCTCACATAGCATTTTTCTTCTTTTAAGTATCCACTGATTTCCAAAGGGAAGATGAGATTCCTTTGAAGTGAACCTATGCTATTTATGATTGAAATGATCAGTACCAAATATGCTCTTTCTTCTCTGAGACTGAAGGCTTCTGGCCACTGGTGATCTCAGTATTGCAACTTGAGTTCACAATCAAAATAATGTTACAGGGGTGGAGTGTAGCACAGTGACTGGGTCTGAGTGAAACAATTCCTTGCCTGGAAGTTCATCTACCTTAACCATTCGCCTATAGCCTGTCTTCCAGAAGCTCGACAGTGTGTGTTAGTTTTTTGAAGTCGTTGTTGGTGCAGTATGCTAAAAGATGCAAAATAGGAGAGAGTCCTGGCATACCCCATTGCTGTTGCAGAGCACTTGTCAGCTGTGCTCCCAAGGCCCTGTAAGAGTGTCAGCTGTAGCTGATGTGTTTCTGGTCATCTTGGAAGGTGGGCTTGTTCAACATGGGCTTTGCCATTGCTAGGAGCTTGAGTTTATGAGAGCAGAGATACTTCTGGGAGGTGACCTCTTAATTCAAGAGGTATAGAGAATACTCCGCAGCTCTAAAGGAGTATGCAGCCCCTTAGAGCTGGGGGAAAGGACTCCAAGATTTGACACCTGATAGCAACCAGGTGATTTCACACAGGGTTTTTTTGGTGTCAGATCATCCCAACAACAGCAGGTGCGCTTTGAATATGTGGCAGAGCGCATGTTGTGTAGACACCCGGAAATGGATCCAGTGTAGTTTCTTTAGCAGCGTACAGAATTAAGTTTTATGCCCCATATCACCAGATGGATGAGTTCTGTGGCTAATGCTTGCAAAGTCTGCATGGTGGTGAGTACACCCTGGCTTGCAAGACCCCCACATTTCTGCAAGGAAGCTCCTGTAGTCTCTTAGAGAAAAAAATTCTGCTGATGCCCTTAAACATTTAATAATGAGAGTGAGAGGGAATGTTTCTGATGGGAGAGTCATCTACCTGTTTCTCTGAACTCGAGCACACTGGCTTTGAGCTTGGTGCCCAGCTCAGGCATTGTTGTGTTGGTAGAGAAACCCTGACTCATCTGGTGGCATTGGGGCATTTTGTAAGGTAGCGCTGCTCTGAAATCTATTCCCAAAAGGCAGACAAGATCCTTCCTCACGTGGTGTTGTCACTGGAGCACATGACTGCTGAGAGTAGTTTTAGTTTTGTGCTGTCAAGATTTTTCAGAATCTGGCCCGAACTGTCAAGTCTGCTCACACTCACACAAAACATTACAGGTTTTGAATGAACTATGAATAAAAGTGTTGGTTGCTCCTGGGGGGTGGGGGTGGTGAAAAAAATGAATTAAATGCCCTGGAAGTTTGGTCCAATGACACAGTAGTATCATGTTGGTTTTTATTTACTCTGAGCTCAAGCTCAGAATATAAAGTTCAGTTGTAATTGACTCTCCTTTTTATGTGGGAAAGGTTATTTTAGGCTTGAAGGCGTTTGATGAGCCTACCATCTGCTTTCTGTGGAGTATTTTATTCAGGGTCATTCCTTGATTACAGGTTTGTTGAAATAGTTGGATCCATAATGCAAGTGTATCATGGAATATTAGTAATAGATGAATCAAAGAGATGTGGAATGATGCAGAAACTACGCTTAGTGAACCATAGCAAGTGCTTTGTTCAGCCTCTGGAAGCAAACTATGCCATTCTCTTGACCTTTGCGAGGCAATTATCTCATTATCAACCAGAGACACAGAATTCTTAGCCATAGAAATTAGTAATGTGTATTTAAAATTTTGTTTGGCTTAAGAAACAGATTATTTTTAATCCCTATTAAAAAAAAAAGAGCCACAAAAAAATCCCCAAAAAACACTGTTTAAAAGTATTTATTATTAAAATAATGTAAAACTTGCAAGCCCTGCTGTTTTAAGAAGGAAAAGAGTGGCCAGTGTGTGGTTTCATATCTGCATTGTAAAATGTATGGTGTCAATTATGCTACCTTTGTTGAAGACAGCAGGCAAAGTACTAGTTTATCCTTTTCTTTGCTGGCAGGACAATAAAATGTACAACACTTAATTTTACAAACAGTTTACATTGATACCATGTAGAGTGATGTCACATGTGGAAGGTGATGACTGCTAAGGCTAATCAGAGGCAGGGTGGTACAGTAGATAAACAGATTACTCTAAGGCACTGGTATTTATCAGTCAAATCTGAGGGGATACCAGATTACAAAAATGGTGACTAAAATTCTGAAAAGGTGTCTATAAGGAGATCCAGACACATGTAGTTTGAAGGTATTGCCTCTCTCTTACTTGGAAATGAAATAAGTGTGCAAAAGGAACAAGATAGGAGTGTGTATTTCACCATTTTTACCTGAAATTCTCCCAACTCTAAAGCAAATACAAAATTTGGGAAATACATTCTGCTGATGTCTTTATGTGGGAAGCACTGAGCACTGGTTTCTGAGGTGGATGCCAAGTCTTCTTCAGAAGCATTGCTTTTGAGGCAAGCTGTACACATTCTCTGTATGTTGCAACACATACAGCATGTCACAAATGAGCCATCAGAAACACCTTTACAAAGAACCCCCAGTATGTAAGCTGTTGTCCTTGTTAGGCAGTTTTAATAGACCAAAATGTTTTTCCTGGAAATATTCTCTCTACTTTCATTATAAATTTATGACAAAAAAAAATTGTTGAGCTCTGACTTGTTCTCATACTCTTCGCCTATTTTCCCCTCTTCTGTAGGGTTTAACAAAAATAAATAAAGCAGGAAATGAGGAAGAAGAATTAAGTTTTGTTGACAATAAATACTGTTTTGGTGTGGGACTTCTTAAAGCAGATGTATGTAGATGCTATCTGTCAGCTCCCACAGGTATGGCTGGGAGGGATGCAGCAAGGCTTTGGGCAGCCCTGTGTGCATGTTCTGTGTTTCCATGGAGCCTCTGCGAGGCTCAGGCTGTGCTAAGCCTCCCCTGCAGCTCCAGCTTGGGCTGCCAGAGGTGTTCCCAACACCACAGCTACCTGTGCTTGCCTCCGCCCTGCGTGCCCACTGCTCTGTGCCATGTGCCCAAGTGCTTTGGACAGGAATATTTGGGACCAGTTTTCTTGCATGGTCCTCTTCTGATTCTCCTCTGGTTTGGTTCAGTGTGCCACAACATCCCATCTGGGGGGCTGCTGGAGGAGCAGGATGCTGAGGAATGGGCTCAGCAGCTGGAAGGCTTAAACATTTGTGTGTATTTCTTTGCAGCCTGCCACAGAAGGACTTGCTCTACATCTACATGTGAGTGGGAAGCCTCCTGCTCCCATTCTCGTTGATATAAGCACTGATTAATTAATCCAACTGCCTTGGAGGGTTCCCCTCCAGAATGCAAATAGGCTCAAGAGCTTGCTTCTGTTCAGAAAGCAGAAGACATAAACCATGCTTGGATATCTTGATAGCCCAAGTTCCTGGCTATCACTGCAGTCAAACTGCACATATATCCCTCTCCTGAAATAAGAGCAATTAGAGGTCCTCACCAGTGTGAAGCAGTCCAGGTGGATAATGAAATGAGCATGAGCAATGAAAATGAACAGTTCATTTCTCTTCAACTCAAGACATTTTTCAAAATCTTTTTCATTTATCAGCCTCTGGGGTTACTGTTGCTGAATAACTTTTGTAAATGCATATCATTTACTGGCGTCTGCTGTGTGGTCATACGTGCTGCAAGAGAGAAAGAATGAAAAAATTAGGTTTCTAATAATTTTCATTATAGAGCAAAGTGATCTAGCTGGAGGCAAAGCTGCCTGTGAGTGTTCAGAAGGCGTATCTGAAGGTCACTGCACATAAATCAGTGTGCACTTGTTGCTAGAGCAGCACATGTCCTCTGTGTTTGCTTGTCCAAAAAAGGTGACTTCAGTTGCCAGGCTTGTGCCAGCTCCATGGCATGGAGTGGCTTCCAGGGTGCATCAATGAGCCAGGATCTTTCTGTGATCCAGCTGTGGTCTGGGTGATGGTGAGTTTCAGCTCCATCAACTTCACCAGGTGAAAATCTCACACAGAAGGATTTGTCATGGTGCTTTGCTACATAAATATTATAAATCTTGTCTGCTAAAGATGAATCCAAAGGATGGGCTTGCTTTTTCTATAAACAGGTGTATGAGAGAAAACTGAATACCTTATTTCTTCTCAATTTTCAAAATCTGTTTGGTAAATTTTAAATCATTCTGGATTTTTTTTACAGCCTGCTGGGTCAATATGCTGTTAAACATTGTGTTCGGTCCCTGGAGTACTGTAAACACATGTTCAAGCCCAAAAGGTTTTGGGTTTGCATGTAAAACCCATTTTTTAAATGAAACATTTCATACCAAAAAGTGAGAGAACTACAACCTACTGTGGTATAAATACATTTTTTTTCTCTGAAAAATTAACCATCTTCTTCAAATTGACCATTGGCCATAACATGAGCAATGCAGAGGGAAACTGCTCATTGAAAAAAAACATGTGCAAAAGGGTCCCTCTTATCTCCTCCGCATCCCCCAAACCAAACTTAACGATATATTGCTTGCTAGGGGAAAAGTTATCTACATTAAAATGCAAATCTCAAAACCTTCAGCAGCTCATCTCTCCCTGTAACACAATGAAGAAGGCAGTGTTCCTCACTTCCAGGGCTGGCAGGGAGTGGTTGGGAGTGAGGGGTGACTTACCAGTCCTCCAGCTGCTGGAGTTTCTGAGCCAGCAATTTTAGAAAGACTTACCCTCCTTCTTGTCATTGGCCAGGGAAGCCATGGAAGAGCAGCATTATGAAGGAGAAAGGACTTTTTAGGGATGGGTCATGTGCCAGAAAAATTCTGTGGCACGAAAGCTGGTGACTCCAGGGTATAGAGTGGTACCATTACTCCTGGTGTAGCTGAAATTTGGTCTTTGCTCTCATTATGCATCTTAGTTTACAGAAGTTTGGGACTCACAGATAAAATCAGTTGTTTGGGGAAAAAACATAACAAAATAAAACCTTGGCAGGGGATGAGTCTTTAAAACAAACAAAAAAAAAGGACGGAAGAATGTTTTCAGTCTAAATGAAATACAGTTTTCCTGTTGGTAACTTATTTTATTTGTGTGAGTCAAAGTTGGCTTTTCTTTTTAAACTAGCTCCAGTACAAAAATTGTACTGGGGCTGACTGGGCGTTTTTTTAAAGTTTTTCAGCTTGATGTAAAGTATCAGCTTTATTGCTGTTGTCTGTTTTGGCTACCTGCAGGATAATTTATGTGACATTCAGAAAAACCTGAAATTTCGATATGGATGCTTCAGGCTTCTTTGTTTTAATACAGATGTGATATTAGAGTGGGATTGGTGTTAGTGCTCCTCTGCAAAGATTGGAATGTTTAAAACATTTAGAACAGCGATAGGAGGAGTATGGAGACTTTTTATTAACATGGGTACTGGGACCTCCTTAGATGGAGCTTTACGGTGGCATCTCCAACAGTCTGAAAAATATGCAAATTTTTTCCAAGGTCTTGGGCAGGGTGGCTTAGCTAAATATTTCAAATTTTAGGTCTCTCAAAACAAAAACAGGACATAGCTGGAGGGGAAGTAGTGATTAATGCATAATAGTGCTATATACAATACAGATAAATGTACGTTTCCTTTTCCCTCCCACCCCACCTCTGCAAATACAAGCTTTTAGCTTGAGAAAGTGAATCTGGAAATGTTCTGGATTCTGGTCAGATTTCTTTCTTATTTAGTTAATTCAACTGTAGGGCAAGATATTAATGATCCCCAGATGTTGTTTATAATGATTGATTTTTCAGTTGTGAAAAAATATTTGGAGGGGTTTTTTTAAACAATTGATATTTTCTAGTGTGCTCTGCAGCATTTGAATAAAATGTCTGAAGGCAGAGTTGTTTATGTGCCCAGCATAATTGCTTCTGTTAAGTGATTTCTTCATTCTTAACATTTTTAGCTCTAATTGCTTTTTCCCCATACAGCTAAAAATAAATATTTGCAAGTTTTGCATTCTGTCACTCATTGAAATGCATAAAATATTTGTAGACTCGAAGCAAAAAGGCACTGATAAGGGGTCACATTCTGCCTTCCTTAGTGGCGTAAATCCAGCATAACTCGATGCACTTCTGTGGCTGTTACTCAAGATTTTCACCAGTTAACCAAAGACAGAATCTCACCCAATGTTAATAGCAAGCTGTTAAGTGAACATAAGTAATATGTAGTAAAGTAAGATAAAATACCTTCCTGTCTGCAAGAACCTCAGTGGAAACAAATGCTGTTAGCTTCTACTCCTTTCTGGTTTTTTAGTGCGTTTGCACTAGCAACTGTAGTTGTAACCAGGATAAATAGTAAGATAGATTATTTTTTCCCTATGTAATCAAAACTCCTTGATGGGGAACACTGATTTTATTTGGGTTGTGTGTTCTCGCTGCCCTCGGGAAGGCAGCAGATGCTGAGTGGAAGGGCAGGTACCGGTTGAAAAGCTGCTTCTGCCCGTTGCCCCGCTGTCCCTTCTCCGCCAGGGCTGGTCGTGGCTGTCAGCCCTGCACAGCAGAGCAGGGGAGCTGCAACATCCACCGGTGTCACTGCCAGAGAGCTGCTCCCATGGGAGGGCACTTGGCAGTTTGGTGTGGCTTCACCTCTTCAGGTGCCCTTGGGCAGCAGTCTCGGAGGCAGGGGGCTTACACCACAGGCCTGCAGTGACTGCGAGGGGCTCTGACCCAGCTGCTGGAGAAACACCAGGGCTGTGAGCCATGGGGTGCCCAGGATGGCCTGGGCTGGATAGCTCTGGACTTGAGGCGCTCACTGGACAGGAGGTGAGAGATCCCCTCTCGAGAGTGCCTGTGGCAGAGGCAAGGGCCTGGCTGTGCTTAGAACTTCGTTTTATTTTTTAGCTTAGTGACTACGTGATGGTATTATGGGGTTTACATGTTTTACCAGACAGAGTTCAGCAGAGAATTAATGTGTAGTTCTAGCAAATGAGAGTTTGCAAGTGAGCTGTTCTTCTGTGCCTGATAAATGGAATGCTATGGGTTGCATAGCATGCATTTTGTCATCTATTATACAAGCATCCTCTTTATTGGTGTCCATTCAATAAATGATTGTAGATGTACATTACTAATTCCTTCCATATCAGATTTCCCCTTGATGGCTGGTTTTACAATCCAGCTATCAAAATCATGTTTTGTGATCATAGCAAAAAGTAAGATGGGCTGTGTTCATCATATTTGTGAGCCATGTCCGTCAGTGGTCTCATTTCTGGAGCAGTCTCTTTTGCCTCATACGCTTTCATCAGCACATCCTTGTTTGACTGTTCCCCTGGTTTCTGGGCCTCCCTTGGACCACCAGGCCTGCTCAGACTCTGGAGCTGTGTCTCAGAACTCTGGGCCCACTGGCAACCCAAGCCTCGTGAGCAGCATCCCTGAGGTGTTGGGGCTCAGCAGTGGCAGTGAGCAAGGGAAACCTTTATGGCCAGGGAAGGGCCCCTATTCCCGTACAATGGAAATGTGGAGTGGTTTGTGTCAGAATATGGTCACATTCTTCTGATTAAACCCACTCAAAAAAGACAACATTGTAATATTTTCCAATGACTGTTTATCATGAATTACGTCAGCCTTAGTTTAAATTGCTATTATTTCTCCTTAATGCTTCTTGGTGCCTGCATAATTTACAGCATTGGCAGCTGCGGGACTATGAAATAACCTTTCACAGCCACCATACAACAGTAAAGAACATGAAGTTTTTGTTGTTAATTATTATGGGACTCCTTTAACTTTTTTACAAAGTGACATAAAATATTGTTGAGGTATTTATGGTTAAAGCTACTTTTACGTGGATCTATTTTGTTTCTGGCTAGTTCTTAACTAAAGCAGTCATTTGTGGTTATTATGCCTAGGGAAATATTATGTCAGAACTGTTTAACAGTATTATTATGTATCCTATGTCATATATTACATGTCAGCACTTGAGGCTGTCTTTCAATAAAAACAAATGTAATTTTAGCTAATGGTCTTTTAGGTATAGGCCGTTTGTAAACTTACCTGAGTTCATTTGAAGGTATACTAAAAAGCTTTGTTCTCCGAGAGTGCACTCGGGTAATTTCATTTTGGCTTGAGATGGAATTTCCAAAATATTTATCATTATTTCAATCAGAGGGTGCTGCCTCTTAAAAGCAAATAGTTTCCCAATACCGAGGTTAATGTACACATTTTAAGGAGCTGTAACTGTTACTCATTACTTTGTTGACTCTTCCCCCCTTTGGAGCTCACGCTTCCCGGGTTCCCTACTGGTCAGGCTGATAGGAGTATCCCAGGCAACTAAGCCACCGAATGATGATACTTCACTGCGCCGCTTAAATGAATAGCTTAATCCGTGGGTGAAGGGGCAGAGAAATCAGAGGTTGAAGGTGAGTTTTAGGTTTCCTTGAAGTTGCATTTCAAATTTGTAAAACGCAAACTTACACAAAGTAAACTTTGAATTAATGTGTCATTCCCCTTGGTTCCAAATACTATGCATATTTTCCAGTACTTACTTATTTAAAGCAAGAAATGAAGCATATAGGGTGTGCCAGAAAGTTTACACAAAGAATGAAAACACATAAATGACTCATGAGAACTTTTTCTGTGGGTTTTTTTTTTCTTCTTAATGTGTAATTATTTAATTACTGGTAGGCAAAAAAAAAAGAAATAAAAAAAAAAATCATGATTTCTCTCTCTCTTTCCTTCCCCCCTGAAATCTGTGCTTGAATAAAAATGATCAAAGCCTCTATTTTTCTCCTGCATTTTCCTCCATGGGATTGCTGGTTTTGGTGACTCTATTTTAAGAAACTGAAACTGCTGGAGAAAAAAAATTCAGTTTCTGTCCCCCCTTAAATGCTTGGACCAAAGAAGTAAAGATGCAAACATGAAACTGAAAAATCAAGCAAAGAGCGGGGTGAGGATTTTGTGTGTTGCTAAGGTGAAATTTAATAAGGGGAACATAAAACTGAGCTAAACTTGCCTGGATGCCATGAGATTTTTTAATATTAGGCAGCATGCTTGATTTCCCTGGAAGTGAGTGAGCATTCTGAATTTAGAGTTGTTTGGCAGGGGGAGGGGGTGTTTCGTTCTCTTTTTCAATCAAAGGCATTTCACAAGCCAATTGCATGTGAAAGGGGAATCTATCATTATGTAAGAATGTAACAAACTTTTCCGTTTAATGAATGAATATTAGGTATTTCAGGAGCCCATAAAAGATGGTAAAAGAGAGAGACGGAGCTGACGTCTGAGAGATTTTAATAAAGATTGAAGTTAGTAGTGAAAAGGTCAAAGTGCCATTTGTTGAGCCCCTGCTTCTGGCATGGTTTCAAAGCTCGCAGTGCTGACCGGGGGGCTGTGATGTGTGTTAATGAACAGTTGTGGCACTTAACTGAGATCATGGGTTGGTCACATGAATATAGAAAAGATATGAGTGAACATTTTCCCCCTTTTTGCAGCAGTTTGGCTCTTGGAAGGACTAAACAATTAAAAGAAATGTTTGAAATGCTTGAACACCACATTAAGTCCCCTAGTCTGTAAGGAAAATGAGCTATGAATAATAGAATACTGCTCCAGTTAAATATAGTTATTCAGAATTGTTTTTAGCCACAGATGTTATGCCATTTTAGAAACTTAGACTAAATAATGTCAGATCTTGTTTGCTTTTTTAGTATGTTATTCATTTATTGGGAAATTCAAAATTTAAAACAGCTGGGAAAGGGTTTGGTGCTCACTAAGTAATCTTTAAAATGTGTACATTTCAGACTTACTCTTACAGGGCTGTTTAGAAATGACTGAATTGTATATTATAGTTATAAAGTTCTGTAAACATGTAGATGATAGGGAAACATGAAATGGGAAAATGAGATCATTTTGGAGCCAAATTTTGTGTATTACAGACTTGATAAAACAGCAAATGGCTTTCTCAGTTTAAATAATTTGTAACTTTCCAGGAACATTCATGGATGCTATGAAGAGTAGGTCTAAAATAGCAGCCGAAAATAATGTTCATTCTCCTTTAATTCTCCCTTTGATGTTTATGTCAAAACGAAGGAGTTAATTTATCTAAGAGTTTCACTGCATGAGTTGGACTGTACAAAACCAATCATGTAGAAATAATAGACTACCATTGGAAGTGCTGTACTATTGCAGTTTTAATAGCTCTTCAGTTCTGCTCAACAATTAGTCCATACATTTTATAGCTGTGTATTTAAGAAACTGGCATACTCAGCAAAATCATAGTAATTGGGAGATGATGCAATGTGGAGAGAAATCAGAGTAAGAAAATTAATTGAAAAACAATGTTTTGTTCAGGTTTGGGTTTGTTTTCTTTTAAAATTTTAAACACTGCAGTGGCAATTGCTGGTGGGTGAGACTTCTGCAGAATGTAAATTCCACGTGGCTGGGATTTTGTGAATTTGCTTTTAAATCAAATTTCAAAAGAGACAAAATAGGTCATTAAAATTCTTGCTATAGTTTTCTCTCTCTGAAATCAGGTGAGGGCATTTAGGGGGATCCAGAGTAGGGCTTTTTCTCTCTATTGGCAATAGTGCTGTTTAAGTTCTCATTATCATCTGTCAGCATCTTTGTAAACCTGATCAAACAGATCACGGGCAATTAGTTTATCATTTACACAAATAGCTTAAGAGACCTCAGCAATCCCTTCTTGCATGTGTCCATAGCCAGTGGATGTTGGTCATTTCTTCCTAGGACCTTGTTTTTATACATAAGTCCTGAAAGTGAAGGCAGATTTTAATAAAAGAAGTAGTGTGGATTTTTTGTGGGGGTTTATCATTGGCAATTATGACTTTTTAGTGATTTTTTTTTTTTAGTTGCTATATTGTCCATGATGGGCCAAAGGTGAGTGAAGTGATGATAGTTTACATTTCAACTGAAGTTTGGGCCTCAGTATTAGCTATATAGATGTGTCTTGGTCTTTTAGTGATCTGGCAGCATTTCCATGTGCTTCAGGGCTGTTGTGTTGGTCATAATGGCATAAATTACTTGGGGTAATGATAGATAACCAATTGACTGGAATAGGAGAGCAGACCTGCTTCTTGGATTAATAAGCAGGGAATAGAGAGGTGTTACTATTCCTGCCTCTAATGCTAGAGGAAATCATTATCAAGACCCTAAGAGCTGACATTTTTGGTTAGTCAAATGATGATGGCTTGCTGCAAAAAGGGTGGTACAATTTCATGGGATAACTGCACTACTTATACTCAAACGCATTATTCTGAACTGTGGGCTTGTAGAGGAATATGGAAGAGCAGGAAGTGTTTTAGAAGAGAGGTTTTGCCATAATTTTATCTTTGTACCTGATTCTGATGCCTGCCCTTTGCATATTCAAATCTGGACAGGGTTCAGGAAGGGCCCAAAAAGCCATTCATGGGACAGAAGACTTGCTTCTAAGTGAAAGACTAAACAGTGTTGCTCCAGTTAGTGCACAGAGGAGAAGACTTAGAAGTCATTCTCTAAGTACTTCTATAAAGAGGAGACCTGTGGCAGTAGAGGTTTCTGTAATTTGGCAGACACATAGCAAGACCCCATGCTTCAAAGTGGAAGCAGGTAAATGAATGCTGAAACTAAGGCATAATTACATAGCAGCGAGGGTAATTAACCATGGTAACAACTTAGCTAGGAGTAGCATAGATTCTTTATTACTTGAATCCTTTAAATCAAGACTGCTTTGTAAAAGACAGGACCCTTACTCAAAGAAGAGATACTGTAGTCCAGTACTCTTCATCCAGTAGTCACTCAGCTGTATAGGCAGTATCTACAGAAGGTAAACAAGGTGCTAATATCCTCCTAATTCCTTCTGGCCTTAAAAACTGTAACTTTATTAATATATGTAGTTTATAGAATCTGGGCCAGTAAGGGCTAGGCTGTGCTGGATCTTGTGTCCATTATACAATAAAACAAACCTTCAAAAAATTTGCTTGCACTCCTAATTAGACAAGGCAGAGCTTTGCCTCGGTTCTTTGGACAGGAGGATGAGGAAGAGGATTATGGAGGAAATACGGTTTGATAGGAGCTAGACATCAGTGTCTTTCACTGATCCACGCAGGTGGTTGTTGGTAGCCTATGTCCTCTTTGTTCTTCCCTGTCTCCATCCACCATGAGCAGTTTTCTGCCTCAGAGCACTGACTGGGCAGTGTGCTCCTCTGCTCTTGTCTCTTGGGGTCTGATCAATCCCTGGCCTGTTCTCTTTTCAGGAGATCAGCTCAGGGAGAATTTCAGGTCCATTTTAGGCAACTTTTAGTAACTTCTGCAAAGGTCTGTCTCCTCAGGTGAAGAATGGGAAACATAATTCAGCATGTCATTTAAATGTGTGGCAACACGCTGCAAGATCATCTGCAGACTTAAGAGTATCTGCTTCATGAGTCTTCCCCGATGGGTCTTTCACGAACATCTCTGGTCACCTTAACTTTGCAATAGCTTTAAAGAGATGTTAATTAAAAAGAAAGTGTTAGAAACAATTGGGTAGTAGAAGAGAATGAATTTATTTGAAATCAGCAGTTTCAGGTCACTGAAAGGGTAAGAGAATATGTGAAAATGCTACTGGTGATCATCCTGCTGACATAAGTGATATCCACAGACACTGCTACTGCTTCAACAGAGAGGTGTGGTGCTATCTTCCACCTCTGTCAGCACCGGGCTGTGTTTCCCTCTGGATTTGCAATTGTAGAGGAAGTTGAACTCCCAGTGAAAAACAGCTGTTTGTTGTGGGGTGGCTTGTTTACTTTAAGTAGGTGTTGATGATTCTACTTCTCACTTCCCTGATTAAATAAGTCCCTTTGCCTTCAAGTCTTACAAACCTCAGCTGAACTGTGATGAGCTGAGCCTGTGTCCCATTATAAACTTTCACAGAGGTAGAGCACAATTTTGAAAAATTGAAAACGTTGTTCCCAGGGTCTTCAGCAATTCTTAGCTCAGTATACCATGTTTAAAATTAGCAGTATAGTTGCCCTCATTCTTTTATAGTATCCCGATTTTGCAGTGAACCATAATAGTGGTACTCATTTGCCAAAAAAGATGGTTCTTCAGGGGGCTTTTGGTGCTGGTTATTTTGAAAGGCAGCCTGTAATTAAGATGAATATGTGTACATTGTGGATGTTTGGTTATGGTAGAGATGGTTTTTTTAATAAAGCAACCCCCCCAAAAAATTATCTAGCTGCAACTCCTTGCAGTTACTTAGTTTAGAAGTTTAGGTCAATTTATGGAAGTCTGTGTTTACTGTCTTTAGAGCTTGGTCATGACATTGGAATGTATTTTGGAAAAAAAGACCCTATAAAATGAAATCCACATTTATGGATAGGAAGCACAGAGCACTTAGGATCAGCAGTGAGACTACAGCATCTCTTTGAAGTGTAGCAAAGAGGAGTACTTGCTGGTGCCATGTTTGGTTTAGAAGGTACTGAATTGATACACTCCCTACTTTCTAACACCGTAGCAGCAGCTGGACCCGATGCAATTAATTTCATGAAAATGTGGACTGTGATATCCCAATGACAGCAGTCAGAAGATAAAACTGGATCCGAAGCACTTAATTTAAAATAAAACTTTATAATAAAGTCAGGTCTGCTAAGATGCTGCTTTTGTGCTGCGCTGCATGTGAGTAATCTGAGTGACTCATCTGGCCTCTGACATACTGAAGCCTTCAACATTCTCAGCCACGAGTGTTGCCCTTCATAAAAGAAATATCCTATTTTTGGTATGGCAATGTCCTCAGTTTTAAAGAATTTTCCTCTTTTAAAGTGCTCATACAATTAATGCCTCATGCATGTATTCAACAATAGTTGCCTAGCAACCATCAGAAATATTCGGGATAGCAAAGGCAGCCAAGATGAATGAGCAGTAACATCAGCTCCCATTTCAGGTGAGCTGGAGGAGGCATCAGGGCTGTCCTGACTGGGTCTAAGCATGCAGATCCATGAAAATCAGACCGTCCCAAAGAAGCAAATACAAGCTTCAGTTGGCACATCAGTCAAAGGCAGAGATGAGGTGGGTCATGCAGCCAGAAGCAGTTGCAGGAGGCTGCAGTTGGATGGACTTCTGCAGTTTCAGAAGCCTAGACCAAAGCAAGGTAACAATGGTTAGATAGGTCACAGGAAGTCAAAAAACGCTCCTTAGTGCCTGAAGAGAGTTTTGCCACCTTGTCTTGCATTTCTGCAGCTAGAGAATGGGCGAGGTTCCTGCTTCCTTTGGCAGGAGCATTTGGCCATGGGTCTGAGCTCCAGGCAAGCCCCGTGGTAGGGTTTGGCTCCACCCCTTCACTGCCCCTGCTTCTCACTTCTTGCTGCATTATAGCTCTGGAATAACTTTAACCTCACACGAAGTTGTCTCATTCTACTGAGTCAAGTCCTTCATGTCTTTTTTTAGCCCTTGAAGATGCCATTTAAATGAAATAGAAATCTTTACTGCAGTAACAGCCCATAACTACTATATGACTGTTTGGATTTTGGTCTTTTTCCCCCTTTTTTCTTTTTTTTTTTTTTTTTTTTTTCTTTTTTTTTTTTTTTCTTTTTTTGTTTTAATCAGAAAGGTTGAAATTAAATGCTTGGTCTTGTATTGGAAGGATTAGGTTTTATCATGGATTGACATATTTAATGCTGTCACAGCTGGTGCTGGTGTGCCATGTCCTGTACCCATCCCTTTCTCTGGATGAGTTTTGGTGCTGTTCCACAGTGGTTGTACCATTGCAGCAGCTCAGGGAGCTCAATGCTTGCTGTTCAAGCACAGGGCTTTGAGCCCACATTCAGCAGAATACACTATCTTGTCAAAACCATTTTAGATGAGAGTTTTAATCTGTATAAGTATTTCCAGTTGTTTTCATTAGACACGTTAAAATTAAAAAGCCTATTAGTGTTGCTCAGAACATTTTTGACTGCCTGCCTGATTTGAAGAAAGTTATGAAATTCTGACATATTCCTGTTGGATAGGAAAACCTGATTTATGATCATCTCTACTTCAAAGGTAAAGGTTAAGAACAAGATTAGGGTCCCCTTTCCACTCATGTAAATCCACGGGAGTCAATTACTTTGAATTGACAGTGCTGTGATTTAGATCAGAATCTGGCATTAAAGCTTTTTGGGGTTTGCTCTTATACCCATCGGCTTCAGTGCCACTTGAGTGCCAACTCTTTGCTTTTGGTATGTGGTGGTGGTATTCGCATGTGGAAGTGCCTCAGGGGCCCCACATAAAACATTGCTTCACTAGCTTTTATGGGATTTTTTTAGATTAGATGGTAAAATACTGAAATCAAAATATGTAAAGGGTGGTTGGGAAGTATTAGGCACACAATGGTAATCAGAATGTGATTTTTGAGTTGGGATATCTCATGACTTAGCTGAAAAGCTCATGTATCTTGGAGCTCTGAGGCTTTTAATCTTTCTGATTATAACAGGCATTTTATTTCTGGCATTGATAGTTGATGAGATATCAAACTTAAAATATGCCATGATCCTATAGTCTGGTAGTGCTTTCTAGCATTGGTGAGTGACTAAATATAGCCAGTTTTGAACTGCTGTGATAAACCTGGAAATAATGTTGAGCAGAAAATTCTCAGACAATTCCATAGACAAATGTGGAATATGAAATTACTTTTCTGGATTGCATCTCGTTTGTAGTGTATATGTTTTTGTGTCCTGTGTCTCTCATCCCCAAGTTTTCCAACTGCTGTCCTACAGTGTTTTGTGGTACAGCTAAATCTTAACTAAGGCATCTCAGTGGTTCATGTTGGTTCATGCTAAAGCAAAAAATAACATGGTTTTTAAACCCCAGCTATTTCATGCATTCCTTTTGGCTTTGTAAACCATTTTGCTTTGTTTTTACAAAAATAAAGTGCATTTTAAAAAACCCATGCATTTCCAAAAATCACTGATTATCTTCCAGTGAGCATAGTCCAGAAACACGCAGATTCTTGCATTGTATTGTGGAATATATTACAATGCAAGAATGAGTGGTATTCATCTGTCATGCATAATGTGGAGGTGATAGAGGAGGAAAGGAGCCTTCTAGAAAGGATTTTTTTTGTTTGTTTGGGGTTTTAAAATTATTTGTTTGCATACATTTGTTTCCTTTTCCTTTAATTTGTCTTTTATTTTCTTTTTTGGTTATTGTTGTTGTTCAGGGTTTGTTTTTTTGTTTGGGTGTGGGTTTTTTTGGTGGGTTTTTGTTTTTTTTTTTGGCTAGGATTTTTTTTTTTTTGTAATTTTAAACTTCTACCAGGCTGTGTTTAATTTCAAGATGGTGTCTTTGCTAGAAACATAATCAAATGTAATATCTTCCACAACCTCTTCATATGCATGACTGCATAAAGCTTGTATAACAGTTTATTATTACAAAATTAGTATAGAATAGCATAGAGCAAACGGGGCCCCTGGCCAAATGAACTAGACAATGAATAGTTATATAAGGTTTTGAGGCACATGTATTGGAACACAAGCACCCTGTATTTTCTTCTCAATTGTCTGCTGTTTGTTAATGTTTCCCTTTCAACGTGATTGCATCTCAATTTAATAGCACTTGCCATTTCAGGGGTTACTGTGCCAGCACTTGCATAGTTACAATCCCCTCTGTGCTGCAAAGCCTGCACGTATATTAAAACTGAACTAGGCATGGTTGGCTAATGGGTACTTCGAGGGATATGCACTTACAGAATTAAGTGATATATGTAATTGTTAATTTTGTGTTAACAAGTTTGAGAAATGTGTTTCACCAATAATTGTAATGCTCCATTCTGTGCAAAGTGTGACATTTTAATTCTTGTTGAACAATTTCCTACCTCTGCTCTGTGTTTTCATGGCAGGGTATTATTTTGCAATCAAGATAAAAGCATTATTTATTAAAGTTCTAAAATATTACATTACTGGAAGTTATAAGCTGCAGATCAATCTTCTCTTTCATGAAAGCATTTCATTGATTTTATTTTTTTAATTGGCCTTTGAATTTTAACTTAAGTTCCATATTATGGATTGCATATGATTCCAGAAGCAGAGAAATGTTTTAGTGGAGACTTGATGCTGTTTTAAAGGCCGCAATGTACCTGTCACAGAACTGTGGGAAAGGCTTGCATTTGGCTTATGCAGCTTTGGGACTGTCAGATCCCAGCCTGCTGCATTTTTTGGCACAGGGAGCCCATTGACTTGGGCTGTGGGAAACCTACATTCAGCACTATCGGTCCTTGTGTCTTTCTTTGCGCCTCCAAAGGAATTTCTGTTAGAGACTTCACTTGGGAGTCAATTAACATCTCCTTCATGCTTTCAGCGAGCCTTTCCATGGTGAGAGGGTGCTCCATAGCATCTGGCTGCAAGAGCCCAGGTGTCTCTTGGTGACACTTTCACCTGCCTTGGGAGTGCTGGATTTAACTGCTTTCTGTACGTCATCCAAACAGTCCAGAAGTGCAGATCCCCCTAGTACCTATTGCTTCAATCCTCCTACTCTTCAGTTCCTCACCTTTGCCCCCCTTGCCACGGTGTCCCATCCCCATCCTGCTTCCCTTTGCCATGCCAGGGCCGTTTCTCCCATGCCAGCCCTTGGTTCATTTGTGTCATTGCACATGTGAGACCAAACCCTGCCTATTTACTCCCTTTTGTAGTGAGTATATGAATTCTTCCACAGTTAGGCCTAGTAGGCCTAACTATGAAGCTGCACAAAGCAAGGCTCACATTTTTCTTCCAGTTAGCAGGCATTTACTTCATTTGGCCCTTCTGGGTCATCTCATCGGTGTAGTCTGACCTTGTGCAGACCCACTGGTTGGCAACAGTGAGGAAAGGCAGTTGAGAAGGGGAGACCATTGCCGTCCACCATGGAGTTCAGGAGCGGCTGTGTGTAGGATCTGCCTTCCCAGTGAAGCCAGTTTTTCTTACTTGCCAGTAATATAAGGAAAGGGCAGGGTGGGATGAGCATAATAGGCTCAAAACACAATAAAAATAGCAAAGGAAACAAACAGTTTGTGCCTAATTTGAAACCAACAGATCTCCATGGTGATTGCAACAAATCCGCTACGTTTGACTATTTAGTGAAGACAAAAGGTTAGAAATAGGAGTTCACCAGCTGTGCTGGACTGTTTGAATGGGCATAGGAGTAGGAGTGTTAAAACTTTCCCAGTGACTGACTGGCTGTGTGAAGGTGCTAAGGGGAATTCCATGAATAACTTCATTGAAAATTCAGAGGATGCAAGTGTCTTCCTTCATAATGCATCTTCAGAAAAATCAGCTTCTACAAATTTCCTGTAATTTTTGCTTTCAACAGTGCTGTTATGTGGAAAAGGGTCCATAGCACTGTGGCTTCAGACAAAAATAACATGGTAGAAAACCTTCAGAAAGCAGGCAGTAAGCTTGAAACCTTAGATAAATAATAGCACTAATACATTTGCCACAGTGAATAATAGGACTATAACCCCTCCAAAACTCTTGTTTAGCATTGTACCAAGGTAAATCTTTATGTGAACTAGAAGCTAGAGATAAAATTTCAGTCCTAATTTACAGATACTTGAGATAGAGGAAGAAAGGACTGCATTAGTCCTCATCAAAGGAGAAATTCTGTTCATGGTAGTCTGAAATATTGCCATGCGATGAGTCAGAAAGTTGTTGTTGTTCACATCTTCAGAGTTCAGGGCTACTGAGTTTTGGCATGCAGACTGGGCAGATAGCATTTGCAAATCAACTCGTCCTTTTGCTGAGGCCGTTGGCACAGAAAGCTTCCTATTTGCAGTTGGTGTGTTGGAGTTTCTGAGTTTTTTTAAATATGAATTTTAGAGAGGAGAAGATACTTCTCTAGTGTTTAGTCATAAATGAAAAGATCTTCAGAGACAGCTGATTAAGACATTCAGAGTGTATGTTACACTGCATCATGATTTAGAGTTTCTTGAATAAATATTGACCAATTTGACCTTTGCTTTTCCTCAGTCAATATTTATCTCTTGGGACAATGAATCTTCATATTCACCTTAGCTGAAGTCCAAGTCTTACTTAATAGTGTACTTGGAAATCCAGAAGAGATGATGATTTGTCTTGGTGCTAGTTTTATCTGTTTAAAATCAGATATGTAGGTTTGGCCACTCATGCAGCTTTGTCAGATTTCCTAGACAAAGTAGCTTCAGGTCACGGCTGATGGGGAGGCTTCTAGGAAAAACTTAAATCCAAGAGATTTAAGAGACCAAGAGACCAGTCTGCAGACGAAGGGGGCAGTGGCTTTCCAGGGGTCCCACTCTGTCCCTGAGAGACGGGTCTGGGAGCAGGTGATCCCTGACGTGGCCAGGTGGTGCTGGGACTGTTCTACCCCCTTTATTATTTTAGCGGCAGTTTCAGTATTGTGGGGCTCTGGCTTAAGTCGAAGCTGAGAAACAACCTTCCTCTGAAAAGCTGGGGTGCTGCAGCAGCAGGTATGGCTGGAACCACTGGGTCAGGGCTCCTGCACAGGTCCTGCCACCTCCTTGCCTGGATGAACAATGTCACCTCTTCAGAGTCCCACAGCATCACTGGCTGCTGTTGGAAAAAAACTTCTCTTACCAATTGGGGCAACACTTTGGAGTGGAATGTGAAATTACTGTGCTTGTGAGCTATGCTGTGAAAGTGAGAGCAAGAGAAATGGAAAGTGCTGTTCAGGCAGTAGAGAAAGGCGGAGCCTTACAAATATCTGCTTATGCAAATGAAATCATTTGTCTTCTGAAATGTTCATTTTGCCTTTTCCCTGGTTATATTTTCTGAATTGCCATATGTACTTCTTGTGATATTTCAGTCTTGTCAAACAAAGAAGAGAAGGCCTTATAATGAACTTAGGATATATACCAAATAAAGTAATGTTTGTCATATTTACTGTGTAATCAATCAATAATATTACAGGTGGCCTGTAAGTTAAAAAAAAAAACTAAACTGTTTTTGTAACCTTATAACTATCAAAGGTATTTGTTTGGGGAGAAGGCATTGAGAAAGAAGAGAATTTTAAAATTGCACAATTACAGTTAAAAAAACAGCAAGCAACGTCATGTGTTTCTGAAGAGCACACTGTTTAATTTTATAGTAACAGTATTTTAAGAATGCTGACAATACACAGGAAGGCAGTGAATAATTCTTGTTGCAAAACCCTGATGGTCTGCTGTTTTCAAAATGTTAAGATTTAGTCAGCCCTGGATTTCTCTAAGGAAGAACAGGACGTTTGGGAAAAAAAAAAAACAGTAGTAATGTATCAAAGCAGCATTCAAATAAAATAGAGGTTTGGTATCCTTACTTAGAATAGACTGGAAAATGCATTTGTTTTCATGTTTGGTTTTTTTTTCGTGATGTGCCTGATTGACTTGTTTTAATACCAGTGTTATTTACATTTCAGGGATGGGCCTCTATTATGCAGGAAATTGTCCAAACCCCTCAGCTGTATTTTAAATTGAAATTATTTATTTTATGAAGTGATTGTGCAGACTTAATTTAGTAATCTATTATTAAATCTATAGTTTCAGGCTGTATGAAGTCTTTATATAGCATGAAAATGGGCACATATGAAGATCTAGGCTATATCTACACCTGGGTCTGTATATTAAATCTTTTACATATGTTGTCCATTTTCAGAAACAAATAAACTGCTGCTTTTGAAAACTCAGCTTCTCTTCCATATTAGGGAATTCTGCAGACTCCCTATGTTCCTTAGCTTCAGTATAAATGCTAAATCAGTTTGTACATTAGTCTATTTTTAGCTATGAATGAACTTTATGGAGTGCAGCACACAGAGTGATTTCAGAGATTCTCACTCATAAAACGCGTGTGTCATGCGCCTCAGTTACAGCTGTAAACATTATGCAAGCTCTGGGCTTCCTGGGCCGGAGCCCTGAAATTTTCAGGGGGAAGAATCATCCCCCCCTCGCCCTTTTGTGCAAAATATGAGGCAAATAGCAAATCTGCCGTCCTGAAATGAGGTTAAATTGTGTGACCTTGGCTGTGGCGGGCGGGCTGCCTGGCGTGACAGCAGGGGGACACTAGAGGGCAACTGAGAGTTTTCTTTAAACCAGCCGAGCTGGAGATGGTTTTAATATCAACTGTTTAACTCAGTGAGGATTTATTTTCCTGTCTGCAGATTTCACATAAGTAACCTCGGAGTTTCCATTGAGAGCAGATAATAATCCAAGAGAAGTTCTTCTGGGGGAAAATGCAGCGGGAGCGGGTCTGGAGCCTGCTCCTGCCCAAATAAGGCTTTTTTTGCAGACCCCATGTGTTAGATAATGATCAACTGACAGTCGGTCATGAGTTAATAATGCTGGATGCTGAAATATGCATACCATGTGGCATACAACATTTCTGCGGGGAGAGACAAACACAGCTATAATTAGACATCTGAAACACAAGGAAGTGTGTAAATTGTTTAATAGTCTTCCACTTAATTCACTCAGATAATTTCCTTAGAACCAGTATTGACTACGGAAGAATATTGCACAACTGACTGCATATTTAGTTTAAACCCTGCCCTGCTCAGATAAATTTATGGATACAGCTCAGTTTTATTTGGATTTTTCTGAGTGCTAGAGATTTGCTAGGGCCGAAATGAAGAGATGGGTTCAGTTTTGTTTGTTTTGATGTTTGGGATGATTACACCAATTCCATGGGGTTTGCATTCATTTAAACTGGGCACATGATCTTACAATCAGGACTTTAAAACTGCCATTTTTGGGGTGTTTTGGGACTTGTACAGATTCCCTAGCTGCCTATACAGAACCTGACAAAATTGCCAGAGTTCCACTTCTGTGTTTAATTGGTGAAAAAGTGCAGATCCCTTCCTGTACTCAGCAGTGCTGGGCAGCGTCCCCTGTGCACCTCAGCAATAACACCCCATGTCAGGTGTATGCAGATCTCCCGGGTGCCAAGGCTTTGTTCTGCTGTCTGCAGAACTGGAGTTGTCTCTGAACCCTTTGCTGACTCTGTGCACTGTGGTGGGGGGGCCTGGCAAGCTAAGTGCTGCAAGTGAAGTTGGTGATGACCCAGAGATGTGAAAGGGCAGAGGGCTTAGGCTGTGGCTGCTGCTCCTGCCTCCACCTAATGCCGTGTGTAGTCGTCGTGGTGGCAGCTGAATGTAGGCATCAAAGGGGAGAGCTTACTCTGTAGTTCCTGCCTGTCACTTTACTAATATCTTCATGCAGGTTGATTATGCCTAACAAATTTTGATTACTTTGCAGTACAATGATCAAGTGCAAAGGGGAAAAAAAAGGAAAGGAAATTACAATATTCTTACAGACAAAAAAATAATCATATAATCAGTTACAAATCAGAAATGCAAGAGATTGTTTCAATAATATATTTGTCACTTTCACATTGTGCACAACTTGGTGATCATTGCTTCCTACCTGGCGTTGTCATTCCGAAAAGCAGGGTCTTGGAAACTGTCCATTTTATCCTTCTGGCATGAATTTCTGCCTGTTTATATTCGTGCACAATGTCCATCAGGCAATTAGCCCATCTCATCCATCTATCTACATGGATACGACTGGTTACGTTCCTGTTGTATTTCTGAGGTATGTAGGTCATGTCTCCATTGGGTACTGCTGACTCTGCTAGACAGCAATTACACAAACGCTGGCTTTTACTGGAGAGGAAAAGAGACGTTGTTACGAAAGCTGCCCTAAGATTTGCCTTCTATTTTCTACAGCCCTCTAATGGAAGGTCTGTCTTGAGTGTTCCGATGAGTTTTGATCAGACTGGCTGACTTATGTGGGTTTGCTGTACGTTTTCATTTCTTGCTGCCATGTTTGCATTGCTTTTGTCTTGGCTATTACATAATCTGTTAGAATCTGCTCATTTGCTCATTTTCTTTGCTTGCTTTTTTTTTTTTTTTTTTTTTTTTTTAAATTAACCCAGACTATTTTGAGAAGTCAGACCTACACTTCTTGAGTGTTGCTCTGACCCTCCAACAGAAACTGAAGCCCTTGTCTGCTGGGTCCCAGGAGGTGACCTTTGGGGATGGAGGGCTTTGGGGCTGGAGATTGCAGATTTCTGAGGGACAGGGAAATTTGATGAACCCATGTCTGATCCTGTGTTGCTGCCCAAGCACAGGGTGTTTCATGAGATAGGACAGTTTCTTGGTTCAGGGCTTGAATGCATCTTTCCCATTAGTGACAGAGAGAGCCATGCTGGCTTGGTTGTGTTCAATGCTTATCACAGCCTCAGAGATGTGAATAGCCCCAGTTAGGTCATCAGACGTCCTTGTGTGCTCCAGGTCTTTACGAGCTAGGCACGTACTTTGCTGAATGAAGATTGCAGCTCTTCGTGTTCCTTGTCCTGCATTGCTCAGTACTTCACTGTGTTTGATCCTATATTCATGCAGTTTCTCACCAGAAGAGCTACTGAGTCATCTAATCTGGTATGAACCCCAAGTAGTGGCTCATCAGCCAAAATTGCTGGCAAACTGTTTCATCCAGTTCACCACCTTTTTTCAGAAGGAGAAGGGAAACAGCTGTTTGAGCAAGGACCAGAGCCAGACAGCTGGACGCCTCGTCGTGCAGCCAGCCAGGCTGCTGCAGCCGCCCGCAGTGGCCAGGCTCTCCTGGCAGCAGCGTGGAGAGCCCTCACCATGCCTGAGGCGGGACACCCAGCTCCAGTCTGATACCTCAGCGCTCCAGACCCTCATGTATTACTTCCTGCACTGTGCACACCAGCTTGTGTCTGGCTCAGGCTTTTCCCAAAGGCCTTGAGAAAGCTGGTTGTGCACATGACTCCATATTCTGGCACTGGATCAGGAATGAGGACTGCGGTGCCTGGGCATGCCTGGTTATGCCTCCTCACTCCTGTGTACCAGCTTTTTCTCACCTTTGAGGCGTTCCTGTTACCTGGTAAAGTTACTTCTCTGTCATTTTTGCTCAAACCCAGCACAGCTTGAGTTATGCAGACCTCCCTGAAGGCAGATATCCCGTTGGCCACAGCATCTTCCTATCAGCGTATGTTGAATTTCCAGTGGGGAGTGGCCTATGAACAGTCGCCCTTGGCTTGGTCAATAGGACCTGTAATCCCTGTTTGCAGGTTTCATGCTGGAGCTGTATTGAGGAGCATTGTGTTTTCCTGGTCTGTTTTCCTTCTGATTACTCATTTGTATGACTCAGTCTTAGCACTGTGCCAGTCCTTGTGTCAGTGTGAATGTAACTGTCAGGGGCTTTATATTTATTTCACTGATGAAAATTTGTAAGACTTACAAGGTTAGGAGCAACCCCTGTGGAATCCCACCAGAAATCTTTTCATTTGGTAGAAATTCCCCACTGATGCCTACATTTAGCCACTTCTTAATCCACTCAATATATGCTTGAATAAAATTATGTAGTGCTGTTTTTTAATCAAAGTATTATCTAATATTAAATCAGCTGTCTTACTGAATGCAGGTAAGTTCCATGTGTGCAACAAGTTTCTCTAACCAAGCTTATAGTTTCAAAGTGTAAAATAAGGTACTTTGTTTTTCTTTTCTGTTGTTTTAAGATCTGGTTTCTGTAAAACCAAGTCAATTGACTGGCTTTAATTATATTCTTTTGCAAGCATATCATCTGGCTCCTTTGCAAGTATGGAACAAATATTTACCAAACACCTCTGCCTCTTTTTGAATCATTAGTAATAGTCCTGTCATCTGTAGCCAGTAATAGGCCTATATTGAATTTTTTTGTTACTTTTATTTTAATTTGCTCTAAGGTCTACTTGAATGTCATGTATTTTTCAAGCATATATTTTTCTCTGAAGTCTTCAGCTTTCCATTTCAATTTACTGCACTTCATAATTTTCAGCACATATATAGATTTTGTCCAGGAAAAAAAACCCCAACTTTTCCCCATTTTTTTTAAAATCCACATCAGTCAGCAGGACATAAAGAAATCCAGATCAAGGAAAAGTCTTAATATCCAACCATGCTGAAATGAAGAAAAAGAGACCCCAGGACTCATCTGGAACCTTATCTCCGGCTTCCATGGAAAAAGAGAAAAATTCAGTTTTTGGCAAAATTCGCCAACCTGATGTTTGCAGTGCCTCTAAATTTTATGTTAAAAGCAATGCTAGTCTGAACTGCAATTCATGAAAAATACTAGCATTTTGCTTTCTTCAGAGATTGTCTGGTTAGGAGGGTCAAAACAACAGTCTGCAGCAAGTCATATGTCTCCACATTAATCCACACAAGGAAGTGTCTGTTTCACTTATTTCCAAATGGGGAATGTTTTCTTTAGAGAGGTAGCAAATTGATTTTCCCCACATGGAGCATGGGATATCTCATTTCCAAAACAAAACTCTCAGAAATGGCTACACAAGTCCACTCTTTCTCCATGTGGGTTAGAAAGCAGCATGATTCCTTAATGTTTCCTTCAAGGTTGTTCACTGCTGTGCTCTGGAGTTTCCAGGTCAGGCCTGGCATGTTCAGTTATAAAGAAAGGAATAAACAAGTGTTTTCATTTAGAAAAAGCCTAGTAAAAATAATTTTGATATTCAAGTTGTTTCATGTCAGCTTGAGCAAGCACGAGGGATGTGTGTGTGTGCACAGAGAAAGGCTGTGCGACCTCCACAGGTTGGTGAGGGCTTGAGTTGTTGCTAGGTGCTCATCATTGACTTCCGTAGGTGTACTTAGGATCCTGTTGAGATCTTCCCCAAATTGAATTGATACTGTTGTTTCCTAAACACAGGTCTGGGGTTTTTTTAGCATAGACTGATATTTTGCTTTTTTTTTCCAGGTACTTTAATTTCTACCCTTTCGATGCAATATTAGGTTACTTACAGCTTGCTGCTTCTCATCATCAGCTTAGCGTGCCTGGGCAATAAATGCCCCAAGCCCTCCTTTTTGGACCCTGTTTCCTGGAGGCAAAAGCTTTTAAATAAACTTTCAGGGGTGAAAGGAAAATAAATTAAATGTGAAGGCCTGAAGTCAAAATGCAGAAAAGGGCATGAGGGGAAGGAGATAAAATAAGGAGATGGTGGTGAGGGGGAAATCAAGGAAGCAGCTGGGACTCCACAAAATGTGCAAGATTAACTAAGCTTTGAACAGCTTTTGAGACTGTGCTTAAATACAGCAATATGCTTTTCTTAACTTCCAGATATTGCAGAATGCCGGAAGCCCCCTAGAGGGGTAAGTGTTAAAGCCATTAAACCTGTTAACTTTCTATTCATTGCATTTTAAAAGGTGCAACATGTAACCATGCTTTTCAGCCAAGAGCTAACTTTTGCCAGGCTGCATTAGGGAAGTTCTCAGCAAGCAGCTGTTTGCCACCTGCTAACAG
This sequence comes from Anomalospiza imberbis, assembly GCF_031753505.1. Lineage (NCBI taxonomy): Eukaryota > Metazoa > Chordata > Aves > Passeriformes > Viduidae > Anomalospiza > Anomalospiza imberbis. The sequence goes on along the minus strand of NC_089688.1, from coordinate 6,046,276 downwards.
GCATGGTCAGTTCATGGATTGTGTGGAGATCTGGGGCCATTCTTCTCACCTTGACTTCGATGGCCAGGCACCTCCATCTGCCACTTCCAGCTTCTGTTTGGCACCTGAATCATGAATAGTTCTGGGATCTGACACATCCTGCCATTTCCACCTGCCTTGGAGGGAAGATCTCCTAATCTGTTCTGTATGTAATGATGGTTTTGCAGCTTAGGGCCAAGGGTTCTGGTATCACAGTTTTTGTGCATGTGTGTGAAAACAGTTTTTGTGCATGAGAAGGACTGGCACAGTGCATAAGGATTCTGTGAGGGGACGCTGTGCAAGGTGTCCTTCAGGGAAGAGTGGCTGTGGATGCATTTGGCAGCTGTGCTGCCACTGCCTCATGTCTCTTCTGAATCCAACACCACTGTTCATCCCTGTTTATCCACTTCTTGCAACTTTCACTGCTCCATCTACATCCTGGTTTGTGATTACCTCCCTCTGGTACACTCCCAGCTCTACATTTAGAGCTCACCTGACTATGTGAGCCCACCCTAAATGTCGACCCAGATCTTCTGCTGGCCCTTCTTTGTTGATGGCCATGGAGATTTTTAGAAGCTCAGTTGATTTTTTTAAATTGTTTTTTGCAGTTGGCAAATATGCTGTTGCTCTTCCTTCATCTTTCCACAAAACATGGTCACAGAAAACAGCAGGCAGCCAGAAGAATCTGGTTGGCAGTGTAAGTTGTAAGTCCATTAGCTGAGTACATTCCTCAGCAAAATATGGCAATGGTCTTATTTTCCTTTTTTTTTTCTTTTTTTCTCCTACTTTTGAAGTGTGTCTGAGAAACTGGAGTATCAGCAGGCCAGAATCAAAAGTTGTATCAGGAAATAGTAACGCAGGTCAGAGAGGCCTGGAAATGCAAGAACTTTGATCATGGGCATTACAATTGCTTAGATGTGCTCTAGAGTAAGAAATGTGGAGCAAGCAATTAAAAGATACATGTTTTAGGCATGAGTACAGTACTTGTTTACTTACATGGTTTGCTGAGCAGCCAGCAAGGTCCAAGGTTATTTTGGGCTCAACATGAGTAAGTGATCCAGGTATGAAAAATGAGGTAATGCATTCCAGGCTCATTAAAAACTCTTGGCTACACCACTGATTTTGACAAAGTGCCAACATAGCTTGACCTCAGCTCTGTGAAGGCCACTATTTTTCTTAACACCCTCCTTGTAACAATAATCTTCTGCATCGGCCAAAACATATGAATGTAGGGAACAGTGTAATTGGGAGGGTTGAATTCACTGGACTTCCAGTGATAATCAAACTCGTAAAAAACAGATAATTTTACAGTAAGTGACCTGCTAAATTCAGGTGCCCCAAAACAACAACCATTATTTCTTGACCTTTTCATGGCCTTATTGGCATGGATGTAGCTCAGGTGAGGCTGCTCTGATAACAGGGAAACGGTAAGCCCTGTGATCACTTCCCCATCCTGGACACATACGAAAAGAAGGTGGCAGGTGGATGTGCTGTCTTCTTGTGGCAGCCTATGTTTTTCCATTTTAAGTAGTGTTAATGGTCATGGTTGACTTTGGCAGCTCCCACTTTGGGGTATTTCTCTTTTCCCTGCATAGAACTTGTTTTTCTTGGGGTAAAACCAGAGCTGGGAGTTGTTCTAGGCAGTGAAGCTTGGAAATCCTCCTTTTTCTCATGTCCTCCTGAGCAGGCAATGTCTGTGGAAGTTGAACATTGAGGGTGGTAGTGACTGGAGAACAGTAGCCACAACCTTACGAATTCTGTGAGTAGGTGAGCAGGGTAGCTGCCTTCTCCCTTTCCTTCTGGCCTATCCCAATCACCTACAATATCCTGATGTTTGCACAGACTGGTGAGAGTGCTGGAGGGGAAGATGTAATTTTTGAGCAGTGATGCTATTTCTTGGCTTCATGAACAGAAAGAACTTCTGGCTTGCAGGAAACAGCTAGCTAGTGAGCAGCATTAGCCTTGAGCTCCTCTCTTTTCTGTGTGGTTCTCTTGGCGGGTCAGAGCCTACAACTGAGCTTATCAGTCTTTATTTCTCTGCACAGATGCCTCTGAATTGCCCTGGTTTGATTACTGTAGTTTGTAGACAGCTTGTGCTGAACAAAGAACAGGCTTTGGAAGCATCTTCTTACTGGGATATGTTTAGACAGCAAAGATTTGCCAGTCTACATCTACAGATAATCTAACTCATGCTGTGCATGGCACAGGCTTTGCATTTAACCTCTCAGGTGTAACGGTTTGCAGTAAAAACATGTAGGGCATTGCTGGTGTTTTGGCAGTACAGAGCACAGCCCCAGTTTGGGGACTCCTCCTGGCTCAAGGAGTGCTCACTCGTACTTGAGTGCGTTTTGCTGCTGGCTGTGTTTTACCTGGCCGTACCTGAAAGGTTTGCCAGGACTCAGCAGGTAAAAGGAGTGGGAAAACACCATACACTGGCAAAAGGCAATCACGTTGTCAATTACACAGGAAAGAAAGTTTTTTAACTGGTACTGTGTTGTCTCTCTCATACTCCTGTTATAAGCACTCACACCGAAGAGGTGGCAAATAATGCAAACTTTTTTCTGTACTTATTTATTCATTTTTTACTTCAATTTTCTTTGCTTATGCTCTCGCCTTCTGGGAATGTGCAAATTATCAGGCCTCACTGCCACAAATGCTTTCAGAAAATGAATTTGAAAGCCATGTACACAAACACATGAAGAAAGTGAATAATTTTGGATATTCTTAGGTAGTCATGCCAGAAGTCCTTCTCCACTAGACAACAGAAGAAAACCCTTCTGTAGGAAAACCTTTCTATAGAAAGACCTTCTGTAGGATACTCACTTAGCTGTCCAGTACATACTGAACATCCAACATCATCACGAAAACAGAATGTGACTAAACCACAAAATATGTAAAATTGCTTTAAAATAATTATGAATAACAAATTCAGGACATTTGCAGCGTGCTCATGAATATGTCAAAAATTAAACAAAAGACGACAAAATTGAAACATGAATGTGACTTGTAAATTCTTTCTTCAGTCCTAGTCATATTTCCTCACTCACACGAACAAAACAAATGTCACTGAAATGCAATAATCTTCAAATAATGTATTTATTTTTAATGGTTTAGGGAGCAAATATTAATGGCTTTGTTTCAAGTGTGACTTGGGACTACATCAAATGTTTTCTTTTACAGAGTAGATATTAGGTGCCAGGACCTTCTCTTCTGATAATAATTCCTATTGCTGCTTTCTTGTTAATTGTGTGTCAGATCTGGAGTGGCTTTAGGTGATTTAAAATCATACCATGGGGCATGTGGGATGGTCCTTGTGTGTGCCGCAGACAGCCCTTCCCTGCTGCAGCTCCTGAGCCACAGGGAGAATGCAAATACCCCATTTCATAGTGGGTTTGTGCCAGTTCTGCTGTGGAAAGCTCCAATTCAAACAGTGTTTATATGCAAGCTCAATATACCTGGAATTTAGGAACAAATGCCTTCTTGCTTTTAAAGCTTTTAGCAAAACATTAGCAGTGCTTTATAGTGTGATGCAAAGTACAGTGCCAAAACTCAGGATAACAAGTGTGTTTGAAAAACATTGAGCCTTGAACCAGTTTCTTTATTTGTTAAAAAGTAAGAACGGAATGAAGGACTGAAAGAAAGGACTAATAACTCGCCTGTAAGTATATTGGATGGTAGCTCAGCCGCATCCCTCTTTGGCCATTGGTTGGGCCAGGCCTGGGGATCCTTTCATTCAAAGGTTAATCTTTTCATACTTAGGCCAAAGTGTAGTAAATTGAGGGAACATTTCTGTCTCCTTCAGTACCTTTTTAAAGAACTCAGCGACTACTGAGGCAGACCGTGGCTAAGGATCTGTCCATCCCATCCAGGTCGTGTGCCAAAAAGTGCCGGTAGGCATCAGGAAGACATCAAAGGTTGAGCGGGGTTTATAAATAAGGCAGGGCGGCGTGGCCAGAGCTGGCAGCCGGCGCTGGAGCCCTCGGAGCTCATCCCACGCTCCTGCCGAGCCGCTCATCTCTGTTTATATGAGTAATGGAGCGGCTGGGGGAGGGGATTTGTGAGCACGGAGCAAACACTCCGAGTGTTCATTTTGTGTAAGACTGACATCCACACCACGTTGAGACTCCCAGCGACGTGGTGTGCAGTCACATGCTGTAGCATTCATGAGTACAGATATAAATCAGGCAGATGTTTGTCGACTGGAATGGGTAATAATTTCTTTCTCTCTTTGTTTGATTTTGCATGTTAGCCTCAGATGACAATTTCAGAATTGCTTTCTGCAGTACTTTTCAATAAGCAGAATGTGCTTCACTGGAGATAGATGGAGATATTTCTGTAGGGAGATAAATGTATTTTTAGATAGGCACAAATATGGACTTACTCCCATATGCACATGCATATATATACTCATACACATAGAGATTTTTATTTTTTTTACCTTACACCAGTGTTGGGGGAAGAAAAAGGATCTGACTTTTTATTTTAAACCCAAAGCTTTTCTTTTTCTCTGAACAGACCAAATATGACAGTGCTACTCAAACTATAAAATCAAATTAGCACCCTTTATTGTGTTTGCAAACTAATTAAAATGTAAAATATCTTGAAACCACTGGCTTACTGTGTAACAAATGTAAGATTAGAAACAATTAGAAGACACTCAAGAGGTCTGTGATGTTTAGATTTCTGACATTGTTCTAATCATCCCTTTAAGTAATGGAAACAATGGTTACCTAAAAATTAAAGGTTTAAAGGAAATTATCTTACTCGGTACAGTCATTAGTTAATGATTGTTTATCATTTTAAATGTTGCCATAGTAGTCGGAGGCTAATTTTTAAATCTGAAAGTAGAGGGGACATGTAATAATGAGCAAACATCTGCTTCATCTGTTATTTCTATATATGATCATAATTGATGTTGTAATAGCACTATTGAAAGATAAGTGTGATATTTTTTAATGATGATCCATATTCCATTCCTCGTATGGCTCAGCACAGCAAGGATTTAGTCACTGTGTTATTTCAGAGCTGTTTTATCTTAAAAATTGGACAAAACTGAAAGTGATTCACGTTACTTTGTATGTGTGGTATGTAAGCCTTATGAAACAATCAATCACTTATTTCAGTACTTGTCAACTTTCAGAACTAGTTGTTAAGGGTTTTTTTTTTGATCCCTTTCAGGACTCAGGGGTAATTTTTTTATTTTTTCTTAAACTTTTTTAGAAAAACTTTGACAAGACTGACAGGATATATAAACATTTCTTGGAGCTGTAAGGAATTTCAATATTTCAGAGCATTTACAATGCCAGATGTTTCCCAAAGTTGGAAATAGCAGTTAGTTCTCTTGCTTCAAGATTAGAAATAAATGCAGCATGATGATTAATGCAAAGTTGCCTATTAATATTAAATTTTGTTCTTTTTTTGTACCAGGGAGAAATATTTGTGCTTTCTCTCTGAGTCCTTGGGAGACCAGTGTTTGACTTTATATTAATTAGTTATGTGAAAGTAGAATAGATTAGCCTTGGGGGATATCCTATAGAAATGTATAGTGTGTCAAGACGTAACCCATGCAGGACAGGAATCTTATAATAAGCATTTACTGTAGACAGATGTGTACATTTCTGTGAGTGATTGCAGTGGAATTATTTATTATGCTTTCAGCTGTTAAGAATCCAGTATAAGACAATGTGCTCAAAGTGTTCTCCATTAATTTTCAGCGCCAAATCTTAAAGGCAGACCACGCAAAAAGAAGCCATGCCCACAGAGAAGAGATTCATTAAATGGCATTAAGGATTCCAACAATAATTCTGAAAGCAAAGCTGTTGCCAAGGTAAATCACTTAATAATACTCTTTTCGGCACTCTCTTCTTTTTTAGGTACAACCCTGCCTTTGTTTCCCAGCATGCGGTTTCACATTTAGAGTGTAACTTATTTTCTTGGGGAGCTAAACGTAATTTTTTTCAATAGTTTTATTTTTCACTTTAAATCATGCCTGTGTTCAAAGTTACCAGCAGTTATAATCACCTAACAACCTAATGCTATCAGCTTGTTGGTAACTGGTAGTGCTTAAGCTTTCTTGGCATCTAGTGTTAGTTTTCACATTCTGTGACACACAAACATAGTGTGTGACAGTATCTACGAATTAAAAATAAACCTGGGAGCAGCTCACCCTGTTACAATGTACTTCTAAATATAAGTTTGAAGATAAACAGACTGTGAAACAAGAGCTGCCTCAGTAATGGTTTCTAAGAAGCAAACACAAATGACATTACCCTGATGTTAAGATCTCGACATTTTTAAATTGGAAAAAAAAATAAAAGATAAAGGCACAAACTCAGTATGAAAGCTTAAAAAAAATCTGGGCTGTTTCTTTAATACTTACTGCTGAGCTGCATGTTCCGCGGTTTGCTGAATAGTGCTTGCTTTTACAGAGTCTTCTGTATGTGCTGCAGTGCTTAGCCCATGCTGCAAGTAAAAATTGGATCACTGATTAGTGTTTATAGACTTAATCTCTAAGATATTTGTGGGTTTCTGTCTTTTCCTTAAAATATTTTAAAATGGAGTTTCTGTAGTATAAATTGCATCCTATTTTCTATGTTGTCTGAGTGGTTTTAGACAGGAATTTAGTTTTCTCTTAAAAAAAAGAGCAGCACAAATGGCTCCTTTCAAGATGATTTAATTAGAAACTCTAAGGTGCAAGGATGGAAAATTACTTAAAGCAATAGTTGATTTTTATCTGAGACAGAACTTTGTCGCCTATACTCTTAAGCTAAACAGCTAAAGAGCTTTGCATATACTGAATTTTTACACCAGCTCCTCCCTAATCTATTGTTTCAATAAATTAGATGGATGTGTATCTGAAAAACACTTCCATTGTTGTGACCATCTCTTTAGGAAATACAGTGAATCTATAGATCCATTTGCTTTGGTATTGTTGTACACAGTGAATGTCCTGGGAGATTAGGAGGTTAAAGAGGTCAAGTAGGAGTGTTCTGCTCTCAGTTTCTCACAGGAAGGCAAATTAAATTCCACCTCCTCCTCCTCCTCCCTAGGAGTTCAGTTAAAATTGTGCCTTCTGTTGATGACGATAAAAGAGGCTGAAGTTCATGATGAAACTCTGCCCTTAAGTCATTGTTTCTCTTCTTTTTGTGCCCTATTGTGCTCAGTTGGAGTCTGTACTATTGTATTAGACAGGCATGGTAAGAGGCGATGGAGCCTGGTGTGTTGAATTGCAGAGTCCTGCCAGATACTATAGAGTTTGTCTGAATGTTTTCTCTGTGAAAGAATGTGCAAAATCCGTTGTGTGAAAATGTCTCAATTTGCCTCAATTCCCCCTTCCCCCAAGCCATTTTTCATGTCAAAATATTGCCCGTGCACTGTGGCATGGACCATATTGTCAAAGCACCCCAGACTGGAGCACAAGTAGTTCTGCTTCTTCAGCACCTGATATATAGGTATTAGATAATTAAAAACAACAGTAACACTTCATACCAAATTGTTTATCCTCTCCATTTAACTTTGGGTTCACACTACTAGTCAGATGGGAGGATATTTCAGATAAGAAGTAATTCCACCTATTTATCTAGTCATACTGTGCTCATCATTGTGCAGATATTAATAGCATTAATTATCCTGGCCAGCTTAATTTCATTATAAATAATAGACATACTCATGATATAATGTCCTTGCATGTAGTCACACTGACTTCACTGTGGCTCTTCACATCAATCTGTGTCTCAGGGCTGTGGATGCACTTTCCTGGGAGCAGGATAGTGAATCAAACCCTCTGTAGCAGATGTACTGCACTTTGTGCAGACCCTGCCTGTGTGTTACTGGGGAGGGAGGAGAAGGGTATTTGGGGAAGGGGAGAAATAGAGATCCACCTACCATCTTCTCATTGCTGGGAACTGTTGGGATGTGGTCATCTGAAGCTCCATGTTGGAGTTCACCATTGGTTATCCTCCTCTGTGAGTGCTCCATGTCTGACTAAGGCTGACAATGGGTCCATGGAGAGCAGGATTGAACACCGTTCATGTAAATGGGATTAATCCGCTTGAGTCAGATGCTGAAGCGTTTAGCAGTCCTGGCCATATTCTTGTCGCAGATAAAATCCCTTCTGACCAGAAATTGTGCTGCTTGCATTCTCAGCTCATGTCACTCAGTGTGTGGCAGCTGCCTTAGTTCTCAGTGGTGGGGTGACCGCTCTGGTGGAGTTGCAGTGGGTGTATGGTTTGGGTTAGGAAACGGCAGAAGGAGCATTCCAAAGGCTGTGGGTTTGAGCCTGTCAAGACCAATGCAAGCTGCATAGTTGTCATGACTTGCTGAATTTCGTGTTCTCAATTGCCAGTGACTAGAAAGCTTAATTCTTAAAACCTAGTTCTCATCAGGCATGTTTGTCTTGAGCTATCAGCAGATCGTTTTGAGGGTTTCACAGTTAACCTGACAAGGAAAAGTGTCTGGTTGGGTAGGAGCATTTCTGGGTCTATTCTAGTATAGATGACTTGTTAGAAATAGAGTGATGGCGTCACAGGCAGTGTGGTCCTGGACCTGCAGGTGCTGCCAGGGAGAGTGGGTCTTTTGTGTGCCACTTCTTACTTTTGCTCTCTTCATCTCTTTGGTGGTCACTGCATCAATTTTACTGCCTCCTGGGGAAGATGCCAGGGGAGTTCCCTCTACAGCTGGCAAAGGAATACAAGGCCATCAACTCCAGCAGGATCAGCTCTCCTGGAGATGGATATATCAAGATCTTCCCTCGAAACACTCCTAGGACTCTGGAGGCTTTCATACTTGATGTGTCATCAGTATTTGACAGGCTATTGGAACTTGCGGGCTCCAGCAGATGACCCTCATTGTACCTGCTTCATCTTTCCAGAAAGTGTTCCCTATTTGAAGTGTGTTCTATTGCTTTTTAAAACTGGCTGATCTGACCATTTTGAGGAACTGAAAGGATTAACTTGTTAAGCATGGAAATTGTCCCCAAATTAATTTATTAATTACATCTCCTAGTGCAATTGCTGAAGTAAACCTCTCACTTCATTTGTATGGCAGGATCTGGGAAATTAGTTTAAAAGTTGCCAGGATATGCTTTTCCTGTGGCCACAGGTGGTCTGGCATGCTCTCAGTTTTGGCGATTTATTCCAAGTGCCTCGACCATTATCTGATGGAAACTGTAAAATGCAGATCTGCTGTGGTCTGTGTTGTGTGTGACCTCTGGCAGGATAAGACAAACACACAGTTGTACCCATGAGTGTTCACTGGCCATGGATCATCCACCTCTGATGGAACACACAGCAGGAGATGCTCAGATGTTCCAGACCCCATCTCAGTGCACCCCCATCTTATCCAGCTTAACCCAGCTGTGGCACTGGCTTTGTGTTTTGAAAGAGAAGGGCAGTTTGTGGTGCTTGGAGCAAATCTAGCAGCATTCTCACTGATTTTGATATGTTTATGCTGGATTTACACTGGTGTTACCCAGAATGGCATTTGGCCCTTTTCGTTCTCATTAATCATTGGTCATGGCATTCATCCATATTGCCTGTCAGATGGTGGAAGGTTCCAGAAGTGAGGCTTGGGCCTCAAATGCTGAGCAGATTAAGCATTTTAGCCTTCACCAAAGCTTTGTTGGACCTGATACTGCTTGAAGTCCGCCCATCGCATTTTGACACCTCTGAGTTCCACAGGGGCTTTGACCCTGCTTCTGTGTAGACAAAGAGAGGAAGGTTGCATGTAGCACAGGTTTTTCCTACTCCTGGTGGCTTTCTTAACATTACTTTGCCTTTGTCTCCTTTAGGGTAGTATCCCTTGCCATTAGTTTGCTTGCACAGCTGTGAGCTTTGATTTCACATAGAGTTCATGCCCAGGTTGTCTTTGTAAACATAGTTCTGAATTGTCCAGTTTGAAAAAGAGATTCCAAGCAAGTGGATGACAAAACTGAAAAGTTGTTCCAAGGTCCAGTGAATTTGTTCCAAATTTGCAGCTCCAGTTAAAAGTCCTAGAATTATTGAAGTCATGCATTCCTTTTGAGAGTGTTAACCCAGTCTTTGGTGAAGCATTGAAACCTATGACAATGTAATCTAAACTTCAGAAGCTGCTAAATAATTTTTGTGAGGTGCCAAAGTAAAAAAAGTCAAGGAATTACAGCTCTGACCTGAAAACTGGATGAGGATGTCCAAAGTTCATTTAACAGGAAAAAAAACCAACCTGTTAGCTCCTCTGAGTTTTGGATGAAACCCGTGATCTTTACGAAAGTTTAATCAAGAGGCATATCTGTTGCTAAAACGTAAAGGATGGTGTCTTGTGCTACAGGAAGACAACATCTCTTTGAACTGTGTAATTGGAGAATATCAAGCAGTACACTGGACATACTTCAGCAGCAAGTGATCAAGAAAAATCTTGCAGAAAGTCCATTTCCCAGTCCCAGCTGCACTGCCTGGGAGGAGTGAGCCTGTACCCTCCAGTGGCCAATATTGGAGGTTTTTCAGCAGCATCATTTGCCATGGAAAATCGTGACCACTTGTCCGCTCTGCTTAGGAGCTACCATTGCTTTGTCCAGCATCTGTGGAAAACTGTGGAGCAGATCACCTGAACTCAGTACTCTCTGTAAAGTTAATACCCGGAGCAGAACAAAGATTTTGCTTTCCCTGAGCCTGAAATGCCAGAGTATCTTTTATTAAGAAAAAAAAAAAAAAAAATTGTGGTTGTGGTCTTTCCAGTGATGTGTCTGTTGTTTGTTTACAAGCACTTATGTAATGCTCTTCATAGCAGTTGCTTCCAAATTGTCAAGAATCCAGAAAGCACCTGGTTTAGAAGTGACAGTTCTGAAGGAGGGTCCTTGGGTTGCTTGACAAAGGGCTCCTGCCTTCCTGCACAGCAGAATACCCTGCTCTCCTCTGGTGTCCTCCTAAAATACCAAGTACTGGCTCTTAGAGTCTCCCTGCTTCCTCTGGGAGCACAAAGGACATGTCTTGGATGGGGTATGGAACTACTAGAAGGCTCCTGACAGCACTCAGAAGCATTGAAGGGACAGTGCAAATCCAAAATATATGTAACCATCTCCATTACTTTGTATCAGAGAACTTCCAGCATTTCACTGGAAATTTATTGTTCCCATGGTCCCAATGTTGTGAGCACTCGATTTGTAATTTGCTTGATTCAGTGACAGGATTATCTTCAAGAGGGGCTGCAGGATTAAGCCAGTCTCACTGGGTATTTTTCCTCATGTATGAATACTGAGGAGAGGTAAAGTGGCTCCAATTTATTGATTTCCTGACTGGCAGACATCTGCTGGGCAGTCCAGCGGGAGACCTGGAGCTCTGGGATGCCAGTGTCTACCAGGAGAGTCTCCAGCTACCCTCCTCTCCCTTCTGCTACATGCTTAGGGCTGTGCTCAAGTTTAAGCAGATGCTCTAATACACTTGACATGAGTCCATGCTGCAGCAAGACCTCCACTCGTGTGCTGAGAGCTCTGCCTGGATAAAGCTTGCCAAAATTTACATCTATTTTGGTGGGCCAAAGGAGAGAAAAATGTGTCGTTTCAGAGCTGGCTGCTGAGCATTCCTGGAAGGGGCTGAGCACCCTCAGCTCCAAGGGTTGTCTATGGGAGTTGACAATGCTCAGTGTCAATCCTGGAACAAGGGTTATTATTAGACCCTCTAATGGCAAGTGCATGTGAGAGATAGAAGCTGTGACATAGCAATGTATAGTCATAAAAATGCAGATCTGGAGAGCATTACCAGTGAGTTATAATGATTTAAAGATGTGGCTGTTTAAAATTGTTGTGACTAAAATTCAGAACAAGACATTTAGCTCTATAAATAGCTTCCTTTGTTTCCCCTCAAACACAGTCGCATGGTTTGGCCTTCATTTTTTTCAACAATCCATTCTGCTAGGAGAGGGTATTTATTCCTTAAGTAAAAATTAAAGGTTACCCAGATCTGATATGACATCTTTTCTTTTCCCAGGTAAAATGTGAGGCTAAGTCAGCTTTGCCCAAACCCAAGAGTAACAACAGCAACTGTAAGAAAGGCTCAAGTGAGGATAAATCAAAGATTGCCATAGGTGAAGAATGCAGAGCTGATGAGCAGGCTTTCCTTGTGGCTCTTTATAAATATATGAAAGAAAGGAAAACACCAATTGAACGAATACCCTATTTAGGTTTTAAGCAGAGTAAGTATCCTTTTTCTCACTTTCTTGTTGACATTTTAGAATGGTTTGGCTTCTCTGGAGAAAGCAATTGCACACAAAGCCTATTTTAAAGCCTTATGGATGGGGAGGGACCATGTTTATCTCTACACATTTTCCAGTCCAGGCATTTCACTGTCTTATGCCTAGATTTGCATCTCTTCCTTCTGGGGTAGTTGCTGCCGGATATTTATAGGTTTAAATCCGCTGATTATGACTAGAAATAGGCATGTTGAAAACTCTCTAGTTTTCTGTTTTCTAAATCTGCAGCGTCTGTAATGCCTTTCTTCTGAGTTAATAACATGACGTGTCTTTATTGTGCCCAGATGTTCTTTATGAAAGGACAAATATTAAAAGAAGACATTTAAAGGTGGTCAAGAAAGGCACAAGAGGGATCATATTTTTAAGCCCCAAAATGTGTTTATACTTAATAAATTACTGACTTTGGAGAATAAAACCAGACTGTATCTGCTTAATACAAAATGTAGTCTTGAGAATTGCTTTGGCACATGCAGTTTCTAGTGCCACAATCTGTAAATTAATTGTACGTGGAGCAGATACAGTTGAAACTGAATTTTGCATAAATATTGCAGCACAATGTAGATCTTTCACAATTTCCAACAAAAGCTGTAAATGGTGGTATTTCTCCTCCTTATCTATAGATTGAATGATACTTTATTTCCTTAAAGGGAAAACGCCATGGATTGAAATATTATTTACTCTAATTTATCTCCTAGATTAAAACCATGTGTTATTTTGATGAAGAATGTCAAACCTGTATGTTTTACATAACAATTTACATACCTAATAGCAATTGGCACTGATTGCAACAGGCCTCCAGCAGCCATTATAAACTTATATAACTCAGAATGATTACAGTGTTTGTCTGAAAACTGGCTGCTTGAAATGGGAGTAAAATTAATGTACTATGAACAGCTTCATTGCATTATGCATTGATTCAGATTAAATCAAGGCCTAAGCAAAGCTCTTGATAGCTTTGAAGCAGTACAAGGTTCAATGAGGCTTTCAGAACATTTTGTGTTGAAGAAATTTTTTTTTTCTCCCCCACCCCCCCATATTATTCTGCATTCCATCAAGCATGGAGACAGGGTGGGCTTAAAAGACAAGCTAAAGTATTATTTCTAAAGTTGCTCACTGGGGGTAGGGCCTGCTGCTAACATTTAGCTGAAATACAGTGAAACTTGCCTGACATTCATTATGAAGTAGGGGCCTGATCCGGCAAACACTTAAATACCAAAAGTGTGCTGAGAAGAGCAGAAATGTTTGCAGGATGGGGCTCTGTGTTTGTCCAGCAAGGCTTGTGCAAACATTGCCAATATAAATAGGCTGTTGGGAAGAGGCAGTAAGTACAGTACAGCAGAGCATCCCCCAATGGAGAAGGAGATCCCGTTCTCCATGGTCCACAGCGTTATTGCTGACCTCAAGTATTTCTAGTGTGTCTGTGGGGAATCACTGTTGGTGGGATTGTGTATACACCTTTGGTAGGACTGACATGGATTTTTCTTCTACCAATTAAATGAGATTAAAATAAAATAAAATAAAATAAAATAAAATAAAATAAAATAAAAACCAGCAAGCAGTGACCCCATGGAATAAGGGGGGCTGGGATGAAAAGCACGTGAAAAGAGAGAAGTTGTGCAGGAAATAACAACTCTCTCCCAGCACATCTTTTGAATTGAGTTGCCTCTGTGCTCTGACCCCACAGCCACGGGCAAGGCACAGCCAGCCACAGCACAATTATTCCAGTAATGCTCATTCGTGCTCCATCTGGGTTCATTCACGCAGGGCCCGTTAGAACGCAGCTTATTGTTCATTGATTATGGAGCCCATTATCTGAGCTGCAGTAAATATTGGATATTGTCTAATCGATAGGCCTGCTCTGTGAGCCAGTGTGTGGGTCTTGCTTGCTTGCTAATGAAACTGGTATTAAACAAATAATTAAAAGTAACATTCTTCCCAGTGAGTAATTTTTATTATCTAAGTTATGGAAACATGCTACAGTCATTATACCCTGTCTCTTATCAGCAAAGTCAAATGAGCCTATTACCTTTGTCTCAGTGTATTTTTCCAGTCCTGTTAAGGAATTTGTGTGTTCTCTTATATGTAATTAAAAATATATATAGTATGGGCTAATATTTACTCTTCAGATTATGTAAATACCTCTTTTGAAAATGTTTCGCAGGAGCTTTTTCAGGGGCTGTGAGCTTTTTTTTCTCTATTTTTCTTTTTTTAAAACTGTTTAATTTACATTTCTTTGAAATATGTTGGCTAATGCAATGCTTATCTAAATACTTATTGTCCCTCTAACAGTTAACCTTTGGACTATGTTTCAAGCTGCTCAAAAACTGGGAGGATATGAAACAGTAAGTGTTTAAGTAACTTAAATGAAATAATTGTGCAATCTAACTTTTCCCTGTTAGGAAAAAAAAATGTAAAAGCAAACAATCATTTACTGCATTTTAGGCTAGCTGTACTCATTGTGGGTTTATTGGGCCATTTTTGGAAATGGTCCCAATTAGTTCCAGATCTGGCAAAATTGTAAACTTGTCGTAAAAACTCCAAGTGGAAAACATATGTAACTCTTCTCTGTCAAGGAAATTAGTTAGGTCTGTAATTTTTTCCCATGTTGAGAAAGGGCTATTATTGTACAACAAGCCAAGATTGCATAAAAGAAATTTCACTTGGCAACATCCCTGACATCTGTTCATGTCTAATATGGGAAATGTATTAAAGGCTTTCAAAAGTAATCAGCATTGTCCATTAAGAAATAGTATGCTGCAGAATCTTCTCTTATTCCAAGTGTAAAAGAGCTTTATTAGACAAGGGTCAGTACCGCATAAACAGGAAGTTATCAAAGTAATTCAGAAAAGTCTCTGACACTTTTTATCAGCTAACCATATCTGACAAGAGCAGTTTATTTTTAGCTCACAGGAAAATTTGATGGCCACGGATTTTACAGCATGTATTTTGAACCAATAAAATATTAGAGCAACAAACTCAGATTAAAATCTTGAAATGAGAAGAAAGAGCTGCATTAATATGGCACATCGAGATGACATCTGTAATAAAAAAACAGTTGACATAGGAAGATGTCGTCACTGGAAATATTTTCTTCGCACACAATGATCAGATTAAGTTGTTCAGTTCCTGCCACAGTTAGATGAAAGAAATTATTTTTGCTTTGTTTATGAAGTAATCTGGGACATATCTGTTCTGTAGAGAAATGACAAGAAGAAATGCACTATCAAGAAACTGAAAGTCATTTGAACCAAAATGAAAAACTCACTGTTTTCCTTCCATGCAGTAGAGCACATTGCTCTGTACATCAGCAGCCTGGGCTGGTTAGCATGGGTGTGCCTGGGATTTTGTGAAACGTGAAATCTAACATTCTTTAAAAAAATATATGCTTGATTTGGCTTTGACTGTTGCTCTATCTTTCATTAATCAGCACATACCATGCTTATGTACAGGGGTGTGTGTAGGCGTGCTCATGGCTATGTATGAATGAATAGCTACCATAGATAGATCGTTACAGCAATTATGAGCAGTAATTGCTTGAGTTGTAAAGTGCAACGAAAATGAGGGCTAAAATCTTGAACTTGATCCAGAGCACCAGGGAAGGCCAGGAGGGAGATTGAAGGGAGAGTGGCATGTTCAGAGTGCTCAGGAAGGCGAGCAATTTTCACAGCAATGTTTCAGGTTTGCTTGAGGGGACTGAGTACAGAAGCAGGGATGCCAAAGTGGTGGCTTGCTGGAGAGACCTGAGTTTTAGTGCCAGAGGGAGAGGGATGGATTTAGACGAGCTGGAGCATGCAAGCCTCTATACCTGAGGGAGAGCAAGAATAGGATTATGGATTTGTGACCGCAAGGCCACAGAGCCAGGTTTGAGAAACGTGACAGGATCAGAGGGGAAGGATCACATACATGAGGATGTCAGCCAGAGTAGCTTCAGTCCACACTTGTCTCAAAGCTCCTGTCCTTTTCTCGGTGACACGTTCTCTGTTTTTTAGGGTCATTTGTCACCTTGAATGAAAGTGTACCAGCAGTGCTTATTCTTCATAGAGAGTAAACTAAGCAATTGCTTCCTATTCAGTAAATGGCAAGGCAAGCACAGCTTACACCCTCTGACATAGCCGTGAGCCCAGCTTCCAGTGGAGAGTGACTGTGTCTGAAAGGATGGGCCTGATCCTCTTTCTGTGATGTGAATGGCATCTGTGCTCTTTGCAGGCAAGCTGAAGTTGGGAGGACTGTTGTGATGCAATTTAAGTTGTATATGGAGCGTGAGGTTTCCTGACCTCATTCTCTTCTGTTAACAGTCTCATCCTCGATATGGATCTGCCTTTGCTTTAAATTTCTTGAGTATTATATTGATAGCTGTTGCAATACTTTGCCCTGTGCACACCCTGGGTTTTATTATTTTATGGCCAGTTGATATGAATTGAGTTTGCCAACTGCATTCGTTTGTATATATTTTATAATGGCAAACACTGCTGAGAAGCTTGTGTGTTTTATTTGTTTCATTTTTCACGAGTCAGTGGATGATAGGGGTGACACGGACCTCAGTTATCAGTTCTAGGATCTTTGGCAGGTCTACTTAGATGCAGAAACTCCAAGTGAGTGCTTTAATTCAATATTGAGCAGAATCCACCGCTCTCATACACAGTGCCACCATCTATTGATGAGAAGTTGTGGAGTGCAACGACTGTGTCAAACCTGCCCTGTTTAATATGCATTTATCTCTATGGCCCCTTCCATCTGACTTGAACAAACCATTACAAGGGCTTAATCATCTCTAATTGGTTTTAAAATTTCACAAGTTTCTGGTTTGTGCATTGAGATAGAAATAGGTCTTTTCTCTTGGAAGTATTGTAAAGAAAATGATATTTAAAAGTAGATATTTGACTTCAACATATGAAAGCCATTTTATGAACAGGAAATAGATGAAAGATTGCTTAAAATGACATATGGAAACTTAAAGTAGTAAAATGACAACTTTTTTACAAGCATAGAAACCTTCCCAGTTAAAGCAGTTGCAAACTTTACATCCTTTTATTTGGCAGAACAATTATATTCTGCCCATTTTTAATTTTATCCACTGTGTCCACTTTGTTCATATATAGGTGTTTTGATGTAGTCTAAAAAACATTATTGAGAAACTGGCGTGGATCACGTGTAGTGTTTTTCAGCTTCTGCACAGATTCACAGAAGATTTTTGCGATATTTTTGAGTCCAGTCCTGTCAGTTAAGGATCTAAAAGTGACTGAGAATAGACAGGAATTGGATTTGAGATGCAGAGAACAACTTTCTTAGCCATCTGATTTTCTTTCCCCCTGGGGGAATGGATCCGGTGAGGCTTGACAGAGAGTATTACCTTTGTATATGGGATATAAATACAGGATATCTAATAGTGTCAAGTCATGATCGTGTGTCATATTTAAGTGCTCTCCATTTTGAGTACTTAAGAGAGTCATTTCTCCTCCATTTGATTACTAATTCTTAGTTAGTTGTCATCTGTAACTGTGTAATACCACACTCCCTTGTACTTGTGGTTGAACAAGGCTTAATAAAAATAGCAATCCATACAAACTGGTTTAAGCCTTTAACAGATGAAGCTGTCTCTTTGTAGTTGGTGGAATCATATTTCTCTTAAACAAAGATATGTGAGATGAGCATCTTTGTTACTAATAATAGGAGAGTGCATTGGAAAGCACTCTCTATAGCAGACCTTCACAGTATGAATGATTTAGAATGTCCCCAAATCACTGGATGAAATATGAAACAATTCCATGTTGTAGGGGGCTCAGCTGCAGTGGCATTTAGCAGCCATTGCCTGGAATTTTCTCAGTCACCCTAAGTCAAGTGAGTAAAAGGTGCAGAAGTTCACAGTTGGGAAACTTCCAGGACTTTCCTAAAGAGTTGTCCTTGGCAAATTATGAAGTAGCATTTTTCCTTCTGAGCCAACATAAAAGGAGTGCCTTGGCATGTTTGCAGAAGACTGTGCTGCTGAATGGACTCTAACTGGAGATGACTTAGAAAGATAAAGGATAAAAAGAAAATTAGGTGGAGCTTAACCTTCAGTATGTAGCAGCTTAGATTTTGCCAAAGGTCAGTGGGATCCCATTTAGCTGCTGCCTCCTGGAAGCAACAATGAAGTGCTTTAGTTTTTAAAAATTAGTGATTGACGCATACATCAGTCCTGGGTTCTGGGCAGGCCTGGTGAAACTGGTATATCAGTGGAATGCAAAGCTAACTGGGTTTGTTTTATACAGAACTAATTCCCAGAGCTCTGAAGAGAGCTGTGAACATCATGTACCATGACCAGAAAATCCCCCATTATGTTTGCAGCAGGAAATAGGCAAGAAGCCTTTCACAAGGAAGGGAGCTGGGAGGAAGGATTGCAGTGCAGAAGACCTTAAGATTTCTCAGAGCAGAAGACACCATTAAAAGCATGTTTGTAAACAGTCTTCTGCTTTAATAGATAATAAGATCATTGCTTTTATTTGCTTTTTCTTGACTACCAGTCACTGCATAATATTGTGCTTATAGGAGCCAGTTCAGATCTGCTCTTAACATCCCTAGACAGGCCAGTCTTGTTGCTTAACTTGGATTTCTCTTGGTTGGGGAAGATTTCACAGAGGTTTTCAAAAGTGCTGGCTTCCAATAGGCCTAGCACAAGGATTTTGAAGCTGTAGGTTGGAGCAAATTGCAGGAGGGTTCTACAACCCAGAAGGCCGCTTTAAAACTAAAGCCAGCATTGGAATGTGAATCTGTCAGAGATGGCACTGGCCTGTGAAATCCCCTCAATTATTGGCTGAGCCTGGACCATCCTGCACTTCCTGAAACATGGCAGGCACTGGGAGCAGTGTGTATGCTATTAGGATTAAGGAAAAACAAATCAGAAAACTAAAGCAGCAGAGGCAAACATTTTTGGTAGCAACCACAACCACAAGCAAAGCATTGCCAAGCATTATCTTTTCCTGACTCCTTAGGAAGTTTGGTCACTGAGGTGGCTGGGAAGAACTTGAATGAGAAAGGTCCTCAGTTTGCATATGGTCAGCGGGGACATCCAGCTTGAGCAGTCCTGCCCTGCATGACAAGAGTGCACTTTCCTCAGTGAAGCATTTTGTTCAGATTATTTAAGGATGTAATGAATCAGTTCCTTTAGTCCTTTGAAGTTTATTAAGCATAAAAAACAAACTTTCCAGAGCAGGGGAAAACTCAACCCCAGGCTTTGTTAGAATAACAATTGTTTCAGGGAATGTCAAATTTAAACTCCCTCTGTGGGAGGGCACAACTCAGTTAATTGCCAAGGAGTTCTGGTCCATTGCAGATGTAGAATTGGATAGAACTGGGCAAATGTTTGTGAAAATACTATTATTCTAAGCAGCTTAGAAGAAAGAGACACAAAAAATGATCCATGGGCTTCAAAGGGATTCACTTTTCCCCTTAGTTATGTTTACTAGTGTTCCAGCTTGAATATCAACTCTTGAGTCAGCTCATGGTAAATGAGCCTAAGGCTGTAAAGTTCTCCTTTTGAAAATGGAGACCATGCTTCTTAGTCACATCAGGATGTTTATAAGGGGGACTTACAGTAGTCCTCCTGCTATCTAATCCTTGGCTTTCATTTAAAGTTTCTGCTCAGCATCACTGTTCTTAGCCAAGGCTTCAGGTCCTGGACAGCCTTGCAAGCCCAGCCAGGTTGTGCTTGTCAGAGGGCCAGAGCCCAGACCCCAGAACAGCTTTGTGCATCTTCATTCCCCCATCCGTGAGCCTGCCAGAGGTTTGATTGCGGCAGTCCTCAAGGGATCTGTGATTCTTTGGGAGCTCCAAGAAGGGCAGGGCTATCTGGTCACACCTCTGTCCTGTCTGTCCTGAGGACTGGTGGAATGTGGGAGGCGGGACCAGAAGTAGCTTCCCATCCAGGCATTCCTCCACAATAGGATACTTGGTCCAACTCTCATTTGACTTTCGGGTTGCATAAGGAGCATCCATTCATATTCTCAGGATGTCATGTTCATTATGGCTCATTAGGACTCTGGTTCTTCAAGCACTTTAGTGTATATTATTTAGTATATTATTATTACTAAATAAGAAGAAGTGTGGGTAGCCTCGGGAAGAGACAGCATAAAAACTGAAACAAAACAGACTTAGTATGATCCTTATCATCAGATAAGTGTTTGATTTGTATTTAAATAATTTGCTTGTGCATAATTTATCCTTGAATTGCTTGAATCCTTGTGCTGGTAGTCTTTGAGTTTATTATAAAAGACAGAAAAGAAAATTAGTGAATGAAGTCAGTTCATTTAGCTTTATAGAAGGTTTAAGATAGAACACCTTTTTTGTTTTTTTCCAAAATATATGTAGGTGCAAACTATGGTCAAGTGCTAATAGTGAGTTAAAGCTACTGCTGTTTTCTGGAGTGCTCTGCAAACAATAAATTTGAAGAAATTGTGACATTATCAAGTGATAAGACTCCAGCCGTGCTTTTGGCTTTGGAGAATAATTTCTGCAAGGGAAGGATTTTCCCTTTACATTGAGGGAAATAGAAACACCTCTAATATAGAAACACCTCTAATAGAAACACCCTGTAATATTTAATGATGGTAGCTATCTCTGCTTGTTTAGATTAAAATTACAGGCCTCAGATTGCAAGTTGTAATATTTGTTCTCTTCTGATTGCTGCCTTTAGCTCCTCAGTAAACGCCATTGACTGCTCTGTGGGTAACTCCAAAGAAGCCTCCAGGGCTGAATATATTAAATTCCACAGCATTCCACAGCAAATGACAAAATTCTCCCCAAATTGCCCCCACCAGTTTTCTACTGGCCTTCTTTACGAGCTGCAGGCAAACAAGGGTGATCTGTTGTGCTTGTCCTATTCCTGTTTCTCTTCCTGTTTTAAATATAGCAGAATATATAAAATAATGAAGTGGTATTCAGAAACAATCCTTCTGCCAGGTCTTCCATCTGTTATTCTGTATAATCCTAATTTCTGTACAAAAAAACCCCAGAACCATGGTATGCAACTCAATATGTTACAAGATGTTTATTTTCATCAGCATGGTCGAATAAAGTACACAGCTCAAATATTAACATTGGAGTACGTTAAGATTTCAGTACTATTTGATCTGTATATTTTACAGATATAAATGGATAAAAATAAACAGCTTGTAACATATATAGTTACGGACTATGGTTTTGTGGATTTACAGAATTCTATGGTGGATTTGGGTTTTGCAGCAGATTTATTTTCTCTAATTCAGTTAAAATAACTATGTAATCATTATTTGTGCTGAGTATGGTTTGAGCTTCATTTTCATAATTCACCGTGGGATTTGTCTGCATAACTTTTGATAGTTAATGACCCTATATTGATTGAGATTCTTTTGTGAGTCTGTATCGCTTGTGACTTGATAATGAATCAGTCAGATCACTCCATTTTAGAGAGAAAGAAAATAGACATAGTGTTAACTTACCAAAAAAAAAGAAAAATACACCAAAGCTCTGTGTGCTCTATATATTCTGTAGGGGCTTTTATAGTGCTCGTAGTACATGCTGTTCTGAAAGTGTCATATGTGCATTTGTTGTTGTGAAGTCAAATGCTGTAGAATCTGTAAAGATGCAAGATTAAATTTTCCATTGCCATTTTTACAGATAACAGCTCGTCGACAATGGAAACATATTTATGATGAATTAGGTGGTAACCCTGGAAGCACAAGTGCTGCTACATGTACTCGCAGACATTATGAAAGGTAAGATAACAAATCTGAAATGCTTGTTTAATAATGAAAAAAATAATTTGGAAAGCCTTCAAAGCATTTTATAAGGAATTAGAGAAAAAGAGAGTCTCCTTAAAGATTTAGAAAATAGTTCCCCAACAGTTTAGTCAGATAACCCATTGTGATTTAAACCAGAGTGTCTAACTCCAGTGACTAAGTAAATAAAAAAAAAACCATCTGATTCTCCTTTGGTATAGATCTTAATTTTTGCAAGAGCTTTTCTGTTAAAGCTGAAAAATTGAGGAAAACATACTCAAGAAAAAATAAGAAACACCAGCTAATTGATGCAAACACTTGTCTTCTATCATTTTTTAGGAATACCAATTAGGCAGATTGTGGTTTTGATCAAAATAATGGGGTGGCCCATAATGCAGGGTGCTGTTAGTGTTGTAGGTCATGCCGAGCGTTGCATTCCTCTTCTTCATGGCATTCCTTCCCTCCTCCCTGCCTGTGAGCTGCTGCCAAACACTCTTTCTCTGCAGCCATTGTTGCTGGTCAGAACTGTTGAATTCTTATTCTTCCCATGTAGATAATAACTTCCAGGGCTTGTGAAGCCAGCACACATTGAATAAAATACTGGAGCTGGAATGTTGTTTTGATTTGGTTTTTAGAAACAACTGTTGAGGCTTTTTCTTTTCTTTTTTATCTTTTTTTCTTTTTCTTCTGTTTTTCTTTTTCTTCTATTTTTTTTTCTTTTGTTTTGTTTTGTTTTGTTTTGTTTTGTTTTGTTTTTTCCTTAGACAAGCAAATGTGAATAAAAGCTCGTCAATTTTCAGCTCAGATAAGTAAAATTCAGTCTCTTGTTCCTGGGCATAAACAAGTCACTTTGTTGGGCTCAGGAAGAGATTGTACTTGCCCGTGCAGGAGGTGGCATGGCAGAGCTGTGTTCAGTGGGCAGTTTCTCTCCTTATCTTAGTGCCTGATGTGTCAGCCTCTCAAAGAGAGATGCTGCCATCCTCATGGAGGGTGGGGGACTTGATCATGCTCATTTACAGGGGACATCTCCAGCAGAAGGGCTTGGGTGCACCGAGGAGTTGCATGTAATGAATGCCATTAGAAATGTTAGAAGCTTTCTGGAGATGGAGCCAAGCAGCAGAGTGAAGTGAGTGAGTTGCTGTTCATGTCAGATGGGGCTTTTCCCTGCCTTCACGTTGCAGACAAATGTTATAGATTGTTTTATTGACTCATCAGATTGTGGGTATTCAGCTCTTCCACCCCCATCATTACAGCCCTGAGAGTCTCAGAGCTTCCTCTTGCACCCAAGCCAGCTGATGGGTTTCCAAGTGGCAGTGTAGCTTTTCCTTTGCCAGATGTTCTGTGGGGGATGTTATTTGACAGAGGAGACCCGGGAACACGTAAGCATTAGGTCTCTGTGGGTTTGGGTTGCAGAGGGAGCCTTGCTGAAACCCTAGAGTCACTGAGAGAGTACATCTCTAGTAGTTGTGGAAAACTAAATGAGCCATTCACAAATACTCCGTGAACCTCTGTCTCTCCTGCTTTCTTGACAATGTTCAATGCTAGTGGTTTCATTGTTTTTTAATATGTAAAAGCCTTGCATTGCACTCCCATGCATAGAGACTTGTGTGTGACTGACTCAGCAGTTACTTGGGTATGCTCTGAAGTGCCACAAACCCATTGTGCTGTCTGGAAAACCTGAACAGTCCTGATGCCTTCCAGACTGAAAAGCCTTTCAAGGCTACCCAAAAGCACTTCTGCTTGACTTGACCTGGTCTGAGAAAAGTGTCTTCTATTTTGTGGTTAGATTGGTCTTAATACACTGAAGAACTCAAATCTGAGTTCATGGATGCCAGTCTATCATGTAGTTCTGTATAAGGTCGGATATGAGGCAGCTCCTAATTTTCCACATCCCTGGCAGGCTGTCAAAAGATGGCATTTGGAGAAAAAAATCTTGCAGGGCTTTTAGATTAGTCCTGAGCTTACCTAAAATGTTCTTCACTAAATCTGGTCTGAAAAACCAAAACACGTACACAAAACAAACCTCAGTAACTCATCCAGTCTCTACTTTTCTAGTGTTAGATGCTCTTTTTCCACTACAGGAAAGCTGTATGAAGGCTCAGACTTGAAGAAAAGTAAATTAAATTGTCATGGTTTGTTTCAGCTGGTAATTCTAACTACAGCACCTGTAAATGTAATGCTCATTTATAGGCAAAGTGCTCAGATGACATTTACTCTAAAACCAGAACTGTAGTGCAGGAATACACATGCTCATGATTCAGGACACACTTACATTTTCAAACTTGAAACTGTACAGCTGTATAGCTAAACTGGAAATTTAATTATCTGGAAAGAAAATGCTGAGTAAATCTCCTGATTTTTCCTTTCTGAATCCCACTGGCCCTTCCTTGCTTACTGGAGGCAGAACAGGCAGTTCTGGATCTCTACAACTGGATCTCAAGGGCATCCATATTGTGTTAACCAGCTCTCTCCCAAGAGGAGCTACTGACTGCATCAGCTGTAACATATCAAGGCTGTTCAGGTGGCAGCCACCTTTCAGGGACATCCTTAGGATACTGTGGAGTGGAATGGTACATATGTCCCAATTCAGACATCCCTCCTTCCTACCTTCTCCTGTTCCCCTTTGCAAGGTGGAGTTTTACACACAATTTCAAAGGCTGAAAAGAAAAAGAGGGGAAAAAAATCCATTAACAACAACCAACCAACCACCTAAAAAAAACCCAAACACAAAATACAAGCATTGGAGATGGCAAAATTGTCTCTCTGTCTACCAAATCCAATGAAGAAATACTGCCTTCTCTAAAGGTGTTTATAAGCCCTGCAAAGCTACCACGTGGCTGCAGATTCATGGTGCAGTGGATGGCAAAAGCTGGAATAAAGCCAGATTTAAAGGTTTTGGGGAATGTGTTGCTCTGCACCCTGCTGTTTGGAGCAGGGTTTGTGCTGGTAGCTGCTGGTGTGCTATAGGTAGGTAGAGTGCTTCAGTTGGGGCGGTGTTTTCTTTGTTTCTCTGGTGAAAGGGAAAGAAAGGTTTTGTGTGCATTTTCAACTGATTCATTTATCATTAATACGGTTTGTGTTTCCAGTAACTGTTTTCATTTTAAAATAAGGCAAGGCTGCCAGTGTTTCAGTAAGTGTTATATTACATATTAGTTAGACAACTTCTGTTTTATTAATGAGTATAATAATGAAAGTGCAGGTTTCTGAGTAGAAGCAATGGGTGCTTTTATTTAAAGCATAGTAGGCATCATATAATGCCAATGAATGCGTTATTGTCACTGTAGGCATGGCTGGTCTGGACCTGCCTCTGATTGGGTTATTCCAAATAGGCCCAAGCACTTCATAAAAATGTCTTTGTCAGCCTAGTTTTCCTTCCAAGCCTATTCATCTCTGTCAGTTTTTAATATTAGTACCAGGCTCTTGGCTATAGTCCATTAGTACTGTACTTAATTGCTCATGTTACAGATGATTACCAATATAAAAAGCATTCATGTTTTCCCATCATGGGACTGACTGTTGCTCTGTGCACAACTTGGACCATACAGAGCTTATAAGGTGTTGTTGTTTTGGTCGTTACTTTCTTCATTAATGTTCCTCTAATGATCTTTCACGATCACAGAAAGCCAGAGGTGTGTGTGGTTGGTATGAGCTGATTCAGCCTACAGCGTTCCCTTGAAACTCTTACAGCCCTTGTCAGTACCCTACATCTCTCTCTTGCTTATCAAGAAACCCTCAGAAACGGCTGCTTTTCTGCGAAGCACTCTGCCCATGCTGTCTTCCCCTAATAATGCAGATGTGGTTTTCACATGCAGGGTTTGAGGTTTCTTTTCGCTTTTACACATGATCGGCAGCTTTAACTTTCTGGCATGAGCAGAAGGCTGTGTTTCTGCAGTGCTGATGACGTTGTTGTTAGGGGTTTTTTGTAAATACTACACCACTGCTCCCCCCTTCCCCCTCCCCCCCCAAAAAAAACCCAAAAAAAAAAACCCAAACCAAAAAACCCAGCCTGCTAGTTGGCAAGGCATGAAAAGTTCCCAATAAAATACATTGAACAAAACAGAAATACTAATAATTACCTGTTGGGGCCTTTTTCTGTCTACAAGTCTGGCTGTGATTCATCTTGGTTTCCCTGTGCATAAGCTGTGCACAAACACACAAGGGCTGGGGAATTGTGCTGTGCAATGGCATGCAGTAGCTCTCCTTGCCTTCTCTGCAGACTGACATGTCGCTGTTGTGAGGTGTCATGGCAGGCAGCTGGATGGTACCATAGACCTGTAGCTTCCTGGCTTCTTTGGGTGCTGCAAGAGGCTGGGCTCCCTTGGGTCTCCAGCAAGGATGGACCCAGAGAGCTCCATGGCCCAAGTCCTGCTCTTCAGCAGCGTGTCTCCTGTGCTGGCCCTCACAAGTTACTAGCGTTTCGAAAACCAGTCTGTCCTGGGCAGACACAGCTGGCGAGGGATTTATTAGGCCTTGTGCTCTCACTAAATTATGACAGCTGAGTGGGAAAGTATTCTGCAGAGACACAGCCACCTGGAACTTGAGGAGGAGCAGATAGGTGAGATGGGTTGTATTTCTTCACAATGGGTGACAGGTGGCTGTGCCCACACTTCGGACACTGACCTGCAGAGGGTTTTATTCTGGCTGTGAGTTTGGCCCCTGGACACTTGCAGAGAACTCTGCCCATCTACCAGGGGACTAAACTTCAGGAGATGCAGTGCTTTGCACAGTTCAGAGCCCATTCTGCCATTTTTCTTTCTAAATCTCTCACATAAAAATTATATATGATCACAAACACAAGGCAGGTCAAAATAGGTCCCTTACACAGTTTCCCTTTAACAGCCATAAAGTCTGTCTACCCTGAGGGTATTGTGCAGTAATTCAATATGCAGGAGAGCCCTGTGTTCCATGCAAATGTTGTTTGGTTTTCTAAAGCATTTGGATAACTTTCATAACGTGTAAGCATTTCAGTGGAATTTTGCAGGAAATAACAGCCAGTCGTTAGAGGGAACAAAAAGTAGGGGGCTAGTATAGTATCTGCATGAAATTGCTTATGGTTATCTTTTTATACACATTGTAATTAATAGAAGGTTTTGATTTACACTGTTAAGTGTGAAAACATCCCCAGGCAAAAATTAATCAAAAGTTATGTCATGCTGTAAACTACAACTAGCTCTTTGTTTGACTCAAAAAAAAACTTGTCAAGCAACAGTTTTCTCTCCTTGTTTTATTTTTGTCTTCACCCCACTTCCCTGCCCCCCTCACACTTCAGCTGGTCCCAGACTCCCAGAAAACTTCACAAGTTGCAAATTGTCTCCATAGTTTTCCATCAAGCACAAATTTAAGCCTGAAGATAGATGAGGTGTCTCAGTTCTCTCTTTATTTTCCTAGGTTTTTGGTTTGAGTTTTTTGGGGTTTTTTTTTTGATAAATAACAAGAGGTTTCTACTTATGATTTTCTGCCCTCAGGGCTTTATCATTAAGATTAAATAACTGTACTCTCAAGCATACCACTGAACAAACATCTTTTCAATTATGTGAGTAACAGATGCTTTAACAAAGGAACTATTGAAAATTCAGAAAGCTTCCCCCCTCCCCAAAATTTAAAAAGTATCAGATGACAGAGGAATGTAATTGTTTACCATTAAAACAGATCCCTAGCTGTCCTTTTAAAACATCTGAGAACATGCATTTTTTTTCAAAATTTTGGGGGTTTCAGCCTCAGCAACTTACTGGCCAGTGCTAGAGTCAGCGGGTGTCCTTGAGTGCAAAGTGCTGGACAGTCGGGCAGTGCCTTTAAGTGCCTACAAGCAGATGATCTCTCTCCCGGTGGGGAATGGTTTTCCCACGTCCATCCTTCCTTTCACCCAGGAGTTTGTCCCAGCAGAACTGGGGCATGCTGTGTGCTGCCCGGTGCTGCCGGGTGCATTGTCACCCCAGCAGAGAAGCCCTTGCCAGGCGTGCCCGTCATGCACGTGTGCCTTGGTGCGTACTGGCTGCTGGGGCCCTGCAGTGCCCAGAGCTTTGGGGTGCCAGCAGTCCAGCTCAGTGCTTGGAGTCAGTGTCACGCGTGGCAGTCTCATTCCTCGCCATCCAGGAGAAGGGACAGACTTGGCACAAGGGGACAAGCCCCTTTTCCTTGCTGGGAGCTGAGTAGCCCCAGGAGAGTGCTGCACAGTGAGAGATGTGCCATTCTCTTTTGCAGGAGCAGCACCAATGAGTAAGCACCGAGGAAGATCTTTTCCCTCAGACTGCCCAGGGATGCTGGGAATCTCCACCTTGTACTTCAGGATTTTGTTAACATGAAAAAGAATGCCCATGGTTTGTTCAGCTTTCTGCAGTGTAGATGTAGTTCAGAGCTCCCAGGGAGGGTCAGCAGGATTTTGGAGTCCTGCCAGGAGACCCCGGCACCCCACAGGCACATCTGTAAGCGTGTTCTGAGCATAGGGACCAAGGAGGAACCTACCAAACAAAATGCTTATCTGCCTTTAGATGCAGAAAGGGTGACTATGGCCAAAACAGTCTTGTCGTGGTTTTGGTAGAGTGATCTGGGGAAGTTACTTTGTGCTCACCAGCCTTCCTTTGACACTTTTCTGTGCAGTAAATCTGTGCCAGAGGCAGAAGACTGGAGTTGTTCATCTCTCCCTGCTGAGCCCTAGGATCAGGAGTGCCTGAGCTTGCCTTGCTGGGCTGTGCAGTTAAATCAACAGCTGTGTTTGTAATGTCACTAATTTCCAGTTTACTTAAAACGAAGTGTCTTTGAATTCTCTTAGAGCAGCGCTGTTCCCACCTTTCAGCAGTAAGCCATTCTCATTACCCACCAGCACTCCCAGTGGGCTGTGAGGAAAGTTGTTGTTGAAAGGATGAAAGAGCCATTTCTTTAAGGAAGGAAAGTTCTTTGGAAAGAAAATTGAACTCCAGCATATTTTGTCTTTGCTGATATAATACGTGCCAGTTTTGTACTTCAGACAAATGCAAATAAAGCCGTTGCTATTGTGTTCTGCACAAAAGCACGTGAGGCTTGCTTTCATAACCCCTGCACTGTACAATGCAATCCAGGGAAATCAGACTTCAGCAACACACTGCTTCATTTCCTCAATGTATTTTATATTCCCATTTTGGAAAACAAGCTGAGACCTTAAAGTTTGGGTTATTCCTCTCCCCTCTTTGCTGGGAATGTGTTGCTGGTGCCCAGGAGAGCTGCCTCCTGCTCCTGGCTATCCCCACCAACTGATTGTTGTTGAAGGTTTCCCTTGTTGTTTCCCTTGCCTACGCTGGACCAGTGCTCTAAGATTTATCCTTTTGAAAAGCAACAACTTAAAAAAGACAAGACTTCTCTTGGGATCAGAGCTCAGGCATTCCTGCTGATCCCTTAAAACAGCTGAGTGTTTTACCACTGACTTTCTAGGGGAAAAGAATCAGGTTTCTCTCACCGAGGTTACTGATAGGGGCCCATTTTCACCACAGGGGCTGTCCCAGCCCTGCACTCAGACCCTCTGGCTGCAGGGGCTGCGGGCAGCTGGGTGCCCCCCTGGACTGAAAAAACTGATTGTCTTGCACCTCAGCTCTGGTAGTGCCTTCAGAGGAAGGAGTTGGAGCCACTATGGCCTTATGTGCTCAGGAGGAAAGCGTTTTCCAAATTCCTACCACTAAAGAGACCTATTGCCTGTCCCTTTTCAGCATTTTTGAAGCTCTAACAGCTTAATGTTCTCATGATTTACATTAGCATCTAATCCTTGCCTAATCTCACTAATCCCTTGGCCCCAAGATATCCATTGGCAGTGAGTTCCATGGGTTAACTGGTTGCTGTATTCATTTGGTGGAGCAAATTTAAATCATTTTCCATTTCTGTTGCAATTTGCCTCCTTAACCTGGCCAAGCATGCGAATGGGGCAACATCTCCCAAGGAGTGGACTTTGGTATTTTAAAGCCTTCCAAGATCATTCTTGTGGCTGAGAGGCTCCAATGCATCCTATTTTGTGTTGGGCTTGGATCCCTGGAGAAAGTACAATGATGTCAATGGGAGACATGCTGAAATATTTTATTCTGCCAGAAAGAAAACAAAAATATACACTGGAACAGCGATGCAGAAAAAATACTGTAAGGGTTGTGCTGAGTTGCCTCCTTCCCTCCATCACCCTGTGTGTCCTGGGCATATGGTTCCTCCCCAGCCCAGAGCCCCGTCATATCCATACACAGTAGGGAGAATTAAAGAGGAAACTGGCAGCCTTAACATTTAATTTCCTTCCTCTTTCTGGGCTGGTCAGATCCTTTGCATTATTGTAACTATTTTTTTTATCATGCCTATAAATAGATGTGCTCTCATGTGTCCTGTGAAGCAGAGTCAGGCCAAAAAAGTCATTCATTCTGCATAATCAATACATGTAGTGGTTACTGGCTCAGATGAGAACTTGTACTGTTAGTTCTGTAGCTGGTAAAAAAAAATGTTGACTAATAAAGATTAAGGGCTTTTCTTTCTTTTTATGAAATGCTAATGATGAAGGCATGTTTGATATACTGTGAAATACATTTCTCTAATGTGAAGTTTCTGCTTTTTGTTGGGAAAGAGATTTAGTCCCTGGAGGATTTTAGAATTTGTAAATATAAAATTATCTGCTTCAGTGTTTTTTAAAAAAAGGTTGGCAGAAAGCCAGCTTACTTACATTACTGTAATAGATTTGCTGACCTCTGACATCTGCTGCAGAGAAGTACATTGAATTTTTCATAATATCAGATGATGCAGATCTAAAAACGCGGTACACTGCACCATTATTTAATTCAGGACTTACTAAAGGAAAATCTTTTTTTAATAGCAGTTTATACGTGATTAAACTTAATATTGACGATTGTAATAAATCAGGATTAGTATAGTACTGATTTGTTAATCTAACTTGTATTGATTTTAAGTTGTCTTTTTTTAAAAAAAAAGAAAAAGAAAAAAAGGAAAAAGACTGGCTTTTCACAGTGACTGAATTTAATAAGAAGCCCTGTGATAGCAAAGACTCCCCTACTGTTTCTGCTCTTGGCTGGAAAATGTTATTCTTGTATTATTCCAGGAAAAAAAAAAAAAAAAAACCTCATGCTGCTAAAAATCTGCTGCCTGTGGAAAGATTTTTTTAATACACTAGTGCTTACATATTCTATTTATGTTAATTGACTTATAAATAATACATTTTATTAATGTTAATATTGGAATCTTGATCATGATAAAGACTCTTTTATTTGGTCTTCTTGCAGGCTTTACAAGTAAATATTCTTTAGACCACAAAATATTCCCCCTCTTTTCCTTTTTTATGAATACTTTTATACTTCCTCCCCTGTCGGGAAGTACAGCCACAGTTCAAAGCGACTGAAAACATGATTATTGTTTCCAACATACGATACATTTGAGGTATCTGGATCCAGTTTTTTTGGACGTTGTCTTTACCTCTCCTTGCGCAAAGATTGATTAAATCTTACCTGCACTGCAAATATTTGACCAAGAAAAAAATATCTTGTGCTGGTTTCAGGCATGTCACATTCTGCTAAACTGTTTGGCTAACAGCAGATCGCATTCTTCCGGTGTTGGGCAATATTGACCTTAAATTGGCTAAGCTGGCTGCTTTCATGGCATGTGAGCCGGCTGCTTACATGTTGAGAGAGCTGTATTAGCTTTATTACTCCTGCGCTATAAAAACTTCTAATAATCAAATGATAAGATCATATCCTGTGGGTAATTGTGTTGTACCATGACAGGATAACTGAAAAAACATTCAGTGAAAATTGCAACCGACGGAAATCTCTACGTGAAGAGGCAATTGCTGGTGTTGCTCGGCTCGGTGCTGCTCCCTGGGGTCTCGCAGCCCGCGTTCCTGCCCGGCTCCTCGCCAGCCGCCCCCAAAAGCCACCTTGGTCGGCACTCCTTTGAAACGAGGAGAGGAAAATCCTGGAACAAGCCATCCTTGTGTTTTGACTCAGTTTTACCTTAGTCATGCCGCCTCCCCGATACACGAAACATTTAATTCCAGATTTCCTGCCACTGGCTCCAGGCCACTGACCGGCTATGTGAAATGTATTTTTACTGCTGTCGGCCTGCCAACTGCTGAGCTCAGTGAAAAATAACTAAAATGAAAACCTTGTACTCCCACATGAACCCTTAAGATCAGAAAAGGAAATTTAAGCCACAGTTACTAATTAGCACCCAAGCTAATGAGTTCTGGTGAGGTGCAGAGGCAGGAGGAGGAGGAGGAGTTTGGGTCCCGCGTTTCCCTACAAGGCTCAGCGGAGAGCACGCGAGCAGTGATTAATCATGTTGGCCGGGGCCTTGCTCCTGGCCCGGCTGTAGCCACTGGGTTAATCCCTCGGCATCTTCCAGGGAAAGGCTGGTTCCTGGGGCTGGGAGCATCTCTGTCCCCCTTGAGGCACCGGACAGCGTCTGAAACCTTTACGGATGGAATATGTAGATTTTTAACGGGCGATGCGTTCCCATGGAAACAAAACAAAGTCAAACACTCCCCTCGCAGTGCTAACAATTACTGTAATAAAATGTGTTTTTATTAAAAGCGGCTTTAAATACTTAACACATGGCAGAGCAGCCTCGGCACTGCCCTGTGCGAAACCCAACCTTGCCTGTAAGTGAAGTCCAAAATGCTTTGTGCAGCGCAGGGAGGAATTCGGTGTTTTCACCAATATTTGTGCTTTGCAAATGAAATGTAGCAGCCTCAAGTAGGAACAGGATTATTTTTTTCTTCTGCTGCTTAGTTATGCTTTTTTTTATATAAACATTACCTGTAATATTACAGTGGGAAGCAGGTATTTGGCAACTAGGTATTATTTTGCTAAGTTTGCATAGAGGGAGCAGTTTCCAGTTTTAGCAGCTGTAACATGTTTAAACTCAGTTTGTAATGGGATCTGAAGATGAATATTCCCTGTGGGCTCTGCTTAGCTTCATTACTGGAGCCCTGCCAAATTCAGGGCTAGAAAGTATTATTCACGCCTCTTTGCACATACCATGTCAGAGCATGCTCAGTTAATGAATTTTGTTTCTAATATAGCATAAATTAGGTTTATATTTTAACATAATTTATGTTGTATTTTATTAAAATGTAAAATATTATGATCACGAGCAATCTAATTCTGCTCTCTTAAGCCCAAACTGTGTTTGAACATATAAGTATGTAAATCAAAATTGCATGCTTAGGAACTGATTCTAGGATAACAAACGAATATCTGAACCAAAGAGGTTTCTGCCTTGGAGTCTTAGATTAAAGATAATTAAGGATTCCTGGTATTTGAATAGATCTATGTTGTTTATAAGCAAAGTACATTTTCTTCACAGAGTCAACTTGTCTTTTTTTTTTTTTTAACAGATTATGTTTGCTGTATTAATGTTCATATTTTTAAAGTCTGAGTCTTACATTAATCCCACAGTGAGTCATTAATCATACTAAAATGCATTATAAAAACTTTAATCACTGAAGTTGAAACTGAGATTGTAATGCAATCCATCCCTTTTAATTATATCAGTTATTTTTCCTTTCAGATCAAGAATTGCAAAGGGAAAACAGAGAGATTAAAACTCAGTTTGTTTGATGCTTTCAGGGGAGGATATTTTTGTTTGTGTTTCTTCCTTGTGTTTTTAAAGCAATTTCGTGCACTTTGTGGCAGACAGCTGCACAGTGGATAATTCCTTCATATTTAACTCTTCTCCTCTCCCCTTGTTCCGTAAAAAGGCTCTGGCGACTGTCGCTGCATGGGTGCCTTGCACAGATGAGGCTGGGCTGCTGCTGGTGACGGCCGGGCGGGTGCTGTGCCCACCTCGTTGGGTTTCTGCAGCCCAGCTCTCCTGGCCCCTGCCACGATCCTGGCACTCGCCCTTGCAGTCAAGGGAACCAGCAGCCTGGAAATTGTGTAGCTGTTACCAAGTTGGCTGTGGCTTTGTAGGTGTTTTCCTGGGGCTTGCTGCATGCTGTTAAAGTCGGGGAGGGAAAATAAAAATAAACGGTGGATTTTTTTTTTAAATGAGTCTGAAGCATAATGGCTGATATTCTCATCTGGTACATATTGGCATAGCCACACAAACCACTGTGAAGTTACTGACAACTAATCCACACTAACTCTAACTCCACTGAATTTATTCCACGTTATAATCTTGCCAAATAAATTGATTTCTTATACTTGGATTTATAGATGTAGAGTTTAAACTGTTGCTTTTATGGCACGGAAGAAAATGGATTTATTAAGTAAACTGCTCACAGTAGATACATTTTTTTCTTTGCTAGAACAGCAAAACCTGATCAATTATTTGTTCCTTAATCCCCTAGATTAATCCTGCCATATGAAAGATTTATTAAAGGAGAGGAAGATAAGCCACTGCCTCCAGTGAAACCTCGAAAACAGGATAACAGTTCCCAGGAGAGTGAAGCAAAAACAAAAGTGTCTGCAACAAAACGCATCAAAAATGAAAACCAAAAGAGCAAGAAGGAAAAAGATAATTCACAGAAACCCCAAGATGCATCTGAGGTCTGTTGCTTCCCTGCTTTTCATTTTTTCAATTAAAAATGCACAGTTTTAGTCACATGAAATCCAGTGATAAAATATATAATTTAAACTGGAGAATTCCAACCAGTTGGCCTTTTAGTTTGCTCAGCAATGGAAATTCAGCTGTTGTGATACTATCTGTGCTGGGATTTTGCTGGGCTGCGAATGGCAGCCGATTTGCTCCCTATTGCACAGCAGGGATGGCAGAGGACCAAGCTCTGGATCTGACTAGTACCAGTTCTGCTCATTGTATTAAACAGTGGTCACCATTAGCAGATCAGCAGCTGCCAAAGGGAAACCACACAACTACCACAGTTATTTCCTAATCTAAGTAAAGGGTGCGGGAACCTCTAATATTGTTGATAATACTGTGGTAACTGTTGGACACAGCTGATTTTTATAATGGCAGCCTCTGGATCAGCCCTTCTGTGCTCACAGATGTATGCATGACTGTGAGAAAACATATTGCTCCCGAGGATTTTTGTTATATTATACGGAGTTTCTTTTTGAACTGAAAGGTCACATTTTGAGGGAACTCCATTCCAAGCCCTGAGATCGACTTCCCTCTCTGGAGCAGTAGATGCCTTTCAGCTGAGGTTCCTATTCAGACATAGTAGCTTCCTTTTGTGTCACTGCTTCACATGGGCAGGCCCCAGTTTCCACATACAGCCACGTTACTTGCAGGCATAGGACAGCCCTGTAGAAGAGAGTTTGTGTTCACAGCATGGGATAAGATTGATGGTAGAACTCATATCTGTCTGCAAATAAGAGTCAATTTCAAGCGTTGTTAAGTGATGCAAAATCAATGGAGTTTTTGCTCCAGTGTTATTTAAGCACCTTCTTTTGCACATCTGCCCACTCTCTCCTGTGCCCTGCTTGCACCGCATGTGAAGGAGGTGGTGAAGCTCCTCACACACAACCCCTGCAAAACATGTTGCTTTTCCTGTCTCAGTCTGCCAGATCACAGCAGCCTTCAAGGCGTTGTAGTGAAAGTAAGTATTTAAAGAATGTCGAAACACATGACGTGCCCGGGAGACTATGGCTGCTCCTTTAACTTCATTGTGTCTGGCAGGTACAGAAGTCCTGTTTCTAAACTTGTTTGGAAATTGTATTGAGTCAGCTATCAACAATCCTCCTCTTCATTGTTTCCAAAAAACAATGCAGGTCCTGTAAATACAGATGCCTCTGAAACTCCATGTACCCAGTTTTGAGAACAGAAAATTTGGAGTTTCATGTCCCACTACCTGTTTAAGTTGTGCTTACAAGGACAATTTAATCTCCCATCCAAAGAAGAATTTGTGTTTTAAATAACAGTACCATTAATATCTAATTAAAGAGCAATCCCCAGAAGAACTTTTTCTTTTTTCTTACATTGTAATTTTAAAGTAGGGAGAGCCCTGTTTGGTTAAAATTAAAAAAAAAAAAAAAACACATCAGAGGAGAGTGTGCACAAATGTGCTTCAGTCACTGGAAGGTTGCAAGATAAGTTGTCCAAAGCAAGGAGAAGTGAAGTGAAAGCTTGTGCTCCCTTCACTTGTCATTCCGTCATCCCCGATTATTTATTGAGGGTCTTGGATCAGGAGGACACATTACATACTATCAGTACCACTGCTGCTATGCCCAGCATAACAAATCAGCAACAGAGCAACAGCCTTCAGCAACATTTCCTTGCTTTTGTTGTTCCCTATCTCAAACTTCCTGCTGTTTAAACTGAAGTTATTTCTGTGTGGATTGCAGGAAGAGTTCCTAAGCTGCGCTTATCGGAAATGTAGGGAGCCTAGACAAGACAATAAAAATGTACAACTATGGCAGTTCCCTATTGTAAAATGATACCTTTTATAGCAAAATTCATGTCTCCTCCCTGACTGGGGTGGAAGACATGTCCTGCCCCTATTTGATTAGGGTGGGCTATTAAGGACCTTGACCTCCATGTCGGTCACCATACAGGTCAGTGATCACACAAAGCCCAAGCAGTGAAGGGCCTGCAGGGTGGATGTTTCACCCCTGGTAGGGTGTAGGGCTCCAGAACTCATCTGTGCTTTGCCATATGGGGGGCTCCATGCCCAGGATGTGGCACTTAACGGGGGTAGCAGGTTGGAGACGTTCAGCTCCTTTGGGTGGAGCAAAATCCAGGTGTGCTGGAGCCAGGCAGAAGCTTGCTTGTCGTTTGCATTGCAGCCATGCCCTGGCAGTGGAGCCCCATTTCTGGGCCTTCATCCAGGCACAGCAGTGATGGGGTATTGCTCTGAGGGAGAGCCCTATAGCCACCACGTAAATGTGTAGGCACGACCCCAACCAAGCCACAGCTTAAGCCATTTCTGCATGTGGCCTGGAAACTGTGAGCTGGAAAAGCATAATCCAGTTACAAATGTGTGGTCGTCTCAATTGCATGTTCAACTCATGCACCATTAGAAGTATGCAGGGAGAGAATATAACTTTAATTTATTAGGATTGCATTTGCCTTTGTGCTCTTCACTGTTTTCTGCCATCACAATGACATTGTCAGTGTAACAAGACACCAGACAAAATGCTATTAGCCTTAGACTGCACATTTCCTCACAATAGCTGAAACTTCAATCAGAGTATTGCTTAACAGAAACAAAGAGCAAAATGTACAGTTATTAAGTATGATTCTCTTTTTTTTTCTCCTCCTTGCTTTGCTCATCTGTCTGGTATTTGCCTGTAATTTTATAAGCTCAAGAGACAGCGATGGTACTTTGTAAAGGACCTAATGATGGTATTTGGCTGCAAAAGTCAGCTACGAGTTTAAAAAGAAGAAGTTAGGATGACTAACAGACACTGTAACTAATAGGCCAACCAAACAGACAGGAATATTTAAAAGCAGCTGTGAAGAAATAAATCTCTGAGAGGGTTAGATTCGTTAGGACCGTCTCCAATTCCTTGCTCCTGCGACAGACCATAAAGCAGCATTTAGATGATAACTTTCTCGGGGCGTCTTATCTTTACAATGAAGGAAGAAAGAAAACAATAATAATAAAGGAGTCGCACAATGCTGCTGTTTTATGACTGTCTTCTACCATGACATGTCAGAGGAGAGTGACAGCAGTTTTGAAAAGGGCTGTCAGTCAGCTGGATCGCAGATGGGATGCTCTGGTGACCTCTGCGGGTCACAGTTCAGCCGGCTACATAATGGGATGAATAGTGTGAATTGTGCACACACGCTGTATTAATGGGGGAGCAGAACGAGCCACGGTCCCATTGACGAGAACGTATAAAAGCCATGTTTGTAATAGCAGGCACACACACACTTACTGAATGTTGACAACTTCATTTTAATCCGTTAATAAAAAAATGTGTGTCCTAGTTAAGCTGTGGCAGTGATTTGCTGCCTACAATAGGGATTTCTAGTATGCCATTTCTATCATTTTCACACTTTAATGCAGAACTGGGTGTGAATGATCTCCTGTGTGATCACTGAATTTTAAGATAGCTATGCTGGAGAGACTTGAGGGAAGGAAAAGCGTAGGAATAGTGTGGTTTTCTTGGGTGAGGTTGGCTGGTAGGAGAAATTTCTATAGCCTTATTGTTTGTGTCTTTAAATCTGCTCTTCTGCATTTGCCTAATTAATTTTAAAAGAGTATATAACCTCAAAATTTAGCTATCTGATCAAGCCACCAGTGCCTCTCATCAGGTTACAACCATCTGCTGTTTGGAAATGCTTTATTTCCTGACTCTGACAGGGATGGTGTGTTTTTTAATATTTCCTGGAGATACTTCTCTTTGTTTGAGTCCAGTACCTGATGTTAGAGCCTTCACATACCAGCAAGGTGGTTGGCAAGTCCTTCTCTAAAACTGTGCATAACCTTACAAACAGGCTGCCAGAACGTACTGCATTCTTACTATTGTCTGTTGAATCATTTCATTAGGTTTCATCAGAACAAGAGAAGGATCAAGAACCAGCAGACCAGAAGAACTTCCCTGAACACAATACAGTGGGAGAGATGAAACAACCTGTGCAAGGCCCTCCATCTCTTTTACCAGAGACAGCTCGGACACTGCCTCCGGAGAAGACAGACATGACAGAAAACAGCACCAACAGTGAGAAAGCCAAGGAGGACGTTCAGCACTCGTCCTCTTTCTCGAGTGTATCCGCGCCTGCAGAGGAAGACACTGTGCTGGATGCCACTGTCACAAAACGATTACACCCCTCAGCAGATGCCCTGGAAGATACAAAGCCTGAACAAAGACTACACAAAGCTTTTACTGACAGCCTAGAAAGTGAACCTCCAGAAATGCCCTTCACAGCTTTCCCAGTCCATCTGCCCACTCAGAGCGACATGGAAGATGAAAAAGTGCCAGGGATGGCCGATTACATCGCAAACTGCACAGTGAAAGTGGACCAGCTGGGAAATGAAGATATCCACAATGCACTAAAGCAAACACCCAAAGTACTGGTGGTGCAGAACTTCGACATGTTTAAGGAAAAAGAGCTGCCCGGGTCCATGAACGATGACTCCACTTTCAGCTACACACCGCTGCTGTACTCAAAAGGTAATCCAGGCATCATGTCACCTCTGGCAAAGAAGAAGCTGCTGTCACAGGTCAGTGGGGCCACACTCTCGTGTAACTATCCTTATGGTTCTCCTCCACCTTTGATCAGCAAAAAGAAACTCAACAGCAGAGATGAACTGTCCTCAGGCATATCACAAGGTCCCCATGCCCCTAATTCTGACCCTGTAGC
Organism: Anomalospiza imberbis; assembly: GCF_031753505.1. Lineage (NCBI taxonomy): Eukaryota > Metazoa > Chordata > Aves > Passeriformes > Viduidae > Anomalospiza > Anomalospiza imberbis. Next base: position 6,007,091 of record NC_089688.1, on the reverse strand, counting down.
AATTAATAGGCCCTCAGTCATACAACATGTACAGAGTTTTAAAACCAAGGAAGAAAGGAAGTCAATTAATAATGTTTTTAAACATGACATGCTAAGTAAACCAGATCCTCAGCGCTGTGATTTTTCAAAACATCACCTCAGTTCTCTTGCCGAGTCATACCTACCGAAGCTGGATATCCAGGACTGCAAAGATAAAATGAGTGAGAAAAGGGCACTGCAGCACTCCCATGTGCCAACTTTCTTGGCAGATTTCTATTCATCACCTCATCTGCACAGCCTTTATAGGCACACAGAACATCACCTTAATAATGAACAGACATCAAAGTACCTCCCCCGGGACATGTTCAGAGAGTCTGAAAATATTTCTACTTTTACTCAACACAAACACCAAGAAAAACTAAATTTAAATTATCGTCCGTCTTTGCATCAGCAAGAAAAAAAGGCAACAGTGGAGGCTTCTTCAGATGATCAGCCAACAGATTTGAGTCTTCCAAAGAGCATACACAAACAGACTGCAAAGGTTCCAGGCTCCAGTCTCCCTCACTCATCCACAGCCCAGCAAGAATGCAAAGGGATCTCCCCGTTCCAGGCTGGAGGCAGCCAGGCGGTGAGCCTAGACTGTAACCCCAAAGCTTGCCGCGTGTCCCCTATGGCATTGACAGCCCCCAAAAAACACAGTGAGTTGCTCCACAGGTCTGGGAAGCAGCAGGCCCAGAGGCTGGAGAACCTGAGGAAGATGGAGGGGATGGTGCATCCTATCATCAGCCGTAGAACAAGCCCTCAAAATGTGGGGGCTGCCCGGCCTCTGAAACGGAGCCTGGAGGATTTGGACAAAGTTATTTCTGAAAAAAAAATCCGAGCTGTCTCTCCTATTCACTTACCAAAGGAGACCCCAGCGAAAGACAAGGTTCCCGACCAAGATGGGGAAGGTAGCAAGTCAGTGCATGGCCTCCATTCTGGCAGCATGCTGGAAAGCCACAAATTTCCCCTGTCAGCCCCCATCTTCCCAGGCTTGTATCCGGGAAGCCTGTGCACGGGGCTGAACAATCGCCTCCCACCCGGGTATTCTCATCCCCTGCAGTACTTGAAAAATCAGACCGTGCTATCCCCACTAATGCAGCCTTTGGCTCTTCACTCCTTCATGGTGCAGAGACAATTCCTCACGTCCCCTGCAAACTCCCAGCAACTGTACAGACACTTAGCTGCAGCAACACCTGTAGGAAGTTCCTACGGTGACCTTTTGCATAACAGCATTTATCCTTTAGCTGCTATAAACCCTCAAGCTGCATTCCCACCTTCCCAGCTATCGTCTGTACATCCCAGCACAAAACTGTAAACCCCCTCGCTCACAAAGAAAGGTCTGAGGAGAAAGTTCAGTTAGCGACATTCCTCCCCCTGTGACAATGTCTTGCAGATTTAGCGATCTGTATTTTTGTCAACCAGGATGCAGCCGTATCCCGCCTAGAGGAGCGTCTTGGAGTTTGATTGGAGACAGGACTGCTTCTTTAATTCTGGCTCCCACATCAGCCCCCTCACCCCTTATCCCTGCCCTTGCAAAAAAAGAAAACCAAACCAAAAAAAAAAAAAAGAAAAAAAAACAACAAAACAAAAAAACCAAACCACACAAAAAAAAAAAAAAGAGAGAGAAACAAAAACACAGAAAGAAAAGATTTTTTTTTGGATTTTGCGTATGTGTTTTCTGAAAGGACTTGAACATGGTAAGAGCAGATGTTCAAAGGGAGCCGTGGAAACGCAGGTCCAGTCCTGAGCTCACTGAAACCCCAGTGAGGGCTGTGTTTGCCTTTCACTGAGCCGAGGACTGGAGGCTGTGCATTTTTGTAAATGAGTCAAGGACTTCAGATGAACCTGGAAAGGAGAAGTGGGCCGAGAATCCGTACAATCAGTGGATGTGCTTTTTTGGGTAACTTTTCCTGACTTTTAAAGATTCAATCAATGCAATGTATAGTAAAACGGCAATAGATTTTTTTCATTTTAACACTATTAGAACAGAATGGTAAACACTGTTTAATTTGACTGTACATATCCACTTCATAAACTACCAGTGTCTCATTTGGTCACAATAATTTATATAGTTTCGTTTGTCCAGTATATTCTGTGCTCTTTATGTTTGTTTTTTTTGTTTTGGTTTCTTATTTTTTTTAAATTAAACAGTATCATTTTATCTGCAACTTTTTTAAAGGCTGTGGCTGTCCTAATTTTTTTTATTACGTGTTTGTAATTTTTCCAGTTTCTTTATACTTTTGAGCAGCGTTTTTGTTTTGTTTTTGTCCTAACGTTTACTGTTTACAAACTGAAGCAACTGGTTCAGATTAATCTTAATGGTTATAAACATACTGTAGGTGATGTTATGGTGCAAGGATGCAAACAAGGTTCCTTTCCCCACGGCCCACCCCTGCGAGGTGCTGAGCACCTCTCACCCTCCTCCTGTTGTTTCGATGGCTCCTACGCTGCTTCTCCCCGCCCACCGAGCTTTGCTTTCCTGTATCGTGGTCTGTAAATTTGTCGAGCGTTGTACTTAATCTTACCTAGGCTGTGAAACCCTCCTGCCTACCAGAGAAAAGGTCTAGAAAACAAACTCTCTCTGGCTCAAGCTGCTGAATGACAAAGGAGTGCAGAAACCAGATTTGTGGTTTGTGAGAATGTTGAGAATTTCAGAAGTTGTGAGAGGAGCCAGTGTGGATTTGAATCAGAGGCTTACAGGTTGTTTCTGTGCCTCACAATGGGTAAGGGGGTTCTGTGCAGTGGTCGGGATGGTCCTTCCACGCTCCCACGGGGATCTCAGCCTCTCCCTGCACATCCTTCTGCAGGGGGAAAGCCCAGGCATGGAGAGGCTGGATTTTCCTGATGAAAAGAGCTTCCCTGTGGATGTGTACTCACTTTGCAGGACATCACCACTACATAGCTGAGCACAGACATTGATAAAGCAAAGTGTCACTTGGAGGCTTTATACAGTGTGAAAATTGGTTGTGGTTCAAACCATCTCAGTTACTGTTCAAAGACAGTGTACTTGATATGAAAAGATAAAACAAACTACTAAGAAACACTTTGCATGCTAGGCATGTCATTAAATTTTCCCGTGATATGAAGCCAAATACAATATATAATGTATCATACTTAATATCCAAAGGTGGAAACCAGAATAATATACTCGTCTACTGTTACAAATCCAGCTTCTTCAATTAAATACTTTATATTCCTGTGGTAAAACTATATTTAATTGATTGATAAACAGACTAGTAGAACTTGGAACATTGATGTGCCAGTGCAGGTATCCTGCTGCTCCACAAGTCATACAGGAAACAGAACCGTAGGCTCATCCAGGCAGAGGTCACAGTGTGGAGGACATCTCTAGTAAAGTTGCACTAGATCTGAATCACGCAAGAGTCAGGGGCTTGGGGATGGGGGGGAGGAGGACGGGGGGAGTAGAGGGATATAAAGGGAGTAGAGAATATAAAAACCTACAGCAAACGCGAACAGAAGCTTGTTGTGTGTTTGGCAAAGCAAATGCTTCTCCTTGTTTTGGTTAAGTTGTGTGTTCTGGAGTTGTGCATTTGTTTACGCAAAGTGTCCAACGTCCCTTTTGGTTACGTCCTGTTGGAGTTTGCTGGTAGGCTTTTTGGAGCCATGCTGAGGCGGCACAGGGCTAGGGGACAGGGAGTGGGGAAGAAGGCTCCTCGCTTGTCCCTTGAGGAGATTGGCCACTGCTGACTGGGGAAGCTCATACTGGGCAAAACGTCAGGGCTAAGGAAAAGAAATGGTGGCATAAACCCCCAACAGAAGCAGTGCATTATTTGTTTAAGAACTCTTAACAGAAATCTTGGAAATCTTTCAACGGACTATTGAATTCTTCATTGGCTGAAACGTCTTTTTCTTTCCCTCAGTGTCTTAAATGGGGCTTTGTTTGCATTGTTTGAGTTCAAGGGGCCTTATTATTGAATGAAATTGCACAAGCCTTTCTTTGTGCAATCAGACCATTGTTATTGGTAGGTTTGTAAAGGAAACTGCAGAATCTAATTGGCAATAGAGTCATAAATCTATTTACTAGGAGCCAGTTCCAAGAAATGTTGCAATTCAAACGCACTATGTCTAGGATGCATTAGGGATGCTAAAGGTTGTGAGATCCAAAGGAGGAGGCCCAGCAGCAAACGGCTCGTGTGTAGCTTCTGGCCACACTCTGAGCCAGGCTTCGTGAAGCACATGGGAAGTAGGGCCTGATTCCCAGTGTGATTGTGCCCCTGGCTAGGCAGGGTGGGAGCAGGCCAGCAGTTTGTGGCAGGTCTTTTGTGGCTGTGAGCTGGCCTGGTGTGAAGAGCTTGCCCAGTGGGTTCAAGCCGGGGAAGTAGTTTGTCCTAGCAGCAGAGAAGTTGGCTTGGCAGCAGCTGGAGCTCAAGCAGGGCTCAAGTGCTGTGCTGCCTCTGCCAGCAGCTCTGCCCCATTTGGGGAGACGTGGGGCTGCCACCTCCAGAGACCACCATGGGGGTCCCTCGCACCCTCCGCCTGCTCGCTTCCTTTGTGGTGATCAGCGAGGTCACATCTGGGCCAGTTTTGCAATCGTGCTGATTTTGATGAGCAGTGGGACTTCCTGCACTGGTGTGAGGCAGGTGGCATTGGCAGTGCTGCCATGAGTGCTGTTTGCTGTACATGTGGTTGATATTTCGCTCGTTCTCTTCCTATTCCTCCCCTCTCCACCCAGCCCCGCAGTTTTAAATATGTTCTAATAATGGCAGCATAATCTACTAGCTGTTTATACTTTTTTAACTTTCTTTTGTTGTAAATATTGTATACTTTTTGTGATTCAAGTTATGTAGCCTATATGCTCTGTAAGGTGATGATTTGTATATATAAAAATGGCCCAGTAATATTATATAGTTTCCCATTTAAAAGGTTATTGAGTAACCTTTGCATTAGTTTAAACACTACCAGAAATAAAGCTGAGCCAACTATAAACACTCAATTTTTGTATGTTTTCCAAATTGTACTTATTAATGCTTTTGATACTGTATTATGTGCCAATAGTTTCCCAATCACATAGCAGGCAAAAGATATTTTGTACTTTTTGATCCACTGTAATATTTAATAAAAAATGTTACTATCTGTTCCCTTTTGTGTTTGATTAATAATTCTGTAAACAGCCCTTATCGCATTGGATTACATATTATCCCATCCGACCTTTCAGCCCTCTTATATTGGCTTTTCTAGAGAAAATATCTCCTCCTGCAAATGATTAGATTAAAGAAATGGAAGTTTGCAATTTCCTTGAGGAGGGAGAGACAAGATCTTCAGTCAATGCCCCACTATTTTTGCAGTGCACTTGCTTTAAAGTGTGGCTGTGATCATGCTGACTATAGGAAGAGCTTTTGAGAGGATAACTTTCATGCTTAGCCAGTGGCTCCTGTACCAAATTTGTTCAGTTTGAATCTCAGAGTAGAACTTTTTTCTACCAGTACTGCAGGCTTGAGCTGGGATCTGAAAATTGCCCCCTCTTCTTCCCAGCTCAAACATGGTAGGTTCTGGAGTTTTGGAGTCAGATGCTAACTTCTAATTTTGCTGATGATGCTGAACAACCAACAAGCAAAATTAATTTTTACTGTGTTCCGTGGTGCATCTGAAAAGCCTCTATAAACTTAGGGGCCCTTTGAGAGCCCATAAGCACAGCAAATGCTGTTAGGCTCCTGCTCTCCATAGGTGGGAAAAATCATTTCAGAGTGTGTAGCTCAGGCCTGGGTACTGCCCTTGTCCAGCACAGCTCGGCAGCAGGACAGGAATTCCCAGTAGCCACCTGCTAATTCCACATCATTGCTTAACTCCATGGTTCTGGGGCAGGTATGCAACAGGGAGGTTTCCCTCCCCCATCCCTGGGCTGTCCAGGAGTTGAGGCCATGAGTGATCCTGGAGGCTGCTACTGCTTCATGTGTTCTCCCGGTGCTGGGTGTGTGGCCAGGCAAGCACAGACCAGTTTCACAGCACTGTTAGATGAGGCTTCCAAATACATGCTGCAGTCTCAAAAACAACCATTTCCTCCTCTGTGTGCTGGGAAATACCAGCCTGGGGAGGAGAGCCAGCCACTGGGCATGTGTAAAGGATGTGTAAGGATGCAGTGCTGTTGAATCATAGGATATGCCGAGTTGGAAGGGACCCATCAGGATCTCTGAGTCCAGCTCCTAGCCCTGTGCAGGGCGCCCCAGGAGTCACACCCTGTGCCTGCCACTGTTGTCCAGACACTTCTTGAACTCAGGCTTGGTGCTGTGATCACTTCTGTATGTGAAGCTATGGGAGAAGATGGGCCTTCCAGCAAACCTTTTCCCCTATCCACTTCTGTCTTTGCCAAGCTGAGGCATTTTCTTCCTTTTATGTTGAAAATGCGGCCAACCTGTGAAAGAGGTGGAGGAAATATGGACATGTGGATGCTGGGCCTTGCAGGAGATGCAGAGATGGCCAAGTCAACTTGGTTTCCAGCACCATCTTCCTTGCTTTTTTTAGCCCTTCCTAGTTTGTGGATTAATGTAAGACAGTACTGCCTGGTCTTGCAGTGCTGGGGGTGCCTGTTGGGCTGCCTTACCCACTTCTCAGAGTGTGGCTGGGAAGAAGACCCCAGGAGCAGCACCCTGGAACTCTTGATAGCCAGACCAACCTTGCTTGTGAGTGGCACTGAGGCAGAGCATCCTCCTTTGGCTGGGCTGGGCACTTCCCAGTGGGCTGCTGGGGGTCACTTGGGGGTCAGTGCACCCACACCTGGGCAAGCAGCGGAGCAAAGTAATCTGTGTTGGCAGCACCCAAAGCATTTGCAGGGAAATAGGGCCACCTCTGCAGGGCTCAGTGCACCCCACCAGTGGCTGGTGGGGTCTGCAAGAGAGCAGAGCTCCACCCAGGAAGAATTTGTCACCCTATTAAGGATTCCAGAGTGCTTCTGTATTTGAGTGAAATGTCCAGTGATCTGAGAGGACAAGGGAGGCTGTACCACTGGCTTGCTGCAGACAAAGAGTTTGTCACCTTCTCACACCAGTTTTTCAATTCAGCTGCCAGCAGCAGGAAATTAACAATTTTGAGGGTCTGAAGAAAAGTGGAGATGCACAATCTGGTGTTGCTGGCTGCTGTTTAGTTCCCCTGGCTGACAGCTCTTGGTCCTCTGCTTTGCTTCCTCACTGTTCCACAATTACATGGCAGTACCCTGTGCCGGGCTCCTTTCCGAAGAAAGAATGTCATTGAATCTGGTTTCCTGATTTCTGGGCCATGGCAAATGCTCCTTGAGGACCTCGCAGAACTTTTGCAAGCCTTGCACCCCAGCAGGTAAGGAGCAGAGGGCACAGAGAACTGAAAGCTAGTGGGGGTCCTGGGGCAGGATTCCCCTGCCCTGGATGGATCACAGGGAAATTGGCTCAGCAGCAGCTGCATTGCCTGGCAGCCTTTTGGGGCCAATGATAATCACGTGGTGATGCCAACCTGTTGGGAATGGGGCCCTTCCTCTGTCCCTGCCTCACCAGCAGTGTCTCTGCTCCAGAATATTTCAGGACCATTTTTTCCAAAGTTTCTGCTGCTGGGAGGAACTGATCACACACAGACATCACTGCTAATCCTCACTGGCACCCTAATTGCTCTCGGAAATTCAGCTCTCATCCACAGGCTTTCCAGGAATATCAGACACCTTTTGCTCTTCCCAAAGCAAAAACAATAGATCCTGTATGTTTGCCTTCCCAAATTTGGGCACACTCACAACTGAAGTGCCATAGGAATGTATTGCCTCAGCAACTGAAGAGAAACATGGGAGGATTGGATGGTCTTGAGGAAAGCAAAAGGAGTGGCCCCCAAAGCATCCCCAGTCTGCCTGGAGCCACGGTTCCTAAGGGTTTGTATTCCTGCAGGAGAAAGCCATGGCTGTGGCGAGGCAGCATCCCCTGCTGCCTCCTGCACAGGCGCTGCGTGCCCAGCGGGCAGGCAGGGATACAGCTTAATCTGTGCTTTCATTTAAGCTTTTTAGTTTGTCCTTTATGGGATTAAAATGAGTCATTCGCGATGTCAGATGCTCCATCTAGTGCTCACCTTTGGAACGAGCCCCCCAGGTCACAGGCCAAGCCTGCGGCCAGAGGGGCCCTGTCCTGGTGGTTGGGACAGTAGGGACAGGACCCTCCATGAGAGCCAGCAGACTGGGGACGAATATGCCCAAAACTGGGTTAAACTAATTCATGAAGTCTTTCGTGGCTGCTGAAAGAGCAGTGATTTGGGTAAAAGTGCCACATTCAGGAGACCCACAAGTTCTGAATGGTGGCAGCTGTGAAGACCTCCCCGTGCTCACAAGGGTGAGGGGCGCCTGCGGGGCCAACACGTGTGCCCTGTCCTTGGGTGCTGCACCATAACATGGGCACAAAAATCCTGGTAGCTCCCTCCTCCTCCTCCTCCTGGTGCTGCCCTGGGGCTCAACAGCTGCTTGGTTTTGGTGATCAGCATCAAAGTTTTACCAAATTATCTCGGGTGTGGGGGCTGCTCTCCTGGGAAATTAGGGGGCTGATGATGCCGGGCCCATGAGGGGCTTCTCTAATAAAGGAAGAAAGGGGAGAAACCTGCTGAACTTGCCAGTGTTTCTCAGTTCGTTCTGCACTTTAGTCAGGAAAGGGAAAAAAACGCACCCCTATTCCCTCCTCTGCACAGGCCATGGCCCAAGGCATGGGAGGCCGTGCAGTGAGATGCCATCCCTGAGGGGCTGCCATGCCGTGAGGGGCTGCTGTGCCACGAGGGGATCCCTGAGGGGCTGCCATGATGTGAGGGGCTGCTGTGCCACGAGGGGATCCCTGAGGGGCTGCCATGCTGTGAGGGGCTGCTGTGCCATGAGGGGATCCCTGAGGGGCTGCCATGACGTGAGGGGCTGCTGTGCCATGAGGGGATCCCTGAGGGGCTGCCATGATGTGAGGGGCTGCTGTGCCACGAGGGGATCCCTGAGGGGCTGCCATGATGTGAGGGGCTGCTGTGCCACGAGGGGATCCCTGAGGGGCTGCCATAATGTGAGGGGCTGCTGTGCCATGAGGGGATCCCTGAGGAGCTGCCATGCCGTGAGGGGCTGCTGTGCCACGAGGGGATTCCTGAGGGGCTGCCGTGCCATGAGGGGATCCCTGAGGAGCTGCCATGATGTGAGGGGCTGCTGTGCCACGAGGGGATCCCTGAGGGGCTGCCATGCCGTGAGGGGCTGCCGTGCCATGAGGGGATCCCTGAGGAGCTGCCATGATCTGAGGGGCTGCCGTGCCATGAGGGGATCCGTGAGGGGCTGCTGTGCCATGAGGGGATCCGTGAGGGGCTGCCATGCCGTGAGGGGCTGCTGTGCCGTGAGGGGCTGCTGTGTTTTGCGGGGGTTGCTGTGAGGGGATGCCATTCTGTGAGGTGATCCATGAGGGGCCGCCATGCTGTAAGGGGCTGCCATGTTTTGAGGGGCTGCTGTGAGGGGTTGCCATGCTGTGAGGAATTGCAGTGTCATGAGATGATCCTGTGGGGGGCTGCCATGCCATGAGGGGGCTGCTGTGAGGGGATGCCATTCTGTGAGGTGATCCATGAGGGGCTGCCATGCTGTAAGGGGCTGCCATGTTTTGAGGGGCTGCTGTGAGGGGTTGCCATTCTGTGAGGAACTGCAGTGTCATGAGGTGATCCCGTGGGGGGCTGCCATGCCATGAGGGGGCTGCTGTGACGGGATGCCATTCTGTGAGGTGATCCGTGAGGAGCTGCCATGCTGTGAGAGGATGCCATTCTATGAGGTCATCCATGAGGAGCTGCCATGCTGGGAGGAGCTGCTGTGAGGTACTGCTGTGCCATGGGGGTATGCTAGGCTGTGATGCAATGCAGCAAAACTTCCCATTTGCACAAGTCAGTGAGAGTTGCTCTTTAGCCATTTTGATGGCAAAATTGTTTGTTTATTGAAATAGGTGTCTCACAACCTCCAGGGGCTTGGGCAAACTGCAAATGCCCCCTCATGCTGGGAGACACCAGAGGGGTGAACAATGGCCCCACTTTATTTCAGGGCCACCACACAGAGGTGTGGTAGCTGCAGTGCCATTGGGCAATGCCATGTCCCTTCCATGAGGCAGGTGCCATGACAAGGCTAAGCTGTGGAAGTGCCAGGATGGGAAGCAGGAGGCAAAGATGAGGGGCAGCCATGCTGCACTCCCAGCACACATTCTAAGTACTAAAGGATACACAATGGACACAGTGGTGTCCCAACGCCATGAGGACAAAACTACCGCACCTCTGTCATTCTGTGGATAGCTCATAGATACACCTAAATAGAGGTAAGTTGAATTTGCAGGCAGCCCAGGTGTGTGTGAGCAGGGGAGCAGTGGATATATGCAGTGAGAGGTACTGGCTGGTGTTGTTCAGAGCAGAATTCAGTTCCTGTAACCTAAACACTACGTGTGCACCCAGCTGGGGTTCAGCCACCGCTAGTCTGGGGAGGGAAGCCCAGGGAGTGCTAAATCGCTCGAGTGTTCTCCATGTGGGTGTCTACTCCCCACTCAGGTCCCATTGGGATGGCTGGGACCTTGACATGATCAGCTTGTGTGGTTACATGAACAGGTGATGGCCATGTGGCTCCCCAGGCTGGTACCCTGCTCCAGCCCCTCCAGTGTCCAGTACCAATGGGAGGAATTACCAAGCTGCTGGCACAGGAGGAACACACAGGGGCCTCGTCCTCTGCTGGCACTGCCTCCTGCACCTCTGCCCAAACCCTCCGTCCTCTGCAGGGCTCTCTCATGTATTTTGGCAGTTGTTTTGTCTGCAAGCTCCCCAAAAAACAGACAGACAAACCAAGTTCTCTCCCTCTGCCCCCTGCCAGTGTCTGTGGAGCTCTCAGATGAAGAATAAAGCCATTTGTTTCTAATTATATTTGGCAGCCACTCAGAGAATTTAGGATTAAAGCACGCAGTTTTTTTTGCTCCTGATTAAAGTACTTGACCTCATAAGCAAAAAGCAAAGATTTCAACACACCCCCACAAGTAGGCTAGGAACGAACTGCAGAGAAAAGACCAAAAAAGAAAACTCCCTTTGCTCTAGATACACAGAATAATTCATTATGAAACAAAAGGCAGAATATTTAGTGCATCGCCTGAGCTCGCCTAGGGCTCAGCTAACCGCCCAATTACTGCTTTTAGAGTTCTTACACCAAGCAAAGGCACACACAGTGAAGGCCCATATGCCCCACTGAGCCCATGGCATGCACGTGGCCAAATCCCATTTGCTGCCTGCAGGAAGAAAGTGCCTTTCACAGGACCATGCCATCTTGTCTGGCCCCCATGCCCAGGTGGCAGGACACTGGAATAGGGAATAGTGACAGCGGGCACGTGGGTTGTCATCGTCATCTTTTTTCCCCCATATTGCCAGGCTGAAATAATTTTTACCCATCAGGTGCATCATGCTTGGTGCCTAATTTCAAGTAGAGGCTGCCCTGGGGTGGCCGGGGGTGGCAGACCCTTCTTCCTGCCTTCCACACAGCAGCATCCAGCTCCCATGTTTGGTATTTTCCCCATCTTTAATACGGCACAAGGATGTGTCGCAACTGCAGAAGAGTCAGTTGGCTCCCAACCAAGAGAAATAGCAATGATCTTGATGGCATCCTTTAAAATAGCAAAGAAACCAGCTCAGACAGAAATTAACTACTCTGTGAGATTCCGTGGTCCATAAAATACTTCCCCCGGCTCCATGGTTTTAAAATAACATGAAAGAAATGCTTTCCATAAAAAGTAGTTAACTAGCATACAGATTTTTTTTAAGTCGTAATTCTGAGAGTCATACCCAAACAAAATAGCTATACAAGCATTAAATTATACATTAAAGAAGGCTGATAAAGACAGTGAATTACAGAGCTACCATATAATATTTCAGATATACAGATAACAGCATTATTAACATTCCTATTAAAGGTGACCTACAAAAAAGGCACTAAAATAATCTGTGATGCTTCTGATTTCTCATGATGCAGGAGAAATGGCTCCAGGCCAACTGCCACCTAGTCTCTGCTATCATCCCTGCTTTCCCTGCCATCATCCCTGCTTCCTCTCCCCATCCTATCCTCCAAAATTTAATGGAAAACAGAGGGTTGCTTTCTGCTTTCTGCAAATAGCTAGGCTAATGTTTCACCTGCAAAACTTCCTTGGAGGACATAAAATGGATGTTTTCCTCAGTGCTTATCCAAAACAGTGTGATAATGAATTTTTAGGGGAGAGATATATTTTTGTCTCTGTTTGACAGGTACCAGGGTTTGACCATGGCAAACAAAGGCAGCAATGGGTATGGGTGGCTGCAGTGGAGCTGGGCCATGGAGGGTTATTCTGCATCACCCTCCAGTGCTTCTTCCCCTGGGGGTTTCCCAGCACCTGTGAGGTTGATCCTGTGCTTCAGCTCTCCCTGGGGTGGAGGTACTGCCTGCCTTGCCCCTCCAGCCACCTGCAGGATTTCATCATGCCTGTGGGCAATATAAAAGATATAATTAGAAAGATATATAATGAAGTGCTAAATCTATGTTTATATAGGTAGCTATAAATACAAAAGTATAAGTAAAATATTAAAATAATTTCTATATTTGTATAAATATTTTTTCTCTGTAAGTTTATATACTTATATTTACATAGATAAATAACATACATTTTCATTATATAAATATGTAATCTAAATATATAATTACCTCTGAGCCTGCTGCTCCTCTGTCCCTGGTGGCTGGGATTGTTTATCAGGTTATTTGGTTGCTCTTAGTTTCAAAATTTATGTGTAAGTAATGGATGAACAAATTGCCATACACAGGCACACTCAGAAACACACCAGCCCTGCACAAGCAGCATATCTGTAGGTGATCAGGCTTGCAAAATGGTGATGCCCAATGTATTTGCTTTTTCCTGCCACTTCTGGGCTCGGCTCCTGGGGCATTGCCACTGCCCTGTTGTGGTCCCCCTCAGCCACCCTTGCCATTTGAGCCACTTTGGCTAGATGGGAGCTGAATTGCTGGTGGCGAAAAACGGTTATTAAGGACTAGAAAATATTGATTTATATAAAATACCAATATGCAGAGAAGGGGAGAGAGAAATCATGTGTTCATGCCCTGAAGTACTGAGAACTCAGCATTTGCCATGAGAGCAGTGGGGTTAACAGGACCACTGGCAGTTTTGCAACAGAGTAGCTTTCTACGAGGAGCTGGTGATGGTTTATTGTGGCAATACTATCCAGAAATAAAGAATTTGGCTCTATTTTTCCTGATATTTCAGTACAGTTTTGGCAGGCTTGGCAGAAAGCAGGTGAGGAGGCTTGGGAAGAGGCAGTTAGTGTGTAGGGCAGCTGTCAACAGAGGCCCACCCAGCGCCTGCTCTTGCCATGCCCTAGGACTGAACACCAGCACTTTGGAGTGACACACGAGTGGTGTCCACCCTGCTCTGTTGCTGCAAACTGAACACCTCTTCCAGCTTGAAGCTGGAATCCCATTCTGGTGCTTGGTCAGTGATGAACCTGCTGCCATAGCCCATCCATAACCAGGCTAGGGGGGCTTGCAGAAGTCTGAGAGATGGATGATTTTGTAGAAGCTTCTCTGTGCATTTGGGCTTTAAGTTGTTAATATACAATGACTCCTGTAGGCACACAGTTTGTGGTAATTGGGAGTGGGGCTGCAGCCAAGCCTCATCCCTAATGGGCAACAGCTGTGAGAAGCAGGTGACCAGCATTGAAAGCAATGAGACATGACGTGAGAGGTGCACTGACCAAACCAGATCTCCTACAAGGCAGGTGCAGATGGTTCTCTTCTCCAAATTAGTACAAAACACATACAAATGGTGTACAAGAAGAGTCTGAACTGCAGCAAAGGAGCTGGCCTCTGAAGCAAGAATGAGAATACAGGAGTGCCAGATCATTAAAGTGTTCATCAGTGAGAAGGGGATTTTGCTCCTAATAACTTAGAGTGTGATGTGAAAGGCATTAAGGTTTCACTCCTTAGACTAACCACTGTCCTGTGCAGCAGTAGAATGACCCCACCAGTCTCCATCCACCATGCCTCATGCCACCAGCTGCCCAGGTCATGGCGGGACTCTGAGAAAGCAGCCATTATCCCCACCATCTCTCCTTCTTCCCCTGCATATCCTGCTTTCAGCTGCTAATGCAGATGGAGGAACAGCTCCAAGAGTGGAGCAACCAGCAGTATTTTTCTCTGGCTGCAGTTGGGAGTGCATGTTTGTTTATCCCCTTCTCTCTTCACTGGTGCACAATAGCTCTGCTCAGAAGAAGCATCTGTTCTTCATTTAAAGTCAGTGTTAAGCTACCTTGCTACAGGACTAATGGAGCCAGAAGGAAGACAAACTTGATTTTCCAAGTTTAGAGAGATTCCCATTAAATAGCTTGTCTATAGCACCTATTGATTATTGGCCCTCCTCCCTTCAGAAGAATTATGTGGATCAATTAACTGAAATCTACAAGAGAGGGAACTGCAGTTCCCTTCTCAGTCCAAATTTGGCTTTTCAGAGGAGCCCTTATAAGGCTGTGGACTGAAAACCCCAGAAAAGGCCGAAAGAGCTATATGCTATTAGAATAAGGCTACATGTCCATACGGATCAGGCACAAAGGAATTACAGCCGCATGGTGGATACTTCAAACGAAGCAACAAGGTTACCTGGACTAGAAATCCAGTGGCCCCTCTATCTCTGGTGGGCTGGATGGGGGCTCTACACTCCTGCTACCATCACCATTCTTCAATGCTGTTCTTCAATCTGATGGAGCGGGGTTTGGATATGTTATTAATTTTAATTATTTTTTCCAAAACCAACTTCTTTAAAAAAAAATAAATAAAGCTCTGCCTATGCTAATTAGGCCTCCTGAAAGCAAGCTGTATTTATGGAAACATAGCAATATAGTACATGATGCCACGACGGCTGCACTGCTTCTGTCCAGGCTGGTTTCTCCACAGGGCTATGGTTATCACCCTTCGCCAGATCATCCAGAGCTGGACAGGACAGCCCTGTGCAGCTCCCCACAGAGTGTGGACACTGCCTTACTTGACCAGCACAGAAGCTGCAGCCAGCAAATCAGCAGCAATGGCCCTCAGCCCTGTGATAATTGCTCCAGCAACAGAGCCATCCTCATGAGGTGAGCGGCACTGCTTTGGCATTGGTAGAACTGAGAAAGAGGGTGATACAAGAAATGGAAGAGTTGTGCTTGTATCATTTTGATTTATTTTCCTTATCTAATTAAGAAAGGAGGAAGAGAAGAAAGACAGAACATGTCACTTCTTAGATTCAGCCAGCTTAGAAGCAATGGGCAGATGGAGAAGTTGGGTGTCACATTTTACAAGCCCTGCTGTCTGGGCTCTCACTGTGTGTGCCTTAATAGGTGGCTGGCAGTGTCAAAACTTATGCACACATGTGTGAACACAATAGACAGCATGAATACTTTAACATTTCAAGTTAATGGTAGGATTATTACCTGGAAGAAGTATGAATGCAATCTGTTCCTCCACCCCTCCTATTCACAGCCCCTGAATTACATTCTCAAGTATCCCTGAATTACATTCTCAGTATAATCTCAAAGAGATTATATGACCTGTAACATTTTGATCTGACTCCTGAACCTGTTCAGAAAGGTTTGCAGCCTCTGGGAAGTTGCATTGACTGTGCTGCACACCTCAGCACTTTGGAGGAGTTCAGGTGTGATTTCTGTCTGCAAGCTAAGACATTCCATACTCAGGTATCATCTCTGCCCATCTCTTCCAATTATAACCAACTCTTCTGTCAGTTATCCTGCAACATGTCATGCAGCAGAGCTCTGTGATCCATCCTGGGCAAACGGGAACTTTGCTGCCTACGAAGGTGATCATATAAAAGCTGTGCCTTGCAGTGACCTGGATTCTCCTGACTTTTGCCATCCAGGTTAACTTGGTGTTTAACGCCCTTCTATTAAAAGGGAGTTTGGCAATGAAGGGACTACTTTCTGGGGAGTGCAGGGATATTATTCACATCCAGTGTTTAGTACGGAGACAATTAATTGCAAATGTCTCACAGCTGATCCAGGCACTTCTCCTCCTCTTCTCTCCAGAGAAAAAGACCTGCTAAGGTCTTCCAATGATGTCTAATTCCAGGCAGCCTGGAGACACCCTCAGTGCAGTTTGGCTTGTGCTCACCCCTGCAGGAGCATAGGAAGACCACCTGTCCCCAGCTACAGTGAACAACCTGATCAGAGACATTTAACTGATTTCCCTGAGAGCTGGAAGGGAATGGAAAGGATTCGCTAGGGCTATACCACTATAGCTCTGAATATCACACTGCAGAATGTGAGCTGGTCAACCTTCCCAGGAAAACTTGGATTTATCCAATTGCTGTGCTCCTGGAGTTGCAAAAACCAGACTTCATTGTGGTACCCTGGTACATGTCCCCACTCCCTGGCTGTCCCTGTGCTGGGTGCTGCTGCCCTGCATGGTCCCTCCGAGCTGTGCTGCAGGCAGGACCCACCTCTCGCGCCCAAAAACACTCCAGCTGGTCCCGAGTTACACAGGCCTGGCTTCCTTGCTTTCTGTTTGCTCCGTATATGTGTGAACAGGCCTCGCCTGGAGCCTGCGGGCATGGAGGCAGTGTAAATGAAAGCGTAAACACGGCCATTCTCATTAAAGGCTGTGCCGAATGAGGTGTGCTGCGGCTTATGCAATCCTGCTTTGAACGGCTATGAGGAATTCATAGAATTCTCATAAATCTTGATCGTTTCACTTTCATTGAGGGTTTTTATTATCCCTTTTTAAATTTTGTTTGCTTTTTTTTCCTCCCTCCATTAATCATTCTCTTATTCTGAAGTTCCTCTCTCTAGTGAGGGAGAATTAAAAAGCTCTGCTTGGCAGAGCCAGTGAACCACACCAGCTGCATACTAACAAGCAAGAGGATGTCTCTCGAGCAATGTGTGGGCAAAGAAGGGCTGCATCCACTTGATCCAGTGTATAGCCTTCCAAGAAATCTTGGATACTCTTTGTCAGCAGTGCAGCTATCTGGAGTAACCTGGTCCTAACCCATGTCTCAATGGCTTGGGGGATACTATCGTGAGCTTTGTAACATTTGGCCATCTGTGTCATCCTCCAGCTGAGCAGTCCTGCAGTCAGCCACGGTTTTGTGTGTATGATCAATCCTCCAACTACCTTTGATCACTTCTAAAAGGTCCAGTACCTTGAAATACTCTCTTAAGAAACCATTGTCCTTAGTTACATCAGGAAAAGTAGAGGTGTGGAAGGGAGGCAGAGGGAATAAGCGGAACGCACTGTGACACTGGGAGCCATCCAAGGGGAAGTAGAAGGGTGAGAGTAACTGAAGTAACCCACAAAGGAGTTGAATCTGGAGGGATGCTGGAGCAATATCATGGGGTAAAAGTTGCAACTGTGCCAACACTGAAGCACAGAGGGATTTGCTTTAAACAGGCAACTTGCTGGGTTGTGTCTAAAATTCTCTTATTCATGGGGCTCAATTTCCATGACAAAACAGTGTTGGTGTAGAGAAGCCTCCGAAGTGTGACCTACTGAACTGAACAGCCAAAATGTCAATACAAATAACATTCTATTACTTTTTTTAAAGGCAGGTCCCTCAGTATTAGGATCTGGGGTTGGAAAAGATCAACTTTCTCAGCAAACAATTTTATTTATGAACCTGCTTTACTAGCACCTGTGTGGTAGACTGTAGTCCAGGTCAAGTGCTCAACCTGTAAAAACCATTGAGGAAGAAGCATGAAGCTGGAGTCCGGCAGAAACCTTTATGGTAAAGGGACACCCCGAATGGTGGGGCAAGGCTGCGAGGGGTCATATGGACCACAGCCAGCCCTGGGGCAAGGATCCCTGCCCCACTCTGTCCGCAGCTCCAGGGGCCAGTAGAGTGTCAGCCCCCTCCTGAACTACTGCCTTTGGGTACATGTGCCACAGAGATGTGAGAACTGGCAGCATGCAGGGAGATCATCCTGGGATACATCAGCAGAGATGATCAACACTGAACGTAGGAAAGCTTTGCCTCCAGTACCCTCCAAAAAGCAAACAAAATCCCAGCAGGTTTGAGCTACAAGCAGCAGTGACCCCACAGCCTCTGACTATGCAGTGCATCACTGCTGCAGTGGCCTTCACAGGTCCGTTGTCTCAGAATTATGTACCCTGATCATCTTTTTAATAGTAGTTAGGTGGTTAATTTCCTGAAGGTTGCAGGCTGTAGTCTTATTTTTCATACGTGACTTAGTAATTAAATTACCCCTGTTGCTATTACATAATGTAACAGCTACTTGATTTTAAAAGAATAGTCAAATTTGGCAGACAGTTCAGAGTAATTTTTTTATATTGGAGCCTAATGCTAAGAGATTGCACAAAAAGCAGAAGGCAGCTGCCTGGAATAGTCTAAAATAAGCGTGTGGTAACCAACAACTATTATTATTGTATTACTGCTTATAATTCCCAAATGGAGAATTAAATTTCTGTAATAGATACAGCTTTTAACAAAAACAAAAATAAAAGTATTTGCTTTTTCTGTCAAGGAAAACTCTTTTAGGAAATTATACCATTGAATGTACATTTCCCAAGGGAGGGTGTAAGGAGAAACCCCCAGCCTTGCAAGATTCTTTTGCACAGGGCTTCTGCTTTCCACAGATTCCACTGCAGGATTGTCTCAGATTTCTTCTAAAGGGCAGGCAGAAAGATAGATTTATTATTTAGAGATAAAAATGAGCTAACTAGATTTTTTTAGCTATTAATACATACTCTCTGTAACTGCATTTAGGTTGGAATTTAGCATCTACTTGCCAAAAAAATTACTTTCCCTCTTCCCCACAAGCCTGGGTTCTCCATTTCTGCCTCCTAATGTGTCTGACCAGAAACAGTATGGCAAATTACAGGGCTGGTCAATAGGAACATAGGATCACATTTCAGGCTCTGGGAGCTTAATATTGACTGGTACATTTTTGACCTTAGTTTTAACTGGCTTTTACTTCTGCATGTCAGTTTATATGGGATGGCTAGCTCAGGCATGGGGACCTGGGCACTAACCTGGTCACCTGGCCAGACCTAAAAGTAACTCAATCAATCAATGCATCTTTAATTTGAAATGCTTAATGACTAATCTCTTGTTTTCTTTAATTAATGATCTACAGTTAATCATTGTGAATAGTAAATTGTCTATTTCAGCATTGATAGGAAGAGTTCCTATGGGAAAATGTTCCCCTATAGCTTTAATTTAAATATGCATTTTCACATCACACTTACCTTTATGCTATCGCATGATTACAGGTCCATTAACTAATCACATTTGACAACTTGTTTATTGAGGGGAGCAACTACTTTACATCTCTTGCCTGGGAAAGAAAATGCTCTAACAAACAATTATTCAGCAGCTGCAATCATGGAGCACTGAATTAATTGCTCTGAAGATCTCAGTCAAGAAGATCTTGATAAAAAATCAAAGAAAATGTTGTTTGACAGAATGCATGAATGAGAGTGCCAGGAGGGACTCAGACTTGGTAAGCTGCAGCCCTGTTCCAGGGAGCACTCCATGAGGACCTTGAAACACTGCACTCAGAGGAGGAGGAGGCTGTGGAAAAGCTCATTTGCTTGTTTGTTCTTTTATGTTTAGTTTATCAAAACCAGAACATATAATTCGATTATAGGATCAGGATGCTGCTAAAATGGGCCAAAAAACCTGAGCACAATCAGGTCTATAAAGGCTGACATATGGATAACTCATATGTGTAACCTCTGTGGATGACTTCTCCTGCCATACAAATAATTAACCCAAAGGGTACTGTGAGGTGTAATGATTATAAAGCACTTGAGACCTTTCTCCCAATGGGAGCTGTTGTGATTGCACTGGAGTGGGATAAAAGGCAGAACAAGGCATGTGGGGATCTCGACTCTGGACCTAGCCAGGCAAAACTATCTTGGTGCACCTTGATGCTGGGGAATGCCCTGACAAACGTCCAAGAGGGCATCAGGACAGTTTGTATATTGAGTTACAAGATCAGTGCTTTGTTGGGACTATAGCATTGTAGAAAATAGTGGGATTGCTGATAAAGCATGATGAAGGCACTGAAGACATCAGCTGGAAAGAGGATCTTTCCAGTTCCTTTATCAGCATGAGGAGGACCAAAGTTTCTCATGTGAGACAGTCCCAAACTCTGCTCCACGGACAAGTCACAGCCTGCAACACACTGGCCAGTCCCAAGATATGCTTCCTTCTTTCAACTGCTGTAACCTTGTGTGCTTTGCAAGTCAACTGAGATGAAATATGTTTCTGCCAGATAAGACTAATTCCTACAGTGACACTGGAAAGGAGAGCTTAAAGATCCAAAATTCTCTGTAGTAAAGGGCTTCAGAAGTAAAGTACAAGGACTAAACAATATCTTCTCTGAATATTATGTCACTATAAAAACCTGAAAAAGTTGCCCAGTAAGCTGAAGGGCAGTGATAATGTCAGGTGGCTTCTCAGAAAACATCCTGATTAGTAACACTGTCAGCTTTTCAAAACTCCCTTGTTCTCACATTAAAAGTTGCTAAGTTTGCTAGCATCATCTTTCTAGAAAAGGGAAGAAATATAATTCTTTTCCCTTTCCTGCATACCCCAAGTTCAGAGGCTCTGCAAGGATGGTGGTATTGACGTCAGTCGTGAAGATGGCACTATTTTGCCAAACCCAACACCCCTAAGGACTAATGCCTCAAAAGTGTGATGGAAACTTCTGTCACAATGTTCATATTTAAAAGTGAGGGGCAGAGAAATTGTGGCCCCCATCTTGACTCTTGTTTAAAATCAGTGAGAGCCCAAAATTAATTAATACACTTGTATGTATCCTGATTCAAATAATTGCTTCTGCACCAAGCCCTTGGCTCTCTTTAATGCTTCAACATGAGACAGATAGAGCCTAACTAAATAATTGGCTCTATCTTTTCTTTTCCCTTTTCTGATTTTTTTCTCTTTTTTTTTTTTTTTTTTTTATTTTGCAGATATGGTTGACAGAGTTTGCCCTGCCAAAGGAAATGTAGAAAGAAGCAAGTAAACAAGTTGTTGCTGAAGTTCGTATTTATCATTTTAGTAAGCTGTAGAGTAGCTGAAGACTCACATGTTCTGCTTTATCCTTATGAAAAATGACAACAGCAGGTTACATATTAATGCTTAGAAATCACTAACTTTACTTGCCAAGGAATTATACAATTATTTTAAATGAATGAACAGAAAAGTGTACATCAGGCTGTAGGCTCAAGCGGCTATTGCACGAGCTGGGTTAAACCTCAGGTGTTCCCAAGACAGCAGACCTTTATCCTTCTTTAGGATAATGATCAAGCAAATGTTTAAGAATCTTCCTAATGAGGTCATGAGTAAAATGTGATGTATTATTAGACACACAAATGAACTCTTATTAAAATAATAGAAAAATCCTGATATATAAAAGGCACAGTGTATTAAATCCAGCTTGACCTGAAGCCATGTGTTGAATACCATTATTAGGATCTGTCCTTAAAAAAAGGCTTTCCATTTAGTTAGTAAAATTTGAGATTCTACTAATTTTGAGCAAAGTTTCTTCTATGCTTGAAGAGCTGGTCTGCCTCATGTCAGGTGGCCCATGCTGTGTGATAAAGCTACAGCAATGAAAAGAGCGTTTTGGTCCTCTGCATCCAGACCCTAGGTCTGGATTCAGAAGGAAGGCAAAGCTGCCACAGGCTATTTTCTTACAAGCCAAATATACAGGCTAAGAATCTGTCACCTCAGTGCTTTGGCAGCTGACACTCCAGCTGATCCATCCACATCATGGGAAGGTCAGTTAAATTGCTCTCAGTTTATTTCAAAAGCTCTCAACCCTTTTGTACAGACGTTGGACTGAGGAGAAATGACCACTCAAAACCAAAGGAAGTAAAGCAGCTGCTACCATCTGAAAAAAAAATGCTGTGAGGACAAAGCAGCTCACTCATGCCAGCCACACAGCTATAACAATTTCTCCTGCTATTGAGAAATTTATGAGATATTAAGCTCACTATAACAGCACTAAGATCTTCCCTTGCCTAAGTCACATCTTTATTTAGGCACATACCATTCTGGCCACAGAGTGATGGAAATATTTTTATTTGGTTTTTGCTAATGCAGAATGAGTAGCTAAAACAGAGGAAATTTTAACAAACATATTCTGTTCTTGTAAATCAAGAGTGCCCCTGAGCCAGTAGTGCGTGTTCAGCTCTGGGCACCCAGCTCAAGAAAGATATCATCAAAACACATGTGGGATTTTGAAATAGACACTAATTAAAAAATGGAAAATATAATCCAAACAAAGATGGAAAAGACTGGGACCATTTTCCTTTAGGGTGATAAAACTTAATGATATTTGTATTTGGAACCACTTTTATAGTGACAGAAAAAGGAATGTGATGAACACTTGCTGACCCTTTCCTTCTTAGCAAGAGAAAATACACAAATTTCAAAGCTTGGAAAGAAAACCTTTGTGGCAAGATCATCAAGCTGCAAGTGCTACAAGACAGCAGTGATGCCAAAATTTAAGCAAATTAAAGAATACAATTTTTTACTTTTAACTGCCACTCTGAATTCATGTCCAGACAGAGACATAAAGTGAAACTTTGACAGACTAAAAGGCTTTCCACATCTGCATATTAAAAAGCCTATAATTACTAAGGGCTGGGAAGAGGCTGTGTATGTAATGACTTTCTTCTGCAAGTATTTCGTATCACTTCCAAACACTGGACAAGAGCAGAAAAAAAACCCTTCAGGTGAAACAACATATATTATAAATAATGGCTTCATGTAGCTATTTTGCAAGAAGTTTATAGAAATGTGAAGAAATACTGTAACAGAATAAAAGACACTTCACTAGTTATTATAAATTTTCTCCCTTTGGGGAGGTACATAAAAAACATTTGGAAAGCTATCTTGTTATAAAAATCTTGAAAGATTGTTCTTTCCTCATAAAAAGCAATTTATTTTGATGTCTCACAAACTGGGGTTTTTTGTGAGTATATAATACATACATGGAACAATTTAACCATTTACTAATGGTTATATGAAGAGATCATGATTCCTTAAAGGAAACTGCAGCAGCTTTAGCTGCAGCACAGTTTTCATTAAATCACTCAGCTGCACTGTCTTGCCTTGCAATTGTCAATCCCACTTTGTTTGTTTCATGGAGTCTTATTCCAAAATTAAAATGTCTAGCAATTCCTTTTGCATTTATTACAGCAATTTTATAACTGGGTCAAAAGAACACTTGAGCAGCTCAGTTAGCTCTAAATTACTAGTGTCACACTGAGCTCTAGCTGGTGAGGTGGATAAGAGCTCCCTTTCAGCACAAGGCTGCCTGTGAAAGGAAAACAATTAATGGATGGATTAATTAATTAATCAATGGATGTCAGTGGCTTATTTATGAAGCAGAAAGCAAGATGTAAATCTGATTCATGGCATCTTTTCCTCCATGACTATGACAGAAGTAAGATGAAACCTAAAACAGGGTGTTTTGTTTGGCACATTTGTGGAAAAAGGTGCATCTCATAATATTTCTAACTTTACCTACTCACACAAGGTGGTGTCCGTTGGATTCAGTGAATGGCAGGGAGCACTGGTTTAACTGAAAGCCAGTTAAATGGCTTTTCCTCCCTTCCTCCAGGTCAGAAAACTGAGGCTGATTCTGTTTGTTGTTGTCAGTATGAGCCTACAGGGGTACATTCACGGCAGGCCCAAGGGAAAAGGAGCTCCCCCTGAGCTCTCTCATTTTACAGCAGCCATCACCCATGGCTTATACACTGGAGTAAAGCTTAATGTAGTTCCAGATTGAAAAAAATTACACCAAAAACCTTTTATTCTAGAAACGATTTTAATTTCACTTGCATATTTTAACAGAAATACAATATGCTAGCAGCAAAATAAGAAGATTTCTGTTCTAACATTTCACAATACATTAGTGTCTAAATCTCCATTTTTCTATTAAGGCGGTTTGCATTAATTAGAAATCAACTCTGAATACTACGACAGTATTTCCAAATACGTACAAGCCACCAAAAAATAATTATTAGTATTATTACCATGGGAAAACAACCCCCGCAATACTAGTAAAAATGTAAGCATTTGAAGGCAATGCCTTTAAAACCACAGAAGGTACCATCTACCATTCCAAGACCAAGTAAACAGCTGAAGACATCAGGTAAATATAAAAAGTTAATAAATTAAGGCTTTGTTCAGTCAATATTTCAGAAGTTCATGTTCTGTGAAATTTATATTCAAGTTTGAACTAGCAATTAATTTCAAGTTGTACTTCCTAAAAGAAGAGTTCAGGCTGACTTCTGTCTCCCCCACTTCAAGACTGCATCCGATCCCTTAATTCTGGTTTTAAGCAGCATTAATTAATCCCAGCAGAGAACAAGCAGGTATAGCTTTCATAGCAGGCCCAACACGTTCCTCAGAGAAGTCTGTAATCCCATGTGTGGTTCAGCAGGTACCACCAACGTCCTCCCCTGTGCTACACCGGATCATTGGAACCATTCATCCTGGGAGAAGTGTTTCTCAATGGACTTCCTTGCCAGGTGACAGCATTCCAGCTTGCCTACACAAATGTGAACACAAGGGAATGGGACAGAAGGGCTGGAAGATGCCACAGGTCCTCCAAGCCTCCTCCCAGCAGGAAGCTGCCAAATGACTTTTGGGTTTTGATCCCTGATAATTTTGAGTCATGCAATTAAAGCGTCCTCACAGAACGCAGCTGCTAAGATGGTGAAACCTTACATTCTCCTCTACTGCTGGGAGCAGCAGTTCCTCCAGGGGCACTGACTTTATTGTATAGCTGAGCTCTGAGTTTCCTGGGAGCCTGCAGGTTTTATTGGTTAAACCAACTTGCTTCACAGAAGATGCAAAGGCACTAATGGCAATACAGAAGGGGGAGGAGAAAGAAAGGCAAAGTAACAATAAATACTAAAACCCGAATCAACTCTTTCTTCATAACAGGGATTATATAGTTCTGAAGCAGATGAACAGAATAATTAATGGCCTTGTTTGCTTAGTGGTGGTCACTGCAATATCATGAACTGGCCCACATGAGTCTAATTTAAGGACAGATATAAAATATCAATACAGCTTCATGGAGAACAGGTCTTGAACAACAGGTTGCATTTCACTCTTCGATATATTAAGCTTGGCTTGCAAAGATACCTGCACTGAGGTGTTACCCACAAGAACCCTGAGTAACTTTCTGAAAACAAGATGAACATGTAATTTTCTTTAAAACATCATAATAAAAATTTCAAGATACAGTATTCAAGATTCAGCAAGAAATATAGCTGTTTACCATCTCACTGAAAGTTTTAAAGGCTCTAGGATAAAAGGGACAGAAATTCAATGGCCTGCCTTGTTTGCTTTTCTCCACCCCCTACCCATGTCACTGATGTAATAAAAACTTATCACCTCTCTCTACAAACCTTACCTTGCATTCAATTTTAAAAATCAATGATCTGGAATAAACTGTAAAAATCACTTGCAATAAATTTGCAAAGGACATGCAGACTGCTGGAGTAGTAAAGAATGAGGACAGGTCACTTACACAGAGCAATGTGGATCATTTCATGAGCAGTATTTTAATGCTGATAAAATACAATCTATATTTCCAAGAAAATATAAGGTAAGATAATGAGAGGATGATGTACCACATTCTTGAGAAAGACTCTGAAGAGGACTTGGCCCATAACAGTCAGCATCCAAGGCAATGCTTCCACAAAAAAAAGATAATGCAATTTTTGAGGAAAGAGAGAGAGGGAGATATTCAGAGCAAGAGGATCACATTATAGCTCTATACAGTCCTGATGGATCACTATTGACATGTGGCTCTAATTCAGATGTCACCCTTACAAATACTTCTGTACATGAGAAATACAGAGAAGAACGTGAAGATTAATTAGTCTTGGATAACATTCACTGCTATAGGAAAGTTAAGGAATTCAGCACATCTCATCAGAGAAAAGGTTAAAAGGGACATAATCATGATTTATAACTACACACAGGCAATTAGAAAAGCTGATACTACGGAGATCAATATAAGCAATCAAATGCATAAAAAGACCAAAATAACTTAAGGTGGAGCTAGAAATGCAAATAGAAAATCAAGTGAAAAATGTACCTGGGGTAATTAAGTATTGCAACAGGAGGTATGAGTGAATTCTCATCACTTGAATACTTCCAATTAATATTAAATGCCTTGCTAAAATACATATGTTCAGTTCAAACAAAGCCACTGAATTTAATTGAGAAACTGCTTGTTGAAATTCAATGGTCTGTTGAATTCAAAAATAAATCCTCATTATGGTGCCTTATTTCCTTATAAATGTATGAGATTTTTAAAAAATATATCTACAAAATGAAAGGGGGTTACAGAGAAATGTGTGTTTTTCTTTCCGAGCACAGAAACACTTAAGGCTAGATTTAAAGCTAAATAAACTGCAGCTGCATTTTGGAAAATATGCTTCACCCCCTCCCAATTTTTCCCATTTCTTGTTCAGAGTTGTACAGTCCACTTAGTTGACTGTCTGATTTACATAATCATGTAGTTTTTCTTCAGTTTTTCTGTTCCTATTTATAAGCCATTCACAAACCATCCACTTAAGTAACAGCATGATTTATTGTAAGAATGATTATGGTTGTTTCAGAGGGAAAATGGAATGTGATTAAAGGAAGAGATGATCAAGGACATTCTAGAACAAAGGGCTCTAATCCTGCAAAAAGATTTGTAAACGAAACCTGCCTCTCAACCCCATCCCAAATGAACTACTGAGGGAATTCAGCGGATACCTTTACAACCGTGGAGCCAAGAGCTTAGCTGAAGACAAAAAATTAAATAAAATAAATCAACCAACCAACTGTGCCCACAGTATCTTGTGGAGAAATGGTAAAGCTCCCAGAGCCATCCACACTTAGGGGAAAAAATAATAAATAATGAACAGTATGTATACAGTTCCTGAAATGACCCTCTCAACACAGGTCTAAGCACCAAGTCTCCAGAGGGAGAACTGCAAGCAGACCTTTGCCCTTGGAAAAGTTCCAGCATCTGAGACAAATGCATCAGCCAAGGAAATGGCTGGGTATTGAAGCTGTGGATCCAAGAGAACACAGCTTTTTCTTATGCAGTAGATGTTTTGCAGGTGCCCCAGGTACCCTAACAACCCATACTTCTTATAGAACTGGTGAACAGTCTGATGAAAGAATATCAGAGTTCAGTATCTTCACCTGAAGTGCTTATTCTCTGCTATTGCAGAAAGAAGAAGTGGTTAAAAAACCCTGTTTTGCTTACTAGTAACACTGCCTGTTTACAAACCAGTTCCCTACCAGGAACAGCTGAGAGGCACCATGAAGGAGGAGCTGTGCTACAGACCCACCATTGTCAGGAAAAACAACCGTAGAGATGAGCACGTGCACATACCCAGCAACTGCTTTTAAACACTTGTCTTAGCCCAAAATCAACAGCAGTGATGGAGCATATCCTTGCTCAAAGACAAATAACCCTGGTCCATTCCAACTGCACATGAACCAGCAGGAACTTGGGAACTCCCACCCTAATTTGATAGAACTGCCTCAGAAATTCATATGGAGTTACAGAGCCATTCAGAACAACATAAAAGCTTTCCATACTTGATTACCATATAAGCAATGTTTCCTAAACAGCATGGGGGAGAGAGGATGCAGTAAGCACGAAGCCCGAGAAAATCAGCTTTGCAAGATCTGTGCTGAATATGTGTGAATTCCCACTTAAGTAGTCTGAGGAGCTGTGGATGGGCTAAGCTGAGGCACTGGTAGAAGGCACTGGTAACATGCCTGCTGTGGGGACAGCTGAGGTTACCCTGAACACTGTGGTTTCTTCAAGAGGAAAGCACTGAACTATTGTTTTCAGAAATAGCACCGTTACTCCAGAGAAAACCACCCCCCATTCTAGTGCAATTATTTAGATACGAGCACTAATGAATACAGCTGAGACTGCAGCTAGCAGCAATGCCCTGGCTTGCAGGAAACACTTGAGCTAAATGCTAAAATCTACTTTTAATGAAGAGTATTAGGAGAAGGTTGAGAAACTTTAAATTCCAAAGACTCCTCTAAGCTAAATAGGATGCCTATGGATGCAACCAGGACCTGGGGTCTAGTATTTCTGTGATGCCTTTATGTCTAGGCGTTGGTACTGGTTTGGTTTCGGACTTGGTCTTGCTCACCAGAGAAATAGGATTCCCCAGGCCAGCTAAGGCACTTTTTCCACAAGGACCAATTTTATGAGGAGGAGCAATGGGGTTTTGCAGCTGCTGCATTTTCGTAGCTAACACTGACTCAAAGGAAGAGCTACTGGCAGGTGTGTGGTCAGGCTTCCTCCAGTTCTCCTTGCCGAGCTGCTCTGTGTTCACCTGTGCTTCTGCACTGTAGGGTGACTTATCAGAGGGTGGAGGCGGAGCTCTTCTTTTCTTTCCTCTGCTGTCATTAGGACTTGTAGCATCTCTTTTAGGGTCCAGATGCATGTTTTTCTGAACAGTCATCTCATGAGATCCATCAAAGAGTGATGCCCATAGGGCAGATGCAGACTCTTGCTGCTGGCCAAGAAGGAACTCACCATTGCTCTCTTCAATTTTCCTATGTATGATATCAGCTAAGCCCTCATGTTTCACTGGAGAATCAATGCCTGTAATTTTAAGGGACAGCAATTAACCCAGATTAAAACACCACCAATGATTTTACTTCTATTTTCTTATTACTACTCAGAATACAAAGTTGTATTAACTGTCTCACCAAGTCTGAACTACTAAGAGTATTAATGGATGAAATGGAAAATATTACATATGGTATTCAAGAGAGAACTGAGGTGACAGGAGGGAATTAGTTTTGTGACAGCTGGCATTGAGGCAGCAGGGTAGGCACTGATATTTCTTTCCTAGTAAAAGAAAAAATAAAGTACTACAGGGAAACCTGTATGTATTAGTTATTAAATACATTTTGTTGTATAGTGCTTTGAAAATTTTGTTTCACAGGAGGCCCATGAAAGTCTGACTAAATAGTCTTGTGCTGCCAGCCTGTAGAAAATGGGACATCTTCACATATATCATTTTTCTCTGTGTGCCTTAGGACTGCCTTGCTCCATTTCTTATTCTTCTTACTGAGTTTTCCATGTATACTGCAGTAGTACCAGCCTCAAACAGCAGCAGTACCTGATTTTCAATGGGATCAAAGAACAGTTTAGGTTGGAAAAGGCCTTTAAAGGTCAGCAAGTCCAGCTGTTAACCCTGCCAAATCCATCACCAACCCATGTCCCTAAGCACCACATCTGCACATCTGTCTTTCAGATACCTCCAAATATGGTGTCCCCACCACTGCAGCCTGTGCCTCTGCTTGATAACCCTTTCTGTGAAGAAATTCTTCCTAATATCCAGTCTAAACCTCCCCTGGGGCAACTGGAGGTTGTTTCCTCTTGCCCTATCACTTGTTACTTGAGTAAAGGGACTGAACCCCCCTAGCTATGCCCTCCTTCCAGGGAGCTGTAGAGAACCATAAGGTCCCTCCTGAGCCTCCTTTTCTTCAGACTAAACACCCCCAGCTCCCTGAGTCACTCCTCAACACATGTGTGCTCCAGACCCTTTCCCAGCTTCATTGCCCTTCTCTGGACACATTTCAGAGCGTGTCTGGAGCGTGTCTTGTAATGTCTTTCAGTGTCTTTCTTGTAGTGAGAGGCCCAGAAGTAAACACAGGATTTGAGGTGCCTCACCAGTGCTGGGTACAGGGTACTACAAATACTGTACATAATCCAGGAAAAAAATGGAGTATTAAGAGTGAAATGGAGTTTGTGTTCTGCTCCTCGCTGAGGTGCATGTGTATCAGTGGAATTATGCTACCATGTTACCTTTGTAAAGCTTCTGTGTGGTTCATTTACTGCATTTCTGCTCTGCATTCACAGCTTAGATAAAACTTGACTGTTCAGTGCTCTGATGCATGGTAACTCAGTGACCCACATGGCATTTTGAGCATCATCACAGCTCCATCCCAAGCAGCAAGCAGTCAGGCATTTAGAGTTGTACAGTGTTTCTCAGTCAATACTGCATGGGAGCCAGTAAAACAAAGTGACCTACTTTTTCTAATCTGTAAATATTATTTCTGTAACAAAACTATTAAGAAAATCCTGCTGCCTACCATTTTTCTCTGCAAAAATACAAGTCCCAGACACACTATAGCTAGATTTTCCAAGCATGTTTTTCAACAGCATTACCAAAGACCAAAAAATGAGGTAAGTTATGCTAGGTAAGCCTTCAAATAGCTGTAAGAACAGCAGATTCATTTCATGCAATTGATTTGCAAGCTGGACTATTTTACCTTTACATTTCCTGGGCTGCATACTACTCTAACCATGAGTGTTTATTTCTAGTGACAGCTGTTTTAAGTGTGTTCAGGGTAGACTGCAGGTTTTTTAGCTCAAGGTATAAAAATGTATTCATTATTTACACTATTACAAATTCAGATTTAATACGAACTCCTTGGTATGCAGTTATGTTGCTCTTTCATTGTCTGAATTGTCCTTGAAAAACTCAGTGTTTCACCACCAACACCAGAAGCCATCTGAATTCAGACAATGTTGTTTCTGTTACTCTGCAACTTGAAAAGGCAAATCCCACTTACTCATATCATGGTAGACGGAGGTCGCTTCCTTTGTCAAGAACAAAGGTGGTTTCCGTGGTGACATAATCTCAATTTTCATAAGTTCCTCACAACAATGCTTCCACTGGCCTGAGAGAGAAAAAGAGAACAATGACTGGAACTTAAACACATCAGCCTGGAAAAAAAAATGGAAGTTATTAGGTTGTGTCAGGAAACTATCTCCAAAGTAATACTAAACAGTGAGAATTTACTTTTGTTTAGCACGAATGCACAGATGCGTTTGTATTTGCACCTCTGTATTCATTCTCTTAGCACAAAGGTCATAAGATCCTAGCTGGAATTTAAGCATTCAGAATTACTGTTACACTATGATGGCTAAAGATCATAATTTGCCTTCAAATCCCCAAATAGTATAAATCCAAGGGGAAAAAAAATAGAAAAAAATTTAAGGTTTAGGAAGCTTCATCAAGTTACCAGGAACAACCTCCAGTATCCTGCAAGCCGGGTGTTATGCAGCAATGTTACAATGTTATGGCAAAGGAACATTCTGTTTTTAATAGAGGATAACTTGCCTTTTATCCCTTAGCAGGCAAGGAAACCTCTTTTTCTGCTAATAGATTTTGACCTTAAGGAAAACAAGACACAGTGAAATTACTTTGTTCATACCAATCATTCTAAGTTTTCTGAGCACATTAATTTTAAGAGAATTTTAGAACCAGGGAAGAAAAAAGGCATTTAAATGCCAAGTGACCCATTTTTTCAGAATCCAAGGAAAATGTCTCAAAAAATCTGTGGGTAGTATTCTATCTATAATGAATAAGAAGTAGATCTTTTACCCTACTCTACAGATAATTTAAAGAGGATGCCCTAGTTTTTGCTCGGTGTGTTTCTTTAATTGATAGTGCTTTTTCTCATTGTAAATCAAAGTTAGAAATTACTGGAAATATGACTATGACACTGAGTTTCTACAACCTCAATTCAATTATTTGATTGGTGTTGTCTCTGACTAAAGACTGATATTTCATTAATTGACCTGGCATTGTTTTCTGACCTGATAAAAATGTCTGTCAGGAAGCTACTCTACTTTGTCAATAGCAGCATAAAAGCTGACAGTCTCTACTCTCAGTAAATCTGTGAGTCAGGCAGAAAGCAGAAAAAAATGACACAGGCAAATTAATCTATGTAATTTTTATAATAAGGATCTGGTGATAAACAAGGAGCACAATACACTACTTCAACAGTATTTCACACCAATAAACGAGTTCCCTCTGCCATGTAAGATCAGGGTTGTTCCAGAGGTTTGCCAAAGGATCAGGGTAACACTTCACCACCTGTTACAAAGGCTGAGGTACAGCTGTTACCAGGTCCAGGTAAGCAGTGTGTATTTGCCCAACTGGATGGAGTGTGGCTGGGTGAGCATATTCCCACGTGATGAGGGCTACCAGAACCTTTGAACTACAGCAGAAGCAAGCAATCCCTATTATAACAAACTGTAATTTAATTCATCCATGACACTGCTGAGCAAGGAAACCCCAAGTTTACTTGTGACTACTTCCAAGAGCTGGCTGAATGTGCATGCTAGCCAAGGCCCCACACGATTCCAGCATCCTCAGCACTTGTCACTAAGGCTTCCATACTAAGGTTTTATACTTGCAAGATCTCACCAAACCAACACACCATCGGTTGGATGCCCAGGCCGAGGTGGACTCCTCCCACTACAGTGGGAAGGAGGAAGAGACTGTGAGAATTTATCAGTCTTTAAAAACATTATCAAGAACACCGCTAAGAGAACAAGTTTTTTGAGATTGATGGACATATTCTGCCCCTGATTTCCTGCATGGAAATTACACATGGACTTTGGTTTAGTCAAATATTTGCCTTGCAACGACTTAGACCACCACCCAGTATTATCCCAGAGAACATATTTCTTTTCATTCCTGCAAACAAAGGCTTATGAGGCAATTCCAATTCAAATTGCTCAAAGATCCTTTTGATGTTACGTAATGCTCCATTCGGAGGGCACACTGCCAGCACTGCCTGCTTACTTACTCAGATCATAAAAGTGCTGCCAGAAAGCCTCCATCCACTGATGAAGTTCATCCCTACTGTCAGTAGCAAAACGTTGCGTCACGCCCTCTCCAGACACGGGGTTGATAACAGAGAAGTTATTAGCTCTCCTCTTGGAGTCCTTATCCACAGCTCGAATCCTGGTTTCCTAGGAACAACAAACTGTGGTAGTGACTTATTGCTTCACACTGGCATCAACTTATGGCCAATGACAGTGTAAGGAAGGTAGAATTTGGCCTTTTGTCTACTTCAGATTAATACCCAATTAAAAAAGCAAACTAATGTCAGGAACTGATTATAAAAATACTTCCTCATAAAACTATTAAAATGGCATAAAACACGAAAAATAAGGGAATAAAGCACAATGATTGCAGTTCAGTCTGAATCACAGAATGTACTGTAATTCTGTGTTCCCCCTCTCTCTACCTTCCCCAGCTCATCTCACTCTGCTCACTCTTCTCCACAGCAGTTTAGTGAATAATCTACAATAACAGCAAGCAGCTCCTTTTCTCCAAACGATTCAGATGGACAACCACATTATTACAGCTACTATTTACACCTCCTACTGCACTTCTGTGGGCCATCCTTTACCCACTGCATTGTAAACTTGTACCAATTTAATGTTCATCTTAGTGCATCACGACATTCAGGGTAATACAACAGTGACAGGAAAATTAAAAAGAAACTTACTTAGGCCATCTTTAAAGGGGCATGTCTAGCAATAACCCATACAGTTCTACTAGTACAAGATTTTGCTCTAATAGAAAAAAAACTATTTTCCATTTTAAAATAGACATTTTAGTTTTAACTTAATTAGGAAAAGCTACATAGAAAGAATTAAATGTGTATATATGTCCAGAAAGTATAACACAAGTCTAAAAAATCTCTTCAGCTAGAATTAGAAAAGCTCTCAGATTACACAGCAGCACTGTTAAGGTTTTTCCTCCTGTTCAGGGAAATAGTTCAATTGCTCTAGACTAGACCCAGTGATATTTTCAGAGTATTTACTTTCTCATGGCATTACTACAATTAAAAAAGTAATGGCATTACTACAATTAAAAAAAAAAAAACACTTATCCCTAACTCAGTGATTTTTGTGTGTGTGTAAAATGCTAAAATCTTTAAGTCTAGCTAAAACACAACTAAAAGAATTCCAGAACGCAACTGGTCAGCATTGCTGCTCATCACAACATGATGAGCAAATTAAACCATTAACATTAATTAACATTACTTTATTCACAGAAGTAAAGCAGAAGCCCTGGGAATATCTTTGCACATGTAACTTGACCTGACTGAGCAAGCAGCAGCCCATTACAACACTGCTCCTCAGAGGATTTCTGGCATACCCAGGAGAGCAGAGTAATGAGTTGTGGTGCCAGGGCACCAGGCGGCCCCCTGCAGCTGGTCAGCCCCGGTGCCCAGCAGGATGTGAGGACATTTAACACACAGCAAGAGCACACACGGCCCCCCGGCCACACCAGGGTGTCCCTGGCATGGGCAGCGCCCAGGATTTGAAGGAAGCCGACAATCGCAGCCAGGGCTGTGCTCAAACATCTCCTGTCTGGATGGACAGTGAATCTGACCACAAAGGTGGCTCCTCAAAATACAGCGGGGACAGAACAACCAGTTCCCTTCTACACAACTCAACCAAATGTCAAACGTCTGCTAAAGACATTAAACATACACATACAGAAATTGAGTTTACGCATGGGATCCCATGGGGATAAGCCTAGTTCCGATACTCAGAAAAACAAAAGTTACTCTACAGACCGTTCCCCAGATTTTAAATGCATTACTGCAGTAACCATTTGAAATACCAACAACTGCTTGTAGCATATCTGATGGATATGTTCATTTAAATTCTTCTGTCTAAAAATAGGAGATGAAGTAATTCATCCATCAGTGCTCTATATCCCATTAACTCAGGTAACCATAGATACCAGCAAAAAATGAAATCAAATAGATTAACATTTGACAGGTAAGAACTTCAAGCATACCATACACACAAGTTTATTTAATGATGTTTGCTGCAGGTTTTATCCCACAACTGTGGTATTATTCAAAGAAGATAAATCCTCAAGCAGCAGTGTATATCTGATGCTTGAATATTTCAGCAGTCACACAAGACGTCATTACAGCAATGGGCTGATGAATTTGTCAGGCTTGGGTGAATTACACGACATGCCCAGTTCCACTTAATAAAAGCAAAACCCAATCCAACAAAAAGCTATTAAAAACAAAACAAAAACTAAACAAGCAGAAAAACCATCCCAAAAAACACAACAAAAAGTGTTTTAATTTACCATGTTGTAAAAATATCTTTCCCAGTCTTATAAAAAAACTGAACCAACTCTGCTGTAGCAATTGTAAAGACCAGAACAATCAGTGGATGGCAACAGGAGAAAACAATTGAATCTTGAACTCAAGTGACTCTTCTGGGGAAGCTAAAGCCAGTTTTATATTCTTTATGCAAAAGATTGTTTCTGTGAAGATGGGGAAAGACTAAAAGGGAAAAAATACACGGTATTTGTAAACACCAACCTTATTCTGTATTTTTCCCCACAAATAAAACCTCTTTGCCTGATAATACCTCTCTGGAAAGCTCATGTTTTAAGCTAAGAAGACACAGGGATAGAAAGAACTTTTTTACTGCTGAGGTACAGCATTTTCCTGATAAGCCAGTCTTGACACGCTAAGAAGCACTGGTTATAAATACCATTTTAAGATATCAAAACAAATTATAGTTATTAAAAATACTGAATAACCTAGAGACCCAGTTCTGTGCATCTATTTAAGATTAAACAAATCAAATCACATATAACAAACTCTCTTCATGTTTTTAGTACAAAAAAATAAACCAAACTGAAAATCAGTACAACACCGGAAACAAGTATAACCTGCACATACATTGGTTTCTGTTGTAATATTAATAATTTCCATGAAGTCTGTTTTAGGCAAGCAGGGAAAAAAGGTTAAATTTCAAATTATACCTTTCAAACACATCAATTGACCAAAATCAATCTATCAGCTAATATTTTATCCCTTCCTTGTTTTGTCAGCTTGTACTAATGTGACATCCTCATGGCCACTGGCTGGTCAGTACCATGTGTACGACATGGATAAGCAATATTAGGATATCTGTGCCATTGTTCTTGGGAGCAATGCAGCAGCTGAAAATATGGAAAAGGAGATAGCAATGAATGACCAGCAAACATTTTGTGAAGCAACAGTGAGCCAACAAAGCAGCTTTCAAACTGCTCAACTTGAGCATGTGTGGTTCAAGGATCTGGGTGCTCTACCTGCTGCCCCTGCCCGCATCCACAACCTCTTTCAAGCAACTGCAAGACTCAACTGAGCAATGAGTTATGAGATACCAGACATGTGGAGGTACTTAACTAGTCTGTGCTTTTCCAACATATTTTCACATCTATGAAGGCTTTTCCTAAGCCAACTAGTGGGACAAAGTCCTTACTACAGATATTTCCAGGGCTTATCTCATTTCCCTGTGCTGGAGTTCCCCAGTGCATATGGTGAATATTGCTCATGTTGCTGGCTCCCTAAAAGCTCCACGGTCTAAAACTGACATCCCTATTCCTTTGCTCCAGCCCAAGGATGAACTCCCTGCTTCCCTGGAAATAGGCATGGTTCCCTTGAAGTTACGCTGCTGCAACCATCGCCACATTTTCCAACAAGGTCCTGTACCTGACCTGGCCAGAGCAGCTGTAGCACCAAGGACTGTCATTCAAGGTAATTCCAGACTGATTTTGTCCCCCTGCTCCTGCTGCACTGATCAGCAGTGCTCCCATGACCCTGAGCTCGTGGCTGCAAACCCTTGCTCCTCACCCTGCTCCCCTCAGTGATCAGCATGGGCACGGAGAGAGCCCTGGGCCTGCCGACTGCAGGGCCCCAGGACAAAGACTGCATGGATAAAATATGCCAGGAAGGAAACTGTGGGACTACAGCAATTTGAAGAAAGATCCCAGAATCCCTCAAGCTTCAGGCACTGATGGCATAAAAGAAGTTTTATAATCTATGAACCAAACGCAGTAGATTATGTATTCCAAACACTGAGCAACTAATGTGAACTGCTGGCACATGCACCAATTTACTAAGCTATCACGTGTAGGCAAGGCCTTTATTTTTCATTTCAAATTAAAGAAAACTTGAAAAAAAATCAGGAACTGGTCTATAAAGGATATTTCTTCAAATTGGATTCCAGTAAATTTTCTTTGCTACAGAAAATATAATTTCTCTTTCCCTACTTAGTTGTGCAATATAATATGTTATAATCACATTTAGCTGGAACAATAACAGTAGCACTTGCATAATAGGAGCTGCAGAACCATTCTTGCTCAACATCAGTAGCAGTGAAGTCATCTAAAGTTGAAGTAATGACTTTGCTGGTCTTAATGGCTTCTTCAAGTCTCAATTCAACGGGAATTGGAAATACAGCTAATGGTGTGAACATTTTCCAGAGAATTTCTCATAAATCCAGATGATTTCATTACTTCTCAGAAAGTATCTTTAAATTACATGTAAAGGATCAGCTTCACATTACAAATGAAAATGCCACACATGAAACCCTAAGAGATTTTAGTTAGGATGTCCAGAGTTGATGTTCAACCTCAACTTTCACTTTGAAATTGCTGTTTCTTTAACAACATGTAGCAGACAAGCCCATACGATTAGTCTGCTTTCATTTAATCCGTAAGAGAAATTTCATAACAAAGGAATCAAAAAACATCTGCAGGCATTAAGTTATTTTCAAGAGAAACTGTTTAAGTAGTAAAGGATCCAAGTATGTTTTCAATAGCATTTTCTTTTTTTTTTTAAAGGTCCATTCAAGAAGCATTCGCAGTCATTACCAGCAGCCTGATATCTTTGTAAAACGGTGTAAGATGCATAAATCATGTATCTTTTACATGTTAGCTTTAAGGATACCCTGCAAACATAAAGACGGTCTCTCAGCAAAGGCTTATCAAGCTGGACTTTAGGTTCTGAGTGCATTGGTTACTCAAAGGAGCAAAATATCTTAGTACAATATGGTTATTTTAAAAGGAAAAGCAAAATTTGGATTTAGACTAAAACAGAGAACCCCAAGGAAAGATATGAGGTAGCCTGATAGATAACTTAAAAAATATTCCTGTAATGTTTTAGAATTATTTAGTCATTCTATAATTTACTCAAGTTTACTATTTCTTAACTGAACAGCTGGAAAACAGAATTATGGCAGAGGTTGACTAAGTGGAATTGAAAGTGACTGAAGAAGTAAACCTACTTAAATATATATCACAGTATAAATATTTATTTAATGTAAATATATGAACAGCTGGAAGAAAAAATAGCACTATAAAACCAGGTAATTTTATTTAAGGAATCAATTTAAATCTTAGCAATTAGAAAAAACATCCTAACACGAACAGGTCACATTGCTATAACCCATTTAAATGTTTGGGTTCTAAAGCAGTCTCACTCTGAGCAAGAATGCAGTCATCTCTCCCAGGAATACTCAAGCCCCCCAAGGCTGATTCCGCTGCTGTAAGAAGCATTCTTTGTGCCCCCGTGGCCCCAGCTGTTCCCAGCCACGGCCGAGCCCCGTGCTCGTACCACAAGGCCTTTGTGCAGCCATGTCACGAGCAGGCTGAGAGAAGTGGGCGAAGGCAAGGGCAGCGGGAGCAGAGCCGCCTGCTGCCCCGTCAGTCACCCTGTGCCCGCCCGGCACCCGCGGCGCAGCAGCGGCCGGGCCCCGAGCGCTCAGGGCAGCGCAGCAGCAGAACCCAGAGCGGCCCGCGCTGACACAGCTTCCAAACGGGTCTGCTTGCCTATGTAAGATGAACCCAGCCCTGGCATTGCAAAGAACGTTTAACTCCCCTGCCCATCCTTGGGGGATATCAACCCTGGATGCCTGCACCAGTTTTGAAAGCATCTCTTCTCTCTAATGCTTGCCATTCTAGAGGCTCCTTCCCGTAACATTACTAATTTAAATATTACCTCAGATTAATTACTGTTTCTTTGGCCAAATAGTGAGCAGCGTTTTAAAATTACATTTTAAACTCAGGTTTTTCAATCAGGGCATGAACAACAGCAACAATATCATCCTAGAGAACAGAGTTTCCAAAGTTATTGTGCTCTGGACAAAACCTGCATTAAGAAAAGCAGCTTATTTTAAGGCACTAAAATATTTTGAAAAATTTTCCATTTCTCCTTCTAATTAAGACTGTGGCCAAATAACACATAACAACAAAAAAAGCTTTTGTTGGAATTCCACCTTGCTGAGGACAAAAGTCTACCAGAGTATTGCTAGGGGACTGTAAGCAATACATTTCTAAGGGCTGTCTTACAGAACTGTGATATAAAAGGTTATTACTTTTCCCATAGAAAAACGCCCTCCTTTTTGCTTCTATGCTAACCAGTCTAATGCAATAGAAGGAATCTACATCCACAGCTAAGGAATGTTATGTTCCTGCTGGGGGACTGCAAATTTCATTGAAGTACATCCCACCCTCATTCTACTTATAAAGCACTCTGCATACCAGCAGCTTAGAGCCCAAATGACTGCATATATTGCTTAAACTAAAGAGAACGCCCCCCAAAATAATAAAATAAATTTTAAAACCCCAACAAAAATAAAAAAGAAAACAAACAAATAAAATATCCCCATGTAGCCAGTTTTACCTTGTTGATGGAAACTGTCAATGCTGGCTCCACTTTAGCCTCAATTTCTTCTGGTGAGTAATAACAAAGGAGTTTGCCACCTCTCAGCACGCAATACAGCCTCCTCCAGCTTGTCAGACCTCCTACCATTTGCTAAGGGGAAGAAGGAGTCAGAAATTGCCAAACATAAACATAAAACAAAACCATATTGCAAGGTGCACACATATCAGCCCTGAGCAATCAGAACGTAGCCAAATTCATGAACCAAATTCATTCCTGCAACAAAGACTTTCTGTTACAGAACATTCCAATCACTGATTTCTGAAATGTTAGCAGTACTTTAAATGTCTTCTGATGTTTTACTGTTTTCGCAGACTTGCCATGTGACACTAATAGTACAGAATCTGCTGGTTCACACAGAATGAAATCTAGATCTGGTGTCTAGTGTAAAAAAAAGAAAGCACCTTTATTAGCTACAGCAATTGCACAATAATAGAAATAAAAAGAGTATTTCACTTTGGCAATACACAGTACATTCAACAGATGTTAAGCAAAGACATTTGTCTAGAATTTCCACTTTCTCAAATGAATTTTCTGAACAGCTTTCATAAAACCGTAACAGTTTCACCACCAGTTTAAAGCCTGTAATTCAGCACTCCTGACAAATGACCTAGACCCTCTGGCCCTCCACTATCACCTTCTCATTTGCCTAGTTGTGCAACAAACCAAAATAGAGAAGTAAAGTGAGTTCACATGAATAATTTCTGAAGGGATGAGTTTAATATGGCTCTGTTCACCAGCCTGATTCACCATGCTGTGATAAACCTCTTGTGGCAGCACAACGAGGGGTACGTACAAGGATGAGAGCCACAGGATTATTAGGACAGATGCCGTCAAGTACCACTGCAAACCAACTCTGAAACAAGAGTTGTACTTAATCTTTACTAACAGCCTACATCATTCATGCCAAGGAAACACTGATTTCTCCATGCTCAGCCTCTGAAGGCACCTTTTGTGAATGTAGCTGTGAGAGAGTTTCCTCCTTGCTCTCGGTAGAGCAGGTAAAAAATAACAGTTCTCAATACACCACTTCAGGTAAAAGCAAATGTTTTAACAACTGACTCTTAGTGACAGCTATTAACAGCCCAGGATGCAAACACAAACAAGGTCTCCTTACCTGCTGATTTAGAAATCCTGCCATTATATCCCTGGCCATGCAGGAGGGCTGGACAACTAAACGGCAACACATGTTTCCATACAGGGGTAGCCAAAAAGAGGATTCCTCTGGGGGAAAGCAAAAGGCAAAAGACAGACAAACACTCAGGTCTGAAAATTTGCCCTAAACATATAGTTGAGCTTTCTACATCTGTTTTTACATTAAGATCCTGAGTGTAAATAAGCACATTTTCATATTTTGAGGAATGAATGTGGGATTAGATTAAAACTGATTTTTAGTCTTCAGGAAGTGTTTTATAACTGAAAATTTTCATAAATTTTAAAATAATATCAAGTAAAAACGGCAATATTGTTCTGCAAAAAAAGTTGTTCTTACATAAAATGTAGCTCATTCCAGAGCTAGAAACTCATGAAAGGTGAGTACACTGGCCCTCTCATGTCATGTGATCCCTGAGCCCATCCCACTGTGGCACACAGCTACATTTGTACATGAGCACTGTGCTTCAGATTGTTGTAATAAGGCTTGGAATTTGCATCTACTTTTGCCTTCAGCACCAGAGCAGCTAATTTAGGGTTCCAAGGAGTTTCTAATGAATTGGAATAGCTCAGCTCCACTATGCAGTAGGCTCTCTCTTCGGTAATTAGAAGTAGGTAATACAGTGTTCCATTAACATGACTCTGTCTTTGGTCAAGGTTTAGAAATGCTTGTAATGAACCAAAATGTCCAGGTATGTCCTTCCTTACCGGACTAAATTATGTAAATTAATGTCAGAAAAATGAACTTCAAGAAGAAAGATATGAAGTACTAAGAAAGAAAGGCTTACAAATATCAAAGGTACTCAGAATTATTCATCCAACACTTCAAGAAATAAATGCCACATAAATCTTCAAATCTGTACTTATTCAGAATTACTGAAACGTAAAGAAGGAAATTCCCTTTGAGGTCAAGTTTACTCCAGTAATTGATTTAAGTTCCCAGAAGCAACAGTGAGAGTCCCATGTCTTAAGTTAAGAGTTGGAGGATGGCTTATGGGAGGAGCTATCCCTGCAGACAATAATGGACCAAGTACCAAAAAGTGAATACACCACCGGCAACTTGCAGCATAATCAGTCCCCCACAGTGTCAGCATCCAGGCCGACTGCTCCCAACTTGTGATGCCCCAGAGCTGAAGAACAGCAGCCAGCACAGACTGCAAGCACACACTCTTTACATCCTGTGATAAATCTGGGCCTCAAACAATCTCGCCAAACCGAAGCAATTTTTCTCCTTTCCTTCTGACTACAGAGGAACAAGCTGTTCTTCATTCTGATACCCTTCCTTGGTTGTGAGGAAGGGGAAATAATTTGTATATAACTACAACTCACATAAGACGGAGATGCAAATGACAGAAGAAACTCCCAAAAGAATTACATTTTTATCTGGACTTGAAATTTTACTCAACATATAGTTTGTTCAGCTGTGTAGGGATGTCTGGTTTAGAGCCATTAAATGTTTTATTAAAGTTGTTCTATATTGAGTATCAAGAAAAATAATCTCTTTAAGCTCTTTAGTTTACAAGACTTTAATGCAAAATGTTACTGGTTTTTTATTTCCTTAAATTGATACCATATGTACTTACCATTTCCTGTAATGGTAAGGTTGTGGGTCCTGAAGTTGTCCTCAGCACTTTCCAGCCCCAAAGTGGTATATGCTAGCAAGCTGTACTTTGCTCCACTAAATGTGAAAGAAAAGGCATGTTTAGGACATTTCTGCTTCATGTTGCTTGGGCAGTAATTAAAGGGAGTCTAGACACACCTGAGAGACCACATCTGGGTACAAGGAAACACCAAGGAGCAGGGCAGGACCTGTCAGTAACCACAGATGGACACCTCCAACCTCTTCCCACACAACTCCTGTATCTCTGGTTCTTCTTGTAAACACTGTTCCACAGTCTGTTCCTCTCCTTCCTAGATCCTTATCTCCTGCCTCCATGTGTGTACCCTCCAGTTCCTCCCACCCCACAACTTCCAGGCCAATGCCATCATTCATTACAACTCTTTCTTTCTCTTGCCTCCTCTCTGGGACCTGCTGGCCAGGAGTCTTCTCATGTGGTCACTGCCTATGAGCTGGGCTTGTGCTTCCTGAAGAGCCAGCAGCAGCCAAACACAGGCACACAGGCTGTGCTATCCAAACCCTCTGCACCCTCTGGATGCTCAAAACACCTCTCTCCTCTCGTCACCCACCAAGTAACTTCCAACAGTTTTACAGCTCTTATTACTAGGCCTAAAGCAATTAGATTTGGTAAGAGGTTCAAAAATTCCTAAAGTTAATAGAACAACTGATGACAAACTTTATCTGGAAATACAGGTTAAAAATTAAAAGGCATTATAATGCTTCTCCACGTTGCTGTGCTTTTTGGTATGCCTATGCAGACTACATTTTATAAACCAGTTGTTTATGTATGTATTTTTGATTGGATCCAATAGATTGATTATTCAAAGGCAGAAATCTGTAAAGAAATCCTATAGTCAGTTTTGTAGCAGAAAGGATTTCTTTTCACATATTGGAATTAAGAGGTTTCAGAATCTTTTATCTTAGTTTTGTATTTTGCCTAGGGAAAAAAGTATCACTCTTACAGTTCAGCACAGTGCAACTGTGGAATGCAGTTCTTGGAATAAACTGGTATAAATTTAGTAAGTTTAACCTTTTCTCTAAAATACTCATCGGACCAAGTAACAGATTTATAGTCCAGAATTGCAGCAGGAATTCCACCTGGCTAATGGCAGTGAGAACAAAGTTCACAAGAAAACAAACCCTTCCAAATCACTAACTACTCTCCCTAACAGGATCTAGCATAAATCCTTAAAATATCTTCAGTAGAACATAAGAAAGATTAGTGGCGTAAAAGCTGAGAAGACACCATTGAACTAAGATCATCAAGAACAGTTTTCCATCTTAGTGTTATTCAAATTTTATTTTTCTTACTAGCACAGTGGGAACATA
Organism: Anomalospiza imberbis; assembly: GCF_031753505.1. NCBI lineage: Eukaryota > Metazoa > Chordata > Aves > Passeriformes > Viduidae > Anomalospiza > Anomalospiza imberbis. The sequence goes on along the minus strand of NC_089688.1, from coordinate 5,963,600 downwards.
CAGTTTTCAGACCTTTGGCTCTGTGGATAAATAAGGAGAGTGTCTACTTCCCCCTAACCCGAACAAAAGAGGAGGAGGAAAAGTAGGAAGTTTGTTAGAGGGGAGGTCTGTAACATATCTGTCTGTAGGGAACAAAAATTAAGTACAGTGTAACATCCTGGGTGAAAAACCACTGCTATGAAGCATTTCAAGAGGGCAATCTGAACAAAAAACTCATCAGCATTTGTATATATTCCCTGCTAAACTGTTCCTTAACAAAAGATTCTCCACTGATTGTGTTTGACCATGCAGTTGAGCAATGCATTGCCGTTCTATTTAAACTGTATCAAAAAGTTCAGTTTCTTCTCACAGATAAAACTGCTGTGCTGATTCTAAAGTTACTTTTTTTTTCTAAAGCATGACTAATTACCACAACAACATTGCCAAAAAAAATAGCTACTTCACTTTTAAAATATGCTCCACAGTAACATTTTCATTCTAAAATACAAGTCATTCCTTTCAGGCAGCTGCAATGTAATTTAGGAAAGTTTTATCTACAGATATTTTTCAGATTTAACTGGCTAATCAGGATTGTTGACTGTGTTTTTCCTTTGCATTTCAGAGAATTAGCTAACTGCCTTCAATGGCAGTTTCTCTGTATAACAAAGCATAATCTGCCTGCTGCATCTCATTCAGTACTTTGCATATCTGTAGTATTTTTCCATGTAACAACTTCATTAAAAAAAAAAAAAGCAGCTCATCTCCACAACATGCCTGTGGCAAAGGCTCATTGTTAAATCTGTTTACTGATCAAGAGACAGAGGCACCGAAGTTTCCACACAGACCCGGGTGTGGGAAGGTGTAACTATAACGCTCTACCAATGTATGTTAATTAAGACATCTTCAATTCCAGAATCTATTCCTGAATATTAAACCAAATGTTAGAAATCCCAATCTTAGCTCATTCATTCAATGTGAGTGAAGGAGTGAGTTGAAGACTTGTGAGGTAAAAAAAAAAAAAAAAATTCAATATGCTCAATATTCAATCAGATCTTAAATAATAGAGGGTAAAACCAAATATAACCTTCAGGTACTAACAAGAACCCAACCATCAAAGTGAGGCCACTAGATTAGACTGTGTACTTCCAGCAAAATATCACTGGGGATTTGCCAAATCAAACACAGGACACGGAAGCTGCTGCACCTTCAGCCCAGTGGAGGACAAGATATCAAACAACAACCAGTGCAAGCACAGGCCAGTTCTGCAAATGAGCCAACAGGCACTTGAGGGAGACTCTCCAGTGATTTATCCAAAGAGCAACCTGGTTACACTGGAATTTAATAGCAAAACTGCACTAAAATTTTTTTCTTCTATGAAAAATGTAAAAACTAAAAAAAAAAATTTAAGCTAGAATTGAAAAACTAAGCCAGCAAAAGACTGTATAGAAACTAAATGAGGGATAATTAAGAGAGAATATCAGTATATTTCAAATTAACTAACTTAAGCAACCAATCGAGCCCTTTGTCACTAAGCTTTTGCAAGAAGTTCCAAGTCTGACAGTTTCCTCACTAACCAGAGAGATTTCTAAGCCAAGAAGTTTGAAACAGAGGGATCACAGAGTTTTTGGAAAATGGAGAGTTTCACTCATGTGTGCATTGGAAAGAAAAAGGCTTGTACAAATGAAATCTACAGAGAAAAGGTGTTCGCATAATATAGAAAGTTCACTTTTTTGTTGCAGTTTAATTTCCCCTGCTGGACTGGTAAAACTCTCTGGGAATACTTGAAAGATCTCTTGTAATCTTGCAGTCTCTTCCCTTTTATAAGGGCTACATACCAAGGTCTAACTAATATAAATCCTTGGAGGAACCTATAAAAAAACTGACAACTTATTTTCTGCCTATAATAACCCACTTCTTTCCAAACAACTATTTTAATCACCCAGCAATGCCATCATTTAACACTTCATTGTTCATCTAATTGTGTTAAGAAAGGAATAGTCACTGTGAGATGATTATCTACAGTAGAAACAACAAACTTCCAAGATGCAGGGAAGGAAAATTCAATTGAGAAACCAAAAGCAAAACCCAGGGGAGGAGGCAGCTGTTTAAATTGCCTACTGGTGCTTTTTCCTTAAAAGACAGGCAAAGGAGCCTGTGCTGAAGCAAAGGAGCCAGTGCTTATATCTGAGTCAAACTGTGTCTAATGATAGCGTCTCATGGCTCAGCTGATGCTGGTGGAAAGCACAGCCGCCTGACATGATGCAGACTGAGAAACTTATTGTCATTAGGTGGAATCCACTGGAAAGTCAGTGATAAAATTTGTTTTACTCTGTGGATAAGATCTCCTGGATGTCTATTTTTGAGTCAAACAGAAAAATCAGTTTGCAGTTATATCAGTTCAACAAAGAGAGAATATGCTTGAATGTTTCCTTGTAAAATCCCAGCAAATAGATATCTATTAGTCTAGATATGAAACTAGACTAAGACTAGACTAGACTAAGACTAAACACCTAGCAGGAATTCAGCATCGATTCTTTACTGTCAGCTGCCAAAAAAGAGGAATTCCTGCAAAAAATTTCTTTCTAAAAAAAATTAACATAAATAAAATAAACCAATGTTATTAATATTTGCAAATTAAGTATTTGGCCTGCTTAAATCCCAATGAAATTGAAGTAGCTAGAAAATATTAGTAGGCAGTTAATTTTTAAAAGGAAACAGGTAAATTACTGGGAAAAGCATTTATGCCTACGAACACTGAAAACCAGTAAGTCATTTTAAAATGTCCTGTGCTAAAGTCAATTCAGAAATCTCCTGCTAAGTAACCTGTAACCATAAAGTGCCTTTGGCAGAGCAGAGTTTTACTGAAAAGCTAGCAAGTGGAATTAGGGAAGAGGGCATGGTGTATTCTGCCTTCATACACAACTTTTCCTATTTCACACGATTTGTAACTTTCACACATATCTACCTGTCAAGTATGAGCAACATTGGCTAGGTGCAAAAAATAGTATGGGGAGGAAGTAAACGGGGAAGGAGGAGAGGTGGATGGACAGAGAGACACAGACAGACTTGTACAAGTTCAACTTCCTCTAGAGCTCAAACTAAAAATACTATGGAGTTTGCAAAGAACAGTGGATTTACCAGCTGGCTGGCTGTGGAGCACAAAGATAAAGGCTGCTTGTGTGTTTCAAGATCAGAACCAGGCCCCAAGGCTCAGCGACATGGTTGGAATTCACACCTACTTTCTCATTTCCTATTTAAAATGTAAATTTTTTTCCACTTGGGCAAGTAGAAAAAAAAAACCAGTTTCTTGGCAGTTTGCCAAAAATGTACAATTATATTTGGCCTATTTCTATTTCAAAAGCTGTAAAAGCAGAGCATCAATATATGTGGCTTACTGGATGACTGGGTCAGCAGGCACGAGGGGTTCAGTACTGTCTTCCTCCAGCGCAGCTTTGAGTTTCTTCCCTGTAGCTTTGCTGAGGGATGTTTTAAGTTTCTTTGCCAGTTTCTTAGGAGTGTTTGTTATATATAAAGACTCTTCTGTACAGCAGCTATACACTTCAACCTTCACCTGGAAATCTGGGCTTGCTTCATCACTGAAGTGGGGAGGAGAAAATTTCAGAGCGTTTGTTAACAAACTGTGTATGGAGCCAAGGAATGCTGCTGCTTTATAGATTAAATAATATATTTCTAATCAAGGGAAGGAATGCCATCAAATTCAGGCACAGATATACATTCATATGGAATTAAGGACTAGAGTACACAGTAGCAACTTAGCACTGGGGTCATGAGATGGATAACTGCAGCATAAACAATTACAAACAGGAAATTCAACATTTAGGTTAAAAACGGAAAAAACACCCACGTTATGGAATACACAGGCAAGACATTCAAACACACTTAAATCTGCCCTCTACTGTTACACAAAAATCACATGATTGAAAACCTATCCCTGCCTGTGGTCCTAAATCAGATTGAACTGTTTAAAAGATACCTTAGCTGCACCCCATCCCCTTCAAATTACTGAAAAAAATGCTATCTAATAAAATCTGTCATTTACAACTGAACTATCTACTGCTGCATCCTCTGGCCCACAACCTTTCTCAGTTTTCAGCTCTCTGATTGTCTTGCTCTCAAGCTTAGACATCAAGCCAGAAGCCTAACCTCATCTTTCAGATACAAATCGTGCCATTACACACATGCCGTAACAAAATCATTCCAAAAGCTTTTGTATCAAGTCTTTCTATGCCTTGTGGGCTACAAGGCAAGTTAGGGTGCCTTTTCTGCTTTTATTGCAGTGCTTCACAAAAAATTATAATGGTTAAGTCTCATAACTTTGAAGCAGCAGATTTAAATCTTTATCCCCACTCTTAACTTGAACAGGTGTTTCAGAGAGTTTAAAATTTGATTTAAATTCAGTTTTCAGGATCTTGATTTAAAGTTTTTGGTAGTTCTAGTTTTCCAGTCAGTCTTCCTCAGGAGACGGACTCTAAATTGTTGATATAAAAGTAAAGGCAGGGAGTGGAGTCAAGCACACGCTCAGGTAGGTGTAACAGACAGGAGGTGTTACATGAGGAAGGAGACTGTAACCTGCCGGACAGGATAACAATGAAGCACTGAGTGCAACATTCACACCTGTAATGTCATAACGCTTTCAGGTTTTAGCATCAATTTAATGCTGTCCTTGAGATGTAAGCTTGTTTATCTCTTTATATAAAGAAAAATGCTTCAGCAGGGCAAAAATGAAAAGACGTACAGATCAACTATCACATCTACAACCAGCATCATTTTGCACAAAAGAACAGCCTTCCAGAGATGGGGATCCTCCACCCACCCAAATGAACACAGCCTCTACTGATTCCTTTGCCCACAGCAAAACCTAGTGGACCTCAGCCAATCTTAATCATAATCACATCCACCTGCAAAAGAAAACAGCAATATTTATACTTCATTCAACAGAAGTAAATTATACTCACAATATGGTTACATTTTCAAAACAGATATCTGTTATTGCTTCATCCACAATAGTCACCTCAGTATCAAAAACCTCAGCTCCCATTCTGAACAAACAAAACACTGCGTAGCGCTGTGATTCTGCAGAGAGTCACAGAAAACTTTTATCAGCCACACTGCACATCACAATACTAAACACTGCCAGTAATCAAAGCTACAAAATGGTAATTCAGACCTCTAAGGAATTGCCCGCAAATTCTTCCCACCAGAAATTTTCATCATAGGATTTTATGATAATTGACCTATCAAAGCTGCTGTATAGGTAGGATAACATACACAAAGGGAAAAAAATGCCTACCTCTATTACGGGGAAAAAAAAAAAGTTGAGTAATCAGGTATAGTGTCTGCCAGCAATTTCAAAAACATTAGTAAAAGTGTAATTTTGTTTAGTAAAATTGACTTTACACAAAAAAAACCCATTTGATCCAAAGTCTGCATCATTTTATGAACGTGCTACATAAGATTACACTATTTTGCCATGCTTTGCATCTCTGACCCTATTGAAAATCAAAGTGAAATCAATGCCAGGTGACAGCTGGAACAGATTTAGGATTAATCTCCATGACACAGCAAAATGCATGTACTTGAAGGCTATCCAATAATACCCTCAACACCAACAGTCAACTTTCATTTAAATTTCTCTTTGGAAACAGCCTCCAATATGCCCTCTCAAGTGCAGACAAGACATAGAACAATGTGTTTAATCAGAAGTTTCCCAGTTAACCATTTAATACAACATTCTTCTGCTGCTTCCTCTGGAGTTCCTCCTCAGGTGGACTCTTTAGAGAGTAGGGTTTAAACACAGAACCACAGGATTTGAACTAACTTAGCTAACTACAACCAGCAACTTCAAATTACAAACATTTACACAACAAAGAGTAAAATATAGACCTAATGAAAGGTCAAAAAAGGGGTTGAAATGAGTATGAACTTCCTCATTCAGTTTAAATTTACAGGCATAAGCAACTGCTTATCAGAGTAATTAATTACATCTTACATACTTTCTTTTTTGCTGAAGTGGTCAGAGCCTTTCCACATTAATGGTATTCGAATATCTAAAGGGGGAAAAAAGGGAGATTAAGTTACAGAATCAATATTGTAGATGTGTGATCAAAACAAATTACAAAAAGTGTGTTGTTTCTTTTTCTGATGTTCTGGTGGTAACAGGGCCTTCCACCCAATGAACAGCATAACTATTCCAAGATTATTATCCACATCAAAAGAAAATGCAATAATTAGTTCAACTTGAAGCGTCATTTCTGTTTAGAAATTATGCTAGAATAAAGAATATTTTGAATCTCATTTGAAAGTACCTGAAATAGCATTTCAGAGAAGCTGTGTAACATACTTCTGAGAGGTGTTCTCTGAGCCCATTATTATGCACAGATGTATACAAAATCCTGCTTGCTTTGTGCTGAAAACCACTCATGCCACTGCAAGAGGAAAACCTTCCTGTTGGAATGAAAAGACTGGGATACTTACACTGCAAACACTTCAGTCTTGTTTTGCTAACCACGGAGAAAATACCACTCGTAATCACATTCCCAGTGAGAACTGTCTTAGCATAAAAAGAGTTTAGAAATCTTTTTTCTTTTAACAAAAAAATATCCTTCTACTTCAGAACCACAGCAGAGAGGCAATTATGAAGCCATTATTTTAAATCATGCCTGTCATTTTAATATTAGGAAAGTATTTTCTTCACTAAATTTTCCAATTTATCCACTAAACTCAACATAGTACTAAATGACATTTTCCTCCAGCTTAGAGGACTCAGGTGAAGACATAGGTGAAGACACTTTTATTAGTCCCCTATTAAAAGACAAATGCTGTGATGGCTTTATAAATCCAAATCTGATTTCTGAAGTACAAGGGTGCTGTTTAAAAGTATATGCAATATATTAAGTGACACATGATGGCAGCAGTGAACAGCATGAACTCAGTTGTCTTGTGACAAAAATACTCAATATTGTTATAAAGAAGCATTGCTGACTCCAGTGTTGTCTTCATATGAGGCTGATGAAAAAATCCACATTCATTATGCTGATGCAAAATAGTGCCAGTATTTTGGCATCAGATAGTCATGTATTCCTACAGGGGTTTACCCTAAAAACTTGTTAAGTGAAATCACATATAGTCACTCTGTCTCAGAAGTTAACTGAAAAATTCAAATTTCAGGTAATTTTTATAATGAGACATCTTATTATAAAAGCTATTTCAATACTGAAACTTTCAAATTCATCTATTTTTAAGTGTTCATGAAAACGAATGAACTTTCAAGTGAATGACCAGCGTACAGCGTTAGACTTCTGACTTCCTAAAAATCAATACATCACCGTGTTCTGAAACTGCCTTTTCCTTCTAAAGATGCATTTGCATAGCAAGCATTTCTAAAAATAGGGGGTTTTACACAAAGAGAAATAGTTTTATGACAATCCTTACAGAAGTCTCTCTGAAACTTTTAAAAGATATGTGTATTCATCTTTGTCAGAGACAAAGCACAGAATGTTTCTTTCCTAAAATACAAAGGTCTCAAATCTACATTCATATGTGAAAACAGTTACAAATAAAAGCTTTTCTATCTTTAATCATAGCAAACTCTGAATGACAATTTTAATGTGCTCAATAGACCTTGTTAGCAATTCGAGTACTAGATTAAAGATCACTTCTGTATGCCACTTTCAATATCTTGCTAGCTGAAAAGTTTACACCTTGGTCAGAAAATCATCAGGGTATAGACAATCAATCCTGGAACAAGTTTAACATGATGCTTGTAAATCAGCTTTCAATTCATTCTTGGACTGAAAGATCTGTCATTTATCAAAAACAAAGATCAATTTTCATACACCTTAATTTCAGTTACCATTAGCTGTAAATCTGTGTGGATGCAAACTGAATACATTCAAATACTACAGTTAATCAAATTTAAACCCAATGATTCCTCTATAAAATTCCTTTAAATTATGATAATGCTTTTTCATCAACATTTGATGTATTATCTTCTGACAAAAAAAATCGATTGGTACAATAACATAAATTACAAAATTTATTCAAAAATACGGGGGATAAGTAAAAATGATAGAGGTGTGAAAAACTGTGGATTAAGGAATACACTTCCCACACAGTATCTGACATAGCTGCTTTCTGTAGGAGCATATTCCTCAGTAGTCCTGCATAGTTCTTCCCAAACTTTTGCAGTCGGTCACGATTGCCCTACTTTTTTGGTAATCATCATCTGGCATGCACTAACTATATGACACGCTAATAAATTTATAAGTGGATGGATTACTGAGGGTAGAAAATCAGGAGGTGACCCTGAAAGAATAAATCAGCAGAGGCCAAGAACAACATTTAGGCTTTTCTGCTGTAAAGTGGGCCTGGCCAGGCTTCCTGACACAAGTATCTGCAGAGGAGTGAGGCATGGCAGCACCCAGCACTCCCAGGCTGGACTGCACAGAGAGGCAGTTGGCTCTTCCTCCTCTTCACCTTGATCTCTGCCACACTTCTGAGGACAAAACCTCCCGTTTTGAGAGCCACTGTGTTGGTGGCAGTGCAGAATCATTAACAGACGGCACCAAATACAAAGTGGTGTATTTCACCCCCTGTGCTCTTATTGTATCAAAAGAAAGCAGCTAAATCTTTCATATCCTGAGCAAGTTTTTCATGCTAAAAACAGAGTTCTTAAAAAATTCTGATTTTCTAAGGATAGTAGAAGTGTATTATATGACCCTAAAGTCTTCACTGCAGATAGCTCTCCAAATTTGAGGAAAGGTGCAACTGCAGCACAGACAGGCAAACAGATGCTTTCATCCAACTACCATAAGGAGGAAAGACAGATACACATTCTGCAAACAGCTGTGCTGGCAAAAAACATTATTGAACCATGTGCTCATCACTCTTCTACTAGGAGTTACCTTGCTTAAAGATATATCAAAATATGCAGAATTAACCGAAACAGTTTCAGTAGTGAGCTGTTCTACACCATTTTATTCTTAATGAAGCAGGTCAGGGAGCACAAACAGATCTGTTAGCAAAGCTGGCAGAACAGCCACAGGACCCACTGCTGTCACAGGCAAACAAAACAATAAATCCACAGCGCTGAAGTTTGAGAACAGGCTAGAAAACAGCCTACTAGGAACGGCTGTTAAATGTCCTTGTTACTAGCCTGCATTGAAGCCATACCACTACACCTTTGCTGTAGTAATGTAATCTACATTGCCTAAATAACATTTGCATACTAGTTATAATTCTGCTCTCAATTTGTTAGACATGCCCTGTACTATCACTTCAACGCCTGCCGTTGTGGGGAGAAAAAAGCTTTCAGCTCACTCACACTTATTTAGTTTTGAAATGCATTCAGTGTTTAGTGGCAAACAGAAAAGAAGAATTTCCCTCTGTGGAATGCCCTGTGAATAAAATGGAAAGAGAGGGTAGGATCTTCAAAAGCCCATGTGTAACTTAAGCTCAAGTCCCCTTGCAGCATTAGAGGATTGATGCCTCTGAACCACATACACACTTTAAAAATACAATCTTTTCTGTATACTTTGTATTACAAGACACTGTAGGGCTAATTAGCTTCTATAATTAAGTGACTACCGTGGCCTCTTACCTGATATAGCAACCTTTGCTCTGCATGCCATCCGCTCTTTTGTCTCATTTTCTGAAGACCTCCAAAAAAGAAGAAAAGAAAAAATATATTTGAGGTCAGTGCATTTAGATATCTAAAACTCAACCCTTTAAAAACACTAAGAAGTGTCAGGATTTTCATATTATAGCTCATTTCAAATGCTTTCCTTTAAAGTTAATTTTGGTATCTCTGGTTTAAGACATGAGTCATTAATTTCTTCAGCAAAACCTGGAAGGAAGGTATGCCACCATTTTTAAAAATTCCCTAGAAGACTTTACTGCAAAGCATATGCTGCCAGAGTATTAAAAGGCAAGTAAATTCATCTTCCTTGTATTTTCCAGCTGCAACAGGATCAAATACATTATCCATTTTTCCCTTCTGTCAATGATGCAACTTAATTTATTGGTTCTATTATTTAAAGAATTGCCTCCTCCTCTATTAATGAAATGAAAGTTTCTAGCTGCTACCAGTATCATGACTTCCAGAGGCAGTTAGAATATCTTCAGAACTCACAGGTGATAAAGCCTAGAAAACCCTAGAATTTTCTCTCTCTGCCACAATTAGGCCTTAAATTCCAGTCTGAAGCGAATATCAGGAGAAAAGGACTCCAAATGTACTATCAACTCCCACAGATCCAACTGAAATCAGAGAAATAAGTGTAGCGTGCATCTCTTCTAATGACCTCCACGGACATCTCAAGTACCCCTGAGGACAGAAATCCAAGCAACGCATGGCAGTCACAAATCAAGTCCACAGTACAACTGTTCAGCTACATGTCCAATACCCCTGCCCTCTTCCGGACATGTACCATCACCATTCTGTGCTCGCTGGCACCAAAGACAAGGAGTTGACACACTTGATATTATTCCATCACTAAAAACCTAAATAAAAGATTAGTCACTACATAATTCCTTATTTTATTAGGAAAAAGCAATACAGATGCAATAATTACAGAATACCACATGTATTATATGCTAGTTTTCAAAATCAGCTTCAGAATAGTGGACAGACAATGCTGCTCTTTCCTCCAACACATTTCTCCTATAAGGCAACATTTTGAAACCAAAAAGTAGCAGAACTGCTCCTACAGATACAATTAACTGGAGCCAAGCATGTACTCAAAGAGTTTCCACACTAAACTGCAATATAGTATTTCAATAAATTACAAACCTGAGAGCAATAGATCTCTGCACTACGATTCTCAACGCTGCACCCCAAATAAATTCCATTTAGACCGAAACTTTGTAGCATTATTAAAATAAAACACACATACTTTAGCTCCTTCAGGAGTTACAGAGTGAGAATATTTTCGGCTGCTTTTCTTCCCACTGAGGGTTACGTTTCTCACTTCGCTGTAGTTAACACAAGCGGCCAGCAGAGGGTACCAATTAACCATGATTGGGCCTTTATTAAAGGACCCTCGATAACAACAGAAAGAATGAAAAATACCAACCGCTCCATTCTGCCTTGGATAGCTTTGTTTTGTCCCATCAGACTCGGCTAGGTACCTTTCTGCATGCTAAGGGTAATCAAGAAAATATGCCCATTGTGTTACTTGATACTAAATTAGAGTTTATTGTCAAAAATAAAATCTATCCAGGAAAATATGACTTGCATTTAATTTTCTAAAGCAAAAATAAGACAATGGAATTATTTTATAAAGTAATGCTTTAAGGCAGCAGTGATTTATGTTTAGGAGATAAGGAAGGATTTAAATCCACATTCCAAGACAGACTGCTAAAAATTCATGTAAGGAAATGCCTGCTTCGTCCTGCTCCCTCTGAATTTGAGCGGTTACTCACTGCTCCTCAGTCCTGCCCCGGCTGGGCTCCTCCTTTCGGCCCTGCAGCTGTGCCCTGTAGGCCCGGATGCGAGCATTGCAGACCATCAGGTTCTTCACGGCGCGCAGGAGCTGCTCCTTCTGCGTGCTCACTGCCAGCAGCTTGCAGATGCCTTCTCGCATGCGGACCTCGAAGTTGATCTTCTCTTGGGTGTCACATTCCTAGACATGCAAAAAACCCAAAGGAGTAAATGAAAAACTAAGAGTATTCTACATTTTTTGCATCCCCTGCAGTTGGGAGAGAGAACTCTAGGTTTTAATTATGCACAGCTACTGCAACGGTTACTGAATGTAGAATGGTAGTTCTCTCTTCAGGAACGAATGAGTAAAACATGGGACAAAACAGATTTACTATATCCATTATACATGTAAATTCCAAACCAAGATTAACTCACGGTACCATCTGAAAGTTACTAAAATTTTATGTGCCTCCATGTGTCATTCATAGAATAATAACACATGGTCCGAGAGAGGGCTAACTGAACAAAGCTTATAAATTAACAACCCACTTTTAACAGTGACCCCTACTAAAATGAACTTTAAATTGAAGAAAATGTCTGAAATATTTAAAATCAGAAACTCAATCTCATCACCTCTTCGACTGTCTTTTAAAAAGTGAAGAAAATCCGTTTTTTTTTTTCATTTATGGTTGAAAAGAAATTCAGGTAACAGCAGAAGCAAAAAAAAAAAAAAGGAGACTGATCTCAATACTCAACTGCATCAGGCCATGAACTGAAAAGTCAAACAGCTGTGGTGGCTTCAAGAATATACAGGTATCATGTCAGGCACACTTTTCATTCAAACTATGAAGTAAACTAAACATGGCTGGCAAGTCACTGGAATTCACCAGCACTGTATTTTGAAGGAGTGGGGATTTTTAAGGTTTTATAAAATCTGCTGAGAAGCCAATTTTTCCTGCCCGCTTTCACAGAAAACATTTATAAATGTGCATTATTCCTCACTTGCGACTTCAAAGAGGTCAATCCACACCAGGCCAGAAAACAATTGAGGTGAAGGACCACAAACTGCTGTCTCCCAGAGGCCTGCTAGATGCCTCTTGGTTGATACACATTATCTCCTTACGTGGCCATCGCTGGCCAAACCAAATATTTCTGACATGTGAAGAACAGAGTGAATAACAGAATGTTGTCATGGCACTGCAGGGTTGCATTGCAAATACTTTGCAGGCCAGTGAAGAGCAACGCTTTCTCATTACTAAACAAGAGTGCCTCAACTGCCTCTGGAATTAACAAGTTAATGGTTGTTTGGTGCTAAATAGCTCCCAAAGCTCACATCAGAGATATTTTCCATAGAAGTTCTACTGATACAGAAGAACTTCTCTACAGCTGATATATGCAAGCTTGGGATCCTGTATGGCACCACACACTATCTCATTTCACTATCTCATTTTTAACCCTCACAGGTTTGCTTTTCAAAGCTTCAATCACAGCCAGAAAGGGATAAAGCAGGGCAACAACACCTCTTATTCTCAGCACCTACATCTTTATTCACACTTTTTCTTAGGACTCATTCCAGAAAAGAAAACAAAAAAAAAAAAAAAAAAAAAAAAAGTAGTAAATAGCTGACATCCATCTTCATTTCTTCCAAGTCAAATATTACATGGCTATGAAAACCTAAGTAAAGCCCATACCTGTCCCTAAGAAATAATTACTTATTCTCTGAGCCTAAACTAATAAATCACCTCCAAAGAATGACATCCTACTTCCCCCTAGTAATTCCCAAGACAGCAGGCCTCTGCACTGCCCTGGCTCCTCTCCACATCTGTCACCTGTTACAGAACTACAGTGAGGAAACAAACACTCCTATGTGGGGCGTCTGCATGTATCCATACTGGCTTTCAAGAACTACACAAAGCATTCAGTCCACACTACATCTCAGCCAGGCTAACGTAAAATATTCTGGACTAGCAGTAAATGGCTGTTGGGCCATAGTTTAAATAACCACACCATAAAATCTCATCTGAAGGAAGGATTTAGCAGCCTGATTTGGGAACGTATGAAGTTCTTTATGCCTACAAAAGAGATTGGTCAGCCTTTCCCCCCGTCCCTCCCCACCCCCTATTCTGTCTAAAAATATAGGCACACCATCTGGACTTGGAGGAATGACACAGCAATGTATTGCCATATGCTGTCTACTAATGCACCGTTTCCCTGGTGGGGTCCATCCTTCCCCCACCAATGGCAGCACAATCCAGACAAGATTATTAACAGCTGCTGGGATTTTCAGCCCCACACTCAGGAGCTACCTAACCAATGCTTCTAAGAGATGTCTTTATATTCCCCACCTAAGTACACCAAGTATAAGAAATTTTTCGAGTATTACACAAGTAATGCAGTCACAAAACAAACAAAAATAACAAGAACAGGTGAGAAAAATGATACGGATCCTGCTGAAGGAAGGACAGGTAGAAATTTTACTTCATTTAATTGGTAACTTCATTACAAGCTTTCAGAATCTTATTCCAAGCTACACTTCTGATTTACTGCCACAGTTTACATGTAAAGCTTAAAAGTCTAAACCCCATAAGTATAGTATATCTTTTTAAAGTAAGCAAGTAACCAGGCAGTGGGTACTCTTCTAGAACAGGGGCTATGAAGTCAAGCCAGCACCTTGGGCATTTTGTAGCTAGAGACAGAAATGAGCGTTTGCTGCAATGGACAGCCACAGTTCCACAGAAACTCCCGAGCTCGACTTACTAGGGTTTTTAACCAACTCGAAGCGTAAAAAACCCCTCACGAATGGGAAAATCAAGGAAGATTGAAGAGGTGCACGGGAGCAGCTCCGAGAGCCTGCGGAGGGGAGCGTGAGCGGGGGCCCAGCTCGGCCCAGCGCAGCAGCTCTGCCGGGGCGGCCGCCGCGTCCCCCGCCGAGGTCCCTCAGGAGCGCGGCTGCACCGCCGCCACCCACGAGGGCCGCGGTGCGCGGGCAGCCCGCGGCCACCACACGCCCGAGCTCGGAGACAGCGCAGCTCCCGCCACCGGGCACCGCCCGCCACCGGGCACCGCCCGCCACCGGGCACCGCCCGCCCCCGCGGCACCCGAGGGTGCGGAGCGGGTCGGGTCTGCCCGGCCCTGCCGGCCCCGGCACTCACCGGCCCCGCGGCGCCCGGCCCGCCCGGCTGCTGCCGCCTCATCCTCCTCATCCTCCTCGGCGGCGCCGCCGTTCAAACCTCCCGCCCCGGCAACGGCCGCGGCCGCCCCGCCCCCGGCCCCTGCAGCGCCCCGCGGCACAGGGCCGGCGAGGCGCGGCACGGAGAGCTGCCGCTCCGCATGGGGCCCGCCGACTGCTGCTGACGGCGGCGCTAACCCCCTCATGCTCAGCCGCAACAGCGAGTGCCAGTAATAAAGGCCAGGACAGCATTTTCTTGGCTTCTTTCCTTCCCGAAACAGGCCGGTGCCGCCTCTTTCTGATGAGCGCTCTTACCGGGAGCGGCTCACAGCAGCAACCACTGCTGCTCCAAAGCATGTCATGAATTCCTAACCGTGTTCTTGGGTTCCTGCAGTTCATCTAATTATGCATCTTCAGTAGCTGCACTAGTAGCACATATTGTTAAAACTGTACTGTTATATACTGAGTAAAAGTGCATTAATTATTCACTAGATTGACTGGAGAGGAATGGGAGTCATCTCTCTCTCTTCTGCTGCCAGTTTTGAGCTCTGTTTGTCTTTGGCAGATGAAACAAATGAGCCAAATAGTGTCTCCCATCCATTCCTCATCCCTGATTTTTTGGCTTTCCTCTCTGAATTCCTCCTTGACAGGTGATGGTCAGAAGCACAGATCCTCATTGCTTTCTACAGGGTTGTCAACATTTGTGGGACATAAAATGTGCTGGAATGAGTGAGATATACAGTGTTGCTAACAGCTTTCTACTGAAGACAGAAGTCTCCAGGCTAACATATGCTTATTTAAAATATAAGAAAATGCAGTTAGAAGGGAAAAATTTAAAGCATCATTGCTTCATCGGGATTTCACATAGGTGCTCTGCAGTTCAGCTGGACCCCTGACATTTACAATTGGGGCACAAACACAGCAGGCTAGCCGTGAAGGAAAATCATGAACTTGTAGACCAAAGGTATATATTCCTTGGTGCAATGCAGAGGACAGGGAGCTCTGCTTCCCTCCAGAGTGCTCATGGCACCTGGAGGCAGAGATGGCAGAGGCAGCTGTTCTGGAGCTCCTGTCTCAATCTTGGGCCATGTTTCTTAGGGCATTCAGATATTCATTAAATACCTTCATGCCATGCTGAAGTCCTCTGCATACCACTGGCAGGGCACATGCCACAACTGGGAAGCCCTACCCTGTTGCGTATAGGTAAAACCTTACAAAATAAGGGCCTTGTTACTCTTATAAAATCATGGCTCAGGCCTGTTACTTCAGCCGAGCAGAAAAGGACTATGGGAAAGTGACTCAGCTGAATTAGAGGTAGAAAAACAAATTATATAACCATTACACGTTCATATGTGGTGTATGGTGGTTGGTTGAATTACATTTGTTGTGCTTAATTGGAATGTAACTGATAACAGCCTAACTACTTTGAAAGGCCTGGTTTTTGCAATAAAGGGCTCTCTCTTACACCTGCCTTGGGGAGTCTGCATCACTCTGCTTCATAACACTACCCCAGGTTATACATATATGTATGAATGCTATATTTTCTCCTCCTGTTTGGATACTCTCTCCTGTTCTTTCTCAAAAAGTCTTTGTCCAGTTCATTCAGTGGAGAAATCCCATCAGGGAGCCAAAAGGCTTTTGCTTAATCAAGGTGTGATACTTAGAGCTGCGTATGGATGGCCAATATATCTAAGAGTGAGGTTAAGGGAGGTTTAAAGGGAAGTCTCCACCTAATCTTAGTGCTTCATGCACCCAGGATAAGCCTTGGGCCCCTGTCTCTGCTGCAGAGTTCAGGATTTTGCATAGAGCAAAAGTAATCCACCAAATGAGGGGAGAACATGAAATGACAGCTCAGAGTGCCCTTTTGCTTTACAGTATGGCATATCTGAAAGTGGGGTCTGGCCTCTCCTGAATCACTCAGGGATGGCATTTGAGCCTCAAAGATCTACAGGTAATTTTCTAGGCTACAGAAGAAAACTAGAAACAGTAACATGTCATGGAGTGGAATTGAACCGAACAGGTGAACTGAACCATATTATCTTTGAATCACTGCATGACCCACTACAAGCCTTGACTGAATGGCTGAAACTCTTTGATGATTTTGATGTAAACTGGGAGCAGCTGGAAATTATAACCTTACTGCAGAGATAAATAAGGAATTAATTACTGTAACTCTGCCTTGCTAACATCCCTTCACCAACTCACCAAATAGTGCCCTACCATGGAAAACTGATACAAGCTGTAAAAAAGACACACTGCAACACTTCCTATCCAGCATCATCCCAAGCAGTTCGGGTTAGGCTCTAGAATGACCCACTGGTTCAGACTTTGCAGAAGCACTGCCTCCAAGACCCCTGAGAACAGCTCTCAGGTATGCACCAATAGGGTTTTGGCAAAAGCCAGGATAACTACATGGACACAATAAAAATCACTGTAAAAGGACAAGTTATGCCCCAAATTATTTCAGGCAATCAGCATCTCTAAAACCATTTTGCTGGTGGTGTAGACAGCTCCCAGGAATCTGTGGCAGTTGTCCAGGAATTTTAGATGCTAATTAACATGGTTTTCCAGTACAGTCTGTTCAGCAAATCTGAGTCTTAATAAAGTTCCAAAATGTGACTGCTAGTAGCATAAAGAGCCCGTGCCTGCAGCCCGTACACGCTCCTACAGACACTGACTTGAATGGGAGCTCTTAAGAAATCAGTGGCAGTCAAATGCGTAGGACTCAGCTCTAAGCAACATGAACAGTATCTTCTCAAGCTCAGTGCATACCTGCTCTTCAGCTGGTTCAAATGTCCAATTTTCCAGTACATTAGGAACATGTTTCTGCAAAGTCTGGCTTCTCACATTCTTGATTCTTGCACCTGCTTCTGCTTTGGTCCTCCGTTGCATTCACTTTCTAGAGATGTTAGGTTTTTTCATTATAAAATCATACTTCATAATTCAGTAGATCTGTCAGATGCTTAATTAAAAAATTAAACATTTCACCACACTTCTAGTATTAGCTTTTAAAGGAACGTGAGTCTGAGGCTTTAAAAGGCATTTCTACAGGTTTAAAATGAGGTGAGATGTTTCTTCCACACCTCATGTCTAGCTCCAACAGGGCTCTTCTGCTGCTGTTACAGCACACAAACTAACTTGAAATGAAGAAGGCTTTATGCCATCTAGATTATCCAGAGATTTGGGATTCAACTAGTAACTAACTGTTCTGCTTGCTCCCTAACTGAAGAGTAAATGCAGCAGACAGCAACACAAAAGGAATTGTAAGCATGCTTTTTCTCCAGACAAACCTCCACTGAATGGCAGAGAAACCCAAAGGCACAACCTACCAAACAAGGAAAATCCTGCACAGTCACTGCTGCTAGTGCAGAGAAGTCAGAAGGGGGTAGGGTGAATTAAACAGGGGATCTATATCCTGCCTTCTGGGGTTTCTTAAGTGAAACATTTTTTTCAGATGAATCACACCATCCTTTTATATGGCATTTGATTTGCATTGCAAAGCGCTTGGCCTCCTTCTAGTATTAGGGAAACTGGATAGCAGAGAAAAGATCATTGTCTATCTAAATCACTGTTCTGCTCAAGTGTTAGATCAGCATATTATTTTAAATGTTAGGCCCATCATTTTGGTTTAGCAGGTACAAAATGTCTACACCTACTCTTGACAGCACTGCAGTATTTTTCTTAATTTCTTAGTTCCCACAGCTTGCTACACCTACTCCTTGAATTTCATCAGAGTGTGCCAGTAGAAATGCTTTCAATTCCTCTTCAGATTTATCCTAAATGGAAATCTATGAAGATTTGAACTGGACACATGGGAAAGAATTTGCAAAGGCTTTTTATAACTGACTACTTATTTAATTTTAAACTGAAGAGCAAACTGTTCCCATCGATTGCCACTGGCTTTGATTGCCATGGCATGCGACCACTATAGATTGGTGAAATGGGCAGAGGCTGGAATTTAGGGTGTTTATCTGACCACTTACTGGAGCATCAGTAACTCATTTCTACATTTCAGCCTCCTGGGGTCAGTTGGAAGTCTTTCCATTCTCTTAGCTGGGCAGAAGGGCAACATGTCCTACAAAACAAAGTAAATATGGGTAATTACCTTATTGTAATGCACTTCAGGTTCAGTTTTGATTGGATAAGGTGAAAATTAATCATCTGTCTGACAGTGAGCTAAAGCTTAACCCTATCATGGTGAAAGTTATGGCAAGAGGAAAACTTTATAGGCTTCATCTTAGCTAATTAAGCAGTGTGAAATAGGTTCCTTCTCTAAGGTAGCCACGGAGCCAGTTGTTGAAGATGTCATCCTATAACATGCAGGTGCCTAAGTCAGCTAGGATGTATAACCCTTACCTTCCTGCCATAATTAGACAGAAAGGCCAGAACAGCTTAGAATAAACTTGTACTATTTCAGGTGTTCTCTGATTAATTTTACTCCGAGAGCTTGTTCATCTTCTGCTCAAGTTTTTTTTTTTTTAATGTTCTTCAGTTCTCCTTCAACTGCTATAGTGCTCCCAATGGCACCAAGATCACATCCCTGTGATGTCATGATGCCATGAACTAAACACTGATACCAAAGTGCTTCATTGAACTATTTTGTTGATCATTGCATGTCCCTGTAGAATTTCTAAAAGAAGCTGTAGAAGGTTGAAAAAGTACAAGGAATTATTTTTCCTTTTTCCAGATAAGAGGCCAGAAACTGACTCCTCCCAGTATTCCTGATGTCAGTCCTATATTGAAATGCCTTCAGATTAAATTAATGTAGCCTTTTTGAATCACCATATGAGATAAATGCACTCCAAATACATTTTATAACAGAAATAGTAAATTACATAAAATCCATCCCCATATGAATTCGGAAAACACTTCCTGAGATCAAACAATCCTGAAATTCCTGAAATCTTGACAATCGAATGAAACGTTGCATGACTTGAAACTGCATTTTGATCATCCTCTACACCCTAAAGCTGCCCATACCCAAGACAGTGGATGAGTGACTAACTGAGGTATACCAGTCACATGTATTCTTCTGTTTCTGCTTGGGAGACCAGGGGCATTGCTTCTGAAGCCAATTCACATGTGGTTCCCACACAGGTGGGAATCAAGCCCATCAGAAGTATCCTGTTGGACAAGGATCTTCACAGGTGACTGACAGCTTCACTAGAATCCTTTGTCCACCTGAGAACACAATGTGGACACACAGGGTCTAACAAAGAAAAAGTTTTGCAGCCTTTCCCTAAGTTTGGAAATTTACGTGGTCTGTCTTTTCTACTCCACTTTCTATCTTTACAGCAGCTGAAGGAATGAGGCTATCTTTAATTCCTTTCAAAATCAAAGGTGATTGAAATTGGCTGCTTGGATCCATTGCTAATAGGGGGACATTTATACACACAGAGAAATGGTCACACAAAAATAACACTGCTGTTTAAACCCAGAGAGGTCCTTTCAGCTCTATGTTACAAGGATGTTCCATACAAGGAGGGTTTCCTAGAGATTCTGCACTTCCTTACTATGCCTTTTACTAGGACTCCTCTGTTGGTTACAGAGTCCTGGTTTGATTTCTTGGGCACTTACTGCAGGTAGCACTTGGTGTGTAAAATATCCATCTGAGACAGCTGCATCCAAATGTTTGCTAGGCAGTGTGCTGGTGAAGTCACCAGTTTGTGTCACGGGAGAATCTAACGGGGCACTCTGTGTTCTGGTTGCAAGGTTAGGCCTGTTAGGATTTTTCCCAATTGATCTTGCACAGGCAAGTAAGAAGTCACTGGATCATTTAATGGATTACCACTTTGAACCTGAAATGGAGAATAAGTACACTGAGAATATCAAAAATCTAAAGATAAACTCCTATATGAGAAAATAATATCAGAAAATCATCTTCATTTTGACAGACAGAGGACTTCCACCTATTGCTGTGAGAGCAGATGTAAGCCCACTTCTGATAGCACTCATCCAGGTACAAGGAGCAATTCTCCAGTTAGCTCTTGGGATTGGCTTTTTTTTTTCCCCTGAAGGTAGATCCAAGCTAAGTATTTGCAGATGGCTTCTCTGTTTTTCCCAAACAATGCCAAATATCTCTGCAGAACACAACACTTGGAAACAATCTCCATCTGAAGTGAGTTTGTAGTTTGGTCTGATTTTTCCAAGTACTGGAATATATGTGTCTAGGGAGAGAAAGCAGCAAAGCAATGTGCTCTGGAGACCAAGCAACATTAGCTGCCCTCTGTTCAGCCACCTGCAATCAAGTTCCCCCTGCACTGCAGCATTGCTAAGGAAGTAAATAATAACTTGCCCTTACCACTGCACATCTTGAGGTGACAGCTGGCACAATAACCCAGTATAAATTGACTTCTTTGCATTTCACACACTATTTGGACTGTTTGGATCCAGTCTCAGGGAGGATATTCAAAGAAGCATCGATAGGGATCTATACTTCACTGCAAACTCTCACTTTGCCATAAGAAATGTTTCTCATTCGTATGAGATTGGTTTGTCTCAATAGTTTTCCCAATCACACTTGGGGCTATGACCATCTGCAGCTCCTTAGGTTTTCCTGCCTTGCCACAAAGCTGTAGTTTTTCTGCATTTTTCTGTCCTGAGTTGGGTTCCAGCTGCATAAATGGGCATTTCTCATACTGATCAGGCCAAGAAAGAGTGAGCCAAAGCAAGAAGTATTAAGGTAAATGTTATTTCATGAAAATAGCACAGTAAAAAAAAAAAAAAAAAAGCTCTCATTACTATCAATATATTTATTGATGTGTGCAACATAATAACCATTTCTGGTTGGAAATTTCTATCAGAGGTTATAAGCCTCTGGTCCTGGCTTGCAAATTATGTCCTGTTTCTTACAGAAATAGAGAGTGAATAAATACTGAACAGTTCATCCACTCAAGTTCTTAGATTAAAGAAATACAGGAATCCACAGGAATAAAAGGATTTAAGGTTTTAGAGCTGCTAGATAATTTTTCTATTCTCAGCGTCCCTAGTTGCTGTGCCTCCACCAAACTTCTCCCTAAATCCACTCTCTTCCTCTGCCCCTCAGAGTGCAATACCACTGTGAAATAACTTGCCTCCTTGAAACCCCAAAAGCAAAAAGTAATTGTCACATCACAGCCAACACTGGGATCCAGACAGGGATGTAAGGCTGTTCCTGGGGAATAAGCCCAGAGTCAGACTACATCTTTTATACAGGTGATGCTTTTCTGTGGAATCACTGTGGTGTTGGATCAAAATTGTCCACTCACCTGTAGGAGGCACTAGGATATCATCCCATAGGGTAGAAGGATCCAAGGGGAGAAGCTTGCTGCAAAGGACCCTGTGGACACCCTGTGGCTGAGGTGATGGGCAGTACACTCTCTCTTCAAGCTTACCACAGCTGCACTGGAGGAAACCAACCCAGCTATTCTTTTCCTACTCCAGTTCCCCTCAAAGTCAAACCATGGGGAGGGGATGAAACTGGGCTGTACATGTGTTCTCCTCAATGTGAGATGGAAACATTTCTTGCTAATGATAATATTTTTTGCCTAACAAGATGACCTATTTTTACTCATCATTATGAAAAATCGGGGGTTGAGTAGCAAATATGAGTAACTACATTTTACCTGAGGTTGGTTTGTCAGACATTTCTATCATCCTTCTAACCATTTCACAGCCTGTTAAATGAGCTGAGACAACACTTCATGTCACTGTTAGAATTTTAAATTAAAATTATGGTAACAATAAATAGCACCTCATGTTTTTACAGACAATTTCATCTTGAAGAATAAAAATAACTAGTTCTGCCTGGATGCATGCATGACTTGCACACATGCACATGTTTACTTTCTTATCTAAAAATCAATTTGAGTTCTAGGAAGCTATTTCTAGCACTTGATTCTAACCATGTGTTTGTACAGTGTCATCAAAAAGCAATCGGGATGTTTAAAGAAAAACCAACAAACAGCAAGTGCATTTTTTATAACAGGTTCTTTAAAAAGCTAATGCAAACCCAGAGGGGAGGTTATCCAAGTCTGATACAGAGGGACACCTGTTCAAGATAATCCCCAAATACTTTTTTGCTTACAATGTTTGTGCACCAAGGCTGTTTCAACCAACAAGTTAAAATCTCTGCTTTCTTTTATTCCTTCTCTGTTCAGGAATGTTTTCCCTATCCATAAACAATCTCTGCAACACTAAGTCACCCTGCTTACACAGATAAGGCATTGTATTTTGTGAGAGAAAACACCAGCAAAAGCAATCCACTACCTAACATGAAGACCATTTTCATAGTGTGGACACTCAAAACAAAGTCTTATTTTTTTTTTAAAAATACCCCTGCTCTGTCATACAGTCCCCTTCAGAAGTATTAACTTCCATCCTTAAAACACCAGCCCAGGAGGAGCTTCGAAAGATACAAGTGGGCTGTTGCTCCTCGTCTGCCCTTTGTGTTGTCTGAAGTCTCTCTCCAGAAGTCCATCTCTCACACTTTTGTGAGGGACAGGTCCTTTCATACCTGTGTATGCTACATCTGCCTGCTCCACAGACATGAGCACGCTCTTGCTGAATGGATTTGAACAGCCACTTGGCACCACCAGGCACTGAAGCACCCAGAACTTCACTGGCAGCTTTCTTGCAGGCAGTACACACATCAATAATCTGAACAGGTTTTTCTCATTACCACCCGTGACACACCATTTTTTAGGCATTCCTTTCAAATTGTCTTTTGACATGACGTTGCTAGGTTGGTGGAGAACTTTTTAGACAATTTTAGAGGTAGTAAGTTTCATACATATTTGGCACCATAATGGTTTATGTGCCACCAAGTGTACTTTACTGGCAGTCATCTCAATAGCTGGCTAGAAAGCCATGGCAAACAAGCTTCTCCAGGCTATGCCTCTGAGGGATCAGACTTTTGTAAGGAATTAATAATTTTCTTGTTACTAATGGTTTCAACTCTGGGCATTTCTAAACTAAATTTACTGATCCAACCAAATAGCCTGAGTTTGGGATAAAATGTTTCAAAAGAGAACAGGCAGAAGACTCTAATCCCAGGTAGCACTGCAGCTTTCATGAAAGCCTTGGAGAGAAACTGCATGGGGAATTTTGCATGCTGGGAAGCTCACCTGAGGTTAGCATAGGCATTGATCAGTTTGGAGATGGAACCAAGCCCCATTTGGATGAGATCAGTCTGGGCTCTGTTCCTGCTCCTTGTGGGAGGATCCTTTGCTGCAAATTATATAAAGGTAGCAGCCATCTGGGGGCAAGAAATTTGAGGAAAAGATAGAAAACACCATGGCCCATTACATTTTTTCCTTTGGTGAACACATGCTCTTTCAGTTCTCAGCCTCAGATGGAGCTAGGTGGGAAGCTGTCTGGTCTGTCTGATGGAGCTGAATGGTCACACAGATGTCAAGACCTACTGCCTGAGAGATAGATGTGGATGTGAAAACATCTGTTTTCAGGAATCTTTTTACATATTGACTCTTACCTATCCTTCAAATTGTAAATATATCTATGTTTCACTGCACATGTGGCAGTGGCAGGAGCACAGTATTTCCCAAGGACTGTGCCTTTTACTTATTCAATTTTTCCAAGGATATGTATCTGTTAAATTATCTAGAGCACAGCTTGTTTATTTGTTTGCTTCCTGCATACATAGCTTTAGTTCATTGCACTTTTTAGCTCCTGTAATAAGAACATGTCATTGACTTCAGAGCTTTCTTTTGAGAAGAAGCTCCTTTGTGCATAAAACCATTTGACAGAACCTTCTTGCATGTTCACAGGCAGGGCCTTCAAAGTGGTATTAAAGACAGTCCACCACCTTGCTCTGAATATTGTAGATTTAGCAATTGGAAGAGTAGCATTCATTATAACAACAGAAATTAAATTGTTCCTCACAGGACAACAAACTCACCTCAGCTTGCACTACACGAGACATTGCTTTAACATAGACCATTTGGCACAAAATACCAGATGTAAATAGAGGCCCATTGCTGCAGCAAGACACTGCCTAACACTTCGAGAGTGAGTACCATTTAGAGAAGAGAAGAGCTGCAACAAGAGACAAACAATACCTTGCTTTCATGCTCAGGTGAATTTCACCCCATCTAACAGATTTCTGTCCTTGCCACATGCAACCTGCTGCAGAAGAGGCAAAGGACTCCAGAACAGCTGTGCAGCCGTATCATTTTTTCTGCCCAGTCTGAGCATTGCTTGGCTACAATCTGAAAACTGCACATTACCAGCAAAGCTAAAACACTGGAAAAAACCAGCCTCTTTCATCTCACTACCTTGTAGGTACTAATGAGTGCTCTGTACTTTTCTTCTAAGCTTGTCCCATTCTTGTAGATTGTGTCTTCTTTTTATCATAGAGGAAGCCTGTTGGCTTAAGTGAGCCCCTCTCCAGTAACTTTGAGAGCCTCACTCATCCCCCCCATTCAGAGTCCTACCCAGCAGAAGCCTCCAGCCTACTCAGTCATTCTCCCAGGACAGCAATAGCTGATCCCCCAGACCTTTACATGTAATGCAAACGTGAAAGTGAACTGCTCACATGAATATCAGAAAAAACAGGAAAGAGTGAGAAGGAATAGAATTATCCCTAAGCATCCAATAAAATCAATATACTTTCAGATGACATTAAAGACACATGTCTGAACTGTCTTCTGTGTCCCTGTGTGAAACTTGGGATGCAGGTACCCTGAGAATGGAATATATAGAATCATTTAATATACTACATCAATCTGAAAAGCTGCAGAGCCAAATTTTCTCAGGGAATAGAAATGACTACACTCAAGCTACAGAAAAATTTGTAGCATTCTACTAAGTTTTGTCAGTATTCTTCTGAATCCAAGCTAAGGTTTCCCTGTTGATTTGAATTTATTACCATTGTGTAATAGTAAACAGAGAATAAAATACCTTTCATTGCCCAAACTGACATTTTATTCCCTTCCTCTTGTTTTGTTTTGGTCCTCCTCCTTTTGAAAGAACTGCTGTGTACTGTATGCTTCACAGGCTGGGTATTTTTCAGTATACTCTTCCTTTCCTGTTCCTTCTGAGTTACTGCATTATCATATGTAGAAAAGTGCCCCAAATGTAGTAGTTCTTAAAAATCACATGTTAAGATTGGTGATACGTGACAGCAAAGACCAAGTAGCCCATGCCAGTAGGAACCATGTCGTGGTTTGACATGGAAGTGAACTTTTCCAGAAAGTCAGGGTCAAACCAATCAGTGGTCAGGTTTGGATATTGGCACCTGGAGTGACCACTGGACGCATGGACACAGGGGGTTAAAAGCAAGAACTGCCAGGGGAACTCTCTCTTTGGTTCGGATCAGAGTGCAGTGCAGATCTCCCCTGCCCAGCCACGGGCTGGGTGGGGCAGGGGAAGCCATGCGGCCTGGGAGAGGTGAGCCCAGGGGGCTGAAGGACCGGAACCAAGCCAGCTCCTGTGGACGGAAGGGTGGAGAGAAATGGAGATGCCTTTGTTCCTCCCCCAAGAGGGAGAGAGACACAGAGCCTGATGGCACCTGGAATTTGCCAGCAGAGGAGAAGGAGAAGGGGGGCAAGGTGCCCAGCCTTAGGAGTTCTGGGCAGAGATTTCAGCCATCCAGGGAGTCTGAGACTTTCAACCCTTTCCTGGGAAATGAAAGCTTTGTAAAATATTACTCCACCTTGATTTGAAGTAGGAGAGAGACAGTCTGAGACCTGAGATGTTAGAAGAAGAAATATTTAGGTGGGAGGAGATGATGGAGTGGCTTGTGGCTGGACTTTTCTTGTTAGCCATAGACTGAACCAATTTTCTGCGACAGAGACTGCATTTTTAGGGGGATGCAATGGTGAGCCAATAGACCTGCTTCAGCAACTACCAACACAGGAGTGGCGTGAACAGAGAAGCTTTGAGGAGGATGTGGTGATGCCCTCTGTCTTCAGGAAGAAGATGATCTCTGTTCTTGAGACCCTCGGCACCAGGGGAGGAAAAAAATGGAGGGGACTGCAGTCCCAAAATGAGAAGCTGAACTGTTGTTTCTTTTAGTCCTTGGCACAGCATCCTTAAAGGAGCCCTATGAGCAGTCTATGAGCAGTCTGTCCATGCACGGTGGTGAGAGCACTGTGACATGGAAAGGAAAGTGTCACACTGGCAGATTTTTTCTCCGGGCAGTTGCCATGTGTGACATGGAAACACAGGAGGTGGCAACTGTGTTTCCTGGGGGGTCTATGGTGCAAGAGAGACTTCTCTCTCCCTTGATGGACTGAGTATTGATTATCTGAAGGGTGGCAACTTGATCAGGAATCCCGGGTGGTGTCTCACTGGGGTTTGTTGGAAATTGGGTGGGGGGAGGAGGAGTGTTTTGGAAGGTTTTCATTCCGAATTCTGTGTGTCTTTTTTTTATTATAGTAGTAGTAGCAGCTTAATAAAGTCTTTCTCCTTTATTTCTAAGCTTGGGCCTGCTCTGTTCCTGATCACATCTCACAGCACTTATTTAGGAAGGTGTATTTTCATGGGGGCGCTGGCATTGCACCAGCATCAAACCGTGACAAACCAGAAGCAATATGGCAAATTCTCAGTGGCACTGAAGTCCCTGGCTATAGGAACAGATATGAATTTGAGATTTTACTTAAGAAAATTAAGTCAAATAATTTCAGGTCATATTAGTATGCATACTACATAGGAAATGTAATAGTATTTTCTTCATTATTTAAAAATTCTTATCTGAATACCGAAAATGCCTAAAGGACATTTGAAATTGAACTGTAATTTGAAATTAAATTTGAGTTGAAAGGACCACAAACACCTTCTGAGGTTCTGTCTTTCCAATGCTTCATTCCAACCAGCACTTGGCAATTTTTCTGCTAATTTAAACTTCAGTGGATACTTAATTTTGCAAAAATCTATCATCATTCATATTGATATTTTAATTTCCAGAAAGACCAGTGACAGAAGAACTGTGGGCTTTGTGCAATTGATTTGGTTTGTATAGCCAGATGTTGTGTGGAAACTTCTTTGCTTGTGCTGTCACTCCCTGTTGATCCCAAATCCATTTCAGATTATGTGATAGCATTACCTGGCCAGAATATGGGAATAAGCAATGTCTTCAAATAAACTAAAACTGGGGATGAGCTGTGGATTCTTCTCTTCCATTACTTGGGCTTTACTATCAGCCATCTTAGAAAGTGCTCCCCACAAAACTATCTTAGCTTTAATAATAGATTACCATCTGCAATGTATTTTGATCTTAAAACTACAGAATCCTCATCCTGACGGTCCCAGTGCTGTAGACAGAGGTGTCTGCTCACTGTGGCTGCTCACATGAGGAGCAGGAGTGAAATGGCTTTGTTAAAAGGCTTCAGTTTATTCTCATGAATGTTACAACTCAGAGCTTAGACTTCCAGCTACTGAAAAAGAGACACTGTTCCTCTTCCCTTTCAAAATAAGCACAGTAAATAGTCACTTGGCTAGAAGGCAAATCCCTCAGCTTTTCCTCTTAAGAGATAATAGTTATATTTTCTTTATAGTCATATTTTCTTTATCCTCCTCCCTCTTAATTGAAGTCACTCTTTTGGAAGAAAAATCAAAATGGCTGAAGTTCCAGCCATATCTCCTGCTGACACTCCTCCCCACAGCCCATCTTCTCCTGTCTCACAGCCATTTCACACCTGAGAACTCTTACCACGTACGGACTAAATGGTGCAAATCAACCCCTAAGAGAACCTTTTATCCTCTATTTTCCTCTAAGAGCACACAACAGTATGGGTAGAAAAGAGGAAAGCTCTTCAGGAGTCAGCTCCAGCCAAGGGTTTCCTATTAGGTCAATAATGAGTTTGGAGAGCCTGAAGGAAGGCTGGATGCTGACTACAAACCAGGCAGGATAAACTGCTGCAGGACCAAGGGCAGTCTTGCAGCATGGTGCCTCTCTTGATGCTGTGACAACTCATTTGAAAACACAAACTTGACTTCACGTTGGGATCCATCCCTGTATGGGCCACCAATTGTTGGCATTAGTGCTTGGTACCAATCGACAGTGGATGGAAACTGACTGTCATCACCAGTTTGTTATCTTACTGTAAAATTTTCATACCTTCTCTCTGTGAGTTCCCACAGGCAGCTCCTCGCAGCACTGACTCCTTTTCTTTCTTCTGCACGGCTGGCTAACTCCTTCCTGTCCCTAGCCCAACTGCCTGACCCTTGCTCCTCACAACAGCACAGCCAACTGCCTCCAGCTCTCCTCTCAACCAGCTAACCCAATCATCCTTATTGGACACAGCTGTGACCTATTAAGGGCAAGGCTGTTCCTAGTCTTCAGTAATTAGTATAGCTGCAATTCCTCAGGGGCGAGACTGCCTTCAGCACTATCTCTATACTCTCACAATTCATCCTCCCATAACTTCATGTATGATTTCAAAAGATGGAAGACTGACATTCAGATTGAAGTCCCCTCAAAAGAAGACAACAACTTACCAGCACCACCAGTCACAAACTCAGCACATACATTCATGTTCTCCTCCTTCCTGTTCACTCTCCCTGCAAGCAGAATGCCATGCAATCAGTATGCTAAAATCCACCACCAAAAGCCTCTTTCCTACTGCGTGGGTATGAGTGCCAGTGGCAGCAAAATGAACATTGTTGTATCTTTGATGATTCCTGAATGTATCTGCATGCAAAGGTAATATGAATCCTCATCTAAAGCACTATTGCCACATAAATCACTCAAATACTTCTTTCAAGTTTCTAAAGTCTTTCCTTAGATTTTACTACTCATTTCTTACTTCCTCTCAATAAACAGGAAGACGGCAAGTATTAAATGCAGGTCAGTTTCAGCTGCTCAAGTTATGTGCATCTGTAGTTCACACTCAAACACCAAGAAAAACACAGCACTTCCCAGCATACGAATTAACGGAGCTGAATAGGCACACCTATTTCGGGCACAGCTTTACAGAATGAGAGGACTGAGCCAGAGCCAAACTCCCAATCCCATCTGTATGCAGTGGTAACGGATGTGCAGCTGCATGTTTTTATATAACCATATATAGTTCGGGCAAACTTCCCCAAAAGTAATTCCATGCAAATTCATGTCTCCTATAAACTGGATAGATCATGCAATGAAGACCTGTGTGGGGAGCGTGGGCGTGAAGAGGAGAGACAAGAATTTCTGACACTCCTTTTCAAAGCAAACCAGTACACAAACAGGGAAATCAGAGGCTGCTGAATGCAGCCAAAGTGATCATAGTGAATCCAGCTCTACATCACATAAAAAAGGCTCCCACAAACATGTCAGCTTTGAGAGCCTGAAGGGCAAGTGAAAACAAAACTGACTCACCCATGTTCCTCATTTAGAATAAGAAAAATAAAGTATCATAAGATAAACAAGTACAGTAACATGTAAAAAGAAAACAAATTTTATAATATTCCCTTTTCTATCTACCTTCAGTAAAGTGGAATCATCAGCTTTAAGGAACTTTAACCTATTTTAAGATCAGATGGGACCTTGTACAACAGCTACAGACTCCTACCTGAAAAAAGGCTGAATACTTATGAATATTTCACCTTCCTTGCAGCACCAAACAGGTTGGTACATGCTGTTTTCATTTAAGTAACTTTTATCCTTCTGGAAATTATACTGCAAAGTGTTTAAAAAGATCTTGAAAGAGAGAGAGGTATACAAATAAAATGGATAATGCCTCCCCAGCAGCTGGAAGAATTTCACAGAGTCCTACATTATGGCTGTTTGAATTTGGGCTTTGTCTAAGGGATAGGGGTAGATTCTACCCACTCCGGATTTAAATCAGAGAGGATAAAGCTCAGACATATAATGGCTGATGCACATTCTCTGCTACAAAATGCACAGTTACTGGTATATTAAAGGGAGTCTGTTCCTATACAAATGCTGAGAGAATGACTGAACTGGACATCCAAATGGCAGCATCAGGAATTGAAAACTGAAGACATGAGGAGCTGGATCCCAACCCAGCAAAACAAATACTTGGAGTACAAGTAAACCCTGAGAAATCTTGAAAGAAGAACTGCTGGGGCTAAATGGTTGCCTGATTTCAGATCTAACTGGCCAAAAACCATACAGCTTAGGCTGCAGAACAATGGGCTCCTTCAAAGTCATCAACATTTTCTGTTCCTTAAGACCATGAGGGCTCTCACTGTCAGCTGGAGAGGGCAGGTGGGTGTCACCTCTTCTAAATGTGCATGAAGCCTGAGGTAGCATCCTATCACACAAGGTTCACCACACTTGTATAGCATTCATCTGCACCTGGGAGCATCAGCACCGAGTACCTGGGATGTGGAGCAGGTAGGAAGGCAACGGGCACAACACAGAGAGAGAATGGACAGTAGAGGACAACAGCCAAGAAAGTGGGAACCAAAACATGGTTACATTCTGTCAGTTGGCCTCCTACAAAGAAATAGTCAGGAGTCCCAAATCTGGCAGCAAACGTTGTTCAAAGCTATTCCCTCCTGACCTGCTTTCTAGGTTTTGGAACTGCTTGATGACAAAAGAAGGGCAAATCACCACATTTAGGCAAGGTAATTCAGGACAACTAACTCATGCAAAATTTTGCAGACTGGTTGGTAGCCCATACCACTTCAGAGATTAGCTGAAGCTCTGAAAAGCAATTCGAGTAACTTCCTTTGATGTACCATCTGGTGAATAATTTACTGGGAATGTCTTAATCACATCAAAGGTATCTATCAATGTGCTCAGATTTTCTCAGTGTTTAAGACTCTGCCTGTATATTGCACTCAAGGAACAGACATATTAGTACAGAATTAAACTTTACTGCAGTACTCCCACAGTAATAAAAAAAATCTGCAGCACATTATCAGTATGGCCTCAAGGACTAGGTTTAGGAAGAGCAATATTTCACTATTACCTCAAAAAGGCTGCTACTTTACAATCAGCCTTGCTCATGTTTCCAAAAATGTATAAAATAGACACATATCTGTGGCATAAAACATGTTAAGAAGCAGATCTCCCTATTCAGAGGATGTATTGGCAGGGCTCTCTAACATCAATCACATGGGTTTAGACACAGAGTAGATTTAGACTAGATATAAGGAAGAAATTGTGTGCAATAAGAGCAGTGAAACACTGTCACAGGTTTCCAGAGATGTTGTGGATGCCCCATCCTTGGAAACATTCAAGGTCACACTGAACAGGGCATAGAGCAGCCTGATCTAGTTGAAGATATTTCTGCTTATTACAGGAGGATTGGACTAGAAGGTTTTTGAAGGTCAGCCCAAACTGTTGTATATGTCTGTGACTGTGACACCCATTTGTCATATTCTAAATGGAAGTACTATTATTACTGCTTCCCCTCCCTAAATACTGAGACTACATTGGGGTCATATAAAAAAAAAAAAAAAAAAAAAAACAAAAACCAAAAAAAACCCCACAAAACTTTCTGGCTATTAAATATAGTTTTAAAGTCACATAGATAATTACGTTCCCTGAAAGCCAAGGCCACATTATACTTATTTGCACGTGTCAGTCCTGTCTTGCTGCTTAAGTGCTTTAAATTGCGTTCTCCTTCAGCATCACCCCAACACACCCCGCGCAGCTCACTCGCTGCTTTGCTGTGTTGACGGGACCCGCGAACGCCCCCGGCCAGGCGCTCACGGCAGGCCGGTCAGGAGGAGCTCGCTCCGGGGAGGGGAGCGACTCCGGCCCCGAGATCGTGCCCCCGTCGGCTGCTGACACCCACGCCCGCCCGCAGCAACCCCCGCCGGGCATCCCCGCCCCTCGGCATCCCCGCCGCTCCCCGCTCCGCATCCCCGCGTCCCCGCCGCTCCCCGCTCCGCGTCCCCGCGTCCCCGCCGCTCCCCGCTCCGCATCCCCGCGTCCCCGCCGCTCCCCGCTCCGCATCCCCGCGTCCCCGCCGCTCCCCGCTCCGCATCCCCGCGTCCCCGCCGCTCCCCGCTCCGCATCCTCGCCCCGCCCCGCGGGCTGATTTACGGCTCTGCTGAAAACGCCGCCCCGCTGCCGCCACCAGCAACAAGTCGGGTGAGTGCGGCGACCTTGCGGGCGGCCGAGGCCCGCGCCGAGCCGGGGCCCGGTGCCGCTCCGCTCCGGCAAGGCCCGGGCGGCGGCCGAGGCGAGCGGAGCCGCGCCGAGGCGAGCGGAGCCGGCGGGGCCGTGCGGCTGGAGCGCCGCGCCGGGTGGGCGCGTCCCCGGGCGGAGATGGCGCGGTACCCCTGAGGAATCAACGGGAAAGTTTCCCAAGTTTCCCGTGGGGCGCGGACACGGGCTGTTCCCTCCGGCGAGGAATGCAACAGACAGCCCGGGATGAAGGCGGGCACCCCTGGCCGGAGCCGCTCGGCAGCGTCAGCCTCCCCTTCCGCTGCCCGCGATGCGGCGACCACACCAGGTTCCGGAGCCTCTCCTCGCTGCGGGTGCACCTGGAGTACAGCCACAGCTTCCAGGAGAGCAGCCTCCTGGCCAGGAGCAGCCTGTTCTCCCCGCTGAAGGACGCGGAGCTGGTGTCTCCGCCGGAGCCCGCAGCCCAGGGCAGCCCGGGCAGCCCCGGCGGCGTTGCCGCGCAGCCCGCGGGGCCCTACCTGAACTTGGGCGGCGCGTCCTGCGGGAGCGGCAAGGGCGAGCAGCCGCGGGAGCTGGCAGCGGAGCGGCCCGGCTCCTACCTGGCCAACTATGTGTCGGCTGAGTCTCCCAGCGAGGTTTCCAAACCCGGCCTCCCGGCCACTGATTCCAAAGCCTCCTTCGAGGCACACGTCAGAGAAAAGTTTAACAGGATGGTAGAGGCCGTGGACAAAACGATCGAGAAGCGGATCGACAAGCTTACCAAAGAGCTGTCCCAGAAGACGGCGGAGCTGCTGGAGGTGCGGGCAGCGTTCGTGCAGCTGTCCCAGAAGAAGCAGGAGGTGCAGCGGCGAGAGCGGGCCCTGAGCAGGCAGGTGGATGTGGCGGTGGAGATGATCGCAGCCTTGAAGCAGCGGCTCAGCGAGTCCGAGGAGGAGCTTCACCGGAAAGAGGAGTAAGTGGGGAGGCGAGTGCCGATGGCTTGGCGAGGGCTGGCCAGCTCCTGCGTGAGTGACAGCCTTTGGGGGAGAAGACGGGGAATGGCTCAGTTGCTTGCTGATTATGAAAGGGCCTGGAGCTCACCAGCTTCAGATCGCTGTATTGCTAGAGTTATAGCCCATGTGACCATGTCCTCTGCAAGGCAGGGGACAGCTCCCTGAGCAGGTGGCTTTCACGCTTGGCTCCCCAGTGAGTAACGGGGCAGGGGACAGCTCCCTGAGCAGGGGACAGCTCCCTGAGCAGGTGGCTTCCACGCTTGGCTCCCCAGTGAGTAATGGGGCAGGGGACAGCTCCCTGAGCAGGGGACAGCTCCCTGAGCAGGTGGCTTCCACGCTTGGCTCCCCAGTGACTAACTTCTACACTTTCTAATGCCTCTGTTGGGCCTCTGGTTTCATTGGGGTAGAGACAAGTAGACGCTCTCATCAAGTGTGATTTACACTGACACCTTTAATGCATCATCTTTTTAAGAAGATATGGGGGGATGAGTCTGGATGAAGTATGTGAGAATACCTAATAGCACCTTTTCCCTTAAGCCATACCACCATGGTCAGCCTGTGGAGTGCCACAGTCTCCTGTGCATCAACGAAGCTTTACTGGAGACAGTGTTGAGAAGGCCATGTCCAAGTAGTTCATGTCTGGTGTTTTAGATGGACACAGAACTGTGGAACAGGAATCACTTATATGGGATTAGAAAGCAGATGCCAGAGTTCTGACTAACCTAAGCCATCTAAAAATACATTCATGATGCATCCATTAAAAATGTAGTGATAGCTGATATATAATTTATACATGAACTACTTAGTTTATTCAGCACTTGCTGAAACCTTTCAGGCTTTTCAGAGCAACACAACTTATTTTAGAGAAATGGAAATAAAGAGCCTTGGTAATGATGTGCTTCTAAACCAATTCATCAGCTTACAAAAGGAAGATGAGAAATGGTAGTTGCCATGACACTGATCTTAAAAGAAATAAGAAAGGTGGTGTAGGAGTTCAGTGTAGGAAGTTTGGAGGGCTTTCATCATTCCTTCCTGTAGTCTAAGGACAAGAAAGAAAAGATGAGATGGCTCCCACATCAGTAGCAGCCATATATCTTGAAGCAGAGCTATAGATTTTCCAGAAGAGGGGATACATAAAGGTGGTGGGATTTGAGCCTCTCAGATCTTCCTTGAAGGGATATTCAACAGAACCTCTGATTTTAAAGTATGAGGTGATCCTCATGGAAGAGAAGATTGAAAGACTTAAGGTGAAGCTGAATAGTGTCACTGAGGCAGATTTGAAAGTATGCTGGAGGGAAGCCATGAAGATAACATAGTTTCAAGCAGTTTTGGTATTCCCATCTAGCCAGACTGCCCTCCTGGGCTCTTTCACAGTGTGACTCATCCCGTTTCCTCTAGAAAAGTATCTTAGAGGTGGAAGGATTGCTCTGTGAAGGTCCTTCTTCCCTCTGCAGACTACCAGGAGACCTCAGGTAAGCAGCTGAGCAGCTGTCTTAGGCTAGATGCAGAATTTAAGGTATCTCAAGTTAAGTGGCATGAATCTTACCCCAATCTAAAGGCAGAGTGTGTTTTTAAAAATCAAGACTAGGATCCCAAAAGGAAAAACAGGGAGAAAGAAACCATTCAGTGGAACAAACTCAAAGGTCTGCAGTGGTGTAGAAGAAAAGAGCTTGTGAGAAAAGAGGAAAGGGGCAATTGAGTCATCAGGGTAGAAAGAATGGGTGTGATATGGGAGGATGGCAGAGGACACTGATCTTTGAAAAGAAAAAAACAGCTAAAGTTGTGATTTTTAACTGTATTAGGAAAAGGAATGAGGAAGAGGCCACTTGCTCTTTGGCAGACTGCTTACCAGCAGCAGTGTCAGGCTGGTGTTCTGAGGCCAGAAAAAACAATACAGAATGAGGAGAAGTGGGAAAATGTCCTTCACACTAGTACATTGCCAGGCTCAGGAAAGGGGCAGGAGCTCAGATGACTGCTGTTAGAATTCTTGTCGTGAAAGGAGGAGGGTGAATGCATAAACAAATGACAAGGAGCTCCTAAGCTGCTCTTAGAGGGAAGGCTGAAGGTTACTTGCCTAGAAACACTAAGCAAAAGAGGCAGCTGCACAAGAGACTTCACAGAGTACAGGGTATTGCTTTTTAGGGTTTTGCATCCACTTTCAACAAAAAGACTTGAAAGCAAGTGCAGCAGTAGGAATGAGTGAACCGCTCTTACACGGTAGTGTGTTAATTTCTAAAGGTAAATGTGTGTAATGCATGGTAGTGGGTAGGATGGAAGAATTGCAGCCCTGAGTACCAAGGGGGAGGAGGGCAGTCAGAATATGTTATTGCCTGTGTCTGTGCCCAGCCCCACAGCATTGCCTCTGAAGTTACTCTGAGGACACTGGGAGGGTAGGCAGGGTGAAAGAGTAGGTTGAATTCACTTAGGAAAAACTGGAAGTGTGTTGGGTTTTTCATATTTAGATGATTCCTGCATTTCCCATCTTGAGGGATAACAAGGGATAGTGCCATAGAAAAATGTACTGTTTGGCTTTCCAACTGAAAGGTCGTTGTATAATTAGCAAATTGATAAGGAAGGTAGGTATAAAAAATGCTTTGTAAGAACAGGACTGATAGTTCTAGAGCAGCTTTTCAGAGTTGATTCTTTAAAAATGCCTGGGACAGTTAGCTTTACTCTAGCAGCAGGGAGGCACTGGGTGATGTGCTCTAGTAGAGAAATAATTCACGACTTTGGTAACAACAGTGACACCTGTCTGGCTTTCTCATGGGCCATTGGTAAACTCTGAGACCTGTCTATATATTCAATCCTTTGTGTGTTCAAAACTTTCTTGGTGTGCTAAGATACTGTCCTTCAAAAAAGGAGGATCTCAACTTTGGCTTTGATTTCTGGAAGACGTCCAGATGATTAGAAAGCCAAACAAGACTGCATAATGGAAATTGCAGAAGCAGTTCTCACTGCAGATTGTGGAAAGTCAAAGGCATCCCTTAGGGACAGCTTTCATACTTGCTGACCTTCAGAAATAAATGCTTTCATCAGTTTCTTTGGATTTTTTTTTCCATAAGCAATTTTGTGAATATGGATAACTTTTCCTAAAATTAGCATTGGTGTTAAGCTAGTGTAGCTGCAAATCTTTTCCTCTTAGCAGCAGAAAAAAGAAAACACCTTCCCTGAAACATCTGAGTGTTGCTTTAGGCCATCAGCAGGAACAGGGCTGCCCATTTGAAGAGCTTGTAGGATCAGTGGGGTTATTTCTTTAGACTGGTCAGTTTAATATTTTTTATTTGTTTTAAATAAGGCCTTTAGCAGTCCAACAAAGACAAAAATGAAGACACCTTTTTAGTTAAATGTTCTCTTTGTTTCCTTACAAAGACGGCAGTGCCAATATGCATGCAGGTATGTGCTGATACTGGTGTGAGGCCCTCGTGGAGGTGAACTCTGCTGAGGGGTAGGACAGCTGGAGGTACAACACTGACTATACTAATACATAGTTGAAATGCTATTACTCTAAGCACAAGCTGCTGAGCAAAGGAATTATTTAATTAGAAAATGTGCCCTGAAAGGGGTTATTCAATGTGTGATGAAGAAGAATGCAACTCAGAGTGAGCACTGTGACCTTAAAGATAACACAGAAGCATGCCCAAAGGGCATAAGACTTTGTTGAGTAAGATATCAAGAAAACCATTGAAACAAAAAGCAGGTATGAACTTAACTGCTAGAGGACACTGAGAGGCTTGTTTCTGGATGTTATGTAAGAAATTTGAAACTGGTAGAGTTTGATTTTCAGTAAGTTTGAACAGGGTAAGAAGTGATGGTCTTTGGCTGGAATCTACCTTCAATGGTAACTTGGAACAGTTTCACTTAGTCTCCTAATCACAGAGTAAGATCATTAATGTTGTACCTTGCCAGTACTATCTCTGACAGTAATTTCTCTAACCAGTCTAAAGCATTTGTTTTGAGACTGATCATACCTCTGCTGTGACATAACCTGGAATGCAAGGATTAATTCAGAATAGCTGTTGTGGGCAGTAGTTATTCTTGCCAGTGGCTTCACCTTAAGTTTGCAATTAATTAAATTATCTGTGCAGATAACATCTTGACAATGGCATTAAGAGTTGGCTTTTAGAGATCACTGCAATTTGTGATTTAAAACAGCTTTCCTTTAAAAAGGGATTTCAGTTGTACCACAAAACAGTTTTGATTTGCTTTAAGCAGAGTACAACTACAATTACACATTGTTCTTCCACCCTCAGTTTTAGGTGATCCTGCTCCCTCTTTCCTGTTTTCTTTCATCTTCCTACTCAAGAGATTACTCCCCACCATGCAGCTGCACAGGTTTAAGCCTAGCATGACAGTCCCATAGAATGGCTCTGTGAAATAAAGCTTAAAATCTTCTGTGTCACCCCAGTAAATTCAGGGCTCAGATGTAGAACACAGCCCACTGAATGGGTGCAATAACTTTCTGAGGGAGGAGGTGTGAATCTCTTAAATCAAATGTGCTTTTAGTGGTGTGGTAATGTGAAACCACAACCTAATGAATAACAGCAGCCTTCAGGCAAAAACACCAGTTGGGTGATGGATAAGGTCAGTGGCATTAATACTTAATGAATATATATATTAAATATTTTGACAAGTAAATCACTTTACTACTTACTGTGGTAGGAATTTTCCCACCTTCAGATAAAATAATGTGCTTGGTTTTCTATTGATTTTAGGCAGAGTTATGCTAAATGTGGTTCTTTGAAGTGATTTGATATTGGATGCAAAACCTGCATGGAGCCTCGTGCTTATCTCCACCTCCAGAGCAGCTGCAGGTGTCTGTTGCTGTGCACAGTCCTGGGGCCAGCACTATGCATCCGTGGGAGGGCTTGGTTGCAATGTGAGAACTCATTAGCCCTTCTTGTCAGGTGTTAAGGAGCTGGAGCTGTCCCACCCTCTGCACCTAGTCAGTGTATCACAAGCTTAGCTGCTGAAAGTCATACGAGCACTCAGCATATCCCAGGATCCCCGTGCTGGCAACTGCTCCAGTAAACAAGAACTGCAGCTCGCTCATCCTAAAGGAGCGCTGAATAATCTGGTGGTAAAGGGAGAAGAATAAATGCCACCTAGTCAGCCTGTGATTTATAACTTTATTTACCACATCTCAAGTTGTTTCATGGTTACAGCCTCCATAAAGAAGTTTTTGAGCTAGGCTGCTGTTGGGATGCAAAATGCCAAACCACTTATGTCTAGTTAACTCTATTTAACAAGTTAACTGCCTGGCAGAGTCAGATTAAAAGAAAAGCTTTGGCAGCAAGTCTTACTTACAATGAGTTCTTCCCCCTGCACTTGTTTTTTCAGCTGAACACCTCTGATGTAGCTGCTGTACTGCAATAAATTCTGGCTCTGGGAAGAGCTCCTTTGTGACACTCTGGTAGTACAGGCATCTCCTGCTCCTGTTGGACACCTCCCAGGCTGCATCCCCCTTGTCTTTCCCTCTCACTTGCCTCACCCTGCTGCTGGCAGCACAATACATCTCCTGCTCTCCAGGCAGCTGGACCAATTCCCTCTTCCTGAAAGGTTTCATCTGACAGGAGCACCCCCCAAGACAAAGCAAGAAGTCCACCTTTCTCCCTGCTGCCCAGTCACAGCCCTGTAAACATTTTGCATAGAGTATACCTTAGTATTGGTATAATAAACTGTGAACAGATGAGATTACAGAAATTTAAGTTATCTAGGGTGCACTGAGCATCATCTACACCACTCAGAAAATGCAGTGTCAGGATCTGTTGCTTACCCCTATAAGCAAGTGCCAGGGTGCAGAGCTGGGTGAAAGGGTGCAGGAGGTGCTGGGCAGAGGAGCAGAGCAGAGTGGTAAAGAGATGATGATGAGAGCAGAGGAGCTCTGAGGGAAAGTTAATAACTCCACGTAACCTTTCCTCAATATAGGAAAGTGCTCCAGATGTAGAATAGTCAGTGCAGGGTAGCAGAGACCTCTTGTTAGAAAGGGCAACACCTCAGGTCTGAGCCAGGCTTTAACAAAATTATTCCTGTTTCATGTGAACGCTGCTCACAAGGCTGTGCTGTCAAGATACAGAGCCCAGTGGGCCCATGCTGCTGTGCTCTGGTTTATGCCTCTACCAAGTGGGCCCCACAATATTCATGGCTTCAGCTTCCCCCTGACTTCATGAAGAGCAGTGTCAGACCTCTGTGAATATCCATCCTTCCACAAGCATAAGAATAGTGAAAGACAGAAATCCTGTCACATAACCCTCCAAAACTTGGCAGAGGTCTGGAGAAATAAGTTGAACGTAAAATAAAGAACATAAGCAAAAAATTATCACAGGTATCCAGAAATGAAATTGAATGGAGAGGGTCATCAGTAGGGCTAAGAAAAAGTCTGGGCAAACTACAAGAGACAGGAAGGACAATTAGACAGCTAAACAGCGGCTGCAGGAAGCTACAGGAGTTCTTTGAACCATTTTCCTATTGTTCACAGTGGTAGGAGGGTAAAAATTCTGGGAACTCCCTTCAGGTAACCAAGGCAGAGCTGGGCATGGAGTGAGCTCTCTGAGGAAGAAGTGTTGGAGCAAGCAGAGAGACTTATTTATTAGCAGTCACTCCTCAGGGCTTGATCTTGTTCTTCTGAGAGATGAGAATGAAGTGGAAACAAAGAAAGTAGCTGAACTAACGGAGTGCTGCTTATCAGTGCAAGGGTGTGACAGAGCCCTAATGTGTGGGTGTGTTCTGGCTCCTGTCTTTCCAAAGGGAATTTACTGAGTGCATTTCAGCCCAAAGGAAAATTTTTAGATTAAAGTTATTAAAGGTAGGTTCTTAGGCTGTACAGAGGCAGCTGAACAGAGAGAAGTTATGGATATGCTGCTACTGCTGCTGATAACAGTTCCTACAAATAATGGCATGTAGGATGCCAAGTTACCTTTAGTCTAGAAAGCAAGGACAATACTAGGGAATTTATTGACATTATGAGTCTCTTCTCCTCCTGATAATCCATCTAAATCTTCCTGAAAAAAAACGCTCTGCTCCCCCCTGGCCTCCTTACAGCATATTAATGAGAAATTTGTAGGAAAGGAAAATCTGTTGGAGATTATTTGGGCCATAGAACAGGCAATTAATGAATTTTTATTAATTACCTTTGCTGAGATAATTACAAATGTTAGCATTCTTGAAACTACCACCCTTTAAAAAATGCCAGTTACTCATGTTTGTGGCATCCTGCTGTAGCAAAACTCAGAAGCTGACTGACTCCCTGGGAGGGACATCCTCATGGTGTCCCAGGCTGGCAGCTCCCTGCTCTCCCACCTTCCCACTGGAGGGTCAGCAGCCTGCCAGGTTGTGCACAGCTCTTCCTTACCAAAAGGAGAGGGATTTGGAGCCAACCTGCTGAGTTGCTGCCCTTTTGAGCTCCCTGTCCCCTGTAAAAGAGGACCCTGATGAAATGGCAAGGACTTCAAGTTGCTCCTATGTTAACCCAAAACCATCATGAAGTCAACCAAGTTAGTGTGGTGACAATAAAGCCCTATAAAGGACCTTAATGAGTTTAGATTGGCTTCTCCCTAAGCATTCCTCAGTGGCTCTCTAGTATCAGGTTGCTCTGGGTAAGCTAATAATCACTAAAACTGTTTAGAGCCTCAAAATGAAATGGATTAGCTGAGCTTAACAAACAAGTTACCTCTCTGTTTCCTAAGCCAGATTTTATGGGTGAGTTAGTATAAACTAATACTCATCCATGTTCTTCATCCAAACAATATGTGCTTGTTTTTACCTCATTCCTACCATTAATCAGCCATGCAAACAGAACTCTGCTCAGCCTGAATCCTAGGTGGTGAATTTC
This sequence comes from Anomalospiza imberbis, assembly GCF_031753505.1. Taxonomy (NCBI): domain Eukaryota; kingdom Metazoa; phylum Chordata; class Aves; order Passeriformes; family Viduidae; genus Anomalospiza; species Anomalospiza imberbis. Next base: position 5,922,173 of record NC_089688.1, on the reverse strand, counting down.
CATGGCTGACCACTCGTGCCTGACATAGCCCAAAGCAGCTCACTGTTGAAACAACTGTATTACATCAAACCAATTAACTACAACTATGCTGAGTTAAAACAACAAAATGCAGAGAAACTTTGGATTTGTTATAAATAAGCTATGCTCTGAAAGGTTATTTCTGCCACAAACTGTTTCATAGTTTCTACTTAAAATGCTTTTTCCTCAGGCAATGTATTTCTACTGAACAATCATGCCCTTTCTCATTTGGCAAGCACTGGTTCCCTCAACTCCCACCCATTTCGTACAAAGCAAAAATTAACATGGCTTCACTGGCAGAGTAAAATATATTTATCCAGGCATTTATTAACCAGGGGAGTCCTACATGTTCGGATTTGTCTTCTTTTGTAATATATGCTTCGTTCTATAGCCAAACTTCTTTCACCCAAATAGCCCTCTGATATTGGAGGTCCAAGTGGTGTCTGATTACTTACTGATAGTAATTATGCAGAGAGCTTAGAAATGAGCAGTGTCTCAGCTGGGAGCTTTCACTGGTGCTCTCTGTTTCTTCCAGTTTTGTTACCAGACAAGACACATTCCTAAACTCCTTACCTAAAACTTGCTCTTCCTACACATGTACTCCTTAGTCTATAATCTGTAGATTATCTGTTAATCTACCATGCTCCTTCTGGCTCCAGGTCATAACACCACACTTGGACATACTTGCAGGATTGCAGCTAAAATTAAATTCAACGGCCACAGTAGCTCTTTTGAGTTAGGAACCACCCCAGCAGCAACATTAGGTGACCATTGTTAGATTGTGATGAAATGAGAAGATAAATTTGGCAGTTCATCTGTTTCTCTTCATGTTTCAGAGCTAATATTCTCATGGTTAAGTAAAAAAAGAGAAAGCAGATACAGCTGTCTCCAGATATTTTGAGAGGTGATGCTTAATGATATTTCTTACCCTGTGGTCCACTAAAGACTAATTCCAAGACACCAAATAAAGTGAAAAAACCCCACCCCAAACCCACTGCTCATAAACCTAAATTCAGCGTTCAGGCTTCCAGATCTTCACTTTGTCCACAAAAAAGTGGAAATCTTTTGATAATGATGGAGGACAGTAATTAGCACCGCAGGCTATCACCATGACAAACTAGAGAAGCACTAGTAATTTTGACAAAGGTGAGACCAGGGACCTGCTGTTATCTAAATGTGGCCTCTTTGCAATGTTTCCCTCTTGCAGAGAAGTTGTTACTTTCAACCACTTCCTGGAAGAAGCAGCAGAAAAAGAAGTGCGGGGGAAAGCCAGGCTCCAGCACTTCATCGAGAACCTGTTGCAGCGCGTGGATCTGGCAGAAAGGCAGCTAGAATATTACCAAAACCAGCAGATGGTGTGCAACCACACTGACATCAGCGAGCACGTGGTAAGCCAGCAGAGTCCTTCCCTTTGCTGTCACCCTCCCCCTGGAGCCAGAGTTCTGGGCTTTGAGTATGGGTGGGCTCAGTGGCTCAGGCTAAGCGCTACTGCAGGCAGAAGAGCATTTGTGAAATGTTTCTTTAGGTGTGTTTTATTTGTGTTTTAGACTGCCACTGTACATGAGGGAAAGGAGCTGAGAGCATAAGAGCAGCAATAGCCAAAGATGGTAAAAGGAGAGCAGAGAGTAATGAAATATTTGATAGATATTTAACATTTTTTCCAGCTTTGGCTATTACTGCTGTTGCATTTGCCATGAACACTTTTTTTAATGTGATTTGGCAGTCTTTTTGGGATGCTTGAATATTTTCAGGAAAGACATAGATCCTTATAGGTGACACATCAGCTTGCTGGCAAATCATCTTGCCTTTGGCAGTCACCTATCACGGGGCTCTTAGAAAAATGGTGAATAGATTCCCACAGGTGTATATCCCATGGATTAGAAATCCAAGAACATTATTTTTAAAATACATTATTTCTTTAAAAGCCCTCATTTTTAATACCTAAACTCAGTATTTTCCTACAATGTATTACATTTATATGACAAGTTTTAGGCACAGCACTTCCAAGGAACATTTCAGTTTAATTGAATACCCTGTGCTAAGTAGTTGCTCACCCTGGGATGTGAGAAGAAGGCATTTGATCATGCACAGCACTGAACAGGTGTGCAGTGGTGGAAAGGAAAGGTTCCCAGAGCTACTAGGAAGACAACAAGCTTTAGGTAAGACCTGAATAAACATAGATGAGCTGAAATCCAGTGCAGGCATCTCAGACAGGATCTGTGAGGCGATTGTGGGGCACTGTACAGATGGGCCTCAATATTAAATCCTCTCTTTTGCTCTGGATGTGTTTATTGTGATGCCAGGCTCAGCAGTGTCCCTTGGGGAAGGCTCCAATTTTTAAGGCACCTACCCTGATTTCTGGGTGATTTCAGCATTCCTCTAAGGTCATCCATCCAAATATTGACCATCCTGACCTTCAGGAGGTACAGGAAAGTACAGCATGAGATGGCTCCAGACTCCAACCAAGATAGATGACAAGAAAAGTCAGGCTGGGCAAAAATCCATCTGCAAAGTGTGGACAACACTAGGGACAGAAGGAACATTTACATGAACATAATCATTTTCAGATGCCAAATCTGACTTGCTTGTCTCAGTGACTTCATTAAATGTTATTCAAAGGCTCAGTGTAGAAGCTCTGATGAGAGCTTAATACAAAGGACCTATTTAGTATTAAAAAAAAAAAATCAATTTAAGCTGAGCTGGCATGAAACACCTCCTTTTCTGACCCCCACCAAAAGAGGGACTAGACAAAGTGTTTCCATACTGTGAACCAAACTGCTGTAAAAAATGAAGTCATGCAGATTTGGCCTGGCATTGAAGCTATGCTGTCCCTAGCTGGTCTCAGGATTTGCAGGAGGGGGAGAAAAATGCTTGTGTCCTCACCCTCCAGCCTTCAGTGCCAGTCTGGCAGAGCCAAGGGCTTGTAGCTGGAGTTTCCTAGCCACTTGTGTAAATGAAATGAATCACTGAAAAATTAAAGGATCTGAAAGAAAGTTAATTTCATTCAGCTTATTCAGCCACTGCCCTTTATTAATTATCTTGAACACAATAATTACTTCTCATTGTATCCAGACTGTTTAATCTAATGTGAAAGATCTCTGTTCAGCCCACACTTCTTTAGCAATATACTTTGATTATAGTTACAATAAAAATAATGGGAAAAATCCAACCACTAACAACTCAACTCACACATTATGAATTTAAAAAACATGTTCATAAGATGGAAGAGTAATAATCTGTAAAAGAGGTGGCTTCTTTGGTTTCTTTCCTGAATGTTCTAGTTTTAACAGCATGTGAGAATGGAAAAACAATTTTAAAGATTGTGTATATTTTATCCTTGTACTTTAATTACTTGAAAATTTAATAGTAATAACCTGTTTTTGTTTTCATTGCAGTTTACAGACATTTCATTAAATAAGAAACCCAGATGCCTGTATGTATATCTCCTTTTTTTTAACTTAAATACACTAAGTTGACATGCTTACATTCCTGCTTTTACATTTTACCTTAGAGGTTGGGACCTGCATGTGGTCATGTTTTAACATGACCTACATGTCATATTTATGTCATGTAATTGAGGAAAAACAGATTTCTGCTAAAACTAAACTAAAATTAGATATTCTCTAAAGAAAATAAACAATGCTAATTTTCTGTTAAACAAATTACTCCTTCCTGCTGACTGTAATAGCCTGTTGCAAAGCTACAGGAGTAGAATCTCTTTGGCTCACACAGTCCAAGTTTCAGTTGAAAATGTCTTTAACATCCTATAGGTAGGAGAGAGACAGTTGTCATTTCCTAACTGACAGTAACAATCTTACAACCAAACAAGTGCCCTGACAAAGCATGGGCACTAGCAATCTCAGGTTACTCAAGCAGCTGTCCTGGGAGCAGCAGAACTAATTGGGGCTGGTCTCCCATGTCTTTGTGACTGGGTCATGAGTCCCAGCAGGTGGTTTGGAGCATCACGTGCTGCTTGGCCAAGTGGCAGTCAGGCAGTGCACCCTTCTTCAGGGCAGCCTTTCCTCGTGGGGACACGAGTTCAGGACTTTCTCCCGTTGCACCACCACCAGTCCTGCTCCATTCACAACGGATTAGGAATATACGTGAGGAGAAGTTCAGACTGTCTTACAGTCACTTATGTTGCAGAGCTGCTGCTTTCAGTGAGAAAGCATTTCCTGCATCTGGAGCTGGCAGCTTTGCATTTCACATGCAGTGACCTGCATCTTCCTCCATCCTGGGTCCTTTCTTACCCTGACTGTGGATTGGGGTCAGACATCCATCTTCTCTACCATAAAGTCGTTCAGTTTAAGTACAGTTAAGCCCCTTTAGGTAGCCCCTCAGATCATACTGACCTCGACCTTCTGGTTTTAGTAGCTTCATTTAGTGCAGCAGAGAACTGCCTAACATCACCTGCAATAATGCCTGCATATGCTTTGGGAGTAAAAGATGTTGCTTCTTCACCATAACAACATCTGAGAAAAACAGAACACTGCATCTTTAAACAGCAACTAAGTAATGGACTGTAAAAAACAGTACCCAAGAATTGATAGTAAACTGGAGTGGCCAACACTTGTGCATTTACACAGGTCATTCCTAAACCCCAGCAAGTGGTCAGAGCCCAGGCCTACACCAGGCTAGGATGGCACAGTGCCTGCAAGCTCCAGCTTGGACCTGCACAGCATTTCAGCCCCCTAAACCTCCCCCTAGTGAAATCAGCTTAGCAAACCTGCCAACCAGGTAATGCTGTTACATAGGTAAAGCTTAGTTCCTACAATGTCAGATGGCCCTCACTGCCTCCTACCAACAAATACAGACTTCCATGACACCCTTCTCCTCTTCCTAAAGAGCAGGAGAGGGTTTACACTGTACACACATGAGTAACCACAGCTTTTTCCAAAACTGGCTTTGTCAAGTTGCAATATGATTTAACTCTCAGAAGAAGTAATACTACAGATATATGGTTTTCAGAAATAACAGCTATGGAAAACAGTCCTATGGGATCCCTTAAGAGATCAACTTATACATCAGCACATCTGCTCTTCACTTCAGTCACAGGAGCTGGGTAGACATGAGCTGGTGCCTTACGTTCATAGTTCTGCTGTTACACTACATGTATCTGCTGCAAAACATTTCAAGATTATGTTAAAAGGGACTATAATGATGTTAGCTAAACTGTGGAACTGCAGTTTTGATGTAATATTTCAGAGTGCATGGTTCAGCCTTTGCAGCACTGGACACTTTGCTGTCACTCCACCTGAGCTCACCAATTTCTGCAAATCTTCCCAGGCTTGAACCATCACAGAGAGAACAAAGAATTCATCTTACTTTGGCCTTTAAGCTTTCATACCCTTCCTCCACCAGTTTTTGTATTCCCGTTTCTTCTTCTCCTGTTTTAAATCAAAGCCTAAAAGGGAAGCTAAAATTTCCTGGGTGGGTGGTCAGCACAAAGGCAGAGCACAGAGTTTCCTGAGCTATTGGCCATTTGTAGCAGCAGCTCCCTGGGGCCCGGGTGCAGTCCAGGGCAGCACTGAGATTGCACAAAGAAGTCCCTACAGTTCCTGTGCCTACTTTCTACTCTTACTGGTGCTGTGTGCTCTTCCAAAGACCAAGGGATTCTTCGCAGAATGTGAACATGTGCATCTTTAAAATCCTTGCAGATCAACAAGTATAGACCTCAGTAAGGTCTCAGCACTCCAAAATCGCAGAATGCTGATCAGAATAAAGTGTAGATGAGCACACGTGAAGAGTGCACCAGAAACACACCTAGGGGTTATTTTAATGAGGAACGCTTTTGAATACTAAGGAATGTAATTCATCTTACAACTCTGTTTTTAACATGCAACCTCATTCTGTAAAACAAGACTATTTTTGTTTTCAAAATTGTCAAGGTTTGGAGTATTTTGGGGACCTGTCAGTTTGCAAGACTAATAGTTGTTAATAATCACTGTTATTGATTTCAGGAGCCGAGGGAGTCAACACACTTCATATAACATCCCTGATGCAAAGCCTCATTCCTTTCAAAAAGGAAGGATCCTGTTGAAAAAAGCAAAGGATGAAAAAGCCAGCTTGCAGCCAATGAAATGCTTCTATGAACCTGTTGATTGCCCCAGAGAAATATGGAGAGCACAAAAGAAGGGTGAGCCAGTCTGCTCCGCCAGGAAAGTGAGTGCAAAATCAAAGATGGGTAAGAAGGCCAAACCGCTATAGGAACGGTGAGCAATATTCAGCAACACAGGAACTTGGCTTCAACACAACAAATATTGAACAAAGTTAGTCATCCTGCTTTTTCCTATCCATCTGGCCATGCCAAAACATATCAGATATAATATATAGAAATATATACAGATGGAAGTTTTATATTATTAATTGTGACATTCCCTCTTTGGGCACTATAAAAGAAGTGACATTCAGTTTACATGGAGGTTTTTCTATTTATTCATGTATTTATTTATTTATTTATTTAGTCATTTATAGAGCTTATTTTAAATGACTGCAGTTATCTTGCTGGGCAGTACTGTGGCTGTGTGTTTAATTATTTTAGTGGCAGCATGCTCTAACCAACTGGTAATTTATTTTCCATCTGTGTTATTCCTGAAGTTCAGAGGAATCCATTTAATCAGCACCAAAATACTCAATCTTTCAGCTTAGGTAGGTGTAAGATCAGTGACTAACAGACATACTTAGATGCAAAAGGCCTACTCAAAGTCGTTTGAAGGCTGTTTACAGCACTAGATTGCTGTCCTGGGTTTTTGGCTATAAGTACATTGCCATCTTTTATGAAATACATCAAACTACTTCATCCTGCCAGCAGCCATGTTGTCTATTTGGTACAAGTTTGGGCTTCTCTGAGGTGGTTTGGGCTTCTCCTTTACAAGGAGACCAGAAGCTGCCCTGACAAGCACAGGCCAAACTGGGCCAGAGGAGGAATTTCAGTGCCAAGTGCCAGCAGCAGGTTAGCAGCTGTGGTGCAGCAAGTGACAGGCCAAAGCAGTGTCTAGCTGCATGGCATTGTGTTCAATCTCTGTGCTTGGTCTCAGGCATGAGAGGCCAAATTAACCATGATTATAACCCAAATCCTTCACATTTTTATCTCTGAAGAATCTTTACAGGGCTGAGAGATCACTGACTTTGAACTAAGAACCCAAGTGCAAGGCAGTTAGAGATGACTGCAGAACACAAATGTGTGTGTTTACACTGGTTTGTGCCAATTAAAAGGATCATTATTTATCAGAGAATTTATTTATCAAGATGATTTTTTTTTGTGTGTACAGTATTTTGGTAACATGAATCCTCATGCCATGTTTACAGATAGGAACATCCTGATGATGTTACTGATAAGATTTGTTTTCTCAAGAAAAAGAAAGGATAGGTGAGACAGGTCTATGTGATTTATTTTTTAAATGCTCATAACAGATGTAAATTGTTTATGTGGAAGGTGATTTTTACAGTATGTGTACAAAGATTTGTGAAAAATGTTTTTCATTTTTTATAACTATGTCTGTAAGCAGAACTGAATATTAAAAGACAGTGTATCACTATGATTACTGCTGCAATAAGCACCTGAGTTGCAATATTTTTAAAGCAGAAGATGACCAACCAGTCAGCTAGGATCAGGTAACTACAGATGTCATACGTTTGTCAGGGTACAGAGCTCCCAGAAAGTAGCAGAGAGAAGAAAAAGTATTATTCCTCACTTTTATTTTAAATAGTGTATATGGAACAATCAAATATATGTTTAAAAGTTTCTCAACACTGTTTCAGTAGAGAGTCACAGTGTGAAAACAATTCAGGTATTTAGGTTGTAATAATATTTCAGTATTTATTTAACTATGTCACAAGGCCACACTTGGCCTCATGCTAGGCATTGTGTGTGGTGAAAAGGAGTTGTTCACTGTGTTGCATGGGCTTGGGTCAGATTGTGTGCTACAACAACTTTTATAGGCAAGCTAAAATTAAAGCATTCTTAAGATTTTTTCTATTGCTTCCCACATCCTTCCACAAACCTGAAAAAGGACCTTTTTTGAAGATAACAAAGGTGAACATTAGATAATAAAGTAAAATATATGAATTCATTTCTTTAGCCACTTGACACTGAAAGCATATTTTAAATGCCTATCTACCCTGTTAGTCACCAAAGTTAAATGCAACTGCTAGTTCACAAATGAGATGTTTATTTTATTATTTATCATGCCAAAATCTTGACTGTGAGTTTTCCTTTTGGGAGAGGAAAAGAGTAAGAGAAGTTGCATGGTTTTAAATTTTTCAAAGTCCAATTTACACTTACTTGCTAAACAAATGCCAATTTAGTTAATTAGAAAGAAATTGGATTGTACTGTAATCCCAGATAAAAGTTTTTAGAAAATAAACATTCTAATAATAAAGATATATTTCTCAATTACTGTGTCATTTGACTTTGTCAAATACATTGTTTCTTACAAAAGCTGAAGCAGCACAGAAAAAGCCAGGCAGCAGCAGCCTGGACTTTGTTTTATCCCTCAGATAATCATGGCAGTGAAGTCGGGCTGTGAGCCTTCCCAGCAGTTAACCTGCAGACAGCTGCTGCAGCTCGCCTGCACAGCTCACATGTGTCACCTGCTGCTCTCCTACTGCAATGCTGCTAGAAAATCATTCTGGAGCTGACCCACAGGGACAGATAACCTGCCCAAAGCACAGGCAGAGTGGAGGGAAGGGTCAGGCAAAGGAAATTAAGGGCAGAGGGGCTCCCAGGGAATGTCAGTGACGGTGTCTCACTCACACACTGCCAGCTGCAGAGCCATCATTTCATCAGGTATCTCCCTGGTTAGACTTGCAAAGAGAGGTTTTCCCATGGGGGAACCAGGTTCCTGTCTCATTAACAGAGACAGTATTTGAGAAGAACAGGTACCTGCACCAGGCTGAGTATAACCAGTTTTAGCCTGTGGGGACTTGTCAATTGTATTTATTTTTTAACGTCAATTATTTTTTTTTTTTTTTTTACATCTGAAAGTTGACCTCTCACCCTTGAAAATGAATTTGAAGCAAGAGTTCCCATGTTTTGCCCTTTGAGATGATTTGAAGGCACCTTAATAGGTTGTATGCTCACATCAAAGTGAATTTCATTAGGACCTGGATGCCTCATTCCCATATAAGTTTTTTAAATCCCACCTCACTTACTACTAAAAATATCTCAGAGCAGTATATGTACTGGCTGGGCCTTTACAGGTGAGCTTTCTGCTTACAACAAAATGTTCTGACTGACGTGTGGCATTATAGGCCAGGAAAACAAGAGACTAATTGAAAGGCAGACCTTTAATTAGAGCTATATGTAGAAAAACCCAATCACTTTGAGACGCTCCTGCCAGTTGAAGAGAGAGCATGTTTTCAGAGCACTTAAAGACATCTGATCCCTGCCCCCAGCTCTGACTCAGTAGTAAGAACAGCCTCCCCCTACCCTGAGAAGATCTGAACACATTTGTTTTGTTTCAAGGAGAGTTACTGCAAATATTCAATGGGATATTCCTATTCAAAGAGATGGCCACCGTTGGTCAAACAAATCGTCACTTCTATCATCCCTAATAATCCTTCCAATGCCACTGCCTCTTTCAAGCTACTTGAGCAAAATCCAGCTCTTCTCTCTCGTTATTCTGCGTCATCAGATAGTTGCCTCTATTTGTTCTTACCTCAGACTAATGCTGACTGTTTTCATACATCCTGTCTGAAGTGTCTGGAGTGGACTATTTAGTGCTCTCTGCAGTGAGCCTGGGCATTATTTTTTATTGTTTTTTAGAAAAATTAATCCCAGAAGAGATTTTACTACGTGAAGCTCTTAAAAATAGATCCTGCTGCAACACAAACAAAATGTCCTTTCCCATTCTGTTGCTAATGCCACCCTCTATCTAGCCATGCTTTTTTTATTCTGATCTCTTGAATTTTCATTTGTACATCTCTCTAAGGAGAAGGAGAAACAAGCAGCATAAATTAAATGCAGTCATTGGTCTGACAAGCTTTTCCCTTCTCACTGTCTTGGTCCTAGCATCTCGCACTGCAAGCAGGTAAAAGTTGGCTTGAATTTTTCATAAAATCATGGGAAAAAGTATATACAACAAATTTTGAGTTCATTAGAATGTTATGGAACAGGCTTTTCTGAGCTGAGAGGGAAAGAGGAAGAGAGATACTCCACTTCCTAGAGAAGTCACTTTCAAAGATAAATGTGACAGGTTGGAGGAATTTAGTGTGCGCTGGTGTGAGATGAGGGAAAGCCAGAGTCACATATAAGGCAGCAGTGAAAGGATGGGGGCCTCATTACTGCCTGCTCTGCTGTTTCTTAGAGGCTTTGACCTACAGAACATCATCATAGATTCAGCCTGACACATTCAGTCCTTAAATCACACTTTACACATATGTTTTGCAGCCCAATTACTAGCTTCAAAGTAGTAGACTTTAGCGCTAGGGTTTCCAAGAAATTCCCCAAACTCTGTTCACAATATTTGTTCAAGCCATACTTATTTGCCTTACAGTGGGAACCTGTGCTTGTGGGGGCTCGTCAGCAGTGAGGGATTTCTGTGTGCCCCCAGTCCTTGCTGTCTCCTGTCTCTGCTCAGTGACTGATGGCAGCTGGCTGGGTGCTGGCAGTTGTGCTGGACTCTCACCCCACTGACTGTCAGCCAGTTCCCACAGCAATGCTTTCCTTTACAGAACTGTGCTGATTTTTTTGTCTGCTTCCCTACCCTAGTTCCCTCCTTCTTTCTACTACCTCAGTGCCTTTAACATCAGACAAGGCTCATGCAGCAGGTGTGTTCCCTGAACTTCAGCTTGCTCATAAGTCACTGCATGGCACCAGAGACACTTGCAAAATGCTTTCTGTGGCAGCCCGTGGGCAGCTGCTGCACTGAGGTGGCACATTCCCACTTGTTCTGCCGGCTTTGCGCTGCCCGGGGGACAAGTCTGCCCGTCGCCAGTCGTGCTCCTCATGCCTGTTGGCAAACAGGCGGTGGACTGACTAAAGGTCAGAGGGGCGTGTTTCTGAGGGGACATCTGCAGCCCATCACCCCTCAGCTGGAGAACCAGGGTAACCTCGGCTGAGTGTCCTACACTTTAGAAGTATTTTCACAACAAATGTTACACACATGGTACTTGCCCTTTGTTGAAGAACAGATCAGGCAGGTGTCACAGACCCCTGCTCCTGAAGGGATTTCTTTCTCCCACCAGTCAGCACTGAGTGGGGTGCTTTTTGTAAGAGAGGGGAGGCTGAATATTGGTCAGATGAACAACACACATACATGCTCAGGTGTACACTCTAGGAGAGGGTCAAGAAAACAACCAAAAGAAGGTTGGTTTTGCTTTGATTTTACTCTACATTAATATTCTATTGCTATTAGATAGAAACCCCAAAACAAACTTTTCAAAATAAAACTACCAACAAGCTAGTCCAGGAATTGCATATATACCTTTCCCTGAAAAATCATTTCTGGCATCACAGAACTATTTGTCTATAGCAAATTTCTGGAAAATTTTCCTCCTTGCAGAAAATAGTAGGCTTTGAAGATACTTTAAAATTTTTTTCTCATGTGGAAGAAAAAATCAGGCAGGAAAACTGGAGTATTTTATCATGAAACAGCATCACCCCAAACGCACAAGGTTCACGCTAAGAAACGCACCCAGCAGAGCCTGTAATTGTTTCTCTGTCAGCCTGCCTTGCCTACCAACCCTTCTGAGATCCAGGCTATAGAGATGACCTCCTAAATATGGCATGGTTTAATTATCCCACCCTCTTGAGCTTTGTGCAGGCACCTGTTTAAGAGGAGCACGTGGAAGTCACTGGTTTTGCATGCTGCCAGGGCATGCCATGGTGCGTGTGCCAAGCTATGCTGGGGCCACCCCTGGGCAGAAGCCCTTTGTGGGGATTAGCCTGAGGAACCAAGGGATGGATTAGCCATCACCCAAGCCTGGCAATGGCAGGGGAAGCAAATTGGATTTATGGGAGCTGAACCCATTTCTGTGACAAGGGCCACGACTCTTCTGTGGCTGCCAGTGTGGCTGTGCACTTCCCAAGCCAGCCTAGGTTCCCCACCAACCCTAGGAAGATATGGGGTAAGGGACGGCATGGGGGTAGGTTGAAAAACCCTTTTGCACACAGCAGCTTTAAAACAGAGTTTAAAAGGCACAGAGGGACTATCTCAAAGGACAGTTTTTGAGCCCACACAAGCTCATCCTACTCCCCCAGAGGCAGAGGAGTATTTCAGCAATGCTGGGAGCCAACTATTTCAGTGATGGGGCAGAGACTGCTCCACTAGCAAACACCTTGCCAACGTAGCTCTTAAGGGTATTAAACATTTTATCCATTAGGAAGTAATTAAATTAAAAGAATAATTACAACTAAATGAAGGAGCCATAACTCCATTGTCAGTTATTTAATTGCCACAGAGTACACTGAGCTGTCGGTGACAAGTTCTATTACAGTCCCTTTCTAAAGAAAATGTTGCCAGACGTTATCCAGATTTCATCTGTAGACTCCCTTCCAAGGGAGCAGCTGAGTGCAACATGCAGAAGACAAAATCCTGAGTCCAAGTGAACAAGGAGGAACATTTGCCAGGGGAGAGGCATAAGTTTAAGATTGTAGAAGCATGGGTGGGGGGAATGAAAATGAAGATGCAACTGAGACAGTTCAAGCAGACATAGCCTGTGCTAAAGAAAGGACCAGGAAGGCCAGCAGTATAGTTTCTATTCCCATTTATTCTTTTAGTGGCCTTCAGTAAGTTCTTAGTTCTGCTAACCACTTTTTAATGAGGAAATGGAGGTGCCCTTCCCACCTCAATTCCACATAGTATCACCACCTTTGTTTTCTAGGGTACTCCACTAAAGGACATAGAAGAACCAGATAATCTTTTATTTTGGGGACAGGGGTTTCTATTCCTTTGATGTAAGCAGATGAAAACTTACACCACAGATACCCATCTCTGTGGATTTCAGGATTGGTGCTGTGAATCTGAGTATGTGAGTCTGGGTGATGTCAAAGGCAGTTCACTTCCTGAGCGAATCGTAAATAAAACACTTCCGTTTTAAATGCGGCCACACTCGAGGTGTCCAGGAGACAACATATATGAGTCAGCTTAGATGTCAGTTAGCAGTGGGCAGAAGTGATTCTCTGCATGGAAGAAAATCTTGCATAGTTATAAAAGCTATAGTTAGAAAAGCTGGTGCGAGTCCAGGATAAGACTGGCAAATGAGTACCCTTTTTGAAAATTCAGGTTTTAGGCAAAAACAACTTTGCAAAAGACATGTAAACTGGCAGATGAATCCAGACTTTTTGCCACTAGGTGGTGATGGCTGACAATGAATGTGTGCAGGATGCTCTCAGCCCCTCTCTCGCCCCATCGGGGCGGCTCCCACCCCCTCACTATTCCCGTCCCCCTCGGCAGTGTGTATTCCACGGGAACACGCCCTGCTGTTACCAGAGACAGGCCGCTCCATCTAATATCAGCCTAAGGTACACGTTAATTAGAGGCCTTGACTAAAGACGTGGAAGCATCATTTAATTAACTGGCAATGGTGAGCGAAGAGGAGACCCAGAAATGACATGCTACAGGTGGTCATTTGCAACGGGATGCTAGCAACAAAGGTAGTATCACTAGTTGAGCCAATTTCAAAATCACACTAACTGAACATAAATGATCAAAATTAGTTTTTCTGACAGAGCCAAATCTGCACAATATCCAGCCCAGTTCCCTGGCAAAAAGCAGGGTTTTCGGAGCAGTGGCTGAAGGCAGAGGTGCGGGGCAGGCTGTTAAGTGCAGGGATTACATCACACGGAGACAAAAGCCTTGCTGCCAGAAGAGGCCAAGCACACCTCGCCAGCGCTGCCCCGGTGGCACCGGACAGCAGCTCTCCACCCGCAAGGCCCTTGGCTGCGGGACACCCGTGCGGCCACCGTGGTGCAGGGCCATAGCCGGCACCATGCCACAGCAGCCCCATCGTCCCTTCCCAGCCCATCCTCTTCCCCGAGTTTAGCAGCTGCTGCCCTTCCTGTGAAGCACGTGATACTCTGCTTCTTCATAACCCTAATTAAGGGGCTTTATTCTTATTATAGAAATTAAGTCTACTTGAAACAAAATAGCAATTTTCTGTTATAAAATGATTGCTTTCTGAAAGACATAAGATGACTAATGCACTCAGCAGCAGCTAATGACTGCATGCCAAAAGGTCCTTTGCTTTTAGTGTACATCAATCTGCTTCTTGCTGCTCTGCAATGGCCCACGTGCTAGAATCTACTGAGGACCACGGCAGCCAGTCCAGGTACCCCTGAAAAGAGGGCTCACAAGGACCCACCCCCTCCACTGGGAGATGGCTTCATCCCACAACCTGCCCTGCAGCAAGGAGCTTTGCTGCCAAGGCAGAAAGCCATGGGAAAAGGAAGGGAGAGGGAGAGCACACAGATCACACTCGGGTGAGAACCACGGCACGGGATGTTCCCTGCAGTCCCATGCCTGGTGGGCCCCAGGGGGATACAAAATGACCAAATCTATGGCAAAGCTCACCTAGGAGAGGTGTTAACACTCAATTGGACCTCTCACTATTACACTGATCAGTTCAAGGTGTACAAGCCTGACAATAAACTGTCTCTTGCCCTGAGGAAAGTCTTGGGGGGCTTTATGGTTGCAAATACATATTATAAAGGTTTTTTGTTTTTGCTTCTTTTTTTTTCCCTAAACAACATCAGATGACCTAAAAAAATATTTTAGTCCATCTGGCATAGCTCCTCTTTCACTCCAGAAATTACTCCAATTCTTTTTTGGATTGTTTCAAGGGCAACCATGCCTTTCTGCACCTCAACTACCAGTGCCCAAGGAATGAGACAGGCCTGCTTGGCTGAATTCACCAGTCACCCACAAGTAGTGAGTAACACACTGGTAGAAAAGCAGTATTTGCCACTCTCGGAGCAATCCACAAGCAGAAATTTGTTTTTATGAAACATTAGTCATTTTAGATAACAACAAATTGGTACAAATCCCATATTCACATAAATTACCAGCTTTGAATAGTTGACCCACTTTATAGCTAATGTTGGCACAAAATCTTGACTCTGAAATTTGAGGCAGATTGCTTTCAGTTTGGTCAACTTGGAAAGAACGAAATGAAAAATATGTTAATACAGGGCTCAGAATGAGGGCTTTTCACTTGAACTGAAATTGTCTCGATCTTGCAGCAATATAAGGACTAAAAATCTTCTGCAAATGTCCTGTTTAGATTATCTGCATTAGGTTCCCGTTGCAGATAAATTCCAGTGACAGACACAGCTCCAGTCTGTCATTTGAGTACTGCCTTACGACTGTGGCAAATGCTGCTCCCCCTGTGTACTGGTTTTGCACAGCCTGGTTTTCAGTAGCAGGGGTGCCACAGAGGTGGCTTCTGTGAGAAACTGCTGGAAGCTTCCACCACGTCCAGCAGAGCCAATCCGTGATGGCTCTGAAGATGGACATGCTGCTGGCCAAAGCTGGGCCAATTAGAGATGATGGTAACACCTCTGTGATAACATATTTAAGAAGAAAATCAAAACAAAGTCATACAGTTTTTCTTCTAGTCAGAGAAGAGGAGGAGGTGAGAACATGTGAGGGAAACAACATGGAAGAGACCAAGGTCAGTGGAGAAGGAGGGGGAGGAGGTGCTCCAGGTGCTGGAATCAAGATTGCTCTGCAGGCCATGGTGATGCCCATGGTGAAGCAGCTGTGCCCCTGGGGATCCATGGGGGATGCAGAGATCCACCCACAGTCCATGGGGATTCACGGGGGATGCAGAGATCCACCCCCAGCCCGTGGAGAAGGTGGCCATGTAGGAGTGGGTGGATGCCTGGAGGAGGCTGTGATCCAGTAGGAGAGCTGGTGGAGAGAGGGCCCTGTTCCCAGGCTGGAGCAGCCTGGCCTTGGAGGATGGCACCCCATGGAAGAGTGACCCACGCCACAGCAGATTTGGGAGGACTGTCTGCCCGTGGGCAGGACACACTGCAGCAGTTTTGAGACGACTGCTGCTAGTGAGATTTGGATCCACGCTGGAGAAGTTTGTGGAGGAGTGTCTCCCATGGGAGGGACTCCATGGTCTCACAGGGGAAGGACTTCTCACAGGGGAAGGACTCTCTGGGCCAGTGTCAAACCACAACACCCTGCTACCATACTCCCAATCCAGTGTTTCAGAGCTCCACAAAGGGACTGTGTGGGGCAGTGCACCCATTTCTGAAGTTTGCATTTAAGTAGAAAGGGTAACCACTTCATGCCTGGATATACCTACTTATATACTCATGATCTAGTGGGTGGTATCCCTGCCCATGGCAGGGGAGTTGCAACTAGATGATCTCTAGGGCCCCTTAAAACCAAAACCCTCCTATGATTTACACTTCTTGCACCTAAAACACCAAAGTGTTTCTCATGTGAATTAACCTGCCAAATCTCTAGGACAACAAGCCCTTGCTGGTTAACAAGTCTCTGTGGTTGTTGTAGGTTCCTATGGGCTGTCCTTCACCTTCAAGAAGCCACAGCAAAATTGACTATTGCTGACTGCTTGTAGGATTTGAAAATGGAGTCATGAGTTTTGGATGCAAACCCTGTTTAAAGACAAGATTTCTTAATGCAAGTATGGCTAATGGGGAAGGTAAGCCATATTCTAGGGATGTTACAAACTAATCAGAACAGTAGATCTATATCACAAGTTGGCCAAAACTTAAGCTGAGCATCTGAACATAGTCTAAGCCAACACCAGCTTGCACCAGAAAATCAAACTCAGGTCTTCTGGAGACCAAACTCTAGTCCATCACCCAATCCTTCTCCTAAAGGATACCAAGATCCACCATTGTATCTTCCTCTCTCACCTCCAACTTCAATGAAACATGCCATAAAGTTGCAACCTGTCAGCAAACTTTTACCTTCTCTCTTGTGCTGAGGATTCAGTTCAAACCCCAATGCAAACTTTTAATCAGCAACAACACTCATGCAGTATGTAGAAAATCTTTCATTTTTAATAACACAGAAAGAGGACTGAGAGCAAAGCCATTGATTCACTATAACAGAACAGCATGTCTGTTTTACAAGTGTGAATTTTCTCCGTGGTAAAGATTTGAGGTGACAAAATATAAGCAGACAACTCCTAGGTAATCAGAAAGGAGAACTACACACAAAAGGTAGGTCTAATATTCAGAATACCTGCACACATTAACAATGTAATCCTGCCACTAATCATAGCTTGTAATGAACTGTGGCAATAGGGTTCTTGGAAACTGGATGGACTCACATAGCTTGTTATTTTAAATAAATACCATAATTGGTATGAAATCCCAGCAACTAAAGTATGAAAAACAGTATGAACTACCAGTCTTTTATGGGACAGAAAGAATTATCCATAGCTATCCAAAGGCTAGTTTGGCTTTCATATACTTATATTTGAATTTTACATCATCTTGCCTCCAACTCTTTGTAAAATGTAGATGTTTTGTTAGTAGTGTTTCAGCTAACTGCAGGTGTTGTAGGCTTAGCTTGTGTAGAATGGAAAGAAATTCTAGCCTTTTGCTTAAAAGGAGAGAAAAATTGTATTTATATTGATAAAAGGAGAACAAGGTGAGGAAGCATGCATAAGCAACAGCATTATGAAAATCTTAATATCAGATTCTAGAGGAGAGAATTGCAGATATTTCTCTTCTTATGATAGACAGACCCAGTCCTGATCCAGCAGGGAAAATTCAGGTGATCTCACCCACAAAGCCTCAAGGAGGCTCTGCAGGAGCTACTCCTGGAACACAGGCAAGCCAATATCCTACAGACATGGGCTGCTTACAGAGCCACAGTATTTCAAGAGGTACAAGAAGACTCCTCTGTTGTGGCAGTGTCCCTACTGCTTCTCCTGACTTCACACCTGATGCCCCAAAGGAGAAGCAGGGAGCATCAGGAAACCTGGCTCCTGCCACTTGGCCTCTCTGACAGGTCATCAGCATTCTCTGTTTCACTGCCCCCACTCACAAAAATACAATAACAATTTCTCCTTTGAACACTTTCAGCCCTTTTGGTGGCAGTTGCTACAATTACATTATTATTGCAGGATATTAAATAAGCTTTATTACTGTGTGGTGGAGTGCCCAGATGAGCAATTTGTCCATTTTACAGACAAACTGAGATATTGAGATGCTAGCAGAGTAAATTGCCATAAGAATGGTAAAAATAGATGATTCACTTTTGTTTTTCTCTCTTAGCAGCTACCAAATGCTCATGGGAGTACAGAGGGCCTGTCCTAAGAGCTGCCTTAAATGTTAAGTGTGCTCACTCATCTTGAAGAAACTTATGCTACTTCTCTGCTGAACACTGTATGCATTTCCAACTTCTAAAACTGACACCAACTCCAGGGCTTCGCAGAGACCTGCCAGCAGCTGGCAGCGAGCTGGCTGCTCCCACTGCCAAAGAGGATTAGTGCCGAATAATGCTGACTGGAGGTAGAAAAGCTAATTCTATTTCTAGACATACTAGTATAAAACCAGAGCGAGTAATGTTGTCTACAAAAGACGGGTGCAATGGTGTAAAAGGATTGCAGTTGGAGAGTATCAGGCTCAGAGGAACTGATGGCATTTTTTTTTTTTAAGGACATACATGTTCAGAACTAATAGAAATGTTAAATTTGCTGTAAAGATTTCCAATGGAAAAGTAACACTACTTCCAATAAGCCTAGCTCATGTAAATAATGTAAGTAGGACACATTTAAATTTCTTTGATAGTTACCCAAAAAAGTTATTTACAATCTGTAAGGTGATATGCCCTTAAGCATTATGGCAGCATGTGATTTCATTAGCAGCAAAACAGGCAAAATATACTGCCAGCCAAAATCTCTTTTTCCCCCCACCAACAAAAGTTATCCAAACCCCTTACACTAGAATAGTTGCAGTAGGAAAAGGCCTCTAGGGTGTTTGGATTTTGCCGGTTCTTTTTGTTTTCACAGAACATGAGACATTTCCCAGTCTACTGTGTATCATTTGTCTTTAGGCAACCAGAACCTAGCTGCACAAACCCTTTCAAAGAGTGAGGAGAGCTGGCAGGACTCAGCAGCTGTAGCACTCCCAGGGGTCTGAACAGGTCACCCCAGCTCCCCTGGCATGTTCAGGCCACAGAGCATCATCCTGATCCGTGTAAGTAGGGATGAGGCTGAGGTGACCATTTCAGAGGCAGCAGCTGATGGGGTCAGCATCTAGAATCATGTGGAATACATTCTCCCTCAGCTTTTTTCTGGAGCTTTTCAAGGAAAACTGCTTTCTGAATTTACTGAGATTTAATTGCCTTTCTTTGAACTGCTCCAAGATGAGAACTTGTCTTCAGCATGCCCTGGCCAGATGGGAAATGTTATATCCCTGGTCAAGTTCTTCTCTGACCTTCTTCCTTCCCTAGGGCAAGACAAGACACCCACAGTGATGCTGACTCTGTGAGTGAGATGGGACTGCACACACTGCCAGTAGGTTACGAATTCGGGCCATTTGCCAGCACAGCTGGGGAGGAGCTGCTATATGGGCCGAGACTGCAGGCACAAGGACTCCAGTTTGGCCCTTGCTGTGCTTTCTACCAAGGAGGCAGTCATCCTCTGGTAGCCCACATTCTGGGACAAAGCAGAACTGAGTGCAGTCTGGAGCTAAAGAGGCACACTGAATTGCTTGTAGACCAGCAAATGATTTGGTGGTATTTCACAGTGACCCTTCCCTACTGGTAAACTAAACCTAAATACTTTATTTCTTCAGTTTCTTCTCGCTGATCACTGGTGGACTCAATCAAGGACATGACAGATTCTGTCACAGAGCAGGGCAGTGTACGTGATGCCGAATCTCATCCAAACCTCACAGTGCAGCCTCACAGGCCTGCCATGAATGTGCTGATCCCAACACCCTGAGCGACTACCATGAGGACAGAGTGTGGGATGTGAAACTTTGTCTTCCTTCCCAGACCCCCCTAAATACATTCAGTATCAGGAAATTAATAAAAATGAGTAAAATGAAGGAATACACAAAGGACTACAAATATCCCCTTTGTTGTATCTGATTTGGACCTGGAGTGTTTCCCAGCTTCAGTCTAGCCACTTGATAATCTGAAGTGGGGAACGCTACATAAATTACTCATTATTCCCACCAGATGAGCTGTCAAAGACTGCGGAAACCAGTTCATGTTCACCTCACCTCTCTCTGCTGTTACTTTCCACTCTGCTAAGCTCTGTTGCTAAACAGTTTTGTCTCAAGATGCTAAAAGAGACAAAGAAAGAAGGAAAGAAATAAAGAAATCCTCCACAAGTGTCCCGTAACTGTACTTTGAACAAAAATCCAGAAGGACACAATGAAACCCAAAGCAACTGTTCTTCCTCCATGAGCTCATTATTGTGCCCCACAGCTGTCAAGCAGCCTTCACAGCCTCTGCCTGCCTGGGGTTACCACCACTGAAGACACAGGTATCCAGCCCAAAGGCTCCAGGAAACACACAGATTAAACTCCCCTCTTTTCAGAGGTGATCTCTGAGAAATGTAAAGGCAGTTCTGGGGCACAGTTTGTGCATTTCTTGAGTTGCAGCAACTTGCAGTTATTTTCAAAGCAAATCTCAAAGTCACAGTATTACATGAATACAGGGTACTTCTGCTTTGCTACAGCTTCTACTCATCACATCTAGGAACTCCAGCCTCTAGGCCACTGAGCCCAGAACTTGGCACCACAACTAAAATAACACCTCATCTTGATTTTTTCTAAATTAGTCATTATTATTAAATGTTTCCAACCAGTTGCCAGAACCTATGTTTCTGCCTGACCCTTATTCCTAAGGTTTCCTGTTTGTTTTTGCTTCCACACTGCAGACAGCACAAGTGGCAGAGCACTATTACTTTTGAAAAAGATGTTTTAACATATGGGTCTACCCTAAACACCTGGAAGTACTTGTAGCCCTGGAAAGGCAAGCCCAGATACTGGGTGGCCTTAGAAAGCCAAACGTCATTTCAAGTTAACAAATGCTTCCTGTCATTGCTTTTGGGCCAGTCCAAAGCCCTGGAGTGAGCCATCCCTAGGGCTAGGAGAGACAAAATTCAAGCCCAGGATGAAATCTAGAACCTCAAGTCTCTCTTGCAGTGTCCTGATGTTTCTGCCACACTGCTGGCTGGCACATCTCGGCACAAGCTGCTGCTGGTTTGCTGTGCTGCACAACACCAGGCAACACTTCCAATTCCTCTGCAACTGCAGCACAGTATATTACTGTCTAATGCCATGTGTTCCAGGCCCTGCAGCAAAGGGCATTCGGCACAGCCAGGAACCACAGCAGCCCCCTCCAGCTGGGAGGCAATGAGAATCTCAGGACTCAATGAAAAGCCTGGGGGATAGGGGTTCAACCCAGTACGAAATCCCTCAGGGCTGTGGCAGTAACACCCAAGCCAGGATAGAGCCCTGTCTCACCAGCACAGTCGTTATAAAATCACCGAGTGATGGCTGGAGCTGCACTGTTCTCTTTTTCTCACTATAGATGTGGCAGCCAAGAGTGGACACCAGTTTGCTTATACACCACCATGATCTAGCTGGTGCATGACAGCTCCAAACTAGGCAGGATCAAAGAAAAACAGGGCTGGAAAGGCCCCACAGAGATCATTTACTCCAGTCCCTCATCCTCAAGGCAAGATAAATTTTCCCCTCATCATTCTTGTCAGACTGAAAAATAGAGAAGAAAAAAGAAACCAAATTTCAGGGAACTGGGGTTCAGCTATAACTACAAAAGTATAGTCTGGACAGGAATAAGGCTGAATGCACTTATTCTAGAAAACCATGCCACAAAAATAGTGTCAGGAACTTGACTTTATTCTTTTCTAAAATAAACAAACAAATCTGGAAGCTTTAAAATCCAGGGTAAGTGTTGAGAATTACTTCATAATCCTTAGTCACCTACATAGTCAGCCAATGCAGAAATGCATCATATCACATCCTAATAAACACTATGCAAATATTTTTGCAATCAAATGCTAATGATATCAAATATTATTAATATGTCATTTGGCACACTATTGTAAAAATTACATTTAACTATGTATTAACTGGAGTTGTAACAAATGATGTATTTAGCTAATTGTATGCAATTAAATTAGAATTAAAAACGGGATGTTTCATAATCTTCTTTGCTTTTCACTAAAAATCTAAGCAGGGAATTCAATAAATGAAAGCTGCTGGAAAATCACGTGAAACATCAAGCACTGGAGATTAATATAACACAAGGCATCATATGTTGCTCATCCAAGTTTATTAAAAACCACACCAAGTCTAAATCTTTGCACACTTCATATTGAGCTAAACTTAATTCCTATTTTTCCCTGATTCTTCATTCTATCCATTATATCCCCCAGGCTTAGATCTGTTGCATCATTATATCCAGAAATGAAAATAAAATAAAATAATATTTTTTTAAATCACGCCTGTGTTGAAATGTGTGTTTATCTGAACTGTGAAGGTAATGCAGATCCAGTACAGTACTTCATCTTGAATAATGCCTCCCTTTAGCATGCACATGTGCTCCTTGCACTTGTGTCAATAACTAGTAACACATATGAGCAAAAATACAAATGTACAAACAGCAGCATGGTTTGTTTTAGGAGTTTGCGTCCCAGTTAACTGCTTACATGATTGTGTAAAAATTAAATGCCTGGCTATGCTCAGGCATTCAGAGAGAAAGAGTGGGAACTCATCCTGTGGCCAGTCCTTTTTTGGACTTAGTTATTTCAAGGATTTCTCGCAGGCATTGATCCAACTTTGTACAGGCAACGGTCCTTGCAGTACTTTCAACTCAGTAAAAAGGACTTGTGCATACAAATTTGGCCACTAGTGATATAAATGATCAACTTACTTGCACATGAAAACAAAAGACAAGACCAGCTGCAGCTGTGCAGCATCATTGTCTTAGTTTTCTCCATTTTTCTGGGCAGCACACAGACCCCTCTGAATGCAGGGGTGTACACCTGACCCTACTTGTGGAGGTCGACCTTTGCATTCACCTCTCGCTCTTACTTGGGCAGCCCTGCCCTGGCTCCTGCTGCAGTCACAAGTGGTATCATGCCCACTATAAAGGAAGCTGGATCAACTACCCACCACACATGTCAGACTGCATAGTTTCAGCTTAAAACTTTGGCAACACATCAGGACTTCTCTCCTAATGACTCTAGCTAACTTTAGCTGCTGCTTCTACTATTTCATGTAGGCATCCATATCAGTGGAAAACTCTGAACACATTTTAACTTTTGTATGGGCATCATTCTTTCCATCTACAGGGATGGAAAGGTCTGCAGAGGTCCGCAGTCTGCTGGTGTGTGGCAGCTTACCGCCTGCACCCAGGGATTTCTCCTCAAACCTAAGGAGCAGCAGAGACAAGTGAGCTGCTTTGTCCACGCATAAATCCTTATTTGCAGCCCAAACTGATTCCTTTTTCCATGTCGATGCTTGCTACCTGCCAGAGGAATGGGGTGTTACAGGGAGATGAGAGGGGCATTTGCACAGCAGGAACTTGCAGAGGAATCCTCTTGCTATCCCTGCCTCTATCCATGTCTGCCAAGGCAGCAGGCTCAGGCCTCCGTGCATGTGAACACAGTGCCAGGAAATGAATAAGCACAGAGACAATGTTCTGTCAGGTTTTGTCCCACACTGCAGGGAAAGCTTGAGGACCCCTCATTTTAACTCCCTGTTATTTATTTAGACACGAGGGTTCTCAACCTGCTTTTAGATGCTCATAGCTAGAGTGTTTTAATTCCTAGCCAAGTGGGCATATCAGATAGTGAAAGCTGCAAGATCAGGCATCCTGTCTAAACAGAGGAACTGCTTTCATACACCACTGCAGCTATCACCCAGGACCTGCTGGAGCTGGGGAGAAGCTTCCATTTGCCCTGCTGGTGTTGGCAGGGGTTCCAGCTCTCAGCACTTCCTGCCTTCCCCCGCCTCACTGGCATGTTCTTCAACACACTTCCACCCAACAGTGGCAACTCAATGAAGCACTGCCACAATTTAAATAGTTATTTGCATTTCATTAACAATGACAACATTTATTTTAATACAGTTAAATCAGAGTAGCATTTAATTTAATTTTAACAAGATAGTTATTAAGCTAACCAAATATCAATTGATTGCTGAAGAGACCACATTGTGAAACAAATAAGTTGAGAAATAAATCTTGTTGCCAGGCCATTAATGTAAAATCACATAAATAATAAACGTCTAATTAGGTTTTCTCTAATGAAGAGCACCAACTGTTCACTGACATTCTCTGGGATGGCTGGGGCTTCCCAAGCTGGCTATTAGGAGAGGGGCCTGATCCAAGCACCCAGAGAGCTGTACAGACAGACCCAGGATGGGCAGCTGGATTTAAGGAGAAGCCTTAAATCCTGCCTTGCTCCACACCCCTCTGGGCACTGGCTGCTCAGAGACCTGAAGCACCTCACTCAGGCGTGGGTGGGAATCCAAAAGTCAGGAAGCAGGGATAGCAGGGAACCCAAAAGTGGGAATCCAAAAGTCAGGAAGCACCAGGGGCTGCTTCTGTCAACACCATGGGGTTGTAGGGTGTGGGGGTCATTCCCCCAACAAGTCCCACATCTTAACATTGTCCTCAGCATGAACAGTTTACCACGTTTCCCTGCAAATTAGCCTGCATCTGGAACATCAAAAGTGGGTCAGTTACAGCAGACACGAACATCTCCTTTTCTAGCATTGCTAAGGACTTGTAATTTTCATCCATCTGTATGTGTGGATATCACTTTCAAGGGGCTTGTTTGTTTGCTTATTTAAACACAGATCTCTTAGGGAGATCTTTTTCTGACCATCTGCTCTGTCCAGCTGTACAAAACAGACCAAAAGACCTCATTCAGGCAATTGTGAATCAATTCTGCAAGTTCTGCTTGAAAGATATCAAAGTACCTGCAGGCTTGATTTAAAGCCTTGAAGTGATGGAAAATCCACCAAAAATCCACAAAAATTGCTCCGATGGTTAAAATCTACCCACTGTGAAAAATGTTCATCTTTATTGAGCCTGAATTTGTCTAGTTTTAATGTTTATTCACTGTCTCTTCCCATGCCTTCTTTTGCCAGCTACAGCAATCCCTCAGCCTCTTCCTCACAGAAGCTGAAGCAGAGCCTGCCATCAAGAGAGGGCAGGGTCTCTTCTCTCTAACAGCATGATTTTTGGAGGGAAACCAGAGCTATTTCAAGGAAAAAGGGTCAGAAAGCCAGTGTACTAAAATGCAAATGAGTTACAGCACAATTTTCCTTTTTAAAAAATAACAATAACCCACAGCTCACATATCCCTTTACCCTTAAAAATTACATGAAAATAAGACTGACTATACAGAGCCCATGCCTCCAGATAACCCACACAAACTGCACTTCACCCAGACTTTCCCATGCAGGCACATAACCCTTCTTGCAAGTGGATCACTGGAGGAGAGGGAGTTGTGCTCTGTTTGGTTCAGTTTATGGATCACCAGTGTGCATATTAAGATCCAGTGCTGTGCATATTAAGACTGAGTGAGTGCCCAGTAGGGAGCTGCTCTCTCTGCTAGAGCTGTTGGAGGCTCCTAAGAGCTCCTCTGCTTGCACCACATTGGGCAGGTGGTACCAAAGGACCACCACCTCCCGTGGATGGGCACTGGCAGCAAGGAATGAGGGGTGAGAGGGGACATGGGGAAGCTTGGAACCATGCACACGCATCCCCATTGCTCCCTCCAGCTCCCAGGGGAGCTTTTCTGGGTGAACTGTGATCCCAAGTAAACTGTGCTGGATTAGTCACACCCATCAGATAGCCTGGGCCTGCACACTTGAGCTCTTGCAGTGAAGGTAGCTGCAGTTCACATCGAGCCACAAAGGGCTCAGAGAGCTGAGACCACTCCTCTACTGCAGAGACACCTGTCCAGGGGATCAGACACAGATACAGACCCATTCTGCACAATCCTACTGCACCATTCTGAGGCAATGAAGCCACCAGACAGCAGTGTCTTGTCTCCATGTGACCATCCCACATGGTGTCCAGCTCCAAAACCAACCCTCTCCACTGTCTCTGCCCACCTCACTTGTTCACACACAGGAAGCAGGCTTTGAGCAGAGGCTGTGACAACACAGCACACAGAGCTAATTACAATAAAAGCAGCAATGTAGATTTGTCAGTGTTACATTACACGGATCAGAAGATGTAATTTTTAAGAAAGAAGCAGGTGTTTTGAAATATGATCTATTTTTCCAGGAGGTTAAGATAAGTAGCTTTCAGCTAATTATTTTGTGCCAAACCAAGCAAATCATCTCAAAACTGAACTAGTCAGCTTGGAAGACTCTCAAGATTTTATACTTGACATTGAGCAGGATGAGTCGTGGCAGCAAGGGATCTAACCTGCTTCAGCTGAATTGCTAACACCAGGGCTACAGCTTGTAGCCATCTGCAAGGTAACCACACTTTTTCTTGCATCTTTCCATTGCCATTTTCCAAACAAGTAACTTTAACACATCTGGGAAGAAAACTGACCAAAAAACCCAGCAATTGAGCAAAAACCAGAAAATGTGAGGGGCCTTGGACTATATAAGCTGTTGGAGACTGACTGAAATAGCCAAGGGATGCACATGGGCATAGAGGATACTGCAGGCTGGGAAGAAAAGTTGTCAGCCACAGAGCCAAAGAACACACATCTCTTCACAATCAGAAGATGCTCCTGTCATGAGGCCATGGATACCCATCATTCCTGAAATGGCCAGCATGCAACAGGTTAAAGCAGTTACGCTGAAAAGGGAGAGAGCCTGCAGTGCAAATACTGTTAGTACATCCTTCACTCACAAAAGAATATTAACTTCTCACTGGCTGCCACTCCCATCCCACCTCAGGATTTGAAAGGACTTGAGCGGCCACGCTTGGAGGTTCAACAATGCAATCTCTTCCCCACATGACTAAGCAGGACTGTACCAACACCACCCATCCACCAGCTCTTTTGGTCATGGCAGGGGAAAATTCACTTCCTTGGCTTATCATCTTGCAATAAACCTCCAGTGGAAACATTTCCTTCCTGTAAGAAGCGACATTTTGAGGAATCACCCACAAATGCCTCCCAAGGCCTTTGGGAGAGCCCTGAGAGCTTCCTGCCAATGCCTACCAACCAGGAGCCATCTGTGAGGGCTCTCATCCTCCTGGGTGCTTGTGGTTATGTGGTGACAACGTCAAAGAGCCACCACAGCCACACAAGGACCACTTTCTTTCTTGGAAGTGAACAACAAAAAAGAAACTTGAGTTGATGGTAACAAGACTCTTAGTGTAATTTTTGCAGGTTTGACACTGGCTAAGTATCAGTGCCTCCACAAAAAAATAATTTACTCAATCTCCTCTGCTACAGTTGAGCAGAGGATGGGGAAAGAAAAATTAAAAAGGGGTTCATGAGGTGAGGTAAGGATTGGGAAGAAACACTTTGAGGGCAAAACAGGCTCAAAACTTAAAAGGTATAAAAAAATGTATTAACAGAAGTAAAAGAGGATAATGAGAACCAAAATAAACCTTTTGAACACCTTTCCCCCCGCTCCAAGCTCTTCTTTCCTTCCCACTGACAGCACAAGGAGACAAAACATGGGGGTTTTAGTCAGTTTGTCACTTCTAAAAAAGAAAAATCTTTCTTAAGTTCACTTAGGGACAGAAGTTTATTTTGCTATGCCATGGGGTCCCTTCTATGGGAGATAGTTCTCTGTGAATTTTTCCAGCATGGTTTAAATCATGACTAGCAGTCCTGCCCTAACCTGGTGAAACATATGAATTCCTCCCACAGGCAAAGCAGTCTTCCCACAGCTGTGTTTTCATGGACCATTTGTTTCATGGGGTACAGTCTTTTAAGGATGAGCTGTCCTCTTCCTCTATCTCTGGAAGCAAGGGTTGTCTCTGTTCAAGCCTCCCTCCAGATCACACCTTCTCAGCATCCACATGCTCCAGCACGAGCAGCTTTTTCTCCTGGGCTGCAGGTGAATGCTGTATCCCGTCCATGCACTTAATGAATTACCGGGTAACAATTTGTCGTATTACAGCCTTCACCACAGCTTGCAGAAGAATCTCAGCTCCGAGGCCCAGAGAACCTCCTCCTCCCCCTCCCTCCTTTGCACCGACCTTAGTGTTGCCACGTAGTTCTTTTCATGTGTTTTCACCTTTTCCTTTGCTCTGGCTTGGGAGAGAATTAGTGTGCATAGATTCATCTGTTCTCAAGTTCTATCAGTTGAAAAGTTTTTATAGAGTTCTGCAGTGTTGAAAGGTTGATCTCGCCTGGGCTCTGCACCGTGGAATTGCTCACTCTGCCTTTTGTTGATGATCACGCGGTCCCCACCGGCACTGCGCAAGTCGCGCCGCGGTGCTGGCTCCATTTAGTGCCTCTCTTCGTGCGGGATGCCCAAAAGGGGAAGCTGCTGCTGCCGCCGCGTTTGCCTTTCTGTTTGCGGTGCAGCAGGCTAGAAGTGGCCAGGCAGGCAAATTCCACTGCTGGCCATGCCAGGATGGCCACATGGCTGCTTCTGGCTCTGGCCGCTCTCGGCCTCAGGGTCACTTCTGGCACCGGCTGCGGAGCTGCTCCCGGCATTGGGATGGCACCCGGGGCACGGCCCAGCAGTTCTGCCAGGGAAGGGCCCGGCAGCACCCTCGCCACCGCTTGGACATCAGAAAGAAAGAGTTCCTGCGGTCTTGTCATTCTTAAATATGTTATCATAGAAGTGTTACCAGCTTTTCTAATTGGTTAGCATTGTGCCTATTCTCAGAGCCAGCCAGCAATTAGTTTTTCTAGGCACACAGGAAGCTTTTAGCAGCTCCTCACAAAAAAATCACTTCTGTGGCTGGCTTCTTTCCTCTTCATCAAAAATCAAGCCATGCAAAAAACCACCCTTCCGATCTCATCTACTCCACCTCACTTGCATGTTGTCTTCTGCCACCTTAGCAGCACTATTACCTCTTTATTACCCAGGAGCAATGTCCCAGGCAGGGTCTCGCAGGAAGCAGGAGGGCTTGACTGCTCTCCCTCCATCTCTGAAGCAGGCCCACCTCATCTCCCAGCCCCTACGAGCACAGCAGCCACCACCACAGCAGGGGAAAGGTAAGATCCTGCTCCAGGCACATCCCCTTGGTCTTGGGAGGCAACACACTCTGCCCTGGTACACATCAGGAGGCAAGGACAGCTTTTTGGGAGCAATCATTGCTTGCTTAGTTGCATAAAATGCTATCAAATAACAACAATACCATCTAGTAATTGATTATTAACTCCATCAGCTGAGGGAGCCACATCATGACTTAGGAATTACCTTCTTTCCTGCAAAGTTCTTCCCCTAGACAGGACGTACTAAAACCTGCTCAGCCCACCATATCAGTTTCCAGGTACAATTAAGGGGAAAAAGTAAAGCAAAGCACAGCAAGCATGCAACAACGGTGTTGTGAGCTCAGATGGTGTTAAATGAATTAATTCGATTCATTCTCAAATTTAATTGGCAAGATTTAGTGGTTCACATTAAAAGCATGAATAACTATTTTGTTCTGTGAATGACTATAGTTTAGTGACTCGATGTCAGTGTATTTTGCCCAGGGTAAAACTTGCTATATGAATTATTCACTGGTGGGTGAATGAAATGAACAGGGGTCATGCTCATAGACAGGATGCCAGCTGTGGTTATTTGACATGACGGGGCACACTCGATGCTGACAAAGGACAATAGTTAATTTACAATGTGGTACTGGGGCTCAGTCATTCTCCTTAAGATCTTTATAGAAAGCATGGCACTTTTTGTCATGTACTCCACATTAAGATGGATTCCATGTGCCAAAAAACACTGAAGCATAGCTCACTTTTAAAAATGTTCAGTAGTTTAAAGGCAAAAAAAAAAAATAATCTACCTTCCTGTCTTGTTTGGCTGAAACATTGCTCCAAAGAAAATGTGTTTAAGAGCAACTTAAAAACAAATGAAGGAACACATCTATATATCACTGGAACATCTTGTCATAGATGCAGTAGTTGATAACTCTTAGGAACCTCTCCCTGATAGGAAAGAATCTGGAAGCCTCTCACACAATGAGGTCTCAGAATGGGAATAATAGAGCTTTTACCTAAGCTTTTACTTCCAAAGCTGAGAGGGAGAACATACTGGACAAAGTTTCTGCACCAAAGTATTTACAGTGAGCAATCACAGCAATTTCCCCAGTCTCCTTAAAAACCTGTTGCTTTAATACAAGACATTTGTAATCTGGAAAGACGGATTCAGTGCAATTCAGCTTGATCTGACAAATGGGCCACAGAAGTTTACTTATGCATACTAATGATACATTCATCTTCACTTTACACTTCTCAGCTGCATGCTTATTGCAAACATCTGTGTTGCTGAAATGACTGGCATTACAACTCATTTATATGGTTTAAAACTAGTGATGGACGAAAGCTGAGAGAGAGGGGAGGGGCTGTCAATGGGCTGGTGAGTATGAAAATAACTTCATTGGTAACTTCCAAACAACCAGCATGGCACAAACCTTGTGTGCATGAGTATTGCATTGATAATAGGTCTGTTTAGTATTTAGAAAAAAGGCTAAAGGAAAGATAATTCAAAGGCAGCTTTGATTTTCCCCTCCATGTCACACACTCCCTACCATCCAGTTGAGGGTGAGGTTGCTGTTTCATAGGCCAGCAGCTCCGTGGCCATTGATCACCAGTAAAGCAGCTCAGTTCTTAGTGCCATCCCTAATTCAAGTATTTTCTTGCCTTATGCAAAAATGGTACACTTTCTATCAAACTATGGCGTGCTGGAGACTGTGCCTACCTCTGAAATGAACCTGCTTGGATTTGCCTTGTTTTCATCCCTCCTGATGCTAGATGATTTGGCATAAAACCTACCTGAAACACAGTTCTCACATGGTTAAGAGTAATGGGATATTTCTCCTTGTAATGGAGATAATTATAGTAATGGGATAGTTCTCCTTGGCTCCCAGATCTATCAGGTATTTGCTTTTAGATCAGATGGCACTTCTGCTTTATAGCTGCATGTGAAGTATTCAATTTCTGCACTCATATTTGTTAGGCATTTGGCTTTCCCATGGAGATCCCGGATACAGGTTAGTATACCAAAAAGGCTCTGAAGTTGTTTTCAGAGTCTTTCTGTCCTTGGACATCCAGGTATTATCATTATTTGACTGTCTCTATTTATGCCATGACATTATGTACTCTTCATAGTCACGTGAAACATCTCAGAGACCCTCTAGCTAGGCTGACAGACAACTGGGTGTGAGCAGCTAAAGCCTTTGCCATAAACCACTTCATATCTATCTTCTTTAAACTGGTTCATGGCTGGCTTGTTTTGGTGTATCTCAGTATTTACATTAAAATTAGCAGGTCTGTATATTAATGTATTCATTCAAGCTAGGAGAAGGTGAGAAGTCCATTTTGAACATGATGTATGATCCATCTCTCAGTGCCCATGTGCCACTCTGGCACAGCATTCACAGTCACATGTACTGATAACATGCACCACAAGCTAAGTAGTTTAAAATAATCTTCAAAGTCTTACAAAAGCTTCCCACAACACAGTTCCCTGTCTCAAAAATCAATGGCCATGAACCCTTCTGCAAGACATTTCATTTCATCACCTATTTTCTTAACTGTTGCTAAAACTTCAGTACCAAATTACGGCCCATGTCTGCATAAAGGAGCAATGACTTGAGCCCCACAGCACCATGCTGCTCACTGCAGAAGCATCTGCCAGCTGACAGACCTGCTTCATACCTGCCTCCTGCCGAGGGAGCCCCGCTCCTCTTTGCTGTTTCTCTACTAACACTGCATAAATCACCAAGAAACTTGGAAAAACTTGGAAAGTGCAAATCCCAAGAGCTGCCCAACTGAGTTTGTATTTTCACATGAGGGCACAGTGGAGATTGCTTTTGCACATTGTGGGTCAGCTCATAGAAGGGGAGAGCTGAGTAGCCCACAGAAGCTTCTCCAACAATTTCTTCCTTTCACTTCTGCTCCAGAGGCACTGAGAGCCTTCTCTCAGGCTGGACCTGGACCTGTGGCCATCTGAATTGCACACTTGCGTTTGATATGACTGCATTATACTCGCATATACAATTATTAACTAAAACTACAAGAATATAGAAATAGATGCTTTGTTAAGAAAGGTGAAAAGTGGGAGTTCATTTTGCAGATACCGATTTCAGCAGCCTTGAACATAGCCACTCAACCTAGCACATCAACTGGCACATGGGGCTCACTGGCTCAGATCTGAGTTACAGTATTTCACTTGCTGTTTCCTCACACACTCTCCTCCCTGGGCACAGGCATGGAAGAGAGAGGAGCCCATTTCCACACCAGGAATACCATTTCCCACCCTCTGGCTACAGCTCTGGCAAGCACAGGAGCAGCAGGGTGGGTGCCTGACTTTGTGTGCACCCTCCCACAGGGAGAGGCAGGGCAAGAAGCATCACACAGGGGGCACAGCAAGGGACTGTGGGGTGCTTGTCACAGCCACAGCAGAGCAGGGGCTCTGCTGCCAGTGGGACCGGCTCCAGCCTGTGGAAAAGGCACATCAGGTGCTCCCTCCAATACTTACTCTTCTGCAGGGATAAGAAGGGCAAGGGGGAATACAGGAAGAAAGAAAAAGTGCCAAGTAAGAATGAACAGTAAAGTAACCAAAACAAATGCAAAGTAAAAAACCCAGCCCGCTTCTCTGATTAATTTTGGTCGCTGCATTCACCAAAAAGAAGGCTGGATGGGACAGCAAAGCAGAGCATGTAACTGTGCTTAGAGGACACATGAATGAATCCTGTCTCACTGCCACCTTCTTACAGGTGTGCTCTGCAGACATGGTCCACTTCTAAAATAGCTAATAAAGGCTGCACATCACTGCACTTATGCAACGGCATAAGCAGAGGGTGAGCAGGGAGCACTCGCTCCTCTTTAGCCCTTTCAAAGAGTCTATGCCACTCTCAAGCCTACAGTAGAGAAGTTATTAACTTGAGCTATGCTTTCCAGCCCCTGCTATGTTATTTTCAGGGCTGACTGCTGCAGCCTGAAGAATAATTCCTAATTTTTCTCTCTTTCTGTGAGCTCTGAATGTTTATTTTTTTGTAGACATCTGTCCAATTTCAGGTAATTTCACATCTGGAATGTCTACATAAGTAGGTGTGTGGGACTATCACAAGGCAAAAATAAACACTGTTACAGGAACTGCTTCTTAATGCTGAGAACTTTTCATGGAGAAGATTTGTGCCTTAGTGTACGTGTGCTATTGACAAAGATTTACTACATTCAACAGACCTGCATTTTGTTAGTTTGTTACAATTTCTGTCAGCAGTATAATCTGTCATGCACAGAAAATCCCTTCCTTGGGGAAAAATGAGAGCTACAAGGCTCTTCACTGCTTTCTTTGTTGTCCTTCTTGTTTCAGGTACATTACCAGTGAATAATATCCTACAACAAATTACAAAGATTGCGGTAATTGAACATGTTAAACATTGGTGATGCAGTGAGCCTCTGATTGCTAAACAGTAATTCCACAGCACCGTCCCAAAGCAGAAGCATGCTGAACTATGCCATTCCTTGCTGCTTCCGACTCTTATTGATGCTGATAACCATCTACCTTCAAAGCACAGTTGGATGAAATGTAAAGAAAAAGCTAAAATAGTGCACCTTACCATCCCTGCATACTCAAGTGCCATTCAGCTAAAGGCCATCTGGGAACAGAAAGTCACAGCTATTATCCTCTTTCACAGTCCATACTGCCATTGCTGAGATGGGATTTTTTGAAAACACGCTTGCAAAGTACATCCTCTTACTTCCCTTTGGGGTTTTTTTCACCATATTATCAAGGAGCACTGCCCTTCCCATGCCTGGCTTCATCTGGCCTGTGCAGACAGAGAATAACATGAAAAAATTCTTTTCAGAAGTTTGCTGAATTGATGGACAGAACAAGCTCAGAGCAGATTACTGCCTGCTGCCCTCCGAGCACAATGCATGGGGAGGTGACAGCAGCAGCCGCTCACCGCTCTGGCGTAGCTACAGCGAGTCATTGCCGGTAGCACTGGCCGCTGCCTCCTTGACTCCAGCTCACAGTTCATCTGTTTGTTGAAAATCCAGCTACAATCACTACAATAGTTCCAGGCACCAGTGTGGGGATCAGATGTGAACTTCCCAAGGTTCCAATGGGCTAGGAAGTTCCTCTAAGAAATAAAGAATTGAGTATCTGCCATGTCCTGTTTTAGTCAATGGACAGCTCACAGGATGACTGAATGAAAACCACAATACTCTGAGAATTCCTCCTCTTTGGTCCCTGTGTGTCACTTACCTGATAACTATACCAATGCCTACATCCCCAAGGGAAAGAGCCTGGGCTAAGCAGCAGACTTATACCTGGCTTTGGGCAGTGTGTTCCTCAAGCAATCTGCAACAGAAGAGTTTGGCTTTAGCTGCTAGCAAAGCGCTCCAAAACATTCCACTGCACATCCTTATCCCAGCACTGTCTTTTTGCTTTGGACAAATGGTCCCCAGGGGTCAGGGCTGCAGTTTTGTGTGTCCTATGCCTGCTTCTTTTTTTACTGTGATTACTGTGAAAGTAATCATTGTGCTGTGCTGCTTAATAACAGAGCAGAAGAGCTTCTGGAGGTGCCAAAGCAAAGGTCCTGGGGCTGAAGTCATGTGGATGCACATAACACACACATATCTGGCTATTCTTGTCACCCAGATTTGTTGATCCACTCGTCTTTATAAAAGATGAGAGGATTGGGAGAGCAGACTTTTACTTCACAAATGTCTTGATTTTACTTACTTGTCCCCAAGTGTACAGGCCCTTTGGAGAGCCATCACCCCCTCCTCCCACACATCTGCTTAGAGCACAAATGCCAAAACAAACATGGTAGATGCAGAGGTGCTTCTTGGATTATTATAGAGCCTATTTTAACAGATGACTTATGTCTATGGAGTAATGTATGTGGCAAACAGAGATACACATCACATTTTTAGAAGTTCAGAAAAGTGTGATACTTCTAGGAATACAAATGACCTAGGTTTAAGTACATTGCAGAATTTCTATTACACCTTGTTTAGAAAATCCTTGTGCCTGGATTTCAACTCAGCTTTTCTACTAAGTACCATTTAAATGGTTAACTGACAAAAATGTTCAATTACCTTCATGAATGTGGCTATTCCCTGGTATCTGTTGTACAGATGCACAGGATTGCAGAGGATTTTGTTTACATATGCAATGGAAAGTTTGTTGCTGTTCACACACACAGCAAACATTTCAGCAATATTTCAGCTGTAAACACCAGTTGGTGAAGTTGTGCAGTCACTCAGTATGGTCTTTGGATGCAATGGTTTTGTTTAAGTACCTACAATCTCTCTCAGGCAAATCTACCAGCTAGATTTCCATTATTTTATATTTAACAGTAAGTGATCAGCTGTAGAAGGGACATTTGCAAGTGTGAAAGCAAATGAAAGTGTGGGGGAGGAAGAAGAAGAGAAAATGACAAGTGCTTTAGTGAAGATCTCAGCAAAATATTGTTTGGTACTCAACAGGATTTCTCACAATAAAATTATTCAAAGAGAAGGGATACATCAGGGAGGACATGGACAGAGCTGTGATCACAGGAGCAGAGCTCAAAGATGGTGTGGATTCAGGCTATTCAGAAATATCACAGCATGGGCTCTTCTAAAGGTCATGGTCTATTTTTCAACTGACACCCATGAATCAAAATTACTGCCAGTATTTGGTGAAATCTAACAATCTAGTTATTGTCACTTGTAACTACTGGAGTGCAGAAGCTGAAATAATACTTGGTTAAATTAGCATTGGTTATCTCTATAAAAGTCCTACCCTACTCTTGCCAATTTTAGTGTAAAATTTGAGGTCTGCAACTATGGATGGATGACTTTAAACTCCACTGCTCCTTATATCCATAGGTGGAGATCAACTGCGCTGAAAAACTACTGAAAGAGAAGAGCAAGTCTCTGGAAAAGCCTGAAAGGGAAAAACCAGCCCGTGATGTTTTCTACTATAAAGGAGGGATGCGACATAAGAAAAAAGTTTGAATGTCACATGGGTTGAGACATGCAGAAGGTAGGGAAAAGTATTCTCCTAAGAACATATTTTTGGAACCGCTGTGGGAAATCTCTCTGCAGGCAGATCTTGCTGTGGGGGAAGCTCACACCCTGCCATGAGGGAGGACTGGCCCATTTGGAGCTTAGGATAAACACTTGGCAGGAAAGCAAGCTCCATCAAAGATCTGTATCAGGACTGGGCATGTCAGTCCTGCAAAGATTAACACATATGCTAAGCTTTCTGCACATGAATGTTCCCACTCTAATTCATGGGTGTAAACATATGCGTGTGCGTAGAATCAGGACCTCAGTGCCTTTCTTCTCTAGATCACATGGAAGTTTTTCTGACTGTAAATGTGCAGGAAGGGTTTTGAGCAGAACTAAACAGCTTCTGCAACAGGCTAGAGTGTTTTGAGACCAGCACATAGTCAGAAATATGATTGGTCCATATGGCTTATTGTCACAGGATTCCCTCAATAAAAGTGCCCCTGATAACTAGGAATTATTTCATTTTTTTAAATTTAATTTTTTGATTGCTACTAAACTTGTTTCTCATCTGCTGAAATGTACCTTTATATAATGGAGAATTTCCTTCATCTAAATTCAACTACACATTAGCTTGTGGCATATGGGAACCATGTAAAACTAATCTGAATAATAATTTATTACAGTTTTTGCCAAATTACTTAAGATTGTTCACACTTTCAAGGGAATTTTTGCTTACATATTCCTTACTCAGCCCAGTTCACTAAAGATTTGATCAGATCTATATCATTATCAGTGTTCGTGTCAAGGGAATTCAGAACATTTTTTATCAGGGGATCACTACACGTGTTACGGGCTTTTTATTAGTATTCTTCAAATTATGACAAAAACTTGCCTAATCGCGTTTTGTTATAGCCTATTTGATCTGCTGATGTAACTTGAATTTTGAAGCAAAATTATCAACTCAGATGTGGTCAGAGCAGTCAGTTATTCAAGTACTGACAGTCTTGATATTCAGACCAAATATGTTTGTAGTTCATCAACAACTTTCCTTTATAGAAGGATAATTTGTGTGCTATCTGACCAATGTGTTGTTTGCAACCACGAGCAGGAAAGCTGCTCGATGCACAGCAGGGATTAGTCTTTCTGGGTCTTAGCTGACAGCCTTAACCAAGAGCATTTCTCCTACACTGGGAAACTGAGGTCTCTACACCAATTACTGCTGCCTTTTTACAGGCAAGGATTAGGGGGGGAACAACTATGAGGATTGGATTCTACAGACGATTTGGTTGAATCATGAGTAAATCAAAAGGGAAGATGAAAAGAATTCCTGGGAAAGTATTAATAAACCCATGGGACTGAATGACAAGCATCTGAGATTGCTAACAGAGCTAGCAGAGGGAAGTGAGATACCTTGAGCAGTGATTTTTGAAAGTTCATGGAGAACAGATGAGGTGCCAGAGGATTTCAGAGCCACAAAATACAGCACTCAACTGAGTTATAA
Organism: Anomalospiza imberbis; assembly: GCF_031753505.1. Taxonomy (NCBI): domain Eukaryota; kingdom Metazoa; phylum Chordata; class Aves; order Passeriformes; family Viduidae; genus Anomalospiza; species Anomalospiza imberbis. The sequence continues at coordinate 5,884,621 of NC_089688.1, read as the reverse complement.
AAAGGGGCATCCAGGAATTTACTAAGCAATTCATTCAACTTCAATAGCAAGTAAACTATGTAAGGAGTCATAAAGGAGCCATTATGAAATCTTAGAGCAACCCAGAATAATAAATAATTGGGTGGGAAAGGGCTTTAAGAGGTCATCGAGTAATCTCATCAAAAATCTTGTAAGAGTCAACATTCAGAAAAATACGGTACTTAGATACGCACATTTCAGCTGGCCCTTTCTACACACCCGAGGAGAGAATTCAGCCTTTGCTTGGGGAGGGGGAGCATTCCTTGAGCAGAGCCCATTTTAAATGGAGTACTTCCTTGCCTTTTCTCCACAGCTTGGTCTCACTATTGAGTGAAAATCCTCAGAGGTGACAGGAGAAATTACAGCAGCTGGCACAGAAAAGGAAAGCTGTTAAAATTGATGGTCCTCTTTTTCAAATTAATATTCCCTGGACAGAGACCCAAGTAACAGATTAACTGGGGGCGAACTGTGATAACACAAGCAGCTAATGCCACGACGGAGGGCTGTGGGGGAAGAGTGTTCTAGGGAAGGGAGGTTGTAAAAGAAACCCTCTCCTGCCCAAACCCATAGAGCAACAGAGAGGTCAGCCTGCCTTTGGAGAAGCAAAAGAGGCTGCAGCCAGCACCAGGGGAAAGAAGAACCGTAGTACCTCCAAAATTCCCACCTGAGCTGAGGCAGGTGAGACAACCTCACATCCATGCCCATCCAAGGTTGTTACTCCCTTACCTTCCCTGTTCATCTAACACCCCTGAGTAGCCAAGCAAGGGGAGCTCTGCTATGCCTGAGGACAAGAAAAAAAGTTACTTTTTTTTACAGCTTGAAAGGCTCTTTAACCTTTCACTGGAAGGGTTTAAAACCTTCCTTTCAACCCATGCTTCTGTGAGCTTTTCTATAGTCACTGCAATGTTACATGGTAATATTTGGGTCTCAAGTATTGTACTGAGTTTTTCAGAATAGTTCAGGAGATCCAGGGAAATACTAGGTGACACACTAGATTAGAATAGGATGGGGACTCTGCTGCTCAACCTGAAATGCTGAATTGCAGCCTGCCCTTGACAGAAAACCACTAACCCTGAAACACCAAAGTGCCAGTGTGGTACAAAAGATTTACCTCTGAGGTGAAATTCTGTGTCTTTCCTGGTGCTCACAAACAGCTGCTCACCAAAGCCAACCAGCCAAACAGCATAAGCACTGACTGAACTAGCAATCTGTAACTGCAAAACTTATCTATGATGTTGCTCAGCCAGGTACACGTGTATTTTTCCCCTTAAATGCAGAATGGCACAAGGTCATTTTGAAAGGATTGAGGAAAAAACCCAGAAGTTTACTTGTCATTAGATGTAGATAGTAATAATCAAAAGCAATAATCACACCATGTGAGGAAACTGAATACGGACAAACAGCAATGCTAAATGAGAGAGGAGCACCAATTATGTGCAACTGAGTTCTTATTATATGGCATTCTGATTACCTTAAATTATATTTTTAAAGATATCCATTTTTATTTTTACTTCTAAAACAGGAAGTTCTTGTCAAGTATTGACGTCAGCTAGCCTCATCAATTGTTCCTGTAATAGCTCAACTACCACTACAGCCACAAATGCTATGAAAGAGCTAAGTACTCCCTGCACAAAGGGGATTCGGTTTGGGCATTGCCACAGCAAGTATGCATGCCTAGTCTTTTACAGAGTAGTAATTTATATTGATTTTTTGTGGCAGAGGTTCCCTCCCGCTATGCACTGGTCTTTATTAAAAAAAAAAAAAAAAAAAAAAAAAAAAAAAGTTAAAGACATGATGATCCATCTTGAAAAGAAATCTAATTTTTTTTTCTCTTTTAGAAAATGCAGTGAATTCAGTATTCATTAGATATGCTGGACTGACTCCATGGCAGACCTCCAGCACAGTCTGCAGGAGAACAAGTCTCCATGTTGAACAGCCTGCACCTCTTGACTGTGCTTTTGGGGTGATCCTTTGGGGCAGCACAGCAGCACCACATGGACTTCTCTTTGGCACAAGGGCCCCCACCACTCAGAGGCCATGTAACAAGAGTAGCATGATCTGCCACAACCTGGATCACAGGCTACCAGCTCTGACAGCCATCAGCTGGCAGTGTGGCTGCCAGTTCCAAGTCCCAGTCACATCCAACCCCTGCTGTGTCCCGACCTGTATGCCTCCATTATTTCCTGTTTGTCTTTCCTTTATGTTTATGACCCTTATTATTACTGAGTCTGTTTCCTTCTCTCTCACAGGAATCCTGGATTGCACTATTTATTTATCATTGCTCTTATTTTGACTTTAAAAGACATCCACAACTTGGGGATGGGAGGGAAATGGAGTGGAGTGGGGAGTGGATGCTACCATGAGTGCCTGGTAATGGTTCAGTGGAAATCGTCAATTCAAGCTGCGCCAGGCTAAACAAGAAAGGCCAGGAGAGCTTCAGAGGCCAACCAAGTCCAAGGAAGCACTTAAACTCCCTGGGGAAGACAAGGGAAATCTACTGAAAACACTGAAATGACACTTTTGCTTCCTTCCTGTTTATCACATGAACCCAACTGGGGTTTTACTTCCAGGTGTGAAGGTTTTTACCAAAAGGAGGTTTCACTTGGCACCACAGAAGGGCTGGAGGATATTGGAAAGCTCCTTCATGGCATCAGTGTGCCAAGGCCTTGCGGCATCATGCAGCCCAGCAGCTTCTCAAAGCCACTTCTGACTGTGCACCTGAATCCTTGGATTCATTTACTCCTCCTCTGCACCTGGAGAAGGGTTGCACATTCACCAAAACATCTTCACTGGCCACAGATTTCAAGTGCCCTTGGATGCAGTTTTAGTTTAGGTACCAGGTTCGTTTATGACAAGTACCTTTCATGAACATAAACATACCTACTTCAGCTATCTGCTGCACCTACACAGAGACCTTAGATGGCAGCTGGCATGTACCTAAGCCTTACAGATAAAAACAAATGGTTTTTAGGGCCCGTGGAAATGCGCTCTCCCATAAAATGTCCAGCACCTCTTGCTGCAGCCTGAACTAAAAATACTACAAGTAGAGTTCAGGCCTTTGTCATTCCCACTGCCCACAGAAGCAGGATGTGCAGGGGCAGAGGATCAGAGGATATAAAAAGTTCATTCAGGAGTCTGTCTTCTTTACATTCTTAAAGTGACCTCAAGCACTGTAAGCTTCCCTTTCAGTTTTGACTGGGAAGTTTGGCTTTCTCCTGACCCTCTACTAGCTGGTGGGAAGCAGCAGACAGAGCCCAGGCCATCACTTTGATGCTGCTTTCCTGTGACACTGACAGCTCCCCCAGTTCCCATGGCCACAAATTGGCCATGCCTCCCCATTCCTGCCCAGCTCAGCTAAGCATCCCTACAGCATCCATGTCCCAAACTCAGCAGCAGGGCTGCTGCCAGCTGAGACCAATGCAGCCCTTGCCCACCTTTGCCAGAGCAAGGCTAGCACAAAATGGGCTCACAGTTGTACCTAATATTGGTGGCACCATATTAATTTTGTCCCACAACAAAGAGCAGAGTTACTGATTAACTAAGTCAAGCTCTTCTAAAAAGTCTATAAAGTAAGATTAAACATTTCTTCTTTCTAACTTTTTCTCAATCTAAGATTAAAAACATTTCTTTCTGAAACCTGAAATCTTCCTGATAACCCTAAAGTTTTAACCCAAGTGGTGGTGCAATTTGGAATGAGATGGTGACCATGTATATAAGATGGAGAAGATACAGAGGTTTCATTTCCTACAAATTAATTCTCTACAAGCTGTGTAAACTTTCCTTCATATAAACAAAGTCTTTGCAGACAAAGATGTTAGGGTTTTTCCCCTTTCAATTATTTAGAGAAAAAACAGAAATGCAATTTTACTGTCTAGGCACTTCAACCCATACCAGCAAATTGAGAGCTGCTCTGGTTGCCTTCCACAGTGCACTTCCTCATGCTTCTGACTATAAAACAAATGTAAATAAACTTGCAAAGAAACAACCTTGTGCAGCCGGATATTACTTAATAGTTTCAAGCTTCTAGATTGACAACTATTTGTATTTACACACCCAGCCCCCCCAACAAAATCAAATGCCATGATCTCTCACTACAAAGGGGCAACATATAAGAGACAACACAACTGCCATGCCAATAACATGCTGTCATCTTCACTTTTATCACTTTTCCATGCCCTAACTTCAGGGAGGCTCCAAAATTCAGCTCTAAAAATGCATTAAACAGTCATTCTGCAAAAGAGGGAGTAATCCACATTATCAATTTTAGTGGCCCAGCCCGGTGGCCCAGCTGGACGTAGAGGTAATGGAGAGGGAGCTGCCAATTTGCTTTGCCCTAACTCTTGCACTTCAGATCCTCTGTGAGGAGAGGGGAGTTGTCCCTCTTCAGAGAGCTCAGGGCCCCCACAATTTGGAGAAGGAGCATGACAGAGAACAGAGACGATTCAACACCCTGAAGGCTTGGCATACCATTCCTTGAAGGAACAGGGAGCACCCTGAAGTCTCAGTGGTGATGGAGAGATGGTGGCTTGCCTGAGGACACGGAGAAGTGGGCTAGAGGCTGTAATACAGGAGGCACCAGACTAAAAAACAAGACAGGGGAAGGACCTACCCTCCAAGGAGACAAAAAGAGCCTTATTTTAACCTGAGAATTTTTCTTCTTCAAAAAGTCACACTGGTCAAGCTTGTTTTCTGAGAAAACATGGAGCACGGAGTCCCTGGGAGACTCCTCATATGTGCACTTTCAGGAAATATTGCAGGTCTACCAGAGGGCTTGACTCACAGCCCACTAGATGCAGTTTTGCCAAACAGACAAACAAGTCATTGTGGACAAATATAAAGTACAATCAGAAAACAGCAGCATCATCCTTTAAAAATATTCCAGAGCACTTAATTCCATCTCATATTCAAGTGTCCAGAAGACCAATTAGAAATGCTATTTGCTGGTTTTTTGTTTTCCTTCATGGTATTAATCTAAACTAGTACATTGCATATCATTTAAGAGGAAGAGTGTTTTCATACATCTGAAAAATATTTTTGTTTCATTAATGCCCCATGTCTAAAAATAAACCCAGCAGATTTAGAATGAATGCTCACGATATTTGCCTACCCTTAAAAAAAATCTCCATGCCTGAAGACATGATTTCCTAGAGAAACAAGGGAAACCTTCTCTAAATTACGCTGTTCGGGAAATAAAGCAGAAGAAAAGAGTCACTTGTGCTCACAGTTCCCCACACGGGTTTAACCCCTACCTTCAGGCATTTTGCACAACCTCATGGGTAGCATTCATGCTGTGTTGCCCAGGGCTGAGCACTTGGGCTCAGGCACCAGGAGCAGCAGTGCTGCCAGGCTGCTGAGAGCCCCAGCTTTGCCTGCAGCACCTGCAAGAGAAGATCACTGGGAGCAGTGACTGCCTTGCTCTGCCTCATTCTGGAGTACTTCAGAATTAATTCTGGAGGGCAAAATTTCAGAGCAGCAACTTCTAGAGGAGCTATTTTGCATCAAGAATAAAATAACATGGGAATATGTTGTCACTGCAACCATCTGTACTTCAATCAAACAACCTCATTGGACAGAACCACTGTGAACCTGCTCTCCATCTGTTTATGGTGAGCTCTCAGTCACACACGAGAGGCTCACATGAACTCCTTCCATGTCACTTCTGTCTCCAGCCACTGCTTCTCAGGACAGATACAATCTGCTGCTGAGATAACAGTCCCCAACTCTCCTTTTTTTTTTTTTTTTGCCTTATCTCTCCCCAGTGACTGTAATACCTGTTCTGACTGTACCAGTGGTCTGACTTTCCATCATTGACTGGAAAAAAAAATACCAGCAGTGAGAATAGATGCTTTAATTCTACTGCTCCTTAACTTAATTAAGTCAAACGTGTAACAGAATCTGATTTTTCTCTTTTCTTTATTAGGTACTTTATCATTTGAGCTTTATTGTCCAATCGGATTTGTTACTAGAAGATAAAGCAATTACATGTTCAAACATGATCACTGTAAAACTCCAGCCTGTGAAACCACAGCCCAGCAAAAGAGCTGTGCTGGTGATAACAAACATAGCTTATGTGCGACACCTGGGGAGAGCAGTGACCACAGGCCTGTGCTATCCCCTCCCTTCTGCTGCTCCCCAAATCTCCCTGAAGTGGCACAGAACGCAAACTGGGGAGAAACCACCACGGGGTCTGCCTCAGAGGGCAAGGAGGCCACCAGTGCATGGGGCCAAATGCAATCCAGACCAAAGGGGAGCCACAGGCAAGAAAAGAAAGAGCATGGTAACCCATGAGGAAACCAGGAAAGAAAAAGGAAAGAAAACCTCTCCCAACAGCTGCAGAGAGGTTTTGCCAGACAAAGAGAGAAGCCGGGCAACTGCATAGCTGCTCTCTAAATCACTGCTCAGACATGCTACATGGCTGGGGTGCAACATCTGGCTGGCCCCTTAGCCAGTCCAGCAGGCTCAGGCTGTTTCTAAGTGGGGTGAAGGCCAACAGGCCTCCCCCGTGTCCTGCAGGAGCCCTACTGGCAGCTCTGCCTGCAGGTGCTTACATCACAGACAGCATTCTGCCAGCCACCAGCTCCTCACCCCCAGCACCAGGGCCAGACAGGACGAAAGGCAGCCGCTGGCCACTTGCCAGCACATCTTGCATTGCCTTAAATGCGCTGTTCTGACTACATGTCCTGTTTGCTATGAAACAAATCTACTGGAGGAAATGAACAGGATTTTGCTTTTAAAAGTATTGTGTCAGGTACATTAACAGTTCTACCATACGTGTTACTCAGCTCTTCAGAGAGTGCTTGGGTTTCATTTCTGCTGTAATTTTATCAGCATCTTGCTCAAGCCTCTCCTTGGTTTCCTGCTACTTAATTTATTTTCCTTTGCAGTCATATATTGAGCCATCTACAGTGCTCTGCTGGCTGCCAAACCTCTGGAAATACATCACACCAAAGTGTTGTAGTGAGTCACCGATGGCTCTTGTTTGCAGTTTTTGCTCATGTAACAAATACTAACTCTGTGTTTAGGACCTATTACTCCAATGATTGCCCTTTTTCAGCTTAGCAGTTGCTGAGCACAGATAGTAAAAATGAAGACTTCTGTGGCAGAATAGCAGACATTTGTCAGGTTTTGACAAAATCTCTGACACAGAGGTGGCTCACAGAAAGCAAAGAACTACTGTCTAGTTATTAGTACAATAAAGGTGAATATAAACCCAGCTGCCATCCTGGAAGCAGCAAGTCATTAAGGGGGTGCTGCAGAAAGCAGGATCAGTTCGGCTCCCCCAGCATCAGCGCCGAGGTGAATGCCATTCACCCTATTTATCAGTGGCATTACTTATTCTGTGTTATTTATTGGTGGAATATGTGAATTTGACAGCTATCTGTGGATGACAAGTAGCTAACAGGTATATCAAGTGTCAGGATCCATACATGCTAAATGTAGATGATTTAAATAACTTGGAGATTTGTAAGAACAATGAGACATGAACTTCAGTGGGAGGAGACAGAAAAGGCAGATGCCAGACTATAGCTGGGGCAGACATTGGCAGAGGATGGATAAGTCAGGCTCACTTGTATGGAGCAGGACTGGAAGGAGGAGGTTGGCCACCCACAAGTGCTGTCACACTGTTGTAGATACACTAACTTCTGACCCTGATTCTTCATTGGAGTTTGGGGATATGCAAAGTCAAGGAAAATGGAAATTTATGGCTTTAGGGAAGAGGCAGTGCAGACCAGAGCCACATCGCTTGGCTAGTGCTGCTGCTGCTGCCCCCAGGGAGGAAGGGGAGGTGTATTTTGGGACGGTCTGTTATCTTCCTTTACCCATAGGCACTGCTACACGTGCCCTGATCCCATCTCACAAGGCAGCTGCTACTCTGGCTCTCAGCAGCACTAGCACTGGCAAAGTGGGCAGTGAAGCTATTGCTCTTTAGCTTGGGCATTTCTCTGTATTTGCCAGTGTGTAGAAACACTCTCCTCTTTGGCACAGAGAAAGGCAGCAGGCAGAGAGCTTCCCTCCACCACGAGTGGGCTAGGAAAAATACTCGTCCGTGTGGTAGACTCCCTGCACCTCACTTGTCTTCCCACCTCCAGCCTCAGCACGTGCTATCTGTGTGGAAGTCCATATACAACAGGAAAGGCTTCAAGGGGAAGAGAAAGCATTTTGTTTGCTTCAAGATTTTAAGCAGCTTTTTCTGGGATAATGCCAGGATCCCTGGAGGATGAACTCCAGTCACTGAACTCCAAAAATTCAGAACAACTTTAAGGCAGCTCAAGTTTGGGGGCCAAAACTGGCTACCCCAAAAATCAATATTCAACCTTGAAAATACACATCTAAAAGGATCTTGGCTTAAGTTGGGGGTTCCGTCACAAGTAAATCACAAGCAACTTTTGTTAAAATGCTTTGAGACTATTGGGTGTTGCAAATGAAAGGCAGCTCCCAGGAGCCAGAACTGTGACACAAAAACAGCTATCTTACAGAAACTGGGGAGAGATATTAAAAGGTAACTGCTCCAAGGAGCCAGCAGATGTTAAATCGAGTGATTAGTTTAGTCTGAAATGGGAGAGCCCTGTCATCAGAGGGCTCCTGTCCTGTGAGGAAAGGTCAGACATTGGCCTAATGAAGTGTCTGAAAAAATGCTTTTCATCAGGAGACAACACATGAGAATATCACTCAGGAAAGAAAGTCATCTCTAACTGGACTCACAACTGCTTACAGGGAAAAATCACTTCATAAGAAGGAAGTAAATGTGGTCTCAGTTGAAACTACTGCAAGAGGCCCAACCCTGAGGTTTTATAAAGGATTATATGAATCTAAATAACAAGCAAGGAAAGAGGGTATATGTACAGGAAGATACACAGACCCTTGGGGCCTGAGATAGGAAGGTGAAGAACATTGGCAGGTTGGTGGCGGGGACCAGGAGCCACTGCTGCCTCCACACAGCCCTGCCCACAGCGCGGGCAGGCACAGCCCACCACTGCCAGACAGCTGGTGCTGCAAAAAGCTATTGCTACAATTCAGTCCTGTCCACGAGATGGGATTCACCCCCTGCATTAACCTGTGCCATGGCAGGGACCATGGGGAAGGCAGATGGGAAAACTCCCGGGGGTCTGTTCCAGAAGGCGTGTGGGAAAACATCTGGGAATAGACTCTCTGTGGGCTCTCAAGGGCGAGTGCAGAGTAACAAAAGATCTCAAGAGGATCTTGTGGAAAAAAATGAAGAGCCCTTCCCCCCTCAGTTCTGGTAGTTTCCAGATGGGAAACTGAAATGAAACTTTTTAAAAAATGTTCAGAAACCTTTTGAACCTCATTAGTTTTCATTTCATATGGCTCTGCACAAAGAAGTTTATAAACCTGCAGCTCTTTTAGATGAAATGATGTAACGTTCAGATTATATCAATCGGAGTGGGGAGGGGAGCATTCGTCTCAGTAATATTTTAACAAAAGAAGTCATTTTATGCAGTCTTTACAATGCTTTCTTATTTCAGGGGTCATGGGAGCTGCATAACACCAGGTCTTCACAGTCTCAGAAACCAAATTACCTAATTTTGAGGAAACAATACCTGCATGCAATTAAGCTCTTAACTTTACTCATGTGAGTAGTTTGAATTGGTGCATGGAGAATACTTGCAGGCTTTCAAGTCCATATGTGTAAGTTTTGGCAGGGCTTGGTTTTTAACCATGTTAATTTTGAAGCCTTGCTTTCTTTTTTTTCAGCAGTAAGCCTAGGAAAACTACATATATGCTATCAACTTTAAAAATCCTGTAAAATCAGTTTTGGAGACTTCAAGGAAATCAAAGGAAATGTGATAAAATTAAAATGCTCCCACTTAAATAAAATTTTATTTCCCTTCCAGTAACATACAATATTTAACTAAGAATTTTAATATATTCAGTAAAATATGAGCATATTATTAACCTCCTCAGAACGACACCATTTACTGTAAAGTCATTACCATTCTGTTCACTCATGTCTGGCCTCTTTGTTTCAAGTCTGTTTTCCCAGCTTACAGGTCAACAGACTCTAACATAAATGAGTAATGTGTCTGGAATTTTTCCTTGCAATTCCAAACCTCAGACCAAGCTCAGGCAGAAGGGCCATGCTGTGAAAAGGATGGGAAGCAGCTTCAGCTGTACCTCTTCTCTACATTCTCCATCCTGTCCCACTTTCCCTTGCAAGAGGCTCTTACCTGGGCTGCTGTCTGTCCCTGACTTCACTTCCTTCTCTCACAGCTCTCAGAGACAGCATCTGGACTTTTGGAAGTCCAAACCCACCCTTTCTCAGTGTCTAGTAGAACAAAAACAATTCTGTGCTTCCCATGGCCAGTGTTCAAATCTACAACAGTGACCTCAGAAGTCCAGAAATTTGTTTCTGTAAGGTGGGACAATCAGAGGGGATCTACTCAGCTAATTAAGTATTTGTGGTCATTTCTGAGGTGCTGCCCACAGTTAACTCAGTGAAGTGAGGGAATGTCCTGCTTGTTGCTGTCTGTCCCCACAGTCAGCAGGGCCCTGTTAACAGTGCTGAAGGTGTCAGCACAAGAGAAGGATGTCAGTCTTTCCTCAGCACTTTAAACTTCTATAGGTTTCAGGTCAGGGGAAGTCCTTCTGAAACATTCTGTCAGTAAATCTAGTCTTTTATACAGATATTAACAAATAAAAACCAAATTGTATGGAAAATGTCAGTTCTATTTTTGCCAACTAAAATATAACAGGAAATTGTATGCTTAACATATGTGGAGAACTGCACAACTGAACCACAGATAAGTAACCACTATTATTAAGAATGGTAAACACAGTTGCAGAGGTGAAACGGATTATGCTGCTGGATGTTTCCTTTAATATGAATTCCAGCTACAAACTTGCTTTGCATATGAAAGTTAATAGAAAATCCTTACAGCAACTTAAGGAAACAGAATTGAATTCTTACAAAATAGTCACGTATTTATCCAATGCCTTAATACACTGATGGGAAAACATATGTATTATGGTACACAAACTAAACAAATTGTTCCTGAATATACTAATTTCAGAAACACACCAATAGTTCTGATAGGAAGAACTTGAATATGAATGTCATACAAACCAAAAAGGAAAAGAAAAACCAATCTGAGCAGCTAAGCTACAAGCTGATTTGAATGATGTCCAGAATCTAGATGGACCAAAGCCTGTCACTCCAAATCTGAATCATAAGTGCAGGTCTCCTCTGGGATGCCCCAGAAAACCCCATGCAGAAACCACAGCTCCACCAAGGTTTCAGTGGAGTGCTGTGCCAGGAAGGTGGCCCTGAGAATATGGGCCTGGCCCCCTCTGTCAGCAGGGTAACTACAAAAGCAGGGAGTCTGAAAAACACCGTTGCAAGTATTTTTATTTATCAGAACAAGAGGGTGTTGGAAATCTTCTGTTTGTTCTTTGAAAGTACTCATTTTCCTAAAGAAAGAGCCAATTTCTTTCCACAGCTCTGAGGGTCAGGGCTAAATATTTACCATACTAACTTTTTTCCCCACCAACTGGTGTAGTTACTCCAGCAGCTAAACTTCCCCTTTCTAGTCACTAGTACAGCCAACATCAAGAGTGGGGTACTGTGTGTAACAAATCATACACCTAAGAGAGGCAAGCCACTCAACCCTTTCATTGCCTCTTTTAAATTAAAAGAAAATACTATTCACACCTATAAGTTCAATCCAACTAATGTTCCAAATTAAGGAGTCCCATTCTTGGATCCTCTGCCAAAAAGGCACAGTATGACATAGACCAACAGAGATGATTTTTTAAGACCTTCAATTTTCTATGCAAAGAAACACCTTAATTTTTAGGAAAAACTGTTTCAGGCAGCATCCTTAAGGGTGAATGAAGACAGCATATGCCAAAAGCAATTTATGAGGATTTTTCCTCCAAATTCTTACTGCTGTATCCATTGCACAGGGAGAGAGCAATGCTGAGTGCTTGTGGTGCACAGGCAATAACCATAAGCAGGAATTGGCTGTGTTTTTCACAGACAGCCCTGAGTATTTGCTCCTTTGGAATTAAACTGGTATTCAAAGTGATGACAGGACAAAAGAACTTAGCAGGGAGAAATCAGAGCACCCAGCAACGCTGACAGCCCCCAGCTCAGGGTGCTGCCAAGCCCACAGGCACTTGTGTGATGAGGACCCTCTCCCTAAAACACATCCTAGGGGAGGCTCCCAACATACTTAAAGTTCAGGGCAACGAATCTAATTTCTTTTCAGACTGGTAATTTGTGACTCACAGGCAAGTATCTATTTTTAGGGATGGCTTCAGCAAGCTCCAAATGGAAGCACAACAGACTGTGGCCTCCGGCCACTTCAACAGCCCAGCTCCTGACAGAAGTCCGGAAGCTCTGGCCAGTGCAACTCAGGCACAAAATGTAACTGTTCAGTATTGTAATTATGTGTTTTAACCTGTGGGTCCCCCATCACACAGGTTATTTTGAATTATAGAAGAAATGCCATGGTCTTGCATTGTTTTTCTTCTCCCTGCCTTCTCAAACACAAGTTGGAAGCCTTTCCAAAACCACTCCGTCACCGTGTCTTCCAGCACGAACTGTCTGATATGCTCTGAGTCAGCTACATCTGAGGAGCCACAGCTGGCCTGGAAGTAAGCCAAAGACTTTTCCCTTCAGTTTTGGTGCACAATGTGATCTAAATACCCGGTCCCATCTAATTTGTTTCCTTCTGGTGTTTAAGGAAACTGTCTTTCACTTTGCGAGGTCTCAAGTTAGGGAAACATCATAAGGTCAGTGTCCAAAACCAATTCAGACAGCAATACAAATAAACACTGATTGGAAAAAGAGACACAGTCAGGGGGAAAAAAAAGCAACAAACTTTTGTGACTAGACTATCGCTTTCCTTCACATCATGCTCTGGAATTTAAGTTTCATCTGTTTCTATGAAAAATATGAACGAAGAAATGTACAACCAAGTAATGAATTCTTACTTGATTGTGTGTCCTGGCTTTGGCTGGGGTTAAACCACAGCACTGTGTAACCTTTTCCTTCTCGGGAATTTGTCAAGACAGTTTTTGTCAATTTTAGTAGAATTGGGTTAAAAAAAATATTTTTTTGCAGTGATGCTGAATCACTAAAATTCTTTAAGGTGAAAATTGCCAAGATGCTTGGAAGTCAGCTACGGCAGACACTGCATTAAGAAGCAGCCCAATACATATTCTTTCACTATCTTTATTTTTACTTCATCCTCACAGACAACATATCTTTGTAAAAGCCAGCATATTTCACTAATTTCTACTTTACAACTTTAAAAAGCTGTAGCATGATCTAAAAATGAAATTTGATTATCCAGTGCCACAGAATTTTGAAAATAAATCATCTCTACTCAAGAGATATTGAAATATTAAGATGCTAAATTAATTTTCTTCTTGGCTCAAATTTTGAGGCAAAAGGAGTTTTTTAAAGCATGCATGTATACTTTTCTAATATTATATCCATATTCCAGCAACGACTTGCATTTTGGCTGACAATATATACATTATTTTTAGTTGTAAATTATATTAGAAGGAGAGAATCTATGATGTGATTCCCATAATGGAACAAAAACTGTCCATTATTTTAAATGGGTTCTGTGCTTGCAAACATCCCTGAATTGATACCCAAATAAGGGGTAGGAAAAAAAAAAAGTCTGGCTGTGCCACACATATCCACTAAGGAATAAGTGCACCTCTCACAAGGGGCGGAAATTCACGTCCACGTAAACAGCAGGCAAATAAATATCAGCTTGCTGCCATCACACCTTGTAGCCCAAACACAAGCAAAAGCCAGAGGAGTATGCAAGACTGCTGCACAACATCAGTGTTTCTCAAGATTTTCAGGAGTCTCTGACTCCTTGGGTCTTGCCCAGTCCACAGCTGCTCCATGCCTTGGTGGGGGAAGCAGATGCTGGAGTCACACTCAGGGACCCAGAGGTGCTGCCCACCAAAGGCACTGTGCACACTGTCACTGGGCAGCAGCCCGGGATGCTCCTCTCTGGGCAGCTCCTCTCTGCTCTGCTGTAGAGGACCTCAATGATCACCATCTAAATTACCTCTTTTGGGGTATTTCATGCAATTTTTCAAGAGGCCCTTTGGAAATTGTTAATCAATGGACAGATTTTTTCCCTAAAACTGGCGTCGGTGTGAGAAGCCTGGCACTACCAAGGAGAGGTGCTCTGATGGCGCTGAGCTCAACTAGCACCCTCTGTAATGCACTTCTGACGCAAGATGAAGGACACCGCTGGAGCACACCTTCCTCACCTTGAACAGCCTTGTGATGGCCCATGTGGAGTTGATGGGAGACACCATGACTTTTTAAAGGTTTCAGACCACCTTTTGTCATAAGCCTGGTGACAGCCCAGGCTGGTGCAACACAGAGGCTTCTTGCCCGTCCTGCTCTTCCTCTGCTACGTGAATCAGAAGCTCTCATGTTAGCTGCCCTCAGAGAAGCCAGCACGATCCTCTTTCTCCAAGATTATGACTACACCCCAACTTCCATCCAATACAGATCTCACACTGGTAACCAGAAAGCTAAAAAGGGCTAACAGAAATTATCTTACCAGCAGTTTCAAAATCCAGCAAATTCTACACCAGGGTGGAGAATTAGTTTCAGTCTGACTGGTCCTCTTATTTATTTGTTTAAGGACTACTCTAGCAGCGAGCAGGGAAGAATTCCATTTCCATGTAGGAGTGTGATGCCAAGCTCCTCTGACTTGCAGCAAGACTCACCAACATTTCCTGGCTCCCTCCATCCTGAAATGCTAGCAAGAAGCCTATTCTATACCTCACAGCAAACAGCAAGATCTTTCATATCGCAAAGGAATAATTTAACTATGGGAAATAAATTTACCTTTTCATTGAAAATTCTACTTTGAGTATAGCCAACTGAACGTATTTCCACATAAACTGGTGATAAATGGAGAGGAGGAACTTGCAAGGAGAAGTGCCAATTTGCCTGTGCCCAAATCAAAGTAGTTGCTACCTGAAAGCATTAGAGTAGCAGCATGCGCAGAAGCACATTGTTCAAATGGAGTTCCTATTGCAAAAATAAAAGCTTGCACATGGTGAAAATGAGGTAGAAAATCTTACATTTTCTTCCTCATTAGCACAGTGGGACAGCAATATCAGAGGTGTTAACTGGCAGGTGTGTTCATACAGAACTGCTCATTCCTGTTGTACGGTGTAGCAGAGAACAGAAATCAAGTTTAAAAGTGAACATGCACTAGGTCTCTTTTCACCCAGGCTGGGCCCTATGGCCATAATTTATTACTGTGGATAATACATATTCTTCAATAGCACTGTATAACCTTTTTTCATGGATTTTAACTCTTGCAGAGGTGCACCATAATTTCTAGAGGTCAAGTCCTCAGAATAAGAGTCAGGGCTGAGAAGCAGAATGTTCAGTGTAGGCAGTAGCAGTGAGCACCCACATGCAGCAGTCCTGGCTCATGCTCCCAGGGCTCCCTAACATGCTAACATCCCCAGGCTGCACTGAAAGGATGCGTGGGTGCTGCCAGACCTTTCCACCCCAACAGCAGAAATAAGGCGAGAAAGAGTTTTTAAGAGGCTCCTGGAGACATCTCCAGGATTGCAGGTGTTTGAAACCTTAGCACGCAAAGGCTCCAACAGATTTAGGAGCATCTGCGGCAATCCATGGAGATGACCCCAGTGATCTCACTGGTCTCCGTAACCTGTCTCAAGGGCTGACCCATTTATTTCTCTCTGGATTAATAACTTTTCAGACAGCTCATCTAACATAAATCTGTCTTGTCTATGCATACCAGGCTAGAATTGACCAATTTATAAAAATAGCAAGAAATTAACAAGTCCAGTGATAAGCCTTAGAAATAATCAACTGCACTGACTGCAGCTTTTCCTCTGTCACCCACTTGTGCATAAGATGTGATTACTACAGCGAGCAAACACCAACTTTGTAGATGCTGCCATGCCCAGGCTCTCAAACTATTTTCCTTACAATAAAATCCTTTTTTTTCCTTGTTCCTTTCTTAAAATATTTTTTTTCTTTTCACAGGAAATAAGCTATAATATTCTTTTAATGAATCAAAGGATATTGTTTCTATAACCTATGTGCACTCACCATGCAGGGGCTGGAGTGCTTCACATAAGAGTTCTTTTGCTGGTTTTCTTCAGGGTTTTTTTTTGTTGCTGTTGTTGCAGACCTGTGCCATGAACCAGCTCTTAAGATAGTATAAAGGAAATTGTTGCCAAATTGGCTAGTCCTTACACCAGCACTAGAACAGAATCTGATTCCAAAGTTTTAAAGAAAATTCATGGATACAGGAGACACTGCCCTGGATTTCCACATGCCAGGACTGGACTGATTTGATGCAGCAGGATGCTGTCACCCACTGTCAGCCAGCTCCTACCCTGGCTGAGATTGGTTACTGCTCTCAACAGGAACTGAACTGGACTCTTCACTCTCTCCGTCACATTTTGGCTGAATAAAGAATTTTTCAATCGGGGTGGGATGGGAAAATTAAGAACCTTTTAGGAATGGCATATCCTGAATTTCCAAAAGATGTCTAGGTCAGCCTTGAGTCTAGCCAGCTGGTGCACTCATCCCCAGTATTTACACTGACAGTGGAAACATGCCTGGAACACCTGCAAACAATTACATCTCTGACCCTCTCACTGTGAGGCCCTGTAATGCAGGATACTGCCATTCACACTGCACATTGCAGCACCTACCGCTCACTTCCCATGGAAAACATCCACACTAAACTTAGTTCATTATAGCTAATTGGCACCCAATTGAATTCTTTTCAAATGTGTGCTTTGCAATATCGGTCATCTCAAAGCTTCCCTTACCGTGAGGAAACACCTGTCTTCTCTGCGGGTTGAATGTAAAGGTTTTCTGCTTCCATGTTATAGATGTATACCAGAGAGTGTCAGAGCAGAGCAAGACAAGGGTTTAAAATTGTAGCATGCTCTGCTATTTATTGACCAGCCTGTCAGTTCCAGTTCTGAGGCCTCCCACCCATGTCCAGATGTTTTTCCCACCACTCCTATCCATCCAAAAGCATCCCCTAAGCCATTGTCCACTTTCACTACAGCATTTGTCCAAACCAAAACTCCAACCTCAAGTCCTACACACACTGAGTCCTCTGCCTCCTCCCTTATTTCTGACCTAGACCTGTGTTAGCAACCCACAGTCCCTCACTTGATCTCAGCACAGCCTGGCTTTCAATGTCAAGACTTGCTCCTGCCCAGGGCTAGGAAGCTCATACTTTGCCATGGTGCTCACAAGGGGAGCTCCAGGTAGGAACAATCATTTCTCACAACCACACTACTCTGAAAAAGCCCCTGCACGTCACATCATTTACACAACTAAGCAAAACCCACCAAGAGCCAGGCCTGACATCCATCTATGATTTCTAACTCCCTCCTCTACTACTTTATTTCATCAAGGCAAGGAAAATATTGTCATGTATGTCTTGCTTCCCTCAGCAAGAGTAGATCCTGGACTGACATGGAAAGGATTGCTGACACCTCAAAATAATCCTGGCACAGGGAGTGTACAGAAAAGTGGTTTAGGAACAGAAACATTAGGAGGAAAACAGAAACCAGCAACCTGGCTAGTGAGACAGAAGGCATGAAATGCCAAGTCTCTTCATATTTACAGACTCATGCAGTTTATGGGCTTAACCAAATGCTTCAGTAACAGGAAAAAAAAAAAGAAGAAGAAATAATGGAGTCATCAATCTATAGCCCTCGAGACTAATGGAAAGAATGACTGGACCACAACAGTCAAACCACACTCTAGTTTCTTTGACCTTATATTAGGATCTTTCCTTCCTTCTCTCACATACAGACTTTTTCAGTAACATTTTAAATTTTAATTCCTGCACACAAGGAAAGTCTGAAACACAAGCAGAGTTGGAGTTGAACAGTAAAACAGCCCTGGACTTTGGCTGAGCCAGAATCATGTAGCCTACATTTTGCTGTGTTCCTTGATGGGCTGCGAATAGACACTCATACAAGTCTTATTCGTTGTCCTTCTTGATACAGGCTTGAGTAATGAAAAGAGAAACAGCATATAAAACAACTCTGGCTGCTCTGATGGCTGAATTGAAAAGTTTTCCTCCAAGGAATTTGTTAATTGAGAAAGCAGATTAGAAAAAATTGGCAAGAAATATGACTGTAATCTCTCTGAGACTAGAACATGTATTCCATTGACTAATAAGTAACAGGAAGAAACATAACATTTCCATTTACACTTGCATTTCCAGTTATGTAGTTACAGAAGAAATTATTAGGAGGGATTTTTATTTGTGGACTCTCAAAAGAGAAGACACAAAACAGAAGAATATAGAGTTTGAACCTAAGGATAAAATACAGACAGTGCTCAGGAAAAGATGTCAGCTTGCAAATGGCAGAAGAAGAGACCAAGATCACAGCTCACTGTCCTCTACCACCTGATGGGAGTCTGCTGTAAATTGTTATTCCCTTTTGAGGACACTTTGTGAGGTTACCGGCAGACCAGCATGGTTGGTGAAACAGCAGTGAGCAAGAGAGCTGTGTAACACTCAGGTCACACCTGCTGGAGTCACCCTTTAGCCTTAAGTTTTCTGAACTGTCCCTCTGAGTCTTTGCAAGGACATAGACACTGCTCATAATGATCCAAATTATACAAATCTCCTCTGAAAACAACACACATCTTACTAAAATATCCCTGTAACAAGTAGTAAGTCCCCTGGCAAAGCAGCTCATTCTGGTACTAAAATAGCAAAATACAAAACCACAAAATCCAACAAAAAACACTTGTTTAACTGAGGAAAAATACTGTCATGAGTGCTTGGGAGTCTGAGTTGCATTCAGGGCTTATTGGAGCTACAGCTGCTCCCAGTGAGTTATCCACCAAAACTCCAGTGGAAACAGGTGAAACTCACAGTAGTGGGTCAGCAGTGTACAATGTGACACAGAGGCAGAGTGGTGGACTGGATCCTTCAAGCCCAGCTTGTGTGTTCAGTGTGAATACCTTTCATGAACTACATGGCACACTTTCCCTAAGCCTGGCAGGAGAAGGGGAAAGAGGAAAAAGCTAACCCATAACTCTTTTTTAAAAAAAGCTGTATTCATTTCATGCAATAGATTGAAAAGAATAAATGTCAGAGTTTCACATGTCTGCAAAGTGAAAGCTGGTTTCTAGACTGCCTGTTTGAATCACAACACGTACCTAGTTTTGGTATTAGTGGAAAGAACAACTGATCTGTCACTCAGGAGATTATTGTGGTGTTTTATTATTGATACTGGGATTTTACATGCCAGTGCTGGACTGTTCAGGTCTGCTGTTCATGAGGCTTGGGCTTTTGGATGCATTAAGAGGGAGACTGCTGAGTCCTGATCATTTCCAGCCATTACCTGCCAAAATAAATGGCAGCAAGATCAATATTGCTTGGCTTGACACTCATAAGCTATGTTCAGGCTGTATTTTGCTGTTTGGGCTTTGCACTGAGGATAGAAAAACACAAACAGGTAGAAGAAAAGTGACCATAGCCTTTCAAGGCACCACAAGCCAGGAGGCAAGACAGACGAGACTGTCAGTATCTTGGACAACAAGTTTGGACTTTAAAACTTTTTTGACTGCTTGCAGAAATGCCCTGGGAGGGGGGAAAATTCAATACAGAAAATTGAAAGATGCTTCTGTCAGGCAGGAAGAGCCAGGTTCCCAGCTAAGGGAGGAAAATAATTTGTCCAGGCAACAGCTATGCAGAGAAGGACCTGGGTGGACAGGTCACCAGGGAAACCAGGAGTTCGTGGCACCACAGTGTTGCAGAGTCAAACACAGCACTGGCACGAGCAGACTGAGCTAGAAGCCTCCACTGCTCATGAAGTCACACATCCAGTGCTCACAGCCATGCCGCTCTGGACTGTTATACTCACAGAAACAGGGAGTCAACTGGAACGCTGCAAAGAGATCCAGCACATACTGGGAACACCAAACTTCCTTTTATGAGAAGAATAATATATAGAACAAGGGCACAATTTGAACTCAAGGAAAGGAAATAGTGCCTTTACTGGCAAAAGTAGCATTTGCCTGCATAGTCAGCCTACACGTTTTTACAGCAAGTTATCACCTCATTCCATCCTGTACTGTAAATTGGAGTTGCTTGTTTAGCAATCACAACAGCTTATCTCCTATAAGAATGGAGTAATCATGGAGTGACGTGCAATAGCTGGAAACACAGCCCTGAGACAGATGGGGCTGTGCTCACTCTCTCCCCATGAAGACACACAATTAACAGAGACTGGACACCTATGGCTAAAGAGAAACTTTTAGAAGTATCTTCTGTCAAGAGATTAAACGTCCTTTTAAAAATATGTTCTAGGCATAGCAAAAATACACATGTATTACTTTTAAAAAGTTTCCTCACCACAACTAGACATGGAAATAAAAAGCCACTTCCCTTATATTGATGAAATGCCCCACAAAAAGTGGGAGACCTGTTGCTGTTTGAGAAGGAAAAGGAGAGTCCATTTTTTTATTGGCATGCAAGTCATCTGGAGCCTTTTTGGATCTTGGCCATAAAATACCAAGCCCTCCTTCCACTTTTGGTAGGATATGTACACTAAGAACAGAACCCAGCTGAGCCCAAAAACAGCACTAGCCCCAGGAGATACCTCTTGGCTCTCAGAACAGCCTTTTCTATGCATACCTGCCCAGCATTTACAAGGGACAGGCATTCCCAGCACAGACTTGCGCAGCAGCACAAGGCTTCCACTTTGGTTTTGATCTAAAGGTGTTTACACCTTTCCCACACAGACCACTTTGATGTCTTTTAAATATAACCTGAGCTTGCACTTGCCAAAAGAATAAACACAGCATTGTTTTCATTCATTTTTTAGTTGTGAAGTACTTAGTTCAGAATTGTTTGCATAATGATTTAGCAAGAGGCAAATGTCAGCAGCAAGAGAAATACTGAACACGTTAAACACATGTATTATTGTCTTGCACAGAGACATTTACCTTAGTAAATTTCTGTGTTGTGTTGAACAAAAAAGAGCTGAATCACAACCTCTTGCAGTGTTATCTTCTACACAGTTCCCTGAACAGTTTGTTTTCCTACAGTATGAGCTCTGAAAAAGCTGGAAATGGTGGAATTACATTTCTGCACTCATCTGGGCTGAAAGTGGGACAGTGAGCGACACTGGCGATTGACAGCAGTCAGCACACCTGGATCCACTGCTGTTCATCAGGTTTAGTGACCATCTGGCCCTGTGTGTTAGACCAATGTCTCTCCTTACATGGGCAACCTGTTATACCCTCTATAGACTAGAGTATTCTGCATGTAGGAAGAAGTTATTTAGAGAGTATCACAAGACACGGATATCCATGGCACTTGGCCACTTTGTGTCACTATAGAGATACAGACTTTCAGTTTAAAAAAACCAAAAAAAACCCCAAACGACAAAAACCAACCAAAGCCAAACCAAAACAAACAAACAACCAAAAATACAAACAAAAAAATCTCAAATGTGTCACCAAGACATCAAGAAATTGTAGCCAGCACCAATGGGCATGCCTGGTCCACTGCTTTTGTTAGTTCCATTTAGCCCTTTAGAAATGGTTCTGTCTGCAGTATGTGTGGGTCTTATCCTTAACCCTTTTCTAAAAAAGCATAAATGCTTTGTATCTGAAAAATGAAAAAGCACTAACATAACAAAGCTGTGTTAATATTAGGAGTTGTGCATCACTGGTTCACATTGAATGGATATCAGCATTATGTTCACTGGTGCTAGGATACCATGGTGATGGGCCCTGAAGAATTACCAAAAATAGATTAAATGCATGTGGCAAGTGATAATAAGCACAAAATGTTTTCCATACAGTAAAAAATGCCTCAGAAAAGCAGAATAACACATTCTATAAATCAGCTCAAATAATCAACAATGTCCAGGCAGAATACTTGGGTATCTGAATACATAGACAGAGCTGAACTCCTAAGCCCAAAATTATCAAGAAACCAAATCTGGCAATAGTGTCTGCACCTAGAGAAATTCAGACCAAGGAGACTGGCACAGAATCTGCTGTTGCTAGCAAAAATGTATGAAAGGAGCTGAAAGGTTTGTATTTAAAGTAAGAGACATTAATCACTGGGTAACACCTACCACAGTGACTGCGTCTTCCCAAGCTGTTGGAGTCTCATCCCTTTTTGGATTGAGTCAATCAAAATATTAAAAATGTCATTCTTTGAAGCTGTTCTGAGCCAGGCTGCTTGTTTGCTGCTGTATAAAACAAATCACTCGAAAGCGTCTCACTGACGCTGCCCACTGATTCAGCAGGGTGCTCATACACAGAATTAAAGACACGTGCGAACACCAGAAGCTCGTGTGGGAATGACAGGACACAGTGCACCCCGCTTTCTCATTAACAACCACTGTGCTGCATTACCACTAAGTGGGTGACATCAAAGGGACAAGAAATGTCTGACATGGCACCGCTACTTGCTCACAGCTGTCAGCAGCACTTGGCTCAAACCATCCCTTTTGGAGAAATATGCACATTTGTTTATGAAAACAACAGCTACCTAAAGCCATATTGAAAATTCATTAACTGGGATGATCTACCAAGGCAACTCACTGTATGTAGACACATATAAATATTTAGGTTGTTGCTCCAGATGTTAAGCCACCCTCAACCCAAAGTGACAAGACTTTCTGAAGCAAAAATTCTCTATGCTTTAGAGCTTGGAAGAGCTCCCACCAAAGGGAGCAGGTACCAGAAAGCAAGTGGGAAGGAATATCCCACTGCATAACAACATACCAAAGGTATTCAGGGGAAAGCACACAGACCATGCAGGAAGAAAAGATACCAAAGACAGGCTTTTGAGGAAGAACATGTCACAGATTACCATGGCTTTGAAACACTGGAGTTAATGCAAAATCCTCAGTGCCCATCAGCCAGAGCAGATCTTTCAAGTGAGACAACAGCAGCAGAGTCCTCCTGAGATTGGCAGGATTTTTAACATGCAGGGGCAACAGAGATATCTAATTGCAAAGTCTGTTACTAGGTGACACACCAAGTCCTGACAAACTATAATGGGTGGTATTTTGATATATCAGTCTATGCAGCAAACTGCGCAAAAAAAAAAAAAAAAAAAAATCCACTTTCACCAACTCCACCCTCTGGGTTTTTTTCGATGACTGAAACATAGGGCCTCCATATATACATGCCAAGAGAAATTTTCTGGAGACCAGAAGGTCAAGGATTCAAAACTTCATAGCCTTTATATTTTCTGTAGGAAGTGAAGAAACATGAAAACTGCTAAGATATAATCACAGAATCATTTATGTGGGAAAATACTTTAAGACCACTGAGTCCAGCTATTACCTCATGACCACCAAGCCCACCACTAAAACATGTCCCTAAGCACCACATCTACAAATCTTTTAAATACCTCCAAGGATTGCAACTCCATCATTCCCTGGGTAGAATGTTCCAGTGCCTTGGGAATAAATTTTTCATAATACCCAATCCAAACCCCTCCTGGTACAACTTGAGGCCATTTCCTCTTATCATATTGCTTGTTGTTTGGAAGAGACACACACTCCCACAGACACACCCCCCCGGCTACAATCTCTTTCCAGGTACTTGTAGAGGACCATAAGGTCCCTCCTGAGCCCCCTTTCCTTCAGGCTAAACACCCCCAGCTCCCTCAGTCACTCCGGATCACACATGCACTCCAGAATCTTTCCCAGCCTCGTTGCCCTTCTCTGGACACACTCCAGCCCCTCAATGTCTTTCTTGTAGCGAGGGGCCCAGAACTGAACACAGGATCTGAGGTGCCTCACGAGTGCTGGGTACAGGGCCCTGGTCCTGCTGGCCACACTGTTTCTGATACAAGCCAGGATGCCATTGGCCTTCTCTGCCACCTGGGCACACTCTGGCTCATGCTGAGCCACTGTCAACCAGCACACCCAGGCCCTTTTCTGTTGGGACACTTTTCAGCCACTCTTCCCCCAGCCTATAACAAGGCATGGGATTGTTGTGACCTTAGGGCAGGACCCAGTACCTCACCTTGTTAAGCCTCACACAATCAACCTCAGGACCATCGATACAGTCTGTTCAGATCTCTGTGAAGAACCTTTCTACCCTCAAGCAAATCAACACTCCCATTGAACCTGGTGTCATCTGCAAACTCACTGAGAGTGTCCTTGATCACCTCATTCAGATCACTAATAAAGATTCTTCCTCCAAAATAATTTCCATCTCCTGCTACAGGACAAGAGACTGAAGGATGTGTAAAAAATCGAAAACCCTCCAAAATCCAGGGAATCATTTGGGAAATCAAATTTTCCCAGTAAAAATGTGTTTTATATATCTTTTTGGAGCATGAAAACATCAGAAGTATAAGCATCTCCACTCTCTATGCAAGACAGTACTTTGCTTAAACACTTCTGCTCTTAGCCAGAAGAAACAGGTTTTACTTGCTTTTTAAGCAATTTAAACCCAAAATTTGATTGAGATAATGCAGCAAAGCTTCTATAGGGTTTATAGATCCCACTTGGTCCTGAGGATATGGTGTCTCTCTCACCAGCTTTCAGACCTCAAAGACACCAGGTAAGAGGAATAATACCAGTGTGACATCTTAGACCTTGTGGCCACCAGAGAGCTGCTGAGCTTGGGCTGCTTCAGCAAGGCTCAAAGGACCCCTACAACAGCAAAGGCCCACTGTGATAGTGGCTTCACTGGGAAAAAGTGCAGTCTGGATACCTTTGAGCCTAGGCCATGCTACAGAAACTCCTTTGTGACCTCTTAAACCAGTTTCACAGTACCTTGATAGTATAAGAATAGTAGAATGAAGGCAGGATCTGTAGCAACAAAAAAATTTAAATTATACCAGAAATATATGTACTGTATTAAAGACAAGAAATGAGCAAAGGGGTAGATTTGAGTTGACAGTTCATCTCCATTTCAGCTACAATAAAAACCACAGAATAAAGTACAAAATATTGGTTGATGTAGCACCCACTTACAAGGCTTTTGTGCCTGCTAACTACCTTTGTGTGCTGCCATGCTAAAGGTCTGTTCACAGAACCAATGCTTTTGTAGTACAGCAAGTTCAATGTCAGAGCTTAAGGGGCCATGCCAAGCAACTGTGATTCCAAAAGACCAGAAGTCAGGGAAGGACATTGGATAGATGGTAACCATAGCAGAGCCACAGAAACACACAGACACTTTTATGATAAGATCTGAAGGGTTTGTCTGACTTCTGCTTTAGGATTCCACAGTGCTTGGGCCTAATATGCTCCACACAGTGCTTAAGAAAGCAGACCTGCCACTGTCCTGATCACAAAATACTGTTCTGAAACGACAGGACTTATTTCACTTTCTCATAACCTTCAGGAATATAAAAGATTTCACATGCAAATGATGGTATTCAACATAAGAATTGAATTTGGAGACAGTAATACAAGGAAAAAAAATTCTGAAATCAGCATGGTACTACCAACCTCACACTACTTGAAAACTTAGCAAACCGAACATTTCAAGTTAGACAGAAGTGTGCTTTGCAATAGAGAATTTAGATCACTAAATTGGCTGTTATTTTTCAGCCAGACCTGCTCACTTTCAGTATCTGATGTGTCCCGAGAGCTCTCTAGGACTCTCCCTTGACTGGTCTAGCTGTGTGTAGATTTGAGAAGCTTCAGTGTCCTGATAAATTATTTCCTTATTGAAAGGAAAGACCTACACTGACAGGACTTGGTTTTGAGGAAGTAACTGGAAAAGAGGAGCTATCAAGCAAAGGGCTTGCAAAGGGAATTCCGCTACCAGCTTCCCAGTAGCAGCCTCTCTGTTGTGCAGAGTAACTTAACCATGACCTAAACTTTCATAAGGTTTCTATTCCTTCTAGCATACCATATCCCTTAACACCTAGAGATCCAAAAGTAAGGAACAGTCTAAGGCAGAGCTACTGTTTGTACAAGCAGGAGACAAAAGGTCATCCTTTGGGCATTACTGTCCTGGTCCTTCTCCAGCTGAAGAAAAACATGCACTTCGCATCCAGGTGAGGAGAGTCGCCAGCCGGGGAGGGTGGGCGTTGCTCCGGAGGACGCACGGCCGCCGGGAGGGCGAGGCTGCCGAGGCCGGGCGGGAGCTGCCGGCGGCTCCCCCGGCCGCGGGGCCGAGAGAGGGCGCTGGAGCCTCAGGCAGCGGCGGGGCCGGCGCTCCACAGAAAGATGCCCGTCTGAAAGGTGCCCGGGGCCGGGCAGGTGCGCCCACAGCGCCGGGTGACAGCCCTCTGGAAATCCGAGTCATGGGAAAGGGGAAGTCGGACAAGCGCCTTGACTTTTATTTATTTTTTTTTTTTAAGTATATACACAAGCACCTTTCAGGGCTTTGAAGGGCGGCATTCTCATAGGAAATTGCACATATTGTAAAAAAGGAAAATTAAAAAAAAACCCCAAAAACTAACATTGAAGATGTGTAGGACAAGAAAACAAAAAAGCAACTTTCAAAGCAGTCGTTCACCATGTGTTTATATCTAGTCTAGAGACACTGAAAAGAGCTTCAAACAGTACTTTTGCCTAACACACACTTCTTTCAGAGGAGAGCTGCTGGCCAGCTCTGCCTGCTCACAGCCTCTCCCCTCAGCCACGAGGAATCAGAGAAGGCAGCTCCAACAGCCAGCACAGCTCAGGGACGTCACATCCCAAACAGCGGTGTGAACATCCACATGGAGACAAGGAAGACTCCACAGAAGTAGAGATTTCCAAGCCCCATTGCAGATTTTATGAAAGAATCACCTTTTCTATTGGGTTGGCCTCTTCATTTTCAAATAAAGCAAATCCAACTAGTTTATATTTCAGAGCACTGAAAAGCATTCCTCGTTCACCATCCAAGTAATTACTCTAGACTTCCCTTGAGCACAGCTACAAAGCAATTGAATGGAGTCCTGCAAGCTAAAGAGAAGTCTGGTCCCTGTGCACAGATATCACTTGTTCTTAGTATTTCCATATAAAAGCAGTTTGTTCTGCTTCACTGTCTATTTTGCCATTAGGTGTTCTCCTGAATGTAGGTCACAAAGGCATGAACACACCTCATATTGGCAAATACTGCACAACTGATCTGAGGGTCAATTTCAGTACCATATAATAATTCTTTCTACATTTTTCCCCACAAACATCCTCAGATCACAACCTAAACCTAAAATATTGTGATGACTTCCAAGTAATTTTGGCCTGAAATATATTGCTGATGTCCATAGCTGGGTCAGTTTTACAATTCCATTAAAAAAAAATAATGTTAATTAGAGCTTTTGTCCCCAAAACAGAACATGTAGGACAAAAATTAGAGACTGATGTTGAATGTTCCCTAGAGTAAACCTCAGCACCTGCACTCTCACTCATCTTCTGATTCTCCAGACCAAGACATAAAAGACCTAGGCTGATTCCAGATTAGGCATAGTGCAAGAGTTTTGTTCAGGAGAACCATGAACTTTACCAAATTTTATATGTCCCACTGGATAAGTGGAGGACTGTGTCAGTGGATTGTCCCCTCACATTTTTGGTCTGACACACATCTCTAACTCATTGTCTACATGAGCATGAGGACTCCCAGAAACAGAGGCTGCAAGAGCAGGGTCTGCTTGACAGCTGTCAGTAGATTCAAACACCCTAAACTCCAGTTTGGCCTCAGCTGTACACCTCATCTACCAGGGTAGTATTCAGGCTCTCTACAGCAAGTAACAGACAAGCTGCACATCTGAAATCGTTCCTGAGCTTCACATACCCTGAAGAGGTCCCCTCAGAGAAATATCAGCCTACTCCACATACCAGAAGCTTCTACTGAGCACAGATACTTTCCCAGCCTGCGGACCTGCTGTGCTAAGAAAGAAATTGAAAGGATCATACAAAGCTGAAGGTAGACTTGAGTAGACCAAAATACTTTCCACTTCATTTTGGCCTCTATCTGTTGTCAGTCTCCCAGATTCACACCTCCTGAATACATGCAGCAGAGCCATGATTATTACTTCAAGGCTTCAGAAGCAAGTTAAATTTTCCAGTAAAGACGGGCTCCTAAATCATATCCTAAACAAGAGTTAAGTTCTGCAGAAAAGAAACTACACAACTCAAATTATTAAATAATTTTGCCAATCTAGAAGGTTGGCTCAGGACCATTGTTCGCACATTCAAAGGACTTCTTAAATGTGGAAGTTCCCAGGGTGATGTTCAGACATGTGGGATTAGAGCTCTCCAGAAGAGAAGAGCCAGTACTACACAGTACTTGAAAATCTGGGAGTTAAATAGATGTTAGTACATCAGGACACTGGAGTCTTTTTCTTAATTTTGACAAGTAGGTCATTTTGCTCTTTTGTCCAGACCAAAAGGCTACATAGGGTCAGGAGGCACAGTCAGGACTACTCCTTCAGTGAGGGGGGAAAGGGGGGTGGTCAAGAACCGTCCCTTTGGTGTGTTGAAACACCCTCCCTGTTCCTAGCTGCCCCAACCCTGAGACAGTGCTTCCTGCTGGGCCAGCCACCTCTAGACTGGAGGGTGCAGCAGCAGGAGGATGTCACTCTAAGCTCCAGGGAAGATCTCAGGGCTTGCTGACAGGAGTAAACATCAACTATTGCTTCTTAGCCTTGAGGCAGGGGAATCTTGTGATAGCAAGGCCAGGGGGCAGAATTCAGACCATTTCCACACAAGTGCAGCTTGCCATTGTCTTACTCCATTATCACTCATTATCTCAGCTACGGAGGACCTAAAGACAAAGGTCAGGTTGCTCCCAGTCTTCCAACCAACTTTTATTCCAGCTTTATTCATAGACCATATCCAGCCCAGTCTATACAAAACTCAATCAATCTCTGCTGGTAGCAGAGTTTCTTATAGTAGTGCAGGCTCAGTAAGATAACTGCAGAGGAAGGGAGGATGTTAAGAGGTTTGATCTGGAGTAGAAAAGCATCACTGAGGGGAAAAAAACAGGGGAATGATCTCAGTATTTCCCAGGCATTATCAGCAGGCATAGATGCTACCAGTAGGAATGAAAAGGAAAGTAAGATTTGGTCCAGGACAAGTATGAAAAGGAAACCCAATGGATAAGAGGACTGAAAGACTGAAAGGAACAGAAAATGCAGGAGAAGGTTGTTTAGGGGAAAAAAATTAAAAAGAGGGGGGGCAGTGCAAGAGGAAGGGCAAAAACCAGACTATATCTGTCACTTGCCTCTCCCCGCCCACTCTGAGAAGCTTCAAAAGAGATCTGGAAATAGAGAGGAAAAAAAACGACAGTCAGATATTACTGTTCCAGCCACTGAGTCATGGCAGGAAACTACTGATACTGTAAACTAAGTTCTGTAAGGTCAGAGACTATTTGAGTTTTGTCAAGGCTCACTGTAAAAGGAACAAATATTTAGTGGTGAAGATTTGCCCCTTTCATAATTCTTGGGGTTACCATAGAACCATTTCATGAAGCATGTGTGAAAAAAGCTGCCTTTATTTTATCATTTCACACAAATGAAGATGTTTCTTCTCTTTCTCACTTCTTGGATCTTTGATTTTATTGCAACAGACAGTTATTAAGAAAAGGATGTGGAGGAAGTAGAAAAAGCCACCAGTCTTTGGTGTGCTACTGGATGCTTGGTCCACTCCAACTCTTATAATTGCTGTGCCACAGAGAAATAATTTTACTATGATCTCCTTATCCTTTCTTCAAATTAGTCACTGACAGTTGTCAATACTTTTGTGGCATTTTTAGACATGGTTTACATCAGCCCAGTACATGTACTGGGTAGAATTGCTTCTACTGAATGACACAGCCATCCTAATTCCCACAGAAATACAACAAAAGAAAAAAAAAAAGCTGGAACTTGCTGTTGGGCAGAGGGCTTAGCAGATTCCTCCCAGCCCTCTAGGAAAGCACCCTTACACTCCTTGCACTGCCCAGACACGTTTAAGTGTTTTTGATTCTCCACCAAGAGTTGAACAGGCAGTGCACACATGCATGACATCCAGGCAAATTACATTTTTCAATTGACAAGCCCATTTGGAAAGGGCTACCTAGCCCCAAAGTGCTAAAGAAAATAAAACAGCAGACACAAGATTCAGAGACAATTGGGGAAGGAGCAGTACAGTACGGGACATGGATTCTTGGGAAACTGTTATCTGTGTTACTTGTTAATTAAAGTTTTTAATGACCAAGTTTTGCTTCAGTTGCCTAGGCATATCCACCACAGCTTTGCAGCTGCCCATCACAGTGAACACAGCCAGGAGCTCTTGTCCCACTTCAGATGTTAGGGCATTAAGGGATGCTTGTTCATCTGCTACAGAAACCTACTATGCAACTCACTAAGCAACTTTCCAACTCAGTCATCTAAAGCTAATTGCTTCCATAAGTCCTGAGGGTCTTTCTCCAGCCCATCTGAGTCACCGTACCAAGCCTGAACCAGATCTGGTCAAGCACAGCTCAGCAGAAAGACATGTTGTCAAGAATAGCCCTGTGGTAGCAACGCCTGCCAAATCAAGGAAGTCAGTCACACCAGGGAAAGACACGGCTGACCCTGGAAACTTGTCCCATTCTTCCTCCTCCAAGAAAACAGACCAAAACAGAACTTTACCTTATGAGGCTGAAGGCTTTCAATCCAATGATATATGGAACAAGAGGATGCATGAAAGCTGCAGGGTAATTTTCTGCACAATCTTCTTATGAACTGGGAAGTCATGGCTGGAGTCATTACACCTCATGGTTGGCTACAGGAAAGCACAAACACAGGCATCTGCTGCTGAGAGAAGCACTGAAAGGCCTTGAGTGTGGAATCCCTCCACCTTTTCCTGACAGTAGCTTTAAAGGCTTTGATGTTTTAACAAATAAAAGAATTTGTGATGTTACAGAAACTAGCCAGATTCTATCTATGGTGCATCACCATTACATGCAACATGTCTGAACCTCAAAACATTCCTGTCAGAGATCACTGGCCAAAAAGAAAATCTATTCCCTTTTTGTTTGGCCTTACAGGTACTGTTAAACTTAATGACACCATGATGATTTCCAGCAGGGGAGCAATATTTGTCTCAGTTTCCACACCAAAAACAGCCATGGAAAAGGGCAAAGAATATAATGACTAAGCATCAGAGGGTGGAGGCTAATTAGTAGCAGATCAGGAGCAGGCAGTGGTCTCTGGAAGAAGGTGCTTTCATGAACAAAGCACAATTTTACTCATCACCAGAGGTTTCCATGAAACAAATGCTACAGCTGCCTCAAACTGACCAAAAAATTTTGGTGTTTTTTTGTTTGATTATTTGAAAAGTAGTGCCTCTGTTTGGGACCTTCCCTAGTCTTTTCTTCCAGTATCCATTTAATCCTGGTAGAGTAGGACCCCACCTCCAAGAACCAAAATCTCACTGGACAGCAGGAGCGCTTATCAGGCAGTGCCTCTCCATCAACCCTCTCAGTTCACTGCGAGCAGATAACAAAAATATTAAGATTATGAGGATAGAATCATCTTTTCACTCAATCAATGTAGATACACTACAGGCTTGTTTCAGCAATTGCTTTTTTCAAGACAAGCTATTCTCCTCTGTGATTTCAGGCAACCAATGAACTCGCAGCACATGCCTTTTCACTGGTACAAAACTACTACAAAAACATTTTATCTAGTTAGTTACCACATTACCCCACCAGCAAGGTGGATTTTATTCCTGTTTTAACAAACCTGCCATCATTTTGGGTTTATCTGAAAGGTGTACTGTGAATACACTGAAAGATAATTCTGGTCTAACAAATTATTTAGTTGTTTTTTCTAGGAATATATTGGGAAATGATGGCAAAACTAAGATTTTAATCTGGGTCTCCTAGTGCTCCTACTATTCCTAGTGGGACTCATTGGATTGCCACCTAGTAAGTTTTTTCTTCTAAAAAATCTATTGCTTACTTCAGGAAGCTTAAATGCTCAAAAGCCCCAAAATTGATTTGTTTATTTTTTAACTAAATCAGCAAGTGCATTTTTCAGGAGTCGATGTATGCCCATTCATACTGAGAAAAGCCTTGATAATTAGCATTTATCTTTAGCTAAACAGAGCTGAACGATGACACTGACATGCATTTTAAAGCCTACATTCCTCAGGAAGTAGAGTGTGGCTCTTCCTGCCATTCTCAGCTTGGCTGGAACTGCAGGAGGACCAGTCAGGATGCCCTATAAACCAAGAGAATTTGGGCTGTGTGCCACACACCCATCTCCCTGATGGCACAGGTGCCTCCTCAATACCACATAGCCTGAAACACTGGAGAAATTCCCTCTTGAAATAACAGAGATTCCCTAAGCACTCCTGCTTAAAAAAAGTACAATAAACATGGGCAAAGTTGTGCCCTACAAAATATTCTGAAGGATTTTAACAATCAGTTTGTTTGGTGACCAGGAATTTGTCAAGCAAAGGTGATAGACGCCACCCACTCAGCCCAGCTGAGGTCTGAACCAAGCCATCAGCATGACACAGTGACAAGGCCCTCTGGCTCTCTCTTGCCTTGCTGATCTGTCATTGCATATCTTTAATGCAGCAGGAACTCTGGCATCCCAAAACCCTCCTCTCCTAGGCAACAAACTGATTGACTATCTCAATCATTGACCTTTTTTTGGGCTTTTTTCATTCATTCTCAATTCCATAACTGGCAGTTGCAACTACTAGGTTCTCTATTTCTGCAGCTTATGATTTTTTGAAGCAGACAAAGGGATTTAGGAACTTAAACCTCCCTGCAGCAGCAGACAGGCAGATTTTTACCATAATCAGCCAGGCTAGAAAAGGCACATTAAGCACTTGCTCTGACACAGCACTTGTTCTGTCACAGTCTGGATGACACATCTGGGTGCTCACACAAGATGAGAAGGTGTGTGGCAATCTGTGGCAGGATGAAAATAGAGATGAGTGGGGACAGGTCCCTTGATTTATTTTGAAAACACCACCCATGGTCAGTTAAACTTGTTTCCTAGGCAGCCTGGCCATGCATGGAGCAGCCCAACGTTTTACACCGCTCTGCAGCCTGGAAGGATGTGCCAGCAATAGCACCTGGGAGCACTGGCACGACCAGAAGGCAGCAGTCTAATACACAGGACACGTCCAAGCAAGGCAGCTCTTATCCCTCTCCTGAGAGGGCACAACTGGTGAGAAGTACCTAAGGTGAGATGTCCATGCTGCATTGCCAGACCCGGTGTCCTTCAGAGAGGCCTGACAGAATTTCACACTATATCCAGTGCTGTGGGATGTCCCCACTGGTGGCCTCAGCCTCCTGTTTGAGGTATAAAATCTTCCAGCCTAACTCCTGAACATCGTCTCAGATAGGGGAGAACACATCCCCCAGTCTCAAAGCTCATTCCACTCTGTGACAGCTGCAGAAGTTACTATGGAGAAAAACAGTTCAGTATGAGAAAGTACTGCAGTAAATCTCTCTACAGTTTATCATTAGAAACATGGAGGAATGCAAGAGGCCAAGCTGCTTTCTTGGGTCTCTCAGTGGCCTCCCACAGCCCACCACTGCTGCGGCCCCTGTGCCTCCAAACTGCTCACTGATCTTCTGCTGGATAGCTCTAGGAGCCTCCAACCAATGGGTACAGCTGACTTACACAGATATATTTCAGTTATGTATAAAAAGCCAAATTCATTACGCATTAAAGCATGGCAGTTTTAACCTAACACTTTTAGGCTTTTCCTTACTTCTCCTGGCAAGACCACTGTATTTTCTCATACATGTGAGGAAACTTTCCCAAATAGTATCACCAGGGAAAAAAATCCCAATGTACATCATTCTCTGTAGGATGCCCAAATCACCAAGCTTGCAGCGAGTGATGCAGTAGCTGAGAGGATTGAGCCTGTGCCTGCTCAGTGGGAGGCATGAGGATCTCCTCAAGGCATCAGCAGATGGCTGGGTACTGTAGGTATCTCCCTGGTGACACCCACGGGAAACAGCTGGCAGAAACCTAGGGTGAAGTAGCCTCACAAGTTGTCCAAGATATTTTCACCACTTCTGGGCATCTACAAGGCCTTCACTGGGCTCAGATCATGGCACAGGGCACTTAGGAGGTCACTGCTCCTCTACAACAATAGCTGAAGTTCAGACACCTCAAATGGCATTAGTCCTCCACATTTACACACTTGAATAATTCCTCTGCAAGACAAACTAAAAACAACTGGAAGAGCAGGTAACCACAAGAACTCAAGTTATAGCTCTCCTGTCTGCATTGTTAAAATTAGACTTTAGGGTTCAATATGTGAATATCTTAATCTGATAACAATTAACAGAAAATTACCAACATAAAGGGCAGTGACACATCCTCCCTGCACTGTTTACAAATGTCATGGTCATATGAGATAGTCGAACAAATCAGCAGACTAAAAATAAACCACATAGGATATGTTGATAAATATTTATTTCAAAACAGTATAGCTTTTTACATGACTAATGTGATTTAATGTGATTTCAGACTGAGAAGAAAACAACCAAAGCTGATTGCTTGCTAACTGTGTTTGGAGGAGTGACACAGGTAACAAACTACCATAAACTCTGGCATTTTATTCTCCTGGTAGAAAATGTGAGTAGGTAGACCAGTCAACACCATTATTGCTTGTAATACACCAGTGAGGACTAGTGCAGGATGCAGCTAGAAGGCCACAGGTATCACCTTGGAAGAGGAGCAGCCATTTGCATGCAAAAGGGTTCATCCTTCACAGCTGTGTGGGCTGGTTTCATGCACCAGCCAACACAGCCTGTATCACAGAGATGTTAGAAAATGTCTGCCTGGACCTTTAAGACAATTTTATTCCCAGTTAGATCACCATCAAACCCTTTTCACAATAGCATCTGCCACTGAACCACTGCTAATTAGTCAGTCCCTGCTCAGCGAGGGAGGAAGACGTGACAGCAAAGATGAAATTATTTTTAAAAATGGCCCAAAAAGCCCCGATAAGGATTGCAGCACTTTATGACCAACACCATGCTTGTCACAGGGCAGGGAGAGGGAATTTGCCTATCACTACATGTTGCAATCACGGCGGAAATATCTCTCTCTTCTTGCTTCCTCTCCACCCTTGTTCACAGAGTTAAGGTAAGACGGGAAAGCTGCTGCAGCTTCTAGGACATCCCATATGGGGAGCCAGGACAGCACTGGCAATGCTCCTTCACTGTGCTCTATAAGCCCCAGTTGCTTTAATGTTTTCTCTGTTAAGTATCACTTTTCTCTAACTGCTGTGAGCAGCATGAAGAAAATTCAGTTTGGGTGTGGTGCAGGAGGGGCCACACAACAGGCAATGCAGTCAGGGGATATACTGAAGCAAATAGTTCTGTTGTGCTGGGGGAGAGAGAGAATTGGGAGAAGCATCTTGACTGAGGGAGAGCGATTCATATCTCAGTGTAAGTCTGTGGAATGATTATTCTAACACTTAGAAGTTTTCATTCTGCACACCACAATCTCCAAGTGAAAAAGCGGGGTTCTTCCAGGGATAAGTTTACTAGGCTGAAAGGTAAGCTCCTGAGTCCCAGGAGTGTGAGTCTTCATTTAGCTCTTTGTTCTCACAGATATGGACAGAGAGAGCCTGACCACCTAAGCACAAGAGCAGCTTTATTGGAATTCCTTGTCCATCATTCTCCCAAGAATATGGAGACAGAGAGGGGATTGCACAGTTGAGTGTTTCTGCAGTTCCTTGGTGAGGACAGAAACATGCCTACAAGGCTTGGAGAAAGATCTTTGAAAAGAGAAAGTGGTGTGTTTCCAATGAGACACCCACCTTCTCTAGAGTGATGTACTGGCAATACCTGATAGTAATGGGCTGCTCTGATGGTTCCTTGAAGACAGGAAAGCCTAGCAGGGGGATGGCAGATTCTGCATCTCCTCTCTTCTACCTCTTTCCAAACAAAGCAGGGCTCACAGCATGGGAGGGAACTGCTGCCTGTAGCAGTAATCCCCACACTACGGTAGCCTCATCCATGTGAGCATCCATAGAGCATGATGCAGGCTACATGCCCACTAGAGCATCTGCCCACTCCTGATTCCACAGGGAATAGAAACACTAAGCATACTGCTCCAAAAGCAATTTTCCTTCTATCATAGACTGCAACAACGCCAGCACGGTATGCACCCTCCTAAATGCACTCAGCTCAGCAGTTTACCAAACACACTTGGAAGGGCTAACAAGAAGACAGGGTACCAGCCCTGACAAGCTGAATTTTAGAAAAGTTAAGAAGCAGGTTATAGAGAGAAAATTAAATATTTCAAAGCACATATTTGTTCTAGTGTCCTGCTACGTATCTGCCTAAGTTGCGCTAGTAGTCAGCAAATTTCCTCTGTAATTCTCTACTTCCATGAAACGGAACTTATTTCTGGTGAAAAATAATATATATATCCTAATGCTGTGTACATCATTCATACAGAATAGCAAAGTATTCAGTGCAGTGGGAAAGTGTCATCTTTCAAATGTTGCAAAACCCAGAAACAGACAAAAGTTACATTCAGTTGCTAAGTATTAAGAAATACACATATAAAGGAGACTTCCTACCAAGACGGCAGAAAGCTCAAACAAAAGGAAAAGGAAAGGACAGTATGATATTCCCTTGTGTCCTGCTATTTTTTATTATTATGGAGTGCTCTAATTATACAGAGCGTGCAATAAGAACATGCTTGCGTAGTAAGGTAGAGTCAACCAAAATCATCAGCAGAAAACCTATGGAAAAGATATTTTTTCCAAGTGCTTTCAATATTTATACAAGTTCAGAAATTAACAAATTCAGAAATTAACATTGGTGAAGCATTACCTCAAGAAACACTTTGGCATTCGTGTTGTGTTTGTCTAGGGCATTGCTGAAAGCTCACAGACCTTCTGAAACATACCATAGTGCAAATGTCTGCTTCAGTCATGTTCCATTTCTCTGCAGAGGAAACTAAATCAAGGACTTAGCACTCTATGAAGCAAGGTATATGATAATCACCAGGTAGAAACTCATCATAGTTTAGAATCTAAGACATCTTCCTTCTTCTCCAAGACATCTTTAATCCGGACCAGTCATGGGAGGACAAAGAAATATATATGGTCTAAATTGTCAACCAGTCAATACACCAAATAAAAAAAATCAATGTCTTTTTCCCCTAATTTATTTCCTCTTCCGTGATCTTTTCCTTTCCACACACCCCAACTACGTGAAACCACGGGCCTTCCCATGATATTGGATTGATTGGGTTTTGTAATGGCTGCTAGTGTGAAAATCCTTCATAACACAAATACTTTTAGCCAGCCCCCTTTCATACATCTGCTTATTTTCCTCATGTCAATTTAAATAGCAATTTAAATAAACTACTAATTAGTAATTTAAATAAAAGATATAATAAAATGGAAAAAAAGTATTTCCTAGTAAGATGTTTAAAAGCTGATAGGAACATGCAATTCATGTATCATGGTAATTTTTAATTACATTTTGCATGTGGTCATTTCAGACATGCTAGAAACAGAGGAATTATCCAATACATAACTTTGGCAAATATATTTACAAATACATTCCAGAGATACTGTCAGAAGTTGATACTAAGAATAAAAGTTATCAGTTAAAAAAAGACAGTAGATACTAATCCTTGGTAGGGGAAAAGCTATTTTAAAATGTGAACTTAACCACATCCTCTTTAGTATGTAATTATCAACATTCAATACTCTCTTCCTGAATGTATACAAAGTCTGAGACAACAGTTCAGAAAAGCATATAAACATACATTTCATATTAAAAGAATGGGTCCCTCAGAAAACCAGCTATAATAATTAGACATTTATACTCAATGAGTATGTCCATGTTTGGGCCAGGAACTAGTCTGTGCTCTCTCAGAGCTGCCAGACACTGCAAAGGCTGCAGGAGGACTCTCTGAAACAACCAAGAGCAGGAACTAATAACCCAAGGCCTTAGACTTCATGGGAAAGGAAAGGGAAAAGGAAGGCACACTGAGACATTCTTTCAAGTCTAGCATCTCATAACTGTAACCCAGCTCCAATGCTTTCCAGGGTGGCAGTCCCTCTCCTACACCTGCTCATCCAGCTTCCTCATACCTCCAAAACAGAGTCCATTCTGTCCAGTGGACCTGCAGAACACTTAGTCTATGGAAAAGACTGCATCTGAGCACAGCACAAAACTGAATTTACTTTCCAGCAGTCAACATGAGGAACAAATTGCTTCCAAGCTTTGTGCTTTTCATAGTAACAGCTTAATTTCTGAGCTTACCTGTAGCTGCCACAGAGCTTGGAGTTCACTGCAGATCCATAGCTGTCTTGCCATTTTAATCACAGAAGTGACAGGTAGGAGTGCTGTTCTCTTCTTTCTGGGAAGCAAATGAAAGACACAGCTGGTTTGTGGGTATTTATTTAACCCACATTCCAGACATTTAACTAATGAACAGGGGAAGGAAGCAGGAAAAGGAGAAACAGAGCCAGTTTTAACTCAGCTTAGTGATCTCCATCCGTCCACACCTTTGCATACACAACAGCCACGTAAGTGTGCCATGCTGACAGTAAGTGGTGACCAAATCAACAGTCTATGCCTCTGCATGGGCAAACTCTCAAAGAACTGGACTGCTAATCCCAAATAGTTTGTTTCACTATTGAAACACCTGATGCTCATGACTATAACGACATAGAACACACCTGATCTAATTGTCATTCAGCCTTGGTAATAGGCCTTTATCAACAGCACAGCAGGACATGATAAAGCCTCCACAATTAAGTGAGTAACAGAACTATTTTCCTGCTTTTCTTTCTTTTAATAGTTTCTTTATGATGGCATAAGCACTAAAATTGGCACTATTAACATTTATTATACATGGTTTGGTTAAAGTTTAGAATTTTTCTGTGCTAGAAGCAATAAGCTTTGTCCACTGAGGCTCCTATTTAGCTGCCACAGGCTGCAAAGCAGAGAGACACCAGGGGTTTGTAAAGCCCAGAACTGTGGTCCAAGGCACATGCTCACTGTTCAGGAACCTCTCCAGATAGTACCATGGTGTTTCCAAGGCAGAATTACCACCTATTTTACCTATATGCAAGTCTGGGGGTCCTTTTGCCCCACTTCTTTCATCCAAAACCCCAGTTTGTGCTATTCTATCTCTGTTCAACCCCACAGCTCCTCAGCAAGGCCCCTGCAAAGAGAAGCATGGGAAGGAGGATTTCAAGTTCAGCCTGCCTGACACATGTGCAGGGGCCAGCACCTCCCCAGGTCTGGGGAAAAGGGGACAGCCAAAAGCAGGATAAGGGAATTAATTTAGGTCTTCTTGAGACTTTAAAGTAAACACTTTCAGAAGGGGATGCAGGAGAGGGTCACAAATCTATGCTGGCTGGCCTGTGCAGCCACATCCACAAAGCAAAAGCTGTCCAGCTGCACCCACGCCATGCTCCAAGTCATGGTGGCAGCCCAGAGACACCCACAGCCCTCTGGCCATCGCCTCAGCCCAGAG
This sequence comes from Anomalospiza imberbis, assembly GCF_031753505.1. NCBI lineage: Eukaryota > Metazoa > Chordata > Aves > Passeriformes > Viduidae > Anomalospiza > Anomalospiza imberbis. The sequence continues at coordinate 5,845,181 of NC_089688.1, read as the reverse complement.
ACAGCCACAGCCCAGAGACAGCCACAGCCCTCTGGCCATCGCCTCAGCCCAGAGACAGCCACAGCCCAGAGACACCCACAGCCCTCTGGCCATCGCCTCAGCCCAGAGACAGCCACAGCCCAGAGACACCCACAGCCCAGAGACACCCACAGCCCTCCCGCCATCGCCTCAGCCCAGAGACACCCACAGCCCAGAGACAGCCACAGCCCAGAGACAGCCACAGCCCTCCCGCCATCGCCTCAGCCCAGAGACACCCACAGCCCAGAGACACCCACAGCCCTCCCGCCATCGCCTCGGCCCAGAGACACCCACAGCCCTCTGGCCATCGCCTCAGGCCAGAGACACCCACAGCCCAGAGACAGCCACAGCCCAGAGACACCCAGAGCCCAGAGACAGCCACAGCCCAGAGACAGCCACAGCCCAGAGACACCCAGAGCCCTCTGGCCATCACCTCAGCCCAGAGACACCCACAGCCCAGAGACACCCACAGCCCAGAGACACCCACAGCCCTCCCGCCATCGCCTCAGGCCAGAGACACCCACAGCCCAGAGACACCCACAGCCCAGAGACACCCACAGCCCTCCCGCCATCGCCTCAGGCCAGAGACACCCACAGCCCAGAGACAGCCACAGCCCAGAGACACCCAGAGCCCAGAGACAGCCACAGCCCAGAGACAGCCACAGCCCAGAGACACCCAGAGCCCTCTGGCCATCACCTCAGCCCAGAGACACCCACAGCCCAGAGACACCCACAGCCCAGAGACACCCACAGCCCTCCCGCCATCGCCTCAGCCCAGAGACACCCACAGCCCAGAGACACCCACAGCCCTCTGGCCATCACCTCAGCCCAGAGACAGCCATGGCCCACTCACCATCACCTCAGCCCAGAGACACCCACAGCCCAGAGACAGCCACAGCCCTCCCGCCATCGCCTCAGCCCAGAGACACCCACAGCCCTCTGGCCATCGCCTCAGCCCAGAGACAGCCACAGCCCAGAGACAGCCACAGCCCTCCCGCCATCGCCTCAGCCCCTCAGGACAGGAATGGCCTCCCCACAGCCCTCTATAGCAGCAGCCTCACCTGCTGGGGCGACCCCGACTGTCATGTGCGAGAGCGGGAGGGGAGCCCTGTGGCTGTGGGGCAGGAGGCCCAGTGCCTGACCACTGCGGGACTGTGCTTGCCCAGGCCACTAGAACCTGTGAAGTCAGAGAATTTCCACCAATGTAGAAATTATCTTCTCTCTGAGTGCCTGAGGGAGCAAAACAGTCCATTAAGTTACTGGAGAAGAGCAACTCTACCCAGATACACAGGCGATTCTGCTAGAAGCGTCTCAACTCCAACTGGACACTAACAGCTATTTAAAAAAAAAAAAAGTATAAAAATGGTAACTGAAAAAGGATGGAAAGCTGCTCTCCAGCTGGTGGGCTCCTCCTGGCTGCATAAGCAGTTAGGAGACCTCAGGAAAAAAACCAATTCTATCCAAGATTAACAGCTGCCCTTACACTGTGGTGCGGTGTTTTTGCTAGTAGAGCCTGGGTGGTGCTGCAGGAAACAGTGGCAAGAAAGGGGAATTGAAAGCCTTGAAGTAGCACTGAGAAGCCACCTTCTCCATAGCTGCTCCCTAGGGCCAAAACCACCCAGTCAGGGCAACTGGTGGCAGACAGGGGTTCTGTGAGCAGGGACACACGAGGACACTGGATCCAGCAGGGAAGCAGGGCACCTCCCCCTGTCCATGGCGCTGTGGGATGCCTCAGTCCATGCCTACATCCAGTCCTCCCCGCTGGCACTGAGTCATCCCTCAGAGCATCCTCTCTTCAGGCTATCAGAATCCAAGGCAATGGCCAGTTTTTCTTACTGACATTCCCATTCCTAAATACATTTTCACCATGGAGACCGTCTCCCTCATTCCTCTCTCATCCCAGGAGACACAACTTTGTGGGACTCCAACTCCTGCTTGTTAGCTCAAGCCAAAAGGAATAACTATCAACTAAGAATAAATACTAATTAACCTGAATCTTTCATCATATCGTGATCTGAACCAGATGCTATCTCTAACTTTAGGCTGCTTTGAGATGCAACCTCTATCTGCAGCAGGCAAAAATAAGATTCCTTCTTTTGATAAAGTTAATTGTGGGCCTCAACAAGACACATTTCTTGGCAATACTGTGATATTATCTTTAAATGCTGTGAACTCACAAGGGTTTGAAAGGTCTTACATTTTGAGTGCCTCCCATATGAGTTTTGTGATTGAGAATTCAATCCAGGATACTTCCTGTGTTGTGCTGGAAAAAGAGGTGCAGTGGAGACAGCTTTAACACTGCACACAAGCACTGAATAGAAGCTGTCTCAGAAACCTCAGCCAAAGGCTGCACAAGAGCACAGCCGAGATTTAGCCCCCCAATGCAGGGAACAGTGGGGTGAAAGCTATGTGGTATCTTCTGTTGAGCCGGTTGAAATCAATAATACTTTATATTGGTTTTAGTATCAGAGAAAGAATAATAGAGCAGGGTTAAAACCAAAGATTTATCTGCCAAAGTGTATCAACATTTTCAAAGCTGCTTTGTTTTGATTTTTCTTATTTGTTGGAAGTAGCTCCAATGTTTTCTAAAGTACCGAAAACCAATGTTAAAAATCCCTGTAACAAAACTGCATTTTTCATTATGACTGTCGGTACTTATGCAGACAACATAGATAGAGAGAGGAAACGATACAAACCAGACTTACTGTAAAAGCCAAGACCTTTCATAAATGCAGCTGTGTTCCCTTGCAGAAAAATAGGTTATTTGGGGGAAAATATTTTTGGACTTCAAAAAACAGTGACAGGGATATCAAATAACTCTTGGCAAGAGCTGTGCAAAGCTGAACGCTGCCTAGTTCCACCTCTCAGGCACCTTCTGTGCAACAGTCTACACTGGTAACTAGGATTAGCAATTTAATCTTCACACCACTTCACTGTGGACATGTAAGTTTCAACAAGCCTGCAGATGAAGTCATAAAATCAAACCTCTACCATTTTATAGTTGCATAAACAGTGTTTAAGTGGTTTAATAGTGGGGTTTGTTTGTACAGCATGAATGTCATTGTATATAGCAGCTCAGCAAGTCCAAAGATGTGTCCAGCAGTGCCAACTCCCCAGGTGCTGGCACACCTTCCCATCCACAGACTCTCTGCTGCAGATCACCAAGGGCCTCTTGGTCTGTAAGACATGCATCTCACTTGTGAGGCCAGACACTCCCCGGCCCCTTGTTATGTGGCACACGGAACTGCTTCTGTGTCCTCTGAAATAGACCTTGCTTTCCTAGAAGAAAGCCCTCAAATTTGTGCTGAAGGAACAACTGGCAGCTCCATCCTCCAGGAGAGCTGAAATAGCCAAAACCACTGAGAATGAAGTACTGCTCTACCTTCTTCATGAGTCCAGTCACCACCTACCTCCTCTCTGTGTCTTGCAAGTGGCTGTTTCTTATGGTAGTAAGGCACAAGTGAGCAGTGAGAACCACTGGAGATAACCAGAAGTTACCTGATTCTTACCAAAACTGATAGGAATTACACAACCAGTGTTTTTTTGGGAACTCTGTCAAATTTAATGCCAAAATTGCTCTTAAGTCTTCTATTTAGAGTACTGGCTGACTGTAAATCTCTAAAGGTACATAGTCAAGTGGAAATACCAGCCAGAGTTTCAGCCACCTGAACATTCCCAGGTGCCCAGCTGTATTTTAAGTACTGAAAACAAACTTTAAAACTTGAGTCAAGATTCCTTTCCTTGAACTCATAATCTTTGATGAGTCCCATAACCAAAGCTGCCATCATAACAAATGCACAGGCATCTCCTTTCCTGGATGTGGGTGGTTTTGATGCTTGCACTGGTTATAAGCAGCAATGTACTAAGGGAGTACAAAACCATGAAATTCAGGAAGATGAGTAATGTATGAAGTGTGGAGGCAGTGAGAGATGATCCTCATATTATGTGCTTTTATTTAATAATGTATAAATAAGTATCAGCTTTCCCCAAACTGCCCCTCAGCCTAGCAATTACATGTTGGCTGATTTCTGGTTAGTGCTGTTCTTTTATAATAACAAATTGTTCCCAAAGCCTCACATACAGAGAATTAGACAATCAAAGTACTGTGTGCGATTTTCCACTTAATTCATTCAGTTAGTTGCAATTAAAACAATACAATTCAAGGCCTTGTGTGTTTCTCTGAAAAAATACAAAACTTTACTTGTTACTATTAATATATACAACCTACGAGAAAGTGTTAACAAAGCCCCTTTGTTTTCACTGTTGTGGTAGAGTAATTTTCTTATCTTTTTCTGTAGATGCCCTGGCAGTCAGCAATATTTCTTTCAGTTGCTGTTCTTCAAAAGGCTCACACTTTTCATTCAACTCCACAGAAAAAAAAAAAGGAATCCAGGGGGACAAATTCCCTTGGTGAGCAGATCCACTGTAGCCGCCTGGGAAGGAATCTAGGTGAAGGTGCAGGGCTTGCACTAAGGAGATGATAGAACCTACTCAGAAGGGAAGAGACAGCATTTTACCAGGCAGAAATCAAATTTCTGCTAAATTTTACCTAGATATTTTACCTAAACATTTCATATTTCTGGAAAAGCAGAGTTTCATGGTTACCAATCTCTGTTCACCCCCTTCATACAAACGACATATCAAGCTTTAGAATTACTATGGAACTTTTCCTCTTTTTGTTTTATGGATCTTCACTAATAAAACCTAATGACAATCTAATTAATATTATACCAGATTTGTGGGTGCAAAAGAGAACAGAAGAAAGTGATAATCCACCCTATTAGAGCTGCTGTGACTGTCTCCCATACCACCAAGCTCCCCCCAAACTGGGCATTATTTCCATCAGTCATGAACACAGAGTGTGCAAAGCTCAGAGAGCAGCAACATCTCTGCTTTCTGAGGATGCGCTGTGTCTGTCCAAGTCTCACAATGTTTCCAGAGCTTCTGTGAACAAGGTATATCTCCACAGTATTGTTGGTAGAAGGCCATCCTCCTGATGTGCTGGTCTTGGGTATGTTAATTCAGTATTTCAGCAGTGGTTCTTGACAGAGCCTTGATTCAGCCTACTCCTGCAACAGAATAACAAAGCACTGATTTGGATCTTGTACTCTTAATTATTATTCCACCAACATAAATGAGCATTTCACTTAAGCTCAGTTCCTCAAGAAAGAACTATTGTCTGCTTTGATAAGATGGTATGAAATTTATCCAAACATTTATCGAACTATGTGAAATCTTATTGGAAGAATATGTTCTGAGATTTTGTGAATAAAGTCCCTCGGGATAAAGTAACCCCAAAAATACATGTCAGAGCAGAGACTCCCAAAGTCTGGTCCAAAGGGAACTCACAGCTCATCTAGCGCTCACTTTTATTCTTTTCTTCCAGTACACAACAGCATAAAAAGGCCAGGACAAAATAAAGACCCAAAATCAGCATTTCTTTTCCAGAAAGGTAGACCTCTGCCAATCCCAGTTCCAAGAAACACTGTCCAGTATTTTCCTTCCTTCCAGTTACTGACGTTCTACAAAGATGTGACACAGTGATGAATGACAAGGAAGGCAATTCACCAAACAAGGTACCTATTTAAAAGTTATTTTTATTAAAAGAAATGCTAATATCATACTCATGGCATATGACTTTATGCTTGAAGAATCCTGCAATTTGCATATAATCTGGGTGAAAGAAATTTAGTTGAAAGACCACATCTCCAACTATTAATGAATGTTCCCAGAAAGTCTAACAAAAGAAAAAAAAACCAACCACCTCTGCTTGGCACATTTTTTCCAAATGTGCTTTCTTAGCTTAGCTTACTTTCATAGAGATAACACTGGCAGAGAGTAACTGTACTTGTTCTGTATTAAACATACTTTTGATATGGCATTTCAGGGCAACTGGATTACTGAAAAAAAATTTTATAAAGCTAAACTTATCATCAGTGTATGTCAAGGATCGTGTTATATAAAGTAAGGCACTGTCCATGAAATCAAGGAGATATTTCATAACACTGTAATATGTTGACATTATCAACCAACCTATAAATAACAATAACATTTTCATTATCATCTACAATTAAGCTTCTTTAAACTTTCAAGTGCCTTTATGTCCAATATCCAAAATCATTCCATTCAATTCCAGCAAGTAACTCCAAAAATCACATCAAGGAAGTTCTTTATTGGTTTCTCTCAATGACTTCCAGATTAAATCTGCTCTTCTATAATCACAGAAAAGGCTTCCTGTGAATATCTCATCTAAAAACACATGGTTGAAGTTAGGTATTTTCAGTGCTGCAACAAAGGACCATGCAACAAGAAAATAGTTAATAACTCTCCTGATGATTTACATACTGAAATCAGTGCTGACTCTTAGAAGAATGAAACCATATTTAAGAACTAAAACAAGATTGTGGAGCACACAAAAGGAATAGGTTTGGATCTCAAAGTATCTACCGTTTACCTACTCACCTTTCAGACACTTGGGCTTCATTAAACTCCCAAGTATCACTGCAAGAATGTGCACTAGCAGTGCAGTGAGTGCATAAATGCCAGAATGCCAAGGTAGGGAAGAGGCAGACGTAAATCTGCTCACAGTAGTGTTCCAGATTGGTGCTAAAATAAGAGTTATGAGCTGCATTCATTTCCAGTAAATATAAGATTATCTATACTCAGTTCAAGCCTTTAGTCATCATCTACTTGGGAAGAAATTATAGCTTTATAGAACAGCATTCATTTTTCTCAGTGACAGAAAGCAGAAGTGAACAAACTCTTGACCTTCTCCAGTTCAGGCCAAGGAGAGATCCACGCACAAATCCCTAAGGGTTACATCTACCCAGCATAACACAACTGCACTTACCCGTTCTGTAAGCTCCCAGATCAAAAGCAGTTGGCTCATGCCTCTAGAAAAAGAAAGGTTTCACATCAAAATATTCTTCCAAATAGAAGTTGAGTACACAAACTTGCCACCTCCTTGTAACAAAAGCTTTCATTCATGATGTTAGCTAGAAGACAAGATCTTTACTACACCAGACAGCAAGAGAAACTTACAGTGCCCTTTCAGACCCATTCATCTTGAATAGTTTCAGTTATGAATGGACAAGTGTTCTTCACACCTCCTAGAACAGGGAAACAAAGAAGAGCAAAAGAAACCCTGGAGTCCTCCAGAAACTCAGAATTTCCACCTAGCTTTCTATTCAAGTATTTCTACCCTTGATTATCGATACTAAACTGTAGCATTACAGTTGGATAGGCAAGGAAAGGTTGGATTCAAATCTACACAGGGACCCTCAGCCAGTGTCATTCAGCCCTAAATGCAGATGTATCATTGGCCAGAGAGCTGGATAGCGCTAAGACCTCAACAAATCATATGTGCAGCCTAAGGAAATTTGAGCTTCTATAAAACGAGCTGTGGGAATAAACTCGGGGCTGTTTGTCACAAGGACCACTGAGTGTGTGTCATCTCTGTCTCCGACCCACACCCCTCCATGTTACACTAAACAAATCCATGGATGCACTGAATAGCAACAAATCAGCAGCAGCTGGTAAAATTAAACTGAGCTAGACATCATTGCTATATTGAACAAAACAGATTCTTCCCTCCACCAATAATGACTAGAGCAGACAAAAGTGCAAGAGCTGTGTGACGACAGACTTTCATCAGGGAAGGCAAACAGGCCTTGGCAACTGTGTAAATTCTGTGGTTTGGTCCTAGAGGTTGTGGCTTCAGCCCAAGGTCCCAAATCCTTACCACAAACCACTAGAGATCTCTCTGAGTAAATGCAGGACCAGCATCTTCTCAGCAAGGCACCATCAGATTTAAATATCATCCATGCTAAAGGCCTGCAGCTGAAGCATCCTGCCATGGGCATGGCTACTCAGCACAGCTGTGGGCATGACACAGCTGAGACCCTTTCAGCTTGACTACAGAAGAAAATGTCCTGAGCACCTTCCATCGCTGCAGGCCGCCTCCCTTCTTGGACAGTCCCTTGGGAACACAACTCAGCTGCTTTCTCTGCATCAGACACAGAGGACCACAGATTAATTAACGCTGCCTGTATCCCAGGAATATCTGGGACCTTAATCACAGTCCCTGGCCATGCTCCACTAGGCACTTTCCATGCATTAGGCAAAAGGCAGGCTCTGTATGTCAGGGCTCCTCCAAGAAAGGGCTGTCCACCTGCAGAGCAGCAGCTTTTTTTGAACCACTCCAGAGTCTAAGTTGCTATTCCCAATATCCAAACGTAGCTAGCTCAGCCTGTCAGTCTTTCTGAAGTCTGGCAGTGAGGCAAACCTGCATGAGCACCAGTGGTCACAGCCATCCAGGCACTCCAGCTGGCACAGGATATAGACGAAAGCCATGCACGGGGCAGCCCTTGCTTTGCATTTTGGTGCAGATGTACACAGAGCAAGGAGTGAGGGCAGAGCTGAGACAGTGGGAAGCTCAGAGAGAAGGAGGGTATCTTACTTAAAGTCACTCTAAAGCACATTACAAATCTGTTAAATCATTGTGGCTTACCCTATATTTCAGAGTAAATTAGTAACTTTTCAGAAGGAGTGAAGAAACTACCACTCCACTTTTAAATAATGAAAATGCTAAAAAACCTACACTTAACAGCTCTAAAACTGCAGCAAGTCACCCACCAACACCCACTCCTCTTGTCAGCAGGCTTTTTTCAGCTTTGCCTATTATTTCTGTCAAGTCAGAGATGTCTAATATTTGCTATGCTTATCTGCTCAACTTTCAAGAGCCACAAATGTTACAATATGTACCTGTGCCACTGACCTTTTTACCCACAGTATTTTGATCTAAATAAGTAAAAACCACAGAGTTTCCAAAATCATTTGGATTCACTGCTCTGAGTGCATAGCTGTAAAAAATCTGCTTTAAGATTAACATCCAATTTTATTCATGCCTGAGGCTTCACCACAGCATCTATTTTTGTAAGATTAACAGCAAGAGCCCAGTTCTCCAGAAATGTAAAGAGTAACAGACAATTGCAAGATGATGTTTCCTAACCTGCCCTGCTCACATCCAAGAAGGTACATTTTCCTAGCCTTTTCCACATTGGATGTAATTTCTTTTTGCATATTTGAACCCACAACGTACACTACGTGTATTAGTCCTTCTACCTCCCATTAGCTGGAATGCAAACTGTGGGTGCCAAAAAAATACTAACATAAATCTCACATGTGCAAAGCATCCCCTGAAAGACAGCTTTTATGCTGGAGGAGTTAAGAAACAGCCATCTTCCAGTACCTTGTACAAGAGCAGTTTGAATCATCTCTAACTTGAAAATAAAAGCATAGAAAATGAGCACTTGATTTTTTGGCTAATCCATTTGAAATGGATATACATAAAAGCATTTCTTTTTGGACATAGCAACCTGAGGACAAATTGAGGGTCATTTTTAACCTAAATATCAGAGGAGATGCTGCTTTAAATAGTGCATTTGGTGTCTGCCAATTAGAGCTATTGCATTGCTGTCAACTTGCATTCCTGCTTTAGTTCCAGCTTTGCTCCATCCTACACAGATCTGTACAAATCAATTGTCTCTTGCAAACATGCACTAACCACTGGAAAGTGAAATTAATAAAGTGTGAGAAAATCTGATTCACAAAGCTGACACTCCTGTGCCCAACAACTCTTCATATGGGCAGGCAAAGTGGTAAAAGATTATCAAATTGCAACTGTCATTCCTGACAAAATGCATCTCAATGCTGGAAGGAATTTTAGGTTTTAAGCTAAACCACCACCTGAAAGGGTTCCTCAGAGCCTGTCAATATCTGTACTTTGGATGGAAAGCTACCACTGAGCGCAGTGTGCCCAACATACAGAACCTGCCACAAAATGAAGTTCTTCATAAGAAAGCTCATCTCAGTCTTGGTTGGTAACAATAACAAGGAGACAAGATGAGACCATCAGTCTCAATTGTGAAGACAATGTTTTCCTCCCATATTATTCTGTCTGTCATGTTCCCTTCAGGTTCCAAAGGAATCCCTGTCTCATATATCATTATTTCCCACAAAGCTTGAAAGCCCTCAGGGGGGGTTTCTTCCTGCCCACTGTACCAGCCTTGAAGTCTGAGTACCTTCAGAACAGTGACAGAGGCCTCTGCCAGCAATAAAGGGGAACATCTGCATACCAATTAAACTGCTGAGCACTGAAGAGTAAAAAAAAAGAAAAAACAAAAAGAGGGGGGAAAAGCCTTGAAAGTAAATCTGAGCCAAGTTCTAATTAATGCCCTAGGCCCCGATTCACCACAGCACTTAGGCATGTAGTTAACTTTAAGCATGTATTTAGTTCCATTGAAGTCAAAAGACAGCATCGAAGAGGCAAACTACATTAGCACAATTTAATACTCTTTGGGCTAATTAATCAACCATAAAAATTTACTATGAGACCTGTATTCCTTATTTCCCTCACTGTGACATTTCCAGATAAAAATACTTGGATGTGGCTGGAATAAGCAAGGAAAGCACTGCTCGTTTGGCTGTCATGGGGTGCTTGGTCCTACAGCTGTGAAGGCCAATTCCTAAGAACAGCTGTAGGAGCTAAGCTCTCTCCACATCACAGCCTACAGTCTGTATCTTCTATGTGGTTGCAGCTCACAGACACAAAAAGCACAGCCCCTGTCCCGAGGAGCAGTAATTGAAGAAACAAACTGGCAACAGATGAGCAAAGCCACCAGGCTCACATCAGAGACATCTTTCCTTTTCTCTGTAAAGAGGCATTTGCTCACTGCAGCCCATCAGTGTCAGTGGTGATTGGAGATGGCAAGGAAGGGCAGCAGACAGGGCTGGGTAAGTGAGGGAGGCTGAGAGCAGATGCAGGTTTGGTGAGAGCTGGTGAGGTTCCCAAGGAAGCACTGTCAGGCAGAGCTGGGCTAAGGGGAAGAGTGCTGGTGTCTAAAGGCTAAGCAGACTGGAGTATGGCCCAGCTCCAGTGTGGGCAAGGGCTAAATTCTCCTCAGTTTCAGTGCAGCAGAACTAAGCTTTGTAAAAAAAGAAGCCCAGAGTGCAATCTCCACTTAACCAAATTGTCCCAGATATATCCAAACCCTTTTCTCCACTTGGTAAGTCCAGCACGGAGAATGGCTGCCAACATTGCACCAACAACATGCAGGCCAGATATGGCCTAAACATGATCTCCAGGTGCCAAATGTGACCAACATTTGAGTCCTGCTGACTTCAGAAAAGCATGTGTAACTACCAACCATTCTATAAATCAGAATGCAAGGAGACAAGCTGGCTAATAAGTGTATTCTTGCTAGGGATTTCTGCAAAAATGAAGCCTCAGGTTTGCTGACTATCATTAATGCTGTACATAGACCTATAAAAGCAAGAAAAACAAAAGCAGAGGATGTAAATGCCTGGTTGACAATACTTCTTTATCTCATCCATCATGAAAACAAAAAGGAACAAAAACAACCCTCCAAAAACTAGAACAACATGAGAATAAAAGAAAGTACCAGCACAGCTTTTCAGATTAACTTTGAATTTCCTTGCTTTCATTGGTTTAAGAGCTCTATTGTTACTCCCTTGTTTTTTTTAATTGCAGATACTAAAAATTCTTTTATCTTTCTAAGTCTTTAGAGTATGTTATATAATTACATAATTAAGGCCTCTTTCAACTGGATAAAATTTACTCTATAGTTTACAACAGCTGCACTAGAGCCATTACATTTTATCATTTAGAAGCCTAATTAGAGGCTTCTTAATTAGTGGATCCTTCAGTCACTAGGCTGTGATTGTGTAAAATACACTCAGCAGCTACTGCATTTTACAAATCTACATGAAATGTTTGTGTGAAAACAGGGTGTGTACAAGTCCAAAACCACAGTGCTTGTCCTTGCAGGTCAGCCCATCTAAGCATGCAGAGCTCCATACATGTCCACTCCCCTGTCTCAGAGCCCAGCTGCTCTGCACACAGCCTTTCCCTCATGCCAGTGTCGCTAGGAGCTCCCAAAACAAGACCTCAGCCTCACCAAGCTGATGTGACTGTTGCCATGTTCAAACATGACCAAAAGAGAGGATGGGGCTGTGCCCACTGACTGCCCAGGCCAGTTCTTGCATGGCTCATCAAAAGCTTTCTCCAGCAAACTCAGCTCCTCACTGATGCTGCTCTTCTCCCTTCAGGAGCTCTGCTCCTTGCTGGATTCTGCACACACTTCCTCTATGCTGCCCAAGGTACTCATATCACTAGATGGAAGAAGAGGGGAACCAGCCTCTCCTTTATAGCCACTGACACATATTTCTCATTAATCACTACCAAACCAGCAGTCAGTCACTGAGACAGTAAGTGCAGAGAAAGAACTGTAACTCCATCCTCCCCTCTGGGTAGCACTGGCAAGCAGCTGGTGGAACTAAAGCGAATCTTAACAGGAATCACTGCCTAGAATGAGCCTCTCATGAACAGGGGGCTCACAAGATCCGTCGCTCAGTGAGCAAAGAGCTTGCCCAGTCCATACTCTAGAGGACTGGTGGGGTTTTGTTCAGTTTTCTCCAGCTTGTAACACCGCAGCTTTGTTACAATGGGTCAGATCTGGGGCCTGCCAGCATTTGGGAGTGCTCCTTTGAACAGTACAGTGACAAAATCATGAGTTCTTGTTGACTGCAGGATAATATAAATCAGCTATTGAAAACCTGTATCATTAGTGCTATTGCTTTCCAGTAGTAGATGGCTGCAGTAATGGATTGGCCTCTCCATCTCATCCTCCCACTGGAAAGCAACATATACAGGACCGATCAATAACTTGATCTAAGTTACTTGTAGACATGTCAGGTGCAAATATCACCCTTTCTCGAAAGGTTTTAAAGACCAGGTGTTTTTGCAAAATTTAGGTCAGGCAACAAATTGCTTGGGATAAATTGTCATTATGGTGGAGAATAACATAACCAGATCCACCCACATTGTTACACATGAGTGTTAAATTAGACAGGAAGTAATTCTATTGTATGCATGTATTTCTTTGTGGGGTCAATAGCTCAAGATGTTCCATTTGAAAAGTATTTTCTGGAATAGCCATGTTGCTGAAAAGTCTGTTTGATAGGAAATAACTAGATTATTTAATCATGGAATTTGCCACTAATTTCTACAGCTGAAATCCTAAAATACCTCCAAAATCAATACCAAAATCCATGGTCATTATGAGGGCCAGAATTTTATCCTGCTGTGTCACAACATATTACCCACTTAATGTAGCGTTGTCAAACCTGAAGTTTGTGCAAACTCCACAGGTCACAGCCTTGTTTCCCCCTGGATCAGTGGAGAGGCTAGAGAGGGGTTTAAGGGCCTTCCACACACAGAGGTGGCATCACTTTGATGCCATTACTATGACTAAAGCATGTACATGTTTCAGACCTGACCCCACGTCTGCCACCTGCATGCACACAGAGGGGATATGATCAAGTAGATTATAAAACAGGTCAGAGACAGATATATCACAGTTAGCATTTTACAGCCCTCAAGGATATCCATGGACACACACTGAAGCAAATGCAAGCTGAATCCTGGCTATACGCTGAGTCCTGTATCTGTGGCACTGACATCAGGGCACTCTTTTTGGGGGAGGAAACAAACATGGGCCACAGCTTTCCAAAAGGTGAGCTGTCATCTTCTGAAAATCCTTGTGACAAGTTGTCCAAAGATTTAACTGAGAACTTCACAGGGATATAATAATTTTTGAGCTGGCCTTCTTAGAAAACTCTGTACTCCAAACTTCTGGAAATCCTGGCACCTTAAATCAAACACCCTTTTAAACTGGTCCACATACAACACTTACATTCTCTGGCCTGCATGGTACTAATACCAACTTTCTTCAGCAAGTTCAACAGCATCAGAAGTGATGTCATAGAAATTATTTCACCTGATTAATTTTGCATTGACTTCTGTGACAAGAGTAGGAGAGGAAAAAGGTGGTGGCGGCTAGGTTCAATTGCCACAACCATAAAGCAGAGGAGAAGGCTGAAGACAGAGGAAGAAATAACATCATAGTAATATGCTTTGTACTCAATCTGCCTGTTGGTCTAAGCAAGTACCATGAACTTCCTTGTCTTCACAGCAGGGCAGCTGTGCAGCACTCCACCATGTAAAACCCTGGGAGAGCAGAGCACAGGACAGCCAGTGGCTTGGCAAGGCCAGGGACCCTCTGGAGCACGATGCCTGCAGCAGGACAGCTCACCAGCCCAACTCCCGCAGCACCGGGGCACCACCATGAGGAATCCAAGCACCTGCACTCAGCCCACAGCCATCCCAGCTGCACAGGCTGGTGGCTGATATGCTCCAGCCTCATGGCTGCTGCCGGAACCCTTTGGGTCAGAAGAAAGAAATGGATCTCTCTGGCAGTCAAGAGAGTCAAGAGATCCCTTTTTATGGGGGCAGGATTATGCACTATCATTTTGTATAGATCTCTGCTCTTCTCCACTCCCACACTTTTTTTTTTTTTTTTTAATAAATGAAAACATACAAGAAAAGCTCAGTGTCTTCTTTCAAGACTTCTCTATTTCACTAACTTGTTCCAACCTCCGTCACAGCTCTTCCCCTTGTCAGCAACTGTACCACTGCGCTATACCTCTGCCCACGCACAAATGCACTGGTTGAAGGTATGAACTGGAATCTCTCCGTTAAAGGAACAAGCAGGCATCCCAGAGACTGACACAGCTGCTATTTGCATGTAAAAGAGGAAAAGAGGTGCATGACTGAGCCCAGATTAGCATGAGCAAAGCCTCCCACCGAATTTGCAAACTATAGCTTACACAGTGGTGCTAATAGAGGTGCACACTTTCCTCACAAAGAAGGATTTCTACCTCAGCCATAAGGAAACTTGTATAACAGTGGTCCACAGAATTTAGCATGAAATTTTAAATCCCTATTTTTCTGAAATATACAGAGTGCTAGAAAAAGAGAAAAACAGTAGATGCAGCGAAGTGTGGCTATATCGAGGTTTAATGTCATCCCCGCTTCGAGCTTGATTCCTGAAGCTGGCTACCTCAGAGATGTGTTTTGTAAGGCCTCCATCACTTCTGTACCCCTAGATTTCTGAATGTCCAGAAATATTTACAGGGCTCAGTGCACCTAAAAATGAAAATCAAAGTAAGCAGGGCAAATGCAGATCTAATGCACCATTTCCATCTTTTGAAAAAGGAGAACCATTCCTTTTCAATATCAGCTCTTTCAAAGGGATGCTCTTGGGATTAATTTATGTCTGCAAAGCCTTGCTGAAGACACACATTTCATAAACCATAAGATTTCCAGATTTTAACATAGTCTTTGTCTCTTTGGCTGCATACAGACATATCTAAGCATCCGTGTCTGTGCCTATACCTACTGAGTCACAAGAAGAGGATTAGATGTCTCCAGTAAACTGTTCAAGAAGTACAGTTTTACTGGTCCTCCAAACCAAACTGCACTTTGAGGTGTTGCTGCAGAGAAGTTATAGACTCTTTTTACTTTATCCTCGTATTTTCAAGGAAGCTGTTGGAACAATTCAGTGCCTCCACTATTTCTGCAGTAGGTTTAGCTCATCTGAGAAACTAGAAATAACAGTAAATGCAGACATTAATGGTAATAAAAATCAAAGCTAAGCCCTACATGAAGAGAACAAATTCCAAAATGAAAAATTTGATTACACAGTACCTGTCTCCTGTCTTGACTTCCTCATTATATGTAGAAATTAACCCTGTCATTAAGTACTTTGATCAGGCTGTACATAAACAGCTTATAACGGCATGAAATCTACCACAGCAAGCAGCAAATGAACAAGTGGAGAAATACTGACATTTGGGGCTGCTGTCAGACATCAAGTGCTCCTACTCCCTCAGGGCCAAACTGCTAGCGTAAATGGGGTTACTCTGAGGATTAATTGTTCCCTCCTGGTTTGCACTACTTCCAGAAAGTTTCGGCAATAATATCCAAGAGGCTATCATTTGGAGATCAGCAGTACTGCTCTAGGATCTCTGAGAGATTTATAAACTGGGCTTTGTGACTGCCCTTTAGGTTAAAATTTGATATAGAAATTCCCAGCCCACAATTGACCTGAGGCAGTATCCCTCCTTTTTAAAGTGTTCTGAGGTCAAAAGAGGAAAAGCAGCATTTAAAGTACGAACAGTAACTACCATCTATCTACTTAGAATTAAGGCATGAGAGGAGAGGTGCCCGTGGCCAAACTGGTCCAGGCTTGCATTGCTCAGAAATGAGGTATGGCACCATTTCACACACTCCAACTCCAAATATCTATCACTTATATTTGGAGAATACCCATGCGCTAATGCCCATTATAAGCAAGGCTTTTGGGCAATTGAGAAGTTTTTCTGGTTAGTTTGCTTGTTTGTCAGGATTTTGGAGCAGAAGTTGCTTTCTTCTGGGATGCATTTAATGCAATGTAACTTTACTTAGTTGTGATCCTATGTAAATGCCTTGCACACACAGACTGCTATGTGATCTGAGGCGGTCAGGCCAATGGGGTCTCTGTCCAGCTGTGCCCTGGTTTGCCATCAGTCCCTTGCCATCTCTGAGCCTTCTTTTCAAGCAGCTATGTTCCCTGCTGGCTCTTCCCACCTCTTTGCTCAGAAGACCCTCAGCATGGAGACAAGCAATGGGAGTGCCCAGGTACAACATCAGCCCCTGAGCACTACCTCGGGGCACTGCACTGAATTTCCAAAGTACAGCTCAGACGCTCTCTGCTTTCCTAGGTTAGCTGTGATGGAGTTCTGGTGATTTACCAAGTACAGTAGGCACAGACATAAGGGAGGAACTCTGATCCAAAAGAGACAAAGGCAGTTTTCCACTGTATTCAAGATGACCCAGATTTTACCTTTAACAACGTAACAAAAGCTTGGAAAAACACTAAGCAACCCCACAGATTATTTGTTTCTGGATGTATTGCTAAACATTTGCAGAGCAGACATTTTATTACTCCTAAAAGCACCAAAGTCCAGTATTTCCTTCACTTATCACAATCCATTCTTTCATCCCATTGCTACAATCAGCCCCAGGATGTTATTTCAATCCATTGTCCAACATGGCTATAACCACAGTTCAGACAAACTCAGCCACGGACCAAAACAGCTGAGCCAAAACAGCACAGGCACCACTGAGCTTCCCAGAATACTACTCTCAGTCTACAAAGCTGCATAGCTGTGCTTACTCATGCCCCACATACCAGTTGGGTGTCCACAAAAACACTTCTTTTCAGATCCCCAAACTCCGGCTCTCCCTTCTGTAGAGTAAAGCAAAGAGTGCAACCATGTCACACCAACACGGGTATACACAGAAGACACCACAGTAAGACCGCGTGCAAGAGATGGAGTTATCTGAAGGCAGCATTTTTTCATCTGGCTCTAACAAACCAGCCCAACTGCAGCACACGTGTAGTCCCTAGTAATAAAGCAAATAAGCCATTTATTTTGACTTTGCAATTCCTGTTCCAAATAATTTACTTAAATATTGCTGGGTATTTTGCCTACATTAAAAGTTGCAGTAAGTGTGTACCTAAAATTTCTAGCAAACCTAGAAGCACGTAACAATCCAGGCTGAAAATGCACATTCTGTATATCAACTACCATAGCATTATTTGATATTTTTACAATATGCCAGCTTCCCTGCTAAAAACAATTCACTATTAATATCAATTTAATGTAACTAGCAGCATGCCAGGGATTTCTCCCAGATCCCGTCCCTCAATAATCCCCAGAATTCAGTAAGGTGATCAAATCTCATATGTCAAGTCTTCCAGTGATTACTCTCTTCAATTCACCTCTTCAGTGCTCTGGAGTTTGCTTCTGCTCCCTCAGAGCATCCAGCCTTCCTGGCAAACTGCAGGATGCAGAGCAGATTAAGGGCTCCACTCCTGACTGAGCAAGACATTTTTAAGCATATCTTACCTGTAAGTGGATGTGTTGCTTTAATAATCAATGGCATCACCTACAAGTATAGTCAATCAAGTTGTTACTCACCTGTCTGAATAGCTGATGCTATAAACTAGAAAAATCCACTGGCACAGCTTTGGAGCTGCTCTACAGAAACTCACAAGTAATGCACTTAGGCACTGAAACGTATCAGTCAGGAAAAGTACAAACGAGGAGCATGAGCAGCTACAGTGGCACTGCTTTTCGAAACACACATGGCTAGGGGAAGGCAAGGCTGAGCCTTCTTTTAGGTTTAAAATTGAACCTGGGAAGGAAGGCTGCTGCTTAGGGTTGCAGATGAGTCACAGAAGAGATGTGAGAAGCTAGTCTACCTAAAATCTTTCAGAGGATGGTGAGAACTCTGGTCAAGGTTTTATTAAAGGTTTGTTTTCACTAAATCTTTGTTCCTGGTTTTACGTGAGATTTAAAGCAGTGTGGTAATTTTAGTCTATCAGTGACAAATCCCAGCCAATGAGAACAGCACATATTCCTGTGGCCCCCTGGGAGGTGAGCAGATGTAACCAGGATGCTCAGCACCCGCAGTGGCTGTTGAAGTTAATGGGAATTGCTGGTACTCAGCACCATCGATGCTTGGTCTCCAGAAGAGGGATTTGTGATTTATCATGAGTTTAATGATTACAGATGGAGACTGTCACAAAGACACATCCTTGAAAGGAATTGAAGTTTTCAGCCCTTGTGTAGATGTGCACCCATGGGTTTCTGCCTATAAAGTGATGTTTGAATTCCAGCCACACATCTGAGAAGTCGGTATCGCAGCACACATGCTGTGCGCTCAGCAGGGAAAATCTCCTCAAACAGCTGCAGTTAAACTCAGGTCACACAAGAGGACAGCCTTGCTTTGGTATGTCTCCAAGCCCTCCTGACAGTGGGCTGGGGCTTATGGGTGGAAGAACACAGGCCTGTGAAAAAGCATGCTATATGCAATTGCCTTCAGGACATGGCAGACGTCAGGAAGGCAGTACACAAAGCATCTCCAGACCTGAGTCAGAGAACACAAATGTGAAGTACAAGGTCTAACTCCATTTCATACTAACTCCTTAGTACAAGGTCTAACTCCATTTCATATCCACAGGCCGCAGAGGTGCTGTCAGGTAAAGAGCATGAGTCATGGTACCTACAATATCCCTTCTCAGCAGTCTTTATCCATCACTGCCATTGCTCCTCTGCTAAACAGCCAGAAAGTCATGGAGAAATATTTTGTCCACATTTTACCAGTACACACTTTACAGAGACTTAAGTCTAAAGAAAACAGAAAGGAAAATATAGCCACTTGCAGATGCCTGTCCCTGGGACAGACGTCCCCACTGCGTCATGAAAAGCATCATGGTGCACCTGCCACAGCTGCTTATGGGAATGCTTTTCAAGTAGTTGTTGAAACAGAGGTGCTCACTATTTTCTGAGGAAATATGTCAAAGTTAATCAAATAATTCCAGGAGCAGAAGAACGCTGCAGCCAGGTTCCTTATTCATCTGTGTCCAAAGGTTGGACTCTTCCTTGGTATGAAGAAGGCACAAGCCATGGCTGACATTTCCCTGCACCTGAGACTGTCATGACATCTCTCTCCCAAGTGCCTCTCTCTACAGCCTCTCCTCAGCCCATCTGTGTTTTCTTCCCCTTCCCCACATATATAATTTAATTGAATTTAGTCAAGATATTTTCGACCACCGGTCAAATTTGGATTACACTAGTCAGGATATCCAAAGTTATACTGGAGGAAAGACACAGCTGCACAGAGGTCAGATTTTAGCGGCTTGCTAAAATGTTCAGTACCTGCATTGATGGAAGCCTGAAGAAGAGCTTCATTACTCCTAAACAGTACTAAGTGATCTGAAGTGGGATCCCACAGAAAGGAGCACAGTCCTGGCAAATCCTGTGCCCTAGAGACTGCCTGAGCCCCAGCCCAGCACTCCAGAGTAGCTGTATACTCCCAGCTGCAGTTGAGGACTAAACACCCCTGGAATGGAGGCCCACCTCTCACTGCAGCAATGGGCTGAAAGCGAGGCACAGGGCACATTCACACAGACAAAGGTGGGGAAGGCAGTATGCAGAACCCACCTACCTGTGAGAAGATTAAATCCTATCCAACAGGCCACTTACTTCCTTCTGACAGTCAAGCTTCCACCACACAGCCAGCACAGTAAATGAGATTTCAGTGTGGGCAAGCAGGAGGCCAGACACAAGTCTAGAAGTAAGGGGGTTTATTTCTTACTGAGGAGCTTGATAGCAGAAGGGCCATGGTCATTCTTTCTAATTTCAGGGACCTTTTAAATAAAGTTCCACTCCAGAAGCCAAGCATGAAAGGAGAGGAATGAAAACTCTTTGATAGATAAGATATTACAAGAGACTGTCAGAAGCTTGCTAGGAGAATGAAGTAACACTCTGGATACTGTCATTGAAAACAATAATGAAAGAGTACACCATTTTCTTAACTGAACTACTATCAAATCTATGTTACTGCCACACAACATATTTTTCGTCCAAAAGTGCCAATTTCAAGCTATGACTATTGATCTCTATCTAACACTCAAAATTAACTGCACTGCTAAAGAAAAGTGGCTCCAAATCGTTTGAGAACATCAAACAGTAAAAAGCCAATGGGGTCAAATCAAGGTCAGAATTTGATGAGTAGGGTGTCAGAAATTTAATCCATTTTGTCTAAGATAATGTATAGCACCCGTATTGGGGCTTTTTTTTCCCTTTCTTTTCTGTAATTTTTTTATGCTAGCTTCTCTCAAGAATATCAAAAAAACAGACCTCAACTTTTTTTTTTATGAACTTTTTTTCCATGACTGGAGAGAGAAAAGATTAAATGGACTGCAACACAGATGGCAATTATGCCTCTGTTTATTTCCTAATGAGTCACAAGATTATTTTTTGCCTTCTGCCACATCATTTCAGAATACAAGAAAACCTTATCTCGAAGAAGACTTGAGGAGACAAAATAACACTGTTAAAAGTTCCAGTCCAGCTGAAATGTATTTAAGTAAGACTGAAGTGTATTTTTAAACAACCAAACAACCAAAAAAAAACCAAAAAACCACCCCACAACTTTAACCACAAGTAAAGTCCCATCACTTGAACTCAGAAATGATGGGTAAATCTGTTCCACCAGCTGGTGAATGTGGTGGCTATCGAGTTCATTAGTGGTCTCACGACAAACTATTCAACAGCTCTCACAGTGACACGTTGCGTGTACAACTCAGCATTTGGAGAAAGTTAATTCCTTAACTGTGGCTAGAGAAGGCTTCTCCTCTGCCCCCCACCAGAGCCATCTGTGCCCTTTAACTGCTTCCCATATCATCCCGCCTGCCCCGGATATTCCCCAGCCTCGCACAGCTGACAGAACCCATTTCCAGCCCGAGAGCCAAGCCCAGAGAGCCCACACTGGAGGCAGCACAGCTGTGAGCACACTGACCCAGCACTGCTGGGGCTTCAAACTTGCTTTTGAAACCCAGGCTGAGTAACCAATTTGATAGTGGCAACACTGTCTGCTTCTCATATCACAGCCTAGTAATTAGCATGCTCTTGAAAAGAAGCATGAGATATGTATTCAGCAGTTCAAACCCTTGTCTCTCACCTTCTCAAGAAATGCCTTAACCACAGGGCTTAGGATAGGGGGACTCCCCTCTAAACAAAAATTCAGGCTTTGATCCTAAGAGGGCTGACTCCTCAGCCTAGTGATCAGAACACATGGCTGAAAGAGAAAGATCCTTTATCTCAGAACTTTTCATATGTTTTAGGCAGTAACTGGGGGTGGATAATATGAATTTGGATCTTGTCAGGAAGAGTCTGAGTGTGACCTCCCACCTCCTACCAGAATACAAAATATGCAAAAGAGGATCCATTTTAAAGGGAGAGCAAGACATACACTCCTTTCTGGAACAGCACTACCTCCGTGCTGGAACACACTTGCTTTCTGCAGTAGTAGGTAAAGACATCCCTACTCAGGAGATGGCTGGTGCTTCAGAAACACCCACATCCTCAGGACATTTCGGTTTCCTGGCTCTAGAGGTTCTCCTTCAGTGTCTGGAGATTCCTGCTGCCTGTGGTGAGCCTCAGGCTTGTCTATCCCAAGGAAGTTCAAAGACAACACAACTGGTGTGGTAAAGACAGAGCACAGTTAGGTTGAATAATTTGTTACCTAAAAATGCTTCTGACAGATGGCAAGGCTGTTCTGGAACACTGTGAACATAACAGATTTTGGGACAGGGTGCTGAAGAGAACTGATTTTAGTGAAAAGTTGGATTTTTATCAAAATGACCTTTTCCACTCCAAGTGCCTGCTTTGCATAGAAAATTGCAAAGAAAACTCCAAAATTTGATAAGAAATTAAACATCCCAGTGACTTAACTGGAGTTCTGGTTTGGATGTCATTATCCTTCATGGTCCATTGGCTGCAACTGGGCTCCATGTCCAACATATGTCCTTTCCAAATGTTCCCATGATGTATCACAACAGCACAAGACAACAGAAAACCATCAGTCTCACTAAAAAAGCTCAGAGTTTAAGGAAGAGAATGGAACCATTTGCCCCGAATACTTGCAAATTCCTTACTCTGACATGGAAACCAGTTGCTTCTACCTTGCTTTCCCCTCCCACCCCCCCAAAGAAAACCTGCGATATTCACAATCCATTCTAATTACCAAGGCATTTTCTGGCTGCATTCCTAGAGATGTGAGGCTTAGTTGTTGGCACTATTCTCCTTTTATCTGTGCAATGGTCAGTTCTGTGTCCCTTCCCTTCCTGTCTCCTCACCGCCTTCAGAAACTACCCGACAGACAGGGAAGGGGGAAGGAGCTGTGAGTGCTGGGTGGGAAGAGTAGATATAAAAATCCTGAGTTCTGTTTTGATACTTTGCAACCACAGCACAGATCCACACAGCAGATCAGCAAGTCTCTGAGGTTTGAGAGGAAACACTGCCAAAAGATGGTATTTCTTTCCCCCTTAAAAAAAAAAGTTGAAACAGTTTATTACTAGGTGTTGTATCGCATCTAAAGCTTTCAGTTTCGGTACTTATGTGACGTATATTCCAAGTGCAGCGGGATCTTACTAAAACCTTCCAGGATGAAAACCCTCACACAAGCCAGTCTAGACATTCTCCAGCAAATACAAAAGTGGGATTAGATGGTGCTGCTATTCTCACCCCAAATAAAAATTAATATAAATTAAATAATAAAAATTAATTAAAATTAAAAAACCAACAAAATCAGGTGAACATTAGCTAAAACAAAGCTTAGTTGAGATGGTAAAATGCTACAATATAGCTTCGTGAGGTAAATCCATTAAAATACCAATACTTTCTAAAGCATGTATTGAAGTATATTTTTGTGTTATGATTATGCAAAAACTTTTGTAAGAAAGAACTTGATTTTCTAAATTAGAGTGGAAACAAACTCATTGGCTTCTATTTGGTACTCAGCTTTCTACATATCTAGCTATTAAATTAAGAACTTACTGGATTTTTAGTGTCTACTTAATTTCATTTTATTTTAGACTCCTCTCCTAAAATGTTTCATTCAAGTGAGATGAAATGTGTTGATTTCTGATACTTTACTACATATCTACGAAACAGAAGCATGGAGCATCAGGAGAAACTTTTTTTAAATTATACACACCTGTATCTCCAAGAAAAGGTTTTCTATTAGTGTTGGAATGAACTTTTTTCCAATACCTGGTAATTCTCCTGGTTTCTACATACATATTCCACAGAAGAGGCAAAGGTTACTGGTGTATAGCACTACTTCTATACGAAGCTGTGTGTTTTCAATTAGGCACTCCCACAATGATTTCCATATCTAGCCACTTGCTCTTCTTATTTCTTGATAAGTGATGGCCTTATCAGGAAGACGGGGGCGAGTCTGTTACTGCTTTGAGTAAACAGCCTAAAGGTCATTTTAGCTGTTGGCTTTGACACTCTTGGTTCACTAGACACCCACCATAGCTGTCACCAGTATGCTGAAGTTACCCTCATGGAAAAACAGCCTTTCAGTGGGTCCTGTTGCCTCTTCAAAAGAGACCACCAGTGGGCACTTAAGGATGAAATGAGGAAAATTCTATCAAATTCCCCTCAAAGATACCTGACGGAGGCATTTGGTCTGAGGTCAGAATCCAAGTGCTGGAGGTCTTGCTGAGGTCTGCTAAGGATAGGGGAAAAGTCCTCGTGTTAATGGAGTCTCTGAGTCCCTGTGCGTCCCAATGGGTGCCACAGTTCTAGCCGGTGCTCAAGGACCTGCTAAAGGAGGTTTCCCCAAGAAGTGACAGCAGCAGAAGACATCCCAGCTACATGGGCATGTAGGGAGCGCGGGACTCCAGGACGGTTTGGATGGATGAGAGATCTCTCAAGTCAGGTCTTAGAAGATGTGGTTTATTAAAAGGGGGGAAAGGCCCTGCTTGGAGTTGCCAGGTGCAACTTGTGGCAGGCCCAGGGAGAGAGGGAGAGGGAGAGAGAGGGAGCAAGGGTTCCAGGTGAGGGTCCCAGGGGAAGGTCCAAGAGAGCGTCTGGTCCCTCGGGCACACCTTATCAGGGGGCTTCAAGGTGGGCTGGAACAGGACTTGGGCCAATGGGGTCCCAGATACCTGATACTTCAGGGGAGGGTCACAGGTGTGGGATGAACCATACATTGGGGGTGAGACAGAGCATTCCATCTGACCTTTGGACCTATCTGCAGGTACAGGGCGTTGTTTAATCAGAAAGGGGATTGCTTTCAACCTGGCTATACTATTGTTTTCTAGTCATTCAGTAGTCAAGGTTTGTTATTTCAAATCTAGTTCTCATCTCAATGTCTGTATTTTCCAAATCTTTTGCCAGGCAATCATATTTATAAGGTTTTCCTATTTCATCTTCCCCAACATGGGCACAACTGACTTTAGCAGGTGTGGCTATGTACACTAGAATGAGAGGGGTAAAACCCATGGCGCCCCCACTTGGGGTGTCCATCTGCACAGCTGTCACACACCCCACTGCCCTACAATCCAGTAGGTATTTCTGCAAGTACCATTTCTCTCCTGCTCCGCAAGCTTGAGCAGTAGAACAGTAGAAGGCACAGCTTTGCTGAAATAGATGCATCCACTGCCAGAGTGTGTTGGCAGCACACACCACCACT
Source organism: Anomalospiza imberbis (assembly GCF_031753505.1). NCBI lineage: Eukaryota > Metazoa > Chordata > Aves > Passeriformes > Viduidae > Anomalospiza > Anomalospiza imberbis. Next base: position 5,820,142 of record NC_089688.1, on the reverse strand, counting down.
GTGCCTCCATCAGTAAAAGGTCGTTCCAACACTATACTCCTGGCCACCTTCTCCCACACACTCTTGAGCATGAAAGCAGGAAGAACCCAGCAGACAGATCTAAAGATACCAACATCCTGCAAAAGAAGAGTTGCATGACTAAAGCTAAGATCCAGAGCAAAGGCCAAAGCACCCACAGGGCTGATAGAACAATATGCCTTGTATTGACAACTCTACAGACTGAGCAACACATATTCCACAAGGGATACCACCACCCGAGGCAGAATCCAAAGTTCACTGCAGAATAACTCCTGAAGTCCTTTCAGGAAACTTCCCACTAATAAAAGTAACTTTCTTGTCAAAAATAGGTACTTCAGGCTCCTTGGCTCTCATTTTAGGCACCTGAAGATAAAGTATTTCAAAAGACTATGAAACAGACGACTGTCACTGAAGTCCCATGTAAAGAGTTACTGTGGATTCAGTCTCCCAGGATGCTATTCTGGTACTGCCTGGTGCTTCATTCTCTCCCCTCACACCAGCATGCAGACAGCTTAGTAGCAAGACATCTCAGACACTTCTTCTCCCCACACTGAACTCAACACCTCCAGTAAGTGAGGTACAGTGTCAAATCATTCATCCTGCTGGAACATACTATCTGTGTCCACTTTACAGAAATGGAAAGGTACAGCACAATCTAACCCTCCTTGTCCAGCCAGACACAGGTCTGAGACTCTCCTAAATAGTGAGGGAATAGGTTATACTGATACATTATCTCCATTTTTCTGTAAAGAGAGCTAAATGCTAATATATATGCTGTTAAATTTCTATAGGAAGTGCACCTTTTATCATCTTTGCCTCACTTCTGTGCAGCTAAAAAAGAGAAGTGAGAAACCAGAACCATGATGAAAAGCCACAGAAGACAGCAAATACATGTGTGTTCTTCCAAGATGATGCTATCTTTTCAGAGCCAGACACTCAGGTTTACTGCTTCTACCAGCCCTTTTGCTTCAAGACACATATGACAGTACCTACAAGAACATCTTGTTCTTCTTTTCCACCATGCCTTTTGAAATCCAGCTGTAGCCATTGTGACCTCTGGCACTGCCCTCACAACCAACACGGGCTGTTCTGCTGCCCTTAGAGATGAAACTTCTGGTTTTTAGAAGACATTCCAGCACTCTTCACTCTGAATGGCATTATCATGAAGCTGCTAATAGATAAAAACCACTGAGGACACATCCCATTGCTCTTTCTCCCTCCCTTCACTCCATAGCAAATAAGGCTTCAGAGCTCAAGGCTTCAGAGACCTCTGCAAAAGCAGTCAAGCCCAACTTCCAAAAAAGCCCTGTATGGTATTGTATAGGCACAGTCAGAGCTGCTTTCTCCAGACACGGGGCTCCATTTTCCAGTACATAATTTTCACTTTGTGCTAAACAGACAACAGAGTGTGAAAACTCCCTTTTTTTGGGTTTGACATTATCGTACAGGCAAGAAAACCATCTGCAGTTTTCAGCTTCAGCTTTTGCTCCAAGTTGAGATCTTTCTGTTACTTTTCCCAATACATTTTCAAGCCCAGACACTAATTCAGTCTGCTCCCTACTTCAGCTGCTCTCCTACTCTGTGAGCAATGTCTGCTTTTTAGCAGCATGCAGGAGTTACCAAACAGCACCTGAGTGCTGAGAGCACCTGAGCACCTTGAATGCAGTACTTACCCAAGAGAAGGGCATGAGCTTGCCAGCTGCACAGCCCAGCAGTGCTCACTCACGAAGGATAGAATAGCACCGGTGGAACTTCACTGCAGTCCGATATCACAACCTGTCATATCTTCCTTGCTAAAGGAATCTGGGTAAAGAAAACACAAGCTGTATTTAAGCAATAATACCTTCTGGGAATGTCTAGCAACAAGTGCTCTGAGGAACAAGCTGTGCCTCTGGCCCTTACCCTCACCACTCAACATTCTCAGGCTGACTGAGTTAAAATAGCTGAGTTAAAAGTCATAATTGCTATTCTCAACAGTAAAATACCTTTTTTTTAAATGTACCTTTTAACATGCTGCAAAGTTAAACATGGCTTGCATGTTGCCATGGATATGATTTCACGTTTGTAAGACTGGTCTTTCCTGGCAGCTAAATGCCAGCATGGGAACAAATAGAAGAACAGGGCTTTGTTTGGCATTTTACTTTGTTTAGGATAGCAGCTAACTACTTTTCTTATTAACAAGCTTTTGATTTTACTGGAGTTTCTCTAGGAACAGAGCTCATCTCATTGGCATGAAACATATCACAACAAATCCTCCAGTCTGTGTGAGCAGAGCCCTGACCTCTGTGGCACCACTCATGAGAATCAGGGTATAGGGTCAAGCCTGAGTATGTTTACACATCTGCCATTGCTGATATCGGACAGGATACAGTGCATGAAAACATCCTTTATCTCTGCTTGCTTCATCTCTCAACACAGAGAGCAGGGGTTGAGCTAGAACTAACTTTTATTCAAAGTAAAAACATTATCAATTCTGGCTAACATAAGGTACTGAAGTTAGGTTTTCATTTGAGGAGAGAAGCAGTTTCATTCCATAGGGTCCCAGGAAGAATGTCCAAAATGGAATTGCTAAATTTGTGTCAACTTCAAATCAGCTGCATTCATGCAGAAAGGCTAATGGAGCAAGAATAAAACCCAGACTGGCAGGGAAGTGTTACCAGTTCAGATTACCAAGTCTAAATGCCTCCTTCACATCCACACCTAATGACTCGTGCCCACATCTATTTCAAAGACTCTGTGTGTACCTCCAGCCCTGCTGGATGACTTCTGTGGCAAAAGTCACCTGGTCTTCAGTGGGACAGCATGCCACCCCTCAGTGAATGAACCCAGGGATAACTTTTGCCATCTGGTTGGTTACATGTAGGATTGTATCAACTCAGCTGCTATCACTAGGAAATCTAAAAATAAGATGTAATTGCACAGACAAATCGGGGGATTACACCATGTCCCTCCAAATCATGCAGCCAGAGTGTTTACCTCTGTCTGTGTGTTGCTGTCATGAAAAATTCTGTACCTATTTCAGTGTCAGAGATACATATCAGTCAAACCTGACTCCAGCTTTTGAAGTGGGTGGAGAGCAACACCGCCCCTCTCCTGTGCTGGAGCCTGCAACTAAACTGCATTTTACTCACAAACATATCTGTAGTTCTGCTGTGCTCTGACTTTTAAAAAAAATCTCATTGGACAGACACCACCAGCAAGTTTCTCCACTCTGTGGAGTGTCTTCACAGTCCTCCCACATAGTGAAAATGACTCAGACTAAACTACTAAATTTAGAGCATTGGTATTCTATGTGTTACGCTGGTGTTCATACAAGTAATGCCTTAAACAGTAAATTTCTGAATTAAGCATTCAGGCATCTTTTCTGTGCTGCATTTGCCACTGAAACAGAACGGCAATGAAGGTGGGCTGAGGAGGAGGTTATTTGGATCATGATTTGGCTTGTGTTTTGGCTAGAGCTATATGGGAATTTGAATGAGGTTTGCATGCACTTTTAGAAGTATCTAATGACCCAATATCATGATGTTTAATCTCAAATGATGAGATCATGCAAGATTAGCTGCCCTTGGGAGATTCCCCTCATCTCAGGCAAGAGACGGCAGGCTTTGACTCACAGCTGGGGAGGATTTCTCTTGGGATGAATAGACCAATTCCCACTCCTCAGCATCCAACTCACCCATCTTTGTGATGCTCCCCTCCTGGAAGGATGGTTCATGAAGCAGCTGCTGAGATGCTGGTTGCAAATCCATGTAGTCTACTCGATCAGTACTTCTGTAACTCAACATAAAATACAGAGAACTATTGAAAGTTTTTAATTTGCAAATCAGACCCTGCTTCATGAGCAACAATCATCCGTGTAGCAAGGACAAGGTAGCCTGGAAGAAACCCAGGATGGCCATAAGGTTATGTGGATATCACCAGCAAGCCAGGGCTTTGCAGAGAGATTGGCCATGTGGTCACTACCCGGAAAAAAGGACAGCAAGTCCCTGGCCCTACAAAGAGCAGAAGAAGCAATGAGAGGGATGGAATGAGAAGAGGAAGGGGAGAAAGAGGAGTGCTAATGAACCATGTCAGTTGAGGCACTCTTTCCTCTCTGTTTGCTTAAAATCAGCAACAAATCAGTGTGAGCCTGAAGTCAGGCCAGAACCTGGCCAAGAGACACACTCTCCTTTAGTCTGACCACACCACCTGCTGAAGCCAGTGAGAGTTTATGTGGGTATCTCAGGCAAGGACATAGAAGCAATGACTCATCTGTTAATGAACTTTGGTTCTTTATCTGGTTGCCACGTGCCTCCAGAAAGGCACAGCTTTCCTAAATATTTGTGGGTTTTGAAACTGCTGAATAATTTTTACAAATTCAGTTCACGATCTGTTACCCAATTAAAACCATGTAATTGCTAGGAGCAATGTGAGCTGTTCGCACTACACATTTCCATCACATGCCCTTCCTTTGTTCTTCATCATTGGAGCACAACTCTTCAATAAAAATTATGTTAATGCAAAAACATTTTAACACTTTCACATAATCTGTTGTAGCTTCCAGGAATGCTTATACTGTCTGATGCACTGGGCATTCTTGTCTGAAGTTCTGCAGAGCAGGTAAAGAATAATTATTTTCAGTAAAACCCACAACTTTTTCTTGTATGACCATCTGCCCTGAGGAAAACTTCCACAGTACAATGTCTATCCTTGTCCTGACCCCACCTGAGAAGCAGTGATCTTAAAAGACCCCAAAGTGCCCACTTAAGAGAATCTTAAAAAAAACATGCCTAGAAGTGATCTGGAGAGATTATTTAATCTCTTTCCTTGCTCTAAAACAGAATAAATAATTTAGACCATCTCTGAAAAACTTTCATTACACTTTTTCTTGCAAAAATTCAGACAAGAATATGCCACTTTCTCCCTAAGTAATCTATGCCATGATTTTACTAGTCGTGCAATTAGAGAATGTTTTCCTAACACTTGAGCTGTGTTTCTTCACTTTATCACCTCTTATTTGTCCAAGCAGGCAATTTTGACTGGGTCAAATTACCCCATTTTATCACCCAGATTTTGACTGGTAGCAGAGTCAGAGAATATAATGAAGGAAAGATGTTGAAAGCCAAGATCAAGAGATACACCAAGAACAGAATATCTATATGATATCTATTGCATACTAGTTGCCCTGTAAACGGAGAAATTACATTAGTTAAATATTAATTACTCTTGGAAATTACGTTTTAAAATCATTGTAAAATTTAGGTCCATACAAACTGTCTGACAAATCTGTCCCACTATCTGTCCAGAAATCCAAATCTCTTTCTTGAGTGGATTCCCAACTTCATTAACACTTCCTTCTTTAGAATACTTAAAGAGGATTTGTGAGGAAGATAGGGACAAACTTTTTAGCAAAGCCTGTAGGCTAGGACAAGGTGTGATGTTTTTAAACTAAAAGAAGTCGAAATAAGACTGTATGTAAAGAAGTAATTACAACGAAGGTGGTAGAACAATGATACAGGTTGCTCAGAGAGGTGGTGGATGCTCCATCCCTGGAAACATTCAGGGTCAGGCTGGACTGGGCTCTGAGCAACCTGATTTAGTTGCAGATGTCCCTGCTCACTGCAGGGGGCTTGGACTAGACGGCCTTTAAAGGTCCCTTTCAACCCAAACCATTCTGTGATGCTGTGAACAAGTAAATCTTCCCTGGTAAAACTCAGTTAAAATATCTCCCTAATAAGTTCTACTTTGTGAAACAGAGTTCCCTCAATATATCCCACCATGGTGATACATTAAGGGGGTTTTGCCATATTACCTTTCCCAGCAATATCTACATAAAGTGAACCTTTGCCACTAATACGTGCTTCCAAGAGTAGCTCAAAAGCATCTTTCCACTTGTCCCAGGCAAGTGGCTTACATGATACCCACCTGTCAAAGAGGCTCTGCTCTTTCTCTTTCTATCCTCTCCCAGACAAGTCTGTCCTTCATTATTCCCCAACTTCAGGACAAGCATGGATAACACTTCTCCATTTCTCCAAGCTGCCTGTACAGAATGAGCTGTATGAATGTTCCAGTCCTGTAACTGATCCCAGCAAATTTCTAACATATCTATGAAATATTTAATTCGACTCTATTGCTACAATGTCTGGTCCTTTTCCCATATTTGTACTGATGTTGTCTTCTTAACCTTCCAAAGATGCTGCTGTAATATTAATTCTTTTAAACTTTTGCACTGATCTCTTTCAAACTGAGCATAAGTCCTTTCCTCACTAGGCTGGTGAAGGTTGCACTGTGATAGAGCCCTATTTCTTCATCACCTAAGAGAAATTCACATCCCTGCCTTCAAAGTACGACATTAGCAAGTGCCAAATATGTTATTTCCACACTTTTGATTTAAAAATTAAGTGGTTTGGTATTTCTGAATTGAAACAATTTCTGTGAGCTGACACAAAGTAAAATATTTTGATCCGACCCAGTTTGCCTTCAGTTTGTCTCATCTGTCTAAAGTGAGCCTCTCTGTCCAAGCTTTTTCCCATGATCCAGCACTACAGTAGGTAAGAGGAGAAATTGCAACACACCCTTGGTTAGATAATGCAGAGATGGGAGTGGCTGTAAGAAATAATCAGGATACAATGCTTCCTGTCCCAAAAATATCACAGCATTTCACACAAATGGCTCAGACTCAATATTAAGTAACACACAGCAACCCAGCTCAACAAACTGTTTTGAAATGGATAAAACTGACTCAAAGCAAAGTATTTCAGTAGTACCCTCCTGGCAAGTCTTCCTTAAATTTCAATCTCACAGAATTTTTGCATAAAAGTCACTTGAACATCAAGTATTTTTTAACGTAATATAATTAGCAACTGTAGAAATAGATCAGTCATCATGACTTGCTGCACAGGAAGATCAGAATACTGATTCATACATACTTTATATACATTGAATTGCTTCAGAAACCCAGTACTTTTACAGCTTCTTCATGCCATAACAGTTCAAATGGAGGTCTTTGCTCTGCAATGGTTTGCACATGATGAGAAGTGATGCTAATCATAAGAACCACCAGAAAATTCTTTAGAGCCAATTAGATGGCAACAGTCACAATTATATTAGTCATCCACTCCTCACTCTGAGGAGAAGGAACCAAAAATTGTCATTCATCTACTCCTGAAGCTGTGGAAGACATGAGGGAAGTGTACTATTTCCCATTCTTTTTGCAATCATTGTTACACAAAGTGACACAAGCTGTTATTTTCTGTTCCTTTTCTAGGAGAATGGCGGTTACTCTCTGTGCAGGTTACAAGGGAGACTTTGATCTCATTTAACTGTTTCATACTCCCTCTGCTCTTTCTTGATCGCCACATGACCCAGAAAGAAAATGGGACCAGAAAATGTCGCCATTAGCCTGATGCCATCAGTCTCTGCAGCCTGTATGGGCAAGATGAGTGAGATGTGACTGCTGGTTAACAGTGACAGAGGACAGAGTTGTCATACGTGGTGCCATGACCCAGCACACCAGTGAGAATAATTAGAAAAGCATGAGAAGTGGTAATCAACATGTGGAAAAGTGGACACTCAAGGAAAATCTTCCAAAAAGCTGATAGTGAAGCATCAGAAGATGCAAATTGCAGAGGGTTCAAAGTGGAGGACTGTAAGAACAGATCGAGGAATAACACTGCAGCAAAGACAGACTGCCCTGGAGCAGCCAGCCCAACAAACCACACCACTGAGATCAGTAAGTACCACCGATCTCAGCAAGCTGTGAGGTCCAGGAAGTCCAGGAGCAACTGATATGAGCAGAGGCTGATCAAACCCTACTTTTCCACAGCAGGATGGTCTGGGAATCCCAGAGATGCTGGTGTAGCAATCTATCACTTTCACCCCAGCCAGGAGACCAGCCTACCCAGCGGCCCTGGTGAGCACAGAGATCTCTCTAAGTGATGTTGTTCCAATGGCAGAGGCATATTTGAAGCACTCAACAGCTGCAAACATCTCTAGGGCACAAGCTGGCCAGCTCTGGAAATATCAACTCTTGAAATCCCTCCAACATTTTGTTTTTGAAAGATGGAGGTAGTGAAAAAGAGGATGAAAAATCAGAAATATCAACCTTTCTAACAGAGGGGTAAATAGAGCAAGTTAATAGCAAAGTAATATCCTTCAGAAGGCAAATAAAGATCTGTGGCTGAGAAGTCAAGACGCACCTAGCACATCTGGGGAAACTCTGCCAAGGTTTTCATGGCATCTGGTCCTCTGGAATGACATTTTGGCTCACTGCCCAGTTAGAATTTGCCCTTGAAGGATTTTATGGGCTAGATCCTCAGCTAGAAAAAACTGTGCTGCTGCTTTTTAGAAGCAGGACGATTTTGAGCAGGATCTCAGATAGGATGGTTTTCTCAGGGGAGCTACATCTGACAGCTTCACAATGAAAGGAAATGTTATCCATAGCATGAAACTCCAATTCAACAATCAAATTGGAAAATTACTCTACAAGTCATGTTAACAGATGGTGCCAAATCCAAGTAGCAAAGATCACAATTACTTCTTCACATTTTGCATTTTGTCTTTTGTGTGTGTGTGCATGTGTGTGTGTGTGTGTGTGTTTCAGCACCAGAGAAACAGATTATGACTCAAGAAGTGGAGCTAATTAAATTATAACATACTGGAAGGAGATTTGGCTGTGTTATATCTGGAGTGTGGTACAGCAAGATATTCCTCTGTAAACACTGAGATACCTCCCCAAGATTTCTCATAATTATGAAATAATTCAGAGTATCTCCAGAAGAAGTCTTAGATTTGAATGCCAACCCTAAAAACTAAAACAAGCCTGAACTAGATAAATCAGATAATCTAAGACCATATTTACATATCTATAAAAAGAAGATGAAGAAGGACAACTGGAATAGTAACTGCTCCCTGCCGTTGTTGCTAGGCCTCAGCTTTCTACAACCAGCTGCACTGAATCCAGATTCATTCTCTTTAAGAGATGGTATCTAAGACTCTCTGATTTGTTTTTCACACTCTCCAGTAGAAATAACTTAATCACAGTGAAATAAGACTCAGAGCAGCCCTATTCTTCTCAGAGAGAGATCTTCCAGACACTGTAAAGATACAACTTTAATTATATTCCGATGCACAATTATAACAAAAGCCCTTTTTGCCCCATGCTAGCAACATAAAAGGTCTCTAACTCTGAGGTGGCCTCTGCTTTGCCTGGTGAATGAGTGAAGCAACGCTGACCTAAGAGGTGTTGATGTATCCCCGAGGGAGGGGAACAAACTTTCAGTGCAGAGCATCTTCACACCAGTACACTTCTCTCTTCTCCAGCCTCTACCTGACCTAGACATAGTGCTGGCAAAAGAAAACTAGGAGTGAGGTTTCTAATAGATGAACTTTATTAGCACCTTCCACTAGGCTTTAAGATATGTCCAACCCAGTTGTCTATGCACATACTGCCAGAAGCTACAACTGCCCCTGCAGAGTCAGCAAAAGGGCACATCTCTCTGTGTCTCATCATACAAGAGATGCTCACTGAAGACATGGCAAAGAGGAGCTCTGGGCATATGCAGTATGCTCAAGCATCTGCAGCAAATCGATCTGTCTGTGGGCAACAGATGCCTTTGCAGACATGCAGCACTCCAGGCTCTTTTTATGCTCATATGCACTTAAATACTGCTAATTGGAACTCATACTTCCCTGAGCAAGAAAAGCATACCCCTTTAGCCTAGAGTTAATGCCTAGGCTTAGCTAATTGTCCTGGCTCTCTCCACCACCACCAGAGCCAGGCAGTGCTGCCGTATGATTCACTCTCCTAAATCCATAATGGATCACTCTGGCCACCTTCACTGAAGAGGAAGACACACAAGAGTACCCAAACGTGTTGTTTGGAATACAGACCTGGCCTCAAGACAGCTCCAGAAGGATAAGATATAGCCTACCTGAATGGTCTTTTCTTTTGAATGTACCCAGTGGTCAAGGCAAATAAAAAAGGAACTCGGACTGTAGCTTTTTGACACAATTACTTACAGAGATATAATGAAAGCAGTAATCCAAACACACTAGTATTAATTACAGTAACACAAGCAGCAGTTTCTGTAGAAGTCACAGCTGCTCCACATGAAACTCAAGTGTGCCACAGCCCGTGTGTAGATGTGTATCACACATCTGCCCAATATGAAGGCTACTGCCAATTCACATGCTGTGTATGTTTTCAGTCAGAAAAGAAATTAAGTGATTGATACAAGGGTCTGGAAACCAGGTCATGAGATTCCTTCTGCATGATCCTGGTGTCCTACATGAAACTTCCTGTCCAAACACCTGCAACCTCATGCTTTCACCATAGCTTTGATTTATATCCTTTGCTTGGCTTCTGCAGTACTTTTAAACCTTCCAGAGAGGGTCTTCTTGGGCCCAAGTTGCGCTTCTGGGGAAGTGGCAGGGAAGAACAAGGCTCAGCCAGTGGGAAAGCAGATAGACTCTCCTGCTGGTTTCAAAGCTTCTGCAGGGCACACCAGGCAGGGCAGGCTGCCAGGCTTCTCTCAGCAAGAGTTGCATTGCCAGAAATGACCCAAAAGATCCACTACATCATACAGAAGCACAATATTTACATGCACAGACCTTGTGCTCCAGCGTTCCCAGAGCAGCTGCCATTTCTGCAGTGAGGGTCCTGCCATGCCCATGAGAGGACTGTTCAAGGCCCATTGGGACAGGCCCAGGCACTGGATCAAGTCTGACCAGCTCTGGAACATCCAGCTGCGTGGTGTGACATGTCCCTTTATCTCCTGGAGGGAATGGGATTTTATGCATTTCCATTCTAAACACACAAAGCAGGTAGCTAGATGAAATACAGCACAGTCAGGCTCTGAAAAAACTTCTTGTAGGTATGAAGATTGCAAGTGACATACATCATTCCTCATTTAATATTTTGCTGATCTCTGACTTGTGGATTGTTCTCCCTCTGAAAAACCCTAACTATTCTTTTCACATGGGATTTTTGACCAGAGTCATTGAGATGTCTTTACACATAGATTTGGTATAGAGATTGCAATGGCAGTGAGATATTGATCTGGCTGGGCACAGCTTGTAGCTACCCTGTGGCTGAGGCAGAAGAGCAAATGTCTATGTCAGCTACATCTGGAAAGAAAAAGGGATTCTGTTTGAGGCAGCACACAGCATCAGGTAGCCAGGAACTGACTGGGCTCCTGATGCTTATGACAACATTCCTCATCAACCAGCTTTTGAAAGATCACACTGAAGTGTATGCCACCAACTGAAATATGCTTCTCAGGCAATATAAGCTGAATGCTTTGAGAGCACTACTTTGTCCTGTACAACTCCTTGTAGGATCCTACTTCCAAGGCTTATAAGCTAACCAGACTGTCTAGACCAAGTTCTGTATGTGCCGTGGATAGATACATCACAAACTAAGAGTAGCAGGAGACCAGTTTCTTCCCTGCAAGTGTATCATAAATAATACAAATCAGTCTATGAACGATGGGAGAAGACTATCAAGAGTATGCAACAGTCGTGACTTACACCTACCAGAAATGTGTGCCAACACATCACATCAATTGACTTTCTTGTCACTTGGTCTGCATCTGACCTTGCCATGTTCATTCCAGTAATAGAACAGCTTCAACCTCAAAGTTATCTTTCAAATAACATTTTTCAACTGATAACATGCTCCTACATTTAAATTAACCAAACTTTTTACTACGCTTCAATCTATTTTCTTCATACAGGTTTAATGTCAGAATAGTTGGGAAAATGAAAGAGTATCTTTTTAACAAAAATATGTGTTTTAGCAATTGACAGCGCGTGTCAAAGTCAACAATCAAACAGCGCAGGCAATGCAAGGTAATGCATGTTTTCATTCCAATTATTGTTTTCTTAATTTAGCAAATAGGATTTTGACTGCATTTAAAGAGGAAATCAGCAAATCAGTACTAAATTTTCTGTAGAAGAATAATAAAATAACTCAGGTTACCACAGAAACAAATTTAAGCAAACTGGTGCTACAAATCAAGTAATTAGGCAGAAAGAATAATTTAATGTCTTCAAAAATTAATGATTTATGATACTATGTCATGTTTGGGACATAAATATTTATGATCTTGCATTTTCTATTCCTTCAACCCTTTCCAATAAAGGGCAACTCAGCCAAGACCAAGTAGTGAACAGTAAGACAATACAATGTTATATTTGCCTCACCCTTGAGAAGCAGAAAGCACATTTTATGTCAAATTACTCCATGCACAGGGAGCAGTGCAATACTGTGTACCTACAGCCATCCATGGATTACAGGATTAGACTCCTGTGTATAGCCAGAAGCAGTCTAATAAATTTAAATTAACCTGCCATCAAGTAGACAGGGGCAGTCTTTTTGGCCTTGCCATACAGTATAGCAAGAAATGTACTGTGCTATGTATTCGCCTTATTACTTAGCTCTTTCTGCCAAGAAGCAAGTTTACCTAAACACCAGAAGCAGAGAGAGAACTTTAAGATTTAAATCCTTATGTTCTTTCAGCTGGACATCAGTAATATCCATTTCTTCAACAACTCACAGTGCAAAGGGTTGTTATTTTCCCTGCAGGACTCTAATCTGATAAGGAGCCAAGACTCGAGTTAAATCTCAGTAAAAAGAGAAAGAAAAAATATTCTGTCTTCCTCTTTTTTTTTCCCCTTGCTCACAAAACATTTCCAAATTGGCCTTTAGTATAAGTTCAGCTCACAGAAGTAATTCTTGAAAGGCCATTGGTGGAGAGTGCATTTCCTTCTCCTTTCAGGTTGAAAAGGAAACTTTCTGTGAGTTTACTGTAATGGAGTATTTGTCTGTATCAAAAACACCCTGACCTCTCGAGCCACAAGATTAAATACCAGCAGCCCACTCTGTCACTAGTTCACTATTAGGAAATTACATGGGAGGAAAGACACAACATAAAATTCACAGGGAGAAAAATAGAAAAAAAGACATCGGTAGTGGTGGGAGTGAATGAACAAGCTTAATAATGAAGCCAGTAAAAAGGAAAATACCCTCTGGCCAATTGATAATAAAAGGTTACTTGAGGCAAAGGGTCAGATCCTGAGCAGCGCAAACTGGCCCAGCTTCTCCAACCTCAGCAAAGCAACAGTGATTTACAGCAGCTGCAAAAAGCCCCAGGAGACAGAAAAACCCAGCTATAAAAATGGAACTGGAGGCCCACATTTTGAAAAGCTTCCACTCACTTTTAGCACCAGACTGAGGTACAGAGGTGACTCTGAGGGTTTGTTTCTGCGGGGGAGCTCCTGTGAAGTAAGCTGAAGTGTGAATTTACACTGCATTTATTCTGGGTCTTAAGTAGGCTGTAAATTCACACCCAACCTATTTTACAGGGATTTCCCCAAGTAGATAAACCCTAAATTTGCCTCCTAATCATGGAGGTATACAAAATAAATAGATGCTTTCAAAACTGCAGACCCACATAGGAATCTCTCTCTTGCTTGTAGGGGCAAGTGGGTATGAATAGTATATATTGTATTGTAGTCCTGAGAGTGCCTGGTGCCTTTCTTTCAACCACTGACCCCAAGGCCCCCTCCAGTCAATTCTCTCAATATCTTTTTAAACCCCTGGATCTGTCCCAGCTCATGGCAGACTTGCATACCTGGCCCCTGGCTTCTCCCTTCCCCATGGCAGTTCCACATATGGAGGTCCACATTTCTTTACCTACTCACCCCTGACCCTCAGGGGGAGCAGGAACTCCTCATCCTGGTGCAGAGGTGTTGTCTCCTACCAGTTTCCTACCCCTCAGCCAACCTAACCATGCTCTGATCATTCATGCCTCACTCACCCCCAGAAGCACTGCATCCCTGGGTTAATGCATGTCCTTTGAAACCTCCTTCAGAGTCATAAGGTTAACTCCATGCCAAGAAATGCCAGAAGCTGGGCAAGATTATTCACACTTTCTTGGCTGCAAGATGCTTTTACACACAGCCAAACGGGCACCCAGAGGCCTTTGCCAGGAGCCAAGAGAAAGCAGCTGGTATGGTCACAGCTTCAGCAGGGTCCTCAGGATGGGGATTTGGTCCTCAGCAGGCTAGGGTGACCAGCTGGAATCACACAAGGCCTGGGCTCTTTCCCTGGGAGCAGCAGTGAGGCTGTAATGGAGCACAGCATTTATGCCTTGACTAATGTGGGACAATGCACTGCTTGAACAGCTGCCTGTGCTGGCTCAGGTGTCACTTAAGTCCCACCTGTGGCCATACCACTCTAACACAGTGACAGCACTGTATCCTGAAGGATCCTTTTCAATAAGTCAATTTAGTAATATTCTCTGTCACCTGAAGCAAACACCTGCTTTCTCAAAAGCAGCCTGGAATGATTTCCTTCAGTGCAATGCATGATTTTGCAAAGCATGAAAGTCTGAAAGTCAGTAAATACATAGAAGTTTGAATTTTCAGGGTATAATTTATTTTATTTGTAGCTTTCCCAGGCTAGAGAGTCCATGTCTATTACCTCTCTCTTGGTGTTTAAAACTCCACAGCCAAGCTATTCTAAGTCCTTACTGAGCCTACCACTTATAAGGTAACAGGGATAACGACCAGCATATTCCCTAAACAGGGCACTCCAGAGAATTCAGTTACCAAAACACATCCAGGAAGGCAAAGGAACAGGGCCCTCCATGTTATTTTAACAACCTACTATCCCCTGAAATCACTGGCAATACTAATCCATTTATCCTGCAAGTAGACAAATGTACCTGATTTTCCCATGCAATAACACACTGATTAAACTTAGAGCATTTCAGGCAGATCGTATTTCTCAAATAAAAATCAGACCTTATTAACCCTCAAAGGAAACTCCACCTAAAAACACAGCACCAAAAAGCCAGGAGCATGTAAGAATTCAGTCTGCGTTTCAGTCAAAATTCAGTGATTCCTTTTAACTGCTTCAGTTGCAAAGTTTTCAGATGAACAGTGAGCTGTCCTTTGACAGCTAGCCAGTAGAAGGACCATGGTTCTCCTTACTCTGTCACATAGTAGGGAGGCCTTTATTCCCTGCTAAATGTAAAATATTTTAGAAAAACAAAACCAGGAAACAAACTGGGATTTGGTCAAGAGTTCATGCTGGCTGAATCACTGTGGTGTGGAAACCACCAGCTCTAAAGATGGAAAGTCCAGAGCCATCCATTACCTCAAAGAAAAAATAAAAGAAAAAAAAAGAGAAAAAAGACCCTCAAGACCATTTAGCTTCCTCCAACACCTATAACATAAAAAAGGCTACCTATCAACAGATGCCTTGATCTTTTTCCTCTTCATCTCTCCCAGAGCACAGCCAGCAATTTGATCTGCACCATAGTTTTTCATACTGGGTGCAGTGAGAATTGTTTAAATGTCACTCCCTGACTCAACATGCAGAAATGCTGTAGGGTCAGGGCACTGCTTCTTCCCTCCACATCCTGCACCTATTGCCCTCTTCAGCCTTCCCCCAAGGGAAAAAAAATCTACATACTTTACAGATTGAATATGGCCAGTTTCTAAGTAGAGATCCATTCAGACTTGTCTGGATTGACTCTACTTATCTGAGAGGTTCCAAGGAAATACTGCTCAAAAGCAATTAAAGTCAACTTGTCTTGGACAGATAATGGGCACATTTAGGGAGGCATCACAGCCATTTTGGAAGAGGCCTGGAAAATCTTAACATTGTTAAAATGTGTATTCACAGCTGCTGATAAGATCTAGAAACGATGTCTGTGTTGTGCCGGTGCATTTCATCACCTTTCACAAGCCAAAATCTTACCAGCAAATCATTTTAGCAAACTTTAAAGGCAGTGCTGTGCTCAGTGCTTGTAGCAAGAACAGTTCTTGACAAGCTCACCATACATTTTTTATTTTCCTTGTTTCCAAAGTACTGGCATACAGAAACACACTATACTTAGGCACTAAATACATTTGTCTCAGCTAACCATCACATTATTTGACATAATGCTGTCACTAAAGCCAAGAATTATATCAGCTTCCAGACTCACCTGAATGCTGTGCAGCCTTTTTGTCCATGCTGGATGGGGTGACCAAGAGCTGCAGCACAAAGGGGATGAACCTGTGCTGCAGAACAAGAGAGCTGGTCCAAAGGCTAAATATTGTAACATGAGGAAATTTAGGATCAGCAGTTCTGCAACATATTTCCTTACACAGACTTATCTCCATCATTTATTCTCTCTGTGCCCCCGCTCTGTAAAATGGTACTTTTACATAACAGTCTCTGTGAGAATATGGTATGAAGTGGCACATTGACAGGGAACATGGAAATACCTCTGAATCTAACTCCACATTACCAATCAGTCATCTTAAACACCCAAAAATGAATGATTCCAGAGAATGTTACAGTGGAAGTGACTCACAAAAGACTCAAGAATCAACACTCTCCTGAACTGAATTCAGTTTTGTGAGTGTAAGCTTTAAAAGGTTCATTTACCATAGTGATTCCATTCGGAAAGCAGTCTTTGAAAATTATAAGCATCTTTCTACAGAGTAAACTGCCAGCTAGCAGCAATGTTATTTCATAGCACTGGTGTCAATGACCATGGAAGCCTTCCAACTCAGCAAAGCATGTTCCAGGATGTCTTGAGAAAAAGATATATAAAAACTGCACAATCAAAAGCCTGGGACTCTTATGCATTAGTTTTGCACACTTAATGGAGCTGGTGCTACAAAGTGCTTCTAGCCCTATCAAAATTTCCCAGGCAATATGTCAGAAGGCAATCCATCCTAAAATACTAAATCACAGTAGATTTCAGATATGCACCAACTTTACCTACAGAGGCTTGCATCAACCAATGAATCATTCTCCCTTTCTCTTTCCTGCAGGGCTTATAAGGCATGACAGCTCCTGGTGACCTCCACTGGTGCCCTAGTCCTTTGGACTTTCACTGCTCTCAGCTCCACATGCTGCCAGCACCTGTAACATGAAACACTGCATTTTGAGTACTCCCTCTGCCCCCTCTCATTACACCAGTGTTCAAGTTTGGAGTAGCAGTGTGCTTCTGAAGCCAAAATGCCCCACTTACTGTGCAGCCCCCAAGCACAGACCAGACTCCTTTCAGATGGAACTAAGCTGGAAGAGGTACCCCAGCAGCACAGGCAAAGCTCACACGCCCCACACGGTGTGCAGGCCAGGGGAGCTCAGCAGAGCTGCAGCTCTCCAGGCCCACTCCTAGCTCCTACTACCATCACTTGTGCAGAAATTGCCTTGGAGTATCAGACATTCTTTCTACTCCAGGCAAACCTAACAAACCTTTTCTACTCTGTACAACGACCCAAAACTTACTTTGCCCTCCTCCAGCCTCCCTAAAAAACAGCTTGATGCCTGTCTTTTCAGACATTTACCCAGCCAATACCTCCAGTGAATCATAACACTTGAACTGTTATATTTTTGGACTAGTCATTAAAATTGTTATCATTTAGGTCCTTGCCCATCTGCCAGTATTGTCAGTCACCTCTTCCCTTTTACCTACTTCTACTCTTCCTTTTAGACTCACTTGTCCTTTTATTATGATTTTAGCTATGAATAAATCTCAAACTCATCGCTAACACCAAATTAATCTGAAGTAACACAATCTTCTGTGATTTCTTAGACTTCATGTGACTGAATTTCTATGTGAGTTCCACCAGCACAGTCTGAACCTTCACATTACCTATAGAGAAATCATGTCCTTTTCTCTCTCCATTAACTGCAGCATCTCTTTGTGGGCTAACCCAGGACACACAGAACTGAATGGAAGGACCTCAGCTGACTGCAAGAGGCAGTCCCCTAAATGCACTTAATGAAGTCATTCAAACAACTGATGCTATTTATGTTGAATTTCATGACTATAGGACATTCAGAGATAACCATGTATGTTCTGTGTCTTTAGCAAATATATTTTTCCTATTATACAATCTGAAAAAAATACTGGTTTTGTTCTAATGTAATTGTAAGAATCAAATTTATATACAAGACCTTTAGAAAACAGAGACCCACCTCTAAATGCAAAGAACAAACATTTGCATTACCTATTTATATTAAAATATGCAGAAATTTCCAAAGTATTCAGTCAACTTATAAATTTTTATAACTTCTTCGAATTGTTAACATTTTTTTAACACACAGCATTATTTCAGCTTTGTGGAAGGCTCAATAACAATCTTTCTGGTCTGGAAAAAAGGAAAGAACATTATAATAAAGAATGCAGAATAAATAAAAACAAAACAGTACAAGCCGTACATCCACGCATACAAAGACAACTTTCATGGTGAGCTATAAGCAAGTATAATAACACAATGTGCTGCATGTTGATTTCACCAGTGAAAAGAATTTCTCCAGTTATTGAAGACTTTCCTGGCAGAATTTCAGAAAAAAAAATTCTGACATTCTCCCAATCTGACTTCTGTGCAATGCAAGTCATGCACATTTTAAATACCGATGAATAATACTGCCTTTCTTCTGAGAACTGTTAACAGCTGTAGAAACTATTATAGCCTGCTTAAAATCATGTCTCTGTAGTCAATACTCTCCAGACACTTAGCAATACTAAAGCTATTCCTGGGACTAAACTAGAATTGCTATGTGAGTACAAAGTTTGATTTATGTTGAAATGAAACAACAAACATCTGATCTTTCCTTTTTTAAAATAGCCATTCACATAAACACAAGAATCAGCTGCATAACTAGAAAGTGATGTACCAAATTTACAGAAATTGGACAAAGGAAGACCACCCACACTTACCTTCAAAAAGAAAAGATTAGTGAAAGGGTGAAAGATGGCTGGTTAAGATACTTTGTACAGCCACGGCCACCCTAACGGCTTCATGGTGAGGCTGTGGTGCACAAGTGTTGTTTCATGAAGCTAGTTTTTCAAGTTTTCCGAAATACACAAAATTATCAGCAGCCCAGTCCAATATCTTGGCAATGCTCATCACCAGCTGCTCTCAGGCAGATCACAGGCACAGTGGACTGCATAATAAAATCATCCAGATGCATTCAAGAGGAAGTCAAGATCTCTGTGTACAAATATTATTTTTTCACATCACAGAGCACAGGTGGGAACAGGAAAAATGCTCTGTTGTGGCTACGCTGAAGTTTTTGAAATCACAATTGGAAAAAGAGAAAAACACATGAGGAACAAGTGCAAACTTCAAAAGGCATAAGATTTCAGATTATGTTCTATAGATTCATGTATATTACTAAGATTCTAGCAAACTGCCACCAAAGTTCCTTTTTTTTTACATATCTTCACCTTTCAAGAATTAAAAACACCTAAGTAAATATTATCAGATTTTTGAGGGTTTATGGTCTCTGACAAAGACAGCAATTAATTTGACCAGTAACAATAGTAAAGTGAGGATTAAGCTAATTTCAAATAAGAGTCTCTTCCTCCAGAAGAGTACCATAAATCAATCAAGAAGCCTTAAGCAGCTTCAAATTAATTCTCCAGCTTCTTCTAGATTAATTCTAAATCTTTAGCTCTTAAAGTATCTAGAAAGGTGAAAGATAAGCTCATTGTTCATCTCATTATTAGTTTTTCTTCAGTCAGTAAGTTACCTTATTTATAGCATCACACTTCATCTTCTAATCAGAGCTTTCACTGCAGTTTTGTTGTATTACCAGTATGGCACAGGGACACCTCCACCTTCTCCAGTAGACATGCATGTAGCAGAATAACCTGTGTGCCCTTCTGCTGCCCCAGGTGCCATCGAACACAGCTCTCCACACACACAGCCCCTGTGCTTGGCTGGGGAAAACATGACTGTGGTATCAGTGCTGCTTTCCAAAAAGCCACTGTTAGTTCCACCAGTAACATTTACCAGGCATGACTGGTGCAGGTGCCCAAGGATGGAAACTCACTGTCACTGAAACCTGGCTTGCCCACCCCCTGCTCTAATGGGACTGAGCAAGACCAAGCACTCCAGAAGCAACACAAAGCTTGAAATTCCAAATGCAGACCTAACACAGAGCAGAAATGCTGTCATCCTCTCTATTTTCAGGTCAAATTCAAGTTCTTGGGCTCAAGGTTTGCCTTTACAAAGTCCTATCTCAGGCTGCTCCCGACTCCTCTGCTTTTCTTCCTCCCTACTCACTCACTCTGCTTTTCTCACTCCTTTTGTCCTTGCGTGTCTCCTTTTCTCTTCTGTGCTCTCAGCCTTATCCCGTGCTGGTCTCTGGGCTAAGATCTCCCCCCCAGGAAGGCTTTGGATGTTCTATCTCAATAAATTTGGGATAACACTCAAATTCATTGTGAGTAAAGTTGACCCACATCATTGGGACTCTCTTGCCAAGCATCCCCTGTCCTTCCTCATGCCTCATCCTGTCTTTATTTAGCTTCTGTAACTCTTCCCTTCTTCTCCTTAGCTGTTGGCCTACACTTCATATTTGCCAATTTTGCCATACTCAGACTGAGAGTTCCTACAGGCAGAGTACCAAGTTGTTAGATTTCCTCTTACTTTGTCTATAAAACGATGTCTATTCAATGTTTTCCCATAACAATGAAAAGAGATGATCAATTTACAACACCAAAGGAAGGAAAAAGTGTGCACATAAGTGGGAAGAGGATACACTATTTTCTTAAATTGTAATAGGCAACTAAGGAACTACTTTTTTCGACATCACTGATCATATACAAGGCAAAAAGGCATTGTTTAGAAAAAAGTATAAGAAAGGCACCAAGGCTACTGGAAACTATCCTTTGGTCTGGGAATTTCAGCTGGGCTCTGGCTCTTAATTCAGCACAGTTACAAGGTAATTCTGCAAGTACAATCCTCTAAGGACTGCAAATGAAAATAAAAGTCATGGTCAAATCAACTGATTTCAAGGTCACGTATTTAAATCGAGGCAGCAGGGAACCAAAAAGTCTTGCAAAACTTACAAAATAAGCAGAAATCATGTAACGAGGAAATTCTCACAGATATAACACCAACCTGGATCTGCTAAACTCAGTGGTCAGTAGTTCCACTGAATATACTATGAAAAAATAGGCTGTAAGTTAGAAGAGCAGATAATTTGTAATGGGAGGCTAAAAGTGGACCATATGGAAAATTAAGTGGCTTGGAATGCAGACAAGCTTAGAAATAGGGTGAAGCAATGGCTGTTTTGAGAACCCCTATCAGGCACTGCTATAGAGTGCTAATAACATGTCAAATGCACTAACAGCTGCAACACAGGCAGAAGGAGTCAAATGACCTTACATAATGATGTAAAGTGATTTCATCCATCATAAAAAAGAAATGCAACAGAAAAATCTCTAGCATGTAGGCATAAGTGTGAGAACAGATCTTCCCAGCAATGGATCAGGAAGATGTGATCTTTGGCACTATTTCCAGAATGACAAAACTTTTAGATAGGTTACCTCTTTACCTGTCTGTGGGTAGCAAAGTCACTGATAACTGAAAAACTCTTAGGCAACCTTCTGTGCTGTTTCCTATTGCAATAATTGTACGTTGACTGCTCAGAACTGAATGGTGCCTGGTTTCATTTTTCCAAAACATGTAACTATCCATCCAGATATTTACACTGCGTCTCTCCTACTGCAGAGAGACTACAAACACGAACACACAGGGGCAAACAATACTATTAACACTTCCTGCTTTGGCTGGTACTGCTGTGTTAGGGCAGTCCACGGGCAGGTGCTGTCGTTTCTGACAAGCCTGTTGGTAACAGTGACAGGAATCTGTCAGATGCAGCCCACACACAGGATGTGTCCCGCACAGCGTGCTGACCTCCTCCAAAAAAAGTTTCATTTTAGAATTCTACGGAACATGTTACAAATACCAGCTGGCAATGTGCAATGCATCAGAGAGAGAAGGAAAGGCGCGAGGGGCAGTCCAAATAACAAGGAAACACCTCCGAGGGCAGCGGTGGGCTGCAGCAGGCTGTGTGCTTGCCTGGAGAACAGGCGGGATCTGTGTGACACAGGGACGCCTGGCCCAGCAAACAAGGAAT
Source organism: Anomalospiza imberbis (assembly GCF_031753505.1). Lineage (NCBI taxonomy): Eukaryota > Metazoa > Chordata > Aves > Passeriformes > Viduidae > Anomalospiza > Anomalospiza imberbis. Next base: position 5,798,202 of record NC_089688.1, on the reverse strand, counting down.
GCGCAAAGGCACTTCGGTGCTTCTCGTGCAACTCCCTGACTCTGCCGTCGCCAGAAGATTAGCGCTGCCTTAAAGACAACAAAGAAGCTTCGGGTTTGGCCAAGAATAAACGTAGTAATAAAACCAATAATAAAGAATAAGTGCCCTTACCTTCACGGGATCATATTGACACCACAGGCAACTCCTTTTTCCCCAGGAAAAGGCCCTCGCCAGTGCACAAGATATAAAAGGCCTTGCATATTTGCCTCAATCTCACCGCCTTCTTCTTCCATCTCTTCCACAGCCGCCTTCTGCCATCTCTTCTTCCCAGGACAACGCAATTCTGAGGACCTACTTACTCCTGATTTCCACCTTCTTTACACCACTCGAGGTGCAAAGCTGATGGAGATGAACAACCAGTCACACCTCCTAGGCAGACAATAAAATATCAGAGGCTCCCAACTAGAAAAGCCTTTGCACACCCACCCACGACAGCTCAGAGTGCTTTTGCTCCCATGCAAAGATCTACAGGAGAGCTCCAAACTTTAATTATCAGACCATCCACCTGAGCCTGTGAGACAAATATGTGTCCTCTGTCTCCCACCTTGTTGCAAGCATGCTTCCCCACTACTGGAGAGAGATAGGTGGAATACCTTGAGTTACACAAACATCTTTGGGAGAGCATTTCAGCAGCATGCTGAGAGCTTGGGTTCAGTATGGTATGCAACAAATAACAGCAGTATTGTCTTTTTAACAAAAGGTTTAAAAAAAATGTCCCTGACATGAATTTGCTTTTGAAAATTGTCTTAAGACCAGTGCAGAAACTATTACCAAAGAAGAGATTTGTGAACACCAACAAAATAATTCACCAGTCCCTCAGTAGGAAGTGGTATCATTGCATCACATCTCTATGAGAATGGCAGAAGAGATGCATTGTTTCACAAGAAAGTGAAGTGCTGTATTTTCCAAAATAAAAGTATTAAATCTGCGAGTGTGTATGACAAATGAGAGGAGAAAAATTGTCTGGGCAGTGATGATCAGGCTTGTAAACACTATTGAACATTTACTATCTAATCTGGCATAGCTGAAAGTATATTGTTCAAATTATACCACAGTCCAACCAGATTCTTTTCTATATGATCCATCACTTCTTGCTTAATCCCTCAAGCCAAAACCAGTTAAATCCTTTCCTGCTCCTTGTTTAGCAGCCATATAGTGAGTATGTTCTCACATTCTCTTACCTAACTCTGTCCCACGCTCTCTGACCCACATCTCTGCATCTCAGAACAGGCACTCAGTCTTGCCAGGCATTTATACACCTCAGCAGTACACCTGCTCCTACAATTTGCCATGCCCAGCATCATTACCCAGGTGCTCCAATGCTTCTTAGGTCAAAAGGCACAGGACTGCTGCACAGCCAGGTGGCCTAGGGAACCCCAAAGCTCTCCCAACCCCTGTGTTGCATGGATTCTCACCTTGTGGCTCACATTAGGAGAAGCTGGATATACATATGAGACTGCTAGGGAGGCAGAGAGTAAGGAAGTTTTAGGTTTCAGCATGTACGCTACATGTCTTCAAGGATGACACACTGGGTAACAGGTTTTTTAGTTCTTAGAACCATACCTCATGTTGGACATGCTCTCTGCAGTTCAGCTGAGCAGTATTAGCTTGTCAGCACCTCAAAGCACTAAGCATTCTGCACTCTGCCCTACCTTTTAATTAATGATCTGCTCCTTGCACAGCAAGCAGCAGGAGGCTTGCAGCTACATAACTACCAAACTGACAATGACAAGCTGACATCACCCAGATTAAGAGGATTTTCTTTCTTTTAATCTTATTCCTTCTCCTCAGCCTGCTCTATGCTCCAAGGGGTCAAAGTACTGTCCCTCCACTTCACTTAAAAGTGATGCTTCTCCCTCACCTACAACTCTTCTCTCAAAAACCTACACTTAAAGCGCCCAACATCAGCAGCCCCAAGCACTGGAAAGACAATAAAACTTGTGTTGCTTTCCTCCCCACCCTGCTGCCCACCTGTGCCAGAGACGAGGGACACTTTGAATCCAGGGAATTGCCACAGAAGAGAATGGCGAATTTTTGACTCGCTGATTTTCTCCAAAATTCCTTTAACTCTCTGCAGGAAGACTGGCGAGTCTGTTGCTATGCAGATCTGGTGGCCCACAGCATGCCAGAGGCTGCTGTCAAATCAAGGCTTTAGGAGCAATCACAGAGCAGCAGGCACATCCAAACAGCACTGGAGAAGTCATCTGCAAGGAACAGCAAGTCCCATGCCATGTAACATGAAAGCAAGTTATAAGTATTTATTCTGCTATCACTCCTAAACTCCTGGGGACTGGGACTTTTTTATGCAACTCATATCCTCCAATCTAGTAACCTCAGTTCCCTGGAGACTGGCGCTGTAGGACACACAGACAGGGCTGAGAACTGAGAAGCTCTGGGATTTCTGATGTATCTAGCCACAGTCAGCGCCAGCCAGAGCGACGCAGGAGTCCTCACGCAATCCATCTGCTTCCCTGGCTTCACCTAGAAAAGCAAACCACCAGCCCTCCAGCTCAGCCCTCAGCTACATGAAGCAGCAGTGTGGAAGGAAAGCTGCTCTCTTTATTTCAGCAGTGCCCACAGGCTCTGGTGAGCTGACCAACAGCTCCTGTCCCACAGAGCCGCATCTAAAATAACAAACAGCCAAAGGGAGGAGACACACACCAACAGGAAACTTGACTGAGTGATTTTTCTGTGTGGTGGAGAATGAGTGACTGTATTCTTGATACAGTTGCAGGCAAGACCTCAGGGGTCTTGAAAAGCAAAATGGAAATGCCACTTGCTCTAGACAAACACATAAAGCACTGGGCCTGATTTTCCACTCGTGACCCTTACATAACATCCACATAACCCATACAATTTTCACATTTACTCCTCATACAACTAAAAAAGAAGATCATCTAATTTTATGTTTGGTTTGGAGAAGCTACTGCTGTTGGCATACAGAAGTATAAGTAACCTGTTAGCAAGCATTCTAGAGAACACCTCAGTTTGGTGAACATATTCCCTCAAGTTATTTCTATGATCTAAGTGAGCAGCAAGTGCTCTACTCATCTCTTTCAAAATTATCCACTATCATCAGTTAATGAGTCCTGCATTACAAATTCCATCCAAAAAGCCTCCTTGTTGTGCATGCACGGCACTTCACTAAAGTCATGGAGACATTCCCCAGACAGAGCAGATTGAAATAGATGAGACACCCATTCTGTAACAATTACCTGGAAAAATGAAAGTTTCCTTTCTTCTGTGTACTGTAAAACCTCATGTACCACAGGAACAGAAGCTTAAAGGCCACACAGTACTTTCACTTCATGTGTGCATCTTCCACTGATGTCAGCTGGAATGAGTGTGAGCACTTGATTCTCAGCCAGTGTAACTTCTGCCAGGAACTATTTTCAAACATACCCCATCAACTCTGGGCTCACACTTGTAGCCCAATAAAATTTCACATCTCTCCACACCATCAACACTTGTACTTAAAAGTGGCAATATTTAGCTTGTGAAAGTAAAACTTACTTTATCAAATACTGGAGGCTCTTTGAAAGCTGAAAGAATTGCAGATCCTGGCTCCAGGAAAAACATTCTCTACTCTCCAGAGTTTAAAATGGGATGGCCACATTTCTAAGCATAAGGACAGCTGATAACTTATGGTGAGATTACCACAGTTTAAGAATTTAACAAAATGAAGATGGCTTAGGCCATCTTCACCACACGACTTCTGATATAGAGCAGAGTTCCTAGAGTTCAGCTGGTTCCTGAAGCACAGCTGAAGAGTGACAGAGTGCTACACTACAGCATCATGGCTGCTTCTAATTGTCTCATATTCTAAGAGCTAAACTATCCTTGTTCCAAGGCATGCGTCAAAATACTGCAAGAAATGCAGCTCATGGAGTAAAAGAAAGGTTATTTTGAACTTCTTAGATTTCTCACAAAATTTTCAGTTTCTGAGAGCTAAACTATCCTTGTTCCAAGGCATGTGTCAAAATACTGCAAGAAATGCAGGTCATGGAGTAAAAGAAAGGTTATTTTGAACTTCTTAGATTTCTCACAAAATTTTCAGTTTCTGAGAGATAAACTATCCTTGTTCCAAGGCATGTGTCAAAATACTGCAAGAAATGCAGGTCATGGAGTAAAAGAAAGGTTATTTTGAACTTCTTAGATTTCTCACAAAATTTTCAGTTTCTGAGAGATAAACTATCCTTGTTCCAAGGCATGTGTCAAAATACTGCAAGAAATGCAGGTCATGGAGTAAAAGAAAGGTTATTTTGAACTTCTTGGATTTCTCACAAAATTTTCAGTTTCTGCAGATAGATTTAACCAATTCCACCATTTTGGTTACACCAGAACATCTTTATATCAGAACAACCGACTTTCTGTTATCATGCCCCTTTTTTTAAATTCTAGTTATAGGCTATTCTCTTGAACTCAAGTAGCTCAGATTCACACATAAAGATTGAGATGAGATAATGGAAACAAAAGATAATGAATCAAGTGGTTTTGTACACAAAATAAGCATCTGTAATTACAAAGCAGTCAACACACTGACTCTGACTTGAGTTACGTTACACACTGGCTCCTCGGGATCCCAGGACTTAAAATCACCTCTGCTCTCTCTGTCACAGGTCAAGTATAGCTCAGCCAAACCAGGAGATTTGTGCCAAACAGTTTGTATTTCCAACAATTAAATACTGAATTCTTCTTTTAAGAGTCATTCAGAAGTTATGCTTACACAATTATTTGCATACACAGCCACTTTATTTCAGCCTCCAATACAAAAAGCCATTAACAAGTGGCCAGATTCTGCTCTCATTTGTCCCAGTGCAAAACCACATCATTTTCATTAAGATCAGTGGAGCCAGAGTTTCATACCGTACATGGGAGAGCACCACTCCTTTTTCACTCAGGCAGCTCACTTCGCCAGTGAGTGGTGTGCCTGTGGCACATGTGACCTGAAGGTTTCTGTTCTGTGCCACAGGCCACCAGTTCTGCTCGCTGTTCTTCTAACTCTTCTGCAGCCTTACCATATTCCCCATGGCCTTAATTTTAAATGGACTTTGTTTCACTGACAGAGCAGAGCATGTTACTTATTCCCCTTAATTCACTGATTTACCAGAAGCACGCTAGCTGAGTACCACTGAACAAAAGGCAAACTTGTTTCTACAGTATATTTACACACAATAAAATGAACCAATCAAGCAAACAAACTGTACACAATGTTCCCTATTATGAACTGAAACCAGAAGAAACTCTCCTCAGTACTTCCAGTACTTATAAGAGCATGCTTATGTCCTATGTAACCCAGGGCTTACATTAATTACTTGGTCCCGAAAGCTTTGAGCCAAGTTTTCTCCACAGTATTTACTCCCTGGAACCCAAAGGAGTCAACAGATAACTGGTCTCCAATATTATTTCTCCAGTGCCCTCCACACTGAGGGCAAATATTGCTCATTCTTCCTGACTGACAGATCACTGTGGTTTAACTTCCTGGACCCCCTTTGCTATACATGTGACAGCCATGGGAACACTCCTGGTGTAACACCTGGCCAGCGAGGGACAGGCAGCTGGGTGCCAGTGGGCACCAGGGCGAGTGCACTGAGAAAGAAGCATGCTGCTGCCAGTCAGTCAATTACAACGAACACAACAGCATGCACAGCCAGCCTGAGAGAACAGAAATCTTAATTGCACTGCTCTGCATGCCCACAACAGCTGGGTTAGGAGTCACTGCTCTGCCTTATACAGACACAGTGTTTGGACGTGCATAACCATTGCTTTGTGCTTCTATTTTCTTCTGGTAATGTAATAATGCAGTTCCCAGTTATAAGAAATGTGAGCATTTGTGGCCATGATGAGGTTAATGAAGGTGCAACCCTTGCTATGCAACACACACAGGGCTGTGGCTGAACAAGCTCTTGCTCCTCCCATCAGGCAGTCTGACCTCAGACTGGAGGCACACACCACCCCATGCAGCACAGTCCCACAGGATTATGTGCCCTGCAGACAGTGTTCTGCCACCTTGTGTGACCACACAGCCTGAGAGGCAAAACTCCCCCAAATACTTCCCCTCGCATAAAGGGGAAAGTAACTTATCTCACAAACACAAGGCACACTGAATCGCCCCAGCCTGACTACTGATCCATGGCAAATAAATAGTGCTAGTTTCAAGGAGCTCCTTCTGACACCCTTCCACTGAATAATTTAATTGAAGGGGAAAACTTGACATGTCACAGCACAGTATCTCTGATGCTAATTCATATGTCTTTCCATGTCTTCTACATGGAAACAGAAGGTTGTCACATTTTTCAAGAAAAAATGCTAATAAGTGGGTTTTAACTCTCTGGTAAGCCTGGAAAACAGGGCAAGGGGACAGCCAGCTCCTCTGTGCACAATCCCCCAGTGACTCAACCAGAGCATACCTACATGAGGAAGGAACCAAGAAGAGAATCAGATAATTGTGTTCCAAGTGTGTACAGCCAGGTTTGTAAACCAATATGGTCATTGTGTTTGAAATGGAGTATTATCATCTCAATAAAGCAGCAGTATGAGACTATGCATTCAGCATTTTAATTCCCAGGTAAAGCTAGGGTAAAAGCACAGCAAGTTTACAAAACAGCTCTTAACTGCTTGGAAAGGACATCAGTCAGGCTGCTTGGACAACCCTACTTGCACCTTCTTGCATAGGGAATGAGTGACTGGATACTGTAATACAGTATTTGCCTAGAGTGTAAGTCTAGTAACAGCTTCAGAGCCTTCTGCTTCAAATCCCCACATGCTGACACAGCATCTATGGGTTACACATATGTTCTCTTTAGCATTATGTATACACCAACAAATACAGATGCAGATAACCTTGATAAATCATGTACTCGCGTGATTTGTTTTTAATATTCTCCCAAATATTTGTCACTGTTACTGCAATCCTTTCCAAAGGGAGCAGCACCAGTACAAGTCCAAAAAGTTACATGAATGAGGACCTCAATCCCACTGCACACCAGGAAGAACTTACACTGTAAAATAAGGACAAAGCTTTTAGCATAACTCAAAAGCCTCAAGGACCTACAGCCTACTACAGGAACACAGCAGAAGAGATCAGAGATTTGTTAGCTGAAAAGAAAGCAAAGTGTGCAAAGTTATGCAATTGTTTTGTGGACTTAAAATTGTATTGGCATCCTCATACAGTGTTGAAAACTTAAGTACACACATGAAGATACAAATACAGTTACAACACTGTCATGAGTTACATGCAAATAGTTCTATATGAACCATGTCAACTCCTGTGTGCAAGGCTCTCTGCAGGATCAGGACTGTAACCTATGTACAGAAATGCTGGTAAAATGTGTTTATGTAATATGTAAATAGATAAAGAAAAGTACATTCACACCAACTACTGAGGAAAGAAAACTAATCATTTTTCTACTGCTAAAAGTACTGAATCACTTACCATCTGGTTTGTGAGGGGAAAAAACTCAGTCCAATTCAGCTATGAAGAAAATCCTGTCTAAAAAAAGTAATCACATGCTAGATCCCCCGAAGTTTAATTTCCAATCATTTTAACACAAAGACATGGAGAATTTTGTTTTCCTGGAGATTAAAAAAAAAAAAACCCAAACCAACAGTAAGAAGGATGTGTGGCTTGTTAGGCCCCAATCCTTCTATGGGAAATAGTGGCAGCTAGTTTTCAGGGAAAAGTGGAGTTTCTGCATCTGTTTCTACTGGAATTCATTCTAATTTTCCAAGAAAAATCTACCATACTTCTGTTACCATGCTGTGAAATGCAAAAGTAAAATAAAGATATTTAGTATCTGAACTAACGTGCCATTATACCTTGACGACTTTGTGGGTTTTTCCTCAATCATTCTAAGTTATAAATATGCAGAAGTGGCATGTTACTGACAGGTATATTATTCCACCCTAAAAAGGGCATGTGGTCACATAAATACTCTGAGCATTAAACCACAACCAGCAAAGGTCATGTTTATGGCTCTGGCAAAGATTTGTCATTTCCAAACTTGTGACTTGTCACTTCGTCCTCAAACACACCACTACTATCTTAATTTTTAAAGAAATTTAATTTTTTATATCATCATTTCAATCCACTCTTCAAAACCCAGCCTACACATTGCACGGATCTTCCAAAGTCCTTTCTATGTCCCCTTTGACAGCTGTTCATCTGCAGCTGTATGTCATGGAATCAAACTTCCCTGTTCCCTCCTTGCCTCATTCCCTGCACCACGCCAACTCACCTCTTGGTGCTGCTTCTCTGGAACATCCCCCTGGCCTCACTCACTGCCAGTTCACGCACGCTAGCATCTCTTCCTTCTCTTTTTCCTTTATATTTTTCTCTACTAATTGCCAATGATTTCTACTTGATGTTCTTTGATTTGGAAGTAGTCAGACACTGGCTGTTCTCTCAAAGAGAGATCAGTGCTATGCATGGGTGGCTGTAACAGTTCTGCAGGTCTTGGCCTTTTTCTTCGGGTCCCCTCAGTCCACTTCACTTGCTTCAACACTTGAATAAAATTTCCTTCCTCCTCACAGAGGCATGGAGTCTAACACAGACCATTTACCTATAGGACAGAGAACGATTTTATTGGATTTGCCAATGAACCAAAACCTTACAAACATCTGAAAACACAAAGAAATTTCCATCCCACTAAATACCTTAGACACTAAGTTTTACCATTAACCTCTTTTGCTGCTGAATACTAAGTCTTTCCATGAAAAAAATGTATATATTATTTATTTAAAATTGAAAAATATTCATTGGCTGTTCTTTCCTTCTTAAATTTGTCATTGTTGATTAGCCCTATATAGATCTCCACTGGGATAAACTTGATCCCAAGTCATTAAGAAATTAGGTAGTTCTCTCTCTTGCTGAAAAATTATTCTTAAAATAATGTGTTACATGTATAACCAAAGACAATTAAGTTACTATGGCTTGACCTGCTGATACCCAGTCCTCACTCGTGATTGTGAGAAAGAAAGGCTTAGCATCAAGATACTCTGTGCTGAAGCATTTTTGGCAGTGAGGGAAGGCTATGAGTGAGCAAGTGTGACTCAGTGGCACAGCAGTAACTCTTTAAGCTACTGAAACAGATTAGTTTGGACCTTGCTAGCAAGGCTGTTCCAGAGTTGGTGTGTGACCACTACTTAGCATAGCACAAGCAGTGGCAGTCCCGCAGCTCGCACCCTCTGGGGTCCCAGAGTTAGTGACCAACCTACTGCTACCTACTGCTAATTCTCGGGCTCTGAGAGAGTGGAATCACACCCCAGCTAGGACAACAGTGCTCTTTTACTGCACCTACCACACAGCAGGTAAAAGTAAATATGGCACTGAGGTCAGTGATAATGAGCGAGCAGACATGCAGAGAGACACAGGGCTTTCCCTGCAAGGGAGCAGCTGCCCTCCTCCTCACACCCAGGGTTGGCCCTAGACAGTCAGCAAGTTCAGAAGGAGTGTGGCATGGCTAACTCACAGCACCCACCACCACAGGCTAACCTGGGCAGCACCAGAGACACCAGCACAGTGCTGATTCGCACCAGTGGAAAGCATGAAGTCGGTAGAGCTGAACTCAGATAATCAGAATAAGGCTCATTATTCCTGCAAATTCTCACACAGGGAGCTGCATGTTGCACAGCCTTTCCTACTCTGAGTCACTCCATCTCCTGCTCTAGGCTGTTCCGTAGCAAACTGTCAATAAAACCCATTAATGATGTGCTTTACATAGAAACAGTGCATTTAACTGAGGAGCTACAACACATGAGGAGTCAGCAAGGGGTGAATTATGTGGTTCATAGAACCACAGAATGGCCTGAGTAGGGACTGACCCTAAAGATCATCTACATCGAGTTCTAACTCCCCTGCCATGGGCAGACACACCTTGCACTACACCAGGATGTTCAGAGCCACTTCAGCCTGGCCTTGAACACCACCAGGGACGGAGCAGCCACTCAGGGCAATCTCCCAGGGCAAGCTGTGCAGGGCCTCAACACACCCAGAGTAAACATGTTTTTCATAATATTTACTCTAAATCTACTCTCTTTCAAACCGAATCCATTAGCCCTTGTCCTGTCACTACATGCCTCAGTGAAAAGTCCATCTCCATCCTCTTGTAGCCTCTCTTCGGGTACTGGAAGGCCACAATTAGGTCACCTCTAAGCCATCCATTGTCCAGGCTGAACAAACCCAATTCTCACAGCCTTTCCTTGCAGGAGAGTTGCTCTGTCCCTCTAATCATCTTGGCCTCCTCCGGACTCTCTCCAGCAGTTAATGGAATGCAGGATGCGTCTCAGTAAAGAAGTGGTAGAGGTGGGTGGGAGTCTTAATGTTGCATAGATCTGCTTGATGTTTGGTATATATATGAACCTAATTCCCCTTTTGATTTCAGTACAGTTATATCTAGCACTCCCCTGTGTTTCTCCTGATACATAAATTCTCTGATGAATAATTGATAACCAACTTTCTTTTACGTAAGCCATTACTGGAGAGCCAGCAAATATTACAGACATGTTGTTTGCCTTCTCTCTTTTTAGTCCTGTTCTCATTTGAGTCACGTTTGGCTAGCATTCCTATCTAGTTCCTCAATTGGTGGCAGCTATTAAAACAAAACAACAAAACACACCTTTGAAGATCCAGTGGCAGGAATATTGCAAAAAGATGCTCTTTGACAGAGATTTTTGGGTTTTGTCCTATGTACTGCCTGTCCAAACTCTGACTCTTTAAATCATTCTGGCGTTGTGACACAACATTTAGCAACAGGTAACCACTGACTTTTGACACAAGCAGCTGACATTTTCATCCACTACAGATGGTTACAGGGAATTCTAACTTCTCAAAAGAAATTGGGAGAATACGGGGAGCAACCCCTAAAAGAAAGCAAGAATTAACCAGGGTTTTTCACAAACTTGGAGGGAGATGTAATATGTAATAGCAACAAAGAAGCAAGAAATTGTTCAGTTTGGAATCCAGGTAGAAAGGGGAGGAGATTCAAAGTAGTGGGGTTGGGCAGGAGAAAAAACCTGTGACACTTCTCATTCTCTTTCAGTGTGTGTAGAAACAAAACAAACACAGGAGGAGACCAAAACCATAACCCAAACCTGACCTCCTGCTCACTGGCTGTATCATAAAACCTCCAAGCTGAACTTTAGTCATTGCATGACCAAGACAATGCAGTCCCAAAGCCGAGCCAAGCAGCTACAACACGATTGTTTTTCTCACACATGTTCAAGATAGTAGAGGCCAGCTAAGAATATGGCCTGTCAGAAGAAAAAACATGTCAATTTAATTGCCAGTTAGCTGGACAGTTTGCTTTTCTGTTGAGGTTGGTTTGTGGGTTTATTTGAATATTACTGCACTGAAAAAATGTGGGTGTGATATAGGATTTAACTGGAACATTAATATATTTTTGTCTGTACCTGTTAGAAATGGCAATCAATACAGGAGTTAAAAACATTGGCAATCGTAAGGTGATCGATTACATAAAATATAAACCTCATCACAAGTTTAACATGGTACCAGGATTGTCCACGTAAAGGTGTTCTTAAAATCTTAATAAACATCCTTGTACGTAGAACTTATGATTCATGGTTTACAGAGTGATAAGTAGTGAAAGGGTCAAGGAACTGACCTAATACCACTCAGCAAGGCAAGAGCAAGCTGAGTTCAGACTCAGGATCCTGCTTTTCCATGCTGATCTTTCCTTCAACTGCAAGTTACTCCAAGCACACAATGTACAACACATACCAAGCATTTGTTTCCACAAAAGATCTGATTTTTGTGCTGCATAGAAAAAGAACCAGTGCGTCCAAAAGTGAGCATTCTAGCACTCACTCGCAAGCAAAGTGCAATCGTTGGGGCAGGACACAAATAGGTGGCCAATAAAGAATTTATCGTTACCACTGATAACGGTACTGCCAAAAATTCCAGTGCACATCTTCACAATTAAATTGACTGCCCCTGTGAAGGGGCTGAATAGAAGAGCACACTGGACATGGAGCCTTCCAATCCCTCTGCTTCTGACAAAATGCCAGCTGCCACCCAATGCAACAGCGATGAGAGCGTCCTCAGCAGCTCATTCCCACGCAGGAAGGCTCACTGACCTTTAAAGACTCTCCCTCTCCACCTGGGATAATGCCCCCTCATCCTAAGCATCCTGCCACACAGACCTGTTCCTGCCAGGTACAGAACTGGCACGGGCAGACTTAACAAATCACTTAGCACTTAACAGACAGCTGAAGATTGCAGTGCTTTGTAGCTGCAGATGGAACTTGAAAGCAGCAAGTCAAATGAACATCCTTCTCTGTGGAGAGAGATGCAACTATGCCGTGACCTGAATTTGCATTCTGTGCACCAAATTTATTTATAGAGGGCAGGAAATAGTTTTGGAAAAAAAGGTCCAAGACACATCTTTGTCTACAGCATCTGTATTTCATCCTCTACTGGGCCATCACATGTCACAACACTTGTATTTCTGATTGATGTAGAGTATTTATCATTCACGTGAGGGTGGTGAGACACTTCAACAGGTTGCCCAGAGATCCTGTGGATGCCCCATCCCTGGCAGTGTTGAAAGCCAGGTTTAATGGGGTCCTGAGCAACCTGATATAGCAGGTGGCATCCCTGCCCATGGTGCTATGTTCCAAGAATCAGACGGTCCTTAAGGTCCCTTCCAACACAAACCATTCTATGATAAGGTGTAAGAATACTATAAAGCCATGTGTATCTTTCTTAAGCTTAATGCATATCTTACAACTAGAGTTTGCCTTTAATCAAGAAAATACATTGGTTTACCTGCTTTTAAAATGCAATTTTTAACCTGGCAAACTGCAGCCCCTGGAGTCATATTTGATTACATAATATCATTCAGCTGTTTCTCAGAACCTAGACCTACAATGGCACTTAAATGCTGCACACCCATGCAAGTAATTGAACTCAAGGTGGAATGAATCTGTACATTTCTGTGACCAGAGCCTAACCTTGTTTAAAAAATCCCAGCACTAACAGGTTAACGTCTGACTTCAAAAGAAAGGATTTTTAGGCATGATCTGCTACATACAGCCACACAAATTAGAAAGAAGGTAATAGGATCGTTGCCACAAATACATAAATTAAATAAAACCCTGGCAGAATAAATGCAGGACCCTTTTTGTACATTAGCCTGAAACAACCACATGCAGGCTCCACCAGGCTGGAGCTGAGCCAAAAGATTAGCCATCCTTTCTGTTACACATGGATTCTCTGAGGATCGGCATCCGGAACTCTGTGTGCTCGTCGGTGTTCACCTGTGGTTAAAGACAACGAATTCAGACACAAGCACTCTCAAAAGTGACCGTAAGGAGATGCATGAAGGACAGCACATGCTGGACAGCACGACCTCGACCCAATGCCGAAATGAGAGAGGCAGTGCCACAAAACCCAAACCCGGTAAGTTTGCCCAAATGGCGTGGTTAGGGTCAAGCTGTTAGTGATAAAAGATGAATTGTCTTTGGGCAGTTCGTGACACCGCGCTCGCACTACGTGGCTCCGTTCTACACGGCTGAACTACAAGCCAAGCAACAAGTTGCTCCTGCGCTTCCTCCGCCCCCCACAGTGGTGGGGAGGAAACACGAGCCCCGGGCAATTTACTGCCAAGGCTTCCCCGGCCCCGGCGCAGCACCTCGGGAAGCTGTGCCAGAGCCTCGGGGAGCGGGACCCCTCAGCCCCGGGGCAGCGGCCGCTCCCGCCGGCCCGTCTCCCCTCACGCCCGTCTCCCCTCACGCCCGTCTCCCCTCAGCGCTCAATGGCAGCCGCCCCAAGCTCCGGGAGCGGGCCGGCCCCGCGGCCCCCCGCGGCCCCTCACCTCTGCCGCCCTCCTTCGCCTTCCTCCGCGCTCCCCGGCGGGGCCCCAGCGCGGACTACGAGCCCCGTGGTGCCCGGCGGCGGCGCGGCTGCGCGGCGGGCGGGGGCGGGGGCGGAAGCGGCGCCGGGCCCCGCCCGCCGCGGCCGGGCCGGGCCGCCGCCGCCATGCCCCGGGACAACATGGCCTCCCTGATCCAGCGGGTGGCGCGGCAGGCGCGCGTCACCTTCCGCAGCCCGGCGGGCCCAGCCTTCGGGGAGAACCTGCACCGCCTGCAGCAGCTGCTGGACGAGGTGCGCGCCGAGGACTTGCACTTGGTGCCGCGGGGGCCGTCGGCCGCGGCGGCGGCGGCGGGCGGCGGTCCGCCCTGGGCCGGCGTGGTGCCTCCCGTCAGCTACATGCACATCTGCGAGACGGAGAGCTTCAGCATGGGCGTGTTCCTGCTGCGGAGCGGCGCCTGCATCCCGCTGCACGACCACCCGGGCATGAACGGCATGCTGAAGGTGCTGTACGGCACGCTGCGCATCGCCTGCATGGACACGCTGCCCTCCGGGGCGGCCGCCGCCCCGCCGCCCCCCGCTGCTGGCGGCGGGCCGTGCCTGCGCGCCCTGTTCCGCTCCCGCCAGCACTACACGCCCGCCTCGCCGCCCTGCCTGCTCTCGCCGCACACCGACAACCTCCACCAAATCGACGCCGTGGACGGGCCTGCCGCTTTTCTCGACATCCTGGCGCCGCCCTACGACCCCCAGCACGGCCGGGACTGCCACTACTACCGGCTGCTGGAGGGGCCGCCGGCGGGCGCGGAGCCGCCTGCGCTGCCGCGGGAGGTGTGGCTGGTGGAGACCCCGCAGGCCGCCGACTTCTGGTGCGGGGGCGAGCCCTACCCTGGGCCTCGCGTCTGCCTCTGAGTCGCCGCCGGCGGCCCGTGCCGGGCGGCGGCCGCTAGGGACGATGTGCGCTCGCCCCGCCGAGAGGGGAACCCGCCGCCCCCCGCCCGGCCGGCCCCCCGAGCCCGCCGGACAGCGGCACCGCGGGGACGCGGTGTCCCGTGCTGGCTGGAGCTGCGCGGGAGCGCCGTGCGTCAGAGCCTTCCTCTGATCGCGGGCTTCGTGAGTCGGGGAAATAAAGCGCCAGAACGTGTTTATGCCCTCGGGGCCGATGTGCGGGAACAGCACGATAAGCTGCTCAGCTGAAGGGCAGGGGAAATATTCCAGCATCCTGTGTAAATACTTAGGGCCACGCATCAGGGAAGGGGGGGGTTCAGGCTCCAAAGGGAGAGTAAATGCAATAAGAATTGTCACAGCCCCGGCTTTTCCTAGTGGGGCTCCCACTGCCAGAGCCAGCTGGCGCCACGGGACCAGGGGACTGTGCCCACTGAGTTTGGGAAGGGGGGCTGGTCTGGCTACAGCCTTTGGGGACTGGCTCCAGAGTGATTCTCAAGAAGACTTGTACCCTGCTAGTAAAAAACAAATCCAGAAGAACTCCTGAGCCAGGACATGCTTCTT
The DNA here is from genome assembly GCF_031753505.1 of Anomalospiza imberbis. NCBI lineage: Eukaryota > Metazoa > Chordata > Aves > Passeriformes > Viduidae > Anomalospiza > Anomalospiza imberbis. The sequence continues at coordinate 5,782,829 of NC_089688.1, read as the reverse complement.
CAGTAAATGCCAGTGATCAGTCCCCAGGGCTGGAGTTAAGGAAATTACTGCTCCGAATGGACACTGTCAGGTTCAGAGTTACTTTTCAACAGTTCTTTAAAGTGTCATATACAAGATCCCACTGTTGCAACTGAGATTACTGAGTGCATCTATGCATACTTCCTTCAGCAAGAAGGAGACAGCTGCTGATTAACCTCACTTGGAACCTGTAACACAGCAGTAGCAGAAGGTGGCAGAAACTGGGCATCATAAGAGAAAAAACAACTAACCACTGTTATGGAAGCTATTCTAGAAACACGTATTTGCAAACCCTCAGTATACAGCAGCGCATACCCTAGGTACTGATAAGATTTGACCTGATGTCTTCTCTTTAAAGCGTGGTCTGTGTTTTTATATGTGAACGCTTTGGGCTTTTGAAGCCTTGCAGTTTCCCTCTTTATACTATTTATAAAGACTACTTTTTCATAAGGCTTTTAAATAAATGTAGAGTAGAAGAGACACCATGAATTTCGCCTTGCTATGATGGAAGCGGTCTGGAGATGCAGTTTGCCCACAGCAGGGGATGCAAACTTTCTAACATGGCAGCAAGTTTTTCTACAGGTGAAGTGCCCCATCTGTGCTGCAGGGACTGGTCTTGTGCCTGTGCATCCGAACGCACACTTTGTACCACAAACCCAGGCCAGGGCAGCCTTGGCCGTCTTAGTCGTGATGTGAGAATTTGAGTAAGAAAACACAACTTAGCAACCTCCTAAGTGATGTACCAGCCTGCTCCAGAAATCATTTCACAACTGGCTTTACTTTTCTGTGTATTTATAAAAGCAGACTTGTTTTTCCTGTACAGTGGCTTGTATGTGTGAATTTTTAATTGATTGTGATATGGCATTGCTGCTTTTTTTTTTTTTTCCCTGGCCTGCGAAAGAATGAATGTAATATACAGGCAGCATTATGCATGCATGGATTAATTCTTTTGCAAGGAAAAATTGGTAGAAATTATTTCAGGTGATTTACATTTATTCTTTGAGCACTTAAAGGTGTCTGATATTTCTGCAGCTGGCTTACCTGTTTTTCTTGGAATTCCCCTGCAGCTTAACATTAGTTAATGTTTAACAATTCTTGATCGAATGTAGTCATTAATTATAAGGCAATGCCTCCCTGTGTTACAGCCTGTTTCTACCTCTCTCCAAGCCTAATGAAGACAGTTACCCTTTTTCAGAAGTCCACAAAGAAGATAGCACGGTGCATGCAAACAGCTGTACTGGAAAAACAAACTGCGACAGTGAGCGTTGTTTATCCTATCTGCTCTGTCCTCCCCTTAGGTCTTTCTGCTGAGTTTTTTATTTTTTTCCTCCATGTGTAAAACCGAGTCAAGATGTTTTGTGGGACAGTATTTAATGCATCTTTCTGAAGAGGACAGGTGCTGTTAACCATGGCAAAACATTGGTTTTCTTTTTTTTTTCCTTTTTTTCTGTTTTTTTTCTTTTTTTTTTTTACTTAATGTGTTAGTATCAAAGTATTTAAAGCTGGAAAATAGCAAAGAAAACCTGAGATTAGCATTTTTTTTAAAGTCTCTTTGTGTAACTTCTTGCTTACTCACTAATTGAAACTTACTTCCCATGTTCTGGATATCTGTAAGCGGAAGGTTTAAACTGTAATGTCATTCCTTCTCTCTGCAGTTTGGTTATTGTGTTTTCACAACAGCAAAATAACTGTTATTGCTGAAATGTAGAATAAATACAGGATATCTCACCAGTGACCAGTCATTAATTTCCTTCACAAGTATGACAGCCTTGAGCCAAGTACGGTACAGAGGTCTAGTTTCTTTTGCCTGTCAATCTGAACAGTGTGACCAGCTTTTCCTTGGGAGGCAATGCTTAGAAGTGGATTCTTAGCCCTGATCCTGCAGGCAATTCCAGGCACATGCACTATTGCTGCTTTTGAAGCTGGCTCTCGATGTAAGGCACAGACAGGAGTGTAGGACCATTGATACTGTGCCGTGTCAGGTGCTCTTGTAGCTGTACACTAGTCACCAGGAGTTTCCTTAGTTCACCGCTTCTACAATTTTGGTGTTGTTTAGATCATTTTTGCTTTTGATTTGGGTTTTAATTTTGTAGCATGGCTGGAGACAGTAGAGTGCAGGGGAAGCTTTGGATTGTGTGTCCGAGTAGCTGAGATACCAATTTTGTTCAAGATGATCTGGCTATGATCGAGTTGTGGTTATCCAAAGCTGTGGTGGTACCTGCAGAAGCCCAGCAGTCGAGGAGGCTGCAGCTTCTGTATGACATCCCTCCAGCTGCAGGCTCTGGTCTTTTGGGGGTCAGGACCACGTGGAATCAAGTGGCAAAACTGCAAACCAGGATGTCAAGGTTTACTTGTGCTGCTAAAGTGGATGGCGGGGCAGTGAGTGCGGCTTCTCCTGCACTGGCTGGTCCATGCCCAACTTTAAAAGCTGTCTTGATTCAGAACCAGACGTGTCATTTCAGCTCCCACTGAACAGCAGCTGCCCCAAAAGCCGGCATGAGTTCCAGAAGATGGGGAGCAGGGATTTCTATCAGACAGAAAAGGCAGGTGCTGCTGGGGCTTTGCACTATGGGACCTAACACCTGGGCAAGCAGAAGCTGGGAACCACCGAGAAAGGGCTTAAGCCCTTCACCCCGCTGTGCTGGGCTGTGGTGTTAGTGCTGTCCATCCTGCACAGCTCACTTCTGCAGTGCGGGCCGCACCAGGGATCTGTGGCAGAGGGGCAAGCCCGCGGGGCGCTTACGGCCCTGCACCGATGGCAGCATCCGAGGGTGGGCCGAGGCTGGGATAGCATTTAAAAAAACATTAACCAAAATAAGTTTACAAAAAAAAAAAAAAAAACGGCACGATATTGCGGCCATGTGGATTCAGCAAAAACAGTCCAGCTGTGCCGCGGGAGTGAGCGCCGCCGCCCCGGGCCGCTGCGGAGCCCCCGAGCGCGGGCGCGGCGCCGCCCGCGCAGCTCCGCGCCGCCGGGAGCCGCTTCCCCCGAGCGGCGGCCGTCGGGGCGGCGGTACTCACTGTTCCGGAGCCCACTCGCGGAGGTTGCCTGGGGCGGATTGTAACCGCGGAACAAAACAGAATGAGTCAAGAAAAACCCACCCCGCTCCCTGGTTAATATTATCCCGTCTCTCGTCTCCGAGGGAAATTCCCGTGCCCAAAAGCGAGTGTTTGTACGCTGGGGCCGAGGCCGCAGGTTTTCCACGCCGAGGCTTTGCGGGGCAGTGCGGTGCGCCCATCGGACCCGGGCCGGGCTGCCCCGCAGCCCTCTGCCGCCGGGACCCGGCGCGGGTCGGGGACGAGTGGGGGACAACCCCTCCCTGGGTCAGGCCAGGGAACCTACGGAAATAAAGATGTCAATTTAGCATAATTAAGAGATTTATTTGTCGTCTTTTATAAACTTTGTAAGCACCTACCCTATTGTCGAAAAGTTTATTTACAGAGTGGCCAGAAAGATACCCCCCCTCTCCTTCCAGCCCCCGTTAGTGGTTGTGCATTATTCATGTTACCTGCGGCGCACTGGGTCCCGGCCGACCACGGGCGCCGGTCCCAGCCCGAGTATTTACATCCTGTTCCAAGTCCTACTACAAACGGAACACTTTTAAGTCACCAAAAAGAAAAACAAAACCAAAACCCCAAACCAGTGCGTACAAAAATATAGTCTCTAAAAAACAAAATCCCAATATTAATAGGCAGAAATGTACAGCCATACTAAAACCAGGGAGGGAAAAACTTTCCGGTCTCGGTGTCGCCGCTGTCGTCGGAGCGGATCGGTAAGGCACCCCCCACATGCAGACAGGGGACCGGGCTCTACACCACACAAGGCACCAAGGACACCTCACCACGACGGCACTGCATGCATCCATCCTCTCGCCGCAGCCCCTATGTACACCCGCCGCTCCGGCCCGCTCCGGCCCGCCCCGGCCCGGGGAGCCCCGCGGCGCCGCCAGGTGCTCGTCGCGCCCCGCCGGGCCCCGCTCCGCTCCGCGCCCGCCGCGCTGGGCGACGGCTCCGCGCTGGGTCCTGCGCGTCCCGCGCCGTCAGGGCGTCCGCGTCCGCGCCGCGCAGGGGGCCAGGGCGGCGGTGCCGCTCCCGCCGCCGGGTTGCGGGCACCCGCCGGCGGCGGCGGCGGCTCCTTTTCGTTCCTTCTGGCGCAGGTGAATCTTGGTGTGCCGCTTCCTTTCGTCGGAGCGGGCGAACTTCCTGCCGCAGAAATCGCAGGCGAAGGGTTTCTCGCCGGTGTGCGTGCGAATGTGGGTGGTGAGGTGGTCGCTGCGGCTGAAGTTCCGCATGCAGATACGGCACTGGAAGGGCTTGTGGCCCGTGTGGATGCGGATGTGCCGGGTGAGCTCGTCGGAGCGGGAGAAGCGGCGGTCGCAGCCCTCGGCGGGGCACGGGTAGGGCCGTTCGTGGACCGGCGTCTTGCTGGGCCGGTTGGGGTACTTGCGGGGCCGCAGAATGGGCCGCAGCGGCAGGTGGTGCGGGCTGTAGGCGCCGGCGGGCAGCCGGGCGCCCGCACCCTCGCCCCCGCCACTGCCGGGAGCGCTGCCGGGGGCGGTGCCCGCCGGGGGCGCCCCCATCGTGAAGTTGCGGATGGTGGAAAGCGGCGTGAGGGGCGGCGGGACGCGGAGCGAGTCGAGGGGGCAGGGGAAGGGCTTGCGGTCGGGGCCGGCGTGGAGCTCCCGCTGGCACTGAGGCGGCGGGAAGAAGCCGCCGTACTCGGGGATCATGGTGAAGAGCCCGCCGTCGGCCGCCGCCGCCTTCGGTGAGGGGTAGGAGGGCGGCGGGGGAAAAGGCAGTGCCCCGCCGCCGGCGGCGGGCAGGAAAGCCGAGGAGGGGTCTTGCGGGTACAGGTCACCGCAGCCCGAGTAGGGCGGCGGCGGAGGCGAGTAGAGATGCTCCAGGTCGGCTGGCTGGCCCTGTGCCATGGTGCAGCCGAGGGCCCCGGCCAGCGGGTTGGGGGAGGTGGCGGAGGCGGCGGTGGCCGAGGAGGCGGCGGAGGAGGCGGAGGAGGCGGCGGAGGAGGCGGCGGAGGAGGGCGTGCTGACCCCCTGCAGGATCCCCGCGCTCACGATGTTGATGATGCCCTCGGGGTAGCAACCGGCGCCAGGGTACTGCGGGTCGATGGAGAATTTGCCCATGTAGGTGAAGGTCTGATTGCGAGAAGCCGGGGCATTGGGCGCGAAGCCGCCGCCGTAGGGCAGGTCCAGGGCCCGCTTGTCGCCCATGTCCACGTTGATCATGCCGTCTGGGAGGACAAGGAACAGGTCAGCCCTCCGCGCCGCCACCCGCCGGACGACCGGCACCGGTCCCAGCCACCGCCCGCCCCGGCCCAGCGCGGGGCTGCGGCGCGCACATGTTGCGCTCCGGATGCAGGGGGGTTCCGCGCCGACTGCAACTTTCCCCCCTGAGCTGGGTGCGGAGGTAGGGCTGCCGCGAAGGGGCGGCGGGGACCCGGCCGGGTGGCGGGAGAGCCCTGGAGAGGGTCCCGGCGCCCCGTCCCAGTCCGACCCCCACCCGCCGCCCCGAGTCTCCGTCGCCCCGCCGCTCTCCGCGGGCGGCCTGGCTCGCACCTGCGAGGACTCCGCTTACCTCCTGCCACACCGCTCATCTGGTCGAACGGCCCTGCCAGGTCGGCATTGGGGAAGATCGCGACCGAAGTTGGCAGCGCGGCGGAGATGTCATCCGCGGGGTAAATGCCCTCGGGGAGCTGGTGCACGAACCCACCGAGGGTCACCGGGATCTTGTCCACCGCCTTGGCGGTCATCATGGGGGCAGCGGGGCGGCCGGGGGAGCGGTGCTCCCGGCCGGCGGTGGGCACTCGGGGCGGGGAGGGAGAGGAGGGGGCGCTTCCCCCTGCCTCCCACTACCAGCGCGGGGGGACCGCGGGGAGCCGGCGCGGCATGTGCGGGCGGGCGGCCGCCCCGTCGCGGCGGTGCGGTGCCCGCGGTGCCCCGGGAGCGCCGCGCTCCCGCCGCAGCTCGCGCTGGAGGACAAGTCTGGCTGTAACTATTTATGGGGGCCCCCTGAATGCCCGGGACGTCACTGCCCATATAAGGACTGAGGAACGGGGCCCGGCGGTCACGTGGGAGCCCGCGTGCGGGACCCGCCGGCCCGCGCCCGCCCCGGCCCCCCCCCCCTGCGCACCCTCCGCGCCCCGCGGGGGCGGCCCCGACCCGCCCGGCCCCGCCCGGCCCCGCTCGGCCCCCGCCGCCGCCCGCCGCGCCGCCCAGGGGGGTATTCCGGTGGCGGGGCCCGTGTCCTAAAAAGGCGAGGATCCGGCCCCGCCCCGCCTGCCCTATTAGGGCTTGTTCCGGAAAATTTTTAAATGGTTCGGAAAAGCAGAGGAGGTCCCGGGGCCGCCCCGCCAGACCCCGCTCACTTTCTCAGCAGCCTGTAACCGCAAACCGGCGGCGGGTCAGGAAACAGCCGCATTCACGGAATAGAGCTTCTCGTTTGTCAAAGAAAAAGTAATTTTGAATAATAATTTTTTTTTTTTTTTAATTACGGGTGGAAAGAGCCGCCGAACAGAACGACTCGGCGGCGCTGCTTGTTTTGGAAAGTGTCTGATCTATATATACCGTCGCGAAAACGGAACCGCCTGCTCCGCCGTCGCTGGGTTGTTATTGTATCGACGGGCACAAGCGAGGACGGGACCGGGAGGAGTGGCGGGGGGACGGGAGTGCCCCCCCCGCCGCCCCACCCCGTTCCGTTCTGACCCTACCGCTCCCGCTTTGCTCAGTTCAACCTCTTGCTCCCACAGTTTCCATCCTCAGTAACATTTCCACTGCCGCTTTTGCTTTATTTCTCCATGATCTCCTCCATAACGAGGGTATCAAACCAAACAGTGCTTAAATTCTGGCTTTTTTTTTTTTTTTTTCCTCCAAAGTACTAAAAATAACCTCCCTTGTGCCTCCCTTCCCAGGAGAAGCCAATCTTTCATATGCTGTTCCCAAGCTTAGAGCTTGCAGCCCCTACATCTTCTTGCTGATGAGGGTGTCAGATGTAATTATTTTTGAAAGCTGTATCCCGTGTCACTAATCTCATTACTTGGGATATTTCATCTCGTGGCTGTTTATTACTGCGTTTAGGAAAGCAACTCTCACATATGGTCTGTAGCGTGTGAGGCCCCTTTTCAATAGTCTGCAGTGAAAAAAACAACCCATTGACAACCCAAGCAGCAGCAAGACATGGCAACATATGAGAGATAATATGACAGTGCATTCCTGTTCCAAAGCAACAAGCCGGAGAATACATAGGAAGGCTAAAAACTCTTCACTTTCATTTTTGACTGCAGATACCAATATCTACAGGTCTAATGCAGTAGAGCCTGTGCCACAGAAGAGGGGTGTGCTCAGGCATCCCTGTGGTGTATGGACTTACCTTCTGCCTTGGCTCCCAAGCACTGTCACAGTGTCTCTCAGGACCCTCTTTATCAATGCCACACCTCACACCCCAGCTGAGAAAGGCTCTTTCAGTTCCTCCAGGTCATGGCCTTTGGTGATGCCCCAGGTTCATTACTTGTTCAGGCACCATGGAGTCCAGACTAGACAGCAGCATCCCCTGAAAAGTAAAGGGTTTAGGGGCATTTGCTACGGAATAGTAGACACAAAGCTAGATGTTTGCCTTTATGAGAGATCAGGGAAGTATGCACAGCAATTAGTAAAAATGTAACAGTGGTTTTTAACATAGATTTTTGTAACCAGTCCTCTCTAGCACTTAATGTACAGCCAATACAGTTTGACATATGAGATTTAGTTGAAAGCAAGCCTTCAGTGGGATTCTAGATATTTTCATTTAAAAAACCATCTCAATTTAAAAGTAAAATTTAAAACTGTGACAGAGAGACAGGTTCTGGGAAATTTGACTGAGAAGTAGGAGCAATTGTGTTGTACCATTCCGTTACAGCTGAGCTATAATTGGTCTAATCGCTACTATGAAAGAACAAAATATTGGAATCTGTTGTGCAGGGGGGTGAGTTACTTTACATGAATTTGAGAAACAGTAACTCTAGTGCAGTATCCTCCTTACTGCAAAACATTGCAGATATCTCAGATTTAGGGCTTGTGGATATTCTACATCATCTTGTATTAATTCAAAATACCATATGCCCACTGAAGACACTAAATCATAATGCACACAGAAGAAAGGAGAACCAAGGTTTCACACCGCACCTTAACCCCCCCATGAATCAACTCTAGCTTTCAACTAACTTGGCTAATTTAGTGTTCTTCCACTATGGAAAAGGATTCAATGAAAAACTGACACAAATAAAATTTAACTTCACCTGTGGAATACTATTGTAGTTGACTTGGCTGGTTAATTTTAAAAGGCTTCTTAAGAATGGAATAAATTGTGTCTGATTTCCAGCTTTTCCAGGGACAATCAAATCACTCGACATCTTTCAATAGGGGCTTTGTCTCAATGGCAGCGGGATCTGGCGTGGGGCAAGATGGAAGTATACTTAATGTTCAGTTTCAGGAAGTTGTTGACAGATTAAACTCAAATGTTTCTGGGTCCTTTTCAGATATCCTTGCCGTATTGCTTTGCATGTGCTTTGTATCTTTGATCCCTGTTTGGCTGATTACAGCAGACTCTGAAGGTTGGACTGTCCAGCTGCCACTGACATCAATGGTCCTTACATATAGAAATAGCCTACTGATTTCTGTGGTTCCTATAAGCCATGTGGCTTCATATGACAGACAGCTTGTGGGTGCAAATTGCAAAATCCCCAATCACACCAAGAGCCTTGAATATGCATGACCTCTTAGTGGATATAGCAGTGATTGAGGATGGTTCAGAGCTGAAAGGCAGAACTTCTCTCCTATTCCTAACTTCTTTGAAACCGGGCAACTTTGGATTTACTGTATTTGCTCTTTTAGCAAGCTGCTAACTGACATTGCACTGGGGGTGTATTTTCCTGCATTCATTCTCTACCACCAATACCTGAGATGGGAGTTGTAGAAATAAAATCATCTTTGCCTTCATACCTGAGTTGAGAGTGGCTAAGGAAGAAAAGACAGTTTATCATCTGTAGAGCTGGCAACACATTTAACCAGCTTAGCACCACACATTTGAGTCATCTCTCCAGGGGGTTACTATGCTTTTGCAGCAAACTCACCCGACCCCTGTGCTAACAGGCCTGCATGGGAAACACACCCTGCAGCTTCCACTCTGCATCCTGCTGCTTTCAGGAGGGTTAAGGTGGCCCCAGCTCGGCAGGTGCCCTAGGGAGTAGGAACTCATTTGGGAATAGGGAGTTGTTTACAGATTGGAGATGAATGACCCTGACAACGGCAAAGAATGTCTCTCCTAAGACTGGGCTAGATTCATGTTGGGGTTGGTGGGTTTTTAATGTTTCATGTAAAAGAGAAAATCTTCTCTCCAAAGCTGGAGTTCAGAGTTTCCTAAATTTGCCCCCTTTCACTGGGGTTAGAAAGACTTGTCATGTCCTTACAGGAAGAAATGCTTGTTTACTACTTCACCTTCTGTTTTGGCCAGGGGTGTTTGCTGGATTTCCCAGGCTGCTGGCAAAAGCCACTTCCCTTCAGTCTGCCCTGCCTGCCCCTCAAAGGCCTGATATAGGCTCTTAGTCTGCACTGGCAAGTCACCAAAACCTGGAATCCAGCCAGGGAAACCTGCTGTAAACATGAACTTACAGAAAACATCTGACTGACTGCTGGCATGCTAGGGGAAGGGGATGGTTAAGGAGCAGAGAAGGCATCCCAGTCTGCCCTTAATTACAGTACCTTGAAACCACTCTGTGGTTTTCAGCCAAGGCTGCTTGTCTTAGGGTGAGTGCCTGTAAATTTAAAATAAGTAAATAACTTTATTGTGAGACCCTGGCTTAGGATAGCAGTAGCAGCATTCTGAAGGGTTATTTAAATGTCAATAAATTTTTCTAATTCGAGCTATAGGAATTAAATAAACCCATGTGGAATCAATAAACTACTAGTTTAAGTTTGTGTGGCTGTGAACAAGTATGTGTGACAGAGAAAACTTCCAGTCAAATAAAAGCAACAACAAACTTGTTTGCTCAAAACTTATTCTCGTTATTAAACACACAGAACATTTCCTGGATGTTCCTGTACACGGTTTCTAGCATATATATAAAATCCATAGTCCTACTTCCACTCACCCCATGAGTTTCCCACGAACACCCGAGGGAACGGATGCTCCCGCCGCTGTCGGGAGGGGAGCGGGGAGCGTGTGCGGGCTCCACTGCCCTCTCCTGGGGAAAGGCGTTCCCGGGAGCCAGCGAGGACAAAGCAGCTGAGCAAAGAGCGATGCGTTGGGCTGAGTTCTGCTGGTGTTTCACCGTGTAACAGCACCCCTAAAGGTTTTCATCGCATTCATGCGTTCAACTGAGAGACTCTAGCCCTGTTGAGTCAGAGATCCCGGGCACAGCCTGTGATCCCCACAACCCCAGCAGTGTTGATGGGGGATCATGTACTGCAGTGAAGTGTTGAGAGCAAGCCGCAGAGGGGCTTCCCTGCTGAAAGGCTAAAATATCAGCTCTGCATGCTGCTTGCTGGGGGGGACAAAGAAAAGAAGAAAAAAAAAAAAAAAAAAAAAAAAAAAAAAAAAAAAAAAAGTTGCTTCTCAACTGTGAAAATTACTGGGATACACATGTCATTCATGAGACAAGACTCAAAATAATGACAACTTTGCTTCTAAATAGTGATAGTCTGCCTGCCAAGCTTTACTTTCCAGTCCTTTCTTCTGAAACTAGTATCACTTACCCTTGTATTTTCTGCTGTAACGTGCCTCCTGTGTTTTGTGTAAATACTGCCTTGTCCCATGGCTGGGCCTTCAGTCCAGAGAGACACTAATCAAGCACATGCCTTCATGATGCAAGTGGCCTTCCTTGGAGGACTGAAATAAAAGAAGCGTAGCAAGAGTCACATTTTCAGTTCTCTTGGTCCCATTTCCTAGCGTTTGAGTGCACAGAAAGCCTGTCAGAAGGGTTTCTGGATACATTCAGTTAATAGGAAACAGTGTCTTCAGAACTGGGCATAGCTTTTTATCCTCAAGTGATGAGTAAAGTCAGATATAACATCTCTCTCCAGCAAACCAGGAGGGAAAGCAAAACTCTAACACTATTAGACAAGAGAAGACAAGCAGTCTTATCTTGGGAAGAGATGGAGAAGAGTTCTGTGGGGTGTTTCCCAGAAACTTTCCATCCCTCCAAGGAAGCTGGAGCCACTTACAGGACTTCTAAATTTCCAAGCACTTGTTTGCATTTGCTCTGTGTGCCACTTCTCAGAACCCGTTTCCATTTATGTCTCATTTCTTTGTGTTTTGCTTTTAAAGAAGTCTGTCTTCAGCCTTGAAAATGCTCAGCTCTTTGCTCTGGGTAAGTCAATTTGTATGTGGTTCTGGCTTTCCTTAGTTTTTATCAGCATTTATTTTCTGCTCCTGAGGGTATGTCTACATGCTCCAGTTTCACCAGAAGACCATCCTGACTGTGAATTCTTTAGGACAAGGGGATTCAGATTCATTTTCATCAAAGTTACCCAATGGATGGCTTTCTGTCAGAACATACAGCAAATTTTATTGCAGCAGAGAATTAAATAAACAAACAAACACCCGCCCTCCCACACCCCCCAAGAGATTAAAATAAGCAACATGTTTTGTTTTAAAATTTCTAGTGCCAGATCTTTAAGCAGCATAAGTTAGCTTGAGTTTTCTGATCATGTAATCCCTACAATCTGAGTGAACAAAAAAATTGGACATGATTTTATTTACAGCTTGGTTACTTTTCAAGGCTAAAACTCCAGGTTCTCCTGAGGGCAGGCATGGTCCTTTTCATCCTATATTTGGGCTGCTTCCACCTGTTTCACAGGAGTTTGTTGCTATCTTTGATTTGTTTTCTCTGCTGTGATGTACTGTCCTTGTTCTTTCACCTCCCTTCTCATTCTGTCTCTCTCTATACTCCCTTGTCCAGCCTTTTCAGCTCTCTTTTCTCCTCTTCCTCCTCCTGTCTTTCCTCTTCCTTGGTAGTTCCTTTCCTTCCCCCTTATCTAAGCAATTGCTGCCAACGTCTATATTTGGAATAGAGTGGGAACAAGCTATTCTTGTGACTTTACTTTGAAATAACTGAGAGGAGCAGATGATTTTCTTTGAATAAATAGAGGATACATTGAGAAGACAGGCTAGTAAAATCAAAACAGTGTCATTAGGGAATACCTGCCCAGCAGGTTCATTTTTCCCAACTCTCAGGATAACTTAATCAGGTGTTAGTTCTTGTTTGCTCTGTTGTAGCTTTAAATCCTCCTTTTGTGCATAGTTCCTCTCTCCAGGTCAGTAACCTGAGGTGCTAACAGAGATCCAGCTCATCACCACAATGTCTGGCTCTCAGACATCAAGAGGAATGACTGCCACCATCTAAAATCTCAGATGCTAAAATTAGATGAACCTGGTTATATATTTGTTTAACACCTGGACTCAGTGCCATTGCACCTCCTGATGTAGTCACAGGGTACTGTTATAGAGTCCCACCAATATGGGCTAGCACAGAAATATTTTGGTAAGAACAATTTCCTATTGTGCAATATGATTTCTTCGTGTCTTCTCACATTAACTCCTTCTCATCACCAACTGTTCATCATCCCCCCTGCCATTTAAACTGCTGTAAGCAACACATTAACAAAGCCAGCAAGAAACAGAGCTACCCTAACAGGACAGCACAGAATGTATTTCTCCCAGTCTCCCATATTTCTGTGTTTATACAATTAACTCCCACACTGGCAGATCAAACAAGAAATTAGGCCAAATAAGAAAACCAGCATCATGGCTTAGCTTGTGCCACAGGAAGACCCAAGTCTATTTGTCTACTCCCAAGTGAAGCTGGTTCTATTAGAACACTACTCCTGTAATGTGTTATTGTGTCAAGCAGCTTCATAGAGGGGAAGATACATGAAAATACATGCAGAAAAGTACAAAGATAAGATCTTTCCTTACAAGTTAAGCATTCAGAGGAGATGGCTATTAATGTTAGACAAGAAACTAGAAAAAAGCAATTCTTTTACCCATTGATGATTTCCTGCCATTTTATAAATGTTCCAGCTAACAGAAATGGTCATTCTGACACAGTACTTCAACAGTTGTTTCTGCAATAATTGTTAATAAGCTCAGTTTTCCTACAGAATACAAGTCAATACCAGTATCTTAGGAGGGCAAGGCTGACAGAACTCTAACGCTTTTCTATCAGACTAATATAAAAACAGATCAGTCTTCAAGCAAACAGATTCTTTTCCATGTTTACGCTACTACTACTGCCACCACACTGCAGATCTTGAATGTGCAGTGTAGATCAACAACAAACAGCCTAAGCTAAGGGAAAAATGAATGACCCAGGCTAAAATGCAACATCTACTCTCAGCATTAGCAGCAATTCCCAGGAGGATTGCCAAGTGTCTCCAGGCTTCTGTCCCTTAAAACTGAGCACAAGGGAATTTGGTGCATGTAGACTTAAGAGTGTAATAACATTTCGTACTAAATTAAGTGCATGTGCAATGGTTAAGTGCATTTGATTGGTATCAGATGAGTTTTTGTAATTTTGTGCTGTCACAGAAAAGACATATATTTTATTTATGTGTTCCCAATCCGAGGACAACAGACAAATGAGCTTTGGCATATTTAGAGAGCACTGCTAAAAATGGTGAACTCAGAATACTCTCCCATTACCTCTCATCCCCTGTCCCATCCGTGCTATGCTGGCAACTTGCAGCTTTCCTCTCACTCCCCTTGCTTCCACATGCTCCATGCAGCTGTATAGAAACTGCAAAGAGCATCTGAAAAATAGCCTTTAGTTTAAGGCTCACAGGGCTTTAAGGGCACAGAGCTGGGTAGAGGTAGTTAGCCCACAGCTGTACAGGTACAAACAAGTCTGCATTCACTGGCCCAGGACCAGAAACTGCTTCCCAGTCTCTCAGGAGTGCCAGCGTGTCTTTGATTTTTATTATCGAGCAGATATATGACTGTGGCTTGGTTGTAGCTAAGCCATAACTAAACCCCACTGAGATGTGCACCCCAGTCTCCCTGGTCTGGACAAGCTGAGAAAATGAGCATTTTCTGAGTCTTTCTAGCACCACTCAGAATGGAGGGAATTTTTGTACCCAGAGTTAGAGTCCTTGCCCATAGTATGTGATGTGCTGGATTCAATCCTCTTTTCTGCTTAAAAGCATCTCAGCCCATTTCTCTAGTCTTAGAGGATAGCACCCAAAACCATGTTTCAGAGTCACTCTCATTGCCTCCCCATGTCTTTATGATTAAGGCTTTGGGCTTTATGTGAAGTGAGCCAGCTGCACTGCCTTCATATTGGGGGTCAGGGTACTTGCCTGGAGAAGAGCTGAGATCCAACAGGAAGACAGAGCTTGTGTTCCAATTTCTGCACTCCAGTGTTGTGCAGGTCGTGAGGAGCCAACAGGCTGTGCATCTGTAGAAAGGTGAATGAGAAAACCCTAAGTGCTGCATTACAAGTAGTTTAAACCACAACCTGCAAGCACTCTCCAGGCATCCAAGGATGGACAATCACTGTTGCCATACCCACCCCAGAGCCTCCAAAAAGACATGGGAAAAGAAGGTGTGAAGAAAGAGCTGCTCCACACAGATGCTGTTTTTCACCTGAACTCATGAGATATATCAAGGAACAGGAAGTGTTCACCCTGGGATGTAAAACAGAATCTCCTTAAATCTTGGCTGAATAATCATAGAATGACAGAATCAAGGAATCAACTAGGTTGGAAAAGACCTTGGAGATGATCAAGTCCAACCTACAATAATAACCTATGCTCATAACCACACCATATTCCATGCTGCAATTGAGGACAGCACTTGTGCTGGAGCACACTAAAAACAACATCTCTGCCACTTGCCTGGACAGCCTGGCCAGGCCTGCCATGGACTTTGCAGACTTTTTGATAAGCACAATTATTGAAACACAATTTAAAGTTGACAACGTGTCTAAAAACACACACAATGTCAGAGGAGGAATGAAATGTTGCTTCCCCCTCCTTCCCCAATCTCATTACAGGCTAAGGAAAAATAATATATGGAGAATAATACTTCACCATCTAAAGAGTTTTTCTGGTTTCTAAATCTAGTGAAGAGTCATTGTATATTTTGACAGAAAAATGGATCAAAATAATAAAGTGAATACAAAATTATATTGCTGTCAATAATTTAATTTACACAAAATAGCACTGTGACATGGTAATTGTTATATATGATGCAGTATTCAGTATAATATTTGGAGAATGCATTATAGAAAGTCAACATTTAACTACTAAAATCAACTTACATAATCAAAGCTGTCAGAGAATCTTTACAGTTTTATATTAATTTGAATGTAATTTACTATAGAGGTGTCATTCTTAGAGGTGCTTACAATAGTTAATGATCTCTGCATTTCCATTATAAAATCCTATTTTCAAAGGTTCATCACTTGGTCTTAAGAATACTGAACCCTCCGGCACATTTTCCTTTTCCTTACAAAAACTCTGTTAGACAGTTTAAACTTTTCTCTCAGAGCAGAGAGTGTGGATGCTTTCCAAATTAATTTTGAGGATTTGCTAATTTGCTGCTTGCCACCCCGGGATCTCAGAAAAATAAGCGTACTTTACCAAGAAAGTCATTACAGTTACATTTTCTTCTTCCATTCTCCTGAGCATGTTACCCCTCAGACCATTTTTCTTGCTGAAATGTGTAAGTGTCTTCCAATATTGCATCCAAGCCTTCTCCATAATTCCTTCCCTCTTTCCTGTTTTGCTGCCTTTTAAGCTTTCTTCCAGGTCCTTCTCCTCATCTCAGACTTTGACTCCCAGCTCTGTTCTGTGTCTTCTCACAGATGTCCACATTTATGCTGGCAACTGCTACTTGCAGGGCATCTGTCAGTCCATGGGCTCTCCTGGCTGCAGTCTGTCAGCCTCACAACTTTTTTCAAGCTGCAACCATAATTCACTTTTCCAGCTCATTATAAGTCAAACAATTAGCTTTTCTCTAACAAGTACATTTCTCTCCCTAATCTTTCAGGCTTGATTCCTATCAGACATTAGCCACCAACCCTCCCAGACCTGCTCTGGGTTGGCCGGTTGGTGATTTCCAGTTTGCCAGCCATAGGAACTATGCAGCCCTGAGGCATTAAAGTTGTTTTTCCCTGCCCCAGGCTTTCTGCCCAGGGGGTAGGACATTGCAAATCAACTGCCCACAAATACCTTGTGCAGGTCATTTCCAAAACCAGAATTTGAAAGGCAGATTGTCAAAACAAAGCTATTACCCACAGTAAAACTAAAACCAATAACTACCTTACTTTGGTAGACCTGCTCCAGTTTATGGGTCTAGTTTTCCCAAATCCTGCTCAAATTCACTTGTTTTTCATCCATGTCACCTAGCTGTCATAGATCCCTTAGCTTTCTGCAACCTCAGTGTTATTAGACCAGACTCAACATGCACAACTGCATCCAAAATCTAAATTGTTATTACCACATAAGCATTTAGATTTACATGGATGTAGTTTTGTCACTGATCCAGGATCTCTTTATTTTCTCTACAAGGAGAAGAGCTTTTTAAAATATTTGGGATGTTCTATTCTAGCCATTCAATCTTTTTATGGCCACTTTTGTCCATTGCCAACACTTACCCAAAACACTTCCTTTTTTCCATCCATGTCATTTTTGTGTTTGAAAAAATGAATATATTACTTTCTAATAATTCAGTGATGGAAGAAGATGGAAATCTCCTTTCCATTACACACACTGGAAACAAGATTAGCAGTTTCAGACCAAAAAATCTGTGGCTTACCTATCATGTTACTGAAGGTGAAAAGAGAAACGGTTTCATCGATGTCATGTTGTGATGATGGACTTGATTCAAGGGAAATGTGCTCATATTTTGATTGGACAGCACTGGTGGCTGACTCAGCAAGATAGCTTAACTAGGACAGATAACAATGATAACACTGGGAGTATTCTATTTGATCTTTCAAATTCATAATTTAGTGATACAAAGAAACTCTAGAAATTACTTTTATTTTTCCCAGTGGATATCCAGCTGGACACAGGAAAAATTAGTGTCTGAATAAATTATATTTTATAGAGGCATTTGACACACTTCAGATTTTTATTCTGGTTTTGGAAAAAAACCCTAGAAGACTGACGATAGCATGGACTACTGGCTGAAAGCTCTGGATGTTATTTCATCATTCTTTCTGTTGAGGAAACAGAACTGGAAGATAAAACTTTAATACTGTCAGAAAAGTCAGCAACTGTATGGATCTCTTCTCTGCGGGATGAATGGGATCTGACAAACATGGGAGCTTAGAGGATGATCTTCCAGACTGGATGATAATTCTTCCATTTTCACTGTCCCTCAGACAGTGAATCTACCAAACCCGTTTATCTTCATTCAATATTTTTACTCCTTGAATCTCAATGAAGAGGTTTTCCTCTGATGTAGGTAGTCTGTTACCAAATGCCTGCTCTCCCGAGGTTGACGCCCACTTCATTCAAGTATTCCTGGTGCAGCGGGGATGTTAGTGGCTACTGGCTTGCAGCCAACATCCCACACGTTTCCTCCGCAGCAAAAATGCCTTAATTCTGACCCGCTGCCTTTCAAGTAGATAGTGAAAAAAAAAAAAAACAACCAGTCACAAAGAGCTTTGCTTTTATCTGTATTTCCCCTTCAAAAAGATCTGAAAAAAAACTTCAGATATTGTTCTTTTCTTCTTCAAGGTCCACGGTCAGCAAGGGTGAGGCTTGGTGCTGCTGTTGGAGCTTGAGCCACAAAAGAAGCTAAAGGCACTCAGAGAGTGTGTTTGTGGATTTGGGTAGAGGGGTTTTTAGCAGGGTAACTGCCGAGGGGCTGGATCAGTGCCTGCCGTTGCACCAGAGGCTGCATCCAGCACCTCTCCTGAACACCATTCCTTCTGAAACTGTCACCTACTGTGGGAGCTTGTTTTTCTCAGGCAGGGCACTGAAAAAAGAACAGAAGGGACAGTAGTTTTTGGCTCTCAGCTGAAGTTTTCCATCCTCATCACAGATAGGAAGAACACTGCTGACCTTAGGTGAAGCTGGGGCAGTGTGTGCTGAGCCTAGCGTGTGAATGAGCAAGAGGAGCTTGTACTTGCTCACAAACCGGGCACACTGCAGGCCTGGCATGGCCACCACCAGTGGCTCTGAGATGTGAACAATTATGCAATGCACACCCATTCTTAGACCCACAAAAGCCAAACACGCAAATGGTTTTAACACCAGGGCATGGAAAATGGGATATCGTGAAACAAAGCTGTCCATTTCCTATCTCCGTTGCACATAATCCTAAGGAAAATAACACAAACACATCTTATACTTGGAAATCTGGCCAAGCAGAGGTGAGGAGAGGTCCAGCAATGCTTACAGGGGAATGTGGAACCCAAAATTACAACACGAGGAGTGCTGGAATCAGAAAGCAGGGAGAAAAAGGTTGGCAAACCATTGAGCTCGTTTTCAATGGTGTTGTCAGGATGCAAGAAAGATAAACTACTCCCCAAGTTAATGTTATGTAGTGAGAAATATCTGAGGAAAGACGTTAAGAAATAGATATACATCAAAAAGATACCACGAAATAAATCCCCAAAGACAGCTACAATCTGGGAAAAATCACCAAGTGGAAGGCAGATGGCCAAATCTTGTGATACAGATATAATCTACTTGATTCAAAAGAACAAGAAAGTCAGGATGGCTAGAAAGAAGAGAGAGAATTAAATGGAGAGAAAGGAACTAATTAAAGAAATCATTAATGCTGACCTTGCATAAATGAAGTTTCAAAGATTGCACACATGCTAATTTGAGGAGCAGGATGGCTAGAGGTATGGAGACAATTAAAAATATTCACTCCTCTATACCAGGGATAATGGTAGAATCTGAATGGACATTAAAAGTATTTGGCACTGTTCCAGTGGATTATGATCTTGGAAAAATAACGTGAAAACAGATGTGGCAATATACTGAATTTTGGGATAATTGCAAAATGTACAGATGAACTCAAGGAACAAAACTAAAACAGTAAAATGAGCATAGGTTAAAACACAAGCTGCAGAAAACTGACAGCAGGTATGATTTCAGGAAAAAAAACCCTAGTATAGGTAAATTGCATAAAACAGAGGGAATGCTGGCAGCCATCATCACCATGAGGCATTACATCTCACTTCCAAATGCAGAGTCCAATCTGGGAGAAGGCAAGAAGCAGAATATGCTCTTTATAAGGGGAAAAAAAGGCTTCTTTCTTTTGTAAGTTCCTGTGTCAGTAGCCATTTTATAGGGCTGCCAATCATGGCATATCAACTGAAAAACCAGATCATTTTCTAAAGCATCCACCTTCCCAGAGAAAGATTTTCAAGTTGACTGTGTACAATCCAGCTGCTGCTTTTAATCTTTCCCTGACAACAGTAGTTGTTTTATTACTTTGACAGTCATTTTCAGCCCATGAATGGTACCACAGTCCTTGTAAGATAGGAAAACTCTTTTGATCTATAATTTCATAAGGTTTAGCAATGGACAAAGGATTTTTCCGGTACACTTGATCACACACTTGCTGAAATTTAGGCCTAGAGCCAATAAAAGTGCACTGAGCTACCCTTTTGGAGATACACAAAAATCTTTCACAATTCATCACAATTTTTGATGAATGATGACTGCCAGAAAAAAACCCCAAAAAACTAATTATAAAAATATTGTCTATTAATAGAAAATTAAAAACCAGGTTACTCCTGAAATAACTTTGATACATTGCCATGATCACTTTTAACTGCCATACTGTTTTAATATATTATGATCTATAGGATAGAAAATACGGATACAAGATAGGCATAAGTGCAAAAAAGGAAGGTATTTCAAGCTGTCTGTAGTAGCTAGGAGAAACTAGGAGAAAACTCAGGCAGACAGAGTAGTTTTCCAATATAATGACTTGTTGTCTGCTCTACAACTAAGAACTGTATATTTTGTGCAGTCTGAAATTCTGTATAAACTCTAAAAGAAAATGTATTTCCAAACAAGACTAGAAAGCCATTCAACAACCATTCAGAGCGAAAAAGCAATTGAAAATTTTAAAATCTGTAATTTTTATTAGTACAGGCTGCAGTACTTTGAGCACTTAAACATATGTTAAACTTCTCACACATGTGCATCCCATTTTCTTGTTCTATTCCTATTGGAACACATTCCGCTTTTCCTGATGTATAAGGAATTAAACCAGAAAATGTTTCTGATATTCTGAAGTGTAAGGACAGTGTTTCCAGGAGAGCCATTAATTTAGCAGCAGTCAGCTGAATATGTAGCTACCTGTGGGGAATATTTAGATAAGGTGCTGCATTGAAGTCTAACTTCTTTGAATTCCCTCCTTCAAAAATTCTACGTCCATTGGCATAGCCAATTTCCATAGAGACATTCCTTTCCAAAAATCCACACCAGGCTTAAAATTTAAAGAGGAAAAAGAAACAAATCTCTTTTTTTGCTGGGTGCAGTTAGAAATCAGTCATCTTGAAACTTAGATTGATCAGAAGGAAATTAAGGAGGATTAAAGGATAAACAGGAGTTACTCTTCTACTCCCTGCACTGTTCAATTGTTGATGTCTGTAGTATTCCTCAAGTAACTATATTTCAGTTGACAAAAACATTGGATTTCATACCTTTTGCTAGTCAGCTTCTGTTTATAATCTCTTGAAATTTCCACAGAATTCCCCAAAATCACATTTTCTGGCAAAATACCAACCTAACTCCTACAGTCTAAGATTCAAAACACAAATACTTTGCTTCAGTGTTTTCAGATAAACCACTTAATTTGGTTCCATTAAATTATTTTAACAAAATACTGAGATGCCTCTGTGCAATTATTTAAAAAACTGTAAGTTCTTCACGATCAGCTAAAACTGACCCCAATGTCATTGACCTCAAGAAATCAGCTCTCAGTGCAAGCAGAGATCTTAACTTCTGTTTCTGCTGTTTGTCAGATCTCTAAATGAAAGGCTCTTTAAAGGGTTATCTTTCTCTAAACACTTTAAGTTGTATTTTTAGCCCCACTGTTTTGGAATAATGCACAGCTCTTCTGAGCTTTGCAGATGCAAGATTCTTCTTTCCATTCTTTCTTTCAGATTAGGAAGACTCAGAGGAAAGAAATTGGCCACTGTTTGCTAATTATGTTAAGAAGTGCCTACAGTACACCAACCTCTTGCATCAGACCACGCTTGGAATTACAACTTTCTCAGCATTTGCTCACTCAGTTTTGAGTAACTGAATTATTCCCAGCCATTATCAATTCTTGAACTTTCCCTTTGAGACCTCAGTCCACTACAGTGGGGAAGATAGACTTACCGCAGGAAACATGGCCACATGTTTCTGCATCCTTCCTGCCACATCTTGTAAAATGCTTAAGACATTGTGCAACAAAAATGAATGAAAATTTGAAAGCACAAGCAGAGCTGTTCTCTGATAATCCATGCAAACTCCAGTTCATGTAGGTGTCAGCTCTGAGTCCTGTAAATAACTAAGAGGTCTGTCTGGCTCTGAGCCCTGCTGAAGGCAGGAGCAGTTCCTCCCCTCAACGTAAGGTGCAGGTATTGACTGCTCCCAGCACAGCAATGCCTGGGGAGTTTCTGCTGCCCCAGACTGCCATGGTGCAGCAGATCATTGCAAGTACAAGGCAGCAGCTCTACGAGCCTGCAAGAACTTTGTGCAAATGGGACTGGTTATGTTTCAGGGGGCACAGAATACCCCACCAGGACCATTTTGTTGTCTGTAATCATGGCTATTGAACTGATGATCTACGTCTGCAAAAGCATCAACTTCACAACCAATTACTCATCAAAAACTTACCTCCATGCTTTCTGTTTCCAACACTGACTTTCAGGATATTTCATCTAATAAATCTGAAGAAGACATGAATAAACAAACATGGCATGTTAATTCTGCATCAAGGTACATGATGTTAGAAGTACACCCAGTACTGGAGCTCATGGAAGATGAGCATGCAAAAAAGGAAAGATTATTATATTCATGATCAGAAACCTCAATTTGTTTTAGCTTCATCTGTTTTGGATGTTTTGACTGAAAATTGTATTAATAATTTCAAAGCTGTGACTAACTGATTTAAAATAAGAAGCCTCCATATGATATTTCAACATTCTGCACACTGTACCTAAGAACAATCAGACTGAAGTCTTTCTAGTGCAGTATTGTGTCTCTGTTAATTTGTAAAATACAACTATTCTCTCATCATTCTGTGTGGGACAAGAGAAATACTAAAGAGCTTTTTGCCTTAGAAGACAAAGAAAGAAAGAAAACAGGGAAGTTTCCTTTGCAACAGCAAATAAAGGACCCAATCTCTTGGCATCAGTTCACTGATTCAAATCATCTCTTGGAGAAGGAGACAAATGCTGTCCTCTGAATTACAGTCCAAGTAGAAACTTTTCTGCATAGTGAAGCAAATCAGAAACATAAGGCCCTCATTAGCAGAAGCAGCTTTTCCAGGAACAGAATAGTGACTGGGAAATCATCTGATTCCTGGACATCCAGCATTTCAGCCATCAGCCCCAAAACAAAAGGAAGGGGGAGGCCAAGGGCTCTGGCACAAAGCTGTGCTCATAAGGACTCTGCTGCAAAACCTTTTCCAGGCACTTGTAAGACAGTATCTGCTTTCATTTGGGCTCAGCACCCTTACAACTCCTCACCCTCCTCCTTGATGTGAGGGCAACTTCTGCAGTAAGCACATTCCCACACCTCTTCCTGAGGAGGAAGGATACTTGTCTTCTCCTGGCTTCAGTGTCTGAAGTATCTGCCAACATTGGTGGATGATGGCACTGCTGCTGTGGCAAAATGCAGGTCGGTGTTCTCTCCATTTCCCGATAATCTCAGAAATTGTACTGCCGAAAAGAAAAAGTTTAAACAACCAAATAATGGCTTGCACAGAAAACAACACCCTTCTGCCTCAATCTCTGACATTCTTCCAGCAATCAGTCCTGGGCAGGGTGTTGCAGCACCATTCCAACTTTTGGCGTGAGCACTGACAATTGCCCTTCCTCCCAGTTCCTATCTTTTCCATCAAATCAGAAAATGCTTTGTGTTATTAGAGACAAGGAAGCATCCTCCTCTGGATAGAGATGCTCTAAGTATACAAGGAAAAGAATGAAGAATAAAAATATGTCTAGCACTTGTATAGGTCATACATACATACACACACACACACATAGATATGTAATTTTATGGATCTAGCCTCTTACCCAAAATTTCTTACATGTAAATAAGAGAGCATTTAGATTGTGGTTTGGGGTAGATGTCTTCTCATGCAAACATATAAGGCTGCATAACAGCTACAAATGTTTATTTTGAGCACTTAACACTATAAAAGTATGAAACTATCTGGGCAAGCCTTTTACAGGTGATGTTCTTAAGCCTTGAGTTAGTTTATTAATGTTGCTAAACCAAATGGACTGAAGCAGTTAAACCTAATGCATTTTCTATGAGCAGTTTGTAAACAGAAAAAATTATTGTCCCTGAGAAACTGAGTATCAATATGAAGCAAAACCAAGTGTTCAGAAAATTTTCAGCAAATGAGGTAATAGTGTGACACATATTATGACCTCTCAGAAAGGAGAGTATACATATAGGTAACAAGCTTCCAAAGCAAACTGGATATGTAGGGCTGACGGATTTTTTTTTTCATCAATAAATTGTGGAGGAAATTGCAGAATCGATATTAATCTTGCCCTTTGGCACTTCTTGCTGTGAGATTTCATTTCATAAATATTCCTTGAAAAAAGAGGTTTTAAAAACCGGAATGACCTGGATCCCCAGTGGTGAAAGGTGAAGTGGGCTGTATTTGGAATCGCCTCTGCAGAAAGGGAACACCTCAATAACTGCTCTGCGTGACTGGCTCTGACAGAGGGTTGTGTATCTGCCAGTGGAACCTACATTTTTTATGCTAGTACAAGTAAGAATAAATATTATCTGCCCTCATGTGACAGACCTTTGATAAAGCAGAATTGGCCTGGTTGATTAGGAGTATGTGTCAAACACAGATAATGGGGGAATCCCTTTCAGCAGCAGCACAGCACCTCAGCAACCATAACAAGGCCAATTTAACGAGCCTTCTGTTTTTCAAGAGATATTAATTGCAGTCCTGTCACATAAGATACAATTCAAGATAAAATACGTAAAAAGGGGGGGAAATTGGATTTCATTCCATTTTTGTCATGATTATAAATTTTCTTGCAGGACCATGAATCTTACCACTGCTGATCTGAATACCCTAGATGGCTGGCACACTGCAGTAGAACAACATTTATTGTTCCGAGTTCTGTGGGACACCAGAAGAATGTCAGGTTTTCTGCTGAATCTTTCTACCACTATGATTTTTATTCTACCCAACACATTTTGTTTGCTTGTTTCTTTTCTAAAAACACAAAAAGCAGGCACCCAATCACGTCTCCAACAACAAGGATGCTTCCTCATCTCTCACCAGTACTATTAAGATTTTATAAATGGTTCTGCAAATGTCCCATTTGATACTTTCTCTGGGATGTTCCCAGGCTTACAGATAAATATCCATCCAAGGGTTGTGCTGGATTGATGTACAAATTATCTTCAAGCAAGTAAATCAGAATTCCCAGTTCAGTGTTTCAACAGTTGAATCTCCACTCAATCACTTGTCAAAATTGAATAAATGTTCTTCGTTTGTGTATTACATAAACTTTGTACTGCCAATGCACGTGCTCTCAGGCCAGGCTCCAGTGAAGGGAGAAGGTGGACCTGCCATATGCTGGATGCTGCTGCCTGGCAGCAAGGATGCTCTGCCACATTGCATTTTCACCTGAGTCAGAGCAGCTCCAGGCTGACCCCCTGGATGTGGCACATGCTGAACAGTGGGTGCTGCCTGCATGTGTGTTGTGGCCCTAAACAGGTCTCAGCCACCAAGCTGCTCATCTTCTTGTGTTGAGGATTTTCCATTAAAATTAATTCTAACAAATACATTGTCATTTTCATGGATACAATAGGCTTCTGAATGAGATCTAAGTTGTCTTCTAACAGTGAATACCTTTGTGATGAAACACTGACTGCAAAGTTCCAATGGCAATATATTCAACCCTAAATATTCCCAAATTATATCAAAATGTGAGAAAGTTAGAGAAATTTAATCCTTAATCCTAATCCCAACATGAGGCTAGAATAGTTCAGTTTCTTTAAAGATACTGCAACAGCAGCTTTGCAGAGATTTTTTTTTTTGCTAAATAGAGGAACCTTGAAGCTGTTCATAATCCTAAATCTCTTGTACTGGCAGTGCCAAGAACTCCAAAACCATAACATGTATCACAGGTAAACATACCTTGGTCATCAAAAGGTTGATTTTCTTCTCATGGGTGAGAAGGAAATAGATGGGGAAAAAACCAAAGATGGGCTAATTTTTCTATAAAATATGTTAATGACATTATTTTATTTTTTTCAGCAAGAAGCAAGGATGCCTACAAAGATAGACTCTGGGGAATGTTTAGCATTTATATAGGTCTTTACATGTGAGTCTGAGAGATTACCTCGGACTGTATAGGACATGAAAAACACAGAGTCTAAAGCTGCTTGCTTATGAAGTTCAGGCAAGCCCAGGCTCACCAGCAGAGTGGTTACTTTAAGGGACTTTGGGTGACACATCAGGCAGCTTGTAATAAAACCTTCCTTTCATACATTGGTGCTAGCAGTAAGGTTCACCATTTTCTGCTCAGAGCCTGCGAATTCAGGAAACATGGAACTGAAATTCAGCCAGGCATACACATTCCCCAGAACTGAAAGCATGGTCTGTCAGCCAAATGACACAAAACACTAAAACACACGTTTTAAAGTCTGGTCTTACTCAGCAAAATATTTGCATGTTTTTGGACATATGTCCAAATGACAGCATTTCCTAAATGCTATCCTCAAGAAGTGAGGCCTCATTTGGCCTCAAGATGCAATGTACTAACCTGAATTCTCAGAAGTATATGGGAGTCCCAATTCATATTTTAAAAGTCCTAGCTGGAGATTATCTGCATTTCAGGAACCACAATAACTGTACAAATCCTGTCCAAGGAGTTTAATTTGCTTCTGAAAAGAGGTGCTTTAAAGATTATAAATATACAATTGACAGTAATAGAACCTCAGCATGTAATCCAGTACCTGTTGGTTCACAAAGCGAGTCTGACACTAAAATGAGCAGCTCTTTGCTGCTTGTATGGAAATGCTGAGATCATTCCAGGTGACCCTGTGCAAAGATAAAAGGACCAACAGAGTTTTTATATGCACTATTTTCTGATTGTAAGAAAAAAACCCTAACTACACAGATGTGAGAAAATTAACTGGTAAAATTACTGAATAATCATATGATTGGGGGGGGGTGGCTGTTGCTGTTTTTAAAGATTTCCTTTAAAAACAAGTATTGATATTGTAGGATGGTGCAATGTATCATTTCATACTATGCACCCTGAAATATCCTGAGATTATTCAGTTCATTTTTCTGAAAACTACTACATATATATAAGCGACTTAATTAAATACAGGAAGTTATCTTCTAGCAACCCCCTTCCACATTCTGAACATGAAAGAGTACGCTAGAATATTGATAGCCTATCCAATATTTTAATTTTGGAAAAGATATTCGTTTTCAGCAATGACAGGGAGTCATCAAGAAAAAAGAAAAAAATAAAAGAATGAATATATGAACTAAGTTTGATTCTCTTTTGTACTGTCACATGGTGAGCTAATAAGAGCCTCACGTATGTGAAAGCAGCATTTGCTCTCTCTTGCAGGGAGATCACTTACCCCCAAGCTGCGATGGGCTCTCTGCTGTGACCTTTGTGAAGCCGCCCCCGCTGCCCCGAAGTTAACACGTTCTGAAGACCCTCCTTTGTCTCTGTGCCTCTGGTCACATACTAGCAGCAGGCTCTGCTACAGTGGAATTAATTA
The DNA here is from genome assembly GCF_031753505.1 of Anomalospiza imberbis. NCBI lineage: Eukaryota > Metazoa > Chordata > Aves > Passeriformes > Viduidae > Anomalospiza > Anomalospiza imberbis. Next base: position 5,755,851 of record NC_089688.1, on the reverse strand, counting down.
AACAAACTGCTCTAAGCTTTAATCTTCTATACAGCAGCCAGTGCAACAGAAACTATCCCATGAGTCACATATTTGTACACATCCAGCAGACAAAATACGTGTGTGAATGTGATCTACATGCCAATTGATATTTTCACCCTGTTCCAGGATAGCTGCTTCCTAAGCCAACCAACCATGAGTAAAAAAAAAAATAATAGCAAGGACAGATCTGTCCTCTTATATTGAATTTCAATGATCATGATAAAACCCACAACAACGCAGAAAACAAATCTCCCAGTATACAGAAAATTTCAAAATCACCAGCACAGAACTACCAGACAAACATCTTGACTTCTCTAGATCAGGGTTAAAATGCCACAAATTGGTGTTCTCCCACCCCACAACCTGGGCAAGGAATGTGAGATGGCATCAGATGAAACCTAGCATTTTTATGTGGGCTTTCCAGGACATCTGAAACCCCTCAGGTAAGCACATGTTTTGACATTCTCTTGGCCCTTCAGTTTGCTCTCCCTTAATGGCACCAGCTCTTTGGGCCTCTACAAACAGCAAAAACTCACAGGAGCACCTGGTGCAAGGTGGCAGCTGCAACAGATAACATCTTGTTATTGGTTTATACACTCCAGCCTTCTAGCAAAAATCTCCAGTTATCAGTTCAGGCCAAACCCTTCCTTCCTTCCTAAAGTAAGAGGTTAGTGTGCAGATCAGCACTGAAGAACAGCTCTGGTACCCTGGGGTATGAGATTTTACATGAGTTGGGGAGTGAGTGGGGAAAGTGTTAGTGAGTCTCCTCTCTACCGTTCAAGGAAGGCACTTATTATTGCCAGAGAAATTAGAATACTTTAAGCCGACTAAGTACTTAAAATGCAACTACTTCAAAAAGACAAACTACAACTGAAGTTTTCAGCAGTGGCTTTCTGAACCCCACCCTCAGCAAAGCAGAAAGAAAAGAAATGGGAGCTCAGCACTTCTCACAAAATAGGGCTGTGTAAAACCCCCAGGCCAAAAATCCTCTTCAGAGATCCTCGGAGAACATAAAAGATCAAAACTTCAACCTCAGCCCTGTGTATCTGAATTGCTAATAGATGCTTGGTACTGTCTCCATCTGCAGTATCACACAATGAGGATTAGAGGTAATCATGTTTTTAAGGAAAGGGAGTGTTTCACATTGCCAGAAGCATCTTCAAAACTCAGATTCAGAATTATGATGTAGCATTTTCTGTCTTGCCCTGAACAAGATTTTCAATGACCAGTTTATGAACAGCTGCACCAATACTGCGCTCTTATGTGCTAAAGAACACTGGGACATTGCAAAACTACAAAGGCTTGTCCTGTCCATTTAACCAGCATGTCACATGGAAACAAAGCATAATGCAGCTCTGTGAAAAGTCCACCCACAAACTTCATTTCACACTATAAGAATGAGGCACTTGAGTTCTCTGTCTTCCTTCTCTCACAGGAGTTCACATGACAGCAACTTAAATATTTTGGAGACTCAAGAATACAGGCTTTCAAAAAGTTACCTGCTTAAAAAAAGTAGTCATAAAAGATATTTTGGTATTTCTTTCTTGTTCAAAACCTTTGTATTCAGTTTGTTTTAAAATGTAGATCAGTACTGAACAATAAAATAGAGTAGTTGTCATTGAAGAGAAAAGCTGTATCATCTTATTAAAACCTAACTCTATAGAATTGGAATCCACAGCACTTTGAAGTGAACTACAATGCTATCACTAGAAATACTTTTTTTTTTTAATTAATGAAACATAGTGTCTTAAATTGCAAGCTAAAGTATAAAAAACACTGCAGTATTTGTTATCAAAGAGGAGACATTTATTTTATCAATTAAACCCATAACAAAACCCCCATTATACTGACACAGCAGTACCAAAAAGGACAACCCCCTTTCCTGCATACACACTCTTGCACACATACAAACACACACTCCTTTTACCCAAAGCTGGCAGAAAAGACCCACAGATCCAAAGGGAGGGGCTACAGCAGCAACAAACCCCAAATATCAACTGTCAGAAAAAGACATCCCTCAGCAAAGCTGTGTTTGGAAGACAGCGTTGTGTTGTTAACATGCTGTGTTCATGGAACTACACAATCACGTAGCAAAAAGAAATTAAAAGCGAAGGTTCAAAACTATTATTTTAGGACTCTATTTTCCCTAAGCAGAGATGTAGGAAATAGTGAGGACTGTAGTAAAGAGATCAAATATTCCTGGAAGAAGTTCTTTATATAAACTATTGAATAGTTTCTATTTGGTTTTATACAGATTTTATAAGCCCCAAAATAACCCTTTTAAGCATTTAATTTCATAACTAATTAATTCTCTGCAGTGGGGAACTACAACAAACTTGGAACAATTTTCTTAGATGAAGAGACAGCTGATGGCTCAGGTTTACCAACACCACTCAGCCTCAGGATTCACTGACAGACTTTGCTACTGATGTCCCCATGTAGCAATCTCAGAAAGGTCAACCACCTGCATTTACTTTGAAAAAATGGAAAATATCCTTCTGCAAGGCAAAGGGAGGTCAACAGCTTTACGGTAATACCAGCAATTAGTACCATCCTATCACACTTGCCATAAACTCAAGATGCTGGCAGGGTGGATTCAAGGACACAGATTAGGAACTTTTGTCTAAATTCACTTCTTCTGGATGTTACTTCAACAATAGTTACACCCAGAAACCTCTTTAGCTATGCAAAATTAGCACAAAATGTGGCAATAACAGTGTGAAGAATACTGATATCAGTTAGTGGTCCTGCTAAGTCACCTGTACAGATGCTAAGAGCCCTGCTTTGGTCACTTAGTTTAAGCACAGGCACTGCTCTTTTGATTGTACAAGGATATTTGCCAGATGAAAACCTGCAGGAGTCAACAGACATGCATGCTGATTTGGCACAGCCTGGTTTTTGGTAGTGGGGGCCTGCAGAGGTAGCTTCTGTAAGAAGCTGCTAGAAGGTCCCACCATGTCCGACAGAGCCGATTCTTGATGGCTCTGAAGATGGATACACTGCTGGCCCAATTAGAGAGGTTGGTAATGGCCCTGTGATGACATATTTAAGAAGAAAATCAAAGCAGCACATGCACAGTTTCTTCCCCAGAGGTGGGAAGGCACTGTGGCCACCATCACGGCCACCACCAAAGCAGCGTGGCCCATGGCAATATGCCGCCATGGTGTGGCCGCCACTGCCCGCTCAGCGGCCGACAGCGGAAACACGGCGAGCGATTCCCCGGCACGGAACCTGGACGAGATCAACTTCTCAGTGCTGCGGGGTCCTGCAGCAACCTTGGAAGTAGGAGAACTTGTTGGCAATGGTACCTACGAGCAGCAGTTTTTCTTCTAGTCAGAGAAGAGGAGGAAGTGAGGAAACAAGAGAGAAAACATGGAGGCACCAAGGTCAATGGAAAAGAAAGAAAGGGAGGAGGTGCTCCAAGCATTGGAGGCAAGATTCCTCTGCAAGCTGTGGTGAGGACTATGGTGAAACAAACTGACCCCTGTGATGCGTGAAGTCCATGGGGATGCAGAGATCCACTCATAGCCTGTGGGAAAAGTGCTCATGCCAGAGCAGGTGGATGCCAGAGAAAGCTGTGATCTAGTGGGAGACCCGAATGGAGAGAGAGGGCCCCTGCTTCCAGAGACAGAGAAAGAGGGCCCTTGCTTCCAAACTAGAGCAGCCTATCCTTAAAAGATTACATCCCATGGACAAGTGACCCACGCCACAACCGTTTTGGGATGATTGCTTGCCCATGGGAGAGACCCCACAGCACAGCAGAAAAAAGACTCTTCTCCCTGAGCAGACAGAAGATGATCTCCAGTGGCAAACTGACCAAAACCCCCATGCCCTGTCTCCCTGCACTGTCAGTGGGAAGGAGGGAGGGGCTGGGGGGAAAACAGGTGTTTAAAAGGCTTGTTTTACTTCTCATTATCCTCTTCTGACTCTGTTAATAATAAATTTACTTCATACCTTTAAATTTGAACCTGTTTTGCCTTTAGAATGCTTTTCTCCCAGTCCTTAACTCATGAGCCCTTCATTAATTTTCTTCCCTCTCCTCTGCCCAACTGTAGCAGGAGAGGGTGAGTGAACAACTTTCACGGATGTCTGGCATTTGGCCAGTATCAAACCACAGCAGTATGCCAGTCCTCATAGTCAGGAAGAAGAACCCATTTAAATGTCAGGACTACATGAGGCCCTTTAAAACCCATCTCTATGACATGAAGGTGAGCACAATGAAGTTACGGTAACAAACCTTGCACAGATGCAGCTGGAGCAGGGTATGGCCATTGGAGCCAGCTGAAATCTGCAGACAGCCAGATGGGAGATCCTCCAGATAGGATAATCCCACTCTCAAGAAAAAAAAAAAAAAAATTGGCATTACCAGGTGCAGCTTTAAGCAGGTGCCAGTCTTCCTCAGCTGAAGTAATTGAACAGAACTTCAGGAATGAAAAACGGCTTACCCAGGTACTTCTGAAAAATTAAGCTAGAAGACTGTGATGGGAACAGGATAAATGACAGCTCTGTTGCCTTCTTAGGAATTCTTTTGGAAAACAAACCAGTGTAAAAAATTAACAAATTAATCACCACTGAGCTATTTTCCTCATGACTACATAACCTACACAATTCAAGGAGGGAAAGTATTTCTTTGCAGCCAGACTGTTGAGAAAGTACCCTGCAAATAAGAACACTCTCTCTTCATTGCAACAGGTCTTGACATTGACTTTGTCATGTTAATTAGCCAAATTCAATCCCAGTATTTGCTTGAATCAAAGCAGCAAAGACATATGAACATCAACCAGCAGGTAAGTCCATGAAGCACAAATGCTTTGATGGTCAATGGTACTCCCTGTACCAGTTACCTTCTTGTTTTGGAAAAAAAAAATGAGGAACCTTTGGAGAAAGAAAAAACACCACTGAATCATTTGACAGAACATATTTCTCAAATACAGCAAGCTCTAGTTTTATCACAGCCAAAGAAAACTGGCAGAGGATTTGGCTGTAGCAAAGACACTTGTCTAAGTATGAAGTTTCCCATACTGTGAGTTCTGAGATACTGGGTATCACTGTACCCCTATTTGTGAAGGGTTTTGGAGCAGGGGAGCAGAAGAAATGAGAGCAGCCTATAAATGGGAGCCAACATGCTTACAAGGATTATATGCTGCACATTAGTGTCTGCAGAAGATGCATGGAAGCAGACTGAATGGGTACACAGGAACATCTGCCAAGCCAAGCACAGAAATAACAGAAAAATAAAAAAATCCAATATTGAATTCTGTGCGTTTTTTATAAGCACCTTGATGATAGAGGCGCCAAAGACAGGAAGAAGCTGTGTCACTTTATAAACATGATTTTGATGCCTTTGGAAGACACTGGAGTGGTCCAAAAAGCTTGGGGGGGGGGGGCTTTCACCTACCTTATTTTACCTCTGTCTTTCTCACATACACACTCAGTCTCATACTGCTTTACAGCCAGCTGCTTATGTGCCATGTTTGAGTAGATATGTAATAGAACAGGACTGTTCCAAAGAGAGAAGGAACACACATGAAGATAAAAAAGGGGGCTGCAGGGAATGGGCATGAAGTACTCTGTGCAGGCTTGCCTTAGCTCCTGGGCTGCACTTTCTCTCAGAAGCTGGAGGCCTGCTTTTTCTTCCTACAGCTCAGGGTGCTGAACTTCCAGCAGGAATACAGCATTAGGCTGCTGTTTTCCAGAACACCACTGGTGCCCCACCTCCTTTCCTGAGGTAAGATATGCTTTTGCTACTGACTAATTGATTCCTAAGAGCATGAGAACTGAACAATATATACATTTACACAAACTATACTACATAGTGTGTGAAAGCAAAGCTTTGGTTGAACCCAAGGCAGCAGCCTCTGAAGGAACCAGAGGGGGCCACAAATAGGTGGAAATTACCAGCTCACAGAGATACAGTAGAATTCAGCATCACAGTGTGCATCTCTGACGAAGTCCACAAAACACTATCTCAAGATAACAAGGGTTTATGAAAGTAAAACCATCAACAGCACAGCAATGGGCAAGAAATTTGATTGTAACCTGTAAATCTAACATCAAAGGTCTTACAAGGCCACTGATGGCAGGTGGACACTTAACATAAATGTGATATTGTATGCCTAATATAAACAGCTCTCTTAATCTCTTCTTTCACATGCATAAGTAACTCACACTGCATGTAAATGTCATATATCTAGTAAACAATTCATTTAAAATCATTTATGAAGAGCATAAAATGTATTTTAATTGTATTTTTCTAAAGGTCAGATAACACAAAGAAGAACAGATAAAAAGGATACAAAAGCTTACCCAGGTGATAATTTGAGTATCCTACTGATAACTTATGTAACATAATGGTGTTTATAAAAAAAAAAAAAAAGCAGTATATAAGTGAGAAACGATAAGTACTGTGACAGGATCAAAATTAAAACTCAGGAAATTCCCACTAAGGCAGTTCATCCCAAGTTTACCATTGTATAAAACAGCATAAGAGAGTTTACTCTTGGGTATACAGTACACAAGTACATCAAACTATTATAACATAAAAGTATAATAGTCCCTTTCCAGTACAGATGTGTTAAACCATTGGCTTTGGCTCCAGATCTGATTTCACTCCCACCAGACTCTGGGAAAGGCCACATCCTGTGTTTTGAACATGTCATTTCAGGACATAAAATGAGAACTAGTTATGAAATTCACTTTCCAAAACCTGCAGTACCCAGCATAAGAGCAATTCTGAATTTACAACACTACCTCTATTCTATAGCTTGTCCGGCAAGCTTGACTTCAAAAGTTGAAGGTCAGGCCAGGACAAGCAGGGCTTTCTGATGTACATGTGACAGTGTCTGGTGTCACAAGTAGCCTTATGCCTTATACAGGCCACACTTTCAAAAACTGCTTGCATTTTCCCTCCACCCCTAGAGAGCATATTAAATGCACACACACCATGGCCAATTCAGCTTAGCAATAGAAGCTAACAAAGCATGAAAAGTTATTACTGGTAAGCCCCTAACAGGAAAAATACCATCTTCCCCTGGCCCTCTTAATGCCATGCTGGTGTATACACATGGACATATATGTAAGATAGTTTAGAACAATTTAAAAACAAATGTTTGCCTCTACTTTTTATTTGTTAGCATGTTTGTGACCTATATTACAGGACTGATAATTTGAATAATCCAAGAGGATCTTTGGGGAGGGAAGAGCAAGATGTGCTAAATACAGTGTATATTTACTACCTGCATAGGGGCTTCTCACACCTTGTAAGATCTTCCTTCTCATTTCTCATTTGACACTGTCTCTATGATCTCAGGTTGTTGGAGTAGGTAAGAGCCACAGCAAACAGCTCCTGTAATTATTGACACGTTGATGCATCCCCAGAAACTACTATTCCCCCAGATTTCCAAGAACATTCCTGAAAAGTTTAGTCTGAAAACCAGATAAAACATTTTAAACAAAAAGAAAAATGTTTGTTGCCTCCTTGTAGCCTGGGAAGGCTCTAAAACACTTGGAGATTTTGTATTCCTGCCCAATAGTCCCCCTCAAGGGCAAATGGGTTTGACATGTATCTGACAGTAGAAGCAGAAGGTTCCTACCTTCTGCTCTGACACCCCAGCCTTGTACAAGTGCAGGGTCAATGTCTCTTGGCAAATAGCTGTGCTTGGGCCTGCTGATGGAAAGGTGTTCTCTGGCTGGTGCTTGGTCCCTGGCAGCCTGAGGAATGACTCAATGATGCCATGTCCTGGTCCAAATGTCTTCAGAATTGCTGCAGATATGTGGCACAGCAAAACAACATTGTGTTTCTCCCACCTTACAAACTGTAACTGAACTATTCAAGTTACTCTTTTTAGCCTTCAGAGCAATCCATCAAATCAGAAACTTATGGATGGTAAGGTTTTTGTCCAGGGAAGAGAACTGGAAAGAAACACTGGAGTTGGAAAGGCATTTTCCCCAGGCTAAGCTTACTTTTCCCCTTTTTATGCTATCTACTACCACTGCAGTACCTAGGACATTTCTGTGGCTCTAGTTCAGTGGCTTTTGATCTTTTACACTAATGATCTATATTTCATAAGATGGCGCTAGAAAGTTTCATCCCTTTGGAAAATAAAAGGAAGCTAGATGGATATTTTGTGGACCAGTCCAAAATACTAGCACTTGGCAAGCTTGTTGGCCTAAAATGACACATAATTATATAATTTTTAAAATGTTACACTAAAGGAGAAAACATACTTTCAAAGAACAGTCTCAGATACTACAGGGAGAGAAAGACAAGTATACAAGCAAGGAGAAAGATATAGAACCTGAAAAGCCACTTGAGTAAATTTACTCACAGGATCAGTTCCACAAACCAGTTCCACAACTGCCTATTTGTGGATCACATGCAGAGTACCTGGGAAACACAGATAGCAGCTAAAATATTCTTCCCCAAAACTGGTCAAGGATCTTTGTCTCCTGGATGAGGTTTAAGCTTGTGCTGAGCTCTTTAAAATTACAGTGATTATTTTCAACAAAAGAATTATCTGAAGAACAAAAATTAAAGGTAGAAGGAAGCTCCCACATGCCTGTAATTCCAGATGTAAAATCATTTTCTTCTAGAAAGGATTCGTGTTACAAAAACAGTTTTATTTGCTTTGCTATTACATGGTTTAATGTTTCTTACTTTTTTTTCACTCACCTTCTGAAGAAAGAAAAAGTAAATGAAAACAAAAAGTTGATAGCGAAATACATTATGAAATATGAAGAATCATGGGACCAACTGACCACTCCAGTGATTAGGAAAACTGTAAACTATTTAAAGAGAGCAGTTTTCACTGCTCTTCATTAGAGTCTGATTACCTCAGCCATTAACATTTGTCTCTTATTATGATGATTGTGAAATACTGTTCACACTAATGGACAAAAGAAAGTCGACATGGCTATCTTGATTAACTCATCAATAATAATTTGGAATAATTTTTCTTCATTCACTGGATGAATCATTCACATGTGCTTTAATAATGCACATTGTTGTATAGTAAATTAGCATGAAGATTACTCACCTCTGGGAGCTACACTGTACTTCAAAGTATTGCTCAAAAATATTTCAAATTTGAATTTTACTTTAGAAAAAGCAAATATCAGAAACAATGACTTCTTTTTAACTGTTCACTACATCAAGACACAGCCCTCAAGTTATGTAACTGAGCTCAACCTTTAAGCCACCAGATACTCAATACGTAAAAAACACACTCCCCACCTATTTGCATTCTTCTTCAGAGACTAAAGCAAAACTCTTGTTCTTCATAAGACAAATATAAACTTGAATAACAAACTGACTAAAAAGAAGTAATCCTTTCCTAAACAGATAAGAATATAACCAAAGTCCACCAGGCTCTTTGTGGATCCAGCCTTGCAAACCTCCACTCACATGAGGTTTCACAGGTAATGTGACTGTGAACTCAAACCCCACTCATGGAGGTCAGTCCTATCTCCATGCAAAAAGCCCTGACAAGTCAGCTTCTTGCTGAAGATTGTCTGTGCAGAATAGGAGGTGAGGCGCTCCTGGCTCTAAGCCATGCATGCCATGGTCCCCATGGCAGGTGATGACCCACCTCAGCTCTTTGCAGCAGCAATATTCACATGCCTCAAACAGGTAACTCTGTGAAAATGCAGTGCCACACACCTTCTTGCAAAAGGCAACATCAATAGTTCAGATGATTCTCAACATTCTCAGTTCCCTTCTCACCGTACCTTACTCCTCTTCTCCCAGAATCACCACTTCATTTCTGAAATGCATCAGTTTTCTTACCTTTTAGCTCTTTGCTACCTGTTGTAATTGGACCTCCAGAGCTCTGATGAAAGGCAACCTGCTTCTTTCACCTTCCTGGCTGTACCCATCACCTGCCAGCAGCAACCACCCGGAGTCAGGTGTTAACAATCCTGTGCCCCTGCCACAGCCAGTGGCAGAGGGTCAGAAAGAAGGTAAGAAAGGGTAGATGTCTATATAGCAGCTTCCTAAGCCAGGCAGGGCACCCTTGCACTTAGTAGATGGATTTTCTTCCACTGATTTTTCTAATTGTTTTTAAAACATGTAAGCCTGTAACAATCCACAGCATCCCATTCCAGAGTTTAACTGCACACTGTGGGAAGAAGTTACTTCTTTTGCTTGTTTTCAGTCTCCTGCCTGAGGGTTTTTTTAAATAGCTCCTGGGAGTTGTATAGGAGACAAGGAACAGTAATTCCCAATTCAATTTTTTCATGGATTTTGCAGCTTTCTATAATCCCTTCCTCAATTCCCTCTCTTCTGTGCAGAGAAGTGCTAGCCATTCGATTGAACTCACGGTTAACTGCAATGATCAAATGGTTTTTCTACCTTGTTTCCTGCTCTTTTCCTAATTTTGTGTGGGTTTTGCCTGCTACTGAGCACCGATTAAATGTTTTCAAGAGCTGTGATAATGCCATCATGACAGTAAGCAGTTCAGAACCCATTACTGTGCATGCAGCATCAGGTGTTTTCCCTGTGTACCTTGATTTAATTTAATCTGTACTGAATGTCATCCACCTTGTTAATTTCCTAGACATTCTATAGGATGAAACTGTTCTATATATAATTTAAAACCTTCATTCTTTCAACTTCTTTAGTTAACTGCCCTAAAAATGCCACATCAGTGAATACTCTCACTACACCACCACTCATTACTCAAGTGATTATGAAGATGTAGAACAGCCCAGAACTAGCACTTGTTTCCAAAGGACTCTCCTGTGATGTCTCTTCATTGAGCAACCTAATAATTTATTCTTGTTCCTTGTTTTCTACCTTTAATTAACTCCTTTATCCACCTGAAGTACTTCTGTCTTTCACAGTTCAGCTTCTTTAGGAAGCTTTGGGGAGGAGCCACACTAAAAGTCTAAAACTGGGGAAGAGAAGAAAAGAGCAATAACAAACCACTTCCATGACTTTATCTCCCATTTCCCCTCTTTCAGACATGCATCTCTGTTATAATCTGCCAGAAAAGCAATCTTTTTGAAGACTGTTGTATTTTGTCTTTTTGTAAATGGTCATTCTTAAATAGCAAGGTTCCCAGCAGCTGTTATACAAGATATATATGGCAACTAAATCACCTAATATAATTTCATTAATTCACCCATTGCAAAACTGTTTCACAGGATGGAAGTTACTACTGGGAGTGGAGAAGGAGAATAACATTTGTTTGACAATAAAGATTAATTGGAAAATGAACTGTGTAATGGATGCTTGTGGAGGAATAACTAACATAATGGAATATTTGGGGTATTTTCCTCTTTATGTACAGTAAATAATCTATATAAATCCCCCACTCATAGAGATGAGCATAAATCCTACGTAAATATTCAAATACCTTTTATAGTTACAATGGGAAACACATCTTCCTGTTGTTTCCAGCTGAAATAGTGCTTATGTGCTCTTTTCTCTTAGAGCTTTCTGTGGCAGCTATTTCAGCAGGGCGAAAGTGCTGCAGAGCCAGGAGGGCAGCTGTTCATCTGGTGCACATTCCCAGCACAACGGCTCCAGCAGGAACATTCACACCTCCAGCCAACGCGATTGGCATCGATGCTGCCAGCAGGATCTGGGAGATTTCCGCTCTTTCGTACACCTATCATATGACAATGCTTGAATCGTGTAGGTTTGTCATTTCAGGAGACACAATTCTACATCTCTGGAGTGTGTTCTCTAAGCTCAGAAAGAATATAAGCGAAGGAAATGACATGTGGTTTTATGATCATTGCTATTAAACATTTTATCAGCTGAGGGACAGTATGTCAAGCTGCAATATATATTCATATGAATAATTCTTAATTAACTGGGTAATTCTCTCAATTTTATTAGATTTTATTTATTCTAGATTTTAACCATTCCAGGTCAGTCCAGTTTGGGTAGGGATCTTGCCTAGAAGCTGAATATTGAGCCTAGAGAGGCAAAAATACTTTTTTTACTGCCATCACCCTCTACGATTTGCAGAAAGAGAAATAATTTCATTTTCTCTGTCTTTTTTACTCAAGTCTGAGGAGACAGGTACACTGAAAACTCATTACAGAGGGAAGGGAGAAAAGTAGTGAAATTAAGACTACAAACCTAAGGCATTGAAATCCTTACACTTAATTAAAATTTCCCACCAAAATTTGCAGCCTTTACACAAGGAAATTATAATTCTATTTTCTATTTGGATATAGTTTTGACTGAAAAGCTTTAATCAGTTTTACTGGGCCAGTCATTGTGTGTGTTTCCCTTTTCATCATTATAGGAAGAAGTATTTATGGGATTGCATGAGGACTAGTTCTATGTAGCAGAAGTATTTCTATTTCTATATTTCTATTTTAATATTCTAGTATTTTATTATGTAGAAATAGACCTCATGCAGTTCAATGTCTTCCATGGGCTCAGCTAAATACACTTCCTTTTCTTCACAAATAAGCACATTTGCAAATCTTTTCTGGGACACATTTTTTGTACATACATTTATGTTGCATTGTTCTCTTGTTCCCAGAAAGTAACAAGTTAACAAGCCTTGTACTTTTATCCATATCAAACTTCTATTAAAAATTCCAGTATCATATAGTTAACAATACTTAGTGAACCAATTGTTTTCCTTCATTATTTTGAGAAACCAAAAATTGTACTTGCCATCATCACCAGAGTCAAAATTGCATCAACGGGGAGAACACATAAGTATAAACTTTGAGAACAGTGAGATTGTAAGAATGAATAAAGACAACCAACATTATCTGCCTGCTCCAACCCACAAAAATGTTCTGAATACTACATACAGTAGAAGCTATTTATATACTGATGCACACAGTACACATTAATGAGCTCTCTTGGGGGTTTATGATCATAAAGGATATTGCTAGAAACAATGAAAATAACTGGGGGAAAATTATCCTCGATGTAAAATATTAATAAATTATTTCTTTTTTCAGTGTATTGATTGAGATGTTCCCACTTGTGACAAATTCAGTGCCATTTACAATGTATCATTTGGTGGAGAGTAAGAGATGAGAGGATTATGTACTCTCAGCTCTTCCATAATGTAGCTGCACTGTTGAACCACTGCCACAAAAAGTCAACTCATGAGGTCTATCTGGACAAAAACAGTTAAACCCTCTTTCCAAAAAGATATAATTTTCAAAAAGCACATCACTATAAGGAAGGATAGGATATAATTTGGATGCTACTATTTGGCTCCTAATATCTAAGAAACACCCACCAGACTGACAAAAACACATAAAAATATTCTTCTATATATTATAGATGCATGTGTGTGTGTGAAACAATTTTGTTTAATCATGTTTAAAAATTGAGGAGACTAGGATCCATGGCTTTTCTTCCATTTTGAAGTATGACACTCCTTTACTATTCCCGTATCCTTCAGATCACATGTGACCAGATCAGTTCAGATTTCATCTGAGACAAGTCTTGGGCTCTGCATTGTAGGAAATATCCAACCACCAAAAATAGCTGCTTGAACTAGAATTAACCACAGCGTCAAACCCCGTTCCCCGAATGGCTTCAGTGACAGGAGGTCTGAGGAAAAGCACCTAATAGATGGATCAGAGTGCATATTTGATTTGTGTAAAAATAGGATACTATGTTACCTGCAGCTATATGTTAATTTAGTATAGTTCTTACATTGAGGGGGCTGTGCTATTATCAATAGGGGAGAGCTCACTGTATGATACCAGGCATATTAACAGCATTAATCAATTAACAAAAACATCAAAAACAAAACCAGAAACTTTTGAAATCCATCAGTATGTACAGGTTCTCCAACATAAGCCAAGAGTATATTTTATTTTGTGTATTTAATTTTAATAATAATTTTCTATTTTTTAAGTTAGTATCTGCTGCCTGTAGTCAGCTTGCTTTGTTGATCTCTCTTTCCCTGGTACCTCATTTCTATGTTTTTAAGAGGTTTTCTTTTAAATCAGGCCTTTAAAGAGTTCCACAGCATCATCTTCAATCAGAAACATAACGTTATTTTTCAAATGAAACCTTGTCAAACCCTTTATGGACAACACACCAACTTAAGTGGCATGTTTTTAAAATCAACCTACCTTTCACTGGAAAATTTAAAACCTCTGCTTGCATACAAAGTTCACCTGATGGTGTAGCTTGGTTAAAAGACAATAATCATTACAATAGCGTGAAGGCATATTCACATTGTTTTATGACGCACTAAGTAGAATTTGAGTAAACAAAAATAATCATAAAAGGAAATTCTTAATGTTATAAAGTATCCAAGACAAAAACATTACTCAGCCATTGTTTTCCTGCCAGCTCCTGAGGCTGCAGGGACCGTCTGGTCCTGGGGTGGAGGCATCACTCCTGGCCCTGGGGAGTCCCCACTACCCCACCAAGCACAGAACTAGGTGCAGTGGAAGAGGATGCACCCCGTGCTGACAGGCTGATGGTGACCCCAACAGCCAGGATGACTTTTGGCTACACCTCCTGGAGGCTCCTGCCTTTGGAGAGAAAGAGAAGATGCCTGCTGCTCCAAAGAGGAAAGGTCCCTTGTATCCCCAATGTCCCTGGCTCCTGCCTTTTGCTGACCACTTCTCCTCCGTGCTGGCCCTGGGATGACAAGGGAGGGGAAGTACCAGAAGAGTGAGGGGTCCTGTAATAGCTGCCCCATGCCACCATCTTTGTCATTTCCTTATGTTTCATGAAAAACAAACTGCAGCCAATTTTGTGAAATTTAGCTGAAGGACCCACATGTGCTCTAAAAGAGCAAATCAATTCTTTTCTATAGCACTTTATTCTGAGTAAATCCCTATGAAGTTTTGTTACTGTCCAGGCCTATTTACTGATTTTTATTAATTTGTGTACTACAATAAACAACAGTTGCAAAAGAGTCTAAAACAGCTGGGGTATAGCACAAGTCAATTATTAACTGGCAAAACATGAATACTATGACCGACAAGTGTTTTATAGATGGGTTTTTCTGATAATGCAAAATGCAAAGAAGGCCCAAGCCTAGACCTGCCAAAGAAGGCTCCTTCTGCATGTGACTCAGGCAACTCCTGCAAGAAAAGTATCACTTATTGTCAAGACCTGACTCTCAAGACTTCCTCCTGCTTGACTTTTAGTCCAAAGCTCCTGTTTTGGGCTGAACAATTATGTGGGTTTGCAAAAGCCAAAGGGTTGCCATTAGCATATGCACAATCCCCGTCTGTGGAGGTACCCTGGGAGTGCTTCACGGACACAAACTCTTGAAGGGCTTTGCCTATGCAACCAGGTGAGTGAGCCCTCTCACAGCAATAGCTAATAGTATTATCAGGTCTTGTATTGATGTCAAAAGCCATGTGGATTTTGGTGCTTTACCACAAGGTGCTGTTCCCTCTTAGAGGCAATTGGTTCTGGAAAAGTCCATTTCCTTTTTTTTTTTATTCTGCTAGGTAGCAAATTTAGCCTTGGTGAGAAATATTAGCTACTTCTCAGAAGTATGAGCAAATAAACAAAAAGATTTATTTCAAAATCTTAATGATTTTTAAGATTGCTTTTTCATTTTTCCCCCTTCATTTGACTCACTCTTTAAGAGTTGCTGGTGCAGCTTGGAGAAGCAGTTGTTGGCACATTACCTACCACCCATGCCCACATACTTGGTGTGGACACGGGACCACGTACAGACTTACACATGCGACTGCTGGCCCGTCTTATCCCTCCTCCCTCCCCCGAAATGTCCTAGCTTAGGCCTTGGGACAATAAAGGGCATGCAGGCTGCTTTTTTACTCTTTGAAACACCCCCGGAGAATCATTCCCAGGCAGAGGAATGCTCACTATGGCTGTACCCAGTAGAGCTAGAATAGCAGGTCTGCATGACAAAACTCTTCTCAAAGCTATCCCATTCACCACTGCTATTTGCTTGTCTTGGATTTCTTGCCTCTCACTTCCTACATATGGAGAAGGGGTGGAGCAGAGCCCTTGTGAGTCACATAGTGATTTGGTCAAACACACCAAAAGAAGGCCTTTTCTTTGCACAAAAATTGAGAATGCTTTTAGTTAAACATACAACCACCTAAGCTACCAACTGCATCTTCTTCAGGTTTCAGTAAGTCTAGCTGCACAGCCCTTCAAGCCTTTTCCACCCACAGCTACCCACCCATCCACCCTTTCTTACGCATATAATAAAACAAACAGTAAACATGCAAATCCAGAATCCTTTCACCATGTCACTCAGAGCTACCCCACGACATTCACTAGTCTGCTTGTCAGAATACAGCTGCTGCATTTACCTGAATGCTCAGTTTGTCATTTCATGACTGGAGGCTGTGAATTACAAATAATGCAAGTACTAAAATCATAGCCCAGTGCCAGCTGCCTTGTGGGAGGGACTATAAACTCTGCAGCCAGAGTAAACAGCAGGATACTTTGAGTGACCACTGCTTCATCCTCCCACACGTATCTTATTCATCTTGTCTCCTTTTGATGGCATTAAAAGCTGCTGCAGCATAAAAAGAAATATTAATCTGTAAGAGAAATATGAAGAGCAATTCAATACTCAGGCAAGCTAACTGATCTGGAACCATGGCATAGCTGTTACTGTCATCAACCATTCTAACTGAGCATAAGTTTCAGTAAGTTATGATTGTCAAGGAATACAGAAGTAGAGAGAATACATGGAATTTATATGACTTTTCATGTGACCCAAAGAGGTGCAAAATTAACTATGCTTTATTAGATGGGAAAAGAGTTGCGTTTAGGCCATTGTGCAGAAGACATAAGCAAAGCTTAAAAGAGCTCCCTTGTTTTCCACAGTTTTGAACATTGTTATTCTCACTTCTCAAAGGTTATTGAAAATTATCATTACTTGATTTCATCAAATAGTTGAAAGGAAGGAAGCATGAGAAGCTAAATTGCCCTCATCTTCCAGGCAACATTTTATCCTTTATGCACAAAGCAGCCAGGCAGGTGTTTCTGAATGAATAGTGAAAAGCTCTGCTTATAAATCTGTAACAGGGTTAGTCTGGACATAGAGCAAGGGACTCCTTACAAAAACCCTCTAGCAATCTCTGCAAAAGAGCTGATTCCTCTGTTGGAGTGACACAAATCCACTGAGCCTAACAGGCCTACTTCTCAGCATTCACCAGTGGGACACCCAAGGCAGGCCCGCAGTAACCAGCCCAGTTAGATTCTGGTAAGGAAAAACCCCATGCAACCTTCAGAAGAAGCCGAAACAAAGGCTCAGCAGCCAGCCATTGTAGCTTTAACTAATCAGAGAGAAACCACCTGCAGGAATACCCCCTTTTCTGTTTACTCCCTGCAGAACCTTCCAAATGATGATTAATCACTGAATAAACTGAACAACTGACAATGACATGATGACAAAGGGAAGGCAGAGAGGGGCAGCAGCACTGGTGGACGTGGCTCGAGCATGGGTGGGTGGAATGGCCAAAGAAGATGGATGGCCTGAAAACGCTTGACACTTGAGTATCTCCTGTGTAGCAGGAGAACGTCTGTGCTGAAGCGAGCTGCCATCTTCAAGCAAATAATGCTCTGCACAACAAGCTGACACACTTCCTTCAGCTGTCAGCAGCAATGCAGAGGGGCAGCTTCCTCAAGAATGAACTAATGAAGCTTTTAATTGGGATATGAAGCCCTGATAATAGCAGGAAAAAAGAGATACCGTAAATGACAGGATAATCCATTACAATGGAAAGCATTGTAAATGTTTTACTGATTATACCCACATATTATCCTACCTATGTCCCTACTAATTTGAAAAATGATGAATCATAGGGCTTAAACAGGACTCAGATGAGTCAATTAACTAACTAGTGATATCAAAAGCTCATATTTTTTGTACTTAGGAATCAAGCATGTTTTGCCTAACAACAAACTAAAATGAGCTGTGTTTCACACTCTCAGTTGACCAAGTCATTAGCAACGTGCAAGAATGTTTCTTTAAATTTTCCATATTTTTAGATGCTCTTGCCCCCACGGAGTCCTTTCTGGCAGATGTTTATTAGCTGAAAAAACATTTTCAAGAAATGAAATATTGTCTTAGAGCTTTCTGCTGATTCCACTTCTAATTTTATCAGTCCAGGGTTACTTTAGGTGTTTCAGTGAGTATCCACATAACGAGAAAACTTTGACTGCTATTAGCCAAACTCTGCACATTCAGTATCCAGCCCAAAACTGAGCTCCAGTGTACAACTGAGACATCACTTTTTCTTATAGCACTTGTATTGCAAGTGCTTTAAGATTAAGCCTTAGGGACAAATTATCTATTAATCATGGTTTGGGCAGTTATTTACAGTAATGCAGAATGATTAGGTAAATCTTCACACCTGCCAGGAGATAGAGGGATATTAAGCACCTTACTGCCTTTGAAACCACGGCTGATACGCCACCTGATTCGAAAGGTGCTTTTTCCTGAACAGAGATGGTCTGGCTCAGTCTTCTGCCAGTTTTGTTTTGGAAGAAACAAGGAGCAAAGTTCAAATGTCAGTAGGAGTAAAAGCTTTTCCATTTACTTTGTGAATATTTTTAATTGTAGGAATCTAGCACAGGTACAAAAGAAGATTTGAAATAAACTAAATTTTAAACATGTTTTGATGGTTTGGTTTTCTGCTTTTGGGATTTTCCTCCCTGCCCTGCCCCCCCACCACCCCCATATTAGTGAAAAAAGAGGAGAAGGGGAATTACTGGGGTAAATAAAATCCCAGATGCTTTTATTTTAGCTTCAGATTCATTTAGAACATTTTCCATTTTGAATTATTCTACTGAAAGCGGGAATGTATCTGAAAACGGCTGTGAATATTTTCTCTATCTCGAAAGGCATTTTTGTAGGGGAAAACATTCATAAAACACTTCAGCTACACAGAATATAAATTAACTCTGATTTCATGGCAATTTGCATTTTTTCTCTGATTTAACAGAAACAGACAATTAAGATGAAAGTTATTGCAAGGATACATCTGCACTTCCAGACTTCAGCCTATGTCAGTAATTTTATAGCGTACTTCCTTGGCCCATGGTTTAGTAAAATTTAGCATTCCATTTTCCATGGAAAAATTTTCTATAAAAGGTCTCAAATATAGCTTTAGAAATATCTTCACTTTGAAAAAAAAAATAGAAATAGACATTTGAGGACTGAGACATTTAAATAAATCCAAAGTAATTTCTTGGGGGCAGAAACATCCAGGAACTTCCATCATTATAGAACTGAGAGCTTGTCAAAGTGCCCAGAGAATGACTTGCTCAGAGTGCCTTTCAGCAACAAACAATGCAGAGACTATTCCTTCTGTACCCTCCTTCTCAGCACCTGAGGTGCATTTGGTGATTTTGGTGTAATAATGTGCACGTCCATGACTGCAGTTGCCAAATGGTTAAAATGTGTTCAGCTGCATCTGAGAAGCCTCTATCACCCCACCTCCTCAGCAATAAAGGCAATTTCCAGCTTTCCTATTTAAGGGGCTTTACAAAAGGGGCCAGAGAAAAGCACACATCTAAGCTATAGTACAACGCCTAGAGTAAGGCTTGGAGCCCAGCCCCTGCTCAAGGACAGTTGTGTACTCTATATATGACATCCTGATTTCAGCTCAGACAACACAGATCCTTCTGTGGCCTAAACCCTTTTTGAAGTCAGAATTTGGTTCCCAGCCACACTCACAAACTTTCAGAACTTTTATCTGCCTGGACTGCTGGTATTTCCTAGGAGCACTGGTACAAAAGTGTGCACAGTTACAATTCTTATACTTCTATCCTGCCATATTTGTTTCATTCCTCCACCACATCAAACAGTTCCTTGTGACAACTACCTGTACACTGTCCCCAGGAATCTGCAAAAGTTTTATCCTAACTCATTTTACCCATTAGGATTAAACCATTAAACCATTCTGTTAAAATTCCCATCACTCACAATAGGTGCTCAAAGTCTTCCACTCAAAACCATTCCTACACTTCCACTGGTACAGTCAATACTAATTCTCAACAAAGTCTACCCATGTCAATTGGGTGCTCATCCCAAGCCTTCCAAAATTTCCAATTACTCTGAGGACTCCTAACTCTTAACAGGAATTGAGCTTCCTATCAAAATCATCTGAGTCTTGAGAACCAATATTGTATATTCCAGTTGCTTAGCACAGTTCCTTGTCCAGGGTCAATGCATACATTTGAGGAGATCATTTATTCTAAAGGTGCAACCTTTTCTGGAGAAAGGAAAATTTCATTTGCAGCTCTATTTCAGTATCTATTGCCAAATTTGCTAAATATTTTTTCTCTACACTGACATCTTTCTGTTACAGCACAGACTTTTCCACAGACTTTTGGAATACCATTCTGTGATCTCTGCTGTCCTCACTCAGAGAAGATTGTTATTCACAACCTCAGTAGCAGTAGCTTCTTGGTGCTGTTTTTCCTCACATTCCTGCTTCTACATCTGTATTGTTTATCAACTCTCCCCATCCTTTTTTAATGTATATTCCCAACAAATATTTTGCTTATTTCCTTTAGATTTTGCATATGTGTTTCTTCTGATCCAGACAGGAGAAGAAGATAAAATGCTTTGAGGAAAAGCTTTCTTCCTGTATTTATTCCTACTTTTATTTTGCATGACTCTCTTCATCAACTCTTTGGAAAGAAGTCCTGGTGACCCTTGAAATGCAGGATAAGATCATTTTAGAAGGCTCAGCCATAGACAAGGTTAGAAAATCTGTGAACAGGCAGGGAAGAGCAGAGAACTTGCTTTGTCATTGTTCCTTCATTTTCTTTATGATACTCCTTTTCTGAATTCTTATAAAAACATACATCCCAGTGAGCAAGGAAGTAGTAGACAAGAAATAGGAAAGTACAGACAGTGCATTTTGCCTTCAAAATGTTTAAAACATCTTGTGCTCTTTCTTTGCAACAGTGAAGATTGATGTCTTTTTTAGGATAATGCTTCAAGGAGCTACTTTACAAAAAATACCAGCTTCCTTTCAGCAAGTTCTCTGCATGTGGCAGGATATTGGTGAAAATCAGCAAATTCTGGGATGTTAATGTTCAACCAGGTACAGTGAAGGGTGCAAAGCACTTAAAGACAGATCAGCTTGACAGATTCTGTACTCCAGCCTATTTATTCAGGCATGTACTTTAGTTGTAGTTGCCTTGTTTAATTAGCTACCGAGGTGTTTCATCTTCATCCCTAGTGCCTCATGTCTCATAGGACGCAGAAGCAATCACTGCTTGGGACTAAGACAGAGCAAGGCTTGATTGTTCTACAAGATGTCCCATGGATGGGGACCAGACACCATTGATTAACCATTAACTTTGCAGTTCTTAACATCAGGGTTTTTTTCCTCCAGTGATGCTAAGATAGACACTTTGCAAAGATCTGAAATGCCATGTAGAAGATGACAGATTGCTTTGTGTATTTTAAAAAGGGCTGATTACACAGGCTCTACCTCCTGAGCAACTTAAGAATAAGAAAAGCATAGGAAGAGATGGTGGAATTTTGATGAGAATTTTTTAAAAGTGCATACTCGCACACAAAAGCACACTTGAGATGTGTGTAGAGATGTCTCTATTGAGTATATTTCTAATAAAATACATAAACAGGATTAAAGCAAACCTTGCTGAAAATTCATGCATAACCAGTTTCTAGCAATAAGCAAAATTCTTCAGTCCACAGGTTTATTTGACTTTTGCAGAGGGAAGAAGAGACACTTGTGGAAGAAAAGGTGGACTGGACTGAGTAGCAGAGAACTGTCTGGAGAAGCCACACTGAACTAAGTTTGCTGCTTAAAATATGTATTTTCAATGTGCTGTGTTCACTGCAGAACCACTTGAAATCTTCTTTACCACTGACTCTTTCCATCCTGAAATATCATCACAATTTACTTCTCAGATGCTTCAGAAGGATTCATAGGTGCTCTGCTATGGAATATTTTATGCATTTAAGTTCCTTTAGGTTATTAGATCATTAGCAGTCTAGACTTTTATACTCACTACTTGCTCCCAACTCCAAACAACCATATAAGTAAGAAATTTTCATTAGTGCCCATGAAAAACAAACCTAGTCTAGTGCTGGCTATTACAGTATTCACAGTATGCATCAGTTTTAATTGTTCAAATTAATCAGCCAGTTCTTCTGACCTCTGAGCTTCCTTTTCCCATCCCTCCAAGAAAGCAGTGCAGAGAAGGTCACAGCAATCAAGGCTTGATATTGCCTGTATGCCTTCAAATTTGTTCAGCCATTTCAAATTGTGGTTGGATTACCCACGACCACAGAAGAGCACAGACCTTGGGTGGTGATCTGCACTTAGTGCTGGGCAGAGGTCCAAGCTCCATGATCCCAGTTGCATGAGTTTGCAGGATAGTGGAACTGACATCTTGACTTACAACAGCCCAAGTGAGATTAAGTCACAGCAGAGCTGACCAAGTGGCCAAGGTGACATTTTGACCAGGCCAGGTAGTGTGTCCAGACATCCCACAGAGCAGAGAAATGAAATGACAGTACTGAAAGAGCACTCATCTACCTAGGGAGAGTCAGCTGAACTTTCTTGACTTAGTATATCTCTCCATTCCTTTAGGAAGACAGGGATATTGCTCTACTTCCTCTCAGACATGTCAATAATTTCCCAAACAGCAGAGATAAAACCACTGCCATCTCCAGCTTTCCATCACACACCTCTGGGAGTGGGCACAGCACCAGCCCTGTGGCTGCCCAGCTCACACCCCAAGTGCAAACCTACCAAACAGCACCTCACCTGCTCCCTTTGCCCCAAAGACCAGCAGCTTCACAAGCTTAGCAGCAGCTGTAGGAGACTCAAGAAGCTCCTGTCTGGCCAAGGCACGTGGCCCCTGCCATGCACGCACTGCCCACCTGGTACGTGGCACACACAGCCCTGTAACTGCCTAAGGATCTGAGGTCACAGACTCTGTCTGAGTGAGGAGACCCCATTCCCCCCACTCTTTCCTCATGCTTCCCTAGTCAACAATGGCTTGCATGTACTGAATTTCAGGACACACTGAAGAATCCTGCCATTTACCAAGTCCTCATACATGCAAGTTTAAGAAAGTTCTTGAAAGTTTTTGCTTTTTTGCCTTTTTGCCCCCCAGTCCTTTAACTGACACAGAGTAAAAGTTGTGTGATTTACATGTGCCTGGAAAGGATGGAAACAGCTATTTTTAACTGTATCACTTGTTTTTAATTCCATCATTCAATTAGACATATATTTTTAGTTTCAGGAAACTTTCTTTTCAAGAGGTGAAATGCCAGCACAGTACACTAGCAGAACCATTAGCTGTCAAAATAAAAAAGGCTTCACATTCACAGAACAACAAGATCAACTACATGCAACAGAAATAAGATGGCAGTGGATTTTTACTTTTCAGCAGCTAGAGCAGTGTTTTCTGTATTAAATTTAATAGGCATTTTACATGGGATGTCAGATATTTTTGTCTCTGCAAATAGGGTTCTTTCCTTTTAAAAAAAGGAAAAAAAAAAAAGAAAGAAAAAACCCTCTAAGTTTCCTGCTGCTTATATAGGGAAAACAGCACAGAAATTGCAGTCTTACACTAGCAATGACTAGGTAGTCATCATTTTTAAAAACAATGTCACAAAAGCTATTTCGACGCTGTCACTCTTAAGAATAATTAGTTTCCATCAAAGCAACAGATTATCTGTTCATGTTGTCCACTGGGTCATTACAATGGGCAACCAATACAGATAAATGGTATCTAATCTTTTCTGCTCTTCTATTGGACTGATTGATGGTTATAACTTCTCCGATATTATAAGGCAGAAAAATTATGCTGACATTTAGAAGCAAAAGCACAGGAAGATAAAACTAAGCACAAAGCACATCCAACACCATTAAAAAAAAAAAAGAAAAGAAAGAAAGAAAAAAAGCTAAAGACAAATCAAACAGAAAAACAAATGACAATTAGGCCAAAAGAGAATATAGAGGGGAACAACTATACATTGTGGGTGGCAAGGAGCTCAATTAATTATAGAACATGAAGGGAAATCCAGGCATTTCCATTAGATGTTATTAAAAGACATATTGACTGAGCTTTCTTTACATGTTATGCCTTAGAAGAAGACAAAAGGATTTCCCTGGTATTGATTTGTTCCTGGAATTGGTCGACTTTAGGACATGAAGAATAACATAATGAGAGGTGGCTGGGTAGCAAACAAGAAAGAACAAATTGCTGCCACTGACACTCACATTTGTGAGCTTCCATATATTATTGCCTTTTTCAATTTAGCATTTTTTCACACTGCTTGTCAGAAACCATTACACCGTAAAATATGCTCTAAACTTAAAACAGCAAGCCTCTCAGTTATTCATTTACTGTTAAAATAATCAGCATTTTCAGCAGACCTGCTCAAAAATATTAGCAATATTAACTAGCTGGCTGGATTTGCAATGTTCCTGTGAGGGACTAAATGCGCCGAATAGCTCCCAGGGATAAGGTAAATATTCTGTTTTTTGAAGAAGCAGTCTTATTTCCTCTAGCAATAAAGATGCCCATCCCATGTTCATCTGCTGTTTTACAGCTGCTGTAGGATGACCACAAGCCCAACCCTCCAGTCAGAGAGGCAAGATGAGGATGAGGTTGACTGCCAGCATGACAGCCTGTGGGCTGAGGGGCTTCTAAGCATCTTCTTGCTGGTGAAGATAAACAAAAGTCTCTGCTTTCCTGCGATGGCCTAATCCTGTCCATGACAGACTCTTATATAACAGAGTTGTGTGGGGACCGTCCATTTGGGAGTTGGAGGAAAGAGGGTTGGCATTGCTACCCACCATGTAGGCAAATCATCAAAAGAAATTAAAAGGCAGAGTACTTCTCATGGGTATTATTTGTATTGATATGAGAAAAGTGAGCCATTCCATACTAATCATTAGCACTACACTACAGCTGGCTTCTCTCCACGAGAACAAAGGCTTGTGAACTTAAGTGTCTGCCCTTATGTATGTGCTTAGCAATTCTCCTCAGAGTTAGGATTCTTCAAGCAGTTTTGTACTGTGTTAACAGTTTGACTACAAAATAATTTTCTGCTACAGTGAATGTATATCCACAGCGGGCAAAAACTCCTCAATCTGTAGATCCACTCAGACAACTACCTTCAGAATTATACTATGAGTTACACTTCTTCTCATACTCTGGTATTTACCTTTGGCTTTATCAACAACTGTGCTCAGTTTCACTTCAGAAATTTTGTGCAGGAGCTGATTTTGCCATTTCTCTCAGGCTCATATGATCATTTCAGGTAACAGAATACTTTTCTATGTAAGCATTATTTGGAAAAATAGCTTAGAAAACATGAAGAGCAGCAATGGATAAGTGGTAAGCCTCAAGCAGGTGCGAGCCAAATAGCTTCTCCACTACACAGTGGGTCAGAGATGAATGCCCAGATAAAGAACTGTATTTATGTTTGCTGTCTCTAATATTTCTTAAGTTTTCACTCTTAGACTCATCCACTAAGTCAATGCCTCTGGGAAGGATAAATCACAGAGCTACCCTCACTACCTTTATAATTTCTACCTAGAATAAAATGTTTTCTCCATTTTGTGAGAATATAAGATTTTAAAACAGTTTCTGTCTCAAATGAAAGCAAAATGCCAAAATTTTGACATATTTTTTGAATGAAAACAAATTCAATCACGAAATTTGCAATACTTCATTTCCAAAATGTATATCTTACGCTTTTTACTTCGCATTTGGTTTTGAATAGAATATTTTTGTTTCAAACAGCACAGTTTTTTAACTGTAAAAACATTGCTACTAATATTGATTTATAAAAGGCAAGGATTGAAATCGGAAGTTCTAGTGCATTTGTCAAAGTTAAATTAATATGATACTTCAAAATGGTGATCCTTAGCTACATTTTTTTAACCTAGGCTATCACATAACTTTGGGGTTAGGCTAACTATGACTGGGATGGATAAAATAGATTCATGTTTAACTTAGCCCATAGGAAACAATAAAGCTTATCCCACTTCTTAAGAGCAAATCCAAATCTGCTAACCTGGGAAGCTAATGGAAGAGCTCTTAAAAATAGAAAAATTTTGAGGTAGCACTGGCTGAAAGGGGTTTGTGACTAAACAAGGAAATTATCTTCTGACTCTTTGATCTCTTCTTTTCTCAGTGAATTTCCCTATATACATAACCCAAGACTTTTTTAGCCAACTACACCTATGAACTAGATAGAACTTGTGCAAAATCTTAATTTTTTTTGCTACCTGTTCAAGTAAATGGGGTAATATAATTTCAAGTGAGAGTATTAACTCTTCCTCTCAATGGCTCAAATTATAATACTCAAGTTTCTTCAATATGCCCTCTATTTTTAGAAAATAATGGAATCAGAATAAAAAGATTAAACTTTCCACAAATGGAGATCCAGATACAACACTGATTAAGTCAATCAAAATCCTTCAAGATTTTTTTAAACATTTCACTTTGATTTTTTAAAATCAATTCAAATTCCTAAATTAAAAGTCACTTGGACTAAAAATTTACTTTAAAAAAAATCCAGAGAATTATTTCCATAGTTTCAAGGCTTTTATTAAATTTTTTTTAACAAATACTGTGCTAAAAATCATCCTGAAAACAAAAACAAACCCCAAACCAAGCAAACCATCTCTGATTTATACTCTCATTTCTGGGGGAAAATGTTGAAATAATGCTGACTGCCTCTACTAACCTTTAAAGCTGTAATGGTTACTGGGCAGGATGAGAGTCCTCTCTCCTCAGGCTCTGTGACGTTTGCACAATTATGTACATGAAGGGAGATCAACTTGTCACTCTTCTTGAGCGATAAGTAAGTTTCAAGAGACGAGAATGCTCTGATGTTACATGTGATATGGCTGAGTGAATGAATGTAAAGTAGGAGGAGAAGAAACTGTTTTATCTAGTTTTTTCTTCCCTTCTGTTGTCTGTTTATGCTGTGACATTTTCTTGTTTTAGCTCTCTTCTGCTTCTTTGGAAATTAAATGAGATCCAGTATCTCAGAGACTACTGGCACTTATGGATTAGTGAGACTAACGTAAAAGCAATTAGTGAGGGGAAAAAAAAAGAAACTAGTTGCATGAATTTGATTTAATGCGATTTTTTTTAAATCCTGCAATAAAAAATTGCAGCAAAGGTGAGGTTTGATAAAACCACTCCTGACATACTCAAGTGAAGGTGCATGCAAAGCAAGTCTCTTGAATTACAGAAATCAGAAAAATTGATGAAGGAATTGTGGAGCTGCAATGACACTGCAAGAGCAGAAGCCTCATGTATTCAGCCTCACCAGCAATCTGCCAGCTGGCACCAACATTTTCTAAACATACCCAGGATACTCAGAACAAGATGTTAAAAGTAATGTATTGTACTTGGTTTCTACCAGGGAACCACAGACACATTCCACCTGGATGACAGAAGAGTTAAGTCTCGTGTGTTGTACATGGGAAGACTATATTTTGAAATCCATTCTGACAGCTATATTTAAGTTGTTGACTGCCTAAACTCAGCTTTTAATGGTTTGGACAAGAATGAGTCTATCTAAACCTCATAAAAAGGAATAGGGTATTTGTGCTGTGATGTCCCTTTGCCAGCACCTATTCATGTTTATTACACAGGTACACAGACTCTGAAAGTTGAGATGCTATCAGAGAAAATAACCACAAGGATAGCTATGTACTTTCCTATGCAAGTCATTAAAATAATCTCAAAGTCTAGCTCGTGACTTGCTTTCCAAAGAGCTCTATATAAGTCTGTGATTCGCTGTAGACTTTGATGAAAGAATTTTAGTCCAACTTCTACTCAGAATGCACTACTCCATATCTTACTCTGCATTGTTCAAGTTTAAAAGGTCATTTTGCTGTTTTATCTTAAGGGGTACAAAGAAGCAACATTTAAAAATGCACCAAAAGCACAAAACACTTCTATTCCTTTTATACAGAATTAGATAATCAAACCAAAGTCAGCAAATCATACCAAACTCTCGAAGCTGGTCAAAAACTCCTAACTGCTAAGGAAAATGCTGTGTAACTAATTAGAGTCAAAATTTTGCTATTCTGCATCCGATAAGGTAGGCAAAACAGTCCTGTTTGGGCAGCAGTTCTGATGACTGCATACCTGGGAAAGACAGAGATGCAGGGACAGCAAACTTCACAAGTCTCAGTCCTGTTGTTCCCTGGCAGAGCTGATGAAAGACAGCACAGAGTATTTGTGTGAGTATCCATGCAGTGGATCATCTAGGCAGTCTTGCTCACAGGCTTAGAAAGCATTAGTTTCCTACCATCCAGGCTTTCAGATTAGTATACAAAATACAGACAGAGGATGCATACAGACTGTCTAATTTTAAGCATCTGACTTAAATGCCATAAATCGTACTCTGAGGGCATCTTTCTCCAGCTGCATATGCAGAGAATTTGCCTGTCTGGGCTCAAATCTAGGATGTAAGTGGTGTGTGCATGCTCTCCTGAGTACCCCTAAAGAAAGACAAAGTCCCACCTAGAACTGTTAGCTGCTTGAATAGGCAAAGTCACATCTCTTCTTCCTTGAGACTCAGCTAGGACAATGGGTCACAGGCAGCACTGCCATGCCCAAGCATGGGGGAAGGGGGTTAGCAGTACTTCTTTCTCCTTAAAAGGACCAGCTCTGAGTGCTTTATATAGAGACCTTTAATGGCCCAGGTTTCTCTCTAACCCACGTACTTCACAAGCACACAGATACCCAGACAGCCCAGGTGAAACCCAGGCTGGCCTCATGTGGCTCCAACTAGAAGTGCTCTGAACGACATATGAAGTGAATGCCTGCAGCAGATGATGTGGATCACAGCCTGCAATGATTTTGTCACCTGTCAGAACCGTGCAAAACCTGCAAAGAGTGTAACTTCATCAACTCCAGCACATAAGTTTACAGGGAAGGTGGTTCAAGCACAGAGCACCCAGTATCTCATTGTTTCAGCTTTCTGTAGGCCTTGGCTGAGCAGAGGGCATAAAGAGCCAGTTCTATGATTTTTGTGAACAAATAGCCCTCTCAAGATTATCATTCCTATCTTCAGGCTGCACTGAAGGTACTGCCATTTAAAAATGGTCAAACTAGATTCACCTGTGAATAATACAAGGAGTAGTTTGAGTTTTATATTTACTGACATATTTCAAAGCAAGCACTAAGGACACTGTAAACATAACTCTTACCATCAAACTAATTCCATAACTTGTGGTTACAGAAAAAAATTAAAGTTCCTCATTTGAGACCAGATGCATTTTCAAGAGCTCTTCTACCTGATTTTGTGCCCACAGACTTCAGAGGTATTTGTTACATGTGGAGAATAGCATACATGTTCCAGTCACAGGGGAAAGAGTAACTGGGCTCGGAATTAACAGACACCAAGCAAAACTTGACTTTTCAGCTATGAAGGACATAAATATTTCTGAGATAGGAAACTAAGTGCTTGACTACAAGAACAAAGTGAGGCAAATGCAGACTCATTAGTAATCTAAGTTTGCATTAGACATGCCTAACTCCATGTACAATTAGAAAATTTTGAAAAACATATCCATTTTGATTTAAATTGGCCTATTTGAAAAGAAAGATGGTTTTGACCAACCTCTTTAAGCTTAAGATAGAAACCTCCAACATGACTGCTAAACCAGAAAGAGTAGACTTGAACAGCTAAGGAACTTTGCCTGACCAACAAAATTCAAAGAAGTAAGTGCTCAAATGAGGATTGCCAGGAGAAAAAAAAAAACTGGAAACACTTATTACTTTATCTTTTATTACACTGTGACAACTTTCTTTACTGAAGCAAACTGCTCTCTTTGCAAGCAGAAGTATCAGCTATGATGTCTTCTAGCCTAGCAATACTTCTGTGGGTGACAGACTTTTGTTTCTTACCCAGGAATGCATCCTAGTTCCACAGTGCTTCTAAGTGCAATTCATACTGGTCTCTGGGACGTTGAAAGTGCAGTGGAAGAATGAGAAAATTTGCAATATAAGACTGCAATGAGATTTTTTTTTTTTGAGGAAATAAGATTCAGGTCTAATATTTTAATACTGAATTAGTAGTCTTTAGACCTCTTAAAAAGATTTTGTTGGTTTGTGATTGACAGACACAGAGATCAAGTGGAACAACTTCATGTGCAGATGCAAAATGTTTCACATAAATTGCCACTTAGGCACAGGCAGGGCAATAAGCAGGTATTCCAAAGCAAAGTCTATATCCTTGCCTTTCAATAACTAAAATCCTACCTATTTAAGTATCTTAACATGAAGGAAGTAATTACATTTCTCAGGAGTTCCCCAAGTAAATGCTGTAAGAGTTTTGTTAGCAATTATTTTTGCAGTGCTACCATCGGAATTTCACAAACACAAGACACAACCAATCTATGTTGCACATTAGTTAAAACAAGCTGTAACATGTTCCAGTGCAATCTACACAGAAAAGACAAAAGGCTATGTCAAAACATTTCATCATTGTTCCCCCAAGTAACAATATAATTCTGTATGTCCCAGAGCATGTTTGTAACAATACATCTACACAGAGAGTTTAGCCCACGCTTAATCTCAAACTTTTCTTCACACACCCTGCATGAAAGCTTTAAGTCTTAATTCACAGAGCTCACTCTCTTGCCTGCTGGGAATACCGAACCAAAATTTAGCACTGGGGCTCTTTGGTGTTCCACATCACGGAAGGTGAATGCAAAAAGCAGCCAGACTTGAATCCCAAGCAGGAATTTCTGCTCATATTTGCTCATTTGAAAATCAGCTCTAAAAGCAAAACCTACCTAATTAACCATTCTTACTGTCCATCCTCTTCCTCTGTCTGACACTAACAGCTAACAAACTCCAGCCTTTTATTTCAGAAGTTCACTGGAGTCTAGTAGATTGCCTCCCTCTTTACATTCACTGACAGTTTCCTTTATTTCACTCAATTATTTCAAGTTGTCCAGAATGTCTTGCCAGACATCCATTTATTGCAAGAAAAGTAAAAGCAGAACTACACAGTGACACATAGCATGTTGTAGTAGAGAGAGTATATGGAGAATCTCACAATTAAATATGAGAAAGATCTAGGAAGAAGCAGAATTCGACAATTGCCTTTTTTGTCAAAGCATCATATTTGAGAAGACAGTGTCCCTGGCAATGGGAAATCTGTCCTTCCAGCCAAGAAGGAATTGTAACTTTCCTATCCTACCACTGAAGTTCTACTGTCACCTCCTCACACCCATGCTGCTCTCTGTAAAAACTAGGAATTATTTATGATGGAAAGGGCATTGTTGGAATATACCTCAGATCTACCCAGCAGTGCCTGGGCTAAGTAACTAACCTTGAGGATGGAGAATATAGGGAAGTCCATCCTGGAAAGGCCCAAGATCTCTCTCCTGTGACAACTCTGTGCTGCCTTGGTACATTCTGTTATCTGGAGACAGGGGTTGCAGGAGAACCCCTGAGGAAAAGAGTGCTGCTGTGGCTACATGCAACCTATTCTTCTATAACAGGGTATCCTCAGAGCCCCGAGGAAAGACAGTTTGTAGCTCTGCAGTTGCTTTCCCTGTCCAGCAGCACTGACTTTCT
Organism: Anomalospiza imberbis; assembly: GCF_031753505.1. Classification (NCBI taxonomy): domain Eukaryota; kingdom Metazoa; phylum Chordata; class Aves; order Passeriformes; family Viduidae; genus Anomalospiza; species Anomalospiza imberbis. The sequence continues at coordinate 5,724,320 of NC_089688.1, read as the reverse complement.
CCTTGCTCCCTACCCTTGGAGGAGGGACAATGTGTATGGATCATAGCTTTTGAAGGGGCCTCAGCCTTGCAGAAAGGTAAGAGAAAAGGCAGGTCTATGGTATCTGCTATCTTCCTCCAGTTTTCTTATACAAAAGAAAGAAACAGAACTAAAAGCTTCCCCCTCTATGATTTTGAGTACATAGGCGAGATAGTTGACGGGACTTTCTGAACATGAGCAAGAAGTAGTACCAGATACATGTAAACACATAGACCACAGTGGCCCTTTGGCCTCACTGTTTCCTGCAGGGCCACATGTATCACCTAGGCCAAAGGAAAATGTGTAACTATACACAAGTGTGTGATTATACCTGAAGCCAACACCCAGCTTGAGTTTGGAACAAGGACGGGGCTTCAGTCAGGAGACCCTCGTCTCTTGGTCTTACATGCACACTTTAAAGTAGTATTGGCTCTCAGCAGTCAAACACATACACATCGAAAATATCAGAACAGATCGGATGCTCACAAACTAATAGTAAGTTGAAAACCCTGCAGTTTTTCCAGATGGAAGCCTAGTATTGTGTAACAGCTTGAACTGCTTTTAGGGCAAAATATCTACTGTTTTATAGTCATTTCAGTTACAATGAAGGGTATTTTTCACTCTATTCTCTTTAACTGTCGCTATACAAAGTGCCACAGCTTGTCTTAAACCTGCTATTTACCGAAGTGAAAAGATTTCCCCATGTGAGGAAAATGCAGTATTATCTGTTCTAGATCAAAAAATAATGCTTGTGATTTTTATTTTTGCATGTGTAAATCTATATATTGTCTAGTATTGTTTCACCATTGTCTCATCATCAAGACTAATGTTAAATCAAACAATGAATAATTCATGAGGTGTAAATAAATGGCATTAGCCTCTCTAGCATTCACTCTGTAAATCACATCTTCTGGATAAATGCCCCTTTTTTGCCTTTTTTTTTTTTTTTATGTCTGAACACCAGAAATAATGACCTGGCTTGCAGCCTTGCTACATTAGCTCTTGTTAGGGTGATATTTTTAGATGAACATAGATCTCATCAACCAAGAGATGTCAGGCCTGCTATCATTCCTGTCAGCTTCCTAACTTCCAACAATTTCCATCTCCATCCCTAAACTCTGCCCTCACCCCTAGTAGCCATGGTACCTGGAGCTCAGATGATTTGTTGAGCTTGACTCATTATCTACTGAGTTGTAACAGCAGTTAGAAACTGAATGACATTCAATTAAAATGATATTAGCAGCTCAGGAGTGATTTTGTTTAATTTACTCCTACTCAGATGTAAAAACATTAGTGACTTTTTTAATTGGACCTCATAATGTCTAACTCCTACTCAAATGCAATGAAATTAAAGACTTTGGTGGCTAAATACCGCTTAATTTACTCCTACCCATCTATAATGACATTAAAGATGCTTTAGGGTAGATATTGTTTCCAATCATTTATATTCAAAAGAAATCCGAGCTTATAGGTACTATTATTGAGCATATAATAAAATCATACAAGAAATTTATCTATACGGTAGGGGATAGTTGGCTACAAGTAATATTAAAAAGTAATCATTCATTTTTAATGCAAGGATATTAAAAAGTAATGTTAAACACAAGAATTTGTGAAGTTTTCTGTTCTTCACAGCCTCTTCAAGGACATAAACCTTTTCTTTTTCAGTTCAGTGTGTGGTTTTAGATAGAACATTTCTATTACATCGCACGTGGTTTTCTTAAGCGGTATTTATATGATAAATCCAAGGCTGACTTGTGTCACTACTGAGACAGACAGCCAAGACACTGTTCAGTAATGAAGTTCCCTTTGCCCTGTAACTGTGTATTATAGTTTAATGTAGTCTCCTGAAGTTCAAACTAGAGAAACTTCTGAAGTTCAAACATTTATGAGGAGTATGTGGTTCTGTCACATTTACACTATTTCCCCTTAAAAAATTACTTGATCTTTACTGAGTTAATGCTGTTTGCATCTACTACAAGCACCTGCCCCCATGTTTTGTAACATCGATAAGGCTGAGCCATCAAATCCTTCCTGTCTCTTTTACTCACAGAAAAATTCCACCCATTTGGTCTCTGGCATATTCCCCTCTTCCCCTTCCCAGCCTTAAAAAGCAAAATTATTAAAAATGTCTTCCTTCACTTACATAAGTTTTCACTTATAGAAAGGAAAAGCATTTACAAAATTTCACTTATGCTTGTATTATGAAAACAAGCTGTGCAGATGGCAGATTGTCTCTTGAGATAGAAGAAAAATATTTCTGCTTTAATCTTGTGCTCTCATCTAGTGGCTATGGAGATGTTCAAATGGAAGATCCTGTTCCAGGTAAGCACCATAAACCACTGCCAAGGGAGAGAGAAGAGATTTCTCTTCTTCCATCTTGGCAATACACAGCCAGGAATCCTTGTCCTGCTGAGTGGTGGGTGGTTCAATGCTTGCCTTTTCAAGTGAGGGTACCTGATATCAGCTTCTTCCCAATTCAAATGGAACATGGTCCTTGAGCTTTAACAGCAAAGCCCTTCAGAAACCATGATTCATTTGCTGATTCTGAAGCAAGAGCCATTGCGTTACTTCTGTTTGCAAACTAGTTTAAAATAATGTATTAGTTTATAATAGTCACTTTATAATAATTGTAAGGCTTCACTGTAAAAATCCGTTTTAATCCAAAACATTTGCATGCAATTTTGTAATTCTTTCCACTCAAATCTGGAATTTGGACATGGGAGATTTAGAATAATTTTTCCCTGGGCATGGGTTTGCAAGGGGTTAGTTAAGCAATATGGGCTTGAAATACTAAGGAGTTTCAAGGTTATTTTGGAGTATTCATAGCAACGTTAGTATCTACATAAGCACTTAAACACCAGCAAATGCAGACTCTCTGTTTTGACCTGCAGTGGGTCATTTCCAGGTCACACAATAAAAGGGACTGTCCTGTTCCTCTGGAACTGGGAAGTGTATTCCCTTACACAGTTCCTCTGGATACTGCACCCTGCCATAGCATCATGCCACACTGTCTCCTGATCTATCTGCAGAGCTGCAAGGCAGAAACACTCCAGGAATTTATGCTCTATGAACTACAGCCCTTCAGAACATGAGCTGGAGACACGAGCCCCCTGTGAGGTCTTGGCCTCGGAGCATGACATACAGCAAGACCAGCATAGGTATTTTGCCAGAGTCTTCAATGCTTTATGCCCTATATGTTTACGGCACACACGTGCAAGGGCGGCACCACGAATCAGTAATTTGGCAAGAGCTGGGAGAAACTCTACAGGAACCCTCTGGTGCCCTCCCTCACCTCCCAGCCCAGAGACTGTCAAGTCCTCCCAATGAAACACAATTTTTGTGCCTTGGCCTGGCACAGGTGGGAGTATCTGGAGCTGGGTAGGGTCTGCAACTGTTCAGGGAGCAATGGTTACCCAGCTGAGTGTGCCACCATGTCCTGTGTTACAGCTGCATTTCTCTGCACCTGCACATCTATTTCAGTACCACAGCTACTCTTATTTTACCTTTTGTCCAAAAACCTGTCTGGATTGACATTGGATGCACAGTGTTAATGTTGTGGAGGGAAAAGGGGCACCCTAGGTACAAGAGAAGCTTTCAGAATAACAAGGTTATTACTATACATTTGGACACAGCTCAGCTATCAACAGATAGTTATAGCAATTTTATAATTTTAACATACTACTGCTTTTTAGCATATTTACTATAGATATGATTATTGCAATTTTCTCTATTAAAGTGGTCAAGAGGGACCACTGAGCAGTGATCTTTCTCCCCCTTCTTTATTCTGGCATTTCCTTCCCTAAAGCATTCTCCAATGGGTGCCAAACAAGTGTGAGGAAGCAACAATTATAGTATGGTGAGTAATCTGAATTTCAATGGATAATGTCTGCAATAGGAAACACTGTAACAACTGAGACTCAGGCTCAGACTGGCAGGGAATCTGAACTGCTTATTCAAAGAAACAAGCTGGGTTTAGACACTTCTTCAAGACACAGTATTTCCCTGTATGGGAAGTCTCACTAAGTGACCTGTCACGTATCGCCATGTCAGCGACAGCTTTCCTCATGTCCCTATAGGGGTGATCTCCTGCTATTCAGGGGTCTGTCAGGTTCCACAGGCTCTTCTCCGTAGGGCTCTGCCATGTGGCACCTCCTCCCCCCCAGAATCAGGCAGAGACAAACTTCTCTGTACTGCCATGGAGTTCTGTAGGCATGTTCCACAGCCTGTAGCTCAATTCTCTTCTATCTCTCCCCACAGAACACCAATAAAGCACTATAAAAAAGAAGGAGGATATAAAACAGTGATTAACTGACCAAATTGTGCCATTCCAGGATCAGTGATGTCTCAAACATACAAAAAAACACACAAGGACTTCTAATTGACTTCAATGTCGCAAATGTGAAAGGAATCATTAACAGAATACATTTCTAAATACCTTGCATGTATAGTGAAAACAACTCAATATCATCAATTCAGGTGTGAAATTACAAATTTCAAGATATATAGCCAAGTACAAATTTGTCTGCACAGGAAACATCTCAGGGTGCAGCACAGTAAAGCACAGACTCAGCTTTTTTTTGTATTTTTTTGTGTACTTCCCCCAAAGCCAGAAGCATTTTTGAAGTCAAGGACACTCTGACAGGATGAAGTTCTTCAATGGGTTGACACTTAGATACCTACACCGTGCAGAGGTGCTTTATATTAAGATATTTAATATCAAAAAGAACAAGAGAGATCATACATACTCATCAGGAGGGAAAAAAACCCCAAACAACAAACCATATCACTTTCTTTTTCTAAGATGGGCACCTAAGATGGTCAAATCCCAAATGTCAACTCATGTCCATCTAATTCCCCTACTCCAGTAGAATGGCCTACAAGCAGAGCACTTCCCATGGAAGTCAACCCTTACCAACCACGGGAAAGCAAAGTCCAGAGTGGGTTTAAGAACATCAACTCCCTGTTACCATCCTGCTGATTGGGCAATTCCATTTAACCTTGATGCTGTGACTGCCACGCATTTACAAGGCATCCTAATTCTCTTTATGGGTTCTTGACCCATTATATAGAGCACTTAACAAGCCTGTATCCTTTTCTACCTAACCTCCTAAAGCCACTATTTAACAGATGCACTAACAAGCCTCATATATTTTCCAGTTTTCTGGAAAAAAAAAAATCCCACTTTATTTACTGTCTCTAACATCTATTTCTGTCACCTCAGCTAAAAGAAATGTTTCTTTTGCAATTAGTCCAGAATTGTTTTGGGAAAGAGGAAGATACTGTCTAATTTCCATGGTGGAAATTTTAATAAACAGCACCCTCAAGAGGATTAGAACTCACTTCCTTTACTGTTTGGTTAAAAAAAAAAAAAAAAAAAAAAACCCAAAAAAATCCCACAGTTGCTAAGCTACCACTTTTTAATACAGCCAGAATAATTTCCAAGGGTTATTTAAGGTGTTTAACTATAGAGCAGATACTGTGCAGGAATGCAGGTATACACTAATATCCTCTCATCACCCGTGCTTCTGTGGTGGCCCCTGAGGCATCTGCGTGGTTTAGTGTGAAACTGAGGCTCACCAAGATCAAACAGGCAATCAGTCCCCATTATGAGGTGATCCTTTAAGGAGGTGACTTTGGAAAGGGATGAGGAGACAGGCTGCTTCAGGGCTCCCTGTTGCTCTGCACATTTGGCAAAGTCGTTGTGAGAAAAGCTATGTAAAAATGTAAAGAGAGTTCCCATGTTTTGATCTGAGGGTGAGGAGTCCCACGGCCATTCTGTTTGTGGGCTGAAGGCATGAGAGCACACCTGGATTATTTCCTTACACTACACTGGTTTGAGACCAGGCACACATTGTGGACATTTGGGAAGGAAGCATAAAAACTATACCTCACTTTGGATAATGGGAGGGCTGCCTGGAAAGGCACATTGCTAGTGCCCTTCTTCCTCAGGACAGACAGGAGGTCACTAGCTGGGGGCAGCTGCCAGGAAGATTACAGCCCCCAGCTGATTGACCCCTGTAACGCTCATCCTAAGCCAAGTCATCTTCAGAATCTTGAAGGACAGCAACCTTCTGTGGAATGTCTGGATCTAGTAGTGAAGAGATCTTAAAAATCATGTCTCAGAACAGAAATTGAATGTACTGAGGACAATCACAATTTGCATAGCATCAGAAAAGTCACTCTAGTGCTTCATTCTGCCTTATGATGGATGGTATATATTTTCTTTGCAGAAGTAACACCATCCAGATGTCTCTTCCTCTTCCACTCATTCTTTCCACTGAACACATATCAACACCACTAAAACTGATTTGCTGGCATTTTTGTTCTAAATTCACTGAAAAGGAAGACTTCCAAGAATACCAGAACACTCAATATTAAATACAGCTGTAATTTACAGAGTGAATAAATTTGATTCCCCTTAGGATATTTCTCTCCAATGTGTTTGCCAATGCTCAGGTACCAGAAATTAGATCCTTGTCTGTAGGTTTTAAAAAAATCTTGCAACAATAAAACAAAACCTTAAGAATGAAAAAACAATTAGATAATTCAGAATACTTATTTTGCACTTAATTTAGTAGACCAACTTTCCAGAGGTATGTGTTGGGTTCTCACTCTGCTGCAAACGTATTGGCAAATGCTGTTATTTTTCCTTTTTGTTTTAATAGTTAACATTTTCTATGTGCTTATCAATTTTTAGGAGAATACTTATGCATTAAAAAAAATCCTTACTTTTTAAAAACTCACTGATCTAAGGAAGCCTAAGCAAGGATAGCCTTCTGACAAGCAGCCAGATTCACGCCTAATGCTGTTTTCAAAGAGCGTAAATTCCTAGAGATGGAGTTCCCAGCCAGATACAGATGTAACTAGGAGAGAGCACATTTAATCCATATGCCAAACAGAAGCTGCTTTTTCAATTCAGAAGTGTTTTTGCAGTTGCACTTTGGTATGAAGAACTATTTTAAAATCACTTTCAAAAGGCATTTTTACTATTTTTTTATCTAGACGTTTTTTCTAAAGCCAGACATGAGATGATAAGTATATGCTGAAGAAAACTTGGGCAGAAATAACACACATCTGATCATTATTCTCTGGAACAACAATAAACAGCTACTTATCTGTGATTATCCTATTTGGCTGTAGTATTAACGTAGACATAAAAACTTCCAAGCTCCACAAATTATCTGTTATACAGACATGAATGGTCGTGGTCCCAGTATTCTGAGATAATTCATTTTCTCCTCTTTTCACAAATTTCACTGCCTTTGTTAGCATGTCTGGCCAATTTTCTGACATGAAAGCCTTACTCAAACATACTGATTGTTTACTTACCATGTACAGCAATTCTGGTTAATTATTTTAAAATCCATATATATACACATCTCTATATATAGGGCCCACATGAATAATGCAGGCTAACATATAGAAATTAACTCTATCTTCTAATTGCTTTACTAATTCGATTTGATATAAGGTGGGGAGGGAATTTTTGCATAGCTATTAATTAAGATTTCTTTTTCACCCTCCCTGTGTAGTATAATATACTGGGGTAGAAATAGCTTAACCTACATTCCACACTCAACTATATTCCTTTTTATGCTGTAGTTACAAAGGTGTTCATGAATCAGCTGAAAATCTCAGTTTGTAGTTGGATGACACTTTTCTACAACTAACAACAATCCTCAGTTACAAATGCCAAACAGGAAGAGCACATCTGTGAAAAACAAGCCTCTTAAACTGAACGAATGAGTAACAATGATGTGTGGGTTGTGCTTTCTATGCAGCAAACTCTGGGAAGACCTTTCTGTGAAGAGCTATCTGAGAACAATTGGAGACACTTTGGTGTTCCTACTCGCCTCCCACAGCCCTTTGTATCAGCAGCTCAGCAGAGGGAGTCTGACAGCAAGATTCTTTTGTCATTTGAAATCTCAGGTACTGTAACTCAGCTCAGTGCTGCACAAACGAATCTCTACTGAGTGGCTGTGTGTTTCTACAGAAGAGAGAAATTTCTCAATGGCTGGCTCCCAGTGTGCAGCATGAGTTGTTATCTACCAGGTATCCCAACTAAATCATCACTCTCTGCTAAGAAACCTTCCATCACCTTGGTCTCCCTGATTTACAGAGAGCAGCACCCTCATTTCCACATAAACAAACAAAAGCTCTACAGCACCTACCTAAAACCCTACCTATTCTGTGCACAAGGACCTACGACGCATGCAGTTCCTTCCAGTTAGTTGCAAGGCTGAGGAGAACCTGTGCTTAAAGCACCACTAGATTCTCCAATACTATGCTGAAAAGGTGTAAGTCCACAGAAATGGAAATTCCAAACTCAGAATTCAACTTCATGTTCAAATCTTAGTGTAAGATTTCCCCATCATTCTCGTAAGCCCACCAGAGAGACACTGGATATGAATATAAAAATACAGAAGCATGAAGACAAGCAAATGATTCTGAACTTCCAAGATGCAGTCAGCTGCAAACAATCCCCCCTCCCTTTTTTGCACCCATAATATAAAGGAGTAACTAAAAGTATTTGCAATACTTCAGCCATCGTATCAGAGACAGCTGCAGAAAGACAGGGCAAGGACATTAGCACTGGCAAACTCACATTGCTCTTTCTCCTCAAGTCCCACATCAATATTTACATAATTCAGCAACATAAACTCAAGGAACTGTCAGAGTTCATTCCTGAAAAAAAAACTCCTCTAACTGCTAGAGGCAGACCTCCCTAGGCCAGAAGAGCAGATTGAAGTCATGCAAATCTTACATCAAGAACAGGGCTACACATTTTAGATAGATGTAACAAACACTTTAATTTTGCAGAAGGTTCTCTCCCATCTCAGCAGAAGGCAAGTCCTCAAACACTTCAATGACATGAGAAACAGGCTCTGATCTGCTCACTTTCCTTCTTGCCAAAGCAGACTACAATTTTCCAAATATGTAAGACCATTTTTTCCCCAACCACATAAAATCCCAGTCACTGGAATCAGAGTCTGACAACAGTTAATTTATTTGGACTCCTTCTACCTCATCAACATGCTAGAGCTTCAGGCTGTAGCATAATCTCAGCATTTTTCTCTCCTGAAAAACAGATGCCACTAGGAGGAAATAACTTTGTGCACTGCAGCAATTGTCACATTCCCAAAGACAACTTCTTCTCATGCCTTTCATCAAAAAGAATTATCAAAATAGAATCTTTTTACAGACTCTTAGGAGTTCCCATCCATGGCTTTCGATACCTACACTTAACACCATTTGCCCAGCTATAACTAAAGATGAAAAGAAGAAACACTGTTTAAAATCACCAAATCTCTGATGGGTTTTCTCTTCCATGAAATCTGTGAATGTGTAGGAAAAAAGCCTGCTTTGCTGAAAAGATTGGGAATGCATGTTATATTCAATGTGCTGTTTCAGTGATGAACTGCAGCGTCTAAAAGTCAACCACAGGTCTCTGGGGTACAACCCCCTGTTCTGTTACTGCTACCTGTACAAGGGACACTTGTATCCTGTATTTCTGATTTTCCCACCTAAAAAGAGTGAACAAATAACTGCTTAACATAGATGTTTCAACATCCATTGCCTTAGCATTTGCAAGCCTTGACAGGCCCTAGGCTAGAGAGCACTCAACAAAAGCTGAAAGTAATATTAGTTTAGATCATATTTTCCGTATTTTTTTCCTACTGTTCTTAATTTTGAAGGACAACTGCAATTGCACTTCATCCATTTAGGCTGATCCTAAAGTCATTATTTGTTATGATGCTGTTCCTGCCTTCAACTACAAAGAAAATGACTATCCCTACCCCCTCACAAGCAGGATTAACAGCCACAGAAAATGAGTTATGGTTACTCTGGCTGACAGGCGCTCAGAAACAAATTCCTTTTCAAAAGTCCACCTAAGCCCAAGAAAGAATTCTGCACCCTGTGTCTTCCTAATTCTTCTTCACAGGTACATAATGAAAGTATACAATGCATTTTTCTTCATCACCAGTCTGCACAGTCAAGATTTAAGATGAGACCTATTGGTGCCAAAGGCTGCATGTGAACTAGGTGGTGTAAAATAAGTAATGCAACACAATACAGAGTCTGTACACTCATATCAATTTTTTTTTATAAAGCATGTATTAAGAATATTGCCAGCACAGGTGGATCATTTTATATTTAGATGGAATAACAATTATTTTACTTATGTCTCTGTGAATCTCCAAGCAAGCAGGCTCTGTATAGCATCCAGTCAGACTGTTTACAAATACTAAATTGGTAGTAATCAGCTACAACTTTTCCTTCAATTCATAGGTTCACATTTCTTAGCAGAACAGGTACCAGATGCAGCTACATAGGTCTATTTTGGCTGAATTTAGTTTAGAAGAGCCATAGATTCTGGCCTGACTTTTTTTAATGCCCATTATCAGTAGATTGATGGGCACTCATCTGCCTTGCTCAGAACTAAGCTGTTACCCAAGTACCCAAACACTGCTATCAGCTTTTGCCCACTATACACTACTGAAGAAAACATCCTTAAATCAGCTGAAGACAAGACATTGTGGGATAAAAATATAAACTGGATGCCAATGTACTGCATGGTGATTATACAGATCAACACCACACAAGAGAGATCACCAAGCAGACTTCAAAAGAGGCAATATTTCAATTTAGAGATCAGCATAAAGCTTCTAACCGAACATACTTCAAAATCACTGGCCATGTTAAAAGATGAATGGCAACACTGTTGTGAAACTATTCTGAAGAGATCTGTTCTCTGAAGTTGTTTTAATGTAAATATGTACTTAGCTACCTGTAGCTGCAGTGAAAAAAATGATTGTGCTCTCTATGATTCACAGTAATCAATATATGAAAACTAAATAAATTGAATTCTCACCAAAAGTGAGAGAAGATGTGAGACAAATATCAGATGTATAACAGCTGCAGCTTTTCAACAGGTACCTCCAGGACACCCTGCAAGCATGCTCCGTGATGTATACAATGAGGGGCACGTACATTGCGAGCCATTGGGAGCATTCAGCATTGTTACCAATGAAGCCTGTGTGCGCTGATCTGTTCTGTGTTCAGCCCTGAGTGCAAGAACACACATGACTCAAGAGCCATGGATGCACTCCTGCCATGACAAACAGCCCTGTTAAGATCCATTGCACAACAAAGAACCTCCTACATGGATCCAGGCTGTAGGATTATTGCTTTAACTGTTCCTTTTCACAAATAGCAAGAAAACAATGACAAATTTCTCAAAATTTACCTGGAGAACATGTCATAATCCTGCTTCATGAGTTGAAGCCTTAGGATTTCAACTTTGGTTTGGATTTTGGTTTTTTTTTATCTAGAAAGTCTTCATATGTTTAACAAAATACTTACAAGTATGAACTCAGGTGTTACTGTTATCAATATCTCCTCTATCAAACTGGAGTAGACGCTTTGCTAGATTAGATCATATATAACTTTGCATATTAAAAAAGTAGATGGAAATACCAACTTACATTTATTTCAATAAGATTGTGTAATTTGAAGTTTATAGAGCCATGCATAAAGCATTTGTTATTCCACCTTTAACAAAATTGATCCATTAACTCTGACCATATTTTTAGTACATAGTTTGCTACAAAAGCATTAAGACACATTATGAATCATTCTGGCATTATGAGAGTTAATAGAATACTATATATTTTTCAGGATTATTAATATTTAGTGTCATTCAGTAAATTAAAAAATCAAGTTTAACTAAGGTTAAAAATATCTGATGATACAGTACATAGATGATTGTAAATGTATATTAATGAAGCTTTACACAATTGACTGGGTATCTTTTCGTTAATCACTCACAAACCCATGCCAAACATATATCAAAGACTTCAGCTCCTTTTTCATCCAATCTTCCGACATTTCATTATTATGGTTACCTGATTAATGGATGCAATAATATATGTGGCATGATATGATATGTTCACATTAAATTTTAATCAAATATTACTAAATTCAGAAAACATTAAGTAAATCATGACTGATGAGGCAATATTGCTGTACTGTCGTATTGATGGTTAGAGAAACTCACTATGGAGTTACAGATTAAGGAGGAGAAGTAAATCTTATGAGGAAATAGAAGTATCTCAAGTTTAACTAGTTGGTTCTTTTAAAATTGCCTTCCAGCCAAAGGCTGAATATTAGATCCATCAAAAGTATTCCGGTGTCTGTAACTGATATGAATGCTTTGGGTTTTTATACTGCAAGTCGTCTCATTCTTTAAAATGCATGGATTAACATATACTCTGCACAAGGGCCTTTACCAAAAGATGATGGGAAAAGAAACATTATTCCCCACTACAGTTGGGAAAAATTAGCCCAGTTTTTTTAAAACCTTGCTCTGATTTGAGCAGGTGGGTGTCAGGCACATGGAATGCACTTGGTCTGTTCATTTTTACCTAAAATACACTTTTGTGGCTTTGCAGGAAGTGTGCAGAGAGACAAACAGGGGTTCATGTTCACAGCCTAGATCTACAAATGTAAGATGGTTTCACTCTGGAACACCAGAGAATGTGCCTCTACTGCTGCAGACAGAAGCTTTCTTTTCAGCTTTACACCGGTAGTTAACATGTTCATATGAAAATCTGGTAGTTGTATTTGGCCATAATTCTATATGGCACTTTTAACTGACAGACAGGAAATAAAACACTGAACTGCCTTTTCATTGCTGTGTTTGAAGCTGAGAGAGACCTAATTGTATTCATCCAAGTAGATACATTTCCCATTCTAGTAAAATTTCAGATGGGATCTGCTTATGTTGTCCTATGTCTGCCGTGAACATCCATGTTCCCACTCCCTTAACTGAAAATTCAAGTTATCATTTTGAGCATTACTCTTTATAACAAACAAGTTATTTACCCAGAGGAAAACTCCACCTCATGAGAGCCAGATGACCCTTTGGAAGCTAAATGATGAATTTTAAAAACCAGTACTGGAAGGAGTACTAGCTAAAAGACTGCAACAAAACATTTCAAGTATTAAAAATATTAACCTGTCCTGAAAAAACTTATTCCAAAGAATTTAGAGCTCCTAAAAATAGATAGTCTGAGGTGCTAATTCAAAACTTTCAGTGAATTAATCTATGACTATTCTTGTGTAGAATTTCAGTCCCATAGCACAGACTAAACAGGTCTCTTCTTTCATTTGTTTGTACCTTATACATAAAAATAAAAGGGAGACAGTCTTGTCATATTACCATCTTTTTGGTAGATTCTTATGCCAAGATATCAGATGCTACTGGATCTAATTTTGGTTATGTGAAGTAGCATACAAGTCCTGCTTAACTGAATAATTAATTGTATTCACAAATGAATGCATTGCATAGTACTTGCCACAAGACCTTTCCAAAATGCTGTTGGCTTCTTCATGTCCTGGTTTCACTTTCGATCCCATTTTCTTGTTTTGAAAGATTATGAGGGGTGTAAGATTGCCTTGTATTATGTTTACCAGCATGGGAAATCTCAGTGCTACTGCACTGCAAATACTACTCAATTCTGCAGCTATACTCTGAATAGTAAGAGCAATACATATTTAGCATGCTTAGCTGGATTTTTTTTTTTGATAACTTGCTTTTTTGCTAGAAGTCATTCCATATAAAGGATTTCAAAGACAAGCATACAGATTATAAAGGCAGAAAAAGAAATTAAAAGGTTTAAATGGATACAATGAAAATAAGGACCAACTGGGAAGAAGCACGCAGTACTGATGTATCTTGGTAGCTCAGCTGAGCTACTGGTTTATTACTGGTTAGATGTATGGCACAAAAATTTCAGTTAAACATTTTCTTGCTATAAAAGTGGGTCTGGAATTTTTTAAGTGTAACTAGTTCATAAAATCTAATGTGACCAGTTATGAGAATAATTAAAGCAATTCACTAAGTTATCTTCCTCCTTACCCAGATAAGTTTTGTACAGTTACAAGATTAAAAAGCACAAAATTCCTGTGAGTGTAAGGCTTAATAAAAATGGAAGAATACATCCAAACCCACAGCTCTTACCTCAGGCAAACTCCCACTGGTGTTGGCACCTCATGCGATACAGAGAAGAGTGCAGACACTTCAAACAAAATTGCCTGGAAAGGTTTGATTCACTCTCACTTGATTAATTGAGTGAGTATATATAAGTCAGTCTTGCAGTTCTTGCTTTTCTCAGGAATGGAAACATACCAAAAAAAAAAAGGTAACTCAAGGTTCTCAGTAAATTTTAGATTAGAGTATGATGTTATGGCTCAGGCCTTCAAAATTCTGCAGGCTTCCACTAGAATGTTAACAAGATCCAGCATTTAATGACCCAATATACCTTTGTAGTCTACAGGGCTGTGTCAAATACCAGACCTTTTGTCAAAAAGTCAACTTCAAATGAGCCTATTTCTTTGCATTACAGTCTCAGAGAGGAAAAACAAAAGAACCCAGAAAATTTTGGCTGAGCACTCTGGATATGTGATGTTCATTGTATGTTGAAAATGTGTGGATTTCTAAGGGCAAGGAAAGCAATAATATACTGTCCAGAGAAACACAGCTGTGGAGCGAGGACAAGAGAGCCAGTTTAGAGAAAGAGATACAGAATCAGTGCTAGTGATGCAAGAATAGAACCTGCATATCCTTTAGCAAAGTAAAGCTGCTAAACAAACCTACTTTTGTCCAAGTTTTTAAATCCCAAAAACCAAAGCTGAAAGGGTCTTTTACGTTTGTGGATAGGGCCAGCTGAGAGAAGCATTATTTAGCTGCCTGTGCAGTGTTTAGGAAGGCAGTAACAGAAGCACGGATGCAGCACAGGCTGTTTCAAAGATGAGCATGAGTGGAGCAGCAGGTCTGAGTTGAGGAAATAGAGGCAGGTCTGTGGGTTGTAGGTGAGAGGGGATTTGTGGCAAGAGTGGGAAAGTGATGAAAGGGAGGGTGGTGGCTTTACAACAGTGCTGTGTGAGAGAAAATGTATTAAGAAATATTAGGAAGAGAGTTGGGGCAATGAGCATACGGGAAAAACATGGAAATCCTCACATTTTGACTTCTCATCACTTTCAGATGAGAAGTTCTTTTTGACCCTATTTCTTATGCCAAAAATATATCAGCCCTACTCAATATAAAAGAAAAAGTCAGTATATCAATTGCTCATCACTATGCTCTCACAAAATACTGAAAACAGGAAGGCTGCTGCTCAGCTTAATACTGAGGGCTTATGAACACAAAGACAGTTTTCCTGGTGTCTTGCACCTGGACAAAGAAATGCAACGGAATACTACTTAACCTTTCACCATTCCCACCAACTCCTTTAACTAAATTAGTTGTTCTGAGCAAAGAAATCACACTATAAATATAATTAGTTACTTGGAACCTGATCTAACGCCTAATGAAATCAGCATAAGGCTTACAGAGAGAATGAGCTATAAAGAAAATATTAGTTTGATTGCTGTGGGCAAAACTACTTTCAGATCTAAGCAGAGGATTTAACTATTTTATTCTGCAAGCAATGAGAAAATATCTTCTAGATTCTAAAACTGAAATAAGAGATCTAATTAATTCTAGAACACCACAGCCATATACATTACTTCTTAGTATGCATGAATCCAATAGTTTATTTTTTAAACAGGAATATTTAAGAGGCATTTAAGTGGTTGTGGATCCTCATTTCAGTAAACACATGTGAAGGCATTCGTTGTGCTTAAATATAATAAATACAGCTAAAATCATGCATCTGGGTCAATCCTCTGCATGTAATCAGGATTATGAAAATTTAGTTTCTTATCTTTCTCAATAAATGGTCTATGTACAGATGACTGGAAATTTATTCAGACATGGTCTTGCTATGTTCTTGTTTTTTAACTCACCAGTTTTTTCCTCCCTACAAATTTGACTGATTTCAAATTCTGTCAGTTGCTCTGGTAGCTAAGAAAAGTGCCAAACTCTGGTCGCTGATTTCTAAGCTGTGCTCAAGTTCTTTCAGAGACAAAATTTTCATGCCAAGGCACTGTAATTGCAAGTTTTCAGCACATTTTAATGACTCACTCTTTTGGTTCTTACTGCTGACCACATGTCATTATAAAGGAAAAGGTCACTGAAGACCTTGAGAAGGCAAAATCCAAATAGACACAAAAGGGGTAAAGGCGACTGGAAAAGGTTTTGATTTAGTTTACACCTTCTCCAAGATTTCACTGTCCTGAACCTCCCAGTCCTCTGACTGAGGTTCCTTCAGCCCCGGTTGTCAAAGCCCTCCTTCAGCCACTGCCTTGCCCACAGCTCCTCTCAGGCATTGCCCAGAGGCAACCCAAAGAGACACAGCACATCCAGGGGGAAATCCTAAAATCTGGTTATTCTGCAAAATCTGACAAATGGAAGGAGGCCCATCAGTTTGATGGCTCTGTACATGTGTGGTGGGAAAAAAAATTGTCAGAGGCATAGGGGAATCCCTTTTGTTTCAAAAGTGCTTCTTCAAAGAAACAGACATCCCTATCTCTCTTTGAGGAAGGCACTGTGTGGGAGGCTCTGTGGGCCCTCCTACAATGCCATGACTGAGAAGCCTGTCTTTAACTGGAGCTTCACTGAAAATGCACAGTCCAGATAAAATGCAAAGACACAAAGAGTAAATAAAGAAGTAGTCAATGCTAAGAAAAGTGTGGGCCGAGGAATTCTGCCTCCTAAGGAGGTGACAGTCAAATGAAGCTAGCTCATCATGTGTGTCAAAAGCAGCATCAGACAGGTAAATAGCAATTCTACACTTCCCTCCTACTCTAAAATTCCACCCTTAAAACAAAGGGTATTTTAGGAAGCTTCCTGCTGACAGGCACATCCTGCCCAGGATTACATTTTAATAGTTCTTCTTTTGCACAAACATTTAATTTATACTTATAGTCAACATGCTATTCCCATGCAGTCCCTCGGGAGGAGCAAAACATGCAAAACACAGAAAGGGTGGTAATGAAAAGGAACAATCAATCTGCATTCATTGATAAATTTGCAGATAATGTAGTAGACTACTTACTATGGTTCTGTTTTTTTCCAGAGGGCAACTTTTTATCTTTTGGATCAACTCTGTAGACTGACAGAAAACAGTCGCCATTTTCAGTCCAGTGCCGCTGAGGCTGGCACATCATCTGAAATGAATATGTGACATTGAGCACTCCACGACCATGGTATTTTGGACAAAAATCCACAAAATGCCCCAAGACTATTTTCTAAGGAAAGAAAAACTTCCATATGAATTTAGATTTTTTGAAGTAGCAATAACATCATTATATCACATTAAAGCCAATTTCACAAAGATGAGGTTACAGGTTTTACTTGCTTTCTGCAGCCACTTCAGGACATTACAACATGATGCTTCTTGAAGGACCAGGGGACAATTAGATTTTCATTATGCTAAAGCCAAAAAGTACTACCTATCCACACACTGGCTTGACTCAGCAACACAGCCCTTAACAGCTTTATTCTGTTGATACAATATCCCTTAGTCCTCTAGATCCCATTCCACAAGTGGTAAATTGGCCCAGCATCTTACTCCTTTTCCCATGGAAGATAATGTGTCTTGAAATGAATGTTGACTGTCTCTTAAAACCCAAGAAATTAAATTGTCTTTCCTCAGCCAGCAGCAGGAGTAATGGAAAACATTTCTCAGAACTAGTTTGTTTAATTTCTACAAAAGCGTTTGACCTAATGATCTGTTTTAGCAAATTGGTATGACTTACTGATAAGCATACAGCAAAAACCAGCTGTGCAATTACCTGTCACAAGTCAGATATTTTATACAAAATTAAAAATTATACACAAACAGATCAGGAATACAGTTTGAATAAATAAATTAATTAAAATCTCCAGTTCCATCACAATAGATGAAAAAAAGGTAGTAAAGGTGCTAGAAATAACAGCTTGACAGTATGCAATTTAACTGCCAGGGTATTGAAAATCTCATCCTACATAGTATTTAACAAGATCATCAACATCTGCCTCTGGATTAATGCAGTATGGAAAAGGATAATCAGCTAGCCAAGCATAAGATCTGACGTTTAGATGCAAGAAAATCAGTAAATTGTGATACGTTAAATTCAGCATAACTTCATTAACAACTGAGAAACCAAATTTTGTGTTCAAATGTAAAGACCTTTGGCAAACTTTTTCCTTTGTAGCACTACCAGAAGAGAGAAGAAAAGGCCAGTCTGCAGAGGGCTAAGGATTAGAGAAGGGCTTGTCACTGTGAAGAGGTACAGTGACCAAGAGGGATGGTCAAAATGGGTACCATACTGCCACAGATAACAGCTAAATATTACTTTTTCATGAGAGTGTGTCCATGAGCTAAAAGGAAGGGAAACACAATGGTTCAGTACAATGAAACAATTCAATTTTATGTCTTGTGTCGGAGTGTAAGCGCTGACAGTGAAGTACCAACTACCCTTTCCCCCTCGCCCAGGCCAACCTACACCTGTAACAACTGATACAGGACAACTTCACTTATCTCCTAATCAATAGGCTCTAGATCAAAACCCCTCTGGACTACGCGGGATCTGACTTGCTGAAACAAAGTGATAAATAAAGTCTTGCAAATGAAAATGGGAACTAGCAAGGTGTCTTTGGGAAGCTCCTTGCCAGAAGAGACTATCTTGTCTAACCACATGTGTTAGAAGGAAAACCCCCCCAGCACTCCCATGTTGCAGAGCTAGTCCCTACAGCACAGGCATAGTTGAGAGCTATGGCATCTCAGGCCATGTGGGCTCCCTCACAGACCCACAGACGCCACTCACGTCTGAGGATTGCAGCTACAAAGGGCACAAAGGGAACTCTGGATTTTCTTTGCTTGCTGCTAATTAGCTTTTTCACTATTCTTCTGCATGTCTCAGCTTCAGTCCTACCTTCTTTTATCTCTCCCCATTTTTTCTTGCCTTCTTTCCCCTTTCAGACTATTATATGAACTCATGCCACCCTTTGTTCCGCCTGACAAAGTTGCGCACAATCCCTCTATCACACTTTTCTTATCTGGTCTTCACAAAGCATAAAGTTGTGAGTACCATGTTCCATGCCCTGCTTCACTGGTCCCTTTCAAGGCAGTGTATTTTGAATAATTACTCACAGAATCCTTTAGGCTGGAAAAGATCAAGTCCAACCATTAACCTAAAACTGCCAGGTCCACCACTAAACCCTAAGTACCACATCTACAAGTTTTATGAATGCTTCCAGGGACTGCTATTCCATCAGTGCCCTGGGCAGCTTGTACCAAATGCCTGACAACCCTTCCAGTGAATAAAGTTTTCTTATATATCAAATCTAAACCTCCCTGGGTGCAATTTGAGGCCATTTCCTCTTGTTCTATCACTTGTTACTTAGGAGAATTGACACTACTGTGCTGTTAGCACATACATGGTGATATGGCAATTTTAGTACCACTGCCATTGTCACCTGTTGCCATGCACTCCAATTGCTGCAATGAAAAGCCAAGAGGAGCCCTTGCACTTTTACTGCTTCATGACTCTGCTGGGGGAACTTTTCCCCACTCACTCCTCATTACAACCCTTGGTGTCTGTCCCTTAAGCCTCTGCCTAGAACTTATGAAGTGTATTTTGAGCTTCCATGGGATAGAAGCATTTAGTAGCATAGCCTTTTTTGTTACCTCACATTTTGCTCTATTCCCCTCAATAAGCATTCTCTGGAAGAGAGAGCTATAATTGTAACTTGAAGTCAGAGAAAAATAGTGAGGCTATAGCCAAAAGTTTAGCAATATAGTTCTCTTTTTAAAGTATTTCAATTAAACTCACCCGGTGCTGGTCTTCATGCTAGTTTTAAAGGTTCTGTGTGGCAGTGACTGGGTGCAGAGCTTTAGAGGTCTCAGATTGACAGCATAGCAGCTAGCTTCTGGTGTCCACGTACAGCTACGCACAAATTTTACATGCCAGTTCCAGCCTTATATTGGCTTACAGACATTATTTTGAATTATATCCTCCTGGTATTTATTAAAGACCTGGGAATGCTGACCTGATACTGCCCAGAATATGATACCACTCAAACACAACTATTTCTTAGTCTTTGAGAGCCACGTCACTTATTCCCAGGCAAGGTTTTGACCAGACATTCATATTTTCCATGCATGTTTCTATACATCCTCTCCATGCTGCACTGTAAAAGGCACTTATTTAACTGGTGTTGCACTAAGAACCTCTATGGGCCATGCTGGGGGCACTTTTCTCCACAGACACCCCTTCACCCCAGCAAGCTCATTATCAGTATTCCATGCAGGAGGGTGGTGCAAGACATTAAGTAATAATACCAATAATGAAGGCACTTAATAATGGACCCAGTATCATATCTTAGGGTATGTCACTAGTCAGTGGACAATAGTGGAACTCAACCACGGTTCGTAACGAAAGCAAGCCCTCTGAGCCTGGCAGCTCGGCCAGTTTTCAGTCCATCTCTGTGTATGGTTATCTAGATCATACCTCATCACTTCCTATACACTGATGTTGCAGGGGATTGTCAAAAACCATACTAAAGTTGAGATAGACATGCATATCCACAAACTTGGATTAGAAATCTCTCTGTAAGACTAATCATCCTTACAGAACAACCATTAGTGCTGAAATACTTTAAATCGAGATCATCAGCAGCAATGCCCAAGGAGTGGCTGAGGCCGCTTGGTTTGTTTAGCCTGGAGGAGACTGAGGGGAGCCCTCATTGCAATCTGCAGAATCCTTATGAGAGGAAACGGAAGAGCAGGCATTCTTCTCTTCACTCTTATGAGCGCTGACAGGACTCGAGAAAACAGCATCCAGCTGAGTCAGGGCAGGTTGAGGTTGGATGTCAGGAAAAGGTTCTTTACCCAGGGGGTGGTCGGGCACTGGAACAGCTCCCCAGGGCAGTGCTCACAGCCCCAAGGCTGGCAGCGCTCGAGGAGCATTTGGACAACGCTCTGGGGCACATGGTGCGCAGGGCCGGGAATTGGACTCCATGGTGCTTGTGGATCCCTTCCAACCCAGCCTATCCTACGATTCTAAGATTTTCTTTTCTTTTTTTCTTCGCCATTTTAGGGCTTAACTGCTCCGAGGAGCAAGGAACGTGACGCGTCCCTTTATCTTTCTTCCCGCCGGCTGACGGGCACACCCTCATGGGAAGGGTGAACGAATCCCTCTCCCTTCCCCGTTTCCCCTCACATTTCCCACAGACGCCTCCTCCTGCCCTCGGGGCGGGAGGCGCGCGCGGCGCCCGTTGCCCCGGCGACGCGGCGCCCAAGTCTCGCGAGGCGGCGCGCCGCTCTCGCGGGCAGGGCGGAAGCGGCCGCCGTGTTTACAGCCCGCGCCGGGGCCGGGGCCGGGACGCGCCGGGCCGGGCCGGGGGCACCGGCGAGCGCCCCTCGCCCATGTGCCCGCAGCCCCCGCCGCCCATGGAAGTGATGGAGGGGCCCCTCAACCTGGTGAGCGCGGGAAGTGGAGGGGAAGGTGGGGGTGCGTCGGGTCGGCCGGTGCCGCCGCTCAGCCAGCGGGGAGAGGGTGACACCCCTCGGCTCCTACCCCCCGGTAACCAGGCGGAGAGGCGCGACCTGAACAGAAAAAGGGGCTCCTGCCGCCCTTCTTTCCCCCCACGCACCTGTTCAGGTCTCGTGTCAGGCCCTGCCCGGACGGGAGCGGGGCCCAGCGGCCGTCCCGGGCCGGAGGCGGTTCTGGGGAGGGAGGGCGTGCGCTCGTCCGCTGCCGCCGGGGACGGCCCTGCTCCGTGCCCCGGGGACGGCCCTGCTCCGTACCGGGGACGGCCCTGCTCCGTGCCCCGGGGACGGCCCTGCTCCGTGCCCCGGGGACGGCCCTGCTCCGTGCCGGGGACGGCGCTGCTCCCTGTGCAGGGGACGGCCCTGCTCCGTGCCCCGGGGACGGCGCTGCTCCCTGCCCCGGGGACGGCCCTGCTCCGTGCCCCGGGGGCGGCCCTGCTCCCTGCCCCGGGGGCGGCCCTGCTCCCTGCCCCGGGGGCGGCCCTGCTCCCTGCCCCGGGGGCGGCCCTGCTCCCTGCCCCGGGGAGCGCGGCGAGAGGGGCAGCGCCCGGGGGCGGTGTCGTGGCGTGTTTAGATTGCAGGGGTCTGTGGGGACATCGCGTTGCAAAAGCGAGGGACAACAGTTCAGGAAGGAAGCGTCTAGAGGAAACGTTTAGATGACACAGGCCACATCCATGAGAGTTTCAAGAGTTCTAGAAGCTTGTCAGGGCCTAGTACTGGCTAAGTGCTTCCTTTAATTGCGGAAGGTGAAATGCTTTAAAACCTTAAATCAGTAATTGTTCTGCTTAAAGTAAATTTCTAAGGAACCTGAACTGAAACAGACAGTCTAAAAAATGCTTCTTCACAAAAGCTAATCAGATGTTAAACGGTCTAAATTGGCAGGTCTCTGTCCCATAGACAAGATTCAGGTCAAGAAGAGTTAATTCTCTGCTGCCTTGTGGGTTTTACCAAGGCTGTATCTTGGCTATGTGGTGATACACAGAGCATGCCCTTGGAAAACAAGTTTTGGTCCAGCAGTCCAGTTAGCCAGAGGCAGCGCACTGAGAACACAGCTGTATTGCTTCCAGGAATGAGTTTGAGCCAGGAATTGTTTAGACATTGCCATGCAAACCTCAGAGACTTGTTTCAGTTTAGGTTTTAATCAAAGCTTATTTATGCCAGGATGGTGTCAGCCCTGACAAGTCATCGCCTACAGAGCCAATCAGGTATTTCTAGGTTGCTCTCCCTAGTTTCAGAAAGACTCATACAACTGTCACTGCAGACCACCTATGGAATTAGGGCTGACATTGTACTAGGAAGACGGTCTATTTACATCTGTAGGTATCTAAATAGATATGGGTATGTCAGCATCATCCTGTCTCACTTCTTACTCTGTCTACCGAAAGACTAATTGAAATAAGGAACAGCAGGAAATAGGAAAGCTCTTGTAACCTGTTGATATCACGGGGTAAAGTCAGGCAAACTTAAAGCATAGTAAAACAGGAGGGCTAAACTATATGTATCTCACAGACATTGTAAAAACCTTTTTAAAAAGCAGATCTAGCACATAAGATTCTAAAGAGAAAATTATAATTGTTTATTCACTAGTAAATGTCTGAAAGTAGCAACTTTTTTGGCAATATCACCAGTCAGTAATATTTCTTACTGAGGCCATTTAGAGATTGTAGGAGTGACAAAAGCTTGGTTTATGACCTTGCAACCACAATAGAAGTGTACAGTCTAGCCTGTCTAGCTCCAGGCTGACAATAAGGTCAAGACACTTCTGTGTAATGGATGATACAGGAAAAAGAGTTGCTTTACATGCTTTCATACACAAAATTATGAATTTGCCTGTGTATATGTTTCTGCTGCCAGAGTGTCTTGAAATACAAAAACTTTTCTTGAAGCTGCGGTGCAGTATAGTCATGGATCATCATATACAGGAGAGTGCCACATCCATTGAGGCTGGGTCAGCAGCATGGAAACTCCTCATGATAAGAGGGCTGAATGGGTACAGTACCATGGTTAGAACATGCCTGCGTTTTTACAAGGACACAAACAGGAAGGAGTAACTACAATTCTGCAAAGCTCTTCTGTTCATAGCCCTTCTCTGCTGTGGAGCTTCAGATTGACAACATCATTCAGGGAAGGTGCCAACCTCCAAAATAAGAATGTTCATTCAAGTTTTTGATACTATCTAGTGTTACCTATTGCACTCTTTTCCCATAAATTTCTTCTCTTACCTAACTCTAGTTCCAGTGAATTGGAAAAGCACAACTTTTTCCAAATGTGCCAATGAGGAAAATAAAGCTACCAAAAGAAAAGGAAAACCAATCAAAGCTACCAAATCACCCAACACCTAAACTACAAAGTGATTTTGGGTACAGTAATCATTAGTCTTATTTAACTGCTATCAGTGGTTTAAATACAAGATATTTTCCCTCTTCCAATACATCATGCCTTGACAATTTTTACAAAACTGATTTTTCATCAGTTCAGGCTATTCATTAGAATTTACCACAGTACTTGAATCCTGCTTTGTCTTGTAAAATTTGTTCATTAATAGTGGATCATCTAGTCTTAGTTACTGGAAAGCATGGATACTGTCCTGATTTTCCTGGCCACAAAAAACCCCAAACAAACACAACAACAACAAACAATAACAACAACCAAACAAACAAAAAAATCACACCCCACCCCTTACACTTTAATGCCATATCTTATATTCTTCTGGCTTCAATTATGCTCTTTTCCTGAAACTTCTGAAAGATACATTTCCCTAAAATAATATTTTATCTTTATGGAACTGAGTCTTCTTCAGCCTCACATGAAACATTTTTAGGTTATGCCGTGGAACTTTAAACCAGCGTGAAGTAAGTGGGGTCCCTGCACCAGCAGGCAGCCATACAGCAGGTACCTAGCCCAGCTGTTTACTTATTTCACACAAAACATCTCAACAGTCTTTTTACAAATTAAAACCTACACTGTAAAAGCATAAAGAGAAGTCTTCTATGAACACTGCATGTATTTACAGAGCATCTTGAGGGCTTCTCTGTGCTGCTTGCTGTAGGGGCACTTCCTACTGCCACCTGATTTAGGCAAAGAATTTTGCTCTCACATCCAGCCATAATTTTACCCTTAGGTGTAGGAGCAAAAGTTGCAAGTTAAGAAGCACAATTACACACTGCTGACAGAAGCTTGGAAGTAACACAGTAAAAGTGAGGCAAATAGTGTTAACCTCAGGAAGAGACTAGAAATTGCTCCATAAACAGAGTTTGACACCCAGGACTTCATAATTCTTCAAATTCTACTTTCACAGCTCAGTGTTGTCCTGTAGCTGAGGAGCCATGCCACCTCTACCTTGTATTCTTCTTACAAGGTAGTAGTATTTGTATGGTTTATAATAAAATACAGTCCAAAATCTGATTGATATCTATCACCTCTTAAGTTTCCTGAAGCATAAAGGACTCAGCTTGAAGAGCTGCTGTTTTAATGAAAACCAGAAAGCACAGACCAATAGCTGGAGTGAGAATAGCACAAAGTGTGTATTCCAAGAATCTCTTATAATGAAAGCTTTTAATATTAATGCTGCTAGCCATCAGTAGCAGCCATTCCAGTGCAAGCCAATCAATGGTTTACTTTAATGAATTATTTCAAAGTGAAGTAATACTACATCCACACAAAGGTAAAGTAACAAGCAGAATAAATATGCAATATGGGAGTGTAGAAGGAGAAAATAGAAAACATCTACAGAAGTTCACTAGAGACCAGAGAATTTAAACCACACATGTTAATGTGTTTGAGACTTAATAGCAGCCTGCACTTCTGTCATTTTCATTGGAAAACCAGGAATATTATGTTAATCTACAGAAACATCCATGGAACCCTATTTGTTTTCTTTTTTTTTTCAGTCTTAACCTGACAGCTGCTATACTTAGTCTTACAGTGTAAAATGAAACCAAAAAAAGGCAGATGCACTTCAATTCTGAAGTCCAGTTACAGAGAGCAAGCCTGTAAGGTAACAAACGGGGAAGTATCACTAGATTGACATGCTTAACACAAAGTCTGTTTTATCACAGTGGTGGAAGAACCAAAAGGTGTGAATCCACAGAGGCAGCAGCATATCTGAGCAAAGTGGCTGGAGGTGCATCAGATACTCAGCTGAACAGCCAGATCTGTAATAGCCACCTTGGAAAAGCTGGACAAAGTTGTGTGCAGGCATGTAACTGCTGTAAGAGCACAACACAAAACTGTTCCTTGTGGCACATGAAACAACTTGCAGCAGCTCCCAGTCAAGAACATAATTAGCTAAGCAATGGGTGGCTGACAGGTGTTATTTCCTCACTGTACCTGTGCTGTTTGGGTACCTACCAGCAGTGCCTTTCTGCTGTGTCACACTGGCATTACACGCCTGTCATCAAGCCACAGAGTTCAGCTCTGAGTAAGCACGACCAGCAGTTTAAGGACCCGAATGAAGCCATCTCAGAGAAGCTTGGTGAGACAGACTGAAGGCACGGCTGAAGCCTTTCTGCCCCAGTTGTTTTGAAATTGTTGCTCTTGGAAGCTTGTTTACTGGACAGTTGTTTGTAATGGTTCAGATGCTCTTATTGAGAGGTAGCTCCGTTGCTGTAACAGCTTGAGCCTTGTGGTTTAGGGCTACATACAGAAGCCCAGACTGGTTTTGTTTATCGGGGCAGTGGAACGGTTCTCACTTATCTTGTAACCTTGAGTTAGCAAGACTTGTGTAGTACCAGCTGTGACACATTATATATGAGGACAAGAAGAACATAGCCAAAGCAGCTGAGAACTGTAGGCACACGAAATGCCCTGGGGAGGTGGTGGAGTCACTGTCCCTGGATAAGGAAAGACCAGACATGACATTCAGTGCTGTGGTCTAGTTGACACAGTGGTGTTCAGTCACAGGCTGAACTCAATCTCACCGTCTTTTCCAACCTAATTCATTCTGTGAGTCTGAAAATGGCTCTGAAAAACAAGTAGAAGCATTTAATGCTTTTATCATACTGAATGGGTGAAAGGGAATCGAATGAGGTTCATTTGACTATGCAGTAGGTAAAAGGATACCACACCTTAATGAACGTAAAGGGAGAGGGCTTAATCAGGGAAAGGGCTGCAGCTCTGCCTTTGAAGACTCCACCTAACCAGAGCAGTATGAATGCAAGCTGGGTTCATTCCAGATCTTCTAATTGCATTTGCATGGTGAGGAACTCAGAATAACCATTTTATCTGAAACTTGGAATAGGTTGGGAACACATGCATAGTCAATTAGAGCTATTCAGTCAATTAATGAGGGTTGCCTGAACAACTGCCTGCTTGTCTGCCCATATATTTAAAGTCTAATACTATTGCTTACATGGAAGGTGAACTTTAACATCTTTACAATTCAATACAAAGTGAGTGAAGGGTCTGTATTTTCAACATTAACATTCTCATGATAGTGTCACATACTTGTTTTGCTCTATAGGAACACTAAACTATAATTTACACAGTTGAGTCATTGGTCTGTCAACCTTGCTAAATACAGGCTTTCAAAAACAGAAAATTGAGCTAACACATGACTAGTGGTCTTGGTTGGACATCCACAATGGGTTCTGCAATTTTTTGTTGATCTTTAGTCATCTTTCTCTACGCAATACAAGTATTTAAAAATGGGGGCTTTCTTCTTTTGGTAAAGCTACAGCATTACCATTTCTTTAGTTTTACTGCAAATATAATCTCATTTTTTAGCTTCAGTTACAGTACAACTCCTTATTATTTTTACTTTTAGTGCAACTGCCAGTAAATATGCCATTTTGCATAGTCACCCTGATCAAGGTTGCACTTTTTTAAATAAATGAATGGCCATAGTTTATTCTTGGACCTCTCAGATCAAGTTTTGAACTTGTATTCTCTCTTCATTACATTCTTTCACTGCATATGAGGACATACATGTTCAAATCTTTCAAAATTCACTATTTCCTGGTAAGAATGGGTTTGAAAGAGGCCTCTGTAGGTGTAGCCTCTGGCAGAGTGTGTGTGGGGTGGGGAGAGCCATGGTGCACCACCTTGTCCTACCCTTTGTGGCCTGCTGCTGTAAACACCCACATGGAAAACACTTAGCACTCTTCTGGATAACAGAGAGGCAATGCAGTGTACACTTTGACTGTTCAAAATAGAAATCAGACTTATATCCTAAAGGAAGCAACTCCTAAAGTAGATCCCTCATCTCTTAAAAAAAACCCTTCCCCCTTGTTTTCAGCAATGGAGAGCACAGGTGTTAATCTTTTCTGGCAAGAATAACTGATATGCATAGTCCATAACATAAAATAGATGATAGCAGCATCAAACAGTGGTTTCACTTAAAGCATTTACAAACAGAAACTTCTCTGCAATTAAACTTTCATCAGGCCCCATCATTCTAGCAGCTGGGTTTTTCCTGCCTGTGTCATTTTAAGCAAAGTGCTGTAATCTGTGCTCCATAATCCCATTAAAATAGATCATTTTCTCCTGAGTCCTTTGTAACATACTAGGAAGGCTGTAAGCTTAACACCTTGTGCAAGGCTTTGTCCAGTGAACAGCTGTTCCCATTAGCGGAACAGGGAAAAACAAAACATACCTGTCTCAGCTGCAGGAGCACTGTTGCACATGGCTGCTCTTAGGAGAGGGTGGTAGGCCTACACTACTTGAAAATGTGTACTGCATCTGCCCTTTTTTAAAACATTATTTTTATACTGTTGAATCAAACAGGGTTTTTTCCTGTTATTCTCCTTTCCACAATAGCTAGCCATCAGCTAGAATTGTGTGAGAAGAGTAGCAGCTTTCCCTCCTTATCCCCACAACCTAAGCCAGGATCATTCTGTGGTAGTCCTTTAAACTGTAAGATTATGCTGTGATTAGAAAGAAAACATTGTTATTTTTTCCTTTGAGGAAACAGCAATAGATCTGGCAAGTGGGCCTCATGGCTTCATTTCTCACAGCCTGCAGCCACATCATTATCTAGCCTATAGTGGGAAAAAAATCACAAATAAGTGGAATGTTATATTTTGGTTAAAGCTATAAGTAAAGAGGACACTCTCATTGCTGTTCTAGAGGATTGTTTGATTGGGCTTTATTCTGCTGTTCAGAGATTACATAGGCAGTGATTTGGGCTAGTTGAGTGGAAAGATCAAATAAGAACACTTCCCTAGAATATCAGTACAAACTTCCTAAAGCAAGCATCATCCCTCAGCATCTCAACTATATTTATAAAGAGTGTGGAAAAATGTCTCACCTTCTGCAGTTAGTCCAGAGTGCTGCAAGTCACACAGTAAGGCTACCCAGCTCCCTTAAGAGCCAATTATAGTAGGGCAAGGTGAGGAAGCTTTTTAGCTTGGCCATCCTTCACTCACACCTGCTTCCTTTTACAAGAGTCAAGTTGTTACACCTGTCCATTTGCCTACTGGGAATTCCTGCTCATCAGGATTGGGAGGGACATCTGAAAGTAGTTGTCAACCTGCTTCCCCTTTTCAGTTCTAGAGCTTCTTAATAAATTATAATTATTCTACACCCCATCCTACATTAATTTCCAGCACTGCAAGTGGAAGAGGAAAGAGAAATCAGATCTCTAAACCTACCACAGCCAAGCAGCAGGTGTTTCTGTAATCACAGCAGCAAGACCAAAGTCAAAGCAATCCTGCTTGAATCTGCTGGGAACCAGCCTTGAAGCTCCAGAGCTGTTATGTAAATACCTTCCTCTATCATGACATCAGACCAGGGATAAACTTGAGAGTAATCTTCTCTTTATGACAGAGGACCAGTTCTTCCATTGCCAATTTTATAATGGGATACAGGCCAGGTTGAGTTCAAAATAGATGTGCTAACAGTGGTTGGAAGCTGCATGACTGAGGGTAACTGAGCACTAAGAATAAACCATCAGAGTAGACAAGATGTAGAAGCTCATCCATGATAATGGCTAGTAAGCATCCAGATACTTCTGTTGTATTCATCACTTGCTGCTAGGAAAAAGCACCACTAATTTCTTCAAATTGCTTATTGATAAATAAGCTGCCATGAAAGTGGCAAAAATTCCTTGGTCTTTCCATAATCAACTAATTGGAACAAACATGGGTTAGAATAAACAAGCGGGTATTTTCTTGTCAACCTGTCAGGAAAAGACAGGAAAATAGGAATTCCTTGCCCATGACTGACTGCAAAACAGCTAGTTTTTCCACGCAGGGCTGTGCTTAAAACTGATGGTTTTTTTCGGGTGTGGCTCCTGTTGTTTCCGTTGGGAATTCTGTTGCATCAGAGTAAGATGGCCTGACATGTATATTTTGATATAAGAGCAAGAAAGGCATTGTGACCTTGTCATCAGAGGATCCTAGGTTTTGTTTTTGCCAGCATCTATGGACTATTGTTTTCCTAATTTTATTCACAGTTCAGCCCAACTTCTTCAGACTCTCTTCAGTTTCACTGGAAGTTAATTGAGAATGGAAATAATTTAATTGCTCAGTCAAATAAGAACTGAATGTCCTGAGATGTTCTGCATGTGCTTAAGTGATCTGAGTAAGATCACACTCCAGCAGTTTAAAACATACATGAATAATGTTTGAAAACAATGGGACTCAAATTCTTATATGTAAAAACTAGTAAATGGAGCTTGTCCTCTGACTTGTTGAATTGCTGTCTTAGCTCTTTGGTTTCTGGCTATTCTATTTCCTCTTTCCCTGTTTTTTTTAGACCTGCCCATGCAGTTTGCAGAAGCAGCTGTATCAATACTAATTTACTGAAAAATTGTTTTGCAAAGAGCTAGCTCAGGTGTTTTTATATCCATGACATAGCTAATTTGTAATGGGACAAGCTGCCAGGAATAACCAAGGAGATGGCTCTATCTGTGCCGATACTGTTTGTTCATGTCAAAGGGAAATAAGTTTATCTTTCTGGCATATGTCGTTTGTAGGAGTCCATAGAAAAAGGCCATAAACAGATGATTTTCCAATAGGAAAACACTTCCTCTTCTGAGATTATTTAACCTCAGGGTAGAAGAAATGGGAAATGCTAACAATGCTCTGAGGATTCAGTGAAGGTGAGGAAGAAGAATGTAACAAAGACTATTTCTTGTGAAGAGTCAAGGAGCTGTGTTTTAGGTTTTTAAGAACACACCATATTAGCATATGAAATCAGTTTTAGGAAAGCCAAATGTCTTCATGGAGTGATGTAACTGCCAGGGATTGCTTAAGAACAGCTGTTGCCCAAACAGATGTTTTCTGTACAAGTCATTCTCTTCTGTGGTGTCAGAGCTGCTAAGATTCTGGTAGAACACTGAACTTACTGTAATACTGTAGGGCATAACTCCACTTGGCAGCCAAAAATGACAAACTGACCTGCATTTTGAGACTTGTACTTTAAATGGATGTTAATATCAGTGTCATGTAAGTATCAGTACCTGATGTCTGTTTACTTCAAGCTCAACATGTAGTAAAGCAGTCCTGAACAGTGTGTGTACCTGACAGTCTCACCAGCTAGTGCTTGTAGCCTTTCACATTACACAGCTTGTCTTGGAGGAAGGGCCATAAAATCCATGTCTTGTAGTAATGACAAAAAAGACTCGCTTTCATGAATGTTGCAGTGCTGGTTATGCAATAGTTTCTCACTAAACATATGCAAATACCTGCATCAAATGTTTGCTTTCAGCAACGACCTAGTCTGTGTTGGTGGTTTACATTAGTGGTTTACAAATACTAGTATAGATTTAATTGTTGTACAGCAACAACGTGACTTTGATACTTTTAACTATGGCTGTGCTGCAACCATTAATTGGTGTAAGCTGCAGACAAAAAAAAAAAAGGCAAGTTATTCACCCAAGAGGCAAAATGTCTTGGGTATGGGGCAGCAGAAAATGTCAAATCAGCTGTAAGGTGTAACATACTTCAAATATACTGCATTCTTCCAGATAGATTGATCCAAAATACTTACAACTTCTCATAACTTCCTTTGCCCTAATGTTCTTTTTACATGACTATGGTAAGTGCCTGCTTAGAAAGGGGAACATGTGCTTTCTGAGGAACAGCTTCAAAAGTATTTTGTTGTCTACACACCAGTTTTGCTGCATTAACAAACTTCAGTTTTTACCAGTTCAGACTCTTCTAAGGTAGTATTAAAGAAGTCCAATTACAAAGCTTGGAAGGGAGTGAAGATCTGAGCCTAAAAGCCTGACAATTGGAATCAGTACAGGTTTTTCAGATGTATTGGTTACTTTAAAGACAGGTATAACCATTTGTCCATTTACCCTCATTTATGTCGTGTTCTTTTTTTTTAATTTTAAGGCTCACCAGCAAAGCAGAAAAGCAGACCGCTTGTTGGCAGCAGGGAAATATGAAGAAGCAATTTCTTGTCACAAAAAAGCTGCTGGTGAGTAGCTTATTTCTCACATTTCAGCTCTTAAAATCAGTTTTTAGATTTGCATGCACCAAGCCTGTCTTGAGTTCAAGAAGTGTTAGGACAATGTTCTTGGGCACCTGGGATTCTTGGGGTGTCCTGTACAGAGCCAGGAGTTGGCCTTGATGGTCCTGCTGGGTCCCTTCCAACTCAGCAGATTCTATGATTCTGTGTAAGTAGAATGTCTAGTTACTTGCAAAATTTTTATTTTTAAAATGTTTGTTTTTCAGTCCAGATCAAGAATCCTTTTGAAAACATTTTTTCTCATATGAGCAGCTAAAGTCAGACATTTCCAAAATTGTTTAGACTGGGGGTGGTTATCACTGTGAAGGCAGTTCTTGACTGAAGATGAAGCCAACACCTTGTGGTATGCACAGACTGAAGTTGTGTACCTGCTCTAAGCCAGTCTCACTTTATACTTTGCATTTTCTTTACTGCTTTCCTAGGCGAGGTCACAGTGCTTTCTCTGTTGGTAAAGGACAGATGTTTGCTTACAAACCTTCCCTTTCCTAATGTCTGCATCAAGGCAGCCAAGAACAGGTGATGAGCTCCCCAGAACTCGAGCAAAACAGCAGCTTGCATTACAGACCTCACCACTGCAGGGACAGCCTCTTCTCCGTGAGATCTTGTGCATTTACCTGTCCATTTAAATAGTCCTGCTTAATTTTTTGTGTTGGAGTCCCTCAGCTCTCTGACAGTGTGCAGCTACTTGGCAGAAGAAGAAAGGAGGTCTTAACTGGTGCAACAAGTAGGACATTTTCAGTGACAGGGCTTGTGTGAAGACAAAGTAAGTGGCTGCTCTGAACATGGTAACCTAGATACCAGGCGTTCTGGCTCTATTCATAAATACTAGAAAACCCCATAAAGTGAGAAACAAATAGTTTCTTTGGTATTTATGAATTCTCAGAGTGATGAGAGATTGCACTTATTCTAAAATGCATACTTTTTGTTTTCTTTCGCTTCACGTACCAAGATAAAACCCAAAAATACACTGAATGTTTCTTGCTTTTGTCTTGCATCATTCCAAATTCAGTTGAGAATTTCTCATACATTGTCATTTTCAGCACTAGTAAGATATGCTCGAAGTTTTTCTGGAAATCGCTGCTGCTCTAAAAACAAACTGGAGTGACCCAAGCCAACAGGATACCATGGGAAGGGTGTAGTGTGTATTACAAGGTTTTACACTCGTTTTCTCAGACTTCTGAAAAACAGCAGGTGTTTCCAGCCACTGTAACTTGGTAAATACTTTCCCTCTAGACTGCTGCCTTTATGTGGGGATTGAGCACACAGGTCTGAAGGCCTTCCTTAGCTTTCCTGGAAGCGTTCAGGTTTCTCAGCCGTGCCATAAGTGCTGATGGATGTTCTGTCCCACAGGGTACCTTACAGATGCGATGAAGCTGACCCAGTCGGAGCAGGTGAGACCAGAGCGCGGCAGATGCCAGAACCAGCCACAGCCCCGTGGTGTGCCCGTGGGTCCCATTGTGTCTGATCACACCCCTCCTGGGCATTAGCCTCTGCAAAATTTTCTGAACCCTTGGCAATTGCACCAGGAGTTTCACAAGTGTGCTAATACTGATCTTCCTAGAGAGATTTTCCAAGGACAAGAGAAACCTTAACCCATCCAAGGGGTCTCCAACTTTCTAGTCTGCCAGACATCTTCAAGTAGGTGTAAGAACTAGTGTCATGTTTAACTTTATCTGTGAGGCACTTGGTACTTTGCTGAGATAAAAAGCCAAGCATCTTATCTACAGTGTGTCATTTTGGTTTAATGCATCCTGATTGAAGGATCTCTAGAACAACAGCCCTGACACTCTTTCTTATTCATTGCACAAGTTCATCTGTGAATGTAGTAGGCTGCTCAGCACTTTTGTACCAGCAGGCTTTGACTTTAGCCAGTATTATGAAATCAAATAACCCTTGGGAGATCAGACATCTGTCTTTGCTCCAATGGGTCATTTTTGTAGAAAAATGGTCTTTCACCCAGGTGAGTTAATAACTGCTGTGCCACCTCCTTCATTAAATATGGCTGAATCATTTGGGTCCATAGCTGGCCTTAGAGCAATTTGCTGCTTCATTTTGGGTGTTACTGATACGACTACTCAGATACCATCACAGAAGCATACAAAAAGTTTGCATTGTTTAGCCAGAGTGTGGCCGTGCATGCCGAGTGAATCTCTTCCTTCGTGGTGTTGGTCATAGGTCAGCTAAACTCCGAATGCCTCTGCCCAGAGATATTGTAGCCTGGTCAGTGACTTACTAACAAAAAGACCGGTAGTTATGCTAAATTTGACATATCTGAATCTGTTGCACTCTACAAGCAGAGATCACTTCCTGTTGGACTTAATGTCTGAATAACAAAAGCTCCCCCCCTTGGGCATGTAGTGATGCTGGTATGGAAATAGTTACACACATGTAATTCAATGTTTGTGAATATTTGGGTGGCATTAGGGATCATCATCTAAATTGTTTAATCTTGTTCTTACTCAGGCTCAGCTATCACTGGAATTACAAAGGGATAGTCATATGAAACAGTTACTGCTCATCCAGGAGAGGTGGAAAAGGGCAAAGAGGGAGGAAAAGCTGAAAGCCCAGCAGAGTGCTGACAAGGAAGCAGCCACACATCTTCAGACTTCTTACAAACCATCTGCTGAAGACTCTGATGATCAAAATGTACTGGTTCCTGTTGCTCAGAAATACAGCTCTTCCACAGAGAAACATTCACAGGATATTCGGGGTGTCTTTGACAGGGACCCAGATACACTTTTATTTCTGCTTCAGAAAAAAAAGGAGCCAGTGGAAGCATGTATTGGGAGTAAAGCGCCAAAAGATGACAAAACAATAATAGAAGAGCAGGCAACCAAAATTGCAGATTTGAAGCAGCTCATAGAATCTCTTGTAGCTGAAAACGAGAGATTAAGGAGAGAGAATAAGCAGTTAAAAGCAGAAAGAGCTAGACTCCAAAAATCTCCAGTGGACAAGGAGTTGGATGTAGACACTGACTTTGTCGAGAAGTCAGAGCTGTGGGGTCTGCAGCAGCACTCGGAATCTGCTTCTTCAGCTGCAACTTGGCAGAAGTTTGCAACAACTGCTGGGAAGGCAAAGGACATTCCAATACCCAACCTTCCCCCCCTGGACATCCCGTCTCCTGAACTCCCGCTGCTGGAACTCTCTGACGATATACTGAAAGGACTGATGAATAGTTAAAAACCAGGAAAAGTGCTCAGTGCAGTTACC
Organism: Anomalospiza imberbis; assembly: GCF_031753505.1. NCBI lineage: Eukaryota > Metazoa > Chordata > Aves > Passeriformes > Viduidae > Anomalospiza > Anomalospiza imberbis. The sequence goes on along the minus strand of NC_089688.1, from coordinate 5,689,194 downwards.
CAAACTTGAGAAAAGGGAAAGCCACCAGGACAGTGGTGATCTGAGGGCAGAAACATTTACTACAATCCTACTGTTGGAGAAAAGGCATTAAGCAACTTTGTTACTGTGAAATACACATCATATCTGATTTACTTCATGGAAGTTAAAGGTACCATAGTTGGTATAAGATGGTGATCTCTTTAGTCTTTCTCCCAGTGTTTCAAACCAAATGACTGCCTGGAGAATGTTTCAAGTAACACAATCCTTCAGGGTTTTTAAGTATGCTATATGTAATAGTTATCTATAATGCCATAAATGATGGTGCAGAACCTAACTGTTATGGTTGCCAGTTGGCTGCCACTTCATATTGAAAAATGCTTTCTAGCATGAATTTAAACTGTGCATTTCATTATGCATAACTTTGTTAATTCAGATACAGTGCAATTTATACACCTCCTAGATGGATTTATGTGCCACACTCTGTATTCCTGACCATGTTAACCTCAAGTCAGGAGAGGTTTTAATTTCCATTCTATGAAGGAACCAACTTACTCGTTCTGTCGATGTGGGTTTTTTTGGGGGGTTATCTGTTTACATAACTAATCAGGGTGCATTGAATCTAGCTATATTGGTTTCTGTATAAAGTGACATGGTTTAAAATGAAAAATCTATACTTAAGGTAAAATACCCTTTTTGTTTTCAGTGATGCATGAATGGAAGTAATTCTAGCTGGCAGTATTTGATTGAAAAAGAAATTGTTTACAGCTTAACCTGATTCAAAAAGGATAGGAAAATAAAAACCAAGGTGTTTTGACACTGTCTGTTACATCTGTACAAACGTTGCTGATTATAAAGGACAAATTAGTACTTGTACTGAGTGTTAGGATGCACTTACAGCTGAGCTTCCACGTTCATCGTCCAGCAAATTCAAGAAAGCTGGGATGAATTCAGAGGGCCTTGCCCACCTGTGGAGTGACCTGGCTGACAGCCAGGTTCCAGCCCTGCAGAGCACTGGAGCATCAGCAGAGCAGCTCTGTGGATTTGCTGGGGCACAGCCCAGCAGGAGCTGTAGGAACAGTGCTGAGGGTGCTGGGTCTGAGCAGGGCTGTGCACACCCCTGAGGGTGCTGGGTCTGAGCAGGGCTGTGCAGCCTCCTCACACCCATCCCCTCCAGCACGGCTCAGCCCCTGCCCTGGAGCCCAGCTGGGGCTTTCCCAAGGGGTGTTTTAGTGTGTGGTGGAGGCATTAATTACCTGCAGCTGTTACTGATTAGTAACCTCTTCGGTATTGCAACCTATGGCATTTGAAGTTATTCTTATGCTGTAAAAAGGTAAGTTTGCTTTCTAAGAGTGCATTTTTCTTCCAGAATAGACTTGGAAGTGCAGCAAGAACACCTTACTGCTGTGCAGATTCTCCCCTTACCTCTGTATAGCTGGCATCTTCTGTGCTTGAAGGAGCATAGGGACTGGAGGTTAGAAAAAGTCTGGAGAAACAGAGGTAAGACAGGTTCATTAGAGGAGGTGCCTTGTGCTGAATTGTAGCTGGAATCTAATCTTGCTGGGGAAATAAAAAAGTTATTTTTCAGTTGGAGCAGTTTCGCAAATAGCCCTGTCTAGCTGTGATGAGGTGACCTGTTCCAGGTCAGACCCAGCTCACTGCTCCCACCAAAGGGCAAGTCCCAGTCTCTGCTGGCCCCTGCCTGGCTGACTATTCCAGGTAACAAGGCAGAGAGGCATGCTGTTTCTGGGCATGTAAGTAAAGCAAAGAAAATAGCATGTGCTCACAAGATGGAGATAAAATTATTTAAGCACCTACCTCATGCCACTGCTGGGGTGGTGGCTCTGGGTTGTTAACTACAGGACAGACATGTCCGTGGTGTCTGCAAATGGCAGCTAGAGGAGAAGGGAAGCAATTTTTAGGTTTGTTGAAGTCAGAGTTCTTCAGAGGTGGGAGTGTGGGAATTGCAAGCTCCATCTTCTTGATTTTAACACTAAACTGTCCCTTTATGTGTAGCTGCATAAACAACAAAACACCAGATCTGAAAGAAGCTGCTTCTCTGTGGGAAGGATGGCCAAGCAGGGGCAAAACTCCATCCTGCCACTTTTGGAAGGGGCGGTAAGACTTCTCTCTGTCCTGCAAAGCCAATGTTTGTTTGATCTTGCAGTCTGCCTACTCAACATGACTGCTGCTGAATCCCAACTCCAGGCAGTAAGGCAGAGCACGGGCGTGTTCCACTCTCCTGAGTGACACTGAATGTTTTAAAGTAAGAATTCTTCAGTCTGAGTCCAGAGCTAAGCAATTACTCGGTGCATTGGAAGGAAGGTGTGTTGTACCGAGAATACTCACCACTAGAGGACAGGTTTTACAGATTCATAGCAATAAACCTCGGGAAATCCTTCTCCCATTGCTGTCAGCAATTAATTTGTGTCACAACAATTTAGAACAGTTTTAAGTGATTAAATTGAGAGCGGGGTGTGGCCGGGCGCGGTGCTCCAGCCGGTGTCCGGTGTCCGGTGTCCGGCCGGATCCCGCTCTGCTCGCCACGGCCACCGGCCGCCACCTGGTGGGAGCCCGGAGCCCGGCTCGGGCCCTGCCGAGCCGCGGGGACCTCTTCCCTCTCTGGCCGTGCCCTCGCTTTTTTCACGGCCAAACTGATGGGCTCAGTGCCCGGGCCTGGAGAGAGTAAGGAAGAGGCGTGGTGCGGGAATGCAGAAGGTGACCGACTGGCGCTGCAGCAGCAACAACAAAACGGTAAGTCACTGGTTGTCACATGGCACGTCACCAACGCCTGGCACAGCACACAGCAACGTGCCCAGGGTGGTGAGTCTGGGCTGCACTGTTTTATAATGGACAGAATTAAAGAATCCTGTGCTCCCTTATTTCAAAGTGTCTCACCAAGAACCAATTTTAAATACACATCCAGACACTGACTTCTATTCACAGACTTTGCTTTAACCACAGAAACCATGCTTGTCTCGGCACACAGAAGTACTGGCCCTGTTGAATATTGCCAACATATGCTATGCCGAAAGAAACTGTAATTATCCGATCTCTGGCTGTATCACCACAGAAAGAGAAACCAAAGAAAGACAACTGGGAAGCAATGTGGAGTCTCCTGAGAATAAAATGTGCACACTTCACCACTACCAGTTGCTACTTAAAATGATGGCTAAAACCAAAATACAGAAGTGTTGGGTTTTACATTTTGCTTTTATTAAAAGGGGAAAAAGGAATTTTGTGACTGCTTCCTCTGAGAGCATTTCCATGTTCAGGAACTCTGGTAGTGAACTCCTTCCTACTGTCCTCTCAGCAGCAGCTCTTCAGCCATCTGCAGTTCCTGATGACCTGCTTTCAGTGTCAGGAGCTACACCTCGTCTAGACTCCCTTTCCCACAAAATACTGGATCTTTTGAGATCCCTTCGAGTCCAGCTCTGTGCATGGAGAAAAGCAAATACAGCCACAACAGCTAATAACATCCTGTGCTGAGCTGGGCTAAAACAGTAGAAAACAAAATCAAACTCTTGCACAGCAATCAGAGCAGTGGTGTGGCTGCCACAAGCCGGGTACAAGCTGGACATTGTTTGCCACACCTTCCTACCTGAGTATGAAGACGGTGGAGTTCAACTGTATAAAAAGTTCATTATTCCCTAAAGAATCAAGAGCTATGGCCATCTTTTCCTCCACCTTCTTTTTCTCTCATACTTGTTTTACCTGAAGTAATTTCAGCTTACTCAGGGTTTTTGTCTTGTAATCATTTGAAGAGTTCCCTCAGGCCCATTTGCTGCAGGACGTAAGGTATTATTGAGATCAAACAATATGAAATCCTTAGAGCTGTGAAAATACAGGATTTCCTGCCTCAGAGCTACTAAGCTCTACTCTCTGTTTTCACTAAGGTAGCACAGACCCAGGGACTGGAAAAAGAGAGGCACCTGGGACAAGAATATATAGCCTTGGTACATTTGGAAGGTACGAGAAATGTTCACTTTGGAACAAAACAGCAAAAATCCCTCAGTCCACCACTTACCTTTAGAAAGGCCCATGTTTATAATGAAGCTATTTGCACACAACACATCGGGTGAATCACATCTTCAGTTTGCTATGAGGCAAGATTTTCCTAGCAGCTATTTATAGATGGTGACTTCCTTTTCAAAACTGATGAGAACAAATGAAAAAAGTACAGAAGTTCGTTTGTGTGTGCCGCTGATGCCACAGGGCATTTGCTCCTTGGGTAGTTTCCTGGGCCACCCTGCTGAGATGGGAAGAAAAGAATGTGGTGGTGGCCACTGCATCCAAGGACTGCCCCCAGCACTGCGAGCTCTGCTGCCTGCTGGGGCACACGGACCATGGCAACACCACGGCGGGAAGGAGACACAGCGCTCCAGCCATCAAAGCACGGGTCAAAGTGTGGAAAGCAGGAGCGCAGGGCAGAGCGGACATTGCTTGAAGCAAAGCTGGGGGTTAGCAGGGGAAAGCACAGCAGAGACCAACTCCAGCAATCTCAACAGGGTGAGGCAGCTCAGCCAGCACAGATGTGGGGGAGAGCACAAACATCCTGCTCTGGAAAGCAGCAGAACAGGCAATGGTAGCTGTGGAAGGAGGAAGGAAGGGAAATTCCCAGTTACAGGCACAGGGCAGGGAAGGCTGTCAGCTGTGAGAGCAGAAGAGGGCTTGACAGGATGTCACGGGAGAGGGTACAAACAAAATTACCACCTACCAAAAAGGTCAGAGAGCATGAGAACGTAGTGCTGATCAAATGGGGGTTGGCCTACACACAGAGATCTCAGCAACTTGCATGAAGCTGGAGGAGTACAACAGATTTGCAAATCGGACTGTTCTAAACCCCTACATCTGACCTCCCTAACAGGGACCACCATTTCCTTGCCAGCAATTCCAGCAATTTCTGTTTCTGCTAAGCCATAAACAGCAGCCACCTGTGCTGAAATGCTTCAGGTCATCACAGCCCTGCTTTGTTCTTTGCTAAAAACTTACTCTTCATTAGGTACCTCTGCAGTTACAACAGGGAAAAAAAAACTATTATGGCCATTTACTGTACAGCAGTGCTGAGGATGGAGATGATAAGGAGCTGGGAAAGAGGGGGTGTGGGGAGCAGGGCTCCCAGTTTTGCTGACTCTTGAGGTGTGATCTTTCAAATGACAAACAAGGGGAAAGAAGGAGGAGTTTCATGAAGAGCAAAGCAAAGAGAGCTTGTGTTCAACAGGGAAGTGGCAAAAGATGACACAGAGTATTTCATATCCATGTTCTAGCAGCTGACAGCATTCCTGCACTCTAACAGCTTCAGCTGATCTCACTGAATACTTTTGGCTGTATTAAAATAGTTGAGATTGTAGAGCAGAAAACTCCCCAAGAGTCTTTAGCAAAGGAAGATGGGAAAAGCATGCCCAGTAACACCTCACAGAACATGGAAAATGGGCAAGAGGGAAAAACTGACCTGAGAACAAAACGCCTTCCCACAAACCCCTCTCTGGTGTCAGACATCAGCTAGGAACACCTCTGGTCATGCTCACAGCCACAAGCACAACGCCAGCCCCACCTCCTGCTCCCATTTCCCTCAGGGGAGCAGGGAGCTTGGCTTCATTGTGACAGAGCCAGAAACCTGAAGGTACTGAGTAAGCAGAATGTGCTACACCAAGTACTTAAAACAAATTTTTTGTGTGTCTTCTAGTGGTATTTGGCGTACCTGTGAACTTCAACGACTTCCAGCACTGTTTAGACACTTCCAGTTTCCCCCAAGGAGAGAAAAACATCTTCAGGCTGACAGGCAGGTGCCAGGGATCCCTGCCCAGGTCTCTAAGCACTCCAGGGTGGCAGGGCCAGCTGCCAGTGGGGCCCAAAGGGTGGTACCGAAGCTCAGACCTCGAGGCACAGGGAGCTGTCAACTGTACAGGCACTGGAGAAGAGGTAGAGGAGAAAACCCATGGCTTTGGCCAGGGCAGGCGTGGCAACATGACACTTTGGGACAGTAAACTCAGGGGACACCAAACCCTGCCCCCCGACTCCGCTGCCAAGACACACCAGCACAGGGGTGAGCAGTGATGGCAGCCATGGCCCCGGCCCAACAACTGCTCTGGGTTGCAGGAATGGGACTCTGCAGCAGGAATGATAATTTCATACTTGGAAGGCATGTTAAAAAAATTCAACTGAAGAAGGAAATAGTTCAGGATATGTAAATATTGAAGTAAAAAACAAAGTATGTACGACTAGAGTCCACTTCTCATTAAGCAAATGTACACTGGCAAGCCCTGCAGTTTCAGCCAATGCTCTAATGCTGCAGGGAAGAGTACAGATGATAATAGATGGAACAGGCTACAAAGCTAAGAAGCAAATGCTAAGTGCAGCACCATTAACTCCCTGGTATTTCTCTGCAACTTGACAAAACTCAAGTTTTCGAGCCAACTAAGTATTGTGACTTTTGAAATGAGGAATTGCTTTTGTGCTTTACTATTTTGAAAGGTAACTTACATGGGGTTTGGGGTTTCTGGTGATCCCAAACCCAGTCAGATGTGTCAGGCTGGAAGCAGTAACCAGGCTCGTTACTGTGACCAGGTTAATTTCTATCCCCTTTTGGACACCTCACGAGCTGGCCATTGGCTCTGCCTAATATTTGGTAATCAACCTAAGGATTTGAATAGTTTTAATAACTTAAAGTACACTTGTTGTGAAGCTTTTCAAACTCACTCCAAAACCTAGGATTCTGCTCAACTGCTAACATTTACCATTATTAAATTTAAAAACCCATAAAAATACATTTTTAAAAACATTGCCTGAACCATTAACGGCAAGTTGTTACGAACCAATACTTGTCCAGAAAGGCCTTTCCCCTTCCGGCAGAGGAGCGCTGATTCCTGAAGGGAAGGAAGGGGGCGGGCGGCAGAGGCTCCCGCCCGCAGTGCCGGCTGCGGCCCGCAGAGGGCAGCACGTGGCTGCCCCGCACCAGCGGCACGAACAAATGCACACACGACGTCTGACAAAGTCATTTTAATGGAAAATGTAAAACCCCTTTCAACTTCAATGTACAAAGCATGTGTAACACTTGCACTTTTAACAAATTAAAGCAAGCCAATGTTTTAAAAAAATACATCATTGAATGTATATATGTATATATTTACATAGCATATTAAGTTTAATATTTAAGCTTTAAAAGTTCACATAAATTTTACCAAAATGAGACAATTTTTAAATAAATTACACCTTTTGAAAACGTTTAATTGTACACTGAATAGCTTCAATAAAATACTGAAGTGTCTGTATTTAATATCTACTTTATATACTTTATATTTTACAAAGTTTACAATTATTTGGCAGTAATTTTCAGAATATGACATGACTGCTGTGCGGACTCAGCAAGATCCCAAATGCAGGCAATAGCTGGTGTTTGTGTCCTACTCTCACAGTAACTGTCTCAATGTAGTGAAAAAGATCTGAATTATTTTAGCAAACTGTACAAGTCACATTTACATTTGATCAACAATATAGCATAGAATTTTGTCGTTTTTTCCAAAAATAAATACATCATCTTAAATCTTTGACATTTCACAAACTTCATGTACATTATAATACAGACAGCAGAACGCTGCTCAACTGTTTGCAAGTGGAACATGGAATCACAGTGGCTGTGATATGAAGCTCTACCGTTGCAGTGTCATTAACAAGTAAATATGATGACTGTGTTTTCTTGGCACTGATGGTTTGTGAAGCTTAAATTAGTGTGTATACCGTTCACAGATCAGGTGAAATAACCTCTGGGTGATGCTACCTCCAAAAAGCAGAGGGTGCTCAGTTCTCATCCATATCTTCCATTTCACCTTCGTGAATCTTCAGAGCTCTCACCATTTCTTTAACTGCGTGATACAAGATATTTTTAACCTGCAAGAACACGGGACAGATTTTAGTAAGGCCTGCGACCTGAGGAACTCTGCAAAGTTTAGGACTGAGCCCTAAGCTTAGTGGATGGAAAAAGGAAAGGCTTCATCAAGCCTGTGCAGAAGGAAGAGCTTTTTACACATTTTAAAATGTAATGTGAAATAAAGCCAGCAGCTCAAGGGAGAGTCATTTACAGCCCTGGCATTCATGCTGCTGCTCATTGTTATTCTGTGTGAACAGCAGCAAGGAAGTAGCTCCACGCACTGCTCGGCATTTCAATGAGCCAGAGCACACCCTGCCTTCCCAGCCGCTTCCAGAGCAGCATTCATTTCCTACCTGCAGTTTATCATCATAATTGATTTCTTCCTTTGACAGCCTCAGCTCCTGCGTTAAGTGAAATGACTGTACAAGATGTTCTGGAGACACAAAGTCTTCCGTTACTTGAACGCAGCTGTGAAAATTTTGCACCTATCCGAAATAACAAAAAGAGACTGACAATTAGTATTTGGGGTTATTCTTTGGCAGAGGTACCTGAGGAAAGAGTGGGTCTTGAGATCCCTTAACCACAGCCTTGTCGGACTAACGGGCATCTTTGCGGGTAGAGAACAATTACGTGTGTCTGACTTATCTAAGCTGGCTGCTGCCAAAGCACTCTGAACGCTGCACGGCTGCCTGCGCGCCGGCGCTCCCGCAGCCGCTCCGGCATTCATTCCACGCTGCCGCCTTGCTCCTGCCTCCGGCAGCCGCGCTCGGCCTCCCCAGCAGCGCGCAGGCGCTGCGCTGCCCGGGAGCAGCCCTGCCCTGCAGGACCTGGCTCCTCTGGCCACGCACACACTCGCTGGAAAGAGAACTGCTGGTGGAAATACTGGAAAGAAACAACCATGAACAGAGAAAGGGGGAGGCTGAGAAGTAGGAGGAAAAGAGCACTTTTCTTCTTTCTGACATGAGATAACTACTGAGGAACAGACACCATCTCGAGTCACCCAGGTCGTACCTGGAGGACAGGGGAAAGGAAAATTGCTTCCTCATTGTGACCCAACCACCAACTCCAGTTCACTCCCTTCAGAAACATTTGCATTTTTACCCCTAAACCCTTACAAATTACGCTGTAATTTGTAATTCAGCAGTCAAAACCCTCTTTCCCTCAAACTCTAACAGCTCCTCACAGAAGCTGTGTAACAGTTTGAATTCCCAGAGCCTGGGGGTGGGGAGGGAGAGCCTCAGCTATTCCAGCAAACACCCCACCGCATCCCACCCTGCTCAGGACTGATGGAGATCTGTGTATTTTAAAGTGAAACCTAGCAAAATCTAGAGTTTCTAAATGCATACTCTAGAAATTCCATTATGGTACCTGACATTCAAATAAACCACTGGGGTCTACAAAGTTCAGGACACAGGACTTCATTTAAAAACTTCGCTCTTCTTCAAAACCCCTGCCCAACTCTGATTTTACAGAGCAGCTCCCCCCCTACAGCTGAAATCCCAGCAGGTAACCCCCAGCTCAGCAGTCACGTTGCACGTGGGGTTTTTGATGGCTCATCATCATCAAGGGACAAAGCAGTGCTGGTTCCTCCTGAGAATTCATCAGAACAGAAATAATTCTGGAGACAAGGAGAGTTTGTTGATGCCACACAATCTGCAAACAGCAGAAAGCCAGGAGAGAGGCTGCAGTTACAGAAGTGCTAGCATGAGGCTCCCACCAGCACTCAGGGAAGCTCCTAGAGCTTGGGGTGAGGCACCTCTGCACTGTGAGCCTGCAGCTCCAGCCCCCTCCCCTCCCTCACAGGCTTCCCACCTCTTTCAAGTCTCTACCTGCCCCTGGTTTCCTTGCCAGCCCATGCAAATCCCACACCACTCATTCACTTTCTCCTCACTAAGACAAGGTTTTACCGACTGCCTATCCCTCCATGGCAGAATAAGAAACATTTGTTTCCCTCAGACCTTCAATTCTGCTGTGCCTTAAGTCTTCTTCTCCCTCCCTTCCAGGGCCTGGCTTATCCGTGTGAAAGTGTGCGGGGACAGATTTTAGCCGGCCGGTCTGGTACTTAGCATGGAAATGCCCCGCTGTCAGCCCCAGGCAGTTCTATTTATAACATTTATAACACAAGCTGCTGCAGTGACACACACATAGAAACGTTTAGCAACGACTCCCCTGGGGTTTGTGGGGCGAGGAGTGCAGCACTCCCACGCCTGTGCCACTTCCAGCTGAACTGAGAACAGCTTCACACCCGGCCCACGCAGAGCAGACATTTCCAGGAGGGCCTGGGAGGCAGCTGCGGTGCTGGGAACGCCTCAGACTTGGGCCAGGACAGGGAAAGGTGAGTGGGCAGGGAAGAAAAGGCCACCCACCCACCCACCCTGACGGCCACAGGATCAGCCACTTCCTGCAAGGCTGAGCTCTGCATGTGCAACGCCCAGACCTTTATCCTACAATCCTTATCGGAACATTGCCAGGATGTCACATTACCTCCGAGCATGTTATTGTACAATACATAATCCTGCTGTTAAATCAAGATAATGCCTCTATAAAAAACAACATTATAATAACTCGTTCCACTATGAACAAGTTTTGCAGGGCGCCTGAACACCACATGTCAATTACTGACTCCAGTATTTCTAGCTTTTTATTTTTAGTTAAAATATTTTACCAATTTGGAGCTACCAAGTTAAAACCAGGGAGGCCATCCCTAGAGATGCCTGTGATACAGCATAACCCACAGCGGAGCAGCAGAAAGAGTGACTCTCAGAAGAACAGCACCAGCACCCTTTTTTAGCTGGGGAAGTTCCAAGGAGAGCTCAGGGCTCCCTGTCACAAGTGCCACAGAGGGAACAAGGCCCAGCCATTAGCAAGGCAGGGACACTGCGGAGCTCCCGACCTGCACAGCCAAGAAAGGAGATGCCCCTCGCAGAGCATTCAGGGATGCATCTGCAGAGGTGACCGTTCCAATGCTCTATCTATTTCTGGATTCTCCTTCTGAGAGAGCAATTCCCTCTGCAAGAGGAACTGACAAGGCAGCCCTGCCCGTCACAGCTCACGGGAGAGGCTGTCCCTCCCATCCCACCCAGGAGCAGTCTGACTTTGCCTGCTGCACTCATCACAAGAAGGATGTGACTGCTGTCTGCTAGTACACAGGGAGGGGGAGAAAGCTGGGAAGCAAGAGGAATGCTACATGCTGCCATGAAATGCAAAGAATAAGTTACTTTAAAAGCCAGACATGAATCCATAGAACCAGGGGGAGGGGAGTGGAAAAACAATACACAGAAGAAATACAGTCTCCTCCATGTTAGGGCAGTAAATTCTAGACCAGCACGTCAGAAGCAGCAGTGTGCCAACAAGCCTAACTGGCTCCAGAAGGAAGAGCCAGAACTACACTTACTCAGTGACCACAGGCAGCCAGGCTCCCTAGCTCCAGCCCTCAGTCTGATTTCTTCTGCTCCACAACACTACTCATGAGCAAATAAAAATGTTAATTTACCACCTGAATTAGCATCAACTCTTACCCAGTTTTAATAATTAAAAGGTTCATAATGTGCATGTAAATCTGAATCACTTAATGTGTAAACTTAACATGGTATGTGTTCTTGTGCAGACTTATTTTTCAGTTTTTAAATGTGCTTTGTATCTCTGAAGTGTTGGTGCTGATCCCCAAGGTCAGTATTTACGCATCTCTACAGAGAGCGCTATGCACATACATGAAAGAACACGATGCTTTTATTTCCTCCTACGTGGCAGATTCACAGGAACTTCTTACTGAAGATGAAAAGGTTCTCAAGCTTCACCCACTAAAGTTTAAAAACACCATGTTATTAACTCCTTGGTGCCAGAAGCTAGAACATTACCACTTCAAACACAATCAGCAGTTTAAAGCCAAGGAGATAAAGATAAGAGTGGTCTTATTTTTGGTCCTTAAACATATAAGGTACAGGGAAGACTGGAACAGTCCCACTACTTCATGTTTTATATTCTGTATGCCTTTATATAATGGCACATGCTATATAAAACAGATTTCCCAGTACATTTGTTACTTCCCCTGGATTCCCTTCCACTCTTCGATCTGGGATATACCTCTCTTGTTTCATGAGATCAGAGTAAGGCTGCTGGAGGATGCAATACATGACTCTGGGAGTGCCAACTTCTTTAGCCTAACAGAAGCCAAGAACAGCAGCAATGTCAGATGTTCCTCCAAATTTGTGAAACAACACGAAGCCCTGAGTCATTGTACGGGGGAGGGCAACCTACACCTCCCTAGATTTAGGTCAGCAAGGTCTGTTTGGGGCTGTCTGGGTCTTTCCTTTCCTGTGCCAGAAAACAAATCCACACAGACCATCCAGAGCTATGTACCACCATGTCAAACCCACCCAGAAACTCAGTGGGACGAGGAGGAACCTAGTCTGGGTAAGGTACCAGTTGCTTCCAGTGCCCCACAACAGACACAGTCAGAGACAGAGCAGGGACATATCCCCTGTCATCACTACCCCCCGTCAGTTTTTCACAGAGGAAAGCCCAGTGCCCTGGCCACAGGGACATGGTGAGCCAATGCTTCCTGTCTGCCACAGCTGGAAGCTGATCTGCAGCTTGGAAACCAAACAGCACCTTCTTCAGAAGGGCTTGGCCTCGCTTGAACCCACAGGGAGATCAATGACAGATCTTCAACATCACAATGGTTTACAACCCACTGCAGGGTGAGGATGCTCCTCGTTCCTTGACAGTCAGCAACCTCATTAGTGGTGCTTGACAGTTGGCAAGACAGCAGCCTCCACTTCCTGCCGAAGCAGGAAAGAAACAAATCTAGAATGGCCTAAAAATCCCACCTAAACAACTGAGCTTTCTTCCTCTTTTCACCAAGGAGAAGCAGTTTACAGGCTGTGAGGGGAAAAAAGGCCTAAAGGCAGTAACAAACCTTTTATGCCAGGTTATGGGGCTGACTAACACAAATTTGTCCTGCTTCTCCAGAACTCCCCCACTGGCAGTACTTTTCTTACCCAACTACAGATTAGATCAGCTCAGCTGCTGCAAAGGTGGTATCACTCTCAGAGTAAGAAAAGCTGCTGGAGGGACAACGATGACTTCTGGTGATTGAGGTACCTTCTGTGTTAAAAGGAACTGAAATGTGGCATGGGAAAACAACCAAATATCTGTTACAGGAACACCAGAACACCCACTACAAATCTCCTACACCTGAAGACAAAAACAATGACACCTGACATCCAGGTGCTTACCATCCATACCCGCTCAAGTTGCTCTCCCTGCCCCTCCTCAATTAGGTTAACTTCTGGCTTAGAAGAAGAAAATTACTAACCTGACTCTGCCACAACTAGACTCAGTTTGTTTAGAAATTTGCTACATAAATGAAAGGTGGAAAACAATGGTTAATAATGGTCTGTTCATTTGTAATTGTAAAGCAAAAAAGGTATTAATACTTAAGGCATTCAACTTGCTGTATGTTAGTCAGCTACACCAGCAGATGTACCTTATTTTACATTCCTACATGCTAACAGATTCTAAGAAAAAAAATAAAATGTAACTGAGCACAGATGTCTTTGGAAAAAAGTTATCAATCTTGTATGTCTTTAACCTAAGGTACATTACCTGATGAAGTGCTCCTGCTGGTAGAATAATAGCATCACCAAGGAACTGAATAACTGTGCAGGTTTTTACTCCATATTCTTCAAAAAGTCTTTGGCGAAGTTTTTTGTTCACATACCAACTCTGATCACGGATTGGATCATGCTCTGGTAAAACTTCTAGGCCTTGCTCCTTTGCTATCTGTTAAGTATAGAAAAGATCCCAAGTAACTTCCAAAAGAACCAAACCTTTTGCTGATCAGTTTTATGTATATCCAACTCGCCAAGCAGCGTCACTTGGTTCCCAGTACCAAACAAGAACTCTGGCTAGGGACTCAAAACAACCCCAAAGGATCTGGGAAGTGTCACTGAACTGAAGACATCTGCAACACTCCCACTCCAAAATGCAGAGCTTTATAGAACTCAGCACAATAATCATGCTCCCTGTGTGACTTCTTTCATCCAGGAAATACAATCTGAGCTCAGGAGTTCCTGTGCTGCCAATTCCTCAGGCTTACAACCTTCTTCAGTTTTGACACAGACATGCAACATCACTACCCTAGCTCAGGAAAAAAAGCAGCCCAAAAAGCCAAAGGTTGTAGTCCTGGGAAACCTGCTCCAGGTGACTCTGCTTGAGCACAGGGCTTGGCAGAAGGGACCTCAAGGGGCCCATTCCAACCTCAGCCCTGCTGGGATAAGAAGCTGCTTTCCTACCATCCTATGAAGGTATTTAGAAAAAATGATCAACACATTAAAATAATTCCTGACATCAGTAAATGGAATTACACAACCATTTCTCATCAAGTGAACCACAGGGGAACAAATATTACTCTTAATCAACTGCTACTAAATCAATCCTAATCACGAAAAAAGAAAATAGTGATTACATAAGAACATATTATATACAAAGAACACAGACCTAATCCACCTGCCATGAGTCATGAAACAAGTATCTCAGTAAAAACATAGATTTTTTTGCCTTTATTTATTAAATGAATGCAATTATGTGTGATGCAGAACTTGAAACTCTCCTTGAGTATTAGATACTGAGATTTTCTATCTGATCGGCAGCAAAGCGGTCCCAGTGCTTACCCATCAATTAATCTCCAATTCAGTACTTCACAAATACCACCACTCCTAAAATACACGGTGGTACACAACTCATTTGGGATACCAGGGCAAACTGTGGTAGCAAATGACAAACTTCTTTACACAGCATCCTAAATGCCTCTGTTTTAAAGTGCTGCTCAAATAGTTTCACAGCTATTCACAATAGTTTCACAAGTGCTCTGAGGGAGAATTCAGCATTTCCTCTCTATGTCCACCTATTCCTTTGCATTCATGACTTTATTCATAACCCCCTTTTTTAACTGAAAAGCCACCATCTAATTTATGAGCATCTACTTTTTGAATGAACAAAAAAGTCTTGCTGAATAATTAATAATCTCCTTAGAATTAGCTTTGTTTTACTTACCAGTGCTCATTTTTACCCACAGTTTAGCCTGCCAAAGAGCAAATGTTTGAGTCACTGGAGGACAGCTGGCCTGGTACAGAAACACTGCTTTACTGTCAAAGGGAATCTTCACTGCTAAAAGTCTTAGGCTTTCCTGCTCACAGCAGAGCCCTTGGCCTCAAGTTTGTTTATGGACCCCTTTGCTGCAGCCAGTTAAAACTCATCTGATCTCTGCTCACAGTGAAGACATCTCCTCAAGCAATCACTTCAGTGACACTTTGGTACTTCTGTGTCACCTATCAAGGCCACCTTCCAGAACACACAAATGTGCTAAGGACAGGGCACAGAAAACTGCTTCCAAGATGGAATCCCTACATTTAATGGACTGATGGATCTTCATGCTAGGGAACAAGCAGAAAGGTTCTGCTGTGGCTCTAACTGATCACCACATGCCACTGAAGGATGATCTGCAACACGGCCAGGTTAAGTCTGCTGCCCTTGTTAGTTATCCCTCTGCTTCCACCTTCACCAAGAGCCCAGCCACATTCCTGTGCTGACTGATGTCACACAGTCCTGCCAAAGACCAGTGGCCACTGGGTGGTGAGGTCAGGGGATTTGGCATGGGTAAATTCACCAAAAATTCAGCAGCAATAATACAATAATGGATTAGTGACAGAAAAACATCATCCCACAAATTATCTTTTGTATTAGAGCGGGGCAAGAGTAGATCTCCATGCCCTAAAAGCCTTCAGTTACAAGCCACCTGTCACTCTTCCAAAGTGAATATATGTGTTACATATTTGATTTGTTTGTGGTGTAGCAGGTCAAGTATAATTTATTTAATGTGCTATAAAGGAAATAATTTTGCCTTCCTCCCTTCTCTAATATGGAGGTGGGGTTTGTGGTTTTTGCCAGCCCCGTTTAATTTACCAATTAGGTTATATTTATAAATTATGTGTAATAAAGCTAACCTTTTGCAGAAACTCTCTTATCTTGTCAGCATCTTTGCCAGCATAAATGTGCCACAAAGCACCAGGTAATTCACTCGAATCTTTCAACCGCTTCCTTAAAAGGTCATCCAGATCTTCCTCTTCCAACTTCTTCAAAACTCCTAAGGTTCAACAAAAATATTCTTTAAATGCGAGGAGAAAAAATGTTGAAACTAAATACCTTCTTTTCATATTTCTTGTGTGAGACTGTGCAGATAGAAGTTTACTGAATACAACAGAAGCCACCAGGTGATCTTTCTGTTCAGTGTCTGTAACTCATTACTAGAACATGAATGCCATGGACACCTTAAAAATATATTTAATATCTGAACTTTTTCACATTTCCTGAATTCCACAGAACACATTCTCCTACCTGAAATAAACAAGCAGGACTGGTACCAAAAAATGAGAAGATGAAAAAGTCAGCACAAGCAGTTACAGCATGCTGTTGTTGCAGCCAGAGCTCTCTCGGGATGCTCAGGTTTGCTGCTATTAACTCAGTGCATACACAAGTGAAAACAAAGCAAATGAAAGACAAACCTTACTGCAACTCTATAGTCACACCCAAAATCTACATTTGCTGATTATGAAGTAAGAGGACAAAAGAAAAAGGGCAAAGAAACAAAACTATTTCTGTGATTTGAAGACTGTTTCACATAAGCAATAAACCTCATAGAGACGACTAACATACACCAATTTAAGCTCTCCAGTGTTGAAAAATTACATTACAGCCCAAATTCAATAGAGTAAGCACAGTGCATGCAGAAGCAGCAGCATAAACAGAAGGTTTGGCAAATACATTATCCTGACATAATTGTTAGAACCAGTACGGCTTCCAGAGAAAATCCTTCAACCTGCACTTCTATTAGCTATGCCCATCCCAGCACAGCAATGGTGCACCAATTATACAAAATGGCAAAAAAATTGGAAAGAGTTTGCAATACCATTTCATAATTCATGAACTGCAGTGTAGAACTAATGTGCGTGCAAACCCTTGGAACAAAGAATCTCCCAGCTGTAAGCAGGTTCTTACGGATCTCTTTCACTGCCTTCCAAAGAACAGTGTCCATTTTAGAAGGGGCAGAACATTCAGTCCATCTACACTGCTTACAGTGAGCGAGAGTCACATTACCTGATTTGGAAAGTACTCCATTTCCTTTGGCTATGCCAACATAAACAAGGATGTTCACGACATCAGAAACTTCAATATGGAGATTTGTGGTTCCTATGTCATGGTCTTTAGTAGCAGCCACACCTATGTTACAAGATAAAATTAAGATTTATTTGTATTGCATATTCAAATCAGAACATGTAACAACAGCAAAGAAATTCCTGAAGTATACTTGGCATCACTGAGATAGACAAATTAAAAACATATTTTTGGTTCACCTGCTAAACAAGAAAGCATTACTTTTAACTGAGTCCTTGAGATTCTCTCTTAGCCCAGCTACCTGTCCCTACAGAGCATCTGAGTCAGAACAAAACGTTTCAGCAGAATAGTCAGAGACATTTCCTGACCACTGTGTTCCATTCCTCTTCAACCCTTCAGGTTATTCAGGGCAGAACGCAGGTACAATGAATACACAAGGTTATCAAATCTGTCAACTTTGATGTCTGGCTGTAAGACAGCTCTTAATCAAAATCATGCCCAAAGAGGAAAATTATTTTAGTTTTAAGAAGTGGAAATGAACATTCTTAAGTCAAAAGGACATTCCGGAACACTGAGCCTTAGAGCAGTATTATCTCAGAGTGGCATTAATGACTCAGTCCTCAGACCCATGCCATTATCACTATCATTAACACGCTTCTTTCACAGGGTATTTGGAGAACTTCTAAAACCAAAGCCATTGTGTCACAAAGTACTACTCATTTCTTGTCCTACTACAACGATTTGTAAAACAGAATTAAACACCACTCTTTGCAAAAGAAGGAGCAGACAGAAAGTGTCTGAGGGAACCAACCTTTTCTAAACAGGTTTTTGAGTGTACAGCACACAAAATAAATTATGAGAAATATGATGAGACTAATTTATGACCAGAATTAAGAATACAAAGCTATTTCATGTTTTGTCACATAGACAAAATGACAAAACCTTACTAAAGATGGGTTCTATCACTGTGTAGAAGCAGCTAACCATTTGTATGCTTCAGAAGACTGTAATAGCTTAAGACAAGATGGGAAGAAATGGAGAAGCAAATAGACTCATGGCCTAGGTGCAAATACCGTTAAATACCCAAGTCAGTCAGTGTTTCCCCTACATTCAGGGAACAATTATCCTTCAAGAAAGCTCAGCTTTCTGTCAAGTATGGTAATGTGGATACTCTACAAGTTTAAGGGAAGAGGTAACTGCTGCATTCATAGGGCAAGCTCACCATATGCACTGCATAGTCTGGGTCCCAAATCCGGACGGACGAAAAATCCTGGCAGATGAGAAGCCAAGTTGAGTTTTCCTTCTGGACTACAATATTCAGGCAAAGGTAAACTCTTTAGTAAGTCCTCATATCTGCAGGAGAAAAGAAAAAAAGTATATAATTGAATTTGCACCTTTACACAGAGAGAGAAAATAGAGTAATATTAAGATTGACTGAAGAACATCTAATATTAAGCTCAAAATACCTTGCTGGCATCATGGCCTTGAAATCTTCACCAGAAGGCCAGTCCTTCAGTTTTAGAAGAGCTGTTTCTCCATTTTTTACTTTCTGCCGTTCTGCAAGTATCAGAAATAACTAAAAACTAATGTACTGTAGGCGGTTCACTTTATTAAACTAAAATATAAACATTAACTCTAAACCTGCCAAGAATGAAAATTTCATGCATAAACAGGAGACAGCTGATTTCAAGACTCAAGAATGATACAAACCAAACTCAGCTAGTTAAGAAAGAAGGACATTTGTCCAGTTTCTTACTCAGACCTAGCTAGTATAATAGTGCATCCTTAATTCTGCAGAGATACAAAACGCAAGTTTCCACCACATTCTCTGGAAACAGATTACCTAGAGCTTTCTTTTTAAAATTTCTTCAAAGCCTCAAGATCTATAATGATAATTTTTAACAGCAGTTTCTAACACTGATCATGTTCAGAATCAATACCAAAATACATTTTAAGGAACGTACTCGAAACGTCTTCAAAACCATCCCAGAACTCCTTGACATTGGTGTTTGAAATGATACTGTCCTTGCAATTCAAGATATCTGCTTGCTGGTTTCCAAAATCCAGACTGATTGACTCAGCTTTCCACAGGCTGAAGTTCATTTTCTTATGCATACCGGACACCAAAACAGGCTGTAAAGAGGAAAATAAAATAATGTTTAAAAATCAGTATTTATTCCTTCACAAGTAGACAAATTCTTTAACTGAACTGGAATACAAATGTGTCTGGAACACACATGGAAGACCCTGGCCTTTCTGAGCTGTTAACAATTCCTCCAGCAGCACCCACATCCAAAGGCGTCACCCCTTTTTGGAATCTGAAACTCCTCAACAGAATTGTTCTGTTTATTGTAACTGGTTAACTCGAGTTTAACTACACAAGGTCCATCTGTGGGCTAAGCCTGACAGCCTTTTTTTGTCCCCAGTTTTAAACATGGAGTTAGGCATTTCTGTCCTTTAATACACAACTCCCCAGAGCTCATGCTGATGTCACTTTACTAACCAACCTGGTCAATACCTACCCTTCCTTGCTTCCAGCACTCTTTGAAGAGCTTCCAGTTGTTGGTGTTTTTATGATCTCTGAGCCACAGAACATGCTTATCACAGATCCACGAATACTGGATATCACTGTACCGTTTACTGCAGTCATCCTGAATATTTTTTTTATCATCCTTTGGCTCTTCTTTTATTTCAGATTTTACATTTATCTTTGGTGCTCTATTTGGTGGAATCTTGTTTTCTACTACTGAAGCAATTATATCATCAAGAATGTTTGGCATAGTCCTTCCACTCTTGCCACTCTGTTAGAAAACAAATGCATGCTTAAACAATGTAAAAGCAACTTAATGCAATTCCTTTTCAAAGAGAGTAACGTTTCTGATGTTGTATCAATTATCATCATATATAAAAACAAATAAAATGTTAATGTGTGTGTGTGCATATGAAGTTTTAATTATGAATGAGTATTTAAAGCAATACACCTATCAGACTGCTCTAACTGTAATGTGCCAGAACAGATTGATAGAGATTTTCAAATCCTAAGAGAAAAACTGTGCATCTTGTAAACACTTACTGCTGTTCCTGTAGAGTACACTGGAGCAAAAGCAATGCCAGCATCTGTAGAGCCCAGACGCAGTTTGCCTGCTGTTGTAGTCAACAGATCTCGTAAGGTTGAGCCCTGCTCGTTGTTCTGGGATGCAGGAGGGGAACTTTTACAGTTTGGGGACTCCAAATTGTCCTGGTCCTTCCCTTCCTTTGAATGTTTTCCAGAAGGACATTCTTTGTTCTCTAAAACAAAAATAATCGTTGCAAGTTTACACTGTTGTATCATGGTGCACACATAGGAACAGCAGCGGTACCCTGCATTTCCTAGTGGTGGTAACAGACTGTGCAGCACTAGTGCTTTATTCACCTGGAAATACACCAGAGGATGAACTGCATCCTTCAAAACACAGTCAAACAGTGTGACCAAGCAAAGGCCTTCCTCAGCATCTCAACGTGCAGCTGAGTGAGTGCCCGTCCTGAGTGAGATACGCTGTAGCTGGAAATACTTCCACAGCACACAGGCAATTCCACCAGTGGATCTTCTGGTGAGGGATTCTGATGCCACCAGGGAAAGGTGCTGCAGTTTCAAGCTTGGAATCAGTAGAGAAAAGAACACTGTCTTTTCTTTTTGTGAACAGCAAATGTTTGTTTTTTTTTTTTAACTTAATTACAGAATCACATGGAATCACCAGCTTGGAAGAGACCTTCAAGATCAAGTCCAATCCATGCCCTAACACCACCTCAACTAAACCACGGCACTGAGTGCCACATCCAGTCTTTTTTTAAACACATCCAGGGATGGTGACTCCTCCATCTCCCTGAGCAGACAATTCCAGTACTTTATCACCCTTTCAGTAAAAAACGTTTTCCTAATATCCAACCTAAATTTCCCTTGGCACAGCTTGTCCTCTCTTTCTGTCAGTACTGCCAGGAGAAAGAGACCAACCCCACCTGAGCACAGCCACCTTTCAGGGAGTTGTGGAGAGTGGCAAGGTCACCTCTGGGTCTCCTTTTCTCCAGGCTGAGCACCCCCAGCTCCCTCAGTGGTTCCTCACAGGGTTTGTGTTCCCAGCCCCTCTCCAGCCTCGTTGCCCTCCTCTAGACGCACTCCAGCGTCTCAACATCCTTCCCAAACTGAGGGGCCAGAGCTGGACACAACACTCGAGGTGTGAACTCACCAGTGCTGAGTAGAGGGGCAGAGAGACCTCCCTGCTCCTGCTGGCCACACCATTCCTGATCCAGGCCAGGAGCCATTGGCCTTCTTGGCCACCAGGGCACGCTGCTGGCTCATGTTCAGCCGGCTGTGGAGCAGCACCCCCAGGTCCCTTTCTGCCTGGGCACTGTCCAGCCACACCGTCCCCAGCCCATAGCACTGCAGGGGGTTACTGTGGCCAAAGCGCAGGACTGGGCACTTGGACTGATTAAACTTCATCCCACTGGACTCTGCCCATCCATCCAACTGTTCCAGGTCTCTCTGCAGTGCCCTCCTACCCTCCAACAGATCAACACACGATCCCCGCTTGGTGTCATCGGAAAAGTACCAGCAGTGCCCCCAAAGTCACGGACATGATATGACAATTTCAAACATACCTTTTTTTTCTTCTCTGGCTTTCTGCTCTGCAAGATCAGCCAGCCAATGCAGTGGGGACTGGGATTCAGGCGGTGTTAACTTGCTGTCTGTGCTCACATCACTCCTTGGACTTGTGTTACCATTTGTCTCAGACTTTTGAGGAGTATTCTGCTGTTGAGACTCAGGCATACACAGAGAAATTTTATTACTGTGGTTAAGGACATTCTGCAAAACCTGCAAAGAACAAATTTATTTTTAACTACATAGCTTCACTTTAACGTATTTCAAAGACAGGGCCAGCATTTAACCCCCACATATGCAAACTAAAATGCTACTGGTACTATTCAAATACAAAAATCCACCAGGATCAGAACACTGAACAAGATGCAATATATAGACACATATTTTAGACTCACCTGAGACACACCATTCATTGCAGGGAGCTTGCCAGCTTGTGTGCTCTGCTTGGTGGTGCACTGACAATGGGATTTAATTTCAAATTTTTCTCTAATATTGTGCATAGCATCTAAAAGATCTGTCAAAACTAAAGACAATTAAGAAGAAAAACGTTACTAGCTGTCAATCATTCTGACCCTCTTTACAACATACACAGTGATGTTTCAAACTATTAAAAATCCTGAATTTACCACTCAAAACTACTCCAAAATGACTGTGCAGTTTATCTTTAAGTTTGTGCAGAGAGACATTCAATTAAATAATTGCACACTACTCTCCTGAAAAATCTGAGCTTTAGTCTGCATTCCCATTGCATGGCACACATCAAGCAAGCCAGTATTTATTTACTTCTCATTGTTCAATGGGTGTATCATTACTTCATTCAATAAAAGCATCAGCTACAGACTGAATCAAGCCATGTCTTGACAAAAAAATCAGTATGTGAGCATGTAAATGAAGGCTGTTTGGTAATGGGCATGCACAGAAGAACAAAACTGAGGTTAAGTAGGCAGTCTTCACTGTGCTGTTTCCAGATGAGTGGTTCACTTTCACAAGTTAAAATTCAAACCAGTTTCAGTCGAGAACCTGTTCTGGGAAATGTCACAATTTGAATTCGTTATGGAATCTACCCAATCTTCATTTCTACCTGAACTAACATGGAACAACCCATGGAATAATGAATTGGTTCTGTATTTTCAGCTTAAAATAACCTGGGAATTTACTTAGGATGTTTAAGGGCACATATCAGTTTTCTTTTTTCTGGTCTGTATCAGTGCTGACAGAAGTTTTGTGCTAACAACCACTACATCACACCTAATTGCACTACTTCAGAGAACTTACTTGGTTGTAAGCAGAATTCTGAATCCAGCTGGGTTTATGATGCCTGCTTAGTTTTTCAATTGTCATGAGCTCATTCACTGCATTTTGCTCAATCAAAATGCAGTGAATTTGGGCATGGGAGAGACAATAGTGAAATACAAATCCCCAAAAATCCATTGCCTCAGTGTACTATTTAAACACTTTCTTGTAACAGCTAAGGTCAGATTTAT
Organism: Anomalospiza imberbis; assembly: GCF_031753505.1. Lineage (NCBI taxonomy): Eukaryota > Metazoa > Chordata > Aves > Passeriformes > Viduidae > Anomalospiza > Anomalospiza imberbis. The sequence continues at coordinate 5,666,057 of NC_089688.1, read as the reverse complement.
TAAATACATTCTGATTGTTTTATTCTGCTCTGAAAAGGTACAAATCCGTCACAAAAAAAAGCTCTCAATTTCTTCACTGCCTGTCCCCAAAACCCCTTTACACATCTGTCAGCACACTTCTCTTACTCTCGTCGCCATCATCTGTGCCCAGTGCTGGTAACTGCCCAGAACCACTTGCCTTCTTGCAACCATTTAACCTAACTCCCAGGTTTTTAAATGGAAAATGAGAAGTTTCAAGAAACAACTCTGGCCCCACATTCACAGAAAAGACCTGGGGAAAAAGCAGCTTCTGCTTGTTTGCATACAGTCTTACCAGAGCCTGGAATAATCTGTGTTGGCATCAGGTGCTTGTGATCATGAGGCTGTCCCTTCACACACTTCATCCAGGCGTACAACTCCTTATCTGCAAAACAGTATTGCCAATGTTTACTTCCCTTACGTTGCACACAGACAGAGCTAAGGTCTTTCAGACTGGTTTTGGTTAGAAGCGTTTCTCTGCACGCACAGGTCTTCTGTCTGGGTATCCAGTGTGACAAGGACTTGCATACAACAGCTACTTTTCACATTAACAGAAAGAGTTTTAACAATACTGAAATCTGAAATAGCTGCCTCTGTAACACAGGTCTTTGCCAATTACCTCCAAATTTCAAAGTGTATTCCCTTCATCAATTTAGTGAGTTGCCAATTTAACACAGGCTGAAATCCTTTACAGTTGCTATTAAGGCCATGAGCCTCCCTTGATGAATCCTGCCATGGAAAAGAGGCATAATTAAGCTGTGATTGTATGGATCATCTAATTTGACACAATCCACACTCCATCTGGAAGCGTCTGTTTTCAACCAGAGCTCACCAGACAAGCCAAAAAGACAAACTTTAACCAAGTCATCTCTGATTCAGCTTATGATGCAGCTACACCAGTGGGACTGGTGGCACAAAGGAGAGGGAAGTTGCATCATGGATTTACGGCCCATTAAAGCAACCATGAAACCCTAAGTCTCTGTGTACTGGCTGAAAATCATTTGTGCCAGCAGAGAGGGCCTAACTGGTAGGAGAGAGAATTAAGCTTTCTAAGAAGCTTAAGGAGGACTCTCCTGAAATATGCAATGTAAAGAAAACACACAAGAAGAATGAGAGCCAAAAACGTCTGGCCAAGCAACTGGTCACCAAACTACAATGTGATTTTGGGGCAAAAAGAACACCATTTCTCTCTCCATCCCCAGTCCTGTGTCCTATTCACTAAACTACTAATTTTAGGACATTTTTCTAAGCCTTTTACCAGTTTGCTCACTCCAGCAATTTAAACTAAGGAACACACCACAGGAGCATGTAAAACATTTAAGCCTTTTTTTTTTTACACTGTAGTAGGTACACAATGTTTCAAATGTTCCTTCAGATAAATATTATAAGCTATTCAGTAGTTTTTGTAGCACCTAAAACATCTCAATATCCAACTGGTCACAAGCATAAATAAATCAAGACAATAGAACAGTATGTATCTACTTAATCTGTTTTCTCACGGAAATGTCGTAACATGGAATCCCACTTGATGGTGCCATAAACTGTCTGAAGGTAACAATGGCTGCATATTCACTCACTCATGTAGTAAAGTGATAAGAGAAGTCATTGATAAGTATCTGAATCTGAAATATTTAAACCTCTAACATTCCTGCTGCAGCAGGGAAAAACCAGGGGATTCTCTGTTACATTCAGCAACTGTGAAAAAACAACAACTGGTTCCAGGAAAAGTGGTGTAATATAAAGTCCTAGTATATAGAGATGGGTGGGTGGTTCTGAACGTTTTTTAAGAGAGTACCAAAGAAGCAACACAGTTCACATGAGTCCTACAGCATCATTAGAAATTAAGCCACAGTGAGGGAAGCTGTCGTACTTCTGCTTTCGCACGTAAAATTGCAATCAAAAGAAAGGAGAAAGTCCTCCCTGTAAGAAAACTGAAGAGAAGCCTCCTTCTTTTACACTGCTTGTTCCAACTTCTAAGACATTTTACTAAAACTTTCCTGGCTGGTTAACACATACTATAAAAAGCCTCTGACTGTGTGTTCCCAGGGTAAATAATGTTTGGCATCTATCCCAAGCCACGTCAGATGGAGGCACAGACATGCGCACACACAGACTTCAGCCAAAGAGCTGCTGAAGCAGCCTCCAGCATTAAAGCATTAACAACTGTTCTCAGTGCAGGAAAATACCGACATTAGCTCCCTAAAAACTTCAGTGTAGGAGGCCTGTCACTGCAAGCCAGGGACAAAGTGGGTGAGACTCTCCATTTGGCAAAGCTTTGCACCTAACAGTTAAACTTTATTTTACTAACATTTCACATCTGTGACATTACACGGCTGTGACAAACATGGAACTGCTTTTCAAAACAGCATTATCCTTGAATCAGTTCCTGGCACAGCGTCTGACCGCAGAACTGTGCCAGGGCACAACGCCTGCCTCCCAGGGAAGGCAGTGCATTCCACCAAGCCTGCACACCACTGTCACAGCCGAGGGCTCCAAGCACAGATCAATCCTCCAAGTCATTCCTCCTTCCAATTGCAATCCAGCTGGGTCATCCAGAAATCAGAGGTTTCCAAGTCAGTCCTGTTATAGTTCTCTCTCTCCAGACTAAAGTAGGTATTTCCATTAGAGCACAGGATAAACCACGTATATGTGTAGGCTTATGGATTGTGAAACTTCCATTAAGATTCATTTTAAATACCACCTGAAGTGTTTCCCTCCATCTCTTTCTTTTTTATGATAAAACTATAAAATAGGATGTTACGTCAGTATGACAAGCCACTTCTGAAGGGAGAACTCCAGAAAGCATTCAAATCAAGGCAAGTCTTAACAGCAGTGAGTTACCACAAACAGGGAGGTGTGACTGAGCACCAGTCTCACAACTGAAGAACAAGATTTAACCTTGTGGGGCAAGGTACAGGCAATCCACACAAAAAGACTGAAACGTAGACAAAGGGCTAAAATAGCCCCCACAGCAGTTGCTTTCTGAATGACAGATTCTGTACATACTGACAAAAAAGGAGGCAAAGCAGACCTAAGAGAAACCAATACACACAAGAAGTAATTTAACACTTTACAGAAACACAGTTCTAGTGGATCAGCAGCTCTGCAACATATGAGAATAAACAGCCTATACAATGCTCTAGTTCATAAAAAACTGACCTCTAGAACTTTTCCTTTCCTTTGCTTTGTAACAATCTAGGCAGACCACAAATCCACATTTTTGGCAGACCCAATGAATGTTAAATAGTGTGGCTTCACATGCATCACACATCTCACGGACTCCTCTCACTGCTCTCTTCCATGCAATTTTGGCTGAAATACAAAATAAGCAGAATAAAAGGACTGAAATTTAAATGCAAAGCATAGAATGAATAGTCTTTATAGACGAAGCCTTCATAAGTTTCCCCTCAGACACAACTGGGTTTTGGGGAAGGAAAGTGATCCTTCATGAACAGGCCATCAAGAGCTACCCCCTTAGTTCCATTACACAGCATCCCCTTCAATGCTGCCTACTATCAACACATTATAAAGAAATAAAGCATTCAGAAAACACAGACTGAAGTAATACAGAAAAGATATTGCTGTAAGCACGAAGAACTTTTTTAGCATACACTTTTAACCCACGCACTCAAGAGGGTTTTTCACCTGACTGCCCGCGGGACATGTTTTATCTAAAGGGCAGCCAAATCAATGAGCTGGACAGTTGAAGCTGGCAGAAGGGGAAGGAGGTGCCTGTTCAGGAGACCTGGCTAGTATGTGCTTTCTGCTCCACTTCCTCCTCATGCAGCCTGGAATTAGCCGAGCCACCAGCCTGTGCCCATCTGCTGTGGGCCAGAAGGATGGAGGGCTGCTTTGGTGGGGAGGTGACAGTGTTAGCACAGGCTCTGCGGGGCCTACGCTGCTGCACTCTTCTCCTCTGTTTTGGGGAGGAGACACATCACAAACACGCCATTTGTTGGCAGCAGTCAGTGCCTGGCTCGCCACAGGCCTTGGCTGGGAGCTGGCTGCTCTGGCTGCAGAGCTGGAGGCCAAGCTGGCAATGGGGGCTCCTCCAAACCCAACAGGGCCCTGGCCCAGCACAGCCACCAGCACGGGGCGGCAATCGGGCTGGCCCACTGAGGAAGGAAGCCTCCCCAGCATGTCCTCCTGCTGAACAGCCCAGGAAAATCCAGCAGCCAGGGGAAGAGAGCTACGCAAAAGGAAGCAATGGTCATCCAAGAAAAGCTGCAGAACACTGACAGCTCCGAGGGCTCCTTACCGTCTTTTTTCACCCAGGACATGGCTGTTTTCTCAGAGGTTACCAACTGGCAAAATTTATCCCCTATGATATCTAGAATGTATTTAGAAGTTTCTAGGTCCAGTTCATCATCTTCATAGTTTTCATGTGTCCATAAACTCAGTGCTTCATCATCATATTGATCAGGAGAGGAGAAACCATCTATCCTAACCACTCCGTTCTTACTAAAAGACAACCTAAAAATGAAAACAAATAGTTTGACTGCATGTATCATTATACTCTGTGACTTCCTATTTACTTGCTGCTTAAATCTTACAACACAGAAGTCGTCTTTTCATTTTATCATCCTACATCCTTTCTTAATTTTAAAATAAATCTTACTGATCAAAATAGCTTGGAAATTATAAATAAGGAAGCATGAAAACGAAAACTAACCTTTTAGGAACATTTTTGCATTCCATTCACACATCATTCTTTCTCTCTAGCATTTATTACTCCTTTAAAATTGCAGACAATTTTTTTTTCCATTTTACTTTGGTCAAAGTTTGGTTCCACCCACCTTCCCTCACTTTCATTTTCAGAATGTCTGTGACAGCAGTCCCTCACTCTGACTTTTATATATTTTTGTATCCTACTGCTTTCACACTGAGAAAACATGAATTCAAACACTACATTTTAGTTTTTCTGGGCAGAACAAATCACCAATAGAAGCTTTCATTTTTGTATCCACTAAACTCTGACCTTTCAAAGGCTCTCCTGTTACCCTACCCAGGGCCATTCTACTAACCCTGGCTATACTTAGCCTATTTTTAAGCTGTAATAATCAATCATTCCATCTCATCCAAAACAGGATAAGTCATTATACAGATGTGATCATGACAGTTAAGGAATTTATGCCAGCAAGACAGTCCTGAATTTAGAAGTATCAATAATAATGTCTAGATATGTATTCAAATTAAGAAGATGAAATTATCAACTTTCAGCTTCCAAAATAACAATTTCCAAAAGTAGTGTAAACTTCTTTTGCAATTCAAGCTCTACTGTCTAAACACAATGAAAATAATTAAACTGCTGTAAAATGTACCACAATACAATAAAAAACATCTCATACTGTTTTTTAATACGTTGGCAAACCTTTATGTTCTCTCCTTTATACAGGGGGAAGAAAATCAACCAAAATTCCAACTTTGCCAAATGTGGAAGCAAATATTCTTACAGAGAAGGTATTCAGAGTCCAACCTTGAAATGATTCCTACACATCTACCAAGTCTTGTAACTGAAGATTCATTATAAAAAATTAAACCCCACTTAGAGAACAGTTTCTTGACGAAAACAAGTTGGATTAATACTGACAGCACAACCCATACACAAACTGAAGCTGTTTTATCCTTTCTTGGCGCTTCCTGCACCCCAGGAAATTTTCTTCCTTCTGAGTTTTCCTTGATGGGCCATTAATTCCAAAAAAAGGAGGTCACAATTCCTCCCTGTCCTCAGAAAACTCCCAGAAAACCCTGAGTAACATTCCCACCATATACTGGCATAAGAACAATTACAAGTAAGTGCAACTCTGCGGTTGTACAACTTGTCCAGAAAACCTGAAGCCTGCCTTTTGAAAATCCCACTTCAAATGTCAGACACCTGTGTAATGGTGAGGTGTTGTATTTTCTGCTTGCCTAAGGTACAGCAGGCAGATGTTCTGATGTCTTTGCTATAAAGCTTTAAACAGCAATGAAGTCAATCCACAAAAGAAATGCAAATGCAAATACTGTTAAAATAGATGCTTTTATCAGGTAGACTGAGCCAGAAAAATCAGACATGCTTTCAAGTATGCCAGTCCTCTGTCAATATTATTTTTAAAAGCTGAAACACCACATTACCAGGAAACTAGGCATACTTACCGCCGAAAGTAGTAAAATCTACAAAATACTGGTGAGTGAGTTGGTTCTTCTCCTTTCTTACTTCTTATTAACCTACATTCTCTGCATTTTTGCAAATTTGGTCCTATTTCAGAACAAGAATCATCCTGCAAAAAGGACTCTCCCGTTTGCTTCAGCTTCTTTACTTTGCGCCAATCTTTTAACACTGAGCGAGGTATACCAGCTGCAAAAGTAAGAACAGTTTCAGATCAGGTACTGGCACTGCTTCCTCCACACATCACAGTCAAGACAGTCAGTGGCCAACATTTTTTCTAGTATATTTGTTACCTGTATAATGTATTTAATTTTTATTTCCACCTGCCTGCATGTCAGCACCGAAGTTAAAAAAGCAAAGGTACCAATAAAACTTACATAGGCAGGAGCACAGTTAAGTAACTGCTAAGCTGCCAAGGCACTACATTTTCCCTTGTATTAGGTGTATCATTCCCCAGATATTCTACTAAAACCATCTTCAGAATCTCATTCTGACAAAAAAAGCAAAGACATACAATACTGCAAGAAAGTCAGGTTTGAACTCTGTTTCTGAAGGTGTAGGCAAAAACCACCCACAGTTTAATGAATAAAAGCAGAGCTTAAAAAAAAACAACCTAAAACCAAATTCCAACTCCTTCAAAACTTTTTTTTTTAAGTTACAGAATAGCAGCTATATTCACAGAATCCATTTACACTCTGTCTGGTTTGTTGGCTTTGCAAGGCCAAGCAGTATAATTCTATTTTAGATACTGAAGTCAGCAAATCTGACACTGAGTAACATGAGGAGCAAGTCTATTGAGTAATAACTGCAATTTTCACATACAGGTTTTGAAACTGAACCCTGTTGTTATTTAACCAAGCTTTCATTTTAAAGAGTCTTGAAAGTGGCACCGCTCTTATCTGCAGAGAGAGAGAATTATCTGTAATTTCATCTACCACTACTCTTGAAAGTTCACGTCCTGTAAACAGGGATCTGATATAGGATGACAAAAGGGTCAGGGTGCTAACTTTGGACTTGGTACCTGGGTGCAGATTGGTATTTTGCCAGAGATGACTTGTACAAACTTTACAAGTGACAGACCGCCTATGCCTCAGTTCTTGGCCTAGAAACCACATTCCATACTCACCCAAGGCATGACAGTAACTGGATTAAAACCTAAAGAGCAAAGGAGGCCCAAGTACAGGTTTACTAGTCCAAAACAATGTTTTCTGCCTTGGAAGCAGAGATCCTGGGTGTCATCTGGTAGCTGCTAGACTTCAAGCTCTGTGGGTAGGCACTTGGAAGACCCCCAACACTTGCAGGGCTGTGAAATGCCTTGCTTTGCAGGAGGGAGCCTCACAGCCCGGAGCTCTGAGCACTCTGGCTAGCGCATGAGCTCCCGGGGGCTTTCCAAAACAGCATCAGGACAAAGCACTCTTCAACCCTGGAGGAATCCACACACCGCCCGTGCTGCAAAACTGAGCCCCAGACCCCGAAGCACAGTCAGTTACCTCCAGCCACCTACAGAGAACCCAGGCGGCTGTTCCAAGGGAACATCCTCCTTCCTGAAAATTCCTCCAGGCTGACCATGATTTTGCGTAAAATCTTTGTGGAAAGCTCTTTTCGAAAGAAAAATCTCTGACCAGCTCTCTTGCAGAAACTTACCACGAAGAAATTTTTTGCAACAGCAAAAAGGTCATAAACACTTAACATGTTAAATATATGTATTTTGTTTACTTTAAGAAGGGAAGCTGAAAAGGATTTTACAGGCATGTTTGCCTTGATCTTCCCTTTACTTGGGAGCAGAAAGAAAAAGTAATACTATTATCACTGGACCAAATATCTAGAATACTTCAGATGGACTACAACATTTTCAGCACAATTCAGGGATCAAGTACTCTCAGATACCAGAAGAGTAACTTTATACACCAGACAGTGAAAAGCCACAGAATGTAATTACACACAGTATTGCTCATTTTCTTGCTACCTGTACTTTAAAAAGTCTTACAAGTAATTTAATGGTAGACTCTCTAATACTTAACCAGACCAAAGACAAAGAAGAATCCTTGGAGAAGAATAAATTGGGATAAAAATAAGGCAAGTTTTTAAATGAAATCCCTTATGTTGGCAGACCAGTTTCTCTCTTTTCGTATTATGTAGTTACACTCTGCTACACGTTACAGTATTACATTTAAATGCAAATTTATATTTCCCTAAATTTTTTTATTCCTTAAACAAGAAGGATGTTAACACCATGTACTACACATGCTAGTTAGGAGTGTGAAATTATTCTCCCTTAAACCTTTCATTAAATTAACCAAATCATAACTGAGTGGCACTAGGCTCTCAAGGAACTGCCTCTGGCTTTCTGATCAAAGGATGAATTAGAGTTCAACAACAGAGAATCTTTCCCTCCAGCAGTGCTCTAAAAATAAATGCATTAGATCTTAAAATAAAAAAAAAAAAACCACCAACATATATATATATATATATATATATAGAGCTCAATACAAGTGGTATAACTATATGCACCAGCCTGCTCAATTCTGATGGACAGCATAAATGAGATGGTTTACTGCTTGTTTTTAGGCAGTTTGTTAACACACATATACAGAATGCTCTATTTCTTATACCAGGATATTCCAAATGGCCTCAAGACAGATAAATCAAGACCTACTCATTTATACAGGCTCGCTTTTTAGCTCTTTTCCCAGCTATTATGTATGACAAACCCTCCAGGATTAACAGTGTTGGACTTCACACACTTCTGTGTCTTCCAAATCAGATTAATATACTCACTGCTGTTACTGCTGCTCTGTAACTTCAGCTTGCTTTTTTCTTTGGCGCTCCTGCTAAGAACACCATTTGGTTTCACTTCTTCCTCGGTATCACCCTTTTTTTTCTGCAAATCATTTTGTTTCTTTTTGTAAGTTGGCTTGGGCTGCCGTTTAGTCCTTTGCTCTGACTTGCTCTCACTTTCATCAGAGTCACCACTTTCAGAGCCAGACTCGTAAGTTCGTTTTCCTTTTCTCCTTGGGTGCTTATCTTCCTTTACAAACTTATCTGCCAAGATTTTGCTATCTATGTTATTTTGCAAATCATTTGATGTAGAAGCTATTAAATTGACAGTACACGGCTTAATAATTTCTGAAACACTGTTCCCTGAATTATCTTTTTTATTAGTGTTTTTATCTTCCTCTGAATGCCTTGTTAGCCAAGCCTTTTTCAGTTTAGTGTGGTAGTTTGGCTGACTCGTCTGGGAAGTTTGCCCACTGCCTACAGAGTTCGCTTTGTTTATTGTATTACAGACGATAGCACTGTCTAGGGAGAGAGAGGTTGAAAATGTCTGATTTTTCACAGAGCTGGACTCGGTCTCAGCGGCGTTGCTACTTTTAAACTGAGCTGCAGCCAAGGCTGCCTTGTGCTTTTTCAAATGGACGAAGTCGGTAGAGGTGGAGAATCCCGAGCTGGGCTGAGCAGCGCTGCCAGCAGCGGATGTAACCGGAGCTGCAGTGCTGACCTTGCACTCCTGGGGCTGCGCTGCCGCCTGGCCGGCCGCTCTCGGGGCCGCGCTCTCCGGCGGCGCGCAGGACACCGCGCTCGACACCGAGTAAGTCACTTCAGAGATGCCCCGGCTCGACGCGCTGGTCGTCATGGCTGCTGATGCAGCGACATCCGTTTTGGTGCTGCAGATGATAGCTGTGGTAGGGGTGACAGCGTGAGGAATGCTGCCTTGCGAGACAGCTGCAAATTTCTTTTCGTACTGTGTGCGAGCACTGTCTGAGTTCATATTTGGCAGTATGACTCTTCCAGTCTCCCTGGCTTCCGCTGTTTTCAGGCAATCTGCTAGATTTGTCACAGCTGAAGATCTCTCACTAGCTCGGTCTTTGGAAGCAGACTGCATTACTGGTACATTCTCATATTTTGTGCTAGAAGGAGGACGCACAATAACAGATGCTGTAGCGGACTGCGACTTTCCACTCATTCTTTCAGTGTGCCAATCCGCTTTTTCACTATTTGGGGCATTATTAGACTTCCACATTTCTGATAAATTCTGTTCAGAAGTGCCCTTGTAAACAGTTTGGGCTTCCTTGGGCTCAGGTACTAAAGTTGGCGGTTTCTGCAATTCCTGTATTTTGCCACCACCAGCATTAACGGGTTGAACAGGGGTTAGAGTTGGAGGTGAAAGGCTGCTGTAGCTGCTTTCCTTCTTCTCCAGGTTCTGGTGCACAGGAGGGTGAAACACAGGGGCCCTGTGCAAGGCAGGCATACTCCGGAGTGTATTTGAAGATGAGACTGACAACTGAGTAGGGCTCCTGCTGTCACTTCTGAAAGAATTTACAGAGTGGGACTGCACCGACTGTGAAAGCTGCTCGGGTAACTTGCTTGTAGAGCCTTCGCTTTCTGGTTGGTGCTTAATTAAAGGTGGTGGTTTTGAAAGGGAAGAAATGTAGGAGGGGAGAGCCTGGGGACTAGCTGCTGTTGAAGGACAATTAGTTTGCTTATCAACATATACACCTGAAGCTTCCTTTGATGGGTACGATCTTGGTGGTTCATTTACTACACTGTTAGACAAGGTAGTGAAATAGTTACTCTGTGGCAAATTCTGTGGAACTGAATGTTTCATTTTATACAGTTCTGACACAGAGCGTTCAGCATCTTTGTCGTATTTTACTGAATGGCTTTTGGGACTTGAAGATAAGGATGTTACCCTGGAGTAGTTTTCTCTCTCTCCCTCCAGTGCCTTTATTTTAGCTGTAAAAGGAGCAACTTCAATACTTTCTTGGAGTATCCGTCTGTGTTCTTCTTTGTATTTGCTCAGTCGCTCCCCAGTCTCCTGTGGTGGCCTTGGCAGCTGGTTCAACATTGGATCTGCATAATGTCTGTGCATATGGCTCTCCTTTGCTGTCTGCGTTCTGCTCTGCTCAAGCTCACTCTTCACTGGTGCAGTGGTAACAGAACGCAAAGGTTCAGCAAAAGCTTTCCTCTCCAGTTCTCTGTTTGAAGAAAGATTAAGCAAACACAGGTTAGCCTGAATGTAGTACCATGTGCTAGATGGAAGACCTTTCTTCCCATGCCCTGAACCAAATTATCTATTAACACAGAATAAACTTTCCTCTGTATTAAGTACACTTTTCACAAGTCTTCAAATGACTCACGAACTCAAGGGCCACACCAAGTCCACAAGGCAACACAATGACATGCCTGTGTCCCCCACTGGCATCCACATCTACAAATAAACTAAAAGGAAGCTAAAAGGCAACATCACTTGCAGAAATGTACCCTCACACACAGAGTTCAACAGCAAACTTACTCTTTGCGATGCTCTACAATAGTTTTGGACAAAGGCGGGCTGGAATGCGCTGTCAGTTTGAGAGGCCGAAGGGGATCTGCACTGGACGGTCGCACAGGAATGTGACTCCGTAAACCAAGGCTGTCAGCTGAGGTCACTGGGGTGGGCTGGTGTAACCAGGGGCTGGGAGTATTCTGTTGACACCAACCAAAACAAAAAATAAAATCAGATTTCAAAATACTCATGGGACCACAAGGGTAACTCTACCAAGTCCTACCAATGATCAAAGCAAAGTAATGTATTTCAGTATCAAATCACAGTCAGTAAATAAAATTTAACATTTTAAGTCACTTTTTTTTGACCAACTAAAACACAACTGTACTTCCCCTGCACTTCCAGCACACAAAACAGTTTACACATTTCAGAAGCATTCTTGGAACCATTTAATTGTCAAGTACTCAGGATGAGCAGTTAATTCTAGAACAGCATCTCAAGCTCATCAAAATTAACAAACCAATGACAACCTGACAACACTCTAATTCAGTCACTAGTAAAAAGACCATTACCTCTTCAAATTACAAGTATTTCTTTAAAAATACAAATACGGCTTGGTATTTCGAGAAGCAATTTTATGTCCAGCCTTATGACAAATCTCAATAAAAGGGATACAAGTACCTCTTTCCTGGATCGTTCATCTCCTGTCCTTACCAAATAATTAAGTATGATAATCCTAATTAATCTGCTTTATTTAGTCAGGCATTTTTATTTGGCTTGATCATCATCATCACGCTATTAAAACCATAAATGTACACACTTGCCATACTGTGCAGCATGGCAAACACACAGTCCAATTCTATGCTGTGTACCTAAACACTCCAAAGGTGGGCCTCCTTGTTTAGACACAGTGGTAAATCTTAATCTATGCAACTACTTTTTAATCTATTACTTTGTTAAGCTTCTGTTTTCTTATCTTTACTGAAACTTGCATAACAGCCTGCAGAAAAGACCAGGAGCAGCTCGCTCTCTCTCTCTCTCTCTCCGCTGCTTAGGAGACCTGCTTACAAGAAGTGCACACAGCAGAGTGGAAAAGCAGGACACCTGTTCAAGAGGGGCTCAAGTGCTGGGGACAAGCCAAGAAGGGACTGGGGACAAGAGTCAGCTTTTGTGCACACCCCAAAGCCTTGTGATGCTCGTCCACCCCTATTTTCTTCCCCTCCCTACACTCCTCACCAGTCCATCCCCATCCTTCGCTCAGACTTGGCAACTCCAGTTGGGAACTGCTGCAGCAGAAGGGGAGCCAAGAGCTCTCATGACACATGCACAGAATAGATCTGCAGGTGCTACAACTTTGAAGTTATGATTTCTGTGTTTCTGAATATTTAAAGCAGCCACTTGGGTTTGTGCTCAGAGTTTTAGTGCGCACGTTTCCTCGGCCAGGAGTTCCCACGCTGTGGTGAGTTCCCACGAACAGCCTGTAAGCTGCATTAAAGTATTATGCAAAGAAGGCCCGTCACCTTCTCCCTAGAGGAGCTGGGGAACATCTGCCTGAGCACCAAGCATTGCTCAAACAGCTTTGTGACTCCACCTGCACCATCTACTGCCCAGCCCAAGCATGGGAGCTGCCTCAGCCATCCAAGGACAGCAGGGAAAGGTGGGCTTGGGGCACGCTTCCTTCAGCTCAGAGACATGGCTCAGCCCTGAGCCAAGGGTGGGTGCTGCTGCTGCTCTTACAGCTGAAACACAGATCCCTTTCTGTGATTGTGGCATCCATGCAAACCGACCTCGGAAACGCCCATTCTGGGTTTCTAAGATCTATTTTAAAAAGGCCTCCAGTGAGAGAGCCAGCAGACAAGTCACCACAAGACAATTGCCACATATCAACATAATTAAAAAGCTACGTGCCTCAGTATGCAGGGCTGCATTCTTCAGGCAGCCAAAGTGAAAACAACGTCTATCATAAGTTCTTTTAAAATGGACTTCTGTATAGGGTGGAGCAGGCAGCAACACGAAAAGATAAATCCACCTATCTTTTTCTCTTAGGCTTTTCTTCACTGCTACATTTTGATTTTATCACATTTTAGATCAAACTCACTTCATATTACAAGGCCAACTCAAACTGACTGTTTTGGGAAAGACTTAGCCACAATGGTTTGGCTTTTTTTAAGAATGAATCTGGGGAGGAACAGCCTTCCCCATGACAAAAAAAAAAGAAAAAAAAAAAAAAAAAAAAAAAGAAAAAAATTTTTCTAACCATTCAGAAGGCCAAGCTTTGACACAAAGGCTTACAATTTGGCAGAAGGACCACTGTCAGTGACATGCTTTTTGTGGTCCCTGTGAAAATCTGCCCAAATTAGGCCAAGTTGAAAGCCTCTAAAGATCAGTATGCACATGCTCAGTGGTGATTTAATTGAAGCTGGCAGTAAAGCTCTCCAAAGTTTCTGTCTGCACTACACACGTTTCATCTTACACTATTCCTTTGAGGTGCCTGCAATGAGCATGCCGTATCCCAAGCCTTCAGGAGCTAAGAAAACTTTTCCTGTAATTGCCACGTCTGCCTGCCAAACCCCACCACCGCACTGGGCACTGGGCTGAAAAACACAAACCACTTCTTCTGAGACTGCAGTGGTTACACTCAGCAAACAGACAGAGGAATCACCCTGACTTGAATACAGAGGAGTGGAAAGCAGATGGGAAGGCAGAGATGCGTGTCAACAGAAACAGAAGGGGAGAAAACGACACTCCAAAAAGGGCACACAGATAGGTGTAAAGACAAGAGAAATGGGTGTACTGTGTGCACGAAACATTTAGAAACGCAAGAGTACTTCTCTCCAGGACTTCCCACTGGATGTAGTACTCCTTCCTTCCCCATCTTTCACCACTACTGAGTGAGCATGCAAGAAATTTCACTATGAAGACAACTGTCTCATCTCTCCTAATATTTCACTTAGACCATGGTACACAGTTTGATGTAGCAAATATTTACCCTGTGAACTTGAGTTCTCAAACAAGCTGGCTGACTTCACCCTTAGTCATAAATTAAAATCAAACATTTAATCTTTCTTTAGAATTCTTAGGAACCAAGGTCTGGAAAAACTCCCCAAACACATCCACCATGAGACAGTGGTTACTGCTGTAGTTCCATTCCTAGTTCTCTGCCTACTCAAAAACCCCACCATCCCAATATACTCAGTGTGACACAAACTACCACATCTGTACCCAGGAAATCACTGCTGGGAGACACCAGGCCCAGCTAAATAAATCATTAAGAAAGGATCTTAACTTACCCTTCTCAAGGAAGGCTCTGCGTTAACAGGAGTTTCTGGGTGGACCCATTTGGAGGAGGGCAGACCGAGTCCTGAGTAAGCATGTGTTCCATTTGGATACTGCCAAATAATTGGATAAAGCCCTAGCTGATTATAGGAAGCAGAAGGATGAGCTTGTCCGAGAAGATGTGGAGACTGGTGTTGTAACATCTGTTGCTGCTGCTGGTGTGCTAATGCCAAATGGCTTAAGCTGCTAGCATGAGCAGTCTCTAGTCGCGGGTGGGCACCCAGCAAGGAGGCAGCAGGCACTCCGGGCAACACTGCGGGAAGTAGATGAGGGTGATGAACAGAATGGTGAGATGCACTGCTAAGGGGGTGAGTGTTAATAGCGGACAAGGGAGCCTGAGCTGAAGACCCAGCGAGCAGATGGGATGAACCAGTTAATGCAGGATGATGTGCATTTGGATTTAAACAGGTTCGGTGGGATGAGGAATGCAGAGGATAATTATGCTGATGCAAGTAAGGTGAAATGTGATTAGTTCCTGTTTCTTGTCCAATAAGAGTGGGGTCCCTGTATACTGTGAAATGTTCATTCTTGTCAATGATAAGAGGACTCTTAGTAGCTTCTAGAGCACTAACTCTAGCTGGAACTGGATGAAAACTAGACCTAGGCAAATCATGATCAGTTTTATTGGCTGACCTTGTTAATCCAGTAGCATGGCTGTTTTGGGAACTAACCTTCGACTTCACAGTATCAGAAGATTGGGTGAATTTAGGCTTAACATCAGGTGACTTTGTTTTAGGATGATCAACTGAAGCACTAGATTTTGACTTCACAGAATCAGGGACTGGACTTTGTTTACGCAGTTTACTCTCTTCTGCTAGAGAAGCTACATTTAACGAAGACATAAATGAGCCATACTGCACTTTTTCAGAATTTAAGTGTTCATTTACTGGTAATGTTTTTACAACCCCAGGCTGTATCGAATCCGTTTTACCAACATTGCTAACCCAACTTTGATCAGCTTCCTGTTTTCTTGCTTCAAGGAAATTTGCATTTGCAAATTGCTGTTTTAAATCACTGCTGTGAGATTCTATTTTCTGAACTGTTTGCAAACCAAAGGTACTTGCAGCATTATCCTGGTTCTCCTTTTCAGAGTTGTTTTTATTAGTAACATCAACAACACACTTAGGAGTAGGAGGTCTGGGTAAAAACTGCTCATTTTTTAACTCCACAGTATGATGTTTTTCTGCATTACATTCTTGAACAGGTGGATCCTTGGCATTCTGCTCATAAAGTGTTGGCTGCTCCGCTGCATGGAGTGAAGATTTTTCCTGATGATCCAAGACTGATGACTTCAGTCTTTCTGTCTCTTCATGGTTTTTATCCTGCTGTACTTCATCCCATGGAGACTGTCTATCTGTTAGTGTTTGTTCTACTCCCTCAGTAGTTTGCGATTTTCCTTCTTCTCCGTTTATCTTTGAAGAGTTCTTGCTTTTTAACTCATTTTCTGAATTTTGCTCTGAGGATGAATCTGTTAATCTTTTATTTGAAATCTCCGAGTCACTGCTCTCAGAATAATCTGAGATGTTGTCTGTCCGCAGTCTCTTCACATTTAGTTTTTTTTCATCTTCTTCAGGTTTTCTTCTTTTACTAAGAAAGTGTTTATTTTTGGTTTTGGGGTTTTCTGCAAAAGATAAAAACACATCTATCAGATTTTCAGTCTAATACAGTTTTAGGAGGCTTTCCCTCCCTTTCCATTAACCACTTTTACCTCCTCGACCTATATAATCGTATCTTTCATCTTTCATCTTCTCTTCATCAGGCATGCTGCTATCAGAGCCTTTCCTCTTATTTGGCCGAGTATTCCTCTGTTGCTGGTGAGAATTCTGTCTTGGTGCTGCAGCTTGGGAATTCATTGCTGGTCTGGGACTGTTTGCTTGTGCACGTGTATAATGACCCTAAAAATAATTTGGTATTAATGGACTTAAATACAATGTTAATTAGTGTCTTTAAACATGTATTTTTAACATTTGCAATATATGAAAATACTTAGGTAAAAAGATAAATGTATCTACGTGAACTGTGTTGCTGTTCTGGTTGGAACGAGACCGTCGGCGTGAAGTGATGCCAATATTTTCACCTTTCAACAAAGAGTGAACAACATCATCTAGAAAGGTCATCTGAACCATAGAAGGATCAACATTCTGAGGTTCTAACACCTGGTTTATGTAAAAAAAAAAAAAAAAGAAAAAAGAGAACAGAGAAAATAACAATCCACAGATGTTCAGACAATGCCTAATCTGTATTTTCTGTACCAGTGTTCACCAGTCTATTTTGCGTGCTAAAGACTAATCAGAGAAAAGCCTACTTAATCCTGACAAGCAGAACTGACAAATGACACAACAAATGCTGGGAACAGTGTCAAACCAAAGCAAACGTGTCTTTACATGTCATTGTAAAAATATATATTTTTTTAATGTGAAAAGTATCCCACCACCCATTCCTTCCCCCTTCACCAACCCGCAAATTTGAAATTTAACAAGGTATTCATAGAATAACCCCTAAGCAGTAATTAAAATAGACAAATATTTTATAAAATTAATTTAATACACTATAAATTATACTGCAAAAGCACATTACAGTAACTGCTTTCAACAGAAGCAAAACTGCTACGAGAACCAAAATTACTGGAAAGAAGAACTCTAGAACTGTTGAGT
Organism: Anomalospiza imberbis; assembly: GCF_031753505.1. Lineage (NCBI taxonomy): Eukaryota > Metazoa > Chordata > Aves > Passeriformes > Viduidae > Anomalospiza > Anomalospiza imberbis. Next base: position 5,648,635 of record NC_089688.1, on the reverse strand, counting down.
GTTATTACTGAGAAATACCTCATAAAGTAGGAAATGCTAACCATATCTTCAAAAGACACGGCACAAAGTGAAAAAAGTAACATTTGGGGAATATTAATTTGAGCAAATTAAGGTGAAGAACTTCTCTGAGTAACAGACTACTCTTAAATTTTTATTGTCACACATGGTTTTGTCAGTCATTTCAAGGCCGATGGGTCATTCACACTATTACTGTTGAGTCATTACCCTACTCCCCTGAAACAGAATTCATTACTGCCATTAAAAATACCAGTATTAACTCTTTTTGTAACATCAAATTCCACAATAAAACTAAAACCCACCACGGCAAATATAAATTGGGGCTGCACTAAATGTTTAACCCAATGAATTGCAGAAAGTGACTATTTCAATCGCTTGGAAAAGGTAACCATTACTGCAGTGCTGAAAGACTTCATTCTTGGGAAAAGAAGTTCTCAACAGAGCAGACAGGGAAGACCAGTTCTTCAAACTGGATTGCTTTACTTCAAAGACTTCAACAGTCAAATAGCAAAAGCAGAACAAACTGCAGGACTGGTATTAATCATATCACTGCACAAATACTCAGCTTCAGAAGCATTTAACTGATAGCCCAACGCAGTTGTGCTGCAGTTTTAGTGCAGTGATACCCTCAGCCTGCTGGAATTGAACCAACTTGGTGTGATTCTCAGTGCTACCAACAAAAATCAGAACCTCCCAAGGCACAGTTTAATGGCAGCTTTTTTTGTATCATCCATCAACTCACCTGGTCATTCATAACCACCATAGTGCGGGTGAAGAGATCATGGTGAGTGATGATGCCAGTGAACCACTGGGTGGCAGAATCCTGTCTGTACACTCTCACCCTATAACCATTTAAGGAGTAAGGACCTTTGGAAGGGGAAGAAATAAAAAAGCCATTGAGGAATGCAGAAAAAAAAAAAAAGGAAAAAAAGGCATACATGGATTTTCCTACTTTTTTTTTAAGCTTCACAGCAAATATATAGTGCACATAGCATGGACAGCTAACCACAGATTCAGGAAGACTTTCTGAAATGCAAATGATCCATATAAGTCTGCTTTAAGGTTAATTCTGCTAACATTTTCAACATACAATTTTCTTATCTAACTAAATCTTTCTGCAACCATGATGACACATGATGGGAAAATTCCTGCCTATGAACAGGAACCACAGAAAAGTAATCTGAAAGGCTAGAAGGTGGCAGCAGCAGGTTATACAGAAGCCATCTAACAGGCTAGTCACATGCCCAGCTGCTTTGCTGGCTAGAAGATTTACATCTTGGTGGTTAGGCTCTGCATCTGCCAAGTCTTTCCCATAAGTGACCACAGAGTTTCTCCCCATTACAACAAGCAGAAAGGCAGTGGAATGATCCCGTGACTGCTATGGCCACACAGAACATTCAAGCACACACAAACTGTGAACACTTCAGCTCCTGTTTTCAGACATACCAAATCCAAAGAAATCTCACACATTTTGCAAAGCTCAGTTTAATTCCCCTCCAAAAGCCCATGGGGATGAGGAGCTAGTATGATACCGTACCTATTTTACAGTTTGTTTCAAGACCCAGAAATCAAGACTTAACAGTTTTATTCATATTCGGTGTCTTACTTGATCACTGGAACTCTTAAGTTTCATTGCACTTGGTGATTATATGGCATTTTGTATAACCAAGTAACACTACCACCAAGTTCAGTTCCAACTGTGGGTTTTGTTACTTCTGCAATCAAACCCCAGCTCCCAGGTCAGGCAAACAGGAAGGGAGGAAAAGCCAGTCAGTGACAACATACACACAGCCTAACTTCAGTGATTTAAGACTGCTCAGTTGCTGAACCACACAGGCAAGGCCAGAATTTCCCTGTCTTTCCTAAAGATCGGCTTTTCCAAGCCCTGCCCAGTACATTAAGCAAGCTCAAATATCGGCACCAAACAGGCCAAGGACCTCACAGGTGACAGCCTTCTCTTGTAGAAAATATCCAGAATCACACAACCAGGTCAATTATACTCTCTGCATGTGACAGTGTGCTACTGCAAGGACTGTTTTTAGTGTCAACATTTGACAGATCAAGAGAAGTGCAAAAGTGGTAATTATTTACTAATTTCCAAGTGGTCTCTTGAAAGACTTTTTCCATGTGACTATATATATTTTTAAAATCACCTGGGAAGAGAAACACTACACCACAGCAGCCTTCTTATCCCCATCCACATCATTCATGGCACAACTGAAACCCTGAGACTTCCTGAACCCCCTGAGCCACCTTAACTGATGCTGGAGCATGTTTCCAGCAGCACAGACAAGGGCCACAAGTGTGCCAGCACAGGCACTGCCAATCACAGGTACATACGGGCAGAAAAGGAGGAAGAATCCACAAGCTTATGTCTCACATTTCTGGTCTTGGACCAGACAGGGTTCCCATGGGGACACATTTCCTGATGGCTTCTCTCCAACCCTTACTCCATATGCCCCTGCAAAACGCCTCCAGCTCAGCTCCCACACTTCTGACTGCCTGACCCATCCACATTCTCCACATCTTGAACTTTTAAGGGCTGTCCCAAAGCTCTGGCTTATTCAGAGAGTCTCAGTAAAATTCTGTCTCTGTCTGTGCAAATTTGCCATTCCTACTTTCCTATCCAAGCCCCTCCTCTCTTGCATCCTACTGCTAACAGCACAATGATTTTCAGTCTCTTGCATAAGCAGAAGCAGCATCTCCCCAGCTTCTTGTGTCATTTTAGCACTACTGTGACTCCAGGCCACTAGCTTCTAAGTCCTTTCCCCCAGTCTTCTCAGCTTACAAGTTGAGAAGCTTTCCTTCCTTCCTTCTCCAACAGCTTCTAGCTTCTCCCATACTCCCCTACACTGACCCAGTGCCAATTTTTTTCTTCTTACTCCTTGTTCTGCTCTGTGTTCATGCGTCGTTCCAACTGTTACCCTACCTACTTTTAAAAGAGAGTTTATCTACCTTTAAAAACAGTGGGTTGAGGTTTTTTCTTACATGCTGATGGGATGACAGGAAGGAGAAAGATTGAACTGCAGTCACACAACACAGACCAGCTCAGCTCCAGCCCAGCCCAGCCACAAGCAGCCATTACAGGAAAAGCCTGGCTTTGTCTCCAGTCCCTGGCTGAATCACGCCAGCTACACATTGTTGAAACAGCCTGTGCAGTACTATGAGAAAATATGTTCAGAGCTGAAGCACACTCAGTGTTTCAAGAGGATTATTATACGTGCAGCCTGAGATTGTAATGATAAAAAAACTAATCGAAGAAAGAAACCAAATATTTTAATTGTTAAAAATCATAGACACTTCACTATGTTCCTTGAACCGGTTTTATTTGTCCCAAAAGCTTTCAACTTGGCCAAGTTCGGGAGGAGTTTCATTTTTTATTAAACAAGGAACAAACTACTTCCCTGCCAAAGCTACAATCTCTACTGCAAAGCATGCTGCTGTGACTGCCGCCCAAAGGAGAAGTTAAATGGGCCAATTTTTTTCTTTAGTCTCATTCTTGTAAATAAATGGACTGGTTTTGACTAAAATTCTCCCTCCTCAAATTGGCACGTTTCTTTCCAAATATTTGGAGCCGGATTTTAATGCTTCTATCAGACCCTCCTCTTTCTTCAGACAAACTGTGTTTTAACTGCAAAAGTCAAAGTGAAAAATACTAAGTTATGATATGAAGGTTTCAGCATCAGAGAAAACAAGGAAAAGGCTGGATACTAAAAATATTATAGAGGATGAAGTACGAGAATGTGGTAATAACCTTAACAGATGCACCTAGACAAGGCAGAGCTGAAAAAGTAGCTTAAATTGCAGGGAACAAGAAAATGGTAATGGAGGAGGTGAAGCAAACCAGAGAAGAGAGAGGAGGAGAAAAGGAAGAAAACATGACCAGATTACAACAGCTAGCACTGTCAGAGGGCTGTCTGTAAGCCACTGGAAGGTTTGTGCCAACGTAAAGTCTGCGTGAGCAGGAGCAGATTATGTGCAGGGAGAATGTGACAGCAGTCTCTGCTGGCTGACCACCATCCCATGGGGCTGAGGCCAAGGCCCCAGTGAGGAAGCATGTGTCTCCTCAGGTCACACATCACATCAGGGGAGCAAGTGGATCTAAAGCCTCTCCTCAGATGAGGACAGCTAGCCTTCAAGGACACTGGCATGAGATTCATCTGATCTACATGACTGTTCATTTGTGCACTTCTAAGCACAGTAACCTCTGTTTGAGAATCTGTATCTATGAAGACAAAAATACAGATCCTGGCATGATGGGAGGGAGTTGTGTGGGTGATGGGCTGGCAGTCTCATCTAGATGACTATTTCAATACTTCTGGAGCCTTGCTCAACTGTTGATTCTGTACCAATGTACACAGAGACTTTTACAATACTCTTACTGTCGTTACTCTAATGAAATACAATAAACAAGCTCAATTTCGGTTTCCTTTTTATATAACCCTGATTTGATTTTGCACCACCTCTCAATCCAGTTTTGTCTGCAAATTTCATCAACAGACTATTAACTTGTATTGCATCTGATGATATCAAAAGTAAAATCTAAAGTGACTAACACCGACATGCCAACTTACTATCTGCACAATTCCACGTGTTCGTTTTTTCAGCATCCTTTTTTGTGGCCCATAAGAATCATGTCTAGTCAAATGAGAAACTCCACAGAAGGAAAGACACAAGTTTTTTACTCTAAGTTCAGTATTATACTTACCATATTCCTTTTGTCTTCTGATCTGGGTTTTATCAAAGAGACCAGACAGCAAGAAAACCTCATAGCCATCCTTAAAATATCTGATTATTTACAGCTTCCCTCCTAATTTTCATTTACAAAATGACTGCTTAAGCATTTTTTGTTCTGAAACTTCTTTCCCAGGGATTTTAGCCCAGACCTGCAGAGGTTGGTTTCTGCCTCCTAGTAATAGGAACTCCTCTGCAGAGCTTCCTGAAACTTAATGAATATGCTGCAAATGCATACAGTATTTCTACTATCAGCAAGATGGCACCAAAATAATTTCTTCAAATTCATACTAGCTTTCTTGTAACTTGTATCTAATGTAAATATTACTCTGCACAGCTTTTTCTGCAACCTCCCAGCATTAGAACTGAATTAGAAATTGTTACTGATTTGAAAGCAACTTTTCACTCAGGGGGTGAGAGCGTGGGGTGGGGATCTGAAAGTATTCTTCATCTGTGACAGAACTGTGAAGAACTACAAGCACAGACAGGTATCTGAGAAGTCATCACATGTAACAGTAACACTAACAGAGCACAGAACAGTTTTACACATGCCAAAATGTGTGTGGAGGCCATTCATACACACTTATTTTCACAACAAACTTTATAAAATATCCACATTCAGACTAATGATATTCAGCTTTTGCTGTAATCACTAAAACATCAAACAAGTTAACAACAGTCTGAAGCAAACACCAACAGCTTCTTACAGTCTTGTTTCCTTGTATTAACAAATACTTCCAAAAAATAACTTCCAAGTTAAAAAAATATATTCTCCATTATATCACAAATGCTATGGGATGAGTCCCACACAAGTAATGGCCTTAAACTAGCTAACACAGAATATAAATAACACAATTTCCCACATAATTACCTTGCATAAAAATCTCCTGAACCTTTTGTTCCTTTACCCAGGCTTTTACCTCCTCATGTAACTGCGGGTTATCCCTGAGAACTGGGTTTAGACTGTCTACGTCGTCCTAAAGTAGAGATTAAAAAAAGAACCATATGTTATGTTTACTTGTAACATTTTTGTTTATTTTCCTAGATGTGTTTTAAAATACAATATTAAGTCATTAGATGCTAATTTTACTGATTGCCTAAAAATCCCTGTACTATTTTTAGAAAAAACTTAAAAGCATAACATAGTGCTAGAAGTAATTTCATGGGAACACAGTATGTCAGATCCCACATGTGGCCAGACTTGTAAGCTATTAATAGGATCACACTTTCATACTATCTTACTACAAGCTAAAAATGCCCTCTAAAGACTTAGATGCTCACAGGTATGTACAAAGAATTGTTTAAATAATTACTAAATTTTGTTTTAAAAAAAAAAAATCTGTTTTCCATATCTGTAAAATGTAATAATATGGACATGTTGAGCATAAACACAGATATCAAACCTACAAATGTAACACATAAGCAGTATTTTAGGAGAAACAAGCATTCTGAGATAAACACCATTGCTGATTTTCAAATATGTTGGCCTTTGTTAATTAGGTAGTTTCAAATAAGACATGTTTTCATTTATATTACAATCAGTTCTCCTGGAAAAGCTTATTTTCCAGTATCTGTTAGGATATCATCTGGGAAATTAAGATATATTCATCGGCTCGGTCCTTCTAACAGAAAAAGAATCAGGCACAGAATCTGGTTCGTATCCTTGCAAGCATGGCTTAAGAATCACCATTCATCTCTGGACTCCTAGAACACCTATTTCTCTCTTTCAGAGCAAACTTGCTATTTCTGTCTTTGCGGCTATGGAGGAGAAAAAAAAGCCTGGTGGCTCTTCACGCCAAAGATGGCCTTGGAAATCTGTGAGCAGCAGCAACATTCGTTTATACTAAGAGAACTTCAGACACCTAAAATAATGAGTGCAATTCTCCACATACAAAATGTAGAATGCTTTATCAGTACTGCAGCTGAGATAAAGCAATTTCTTTCCTTGATCTCCAACAAGTTCCTTGATGTTTCACAATTTATTATGAAGAGCTCCCAGCCACAGAACACAAAGATACAAGTAACACTCAGTGAATCCTGCATCTCTGCCAGGCCCTCCAGAGACACAAGCAATTTCTCTCTATTCATCTGGATGAGCTTACTCCTGCTAACCCACTGATCACAGGATATCTATTTCCAATTCAAAATTCACTTCCTGACACTTGGAGATTTGCTGTGCTCCACTATGGACAATGCATCAACACTTTGGTTATTAGAGAAAATTACTCTCTCTATCCTTATGCTTTTACAAAGGATATGGCCTTGGATGGAAGAAATGGTCAGGATGACCATTTTAAAACATGTAAATTGGAACAAAGTGAAAGTGAAGGAAGATCAACAGGACCTCTACCACAAGGTTCAAAATACCAACCAGATAAGTATGCTGCTAGCATTGCCAGAGGTACAAAAGGGTCATAACTAAAATTTATTCAAGGATAGCCTCTCCCCAAGGAGTTTAAAAAGAGTATTAGCTATTCTGTCAAAGTGTGCATATCCATTTGTGCAATGATCCTACATACAGAAACACCACCACCACTGGGAAGAGGGAATTATCCGCCAGGGGAACACAACAGATCCTGGAACCGGAGCTGTGTTATGATCATCTGTCCTTCTTCCCATAAACTCTCTTTCCCAGCAGCTGCAAGAGACTCCTGCACCAAAAATTTCCCCACTCAGATCCACATGCACTGGATCTAAGCAACAGACTGAGGACTGCAATACTGAGTTTGGCTGACCTACAAATGCAGTTAATGTGCAGATCTTGTACATTGTGAGCAGTCTCTTCAGTCACATCTAAGAAAATTTGTATCTTCATTTTGAGATTATACACACTGATTAAGTACCATAAAATCAAACCTGTTACTCTTAATATTATACTATTTTCATGAGTTATTTACACAAAGTTTTTGAGTCTCTATGTCATCTTAAGTCACTTTTGATTTGTTTCCTGAAGGCAACACACGCTGGTGCTTTTTTTTTTTGCTTTCCCATCCTTCCTTCCATCTTGGCCTTCTTTGAACTTGACACTGAAGATACTGTCCATCCTACATATCGTACATTTGAACTTCTAAATCCTATTCAGATGCACGACATCAGCATCCTTGGCTGAGTGCTCCCTGTGAACATTTATAAAAGGAGACCGCAAAGTCCATTTTGTATTTATCTCCTCACCCTTGGAGAAAGACGAGCTCAAAGATGAGCTACAAAAGGCACAAGTTAGGTCAAAGACCCATTACACAAACTGCATGCAGGTGTGAGTGGGATTATGTGGATGACAGCAAAGAGAACCCAGAGTTTCTAAAGATACACACAATACACATTTAACACATCAATCACAGGGTAGGGGGGAAGATACTAACAGAGCAAGTTTCTGTAATCTCAAAAATTCTCTTCTTTTGTGGACATGTATCTATGAAAAAATGTGTGTGCCATGACTTACCTTTTCCCATCTGTAGTCTTAAATCTGAGTATCTAAAACCCAGGAAATTTAACTGCATAATGTGTTAAACTATAAAGCAGTGGCCTTAACCACACTGTTTCAGGACACATCACAAACTGGCAAAAGCAGGGAGAGGACAACAGGCAAGGCTGGTAACCTGCATTCTCTTCCCCAGTTTAGTACTGAAGACAAGTAGATGACTCTGCAGCTCCCAGTTCTTTTCCTTACCTTGTGTTTTTATTGCTCAAGGAACAATTACTGTCTACAGATCTGACCCGTGGCAATTGTAACCCTCAGTTTTCCTCTTACTGGTTGATGCAGCATGATTGACAGACCAACTTCCAGAAGATTTAAATGCCCTGCAGGATTTTCCTCCAGACTTTTCCTCATTTGAAAGTAGTTTTACAAACAGAAGTAATGGTACCCTCTCCTAGACTAGTTTTTCCACAAGTCCTGGAATATCTCCTCCAGAAGGATGTTAATACTGGTTTGAAATCCTTATGCAAATAAGGATGCAAATCAAATAAAGGGGACTGTTATATTCTTCTTCAAATCTACTCGAGGAAGCTCTATATGTACCTCCAGTGGCAGTGCCTCTTGATCCACAAATTACTATATGCAGCTCTGGGAAGAAGACAAAGGACCTATGGGCTAGAAAAATATGGTTGAGATAACCCCTCCTGCACTTCTGGAAAACAGTCACATGAGGCAATGTGACTGTCAGAAACTTGCCAATCTACGACAAGTCTTTTACATCTTTGCTGATATTCTTCCTTCTTTCTAGATCAAAAGAGGAATTCACTTCCAATGGACTGGACTTTAGGCTTCATTATTCAAAGAACTGGGTCAGCTGCATGTCTCTCTAGGTGATCATTCTCACCTGCTGGGCGACTCCAAAGAAGTCCTGAGAAGAACAGAGAATGAAATTTTCCCCAAGTATCAAGAAAGATGCTGTGCTTTTCTGAGTATATCTGTTCTTTATCCTTGTGCAAAACGATACAAGCAGGTTGAAACCACAGACCATACCATCAGGTTAAGATACACATTGGTCTAACCAGGAAGGAGTAATTTTTGTTCAGAGAGTTTATTCAGACATAATAAAATAATTAAAAATAATTTATCATTCGGACTCACACGTGAACAAGGGCACTTGCCATGCATCAAAATTCCTTTGAAATCAAACAGGAATTTCAAGATAGCACCCACAGAAAAACAAGTCAAAATCCCAATGAGAATTCTCCTACTTGCTCTCCATCCACAAAAAAATATTGTCTAAGACACTGAGAGCTATCCCCAGATGTGCTGAACCTGCCCACTGCCCAAAGACCATACAAGGTGCTCTGAAAGGCTCAAATAACTGGAAGTTCCTTTTGCATTTTGGGCAGCCAGGCATGACTGCTAGGAAGGCCTACATATTTCCACAGCTACCTCTTCCACAAGACCTGAACTACCGAAGCAGCACATTTCCTCAGCATTTTAAAATGCTCTTCCAAGTCATCCTGCAGAAACTTGAGAGGCAGAAGTGAGTTCATCAAGAGATGAAACCTTGGAGCAAAGAGGAACAAAGTGGATTCCAGCAGCTGCTCCTACCCCCAGTCACACAGCCTGCATGCTGCTTATTGGACAGTGCACACACTCCAGGCAGCTCTCAACTCTCCACTCTCAGTGAAGCAGAGGAGGAGAACTGACAATATGCACTCCAGGCAAGCCAGTCCCAGAAAAACAGTGCCTTTTGGCATTAAAAAGGCTTAGATAGAGCCCTGAAGACTACAAGCATCACACATTAGGAACCTGCAAACCTTCATTTGGGAAACCTCCTTCCTTGGTCATGGTGTCTCTGCATTTGGCTTCATGCATCAAAGACATCTTTCTAATATCAGTAGGAACTCATTTCAGCTAGTGTTTTCCAGAGAAAGACTAAGTAGATTTTGCAGTCCTCGCAAAGGTCAACGCCACATTAGTCCTCACCATCTGTGGCTTAATTAACTATAGCTTCCTCTGGCTGCTTAGAGGTTTTCTGATAATTTAGGACACGAATTAGATGAAAACTAGTACATAACCAACTTGACAGTCCTGTTTACAATGTTTACAAAGTGTGCACTGCACATTGAAATAAGCATTTTGTCAAGACTTCAATGGTAGAGGGACCACATTTAAATTCAAACAGCGCAGAAGAAAACCTCAAAGTGTCCTGAACCTTCTGTTTTGTTCTTGTTTTGTAAGTGAATATTAGCTTCTATAACATGAGATCCCAACCGTTTTTTTTTTTCCTTTTGCAGCAAGTCATTTGTACAAGTGCACTGAACTTCAGCTGCATAGAAATTAGGTATGAGAACTGCAGTGTGAAAACAAGCCAACACTTCCCTACTGATTGCCACAAGTCTTTAGAGAGCAGAACAGTAGCAGGAAAAAGCACTTCTTAAAATCAAAACTGCTGAGAATTTATACTAATCCTCTAATGCCAATTTTTGATTATTTTCTCCCATAGAAAGAATTAAATATTGTACCTGTACCCAGCCTCAAACACATTCATGCCAATTTCTAGCCCTGATTTGAAAGCAGGCCTGTACAACTCTCTCCTTATTTTCATTTCTTGATAATCAGCAAAATCCTCTTCTTTCATCTTTCACTGATTACGTCACCTGACATTTGTGATTCTATCGCTGATCCGTAATCTCTTTCACTGACAGTAATTTTTAACAAACCTTCAATCTTAACATTGTCCTGCTTGACATCAGAGTGAGAAAAAACACACAAAATGCAGACAGGCAGAATTCCAAATATCATAACAAGAACATCACCTATGAACTGGTAGTATCCCTCTGCCCTGCTACCAGACTTCTTTTCCAGTGGCAAAAGATAAGAATCTAACTAAAACACAGAAAAACCGGCAGCAGCTGACACCCCTGGGGGTATTACCAGGCAGGCACTGCAGCTGCCACACAGACCACACCAGAACCTAGGAGGGAAATTACCAAATTTAGACGAGTCTAAATACAGATCTCCGGCAGCTTCCTTCTAGACACACAGCATGCACAAACCACTGGTAAGCAGAATATTCCTGGTTTCTCTCTGACAAGTGAAAGGCTACCCCAGCTGCCACGCCACTGCAGCTGGTGGGCAGAGGAGAGGTCAGCCAGGCAGTGCCGCACAGCCGGACCAGAGGGGACTGCCCTGGGAACCACCGAGCCCACCAGGGCAGCTCCCGACCGCTCCAAGCGCCTCATCAAGGGACACGCCGCCCACAAACACCAAGGCCGGAAAGCTGGAAAGGCTAGAAAGTTTTTTGGGGAGATTGTAACTTCCCAGTTTACCTTAAACGGCTTTGTCTGAGCTGAGAGAAGAGGCTTAGGCTTACCAGGCGACGCTAGCGCTTTCTATGTAAACCCAACCCACACTTGACCTATTTTCTGCTGTTCTGAGCGCACAGTCACAATTTACCTCATTCAAACCCGGCAGCTGCTGGGCTACATCTGAACCAGTTAAGTCAAGCTTGAAGGCACAACCCTGACCCCTAAACCAGAAACGAAGTCGAGCCGAGGTCAGCCCTGCTTCCACGAGCGCAGAGGCACGGCCGCATGGGGAAAGCAGGGATGGGCAGTGACGCTCGCCCCGCAACTGGGATAGCTAATCCCCACCCAGCAAGGGGCTCCGAATGCACTGTTCCAAGGACAAATGTTTATAGATAGCTCAGACCACAAACATTTAAAGATTAGGGGTTATTTTCAGTGTGTAACAGCAATGACTACGTTTCTGCAAGTAGGAAGTTAAAATTACAAGGGGAAAAAAGATGAGAATACAAATTTAGTGATTTTCCAACTGTCAGTAAAGTTAACATTTCTCAGGAAAAGTTATCAACGATTTTTTTGCTGCTCCCCACTCTTCCCTATGCATAATACTCCTCCCCACACACTCCTACTCCCTTCCTCATTTTACCTCAGGAGCTGAAACTGATTTTAAAATTTTAATTATCAGGTTTGAGAATCAAGGGATCAGGGATACATACACTTCTCCAAGTCCTGATTTCGGGCTTGAAGATGCATCATTACATTGATTTGTTCAGTTCTGCAAGCGTAACTGGTATACTAACATTAGGAACATGAATATACAGGGAGGGGAAAAAAATCTGACTTGTAGTCTAACAGTCTCCATGATTTTAACTTAGTGACACAAAAATCAACAGAGGTACTTGCATTCCTATAAAACTATCAATACCTCAGGTGAAATGGGCGTAGTGTGGAACTCACATTTTAGAAATCAGTTTATTATTCTTCTATCTGTAGATGACAATCTGGTGTGGGAAAGCAGAGGGGAAATCAGAACAGCATGAACATGGAACAGGATGAACGTCCAGCAGGAAAGTCAGCAACAACCAATGGATAAACAAAACCAAACCTGGGCTAGACAAATATTGTCAATAACCAGCCTAAAAACTGCTCTAGTGACATCTACAGTAGTCTTGCACTTGAAAATGAAGATTAAAAAATAGATGACCCTTATGCTCACAAATTATGTTACTTTCTCTGAGCAGCTAGGACAATCTGGGGCAGAAAAGCAAACTCTTCCCTCAAAGTCAGGTATCTTTTAGCATCTAAGACTTCCCAAAAGAAGTGGCTCCTATCCACAAAATAGAGGGTCTTTCAGCTTCCACCTAGAACACTGTGGTGACCATTTGTACTACTTCCATTCTCCACATACAGGCAAATAAAGGTCAAATGAACTACACTACTCCATGTCCACCTTCTCTCTCATTGTGCTGACACAGCGACACATTTGCTTTTCTTTCATTTTCCACTGAATCACATTTCCTTCCGCTTCCTCACGGCAGGCTCCACATTTTTATCACCACCATCTCAGCAATATGCAACTTGTACTGATTTGGCGTTTTGTTTTTTCTAATTGTAAGAGAAACAGGGAGGGAGTACTGGTCCTAAGGCACTCAGTCATGTGGCGATACTGGAACAAGCCTTTGAGTCACTAAGCAACTCACTGCCACTATGGGAAAAGAAACCTCAAAGTGCAGACATTTCCCTGAAGCAAGCAATTAGCAGAGTGAAGTTGATGCTAACAAGGAGACCTGCTAAGTAAGTAGATTGAAGAAATCTCTTTTGTACATTGATATTAAAATTTAAACGGAGAACCAGACACCCTGTGAATTGTGAACAGCTTTCAGAAGGTATTCAACAAGACCCAAATCACATCAGCTGAAGGACAAGCTGTATGGATGAAGGCATCTTTAAGCTAAAAAGTACATTCTGTTGGTCACTAGTTGTCTGGACTAGTGGGCGACCAGAAATCAAGCCAAGACAAGAGGCCTGCTCAGACACTGACCACTTTACAACAGACACATCTTCCTTGCATGAGGGACAGCAGAGGTTTTCTGTGGCAGCTGGCAGTGGCCAGTGTGGAAGGTCATGTGCCACCACCACAGAAAATGACTGACCAGACAGGTCATCTCTTAGCTCACAGTAGTCACCTCCATCAAATCTCTTAGCAGTTGCATTACTCAGCAATACCATATTCCTTGGCAAGACTACTGGTAACTGAGAGCTCACTGAAGTGAAGAGCAAAGGCCTCTCAACTCAGTTCTGCAGAAGAAAACTGCAGAAAAGTGTCCAATACATGCCAGTGTGATGACAGATCCTAGAATCAACACCAGCGCCTAGAGATACCCATCAGTGTATCACTCTTGTGAATGACTCCCTGCTCTGGAATTTGAACTACCACCAGCTTAGATTACCAACAGTGACCACACAGCTACCTAGTCTCTTCTGCAGCTATCCTCAATCCTATTTGCCAAATAGGAACTCTGGAAACATACAACTTTCCAGCTCCTTTTCTCTGTAACTCATGAGGATTATGTGCAGAGGACAAATCCCCACAAACAGTAAAAGTATTTTAACTTTTTTTTTTTTTTTTAAGGCAGAATACATCAGATACCATCCAAATGTTCTTGAAATCCAGTGTATTTTAGTCCACTGAATTACATTAACGTTTTATTTTCAAGTGGCTTTCAGGGATTTATTTGATAATGTGTTTCTTAGAATACAAATACATACATGTTGGCCCACATGCCGGTATTATGAAAGTAGATAAAAATAAAACTAATTTTTCTCACATTTTAAAAGAACTACTGTATTTGCAGAACTTTTCAAAGTTAATTTCCAATAGGATTTAAGGCAGTATTCTCTTTTTTTTTTCCTGTAGAGAGCTCTGTTATGACCTGCTGGAGCCTTTTTAGGAATTTTCCCTATAAATAACAGATCTGACCAGCTGGGACATATATCATAGCTGGATTAACACTACAGCTCTCTGCAACTCTGGAGAAAGCAGTGGATATGCCTTTTATAGAACTGATGAATAACGGTCTTGCAAAGAGGAAAGATTAAATTGCTAATCAGAAAACAGGGATGTTTCAGTTATTGCTGCAATAAATTCCCTGGGGTAAACTTAGGTAAGTCATTCAGAGTTTAAAATTGATACAATGATCTTCTATTTCACCATATTTTTTCACAGACAAATCTCCTAGCATGTAAAACCAAAAAATTCCTATTGAAGACATAATTCAAAATTGAACTACATCACTTGGGGAAGAAAAAAAAAAAGAAGAAAAAGGCTCAAGCCTGTCAAGCACCATAATTCAGCCACCAAATCTTATGCATTCTGAAACCTGCTTTAACCTGATTTTATCTCTCATATACCAAAATGGTGTGACATGGTGATAAGACAACAAAAGGGAAGAAAACATTCAAATGGGGTAAAACCCCTGCCTCTATGCTTAAAATATAATTTCTAAACTGTATGCTTAAAAGTCCCAACTAAAATCACAAAAAATGTAGTGATTAATGAGATGCACAGAAATTACTATGATTCAAACTCACTTGCTCAGCAAAAACATTAAAATACTACCCTCAATAATACTAGCAGATACACTCAAGTAGAGGAGGTTACAGGAGAAGAAAGGGAATAGTTAACTTTAATTCCACTCAAAAGACAGGAAATGTTTGCTAGATTAAAGGGGGAGTTTCAGTATTTACAAACTATAGTAGTAAAAAGACTTTACAACTGTAATTACTAGTATACTGTTAAAAATAAATAATGCTCTGTACATCAGGCCTTCCATAAGTCCTTAGTAAAGTTATTCCAACATCTAAGAAAACAGCAAGATTCATACTTGGTTTTAATTTTAAAAATTCAAGTTGGTATAAAATTACTTGAGTTTCTCCCCAGATGTCTGGCCTGGAAAAAGAATTAGGTACACAGACCTGGAACTGCTATAGCTCTCAACCTCTGCTGAAGGCTGTGGAGCAGTTCCCGTCAAGCAGTAACTCCAGACTACAAATTTTTACTTCTATTAGTGTAATTTCAAAAATACATTCTGTAAGAAAAAGGTCTAGAGTGGCAGCCAGAACAAAGGGACATTGTATCCAAGGGAGGAAGGAAAGCAAACAAACCCATGAGCACTTCACCTAACGAGCTATTGTGTTTATCATGTCAAGATAAGGCTTAATTTGGTTAAGAACACATTTTCATGAAACTCAAGCTTCCCCCTACCTGAAATGCAGGAATGCCTACTCTCTTCCTGCTCTGGGTACAAACTCCCATGCAACACTGCAGAGTTTACTTGCATTCACACTTCTGGGATCCCTAAAGCACCGAGGATTCCCAATCCCAACAGAGCTACTTGGGAAACCAAGAACACAGGGGCAAAGCACCAAATGGTTATAATGTGAAACAGACTTCTCCAGGAGCTCACTTTGAATCTGGATTACAGAAACAGGGTTGGTCAGGACCACCACATAAGAAAAATACTTTAAACTTTGGTTTTTAATAGATGAAATGGAAATTTTAAGGACACAGAACCAAGAATAAGGCTTCCTTCACTTACTACTGAGTGATATTTTCCATGGATTTTTACTGGTGAAAAAGTAATCACTTGTGATTAAACACAGGGAATTTTTACCCAGAAACACTGGATGGATTTTTAAACTCAGTAATCCCAAGCATGGCCTTTCAGAAGTACCAAAATACTTCAGTAAATGGATTTAATATCCACCTTCAAACAAGAAGCCGGTTTTGTTCTACCTCTTCTATTCTGAATCCAGTCTTTAAATTACTTGCTTAAATACTACCTCCTAGAGCAGGATTAATGAAATCAAATAATTGAACTGGTTTCTCAGAAATTGCAGGAAGAATACGACAGAGGAAGGAAAACTGTTTCCCTATGGATCTGAGTGTCACCTGCATTGTAGTAACCTCAGTTTATCCCAAGGACCTCACAGCTCTTTCCCCATGCCTCCTTGTGTACCCTCCCAGTTTCAGCAGTTCCACCTGAACTGGTGGAGCCACACTGTTTGTGGCAGCCACGTCACCTTCCTGCTGACTGATGGCCTCCCCTCCACACTGCTCACTTCCCTAAGGCTTGTGAGATCTGAGGAACTCCACTCCTGAGCCAAACCTCGCCGAGAGACAAAAAAATGACTGAAGCTCTTACTTCTTACCAGATCAAGGTAAAACAGAAAGGTGCCATTATATTCCACCTCTTTTGAGAAAACAGAGGAAGTTCTCAAACAAGAAGCTCTTTTTTTCAAAGAGCAGCACAAATACAGGCTTAGGGCAGATGATGTACTTGTCCCTCTGACTCTACTAATGGAGGGAGCCAATCCCTCCTCCCTCATTCCTGTCCTTTTGCGAGCACTCGGGTGAAACTCTCCTGTCCTGCACGTGTTACTGGGAGTGAGGACTGGTGTGAGTCATCTGACCCACTTCTAGCTGGACGCAGCTTTGTGCTTCCCCGCACGCTGGAGCCCAACACTCCAACGTCCATGCGTCGGTAACAAGCTGTTTAGACCATCACTCTTTACAAGGCTGCCAGGGAAGCCAGCTGGACTCCTTATGGGTGGTCCAGAGACATGGGAAAGAATCGAGACAGTTCTTCAGCACAACACTGAGAGGAGTTCAAGATGCAGAAAGCTGTGTGTGCCTGGGCTGCCCGTGGAGGAACTGAAAGCAGGAAGGGAGCACATAGGTTCTGTGGCCGGCACTCGGAGCTCCGAAGCTGCTTCTGGCAACCTCAAAGGGTGGGACCAACCCCAAAAGCTCCTGACTGCCTCATCAGTGGAGGTAAAAGTTTATGGGAAAAGCAATTTTCAGCTGCAATAGTTATTTTTAAGCCAGAAGCCTAAAGTAAGAGAAGTCTGAAAGATGAGTGCACATATAATTATGGGGTGCTTAAAATACAGACAGAAAAATACTATTTTATCCCTGTTTCAAGATGTTTAAAGACTTTTTTATCTGCACATGTCATTACTACACAAGCTCAGCTTACTTGCTCCTACAGGCAAACAAGTCATGGAACCCAAAGGCATCCAGGTCTGAAATATCCAATGTCTACCCATAAGGAACAGAAAAGCAGAGCAACGGTGTTGCCCATGGCCTTTCACACAAGTCTTTTTTAATGGCATATATGACTTGAATTTGTAATAGATCAAGAAAAGCGTATATTAGGTCCTGTATCTGATGTACCTACTTCATGATTAGTGAGAAAGTTGATTATTTCAACAATCTTTAAGGCGTGTTAGACATTTGACCTGCCTGCACTCAGACGTGCCACACACATTTAGAAAAAGAGCAAAGTACAGGTGCCTATCGCTGTTCATGCAACACCTCCCACGGGGGATTTCTCATTGCCCTATCTTTACATCTGCAACCTTCAGCACAGGGAGACAGGCAGACTGTACCATTTTGAAAGACTAAAGCAACCATGCTTGTCTTCCAGAAAAAAAAAAAAACTTCTGAAGGAGAGTGTGAGGCCTGAAGGAGAAATTTCACCATAAATATTCATTCTTAGTAAGATATTTTTCTTTAAACCAAATAAGCAAGAGGACTTTTTAAAGACTGTGCACCCCTCCACTTTCCTCCCTGAGTGGTAAAACACCCTTTGCAGGACATGTAATGATTGTGAAGGAACTTCATTTGAATTCTGTCCTGCCTCCACTGTGCACATTTGCTCTGGTGCTGTGTGCTCAGAAATCCTTTGGAAATACATTATCACACACAGTATGTACATATTTGGAAGTATATAATCAATCATGCACCCTTGCTCTGCCCAACCCAGACATACAGCTGAAATGCACTCACTGCTTCAGGCAAAGCAGAGTCTTTCCAGATCTTTCCACAAGCCTATTTTACTATGAAAAAACCAGGATATAAAACACTTTTTGTTATTCTTCATTTGCTTGTCCAAAGTATAATGCAGTTGACTCCAGCTGCTTGAGCCAGCAACAGCAGAATCACACACTTCAGCCCAACAGTGTCCGTGACGGGCACTGCCAAACACGACCCAGACAAAAACACCACTCTGATGAGGTCACACATACCATATGCTGGGCTTTAATGCTTCACATCCCCATCTATAGTCCTTCAAGCAAACGACAGTGCTTAAACAAATTAAGGCATGATTAGCTTTGCTGCTGCCTAACTTAATGTGTGTATCACAAAACAGACACACATAGATGTCACAGAACAGCACAAATAATTTACTACAGAAAACCACTTCAGTTCAAAGTATTTGATTTAGGTCACACTTGTATGTGTAGACTTGACTGTAATTTTTCCTTAAAACAGCTTTTTGAAAGAAGTGTTCGTTTTCAGACTATACCAAGAGCCATTATTAAACCCACTACACCTGTGAATTTTTAAACACAGAACGTACATGATGTATTATTTTGAATGCAAAGTGGAATTCACATTAAGAACCTAACCTACATGTCCATTTCAAGACTAAACTTCCTACAGATACTAATTTGATATGAAAAATGCATGTTGTGAACTTTTTGTCGATTTCCTACAAAGGACAGAATTTTCATTCCATTGCTAAGCAAAGTACCACAGCAAACCTTCACATCTGCTTTATTCCCAAGATCCCCTCACCACCACCATAAAAAGAACTACATGACTAAATGGTCTGACCATCCCAGATTAATGAATGAGTCACTCAGTCACACACATGTCACATAGAGAATACAGTTTACATCCTCCATGAAGCAACAGAGATAAAAGCCACCGGAAACAAGTTGTAGGTTGATGTTTAAGGCACCACACATAGAGAATCCAAGCAATTTCTAAAGAGAATGGCAGGATTCTAAGCAGTACAGACAAGGCAAAAGAAGAACCACATGCACATTTAGCAGTAAAGAACAAATTCACTGACAAGTTACAGTTGGTCTAGCAAACCTTGTGAAGACATGGAAGTGGGCTCATATATTGCAGCAGCATACCCTACTTTTAATAATGATATTCATCTAGCCCTTAGCAAGGTCACTGAATCTCTTAACAATTGAAACATGTTTATTTATGCAAAGAGCAGACATGGCATGGGAATGCATGGGTCACGATTCCCCAGAAGTCCTGCCAAAGTCTCTTTAATCTTGTTCTGGAAGAACCACTTCTGGTAACGACAGTAATTTAGTTCTTTGCCTACTCCAACTTTGTTTTTCCTGCCAAGTCTGAAAGGATGCCAAGTGTGCTGTTTTCTCTGCTTTGAGCAGTTGTCACCTTTACACTGGACAGCAGCACCTTATTCATGAAGCCTTTTGGCCTAATAGTTACGTGAAACACCACTGTTTCTTGATCAGAACTGATGTGAGCAGAATTTGTACCAAACACTCGTCTGTTGCCCATTACCAGTATTGTGAGCCTATGTAACGATGGGAAAAATTAGTCAGTAGTTAAGAATTGTATCTGAAGTGAAATGGAGTCTTCCCACACAAATTCAAACTTTGTTTGTTTTGGCAGGAAGATACTGGAATTTTAGGCACCAACAACAAAATGCAATAAAAAAGTGTTTAGGTCAACATGGTCTCTAAGGACTTCATATTGAAAATGTGCAGCCATGAGAGCTTAAACAAAAAACTAAACATGTTTCAGAAGACTCAAAGTTAACTCATGCCTGAAAAGAATGATTCCTCAGTTCTGTCTTCTGCTCACAAGCAGATCAACGCTATTCCAGACTAAACAAGGGAGCAAAACCACCATTTTTTTGCAAAGGAGATAGTAACAGCAAGTTTACCAAAGATTTCATCTAGGCCCTGGTATTATGGCAAAGCAAAGGGACATCTTTCAGAAAAAATATATGAGTACAAACTACCTTACATTAAGTGACTAATGGCTAGGAATATGATTTCTAGCATTAACAGAAAACAGCACACAAAAGAATAGAAACAATACTCCCACTTCAGCTATCTTTGAGCAGAAAGTAAGTCTCAGTAATAAAGCTAATATTTCTGTCTAACATACTGTTAGTATATATAGTTTCTGTTCTCTTGAAGACATTATCATTCAGTAAAGCTCTTATCTGTACAATTAACTTGTAAAACTTGGCACCGAGATATTGCCAGCCCTGTGAAGAGAAATTCCTATGAAAAACATTTCTCAAGCTTTTTATAACCATTCAAATAAAGAAATCTTTACACTATTCATCACTGAGCACAATGCTGTTTTATGCTACTACACTCAATATCCAAGCAATAGCCAGTTATAATACAAATTCTGTGTGCCTTATTACTTAGATGAATCTCTGTCAGGACACTTCTTGTAATGTTAAAATAAACAATTTAATTATCTTGTCACCAAACTGCTCACGATGGTTACAGATCAACAGCCTCCATCTCAGGTTTCAATAGGTAACTATTTGCTCCATGAGAGGAGGAAACAGCCTGATCTAACACAGAATTGCCCTCTATGTGTCAAAAATAGAGGCCAACAGTTAGGGAGAACAAGCTTATCTCTGGAACTATTTTTGACAAGCTACTGCTTTGTAGCAATTTTTGGTGAGTATGTCTTTGAGAAGGGAAGTCGCCAACACTGCTAATTTCACACTACCGATCAAGAGAGCATGACATATTTTGTCTGCTCATATGACATATTTTACAAAATGACACCTTCAACCTGAATGCACCTTCCCAAATTAAGGTGCTTCCAAGTCCAACACTCTATCAGTTAATATTCTCTGGAGGGCCTAAAATGCACAGAAGATCGCTGTGTCACTGCCTGGCAATGGCATTGTTTAACAAAAGGCAGTCCTCCTATGTTCCGCTGGCTTTGTTCAGATCAGAAACGATCCACTGCCAAAAGGAGATTGATTACTGTTACTGGAATGAGCATTACCAGACACATGATCTCGACAGATTTCAGGCAAAGGACAGACAGTAGCACCACCAGTATTTGCTTTGTAAAATGAATCGGGAAGATTGCGGCTGGACTCTGAGGGTGAATTTACACTTCATGGCTCAGCTGATTTAAGAGGTCGCTGCTGCCAAAGGAGGCTATCCCACTCTGTGTGGCGTCATCCTGACCCCCTCCACGGAGGAAGCCACAGCACTGGATGCACCCTGGGCTAATCCAGTTCAGCTCATCAACATCACAGGCTTTTCCCCCGCGCCGTGTCCCCCCCTCCCGTGCTCCAAAATCAAGGCTGTGCTGATTTAGAGGACTGAAGGCGCTAGGGCAGGGTCTGAGAGTGGGAACTGCTGTCTGCGGCAGAGCCAAACTGTTCTAGCAGCTCGAGTCGCAACATGTAACCTCACCCTGATGAGAAATGTCCAACTCGTTTGCCTTCCCTACCACAGACACACAAAAGCACCAGCCCTTCCATGAACTGAACCTCCCTCTCCTTTCCCTAGGATCCTCTCTCAGCCACTCTCTTTTTCTAGCTCTGTATTTGGCATTGGGGAAAAAAAAAACATCTTGGTGAAGCAGGAGGGAAGAAGGGGTGTCAGGACAAAATTACATAGCATTTATTCAGGGCCATCTGTTATTCCAAGCCTCTAAGTACTATTTCTGTATCTCCACAGTGTACCATCCAAGCCATAAGGAAGAATTTATGGCTATTGTAATTGCAATCAGTTCAGCACAAGTTGAAGTATCAAGTATTTTTCTATCTGTCATAGAAGAGATTTTCAGACCTTTTTCTGAAGCAGCAAGGGGGGGGGGAATCACTAATTCTCTTGTTCCTTAAATACACACACATTAATATATTAATGTGTTTCTAATTAATGGAGAGGCATTAAAATCAAGGATACTGGAAATTTTAGCAGGCAACAGTAAGAAGAGTGTTTCTTTTTTAAGATATTAACGTTTTCTGTTATTCATTTTCCAGGGGAACCAAAAATCAGTAAGTGGAATATCACTGCAATCATGCAAAGACCTGGAAATGAAAGCTTCAGGAGGGATACTATCTTCTATCTGCTCTACAATTAATGGTACTGGTTAACCTTTAAAGGGGTCAGGTATTTTATCTGAAGGTGCTACAGTAATATTCATGACACAGTACACCTTGACATGATCAGATTAACTAGAATAATAGAGTATCCAATATAATCTTTCACAGAACAAGGAACAATCTCTGCTAATAACCAACAGGAAATTGTTCCTGTAACACAGAACTTGAACATAAAATGCACTTAAACAATAGTAAAATCATGGCTTTTAAATAAATTAAATGGATAGTACTTATACACTAGTCAAATTTCTTACCTGATAGGGCTGAAAGGCACTATCTTCAGTTATGAAATCCAGCTGTTTGTCCACAAGGAATTCTACTGCAGTAATTGAATTGTATACACTTTCTCCAACCAAGGGCTTGAACGTCTGTCAAGGAAAAAAGAGAAAATTAGGCAACTGAAAAAACCCCCCAGCATATAAAACCCCCGAAACTGTATAAATACTGATGTATTCTTCCATTAAAACCAGCTAAAACAGAATAACAGTTACTAATTATACAAGAGAGGAGGATTTTGTGTTCTGTCGTTTTTTTCCTTTGTGCCGTTGGTGGAAAACCAGCTAGAAAAGAGAACTACACCATACATTCTTCCTTTCCTTCACTATGCTTGAGCAAGATTGTTTACCACAGAAGCTCAAAGTACAGGAGCACCATTCCATCCTAAACACACAGCTCAGCCCGCAGATCCTCTCTCCGTGCCTGCAGGACCAGCTAGCACAGCAGTGATTATACTAAGGACAGCTCAAGTGGAAGCAGACTGCAGAGAAATCCCTCCCCCCCGCTTCCTGTTCTGAAATCGTTCACCTTGCCTCGAGTCAACCATCTCATTTCCCTGCCCATCTCTGAACTGTTCTGACTCTGCTCCTGCCGCCCCCGCAGCCGCTCCTCCCTGCAGCAACCGGCTGCTCCAGCACAACGCCTTGGAGCCCACGGCACCGGGCACGGCATTTCGCAGCAGGGCCAGGAGCCCACGGCACCGGGCACGGCATTTCGCAGCAGGGCCAGGAGCCCACGGCACCGGGCACGGCATTTCGCAGCAGGGCCAGGAGCCCACGGCACCGGGCACGGCATTTCGCAGCAGGGCCAGGAGCCTTCCTGACTCACCTCGTGCGCTGCCAAAGCAACAAGGTGCTGACGAGCCTCGCTGCTGCAGGCAGCAAGAAATCTCCCAGCTCTGCTGCAAAGGCCAGGCACAGAGAAAGGGGAGCAGGGACTCAGAGGCTCCTCGGTAGACACCCTCGTACCGTCCTGGCCCAAAGCCCCTGCCCTCACCCAGGCACAGCAGGATGCAGCAGGCGAGCGGGGAGGGCGCCGTGCCTCTAGCGATGTCTCCTGAGAGGGGACAAGCGGGCAAACCCTCCCCTGCTGGCCGGGTTTCCTGGAACAGAAGCACAAGGAGAGCCCAGCGGAGCGGGGATGTACCTACTGGGGATGAGTCAGGTGAAAAGGAAATCCCAGCGGATGGAGGGGAGAGAAATGCTGCTCTGAGGACTGACAGGAACAGCAAGAGGAAGACATCTGTGAACAAAAGAAATGACTGGCAGAAAGAACATGCAGGATGCAAGGGGAAAAACATGGAGGGACAGAAAAAAATAAGAGGAAAGTTATTTTATAGGACAAAAAAATAATAACGAGGGAAAACAGGAAAAGAAAAAAGCCCTCTGAGACTGATTCTAAATTTAAAATGCAGGAGAAAAAGACAAAGAGGAGAAACAAGGGCAGGTCAAACCACATGGAGCACTGTGCAAATGCTACACCAACATCTGTAAAATGCTGGTATCACAGCTCACATACAACACCCTGCAGCAACAGGCTCCAAGTGCTTACAAGGGCAGGCAGGATCACCACGACCTATTTACAGATGGAGAAACTGAGGCACGAAGCAGCCCCATAACTTGACAAAAGCCACTAAGCAGGGCAGCAGCAGAGCCAGTGAGTTGCCCTCAGCCAGTCTGCAGGCAGCTCATGAGAGAGCACTCAAGGTTTTATCAGGCTTCATTACCTACTTTCAAAGGTGTTGCCTCGCGATTAGGCTAAATATAACCCAAGTGTCTCTGGAGCTTCAGCTCTGGCACTTACTAAACAAATGAGAGAATTCTTCATGGGAGATACATTATACTTTCTAATAAATCTATCAAACTCCACAAATGCTCCGACTGAATGCACAGCATTCTTTTTTCCATTTTATTTAAGGTTTCACTTCAGCTGCTACTCTTTCTCAGACAAGGAAAAAAGTCCAACCTCTCCACCAGTCAGCCATCTCTACAATAGGTAACTAGATGAAAGGGCTGGAGGAGCAAAAGTATATGATAATTAATATTCCAGCTACAGAGTCCAAATAGCAAATAATTATTTAACCTCTAATAGCCAAGAAAGGGCCTTTGCTCTTGCATCACTTTCCTATAATGGATCTTGTATTGCTAATGGTTAAGAGAGGGTGGAGTTCACATCATGAAATTGCAGTGCTGAGTGCATAAACTCACAAACAGACAATTTTTTCTTTAAAAAAGCCAATGCTGTAGTCCTTCAGCTCTTAAACTGCCCCCATGTCTTCCCTCACACTGTTCTACTTTTCCCACACTGCCTTCTTTCTAACTTTCTGAGCTATTATTCAGGTCAAGAAATGAGTTTCCGACTACAAACAACAGGACATACCACATCATCAGCTGAAACGAAACTGTGTGGAATGTGGCTTGCAGTTATCATTCAGGATTCAGACAACACTACAGATTAAAGTACATGTGAGCCACTGGTTTATCTTCCTAGTGGTATTAAAGGAACTAGTTCCAAATATAGATCTGTGAGTGTGATTATCCTGAGAAGAGAAACGTAATGCCTTCTCCCTTACTTTCATAGATCTATGCCTCTAGACAGGTCAACGCCCCCAAAATACTCATGTGGAGGATGCAGGCTATCCCAGAAGCACAGAGGAAAAATATGTAAATAAATAAAGCAAAACCATGCCTTGTCACACATCTCCTCCAATGCGGATAGCCACTCAGCTGCACACAACTTGATATTTTTTGGACACTATTAAAAAACATTCCCACTATCAACAACAAAACACCACCCTTAAGTAAACGTCTTCTTGGAAAAGCAAAGTTCAGACTCCATCAGTTCCACAAGATAGGCAGGCCACCAAGGAGACACCCAACCTGGGACAGGTTAGGGATTAGAAAAATTTTCAGTGGAAGACATAACTGAATTTCACACTACATATCACACATACCCAAAGAAAAACAGACTGAGAGCACAGCAGGCAAGAGTCAGCTGTCAGAGGTAAGCATATGAGGCATGTAATGACATGAAAATATATATATAAGAAGGTCCAATAAGCTCCTTGCAGATTTTCAGAGGAAAAGCTCCTTGCAGATGCTCCCTCTTTCCATTCCCAAAGTGGAGGACAACTTTAAGGACAATCAAGCATATTGGCAGAAACCAGGAAAAACTGAACCTCAGTAAATTAAAGTCTCCCTTTCAAACCTGTAGCTTGTAAAAGGAGTTTTATATGTTAACCCAATTCCCCAAAGACCACAACTAAGCAGAGGACTCAAGCACTCAATTTTAAGTGACATCTAGCTTTACCACTATTCTAACTGGATGCTTTTTAAAAAAAAATCCCACTTTTTCGACAACCAGATTTCCCTGCTTAGCCAAAGGGAGCTCCATGAACACACACACACACACTCTCTATGGCTGCTTTGCTAACAAGTTCCCTGATGCTGAATAAAGTGTGTTTCTTACTCTGCCCCCTCACCATGATTTTACCCCGGCTCATGCCAGAAATAACCTGCTCACAAGAGGCAGCTGGCACAGCAATGAGTCTGAGAACTGGATTCTGGACCTTCTGGAAATTCAAATAATTTTGTAGAAGGCATAAATTACCATCGCTTCACAGCAAGCAATCACAAAACCATGCAACAGTATTCACCAAATACCAATACTGCCTTTTCTTATGCCCAGTGCCACAAATCACCTCTTTATTTATCTTTTCAAAACCTCCACAACAATCACAGGGCAAGCAAGCACATAGTGCATTTTTACCTCTGCCTAGTGCAGTTAAGCAGCTGGAATGGTGGTAATCTGCCTCCAGCATGAGAGCAGGCAGCTCCCTGGCACCGGCCAGGGCTCCAGAAGCCACTGCACCTCGACTGCTGCAGCCTGGGCGCTGCCAGGCTGTGACACCCAGAAGGCTCAATGCAGCAAATGCTCGGGTTACAGCTGAGCTCGCAGCTGCTGCCCAGCCCATCGCGCACGTACCACTGCCTCAGCTGCCTCGCTGGAGCCCACAGCCTGCTTAGCTGGGCACTCTGTGCCGCAAGCCCGCTCCCCACACCACAAAAGCACATCCTACTGTGCACACGAACCGCAGTGACCCTTTTTAAAAAATCCTTCTAGAGGAATTTATGCCGTAAGCCAAACAGACTTTTAAGGAGTTAACAATGTAATTTAGAAAGCTATTCTGGCACTAAAACATCTACATTCTATACTTCTTCCTCTTTAAAGCACAAAAATTGAAGAGATCATTTAAACCTAATTTTTACAGGCTATTCAGTAAACTTTTCCACATATTGTCCTCTAGCCTTGCTGTTTAGTCTGCAATAGCGCAAACACCGGCACCTTTTCTTTATGACACTTAATCATTCGAAACAGCTGTAGCTCTCTTCCAACGCCTGTTTGTTGCCATGGTTTGTACTCAAAGGCAGAATTACCAAGTGGAAAAGAGCGGACAATAAGTAAAGCAGATCTGACGTTAAAATCGAGCACGGGGTTTCCTCATTCGCGGATTACCCTGCCTGCAATCCCTACGGAAGCGGCCGTTTCCAGCCAAGGCGTTAGTCCGGGCGGAACTCTCGCAGCCCTTCGGCGGGGGGGGCAGAAGGAAGTAGCCGTCGGGACGCGGGGAGAAGGCAGCGCCAGCCGGGCCCGCTGCCCGCCGGAGCTGCCGCATGGCAGGGCGCACCAACGGCCCCGCGGCTGTTCTAACGGCGGGGTCCGTGCCGTTAACGGCGGGCACCGAGTCCTGCCGCTCCCGCACCCCGCCTTAACGGCACAAACTTAACCGAAGAAAGGAGAAAAAAAAACAAACCCACAAAACCTCGATTTTTTTTTTTTTTCCTGAACTCCCTTTCTCCCGTTTCCCGAGGGGCGCAGCAGCTGCCCGGTACTCACGCTGTCCAGGGGTCGCCGCGCTCGGGTCCCCGCCGGGCCGCGCACAAAGCCGCCGTCGCCGGCCGCGTGCCGCGCCGCGCCGCGCGCGCCCCCGCGGGAGCCCGCTCGTCACGTGCGCCGCTCCGCGCGGATAGGACGGAGCGGGGCTGAGGGCCGCGACAGCCCCGCGGGCCGGGGGCGCGGCCCGTTCCGCCCCAGCGGCCGCGGAGGGCAAACAAAGGCGCCCGTCGCTAAGTTGAAGTGTCCGCGCGGGTGGGTGTCCCGCGGGGGAAGGCGCGGAGGCGCCCCCCGCCCCTCCGAACCACAGCGGCCGATTGTCCCGCGCCCCCCGCCCCGTCGGCCGGAACGCACCTCGCCCGGCGGCCCGGCCCGCGGGACCTCCGCGCCCGCCTCCGCCTTTGAACTCACAAGGAAAATGGTTCTCACCGCGCCGCTTCCGGGTCGGGCCGGGCGGCCGTGCCGGGGGCGGAGACTGCGGGGCCGGAGGAGGAGGCGGCGGGGAGGGAGAAGAGGAGGAGGACGACGACGACTCACCGCCCGCCCTTTGTGGGGCCGGCGCGGACTATCGCGCAGCTGTGCGCTCTGCGGAGGCCCGGGCGCGTTCCCGCTGCTGGGTCATGGCGCGCTGCCGATGCCGCCGCTTACATAAGGGCGGGCGCGCGGTGCGCGGTGCCGGGGCGGGAGGAGCCGGGCGGGGAGGCACCGAGCTGAGCGTCGGGCGAGCAGAGCACGCCGCGGGAAGAGGCGGCGCTCGGCAGGCGCGGCCCGCGGCCACGTCCCGCGGGGGCGGAGTCCCGGGACACGTGTGGCGGTGGCTCGGGAGCGCGGCCGAGGCACCCGGGGACCGAGAGCCTGCTGCTGCCGCTGTCCGCGACACAACCTCGGCCTTCGTTTACAGCCTCAGTGCTTCTTCCCCCCGCGAAACTGAGCCCGGCCTTGGAAAGCTGTTCTCTATCCCTCCCGCGGGTGGGCTTTGGAAAGTTAGCGAGCGAAGGCTGCAGCTCGTCCACATTCAGTCGAGGGGAAAAAAAAAAAAAAAAAGTAACAGAAAGGAAGGGCGGGTCAGGCATGAGCTCAGTGCCTGGTTTGGGTCCAGGAGCAGCCGGAGCAGAGGGCGGTGGGCGGCTCCGCTCCCCCCTGCGCCGCCAGAGCCGCCCAAAGCCTTCACCAACAGCGCACAGCGCTCAGCGGGGACTCCCGGCCCGGGAACTCCCGAACACTCTTCAAGCACAATTTTCTCATTTTTAGTATATAACCTATTTTCTCCCTGACGACCCCCCACCCAAAAAAAAAAAAAAAAAAAAAAAAAAAAACCACAAATAAAAACCCTACGTGTTTTCACATTTTCCAACGCTAGCTAATGTCACTAACTAGTTGTTTACAGTTCACATGGAAACTTCAACTAAAGAGTCCAGGGGGAAAAGGTTCAGGGGACATTTACTAATGAGAAAGTGATTTCCAGACAGAAATCTAGCAAAAACACCTGTAATATACTCCTTGAGCTTAGCTCACATACATAAACATGGATAGTAAGGGGGAAAAAAAAAAAAGAAAAAATAATCTCAGGGGAGGTTGCGATAGAGACATTTGTTTTCCCCACACTCTTTAAACATAAACAGCTGTACATTTTTCACTTCACGGAAAAAATACAAGGCGTGTCATTTGCCAAGAAAGTATGAGAATAATGGGAAATCAATGCATGACTACATCTCTGTTCTCATCTTGCATTATTCCAAATGATGTAAGCTTAAAGGTGTACTGGAACACTATACCATACTAAGCTCTGAAATAAAATACTTAGGTACAGCTAAACATTAAAGTTGAACTGGAAGGCTTTCCACCCACCACAGGCTTTTCTCCAGCAAACTGGTTTTGTTCCATGACAGTTTGTGACGCTGCATGCACACGAGCAAGGGCAGGAACCAGGCTACCTGTACACGGTGTTTGCACACTACCTGGCCTATGCTCAAACCACATAACTGCAAGACTCCTGGATTTTGCTCGGAAAGGACACTAGCAGAGGCAGTTTATTATATTGATTTTCCTTTTTAAGTGGTCTTCCATCCGGGCTGGCTCAAGGCAGCTGAGCAGCCTTATATGGCAGCAAGGCTGCAGGGAGGCAGCAGTGCCTTGAGCAGCCTCCATCTATTCCTGACCACCCAGACTGGACAGTTGCTCCTCTGGTTTCCAACACCCCTGCCACAGCCCCTCACCAGATCCACTCAGGGCTCACCACCAGCAGAACACAGCTCACCAACCTCCTTGGTTCCCCCAAAACACACCTCCTGCCCCAGGCCATGCCATGGTATGGCTGCACTGCCTTATCTCCAGAGAAAAAAATTAAACATCGTAGTGACACCATTCTGACCTGATTTCCTTTCACTTCCTTTTTCTCCAGCCCACCTCTTACTGAGTAGGGGGAATAACATTTCCATCACTTGCACCAGTACTTAGAGAGTCATGCAGTTGCAAAGAGTAAAACGCAGCCTTATTCCAGGTTCGGGGCTGCAGTTTGCACGGCTGTTCCCCCTTTAGAGCAGAAGTGTGCCTTGTTATCTGCCACCATCAGCAACAGGGCCACTTGTTAAGTGAGCAGGACAGTCTTTCACAGACTTGGTCCTTCAGAGGCCACATCACCTCTAAGGAATAAAACTTGACCTATCAATAATAGCTGACACAAGAAAATATCTCGGAACTCAGACTTTGCCAGGTAATCAATAAACAAAGTATTTCTCCAAACTTAATTCTGTACTTGTATGATCTTCAATTTAACTTTTAAAGCACATTTTAGATTACCTCCAAGAAGTACTGAGCATCCCAAAGACATACTACTTCCACCACTAGATTTCCCCCTTTCTCATACAGTTTTAGGGTTTGTTTTACCATTTCTCTTAAGAGCTCAGACACTTAATAGCTATTTCAAGAAGGGCAAACAAATGAAAAATGCCTATTACAGAGTGCAACATACTTCATGCTGCTCTTGAACTAATGGTGCTGTGATAGCTGTGTGGTATGTAGTGCAACTGTCAAAGCAGGCAATCCTTAATAATATCCAAGACAGACACTATTAAAATACAAATCACAAGACAGTCTGGAGGACAGGCAAGTTTGCCCGTTTGGACAAATCTTTATTAATAGATGGCGACTTAGTAACAAAGAATATTAATACCCAGCCCAGCACCACCAGTTCATTACCACAGAGGGATTTTGCTAAAAATTCTCAAGTTGCACTAACTATGCATGGAATACTAACTCAGCAACTTTATTTCCAAGAGTTTCACTCAAAGACATACTCAGGAAAAATCCACTAAGTGGTAAAACACCTTTTGGAAGTAAAAAAAAAAAAAAAAAACACCCAAGGAAGTTGCAAGGGGTATAATTGTTAAGTAGACTAAGGCAACATAAAGTGACATTTACATCATTACTACTTACAAAATTGACTACAATACATATGTGTATGTTCTTAACAAACCACAGATTTGCCATGTAAAGGTAAATTTTAAAATAAGAATTTAAAAATTGTGTCTATGCAAGCCTGTTTTTAACATTTGCAAAATACCACATTTTAGAAAGGCTTATTTAGTAGTCACATTATTTTAGCGCTGTTTTCCACTACTGTTTGCTTCTCCTCACAATTGGGCCTGAGCTCTGTCAAACAAGCCATACTGTAAGCTTGCAGAACAGAGCTGCCTTTGTTCTTTGGCACTGCCAGTCCCCTATGGAATCAGGCAGCACACTGAACTGCACTCGACAAACAATCCCTGACCTTCAATTACTGCCTTGGCTCACTGCCACAGGATACATGTATTACTGGTAACACAGCGTGCCCTATTTTGCAGATAATCACTACAACTACAGATAATCATGAAAATCAACGGAAAAATGCAAACATTCCCTTCCTAAAATCGCAATTGTAACTTCCCCGGTGTGCTGCAGCACAGCCCAGGCTGAGGGCGCCCATGTGAGGACAGCAATACTGCAGGTTCGGTATTTTTAGTGACTGCAGGAAAAAGTCCAGGTGGTGGATGGCTTTGCCGTCCTCCGCTGGACATGTTCAGTTTGTTTTTTGTTTGCTCTGAGGCGGAAGGCACGCCGGGTTGTGCTGGCACAGTTGTGCAAGAGCTGCTCTTTTTTCTCCCCTTCAGGGGCCTGGCAGGATTTTCAGCGGAGCGGCGCTGGCTGAGCAGGCAGGGGCCGGTGGCAGCTGCAGCCCTTGCACTTGCGGGCTGGCCGGCAGCCAGCGGCCGGGCCCTGTGCCACCGCCCCGCGGGGAGCTACGGCCACCGGGAATGCCACACGGGCACCAGGGAAGCGACAGCACGCATGGATCAGGCGTTCTGCGGTGACCCCCTTTCGTTTCTTGCAGGCAGCGAGCCCCTTGAACTGCAAACCCTGCTCCTTCTTCACACCGCGCCAGAGAAACCCACGTGCGCGGCGCTGCGGGCCAGGAAAGAGCACATGCAAATATTGCAAATGAGTAAATATTTAAACTTTAAAAACAAATGAAGGTTAGTTAAATCGGTCTTCAGTATTTAAATTAGCATTTTTTTCTACTTATCTTCTTCCTGTCTGTGCTGCTCCACATTTGCTTAGCAAGCAGAACCGTTTCATAGTGATAGTCCTGCAGATATTTCCTGCAGAAATAATGCAGTGTACGGGCAGAGCTACGGTCAGCCTCATGTTAGTGGAGAAATTAACTTTATGCATTTGTGCAACCCATCGAGTTCAGACCCTGTACTTCAGTGCAGAAGCCAAAGTCCAAAGGAGAAATTAATGTGTGTGAAACAATCATTACTACCAGAACTGCAACAAGTAAAATGCAGTAACTGGCATTCAGGTGCCAGTTCATTTGGCAAATTCTTCATTTAACTTTCCTTTTTTGGTTATTGAGGTGGGCAAATCAGACATGCAAAAACTTCACCAGGCCATCTTTAGTAATTTTTCAAAACTGAGAAGCTGAGGACAAGAGTGTACATGAAGGAACACATGCAACAGTACAGTTAATACACTCCAGATCAGTGCTAACTGATTTTACAGCCTATTTCAAATTAATGCAATTTAAAATATGGTTTCTATCTTTTTAATGTTTTCAATCTACTTTTAAAACCAATTTTGTCCTTCCCTGGGCAGGCATCATGGGGTTTAATGCTGCATGCATCAACATGACTGTGCAATTTTCCCCATTACTTCATCCACATCTACTTCATCATACCAGTACTGTTGATACAACTCTGGGAATAAGCCCTGTTAGTGATCTGGTGCTATATCTGTGGCTGATTCAGTGTCCCTGCTGCAACAGGAGACCAATAATTGTGGTAAAAGAAAAACCAGATGCATGGCCTTGAGAAAAAAAAAAAAATCATCATCATTGTAGTCAATAGAATTGTATGAGTTTTCTTATTTGCTGGACAGTGCTCTAGCACCAGATTTATGTTCAAATACAAAATATTGACCAGTCTCTTAGGCATCACTTTGTGGATGTCTCATTTTAAGCCCAACATCAATGTAACAGACTTGTGTTTTCCTAATCCCTCTTCCGTCATTCATTGATCCAAAATGCTGTGACCCTTGCCACTCATTCAAATTGAGTAACATCAATGTCACCTTATGTGTGACCTGCTCTCCCTCACTTCTGGGTGCAGGTCTTTCTAACAAAGCTTTTAAAACACATTTTTCTACCCATCCCCATAGTTCAGAGTACCAGCCTGTATTGCCTATATTCATTCTGGCATTAAGAAATGCACACATGTTCAGACCATGCAAAACACTGTCACAAACACTCCCAGCCCACTCTTTGCATTCCTTCCCCCAGCAGCCCCATTACATCACACTGCACTTTCCAACACAGCATCTTCCAATTCTGGTATCACTCATTTACCAATTTCAGGAACAATTTACTGGCAACACTAGCAAAGCTGATTCACTGACATCTTTCCATTTTCTCCTTAAAACTCTGCCTGCTGTATTGACCTCTGAAACCTTGACAATGGCTTGGGCACTGCTTGACGGAAGCCTCATCTTCCCTCATAAGCAATGCCTTCTATTTCCCACCTCCTGTCTCTGTGTGTCATCTGCCCTTGACTCACTCTAAGATTTTAACTCTGTGCAGAAAGGAACCCTTTTCATTCTGTGCTTGTTGTACAACACACTGGACAAGGGAATTCTGGACTTTCATGTGAGTTTTCAATTGTCGTGGTAATGTGCCATAGCATTCATTAATCTTGGGACAGATTCTGTCTTCTACAAAGCAAGCACAATAGCTTCAAGTTCATAATATTCTTACCCACACTCCATCTGCAATATTCATCAAACCCTTTTTAACTTGGGTGCCATCGATGTTTTGCAGTACTCATGCTTTTTCAGCTTTCTTGCTTCCATCACAGTGATGCCAAACTCCATCCACCTCATTTCTTGGCTTTACTTTATTCTTCCAACCCTACCAGCAACATTCACAATGTTCTTGCATCCTTTTCTTCCCCTATAACTTACTGGATGTAACATTCATGTACCTGGCCTCCTTCCAGCCTCACCTCCAGAAAAACAACCTTATTAAGAAAATCATCCACAGGCTTCTAAACATCCACTGAATTTCTGCTCTTCTGATTCAGCAGCAGTCCTGTCCCTCTCATTCTTCCCAGTAATTGAAGTCCATTACAGAACAGGACTCCACCTTTCACCCTCCTACTATTTCCTGTTCCTCTCAGACTACATTCCCAACTGCCTCTCAGAAGCTCATCTTGCTTCCTGAGTCACTCAGGTCTCGCTTTCATAAGGTCCCTTTCTGTTCTTATTACCAAGAACTTAAATACCTGTCCCACCTTTTTCCATCTTATCCCCTACATATTTGTTAACTTGGGTTTCCAGAGCACGGTTTTTTCCCCCAATTCTGCTGTTTTTTTAGCTCCTCTGCCCTGTCACTCCCTGGCCTTTGTCTAGAGCATCTTATTCACCAGCTTAGTCATCTTCCTGTCTTTTAAATGGACTGTATTTTATTTTGCATTTTTCTGCTTGCTCTTCACCAAAACAACTTGGGAGCATCCTCACCACAGAAAGCTCGGCTTCCCACAGAAGTTGAGACTCCTTGATTGCTCAGGCTGCTGGCAGGCCCTTTGGTCCAGGGACACCTCCTGGAAACAAGCCACTGGCTCCATCAGAGGCCAGTCAGGGTGCGGTTCTGAGGGAGCCTCACTCCAGGCATCACTTCCTCTTACAGCAGTGGTGAGCATGCACTCATGCTGCTATTTTCCATTCCTGTGGCCCCATAGGACTCTTGTAACATCAAATGCTCCCTATATGCCTGACACCACACCCAGGGCATGCAACGTGTTCTTGACACCATGCTATAAAATGGTCGCTTGAGTAGCAGGCTGGGACAACCCAGTTAAGTCTCTGTGGGGAGTGGAACTGGCTCTTGAAACAGAGCTGGATATGTTAAAGAGGAGCTCCTGTTTGGAGCTATTTGCAGTAACAAAAGCCTCAAAAACATACAGAAGGTGAAGAAGAAAAATACTGAAAAATACATCAAGAACTGAGAGCAGTATTTTAAAAGAACATGTCATAGAAACTGAAAGAGGGGAATACCTACTTCATGTTATCACGTGAATAAAGTTGTTGTACATAAATTTGGATTCAATTTCTGAGAAGCAAAAGACTCCTCAGGGCCACATTTACTCCCTTTTACTGACAGCAGTGCATTCAATCTGCAACATACTCTGAACTGGGGAGGAAGAGGGTGGTCCAGGGATGTTGGTGAATAGTTAAAGAGCTGCAACTTCTTCCTCCTTTTCTATTTCCACCGTCTCCAGAAAAGCAGGAACTCCTTTGGCAGTTCTTTAGGCATTCTATCTGGCTGTCTGTGGATTCCCCTAGGCCATTCATGGAGGGAGAGGATTACTCACTCAGTGCCTCTTTGCTCTTAGTTCCAGCTTGCTGGGAGTAAGGTAATACTGGAACATTGGTCTGTGTTTTGCAATACATCTTTTTTATATTCTAAACATTGTACACTTTACCCATAAGGGTATCTTAAAAGTAGTATTTTCATATTTCCAAACACTAAGACTTAAGTATTAAGTAACAGCGTGCATAATGTTTTAATTATCTTTATAAAAAGCTCCATTTTACTGAGACAATGTGCTAATATATACTCCTCAAATAAAAACACCAGACTGTTCACCTCACCTGTGTGAGGGAGAGAAACAATCAAGTGTCAGACTACACAGAAATGCATTTTAACCTTCTTGAGCAGTATTTTCTCCTCCTGTGATTATTTTGTAATCACACTGTAACTCTGTCAGACCTCCTACACAGATACACTTGCTAATACACTCCTTTGATTCCTGAATCTGCAGCATTAAAGGACTGGGAGAACTTCTCAAATAAAAAAACTCTTATAGGCATAAGCCACTAAGAAGGTGAGGTTAAAAGTTTACATTTGATGATAAAACATCTGATGGAACAGACAGGGTTTTAGTCAATACATCCCAGCATCAGGATAATGCTGGAATAATGTTGAAACACCATCAGACTATCTAGTAAACAAATTAGAAAATAACCTAGATATCATAATGGAGTCCCCCGTGTCCCCCCCCCAATGCTATTTTTAGATTCTCACATCTGCCCTACATGCTTGTCCAGTAGCAACCTTGATGGACAAACACTTTTTTTTTCCGTTCAGGAAAACACAGGACAGATGGTGCTCAAAGTATTTCTCTCCAAGATAACAAGTTTTCCGCTTTTTATAAATTCACTTATCTTCAAACTGTGACAGCTGTGAGTTTAAAGATAAAATCAAAATGATCCAGATCTCGTTCATCTACTTTCTCTAGGGTCTCTGAAAGGTCACACAAACATGTCTCACGCAGAAGTTTTCTACAGAATGTGAAATGTTTTTCTAAGTTTAAACTTACTGGTATTTTAGAAAAATGCAAAGTATTTTTTTCCAAGTTATGTCTCAGGTCTGTATTGTGAATTTCGGATCTTCTGGATCCATTTGTACGGTATATCAAATAGTACTTACCTCCAAGATCTATTTATAGTGGTGATTACATTCCCTCATTCCTGCCATACTAGCATACATGGCAGTGTCACTAAACTGCATTTTCTACTTCCATGTAGTCTCTCATGTTAAGATTATATTCTATGCTCTGGTTATCCTCATCCTCCTCCCCTGTATCCTGTTTGGCTTTAAATGATCTTTCTTCAGCATGGATGAGCAGAATTCTGTCTGTTAGTGTGAAGGGGCTCTCGGGGGCAGCTCCAGGGGGACACAAGCATGCCTCTGTTCTCACACATCCCAGAGTCACACCTGTGATCAGCTCAACATCACACAGCCAGTTCACAGTCCTCCTCTGACCAGCCAGAAGGCTCAAACCTTCTCCTTGCCAGTGCTTCTGCTGGATAAGCTCTCATCTACATTTGCCATCTGCTCCCAAATCCACCACTTTCTGTTTTATGTTTTATGCAGTGACGTTTTGTTCCATTTTCATTACTTTGTTTCCCAAGGATATTCCATTTTAGTTACATAAAAAACCCTCATCCTCTGTGTTAAGGGCTTCTCCTGTTCTGCACCATCTAGTGCTTTAATCAAATTTAATGAATTAGTCCAAACATTTTAGTAAAAACACGAAGGAAGTCATTCCCAAAATGTGCTAACAGCTATTGGCAGACAAAACTATTTCACCACAACCCTCCACCTGTTTCAATACCACATAGCCAACATCTTATAAAGTCATTCCTACCTAATTTACTGTTCACTCCGCTAATCCCAGTCTTCCTCTGATTATTCATTGCTTGACATAACGTGGAATGCATTACAAAAGTCTAGATGGATGATATTAATTACATTTTCTTGCCTCACAACAAAGCCAATCAAAGTTTTTATTCATGTGGGTCCATGACATAGCATTTCTAGGTGCTGTTGGTAAGAGTAGACCAGGATTAAGGGCAGAGGGAGGAAACACACTGATTATAGTAACTATAATCAGTCTATTTGTGAAGATTTTAAAGAATACAAGACCATGAGTAAAAGGCAGCATTAAATCGAAAATGTCAAATCAAATTTCCTTGCCAAATAGAAGAGCAGGCTTGAGAAGCAGATCTATATCCTGACACTGCCTCCTATGAGACTCACGTGTGCAAGCTAAACACATTAGACCCAAATGAAACTAATGGAAATGCATATCTGGAAAAATGAAGGAATAAACAAAACAATTCAAAACAAAACAAACCCCAACAACAACCAAAAAAAAAAAAAAAAACCCACCAAAAACAAAACAAAAAAACCCCACCTCCAAATACTCAGAAATCACCACTAACTATCTGTCAAGATATGTAAAATATGTATGTAGAATGCAGTTCCCAAAGTCACCTACACTGGGTCTGGTCATACTCACTATATTTATTAGTGACCCAGATCACGGAACAGAGACTACATTTATTAAATTGACAACCAACCAGCTTGATGGGACTGCAAATTATATTAGAGGACAAAAGGGAAAACTGGACAAGTGGTCTAAAAAAAAGATGACATGCAAAACACCGTACGTAGGCAGAAGTCAACAGCAAAAATACTGAGTGGCTAAGGAATAATTTCATAGAAAAAGAGTGGTTAGGTTCAGCTTATGGACTGACTTAACAGTATCATGCTGTAAAAATATAAACACAATACTGGGATATATGAATGTTTGTACAACCTGTGTTCAACATTCATAAAGCCTCAGTTATAGTACTATAAAGTGAGCAGAGTTCTAGATATTGCTCTTCAAGATAGGTGTGTAAAATAAAATGAACATAGTTTTGGAAAATACCATAGATGAATACAGACTGAAGAGACTGGGAGGGCAAAACAGCTGGGTGTGTCTCCAGTTATGAAAACAGGATGCTGCAAGGAATATTTTCTTAATCTCTACAGCAGACACAACAAGTTTTAACTGCCTTAATTTCGATTAGATGATCGCAAGGTCTTTTTCAGTCGTAGGATTCTAGAGCATCTGCCAAGGCACTTGCCTCTCCCAAATAAAACAGCTTTTAGAAACACATAGCCAAATTAATAATATCTTTAAGTCTGCTTTTATTATGCCATGTACCTCTCTGCCCAACATCACCTACTTCATGGCTTCTCTCAACAACCAAAAACCATTGCTCCTGGGAGGGCTGCAATGCAAAAAGAGTCTTGAGACCTCGTTCCTGGCAGCAGTACTCCAGTGCTCTTGAGAGCTGGGAGGTACCAGTTTTCCCTGGCTGCACCGATCCCAGCCTCCACACTCCCAGCGGTGGAGCTGAACAGGAAGATTTACCTGCAGACCTTGGGAAAGGTTCTGGCAGATCATGCCTGACCTCAACGCCATAGAATGGCCCTCCTTGTCTTGAAGATTAATTCTCCCCAAAGACGAGTATAGGGTCAATGAAATTCACTCTCTGAAGTAGATATATTGTAGTTTACTTTATTTTCTTTAATCTCCCAAATCCTTGACTGCCCCTTATACACACGCTGCGATGCCTTCCAGAGTTTTACATATTGTGAGGAGAGACTGACAGGCTTTTAATTGCTTGCCTAATTCTTCCTTTCTCCCTCTTCATGTTGGCACTGCTTTCTTCAATGATTGGTATCACCCCGAAGGAAAAATTAGCTAAAATAGTTACAATCAACACAAATTTTTTCCTAATTGTGAAATGAAAATTTCTCTTGGTCTCTGAGAATTGTATTTTACGATGCTTAAGTTCCCTCTCTGGTTGTAGCAATTGCCATTTTCTTATTCTCATACATCTAGTATTTTCCTCTATTTATCATTATCCTTACTGAAAATTAGGCCAAAAATATTTAATGTTTTATTTCTGTATTATGGTTATTCTCTATCCTTCTCACCACACAAGACCTTATTTTTATTTTCTGTCACAAAATTTGCAAGATCAAGTTTGTTTAATTTTTAGAAACAAACCTGAATTAAGTTGTCCTGTCCTCTTCTCCTCCCCATTGTTTGCAAGATTCCTGTATTAGTTGTACTATATATTCTCAGGCTGACTATTCATCCATTTTGAACTACAGACCAAGATAACTCTTTACTGAGGATTCAGTTTCCAGGCACGCTTTACATATCTGTAAGTTCCAGAAATTGAGTCCTAAGGCTCCTTACACCTGTGACCAATTTTGCTCAATTAAATTTGCCCCTAAGATTCAAAACCTAGATTTCCAAACCCAGTTCTCTATATTTTTTTCAAACTGAATCAACCCATGATTGCTACGGGTGCAATTTCACATTCCACTTCACGTGATGAACGGTAAGTTGCCACTGACTGGGAATGCCTGACTGCCTCAGCAGCCCAGGCAGGGGCTGCAGCTCTCTGGAGGCCTGATCCATCAGAACTCACCCCAGTCTGACTCATTCCCACTGGAGTCACCTTGCTGATGTAACTCAAGCCTTGGCTGGTGACTCCTCAGATGGGCTAGACAGGGGCACAGAGAGGGAAGTCAGCTCTTCAGCAGATGATCAAGCATAAAGGGAAACTGAATGCTCAATCCAAAATTATTTTCCAGAATAGCCTCATTGCTTTTCAAAGTGAAGGCTAAAGTAATACTTTCTTCCTGATGGTTCAATGACTAGTTTGAGGAAGAAACTTGCCAGCAATCAAATCCAGGAGCACCTTGGCCCTATCACTTCTCTTATCTCCACCCAGGAAAGCAAACCACCTGATAATAAGGCAGTATTTATCTAACAACACTACATACAAAGATCCCTACCCCTATTTGAGTCTAACCCTGGGGCTAACACAGATTTTTTGCTCCTTCTGTCATCTGTTTCCAAAGTGATTTTCAGCCAAACTGATTTCAGTCTGACCTTTTTACACTAAAGCCTTTTTTTCTAGTCCACTATATAATTGCTACTGCACAACTTTTCCTTTTGTTCAGTTATTTCTGAACAGCACAAAGCCTTTTAAACACATCTAGTCCAGTTAGAAAGAGCATTCTGCCAACCTTCTGATACTTGGATGTTTTATATCCTGACCTCTATGAGAAGCCCACATTTCTCCACTTTGTTGTCCAGGCTCTCAACATTTCAGTTAGTTCTTAGTAATCACATACCATTATGCAGTGGAAATTTTTCCTTAGCTGCAGTGACTGTCATTTTCCTTAATCTTGGATCAGTTGGTACTAGTCTTCTACCACTGGCACTTTTCCATAAGCCAAGAAAGAAACAATGTTTACCCAACAGCTCTCTTAAAAGCTGAGGTTTGAATGGAGGTTGCATTGCTGGTCAAAGCTTTTCCTTACACTGAAGTTCCCAGGCATTGCACTAGCCACCTTCTCCAAAGGCAGTTTTTCCAGGTACTTGGGATCAGAGCCTCTCTATGAGTTATCTCCTCGGTGCTCTCTCCACCAGGTACCATACTTCCACTTAGGATTGTCAGAGCATCTGCTCTGCCTTCTCCAGGATGGAATGCATATCTGTAATCCACCACGGCAGAAAATGTGCTGTCGTTTACCCTATCACGAAGGCTAATGATGGAGTCTCTCCTTCCCACTCCCACTCAAATCCCTTCAGGATCTTTCTCAGCTTTTTCATTCCTCCTTATCTTCCCATTCAGCAACATCAAAAGTTCCACCAAGAAATCTGCAGTTTCTCAGCCTTCCCTTAATTCTTGGATCTGGTTTAGGTTCCAGCCTCATTGCCAATTGCATCTTGAGCCTCCCTGCTTTTCTGGCTTTTTTTTCCTCTTCACTTTTGAATGGTATTAGTAATTTCATGCAACCTGTATGTAGGCATCTTTATTAAATCTGCCATTTTCAGGTTTCCTCCACCATTCCTTTGATTATTAACTCTCCTTTGTTTCAAGTCCCTCCCTGCCTTTAAAAAGGACACACATTAAACTCCCTTGATATACTCACCAGTTACACAGCAACTACTTATCAGCTGCTTGACTTTTGAAACCTCTTGTCTAAAGGAATTTCAGCCCTTCATTTAGATCAGCTGTGGGTAGCAACAGGAACCAGTCTCATACCTAAGTTCAAATGCTGTCCATAAATTACATTCAAATCAAACACTTGTCGCTGGTCCTCAAGAAACTGGCTTTGCTGACTACTGCTATAAGCTCAGTGCTTTATAACAAACTGGATGTGTCTGATTTGGTTTTCCCATGGAAATCTATCCAAATTTGACACAGTTAGAGGCCTTAAAAAAAAATAGAGTTCACAGATGTCTGACTGAGAAAAGCTTGCGAGCAAGGTGTTGTTTCCATTCCTGACAATCAGTGCTCCTGATTACTGAGGGTTGTGGCCTTCGAGATCAGGACAAAGAGTGCTCCCCATTGCTGGCACCCAGCACTAAAGAAAAAGGGAGACAAAAGCAGAGAAGAAGGCACAGGGGCAGGGAAAGAACCACCAGGTGGGTGAGAAAGAATGAACACACGAAACAGCTGGCAGTGGATTAACAAGAGTAGAAAGCTCTGTGTACTACCACCACACATGTCCCCTGGAAGCTGGAAACACACCTAGAAACCCCAGGCAACATTCCTCTGGCTTTTTACAAAGACAACTTACTGCTTCTTTTGTACCTGGGCCACAAAACCAGCCAGCCAACAGATGTGGAAAAAAGCACTTTGCTCTGTAAAATGCTTGTGTACTAAGAGGGATTATGCTTCTCTTTACCCCACTCCCTTCTCCCCATCATTTAAAACAGGCACCCTTCAATAATCCCCCCACCCCAAACTGACTGGAAGGAGCAGCATTTTATTTCTGCAAGTGCTACCTACTCGCAAGTGTCAAAGCAGAAATCATCCAAGCACTCTCCACATACATTGTTCTGCTCAACACCTTCCTCTCCTGGCCTGTGTCACTTCTGAATATTTTTGCCACTTGCAAGACACATATGTGAGGATAAGAACGTTGCCCTTTATTTTTGTCTTTTGACTTAGTGTAGTAATTAATTATTTAAATTATTTTCCTGCTCATGTTCAATTTTTTGTAACAGCATTTCAATTAAATTCAATTACTCTTTTTGTGG
Organism: Anomalospiza imberbis; assembly: GCF_031753505.1. Lineage (NCBI taxonomy): Eukaryota > Metazoa > Chordata > Aves > Passeriformes > Viduidae > Anomalospiza > Anomalospiza imberbis. The sequence goes on along the minus strand of NC_089688.1, from coordinate 5,605,995 downwards.
CCCAACTAGCCAGGCATAACTGACACAAAACTATCAATAAATCAAATAACAGCTTCAAATCTAGAAGCATTCAAAAGTTGGGGAGGTTTAAGACATCCTCAAGTTGAGCTTAAAGGCATAAACAACGGATAGAAGTTTAAAAACAAAGCCTCCCTTTGGGTCTTAGTAGTCTCACACCTGTAAAATGTTTTTTTAGAACTTTACTTTCTTCCTCAACCCCAAAGTAACCAGACCAAGCTTTACATAAGCCAGGTACTGAGGGAACAGAAGAGTAATTCTCACTGACAGGTTTTTATTTTTTCTCTGAAAGAGAGCTATATCAGACCAAGACTCACAAATAGAGCTAGACAATAGAGCAAGCACTAAATCTCTAGGACATTTCCTCCCTCCCCCCTACAACTGCATACTGCTATAACACTGCACATTGAATTACTTCAGGAGAATCTATAAAATAAATGACCCATTTCTGGCCAAAACTCCCAGCTGTCAATCACATAGCCATTTGGCCTACAAAAAGCAAAAAACATAGCCTTTCCTGCACCCCACATCCCCACCCCCCAACCTGTTCTGGAAAAAAAGAAATAAGTGTGATGTTTTCCAACGAATATAAAAGCTAAGAACATTTTGAGAAAGAAGCACAGTTACTTTACTTTTAGAATTGCCTTCCCATATGACAAAATCATTCCGGCATACCTGCAGAGAAATGCTTCATTTCCCTCTCTCAGTCATTATTCAGCCTCTGAAACTCTCTGGGTTTCTCTAAAACTGAGCTATACCTGACTTTCTCTGTAAGATTACTAGTCCTGAAAAGAAAGGGAATAAGGAAAAATACATCCACAGGTTTGAGATCTATTTCAGCAGAAGTAAAGATGCTTTGCACTAAGTGGCTTTAATAATAGTTTTAATAATAGAAGAAACCCCCACACTGGCAACTTTTTGTCTGCCTACAATGACCTAAGTAACATTACCAATGGACTTCAGCAATAAATACCTCATCATTGTAATGAAAAAGAAATGGACCCCTAGTTGTCACAGCAGAACCTAAATTAGGTTTCTATATTTAGAAGTACCACCTTTCTTTTGAGGATAGTAATGTGCTTCAGTTGAAGGGCAAAAGAACTCATAGGAAGTTGGTGCAGAAGCTCCTGAACATGAGTGGCAAAAGAGTGCTATCAAAGAAATTTATATGTAATGATGATGCGTATCAAATGTAATTATAACATCAACATTAAAACTAATTTGTAGAAGATAGGAGGTGTATGAAATTGAAAAGTGTAGTTTAACTAGCTGAGTTCTAAATCTTTAAAGAAATTAAAAGGACAAAGATATTAATTCTGTTATCAGCATTTTATTTATGACCTTTCCAAGAGAAATTGTCAATCATTTTCAAGAAAAAGGGGAAGCCTTCTGTTTTGTTGTCTGGTCTGGTACTACCTCACAGCCCTACTTCTCAGATGCAAAAACTTACTATTTATTTTCAGAAGTGTTTTCTCTGTGATGCACAGACACACCCCACTGATCTTTAGATTGTAACACTCTTTATAATATCAAATGTATACTTTATTGGAATTGACATTCTGCTGCATAATCTTACTTTTCCAATCAGAGAGCCCTTAACACTGGGCTAAAACCTACATTTTAAGGATCAGTGTAGCTTGAAAGTTGATGAGGATAAGAGAAACATATGCAGGGGAATTTTTTTTTCCCCTATGCAAACTTTGCTGGTGTAGGTATTGTGCCACAGAAGGAAGACCATAACCTGACCTGTGGCAGGAAGCAGAGGGCTGAGGCACACCCACTCTTCCACATGCCTCTTTGTAGCAGTGTGGTGGAAAGCAGAAGCAGTGGGACCACAGTAACTGTGGAGGGTCAGCACTCCTTTCACCAGTACTCCTTACTGGAGCACACCTTCCTGAATACTCACAGGCTACTTCCACTGCAGCCAAAGTGCAATAAATTAACTTTTTTTGGTTCCTCAGCAACATTTCTGAAACCAAACTCTCATTCAAGAGGAGAATGCTGCAGGCAAAAGGTTGATGCTTATGCTAAGGGATGCAGCTCAAATAAATATATTTGAATATATTTAGCCTGTCACTAGGCATTAAAAAGCATGGGCAATAATTGAATTTCTGCTTGCTGATAGGCAAGTCCAATATAGGATTATGAAGAGCAATCAAACCTGGTTTTGCATTATGTGCCAAAGAGTCCTTTAGGCATTTACTCCTGAGCTTTCCTCTGTGGCCCTTGGGGTGGACTATTCCTGAACATTAATACAGTCTGGATTCCTTCAGGCTTTATGTATTGACAGAAAGAAATTAGCTAACATGTTAAACAATTTCAGTCTGTTTCATGACAGCTTTTGTGCCTTTAGTGTTTACTGAATTGCCTGTTAGTTTTTCTGCCTCTTGCCCAAGAGGAACAACATACTGACTTTTAGAGGGTATCAGCCAATAGCCCTGAAGTCTGACCAGCCTTCAGTGGAGGGCAGCATTTAATCCAGAGAAAACAGATATTTATACCAAGTTTTGCAAAAGGATTTCCCATGGGCAATCTGCTTTAACAACAGTTACCACACTGGGACATGTGAAATGACCATAGGTTTTCCCACTCTAAAAGTGAAGCCCGGATGACCATCAATTTCAGAAGCATTCATGTTTGTTAACTGAATGCTCAAATTCTCATATTTACCAAGAAAATAAGTGAAATGGGATCAATCATGACTTACTAAATTAATAATTACATTTATTTTTAAAAATTAAGTTACTCCATAATATGTTTTCTTCTAGATTACACCAAGTTACAGTAAATACTAACTTTTCAGTGCCTAAAGTAAGAACTATGCAAAAAATTCATGCACTTTAATTTTTTTTTTCTATTTTACTAAAAGGCCTGTTGTGTTACAGTGTCAATTTAACTAGCTAAAACTCATGAATGTGTATGAGTGGCTCTTTTCTCCCCCCCATAAATAGAGAAGGAAAAAAAGATGGGTTACACTGAAGAATACTAAGCATGATTACATGCTTTTCAGAAAATTATATACTCCTATACTAAAAGATGGACTAACATAGGTCTGGAAAGAAGCAACCAGGTTTTTTTTCCCACATACCCTACACAATAAAGTTTACCACGTAAATATATTTGTATGAAAATAAAGTGGAAAGAAACTAACTGCTCTGTCAGATTTTCCTTAACTTTCCTTTCTTACTCAAAAGAGATTTAAACCAATGGTGATGTATTGGCAAGAGTCTGTCAATAAAATTAACCCTTTGCATCAGAGTTGCTCAGGATGCAAAGGCAGCAGCAGCAGCTGGCTCGTGTAGCCAACATATTTACAATTCCCTAAAGCCAGACTGGAGGAGCTGCAGGCAAGTCTTGAGACCTTGCTGAGCACAGTCAGGAACAAAACCCCACACTTTACCCTAAGAACACAAGCCATGCACCCACAGAATATCCACACCAAGCTCCTGAGGAGCTCCCACTGCCACTGGGAGCTCCCACCTGGAAGAGGAGACAGCAGCAGTGTCCTGGGTTGAGAGCCCAGAGAAGATGCCCAGAGCCTGCACTGAGGACATGGCTGTGCTGCTCCACACCACCTGCGTCACAGCTGGTCCCTGATGCTGCTGCTTATCCCCACAGGGTCACAAGCTGCTCCTGGTTCCTAAAGCTGTCTTAGCAAGTGTGCTCCTCTCCTACAGAAGCAGAGATGGCACCATGGGGCACTTGTGGTTAAGCACAGCAGCATCCCTCCTTTGTTTGCAGGTAGCAAAAATTCACAGCCTTTTTACTAGCACACTTTTGATGTGAGGAAATCTTAACATTATGACAAAGCCAGAAGCCTTGGGCTAGACTGGTAAGCAACTGCACCCTTCTTTTCCCTACAAGAAGTATTCTGTTGGACTGGTGCTGGCAAGCCTGCCTGAGAAGTCACATGTTTTGGCATTTACTCTTTCAAGGCAGTATATGGTTCCTCTTATAGCTTCTCAGAAGCAGCAAGCAGATGTCCTTGTATTTGTTACATGCACACCACATTTCAGGACTTCATTTCCAAACATGAGGTTTGGGGTTTTTCCCCCCCAGTATTATTAAAGAAAAGAAATAAATTCTGTCTTCCTCAAAACTGCAGGTGTGAGGTAGCAGGCCAAAGTGCTACCTGCATCAGCCCTTCACATTTCTCTAGATTCAGAGTAACCTCTTCCAATCACACAAGATAATCACCCAGCTGAGAAACCTCAAACATGAGAACTGCTCCAGCTGACAAAAGCAACCGAGGTGGGGCTGACGAAAAGCAGCTTTAATCACAGGTCTCAACATGCAGAGTTGCAATCACAGCATCCACACTCTGTTGGAAATCACAAAGCACCCCAGGTGGATGCTTACTTATTGTACCTGTGAAATTCCAGGTGTCTGTTTATCCAGTGCTGATCCCAGTGCACACACTGCAGCAGCCTGCAGATCCACACAGGAATTGTACAGCCCAGCTTCTGGCACAGGAGACAGCTTGGGGCTCACTTCAAGAGCTCCATATAAACATCTCTGGATTTGTACCTTGTACCCACTTGAGACTGAAAAGAACTGTCAAGTGCACATGAAGAGACCATGGGCTACCATTCCTTAAAAACAGCTTCCAAAAGCATTGTGGCAGCACCATGTACTACCCTTAATTTTGCATTTTTTTGCAAAAGTAAAAATTGCTTTCCCATATTAATTCTCTCAGCACTGGGATTTGAAACCTTCTTTCTGGGAAGGCTTTGTTGCAGCTGCTGTGCTGATGAGGTTAGCTGGTACCTCCATCTGGAAGCTCTGGTAATTCTTTTCCTTTTTCTGGTGTCTGCAGAACAGATGATTGCACACGTCTATAAACTGATGGCAGGAACTTATCTTCAAGTATCTCCATTTTTCTGTTCAAGGCACAGAGAGCAGTACTGGATAACTGTATGTTCCAACCAAAGACTCTTTCTTAGCAAGTGCCCAGAGCTGATGAGGCTCTGGTGTGCTCAAGGCCACCAGGGAGCTGCTGAGACACTGGGTTTACCTCTGTGTCTCACAGCATGTGCTGGTAGCCCTCAGCACTGGCTGAGAATGACAACTTGGAAGCTAAACCTCAGTAACAGCTTTATTGTTTGGGTTTGTTGGGTGAGGGGTTTCTTGCATAGACTAATTCAGGCCAGAAAAGTTACCACACATTTCCAAAGCCCAAAAAAACCACATCCAAACATAAGGATTACATGGATTTCCTGCAAAAACCATGAAAGTCACAAACTGAAAACTATGGCTTACGTTGTCTTGTTGTACGGGTTTGTTATTTTTTCCTGGTAAAGTGTACTTCTAACTGGTCACAGAAGATTTGGATGAGACTTTTATTTATCAGAAAGCCACTCTCAGATCCATGCCATGCTTTGAAGTCTTAGGTATGAAATATTTTAGGCTGACAAATACCCATGGCCATCCATGGCAGCTAATGCTATGGAATGAAAGCTGGGATGGTCCTGAGGGGGGTGGGAAGAGCAGTGGGAGTTTACAACCCAGGCAGCTGCTGAAACAATGCTAATTGACTTTCCATGCTAGTAAGGGGAAGGAGGGAAAACCGGGAAGGCAGAGAAATGTGACTTTACAGCTTCACTAATTTGTGCTGTTAGCATCATCTATCCTGTCTTCATTGAGGATGAAATCACTGCAGAGTTGTTCTCTTTAATGCAGGGGCACAAGAGGAAAAAGAGAAACTTCCAAGAGCAGAAAAGGGCAGATAGAGACTTGAAAAAGGCATATCAAAATGGAACAGCATAATTCCCCCTCTGACCACACACACAGCTCACTAGACCACATCAAAGGATGTTAAAAGGAAAAAGAAATCAAAAAACTAAAAGGGAAAAAAAAAAGTATTTCTCAAAGAAACTGACAAAATCTTGTCAAAGTGGTGTATCATAGCAGACAAAACTGCTAACTACTGTTATTCTCATCTCTTCTCCCACAAGACTATGAGCAGTGATACTAGGTCACTATCTGGTCTCAGCAGTTCCCACGCACACACTCTCTTCAGAAAGGGGCAGCAAAATGAGCCAGCAGCTCCTGGCAAACAGCAGTTTATGGGCTGACCTCCTGAGCTGGAGTCCACATGCCATTTCATCATCCTCTCCCTGAGCCACCGTAGCCACTTAGCGTATCCAGGAACGTATTTGAGCACTGCAGCACAGCACTCAGCAGGGGCACCACGGCAGTCACTGTCATTCCCTTGGCTGATAAGGTACTTCCTTTTGCCTGTGGAGAACCTGCTGCCCCCATGTCCCACGGGGCATCCACTGGTACTTCAAGGCAGTCATTTCTGATGTGCTCCCTCCTCACCAGCATCCATGGCTGTACAAGAGGCTGCCCCCACCACCAGCCCTCTTCCAAGCCAGAGAACACAAGCCCGTTTAAGAGTCCTGACAAGAATATTTTCTTCTGGCCTTCTTTACTTTTACAGTTCCACTACACAAGCCTAAGATAACCTGCATTTGCTATGCCAGGCAGACATGCAGTTAGGTTTCTACTGGAACATGATTTTAAGTTTTGCTTTGTCCTTACACTCAAGTCTTTTTCCACTGTTTGCTGTTATTCAGCAGATCACTAGAGCTCAAAACAAGATGGAAAAGGCAAGACATAGCTAAGGTCAACTGAGGACATGTAACCATTACCTGCTCATTTGAATTATACTTAAATGCTTGCTAAATTTCAAGTGAGACTTTACACACCTCATTTAGAGGGCTAGTGTATTATTTTATTAGTTATTCTATTATCTATTTTTTTTAATGCCACCAATGCATTTCTGAGTGTCTGGGGGGACTTTATGATGCTGAATTGTATCCCCATTCATGTGTTTAGCCCAGAATTAAGCTCTGCACCTTTAAATTAGATTCAGGAGTGAAGGGAGGGTGCACAGTTAGTGTGTGCAGAAGCTCGATTCTCACTCCCCCAGAATTCCTTTGCTCTCGGTGCGCGGTGTCTGCGGCACGGACAGCAGGAGAAAGCTCTCCTTTGCTTTTAGTTAGTTTTTGCAGCTAGCTGAGGCACAGAAGTTCCCTGGACTGTGGCTTTTCTTGGAACTGATCAGCCCTGCTCTGGACTGAAAGCCCAGACAAACACAGGGAGTTCACACCTGTGGCCCCACTGGGGCCCAGGACACAGCATTTACAGATCAGGAGGGACGGCTAAGAGACCGAGTGAGCAGAGCTACACCCCACGAAAAGGACTGCCTCTGAATTTGCCACCTTTTCAGAACAATGAGAGGTTCCATTGTTTCATATTATTCATTTTCTCACGCCTGTGAATACCTTGCTTATTAAATAAACAGTTTCTCTCGAAGGAGATATATGTCTCTCAAACCAGTGGGGGGAGGAGCCTCTTGAATTTGCTTTCTAGAGGGACTCCTTTGGAGGTTTCCTCCCAAATTTGCCCTAAACCAGGACAAAGGGCTTCACAGAGAGGCTTACATAAAGGCAGAGAGTTTGACAAAGAAATTTCTTCATGTCACAGAATTCCAAGATCATAGGAATTTGAAATTAGAAATGATGCTATTTTAGATTAGTAGCTGATCTACCAGAATAGTGTATTTCCATCAGTGCCTGACACTGTCAACACCTGTATCCAATACATGTCTGCCTCACTTCAGAGGTAGATAAGAGCCAAACTAACAAGACACTAAGTTGCCAGTGTTACTCCAGGGTCCTGAAACAAGTTAGCATTTGTAAAAACCCATATTTGAGAAAGAAGGCTACTGTAATGGTTTTGAATCCTTTCTTACTGTCACAACTGGAAAAGATGGCTGAGGTAAACACTTCTGATGCATGTATTTGATACAAGCTCAAAAATACTAAAATTATTTTTGCCATACAAAAACTTGATTTAAATTTGCTGTAAAATTTTCATAGTCTTACAGACAAAATATTAAGAAAAAGCCCCCAACTTCAGCAAGACAAGGCTTGTAGGGAGCCTTATCAAAGGTGAAACTATAAAAAGACAGTAGACTAAACCTGATGACTTAGAACAAGGAAATTACAAGAATATAGTACCTCTGGACCATCAGAAATCCATACCTCTTACCAGAGAAAGAGTCATACTTTTTCCATTTCTGTGACTTTATTTCACAAAGTCTTTGTTGATAAATCTCACCTTGGTGTCCTGCACAAACACCAAAACAGCATTTTGAATCATTGCCTTGGGTGAACTTTGATTGAAAATATTTCCTGAGGCTATTCAAAAAGATATTTGCCAACAAAGCAGCTTTTAAAAATGCAGACTGAGCAGAAGAAAGATATACTGATATTATTTTCAAGATCATACCAAAGACCCCTATACACTTCAGCCAAGGAGGAGAAAGTTCTTCATATTTCCTGAACATTTAAAGGCAGCTATTTCTAAAGTTCTAGCTGCAAGAGTGCATTCTTAATGGCAACCACATCCCATTGAGTATCTATCAACAACAGATCGTACATACTTGTCCTGGGGTGACTCTGTGGTCCTGTATCCCTGTAGTTTGCTTTGTGCACAGGCATGAGTCCTGTAGCTTTATGCTGGAGCAAGGGGGGAGCAGTGGAATTCTTTCGTGGCGGTGTTCAAAACTCAGATACTCGGTGTTCAAAACTCAGATACTCGCTGTTCAAAACTCAGATACTCGGTGTTCAAAACTCAGATACTCGCTGTTCAAAACTCAGATACTCGCTGTCTTTTCCAGCTCTCCCGGCTCTTTCCCTTCGCAGAGAGACACGGAGAGTTTGTCCCTGCTTTTTTCAGCTGGCTTTTTAGTTAACTGAGGCAAGAAGTTTTTCCTGGGACTGTGGCTGCTGCTTCTGGAGCTGTTCAGCTTTTCTCTGGTCTGAAACACCAGAACGCTGCTGGGGGCCCCCCACACCAGCCCAGAGGCCAGCTCCAGATCCCGGAAAGAGCTGAGCCACACCTACAGAGGGACTCAAAATGTACAAACTCTTCTCCGCAGCGAGAGGTTTTATTATTTAACATTATTTGGTTTTCTCATGCGTGTGAGCGCCCTGCTTGTTAAGTAAACAGGTTTTCTCCACTTTCCTCCAGAGATTCTTTTATGAATCTGGGTGGGGGAAGGGTTGCTGAATTCTGCCTTCTATTAGAGGACACTTGCATCTCGGGACATTTCCTCCCAGTTTGTCACAAACCAAGACAATAGTGTAGCTGATTCTCCAACTTTGGTTTTAAGTATAAATAAAAACATTCTTTTTCTTGTCAGAGTTTAAAAATGTGCTTTAACTCTACTATACTGGCATCAAAAAATTTCAATTAGCCTGATTTCAATTTCACCTGAATACAGCATTATCGATATGAAATTTTATAAAGGATGACTACAAGGTATAGCCATCTTCATAATTAATGCCTTTTAACTAGAAAACTATTTTGGGCATTGGAAAGTAGAGCAGAAATTATATTTGAGGAGTATTAGCAATAAACCTTATATAACTCTTGACCTAAAGTAAACATTTAAAAAGTGATGCTTATATTAAAAAGATAACTGACCACTTCTACTTTTATAGCACCAATGATGAAACAGAAGAACTCCATTACTGAATAACATTTAATATATCAAGTATTGCAATGCTATCTGCTCAGCTACCTTTTTTTAGTACAAAAATATAGTCAAAATCCATCTCTGAATATTTTAATATACTGTTATATGCCGGACAACTATGAGGCACTCTAAATTCTATGATGTATGAAATACTTCAACCAACTATATCTCAGCTACAGTTATTAAATTACAACTCATATAATGCTTTCTGACATATTCCACCATGGTATTTTGTAAAACTCCAGCAAAATTAACTTTTTCATTTGTCTTCTATCCAGCCTAGCTATTAAGACACTTCTCAGTTTTTAGGAATAAGCATGTTCTGGGCAATTCCCATAACTCTGTGCAGGGTAATGGGAAGAAGGAAGAATACATCTTCTGCATTACGTGAAATTTAAAAAATGCCCAAGAGTTTGAAAATTATAGAAAATGAATCAGTAGACCTCAGGTAAGGACCATCTTATACCATTGACAGAAGAACTGGTGGATCATCTATCCACTAACTGGTGGATTTTGAGATGACTGAAGAAGAATTTTAGGCACAGATACTGTCATCCTTTCATTATGTATGCAGCTTTAATTATAATTTTATTTAGCTAAAATGAAACAAAATTCTGAAGTTCAGGAACAGAGGATTGAAAGTTTGCACAAACAATTTACACCTCCAGATTCGTCCACATATAGGAAAACAGCGTCTTCCAGTTTTTCAATGGCTGACTTCGCAACCTGAGCAATGACTCTAAAAACACAAGTCTTTTGGTCTGTGATCTCCTAAACTCAAAATGGAAACTGGTATTACAGAAACTCCATCATGTGGGAGCACAGTGACCCCACAGAGCTCACAATGCTAATTTGAACTTTCATATTTCATTTACTAGCCAAATTAAGTGAATGGAAGAGCAGCAGGCATGGGGGCCCCTGTCTGGAACTACATATATTCGCCTACTCTAAAACACTCTCTCTTCTAAAACAAAATGACAGCCTGAGACGAGGATCTTCTTCAGCTTCCACAACTTAATACCAAGTGTTGTTCTGCTCAGAGCTCTGTTCCTCCCTGTAACTGAGGCACCAGAAATCCCTGGCAGGGTGCCACACAACACAAACCCACAAGACCTTGCTTAAAACCAGCCTACGTTGTCAGATGTCTTTTGAGCTAAGGAGCCTGAAAACCTGTGCTGCAAGGCAACCACAGAAGCTGGAAGAGTTTTTAAGAGGAGACTGTTCAGACCAGTCCCTAGAAGGAGATAAAAGACTATGTAAATGAGTGTCATAATTATCTGGTAGACAAGCTTTGGTACTCAGGATTCACAGGTTTTATTTTTAGTTCTGAAAGGAAGTATGCTTTTTATGGTCAATCCCACTTGGCTTCTTTCTGCTTTCACTGTTCTTACCACTTCAGCAAGAGAAACTACAGTACTTCTCGTTCAGCTGCTCACAGGTTTTCCCATAATGGTTATGAGAAATGGGGATGAACTGATACTTGCATTTTTTTCACAGATTTGTACAGCAGACGTGGCCACAACCAGAATTAATTTAATAATTAATTTCATATTTGTGCTTTCTACAAAACTGTGGCTTTATGTTTAATGAACTATCTAGTCAGCTCAAGCAATAAGTTCAGATACAGTATTAGGAATCTTCCATCCAGATTTGTTTTTATATAAGAAAATGCAAGTTCTGCAGAAATGGAGTGGCTAGACCTTGAGCACATTAAGGAAATCTGTCCAGGTGCAGACCCTCATTGACTTACTTCAATTATAGGGCTTTTTTTTTTCCCATCTGTATAACCAGAAATCTTTTTCTTTTCAAGTAACGACACTTCCTTTTTTAACTTCAAATCGCTTTCTTACCACCACGCAGAGGTTTGCACTAGAGCTGTGTGTCACCCTGCAGACTGGTGATGAGTGAAGAAGGCACTGCTGTGACTCACTGTCCCCTCAAATAACCTCCAGACTGTTCCGACCAGAGCTGCAGCAGAACGCGCTGGCTGCTGACTCAAACAGATGCAACACGGCCTCATTCCCTCGCCGAGCACCGTGCCTTCCCTGTGCCATTAAATATGATTCACACGCAGCACAGTGCCAAAATCAAAAGAACAGATCAACATTAGCAGACAGTAAATTCTAAGTCTGCTCTTCTTTTGAATATTACATGCAAATAACCTGGTATAATTCTGTGTATAGCAACCTGCCCTTCAACCTCAGTAAGGATGTTACAAATTTGCCACCTTTAGTACAAACACACAGTCAGTTTGACCATGGAAGCACAGGAAAAGAAACATAAGAGATGCTTGACAACAAAGTAAGGTAAATATATGCCAGTGTTTTGCATCAACTGGTATTACAGAATAATAATTGCTGGTTGTTAATTAGCAGACTGTGGTGAAAGCACTGACATTAAAAGTCATTAAAACCATACCCAAAAAACACCTTCAGATTTGAGAGAATCTAACATTCATCTCTACCCTTCAGAAAAGGAGCCAGTGCCTTTGGAAGAAAGGAGGACATGTGACAGAAGAGCTTTTGAGCAATGCTGTCAGACAGCATGGCATGAAACAGTTCCTGTCTTGACAAAAAAGTCACAGAAAGAGACAGACTTGGCTAATAATTCCATCCTTTTCAACCAGACAGGATGTGGTTCTACAATAAAAGAGACACTATTGACTCCATTAACCTACAGTGCTGGAAATAAATAATGAAAAATGCATTAATTTCCACTGCTCATTACCACCCCCAAAATAGCTGCTACAGGCTTACCTATCACTTGCAATATTTTTCAAGAAAATGCTGTAATCCAGGGAGAGCAGCATTTCCTAACTCAGTATTTTTTTTTCTTCAAGGAAGAACAAATCTGTGTGTTAAACCAAGTGTTTTCATCTGCTGATATTTTTATATATGATGAAATAGTCCCTTCCTATGGTATAATGCAGATTCTCAAACCAGAAGCATTGATCTTGCTGCCTAGATTTAAGAGCACTAGCACGGAATTTAACTTGCAGTTTTCAGTGATGTAAGTTGAGGGAGGGTTCTAGTAAATAAATAACTGGGTCAGGAAACAAATTTTGAAATCGTTCTTAATATAGAGATCAGCAAGTAATTGTGTTTACATTCTACATGGCTACTTCAATTTTGTCCAGTGATACTTGAAACCCATGCCATAATCCATGAATATAAATTTAGATCTATTCTTTTTTCACAGCCAGTCGTTATTAAAGGATCATACCACCTGTATGACCAAGACATATAGGTCTTTTGCATTCCATGGCTTGATAAACAAAAAAACCCATTTATTTACATATCTGTATCCTTCTAGTTATTTGATTCCTTTCCCCAGCTTGGGCTCCATAAATTCAAGACGTGTTAAGTCACCGTGTGGTTTTGGCATTTTGATTTTCATGCCTCTGTTTTTATAATTAATGACAACTTTGCAAATTAAGGTGGCCTGCATACTGTAGTAAATATCAATTCACAATTGTTTCGTCACTAAAAACACAAACTGCCAATATTTCACCTTTATAATATTTTTATGAGAGTTGCTTATACTCATCAAGTAACTTATTCCCCTCCCATCCAAATCATGATCCTTTGTCTCTCAGACTGAGCTGAACGAGAGGCTCGAACACCGTGTGCAGCCTCCTAGGAGCATGGTAGGCTTTGTGGTAGTACTCAAGCTCTCAGAAGTTCCTGGGAATGCTCCTCTCAGAGATGTTATTGATTTCATTCCTGTGACATGTCAGCACAGCGTGTTGGGGATTGCACCACCAGCCCCAAATGGGATTTTGTGAGGAGTCAGCTCCCATCCTGGCAATACCGAGAGCAGCACAGCCAGCTGTGACTCACAGCGAGTGAGAGTCTCTGCCAGCCTCTCCAGCTGTGTAGGGACAGGAGATCCACGGGAGAGTTTTCAACCAGCCACAGCCTGCTTCCTTTCACTGAAGGCCCTCCAGCCTCCTTAGCAGCCAGACAAAGCAGCACATGAGCAGACATGGGAAAAGCCTGCGTTTTAGCCATGGTGACTGCACCCTTGTCAGGTGACTAAACTCGAGTTGTCTCATGCAAATGTGCCCTTCATCTCTCCAGAGAAGCATTTCCTGGAGGCAGCTGCATCCTGTGTGTCCTGTGAACTGCTGGGACCGACCATGTACAGACAATACTGAAACATGGCATTCAAGCTCCAAAAGGGAGCTGTGGAGAGGAACTGAACAAATCAAACATCCTGTCCACTGAGCAAAACAAAGACTACATAAAGCAGATTCCCATTAATAATCCTGTACTCCACAGAAACTGCAAAGCTTTCATTCCACTGTCCTCGGACTGACACGGAAAGCAGAGCTGTAAGAGTGTCATGCACCCTGTGCAGGAGGCAGGTACCAGCTCCATGAAAACACAGCTGAGGAGGAGAGGAATCGAGGATCCAGGACAGTGAAGAAATACCAAATGGCTCCCAAGCATTATAAAGGGAGTAAGAGAAGAGGAACAAATGGCACATTGACACGTGTCTGCATTTGTATGTCAACTCTCTTTTCCTAGACTATTATAGCTTCAAGTTTCTTTACAAAATTAAGGTTACCGAAGGCGAATTGTTAGCAAACTGCAGACAAAGGGAGCACTTTTAGAAGGGAGGTTTTGAAATTAGCGAGAAATTTTTTAAGAGAAGAGTTTTAAGAACTGTTTTTAAGACAAAATTCTAGCAACCAGGACAGGACAAGGTGTCTGAAACTCTGAACCTTGGACCTGACCTCAAAGAGCATGTTCTGTACACTGCCCTGGGAAACCAAACTATGGGCACAGGATTCAAAAGTGTGGTCCAGAGGGCAATTTATCGGTTATGGCCACAGGAAGAAACTCGTCACAAGGCTGTTAAATACATCTGTGCATTTACTCAGAAATCTGGTTAGCCTCTTCTAAAACCTCTCCACTTGAGGAGAGGTTGTGTGGCTGGGAATGAAAAGCTTTCTCTGTGTTACATGGAGAACCAACTCCAGTCTGGCTGAGATGACATCCCTACAGTGAGTCTTGTTAAACAGATCCTTGTGCAAGACCCGGCAAAATGAGGAAGAAAACAGAGGATGAACAGGAAGAATTCTAAAGTGAGGAATTTGTAGGCATTTCAGAAAAGATATCAGTGATTCCTCAAACCTGGATTATATTGTGATGCATTTGTGAATGATAACATTGCTCTGCCTGTGACCATCACCTCAGTCTCTGCTATGCAGAAGTGGTGGGGGAGGTTTCCTGCTTTCAGTTTTTCTTCCCAGAGCTCTGATGAAAGCTGTACAAGTACATCACTGGTAATCAGGGGCTCTGCACAAACAAACATATGTACTTCTTTCAGTATCCACTCCTCTATTCAACCCACCAGCGGGAATCAAGGCAAGGATTCTCTCTCATTCTTCCCTCCAAAAATGGCAAAAAAGACAACATGAAAACATCACTACAAGGAAGCAAAAGGAAAAACCTACTGGACTTCATCCCGTGCTGTTCTGAAGTCTTCCGTGGCAGCAGTAATTCTCCTTTCAAAGGGAAAACAGAGACAGACGCTACCCCGGATATTGTACGATTCTATTTATCTCAGCAAGTTGGCCCCGTGCGTTCTAGTGAAAGAGCAGAATCATTTGAACCACCTTCAGAGAAAAGAACAGGGAGAACAAAGACTCCCCCTTTTGACACCAGTGAGCTCCTGCAACACTTCTCTGAATCTGGGAGATGATGACCTTATATTCTGGCAGTCACTTACCTGATAAAGCTATGTTTTAGTTTGTACCTCATTCTGGCTACTTTGGGAAGAGAGTAAACCAGCAGTGGCTGGAGACTGAGTCTTTTGTGTTAACAGGTTCAATACAGACAAAAGCTGATGCTGAAACAGAAGAAAAAAGTCGAAACAACCTGAAGAAGTTGGGAAATAGCACAAATACAGAGCATTCTTTCCCCAGTTCCCCTCACACCCATGTGTTTTTTTGTTCTCTGACAATGAATTCCAAAATCCCTTTTTTCCTCAGCTAGCAGCCTCCACCCCAGTGCAAGCCCCTCAGACAGCTCCAATAGAACCAACACTGCCTGCAATGTAATCAAACAGCAGCAGAGAACTAAACCAGGCTCCAGTCATAGCTTGGAACCAAACACGAGCAGTTTAAGTAGACAACTCCATTGCTTTCACACCTATCCTGTTACTGGTGGTATCTCCTTTCAAACAGTGAGATACAACCTCCTGTCTCAAAACATGCAGCACATCCTGGAGGCAAAGGAAGTAGAGAACCCTTTCTCAGCTGAGCAGCAATCCCAGCAGACAAATGAAGGAATTATAGAACAACATATAGCCAAATTTTTTCCATGACTGCTAAAATCTTACCAAAATTGCAAATCAGAAAAATTGTGGGGAAAAGAAGTCTTCTTTACAATTTCTGTCCCTCTGAATCATAAGAAATCACAATTACCCTCATCTCTTCTCACAAAACTACTCAAGAGAATGACTTCTCAATAATAAAATGATAATTCTAGACTTCATGGTTGAAAGTTAAGCCTAGAACTATGAACAGGCTGCAAATCATTGCTTCATGAATCTGGAAAAATTAATCAGATCTGTAAACTGCCCTGTTAATCTCAAAGCCAAGCACTACTGAGTCAACGTCCATGAGGTAGAACTCTGGCCTTTCTCGACATACAGAATGAAAAAGAAATTTTGGCTAATGAATTTCTTCACTTGGTCTCAGACAGGAACTACATTATTTCCCCACTCCACAACCGCTCCTACTTGCAAACTCATTCCTTCAGAGGGTGACTAATGTGCAGGGCAGTTCAATGAGCAGTAAAATGTAAAGAACAAAGAGAGCACAGGTTTTGTCTGCAAGGCAGAAGACACAGAATTATGGTCTGGTGAACTCAAAGTCAACGAGGATGGGGGAGGGCATTGGGAGATTCAGTGAAGGTGTATCCAAGCTACAGTGTCTGACAAGGGACACCCAAAACCCTGCATAAAGAAAACCCAAACTACTCTGTGCACAAACAAATGACTTGAAGAGCATGATAAAACCAATGGCCAAGAGTTACAACAGTTGAAAACATACAGGAATGAAAATCCCTTTACATAAGGATTTATTTTAACTTCTTATTTTCACTTCTCTAATGGGAAGGCTGTTTGAACACAATACTGCTTGAAAAAGAAACTCCAATCTCACTAGCCTTACTTATTACAGTTAATTTGTGGGTAATTCACACCCATCTTCTCATGCCTGCCTTGGAAATGGAAAATAAGGCTCAATTTCTGATAAATAAAAATTACTGTGTTTACATGCATACATGGTTACCAATATTCTTCGGCTTGTCACAATTTTGGATCATATTTGAAAACAGAATTTCAAGGGAAAAGCAAGTATCTCCTTTGGCCTAATGACTTGTTTTCCGTAAGAAATTTGATATAAACAGTTACTGGGTTTCCTTCATTTACTTTTTATAGTCAAAATGTTATTGCAGGCCAACATAACAACAGTATTCGTGATTTATTGTATTTTATAAATTTTGCAATGGCTTTCCTGTTACCTCCCATCTTCATCTCTCATTTCTTAAGATAAACAGATCTTTCAGTTCATTTCAAAAACCCTAAAGGCAACCAACAAAAATCTGGACTACATTAGTTGAAAAATTTATACTGAAACTGCACCAAGAAATCAAACAGCAGCTAGAGTTTTAAACTGCCAATGGAGATACTAAGACCCTGGTTAACACATGTTAAATGTACATATATGTTAAAGACAGCCAGTTCCCTGATAGAAAATAACTACTTTTCATAGCGTCACTGTGCCACAAACATCCACGGCCAAGTAACAGACCAGTACTTTCTTTATACAGTAAAATTACATAGATTACAAAAACAAACCCCTCAGTGTCTTACGGTAAACACATACACTAAAACATATGTTATAATACCATTAACATATAAAAGGAATTGATTAGAATCCTGTAAAACCAGGGGGAAAGCCAGTTTGTCTTCCCTAGTATCCAAAATTTGGTTAAAATACCAGTAACAGAAAGATGTGGTACAGACACGAAACAGCTTACAGCTTTCCAGTGTGCTGGGCAGGTGAGATGTCCCACACACTACCCCCAAAAGCAAGCAAATACAGGAGCAGTCAAATGATACCCAACAGCACCAACTTTCCCTGCCTGGATGTGTGGAACAGTTCCCCTTCCTGCTCATTTGTACATTGTATGTGCATTTGTAGCATGTAAGGATATGACCCTGGTCATTTTGTCACCATGAGAGGAAGCTTAGGTTAGATATTCAGAGGAGGGTTTAAAAGGCACAATAAAAAGTGCACTGGTTATTCTAATAAATAATCTAGCATACAATCCTACGTGTGCCAATGATGTCATTTGTATTGAAGGAGCTCCCAGTACGTCTGTCATTAAAAGATTGTGCAATTGTAGCAGCCAAAGATGTTGAAAACTGCATTCTACAGCAGTGGCAGTAATTTCACAGCTGTGTGCAAAAATGTGATTAATTACAGTTCACTGGGTACTTTGATAGTAACACAGGAAAATAGATTGGCATAGAAAAAAACATATCAATTAAGAATGCCATCAAGCCTCCCTGAAACATAACCTTCTAGTAGTATGTATACACAGCATTTACATAGATTAACTTCCAAGATATAGGTTTCATATATATAAAGGGCATAAATTCAAAACTATTAATAAGAGACCGTATGAAAACTGTATAAATTCTTTCCTAACTTTCCTTCCTGAGCTTTCCTAAAAGCTTATCTGAGATTATCCAAGTTTAAAGGGAACACAAAGTGCTGCATCTTCAGACACACATCAGAGCTGCATTTCTGCCTGACCACATTTTGGGGGTGGAGGAAAAACACCAGAGTCAGAGCAAGTTCTCTTTATATTGAACATATTGTGAAAACTATCCATGACCCCTCCACCTGCAAATCCAGGCATACACATTTCTGTGCTGCAAGTGCACCAGAGTCCTGCCTGACCAGATACTGCTGCTGCCTGCAGCTACCTTCACCAGCAAAGCTGATGGCACTGGGTGGAGGGTCACACAATTCTGCCTGTCCAGGTGATGGCCTGACAGCAGTTTGACAAGAAGTCCAATGAAAGTTCTGATGCAATTTCAAACCTGTAACTGCTTTTTTCCACAGGACAGCATCTTACTAGACAGCAGAAAAACATCAATAAGTAAATGCCCACAGTGATTTCTATTTTAGTTTCATGATAGTTCTAAAAGACATCTCTGACTTAATGCAGTTCCTCCACAGTTGTCCATAACTGCCCCAAGTACTGCTCCTGAATAAACTGGACCAAGAATCTCAGAAGATGACTGCACGCAAATGCCTATCACTCTACTTGCCAATAAAAAATCAATTAATTACCACCTCTCCAACTGTCTTGTAAATATGTCTTACCCAGGAAGTTAAACAGAATCGATTAGGTCTGTCCTAAGTAATCTAACAGGAGATAGTTCAAAAGGGGGGGATGGTGATACCTATTGTTCAGGATTAAAAGGATTAGCATCTTGCCTCAAACTTCAGTAAAGCATCTGATCCCAGCAACACCATACAAGCAGTTTACAGAGGTGTTGGTGCTTTTCTTGTACTCTGCCATCATGTACCATTCACTAGTAACAAGATTCCTGAAAGGAAATGTCTTGTGGTGCATCTTCAAACTCTGCTTTCTGTAAGCCATGAAGATAAACCCTGTCATTTCTGTAGCACTTCATGTAATCATGATGTGAAAAAAAAGAGTTGATTTTAACTTCAGAAGTAATAAAAAGTTTAATGAATAATTTGGACTAATGTACTACAAGTAATAAAGGTACTGTAATTTAGAATAGTAAGAGTGCTACTATAAGCAAGAGCATATGTGGACAAATAGAAATTCTGGAACCAAAACCAGCAGGCTTTACAGAACACTGAATCATAGGATCACAGAATATGCTGAGTTGGAAGGGACCTACAAAGATCATCCTATTCCAGCAAATACACCAAAACACACAGGAACATAGTCCCCTAAAAAGCTGGTTACATTCAAATGCAAAAAATTCTGTAGAACACAAAGATTTTGGCTGTTATTTATATAGAGTTGTATTATTATACTTTCAAAATAACTAAATATATCAGCCAATGATAAGAAGTACTATTCAGCTCGTTTCAGGATGCAGCTAAATGTTTCAGTGATTCCAACAACATCTATCCACTCACAATCAGCCCGACGAACCAGTAGTTTATTCCTATTGTGATGATACTAACACAGTTTGTAGCAATTCAGTATATGCATTTAAAATCTCAGTAAAACCCTTCAAACTAAAGATGTAAGAATTTTTCAGAGTCATCTGAAACTAGAGCCAAGAACAGAAATATAATTTTGCATCATTTATTAAAAGAAATTAGGTACTTACCCCATGTCCTAGACTTGAAATTGATGGGAAATTTCAAATTAAAATACTCAGGATTTTTTCAGAATGATGCATTATATGTAAGAATAATTAATTTTTTTCTTATACAGATCTATTAAAAAATTGGCTAACGAATAGACCACGACTTTTCCATAAAGTAGTCAAAATGGAACACAATAGCAGCTAATAAAACACAAAAAAGCTGAATATAAGACTTTTTTTTTACCCATGACTGCTGGACCCTCTGAGAGTCGGTAGACAAAAAATAAACACTATATCATTAATTGAGTTAATAATTCACCTATCTGTAAATAAGAAGTCAGACTTACTCACGGTTAGATGAGGTCTGCCATATTTCTCTAGTAAAGTATTAATTACTGCAAAAGGATATTACTTGCAAACAAAGATCAACCCCCTAATCAATATGAGTCTATTTTGATTGTTTACAAAATCAGCCTAATGAATCCTCTTCTGAAATTGTTTTAGTTTCTCAAGATTTTATATAGTCCTAAATTTATAGTTCTTAACATTGATTCACCTTCTGGTATTAAAGATACTGTAGGTAACAATGCTTTAAACATGCAATGCACATTTAAAAAGATAAAATACCTCAAAGAATTCACAATATCTATTGCTGAAGCAACCTCAGGCTTTACTCCAAGGAAGTGCAGATAAGTTAGGGGGAAAAAGCCAATCCCAAACCAAAGTTTCACTGTATGTCCTTCCCCCATTTACATGAATATATCATGCAGGAGATGCCAGAAAACCAGAAGTGTTCTAAACCCACAGAGAACATAAAGTGGTTTGTTGATACCTGCTGAATTTCAAAAACCTAAATGGTTTCAGTGTTGTTCCATCATTTGTTTAGGACTGACATAATCTTAACAGGACAGGCTTTACAAAGAGAAACACAAGCACCTTCAGTTTAAGTTCTTGCTTTTTCTTTCAAGAAGTCATTGGATGTGTCTTTGCCATTTCTAGCCCTTGACTCAACTTCCTGATTTGGCCAGCAGTTGGAAGGATGTTGATCCAAGGGTACGAGAAAGGAAGTGGTAAAACAATATGCTCCCAGCCCTGGCCTCTGCATGTGCACAGCAAATGGATTTTGAACCCACACCATGTAACTAAAACCTGTATTAAGTGAGGACAGGAAAATTGCTCAGCAGAAGAAACCAACCTGTGCCTTCAGCAGCCTTCTCCTCTATCCTTCTCTCCCCCCATTAATACCCCCTCACAATTCCAGGTAATCTGTGATTAGGCAGTAACTACCTCTTAGTTGTCATCATGAGTGGAATGAGCTGCAGCCAACAAACATTCCCATTCCTCTGCCCAGCCACCAAATCCAAGAAGGGCTTCAGAAACACTGATCATATCCATGCCAACATAAATGGTCCAACACAAAGTTTGAAAAGTAACATGTTCCCATACAAAAACACCCCTGGAAAGAACAGGCAAGTACTTCAGGAGGCTGCTCTTGTGACAGTGAAGGCAGGAATAGAGGACATGGGGGTTTACTACTGCAGGGGCTGTTTTTCAAAAACAATGCACATGATCGTCACTTTGCTACAAAAGCAGAAAGTTTAGGATGCTAAAAAATTCAGATTCTGCTCAGCTATTCTCCTCGTGCAAGTTAAATCCCTCAAGCTGACATTCTGTTCCTGAACTTTCCTATGCTCAGTTTTCTCCTTAGCAGTTGAGATAAATTTAAAAAGCAAACATAGTAAAACATCAAATTGTTGCTAGAACAACTTCAGCAGTGTTTGCGGTTGCTATGGAAATTTGACTTTTCCTGTCCTCAAGAAAGTGCCATGTATGAAAGCCTGCTCATGATAAATATATCACGGACAGCCCATTTATAATGCTTTAGCACCTATGACTTTTTTTTCCAAATACTTGATTTAGCCTGTTTTAGTGTAACTGAAGGCTTGCAACATCTGCCAGCAAAAGAAATTTCTGTTAATGGCTGGTAACTACCAACATCTCATTTCAAAACCTTTTTCAAATGCAGAACCCTGAGAATGACAAAATGAAACAAAAAATACGTAATAAATCAGAAGTGATCCATATAATTCAAGTACAGACAACACATAATAAAAATAAACAATAGCACTTGATTCTCACATATATGTCTGCTTAGATCACAAGTGCTTAGTGCAAACTAAAAGAATAATTTCTGTAATGGAGGGGACAGAGATTGTGGATCTAACAGACTGAGGTGGGTTTAAGCCAGTGCCAAAAAAGGGAGACAGAAGCATGGCCCTTTCAGCATCAGTGAGAGACCTAAGCAGCAGCAGTTGCCTTGTTTGTATGTCAATAACCTAAATTCAGGGGGAGTTGAAGGATATGCTTTCTTAGGAATACCAAAAAAGCCTTCTTCATTTGAAAAATACAGGACTTTTACCCTGAACTAGGAAAACACAGTGTCTGGTCCTGACTACAACATTTTTTACTGTATTGAGACGTGGATTTCACCTGAAGCTCCCATGTCTCAGCTGTATGAGAATGGGAGGAACAGGAATGCACCAAGCCTTATGTATCCACACAGTCAAGTAACCTACTGAAGTACCTTTTACAGAAAAAGTCCTTCACATTTTGGGTGGGTTTTCCACACTGCTATTTGTAAGTTGGATATTGAGACTTCATACAACACATCACTGTATTCACTGTTAAGCACAGAAGAGACTGCTGGAATTCTGGGAAAGAAGAACACAAAGCTTATAAAATTCTAATTAGGCTTTCCATAACTTATCTTACTCAAGTAAGCATGATGTGAGCAGTGCTTTAGTATTGCACAGCTGACAAGTTATTAATGCATAGAAACAGCAGTGGAGATTTGAAGAGTGGGTGGCTTTCAAAATTAGCTGCTAAATGGATTTGACAGGTGTAAAGCCCAGCTGCTCCTCCTGCCATCACAAGAAAAACACTGAGCAGTATCTGGGGTGGAGGTCTTCTGGCAAAGCTTTCCTTCATCTGGACAGCCACTGTTGGCATGGAGGACAAGTACCATGCTGACATCTCTCTCTCACTGTACAGACTCTCAACAGGTATAGTTCAGAAAATAGGCTTTTTTAAATGCTTTAAACAGATAGAGACAAATATTCTGTTTGTGTGTATATTTCTATACACACGATCTGTAAATACGCACACATATATATAATATATAGATTTATATTATAAGTCAATTTATATAACCAGCAACGGGTAAGACTGAGACTGATGAGTCTGATGGAGATACGCAGTCACCTTCCAAAGCTTAAGCTCTGGAAGCTGAATTTCCACAATACTGTACTGAAATAACCACCTGCATCCACCAGCCTATATCCTGCTCACTGTGGAATCTCCAAAGTAGAGCTGATCTTTCTAATTCACTGAAAAAGTACAGATAATCTAGACAGCTACAAAGCACTTTGCTTTCTTCAGCACAAGAGAAAATTTTGTTCTCATAAATACTGTTGGGAAAAAAATAATAAATCAAATACTTAAGATTTTCCAGAGAACCCAGCATACCTCATAGCTCTTCTACACAAAGAAGCTGTGCAGTAGGTCAACACTGAAGCCAAAGTGTGAGTACAGCTCAGATACACCACCACTAGCTCCGGTCTAGCTGACTGGGCTAGCAGCAGGAGTATAATCATATCCCAAACCAGTCTAGGTTTCAGTTATAAATATCAATACGCAAGCAGTCACCCTGCACTGAGCTCCCTGCAGCTGTGGCTCCAAGTGCCGAGCTTGAATATGGAACCTCAAGATGCTTTATGTCTGTTTTTCACAGAAAGACATGTAAATCATCAGCAGCATTTCACTGCTATCTGACTTTGGAGCAGGGGCAAGAGACAGAGGCATGCTCAACTGGGAGCATTACTGAGTTACAGCTGGAGGATGCTAAACAGTACCTAAGGTTTTTTAACTGGCACAACCCTTGGAGAACAGGAAGTGCTTTACTAGCAGGAAAGAACCTGAGGTACAAAGACATCCAGGATGCTGTGACATACTAAAGCAGATTTCTCTAGATGAGATGACAAAATGGCAACTCCCAAGCCAGCATGACCTACATGAGTTGTGGCTACTGCTGAAGTCTAGAAAATATTCCATTTTGTTTGGAATTCTGTAACTTCTATAAATGAAATTAACATTAAGAACTATTCTTAGCACAGCACTTAACTACAAAAAAATTTCATTTATTTTATATATGTAAGTATGCTTTTACAAAACTAAATCTTTTCACACAAAAAAGCATCCCCATTGCTTACGAGTGCAAATTTAACAAGAAAGTAAAAAGGAATCCTGCCATTAGCCAACATCTTAAGAGAAAAAACTTTGGAACAACCAATGCAGTAGTGTAAAGTGCACAGAAAGTACTAGGGCCATGTAGAAAACAGCACTGCAGTGAGGCTTTCCAACCCATCACTCATTTCCAGAGTGGGAAGCCACAGGGAAACACCCATATTTCATAACAAAGCATCTGGGAAGGTAGATTCCGGTTTATTGTTCTTCTTTTGGGGCATGTCCTGGGAAGGTAATGGCCTCTCCCCAGAAGTTTGCATGGAGAGCAGAGACTCCCAGTAAGCAGTATTTCAAAAGAAGCAGGTGCCAAAGTACACAGGCGGGATGTGGTACTGCTTGAGACGTTTATGTTCTGTGGGAATATTACAGTAATGTACTCTCCAAAGTCATCTTTGAACCATCTCCAAGTGCTGTTTCTGCATGTTACTGTCTTTCACAATGCAGCAAACATCGGGTCATTTATGCTCTGCTGAGTCAGTTACTTGAATTTTCTCTTCCCCAAGCTCTAAAGTTTTCCAAGAAGCTGACAGCTTCCAAGCATTTTCTCCTCTATTGCATATATCTTATCTTTACCCCATATTACCAAGGGATACAAGCACTAGAATTGTGATGCAGAGAAAGGAGTACCTGAAAAAAACACTTAGTTTTTGATTGTTTTCCCTGAAAGCTACAATTCTCCCTCCCCTCAAATTTGAAATATCCTCAAAGTTTTTACATATTTTTAGGACTCAGAAGACCGAGTCTTCTCTCTGCCTTACTTTCCATAGACACAGTAATCCTTTGTGAATTAATTTCTTTTTACTGCTGGAATATTTTGAGTGTCCGCTGAGGATTTAATCATAGTATCTGGCAGTGTATACCTCTATTTTTCACTGTGCAGAGAGAGAACAGGCTGCAATGAAGTAACTGAATATGCAGGGGGAACATCAGCAATATCTATAGAAGCTCCCGATTTTAACAGGGATCAGTCTGAGCCATGGGATCAACACATAAAAGAGAAACTTACTCAGAAATGCTAAAATTAGATCATCAAGACAAAGAAGAAAACAAATCCTCGAGAGAGTGAAAAAGTGGCAGTGTGTCACAGTATAAACAGAAAGGAACCTGTTCTACTTTCCATTATCGTGCCAAAGATGAAGAATTTTATTTGTCTCAAGAACATCTGGAAGCCCTGTAGAAGCTTGTTGTACAAACTGTACACTTCCTTCTTTAATCATGACACAAATGCCAATAAACTCGCACTTCAAAAATATTTGCTTCATAATCTAGCACAATCAAGCCAGCTGAAGCAGAATGCAGTCAAGCAAAGGGATTCTGCAATTGACAGCTGGGACAGAGGGACACGGAGGAGAGGAAAGGCTACATAAGGTCAGAGGACAAGTCCTCTCTTCCATGTATCCAGGAACGCTTCACCTCATACTTTACTACCAAGTGCCCTAACATGCAGTCAGCACATGAACATGTTGGGCTCATTCACATCTAACCAGAACAAACACATCCACTGCCACCAAAACAAACCTCATCTCCTTCTTCTGCTGAAGATGATCTCCTCATTAGCATGACAGTCAGACTGAGAGCCCACAGTCCCACATGTGCCACTGGCCATTGTAAATCAGCTCCAGATTCTCACAATGGAAAAGGGCTCGTTCTTGCCAGTGAAGATTCACTCTTTGTCCCTGTTTTTGCTCTAAGTCTGGCTAAAGCTCTATATTCTTGCAGAGCCCTGCACAGAGTCCCAGGAAAGACTGTTCTCAAACTACTGGTTTAGCAATTATTTCACTTGATCCAAGAGAGACAGGCAAACAGGCATGCTCCTTTTTTTACTGGGGGCGGGGGCTGGGGGAGGTTGAGTTGTTCTTCCAGCCTCCCTACCTTAGGAGATATGCATATTCAGGATCTCCTCATGAAAATGTATTTTAGCTTTTATCTATATATTCCTCAGAAACACAGAATTGCAGGAGAACCAGTTCTTGATGTATACCAGCCCTGAAACTGGGAGTGCTAGTTACTGCAGAACTTTGTATTAATTGAGACCAAAGAGCAAATCTGTTGGTTTGACAAGGTGAGTACTGTAAAGCTAATGAAGCATTGTCTTCATATTCAGAGCAAACTACTATGGTTTCTTCTGATTTATTACATATGGACTCATACTGAATTCACAAGCTGCACTGGTTGGTTTACAGGTATAAAAAAAGGCAACACATACTTCACAAAACAAGGTATACCCAGAGGAACACATGAAATACTCTGACTCATCATCATCCCAGGCACCCAGCTCTGCCCTGCCAGCTAAATGTACCATTCCCCAGTCCTGTTTTTCATCACAGTATGCTGAGCCAAACTGTTTCCTCCTTTGACATCTACCCTGCACAAGACCATCAAGTTTCTTCCAAAGGGAAAAGGCTAAAATAAGATACTTTTCCTTTTCTATTCTACAACATCCTCTTCCTTTCTTGTTGCAGAAGTTTCTCATGTGTGTTCTCATTCAATGCATTCACTTTTCTCTATATCCAATTCCAATCCTTTTCGTTCCAACCTCTTGTGTTCTTCTTCCTTTACCTGAAAGCACAGACTTGCCATAACCTATCAACCTTAAACTCATTTAATCATAACTGCATTTTCTACAATTCTTCTTTCCATGCTTCTTAAAATGCCTGTCTGAAATGTCTTTCTTTCATTCCCATCTGTAGACCTTCAATAATAAATTTTTGGTTCAGCATATCATTCAGGTTCCCAAAACCTTCTTCCCAAACACAATTATTAAGAAAAAGACATTCAGCCCACATCTTCCTGTGCCTAAAACATGTACAGTTGATGCTGTGAAAAAATGTGAACTGCTATCTATGTTTCTACCATAGTGCCCTCTGCTAGCAAGTCTATGACCTTAAAACTTTTCCTGCACATTATTCTATTATTCTCTAAAATATCTCTAGCTGCTTCTATCCTTTGTCATCTTATTTTCTCCCTCTATGCTTTATTTCTAGATATTTTAATGTGCAATTAGAGAGGCAGTAATTAAATTCAAACTGACAGCTCACAGAAGCATTCTGTTCAGTCCACATTAAAACCTTGGCTCCAATTTGTCACCCTGCCCACACATGTACTTCCATCTCCCCTCTTGGCTGCTGAGGGGATTCCACCATATTCCTAAGACTTCAGACTGAAGTATATCATATGCATGATTTTATCACTGATGTCTAACTCATAGTACCCAAACTATTTCTATATAGGTAAATTAATATACTATCCCTAAAATACAACTATTCTTTATCTACCTACAAGTAAAAAAAAATTATTCAGCATGCCAATTGCTGCAAAGTTATTTCTGAGAAATTCAAAACACAATTCTGCCTCATTTTTGAAGTACTGATGACTCCCCTAACCCATCGCTCTCATCTTTTTCCATCTTTGTGACATGCACCCCCTCCTCCTTATTTACCAACCCAAACCGATGCCTTCGATTTCAACACCTTATCTTGGTGACATTTTTTAATCCCTTAATGTGAGAAGGCACACCACTCATTTCCACTTACCTACACTTTTTTCAGAATCCAAACTACTGCATAACCTCAGGAAAATCAATGAGGAGTGTCACATACTTGCATTTTTTCCTATGCTAACAGGCCAAGAAGCTTTCTCCTGCATTGACATCTGTAAAGCATCTGTATTACTCTAAGGTTAACAACAAGCACTGGTTACCAAACATCCTCTTCCTCAATATCCAGGCCACACATATGCTGACATTGCTTATCACTATTGCCATTTCTTTAGGCTTCTTGACAGTCTTTTCTTCTATCATTGCAAGCACCTCACATGCAGGGTGATTTCCAATTATACCAGCTAGGCAGCCAAGTCCTCCAGTGCTCTCAGGAAATCATCACACAGGAAGAAAATGCATTTGATTACAGCATGCACAACCTGAGGCACTACAGTTCCTCCCTCCTTCTCAGCCTTGCACAGTGGCAGAGGTAACCAAAGTCATCACATGAAGTCATCACAATGAAGCTTGTTACTGGCAATAGGGCTCCAGGTTCATTTACAGCCAATTCTTCACCTGAGGCAGGAACTTCCATTAAAAGAATACAATGTCATCATGAGAGAAACTGAATTCAGGTGGTAGGCTACCCCTCTCCTCTTACTGAGTTTCTAAACAAGGAGAAAGAGACAGTGCTTTCCATCTCCTCCCTTTCTCAGCCTGACTACAGAGCCTGAAACCTTAAAGCATAGTTACACAAGATCAATGGATGCTGTGCTTTCAGGAATAGCTACACCTCAGGCATTTTAAAATAGCAACATTTGTGAACAACTTGCATTCTAGAAATTTCATCTATAAAGTAGAGATTATATCATATCACACAACTGAGTGATGAAAGCAGTCAGTAACTGCAGTACTCAGACACTAGACTGGTAACTTCCCACAAAAAAAGCCCCAGAGCAATTGCAGACCTTGTCTTCAGATCAGGCTTGAATACCATACAGTAAATACAGGGCCCGTTAATCAAAGGAGAAGAGAAGGTGATAAGAACCATCTAAATAAACAAGCAGTTTTCATTCACTCCACTGAAGGCAAAGATCCTAGAGAAATACCACATAAAATTTTCTAAAATATTGCTTTGCTGCAATTATGTTAGCATCCAAAATAAAGCTGTACCAAAACCTTTTTTTAAAATATTGTTCACATGCATGGGAATGCTCGAGACTTTTCCTTTAAAGGTTACATCAAGATTCAGCTTTTTTAAAATATGTTTATTACCACGTCCACACTTAGGATTTCACCTAAAAGTGCAAATATTCCTACTGCTGTTTAACAAATCAATTTTTTACCACCTTTTTCATGCTTTCTTATTTTTAGTGAGTCTTGTTTCAGAAAATAAACAAAAAGCCCCCCCACAACCAAAACACACCACACAAACCTTCACAAAGCTCATCCACTCCAATGCACTGCAGTGTTTTGATCGTCTGGTGACAAAACCCAAAAGTTCCACGCCAGTTTGAGCACCCCCCGTGCCATGGTGTGCTCAGAGCTGCTATTGATACACAGCAAAACCTTGGGAGGTCTCTGCAAGGAATCTGCTCTGACTACAGCTAATATCCTGTATCTGCACTTTCCCTCAAATATGTTTTTCCTGGAATGGATGACTACAGGGTTTGACTCAGGAAACAATTGCTAGAACATCTGTATGCAGGCCAAGTATAAATGCTGAGAATTTCTCATCCTTAACATCTAAAAACTGTGACCTGACAAGATATTTGAGCCTCACTTCAGACTATATGATTTCAATTTTTTAAGTGTAAAGAAGGAAGATCTTTTGAAAATCTTCCTTCTCATGACTATCAGTTGCCTCAAGAGTGCAAACATTATAAAAAATTAAGGAATTTATAAGATACAGATGGAAGAAAAAATGTTTTTGCCTTTTGCTGGACTAGCACAAGTTTGATACAAGTGTCTGCTAGGAGAAAGGTTCAACCAAAACACTTTCACACATTAGCAAATATATTCTTGCAACTTGTGGACAGGATCAGCAGCCAGACTAGAATACTTTATAGAAACACACCCCCTCTAAACCCAAGAAGGATCTCTATCCTAGAGGGTGAGATTAAAAGCATGCAAAATAGCAGAGTACTTAGATACTAAGCTAACTTTTTAACAGATTTTAAAATACCCATCTCAATCAAGGAGAGATGGGTGGCTTCAAAGAGCAAGTAACATGGCTCCCTAAAACTAAAACTTCTTGCTCAAGGATATACTAACTTGCTTGTACAAGCAAATATATGACTCAGCCTGTACATCCAGAAAGTTAGCTTGCTTTTCTCAAGTACATTAGCATAAACATACAAGCTGAGTCAAGTAGGAATATTAACTGAAGAGGAGTAAATCAATCCAAAATCATCTATGACGTTTTGGACCAGATTGCTTCATGACTTTCAGCATGACTGTTCCCACCCCAGCTTCAAAAAAATTATCCCACAATAGCATTCCAAGAAATCCATCAGGTGCTCAGAGACAAGAATATGAAAGGAAACAGATTCAGCAAAAGCCAGAGGAGAAATTATCATCTAAATTCATCATGACTATAAATATCTAAAAAAAACAAGAGTGAAGTTACAGATATTAAGCTCATTATCAAATATATCTAAGACTTCCCTTCATCATTTCCAGAAATTTGTTGGAGGCCCCTTTCACCCACCAATCTGTGAAGAATCTTCCCCAACTGTATACAAAGCAAAACCATCCAATACAGTAGGCTCCCAAAATCTCACATCTACTGGGCTCTTCTGAAGGCTTTGATAGCACTACTAGTTTCTTTGGAGAAAAAAAAAAAAAGCACATATGTTTATTGCTGTTTAGATTATCTCATCAGATATATCTAAAGGCATGTCACAAATGCACACAGCCTCCCAGCAGTTATCTCAACAGCTTTAAAAGCTTGGGCACCAATCCAGAAAGAACAGAGTCACAAGTATCACCTCATAGACCAGGCAAACAATTACCACTTACTTGATTCATCTTTTCTCATCTTTCTGAACTCTGACCTGAATTTCAGATACCTTCTTTGTGGAAGGTGAGGGTATCACAAGCTTAAGGGTTTATTTTTCACCTTAATTTCAATCCTCCCCAGAGCAGATGTGTTACTGGTAAGTTTATATTTGTAAGAGGCTTAAACTATGTAAAGTGACATTAATCCTATTGTGTCACTCAGAGACCACTTTTGTAGTGCTTTAGGTTGATTCTAAAGGAAGATGAGTGACTATTGTCACATCACTCCACCCTTCCAACACCAACATGCTTTACTAGTTTTTTCTTGTCCTTTTCTTACCCTTCTTTCCCCCCTCCATGCTCACCACAGGAGTAACCTAGTTAGTTTCTTAAGGACAGAATTAAAGAGAATTAAATGTTTTAGTAAATGCAATTGTTAAAGTATCTTACCAATGCAGGCCATTGAATTTGTTTGATCTTTGATCCCTGAGTCTGGCTTGGGTCCTTTCTTTTTGCCCAGACCAGCTGGTACTCCACCAAGAAGGCTGCAAAATCTTCATAAACTTTAACCCATTCTCGCTTTTCCCATTCCAGGTCATCAAATTCCACATATACCTGGGGAAATTTAAGAAAGGAAAGGACATACATTATTGCATATATACAGCACATGTTCATCTACACACACTTTTCTATGCATACACTAAAAAATTTAATGCAAGATCTTTTTTATTACCCACTTTAATGCTATGGCTTTGAAATTAAATATTCAGTTCCTACACCACAGAAGACAGTTTTCTTGGCAGTGCATTTGTGGTGAAGAGAGGAAACTTACATTTACTAAAATATTACCACTAACATTGGGTGTCTTATCTCATGAACAAAAAGCATTACACTAAGTATTTAATAGTAGCATTCAAGCAATACATACAGCTATCTGCATAATCACTGAGTTTTACAAATACTTCTCATTTCCAGTTCAAATACATGTCACATAACACAAACCAACCAATGAATGTTTTTAAGGGAAAAAGAAAAAAGTCAATTGGAACAGCACCAGAAAGGACATCCTGAGCCTGCAGACCTTGCTACTAACAAGCAAGTCAAACACACAGGAGCTCACAGAAGCAGCTCCATTTCCTCCTGCAATTCAGCTCAAAAAACCAAACAAGAAACAATACCACCACGTTTTGCTTCCAGCTTGGTTAAGGTGGAGCCAGTCTGTAACTACTGGATCTTGTGCGATCCCTGTCCCTCCCCAGTACAGAACAGCTGTACCTTCTCCCCTCAGCAGCATTCGCTAAACCACTAGGTTAAATACACCAAACCTTTTGTCTCCTCTTATGCAGGGCAGAGGGATCTCAAAGCTATCCAAAAGCTATCTACATTACCAAACACAGCTTTGCTAAACCCATTACATTGCAAAATTACAGAATTTATTTTAAATTTTAAAATAACTTAAAGCAGAGCGTTGTTCTCTTTTCTCAAGTATGAGAAATTTAATAAGAAAAATCAGCTGGCAAAATACAAAAAATGCCACTGCTTGTTACACTAAGTGGAGAAGGAGGGAAGATGCTTTCCTACCCCTCTGAATTTCAGCCCTCAGCCACACCCAAGGCAATTTCCAAAACTGGAGTTTCTTCCTCTATCTGCTACTGAGAACTAAAAATCACTGTCACAGAAATATTCTTCTCTTTTAACTCTGGTTAATTTTAGGCCTACAACATGCTTTCTTGTCTAGACTTTCTGTCTCACACTATCAAACGTGTACTACACAGTGTTCCTTCTCATCTTGTCCTTCTCCCTTCTGAGTACACAACTTAAATTTCCACCAAG
Source organism: Anomalospiza imberbis (assembly GCF_031753505.1). Taxonomy (NCBI): domain Eukaryota; kingdom Metazoa; phylum Chordata; class Aves; order Passeriformes; family Viduidae; genus Anomalospiza; species Anomalospiza imberbis. The sequence goes on along the minus strand of NC_089688.1, from coordinate 5,573,431 downwards.
CCACTTCTCACTCCCTACCCAAGTTCATCATCCCAGTTTTCCCACATGGATACTTTTAACCTGTATTACTCCCACTTCATTCCCACACTTTCCTTTTCCCTCTTTAAAGCATCAGATCAAGAAAATCCTCACCTCCACTGTTCATTACTACAGCAATCACCTTATTCTAGCAAAGCAAGTCGAAAACAGCAGCAAAAACTCTTATCACTAAAAACCCCACTTTTTAATAATTTCATGACTAGAGACTAATTCTAAAATATGTAATAAAGTTGCAGAATATTCATTTCTTAATCAAAAGAGTTAAGAGGAGCAGTTAACAGTAAACACAGTAAACTTTAAAACACTGGCAGGAAAGTATATCATATCCCAAATCATTCTAGCAGCATTCATTATCTTATATTTGCAGCTACTTTGAACCCTTCTGAAGAGCTATTTATTTGTAAATTTTGTCATTTGATCAATTGTAAAGACAACCTTCAGTGACAGTACAATTAAAAGAACATTCTCTAACATTCACCTTCCTCCTGCAAATTTCACTCAAATATTTCAGACTGGTCAAATAATTTTGCTTTAGTATCTGCAAAGACACTTCACCTGGGTAGTCTGCAGCAAGGTGTTAAGAGGTTAAGCACCAGACCTCACACTGCAGCAGATTTAAAAAACAAATAAGAAGCAAGGGGAATCAAGTGAATAAATATTTTTGAAAAACACAGATAAGTCTAAAGTAGAGTTAGCAGTTTAGAAACAGCAACACCAAAACATACTGCATCTTCTGGACACTGGCCAAAACTTGTGGATAGCTGTGATACAATCTAGTGTTTGTGTGCAAGTTTTGCACCCCAAATAAACCAAAATCCGGTACAGCGACAGTGGGAGTTACTGCTGAGCTATCTGCAGAGTCTCCTGGCACCATATAATTAGATCTTCAAAGGAGCAGATCCAAGAAAAGTGGAGAATGGAGCATGGCACAGAGCCAGTCTGCCATTGCTCAGGGCACCATATTCCCCTCTAGTTCCATACACACAATACTTGGGAATCACTTCTGCCAGCTTCCACCACTTTCAGGTTTCCATGCCAAGCCTATTAGCTATCTGCTGGCTTTTTAAAGTTTATTTTTGAAAAGCAGAAGAGAGAAAATGAAGCGCCCAGTCATTGCCCATTCTCTGTTTGGCTGGGAAATTAATTTTTCTAAGGCAACAGCAAAGCCTCTGAAGAATAGAGGCTTCCCCTTTCTCTGCACACTGACCTCCCACACAGAGACGAGCACTATCTCAAACAGCACAATTTATGAAAGGGAGTAAAAAGGGAAAAGATGAGGAAAGCAAGCAATCCAGAAACCTACGCCAACAAAATAAAATACAGAGCCAAAGTTAGACCCTCTAAGGAGTGCAAAGCCTAAAAATATTTAATCTTTTTTGCTCCACTGACAGAATGCTATACAGCATGAAACTCTATGACATTTGCCTCCCTAAGAATGAATGTTGATTTTGAGATTTTTCAGCCAAATTCTGCTTCCTTGCCTTGTCAGCTATTTGTGAATAGATATTATATGTTTGTGTTCCCAGAGTAGCTGAAGCCTTCTCACCACGTATGCATTCTCCTGAATAAAAAGGGGAAATTCCCACTGGGATGATATTATATTTATAATTGGCATTAATGTGCTAATTTTGTAACTCATTGCTATTTTCCAACAGGAAGCAGCATAAGCTTTAGCAAGCTTTTCCAAGTAAAGCAAGACAACAAATTTATTTCCAATGAAGTCAGCCAAGCAATTGCAACAAAATATTGTTATTTCAAAGCCCAAACATAACAAGCATGGTGAAATCCTCTACATGCAGCACTGTGATCGAGAGTTTTCCAGTCATTTCTGCTCCAAATACATAAACCCAAATTCTGAAACCCTTTAGAACTGTCATGAAAGCAATGCTGACTTCCAAAAAAATTTGACTTAAAATGTTAAAAAGCATAGTCTGTGCATCATCCACTTTCTTAAAATTACCTGAGTGCCTTGTTATCCAAGTTCTGTTTGCTGTCCTAAGGGAAGAGAGTACAGCTTCCCCTTTATCACCTAATGATTGTTAGCAAACTGTTTAATTCTAGGACAAAAAAAAAAACCCCCAAGCAACCTCTCTGAAGAGGATTTCAATAGGGCCAAGAAAACACTACTTCTGTACAATATTAAATAGTCTTTCTTCAACTCCAGTTTGGCTACTGACTTAAAGGTGAGCCTCAGAGTGCATTGCACTGGGTTTCACTCATAACACTTTAATATTATAACAGATAGAATATTATGCCATGTTCAATTATTATACATATATATTTATAAGCAAGTTGTAAGTGTTGAGAACTCCAGACTCAGATACTAAAAAATTATCTGTGCAATTCAAACTTCTTAGTTATGCACCTTAAGATAGACCTAGACCTCTTAGCATGTAATCCAGATTCAAAAAGTAGCTGCCAATTTTCCAACCTTGTGATGCATGGTCAAGTGAATACACAAATGTAAACCTTGTATGTAATTTAACAGAAATTTAATTAAAAACACACAACTGTAGAAAAGCATGTTTCAGTGGCAATAAATAGAGTATTTTTCCAACAGGAGGCATGTTTTGCTTTTACAATCAATCATCAAAGGAAAACAAAAATTTCCTGTTTGACACCTCCAAGTTACATAGAGTAACTTCAAGATCCAGAAACTACATTACAAGATGTCACGGCAAAATTCAAAATATGAGTCCCAATTAATTCTTCCCTTTCCGTATTCCCCAATGTTAAGTGCAACCTGCAAATTCTCATTCTGGGGAATAAGCATTCTATGGGATGCTTAAGAAAGGCTTATTCTTGGCTCATTAATAAGGGTTCTGGGAGTTTCTTGTTTTTGAAGGAAAATCTACCTGCAGGGAAGAAAACCCAGGCAGCCAAGGGAGCAGGCAGCACCTCCTGCTGCTGCCACAGAGGTGGAGGAAGGCAGCGAGTCCCGGGACAGCACACTGAACCACCTATGGCAGTGATGGGGGGATTGAAATTGCCAGGAATGTTTCTGGAGTTCTGAACCCTGGACAACTCTGACACCTCGCTCAGCTCTGGTGTGCTTTCTCAGCATTGTACACAGCTGAAAGTTAAAACAATCTACACTAGACTCTGGAAAACTTGTCCATCTGACGGAGATGGACGCGATTGCCAAACATCTAGCTGGTATAAACTAAGGCTAGTTGTAAGTACATAGGGAATGGAGACAGCAAGGGTGCTTTTATAAAACTTCATCTTCCCATCCTGTTCCCAATATCCTTGACTTCTCAGGTTTTTACAAATTGTTTCTTTCATGGAGATGGCATTACCCAGCAGTCAAGGCTTTCTAAATATATCTTAACCTAATCAAATGCAATCAAAGCACAAGTTACTATAAAGCAAAACAGTTTAACACAGGAAAATTATTACTCTGGTAAGCAAGTGCTACCCATTTCCACATGGAAAAGTGGCCAAATAGCAACCAAAGGCTGCAATCAGGATTTTTCTTTAATAAAGGGCTTCAATGTTGCTTTTTGTTACCAAAATTTCCTCAGTCTTTCACATTAGCATTTCACAGTCACTCTACAATAAGAAGAGCTCATAAAAAGCATTTTAAAGTACATTGGCATTCCTCATATAGCCTAGAAGAAACTGCAACAGCTGAAGTAACAGCTATAGATTGGTCTTTAACTAGCAAGTATTTTAGTATTAAAAGATGGGGTTTACTGCCTCCATGTATTCTTAAAAATAGCCAGCATTTTTACTGCAGATCAGATGTGTCCATTCACTTATATTTGCAGTCAAGTACGTATTTTTGATAAAAAGTAGTAAATGTACCGTGTATTTTTTAGCCAGGGTGAGTAGATACCCACAATACCACAGAAATTCTCTAGAATACCTGAAAATGTTCTTGACAAAACTGGTATCCCACAATTTAAGGAACATAATAGCTTGTCTCTAAAATGCAAGAGCCCTGCTTTTAATTCTCAATCACTAGGAAAAAAAGCTGTACAATCAGATGTTTTACAGACATGAACATAAAGCTCCTTAAAGCATCTGACAAATTAGTAGTGTGAGTTATTTTATGCTATTTCAGCTCTTAAAACATGAAATTGTTTGAACAAATATTCAAATCTGCACATCTGTTTTGATTATTTGTGGAGTTTGCAAGTAGTAAGAAATTGAAGGGTGGAAGATTTAATTTCTATTAAATGAGAAGAGAAAATCCTGCTATTTTCAGATGAGCTGTGGAAACCAAAGGGACAATTCCTCAAAGATTAAATCCTGTTTTGATATACCCTACTACCATGAAAGAGCATACTGACAATTCTGAAGACTTATTCCCTGTTTATTCAAAAGAAAATGGAAGAGGTGTAGTTTACCAGCAGCAGTCCTCAACCATAAGCTGGAAATTTGAAGTGCACAAAAAAGCATGGTTCATTATCTGCAGAGTATTACATCTCTGTTGCTTCAGGATTCACAACTGCTTGGAAATCCCCTCTTTTTTTTTTTTTTTGTATAAAATGATTCTAGGTCTGTCCATCAGGAAAGCACCAGGACTTACTTCCTCCCACACATAACAGCATCCAGCTACAGCTCCTCTGAAATGCAAGGAGACAACCCCTCCAAAAACACTTTTCTCATTACTGAGGGAAGAATAAAATCTGCAGCCTCAGGATCATCTGCTCAACATGTATAGAACTAGAGAGGAGCCTTTGTCATGGCTTGAGTCACACAGTGACAGACAGACTCAAGCTGAGGCCAAGCCAACCCTGCTCTCTCACCAGGCTCCTGAGTAAAGCAGAGGTACAGACTCACTGGAAGACATCTCAAATACATGCCATGTGCAGAAGGGAACAGGGCCAGATGTAGCAAATCCATGCTACAATAAACAAGGATTTTCTAGGTAGCTTCCTTATATTAAGCCTTAAAACATAAATATCCTACAAATACAGAGAGGCCTCAAAAGAAAAACAAGTATTTCTTTCCAGAAAACAGTAGTCTCAAGGTACATTACAGGGTAAGAAATTATCAACATGTACAGTTTATGATTAATTTTCAAACCTTAATTCTGCATTCCCCAAAATGCACGATTGAACATTGACAATAAAATAGCCTCTGCAGAAGAAAAATGCAGCAAAAAAATGGTTGCAGAACTGAAGAAAAATACCAGTACTATTGCAACAGCCTGGTGCAGTCTGTAGCTTGGATTGCTAAGCAACCAGCACATCACGTAGAGCACGAAGTAGAGATTGCAGAGAAGATGACAGAATAAAAAAGCATCCTACTTGCAGGCCCAATACCATCCTTGAAAATAAAGAAAACCATCTAACACAAGCATGTGACTTTCATTCCACCATTTCAAATGCATATTCTGAACAGAAAGATGAAGGGAAAAATATGATCTACAATGAAATGAAAGGGGGAAAAATCCCATACTTCTTATGTGAGTTTTAAATTAATTTCTCAAAAAAAGACTTCCCTCTGATAAAAAGAATCTACAGGAGGGCCAAGCCTTACTTTAAAAGCTATTTAAATCACTGTAAGTGTTTAAATTATTTGGCATACCTATTTTTCAAATCTTTTTCCAAATTCACAATTCAGAAATTATATAATGACTCTACTGGACTTACAAAGAAACCAGAGTAAAGTAGCCCCATTTGAAAGATGTTTTACATTCCAGAAATTTACTGAATTACTTATCCCTAATGAGAAATAGAAGTGACTTACTATTTTAAGAAATCATAGCCTATTGAATCATAACTAGGTAAAGTATGCACATCACACAAAAACCTCCTGGCCCTCCAGGCTTGAAAAAGCCTTTCAAATTCTTTTCACTATTACACAACATAGGAAACTTTTACTATACCTAAATTTCTAAATGATCATGTCTAAAGACAGTAGTTAAGAAGCACACATACTATAGAAAGCCCACACACTCAATTTAAAAATAGATTTTTGTTTTCAAATCAGATGTGATTTTAAATAAGGTCAGCTAAAAGCCAATTTAAAAACTTTAGTGTTTTAGATGACTTGTTAATTAATCTGTGCTAATACTAACATTTGTAATATCACACTAAAAAGTCCAACACTTATCATTTAATAGGGAACAATTATTGCTACATTTCAATTTTTAAAAGATTATGCTAACTTTAAAATGTATATATTTATCATTTGAAGATGTGACTGAAACCAACAAAAATAACTATCAGACTATTTAAAATACTAGATATTAATGGATTTAAGTCAATTTTTACAATGTAATGACTTACTAATGAAGACAAAGCTTGTCCACCAGGTCATCAGCAATCACAATGCACTATAGGAGGCTAAATGAAAGTGAATGCTGATAGAATAGGTCACCTCCTAGTCAGAAATCACCAAGTGCTATTGTTCCTCATCCCCAGTCTGCAACAGAAACAAATCTGCCTCTCATGAGGCAAGAAACTTAACCAAACAACCTGGCTGTTGCTTTAGCTAGTAAGGTATGGCTGCAAAGCCACTCATGGGGAAACAGCCCAACTTCAGTCCTCCTGAGAGTCCAAATTCACAAAGCTGGCACCTGGGAGATGCTCAGCAGCTAAGCAGGGAGCTAGTTACTTGAGTTTTTCTGATGTGTCACTCCAGCTGAATAGCCCAAGCCTGAAGCACTCCTAAAGGGAATCAAGAGAAGTGCTAAAAGCACAGGACTTCCTCTATCTCTACCAACACAACCCAATCAGCCGTCCTCAAAGGTGAGGAGCCAAAACAGCCATCCTTCCAAGGCTCAAAGACTGACCCTGACTAAGGACCTACAAGTACTTACCAGTGTCTACCCAGACAGATTTAACCTGATTTATATGTTGATAGAACAAGTGGTGTCCTCCCAGATCTGCAGTGCAGACACTGATTAAACGCTGTACTTTGGAACAGCAGATCTTTATTTGAAGTGAGACAGAAGGGACACTGTAAAAGAAAAGCAAGGTTTTGAGATGAACTTTTGATACTCAAACTTTGGAATCTAGGCTAGGAAAGACCAAGTGCCTCTCAGCTGCTCTGCATGCCCACATCATTCTCCAGACAGCAAGCCAAACAAACCAGGAGTGGGCTCACAAACAACTTCCTTTTTGTCAGATAAAGCCAGAGATATCAAAAAGACACCAGCAAATCCTTAGCATAGTGACAAATCACCAGAGGAAGCTGGCTGGTAGATTTTGTTTGTACTGGAGACATTTTCTCAAGGCCTAGCTCATATCAGCAGCAAAAATTCCAGCAGACAGACTCACTCAATTCATTGCTTTCTTTGGTCATCTTACAGGAATCAAGAGAACTAGGCAGGACTATTCCAAGAGTAACCAGGAAACCAACAGAAAAACTGAGCAACCAAAGAGAGACATTATATTGGCATTTTTATAAATTATTGTCAATTACAAAATGGTAATTTTCTGCATTTGGACAACAACACAGAATTTGCTCTTGTAGCCAAGACTGTTAACCTTAGGCAACAAGCCAACCAAACAAATCTCAGCAAGCAGATGAGAAAATAGCAGTAATAGTAACAATAATCATAATCTTCTGAAGCAAGACAAAATGTTACTGAAATATTTATCTACTTCATTGATCATCTGCTAAAATCTTAGGAGATTCCTTCCAGGCCTTTTTTCCATTATAAGAAGACTAGAATATTTGAGTAGGGAAGTTAGTGTACCATATCAATTACTTTAAAGCTTTGTCTCTTATTGGAGAAGAACATGTTACAATTTTACCAGTAATTTGCTGTCCTCTTTCCTCCAATTCACATGCTACCTATAACCACACTGCAAACTGGTCCTGACAAAACCACTTCTAAGCAGAACAATAAAGACAAACAGTTTCTAAGTTCTACCTAGCTAAGATTCAGAGATATTTGACTTTGGCTGTTTTGTTCAAGTTCTAATTTTTTTGAAATCTGAATTGTTAAAGTCTTCTCTTGTAGTGTTGTGACTGCATTCAGTGCTACCTCACAAGCTGAATTACTGTTTTGTTGTTTAAGAGTCAACTTCATGTTACCACTCCAGCCTCTGAGTTTCGGCTTCCTCTACAAGTAATCTTTCAATACTACATCTCTGTTTCCTTCACACTTGTCTAGTTCTTCACACTGGAAAGTCATCACTCACTCAAAAAGACTCCCAATATAATTTTTCTGATGTAACTAAAAACTTGAACACACTTGCTAACAAAAGATTCATAAACAAAATTTATCCAGGTCTACTTCTTTCCTATAGGTTAAGTGCAGCATAAAACAGAAAAGTAAGATCTGTACTCAAGAGGTTGAGCCTTCAAATGATTAATATATGGACTTTTAAGGACTATATGATCTTCCTTTGTTTCCATCTGACACCAAACTGCAAGGCTAGACTTTACAGAGAAGAACTGGGTCATTACAGTTCACAGTTCACCAGTGCATACATGTCCACAAACTGGGATCAAAGTTCATTCAACTCTGAACTGAGATATCTCCAACTATTACTAAAAGGCCAGAGGAGATTAGGAGCAGGGCTGGTGGCACATGTGAGCAAACATGACATCAGGAAACAGCCTGCCAAAGTTAAGCAACATTTTGGGAGCAGGAAAGGAAACGTAACCACGCCTTCCTGGGGTTTTGGACTGTCTTAATCCACATCCTCAATCTCCTCTTTGCTATAATGGCCACTCCCGAGTCACAGCTATCTAAATGTCTGAGCAAAAAATTAACACTTCTATAAATAATAGGTGAACTATACAGAAATACAGCAGCATGGTAAGTAATTTAGGAAATAATTTTTTCCATTTCACAATCTTAAGGAGATGGTTTACATCAGAATGAAGACATTAGCAATGTGGACAGTCTGGTCCCAAATTAATAAAGCACTTCTCTTTTGTCAAGGTATTTCAAATTTTTTAATAGTAATTTGCTTGTGTTTGGCTTTTTGATTAAAAAAAAAATACTCAAGTCAAAAACTTCAGTCATTGATACTGAGTTGGGAGGTTCTGCCCTCACTCCATAAGAGCAAGCAAGTCACAATGTCTGTGCTTCACACCCATCCTCTAGACCAAGGGTACAATCACTGCAGCCCAGTGCTGCCTCCTCTGACCACAGAGTTCTTGGGAACCGAGATGATGTTTACATGACACTGAATGTATTGCAGATTGAATGTCAGGGGGTTTTCAGGTGCAGCCGAGGTGTTACAAGACAAATCCTGCTGGATCATAGAACTACAAAGACAACCAGCTCCTCTGAACAATTCCCACTTTGTTGTTGCAGCTGCTAAGGCTACAGCACAGGAGGAATGGCTTCAAATAAACAGAATTACTGATGTGGAAAAGCTTCAGGAAAACGGGGGTGAAAAGCACTTAAAGTTACAGAAATCACTCATGATACATACATGAAAATTCTTTTTCAATGTGTTTGTCTACTAGTGTTTTTCAGAAAAGAGACTTTTGCTCTGTCATCTAACATCACTTTTTGTCCTTCAATAAAATTTCTCAAAAATGTGAGGTCATTTAACTTTTTACATCTTGAGTATTAACTAACTTATTTCAGTATCACAATTGTCCAAACTACAGAGAAACGTTTGATTGTTAACTTAATTGCATGATTGTTTTAAAGCTTTCAGAATAACTTCTGTTAGTTAGAAATTGTCCTAGAAATATCCAATGTACTTCAACACAAAAAAGTGAAGGCAAGGAAATATTATGCATTTTCAGTTCTCCCAGTAATTCCTTTCAAAGATCTTTTCAAAGGCGAACAATAGATCCATTGATAAGACCAACAGATCCCACAGACAACACAATCAAACCCTCCGTGCTTAAGGCCAGAAGTAAAGACATAAGAACAAAATATTGGCAATGAGTATACATCAAAAGCTGCCTAATGAACCCAATTAATCACCTTAATTACTGCATCAGCCATCTCTGGGTAACTTAATACCGAAAGAGTCAGACATTCCTTGTCACAACAGTAAGGATAATATTTTTGAATAAACAGCATTTTAAAGAAGATTGTGATAATTTTTTTTAAAGTTTGTTTATGCACAATGGTTTTATTGACTGTAACTATAAGGGCTGTGACTGGGTTAAAAAAAAAAAAAGTCCCCCCTGCAATTGAAAATACTGCAGAGAAGAGAATAAAAAAAACATTAATTCAGAACTGTACATATTTTTCTCACCATCTGTTCAAGTTTCTGGAACAAAACAAGGTTTACTCTATGTCCAAGACAGCTTTTAATGCTAGAAATTATACACACAATAAATGTACCACAAAATGAGGACTGGTACTCTTTACTTCCTCTTTTCTCCCCTTTATTGCCCCACTGTAATCTTGCTTATTTAAATTAAGACATAGTTTTTTGTATCCCCTGAATCAACTGTTTCGATACACAAAGAAAGCAGGACAACTTCCCCCAAGTTTTCAGCTCCCATCTCTATTTGCAAGTTTATTTTCTGAGGAGCTCCTTGAATTCCAATAATCACTTACCCTCAGAATCTGAAAAAATGTATGAATGTAACAAAGTCCTTTCTTGTAACAAATGTTAGCACAACTTTATCTATTCCAAGCTCTGAGTCAGAAAACATCTTGAAAACAAACAAAACCATCCCACAAACTGCAATTGATTGTGTACCTATAGTCACACGGAATACAAACAAGACTATTGGAAAGGTATCAGGAAAGTAGGTAGGGCCTTCATAACCTCCAGAGATAACTGAAGCAACCCCAGCCTTCCTGCAGTGATGAATTTGACAATTTTACTGTATTACGATAAATCAGTGCAAGAGAAGACAGAGCATAGTCATGTCACACTTGCTCCCATTCCCCTAGGGAATGAGCAATAAAATTACTGTTCAAGTTAAGGGACTCGAGTGTTCCCTTCAGGAAAATGAGCACACTCTAAGATGGTATTTTCAACTACAGTCATCAGCTGCAGAACTATTTGTGGTATCAGATAACTGCAGTTTTCACTAAGAGTGATAAAGAAGTTCATCTGTTTTCAAAACATATCAGGGAATGACAACTGAGGCTTCTACCTTGCTTTACAAACCGCCTTCGCTTCTCTCTATTAACTGTTTAAAATCTGGATGTTATTTCTAACAGTCAGTCTCATTTCCTTGTGAATTGTATGCAAAATATACCTTGTGCTGCAATCAACTTACTGTGCATAAGAAAGGAACAATTACTCATGTGAAAAAGTCCATTTAGCAATCAAGACAAAAATGCAAGACAGAGAGGTCTGTCTCCTGCAGTCAACAAAACATTAATACTGCAATAAATTAAAGGAATACGCAATAAATACTTTTGAAAGTAATGTTCATGATTGAATTCCTTACAGCTTTTTGGTTCAGTTATGTCACTGTGATACAAAACTCACATATAATTATGAAGAGTTTTAAGCACAGCCAAGACCTGCAATCTTGCAACTTTGATAGACTTTGAGTAGACAACAGTTGCCAGCATTTCAGACAAGTACATATACCAGTATTTTTACACAGTGCATCTATGAAAATTAACTGCATGGAGATGGCCAAGGGGAAAAAGAAGCGAGGCTTTTCTCCCATGCATTTCACTTCCCTCAAAACCAGTAAGATCAGGAGCCTTTACTCCCCAGTCATTGCATTAAAAATAAATAAATAAATAAAGGAATGCCACAGCTAAAACCTATTTTCTTAAATCTCCCTCTCAGGGTGGGAAGGAGATCACCACTGATGGACCAGACAAACAAATATTTCACCCACTCAGGGAATCAGTTCAGTTCTACCATCTCCCACTACCTCATGTTTAGATCAGGAAATGAAGGCTGAATAAACAAGACTCAGAAGCAACATTAAATGTGCTGCATATAAGCTTTGCTAGTTTTTCTTATAAAAAGGAATCAGAATATTAGTTATAGTCCAAAAAAAAACTTCATCTGATTTGGTACATAGATTATTAGATAAAATGAGCTGCCAAGGAATTTTGGCAGAATTTCATGGGAATCATAAAATAAAGAGACATACCTGACAAGTTCCATAGCACTGAAAAAATTAAGTGTTCTTGAGCACTGAGAGCAAAGGGCAAAGATTTCCAGGCTTTGTAATGTATGTATCTTCTCTTACCATCACATCCCTTCCCTCCTAATACTCATGGAAAAAAAAAAACCAAAACAAAACACAACATAAAAAAACCCACAACATATTTTCACAGGATACATTGGATACATTTTACCCAAGAGTCCACAATAGCAGGACTGGTTGTCAAGACTACCCCCTTGCTCTCAACACAGTCTATTTCCTTACCATGTTTTCTGCACTCAAAATGATAATAAACAACAAACTTCACCCAGTCAAAATCTTTTTAAAAGCACACATATATAGGATATCTAATGCCAAGACAAGATTGGACCTCTTGCAATTATTTGATTTTTAAATTTACAACCAGAACTAGACAACTTAGTAATTGTATTGTTCTCATTTTAAGCCTCTAATCCCTTAAATAATTATTCTTTCCACATGCATCACACTGAAAAACAATTGCAGAGGTCTGAGGAAAGCCAGCACCTGCAGGAAAGGGTTTAATCTGGCAACTGCTGGTGTCATTGAGTTATTCAACACATAAATCTCTTATTAAGTCCCACCTCTTTCCTGTAGCTCTAACCGTTGGAGTTTGAGAAAACAGACCTCGTTTCATGCTGAACTCCCACCACTAAGCAGCTGAATCTCCTACATTGCTTAGGATACTGTTCGTGAGAGCAGACTTCACATGGAGTCATGCAACATCCTGTTCCAAGCCAAATGCTCCAGATGGGATATGTTTCACTGCTGCCTCCCCCTCCCCAGCCCATCTAAGCTTGTTCTTTTTTCTTTGAAAGCATTTATCCCAAACTGGTGCTATAACAGCATGCTAAAACTGACCTTTTAAGAAAAATACAGACAAACTAAAACTTACTTAAAATCCAAATGTCTTTGCTACAAAAAGAAAAAACCCACACCACTTACATTATCAAAATATTTCCATTAGCTAACCAATTAGCAAAATGATGCATATAATAAATTACTTGCTGCATCTCTATACTGCAGGAAAATCTGCCTTGTTCCAAAAAGTTTTCTAATCATTTAAAAGCTCAACATTGTCACGCACGTTACTAATCTAATGGAGGTTCTCATCAACATAAGGAAAAAACTGTCTAGTCTGCTGATCACTCTGAATGCTGGCAATTTCTCAAACATCTGCTAAAGGTCAGATTTCCACTGCATGGAACCAATCAATGAAGCTACACAACAGTCCCAGCACCATTGGAAGTGCCAAACAAAGACCACTGTTTTACATAAGCAAAGAAACTCAGCCTGAAATCTTCCAAAACACTACCAGCAAAGTCCTCCCTCCCATCACCACGCAGTACTTGTCTACCTGACAGTGGCTGCCAAGATTTATTCTGGTTTTGCTTTTTAGAGCAGAACAGAGTTACTTAATGCCAGCCCATTTTTCCACATTGTTAAATAGAGGGCAGCTGATACCACATACAGAGAAACATTATGGAGGGGGGAAAAAGGGTGCTTTACTTAAATGTTAATCAACATAAAAACAAAGTTTTAGAAAAGTGAATATTGACATAATTGTTGCCTTTGTTTCAAATCAGTAACTTCAACAATACCCCCCCGACTAAGTTCTAAAAAGCAGATCTCAAAGTTAAAAAACAGTCTGAAATCATTAAGTTCCACCCTAAAATCCTTACTAAGCAACCTCAGAAATATAATCCAAATATGCTAGCAGATTAGGGAATTATAGGCTCCTGCTAAAAACAACATGCTTTTTATTTCAACAGCTTATCACATGGCATAAAACCAGTGCTTTAGCAAGAGTCGACACAGAAGAAATAAGTGATCAATTCCAACACTGCTGAAAAGCTGAGCTTGTTCTATTTTTACACATAAAATGTTATTTTTATATATGGATAATCTGGCACTGATTTACAAATAAAGCCTTCTGCACACAGAAGAGAAGGGTCAGTAACAAAGCAATCTGACAGAATTCAGGGCATTATTTTATGTTAATTATGTGTCACTAAGTGATCTTCAAACTACAAACTTAGGATTCTTTTCTAAAATAAGCCCAGTGGTGCTGAGTTAGCTCCTGACCGCCAGTCCTCCTTGTCACAGCTGGGACAGACCTACCAAATGGTCCAAAGGCCAGTGCCAGAGGGGCACCACCCTCCTTACAGAGGGAGCGCTCCCTTGGCAAAGCCCAACAGAAGCACCATGCCAGGAATCAGGAGCCTCGTGGGTGGGAGAAGATGTGGACCTGTGTGAAAGGACAGGGCTGTGCCACAGACACAGAGTGGGGCATGGGAAAAGGGACCAGCACTCCCACAGCAAAACCAGGCTCACTGGAAAGGGCTGTTCAACAGCACAAACAGCAAAACAACACAAGTACAGGCTGCTTCTACAGACACCTACCAGAAAGTTTTAATGGTATGATAAAACTTGGTATTATCCAAGACACAAAAATTAAATTATTAAAATTGAATTTAAATACATCTCTCAGATAAATGACTCTGTTAGTTGGTGTGGGGTTTCTTATTATTGCCTTATTAAAGCTGAACAGCAGTAGGACATCGGAATATTTCAAGGAGAAAGTTATTTCTCTGTATTACTTCCACTTATTCTTTGAAAAATGCATTCAGCTCCTTTGAGCAACCCTTTTGCCTGAACATTTCCTGTCTGATCTAGCTGCTAGTGTCGGGGCTGACCCCGTTTTTGTGGGACACTTAGGGGTACAGAGTTGTGTCACATTTCAAAAAATAGAAGGCAGCCCCAGAAAGGCCTACCAGTATCCAGCTGTCTCCTCACTTTCAACCATTCAACCAATACTCCATTCACAAGAAGCCAAGAAAATGAACAAACATCTGTGCGAGATGCTTCAGAGAAGAGCACAAGGACCAATAAGTCTCTGTCATGCTCTGTTTTTCTTTCAGCAGATCTGTACAAGTCCCCATTATAAAGGGATTTCTTCAAATGATATTTAGCAGTGTTATCACCCATAAGGGAAGATGCAGCAATGCACACACCAAAGGCAAATCTTTGTAAGGACCACAGGTCAGTGACAGCTTGCAGAACTTGGATGCTTTTATATGTAAGCAGTAACAACTGCATTGATGTAGGTGAGAATAGATTTTATTTTTAAAAACATTGTACTCAAGAAGCAGCCTGGCCAGATGGGAACATGGAATATATACATATATGAACCCGAAGTACTTACATTAGTTCACATCTCCACACACGTGTGTGGAAGAATATTGGTCTGGCATTCCTATTACTTACACTTCTACAGAAGGCAGGACAAGGCATGCTTAACTCTCGCTTCTGAAATTGAACTGCAGTAGTAACAGTCAGCAAAACTTACTTTTGGGAAAGATACTGAAGAGGGTTAATTCCTCCAGTTTTCCAGGACATGAATATCCACCTCTACCTCAGAGAGGGCGCCAGTTTCCAGGGACTTTCTGATGACACAGTATTACCCCACAAAGCAGTAAATTAAGTGCCTGATAAACGTAAAGTGCACATGCAGAGTGCACCTACCTACCTTTACCGATTGAGTGTACAGCTTGGACGTTATCCAAAAAAAGAGGAAGAGGGATGTTAGAGGAGAGCTAGAGGATCTGTAAAGACCAGTTTTATGAGTGCAGGCCAAGTGCCAAAGCATTTACTTTGAACTCTGTTACCGTGGCTACACAGCTTAAATCCAGCTCAAGTACATCTGCTCTGCACTGCAGTGCACACAGACTGTCAGCCTGCTCTGCTTCACTCTCATGCGACTCACTCATGCTGCTCCTAGAGAATCCACTGAGCAGCAAATTATTTTAGTAGTCAGTAACAACCCTCAGTGACACACCTAAGTCACAATGTAACCTTGCACCTTAATTAAATAGAGAGGAAAGGGGGGGGAGGGGAAGAGAAGGTGCCTAAATGCTGCTTCCACAAGAGCTGTGCACTCAATAACTAACCAAGGAAAGCTCAAGTAGGTCACCATTAGATATCCACTATCCTAGCATCAAACAGTTGGGAAGGAGGTTCAGTACTTAAATCTAAGATTTAAAGCATCTAGTCATGCATAACTATGGCTATCCCCTACAGAATTACAGCACTTATTCATTCTGTACTGAATGGATTTTTTAAAAAGAATTTTGCAGAAGTTCACTAGTTCAAAGGATATAAAAAGTTCTTTATATATGTGCTACCAGAATTGCTCCCCAAATCATCTCCATGCATGTATATTTAAGATTAGTATCTTAGAGTTTATTAAGTGAAAGAGAAAAAAAATTTAGATTTATCAGTAACTTTCTCCCATGGCTCTTGAAAGAATGAAGAATAATGCTCTCCAGAGAACCTTTTAAAACAACTGCCCTTTTTCCACAACAGCTGCCATTTACTTACATTCCCAAAAAGGATGGATGCCATAGGCTGCCTCTCAGCAAAGAATAACTTACTTTGCTTTCATCCTTTCTCAAAGTCATCATCTATATCCCTACTGATAGGAAGCCACTTTCTCCCCTGGGGGCAATTGGCTTCATTCCCAGTAGCAAAAACAGAAGGCAAGTAGTGACCATCTTTGTTCAGGCAGTTGTGACTCCAGTCAGACTGAAAAATGAGAAGTTGCAGGCACAATGGAGGGAAATGCACTTTTAGGATTCTTATGCTAAAAATTAATCTCAGTCCTAAACATCCTCAGAGCTGCTGCATCTGAATTCATCAACAAGATGGACACACAGAAAGGGGAAATAGTTATGTATTTGAAGGGGGCATGGGGGGAATAAGGAACAGAAAATTCAGGAGTTCATCAAGTATCAAGAATGAAAATAAACTGCAGGTCTTGTTGCCCTGAGTTAGGCAAAGCAGCTGTAAATCCATTTGAATCAGCTCTGCATTCTCCAGTTGCTTTGTAGCTGCAGAATGCATAAAACAGCTATCACATGCCAGTCAATCTGACCCTCTGACCGTTAGAAGTCTACTTTATTTAACACAGATTCACTCCTTAAAGATTTCCTTTTGCATGAACACCGGATAAGAATGCTGCCTACATGAAGTGTGAAAGATGGGTCAAACCAAAGAAATTGCCAGAAGAGAACTACATAAAGACTGAAGTCAAGTCACTCTTTTAGAATCAAAGGGAGCATTTTACTGGGAGAAGACTGGGGGCTGGGGAAACACTGACACGTGGACAAAAAGACAAAGACTTACAGAACAACCTTTAGACGTTTAAAATATCATTCATTGTGCTTACCATAATTGCACAGACAGAAATGCAGACTTTGACAACAGACACGGGCAATTCCACTTTTCCTCAAAATTTCTGTTAAAAATTGCTATGTAACTGTCTATGTAAAGTACTATTAGGAAGTTTATGGTTTTAGTATTCCAGTTGTTTTGTGATGATTACATTCTTCCCCCATCCTAAAATACCAACAAAACTCTCTGCTTTAACTTAGTAGTCCTTGAGATTTCACTGCAATGCATAGAACTACAAAGTGTGGCAAGGTAGTATTATTCTGCTGAGTTGAAAAAGCGTTACCATTTCCTGACATTCTAGTGGTACTGACATTCTATTTTGTAGTCTTTATCTTTAATTGCATTCATATTGTTTTATACTCTTTGTTATTCTAGTGCCAAATGAAATTAAAGCTAAAGACTGGTACACAATATTCTTAACTAGATGTTTTTATCTCAGAGATGCCTGCAGGACTTTTGCACTTTAGTTTCATACCTTCTTGAAAATTTTGAAAGGCATACTAGGCAGCCAGCTAATTTAATAGGTTTTATTTCATTAAATATTCTTGCATGTAACACTTGTGATACTCCCTCCTCACCTCGCTTACAAGGACATAAATACTCAGTTATAAGAAAGCTTAATTGAAGTATCAAAATGAAATCAATTTAGAAAGCATAACTACACTCTGATCTGTGAGCACACAAACACTTAGATTCCTAGTTAAACTGTCAGCAAAGGCAGCAGTCTGTAAAGTTAATCAAGCATGTCATATAAAGTGACAATTAGAGCAATTTACTCCTCCAGAAGACAAAAGAGCAGAATGGAAAAGGAAAAAGAAACAGAAGCCAAAGTCCCCAAACTACCAAGGAAACTAAGTGAAAGTCCACGTTGCTTGTCCAACAGCTGGGCAGAATCCAGAAGGCAGAACACTTGCTTGACACGAACACCAACAGATACAGCCAAACTGCCATCATACACATGGTGCCTCTTATTTCACTGGAGACAAAATGGGATTAGTGTATCATCTGCTTACAGAGATCAGGAAATTAAATTATCACTCTGTACAGTGCATACGGTACAAAGAATATTTTTACAACAGATGCACAAATGCAATAAATCCATGTTTACTGCAAGGAGAAAGTTTCACCATACCCAAGCTTGCAAATGCCAGATCTCATCACTGCTCTGGCATCATCACTTGACCAGTAATTCACAGAGACTCCACAGGGCCAATTAATTATGCAAGTGACAAGTTAACCAACATCCAAGAGGTTCACCACAGCTGACATACACTAGCTGTGGCACAACCTGAAAACATTAAAATCTTTTAAGACATTTTTTGAATGAGCATAACTTCTGCTTAGTATACCAAATTATACTCACAACCTATTGGAGACCAACTCCAAGAATTAGAGATCCACCCCCTGCAACCCCATGGCTGAAGGATCTTAGAGGTCTCTAAACCAGACTCTCACAGACTAAAAGAACAAACTTCAAGATGGCAACAGCTACTTCCTTGTACAGCTGCATTGGTTTTTCCACTTGAGTGCTTCATCCCCAGAAAACAAAGGGGAAACCCAAACAGCCCTAAGATACCCTGTTTGTATCTCTTTCCAATTCACTGCTGTTCATCCTGTATGTGTGCAATACCTCAACATTTCTGGTATGGTGACAATTCCCTTATCCTAGAAATGCAAGCATATTCAGGATTATTTGACAAACAGGGAAAAGTATTGCAATCATCAATTCTGACAAGAAGGCTTTTTTTATTCTTGCCTCTCAGAATTAGCATCTTTCCATATTTCTTTAAATACCCCGGCAGCATTTAATAACAGCACCACATAAACCTACCAACTGTAATCATTGATTTCTTATTTAATCCATCTATCAGCTGGCATTCCAGTACAATCTCACTGAAGAAAAGAGCTGAGACAAAGGTCAGCTATATTTCAATGTGTGGAGAGGAAGAAAGGAAAAAATAAACAAGTTCCAGTGATTGGCACTTCAAGGCTTTTTCTAGAGAACTTTACTCTGATGTTTCAAGTCTACCTTCCCAAACAGCATTCAACACTTGACAGAAATAAAGGCACAAATGGAAACACTAAGGTATCCCATTGGCAACAATGCATTGGAAGGTTTGCCTGGCTTGTGTTTGTGCACAGCTCAAGCCTGACAAGCAGTATGGACAAATTCCAAGTCTCTAATTTTTACAGAAGTCCAATTAAATATTTAAATTTCCCTTCCACGGGCAAGAGAAAGCACTGAAGAGCTAACAAAAACAGTGCTCTATATAGAAGGGACTGTGCTCATTTTATTTTGTTTAGTCCTCACTTTATACTACCATACATTGGAAAATTATTTTGTCATCACCTGACAGCAAAGATTTCAGGAAGCATGAACAGATTTCATGAAGTCTTCAATTTTGATTTGTTAGTACATATCCTGAAGTCTCTCATGATGTTTCAATAGTAAAACTTGAGTTTCTACAACATTTTCACACTGGAAATTATCAAGAAAATTTGTGGCAGTGCAATTTTGAACCACGTTATACCTGGCTGCACATATGCAAAAAAAACCAAATAGCTCAGTAAATAAAGAAAATGTCAAAAAAAAAAAAAATCATTCTCCACATCATATACAAAAACTGCTTCAGGAATTTGATCTTGCTTCATTGTTTGTATTGAATAATAGTAGCATATAAGGGACACGTCTTTCATATCACTCACTGCCTTCTTACTGTTTTGGTTTTTCAGAACTTTTTTTTTTCCCCCAGAAGCAGAAGACAACTGTGCAGTTTCTTATGTTCCCAAATATACTTTCATTGTAGTACTCTGAATTCCCTAGCAGTTTCTTATGTTCCCAAATATACTTTCATTGTAGTACTCTGAATTCCCTAGGAGTTGCAAAATTGAGTTTCCTCCCATAACACATTCCAACATCTTACTACAATCCAAAGCTTCTTTCTCTCTTATGCTGTGATCTTACCTCCACACCACTGTCCTGCAGCTTTATCCAGCCTGGACACTGGGGATGTGACAGCACACACTGGGGCTTAAGAACATACATGACTGCACAACTGCTTTGAGACCAAATTAAATCATCACCTGCTGAGCTCCCTCTGCCTTTGTATGCAAAGTGTTATTTTGGACTCTCATTCACTTACTAAACAGCAGTTTTCATTGAATTCTCTATGTCTTCAGTTAGCATCATTTCATGCACCATATATGGCACTGTAAATGGTCATGGGACTCAAACATCAGCAAGAAGGGGCAGAAAAACAAGGCAGAATTATGGACATGCTTAAGCTTCTACACCCCGTCACAATTTTCTTTGCAACTGTCCTAGTATCAGTCTGGAAGAAAAAAAAAAAACTAAGCAATACATACCTGAAATAAACTTAATAAAAGTAAACTGCTGGAGACCTTCACCCTTGAAAGACACAGGTAGATGTGCCCACCAACACAGTCCTCAAAAACTACCTGTAAGAGAAGCTGGTAGGGCTGGGGGAGAAGGGGCAGGGACAGTCAATCTAAATGTTACAGAAAAGAGGAAATTCTTGTCTATCAAGACAGACGTGCACAGCAAACCAGATTCTTCAAGTACAGATGGTTTTTTCCCAATGAAGTCTAGAAACTTTTCCAATTTTCTGCTTTAGTCATGAAGAGATGGAATGGTTCTTATTACACATAATAGTCTTAAAGCAGCAACACCAGACTACATACACATTCTAATATCCAGTATCTACTACACTGAGCTGTCCTTACTTCAAAGTGTGCTACTACAAATTGAAATGCCTGTAAAAATGGATATAGAAAAGTGAAAAATCTCAGCATCACAAGTTTAAATCCTTTCTTTTACTATATAACCATTTCTCAGGACAGTGTATCTACTACCTGCCTCCCATCTACCCATGTTAACATTTATAGAGCAGGAAAGAACAGAGTTTCTCTGCATTCTTGACAAACTCTTGGCCAGACACCAATATACTTTTAGAAAGGAGACCTTGAAAATTATATTTCTGCCAACTGAAGGTGAAAAAAACCTCCTTTTCTTCTCCTCAAGTGTACGACTATGGTACATCTAATTAATCATTTTAAGGGGATGCCTAAGCAGCAGTAACACATAAAAATACACTAGGAAAAGAAGCTCCTGAGTGGATGGATGACTGTACCTGGCAGGGGAGGCACAAACTCACTTCAAATACCCTTTTTTTGAGAATAATCCAACCACTGTAAAATAGCAAAAATCTATACAAAGTCATACACATCAGCAGTATTTCGAGCATCTTCCCCAATCTCACACAGGCTCCTCTAACCAATAAAATTCAAGTCTGACTTTTCAAGCAGGCAAGAAGTCTTGCCAACCAACAGCAACACTGATCCCACCAGGAATTCGAGCAATAGCACATTCACCAGTGCTGACAGCTGCTGGGGGTCAGCTGGAACCAAGAGCCCCCATGTGCTGCACCAACACTGGTGACAGAGGCATTTCCAAAGGGATCAGTCAGTTGTTTTGACATACTGCCAAGAAAAAACTGAGCACAATAAAGGTAATGATTTAAACACTTTCTCGGGGAAGAAAAAAACCTCAACAACAATAAACCCCAAAATTCCAGCTCCTACATATAATAGTGGGGTTTTGAAGTCTTTCAGGAAAAAAAAAAGACATCTTGTAAAAGCTAAAACATCAAACAGCTAGCTGCTGCCAGGTCACCTCCATGTATATATATACACACAAAACAAGTCACTTCCTTCCCCCTTCAGACATAGCATCCTAAAACATTTTGAAATGGGTTAGCATGTTGTCTGGGAGAGCCAGAAACTCAAAGTAAGGAGAAACAGCAAATCTGGTTACCTGACAAGCTTCCTTCTGCAAAAGGAAACTACATAGGAATACTGTACCTGCTGCTCAGCAGTACTAGGTACAAAAATACTACAGAGCTTGTTGATTTATCTGTGCACAAACATATTTTCATACAACTGGCAAGTCAGGACCTGCAGTGTAATTTAGCCCTTCCGTGAGACTGCCAAAATGGCAAGAGCCAGGCATCAAATTTCTTCCAACAATTAAATGGGCCAGACAGAAACTACCAATCAACTTTCTCCCAGAGGAAAAAAAAAAAAAAAAAAAAAAAAAAAAAAAAGCAATAGGTTTACCATGAAGAAATGGAATTTACTATTAGAAGACAGCATTTTTAAAGGCAGAACATCAATGCCTTAATCTGCAAACTACCATACCTAACAGCTGAAAGCAAAGTCTAAAAAGAGACTCTCCTGATTAATTTCATTTTCCTGCTGCTAAGAATCAACACCAGCATGCAACAGTAGTTGACAGGAACAAAATATATGCCTACATGACCAGGAAAATATCGATTATTTCGTAATTTTTAAGTGGAAGAAATTAAACACACTTTGGAAAGCTCATGCTAGAAGATGGAGTAATCAAGCAGTAAAGAGAAATAGGTTTTGCATGTGAAAGGCAAGGATTATTTAAGTCAGGGAAGCAAGTTAAACCCACCATACTTGAATGATGTATTTCTGTGCAACTGCATATTCAAATGTTACTGGAAAGAACTGGATCATGTAGACATCATAGAAAAGGACTCAATATAATAACACTATTTTCTTTTGAAAATGCTTGCCAACATTGAGAAGGTGAGAAAACGCAGATCTACAAGTGGAGAACAATAAAGACAACTATAGCTTAAGGTTAGTTAGGTTTTTTTACTTCTGTACCAATAGAACTTTGAAGATGTTTGCCACCAAATTCGTGAACAAAGCTGTCTTCTACTAGATAACCTCCAGGGAGCAGACCATAACTCCTTGTCAAAGTGAGTTTAAACTTCCTGAGTAACACAACAAAGAAGGCAACAACATCATTTTATTGCAGTAAAGAATATCCATCGCAGGAGGCTTTTTCAGGTACACTTGTACTGAATTCACATTACAGAATTATCTTTAAAAAAATACATTAAATCATAAGGATGATTTTGCAGTTTCAGTAAATCTACTTAAATATTGAAATAAAAATTTGTATCTGCTTCATCTCTGCCAAAAGCATTTACACCACATCACAATCACCCCAAAGTTATGCTAAAGTACTAACTACAACTCCAGTTATTTTGTAACTATGGATCCTCCACACAGGTCTGCATTCAATCTGAGTTCAGGCAATTCTCCTCAGCAGCCTCCGTTGGGGGTCACACAAGCACTCTCCCTGCCCTCAGCTCCCAGGCTCAAGCACAGAAGGGTCAAGGCAACCCACCCGGGCCCCCCGGCAAATAACACTGAGCTGCATGAGCAGAGGGCAAGCTGCCGATCGACAAATACAGAACATTTCTAAGCACAATTGTTATATTAAGCAACTGCTTTTTGCTCAAGTATCCATGCATGTGACTCTTACTTAGCAGCTTGGTCGTGTAGGAGATGGAAGCTAAAAATTCATATGAAAGATCAGAAAGGCAACTCTCACTGCATCTGTTCTCAGTGCTTCCATCAGCACATTGTTTGGTTAGCACATACACGAAGACCACGTAGCCTCTCTCCAACCCCTCTCCACAGGGAACTCACCAAAATAAGCTATGAAGATAGTCTGAGACCCAGCTGAGTAACTTCCAATATACAGTGGAGTATTTGTTGATATTCTTTGTTATGCCTCAATCGGTAATCCACTTTAGTAGTGTCTGCCAAAAACTACTCCTTCTACAACCAAAAGAAACAAAACTATTTAGGCTTAAAGCAAACAGATTCTGCTCCACACAAACCCAGCATTTCAAAAAAATCAGACAACATCACTCTGCTTCATCCTGACAAGCAAAAGGCAGGCACTTTGGACTGAAGAAAGAAGTTCAAAGACAACTTGAGAAATCTTAAGTGTGACTGCTACTTGGTCAAAAAATAATGCTGTAACCACAAACATCTTGCTGTACAAGGTCTGATAAACAAAACCAGTGAGGCTGTGCCAGAAGTAGTGAGATTACCTGGGTGTTTAACAGACACATATGAGAGAAGTACACACCAGTTAAGCCAAAATCCACAACCAACGCTGGGCTTTTCTCCTGCCAGAATACAGGCCTCTCTAGAAGCAGCAGACCTACTCAAGGAAATACTCATTTGAAGGCCAGCAGGCTCAGAACACTTCTGTCTATTTTATGAACCATAGGATCTGCCACAAAGAAGATTGGCTAATTTTTCAATCGCTCCACAGCCATAAAATGTTGCAGATTTACAACCAACCATTCCCACACCTGGACTGCTTTGGACAAGGTATTTGTCTCCCTGTTCATGTAATACTGACCTAACCCAGCTGTTTCTCATAACATCTGTTTTCCACATACAATCAGGTAGAAGGATCCTCATGTTTACAAGTGGTTGTTTTCAAAACAGCCCATGTGAAAGTCAGTAATCACTGACTAAATGACTGTCAGGCAATGCAAAAGTGAATATATTTCAGAGACAAATGTCTTCTCACTTTGTTCACCATTGAAAAACCACCTGTCTTACATTTGCTTTTTTTGAAAAAGGCTGATGCACCAATGCAACCCTTGTGAGCAGTATCACACATGCACATAACTGAATGCAGGCAATGAAGTCTATTTAGCCCTAGCTGTGAATGGCTTTGTAAGCTTAACAACAAATAGATTTGCATTTGAAACGTGTCCTGATGGAAATCTTTCCTTTTCTGGAACCCCACAACTGCTGCAGAAAATTATGGACTGAGACGGCCTGATTGAACCTTGTAACAGTGACCCACAAGTCTCTACTGAAAACAAATCACAAATTACTCTGTTTTCTGACTAAGGATGCTTCAGGCATCCTCGTGTCAATGCATAACTACACCTACAGACTTTGCTACCAAAAGACAGCTCATAAAATTTTGTGAGCTGCTTAACCACAAAGACATGCAATAAGTATTTGAGTCTGTAAACCATACCACAGTTTTCCCTGGTTTTGCACTAAGTGAAAATTTGTTCAAAGGAGAGTTATTGCATTATCACCTAGTGTCCCCTGAGGAACAGCAAAGTACTGCAAATCGGAAATCTGTTGTTGTAGTGATACCAGTATCTGCAGCACCAAGAGACTGAAGCATTGTTCTGGCCATTAGATTCCATTCTGTTACCCAGAACAATCTAGCAAAGTTTGCCATCAAGCTCCCTGTTGGTTTGACAAAAGAACTGGTGAATCTTTCCCCAGTGAATTTTGACAGTACAACTTAATATTAAACTGTTCCACCTAGAAAGTAAGAGAGGGGAGGAAAAGAGAAGAAAGAATTACTGACATCCATCTGCCCATGAGATCAGACTCCTTATGCACTGTTGTTTTAATTTTCAATTGCCATGACTGCTAGAGAGAATTGGAGAGTACTGTAAAGATACTCAACCCTCTTGGAAGGTATCCAATTTATGTGGTTAGCATGGTGCGATGATGTGGAAACAGAAGATAATGTGGCCCACAGATTTTTGGCAGGCTTTAAAATATCATCTTTCATCATAAAATTACTCTATTTTAAGTGGGTGATTGAAAGGTATTAATAAGGCATTTGGGTTGATGTCTACTGCTGTGGAGAGAATTGCATGATTTCTAGAAGAATTTAGAGGTTCCTGGCTCTTTTTAATAGTTTCTCAAAGTCCTCTATTTAACATTACCTAGCACAGCAGTTATCTGCACATTGAGATCTCTGTCAGGGTTAAGGCTGAAAAACAACTTGGATTAACCACCTGTTTTACTTCACTGATACCACTCCTTGTACTGGGGCCATGGCAGAGAACAAATGAACAAAGTCTTGGTTACCAGTCAACTCTGAGGGAACCATAAAAAACCTGCTTTAGAAGCTACACGCAGAAATCTGGTTTAAAACTTGTAAAAACAAGAGGTATTTAAAGATCCTCCTCTCCTGAAAGAGTATCAAGGAAAATAAAGATCTTGAGCAAGGTATATTCTAACTTGAGTCACTTAGCTGCACAGTTATTGCTCAAGACAGCACTTCAAACTTGAAAATCAGCAGGCATTTCTTTCCTTTTTTTTTTTATTAACCTATCTTCAGTTCAGCTTCTTTCCCATCTCATCCCTATTACATGCAAAATGCAAGAATATAAGTTTTCCCAGACTTTCTACCACCACAGGTTCCCTGAAGCCAAAACCCCTAAGTGAGGGAATACCATTAGCCTCACACTGCATTGCCTGAAAGCTCACAAAAGCCCTGATATAGGTAGAGGACTGCTACAGGTAAAGCTAGAAAAGCAGATTACATTTTTTGATACACATCAAAATCTGAGGTATGGAGAGCTGTTGTACCAATTAAAGCTGCTCAAAGTAAAAAAGCAGCTGCATGCCCTGTTGCTGAATGAAATTGGTTTAGATTAGGACACAAGTCACAAGTTAATGCCCTGCAAATCAGTAGTAAAGACTATCTTGCTAGCAATAACAAATAAACAGCAACTGTAACACTGATGTCTGCAACATCAAAGCACATACAATAGCACAGGAGAGGATTGTGCTTTCTTTGCCTTAGCCAATGCAAGAATTCATAACATTGAAGGCTGATTGTCTCCTCTTAAAGCAAAGAGAATCCCTGATGGCAAAAAACTGATCATGAATGGTATCCATTAAAGCCATCAAATCACTGGCCACAAACCCCTTTCTACAGAATATCTTGATGTTTCTGAAAGTTCCACTGATCTGGAATGGACATGCTGGTTACAGATATTTGGATTCAAGTTAAACTGGCTTTCTGGGACAATATGAACTCTTTCATTTGTATTCTCCTTTGAGGTACCTTACTACAGAAGGCTCCCTAGCCTTCTGCATATGTTCCCTTACAAATCTGCCTCTGAACTTTGAGCATCCTAATAAAAAGATGGAATTCTGCTCAGCAAGAGGAACAGTCTGTAAAATCTCACTAAGGAAAGTGGTTAGACCTTATTATTTTTTATCTATTTTAAGTGGCTTCCAAATGTGCTGACCACTGACAGCATTCAGTGTATCGTCCACAGAACACCTTCATGAAATTTAAGTATTTTCAAATAGAGAGGCAATGAAGTTTCACAGACATTTTGCTGCTTTCTTGGGGGCCACCAGTGATACAGATATCTCTTCTGAAGAGAAAATGCCAAACCAGCCACACACCAGGCAGCTGTTTCTAGCTGTTCACATAAAACTACATGAAACACCACTCGCTGTAGCCACAGTTCATTGAAGCAAACCTTCCCAATATAAGACACAATGAGTTCACTCCAACACTCTGCCCAAGCACTGCAGGACATACTGACAGCTTAAAGTGCCCTCTATGCCCTTGTGAAGGACATAAAGACTCCACACACAGTCCTTCATGGCTACTCTTAATGAAAACTTGCCAAACCTCTCGTGCACAGGGTGTCTACCACTGTTTTGCATTGCTTCTGAGTAGAAGAACAAAAATAGTTTGAAATTTAAAAACCAAACGTCTTTCCACTTGAATTAGTTTTCAAAATGCAAATAAGCAGCTACATCAGTCACCTGAACACTAACATAAAAGTTATGACCAACTGGTTCCAAAGTTCTCAAAAGTCTTCCCCTCCCAAGTTGCTTTTAACATGGTTATTAGGAAAATCTTCTAACTGAAATTACAACCGAAGCTTGTAGAACTGTTGCTGTAACTGAAAACACAATGCCTTTTTTCTTTAAAGTCTGTTTGCAGGACAAGCTACGAATTGTCACTTCCAAAGTTTCACTGATGGCTCAATTATAGTTTATGCTGTCATGAATTTGGCACAACAATATCTCCCATTCACTGCTATGTGAAGAGTTCACGCCTTCTCTGTCCCCAGGTCTTGAAAGAGATTGCTTACCAGTAAAAGCAGTAGCAAAGCTGAAGCTAATCGAAACTGAAGAGATAACAGGCAAGCAGAGAGGTAATGAAAAGGAATGTACCAGCCAAGCAGTTTTGGTGACATTATTCAATCTGAAAAAAAGCAAAAACCGTGGCAAAATAAAACATTTTCCAAGCTCCAGTTCAGAGTTCATTGTTGTCTTGTTTCCAATGTACAAGACATAAAAATTGTGGTTTTCTCAGCAATGTAGGTTTTCTCAGCAATGTAGTGTCTCCTTAAATTATCCTTAAAACAAAACCAGATCACTTTACTAGACTTTCTTTTGTGAAGGAAAAAAAAAATTTTAAAAAAACATAACTCAAGAGGTAGTCTCAAATTTTGAATTTGTGTTTGTGATTTACAAGTCTGAGATGAGGATTACACTGGAAATTCAGATTTCTTCCCTGAAACAGTCTTTTCCAAGTTACACAAATGATTTCTCTTCTTCCTGCCCTCTCCTCCCCCACCATCTCTTGAGAACCGCCTGAAGGCAAATATAATTGGAACCTTGCCCTCGCTGCAGACATGTCATGAACAAGAACATAATCCAGGGTCATCATCAGGCTAAAGCCAGCGCACTGCACTGCCCTGCAAGATGATCAGTGTCTGCATGGTGAGCGTGCCTACAGCCAAGGCAAGCCCAGCAGAGCTGAGATGGGGCAGCTCGCATTGTTCTCCAGCAAAATCTGGCCAGACTGCCTGCAAAACATCCCTGATAGCCGTGAAAGCAATTGCACCCATTCCCCCACTCCCAGTTAGGAGGAAAAACGTAATGTCCTAAGGACTGAGGGGGGAGGGAAGGCTGAAAGCAAGGATCTGCTTACAGACAGAGAGTATCATTAACTATTAATAACAAAAAGGCTGCAATGCAGACAGCTTGAAATCTGGTACAGCTTACTAAATCACAACTGCATTTGAGACCATTATACTACAGTACACCAGTAATAGCTCCACAGATCCCTTTTAGTGAAAAAATCCTACACTTATATGAAGACCACACAGCACACGTTTCCAGCAATGCTGTACTTTTAATGCTGATAGCTGTTTGAAAATTCAAAAGGATTTCTTCTAGTTAAACATTTCATTTTAAAAGTAGGTCTTTCTAAAACAGGCTGTTTCATGCCAAACAATTTACAGATGCTATTTAATAAAGCATAAGATCTGAGTGTGCAATAACACCGGGGAGGGAGATGAAATGCACATCATGCATACCTAACAAAGTTGCTTCACTAGGAAGAAATTATGATTAAGTTTCCTCTGGGAAAAGCCCTGTGAAAGCCAGCCTCTTTTGCCAAGACAGTGCAATTTCTTTGCACCTCACTTCAGAGCACTAGCAATCAGTAAGCAGTTCATACTATAACTAATAAGCAAGGTACAGCAGAAATACTGAGGGCCAGTTGGGGCTAGGAATGGTTTGCTTTGGTTTTTTTTTTTTACTTTCAGTACCCTGGTGGCTTAGGTGGAACCCTCTATTCCCATTTAAACAAATCAATTTAGCTAATCCTACTTTTTCCCCATCCAGACATTTCAAAGAGTATTGATGTGAACTTTCAGGTGCGCTCTTCCTTGGTGAAATACAGAGTAACTGCTGTTTTCCAGACTGACAGGACAAAGGGCTACAGGCAAACAGGGAAGACCATCTGCAGGGCAAGAGGCTGGATCCCACTAGTGCTATTGTCAGAGTATAGGATAGGGAATGCAGGGTCTCAGGGCTGTGAGACGAGGAAAGAACAAATTGGAATGAAAATGTCTGTGCTGAAGCAAAGTGAGGATGCTCCAGGAAGGGGAGATGCAGCCCTTTTAGTGCTCAAATTCCCCTATTTTCCTCACCACATCCTTCCTGCAGTTGGCTCACAGCACTGGAGTTGTGCAGTCCCGTGCCCCTGCTGTCACCCCACTGAGGCTCCACAGAGCAACAAGGAGCTAAGGAGCCCAGCCCTGGTGCTGGACCTCACCAGTTACATGCTCTCCTTTCTCAGCCAAGGTGGGTCTTCTAGTTTGGAATGTGCTGTAGGAAAAGGATCTATTTGATCACAGCAGGTCCTGGTCTGTCAAGCCCCTCAAAGGGGAGAAAGCTGCCCATGCAAATGGGTGTTCACATAAAGATGGAAAACTACAAGGTAAATGACCATTAACAGAAGATTTTTTTGGTGACGTTCTTAAATATACAAATTATTCAGAAATTTTAAACATGGTTTCAAAGTAACCCTTATAAGAAATATGTTGAAGACACAGAAATAAAACACATATAGAGAATTCATCACAAGAGCCACACCAAGAAAAGTCAGGATGGACAGCCAATCAGGGAG
Organism: Anomalospiza imberbis; assembly: GCF_031753505.1. Classification (NCBI taxonomy): domain Eukaryota; kingdom Metazoa; phylum Chordata; class Aves; order Passeriformes; family Viduidae; genus Anomalospiza; species Anomalospiza imberbis. Next base: position 5,543,034 of record NC_089688.1, on the reverse strand, counting down.
TGTAATAGTAGGAGGGTGGTCCACTGTCTAGAACAGAAGTAAATAAAGAAAGACAATAAATTTGGAGTCACAACCACATCAAAAAGATACTAACAAGTGTTAGCTTGCTTCTTTCTGGTATTTAGGGGTTTTTTTGTGGATTTAAATGTAGAAATTCACTGTCTCCAGGAATAAAAGTAAAAACCCTAAGAAAAAAGTAAATGTTAAAAAATATATATAAGAAACAAACAAAACCCCAAACAAACTCCCACAAAAAACCCTTCTTTCTCAGGCTGAGAAACCACCACAGCTTACTATCATTTCTTTTTCCAGAAGAAAAACTGGCAACTCCTCCCAGTGCTTAAGATAGTATTGTTTTTCCCCTTACACTTGGAGTTAAGCATGCTGGTAACACTCCCACCGAGTTTGGAACCCATCAGGAGCCCAAGGCCCAACTTTCAGAGACACAGGAGACCAGAAGACATCAATGATTTACAGCACCTTGCCATAGCAAGCAACAGTGAATACCTGCTCCTTTCAAAGAAACTCTGAAGAACATCAGAGATCAAAAACAACAAAATCATTTTACTCAACGTTTTCTGAGATTGAAGCTAAAGTACTGCATCTATCTCAGACGCTCACATTTTTAGTAGCATGCTAACAAAAATGGAGGATGCAGAAGAGTGCTGAAAATACGCAGGAAAATCCATTTAGTCCCATATAATCAAATTATTAACAAAGACAAAAAAATCTGACTAACTTGCAAATATTACCAGGAAATTCTTTACAAAAAGAGCACTACATAGAAATAGGCCACTATGACAAAGTCACAACTACAGCTCCTTCAAAATTTTCTTTTTCTTTTCTTTTTATTCTCTGCCTAAAATATTGAATAAATATTTCTTATCATCATTAAAATGTCTGCACAGTCAGCAGCTCCCAAGTTTTTTACACAGATAGGTACTGAAGCTTCATAGAAACTTCTTTGGTATGTGATTCTCTTCTCCTTTGCTGTTTGTGAAGGCAAAGTATATTTGCATAACCCAAACAAATCATCTGCTGAGAAGACAGTGATAATGCTGTCTGTGCTGCCAGGATCCCAGACGTTCTCGCATGACAAAACCTAATGCTACACCAGACAGCTTTTCATTAGCAGAATGCTAATACATTTATATCCCCAAGTAATTAATTATGCAGACTGGGCAACAGGAAGTTTCACAGCAAACATGTACATTCAATCTTCATGAAGTTTGAGCTCCAGTTTGGGGAAGACGGTGCCCAGATGAACTGAGTTTCTTTCTAACAGGCTGCAGATCTCTTCTATTAGTCCTCAGCTATTCTAAGCACAGCTGACTGAAAACCCAGCCAAGCATACCAGCAATGATCATTGATGATTTGTATCTTTCAGAAAGCTTTGTACTTAAACAAACATGCCACGTTATTCACTTGAAAATTCATCTGTTTTGCATTCAAACTTGCCTCTGGGCAGCACTGGAGGATTCCAAGGTCTCATGGACTTTTCAATCTGTTAAGGTTTCCGCTCAAGAACTAAACGTGAGAATCTCACAAAAATGTTAGACAATTTCGGTATCAGGTGGCAGAGCAGTGAGAGGGGAATCACAGCACTTGAAATTCACCCTGTTGTGCTTCTCAACAGGAAATTCCATCGTATTTTAACAGCAATGATTAACCACTAACAAAGGACAATGGACTCACTACTCAGAACCTTCAAATCAAGCCTAAATGCCCTTTCTGGAAAACATGCTTGCATTAAATGTGCTTTGAAAACCCAGCTAGACAACCTACAACAAAGCTTCATAGCCTCAATTATTCAAGAGACGATTATTACTAGATTATCTAAATGGATTACTTTTATTGCCAAGAGTCCTGAACACTATGGCTCAGAATTCTGCTGTGCTATATACTGAACTGACAAGTAAATAGTCATTTCTTATGTAAGAAACCTAGGTTTTCCTTTCTGTGATTAGGTTCATCAATAAACCAGAACAGGATTTACCAGCAATTGCCAATTATACAGGATCTGCAGCTGCCTTGCATCTGCAGTGCAGCAATTCATTTGCCTAAGTAAACTCAAGAGTTTTGGTACTTAACTGGCAGCAGATTTATTAGCCCAGAGTGTCGCATTAGCAAAACCAACTCAGGAAGAAAGGTGGGCAAAGACCAGCTAAGAAAACATCAGATACAAGTTGATCAGAGTGATCAGTGAATGCAAACACAAGCAATACCTGAGCATTCAAACCTACAAATTAGTGCAACCTAGGGTTAGTCAGGATTCTCAGCCAATGCACAACAACAGGTTAAACTGTGAAAAGGACTGATGGTGAATAAACAGATTATTATTCAGCACAGAAGATCATGAATCAGTTCACAGTTTTGTTTTAGAGGGTTCTCTTTCACACAAAATACTAAGCTGGCTTCTGTCCCAACGCTTAGCAGCTACATTAGCGCCAGACAATGACTTGCCAGCACATCTAATGCCACCACAGTAAACACATTCTGCAACACAGACATCAAAATCCTTGCACCTGCACTTTCCAGAATGTAACATTCCTCATCCAATGCACTATGTGCCTAATGGAAGCTAAGAAGCTGCAGTAATAGTGGGGCTCATTAAAGAGACATTTACAACGGACAGAAATACCTAGCTGCCAGAGCAAGACATCATTCAGCAAATAATCTCTGCCCTCTCTGCTCTTATCCACAAGGGAAGTCTACAAAACTTATTTGGAAAAATGAGCCTAGGGACAAACTTCAATGAACACCAAAAACCATAAACTCAGTAAAGTGCCATAAACCCAGTAATTTTACGCCCCTCTTCATGTTCCAAACAATCAGCTTTTTTTTTTTTCCTGGAGAACAAACTTATTTTAGCAGTTCTTTCACTCCCTCCTCCCATCCCCTCAACCCCACTGCTTTTATTTCAAAGACTCAGATGATGAAAAGCATATCTAGTTTTTACCCACCAGCTACAGCAAAACATTTAATAATGGTTTCTCTACCTTTGAAACTTGGTTTGCCTATACTCTAATACAGTCACATAATAATGCCCATCTTTCAAGAGCTCCTATTTTTTCTTAACACGTTTGCTAAATGCAGATGACCTCCCTTCTCAGTAGCCCTTTTAACTGACAGCCTACTATATATATACATACCATAAGCACAGATACAAAAGCTGCAGGTTCACCAAGGTTTTACCTTAAAAAGGCAGACTCCCTCCCATCATAAGGCATAAAAACTTAATTCTCTGAGCAGAGAATTGAAGAAAAGTAAAAATTTGGTTTAGTTACAGAATTCAGTTTTGGTGCCACTCATAGTTCAGTAAATCTCCTTCCAGAGACCCAGATGCTGCAACAGAATTTATTCATACATGCAATTCCTGTGATTGTGCTCTTGGACAAAGCCGTGTGACCCATAAGTACTGTTCATCACTGACTGGCTCTACCTTGTTTACTGACTGATACTTTAGATTGTCCTTTTTGAAACCTGTAACCAAACCAATTTCTTATTTTTCTTTAAGCACAAAGAGAGAAAGATTGAGAAAGAAGTCTAAAGAATGTCTATTTTAACATCTTGTGGTGATAGTTATGGCTATGTTGATTTTTTCAGGCACACCCATTTTCAGGACTCCTACATCTCAGTCCGAATGCTTGAATTATTACAACCCACACTTGTGAGTGGGAGCTGAAAATGTGGGGAAAAAATTTTTCAAAAATCTTTTACAACAGCAGTCCTGTAGGCTTAATTAAAAACAAAGAAGCCAAAAAAAGCAAAGAAAAAACCCCCAAAACACAAGGGATAACACAGTCACTGGCTTAACAGCACTCAAATTCTTTGCCAAGACACAAAATTCTTTCTGTTCCTGCCTATTTTCCCTAGACACCTCCACCTCCTCCTTCCCATTAAACTAAACCAATATGTTCACACAGTTAAGCGTTCCAATAACTTGGTCAATATAAAATATTCATAGTAGTTCCAAATCTATCAAATCAGGATAAATACTCCCTCCCAATTCAAAAAGCGTAAAGTCTCAGAGAACTGCAAGCACGCCAATGCTGCTTCTTCCCCTAGCAATTCCCTTAGGTTGTCCTCTTGTGGAAGAATTAAGAACTTAATCCTGAGGGCATTTAATAACAGCACAGTCCAGAGTTCACCATGTTTTACCACTTTTACAGGTTAGAAATGTTAAAACAAGGGGGTGTCACAAACCCTGCTTAACACTTAAAATTTTGTTAGGCAAAACTGAATGAATACAGATCAGAACATATGGAGCACTTCTTCTGCTTTTTTTGATGCAACCCACAGAAGTGATAAGCTTGGCTTGTGACCAATTTGACATCTTGACAAATCAAGTCAGTTCCTCATAGAAAAAGGATCTTGACTGCTACATGTTGGGGCAATTCAGGTTAATTTGATTATTACTCAACTCCTCTGTCACTCCCAATTATTAAAACCTCTACAATAAAGTCAAAATAAAGGGGTCTTTGCTAAATCTATAACACAAAACACAACTAGCATCACAAGTGATATATGAAAAAGTCTTCTGGCAACTCAAGTTGCCACCAACCTCTGTCATCAAGACCTCGATGACTGTGGGCCTACTAAATCATCAGGAAAACATCAAAGCCTTCAGGATTGAAAAGGTACCACTCAAACTTTGAGATCAGTATTCACTTAAACATTCATGAGAAATACCTCATTCCACTTACCACTTCGTTTCCTAGACCACAAATTATATGCAGAGAGTTCAAAAGTCATGAGTTTAATCAATTTCAAAAGTTATTTCTGGAGTGGATACCACAGAAACAAAAGAAGTGCGATAGAAATGAAGAACACATTCTCTGTGCTGGGGGGAAAGAAGTTCAGAATATACCTGTAATTGGAGCTGAATCGGACTGCTGAGCACAATCCTATGGTTAGGGTCACAAAGCCCATTAAAACTCTCTCAATGATACTAACATGCATAGTTTGCACCTCAAGCATGCCGTGCGTAAGACAACTTCCAGTGTTCATCCCAATACTATTTGTTTCTACCACCTCCTTCAAGGTCCTTACCCTTACATATCTTGAAGTCCTACCCTAGGTTTGTAATTCAGTTATTACATCATTTTTGCCATTGGACTTCACAGGACTTGGCTTACACACAGCACCTCACAATGCTGTTATACAATTATTGTACAATCGTTCATAATGACAGCATCTGTCTTTTACATCATTTTGCCTCCTTCCTTTATTAATGTAACTTATTAGGATTTTGGTTTCAAAGACTTCAGACTCCGCTACAAAATGCCAAATCCCACTTCTGATGCATACTTAGAATCTGTCACTGGCTACATAAAAAAAAAAGAAAGGAAAAAAAAAGGGGGCAAAAAAAGAGGAAAATTCCATTTGAACCTGCTGCTTTGGAGTTTTATCCCTGGCTATCCTTCATGTTTGACAGACAACTGAGAAACTCCAGTAGAGCTACTTTGCCATACACCTCAAAAATGTCTCCTCTGTCAAAAGATTTCCCAAAGGTTAGGCTGCAGGACACAAACAATACATCATTATAACCTCATTTCAGCTCCTTGTCACTCTAGATTTCAGAAACTCTGTAGCAGTGACAATTTTAGCTCCGCGTTTGCACAGCACCTACCACAGTGAGGTTTTGGTCAAAGAGTGTCCTACAAAGTAAACAGAGTTGCATGGATACAGAAACCGTAACCTCAGCAATTCCAAAACTGAGACTTGGCCAAAGTTTATCATGCAATACACAGTCTATTTACCCTGGAACATCTCAGTCTTACCTTCAGACAAACAAAATCACATACTCACAGGTCCATTTTTGAAGTTAACCACCCCCAACCCAACAGATGACCTTCAGCAAAAATATACCACTACTAAATCAATTTATTGCCCACAGAAGAAAAGAGCCAACAGACCTGTGTAACCATCTACCATTACCAGAAGCAGCATTTATATCTTATTTTTAAATGAGAAATCAGTAGTTTCAGTAGGTTAGAGCTTCACAATAACAATAAAAGTTATTAGTTAGCTAACTGTATCTTATTTCCTGAGGGAAAGGAGGTTTACTGGAATCTTCCAACTGGGAGGACAGGTCTAGATGACTAGGAGAATCCTGAAGTACTCAAACCATAGGAAAACGCAATAAAGAGATATGGTCTAAGGAGAAATTAAAATACAGCTCATCATTGGGGCAGGTAGGGTACAAGAAATGCTAAGCAGGACTCGGGGCTCTGATGCTAAACAGACTTGGTGCTTTGGTGCTAAACAGGATTGAATGCTTTGCACAGGATGAGAGAAGATTAAAAGCAGTGCCAATAATTTTCACTCATGTACTCAGAAAGATTTCAGTCTATTATGCTATTTTAAGACACCTTCTCCCTGCACAACACTTTCCATTGCCAGTTTTCTCATGCTGGCTACCTTGGTTTGATATTTCTAAAATTAGAAGGTAAGAAAAAATACAGAACAGTGCAATATGCATGGGGGATATTATTTAACAGCACCCATTCCACAGCACATCAATAATGCCTTCTAGTTGCAATGACTGAGATATTAAGTGCTCTATGAAATAAGTTTAAGATTTCTTTGCAAGTTACTTTTATACATTATAACCTGTAGAAAAATTTTAATCATATTCTTTTCCATAATGCACATATGCTTTAACTTAAAGACCACTGCAAGCTCAAACCAGTGTCACAGGCTAACCACCCTTCAAAGTGTTAACCTGTTTGGCATGACTGCTAAAACAGGAATTCATTTTCTTCCAGATTGTTAGTAAATCTTCCAGATAGTTAGTAAAATCTTGCCGAGTATCTGGGTAAGTAGTTTGCATTTTAAATAGTGTCAGTAGTGTTAGAAAACAGATAAAAGGATTACACAGAAGCAACCAATAGAGAAACAGACTTCAAAGCACAACTTAACAACACCCACTGCCCCATGTCCATTGTTAGTGCTCCCCACACCACCCTTCACCACTTCTCCAAGTGCCAGAGACCACAAACCCCCCTCAGCTCTCCCAATCAACAATGCCAATAAAACACAGCGGAGGAAAGGCCTGCACAGTCCACTGCACAAATACTACAGCAGCAATTTTCCACTTCTGTTGCAAAGCAGATATATCAATTTTGTTATTAAATATGTCTAGTTCTTATCACCATAAATGTCAATACACCAACACCACACAAATGTATTACTTTCTACTCTTGTTTCTAGGTGTGTGTGTATATATACACACACATATATATATATTTTTAAGCATGTTTTCCAGTCAAGATTTCCTTATTAACTTTCAGCTACTGACAAATTTCAGAGGATCTGGATGTTTCTGCCCACAAATGAATTTCTTCTGAGGCTTGCAAAACAAATGACTTGCAAATCTGTATACTGTACTGATGGTGAGCTGGCTGCTTGCCTAATAGGCAGGCCTGCAGTTCCAAACCTCATGCTGCCACTGCCCAGCTGACAGACCCAATAAAGAAAGGTATGGAATACTGATGTGGTGAAAAAAACACCTGGTATTAATTAAGAGTAGCTTTCAGCAAAACACATATTTAAGCTAGACATCACTGTCTTCTAAGGCCCAAAGGGAAAAAAAACCACCACCTTCTCCACACTAAACAAAAAGGTTAATTCTGTAGCCTCACTGGTTCAGACATTAAGATTGATATTCACATTTGAATAGCCTGAAGGTGGATAAAGCTGCAGAAAGAGTTTGCACTTTACCAGACATCTGATAAACTAATCCCCTTCAAGGCTGTCTGTTTGAGCTCTCATAACTAAAATAATTCTTCAGCAGCAGCTTTACTTAAAACCTGAGATTAAAAAAATCAGCTGAAAGGGAAGCTAATCAAGCAGCACATATTCAGAGAAAGCGTGTATGCATTAGCACACACTCAAAATTACTTTTCTGTGTGCCACAAGTAGTCCAAACCTACCACAGTACCAGGCACCATGTCCCGCCACCACAAGGTGTTTTAAGGAAGCAGTTTCCAAGACCTAACTTTCCAGAAACTTTCCTAACTCCCAGAATTATGCTGCTATGTTATTATCCATGGTACTCAGATCTCCAGCCTATAGTTCTCTATCCCAGAAACCCTACAATTCTAAGTGAGGTTTGAGCTCAGGCTCTCTGTCCTATACATGCAGTCCCAAAAGAGCAGAACATGCCTGCTATGTTACAAGTGAGTCTCCCTTTGCAGCCAAGAGCTGACAAATAACAAGCAGATACAGCTAAGTCCTGGAAAGAGAAGTAAACAAAGCAATTAAGAGCAGCCACAAAACCCCCCTCAGTTCTACAACTGACAGAAGAAATACCAAACTGACAGCTTTAGGAACAAGAACAGCACATAGCCCAAGCTGTAATTAATTACACAGCAATACCAGCCTCACGTCTCTGCTCTGACCTTAAGTAATTAATGCTTTTTAAGATTTCCTTTTTTCCTGAGCTTAAGAAACCACTAGGTTTGAGTAAAGCTATCAATTCAGATACTGAACCTCAACATCTAGACTTTCCTTGTTTACAAATTTCTTTGTGCTAGAGAATGGACCCAGAGCAGCCAGAAGCCTCCCAGGAAGGGATGCTGCCTTTTGTGCAGACAGGAGGAGCCTTCTTTTTGTCATTTATATCAAACTACATGCATGCTTCTGCATTCAAACCATCAGAGTTCTCTCTTTCCTTGCCTCCCCTGTTGACTGACCCATACCTTCTACTTTGTGTACGTGTCGCAGCATGTGTCACAGTTGAGACAGCCAAAACACAGAGTATCACCACACAAATTCAGAAGGCTTTAAGCAACAGCCCACACACAGTAACACCTTACCTCATCAGAAGGCATCAGCCCAGACAGAGTAACAGCACTCCACTTCAGAAGGCTGCAAACATCTGCTCTTCTTGTGCTTCAGCCCAGCTTTTTATCCCCTCATGTTGATGCAGCACACCTGTGTGCCCTCTGTTCCCTTTGGGATTGGTCAGCTCACCTGGGCACTGCATGGCTCATTACCTTAAATACTGTTCACCTGCTTCTCACAGCTCTAGCCCATTGGGGATGAGGCTCGGCCCCAGCCCCACTCCCAGTTACCACAAACTGTGTGCCTACAGGTTTGTGCCTGCCTGGTCTTTTCATAGGAAGTCCTGATTAAAGAGCTCAAGAACTGATAAAAAAGTTTTCAGGGAAAAAAAAAAAGGAAGAAAAAAGAAAAGTTCTTTTCCATTCTTTCCTGCCTCCAAACACTAGCTAACTCAATCCTAAGATTCCCGAGAGCCATTTTGCATGCCCTAATATTGTCCTCTTCTTAACTGAAGACATACTTCCTAAAGTGCAGACCAAGACCAAAACCAGACTTCTGTAAAAAAGGAAGGAAAAAAAACGACATAGAACTAATTGGTTATGTCAGCTGAAGCCTTAAACTCTTTCAAGTGCACCAATAAACATTCCTGGAACACAGGTTCCAGATACCTGGAAATGGGTAGTTACCATAACACAAAACACATCTTAGAAAAGAAGCTAAGAGGGTATTCAATGCAGTCCTTCTACTTCAGCCAACAAACCTAAGAACCCTCTGGAGATACAAACTTCCTCCATTTAAGAGGAACCGACTGAAGAGCCCTATTAAGTTCTACCATTATTCCAGCAGAAAAGTAATACAGGGGCAAACTTAACACTTGTATCCCGTGTATCACATTTGAAACTAAGCCATTGAGCAGCAACCAATTTTGCCATGTTATTGAAACATGAGCCATGCTCAAATGCATTTAAAAGTTAAAATTTTAAAAAAGGTTTTAAATCAGATATCAGAAAACATACTGTCAAAAAAAAATTGACAGGGAAAAATATGCCAAGGTATACACATACATCTCACTTTGAAAAGGCAATACTACAGAACTCAAAAAAAAAAAAAAACCAAACAAAAACAAACAAACAAAAAACCAAAACAACAACAACAAATTAAGCAGTATTAACAAGCCATTTTTCAAAACATCATCAGAAAGCCAAATCTTTTAATTTTAAATATAAAAATCTTTACAATCATTTACTAAAGTACTACATTCAGTTTTAATATAAACCATCTCATGGAATCATAAAGTCAGTCAATGAATAATTTATTAAACAAGATTTTTCATTTTCTATAGTCTTAGGCCTGACTCACTAAATTGAAATATTGTAAAAAGCAATCAGTAACAAAAGAAATGGATTAATTTAGATTACAAACTTTTAAAGGAAAAAATACTACAAAGTAACAAAGCACTTGAAACATTTTCTGTTTATAAAAACAAACTGAACTTTCTTTAAATGAGTCAAAATGTATTATCTCTTCTGAAAGATCACATGGAAGGAGGTAAGTACACGGTTACACAGACAAGCTACCTATTTAATTGAGAAGTGATCATGACATTATCTAAAAATATTCACGTATCACATTCTGACCTACATACAAATTTTAAAATATGACAATATATAGGAGGTTCAGGTGTATGTAGGACAGAACACCTGAATTAACAGTTAGCAAGCCAGAAATATTTCATTATCACCTCCACATTTTTTTTAAACCTTACTCACTGCTTAACTGCTATTAAATAGATTACCACCAAGGTTTGACCAACATCTGGGTATACTAAACATAAATGCACCTGCAACAGACAATTTTGTTACCAAAACTGAAAGGAAAAATCAACTGTATACTTCAGTGAATAAATAAATTTTAATTTTTTTAAATTTAAAACTCATGTATAATGTTACCTCATTTCCTGAAAAAAAAAAATAACAGTATTAAATTAAATCTCTTCAGACAACCTGCAGAAAGGGAATCATGTGAAGATACACATCTTGGTGGAGAGCCATTTAAGATAAGCAAACAAACTGCACTCTTTGGAATAATCTAGTTCAAAGAGACATTTATTTGGACAGGGTTGGTAGGTTCTGACAGAAGAGATACCTCCTTTTCTCTTGGGTTAAGAAACAGTGAAGGAAAATTGCCACATTTATAACCTCCAAGAGACAAATAGGAAGTCACAGAGCAGAGCTAATAACATCCTGAGTGCCATGAAAAAATAATGAAAAAATCACGAATGGCAAACAAGGGCTGGCTGTGGACTTGTACCTCACAATGCAGGCACCAAAGCATATCTGAAACAACAGAAGGGAATCCTGAGTATGATGCACAGGTAAAGCCTGACCCTTCTTTGTGACAGGATTTTGAGAAGTTCACAGAGATTCAAAAAGATTTCCCACTAATTCATTTATGAGAAACCCAGGAAGGGCTGCAAACCTCAAAGACCTCTGCTGGATGAAGTCCCTGAGCTCCAAATCCCTATAACAAAACACTGAGGAAGTGCAGCCACATGCCAGAATTGTAGAGGTGTGACAGCAAATCATCACAACAGCTCTGAAGGCCACAGCACAGTCTTCAACTATATCAGCTTTTGTACTTTTGACTAAAATGTTGGCAACTAGACCATTGTTAGTTCTTAGCTCTTTAAATCTCACCAAGAGTCTACAGCCTAAAACTCAATAACCTCCCCTCTAAAGCTTGCACCATGTCTTGATTGAACGCACTTGCTCCTGTCTTTGATGAAGACCAAGGCTGAAAAATTGAAGTCTTCAAGTTATGTTGTAGGAAGAATTAGGGTGCAAGAAAAAGTACAGATTAATGACAAACTCCAGCCTAAGACTTCAATACCATTTCCTCGTTTTCCTTCTCCAAGACTTTCTATGCTTACTGAACAGTTACGATAACATATTTTCTGTTATTACTTCAACAAGTTTCTTTGTCTGCTTGACTTTGGCTTTTGGGCTGCTTTGTTTGTTTTTGAAAGGTAGTAAATTTACATTCCATGTTTCAGGAAAGAAGAGAAGCCAAGAAAAACAAAAAATTAAGGAAGTCAGCTGGAGAAATGTTTCAAAATGAACTGTCCTTGCCAACACTCCTCCAAAATATAGCTTTTCCAATCCCTCCTCACCAGACATCAAGGAGTGAAGAGATTTGAGTTGGACCACCTGGCAATGACTCAGCAAATGCTCTCTTTTTCACAGAGCAATCAAAATTCAGATTCTAAACCATCATTTGAAGAGCCCTGCTCCCTTAGCCAAAAACTAAAACCATGGTGAGCCAACCCAAATAATAAGTCAGTGGTGTTACTTGAGTTACCTGCAGTGAAGCCTCACTGCAATCATTTCAACATCTGTATCAGCTATAATGCTGTTCAGAACACTCGAAAAAATCTTCGTTGATGCAGAAGTATTATAGGCAACACTTTAGTGAGTCATCAGAGGTATATGCATTTTAACATAGATCTAGACGCTTAGGTTTCCCTCAGAGCATTTAGTTTCACATCTATTCTTCCAAAACTTGCTTTTGTAAGTAAGTCTTGCATCAGCAGACATCAAACGATCATGTCATGCGCTATTGTGAACATTTATTTCTTTATTCAGTTGAAAGAAGGAATTACTCATACTATGTGAATAAGTATCACTGATACAACTGAGCACATCTGCTAGTTACTGCATACAACCCTCAAAGATATTTAAGTCAGTTTTCAACTTCATTCAGGCCATGGTCCAGAGACATTTCTCCTGGACAGTTCCACCTTAAGCTGCTCCTACCCTCGGACTGGTCCCATACCACCTCCTCCAGCCTCAGTACAACTGCTTGAAGTACCATATGGTAAGGGATGAGGAAACTGTTCAGGGTTAAAAAAAAAATTAAGCCAGCAGTGCCACCAAGAGAAATGTCTGTGGAACCACAGTCTTCAAAACTTCTGAAAACACTGCCACTGGAGGATCAAGATAGATGTTTAAAATGCTCATCCTGCATCTTCTGTGCCCGTGAAGCTCTGAATAGAGTACATGAATTAGCTCAAAGCCAGTTGCTGTATGTACATGGAAGTAACTTCCTCAGGAGCAAATCAAGTTGCTTCATTCCACTTAATTCTGAAACATAGCAACAGCTGTTTTAAGTAAAATAATATTTTAAAGAAAAGTACTAGAAAGCAAAACACAGCAAAATCCCTGATGCTCCTCTGGATCCCCTGCTCTCATTCTGTGTTATAACATTGAAAATTAGAGGTGCACAGGTATAACATCAACTAACAATAGTAACTTTCTGAAGGAATCAATATAATGAAGCAACACAGCATTAGTTTAGCTTAGAATTCTCCACCAGTTTCCAAGAATAGGAAAAGCAGAATAGGTCTCAGTCCCTACCTAGCAGGGTGAGGATGGAAACCTTCCTGAAGCAACGTGGGATGTCAATGCCCGAGCACAGCAGTGGGCAGTAACAGAGGCGTCTCTTCCGACGCAAACACTCGCTGCCAACTTCAGCTAACTTCTCAGATGATCTGTACTTACTTTTTTCCAGCAAAAGCAGCAGCAGTTTACCAAGTCCAACTGAATGGGAAAGTCAAGCCTAATCCCAGTAGAGATTCAAGATCCCTGATGGAACTAAGCATCTCTACACTTCTCTGATAGGAGGAGCAGAAGAAGGCTGAACTGATTTTTGGCCAAATTTCACAAGGACCACTTTTAAAATTAATTTAGTTTGATAGTAAATATCAGTTCTGCTATTCTCAAGCAAGTTCAGAGATCCTGCAAGGTGCACAAGAAGAACGGCTTCTTGCTCCTTTTTTACAACTCTTTATGATGACTATGCAACACTTTCAGACAGCTCCAAAGTTTCACAGGAAGTTCCAAAAGAAGGAAAATCTGAGGTAACACAAATGTGGGATAATACAGTATTTATATGCAAAACATATAGAAGACAAAAGCAATTTTTCTTAATTAAGAAAATATCTTGTATCTCTTCCTAAGAGCTGCCTGAAAGATTTAACTACAGGATAAAACCTTTTCTTTTTCCATACTTTGTTCACTGTTGCTTACTTTGCAACTAGGCAACAAATTAAATGGTTCCTCCCTGGCTCAGGACACCTGAACTCTCTTTGCAATCTTGACATTCAAACAAACTTTACTCAAAATCCATCAGTGCAGGTACATTTACTTATTGATCTACATTATACTCAGGTTTCTTTTAGCAAGAGAAGTGAAGAGGGAAGGGCAGAGTACAAAGCACTGAATCCTTGCAGTCAATTTCATAGGACTACTCCTCTGTTTGATCTTTTTGTCCAATTACTATGAAAGAGATACTCCTTCCTGAACTCTCTCTGGAATACAGATGAGGCGACATTCACAGACACAGGATGACAAGCTCAACCTTACTAGAAACACAAAAGGAAATAGGAAGTTTTCTTTACAGCTTAGCCAAGAAAAGACTGCCCAGCTGACACACACCAAACTTACAAGACTCTTGTTGGTATCAACACTGATACAGAATAGCAAAAACAACTGAAAATGGCCTAAATCCCTGTTGCATTTTGAGCTTCTCCCACTCCTTTCAAACCAGATTCAAAACACATCCTACAACAACATTCCTTCATTCAGAGGCGGCAGTGATGTGATAAACTCTGGCGTGTCTTTAGTGTCATCTCCAATAGCTGAAGTAAATAACGTGACAGGATCCTCACCAACAACTTGCTCATCATCTTTAACCCAGATGCTAGTACAGAAACATACAGAATTTTTAAATTCCATTGTGCACATTCCAGCTGTGCACAATGAGTTTGAAACATATTTATTTACTTTCTATAATAATTATATTGAGATTTTTCTGTGTCTTCCAGTTTATGTCAAGGCTAACAAGTCAAAGCTGCAGAGCACGTACTTCAATAGTAAGGAATGAAAAAAGAAATTTCATTTTTAACAGACCAACTCAAATGTGTTCAAAAAATTAACACATGTACTTTCTCATTATAATACTATCTTAGCACAAGGAGGACAGAGGACAACATGCAGCACACTGCACTAAAAATTAATATATGGCAGAAACCCAGTGTAACCTATAGAAGTGCAATTCGGTGCCTCTATGACAAAGACAGATCCCATTCAGAAACTTTGGGAATGCAGAAGCAGGAAGATGAAAACAACTACAGTTTGTAAAAAGACTAGGTAAAAGCAGCTCCACCCACAATGAAGGCAAATTCAAATTCATCATTTAGTGAGAAACTAATCAGTGTATGGACTATTGGTCTAAAATATATTTTATTTTCCAATTATCCAAAATTATTTAAAATTATCTTCATACTAACTGTAACACAGTAGTGGTAAGTTTTCATTACATTTTGTGAACTTCCACTTTACTTTTAAGGAGGAAAATTCAGTAAAACAGATGCACAATCTGCTGATATTCTCGTCAAATGGTTTTACCAGATTTACTGAATTTTTAACAATTCCCTGTTTGTAAATAACCAAATATGAGATACCAAAACCTACAATTTGCCAAAAGTAAGTGTATTGTTTACATCCCTATATCTTACTGACTTCATTGTAAATAAAAATCACACGGCTGCTTCAAACTATCATTGATTATTAGGCTTTTATGAAGAGTATCTGATATGGTGATTTATTGCCACAATATAATTCCCTATGCACAATTATTAGATGGTAGTCTGCCTATGATAATGCATTAAAGACTACCAACTCAATTTTTATGCTGTCTTCCAAACCATGTGCACCATGGCAGAAAAATTCATGCATCAATAACATGAACTTACAAATTACTGAGATTTCAGTATTTTAAAATTAATGAGATTTCTTTATTGAGAGTTGTACATTGTATGTTTAAATGTTTACTTCCATTTCCTCTTTCATCACCACATCAAAGGTTTGCAACCTATGGCCCAGAAAGCAATTCTTATGGGACAGTAAAGACCAGGGAGATCATATGGCATTAACTCCACCTCTTTCCTCCTGGCCATTTCTTTATTTGCCCTGAGTTATCACTGTAATCAGAGCAGCACACAGGCTTTTCCAGGCAGTTAAAAGGAAGGAAAACTAGAGCTCCCCGTTTCCTCTAACAACACTTGGTGTGAAGCTGAAAAATAGTTATGAATTCTCTCAATGGCTATGAAACACACACACACACACAAACACATGTATCAAACCTCTGTCCTTGCTTTGATTTTTAAACAAATGCTTTGCAAGCAACAACAATGTCCAAGAAAGAAAGATCAAGAGGTCTAACTTATAAAGCTCAGACCATGAAAACCAGCAGGAAAACTCCTGGATTAGATTCTCTGCATTGCACACATTATACCTGTGTGGCAGGTGTTTACAACATCTGTAAACATTACAGGATGACAAAGAAAGAGGCACAGCTTCCAAATCCTGGCATGGAGAGTCTCATGTAATGGCAAGAGCATTGATATTCCAGGAGACCAACAGCACTCACAACCACTGCCAGCTGTTCTCACCATATTCCCCACTAATGGCGAATTAATAGGAAAGCTGAGGAAGGCAAAATTTCTATAAAGCAGTGAGAGAAAAGATATTTTGATAGTGTTCTCTTTCTTTGTAAAGAAATACATTATTAAAAAGATCTTACATATCAGCTATATTGCAGTCACAAGAAGTATAAGGAAAGAGTTATTTAATATACTTTTTACTTTATTTAGTACACTAATGGAGTAGGGGAGACCTAGCAGGAGGAAAATACTAGACAATTGAGTTATTTCCTACGTTTTCCTACCAGGACAATAATTTTAACTATGAAAATAATAATTAATCTAGCTATAGAAATACAATCATGAAACAAATTTAGCAGCATATGAAAACTGGCCTCTTGATTTCCCTGCTCAAAGGTGGAGAGCAGCTCGTCCAGCCTTCAGGTCTGGAGAGCCTGATTTAATGAGTAGTTCTATTTACAGCAGAACTAATGAAGCTCAGTTTCCTCTGGATTTGCTCCTATAAGCCCTGTGGCCACTTAACATTAATTACATCAGTTGCCTCTAAGCTTGCCCATGTCTCCTTGAGCTCCTGCACCCCATAAAACTCCCATTTGTCCATATATTCCCACGGGCACACACTGAGGCTTGCTCTCACACTTTCATTAATGCTCAGCTCTTTGTCGTGCCCTTAAACCCACCTTCTCTTTCCTTCAGTTCCATCACCTATCTGTGAATGGTGCTAAGACAGACAGCACATGCTGCAGCTGCTTTGAGGCTGGGTGCATGCTGGCTGGCCTCTTCACTTCCAGGACAACACCAAATGCCATGACCTCCTTGCTTTTATGGTTTTTTGGGGACAGGGTTCTCAGATGTCAGCTTTCACAGACAAGGGGAAGGCAGTTTCTCTCAAATCTCTCCCTGTTCTTGAACTGGTTGAAATTAACTGGGGGGTTCACACTTACTCAGGAAGAAAAGACACAAAGTCAATGCAAACAGCACTTCCTTCCGAAGCCAGGATTAGGAGGTAACTCAGTTCCAGCCAGTTGCAATTCACATTGAAAATGCCCACTGCTGCCCTCCTCCTGTCCTGTGGTTCCGGGCAGCTTCTTCATTTCTCATTCATCCACCCCACTTTCGTGGGACCAGGAAAACATGAAATTGACAAAAAGTCAATTTCAACATTTTTATATTGCACCCTGTGGGCAGCAATGAAACTGTCAACGAGAATTACTGCTTCACTCCAGTGACGGGGAGCAGAAGGGTCTGGAGCTATTTACAGGGATGGCCACCTCAAAACAAAAGCCATGGAAGGATAAGGGCAGTAGTTACTCCAGCTAGGATAACACACATAGAACAGGGCTAACAGGAAAACGTCCCTGTCCTTTGCTGGGGGCAGGGAAAGAGGAAAATCACATTAGCAAATATCGACTAACAAGAAGTTAATGTTCATTATAAATGCAGAAAGAGAGTCTAACCTGCAGAAACTACCTGTTGCTTAAAGAAACCTGATCATTTTTTCCTCTATCCCCTTTTTTGTGCTTTGGGGCCAGAGAACGCGCAACACAAACCCCAAATGCTGCACTTTAAAGAGGGCAATGATGTTCCAGTAGTTAAGTACTACTGCATCTCTTTAGACCTAGAAATTATTATCAAAACCTTCCCAGGCTTCCAGCACTCGTAGGTGACTAGGAGTGTATCCACATAGCATAATGCAGTGCTGTGCAGCTATCTTGAACACCAGAAGGAATATGGCCACGTTAGCACTGCACTGCACCCAGGCTGAAGTGCAGCTGGAGCAGCATCCATCCTGCTTCTCAGGTAGTTGGGATCTATGCAAATGGTGCTTCACTACAACACATAAGCATACCCTTAGTCATCCTGCCTCAAAAAACAGCTATAACGTGACAGTTCTTCCTTAAATTACCCAGAATTGTAACAAAAGAACATCTGAAGAGAAAAACAGACACCAAAGTCAAGAAGAGGAGCAAGTTTTTACAATCGGCAGCATGCTTCTTTCATTTAACAAAACAGACACAGTCCCTGAAATGCTTTTCTCTCTTTATGTCAGCTCTGCCCCTAGAGTTTACAAATTATGGCTCTGACTTGTAAATGTTAGTAAATACCCCCTTAAACCTTACTCAGTGTTTCCATAACTGTATATAGATTCTAGAGACTACCCTGCAAGAATAACATCCAAAATAGGTTCTAAAAATAAAGTGTTCTAGACGATTCTCACATATAGCCAAGGGCTGAAAACACAAACCATTTCATAAAGAAGGGCATGAACTTGAATTATGAACATGAATTCAAGGGCTCCTTGAATTGTAGCTGGAGAATGGGAAAAAATCCAGTACAGCATGCCAAAAAAAAAAAAAAAAAACAACCAAGAAAACTAACCCAGAATATGGCAAAAAAAGTAGCATCTCGAGTCCACTTTCTGTTTTTGAAACAAAGCTTGAAGTCTGGGACGAACGAAAACCAGAGTTCTTAATTCTGGGATTCACACTTCTCGAACTAAGCAATCGATAATCTCTAAGACCAGGCAATTGTTTTCCTGATGAGTTTGTAAAAAAGGCAACATTCCAGCCCGATCAGTGTCGGGCTGTGAACGCCTCCCCCTTGCCAGCAGCAATATGGATTGCCCAGCGCAGTCCGGTGATTCCTTTTTTCAGCCTACGTAATGCCCATTTACATAGTCGTGATATTTTTAAAGGTGCTTTCAGAAGCACCAAATGACATAAAAACATGGCAGGAGACAACGACAGAGGTAACACAGCACTCCTGTGACTGCGGAATTCACGAACAATATAACGACGAAGTCCGGGGAGCACAATAAAACTCCATTTTACAGATTATGCATTCCGAACACCAACCCAAGGAAATCCTGGCCGTGTCCCCCCCCCACAGCGAGAGTGTGCCTGAGCACAACAGAGCACATATCCTGGCTCCTTCGCTAACCTACACGCACATTCCTACACCCCTTAGGAAAACAGTGACAGCGGGCATGAAAGGAAGGGAAACAATGACATTCTTTTAATAACAACGTTCACCAGCGCGTTGGACCCAGTCGGACAGTGCTACGCGGCGGCAGTTCCTGCATTCCCCTGGATCAGCCGCATTCTCCCCTGCCGCTCCAGGGGCAGCCCGATTGTCCCCCGGTGGCCAGGCCAGGCACCGGCCCTCTCCCACCGCGGCCGCACGGCCGGGGCACGGAGCGGCCGGGGCACGCCGCGAGGAACCGCACCTGGCGCCAGCCGTGACCCTCGGCTCCACGTCACTGCGCCCGGCCGGGCGCGGGGCTGTGTCACGCCGGGCCCGCCGCCCCCCGCCGCAGCCCCCGGCCCGGCCCGAGCCGCGGCTCTTACCGCCAGGTCGGGGCTGTGCGAGTCCCGCTGGGACACGGCGCGGACGACCCCAGCCCGCCAGCGCCCGCTCTCCGGCGGTTCCTCGCCGCCGAGGCACAGGAACCGCTTCCCCACCAGCTCCGGCCGCGTCTCCACCGCCATGGCCGCCGCCGCGCAGGCACCGCACCAGCCGCCGAGCCCGCTGCTCTAGGGGCCGCGCATGGCGGGCGTGGGGCGGGGACGGGCGCGGGGCTCTCGGGCTCACAGCGGCGGGAGGGTGGGAGCCCCTCGGCCGCGCCGCCGCCGCCACAGCCCGACACAAACACCGAGCGAGGGGCGGGGGCGGGCCGGGGGTGCGCGCTCCCTCCCTCACCTCCTCCTCCCTCCCTCTCTCCCGCGCGCGCCCGCCCGCCGCGCTGCGGCCCCGACCACTCCGCCCACGCAGCCCCACTGCCATGGAGACCGACGCCGCCCGACGTCTCCCTCCGCCAGGCAGCGCGCGGCTAGCGGCCGCAGCGCGGCAAAGAGTCCGCGGCCGCTGGGGTGGCACCCGGGCCCCGCGGGGGCTCGTCCCGTCGCCCCCTTCCCAGCCCCGGCCGGGGCAGCACGGCCCTCACCTGCCGCCCCGGCGCCCCCCGAGAGCAGCCCCGCGGCGATCCGACACTGGTGGGGTACCCGCTCCCTGCCTCCGGTGCCACGGCGGGAGCTCGGGCACAGCCTCCCCGGGGTACTTCCCCTCGGTGGAAGAAGCGGCTGTCCGGCCCCCGCGGGCTCGCCCGCACCCTGCTTTGGGCGCACCACTCCGAGAGCTCATTAATGTATAGAAATGTGTGAAGGCGGGGTACCAGGAAGAGGGAACCAGGCTCTTCCCGGCGGCACCAGGCAATAGGACACGAAGCAACAGGCAAGGTGTTGCTGTGATGCACTGGAAGTTCCACCAGAAGAGAAATAACTTCTTCACCATGTGAATGAGACTGGAACAGATTGTCCAGAGAGGGTGCAGTCTGCCTCGCTGGAGATACTCTAGAACCGTCTGGACACAGCCCTTTGCCATGCTGTCTAGGACAACCCTGCTAAAAGCAGGGAGGTTGGACCAGGTGCTCCCCTCTGGTCCTTTCGAGCCTGACCCATTCTGTGATTCTGTGAGAGCCCTTCAAACCTGACCCATTCTGTGATTCTGTGAGAGCCCAGGCCAGCAAGGGTATCCCAAGAGCCAGGCACCAGCATGCTGATGTCCCAGCCCTCCAGGGTTTGGGAGAGCCAGGACCAGGTCTGCCATCTGCAGCACCTTCTTCCCTAAAGTCAGTTTGTTAGGGAGTTCAACAAAGACACCCATCCAATCCATCCACCTTTCCCTACTGCAAGGGCTACAGAACTCCCTGGGAATGTAACGTCAGTTTAATCCCTCAGAGGCTTTTAGAGACAGAACACTTCAGCCCTAGAAGACACTCTTGAATTCTGCTGAATGCCAGCAAACAGTGCACTTCCAAGAAGTCAGCTCAGAGACTCACAGGGGCTGCAGCACTTGAGAAGCCATGCAGCCACGCCGTGTGGCAGTTGCCATCGGTTTGTTGTTCTTTCCATGGCTCCCGTAGTCATGCTGTGGTAATGCCATGTTTGCATTTGAAGAGTTTTTCCTTCACGTTATCTGGAGGTGTAGCTTTCCTGAACTTCTGCCTGCCTTTACTGGTATGCTTGCCCTCAAGAGAGCAGGTTAATGATCTCTCATCTAGCGCTA
This sequence comes from Anomalospiza imberbis, assembly GCF_031753505.1. Lineage (NCBI taxonomy): Eukaryota > Metazoa > Chordata > Aves > Passeriformes > Viduidae > Anomalospiza > Anomalospiza imberbis. The sequence continues at coordinate 5,521,679 of NC_089688.1, read as the reverse complement.
AAAGCAAATTTGAATAGTGCATTTTTGAAAAATAGATTATGAGGCGAAAGCCATAAATCAAGATTGCCAACTTCCCACATTCCTGTATATTTTAGTGGAACAAATAACTTCTGGTACAAGAGAAGTTAATTAACAGAAAACAAACCAAAAAAAAAAAAAAAAAAAGAAATCAATTCATCATCCACCATGACAAGTTTGTTCACAGGATTAGAATAACTCACAAGACATAAATTCATACTGGAACCTACAGACGCCTGGATTCCCAGGCTGGAATGGATGGAGGTGTGCTCTTTAGAAGCTGCAGAAGCACAACCATAGTGCATTTGAGCTAAATGAGATTTTCATTCACGTTCCAAGGTAATGCTATAACCAACAAAAGTGTACTGCAGTCTTGCAGAAAGAACAAAAATTATGTAAGTACTGGGCAGTTATCCATAAAGGGTATAAGGAAAAGTTACAAAACTGACTAAATAAATATTAATCATATCAAAGTTCTTGTATTCATTTCCTCTTGTTTAATCAAAGAGAAATTTGAGATATTCTTGAACTCTACAATTAAATGACATTAATGTGCAATAAAACATAAAATATACCCCAAAAAAGCCAATTTACATGATTGTAATAGATTCAACTTGTGAATTTATCATAGAATACCAAACTATTAGGAATCAAATATTTTTAATTTGTTCCAAAAATTCCTTTCAAGGCACTAACACTAGAATTATGTTTTAGTATAGATTAGAATTCACTGAAGGCTATTGTTCAATGCAAAACTATTTTATAGTTGTTAATCACCTGAAAATATCAGTAAGATCAAGTAACATCAACATTTAGGTGGCAATTCCCATGGTTAGCTGTCAGTTCCCAGATGCCAGGTAAGATGGGCAGGACTTTGCCCTGCTCCCCATGAGCTGGACCAGGAGGAGACAGCTCAAGGGAAAGCCCTGACATACTGACTCCCCAGCAACCCATACCTCAGCTCTTCTGTCTTTCAGTTATTCACCTTGGAGCAGCTTTTAGCTTTTTTAACCCAAAGGTGCTTTAGGAAGGTCAAAATTACTATGTTCAGGTGGATCAGCATATGAGACTCACAGGTTGCTGGACATATTCCACCTCCAGCAGCTTGTTTTCTTGGCCTCTCTTCACTTACCCGTTTCTTCTTTGCTGCTTCCTTCTGTTTCTCTGTGAAGAAATTGGGAGAGCACTAAATGCTCAGGATATGGATAAATCAACTATAAATCAACTCAGAACCTCTGTCTTCAACAAAACCAAGTCATGGTGCTGGGGTCCAAGGCCTGAAAATAGCTTAGACACCAACTGTTTAAACAGTCTGTGCCCTATCACACTCCAGTAGGATTTCTTCCTTTTTCAGAAGCCTTTGCAAGCATCAAACCAATACATTAACTCCCCTTTCAAAGCAACACCTCCCTTATTTGTTTGATAAATATTGAGGAATATTTGAACTGAAAGTCAAAGCACCAAAATTCACAGGATTGAAAGGATTAGGGATGTTATTAATTGATGCATCTTCTGAAAAAAAAGTGGCCTAAGGAAGCTTCTTCTTGTAGATTACTCTGAAAAGACCAGAGGAATCATCCTCTTGGAGCTCAGGAGCAACACTCAGAGCCAGATGCCCATAGGCAACAACAAAATAGAGCTGACACCTTCAGGCTGGTAGAAATCCACACAAAATAAAGCAAAAAAAGCTCTAGGCTGAGCCCCAGGGAAGGAGAGCTTCTCTTGGGAAATCGACTGTGGACAAACTCACCTCTTACTCCCTGAAAGTATACACATCGGTTAGGTGCAAAATCAAGATATTTACTGAGAGCTTTTTCTAACTTCCAGATTGAAATGCAGCACAGCCTGTACTAGTAGTAATTGCACCTTCTCCATGCAGATAAATGCCATATTTAGAAATTATTATTTCCATTTTACAGGAAGTAAAATCGAGAGAGAAAGACAAAATGACTTATCAGTGTCACAACTCTTAAGCAGAATTAATATTGAACTAATTATTTCTAAAATATGTTTTATATACTTCTAGATCTAGCTTACATTTCCTTAGGACATAACATCAGTTTCTTCTGAATTCATAATTCCTTGGAAATTTGGAAAGCCACATTTAATGTTTTCCAGTGTTCACCAGCAGAAAATTAAGACTCTACATTTAACAGGTTGGATTAAGAGCTTTGTACTTTTAAAATTCATAGCCAAGAGAAAACAAATTTTTCATCAAACATCAGTTATTTCTGATACAAAGCAAACTTTTGATTTCCAAGTGTCTTGTCTTTTACAGAGAGTCCATGGGCTTTCCTTAAGACATCCTCCTTGAAAGCACAATTATTTGAGTGATGAGGCAGTCCTTGAACACTGAATGGGACACAGAATCAGTGGGAAAGTATGATTCTTTAAAGACAGCTCTTTAATGTAGATGCAAAGGCTGCATTGAACACCTGGAGGTACAAAAGTGCAAGAGAGTAAAAGTTGTGGTTTGTGGCATTACCTCCCCAGCTCTACCACTAACATCCTGCATGGTGATTTATTGCATCTCCAGTTGTCTACAGTCACTCTCCATTTGGGTCTGTCAACTGACCACTCCTAATATTTTCCTGTGTCTTGGCTTTCACAGTTGTAAAAAGGTTGCAAATTTACTGCTATATTTACACTGCAGGTGACTAGAGCACCCCACTGTGTTCAGGTATCATCCTCAGGACTTCTTTAATACCATCCCGGCTGTTGCTACAGCCCGCAAAGGAGAAAGATTTAAGTTTGCTGCATTTGTTTATCACTCCAACCATATCTGCAAAAGAAAACATTGTTGTTCACAGGGTGCCACTCCATCAATGCTGACAACAGCAAGGAGCACTACTGAGCTTCCATGTGACATTTCACAGTCAATTTATAGCCTAGAACAGATGAATACAGCATATTCCAATTCCAACATTTCCTTCTGTTCCAGCTAATGAGATAGCACCCAAAAAGGTTGAACAATTTTAATACACATTAGCCTTCAATACATGCTCTTCCTCAGAAGTTCGCTGACATCTTAAGATATCAATCTATCCCTGTACAACCCCTGGCCCCCATTTGCAGCCACCCTTAACCACTGCCTTACACTTGAGTCAGCAAACAGAACTCCTGGGTACCCCACATCTGCTTTAAATACACAGTTGGCCGGCTCAGCCCGATGGAGTTGCAGGGGCGGGTTCTGCTGAGACCTGGAGCCGCTGAGATGTGCTCACCCCTTGACCCTGCCCTGGGGTTGGCCGACTCCCTCCTGCTGGGAATGGCACCACCTTCAACCGCTGCCACTGTTTTCTGCGGTGTTTAAGTGCAGCCGGAGGGTAAAGCATCATTAGACCAGCACTACACTTTGGTACCAAACAGTCCCTCCCCCAGCTGATGGGTTTACATCCTGTAGAGGTAAATTGCAGAGGGTGGGGGAATAGAGATAACAAGATTCTCAGTCTCCACCTTTCCTTGAATACTTAAGGACTTAACTCCTAAGGTGAAACTGCATGGCCCTGCTTTGGCCTTTATCAGATAGTGTCTCCATCTAAAACAACCTATTTGAATTTGTTTGGAGGACAATGCTCTTAGTTTCTTCAAGGCACAGATGGAAGATGCCAGTTCTACTGGTCACTCAACCCAGGTGCAAGCATTAAAAGCAAGGATGATGCACAGCAGCATTGGTGTAACATTTTTGTGGCCATTCTAGCAATGTTAGATATCCACTCAAGTTTCTTTCCTGCTTTTCATCTTGCTGCTGATGCCAGCAGCTGATACCAGCTTGAGGTTTGGTATTTCTCAGGAATCAGACTGAGCTTTAGGCATATCGGTCAGCCCGTAATAGCTCTCCCACACCGCTGTAATGCCCAGAAGACAGAACAAGAACTGAGAACAATTTCGCATTTAGTTGAGCGGATCCACCTACAGAACAAAACACCAAAAGAGATCGAGTTTACTCAGAGCCTGAACAGCCTCAGCACTGCTGATGGTCCTCCTGGAAGGGCCTAGCTTACCTTAGGCTGCTCCCAGCTACAATGCTCCGTTTTCCTGCCAATCACTCACACATAAAACCTGAAACCAATCACCCTTGAAATTAATTCATCGCCTTCCCACGAGCCTTTGCTTCCAGTGGTGCTTCTTCCCCCACTCACACCGTAGGTGTAAAAAGGCCAGTCAGTAAGATATGTTCTGCTGCTGAGGTAGCGTTAACTAGAAAGATGGCTGAGCCTGTAGAAATTTAGGTTTCTCACACAGGGGCTCCTGAAGCACCAGTTTTGTGGATTATCTGGTGTGTATTTTTACCTAATGTTAAGTGCTTGGCTGTTGCTATCTCCGTGTTTTTACAATTAGTGGCTTTTGAAGGTTAGCAGATGGGTAACACTAAAAAGAAAATCCCTGAAAACCCAAACAGCCATGTGAAGGCAGTTATTGCTTCTATGTCAGACTTCTATCTTAGTTTTAGGATGTCCTAGAGTTTCCCAGAATATTGTAGAGGAATATCAGTGTTGGATGAAAGGTGTTTAAGTAGTTGATTTTATGAGCAGATACTGTTACTGATAAAAAGAGCAGGAGATACTCAACACTGAAATAAACTTACAGTTCTTCTTTGAATTAACTGGGAGGTAGGTTGAGTTCTTATCCTCACTGGAGATCACTAAGGTATTGTGTAGCAAAGATAAAAGAAGGGAAAATGTACAACTATATCTGACTAGAGTTTTCTGACTTAGGAGTTGTTAAATGTCTTCACAGAACTCCATACATTGAAGTACTTGAAACAGAAGTTCTATAATCTTACTCCTATTCTGTACATAAATGTCTTAATGTTTCTTTTTAAACTTAAAATGTATTAAAAAAACCTATTAAGAGCTATACTGGTGCTGCAGTGCAGGAAGGTTCCTCCCTTCTGGACCTCTAGCTTCTCTATGATTTGTGGTGGGGTGGTGCCCTCTCCAAAAGCAGGGGCTCCTGCTTTGGGCTGAAATGACTTGGATGTTGCTATTGCTTATCCTGACATAACTAAAACAGGTGATGGTTATGGTAAGGAAATAGTTTACAATGCTGCTCTACAATATGCACAATAAAAAGCAAATAGGAGGCTTTGAGGTTTGGGAAAGGTCTAAAGCTGAGGCAAGAAACAGCTGATTTCAGCTACCATTAAAGTATACTAGATGGGGAACATGACAGTGTTCATTATGCTTGTCTGGGGAAGAAAAAATATTTCCAGGAAGATGGTTGGGCCTTTCTGAAACTGAGGTAGAAAGAAGGTAGAAAGAAAAGCTCTTAATGGCTTAGGAAAAAAAATAGTTACTTTTTCTTTATGAAATTCCTCTAACATCTTTCTCAGCTACATTTACTACTCTGATATCCGAACTCCGTTGCATTTTCTTACTGCAATTGTAATATTTCCCCTGTATCTTTATCTCACCAAGTATAATTATTTGCCAATTTTGTCTAAAACAGTAACAGTGCATATCACATGGTAAGCACTCTTTAACAAACTTGTCTGATGAATATTTTTATGCCATGCTAGTTCTTTCCTCCTGCCAGCAAATTGTCTGCCAGTTGGCTTACAACTAACACACAGGTTTCTTTCCTGTATTCCAGCTGCCTGTCTTGTTGAGTTTCTGTATCAGGAAAGGATAACAAATTAGTGTTAGCTGTGTTCTGCAATTCAGTAATAGCTATTATTTAATAATATTTATCTCTATGGTAAGGGTTAGGTCTTTATATTTCATAGTGTTGTCTGACACAGGGTGTAAACAAATTATGTTACTGATTCTGTGCTGATCAAACAGTGGTACTTTTGTATTTTTCCTGGCACTGTTATCCCAATTAAAACTATCACAAATTTTCTACTCAGCCAGTAGCTTCTTTGATTAATTTCCTGTTCTCATTAGTAGTGTTCCAGGGTCTGTCTGTCACATTTGTTCAGGCTACATTCAAAATTGACCCTATAAAGGGAATTGATTTAAGTCTGCCCTTACTGCAAGAACTGTAATGAAACATTACATCTTTTAATGACAATCTGAAAAGGCACAAACCTACATAAGCATGGAGATGAGAAGGGACTTGCATGTCTTCTTGGATTTAAGAGCAGTAGATTGTGTTTGGCTGTTGCTGTGTCATTTAATTGAATGAGAAGGTTGTTTTGGAGTCATGAACTAGCTGAGGCTGGAAGGAACCTCTGGACATTGTCTAGTCTGACCCCTCCCTGCTCAGAGCAGGGCTACCTACAGCAGGCTCCTCAGGGCCACGTCCAGCCAAGCTTTAAATATTTCTTCAAGGCTGGAGACTTGAGTCTCTCTGTGTAATCTATCATAGTAGAAAACGTATTTTCTTAAGTTCAAATGGAATTTCCTGTATTTCAGCTTGTGCTCATTGCCTCTTGCCCTTTCCCTGGGCACCACTGTGAAAAGGTGGCTCCTTTATTTTGTCTTTGAAAAAAGATTCCAGCAGCCATTTGTATAAATGGTAGTATTTGTATAAATTCCAGCTATTTGTATAAATAACACCCTGATTAGTACCAAGTATGTATTATACATTCATTATTAATTTTGTGGCACGAAAGGAATCCAATTCTCCATCCTCCATCTCCCTAAGTTACCTTCCACAGATTCCCATCCCAGAAGTGCTGGGACCTGCTTCCTACATTTGTATCCTTGCTGTTGCTCCTAGGGTGGTGCCTACAGGAAAAGGCAGAAGCAGAAATTGGTTCTTCTTGAAGTCCAGCCAACAGAAAACATTTGTCTTCAGTAAATAAACTCCCTGAATACAAGCACCAGCTATTCTAGTGTACAAACCAGGGAGTGTTTTTCTCACTGAGGTAAGTCCCAATTGCAGGTAAAACTTAGAAAAGCATGTCCTCTGTAGCTGAAGCACCACTGACAGTAAACATGACTGAATTAGGAAAAAGAACATACTGGGTTCAGGAGTACTCTGCCACCCTTTCTATGTTTAAATACTGATCCTACTTCCAGAGTATGAGACCAAAATACTTCTTATCTTAAATATTAGAAGTAGAATGAGGTGAAATTAAAGTAACTGAAGATATATCTTCTTCTCTTGGTGCTCTATTTCCCCCTCCCTTTCATCTTTTCACTTTTAATCAAAATTATGTTCCCAGAACTTTGTTTTGGTTTTACTAATTTGCAGCAGCAGCTACCTGTAAATATTCTTTATTTGACTGTATCTTAAAAAGATGACCCCAAATTACAAAACATCAAGTTGCAATTGAAATTGTAATGAGAATATATTATGCAGAATATTCTTCAGCATGGTCTGGTCTGTATTTAAAAGCACTGCATTAACATGGACTTCAGAAAAGGCCATCAAGCCATGTCTGATGGCTTGATGTATATATAATAATAACCACTGTAATCCCAGTGGTTATTTACCTGAAGCAGACTTGACTGCACACAGCATTGACATGATTCAGAAAGGTCAAGGTCCAGGGCAGGTGGTGAGCCAGCCTGCATGATTGGGCTGGGGAGAGATGCTCCCTTTCCAGGAGGAGGCCTTAAATGACTCTTATTAAATCTGTAATTTGTGACTCTCATATGCCCAAATGTAATGCAAATCCACTGTCTTTCTTGTATGCAATTAATGTCAATGGAAAGATGAAATAGAAGCTCAAGGAAATGGTTGCAATAAGCACCACCTCAGAGCCTTGTGTTGAGTCCAATTTTCTTACATCATAAACTGCTTTGAGCCCTCTAAAGTTATGACCCAGCAATTTAACACTTGTGTTTCATGTTGCTTAAGTTAACTTTCTTTAGACAAAAAAGGGGTCTGAAAGCACATGTTCGATAACTGCTGAACCAATGGATGACTGAACTAATTGATACAAGAGAAATTTAGTGGTGCTTACAGTTGTGATGCAGCTCATCTGCAGGGAAATAAAATGAGGGGAGGTCTTCACGTCTTCCTTCCAGCATTTGCATAAGCTACAAGACTTGTTGCATACTAAGGATGGTGAAACTTGAGTACTTGTTTTATGCTAATGAATCCAGTGGGTCAACTATAAACATTAAAGCCCCTCAAAACCACAAAGGTGACTTTGTTTTTAATTCAGCTGATCAAAAATCGGTGCTCATTTAACTGAGAAGCATCCATCATTTGTGTAATTCGTGGTCCTAAGTACTCCAGAGATCAGATGCTGAAGTTCCTGAATTTTAGGTTGCACTTTAGTTTTGTCAGTGTTTTTTTTTTTAATTCAGGTTTCATGTATCTTGATAGATTATTTTCCAAAATGTGTGAGAGATTATGAAAAAAACATATGTGTAAGAACTCTGTCTGTACATTAATATTGCGTGAAAGGAAGCCAAAACAAACCAACTACCGATTCTCATTTTTGAGTTGCTGGAGAGTGCCTTTTGTATAAATTTTGATGTCTAACAGTTATTTCTACCAACTTCTGGGAGACAAGGGGTATGCAAAAAAGGTGAAGCTCTGATTTGTCTAGACAGAGCGTGTTTGACATAAAAAGGATGATTTTTTCCTGGCCTCCTGCAGGCTACCAGCTCAGAGCAGCTACAGGCACAGTGCATTTATGCCTGTTAAACCAGAAGTTCTGCCTATTGTTTTTCCTGCCTTCACCACTTTCTACTGCTATAGTCCAACTATGCTATACCAGGTTATTAAACACTCAGCATCCAGAATGTCTAGACAGGCTAAAAGACTGTCTGTGCTCCTTTTCTCAGAGTCAACTTTCCTCAGAACTAAAAGGCTACTTGGAAAGCAAAGGTGGCAGAGTTTCGAGTATGAGAGACACTTCTTCAGGCTGCCTTCTGAGCGGGTAGTAATACACACTGATAGGGATTTCTAGCGCACAAAATCCATGTGCAAACCTCCTGCTGCTCCCCAGAGAGGCTTCAAGCCTTTGACAATTATTGCTAATGTATTAAACAGCTTGCACTTGTATTCAAAGGATACCAGACTACATACAAATGTATTCTGTTAGCTGGCAGTGTTCTACTCAAATAACAGAGGAGAAAACTCAAGGGTGACCTCCTTGCCATATAAGATAGAAAAATCTTTTTGAGGCGGAAACAAATGGTTTCTGTGTAGGGACCCGTGGACCAAGAGAGACATTTTTCTGTGTGTATCTGCTGGTTTTGGCAATGTTGAACAAGAAAGCAAACAGAAGTGCCAACTTCTTTTTTTCTATGCAATCGTTATTTTCTTCAGTGCTGACTTGAGTCACTCTGTATAGCAAGAAGCAAGTACTTGTTTCTTGCAGGGTGGGAATGAATGTTGCCTCTAGAAGCTTTGCAAATTGAAAGTTAGATACCTCATAAGAGCTGTTGATCCTGTTTTGCTGTTGATCTACTGCACACTCTGTATGATGGTGATATATATTATAGAAACATGCTTTGATTTTACACCTCAGGAGAAGCCTGGGAGGCTTTTTCAGAGGAGGGGAGGAAGGGAGGGCAGTCAGCTGGCACAGCAGTTGTTCTTCTTGTGCTTGCAGGAGTGAGGAGACATGGGTGCTCCTATCCAGCCATGCCTTTGGGGTCCATCCCACTTCCCCTTTCCTTGAAGAATCTTGGGAAACCTTGTGCTAACTCTCTTAATTTCCAGTAAGGGACTTCAGCATCTTTGTGGAAGTGTTTAATAACCTGAGCTCTGAAAGGAAAGTAATTTTTCCTGTGTTAGGTGAGCCCTCCAAGAACAGACATCAACAAAACATTCAGATAGCCAGGAGCTTGAGAAGCAGCATGCAAGGCAGGTGCCTGGATCAGAGGACAAACAACTGAATATGAGCACCCAAGAACATTCTATTTTCTCTATTAATGAGAACAAAAGAGGGTGGCAGATTTATTTTCTTATGCCACTCGAACAGAAAGTTCGTAAAGTTAGCAGAAATCTGATTAAAAAGTTCAGCATATGAAAATGCTGGACAAATTTGGGGTTAGAGCTAGAAATCTACCATAAAGCATTTAAGGACTAAAAAAAAAAACAACATTCAGAGAAACTTGCAGTTTAATTTATCAAAAGGTTGAAATGTGACTTATGCATGCATAAATCCTTGTGGAGACCTAATGAGTGAGAAAGACATCTCTAATCTATCACTTAAAGCATAGCAGGAACCTAAACTGGAAACTAAAGGCAAATTCAAAGTTTAAAAGCATGGGCCTAGTTTTCTAGAGGGGAAAAAAATTACTGGTGAAAATGAAAAAAAAAATCCAATGTTCTGATGCCTTCAAATCAATATCCTTTGTCGGCAGCACTGCTTCTAGGAAACAAAGGTTATCTGACATGACACATGAATTAATGACTCTGTGTCTTGGGTTTAAGTTGGATGAAATGATTTGGTATTCCCTTCCAGTTTTAAAATCTAGAGAGACCTTTTCCCCAGTTCAAGGGAGAATACAGAGAGATGACACTTCCTGGGGGAAAAAGGAACCCAAGTAATGAGAAGAGAGAAAGCATAGCTCCAAGGGAAAAACAAATCAGGATATTGTTTAATAAAACAGCTTCGTTAAATGCATTTGTTGGTCAGCAGTTTTGACTAGACCTGTCTTGGAATGAGAAAGCAAGGCAGAGTGGGGTCAGCTGGCTAAAGGCTACCTCGGGGTTGTATATAGGAATTGCCATCCTGCCTCACAGCAGAGGTTCCCCTGAGTATCTCCCAGCTAATCGTGCTGTGCTGCCCTGAGAGTGTGGGAAAGAAGAAAAGGGAAACCTGATACCCAGTGTCCTTTGCTGGTAGCCTTTTGAGTTGCTGGATAATGTATGAGGTAGTCCTTCAGCTCTTGGTGCTGATTATGCTCCTCTCAAGCTCTGTGTATGGGTTTGGGCTTTGCATTTCAAGAAAGTTGGGTTAGAAAGGAATCAAAAATACTAAAAAATATCCCATAAGGAATTCTTTATTCAAAGGAAGATTTGATACATAAGTATTGTGTTTAGTTTTTTGAAGTTGCTGCAAAGGAAATTAACACCTTTCCTTCCATATGTGGGGGAGGCAGGATAAAAACTGCTGAATACTCTGTGACTCAGCTTAACTTTGATACAAGGAAAAGCTTCCCAGTAGGATAATGGACTAGTAAACATAGTTAAGAAAAGGTGTGCAATTTCTGTTGTAAGGCTTCAGGAACAGGTAGGACAAGACATCTTTCCAAATGACATGAGGTGATCCTTGTTTCCTTATGCAGCAGAAAAACTTGGGAGTCCTTTCTGTTTCTAAGATATATTTTTTCCACCTCTTTTTGGCTGGTGGCAGTGTTGAACAAGCATTGTTTAGCTGGAGACTATGACATTCTGCAAATAGATATTGTGCTGAACAACATTCTAAGTGTTGCCAAAGAAGGTATATCTTCTCTTCATTTTAAGTAAAATCCACCAGCCAGTTCAAAAGGCAATCATTATTCCCTGATAAAATGCAGCTGGTGTGCACATGAGCTTAGTCAGGAGACTATAAAATAACATAAGCTTTCCACAGGGATCAGAAACATCAAAAGCAGAAGGTGTATTTAAAAACAATCTCCAACAGATTGCTATAATTATTAAATGTGATGCACCACAAGTAGTGATGGAATATAGCTGAGATGATAGTACCCAGACAGGAAGGAATAATATGGCTTTGGTGTCCATCTCTGTATACAGATTTCAAATCCCAAAGAGTGGATCATCAGATGCCAGATTATGCGTAGCTCATCATTTAAAATGGATCTGCTCTTATGAGGGAGGTCTTTATTTACTGAAACATTCAGATGCAGCTTTTGAACAAGTTAACAGCTTTGATGCCACTCTACTTGAGAACATGGGAGAGATAACTATACAAACCTCTCCACTGGACTGCCCTAGTGGGATGTACTGGTCTGGTTACACTTACCCACAGAGTAATGTTTGAAGTTCCACATGCAATACATGTCAGACATTTCTGTCTATAGCTTACCAACACAGAAGCAGGGAAGTGACAGGTACAGGAGAGTGGCTTTGTGAGAGCCTCTTGGGCTGAAAATGAGCTCCTCTGTTGCCTCAGCTTGCCCTTGTGGGGGCCACATTTTATATGCTTTCAACTCCAAATGGAAGCAATAAGGTAGGATGGACATACGACTGCTGCCAGGAGAAAGTCTCAGATGGAGCTGTTCTGAACTTTCCCCTTCCGCTTCAGATCACATTTCCCTTAAGAAAAAAAATCCTAATGGGTTGCTTTTATGTTTCTGGTAAGAAAGAACTGCAGGCACTTAACCCATTGCAACCCATTAAAAATTGATAAAACCAATCAGCAGTTGCATGATAAACCTTTTCACAGCATGGTGAATTTTCTTTAAAATAGTAAGTAGAGTACCCTTTTAATATTTGTACTTAGAAGATTAACTGGATTCTGCCTGCTGCAGTCAAAACAGGCTGGTGCTGGAACAATGGAAACACTTTGCCTTTATATTGATAGCACTGTTCTGAATTGCTTTCAGTGCTCTGTCTCAGCTTTATCTGCTTTTCCTGGCCTACAACTCATGGAATTAACAGTGCTAGACATCATTCTTTCATAGTCTTGAAAAAAAGTCTCTGGGCCTGCTGCATTTGCTAACTCCTCTGCTTGCAAGGATTCCCCTCTACTACACGGTGCAGTCATCCTACAACTCTAGATAGATGCCTTTTTAATTTCAAATTATATTTTGCTTAAAACTCAGTACTAACTGGAATTCTTGGGGCCCTGTAAGTCAGGAAACTGCCGTCAAGAAAGGCCTTAAACCATGAATTTTACATCATGTTGCAGTTTGTGTTTTCAGGTTTTGCACTTGCAGGTATATCTGTGAAAATGAGGGAAAGAAATTATTCAAAATCTAAGGTTTCTACTCATTTGTATTGAAGCAAGAGCTTTAAAAGGAAAGTCAGACTAATAAAACTGAGAACAATAGTGGTTAAACCTACCAAATGAAAAAAAAAGGTAGAAACATCCATTTGAATCTTTGTTTTTTCATTAAGTTGTGTGCTTTACATTCCTATTTTGAAAAGTTAATAAATTTCACACAAACATTTCTGAAAGAGATAAACTTATGGCCTGTTAGCATTCTGTCTGTGTGCTGGAATAAAAAAATTTTAGACACCAACTGGCTTTGTCATGCTCCTCAGCAAGATGCTGTGCTGGGAGGCTGAAATACGTGTGAGCAAGAAGTGGCATGTCCATAATTCCAAGCAAAAGCTCCAGCTGCTTTGAGTTCCTAAAACGTCTGTGGCATTGTCCAACATTCACTTTCAAATTAAAACTCATTAGGGCAGAAGGGCTTTTTATCTAGGGATCAGAGCTTACCTTTGCTGCTGCTTCATGCATAGGAAAGGTTGATGAAGAGTTAAATACTTGAAGACAGCATAAACTATACATTTCAACCACATTAATTAATAATCAGTTATGGCAATAACATCAGCTTAGAGTAGTGTAAAAAATAGTCATCTTCACCCATTCTGTAGTGCTGTTTTAACAGATAACTGGCATAATCTGTTCTGTGTTCTGATCCCAAAATTACAAACATATGTGGTATGATTCAGGACTGAAAGAAATCTCTATTTCTTTCAAATTATTCTAGATTTGAGACTCATCTAAGATAGATGAACATAAAACAGTGAAGCTACGAAGAACACATCCCTGTGATTAACCTATCAACCTGTGTGTATTTTGAACATATGTGATGCAAGTGGTGTTGTCTTTGGCAGGCATATCCTTGTAATGCAGGGAACTGAATCCCTCTGTCATAGACTAGCTTGTGTCTTCCTAAATGTTGCTCATTCACTGATTGCACAGCTGCAATGTAATTAAAATGTTTGTTTACCTGTAAAAGAGGTGAAAGCTAAACATTGATGTTTGTATACATACATTGTATTATATCAAAGAAGTTAGATGTTACAAATGATTTTCCAACCACTGTTAAAACTATTTGAAGCAACTTTTAACTATATTAAGTGGCTTTTGGAAGGGGTGTTAAAAATATCCCATAATGAGATACCTGTAATTCTCTTCCTTACACAGAAACAGACGGACATATGAGTAAGACACACCAAGTTTGACTAAGTACATGGCATAGATTTAATTGCTGTGCTGCTCTCTGTGCTTCTGCCATGCAGGAGCACAGATTAGCATTATGTGTGAACTGGAATACAGGGAAGTTCATGGGGCATCCCTGTGCCTGTCTGCTGAGGGCCCAGCAACCACCACCCAGCTTGTTGCACTGAATTAAGTCTCCAAACATTCTGTGAAATAAATTGTAATCTTCTGAGCAAGATAAATTACTCTTAGGAGCCATCTGCCTTTACCCTTTAAAAAAAAAGTCTCTTTAAATGTAAATTTAGCTTTCCAACAGAGACAGTATTACCATGGTAACAAATGCAAGAAAAATAAATGTCTCTTAGAGGAAAACCACTTTTTGTTTTGTATAAACATATTCCATATAAAATAAATTACGCAGCTACAGAATTATTGTATATACAATCTCAGACAGCAAAAGAGAGTATAAGTCTTTTCCTGGAATGGTTCTCTGAGTTAGTACCAAACATAATTGCTTGCAGTAAAGAAATGTATTGTATAGTTAATTTCATATGCTGTGAACTAGAGCTCTCATCTTTCAGTTTGCTCTAAATGGACTGGAATGCTACAAACTTCAGTGGAGCGTCAGGCAGGCAGCAGGAGTTTACAGAACTGGAGCCTAAAATGTAATCTCTGCCAGGTAATTTATATTACAAATGCTCTGCTGTGTGAATTTCCTCTGCCCAGTCTACCACTGGAGAGGTTTGTTATTCAAGGAGCACAGAAGCAGTGGTTCGGAATTCTCCTTTCATTGAATGAAAGGAAGAATGCTTTCAGGTTAGGCCTGTTTCAAAACTAAGATTGATGAGTGGTGTACTTTAAATTGCTCACAAACAAATTCCTCTCTACCTCTTCCTGCATCAGTAACCCCCTACAAAGATCAGTGTGAGGAGACACCCAAGATGGGCAGTATCATTGTTTGCAAGAATTTCTGCATGGTTAAAATAATTTCTTTTTACGTTGTCTGCTTTTTCATTTCAGGCTTCAAATTTCACAGTATACAACTACAACAACAGTTTTCAAACACTGTCTTTGTTGAAATGTTTCACAATTATTTATTTACCCTCTTTCTTTCCCTCCTTTTGGCTGTGTGCAGTGTGTTTGAAGGCTGCAGGGGAGTGAAGATGCCCATGGCTGGGCTTTATTTGTGGGAGGAGGTGAAGAATTCTGGTGCTTGCTACTGGAACAGAAACCATTCTGCATTTACCTGACACCTCTCATCTGAATAAGACAGAAGCTTACACAGATTAAGCTCTTTCTTCTTTCTGTATGGCAGGAAGGGAAACTATATTATCTGCACTTAAAGATATGTTAAAGAACTAATTTCTTCTAGAGATGGTGACACTGACTTTGGCATGTCATTCGCTGTGAGAGGCAGCAGAACTGCTGCTGAAACTGTAAACTGCTCTTTGCCTACCTTAGCTCTGAGTGGCATGTTCAGTAGCACCGACATCTATCACTTTGGATATTGCTCTGTTACACTTGAATCAGAAGAGTAAAATGGAATGTTTTCAGCAATGACTTCATACAACCTAGTCTTCTGAGAAAAGATAAAGCAGTCAGTTTCAGCAAAATATTTTTCTTTTAAGTGTGCAAACAGTTTTGGAGGGAGTGTAAAACTAATAAGCCGAGATGGATTAATTAAGGTATCAGGAAGCAATCAGCTTCTGCGTGTGTCTCAGCCTGCCAGACCATGAGTACCTGGACTTGGTTACACTGCGGATCGTCTTGCTTGCTGTCGGGCCTTGGGCAGCAGCTGGTAAAAAAGATGCGCAAGGCAAGAAACAAAAGTAACAAGGCAGACAAGCACTAATCCTTCCACGTGTATCTTCGTGGTCACCCGCAGTTTTGGATTACCTGCCCGTAGCAGTCTGCGTGGCCCACCTAAGGCCGCGACCTTAAACACTCTTTGGCTCCGAGTGCTCGCCAGCAAGCACCGAGGAGGAGCACGTTCCCGTAGAGCTTCAGAGGGTGCAGGAGCCCAGGAGCGGGCTGCCCCCGCACTCTGCTCAGAAGGCAGGGCTCCAGCCGGTGTCCCTGGGTGACACAGCAGCCCCACCTGGCCCCTCCAGCACACGAGTGGCTCGGCACGCTCCGGGGCAGCCGGAAACCTGAGGTCACTTCACTATATGGCACCGATGTTTTGGCTTACCAAACATCCTACAGCTCTGCGAGCGCACGGGGAGCACAGGGCAAAGACCAAGGCAAGGGGCGAGCATCCCATCCCTCTTATTGCTACAGCTGGTCACTGTGTTTCAAACAGAGGCGGTCAGAAGGGGAGAAAGGTGCCTTACTGCAATCTTAACGACTTCTATCTGTTCCTCTCGCTTCCGGGCGCTCTGCAAAGGCTGTATCCGTGAGGGGGTCTAGAACGGACGCCACTGCTGCTCACACAGGTCCTGGATGGAGAGGCAGGAGCAGACAGACACCTTTCCCGGGCTGCCGGCCCCGGGCCCCTCACGCCCCGCCGAGGTCTCCACACAGGCCCCGCTCCGCTGCCGGCCCCGGGCCCCTCACGCCCCGCCGAGGTCTCCACACAGGCCCCGCTCCGCTGCCGGCCCCGGGCCCCTCACGCCCCGCCGAGGTCTCCACACAGGCCCCGCTCCGCTGCCGGCCCCGGGCCCCTCACGCCCCGCCGAGGTCTCCACACAGGCCCCGCTCCGCTGCCGGCCCCGGGCCCCTCACGCCCCGCCGAGGTCTCCACACAGGCCCCGCTCCGCTGCCGGCCCCGGGCCCCTCACGCCCCGCCGAGGTCTCCACACAGGCCCCGCTCCGCTGCCGGCCCCGGGCCCCTCACGCCCCGCCGAGGTCTCCACACAGGCCCCGCTCCGCTGCCGGCCCCGGGCCCCTCACGCCCCGCCGAGGTCTCCACACAGGCCCCGCTCCGCTGCCGGCCCCGGGCCCCTCACGCCCCGCCGAGGTCTCCACACAGGCCCCGCTCCGCTGCCGCCCGCCGGGCGCGGCCCCGCCCGCGCGGCCGCACGGCGCAGGCGCGCAGCCGCCGAGCCAATGGGGCGGGCGCGGCAGGGCTGCGGCCATTGCGGCCCGGCCGGCGGAGGGGACGCGTCGCTGCCGCCGCTGCCGCCGCGATGGTGTCCTGGATGATCTCCCGAGCGGTCGTGTGAGTGCCGGGCTGGGGCTGCGCGAGGCAGCTTATTTCCCGGGGCGGGGATGGTCCCGAGGAGCGGCGGGCGAGGGGCGGCCTCCCTTTTCTCCTTCCCCCTGCCTCCAGAGCCGGGTGCTCTGCGCTCCTTTTGGGAGTCTGTGTGCCTCAGAGGGTCCCGGTGCTCCCAGAAACTCCCGCAAGACCTGCACCGGGGCTGTGCTTAGCCGTGTGTCTCCTGCTCTGAGTGCATGTTTCCCGGGGCTGCGGAGCCAGCCAGCTCGCGCTGCTTGTGCCTGTCACGCACAAATTGCAAGCCTTGCTTGCAAATGGAGCCAAAGTAACCTGTAAAATCTCGTAACTTTTCCTTTTCAACTTGTAGCAGAGTTGAGAGGACTAGAAGAATGCTTGCGAGTGTGAGATGGCGGTCTGTGCTGAGTGTAGGTTATCAGCTGAAGAGATTGGCAGTGTTGTTGCGTACTGCTCTTCATAAACTCGAGTTTTTAAAAGCCAAAGAGGCAAACTCTCTTAGGCGAGAAGCTTCGTGTTTCGTGTTGTATAAGTTCTGTTTGAGAAAGAGTAAACTGCAGTGACACCTCTGATGTTTTTCATAGGCATTGTGCTGTTCCTTCCTGAAACGGATGAGTTATTGTGTTCATTTGACTTATACTCCCTCGTAAAGGTTGAGTAATATTTGGGTAGCAGAGTCTTCCTCATGCTCCTTGCTGGGTAGCACCGTGACTCTGGGGTCCCCAGTGCTTATTAGGTCGTTTGAGCTGAGATTTGCTGTGTGTGAGTTTTTGCCAGGCAAATGAAGTGAATCTGCTCACGAAGCAGCCCAACAAACATCCGAATTAGCATAAAGTGTGTAGCAGGAGTGTGTGACCCACAGCAGGACATAATAGGATTGTCCTGTTTTGTTGGTGACAGACAACCCCCTTTAAGCTGTCTGGTGTAATTTCATCTGAAAACTTTCTCAAGTTTTCTCATACTGCCACGTATATTTTCCTGCTGCAGTCCAACCACCTAGATAAATAGCAGTCCTTCTCCCTCTTGCTGCTGTCCCTGAGCCTTGTCCCATAATTGCAACTTGCAAAGTAGAACATCACGTTCCAGAACTGGCAAAGGACGGCAGAGGTTTGGGAGAGAGTCCGTGGGAGGAATTGCTGTCGGTGCACTTTGTCAGTGTGGTCTTCCCATAGGCTTTACACGGGGCTATAGGCAAGAGGCATACTCTTGCTTTCTGTACATCAGATGGAGCTGCTCAACCTGTTTCTGCTTTGTTACATAAGAGCACTAACCAGAGAATTCTTATTTTAACTACTTAGACTGTGTTGGTTTCAAGGGAAATGGCAGCAATGTGGAGTACCTTAATTTCTGATGACCAGATTCTTCTGTAGTTAGTTGGGTTTTTCCCCCTGAATTCCTAAGGGTTGTATTTGCATAAGTTAAAGTCCTCTATGAGCCTAACCCAATAGCACAGGGAATGAAGAGAACAGCTACTGTTCTCCACAGATTTATTGCAAAAGGCAATAAAGGATAATGTACTGTGCAGTTTGGTTTCCTTGTTGCCATTGGTCACTTATCTGTGTGCCCTAATTATTTTTGCTAAAAAGGGAGTCCTAAGTATTATTTATAAATCCACCTTCTTGTGTCCTTGTTTCCTAGATGTGGGATTTAAATAGTTTGCCAGCATTCAATTTCTCAGGAAGGTGAAAGTGTTCAATGAGAATTTGGACAGCTTTGAGATTATTGTTTAACTTTGCTAATAAACCAAAGTTCTTGTGAAAACAGAAGGTGAGAAGTAGCGCAGAAGTAGATGTGGTGTGACATGAGAGATCTTAATTTCGGTGGTCTTGAGAATGTCCTTCTTGTCCTGTTTTCTCAGTGCCCAGTATCTTCCTTTTTTTGATTGGTTTTTCCTCTGGTCTTTTCCCAGAGGTACCGATTTCAGTGACTTCGAGTCTCTGAACTGTGTATTTGGAGTTTGGAAGGTGTGTCCTATCTTTCCCTTAGAAGCCCTAAGAAACAGATTTTTAAATACTATGTAGCTGTGAAGACCTGAGGCTCTTTCTTATGTAGCATTTGTATTCTGGTGTGGTGACTTCCTGGTGCCTAAGTCCATAGCAGCCTGTCATCTTGAGTGGTGATGGAAAGGAGCAGCAGTTTTTCTCTCTGTGGCAGAGTTCTTCACTCCTGACTGACCTCCTATGTTTCAGGGCCAAAAGAGCAGCAAAATATTAATTTGTAGGTGTGTCGCAGTGCCCTCTGCCGACTTCTGATGCGGGGGACTTGTCCTGACATGTGTGTCCCAAGCAAGCTGCATTCTGATTCAATTTGAGACTTTGCAATTTGGAATTCATTAACACCACTAAAATACTTTGGTTGACGCTTTAAGGAACTAGGGAATGGAGCTAGTAGACAATTTGAATTCTTAATTGCATGTGAATTGTCTTGAGGAGTCATGCACAGGAAACAGGGAGTGGTTCAAATTCACTGTTCCACATAATCTTCAGCAGAACTTTGTTTTAATGAAATCTTTTCCCTTTGCTCTATCAATTCTATTATTCTCAAGTATTTAAACTTGTGAAATACCTTGTACTAATTGCATATCTTTATGTCAAGAAGCAGAAGACTTGAAGTGTGCAATTAAAACATCTTTCCGTTTTCAAATTCTGTGTCAATTGGGTGCTGTTGTAGTAACTGTAGCTCATTATTATTTCTAAAACACACTGGCTGTTGCAACAATTTTTGGAATGTTTACTGCGGGGATTTTCCTTTTTTTTTCACGTAACAAAACCAACAAAGATAAATTGTTTCATTCAGAGTCTCAAAAAAAACTTCTCAGGGTGGCACATCTTGTTCTTAGTCTTTAATGGTGGAAATAATTTTTAAAATTTGTGACTGTCCATCTTGTTAACTTCAAATAGAGCTTGTGCCTGACTTTTCATCCGCTTGGATTGCTCATTCTTCTCATTTGTAAGGTCTGACTGATTGTGTACACATCAGTTGCTGAGACAATATTTAATAGTAAACACACTGAATACTTGTCAGTCGCAGCCTGGTATGGATGAGATCAGACCATCCTCTTGTGCCAAGCAAAGATGTGCAAGCATCCTAAATACAAAATAGATGGCCATTTTGTTCTTGCAATCTGTTAAAGCAGACTGTCTGCTGTAATCTGTTAACTTTTTTTCCTCCTCACTTAAAAATGAAAGTTCCCCCATCTGTGTTGCTTTGCAGCACACTCTCTCCCTTCATGTTTAAGTACATGGTTTGTTTCCAGTTAAGTCGGTCAGCATCCATGAACGTTGGAAGGGAAAGTTGCAGTGCTCCACAGAAGGATGTATGTGTCTTGGGTACCAGTAGTTAGTTTTCTGCTTGCTTGTGTTTATAATGTCTGTCTTCCCCACCCCAGTTTGAGAGCCTTGCAAATATTCCTTGAATCTGATATTAGATTATAACTAAACGTTTAAGCTGGACAAAGACTGTCTGGGGGACATAGGAGGTGACCTGAAGCTAGGTAGTAGTATTAGTCTCTTTCAGCTTTTGCTGCTTTACAGATTGGAGCTGTTTCTTTAATGGTAGTTTCCAAGGCATTATCTTACTCTACTTTTAATGCCTGTGTTGTTGTTTGACATTTCCAAATGTCCAGCTGCCCCTAGAATTACTGCATATCTGAGAAGAGGTGGCTGAAGCCATAGCTTCTGTGTTGATTGAATTGTTGTCAGGAATACCTGGCTTAGCATGTAGATCATATTTTATGTAACTGCGTATGCTCCGACTGTAAACCTAGATTGTGTCTTGTTCTTGGAATACAAATTTTTAAACTAAAATCATAAACTATAAAAATATTTACCCTCTTGTTTGCTAATCAACGTGCTGTCAAACTTGTCTTGAAGTGATCATAGCTGATCAGATGGAATCGGGTAACAATACCACCATGTGTGTGGAAGGAATAGCTATAGCTTAATAGCCTGATCTTCAAGGCAGAAGAGCCATTTGTGGGAGAGTTTCTTTGTCTGTTTGTAGCCTGCTCTCTGGCACAATGGTTGCAGCTGAAGTATGAAGGATGTTGACTGCTGTTGGATGCTGAATTTCTGACAGTATTCTTCAGTTTAAAGGCCTATAAATTGCTGCTGCACCTGTGGGGAAAAAGGAGTTGCTGTCATGGTGTGAATGAGATGTGCTGCAATGTCAGTCTCATCACAGAATTGGAATGAGTCAGTGACTGTGTATCAGTTATCCTTGGCATTTCATGCTAAATAGATCTCACTGTCCTTTTGCTGGGAGGGGCTATCCTGTCCTTCATCCTCTCCTCATTCACATTCCACAGGATCCAAACTCTGTGACCACTGTGTGAGTCTGGTTGTTTTGTCAACTAGAATGAAAATTAGTGTTGATAGAAGTTAATCTTTTGTTAGTTGCAATGAACTGCATCAGCTCACGCTGCTGTTGTGAAGTTGCTAGGTAAGTGCTGTGCTGAGAATGAAAGGTTGCAGGACAAAACCAGCATTATTTTAGGCTTTAGGGTATGGTTAAAGCGTGCTCTGAAACTACATTCTTTGCTTTCACATTGCTGCTTATTCTTTCTTCTTATGAATCTTGTTCCAGTAATAACAGTGCAGCTGTTCTAGTCAAACAAGGTGTCAGATTTTTTAAAGGGTTTTCAGTTTCCTGGGTTGAAATCTGTAAGCATATGTAAGTCTAGGGATTAAGTGTATTGTCCTGATTGTGTGAAAGTTTAAACTCATTTACATAATTAAGCAATGAAATCATCAGAACTCTTCTCTCCAGTGAACTCTTCTCAGCGAGGTAATCCTAATATATACAATGAGAAGTTTCTGCTCACTTGCATATGACTTGTAACACCTCTTGAGTTAGTACAATGCAAAATTACTATCTCTGACAACTTGTAAGAAAGAAGTGTTCCTACTGCTTGTCTGGCACACCTTTGCCTTAAATCAGCATTTGCTCTGCAGCCTAGCTGCTCTTTTCTCTGCCATGTTTACAGGATGGTGTGAGTGCAGAGCATGCGTGGTCAGTGTGCCCGGCCTGTGGCAGGCAACTGGACTGAAGCTTGCTCAAAACACATGGAGCACGTCTAGAGGTGTCCTGTGGAGTCTGACATTCTTACTTAATGGTCTTGGCATGTACCGTGTTACAAAATGTGCTGGACCCCACATGTGTGCCCTGTGTGTTATAGATAAAGAAATACCAAGAACTGCATGATCTGGCACAAAAGGATGTTTCTAATTAAAACAAACAGCCTCCACTCTTGCAGTGTTCCTGTACAAACTGATGTCTGCTTTGAGCGAGCACCTTATAGGCTATTGAGCACTTCTGCAGCCTGGACAGAATGGCTTGTCTTTCCTGGGTTTGTACATAGAGGAAACTCCCTGTATGCTTGTGTAAGGCTGAGGAAGATTCTGAGCCAAATTCTGATTTTTTTTTTTTTTTTAAGTTGCTTTGGCTCAAGAATTTTATTATTTGATAGAAATCATCTTCAAAATGTGTAAAAACATGTCTGGCAAAGTCCTCTGATCTAGCATTCCATGTGCACAGGAGCTTTCTCTGAGCTTTTTGGTCCTTTTTATTCTGCTTTTGAAATTTCAAAATTTTGAAACCTGTGAAAGTGCTAGGTTTATATAGAAGAAAATATTACATCTGCCAACAGTACAATCCCTCTGTTGTCAAAACCCGCCAGACTAGATCATAACAATTTACTGCAGGACATATGAGATGAGGTGTGTAGAGTCTAGGCAGTAAAGGTGATTGCAAGTTTTTGCTGACCAGTATGACTTCGAACACGACTCTCCTCAGTGGCACAGAACAACCAATCTGACAAGATAGTTTTGGATATGAGGGAAATAAAACACCCCACCCAGAGAGGCTATCTCTGCACCGAGCTTCTTGTCAGCCATCTCTGTTGCTTTGCTGCTCAGTTTATCACTGACAAAATAATAGGGCGTTACTTCTATTTCTCTTGTGTTTCCTAGCAGTCTGCAAGCATCAACATGGAGGTGGGTTTAACTAGATGAATGTTTGCCCTGTGTTTATCATCTTTGGAACATTACTCATGCATCCCGAAGACAGTTGGAACTTGTGTTTGATGTTGAAAACTAGGTGCAATTTATTTCAAAAGCCTGCAACCTGGCTTTAAGTGCAAGGATTTCCCAAGCAGAATTTTTCCTGATCTGAGAAGCCTGACATAATGCTGTACTTTTTTGTGTTAAAGCTGTTGGAACTTCCAGTGCTCAAACGGGAAAATCAGAAAACAGTTTGTGCTTGTGCCTTCCTACCACTGTCTGGTTTTGTTATTTCCTCCCTCCACCCTGTTTTGTAACTCATTGATCAAAACTATGGAAAGGAGAGTCAGGAAGATGGTCACTGATATCCTGATGAGTTTTTACAGTACAGTAACATTACCTTAAACTAATATAAAAACCCCAAAGAATTATTATTTGTCTTTGTGCTGTCATTATTCACTTCTGTCTGCTAATCTTTTTTCTCCTCAGATTAGGATTTTGTTCTAGAACGCATCATTGCCTTTACAGACGTCTAAATGCACATCTAGGATTACTTAGTTGCAGTGCATTTAGCATTAGAATGTTTTAGAAGCTGAACTATTCAAAATTTTCAGCAGTGAACAGTTTATGGTTCACTTGGAAGACAATATAGTCACAGAAACATAAAATATATTTTATGTGACTCCTTTGGCAGTCTTTAATTTGCTGTAGTTGCAATGTAAGCACTGTTGGTTTTACTATTCTACTTATAGAACTTTGAGGGCTAGTTTTTCTTGTCTAAAAGTTACCCTTGAATGGTTGAGACAAAATGAAATTTACAGTTGTACAAAGAGGATAATGTGAATTGGACAAATCATCTTACATTTGCATTTGGAAAATAGCATTTCTGAAAAGGCACACAATTTCTTTTGTATCTTCTGGTTTCTTAGCCCATTTACATATAACCAGTGAAACATAATTGTGTTAACAGAATTCTTCTCTCAGAAATTTTTTTTTTTGTTAATCAGCATAATGTGCTTTATTTGTTTTTGATAGCAAAACCTAACCCTCAAACTAATTAATGCATGAGTCTTAAAAAACCCCATAAATTATTTGGGTTCAAAAGGAAGGAAATGAAGACGTCTTTTAGCATTGTATTTTTGTTACTAATAAAACTGCATGAATAAGGCTGGTGGAGATTGTGCTTTTCAGCCTTAACTTGGTGTCTAACAGAATCTTCAGGGTTCTCTACGTACCAGGTAAGATAGAGGAAGCATGTTACTTGGGAATGACAAGTCTAGATGCTGCCTCAACACCATCTGCCAAATACAAAGTTTGTAGAAACCTTTTCCTGTGTACAATGGAACGGTTTGTTCTTTGAATGCTCTAAGAGGCTTCAGAAGTACATTTCTGTGTTATAAGATTGACAGAATTGTTTGAAAATCAAGGACCTTCTGGCAAAAAATTAAAATGTCTGTAACTTTGGATGATTAAAAAGAAAACCACCAGCTGTCTGGGGCAGAGATAAGACATGCTTACTTTTACTTCAAGAGTTGGTGTTAGATGGTTCCACTTACCACTTTGCTCAGACTATGGTATTTGTGTAGCATTTTTTGGGAGAGGCAGGACATTGAGGCTGGTCTCTAATGACACCTTTGGGTTCAAGAATGTGTAATGATTAAGTAGGACCTTTCTGAGCCTTTGGGTTATGAACTTCGCTTTTCTCTCTGGAGCCACTGGACAGATTAATATTCCACACAGCGTGACCTACAGCAGCGTGGACACTTTTTTTTAAGATGCAACCCATATGAATGGGGCGGTTACATGCAGTGTGGTTTGCCTTATACTAACAGACAACTCAAAAATAAAGTGTGGTTTCCCTTGGAATAAGCAGAAGTAAGTTTTATTTGGGACCACTCCTATTTTAAATGCTGGTTCCCTATAGCCAGTAATTTTGATGTTGATTAATATTTCCAAAAATAGAGAAGATACTCTTAGAGCAACAAACAATGACTGTGGATTTTAACTTGTGAAATTAGCTCAAGTCTCTAGTAGACTTGATAGAGGGTGAAAACCAAAGTTGAAAAGGTAAGAATCCAAGTGGAAATCAATTTTTTGACTATGGCATTTGGAGGTGTTAGAGGGAATGAGCCTAGGCCGTAAGTGGAGGAGCCTGGAAGAGGAACTCCAGTGGAGTAGCTAGCTTTGAAGCCACTTGTCAAAGCTGAATAAAGCTTTAGGTTTGAAAAATAGTTGAGAATGGGCACGACTTCAGAGTCTTGAGAGAATTGAAACTTTAATATTAAAATAATATTAAAGTACTGGATTCCTGAACCTACAGTTCAAGCATTGGGTACATCAGGAAACTTTCTCCTTAGGCAGCTGCTGAGACAATAGAGGAAATATGCTTAATCACTTTATTGCAAAGAATTTGTCTCCATCTCCTGCAGCTGAGACTTATGTCTATAGTGTGTGATTATACATGGGCTTCCCATTGTGACTTCTATAGCTTGATTGAAGGTAATGTAACTCAGGGTAAATATGCCCAAATTAATAAATAAAAAGCTGGCCTTGGATCCTTTCAGGCAACCAAATATTTTTTGTTTTTCCCCATAGCAGTGAAAGAGACTATTGCCACTTAAAACACTGAGTTATCTTGTCTTGGGACTTGCATACATTAAATAAGTGAGGCTGCTTTAAACATTAAGTACAGTTCTATAATGAGAATGTATTCTGCTGGGCTTTTTTGACTTTTATTCTAGGGATGTGGTGTTCATGTATTTTTGGCAAAGTTTGTCTTAGTTTTCTGTCACCTGCAGAACTTCTGTCACTTAATTAGTATTGCTGCTCCTCAGCTGTACTGCATTACTGCTTCTGTTCCAATTTTGTGCTGGATAAAATATTATCTTTGTATGCAAATCTGATTGTTACCTGGTCATTTCACCAGAACTGAGACCTCTGAGGCTTCCAAGAGCTGGAGCTTTAAGACTGTTAAACATGTTTAAAAACGTGCAGGACATGGCAGTACCAAGATAAGTCTTTGCTTCGTTTTCTTTATGCTAGCTTTGGTTCTCCAAACATCTATCTAACTTTGCTTGTTTCAAAATTTACTGTGGCCCAGAGCAGAGAAACCTTTGAGAAGAGGTGGCTGCTGACTTGACACAAGTTACTGAAGTTACTGTAATGAACAGTTTTCCAATATACCATATAGATTGCAGTGGAAGGTGTTTTAAGGTGTTTCTGAATTCTTCTCCTTGATATGAAGGATGTCATGTGCTTACACAGAAATAAAGACCTAAAAATTTGTAGAAGCTTCCAACATAATTTTGAAGACACTAGGCATAAAACTAAGTAGTATAAATAAGAGAGCTGGTAGTTTTTAAAGTTAAATTTATGTAAGCCAACAAACTACCAAGTGTATCTGTAACTTTAAGCCCCATAATAAAATGAAACACCTCATTCTAGATCTGTAATGTTCCTGTTAATCTTGTTCAGCACATCATCTGCATTAAATTACCCATGTCTTTAGGAGCTCTCAGAAGCATCCTAAATGGAGAGGATCATGTTGCTCATGAAAACTGCATGTGTAGGTTGTAATACCTCCAAGAGCAGTAAGTGTAAAGAACTTTTTCCAAAGCAAGGAAGCTCATAAGTGTGTTTCTCTGTCATCTGTCAATTACCTTTATTATGTAAACCTTAATGTGACAGTTTCTTTGAACATCCGTGTAGGTATCAGCTTTCATCTTTAAATTTTAAAAAAAGTAGTCTTAATTGTATCTTGTTCACCTGCTTTATGAAATATGTTTATTCATGCATATACTAAATGAAAACAGAAATTATCTCCTGAAAACTAGGCTTGGTTTGATGTTTTTTTAAAAATGAAAATAGCAAACTAGTCAATTTGTTTCTTCTGACTTCCTTAATCCAGCTGTCTGTCAGTCCTTGCTGATCATTAGAAGAAAAGCACAGTTCAGTACAAGGACACATCTTTTTCTTTGCTCTAAGTCATGTGCAAGGCTGCCTTAAGAGCTGTCTGAGAAGTACCTGCAATTGTTCCTAGTTGTTGGCTATTTCTCAACTTCAGTTGTGCTCCTGCCTGGTACCACAGCTGGCTGACATGGGGCCACAAATACTTTGCTTGCAGTGGTAGAAGTGTTACCAACAGAGAAATCGGAGATGATTTGAAGTATTTGAAGGAAAATAACTTACTTGAGATTTAAGTAAGTGTGAGCAGCTTTGAAAATGGACACTTCCCCAGCAGGGATGAAATTCTGCTATTGAGTTTGAGGTAAGAGCTGGGTGGGAGATTTTAGTTCTCTTATAAGGGTTGTTCTGTGTTTGAAGGCGTTCAATATTTGCTCTTTATCTCGAGGAAATGCTGCAGATGATCTGGTTGCAGTTCCTCGGTGTGAGTGCTTGGAAGGTGTGAGCTCAGCTGAGTGCCCTGCCCGTGGTGAGCCCTGCGAGGCTGTAAACAGGAAGGAATGCTGGGATGGGCAGGACGCTATTACAGCAGGAGTCAAACATGTATCATAAAAACAAGAGGTGAATAGGTGGTCATGCAGAGAAGTGACTAAGGGTTTTTATAACAATTTCTATTTGCCTTCCAGTATTAGCTTTTTGGAATTTTCTGTACAACTGGGTTTGTCGGGCCTTTTGACTGTGTTTTGAACAGGATTTGTTACCTGTTTGGGGTTTTTTGTTGATTTTTTATGACATGGTGATGGTATCTCCAGACTTATGCCCTTCTGTTAAAATATACCTAGGCTATCCAGCAGCACAAGAAAAATTGCTCAGTTGTGGACATGAGTTTTGGGCACTATCTCCAGGCACAGGTGCAGATTCTTTGAGTTAGAATGATATGCAAATAGCTTCTCCCCAAGTGCTTCTGCACAGGATTTATATGTGAACTGGAGGTGAGTTGATTCACGGGTTTGGTACCAATAATGCCCTGTCAACTCATGAGAAGGGTGACTAGAAATATGTTAGAACACTGATGCAACTTGACCATGTGAAAGAGTTTACAGGCTGACTCATTAGAGAAGGTAGCCTGGATTTTGCTTCAGGAGTTGTTTTTTAGCTGTCCCTTGTTCCAGACTGCCACGGGCCCCTGCGAGAGGGCTTGGAGCCCATAAGTACATCAGCACTTGCACACACATTCCTGTGCAGAACGTCCCTTAGGGAAGAGAATTTTTTCTAATTTTTTTTTGTTGTTAGACTTATTTCAAGGTTCAGACAGGGATATCTCCATGTTGAGTTAACTTGAAGAGTTATCTGGCAAAAGGTTCCCTAATTTGGGGTAGATCTATCGTTAGTCCATAAACATGAGTAGATAGGGCACTTGTAACAGAGCCTAGAGGTCTGCATTGGAAGAAAGGCTTAATTGCTTGAAATTGTTATACCATAAATAAAAGTTCCTGGCATAGAAAACTCCCACGTTTCTGAAGAATCAGTAGGGATGTCACTTTTCCTATTAAAATTCTAAGGTGGTTTCTGACTGCTTGAGTAAATGCCTTACTATTGGTTATGCTGTGCTTTGGAAGAATCTGGCAGCTGCTTTGGAGAATTCCAGCTTTCTAAGTTGGAAAGTTAACAGCTGCCTTGCTCTGTTCAAGAATGTGCTTTATTCAGATCTATCAGTGCTTCTGGTTATATTCTTTAACTGTTAAGACATTTTTTTCTCTAGCTTTTATATTGTGGTCATAAGAATGCTGTGAAGATTTTAACAGAACTGTTTCTGATTGCACTCCTGCATTTTGGTAACTAAAGGAGTTTCTGAATTTGAAGTTCGCTACTGTTGGCAGACATATCCTTTTAAGAGGATTTACATGATTTTCCTTGCACCTTGCCCAAGGTGGGGGGGTTGGAAGAAAAAGTAGGATACAATTTCTTGAGGGGTTCAGGAGCTGATCCTCATGCTCCCCTGTCCCTGTAGCAGACTAGCATTTTGGTCAAAGGGTAATTTTTGTAGTTACTTGAATGTGTAGTGTTTTACTGTAGATTGTGTGGTTAGTATTGTGTATCTGAATAGCAAAATGGAACTAAATTCTGTCAGTTGCTGGACAGAATGACTTTGTTTAGTGTAGTGCTTTTCAAAAACATTCAGGACAAAAATGCCAGGGCAAGCTTTTGTTTATGTGGACATGTGAACTATAGCTGGTAGCTGGCTTAGTCTAGAAGTCACTACCTAGCTGTAACAGTCAGGGGGAGGGGTGAGGCATGATTTTAGAGTTTTGCTTTTTTGGCAGTGAATTGGGTTTGTGTGTCAAGGTTTGATTGGTAATAGATTACCAATCAAATTACCCAAAGCGGGTTGGCAATTGCCCATGGCAGTAACTGGTGAGTGATCTCTGTCCTTATCTCTCCCCACAGCCTTTGAGCTTTCTGTTGTATTTTCTCTCCCCTGCCCAGCTGAGGAGAGGAGTGACAAAATGGCTTTGATGGACACCTGGTGTCCAGCCTGGGTCAACCCAGCATGTGCAGGGTTTTGGCTTTACCTGAATAGGATTCTTCCATATACTCCTTATGCCTTATTTCAAGCTTGAGAGTGCCACAGAGGTGCATAGCAGGCAAAACTTAACCCATAACTGTAGCCTCATCACTTGGTAGCCAAAACAAAAGGAGAGCAAAGTCCAAACTGCTCATCTTTGATGGGAGTGGCTTGGAAGTATATGGGCAGTATACAGTCTAAGCAAAAAAGCTTCTGCTTCTCCAGTGTGAGCTGACTGAAATCCCATTGGTGAGGCGTGGGGCTCTATTTGCCTTTTTTACAGCCAAGAACAGCCAGCCAAAGATTCGAGCATTGTTCTTTAGATTTTTTTATTCTGCTGTTTAGTTTTCATTAGCAAACTTCCTTTCAAGTGAAATCTTGCTTAGGCTAAACTTGCTAACCATATGTGGAATAGTAATTATAGTTCATCTAGAAGCAAAAATGTATTACCACCACCAGACCTAGTCTGTGCATACATAGTGCAGTGTCACCTACATTACTTCTGGTATTTCCATGTTGTCTGAGCAGCTCTTAGAGAAAACTTGTGTATGTTTATGATGGGATGGAAGCCATTCCTGATGTAACTGGGCAACACTTAGTGTTGAGAAGGGGAACTGGCAAAGCAAGGCAGCCTTTATATTCAGGTCCATGGTTTTGTGGAGGCGTGGAGGATTCTTTTGTTCTCCAGCCTGCCACTCAAGGGTGTAGGTACATATTCCTACTGTAGATGCACACAGTGTCTGGCTCTGTATCAGTCTGTGCAGATCCTCAGCCTTTGACTGGACAAATGGGTGTCGTCTCTACTACAAAATTTTTAGGGAAAGGGAGTTTAGTGAATGGTGCTGTCTCCAAAGCATCTCATACTAAAAGAGTTTGCTTTAACTGTTAGGTAAGGAACAGAGAGTGTTCCCTTTTTGCATTTTGGAGGAACGAAAGAATAAAGTGCCAAACATTATTCCATGCTTTGGGCAATAGTTTGGCAATGTGAACAGACTGAGCCCTTAAATGCATTGTTGTTAATGTTAGTGGCTTAGTGTTTGAGGAGTCTGGATGCAAGTAGTACTTTTGAGTAGCTTTTATTTGTGTCTTAGTTTCTTTTATTTTTAGTATTTTTTTAAAACTGTGGCTTTAGAGTTGTTTGCTATCCAGGTGAAATATATTCCGTGCCAGAGCAACATGTGTACAGATGACTGATATTTCAGTTATCAGTCAGATGTACACTTGGTTACCTTGCTTCATGAATGAGCCTTTCAAACAATTATTCACTTTGAAGCGAATAAAACTGTAAGACCATAGATTATGTGATAATAATGCAGTAGGTTGGGTTTATTAAAAATACAGCTATATGGATATGCAAATTTATTGTTTTATTCAGATTTAAGGGCTCTTTGATATCTTTTTCTTTGTATTTTTATTTTAATCTCCTAATATATTTGAGAAACATTTCTCTTTATATGAGCAAAATGTCTGTAGAGGAGATGGCTGAACCAAAAATGGAATGCTATGGTAGCTACCGAATCCAGCTAAAAACCTGAAATAGCTGGGCTTACAACTGGCAGTGAAATTGCATTGGTAAGCAGGATTATCCATGTATCTACTAATAACATAAAGTAAATGACATCACACACAGCTGAAATCTGTTTCCATCTGTGGAAACTGCCTTTGTTTTGTCTGCTACATTCGTGCAGTGTGCTGGTACTCAGTGTGAAATACAAACCACGCTTTGAAAAATAACACTCGAGCTTTTAAATTTGAAAAGTCATAGAATAATTGGGAACATCCTTAAAGTAGTTGTACAGTTTCTGTAGAAATATCAGAGGATGGATGTGCTTCGAATGTGTAGCAGTAGGTGTTGCTGACAGCTTTGAGCTTTTTGGAGGTGTGGATCCAGAGAGGAAAAGGACGAGAACATGTGGGGCTTTTGTAGCCATCTGTGTGCCCAGGCTGCCTGCTGTTCCTGCTCTAGCTGTTTGTGCCTCAGTCAGCTGCAGTGATCCCTTTTGCCAGTGTACTGATCCATCATGCACAGAGTGCAGGTAAAAGTGAATTTCCTGGCCTTCAGCTACACTCACTGTGGACAAGTTGCCTTTTGGCCTGTAAATTTGCCTGGTAGGCTTAACTAAAGTCAGAGGACTTTGCCTGTGTGAAGAAGATGTGTGTGCCAGAGTTGGCAGCAGCATCATGCCACACTGTCAGGGTCACCTCTGGCTGTAAGGAGATAAAAACATTACGGTACTGGTTCCTATTATTACTGACTAAATGTGCTGCTGTTTTGTTTTAATCCTATCTACCCACTTCTAGTAAACAAACAGAAGTTTATCTAACATTTGCATTTTACAGCAGTATTGAAAACACTATTAAATTATTATATAGTGGTGTATATATAATAAAATAATATTATAAAATAATATAATAATGATATGTTGAGGTGTTGACCACTGCACTCTGTAGTTTTAAAGTGATTTCTTGAGCAATTTTTAAAATAAAAAGTGGTTACTAAAATAGGTATTTTTTAACTCCTGATTTGACTAGTATTGAGTAACAGATTTTTCTAGATGGGAAAAGCTAGGTAGCTTTGTTTTTGTCTTATGCTAGTGTCTTATTTAACTTGATGTCATCTTTAGTTTTATGATTGTCTTACTGTTGCTGTAATAAGTTTTCTGCTTAAGATCAGTTGTTTCTGAAGAAGTGTTCTTAAAATTCTGTTTTGTCCCTGTTCATGTTTATAGCAGTTCAAGAGTGATATGTTGAGAGGATAAATTGCTGTTTAAATTTAAAAATACATTGGTTTTTTTCCTTATAGAAGTGATACTACCTGACAGTGGAGTGGAAAAGTGTAGCTGAAAAATCTGTAAAGTGAAATACTCAAGCTCCCTTTCATATGCTTCAATTCAAGACACATGAGCAGGCTACTAATAGTTACTTAGGTAACTTTGGAGTGCTAGTTTTAGAATTAGGGAGATGTGCATAGATGACCAGTAACTGGTGGAGTTATTATGCATGTCAGACAGTTGGTGGTGGTTATGGTGTTCAGGACCCTCTTCTGTATCTTCTCTTTGAACAAATAATTTCCACCCTTATAAAGTCTGTTTTATGGGTTAAAGGATGAACAAAGGCTTTTCTTATCTCTGATACTTAATGGTTCTAATTTCAGCCAGAACAAGGGAAGGTGAGAGACATTCGAGCTGATGTGTTACTGAACAGTTTTCCACTGGGACAAAAATCAATTAAATTAATTCCCACTTTTCCTCAGTTTCTAAATGTTGCAGTTGCAGAGTTCTAGCAAAAGGAGATGAAATTTTGTAAGTCAGTGTTACCTTAAAATTCTT
Source organism: Anomalospiza imberbis (assembly GCF_031753505.1). Classification (NCBI taxonomy): domain Eukaryota; kingdom Metazoa; phylum Chordata; class Aves; order Passeriformes; family Viduidae; genus Anomalospiza; species Anomalospiza imberbis. Next base: position 5,488,714 of record NC_089688.1, on the reverse strand, counting down.
TTGGAAATAAACTTCTGATAATCTGATAAAAGTAGATGATTGTGATTAACTACTGGTTGGTTCAGAGGCTCTTCAAGTGTGATAGCACTGCCAGTGCTATCTTCTGGTGTGGACAGGCTGCAGGACCAGTTTTACTTGTAGAAGAGCCAGAACAACTGGTTTTACATTATCTCTTAGAAACAGCCTTACAAAACAGTTTGTTGTCTTTGGGGCACACACCCTTTTCTGTTCATGTTCTAGTTCCGTCTATCCTGAAACTTCCTCCAAGGAACATATAACACTGATTTTTTTTTTTTTTTATGCTAGAGAACAGGATTTTTTATATTAAGTTGGCTGCATTGTTCTAATGATGTATTGTCACTGTTTTGTCATATACAGTGTTACAGATCCTGAAGGCTCTTTCTGTTTTCCAATAGGCTGGTGTTTGGGATGCTGTATCCTGCATACTACTCATACAAAGCTGTGAAGACAAAAAATGTGAAGGAATATGTAAGTCTCACTCCTTTTAATTGTTTAATTACACATCTCTGCTGACATAGATCTGTGACATGTTCATTGTGTAATAAATCATATGAAAGCTTGAATTGACTGTCTTACTGTTAGATACAGCACTTGTGTGGACCTAGTGGTAATCCTCTGGTTTTGTCTAGAGGGCTAAAGTTAAGGTATCTCATACTTTACACAGTTTTATGCTGAAACATGTTCAACACACTATGCTGTATATAGATTTTTTAAAGAGTATTTTTAATGTAAACCTTTAAGTCTTGGTTCCATTTCAGCAAAGTACAATAAATAATGCACTGTTAGGCAGAGGGTAGAATGAAAGCTTCCTAATTCTTCCAACACCTCAAGTATAAGTATTGACAAACTGATTCATAATGACCACTAGAAGAGCAGCAGCAGCTTAATATCATTGTATGGAGCTCAGCAGGGGACTCAGAATCTACTTAAAAAGGGGTTAATTCTTGCTAATCTGTTGTTCCTCAAAGAGGAGAAAAAATGTAACCAGGGAAGGAAAATATTTGGTTAAGGTGGTGTGGAGAAAAGAAGCAGAACAGACAGAAGAGAAAGATGGAGAAAAACACAATTGTAGTTGTTGTATAGTTACTTCAGTTTTTTAATTAAGCTGTTAAATTATTTACTTGTCAGTGTGATCAATGATGATAATCATGAGAATGTTAACCAGTTGCAGTCACAAGGAGCATTAGTCACTGAGCTCCTTCCCTGTTTTAAGAGACAGCCTGGCTTGATTTCAGCAGATAACCTGTCCTGAATCTTGGCCTTACCTTGGCTGCCCGACTCGGGGTGGGGTCAGGGCCATCAGTTACTCTTGGCAGCCGTAGCTGTGAGCTAGGGCTGCTGTCTGGTGTGTGATGTCTCCACTTTGTACCTGGTTGTAGTTGTAGACTGTGGTAGCTGTTGTTCCTCCCCTTGAATGTCTTGATTTAGTCTGATCACCCTATAAAGGCCTCAAAGGACATCATATTTGTACTTCTGATTTCTGTGTACAAGCTGATTGGAGCTTATTTGTGAGACAGAGCTGGTGCCTGCCAGAATTAAACTCATGGGGGGAAAAAATCACCAAAACTAAGAGGAGAATTTTCCCTGTCTCATGCTCATATTACTCTGTCAGGAAAGTCAATAATGCAAGGAATTTATAATCTGCTTTTCCTCCCTGCCCCTTCAAAACTGACCCACAGGCTAAGTATGGCATAGCAGTTTCCAACCAAAATAAAGGAAATCACTTTAATTGAAGGGATTACCATTGCCTCTTGCACTATGTTTTCTAGAAAAAGAGAAGTAATATTTTAGAATGCTGAGATTTTTCTCACCTCAGTTGTCCAGTTAGCCATGACCTGTCTTTCTTGGGCATCCTTACACAGGACCCCTGCTAGTAGGACCTGGAATTATAATTTTTCAGTTCTTTTAGTGTGAACCTGTAGTCTTTGAACAGTCCCAGAACTTGCATTCACATACAAAATATCCATGGCACCAAGATGAATAAGAGCCATCTCAGTGACTTTTGCATTAGCAGGGCATGACAGTGACTCATCAGTGAATTATCACTCCATTGCTGGTTGGGCTGACTGTCCAGATAGGTCTTAGGGATGATCCATGGCTGTCATTTTCCCAGCTGGGTCATTTTCTTTCACAGTAAAGGATTTAAATTTAAATGCAGCTTTCCAAATGGCACAGGTCTGCTGCCACTCGCATTATGGCCCAAGCACAACTTCCTTTCCAGGGTTTTGTGTGGCTCAGGAGCCATCTGTGTTTGTTGGTGAATTGTTAAGAGCTTTGTTACAGTAAAATATTTTACTCAGCCACTACTTCCACCACTAAAAACCAAGCAAACAAAAAGAACACACATCTTGACTTGTTGTGTAGGTCATGATGCAGCAAACTGGTCAAAGATTATTTCTGGGAGAAAAAGTGTTGTGCTGATTATGGTAATTTAAAAGACATATGGACTTCAATGCTAAAAATTCGAATCTGTGCCTTTGAGGAGATTTATTTGTTGTTGTAATTAGCCTGGTTTAATGGAGTTGACTAAGATATTTGAGATGTTTTTTCACTGTATTGGACTGAAGTACTTGAAATAAGCATCTGAAATGTAGTTTATAAGTCTGAACAGACCAGTCTTTTCAAATCCTGGCTTCCAAATCCTGACCTGAAAGAATGTGCTTTAGCTAGAGCCAACAAACGTGAGCTTAACACTTGGATGCTAGGAAAAAAAACCCTCAGTGAAACAAATCTGTAATCACTCTTTTAACATGAAAAGTAGAACTCAATCAAAGCTTCTGTTACTTGAAGTAGATGACAGTGTTCTGGGTAGTGTGAAATCTGACCTTCAATTTTTCATGTCCTTTTTTTTTTCTGTTATGAAAACCCTTCTAAGACACTCAGGATCATTTGCCAAGGATACTTGTGGTACCTACTGCATTAGTTGTACTAGAATATGATTTGTGTTTTATAGAATCCGTGCCAAGTCCTCAGCAGGACTCCTGGCAGATCTCATGTGCCCTTCTGCAGGACTTTTTTAACTGTTCCTAGCAGCCCAGGAGAAGTTCCACTTCCACTGTTGTTCTTGATTGGGTAAATAGCTGTTGACTCAAGAAAGAACAGCCTGGATAAATCATTTTGGGGAAAAATACAGTCTTGCACAGCATCTTAGAAATTGCATTGCATTTGCTTAAGTTAATGGGCCAAGGTTGGATTTAATTTTGTTTTCATTCAGGTGTTGACTCAGGTTCATGGAAGGGTCACCAGTCTAAATATCACATGGCTTGTCAGCAGTGACTTCAGCTGTTGTGTACATTTGTCTTCGTTTATTCAAGCCTAAAATATCTAAATCCTCTGAGAGATTGAAGTGAAGAATGTTATCACATGACTGAGTTTCTTTTCAAACTGGAACACAGAAGAGCATTTGAGATAAATGGGTCTCAGGTTCTGACAGAGGAAGTGGTTTTAAGCTATAATGCACATCTATGAAATAGGCAGCAGTGTATCATTAGGTTTTGAGTAGTTATTTAAATCCACTTCAAAACAGATTGTTTTAAAAGTGAAGATTAAATCTGAGCCACATCCTTTGTGGGGAAGTGTGTGTGTGTATATATATCCTCCCTTCGAAAGAGAGTACCATGAATTTAGGGTTCAGACTAGTCTCTGACAGTTGTGGTGGTTTTGTTTTATTATTTTCTGTTTATTTTTTAAATTTATTTTTATTTTGTTTGTTTGTTTTTACATGGTTTTGTGTTGTTGCAGTTTGTTTTTTTTTTTTTTTTCTAGGAATTTAAATAACATGTGGATGTTCAGTTTGTACAAATAACCAGTGGTGGTTTGCAGTGACCCATTTTGGAAATACTTTGCATTTGGCATTTTATAGCTTAGGGAAGACAAAAGCATTGGGAACTATTTCTGTAGTATTCTGAAAGATGTAATCAGCTTAGGCAACTAAATTTGAACAAATGATCAAGAAAAATGAGTGAGTCTCTTAACTGTTATAAAACAAACTATACTATTTTAAGAACATTGTCTGATTTCAAAGCAATGATATATAGTGCAAACGTTAAATAAAAATGTTTATACCTGTAAACCCCATAAGCATTAACATGTGAATTTTTTTATTAACAAGAATTTTGTAGTTCTTGGCATATAAACAGAATTAAAATCTCCATGAAAATGCTTTTTATGTTGCCTTGCCTCAGTGTTAATACCATACCAGTAATCACACACGTGGAACTTAATGTAAAGCTGAATAACACATACTGTGAAATGAAAGCAAGGGCTGCTTCACTAATGCTGCCTTTCGTGTGCATGGTATGCACATAAACTTATATATGAACATATGGTTGAGTGTGGAAGAGAATGAACTATCCTTTAGTGTTATGGTGGCAATTGCTCTTTATACTTACAAAAAAAAAAACAGTTGAGAATTGGTAGACTATCCTATCACTAAAGCTTTGTGGAGACAGAATCAAATCTGTGAAACCAGCCTAGGTGAGGTTGTGACCCTGGTGACACAGCCATTTCACTGAGCTTCTTGCAGCTTCCACCACTTCTACTTGTGAACAGAAATCTTTCAGGATCGTCACCTGGTCGTTTCACCTGAAACCTGGTTTATGAAGACTGAGCTACTGTTGAATGTCTTGCTTTGACAAGTCTGAACACGCTGTACAGTGTACAGTATATTATGTGTAAAGGTGAAATCAAAGCTCTTAGTGAAGATGGTATTTTAATTTCCAGGTTCGCTGGATGATGTACTGGATTGTGTTTGCTCTTTATACAGTGACTGAAACAATAACTGACCTAACAATCTCTTGGTAAGACCCTGCTTTTTATGAGCTCTAAAGGAAACTGTTTTTGTTTCTGATGTTTTTTGATTTGTACTGATTTATTTTGTATAAAGAAGTTGTGCTTGTGGAATAGCCCTTTCTACAGGAAAAGATCTTGGTGCATAGATGAACAGCATCTGTTTTCCAGTTTGCTGTACACTGTCACTTGAAGTAGGGACTTTAACATTTCCAGCTTCACTGTAGAAACTGAACAGGGGAATGGAACTCTTAAAAGGATGGCCTAGAATTTCTCTGTGCAGGAATGTATAATGAAAAGCCAAGTATATTAACTGTTGTAATTTCTTAAATTACAGTAGTCCAGAAATCCATAACTCATTTAATTTTTGTCTAATGTAACCTCTTGTATTTGAAGAATCCTATATGCTAATATAATAGTGTTTTTTTAAAAGATCTCTTCATAATGATTAATTACTGTGCATTTTCTTACTGCAGTTGTTGATTTTGTGCAACCTTTAACTTGTCTGTAGGTTTCCACTGTACTATGAACTGAAGATAGCTTTTGTTATCTGGCTCCTTTCCCCATATACAAGAGGGGCAAGTTTAATCTACAGAAAATTCCTCCACCCACTGCTTTCTTCTAAAGAAAGGGTAAGAAATTACTTCTCAGATTTTTAATGCCTAATATGGAAACACCATATGCTGAAATAAAAGCTGCTGCTAGATACACTATAAAAGCAGAGCAGCTTGTTACTGTCTTGCCTGGCAGCATGAATTTGGACTAGCAAGGCAAGTGCACATGACTGTCCTTGTCTGTGCTTCTGTTTCACTTGCCTGAGCAGACAAGGTCCTGCTTCCTATTGACATGAGAGCTTGGTGTTCCCTGCTCTGCTTGATGCACTCTGAGGAGCCCCTCTGAGCTGAGTGGAAGTGATGCAGCTTGCCTTTCTACTGCAAGCACGTGTACAGTATTCTGCACAGAAATATGAACACAGCTTTACTAAAAGCTGTTCATGTTAACATTTTTTCTTCCTAGCATAAACTAGTAATAACGCTTCTCAGGATGATCGAGATCGATGACTTTTTTTGGTTTGCAAACTGACAAGATAAGAGGAGAGACTTGTTACTGAGTTTTAAGGGTAGACCAGTCTGCAACAGTAAATACCCAAACATAAAAATAGCTAGAAGATGGTTAGCTTTAGTCAAAGTATGACAGGGACACAGCTCTGCTTAGCTCTTTTTCAGCATCCTGTTTGGATGTGTGGAAAGAGCAATTGGCAAAGGTGTGAAGGCAAGCACTGAGAAACCTCACACTACAGAAAATAGCATTCCTAAAGGTCAGTTCATAAGGCTAGGCTTGGCCTTTATTAGGCAAAGCAAGTAGCTGACAAGACTGCTACTGATAGGAACAGTAAGGTCATCTTGACCTTCTGAAGGTTGTGCTATAAACAATTTGCAGCTTTGTAAGGTGAAGGGATACTTCCCTGTAGTCTGCAAGCTGTTGGGAAGTACCTTGCAGACTTTTATCTTCAACCCCAGGCATTACCAGAGCTGCAGATAAATGTCATGACTGTATTGTCCTTGGTGCTTAACTGTTTCAAAGCTGTGGCTTTGGAAGTTCTTTGTAAATCGGCTCTACCTTTCTAGGGGAGCTCCTTGACTTCTTCATGTTAGATGATGTTATTCTTGAAAAGATTCTGTCCAACAAGTTAAGCTTACTCTCTGTAAGGAACTTGTTGCAAAGTTTCTGAGCTGTACAAAAGTGATCTACTTTATCTTCTTGTTTGACCACATATAACCCTTTTTTTAAATGAGAGAATTGTAATGAATGAAATATCTGAATACAAAGATATATCCCATTAAATATTTCTTCTGTCTTCCTTTACTGATGGAAAAATAATACTGTGGAGTAATTTTGCTGTCTTATGAACAACCTTCTAAAATTTAAAATGTTTTTCTTTTAGGAGATTGATGAGTACATTGTCCAAGCCAAAGAAAGAGGCTATGAGACCATGGTGAATTTTGGAAGGCAAGGGTTGAATTTGGCAGCAACTGCTGCAGTGACAGCAGCTGTAAAGGTAAGTTTCTGCTTGCATTAATTGCTTTTGAGTTCGATATAGAACAGTGTGATTGTAGTGAGGATTTACCACTCTTATAGAAAAAAGATAAAATCTGCAAGTCTACTGAAAACCTGGGACACAATTAAAGGCTGGTAGTCCTCTCCTCCTCATACTGTGTTTGTTGGTTTGTTTGTTTAAGATGGCTTGTATTGTTATTTCTTGCATGATCAGATCAGTTTACTCTAATTCAAAAGGTACCATTCAGTTTTCTGTGCAGGCTTTTAATAAAGATGACCATTGTTTCTTTTCTGTCTCTGTTGTGCTTTCTTGTTGATAAACAAACTTTTTAAAGGATTTCTGGCTTTTCTGCTGTTTTTCTCCAATCAACCTGAGGTAATGCCACATATGAATTAAGGCATGAAAGACTACTACCATGGTTAAAGATTCTCTTGACACAATTAACCTGTTTGCAACTTGAGTGAATTATTAAATTAATATACTAAGCATAAGCCTGCCTATTGGTGTTTAGCATACACTTGCTTTGTCATGTGTTTTCCATTAAATTATGGAGTAATCTGTTGTTTTTCCCAGATTACCTTCCTACAAAAAATCACCACCTTCAGTATTTCAGAGAACTCTGGGTGTAGGAAGACAAAATACAAGCTTATATGTAAGATTCTAAGCAATTTGTGCACCACTGAAAGGAATATACTTCAGACAATGTGTCCTACCTGATAGTAATTTAAACCAAAACAAAAAAAAAAGAAAGAGAAAAAGGTGTATGTCCAAGTGAAGTCACAGGTTTAAGGCAATCAGGATTAATTTCTTCCTGGGAATAAATGGAACCATTGTGCTCATAGTAACAGCACTGAAAACCTGAACACTCTCAGTAGATGACAGAAAACAGTGTAGAGATCCCTGGCTGTCTAAGTTGAGTATGTATAGCTGGCATTTAGCTTAAATGTCTGGGTTTCTATGTGAACTTCCTGCATTATAAATAAAAGACATTCCTAAAAACAACATTTTCACATGCTACCCCAAAAAGCTTTGGAAAAGTAGTCATGCATATCTTGTTTGTTCATTTTCTCTTTTTTAAAAGATACGTGTGGGTGGTAGCATTATAACTTTTTGTTTTTAAATATGGTCATAATGAGCCTAAAATACTGAGAAAATGATGAAATTTGATCACTGTAGGGGTTTTATTGTTATTCAAATTCTTAATATTGCCTTGAGACATGAAATAATTTAGAATGTAATAGAGTGCACCTCCAAAGAAATGAAAGTATTCAGAGTGAAAATGGGTTATTTAAATAAACCGAATAAACACAACACACAAACACCCAAAGTGCTCTACTGGGAGAAAAAGTTTAATTGCTAAATGCTAAAAGGCAAATTCTTTGTATTACAAATTTATTACAATAAGAATAAGCACGTGTAAGGATTCTTGTGCTTTGTATGTGTTCCTCATGTTTGGCTATGGTTGGATATTTCCTTGTTAATTTTTAGGGTGTAACAGAAATATTCGAAAATAAGTAACACCGGTATCTCCTCCCACTTTCTTCTGAAATAATGAATAATTTTTCTGAAATGTCTGTGTTTAGATTTCATTGCTATTCAGCTGAGACTGGCAAGATGCCTGCTTTATTTGTTAAAACTCGTTAAACATGCTCATGAATATTTGTACAGAATTAGTTCAGTGCAGATCAGATGCTTGGGAAAAACAACCACCACAATACCAAAGACCTAAAATAGGCATGATTTTTAAACAGTATGAAAGAGGAGACTCACTGAAAAAAATCTTTATTTTGGCATGTTAAGCCTCTTGGGTTTGTCATTCCAAAATGCTGAGCGTGCCTGCTCCATGCAAGCAAATGGACACAGTGCATGTGTTCTTGATTTTGTTCCCTGTTTTTCAAGAGTTGACTGCTGCCTCCAGCAGGTGAAAAGATTATCCCTTCACCAGGAGCTGGTGGAGCATGCTATAGGATTTCAGGAACAGGACTGTAACAGTGGGATCAGTCTTGACGATGGGAAAGAGGGCACACTTTCATCACTAATTTTTTTTTTTTACCCATTTTTTTTAATAGAGCACGCATGCTTATTCTGACATAGCAGATCTCAGATTAGGAGAGGGAGAGAGGCTAAACACGTGTGCAAAATTAAACCTATGTCAAAAGACACTAAAGTGTCCAAGAAAACTGCTTATCCTGACTTTAGGAGGGTGTTAAAAATGGCTTGGAAACTTGCTGAAATATTTTGATATATATCAAATGTGGGAGTGAGTGATTTTCTTCAAGGGTTGTCAGAGGAATAGGGGATTACCATTAAAAGGCTTGTTGGCTCTGTTAGGGAGGTTGGAGCAGCCAGCCAGGTCAGTCTACTGAAATCTGACGTAGATTTAAACCTGCTCCTCTATAGTTAAATTTAAATGTATTTGGCAGGAGTAGTGGCTTAGAGCTTACATTCTCATACTGATGTTTTTAGCTGCTAGTAGTTAGCCACTGTTCATATAAAATGTAGTGTTTCAAAACCTGCTAAATAGCATACATTAGCAAAATAAATTGTGTTAAATTGCCATGTCAGAAAACAAATCTTTATCAAATCCTTATTTCAGGAGATTTAGAGATGAAAGATATTCTGTGATGAATTTTTATGTATTGAAGGAAATTTTTATTAGTAATAGAATCAGAAACAAGATGCCTCAATATCTCAGTAGTATATGGATTTGGGGAAATTATATCCACAACACTTAAGTTCCAGTGATATGTCTCATACTTTGATGCATCTGCTTTTCAGGTCTTCTGAGATGATGGTTACTTCTATGTTACAACTTCTGCCAATCCATGAATTCAGATTTATGGAGCTACTAGTGAAAACTGGTGTCTTTATCACTATGAGCAGGGGGACTGCTACTTAAGCTGTGAAATACTCTGTCTCTCTTTATGAGGTCACACAAATAGTGTTAATTGGTAAAGTGTTGTTGGTGGTGATAATGTGTTTTGAGGGCTGTGTTTTCTGAATGCCTTCTAGTCATCCTGAATCTGCTGCCTTTTTGCTGATTGAGTATTATTCTCCTGGCCTCGCTCACCCTTCCCCTTATCCCCACTCAGGGCATGGCAGAGGAAGGAGGTATCTTGCAGCCAGCTGTGGCACACAGCCAGTATCACTCTGGGGAGCAGCACTGCTTTCATCCTCCTCCCTGCCGGGGCTGCCTGGCATGCTGCAGAGGTCATTCACGGGACAGCAGTCCCTCTCCAGGTTGAGAGGGAGCAGAAGGCATTCCCTGTCAGCTTGGATCGGATCAGGGAGAGAACAGCTGAGAATGTGGGTGCTGCACGCTGCACAGTCCATTGGGAGCTTGTCCAAGGAAGGCAGGCAGCTTCAGACTGTGATCCTGGCCACTGAGGGGTGCCAGTCCCATGTGAACAGCGAAGAGTCCCTGAGGCAGACAATGTGGTGTTTGTTTACAGCAACTTCCCTGCCTTAAGCATGCAGACTGTGAAAGTACGTGCTCAATAACAGAATAGAAAATGGCATTTCATATATGAGGGTCAGCTGACAAGACTGCATACTAACAGCTTACTAGAGGTTGAGTAGTCTTGAAAGGAGACCCTTAAATGGGCTGTATTTATTTCAAAGAATTGATTTAGAAACATATTACGACTTTCATTGGTGTTTCACATTAGTCACTGCTAATGAATGTGGACTCCAAAAAACGTTTAGCATGTTTTAGGAAATGCTATTGAGCAATGAAGAAAAATCATTCTTTAAGACTTGCATTTTGTTTAAGACAACACACAGACTTCACAGTTCATCTCTCTTCAGTGTGTGCCTACACAGAAATTTCAGTGCTGAAGTTATGTGATTTATTTTCTTTTTCCCTGGTATTGTAAATGTAAATGTATGTCTCAATATTTTGTGCTGTAATTTAGTTACCAGCCTCTGGGCTGAGTGCAGCCTGATGTGTTCCTTCCTTACTGGCAGGGACTGTTGATGTAATGGGCCACCCGTGGTAGCTGCTCTGCCATCTTCTGAGCAGCATCTTGGGGTGTGTGTATCTGGGGAGAGGTGATGGCTGCTGCCATGGGAGTGGAAGCAGGAGATCCTCTTCAGCTCCACCTACAATTCAATTGCTCTGCTCTCAGTTTTTAGGGCAAATATGTTGCTTTCAAGCCGTAACTCTTTGACCTTTCAAACAAAATAGTAAAGCTCTTAAAGCATTATTCTAAATGTGAATGTTACTCTCACATTTCCTGCTGTAAAGGGTATTTAATCTCACATTTCCTGCAGTAGGAAGGAATTAAATATTTTTCAGCCAGACTTCGATCCTGAGCTGATAGTAATCCAGATCTACACAGAATACTTTGTTTCAGCAACAAGCAATTAATTGCTGCTTTTGGGCATGGGGGTGGAAGAATCTTCTTAAGTCTTAAATGCAGTGTGAGCACAGTGCTATGCACACTCCCACAGAACACCTTGAAATTTGTCCTTCATTCTATGCAGTGGAGTTAAAGTAGAAATCAATCTTGATTTGGCTAGACTGAATGTTCCCAGGGGTGGGATAGAGACTGGGGGCCCTGTGGGGAGTAGCTGCATAGGATTAGTTTAATGTGGGATGGGGACTGTCCAGCACAGCACTGATTGTGCAGCTCCCATTCCTACTGTGACTCTTGGGCATGCGTGCTGCATCTTTATTTGTGTATATATCCTTTCAAAGTTCTCAATGTTTTCTGTGTGTAACTTGAGTAAAACTTTCCATCTTGGCAGGTAGTTTTGGAATGAAGGGCCCATTGTATAAATCCCTTACGTCCTCCCTGAATGAGGCAGTGCTCCACAGGAGCTCCAGCTCAACCGTGCAGTTTGGTTAAGGGCACAATGTTATTTTATGGCACATACTTGACTTTTTTTCCCCTTTGAAAAACAAAATTCTGTACCCAAAAGCTGCACTGGAAAATAGGGCTGAATGTTCCTGGCTTGGATCTAGTCCTCTATCTACAGTGGAATAAGAAATATAGGCTTGTAATGTGAATTCTTAGTATGTTAGTTGTTATAATCTTAATTGCATTATTCTATACAATTTCCAAATGTCTTTTTGTAGTATATCACGTGATGAATGAACTTGCTGAACAACTGTTAAACAACTGCATCTTTCTGTACTTCTGCTGCTGGCCAAAACCAGCTTCTGTCACTGTTTTAAGTAGACCCTGTTCACACTTGGTGGGTGGAATTGTGTTGAATTTGTATGGATTCTGCTGAGAACCAACTAGGTCCATTTTTCATATTCACCAGCATTCAGTGACTGAGACTTGAGTCCTGTTCAACCTCTTTAAGCATTGGACACAGGCTGATGAACAGTCTTGTATGTTATGGAAGACTAATATATATACTGTAAGCTGTTACTTGTCAAAAGGAGCAGTTCTTTCTCCAGTTCTTTTCTCCATGTCCTAGCAGCTGATAAAATTCTCAGGCATAGCTGGTTCCTGATGTAGTTTAATTGAAATGCTTTTCAGTGCAAAAAGTGGAGTAGTGGAAGGGCAGGATTTTTCCTGCCTTAGGAGGAACTTTACGAGACCTGCCTCAAATGAGCCATTTTGGGGAATAAATTTGACTTCAGGATTTCTACAGTCTTTAATACAGACACTGTGCAGTGTTCATAGTGCATTTTAACTCAAAGGCAAGCTGTACTTTTTGAGAACCGAGTCATCCTACAAGTATGTAGGAAGAGATAGAAAAGTTAAGGCTTCTACTTCTCTCACAAGAAACCTTTTCTTTGTTATTGTTTGGTGACAATGTATGAATGATGGGGTGAGAATTATCATAGGTTTGTTGTGCTTCAGTAGCACACTGTCCACTGTCTTAATTTTATATGCTGTACTAATAACTAGTCATTGGAAAATTAATATTAGGTTTCAGCCACTTTTCCCCCTGCCCTTTGGTACCCACACAAACTTAAGGAGCTTTAATTCAACTGTCTCTTCACTTTACATGGCTATTTTTATCATGGAATAATTCAGTGTGCTGGTGTACCAATTGCAAACAGTTGTTGTCAGGAGAGTGGGAACAAATGGCTGTGGCCAGCAGTACCAGAATTGCCTTCTGCTGGTACTGTTGCAGAGAAAGGTGTATGGAATTGTAGCCAGGTTTCTGCTCCTGCTAGCTAACATGCTGGTCAAACGAAGAATTTTCCTTAAAAGCTTCATTTGTAAGAATGAAGCAAACTCTTTAACACTTGCTTGAAGTGGAATTCATGCATGGGCTTGTCAGCCTTTCCCTGAAATGGTTATGTTTTGCCTTATGCTGGAGAGGGAAGAACTAAATGTTTTTTTAACATGACTTCGAGTACTTGTTCTCATGGTCTTATTCTTTTAGTTTCTTATGCAATAAATTAAAGATTAATGGTTTAATAATAACATCATCTGATGTAAGATGAAAGAGCTGCTGGATGACCTTTCTTTCCAACAGGGAAATTTCCATATGTTCCATATGGACAAAAAGTGAAGACAATTGGAGAAGGAATACTTAATGTTCATATGTGATTAACTATTCTCCTGTGTAGCATTAGATTTTGGGTTGGTATTTTGTCAGTAAAGCTATATTAGTAAGAGGACCTGCTAGCCTGGAGTCCATGCAGGACCTCTTTGGTTTGTGGTTTCAAGTTTCTGTCAACTGGAGCTGCTTCTATAGTGCTGCCAGTTTCTCAGTTATTTGAGTTAATGTTACAGAGTGTATTTTTAACACTTTTCTCCTTAACCTTATTCAAATTTGTCGAGGATAAAATAAAAAATGGCAGAAAACTATCTTCAGCCATACTCTTTAAAGTAGAAGTGTTGCTGTCATGCTATCTTGAACTACCATGTTTGAAGTAAACATTTCTGATGTCTGTTTCTTTTAAACACTTACCCTCGCCCAAGAAGTCTTTATTTGCTCAGGTGAAAGGAGTGAAATGCAGCATTTGTAATTGAGCTGCCAGCTTGTGTAACTTTGTCATCTGGGAGCAATGTACAGTTAAGAGTGGGTAAAAGCAATCCCTAAATCAAATGTAAAGCAACTGCATGTGTATGTTCAATGTGTTTTGTTGTGCAGCAAGGAAGCATGGGCTTAAACATCTTAACCCCAGCTGAGCAGCAAAGTTAAACCTCTGCCTGGTTTCCAAAGATACTGTTGTTATATTTCAGAGCCAAGGTGCAATAACTGAGAAACTGAGAAGTTTCAGTATGCATGATTTGACTACTATACAAGGAGATGAGCCTGTTGGACAGAGACCTTATCAGACATTGCCAGAAGCTAAAAAGAAAACCAGAGCCTCTACAAGTGAATCTTCAGGTATGTATCTTCTTTTCTTCCCAACCTAAAAGAACAATTCACCCAAAGCAAAAGTGGAATAGCAGAAATACATTCACCCCATTTCTTAATGGAAAAGGCCTCAAGAATTCCAGTACACTTAAACAGGCTACACTTAAGCAAAGTAAATTATGACAGTTAAGAAATCCTTCCTGAATTACTTTCTTCTCACAGCCATTCTCAGTGTAATCATTCTATATTCATTACTCCTGTCCTTGCCAATTGGCAACAAGAATTTATTGCCAAAGTAAAACGTAATTGGAAGTCAAATGTTATGTGATTAAGTGGTGTTTCTGTGATAAATGTACAAGAAGCTAAACATGAAAGCATATGGAATCTCAGAAAATAGAAGAGGAAGTTAATAGATATTAATTCACCAGGTTTGTAGTAATAGATCAAAATGTAAAATTGTATATGGTGATAGGAGTAATAAAGGCGTCAAGTTTTCATAATGGACTGCTGCCCGTCAGCACTTAGAAGATGGGGACCAATATATGGTTTTGTTCAGAGATACTATTATTCCATTATTATATTACTGTTGTAATATAATATGTACTGTTATTGTCATCCTCACTTTGCTCTTGAGCTTGTGATGCTTAAAGGAAGGTTTTGCTGGAAGTCTGGTAACTATACCTTATTTAAATGGCAAGGCTACGATGAAAAGCAGCTGATACTTCTCACAAAAGAAGTAGATCTGGGCTATTTCTTTTCACCTAAGCCTGTCATTCCTTCTCATCCCTCCATTTTGGGGAAGAGTAGTGTTTGTGGGGTCCAAGGAATTCCATGAATAGTGTGGTAGCCCATGATGGTTGTAAGGAGTAGACGGCCAGCTGAAGGGACCTAAGCTGAATTGCACATTGTTTCCAGAAGGTATCCTGTGCAGGGTAGTGTGAACTGGAGCTTCTGGCTGGAGAGAAGGCCAAGAATTCGTGAAGAGCTGCACTGGAGATGATGTCACTGCAACTGTTGTGCAGGGTCTGTTCCTCAGTAAGAGAGCATTACTTCCTATGTGAAACAGCTTGAAAATGCTCTAAATTTAATGTTTTTAAAAATTGCTTCAGTTTATACTATATAAATAATCACTGATTGTGAGATTCAATCTCAAATGAAAAAAAGCTTTCTTACAGCTAGTTGAACTTAATTAATTGTTTCAGCTCCTGGTCTGATATCTAGCATACACCTCTCATGTTGTCTTTGAATTTTCTGCAGCATTAGGAACTTAAAAAAGATCAAAAGTACACATAGATTTAGGAACACTGCGTAGCAAAATTCTGCTGTGCTTAGCAGGATCTTATTTTTTGTAGTCTGAGCTGGGAGTTCTCTGCAGATTGGTTGAAAAGGCCTTGTTGTAGGACATGGATCATAGGGTGGTGCTGAGCTGGCAGTGTGCTTGCTGTGAAGAAGGATGTGATGCTGATGCATCACGTGTTAGAAACAGAGGTAAGGAAGTTTTGGTGTCACTGCAAACACAGCTAGTCTGAAACAGAGAAACAGATGTCATTGAAATATTGTGTTGAAAAAGATGAGTTGAACTCATCTGTACTGGAAGCAGAGATGGGTTGCCTCTAAAATGGCAGAAGAGAATGACAGAATGTCTGCCTCAAGTAGCTGTTGAATAGATTATGTGATTCTAATTTCTAGGGAAAAAACATTGAGGAAAAAAAATAGCTAAGCCTAAATAAAACATTGGCTTAAGGTGAAATGTACACAGGTCATTAATAAAGTTTGGTTTGGAGTCCAAAAGGTGTTTCTGAGTGTTACAGCCTGTAGATTCTGGGATAAAAGGAGAGTTTGGCAGAGGAAGGAACCAAACTGGGTTTGGGAGCTTTGTGATGGGGATTCGGGGCTGTTGGACCCCAAGGACCTTTTCGAGGTATGTTTTTAAGCAGTTTGTGCCCTCTAGTGAGAGTCTTAGGTAATAATCTTGGTCCTGGTTTTCAGGATGATAACAACCCTTATCAGTACTTGGGTGTGTTACCGACCTGAAAGGAGCTTTGGTATTAAAAATGCAGGAGGATGAGAGTATGAAGAAAGATGCTATGAATGAGAGTCATGGAATGTTTGTATTGGAAGGGACCTTTAAAGGTTTATTTAAGTGTAACCTCCCTCTCATGTGGATTGTATCCAGAAATCTTAAGTACTTGTTAAGATGACCACTAAGGTTTTTGTAGTTCAGTGTAAAGCAGAAGATGTCAGCAGACTTGTGGTTTCAGTTTTGACAACTGAAGGATCATTGCATTACAAACCCGTGGAACCAAGTGGCAGGATTAGAAGCACCAAACTCGTGGCAGAGTCAATGTTTCTGTTTTGAAATGAGCACAGTGTTTAAAAGGATAAATCATGTGTGGTAGATGAAAATCATGGCTTTCTTAGAAATCAAAAAGTTACAGGTACTTTTTTTTAATATTTTTTTAAAGGTTACAAAACTCCACTGGAAAAAAATCCTGGAGACGATAAAACAGATGAAGAGATGGAGGGGACACATTCAGAGGATGAAATGTTTGCTCAGAGAGGCCTTCGAAGAACTCAGAGTATGAAATCTGTGAAAACGATTAAAGGCCGTAAAGAGGCAAGTATAATCCTGGTTAATTGAGTTTGTTTTCTCTGTGTATACTGGCATTTTTCATGGTGCAGAAATTTATTTTTATTTTTAATCTTGGAGAGGTTGTCAACTGGGTTCTAGAATGCTAAATGGGGAAGGAAGTATGTGATAACAGTATCTAAGTTTGGAGCTTTTGTAGTTTGGAGTGTTGAGGGGAAATACATGAATGAAATAAACTAAGCAAGGAGCAAGGGAGAGGAGATGAAACAGACTCTGTGCTTGTAATGCTAATTCTGGCACCACCAAGCCCAGTTTCAGGAACTGCTCACCTTGGAAGGGTTATGGATAGCAATACTACCATCTGCATGTTGTGCACACTTAAACATCTCCTGTTTAATAGATAAAGAATATTCAGAATTTTTTAGTTCCCATAGACACACAACCTGACTCTCTGTGATGTACTACGTGAACATCCTAGTTAGCATTCAATGCACTTTATATGTGCATGCATCACAAAATTTAAAGATACTTCAGGACAAATCACTGTGGAGTCTCATAAAAGCTTTTGGGTCATTCCAGGAAAACAGATGATACTTATCATTCTTGCCCAATTCTGTTGAAACTTCATCTTACTTAGTCATAGGTAGATTATCTTAGTGAAACTGGGATGTCCAAAGCACACTGAAAGACATTTGCAAAATACGATTAGTGGGCAGGTGAGCCATATTTCTGCTTGGTGTGACTCACCTCTTTGTTATAATCTTATTTTTTCCCCTCAGATACGATATGGATCACTGAAATATAGAGTAAAGAAGAGACCCGCTGTGTACTTTTAAGTGTACTGCACCATGCCTGCAAGAGAAACTGCTGTACTGTAACTTGAATTCAAGTGTTAAAGACCTGTGTACAATTCCTAAAATGAGTCTGTATGAACAGATATGGTAGGACTTGTTTTTGTGAGCCTAAGTGATCAGATAAAGTATTACTGTGTTTTTCTATAATTGTTTAGATTTAAATCTGGACAAGTTACAGCATGAATTTCAGCACTCCTTAAATAGGAGTTAAAGGAGGAATAGGAAATACTCTTTTGCCAGAGGTAATTTCAACAGATTGAAATAATTACAACTCCAGCTGAATTAGCAGAAGACGTAAGTATCTAGAGCTTGTGAAAATTGAACCATCGTGTCCCCAAGTTTACACTGAAAGATAGATATACTTGAAATATTTTTCTGAACTACAATTGCTGAAAAGGCCTTTGTGTAATTTTTAAATGTACAGTTTAAAGGACAGTGGATGATGGTGGGAAAGAAAAAGGAAAGATGAGGTAGGTAGGATACATCCTTAACATCATCATCTTGCATCACATCGCCAAGCTTAGCAAACGGGGGGTACATATAGCACTTTATGCAAAACTGTAGAGTTTTGCACACTCCTAATGATTTACAACTGCACATGTCATTTTAGTGACTTGCTAGATAGGTTTGAGTTACATTTTGAATGCCAGCAATTCTTGTATTTTATGATCTTTTTAAAATTTATCTTGATTCCTTACGTACACTTAGGATGCTGTAGATACTTGCTACTAACAATATTATCAGGTGCCTTTCTATGTATTATAGGGCTGTGTGGGTTTTGTCTGTGTGTATGTTTTTTTGGGGGGGTTTTGGGGTTTTTTGTTTGTGGGATTTTTTTGTTTGTGTCTGTCTTCCTCCATCTGAAGAGATGTAACATGATTTAAGTCAGTTTTTGGTTAAAATTGTGGTAAGTAAAACTTGTAGCAATTCCAGTGATACGCCTCAGGGATCTGACCAGCCCATGAGCTGTGTGTTAAGGTCATGCTGCCATAAAGGTATGTATGATAGGTTAGTCAGGCCCTGGTTTAGTTTTGCTCTACATTGCTTTAAGAACAAATATATTTATATATATATGTGCTTCAGAACATGTATGAGTGTATATTTCATACCATTTGTGGATTCTAAAATGGCCTGTGTAGTACTTTCTTTTATTGCTGAAATTATTACTAATATATTTGCATATAAATAGCTTCTTCTAAAAGTCTAGTTGATTTAGTCAGTCATTTTATAACCTAGAGTCCCATGGCATATCTGCACAGAGATTAATTTTGAAATGTCTTTCAATGCAGTGACTTGTCAAAATTACTTTTTCAGTCACCTTTGGTACTATTTTCTGCTGTTTTGAGAATTAGGCTGATTTTAGTTTGCTGTGTGATTGTATTTCTACTGTGGATTCAGGGAGAAACCACCCACTTTTTGCAGATAGTATTTTACTTTGTATCTTTGGGACAGACCTTGTTACTTCCCTCAAAGAGGAAATGGCATGGATTCCTCTTATCCTTGGATCTCTGACTTTAGTCTTTAGACCTTTCCCCAGGTATTGACAGTCATCTGCAAGTCTACAGCAGAGATTTTAAATATATTCCTGAGGCTTGGGCCTGCTGCAGTTCTTTTTCTGTTACAGCCATAGCAATTCACTGCTGGTAGGCCCTTGATGGTCTGCAGCATAGACTGGCATTCAGAGTAGTCTTCTGCACACTTCAGCCAGGGTTTGAATTCTGTGGGTACAAACGCAGCTGCTCCGTGTTGGTGTTGTTCCTCCCTGGCTGTGGGAAGTGTCTGCAAGCCCTGTGCAAAGCTGTGCTCAAATGCAACAGCACTTCCAGCATCTCTGAGGAACCTCAGTGCTTCAGTGAGACGTCCCAACAGGCCATGTGTGATTAAAAGGCTAAAACCTGTAATACTTAACCCAGAAACACACTTTGATACCAGAAGACAGGAAGGCTGCTCTCTCCCAAATGAGTACAGTGCAAAAATCCCATCCCCCAACCAAAACTGTACCTTGTTATCCAGCTTTTCTAAGGAGCTGTGGGCAAGGAGTGATCGCAAAAGCAACCTCCCCTGGAGTGTGGGACTTCTGGCCCAGGAATGTTTGTGCTTCTGCTCTGTTTCCCTGAGGCTTGTCTGTGTGTTAAGGTGTAGAAGACACTAAGGAACCCTAAGCTCTTGTATTTGCATCTGACCCCTCTCTGAACAGTAGACTAAGCTGGGCCTGGGATGGAATCTCTAACTCTTCATGTACAGTTGAGCACTTGCTGACACATTTTGCTGTAATTAGTCATGCTTGTTTTACCAGCAAGCATAGCAAAAAAAAAAAAAAAAAAAAGATCATCTTTGTACAAATCATAATCCTGCATGAAATAGAGTACACAATTTTTTTCAGAATTACAGTTCCTGTTACAGGTTCATGTAGGTCCTGTTTTGGGGATTGTGTTTTTAACACATTTCTAGGGCTAGAAATCATTGAAGTGTTTCAGGCTCTACCACACTCCTGTCAGGAAGTTGCTCTATGTGTCTCTATGTACCTGAGGCTGTAACTTCTGGCAGACTTAACTTTGCTAACTCAGTAGTGATAAAGGCTAAATAAATCCTCCTCTTTCTGGAACTTGCATGGAATTGGGAAAGCTGGCAGTATTATTTATATTCATTACTGTTTGCATATAAATGTACTTCTGTTCTTTCAGGCAACTGTCTTACATGATCAAACCTTCAATGTTTTCCTAGCTGTTTTCTTCAGTCTAATAGCCAACTATAAAAATATTTTCTTGCCAGCCTGATTTTGATCTTTGAATTCATCCTCAAACTGGTTCACTGGATTATCTTCATTTTTTCTTCTTCATTGTTAGGTGATGCTTGTCAGGGCACAATGACATGATTAGCTTTCATCCCAGTGATACATAGTTCTCTCTCTTTGTTGAATTCCGTTTAGTTTGGGTTTGAAACAGTTCAGTCTTTTGACTTTTGAAACACTACAGTCTTTTAACTTGGGTTACAGGGAGTTTTCAAACTTTTCTTGCCTTAGCAACTGCAGAAGTTATCTGTCTAGCTCTTGCCAGTGAACTTCTTGAAAAAAAATGTTAAAAATTGATGTTTAACATTCTTTTTGGATTCAGAATGTAAAATGTAGTTCATGTCAAATTATCTAATCTTCTGCACAAAGCGTTTCCTGAGAACTGACTGACTGCCACCAACAGGACTGCTAATTTGACTGTAGTAAACAAAGACTTGGGGTTTAAAAGGGGTTTAAAAGAGAATATGTACTTCTGTTCATATCAAGGTTTCAAGCCTTTCCAAAATATATCTGAACTGACTCAGCTTTCTTAGCAAGAGCCTACTGTACTTATTAAAATACCCAGTCTGAGATGAGGATTAAATTGGTGGCCTCAGCTGCAAATGAGCTCAGGCTGGACTTTGATTGCAATGTAATTGCCAATATTGCTAATTCCTTTGGTATGTGAAAGTAACCAAAGAATATCCAATGTACATTTTGCGAACTATAATGAATTTTAAAATACAAGATAACTTGGTAAAAGAGAATGGTGAAGAAAATGCTGGACACAATTCAACATGCTGTTCATGACAAAAATGTGTTTTATTTTTGGTGTTGCTTTTATTAATGGGAAGTTGGTATTTTTAAGTACTTTTTCTACAAAAATGTATGTGCAAAGGCAATACTTTAACATTTTTCAAGAACTTGTATTTTTAAATGCTACAAACAAGAGAATATAAATTTGGACTGAAGGTAGTAGCTTTAAAAAGATGCAATGTAAGCTTTAATTTTTATATTGTAATAATAACTTGCTGTCAACTTGTTTACATATTTGTAGGATGGAAACTTCATTATGCATTGACTTATCTTGATGCTATCTTTAATAAATGCTGCTTTGAGCAAGATGCAGTGGATATTTTATTACCTGAATTACTATATATATATTACTATTATAATTACTACTAATATTACTATGATATATATTACTATTATAATTACTTACTATAATGGTTCAAGCACAAAAGCAACCTATCTGAACTTTGGAGAGACTCTTAAAACTCTTTAAAGTATGACTAAACTGCCCTTGAGGTTCTGCCATGAAGTCTGAAGCTGGTTTAGGCTGAAATGAAATGTACCCTGCTAAAGGCAACTTGAACTCCTATAGTGTCACCTGATTTCATTAGGTGTTTGGTTCAGAGTAAATTAAAATTGAGATGTTCAGTGTCCCAAAAGAGTGTAACTTCCTGGGGAACCGCTGGACATAAAACTGATTTTGTTTTGTATTCCCTAGTCGGAGTTCTTCTGGTAATCCAGAGGAGGATGCATGGATAAATTTGGCCCTCTCCTTTTTCAAACCTCCTTTCAAGTCATCTGTTAACACCCCTACCAAAACCCAAGCAGAAACCTCAGTAACCACATTTTCTGGGCCTTGTTTGCAAGGCTTCCTGGCTTAGTTCCTCAAATAAAATAATTTCTTGATATGATTAATTGAGGAGAAAGATTTAAAAGGCAGTAGCCATAAATAGTTTTTAAGCATTATGAAAATCCATCCTGGAAGCACAGACTGACTCTTATGGGACCCTGCAGTGATTCAGTTTCTGATGTCAGAAAAGTTCACGCAGTACAAGCACCCTGCCAAGAAACTGTGGATGTCAGAAAGCAATGCTGACTTTTTTTTCTTTATTTCTTCAACTGGCATTTAGCACGTAGTGGAAGCACTCCTGAATGTGGTCTAAAAGCTGCCTTCCTGCTTTTTAACATGATGCTGGTAAGACCCACTCAGGGAATAATTTGATAATTCAAAACTTGTGCTGGTACGTACATCTTAGGTTAAAATGTTAAATATTCAGCAGTAGCAATGGTGACAGGTTTTTTGGATGTGTTGTTGTCGTTTGGTTTTTTGTTTTTGTTTTTTAAGTTCTGAGGCATTGTGTTTTTTTCCCCACTAGTATGTGAAAACAAATGGTGGAATATGAGGGGAAATCTAATACATATTGTAAAATCAATGGGCTTCCAAAACAATTTTCCTCCTTTCTGTAGATGTACTCAGGAACAGAGTGGGAGCCTGTCTTATGTCTGCCTGCCTTTGCCGAAGTTCAGCAACAGACTGCTCTCTTTGCATTAGGATAGGAATCCTGAAAGCAGCTGGAGCAGAGACCACAAGGAATTCAAAACGTAGGATTTCACTGCTGTCTGCTAATGTACGGTGACTACGTGGATGGGGAAGCTTAGAAATTATTTAGAAAGTTCATTTTTTCCAGGCTGTAACAGTTCCAAGGTAAGCAGCACTTTGACCCTCACTTAGCTTTTCCAGTGTACCACACTCAGTATGTTGCATGGCACTCACTGCTTCCTCAGGGAGCTGCGCCACCCCAGACAATCTTTCTACTGATTTAGTTAAAATGAATTAAGAATACTGAGGGAAAGTCATCCTACCTTACTGCTTTAAACAATAGAGCTTCTTTATATGGTTGAGGAGAACTTTTTTTAAAAAGCCCCAAAGCAAACCTAAAACCCTGTTTGAAGTTAGTGTGATGGTGAACAAATGTAATGCTAGGAAAAATGCAGCTATAACCATGTGTGTTAGTCTTGAAGGAACTGAACCGATGGCAACTCACTGTGCTTTTGTCAAACCCCTTTCTGCCAGGTTTAATTAATGATGGTTAATGTCTCTATTCTTGCGAACTTGAAGGGAGTTTCTCATGCTGTTCATAGGATCTGGAGCTTTTAGGTGTTACTCTGCAAGCCCCTGGGTGAAGTGAGCATTTATAGTAGTTCAAATTGGTCAGTGAATTGGCAGTACAATCTTCTGGCCTTTGGAGAAGGCTACCGAGCAAAATAAACCTTTGGTAATGGCCTGCAATTATATAGTCTAGATTAAATCTTGATAAAAAACAATGCTTCTCTTAAAAGTGAGGTCATGAACGAAGGAAAGCTGCTCCCTTGCTCAAACCACGATGGAACAACTGCCAAGCTGCCCTGCTCTTCTCTGGGGTGTCTCTTGCAGCTCCCCTTTGAGTGCCTGTTTGCTGGAGAGATGTGGCTGGATCCCTGTGCATCCTGCCTGGACCTACCTCCTCTCTTGGCAGCCCCTTCTCTCCTTGGCAACAATTTTGTTGGCAAGCTACAGTTAATCTTGAAGAATATTTAACAAGCTCCCTTTGTGCAAATAAAGTAGATAGCTACATTATTTGAAAGTTATGTTCTTCACATATCACTGTATCAGACTTGTTAAAACACAAACATGCAGCCACTAAGCAGCAGAAGTACCAGTTTGTAAAAGCAATTATTTCTCTTGTTCTGCCCTGCAAGAGCTGCTTCTGTAAAGTTTATTTCCTTTATTTTGTTGATGGAGATTAAACTTAATGGAACTTAAATATTCTTAGTTCTCTTCTAGTTTTGCAGCGACAGTGTTCTCAAAAAAACTCCAGAGTGGCTCTTATGTTCTGCTTCAGGAACTGTACAAGCTGTTTGTGTGCCGTGCCCCATTGGAAAATAGTATTTTCAATCCACTCTCAGTTAATTTTCTTCTCTTTGATGATCTGTGATTGCACTGCCTCAGTTTAGATTTTGGATGAGGTAAAAAATGTATTTTATAAAGAAACCTAGAATATATTTTAAACTTTTTTTTTATTATTATAAATGCATGTGCACAATGAGATACTGAAATACCAGTGAGTAGCCCATAACTAGTTCTGAGCATTTTTATGAGCCAAGACATTTTGCTGTAATCCCTTTCTGGTTCTCTTCAAGAGTTCAACATGTGTGTGCTGAGGAAAGGCACCAGGGATCACTTATTGTTCAGAAAGCACAGCATTAACTCTCTAAGTACTGCAGTAGTGAATGCTCATTGTACTTCTTAATGAAGAAATTTTAATACCTGCTCATTGAAATAACTGTGCTGGTTTA
Source organism: Anomalospiza imberbis (assembly GCF_031753505.1). Taxonomy (NCBI): domain Eukaryota; kingdom Metazoa; phylum Chordata; class Aves; order Passeriformes; family Viduidae; genus Anomalospiza; species Anomalospiza imberbis. Next base: position 5,464,229 of record NC_089688.1, on the reverse strand, counting down.
GTGGTGAGATAGCTATGCTTTTCACAGGTCCTTGTTTTAATAGCCTAAGATAAGCTGCCTTGCCAAAGCTTGGGAATTGGAGTGCAAGTAATGTTGCTTACCACATGGAACTGTGGTAAATAATTAAATGGTAAAATGTGGTAAATAATTAAAAAATAATTTTAATTTATTACAATGAAACTTCCAGGAGGAGACATGTTAGAATCTGTTATGGAGGCAAGAATATGACTACTGTTGGCTTACCTATCAAACTTTGAATAAAACTTTAATGGAATATAAAACAAGAAGTGGGAAATAAGAGAATAATTTTGATAGTTTTATTAATGGGGGAAGGGCATACTTTTAATAAGGATTATTTTTTATAGTGGTACTAATTGAACAAGAAGCCTACAAATTAAGCCTTGCATCATCCCTGTTTTTTGATGGAATGCTCATTGGAAATGTCACATTTGGCCTTTTCTCAGATAAACTGAGCAGGAAACCAGTGTATATCTCAGGTAAGATTGCTAAAAGGTTTTTCTTAAGTATTCTGCATGGAAAACATCTTTCTTGCCTGCCCCTAGGCCACCCTACTCAAACGCTGCTCATGGGTCCCTTGCTCTGTCAGTGACATGTATGAGCATTTCACTCAGAGTGGAACAGCACTGAAACGGGTTAGTGTCAGTGTGCTGAGCAGTCCAGAGGTCATGGAACAGCACTGAAACTGGTTAGTGTCAGTGTGCTGAGCAGTCCAGAGGTCATGGAACAGCACTGAAACTGGTTAGTGTCAGTGTGCTGAGCAGTCCAGAGGTCATGGAACAGCACCGAAACGGGTTAGTGTCAGTGTGCTGAGCAGTCCAGAGGTCATGGAACAGCACTGAAACGGGTTAGTGTCAGTGTGCTGAGCAGTACAGAGGTCATGGAACAGCACTGAAACGGGTTAGTGTCAGTGTGCTGAGCAGTACAGAGGTCATGGAACAGCACTGAAACGGGTTAGTGTCAGTGTGCTGAGCAGTCCAGAGGTCATGGAACAGCACCGAAACTGGTTAGTGTCAGTGTGCTGAGCAGTACAGAGGTCATGGAGTACTAGTGGGAGGTGAAAAAACCTGGTTTTGCCATGACTGTCTCTATTGGAGCATAGTATTCCATGCATTACCTAACTATATTGCTCCAAATAAAAAATATTTTGCTTTTTTTCAAGGGGGTAGGGGAGAGCACTTTACCTAAGCATCTTCAGGAGTGGGTTACTCATGTCCTGGTGCTTTGTTTTCCATCTGTGTTTGCAAACAAAGGGTCTTGTTAAATGAAAACACTGTCTCAAGGAAATGCCAGGAGTCTTCTTCCTCCTCTTTTCTTTGTAAGTGGTTCACATGCATTATAATGATAAGAAAAAAGATGCAGTAATTAAGTTACTTTTTCTTGTCATCATTTGAGTGAGTGGCAAAAATGAGGATGACATTTTTCTTTACGGGTTTGTGAACCAAGCAAGATTAAAATTATATTGTGTGCAGGAAGAAGGGGTGTTAAATGAAGCAGAAGGGCAGGGTTACCCAAAAGACAAGCTTGTGTTTCTGAATGCTGTTACAGCTGTGGTGGCCAGCTGTGTGCCAGCTGTCCAAGAAAACTTGATTACCAATCTGCTTGGGGAAGGGAAGGAAGGCTCACCAGATGCTGTGAGCTGGAGCATCTGCCAGTAGCACTGCTTCTTGCCAAGGCAGGGCTTCAGCACTCCAGAACTTCTGGAAGTCATCCTCGGGAATTTTAGAGTTTCTTTCCATGAGATGCATGCAAAGGGAAATAAGTGGGAGCATTTGAAATTACCTTTTTAGCATGTTCTGCTATGTATCTGCTTGCTTTTGAGGTTCCTTGTGCCTGTTCCTAGTGCTGGGTGCTCCTGTTTTGAATTCCTATACTGGCACTATCATAATAATGATTATAAACTCCTTCAGTATGTAAAGAATTAAGTGCTAGCTTTGTCTGGCCTGTGTTCTTAGAGAATGTTCTTTTAAAATAAGTTACACACCTCGTATGTTCCTGATGACTAGTTGAAGCTGCAGAAGAAATAAAAGAATTAGTGTTACAGGTTGCCTGCACATTAATATAAAGGAATGTCAGGCATATAGCACAGATTGAACAAAGCTCTTCTGATTTAATTTTTTTACATAGATCTGCTCTTGAAAGAAGTTCTGTTAAAGACTACACTAAAAAGCCCACTTCTCTTCCTGTAGTCAAAGAATACAAAGCCTGAGGGCACCATAAAGAAGTTCTGCATTATATCTTTTCCTCTATGGTGTTCTGTTTCTGATGAAGTAGAATTACTTCCCCAAATACTAAAAATACTGGGATCCTTCGAAGTAATGAAAGTTGAGTTTGGTTGTAGGATGCATATCTCAGCTAAGAGTGCCAGAGAAAATAAATGTTCAGTTCAAAATATTCCATTCCTTATTTTATGGCTCATATAAAAGCTGCAGCGGGGGGAAATAGTTGACCAATATTCACCTCTGAGGAATGGAAGTGCAATATGTTAAATGAACGAAGCCGCACAAGCCGTGCTTGTGAGCACAGTGTTCCAGGCTGCAGGAGGAGCGTGGCTGCTACACGCTTGCTTGCCCAACTCATATTAGCAGTCAGAAGGAGCAAGTTCAATGAGAGCTGCTTGTGCTGCTACCTATTCCTCTTCCAGCTCTCTGTGAAAACAATTGCACTCACCCCTAGGATTTGAGATGCAGAGAACACGATGGTAGATGCAGCGGAGAAGGGAAGCACAGAGCAAAGCAGGGAGTTTGTGTGATTTACATGCAGCAAGGGGAAGGTGCAGCCCAACACTGGCTTTTACTTGTACAGCCAGTTTGATGGGGCAGCTGCTCTACGTTTGCAGCCCAACCACGAGAGTTAAAAATGAGCCACTTCATATATGTCAGAAGGAAAGTGAATATTCCAAATAGGCTGTGTGCAATTTAAATGGTGCTAGAGAAATGTCTGCCTTAGGAACATCTTCTGTCCTGACTTTCTTCTTTTTGAGATATAGCTGCTTGGACTGTGGGTTATGTTGAAGCTGTGTGAAAGTGACTGCACTGGAAATCAGGTTTTACAGGGTAGAGGGAAGGTCAGCAAATGTATTCTTTCCTGGCACACCACTCTGTCTGAACTGCAGGTGGAATTGCTGCGCTCTAATGATGGACTCTGCCACTTTGAGAATGTGAAGATGCTCTATATATTGTTGAGCAGGAACGTGTGGATCACTAGTGTGATTTGTTTAGTTTACAGACCGCAAAGGGGCTGTGAAGGCCAGAAATGGCTTTTTGCTCTGGAGCTTTTTCTTTGGGAGTAGTTGCTGGATGTTAGTTGCTGCGAGAGTTAGAGTGCAAGAGGGAACAAAGTGCCTATCTCCAGGGAGTTTGATGGAGTTCAGTGGGTGTCTGCTACTTGTGAGCATAGAAAAGGTTCTAAAAGGAAGAGGCTATGCTGGAATTGCCTTTTCTTTTGCAGCCTATAAGGTGCAAAGCCAACAATGAAACAATTCCTCTTTCTTTCCCGCAGATCCTCCTGTCTCCAAGAGCCCGGATCCGCAGCGGAGCTCTTCCATGAGCTGCTCCCGCAGGAATGGGGCCCGGCCAGAAAAGCGCTTGGCTTTTCCTGGGCACTGTCCGCGCTCATCACAAGCACCACACCACGGCGCTGTCAACTCGCGAAAGAAGGACCCGCGCCGAGCCCAGCTCGAAACCACCCCCAGGGCAGAGCCAAGTCGGAAACGTCCCTGCTCTCAGATCGACCGTGTCAGGACAAAAAGATTTCCCCAGTCCTCCCCTTCCAAGTGCACACCCTTCTTCGCACCACACTCAAAGAGCAACACGAACTCCTTTGCTGTAACAAAGCTTTTTGCTCTCACAGAGTCTGGCCACAACCTTGAAAACATCTGGCAAAAACAGAGCTCACTGAGAAAGCTGCCAGCCGAGAAAAGCTCTTGCTGCCTACAACTTCAAGTGCACCCATGGATTTACCAGATCACACCCTGCTGTATCAGCACTTTCCTTCTCAGCTCTAGGTACCATCCCAGAGTCAGGATCCAAACAGAACAGCACCAGGGACTGCTCACACACTGAAGGTCCCAGGACAAAAAGCTCAGCAGGAGCACCTGGGTCTGCTGGCACACTTCTCATCCAGCAGGGGTCAGGGCTTGGCCAGAGCCCAGGCCTCAGCTGGGAGGGTTTCCCCTAAAATATCCTACAAGCAAACCTATTCACGTCAGTCGTGCAAATTTCTTAGAATGATAACATTTCTTGCACATAACTACACAAGGTTATGTCAAAGTTTCTAAAGCAGCTGGTTTGGTGTGAAACAGCTGGCAGAAGTGTCTCAGACATCTATTTTTAGCTAAATAATACTGATGGTGTCAGTCACATAAGGCCCAGGTTTCATCTTGTACGTCAACTCTGGCTGAGGCCTGAGCATCAGCCCATCTGAATCACTTGGTTTGTTCAGCCTGGAAAACTGGAGACTGAAGGGGAGACCTCACTGAGGTAGGTCCTCAATATCCTCTTGATGGGCATTGGAGGGGCAGGTACTGCTCTCTTCACTCTCAGGACCAGTAACAAGGCCCCAGGGACTGGCTGGAGCTGTGTCAGGGAGGATTAGGTTAGGTATCAGGAAAAGGTTCTTACCCCAGAGGGTGATCAGGCACTGAACAGGCTCCTCAGGGCAGTGCTCATAGCACCAAGCCTGTTAGCATTCAAGAAGTGTTTGGACAACACATTCAGGCACAGGGGGGATTCCTGTGCAGGGCCAGGAGCTGGACTTCATGATCCTGATGGGTCCTTCAACTCAGGCTATTCTGTGATTCTATGTGCACTGAATGATTATCTCAAGGTGGTTTGCACTGGAACTCAGTGCTTGTCTACAATTGCTTCCAGTTTATTTCTGCAGTCAACCCCAGGGCACTGACACACTGATCAAACACAAAGGGTTTAAGGAAAATGCCCCTTTTTAGGTGACAGTGTCCAAGGCCAGCTTGGATGGGGCTGTGAGCAAGCTGATTTAGTGAGTGGCATCCCTTCCTATGGGAGGAATGTGGGAACCATGTCATCTTGAAGGACCCTTCCAACCCAAGCCTTTCTAGAATTCCATGATTATTTTGTGGGTCACTCAGAACAGATGAGATCCACCAAATACTGAAAAAGTTGGCCTGCATTCTAAAAATAGATTCCTCAAAATACCTATGAGACTTTGAGTAAGATGGAGAAACCTCAGGAAAGAAACCAACCACCTCTTCAAAATACCTGTATTTATTACACCAAAACTCAAACTCCAAGCAGCTCACCTATTTCTTTTCATTCTAGGTCATCCCAAATGTGACAATAGTGAGACAAAAATGTTTGTATTTATCCAAACAAAACCACAAAATCAAAGACCAATAAAGGTACGTCCATACAAAACTCACATGGTCTTTAAATGCAACAGAAGTGACATACACAGATTAACAGGTACAAAAAGACAGATGCATAAAAGAAAAGCTAGCATTTTATGTTTCTTGTGCCTGTTGAAATATAGACTATCTCACTAGCAATAACATGGAGGGAATAAAACACAGCAGTGTTAACTCAGATTTCAGCTCTTATTTATAGAATTTAGATGGTAACATTGCAGAATATTCTTTCTTTAAGAAGGAAAGAATATTTTTTATTTTTTTCATTAAAAAATACCTTATAAAAGCTGTATATTATCACCCATTACTGGAGAGCACTGCTGATGTCAGTGGGTATCAGTATTCACAGCTTGATTAATCAATTGCTATTCTACAGCTCAGGCTACACCTGCAGTGATTATTTCAGTCAGTTCTGAGAGACAGTAACTCCTCTCTTACCTGATCACCTTTCCAAAGGGCCTTTCATGGGTTTTCCAAATTTCAGTGCTAATGCTGACTGCAGCATTAACACAGCAGGACAGAAATAAGACAATCACAGGGGATTTTTTTATTCTTCCGATTTTTTTAATTTTGCCTTTTTTCCTCTTCCTGAAGAAGCTTTGGCTGTTCCAGCTTGCTTTGCAGTTTCAGCAGGTTTCTTTTTTAACCTTTGCTTTTTGGAACGCACCAGGTCTTCACGTCCCAGTTCAATCATTTTTGCTTCCCATGATTTCATTTCATTCTCATACCGAACCTTATCATCTTCAGCAAGCTGCAAGTATGGCTGAAAGAAATTAAGGTATCAAGAAGTTACAGAAGGGCTTTTTCTGGAAAACTGCCATAACACAAAGGTGACTTAGAACAACACCTGTGCAGTGAACAGCCCAGGCATTTGCTTCTGACCCCAGCTAATTGAAAAAAAAAAAACAACCAAAAACCTCAAAATGTAGAAAAATACAAAGCTTTATCACTAAATTGCAGTTATGTCAGCAGCTGGCCATTCCTGAAGAGGAAAATTACTCAGTTCTGCTGATTCACTTTTGATTTGCTCATCTACAGGTTCACAGTTCAATACACTCAGAAAGCTGGCAGAAAATTATCCCCCAGACAACCAAAGTTAATAAATTACCCTGTGCACATCACTTGTGGATTTCTGTTACTTTACTTCTACTGTAAGAAGTCTTTCCATGAGCAACAAATTCTTATGCTGGTGTTTAAAGATATTATGGATGATTATAAAAAAATAAAATTGTTACATATTATTCCACCTTCTTTTCTAGATGTTGCTTAGCATCCACTTTAAGGCACACCAAACTTCCATCCTATCCCACTGACTCACATTTCAACAACACTATGAATTAAATGGTCACTACTGGAATAAAGGTAATGACAATCTTTTTCAAGATGCATAAAGATTTTGGAGTATTTTCCTCAGTATTATAATTTCAGCAACTGAGTTCAAGATTTTGTATGAATATATAAATTTTGACTCAAATTTTTAATTCTGATTAGATCAGATCCTCATTCAAATCCTCTGACATACCTGTTTTTGGGAAGCAGACATTTTTTTCCATGTATCGAATAGTTTCTTCAGCTTTGCCTAGGGGATACAGAACGTGCAATACATGAGTTATTTTAGGAGTAGACTGACTTCAGAGGGGTACAGATAAATACTCTATGAGTGAAAGTCAAGCATAAACCAATGCAAAAAAGCACCAAGTCACAAAAGCTTACTTCCCCTTATTTACTCTTTTAATCCAAGTAAATAATAAACTATATTGTTCTAAACAAGCTTCTGGGCATCATCTGAGCCACATTTACAGTGCAGGCCTCAGCTGACTGGAGAAACCTGCCTTGGACATGGAAAACTGAGGAACAAACTATGTCCACCATCCCGACTTACTGACTAAATGTGCAGGGTAAGGAACACATGAGGCACGCAGGGTGGGTCTGCAGCCCCTCTATAATAATATATAAGTGCTGTAATCCACCAGTGTATCTTAAACCACCCCAAAGCACAGTTTAGTGCAGAACTTGTGAGTTGGCTGAGCAACTCTTGTATTCCCGTACCACCAGCTGAGCTAGAGGAGGTTTGGTAAACTGCTACTGCCAGAACAGGAGCACACCACACAACTCTGAAAAACTGTATTTCTACATCAAAACAAAGGGAAGGAGAATTCTCTCCTTACAAAAAAAAAAAAACAGATAAAGCCTGTAACACTGAAGTGCAAAAAACAGCACAAATGTTTTTAAGTTTATATACACACACAGCACTTTTTTATACAGGCCATGCTAGTAGTATAGCCAGAGCGCCACAGCTTAAAAAATAACCTAAGCAATGCAGCATCCAGATAGTGAACTACTGAACAGTAGCTCTGAAAATGACAAAATCTAAACTACATTTTTCTGAATACAATGGATATATTTTAGAAAAAGAATATTTTCTGGCTTACCACAGGTGAATTTCCCTCAGTTTCTTGAAAATTTTCTGACAGGAAGATGTTAAAGCCACTACGAGCTCTTTTAGGTTTTCCAAGCAGATTCAATTCCTTTAAAAACAACAAGAGAAGTTATTCCATCTCCAAGCACGTACTTGTTCCAAAACTAAACTCAGTACTTATCTTCATATTTTATGCAAAAATCAAACAAATTCTTTCTTTGGTGTTTTATTCTGTAAACTGGACTGTATGTCAAGATGCTCTTAGTGCTTTTCAAGACTAATGTTAAACTAAAAAAGCTAACAACTTGAGTTTTCACAAGTTGTTGAAAAAACTTTTAAAACTGATTCTTACTTCAGCTAAGTCTTCCAGAAACCAGAGAGTGCTACTAAATTCAACTCTGCAAGGAAGTCATGTTGACAGATTTTCTATTATACTTCAGTAGGACTTCAGTTTCTGGTGTGAAATACTGCCTGTGTGCAGAGAAGAGGGCAGACACTTATCTGTGGGAGGTGGGAAGGTGGAAGAGAACTGTGTTTCTTTATCAGAATATTTTGCCTACAGGGATGATGGCTAGAGAATGAAAGTACAGCAAGTTATGGATGCAATTACACTTCCTGTTTTCTCCAGTCCTGACATTCCTACTGGAGCTGACGTGCTGTAAGTTAACATCTGCTTAGGTATTAGATATGCCAACTGAACTCCTTGTGGTGCCATCCTCTAAAAAGGAGCAGCAGAATCATTAAGATTACAAACTCCCTCTAAACAGGGGTCTTTTAAACCAAATTTGTTTTGCTTTTGCCTCTTAAGGCAATGTCAGTTTAATTCACAGGAAAAAAAAAGCAATACGTAACCCCTTTGATCTTTCCAGACAAACCGTAATATTGTACTGTCACAGATGGTTCTGTCTCTAAGGATTTATACATAAACCAGCCAAAAAGGAATAGGGAAGCTGGTCCTTATGAATATACTAGTAAAGGACACAAACAGATATCACAGCAGCAGCTACACAGTGGCAGAGCCCAAAGAAGGAAGGAAAAAAGGCTACTTCAAACAGCTGCTACCTTGTAGGGCCTAATGAGGTAACAGATACAAGGTCTTTGTGAAAAGCCATTTCTGGATGTCTTCCCATCTGAATAAAGTGTTGCTGGTCCAAATGTCTCTCAGTGCCTGTCCTTTTTGTGGTAGCTCTAGAAATAGGGAGGAAAAAAAGCAGAGAGAAGCTACCTCTAAGCACAAAGATCCATACTAGTTCTGTGTTCTTCAAGCACAGGAAAGCCACCGAACTAGCTGCTAACACCAGTAATTATTGTAGTCCATGGCATTTTTGGAGGTTTGTGTATGTGGTGTGTTTTTTTTAAATTCTGAGTTGCTTTTGTATTTCTAAAACATGCTTCAACTCTGCTTTGTATACTGGACAAACAAGACTTCAGGTTCCCTGAGAGAAAAGAAACCTGAACTTCAAAATACTTACTCTTTTTGCCCTGATTGATCTTCTCCTTGCCAGTTGTTTTCTCCTTTCCTCTTTCAAAGCTGCAGCCTGGGCTGGGGTCAGTTGGGCTTTGTAAGCGGCCATCTGCTCTCCGTATCTTTTCCAGTCTGTCTTTCTTGCTTCCTCATAAACCTACAGCAAAAACCACCACCAGCCTTAACTTTAGCTAGATGCTTTCAGTCAGAAGCACCTGACCATTACACAAGTTAACACTTCTAACCTATGAGCAGAAAAATTACAAACTGAAAAACTTACACCAGAATATCAGATTTTCATCTGTTTGATTCCCTGTCCCACATTTCAGAGAAGGGAAAGGTACAGAGTGAGAAGTCCAGAAGGGATGTGAGAGCACCTCAAGTCTACTGAATATTTCCTTTAGAAATTGGAATTTAGTTCCAACTGCCTCCAATTGCTAGCTGCAGTCAAGGAAGAACAATCATTACTTTGCTATAAATGGCATTTAAATCCATCAGCAAGTCCTAGAGTTGCTTTACGTTATCCCTTGAAACTGCCACTCAGAGAAACTTCACTACTTATGACTTAATTTGATGACTTTAAGAATTTACATGAAGCAAAAGAAGTTGGTCCTTCCATCAAAATTAAATGAAATTTCACCTACCATATACATGAGAGAAGAACAACTTTACAACACTTGTATTGCACATGTAATGCAATATTGCCATTCAAAAAGGAGAAATAACTGGTTTGCAGCCCCACAGCCACATGGAGCGAGAGCTGTATGTGTCATTTCTCTGGCAACAGATTAAAACTATTAAAGCCAAGGTCACCTGCAAGTACAAGTAGCAAAGTATCTTCCTCTATTGGGTTTGCAAGGCCAGATTCTGGTGGTGAGGGGGGTACAGGGATGGCTCCTATGAGAAGCCTGATGGAGCCAAGGCCAGCCAGCTCCAAGTGGCACCTGCTATTGGCCATCAGCGACAGTGGTGGCACCTCAGGGGTAACAGAGTTAAGGCGGCGAAAAAGAAAACTGCACAATTTCAGCCAGAGAAAGGAGGCTGTCCATGTCAGAAGAACACTTCCACCGATCCTAAGGTCAGGGAAGGAGAGGAAGGAGATGTTCCAGGCACCAGAGCTGAGCTGCCCCTTCAGCCTGGGGCGCAGCCCATGGTGAGGCAGCTGTGTCCCTGCAGCCCAGGGGGGAGCAGAGATCACCTGCAGCCCATGGAGGAGACCACAGTGGAGCAGGGGATGCCCAAAGGGGGCTGTGACCCCGTGTGAAGCCTGCTCCTGAAGGACACGTGCTGGAGCAGTTCCTGAAGAACTGCAGCCCATGGGAAAGACTCACATTGTGAGCAGTTCATGGAGCTTGTCCCCTGAGGAAGGGAGCCCAAGTTCTGCCACTGACCAGGAAGGAGCAGCTGAGGTCAGCCCAACACATGGTGGACTGACCTCAGCCCCCATTCCCTGTGCTCCTGCAATGCTGTCAGGAGGAAGTAGAGAAATTGGGAGTGACGTTGAGCATGGCAAGAGGGGAAAGTGGGGAGAAAGGTGTCTTAGGATATGAGTTTTTATTTCTCATTATCCTACTCTAATTTCCCCAAGTGAAGTTTGTTCTGCCCTGACAGCAGCTGCTGAGGGACCTCTCCTGCTTTATTCAGACCCACAAACGTTTTGTTGTATGTTCTCTCCCCTGCCCAGCCGAGAGTGGCTTTGGCGGGCACCTGGCATTCAGCCAGGGTCACCCCACCACACTTTGAGTTTTTCAAAGCTCCCAATTCTCCCAACTGTTTTGAACCTTTGCACACACGTGCTTTTTCAAGCCCTTTAAAAACAAACCAACCAACCAAAAAAACCCACCAGACTAAATAAAAAACCCACAAGACACCAGACCAAATAAAACCCCACCACCTGTAGAATTGAAAGCACTCAGAGAAAGGATACAACTTTACCTGCTTCTGTGATGCTGGTAACTCCTTCCACGCACCTGCTAATTTTTTAACCAGTTCCGTGTTGCTCACTTCTGTAAGAAACATCAACACTGTACCTTTAGTAAGCTTCTTCAATTTTTACCAAGGAAAGCCATCACAGGTATCATCATCTTCCTATACAAATGCATTTTTGTCCTTTCATAAAACTAACTCACTGTGGCAGTTAAAGGGCACTGAAATATTTGCGGGATGGGGAAGAGTCACTGCTCCCCTGGAACACAACATGCAGTAAATAAACTGAAGCACCATTTCCAGGCAGCTGTTTTTACTCCACAACAATTTCTTTTTTTTTTTTTTGCCTTTTCAGCTGGATCCTTTTCTGTACAATGCAAAATGGTCTGAATTTGGAGGGAGGAGCATGGAAGAAACCAAAAGTAAAATTTCCAGTTCTACGTGAGAATACGGAAGTCTTGAACTGGTGAGCTAAACGCCAAATAGTTTTCCCTACTTAAATCTTCCTCAGGATTTGCCCAATATGACCGTAGTTCTTTAAACATTTTAGCCTTCAACAGTATTTCAAACCCAGCTTATCTTTCTATTCTGCAGCTGTCTGGCAAGAGTCACCGCATTGCCTATAAGTGAAGTTTTTGATAGTAAATCAAAGGTATTCACAGAAAACCATTTTCCTCTAAATACACTTCTCTTCCCATATGCAACCCAGTACCTGCAATTTTTCAATTACTAAGCCTCAAAATCACACACAGCTCATAATATCAGCAAAAATGATATATACTTGAAATACATAGAGTCCAAAAATACTTGGGACTCATAAGTCGCTGTTAGGATGTAATAGCTAGGCGAGGTGTTTCATCAAGCATTTCTAAGGTCATACGCACCCATTTCTTCCGCTGACTTGAGAAGCACGGCAGACCAAGCAGGCACGTGCGGGCAATGAGCACGGCCGTGCTGGAGCCCCCTGGGGCGGGCCCGGATAAACAGACGGGCTGGGTCTGGCATCACGACTCGGATCGCTCCCGAAGCTCGCGTTTACGAAGGGCTTGCTGCTCCGGCTTCCCGCCCACCCCGCTCCGGGGGCCGCAGGCCACGGCCCCGCTCTCCCAGCAGCGCCAACCGCGGCCCGCCTCCCCTCCAACCGCGTACCTGGGTTTTTTTCCCGAAAGGCCGAACGGTTGTCCATCACAAAACGAAAATAGGCGGTGAGGGGCCGCTTCGGGCGCTGAATCGAGCTGGTCCCGCGGGACAGGCAGCGCTCCGCCGCGCCACCGGCCCTGTATACAACGGCACCGCCGAGGAGGGTCCCCGTGCCCCGCTCGCGCAGCCCCGCTCCCGTCCCGCACCGGAGGAGCCGCCGCCCGCCCGCGACCGCGACCAGGCCCAGGCCCAGGCCCAGGCCCAGGCCCGCGGCCCGGCCCAGCAAGGCCGCTGCCGCCGCCATGCCGGCCCGCCGCGCGGCACCCTGGGACGGCGGCGTGAGGGGCGGGGCAGGGCGGCCCCACGACCAGACACTCCCACGAGGGGGAGACCGCCACAAGGGTGAGACCGCCACAAGGAGATACTGCCACGAGGGGGAGACCGCCACAAGGTGACACTCCCACGAGGGTGAGACCGCCACGACGAGACACTCCCACGAGGGTGAGACCGCCACAAGGAGACACTCCCACGAGGGGGAGACCGCCACAAGGGTGAGACCGCCACAAGGAGACACTGCCACGAGGGTGAGACCGCCACAAGGGTGACACTCCCACGAGGGTGAGACCGCCACAAGGGTGACACTCCCACGAGGGTGAGACCGCCACAAGGAGACACTCCCACGAGGGGGAGACCGCCACAAGGGTGAGACCGCCACAAGGAGACACTGCCACAAGGGTGAGACCGCCACAAAGAGACACTCCCACAAGGGTGAGACCGCCACAAGGAGACACTGCCACGAGGGGGAGACCGCCACAAGGAGACACTGCCACGAGGGGGAGACCGCCACCAGGAGACACTCCCACGAGGAGACACTCCCACGAGGGGGAGACCGCCACAAGGAGACACTCCCACAAGGGTGAGACCGCCACAAGGAGACACTCCCACGAGGGGGAGACCGCCACAAGGGTGAGACCGCCACAAGGGTGGAGACACTCCCACGAGGGGGAGACCGCCACAAGGAGACACTCCCACGAGGGGGAGACCGCCACAAGGGTGACACTCCCACGAGGAGACACCGCCACAAGGGTGACACTGTCACAAGGGTGACACTCCACAAGGAGACACTCCACAAGGGTGACACTCCCACAAGGGTGACACTCCCACAAGGGTGACACTCCACAAGGGTGACACTCCACAAGGGTGACACTCCACAAGGGTGACACCGTCACAAGGAGACACTCCACAAGGAGACACTCCACAAGGGTGACACTCCACAAGGAGACACTCCACAAGGGTGACACTCCCACAAGGGTGACACTCCACAAGGAGACACCGCCACAAGGAGACACTCCCACGAGGAGACACCGCCACAAGGGTGACACTCCCACAAGGAGACACTCCACAAGGGTGACACTCCCACAAGGGTGACACTCCACAAGGAGACACTCCACAAGGGTGACACTCCCACAAGGGTGACACTCCACAAGGGTGACGCCGCCCCAAAGGTCACAACGAGGTCCCACAAGGGTGAGCCCGCGGCCCCGAAGGTCCAGCAGCGCGGGCGGGTTTGCTGTGCGTGCCCAGCAGCACAGAAACGGTACGAGACCAGAAACCAACCGGGCAGTAACTGATCCTGTGGATGAGGTGTGGCCAAAACCAAACCACTGCTTCGCTGTTTGTTCACAACGGCGAGCTGTAGGACGCAGCTCTGTCCCAAACAGCAAACGCCACTCCTCCGACCAGTTCTCGGGGAAAAAGGAAGATTTACTTTATATTTTTTTTTTCCCCTATCGTAGTACACAGCACAGAATAAAGTAAACTTTTCAGCCCTGGAAATAGAATTTGTATAAAAAGCATTGACCGAGGAGCTCTGAAGGTGCAGCAGTGGAAGTGTTTCTCTCCACAAATTTAACCCACACACTTCACAGCATGACTGAAGTATTAGATAAATAATGTATTTCTCATTCATTCCAATAATTTCAAAAGCAGAAAGGCTGAACTGCTAGGAGTATCATAAGAATCAAAGACTTAGCTTCACACCTCTAAACCAGCATGATCATAGACAAGTTCCTTTTTTAATATGTTTAATATGTCCTACACACAGGTGTTGGTTGGTTTTCAATCCTCCTGCTGGTTTCATGCTGTGGTGGAAAGTCATTCATCCATGGCACAAAGCAGAAACATTACCAGGTAAAGTATAAATGTTTTCAAACCATCCTTAACACAAACTCATAAGCCAAAGGAAACCAAGTCAAACTCTTGACTTCACACAGCTCTATACAGATATTCCAAAAATTGAAGTAACTTCTAGTACAAAGAGATTGCTATTTTACCCAGAAAAAATAAAAACCATGAACACATTCTGTTGGTCACTTTTCTACAATCATTTGAGCAAATGATGTCTTTGCTTTCCTAGCTAGTTTAAATATAATGAAGCACTCAGTAACAAAAAAAAAAAAATCCATTTATTCAGCTTGCAAAATGTGAACAGGGGTATTTTAAGATTATTGGAACCACTCTCAATCAAGCTGTTTCAAATGTCACCATTACGTCACAGATAAAACTGGCACAGAAATGACAATTTCCCATATGGGACCAACTTAAGGTGAGTAAATCAGGAAACATGAAGTTAATATCCCACTGGTAGGAATAAAAGCTCCTACTGTGCACGCTTACCACCCATACCTCACATTCCAGTTTGATGCATATTCAAATAAAAAACAACAATAAAAAAAAAAAAACCCACAAAACAAAAACCCCAAATCAAATATATCTGTCATGTTAAAATGTATTTTATGGTGACAAATTTCCCAACAGAAAATAATTTTTCTTTCATGTGTAAGATACAGATAAAAACATTTAGTCATCTTTTTTTTTATTTTCAAATAACCAAGAAGAATGAATGGTAGGAAATCAAGAGTATTTCTGCTTTTGATCAATGTTTTAAGAACATATTGCCCCTCTCCAGCACTTTTGGTTTTCCACATGCATAGTCTGAAGCAACTGAAGAGAAAGCTAATGGACAAATTACTTTCAAGTGTGAGAAGGAAAATTACTTTCAAGTGTGAGTTTACTGTAACATTCTGATATTGCAAATACACCACTTTAACAGACCCTTGTGATTCTCTCCTCCATAGAGGGATATTGGTGTACCATGGCATTAACCTATTTGAAATCCTCTATCCAACAATGGGCATAATACGCTAAATCCACTAGGCTAGAACTAGCATAAAAATCAACTTAGAGCCCAGTTCTAAGTAGTACAGGATGCATGGCTTTATTGGGCATTCTGTCTACAAGAAACATACACACTACTGGCAGTTCTCTGTTAGAATGCTGGAACAAGTCCTTCAAGGATACGCATGAGTTAAGATAAAAAAATAGCCAAGGAAAGTAGAAAATGTATTTTATTTATATGGAAAAGGCTACATCTGGATTTGTAAAAGGTCTGTGATAGTATTATGTTGCCCACACATCACAAATCAGTTGTGAATAGCAACAAAACAGTTACATATCTTTCTACATACCAGTGCAATTAGTTCACATTGCAATAAAATTAAGTCAAGTATGCAACAGAATCAAAACCAAGTGTTTCTCCATAATCAGCATACAAAGATTTACAGTGCAAAGATCATTTTAGGTTTTAAGAAGTCTGCAGTCAGTCTTCAGAATATTCTAATGGGTGAGATACTCCAATTATTTTCACTATTAGCAGTTGTATCTTGTCAATACTGTGCACAAGCAAGTCTAAACTGAAATGACTTACATTGTAAATAAAATAGTCTATACAGTAAAAAATACAAATTATATAAGAGAACTAACAAAAAGAAACTTGAACATACTTATGAAACAGACAACATACTTCAATGACACACATACAGTATTCATCACATAAAAACAGCTACTTTTTCCAGCAAAAATAATTTCACTGATTTACAACAGAATTATAGATCTTGTAGTCTGAAGATGCAGGTGTCCAACTCTTAAAAACTATAATAAATGTCTTCTGCAAAGCATACAAAGAGGATAAATATTCTTATCAAAGTCATAAGGTTATTTTTGGACGTTTGTTCTCTCTTGCTCCAGAAACACACTTACATGGGTGAAAAAAAATTCAAGGGGTGTCACATTGCAACCATAAACTGTGCTCCATTTCCTTCTAATTTTGAAAAAAACTAGAATTTACAGTACTCTGTGGTATATGAAAATGTCTTCAAAAGCTTACATTGCATATTTCTGAGTCCATTCTCTTGCATGTCTGTTGTATCTGTACGTGCAGAAAGAAGGCATTACAGTGAAGAGCTGTTAGTGATACACTGACAATGGCCACGCATTTACTTAATACAGCTGTTATTGAGCTTTTCACCTCTGAGCAGAGGCAAAGAGCATTAAAACCGCCTAAAAGCTAACAAGTATATACCCACTACACATTCAGTTTCTAAAGTTATGTATCAGAGCTATTCAGACTCAAATCAAACTTCACAGGTTTGCATTAAATTGTGTAGCATTGTGCATCCTTCCTTTGTATTTCATGACTGGTTCCCTTATCTGTACCTTAACAGGAATTTGTTGTCAATTCCTTCTAAAGGCATAAGCTATTAAGAGTCTAACAAAGTTTACATATTTTAGTTCCACAAAATTCAGTATAATTAACTGGGATTTTATTCTCCGTTCTGCACTGCCAGCTGCATTTCAGAACTTGGAAAGAAAATTTTCTGAAAAGCATTTTTTACTAGGTTTTAAGTCTTGGGTCTTTTCCTTCTGGTATGAAGCTGATTATCTTATAATTCCATAATCCCAAGGGTAAATGTCCTTAGAGAGTTGATAGCTTCCACTCTGGTCCTTACATTTGCTACATTCTACTCGTCATTCTGGATTCACTTTCTTTAGTCAACCAGAGAAAAATGCTGACAAGTTTTTAACTCTTTAAGATCAGTACAGCAACTTTTACTAATTGGTTTTCTTCTTGAGAATATGCTACGATACAAGTCTCTGAATTTTAACTTATAATAAAATACTCATAGATAAATTCTCAGGGGTAACCAGCCATATCTTTCATTTCCTAAATCCAAGGTAAAACAAAACAAAAAAAAATTGATAGGTGATCATCACAAGATAAAGCTACAGTCAAGACTAAATATTTTCTTACTTTCCCTAGCAATGATTAAATTTTGAGATTTGGAGATAGAAAACCATCCCTCATTCACTTCCTTCACAAACAGGAGGTGCAACAGCTGAAATCACTAATAAGTAGGTGGGTAGAAAAAAGCTGATGCACAACATCCTCAACTTGAACACTATCTATTTTGCAGAATGAACTACAGCATTCAGGCACTTCAGAAGTGACATGATTTGACGATACCAGACACTGAACTGCGAGAAAAAGGCCATTTTAGTAGGAAACACTAGACCACAGATGTCCACGTAACTTCTACATCACTCCTTTGCTGTCTACTGCTCAAGGTAAAGGCAATACTCAAATCTTCCTGAATCTGTGACATGTGCTGAGCCACAGGCCACTGCATACACTGCAAGAAGTCTTCAATGGCTCAGCACTGAAAAATAGGTACCAAATAACTCAGTTTAACAGAAAGTCAAAAATTCTTCTGTACGGGTTTTACAACCAGAGGATTGCAGTGTGGTAAACATCTGCAACAACTGCAGTAGCAACAAATAACTCATATTTGGGATAATAATTTTTCATGCAATCAATCTGTTACACAAAAGCATGAAGGTTTTATGTAATTAGGTACAAAAAAATGAGCTACCAACAGCTGTCAATGCCTACAGTTTTCTACTCGCCATCGCTATTCTCAATATTTAAAGAGCTAATCCTGTGGAAATCTAGGAAAAGAGTATTGCTAAATTTAATATCAAAGGTGCACAGCAGATAGCCATCTGCAAGTACCACACACACAATTATGTATGTTATACTCACTTTTCCTTGTCTGACTTGTAGATCTGTGCAATATCTGGTACTAAAGGATCATCTGGATTAGGATCACAAAGTAAGGAGCATATGGACAATAAAACTAAATAAAAGAGACACTAGATTAAACAAGTTATTTGCTTTATTTCTACAATCCTTTAATGTATTCCAGCATACTGAAGGAGGGTGGTAGGAGGGTATTAGAAAAAGAATGCATATTAGTATTAAGTTGTCATTTAACAGTTCTGTCCAGAAATGTTTATACAGCAGCATTTTTCTAGGGCCTACGTAAACACCTGATACAAGCCCAGGGAATTTGTAACCATGAACCTGTACCTTTTGTAATGATCTCTCTCCCACATCCTAGCCTAGGAACATTAGCCCAACTACAGACTACACAGTTACATATAGATATTGCTCAAACTAAGCTTTCCATCTGCAACTAAGGTAACGGATATTATTAATATTACATTGCCATGCAGTACTCTATTTGTGCATATCCTTTTCCACTTCTGTGCTGACAGTTATTCTCTCAATCATAAGAACATTTTATCTAAGTGTGACTTCCATTTTGGGAAATACTTGATCAGCATTAAATACAGGTATTCACTTATAATTTCATATTAATTTCCTGGTATTGAACCAAGGAGGTTTGATTTTTTTGCCTAACATTTTCAGGCCATAATTTTCAGGCCATTTCTGTTTTTATAGTCAGAACTAATATGCATACAAGAATACACAATTACATAATTCTATATGTGTTGTGAAAGGGAACTTCATGCTGCCATAAGAACCAACTGTAGAATACCTTTTCCCCCCCCTGCTTTAGCTTGTTACCCAAGATCCCACACCTATTTTCAGGACTAGAAAGTACAGCCACTTCAATACTGACTAATTTTAAGTGCCAGTAATATGAGAAAATCAGGTTAGAATAGATGGTCACATAGATGGTCAGAGGTGCTGTAATATGCTGTAAACTTTTCATTCAGTCAAAGACTAGAAAGGAGAAATTTCCATGAGTCACTGAGCTAATTTCCAGTTTATGAAATACATAATATGCAAGCAGGTTAAAAGCACAGGAGACCGGCAGACTGCTCCACTTTATAACCAAAGAAGTCCTCAACAAGTAAAGTGACAGAAAAATGCCGAAGATCTAAAAATTTTACGGGTTTTCAGTTGTAGATGCCAAGTGTTAAACCTAAGTGCCAATTTTAATTTGCTTAATAACTAGAAACCAAGACCATTTTTGGATAGCTATAAAACAACTAATTTATGTGAGAAAAAATGATACCAATTACACAAAAGACTAATTGAAGTCTTTAGCAATGACATCAGGAAAGAGAATATTAGACTTAGATTTTATTTGGCTTGTGAGATTACTGCACAGGCCTGTAAGCAAGAGAAGTTGTTTTTCCAAGGAGGTGCAGCAGCTGGACTTGCATAGAGCAATTTCCATTGGACAAAGACCCACAGTTTTTCTTTGCTTGTACACCCAATGCAATGACACTTTGGCACATAGCTTAGAGAGCTCCCAAGTACATGAGATGTGATACACTTGACCTTTTGAGTCACATGAGAAATTTCTGTAATATGACTAAGTGTGCCTTAGAAATTTGAAGATGGGTGAGGAGAAGCAACAGCACTCACATTTTAAGCAGCTTTTTAAGTGACACAAAATGCCTGAAAACTTAACTACAGGATGAGAATATTTTAATAAAACTTTTACTGATGACTGTGAAAGGAGCTACATTTTAAAATATCCATCTTACAAAGGAATGCAAACCAGAAAAAATTACCTCCTTTTTAAAGAAAGTGTAATTAAGGCCTTAGTCCACATAAGGATGCTCAGGCAGCCCGAAGAGTCATCAACAGGCAATCGTGTAAGCTCACACAACGTCAGTATCAGGGCTTCACATTTACTTCCAAGTTGTGATTTGCAAGCCCTGCTCATGAGTTTCTCCTCCATTCAGCATGCACAGTCAGCTATCACATTTCAGGCTAACTGTACATTATTATCTTCCCCAACTTGGTTTAGAATATTTCTTTGCTGTGCAAGCATTTTTTTGCAATGTGACATTCCCAATAAACTGCACAAGATCTTGGATCATAACAAGAATTCCAATGGAATTTGCCTCTTCTGAAACATGCAGGATAACTGAATTCCCACTGCTTGCCTTTAAGACAGTGCAATAATACACAAAAAAGTGCCATGGCAGTGTGTGCAGCTTCATACATGCATTATCAAATCAGTGAGTTTACCTTTAGAAACAGTCAGAGCTGGTGACCATTGTGACCTCAAGATATCAAGACAAATACTCCCATTACTGTTTATGTTTGGGTGATATATTTTTGTAGTAAAAGCAATCTGTAATTAAAAAAAAATAAATAACAGCATCAGATTAGGGTTATTACACTTGGAATCCTTAACATCATCCCTTCCTTTCCAGTCATATCAGATCTGCCAACACAATTTTTTTACAGTCTTATCTGCATCCATGAAGAACGTGTATACTATTGCTCACCTTTCCCGTTTAACTTCCAAAATTAAGCCTCAAAGAATAATTTTTGACCAAAAAACTTTCTTTCCTTAAAAGAAAGGACTTACCTTTGGTGGTTTGAAAGGATAGTCTGTTGGAAAGTGTACTGTGAGAAAAAATACTCCCCCTTGATATGCACTATCAGGCTGAGAAAAAAACAAAACAAAACACATTAATGTATTTCAGCTGTTTTGGAGCTTTCCTTCTCCTAGAGAAATTCTATTTTTTCTCCAGTACTTAACCCACTATGGGCCATAAACTGGGACGGTACAGAGGAACTGAACCCTCCCACAGCCTGTAACTGTGGCTATTACTGCAGCAGCAACAACACAGTTATTGAGCACTGTCCTTCTGGGGAGAAAAAGAGAGGGAGGTCAATAGCTTCAATGCACTGAAGGGAATACAAAAACCAGAGCAGGTCCTCCAAATCCTGTCTCCATGCAAGCCCACAGCTGCTCTGATCTTCATTCCTAAGCTACAAACATACTTAGCCTAAGAAGTGGTTTCTCTTTGCAGATGCAAAGAGTGGGATTTTCCAGCATAATTCAGTTCATTATGATAATATCAGGGGGCTTTAAAACACACAACATCTCTGTGACCTGTACAAATCTGTGAACATGCATTTTGTTAGACAACACGTGCACGGGTTTACGTCCAGACTGCACACAGTTAATAGACAGAAATAATTTTGTTGTAGTCATCTGTTGAAGAACTTTCATTTTTTATTAACTAAAAAGGTGAGCTGTAAAGTCTTGATGCTAAGTTATAGAGAGCAGTTCTGCCATTTCTGGTTAAGAGAAAGAAGAAAACTGCTCTCATCACATGGTAAATTTACAACAACCATGTAGGAACTCAATCACAGCAAACCTGAAGATCAAGTTTTTGGGTTTTCTTATGAAAGGAAAAGCAGACTGTTTTTAAGTAAAACCTTTACCTTGGAAATGAACTGTTTTAGAGATGACTATATGACTGTAAGAGGCAACGTTTCCCAAATGGTCTGCTAAGCCATGCTGCCTTACATGCTCAAAGTGCAGAGAGGGCTGCAGAGTAAGGCAGGTTATATACTGTCATGCTAAGTCAGCATTAGCTGACCTCAGAAGATTGCCACTGTACTTCCAATTAGGTTTCAAAGGACCTCTTCTTGCAAATACTAAATGGATTTTTCAAAGGTAAAGTAAGCTGAAGATGAGACAAAGTTCAGTGTCAAAAAGAAAGCAAAGAGAAGTCACTCTGTGTTTTATGAGGAAGGTATATAAAACAAATTGATGATACCCACAGAGAGAAGAGGTTACCCTACTTCCACACACAGGAAATGAATTCTAAAGGTAGGCTTTAGTCCTATGCTACCCTTGGGCCATCAGGAAACCTACAGAATGTGCAACCCTAATTTCTTTTGTTATCAAGATCAAGAATTAATATCTGAAGTGTTCTGTTCCTGTATCTCTGCAGATACAGCTGAGAAAGGCTGGCAAGAGATGCGCATTCTTATCCTTAACTAGAGACATCTGAGGAAGTTAAGGCAAATAAAAGAATATTTTCCACTACAGAATATGAAAGCTGAACTGAAAGCTGAAGAAGACAATGGAATTTAAGCCAAAATCTATGTGGTAGTATTTTCTTCACTCGTGTCATCAGAGTCATTCTGGACAGAGACACTACTGGTGGCAACCAGCACATAAGCTTTTGTTAACTCTTCGTCACCACTTTGCCATTTACCCTTTGGCAGTGCAAGAGGGCAAGAGTCAGAGGGCCTTGGTATGTGGAAGAACATACCAACATGCTTGTTGTTCAAGCCAAAGGGCAAAGGCATTAGTGTACTACAGAAAACAGCTGCTGCTGGGCCATGGACAAGCTGGACAACAAACTCCAGCACACCACCAGCAAATTAGTGACTGATCTTTCACTGCTTCAGAACTGTGCTGAAAATGGAGAATTACTTCAAAGCAGACACATTTCCTCTTTTCTCCATGAATTAATGCTGCATCTTAATGGGTTAAGTATTATCTCAAAATTTCACCTGGCACAGTGACTCAGCTCACTCTCTGAACTAGAGACTCTGCTTTCCAAATTATTAAATCCAAAAGGAAAACACCAGGAATACAAACTCCTTACCAGGATATTAATAAGCACACCTTCCCTCAGATCATGTTGTTCTTTATTATTTTTCTTGCTAAAATTCTTCTCAGTTTTCCTTCAAAAGGTTCTGGTTTTAAGCTTTTTTGGTAATTTCTTATGTCATTACCTTCACAAGAGTCATAGTTTTCTCAACTCAAGGAAAGCACCTTTGTCACACAAAAACCAACAAAAGCACCCAACTGCTGATCTGCAGTATGCAAAAGCCATATGCTGTTGCCAGAGTCACATCACAGCTATCAAATAAAATAAGCTCCATCTAAAAGCCCTCTGCAACTCCACTCTTGTTCAGTTACCAACTTTAATATTAGATTTCATCCACTCTTCCTCCTTTCCGATGGATGAATCTTCCAGAATTGATCATCTATGAAAAGCAAGCTCTTTGCTTTGTAGCCCAGATCACCAACTCAAACACCACAGCTGACCAATTAAGCACCTCTAACTTCATGAAGAGGAGGGATTTTTGAGGAGTTACAGAAAGCAACTGGTACCAGACTAATAGGAACAACAATGCCACCCTGAAGTTTTAAGCTATACACAGCACAGCTGAATGTGGCTGCTGTGTTTACAGAAACCCAAATGAATCCTTCCATAACCAAAAGGGAAGCAAGGTCTTACATTTTAAGGGGCACGATTCCTATACTTACAGGTCCCATAATAGTTGCTTGCCAATGAAACACTGAAAGGCAAAAAGATACAACAATTAGAGATTTTCTGAGCCTTTCCAGAACTGAAATGTACTGAATCTATTAGGAAGAGCTTACAGTCATCTCCAACAGGTCCAGCAGAACAGTGGGCTGGTGGATCTCGCTGCAGATCACTTAGTTCCTGCAAGGAACACAAAAATATTTGAAAGACATGAAAATCCATACCACATGGCAGCATCCCTTCAAAAGTGGGAACACAAAGCAATTTTATTAAACCCGTGGGCATTTTTTGTGGTATTTTGATAAACCAGTCAACACTTGAAATGTCCATTGAAACTGAAACTGCTTTTTTGCCAGATGGCCTGCAGCTAACACTGTGCTAGAAATTAATATCCAAAAGAACTTAAGAGTTGCAACTAAGTTCAGAGTAAGTTCAATACACTTGAAGGAGTCAAAACAAAAAAGGTATCTTGATTAGTCTGTAAACTCACAGTTTAATGTAGTTAGGTGCTAATCTGATCATTCCCTCAGCTTTTGATTTTACAAAAGTTTCTGTATTGCCTAATCTATGGACATCAGATGAGCTAAACTGCCTCATTAAATGTTTGCAGCCTGCCCAGAGATGATGTATGAACATAATATAAAGGGTCCTAACTAAATTGGAAACTAAAGGAAAAATATTAGCTCTACACCTTATTCACCCTATTTATTGTACTTTGATTCAGTTACCTGGATACCTTTTTTTTTTTAATGACTACTAAAAAACTCCCAAGGTGAAAGTTAAGCACTCAGAGGAGCTTTTGGTGGTCAACTGATTTATTTCTCTTGCAGGAGTCCACACAGTCCCAAATAATTTAAAATTATTATGTGATTTCACAAAACCAGCACCCTTTTTCATCTGATTTATCATCACTATTTCAAACAGAAAACAAGACAGGCAGTAATATTAGTTCATTTTCCTCATTTAATTCAATATACTCCTTTTGATATCTGAACTTTTACTGTACTAAGGAAAACTTTTTCCAGTTCTAGGCTGATAGAAACTCTCCTGCAGGAACTTTAATGACTCCATACAAGTACTTCCTTTGAAATAAGTTAAAAGGTGCGTGTCTGTCAGTAACTCAATTCCTTACTCAAAACATGCACATATAAGTTGACAATAGACATTAGCAGGTCTGTGAGTTTACCTTAAGAAGTAACACCGGAAACATTTCTACTCAAAATACATTAGTCAAGGCAACTACTTACATAATCGAGGTTTAAACTGGAGCTAAGTTTAACTCAAGTGTGGAATTGGCATACTTAGTGTGATCAGGCCTTACATATAATTTGAAGGGTTAAAAATCTACACTTCTCAACTGCTGTGATATATTTTTCCATTTATGACATCCAGTAAATATTTCAACTCAATTTACCATAGACCCAACACCTAAATTCAGCTAGACTTACAGGTCCACTCGTGGCCCTGAAATCAAAGCAAAGCACTACACCATATCTTACTACTGCTCTGAAGTCACTTCTCACAATCTTGTGATTTAAAACAAGACAGACACTTTTTCCTACACTGAAATAGCACAGCTTCTCCATTGGCATTACTTGTCTGCGCTTTAACTTCATTCTGCACTCTAACTTTTATTGGTGACTCCGTATGCTGATCCAGAAAGAACACTCTGGGATAGACTTTAACTAATAAAGGCACTTTAGAAATGCAGTTCCTATTTTAATCAGAGGATTCAGATTTCATTAAGGAGTGATTCAGAGAACCAGCTATTTATGCAAAGCCAAGCCACTGCCAGTACACACAGGGAGTCAACAAATCTCAAGTTTCCAGCAGTCACCAGGGACAAACATGACCAGCAGCAGAGCTTTTACAGGTGCTGTCTTCTAATTTACAATTCAAGATCTAACCTAAGAAAAGAAGATAAAGTCTTGTACATGCACTAAAACACCCCAACCAAAACCAAAGAGCTGCACTACAGCACCAAAACAGAGAACTCAGACTAAAAATCACGCATTTTGCAACAGTCATTATTGACTACTAAATTCAAGGCATTAACTGGAAAAATACGTAGCTTAAACTTTT
This sequence comes from Anomalospiza imberbis, assembly GCF_031753505.1. NCBI lineage: Eukaryota > Metazoa > Chordata > Aves > Passeriformes > Viduidae > Anomalospiza > Anomalospiza imberbis. The sequence goes on along the minus strand of NC_089688.1, from coordinate 5,438,549 downwards.
CAGAAAGTCTCTGAAGTATATGCAAACATTCCATTCGCATAGAGGAGCTACCAGGCAACCACTTAAGAGTCGGTCTGTAACAGTGCTTTTGGTGCTAGATGTATTCATCAAGATCTTTACATACCCCAAAACCACACAATTTGTTTTCTTTCATATATACACATGTACTTAAGAATTAATAGAACTGGGGAATGCTCCTCAGGTATACACTTCAATTTGTTCAGGCTAAAAAGGCACTGACATCTCTTTATGATAAAAACCAGCAAATATTTTTCATCATACATTGATGAGACCCACAACTATAAACCCCTTATTAATATTTCCTAACAACACAGAAGAAAAGGTTCTCTTCAATCAGCTTTAACAAATGAGAGCAATGTTCACAAATACATTCTGAGAACTTCTGCAGCTATGAAACATAAAGCCAGATAAAACTTCAAAATCAGTAGAGCAAATTCAAGCTGCATTTTGCATCCATATGTGAAGCTAATGTGGTTTAAAAATACAAATGGTAACACGATCCAACACTATGAACAGTTTGAATCTTTTATACACAGAAATTCAGATCAAGCTGTGATAAAAAGGAAGAAATATTCAGCTTTATATTGTTGATTAAGCTTTTTTAAGCTTTAGGTTCAAAGCAAAATTATCTGGAGAGCTGTAAGATCTAGGCTTCAAGCTTTCCTGTGCCTTTTGAAGTGGGGCAAGGAGATACCCAGATGTCCCTGAATCAGACTGACCTGCCAGTGCCCAGAATTGTACACTGCAGAACAGAAATGAGTATCCTTTAAATACATGTAGAAAAACTTCTTCATGACTTTACATATTCACAAAAGAATGAGAATACAAGAATTCTTTATACAAAGCACAGATGCTCTTTAGAAGAAGGCCAAAACTTTGCTTTGTTAAGGGACAAGGCTGAAGATTCACAAAGTTTAACCTGCTGAAATTTCATCAAGTGCAAGATAACTGCATGTGAGGCACTGCACAGTCAACACTAGAGATTGCCCTGTAATTTTAAGTTAATTTTAAGTTAAGCAGCTTTGTCCAAGCTTTATGGATTACTACCATGTAGCTGCATGAGGCAGGTCTGGTCACTTCAAGGGTCTGCAGGAATACTTTTAGTCACTGGTGTAGAAAGTGCTGGTGCAAGATGTACATATGCTGACAAACAGATCTATAGCTCAAAGCAGTGCAGATTCATTTCCAAAAGAGAAAGTCACCACTACAAATTACAGTGTACACTGGTACAACATCTTTTATGAGAATACAAAAACCCAAGAATCTGTTTGCAAGAGATGCATCAGAAGAAGCAGAAGTTATTTCAAACACTGGTGAACGTGGCAGCGTAAAAGCACCTCTCAAGAACTCCAACACATGCCACACTGTCCCAGCACAGCCAGGATAAACGTGCATGGAGAAAAATACCTAAGCTGGGGACAGTGGTAGGAATAAATCCTCTAATCCTCTCATACAAAACATTTCAGGGTAGAATAGAATACTAATGGTTAACATACTAATGGAGATGGGCAAAGCCCCCCAATGATCACCTTCCCTTGCAACACACACGCTCCTGAACAGCCCTGTAGACAGCATGAAGCAAAAATTGAAGTTTAACAGCTGTAAAAACAGGCTGTGATAAGCTATAAACATTGGAGACATTTCTGAACGTGCAGACTAATACCCATGGTCAGAATAATACAGGATGTATTTCATAAAAGTATGAAGTTGAAGACTGCAAGGCCAATTTAACACTTAGATGCTTGATTAGCATCCAGGCTCCTCCCGAAAAAAGCTATTGGAACAACATTGTAAAGGACACTTTGCTGATAAGGAAATAAATTTTCTCAGAAGTCCTAAACATGTCTTTTTTCAGTAAAAAAAAATTCAGAAAAAAAGACTGCAGATTATCTGAAGACCAAAATAAACTGCAGACGGCATCACTAAAAGCTATTTTCATTCTCCAAACAACACAAAACCACAACCTTTCTCCACACTATTATTTAAAATATAGATTTATATTTGTCAATTGTGTTCTTAATTTCTTGCACAAAATGCACTGTAGACCACAGACTTATTTCCCACCATACACTGCTGCAAATTAGATACGTGAACAAAGAATTTGGAACAGGAACCCCAGAAAAATGGTTCTGCATAAGACAGATGGGCAGAACTGAGACCTACACACTATTCTGCAGAACCTGACAGACTGAATTATTTTCCACCTTTCACAAAAGTCATGGTATCTCACTTTCCAGAGGTGGCAAGAATAAAGGCTTCTTTGCACAATATTTCTTCTCAGTTAAAAAACCTACACTATTTGTTTTGCTTTCATCATTTGCAACATCTGGAATTTACACTACCCACAAAAATGTGTTCTTTCAGTGCCCCAAGGAACATCACAGACGGTGTAACTGAACTTTTCTGACAGTACAGAAATTCAGTGCCTCTCATACAATGGCAAAGCAAAGCACACACAAGGCAAATGAACACAGGATCGTCAGCTTATGATGAGTAAGAATCCCCTGACCCCCAACTCTCTGAGGAACTCTGAGATGAGCTTGTCATGGAGACACTGCTGACAGCTGTGCCTGCAGAGCAGGGCTTCATGTCCTCACTGTTCTTCCACCTACAGCACTAAGATCAACTCAGCTCCATGTGCAGCGATCAGCTTCTTCACTGCTTACTCAGCTGCCCATTTTTTAAGAAAGCTCCCAAGCACAATCTACCTTTCTGTAACTAGGGTACAGTCTTGGAAGTCCACATGCTATCCTCCTTTGAGGAGCCCCTCAGAGACAACCAGCCAAAGGCAGGATGCAATGACACGGGTCCCAATGGCAATATTACTTTGAAATCAGACAGTATGACAAAAAATATGCTTACTAACAGGTTGACATATTATAGCTTTGCTTGCTTTGTATGTGTTATCACACTGAACACACAAATTATCAAAATTACTGTAAACAAACACTCAAGCTTGACACCAAAATCCCTTAGCTTCGTTTAAGCACAATTCTGAACCACCCTAAACCCACCAAAGCTTAACTTCAGACAGTATGTCTAGACTGATGAGCTCCAAGCAATAGCACTGTGTTTGCTGACAGTGTTTTGTTCTCCAAAGAATTCCTCTAGGCACTCTGAAACCACAGCCCTTCCTCTACTCCAGATCTTATTCCCGCCTATCCTTTGGATACAACATAACTATCAACTACGGCAGCCAGTCTGAAACACCAGGGAAGTAGAGGAGACAAACAAACCAACATACAAATACATTTCATCTACCATTAAACTTCCATTTCCATTATTTTTGGGGAAAATTTTATGTATTACAATGACATCATAACAGTTTGTCTTTTCAAACTTCTCCACTTCACTTAAACTTTCCATTTGAAACAAATTTATTTCCTTGCCATTCCTTTTCCTCTTCTACTTCTCAAGAAACAGACTGCTTGCCAAATCCCTCTAGTAGAATTTTTTTATTCTCCTGGAAAGGCAGAAAAGAGTGATGAGGGTAGATAATGGGAAAAAAAGAAAACCAGCAGTAGTCATTTCTGCAGCAAACTAGAAGCAAGGGGTAACCAGTTCCAAATTTAATCTCAACTCTTCTTGGAGTTACCTTACCCAGTATCTGTTCACGTTTCAGGCAGAAGTTATTGTATAACCAGGAAATCTCATAGCACCTCACAGTTACCAGGTTAAAAAGCATTGCTTCATTTTCAAAGAGTAGAAACAGAATTTAATAAGGCTAACAGAATGAAAGATACTTAGATAAAAAGCCTAACCATAATTTCACAGCTATCAAAAGTTCTTAAATGCCACATTAAAGAAAATTGTGGCTTTCCAATATGTATGAACGTCTCTAAAGCAGAAAGAAAGTTATGCAGGGAACATGATGAAAGGATGAAGACTAATTCTATTCTAGCAGGACTTCATTTGCAAAGCCCCAAATCACCACTCCATCTCAAAAATACTAGATTACCAGACTTTCCCCTTTGTCTGTTTATCTTAGCAGAAAGAAGCTGACTAAGAATTGGGAAGATATGGTAATCAGAACAATCCTTTTCTTGAAACCTGAGGATAAAGAGATGTTCAAGAAGAGGTGGGAAATGAAAGTGACAAGAAGAGGCAAACCATTTGTATAATATGTAGAAGCATGACAAAGTTATTGCTGAAGAAAACCATTGTAATCCTTTGTTAATATTTGATATAATGGTCGAATGCAACATTCGTGGCAAACATGTGATATGAAGGAACAAAATTGTCCTGTAATTGCACTTTGTGTAAAGACATAAGCTTTGCAGCAATGAGACAGGACTACCAGAAATCCATCCAAATAAGTTGATGCCTACTGTAGGGTATCCCAAATCTGCCTACCGTGGGGTTCACTGGTCACTATAGAACCCTATTTCTGCAATACCAATGGCTTCCGACAGCAAAAGGGAATCCTGCACAAGAAATAATCGCACCGTCACATAACCAGGATAGCGGCAATGCCGCCTTAACATGGCACATCAACAGCAACCAAACACCACGGGTTCTGTTCCACGGCCAAAGCACTAAGCTTAACTCCCCTCCCGTGCTGGCTGCCGTACCCCGTCTGTCATGTACAGCGACCAGCTCAGCCTTGCCAAACAAAAGGAAACCGGGAATTCACTACTTGAACCAGGCCGTTTACAAGTATCAGCCCAAAACACCACAACTGGGATACGCTCAAAGGTCACACCAAGAACTACGCTGACAACCCTTCCTAGCGCCGGCAGCAGCCCGTGCTCAAGGGCAGCGACGGACGCCCCCGCGCCTCTGCTGAAGGCTCCCCACCAGCACCCGGCTCTCCCCGCTCCGCTCCGAGCGCCGCGCCTGGCCCACACACGGCGCCTTGAGCACCCACTCGGGCTGCGGGGCCTTCAGCGAGGCAGTCCCGAAACCGCGAGGCGGCCAGACAAGAGCCCCCTCCCCCCGTCTCACACCCGCTCTTCTTCCCCGGCTGCCGGCGAGGGAAGGACGAGTCCTGGCAAAGAAAGCGCGCGGCAGCGGCGGCCGCGACACCTCTCGCCGAGCCCGGTCCGGCCGCCGCCTCACCCCCCGGCAACAGGGCGAGGGGGGCAGCTCCTGCAACTACCCGAGGGCAGGGGCACCTCTCCGCCCCCTCCCACGGCTCGGCCCCACTCACTTTTTGTATCCGCTTCAGCGCCATGGGAACGCGCGGCGGGAGCGCGAAGCAGGCGGCGGGAGCGCGGGGCGGGAGCGCGGCCGGGGCGGGGCGGGCGGCGGGAGCGCGCGCCGTGCGAGCGGGAGGGGCGGGGGCGCAATCGCCGTGCCCTTTGTGCCCTGCTGCGCATGCGCGGGGCTGGCCGGGAAGTGCCGTCCGCGGGCCCGTCCCGCCCCTCAGGCCGTGCGGGGCGGAGTGAAAACCGCGAGGGTCCGCGGCTAAGGAACGCGGGGCTGAAAGGCACGGCCGGCACGCGAGAGCTGAGGAAAAGGAAAGTAACCGTGTGAAGCTTCAGAACTGCATACAAGGAAAAGGTGTGTCACATTCATGATGGTGTGCGAGGGAAGCAGTAGACGTGTGGGGTGAAAAGTCTGATGAACAGGTCACAGAATTATTAAAGGTGAAAGAGACCTCTTAAAATCGAGTCAGTGCGGAAAAATCACGCAGAGTCCACTGGGGCACACACCCGCAGGGTTTTCTCTCTCGAGGTTTGGAGGACTCGGCCCCTTTTGCCCCGAACTCCCGGCTGCACGTTGCCCTCCTCCTTTCCCCACCGGCTGAGGTGCTAGGAAGGTACAGCCTTCCCGAGCTGCCTAGCACGTATTCCCCCCGCGTAAATGTAATTTCCCCCCAAAGTTCAGAAACTCGGGCTTGCGCCGACCCGCTTGTTTCAGAGTCAGACTGTCTGGGTTCTATAACAAACCTGTGCCTTGAAGTTGCTATAGACAATAAGACGCATTTCAAAGCCATTAACACCCATACCCTCACCCATGGAAGCATTTTGTAAAGACACAAGCACACATCTTTGCTATAAGGTCCAACCATAAACGAGGTCCCAGAGTAGCGAGTCCTTAATCAGGTATAGAACTTCGATAATGCTTTTTTGAGGTACAGTAATTCTCACATCAATGCCCAAGCTTGTGAGGTTCGAGGCGGCTGTCACTTGGAGAATATAAGTTTTCAGCTTCATCTTTCCCCCGCCACACACGAGAGGGCTCGTGGAGCGATCTGCCCTAAGCGTTTTGCGGAGCTGTTGGGCACTGACAGCACCACAAGCACAAGAGAACGGCGGCGCCGCGCCCCGCCGAGCCAGCGTCTGCGCAGGACGCACAGCGGTGCCCGGCGCCCATTTTCCAGCTGCAGAGGCCTCCCTGAGAGCCCTGCGCCGGGCGCCAGGCCAGTGACAGCGCTCGTCCCCGCCTCGTGTCCGCAGCGCCACCCCGCACCTGCCGTGACCTCCAGCGCTCCCCGGGCCCCGTCTCGCCGGGAGGCCTCCAGGGGCCGGCCCCGCGGCCATCTTGGGCAGCGGCGCGTGCGCGGTGCGGAGCGGGAGCAGCAGCGGCGGCAGCAGCGATGGGGCCGGGACAGAACAGCGCCGTGAGGGGTATGGCTGCCCGGGAGCTGGAGGTGGGAGCGGAGCTGAGCGGAGCGGAGGGGAGGGGCGGGCCGGGGCTGGGGGCCCGGGACCGCGGGCGGGCAGCACGGGGGGCGCCCCTCGGGGGCGGCTCCGCCTCGCGCCTCGCGCCCCGCGCGACCCCCGGGACAAGATGGCGGGCTGGCCGCCACCGTTGCCGCGGGATGCGGTGGGGCTGGGAGCGGCCGGTGCGATCCGCTCAGCAGTGAAACCCCTCCTGCGCTCAGCGAGGGGGGAACCCGGTGTGGTGCTCTGAGGGCTCCCCCTTCCCCCGTCTCACCCCTCTGCGGTGTGAGGGCCCGGAGCCGCCGAGCTCCGCGCCGGGCCCCTGCGGGTGCTTCGGACTCGCAGCGGGCTCCCGGATTTTATCTGCAGGGGGGACAGCCCGTTTCAGACACCACTGTTTTATTTTTGTGTTCCACCTGTTTGAGTGAAAATTTCGGGAAAACCTGTACATTTCAGAGGTTTTGTCTGCCTCTCGATGCCCGCTGCTGTACAGTAGAGGTAACGGTGACATTTGCGCTGTGTAATGATTGACTTGAACCGTGCCTGGGGTAGCGTTGTGTGTTTTAAATGCTGTTGCGCAACTGGACAGGATGAAAGAGTTGGGCCGGCTGGAGGATAGAATAGAAAGCTGAATTATCTAATTTTCTCTAAAAAATGAGCCTCACGTGCGTGACTGGTTTCCACTTGCAAAGCTGTTCATGGTTTATGTCCTTAATTTAGCGGGCAGATGGTTTGGGGTTTTTTTTGGGTTTTTTTAAAAATTTTTTTTGAGGGGTGGGGGAGGGTGGAGGCTGCTGGTACAGAGAATGCTGGCAAAGACATTAGTCTAAAATGGGCTATAGTGGTGGAAAGCTATGCTTATTAAAATAATCAAATCACTGAGGATCACTTGGTAATAGCTTGCATCCAGGTTGTGTTCCCAATGGCAGTTTGCTGTCATTTATAATATTGCAAGAATTAGAACAGTTCCTAGACACTGGGAATTAGGCAGAAAATCTTTGTGGAGATGGGAGAAGAATATGCTCCTGAACAAACTGAAAATATTCTCATTATCTTACAAAAGAATAGGAGCAGCTGATGGCAGTAGTCTGGAGGGTGCTCTGTTTAGCAGGGGACAGCATTAGGTTTTTGTGATTTCTGAAGAGGTTAAACTTCAGCAGTGCCTTGTGACTAGCAGGCTACATTTCTTCCTTCAGCTGGCATGTGTCTCAGGCTGATGACTTTTGAAAATAATTTATTCTCTGCTGAAAACTAGACACCAGAAACATAGCATATTTTTGTGAGATTTGATTTGTGGTAGCAGTGGGGGGAGTTAATGGCTTCTGTGCATGTGTGCCCTTTGGAAGGCAGTGAGTAGCACAGCTAATGCTTTTGATCTGAGAGGTGTGGTTGTTTGCAGGTGTGACCCCACACCAACCACAGATGTGATCGTGGTGACATGTCTTTTAGTGCTTATTGGTGAAATCCAGCAATCTTTTTCCCTCAGGTGGCCTCTTTGCCGTATGTCTTCAGTTGAATTAAACGTGCCAGTTGTAATCTCATTTTTTGTGGATGCTGTGGAGTGGTAGAAATGATTTTGTCAGCTTGATTGCTTGACTTTTACTGTTAGTTTTTTTGTGTATCCAGTTATCCTGGATGACTCTCCAGCAAGTGAGTATCATGTGTTTCTCCATTATTGGCTTTTGTTGTGGGCAGTGACACTACTGGCCTGTCGTGAACAACTCTTGCACAATAACAATCTCTTCATTGGCAACAAAATTGGCAAGAAAAATGCTTGAAAGTTACAAGCACTTCTGGAGACATAAAATACAGTTTTTCATGTCAGGTGTTATTACTCTGTGACTTTAGAATAACATAAATATTTTCTGAGCAGCAGAGGTAACTTGACTGTTGCCTCTTAGGGCAGTCGTGGACTAACTTTGTCAGAGTGTGGCTCTCCCCCATATTGTTGATAGTTGCTAGAATGTCAGTTGATCTGGGTTCTTAACAAGCATCTTGGTGGAGGCAAGACCACTTCACTTTCTTAGTCCACTTCTCAGTGCAGTTGGTAAATGTGTTTTCCTGTGGATAAAGTGTCTCAGAGCTCTCTGGCAGATCCAAAAACTCCCTCTGTAGTGTAGATCTGAAAACATCCAGAGCAATGTCCTAGATGTTTAGAGAAAGAAGAGAGGAGAAACTTCGATCTAAATCTCTTTCATTAGGATATGTCCAAAGAATACGGAAGAGAGTAAATCCCCGTCAGTGTCTTATTGCCATTCTCGTCTCTGATTTTTTTTGTTTACTTCTGAGCACTGCCTGCTCTTCTGGGGCCTCATTCTTTGAATTTGTTTCCTTTTTTCCATCTCTCTTGCTGTCTCTTCTCTCCTTTGTGTGTTAATTTTTCTGGAGTTCTAGCCAAAAATTTTTTCCATTGTTTAGTGCTTAAAACACAAAACCTATTTTTTCTGCCATGTTACACAGGCCTGTTTTGTCTTGTCTTGTAACACTGTGGTTTGGTATTATACCAGAATTTGGAGTTCCGTAATAATAACTCAAAAGTTGCTCCTACTGCTTTTTATTTTAAGAAGAAATAAAAACCCCTTGACACTCCACATCAGTGTCACTCTGTTAACAGATGCCTCATGCATGACCTTAGGATTTTGGCAGCAAACTGTTGAATTGGCACCAGAGGTCTTTTGAAACAGTTCAGAGTATTTAAAAATAAGAGTGTTTTTCTTCCACATGCATTTTATGGTTAACTTAGTTAGATTAAATGGGTGTTCCAGCTTTTACAGATCTGTGTGTGAAACAAGACAAAACTTACTGCCTCTGCAACCCTGTAGGATGATTTACCAGAGAGTCTATTGAATAAATTTAAGTATTCCTTCTAAATTTTCATTATATTTATTAAGGCAATTCTGGAATTTAAAGAATGAGACTGCTTTAAATGTTTGGATTTAATGCATTGTTGGTTGATATAATTTTCCATCCTGAAAGGGGAAAAGTGAAGTGGCTCCAGGGAAGCCACTACCTGAAAAAAAGTAAAACAGTAGAAAAGACATTCCTCTATTATAAGAAAAAATACCTGAAGCTGTTGATACGTATACAACTTTCCTGTGTGTGTGAAGGATGACTCTGGCCCTCAGGAGAAGAGGTGGAGGATCACTGCAAGATGAGATGACAATTTAGTTTGTGATCTCTGCTTGCTGAGCTGGAACTGATGTGCACAGTTATGGGGGATGGCCCAAGGGATCTGGGTTGGCTGCAGATGTGCAGAACAGCTCTTCTGAATGTGCTGCTGAATTTTAGTACAGACTTCTCTTGCTTGTAGTGAGTCACACAAATATTATCATTTTTTTCCTCTTTTTGCTTGCTAAGTTGTCTTGGACTTTTGGATAGGTACAAGTAAAATCAGCTTCCTTAAGGTGCAGTACCTTAAAGGGTGCTTCAGTTACAGACCACCTGTGGTCTAATTTCATTCGGGCCACTCTTTCCCATAGATTTCATAAGGGAATGGATATGGTCCCCCTGTGCCCTTATCACTTGTTGAAAATGTAGGTGAAGGTCTGGACCACAGGCAGTGCATCGGTAGCAGCTTGGGCAATCCCTGCAATTGCTGCTTCCCCCAGAGCAATGAGCAGCCCCTCGGATTTGCTTTTGCTGTTGTAGCTGCACTTGACGTTTCATCAGGGGTCACTTCAAAGTTGTCAGACCCAGCAGGTCCCTGAGCTTACTGAGCTGCTCCTCCCTGCCACAGCCCTGCTCCAGCGGCACAGGGCGGGGGTGCTGCAGTGGCTTTTCTTGGGAGAGCTGCTGTCTTGGATTTAAACTGTGGCTGTTCTTTTCATTAGTTTGGGCTGCTGTGCTAAATTAAAGCAGATTTTCACAGAATCCTTTTTAAATTTTATTTTTCTCACTTTTTAATCAAAATGAACGTGTTACTCTGAGGAATAGAGGATGAGAACTCACTGTATGGATATAAAATACAGCATTCACAACCTAGTCTCTGGGGCCTTTATTGTTTTAAGAAGTTGGGGAGCAGGGAAACATGCCTGCCCTAAATTCTTCCATGTTAAAGATGATTTTCTGTATCTTAATATCACCTTACTGTTACAGGAAGGGTTTGTCATTCATCAGCAGGGGAGGTCTCAGTGTATGTTTGTCCCTTCTGTGTCATTTACTAAGAAAATGAACTCTGAAGGATTTCTGCTTCTTTTTCTCCTTTAGTAAGACTCTAAAAGAGTGCCTCTCTTCCCAGATCTTACAGGGCTGCAGACACTGTCCAGACAGCTGTCTAATTCCACACATTGCTGCAGCCAGACACCTGTGGTGCCTATGAGCTAGCACAGTTTTAGCTGAGGAAAGGCTTGATAGAGATTTTAGGAAAGTCTGTGGGACAGGGACAGAAAACCTTGGTACTTTTAGTCCAAGCTCACAGTGGAAATACGTCAAGTCAGTCGGTCATGGAAAGTAGCAAGAACTAATAGAGGTTTTTGTTTCTTCCTAGACTTGGACATAGTGATGTCTCTTACCCCACAGATGCCATCTGGCTTGGCATCTTACAAATCCAATTAAAACATAGAAGGACAGGATAAAAATTCCCAACTGGAGATGTTTCTAATTTTATTAAGTTCTGTAAATGTGCTTAAACTTAAATTTCTGTTTATTTGTCTGTAAAGAGAACTTGGCAGTACACACGTATGTAGAAGTGGTGCAGAAAAAGCAAAGAAAGAGCAGCCACTTGTTACTCTGAGAGGAAACAACCAGACCTGGTGCTGCAACCTGAACCTTTCAGCCAAAGTTCAGCATATTTTCATGAAGCAGACAGAAAACAGTAGAGCCACAAAAAAGTAGGAAAACCACTTGCAGGAATGGAATTGTACTAACAAAGACTGCAGAAATTTTATCAGTAAAGGGAGGAAATGAGAGGATGAGGAGTGGTGGTAAGAGGATTTTTTTTAAATGAAAGCTGTCTTGCAGAGATTCAGGACTTTATCTAGTTAAAATAAACATGTGCTATGGTTCTTAAATATAATCTTTTTGGATCCTTGTTCTTTCTTCTATACCACAGTAGGGATTTAATCTAAGATGGCTTTTGTTAATGGTGGTAGTACATTTAATAATTTCCCCATTACCAAACAACTGGTTTTAGTTTTTTTTTTAGTTACAAGATGCATTTTATTAAAAGCTACTCAGTGCCCATGCCTTTGGGGGGTTGAAACCTGGTTTTGGGTTGTTGGCACTGACTGTTCCTCTTTAGTGACTTTCTTGCAACTGAAACAAACACAGTTTTTTGCTGCTACAGGATGTACTTACACCTGGTTTAATATGCTGAACTTTGAAACATTATACAACTGGTGCTGATATCAGGGTTTGCTAAGTAGAAGAGTGAAAAACAAAACAAAACCATGAAAATTCTGCAAGGTTAATTCTCACCCTTGTGTAGGAAGGACTTGGGTGAAGTAGAACTCTGATCAGTAGAACAGAGCATTTTGACTAGGTGACTGTCAAAGGAAAATACTCTTTTAAAGCAGAGAGTTACTACTACAGAATAAAAAGATCTATTGGAAAGTAAAGAGGTGTTGCTGCAAGTATGAAAACATTTACTGCTGAGTAGTTTTAATAGAATGTTGTGGTCAAAACCTGACAGTCTCTTGTTTTTTCTTCTTTTATTCTAGTTGAATGGATTGCTGCAGTCTCCGTAGCTGCTGGAGCAGCTGCTGTTGGATATCTAGCTTACAAAAAATTTCTCTCTAAAGACAAATGCTGCAAAGCAATGGTGAATCCCCATATCCAGAAGGATAACCCCAAGGTAGTCCATGCCTTTGATATGGAAGATCTGGGAGACAAGGCTGTATACTGTCGTTGTTGGAGGTCTAAGAAGGTAAGAGAAGAATGAATGGGCCCAGTGTTGTTCATGTTTATTGTTCATAAATTATTAAATCTTTCAGCAAAACTGGTTTTAAACTGCTTTATTTGGAGCAAACTAGCCTCTTTTCACCTAAACAATTCTGCACAGAGATATAGCAGTATTCTAATCTGTAGAATTATGCATATTTGTTCTGATGCTCAGAGTAAAGCCTGCAGATCAGTGCTAATAGTGAACAAAATATTTCTGTAGCTCTGAAGAAGATCTCTTGAAGGGAGAGTAACTGTCTGGAGCATGATCATGCATGACAGTTGCCATTTTGTCTGCTACCTGTGCTAATACTGAGGCTTATCCAGAACTATTGGCCTGTTGGCAGTAAAAGCTCAGGAAACACAGTCTGTGAGGATCTTAAGCACCTCGTTTTGGAGAAAGTTGGAAGCTTAGTCAGAAAGTACTTCCTAGTAGTACGTGGTGTATGCCAGTGCAATCACAGTGGCATACTTTAAGCTTCTATTTTTGAGCAACTTTGAGCTTCTATCTTTGAGCAATTAAAAGTCTGGCCTAAATATTGGTCCAACTTGCTTGCATTTGAAGTTGAGTTAGTTCAGTTGCCTTAAGCTAGTGATAACCTAGCCTGTCAATAACAGTACCTCAGATTTAAATCTGATCTTAGAGATGTGTGACACCTGATGTAGCTGAGATGTATATACTTTATAAAGGTAGTTCTGGGATCTGTAATGAGAGAAAGCAGATTGCATGGTTAATCCTTTCCCTTTATCACTGGTGCACATTTAAAAGCTTTTTTCGGAGGTGCCAGTGTGTGGAGACTGAAATAATACAGACCTTCAAAGCCAGAGAACTGCCTTGAAATTTAGCTCTCTCTCCTCCAGGGATGTGAATACTCAACTTCTCAAGTCTCAGACATTGGTCTCATCGGGCCAAACTCATCAATTTCCAGATGCTATAACTTTGGGTTCTTGCTGTTTTCAGATCTGACTTTGTTACCTTGCAGCTAACTCAGGAGCTTACACATTTGTACCTGAATTGGGTTTTATAGTGTGACATTGCTAAGGATTAAACAACATTATGATTTGATGCTGAAATAGTCTTGTGGAGGTGGCCTTGTCTTCTTTATTCTGTCCGGAGTCTGAAATGAAAAAACCCTACTTGAACCCTGGTGTTTGTGCTTTCTGCTTCCTATTGAATTTTCTAAACAGAAATGGAAGATAGTGTCTGATTCTACTGGCTGTGGGTTGAGGAGTACTGCTGCAGACTATCAGCACAAATAGTAATAGGGAATCCAAACATGTTCAGTGTCAAGGGAAATCAGCTGAGCTGTCCAGATCACTGTACAATTCCCCTGGGGTTTCAGCTTTGACCACTATTGCTGCTAGCCTGCTTTATTTTTAATCAGGGATGAACATATTATGTCAGGCCCAATATCCTTCTATGCAGTATCTGGTCTTCGAGGTGACAAAGTGGGCGCTCTGGGAAAGTGGTGTTTGGTTTGGTGTTTCTCCATGAGAAGCTCAAGTCCAGTGTACCAGCCCCTAGGAGCCGGTGTTCTGAGACCAGCTGATCAGTAGGATGAGTGCAGAGCAGTCACTGCTGGTAGCTGTTCAAGATGTGTGCATGCTATCTGAACCTAGGAATCCCACCATTTTTATTGCTTGAAAACTTGAAGTGATGATGTTGCTGTAGCTAGACTTTGGGTTGCCTCCTTGGAGCTTGTGAGATGTTAATCTCTGATGGAAGCTGCGTCATTGTATCTGAATGTATCTGGTGAAGACCAGTGGACTGTGGTGTTGCATGTGAAAACAACTGGCCCAGGAACATCTGTTGAAAGCTGGTCAATGTCCCAGTAACATACATTCCTGTTTGCTGAGATTTTGTCCAAGTATCTGTCATTACTTATTAATTGAGTCACAAATGACTGATGGGATGAGAAGGTTTCTCTGTGAATCATTTTACCTGAGCATTCTCTGAATTCAAGGTTTCTTTATTCAGAAATATCACACATCATTTTTAGCTTAGGTTTTGACATTTCATTACTGTGAAAAGCCAGAAGAAAACCCCTACCCTTCCCTCCCAATAATATCCTACAGACAAGGTGGTGCTATTTTTAAAGCTCTGTATATTCTTTCATTGTATTAGTTTTTTGCAGTACTTTGAAATGTTTTATTCTAATAAAGCATGGGTGGTAGGGTATTAATATTTTTCAAAGGCTGTGACTGAAGCAGAAACATTGAGATCAGTGGAACGTTGAGTAGTGACTGTGACGGTACTGCAGGAGAATAGTACTGTTGCAAGGCAAAAGCTGAGCAATGTCCAACTTTGAGTCCCATTACTTCTAAGCAAATGAAATTGTAACTGAATGCAAAATACCAGTGTGTGATTTCTGTGATTCTCTCCAGAGTTTCCTGTGCAGAGGTGGCGTAGCCCTGAAAATGCATCCTTGAGAAGTGACGGGATCCAGCCTCACTCTTACTGCCTCACAGAATGTCTTTCAGCTCTTCATGTGATAAGAGCTTCCCAGGAGCAGTAGTTATCTGGGACCTGGGCAGTTAGAGCTGGCTAAAGGAGTCCCTGAAATTCTTGCTCTGACCAGCCTGTTCTAGGGTGGGGTTTGTTTCGGGTTTTTTAATGGAACAACTATTTCTTCAAATTACTTTCAACTGATGTGGCTCTTAAGAACAACACTGAGGAAGCGTGGGGCAAGGTTTGAGAGTAAGGTACTCCAGGTAGGTTACAGCTGAAAGTCTGCTCAGGCTGTAGTTTTCTCCTGCTCACTTGAGGCAGGAACACCAAAGAATGGAATTTGGTGGCTGCTTTTTTAGAGCAAGCCTCTTGTCTGCTCTACACTAATAAGGATAAAGCTAGCATTCAGCCAAATCTCAGGGATATCTAAAATGTTAGCATAAAAGTTGTGGTCTGTGGTTTCAGTGGATTTAATGAGAAGATGCCTAATAAACTTTCAGCCTAGGTTCTCAGTTCTGACTCTGGATGTACTTTAAATGTGTTTATTCTTTCTTTTTTCAGTTCCCACTGTGTGATGGCTCTCACACAAAGCACAACGAGGAAACTGGCGACAACGTTGGGCCTCTGATCATCAAGAGGAAGGAGGCGTAGAGTGGACACTAGAAGCTACAGGATCAATGTCTGACAAATCTTCTGTTCTCTTGTAATTGGGGGGAAAAAATCCCACAAATTCTTTGTCATATCACTGACGACATCCCAATGTAGTATATACATCAGGCTTCAGCATGTATATTTTCTCTGGTGCTTGTTGTCCTTCAATCACTACAATGCATATTTTACTAAGCAGTCATGGTTTAAATTTTTTGTCCTGTAAAGTGTGCGTACCCTCTCACTGAGTGTGAAACTAAAATGAGGCACACAATGTACTTAATCAGGAAATAGGTATTAAATTATTTTCAAATACATGTGTATCAAAAGGTAGATAATAAAATCCTGGAGAAGTTCTAAAGTCACAGAGCTGGATAGGTATCCATGTAAAAGGCAGTGGCAGGGAAGAAATCACAGTGCCATCTTAATCTCTGATTGTGCTGCATTTTCTGCAGGTGTCACAGTTGTCCTGTTACACTACAGTGCTGTATGACTTCTGTAAAAGAACAAATTCAAATTGCTAGCTATGAACAGACAACAGAAGAGGCTGAAAGTAAGATGGGGCTAGAGGGCATCTTTACCTTTGATTTTACAGCAGCATTGAAACTTGACCCTACTTCCATTTGGTATCAAGAAAACACTCTCCAAACTGCAGACCTGTATTTAGAGTAGGATTAGGGAAATGGTCTCTAGAAATTTCTTAACAGATGAGTGGAATGACACAAAGTGCTCCAAGAGTGATGAGCGGTGGGGTGGCAGGGTTGTTACTGCTGTTGGAGAAAGCCTTAGTTTCACTTGCATTCTTTCAGTGAAGCCAACTTCCCCAGGCCACAGGATGCTTCTGTGGGGTGGCTGTGCTGATTAATTCCAGAAGCTAAAAAAAAACCTAAAACCCCCACCCGTCATCACCATCTGCTTCACCATTGCACTGGCTGGTTCTGGAAAGCTTTTCCCACTGTGAAGGGAAGAGGCATACCTTTCTCAATATGTGGCCTTAGGCTCTATGTGTCTTAACTCCTGCCTCCCTGGGCTGCTAATGTGGTTCAGCTCATTTTACCAAAAAACCCTGGCATGGATGAAGTAAGGTTTGAAAACAGATAGAAACAAGAAGGGAGGGAAGGAGGAGACAGAGAGAGCTCTTACTCTCCTTACCCATGGCACTTGTCTTCTTGTTTGGTATGGTTGCATTAATGGCTGTCATGTTGGTTTCCTTAAATGGCTTTGATTTATTAACATGCATGTAAGTACAAAGCAAAACCCAAAGAGTGGGGCAGCAGGGGACAATTTTGTACTAAACCCAGTCCATTAGTGTAACTGTGGCCTGCAGACGATTGAGCTCTGAATGTCCTCGGACAGAAACTACCTCAGGGCTACATGAAAGGCCTTGTTAGGAAGCTGACATTTTAGCCTGGACCCTTAAGGATTCTTCAGATGATCAGGGCAGGAGAGGTTCTGTTTGTATTATTTTTTTAAGGGTGGTTGGTACAACTGGTTAAAACAACTATGCAAACAACTGGTTTGCATAGTCTCTATGTGAGGCTTTTAGAGGCTGAGGTCTTGGCCAAGTGGTCTGGATTTGGGCAGAAGGCCCAGAATGTAAAGAAGGAGGCACAGGTAGAGAAAGGTAGAGTGTCAGGGTAAGGGCACTACTGTCCAAGAGACCTCTTGACTTGAAAGAAGTTGCAGTCAAATACGTCACTTTGTCTTTTCTGTCTGTCTTGAGTGTAAAGACACTTGATATTTTTTACTTTGCTGAGTACTACTGCATGTGGAAAGTTATTTTAACCTTAAATTATCAAATACATTTTATCCAAAGCAAAGTAACTTCTGTATTGTTAGAATATGACACTGGATATTTCTGTATTTTTGTCAAATACACATTTGAGCTCATCTTAATCTCAAGGTTGTAAAGTCTGTGTTCTCATGGCTATGCTCTTTCTTTCAGTAGAGCTGTACAGTGCTCCTGTAGTCATGAACCTGTGTCTGGAGTGAATTTTCCTTCTGAGACTCCTTTTCCTGTCAACATCAAAGCCTTGCTGCTCCTGAAGGAATAGAAATTCAGTGTTAATAGTCTGAGAAATGAAGTCCCGAGGTTTCAGATAAGTGTCCCAAGTCATAAAACTATTTTGTGGAGTTTGCCAATAAAATATTTCCGGGAGTTTGTGCGTCAGGGAAGTGGGCCCCATGGGAAGTTTTTATTCCTGAGAAGCAGAGTCTCTGTTGATTTACATCCTGGTGACTTTTGTTTTGGAGAAGTGCTGTATTTCTGAATGTTGCTTTGAGTTTTCAGATCTTAATTAGAGGCACGTACAATTCCTGTACTGTACCTTATTTATTTATGCAAACTGTTCAAATGTGATGATGAGAAGAGAGTCTTGGATTTGAGGAAACAAACTTAACCAAGCAGTCTCAATGAGCACCACAGAGAACACCTAATTTTTTCTCTTAATAGGTCACTATGTTCTAATGGATGGAGTGCTTGACTGTTCCAGTGTTTTCCTAAGTCTCTTTCTTTAGTGCTTTCCTCAAATAATCTCTAGAGTATGAAGTGCATTGGTTACATTTCTACCAGTTTTAACCATAAATTTAACCACATGATTCAAATGTGCAAGTTTGACCTCAGAATGAAATTCCTAATAGAAATCCTTCAAAAATTAAAGCAGAGGAAAAATCCCTCCCGCAGAGTAAAACTATTTTTGCTCCTCATTATTTTCAGCATGCAAGTGTTTGTTGGGAAGGTCAGGAAATTAAAGTACTGATTCTTGAGTAATTGAGTGTGACTCATTGGAATAGTGTGAATGTCAGGTATTTGAGTGCTTCTGTAGTCAGGATCCCTGAAGGGGAGAGGCTGTTAGCTACAGGTATTTCCTGCAGGTTTCATTGGAGCACTCTTAGTCTGCAGGCTGAGGAGGTGGTGGAGGCCAGCAGCCAGCACTGCAGCTACACTGCTCCACTGGATGGAAACAGAGGCCATGTATTGTGGTTTGACACTGGCCAAACGCCAGGCATCCATGAAAGCCATTCACTCACCCTCTCTTGCTCTCAGCTGGGCAGAGGAAAGGGAAAAAAATTAATGAAGGGCTCATGAGTTGAGATGAGGACTAGAAGAAAACACTCTAAAGGCAAAACAGGTTGAAATTTAAAGGCATAAAGTAAAATTATTATTAACAGAGTCAGAATAGGATAATGAGAAGTAAAAAAAGCCTTTAAAACACGTTTTTTTCCCCCAGCCCCTCCCTCCTTCCCATCGACAGTACAGGGAGACAGGGCGTGGGGGTTTTGGTCAGTTTGCCACTGGAGATCATCTTCTGTTTGCTCAGGGAGAGGACTATTCCCTCTGCTATGCTGTGGGGTCTCTCCCACAGGAGACAGTTCTCTGTGAATTTCTCTATCGTGGCTCTAATCTCATGAGCAGCAGTCTTGCCAAAACTGCTGCAACATGAGTCCATCCCACGGGCAAACAATCTTCCCAAAACTGCTATGATGTGGGTCACTTGTCCATGGGGTGCAGTCCTCTAAGGATAGGCTGCTCTAGTTTGGAAGCAAGGGCCCTCTTTCTCTGTCATTGGAAGCAGGGGCCCTCTCTCTCCATTCAGGTCTCCCACTTGATCACAGCTTTCTCTGGCATCCACTTGTTCCAGCATGAGCACTTCTCCCACAGGCTATGAGTGGATTTCTGCATCCCCCGTGGACTTCGTGGGCTGCAGGAGGACAGTTTGTTTCACCATAGTCCTCACCACGGCCTACAGCGGAGTCTCACCTCTGGTGCTTGGAGCATCTCCTCCCCTTTTCCACTGACCTTGGTGCCTCCACGTTGTTCTCCTTCACATGTCCTCACTTCCTCCTCTGACTAGAAGGAAAAACTTTTGCCTGTACCATTGCCAACAAGTTCCCCTACTTCCAAGGTTGCTGCAGGACCCCGCAGCACTGAGAAGTTGATCTCGTCCAGGTTCCGTGCCGGGGAATCGCTCGCCGTGTTTCCGCTGTCGGTCGCTGAGCGGGCAGTGGCGGCCGCTGCGGCGCCGGGGCCGCTCAACGCCTCTCGTCAGGCGGGGCTGGGAAGGAGAAGCTGCCGCCATCCCTGCCCTTCTGCCCGCGGCGTGGCTGGCTAGGGGTGGCCAGGCAGGCAAGGCTTGCCACAGGCTGTGCTGAGATGGCAGTGGTGCAGCACATCACTGCACACTGCACTGGGATGTCCGTGGTGGTGGCACCTTGCCACCCCTGGAAAAAAAAACTGTCTGCATGCTGTTTTGATTTTCTTCTTAAATAGGTCATCACAGAGGCATTACCAACCTCTCTAAATGGCACCATTTCCATCTTCAGAGCCATCAGAGATTGGCTCTGTTGGACATGGTGAATGCCTGCTTCTAGCAGCTTCTCAGAGAAACCACTTCTGTGGCCACCTCCCCCACCAGAAAACCAGTCCATGCCAAATCAACACACTCTGCAATGGCGCCTCCATGAGCACTAGGGGCTTTCTCCACAGCCATGGATTTAAGGGGTTTCAGCAGCAGTGCTGGCTGGCTGGCGGAGCCCAGGCAGCTGGAAGTGCTGCATAAATATGTTAGCCACTAAGCAGCATTTCATGCCTTTCATGCACTTTGAGTCCAGAAGTTGTACTCCCAATTGTCTGACAGTGAGCCTGCTAAAATTACCCATATTTTTGCTGTTTGGGCCTTGTTCTGGTGCTGTTGGGGTCTGTAAAACTTACCTTTTGCAGTTGTCCAGCAGACATGGATTTTCCTTTCAGTGTAATGCAACTGAAGACATGGAAACATGAGTCACTGTTGTATCACAGTTACTCATATCCAAGAAACGGAAGAACATTTTATAATAGCAGGAAGGATGAAAATGTAGGCATGAAACTAAACATTGGTTTTGCATAGGAACCTTGTCAGCTGGCTTCTCCTTAACCACCCTGGACGTGGAAGTCTCATGCTAAATCTGGCTTTTGTTCCAACTCCTGAAGCTTCAAGGTTGACAAAACCCACGCTGAGCTGTGACTGGATTAGGTGGACAAGAACAACCTCCTCCTTGCCTGTGGGCAGAGAGAGGATACCCAAGACCACTGCCAGGGACCTGAGTTTACTGGTGTTCACCATCGCTGTTTCAGCCCAGACAGAACGTTTCACGCAGACATTCAGTCCAGCAGTGTCAGATACCTGTTCCCCCAGTTGCTCTCTGTATCCAGGCTTGTTCTGCCTTGGTTTTCCTGCATTGATGAGTGGCTTCTTTGTTTTGCACTGTCATAATAATTTTCCTAGAGGCATGATTAATTTAGAATAGGTACCTGGGCCTGCTGCTTGAAGTTCTCTGATGCTTGTTTTCTATAGCTGCCAGGGTGTGTAGTGCATTTCTTGGCAGGATGATTTCCAAGCTGCCTAATGCAGAGAGCAGCTGAATAAAAACTAGATAACATAAAAATAAAAAACAAACTTGTGAAGAGAAGAAGAGGAAAAGGAAGAAAAATGATGTGGTGGATGGGAGGAGAGCATAAAGCTAGAGAAGATTTACCATCATGTAACAGTACTATATGGTAGCAAAAAGGGAAAAATAAAACAACACAATGGTATGTTGCATTAATTATATATCCTAATAGAG
The DNA here is from genome assembly GCF_031753505.1 of Anomalospiza imberbis. Classification (NCBI taxonomy): domain Eukaryota; kingdom Metazoa; phylum Chordata; class Aves; order Passeriformes; family Viduidae; genus Anomalospiza; species Anomalospiza imberbis. The sequence continues at coordinate 5,417,345 of NC_089688.1, read as the reverse complement.
CCAGCCATAAAAAGTATAAAGTGGTGGTTCTTGTTAGCCAAACCCATGCTTCTCAGAGCTGAAGGGGTTATGTGTTTGAGCAGACATCTCTTACTGGGGTTTTTCTTCCTCAACTGTTTGTGAAATCCCGCAGTACTGGACAGAAAGCAGCACCCACCAGTGCAGTGGGTTCCTTTAGCAGTCTCCTGTCCCTCCACAGCCCACTTTGAAAGCTGTTTAATTAGATGTGCAGTTGTAATAAATAGAAGGAGTATTTGCTGGTATGCCCCCAGAAGTCAGTAAAATCACAATAGGTTTACAGAACTAGCTAAGCAGGATACAGTCCTCCTTTCCCAGATGCAGTTTGTAGTAGTAAGAAAGGATTTACCTGGCTTCTCAAGCAACTTCTGTTTCCTTCAATATATAGAGACTGCACAGGCCTCATATAAGCACAGATAGATCATCTCTTGTTGTGTTTTTCCCAGCTGAAGACTCAACCATCCCTCTTTCCTATTTGCCATTGCACTTCCCTTAATGCACTCTGCTCTGCATCCTTTTTTGTCCTGCAGACTGCGATTTTCTTTTGCTGTTTTTGTATGTGTGGCAGACTTACACGTTCTCCTTTCCAGGAGCAGCCTGTGCAAAAAAGCTTTCTGAGCATCCCAGAGATTACATCTGTAATGTGTAAAGCATTCAAGAATCAGTGTACTCCAAGCAGCTGCTCAGTAATGGCAGTGTTTGTTCTGTTCAGTCAAGTTAGCTGGCAACAGGCAGCAAAATGAATGATAAAGCCACACTGCATAACTTTTCTCAAATACTTTTCTACATCTGGAAAATATCACCATACATGGGTAAGACATGTTCAAGATGCAGTGTCTGTTCACTGCCAGGGCTCTTGCTCAAGATTTGGGTACCAAAACAATGGCCAGCACAGACTTCCACTGCAGTAATTATCAAATTTGATGCTCTTTTCAAACAGTGTGTTCTTTCAATCTCATTCTTGGCTTTAACAACTGTTCAGGTTAAATTACTTTTTAAGGGATGTGACTGTTGTTTTGCAAATAAATTTTGGCAGTAGAATACCATTTACTAGAACAGATTTTTTTAATGCCTGTGGGTTTAATTTATAAATAAGTGTTTAATTTTACTGCAGGTGGAGGCAGTGTCACCTCAAGGGAAACACAAACAGGCATTTTAAAGAAATCTCTTGACATGTTAATCACCTTAAATCAAGTTCTGGGCTTATCCCAAAGCATTAGGATGTGACTGTTAAAATCCAAATGCCATCATGAATTTTTAAACCCTGAGCAACCCCCGATTTCGACTGTACTTGGAAAAAATCCCTGTATAGAAGCACAAAAGGAGGATCTGTATCTGCATATAAGCCATGGGATCAGGAGATGGTACCAAAGACTTTGATCTGAAGTTTCTGTTTCAGATAGAAGCTCAGCTTCTTTCTCAAGGATGTCAAAGCACGCACATCTGTCATTGCTGTTTTCTAGGACTGGAGGCAGCTAAAGCATGCTTCAGCTATTCAGGCTCTCCACAAATCATGGTTTAATCTTTCACACCGATAGGTAGTGGTATGTTCCTGTTCTCTGTGAGAGACCAAGCATGGAAGTTGGACTCAGTACATATAATGCTGAGGCTACACAGAGCAACAAAATGACACCTTTTGTCTTTCCCTCAAAAGAGCTGCTTCCCAAAAGTTTTGTTGGCTTTTTTTGGCAGATGCATTGGGCTGATGATCTCAGGAAACTGTTAAGAGCAACTTCAGCGACTTCAGGCCTCTTTCCTGGGCCATGATGGCCAGTTCCATCATCAGCATCAAAGAGCTTTTGTTGTAGATGTCAGCAAACCCAGTGGGAAGAATGATGATGTCTAACTCCAGTTCAGAAGGCTGAATGATTTCCTTATTGTAATTATGCTATAATACATTAATATACTATATAAAAGAGGATACTAAAAACTACATGCTACTTTCTCTAACTATCATATCTAACCAACAACTCATGACCCTGTTCGCCAGAGTTCAGACACAGGTGGATCCGATTGACCATCAGGCCCAAACAATCCACTGAGATCCAACCTAGCGATCACTCTGGGTAAACAATTCTCCAAACACCTTCCACAAGAGAAAAACAAGGAGCAGAAATAGAAATTGTTTCTCTTTCATTTCTCTCTGTCTACCTTTATGAAAAATCCTGAGAGAAAGAGAAATGTGCTTGCCACAAGCTTTGGTTTGGATTGTTTTCCTCTACATGTGTTACCCTATGTTTATCTATTCTGAAACTCCTATGCCACCAGTGTGCCTTTTGTTCAATTTTGTGAGATCCTGCGGGACGTTGTCATTGGCTTGGCATTTGACTGCCCTAAGGAGGTCTGGAATACTTGTAGACCTGGAGATTTTGTGCACTCTCCTGTCTGCAGGTTGTGAATGAAGATGTTGAATAAAACCAGTCTCAGCAAACACCCACTGCTGCCTCCTCTCCACCATCAAAGCCCTTTCATTTGCCTCCCAGCCCTTAATCTACTCTCAGTTCAAAAATGAACTTTTCCTTCAAATACTTGGCTTGGTTTCTTAATTGATAACCAAGGAGTAAATAAAACCCAAGGATTCTGAAGAACTGTTGAAATGAGCTTCTCACTTTTATAGTCCTTGTATCTTTCTAGTACAGAACAGATCTCCCAAAATTTACAGCTGCAGTTCTGGTTGTAGAAGTGATCCAGAAGATACACAACTGCCATCAGTTAACCTTGCAGTAATTTTTTTTTTAATGTACCACATTATCACAGAGAGTGTAGGTTGGCTTTTGACAGCATCCCTTTGTTTTCATTCTAGAAAACCCAAATGGACCAGTTGCCAGGGAGGAGAGTAGTGTCACAGAGTTTGCATCCATTTGCCAGGTAAAATATCAATCATTGTGGGGCATGATGCCTAAGTGACAAGGCCATAGCTGGGAAAGAAAGCAGAATGGCACCCTTGAATTTTACACTTGCAGCAGATCAGGGTATGTTTAGATTTTCCTTCACTTAACAAGAACAAAACAGGACAGAATTCCTGTAAATTTAACAAAGGATTAAACACCTGAGTGATTTTAAGTGGTCACAATACAGCAACACTTCTGCTTTGAAATGGCAAGAAAAAGGAGCTGCAATGCAGCTACAACTTCCATGCTGCTCTGATGGTGTCTGCCTTGTGTTGTGTGAGTGGGACAGGCCTCCCTGCCTGCAGGAGCCCCACTGCAGATGCTTCTGCCTGTCCAGCAAATAACTGGTTTGGGTGATGGACACTCGCTCTCAGGCACACATGTATGGTCCTGGCCGGCTCTGTTGCAATCTGTTGGGCTGGCAAGAGCTATGCACATGCGGCAGCCTGACGCGGGAAGTGGCTCTGTGGGCAGCATGATCCACGTCTCTCACACAGACCTTGCAGAATGCACTGCTCTGGCAAAAGAGCAGTATTCTAGGTGAGGTATGGAAGAGGTGGCTGTGAACTACGTGAAGGTACAGTGAAAAATCCAGCAGAGTTTGCTGTCAGCATACTTCTAGAGTACTGATATTTTGGCAAAGACCCAGCCCCACTCCTCTGTTTACCTAACGTCCTCCTGCACTTCCACTTAAATAGGAGCTTATTTCCTGTACTAAACTTCAGTGCATCTTGTGGTTGGTTATTAACTAGCTTTTGTGTTTGAAAAGGGCCTTTATTTCAGCAGAAAGTGATTATTTTCTAATCCTCGCTCTGTTTGGGGCAGCTGTGCAATCTGCCCATGACACATCCTCTCACAGCACAAACACAGTCCTGGTATTTTCTAGGCGTTGTCATCAGACTGAATGAGGTAAGATTGATCTTCAGCAACAGTAAGAAAGAGTAATCCAGAATTAACTATAATTTTGCCAAATGCGTTTTGTCGGGGGAACTGGAGGAGATTCTCAAACAAATGCCCCTCCTTTAGGAGCTGTTCACAGCCTCTTCTGCTTTCTCTTGGAGTGCAGTCGCACAGCCTGGAAATGAGAAGTTTCCTCGGGAATCTTGCTGGTAGGTTCAGTTCAGTGCAATCTCTTACAGGATCACACTGTGGAGAAAGGATTTATTGCCATTTCTGCTATTCTCTCTGTTTCACTTGTTCATTTTAGGAGAAGTTCCCAGAAAGATTAGTGAACTCCATGTGCTGAAGTGTGAGGGTGGAATGAGTGAGTGGAGGATAGTCTTACGTCACTTGATTTCTGTATGCATAAATCTGACTAAAGCAAATGTCAGGGAAAAGGAAATAGTCAGTGTTTGCTTATTTCAATTACTCATGCTTTTGTATTTCTTTTAATGCCCTCCAGGCACACTTCTGTTAGCTGCAAGAATATCTAGCAGCTCTGCCGAGGACTAGGTGCTTGAATAATCTTTAAATTCTTTAAATTTAAAGGTTTTTTTGCCTTTAAATCCCGTTCTTTCTTCCACTGAGATTTTGAGTTCGGGCAGATTGCAGTAGATGGGCACTTAGACAACTTTGAAATGCCATCTCTGTTTTTCTGTCTGTGTTTAGACCCAGATTGGCTGAAGTGCCTCGCTTCGCAGAGGGAAATATCTTTCTGCAAGGTTCAGGTTGACATCCAAACCTTGCAGCAGCTACTGCTGTCAAGACTGGGAGCCTTCTATCTGCCAAACACACACACTTGTGCATTTTTTCACTGTACACCTCACTAATTCTTGTGCAAGAGTTGGCCAGTCTGTGGTATTTCTGTCCTGTGCCAGCACCCCCCTGGGAAAATTCATCATTGGGTACCTGAATACAGGAGCTTACTTTTGCACCCGTCTGGCTCCTAATCTTTAGAGCTGTATGGTAATGACTGATGAAAAGGGGATATTCAGGAGGGAGAAATGTTTTCTGTCCAGCCTTGTTACTTCAGGAAGGATCTTGCTGAGTTGTAACCCCTGTCTGCACCACCTTATCCAGTTAAGTGTGTAAAACAAACTGTTCCATGAACAACGAACTAAGAAACTCAGTTTCAACAGATTTATGTTTTGCTCTTTTCTCTCACTCTTCAAGTTTTAATTTTCCCCGTGACCTTCCTGCTCCTCTGATACTCTGATTTCCCCAGTAAATCCCTTAAATTGACATCACTTTTCCCAGCCACCTGCCACATCTCCACTTCTCCCAGCTATGGGATGGCAAAGAGGTGGTAAATAGCGAAGCTCATCATATCGAGGTTTCTCTGATGTCAATGCCAATTCTTTAATATGCATCAGGCCATGTTATAAAACCTGGGAAAACAACCTATATCTGCTAAAATTTTCCTGTCTCTGGCCTTTTTTTCCTGTTTCTGTGTTCTACTAATGCTAAACAGAACTCGATACTGGCAGATATCACAGCAGAAGTGCAGATTTAATACTCACAGCGATCTGTTCATTTTAGAAGAGATAAAAACAGCAAAAAGAAAAGGCAGTGATTACAGGCTACTAAATAGCGCTGATATAAGCCCTAGGGAAGTGTTAATGAAGTCTCCTAGCCAAGCTTTGGGGCTGCTTTAAGGGCTCCTTGTCAGCTGTCAAGGTTCATACTGTTTGCACACCTCGGCTGGATCTCCCTTGCAGTCACTCCGATCTACTAGAGAAGAAACTGAACAAACCTCGGCGTGACGGTAGATTTATTTAAAAGCGAAGAGGATTCGGGGGTATTTCAGGTTACCGAGAACCAGCGGACGGGAACGCCCCCTGCCCGCCACCGCACGGTTCTGCCGGCGCTCGGGGGGGAGCAAGGGCTGGGGGAGCCCGCGGCTTGGGGTCGCTGGCCGCTCTGCGGCTCGGGGCCGGTTCGGCGCTGGCGCCGAGCGCTGCTCCCTTCTCCAGCGTCCGCTGAACCGGCGCTGCCCGTCCAGGCCTTCTCCCGGGGCCGCGCCCCGCGGCGGCGGCGCCACCAGGGCCACCGTCATCGTCACCACAGCGGCGGTCCCGCGGCGAGTCGGGCCGCGCCGGGCGGCGGAGGCGGAGCCACGCCTGGGGCGGGGCGGGGCGGTGGCGGTCGCTGCCCCGGCGCGGGGTGGGCGGACGGCGCGGTGCGGGGTGATGGAGTCGCGGGCCCTCGCCGCCCGCGCCCTGGTTCGCAGGGCCCGCTGAGGCCCGGCCGCAGCCGCCGCCGCCAGAGCGCGGCCACCCCCCGCCCGCCGCCGGCAGCCCCCCTCCGCCGGGACATGGCCACGGAGCCCCCGCGGCCAGCGGGGCGCCCCGAGGGCGGGCGCGGGTGCTGCGCGGGCGGCGGGCGCGGCGAGACGGAGGAGGCCGAGGCCGCGGCCCAGCCGGTGCTCGGCGCCTCTCCGGGCCCCGCGGCGGCGGGGGGCGGCCGGCGGCGGGCGCTGAACGGATGCGTGCCGCTGTCGCACCAGGTGGCCGGGCACATGTACGGCAAGGATAAAGGCGGTGAGCGGAGACGGGCGCGGGGAGGGGGCGGCGGGCCTGGCCGGGTCACCTGCGAGGGAGTCCTTCCCACCCCCACCCTACCCTCCGTTCATCTGAATTCTCCCGGACCGGCTGTGACGGGCGGGTTTGGCTTCGAGTTCCCTCGCGCCCCGGCGGCGAAGGGGCAGCTCCTTTGCTGGGGGAGGGCAAGGTCGGTGCAGGCGGGAGCGGCGCCGGGGGGCGAGCGCAGGACTCGGCGCCGCCGTTGCCGAGCTCCCGCCGCCGGGCTCCGGCCGCACCTGTCCGCCGGAGGTGCCGCAGCAGCGCGGGAGGCCGGTGCTGGGGCCTGGGGCAGTGCCCAGGGACCGGAGCCTCCCCGGGAAGGCCGGTGCTGGGGCCTGGGGCAGTGCCCAGGGACCGGAGCCTCCCCGGGAAGGCCGGTGCTGGGGCCTGGGGCAGTGCCCAGGGACCGGAGCCTCCCCGGGAAGGCCGGTGCTGGGGCCTGGGGCAGTGCCCAGGGACCGGAGCCTCCCCGGGAAGGCCGGAGGGGGGCCCGCTCGAGCTCCCCGCTACGCGCAGGCCGTGGATGGAGCGGTGTAACCGCTGCTAAATTTCATTCTTCTGCTGCTTTTCCTAAATGGCATTAGTCTGTCAGGACGTGATAGTTATCAGGCACCCTTAAACCGAAGGACTTCTGCCGTTCAGCTTCATTTTATTAGGCACCTTTTAAAAAGAGGCAGTTCAGGTAACAGCATGCTGGTTCTCTCAGATGTCAGAAACGTGGTTTATCTAACGGGACCACCTGAACCTGTGGCCACAAATTCCACCAAATTATTACTAAGCTGTTTCACCAAATTATTACTATTTGCTTGTTTATGTGATGATAAACCTGAACCAATGGCTAGGAAATGATCTAATAATACAAAGACATGAGGAGATAGTATTCCTCCACCAGCTCTCAGTTTCTATTTTAGCTCCATGTTGAGGAGTAAGGTGTTGGCCCTTCTGATGAAGGGGCCTTTTAGCATAAGCAGTGGTCAGTGCCAAAGCAAGTGGCCAAGTCAATGCTGCCAAATGGCATTTCTCGCCTTCCCAGGACATTGCATTTGGGGAAACTCCTGCCTCTCAGCCAGATGGAAGGTATGCATCCATTCAGCTTGCGGTGTGCACTCTGAGAGTAGCTACAATGAGTACCTGCTGGCGTATTGCCTTTGAACCCTGGCAGTAGGAACTGCCCCTGCTGAATAGGCCAAGGGCTGAATTACAGAACCCTGTCAGCTATCAGTGAATGAAATTACAGCGCTAATGGCACTGTGAGTTTGTCTTATCTACAGCCTGCATCCATGGTGTGCCTTGCTGCAGATAATCTCGACAAAAAAGTCATTCTTCTCTTTGCCCCTGCCAAGGGCTGAACTTCAGAACCTTTTCGATCATCAGTGACTGGAATTACAGCACTAAGGGCACTGTGAGTTTGTCTTATCTGCAGACTGTTTCCATGGCATGTCTTGCTGCTGATAATTTCTGCAGAAAAGTAATTCTTGTTCCTTGCCCCAGTTGCAGACAGTGAAATAAAATGTAGCTGGAGGTGCAGTAGGTCCTTGAAGGTGTATGTGTCCCGTGTTCATACATCATAGCATGAGGTGGGATCAGGCAAAAAAAGGCTCACTTCAGAGAGAGCTTCACCTTTGGCACATCAGTCTCACTGCAGTTAGGTCAAACAGCACAGGTGATCATCTGTGTTTTGGGTGCCACTCCAGTGGGTTAGGTAAAGCTAGCTCCACTACATCTCATGGGCAAGACCAAGACTTTTCTGCAGAGGTACCACCATGGTTGATGATCTCATCTTGGAAACTGTTTTATGTTGAAGTGAAGACCAAAGCTGCTCTGGCACTCACAGCTCACATTTTTGTAACTCGATTTTCCCTTCTATTCCCACATACAAACAGACAGAGGACTTGAAGGTATCCAAAGTATTTTTAACTTCTACTTTTTTTAGTAAAAGTACACTGTAAAATTTCTCCTGAATAACCTTCCTTTTTCCCTTTGTTCCCTGTGACTGTTACTGCCTCGCAAAGAAAGGCCTCTCACAGCCTCTCTGCATGCATGTGTAGACATTAGGCTGCTGTGCCTTGTGACTGCCCTTTTGTTGAGTGCTGTGTGCAGTAGTGCTTTCCCAGATAGATTGTGTGTAGTAAGTAAGTAATGACTTTGGGTTGTGGTTTAATTCCCTAGGCGGGTAGAGAGAGACAGCACCTGCTGGGATATGTCACCGTACAGAGCCTCCTGCACCTGCCCATGGCTCGGTGCCTGTACCTGCAAAATGCTGGGGGTCTCCACGCCAGTACTGGGATTCTGTAGCTAAAGGGGCTGGTCTCCTTCAGAGTGACTTGCTTGCTCATTTCAGAATGGTAGCAACCTTTGCATCCGCAGCCAGGGAGAAACGTTTGTGAGATATTTCAGGATTTTATTTCCAACATAGTTCTGTTGATTCCTCAGAAATGTTAATTTGCTTTTTCATATGTTAAAACAGTCCTATTCCCTGTCTGTGCTGAAAAATCCCGGGAAGCCTACAACAAACCCATGACCAACATTCATATGTTAGTATGATCTGCTGGTGGTGGTGATCTCTGCTTCTTGTAGATCAGAGGAAAGGTTATGGAGTTTACATCTTTGTGGTGAATGTTGAAACACGGTTCTGGTTTTCAGGCCTGCCCCAGTCACAGTGACAGAGTAGTGCAATAAGTGCTGTAGTCTGTCAAGAATGCAGAGAATGAGGGAACTTTAGATGTCAGTTTATATTCAGCTCATCAAGTAATGTATCAACCCCATAGTGTATGGATTCTGCTTCCTGGAATCATTGCCTGGTCTTTCTGCCTTGTAGATTGTCTGCTTATCAAAGGCAAAATGCAGATTTTTGAGCAGCGTGTGTTACAAAAGCTATTTTAATGTTTAACCTGTTTTATTTTAATGTGACTGTTAACAATTCACATATAGAACACGTGCCATTGAAGTACTTTGTGCACTTTGCAGAGTGGTTTCCAGCACATGCAAAAGGGTACAGGGAGGGGGAACACAAACTGCTGTGTCTTGAAGATGTTGTGGTGGCCTGCACATGTGTGGCAATATTTTTCTAGTTTTGAAAAGTGTATAAAAGCCAACTTTATGCAAGAAACATGACTTGAGAGCTGTTTTACGCAAATTTTAAAAGCAAATCTTTGACATAGCAAACTATTGAAACAACTGTTCTAAGTCTGGTGGTCGCTTTAAAGTAAATATCTTGGTCTCTAAAAATTTAGTTTAGTTTCCAAGGCTGCACAACAGAGCCCATTCACAGATAATGGTTTTTAGGAGGTGAAAAACACAATTGCTGTTACAACTGCAAACTCTCTTTGGGATGCAAAGCTCCTGGCTCATTTTTCTGTTTTCTCACATGATAGTTGAAAATAGAACCTATTTTGGATACAGTTAACATTTTTGCTACCCTTCTAAGGAAAACAAATTACTGTCTGAAAAGCTAGAAATGAATCCTAGGAGAAAAATTCTTTTCCAAAAGTGGGTTTTTGGTTTTCTGTTGCACCTAATGGTGCAACACAGTACACATTTCAGAGGAATGAAGTTAATTTTGTTCCATTCTTGCCTACATCCATGTCTTGAGTATCCTCAGATACTCAGTTGCATTTCTTCTGCAGGTATTCAGAAATACTGGTGACTGGAGAGTCATAAGGCTGTTTCATGAGGGTATTTTGGAGGGTTTTTTTGTGCAGGCTTGATGAAGGTGGTGCCTGGCTGAGATGAAATTCTGTACTGTAATTATGGGTGATACAAATAGTAGCATCTGATAGCTTGGAGTGCTTAGGGATGCTACTTCTTGTAATAAAGACATACTCTATCTGTGCCACTAGTATAGATGTACATCCACAGGACATTTATTTCTGTTCTAGTAGTGAGAAATGCTTTAAATGTGGTACTCCTTTAAGGTCTTGGCATTGTTGGAAAACAATTTATGAATTATTTAAAAAGGGAGTGTCTGTGTAATCTCTTTTAGTTAATGATGGGGTTTTTGGGGGTGGAAGTTTTAATGTCAAATCCCAGTACTGTGTTGGCCTTGGGCAGAGATACACTGAGGAAATTATTCAATGGGTAGAAATAAGAGGAATGCAAGCAAACCTCTGCTAAGGGTTATATGTAGGAGCTGATAATTTTTTCTCTACTGTGTGTGCAGCAGAAACAGTACAGCTTTTCAATAGGCTGTCCTTGATGGTGAAGTCACTATTTCTGGGGAAAAAAAAGGCAAAAAGAAAGCTGTACCTTTTAAAACTAAGCCCTGAAGGAAATGCTTCTCTTCTAGGCATACTGCAGCATCCAGATGGAACTGTCCTGAAGCAGTTGCAGCCACCACCTCGTGGTCCCAGGGAGCAAGAGTTCTACAACAAGGTGAGGGTCCCACAGTGTGGAGGAGGCTCCAGCTGAAATGGGGGATGTGCTTCCTGTAGAAGTACCTCCTTTTCATTGCAGTTGGGAAAGTGCTACCTAAATACCCTGCCATGGTACCTGTGTGCTCTCTAGAACTTTCTGCTCCTTGCATGTCGATACTCCTGCCAGACCTACTTCACTCACAGGATTTAAGCTTGCCTATTTCTTCATAGTACAGCAGACTTTCAAAGCATCTAAGATCTTACTGAAAAGCCTTATCTCTTGTCTATGTTTAAAGGGTTGTATGTTTGATCCCAGCTTTGTCACATAGCTAAGTTTCTCAAAAGTGCTTACATCTAAATTTAGCATGTTTTATGCTTCTTCCTAGCCTGTTTTACTGCTAGAAGTAGCTCTGTTCACTGTATTAAAACTTCTTTAAAAAGTCAATAAATATCAAACCTCTCAAGTTGTTTTAGCATCAATTGTTGTATTTTTCCTGTTGCTTATCTTCAGTTTGCTTTATCAGTAACTATAACAAGTGCACACCGGGAAAGCTGTTGCTTTCCTGTGAACAGTTTCTAGAGCCTGCTCTGTCCTACCTGCCTGTGATAGTCTGTCATGTGGTTTTTGGGTGTCAGATTGGTATGCCATGCCTTTGCATGCTTATTATTATTATAATATTATTGCATGCTTATTAGGTACAAAGAGCTATCAATATCTTCATGCTTGGTGTAAGAGGAGTCTTGAGGCCCTCTACTTGTTGTGGTGTTTGGCTTGAATTTTGGTTGGTAGGTTTCTTTTTCCCTAAAAGGGTATTTATTTAAGTTAGCAAAAGACCTTGCAGATTTCATGAAAATGTCTCACATAAACAAAGCAAGGTGCTTTAAGTGAACAGTGTGTTTGCATACTAGCATTATTTGATAATTCTCTTGATGGGACAGAACAGTAGCGCTTGAATTACTAAGAGCCAGTTAAATGTAAATATTTTTCTGAGTTTCTGTGTGACTCTCATTGAGATGGGGTTAAGAAATATGCCATCCAGCCTGACTGGTAACTTGAGTAGAAGGAGGAAGCTTGAACAGACTCCTTTGGGCACCAGGCTACTTACCGTGCTGTGAAATCCTCAGGTAACAACAGTAACATGCTGTCCCTGCCTAAAGCCAGCAGGTGAGAGGGGTAAGTTCAGGCATTGCTTGCACATGAACTCTACACATCAGAGACTTTATAATTTTGCCTGTTTAAGCTTAGACTCGTGTGACAAGCTGTGAGCAAGACCCGGGGCAAAGTCTTTGAGAAAAGGGGTATCTCTGTCAGTGTGCTTGTTTCTGTGCTGTGAAGAAGGCAGGTCTCAATGCTAGTAACTTGCAAAGTAAGCTTCTATTCTGTCTCCTAAGGCCTTGCAGCTTGCTTCCAACACTGAATTTTTTTGGTTATAAGCCATCTTGGAAAGGGGTTTGGCAATTATTGAAAAATAACAGAGAAAGGGAAAGATTTAGACATGATTAGTTGGGTGTGGACTAGAAAGCCTTTTAGTGGGAGAAGAGAAGGAGAGCACATACATGTGTGTTGTGGTGGTGAAAGTACAGGAGAAAGGTCTTGAGGATTTGTTGCTCTTCTATGATTAATTGCTATCATGTTTACTCTCAGGAAAGAACTGTGTGATGTGGGCTATAGACATCTAAGCACTACATATTATCACTATAGGATGATAATTGCTCTGGGTTGGGAGGTTTAGGATTGGGTACAGTTTCACGTGCAGCTTTAGCTGATCCAATAGCTCATTGTTGCCAAAAGGGAAATAAATGCCTTTCTTCCCCTTCCTGCCATTTACCTTGCACCATGATGGTGCTGTTTGGACATTTGTGAATTAATTTGACCTAATTAAAAGATAGCAAAACTTCCTTGTCTTGGTAGTCTTCTGGCAGTTTAGGTGACTAAGCTGACAAGCAATGGGAACAACAGCAAGGCCGCCCTTCTTTGGTGACTGAGTTCAGCCCGTCTTGTGGGCTGTAATCAAAGAGACATTATCACCTTGGAGAAGGCTGACTAGCCTCCAGAGTTCAAGGGAAGGATAATTTTACTGCTCCTTGAGACAAGGAGTTGTTTGAAAGTTTACCATGTACAGGAGATGGTGAGAAACAGTGCAGAAATGAAACAAGTGAAATAAGCCTGATGAGTCCCAAGCTCTCACTTTGTCAGGGCAAAACAACAGGTTGGTTGGTAAGATCAAAGCAGGTGGTTGTCCAAGAGTATATGTGGATTAATTGTGACTTTTTTTTTCCCTTAAAATTTCTGCTCCTGTTTTTTCACATGTGCTTACAACTGTTTTGTCTGTAGATAGGTGAGTTATTGCTCCCTTTGCATCCCACCTTATGCTAGCACACATGAAAATCAGTGTCCCAGTACCTGGGTCAGAAACGGGGGGTTTCTTTTCTTCTGGAACAGCACACCTCCTCATGTGAAGTAACTGAGCAGCTCTGTAGTTTATGGTAGCAAGAAGAGGAGCATGTCTCGGTTTCAGCTGCATGAGTCAGCTGGAGAGCAGCTATGGCAGAGCTGAAGCAGAAGTGTCTTCCAAGAAGCAGGAAGTGGTATTTCAGTGTGCAGTCCTAGTACTTGTCAGCTGAAAGCTGCAGGGAATGTGTCGTGATAGATGATAATGCGGCATTAAGGGACAAGTTCGACTCGAACTCTGATATATTTAATGTGATACCAGGTAAATATTACCTTCTGTTTGAGCCAAGAAAGTCTTCTCAAGCTGCTGGATTTGTTTGCAGCTTGATGTGTGAACAGAGGTAGAAGTCTGTCAGTGAATCAGATGTTTTTTCCCTTGTTATTGATGTTTTTGTTTTTTTTTTTTTTTCTGTTGAGCATGATGCTAAGTACTTACCAGTAGAGCCCAAGCAAAATAGGCTTCCATTTTGGAATGGAAACATGAGCAAGACATGTACTGCAAAATACTAGTAAGTGATCCAAAACTTGCTCAGAAGTAGGTGGCAGCTGAAGTTTGGAAGAATTTCACAGGTCTCTGTCAAATCTGGAAAATTGCTGAAGTAATTGCTACTTGGGCTGCTGTCAAGTTACCTTTCTGTTTTCTTCATACTGTGTTTTCCCTTTATCAGTCAAAAAAAATAGAGTGTTTTTTGTAAGAGATTATTTCACCAATTAAACTTGTATCTACTAGAGCACCATGTCTCATTCTCTATTGCTAGGGAAGGGGCTTGCCACGTGTTATGAGGGAGGGGCAAAACAGCATGATAAGATTATCATGAGTACCTTATATGATAAAGCACAGTAAAACAATGAGCTGTTTGTTAATAGCTTAACTGGCTTGTTAATAGCTTACCATGCACTGCTTAACTTCTCGTTGGAGTGTGACTTTTTAGCTGTAATGTCCACTTGCTGTTGAGTTCTTTAAATCTGAGTAATTATCTAATCAAAATAATAACATTTAAATTTTGTTTCTGCAAACTCCCTTTCTGTACCTGAGGGCATGAACCCCTTAAAAACATTGCCTGCACAATCATGGAGTGTTTTACTTGGTATTCTGGTACCCTTATCTGTGTGAGAAAAATAGGAGGTTTTTTAACCTTGAAAAGCTACAAAATACTTTGTTTTCAATAGGTATGAGCAACAAGGGAATGAAACTAATTGAGGCATAAGGGTGATGTTTATTTAAGGGCTATCTACACTGCTGATCAGTTGTTTCTGTGTAATGGCAATGCTCTGTAGGTGGAGGTACTCCAGAGGACTACTTTTAAAGGAGTTTTGGAAGGGAGCAATATACAGTGATGTGGGAACAGGGAAATAGTGTTGTTTGAAAATGTAGTCTTTTCAATTAGAGAGATTAAATTGGTAAAAGGCAGTGTGAGTTTATGGTAGGCTGCCTACGCAAGCATGCTAGGAAATCCATGGAAGTGGCCTCCTCTTCAGTGTGTTTTGGGATTTGGCTTCAGCTTGATTTATGCCAGGGCTCATTTATCCATGCTGAAATGCTCTGATTTAGTTCAGCAGTGCTGATAGAAGGAGGAAACCTGTCAGCACTCCTATGGTGATCTGTTGCACCGGGTGAGTTGAAAAATGTGAGAATAGTGTCCTTTGAAAGAGTTAGTGCAGGCACTGTGTGAGGTAACCCGCTGCTCAGTGTGGAGCTCCTGTCTCAGCCATGCCAGGCTGTGCTCCAGGGCACTCTGTGCTAGTATAGCTCTGCCTTTGCATTTCAGAGCTCTCCAGCACAGGGCTTTCCTTAGTTTGTCATGTCAGGGAAGTAGCATTGCAAAAACTGTTGTCCTGTGGGAGAGGGAGGATGCTGGAATGTCAAGCCTTAAATAGGGCAGCTGCTTTTGTGGGTACTAAAAGAGAGAAGTTGGGCTGCAAGGAGGGGATGCTGCCCGGCTCAGGGGAGACCCCATCTGCAGAGCTGCCTCCAGCTCTGGGGTCCCCAGCACAGGAAAGACATGGACCTCTTTGAGTGAGTCCAGAGGTGGCCTCCAAGGTGATGGGAGGGCTGGAACACCTCTGCTATGAGAAAAGGCTGGGAGAATTGGGGTTGTTCAGCCTGGAGAAGAAAAGGCTCTGGAGAGAGCTTAGAGCCTCTTCCAGTTCCTGAAAGGGCTCCAGGAGAGCCTGGAGAGGGACTTTGGACAAGGGCCTTGAGGGACAGGACAAGGGGGAATGGCTTCCCACTGCCAGAGGGCAGGGTTAGATGGGATATTGGGAGGAAAATCTTCCCTGTGAGGGTGGGGTGGCCCTGGCATAGGTTGTCCAGAGCAGCTGTGGCTGCCCCATTCCTGGAAGTGTCCAAGGCCAGGTTGGACAGGGCTTGGAGCAGCCTGGGACAGTGGAAGGTGTCCCTGCCCATGCCAGAGGGATGGAACAAGATGGTGTTTAAGGTCCCTTCCAACCCAAACCATTCTGGAGTTCTATGAAAAATGAGGAAGAGAGCATTTACAGTTGTTATCTTTGTGACTGTGGTTTCCTACAAGCTGTGTGTTAAACATGAAGAGATGGAGTGCTTCCTAATGTTCAGTAGAACGAGAGAAGGTTGCTGAACTGTTTGGAAATGGCTACTCTTTCACTTCTGATCTTGGCTTTCACTCAGTACTGTTGTAAACCTGTGTGTAACTTTTCTGAGCATGGCCTACTGAAGTTTAAAGTTTCCTAGTGGAGCAGCTAATGAACTGGGATTTTATGCTTAACAGATCAACAAATGTTCCTGTAAACTTTTATTTGAATTGCCCTTCAGTTTGCCTGTGGTGACTGTATGACACTTGGGGGATGTGTAGTACACTTTCCCTCCTCCTGCCTTCTGAAAACTGTCCTGGAAAAGCTCCTGCAGCATAGACAGCTTCCAGTGGGTACCTTTTTCTTTTTCCCTGTTGGCTGTACATCAGAACTGTCATAGCTGGTTCTAGTGGTGTTGCCATGGCATGGCTCCAAATAACTTAGCTGCAGTGGTATAAGCTTTCCAAGGCTACTGTAATGCAAGTCGTACCCAGATTCTCAGGTAGTTCTGTCCCAGGTGCAAGGGTGATTTTGGGAAGTTGGATTGACAGGGTTCTCCCAATCCCAGCTCAGCTCTGGTAACTTCCTACCTCTGGCCAATGCTTGTGAACCAAGGGAGGTGATTAACTGCACACAGCATTGTGAAAACATAATTCAGCTAATTACCTGGCTCTTATGGTTAACAAATCCTGCATTTGTGCCCAGTTACTGATGGCTCTGTTAACTGCTGCAGCAGTTCAGGGTTTGAGTCCTGCTGACATCGAATCTGAATGCAAGGAAGTTGTTACCAGTGGAGATAGCAGAAAATGTTTTTCACTCTTGTTATGCATCCTAAAAACAAAGCCAGGATATAAGAGACACAAATAGTTCCAACATGTAAAAGAGATTTACAATGGTTAGGTGAGAGTTAGGCACTTGAAAGCTAGGAAGGAATGGTTTTGTGGTTGCCTACACAATTGTTCTGAAGTTTCCTTTGGATGTATTGAAATGCAGCTTCCATAGGGCAATGACCTGTGTTTGTTTTGCTTTCCCCCAAGAACTCACTCGCTCATTTTACAGCCTGATACAAGGCAGGATGGATATTGTTTGTGCAACTTTTGCTGTCTTTTTTAACAGTTAATCTTTGAGTTTGTAACAAGAGGATAATGTGTTAATGAAACCCAGTTAGATTAATATTTCTGAAGCCACAGTTCCTTGTGCTTCTGGGGTTACAGAGAAGAAATGTTCAGGAATTGTGCCCATTTGGACCATTAGCAGTAATCTTTTCCTTACTGTTTTATTTATTTTGTTCTCAATAACCTGTTGCAGCTCCTGGCTATGTCTTTTCATACCTGCTTGATGCTTGCTTCTTATCTTACTAATTTTAATTAGTATTCCAGCAGCTTCAGGCAGTGCAGAAGAGTTGTGGTGATTCTCCCCACCTCCATGGCATAAAATGAAGCCAACAGTCTGAAAGATGGGTTTTGGCCTGAATTTGCACAGAATTGCAAGAACTGACTCATAAGGCTCAGCTCCCTTTAAGCCTATATAGCATAAATCATGATAAGGCAGCCTGTGTTCCATAAAGTGTTCTCTGCTACTGACAGGAAAGGAAAGGGGTTGGGGAGGCAAAGTACATCTTGTTTCAGGATAAGTTATCCTATTTTGTAAGCTCAGTGAAGTGCTTTTGCACTCTTGATTTAGATGATAATCCTTGGCTGAAAAAGGAGTGGATGATGGCCATTGTGCTGCTGTTGTGTACTAAAATATCCTTATCCTGTGATCACGTCTCTGGCTAAGGTTTTGATTTTCAGTCTTGTATGGACAAAAATACAGGATGCCTGGTTTTCTTAACATCTTCTTTTGGAGAAGCAATGCCTTACCCATGCCTTTTATTACTACTGCATTTGGAGCTGTAGCTCAAAAGGATCTTTGGCTGTGTCTCATGCTGGTACATCTGGGTCTGCCACATGGAGATACTGGTGCTGAAGTGTACAGATTACCTGTTGGCAAACATGGTGAGCGTGTTCTGATGCAGTTCATTCCTGCCCTCAGCACCACTCCTCTGCTGAGGAATTGTCTAGCAGGGATCCCCTTTTGCTGGGGAAATGAGCAAACCAGCATGTGAAGTTGCCTCTTAATCGTGAGCCTGGGCACTGGTAATAAAAGGAAGGACACATAGTAATTCTTAACTAATGAGAAGAAAATGGCTTTTTGACAAAGTTGTGAAATACTGACAGCTGCTATTCAGATCTTTTTTCACTTGAGGAGTTGTCTAACAGAGATGAAGTGTAGCTGTAAGAATCGGCTGAGTTCCTACTACTGCTCTATAAATACTTTTTTTGTACTTTACTATTAAATGACTGGACAGTAGGACTTGGAAAATATGGCAGATTTTTGTGGTTCTTACACTCTGCAGCAAAAACAAGTTTGGAAGAAACACACGACACAGTAGAAAGTTAACCTAGAAGGATCTGGTGAGTGTCTGTTTCCCATGCTCTTTGAGGATTGTGTATCACAGAATAAACTACAATCCACTTTAATAAATCTAAGAAACCTTTAAAAAGGGAGACAGTAAAATGCCATTATTGCAATTTGATGCAATTGTGTAACTACTGGGTGGAGCTGGGAACAGACTGAGTAGTCTGTAGTCTATGCAAATAAGGAGGAAAAAAAATCCAGTTCTCTTAGCAACCTGATTTTGAGGAAGATTCCTTACCAAGAGTAGATCTGGTTGGAAATAAAGTGAAAATGCATAGCTGCAAAGTGCACAGTGTGTTAAATAGAATTAAGACCCAGCAAAATACTCCTGCTCTGCTGGAGGGTCATGCAAGTGCTTTTTCAGCCTGGATCAAATACTATTTAGACTTCAATTATGAATGTTTCAGAATATGAATCAATTTAGTAATGCATGTCAGTGTTATACAGAAAATACTTTCTCATTATAAGTTCATTTAAAAGTAAGATATGGTTGGTGAACTGACAGAATGAGATTGAGGAAAGTGTAGGTTGCCTACATGAAAGAAAAGCAAAAATTCAGTCTCCAAAAAGAATTCTGGTTTCCAGATTAAAAAAAAATCCCAGACAGGCTTGTAATGTTGTTGCTGACGATGTACTTGAGGGAAGGGATGCCATCCTGGGGAACACTGACAGACTTGAGAAGTGGGCAGTGGAACCTCATGGAGCTCAACAAAGACAAGTGCAGGGTCCTGCCCCTGGGTCAGGGCAATCCCAGGCACACTGACAGCTTGGAAGGAGAAGGGATTGAGAGCAGCCCTGGGAGAAGGACTTGGGGATGATGGTTGTTGAAAAATTTAGCATGAGCTGGCAGGGAGTGCTCCCATCCCAGAAATCCAATGCAATCCTAGGCTGCATCCAAGGGAACGTGGCCAGCAGGTGGAGGGAGGGGATTCTCCCCCTCTGCTCCTCTCTCTCCTCACCTGGAGCGCTGCACACAGTTCAGGTGTTCCCAACATAAGAAGGACATGGAATGTTAGAACAGGTCCAGAGAGGGATATGAAGTTGCTGAGGGGACTGGAGCACCTTCCCTGTGAAGACAGGTTGAGAGAGTTGGGGCTGTTCAGCGTGTAGAAGACAAGGTTGTGTGGAGACCTCACAGCACCTTCCAGTATCTCAAGGGGCCTCAAGGTAACTGGAGGAACTCTGCATCGGGAACAGGTTATCCAGGGAGGTTGTGGCTTTCCCAAACCCGGCAGTGTTCAAGGACAGGTTGGACAAGACCTTGAACACCCTGATCTGGTAGCAGGTGTCCCTGCCTATGGCCCTACATGATCTTTGGGTTCCTTCCAACCCATAACATCCTGTGATTCTGTGATTCTATAAATGGCAGTTAAAATGGAGTGCCTTGGCCTGGCACGTGGACAGTGAGCCAGCTGAAGGCGCTCAGGAGGCTGTGGGACCAGTGGTACACTGTCACTGCTGCTGGGGAGGGCGTGGAAATGTGTGTGGGACTGTGGTAGCGCTGTCTCTGAGTGACTGAACCTGCATCAGTCTGCCCCAGCATGGTAGTTGCTGCACTACATTCCTTTTGTGGGCTCCTGCAGCATGGATATCTTCCAGTACCTTTTTTTTTTTTCCCCTCCTGTTTGCTGTACATCAGAATTGTCATAAGTAGTTCAGAGGTGTTGCCATGTCATGACTCCAAATAACATAGCTGCGTCTTGCAGTCCGAGGAAAAACAAGCCAACATATGTCTGTCAGGACTTGGTTCCCATTTCTGTCTCTTTGAAATGTAATATTAAATTTTGCTTATTTGAGTGTAAGTGCTTCAGGATTCCTCCCAACTCTTGTTCTCTCCCACTCCTCTGTGTAAATATTCAGCTGGGACCAGATTGCTTTCTGGGGAAAAAAGAGTAAGTCTGAATTTTCTCAGGAAGTGGGACCGCCATACTAGCCTCTTTTCCCTTATGTTGTATTGTTCTACTATTCCACGTTCAGTAATTTCAGTGATAATTTTAAGCTTGAATAGTTGGAGCTGCTTTAAAAAAAATATTCTTGGGACAGAGAGTTTGTACTAAAACACTCTGGCTGCTGACTTTGCCTAACTCATTTTTGGGTCTGTGAGCTTGGATGTGGTGGTGGTTTCTGACCAGGTCTGTGCCTTCCCTCAAATCCCCAGCAGTATTCATGCTGCAGCACATAGTGCATTGCAGTAACAGAGCTACCTTTTGGCACAGTAGTTGTGAAGATAGATGAGAAAACTGGTTGTACTGTACTTCTGCAAGGGAGCAGTACTTGACTTTGTGCCTTGAAATTCACTGGGTCTCCCTGCCTGCTGGTAGCTTGAGTTTTGCAATGGGTGACTTCAGGACAGCATCTCTCCAGCTTTGTGTTGGGTATGTTGTCAAAGAAGAAGGGAAAAATAAGAATGGGAGAAATATTTAGTATGTTAAAATTGAAAGTTCCTTACCAGATGACCAATAGTAGTATGTTGTAACCATTTTTTTAGTCTTGTCTTCTCTTTATTTTGGCCTCTAGTAGAGAGTACCTAATGTGAATACTGTTCCAGATTATTGTACATACATGTTGATATAACTGAACTGAATTCTGGTTAAAATATGGAGTAGGGACCTTGATATGCAATTTGCTGTGTGTTTTTTGATCATTCACTTAAGAGTCTCATAACCTATTTAAGATGCTGCTTAACAGGTATTTGTGATGGTAACAACCTCTAAACTTAATTTTTTTGGAAGCCAACCCCTTACCATAATGTGGGGTTTTTTTTCTGACTCCTGAAACACTTTTGACTTTGTCAGAAGAGTGTGCCATCTTTATTTGAAAACTCATTTATGTGATCAGATTGTGGGAATAGATGCTCATTTGTTTTAAACACTCTTTCTGTGTGTATTTTCAGTGAAAATGATTGCAATCTCATTAATCTGGCTGCATATTAGATAGTAAATGAAGCAATTTGCCATAATAGCATTTAGTGTAACAGCATTCACAAATATTTAACTTGTGGAGTTATTGTGGTATGAGATTTTGAATATAAGCAGAGCTGGCTCAATGCCAGTCATTTTTGTGGAAACAGGTTCTGTGGACACAGCTCAAACTGTGATGGTACCATTAAAAAAAAAAACAAAACAACCCAGGGCTGTCTGAGTTGTAGAACCAAGCAGATATGAGTTGCTAAAATCACAGCTGCTGTTTCACCCTCAATATTTTGGCCCTTTCTCTTGTCTGGTGTAACTGGCTGATGTAAGGGTCCAGAGGGAAATGCAGTGTGTGCTCAGGTAATTAAAGTCTGTGATATAATACATACCCAATGGAAGAGGGAATTAAGGTTGCCCTAGCGTCTGTAAATCTTGCATTTGCTAATTTAAGTGCATGACTTAGCTGCATTAACTGCTCAAAAAAAGTCTCAAATCCCACAGTAGACAGTGAATTGACTGCCTGATGTTGGCAGCTGGCTGTGTAATCTGAGACTCTGCAGGCTGTAGTGCTGCTGCCCTTAGGGACAGTTTATGATAGCTGGCAACAAAGAAAGGTAATGCTGCAGACTGATATGCCTACTCTGACACTTACAGTTTCCTACTCAAATAGCTTTAAAATACATGTTCTTCTAAGCTAACTCTTGAATGTACTTGAGAAGGTTCTCTATAGATTACTTTTCCGTGAAAGTGGTATTTTTTCATCAGGACATTTGAAGACAGGTCTGTACTGCCAGAGCTAGTTTCTTGTTGAAACTTAAACACTTGTTTTACCCTCCCTCTATCATTTAGGTCATTAGCTACTCTTTAGAAAAAAAACTCTGAATGTTGAGTTTTAAATAAGGAAAAGAACATTCCCATTGTCCTAAGCAGCCCCTCTTTGCATTACAAGCAGATGAAGCTGTTCCCAGAAACCCCGGCGTGTACTTTGGATTAAAAACTTAGGGATGGTAAATAAGCCTCAGAATTAAAAAGTCCTGCATGGCTGGAAATTATGACTTCATGGTGTCTATTAGACTATCTGAACTGCCACAAAATATATCTGGAGCATATTCCTCCTCTGAGTTAGTGGCTGTAATTTGTAATGGTCATGTTGTGAGCCCTCCAAATGTCAGCATCCTATTTATTTGCTTTTCTGGAGACATTTTATGTCTCCAGTCTGTGCTATTGTAAGAATGTAGCCTGTGATATGTAGAAGGGATAACTCCCCAGGCTGAGCTGACATAGAGTTGTTTTCCATTTCTTCATTTATTGGATAAAGTTGTTAAGTACGCTAACGCAGGAATTGCTTGTTTTTGTCAGTGTTTGCTGGAGAGATGGACCTCTGCTGTTACATTAAAAAAAAAAAGCACTGTTTCTTGAGGTAAAATTGGAATATTGCTGATGTGAGTAAAAATCTAATGGTTTATTTATTAAGGTTTTCCTGAGGTAAGTGATAACCTGCATTTTTCAGGAATCTTCCAGTAGTATTGGTAGCAATACCTTTTGGGACATGAGGTGCATGGTATATTTCCTGTGTAATTTTAGGGATAGTTTTATCATGTTTACATTTATATTTGGTATTCTGTGGCTTGCTACCAGGTTGTATGAAATGAGAAAAAATGCCCATGACATGTGTACTGCTTATGAGGCCCTATTCTAATGAGCAGAAGTGGTTCTGTCCTGCATAGGAAAGAGCAGAATTCCTGAAATGTCTGGTTTTGTTGCTTTGCCCACACCAAGTGACTTCCTCTGGTCTTTATTAATTGAGTGCTTATTCTTGTTTGACATGTGAATATATTACAGGCTAAGATTGAGGTCTATATTAAGGTCAAATAAGTGCCTTGTATATGTTATGTCAGACTTATGAGGGGAGTTTCTTACTGGTTCTGGGAGCAAGATAACTTCTTGAGAGACAGACATAATGCAGTTAGTTCTGTTATGTCAAAGTAGTGATACTGAAAAATGCATTATTGGGAGCTCTGTCTCCATTTAAAATGTTTTATATCGGATAATTGAGGAGTAGTCTACTTGGAAGATACTATTTCTGGAGCTCTTCTCCCCATTTGGACTCCAATTTGCGCTATTACACCCCATTATAAATTATCTGAGTATCTTTGTTGTATCCTGCTATTTGAAATATGCAGGAGCGTACTCATAATTACTTGCTAAGTTGCAAAGTTCAATTGCCTAATTTCGACTTACTTTAGAAAGTAAGTCAAGGGTCCTGTCTCTCTTAAAAAAACCAAAATGGTCTCCTGACATTCCACTTTCTCAGAATCTTTTGCTAATAAATTGAGTTATTATGTTTGCCTATTTTCTCAGTTGCATTTAGTGTTTCTTGTTGTCTGTTGCACTTTTGGTTTCCATTGCTCTCCTCTTGGTCCTGACCTATTTATATGCACTTGCTCCCACATAAAGGTACAATAATTTCTGCCTCTCAGATCTCCTCAAACTCATCTGGGAAAAGAGCATTAGTGCTGGGGGCAGTGGAGTGCCCTGTCTTGGATGTAAGGTGCTATGATCATAAACTACCACAGTAAACAAAAACTGGGTTTGTACCACTTGTATACAGCATGAAGTAATGGCACCAGTCAGTGTTTGGAGTGCTGGCCCAGAAACTGCTGTCTGTACAGCTGTCTGAATAGCTGTCAAAGAGAGCAGTGATCAAGTCTGTGCCTGACCAAGTCTGTGCCTCAGCATCTGCCTGCTGCTAATCTTCCCCTCTCTTCCACCCTTAGCTTCTTCTTTTCTTCCTTAAACGAGTAAGATCAAGCTACATTGCAGTCTTGTAGAGAAAGCACTGTCCTCTGCTGGCAACCCCGAGGCTCAGTGAGGAAATGTTGCATAAACACACTGATCACAGGGGCAAGCAAGTTTTTTTTATCTTAGAGCACAAGGTACCAGCTACCAGCTTGTGCTAACATGGAGGGAAACTGGACTTAGACATAGTTATGTGTCATCCTCAGTGGTCATGCCAGCTTGTCAAACCATGATATGTGGACAGAGATCAGTGCCCTGTGATGTGACACTGTGACTTAAAAGGTACACACCCAGCAACTTCTCTATACTTTAGATAGCAACAGTAGTGGCAGAGGGTGTGGTGTTGGGCGTACCCTAGAGTTTTGCAATACACTGTGCACATATTTGTTTAGTTTGAGCTTTCAGGATTCAGCCCTTTGCCTTAGGATCCTTTAAATGGAGCCTGTTCCATGAGTTGATTAAAGGAATGGGTCAAATTCAATACCTTAGCATACAGTCAGCATGGGTGTGTCATGCTCTTGATTACTGCCCGCTAACAGTGAGGGTGTCAAAACTGTGCCTGGTGCAAGTCCAGGAGAGCCCTGCTTTAGCTGTGGAGAAGTCCCTCTGTTAGAAGCACATTGGTGATTTGAGTTCACCTAGTTTCAGACTTTTGCAGTGAAGCCTGAATTCAGGAGAACTCACATTAACTAATTTTAACACTGCCTCTGCATGAGGTGCTGTGTCGAGTTACTGGCACTGGTGAGGCTAGCCAAGGCTTGCCTTGATGCTCTAAAATAGCATGTGGACTTCAGGTCCATTTTTTTTTTCCTAGCTGTATTAACATAACACTACAGGTATGTATTTTGCATTACCTCCCCTTTGTAGCTGCTATTGCCAGGTATCCCCCACTGTGGTTAAATGTGGCCTGACACAATGAGCAAAGTCTTCAGAGCTGTTAACAACTAACATTTTTTTTGCCTTGCTGCCAACGTTGGAATGGGCTCTGGCTGCACTGCAGTGACAGCAGAAACCTGAGCATGCCAGGTCACTGTGCAGCATCCCTGGGTATTGCTGTGTGGCCAGGGTAGGGCTGGGGGGAAGGACACCACTCTGATGGCAACACAACTGGGAGATCTCTATGGGGAGTGGGATGAGATGGCTCCTAAATGCAGTAACAATTATTTTAACCTGTGCTGGTGTGGATATAGATCTTTCAGTCTACAAAGTGGGTGGAAGTGTGGTATAGGTAATCCCCTATGTCTGCAACTACATCACTGGGTGGGATGGGGAGAAACTGGGCAAGGCAATGGTTTTGAACCCTCTTAGCAATGCTGCAAACTGGTAACAGTCATGCAATTCCATAACAGATAGTATCCAAAGCTTCATTTTAACTGCAAAGAGTTGTTCCTTCAGGAATATAAGCCAGCTGCTGTTTCCAAACTGTTACTGTTTTTTCTACAGAAATTGAAAAAAAAAAAGTTGAAAGCTTTAAAGCTAATGAAAAGAAATGTATTTGAATTGTACATAGTCTGTGTGATGTAGCTACAGCATGAATTGTCTTAAAGAAGATGAGAAAATGCTGTCTAGTCAGCATTTCTGACTAGACTTTACCTGATATAAATTAAAAAGATTTGGATGTATAATATGATGTAGTAATCCTATACAGTCTTGAATGCAAATGTGAGAACACCTTTTTCAATAGCTAGGCTTTGAAGTTAACAATTACAGTTTAGATTTTTATTCACGTTAAGCCATAAATTGTGCTTAGGGTTGATTCATTGTTGCCACTTTAAAATTTGAAAGAAAGAATGCCACTCATTTTTGTTGGACTGTGAAAATTATCATCTTCATCTTGTATGTTTTTTAAATGTAAGGTAAATATCTTAGACTTATGAAAACAAATACTGTAAGAAAGTATAATTACAGGACAATTGGAAGTTGTCAGGGTTTGGCCCAGCCAGCTACCCAGTACCATGCAAGGGGGACTTGTTCACTCCCCCACCAGCAAAAATGAATGTTTAAAATTATGATCTCTCCAAGCCTCCCTATTTTATTTCAGGTTTATGACTCCGAATGTTGCGACAGCATTCTTCTGGAGCTGCGGGAATATCTGCCAAAATACTTCGGTGTCTGGTCACCACCTACTGCACCAAATGGTACTGTTCTAATTTTATCTCTTAATCCAAACCTCCTGGAAAAGATTTTCTGGAGACTAATTTTTGGCAGTTGTGAGCTCTGTAGGGTTTTTTTGGACTTGTTTTGGAGACCACTGATGTTCCTTCTGACAGCTGGTTCCAGTTTGCAGTCTTGTGGCTGGATTAGGTCTTTGGAGTCTTCCAGGGCAGATGGGGTGTGGCTGTTGTACAGCAGAGGTTTCCTGAGTAGCTGGGCCTTATGGACATTGCCCCAGAGTTCCTGCTCTGGGTGAGGTCGTGGTGGAGGAGTGGGCTGGTTCCATGGTTATGCCCAGCCAGGTGATCGAAGGAAGAAGTACTCTGTGGGTGTGGAAGAAAGGAAAGATGGATACTCTGGGGCTGAGGAAGCATTCAAACTGGAATCTGCTGCTGTTTCTCCAGAGGCTGGATCGATCCCATCACTGTGCCTTACACCCAAAGCACTTACTTCAGCAGGTGCCATGGTGGAGAGTTCTGCTTGCCATCCTCTGTTACTGGTTTGAATGAAACAAAAATCTAGTGTCTTAAAATTTGTGTTTGCATAACATTAGGAGGTAGGAAGAAAAGAATGTTGTAGTAGAACAATTGAAAGATTATCTTTTCAAGAGAAAATAGATATTGTCGTATTAAAAACTAGATTTTCTTCTGGGGACTTTTCTAATTCACACTTGGGAAATGGAGCTTCTGGAACACACAAACAAAGGGATGCCATGGAATCTATTTGAATATGTGGGCACCAAACTAGATGCCATGCTCCTTTAAAATAACTCTGTCGTCTTCTGCTTATGCTATCACTTTGTAGACTTGTTTTCCAAAGTAGTAGTAAGACAGTATCCACAGACATGGTGTAGTATCTACAGGAAAAAATGAAAGGAAGATTGTGGTAGTACCAGCAGTTTCTTAGCTCAGCTTTACCTTCATGCTTTCCTGTGAGGCACTAACTCAAATAACTCTACAAGAACTATCTTTTTCCTTCCCTCGCAATTTAATGTGTTACGGAGTTCGCTTAATATTCCCTCTCAATTGCCAATAATTTTTTTTTCTATTTGCAGTATGATCTTAAGATGTGAAAATACGTGGCCTAACCAAGAGATAGCAATTCAACACATTGCTCATTTGCTTTGGGGATTCAAAAGCACTCTGCACCATGGGGCTGGATTTTGGAAGGTCACCACCAGTCATTCAGACATAGGCAGTAGGAGTAACTGTTTAAAGGAGGAGAAACTTGATTTTGTTTGTTTTGCTTCTTGAAAAGGCTGTGCACTTTCATGAGTCCTCTTCATAGAAAGCTGTGGCGACAGTTCAACCAAAACACTGCACTGCCAACTCTGTTATCTGTAGTATTAATGATAATTTGTGTAGTCTTGATAGAAATCAAAGCTGCTGCAGATGATGGAGCTTAGTAGAGTGCATGTGTATCTTGTTCCTAAATATAGATTGAAGATATATTTGTAGGTTTACTGCAGTCTTAACATTGGAAGCCTGACCTTTCCCTTGGCAATCACTGCTCTGCAGGCTCTGGGATCACTGCTCCATACAACCCAGTAGTAGTGAACCCAGTAATTTCCTATTGTTACTAAATTGGTCATAGGTGACTTCTGAAAAAACAAAACTTAGTCTGCTCTCAACTTGATTTGTGACCATCTCTGAGTTTCCATGTGACAGGTAAGCAGGAACTGCAGTTTCTAAGGTGAAGAACATTATTTATTTCCTTAGAGAAATATTTAGGGAGAAGCATCAGCATTCTATACTGAAAAAAATATCTAAGTGGATGAAATTGCTAGCTAAAAGGAGTGAAATGTATGAAGTGTAAATGAGAATGTAGGAAATGTGACAGAAAAGATGGACTCCCAGTATCAATACAATTTGTAAAATACCTCCCGTTCTGCTGAAATCACATACCCAGTGCTACTGCAAAGGAAATGGAGGTAGAGGTGGGGTGCTGTTTTCCAAAGCTCATCTAAAATCGGTTGGATTTGAAATTTAGCTTCACTGGCATTGTGGGTATTTGGAGTTTATTCACAGAGCAGTGGAATAGTTGTTATAAAGATGTAGGAGCCATCTGCTGCTGAGTTTTCTGAGTGTGGCTGCCTAGTTGTTGCCCCAGGGTTTATTTTTTTAAGTAACTTCACTGCTGCTCATTTTATACTGTTACCTAGTTTTGTTGCCTAACCTGTGAACAGCATAGATACATATAACCCAGCTTCAAACTTAACTTTCTTCCTTTGTTGATGTGGGCAATTTGGGCTCTTCCCTACTTATTCATACTATGTTTTGTCTCCTGAGTTAGGAAAAGGAATCAGATGCCTCAAGAGATTTTGTCTCTTCTGCCTCCAGTGAGGGCTGAATGCACTGGCATGTCTGTGCTGAAGTCTGCAGCAGTTCATGCCATGGATACTTGCTGAATTTTAGTGGTCTTTTGGTTTATCTCCTTTGGGACTGTAAAAAATATGTAAATAATATGTCAAGCCACACCTTCCTGCCATTGGTAAATAGAAAAGGGCAGGGCAAGTCTCTGGTGAATGATTTATTTAAATCCTTGAAATGTATGGTCAAGACTATCTAGCAATGCAAGTTTTAATATAAAAATCTTTATGAATTTCTCTGTCCATGGGGGTTTTTAATTTAATCTAGTTTGAGATAGCAAACACATCATTTCCTGAAGCACACTGGGTTAGCAGGGCACTACATAATAATTTAGAAAGTCTGAATTGCTTGAAAAATCTGCATGTTTTTGTTTAACCAAGCAAGGAGAAGGGAGGAGAGTGCTCTAATTACCTGGGCTGAGGTGCAGACTCACTGATGCCCTTGAGAAGGAAACTTATGGTCAGAGTTTCAGAGGCGTGCAGTAACTGATTTGAAACTGGAGAGAAGTTGATACATATCTGAGGCTTAACTTTGTTTTGCCTTAGTCTCAGTGCTTGGAGGTATCATAGGGGTAACTGCTGGAAATGAAAGTCATGTATGTACCAGTATTGTGGGTTTGGGAGCTGTTTCATTAGACTGTTGAATACAGCGCAAATAAGCACCAAACAGTGCCAAGAAAGATGGAGTACAAGCAACTGATCCACTTGTTTGAAACAATCATGAGCAGAAGTAACTTGTTTTATCTGGGTGGCATTGCTCTACCAACAAGGCCAGACAGCTTTGTGAGAGCAGAGGGGTGTGTTAACAGATATAACAGGCCTAATTCTGAGCCAGCAGTTAGCTAACAAGAAAGATTTAATTCCAGAAAGTGTGAGAGAGATGAAAAATTTCTGGATAATTTACAGGCTTTGCCAAATAATTAGTGTTTCCCAGGGTTGGTGTTATCAACAAAGGTAATTTAATGCTTAATTAAAAAGTAGTTATTGTTATGTTTTTAGGAGGTTGGTAAGATAGTTAAGAAATCTAGTTTAAGAAATCTGGAAAGGATGGGGAACAATGAAGTGACAGATATTTAGGACTTTGAAGTATTTGGGAGGTGCTGAATGTTGGTGCTATATGGTTAAAAAGCAGGAATTAGACCAGTGCAGTAGAGGACAGCTGATACCCATGGGTACCTATGGAAGTAGATGTTTTATACTCCTTTCTATATGGTTTTATTTTAGGACTGATGAAAACATTGCATCTAAACAATTTGTATTACTTTTTTATTTTTAACAGTTTGATTCTGGAGTGCTTGCAACATGCTCCAATGCATTTTGGAATTGGTGGTGAAGGACTGCAGCCCTTTTCTGAGATTTTTTGCATTTACTGTCTTTCCCCACCTCCCATGTAAACCTGTGGCTCTGCTTTTGAGAGCTGTGTACTGAAAATCGTGACCTTTATTTAAGGTATTTTCTGCATTGTTTTAGAGCGATGACACAAGTCTGTTGATTACAGTGATTTCTGTAATATGCAAAAAGAGTCAGAAGGATGACACTTAGATTTTTACAATTTTTGGTTTAATTAGAGATAGCTAACAGATTTTATGGACTTCCCAGGTATTGGTAGTGGTTTCTCAAAGTCCTGCAAAAGCTGTGCTAATATCTGACTGAATTAGACCTCTGTATTAACAACCTTGAAGAGTAGAAGTAGCACCTGCAGTTCAGGTGATACAGAATGTGCTGCCTGGCAGGGAGAGTATTTGTCCTGCTTCTCCTTTGGGAGTATTCAGTGAGCAAATATCAAGTATGTTGGGTGCCTAGGGCTCCTCAAAGTTAACTACGAGTTACTTCAGCTTGGATGTATTCCTGCAGTTGTAGTTAGTGGCTGAGCTAGCCTGTAACAAAACTCCTTTTGCTGTAGTTAGATTGATCCTGTAGCCCAAAGGACATTGAAAGCTGGGGAAGTGATTTAGTGGAAGAATGGTTTTGTTTTGGTTTTTTTTAAAGTTAGTGTATTGGTTTGACATGTTTGCCTGAAAATGACTACATTAACAAGATGCCTAATTCCATTCATACAGAAAGCAGGCATCTGAGGATTAAATCAAACCTGTTTAAATTAATACATACATACTTTGTGATAAATTAATACATACATACTTTGTGATAATACATACATACTTGTGATCAAATTAGGACATTTGATCATGATGGTGTAAAAACTGAAGCTCTAGTAGGACTTAAAGTAGTAAAAGTCCCTTTTATCTTCTTTTCCTTAAGAAAGTGACTCTACTTACTAAGTGTAAATGAAATGTTGCTTGTTCCTTTTATCTTGACTGGGACTGGATTGTTACCTGTTTGTACAGCTTTCAAAAAGGCACTTTGTGCCTCTTTTTAAACTTGAACTAGTTTAGCTTTCTCTCACAATCCCATTTTAGATCATACTGCAGGAATGTGGTATAATACAATTTTTTTGTGTGTGTTCGGAATGCATTAAATCCAAAGAAATACATTTATGGAGTAAGCTGTACTGGAAAGGAAACCAGACTTGACGTTTGTGCCTGGTGACAGGTGGATTTACAGAGCACGTATGAAGAATGAGACCAGTGTTGAGGCCGTGTTGGTTATGCTGTGTCCTGGCAAGGGCTGCAGGTGGGTGCAGCTGTCTCCCAGGGAGAGTTGTCTGAGAGCTGGGTGGGTACTGACTCCATTTCCTTGTTGTGTTCTTACAGTCAGTGAATGCTGGTAATGATCATTTTCATCAGGTTTTAGACAATCCTTTAAATCTTCAGCTACTTCAAGTACTTCTGGGGTTTCTTAGTCCAGCCACCCTCCCAAAGGGCTGTTAGAAATGGATGAAAGGCAGCCTAGGATTCCAAGAGCCTTTTCTCCAAAAGGTGTGCCATGAGAAACAAGTGTAGATGGGAGTGGGATAAAAAGAAGCAAAATGAGCTGCACTTCAGCCTCTGAAGGCTAGGACTGAAATGTTCTCTTCATTTTTAAAATGCCACAAGAGACCAACTGAATTGCAAAATTAGCCACACTGCTGCAAAACCTGCATTTGTATGTGGTTAGTAATGATCTTTGTGATATGTTAATGACTTAATAAAAGATACTCAGGGATTTTTTTCTGGGCAATAATTTGAATGTGAATGCTAGGTTAACACTTGTTAATTGTATACAATTTTCTAAACAAGAAAGCATTTAGATTTTCATTGCAATAGAATTTGTGGGTGTCAGTGACCATGATTTAGCCTGCATTCAGAGACAAATTTGACTCTTAAGGAATTCATGTGATACTAAGCCTTAAACTGTTCAGGTTCCTCCACAGGTGCTCAGCAGAAGCTATGTAATTATTTTGCTTTGACCCACTGTTAACAAAAGTTTTATTTCTTTTTTGACAGATACATATCTCAAACTGGAAGATGTGACCCGTAAGTTTAATAAGCCCTGCATAATGGATGTAAAAATCGGTCAGAAAAGTTATGATCCGTATGCTTCAGCGGAGAAGATACAGCAGCAGGTCAGCAAGTACCCGCTGATGGAAGAGATTGGCTTTTTGGTTCTTGGAATGAGGGTAAGAACTTGTTTTGTCTTCACTTTCAGTTTATGCTCAGGCCTCTTGTCCCACAGCAGGTACAGCAACTGGTCTTCCTAGCAAACAGCAATCCCCTTGAGTTTTACATAACTGCAGTGTTACCTGAATGTCTTGGTAGTGCTGGTATCAGCTGTCATGTGAAATCAGTTCCAAAGCGCTGCTCTGGTTCAAAACAACTCTTTAATGTGGCTGTGTCCATTAGGGCAAGCTATTTGCAACCTGGGCACTGTATGTGTATACAAGAGAGGGACTAGGTATTTAAAACTGAATAAAGTTACAATTAATTCACCTCCACAACAGGTATTTAAAATTATGAAGTGGATTTTTGTGTGTTTGTTTTCTTTCAGGCTTATATCAGAGATTTATATACTAAACCAGTCCTTCTAATAATTCAGTAATGAGCTGTGTCCTCCGCATTTTTCATCTTTATACTCTGTTTTTAAATAAAAATAATTTAACATTTTTTTAAATTTAGGGACGAGTAAGTAAGCTCTCAGAGGCGATGCATATAGCTATGAACAGCTGCTGATGTTCTGCAGAGGTGATGCAAACAGCCATGAACAGCTGCTGATTTTTTACATTGTAAAAAGCTTTCCATCAGAAGGAAACTTCTTTTGATATTTACACACTCAAGGAGGCTGTCAGGGAAAGGTTAGTTGGACATGCAGGCATCCCTGTTAACTGTTGGTACTCTTAGAAATACTAAGAGTCAATAGGTGTGTATTGGCTACTTTGAAACTTCACTGAAAAGAAAAGCTGTACAGAACATTTGTGGCTCAGTAAGAGAAATGTGTTGATGTCGCTGAGCTCCTGATGGAATTTAAAAGTACTTTTCTCTGCAATGATAGGTACAGGAATAGTTTTCTTTTTGATGTGGGATTTTTGTTTTTCTTCTCATACACAAAGCCAGGGCTCCTCAAGCTCTGCAGCGTCAATGGCTGGAGACTTTGATAAGCTTCCCCTTTGCTGTTGAATAGCAACAGCAGCCAGATTGCACCATTGTTGAAGATAATTCTAATATCTCTGTAATGTTTTGTGCAGAACTGCCCAGCCTCCCAGCCTTTAACTCTGCCTTGAGATAAGCTGCTATATAAATTATAGTGGTCATGAGTAGTAATTACATAAAGCCTCTGAGCAGGAATGTGGGAGTTAAGTCAAAAACCAGCCAAACAGTTTGGATGGAAAAGGAAGGTTAGAGATTATAGCTTTGGATTTGCTTGATGTCATTGTGTAACCTTTCTTATCTCATTTGTAAAACAATGTGCTTCATGTCCTATGTTTCATGACAGTGCAGAAGGAATGATTGATTGCTTCTGTGGTATGCTTGTGACTATTGTTTCTAACATTGTCACTTATTTGTGTCTTTGTCCTGTTGCAGAATTTTTTTCAATCCCCTAATTCAGACTGGATGTATAATGATGATTCTCCCAAGTAGTGCAGTTTTCCATCCAGCGTTTAGCTAGATGAGATTTGGATTTTTGCCTTTGGCACCCAAGTACATTTTGGAAGCTGTTTTCCAAAGAGAATTGAAAAGTTTCCTCCTGCCTTCACACAGCACTTGCCAAAGTCTGAATTCACAATGTTCTTTGCCTCTTGGTTATGGGGAGTTCTCTGTGCTTGCTTTATTTTTGCAACATTCTGGCCATACTATAAAACACTCCTACACGGATATGTGCTGCCCAGAACAGCTCACGTGCTGGATGAAGGTTGTTCCTGTTTACTGGACAAAACATGATGTAACAAAGAAGTACAGGGGTTTGGTTTTAATCTCTCCATTCAGTGTTTTTTTTACCAGGGAGGTGGGCTTGTGTGGTAAATTTTTACAAGGTCAAGAAGGAAAGGGCCAGGAAAAACAGAGTGTGTAGCGATGCTTTTTCTAAAGCACCCATCATATAAGTTGTCATGAAGAGATACAAGCAATAAAAGTGTTATAGGTGGGGGTTTTACCTCAAAATGTATTGAAAGTGTATTTTTACCTAAAAGGCTATTGACACAGCTTTTTCTTATGCATTGGTAAACAAGCAGACATCTGTTTATATATAAAATATGTATGGTATGTCCTTAAAAATAGGAGTCTCCTGTCTAGCCCAGCATTAATATATGTACATAGTTCTGCCATTTGAGCTATATTTAGCTTAATGTACTGAATAGACAAAATAAATGCGTGGAAATGCATTTAGGAAGCACAGTTATTTTAGTAACATTGTTTAAAAACACAATTCTGTACTTGGTGGAGGAGTTCCTTTCTTTAACAGATGCCCCTGGATCTCTGGAAGTGTCCAAGGCCAGAATGGACGGGACATTTTGAAACCAGATTCTTCTGGGATTCTGGCAGAGTGGACATGATTTGTTATGAAAGTAGTTAGAGTTTGCATAGAAGTTGGAAGTCTCAGGTGCTGTTGCAATAGCAAAACCACAAACTGTAGTATGGTTTCGGCAGCAGACATGCAAACAGGTAAGAAATCTCTTTGCAGCACAGGCAGTGTTGAACACAGAGCATTCTGCATGCTGTTGAGTGCAAGCACAACGTGTGGGCTGTGCTCTCATGTCAGATTCACAGTCCTTTTGGAATCCACAGTTCCCGGATTCTGCGGATTTTCTTTTGTTTCCAGGACATCGACTGCAATCTCACTTACTCCAAAATATTTCTGAAATGCTATTTTAAAGCACAGACTGGTGATTATGTAATTTTACCATTATAATCCATCACTGACTTCTGTCATTTGTGCCTATGAACATGCAGGCAGTAATGTGTAATAATCAAAGCTGGTTTTACAAGTGAATTTTCTAATCTATAGCACATGATTCTGCAGGATATTTTCAAATTGACTGTAATTGACTCTATGAGGCTTTTATGAACTCTTTCTAGTATGGTGGTAATTTTCACAAGCTCTGATCTGCTAGTAACAAAATTTAGGAGACAAGTCATAAAAGTATTAAATTTTGCATCTACTGTTCAGATTCTTCTAGACTGAAAAATTACCAGAACTGGAGTTTTTACATCTATAAGTCTAATTCAAGCTTTGATGTTTAAGAGAACAGGAAGACAAAGCAAAACAAAAAATCCATGAAACAATAAATAAAACCCTAAGCCAAAGAAACCAACCGAAAGGCCTGAAAAAAAATCTTCCAAGCTGAAGCAGGTGGTCTTTTATTACATAAAATAAATTTATTCTAATGAGATGCTTCGTGGAAGTTCTGGGAGTCTAAAATTACTGTATTAAGCTATTTTAAAGATGGTTTATGATTTAATTGCAGTGTTGTGGTTTCTTTTATTTAGGAAATTAATAGTCTGCTTTTTCACTGAATAAATTTAATTCTACAACTTATTTATGTAAGGACTTGACTAAAACTGTATATTGATTGTCAGAGCATTTGGGGGTGCAATTAGTCATATGAAGCACTCAGTCAAAGTAGTCCAGAGGAACAAAGAAGCAAAATGGGCAGAGTAATATCTAAGCATGGAAATGAGGGAGCAGGGCTGCATCCTTCTTGTGCTGAATTTTCAAGGCAGCAGGAAGCAGGGATGTGTGTACTTTCATGACCTGTGGTCTAGCTACAATAAATTAAGTTTAAAAAAAGTAAAAATTAGGGACTGAGATGTTTAGATAAATGGATTTGGATAATGGGGCACGCTCTCAACACCAGTGGTAATGTGAGAGCATTACTATAAAGCAGAGGTATCAAATAAGAGAATGTTTTCTAACAAAGATTCTCCCTTTGTTATTTTTTTCTTCAAGTCCTTGCTTTGCTTTCTTTTTGAAAAGAAAAAATAAGGCTTGTTGAAACACTTTAAGTCTTGCACTGTGTCAGGATGAAGGGCCTGCAGAGAAACCTAGGTTACTTGAGCATGAAGGAAACATGCATTTATACTGGGACAGTGGTGGGGTACAGGCAGAAGGTGCCCAGGCATGGGTGTGGGTCTTGGCCTGGCACCAGGAGGGTTCCTGCAGAGCTGGGGGATGGATGCTGCTGTTGGATGTGCCTAGATGAGTTGGGGTGCCACCTGCTTAACCCCACTTTCAGCTTGTGGCTCCAGCTTTGGTAGCAGCTGGGTACTGACAACAGCTCTGATCTTGCATAGTAAAAATACAGAAAAATGACTCATGAAGCAGGAGGTTTCTTGAAGGCAGCGTTTTGCAGCTCATAGAAAGAGTTTTCTTTGTCTTGCTCTCTGCGGGAGACCTGCCAGTGGATACAGAGCAAACACATGACAAGCTGTGGCAGGTGGACAAGAAATGAGATTTTCCTGTCCAATAATTTATTGGCTGCCATTAAGGTTACAGATCTGACCTGACTTCTTGTTGTTCTGACAGAAATGGGCTAGTTCAGACAGCTGCAACAACAGGGAGGCAGAAAAAGCTTGGTTCAGAGGCAAAATGTCATTTTGGGAAGGGTTAATAGCAGATGATTGGTGGTGGCCATGTGAACAAAAGCACGGTAGAGCAAGAGGTCTGTCAAATAGGAGGTTGATTTTAGTCTCCTGCTCCTCCAGCACAGCCACCCCTGTGTTTGGCTGGGTGAGCGTGGAGCAAGGGCTGGTAAGAGATTGCTTCTGTTTGAGCTTGGCTTTCAGCTCCCTTGCTTTGAGAATGGGGAGTAATGTATCTGTATTTGAGTGAGGTTTTCCAGGAATGTTCAACTAGTCTTTTTCTGCAGTTGTGCAGTCTCAAGGTGGTGGTCAGAGATGGTTTTTGTGATTATGCAGATCTGCTGTCCTTCAATGCCACTGGCTGCAGCCAAGCCTCCTGGTGACCCAGGGCCTTCTGAGTCCACCAGGCAGTTAAACACATGCTGTTAAACACACTCATCCTGTGGCTCTGGGACTTGGTGCTTTGTCACTGACTCTTTCGTATAGTTAAAATGTGCTGTTAATGCAGCTTGCACATCTGCCTCAGTGTTTGTAAGTAATATAGAAAGACATTTGGGGAATGGTTTTGTTCAAATTATGAGAAGAGGTGGGGTGGCTTCTTGGGAAACCCAGCTCAGAAGCACGGGGTCTGATGTGCTGCTCCAGCATTTCTTTGGAAAACAAAATGAGCTTGCAGATCTTAATCAGCATGTTTGAGCTAGTGCCCGTGTCAGAAAAACTGCAGCTCCTACAGGAAGAGATAAGGAAGGTTCTGGTAAACAAGATGATTTGGTTAGGTACTGCTGCAGTGCTGATGTTTGCAGAAAGCTGCCCCTTGTCCATCTACATGAGAACACTTAATATCATTAAAAGGAAGGCACAACTAGTGAAAACTTCAATGTCGTCATTAGACTCTTGATTCTCTTTCTAAGCAATATTATGCTTTAACTGCCTTTGACTTGTTGCTCTTTAAAAAGTTTTGAAACTTTTGGTATGTTTTTGAAGGGTATTTTAGTACCTGAAATGGTTACATAAGTAATCTTTGGGTTTCTGTGTCATATGCTGGTACTTATTTCATGTGCTTTGGAAAAAAAAACAGCAAAAACTAAACACAGAAAAATTATTGTTCTTGTGGACCCAAAATCACAGTTGTCAGATGCAGTTTTAGAATGACTCATCTCTGCTATGGCTTTCTTCATTTCATAGTCATGGAGGCCTCAGTGCCTCCAACTATCATAACAGTGTGAAGTGTCTCTG
Organism: Anomalospiza imberbis; assembly: GCF_031753505.1. Lineage (NCBI taxonomy): Eukaryota > Metazoa > Chordata > Aves > Passeriformes > Viduidae > Anomalospiza > Anomalospiza imberbis. The sequence continues at coordinate 5,379,683 of NC_089688.1, read as the reverse complement.
CTACTGAGTGAGTTCAAACATTTAGACTTACAGCTATTTTTATTTTTAGAATAATGAGAACTGTTTACAGCCCCTTCAGTTCATGGTTAGAGACTTAAAATCAGTCTTTTTGTCAAAGTAAAAGCTATTTGAGACTATTCTTCCGAGCTGCTTTGCAAAACAGGAGGTGGGGAACTGTGTAATCATACTGGATTTATTGTTATTTGGATGGGGGAGAGAGATTTTTAGGGTGGTGGGATGTTATGAAAACAGGGAATTCTATCTTCTCTATTTAAAGCTCCTGTAATAATTCTTTTTATTGTTGTTGCACTGTTGTGGACTTTATTGGTTGGCTTCAGCAGGAATAAGGCCCCAGAGGAGGGGTGAGGAGCAGGCTCCTCAGCAGTGTGCCCTGACTCTTCAGTGGGATCCTCTCTGATTACAGCGCTGAAGGGAGGGCAGGGCTGTGGATGGGGTGGATGCCACAGGGATGGGTGGTCTGAACAAGTGCCAAGCACCAAGTTCCTGCCAGAGACAACTGCCTGCTTGGTAACACCATTATTTCTGCAAATAAAAATTGTCTACACTCTCATAAACAAATTATACTTAGGCCTTGCTGCCTCGTGCATTTCTGCTGTGGAAATATTTTAGTGTGAGAGAAAATATGTCTATATGTGAAGCAGTTTTGAATTAAGTTCTTAAGCTTGTACAATTCCTGATATGGACAAAACTGTACCCATGTGAGTTGCCTCCCTTTCAGATGAGAGCTGAAGTAACTGCTGTTGTTGCTGGAACCAGCTTTTGCCTGGCTGCTGCCATTTATTTAGTGCAGCCTGTTTGTGCTGACAGTTGCAGATGTGTCTTATGGAGCTGGGCCTTGGTGGTCACATACAGTAATTCTTAATGTTTTGCTTTTGTGCTAAATAGTTTTATAATTTTAAGAACTCAATTGCATTAAAATTTTTGCTTTGTTCTCTTACTGATTTAACATCCACATCAGGTAGTTTCAGGTCTCAGTTGTGATTTGCAAGGCCTTATAAAAGAGTTCCCTGTAATGGGTACATTGCTTTTTGCCACCACCAGGATGTCTAGCACAGGAGAGCTGTAGCTTGGAGCCCAAGGGCTGAATGGAGAGTTTTGGGGAGTGCTTTTTTTTGCTGGGCACTGCAAGAAACTTAAAAACTGAGAGGACTAATGTTTTGTGGCTTGTCTGTGAGGTGTCTGTCTCTTGCTCTGCAGAAATACTGGTGCTTCATAATACATAGAGAGCCCCCTTCTTGCCTCTTTCAGGTGTACCACGTGTCTTCAGACAGCTACGAGACACAAAACCAGCACTACGGAAGGAGCTTGACCAAGGAAACGGTCAAGGACGGTAAGAAAGGGAATTGGGGTGCGCTTGGATCTTTTCGTTTAAATACTGATTTATAGAATGTGTGGAAAAAGTGTTCTGGGTGTTCCCATTTTAAAAGTCCTTTTTTGTCCTCAAAGACCCTCAGATGGGTCTTTGGCTGTTCACTGTAGTATTTGAGCTGCCTCTCAACCTGAAATTAAGTGTGCAGTTGGCTGTAACAGCAGTGCAGAATATAGGAATTTCCTCCTCACGTCTCTTTTACTGCTAATGAGGGAGAGAATTCTAGAATTCAACTTCTTTGCAGCTTTGAAACTATAATGAAATAGAAATCTTGTAAAAGTATTACATGTTTTTATTATAAATACTTTTTCTTTTGTCACTAGTTGTCTTCTGTGAATACCTAAGTGTATTTTTTATTAGAAAGCCACTACAAAAACATCTTTCAATTCAAAGGACTTTATCAGTTGAAGTCAATCCACATGTTGCTCTACATTAACAATTAATAAAAATGCTGCCATCGTGGGGCTGTTTGGTGATAATGATTGCAGACTTGTTATTAGTTGACTCCTGCTCATCTCTCCCCCAGCAAGGGACAGAAGGTACACACACAAACACCCTCATAATAACAAGCTGCTTGAGCCTGTTTATGCATGGAGAATTTAATGGGTTCTTGCCCAAAGCTGTCCAGACACTTGTTCAACTGACCTGGGAGCAGGAGCCATGTTCTTTTACTGTGTGCTTGATACATTTACTTCTACTTACAACCCAAGCCCAAGGTGTAGTATTACACAGCAGGTGACGTGACTGAAGGTCTCAGAGTTCTTAGGTTCACTTTGGGTTTAGTTAGTAATTACCTGAAGAGAAACTACCTGAATGGTGTCTGTTCCTTCAGATAAGAACTATTCTCATCCCAAAAGACAAAAAAATTGTTTTCTGTTCAGAAAAGAAAATAATCCCAATATGTGTGTATCTCTTGCAGGCATCTCAAAGTTTTTCCACAGTGGGTACTGCTTGAGAAAAGATGTGGTAGCTGCCAGCATTCAGAAGGTTGAGAAGATTTTGGAGTGGTTTGAAGGGCAGACACAACTCAACTTCTACGCAAGCTCACTGCTGTTTGTCTATGAAGGTTCATGTGAAGCGACAACCATGCGGTTGAGTGATGTCACCTTGGCAGAGAAGAGAAGAGTACCCAGAGGCCTGTTATCAGGTGGGGATGTATTGGAGTATAATAATAATATTCATGTAATAAATTCTACAGAGAATGGAAAAATCGAAGCCTCTGTTGGTAAAGGCTTGTCTAAATTTTATGCACTTCACAAAAAGGCGTGCTCGAAGAGGCACCACAGTCAGCTCTCCCTAAAAGTCGAAAACTCAGAGCAAGACAATGTGTGGAAAGCCAGCACATGCATTACACAGGAGAACCTGAATGGAAATGTTCTACCCCAACTGGAAAAAGTTTTCTATCACATGCCAGCAGAGACCAAGGAAAGTGCAAATGTCGAAGTCCGAATGATCGATTTTGCTCACGTGTTTCCCAGCAACACAAAGGATGAGGGCTATATTTATGGTCTGAAGAATCTCATCACAGTACTGCAAAATATTTTGGATAACTAAATTCTTTGCTATGTTTTTTATTGGGGCCAATGATAAAGAGCAACAACATGAAGAATTTCTGCACTTGTAATGCTGTATAACTGGGTTTGTATTGTTCTATATTTTATTTGTCTTTGTACTTTTGGTAGAAGGGTTTAACTTTTTATAATTTCACTCAGGAAAAATATTGATAGTTAATTAGGAAGTGTGAATGGATGAAGATACTTGAGATAAAGCAGGATAGTTAAATTAATAGAATGCAATGTATGTGGTTGGCTTAAGTCCAAGGACTACCAGAAGCAAGGGTTATGTTAGTTCCTCTAATGACTTTAGCATAGATGACATTTTTGCCCATTTAGCCTTGACACTGAGCCACATCTCCATTAAGAGGTGTTTAGAAAATAGACTGAAAGTTGTAAGGTGCAGGATTGATGTCCTCAGTACTGCCCTTGTGTTTACTGTATTTAAATAACTGGAGTAACTGTGCTTGGAGAGAAATCCCATTCTGAGTCAGCAGTCTCACCTGAAGCCAGTGCATCCCAAAGTGCTTTTCCATGTCATGGGACAATATTGTTGTTCTTTCAGCCCTTCCCCCTTCATGGATGTTGTAGCTGATGTTCACCACAGATGAGCTACCATGTAATTTGTGTTGAGGTGCTAAGAAAATGCTGGAGTAAAATACCATAACAGGCTTAAACTGCACAACTTCTAGAGAAATCGTTTGTTCCTAAGAACGAGTGAAAGAAGGCAAATGCAAGATGTTCCAGGAACTGATTTGGTTTGGGAGATTATGTCAGTCTGTTAATGGAGTGTCTGATGCTGTGATTAAGGAAAATGTCTCACTCTGTTGTTCTCGTGGCCCTTTTCCAACAAAATTGCTTTAAAAAGCAAACCAGAAGAATGGGGAAACACGTGTTTTGGGTGAGCGTGCAGAGCTCTGCTGGCTGTAAGCCACTTGCATTTTTGCAGTGAGTGTTTGATGCTTCAACTGCTGGGGAGCACTGACTGGAACCTCAAGCGATAGAAGGCAGAGGAGCCTCCTGCGAGATTGTTCAGCCTTGGAGCCACCAGCTGTGCCACCGCTTGTGCCAGTGGAGCTGTGGCTCTCCGTCCTGGGCTGCAGACACTGCAAGTTTCTTAAATGACACAAAGGCAAGCTGGGTAATTTGAAAGCTGTCCCATTTCCTTCCTTTTCACAAGAAAAAGTCAACATTTGTATGGAATACTTGAGATCAGGATGATGTATCCAAAGCAGTTTTGGTGTGTCTCTTCTGTAAGGTGTGTAGGTGGCTGTGCTGCCATGCATATTACAGTGAGCTGTATGAAAAGTGGGAATGGAGGAGTCCTGCCATCCCTAGAGCAAGATTTTAATGCTTAAAGCCTTTCCAGGACGAAAATGTTTTAGAATGGATTTGGTCATTGGAAACATACATCTTTTTCATGTGGACTTAGTGACCCTGTGGCCTTGTTGCTCTCTCTGTATGATGTTCTGCACTATGCACTCAGCTGTGTACACATCTTGACAAGTTCTTCATTGGACATCTGTTTTCTACATGACAAAGAGATGCATACTTTTTCAAGCAAATATGCTGTTTTAAATAAAGCTGAATTTTAGCTCTATTTGAGAACTTGGGTTAATTGGGAGAAACAGGGTATTACTATGTGTAGAATTACATGGTTTAAATTCTAGAACTCATATTGGCCAATACATTCAATAATGAAACCAACTTTTTAGTAACATGATGTTTTAGAAGTATGGAAAAAGGGGCTTGCAGGAAGGATGAGACCAGTGTGTTAAAAACTTTATGTGAAAAACAGTGAAGTCTGAGGGGGAAAGTACCAGGAAGAGAGGAACTTTTTTCCTACCTGGTATTTCTCTTGCACCTTATAGTTAATATATTCCCAACTCTCTGTGAATTAATTTAAGCCATATTCTAGAAAGAGTTTGTGGTTTTGTTTGCTTTGTCACTGGTTTCTGTTATGATTTTGTTGTTCTATCCCTTAAATTGTCAACACTAGAGGAGTCCAGACTGGTAGTGGCCTTGTATGATAAAGGTACAAGGTTTTATAGGAAAATATGGGCAAAACCATTTTAACATCATCATTTTTGTCCTCTCTAATTCATCTCTTCTGGGTTTTAATCCATTTTGTACCGGAGAAATGAGGCATTTTTCTCAAGTCAGTTATTGGAAAATGATTAGTATGCACTTAGTACCATGCACTCTCCTGTCTCTGCTTTAAGACACATGTCCTCAGTGTTTGAATGCTCTTTAAGTATTGATTGTTTTGTTGGCTATGGCAGTATTTGTAACATGCCTGGAATATTGTCAACCTGTCAGAATATTTTGAATAAAAAAATTTTATCATGGTTTTTGTACCAGCAGTTATTATGAATGTATTTCTGATAATTTAAAATGTAGCTTGAGAAGTAACAGTATTTTTCATTGGAAATTGTGTAAATAAAGCTTATGTGGAGATGTTTGGGCACAGTACCAGCTGTGAGTTTGAGCCTGCAGAGGCCTTATATTCATGCTTCTGTTCTTGCAGATTTTAGGCTCGGTGTGTCTAGTGTCTTGTGTCTGAGCCAATTGTTTTCAGCTGCAGCTGGAAATGTATTACAGAAATCATTAAACAGAATATGTAATTAATCAGAAGATGAAGAGGGAGACAATGGGTCACTGAACTGATGCACTCTCAATGATTGATCTCCCTTCCTCTCAGCAATGCCCCTTTTGTTCTCTGGACAAAGTATACAGGACAGGCAACCATTACATGGAAATCTTTGCAGGAATGGTTACAAGGCTTGTAGGTGTTTATGTCCCATAAAACAGTGGGTGCTGCCCCAGACTAGGGTGGTGTAGCTGGGTGCTAGGCTTGCTGAGAAAATGGATGATTTTAAGCAATAAGAGTTGGGTTTAGCAGAGCCAGCTCTCAAAGAGGAAGAACTCACGCAGCATTGTCACTCATGAACTCTGAGAATAGAGGCTTCTGCCTAGGTGGTGTGAGGACTGTGCTTAGGATTACCTGAGGAGAACTTGAGTTGTATAAAGTTTTATGAAAAGCATTTACAAATGTATTTTTGAATATGGGGGAAATTTGTTGCATTAATTGCATTGGAAGTTACTATGCCACTATGAAATACTTATAATAATTTAATCAATTTGTTCTATGAACTGAACTGGAGACTTTACTGGTAGTTGTGATTCTGATGACATTTGCACTGTTTTGTTTTTTTCTACTGTAATGTATAACCAGGGTGTTCTTTTCCATAATCTCACAGTTTCATGGAGAATTTTTAAAAGTACTGAGTAGATTAGGAAATCACTATTTTCCATTAATTTGATTAACAGAGTGCACATGTTCTTAAAATATTTCAGTGCATGTTATATTGTAAGTAATGTTAACATGCTACAGATCTAGAACCCCAGCAAAACTTCCTCACCTGCAGTGAGCTCTTGATGTGACGTGGATTGTGCAGAGTTTAAAATGGGCCTTCTCAGCTGTTAGAGCAGAAGTGGTGAAGGAACGGTGTCACCTGCGCTGACCATGTCAGGTGTGCAGGAGTGTTCACATTATGAGCTTAAAATCATTGGAGTGACTTGCTCCCTTCATGATGTGAAGCACAATCAAATGTAGGAAGATGCTGGAAGAGTGGAGACTCACATCCACACTTGCTGTTTAGTTGTTCATCCTCCCAATTTCTTTAGGGTTTTTTTCCCTACGTACAGTTTCCCCCCCGAGTGCCCTTGCCACAGGTGGCATCATGATGGAAATTTGTATTTCCTAAAAAGCTCGTGCCCCATAACTCCTCTTGAAGTGCCACTTCTGAAAAACACTGTGAGATGCCTCAAATACTGTGGGAATCCACTCTCCCCTGAAAGAGCAGGAGCGGTGCTGGTGGACAGCTCGATCTGCTGGAGAGTGGATTGTAGGCTTTGGACGAGTTCCTTACTCGGGAGTTGCAGAGGACGTTCTGGGGGCAAGGTGAGGGACAGCCGAACTGTGTGGAGTTTCCCTTCCCTCACTGCAGTTCAGGTGAGGTTTGGGTTTAAGGAGGTGGTACAGCAGAGAGCAGTGAGGGTTCCTAAGGAGCCCTGAGCAGGACACTGGGTCTGTGCTGTGGCACAGAGAATGGCTACGGGTAAGATCCAAAGGCTGCAGATCTCCAGGTGGCCCACAGAGAGAATGTGTTGTGCTTATTCATTAAATGGTTAAAACAGGATGTTATCTGGCAAGTGCATTCATCACCATAGCCATGGGCCAAATTGTGGCTGTTTTTCAAGTTCACAGCAATCTGTAAATGGAAGCTGCAGTAGAAAATTGTCATCCAGAGGGCAAATATGTTTGAAAGGGGAAAATAAGGAAACTAAGACTTGTACCACAGAAAACATGTTTCAGTAAATATTTTTTACTCTGGTCTTGTTTAGTGGAGATAGGCCTTGTGGATTTGGGGTTTAATTTGTTACGTGGCATTTAGTAGCAAAGTCAGAACAAAGGCACTTCAAAACATCTTAGTTTGAATTGTGGACATTGGTTCAAGTAGTTATTTTATTTTATAGGTCACTTTTTTAAAAAGAAAGTAACTTCCAAACACGTGTTGCACCTGACTAAATGAAACTACAGTGCACAAATGCACTTTAATCCTCTGGGAACTGTACTGGAACATAGATGAAACCACGTGAAACTGCACCTGATGCTGTGTTGTTAATTGTTTTTGAGATTTAAAGGTCTACATTAATTATGTTGATGAATGAATGTGTCTAGTCTAGTCTCAGTTTCTTTGATCCAAGTGTCTAAAGCTGCCCCTCAATCTCCTCTGATCTGTATGTGTTTGTAATTTCATTTGCTATTTTCTGACATTCTTGGACCACAGGGACTATTGTTAGTATTACCCATGTTTATTTTATAGAACATTGTACTGTGCTACCTACCAACTTTTGTAACTTAATGCTTAGTGATATTTAGGGTCATTCTAATAGCTGTATATTTGGCAAATTATTAAAAAATTCTGCAAGTGACTTGCAAGTATAATTGGTTTCTTTTAAATAGAAGGAGATTGTTGAGAAAAAGTTTACTTGACTATTACCTGCACTGATGATGAATCCTTTCTTTCCATCTTTACTTCTCCTTTTTTTCTGTGCATTCTGTAATGGGTTTCCCTTGGATTTACCAGGTTTGCTTTACCACCATATTTTTGTCACAGCATCCATTGCCATTGTTTGTTGGGAATACCTGCTGGGTATACAAGAATCATCTCTATAAAATAAAAAGAGAAATTCCACAATCCTTTAAGCTCATCCTGGAAAACCCTTAACAGCACCACAAGAGGCTGTATATGTTGTTGATTACAAGTCCTTTTACATCCAACATCAGCCCCCAAATTCCAAAAGCATGAAGGAACAGCCTTAGTGCTTAATGTTTAAGTTGGTTTGGTTTGGAGGGGGGATTATGTTGGGAATTTTTTATTTATTTTTTTTTAATGTTGTCTTGCTTGTCTACAAAAAGCTTTCTAAATGTGTTCAGTAGTCTTAAGTGCTATCCCACAGCTCTGTGCAGCCTTCCTTCCCATGGTCCAGAATTGGAAGAAATGAGGGGGTGAGGCTGTAACTGGCAAAATCCACAGTGTTGCAAGGATTTAGGTTTTTTTGTGTTTTGAATTTAAACATGAATCATGGTTGTGCGCTGAAGAGTCTTGTAAAGAAATCCCCATTTCCTTGTTGGTTTAAAGTGACGAGGGAAGCACACTCCTTGGTTGCCTGCTCACATCACTTGTCAGGGGTATTGGCTGGCTGGGGTTACTGTCTCTGTTCTCTCCTTCCCTTCACACACGTGTGTGTTTGAACAGCTGCACAGTGAAATATCTCAGGGAGCTGATGCAGCTGAGAACCAACTGCCTTCGGCTAAGGAAATGCCATGTGGGGAGATGTGGAGAGGAGCTGGGGAACTGCACAGAGCCCCCACACAGGGACATCCCATCGAAGATGCGTAGGCACAGAGTTTGTGGTAATTGGGAGTGGGGCTGGGGCCGAGCCTCATCCCTAATTGGCCCCAGCTGTGCAGGACAGGTGAATGACACTGAAGGTCATGAGCCATGGAGTGCCCAGGTGCACTGACCAATCCCAAAGGGAACAGAGGGCTCACAGGTGCCGTGCATCAACGTGAGGGTACAAAAGGCTGGGCTGAAGAGCAGGCAGGGCAGATGCTTGCTGCCTTCTGCAGTGATGGGGTGTTCCTCTGTGTGAGCAGATTCCTGGAGCCTTCTGGTGAGGTAAGGTGTTATTGTGTGCGGGGGAATGCTTAAAGCCTTCTGAAGTTGTATGGTGGTACTCTGTGTTGTGGCTGTCTCAACTGTGACATGTGCTGTGACAAGGGTGGATATGGAGTTGAGGGTGTCAGGACATGGCCCTGTGTGACAGCTAAACCTTCTCTTCCCTTTGTGCAGAGACCTACTCTGAGTCTCTGCTAGCATAGCTCTTAGGTTTGTGTTCCACTGCCTCTGTGCACAACATGACTGATGCCTGGCAGATGCCAAATGTTACAGTCCCACCCATCTGACACAAATTACTAATTTTCTGCTTGCCTGGCAGATACCAAATATTACAGTCCCACCTATCTGACACAAATTACTAATTTTCTGCTCTCGTGGCTTTCTCAGTTTGGCTTTTTTTTAGGGAGAGAAGTGCTTCCTCTGTGTGGAGTAAAGACTGGGGCTGTGGGAAGGGAATGGGTGTTAAAGAATCCTTTCAGTGCAGGTAGGTCGAGGGGAGCTACAGGTTGAGCTCTGGGGGTGCCTGGGTCAGGGGCTGTGACCTGCTGGTCCTCTGTGTAATGAGGGGCCTGGGGACCTGTGGCCCTGCCAGGGGACTGGACCCTCGGAGACACAGCAGGAGCAGAGGACCCCAGACTGTGTGCTCAGACTGTGAGGGGATAAAAACCAAGGGGTTCCTCTTTTGGGTTGCTTCCTTGAAGGAACTAGCTGGAGTTATTTAGGTATTTGAGTCATTGCACCAAGATTAAATTATTTTGAGACTTTGAATGTCTGAGACTGCCATGGAAAACCTGGGTCAGAACTCATAAGGGAGCCCAGTGTGAGTGTGGGGTGCAGCTGTGAAGGGGCACCACCCAGGTGGTGCAAGAGTGACAGTCAGATTGGTCCTGGATGCTCAGACTGGGACGTTTCCTTAACAATAGAGTGCCTAGAGAGCCATTTAAAAGTCTCACCTTTAATATCATATGTTTCTCTTATCTCCTGTTGCTGGTCTGCTGTTTTTGCTTTTACTTTTCATCCTTCTTGCCATCCACAAATGTAGACTTCCTCTAAATGTAACTGTAGTTTGTGGTTTAGGCCAGCACAAAATCTGAGGGTAAATAGAATCTAGAATAAGAACTGTAAAATACCTGTCATATGCACATTTTCCTCTGGCCATCTCTACACTTTCTTTGACCTTGAACAGAGCAAATAAATCCACCTGTGTGTTGTGCAGTGTATCTGAAGGGCAGCCAATTGCCTGTTGCCCTGGGTGGCAGTAAAGGACTGGTGCCTGCACACTCTTTTGGTTGATAAAGCATAAAGAGGAACTGAGTTCAGCCCATTTTTCCACAGCTATATAAACTGGAATGTGGCTAGCAATAAAAACTTGATTTTGTAGCAGTCTCAGTGGATATAAATTGGGCCAGCAGATGGGAAGCTGTCAAACAGGTACCAAGCCCAAGTACTAATTTTGCAAAATTACTTCTCAAAAGAAAGAAACAAACCAGGAATAGCTACAAAGGAAATGCTCCAATGCAGCTCTTCCTCTGCACTTCCCCTCAGTCAGGACTCCTACAGAATTCAGCCCACAGACTGGAACTGCACATTGGCATTTAGTCAGCTGGAACTCACAGCTTTTTCTTACCCTGCCTGGAAGCTTTTGGGGTCCATTTTAAACATCGGTACACCAACATTTGGAACAAGGAGGCTACAAGTCTCTCCCCTGGAATGGTGATGTCTTGCTGTAGGCTGATAACCAGCCAGGCTTTGTCACAGTTCAGCTTCCACATTCGCTTGCTTGGGGCATGACCAGAAGCACCAGTGTATTAACACTATTTAAACTCAGCCCGAAGAAGTAAAACAATGACTTGTTTGATTTTCAGACTGGTGTGCCTCTAGGAAAATAGCAAAGATACACGAGTCCTGAGTGCACTTCTTTTTTGAGTCTTTTTTTCACTTTAAAGGCTTCCATCTCGCCTGGTACCTGTGCAAAAGCAGCTGTGCTGTGTTAGAGCAGTCAGCAGGTTAGCCAGGGAAGCCAAAGACGTGAACCAGGAGGTACTTATAATGAAAACTTTATTGCCACCAAGAAAGGAGTGTTCCACTTTTAGTCCTTAATTATGTTAGCTTTGCTTAAGTGAAAATATCTACATAGAAGCCAAGGCAGAATGGACAATCAATTAAAGGGCAGGGAGAGAAAACCAGGCTGAAGAGGAGGAATTAATTTGCAGGAAACTGGGCATTCTCCCTTAAAGAAAAGTGCATTGAGATAAAAAGTTTAACAAAAAGAAGAGTTTCCACATAGCAATATAGCACACCAGCATAACGGTGTAGTAGTAACAGAAATTCTGGTCCTGTTTTGGCTCAATGCCTCTCAGCTTGTCTGGTTCCAGCATTCCCAGTGAACCTCTTGAGATTCTTTTCTTGCTTCAGGTTTTTTTTATCTCTTTCCCTGTCTTCCTTTCAGCAGGAGCTAAATTCACCACCAAGAGACACTGTTGAATTCTACCACTGGCACATTCTTTCCAAACATGTTAACAGCTATTCCGGTTTGTGCAACTCTAAACATGGGAAATATATCATGCAGCTTTCTTACACACAGAAGAACTGGGGGTTTTGGGCAGACACTGTCTTCTGTATTTTTCCTGCCTGCCAGAACAGTGGGGAGGTCTTGGAGCCTCCCAGGTTCTCATGCACTTTCTAGCACTGCTGCTAGTGGTGATTTATCTTTTTTTTTGTTTTTATTTTTTTTTTCCTTCTACTCAGATGCATGAGCTGGGCTCTGCATCTTTCAGGAGCCTTTTGAAAATGCTGTGTATTTGTGTTTCAGCTATGGGATGTCTTCAGGTGAGATATCTTAAAATCAGTGTTCCAATTACCTGGGGAGGAAAGGACAACACTTGTCAGTCCTTTGTACAGCATTTAGGTTAAAGTGGAGATTTGCCTAAATAAGGCTAAAATTTTGGCTTGTCAATAGTCAGAGTATTTGGTGGAGCTCCCATGGTGCCAGACATACTCTGTTGTGTACAAACAGGTGAGGACAAAGGGAGTTTGCTGAGTGGGCTGCTGAAACTCTCCCTGAATAGACAACAATATTATAGATAGCAACTGCTGAAAATGTCCCTGAATTTCTTTCTCCTGATGGGAGATCTACAACTGTTTTCTTTGGCAGCAGCAGCTGAGATACTGCCAACAATAAGGAGAGCTGCTCTGCCTCAATAAATGCTGGAGACAGTGCATTAAACCTGACCAAGACAGGTCTGCTACTGCTTATCTGTTAGCTTTATAAATGTCTATTAGAGAAACCAATCTATACATCTTTATCAGATGTGCTGAAGTAATAGAGCTCTTCTATCAGGAGATTTGAGGTAAATACTCTTTGGACTAATTGTTAATTACTACTAATATGCAGGAGCACTTTTCCAGGGGTGCATGTTTAGTGCAATGTGTGACTGACAGATATTAGTAAGGTGCTTTGGTCCCAGCAGTGAAAGTCTGGGGCAGTGAGAGTCTTACTGTCACAGTGGCTGGGAAAATTTCTTCTTCCTGGTGAAAATTTGAGGGAGTTACTCACAGCTCCACCAGCACTTACAGCAGTGTTTCCAAGCTGGCTCCAGCAGCAGAAACTCTGGAGGGAGCTGTAAGCTCAGTGTTTCAGCACAGCTGCTGCTTTTTATTATTTTTTTTTTCCCCTCTCAGCCAAAATGAAACTTTAAAGAGGTGGCATGTTGGGCATTTGAAGGTAGATAGATTTTTGAGTGATCAAAAATGAAACAGTTTTACTTAGCCCTGCACCTTTAAGCTTCAAATGTAGTTACTGAGGTCTCAACTCAGTCTTCACCTGTGCCTTTGCTGGTCAAGCTTTAGTGGTTTTCATCAGTGTATGAGACCACCTCTGTTTTCTGTGCAGGGTATCAGTTTCCTCTGGAACAGAGAAAAAAGGGGATTGTTAAAACTACAAAATATAGACAGTGGGTGTGTGTTTTTTTTTTTTTAATGGATTTTCATCATGGCTTTTGAGCACTACTGGTGTTTTAGAGATGATGATTAGGGGGAGGGGATGGTTAAATTTAAAACCTGAGATGTTAAAAATCAAAACTGACCAAAGTTAGCACTTAGCTACCTGTGCAAAGCTTTGCAATGCTTACTAACTATGTATAGGGAGGATTTTTGTAGTTGTTGATGATGGGAAAATTACTGCTGAGGAATGACCAATCTCAAAGATGGACTAAAAATCACTGAAAAAAAGACTTGTCAGGTTGCAGAGCTCTCCTTTCGCATGAGGGTTGTTCCCAGCCCTGGGGGCCGCTGGCTCTGTGTGCTGGTGATAGGAAATGGGCAAGAGGTGTGCTTGTGTCTTTACAAACCATTCCGAGGGTGAGGGTATGGGTGTTAATGGCTTTGAAATGCGTCTTATTGTCTATAGCAACTTCAAGGCACAGGTTTGTTACAGAACCCAGACAGTCTGACTCTGAAACAAACGGGTCGGCACAAGCCCGAGTTTCTGAACTTTGGGGGGAAATTACATTTACGCGGGGGGAATACGTGCTAGGCAGCTCGGGAAGGCTGTACCTTCCTAGCACCTCAGCCGGTGGGGAAAGGAGGAGGGCAACGTGCAGCCGGGAGTTCGGGGCAAAAGGGGCTGAGTCCTCCAAACCTCGAGCTCTCCTCTGTCTCCTTCATGGACACGGGCTTTTCACAGTGCGATTTTCCGTACACCTGCAACTGTGTTCGCATAAAGGGAGAGAGCGCCCCGCGGCACACGCCCGCAGGGTTTCCTCTCTCGAGGTTTCTGTCATTTCCCCCAGCGTTCAGAAACTCGGGGGTTTGTCAGTTTCAGGAGTCACTGTCCGGGTTCTGTAACAAGCCTTGGCCCGAAGCTGGCACGGACATGGAGACGCGTTTCCCAGCTGCTGGCAGCGCCCTCACGCTCGGGGCAGCTGGTGAAGCCGTCGGCGCACGGCTCGGCTCCCGGCGGAGCCCGGCCGCCCCCGGTGTGCGTGCGGGAGGCGGCTGGCGCCGGGCTCACCGACAGCCCCGCAGCCGCTCCGCTCCGCGGGGCGCTCACTGCCGGCCGGCAGGTGAATTTGAAGCTTGCCTATGTTCAGGTGTCTGCCTGCACCACGGCCGTGGAGCCTGGCTCACGGAGAGTTTGTTTTAGCCCTTGGAGCCCCGCTCATGGGGCGTTTGTTTTCCCGCAGGCCGGGCTGTGGAATGGCAGGAGGGGCTGTCTCTGGGGACACCTACGGGGTTTTGGGGGCAGAACTTCCTTGTGTTGCTTGTTTTGCTGCTTCGAAAGTGCAAAAAAGGTTCAGCCTGGAGCTTATCACATCGGTGTCCTGCTGGATACTGCCTTCATGTGAGCTGGGATCTACTCTGAAGTCCCGGAGTGAAATCCTGTCCCAGCGCTGCCAGCGGGATGATGACGCGGTTCAGTGGGATGAGATGAGGGCTCAAATCCTGTAAGGTACAGTTTGTGGTAACTGGGAGTGGGGCTGCGGCCGAGCCTCATCCCCAGTGGGCTACAGCTGTGAAAAGCAGGTGAACAGTATTGAAAGTGTGAAAAACAAGGTTCACTTTCCTGGTAAAATTTAAAAAGCTTAATAAAAAGACAGGGGGAGAGAGAAATAAAGCAAAGGGTTAAAAACGGCCGGGTGCATCTTTGCACTCAGCCCCTTAAATACCTTTTCCCTTATGCCTGTTGCATATTCATAGACCCTTATGCATAATAAACTAGTTTACATGTTCCAAGAACTGTTCAGCATATCTCCTTGGATCCGCTTTTCAGAGCGTGCGGATTCCTCGGTCGTGGTTTTAGTCCATTCTTGCCACCTCCAGTTTTTGAGCCTTGGTCCACACTGTCTTCAGACAATGAGTGCTGATAGCTGGCAGATCTGTAGCAGGTGTCCTCTTCATAGTCACTGGATGTTCTCCCATCCAAGCAGGCATTTTAGCACAAGCTGATATCATCAGCTATTTCACTAGCATGTCTAAGCTTAATTAACAAGAGAAATAAAAGCTATATCTTTATAACAAAGTTACTTTACCACTACACGTATAATATCCATTTTAATATTTGCAGAAAGCCAATATTATAATATGTATCCATCGCAAAAGCAATGAGCCATGGCGTGCCCCTGGGCACTGATCAGTCCCAAAGGGAACAGAGGGCACACAGGTGCAATGCAGGAACAATGAGGGGAATAAAAAGGCTGGGCTAAAGAACAAGAAGGGCAGATACTTGCAGCGTTCTGAAGTGGTATGTGGCTTATGCTGTGACAAAATCCTGGCTGTGATCCAGCAGGGTTTGCCTGCACTTTGTCACCTCCTTCCTGGCTATTCCTGTAGGAACCTGCAGAGGAAGGTCAAGCACGGGCCAGATTAGGGTTCAGGACTATGAGCAAGCTGCTGCCTGCTTTTATGCTGGAACAATGTCAGGTGAGACAACATCTTGTGAAAGCAAGGATTTCTATATACTGGTGGTACCGCAGCTCCTTTGTAGTGCGTGACTGTGAAATGATGCTTCTGGTCTCTACTAAAATGGGAAAAGTCCTGACTAGTAAGATTTTATTGTAGTGTTGTCTCAAATATAGCTCTGAGTTCTCTTTTTGGATCAGAAAGAAAGAGGTGCTTCTGCAGTGCGTGTTCACTGCTGACAAGCTGTGGTGTAGCGCTAGATGTCAGTAAGGCTTTGCCAGTGTCTGTGTCAGCCCTTGCAGGTTTTATTTGCTGCTGGCTTTTGGCACATGATGCTCTTTCCTTATTCCATATTTTCAAGAATAAATACATACAAATACACTGTCCTTCAAAACTATATTTTCTCATACTTTGCTGTCCTTGGTGAAAAACTATCTTAAGTCACCATCTTTCAAACATAACATGTTTTCTCACATTTCCCCAGATCATGCATGGGCTATTTAGTTCTCACTGTATAAAAGTTGCATCTGGTCTTGTAACTTGGCAAATAGCACTCTTGACACAATTGCCCATTAAAATGCAGGTGTGAAAGTTTCCAAAGTGACTCAAACACTATCAAAGAACTCTTTCTTTGTAAAAAGGTGCCCTACTGTTGATTTGGTAATGTAATAGGTAATAGTGGGTTTGGTTGAATTAATATTGGAATATAGTAAGAGTTGAAACTACTAGTTTTTGTTATAATTGATTGGAATAATAGTTGGAAGAACCGAAAACTTAAGAATTATGGTTTTGCTTCTGTTTATCATTGAAGTGTTTTTGTTGTGAAGTATTAGTTACTCTTGTGGGCATACATTTATTATAAACATTTTTTAAAAGGTATGTTGATTTAGATGTTAGTTTATATTGCATTTTTTGGGGTAAAAAGTTGGAGTTGTTTGGGAGCTGATTGGTGATTTTATAAATTGTACTTGGCTTGGGTTTGAGTTTTTTTGTGATTGAGTTGTTTTGTTATGTAATGGTTCTGTGTGTTTTTTTTTTTTTTTTTGAGGTTTCTTGATAGAGGTTTCTCATTTATGTTAAATTTGGAATGACAGTGATTAGAATATGTCCCTTTTTTGTATTGAGGGTAAATATTAGGTAGTTTTGAATTTTTCTGTTTTGTAATTTTTTTTTTTAATGACTAAGTTTTTTATAGTTAAAACTTGTTTTTTTTTAATGGATTTTACTTGTAAAGTAATGAGGGTTTTTTAAATAATTTTTGAGTTTTGGTAGTTTTTTGAATTTATTTTTTAACAAATTTTGGGAGTTCTTAAAGTTGCTTTCTTATTGTATTAGTTTGTATAGTTGCGATATGTTCTGGAGTGTTCAGTTTATAGTAAGTAGAGAGTATTTGTGGTATTGTTGGTGGTTGGTTTGGTATAGTTAAAATGATTTTTATATTGTTAGTATTTGAAAAGGTGAGGTTTTTAGTTAAATGATGATGTGTTATTTTATTAGGATATTGTTTTTGAGCTGTTTGTGTTAAGTGATTTAAAAAGGTACTAAAAGGTTTCGTTTTGGTTTCTTGAATTAGAGAATAGGTATTTTTATGAGCTTTTGTAGGCTGTATAGTTAAGAGTTTTGTGTTGTATTTTTAATATTGTATTTTTTTAGAAAGGGATTTAGTTTGGTTTTTAGTTTTATTGTTTGGAGGCTCTCTAGTTAATTGACTGATTGTTAGTTGGGTATTAGGACTTTTACTACAGTTTTTTATTAATTTGTTAAGATGCTATTCTAAATTTTATAGAATATATTGTGAGTTTGTTAAAATTATGTATGAAATATTATGTTAGTTTGATAGTGTTAGGTTATGAGAATCGTATTTCTTATTACTTAAAATATGTTCAAGTTGTTGTTTTTAATAGTTTTTTTAACTCTTTAATATTATAATATAGGTTTTTACTGAGGATTAGTATTTTTCTTATTTAACTGGTATACTAAGGAGTTCTCTGGTGAATTAAAATCTTTATCTTTTATGAGTTTACATCTAATCTTAGTTTAATTAGTATTTTTAAATTATTTTCTGAGATAGAAGTAGAAGGAATTGAATTTGGTTCTTGTTTTATGTTTATGGGGCTAGGATGTGATGAGTTAAACTCTTTTGAACTAGAATTTGTTTCTTGTTCAATTTCTATATGAATAAGTTTGTAAATTACAGGGTTTTTCTGACTTGTTTCTGTTTTGGTAGGTAATATCTTTTTTGAAATGTTAATAGAGTAATTTCTCTCTTTTTTGTTAACAGAGTTGTCTCTTTTTTCTTTGTAGGGTAGGGGTGCAAGATGACGAGGTGGGGATGGTAGCGGTGTTTGTAGGCTGAGAAAACGGGCGGAGCAGTGAGGCTACCATGGTTCTCTTTGAGGTTTTAGGGTTTCTGGTTAGGACTGAAGGGGAGGGAGGTTTTGGGATACAGCTCACGATGTGGAAGGTTTTGTGGATATGACTGAGGAAGTAGAGAGGCTGGTAGGTTGTTTAAATATGTTAATCAAAGTGTGGCACACAGGGAGTGGCCTGGTGGTGGTATTATTTCTGTTTATGGTAAAAGCATTGTATGGTTTGAGTTTAACTAGGTCTTATAGAGGAAAGGTGCAAGGAAGAATTCAGTCTTTGGAAAAAAAAAAGTTAAAATATCTGGAATTCTAGACAGACTCCCTAAAAGATTTTTGGTTCAAAGAATATGAAACCTCAAAATGGCTCATATTAGCCACAGAATGCTGGAAAAGGTTAATAAGACTTCAACAGTACAATCTGGGATTGCTTCAGTGACCTCAAGGCATACTTACACCAAGTGTTCACCAGACAGCTTTACAAGGTTATCTAGGTAAGTGCCAACTGAAAGGTATGAATTAGACCAAGACAGTGAGGAATATATTTGTCATAAGCTCCTGCCTTATTTCAGTAAAGCTTTTCCCAACCTGCCATGCTGGTAGACTGGTTTCCTTTAACAAAGCCAGCTGAGTTGGTATTCTAACGCTTTCCAAGTGAGCCACTGCACATAATCACTATTCCTCTTGGTAGTAATGTGGGATCCCATTTGTACATAAAGTGCAGAGAGATGATTCATTCCAAATTTATGGAGTGGCTCTTTAGCGAGAGAAGCAAAATCAGTGTTCCCTCTAACCAGTGTTTATTATAAATCTGAGTCTCTCAACAGCAGTAACAAAATATTGGAAGCACTTCCTGAACAGCACTCTGTTAGCTGTATGCTTCGAGAAAGACATTATATATCACATCCCAGTCCCAACACTGGGGATAGTTACTCTGTTTATGGCGTTCCCTGAATGAATCTCTCTCTGCTTCCAAAGCCACAAGGGTAAAAGTCTTCCCTGTGACACAAGTCTGTGCCCTCTAGTGAAGTGGGTAGTGTTAAGTTAGAAGGGATTTTTTTGTTGACTTAAAAGTTTTTGAAATATGTAAATTTAGCTCTCTGAGACTGTTTTCTACAAGGGTGCACATATACTCCAGATGCTTTTGTGTTTGACCAAGGTTTGTATTGTCCTAGAAGCTGTTTAGGTGTGGAGAATCCCTAAATCCTGCAAGGAAATTCTAGTGATTTTTAGTGATTTGTAGCTGCTGGACAGCAAAAGTCATGGCAAAAACTACTGCTGGAATGCAGTAGAGGTGGTGAGTGTTTGAGAGCAATAGCACCTCAGGGCTGCCTCCTCTGCTACCATTAACAAGTAAAAAGGGTCATTAGGTGGCAGATTCACCCTATGCCCTTACATGTAAAGAGAAGATATTACAGTGCAAGGTTTTCCTTCTCTGAATTCCACAGGCCAAATTAATTTCTTTTCAGCCATCTCTGTACTATGTATGAGCGTGCTCAAGAATCTGATTAATTCTTGGGGCATTGAACAAGTCTGGGTGTTTGAGGAGCAAGCTTATGGAGAGGCAAAAGCTGTGTCTGCCACCTGATGTGCTTAGTCTTTGCCTGCCTCTGGAGAGCTGTTGGGTTTGAAATTGTGGGTGTTACCTATTGGTTTCCTTTGCTTTTTGAAGAGGGCAGTAGTGAATAAGAAGTGGCTGCTGTGGCTCTGGGTGTTTAGAGGAATAAAGAATTACAAGGAAAAAGAGTGACAAGTCAGAACCTTGCAGAGAAACTTGAGTTGTTCCTTAAAACCTGGATACATATTATAGCTGCTTCTGAATATGTGCTGCTGCTGTGTCTCAGAGCACCTCATGTTAGCTACTGAAAATGTTGCAGAAACTGCATTTGTTGTTCTGGCAAACTTCTTGCTGAAAGATGAACAACTCTAATTAAGCACTTAAAGGTAGGAGTAAGTCCAATGTTTGTATAGATACATAAAGTATGGTAACTTTAAAAGGAAAAATACTGCTGTAATAGCTTGAACAAGTTAATATTGACTATGGCTTCTCTAACAACCTTGTAGAGAGCTCACCCAAAACCCTAACTGCAAAACTGTGAGATTGTCAAAGGAATAGGAACTGCATTGTTCTGAAAGTTCAGCACTGGACAGGAGGATTTGTAAATGCTGTTCCATAAGCATATGTGTCTCCTCTGGTCTGGAGCTTGAGTGGGTTTTATTCCCAATATCTTATGGGGCATCTGAGCACTTTTCTTTTGTATGAGGGTTTCATTTTTTCCGCATATCCTGAAGTCTCACTGAGTTTGAGTGGAAGCTGGGGAGCCTCCCTCCCACATGTTGAAGCTGAGAGTAGGTGAAGAAACTGCCACTGCATGAATCAAGAGCCATGCTTGTACTAGAAAGCATAATTTTTACAGTAATAGAAAGATTTGCATTTGTGTGCAGATATAGGCTGGAAGGGTTGTGTTTGGGTAAGGTTAATCAGCTACAGAGAACTTGTTTGGGAACCTACTGCCCTTTATCCTCTGACTCCTGCCTTCCTCCTCATCTTTCTCCATGTTATTTCTTTTTCCCTTTGGACTTCTTTGATTTCTTTCAAAAACCTTCAGGTGACTTCTTTTAACACTGTGATGAGCTTGTGACCACAAAGCAGCTGAACAGTGTCCAGTTTTGGAGGGGTTTAAGCCAAGGCTTAAACCTTCTAGCCTCAGGATAGGAGGCTGCATGTAAGAAAGCAGCTTGCCTCGAGCAGAAACTCTTTCCCTTTGCTTTTTCATTTTTCATTCTTTCAAGAAACAGGCATGGACTATCATAGCAGCAGATACATTCCATCTCAAATGCATTTTTGTTTTGTTTCAGAAAATAAGACAGCTGCTGCTGTCTTTTACTGTCTGAAAGATTATTGAGTGGGTCTGTTGCCTGCTTCATAAAAGAAGAGAGATATCTGCAAAACAACATTGTGTATTGCTAAAGTAAAAAGAATGTTCACATGGGATGTTTTCCCACTTTTCCTGCCTTTTTTTTATCTTTTTGTGTGGTTCTTCATTCCTCTCTGCACCCTTTTCAGGGTTTCTACCTACAGTAGAATATAGTAGTCATTAAATTTTTAACCTTCAAAACTCAAAATATTAGGTAACAACTTAAACCTTGATAATGGCAGGGTCACTCTAAGATTTCTGACATCCAGATGCCATTTCTATCATTAAAATTAAGATATCACTATGTATCTTAGTATTAACACTCTTCCAAGTGATATTGTGGAATCATCCAACCCCCTGTGGGTGGTGTGGGTAACCACTCGGTTTCACTGTATGTTAATCTTTGTGCTGCCAACTCTGCTCGTATTTGCCTGTGGTATTGAGGCTATCAGGAGTATGACTTGTTTGGAAGAGGGACTGTTCCTGTGCTGAGGTTTATATAGCAATTAGCACAGTGTGACCCAGTCTTCATGAGAGATTTGGAAAAGCAAAACGAGCCAACAACCTTATACTGGAGAAAACAGCTCATGTTTTTGGCACCTGCGGGCCAATCCATATGGGTTTTTAAGTTTGAGTGATATCCTCATTGATTTTACAGTGAACACCTTGTTTCCTGGGGGGAATTTCAACAGCTTTCTGCCAAGTTCCTGTTTCTGGATTCATTTAAGCATAATGCTCTGTGCAGTAGTGCTGAAGCCCAGGGAAAACCAGTGGTCTGTAGCTTTTTCTAAGCATGTGCTCCTTCTTTCTGCTGCCACAGATGTATCCCTGTGCAGCTCCTAACACTGAGATACTATGAAAAAAAATCTGCAGCAAAGCAAATGCTCACCAGGGAAAATCCAACTGCTTTGCACTGGCAACTATAACTAGTGTGGTATTCTTGATCACTGCAGAAACTCATTTAATTTCCTCCAAGGCATCCACAGTCACTCTAGACTCTGCAAAATGCTTCTTTCCCTTCAGCTTTAGATCTCTTTCTGAGTTGAGAGAGGTGTTGAGAAGAAGGATGCATCACAAAGAGAGCAAATGTTACAAAGCTGCAAATGTACTAAAACATTGTGACTAAAAAATGTACTTTAAGAATATACTTTGTAGGAAGTGAACAGAACATCAAGTGATAGTAAGAGTTCTCAGAGAAAATTGCTAAGTTAAGCCTTCTCTTCACTGACAGGTAAGAGAGGTGAGTTAATAAGTCAAGGCAGGCATAGGAGGGAAAAATTAAGCTCTCAACTTTGCATTTCATGAGGAAATGCTGAATTATGACAGAAGTGAAAATTTTTTTTTTTAAGAAAGCTCAGTGGAAAAAATAAGATTGCCACTAATGTCTGGGGTTTTTTAAAGAGAAAAATATTATTATTAGTCAGTCGAGAGTACTGATTAATGAAGTCAGTTCATGTGTCCCCTTCATTTTGTGTTTTTCTCTAAATAATTTAAATAGGAAATGGTTAGATTATGGTTTTTGCTTAGCATATTCACTAGGGAAAGTTGTCTCCTGGCAGCCTTATGGCTATCAGAACTCAGGCTGGCTGGAAGCATGGGAGGAAAAAACCATGGTTTCCTTCACTTAGAGAAAAATTTTGAAATTATCTGTCCAGTGGTTCTGCAGAATGCTCGTCTGGGGCTATGTGCTGACTTTCATGAGGAGGTGGCAATCAGTTGGGACAGGTTGTTTTTTGGTGGTGTGGCATCAGGGACTGTGTCCCCTGTGCTGTGGTCCAGTGACATGCATGGCATTTTGTTGCAATGGTGCAGCACTGCACAGCCAGCCTGCCTTTTCATTTTGTGTCACATCAAGGATCCCTGCAATGCTAGAGTCTCAGTGCTGCATTATTGGGGGGCTTTTCTGTTGTTTTCTCTTTCAAAATGGTGTTCTGGCAGCTCTTATCTGTCTAGGTAAAACATCTCTTACCTCTGCAGAATTTGCTGGCTCTGAGGAGATCCATTATCCTTCAGCGTTGTGTTCATGTTCAAAAATGTTTCCTGTAAAGCCTCGGCTGGCTGTGATTTAATGGGTATTCAGTGCTGCTGTTTTCAAAGAGCCTTCACAATGCAAGAAATGATTTCTTCTCAGCTTGACACATAAGATAAAAAGAACATTTTTGTGCTGAATGACTTGGACTTTGCCATGTTAATGAATAGCTAATCAGGGTCTGAAAAGTTAAGGCCTTGGAGCTGCTGCCTAACAGAAGAGGGTTACTAAGTTCTTAAAGAAGGGCTTGGCTAGAAGCTGCATACAGTTGGACAGGTTTGTACCCCTGTTAACTTCAGACTAACTTTTATGACACCTAGTGATAACCTACTGGGGCATTAAAAATAAGAATTAAAAATTTAGTGTGTGACACCACATGAAAGGTGAATCAGCCACATGAGCAAAGAGCAAATTAACAACCATAGCCTGCTGTCAGACTCAAGCAGGCAAAGAAACTCATGCATTGGAAGTATTTCAACTAGCCAGAGCCCAGAATAAGGACTGTCTGCATGTGCTCCAAATGAGGTGATGGGTTGCAGATGTATGAAGCCCAGATAATGCAGGAATGGAGTCAACATGAATAAGTGTCCCCTTGGCAAGGCAACCTAGACAGAATGCATTCTATTGGTAATTTTGCTGCTAATGGTCTTGAAAAGGCAAATTAAAGAGAGATGTGATTTAAAAGAGAATAGGAAGGTGGCATTGATGTGAGGTGCCAGAGTAGAAAAAGGGCCCCAGTGACATCCCCAAATGTCAGCTCGGGCTGGAAGAAGCTTTGGCAAAAGTATTGGTGAAGAGGAGGAGGCTGTGGGGCAAGAGGATGGCTGCAGGCTCTGCCACTGCCAGCAACAATCCAGCAGCTCTGGGTTAGTTGTACAGGGGGAAACGAGGACAGCAGCATGTCTGTTCCTTCAGACTGTGCAAGCTTGGTAAAGAGGATTTGCTATTATCCAAACCTAGTATTCAAAACTGCAGGAGGTGAAATTTGATTTTTTTTTCCCCCGGTATTAATTCAGTACAGAGGAGACACTGTCAATGTTTTCTTTTCAATCCTGAGCCTTTCTCCAGAGAAGTGCTGAGGGAACATTAGCAAAGAGGATGCCATATGGTCTCCTTAGGGATGTAATTCAGTTACAGCATGCTTTAAGTTTAGTCTCAAAGTGTGCTGTGTATGCTGTTGGTGTGCAAATGATCTTCTACACCAGAGAGGCCATGGTGGGACCCTCCTGGTTCTTACTTGCCAAGGTGTTCAATAAACTAGTGGGACTGCAAGAGGACAAAGAGGGAACTGTGGGCATGGATGCTGCTGCTGCAGATTGTGTTGATGGCCCTGGCTTGGAGCTGGGATGGCTTTGCTTCTGTCCCTGCAGGGATAAGGTGTTTTGCCCTGTAACTGTGATGCCACAGCCATGAGCAGTCCTGGAGTCAGTCAGTGCATCCTCTGAGCCCCTCTGTCTCTCTTCTCAGAGCTCTGTGTTAATTGATTGATTTCGTACAATATTTCTGTTATAGTGGGGAATATGGTAGGAAAGTATGTGGGCTTTGGTGGACTTGTATCTGACAAGTATTCTACTATACCCTATAGTTATTATCTGTGAAGAAAGCTATTTCTACTTTGTTTTTCAGGAAAATAATATTTTGAGATGTAAAACAAATGTGACTGGACATAATAATAATCTGCACTTTAAAAACAAATAAGATGATGAGGAAAAAAAAATGCCGATTCCTGATTACCTCTGTAATCAGGGAGGTTTTATGGTCCTGCTGATCCACATGAGAGATTGTTTCCTAAAGACTGAATATTGTAAATTCTCTTTTGTGTGTGTGTAGGCACACAAAAACTACACAGAACCTTGCTTCCTTGTGTTCCTGCAAAATTTCCCTGAAGGAGATGATAGGTTTGCCTATGTTCTACCTTTGAACTTCTTTGAAAGGAGGAGACAACAATATTTTCCTGTTTTCTTTAATTATTTTGTTAATTTGTTTGGGTTTTGTTGTTGTGGGGCTTTCTTTTTTTTGGTGTGGTTTGTTTTGTTTTCTTTAACAGAACTTTGGTTTGGGAGGTGGATTGCCAGAGTTGAACTATTTTAGCAGAAATCTATTTACTACCCCAAGACTTTCAAGTTTTACTAAACACTGTTGTTTCTCCTGTGGGATAACAGAAATGTTTTATTTTAGTTATTATTTTTTTCTTTTACAATCTCATTTATTAAAAATTTGGCTTAGGCTCCAAGGAATAACTTGGACAAGGCAAACCTCTCTGCAATGTCAGAAGTTTTTACCTCCTTGGGCTGTTTCAGGAAATGATGTACCTGGAGTCTTTTCCTGGGTTGCACCAGGTGGAACAGTTCTTTCTTTTGCTGAAAGGGAACACAGTGGTGCAAGAAAGTTGGACATTGCCTGAGGTCCCACTGACCCCTCCTCAGTAAGCTGCTTTTGGATCTCAGCTGGTTTCCAGTTTGTACTTCAGAAAGCAAATTATGCTGCATTTGTAATCAGCAGGATGCTGTGAATAAACTGGTGTATTGAATTTGGCAAAACAGAAGGAAGAAAATCACAGACAAAGGTAAGAATTAAATAAAAAGGAGTAAAAAATATTTCTACTTTCCAAGTGCTGGCATTTTCAATTTTGATGTAAGATGCGACTTGAAATGAAAATGTTTGATTTAGGCAAATATAGTTTCTCAAAATTTTTAGAAGTGAACATTTTATTTTTAATTCTCACATTTTAAAAACCCACAATGAGATCTCTTCTCAATTCAGTGAAATATAGAAGAATACAATTGTTCTGTGAATAATTTCAGTTGACCTGATTTCTTTAGTAAGAATTTGATCAAAATGTTTTGCTTATCTGTCTCAGTGAATCAGATCAAGTCAAATATCTTACTGTGCCTCAACATGGATTTAGGATAGTGTTTTGCCACACAATTTTTGATGAAATCCTTTAAATGTTTGTTGTGTTGATGTGGTGTGACCCAGCTTCTCCCTATGCCAAGGAAGGAGTTCTCCTGGGTTTTTTGAATGGATTAATTAGTGCACCAGTGGTGATTAGTTCTACCACCTCTGGACAGTACAAAACATTTGCTATTTTTCACATAGGGAAAAAAGAGAAGAACTTGCTGGAAAATAATTTCTGAAATGACTATGATAATGAATCATTAACAGCTTAAATAGCAGTCTCAGGGATACTTGTTCCAATTGGCTTGTAGTAAAATGAATTCTACATTTAAGAGAAGCAATAATGGTGTAAACTGCTGTTATAATGATGTTTTAATGACTGGAACAATCTTACTGGAACTATTTTGCAAATGTGGTCTAAGCCCAACAGGTGACTGAATACAGCCTTTACATTAAAAGTGTTATGCAAAGCTATTGCATTTAGTTTTTGTCTTTGAGTTAACATTTTAATTTAATCAATAAATATTAGATTCCAACTCTGCTGATTAAATTACATTATCACTTCAGGTGAGTTGCATTGTGAGTATAACCTCCAGTGTGATGATCCCTGCAATTCTGGTTTGCTCTTGAAAATATAAAGTCCTTTTTTTCAGGATCAGTAAAACTTTGCAGAGTTCACTTTGTAGTTTTTTATGTAAGTAGTAGTTCACTTTGGGTTTGTATGCTGCTGCTCAGCTCTACGTGTTGTAGAAGTGTGATTTGCTTGCTGAGAACCCAAGAAGCTGTTTAAATAAGGTGAATTATGTAATAGGTATGCCCAGCTTTTTTAGGTGCTTGCTGTGGTCTTCAGATTAAATAGTACAGATGCACAATTTAGAAAGAAACTGCTGAACAAGCACAGGAACTATTAACTGTAAAGCTTCTTGCTACTACTATTGTTAATCTATAATGTGCAGCCTAATCATGTAGATCCATAACAGCAAATTTAGAGGTGAGCAGGACATGAAGTGTCATGTAGAGTTCTTCATAAGGAAACAGACTAGATATTTATTTAAGCCTTGCTGTCACCAAAGCCTTTTATTTAACTGAGGGGGAAAAAGTATTAACTATGTGCTTAAATTCTCATTAATGAGTAAATAAACTAGACCATCTGTAGAGTTTCAGTTCAATAAGCTACTTAACCTCTGCATCTCATTTACGTGGTAAGCAGCTGATAAAGTGACTCGGTGTGGTTAGAAGGAGGAGGATACTATTTGGAAGCAGTTCTACCTCTTGATCCAGTCATAGAGATATGAGTATGTGAAACTGCAAAATCCTAACACAGAAAAGGTATCAGTCTGTATAACATACAAGTATCTAAATTGTGGTAACATTCCAGGTGCTACTTCTTTGTCCTGCATAATGTATTGCAATAGAATAAAAATACTATCCTTATATTTTAAGGATAGTAACAGTGTCTGTACACAGGGCTATGAAATATAGTTTAATATAATCATCATTGCACCTACTAAACTTGACCTGCTTTTTGAATACTATTGTGAATACTAAAGGAACAAAAAAAGGCCTAAATCTGGGACCTGATTTTTGTTTTTCTTCAAGTGATAGGAGGTGTTTTTGTTATACATGGCCAACTTGGAGATCATTTTAAGTGCTCCAGTGGCTTGCAGTTAGAATTTTATTACCCTGTGTTTAGAAGTAGAGAAAGAAAAGGAGTTCAACTCTCTCTAAAAGCATTGCCACCACAAAGTGGTTAAGTACCATAGTGTCTGACCTTATGTTGAAGTCAGTAACGTGCCAAACACATCAGTCCTGTGCAGCTCCCCATGTGCAGGGTCTGTGCTAATGCACAAGCTGACACAGAATGTGCTCTCATAGCAAAGAGGCTTTGGCTTGAGGTGGGGGCAAGGAGTAGCATGTGGTTTAATGATGAGATGTCATTTCTCTAATGAAAGCTCCGTGCTTTTCTGCGTATGAGGAAGTAAAATGCATGTCAGTAGAAAGGATATAATCTGTCCTGATTCCCTAGGTCTGGGGGAATTTGGCTCTAAAATTTAGCTGAAATAAAAAGTGTTAAGAGTTTAGGTGTGCAGCTCAAGGTATGAAAGGAGATGAGAGACATGAATGTGCTCTGAGAAAACATTTGCAGAAAACGGGTCTGTGAAAGACAGAAGAAGGGGAGGGGGAAGATGGGGGACTGGTTAGGGAGGAGGGGAGAGCAAAGGTGAGAGAAGTGTCTGATTCAACCCCAATTTTTACTTATTTCTCTTATTTAACAGGTGTATTTTCTGCCAACACTTACAATGACACCATCTGGCTTGCATGTTGTCTAAGGGCGTTTTGTTTATTTATAACTAGCTCAATGAGATTATTAAGATGATATTTTTAAAGCAAATTCAGTGTCAAGAAGGCATTCTTCAGCCCATGTGATGATGAATCTGGAAACAGAGTCTGTGTTTCTCTTGGCTCACATCTGTGGTAGTGGGGTCAGGTCATGCAAAGAAGTTCCTCCCTGTACCAGAAGGGAAGGTCCAGGGATGAAGCACAGAATTATTTAGGTTGGAAAAGACCTTTAAGATCTAGTCCAATTGTTATCCTAGTATGTTGCCTTTATTTAACAGAATTAAGACCTCTAATAGATCTTCTTGCATAGTTATGATTCTGAATAATTAGGGCAAACAAATTCACCTTATGTTTCCATAGTTAAAACTGCCTCATGAGGGAAAGAGGAGGGGGGACACTGATTTCTGCTCTGTGATGCCCAATGACAGGACTCCAGGAAATGGCCTGAAGTTGTCAGGGAGGCTTAGGTTGGGTATCAGAAAAAGATTCTTCTCCCAGGGGATGGTTTGGCACTGGAACAGGGTCCCCAAGGAAGGGGTCATGGCACCAAGCCTGGCAGAGATCAAGAAGTGTTTGAACAATGCTCTCAATCACATGAAGTGACTCTTGGGGATGGTGCTGTGCAGGGCTGGGAGCTGGATGTGATAATCCTTGGGAGTCCCTTCCAATTCAGCATATTCTGTGAGTGCTGGGTGTGTTACAGCTGTTAAAAGGGAGATTGCTGAGCTGATGCTCCCCTGTCCAGCCTGGCAAAGGTTCATAGTGAGACTTCTGCTGTCAAACCAGGGAACACTTGGGTTTTCAGCCTGTGCATGTGCTGAAATTTTTGTTTCTCTGCCTCAGACTCAAGCAACACTGTGTCCATCTGCTGATGCTGGTAATCATACATCAGCACTGCAGTCTCCCAGTCAGAACTCCTCCTGCACTACTCTTGCAGACAGGATAAGGCATAAAATGCCTGCCATAAGCCCTTTAGTAGCTGCTACTTTCAAGAGAGGTTTAGATGCCTGACTTTCTCCCTTCTGTGGTTTCATTTGTATTGTGTGCTGGAATTTTCTTAGGGTGCTGCTGCTTGGTGATACTAGTTACTGGTTTTGGAGATAACTGGAGAAATCCACAGTGGGAAAAATAGATGCTGTCTTTTGTTGTCTTTCCAGAATCAGCTGCTCCTGAGCCCCTCTGTGATAAATGTTTGCCCTGTTCTGCCCCTTCATCACCTCCCATGTCAGAGATTTCAAGGCTTGCTCAGGAAGCCTAACCCCCCTGGACCACCCTGGCCTTAATTTTTAAAAGTTTCACTTCTTACCTGATTTAGGTTTTCTTTGCACCAGTAGAAGTGGGTTATCTCTGTCCCTATCCACAAGGACACTGAACAGATTATTCCTTGCCTTTATGCAGCAACCTTTTTTGTAGTTAGTCCTTTTGTTCCTCTTTCATCTCCTTTTCTTGGGGCTAAGCAATGCCAAATTATTCAATCTGTACACCTATGTGATCTTTTAAACACCTCCAAAGGGAAAAAGTACATTTCAGTTGAAATTTTTCAAATAATATTTCATGTATAGCTTATTAAAAAGAAAGTTCTGTACAAACTTATCTTTGCATAGTGGCATTTTTTCAATTATACTTGCAGGAAAGATTTATCTGCAGTATTTTTGTATGTGTTTTTTATTTAGCATAAAATTGGAAAATGATTTGAAGCTTCATGGACAGATACACTTAGAAAATGCATTATGGAAACTTATAACTCAGGTGGTATTAAATCCACTTATCCACCAGGTAGTCCAAAAAACTGGGACAGTCATCAGCCACTTCTGCAGTGCTTGCTTTATCCTGCATTTCAAATTACTTTTTAAAAAACTGGCTTATTAACATAACCCATAAAACTTCTAAGTGTGGCAGGGGTAGTGATCTTCCTAAAAATATTTTTGCCTTGTTGTGCTGCAGGAGTAGGAACTTGCCATGAAGTTTACAGCAGTTTGGAATAAGGTTTTGGAGAGGGGGAAAGAAGTTTTAGTTAGTCTTAGAGAAATAACTCAAATACATGCAGGGAAAATGTTGAAGAGATGCTCTTATTAGTCTCCACTGTCTTTGGTCCTCCATCTGTGTGTCACAGAGGGACTCCCACCCCTCCTGCTGTTGTGTCACACACCTGAATTTTTGCCAGTGCTGCTTCCATAAGTAATCCCTAATTAGGTAATGCTTGATTTGATTATTTTTTTGATAATGAAATACTTCATTCTGCCCTCATGAATGGACTTGTCTCTTGCAGTTCCATTATACAGCTTTATTCAAATAACTTGCATTATCTGGAAGCCCAGAAATTGGGGGGTTTTTCTACCTCATTTCTCAAACCCTTTATTATCAATGCCTTAATTCTCAGACTATTCCAGTGTTGATTATAAATGCATTTGGAAAGGCTAATGTTCAGAAATAATGAGATTTTCTTCATTTATAGCTGTGACCAGGAGATTGTGTAGTAATAATGCTTCCTGCTGCAATGAAACATTCTTTAGGATGTTTTGAGGGCCTTTGTAGTTCAAGGTTAAAGATGCTAAGTCAAACTAGATTTAGTAGTTTTTAGCAGCATACGGAAGAGGTCCTTGCAGTTTGGAAAACCAGTTGTCTCAAAGTCTTGTTTCATTAGCTGATGAGATGGACCAATTTGATTTTTATTTATGCCTCAACATGTGTTATACGTGGGCTGAAAAATTAATTTAGGGGGTTGTACATGTGATGAAGGTGTGAGACACAACCGCTGACTTGAAAATTTCAAAGATTTATTAAACCTCAACAAAGGACTGAATAAGGAAGAAGGGGCAGTGTTGTGAGCAAGGCTGACTGCCAGGAGCTCACCCATAAAATCGCTGCTCTACCCTGGGGTTGCAGACAACCCTGGTCCCACCCAGCATCTCACAGTCAACTCTTGTCCATTGGTGGAGACCTTCTTGCAGCTTGATTGGAGGTGAGGTGTTCCTATTCCAACTGCAAGGGGCACGTGCGCATGCCCTCCCTCCACATGCCCCTGACAACCCAGGCTGCAACAATGTGGTGGGGGGGAAGACTACGGGGAGAGCAGAGGGTGTGCAAACAACAAACTACAATAACGTAACTGTACATCAACAAAACTTCTCTTAACGTACACGCAATGTTCATCCCTTAATTGTGAGAGCTAATCAGCATATCACCCATCTATAACACAGGGGAGCCCTCTGCTGCTGCTTGGAAATGGCACTCGGCCGGTCACAAGAGCTGTGCAGGCCCATTGCTGCTCGCAGCACACCTGCTGCGTCTGCAGAGCTGACACTAACAGGGCTCCTGGGCTACAGCAGTGTGCTATTCACATACCCTCTGAACAGAGAGAGACTTGGCTTTCTCAGGATTTCTCCTGAGAAGCAGAGAAAAGAGAATCGAAACAATTCTTGTCTCATTCGCTGCGCCTGTGCTTGTGCCCATGTGGAATGTGGACTGGAGATGGTTTACCCAAGGTGATTGCTTGATTGGGTTCTGGTGATGGTGTTTTGGATTCACTGACCAATTGGATCCACGTGTGTATCAGGACTCTCAGGAGAGAGTCATTGGTTTGCTGGTTAGTTAGTTAGTGACAGTTCTTGTTAGTGTCATATGGTTATAGTATAATAAAATAATTATTTAGCCTTCTGAAATCATTGGAGTCCTGCACATCATTCTTCCTGAGTCGGGGATCCCAGCACCAATACAGCGGTGATGATCTGTCACTGTCTTCTGTTTCTCTCTTTGTCTCTTTTTTCTTCTCTCTGCTCTCTTTTCTATCCCCTTTTGGTAGGGACACTTACCCTTCTTTGTCAATAAACAGTTCTCAGATATAATATTGCCACATTTGCGCTTTATTTTCATCCAAGAAATATATCAAAAAGTATCCTCCCCCACTCCGTATTTTACTGGTGGACAGGACAGCTGATTATCTTGTTAGATGAAGAACTAAAACATTTCTAGAGATTTATGTTGTGATTTTTGATTGGCAGAAGTAATATCTACTCATTAGGGTCAAGTTAATGTTCTGTACTTCAGTCCAAGTTCATCCTAGTATTTTCCTAGTTTGAGGAAGTATTGTGCTGTTATAGTCCCATGCATCATAGGAGGAACAAAGTGGAGATAGACCTGGTCACTAATGGTGTTCCCCAGAGCTCAGTTCTGGTGCAGATCCTGTTTGGCACCTTTATTGATGATTTGGGAGTGGGGATCGAGTGTGCATTCAGTACTTTTACAGACAGCACCAAGCTGGGTGGGAGTCTGGACCTGCTCGAGGGCAGGAGGTCTCTGCAGAGAGACCTGGGCAGACTCGATCGATGGGCTGAGGACAATGGTGTGAGGGTCAACAAGGCCAAGTGCCAGGTCCTGCATCTCCAGGCTGTGGGAGGAGTGGCTCAGGAGCTTTAAGGTAGAATGGGCCTTGGAGGTGCTGGTCATGAGCCAAGTGTGCCCAGGGGGCCAAGAAGGCCAAGAGCATCTTGACCTGTATCAGGAGTAGTGTGGCCAGCAGGACCAGGGCAGTGACTGTCCCCCTGTACAGGGCACTGCTGAGGCTACACCTGGAATGCTGCATCCAGTTCTGGGCCCCTCACTCTAAAAAGGACACTGAGGTTCTGGAGTGTGTCCAGTGGAGCACAACAAAGCTCATGAAGGGTCTGGTGGATGGCTGAGGGAGCTGTGTATTCTGGAGGAGAGGAGGCTCAGGGGGCCCCTCATCACTCTCCAAACTCCCTGGCAGGAGGGTGCAGTGAGGTGGAGCTGTCTCTTCTGCTGTGCCTTCAGTGAGAGGAGCCAAGGAAATGGCCTCACTGAGACAGGGGTGATTCAGATTAGATATAAACCCCCCAATTTTCTCTGGGTTGTTAGGTGTTGGAAGGGGTTGGCTTAGGGAAGTGGTGGAGTCACCACTCCTGGAGGTGTCCAAGCGGTATAAGAAGTATCTCCATCTGTTGCTGGGTGGTGTAGTTTAGTGGTCTAGTGGTCCCTTGGGGAGGTAATGTAGTCTGCAGTGCTCACTGAGATTAGCATGCTGATTTTTTTTTTTTTCTTTTTTTTACTACAGAGTACTTGGATGCAATCAGCCAACTCTGTATTGATTTGTGTCTGGAGGCTGTCAGGAGTACAGTCTGGCCAACCAGCCAGCTATAAGCAGGTGTTAGTATGTGTTATATTGAACTGCATTGAGTTTCTGTACTACTTTTTATAGGTATTTCTTAAAATTTGAGTTCTCCCTAACAGCAGGGCTTTTTTTCTATATTTGGGATAATATTTTTGCAGTATCTAGAGTGTGTTGGGGAGGAATTTCAGAATACTAGGGCATTTTTGTGTCTTTAATTATGATAGCAAGGGTAAATGAAGGAAAATCCTATATAAGGTAGCAGCTATCTGAAGAGTGTTAGAAAGGACTCTGGGTACCACTAAGTACCATGTTAAGAAACATGTACCAGTCTTTGGCTACTTGGTTATGATATTTCCTGCATTAAAGTGGATTTTAATGTTTGTGAAAGAAGTCTGCACTGCATTATGGAGAGGCAATGTTAGGACAAGTTACTGATTGCTCCTTGTGGCGATGTGTAGATATAAAAGTATGCAATGTGGTTCCCTCAAAATCCACTGAAATCTAGAAGGCTGATTTACAGGTTTAGGTCAAATATTTGAGCTGGGTCTTAGTATTTCCTACTTGACAAGTTTAACAGCACAGACAAAAAAGAAAAAAAATTGCAAGTTTCTGAATGTAATACAAAAATCGGTTCAAAATAGTCTTCTGTTTTTTCAGCTATTCTTAAAAGAAGTCTTACTCTACTGCATGTTACTGTACTCTGTGAAAAGAGTTGGGACAGGATTTCTGTGGTCCCCTCTATTCCATCCCTGTTTTCTAGAAGAGGTGTGTTACCTTGGGCTGTCTATGTCACCTTCATGCCAGTGATACATTCTTAACCAGGCTTTGTGGTTCTAAGGATAACTGCAGGGGCTTTTAAATCTTCTGTGTTTCCCAGAGCGTGGAATGTGTTATGCTCATGGCTGTACCTACTGAGATGGGAAATGTTTCTGTATATTATCTGACTGCAGCCTTCAAGTGCTAAAAATAAAAAGGTAACTGGATAACAAATGATTCTAAAAAATTAAACATAACCCCCCAAAAACCAACCCTGAACCCATAATATTCATGAACAGCTGTCAAAAAGTACAAGACATTATAAATGAAAAAAAATTCAGCTCTTTAAAATCTGTTTTCCTGATAGTCCTATTTGAGTATTGCTGTATCTTTTCTTCCTGAATTTAGTATTTCTGTAAGGTTTCAAGAATCCTATGGAAAATAAATACATTTTTAATAATGTCTCACCACAGTTCTGTTTAAGAAATAATTATATCAAACAGTCTTTCCATAATAAATTATTTTTCCAGAAACCAAATGTAAGAGGTATGGAAAGAGAGACTTCAGTAAGTTTTGCTTTTCTTGCTCTGGTTTGTTGCAGGTCATTGTTGGGGTTTAGGATTTGTCCTTTTGTTTCTTTCTCTCATGGAATTTTTTCCCATCTGTCGCTAAGGAACCGTAACAACACGGTACTAATGAGAGATAAAACAAGTGGCCGAGCTCGGGGGAGGAGGGCATTTGCCTGCATTTCTCTTATCTGTGGGTTTCTTGTGGAGGGGTGGAGATGTTTTAATCAGCTCTGTAATAGTTGGCTTTTGCTCTAATGTATGTGCTTTTGCAGGTTATTATAAACTGTAATTGCTTGTAGATTTAAATTCAAAGTTATAATGATTCAGAGGGAAGGGGATCATATCCATTCCAAAGGAGGTTCCTGCCTTCCTTTACAGACACCCGTCTTTGAAACCTAGAGAGTCCTAAATAAGCTGCAAAATGCTGCCAGGGTTTAGGATGAGAGCTCTTGGATGCTTTGAAGGTGTAAAGATTGGACTTGAACTTGGGTCTCAACTCAGGGGAATGGGCAGAAGCTGAACCCAAATGTACATATGCCAAAGGCCAGTTTGAGAGGGCCTTGGCAGCTTGGGATTGCAGCCAAACTAGCGTTAAAACACCTGCTTGGGAAAGGGAATTTTATTATACTTGTACATTTTGTACATTATTTCCTGGCACCAGTAATACCTGTGTCTGTGCAGCTTGAACAGCTGTACTCAGTGTACAAATTTTCTGCGTGGGGAACAAAAGAAAAAGGAAGACATGGTGATGAAGAATTAAAATGCAAAACACACTGATTATCTCTCCAAATAGATAAATGTCTACTCTGTGTTGGACTTTTCCCTGTATTTTGGGGAAATTGTCCTCTAGTGTTAAAAGCACTTCTCTTTAGCATTAACTATCCAGATATTTATGAACAGGAAAAACCCACACCACCTTCTTCACTTTGGTACAGATTAAGTAGATGAAACTTAATTAACTTCTTGCTTTGTTGCTATATAGATGGGCAGATTAATAATTTGATCTGATACCTCTGACAATATGCTTCTTTTTTTTTTTGCTGTTTGACTTTCAGCATTTGATTATAACACTGAAGTCCACACTATTACCCTATTTTTCAAGGAGTTCTTTTGAGTTTTTCAAAACCCTTAAATACCTATCAAACGTCCCCATCATAAAAACAGAATGCAATACCATCTTTAGCACAAAATACCATTGTGGTGTAATGTTGGATTTTTTTTTTCCACTGAAGAAAATCACTGTTTTTGTGCTTTAAAACATTCTGTTAAGTAATTGACTTCAGGATCTGCCTCTGCTTTCCCTTACTTCCACTGATAGGGGTAATCAGGAGCCCTCTGCCAGGTTTTCCAGTGACTGTATGTGACAAAACCGTTTTTATTAGCCACGTGGAGGGGGTAAATCCAGCTCAGGTGATGAGCACTGCTTTCCTATGAAAAACTTGCAGTTAAGTTCATAATAGATGAAAATGTGTGTGCAGGTTTGAAAAAAGCAAGAGGTAATGTTTTTTTCCTCCTTCCTTTATTTTCTCTGTTACCAGAATATTTTTCCTTTATTTGCCTGGCTAACCAGCTTTGTACTTTAGTAACTGAACAGTTTATGTACATTTTTTTCTTTCTAAAGTTCATTGAACATAACTACAGATAAAATCGATTTTTCTCAGGTTTTGTCTGCAGGTAGAGAAATTTTGTGGAAACCCAAACAAGCAATTCTGTCAGTGCAGATGTAGGCCAGAGTCTCATCTCAGTGTCCCACTGTCCATGTGGGTTTGCAGAAGCTGTTTGAAAAGAGGAGCTGCTAATATCCTAGGTGTCTTGCTGTACCATTTATCTTAGTTGAGCCAGAGTTACCAACAATGGGAGCAAATATGCTTTTTGCCCTGATGAAGTAAAATTTGATGTTAAGCATGTTTTTGGGGATCTTCTGATACTAAGGTAGAGTCATGTGTTGTGTCCACTTCCCACTAACCCCCTGCCTCACACTGTGGTTTTTTTCCTTTTTATGAGCTGATTGCTGCTTAGATAATACCCAATCAAATTGAACTGTGGATTATAGAAGATTTTAGACTGAAAGGACTTCACAGTTTCAGCTGTGAGTCTCTGGATGTTCTTGTACTTTGATAATAAGGAAGTGTCCTTTAAACACACAAATCCCTTGGCTACATGCTGCTCTTGCTAAAGGCCATGCAAACTGGGAACCCAAAAACTTAGGAAACTGTTTGTCCTCAAGATACCAGACTCCCACACTGGGGGCTTAGAAAGAATTAAATTAAAAAACCTAGGCACAGCAGGATGAGCAGATGAAGAGCAATGTGGTATCGGTAAGCAAGGAACAGTCTGTAAGGAAAAACTTTTCTCTATCTCTGGCTGAGATGTGGCCCCTCACTTCAAAGGAAGTTTTGGGTGATCTGTCAGCGTGAAAGTGTGAAAATCAAGTCAGTTTGAAGGGGAGTCCTATGTCAGAACAGTTTTTTCTTACATCTGTGTTGGACAAGGGCATCTTGTTTTTGCTAAACTCTGCTGGAAAAAAGTGCTCCTTTGTGTGTCTGGAACTACTCATGTTTGCACCTTACACTTGGTTCTGTTGCATATTAGCCTTATGTAGCATGTCTGAAATCAAGCTGGGCGCGTGCTGTTTGTAACTCCTCCAGCCAGGAGCTTCTAAGCCTTGCACTGCATTGCCTTAAATAATTTAAAATGTTATCTTTCTTGCAGGTCTTTAGCCCTGAGCCACTGAGCCTTGGTGTGTTGACCCACATATAAATGACCTGTTAGCTGAGCTGGGTGTTTGATAACCTGAAAAAATGACATGCTGCTCTTGGAGCTTGCACTGCAGAGCCTACACTCCATAGCCATAGGCTGTAACAATTCACAGCACAAGGGGATTGCCACAGCACAGAGTCTGCAACACGCCTAAGTGCTCGAGTGAGCATTGTATTCAGCATTAGCTTTTTGCCCTGAGCAATACTGTGTTTTGTGTACTCGCTGTCAAGACCTACATATATAAATGTCCTCCATTTAGAATACAAATAACTTAAGGGTGGCTGTGGTGGCTCACACTGAAAGTCTGCCTGACCTCATGTCCTGCCTCTGCTGGTGATCAGAGGAGCTTGTGGACTTACACGATTACAGAAATTTTTGAGTTCCTGCTGGCAGGTGCTGCAGTTCTTTTGTAGCAGGAGAATCTTTCACTTTTGAGGGAACTGAGTTATTCTCTGTATTTATTTTTGAGTCGAAAAGGAGTTGAGAATATACAAAATTATGCAACAAGGAGAGTTGCTCTTGCCTACAAAATCCATTTCAGCTTTCTCATGAGAGTGCTTCCATTAATCCAACAATCTTGTCTTTGCATATGTGCCTTGCTCTGTGTGACAGTTTAGATATCTTGGACTTTGAATTGTTAAAAAAAGTAAGTTATTTGATATACATAAGACTGAAAACTATAACAGTTTCCTATGCCCGATGAGATAAAAATTATATAATATTCCCCCCTGCCAATCCCATGCCTTTCTCAGCAGAATGATCCTTCTCACAAACTAGAGAGGGGAGAGAGCTGTCCTGTCAATTTGTTCTGTAGGTTGGTGTTACTGCTGGGTTACTTTGAGGAATGGTCCCTGAGTGCTTTCACACCAGTAGGTCTCAGCACCCATTGTTTCATCCTAAATAGGGAGAATCAGAGCAATCTATTTATAGTCATTTCACACCCCTCAGTTTTGAGAGGCTCTCATTTCCTTGATTTCAGTTGGCTTTGTGTCAAGTTGATGTGTTACTGCTGAATGTTATATCTGCCAGTGCATCTTATACATGGTAGGTGCTCTATATATATGGATTAATTTTGTATATGTTTTAATCTTGTCTAAGCATTACAGGTGTTATAAATTAGTATCCTTGGGCCAAAGTTGAATCTAAGACTGATAGTCACTAGTGGAGCTGCGCTAGCATGAATAAGGCTACCAAACCTTTGATCTTGGACTGTTGTAGAAGCTTGTGATTAAACTACAGTTTTTGTAATGGCCATCTCTCAAAACGTTATTTTTACATACTACTGCAAGTGTAACAAGAATGATCATCCTTGTGCTTGTTATGGTAAACCAGAGTGTAGTACTAACACAGGTCAGCCAGAATTTAGTCACCCAGGGATGTGTCTCCCACAGTCTGGCCTGTCTGGTCTCTTTGAAGTGACAATTATTTCTTGGTATCTACTTCTTCAGAATTTTAAATTGCTTTTATTGTTGAAGACCTGACTGTGGGATGATGTCTTTTGCTTGAGGAATGTAAGAGCCCTGAGCACCCTCCTCCCCTCAGGGACTCTCTGGGAGCTGCAGTTTTGCAAAGTTGTTCTAAACAGCAAACACTCTGGGGCCACATAAGAGGAATTGGGTGCTTTCATTTCAGTTCAGTGCTTTGGAGAAAGCATTTCAAATTACACTGGGAATGATGACCATGCCCACAGACAAATATTGTATTAAGTATCACTCTTTTTGGAGCTCCTTAAATCCCTTTTTGCAGACTGTTATGCTGAAGTCTACATTCTTGAGTGCTGGGATACAGTGTGAGTGAACCTCTGCATACAAAAGTTGAATAATTGTGTAAGCTACTCTTTTTATAAAGAATTCAGTCAGCATTTCACCTCTCATACCAAATTTTGGTCTTCTTGATGTGGATTGCTATGGCTGAACACCATATTGTACTAGTAATGAAGGTGGAATCTGGTAAGGACAAAGTTGCATAAAAGGCTTGGTAGTAGAATCTGTGGCAAAAAGTCTGTTCTTTTTGGTGTGCTTTTTTTTTTTTTTTTTTGTATGTCTGTTTGTTTTTTAAATAAAACATTTCCGTATCAGTAATGTAAAATATGTCTATTTGATATTTTTGTCTCCTGCTTTATTTTGTCACCTCAGTGGTCTGTAATGAAAGTGTTTGCCTGTTGTAAGATGTGGTTATGTATTCCTTCCTTCCTCTTAATGTCTCCTATCACTACCTGGCAAAAGAGAAATGTTTGTCTTATCCATGCCCCCTAATTCCCTGTGAATCCTTAGAACTGAAGTTGCCTTTAGTTGTAACCCAAAGACCCTGGAGGGCTAGAGACTATACATCTTTATCAATACAGAAATCCTCACCAAATTTGCATTATTTTAAAGAATAATTCATCTTGAAGTGGGTCTTGGTATGGGAAATGATCTTTTGTGTGTGGTTTTTGATATGACCTCAAAGTAAAATTCCCAGTTTCTTCCATCATCTCATATGCATGATGCCAAGCTCTGGGATCTGTTTTGATTTACCAGATGCTGAATAGCAAAGTATTTCAGCTTTTCTCTTCAAGTGATGATTCTGGTAAAACTAGGACTGTATTAAAAATAGACATTACTGAATTTGGTATCTTTAAAAAGTATTTGCTGTTTTCAGCTTTTGCAGTTTTCAAGTCTTCATCTGTCCATTAAGACTGGCTGGGTAATTTTAGTGTTTTTTCAAATTTTTCCATTTCCTATTATTTCCTTCAGGGCTAGTAGTAAAATTAAGTTACTGTCACAATATAAGGTTGGGTTCTTATCCTGGTTTCAAATAATGTAACTGTAATCCATCCTGTTGATAAAAGTAACTTCTTTTAGGCACAGCAAACTGCAGTACTGCTTTTAAGCAGGTCAGCTGTAGAAGTGATAGTCCTATGACAGAACCAGAAGTATTAAGCAATGCATTTCTCCCTGTTTCATAAAGATGGATACCTGTAACTCTCTGTTTGTGCCTTGGGAAGACCTTTACTCATCTGTGGTACGACAACTTCTTTGGGAACACTCTCATGACTAAATTTGCCATTAATATTTCAGGCTTTTTATATAATTCTGATATAGAGAGGAAAGAGGAGGCAGCACAGCACAGCAAAAAGGCTTGAACTGCAGATGGCGTCTGAGAATCTCACTGCAGCATTAGAAATTTTTTACAGGAGAGGGAGGACAACATAATGGAATGATCAATGTCCCTCCTGGCTAAAACTTTTGAGTTTCACATACTGTGGTCAATAACTGCTCCATTTGGGTTAGATTGTAAAGAAGCAGGAAATTTGTACAGAAAACAAACTAAAACTGTGCCATGAAATAATTTTAATTCCTAAATGCTTTATGTTTAGGTGTGCTATCTTTTTCTCTCTTTTTTCTTCCTTTTAAATGCAGAAAACTGAAGAACAGCAATTTTTTAAACTTAAGAAGCTCGGCATTTGTCTTGCAGCTGCAGGCTTCTCTTGCCGTAGCCACAAGTGTGCTAGTGTTCTCCAAGTCAATAACAGATACATAAAAATTTGTAGTTTATTAAATCCAAATAGGTCAGGAGGATTGGTTCTTGTGGATTCATATAGAAATTTTGCAAAGCAAGGTAGGTTATACTGAGGGGAGGTGAATATTTGACAGCACTAGATTGGAGGGGGGAGGTTATCTGGCCAGCTAGCAGAGGAAGGGGCTGTGTCCTTGGTCAGGACCAGATGCCTTTCCTGGGCTCCCATCAGTCTGGGAGGTAACTGTGGGCTGAAAAAGCACTTCAAAATATGTGCATTGTAAAACTGTGCTTGTCACCAGGGGTTGCACTTCTGTCCCATTCCCAGTGGCCTAAATGGGAATTCTGAAGTTTTGCATCAGAAATTGTTCAACACTGCATGTGTGTGCTTCAGCAATGCGGGAAAGGAATCATTCAAGCCACGGGCTTGTTGAGCCCCAGCACAACACTTCATCCACTGGAGGTTAAACCTGTGAGCACTGGTTAATGCTGTTTTAGCACTTGGTTTGCAAACTTTCTTCTATACCTGCAGCTTCCTCAGACATCTGAATAGGAGATTTGTGATTGTTCAAAGTACCTGTGTCTGAGTGTCCTTATTCAATGTCTGACTTCTGGAGTCAGCAGACATATTGTTGTTACTCACTGTAGCAGCTCTATAGCAGCTGAAAGGCTTTGAAGCTTTGAAAATGTTGTCTTTGATGTTGAAGATATTTATAGCAATTGGTTCTGTGACAGCAAAAATTAAGTCCCATTGTGTGGCACCAATAATTTGAGAGTGTGATCCCATTATTAGTGGAAGTTTAGGCTGATTGCCTACCAGATCCACCTTTGGTGGGTGTCTGCCCTTTGAAGACGGGGTAAATGCTAATGAGACCAGTTATTCTGTGCCTCACAGGCACAATTGCAATTGGATTGAAAAATGCCATTATGCAACTGGATTTCCTGTGGATCATGCAAAGAGATAAACGGTGTACAAGCTACACTGTTATTGATTCATGCACTATTTGCCTCTTAGCTCACTCAGAGGAACACAGTTACTGCTGTTACAATTCATTTAAAAGAATTGCAACTTTTCAGCAGTGCAAACAGCCGTTGTGTCTGAATTTATATTCTTCCTAAGCTAAACCTTAATGTAGTGGTTTATATTGTCTTGATTGTGACCAAACCAAACTTACGAGGGTTATAAAGCTATTTATTTCCCATTATTTATTCTCCCTCTGCTGCCCTACAAAACTACAGAGCATTTTCCGAACTCAAAGCATAGCATAGGCCTTTCCATCATTTATATTATGCATTATTTTAATAATTGTGTACATGATTGTATTGATTGCAGTGTTTTGCTGAATCAAAGCTGAAGATGGGATTTAGGCTCTGTGCAGACATTTGCAATTTCCAGCACAGCAAGCAGGTAGAAATTTCTAGATGCTAACACATTTGCATGGAAGTATAAGTTTAAGCAAACATCACAAACTTTGCTGGGCCAGAAGAGTTTGATTAGCAATAATGGCTATCACATATTTTAGTGACTTTAAATGGTAGCAAGTATTTAAACTGAGAATGCCTAGGTGAAAGGATGTGGTAGTGCAGTTCTCTGGGTACATGCAAGGAGAAACACTGAGGGTAGCCCTGGAGAAGTGCCAGCTTGTGTGCTGGGCTGTCGAGTGCTCTCAGCATTTGTCTTGCCCTAGTTTTGCTGGAGCTGACTAAATACATGTTGTTGCCTTAAACTGAAGGGAGAGGGATGCTAAAAAAAGTCCTGTTTGTTGCTGTTGGTCAAGCTGAATAAGTAATGCTCTCTTCTGGAGTAACTTATAGGATGTCTGAAGTGCCATAGTATTACTCTGTGTGTTAAGAAAGTCACGATAATAGGTTTGCTCTTGAAGCCTGTGTTTTCAAACAGTTTTCACTGATGAAGTAATTCAAGGGTTATTTGTATCCTATATTGTGCATCTGTGAGGGCTTATCCTGGAAGAGCTGCTCTCATTGGGAAAGCATATCCATGTCTTGGAGCAAGATGAGTCTGAGCAGCAGGAGCTGCGAGTAGTCTTTCTTGCCACTCTTGGCAATTTCAGGTTTTCCAAAGGGTTCTGCACTGGAGATGGGTTGTTTAAGGTGCCTTTTCAGTGCTGGGTCCAAATGGCACTATAGGAATTGAAAAAGAATCACTTTGGGACCAGCCACAGGAGCTTTCCTTCGGACTGCAGCAACATTAGCAGAGATGAGCCTCAGAGGTATCTTTCGGCATTAATGTCAAACTTAATCCATGAGGGAACGTTGGGCTGCAGATCATACTGCACTAGATTTTGAGAGCAAGTTTTCCTCTCAGAATATGAGTCATACTTGAAAATATGTTTTCTAATCAGGGAGAAA
This sequence comes from Anomalospiza imberbis, assembly GCF_031753505.1. Taxonomy (NCBI): domain Eukaryota; kingdom Metazoa; phylum Chordata; class Aves; order Passeriformes; family Viduidae; genus Anomalospiza; species Anomalospiza imberbis. The sequence goes on along the minus strand of NC_089688.1, from coordinate 5,336,464 downwards.
AACAGTTTTGTTCAGAAATGTTGTTCCTCTCAAATAGCAGCCACCAGGGAGAGTTTGTTTTATGCTACAGTAATTTCTCTGCTGTATTTTGTTCTTGTTCATTTACCCTCTTGAAAGAAATTTTTAAGGTGACTCATCATAGTAATAAGGATTATGCAAGCAGGAGCTTTCTTTTCCTTGCAACTTGGCACATTTATCATCTTTAGTGGGGTTTCTCTGACAGAGATGAGGGAAAAACTGCCCTCTAGGTGAGCAGTGCTGGGGAGCAGTGATGCTGCTGGAGGAGCCAGAACAGGGCCTGGGTCACCAGGGGTTTGGTCTCCTGAAGCTCTTTGGTCCTAGTGTCATTGAGAGAAGAGGGTGGATGGCTTTTCATATTTTAATTTATCTTATTTTAAATAAATAAAGGGGGCAAAAGGCTAAAACAAACTCAGTGCATGGTTTCTGTTTTGGCTGAGAGTCCTTCCCAGTAAAATTGAATGTTAAAAGGCAGGATATGCAGGGATGCTCTTCATTGGTAGAGGGCAGTGGAATTTCACCACGGACTTTGAAAGAAGTAGAGCTGGGATTAGGCTAAGAGTTTGGCTCCATTTTGACACACCCAGATGCCTCATTTTTATTATTTATAGTCAAGGGAAAAGCCATCTATGAAGCTGTTTTCTCAAAATATTTTTGCTTGACAAGATAATATTTTATGAGGAAAAAAACCTCTGTAATACTCATGAAAGTTTTACAGTCTGCCAAACCTGTAGCCTCATTTTTGGCTTTGTTTTACCCTTGCTGATATTTTAAGACACTGAACACAGTTACAAGTCTGTATACCTTCACAGATTTGAAAATCAGCTAAATCCAAACCAAATTAACTGGAGCTGTTTCTCCACAGCCTTCTCCCAGCACTTGTCCTGTCAGGTCAGTCTCCATCTGCCCTTTTCCTAGACAGATAAAATTATGTAATTTATAAATCCAAACAGTTGCTGCTTTAGCTAAGAAGTCTACAGAGGGCCTCACTCTAGAGTATCTTGGAATACAGCTGATACATACAGAGTATTTGTATATATTAAATGTATCTATATCTATATGAAACACACACATATATATGAAATGAACAGTTCTTACTCAGTGAAAGCTAAGTAAATATTGTCTGAGCCCTATCTCCACAGAAGGAGTACAGGGATAACTGTGCAGGCTATGGGGAAAACTGATGCAGCAGTAGGAAGGTGTAAGAAGAGCGGTTTAGCTTTTTGGGGATGGCTTTAGGAGAGGAATGAGGGCAAGAAAACTGAAAGCTACTTTTGATTTTAGTTACGAGTCTAACTCCTCTGAAGCAGAGTGAAGTTTCCTCTAAACAGTGCCAAGAAAGCTATTCCGTGGATTAGCTGAAAAGGAGAAATTACACCTGCAGTGGTGCCACTCCTTGTGTTAGCTGTGAAGACAGCTAAGTGTGTGAGCTGGGATGGGTAAGGCTCATGTAAAGAAGTTTTCCAGTGCCATGTACCAGTGTTGAATGCTAAGGTTCATGGTGCCAGCAGAAACCTTGGGTGGTGTCTCTGAGGCACACTGTGTGCTGCCAGCTGTGTGAGAGTTTGAGGCGTGGGCCAGGCATGTGACACCCTAGTCCTGGCCCTCTTGTGTTACAGATTTTAAGGGAGCAGGTTGTGTGTAACTGGAGCCTGTTCTGTACCAGTGCTCTCCTGCCTGCCTGTGGGTGCTGCTCTGCTCCCTGCCTGTGTGTCAGCAGCTGTGATCTGTAGTGCTCAGGTGTCTGTTCCCTGTCTGACCCTGTGTGGCTTTTTTTTTTTTTTTTTTTTTTTTTATTCTCAGCTGTGAAATACTGTCTGGGCCACATTTACTTCTGTCAGCATGTTATTCTTGTGTAAAGAGTGATGACTAATCCCACATCTCCCACTTTCAATGTACTAATGGGCCCTCCTGTGAAACTGCAGGTAGTGCCCAGGGGAGCCAAGCAAGTGAGTGCAAGAGCGTTTTATTTCCAAAGCTTGTTTATTAACAAGAACCAGAGCTTGTAAAAGAACTTTCAATTGTTCTGGAGCATTGCTCCTCCTGGTGACTGACAGCATTTGCTCTTCCTTCCATTTTGTTTCTTTATGTTCATAACTGTGTCCCATTCCTGTCCATTTGAGGAAGTTTGGGAGGCAGCAGAATGTGACGAACAGCACTCACAGCCATGAGATGCAAGGACTGAGAAGACTTTAAGCTACTCAGTAGGTCACTTATCCAGCTGAACTCAAGGATGGCAGCACAGACCTGGCTATAGGATTGCAGGGGTCAAGGGTTGCATATACACCTTGTTTCTGGTTTGTCTTCACTGACTGCTTTGTGGTTTTGATGTTGAAAAATTAAGCTGTTTTTTCATTCAAAAGAAATCACAGTGAGCAGGTCATTTTAAGGAGATAGTTTAAGGATAGACATCTAAAAGCCTGGAACAAGTCAGGATCCTTCCACAGTATTTTCTTCTTCTTGTATTTACAGATGGCTCTTGGGATGCACTGATTAGAGACCAATCTCAGCCTCCTGGGTAATTATTTTATTGGCTTGGGAAAGAAATGATGATCTGTATGCAATTGGTAGCATGCTAATACAAACTCCAGTAATTGCACCCAAGTGTTATCTTGGAATGATGTAAAAAGGATGTGAAAGTGAGAGGCTGGTGTAGCATTGCAGCATGTCTGGATGCTGATGCTTAATTAGATATGTATGCTCTGAGTCCTGAAAGTTATGTAGAGCATTTTAAAAATGTACTTTCTTGGTCATTCATATTATGCAAATTTTATCTTGAATAATTGAGCAGGGAAAAATCACTGTGAAGGTTCTATTTTAAAACTACAGAGATAAGAGAAATTTATTTTTTGAGAGGCAGAAAAGCATCAACATGCAAAGTTAACAGACAACATTAGGTGCCTGTCCTGAAGTTGGTGTTGGCATGAAAATCTGATATTCCCCTGGGTTAATTGTTCTTGACTTACCATTCAGATCAGCTCAGGGTGATGGACTGGGAGGGCTTTTTGATCTCCTCCAATCCCATCTGTGATACAATCTCAACCCACAGAGGAGGAGGTGTCTCTCAAAACTGCCTCTGTTATCAGTGGGGTCACATTTCCAAATGAGGACCTATGGTGTGAGTCACTTCCTGCACATGCTATCCGAGGAAACTTTCCTCCTATCTTACAAGCAGTGGAAATGAGAGATTCTGCTGGCCTTGGCAGCAAATGCAAATGCAAACCATGTTCTGCCAAGAAATAGCCTTTGGCTGTTTATTGTTGTGGCTGTTTTAATATTTGTATGCTGCAGATAAGCAGCAGAAAAATATTTATTTTCTGTTCCTTGAGTTTATGCAAGTGAAATCAACACAAATTGATGTGGGGGATATAGTGAATTTAAAGCTGTTGTCCAGTCCAAATATTTTTTTCAGGTGACCCACAAATAATGTGTTTGGTTTTTGTGCCCAGTAGCCTGGCTTTGCTTCCAAAGCCTGAGATGCTTGCTAAGTGCATGGCCCAGGATTGATGTTATTTTATCTCATTTGCTTCACTGATTTGGTTGCATTCAATTTTTTTCACTTAAACGTACATAGGAGGAGTTAATTTGCATAATGTATATGTTATATGGATACACATCCAGCCTGCGAATGCAAATTAGACATTAGTGGGGACTCAAAGAGCATTTGATATTGGAGATTTTGGTCAATCCCACTGGCACCAGGAGATAGATGGGTGCTGGGCATTAGCAGAGTCTGCTGGGCTCAAAGGCCCAAACTTCTACAAAATTCCTGGAGTGCTGAATGCAACCCTGTAGCCTTCCTGCCGAATTTGTGGGCCTATCTAGTTCTTCCCTGTCTTCCTGCCTCCTCTGTTGGGGGGTTGGTGCTGTTGGGATCAGCCTGTGCTGGCCCTGACTTCTCTGTGCATTGATGGTATTGGCAGGTGCAGCTCACACTGCCTTTGCTGTGCGTGCACACCCCTGTATTAAAGAAAAAGTCTGTGCAAAAGTGTACATCACTTCGGTGCCATGCCTAAATTAGTGCAAAATTCCCCCAAAGAGGTGGTCAGCCTTGATTTGCTATGCATGCTTAATGTATATGCTGTATTCTGTCTTTTGGAACGTCTCCAGTGTCTGTTGGGGAATTTCCTGTCAATTTTAGACTCCTTTGGACAGTGCCTGGAGCGTTTTTGTGTAGGAGGAGACAGTTCCTGAAGCAGATATTGTCTGGGAAATGCTGGGCTGTGCCTGCTCTGTCTGGCAGCAGCACTGTCCCCTTCATGGGGAGAGCTGCACAAAAGCACTGCAGGCAGCCCCAGTGCTCTCGAGCTGGGGGATCTTGCTGTTGTAAGCTCTTGGAAACACGGGGGGAGAGGTCTTGGAAATTCCAGATTTACAGAGATGGGGCAACTGAGAGGTGTTTTAAAAGATTTTATTCTATTATCAGTCCTGTTGAAGGGTGAGACGTTAAGAGGTGTAAAACTCAGTGCCATTCTATCAGAAGCTAACTTATTTCCTGGTTACTATGTTATACATGTTTTATACATGTGTACATGTTTTTCAGCCTATTAGCTTTTGCCACACAATGCTGCTAATACTTCTATCACCTATCACCACCCACATGGTCCTGCTACAATGCATCTTTCACAGTTCTAATTCTCTAAAATATCTGGTCTTTTTGCAAGGCCATAGTTGGTAACTTGTTGAAACTTGTTTCTAGTTCAGTCTCTCACTCAACAATGTCATCTCTATTCCATGGCCTTCCTAAGTCAGCACACCTTATCTCAGAGTTTGCATACAGATGTACAAGGCTGTGTGAGCTTTCAGTCAAGTCTTGAGAGTCCTTTGCAAATCCATTTCTCACAGAGAGGCACATTGCTTTTTGTCCGTGAGCTTTGGCAGCCTTTTTCTAGAGGCCTAGTGCTGCTATGAGGTGTCAGCCTGCTCTTTACCATTGGAGTCTCCAACCTGCAGTATGCACCTTCCAAGTTGTCATGGTACCAGCATCATTCATTTACAACCCATCTCATGTGTGTGGTCACATTGTAAAGATTAAAAAAAAAATGTCCCTGTGAAATGCTGTGGGATAAAATGCAATGCAAGTTATTTATACTTTAGAAACTAGTGGAGGAATCAATGAATTTGCTTGAGAGAGGTTTGGTCAGGACATAGACTTGAAAATATTTCCCTTCTGCTTCAGGTGTTTGTGATGATGTCAGCCCTTCAGCAGTGAAGGGGATCATGCCTCTCTTGAATGGGGACAAAATAGGAGAGACAAAGGATAAACTAAGCAGTGGCTTATATCCAAAATAAAGGCCAGGAAACTTCCACTGATGTTTTTCCTCCTTTGATTTCAAATATGCTAGTGATTTCTGTACTAATTAAAAGTTTACACAAATTTGAGGTCCACATGGCCAATTATTTTAGTATTCTCCACTCCTCTTCTTCTTGACCCTTTTCTTCAAAGCACAGGTGTAACAGGGCAGCTTTTTGGGTCCAGTAGATAGTGGGGGGGTGTACAGTGTCTTGATAAGTGTTGGTAGGTCTGATTACTTCTGGACCAGGGAAATGGTGGGAATGTTTTATATGGTAAAAGCTATGTTAGGAGCCTTTGGGGTTCCTGAATGTTTGCAAGCCTTTGTTTAGTTTCTCTTAGAAGAGGGCACTAAACCTCTTCTTGTTTTATACTTGTGATGACTCTAGAAATCATGGAATGGTTTGGTTTGGAGGAAACCTTAAAAAACATCTTATTCCAACCCCCTGCCATGGACAGGCACACCTTCCACCAGGTTTCTTCAAGCCCCATCCAAGCTGGATTTCAATGAATTTGGAAAATGCTGAGAATATGAAGGTGTCTCTTTCAGTTGCAAGGAATTTCCAAGCAGCACTTAAGTTGTTTAAAGCTGTGTGTGATTGTTACATGTCTCTTTTTTTAATACATAAAAATAACTGATGGGTCACAAAGTTACAGTGTTGTGCAAGTCTGGACAACAAAGTGCAAAAGCATTTATTGACACATCATTTCTGTATATTGAATGCTATTTACATATATAGATATAGATTAGAAAATAATATTTTATGCCTTATGTTATACTTTTCTAACTCTTTATTTAGTTGGAAATGCCTCTAAGTAACTGTATTTGAATGCTACCTAAAAAGCCGATGTGATTACAATAATGCTAAATCCAAACCAGTTAACATGTACATTATTTTCCTACTAATTTTAACAAGTCTTCTAGTTTTATTGGGCTTTGGGGGGAAAACTCCCCAGAACTCCAGTAAATTCCAAAGCAGCAAAAACCCCCACAACTTACCAGAGCCTGTTGGTAGAGACTCAAAGCACCTGTGTGTGTCATTGGCTTTGTACACATCTCTCTGCATTAACAAGTGAAAGTCACAAAATATTTCTGTGCTTTTAACAGCATCAATCTTGCAATGCGCTTGTTAGGGCTGCATGTTGTCTTACACCTTATTTACAGGAGCTGGTGCATGTGCCTAGGCTCTGAAGTCTGATTTGATACTCAGAGCCAAACTGAGGTGCTTGGGGAAGAAAAATCCAGAGCCTGTGGTACTGATGGTAGGTGCATGAGGTTCTCCCAGGTGCCAGAAATGGATGCCAGGATATTCTCGGTGGTGCAGGCTTTCCTTGGCTCCTGCTTCTTCCCCTGCTATGCCAGTGTATTTAGCTCATGCCAGTGTTGGCAACTCCCAAGAATAACAAGGGATTTTTGTGAGCCTCCTATGAATTTTCTCATAGTAAAAATCTCCAAATGTGAAAAGAAACAAATCGATATTTTTTGGAGGAATCGCTGAATAAATAATGGAGGGCTGGCATGTGGAATTATATGTTGGCCATCTGCATTGTAGTATAGCCCATAGGAAATTGTAGCACATGGTCATTCTGGTGCATAAAAGTGGATTTGCTGCAATGGGCAGGTATTGCATTGGTCCAGCACTGAGTATAAGTGTGGAAAATGATGAGCCATATACTGGAGAGGTTTTGACTGAAGTTTCTCACGTCAGGAGAGGAAGCCTAATGAAAGCAATGAATTCTTTAAAACAAAATTAATGGGCTACCGTAAAAAAGTCTTTAAATTCTATGTTGGTTGTCCTGTTTTTGGCTTAGACAGGGTTAATTTTTGCAGTGGCTGGGAGAGGCATGGCCAAGACCCATTCTATACCACCTAATGTTGTTGCTGGGGGTGGGGGAAAGGGACTGTCTTCTAAGGAGAAGGGTTCTGGTGGAGGAAAAAGTGGTGGGGGAACCATTGGGTGTTCTTTGTTGTCATGGGTGTTTTTGCATGTGAATCACTCTTTTGTACACTTCTGTTATTAATATTGTTGTTACCACTGTTCATTTTCTTATCTCATTACTGTTTCAAGTAATTTTTTCCTATCTCAATCTGTGATCTTTACCTTTTTTGCCTCCCATTGGAGGGAGCAGAGGAGGAACAGTATGGGAGTTCTTTAGTGAGATTAAGAAATTGGAGAGTACCATTCCTAAACCATAACACTGGTTTATCCTACCTCATTCTTTCCTGTTGAGGTTGTGCAATTTTTTGTATTCAAGATGGGCTTTTTAAATTCTGTAGGGGTCATCCTATTGGAATAGCACAATGTACTGTTTGTATGTTCTCTGAGGGTGCTTGTTGGAGGTTTGTTTCTCCAGGAAACAGAAGGAAGTCACCATAGCTAAAAGAATTGCATATGGTTTTTATTTTATTGAGTTAAAAAGTGATTTTTTTAATTCCAGCTGAGAGCAGTTGGGAAGTTGATGTGGCTGTTGTCTCTGCACCATGACTGACAACAGGAGGGAAGTATTATGAATTGGAAGAAGAGACAATTAGACAGGTGTGAGTCTGGGTAAGAAAAGCCCAAGATGGGGATGGAAGGAGTATGAGTAATGTGTGTATCATTTGACTGGGAGAGGAAGCTGTGTGAGAGATTGAGGAAAAAACACCTTGATATAGTCTGGGGAGAGGTTTGCTGCTTTGGGAGCAGCAAATTGTGTATAAGCTATATCGGTAACTCCACTTTCTCCAAACAAAACATTGGAAAATGTTTGTTCTCATTTAGTTGTTTGACAGTACTGGCAAGACACAGCCTGCAGTGTGTTAAGTGCATAGATTTGTGTGGTGAGATCAAGTCTGGAAAACTCCTAATGCAATTTTACAGGACAAGGAATTGAACACATTTAAAATGTGGTAGATAACAACTGGCAGTGGTGCTAATAATAGGAAAGGAAACAGGCTGGGGAGGGGATTGTTTTGGAAGCAGGACCTTTTTCCACAAAGCAACAATGATTGATTAATAAACCAGAATTTTTTCTTAGTTTATTTGTTTTTGTTGTTGTTTTTTTTTTGCCTACATGAAAAAAGACAAAGTAAAGATGCTCTAATGAGCTCTCAAGTGACATTGTTAACCTGGTTGGGTTTGGGTTTGGCTTTTTCCCCTTGTCTGCTCCTGGAAGGTGCTGAGTTGCTGGCAGCCAGCTTACTGAACTAGAGTCAACTTCTCCATCAGTACACCCTCAGGCATTTCCAGAATATTCCTAACTGGCCAGTTGTTTCCTTGGACTATTAAAACCTGATTTTTTTTTTTTTTTTTTGGGGGGGGGGGGGGTGGGGATGGGGGGCTAGCTTCTCTGAGAAGTTTTTAAAAAAGCATTTTTGTTGGTGAGAATTCTTTGAGCTTCTGGCTCCTCAGCTGCTGATAATTTACCTTGTTTGGGATATCTCACCACTGCCAGTACAAGTTATTGACTGATTTTCAGCTTAAGTGGGAAACTGACTGAAACTTTTTGTTGGTGTTTTTGTTTTGATATCAAATATGGTATTTACAGAAAGAAGTGTAATAACAAATGATGGCTTAGCTTTTGCTGTAGATAGCATCTAATAAGACTACTTGTAACTTTCTGATGAACTACTGTGTGTTTGTGACACCTTTTGCTGCTAATACAAAAAATGCTTCTAGTTCTAAAAAATTCAAAATCTCCTTTCTCATGAATAGAGGCCTTCCCATTGAAAAATACTGCTATACTGAGGACAGAATGGTCTGTGCTTTTTAAAATGGGACTTTCCTTTTAGAAGAGACTTCACCTTTCATCTGCCATTTTACTGTCTTTAAAAATGAGTATATAGCATGTCCCTTTGTGTGAAGGAGAACAGCAGCATGGAAAGGAAAATGACTTGTTCACAGTGTCCAGCAAGATGTCTTGGACAGCAGCAGTTGGAGCCAAGCTCTGTATTTCTAGAGTCCAAGTTTCTTTGAGTTTTTCCCTTTTTTTGTTGCAGCTGACCTTTCAGATATAGCTTTACTGGGACTGTCTGTGAGAATTTAGGTGGCTTCTTTGCTCTGGTTAAACTGAAAGTGATGCTGAATGTCAGATGTTATTTATCCCAAAAGGGAAAATAGAGAGTCTTTCTAGCAAATCCAATTTCTCTTGAATGTATCATTTCAGAGAATATCTGCAGCGAGCCAGTGTTCTGTAACACACTATTGATTTATTGTTCAAATGCCACAGTCTTTCACAAGGAGGTCAAATGATAAAATTTATGGAGAATTTATGGCTTAAAATGAAGGAGAACATAGATACATCTCTAAAATGACTGAAGTTAAGTTACAGGATTTTATTTTTTTAAATTGAATTGGGAAAAGTGGTATTTCATCAGGTACATTTGGACTGAGGTCCTGCACACTCTACCTGTTGATTCCTAAATGAAAACTCTGAAAACCTACTAAAAACTGATGCCTAACATACTTGCTGTAATGTATGCAGAGATGCTTCTGAACAAAGCCAGGGATTAGTTTGGGCTGGAAAATTATTTCTTTAAGAATGGCATTATTTCTTTAAGAATGGCATTCTGGTAAGAATGGCATAAAACTGTTCATTGCTCGCAGTTAGTGTTTTGAACTCTGTCATTAATTAATCTCTAATCTAAGAGATTAATTAATCTCTAAGACTTGGGCACTGTAATTATGGAAGGACAGATGCTTTTGGCAGTCATTCTTGTGAAGATGTGTTAATGAGCTGATGTAAAGGGACAAGGTACATTAGATGTCAATTTTCACAGAAAGATGGTCAGATGGGAATACCTGCCAGCTTCATTTTCTGGGGGCTTATGCAAGACACAGCTTAAAAAAAAAAAATTGTCATCCAGTAATTAAGAGATAAAATACAGGTTAATCAAAGCCCTGCAAAAGGCTAAGATCGAACTGACTTGGGCTCAGTGGTATCACAGGTACCTCTGACACCTCTGTCTGCAGGTGGGGAATCTTCACCAACTGCCCTGGATGGCTTTCTTGGTTATCCTTGGGTACTGAAAGCCAAGATGATCTGCTGTTACCTCCAGGGATATCTGCTCTCAGGCCATTGTCTGTGGGGACACAGTCCTCTGTCTCTTGCAGGATATAAGGGGGGACTGGGGCTTGCTGGTGTGCCTTAGGGTTTGAAACACAATTGAGGTTAAATTTTGGGATTCAAAGTTATAATACAACTTTATTATTTTCTCTCTCTCCTTCCTCTTTTATAAATAGAAAAGTAGGAAAAATAGCCAGAATAATTACGAGATGCACAGGAGAGGGGTTACCACCTGTAGGGGCCCAGCACTGGCTCCTGAGTGTGATGGGGGAGGTCTGTGTTGAGTGCAATCTGTCTTTCCTGGGGAAGTTCCCCAGGAGGAGGGAGCAGGGCCATGGCAGCAGGACCAGCATGGAGGGACACAAGCAATCTTATAGGACCAGCCAGAACAGCAAAAAACAACACAGTATAGAAAAGATTCTGGCACTATTGTGTTGGTTTTGCACAGCCTGGTTTTTGGGAGTGGGGGGGGGCATGGAGGTGTCTCCTGTGAGAAGCTGCTGGAAGCTTCCACCACGTCCAGCAGAGCCAATCCTTGATGGCTCTGAAGATGGACATGCTGCTGGCCAAAGCTGGGCCAATTAGAGATGATGGTAACACCTCTGTGATAACATATTTAAGAAGAAAAACAAAACAAAGTGGGGGTACATTTTTTTTCTAGTCAGAGAAGAAGAGGAGGAGGAGGTGAGAACATGTGAGGGAAACAACACAGAGAGACCGAGGTCAGTGGAGAAGGAGGGGGAGAAGGTGCTCCAGGTGCCAGAGCCAAGATTCCTCTGTAGCCCATGGGGATCCACGGGGGATGCAGAGATCCACCCCAGCCCGTGGGGATCCATGGGGCATGCAGAGATCCACCCACCGTCCGTGGGGATCCATGGGGCATGCAGAGATCCACCCCAGCCCGTGGGGATCCATGGGGCATGCAGAGATCCACCCACCGTCCGTGGGGATCCATGGGGCATGCAGAGATCCACCCACAATCTGTGGGGATCCATGGGGCATGCAGAGATCCACCCCAGCCCGTGGGGATCCATGGGGCATGCAGAGATCCACCCACAGTCCGTGGGGATCCATGGGGGATGCAGAGATCCACCCACATGGATCTGTGGGGATCCATGGGGGATGCAGAGATCCACCCACATGGATCCGTGGGGATCCATGGAGCATGCAGAGATCCACCCACAGTCCGTGGGGATCCATGGGGGATGCAGAGATCCACCCACATGGATCTGTGGGGATCCATGGGGGATGCAGAGATCCACCCACATGGATCCGTGGGGATCCATGGAGCATGCAGAGATTCACCCACAGTCTGTGGGGATTCACGGGGGATGCAGAGATCCACCCCCAGCCCGTGGAGAAGGTGGCCATGTAGGAGTGGGTGGATGCCTGGAGGAGGCTGTGATCCAGTAGGAGAGCTGGTGGAGAGAGGGCCCTGTTCCCAGGCTGGAGCAGCCTGGCCTTGGAGGATGGCACCCCATGGAAGAGTGACCCACGCCACAGCAGATTTGGCAGGACACACATTGCAGCAGTTTTGGGAGGACTGCTGCTTATGAGAGCAGCTCCATGCTGGAGAAGCTTGTGGAAGACTGTCTCCCATGGGAGGGGACCCCACAGTCTCACAGGGGAAGGACTTCTCTCCCTGAGCAGAAGAAAATCTCAGTCATGAACTGACCCCACACCCTGTCTCCCTGTGCTGTTGGTGGGAAGAAGGGAGGGGCAGGGGGAAAAAAGGTGTTTTAAGGGCTTATTTTACTTTACATTACCTCCTCTGACTCCGTTAATAATACATTTACTTTATACCTTTAAATTTGAACCTATTTGCCCTAAGAATGTTTTCTCCCAGTCCTTACCTTGAACCCTTTGTTAATTTTTTCTCTCCTCTGCCCAGCTGTGGCAGGGGAGGGTGAGTGAGTGACTTTTGTGGGTGCCTGGAGTTTGGCCTCTGTTAAACCACAACACTTGGTGTATCAAAAGTCTGCTGCTTGCTCATCTGGTTTATCTACTACAAACTCTATTAATAACTTTCAACAGGGTGCCTCATTTTCTAAAATAAGCAGTTTCTAAAGTTTTTGTTATAAGAAATGTAAAACTTTAGTTTTAAAACCTTAATCTTGGAAGAGGCAGTGGAGGAACATTGTTTACTTTTTAGTAATTTGCTGCTGTCCCTTAAGGCAAGAAAGACCTGGAAAACAAAATCTCTAAATGATTCAGAGAAGTGCTGGTTGTCTTGACTTTTATAATGCATCTGTCAGTTCTGCTCTGTGTTACTTGTGTGCATGAAGTGGGGTTGATTAATATGTCTGCTCATGGGCTTGATTGCCTTATCTCATGTTTGCCATCACAGGTCATTTAGTACATCTTTGTAGGATTTCTTCAGATTTTTTGTTTAACCTTTGGCAGCTGGGTTGGGTGCTGCTCGCTTGTCAGCTCTTAAAATTTCAGAGGCAGGAGAGAAAGGCTGCCTCATGTCCTTGAGCTCACTGCAGGCTTTACTCCTTATGCTTCTGTTCACACACCAGCAATTTGGAAATAAAAATCATTAGGAAAACCTCTCCGTGGTTTTCAGAGCACAGATGAGTTTGTTTTGAATGTTTCAATCCACCTGTTGGGCCTAGCCAGGATTCTGCAGCAGGTGGATGCAGAAGATCTCACAGATGAACTTGTGACACAGCTCTGCAGTCAGCTGTGCTAAGCAGGTAGAGAAAGATGAGAAAATCTGGTGTTATGGCCTCCAGATTTGTTATTTGGAGCTCTAAAAGGTATTTGTTCATTGTAGAGGAGAGCAGAGAGTGGTCTGACTCTATCTAGGTTGGTTCTTCCAAACACTTATTTTAAATCCCTTTTCTTTAGCCTTTGTGTGTATTAGCTTTGGCTTGTTGCAGTCTTGTTGCAGCAGCTGTGATGGCAGTTTCCAAGGACTGAAGGGGACCTTCACAGCAGCATCTTGGCAATAGCACAAATAAGTCATGAAGGAAAATATTGACATGCTGCTGGATGTCTCTGTGCCTGTGGTTACCATTGCGATGGGGAAGTGATGGTGTGGAGGAGGAAGAAGAGGTCTAAGGCTATGCAGGTTATTGCCACTGTACTAAAGGTGATTTGTGCTGAAAGGCAACAAGAACAGACTGGGAGAGGAGCTGGTATTCAAGGTTTTGGTTGAGGTCAAAGGTCTATTTGCACCCTTAAAGTCTGAATGTCCTCAAATCCTACTCTACAACATACTGGCAGAAAGCTAGAACATTCACTGCATACTATGTGGGTTGTTTTGGTTATTTTTTTTTCCTCTACTGTTACTAAGCATTCAACTTTTTTTTTTTTTATTCCTTCTAATGTTAAATTTCCACTCTCTTACTGTTGTGGTATGAGAGATTCATCTTTTAGTTTTGCTGATGCATTTGAAGGACCCAAAGCAGCCCCTGAAGAACTCTCTAGAAGTCTGTTACTATTGTCAGAAATAGCAGAAACCCTATCCTGGTGTCCCTGTGGATAAGTTGGACTAGATGATCTTAAAGGTGTTTTCCAAACTAGTTAATTCTGGGATTCTGTGATAACCTGTTAGGGAGCATTCTTCAGTGTTCAAACTCAGTGGTCTGTGAGAAGTTGAAAATGGTTCTCGCTTTTTGTCCGAAGAAGCAGGGTATCAACCTTGACACAAGATCTTTGGTCTTAAGGTTTCATATCATAAAAAATTACAGAAAATTTCCTGTGAATATCAAGTTATTTTTGAGGGAGGAAAAGCCAGCCCAGCAGATGACTGAACCAAGCTGCTCTTTGTAATGAGTCCCACAGGAATATGCTCAGACTGTGCTGGGAGGGTTTTTTTCTGAGCTTGTGAACCACTAGTTAGTAGGAGTCAAAATTTGGATACTGATGTGCTGATGAGGCTTTCCTTTCATCTGAATAGCCTTATTACTTTGGGGATAAGGGGATAGAGAATAAAATAGCTCTAGAGAGGTGCTGCCCACCCATCCTTGGAGAAAAAATTGCTAATCATATTCCAGTTGGTGAAAATATAATGAAGGCATATAAATGTTTAGATCTTATACCAAAATAGATTAGCAATTTTAAATGAAACACATTTAGCAAATTTTACAGAGCATTTTATGATGCAGAGATCAAAAATTAAATTAAAAGGCAGGGAATTAGTGCTGCAGTATATTGCTTTTTTTCCCCCCCGTGACAGTAAGGGGAAGTTCAGATTCAACATAACTGATGAATGAAGAGCAGAATAAGTTGAAATGTGATTAGTGGGTCAGCTGAAAGAAATATGCCAGTAGAAACTCACTGCTTCTGACAGGCTGTGAATGCTCAGGCTGGAATGCTCTGCTCTGGAATCAAGAACAGCTAGCTTGATTCACAGTAACTCAGTCCAGATCAGATGAAATGAGGCTCTCCTTTGGAAAAATGCTGTGGGTATATAAGGAAAAGCATATAAGTGTCTCCACTTGTGGATGCCCATTTCAGGGGCCCTGGGTGCCTTCAGCTGAGCAAGTACAAGATCTGTAAATAGAAAAAATTGTCACTTGCGCTGCTGCCATTGTGACCGGGAAAGTTTTTGAGCTCAACCCTCATGGAGCCTGAATTCTGAGTTAATCGGGAACTTGTCTCTCCTGTTCAGAGCAAGTGGAAAATTAATTTGTCTAATTTCATAATTAAGAGAAAAAAAACCAAGTTAATGATCCGTTTCTGGCTCTGGAGAGAGATGTGTAACTGATACTGAATATTCAGTATGTAAATCTATATGATATAAAAGAGCCAAACTTCCTCAAGGGGGAGAACGGATCCTCTTTTGAATTTTTTTTTTTTAAATGACTATTACAGACTTCTATGCCTCTTCATTTTCCATAAGATTTTATTAAAAACACTCAGAATTAGAAAGCACTTTTTAGCAATTTGACCATCTAGAAAGGGATATTTGTCAGGGTATTTTGGTTAAAAAATTTCTGGCTTTACACCACTGACAACTTCAAAGTGTGTTTTAGAATAAACTTACAAATATAAAATATGTTGAATATGCCCACGGCTGATGATTCAGGTATGTTATCAGACTGCAGCAATATTGCTGTGTAAGATATATGAACATCTATGCTTCACTAGCTGGAAGACAGGCAGCCAAGTAATTGTAAATTTAAAAATGCTGTGTGAAAGTTCAATTAATGCCTATAAGAAAAGCAAATCAGAATAAAGTCCTGTCGCTGGGGTATAGGCTGTAGCATATCTTTAAAAGAATGTTTTCCATCCAAAACCATATAGCCAAAATATCAGCAATTATGTTGTGATAAATGTGGAATGTTTGGATTGGAAAATGGGATTATTCAAAAGTAAAGATGGATGTGAATACACTGGAGGTAAATGAAGGGCTATCTTAGGGATATCTTCAATAAGATGAACTCCTGAATTTTTCAGGAAGGCAGACACTGCAATGCAAGGAAGTGAAAGAGACATGGAAAATACTGGCAGATAAACAAGTGTTTTTTTTTCCCAGCTGTTGAATATTTGGGAACCCCAAAGGCCTTTTTTAGCTCTCAGACTATAGAATGGGTTGAATTCTGGTATCCTTTGTGTTGGGAATAGGATTGGCCTGGACTGTACTCTGGGTGTCTGTGCATTGTTCTTATTTCCTCCTCACCCTTGTCAGGGGCACTTTATGGATGTACTTACAGACATTTTATTTTGCTATTGGATCATGCTGTTCATAACTGTCCTCCAAATCCTTTTTAAGTAGGCTTCACATAATAGTTTCTCCAGAATATATTTATTCCCTGAATATTTGGATTTTTCCTCCATCTGTGTATTTTTGTTACTTGTGGTAAAATATTTTTGCCTATACTTGTTGATTTAATGCACAAATTCTCTCCATTTCAGTCATTATATTCTATTCTTATTTTTGCAAGAATTTTGCCTATAAGATGTGTACAGAGGATGTGTATAATTCAGCATTATAAATACACTCTATAATATATACTTATAATTTCTATGAGATAAACACATTTGTAGAACACTTGAGAGACGTCACAAGGATCCCTCTCTTTATAATTCATTTGAATCAGAGAAAGTTTTAATCCAAGGAATGGGAAATGGAGAGGGCAGAGGTTTAAATCCTAAGTAAGTTTTAGCTATTTATTTTTTGCAACAAGATTGAACTTGCAGAAGAGAGATCACAGAGCCCTTAGGACTGAATTCCAGCAGTGTCTTACTGCATCCCAATCTCGAGAAGCTCCCCTGTCCCCCCAAAACCCCAGTTCCTTGGTGGGATAAGAAAGCCAACAGTCAGAGTGTCTGACAGACAATGGTTGGCATCTCTTTGTTTCCATCCTGGACCTCTGAGTGATGACATTCTGATGCAGGGGAGTTTGTAAAGTGTTCAGTCTCTGTTCTTTGAGTCTATCTAGTGCAATTGGTTAGTTGACCTTTCTTCTGGGAGTACTCGTAAGCCAAAACCATAGCCTTTTTCCATCTGAATAGCTACTACCTACCTCTCTTTGCTCCTAAGACATTTCTTGGGGATAAAATACTGGCCTTAGCCATAATTAATGTGCCTGAATACTTTGTTATTCAAAGGTTTCTTTGTGAATTGCCAAGGGGAGGTGCTTATAATTCACGTCCTCTGGAACTTTATATATGGACCTTCTGTACAGAAGGGAGTTTAATTTTTGCCTGGGCTTGTAAGTGACAATTTCTGTTGGTGAAAGGGAAGTTGGTAAGGGGGCTGCGCTGCAGCCAAGCACTGCTCCTGTGCTCACCCTCCTCCTTCTTCTGGATGTTGGAGACCTTTGTCAAGACCAAAATGTTGGCAAGAGGAGGCCTTCATAGGGCTTTCATACAGCTAGGTGTCCTACAGTGGTTCAACTTATTCCTGGTTCAGGAATGGAGGCAGACATGGAGCTAAAGGAGGATTGCATGGTCCCCTGCTCTCCTTTTTTGGTGTTCTTTTGTATCTGCCTCAGACAGTGTCAGTATTAGACTCCTTTTCCTTCTGGACATAGGATGAGGGATGTTTAAGGAGTTCTGTTTCTCCCCAAGATGGTTAGTTAAGAAAGAAAAGCAATTGTAATAATAACTGCTGGAGGAGGAATAATTGATTAATTCTGGATGCCAGCTGGTACTCATTTTGTCATGAGGAACTGAAGCCCAGCTTATGTTGTGTGCATGTGGTTCAATTGCTCTCTCTGTTTGAACACGTGCCCACTGACGTCTTCAACTGACTGCAGTGAGAACAGAACAACTTTGTACCCTGAGCCCGTTGAAAGAGGCCATAAATCAGCCATTCTGGTGTTCTGCCTTGTGTTGAAAGGGGCATACATGCATCATATTTAATCTAAACAAAAAGTTCTGTTAAAACTTGTTGAAAATCACAGTTTGAACACTGCCCTTGGAGTCAGGGAATGACAAGGGAGGTTCTTGGAAATGCTGGGGGTCAGCCTGGAAAGAGCACACTAAATGTGGGCTACTTCTTGCCTCTCCCTTGCACCTCAGCTGCTGTGAGTAAAGGGATACCAAGTCAGTTTTATATTTTTTACATCCTTAAACTAATTTGGGAAGCACTGAGACTCCAGTGGTGGGAATGGCAGCAGCTCCAGTGCTGTTAACTGGAAGGCTTTGTGTATGAGCGAGGAGCTTTTGAAAAGCCTGGATAATCTGAAATTAGCCACAGCAATATCGGGAGGACCTCAAATCTGATGTCTATAATGTATTCAATGTATCATGGAGCAGAATGGAAGCCAGCCAGTTGAATGCAGCTGAGCCAGTTGGAGGATATGTGGAAGACTGAAAATACAAAGATTTGGACAGTACAGCAGGACATTAAGCCCAGAAAAGGAAGTAGGCTCAGTTGATCCTGACATGATGGGAGCTAGGCTTGCTGAGGAACTGTTGAATACAAAACCACTAAGAAAAAAGCCAACCTAAAGTAGCAGATGAGACTTTTTTTTTTTTTGAGTAACTGTCATGACAACATTTCAGTGTGAAAAAGCAATCATCTACACTGGTACCTAGACGGACTTGATGCTTTGATAACAGCAGGCCAGGAAGAGCATTGCTACCCTAAAAGCTGTGAAATTTCCCAGTGGAATTTAAAACTCTCCTTGCATTGAACAAAATTTTCCACTAGTGAGAAAGCAGTTCTCTGCACATAATTTGGGGTTGGCTGTGTCTGACAATGCAGATGGTATCTGTCTGGGCTAGGGACACTATTGACTAGTTTCAAAAGGTTGTAAATATCCATGTGCTCTGGTAAGTCAGAGTGTATGGTACGAGGAGAAATGGGGCTTAAACTGCAGTGAGGGAAGTTCTGGGTAGCTATAGGTGAAATAATTAGGCAGTAGCATATATTGCCATGACAAAATGTGGCACTTCATCTTCTTTCAAAGTTTTCTATGAGTGTTCTTCCAAAGAACTCAGTGGAGTTCTTTGAGGATAAACTGGATTAACATCTTTCATGCACAGCAAATGTTGTCTATTCTGCACTGCTAGGGGCTCGGTGGTGATCATTTGTGCCCTTCCTAGCCCTATACTTGAGCAGTGCTGGATTAAATATGAGTCCTAAGTCCCTATGTCTGAAAACAAACTCAAAGTGGACAGATATAATTGGTCTCTAATGACTGGTTAAAGCTGACAAAGATCTGATGCTTTGGCAAGCTTGGATTCTAAAATTGCTACCTCATATGCAAGTGAGAAGTCTGGGAGTGGAAATGAGTGGCTTGGATGTTTCCTGATGCATAACCCCTTCAGGAAATGCCCATTTAGAGTTCACTAGCGAGGTGTACCTGGGTGCTGATCTGTCTTGGGGTGGTTTTTCTATTCCCTGATCATCTGCTCTGTGCCCAGAGATGGTTGCTGTAGTTTTAAGGTGGGTCTGGGGGAGGGGGGAGCCTTGGGGCTCTTCAGCGGCCTTTTTCAAAGCCTCATTCTCCAGGAGTCCAGCACACTGTGTGGACTGGGTTTTTTCCTTTAGCTAGCTTGGTTTTTGTTAGCTTAGGCAGGAAGGGTTTTTTCCTTTTCCCTGGCCTTGGAGACTGCGACAGCAATCCTTCAATGTCCTTTTTTTTTTTTTTTTCCTTGAATTGAACAGTTTGGTTTTGGTCTGAGATCAGAGAGAAAAATTGACAGGAGTTAAGTCAGCTGGGGATCAGCAAGAAGGTGAGGGGCTGCTCCATCCCAGCCCCAGCCCCTGGAAAAGCTGAGCCAACAAGAGGAAAGACACCAAATCCACCAGCTTCATCTGACCCATGCCAGAGATTCTCCAGGTTCTTATCTGTGCTGCTCGAGCTGCTGCATGAACCCTTTGGTTTTTTTCCCTTCCCTGAGAAAGGAGCCAGAGCCATTTGTTGTTTTTTTTTTTTCCCCGCCATGTTGTGGCTGTTGGATTTTTTTTTTTCTTCTCTCCCTGGCATTTTGGTTTTTTTTTTTTTTTTTTTTGCACCAGTGTGGGTGGGTATATGTGTGCATGGGGGTGAGGTCTGACAATTCAATATCTAGCATTTATTCTTTTTTTATTTTTTTGTGTCATGTGGGTGCCTCATTTGTCAGTAAATGGTTAGTTTTTTTCACTTTCATCCACTAGTATTAATTTCTTATTGACAGAAAGGGATTATTGGAACTTTTTTTTTTTTTTTTTTTTTGAGGAAACACTCATTCCAAAGTGCTTTTCTCCTAAACTTTTCTCTAAGACATAATCCCTGGCCCTTCTTGCTGCTCTGTTAATCTGTTTCTTGCTGATGGGACTGTTAATGACTTAATGTAGGAAATGGGTTTTTGTGTCTTGTAGAAAAACCACAGTGTGGCTTCAACTTTCACTGGCATAACCTGACAAGCATAAATTTATAACTATATATATATAACAATAGTATTTGAGAATAGCTATAAGTTTCTGTGAAGTTTCTGCATAAATGATTGAAATGAGAATATAAATATTGTATTTCTGTGATTAACCTAGCTAACTTAAATTAGCAGTAGATTCATCCTTGTAGATTGATAGCCTGTCAAAGGCAGGTCCTTCACACCTGCCAACTCACACTTTACTGAGAGAAAATGAGAAGGCTTTGAAGTGCATTCTGCACCTCCAAATACTTATTTTTGTTGTCCTGCTGTTGTTTTTTTAAAAGAACTTAAAAAATAAGAACCTCTTAACTTTTCCCCAGTATATTCCCTTTGCTATCTACTTTTTCCCTGCTTTTAGGTGATGGTGAATTACACAGCATCCTAAAAGCATGGCAGTATTTATACAGTAATTTTTTTTAATGACATAAATATTTACTAGAATCAGATCCTTTTAACTGGTAAATTTTTTGTCCCTTATAATTTTTCATCTTCTTGTGTGTTATAATTAATTTACAGTGAATAAATCCAAATATTGATTCTGGGAAATTTTTTTAGCAGTTCAAACAGAATTGCTAGCATTTCAGTGCTTCTCCAATATAACTGTCATACTGAGGTCACAGTTATCTTACATGCAGTATTCCCAAAGGTTTCCGATGGCAGCTGGCATAGAATGGCTGTCCTGTAGCCTTGTAACACTATTCACGAAGACCTGGAGATGTTTCTGGGAGTTTTTATGTGCTTTCTCACTTGAATTTAAATGGCTTTTGTCTGTATTTCCACTTAAAGAAGTGAGTATATCTGGACATATTTTTTGTGTATTTTTGGGCATAGATTTATTGAAAGGTGCCCAAATGCATAGCAGATTTAGGCCTTCAGCATGTTGCTGCAATTTTGGGCTTGCTTTTCTATCCATTAATATTTCCAAGGAAACCTGCACATTTCCCAACACCACAAGCTCCATTGCCCAATGGAGAACATGATGGAAGAAGTAACAAAGTGGTTATTTCCATCCTCCTCAAAGCAAACACACCATTTTGTACCGCCACAGGGAAGTGGAAGAGGAGGTGCATGTCTCTGCGCAATGTGATTGCAGAGCTCAGAGGACAGCTGAGGGTTTTAGGAACACACCCTGGTAGTCTCAGCAGCCCTAATTTCTGCCACTGGAAGAGACGTGATGTTTATCTCTAAACAATTGCATAAGGGCAAGCAGCACCAGGAGCTGCTTTAACTCCAAACGTCTTTGCTGATGGGTGATAGTTTGGCATTCAAACTCTGCTCAGCTTCTTGTAATCTTAGGTTTGTTTTGCAGAGTGAAAATAATTCACAAGCTTCCCTAGATGCTGAACTTTTGAAAATTATTTATGACTGACCTCAAACTCTCCAAAAGCACCACCATGGGCAAGGGGACACCAAAACTACTCAAAAGTAAACAGCTGCAGTAAAGATACATCTATGGACTAATGGTACTGAGAGAAGCAATTCAGAATTTTACTTTTAAAGATATTTTTAAAGGCTACTGTAACAAAAAGAAAAACAGAAAAAGAAGAGTCCAGTTTGGTGGGCTTTGTAGGAACCAAATGGGGCTTGATGCACCAGGCTGGGGCTGCCCCTGCTCCCTCCCTCCCCATCACAGCATTTGGCAGACTCTGACAGGATATGTGGAGAATTCATGGAAAGGGGTCAAGCCACAGATTAAACTAAACAGTTATTAATCATGTTTGGTACTTTTCAGCATTTTTGTCCTCTATGGAAAATGGAGTTGCTGCCAAATTTCTTTGTGTTTTTTTATCATTGCTTTTGTCAGACGTTTGCCTGTGAATTCAAAGCCAGCTCTTTAAAAGGCAAAATGCCGTGGAATATTTAACAGTACCAGCAAAGTTAGAAAGTGCATAAAAATCCCTGTAATTCAAACCTCTGTTCATGGCACAAAAGGGCAAAGTACACCAAAAAGAAATAGTTTAATTTGCCAAAAGAAAAAATCTGTATCACAGGTACTTTTAAAAAAATAGATCAGCTTAGTATTGTGCAGCAAGTGTATCACAGGTTGTCAGTAGGATGGTGCAGACATGCTTAGGATTCCAAAGAAAACAATATTTTTAGCAAGACAGTTATCCAGCTGTAAAAAGGCAGTTTAATCCTGTGCCTTTGAGGAGCTGACAGTATCTTGCTTTTTCTATTTGTCTTACATTTGGACAGATCATAATATTTTTTATTAGAATTTGTGGGAAGAAAAAAGTGATGGTAGTGAAATCCCTTGTGAAATCACTTGAAATTGCTTTTCACTTGCCTGAATAAATTTGATATCGATTTTTGTCCTTTTATAAGAATGAAAGGTTTATGAAAACAGTCCCATTGCTTTCATCCCTAGGTAGAAATTATCTAATACATAGAAGACTCAGTCTTTTGGTTTTTCTGCCTAACAAAAATGCTAGTGATTAAGTTTTAGCCTTATGAAAGATTAGCTGTTGTGATGGGCAAAGAGTTATGGTAGAGTATCTTCAAAAGCTGTCATGCAGAGTATGACAGATTAATAACTCCAGCCTTTTCATGTTTTACAGCCTTTATATATTTTGGCTATTTGAGATTGGTGCCATCAGGACTGGGATCTCTACTCCCTAGATCTGCAGAGAATGCTTTATTTCTTATGACATTCAATAGAATCTAGAAGATACACTCTTGTATTTCTACAGGAGAGGAGGGCAGTGGGTCTGGTCACTAGCAGAGTCTCTGGAATGACTTTCCTGGAGGGAGACATCGTCTGTGTGAGACCTTGAAGGTGTCACTTGGAAAGCAAAACTCTTTACTCCTGGCAGAAAAAAAAAAACCCAAAACCATAGTGACAACTTGTTGAAGAATCCTTTCAGTGCAGGTAGGTCAGGGGCAGCCATGGTAGAGCTGCAGGTTGAGCTTTGGGGGTGCCTGGGGCCAGGGGCTGTGACCTGCTTGTCCTCTGTGTAATGAGGGGCCTGGGGACCTGTAGCCCTGCCCGGGGACTGGACCCTCGGAGACACAGCAGGAGCAGAGGACCCCAGACTTTTGTGCTCAGATATCCTTATAGCAACTTGTAAAGGCCTGAGCAGATGGCTATGGGGTGTTTGGGATGTGATGCAATGCCAGAGGTGGCACCAAAGAGCTCCCTGTGTGTTGGTAGAGGTGTTGAGCCTTCATGGTCCATATCACTCTTCCCAAGCCTGACCTCTGACCAGGAGAGAAACACTGAGTCTCCTCTGCTGGGTCCTCCAAAATGTATGATGCCTGGCAGGGATGGGGAGGTCCCTCTGCTGGACAGAAAAGCAACAGTCATTCTGGGTCAACCTTAAATGGTTTCAAACCTACTTGTATTTGTTGCTTTTCACAGTTCTTGAAAAAAGGTTCCCCTTTACAAATGAGATGAGGGAGTTTAGACAGCCCCTGCCTTTGCTCAGGTCTCTGGCAGTGGGCAGCAGCTTTATGGAGGTGGCCAGCACCCTGAAACCACTCTCACTCACAAGTTCTTAATAAATTATCAATCAGGTCTATTACAACGTGATTTACTTATTGAATAGGCACAAGGAAAAACAGGCTCTAACAGGCTTACTACACAGGATAAACGAAAAAGAACTACTAGTAGGTGAAAAATACCTAATAAAAGGTATGATAAAAGGTACCTATAATACAGCTAGTGAAGAAATAGTATAGATTAGGAGCCAACGTCACTTACCAATGAATGATAGTGGTGCATGGAAGTCTCCTTCCTCTCAATCCCAGGGAAGTAACTCAAGGTGGATGTCTTCACTTTCGAGGAGAACTCTCCACATGCTCAGAGGGTATGTAAGAAATTTCTGATTTTATGAAAATTGTAGTGGTCTTCTATAGTTTGTAAAAGTGCTCTGTGTGTCAGTCATGGATTTTTGTTTATCTTTTCCCATGCATTCGAGGCAGGATGTTTATTGCTGGCTAAGGATGTTTTCAGCCAGGATAACTCACCACAAGGCAAGCATATTCTGGCCTAGTTTAGTCTCATGGGGTAAAGAAATAAAACTTCTGTGTCAGAGGGTGAAAGGTCCTGTCCTTGAAATCAGTCCCAGCTCTTAACTTTGGTGCAGATTGAGCAGGTATGGGCAGAGACCAGTGAGCTCTGCAGCCTGCCTTTCTCTCCAAGGCTGAGATGTGCTTACCCTGGTCTCTCCATGAGTTGCCTCTTGCTAATGTTTGTATTGAGTCTGCTGCTCTGGCATGTCTATGGACTTCTCTACACATTGTGAGCTTCTACTCACACAAATGCAAGCAGGGACGCTCAATTCCTTTGCTATTTGCTAGCCATGTGCTTCCTGTGAGGCTTGAGTGAGATAAAGGTTCCTTGTAGCATGCTTACGTGCAAAAGTGAATTTTTATTCAAAACATGCAATCAAGTTTGATTGCTTTTTAAACAGTTGCTACACCCACAATTTGTTTTAAGGTCTTATATAATCTATAGTCCATAAATAAACCTTTGAGATGGAAAGCAATGAACTGCAAGAATTACATTTCTACACCAATGGCTAAGGTCTAATCACACCTCCCAAAGCAGACAATTTCTGACAGAATGGCAAATTTACTTTCCTGAAGACACACAGTTGATAAATATAACATGCTGTTGGCAAATGCAGCAATTTTTCAACTTCCGAAAACCTTTAAAATTTGGTATAGCCAATGAAACTCTGTGTCAGATGCAGGATTGATAAAGAATTCCAATCTCCAGTTGTACCAAAAACCCTATCCCACACAAGAACTTGATCTGTCAGCATCCCATAAGATCAATGATGAAAAACATGCTGCAAACTGCTGTTTCTGTTTGTGTCCTTGTCCTGGTTTGTCGCATTTTTTTGTGTTATAAGGGGCTTAAAAACAGCATCTGCCCCGTTACTGCAGTATAAGCATGCAAGCCACTAATTCAAATATGAAATATCTGTGTGTACAAACTCCTGCAATGTCTTATTTACAGATTGTTCTCCTACAGCTGTAATTAAATTTGTAGCTTTTTAATTTGGTCTTGAAATTAATGGGTGTGTTTAAAGCTATCTAAGTTGTGAACGGCAGGTGAAGGTTGCTCAGGTTGCACCTGACCTGAGCTTTGAGCCAAACTACATTATTATGATGCTAAAACCAGGTGTTGCTGACAGTGTGGGGTTTTTCTTTCTTCTCTTTGCATAGGGAGGGAAGATACCAGAAGGACTCGTATTATGGTCCTGCTTTGGGATTTTATGATTAAAACAAAGGTAGGAGCTTTTAAAAAACAATTAGTGAATTCACTGACTTTTCTGTTACTATTCCTATTGTTTGCTTGTATTTCTTTGGGCACTGGGGAGGTAGATCTCCAATGTGAGGCAATTGCCGTGAGTTTATTACTCTAATATTTAATTTTTGCTTTTTGTATGTTTTATGAAGAACTTACATTAAATTTTTAATATTGAAAGTTTCATTTAATACCTACAAGCCACTCTTCAGTTGCTTTTTGTTTACTTGTATTTGCATCCTACCTGCTGGTTTGGCTCTGTTGGAGATCCTTCTCTGTTCATTTTTATAAGGCCTCATTCAATAGAGGATGTTTATAAAATCATTCTGGAGCCATAATAGCTGGCTTTCTCTTTCTTCTTATTTCTCCTTTTCAAATTTGATCTCATTGTTGGTTTCATCCCTTTGAATTTTAAACTCACATTTTAAATTATTCTCCTCTTACATTTTAAATAGATTAATTACTAGGTAGCATGCAGAATACCTTCTTAGTGTGACAGGCTATTTCCAACTCTCTAATCCATATTAAAGTTTACCCTCTTGTGTCAGCAATGGCCTATCCACAGTGTTAGTTATATCAGTGAATACTTAAAGAATCTCAACCCTTCAATACAGATTTAAAGCCAGGTGGGTTCTACACCCTGTGTTTGTTTGCTGGAAGAGTTCATTTGGACATGTGGTTGTGCTCACTAATGGAAACGAGTCTGGAATAGAGACCAGATTAAAGGTGAGCGTTGGTCACTGAGTCTTTAATATTGCCCCTATTGTCTGTAGACATTAGAAAGAAAGGTGATAAATTTTGCTATTCCAGTCCCACTTGTTAATGTCACATTTCCAACCCTCTAACAGTGCAGACCAGCGTGCTGCCAGTACTGACAGCAGCAGCAGCCACTGCTGTGCCTGTGAGCAAGCAGCTGAGGCTCCTGGTTCCTGGTTGCTCTGCTTGCCTTAAGCACCATCATTCTTCCATTGGAATCTGACTGTATGCTCCTGCCTGGAGAAGAGGCTCCTGCCTTTTTGACTTGCTATATTAAACATGTGTTGTTCCTGAGACACTGGAAGGTGAGTCAGCTGTTGTCCCTATCTGGCTTTTTTAGTGGGGGGACTGAGAATAGAAGGGTTTGAGTGCTTTGTCCTCATCACTTCCCTCCTTTGAAGAGTTATCTTTGCTGTCTAACACTAGAATTTCTCAAACCACTCCCCATGAATAATTTCCTTTGCTCCTTTGACTTACAATTCAGACACAGTTTGCATTGAAAAGAATTCAGTGATTTGCTAAGAAATCACCTGGTTTAGAAACAAAAAAAACTTTAAAAATTAGAATATGCTTGCACACAGACTCCCTAAGACTGTGTAGTAGGTATTCATATCCTGCTGTGCTCTTTGTCAGTATGTGTTTTGTTTGCAGTAGATGTGAATAGTTTGTGCTGGCAGTTGGTGCTAAAGGTCTGTATTTGTGGTGGGTGTTGTTGCTTCAGTGCCATTTTCTTTCAGCATTATAGTGAGAAAGGAGTGCTCTAGTTTTGAACCTTGCTGAAAAAGACCTGGAACACTGACACAGCTGATAGCTCCCTTCTTGCTAGGTTTTATTAAGTGCAAGAGGTGGCTGTTCTCCTATGCCTTGGGGGAGGTCTGGAGCTATTGCCAATGCTTACAATCCATGCAACAAATAGCTACAGAGAGAGCAACACATGGATTAAAAGTGTGACAAATAGCTTATTTGTATGTCAGAATGCGCAGGCCTTCAAGGTTGATTTAGCTGGTTTGGATTGGGCTTGGCTGAATTTCAGTAAAGGCCCTTTTATTAAATTCATGTCACTCTTGTAAAATAAGGCAACTTTTTCTGGACTTAGTAGTGCTAATGACAACATACTCAAGCAGTCAGATATGAGTGGGAATACCAAGAAACATAAAACTGGTAATACCCAAGGGTTTGTGAGAATATTGTTAATAGGAGAATGTCTCTACCAGCTTCAAGCCACAGGTTTGTTAGAGACCCCAGACAGTTTAAATCCTGAAACAGACAAATGGGCCCACACAAGCCTGAGTTTCTGAACTTTGGGGGGAAATTACATTTACGAAGGGGGGAATACGTGCTAGGCAGTTCGGGAAGGCTGTACCTTCCTAGCACCTCAGCCGGTGGGGAAAGGAGGAGGGCAACGTGCAGCCGGGAGTTTGGGGTAAAAGGGGCTGAGTCCTCCCAAACCTTGAGAGAGAAAACCCTGCGGGTGTGTGCCCCAGTGGACTCTCTCCCTTTATTCAAATAAAATTGCGGGACTCCTCTGTCTTCTTTGTGGATGCTGGCTTTCCATGGAGCGATTTTCCACACAGACTGAAGTGTCTAATTCAGATAATTTTCCCATATCATCATGACCTGAGTGATTTTGTTGTTCTGTTCTTGATATCCTGTATAGCATAGCCTTGATATAGGGCAGACTAGGAATTCGGGAAATATAAAGGAGTAGCTTTAAATGTGCTGAAATATGAAAAATGCTATTCTTGAGCCTGTTAAAATAGAACCCTTTCTGGTTACCTCAACAGGGCCATTGTTTTTATATATTTCCCCCCAATGCCATTTTTCTCTTTGATGCCACTGTTTTATTGTAGTTGTTTAAAATAATAAGCTCAAGTGAAAATGCTGATGCAGTACAGCATGCTGCACTGCCAGTCCTGAGAGATTAGATTGGGGTGTTCAATTAACCCTGCAGCTATAATTTAAAGCAAGATTTACAGCAGATGTGCTTTATGCATAACTTGTTTCTTAATGCAGGGCTGATGTACCTATTAATGAGCAGAAATGGAAAGTGGAAGGTCTGTTTTATTAATACTGCTAATTGGTTATTTAATGTTTGTGAGACACAATGTCATGTAAATTATTAGCCACACTGTCAGAAATAATGCAAAGCCAGAAACAGTCTGATTTGTACAGAGTGTAGTGAGTAACTACTCCTAAACCTAAATTATTAATGACTAGAAGAAAAATAATCCAAAGAACCATCTCTGTGCTTGAAGGGGATGCATGCGTTGTGCACCTGGATCATGGTGACCAAGGAGTGTGCTGGGAGGACCACAGCATGGTTACAGAGTCTCTCTTTGGGCTTTGGAAGGCCTTTGGAGCTGCTCGTCCCTCTGCTGGGGGGTACTCAGGAGAGCTCTGAAAGCTGCTGTCAGCAGCAGGGAAGTAATGACTACCCAGGGCTGCAGCAGTGCCCAGGGCGTTTAGACTTGTGCAGGTTTCGTGTTTTAAGACAGACCTGGGAAAAGATGACCTTAGGGAATTCTGTGGAAATGTGCCTCCAAAAGACCATGAAAGGCCCCCAAAGTAATCGCTGCATTGGGTCTCTCCTGTGGGGATGGCCTTGCTGATTCCCAGTGCCTGGAAAGCAGCAGGACTCCTTTGGCTTTGAAGATTCAGAGAGATTGGCTCATTTTCATCTCCTGTCTTCTCTCCAGGCCACCAGACCTGTCCAGTTGAAGGACAGATTTTCCAAGAACAGTCTTTAGAATGCAGAGTTTCCTCTGTAGTTCTGGCTTTCATGTGACTTTTATTATTAATTGCTTTAACCCAAAGGAAGAAATTAAAGGGAAGAAAATCAGCAACCTGGTAGAGTATAATGAGAATAGAAATCAAAAGCATTTCCAGGAGGGAAAGTGAAATACTGAAGAAAGTAATAAAAAGAAAGTTATATTTTTTTTCCCCCAACATATCCTAAAAAGTAAATTACTAAGCACAAAGCTGTGTTGAGAGTTTGGTCTGTAAATTTCTACTAGAAATTCTGAGCTGCATTTCAGGCTGCAGGAAGTAAGATTTCTATTGCTGGTGCTGGCAAAACCCAGGTGGGTAGCATCTCACCCAGGGTCTATCAGCAAATTAAATCCTGTCTAACTTCTACTTGACCTACTCCCAGAGAAGTTCTTATATCAAAGTATGTGAGAAATTTCCTGTCCAGAGAAACTGATACATCTCTAGCACAGTTCAGCCAGGAGGTGTAGGAGATCCCCACGGCTTCTTGAGGAGAACAGAATACAAGAGAGGTGTTAAGTAGTATTTGTATTGCACCATCATTGCCTGATTCTGCAGTGTCATTGATTCATCCAGTGCACATCTTCCATGGTGCTGGGGTAAATGTGTTAATGTAGCAATTATCATTTAAGCTGTAGAAATTAACCCTATTTTGTTTCAAGTTCTTGGTTGCTTTGCTTGCTTGCAATCTATATGAAATATTTTGTGCATATGCATTTTTTGCAAATTTTGTTTTGAAAATTCTGTTACTTTGGGTAGGGGGAAGGTAATTATAATTTTTTAAACTGATCCAGACTTGACATTTTGTAGAGGGAGAAGGCAAAACAAGATGTGATCCTTCTAATTGTAAAGGTCTTTTTGGTAGCTTTTTGGAAACCTATGTAACTTGGGGCTGCTCAGAGGCATTAAAATGCTATTTTGACAGTCTTGATTTGTATATCTTATCCCTTCATTTGTGTACCAGTAGAATAAAACCTATAACTACACCAAAGTATAATTTGGTTATAAGTTTTTTTCATATTCATGGCTCTGTGTGAGGCTGGAAATGCCATCTCAATAGAATACATTTACTGATCACATGAAGTGACTGATCTTTAATTGGTTTAAAATTATGATAATCTTGGTTTCACTTCCCTGCAGAGGACCACTGAAGAAAAAAAAGTCATATTTTATCAGAGCCCATAAAAACACAATTTCTAATATTAGCTTAAAGGGACTTTGGGTTCAATTACTGCAGGCCAGGGTTAAGATTTTATACAAGATCGGTGCCAGTTAAGCAAGGTCTCTAGTACTTCATGATCTTTAACACTTTTTTTGTTCTAGTAAAGAAGAGTCAATTTTCCATTAACATTTAAAAAATGTTTTTCTTTATGCAATCCTATTCCAATGATTCTTTAAATCCTTCATAATTAAACCTCTGCTGCAGTTACAAATATTGTCATCATTTCTGCTTAAACCTGCATTTCTGAAAGATGAACAGTGGTGAATATATGTTTAAGTTCTTATACAGCATGCAAATTGTGGATGAGCTACAGATTTTTTTGCCAGTTTTGGAGACTGTTCTGATATACAAAAGCAACTTGATAAAATACATTGCCAGGTGTATATAATAAGGAAATAAGTTGGGTTTTGGTGTGCAATTGTTTAACTGTTTTTTAATGTGTATTGTCTATCATAAGTATGATTCAGCAGCCCAAGTCACCTTAATTCCTGGTACATGTAGTTAGTTTTGAGGAGGAGTCCATTTGGAGAAGGAGAAAAAGTGGAACAAAACTAAATTTTTAAATCTTCCTCAGTCACAGTCTGAATTCTGTGTATGTTTTTATTTACTACAGAACATACAGAACTGATTTACTTTTTCTTGCCCTAGTAAAGGGAACTGAAATTTCTGAAACAAGGAAGTTTTGTCTAATAAACGCAATGTAAGCTCCAGGGCCAGGTTGCATCCCTCTTGGAGCAAATGGAATCTGGAGCTTGTTTTAGTGCTGGTCTGTTTTCCCTTTCCACAGCAATAGTCATACATGAGAAAGGCCAGAGGGTTCGACTTCAAAGCACCCCTTGGTGCTTCAGAAATAGAGAGAAGCTGGAGCCTTTTAGACTTGTTATATGTTGAAACAGCTTTTATTCTTGAACCTAGTGGGTTTTTTTGGATCCAGGTTACCATGGAGGGCTGCAGATGGAGGAGGTGGGGGCAAGGGCTGCATATTCTCTTTCAAGGTAGGGTGTAAAGCAGCTTTCTCATAGTGTCTGCTGCTGAACTGCCTTCACAAGTGCTTGTAAGAATCTAATGCACTGTAAAAGAGGCCAGCATGGCTAACGCTCTGCTTGACCCACTGGTCACTAGCAGAAGACAGTCAGTACTTGGTCGAAAAATATGGCTCTAGGCAGTAGCTTGAGCTGCAGTAGCCATAAAGTGGTGGCTGGATTGAGGATTTACAGGAAGGGTGGGAAGGTGAAAAGCCAAGAGCATTCAAGAAAGCAAGCTTGAGAATTTTTTTTTGGAGATTATTAGGCAAAATGAAGGGGAGTGATGCCCAGGAGAAATGGAAGGCAATTTTTTTAATAGCAGCTATCTTTTTATGATTCATTGTGGCTGCATTTCTTTACTAGTTTTTAGTAAAATGTCTTTGTTTGAAAGACAGGTGTCTGCCAAGGAAGCCTGAAACCTCCCTTGGAATGGAAAGTGTGAGCCCCTTATCTTTGAATTAATAGAACTTTGAATGTAAGGGGCTTTCAGGCAAAGCTGTGGGTGAAGGAATGGCAGTTCTTTTCTGGTATGTGTATGTATAACAGGGCAAACAAACCCAGCCAGGGCAGCAGCAGCAGCCAGAGCACAAACCCAGTCCCAGCCGCTCTCGGCCGCGGCGCTTTCCCCCCGTGCAGTTCCGGGCACGGCCAGCAGGGGCGCTGCTGGCTCCTGGCCGGGCGCGGCCCCGCGCCTGCAGGGGGCGCTGTGGCGCGAGCTCCGCCCCGTTCCCCCTCACGCGGTAATGGCGGGCACGGCCAGCGGAAGGGATGGAGAAGGGGCTGCCCTCATGAACCCCCAGGGCCAGCCGGTCACAGTGCTCCTCTGGATGGCGAAATGAGCTGTAGCAGGGACCTCGGAGCAGCAGCTGGAATGGAGGAGGCGAGCCAGATGAGTAAATTAAATGTATCAGAAACTGGGCAGCCGTAGCAGGAGCCAAGGGGTGTTCCGGCAGGCAGGGGGTGTGGGGTTACAGGGTAGTGAAAAACCCAGAGCAATGGCAGAGAAATGATAGGACTAGGCAGTGGCGGCTGCCTAGCCCCTGAACGCAGCCAGGAAAGGCTCCCCTTGGCGGGGTTCGGGATCCTGGGTTTCCCCCTGAGGCTCGTGAGTAGATGATGAGGGTCCTTTCCAGTGTTCATAAGGTCCCAGTGCAACGGCGGCTCTTTCGAGCAGGGCCTCACTCACGGTAGGAGAGGACAGCAGAAGACGGAACCCTGCAGTAGAATTCTCCCCACAGCGACCGCAGCCCGTCTCCCCTGCGATGTTGAGAGTGAGAGAGAGCTAGAGGCTGTGCCCAGCTCCTTCCCCCAGCCCAAAATCTCGTGGTAACTCTGCCCTTCCCAAGAGAAAAAAGTCCCTCAGATAGGAGCGTAGCAGTCAGCTGCACTCCTCCCCTCTTCCATGGCTACACCTTTTTTCTCTCTTAAGTACTGGTTGTTATTATTTCTTAGCAACAGATGGGAGAAAATTCCCCAAGAGAAAGAAAACAAAAGGAAAAAATTTAAACCCCCACTAGCATCCCTTCTTGTGACTTATGAAATTAATTGAACAATGGATGATTTTGAGATTAAGCATCCTTTGATTTCCCCTTCTATGGTATCTTCTATGTTTATTGTGCTATGTGCCTGTACACAATGTAGAACTACATAAGAAAGGTTAAGTGATTTACTTGTCTTGAAAGTTATCCAAGCAATCTAAGAATCCTGATAAGAAATTTTAATAGCTTTAATTATTATTTTATGGTGAGGGTGAGTTGAAAAACTCTGTAAGTGCAATTTTAGCCCAATGTTGCATTCTTTCCTAAATGCTGACATGTAGGTTCCAATATTAGCAAATAATATATTTTTTTGTTCATGGTCACAATAAAAATGAAGGTATTTCTTGCCCTGATATAAAGCATGTCAGGATTTTTTTAGTGTTTGCCCCAACACCCTACTGCCCTGTTTTTGAAGACCTGGACATCAAGAGATGCCTGGAGAGGAATCTCAGGTCAGCAGGAGAACACCTGAAGAACAGCATAAAGGAATCCCAGCCACTCCAATCAGTTTCATCAGGGACCCAACCTGAAGACAGTCAGCATCAGGGATCCTCAATGCATCTATGCAGCCTGGGAATAATCAGGAGGAGTTAGACACATGTACATCTGCAGGGCTGTGATCTTACTGGCATCGTGGAAATGTGGTGGGATGGATCCATGAGTGGGGTGCTGAAGTTGAATGCACTGAGGATGACCTGCTTCTCCAGGCATGAGGTTGGGGCATCCCCTGGTACAAATCCAGGCTGGGGATGAGCAGATGGAGAAGGCCTGTTGAGAAAGACTTGGGGTGCTGGTGGATGGGAAGCTGGATGTTCTGCGGATGTGTGCACTGGGACCCAGAAACCAAACACGTCTTGGGCTGCATCAAAAATGGTGTGACCAGAAGGCTGAGGGAAGTGATTCTCCCCCTCTGCTCTGCCCTTATGGGACCCCACCTGGAGTTCTGCATCTAGTTCTGGGATGTGCAGTGCAAGAAGGATGTGGAACTCTGTAGGTGTAGAAGGGATTACAGGTGACCTTGCCCCTGGTAAGTCACAGTTGTACTAATTACTAAAGAAGAGGAACAGCCTTGCCTATAATGAGTCACAGCTGTGACTAATAAAGAAAAGTGTGATAAAAGAGGTGATTTGACTGGTTTTGGGAGGACCTTGAAGAAGAGGACCTGGAGGAACAATGATCCCAGAGGAACTAGAGGATGGGTGAAATAAAGAAGAGAGTTGGGATCTGTGGTGATGTTAGTGAGGGGGCTGCAGTTGGAGCCTGCAGTCATATTCTAGCAGGAAAAGCCTGCAGTCAGAGTGTCCAAACTAATACATGCAGTCATAGTTGAGCAGGAAATATCTGCAGTCAGTCTGCCAGGGGAGCTAACAGTAGGAGCTTGCTGCAGTCAGTCAGGATTGCTAAGTTGTAAAGAATAAACTTGGGACCCTTTTCATGTTGTCTGTGACCCTGACCCTTTTCACAAGAGTCTGTATCTTGGCTCATTTCTACCCCTAATGAGAGGTCTGCTGCAACAGCGCTCCTGGAACAATTTAAGAAGAGGTCACAGAGATGCTCCAAG
The DNA here is from genome assembly GCF_031753505.1 of Anomalospiza imberbis. Taxonomy (NCBI): domain Eukaryota; kingdom Metazoa; phylum Chordata; class Aves; order Passeriformes; family Viduidae; genus Anomalospiza; species Anomalospiza imberbis. The sequence goes on along the minus strand of NC_089688.1, from coordinate 5,302,163 downwards.
GGCTGGAGCTTCTCTGTTCTGGAGCCAGGATGAGAGAGCTGGGGGTGTTACCTGGAGAAGAGAAGGCTCCAGGGAGACCTCTGAGCCCTTTCCAGTGCCTAAAGAGACTCCAGGTCAGCTGGAGAGGGACTCTGGACAAGGGCCTGGAGTGGCAGGATAAGGGGGAATGGCTTCCCACTGCCAGAGGGCAGAGTTAGATAGGATATTGGGAAGGAATTATTCCCAATAGGTGAGGGTGGTGAGACCCTGGCACAGGTTGCCCAGAGAAGCTGTAAAAGGTCTGTGGGATGGCTGCCCCATCCCTGGAAGTGTCCAAGACCAGGTTAGGTGAGGCTTGGAACAATCTGGGATAGTGGAAAGTGTCCTTGCCCACAGCAGGGGGTGGGACTGAATGAGTTTTAAGGTCCCTTCCAACCCAAACCATTCTGGGATTCTCTGAAGACAACATTTACTTTGTTTATTAAACAAATTTTTATTCTGATTATTATGCACAACTCCAAATATTTTTGCATTTCAAGGGCAATTAAACAGGACATCTGTTACATTGGGAACATGAGAAAACATTTTTATTATGCTGAAAATATTTTCTGCATATTACTAAGCCACTGTTTGCATTGCCAATTGCATCTTGAGAAGTGCTCATGATTCAAGAGTAGGCACACAGATCAAAGGCCAGAGTGGTAACTGCAGTGTGAGAGCATTTTGTCCCTGGAGCAGGAATCTGTCTAGTAATCACATAGCTATTGGTTCATGATGCACTGATGGCTCCAACTGTTAATCCTGGGTTTTGCAGCCCTCTCCTCCTGATATGGTCTTTGATGTCAATTTTTTTTTTTTTTTTTTTTTTTTTTGCAATAAGAAACATGGGACAGCTTAGCTGATGCACTAGTGGGCAAGGATTTGCTGGCTGAACTTGGTGTGAAAACTGAGATTAAGGCCAGACCACTCCTACAGTACACAGGGTATCACCTGGAAAACGCATGAAATTAGAGAGAATTGGAGCTCTGGAGAAAATGCAATAATTGAAGAGTTGGAACTGGATCAGGAGTCCCACTGCTGGAAAATCAGAGAAGAAAATCAGGGAAATAGAGGACTCCAAAAAGGAACTGCATCTGGCTTTGCAATTATATGTGCTTGGGTTGTATTTATCCCTTTTGTCATTACACACAGGATGTAGTGCCAGGGATTCAGTGTGAGTTTATTTTTGGTGTAGCTCTGAGACATGCTAGTGTATATTTATGTACCACTTTATTGTAAGATTAGAGAAAAAAGGGAATTAAAAGGCACCAAAAAACCAGACTAAGTGCTGGAGAGTGCAACACACGTTGAGAGGACTTTATGCATGATACATTTTCTTCTGGTTTAGTTGACCCTCTCTTCCTCATTTTAGAGAGTTTGGGGATCTAAATTAATAACTTTTATACCTAAACTAGCATATTTTCAGGTTGCTTGTTAATTTATTGATTATTAGACTATTTTTCTTTTCAAAAAAGAAAAGAAAAACTACTACACTGCACATGGTAATGTAGTAGAAAGTGTTAAATTATGACAACTAATTTGAGTTCCAGATAACAGAATCATATAACAGAATGACTTTCATGGGGATGTTGTTTCCACATGGCTGGCTTCATGGTTTGCTTCACCTTCCAAGTTAGATCAGATTGGCTAAGTCCTGCCCAAGGATGGGGTATTTCACAACTTGTTATGGTTGCAGTGTTTGATAACCCTTTCTGTGAACTTCTTCTGATGTGGTGGTTGACAGCATTAAGATTTGCCCTTTTGTTTCCTCTTTAGATGGTTAAACAAACCTGTTGCCCTGGTTTCTTAGGATTTTCTAAAGCCTTCTCACGCAACTTTCTGTAAACGACCTATCGTTTTGCATTCTTTCATAGAGGCAGAGAAATTTGATGTACTGGTAGTTTGTCCAATGTTGTTGGAGAGGTGGCATGTTCACCCTCCAATCCACTGGCACCTTTTGAGAACTATAAATGATTGGAGTCAGAGGAAGTAAATTAGTCTCTTCATTGTGACCATAGCTGTAGTGTGTAGTTTTCCCTTGTGTCCTCTAGTGACACAAACCCATCTCTCAGCCTCTTCTCTCAGGTGCAATTGCAGCCCTTGATTATCTTAGTAATCCTCCACTGGACTCACTCCAGTGCATCCATGTCTTTCCTATGCTTGGGAGCCCAAATCAGGACACAGTAATCCAGAATCAGCCTCAGGAGTAGAAAGCCAAGAGGAGCAATCCCTTTCTGATACAGGATAGAGGTTTTGGTAGTGAACCTCCAAGGTGTTAATGATGCTGGGATACAGGGCTGTTTTTGTGAGAAATATTGATCCTAACTAGTAGCCAGAGTGCTGTGAGTCTCTAGCCAGAGTATCGTGTGTGTGTATGTGTGGATTCATGCAGGTGCACAGAACCTGCAGAAGAGATACACAGTTTGCATTTTTGGATATAAATCTGGGATCAGATTTCCTTCCACTGTCTCTGGTTTACATGTGAAAGAGTTCCTTTGCATTTTTAGCAGTTGCTTTGTAGATTTGCTTCATACCTTTGTCTCATAACAAAGAGCCTCTTGAATGGTGCCCCTATTCAGCACCCATGCTGGAAATTCAAATGTGTTGGAAAAGCCATGATTTCCTTTCACTTTGATCTCCTACTAAATTTGATATCCCTAGTTTGAGTCAGATTGATTAACCACTCTCAGGTCTAACTAATGCATTGAGCTGTTAATGATCAGCATTATTATTTTCTAAGTGAGTAAAATGTACATTATCCATTACTCTGGTTGCTATGAATTATGACAGCTGTCAGACAAATGAGCATGTTTCTCCTGGCAAACACAGAGAGGCACCCCTTAATTAGTTTTTTCCCCTGATTAGAGCAAGCTGAAGCCTTCAGAAGAGGAGAATGGATAAAATGCTGGGTAGATGGCCATTACCTTCAGGGAAATAGCTCAGGTTGGAAACTGGTGTTCCAAACCAAGGGATACCTTACAGACAATAGGGAAGGAAGATTTATTCCACCATTTGATGTCAGTATATGCTCACTCTTGAAAATAGATAGAATTATTTTCCTTTCTGGGGAGACCTCTGGGTAAAGGCCATTTGCAGCTTTGTGAGTGTTCCTTGCTGTCCCGATGGTATTGATGCCAATTGACTGAGGAAGCAGGTAAGCATTAGTGAGGATGGCTCTCAAATGCCCTCACAAGTGCTGCCTGCTTTCCCTTGAAGAGACTACTTTTGTGTAATAGACGAATGGCTTCTAGGCTTAGGGTGTTTGTGGAGGTCTTTACAGATGGGGGTTCACTACTTTTCAAGGCACCTGGAGTGATCTCAGCCATTCATTACTACTTTGATGCTCTGTGTTGAGAAAACTGCATTTTCATTGAACATTATTTCTGTAGCAGCTCCCTTTTTGAGGCCTGTTCTCTCATTCCTCTCCCTGCTTCAAATTGTGATGGAGATACCAAAAAAGTCCACTCTCGCCCAATTTGACTCCTCTCCCCTCCCTCAGCTTTCCTTTTGAGCCATTGCAATGCAGAAGTAGCCAGGGAGCTGGGTTTGAGCCTTCCCTGGATCTACACCAGCAGAGGAGGCAGCTGTTTCAAATATCTTGTGTCTAACCTTTGACAAAATTCCCTCTTTGCTTTCTACTAGACTGGGTCTTTCATTGCAATTACTAATTACCCTGTAAATACTTCTCTGCTCTAAATGCTTCCTTTATTGCTAATGTGAGCAATTTATTTGATAATATAGTCCACTGGAAAATGAAATTGAGATTTAAGTAGAAATCTATTTGGCTCTAAATAGTTTAATTTTTCTCAAACCAAAAAGGCAGTTTTGGACTATCATTTGGTATTTGACTGTGTATGGAAGATGATTTTCCCGACTCTGTATATTCAAAAAATTCCATTTGCATGTCAGAATAATTGTTTTAAAATAACTAGCACATTTGACTTGTTGACATTTAGTAGTCTTTTAAATATTCTTTAAGCCTTTTTAATCAGTTTTAATAAATCACTCATTTAAATTGGACACAGTTTTAGATAGAAAACTCTGTCATTCCTGGGTTTTTGAAAGCTGCTGGAAGGAAAAAAGTGCTGTTGCAATTGAACTGAGTTTCACAGCTAGTCATAGCAATGTGGGACTGGATTCCCCGTGACTTCAGAAAAACAAGACCATAGCTGGCACTGCAGCCAGCCAGGGAACTTGTAGAGACTGGAAAAATCCTAACACTGACAATGCTCGATTTGTTATTTAAATGTTCTCAATTTAAATCTATACGAAAGATCAACAAAGTAAAGACAAGCATAGATTATGACCTAGGTCATCCAGCCAAAACTTCTGAGTAAAACTTCCAATGTGTTGGAACTAAATGGGCTCTGCAGGCTTGGGAAACATATTTTAGTACTGTGAAGGTCTGTTTGCAAAAGAGTAGCAGATCCCATGTTGTGGTTTAAAGTTAAAACCAGGATTGAAATCTGGCTTAAAAAAAAAAAAAAAGTATTTTTGGATATACCAGCCCATGGGGAATTTGTTTGGAAGTTAAAATCAAACACACTATAAAGATCTGTGTTGATGGCTCTGTGGCTACAGTGGAGAGAGCCAGAAACTGCATTATATAAATACTGCAAAATACCACCAAAATGCCACATGGTACCCAGTTCAGATCTGCTCTACTGGTAGGCTATCCCAAAGGAAGGTTGAATATTCCTCCCTCATCCCTGGTAATGTTACTTCCTTTCTCCCTGCATCCATTACACAAAAAAACCCCTTTAATATAAAAGCACACACCATTAGCTAGTCATTCTGCATTTTTCTACTGCTCAGCTATATGATGGCAGGTTCGTTGCTTGGTGGCTGTTATGGGATATTTACTGGAAGACAAGGCACCCTGGGATTTGGAGTCAGGCTAAATTATTAGTAGTTTAGTATGTCATTATACCTCTTCTATGAGTAAGTAGCATTTTCTGGCACCACGGAATCGGCACTTCTGCCACTGCAGGCATTAATAAGGATTGCATGTACTGGCAATCACTTTATGTGACTGGTGCCTGAGCAGCTGAGACAAAGACGAGGAAGCTGTTGTCATCAGCTGCTCCTGTGGGTAATGTCTCTTTGGGGATGTAACTTGTAGCCCTTGCTACAACCTGATGCCCAAGAGGGTGGTATAGGCAGGTCCTAAGCAGTCTCCTTGTTCTGTGCTCGAGTCCTGCTGCTAGCCAGGAGAAAAAACTCCCCTGGGAGCTGTGCCCAGGTAACACGGACGAGTGCCACCAGCCTGTGGTCCTTCTTCTGCATGGGGTCTGATACCCACTGAAACCTTCCAGAGCCCTGGCACCTCATCCCTCTCAGAGAGATCACTGCTGTGGCCTCTTCGCAAACCTCAGCTTAAGTGCTTGTTCCACAAAAATCAGGTACAGGCTGCAATGTAAAAATAAGACTTGTTCTTGAATCAGGCTTATGCTTTTAAATAGCCCTGCAGAGGTATCACAGGAAATATTCCATGCTGTTGTGCGGGTGTATATTTGACAGAGTTCACTGCTGATGTTAGACATGCATTGAACAAGAGGTCCCTCATTGTTTAATATCACACTGAGAATTCTTATGGCTTGAAGACTGCAAGGCAAGAACAGCAGAAACCTTTCAAAAGAGCTGCTCCTCTATAGGAACAAACCCCTCACATTTAAAATTAAAGTGAAAGCTGTCTGCTCAATGTATACCTTTTATACTCTCTACCTTGGTCATATATCTTATACTTGCTATGCCTTATTCTGCTGGTTAATGTTAGAGAAGTGTTACACATATTAGTTTTAATAGGAGTTGCAGATTAAAAATGAGTCTTTTGAGTAACTTGGTGGCATATCTTGACTTCACAAATGAAATCTTATGACATTGGTGTCAGAAGCAATTATAGCAATGCCATTCAGCAATTAAAAGAAGAATGTAATATGCTATTTATTGTTACTACTCTGTGTCGATCCTCCCTGTACTAAACTTTTAGGTACTTGCTTTGATTTTGTGTATAAGAACAAAAGACTCTTATGTCTCTTAAAGAAATTACACAGTTTTGGTGAAACTTATAGAAATGATTTCCACATGAACACAAGTGTTACAGAATATCTTTATGTATTCCCTACCAGGTCTTTACAGCATTGTGTTGCCTGTGGAGCTGTTCCAAGCCCTGTCCCATGAGTATGGACTGAGCAGTTTTGGGCAGGAGATGCTGAAGGAGGCAGCAAGCCTCGCCCTTTTACATGTAGCTTTGTGTGCACTTATGTAATTCCTAGAGTTTTGTATGGTATAAACTTCACTTTTTGTAGATTACAAACTTTTACTTGTAGTGTGGAAAATACTTTCTAGAGTATGGGGATGTTCATGAGGTTTATAGTTAATGCATGAAACAATAGGAAAGTAGTTTTCCTGAAAATAGGTCTTCAGAGAGCCATCATGTCATCATCACCTTCTATTGGAAAACAATTATGAGGCTTTGGAAATGATTAGCATACCAGACATTTTTTCTTTGTGGCTTCACTTACAAAAACGACAAAAATTTCAATGTAGGATTTTTCCCTAGGATATTCTTTACCATTGAATAAAAGCTGGACTGAGAGAGGTAGATCATATTTGGTACCAATCAAGCAGGGAACACCATTTGCATAAGTTAGAAAGTATGCATCTTGATGGGTGTTACTGCCACTTGGCAAGTTTGGGGCCAGTCCATTTGGAGTCATTATCCTCTGCTGGCTTTTCCTGCTGCATCATCTTCTTTGTACCTCTCCAAAGGACCTTTGAAGTATTTATTATCTCTGTGTGTTCTCCCCATGTTCTAGCAGCTCTCACAGAACCTGAGATGATGAAGGTGATGTAGTGATTTGATAGTGGAGGCTCTTATGCCACCTAAGCTTCTCTGAACTAAGTGCTAGTGATTAAGACCAGTGGTCTGTGTGCTGTTTTTAGGTCCTAATATTATATTTAGTTACCAAAGAAAGGTAACACAAGAAAAGAGTATATATACTTTCATTTGTAGCCTTGAAGTATTTATAGGAAGGTTTTGGGAAATTTGCTTCTTCTGAAGTTTTTCACAAATAGAACAATTTGAAAGCCACTGACAAAGTGCATTTCTATTTTTTAAAACCATGCCTTTCCAGTTGCAGGAGATCTACATCAGCCCATGACCTCTAATTCCAGGTGGTTGATACCCAGTTACTTAAAACCTTCCCTTTATTCTGCATCTTGTTTGTTGAGCTACTCTCAGTCTGGTCTGCTGTAGCATGCTGTATTCCAGGATTGTCAAATTTTTGTGGATGGCAAGAGGCTGTGATCAAGCCACCATGTAACCTTTCATTTGATAATCCAAATGGATTGATCTCCTCAGATCTTCTACTCTGAGGTATTTTTTTCCAGTCTTTCACCTTGTCTCTGTTCTTTGACAGACTGTGGAGAACTGATTCTTTGGGGATGAGACCCTGTTTATTGAGTTTGGAATAAAAACCCCACATATTTTGTGATTTTTTGAGACCTTCATGCACCCACTTGTGCATAAAAAAATTTGTTGTTGTCTGTTCCAGATTGTTCTGGCTGACTGTAAAATGTCTGATTTGAAATGATTGCCCAGCTTGACTTAAATCAATAGGAGGGAGATAGAAATGTATTTCAGGATGTTTTGTTGGTCAATAAAATGTTATACCCTGTGACATCAAAAAATGCTGAAATCAGCTATGAAGAAGCAGAAAAATGTAACAGTGGCAGATGCAATTTTAGTGATTTGTGGCTGTAAATCACCTCCTCTATAGAAAGGTGAAATGAAAGTTAAAATAACAGAAAAGAGGTGTTTCTGTTCCTCAAAATCTGAGGCTTAGGTCTGAGGTAAAAGAGGAAATTTATACTAACATGAAGCTTATTTTACCTTTTTGTAATTAAGAGATGGGAAGGACATCAGATGCTTCATCAGCAATATTAGTGACATTTCATTTTAATTTAAGCAAAAGTATTTGTATTGGGTATTACCAGTTGAAGTTTGCTTCTTGAGTAGTTTGTTCCTGTTGTGGCACAGGGAATGAAACTTAACTAATTTTGTTTTAATTGTTACATTTGGATGGAAACGGTGATCTAATTGCCTGAAAACAGTCATTTCTCTTCTAATTACTTCCCTGTGAACACACAATATCATACGGATCATTAAGTGTGTAACCACTGAAGTTTCTGGAAAGAATGGCCTGGGAAAACTACAAGGAAAATTAATTTACTTACTTTTGGTTATCTGCTATGGCAGCTGGCAGAAATCTTCTCAGGGATTGTACAAACTCACCTTGATGGGGGTTTTGGTGCCAACCTGCCTGGGAATAAAAGAATTTGCCTCAGATTTCATTGACCAGTGTGGCTAGCACAGCGTTTTGGAAAGCACACTTGCATGCAGAAATCTGGTTGTGAATGACACCTAAACTACCAAAACAAGTTGTATAAGACAGACTTCCAATTTTGCATGAGATGGAATCCTCTAGTTCTGTTCTCTTGTGGTTTGGAAAGTATAAAATGCATGTTAGTTTTCACAAGACTCTTGTGAACCTGTACTTTATTTATTTTTGAACTGTTGCTAAATCTGTGTTCCTGATATTTTGTCCATACAGCAGTGAGGTTAAAAAGAGAGAGTAGAAATTATTCTGACTTTATTGGCTCCCAGTGTTTTCATCTTTATGACCACTGAAACTTTCCAAAAAGTCAGCTGGGTATAATGAAACTGAATTTACCTCCTTGAGTAAATCTCACTATACCATGTACCACTATGTGGCATGTGTTGGGTGTCACAGGAGCTTTGTGTGCTGAGTTCTGAAGCTCTACCACATTCCTGGGATGGGGTTTGAACACCACTGGTTGGACAGTACAAGGTTCAAAATATCTTGATGGGTTTGGTAAGACGCTTTTGTTTGTGGAAGGAGCAGAGCAATGTTGGAAACATTGTCTGAAGGAAGCTGGAGCTGCCAGTGGAGGTCAGCAGGGCTGATGGCTTGACCTCAAAAAACAGTTGTACATATGCTGTGGAAATGGCAAGTGTTAGGAAAGGATTTAGAGGAATAGAAGGGAGTATGTTCTCCATTTCAGTAAAGAAACCATCATTAGCTAAAGTACATTAACACCAAGTATTCAGCTTTTCGGTTGTGTTTAAAATGTTACAAAATGAGTGTGAAGAAGTCATACAATATTACATGGACTATAACTCTTCTGCTTTTTGCATGTCCCTTCATTTGCATGCTGAAAAATATAGATATATATGTTCCTGTTCAATTTGCAAATTTCCTTCCATCTCAAATTTTTTTCAAAGCTCCACCATATAATTCTGTAGCTATAATGTGGAAGCATCTTGGTGACTACAGGGGATCTGCTTGAATGAAAGGAGAATTTAAAAAATCTGTTTCTTTTGTGATAGAAAACAAAATGAAGTGAGCAAGTCAAGTGTGTCAGAGATGGCTATCTGCTAAAATTTGTGATCCTTATTGTGAAAAGCAATTTTCCAATGCATACAAAAATTCACTGGGCAAGATTTTGATGTCAGTTCGAATTCAACATGGAGGATTTGTTTTGAAGTGTTATAATTTTACATATTCAGGCATCTGATACACATGTGGTTGTGAATAAATAAATCCTCAATGAGCAGTGCTGTTGCCTGAACTAGGAACAAATGGGGTGAGGACTGAGCAACCTAATAATAGAATATCATCTCAACAGCCCTTTGATGGTTGGTTTGGAGCAGGACATCATTCAGACAGATTCTTCAAAGAAAGGGTTGTGTGTAAGTCAGAGAGGAGAGGCACCAATAGCTACGAGGTCCAGGAACTGCTCATGTGTCCTCAGGTCTGGCCAGACACTGAATAGACTTGCCCAACTTCCAACTTCAGAGGGTGCCTTCAGGAACTTTATCTTGTCTTTCATGGAGTTTTAAATTGTTAATGCCCTCATGGCATGAAAATATGGATAAGTAATTAAGAAACAGAGTACTGGAACAAAATCACCAAATTTTTGCCTCTGAAATACTCCCCAGACTTCCAAAACAGTTGCTTTTCTGCTTTCCAGATTTTCTGTCAAATTTCTTCCCCTAAACCTCCATGTTATTTGAAGATCAGATGCTCCAATTAGTGCCATCATTTTTCCTGTATGGAGTATTTTGCAGCACTGGACTGATAAACTTTATCTATTTGTAAGATAACAAATTGGCAATTATTTGGGCTCACGCAAATTACTGCACAACATTAACAGGAGAATGAATGCTGTGTGATAGCTGCTGCTGTGGTCTAGAGCAAATAAAATCTACTAAATCTTTGAAGTGAAAGACCTTGTATTTTAATTGAGACACTAATCTAAATTCCTGTGGCCTGTGGAAATCTAGCAGTGCTTGTACTTAAATAATTATGTAAGAGTATATTGTGGTACCAATAGGATGTGATGTCCTAACCATAATATCTTACTGAGACTTATTATATGTAATGAGATTTGCAAATGTACATACTGGTATTTTGTATACATTTCAACATTATTCTAACTTGTGTGAGAATTTGCCTCTGTGATTTGCAAATCACAGAGATTTGTGTTTATTATAATTCATGATTGTAAGATTCATGCTGATAAAAAGAAGAGATGGTCATTATGCCATTAATAGAGAGTGGATAGTTTGAGCTACATTCTTTCTGGATTTACTGAAGTTTTTGGAAGTATGAGCTATGAATTTTAAGTGTGTAATCCTATACTGGGAATAGATCCATAGGTTTGAACTAGAACTGGAGTTGTAGAAGTGCACCTCCCATTTACAATGTCCCCTGAACTTATAGGAAGAAAGTTTCTCAAAATACACTCGAATTTTTACTTTTTTATGATGTTGGCTTAGGGAAGCTTACACGGCATATGATATAAGGGTGCATAAATATTAATAAAACATCTACAACACTGAAGTTATTTATTTCTGAGAAAAGACTGCAGGGTGATGGGATCAATATGTTTGAACTCATCAAGGATGTTAGGAAATCACTGCTGATCATTTGGTCAAGGCTGTTGGGCAGAACAGAAATAAAGATTCAGATGACTGAACAGACAGCAGGAACATTTCAGATGCTGTGATTGTGCACAGAGCAGTGCTTATAACCTCTAAGCAATTCTTGTAAAAAGAACTATAAAGTATAGGACAATGTAAAGCAAGAAAAAGAATTAGCTTGATTACTTTATGCTTCAGTGTATGTGATAATAGGAGGGTACAAAGCCCATTACAGAGGTGTGTGATAGCATTTAATTCTAAACACATTCTTTCTGCTTGAATGTTATTGCAAGTCCTTTCTATTCCTGAAGATATTCCTCAGTCTGTTGAGGATAGATGTGAGTCTAGACTTGTGTTCTGTGTCTGGCTCAGCTTGGTCTGCAATGAATCCAGCTACTTGATGTCTCTAAAAATAATTCCTGTCCTTGGATATTTAAATGCGTTTTCTGTCGCCGAATGCAACTACGGAGTGCCAAAGCAGAGTCACTGTATTTTGAGCCATAAAGTAATAGAAACCTGCTTTTAAATTAGTATTATGGCTGATATATATATCTAGAAGCTATGTGTGCCGAGATACGTGTAAATATTTGTCCTGCGTGGAATGGGAGTTACTGAGAATGACCTATTAATGATCCAGGGCAAGCCTGAACCAAATGTGATAGGTTGTTATATACACTTGAAGCAAATCCAGAAAAGTAATGACTCTTCTTTCTACTTTGTCTTTACTGGTTTTCATTTTTCTACAGTAGCCAAAAGTAAGGGTTTTCATTGCAGGAAATATCTTTTATTCTTCTGGCTTCTGCTATAGCATATATCCATCACTCCAAGACATCTTTTTAATTGGAGAGCTCATTATTTCAGAAATGCTGATTTGGAGCCACCTGACCTGACCTGGAGGGAAGCTGTGCTCTCTGGCTCGCAGGGGCAGTGGAGCTGGGAAGATGATTAATTCAGAGGTTTTTTGGTGGCTAGACAGGAAAGATGCTGAAAGAACACAATGGATATTATGAAGCACAGTGTGTCAGATGGCTAAATACCAATGCAAGTCTTCAAGATCTAGCAGTATTAAATGAAATGCTGAGTATTGCCACTGTGCTAAAACAATGCATCGTGAAGCTATAAACAAAAGTATTTGAACAATTCTTTAGTGCTATTATTAATAGTAACCTGCTTCTCTAGATGAGGAGGAAACAGGCAGAGAAACAATGAGCCTCTGGCCTGGTGGGAGCATTCTTAGTCATAGTGCCAATATCATAGAATTATCAAATCAGTAAGGCTGGAAAACACCTGTAAGGTCATTGAGTCCAACTGTTAACCAGCACTACTGTGTTCACCACTAAACTATGTTCCCACGTGTCCCCTTCACATGTTTTTTGAATGCTTCTAGGGATGGTGACTCCACCACTGCTATCACCCTGGTATCCCATTCCAATGCTTGACAGCACTTCCTTACAAAAAATGATGAAGACGATTTTCCTAATATCTAATCCAAACCTCCCCTGGAGGGGATTATCATTGCATACACAGCTCATTTATTTACATGGAAAATTACTCCTTGGCTTATCATTTCCAGGTAGATATCTGATTGACTTGGAAGACAAGATTGCAATACTCATTGCAAAGCAAGATTTTCCCATGTTTTCTCCATTTATCCTGTCGGCCTAGTCTCTGTTACTCTCTTAAGTCTTGACAGCCTTCTTTCTTCTTATAATGTACACTCTACTTGAAGATGTGTGAATGACTTGTTAAGAAAAGATAAAAATAAGTTGCTCTTTGTGCCTTTTCAAGGACTTTTACTTTAGATTTGGCGATGACTCTGCCATTTGGCTCACCTTATTTTTTTTCCCCATCTGCCTTTGTATTTCTTCAGCTGAATGGGATATTGACACTGTCACTGAACATCATCTTCTGTTCTGACCATGAAGTGTTCTAATAAAGTATAAGGACTTGGTTTCTTTTGAGTAATTGTTCCAGTCCTGTAAGCTGCTATGGATAAACATATCTCGGAGTCAATTCTTCCCTTTATTTTTAGTGTTGAGTATAAAGCAGTTGAGGCTGATAACATTTTAAGTGGTTTAATTTCTTAGTGGGAGGAGTCTTGACTGTGTAAATATTTTATAGGAGATAAATACTGAGCAGGGCTGGGCAGCTACAGCTCTCAGTACTGACATGAGTAGAAGTGGTAGTTTAATTCTCTTAAAAAAAGGGTTGAAGTGGTTTTCCTGAAAATACTTCACACCTTAAACATGAAATATTTGTATCTAGAGAACACTTGATAGTATGTGGCAAACCTTATTCAAAGCTTCTGTTATTCTCTCTTCCTGGCGTGTTGTATTTTATCTAGTGCTCTCACTGAACATGGTTGATCATCACAGGGAGTAGGAGAAAGTTTTCATTCAATAAACCTATCTATTAAAAGGATCTTAAGAGAAAAATTTATCAAAAAAGGCTTTGAAATAATACAGCAGCAAATGTGTTCATGCTGCTGTACAAAAATTTTGATTACTGGTGGGCCATGCTCCAAAATTGATCCTATCATCCTGGTCCATGCTTCAGCCCTGTCAGCTGCCATAGCAGTATGGACTTTAGGGCCATAAGGGAAGTTCTCAGGCCTGTCTGTCTCTGGGCTATGTGCCTCCAGGGACTGGTGCTGACGCTGCAGGACCTGGGCACGCTGCTCCACTCCTGTAATTATGCAATGCTCAGCACCACTGTGAATCCTCTGCTGCAATTTCAGGGCATATGCACGTGGTATTGGCTAGAGCAACGGAAGGGAAAATGGCATGAGATATTGAGCTATTCCTTTCCTAAATAATTAAACTTTTAAATTTTCTTCTGGTTTCAGCTGGACTGAAATATCACAAATAGTGAAATTCAGGTAAAATACATTAACTGAAATTCACAAGTACAACTCAGCTTTAGCAGTTGCTGTTTGATTGTTACTGAAGAAGCAAGATAACTCTGTTCAGACTCATATATAATTGGAATAATTTGAAGATCTTACAGTTGGTACGCCAGGGTATTTCACTGAGTAGTCACAGCCATGGATTTGTTTATCAGTTCAAAAATTTTATTTGTCATAAGCCGTAAAATTTCTAGATTAAGCTAAACCAAGTATTTTTTTTTTGTATGACGAGTAAAATATTGCTCAGAGAATGTAAAGGCCTTTTAATGAAGGTGGTCTGAGAGAGAAAAGTGATGGCAGGAATAAAACATACACTGCAAGCACATCATCTCTGGTGCACATACTGCTTTTTGGGAAGCCAGGCTTACTGGTAGGCTTCAGATGTTTTCCTATGCTTTAGAGATTCAGAGGTGCAGTAAATCCAATTTTGCTGTGCAGCTGAACAAGGTTTACAATGGCTTTGTGTCACTGGAGTGGAGCAAACCCCCCAGAACTTAGGCATGAGTGTGGCCTGTATATGTTAGAGAGAGAAAGGGCATCCCCAAAACCTTTGCTCAGTTCACGTGGATCCAAGGCTGCAAAAGTGCATGTGTGTGGTTGCACACTCCCGTGGATGGATAAATCTGTGACAGCACATATTAAATGCATGGTTCTGTGTTTGTCCCAGCGTGCCTATTTTGTGGCTATTTTCTATTTCGGGTTATTTTCACCAGGCTACTGAAGCAATGGCAGCTGTTTTTTAAAACTATGAAAAATTGCAGGTTTTTTATTACAGCCCTGTAAGGCACTGTATGCAAAGAGTGTGTGAGGTAATCTAATCACTCATTTTGTCTCTGTTAGTTGCAACAAAGTAATTTTCTGTTTTTTTCTCCTGCTTCCTCTATATGCACTTTTGCTTTATTTTCCAAATTATGACTCTCCATGTGTGGAGTGTAATTTTTTCCCTGTAATGTAACTAAAATTTTATGGATATTAGTTACCCTATCTAACTGGCTAAGGACTGTTAGGCAATATCAGAGACTATAATAGCAGTAAATCTTTAACTCTACTTCTAATACGTAGAAAACTAAACCCCATAAACTTTTTAAATGTTTGAGGTAGAAGAAGTGGTGATGTTACTGACAGTTTTATAATGTTTATGTAAATGTTTCCATACTCATGGCAGAATAAAACCAATGAGTTAGAGACTTAAGTGGAACATATTAAGACTGCTTATTGAATGAAATGTCCTGAATTGTAGCTGAGCACAAGGAATATAAGATTATGGGTGCCCAATAAATAATTTGTTGTGTTTTTTTAACAGGTCCCTTGTGGCCAAACCTTTGAGACAGATGTACTTACACGTTACTCCTAAGTATTGAGAGAAGACTTGAAAGTCTCTTTAACTTAAAAAAAAAAAAAATTTAAATTACCCACAAGTTTTTTTTACCATGAAATTAGATGAAAGAATAAAATGAAGGTTTAATACCTAACTCTTCCCCGATCCATGGTGTGCTTGTAGGCCAGTCACTACTTCCAGTTGTGGGTTCAGTCACCTTGCTGGCTTTTGGAATCACAGCAAATTCTGCTCCCTGGCCAGCTTTTCTTCCTGCATCCACATAGTCCTGCCTCACTTGGCCCCATTTTCCTCCTTAGAATTTCTTTCCATCCTTGCTGAGAATTTCTGTGCAAATATTGGTCACTTAATTAGAAAGGCATTTCCCCACTCTGCTTGAAGATAAAGATTGGTTCAAAAAGCTCTTTTCAGCTCGCTTGAGATTTTGATCCTGGCCAGGCAGCCAGTCTTACAGCCTGAAAATAGATGCATTGGAGGTTAACATCTAGAACATGAAGAAATTAACAGAAACCACCCCTAAATGTGTTTGTTTTTCCCATTGGCAGCCTGCATCAAAGGAGGTACTTTGCATTTCCCAGTTCAGCTCAGTATTATTCCCTGGACACAGGCGATAAAGACATTGGCCTTAATGATTACCTCTTTCCTCTTGATGGATTATCCCCACTTTATAACCATTCTCAACTTTTTGAGTCTTCAAGAGTCTTGACAGGGTTAGTTTCTTATCTCAATTATTCTTTTAAGTAGAGGAAGGCTGCATCTTATCAGAGTAGAAGTAGTTTCTGCTCCATATAGATTTAAACATGTTTTTTTCTAGCAGGACTGGTTGCAAAACAACTTTCTGCTCCAGTGACATTTAAAGGTCTCTCTTCATCCTTTGCTGGCTTCAGGCTCTGAGGATTGCAGTGAACTTTACATTTGCTAAACTGTATGTGTATGTTAAAACTTCAGATGAAGCCATCTAGCCCATACAATTGGGCATAAATTCTGTTGTTGCTTTAATGAGATTAGCCGTGTTCTTGCCCACCATGGCTGCCTACCACAGCTGGTTTGGGATGCAGAGTTCTCAGTCTTTTCTTCCATACCACAGTACTGGAAAGTTGCTCACGTGTGCCATCAATGTGGCACTAATAAAATGAACTGTAGCAATTCAGCTCTCCTTACAGATACTGTTTCCTCAATTCTTTCAGAATTGGTGACCTGTATGGAAATACGTTAGGAAAAAACACACCTATTGGTCATTTGCCATGGGATTTATGGCCATGCTAAGTTTTGGTGCTCTCTTGTTCAGTGTCCTGTAGTGCAGTATGGAAGCTGCAGGCCAAGTTTATTAATAATGTACTGATACATAAACAAGAGCATATGTAAAGTGCTCAGTTACAATAGCTGCAAATCAGGTAGTACTTCGGGGTCCTGGCAAGCTACTAGTCAAGCTATTTGTATTTAATTGGGTACATTTCAAACTATCCACTTCCATTTTCCAGAAAGTGCACAGAGGTAATGTTATGATGCAAAGTGTTTCTAATTTTGTACTTAGCTTAAATAGATGAGTTAATTTATTTTAAAATCTTAGCAACCATGCTGAACTCTTCTTCTGGATTGAAACCAGCACATGTGAAACACCTAATTTTTCTGTTCTTTATATGAAGTGTCATTCTACTAAATTGTGTTGTGAAAGGTGTGCAAAAAGCACATGATGGTTGTCAGAGTTCAGATCTAAAACTGTTTTCTAAAATTGCTTCCTCTTAGAGAATGATTTATTATTTAATTTTCACAACAGCAGTTATGGTGGTAGAAAAGATTATTTTGAGTTACTTTTTTTTATCTGACATAACCTCATTACAGCTTCAAGCTTTTCCAAATCTAGAACCAGTATTCACACCTTTTTCCTGCCCTGGAGCTCTCCAGAGATCTCTCACCTGTGCTATTGTAACCTCCTGCTTTCAGTGATTTTTTACAATTTTGAAAGTATAAAAACCTCCTCTAGGTGGAAGGTATCAGCTTAAACTACAGCTAACTTGGCTTGCAAAATTCTCAGAAATAAAAAATATTATTTTAGGAAGATAATCTGCAGGAGCATGACTGAGAATGATTGCAGTATATTTAAGGGTAGAATTGGATTAAGTAAGACAGTGAAGTCTGGCCTTAGTCACAGTACTATGAGAGTGTTGGGACCTAAAGACACTAGTGAGAATTGCACTGTGATTCAGCAATGAACACAGGTCATCCAGCCTGAAGCCAGGGATCCTTACAAACCTCCCTATGACTGAAATGAAGTATAGACCAACATACTGCTGATTAAGATCATACACTCAAAGGTCTTACCAATCAGGCTTGTGCCACTCTCTACAGACATGCAGCGGTTGTCTAGATGGATTTCCAAAACTTCTGAAAATTTGTAGGCACCCAAGGCTATAATATTCCATTTTGTTACAAAGTGTAACTTCCTTTTTATTAAGGCATCCCATTACTAATGCTTAAAACTCTTGAAAACCTAAAAAAGACAACTATTATGTTTGCTGTTTCCTGGAGGTTATTCTCACTTGTTCACTACAAAATTGCAAAAAGAAAACTAATTTCAATCTCTTTTTTTAATGCAATCAGTCAAATCCCATAGCAGTAGTGCATAGGAACCTAAGAGGAACTGCTCTCTCTTTAAAGCATTAATCCTCTTTTAACGTACAGCTCAAATACTGCTGTCACAGAAAATTCCTGAGGAATTATGTGAATGGAATCAAGAAATGCTAAATTGAAAATTGTGCATATGATATGTTAATTTAGGAAAATAGTCTGCAGGAACATGACTGAGAAAGACTGCAATATATTTAAGGGGAGGATTGGAGGAGAATTAAGTAAGACAGTGAAGTCTGGCCTTAGTGACAATACTGTGAGAGTGCTGGGACCTAGCAGACAGTTTTCTGAGGAACAAATCTCTTGTGAGTTTGGAACCCTCTTTCCGGATGGAGGGAGAGAATAGGCTGTGAATACTGCTGGAAAATGGGAATTCTTGTGCCAAAGGAGATGTTTGCTGTGCTGGTGCTCTTCCAGGAGCCAGCTGGGCAGCTGGAGGAATTGGTTTCCCATTGGCTCAACTGGGTCTCATGCCAACATGTCCCAGCTCCCCATGTTCAGGGCCTGTGCTGAGCCACAGCTCTGGCTCCAAAAGCTCTGGGCTTTTGGCTCTGGTGCAAGCTGCTGATGAGATAGTGATTTCTTCTGTGAGGGAACTAGGAAATATATGGCTTTTGTTCCAAATCAGAGTCAAGCCAAGTCTCCAATTGCTCTTTGAAATACAAAGCTCTGGCCTGGAAATTGCAGATTAGTGGAACTCCCTTTTTTGACCTGTACTGTTCTGATTCAGGGTTGTGGCAGCCCTGCAGATAACTCAAGTGTTTTGCCCTTCTCCAGCACTGGCCTGGTTTCAAATTGGCACAGGGTTGTTTTGGGCAATTACAGCAGCCAGTCTCTCTGCCTGCCCCTTTTGAAGAGGCAATGGAAAGCCAAAAGCATCTACTGTTTGGGGAGTCTCAAGACGTAGGTCTGGAGTGAATCCAGAGAAGTCTAGGGCTGGGATCACAAAATAGAAAAGCAATAATTCCAGGGATTAGCATTTTGCTAGTGGAGGATCTGGGCTTTACTGCTGGTGGCCTGAAGCCCTGTACGGTAACAAAGTCTTGCTGTTCATGAGCTGCCCAGGCTGTGCAGAGCAGAACAGCTCAGTGCAGATTCAGAAACAGTTCAGTAACAATCATTAGAAGAAAAGGACCAAAACCTTTTATTCCATTTCCTTTTTAGCCTCCAGTGACCTTTATGGTATTCATCAATCATAATCCTGTACAAACTACCCCCAAAGTACTTGATAAAAAGAGTGACTGTGGAAAATTCAAACTATTCAAAGAGCTGCTTTGATAAGGTGTTTTGGAAAATCTTTTTGTAAAGACCCAAAATTTTTCCAACACAAATGGCCGTGGAAAGGAAACTAAGACAAAAACTTTTCTCTTTATCCCAAGAAACTGGCAAGAGGAAAGAAACAGATGTTGAGATAAAAACAGCAGCTGCAAAGTTATTGCTTTGCTGAGTAGCAAGGAGTTATTGAGGAATGATAAGCATTTACTACACTGTTTAAGGAAGTGACAATGCCCAGTTGAAGTCATCTGCATAGCAAAACAAGTAAGATTTAGCACCCTGATAACACCAAAGACAGAGTGCTAGAAAGAGGAAAAGAGCTGGGTAATGGAGTTAAAGGAGCTGGTATGCAGTCTCAGAATAAGAGTCTGCTGCTTGAAGTAATACAACCAATGCAGCTTCGCTGGCTGCAAAAGGGACTGCAAATTAACCTGAAGTGGTGAAGAGTAAAAATAGTCTGGGAAGTTAATGGGTCACCGCTCAATTAGAGGAAACAACTGTGTAACCATTAACACTGCAAGTCGTGGGGACGGTAAGCAACTGAGCAAAATGTGGGGACAGATAAAGAGTATTTGAGTGCAAATAATGAGGAAATGCTAGTGGTTCTCTGTTTGAATAAAAATAATGGTCGTAACCAAGCTAAAGTGCTCAGATGTCTAGATGAAGCTGTTGACAAAAGGTTTCTGCAGCAGGGGTTGAATTTCTGGCAGATGGCCCTCTGCATCTCTAATAAAAGACACAAAATCACAGCCAATAAAAAATAATTGGAAGAGAAAATCCTGAGAATGAAATGTCAAATGGCAGTCGAAATGTTAACATGGGAGGGAAAATTATAAGTAAATATATAAGTGAGACAAAAACCTCTCCCTTTATGAGTGGAAAAAGCAATTATAAGTGAAGGGCAAACACTCTCATATTAGATATCTAATTGAGATTATTTATCACTGCTCATTAGAAAAAGGGTTGTGCATATCAATCTTGTATTAAAATTATATGCCCTGAGAACAGGGATTCTGTGTAATGAGATTGTGCAATGTATACAGTACCCACAGGGTGGTGCAAAATTAGGAGCTTTAAAAGCAATAGGACATGAAAAGCAGCAGTTCTTGCTTTCTGTGGGGCAACCCCTGAAAACGGGCAGCACTGAGGCAGGCCACACCACACTGCTGTGTTCCAAAACATCAAAATCCAGCAAGGTCTGCCCACGGATGTTACTCACTGTAAGAGATTTAGCCTTGCTGGTTGTAAGGGAAAGTGGTTCCTGTTTCTGGTTCCAGGTGAGTGGGACACAGTAGAGCCAGTGGGGAGAGGCTGTGTGGTGTGTCACTGTCTGGTGCAGTGGTGCGATATGCACACATTGTGTTATTTTTCTGCTAGACATTATCCACCCCTTATTCCTTCCACCTCATGCCCAGAGCAAGCAGCAGTGTGGTTTGGAGAGTCTCAGCAGGAGCACTAAACTGGGGAGTGCCATTCCTAAACCACAACAGTGGCTCACAGAGGGGCTGCCCTCTCTGAATTTGGTACGTTTGGCAAGTTGGCACTGTCTGCTTGGAGACAAACTGGACTTCCTACTGCAGGTTGTGAAGACTTGATATGTCCTTCCATGCTCTGTGTGTTCCTACCAAGGTAGAAAAAATGTATCCCTCCTGACAAGCTGTTCCACTCTCACCATTACAGTTTATTTATGGGCTATTAATGTTCAGTTTCAAGGTGGAAGCTCATTTTTACTTTACCCACCACAAACCATCAAACAGTGAACTTGCATCCTGGAGACCAGGAGGTTCAGTTACCTGCTTTACAACCTGCAAAATGGGCCAGCACCGAGGCTGGAGATGGGATGGTGCTTGTACAGATCGGACAAGCGTTGTGATGCCAGGGATGATGCATGGCTGTGCAATTTCCTACAAAACTCATGGGGAATATTTCTGCAAGGAAATATTTTCCATGATAGTCCAGTACCTTCACAGTAGTGCAGTGTTCAAGGTCCATACAAATTGTTTGAAAGTAGGAGAGATGTAACTGGATTGGCTCAAAGAAAAATAGGGAATAGCCTAGTTTGTGTTATAGAATTATATAGAATGATTTGGGTTGGAAGGGACCTTAAGGACCCTCTTGTTCCACCCTCTGTCATGAGCAGGGACACCTTCCACTATCCCCGGTTGTTCCAAGCCCTGTCCAACCTGTCCTTGGACACTTCCAGGGATCCAGGGGCAGCCACAGCTTCTCTGGGCAACCTACCCAGGGTCCCACCATTCTCACACAGAATAATTACTTCCCAATATCTCATTTGACCCTGCCCTCTGGCAGTGGGAAGCCATTTCCCCTTGTCCTGTCCCTCCATGCCTTGTCTGTCGTCCCTCTCCAGCTCTTTTGGAGACCCTTGAGGCACCCCACAGAGCCTTCTTTTCTCCTGGCTCAACACCCCCATCTCTTAGCCTGTTTTCACAGGAGTTCCCCTACCTGACACCACTGCCTACAGTTTCAAGGGCAAAGATTGATAATGCAATGCTAAAATAGGGGCTTACAAAGCAGGACTGCTACATGTACTGCTTCTTTTTTTTGTCTCTGTCATTGCTGTAGTGGTGTGCTTACAGTGACAGTTTGCCAGCTCTCTCTTTTGGAGAGGTGGTTTGTGCTTTTGACACCTTGATCCTACAAATTATAAGTACTGGTAACTCAGACTCATGAATCTTCTTTATTTTGGCAGGCATCTTCATAAAACCAAAATGATATATCAACAAAACTGAAGGGATGAACATGGCCTGTTTAGAAATCTGTAGTGCAGGAATAGATAAATTGAGTATAATTGGCTGTGCATGTTTGAGTGTGCAAAATGTTATGAAAAAAAAACAACATTGCAAAATAGAGAAAATAGCCCCAGAGGCAGAGCTGGTCCTGATCATTGTTCTGCTTTCCTCAGGGAGGTGTTTATCCTTCCCAATATATGTGCTATCCTGGGCACATGTGATTAGACCCTTTCAAAGGCACTGGCTAAAATAAAAGGCAACAACAGAAAAGTGCCTCTTTTGATAGCCTTAATTTGCAATAGATTTGCAATTTGTCATTTGCATATAAAAGACTCAGACATAAAAACCTGCATGAAACTACTGGGTTTTTTTGTGTAGAATATGAAGGTATATTGCTCAGATGGTAAATTACAAGGTCTTGAGCCATGGAGTTCTAGGCTTCAGTTCCCCATGAACAATTTTGTTACTCACTATGTTTCTAAGAAAGCAATTGACAAAAAATAAGTAAAAAGAAGAAGAAAGGATTAGAGAAAGATAAAAATAAAAAAAAAAATCATGGGGTTTGGGTGGAGAGTCTTTCACAGGTGATACACAGATTAAAGAGGTGGGGAGTCAGTCCTTCACAGTGTAGTAATTATAGTGATATTGGCCTTTGCTGTGTATACAACAGTAATTTTTGGTATTGAAAAAGCAGTACAAACACAAGAAACTGTCAAATAATCTGGATTCACTTTTACTATTAGAGAAAAAATGGTTAAATTTATCTACTAACATTTACCTAAGTAAAAATATAGTAATATGTAGTTTACATGGCATAGAATAAACATTATTTTTCTTCCTTTAGCTGATGTGGAGAACACAGTTCAGTTGTCTAAAAAAGGCACCCTGGTCTCTGGGGGTGGTCATGCCTATCCCATGGAGAGCACAGGGCTCTGGGGACATTCCTGTAGGTTCCTGCAGCCGTTCTCCCATCCTCTTTGCCAGGTTATGCCCATTGCTCTCTTAGCAGAGTTGTGCAGGAAATGGGTAAATGTTGGATACATGAGGAGGATTTTAAGGGATGATGAGAAAAATCACAATTGGTGATGTTTTGAAATGAACAGCTTTCAAATAATATTTTTAAAAATGATAAATGTGAGGCCTTGGGATGGAGGCAGAAGTTGCAGCTGATATAATTTTGAAGTATTTCAGAATATAAATCAAATTATATTTTGCATTTGATTATTCACTGTATTATTTGCAGTTCATCTCAATGTTCTGGGGTCAGTTGTTTTTTATTTGGCATTCAGCATGCAATACATGGTAGGGTTTTGCAGTCAAACCTGTGTTTCAGCCTTGTAATGGAGATATTTTCTTTGCCTAGAAATATATCCATTTAAAATTGTTTTCATCTATATGACTGCAAAATATTAAATATTAAAAAGGTAAATATTCTTTCTTTTCTCTGGGTATATTTAAAAACATTCATTATACAGTTGAAAAATACACATCCATTAAATTGGAGTTATTTGGGATTTGGAATATCTAAACCCATGTAGTATTTTAATGTTCACTGTTCATTTATTTGCTTTACAGAATAAATAAAAAAAGAACTTTCTTTGCTCTTATATAAATTTTAATAAAATAAGAAAATCTTAATTTCAGCATGAGGTTTTCTTGAACAAAAAGGCAATATTAGGTCTTGAAATAATATTTTTGCAGCAGTTAGGTGAAAAATTAACTTTGTGTATGTTACTGCACAAAGCCCAGAAGCAGAGATGAGGTCAGTAAAAACCATCACCCAGTTTGGTTTACATCAGGTAAATTGTTTTTTTGTATATGTGCATCTCAGGGGTAAAGATGAGAGATAATCTGCATGGGCAGAGAATCACTTCCTTCAGGCTTGTAGTCCACAGTTATCTGTAGCCCTGTGAGACTGGCCAGGCTCAGTGGGAGCAAGTACAGGTGAGCATTTCCCACTCAGGATGAACTCATGGGATCAAGCCAAAGCTTTGGTGCCTGACTGGATGGATGAATGGTTTGGACTTATTTTTGTGGGTTGTTTCTTCTTCCTTCTTTCTTCTCAGTAACAGAATGTTTGTTTAGAGGGGAAAAATGAATATTTAATATGGGCGTAAGGAAAGAGTGTTGTCTTTAGAAACAATGGTTGTTTCTTTTTCTGAGAATGTAGATGCTGTTCAAGAGTACTGGATGGATGCTGTGAAACAATCTGTCCTTTTCTGCTTTATAAGACATCAAATTCATACATCTCTGTGCTACTTTACTTGAAGGTAGAACCTCTTTTTTAGTGATATCACAATCTATGTTCTCCTACTTTAGTTGCTGCCCTGCTATTTTTATATATAACTAAAGCATAGGTAATGTTAAAAGGACAATGTAGCTATGAAAAAACTGTGCATGGTATTTTGGCTGAGCACTGCTTCAGCTTTGACAGCCAGATGGAAACATTTAATTTGTAATCACAGGACAAATTCTGAGGTTGAATGTTTCTTGGCTGGAGAGGAAGGTTGGATGTTCTCTGCTCTCTCAGGAGAGGTGGCAACTCTTACTCACAGTTTGGTGCCCAAAACGAAGATGGAAATGTACCACCATCTTCTAATATTGCAGTCTCTTGATTTGTCTCTGACACCTCTAGAGTTACTTATTTCAGTATAGTAATTTCTGAATATGTATTAAAGGAGATAACTGAGAGATTTAATCATTGAAGCAGAGGGCTGCAATATGACTAAGGTCTAAGTCTGTGAAACTCGTGGGGTGTATCCTGTGAACTGTGATAATCTTTGCACTGTACCTGTGGAGAACAGGAGGAAACAGACCTTACACAAGCAAAAAGTCTAACCTTGTCACCAGGCTCTTCCCCCTC
This sequence comes from Anomalospiza imberbis, assembly GCF_031753505.1. Classification (NCBI taxonomy): domain Eukaryota; kingdom Metazoa; phylum Chordata; class Aves; order Passeriformes; family Viduidae; genus Anomalospiza; species Anomalospiza imberbis. The sequence goes on along the minus strand of NC_089688.1, from coordinate 5,277,380 downwards.
CATATGTGCCCCTGGGGTCTCTCTCTAGCAGATTATGCTGAAGGATAAAAGCATAACCAGCTCCAAGTATCCTCATCTTGTGCTGCTGGAGGCGGGGGTGTGATTTTGCATGCTGCTGTTAGTCCTGCCCCTCTCACACACATGGCAAGTGCAAATGTGCTGTGAGTGCATTAAATGGCCAAAGAATTTATTCTCCACTATATAATGGTTTTAAACTAAATGGATGTTTATCCCTCCTGCTTGTGAGTGTGTAAGAAGTTGGGATTATGTTGCATAAAAGAAGTAAAAAGTAAGAAGTAGAATTTCTTTCTGCCAACAGGGAACATAGGCCAAATTTTGTTCCATTGGAGCTAAGGAATTCAGCTATACTGATTTTGGGATGAGCAAGATGTGGTATGGTATATGCAGGTTACAGCCCGAAACAAATGTGCATGAAATACCAATAATCTCATGTAGAGAACATAATTTTGCCCAAGTCTGGGGCATTTTAGTAATTATATTTTCATCATGTAAATCTCAGCTTACAAATATAAATCTGTGCACTTAGAGTTTGGTATTCCTAGGAGTTTTGCCAGCTGTTTTTCTGGCACTGCTAGAAGCCTACTTGAATCTATAAAAGAAGGTAATTGAATTAATGCATTGGAAATTGGTCTTATGTAAAATATAACTGAAAGACATGTTTATATTAATTTAAGGAATATTAACATTAAAGTATTGCCTTGTAAAGCAATTTAATTCAGTGCGCTGGAGCCAGTTGTATGCTACATTAATGTAAGTCCTGGGAAAACACAAGAACAATTGACTTAGTCCAGATTTATGCTTGCCTATCTGAGAGCAAAATCTGGCTGAAAGGTAAAACTTTGTTCCACGTTACTGTAAGTTAGTGTCATTGCAGAAATATAAAAGCCTAATGTGAATACTGTGTAATCAGCAATTCAGAATACAAGAGGGATGAAATAGGTTATTTATAGAAATCATAGTTCAGAATTCCCTGGGATTTGTGCACAGGAATGAATTACCAGCTCTGTTGGGTTTGCATGGCTTGGTTTTCAGTAGCAGGGGTGCCACAGAGGTGGCTCCCATGAGAAGCTGCTGGAAGCTTCCACCACGTCCAGCAGAGCCAATCCTTGATGGCTCTGAAGATAGACATGCTGCTGGCCAAAGCTGGGCCAATTAGAGATGATGGTAACACCTCTGTGATAACATATTTAAGAAGAAAAACAAAACAAAGTGAGGGCGCAGTTTTTTTCTAGCCAGAGAAGAGGAGGAGGTGAGAACATGTGAGGGAAACAACATGGAGAGGCCGAGGTCAGTGAAGGAGGGGAAGGAGGTACTCCAGGTGCCAGAGCCGAAATTCCTCTGCAGGCCATGGTGATGCCCACGGTGAAGCAGCTGTGCCCCTGCAGCCCTTGGGGATCCACAGGGGATGCAGAGATCCACCCACAGTCCATGGGGATCCACAGGGGATGCAGAGACCCACCTGCAGCCCATGAGGGTGGTGCCCATGCCGGAGTAGTGGATGCCTGGAGGAGGCTGTGATCCAGTGGGAGACCCAGTGGAGAGAGAGGGCCCTGTTCCCAAGCTGGAGCAGTCTGTCCTTGGAGGATGGCACCCCATGGAACCTATCTCATGATTCAGTTTTGATTCAAACTTGATCCAGACTTGCTTTACAAAATTTTATGCAGCTAGTGTGCCACCAAGGGTCCAGAGGGGAAAAGGGTTATGTGACATGTGCTTCGAGCTCACCACCTTGAATTTCTTTACTTTCAGAAAGCTGGATTCAGAGGTGATGCTCAGGAGTGAGAAAGTGAAACAGGAGAAAGGTAAATTATTGTTCAGTGATGAATGACAGTTGAGATATGTTATGCAACTAAATGTAGGAGCACCTGGAAGAGTGTAATCAGAGTGGGCCTTTTGTAGTGATTACAAAAAAAAAAAAAAAGCTTTGGGTAGTTACATGTGATTTGAAAGAATTTGATATTCCGTTCTTGGATTGTTTATCACAACACAGGCTATTAGCACATACCTTGTTCTCTCAAAAGTGTTTTTATGGCTGTAATTACCATGTTGGAAGTTGAGAAATGTCACTGTTGCGGGTGGAAGAAATAACTCCAGGGTGAGTTTATCCCATTGTAAGTCTGCCGTGTGAGACAAAGTGAATCATTGACACTAATTATGACTATCTCTTTCTTAGACTGCAGAAAGAACCGGGTTGATGGCTTAGGCTAGGACCAGAAGTTAGAGATGGCTGTGCTGGGATGTAGTGAAGTCTGTATGGGCAAATAAGGCTGTTTTCTGTGCTGCACCCAAAATTGTTCTTCACTAGCATGGAAAATCCGAACATGGTCACTTGACCAATGTGGGCAGAAAAGGGTAATGGAAAATGCATGTGGTGGGGAGAGAAATTCTATCAGTATTGTCACTGGACAGACATTCCTGTTTTGCCTGTGCCGCATTACCCAGCCCAGCATTTTTGGCAAGAGTGTGATGTGGCTGTTAAGCTGTGAATACTGACTAGGCTTCCAGTATGGTGATGAAAAATTGTTTGACAGGAGAAAAAGGTATTTGGTATGATGAACCGATTCAGAAGCAGATTGTATCTTTCTAAGATTTCTGCTGCTTTTTCTTGCAGCTGTGGTCAGGTGTTGTTGGAATTTGCAGACTATCTTCTTTCTCTGTGATGCTTTTAAGTAAATCTGAAGTGTGCTGCTGCTGGGGGGGGGCAGTTCCCTGCAGACCCATCTATTTGGTTCCAGCCAGAACGGGGTTAATTTTTTGCAGTAGCCAGAAAGGGGCATGGCCAGGACCTGAAGGTTATTCTCTACCGCTTCATGCTATTGCCAGGGAAAAGGGAGTCTGTTCTGAGGAGAAGGGGTTCCTCCTGGTCTAGGAAAGATGGTGTAGGGAGTGGTCAGGTGTCTGTTGTCAGAGTCCATGTGAATAGTTTCTTTCTTGCACCCTCTATCATTAGTATTGTTGCTGTTACTGTTTGGTTTTGTATCACATTGCTGTTTCCAGTAAATTGTTCTGTGGTCTTTATCTTTTTTGCATCCAGTTCCCCTCTCCAGCCACCACAAGGGCTGGGGAGGCAAAAGTGGGGAAGTGAGAGTGGCGGGAGGTTTAGAGAATTGCGGTGGGATTCCCACTGAATTAAGGAGGGCCATTCCCAAAGCACAACACCCATTTAACCTGTCAAGGCTCCCTGATATTTAAAAATATGATGAACGCAGGAATCTGCAGCCTATGTCTGGTGGAGCTATTGACCAAGAGATGTGGTTCCTAATATTGAGATAACATCAGGATAATCTGGTCTGGGGCCTCCTCCTCTAGTGGCAAGCCACAAAAAATGGTTACTGAAATACATCGGTAAATTATTCTTTTTTTCTCTCTCTTTAGGTTATTAAATATGGCATGATAGATTAGGAAAACTCATTTGATTTGCAAAAGATAAAAAGAAGTTACATCCACCAGTAGTGAACATGTAAATTTATATGCCACAGTTAGCAATTAAAGAAGAGGAAAGACAGCTTTGTAGGCCTCTCCTTTATATGCTACATTTGTAAAATTAGTTTGTTGTGATTTCCCCTGTATACTTTTTTTATCCCACAGGAATGTAAGAAGATTAGGAGCAGCATCAACAAAAGAAAAATCAGGACACCTTTGTACAAATTGAAATAAAACTGATATATATGTATCAAGGAGACAATTATTTAAAAGATTAATTTTTTCATTAGCTGAATCTTTTAGGGTAATTTTGCCATCACCAAAGCACCATTAATAAGCAACTGTACAGTAAGACACAGCAGAGCTGTGATTAGGGGGATGTTTAACTAATAGACTTTGGAATGTGCTCACCTGCATGGTTCTGACTTATTCAGAGAACACCCAGCTGAGGGCTGTGCATGTAAGGGGCAAGACGAGAGGTTTCTGAAAGCACAAATCTTAGTTGTAACTGGCACATAATGACAGGATGAAATTACTACCTATTCTGCCTGGTGTCCTCCCTCAGAAGCCAGGACTGTAATTTAAGGTGAATCAAAGACAAGTGTACAATGTCCCACTTTTCCCTTTGATTTTTACATATGTTATGAGGGGAAAGAGAAGATACCATAACTGAATGGCAGCAGAGATTCTTGTTCCATCCCTGTCATGTGGAAAGAAAATCTGTTGCTGTGTTTTTTATGAAGGTGAGGTAGGTATGTTTGTGTCAGAAATAGGCATGGAAATCTTTGGTATCTGCTTTCAACTCTGAAGATTTAGCTGGCAGTATTGGTGAAAGCCACAGGGCAGTATCTATGAAAAACCCTAACCTTTATTAAAGACGTGGATCTCTACAACAGGAATTACCATATGCAGATCTTCAGGGACACGCTTCATTCTCCCATGTTTGTTATTCTACAGTTCACAAATCAGTATCTTCTATAAAGCCAAGTCTTGAAGTTAATTTATGAACTAGGATAAAATGTGACTGAAGTCGATCTTTCTCTAGTGGCATTTGGATATGATTCTTAATTCTTATTCTTTATTTATTTAGGACAATTTTTGCACACCATGTTAATTTACATGTAAGTTCTGAAAAAAACCTGGTGAGACTGTTAGTAGTATCATTAGTATGATGCACAAAATTAAGTGCTTTCTCTTCTTGTTGGGCTCTATTTTATGAACTTTAAAAAATGTTAGCAGAATACTAGCTACTAAGATTAGGTACTGAACATGGATAAATCTGATTTTGAATTTGCAGTGAAATTTCAAATTTTGATTAATTTTACATGACTTGAATTTTTTAAGTGGATATTTAAGAAAAAATTACAATGGTACATTAAATCAGAAGTTACATCTTGGACACATACATTCCTAACTTGGTATAAGGAGCTCAGGCTGCAGAAATCTGAATGACAGTTGACAACAAATTGTTCCTAAATTCTCTGTAATAGTGTGCTACCTCTGAGTTTGTTTTATGATTGTTACAGATTCATATTCACAGTATATTTTGTATTTTGGTGTTAGGCTAATTCTTCTTATTTATTTAGTGTAATAGTAATTCAGTAAAGAAAGTTAATCAATCAGAAATAATTAGTAGTGACAGTAGAAAGAAGATGGTACATCAGATAGATGTGCCTGAAATACTCAGTGGAATCTTAACTAGTGCAAACACCTAAGACATTGAGTATCATGATAACCTTAATAGCTTTGTGTTCCAGTAAAACTTCAACGATTTTGTAGTAGGAGCAAGCTGAAGTTCCTATGTTATCACCAAGTAACAAGGGGTGACCTGCCTTTGGGGAAGATGGTTGTGTCAGTTCACAGTGATTATTCTGTTCTTAATTGTGAGTGAAGGAAGGAAAGAGGTTTTTGAGTTAAGAGAAATTAAGCCTTCTGTTCACATGTACATATTTTAGAGGGAGTTTGTTAAGCAGGAGGGCAAAGCTGAGTGCTATAATCTTTGCACATGAATGGTGCATGCCTCACTTGCAGGATCTGGCTTTGCTATCCAGGCTTGACCTGCTTTGGCTTTTATTTAATTTCTTTCTGCTCTTGAACTTACAAATTCATCCCACTAAGTATTTGCCTTCTGATCTACACTCGAATGGCAATCCCGAGAAGGTGGTGAGGGTCCCTACCAAATAATCAGCCCTTCCCCAGAAGGCTGATGTAGAAGACTTCCATGATGTTGAAGGTCTCAGGAAAACCTCTGCACAAAGAACTTAGAGTTGAAAGTTCTTAAAAGACAGAGTTAAAGGCCAATCTACCTATTGACTCTAACCTTTCTCTCTCACTACATAAGCCGCATAAGGTGAGGAATTAACTGGTTGTAAATGGGCACAGCCACTTTCATGCATTTGTGGCTTATTGATTATTTTTTCTTTAGTCCTGGTCCCTGAAAGATGGGATGGCAATAGCACAGCAAGGTGATAAACAACTTAAGCATGTTGGGGTGGCATAAGGGTTCTTTGTGAGAAATAGGCTTGAAATTCTGTTCCAGAAAGAAGTGAGGGGACCAGGTTTGTATCCTCAATTTAGGATTACTAGTTGTAGCTTGCGATGTGTAGTACCTATGAGCTCTGGGTGGAGACCACATTCACAGTGCTGTCAGAGACGGGGCAAAAAGAAGTTTTGTGGCTCTGAGGACTTGCAGTCTGTAGCAAGAATCTACTAATTCAGTGGAGAAAAGCAGAGAAAAGGATGAAAAACTCTCAGTGCTGTTCACTGGGATCCTGTGAGAACGGGTGGCTGGCAGAACATGGAGAAGATTGGGTGCTGAAAGACACCACTTAGGTTAAAGGAGTGATAGAACTATTTGGTTAACTCAGGTCATAAACCCCACCCTGTTTGTGTGTGCAAACATTTCAGGCAGAGCAGTAAAAGACAGAAATAGCAGAAGGCCCTGGCTGTGTCACTGGGTGAGCTACAAGAGCAGAGAGAGAGGGAAGATGATTCATCAAGCAGCGGTGAGAGGGCTGTATGATCTCCTGAGCTGGGATTAATTCTGGTGAGTCTGATAAAGTGCAAGTCCTCTCACTCCATGTCCTTCAGGTGCAGAAAGGAAGAAGGAACAGCATTCTGCTTTTCATCCTCCTTTTCACTGTTTTCTCCCTAGGAGCACCATACATTGCCTCCCAAGTTCCCAGCCTCTGAAAGGGCTGTTTTTAAGACCTTTGCTCATCTGCCCAGGGTCTCAAGGAGAGAATCTGAACTGCATCACTGCACTGGCTGGTTTTTTGTGCCTCATGTACCTTCTTTGATTTGTTTTTCAGTCAATGCAGACCATAATTATTCCCTGTAGAAATGCATTTTAAATACAATTGGGAGTCTACAGAAGTTACGAGGAAAACTACAGTATAATGAAGTACATAAACCCAATGCTGATGCTGAAATAACTTTTGGCTTTCAACAGAGACTCACAAGTCTTGATAGTGATGGCCTAGTAGCACGTTTTAATATGAGAATTCTAAAAATTTTAAAATTTTCCCAGCAAGTTTTATATTACACGACATTTCAATAATTGTGCAATATCATTAGAAAATGAGGGAAGGATTTGTCTGACAAATGATGACAATGCAAGTAATGCTTTATGTGCTGTGCACTTGAATACTAATTCTGTTATGTCTTGGAACATAAGACATGATTAGTATAGAAGGCTTTCATGTGATTGACAAGGATCCAGAAATTAGCCCATAGCTGTTCCTTGTTCATAAAGTAGCTCCTTATTTTGCAAGAGGTGATAGAATGTCTGTTTGAAAGGTGTTTGTTCTTCATTGTGCCATCCTGGGCTTCAGTAAGTAAAGGCAGACCCACAAACGGGGATTGTGTCCCCCAGCAGTATTAAGAGCAGCACGTGTCCCCCTCCTGGGTGTGTGGGAACATGACACAAAGCTCTCTCATCATGAGCTGGGGACACAAGCTGTGATAAGAGCATCTAGCTTACGAGAGTGCTTGCAGTGTTCACAGCTGTTCCCAGAGCCTCATCCCATGCGGGGGTTCCCAGCATTCCACAAGAATGTACCTGAGCTGATCTCTGCTTCCAAGCCATGCCAAAACATCCCTGTCCTCTGTTCTGGAGTGGAAGACTGCAGCTCCAGGAGATGTCCATTAGCTTACCAGACTATGGTGGTGTGTTTGAGAGGGGAGGGGGAAGTCCTGGACGAGATCAAAGTGAGAGATGAAGAAATAGCAGTATATTTTTCCTCCACCCAGTTTGCATCCCATTTTGGAGCCTGTGAGCACTGCCTTAACTTGAGCAAAGCCAAAAATCCCAGTCCTACTGGAACTTGAAATGGGCTCATCTATCAACTGGCCTCACAGGACATTTCAATGAAAGTAAATTGTGGCTATAAAGCAACAGACGTAATTGGCCAGCTGATGTCTGAGGTGGAACTGGAGCTCCTTACATCATTCAGAGCCCTTGGAGATGCCCTAATTTTGCATTTCCTGAGGTATTTGTACATGGATAGAACTCAAGTTGTAAAGTGGCTTTACACTGCTGTGTTCCTCCTCCTGCATAATATTCTATAATTTCATAAATGATGTTAACTTTAATGATTTAACAAGAAATATAATTATGGTTTCTACAGCAACCATGACTTTAAATATCCTGAATTATGTACATGTATAATCTCAAATATAATGAAAGACTAATGCAGCTCATTGCATGTAAATTATATTCAAAGTTACGACTTACAGGAGAGAACTGCTTTTGAATGATCAGGATGGAAGAATGTGCATGAGAAACTCCTCCTTAGCATCAGAATTTATGCTGGTTCATGCTTAGATTGTTAAAAGTAAAATAAAGTATACTTTGGACATTCCAAACCAATTTCTTTCTTGACTGAAAATAAACAGGTGAGTATAGTTTGTCAGTGTTGTTTACATTGTATAGAAGTCTATGAGCACACCTTCTGATGCAGAATTATTGTGTTACTCCCAGAAAATCTTGACACCCCTTGTGATTTGAGAAAGTAACACTGCCAGCAAATTTCTGATGGCTCTTTGCTTTGTTCCTCCGAGGCCTTGCTCTGAGGGTGTCGTGGTCTTATCAGCAAACAACCACCCAAGAGACATTTGCCTTTGAGAACAAGTACATTTGTGTGAGGCCAGTTTTAGCTCTCACAGAAGTTTGCTGTGCTCTACTGTAAGCAAGGGAAAGAAAGGAGTTTGGAAAAGGTGCCAGCACTGCTGTGAGCAGGAAGGCAGCTCAGAGTGAGGGGTCAGTGCTCGGGCTGAGAAAACAGATGCCCCTAAAGCAGTTGGGAAAGTTGTCAAAGGGCTGGGAACCCCAAAGGGGTGGAAGCAAAGGGCCTCACTCCCCACCCAAACCAGAGAGGAGCAATCCTCCTTGCAGACAGCAGAAATGTGAATTTTCAATATTTCTTTTGCTTTAAGATGCTTCAAATCCATATTATAGAGTGGGCCTGGAAGGATTCTTTTCTTCTTTTGCAGTCATGTCTCTGATGTCTTAGGTACAGAAGATGAGGCCAAATAATTTTTTTTCCCTAAATTTGAAGGGAATTTTTTTTTTCCTGGAGTGAATTTTTTCTTTTGGATTTTTGTCAGTGTCTGAGAGCAGCATTTGATTTGATGTCTCCAAATGAGTTGTTCTGTGCTTTGTACCCCAGTAGATCTGTGGAAATAGGGAGGAGGTTCAAATACAGTACCAAATACTTAAACTTTTAATAAGGACTTGAATTATAAGTCCTTATAAATCACTCTTCTGATAATAATGTATATTATTAATGAATAGAAAATAAGTATGGCTGTTTTATTTAGGGTACGTGTCCTTGTGGTTTGAACCTAAGAAGCTAAGAATGTGACTTAATTTCTGAGTTTCTATTTCTAGCTTCAGGCAAGCAGTTCAGTAAAAAATATGCTGGAGAGTCAGTGAAGTTTCAAACAAAAACAAAATAAAAGCACACCAGGAGTTACAACAAAAGCCAAGTTATCAAGGTGCTGGCAGAGATAATGATTTTTGTCTAGCAGGAGTATTTAAAATATTCAGTATCCAATCTCCTGCCCCTGTTCTTCTTTGACTAAACTGTGATAAGTTTTAATGCTGCTGAAAGACACATACATTGGTTTACCTTGAAAAATCTTTTTCCTCTTTTGTTCTAATATGACCAAAGCTGCCAAGTTGCCATAAACAAGGCTGGGTCTTGTGTCAAATTATCTACTGCAGTTTGCAGAGACAGTGAATAAGCTAATATCTTTTTCTCCTTACAGGATGCTTTTGTTGAAAAAGTATGTTCAATATTTTCACTGTTCATTTCTCTCCTTAGGATTATATAACCACCAGATGTCTCTAAAACCATACTCTCTCATAAACATTTCATAGTCTTTGAAGATGTTGAAAATCTGTGATTTATAGGACTATTGCATCCATCTACCCAGGGATTAAAAGCTCTATTACAATTACCCCAAGTGCAAAGTCAGAAAATTTATATAGCTGAGCAGATAAGTTTGGGAATTTTCAAAAGTCCTCATTTAATCTGTATACAGTAAAATCTAATATACTAACCTCCTTTTGAGATATAAAATTAAAATCCCTGTAGGATACAATACTTTTATCAAAAATGTGAGTAAGGGAAGATTTATTAAGCAGGATAGTAATCTCATGAATCTGAATATGCCATATGGTATTTTATTTCCTTTTGCTTATTTGAAGTTCATTCACTTTCATACAAATAGTTTTTTTTTTTAAATTCATATAAAGAAGTCCCCAATGCAGCAGAAGTTTTGATGAGCTGGAGAAAAATGTCAACCTCATGTTCTGAAGGATCCCTATTGCAAATATGCAGTCCTTGATATTCCTCTATTAAATCTTGAGGCTGGTAATTCTGTTAGATGAGATGACAGCCAATATATAATCTTGTAAATATTCAGAGCAGTAATACACAAACTGAGAATACTGCTTGGTACAAATTGGGGCCAGCTGATAGGAAAAGGCACATCCACTTGGAAAAGGTAAACTTGACCCTTGCAAATCCTGGCCTGCATCAAAAAAAGATGTCACCAGCAGGTTGAGGGAAGTGGTTCTTCAACTCTTCTCTGGAGTTCTGCATCCAGCTCTGGGGTGCTGGCACAGGAAGGATGTGGACTGTTGGAGCAAGTCCAGAGAAGGCCATGGAGATGCTCCAAGGGCTGGAGCCCCTCTGCTCTGGAGCCAGGCTGGGAGAGCTGGGGGTGCTCACCTGGAGAGGAGAAGGCTCCAGGGAGAGCTCAGAGCCCCTTCCAGAGCCTAAAGGGGCTCCAGGACAGCTGGAGAGAGACTGGGGACAAGTCATAGAGGGCCAGGACAAGGGACAATGGCTTCCCACTGCCAGAGGGCAGAGAGAGAACACACACAGAGATTGTATGATTCCTTTTTGTTGCCTGCTTGGAGGCATAACCAGTGTAACTGGCTACGTTATGAAACGGTCACTCTCTCAAAGTGGGCACAGGAGCCTTTTGCCTGATTAGGCTATTTATTGTCTTGTTCTGTAGTGAACACAATAGGTGAATTAGCACAGTGACCTGTGTTTGTGTGGTCCCTGCATCATATCAGGCAGAACAAGATTAAGAGTTGCATGTACAAATTTTGCAGCAGTTGAAATGATTTATAATATTATTATCCATCTTTTGTAGGAATCATTAATGAGTTAATGTAGTGTGTGAATCTCAGGCCGGGGTGTAAGGAATGTGTATGCTGATCGATAATTTGTACGAGCTTGAAAAACGTGTTATTGAAATCAGTCATAATTAGCTGTAGATAAAATCCTAATAAATCACTAGTAGCAGAGTAGTTCTCTTTAAACTGAAAAAAACTGAAAGACTAAGGGAGGGTCAGACCACTGAGCTATGAAATTATTCAGGAAAGGAAATGATGACAAGAAGAACTGATACTCATACGAAGATAACCTGCATGGGAACATTTTAGTGAAGAAAATACCCATTTTCCTGAGGAATGAGGAGAAATTGAGAGAATAGATGATTATTTATTCCCAGGAAGCACCAGCCTCCCTATATAACTGAGTTTGTGTGATACCACCCTTTGAAATGTGTGCTGCAATTTCACCATTCTGCATTTTGAATGTTTTTAATGGGAATAGTTATTTTCAAGCAAAATACCTAATCTTTCAGATAAGATGAAATGCCGTGATCATGCTGGCTTCAAGATGGATTTTAAAGCAGAGCCCTTAATTATTGTAGAAGTAAATTAATTTTCTGTCCTATGCAGAGGATTGTAGAGGAACTTGCTGTTCCATTACTGTGTATTGTCTGAGAAAGAGGGGGAAAAGTCTGTAATCATAACTTACTGTGTATGTGGACAGGAACAGAATGTGGAAGTTCAACCCTGGCTTTGCAGTTATTGATGTCAATAACATCAATAGCCTTTTACATGGAAACCAACATGCTGCAAATAAACTGGAACGTAAAATACTTGCAGCCATTCACAGAAATCCCCTGCTTTCAAAGTTAATGTTCTGAATGAACATAAATATGCAATTAATATTTGCAGGCATGGGGATATCTCAAAGTCATAAAAGTCAAATCCTGTCATTGTCATGGCAATCAAACTAGGTAACATTTAACTCCTTGGTCTGTTGCATAAGGAGCAGCAAATGTGTTTAAAGATACTGGTTTGGGTCAGGCAGGAAAAACTGCCCTCTCCAAGGAATTGTGTTAATACTATATGAAGTGCTTTTTGAATTTGTTTGGAGCACAGGGTCAAGCTTTGTTTATCTCTTTTATACTAAAAAAAACCCAAAAACAAAGCAAACCAAACAAACAAAAAAACCAAAACCCAGTAAGCTGGTAAAAAAGAATTATGAAGTGAATAGCCAGGATAAGAGATGGAATTTTTACCCAGGGAAAGACTGATTTTTTTTTTTTTTATTTTTTTGCCTGGAGCACAATTAAGTGAAATTATTGAAGAATTTAAACTACTTAAGGACATTTATAACACCAAATCTTAAGGTATACTTGAGGGTTTTAAGAGAAAATGCATTAGAGCACACATGGCAGAGATCAGGGAACATCTATCTGGCAGGTATGAAGGGTCCTTTATGGCCATCACAGAGCTTTTCGGAGACTTGTCTGTATTCAGCTGGTTGGATTCCTTCCACATCCCTTTTGTTCTTAAATATAAGGACTTCTCTGTGCAGATGAATTTATCTTTGCACACATGTAAATATTTTCAAGCCAAAAGGAATGACAAGGTTACAGCTCAGCAGCCCCTGTGGGTGCAGGAGGACACTTGGGGACCAGGGACCAGCTGCATGGCCATGCTCTTCCCGGTACACAGGCATTTCTGCAGCTTCCTTATCCAACAGGGCCATGCATGGCACCAGCAAAATAGGACCTGGCTGTGTTTGGGAGCCTCATCTCCCAGAGAAGCAGTATCTTTGACCGATTTGGAGTTTTCTAGTGGAGTGTTTCTCTTGTCAGTGCCCTGCCTGAAGCCCAGGCCGACGAGTTTTAACTATTTTTTAAATTTTCCATCCCCAAACTCTACATGAATAGTGTGACAAGCCTATTTTGGGAGCTGTAACTCCCTTGTGCTGCCAGTTTAATTTACAGTATCTTTATCCATCACCTCAAGGGCAAGGTTTCCTCCTCCAGCTGTGTGATAAAATGTCTATTGCCAATTCACTTTTGGGTTGATACTGGAACAAGGATCTAATTGCAGATACTTGATTGAGATCAGCTTTGCAGCATCTCATGCTTCAGGGAAAGCTGTACACCACCGAGGAGGGTAGAAATGAGGCCTGTGCTTAGTGACTGTATAGGTGTGAAAATTCTGTGACCATGCAAGATCATTTTGCTAAGCTAGTTTCCAATGTGAATATCTTGTAATAAGAATCTCTCCACAATTAGCATTCAAATTGTTTTCCCATCAGCATGCAAAAGTCACCTAATGACATTGCTGTGACATTTTCATGCACTTCCCAAACTCTTTCCTATTATATTCTTGCAGTATGCTGAAAACACTGTGGGCTCTCTGCAGGCTGGCACTGTGCTAATATTGCTGTTGTAGTCACACCCATGGACAATGTAATGATGTTGTAATGTTTAATGGCTACATGTAGGAAAACTGCAAAAGGGAACTAAAAGAAGGGTTTTTTCTGCTTTGTGAAATAGAGGCTAGTCAAAAGATTTTAGCCTGTCACAGATGAAAAGGCTTGAACGTGATGTCAGATGGCCTTTGTTTCTATGGAAAGGGCTCGACCATGAAAACATGCCTCTTTTTAATAGACTGCATTTAAGATATCTTTAGAGCTGTTTTACTTAGGCTGCTTGAGCCAGAGACAGCCAATAAGAAAATATTTATTTTCTTTTTCAGTAGATCCTACTTGTCTAAACGTAACATGAAGCATTAGAAAAAGCACTTTTTAATTTTGGATGGATTTCAGGACATGCAGTTTTCAATTGAATAACATTTTTATTTGTTACACTGATAATTGAAACGAAATATTATACCTGCGTTCACATGAGCTGCAGCTCTTATATAGCCCAGTGTTTTGGTGAAACTTGCTTTAAAATCATTCCCTGGAGAGTTGTTTTGCAAGGCTTGTAGCAGACAGAGCTGTTGCAGTTTAAGTGCATTATGGAGTTCTTCCTCTCACATCATCAGGCTTTGGATAACAATGCCCTGTGTTGCCAAACTGTTTCTTCCTTATCTGCCACTTCTATAAAAGCATTTTTAGCAGTGCATCATTGGAATATATCAGGCTAACACAAGAGATTAGAAGTCCAAATAGAGAAATGTATCAACATTTTCCCTGGAAGAAAGAGGGTGATACATAAGCCTCATCAGCTGGATGATTCACAGAGTAGAAAGTAGCATAATTCCAAAAATCTTTTTTTGGTTATGTTTATTCTAAAATGAAGCAGTTTCAAATTTGCTGCTCTGGAGATCCAGTTTTCTTCTTGTTGTAATGTTTTTTTCTCTTCTGTGTCATGATTCCTGTTCAGTGAATCAAATCTCTATGGCTTTTCAGAACTAAATTTTTACAGCACCAGTAATAATATCATTGCCATTATATTATCCTTTTACATAGGTTTAAAGGCCAGTTTATGACTGAAAGGGAATATCTGCAACCAGTACGGTCCTGATTCTAATTTGCATGTAAATGAAACATTTCAGAATATGACTGGGATTTCTGAATACACACAAAGTACGCTGTTTTGATTCCTGGAAAATAAAAATGCATAACATTAATAAGAAGAATATGATTTATATACTGGCTCTTTTATCTTACCATTTTCTATTCATTTGAGTATTTTTTGAAAGCTTCTGTGGCAATGGCTGATTATTCCTGCTGTAAAGTGGAACAGGATGTGACAAAACCTTACTTAATTCTATCCACATTAGTAGAGAACTCTCAGGTTAAATTCTGGCTGAAGCCCAGCACAGTAGGCTGTTAGTATCTAGTGTTATGCTATTATTGGTGGGTGTTGAAGGTATGAAAGCAAATGGAGGGGAGGGAATTTTGATATATGGATTTTTTTATATAATTTCTGGTATATCAGATTGTATTTAACATTATCCCATTATTCTTTGCTTGAGATGAACAATACAAAAGACTAAGAAAGGATAGCTGAGACAAGCTAAAAAACAATCAACTAAATAAAGATAAGGGAATAAATGGAACAGGGAGGGAAAAAAAAAGAACAAGATATCTCCTATCTTGTATTTAAAATGTGTTTATGGATCCTGTAAGATTCACTAAAACTGCTGAAATTTGGGCTGGTTCTTTTACAGAGAGTTGCTCATGTTTACTACTGAGATGTTGAGTTTGTTAGAGTTACTCAAACTGCTTGGCTATTGGAAATATTCAGGCTCACCAGCACAGCTGAAAGGGAATAAAGCACCAGAAAGAGCTGGGGAATATGGATTTATTTTATTTTTTAATGGGCATGTCTTCTTTCATGATGACAGACATTCCCACTGCTGGAGCTGCTCTTGCCGTGTACTAATGAAGACGTGACGCAGGGAGTGAACCACAGGACCACTGGTGTCTGGAAGGTAAACATCAGCCTGGGTGATATGTAAACTAGCAAATACCAGAAAGAATTTGGAAAAAAGAGGTTTTGGGGTGTGTATATGGGAAGAACTTCCCAAGGAACATGTTTACAGCAGCAAGGAATCAAGCCCTTTGCTTTTGGGCTGGACACTGATCCCAGTGGTTGCCCTGGAAATTGTACATTCTTGGGATAGAGGCTGTATTGGTTTTCCTGATCGATCAGCGAACTCTGAGCTCCTTGTGTGTGAAAGAAAAACCTCACACTCTTCTTCTCTTAACCCTCCTACCCTGTAATAATTGGCCCCAGGACAGGGAGGCAGGTCACAGGCATAGCCTCATCCTGAGCCTCACCACGGCAGCCAAGCTTTGACTGCTTTGCTTATGGCTGTGGTTTTACTTGGCCAGAGAAGCAGGCTGGCTCTTCAGAAGCAAAGTTGCTGTGCATGTGCTGAGTGGCCAATTTGTGTAACAAAGAAAAATAACCAAGTGCCTTTGGTGGAGGCCATGAAAACTCTAGATGCAAATCACTATCCTTTATTTTAAGCCTATTCTGGACACTAATCTGGGAAAAGAGGCACACCCACCCAGGCTTGCCCAGCTGCATGAATAAAAAAAGGATTCTATAGGAAAGAACAGAGAAGCAGCAGAGATGTGGTATGTGCTTTAAACCCAGATGACTTTCTACTGCCCTCCCCACAGTTCCCTCTTTGTCTCCCAGGTTTACCAGCTAACTTCCCATTTGCCTTTGAAGTGTGTGTGCAAGCCTGTGTGGAGTGATCCAGCTGTGTCATGCAATAAACTGGCCAGCGCAGTGCCAGTGCTGGTTGGCAGATGGGATTTTCAGATAAGTGATGAGTATTTTGAGGAACACAGTTTCACTGGGAAACTAGATGCACCTGGGCAATAGACTGGTGGTAATGCAGTGCTGGGATCCCACAGGGGTGATCAGGCACTCCTATAAACTTGTATGGGTGCAGGTGGCAGATGTGAGCCCTAACCATGCTGCTTCTCTGTGTACACATGGGATTGCTCTCACCCCAGGTGAAACCCATCAGCTTCTCCTGGGGTTGTGTTTAGGCCTTGAATGACATGCAGTAAGTACACTATATGCTATGAGTGATGAGTCCTACAGGTATGGAAATTCTGACACTGACTTCCTGAATGTGTTACTTTCTCTTCCATCCTTGTTGGAATTGTTTCTGCTGACAAGGTTTACCATTCCTCAGCCTGACTACATATCCATTGTTGGGTTTTGTGTCAAGGAGGTGTTGTTTAGCAAGGTTGCTACTGTTATGACAGTTAGTTGAAACAACTCCAAACAAGTGCTCCCAGTACCAGTCTGGCACAGTTTGGGGACTATTAATTTTGACTTAATCTCATTGAGATGAAGTGTCCATTGAATGACTGCCCTGGCCTAATTTCTTGGCCTCCTCTGATAGGTGTTTGCTCCACTGCTTCACACAGAAAGGTGTTCAAATCCCTGTACAGTGCTGCAGCAGGGAAGATAAAAAAACAGAGGAACTTCTGCTCGGCTGGGCTGGAGGGTAAAAAAGCTCTTTGTACAGAAAGCCAATAGGAAGCACCTTGTTCTTGTTTATTTGGGAGTTTCATTCATCCTCCTATGGAAAATCCTGGTTCCAAAATTTACTTGTTGTATGGAAGAGTCTTTGTTAAGGCTTTCATTGGCAATTGTAGGGATGCCTTCTGAAGGAATTCTAAGGATGCCTGACAAATCTGGCATCATTATCAGTGTGTAGCCAAGGTATCAGGGCAACTGAGTGCATGGCTAGTGGAGAAGGAGAGGGGTCACAATTTATCTGAGGGCTAATGGCAATCTGGGGTGGGGTGGAGGGAGGTAGACCTAATATAAAGCCTAGTTAGGATGTAGAGCATTAACTGTAGAGCTAGTACTGGTCTGGCTGGTATATTTGGATATAGATCAAGCAGCTAATGGTGAAAGCAGAGTAATATGACATGGAATATGTATATATATGTATATGACATGGTAGCTGACAGGAGAAACCATGAGACAATCTATGAGGAGCTGGTTAAGTCTACATAAAGTGGCATCATAGCTGTGTTTGGGTTGGTGCAGCCACTGACTGTAGGAGCGAGGGTTGGTAGGATGGTTGGGACGGACGGAGACGAGAGATCTCTGAAGCCAGGTCTTGGAACTTGCGGTTCATTGCAAAGGCCGTGGGTGCAGGGGTCCTCTTTGGAGCTGCCAGCCACAGCTCAGAGCAGGCCCGAAACAGGAGTCCAAAAGAGCAAGAGGGAGGAAGTTCCCGTTACAATACAATAAATCTTCTTCTGTGCTCAATATTCTAATTTTCACTAACCAATCTAGTACAAGATACAAATCCTATAGCATTTACATTCAGCCTATAAGAATCATTACATTACCATACTGTGTTACATTTTAAACCCTAAAAACTACTCTTTGGACCCCTTCTGCCAAACTAGTATGGTCTGCTCTGACCCTTGGACCTGTCTGCAAGCAGAGGTATTCTATAATCAAAAGGAGATTACCTTCAGCTGGCCATACTATTGTTTTCCAGTTGTTCAGTAACCAAGGCTTGGTATCTCAAAGCTTGCTTTCATTTCAATCTCACTTATAGTTTTCATATTCTCAAAATCTTTTGCCAGGCAATTATATTTATAAGGCTTTCCTGTTTCATCTTCCCCAACACTGACCAGCAGTAAAACCTCTTGCAATACACTGCATGGCTAGGTAAAGCAGCTCCTAGTTTTTTTGGGAACCCTCATGCCCTTTAAACCACTGGCATTCAGTCACAAGTTATTTAAAATAAATTGAGTACATGTCAGTGCTTTGGTCTGTTTTATTTTTTTCTTCCTAGAACAATGCCATCTGCCTAGCACATATGTTACAGTTGGGTCCATTTTAATCAGCATGTGCAAAGTCATGATGTTAATGAGCTCCAATTCACTTTGTTTTAAAAAGATCAAAACAAGAGAACACCCCACCCCCTATCACCTTTCAATTGATATTTACACTTTTAATTTGATAAGGGCAAAGAAAGTTCCTTCTGCTGGCAGCCAATATAATAGATTTCAGACCTAAAGAAATTTCTATATCAAAGGTATATATACACTTATGAGTTCCCACCTCTGAAGGAATTTCCTCTGAAGGAATTGTTTGAGGAACAACTCTCAAACTTTGTTTCTGCTACCAGCAGGGTGTTTTTAGGCTCTGCTAGAGCACTGGGGAGATTACAATGCAAAGTCTTGCTATTAAAAAGAAGGTGATATTGAAGTTAGGAGTGCAATGAAATATCTGCAGAGATGGAAAACTGGTTGAAAGGATGCTATTACAGTCCTTTCTGAAAGTTATCGGTACAGAAGGGCCGTTTTCAGTATACAGCACTAGTCTTGGAGAGCATCAGATTGCTGATGCTGTTATTAGTCACACCACACTCACTCAGAGGGTAACACTTCATTTTCCTGCTGCACACTCAGAGCCTTTTTTTATTTCCAGTTTCATCACTGAGTATAAACAATCAAAACGGTGCTGATCAAACATCAGGATCTCAGAGGAGTTTGGAAAATTAACAAATAAAACCTCCCAAGTGACAGGTAATGCATGTGTTTATGTGATAGGAAAACCCCCAAACATTACAAACTGAGCTGTCTTTGCAGAAGTCATGGGGATGTCTCCACCCCAGTCCAGATTTTTTCCAAGGCTTCTTTTGCTGAACTCTGCAGTATCTCTGCCCTTTTCTGGGGCTGGCCTGTTGTGCCTGATAATGGCTACAGCAGCTACACAAACCTGTTGTAAATGTGACCTGAAAGGAAAATGAGTATTTTTAGGCATTTTGCGTGGTTTGTGGTCACATCTCCAGAATTTCTTATTTTCACTCACACATGTCTTGTCAACTCTTGGGAGAAGGAAGAGCTAATTCACTGCCAGCCCAGCTTCCTGGAGATAACACCCTATTTCCATGTGAGGAGAGATACACACTCTACATGGATCTTTCACTCTTGCTAAAATCAAATATGTGCTGGTATAAAATTATTCCTACTAACAATGTACCGTGACCTAATTTTCAGTAGACACGTAGCAGCCTGGAGGGTATTGCCACATTTTGGACAACAGAAATGAATGTCACTCTTTAAAAGGTGTATTTAATATCAAAGTGAAAGAATGAAATAGAATGTGGACATCTGTCATCACCAAAGGTGTTTTTTGTTCACTCATCTAACATAGACAACTGTGGTTTTTCCACGGTGATTGCATAATACGTCATGGAGCTCAGAGAATTAACAGGGTTGTAAAAGCTTGTGCTTTGGGTGATGAAGTACTCTCTTTTCTCTTCTTAACTCCTGTGGCAGTCCAAAGCACAGGGGGCTCAGCACAGGGATATCTGGTGTGAGTATCAAAATTGTCAATAATCTGAGCTCTGGCAGGGTGGAAGCTGTGGTGGCAATGTGAGACAGAGCCCTGGAGACATGAAACCTTGCTGTGGTGCAGGACTCTAGAGATTTGAGTGTTCATGAACCAGAAAAAATACATCAGTGACATAAGAAAGAAGTCTGGTTTTTTGCATTGGCCCTTTGGAGACAGGATGCAGGGTAGCACAAGGCAGGGAAAGAGTTGAGTCAGTGAGGAACCCCCAGGCTGCATTTTGACAATGCTGATGGACATCCAGGTGTGGAACAGCCTGGAGTGACAGCAGCCATCGTAGTCTGTGCAGCCAGAGAGCTGCGTTGTCTGTCAGCAACTGCTCAGTGCACTGCAAGCTGTTTCTCCATCATTGCCTTTGACTTTCATGGAAGTAAAATTTTTATCATGCTATAAATGAGATAACTGAGGGGAACCTGCTACTGGCAATTTGCATGTCAGTTTGTATCTAATTACTGGAATATCAGTACTGAGGCTAAAAGCCTGAAATGGTAATATGAAAAACATACAGATAAAACCTGGGCTAAAGGGCAGGAGCTATTTTTAGGGGAGTAGCTTTGCCTTTTAAAAAGGAAGGAAAACCACGTCAGCTTTATTGTTAGTGATAGCATAAATGCAGAGTAATGCAATTTTTGAGTTCAATTAAAAAAGGAAGTCTTGAATTTACAGATAATTCACTGCATCATTTGATGAAATTGCAGGCAGAAGAATGAACAGATGCAGCAAACAGGTTAGACCTGTGCTTTCCGATGATCCTGTCATCATGATGGAGCCAAGACATGCATGGTGACCCACTCCAGGTGCCAGGGCTAGGGTGGGGTAAGGAAAGGTGTGGGGAGGAAGGAATGGCAGAGTGGGGCTGGGAGGGACTGTCCCCTGCATTCCTCCACCCCCTGTGCTACTTGGTGGTGAGAAGAATCAGGAGTGAAGGTGCGATGCTGCACCAGAGAAGAAGCAGGAGCTGGGTGTTAATTTTTGTTTGTTTCTCACTGTCCAACTCTATTCTAACTGGCACTAAATTGATCCAATTTTCCACAATTTGAGTCAATTTTGCCCATGGCAGGGATTGGTAAATGGTCTTCCTGTCACAATCTCCACCTACAAAATTTTCCTTGTTATTTTCTCTCTATCCTGCTTAGGAGAGGGAGGCAGAAGATGGCTGGGAGCTGGCCATGGCCAATCCACTACATAAGCAATCTTGGAAGAAGATGAAATGCTCTGCATCTGGTTCATTCAGGTTGTTTCATTTTCAATAGCAGGAAGTTTGTGGCTCTTTGAGAGGAGAAGAAGTATCTTCAAAGGCTTTGGAGCTTGAGGTCTCTATCTGCAATAACAAATCCTAAGTGATGAAACATAAAACAACCCCAGGCATGTTCCCACTCATTCTACTGTTAACCATTACTTTTCCTGCATGGCATCCCAGCTCCTGGTCAGCTGTGTGCCATCATGGGGCAGACCATCCCTAATCACAGATGAAAGCTGCACCCTGGTCCAGCTGCAAGGGCTCCAGGTGGGCTGGAGCCTTCTAATCTCTTCTCCCTGTCCTCTTTCATTTTCCTCTGCCACCTGGCAGGGCTGGTGGCTCACCCCTCTCTTGGCTCAATGGGAGGTGCTCTGCCTCATCCCGAAGCCCTCAAAGCCTTCTCAGTCTTCCCATCCCTGTACTTGACTGTCCTCAAACCCCCAGAGCTATTTCCATGGAGTGTCGCTACAAAAGCTTGCTAAAGCCAAGGGTGAACTGCCATTCTCTGAAAAGCTCTTCTGTCCTTCTGCATGTCCTTCTGTCTCTGCTGCTCTTTGCATGGTGCACCCAGGGATTCCCTTGTCTCTGGTTGTAGTAACAACACAGGCCACCTGATATCGTTTCTCTCCTGGTGTTTTGCACCTGTGTTACAACTAGTTTTAGCCATGAGTTGTTCAGTGTATCACAGAGAAGGTGCTTGCACACACATACATTTGGGGACTTTTTTCAAGGTTTTCAAAAGAAGAAAAAAGTACTTTAATGGGTAAATGATTTAACGTTCTAGGAAAAATCTGTTTCTTGACCTAATAGTCAGACATCTGCTTGGATAAGAGATATATAATTCCACTGGCATTCAGCAGTGAAACAAGTGCAAATGTCTTCAGTATAAAATTGCTGAATCTCAGTCCTATATTAGCAACATAAACACAGGGATCCATATCAGCAAACCTACTGCTAATGTCACTGAATGACTAAAATATTATATCTGTGACGTAGGTAGAGTAGCACAATCAGAAGAGAAATCTCACTGTATGAAGAGCTCTACTTTGAGGCTGGTGACTTTATGGACAGATCAATACATAACAGTTTTGCTTTGTTGTATTGTAAAAGAGAAATGTTATCTGTGGTATTTGACTGCAATTACGTCACTTTGTAAGAATGAAAAATACAGGGCTTTGGACAACAATCAGATGTCCTCCAGAAGATGCCCTTATAATCCAGAAAATAATAGGCCCATGTTACAGAACTTCCTACAGAATTGCTTGTGCTATCACCCAAATCCTTTGTTAATCTTCATCTGCCTTTCCTTCTAGACTGAGGCAACTGTATGTTACTCAACCTTGCATGTTACTAAGGGCTGTACACACAGCCTTAGCTTTTTTTGGTTATTCAATCCAGTAGTTAATCCCAAGCTATTTAAAGCTATTTGTGGCCACCATATAGGGAAAGAAGTGCAGCAGTTCTGTTTTTATCAGGAGGTGATAATTTTGCAGGGAAACTGGCAAAGATGCACTGAAAATTGTGTGTCCTTAGTGTTGTCAATAGAGAATGCAGGTACCAGGGAAATAGGTACATTTTTTTTGAGCATTACTTCTATAAAACTTTTTCCCCTTCCAAGTGTACCACAATATTGTGTCTGTGTGTACTGGGGTAAAGTTTCCAGGGAGAAAGTCTGGTAGATGGCAGGGGGAAAGAGTTTGATCTGAGCTTCAAACTGTTTCCCCAAAAGGGATGAACATAAGGTGAATCTTTAAGTATTGTACTGACTTGCTGCCAAAATCTTGTGCTCAGGCAGTTTGAATATTCACTGATTGTGTCTGCTTCGCGTCTCCCATTTCCTAAGTTTCAAAGTGTTAAAACTGGGAATGACTTACTCCTGTTCTACCCTTCTAATACTGCTTTTCCTATTATTGAAGTGGCTTCTGAAGCACAATGTAAGGAAATGGTGTGACACTCTGTGTCACACATGGATATAGAGGACCATGTGTGACTTGAAGTGACTTTATACCATCCTCTTTCCTTCTTGCTTGTGGAGACCTCAGAATCAAATATCTGGTAAGACCATTAATGGCCCTCAGATCTCACCTGCCACAGTGTGGTGGGCCAGTTTGTGGAAAAAGTCTTGGAAATTCAGCTGGAGCACCCAGAGCAGTGTCTCAGTGCCTCACTTCTGGAAAAAAGAAAAAAACACTATGGATAAGTCACCAACAATTAGAGTTTAAAATAAATTAATGTCATTACAACATACTCAGAAATAAATAATAGATCTTCATGTGGTTTTGGTAGGGTTTTGACACCTGGGTTTGGTAAGGATATTTTTGTTCTCAAAGGCATGTAACTAACCCATGACGGGGAATCTGGCTGTATTATTACAGGGAAAGGGGAGAATTCATGCTTGTATAATAGAGCATGAAAGGACGTATCTAAACCATATTCAGAAGCAGAAGTAAATGCTTTGTGGAAACAAGCTGAACAAAATAATATTTCTTAGGGGAGCTTCTTGCAGTATGAATTTCTCAAGGGGATGGAAACAGCAAGCTGGGTGAGGTCTGGGCATTTGGGCCACACAGCTCTGAGAACTCCATTCCTTGGCAGAAACAACACATATTGCCTGGCGGTATGTTATCAACTCAGCTATTGGTAGGGGACTTCAGAGCTGGGTGCTGCTTCTCTGAACCTTGTAAATTTGCATTTAATTCCAAGATGGAAGATCTTATAAATAGTCTCTCTTGATCTTTCTTGTCCAGGTCCCCCTGGAGGGCATCATGTCCTTCAGGTCTACCCCCTGCATAAGCATAGTCAGAAAACTGCATGTTCCTAATTGTTATTTTTAAAAAAATCACTTATTAACAAGCAAACTTTTCAAGGGTGAAATATGTCCTTCTCCCCACTTGATTTTTATTATGATAATCAGCTCTTTTTATTTTTTTGTAATACATAATCAACATATTGTCTAAAGTGATGTAGAGACCAAATTGATCTATCTGTGCTCAGATAAGTTTATAACCTGCACATAGTGTTTGTAAAGGCTTTTCTTAAGCCAAATTAATTTCTTTTCCCAGTAGTCTCTAGAAAAGAAGAACTAAATGTATTTTATGCTAGATGCAGGAATGTGTTATTAATTATTGTTGTTAATATACCTGAATGTCCAATAAGTGGTTTAACTATACTTTTTCAGAGGCAACTGTGTTGATTGGTCTTTATCTTTCTCTTTTCTAGTAAAAATGACATCATTTTATATAATGAAGGTGACCTTCTAAAAGATTAATCTGAGATTTTTCATAATATCCTTTACAAAGTCTCTACTGATCTTTGAAATGAAGATGTCATTAATGTGATTAGAGGGAAGGAATACACACACCCCCATTTTTCTTTTTATTTTTTTTTCCTCCAGGCAGGTATATATGACTAAGTTAAAGAAAGGGCAATACTTTTTACTGTGAAGGATCTTTGTAATGTAAATACATATAAACACTTTTTTTTTTTAATATGAAAGCCTTGATCTTGAAGGAAATAGCAAAAAGTACAGAAAAATGTAAAATTTGCAGAATCCACACATTTTTATGTTTGTTACTTTCTGAAGTCATTGAAACAGTGAAATATGAAGACTACTTGATGTAAAGCTAGCAAGATCGCCAATCTCTTGTTCCCTGCCTGTGCAGTGTTTCCTTGCTTCGAAGGAAGCAGATTCCTGACCGTTCAAGACATCTCCTGTTTTTGATACTGTTAGATAACCTGTTAAATTTTTGCCCCTGATATCAAAGTTTTGTGAAGGAAGGGGGCTGAAGGAGTGTCAGAGAATGTTTTACTCTGGGCTGGTTTTGTTGTATACATTTACTGTTTTTTAAAGTTTGCCTTTTTCAAGTCAGAGCTCCTGATTTCTCTGCCCAAGCTCTTTCTATTATATCCTTATCCATGATTCTTTATGGTACTACCACTGTCTTCAGGATGAAAGTGACTGATCAAATAATCTTCATCTCCAGTGTTTTTCTTTCCTCAGAGCCGAGTCATGCAGGAAAATACTGCCAGAGCTCACAGCTGTCTGTGCTATGATGATGTTGGCAAGGACCCTCCCTTGATTTTTGTCCCTTGAGTTGGCCTAGCCCAGGGAGTGGTCCCAGCCAAGGGACTGATGTGACCTTGCTGCTTGGGGTAGTAAGAGTTCAGCTGCTGGGACACAGCCATGTGTGGCAGGTAAAGCCATGCAATTGCAGGTGGCAAAAGTGGGCTTTTCTATTTATCAGTCCAGGATGTAATGTGCATCCCAAATTGTCACAATATGCTGAGTAAAATAAATTTACATTCTTCAGTCAAATTTCTTAACTGGGATCCAGTCAATTCCTGTCCCAACTATTCTATGTTTTTCCATGTTAGCAGTGCTAAAGCTATGCTTTAACCAAACACTGGCAGCAAAGTATTTTTACTTGCCCTTATTCTGTTCACAATTTTCCCATTTTCCCATGTCCTTTCCTGAGCCTTGTGCTGCTGGTGGTGTTCCCCACTTCATGTTTAGTTTTTTCCCTCATAATCCCTCTTTACTATCTCACCAGGAACTACCTTCACTTGGAACACCTCTCTCCAAGCTCATAGCAAGCCACCTGCTTCATTCAAATCCCTCCTGAAAATGTCTCCCTGTTTAAGGAAGCAGCAGGTGGGAAGGAGAAGGGGATAAAATGAAGTTGGATAGAACCAGGAGAGGGGACGTGAAGTCTTTCTTGAATAGCACTAACAATCATCCATCTTTCTTTCACTGGTACCTTGTTTCTTTATGAATGCCTTAGCCATAGAATCACAGGAGCACAGACTGGTTTGGGTCAGAAGGGACCTTAAAGCCCATCCAGTGCTACCCCCTGCCATGGCCAGGGGCACCTTCCACTAGACCAGGGTGCTCCAAGCCCTGTCCAACCTGGCTAACCA
Source organism: Anomalospiza imberbis (assembly GCF_031753505.1). NCBI lineage: Eukaryota > Metazoa > Chordata > Aves > Passeriformes > Viduidae > Anomalospiza > Anomalospiza imberbis. The sequence goes on along the minus strand of NC_089688.1, from coordinate 5,251,303 downwards.
TGTCCAAATCCCACAGAGAGTAATTTTGGAGCAGATGACTGCACGCTGCACACAACTGTGGTCCCCTCATTAATTCCTTAATGAGCTCTTCCAGGAGGCATACCGAAATTAAACAGGCCCCGGTTCCCCACGACAGGGAAGCAAAGGTTGTTTTTCCCTCTCAAATAACCACATAAGTGAGGACTATCTGGAGATTAAAACACGAGGAAGAGGCAGTGAAGATGCCTTACATTTACCCCTTGCAGTGCCCTGGAAAGCAGAATGACACTGCAGAGAAGAATAACACACTTGACAGTGCTCATTGCCTTCTTCCTGCCTTCCAAAAACCTGGGAAGGTGCCAGTTATGCAGCTACCACTGATATAAAACCTTTTTATGATTTAGCCTTCACTTTTTCTGTCTAGAAGCTGTCTGAAAGGATAAAGGAGAAAGACACATCTGAGAAGAGCACAACTAAAGCTGAGGTTTGAGAAGCTGTGGTTTGGGCACTGCTAAAGGACCCTGAAATGCTGTGAAGCTGTGAGGAAAAAAATTAACAAATTCTCTGGAATCCTATATTTGTCTGAGGGTGGTATGCCCAGCACTTTTCCCAGTGGCCAGGCTGTGTTTGTGAATCCAGAGGTATGTACTTGTGCTCAAAGCTTTTTATTTCATTAAATAGTTGGTTTGGCAGCATTTTTGATTTTGATTTGTTCTCAGCTTTTAGACAGCTGAAGGGCCAAGTTAAGCTGACCTGTCTGGGATTCATATATGAAAGGAGGTTTTTGGGGCTTTCTTCTACTAAATTACTTTGACCTTCTCCCAGTGCCACCCAAACAGCAGATTTAATTTGCACTAGAGCTTTGCTGGGCAAGAGTGTGATGTGGAGAGAGTGAATGCACACCTTCTCCAGCTTGCAGAGACCAGACCCTTCTCACAGGGCTGCTGCCTTCCCCTGTTGGGGCTCTCCCTGATACAGGTCATGCTGCCTCTCAGAGAAGGATTCTGAGCTCTGGTATTGATTTGTCTTGGTGTATTTTGAGCACACCTCATATTTGAGACTAGTAATTGCAGCTGGAAAAGAGAGAAGATGTCCTAGACTCCAGCTTTATTGATCTTGCTTGTAAAAATGTCCAGGTGTGATCTGAAAAAGATAGGAGAGGTCATAGATATTTAAATCTATCATTTAAATGATAGATTTCATTTTCCCTGTTTATCGTACAACAGGCTAAATGTTAATATTTTTTGCAGCAATATGTGGCAGCAATATTGAAGCAAGCAGTAAAGCTGATATGGTTCATCTGCTTTTGGTGAATATAGTACCCGATTAATTTCTAATTTACAATTTTATGAAGAATTGGAATAAAAATTCAGTTTTCTGAGCTCTAAAGGCAAAATCATCTTTAGAATGAGATTTAAATATTTTATAGACACTGAATTTACACATTCTGATATATTTATGATGATATTTGTGTCAAGGCAAATCTCTTTCATATAAAAAAAAATCCTAATTTGTGCAAGTAATTGAGGTGGAATATTCTTAAGTAAATATAAACCCTGATGAAATTCTATGTTTGCTCTTTCCATTGCAAATTAAAAACCAATTTTTTTCCCCAAATAAAATATTAAAATTCTTCACTTTTTTAGTAACAGTTCATAAATGAATGTAGCCTTGAGAGTGACTATTACATGAAATTATCTAGTTAATTAATAAAATAAAAATGAAAAAGTAGCTATTTTTTATCCTATATGTTAGTCATCTATGTTACTTGTCACAAGAGCTTTCCAGTTCAACATTTTTAAGTGGGGTGTAAATAAGTTCATTCCTCCACTGTCTCCAATTAGAAATTTTACATGATCTTTTCTTTGTGAAATAGCAAAAGAGGTGAGAATGGTGCTTCACTTTTCAACAATTTTTAACATCTTCTATTGCAACATGGCTTCATCCTTTTGCTGCAAGAGTTGCCTTTTACAGTGTCTTTACATGGGAACTTTGTGTATTTTTGAGCTCTTTTGGAGTAATAACTAATGGACCAATTTTCCCTTTTTCAAGATGAGGTCACAGTCTTACAGTTTAATTTCACTGTGGTGACTGAAGCATAAACCAAAGGTCATGTTCAAAGTTAATACAGAGTAAAAATCTTTGCACAATAAAAGATAATGCTCCAGCTTGAACAAATATATCCAGTTTGCTGCAGTTTCCCCTCAAGGATTTCTCAAAGTTTCTCAGATGGATATAAAATGATAAATAAACTTCGCAACAACATGCAAATAAAATTGTTTCAAGTGGGGAAGCTGATATGCAGGAGGAAACAAACTAAAGATTTCTGATTTCCAGTCACTTATGTGCAACTCGAATAAATTACCCTCTGATAAATGGAGGTGCATATTGACTGATAAGCTCTAAGTGGTTTTTATCACTTGGGCAGCATAAAGCAGCCATCGATGCTTAAACTGGGTTTATGACTATTGTGCTTTGCCAGCACAGAAAAAAGAATCCCAAATAAAGGTCCTGCTGCCTCATCTATTTGTGCAGTTATGCTCCAGATAAAGCACTGCAAATTAGGTATACCTAATTTAATCTGCTGAATGTAGTAAAAAAAAGATAATATGGCTTCTTTTCCTTTCACCGGTGTTTCATATCAGCTGCTTCTTGGTTAACGTATACACAGTGTTGCTTGGAGAAAAAGATAAGTGTAATTCTTTTTATAAATAATTGCTGCAGTTCTAAATAAATGTTGGATCCTCCGTCACCTTTACAGTAAGATCTGGAAGGGAAGATGTGTGCTGGTGTCTTTACAAACAATTTGATGGGTGTTAACGTCTTTGAAATGGGTCTCAGTGTTTCTTCTGACTTTGGGGAGTGGGTTCCTCACCGGGCCAGACAGCTTGCTGTCTGAAACCAGCAAGGGTCTGCACAAGCCAGAGTTTCTGAACTTTGGGGTAAAGCGACAGGTTCAAGGAGGGATATCAATAGGTGGTTTGGGGAAGGCTGTATTTTCCTAGTAGCTCAGCTGATGGGGAAAGGAAAAGGGCAACATGCAGCTGGGAGTTCAGGATAAAAGTGAGGCTGCACCCCCTAAAACCTCAACAGAGAAAACCCAGTGGACTCTCCCTTTGATTCATCCCTCATGTACAGCAGTGCAGAACACTACTTGGCATGGCTGTGTGGCAAGAAGCTGCTGTTGACTTTGGAAGACTTGTCAGGAGGCTGCAAAAGTTTTCTTCCCTTTTGTGGCAAGCAGTTATGGTTCCCTGGTTTAGGATAAATCACATTGTGACAATGCAGAGCCAGGAAGAAAAAGACTTCTCAGTCTTTTTGGCCCAGTGGCCATTGAAGTAATGAGGAGAACATAGGAAATTAGATTATGAGGAGAAATCAGAATAGCATTTTTTGCTATAATGTATGCTGACTCACAGAAAACTCCAAGAATCTCAAAATCACATCATGGGCGAGGGACATTAGGAGGAGTAGACTCTTCTGAGAAGGTCAAATTTTGGAGATAAAAGGATCTTCATGTAAATTCTGGGTTTGCTCTTCATCTACTTCTGAAGTTCTAGTTTTCTTTTCACTGTGAAAGTGCTGTAAAGAAGATTAACTCTGTGTAACACGTTGGGAGAGTAATACATGGTTTTCCAAGTGGGCAGTTAGTTGCCTAAGGTGTGCAGACATGCAAGTGATTATCAGTAAGAAAAAGATTGCAAAAAAAACTCTTCTCATTCCAGGCAAATAAAGGTGGTATTTTCTGTATTGGTGCATTCACTAGGTAGAATCAAATTTTGTGACAGTGGATTAGGAGAAACCAAAGCTGTCCTGTAATATTGTGTCAAAAGGCTTATTGTGATTCAGAAGAAAGGTTTACGTGTCACCATGGCTTATGGCATACTATTGTCTTTTCCTTTTGGTGAAATGCTACTGTGGAATGTAATTATTGCCTTCATAATGTACCTGGTCCTGTAATTGTCTTTTTGCCTTGAAATATCTTAGGTGTGCTAAAATGTCCCACTGTAATAAGGACCCATTGCAGTAATAAAGTTGTCAGGCCAGGTTCATGATTGACCCTTTTGTGTTGTTGTACATGTCCTTTTCATATCATACAAGTCTGACTTTATTACTGTTGTGCATCATGTTTATGGGAACATCATAAAATTTGGAGGCAGTCACAGCATATTTACCTTTCCCCATTTGTCAGTGGGAGCTGTTTTCCCTTCCTCTTCCAAGGTAATTTGTTGAACAAGAAGTTCTTTTATTATTATTTTAATGTTATTTGAACAGAGATAATGTTCAGCAAAAAAACCAGACCTAACATTTTTGAAATACATTTTTAGACTCTGTGCCCGGTTTCTTTCTAAGGGGTGTTGGGACTGGTTGACTAGAGAAGGTGTGGATGCCCTCTTCCTGGAAGCTGCTCTTCTGCTGTTTTGAGCAGGAGAAGACAAGCTATCCACAGCCTCTGTAAGTGCGCTCACCGCTGAATGGAAGGGTAAAGCACCTGCTGCTTCCACTTCAGCCAAAGTACTGGGCCAAGTTTAACACAGATTTTCCAATTGCTTTGTGATGCTAAAACCCATGTTTGTGGCAGACTACTTTTCATTGCAAAAGCTTCACATGGGTCTAATCTGTACGACATGAGGCTGTGGAGAGAAGCCCACAGGCAAGAGAACACTGTGGTACTGAAGGGCAGGAAACCAAAAGTTAGGGTTGGTAATGAAAATGCCATCTCTGTTTGGTGCTGGTTTATTAGAGCTTGGCAAGTCAGTAAATTAATTATTTGCTAGTGACTATATTGCATTCTATCACTTTACAGTCATCGAGTTAGAGAACAGCTTTGTTTTAAGCTCTGTTTCTGATCCTCTTTTTGTTTTCAGACTGCATGACGTATTTGAAAGCTGCTTGGCTGCTCTTTGGGAGCTGATTGCACTCCTCTGTCACATGGGAAAATTCAAAATTGCTGATGATAAATAAAACATGTATAGTATAAACCTCAGTAACAGCATGAAGAGAGAGCAGCAGCATCCCCACTGTCCTTCCCAGGACTCGGTTTATGGTGGGCTCATTTCCTCAGGCACATTGACACCCTTTGACAGCCCAGCAAATACTACTTGTGTCCATAACTAGGATTCATTATCCAAGCGGATGTGCTCACTTCCTTTTATGTATGAATATATTCTTTCTGTTTCTCAAAATATTCCCGAATGCTTCAGGGGGCTCTAGCTGTGTCCCCAGGAGAAGACTTAGTAAAAAATCAGTTGTTTTGGATTATTACAGTCATTTCTTGGATTTATTGGATGGTAATGTAAGATGGGAGAAAGAGCAAAAAAGGAAGTAGGAGGTGGTGTGCCTTATGAGAAAAACACACTTGTTGAATTGAAAGTGTGCCTTAAATCTAAGAAGCTCTAGATCTTGATAGAGGCCAGAATATGACTTGATGTTTGGAAGATTCAGCTGGTAGCATAACTTGACATTCATAAATCTGCTATACTGGAACTATTTTTTCAAGTAAATTAAAGGGATGGGGTTGCTACGTCTGCTTTTAATGGGCATAGTAACTTCCTGCAGTTTCCTATTATTTTCCTCCTTCCCCCCACTAAGTCTTTGCTACAGCCCTTTGTGGTGTCCTGATATCCATGGAAAGCTATGCCTGAGTGCAGTTTCCTGTTTATTGTATTATTCTTTTGTGCTCTGGCTCTTGCCTATGGTTTTAGTTTTATGCACTGAAATGCTTTTTGAAGGGCTACAGGTCCTTATTTATGTCAGTGTCAGCTTTAAAGAGCTATCCAAATTTATTTTAAACAAAACCTATTTGGAACATTTTTCTCCTCAGTTTGCTCTTGTGTTTCTTGGGTTGTGTCCCCTGAGGGAAAAGAGCGACCCTTCCTTCCCATCACCACTGGGTTCTAGGATAGTTAATCTGGGCCTCCAGCCCTGAGTGGTGAAGGAGTGCATGAATGAAGATTTGCAACACCCTGAAAAGACTGTAAAAAGAAAAAGAAATAACTGTAAGTCCTGGGGAGGAATTTTCACTGTGGTGCCTCAGGAAAGAGCAGGTTATGACAAGGAAGGTATACTGTGGATTTCCATCTCCTGCCTGTCTCTTGGTAGCACTGCTGGGGAAGGAATCTCTGTTGGGTGCTGCCTGATGGTGACTCCCAATGGAGACAAAGAGATGTGTTAGCAGAAATCCTCCTTTCCCTGCAAATGAAAGAAACTGTTTTGGGGGACCTGTATTAATTTGGCTTTGGAAAATGACTCAAGTTCAGGAAGGGGAATATCCTCTGGTCTCCTAAGGTTCTCTTCTTTGACTTTCCCTGGAAGTCTTGACAGGAGAAAGAAAGGGAAAATTCCCAAAAATAGATTATCTGTATCGCTTCTGGTAGGTTTTTATAAGAGAAATGATAAGCAATCTTGAATGTAGATTTGCCAGCCTCCAGAAGTTAACTAACTCCTTATAGCTAGGCAGCAATTTATTAGGGGAAGTAAGGCAGTAATTTTAATAAAAGTGTTAACTGACATCAATAGCACATTAGGAGGAATTCTCCAGGTACTACAATCTCTAACCATTACTATTTTTTAAATTCCTCTAAGTAATTCCTGTGATATATGTTCTTTATTATCAGAACCTGATTGGCAAATTTAGATTACGTCAGAGCTGAGATTTTTCAAACAGTAACAGTATAGGTTTCTCACATGACCTTGTTGAAGTTGAAAAAGCAAAGGTGACTTAGACCATTTTGAGGGCTATCAGAAGGAAAATGAATAATTTAAATTCAGTTTAGTTCAAACCATAACTACATCATGTTATCTTTCCACAATTAATTTGCTGTCAGTTCATTATATTTATATAGTGATATATTTAGTTGCAGCTCTTGAGATAAAGTTGCAGGAATGACTTTTAGGAAGTGGATTTCTTTTGACAGAATTTCAGAATCATGGAATAATTTAGGTTGGAGGGAAACTTGGTTAACTGTCTTGTGAGTCAGGGCTGACTTTAGCATTAGATTAGATAGCTCATGGCCATGCCTTGTTGAGTTTGGAGATTATAGTAGTAATAACTTACCTTACTCTGCTCGTTGTGTCAAACTCTTCAACTAGCTACTCCTAATCTTAAAGAATTTGATGCACTGATCCATATAAGATACTCATTTAGTATGATGGCAAAGGGCTTGAATTTATGCAGAGTCCTATACTTGAAGTGGGTAGAAAATGTAAATTGGTGCTGTTCCCCTTCCCCATACACAGAGTCTGTCTTCAGTGAACAGCTGAATTTGGGCAAAACTTCTTCATATTTTTTAGAATGGATTGTGCGTAACTGTAGTTGCAGAAATGTGACTATAAAAACCCATTTCCTTTTTTCCAATAGTTGCTGACTTAGCATTCATGGATCAACATGTATTTAGACACTAAGGTGTCATGTTATATCATTTTTTACTGCTTAAAGAAGTGAACACTGTTACCTCTATGTTCCAGAACACACTCTTTTGATGTAAGTGGGCATTTGAGATTGAAGGCTTCTCTTTCAGAGACTGTTGCTCCATCTTCCCCAGTGAGTCTGCAGGGGAGAGGAGAGTTTGTTTTGTTCTTTCTGCATTTCTCTTCTTCTCTGCATCTATTTTTAGACACAGACTAAAAACAGAACTGTGTGCTGCAGCCATCTGCCCATTCAGGCTATGACACGTGTTCTGCAGTGACTCCTTGTTCCCGCAGAAGGGCTGATTGAGTGGCAGACACCCCAGGGTGGGTGCCACATGAGCACAGCGTAGACTTCAGGACAGGCTGGTGGATTTGGCCACCAAACTCTCATATTATCAGGTTCACTTTTTACCAGGATTCCTCAGCAATCAGTAGGTTCATGGCTGGGGCAAAATTCTTTCATTTTGGCAGTGTGTGAAATCAGTCTCATTTTCTCTTTGACTCCTGGCATTGTGGCAGCCTGACTCAGTCCAGGCTGTTGATGAATAGCAGTAGAGAAGGGGAGGTTAACAGCCAAATACACAGCCCTGTGTTGCCGGAGAGACTGTTCCCTTGTAAAGCGTTTCCAGTGGCGAAATTTGAAAGGCACTGGGTGAACTGGGAAAGCCTTGCCTGCCCGCTGAGTCTCTGGGTGCAACTATCCTTCAGTCACATTGCACCTGTTGAGCTACTTTCTTAGATAAGTGACTTAAGCAAAAATGTCTATGTTTTTAAACTCTATGCAGCCCAGGTTAGGATGGTTTTGTACTATTCTGTTCTTCCATGGGGAGGATACATGTGAGGACTTAGCTAAACCTGAGGAAAGACATTTGTAGACTTCCATATTAAACATCTGCGCTTGCTCTGTGTGGCTGTAGGAGCACATTGCTTGCCACCTCCTCCTGCCTCATCTCCCCTTTGATAAAAGGCTGTGTCCTTTACCTGAGGCAATTTATCTCCCTAAGGAGAAAAAGCCAGCCAGCTAAAAGGGTCAGTGAAGACAAGCCATCAGTGCCCTGGAGTGAGGAGGAACATCCGTGGCCTGGGGGGCACCAAGCAAAGCATGGCTGGCTGGGCCAGGGAGGGCATTGTTGGCTCTGTTCTGGGCTGGGGCGGCCTCACCTTGAATCTTGTGCAGAGGTTTGAGCACCATAATATTGGTGCCTTTTCCTTGGTCCTAAAAATTAAGAGCCAGACATGGTTAAGGGATAAAGGGTGTTTATTTTGGTATTTAATAAGGATCCTTATAGTGCACCACTTTGCCAAGGTGGAATGCACCAAAATGCACCACAGATCCCATATGCAATTTTACAGACCTTGCAAATTAGCCTATCTCATAAAAATACCCCAATGAGAGGCTTGGATGAATAGAATGATATTTCCCCATCCCAAGAAATTTCACCATGGATGGGCTAAATCTTTGTTTATAGGATGTATTCTGGAGAGAACCTTGGTTTCTCAAGATAGTGTAGGGCTTTCTAGCCTCCAACTGTGAAACCTCTAGAATGTTTGGTCTCCTGGCCCAACAGAAGAGCCAGGGCTATGCTAAGTTACCAGACTTAAGGAATTACAAGTATGCATGCTAAGAATACTGAGGATACATAAAAGGTATAGAAAAGGTATATAAAAGAAGAGACAAAAAATCATCTTGGCATCAATGTAAGACAGCTATTAAGCTGTTAGAGAGCATTCAAAAGGGGAGGGGGAAGGAAGGATGAAGCTGTTTGAGGAGTGGCTGAGTTTGCTTGGTCTGTTCAGCAGAGGAGACTGAAGGGACACTCATTGCAATCTAAGGCAGACAAGGCTGGATAGACAGTTTTAAATTCAGAAATAAGAGCAATACTCTATGTTAAACCACCTCAGAGTATTATTACTACCCAGAAACTCTGGCTAGGAGGAGGAGAGCTACATATCCTCTCTTTCCCCCCACAGATCTGATAATTTGACCTAACCCCTTGGACTGCCAATGGAGACCTGTAATTGCACGTTGGGGCAGAGGAGGTGAGGGATGCTGCATACTGTGGCAGTAGCTGCCGTCTTTGAGAGCACTTCAGAGACTGAAGACTGAGTTTGGTGGGGATCAAACTCTGAAACCCTGGCCCTAAGGCCCTTACACTGGCCAACAAAAATTCCTCAGCACAGCAGTGTGAAGAGGAAATCCTCTGCACTGAGGACATGAAAATGGATGCTCAGCTGTCCCAGCAGGACTTGTCTGCTTTGGCTGCAGAGCTGGGTGGCCCCAGGCCCTCCACTGTGGGGTAGCATTACAGCTTGTGGGGACTAACATGTCTTTGGGGAAATAGGATTTGCAAACAAGACTTAAAGAGAGCAGCAGGTTCTCTCCCAGGTCCATAGATGTGCAATTCCTATCTTGCCAGTTGCTTTCTGCCCCCTGTCAAATGGATATCTGGGTGTGCACAGTGGCTCGTTGTTTCTTTTAGCACATTTAATTAGATGGTGTTTCTAGATGCAGAAACATCAAAGAAGTGCTACAGTACAGCTGTGTGCCCTGCTATTGTTGCTGTTACTGTTCATTTTCTTACCTCATTGCTCTTTCTAGTAAATTGTTCTTATCTCAACCCAGGACCTTTGACTTTTGTGCCTCCATTTCTCTTCTCTGGCCCGCGGGTTGGAAAGGGGTGGCGTGAATGAGTGTCAGTGTGGTTTGGAGAGTCTTGGTAAGAGAACTAAATTGGGGAGTACCATTCCTAAACAATGATGCTATGTTTGCTTCATTCTTTGAAAAGTAATAGGGGCAGGGATATTACTTTGGGGTTTGTGTTCCTGTTAACTAAAAAAAAAAAAAAAAAAAAAAAAAAAAAAAAAAAAAAAAAAAAAATTACACATTGGGACTTCTTAGTGTGCACTCCCAAGGCCAATTAGTCTGAAAGTCCAAACTCCTAAGTTAACTGTTTTTGCATTTTCCTCTTCTCCTGAAATGTTTTTCTCTGAAGCAACTTAAACAAGTTTCTTTGCAGTCAACGGGTGCTTCTGCGTGGCAACATGTTTGTAAACCAGAACAAATCTTGCTTGAATGCTGGACTCTGCATTTCAAAGAGCATTTACCACTTTGTTTGTTTGCATGCTTTGTTTTACTGCTGGTTGGGTTGAGTAGCTGCATTCAGCCCCCAAAAACAAACTCTTGTTTGTGGCTTGATGGCTTGTACTGAGAAGGGAGCAGAGGAGAGGTAATCCTTCAATGTTCCAATGACAACTTCCAGAGGCAACAAGGCCTCTGGAAGAGTAATTATCCTTTCTCTGTCACTAGACAGGTCTGAAATTCTCTTTTCCCTTCTTTGTCTGGTCTGTTCCCTCCAACAAGCATGTCTCAGCTCTCCTCCCGAGGATCCGCATGCTGAGCATACCCTGAAAGCACTCTGAGCTTTGCTCAGCACTTCCCTGCTGCTCTGGAGGGCTGGAGTGCTAACTTTTTTAACTTTTTTTTTTTTTTTTTTTTTTTTTTTTTTTTTTTTAAGGAGGAGACAACACACAAAATATATTTAAGCTCTCCCGTGTCAAAGCACAGGACTGTGGTCCCAGCAGAAGGTGGGAATACAGCTTTCCTCTTGCAGCATGTAGCCCTCCAAAGGGAAATGACACAGAAATCACACACACAAAAGTGAGTAGAGCAACACAAAAATAGTCAATACCAGGCACTGTTGCTACTTGCTCTTATTGAAACTTGTGGCTGGTTGTGTTATTTGTAGATGTTTTTAGGTTGGCAGTTTAACTGCTGTTCACAGCAAATGGCTGCATGGTCTGATTGCTACCAACAGGGAATTTCCAAACCTTTCTCAGTTCTTGGAGCACTCCATGGCCTGCTGTTTTCTTTAGCCAAGTTTTTAAAGAATAATTCTGACCAAATGGCCCCTAATATTGTCTTCAGCATCACAGTATTTCTGTCTGACTCCTGGTCTTGTGGGATTAACCACTAATTCCTGAAACATATTTAAAATTAGTGAAGCTGTCAAATTGGCACTGTGCCCTTCCTCTAAATTGCTCATATTCTCTGGCTGCCAGCTCTTCAGCATCTATATGTGTGTATTTATATGCATATAATAATTCTGAATAAAGCTTGATGTTTATTCAGATGGATGAAAAATTCATTCAGAAGGATGACATTGTGGTTGTTCAACTCACTTATTTAAACATTGATCCTGCTTACTGAAGCAGTTGGAAATCTGAATCTTCTCTGCTCTCCAGCAGTGCCATAAGTCTGTGCAGTCTCAATGGGATGGCATTAGATATATGGTTATAATCTATAGGTAATGTTCTTTGAATAAGATTACCCATAAAGCTCTTGCTTTGTGCTATGCTCTGATGGGTTTTGCCAAAACACACATTTTTTTTAAAGATAAAGCCCCCAAATAGCGGCTGAGATAGAAGGCTTGGTAACTGCTGACTTCAAATTAAGCATTCCAGAGTTTCCATGCTTGAGCTGTGATGCTTGATAGTTTCAATTAAAGCAGCTAAGATATCTTGCTAAATAGACGAGAAAACACAAATACTGGGATTTCCATAGCAAAGTGCAGCAGGGAGAAGGCAGAGAGCGCACCAGGACTATTACTCAACGAGCCCTATGTTGACTAAAACACGTAATGTAGTAGGGAAGGAGAGGAAAGGGTCAGTGCCTCTGAGATGGAATTGCAGCAGAAATACTTGTGTGAGGGGCAGGACACAGCACAAGCCCTTTGGGCTTTGTGAGCAGGTGCTGAGCAGGGACACACACCTATTATTTGTGCATCGCAGCAAGGGATTCCCTGTCTCCAGTTAGAGTAGTTTCCTGCTTGGGTTTTTTAATATTTTTTTTTTAATTCTGTCTTTTTAAACTATATTTATCCTGTAGTTGACACAGCCAAGCCTGCATGGGCAGGAAATTAGGTGTACAGGTATATTCCTTTTGGCACAGGCAAACATGCTGATCCAGAAGAGCCTCTGAGCCTCAACAACTAAACAAGATATTGCAATAACTAGACACTCAAACCTTTATTTCCCATCAACCTCCATGGAGTGTTCTTGTGGGCTGACAGCCTGGGTAGTCATTCCAAACATCCTCTAAGAACTGAGGAGATCACTCTCTGATGGTATAGAAATTCCTCTTGGACACAGTCTTATGGGTTTATCAGTAGAGGTCTAAAGTGTGTGCTGACTGTGAGAGCCAAATCTGTGTGTCTCTAGCTGGGGTGAAAGGTAAAGTTTTGCCAGATCTGCTTTCCAGAACTGACCTCTGTAATGACAATGTCCAGGCTACTGCAGGAGTTTTATGGACCTACTGTGGCACTTAAAAGAGCAGTAACTGTTCCCCATAGAGAATGCACAGGAACAGAGGAGATTTACTTACCTGTTGTATCTCTATGAAAATATTTCAATCCTACATATAAACTGCACCAGAGTAGGGAAAGATGGGAAGCCTGCAAAGAAAACTCCAGAGCAGGTGGACTCTGGTCATTTTGTTCAGTGTAGTATTAGAAATGCTATTTACAGTATTCCTCTATGCAGCAAATACTGTAAATGCTATGAATCCAAGGAAAAATGTTATAGCTTTTTTCTGTTTGGAAAGCTGTCTGGGAATTGTTATTCTTTAGCATATGTCATAGGAAATGGAGCTTTAATTCTGTGGAATACTGCTCTGAGTTTCTTGAGAAGAGAACTCTAAGCCATACTTCAGTAAAGAATTCCTCAGATGCAGAAAGAAGTGTTTAGCTATGATTTTTTGCCTGCTGTGCTATCCCAGAGAATTTTGGGCAGAAACAGTTCACCGCATTTTCTCAAGGTATGTATCCAAGGGGACTCTGAGTTCTGCCTCTTTAACCACAGCAGAAATGCAGAAATAACTGTCATTTGTGTTTTTGAGGCACCAGAAGCCCTTGGGTTCACACATGCACATGTTCAGGTGCAGGATGTCCTTCCCAAATGGACTAATATGGGAAGGAAATAACATTTTTTGCCCTGCTCAAGTATAATTTTATCAGTAATGAATATGAAACACTGAATTTCCTAACACCAGAAAATAAAATACAAGACTAGAAACAGGTGCACTGTGCTACATTCTAGGGTGAATGCACAAGAAAGGAAGGGGCCCATTTTGCTTTATTTTCTATGTAAGGCAGAGGGAGAAATTGCAGGTAAAGAGAATAGCAGAAGCTGATCTGTGTTTGGAAAGCAAAATTTGGCTGTGTAGCATTTTGCTAATAAGTTACACCTATTAAAAATTAATTTACAAGTATGCAGTTGACTCATTATCCAACTTGCAGAGTACAAAACACTTTTTCAGGAGATACTCTGCCATTTGCTTGAGGTGTTGCAGAGTTTTGCCGTGCCGGGCCCCAGCTGTTTTGTGAGATGTTTGTGCCTCCTGGATGTGGCAGCCTTGCAAAACTGCCTTTTTGGTTTTTTTTTTTTTTTTGCTGCTGACTGGTGAGCATTAATCAGCTTTAATTATCACTGCTGGATATACTAACAGCTTACAAAAGTTGCCCTCTCCATTCTGCTGTAAATGAAGCCTCAAATAGTTGTAGTCGCCGACGGCTGTGTGCTGAAAAACCTGTTTTGTTCTGTGGCTTACCTTCTCACCCTTTAATCAGCACTTGTTCTGAAAATGGCAGTGCCATGTCTCTGAGGGTGATCTCATTTTTGAGGGCAGTAGCCAAGGGGGGTATTGTCATCTGTTTCAACCTGCTCAGAAAATGAGACTGCAAAAAACACATTTCGAACTTCAAGAAAAAGCATTATTCTGGTCTCCAGGCAGTTCATCCGGGAGTCTGAACAAAGAAGTTTGGGTTTTGCTGATGCTGTTCTGCTTCTCAGGGATGCATCAGGACCTCTCTCCAGGCTGACTCAAGGGACTGACCCCAGGAACACCACAGATGTAACAGTGTCTGCTTGGGAGTCAAGTGTCTCAGCTCCCTTTAGAGAGAGCAGAGGAGTAAAGCAGATGGGCTCATAAAACAGGTGCCGAAGAGGGGTTTGGTTGTGTCAGCACAGCTGGCTGGTGCTGTCTGGGATGCTCTGCAGGATCCACAATGTCTGCACACACCTGGCAGGTGTGGGCCATTCAGGGAGGTTCTGTGTCTTTTTGTACCTTCAGCTGGAGGCCCAGGAGCACCTAAAATGTTGCTGGGTACAACAGAGGGCCAGCTGGAGGCCACTCTGGCAGAGTTTTGTCGTTTGTCATGTTTAGATGGTCTCTGACTGCACTGACTGGGGGTTACAGTGAGACCCTAAAGACACAGAGTGCACGTGAACACCTAAGTTCAAGTGCCTCTACCTGAGCTAAACTAAGCCTTAGGCCCAGTCTGACTTTAGAAGGATCTATAACTTGTTAGAATTTAAATTAGTTTTGTACTTAAGAGAAGAGACAAATCATGTTGAGTGCATGAACTGGAAAAGTAAATTATAAATCTAAAAATCATAACCATAAAGTAAAGGTGCAATGATATCATCCTGCCTTATTTTCAGTTAAGTTACAGAGTGCAGCTGGGTTGTGATGAAGAGGGAGAGAGAGAGGGGAATAATTTTTTGTCACTGTAGAGGGCCTTCACTTCAGTTGCTTAGCTATATTTTTCCCAGTAAATCTACTGGGAAAGCAGAGTACAGTAAAGTACCAGGTAAAAATGTCATGTATTCATGATAGTCATAATCCATTTGAGCCTTGAATGTGCATATCATGTGGCATTTATTTATCAGAAGCAGTCCTAGAACCACTCAGCTCTGTATGCCTTTTACTAAATTTTTGATCAGTATTATGTCTCTGTCAGTGTGCTAGGAAAATTACAGGACTTAAAATACAAATGTGTTTTTCACCTACTTTTATTGCTCTTGTAAATTTACCCTATTTTTTAAATCCATTTTGAAGATAATTAAAATGTCATCAGAGAACTTATATTATTTTATTTAAACTACAAGGTGAAAAGCTAAGTTGGTTTGAATCAGCAAGGTTCAAAAATGTGTTATTTTTGGTAAATGCCTCAATTATATTCACTATCTAGGAGCTTTTATTTGATACAGTGCATATTTGGCAGAGCACATCACTTTGGATAGGCAGTGCTGAGATGCTTATGAAATGCATTGAGTTTACTTTGATAAATCTTAAACCAGACATAATCTCTTGCCATTAGCATATGGAAATCATTATGTAGGGAAATACTGCATTCCATTTCAATTTAGTTTGTGGTTGACAGAAGCGACCACTTTAAATTCACGGTGAGCTTTATTATGTTTTTTGCAGGCAGAATTGCATCACATTCTAAATGTCAAGGTGCTGTCAGGCAGCCTGGTGAGAGGCACTGCAGGCACGAGGAAGGTGCAAAGGCAAGTGTGGAACTTCTCAGCACACCCGGAGGTGCAGGTGTGGTGCTGTGCTCACTGGGAAAGCTGTCTGAGAGGAAACATGGTGCTGCAGGGCATGAGGAGCTGCTGCCAGTGCCTGCTCACAAACAGAATAATGGCATTAAATGCCATGGACTGGAATGGCAGCGTTGCAGGTACTGAGGGCTGAGAGGGACTGGAACTGGCTGGTGGGAAAAGAAGAGGAGAAACTCCATCAGGGTGAAGGTCAAATGGTCAGCACATGTGGCCAAAGCCAACAGTTTATTTTCAGGTAAAAATCATGAGGGCATCATCAAAGTCCTAATTAAATCAAATTAATTAATCAAATTAATTAAATTAATTCAATTAAATATGCAAATAAGACTGATGAATTAATCTTGTTTTGTTGAATACTGGAAAACATTTATGAACTGCTCAGTTCAAAGAGGGGTTTGGCAGTAGTTTGGACAGATGCGGACAACAGCGGAAATCCTTTGGAGTAGCCCTTCCTATATTGGCAAAGCTCCTATTTAGAGCAAAATATTCTACTTGGGACTGCAGCACTGCCAATTTCAATTGGGAGTTATCCATTTATATATGAAGATGTAGCTGCATTTCAGCCAAAATTGCCCTTGAGTGGCACAGATCATTCTGTGCAGCTGGGATTTCTTGTTGTGTTGAAGGTTTATAGGGTGAAATCTGCAACATAAATATAACAATATTATTACTTCCCACACTCAAAAGGTATGGCAAAATATCTTTACCGGCCTTTGGTTCAGCCATGCCTGGGTGCAGCAAAGAGTGCTTAAGGCCTGTCCCAGAGAGGGGCTGGAGAACAGCAGGAAAGCTGAAAACCACACTGCCAACTGGAATTCTTCATTTTGCCACCCTGATGTGAAATAGCTCAATTTCAACAACAATGAGAAAACAAATTTTCAAAGAAGAACGAGAGCTCCATGTCAGAATATTGTTTTCCTGTAAGTGCTGGAAAAAGAGATTTCAGCTGATACCTTGTAGCACTCTTGAGGCTGGGCTGATAACACCATTTCTCAACTGGTCACCAAAGCAAGCCAGGAACTCCTATTTTTCATGTTCTCCTATTTTTACTGTGTATCTAAGTGTGTATTGATGAACACTGTCTCCATTGTACCTCCCAATCCCTCTCAGGTCTGGAGTCTTCCTCCTCCTCCCTCCCATGAAGTTTATAGTATGAAAGTGACTGTTTCCTGTCACCTCTCATTTTGTTGCCAAAATCAGTCAGAAACTCCTTCAAACCACTGTAGCATTACGAAGTAGACATTCATTGTTACAGTGCTGTCTTGAAAGAGGAGATATGAGCCAGAGGGGGTCTTCCCTGGTGTTGGCAGCTCCTTGCCTGGTGAGTGTGTTCATGTGTGTCATAACATTTTGGCACAAAAGACTTTGAAACCAACTATATTCCTAGGGAAGAGATTTTATTTTTTTCTTAATTATTTCACCTCTCCTTCAAAGTGGATCTGAGAAGACTGAGTTTTCTGCTGTTGCTCAAGAGAAAGGCAGCAATATCGTTATGGGTGTCACTTTGATATTTCAAAAATTGAATTGCTTAATCCATTCAACCTGCCTGCAATGAAGGGGTTGCCTCATTTTGCAGCACAGAAGAGACTGTTGGCTTCTGGTAGAGCAGCTGGGCCTAGGAATGGGAAGGCAGCACCTACCTCCAAAAGCCTCCAGTTGTACAGGTGTGGATTTTCTTTTCCTCTAATCCCAGTTTCTCTCTTTGCACACACTTGAAGAAAATGTGTGTGATGGACTTGTATTAGTTTCAATAATTGATGCCAGGATGTTGTTGCTGGAAAAAGGATGCAGAAAGTTAGGAAAGGAGAGAAACTGCCCTGACAAATGTTCCAGGGGAAGTGATGTCCCCCATCTGTTCCCTCCTCAGTTCTTAGGGTCAGGTGCCATGTAGCAGTGTTTAGCTTTCAGATACAGAATTTTTATTGCCACTGGTGGTGTCCCTTAATTCAAGACACTTCAGTTCTTACACTCTGGCATCCTATTTGTAATGTACCACCTGCTTAAAAGGTTTTTGCTTCTCTTGGTCCTTTCTGGAAGAGATCCCTCTGAAGGAGTGTGCACAGCCAATAGAGAAGTCAGAACCCTTCTGCTTATCCTTGACCTCCAGGCCCATCTCCTGCTGCCTGGCAGGCAGCCCAGGAACATTGCTGTGCTGGAGGATGTGTCCACATCAGCTGTGGCCCAGAATTCAGCTGCAAGTTCCAGCTTGCAGGCAGCCCAGGAACATTGCTGTGCTGGAGGATGTGTCTACATCAGCTGTGGCCCAGAATTCAGTGCCACCTGCCCTGCTCAAGGATGGAAGAATGTGCAGTGTTCTGTTGTATTCCTGTTGGATTCCTGCAAGGGAATGACATGAACTCTTGATTAAGGTATTAGCTTACTATTGCATATCAAGTGTTGATACGCTCTTAATTAAAATGTTAGTTTGCTATTGAATGTTAAATGTTAAAATTCTGAACTTGCCTTTTGTTGTCATTAAGTGTCAATATCCCTTGATAGGTTGTGTTCTGCCGATCCTCTATTGTATTCATTCCCATCACTTACCCTGTGTCCATGGTCCTTTCTGTCGGGGACCACTTCCGCTGCTCCCAAAAGAACTTGCACATGAACCATATGCAAATGAGGGGCCTTTGGTGCAATTCAGACCCCCAAAACAACACACAAACATATAACAAAAGAGTAAAAACTGTAACTCTAGCACAGCAGAACCACAGAAAATCATATACCATCAACTGGAACCCAGGTTCCATCCTGTCACCATAACGTTGACAGCACTCAGTCTAAATGACGCTCCTAGACCAGAAGCCAAACACTTTCCTGGGGACTCTCTCGAGGACAGAAGCCCCAGCTCTGCTGAGAGACAAAGCTGTGCACCTCCTCCTCAGCGTCAGCGGTGTGCGCGACCCCTCGGGCTCCTCACCCAGAGCTGTCTTTAAAAAAGGCCTTTTCAGAGGAGCTGGTCTCCTGGCCCATTTCGTACATTTTTGTTGTATTCCTGTTGGATTCCTGCAAGGGAGGGATGCTGTTGCGGGAAAGAAATGAAGGGTGAGCATGGACCAAAAAGGAACATTTAGTTAGAAATTATCTTTTGAAAGGACTGCATGAATTGCTCGATTTTCATAATGTTTTAAATTTTTCGGTGTTGCTCTTTTCCGCATCTTCATCCCAGTAACAAGAACAATCATTTTTTCTTGTCCTGGGAAGTATAAAACAGGGCTCTTGCTACTAGGAGGCTCATTCACTGGTGTGCACTGCACGGTACAGCCAGAAGCGTTCTGGATGTGTGCAATGCACAAGAAGTCTGTTCAGAAATATAAAGTTAAAAGCAGCAATGATAAAGTTAGCCAAGGCTTTTTCCAATGAGTTTTCCTTAAGTGCTTGGAAGAAACATAAAAGAGAACTTCATGACCTAGATGCCTTGGTGACATCTTTCCTTAGGCTCTCTATTTTTGCATCCTGAGGCAGGACAGAGCGAAAAACAACTTATTCAACATTATACTTCTCACCATTTTCTCTGGCATTGTCATTAGTTTTTATCAATTATCTTTATATCTGTTAACCATCTGAGAATTTTTTCACTTCTAAAGCTTTTTGCTCTCTTTTGTGAGACAGTTTAAGCAACTGTGATTCAAAATTACTGTAACTCTTCCTTCTCCCTTTTTCAAATGCTGCATCAGAATTAAAGAGATGATAGTAAACTCCAGAAATGTATGGTAT
Source organism: Anomalospiza imberbis (assembly GCF_031753505.1). Lineage (NCBI taxonomy): Eukaryota > Metazoa > Chordata > Aves > Passeriformes > Viduidae > Anomalospiza > Anomalospiza imberbis. The sequence continues at coordinate 5,231,794 of NC_089688.1, read as the reverse complement.
GAAGTACAGCTATGCCTAGTTGGAATTAGTCCTTCACAGCCACAGAAGTTTAGTTTAGTTGGCAAACACTGAACAGCAACAGCCTGCACAACTTGTTCATTGATCCCTTATCACTAAAGTGCAGCTGTTGATCCAGTCATTGCTGCTTTGTTTTCCAGCAGAAATTTAAGTATGTCAAGATATGGGAAAACCCAGCTAAATTAGTAAAAGCCACTAGAAACATTTTTTGCACAGTAAAACTTTTTTTATGAATCAATAAAACTGTGAGTTAGGGTTTGGATGTTCTTCATCTTTACAATAGCTCTGTGGGAGCTAATGAGCTGTTCCAACACACACCAGAAATGGTCTAAAAGCTCCCAGTGATTTCCAAACAGACTTTGGATCAACTCCATCTGGTTGTTTTGAACTCCTGCAGAGAGGATTCTGATCCTCTCTCTAAATGGTAGCAGATATTTGTTCCTAGTGCCATACTGGCTCTGAAATGCTGCAGAAGGAGAATACTTTTTTTTTTAACAGCAAAAATATTTTTTTAATTCTCCCTGGTCTGTCACGTCTGGTAGAGCTAGAATTGTTAGACCTTGGGCAGTTTTTGTCATGTTAAGACTGAATTTTCCTCACCTCCATTATCCATGCACCAAAATCATTCCATGTATCAGAGTTTAAGTGAAAATGTAGGTGTTGTGCAGCAGAAGCAAGCTCAGCAGTGAAATAAATGTGTATTCCTGAATTTCCCAGAAAGCAGCAGGGTTCATGTGATATTGCCTGGAACAGTGTTCCTGATGTTTATGTTTAGGGCCAAAACATGAGCCAGTAGGTTAATGTCATGCAAATATTTAGCAAGGGTCTCAACCAAAAATTTGGGTGTGCAGCCATCATTTCTAATATGACTTTTAAAGAAAGAGATAAAAATGTCGAGTCTGTGGCATGTAGAATTTGCACACTGTTGCAGAAGGCACTCCAGAGCAATGGCAGGCTCTGCAAAAGGAGCTCCTTCATCCAGTGGAGCACGGTGCCTTTCTAGGGAGGATGTCACCTCCTCACACTGTCCCCATGGGCATGACCTTCCCTACTGCAAAAAAGCATCCTGCAGGCAGGGACCAGCTTACACCTGCAACAGGGAGGAGCTGTACTCCCTGAGATGGATGTAAAACCCATTTAAGCTCCAGCAGAAACACAGCAGCCACAGAGCTCAGACGTGACCCAGCTACGGGTATGGATGGGCTGTTAGGAGAAGGTGCTTTGTAAAATAGGATAAACATGCTTACTTAAGAGCCATGTCTCAGTCGTGCCATCTTTCATGGTTGCAACCCAAAATAGCATTTCTTCATCTCTCTACCTGCTGCTTTTGCCCTGAGAAACCCAAGTGAGCACCCAGCAGGGCTGATCACTGGGCAGCCCCATGGAGGATGAGCAGATCCTGATCCAACAGTCTGAGACTTGCTTCCTGACAGCACCAATAGCTTAGCTGACATGGGTCTGTTCCAGGCAATGCAGACTGCACACTGTACCCTTTATTCATGCCATTTGCATCATAGCTGGTTTTACTTCTGCTTAAAATTCTTGAAGGAAATAATCCTCATCATTAGCTAAAAGCTGTGTGACATCTGAATGCTTCAGCTGACAGCACTGATTACAAAGGGAGGCACTGAAAGAGCGTTTCAGCCTGCAAAAGAAGAAAGTATGGAGAAATAAGATTATTTAAGCCAGATTAAATTTTGCTGCAGGATATGGCTTTGTGCTGTAAGTTTAATGATGAAGAGCATTCTTAGTTATTTGACAAACTTTTGGGAAATGGGACCATGAACCATTGATACCTTGATTATAAACTTCTGATGTAATAGCTTTCAATAGCTTCCACCTAGAAAGGAGAGAATACCTCTGTTTAGTCTTTCTTTTCTTATACCATTACAACTGCTTCTAGCTTAAAAAAGGCAGAAAGTCTGGTTTCTATAAGCAACTAGTTATCACTATAACAGGTACAGTTACTAGTAACTACATTTACAAGCAGCAACTATAAAAGCATTTTTTCCCCTACTAATTTCTATTCTCTGCTGTAGGAGAGGTTTAAAACTATCATCCCAGCCAGCTGCAGTATGGCAGTGAATAAAGATGTTGGAGTAAAAAGAACAAAATACTAGCCTACAAGTCTGTGAGGCAGCAGCAAGGCTTCTTCTGTGTTTCTGTACAACGTAGCATAGTAAGGGCTTGCTCCTCATTGGAGTTTCTAGGCACTCCCCAGACATGTTTTTAGAAAGTGATGCTGCTATAGCCTGTTCATGCTCTAACAGCAGTGGTGCCATTTTTTAACTCTTCTTCCATTTATATGCAATTCTTACTTTGAAGGAGGGAAATAACATATATGGATAAGTTAGAATTTGCGGAGCAAAGAAAATAGCCATGTGAAAAGTTTGAATATCCTTATTTTGCAGAATAATTAAGAGCCTTCCTGGGGCTTTTTGGGTGCTTATTTTGAGCCACTCCAATTAGAAGGCACATCCAGAGAATGTTTAGGCTTAGCTGTGGCTCAGGTAACTCCACTTATGTAAAAGCAAAAGAGAAAATAGTAAAGCTGGCTGGGATGGTTTAGGGCTCTTGGATTTCTCTGCAAACACTGTGTGTAGCTTGTGCTGGAGAAGATTGATAGCTCCAGCCTGGAGGAGGCTGCTGGGCTTGTTACCAACTCATGAGTATTTTATCATCATGGCCAAGCATGGAAGGGTGCTGGGAGCTACTGCCTGTCATTCTCACCTCCCTGCATGTTCACAGGACGAGCACAAGGAGCCAGGGTTGTTTCTGGGCCTCATCACTTTAGTTGCACAAAATTGAGTCCTTGGGATGATGGATTTTCCTGCAGCCTTCACCTGGTTGTGGACAGACTGTTGGGGCTGCGCTGGATCTGAGCACTCCCTCAAAAACAAGGGGTTTCATTATGTTGAAGTGTGGGAAAGAGGGAAAAACTATAACACTGGGAAAAGCTGTTAACTCTTGTACCTTTCTGCCTTTGAAGCTGAGAGTGCATGAAGATAGCCTTGCATTAAGAGCTAATCTGAAACCATCAATATATGGATCATATTAGGATTTCTTATACGAAGAGGAGTGACATTCATAGCTGTCCCCCTGCTACCAGCCCTTGGAATATGTCACGAGGCTCCTACAGAAAATCTTAGAAAACTAATTTCTGTGCTTTTCTAACACTGAACAAGTGAATTACTCAGACTCCTGTGGTGTTTAATGGAGGAGCAGAAGCACCCTGTGTTCTCTCATGCCTATAATATTATCAAAGGAACAAACCAGATCACTCTGCTCCGGATGATCAGAAGAAAACCTTGCAATGCAGTGTTAGGGAGACGATGCAGCAATGCCTTTGCAAATGGGAGCACACACTGGAATCACAGCAGTAATATAGCTTGATTGCAGCACTGGAACTTGATTGGATTTGCCACCATGGGGTCCTTTTGGAGGCAAAAAAATAATAAAGGCTATAAACATACAGCTACAAAACAGGAAAGCATATTATATGAAGCTGTAACATGTTCTGATGTAAATTCAGTGCAGTGTTTGAAAGTGAATTAACAAAAAACCCTCTAAGTCTGGGAATAAAATTGAAGTGGTATCAGGTTGTCCTGAGGGAAACCAAAGTGACAGTAAAAAAAAGAAAGAGAAGAGTCTTCGGGACTCTGCTGCTGCAATGCACAGTGGGACTGGCCAGCAGGGTTTCATGTCAGATCAAATTAGAGTGTGAGTTTCTGCACCATTTTTCTGTTTTTTGCTGTTTGTGCGGCCATCAGAGGAAAGTGTGCTGTCCTGTTCTGTGTGTGAGAAAACTGCAGTGGGGGCTCCAGGGCTAGGAATGGGGTGAGCAAGAATAAGCTCTGCTTTCATGGCTTGCTGCCAGATGCTCACATGGGTGCTTCAGTGAAAATCAAAGTTCTAGTTCCCAGGGAACAGCTGTGAGTTTTGCATGAAAATCGCCGTGTGAAGTGCACTTGGATGTCCACCTCTTCCATCCTTGCCAGAAAAAAAGCTGGAATTTACTTACTGGCAGTCAAATACTGCAGTGTAGAAGCCCATGAGTGACTTTCAGGTGTTGAAATAGAATTTTATATTAGCAGACTTGAGTTCAGGGTCAAACCTGAGAAGAAAGGGCTGGGACTTCAGAGACATCTTTCCTTCATGTTGTCTATTGCTTGGTGCAGTTTTGAATCATAGCTAGTGTGCTGGCTCTAGAAATTACTAGAAGATTATGAGAAATGTAAATGTTAAAATCAGCACTTGGATTGTGAGGCCCATTCCTGGAGACTCAAAATAAGGTCATCCAAACCTAAGGGGCCCCTTTGTAGTTCTGCACCTTCTTGTTTATCCACCCCAAAACCACAGCAACGTGGTGGTTAGCTTGAAGTGGGAATGATTTTTTTAAAGAAAACAGGTTTGGTTTTCCTTGTGGAACAGAAGATCCAGCAGCCACCTTTTAAATTGAATGTTACTGCCTACCCAGAAAACTTTCTGTGAATGCTCTCAGATGCCCAGTGATCTAGAAAGTTTGTACTGATTCTCATGCAATGAAATGTTGGGGATCCTTTTCTTGCAAAAAACAAGAAAGGAGGATGGGGGAGGAGGCATCTTTTGTCTCAGCACTGATTTGAAGTGGGATGCTTCAAAATTCTTTTATTTCCCCATGGTTAGGGAGTTCCATTTTTTTTCTCTAGTCTAGACAATGAGATTTTCCAAAAATTTAAAATTTGCTAGGAAGACAAAGGCACTGAAAGCTTTGAAATGCTTGAATATTACAGCAGCAAGGTCTTAGAAACTTCAGAAGACTTTATATGGTATATGGGATAGCAGCTATTCTCTCACTACATTAAAAATGTGGGTGTTGGAGTAGTGGTTGCTGCTGCCTAAAATCTGTCCCCCACAAGCCTCTCTTGTGGAAAAGCAAGTTGAGATAACCTTCAGGCAATGCAGTCAGACCCTCACTCAACACTCACCGCAGCTGGCTCAGCGATAGAGGCAAGAAAGGCTCTTTTTGCAGGGTTTTATTCCAGCGAAGGCTATCACATGTGACTGAAGGAAACCCAGCAAGGCAAAAGAGCCCAACCACGTGTAGGAGACAGCTTAAGAAGGGGAAGGGGTGGGGGGCAGAGCTAAGGACAGAGGGGTTTGGTCTCCAGAGGAAGGGGGGTGGCCACCAGGGATACCATTCCAGTGAGGGGACAGGGAAAGGTGAAACCAGGGGAGGTTACACAGGGGAAGTTGTGACACTGAAGTCCAAATGGGAAACTTTTTCTCCCCAGGAGGATTGACTCTATAGTGAGTAGTTACTGCCGTTGTCAGGGCTGAGGACTTGGGAATTGACCGAGGTGGGAGAGTTCACGGGATGCTACACAGTACTAAAAAAGAAAAGCAACTGACTTGGTGATAAATTTCTGTGCTTGAAATGAATGTTCCCATAATCACCTCGTGATTCCATTAGTAGAGTTTGTGAATGTTGTTCATTCATTCTAGTATAGGAGCCTGACATAAATTTTATGATATATGATCATCCCTTCAAATCAGAATGCAATTAGCCCACTAAAATAGTTTAAATTCTATCTGTCTCTAATAAGAAAGTGTGTCAGACGAGATGAATTTGAAAGCCTGCTGTTCCCCTTGTAATATGCCGACCCCTTTCTGTATGCCAGCCTCCTCCTCCTCAATAAAAAACATGCAGTTTAATTTACATTCTGTTTAAGCTATGGGGAGAATTCTTCCCTGGAACACAATTATCCTTGGTGCTGGTTTTGTAGGAGAGCCATAGGTATTTAGTTACAAGATAAGGGGTCTCGTTATTGGGTGGAACACCTACTATTTTAAGACTAAAAAAAATTATGGCTGGAGAATTTGTAGACTTTTGGCGAGGTATGACTTGGTGCTAGTGTGGGAGGAATCACTTGTTTTGGTGTTGTGGTAGTTTCTCAGGAGCAGTGGAGACCCCACAGCCAGCTGACCCTGGCTGTGTCCTGCAGGATCTCATCCTCAGGATCTCCTCCCTGGGATCTCATCCCAGGCTGCTGCCAGGCTTCTCCCCTTGGGCAAAACAAGGCTGTGGTGAAGGCCAGTGTGTCACACAGTGTCCCCAGGACTCAGGACTGATGGGTAACCAGGCAGCAAAGGAGTGCTGTGAGCACAAGGAACTAAAGTTGCTGCAGTGGCGACAACGTTCCGAAGCCAAGAATGGAACCTCAGTCTATGATTTTATATTTTATTGCTGTCTTTTTACTTTGCTCCTGAATTAAGAGCTGCATCAGACAACTTAGGAAAAATAGTCCTGCCCTAAAGGCTTTAAGAGTTGTTAAGTGGCTGTGGAGCTGCTATTAGAGAATGGTGCTTACATGTAAAAAAGCAATTGAAATTCTGACATTCAGATCCTCAGCTCTGAAGACCCAGCTACTTTAAAACTTGACTTACAAACTCAATTATCTGTTAAATGAAAATCACTCATGTTCTAAAGTTGCTGATTCCTTACCCAGAAAATCAAATTTGTCTTAAATTATGATGATCCTTATTTTTTAAAGAAAATACAGTACTTAAAAATCTGTGTGCAACGACTGAAGTATTTTGAGGATAAATAGAAAACTTAGAAAAAACATTAGTATACTTTGTTTACCACTTTAATATGTTTGTTGTCCAATGTGAAGGCTTTTTTCCTTTTTAAATCTTTGCAGTAAGAACAGAATTTGTTCTGCTTCTCTAAAGAGGGATTTTTATTGCAGTTTTCTCTCTGTAGCACTTATGTGGCAGAGAGAACAACGGCAAATGAGCAAGAAGGAGAATTTTCTTTTCTTTAGAGATAGATTGGAATAGAGAAGGCATTTTCTACCTGAAGTGGATATTTTCTAGGATGTTTACTAACAGCAATAGCTGTTCTGCAAAGCTCTCCAGAGGTCTGGGCATCCATAGGACTGGCAGCAGCAATGTTTTTTCATGACATCGTTGCATCTACTGGGAGAACAGAAAAAAAACTGAGACATGAGTGATATGGAAGCAGTTGGGATCTCTAGGAGATGACCTTGCTGCTGAAGATCTGCTCCCAGGTGGTGATCAGGCAATGTGAGCATGAAAGATTCTCTAGGTTTTCTCTCTGGAGCCTGGCCTCTAATTGAGATATATTGGCATAGGGAAGTTGTGTAAATAGGTCCTATAAATCTTCAGAGGAGTCTGGAAAAGGAGTTTTCCTTAGGATTTGTCTCAGGTTGTTTTCTTTGACTGTCAGCAATGTTAAATTTATTTGGTCCTGTACTGAGCTTGGATGGGCACAAAATGCATGGATAGTGCTTTCAAAAAAGTGAAAGTAGAGAGTGGTTAAAAAAGTAACAATGAGTTTATTAATACTAAACTCATGACTTTCTGCTTCTCATTTTCATGGAATTTCAGTTCCAGGATAATTGAAAGGTCCAATTTACAAACTTCTCCAATCAGAGACCCAGCAAGTATTTTTGTCACCAAAACGTTTCTTCAGTATAATAGGTATAATAGAAGAGCAGTGACTGTTGCTGAAGAGTGCCCTACACATGGCATAATACAAGGATAAACTTCCTATGGATTCAGGTTCTGGCATGAGGGACTATGGCTATGGCTTTTGGTGGGGAAATTTGATCTTGTCAAGTTTGGCTCCAATTGAGTGTTTTAGTCTCATAGTAATGATCTGTATTTTCTTCCTATACTTTGATTATATTTACTTGCTTTCTCTCTGACATTTTCCTCTTTTCACTGTAAGAATAGTACTGGTGAGATCTGGCTTTAACAGATCATTTAAAAACTGATGAAACGCAAGACTGTACATGTACAACCTGTTATGTGACTTTCCAAGGAAGGTGTCCCCGTAGCTCCACTGGCACTGGTGTCCCCTGGGCAGAAGGGAGAGAGGGAAGTGCCGTGGCTTCATTTCCCAACCTGCAGCATCAGGGGAACGTCCTGCATCCATGACCTCATGTTCTGTCATGCCCCACATACTGGAACACTTGTGGCCGCTGATAATTTTTTTCTCAATTGAGTAGTATACTGCAAATAATAGAGATTGCATTTTGGTCTACACTGCTTGCTTAGTCATGGAATTAACAGCTATTTTAGAGGATTTCTAAATATATATTAATATTGATGGTTAATTAAAACTAGTATTTAACACTTTTCAGCAAAGAAAGTCATGCTGAATTATTCAGGGTTTAATTTTGCATTCTGAACTAGTGAGTGCTCATGTATTAATAATGCTTTATAAGTATTTTTGAATTTTCAGTTGCTTCACAGTTTGTATTCAGCCCCACAGTGAGCAGGAATGGGGGGACAATAAAGCAGAAGAGCAGTTGTGGCTCATGGTATTGCCCTGTTACCAGGTGAGGTGTCTCTTGTTGAATATTTATAGGAGAGACCTGCTCCCTGAGCCATTAAGGAAGTACCAGGAAGAGCAGAGCCTGGCTGAGGATCTCTGAACTTAGCAGGGAGCTCTCCCTCTCAGTAGTAGTCAGTACTGAGGAAGGTGCCTGTGGGCACTGGAGCACCCCAAGGACTTGGAGTTAAAAAGGGTGCAGGATGCCTGCTTGTCCTTCCCAAGAGCTAGTGGTGGCTTTTTGGAAATGGGCTGGGATGGACCAAGAGGTTCCACTTTGTGAAATACAGTCAGAAATTTCACAATTTTCACAAAAAATTTCAAAATTTTTTTATGCTAGCTGGGAAAACTGATTATGTTAACAGTCAAAATCTCTGTGAGAAGAAGGGGTGGCTGAGGGGAAATAAAGCCCTTCAGTCTGCTGTTCAGACTTCTCCCCAGTGAGAGGCTCTCCAAGACACAGGTAACTCCCTGTACCATTTAAATACTGGCATGTTCTTGCTTTTCCCTCGCACATCTGTCTAATGGGCAGATTGCCATGGATTTGTGTTCTTTCCCAAGCAATTCCTGAGGGTTTTCTGCAGGAGAAGTCAGCAGCAAGACATTATGTTGTAATCCTTTCAGCCAGTCTGAACAGGAAGATGTCTCTCATTGCCGTGACAGGTTCACTGAGCGATCACTTGAGAACTCCTTTAAAAATTAAAACCCACTGCTGAAATCTCTTCGGCTGCTGTAAGACTGAGTGTATGTAGCCCTCATGTGCTGAAATAGAGCTCAGTTCTGCTGTAAGTCACAGAAAGAAAAACGGTGTCTTTAAATTCTTGTTCCCCAGACCCAAGTGTGTAAGCTAATTCAATACATTCTTTGTAGACATAATAAGTACAATGGCAGAACATGGGAGAGAATATTTTCTAGATAGTTCAGCTCAGTAGTTCAGCTTGAAAACATATTGGGTGGAAAGCACCTAATTTTTCCCTCAGAAATGATCAATAGTCTTGTACTTTCCATGTGGAGAACATATGCCTTATGTCTCACGGAGATGTAACACACAGTTTGTGGGTTGGACCTATATCCAACTCTTACCTTTTAGATTATTTGGGAGAAAGCATGAGCAGAATTACACATGTAATTCTGTAACACCGAATGTTCAGAGAAGTCCCAGTCCTTCTGCACAGAAGTCCCAGTGACAGGAATTTTTCTTGCTTTCTTGGGGGCTGTGTTGGCCCCTGGTTTATTTCTGTGCCTGGGACTATGCAGTGATATTGAGTTATGGTTCTCTATGTAATCAGAGATTTGGTTTAAGCACTTTTCTTCCCCCCTGTACCTGCCATGATTTATAGCTGGGATAAGAGAGGGCTGTTGTGCTGCCACTTTGGGCTGAGCTCTGGCCATTTCAGGCCTCTTTGGCAAAGGACTAAAGGTTTTGCTAATGGAGTTGGCAGTGTTCCAGCCTGTAGGCCTCCAAAATATAGTCTGCAAGAAGTTTGCTTAATGAGGAAAAATAACGTGGATTGAAGGGAAGGAAAGAAATCTAACCAGAATTGTAGAGGAGACACACTGGGCTTTGTGTTTGGGCAGAATCACCAGTGTAGCCTTGAAACTCTGTAAATGATTTGGTTTTCAGAAAGTTGAGATATGCTTGTGTCGCTGTGCCCTGGAAAGGCCTGTAGCACTGTCTAAATTAAACAGCTCTGTGGTCTTTCATCTTTGTAGTCTTTTGGAGAATTAGCTGGAGATGTTGTCCTTTTCAAGGAAATTTCTCCTGAGGCCCAGTGTCTGCCCACACATGCACCCCCACACGTCCACATACACACAAACCCTAATTGTGTCTCTTCTGTTCCTGGGTAAATACAGCCCAGGAACCAAGGTGATATATTATGGGATAAATGCACAGCCACAAACTGCAGAACTCAAGATACCCAAACATCTACACTTAGGATGAGAATGTAGAGGTAGATGACCTGTGGCTCATAACTCACATGGAGTTTGTAAGCAATTAAAATCAGCCAGTTGTCTACTGTCCAGATTTCTTCTGGACTCCCTGGAGTTCTTCCCTGGCATTCACTGGAAGGAGACAAGAATCATGCTGATGAGTTATACAAACAGAAATAGGAGCGCCCATAAGAGGCTCCAGCCACTCTGTGTGGAGGAGGAGGAGATGAGACTTCAGCTGCCACAGACTAATATCCTGTGTGTGAACTCTTCCTCCCTGCCATGTGAGACACATCTCATCTTCCCAAGATATCCTGTGGGAAGAGATCCTGTCCAGGAAACACCACTGGCCTGTAGATTTGTGGGAACTCACTCATGACTGAAGCTGGGCATCTGGCTGGGGAAAAGCTTTGGCCTGACATTGGTCATGGAAATGGTGAGACTAATAGGTGTGAGATGGTCAAGAAGTTTGGGTATTTGTTTAACAGAGGTCCAAACAAACTCTTTAAGCTGCTGACTCTGCACTTCATTTCAGATATGCACATACATATATATATGCATACACACATATACCTACCTACATATATATATAGGTATTTGTGTCTACACACATGTGCATGCACTGACTAGAAAAAGAAGACTGGGGAAAGAGCAACCTCCAAAAACTCCAAGGAACTGATAAGTAGTGGTGCTGCTTTTAATGAAAATGAAAGTGCTGGATGTGTGTGGAAGCCAGTAATAGGACACGGCTGCCTAAACTCCACTGTTAGAGAGCTTAGAATAGAGAATAGCATCAAAAAAAAGAGGCTAAATTTGAAAGAAGACACTGTCAGTGTTTTAAGCTCTGCATAATCCTCTAAACTTTGAGTAGGACTTCTGAACTACAGTACTATTGTCTTTTGTTTTTCCTAGATACATGATTAATTTTTCTATTATAATTAAGGATGGTACCCACCATGGATGTGTCATGCATATTCTAGGCTGTTAAAATTGCTAACTTCAAGATTAATTGTTATATACTCACTGGAAGTGCTTTGATCTTGCTGACATCTTCATTTGAACAGAAAAATATAATGCATATAAGTTGTATGTTACCATTTATTTCACAATGGTAGCTATCTAGCTATTGGTAGCCTGCAGAGTGAAGACTTGTGAAAAATAATCACTTCCAGTTCTCATTTGTTGAAGTTAAATAGCCTGATCAGGGGAAAATTTGTTCATGCTCTTTAATACTCATATTACTGCAGTGTGAAAAGTCAGCATATAAATATGAGGAAACTGAAAATAAATCAATAGGATAACATATTAGAAAACTGAGGAATGATTTCTGGAGAAAATGACATAATGTTCCAGTAGAATGCCACTTGTTAGCATTGATTATTTTTTTCATCATACAGCTCTTTAGGTAGGTGCCCATTAGAACTGGAAAATTTTCTCTCGAGGAATTAACTACTTTAACAAACGACTGTGGAACTTCTGTATTTCTACAGATGGTCTATGGGGACAGCCTAAAATTTGGCATAACCAGAAATGGAACAAATTTGTGATGGAAGATGTTTGATCTTTATTGGTGTTTTGATTCATCCCGGTGACCTTGATGAGCAGTCCTTGTGATGAGCAGGATACCTTTCATTTTCCTTGTCACCACTGCTCTAGAAGCTTGCCTTTTGTCACTTTTTATTTATTGCAATAAGTGTTCATTTTTCTCCTGTTTTAAAATCAAACTTCTCTTTATTAGACCGTCATTAGCATTCCTGACAAACAGCTCTCCTCTGGCAGTACAGACTCATTCCAAGCAGGAGTGACCAATGCAACACCCAGGTGAAGGTAATTGGAGTAGGTAGGCTTCAGTAGGCTTTCTATATAACTGATTTTCCACAGAGATGGAAAATTAATAACTTTGTCTCTAAGAGGTAAAACTTACCCATTTAAGTTAAAGGTGATTATTATACTACACATCTGAGCCACATGATGTCCCATGGGAGAAACTAAATGCCATTATAATATGCTAATCACAACTGGTAGCTGGTGGCTCTGGACTTCCTATAGTGAGCTGAACACTTCAGGCACGGTGTAATTGGAAAATGACTCTCTTATTTCCCACGCTGGCCAGTAGCAAAATCCCCTGAGCCTGTTGTGCTGTGTGGGAGAGGCTTCAGATAACACTAAAGAGCTTGTAAATGGGATTCTAATCAGTACTCATGAGAGGTATATCCCAGGGTTTTTTCCAAACCCACTCTTTTTCTGAATAGGAAATTCCTTTCCATTGATCATCCTTTGAACACATGGCATGAGGAACTAGGAGCTTGTGTTCAGAAATACTAGTTTTGATGGCAGTTCTTGAAGACACTTGAAAGAACAATCTGCCCATGTGGTGATGAATGTTAATAAACAGATGGGATCCTAATTGTCTCAGACTCTATAGAAATAGATAATAAAAATCTTCTCTGTAGAAAAGAATCTCTCTACAATCCCTTTCACATTAATACCACACTGGTATTTAGCTTGCAGTGATCTGGGTGAACCTCAAATGCCTGGGAGTTTCTGGGTCATTTTTCTGGATTAACCAGACTTTCAGCCTTTTAATAGGTTCTTGAAATTTCATGGTATGAAAAATCATTTAAAAGTACTATAGAACTGTGTTTTTTTAAAACACAGACTGGTTTTTCCATTATCAGAGAATATCAGAGAAATTTTCTACAGAGCTGCAGGCTCAAGTTCTCCTTCCTTTTCAGACAAACCAAAATCTTCCCAACTTATAACTGTTCCTGTTGGGTGCTGAGAACTGCAGGTGCAGGGATGGCCCTTTGTCACTTTTACATCAGCATGTGGGGTCAGGCATCGCTCTTCTATTCCCTTATCAGTATCTTGTGAGAACTGAGCAACCTTGCTCACCTTGAGCATACAGAGGGACGTGGGAAATAAGGATTTTCTCACACATTCCAAGTGCTGTGGGAGTTAAGGCATAGCAGGAAGAGGGAAGGCTTTATCCTTGCCTTCTTTTTTGTCTGAAAATTAATTTTTGAAATCTCAGACAAAAAAGAAATGGTCAGTATTTGCTAGCCTCACTCAAGATTTTTACCTCTTAAACCAGAGAGCCTGTCTCTTGTCCCTGAACATCACAGTCCCCAACTGAAGGACTAAATCCAAATGTCTTTGAGCTTAGCTTATATTTCCCAGGGTTTCAAAGGAGTGGGCAGCTCCTAAATCAACATTTTTTCTAACCAAAATAATCTGTTTACAGTATGAAGACAGCCTTAGCACCAAGCCAAAGGGACTTGCCACAGACTTTACTTAGCATATACCTGGATTCCAAGTACTACATTAGAAATGTGTTATAAATACTTTGCCAACTATCTGGTTAAGGCAATTTTAGTGTCTGTGGTGTGTCAGAAGTACAAAGGATTTACATAAATAATAGAGAGTCTGTCAGCCTTTACAGGAGTCCTGTAGTGCCTAGTTGTAAAGTCTTTCTGAGAGTGCCTCTGAACATGCTATTCTCTCTCCTCAGTTCCTCCCTCTCACTGATCTAAGGGAAAATCTCATTGTAAAGTGACCTTCTGTCTAAGTGGATAAATGTTCACTGAAACTGGGTTTCAGGCTCTTTCAGGCTCAGACTGTCAGGGCAGCACAGGTTTGAGGTGGGGGCAGGTTGGGTCTGGGACACATCCTTGATAGTTCAGATTTTTTGGAGGTGGCCGGCCACTCAGGGCCACAGGGCCCATGAGACAAAGACCGGCCCTTTTCCCTGGGAAAGAAAAGTTGCCAGCCCAGGTTCCTGATGTCTGTTTAGAGGGTTCCCTTGGGACTGTCAGGGCAGCACAGGTTTGAGGTGGGGGCAGGTTTGGTCTGGGACATATCCCTGATCATTCGGATTTTTTGGAGGCGGAACCACTCTGCCTGGCCCCAGACCTTGGGAAAAGCTGAATCAACAAGAGAAAGGGCACCAGAATTTACCAGCTTCATCTGCTGGGAGTGGGAGACCAACACCAGAAGTTCCGCAGGTTCCTATCTGTTTTGCCCAAGGTGCTGTGTGAACTTTTCCCTTTCATGAAACAAAAAGGCAGTGCCATTTTGTTCCCTCCACCACATGGCCAGCCAAATAGTTTCTTTCCCTGGTGTTATGTTTTTATTTTTTGTTCTGCTGTGGGGGTGTGTGTGTGGGGGGCAGGTAAGGTTCTGGCGGTTCAATCTCTAGCATCTATTAATTTTTTTTTTTTTCCGTACCATACGCGCACTTTGTTTGTCAATTAACAGTTGGTTTTTTGTACTTTTACCCACTAATTTTCATTTTTCAATTTCACTCACCTGAAGAAGATTGAGTATTTTATGTTTCCCACTATTCTTACTGTTCTATAATTGGGAGTAAATAGACAAGTTTGTGTCTGAAATAACCATTAGCTTTAACAGGGAATGTGGAGCTGTTTCTTTTAGACATCTTCCATATAAAGATCTCAAAACATGTCATAAATAAAAATTATGGGAGAATCTCAATAATTTCTTTGCTATTATCATTCTCCACCCCTCTCTCCCCGCCCCAAAAAAAAAAAAAAGAAAAGAGGGCACTTTGAGTGCAGATAAATTTATTTACATCAAGAAATGGCAACCTGTTTGCTAATGTATTTTCTGTGCATTTTATAATATGGAATAATCCCCTTGTTAGAAGGGACATATCTACATAAAATATACAGGCACATGTGCACACACTGCTAATATGATAAGCAGCTTTCCTTATAATGTGCACTCGCACATGTTGCATCATCTGTAGCATTTTTCTTGTACAAGTGGTGCTGGTAAGCTGAAATTATAACCTTAATTTTTTCTTGGGGGATTTTAAATTTTTTAAGCTCATTCTTCTTCAAGAAAAATTGCTAAAAGAGTGGCATGCAGAACCTTTTATAATATGAATATTTAATACTTAAAGGTTAAAAACAGGAAACACATCAAAAGGTGATTGACAAAAATGTTCTTCAATGGGTTACACACAGGTTGTAACCCTGAGTAGCTCAAAAACAAATGCTATTGCAATGTCTGGAAGTAAATGGGGAGAATGTGCTCTTTCATACCCTGCTGGGTGGCATGACTAACAAAGCCATTTGGAGTCACTGGGCATTTCAAACATTTCTACAAAAGGGAGTTACAGCACTACCAGCCTTCCAGGAACTAATAAAACTGACTGCATGTTAAATCATTGCACCTCTCCTGCGCTCTCAGGAGGAGAACAAAACCATGCTGCTGTCAGGTTTATAAAGGCAGATGGGTTGTTATGTGGTGGATAACTCAGGCTCTTGCTGACCTTGCTTACCGAAGGGCAATATCTTTGCAAGGCTGAACTACTTCTAAATGCTTTCTCTACTATGTTAAATATACACACAATTTCCCAGGCAGGCTTCCTAAAGAAATACTTTATTACATGTACTTAATTGCTCAGTGGAAAACCCCACGCTGCAGTCATGGTTCTGTATTTCTTTATGTTATAAAGAGGAATTTCTGTTGTTGTTGACATGGTGGCTTTGCCAAAGTCTGTCAGATGGTTCTTCTCCTTCAAATCACACAGCATAAACTGGTGACTTTTTAGTGCCACTGCCTTTCTGGGGATTGAGGCTGAAGTTTCCTTTTGGCATGTAAACCTGCAGAAATGAGCATTTATTCTACTATAACACACTGACTGGGTTGCAAAGCCTTCTCAGTCAGGAATCACATCAAATTCATGGCAAGAAGGGAATCCATTGACATTGTAAGATCTTTTTGAGAAGTTCAATCCATGAAATCCCATAAATTTTCCTTATCTTTTTCATGTGAATACATCTGGATATAAGTGATATGTCCTGGTGCAATCTTTCCATTTCCCCTGAGCTCTGAATTTTTTTTCTCAAAGATACTCCAAAGACAGCTCATACTTGCTTTCCTCTCTGCATCTTAACATGCAGTCTCCACTGTCCAAGTGCATATGCCTCTCATCTCACTTTCAACCTTCTGCATCTCCCTCTTGGCCTTCCTTCCACCTCCCACTGCCATTGCTTTTTTGAGATCATACCTAATATACATTGGGCTGGTTTGGTGTTTTCTCCCTCTGTTGCTTCCATGCCCTCATTTCCCCTTCTCCATCCTTGTTTCCACTTGGCTGGTATGGCTTTTTAATCTTGCCCTTCTCACCAGTACGAACATTTCACCTTTGTCTACACTGACAATACACACAGTTGTAATGCTGCTTTGATGTTCAAGGAGATCCCTAAATATAAGTGAGTGTGATTGAGTAGCATGTTCCCTTGGATTTATATACTGTAATATAATGCACTAAGGCCACTGCACTATCAAGTCATTAGGAGAAGAGTTCTCATACCATGTAGAGAAATGTTTCTTCTAGTTTCAGAAAGTGCAGAGATGTTAGTATTGTGTAGACCAGGGCTTTCCTGTGGTCATCTGGTTCCTTCTTCAGCAAAACAAGAGGGGAGCAAGGTCATTGTAAACTCTTGAAACCCCTAAACTCCTATAACAGGTCATGTTAGCTGCTGACCCTTAGGGGAATCCAAGTAAAGACATATAGTTCTGCAATAGAAAAGTATGTGGACGAAGAAGAAACATCTCTATGGATGTACCACAGAAGGAAAATGATGTTGTCTTGGCATGACAAAAATCCTGGTGAACTGGCTTTAGTCACAGTTAAGGGATTGCCATATTCAGTAAAGATGGAGAAGCATTTTAGCTGAACTCCAAGAAGAATAATGAATGTTTAAAGTAGTAGTACACTGCAGGGTCCAGCAAGATTTAACAGAGGCTTAGCTGCTCAGAACACAGAAGGTCTCTGTGGCCATCAATCTGTAAATGAACAGCAGTTTCTCAGTGGGAAATACACAATAGGAAAGAAAAAAGCTCTACTTGAATACATGGCTTTTTAGTAAGAAAGTATGTCACCAGCTGGGAAGTACTCTGATTTGCCATCACCCTACCAAATCACTTCTCTGTGCCTCCAGCATGTACTGTTATGTGGAATTTATTACTGGTTTCCCCCATGACCTAATTAGATGACAGTGATAAGTATTTTTTCTTGCCCTTGCTTGAAGGTGCTGACTCTTTCCTCTTACCACCCTCTCTCCTGTCATCTGGAAATACTGTCTTCCCTTCCTCACCTATTTGCAATTATTCAGCTCTACAGTGAAGTGAAGACAACTCCCAAAATATTGTTTTCATTTGTTATTGGAACTTATGATAACCCAAAGAGCACTATTTTTTTTGTGCTGATAATGTGTCATTTCAATAATTTTGCTTTTTAGCTTTAAGCCCTTTATGTATGCTGAAAAGAAAGCCCGTTAAAACGTAAACTTTACAGAGACAAACACTGGATAGCAAAAATCCATAAACTAACTACTCTCTCACCTGAGGCTCAGAATGATGTGGTTTCTCAAGTGTGAGTTCTTGGGACAGTTATTGCAGAACGAGTGAAGCCCTGATGAAGTGGAGGGGATGAAAACTGCTTTCCATGTGAGGTTTCTCTGGCCAACACAAATCAAGCAGCCCTTCCTCCTCTCAACACATGTGAGTGCCAGCGTTGCTAAGGTATATTCCTGACCATTGGCTCTCTCATCAGCAAAGCCTCTGCTTATTCCCTTTCCCTTGGTAGGTAAATGATAGAGAAGAGATGTTTCACACCTTGCCTAAAATCTGGTACCCTAGCTTGTCCCAGCTTTTCCAGCACTTGGTAGTTTCTCTTTCATGAGGTGATACAAGCAATTAAATATAAAATTGTGACCATTCACATGTGATTAGCTCAGATATTTTTGTGGTTTTCTTTCCCCTAGCCCTGTGAGCACACTCTGTGCGACAGGAAGCCTGTCCTTGCATCAGGTAGGGTATTTATGGGTTTTTTAAATGGCCAGTTTTCTTTCATCCACAAGGTTACTGAGGAAAAGCATGGAAAGGGGAGTGCTTACCTAGGCCTTTGGTAGGCTTATCCTCCACCTGACTATTGCTCTCTTTAATTAGCTCAACCTCCTTTCTATGGAGGGCAAATGATCAGGGATGTGGCATATATTGCAGGTAATTTAGCCTTGCAGTTCTGGCCTGGGCTCAAGAACATGAGAGATGTTTTTTCTGGATCCTCTGGGAAACAGCCTGCTCTTGAAAAGGTGGATGTTGGAAGATGAGGTCCTGCAAAATTAAGGAGATAAAAAAAGCTGGAAAAGACCATAGAGAAGGTAAGAACTGAATACTAAGGGTCTGCATGGTAAATGGAAGGAGTAGATGGTAAATGCTTCTATACATGAATACCAAATTTTTCCAGCAAAAGAAGGAACAACTTAGCATGTGAGTAGTAGCTGGTGTCTCCCACCTCTGAGAAGCATTATTTTCCTCTCCTCTTCTGTCTGTGAAGCAGCCAGTGAAGATACATAAAAGTTGAGACTACCTGAAGTCCAAGGAATACATGTCTCTTGTGAGCATCAAAGTAAAAGTATTTAAACAAAGACAGGTGAGTTCTACTTATAGGATGCTGTTTAACTCACAAATTTGCTGATCCTTGCCAGACAGGAATAAAGAGAGGACTTTCACTTTATGTTTTTCTTTCAGTTGATAAATTTTATGTGTGCAAGTGATGATAGTCAGAAAGAAAAGAAAAGTACATATTTAGGAGTTTTAAAAGAATCCAGAAAATGAAATTTCTTAATGAAGAATGGAACAAATGTTTTCTCAGTGGGGAGAAATAGAATGGGGAAGCTTGAGGTTGTTTCTCTAGCTGTGATTGCTGTCTCTGTTATTTACACAGCAGCAGCTCTTCCAACTGGGGACACAAACACGTATAGGAAACCAAACTAATGTGACTGAATCCTAGAACGGAAAAGCTGTCTTTTAGCTTCTAAAATGGCTGCGTGAATAAAATGAAAATAAATTAATATCTACTGAAGTACACCAATAAGATTCATGCTGACTTCACCAGAATCTGGCTCTTAATCATCCAGAGGAGGGTCTGTATTGAGGATAATAGTCTTTGTGGGGGCTGTACTATTACAGGTGCCTTTAGTGCTATGATGGTGTCACGTGTATTTCTAAATGAGCATACTTGGTGGTTTTCTTTGCACTTGACCTTGTTTCCCCAACTTCAAATTAATGGGATTTTTTTTTCTAGTTGAAAGGAGGCAAAATGCTAATAAACATGTCTTTTTCCAGTTTTAAATTTAAGGAAGTAAAGTAGAAAGTAATCCACTTTCAAATAAGAGCAAGATTCAATAGTGTCCAAATCAGAAGAAAACTCCAACATTAAACCATATTTTTTCCTTCTTCTGAGCTTACTGGTGAAAGAGCCATAAGAAATATCTAGATTTATAGAAGATATATGCATAAAACTTCCCTTTGGATATGTTATGGAGGAGTCAGGTATATCTCTAAAAAGTATCTTTATCATATACTTGCTGGTTATACCTGACTGCAGATGATAAAAGAAAATTATGCAATTTTATTTAAAAAAAACTTATCGAATGTTTGTGGAGAGTATTGGTTTGGGTAGTATTAATCTCTTTAGTTGAGGAGGTTCTCTCCTCAGACCTAGGTGACTAGGTATTATGTGACTTTAAACTAGGTATTAGGTGGCTTTAAAAACAGCCACACAACCATAACAAACAGAAATCCAGAACTGCATATTAAAAGACACAGTGGCACTACATGAGATCCAAGAAAATCCCATGACTTGTGGATTTGGCATGGCAGCATATCAGGCCTTTCAGAAGCCCCCAGCCGGATGCACACGGGTGGCTGCTGGCACCTCGGGGAGCTGTGATACACCCCTAGAACTGCCCATCCCTGTGGTGGGTGCTGCTGCCCAACAATCTGGGATCCAGCTCTGTTCTCATCCTCAAAGCTCTCTCTGAGGGGAGAGGGTGTCTGTCCTGATGAGGTATTGATGCTTTTCTTGATTTTCTCTGGAAGACCTTCATCAGGAACCTGCTCCTTGCGAGCATTATGGGAACAAACCTATGGGTTTCTTTAACTAAAAAGACCTGCAAAAAGTAAAAGCATCCATAGTACATTTGCTGAACATTTGGGAAAAAGGGATCCTCAGATACCACTATATGTTTTTTGTATTTTTCATGCAAACAACATTTTTTATTTTTAGGTAGCCTTCCTAGCTTTTAAAGCACATATGTCATAGGCATAACTCAAATTGCTGTAAATCAAAATCTTGTGAAGAATTGATAATTTAAGTAAAGTTACAGTTGTATGTTAAAACAAGGGTATTGATGAGACTTTTTCAAGGAGTCTAGAAGAAATAGACAAGAACTTTATAAAACTTATGGGGCTTGAGGCTCTTGCAGTTTCTCAGGACTCTTCTACAGCCCATTCTTGGTTTCCTTGTTGTACTGTTGGCACAATAAAAGCCAGAAAAATTTGTGTTCTCTGTTGGTTTGTCACTGAAGATAATAGAAGAGGAGGATGAACTTGAGCAGTTGTGATGGAGTAGTGAGCTGCTTCTTTTGTATAGTAATGAGATACAGCTGGAAAGAATTTATGTTCCAAATTAGTATGCAGGAAGGTATGGAATACAAAGCAGCTCTGGTAAAGTAAGTGACTTAAAGACTCTGACAGCAAGTAGTTATTAAATGTTGTCCTCAATAACACAATAACAATGCTCTTTTAGAAACTTTTTTATCTTTGTGACATAGGTGGTAGCAGTCCTGAAAGTAGCTGGTAGATCACAGTCAGGAAAGTATAGCTTCC
Source organism: Anomalospiza imberbis (assembly GCF_031753505.1). Lineage (NCBI taxonomy): Eukaryota > Metazoa > Chordata > Aves > Passeriformes > Viduidae > Anomalospiza > Anomalospiza imberbis. The sequence goes on along the minus strand of NC_089688.1, from coordinate 5,210,796 downwards.
AGAGCAGAGACACATGAAAGAAGGGAATCAGTGTGGACTTTAAAGAGCTTTATCTTAGTGTACTTTTTTAACCAGGGTAAACAGATCTGAGGCCAGATAGTCTGTGAATAATCGGGGAGACTGCTAAAGAGGTTTAAATATACTTTATTTTCAGCTTGAATCTTCAGATGTGGCTGAAGTTTCTGCAAGCTCTGAGAGCTGTAAGCTGTTCCAGCAGTTTCATGAGGCTTGTACTTTCCATTCATTGCTGCATAGAGCTCTTTGGATTCTTTCCTTTGTCCAGGTAATTTGATAGAAGGAAGGTTTGGCTATTAACTGACAAGAACTGTAGAATTTGGAAAGTGGTGGTTATAGTGTACCTGCAGTGAAGGAATAAAAATTTTTGGTGTAACTAATGCAGAATTGATATCTTGAGGGAAAGAGACTGTTTGAAGAAACAGTTGTTTTCCTGTGTATGGTATATATTGGCTTTTAAAGTAACACTACTGAAAACTGAAACAGCACCTACTAAACCAGAGACTGCATATGTGACTGGCACTTGCCAAGCAGTAATTACCAGGAGAAAAATCATTATACACCAGGACTTTGTGCCTGTGTGAGGTTTCCTTTATTTCAAATTTTTGGTCACATTTCATGTCTGTTCTTCATTGCCATCCTACCTCCCCATTTATGTTCTCCTCCCTATCACAGAGTCCTATGTTGCCATTTGGTGGCTCTAATTATAGCAAGGATTCATATCAGATGCCTGAAAACTGTTAATGAAATGTACTCTGCTCAAGCATTGAGTATTTTTGTAAACTAAAATGGTATAAAATGAATCTTTACAGTTACTTTACTCTTTTCAGTCACCTATGAAGATATATCTAAGCTGTGGAGTGTAGAACCAAGTCAAGGCTTTGATCACGGCATGTCTCAGGAGCATTGGAGTGCCTGTTAACTGTGGCTTGTCTCCTGTTTGTAGTTGTAATATTTCCTGTCTTCTTGGGTATAGATTTGGAGTCTGTGCATCTGTGAGGTCAGGTGTTTAGACATCTATGTCTTTGTGTCTCTGTAGATTTGATTCTCTTTATTTTTTCTGATTCAATGCAGGAGATGTGGGTGATATCTGTTCCAACCATGAGTGCACCTTCCATCAGCATTCCTGGGAATGCTGGCTGCTGGAAGTAGCAGTAGAGGCAGCTAAGAAGGGAACTCCTTTGCTCAGATGTTGAGAGCTTGTTTCCTTATGTTCAAGTCCTAGAATTGATTCTACCAAATAATCATAATTTCTCAATAAATTCAGTCACAAACGGATGTCAGAGGAACAGACATGTATTTGGCTGTTAATGCTGAAGTTAGTGTTCTGCATTTTATCTGATTCAGATTCTTACACATGTAGGGAAAAAATAGGCATATTAAGGTGTGTAGAAACAAAGAAGAAATAATGTTTCAAATGCTGCTGTAGTTTTCAATCAGTTGGAATGCATTTAAATACAGCAGCTAAAGAGAGGTGTTAACAAGAAGTGTTTTGCCTCTGCTGCCTTGACAGCCTTGCTCATAAGTGCTTTGTGCTCATAGTTCTGGGAGCAGGATGCTCTCTAATGTATCCGCTGTCTCTTGGAGTAATGGGAATCATGTGTTCCCTTGGCACTCTGCCAGATGTTGGCAAGCACTCGTGGACCACAGCCTTGTCCCTACTGCTTGGGCACGCTGCCACTACTGCATGTTACCCACTTGTACAGCTTTCAGCTGACTGAGGATAGTAATTTGGTTTTGAATAGTTTTAGTTTGCTCCCAGTTTCACTTGACCAAGGCTGACTAAACAAGTTCATCACACCAGGACAGATGGTCTTATCTTGATGGCACTGCTTGCATGGTAGAACTTATTTTCCCTTATACCTTCTTAAACTGATGCTGAAATAGCTAACGGTGTTCATCTAACAGATTCCCTAAAGAAGCAGCAGCTCTTTTTGAGATACCATTCTGCTCAGACCTTCCTGCAAGGGTCTGTGGGCTAATGAGACTTTGAGGAAGCTCCAGGCTGCATTCATCATCTATATCATAAATGACACATTATTATATTCAAGCCAGTATAGTGAGTTCATTTGTTTCTACTTTCTGACAACTTAGAAGGAAGGATAAAAGTTGGGCTTCTCTCACTGTTGTCCTCCCCACAGGCTGGTGTTGGAGATGCAAGCTTCCTGCTGCCATCCTCCCTCTCCTCCTTTACCTTGCCACTTTTTTCACAATGACTGAATTTTTTTTTCCATGTCTTTAATCTCCCAGAAGTTCCCTTGAAATGCTTCTTGAGTTTTGTGAATGGAGAAGGTAGAGAACTGAATTCCACATTGGTTACCTGTGATCGGAACTAACGAGAACTGAGTATCACAGGAGAGACGATGACAGTCTTGGTCTGCTATCAGTTACAAGCCTGACCTTTTCTGAGAGCTTTTGTAAAGTAGTTATCTATTTTCACTGGGAGCTGTGTTTAGCAAAAATAGCTGTAACTCAGTCATGCAGATGGTTAGAAAAGCATCAGCTGAAAAAAAAATCTTTCTCCCTCTGAGAAATTTCTTCTTCAATACACCAGAATTTAGGTTTTCTTCTAGATAGTAAGGTTTGTAACATATATAAGTTTTCAATTGCACCTCAGCCACCTGTATTGATTTATTGGCAGGGAGAAAGGAAAAGCTGCTCTGTGAATTCTAATATTTGTTTCATGCAGCTGAATACTTAATTTGGGATGTATGACTATTCTCACAATATATTTATAATTTGATAAGGCATTATGAAATGCAAAAAAAAAACATTTCTTTAAAGAAATGTATTTCAAATCAGATTTCCTTATGTGATAATCCAGAGTTGATGTCTTAATTTTACCAATCTAACTCTGAAATTAAACTTCTGTGTAGTACAGTGGAATCATGGTTTTTCTAGGATTGTTCCAAAGCATCCAGCTGGATTTTAGGGAAAATGAAGCAAGGCTTTTATTTTCTGCTCATCAGATAAAATCATTTGCTCTTGTCTACAATTACTGGGAAATTGCTAATCGTAAGGGTTTTATGCTTTGGGAGTGGGGGGATGACTAAGGGTAAAGAAAGCCTATTTGTCTGCTATAGGACTTCGAGTCTGGTTACTTTCCTACAAGAATACTTGCTGCTCCTTGATTTAAGAACTCTTAGGGCTACTTAGTGATACAAGTGAATTCAAGATGATTTTTGAAAATAATATTTGCATGTAATGAAAACTAGCTGATAGTAATTAAACATTATTTCATCCTGATGAGGGGTACAGGCTTTTGAGGTAAATATTGAAAGTTATGTGACTCCCTGCCTGAAGACACTTTCCACCTTAGTTTGGCCTTGAGGCGTAATTATTTTCCCTCTCAGTGCAGTCATTGCTGTCATTCTCTTATGTTTTACACCCTCATAACTTGATTATTGCTTGTGGCTGTACCTTAAATCAATCTAGAAACTTTGCTTGGTGCAGAATGCTTAGTAGTGTACTGAATAATGAAGCTGGAGCACAGCAGAATTTAATGTTCTCAGTTCTATTCTGAGTGAATTCAGTGGTATTTCTGCAAGGTACCATGTGAGCATTATTGGTGACAAATGCTCCTCTTGTCACCTGCCACGGTTGGTAGCACAGCAGGCTTCCCTACATAGCTCTGCAGTCTGATTTACAAAGATCTTATGAGTGGGCAAAATATCCTTTATGTTGTGCACAACCCCCCTGTTTTTCCTGTGCTGGCAAGACTTGTCAGCAGAGGCAGGAAATTAAGTGGGCACGTGTATCTCATACTGGACTAAAGTTCTTTAATGTCCACAGGGAATGGAACAGGCTTCACCCTTTATGGTCTAGGTGGAAATTCCACATTGGCAAACAGCAGGAGATGCAATTTCTCCACTTTTAAGATGAAAGACTGGTTTGTGTCTGGCTTCAGTTTGAAGTTAAAACTCTAGGGAGACTAAATATTTTAGTTGTCACCCTGTTAATCTATTCCCTGCAGTAATACCAGAAATCTCTACTGTACCTTATTCTGTCTTCCTTTCCCTAGAAGATGTGTCTGTGCAACAGTATTTCCTTATCAGCATATATCCTGGGAATACTGTCTTCCAAATGGAAAGCAAGAGAGTTTGTGTGTCTTGATTTGAGACAATTTAAAGAGGTGGGCACTCTGAGATAGGTAACCTCTCCTTTGATTCCAACTAATCCCAGCTAATAAGGAATGAGATACAAGTAGATTTAAGTAAAAAAAAAAAAAAAGTTTATTAACAAGAAGAACGCCAACAGGCAGGGGGGAAAAAGTAAAAAAACTGCTAGATACCAAATTGCTAAATTTCAGCCCCCTGTGAACATGGGATGGGACTGGTCTGTTGACTCTGGCATGGGGTGTCCTGTCCCCAGGACCTTGCTTGCTTTTTTTTGCTGCCAACAGGTTTGCAAAGTTCATTTTGAAACAGTTTCTAATTATGAAATACAGTTTCTATGAATGGCTGCAGCTGCAAACCCAAAGCTGTCACCAAAGAGTGAGAGCTCTCTATCTGGGCTGGCTTGCTGGAGCACCTGTGGTGACCTGCAGGCACCCAGGGCAGCTCGAACCCACTGACTGCAGCCTCTCCAAAGTAAGGAAAAAAACCCAAAAATGAAAAAAGGACCCAAAAAGGGAAGAAAATAAGAGCCTTTTCCTGAGCAAAGACCAAACAGCCCGAGAAGCAAACACCACATGGTGAAAAGCAGGAAGCTGTCTGGGCAGAGTGATTTAAAAAATGCCCATGTTAGCATCTCCCCACAAAAGGTGTCTGCTGCAGGGTATGAAAGAGACAGGAACAATTTTTGGGCACAGTAACTGTGGAATACAATATAACATTCTGGATTACCCCAGGACACCTGCACAGAGACTTGTATCCTGTCCTAAGTAGTCTGCTGGGTAGAACTAGTCAGGAAAGGTTTGGTAGGGTTTTTTTTTGTTTTGTTGTTGTGTTTTTTTTTGTTTTTTTTTTTTTTTTTTAAATTCCCAATATATTATTGCATGTGCCTAGCATGTAGGAGAGTGAAACTCATATCTGTGACTTGGAGCAATCACTTGACTTTGGGTCTCGGATTGGATTTCTGTTTTTAAGGGTTATTTATTAGGATGGCAGGAATGCAGAGAATTGGAGCGGGTGTCTTAGCTCAGTGGAAAAGAGCTGTCACATCTCTGGGATCTGCAGGAGATTTGAGTCTAGATTTCACTTTTTTCCCCCATCATGTTTTATGTGAACAGACTGTCTGACATGATGCTGCAAGTGCCTGTGCCTCCACGCTTGCAGAAAATTTGTTTGTTGCCACCTACTGAACAATACGTCTGTGTTTGTACCAACTAATTTTAGTCTGCTAGACTCCCATCAATATCCTTATGTGAGGTTAAGCTACCTAATTAACGAGGTGTAAGAAAACTGTAGTTATGACTTGAGTACCTGAAGGCAAAGGAGAAATAGACCACTTAGTTTTGAAGTATAAATTGTATGTGGGGCTTAAAAGATGTGGCCAAGCTGACTCAGTACTTGCAGATTCTGTGCTGGAACTGCACAGCAGATACACAGAATAAGCAGAGTGGGCAGAATAGAGCTTGAGTTAGGAAAGTAGTTTGCACAGGTGTGTGTTCACTCTTGGTTGCTGTTGTAAAATTTGTTGAAGCTGCTTTGAAACCCTTAGAAGGATTTTTTGGTACAGAAGTGTCAGATGGTGTAATGGCTCTTAAGAGATCTAGCAGTGCATGTCCCTAGGTTTCTGTTGGTTGTATTCTTTCTAGGACTGTTTGTTTTCTCATGTTGTTTGGAGATCAGCCTGTCTCATTCACTGTGTCCCTACAACAACACTTCTCCCAAAGGGAGCTCAGCTTGTTTGAGGTGCTGAGGGTGGTGGCAGGCATGCTCTTGTTGAAGGTGTTGCTGCTGTAGGCTTAGAAACAAACAGAACTTAACATTTACTGTATGCTAAAACTGCAGATCCTATTTTTTAAAAGAGGGAGAGAAAATAGTATCTGATAAAAATTTTTCTATGTTTTTTGACAACAATCTAATACAGGAAATCTTGTTGGCCTGTGATGTGATAACAAGAAATACTGACTTTAGATTGTGTGCTAGTTCAAAGCCAGTACTGGCTTCCAGAAAGATCTTTGCTTAGCCTTTTAACCTCATGACATTCAACTCAGCATGCCAGAATGGAGCGGCAACACCAGAGGCTTCCAGGTGGAGATGAAGGTGATGTTCTGGACACTGGTAATCAGGATCAAAGGTCTGGTGCTCTCCAGAGAATCTGGGCTCTTTAAAAAGTTAGAGCAGGCATCCAGGAATTCTTGGAGCCAAATAAAATGCTAGGTCAAAGTGTACCTTTCAATGCAGATGCTTTGGTAGGATCTTTCCGGAGTAAAATGAATTCAGGGTGGTTCTGAAGCTGGTGGAGTGATTTCTGTGTATGCACTGTGTATGCTGAGAAAACAAGATGAAGATACAACCATTCAGTGTGAGATAAGGGAAAAGCCTAGGAGATAGAAAAATGGCAAGTGGCAAAGCTGCAAATGATAAAAAGCTAGACTAAACCATATTTCTAAGGAGCACTGGATAGATTCTTTTTCACAAGCAAAACAACTCTATTTGGGAATAGGGACACAGTTCCAGTCTGCTATTATGTCCCCCATCTGTGATTTAATAAGTATTTTCCATCTTATTTCTCTGATCGGGATGTAAATAAGCAGAAAGAATTAGGTGGTGGAAGTGCTACATCTTTTCACAGAAAAAGCATTCAAGGTGGGTCACAACAAAGTGACTTCCTTTCTCCTAAGAGAAGGGCAGGGATGACTTAGGTCATAAGCATTCATTATGTTTCAACAGTGTGAGATGTCCCAGCTCAACGTGAGTGGAATAAATGTTCACATTACAAAATCTGTTGACATTCATTTGTAGGTTTGAAGTCAACACTAATGATTGTTGCATATAGATTTTTCAAGAGAGAAGTATTTTTGAGATAGGATATGGTTTTAAGGTCATTTACCACTTGAAGTCAAACTTTAATAGTTGAGTTTCCAGTGGTACTGAAATAAAACTGTTGAAGACCCTGTATCAAATATCACTATAACTGTATAGGCAATTCTTGGGTCAATTTAGTGCAGGAAAACATAAAATCACAGAATGGTTTGGGTTGGAAGGCTTAGAGACCATCCTGTCCCAGTCCCTGCCATAGTCAGGGACATCTTCCACTATCCCATGTTGGTCCAAGCTCTGATCACCTTGGCCTTGCACACTTCTAGGGATCCAGTGGCTGCCACAGCTCCACTGGGCAACCTGTGCCAGGGCCTCACCATGCTCACAGGGAAGAATTTCTTCCTAATATCTAATTTTAACCTCCTCTCTTTCAGTTTAAAGCCATTCCCTCTTGTTCTGTCACTCCATGCCCTTGTGAACAGTTCCTCTCCAGCTCCCTTGGAGCCTCTTTGCTACTGGAAGGTTGCTTTAGGTCACCCCAGAGCCTCTTCTGCAGGCTCAATGTGGGGCTTACTGTTCTTTGGACACAGGGGACCGAGGTAGGAGCAGCAGCTCTGTCCAAATAGTGATGTGCTACTGATGTGCTTCTACTGTTACTTCATCAGAAGGGAATCCCTAAACAGGATGCTGCTTGTATGCAGAATTCCCAAAGTAAACTATGGGAAAGGGTTTAGCACAGTGCAAAATCCACTGTGCACTCTAGCTGGCTGGAGAACATGCTGCACTGCATCTTGTAGTACCAGAATTCTGTAAAAGCCCCCTGCAATTCAGAATTAAAAAAAAAAAAAAAAAAAAAAAAAAGCCAACCAACCAAAAAAAAAAAAAAAAAAAAAAACCCCACACCAAAGAAAAACACCAAAAAACAAAACAAAACAAAAAAAAAAAAAAACCCAAAACGAATTTTAGAGGATATTAAAAAGACTGGAGAGTAAATTAAAGAGTAATCTTTTTAGTGTGAGCTTGCTAGTTTTAATGGTACCCTCTGGCTAGCTGTGGTCATGCTATTAGCCTGTAATTCTGGAAGATGAGAGCTGCTGTGTTCTTGTTCTATTTCTGTAGCTGCCTTTGTTTTTTTTCCTTCTTGCAGCCAGAAGATAAGAATTCATTAACTCCCTCTCATCTCAGCATCTACCTTTCAGGCTTTGTTCTTAATAGTCTTTAATAGTTTGGGAGCAGTTGTTCCTTTTCATTTGCTTGTTTCCCCTTTTTTTCCACTGCAGTAAGCATACCAGGTCATGCCAAAATAATACTGATCAATTTAACAAATGGCGACTTATTATTGGAAAAAATCTCTCCCTTTTTATTGAGGAAATGAGATCCATCAGTGATCTAAGTACAATTCAGAAAGTTAGCCTTGCAAATCCATTAGTGACCTTTGTGCATCACTGAATTTTGAGCAATGGGATATAATCCAGAAATATAATCCTGGCAGGTCACCTGCCAGTGCCACTAGATATTAGCTACAGAATTAGGAACAAACAGGTTGGTGTTTGGGTTGGATTGGTGGGTTTGGTTACCACTGATATACCTGCGCAACCTGAAGGAAACCTTTCTGGTTTTGCTGTATAAGGCTTCAGACCAACCTACTTTGTTTTCCTGTTTTCCCATTTCTTGCTTTTTGAAAATACTTTTTTAATCTTCTTTTTTCTTATTTTTCAATTTTAAAAAATGCTTATTTGTTATTTGCCACAACCACTGGTCATCCACTGGCAGGTCTTAGTTTTATCTCATAGCAGTGATCTACAGAAAGGAAATGCTTCTGTGACACGTCTGCATAAGTAACTCCTGTCATCCCTTTGTATTCTCTACTGGAGCACTTGTGAGTGGCTGTCAGTCTGTCCACGTCTATACCATCTGACTGCCTGACAGGCAGTACTTAGAGGCCATTCAACTTGCACTAATAGTTAGCCTTGTACTCAGTAACGTTGTCTCTGGCTCTGAAAAGGTGGGTGAGCTATGCAGAACCAGGCTGGAATTTTTCCGTACTGTCCTCCTCTTGGTGGAGTAGCTCTCAGCAGGAATTGGACACTTCACAAGGAAGGGAAAAAACCAACAGTGTGGTGGTCTCATGGCACAGCTTTGGACCTTCAAAGTAACTGCTGAGAATCCTGGGGGGCTGCTTGGGGATAAAAAAAAATGTTGAAAGAACTTGATTCTTCTTTCATCTGTCCTCCTTTACTGAGAGTAGGTTTTTATCCTACCCTTTTGCCTCTGGAAACAGGGCCTGAGTTTTTTCTTTTTATTCACTGAGTTGAAACTCCAGATGGATTTAAAAAGGGCGGGTTACTTTCAAAAGTTCATGCAAAATGCTGGACTAATTCCCTGCAGATTTATCTGGCTGGAGGGATGCTCAGAGAGCCCTCCCTATGTGTTGGTAATGTCTGCTTCTCAGTCCATCTTTTGGGTCAGCTTTCTCCTCTCACAGTGAGCCAGGTACCCTGTGAAGGCCTGAGACAGCAGAGTAATTCTTGGCTACTTTATAAGAAATAGACTGTGGAGCAAAGGAGCAGACACAGATGCTTTGGGCTCCTAATTTCTCCTTAGGTCCTGGAACAGTGATGCCAGGAGCTCCCATAGGGCAGTTTTATCAGCAATGTGAAAATTGGACTTCTACTGTAGAGATTCCTATTTGGGTAGATTTTGTGACAGCAGATGTTATAACTAATTTAAATTCCCCTTTCTAAATAAGAATGCAGTAAAGACTCATTATTGAGTCATACTTTTTTATTTTGAGAGACAGGTGTCTGCCAAGGAAGGTGGAAACTTCCCTTGGAATGGAAAGTATGAGCCCCTTATCTTTGAATTAATAGAACTTTGAATGTGAGGGGCTTTCAGGCAAAGCTGTGGGTGAAGGAATGGCAGTTCTTTTCTGGTATGTGTATGTATAACAGGGCAAACACACCCAGCCAGGGCAGCAGCAGCAGCCAGAGCACAAACCCAGTCCCAGCCGCTCTCGGCCGCGGCGCTTTCCCCCCGTGCAGTTCCGGGCACGGCCAGCAGGGGCGCTGCTGGCTCCTGGCCGGGCGCGGCCCCGCGCCTGCAGGGGGCGCTGTGGCGCGAGCTCCGCCCCGTTCCCCCTCACGCGGTAATGGCGGGCACGGCCAGCGGAAGGGATGGAGAAGGGGCTGCCCTCATGAACCCCCAGGGCCAGCCGGTCACAGTGCTCCTCTGGATGGCGAGATGAGCTGTAGCAGGGACCTCGGAGCAGCAGCTGGAATGGAAGAGGCGAGCCAGATGAGTAAATTAAATGTATCAGAAACTGGGCAGCCGTAGCAGGAGCCAAGGGGTGTTCCGGCAGGCAGGGGGCGTGGGGTTACAGGGTAGTGAAAAACCCAGAGCAACGGCAGAGAAATGATAGGACTAGGCAGTGGCGGCTGCCTAGCCCCTGAACGCAGCCAGGAAAGGCTCCCCTTGGCGGGGTTCGGGATCCTGGGTTTCCCCCTGAGGCTCGTGAGTAGATGATGAGGGTCCTTTCCAGTGTTCATAAGGTCCCAGTGCAACGGCGGCTCTTTCAAGCAGGGCCTCACTCACGGTAGGAGAGGACAGCAGAAGACGGAACCCTGCAGTAGAATTCTCCCCACAGCGACCGCAGCCCGTCTCCCCTGCGATGTTGAGAGTGAGAGAGAGCTAGAGGCTGTGCCCAGCTCCTTCCCCCAGCCCAAAATCTCGTGGTAACTCTGCCCTTCCCAAGAGAAAAAAGTCCCTCAGATAGGAGAGTAGCAGTCAGCTGCACTCCTCCCCTCTTCCATGGCTACACCTTTTTTCTCTCTTAAGTACTGGTTGTTATTATTTCTTAGCAACAGATGGGAGAAAATTCCCCAAGAGAAAGAAAACAAAAGGAAAATCCTAACCTCCAACACTAATGCACTTCAGAGTGTTTAAATAGGCTTTCTTATCCTTTTAAGATTTGCAGTGCTATGCAGGGGCCAAGAGAACCACTTTAATAAAACCAGTATTTAAGTTTAAAAGACCTTATCAAATGGAGATAGAATGCAAAAATTCTGCCCCTATTTTCTATTTCAAGAAGCTAATAATAGCAGGTGTGCTTTGCTGCCTTTAATTTGACTACCTGTATGGTTCTGTCAGAAGTCCCAAACAGCTCTAGGCTTCTGGAGTCTGACATGGCAAGAATTTAGGAAGGTGTACAATTTGCAGCCTGACCACAATGCTCTTTCTTTATATCATCCATGCAATTATTGTTGACTTCTGAATTACCCTTTGCTATCTAATTGAAGCTGGACATGACCTGTATGATCCCATTATATATAAAGGACTAATCTTGTGAAAGTAGACAATTCTACTCTTCCCATTCTGTCACTGGTTTTCAAGGTGATATTTTGGCCATCTTCTCTTTCATCCTGTTCCTAGGTAGTTTTATCTGCATAAACTACTAGTTTGTCATTGGCTTGTATTTGAGAAGGTACCTTGGATCTTCTAAACATTCAGTTATTATGCTGAACTTCATGTAGTTAAAACTGAACCTGAGTCTCCTCCTTTCCCCCTTCCTTATACCAAGAATAACATTAGACAATTATTTAGCATGTTCCAGTTGTTTCTAAATCTTGTTGACTTCGCAGAGATTTATCCATTCAGACGAAAAGTCCCCTTGCATCCTCTTGTCTAGTTTTGACTCTGTCCGTGTTTTTAATGCAAACTGAACCAAATTTGCTCTTTCATTCATGTGGAAAGGTGAATGGAACAGAAGAGTCAAAGTTCTGTCACTGACTCCCTTCCAAATGACAATCTAACCTTTCTTGTCTGTGTTTGAAAGCCTTTCATAGTACAGCCCTAAACTAGCTAAGATAAATATTGCATTAACATTTTACTGTATCTGCCAGTTCCTTCTTTCCTTCAGTTTTTCTGTTGTTTTTTTTTTTTTCTTTTTTTTTCCCATTCCCTTTGTTGTCCTTTGTTGCTAATTCAGGACTTTAAATTTTTTTCTGGTCATTCTATGCATACTTTCTTAATTAGTTGATAATTAAGGGACGAATCATATTTAAAGGGTATGGTGGGCATATAGGTGTATGTTTTTGTGTGTTAAAACTCTTGTGGGTGTAGGCACACAGTTTGTGGTAATTGGGAGTGGGGCTGCAGCCGAGCCTCATCCCCAATGGGCTACAGCTGTGAAAAGCAGGTGACCAGCATTGAAAGCAATGAACCATGCAGTGCCCAGGTGTGCTGACCAATCACCAAAGGGAGCAGAAGGCACACAGGTGTAAAGCATGTAAGATGAAGAATATAAAAGGTTGGGCTAAAGAACAAGGAGGGCAGATACTCGAAGCTTTCTGAAGTGGTATGGTGTTACTCCCTGTCTATTGTGGCTGTCTCAGCTGTGACATATGCTGTGTCACATGGTGACCTCAATGTGACTTGGGACTGGGCTGCGGTACAGATGGGGACAGAGCCCAGTGTAGCCTTGAGAGAGCGAGGAGATGCTGCCTGGTCTGGACCAGACTGATTTTGACACCTGATGTACAGGTGAGCTGCTGGGGACATAATGGAGAATAACTTATTAAATGAAGAACAGATTGTATTTATCTACATGGCTGTCTCAACTGCGACATATGCTGAGACATGTGGGTATTTTGGATGATGAAAGTACTCATTTTGCTTAGCTTGGCTTCTGATGCCTATTTTGGTACTTAGATAAGAATGCAGTTGTGCTGATTCCCGTAATGTAGACAGTGTAGATAATCTAGATGTTTTCAGTGTTCTGTTTATTTTTTGCATTGCCACCTTTTCCTATTCTGTAACATTTTATACTGTGCAGCCTTCTCCTGTGTATTCCTTTATTTATATGCCTTTCATTGTTTAAAGCTTGTTTCCTTAGAATTAATACAAATGGTAGTGTCTTAAAGGTACTGATTGAGAGGTGACCTAGAATGTGTCATTTCAATGGGCTTTCTGCTGTGTTTGGTGATGTCCCAATATGTGTAATTTCTGTGTTCCAATATGCCTGACAGTAGTTTTTGAATTTGTAAAACACAGTGTTAAAGCTGTGATTTTTCTTCCTGTTTGCTTTGAGTACTCTTGCAGACTTCTCTCATTTGGGAAAGTTGCTTTTAAAAATTTGAGGTTCATATGCTGAAATTTTTCTGCTTTGGTTAATTTTCTTATTAAATAGTTGAATATTTAAAATATTCCTCTTATCTTACATGGTTTGGTTGGCCTGGTTGTAAAAATCAATTTGTAGGAATGCAGCTAAATACTTATGAATGATTATGATAATGAAAGACACCTAGAGCAAAAATACAATGTTTGGAAAACTCTGAATGTTGATGTCTTCAGTGAGCAGGAGGGTTTGAGTTCAGCTTGACTGGGGTCACAAATATAATTTTTAATATATATATTCATACAATCACTGACCTGCAACTTGTAATTTGAGGACATGTAGTGAAATTAATTTGAATGTGACAGTATGTAAAACTTGCTTTCGTGATTTCTTTGAAGCACCAGTCCACATATATGGTATAATTGTTTTTTTTCTTGTAATTCTTATCATGAGAAAAAGGACAGTTGGATTTCATCTGTACCTTGTATTGTTGGACAGAATTGCCTTATCTGACCAGTTTTTTCCTAGTAGTGTTCTTTCACAGAGAAATGAGAATATTGGTATTCAAAAGAGGTTTGCACAGGTGCATTAAAATTTTTTGGTAATTAAGGCAAAGCAGATGGTTGCTTGCTACATTTATACTATCGCTTAGATTTTTATTTTGATTCATTAATAGAGACTGTAAAATCACATAATGAAGCAATAGAGACATGCCAAAAATGGAAAACAGACTATTAGAAGTACTTCTTTTACCGAAACAATAACAATTAACAAGTAAACACAATTGTCACATTATATCTATATCTTTCCTTTAGCATAAATACTGTTGAATATACTAGGTAATATTGCCAGTAATGCTGGATGAATCAAAGAATTTCCTAATAAATTGAATTTGGATGACTCTTACCAAAAGTTTATAGGAAAAAATTACAAAGACAGGACTCCTAAGTGGTTTTTTTTCTGTTTTCCTTAGTGTATGAACTCTTTCTGATACAAGGTATTTCTACTGAGTTTCTCTGCAATTGGACTGCTTCCTGTAGCAGCAATAAGAGTGTATTCAAAATATATTTAATTCTCCATTTATAAAAATAATGCATGAAATGTATTCTTCTCCCCATCTGTGTTTTTCTCCATAGCTGAAATGACTCTTTTAAGACAACACTCCTCTAAAGGCAGGAATTTCCTGAGGCAGCCGGAGTAAGGGCCAGGCTGTTGGAGGTGCTTCCCCATGGTAAAGGAAAAAGAGATGCCCTGCCAGCAATCCAGAGGGGATTTGCATAGGTTGGGAGTCTCAGCCAGCTCTTCTCAAAGGCTTTAGGCTAAGTTTTATAGCTTTTGGAGTTTTTCAAATGGCAGGGTGTAAAAATGCTGGAAAGTGTTGTTTGGATTTGATAAAACATCACTCTTCTCCATATGAAGAATCTGTGGGCTTCCTCTTGTCCTTTGGGCCCCTGTTTATGGGAGTTTTTTCCTGGTACCTTTCACCCAAAACCTCTTTGGGGCCACCCCGTGTTTATGTCAGGGACTGCCTCCAGCTGCATTGGCTAATTTGCAGCCCCAGAAGAGCTTTTCAAATAGCTTCTCTTGTGTCCATTTAAGCCAGAGGCAGGGATGGAACAAGTAGTCCTTCCTTAGCAGCCAACAGCAAATGATTGTGCACTTTCTAATCTGATTTTCTGAATAAGACTGTACATTGTTTTTGTATAGTAATGATAAATTTTTATGATTGTAAATACACTGCATTTAATAGAAAAAATATATTGTTTGTTTTTAATTTTTTTGCAATATTTCTCCTCTCTTATCATGTTCTCGTTATTTTTGTGCCTCCCTTTAATGCTTCTAAGTGGCTAAGTAACCCTGTAGGGGATGAAATTATGACACAATTGATTTTTTATTGTTCCACTATCTTGTCTTTCCAAGTTGAGCACAGTTTCATTCCTGACATCTTGGTCTGCAGTATCGTTCCGGGAGTTCACCTCTCTCTCTCTTGATTGTGTGTGAGAAATTCACTGCAGCCTGAAGGCAGTATGGGGTGGCACTTTGTCTAGTATCTCAAGGATGAATAATGGAAACATTGAGCTAGAGAATATCTTTACAGGGACTGAAATTAAGAGGCAAAGCAGGAAATGAGTATTAGCTTTAACAGGATAGATGGATAAAACAAAGCAGCTTTAGACAGCCATCTTTCCACTTGGGTCTGGCTGGATCATTCAGCATGAGCTGTGGTTACAACAACTGAAATGTTGCTCAAGATTTTTATTCACATCTTTTAGAAACCTGACCAGGTGGTGACAGCATTAGGTGAACTATAATACAGCCAGAAAGCTAACCTTACTCAGGCTGTTCCTCCAGCTTTGCTTTCACTATTGCTTATCTCAAAGATAGCGGACTTTAATGTAACTTCTGCGTTTTGGCATATTTGGAAAGCATGAAAATTGGAATTTCTCTTCCTTTTTGTTCTCCCCCCTCTCCCTCTGAAAGGGAAGATGATTAATAGGGAGAATGGATAAACTAGGGGGAAAAGAGATTGAAATAAAAAAACTATGCTGGTAAGCAAACTTTGAACTCTTTAGCTATATGAGTTGAGAAAGCTTGTGTTACAGAGGGCCTTCAAGGTGAAGGTGAGAAGACTGCATTAAAGTGGAGGTAAAAAGTAATTGAAATGAAGACTGGCTACTTCTGATAGCCAAGAACATAGTGCTATTTGCAGCCTTGGCAAACACAACCATAGTTGTGAAATTTTTTTCTGGGAATTAGCAGGATTGTTGTTCTTTGGCTATGGCTGTGATCCACTTCAATTTTGTTCAGTATGGGGTGCAAGAAGGTCTTACATAGAGGGATGCAGTGCCACTGTAGGTGTGCTGCTCTCTGGAATATTAGTGTGTTCACCTGACACTTAGTTTTTATAATGCTTTTATTGCTGCAATATAATTCCCAGCAAGGTACAGTAAAAAGAAGAATTTAAAACCTTCCAAACTAAACTGTCTGTCCTGGTAAATTAAATCTAATGCTCAGGGAATTGTCCCACCTGGTAAACTGTTGGTAGCAAATGAAAGCTGATCCCTTCTCTTTGCTCATCCTGCACAAAACTGGACCATTTCTTGGTAAAACAGTGAAAGTTATTTCAAAGGAGAATGAGTGATGTTTGTGTGCCTAGGAATGCATAAACATATCTGTAGTAAGGAAAGAATATGAATGCAGGTTTTCTCTGCAAAGTTGTCAGAGGTAGGGAGGAGGGGATTTTTTTTTTTTTTTTTTAGATCTCATCCACAACCTTCATCAACTGTGAAAGACATTAAAAGTGGAATGGAAGAGCTTGTTGTGAGTCTTTGAGGCAGAACTCTAATTTAAAATGCTAAATTGTGAGCCCTGTGGGTTTGAATATCAGATATTTTATACTGTGACTGATAATGCAAAGAGGTTAGGTTATTTATACAACAGAAGCATTCATGCAGCAGGGAGCTTAAGTATCTTTTCCTTCAAGCAGCTGATGCTAAAATACAAAGGAAACAAATATGCCTTGAACTAAATTTCTTTGTCTGTTAAATTAAGCTGTTACATACCAAAGAAAAACTCTTCCCTCAGAGCTGAGGTTGAACTTGTTTGGGATTTTTCTTCATTTGTTTTCTGATTACAACTAGTGAAGATACATTCTCTTAGCCTTCTTCCTACTATATTCTCTGAATAACCACAGGAGTCCAATAAATGACCCCTAAAACTCAGGCGCTTGGGTTGTATTAAAACAAAGGGAAGGTTGGGGTCATATTGGGATGTTCTTTTAACTGAAATCCTGGAACAGTGTCTTAAATCACATGCAGAAAACTGTGCAGATACTAATTTTGTGAAACGCAGGTGCGGGACCATTCTTTTGGGGGAGGGCGGATTGGGAGTTTTGCATTTTTAAAAGATGGAGTCTCTTTTTAAATATACAAAGCTTCCTGCAATATGTTACTAGGGTATAAAACTTCAATGCAAATGTACAGCTTGACTGAATAATTCATTCTGAGAAATGCTAAGTGATGCTATAATCCCAGTCACCCGAAATTAAAGAAATGCATGTACAGACATTACTCTTAACATTCTGAAATCTTCAACTAACATTATTTTATTTTGCGGACTTTAATGAAAATTTCTGAAGGTCTGGATGAGAACAATTCTTGTGTGGCAGAGCTGCAGCTGAAGCTTCCATTCCTGAGTTTCCCAGTCCTCTGGAAAGAAACATTGTAAGGATGTCACCACAGGCACTCAGAAGCTGAAGGGTAGTTGCCATAGGCTTCAGTGGCAACTGTACAATTTCATTTTTGAATCCATGCTTCTCTGATCCATACTGCAGAGGGGCAGCAGCTATGTGAATCATGGCTTCTTACTAAGTTCTAAATTCATAGAATTTAGTGACTGGTGCAGTGTAGTGACTGGAACCATGATGACATGGGAATAGCTTGTATTTGTTAGTGTTTTGTGAGCAGCAGTTTGTATGATTTATTTGTGATTCATCTAAATTTCCTTAACTTGATTTTGTAGCTGTTCTGGGAGGCCAAAGAATCCATTGCATGTTAGAGTGTTAAAAATCCTGCAAAATTACCCAGTCTGCAAAATGTTAATACAATGAAGTAGTTGATGGCTCTGTTCTCTGAAGGCTCTGAGCTTTTGTGAGTGGTTTTCAGTTTGCTTAAGCTTAAGCTTTAGATATTGGGTTTTCGCCATGTTTTGCTGAACTGAACCTATGGTATGGAGAAATTGCCAGCATCATGCATATGATGTGAGTCAGGCAGCTCTGTGTCATGGGAACTGGTGCTCCATTAAAGGATTTCAAAGCTGATAAAGTGCAGGCACAGGATAAACCCGATTCTTTTGTGGCAATTGACCTCCAGGAACAGTTTGCTGTTGTGCACAGTCATGTTCACAAACCATGTCTTGAAGAGCATTTATTTTGAAAGCACAGAGATAAAAACCCTCTAAATTCCAGACGGTCAAACTTGCTTTTTTGCTGAAAATATTTTTAAAAAGCAGCACATGTTCTGTAGCAGGGTTTTCTCTGTTTTCACTCAAGTCTCAGCTGTGTTGTGCAGGTTTTCCTTTGTGTGCCGAGTTCCTCCTTTTATTAAAGGATTTCAGAAGCCCATATGAATTACAAACTACCCAAGATAAATAGAAAGGAAACGAGACCAATGTTGCCTTACCACATCACATCTTGGTGCAGCTGGGTACAAAGAAAGATCTTCCCTTGTACTGTCAGATGATCTGCCATTTGTGTGACTGTTATGTTATCTGCAAATGGGCACTTTGTAAATTCTGTGTAAACATGAAGAACAGCCTGCCTGACAAATAAGAACAAAAGCCACAAGCACTGCCTCTGTGTGGGGGGAAGGGTGTGCTGAGTTTTTGGTGTTTTTTTTCCCTTTGTTGTTGTAGGTTTTTTTGTTTAGAGTTTTTGTTGGTTTTTTGGGGGTTCTTTTTTTTTTTTTTCCATGCATAAGTATTATGCATTAAAATGGCACAAGTAGCTTAGAGATTTTTCCCAGTGAAATGATAGTAAGAAATGGATGGGCACTTTGAGTTCCACAGCTTTGGTGACACGTTCTGCTCTTTCCTCCCAGAGCTGTGCTTTTCTACCCAAGCTTCGTGCTCATTGTTACACAGGGCATCTAAACTTTATTGCAGCACGAGGAGAATGTAATGAACTCATTAAGGCTTTTAAAGAAGGTCAGTGAGTTTTAAGTGATCTAGTGTGTATGGCTGTCCCACAAAACTTGCTTTTTGTCAATAGTAAAAAAAGGCTTTTTATTTTACAGCTTGCTATCCTTCTTTCCACTGTTTATTGTTTTGGCTGCAAAGTCACATTGCAGAAAATGTGGGTACTTAACTCCTTTTCAATTTTTTTTTTTTCAATAAAGAAGCTTGTACAGAGCTGCGCTTTCCTGAAGTCTGTACCCTTTGCTTTGGCTCAGTGAAATGGCTCCTGCCAGCTGCTGTATGACCCACCAAAAGCCATCCTGTTTGAGAGCAGCCCTTGAAATATCTTCTTTTTTCTATAGGTCCTGTTCTGGAGCAGCAAGAACTGCATTCCAAGCCTGCTGTTCTTTCAAAGTGGTTTGGTTCATGCTAGTTCCAGCTGTTCTGGTTCTTGAAAATGACCTTTCATTCCCAGTATTTTTTCCTTTTTTTTTTCTCCTCAGCCCCCTCCCAATACTTTGTGAGTGTGGAATTTTCTTGCAGCATAGGAACTCCTCCATTGAAATATACTACATAAAAAGTGCAGAGAAATGAAGAATGGCAGAGATGACTTTGATTGATTGAGGGGAGACTATGCCATTATACTGAGGAGGATTTACAGGTGCTTCCTAAGAGGTCTATGTTGGTTTCTGGGTTCATGCCCATTTACTTTCCTTGCTAGTTTTACCTTCTGATTTCAAAATTGGGGATGTTTTCTCTCCAGCTAAAACTACCAATTCCCAAAGCTGTAGTTGACCTTTGTGCTGGTTAACCCAACAGAGAACCAGTAAAACAAAATGGTCTGAGTCAATAGAGAATAGCAGGAGAGGGCTTTTATGTCTGCTTTTATGTCAGTAAATTATCTCCATTTCATCTAAAACTTGTTTCCAAACTTTTTCTCAGTGATGACAGACTCTCTTTTTCCCTGTTTCCCCATCTTGTTGAAGCATCCTTGATTTATCACTTTGGCTCTGAGAGGCAGTAGGTTGAAGTTCTGCTGCTGTTCTTTGGTGATTGGCAAGTTTGCATGCTGGGGGTACTGACGAAGCTCTGCCTTGGGACTGTGTAGCAGATATGGCGACTCTTCCTCCCCGGCAAGCCCAGTACTGCTTTTTGCCACAGACTTCCATGATGGTGATAACACTGCTGCATTCAAACAAGACAAAAATTTGGTTTTCTTAAGGCCTAAATATCTTGTGGATTTAGATGGCATTGGTGGCATTGTGTGACTTGTAATGGTATTTGTTTCTGTAGGAAATGGTCAGATGTGCAGGAAAGATGCTCTGAGATTGAAGTGACTGATATCTCCTTCTTCATTTAAGAGATTACAGTGGGATGCAGTGTCTGTCATGTTCACATCTTTGTTTAATTCCTCCTTAGCATACTGAATTTTGTATAAAGAAAAACCTTACATTGCTCCTTATTCTGGTTGTCACACTTTTAAAAATACGTAGGAAAATCCAACAGGGCTACAGAACAGCCTTACTTGTGAAATACAGCCTGTATGTGCCTTAAAGTTTAAATTGTTCTTTAGCTTTTTACTTTCTAAGTCTTCTCTTTCAAGTGACTATTAAAGGGAAAAGATAGTCAATAGTCCAAGGATTTCTCACTGAGTTGAATAAAAGATGAAAAAAATAGGTTAACTTGAAACAAATTCATTAACTTGTGTAGCAGTTACATTGGGTTGCTACAGATTTTGTGGTACTGTAAGCAGCTAAGCAAAGACTGTTTTTAAAGGATGTAAGACTTCAGTATTTGGCTTCTTGAAAACAAAAAAACAAAAAAAAAAACAAAAAAAAAACCAAAACAAAACAAAAAAAAAAAACACCCCACAACAATCCAAAACCAAAGTGGTCTTTGTGACGTGGGACAGACAGTAGAGGGGACTATAAGGTCATAAAATATATAAGTTTCTGATTTGTGCCTTTTCCTGTTTGAGAACTGACACTGATTTACCTGAGAGCAAAAATGATTTTTGAAGTTTGCTAATGGCACAAGCCCTGTTCTTTCAATTTCAGTTGTGCCTGTTGTGCACTAGTTGTGTAGTGGGCTGTGTGGGCAATGTTTATGTTCATTAAAGTGTCTCATGTAGCACAAAGAATACCTGGTTGCTGGACTCCTAGGTAGGAACATCCTCAAGAACTGCTCCATATTTTCTGTAAAAGAGGATTTCTACTGGTCTTGAGTAAATTGCATGTGATTGCATAAGCAATGTAACATTGGTAAACTTGGGCTATGTTTGTGCAGGGTTTGGTGGCTTCTGTAACTACGGCTTTGTTTGTGCATGGGTAAAGACAAAGCTGGCAAACTCAGAGAAAAATCTGAAAATTTATGTTTGTAGATAATAAAATTAATTTCCAGTAATTTGTATGCCATCCTTACTAATTAATTCACTAAGTATTTTTCCCTGACATGGTGCTACGAAAGAGGAGCTAATTTTTCAAGAATTGATATGTATGAGGTAGGCTGGCAATAAGGACTAGGACGAATTTTGGAAAAGACTTTGCATTTTAATTAAATCCATCCTTTGAATTTTTATAAAGTAGTTTGTAAACAAAACAAAACTCATTCTCACATCATTCATTCTGAGGCCTAAGGACATTCCAGCTAATCAGGAGATTTTTGGCTCTAAGTATGACACAAGCCCTAGGTATTAGACAGAAAGACATGTGTCAATGTATAATATAGAAAACTAAACAATGAAGTTAGTTTTTGTCTTCAGAAAATATTGACCTTGTTTGCCCATGAATAAAATGGAAGAACTGTCAGAATATTTTGGTAGAATGAAATGCTGAAAATGAGTGAGTGTTACATGATAACTAATTGTCTGAAAGAGCAAACAGTGACAGATGGCTTGTTATGATGCTTAGGGACTTTTTTGGTCGTCTTCTATTGTCACTAAAAATCCTTGTTGGGAATCAGATCTGAAATGATTGTCACTGATGGAGTATTTATCAGGAAATTCATTTAGTAGGAAAGTCACTGATCTTAGGGAGAGCATGGAGCCAAAGCCTCAGAAGTCTCATTTAAAACTGGAATTTAATTGCTGTAGATGCTCTGGCTTCCAGCAGAGGTGAAGTTCACTCTTTATGAAGTGAAGCTGAATATATGTCCTAAGTGTGGCTGTGCATTAAAAGAAAGGAAAGCAGAGGCATGCTGGAAAATCATTGTTTCAGTCTGCTGCTAAAAGATGTTGTCAAAATTGAGGAGAATAAGGAATTGGGAAACTTCTTGGAATGAGGCACTTAGCTATCCCAATTTTTTCTTATTTCATGTGATGTCAAAATGATGATAATTTCAAAGCAGGGAGAGCAAAGGCGATTCATTGTCTTCAAGTGAATAAATACTGCTGGATTCTCTTGCTGGTGCTGTGTCTGGCCCCTCCCAAGGTCCCTGTGAGGTCACCCCAAGGTCCCTCCCTTCTCTGGGAATGAACAGCTGGATACTGCTCACCCCGGCACTGCTGTGCTCAGGACTTTCCATGGAAATGCTATGACAAGTCCTGAATTGCAATTAAGGACCCTATGAATCATTGTGAGACAGTGGAAGAGCCCCTGGATCAGTCCTTCCCACCTGGAAGAACACACACATGGCATCTTTCACTCTCCTGCCTGGACCTGGTGGTTTCGTTTTATTGTGCTTAAAACAGTGAAATCTCTGTGCACTTCAGGATTCCTTAAATTGAGAAACTTCTGTTCAGCTTTGAAAACTACTCACCAGTCATCCTGGTAAAGCAATCTTCTTAATGATCTGACACAGGACACATCCCTAAACACTCCTCTGCCAGCTAAGAAATTCTCTGTTGCAATTGAAAGTGTATACAGGTTTATTTATATGGAATGTGAAATGTAAAATAAAATATTTGTTCATGGCATTAGAATATGTAAATCAAGCAACCAGCAGGTAAGCTCAGGAAAGTAAAGAGGAAAAAATAACTTGGAGTCCTATGATCCTCCTTAATGCATGGAAACCTCGCTGAATCTATTTTGGCAAATATATAGGAATGTTTTTTCAAGCTTCTGTATTTACTGCTAATGGGAGTTTTACTTGTGGCTTCCCACGCTCTGCAGTTAAGAATGGCTCTCCCTTTTAATGTTGTTTTAACATGATTTTCTTGTCATTTCATTACTTATTGTGGATCGCCAGAATTACTGGTTTGCAAACTTTATCATAGTATGGTAATAAAACTTAATAAGATCAGGAAACATAAAAAAGACCTAGCTACTATATTTTTCTGCAAGCATTAGACTAGCTGTTCCTTTACCCTTGAACAATAGTTTAACTCTTTATGGAAGTGGAGATGTTACAAGGATGGTGTCATAATGTGATGAAAATGTGCTTCACCTGGGCTTGTAGTAGCTCTTGTGTTACATGTGTAGTGGCTGTGCACAAAGGTGAGTAGTTTGTGATTTTTTTCTATACTGTGCCTGGGCCATATCTGCCATGGCTCCAGCTGGAAATAAGGGTCTTTTCCTTTTGGCACAGCTCAGTCCCACAGCTGTTTTGTCCTTAGCTTGAGACAGGGTATTGGAGAAGGCCAGTCATGTTCATTCTTGTTATTATAGTCATTATTATTCCCTTAAATCTGGATGCTGCCCAGTTCTGGCACAGGAATCATTGTCAGGGCCCAGGGAAATGCTGCTTTTGCCCTTCCACAGCTGTCTGGGGAGTGCTGCACCACTGGTTTTTGGTGCTGCCTGAGGGAATATCAGTCCCAGAGCTGTCAAGGTGATGTGTGAATAGAACACAGCAGAATTAATTTAGAAGGAATGGTGAAGAACTGCCAGTGCTGAATTAGTGAACCTGTATTTGCCTTGTACAAAAGGAAACAAGCATATGCAAAGGCACAACTTTCCATTGGGTAAATAAAATTACTGTGGACAAGATAAAACAGAAGATAGAACAAAGTGTATATGACATTAGAACAAACAATTCATGACTGGAGGAAGAGGTAATTACTCCTTATAAGAGTGGTTCTAATACTACAAGGAGCAACAAAAAATTGAATAAAAAGTGAACAGTGTTGCATTCTGTAAAATGTGAAAACCATCAGTTTCTCAGGCTTGAGAAAACCATGAGTTAAAGCTATTTGCTGTGGAATTGAAAGAGGCCTGCAAACCTTAATGGCAAATATAAAGAGAAAATTTAGGGAGTTGGTTTAGAAAACAAAACCAAAATACAAAATTCATGCTAAAACCTCACTAATTCAGTGCAGTGGAACTGAGGTGTCTTCAGAACATGACTGAAAACGAAAAAAACAGCAGGCTTTTATCAGGGTGAAGTGATGGAGTCTTGCACAGAGGAAAAATATGCAAGTTAATCCTGAAATGTAGAAGTGTACAACACAGCTATAGAAGAATGCAGAGACTCAAAAAATCATAGAGGAAGGAGATAATATGAAGAATAGTGTCTTGGAGAGTGTTAAGGGTCACTGTATAAGAAGAGTAAAGTATCATGAACGTTGATTAATGAGCTTGAAATGAAAGGTTTGCACTCTGAGCCCCCCCAGACTACATTGATCAAGCAGCCAACATCCAACTTTTGAGTCTGTACTTTATACTAAAGCACTTATGTTAACGGAGTTCTATGTTTCATATGTTAAAGGAGTCCTGTGTTTAGGGGAGTTCTGTATATCACTATTTTAGAAAATTATGCTAGGACAGATTATGAAACCAAGACTAGATTTCATTAGCAATAACATTGTATGAATTTCTTGTGTGTAAAAAAATGTAGCTAACATGTGAATTCAATGAGTTTTCAACTCCTTTCAATGCTGGCAAGACAGAATAGAGATACTGCTCTCTTTTGGGACTGTTGGAGGAGATATGTCATTCCTTGCAGGTAGTTCTAAAAGCCTAAGGGAAAAGGGGGCCAGATGTCCTTTGATACCTGGGGTTAGACACCTGAATGTCTCCACAGCCTAGGACCATCAGGTGCTGGTGAACAGTAATTCCTCCCTAATACTGGTGTGATCATGAGGAATTTCTCTGTTACACTCTGCCTGGGCCATTTATGGGAAACATTTTGAGCCTACTTTTTGTCTGTTTGGAACAACGTCTTGGAGATGTTTTAGTAACCCATATAATTTTGGGGGGTGTTGTTCTGTGGTCTGTTTTGTCTTGTTTTGGGATGGCTGCTCCCCCTGCCCACCCTGATCCTCCCTGGCTCCAGGACTATGGCTGGTGTCTCTGACCAGGGATACTGCTACTTTGTGTGGGTTTTGCCTGTTTTTTTTTTTTTTTTTTTCTTTTGGTATTTTGTTGGTTAGTTGTGTTTGTTTGTTTGTTTGTTTTTTGTTTTTTTTTTTTTTTTTTTTTTTTTTTTTGTTTTTTTTTTTTTTTTTCCCTTTTGGCACTGTGACTCGAGGGACCAGCCACCAGCCAGCGCGAAATCTAGGGAGCCTTTCCCAGCTGTGTTCGGGAGCCGGGCTGCTGCTGCCCTACCCCGCTGGGTGAGCCTGCCCCACCGTCCCAGCTTGCTTCTCCTGAGGTTTCTGCTACAGCTCCTTTTCTCTATGCAGAGATCAGCACCAGGATCAGCTCCCTCTGTGAGTCTGTCAAGGAAGACTCTTCTCCATCCTGTCCTGCCGTTTTCCATGTGCACAGGCAAGGCTCGACATCAGCTGAATTTTCATGGAATTTTCGCTACACTGTCATGACTTTTTCACGGATCTTTTGTGACATTTTCATGATGTTTTCACGGTATCTCCACAACGTTTTCAAGGAATTCTAATGGCATTTCCACAATGTTTTCAAGGAATTCTCATAGAATTTCCACGACGTTTCTGTGGAGTTGTTGCTGCAGAGACCCTTGAGCCAATTACCCCACTGGAAGAGACCCTTGTCCCTCCTCCAGCTCCCTGGAAATTCTGGGCTGGCTCTCACCCATCATAATGCTCCCAGAACTGGGAGGTGTGGGAGAAGACAGCGACCACCCTGGACACAAAACCAAAAATGGCACAGGATAAAAACCATCCCCAAGATGGTAGTATACATTAATTAGGTGAAAGAGTGCCTACAGTTTCAAAACAAATGTCAGTGAATATTTGATTACTATTTAATGTTTATATTTATATGTTTATAGTAATATTTAATTACTATTTAAAAAGTGGTTCTGTGGAATGGCTGATAGCAAAAAGAAGCACAGCAGCAAACCTCCAGTAGTTTTTTTCAGAAGAAAACAGGAAAACTCTACCTCCTCTAGAGTGTCATCTCAGGAGAAAATGGCCTAGAGGACTATGTCAAAACTAATCCACGAGAATATCCCTATACTGCAGTGCAGTTGATAGCAGTGTGGTTTAGGCAGGTTTGGGCACAGCTGTGGGAAGCCTTTCAGGAACTGGAGAACCCCCAGAGCCTCAGGATCTTGCTAACAGAAGGAACAGGCCAATGCATCACAGTGGTGCTAAGGGGACAATCAGTTTTTTTATACTTTGGCTCCTCTACAGCTGTGGTGAGCAGGTGACTTCCTCCCAGTAAAGGCCTTTCCCAATGCTGTTGCTATGTTGGTGGATTTTTCATGTAAATTATCTTGTCTATTTTTGTAATCCTGTCCTTTCTAGGGTCTAGCAGGTTCCTCTGCAGTGTGCCAGCCTGGGAATAAATTATGGAAGACAAGGTTTTCTTTGTGTGTTATAGGTAAGTGTTTGTTTGCTCAGACAAATAGCAAGCTAATAACAGAGTTACCATCTTTTAAATTTTGTTTGTTGTGTAAGTGTTCCCCATGTTCTGCTTTACTGCCTTGTGAGGTGACACAATTTAATCAGATTAGGTTCAGTCAGCATCTGAACTTGAATAGAGAAAAGATTAGGATGAGTTTTTAAAAAGATTGTACTTTCTTTTAGATATAGTTATGTGGGGAGAGAAGAATGGTAGTGAGATAATTATGTTAGTTATGCTACCTGTGAGGTTTGGGTTTGTTTTCTTTATATTAAGGATGAGAGGTAATAAAAGGGTTGTTCATTACCTGTAAATACCACAAATAAAATAGCTGCAGTGACAGTGCTAACAGCTTCAGTAGAATGTTCTTTACCATTGAGTGGTTTATGCCAACTACTTTGTGGGCTTAAACATTTCAATTTGATGCAGTATCATTCAGTTCCTGTCCCAAGCTTGTGCATTCTTCTCAATTCCAAGGCCTACTGTATGCCGGAGCTGCCTGCAGACACAAGTTGTACAAACACTTGGGATAAAATGTAGGAAGATACTATTACTACAGGTTGTAATACAAACTGATGATTGCCAAAGATCCAGTTGCTCTTCTGGCTGCTGCTTCTTTTGAGGGAAAAGATATTTTGCAATATCCTTATTTAAATGATTTTTTTCTTAATTTACAGCATTATAGTCAGTAATTGTCTTACAGTAAGAATACCTAAAACTAGTAAGATTATGGGCTTTTTCATAAATAATAGAACTAACAAGTATTGTATATTTATGTAGAACAATGTCAACATCTTTGTATAACAGCTGCAGTATTATTTTGCTATATTGGCAAGTCAGGTTATGTGAATTTACCTCAAACTGAAGAGACTTTGCCTGATTCTCAGAAGTTTTAGATTATTTTAATATTTCACTGATTTAAAGTGCTTGATTCTAGAGAACAGGTAAAAATAATTCCCCATTTTTGACCTGTCTACTGTGAATCAAAACAGCACCTTTGTTAGCGTCAGGATCCACACACAATCAGATTTGATTGTATATGAAGGTGTTTTATTGAAGTGCGCGGAAGCCCGGGGGTGAGACCCCAGATCTGGGCTTCAACGATACACCTGAATCGGTAGCTTATAACCCCTTCTACTCCTCCCCACCCCACATTGATTATTAACTTGTCTTGTTCTATTCTAGTTCCCATTTCTACACAGGTGCTGTTTCACTTACTGAAGACTATACTTGATTTGCTGAAGACCATGCTTGATTTGGTTAAGACAATTACTGTTTACAGGGCTATCATTCCACTCCCAAGGCCTGG
The DNA here is from genome assembly GCF_031753505.1 of Anomalospiza imberbis. Lineage (NCBI taxonomy): Eukaryota > Metazoa > Chordata > Aves > Passeriformes > Viduidae > Anomalospiza > Anomalospiza imberbis. The sequence continues at coordinate 5,183,061 of NC_089688.1, read as the reverse complement.
CTGTCCTGCAGGTCCAGGCCTGTTCCTTCTACCTGCCTGCTCTGGCCACCACCAACCCCCGATACAGTTTAGAAATCATTCCTATGATTTCAATTCTAAGCTACTAAATTTAATCCTTACTCTATCACCTTGAACTGGACTTGCAGAAGGCAGAGGCTGAGAAATTGCCTATAACTATCCTCTCATCTTCCAGTAACACATTCCAGTCATATTTTGAACTGCTCATGGAGAAACTAAATTAATGTCTTCTAAAAGTACATTTAAAGTTCTAAAAGTCTGGTAGAAGGCAGAGTCAGTAAGAACAAGCTGAGCTCCCTGCACTGATAGAGGGATGTAGCTCCTCTGCTGGTTACAGTTGCCCATTCACCTTCACTCTTCTGAGGTTCACCTTCCTTCAGCTCCTGGGGTGGCTGCATCCCCGGCCTGACCTGGCTGTACATAGCTGGTTCTCGTGGAAGGATTTGCGCCCCTTTGCCAAGATCTGAGCTCAGGAGCCTTTTCATGAGCAGCTGTAGCAGAAAGTCTTGCAGGGTGTGGTTACCAATAGCAGAGGCAACCATTCTTCATGTGGGGGAGAGGAGGAGTACGGGTGTGAAAGCAGGAAATAGTTTAGTTTAAAAAAGTAACATCCCTCTTCCATAGTATCAGTTTTCCATTTTCTCCACTAAACTTTCCATGTACCAGCAGTATGGTCAAATAGTGGAACAATATACCCCCAAAGCAGCTTCCTAGAATATGAACTAGTTATTTTTGAGCACGAATAGATCTGGGTGAATTTGAGCAGACTGCGGGGGTGGGGGGGAGGGGGGAAGTTCAAGCCAAGTTGCTTAAGCTAAAAAAGACCTTCTTCCTCATATTCCCAAACAAAACAACTGTATTCTTGCAAGACAGGCTTGTATGGCCTCATGCAAAACCCAACTTTCTTGTCTATGTGATTAGAAGGATTTTGTGTAGTTTGGGATGGTCCCCACAATATTCCTGTGTGTTTCGTATAACCAAGAGCTGTGTGGGACTGAAAGCCAAACCAGGTTGATGATGATGTTTATAAAAGACATTGTTATTCAGTGTTCAGTTGTAGAACAATGGATTCTGTGCCTTGAAAATGTCCTTCTTTTGGGGAGAGAAAAACCATTCTTCTGCCATGCCCGGTATTAACCACTCCTTCAAAGTCATCAGCAACCTTCCTTCTTTGTAACAGTCAAAAAGATTTGCTAGGAACACACAGAAATAATTCTGGAGTCTGTTAGAGGATTGTATTTTATACTGCTTGTAATACTTACTTTTAAATCCCCTCCATTCATAATAAAATAACTGAATCTTTCTTGTTAGATGCAATACAAAACATGACCTTCACTTTCTCCTTCACTGTCCATAACTTTTTTTAGCATAGATAGCAGTTGCTTATTGTCTGTTACCTCAAACTAATCTCCCTATTCTCTTGTAGATATATAGCAGACCTGGAATATTTGATTGCTTTGTATGTTTATAGCAGGCAACTAAAATATTTGTTGTTACCATCAGTAGTATCTGTGCAGTTGGAATTCAATGCTGTTTCCTTCCAAAAGTTACCAAAGCATTTATGAAAGGAGTGAACACTATGTGTAGCTCACCAAGACTGTTCAAGCAGAAACCATAATGTATTTATTAGTTCTTTACTGGGTTAATACTGCCTCCTGTCCTGTCATTTCAGGATGTATTTGTGCATAGCCAAAAGAAAAACCTTGAACTTGTAAAACTAGCACATGTTGAAATGAGACATGAATTTCCTATCAGGATTTGGCATAGAAAAAATGGTGATAATTTTATCCCTTTACAGAAAAGTGTGCTATGTATAGGTGTGCTGCAGACACCCTTATATATTTTTACAATCTGGGGCACTGGTACCAATTTATGACTCAGTGTATCTTATTTATATTTGCTCACCCAATATTTTCCATACTTTTCCTCAAAAAGTAAAAAAGAAAACAATACCCTGTATGTTTACACATAAACACCCCCCATCTTCCCCCTGCTTCAAGTGATGCAAGATTAGTTGAGGCCATTAATTTTTATCTGACTCATCTCTGAGTTCTGGTTATATAACTGGAGAGCAGGCTCTGGGTTCCGAATGATTCATCCTAGGAGTAAAAAGATACCCTATGCAAAGGTATATCTATTTATACTTTGAAGATTTCTTCTTTCATTCTTTAGTATTTCCAGTGATCATCAAGGATGTACTGAATGCTCCCCTCCCCATTTCACACTGTAGGTTTCATCTGCAGTTTATCATTCCTCAGAAATGCTATTTCAATTTCACCTTGTTTCAAAGTCTTATGTAACCATGACAAAGGTAAACAGCACAAAATATACATATCTGCTATTATTAAAGCAATACCATGAACACTTAGGTCACCTACTTTGTCTTACCAAAGTATTTCCTACAGCTTTCACAAGAAATCTGCTGAGCATGCTGATACTGGAATAAGCAGTACATCTGCCTAAGCTTAACCTGTTTTTTTCACCAGTTGTCCAGTGCATTAAATGAGCTAAAAAGTGTGGAAGAATTTTAATGCCAAACTTGTTCAGTATTTCTTTGCATTTTGGGCCAACCTGACCCTTTACCTGTATTGCATCTCGGAGATTTAAAAACATGAGTCTACTAATGCTTCTTAATAACAGATTTTATAGTAATTATTTGGTGTAGAGGCCAAAACTCAATATCTTGTTCAAGACATTTGATATACACAACAAAAAAGCCTCCCTGCATCCTACTGAGTTCCTCTCTGCTGGGTAGTTTAAAAATGTGCAGAAAGTGTAAGTGAAAGCTGTCTTTTTAAACTTGTCTTTTTGTACTGACTATCATTTCCTACCTCTTACTCACTCACGCTGATACTGACTTACTGAGTTTCTCTTTAAAACAGCAACCTGGGTATTTCTTGACTAAATTTTTCTGGTTGGGCCACAAAGTCCTGGTTTTCCTAATTTGGAAGTGGAAAGATAAGCATTTCTGCTGAGCGGGATGCAGAGTGCCATTGCGAGGAGAGGGAGGATTGTCAGTTTGCTTCCAGTGATCCTGAACACAAATTTGTGGAATTTAGCATCAGACACCCTGTACTACTCGGGGTGTATGGCAGTGATCCTAGGCCCAGAGAGAGCTGTTACTTGGTCAGGCTTGAGAGATTTTAAGGCGAGGAATTTGTGGTGCAGAACATTTGGCAATGCTGGGCTATACTGATTACTGAAAATGAGTACAGACCTTCTTAAGAATCAGAATGCCAGACTTGCATCATGGGCTGGACATCTGTGAATTCTCTAGAAGTGCAGGTATTTCACTGTTAAGGAATGCATGAACAGCATGCAAAAGCAGTGTTCCAGTCCCTGATTTACAAAGGTCTTCTGTGTCCAAAAGCCTCTGTGGGCCTTGAAATTATATCACTTGTCTAATGTAGAGAGTATTATCTGTGGAAGCCTGCTGCAGCCATCCCAACCTTGATGAGGGCTCTGTATAGAAGCAGTGGCCTGTCACATTTATTTTGACTTTGATAAAGGCTCTTTGTTCTCTTGGGAAAGGTGCATACCAAAGGGTTGACTCCAGCCATAAATACCATGTGTGAATGTTTTCCTTTACCACCTGAAATGCTGGGAGGTGGCACATTTGGGTGAATGACTGATAGGGGCAGAAACACCTGCTGCTATCCGTGCTTGGTGCTGTGCTGCTTTGTCTTTCCTTCTGCACCTTCCCATAACTTTCCTACAGCAGAAACATATCAGTACTGGAGTGTGTGTAATAAAGATGGATCCTGCTAGAAGTAGCAGTGGTCTCTGTTTTTTTCTCAAGCTGCTGCATTATCCGCCTGCAAACCTCACCTTGGTGTGACTGTAAGCCATTGGGACCATAGTAAAATATGAGGGTGTAAGTAGTAAGAGGTGGTCTGCTTCAGAATATTAGTTGATACAGAGGATATCAAATTAGAGAGATTCTGCAGCAACTCCTGTGGATTTAGTGAGAGTCGGAATGAACTCAGTTTATTTGCTTTAATTTGGCTTTTCATCTTTATCTTTCATCTTTATCTTATTTCTAGGACCTTTATAAACACCAGTAGCAACAAGAGAGATTCAGTCACAAGATCTTGTACAAATTCTTGCTCTTCCTGTTTGGAGAGGATGTTGTCACTTTTTCTCCTCTCTACCCCAGCATCTGGCCAATACATCTGAGACCTAACTTTGAGTCCATCTTACCTTTTAATGCAGTGTTTATACTGCCCAGTGGTTTATTAAATACTTTGTTTTGGATAACACTAAACTCTGAGTTCCAAATGTCAGTATTTCCTCAGTTGTACATTTTGTAAAGTTATTCTTCAGACTATATTTTCTTCTCTTGACTCTGCTGACATCAGCACTACATGTTTCCTTGCTGCTCTGTGGAAGTGTTAATACTCAATTTGGTAATTGTCCATTGTTTATTCTGTTATAGGAAAGTTATTATGAGTGCTACTTACAAGGAAATCTTGCTTTACCACTGTTTCTGGGAAAAAAACCAGTTGTGAAGAAGCTCACTACAGTTATTTTCACAGAAGGGAGAAAATATGTTACATTTTTTTCTAAGCTAATCAGAATGATGATGGACATGACCTCTTAATACTGACTTGTTACTTGCCACTTAACAGTGTTCTGGGTCTTGAAAGTGTGTGGTTCTCCTTTTGCATACCCACAATCAAGTCAGTCACAGGAAGATTTCAGCATTGCTAAATTTCCTCCTGCAATCACAGCGAAAGTGCTTTTTCTTCAGAATTGCAGAAAGAAGTCATCAGATATTGCAAAGCATGGCAAAGCTGAGAAATGCAGGTATATTGTAAGTCAGTCAGTTGTATCAGTATTGTCATATCTTGATAATAACCTTATGTCCAATAAAAATAGTGCTTTAATTTAGCTTACTGTTATAGAGATTAAAGAATTTTAAGTGTGTAGGAGGTGGTGTTTGGACAGTACATTCCTTCTCTGGAGAAGAGGGTTTATAGCAATCCAGGCCATAGGAAACGAACTCAAGGGCTCTCTGAATCCTCTGGGGAAAAATAAGGAGACTGTCCCAAAGTTTTGGCTGTCTTGGTGTGCACTGCTTCAGGACACAGGTTTGTACAGGTCTTTGCTATGTATTGATGTGGTGGGTTCAGAGGCTCATCGGGTCAGTGCAGCCAGGATTTGACAGAGCTTGTGACAAAAACATGCCTATCATTCAGTGATCAAACTATTATTGCTTTAATAGTATTTAGTGGGTGAATAAAGGGCATAGCTTTGTCTAAGGTGATGAGGGAATGATCTCAAAATAAGATATATAAGACTGAGAGGCTGTAGGGCTCATGTAATGTTCCAGGAGATGATAATTCTCAGGTTCACTGTTCTTTGCCTAGTCCTCATCTTCCTGTTAACTGCTAGAGGTGAGCATCAGGGCTACATCTGCAGAGTGGAGCAGGGTGGCCCTAAAATAAACAGTGCTCAGGCACACCTGTAGTAACCTGTAGTATTCAGAGGGGGAGCATCTCACATAATTCCCTTTAATTTCTTGTATCTGAACCTCCAGGTGTGCCCTGAGCCTTGGAACTGCTTCATGTAGTTCTCCTAGAGAAATCTCCTGTGTCAGTGAATGAAATGCTGTACTTGGGATTGAGTCTGTTTTGACCATAGTTAAGGCCAAAACTCTGTTGCTCGTAAGTAATGTTTTCTATTTAAGAAGAAAAATCAAAGGAGTAGTTGGTAGAATGTGATTTATTTTTCGTGTTTTCCTTTATTTTTTGAAGTTGGCTGCGTTGCCTCTTCTCATTTTGCCCTGGTTTAGCATATGCTGTACACATGAATGTTTCATATGCCTCGGTGGGTTTTTAATAAAAGACAGACACAGAAGACAGTCTGATACTGTAAATGTTCCATGACTGGTGGAACAAATTAGGTAAGAATACCTTATGGCCAAATCATATGTGGAATCAAAGTTAAATTACAGGAATTTGTTGCCTTGTCTGTGGAGGTGAGGAGTTGCATGTTATTATCCTTGGAGCACTTTTTTAGACAGAAGAGTGAGGTGATCTTGCAGGGAAGAGGCTCATGGGGAGGGACAAGTGTGCTTTGGATAAATAAAGCCAGATGAAATCTCCCTGGACTGGCTTAAATAACATTTGAGCTGTGCTTATTTCTTTTCAGGGAGACATGCTGCTTTGGAGAAGCACAGTATGGGGGTGGTGACATTGTCATTCAAATATTTTTTTGTAATTTTTATTAATCAATTCCTTTTATTGTTACCTCTGTCGCTGCTGGGCATGCTGTACCCAATAACAAGTATGAATTAGCATTGCCTGAGCTATTTTCAAGTTGCATGTATAATGACAGTGAATTAGAAAAGAGTGAATGCAGAGTATGTCCATGAGCAGTGACAGGAAAACCTATTAGATACTTTGATTTGATTTTTTAATCATGCTCTTCAGTGTTTAATTTGACTGGGCATTGCATTGAGACAAAATACATTCCAATTATCTGTAATGGGAAACTAAAATACATTATTCAGAAGAAATTCTGACAATACAATATCAGGAGAATGTGAAATAATACAATGTTTTCCTGAATCCTTATGATACAGTAGCCTGATCCCCATTGTTCTGATTTCTAATGGTGAGTCACAGAGGTATGCCTGGTACTGTATCAAATCCCCATTGTAAATCTGTGTGGTACATAGAAACCTTAAGAATAATGTACTGTTTTGTCTCTTTTTATTTAGGATGTATTTTAATGGATGTGGTTTTGTCAGCTAGACAGTTCTGGACACCATTCACATATCAAAGTGACAGATGTCTGGCTGTTCAAGTCCTGCATTATATTCATGAGGAAAAAGATCTTTCTTTTCCACAGAATTTTTGAAGTCATTACCTTCTGAGGTTCTCCTGTAGAGCTCTTCATGTAATCTGATTTTCTTCCAGCATTCTTCAGCTTCCTGTTTGGTTGGTGATTGTCACTGTAGAAGCCCTCAAAACCAGCTGTGGTGTGTGGCCCCCGATGCTCACCTGCCCCTGGTATCTGGAAGGTGAAAGCACAGCAGCTGTAGAGCAGCTTTGTTCCTTTAAAATGTCTTCTGAGGTTTTTTAAATGGATGAGAATCAGAGTTCATAGGGGAGATTGTGAAATGCAAGGAAGTGAAAACAAGGTAATGGCAATATACTAAGTTTGATGTAGTTAGTGGGGGTTTTGTTGTTGTGCTGGATTTTCTTCATACCTTCTGCTTAGTACCCAAATTTGTGGCATTTAGGGGCTTGATTTTAAGTATAATTTTAAAGTACTGTTTATTGGTACCTCATGTGATTAGGAGGTTAACTTGCCTTGAGGGATATCTGGCAGTGCTCAGAGCTTGTTAATGAGATTGGCTGGGAATATTTCATGTGCCCTGAGAGGCTGTTCAGGATAATCCCTTTCTGGCATGGAGGCCCTTAAGAAGGATTTGTAGGACAGAAAGGAGGGAGAGAAATACTTTGAGTTGTTTCTGTGACACCTTGCTGCCTAGACTGCCTGACTGGTACAGAAACATTGACACATTTGCCACCCATGCTGTACTCAAAGGAGTTTTGGGGGTGCCTTAGCAGAAAATGAGCTGTGGCTGTTTCCCAAGCCAGGGGTTTGTTTGCTCCCAAGGCCATAGCAGGTGGTCTGCAGAAACAGGAATGGGACAGTCCCAGGTGCTCACTTCCATATGCTGGAAGTAAGTTTTGGAAGTGGCAGTGACTTTTTGGCTTCAAAAAAGGGAGCTGTTTTGCTCATATCTCAAAGAATAAATAAAATGCAAGAAGAATGAGAGACTTGGAGAGACAAATATATACAGGTCACTCCTGTGACCTTTTCAGTTTACAATACTGCTGTGAGCTTCTATGTTAAAGGAAAAAATGGAACAGTTATATTCTGTCTGTGTGAGAGAACTTTCAAGTCTGTGGTTAGTCAGCACAGAACAGTAATTTGTGTTTCAGAGAGAAAATGTTAAATATTGCTGAAACACACCACAACAATGTCAGAGTTCTCAATGTGAAAATTTTTGTCATCTTTCTTGCAATTGCTAGAGACAAAGAGGGAGGGGGTGCCTGGGGCTTCCTTAGTTGGATCAAATTAATGAGGTTATGGATACTCCCTTTTAATATTTCAGTGATGTGTGAAAGCACACACAAGCACAATCCAAGTTAGTGTTAACATTTCTGAATAGGACACAGCTTTTGCAAGATTTTTCAAGTCAAACTAGACTTGAAAGTCTCACAAGCTGACATTCTCATGGAAAGAAGCTTTTTATTTGTGGTGTGTGAGAGGAATTGCTGGATACACCATCAGTTACATTCGGGACAAATGAAAGCTGAGAGAAAGTAAATTTGGAAAGTAGTTGAACATAGGCTTTGCGAGAAATGATGTAAGGCTAAAGTCTGAAGAGGTGTGAGGCATTTTGCAGATTGACATGTCGTATTAAGACCTGTGCAAGTGATTTTACGTGCTCTTCCCTTTAATCTTTTTAGTAACATTGTGGTGCTAATTATTTATTTTTTCACTTTGCTGAAGTCCTTGGTGAGATCTTTGGATAACTTGACAAGTGCTGCAGCCTGAGCTGCACTCCTCCTGTTCCCATGCTTTGGAGAGTGGGCCAAAGGAAACCGCGAGACATCCAAGCTTTCCAGCAGAATGGCTTTGTATCTATAGAGAACTACAAAGTCATCAAGTCTTTCTAGATCTGGAAGGATTTGGATGGCCTTAATTCACATTTGCTGCAGAAAAGAATCTGTTTCTAGTTTTGTACAACTTTCATTTGTGACAGCTAATGGCCTTTGAAAATTTGATGGCTTTACGGGACAAAGTGCAAAAACTTCTAAAATGTATTTCACACATGACACAAAAAGGTGTGGTAGAAATTTACTTGTTTTTTCACACATATTTGGAAGTCTTTCTTGCAAGAAAAATCATTATCCTAATTTTAATGAGTGAAATAATTTGGAAATTTTTTTTGCCATGCTAGTCTCAAGTTCAAAAATAAATAATAGCCAGTATCTCTCCCTATTTCTCTTTTTGTGTGAAATGATATGATTTGTAGTGAGGGAGAAGGAGTGTCTTTCTGGAAGGCAATCAATCTGATTTCTGAGTATTAGATATATTTTCTTTGGGTTATTTGTATAGGATGATGTGAAACTACTGACTTATGCTCTTGCAGCCTCAGGATTAAATCACTGCTTTTTCTTGTAAGAGGTGGCAACATCTCACCAGATGTCATAAGAATGACACAGATTCTGGATATGATTCCTATTTACTCCAAGAGGTCTGAAGTAGCATTCAGCAGTTCTAAATTTGTTCATCCGAGTCCTGAAAGCAGTGAAAAACAGGATGGAATAAGGGCTCCAGGCAGAAACTGTAGAAAGAAACTGAGCATCTTTCAGTAAATTTTCTAAATATTTGCAGGGATGTTTTGCTCTGATATTGAATAAAATTGATTTCCTCTGGAGATCTGCTTCATTCCCAATTCATTAATCAAAGAGCAAAACTTAGCACTGTTTATAAATGCTCTTTAAGTTGTAAAATTCAAAACATTCCCAACACACCTGGATGTGTTCCTGTGTCATCTGCTGTAGCTGACCCTGCCCTGGCAGGGGTGTGGGACTGGATGATCTCCAGAGGTCCCTTCCAACCCCAACTGTTCTGTGCGGCTGTGGCAATGCATAGCAGCCCTGTGATCTGCTCCTCTAACTCCTAATGATACCTGAAGCCACATAAAATGTTTCTGTCTTTAAGACTAACCCCAGCCAGGCCACTCTGATTGGTGTGGTGCTGCTGTCTGTGTCCCTGCTCAGTCACAGCTTTCTACTGATGGGAGGTTACAGCTGCTGCAAGGGTAGTTGGAACATTGGGGTCCCAGCTTTTTTAGCCCTTAGCAAATCAGCCCAAATTGCTCAGCTGAAACATGAAGAGATCTGCTTTTAACTGAGAGCAAATATGCTGTTTTTTTAATGGAAAGGTAATAGAAGAATCCTGAAAAGATGAAATTATAAACTACTGAGGAGTCTCCCAGAGAGCTAATTTTGTACTGAGTCAAAATAAAAATACTGTTGGGGTTTTTCTATTCTTTTTTTTTTATTATGGGAGATTTAATGGAGTAACTGGAGCTCAGAGGAAGCTATTTATTAAAGCCAAGTCTTGTTAATTAGTATATAATTGCCTTTTAGTTTACTTCTGGGCAGGCCAGTAAAACCCATGTTCTCATCCATGGCAGTAACCTCCAGAAATTGTTTTCTTGTTTCCTAATTACAGAAGATAAAATGAAATTATACCTGTAGCAAAGTTAAAATGGAAGTTCAACTTGCATCATTGAGGTTTCTGTGTTTCCTTGAAGTAAAATGCTGTGGACCTTGTGTCCACATTTTGATCTCCCATTAGGATCATGATTAGTGATGTTTTCTTGAATTACCATTCTGTAATACTGAAATAGATTTTAGACCATAGTAACACTCTGAGTATTTTCTAGAAATAGATTAATTTTTTTCTCTGCCAATTTTGGGAAAAATGGGAAAAACAATTGAAAGGTTGCCTGTCTTTATTGTGAGGTTGCAAAAAATGGTGCAGCTTCATCTCAATGTACACTACAGAAGAAGATAAAACCCCCACTATTCTGACTCCTCCCTTCTCTGCAGTTCTGATGCTGCCTGGAATGTCCAGGGCAGTTCCCTCAGCAGTGGTTGTTTTCTCTGTACATGGAATTACAGTTGCTTTCCCTACACTTCCCACTGAATGCCTTCACTGGGAGGCTGCACTGCAACATGATTGAAATGACACCACAGTGTAAACCATAGGAAGACACAGGAATGTAGGTAGTCCTTCATCATGACAATTTTACAGAAAATATGTTTATTATACTGCATTCTTCTTTCATGTATTGCATTTGTAGCCCATTGAAGCGTCTCCTGCTAGAGGAGGAAAAGAAGTGGGCAGCTTGGCAGGAAGCCAACTAAGGAGATGATTTGTGTTTGCAAACACCAGTTTGCTCACAGGTTACTCCTGCTCTTTATCAGAGCCAAGTGATCATGTTCATCCCTTTGGAACAGGCAAGATGCTATCAGAGAACACACATGAGAAGCACACAGGCATTCTTAATTAAGTTTATGATCTCATTGTCCTTTTGTGTTGAAACTGCAGTTCTGGGAGCAGCCCCTGTGGAAGACTGACGTGATGGGAATAACTGCCTGGCTGAAATCCACTTGCTGCAGCTCCTCACTTTCCTGCAGGCACAATTTCTATTGATTGAGTCCCAGCTTAAAGAAGGAAAAGTACCTCTATCATATAGTCTAGAGAGAAGTGAAAAGTTTTGCTTTTGCTCCTTGCCAGAAGACATTCAGTCCTAATTCACAAGCTATGCAGAACTCCTGTCTGGTTTCAAGTTTTTAAGGAACATCTATTTTCTGTAAGAAAGGAACCTACAGTCATGGCATTACCCGATTCTGGTTCAAAATTTTAACTGTTTCTTTGGTTAAACTCATTTTTATGAAGCTTTTCCTCATAAAGTTTCAGCTATGCCTTAACTTCTCATCTTTCTCGATGTGCAGAATCTTACTTGACCTTAATTAAATTTACTTTATATTTCTGTGTTTATTGCCAAGTGTTTGGTCTCTAATGAGCAAAATGCTCAAAGATTTTCTGCAGATCTCAAGAGAGCTGCTAATTTTACTGCTATGTGCTTGCGTTTGCTGCAGATACAGGTGACATTGGAAGAGGTGTTCCTTGGCCTTGACTAATAGGTAATTTTGACAGCCCTGCGTGTATTTTAAGAGGAGTTGAGGATATGGTGAGTTGCCAAGAGTCACTTGTACATACTATCAATTGTTTTGGCAACTCACTGTTGTACATTACAGCTTTGAATGGCTTCCAGTCTGAAATACACTATGAAAGAGGTGGTTTTTCATATCCCTGAGGCTGTTCTTCCAGCACCGTATGGAGACAGGAGAACATGCGATTAAACCACACCAACACATGAAAACCTCAAGTGAGTGGAGGTTTTCCTACAGTGCTCTCATGGGAGGAAGATGATGAATTGACAGTGCTGAGCTGCCACATCCTGAATTCTTAGCTCCTCTGATGTTTCTCTTGCATTTGCTGGCATCCAAACCAGGCCAAGCTAATTACAGGGGATCAGGGAAGAGTCAGTTCTCATGAGAACACTTAAAAAGGACAACAGTGAACAACTGACAGCAGAGCTTGTAGTTTCTGTCAGCCCTGTCCATTCTGAATGCTCACTTGCATAGCATGTTAATAGTTCAGTAAGCTGTTAAACGTAGGCTTTTAAAATTGCAAAATTGAAAGCCACAAGGTCTGAAAACTAAAGGAGAATATGTGTTATTGTAGGAGTTCTGTGAAAATCTAGAGGCAGACAAAAAATAGCTTAAAGCTTTGTCTTTCCTCCATAGAGATACTTTCTAGTTCAGTTTTTACACCTGCAGCTGTGGGGCTGCTGCAGAGTCTTTTCCTGCCCTGTCCCTCCACTTGCCTGTGGCAGCATTAGCTTTTCATAGTTCAATCTGCATCAGATGTAACAGTATGAAAATAATTAATTTACTTTCTTGGGTAGAAGTTAGTCATAAAACCATTTTGTATCAAAGTTTTTACATGCCCTGTGACTTGAAATGGAGAATTTTGGTTGGTTTTTTTTGTTTGTTTTTCCAGCATGAGTTTCTTCTGTTTATTATTTTTATATTAATCAAAGACCTAATGGAAGTCATTAAGCAGAGGAGTGTTTTGTTTTTGCTGAAAAATGAAAGGCATTCAATACCACAAAGATTAATTCTATACAGTAAGGAAGACTGGAGTCTTTAGGAACAAATTAAGTCAAGCATCCTACAGACAAGTGAAAAAAAATATTGAACTGGAAGACAAATTCTTGAACAAGAGAGATAACGGAAACCTCAGAAAGTTGTCAGACATGGTTTGAAACTTGTATTTAATTTTGTGATGTGGTAAGAGTAGAAGAGTGAGACACTGAAGCACAAGAGCAGGAGTGGAAATGCCTGCAGTTTTCCACTTGTGCTTCCTTCAGGGGAGTGATGTGTGTGTGTGTAATATGTGTAAAATGGCTCATGCCCAACATCATGGACACTGAGCTCTTGGTGCTTCTGCAAGGCTGGCCAGCATAACAAGGATTTGGACAGTCTGTAATTCAGACCCCAGACAGCTGAGACTGGTAAATCTAGAAAAGAATGACCTTGGCTTGCAATTCCAGCAGCAGGCTAAGAGAACTGAGTTTTTTCAATAATCTCTCCTAAACTGGGGGAAAAAAAATCTACCAAATGAGAATAGTTTCATCTGTTGATGACTGGCAGCCAAGTGCCTCAATAATTCTGTTCAGGGCAAAGTAGCAACACCTTTCAGCTATGACCAACATTGAGGAGGCACGAACATTTGAATTTATTGAATAAATTCAAATTTCCTTGGAGATAATGACATACAAAATTGCATGACATTCTAGAAGAGTAATTTTTAAATAGGATGGTGCTGCAGCAGTTCTGGGGCAGGTATGTAGACTGGACATCTGTCTTTGGGTTAACAATCTCTGTTTCCTTTGCAAAGAAACCTTTCCCATTTTTTGCCCCCACAATGCTTCTATGGTTTCTCATTCTCGCTCTCGCTCTCTCTTGCTCTCTCTCGCGCTCTCTCTCTCTCTCTTAAATGGCATGTGAAAATATTAGAAATGTAAGTTCTTTCTGTGGTCAGTAGCACTGTGGTAATATTTATGTACCTTGTGTAACTTCTCCTCTCTGCCCCACTGGGTTTGTTTGTTGCAATGGTTAATGTGCTGTCCTTGGACACCTCTCTGTTCACTTGAACAGCTGCACACAGCACAGAAGAAAACAGCTGAATGTTCTCCCCCCACTCATCTTCAACAACCCTTTTAAGTCCAGCTGTGTGAGGAACCTCTCCCTTGCTTTTTGGGTAATTATTTCAACCCCTAGGTAATTAGGTTCCTGTTCTTGGCCAGTTGATTGCCAAGATCTTAATGAATATAATATAATATAATATAATATAATATAATATAATATAATATAATATAAATGAACAGTATATAATATATTATAATGAATATAATGAATATAATATAATGAACAGTAATCTTGGCTTGTTGCACGAAAGTTTTGGGTACAGGACAGCCCAGAGTTTTAAAATGAAGCTGTAAGATTTCTGCAGCTGGTTGACTGGAACCTTTCTGAGGGTCATAGAAATGAAACACTGGATAATGACAAGTCCTTTTGTCTACCAATACACTACTTCATTTGTGAGCAAAGGCAGCACTATACTTGGAAGATTACAGAAAGCTGTGGGCTCCAATTACGTCCCAACAAAAAGTTTGCTGCTGACCAAACAAAAGATTTTTAAATCACTTTTGTGTGCACTGAATATCTGTGGCCATGGTTGCTATATTTCATATACAAAAAATAATTCATTTTTCAGCTGTCCTGGTGGATCATCAGGTCAGTGCTGAGTATTCAAGAGTGGAAGTGTGGGAAAGGCAAAATCACTGATGTGTGACAATTTTATAGCAGTAGCCCATTACTTTGTGCAAATGGCTGCTTTTTATCTGTTTGGTGATTGAGCTGGTGCTTTTTTGGGACAGCACACTGTCTCTGCTTCAAGTACAGCATGCTTTTCATGCATAATAACAACATTTCTCTAGCCTTCAAATGTTTTGATTTTAGAAAGGCCCTTTTTTTTTTTCTTTTGTGGTTATAGAACTAAGACAGTTTAACAACTTTGTGCTGCATATGAGCTGGGATTTTATTCTAGCATGAAGAGTTAATTTAATAGAGTAGTTCTGAGTCACTTGTTCCCAGGACTGTTTTACTGAAAATGACAGGTTTGACAGAAATCTAAGGAAGCCAGGGATCTCAGAGACACTCAAGGAGTCACAGTTATTCAGGAGATGTTTTTTTCTTTTGTTGACTGGACATATATTAAAAAAAAAAAAAATCTGTGATTTCTCAGTTCTCAACTGCTCTTTTTTACCTGTGGTAGAATAGCTAGCAGAAGAGTGTTTATGGCCTGACTAGTACAATCTCAACAGAAATTCAATTTTTTTTTAAATCCTTGTCAGGAGTGTCAGAGTAGACAATTACTGTTGCAATGTCTGTCTCATTACATGATAAATTGAAGCTTCCATTACAGTAGACTACATCTGCTTGTCTATTGATAATGAAGGATGCAGTCATGCATACTTGACAAATATTAAAAGAAAACAGAATATCAGCTGAAACTTTGTCTCACTAAGCATCTCTCCAAGGGCTTTTGGCCCTGAATTGTTTCAATGTTCTGGGAGGTGGGAAATGATGCTTGTCAGAGTGCCTGTCCCACCTCTCCTGGCACTGAAGGGAGGCATTAGTGACAGCTTCCTCAACTGTTCTCTCTGGGCCAGTTAGCAGGGCAAATGACAGCAGAATGAGCAGTTTGGGCAGCAGTGGGATGTTTCATGCCACGCTTCTTTCACAAACACAACCTCGTCATTAGTTAATATTTTTCATTATGTAAATTACAGAAAAAGCAGCAGAACTGGCTTGATAAAACTTGCTTCTTCTTCCACTATCCCCTTTTGTCAAATCATGCCTGTATATGAATAAAACTTTATCAGCATAATGAATTTTTAATAAGGATTAGGTTTATGTGTACATTATTATTAGCCTGTTGCACGTGGAGCATTTGCCCAGTGCACCATGACCAGAGAGCTCCCAGCCACTGCTGTAAATTAGTGTGGCCAGTGCAGTGACATCTCCTACAGGCATCCTGCTTGTGCCTTACAAAGGCATTCCAACAGTATTAGTTGGGAGTCACAAACTGTGACAGAGCAGATTCTGCACACTGTTGTTCTTTGAGATTTGTAGTGTAGTGACTCAATCCATCTGCCTGGTGAACAGCAGCAGTTTCAGCAGTTTTATATAAATAACACCTCTGTCAGTTTTGTGAGCAGGTAGTAGTTGAGTACATCCTAGGGATTAGCAGCTTGAGCATCAAAGTGATAAATTTACAAGTTTTTTCTAAACCATACCTATTTATATAGAAAATTTCAGTTGTTGTGGGTAATTAAATAAAGATTAAATTTGGTTTTATGTCCCTAATGCACACAAAGTAATATAACATAAAATTGATATTTTGCTGTGACCGTATCTGAGTCAGTCTTAGATATTTCACAATATAAAAGAGAAGTCAGACATCATTAATTGGAATCCATCTGTAGCTTTTTAGTAGTGACTATTTTTTACCTTTGTGGCTTACTGGAACCAAAGATGTTCTCTTGTTCTGGTATCCTTGCCCAAGTGATAAGGTCTCCCACTCTGTAGGGAATCATCCAGATGGAGGAAGGAAGCATGAGACTGTTTAAGGTCACTACAGCTTGAACCACAACTTGAAAATTGCAAATTTATTCTCTCTTAATGTGAACTCAATCTGAACTCCTCCTTCTCTTGTGTTCTCAGTCTCTCTTTCTGGGATGCATTAGATTAATGAAGACCCTGTTATGAAAATTGTTGGTTATTGTGGATGTTCCACCTACTGACTTGGCACATCCCAGAGATCTTCCCCAGCTCTTGCTGGGCACCAAAAAACACCATCTCCTCTTAGGCATACTAGTTCTGTGCCTGAGACATGACCTGATCCATAGTGCTGGGACCATGTGCCTCAAATTTGCCATTCCCAATGCTTTGGTGTATATCAGGGATCTGAAAAACCATCTGCATTCTAGCTCAGTTATGGTAAAAAAGAAAAAAGTTGATATACAAAATGCAGAACATACACATGTTTATGAAGACAAAGATAAAAGTGTGAAAGGAAGAACATATGCAAAATGAGTTATATTGGAAAAGACAGAAATGTCCAGCTAATTGCTCTCTGGGTGCTTGGCTAATGCTTTTGCTCCTGACCTTTGTTCCCTGTGCAGGACAGGTGTATTTACGGCACTTCCCAGGAAGGGCTCTCCTCACTTACAGTGTGTTGGTCCCCTGCAGACTCTCGCCTTTGTGCCCCTCAATCTTGACAGCACTGGCTCTCGGTGTGCTCAGGTGGTAATTTCAGTGTTTGCTCCAGCACTGCTCTCGGGTATTTAGTCATGACCATACTTAAAGGCAGAGCAGGTGCCAGTCTCCTGAGCTCAACTGAGGTTATGCATATTTAACTTTTTCTTTTAGCCGCCAGCACTGTTTTATAGGACTATGAGAATGAAAAGAAGAATTGAATTTCTCAAATCCAGTGTAAGCTGAGGTTCCTTTTCCTACATATCCCTGTCATGGTTTCATTTACGCTATATCTGTCTGTCATTCTAATTTACATCTACCTCTGAGAGGCCCTGTGTTTTCTCAGATAAACTACACATTTTGGTCTAGCTGATCATGACTGTTCATGTGCGTAATGGTGATGCCTTTTTTTGCTATTTCCTACAGAAAAGTACAGAAAATGAATTTCAGATGTCAAGCTTCTGTAGAGTAAGCGAGGATTTGGTTCTGGGACTGTCCATATGGAGGCTGTGGTGATTCAAAGAGGAAAATATGGAATCACAGACTCTGCTCCTTTGGGCATTGGTGAACATAGGTTATAGTTTAGACATGTGGAGTTCTGTTGGGTTTTGTGTTTATTCAGAAGAAAGCTGGCAATGAAATTTGGTGTTGTGTGAGAAGAGATAGGATAGAATTGAGCTGCAGGCTGTGGGATGTGCCTGCAGAACTTCGTGGCAGCACAGGGAGGCATATGGCAGCATGGGGAAGTTTGTCTCTGCCCGATTCTGGGGGGGAGGAGGTGCCACATGGCAGAGCCCTATGGAGAAGAGCCTGTGGAACCTGACAGACCCCTGAATAGCAGGAGATCACCCCCATAGGGACATGAGGAAAGCTGTCGCTGACATGGCGATACGTGACAGGTCACTTAGTGAGACTTCCCATACAGGGAAATACTGTGTCTTGAAGAAGTGTCTAAACTCAGCTTGTTTCTTTGAATAAGCAGTTCAGATTCCCTGCCAGTCTGAGCCTGAGTCTCAGTCATTGGTGTTGTTGTTACTCTGCTGAGTGAGTCAAACTTTTCTGATGATGCGGTTGAAGGGAAAGGAAATACAATGTAAATTCCCTTTCAGGCCTTTTTGACTCCCTTAGGCTTTAAACTCATGTTGTGTATGGGAAGAGAACACACTGTCCAAAATTATTTCCAGGTGATAGGTGGTAGGATCCCAGCAATACTTCCAGTGATGTCATCTCAAGTCTCAGTGGAAGCTAGACAAAGATTTGGGGCAATTCACTGCAGTTCTTTAACCTAAGGGAGTGACAGGTATTTCTCTGGATGTTCATTTGTCTGTGTAATAGAAAACCAATTTTTCCTTCTGACGTTGCTGGATTGCTGAGCAAGTTAGGCTGGGCACAGACACATCAATGTGATTTGATGGGTTTGGGTTTACAACCTCTCAGGTTTGGGGCATGAGCAGCAGTTGCTCATACTTGTATGCAAAGTGTGTTGACTTTTATACCCTGAGTGTATGGATTTCTGGCTGGCTGTGGTTTGCCTGGTCAGCTGTGTGGGGTCACCACTGCCCTCCTCAGCCTGGCTGTGCTTTAAAGCTGATAATCCTGTTGCATAGGTGTTAGTCCTTCTAAAAAGGAGGAGAAAGGCTTGCTGGGGTGCAGTCTGGGAAGCTGGAAAACAGAAGCTGCCTGTCACTGGAGAAGGGCTGGTTTAAACTGTTTAGCTTGCATTGACGTCAGCAGTGATGTTCAGAATAAGAGAATATAAATGGGATTTGTCTACTTACGATATAGGTGATACCACCTTTCTGTAGTTTTCACTTCATAACTGTAAGCAAATTGTGTTGCTCCTGTAGAGGAAGAACTTGTGTTCTTGGTTTTATTTCATTCTTCAGTGTAAAGAAGTTTAAAATAGATAATGGTTTTTGGAATCTTTTTACTTATTTTGAAACAGAGGTTGGAGTCATCATTCGTGAATCATCATTCATGTCAGTGAAATTTTGCCAGCATTTCAAGAGAAAACTTGTGATACACTGATCTATCATGAACTATTTTCCTAAATTTATTACTCCCTACTCTTGCAAATGGTCCTGCTAAAGTAATTTTCAACATTGGTGGGAACAACTCTGTCAGGTAGTTTGAAACCTGGCTTTGAAAGACCTCCATGGTTTTTGTGAGTAGATCATATCCACAACATAGCTGAGGAATGTACAAACTTTTGGTTTATCAGATGAGAGAATACAGACACGTTAGAAGTCACTAGGGAGTGGCCCTTTTTTCTTTTTTAATCTAAGATTTTATTTTTCATGAGAGATCTCAGTTTAGTTAAGTGAGGACTTAGCAGTAGGTTATTATTCAAGTAACCTTACTTAGTTTAGTTTCTTTCATAAAAGGTGTAAAACTCAATTAAAGTTGATGATTGAGGAAGGAAATTATGTGAACTGGGAACTCTAAACAGATCTGCAAAAGCACATGGAAAATTAAGCACAGATTATTCTGTTCATGTACAAAGTCATTTAGATGGTGAATGGAAACCATATACTGTGAAAAACAGCAAATATTCCATGTTTATAAATAATTGAAACTCCTCAGGGCAAAATATTCACTTGCAGTAGGCACCTAATAAAACCAGAAAAATATAAAAAGGACATAAGACCACTGAAGGATATGCAATACCTGATAAAGGACTCTATTGCACCTGCATCAAATGTCCCAGGTTAACAAATGGTGTCAAAGTGAAACTGATGATCACACAAAGTGAAATAATAGAGCAGGCTGATTATCTACTGATAGTATCTAGTAGAAGAGCCTTTTGCCAACCAATATGCATATTCATAAAGAACAGTAGGTTTAAAACTTCTGTCTTAAACAGCAAGAAATAGGTACATGGCAGTCGGGGTTCAAATATTTATTTTGGAGATTGATGCTTTAAAAAGTCTATTAAAATAAATGAAGAAGAAAATAATTACCCAGAAATATTTTGCTACTGTTCTGGGACATCTCTATCTACAAAGTGACTACTTGTAATTCCAAAGATGCTTGTAATTATTACCAGCGCTTGTTTAAAGAGTGAGACAAAGCCTGCTGTCTGAGGAGGATGTGAACACAGGAAAAAATCCTTTGAATCTGTTATCAAAAACTACATACACCAGCATTGGGGGCATAGGCTTTTAAGATGAGGTCTGACCTCGGATACATTGCTGCTGCTGTTGTCAGAAAAAGGTTAATTCTGGGAGTTAAATTTTTTCCGTTGCAGATTCCTGGATTATTGCCTCTATAAAACACAACAGTGACCATGCCACCCCCTCAGGCAGAGAGGACAAACAGACTGAGGGACAGGAGCACAGACAGTACTGCAGAAACCAGCCCCAGGGCTCCTGCAGTTGCCCAGCTGGGGCACACAGCCTCTGACAATGGGAGTGAGCACTCAGACCTGTGCTTTGCACCTTTACTAAATACTGCTATTTGCACAAAGGGGTGAAAATAACTGTAATGAAGGTAAAGATTAAACTGATGCAATGAAGACATCTTGGTGCTGTCCTCTGTGTAGCTCCAAGCAATGACTTCCACCACTGAACTGGCTTTCACTCTGTTAATGTCCAGGTTACCATATTTCTGTTCTTTTCTAAAACAACCTCACCCAAACAAATACCCTCTGAGTTTGAGAGCTTTTCTTTTACAAAGCAACTTGAAAGTTATCTTAGGTAGCTTCATGGCAAGTTTCTTCACTAAATGTGATGCTTCATAATCACACAAAACCATTTGATATGAACTCACAACCAAACTATATCAGACATTGTGGATATTCTTTAGCTCTTTTGATCCTGTGGCCTAGCTGCTGAATTGTTTTATGGTTCACAGCTTTTCTGAGTATTTCAGAACTGCAGCAAGGTTTTGCAAGAGCTAGCTGTGGTACTATTAAATTTGTTTTATAAGAAGTGGTTTTTTTTTTTTTTTCTTTGTACTCATATTCATCAAACTGGCCTCTAAATCAGTCTGGGATCTTTATGAGCTTACAAGTCTGGTGTGACTCACAGAGCCTGGTCTAATATTTCAGTCTTTATGCAACTTCTAAAAATTCAGAGGCTAGAGCCACAGTAAAAGCCCCATGTCATCAGTAGCTGCTGGTGATTGCTAGGAGGAATTACAGCCCGGCAACCCACTCTTGTTTGCTGCAGCAATAAGCATGTCCCCTTGATTTGCCCTGAACACAACACAAAACAGGGTCCTTTTCCCCCCACTATTCTTTTTTTGGTTAGTATCACCTGTCTTGCAAACATGAAAGAATATGAACATTTTGAATTTTCCTTCTCCTATATTATTCTGGGTTTAGCATCCTACTGTGCAAAATTCTGGTTTCAGTCAATCAAAATTCTGGGAGACTTCATATGGCTGGGAGAGTCTGACTTTGTGTCCTGGGCATCCTCTTGTGGTCAGAACAGGGTGCTGAGGCAGGTGAGCTTTTGCTCTGCCTCACTGATTTCTGATTTCCAGTTGAAGACAGTGATTTTGAGTGTCACTCCTTTATGGCTTGAGCATACTACAACTGCAAATGAGAGGTGATGGAGTTTCATGCTCAGTAAGTGCCTTCATCTGAGGAGTAAAAAGCCTGGAGTATGTTATTATTTTCAAGTCTGTAGTTAAGTATTGCACTTGATTAGAAATAAGCTAAATATGTGCAAGACTCCATCTTGCAAATTAGATTGCAGTTTTTTACATGTTTAGTAGTGTCTTGGGAAAGATTTTACATATGCTTTCTATCACATGGTGCTGATGTTTATTTGCTTTGGAGGCAATTTTCTTATGTTGCATCTCTTGGGTGAATCTTTACTGTTGTGTCAATCAACTGTTCACTACTTATTTATTGACATAATAATTTCCCCTGCTAATTTTCCATTACCCATTTATTGTTGTTTCTTTCTTTCATAATACAGTTCCTAAGCTCCCAAGTGAAAGTATACATTTTCTAGTTCAAGGGGATTTTTTGGGTTTGATGTTTGTTTCCCTTTTCCCCCTCTCCTACATCTGCTTATCATTTCTTCTTAATTAGAAAATGAACATCATCAAGAGGTCCTTACTTTGCCAGCTCAGTCTGAAATGCAAACTACAGCTGCAGTTAAGTGTTGATAGCTCCCAGGAGAATTCAGATTACCATGGTGAGGTTTGATAACTGTGAGGAAAAAATTACCAAAAGCTTCTGAAAACATCTTTTGAAAATAATTATTTTGTTATTACACTAGTGTGGTACTATAGACATACTGGTTAGGTGGTTTTGTGGGGAAAGGGAGGCTCATACAAAAATATAACTTTTTTTTTTATGTCTTCTTTCAAACTAGGTGATATAGAACTATGTCTCTGCCACCTTCTCTGCTCTTTTTCTGAAATTGACAGGATTTAACCTATTTACAAGATGTCTTTGCAAATGAAGTGTGTGTATAACTCCAGAATCAAAACACAGTCTGCAGAGCACTGAAAGCCAGTCTAGCCTTTTTTCTTCAGGTCACACGTTTAATGATACTGGACCTGAGCTTCTGTTTGTGGCACTGCCTCCTGATTTCTGCTTCTGTTCCACCTTCTTTGCAGCTGCATCATGCAATCCTTTATTTTATTTTGACAATTAATAAAGTGTGGGTGAGGCTGCTGCTGCTGGGAGAAATGGAAATTCTATTGCTCTTGAGGGGGAAAGATTGGTGAAGATTGTGAAATATGTGGAGATCTTTCTTCCCCACACTCTGCTGTGTTCAAAAGCTCATTCTGTTTAAGGATACATGAGCTACCTATAAAATCATGTGAGATCACCAGCCAGTTAGGGGTTGGGATGGCTTCAGGATATGGTGGCAGTGTCCTCACTGATGGTACTTAAAAAGTCATTAGAAAAGATAAGAACTTGTTTGTTAACAAAAATAAATGTTAATGAGAAAATTCCCACTGCTAGGCACACATTAGTCTTGCAATTAATTTTTTGGGTTTTCCTCTGTGAAGCAGAGGTGTGCTGTAATGTGGAAATGAGAAATCATTCAGAGCACTGAGGCAGCTGTGGTGCCCACCAAAGCCACTCTCAGCTGCTCTCCTCAGCTGGGCAGGGGAGAGAACATACAGCAAAACATTTGTGGGTCTGAATAAAGCAGGAGAGGTCCCTCAGCAGCTGCTGTCAGGGCAGAACAAACTTCACTTGGGGAAATTAGAGTAGGATAATGAGAAATAAAAACTCATATCCTAAGACACCTTTTCCCCTACTTTCCCCTCTTCCCATGCTCAACGTCTCTCCCAATTTCTCTACTTCCTCCTGACAGCATTGCAGGAGCACAGGGAATGGGGGCTGAGGTCAGTCCACCATGTGTTGTCTCTGCCACCTCTTCTTCCTCAGCTGGACAACTGCTCCCACTCTGCCCCTGCTCCAGCATAGGGTCCCTCCCATGGGAGCCAGCTCTCCATGAATTTCTGCAATGTGAGTCCTTCCCAGGGGCTGCAGTGAACTCCTCCAGTATGAGTCACTCCCTTGGGATGTAGTCCTTCAGGAGCAGGCTTCACACGGGGTCACAGCCCCCTTTGGGAATCCCCTGCTCCACTGTGGTCTCCTCCACGGGCTGCAGGTGATCTCTGCTCCCCCCTGGGCTGCAGGGACACAGCTGCCTCACCATGGGCTGCGCCCCAGGCTGAAGGGGCAGCTCAGCTCTGGTGCCTGGAACATCTCCTTCTGCCCTGCCTGGGGTGTCTGCAGAGCTGTTCTCTTGCATATCCTCACTCTTCTCTTCACTGACTGCTATTGCTCCTGTAAAGTAACTTTTCCCTTCTTAATTCTGTTATCCCAGAGGTGGCACTGCCATCTCTGCTGAGCTCAGCTTTGGCCACCAGTGAGTCTGTGCTGCAGCCAGCTGGTGTTGGGTTAATCAGACACCAGGGTGGCTTCTGGCAGCTTCTCACAGAAGCCACCCCTGTAGCCCCAAAATCTGGCCATGCAAACCCAATACAGACATCCACAGAAACATTTTGTTCCTGATCTCTTTATTTGTTCTCTTCTTGCTCCTTTGCTGTGATACTCAGCATCTGAGAAATGATGCAGCATGTTAAAGTACCATTCTCATTGCTTCAGCTGACCTCACCATCAAGCACAGGTGTGCTGCAGAATTTTGAGGTGTGCTTTCTTTTGGATTTGGTGCTTTTTTTCCACTTTGTGATTTTCTTGTTGCTTTGTTCGTGTATAACATTGCTGCAGGTGGGAACCTAGACTTGAAGGGAGATGGAGTGTAATCTCAGACAGAATTCCTGGCTGGCAGACCCCTGTGACTGCTGGCTGCAGCATTTCTCTCCAGGTATTAGCTGTCCAGTCATCAAGACTGGAATGCTTCCCAGCTTCTCCCCTCTGCCTGGGCAAGGGTGTTTATCAGACTGCAAATAAGACAGCCTGGAAAAAAGGAAAATACCCCTAACTTTATGCCTAGGAATGCAGCATATCTCTGGACACAGGCAATCACAAAAATTGTATCTGGTAACTAGCAGGAGCACAGCTGCAGCAGGGCTGTGGTGAACTGCGGGTTGCTGGTGCTGATGAAAACAAGGGAACTGTAATTAAGCTGATCCATGCAGGAAGTCATCTACATTTTGTTTATTTTGTCTCTTGTAAACTGGAACAACTCTAATCGTTGTATTGAGCCTAACAGAGGAAAAAAATCTGTTTAGGAGCAGAATTATGGTTTGTGGCCGTTACAGCACGAGTACTGCAGAATAATTAAGGAGTAGGTAATGAGATAGAATTTTGGATCTTGGCTGTTACAGGGGTAGACATCACTGTTGGGGGATTTTTGTGCAGCAGTGTGTCATACCAGGGCTGTATCATTCGGCTGCTTGGTGTTTCCCTAGTAAAATGTAAGTTTTAGAGAGAGTAGGCTTCCCAGCTGAAGAGAAGAGCAGAATTTGTTAAGTCCTCTATGCTCGGAGTAGCTTCTGCCTCTTTGAGATCCTGGAAGGTAGCTGGACTCATAAGGATGTAGAAGTAATTTGATTTTTTGACAGACATACTGTACAAAGCTCTACATGAAGTCAAAAATAGGTACTACCTTTGGCATTGTACAATAAGAACTATAAATCTTACTGGACAAGTGTTTGTTGCATAAAGTGAATTTATAGTGATGCTATATTGACTGTCTTCCATAAGAGAAGGCTTAACTCTAAACCTGTAGTACAATATGCAAATCCTGTGCCACTTAGCAAAATGAGATATCAAGACAGTGAAATATGCACTGCTACCCAAACCCATCCTGTTTTCTGTCTTGCCTGTCCTACACAATGCCCCTTGGTGGAGGAGAGGACTGAGTCCATGTGCTGCGCATGGGCATGGCCAGCCCCTGGCTGAGGCTGCTGGACAGAAATGCAGTGTGAGCATCCCCTGCCCTCTGCTGCTCTGTCAACACACAGAGCTTTGGCTCCTGTTGCTCACTCCCTGGGGTGTATCTGATCCCTTGGTCAAACTGAGCAATTCCCCCAGCAGTACCCTCTGCTTCCTTTGCAGGAGTCTGAAGGGAGACCTGCGGGCTGGTTGGGTTCAGCACTCCTGGTTAGCTCTGCAGTCCCTCCAGGGTGAAGTCGTTTTGTTGCCATCCAACTTCACAACACGTGCAGGGGCTGTTGGGCACGGACTGGGGATGCTGTTTGGGCAGTGCCCAGGATTCTTCCCCAGAACAGCACTTCACCCTCTGCCAATCGGGTGTCTGCATTTTAGTGACCAATATGTGGGTTTGGTGGGTCTGTGCAGATCTGCACTGATTAACTCATCTCAGGACCTTTTTTTGTCTTGATGATTTGTAGGGAGAAAGAGGAAGGAAATTAATTTAATCAGCTCATTTTTTTGTGTCCATATGATCTGCAGATAGTCTGGCTGGGTAGCAGAGGTAGCGTTACTGTTGTTTTCTTTGGTGCATGAATTTCTGTGATTCAAGGTCTCCTTGTATGGTATTAAAGAAACTCCAGGAATTTTAGTCCTACTGTTATGCCAGAAAGATTTTATAAAAGTTTTACAAAGGTAAATAATGCCAGTGTGATAATTATTTTATTATGACAAGTGAGAAAATTTAGTTTTTTATCTTTTAAAATTCAATCCAAAAGCTGTATTTCATTCTCTTTTTATCCTGTAAAATAACTGAAAATGGTTTTCCTTGGGACACAGATAAGAAAACAGTAGCGATTAAAGATAATATTGTGGAATGTCTGGCAGGGTTCAGTGCATCAATAACCCTGACACGTAATTAAAGTAATTTAAAATGGCCCGCATGTGTTCTTTGATAGAAGGCAGTAAAAAGATCACTGAGGTACCAGAGTTCTTGTACAATACCAGATATATTTTAAAATCAATCTCTTTTATTTTTAATCTTTTGTTTGAATCCTTTAAATATTCATAAAGCCAAAACCTGAGCCTGTATCATTGCCTTTAGCTTTCCTGTTGAGAGTGCAGCTCATATTTCATTCAGCTTGTTGCTCAGGTCAGCAGAAAGGAGTGGATTTCAGCTGAGAAGCAGGGCCAAAGGAGCTCCTCAAGGATGCTGCTATCCAACACATCTGGGCTGGGTCTCTCCTTTTCCCTGGCAGTTCTCTTCTTCACAATCCAGTCTTGAAACCCCATCTTTCTCCATTTTTTCTTTTTTTTTTTTTTTTTAACTTGGTATGCTTGTACTTTCTTTTCTCTACTTACACAACAGCTGTCTGAAATTTGTCCTAGGATAATAGGAAAACTTGTTATTTAGAAATTTTCTAGGAGGACATCTACTTATTTCTAGATGGGGTCTGGACTTCATTAACCCAGAAATCCACTGGTAACAGTTGTGAATATTTTGGGACCACTCTAATTTTAACAGAAGGGCCAAAACTGTATGAGACTTTGTAAATTACTTCAGGGAATATTCAAGGGAAAGTATTTTCCATGAAAAAGCAGCTTTAAATCTGGGTTTGTTTTCCCCCAAATTCAAACTGAGCCAAGGGTTAAAGTTCTTTCTGAATTTTCTTCATCAGAAAGTGGTGAGGGCATCTGGCCTTTAAAGAAGCTTGAAGTAAAATGTCAGCTTTCCAGGTGAAATGTTGTTTCCCTCACTGTGATTTGAGAGTCAGAGCTAGAATAAGAATATGACAGTTTGTGGCAGCTGGAAGGGGCCCACAGTGACCCTCTAGTGCAACTGCCTGGGAGCAGGCAAAAAATCAGAGGCTTCCTTTTCTGTCCCTCCAACCTTCACAAGGTTTTTCCTCTAGCACTTGACTGAATCTCCCCTTTTCTCCTGAGGACACATTGGAATCATAGGCTTTGGAATCAGTAGTTCAAAGTAATTAAACATAGCATGATACCAAAGCATGATTTTATGCATTTAGTAAGCGCCATTTTTTTTTCCCAAATTGGAAATACAACTTTGATGATGTGATGCTGAGACAAAAATGCAGGTAGCCAGGCTGATATATATCCCTGTGTCCCCAATGGGTAGTGCTGCATAATCAAAATATTCTGACTGGGTCACTTTTATGAAAAAGTTCTCAAAATTAAGGAATGTGAAATGATGGGTGTATGTTGCTGTCATGTTTCTAAAGAAAGATGGATGTTTTAAATTGTTTATCTTCTATTTTATTAAAAACTCCTTACATCAGGCGTGCTAAATTGCACTAACAAACAATGTCCTGATGTTGTCAGGCTCCATCTGTACAAGTCCTTACAAGTCAGAGAGCCTTTGGAGCAACTCCTGGGGTTCTAGAAATGCTGGGGTGGTAGTGCTTGTCACGTGGGGCCCTTTGGAACTGGCTCTTGGGAGAATTTCTTGCTGGCAGCATCATTAAATGCTGGCTCAAAGGGCACAGATTTGGGATGTTCTAGCACCCATCATACTTTCATGTAATTGAACAGGAGTAATCAATGTGTTATTCTTGCCTCAGGAGGAAGTAATTGAGATTAGCATGACTGGCAGTTAAATGTAGGGATGAGGAAAGTGTGCTCTATACATACAATTCAGTGTGTTTTCCCTTAATCAGTGATGAAGGCAAGCACGGGGAATAATCCATGTTTCAGTTAGTTTGGAATTGTGTTTGTGCATGTCACTTGAGTTAAATTAACACGCAGTGCTGAAATACATTACTGCAACCCTTGTGATCTGAGGGTGATTGTATTCCAAGGTGCTACCCTTGAATGATCACCAGAAGAGACTAGTTCTGAGCTTCATTAAATCCTCACTGCAGAGGTCAGGGAAAACAAAGTCAATAGAATTAAAGCATAAAATATGCTTAAATAGAGATATTTGGGTAGGATTAAAATGAAACATGTAGGATAAAATTTCAAAAAGGTATTTAAGCTTTAGAGATTCAGAGAAGGATGTGATTTGGATATATAATCTGCTCAGTACCCAGTAGACATCAGCAGTTCTTTGCATTTGTAAACATGTAGATACCTCAGAAAAGTATCTAGTTCTTGTGGTAGTGAGCTTGTGAGCAACCTGCTCTTCTGCCCATCTTTTATCTTACTGTGAGCCTGCTGTGAACTCCTCAGCTCACAAGTGAACAGTAAGTGCAGAACAAAGGGGAGCCTTGTCTGAGTGAGGGGTACCAGGGGGCAGAATCCCAACTGTCAAGCAGACTGAAAGATGAGATAATGAAAAGAATGGGTTAGACAATACAATTGTGTTTATATTTGGATTTTTCTTTTATCAGTAGTTTTATTTTTCAATTACCAGCATTAACTCCCTACACAGCTTAACCAGAAGGCAAAGATAATACAGCTGATAAAATGCTCCCAGAGGAGGCATAGAGGAACTGTACTCATGCATGTAATACCAAACTGTCATTTGCATCCAAATTCCAGTACAGAAAAGTTAAGTTAGAGCATTTTTGAGCATGTTTGCATCTCTACAGTAAACCCCTCCCCATAGTTAGCACTGTATGTGCTCTGATGACCTTTTTATTTGCCTCCTCTCATCAGTTTCTCCTTTCATAAGAGAAGTGTGGATACCATAAAAGCTGAGCTGCCCAGGCAGACAGGCAGCTTCCCCCACCCACAGCTGGTGCTTGTCTTGGCTGTCTTTGTCTCTAACTAGTCTTTGCCAGTGTTTTACTATCCATCTAGTTAATTTGTTTTATTTTCCTAATACCTGACTAAAATTTCCCTTGTCCCACTTCAAAACTATTCCTTCTTGTCCTACCTACAGAAAAGTTTATTCTTTCCTGTTCACCAGCTGCTTTTTCTATAGGATCTTGCATCAGTGTTCTTTAGTCTAGGCAAACCTAGTTCCTTCAGCATCTCTTTTCAGATCATGATTTTCCAGATCTCAGACGTTGCTGTTCTCAATATCTCTCCTTAATTTAAAAACATGGACATTGTAGCCTGCTTAGAGCAACACAAAGCATCCTAGAGCATTAAGAAAAAAAGCAGGGTTATCAAAATGCCTCTCAGTGGGCACATGCCTCACCTCACGTGCACAGTATGGATTATAATTAATTCTTGGCACATACAGGGGCTGCATGGACATCGTGTGGATGCCCTGCCAGAGCAGCATTGAGGGATAACCCTTAATGCACAGCTGGAACTAGGGAAGTGGCTGCCTTCCTTTGTGTCCCTCCTCTGTAGCATGGGAGTGCTACTGGAATTTACATAGTTTATGACCATTGTAACCAATACAGAAAAATACATTTTGGACCTGGAGGGCCAAAGCTTCTTTGCCAGGAGGTAAAAGGGATTCAGATACAAAAAGCTCTTGCTTTTGTTTTATGTGCTCTGATTGCTAAACGGGTGGGGAAGGGGAGGTGCTATACTGCTTAAAGCTTCATTTAAAACCTAATAAAAGAAGCCAAGCTCCCTAATTTAATCTCATGTAGGAAAGGATCATTTTGTCTCAGAGAACAAGCCCAGGTGGCAGCTTGGACAGGTCAAGTTCAGGACATCAGCACTGAGCTCTGCAGTGTCTGAGCTGTGTGAGTGTGTTGGTAGATAGATGTGTGTCTGAGGGAAATCTTAGTATATGGGGCATTGGCCTAACATTGTCAGACGTATTGGAACAGAGTTGGAGCAAGTGGAGTTATAGCTTTGCTTGGTTTAAAAAGTCAGGGCATTATTTCAATCTTCCTGGATCATCATCCAGGTCATCAGTGCTTTAATTGTGTCTGGAATGTGTCAGAAAATCCAGCTGGAAGGATGAAGCCCTGTTCCTGAGGATGGCTCCATCAGAGCACTATAAAATCTGCTTCTCACCCAGCAGAAAATGTGGATGCACAAGAATAACAGTAGCAAGTGCTGTTTCGTTTTATAGACCGTCTCTGACGTCTGATTCCTGTGAAATCTTTAATTTTATGTTGGAACAGGTTCCGAGGACAGGTTGATGAGCACTGGCTCAGCACTGCAGGGCTCTGGTGCTGCACTGTGATCAGCAGGTTATGCTGGCATTGATTTGGGGTGCATTTGCTCATTTTTTATGTTCAAGATGGAGGTGTTAAGCCATGCTGGCACCCCGAAGGTAGGATGAGCTTGACTTTAACAACACCTGGGGGCACATCAGTGGAACATGAAGTTTTCCTGCATGAGGTCTCTTTAATACTTGAGAACAGGACATTTCTCAGATGCCTGTGGCCTTGAGGGCTGCACACTTCTTTGTGACATCCCCCTGCTCTAACAAGAACTTGGGAACCCCATCCATGTGTGTGAGCTGGTGCAGACCCATAAGCATCAGTGGCTCCTGAGCAATTGTTTCCTGGCAGCTCTAGTGAACATCAAAATAAACCTTTGTGGACTGTTACACAGGAAAGGTAATTGGATATTTTGGAAAGCTATGAGCAGTTCTGAGATATGTCATTTGGTTCTGGTGTCAGTCCTTGCCTTGTGAATTTGATTTGAGAACTGTCAGCCTAAGGTGAAATGCTGGTAAACGGGGTTATAAGGGTAGAGAATCTTTCTGATTGCATGAAAGAAAACATGGGAAAAGATGGAAATTCCTGCAAGGTGAAATATTTGAAAGAATTGCATTCTGAGAAGCTAATTGGATATAATTTTTCATTCCCTAAAAGTGTTATGATGGATGCCAGAGAAAGCTGTAAGAAATCTGTAGTCCAGATGCATTTGTTTCCTAAGGCTAAATGTAAAACTCCCATTGACAGCTGGTGCCTGCAAATGAGTCCAGGAAACAGATGATAGCAAAGAATTACCAGTAAGGAAATCAGCACAACAGCCAGACAGTGGGACTGCTTCACATGGACCCTCAGCCCCTGCCCCACAGCTTCCAGGCTCGCTGTCACAGCACAGAGCAGTGAGTTCCAATAACCTGATTGCTTCCCTGAATTATCAATAAGCACTTGGGCAAAGATCTGGCTTCATTTAGGAAAGTTCCTGTTGGCTTCAAAAGCTGGGAGCGTGGCCCAGTTAGGAACTGTGGGATTTAGCAAGTTGCTCCGTGTGGGTTTGGACTGTGGATTTATAGTTCACTTGCAGAACAGAGACTGGACATGTTTATTGCAGACCAACCTGTCTGTGTCTATGTGTGGGTGTGAGAGAATGAAAAGTCAAGCCTCAAAGAAAGAAAATACCATTTTCTCAACAGATGTAAAAGGGAATTATCCACACTCTACCATCTAGCTGCTCCATTATCATGAGTCAGTGATAATAATAAGTTGCACTGGGAAAATTAGACATGGAGAAAAAAAAGAGTGACTGGAAAATTATACTTGGACCCCCATGATTAGTTCACTGGATAAAATGTCATGTGCCTAAATGAGAGCATGTTTTCTATCCTACATTTCTATCGTATGGGGTGGAGATTAAAAATTTCAAAATGGTGATAAAGCAAGAAAATGTAAGTATGAATCAGCCAAACCAGGCCAGTGTGCTCTCACTTGGTATATTGCAAAAAATGGAAGAAATGCAGAGTGTTTGGGACCTTGAAATTTCTATTTTAGAATTTTCAAAACAATGTTGACCATTCTGGACCAGTTTCTGTTCCTTCCTCTTTTTCTATACTTTTTTTCCCCTTCCGTGTCCTCTTTTGCTCCTTCAGCAAACTCTGAAGCCACCTTTAATCACAGCCCTCACACAGCTCATGTTGTGCTCCAGTCTCTGCAGGGTATGGAAGAGGATTTCTCCTGGGACAAGCAGGCAGCCAGCTTCACAAGTGGGTGCTACCTTTTCTCCTTGCCTTCTCCAGACTCAGCTGGCAGAACTATAAACTCCCAGAGCTGCTTCTCCTTCAGGATCAGGAGAAGGCTGAGGCAGTTGCCAGCCTGCCCCATGTCTATCCTATGATTACCCCAGCAGGGGTAATCCTAATGATTACCCCATTAGGTCTGCAGCAGGACACATGCAGACCTACTTCCAAAAGCTACAGTAATGGTCCTTTTGGATCTTGAGAATTGCATTTTTCCTCTTTGATCTTTCATCCCATGCCGCTCGAGTTCTACTGCCTCCTTTAAGTGCATGTACTGGCAGGCTGGCAGGTGAATGAATGGCTCTGGGATAAATCCCTTCTGCTGTCCTTGAGATTCCTCTGTGGCAGGAAGGTTTCCTCCAGAAGGTTTTTCCCAGAGCTGATCTCCACTTTTTCAGAGTTATGCTTGCTGCATAACTCTATCCCTCAGTGCCTCAATCTTGCATATATAGGAATAGCTTTCATAAGTGAAGGATTTATGGCTTTACCTGGGATCTGAGGAAGTCCAGTAGAGCTGCCCTCTGTGCCTGCTCTCAGCTGGTTCTGCTGCCTTCTCCCTTCCTTTTCCCGTTCTTCACCATATGCCCCAAGGTAGATTGTTTGTGAATCAGATCCTTAGGGCTTCTATTTTGGGAGCTGGAAGAAGGTCCCTGTAACCCCTAGGTACTTTTCCACTTCTTTTCCATGCAGCTGACACTACTTACTGCCATTAGCTTAGCTTAAACAGACACTGAGATCCCAAGGCTTGGTTGCTCTAATAATTCTGTTTTCTTCAAGGAAATTCTGTTCATCTTCAAGATCAGCATTTACAATTCCCATCTATGTAGTGTCAAGAGACACATTTTATCCAGAAAGCTTTTCCTAGGCCACTGGACTTTGAGGGGAGTCTGCCCTGAAGGCAGGCAGGAAGGTGAGGAAAGAGTAGCAGCCATAGCTGGTGTTACAGGAATATACCTGCTTTCAGAGTAAACTAGAACTCCAAAAGCTGAAGGTAAAGGCAGGTGAGAGTGACTCCTTGGCAATAAGGCAACATTTCAAAATACTGCTTCCTGAGCAAGATTTTGTGAAATTAATTTCCAATTTCTGGAGTGATTTGATTTCAGTTTACGGCATTTTTTGATCAGCAGGCTGCTGACTAATTTTGTGTCTGTTACATTTTACTATACCTTACATATGGTACCCCTTGACATAAATTATTTGAATAGTGGTTAATTTCACTCAAAAGCAATGGGGATTTCACTATTATCTTTCACATGTGGCAGTAAGGTTCTGTAAAGCACTTTTTGCACTCAATTACTTGAGCTAAATGTCCAATAAATAACACAGAGTTCCAGGCTAAGCATGAGCTAGAGATGGAGTTTTCATTAACAGAACAACTTGCCCACTTTTCTCAAGAAGAAACAGCAATGGGAAAGTTGTTTGAAATATAATGGTAGAAACAATAGAATGAATTATTATTAATAATACCTGTAGCAACTTTTACCAGATTTGTGGTACTTTTGTTCATAATAAAATAGACCAATCAATACCTTGAAGTTCAGTAGGAGAGAACTGATTGAGCTCGGTTCATGTGTAACCAACTAAGACAAAATTGATGTGCTTGGATCTGTACAAACTATTATAACTCAGAGCAAACAAGGAATAGCTTGACCATAATGCTAAAGTTTGGAAGTGCATGCTTTCCCTTTTTCATATGGAGAAAGAGACAGCAAAATTGAGGAAGCCTGTAGAATCTGGCTGTAGGAAACAGGTTAGAGGAGATGTCATTGAAGCCTTGGAAGCACACGAAAGAAGACGGGAAGACTCAGGGACTATGTCATGACAGAGGGTTAACTTTTGAGGTTTTTCATTGCTGATGCATAGCTGTTGTCTATTGATGTAGCAGTTTATATGGAAGTGAAGGGTAAAACCAGGATTGATCTTCTACTGAGTGGGCGTGTGGAGTCCCTCTGGAAGCATGACAAGCAGAGCAAACATCAAATTAAATTCCATGAAGGTTTCCCAAAGGTGCACAAGTTCTGCCTTTGCAGTCCTGGGTTTGCAAGCCTGCTATATAATCTCTCCGTGTATGTCTATGATGTGCGTGTGTTTTCTTTTTTTATATATATAGTTTATATATATATATAAAGTAAATAAAATCTGCATAAAGTATATATATAAAGTATACGTATATATGTAAAGTGTTCTATTAAGCACTCTTTAGATATATAAATATATAGTACTATATATGTAGTATATATATAAAAAGTACTCTTTGAGAGTAAAAACTTAATGCTTCAGGTGTTGGTGTTTCTTTGAAAAGGAAATCAATAACCTACTCCTGTGTATCTTTGATGCAGTGTAATGCTCTCTGAGCAGAACAACCATAATAATTTAGAAATTGGCTGATTTGTTCAGAATTTTCAGCCTCTTTGCACTAGCAGTGAGTTTTCTTTCTTCCCTTTCTTTGCTTTTACTCCAGGTTTTTTAATGTTTTCTCCATGCTTCTGCTTATCATTATGTGTAAGTCCCAGCCAAAGTGCATCAAACAAAATCCAAGGGAATTAACTCTTTTACCCTTATTGCTTGTGCTCTCAGGGAGGTTTTGTATTGATCCAGCTGCCTTCACAGAAGATGTTACTTTCTCCTTCTGCATATATTGAATGGAGAGCAGCTTCTCCCTCTCCTGCCTCAACCCTTCCATGAGGATAATGAGCAGAAAACAGGGGTTAGATGAGAATGGAGAAGCTGCCCAATCTGCTGGGTGGGGCAGGAAATAAATCTCCACCAAAGTAGTGCAGAATGCTGAGCCTGGGGTGAGATGGAAGCATGTAAGTTTTCATTTGCAGCCTGTGGAAGTCTTCTTACCAGTTTGGGGGTTCGAGGGTGCCACTCTGGACCTACTTCTGCAGAATGGAGCTGACTGTGGTTGCCTTCCTGGAACGAATTCCTCTGTTCAGTTACTAAAGCCCAGCACAGGGGCTTGCACTGAGACACCTCAGCTGTGTCCTGCTTGCAGCAAGCATCCCTTTTTCCTTCAGAGGATCAGAGATACTTGGCTGCCAGGATTGCCATACAGCAAAGGGTGTTTTCATCCTATAATGTAACTAGTAAACCAAGTTAGAAAAAGCAATAATCTCATTATTAATAACCTAATAAATTACTTCTTGGTGCAAAAGGTAGTATTCATTGTGTAAGGACTAAAAAAAAGATTAAATCTTTCTGGAAGAGAAAAGGGCGGAATGCAATGGTAAAACAGCTTAGTCAGAAGATGGATGAGGCAACAGTAGCTTGATATTGATCTCTGTCCTTGACTTAGATAAGCACTGGCTGATAAAATATCCCTATTTTTCTAGGTGTCATCACATATTTCCAAAATACCCTACTTACCTGCTGGCTGCTCAGCCTTGGAAGCGAGGCCTGTTCTGCCTCTCAATGAGGCCTCTTTATCGGGCAGCACAATGGAGATGTTAAACTAAACAAATGCAGCAGCGAGGCTGCAGGCAAGTAAGAGGTTCTGTTTAACATATCAAATGTGAGTTTCCATTTCAGGGAAATGTGCCTTTTCAGATGACTTTGTCTCAGCCTTAAATACCACAGGTACCAATGATGCAAAAACATCAGACTGTTGTGGCTCTGCTGCAATCTGATACATCTATTCTGAGAAAATTTGCACAACATGTGAATGCAAATGCAGCTTCTGGGCCAAAAGAGGAAAAGGAGGAGGAAGAAGTCCCACTTCACTGTCATTTTTCATACAACTTGGCCAGAACTTGGCTCCTTGGATGCTGGGTATGCCTGCCAGAGCTGTCGCTAACCTCTGGCCTCCCAGCCCTTGAGTGGGATGAGAGACTGCAGAGCCTCTATACCTCATTCAGCACCCCAGCTCTCAGGGTGAAGGGAAATTCAAAAAACCCTGTCCAAAAAAAAATGGTGCTTCCATGTAATGTGTTCGAAAGATCTTCAGTGACGCTGTTACCTAGGTAGTACAGCAAATAAATTAACAACATTGCTGTAAGACAACCTGATAAACGAGACCCTACTTAAAATTCTAATGGTTGTAAATATGAACGTAAAGGAAATTAGTTCTTTAGGATGACTGTCTCTATTTCCTTGAAATCAATAATACATGGCCCATCATGGAAAGCATTTATCTGTGTTTGACCTTGCCTCTCCCCAGAAATGGTTCTGCATCTGCAGACAGGAATTGAAGTGTGAACGGGAGTTCGCACACATGGTCACTGTTTGGCAGATCCTTTATCTTACTGTTCTGTCACTAAGGTAAAGTTGCCTTAATTTATGGATATCATTTTGTAGTACTGCTAATTTTAGTTGGTCGCAGCAATAGTAAGTCTTTATCTTCTATAATTTCTAATATTTTTGGCTTTTTAAGAAATGCTGTTTCTGATTAGAATTATTTATGTCAATGAAGTTAGTAATTTGATTAAATCGGGTGGTTGGAAGGCTCTTAAAAGTATAGAGCCTTCAGGAATTCTAAACCTAATTATTGTCTACACTCAGAACATTCTTTGTATTTAATACCACACTTGATAGGCAGTTTGTTTTCTGTATCAGCATGCCAAGATTGCAGGCCTTCAATCTTTATGATATGGATAGTCTCCCCTTTACTTCGATGCACCCTTGTCCCCTGGAAACAACATGGTGCTGTTCAGTGCTGGGCATTGGTTCCTCAGCAGTGTGTTGTAAGGAGCTTCAGTGGGATCTCAGTGGATGGTATCACATCACTAGTGACAGAAAATCACCGCCAGAATGTTGCCAGGTATTTAGCTAAAAAAATATCCCACCTTCCTTTGATTCCTTAATGTGCCTTGATACTGAAAGACCTCATAATATGACTAAGTTTATATTAAGTATTGTTACGTTTTTCCTTTGTTGGTAGGCACAGAGGGTAAAACATATCAGATTTGGCAATCTTATTTTAATGTATTTTCTTCAGCTGTTTTAAATGCTAACTGGTTACTAAGGAAAGAGCTGTTCCTTACAAGTCTAGGCAGAATGGAAGCTTAGCAGTAATTTAATGTTTTCTTTCGATTTTTGTGCAAACCTTTAAATGGGTTTTCACTGCTCCCTGTGTGAATGCTCCCAAAAGTTTATTCCCAGTAGCATTAAGACTGTTGTTAACTTTCCTTATTTATAGGCAGGTAATTTTTGCTTATCTGGTTATGAAATTAAGCTGAGTTCAAAGCACAACAGTTTGGTTTCTTCTGTTTCAAAGACATTCTCAGGTAACTTTTTTAATGCCAATTACACAATCTGTGCAGATATAAAACTTGGTGGTGAAGTTCTGCAGCAGAAGTGAACAGAAACTTCCTTTCCTTGGAGGCTTCTATAAAAAACTCCCCAGAAAACAGATCAATATCTACATCCTCATCTTTTTCTTGTATCACTAGAGGTTGTCTTAAGAGTGAAAATTACTTCTGAAAGTAAACATTTCAAAATGCACATCCTAGCACTTTATACCGGGAAATACCTTTTTAGACAATTATATTAATAAATGACCCCTTACTTTTGCCATTACTGCACTTTTTTTTTGATTATACTGCACATGGAAGTTTGGTCTTCTTTATTTCTTGGATTGCCACAAGTGACAGGTTACAAAGATGGATATTCTCTCCAATGGAAATTTTTTTTTTAGTTCCCTCAGCAAACCTGTATGTCAACAAACTGACTGGGAAAGGTGCTGTGCTTTCCTTCCTGGCTTGCTAATAGTTTGCATCACCAAATTCCTTTTTCTGGACAAGAAAATTCCCAGTGGGAGTCTATTCTCCTACCTCTTACCAGGTAGAAGTAATATGTTTTTAATTCTTCTATAATAATTTACACTAGTCCATGCATTGCAGTTTGTTGGAAATCTCTCTGGTAGGGCCATGGCTTTGCCCTACCCCAGAGACATTCCAGCTGGTGTTCCTTAAATGACTCTTCTCCAAATTCCAGAGGTTTTTAGTTGTTTTGAAATACATTGTGTCTTAATTTTTCTTTGAAAGACCAAGCCATTCACTTGCATTGTTTGCACAGTACCACTTCCAATGGACATTGGACTTTTCGTACCACTTGCATCTTAATTAAATATTAGTAATTTATGAAGGATGAAGTTTTTATCCAGTGAAATTATTCAAACTGTTGATGGTGATTATTTATGAAGCCACATTTGAATTAAAATTATTTAATTAGCATCAACATTTGTTTTAGTAATAAAAAATATTAACTCCTGCTCATATAAATAAAATTTTAAAAGACACTTATTTGGAAATCTGTGATATAGGAGAAAATGTTCTTACATGAAACATTTTCTGATAAATAGATATGTACTGCCTCTGTTCTGATAACAATTTCCCTCAGCTGCTGATTCAGATTTGCAAAGGCTTGATGCAGCACTGCAGGCTATGAAATTACTTTTTCTTACAACAAATTATTCAGAAACTTTGTATTAGATGGAAGACAGCCAAGTCTATTCTGGCTTGAGTCTATTCTGTGGGCTTCTTGTATGTTAGAGCTGTGAGGAAATAAACTCCTTTTCTTGGCATTAGCTTCTGCCTACACTGAATTTCTCAGCGTGACTCCATGGGTACTTTTTGGCAGGGGGAATGCACCTACATGGGACAGGAGAGCATCTTAAGGTGTTGTCTCTTCTCCTCCTCTTCCTCATCCTGGTCAGGATGCAGGAAGTGGCACAGCACAGACAACAGTCCCTCATATCTCCCGTGCTGGACTGTTGCAGTATTCTCATGCTCTAGTTCCTTCAACTAAATCAACCTTTCAAACATATGTTTCTTACAGTGGCCATAGCTAATCTTGACCTGCTGTTGCCAGGGCTTCCGTTACTGTGGAAAGGACCATGCCCACCAGGAATGTTGTGTTTGGCAGTGATTGGTGCCTCTGTAGGCTGTGCAGACAGAGCTTTTTGTGCTGGACACTGCTCTAGTCCAGCCCATGGCAAAAGAAAGAGTTGGCCTGGCAGACCCCAGCCAGGTCCTCAGTGGTTTGGAAACTGCTGGATCAGCCAGCTGGTTGGTGTAGTCAAGAAGTTTTTGTTAGGTTTCTCCCACACATCTTTTTTGTCCTCAGACTATGAAGCCAAGTACAAAACTACTCAGATTAGTTCATTTGCAGCAGGATCTTGTTCACTTACTGGGGCTTACTCCTGGCAGAAGCTTTCTCAGTTTTGATCCAGTTAGCTAAGCTCAAGGCAAGATATTTAGGACATTTTGGAGTGTTTGTGGTGTTTTCTGGTGTTTCATCCTGGATTTATGGAGACTGCACTAATGAATTTAATGGCTTAGGGTAAGATTGCCACCATCCTGACCCAGCAGTCAAGTGTGGAAATGAGCCTGGCTCATGTCTCAACCAGTGTGACACTGTTACCCGAGTGTTACGCTAGGATGACAGCAGTTTAGATCTTCTCTGTTTCAGTGTGACTGGTTACCCTATCAATTCAGAGCGACTCCACTGGGCCAGTGAGCTGAAAGATAGCTGGGATGTCCTTCCTGTGCAGAGACCTGTCCCTGTTTCCTTACTGTGACTGCTCCAGGATAGCATCTCCTTCATTGACAGCCTCAAATATTTGACACCGCCTGCCTTTGATCTAGACATTATGATGAGCATTCTTACCTGATCTTCATTCACTCTGTTCTTTTTCTTGGGACAAGAGAGGGGCTCAGAAAGTCTGCAGCAAAGATTTTCTTCCCCGAGAGAGGTAAGCAGGTCTGCTAGTTCAGTGAAGCTTGTGTACGGCCAGGATCCATGCTGTGGAACTGTCACTGTCATTCTGGGTAGCCTCACTCTCCATGGCTGACTTTTGGAGCTGGTCCAGTGCTGTTTCTAGGCCAGTGTTATACCCCCAACCCATTAGATCACCACTCTATGCTCCACACTGTAATCCCTGCAACCTTCCGTCTTCAGCTGGCCACTTATTGCTGAGCAGTGACATCATGAGTTTTGTGAACATGTCAGTGACACTTTTTGGTTTGAGTCTGTCCAGTTCCCTTATCTAGAGACCAGCAAGGTCTGTGACTTTAGATTAGAAAATATAGGAGCAGACCCAGAAAGGTGATCGAGGTCACAGATGGCTGATACCAACCCACAGGGCTTTTGTAACAAAGCAAAACTTGTAGAGCACTCAAAGTTTCAGATCCACACTGAGGCACTAAAATATGTGAGGTTTTTTTTTTTTTTTCAAGTGGTGACAATCTTTTCTTACTCCTTGCATGAACAACAGTTGCACAACTTCTCAAAACTGAGGTCAGCTCTTTAGGTTTTGGAATACTAATGGGAACAATAACAGGGCTGCAGGCTGGGGACTGTGTGGCTGGACAGTGCCCAGGCAGAAAGGAACCTGGGGGTGCTGGTCCACAGCCGGCTGAACATGAACCAGCAGTGTGCTCTGGTGGCCAAGAAGGCCAATGGCTCCTGGCCTGGATCAGGAATGGTGTGGCCAGCAGGAGCAGGGAGGTCTCTCTGCCCCTGTACTCAGCACTGGTGAGGCCACACCTCGAGTGCTGTGTCCAGGTCTGGCCCCTCAGTTTGGGAAGGATGTTGAGACGCTG
The DNA here is from genome assembly GCF_031753505.1 of Anomalospiza imberbis. NCBI lineage: Eukaryota > Metazoa > Chordata > Aves > Passeriformes > Viduidae > Anomalospiza > Anomalospiza imberbis. Next base: position 5,142,369 of record NC_089688.1, on the reverse strand, counting down.
GAGTGCGTCTAGAGGAGGGCAACGAGGCTGTGAGGGGCTGGGAACACAAACCCTGTGAGGAAAGGTTGAGGGAGCTGGGGGTGCTCAGCCTGGAGAAAAGGAGACTCAGAGGTGACCTTGTCACTCTCCACAATTCCCTGAAAGGTGGCTGTGCTCAGGTGGGGTTGGGCTCTTTCTCCAGGCAGCACTGAGAGAATGAGAGGACAGTCTTAAGCTGCACTAGGGGAAGTTTAGGCTAGATACTAGAAAAAAGTTCTTCACAGAAAGAGTGATTTGGCACTGGAATCATCTGCCCAGAGAGGTGGTGGTGTCCCTGTTCCTGGATGTGTTTAAAAAAACAGTTGATGAAACATTTAGTGCCATGGTTTAGGTGATAAAAATATGTTAGGTTACAAGTTGGACTTGATTATTTCAAAGATCTTTTCCAACCTAGCTTCTTCTGTAATTCTGTGATTTTGGCTTTTTAATTTTTTAAAATCTTTGCTTATGTTTTTTTAAATTTTATTTTTCCATAACTAGTGGGATTTGAATGGCATGTTCTGTAGCTCCCTTGATGTCCTTTAGGGGACAATTCAAAGAGGAGGAAAGTGGGAATGACTCTACTTTTTCATTTACTGATCACTATTACAGGGAACTGGAAAATGGGAACGGGTACCTGCAATACAATGAGCAAGTCAAAATACTAACAGAAACAACCAGCTATTATTACATTAAGTAATTGTTATTCACTCCAGCACTTGCACAGTGAATGCAAAATAAATCCATCTTTGACATCGCATCAGTATTGCTGCATAGACAATTTGTCAGATTATTAAAAATACTGCTACCTGCAAGCTGGCATTGGGGTATCCCCAGAGAGAGGGTTAATGCTTAATCAAATGCTGTCACATTAGAGAAGGTCTCTATTAATCAGTAATGAAATGGTTTATAAAATTGATTGCTTGTTTTTAACCCAGTAATTTTTTTTTTTATTTTATGGCAAATAAACCACTGTATATTCTTACACTAATTTACTGCAGTTCTGCCATGGTGTGGTAAAATTGAACAGGATTAGCAATGCTATGTTGGGAATTAGTAAATACATTATTGTAACTGGTTTCCATTGCTCCAGAAGGAAAACGTCCACATTGCTAATTCCAGTAATTTCTAAAGTCTGTAACGCTGGGAGTGGAGTGCAGAGGAATCTTCCTGTGTAGATGATCTGAGCTGTACTTCCTTTCCCAGAAAGTTCTAAGAATTCACAGTTTATGAGAAAGTTCCATATAAAACCAACCTCCAACCCTCAAATCCTCCCGAGTTCCTTAGCAGCACTGAAATGACTCGGAAGCCCTTCAGACTTTTATCTCAGTTTAAGGCCAAATGAAAATCTCTCAAAATTTCAAAATTTTTCTGTAGCCACCTCCCTCATCTGGGCACATCCAGATGTCTCTGGAAGATAGCAAGGATGGCAGGTTTGGTACATTATTAGGAGAGCTGTGCTTGCTGGGGCCAGGACAGGGGTTTGGAGCTTTTCTGCAGATCCATGCTAGTGGCTGGTGTGGGAACCCCAAAGAGGAGTCGTCTGCTTCGTGCCTGGGGTGTGCTTGTGGTTCACCAGCTCCTCTTGTGACACAATAATTCAGCATGGTATTTTGTCTGAGACTGGCAAGCGGAGCTGGGATTCAGCAATCCTGGAGAATCCTACAAAAAAAATACTTTTGTGCACACAGCGGTTGGCTTTGTTCTGCTCTCACAAATGAACCTGAGAGACTCCTGTAATGTCAAGAAGAGTAGTGAAAAGAGAATTAAATCACAACTGCATAGATTATGTTCAATTCCCAATGGGAATTACACTGGCAGTTGTGCAGAGTTAATGAAGAAAGATGAGCTATCATGGGACCCCTGGGGCAGGAGGGAGCCGTAGTCCATGGGAAAGCTGCAGGAACTGGCAGGATGGGGGCTGGAAAAGAGAACAATGAAGCTAGGGCTGATGGATGGGAAAAGCTAATCTTGAAAGGTTGTTTGGGAAAGCACAAAACTCTACAGAAGCTGTTGCTGTTGCTCATACTGGGGACAGACCTTGGGTGTTGCGGTTCAGAACTTGCAAAAAACGAAGGCTTCGGTCTCATGACAGTGTAATATTTCATGGCTTCATTTCCATAGCCAGGGAACAAGCTCCTGACACATCATTTTGCCTAGATGTCTGTTGTTGTCACAATGAAAGACAAGATCTACACTACGAGAAATCCAAGAAAAGTTAATCTGTGGAATGAAGTGTGTGTGTACAAAGAGATGTGTGTCTAAGCCGGGCTACATGTATATAAAATATCATCTGTGTGTTTATACAAATCTGATTTCCTCTTTTTCTACAGCTTTTATCTAAATTGGAATTTGATTGTATTTTCCTTTGCCATAAAGATCCAAGCTGTTGTTTGTTTGGCCATACAGATTCTTCAACACACTGGCTGGCAGTATCCCTGTATGCTTCACAGAAATGTCTTTCTGCTTCTCTACATGATGCAGATTGTCAAGTTTGGTAAAGTTTCTTGGAAATCATTGAGTTTAGCTGTGCCTTGCAGCCATCTTTGGTGTCTGGTGTTTCCTGACTACCTCTCTGCAATAAAACACCCCAGTTTGTGCACTTGCCAGCACATGGCTCCCCTCCCTCCGTTTTCTTTACCAGAGTGAAATGCCGTTTTTTGTTTTTGTTTTTTTTTTTTTGTTTTTTTGTTTTTTTTTTTTTCTGGATAGAGGGTGATCCTTTCATCTGCACTGTTTGAGCAGAAATTTGCTTTTCACTAAAATCTGGGTGTTCTTTGCAAGAATAATTATTCTTTCCTTAGATTCCCAGAAAACAGTAAACTTTTAGTTAGCGACAAATGAAAGTGTTGAGGTGAGCAACTGCCCAGGAGTGCATGGGAAGTATGGCACTGAACACATGCAGGAGTCCATGTACGCTCAGTATAAAATTCCTCATTGATGTTTCTTAGGGAAAATGAAGAAAAGCAGAACAAAGCTTTCATGAGATTTATTTCCTAGCCAGCTTTACTGCTATTTCTGTACTTCCAGAAGTAGTTGGAAATTGGCTCAGCAGTAGTAATTAAGTTCTGGTTGCAGAGACAAAATTCCCACCTGAAATGAGTGTACCATAAAAAGCCTGATGGGATAATGTAATTGATTGTGTTAAAAGTCTCATAACTTTTGGGTTAAGAGTATATACACACCCCATAACACAAGCCTTTTACCCTCATTCATGCTTGGGTAAGGGAAACTGTGGACTACATCTTGCAAGAGATCCCTTTTTTTTTACCCAGATGGCCTTGTACAGCCATATCATAGAATCGCAGAATCCCAAACTGCTTTGGGTTGGAAGGGACCTTAAAGTCCATCCAGTCCCACCCCCTGCCATGGGCAGGGACACCTCCCACTGTCCCAGACTGCTCCAAGCCCTGTCCAACCTGGCCTCGGACACTGCCAGGGATCCAGGGGCAGCCACAGCTGCTCTGGGCACCCTGTGCCAGGGCCTGCCCACCCTCCCAGGGAACAATTCCTTCCCAATATCCCATCCATCCCTGCTCTCTGGCAGTGGATGCCATTCCCTGTGTCCTGTCCCTCCATCCCTTGTCTCCAGTCCCTCTCCAGCTCTCCTGGATTCCCTTTAGGCTCTGAGCTCTCCCTGGAGCCTTCTCTTCTCCAGGTGAGCACTGTGGACTTCCTCAGCAGTGGAAGAACATGGAGCTGTGGGAGTGAGCCCAGAGGAGGCCATGGAGATGTTCCAAGGGCTGGAGCCCCTCTGCTCTGGAGCCAGGCTGGGAGAGCTGGGGGTGCTCACCTGGAGTCTCTTTAGGCTCTGAGCTCTCCCTGGAGCCCTCCCCTCTCCATTTAATGAAAATCAGATTTTTTCTTTTTACCAAGACAAAGCAAATTTTCATCATTTAATTTCCTGCAATACACAAATTTTGGTTTTCAGCATCTCTGCTCACTAGGCTTTAAATATATGAACTTCTCAAGTTATAGAAGCTGGTATTTATCCTTCCCAAAGTCTGGATCTGGACCAAGGTGCCTGCTCCTGATTAATGCATGGTTAGAGACTGACTTTCATGGGAATTTGATTAGTCTGTGTGTGAAACCCATTTTCCCAGCTGTGAATCTGCTGGTTGAGCTACAGCTGGTCCTGAGTCACCTGTTGCTGGTTCTGGGGTTTGAGGCAGTGACCAGGTAACAGTTCTGATATTTCTGAATAAAATAGCATAAATGCATTTCCTTCACAAACTCCTGAGAGTTGGGGACTATTCCTTTTTATTCTCATGGAGTATGGGAATGGCTCATTTTTGACTGGGGCTTATGCCAATAAAAGAAAGATCAAGATTCGTGGTGGCCAAGGTGGAAATCAACTGAAATTACTATTTAAGAAAGCAAAGCAAAAATCCTACATTTGGAAAGAATTTGTGATCCTCGACAGTTGAATTTTAAGAGGCATGAAATAGAGTTTTGTTTGAGCCAGCAAAGCAAAGCAACATGAGAGAACATTTCAACATCTATTTCCTACACTGATCTAAGTGAAAACTGCTGATTGCCATGTTTGTTCCAAGCAGGGATGTGCCACAGCTCCCTTAAATTTTCTTGCAAACAATGAATTGCTACTGATGGCATTGCTGGTACTACTACAGCTATTACCATATATTTAGACAAACTCATTATCAGCATTATGGATGTTAACACTCAGTAAGAGCTATCAGCCTACCCAGGGAACAAAGGGAAATAGTTAAGCACACAGAAGTTATTTTTATGGAGAGTAGTTTTAAAAAGCAGTCATGCATATTGCACTGTTTCCATGCAGGTCCTGAGCCAGTGGGATGGAGCCGCATCTTAAGAGTGTATTTGCCTATATGGAATAATTGCAGATAAGAAAAAAGTAACCTGTGAAAGGAAATGGTTAATTTCGGTGTCTTATCTCTGATCAGTTCTTGTTACTGGATTCTATCCTTGTATTTAAATTTCCTTAAGTTCATCACATGGAGTACAATTTATGTCTTAATAAAGTTCTTAGCTGTCACTGAGAGCTGGGTGAGCAGTGAAGGGAAGATTTTCCTGTTTGGCAGCAGCAGAGCTACATCTCTTTAAGGCTGCCACAGAACTCATGTGTGTAGAGCTGCAGTTGGAGACCAGATGGGGAAGGCTTGAAGTCAGGGATTTCCACCTTTATAGGGGAACGTCTCTGTGGGCAGCAAGATGTGGTCACCCATCCTGATCTACAAAAACCATGGCTGGGTTTTGTGGTCAAACACAGCCAGGGAACAGGGAGGAGGGATCCCCATGAGAAACTTTGTGTATTTGGGGATGCCTTTACATGAATATGTCCTGGTTTAAACTTTTCCCTCTATGTGAATGCACCCATTTTTGCTTTGGGGCACATCTGAGCCATTGAGCTGTACATTGGTCATCTCTCTGAGTTCTTCAGCAGTTTTTGAGTTTGGTGAGAGGTGTCCTTAAAAGACATCCAGCCCCAAATATCTGAAGCTAGGGGACTGATAACACACCTAAAGTGGAATATGGAGCCCTCCACCTCCCCTGGCAGTTCCCAGGCAGCACTCATGGGAGCTCCTTGCTCTGGAGGGTCATGAGACCATCCTGCCAAAGGCCTGGTGCTGCCTGGCACAAAGCCAGCTCTATCTGTGCCACCTGTGTGCCAGCCTGTGTCCTTGTGCTGGAGGGGACTGAGTCAGCTTTCTCTCTGTTTTGGGTAACTTGGTTCCTAGCCCAGCCCTGCCTGGCTGTTGTGGCAGTGGCGCCAGCTCAACCCTGAGCTCGTGGTAAGGACGGCAGAGTAATGATTACAGCCATATAGAAAGAGCCCTGCTGTTGTCACTCTGAGCACTGCTGGGGAAACTGAACTGCCTCTTCAGGGGCCCCCAGTGCTGCACTGGGCTCTTGGCAGTACTGAGCAACCCAGCCCCTCTCTTACACAGCTCACGCACTTTTGAATACGACACAGTGGTGCTAAGAGCCGTAACTCCAGCTTGGCACAAAATGGAAAAACTTAACTTTAAAAAGGAGCTTTCCAAACCCTGCAGAACTTGTAGACCTCTTTGTTCACTTGTTCACATTTGCTTTGGCCTCCTAATTTTATTTAATTTAGGGGCACCTGCAGAATGCAATTAAGAAAGACACCATAAAGGCAATTTATTAATTTCTGCCTTTTGATTTTCAGAACTCCCAGCAGGCAAGTGAGGCATCCAGACTGGTGAAATCTGCAGGGAACATTCTAAAAATCTCATATGACAGGGAATAAGTGTGAATTTCAGGAACCAAAATGGTCAGAATAAATATGCAGATGTATAAATGCATATTTGAGGGCAATTTCATAGTGCTGTACTTTCAGTTTTGCCTGGAATTTTTCTGGAATGGTTTTCAACATCAAAAGTGTAGGGAAACACATGGTTATCTCTTTCAAGGAGAAGCCTCCACCCTTCAAAAGGAGGCTCAGCCTTCAGTAATTTGATCCTAAATAAGCATGTAATTATGGATTTCAATATTAAACTTTTTCATAAAAGCCCCCTTTTCCATGAGAAGGCTGCAGATCTGGGCTTTGACATCCATGGCTCAGTGATTGTAGGACAACCAGCATTTTCAATTAACCCCAGAGCTTTCAGCAGAACTAGCTTCTTACGTTATTCCTGTCCCAGCTAGGACAAATTTTTCTGAGAAACTTAAATGGTATCTCAAGTACTGCAGAAAGGGTTTGCTTGCAGACATTTGAAAACAGTAACAAAATCTTCATTGAAGATACTTGTTTCCTCTCTGGGTCAGAAGCAGGAGCAGCTTCATCTGTGTAAAAGAAAAAAGAGTCAGTACCATGTCATCAGGCTGCAGCTCTCAGGTATATACCCTATCTGAAATGTAGACAAAAAGTTGCCTTTTTCCCCATTATCCTCTACCTGATGCCACAACAGGCAGCATCACAATCACCTTCTGGGGGATCCCTCTCTGCCACAGCTACACTGAACACAGCCCGGGAGGCTCTGTGAGCAGGGATTTATTGCAGCGTGTTCAAGTTTCAATTGTCCTGCACGGCACCTTGCTTCTGCTCACTTGCATCTCAGGGGTATCCAAAAATAGCAAGCTGTTTGAAAAGCACAAGCTATGCCCCTCAGGATGAATTGCTTTTAAATCTGGGTGTATTCAATTGCATGTCAAGTGTTTCATTACAGAATATTGTATTTTTGCAGAGCAGGAAAAAATGTAGGGAAAATCCTTAAACTTCCTAAGTTGTTGCATTTTGATGCAGTCATGCAGAGTTCAGTATCTTGAGCAGATCTGCTTTTTCCTGTATGCTGTATTTCTGTTTTAATTATCCTAATGAAACTATCCTCTGTGCTTTTATTTTGATTTTATCCTTTAAAAAGACAGGGTATCTATTCCGCCAGTATAAAAGTGGTGGGTGGTGCTTCACAGCACCAGAATACTTTGCCCACAGTGTGCTGATGTAGGCAGCTGCTCTTCTGAATTTGAACGCTCTTTTAGAAAAAAAGCTTGGTAAAAATGACAAAGTAAGGCTGAAAGGAGCTCAGGATCATCAAGACCCAATCAAAGAGAAACTGGAGGGAGAGGCAAAATAACCCCAGAAGGATGATCACTGTGACAAGCTCTTTATCCATCTGTACTGGCTTTTCCTCTGAGCACATCTCAGCACAAGCTCCCACAAAACTTCCTCTGACATCTGCAGTCCGTGGTGCTGGTCAGGGCTCAAAGCAAGAGCTCCTGTCGGGCTCATAGCTGTGGGAGCAGCAGCAGGGTAAGATCCCTTCACAGCATGGCTTCACATGGACAAAGTGTGGTGTCTTAGGTTACAATCCAAGATATAACCAAAATTCTATCACCATCTTAATAAGGTGTTAAAAACAGCTGGGGCAGTGTTCTTTATCTCTTCTATGACACATCCCTGGTAACCCCCTTTAGAGGCATATCTTCTCTTAGTGGGCCATCGAGTCATAAATTACATCATCCCATTCTGATCTGCTGTGCCCAGGGGGAGGAGCCAAGCATTCCTATTTTGTTATAATCTGAGGTTTGGAACACCATGGGCGGCCTTACCCACTGGATTCCCAGAGGACAAGAGCTGCACAACCACCACTGGACCTTCAGAGGAGACCAGACTCTTCTACAGGATCACTGCTTCAACAGAACCATGTCTATCACTTCAGTAGGACTGTAGCCACCATTTAATGGGCCTGCTACCACCACCCTGACCAACAGGGTGTCAGGTTGTATCCTGACTGTCAGTTCAAGCCAGTGTTTCCTGCCTCTGTTTTAATTTTCCTATTAAGTTGTAGCTCTGACTTGGAATTTCTCACTGGTTTGCTTTCAAACTAGTACACATGGAAACAGGTAGTGTATTTGATATGTGAAAGACAGACCAGCAATCTAGGACTTGGAGTCCTTGCAGGGGGCAAATGGGGCTTTTTTTCTGTCCCCTCTATGTGTGAAAAAACCCCATATACTTACAATGTTTTCCTCTTTTGAAGATGGAAATTATCATTGACTAGATAAATTGAAAGGGAATTCCTCCCTTGACGAAGTGTTTACAGCCTAATTGCCAGAAGAATTTGAAGAAGCAGCTCAGCTGTGTTTGGGGCAGGAGGCTTCAGTTGAAATGGGATTAAGGCAATTTTACTAGATGGAGCCAGCAGCCCCCAGCAGTCCAGTGAGCAGAGAAGGGCAGTTTCAGCAGTGAAGCACACTGAAGGCTGGCTGCTCTGTACAATTTGAGTGCTGAAAGCAGAGAATTTTTATTGTTTTCATCTTTTGCTTTCACTGAGGGAAATTCACAATATTTAATATCTTTCTAGGAGATTTCTGTTGAAGGTCACGTCTTTGCTTCTTGTTATTGTCAATAGGCCTGTAAGTGGAGGTTTGATGAAGGCATCTGAAGTGGGATGGAGGTGCTAGAGGGGGAAATGGGTGTAAGGAGAGACAGGAGAATACAGTTGAGGGATTAGATGGTCTCTTGGAGCAGGAGCAGGCTTTGGAAGGGTTTAGCCTCAGGCAACCCAGCAAATGGGCTGCTGTCCTAACAATAAGACACAGGACAACAGATGGGACTTCAGGAATATAACCCCAAAATTTTGCTGTGGTAAAGTTTCTCCCTGTGTTTGAACCTTCAGTAGTGGTGAGGATAAGCACACAGGTCAGTGCATCCCAAAAGATTGTACTGCAGAATGGCTGCTGGTGCTCAGGATGTTATGTGGTGCAAAACTGGGTACCCTTGCATGAGAAAGAAGGGGGAATAGTAGGAGGGGATGATTGAGACAGTGAGTGACAGAAAAACCAGGATGGGATGTTTGCAGTGGCCTTCCAAAATTCAGGTTGTCACTGTACTAAATAATGGCATGTTTTTGTGCAGTGATAAATACTGCTCTTCTGAAGGCTATGCTCTTTTCACTGATTTATTTGTTACGAGTTGTATCAATGACCTGTCTGTCATAATTAAGTTGAAATGTTCTTTGGTGCCCTTGGCAAGCGTTACTCAAAATAATGCAACCTAAAATAGCATATCTCAGTCTCCAGGACTGAAATTTGCCTGCTAATGCTCTCCCAGTGATGTCTTTGAGTGGTGACTGGAGGTAAAATGCTGTGGAGGAAATGGCAGTGTGTTGGTTGGAAATAGCTCTGCATTTCTGTAGTTAAAGTTCCAGGGCATAGCTATAGTTTTGTTTCTTTTTCCAGCCAAAAACTGCAGCAGATTGTTGGAGATAAAATAATGACAAGGTAGTAAAATCCCAGCAAAGTAATTGGTGAGGGATAGCTTGCCGTTAACAAATAATGTTGTAGCATATAACTACAAACCTCCTCATGTTCAGCAGGGAGAAATAAAAAAGAACACAAAAAGTAAAAGGGATCATTAATTGAGTGAGGAGAAACAAAAATGTTCACAAAATTGCAGGGGAGGAAAGAATAGAAAGTTAAGGAAAGGAAAATAATAACCTGAGAAATCTACAGAAAAAATTTGGGTTGTGTCAGATCAGTCTCATATCTATTAATGTTTCCTGAAGAAAGCCCAATCCTACACTGAAAGAAACATGAACACAGAGTTGTTCACAGCAGCCCTCTGAAGAGAAAAGATGTTTTTCCTAAGCTGCTGCTTCAGTACCCAAAGGAGCTGAACTCAGTTTCTGACCTCTTAAAATTTCACAAGTCACCTTGAGCCAAGGCTTGAATCCCTCTTGTCTGAGGGTTTAATTACACATTCCTGTGCAAAAGGAGCTGTGAGCGGACTGATGGTGAGCGCTGGCTGGGAATTTTTTAGGAGCTTGTTTGCATGGCAGGAGCAGGGCTGTGAGCCTCAGCTTCCCCAGTGACAGACTCCTGGCCTGGTACAGCCAGGACATTGCTGCTCTTGGCCTTCTTCCCTGCCAGACCTATTAACTACACTGTGATCAGCCAGGCTACTAATTAGGGGCTGGCTGGTTGGGCAGTTTGGGCTGGTGACAGCAAAGGCAGCAGAGCTCACTGAAGGCTGGTTCCCAGGGAGAGAGGAGCTGTGTCCTGCCCTGTGCCTCCCTCTTCCCCCTGCCTATTGTCCCCTGCGTTGCACTGGCCCTAGCCCCCCTTCACCCTGCCATGAGCCAGTTCAATGACATACAAGAAAGTTATTTGTGGGTTTTTTTTTTCCTCTTTTGCCTGATTGCTGTTTTCCATCATGTTAGTGCATCCAGGCAGAGCTTTGCTCTGAGCTAGAGCCAACAGAAGGCAGCAGCAGCAAGCAGGCAGGAGGAGAGACTGGGAAGGAGGGGGCATCCTTTTTGGCAGCAAGGCTGATACCTTCTCATCATGTCTTGTGGAGCCAAACTCTGCCAATCATTCAATTAAATGGTTCTACTAGGAAGGATGTGGATGAAAGGCAGAAGAATAACGCTGCGAGTGAGAGCAAAATGAGATAAAATACTATCCTGGAAGCAGTCCAGCTCTGTGCTATGTAAACGTCACACTTTGCAACCCTGGCATCACCTTCTTGGTGTATGAATAATGAGCTGCTTGCCATTTGGACAGCCTGTCCCAGATTTGGCTCACCTCACAGTAGCTAACTAAAAGTCAAGCCTCTAGTGCCAAGGTTGTACTACTGGCTTCCTTTAGAGATAGAAAAAAGGGTCAGGCACACCCAGGCAGTGATTTATGCAGCCTGGCTGGAGAGGGGATTTATCCCTCTCTGGAGGTACCAGAGGAGCCAGGTCATTGCCCTTGTTCAGGGGGAAGCTCCTCTCATTTAATGCACTCTTGTGTCCAACTGGGATCACCATCAGCTGGGCTCTCTTGCTTGGAGAGAAACTGCCAAACATGCTGCTCTTCATCCCCAACCCCTGGTGAAGGCTGCAGTGCCTCCTCTGCTCCTAGGGAGGACCAGGGCTCCAGGCACTGAGTTGTTGAGAAACTTGTTCAGGAACTTGTCATCTCTCCTGGCAGGGGTAAGCAGTCCTCCCACATGGATGAATCACACCTCGAGGGAGTGATGATGGGTAAAGTCTGGTGTTATTCCAGGGAGTGTGGGTGTCCTGGGGCACCTGTTTCACCAATTCCAGCCTTATGTGGGTGTCTCAGAAATCCAAAGGGCACAGACCACACATGTGCTGAGGCTGGGGAGGCACCTGTGGCCCTCCTGAGGCAGCTTCAGTCTGATAGAATGAGTAATCTCCTCTTTCTGTGATCAGCATGGGGCAGGGAGGGTGTTCTCCATACTCTGGGGCAGGGCTTATTTTCACAGTATTGATCTTGTCTGTTCTGGGACACTCCTGCCCCACTTTCCTTATGTGTCCCCAAAAGGGAGGATGCTGTGGGACTGGGGATGTCCTGCTGGGAGGACTAGGGAGTGTGTGGGGCCACGGCCCCAGCACAGAACATTGCCCCCCATTAGGGTCTGGTGGTGTCCTTGGAAAGCACAAGTGGTGGAGTTTGAGGCAGGGCTGAATGAGTAATATTGGTCAATAAAAGATTAAAATTTGGGTTATAAGTTTTATTTCCATGCCACTTAAAATTGCAAATGTACTTTTCTGTAATGATTATTTTAAGATAGCTGCACTGCTCCAGGAATCTCCTCATTATCTGAGTGTATTTTAACCAAATCTATCCCCAGGATGCCTGGTGCAAGGGCTCACAACAGAAAAGGTAATAAGAATATAAATGGAGATGTGAAGTATCCACATGAGAAATCCAGATGCAATTGAGTTCTCAACAGTATACAGGTTATTTATCCTGGCATGTGAATAATGATCTGATCTGCTATAGGGTAAAGTTAATTATAATCTGTTACCAGAATGCTCTAAAAGCTTAGAGTTGGTAGCACACACATACCTTTCTATGGGGGGGGAGGTATTGCCAAATGGAAATGGAAATAAAAATGGCAAGGCAGGAAATGTGCATGAAATCAGGAACTTGACAACAAAGCAAACCAAACCTTTGGTTACAAGACAGTACATTTCTGAGACACCATACAGGGAACCATTCTTTTGAGCCATGATTTGGATACCAGACAAGTTAGAACTAACTTTTATTTTGGCAGAGGATATGATGATAAAATATTTTAGGGTTTGAATTATATTTAAAATTTAATTGTGTAGAAGATTCAGAACACAACAAATAGTAAATAATTCTAGGTGGTATGAGGCTTTTCATTATCAAGGCTGAAAATTATTCAGAAAGCAATTCTTTCCTTCTCAGATTATTTCCCCAAAAACCACAGAGTGAACCTGGCAAGGCTTGTTATAGGAAAACAGAAAATTACCAAGAGGCATTAGTTCAGTTGATGTGAATAAATAATTCTGTTTGCATTTTGGGGATATAATATTCTTGACTGAACTATCAGAGCTTGAGATATTTGGGCCTTTCATATGTATATTCGCATGTGTCATTCTGTTGTTGCAGATAAACAAGCCTGGAGTTCTTTGCATGTACAATGATGTTATTATCAGTTCTGTGATAAGACCAAATGAAAGCACTTTCTTTCTTTCCTCTTGATGCAGCTTGGCAGCCAAAACGTCCTTGGGTTTAGCAAACCTGAAAATAGGTTCCTGCAATTTTGTACAAAGGAAAAGAAGAGATGAAGGTTAAAGGATGAAATGAGCTTTCTGGTGTGAGGGGTTAGCAAAACCCCCAGGTCCAGCTGTGGAGGGGAGGAAAAATGATGAATTCGTTTATCAAGTGTTGGTAATTGATGCTCAAATTCACAGAATCACAGAATGACCTAGGTTGGAAAAGACCTTTAAGATCATCTAGTCCAACCTATGACCTCCTCATCACCATGGCACTGGGTGCCATGTCCAGGTTCAGTGAGTCTGCCACCTCCCTGAGCAGATGATTCAAGTGTTCAATTGGTCTTTCTGTGAAGAATTTTCTCCTGTTGTCTAACCTAAACTTCCCCTGGTGCAGCTTAAGACTGTCCTCTCATTCTGTCAGTGGTTGCCTGAGAGAAGAGACTACACTTGATGGCAGCTACCATTCAGGAAGTTGTAGAGAGTGATAAGGTGATAAGGTCACCTCTGAGGCTCCTTTTCTCCAGGCTGAGCACCCCCAGCTCCCTCAGTGATTCCTCACAGGGTTTGTGTTCCCAGCCCCTCACAGCCTCGTTGCCTCCTCTGGACGCGCTCCAGCATCTCAATGTCCTCCCTGCCAGACCTGGACACAGCACTCGAGGTGTGGCCTCACCAGTGCTGAGTACAGGGGCAGAGAGACCTCCCTGCTCCTGCTGGCCACACCATTCCTGATCCAGGCCAGGAGCCATTGGCCTTCTTGGCCACCAGAGCACACTGAAGGGAGTGAACAGAACACCACCTGTGCTCCTTGACCCAAAGCCCTGAAGTGCCTTTTAATTACCCTGGCGCTCTTCTTTTCAGTCTCATCACTGCCAGCCTCGAGTATCAGCAGTGGGTGATAATCAGAGGGCTGAATCAGCCCAGGGAGTCTCCTGATGACATCCCATACCTGGGTCCCAGGGAGGCAGCACACCTCCCTGTGGGATGGGTCCAGTTGACATATGGGACCCTCTGTTCCCCTCAGAAGAGAGTCACCCACTATAATTACCCTTCTTTTCCTTTTAATGTCAGAAGTGGTGACCTGTCTGACAGATGAAGCGTAACTAGGAGGCTCACTGGGCAGATAATTTTCTTCTGTGTCATCTGGCTGACCCTCTAGATCCAGGGGCTCACACCTATTCTGAAGTGGCACCTGGGTGGGTGATGGGAGTTGGGAGGAATTTTTATTACCTCCCTGAGGAGGGGCCCATTTCCACTCCCCTTCATCAACTAGGTCTCCTCCTTCAGCCTGATGGTAGGAGGCATGGGAGTCCTCTTGACGCCTGGTGGGCTTCTCTCAGGGATGGAGGGGTGAAACTCCACCAGTCTATTTCCCTCTCACTTTCTCTAATACGCCTTAATCTTTCTACTTCCTCCTTAAGCTTGGCCATCAGACAGAGGAGACCATTCACCTGTTCTCACCATGCACGTCTTTTGCACCATCCCCTGGTACTACTGAGAGGTTCAAACACTCCTTGCAGGAAGGGGTCTGGACAGACGTGTCCTCCGTGGAGGGTTCTGTTTGGCTTGGTACACTTTTGCTAGCTATAGCTTTTGATCATTTAGAGACCATCGCAGGAAAGAAAAAAAAAAAAGAAAAAAAAAAAAAAGAAAAAAAAGAAACCTCTAATCAAAATCAGGCTAAATAAAATAAAAACACAAGGGAAGCACCTGCTCCAGCAGAAAGAATAGTCTCCATGTGCTTGCCAAGTGCTGTGCTGCTACGGGGTCCTTTAAGGATTCAGCTGAAGTTTCCTTGCAGCGCAGTGCAGAAATCATGACCTGAAAAAGCAGCCAGAGTGTCTGATGCTTGATGCTGGACCGTTAATAGCTGGGATGGAGATCAGGATCTTTAGGACTCAGTTTGGGTGCGGATACCTCTGACAACACTCTGCCAACTTATAAAATCAATCTGGATAAGGACAGTCTCCACACAAGAAGCCAGGTATTAGAAAGAACATTAGCAGATAAAGCACCTTTTTTAGCACCTGTGAGAGCTAGCAAGGATGCCAACATCTTTGCTAAGCCTACTGCCCCTACTTTTGGCTGTACAATCTCTTTCTCAGGCCCCCTTACTTTTCCCCTGGCTTAGATAAAGATTGAGATTTATGGAAAAAAATCTATTTATCTCGAGTGCTCAGTGAAGGGAATAACTTTTAGTTTAGTTTAGCTTTGTTGGTTTTTTCATTTGTTTGTGGAGGTTTTCTTGTGTGGGTCTTTTTTTTTTTTTTTAATTTTATTTTTTTGTTTTAATTGTTGTTTTGAGCCCATGATGAAAATTCTGGAAATGCAAAGATCAGGTTGGATGATCAAGTTTGAAATCTTAAGCACTGAGATGAGATCTTGGAAACAGGGGGAAGTAGATGGAGCCAAGGAACAACAGCACTTAAATTAAGCAGATATTGATTTCACTGAAATGAACATCAAGGTTTATTGATCTGAGAGATAAATATTGACTGAAACATCCTCATGTGTTCCCTAACCTGTGCAGTTGTTTTTCCCCTGAAACAGGTTTCCTTCTTTTACCTTGTCCCTTCCCAGAAAATAATATCTTACCTCAGCTGCTCTAAACTGTGCTGTTTTTGCAAAACCAGCATTGTTTTCCACCTTGCTGTTGTAAACATCAGAGACAGGAAAAATGGCTGTGACTTAATAAATCAATAAAGCCCAATGCCCAAACAGCTATTAACAAACTAAAAAGGTGCTTGGAAATCTAAATAACCTGTTACAAAGTACTAACAAAAGGCTCTGCAGCACAGCCAAATTCTTGGCTCCTTTTACAGAGAAAATCTTTTTAAAAAATGTGAAATTGCACTTTGAAGACGTGACAGTTTCTGATTTTTTTGAGTAAAAAATTATTATCTAATTCCTAATGCTGTCTAAAATATTTTATTGAACTGATCCTTTATTACTGTGATGTAAATGCCAGTTTACAAGGGCACAGAAGTTTTGCAGGTAGTGGAGAAATGAAAATTTGGAGGGAAGGAGCAAAACAGACAATATGGGCCAATAGTGAAACAATTTTGAACTATAAGGGTGGGTATACCTCTCTGTTAAAGGGATGAAAATTCAAACATTTCAAACCTCAAAGAGCAGCTACGTGTTTGCAGCATGTTCATCTGGGCCAAGTGCAAGCTCCAGGTGAGGAAAGAGGGCTTTTGCTATGGATCTTGTATGTAATTTAGATTGAAATATTTAGAAATGCACAAATTTCTGAAATACTTTTCAGAATTTATAATGCTTAAGGTTCTGCATGCTGCACACAGAAGACTCCCCAGGAAGGCAAATGAGTGAGGATCATATGGTAACACAAATGGAAGGAGGAAAGACAAATGGCTACAAATCCTCTCCAGGCAAGTTTTTGGCTTTTGAGACACTAAATAAATTTATTTCTCACTGAAGACAACTTCACATTGGATTTAAGCAATCATGCAATGCGGAGACAGAGAGCCCCCACTGACTTTCTCCCTGTGGATCAGAGGTATGTCTGATCCTTGTGTGTCTGAAATTGCCAGTTTGGGTAGCTAAGGAGAAAAACCAAGTGGAATTTAGACCTACATTATGATAACTTAGAGAGATTTCACAGTGACCTAATTCTGAAATTGCTTATCATTTAATTTCACCCTGAGGAAGTGAAGACAAATGGCCCAGAGGGAAAGGAGTGGTTCACAGCAAGCTCCCATCAGCAGCAGATTACAAAGGAAGAATGAGTTTGGGTTCATTGGCTGTTTCAGATTGAAAGACAAGTTTTGAGCAGAAAGTCCAGAATAACAGAACCACTCCAATGCGGGGTAAAAATACCTGCCAGCAAGAGAAATCAAACAGTGGGTTTGGAAAGAGCCTGAGGTGGGAAGGGCCCAGTGGGGTGTCAGAGAAGCTCTGTCCATCAGGAAATAGGGAATAGGTGTGTTTTTAATGGCTAACCAGCTATTTTTACAGAGCTTTTCAAAATCAGCCTTTTGAAAACCTGTGATTGTTTGGGAAGAAAAACTGTGACAAATAAACATCCTGCTTTCAACTTCCCCAGTTACCAATTCCTGTCTTTCAGCACTGTAGTCATCCCTGATGTGAAAGCCCCACAACAATTTTCTTTTAATATCATTTTGTCAAAAATGTTTTCTTTACGTGAAGGGAAAAAGATCTGATTTTCTGTATTGTTCAGAGAGTGTCCAATATGTTCCTGTGTTCACCATGTGCACTTTTTCTGGTGTAATTATTGTGATGATGCACAGCTCTGTGTGTTCTTTTGGAAAAGGCTTATCAGAAAATGCTATTCAATCAAAGGGAAGGAATCCTACTTAAAACTCACTGAGATTTTCCAGGCAGTTTTTTTGTTTGATTGGCATATTTAATGTCCCCAGGTACAGCACTGGCCTTGTTAATGAGAAGCCTGCATTAACAGAAATGACCTAACAACCCAGGGATTGGGGAAGCATTCAGGCTGGCAGCAAATGTGGAAAAAGAGCTACAGTTTTAGAAGAACCATGACATTCTAAGATTATGAGATTCATGAAACAAACGGGCATCCTTAAGCATGGTCACACTATGATGAGCTGGGAATCATTCCCATTACCTTCTCAAAATTCCTTTGCCTGATGTAAGATGGGCTGAGTTCTGTGTATCTTGCAGAACCGAACCAACATTTTTCTTATCACCAGGTACTTTTACTGTATTTTCCCCTTAGATTTCATGAAAATAGCCCTGAAGGACAAGTTTTTATTCCTCTCAAAATTATCCAGATTCTTGGAGCCTCCCAAGCTTCTTAAAAAACCTTGAGGATTTTCTCCCTCTCCTCTCAACATTCACTTAGAATTCCACCTGCTGAAAAAAATGCCTATCAGTGCACAGGGCAGTGCCAGCAGACAGAGCCAAGCTGCTGCAGCTCCTCTCCAAGGGTACAGGATCAGGCCAGGCCAAGCTGAAAGTCACTGCCAGTGACTTTGAGTTGCAGATATTTTTGTTTCTGCTCACTAAAAAACGTGTGGTGATTGCTTGAGGCCCTCAGTACAGGCAGGGTTCCTCTCCTTGCAGAAAGCCCTGTGTGTGTGCAATTGCCTTGAGATGGGGACACTTGAGATGGAGCCCACCTGGCATGGGACCTGTGGTGATGTGGCCTGAGGAGCACACAGTCATCACCTTCTTTCCTCCTTCTGACTTTGTCTTTACTGGGTATTTTTTCTGTTCTCAAGCTCTCCATTTTCTGTGGAGATTAACAGAGGTTTTCACCTGAGGTGGTCTTCCAGTCAACTGGAGAGAAAAACTACAGGAACAGACTGGAGGCCCAGGTGATCCCAAAAGTCACAGAGTTAATTTTCATTCGTGATGGCTGCATGCATGCAGTGCTCACAAAATGTAAGGGCTCCCAGCAAATTTATATCATAGCTGTTTATTTTATTGTGCTTGCTCTTCAGCTGTCTAAAGCTGCATTATTTTAACAATTTAATAATTTAATTTGCTTTTCCTTCAGCTTCCTGCTTCTTCCTTGCAGCACATTTCTGTATAGGGAAAGGACAAAAGGAAAAGTGTTATGGAGGAACATGTGACTGAACAAATTGACAGCCCAGGGAAACAGCAATAAGATGGAAGTAGACGTGGATCAAGGAAAGAGAGAATATTGTGAGTAGATTATTATGGAGACTATGACAAATTTCTCAGCAAGTCAGTAGACATTTCTAAGTTGTTAATTAGTGATTAAATAATTATTTTAAAGCAGAATGTAAATTGAATTGGTTTCTTTGCAAAGTAGCAAAATTTAGAAGATGAAATACTTTTAAATGAGGCATTAAAGCTGCAACACTGATTCTGCCCATCACCTTGGGATCTTGGGTATTAGATTCTGCCTTTCTTTCACAAACTGCTGGGTTGTGTCACATGCAATTTTGGCTCTGTTTTGATGTAGGACAACACAGATGCTTTGAATACACAATCATAAATAGGATATGGAAGTAATGGAAGGACTAATTTGTAACTTGATTTTGCAAGGGAATACCTCATGATATCCTATATACTATAACCCTGTTAGTAAGTTAAATGAAACTTGACTCATGAAAATTGCTGTGTAAATCAACAGAGAAAATTAAAATCAAACCTCACTTTGAAATTTTGAAATACCACATTTATTTCTCACTTCCTTCTGGTGTTATTCACAATCTCATACTATCCTGAGAGAAAATAAAACAACTCAGAGAGGAGTTCTTCTGCAATTCTGGTTCTCTGGAACAACAGGAATCTTTCCAAGAAGTCCTCTTCCTATGAGAATTTGAATGCCCTTCAAAGAGAGAGGTATTTTGAAAAAGATTTCAGTTAGAACCTGGGCAGCCAGGCACTTTTATTCTTGGCAGCTCTCTTGTGACTAATCTCCGCAAAACTTCAGCAGTACAGATGTAATAAGATTTATTTCAGGAAATGTATCTGTTTGTAATCATTCTGGCTCTTTAGGAGATCCCAGTGAATGTTACAGGTAAGGGTATTATTGGAGGGAAAGGACCTTGTGGCTGCACAGTATGCTGTAAGTTCTAGTGTGTCTTACTAACATTTGCATAAAAAATATCCACAGCAAAAATCAACGTTCACATTTTTAAACAGTGATCCACCTGCATCCCAACTTAATTGTTTTATACAAGTAGATCCTATAATGATTTTTTTTTTTTTAGTCATTCAAGCTAGTCATATTTGCAAACTAGTTTTGGTATTGGTTTTATTGACTGTTCTACCAGAATTTTTCCCTTGCTAAGTTTCTTATTGTTCCTTATGTGCTTATCTATTAAAATAGTGTGTGAACTTAGAGCATGAGGATATGGCCTTGTTTTATGTTTTCTGGAAGTGACAGCAGCCTGTGCACTGGGATTTACTGAGCACATGCATGGAGTGTCCCTGGGGAGCTCCACCGCGATGGCTGTGCACGGGTTGGCTCAGCAGTTTCAGCTTTTCCAAGAGTCCAGATTTTTTTGCTTTATAGCACAACTTCTGCTGTTACAGGCAACAAAAAGAGAAAAGGCAATTGTGTTATTTGTCTGGAAAAAGTGGCTGAGCTACATCTTCTCTGTGCCCTTATGCTGACAATATTCTGTGAGCTCTATCTTGAAATTAAGATGGGTCTGAATACACTCTTGAATTTTAACTTATTGTTTGATACTCTACTATAAAAATATGTATTGGAGTTACCAAGTCATCATACTGCAGTTATCTCTTGTATTGTAAGAGTTTTCAGCTGAAACTCTCAGGAAGAACAAACTGTATTTGAAGCTAATGGCTCTTTTTATCACTGTAAGTCACATACAGCTGAACGTCATCTGCTTGGATAAGACCACACAGCTCACAGATCTCCTCTTACAAATGGAAGAACTAAAGAGCAATCTCATACCTCATTCTTTGAACCTAAGAAAGATAGCAAATTTTAAACTCTGGTACCATGCTTATTATTTTTTTAAAGTTTTATAACAGTATTTCTCTCTTGCCTATGTCTTCTTCCAAAAGAAATGCTCTCTGAGGTGCTGCAGTGCTAATCCTCATCACAGTCTGTCCAAGATGATTTCTGGTGCTTAAACACAACCCTGGAAATCCAAGTTAAATTAGTTCAAGTAAATGTAACTAAACAGTGCTATTTTGGAATATTGAGATCTATGAATACTGACATGAAACCCTGACAATAAAAACACTCATGTGCAAGCTGTAAGGAATTTGTAAGACTGCCACAGCTTGAAAAAAAGAGGAGATGGTCTCTTTGGAACAGTGAAATCTCTGTTTTACCTGAGGATTATAAGTAGACCAGGCTTACATTTCCTTTTAATATCAGTAAAGGACTGTTTAGCCATAGTTCTTTATTCCACTAATGTTTTCACTGTAGGAATATTTGAGATTTCCTCATTCTTGCATATGTATGAATATAGCGTCAGTCAAATCTCCAACAATACCAGACACAAAACATTTCAGATGCACTGACACAAATGATTAACATGTTTAGTAATTTTAAAAAGGTCTTTTGAGTTTCTTAATCCAGCTGTATCATTGATTGCTACTAGCTCCACCTAGTATATATTTGCATGGAGCTCCTTTTATGAAAAAATTCAAAAGAATTTGCAATTTAAGATGACCTAAGCTAGGGTTTTCTTAATTAGAATTTCCTAAACAGAGGGAATTCAGTTGCTTTCTAAGATGGAATTCCTTGCTGTACTGATGCCAAAATTGGAGGCACCAGATGACTTTTAGACTGTAGAAGTTCATGAAGAACAAGTTTTGCTATCTGTTGAAAATAAATTGATCTTAAAAGTTTTCTTTATTGCTCCTTGAATGGAAACTCGGGAATCAGAATAGAAAAGGAATTAAACCAGAAATTACATTACTTGCAGGGCTCTGTGAGAATCGGTGTTGAAATAGGCTAGTCCTTTGATTTGTTTAATTCCTGGCTCTGATAGCAGAAAAAGGATTTTTCCTCTTGGTGTATGTGATGCCCACTGCCAATTTCCATAGTCTAATTCCTTCCTTGCAGCATGTGCTTCTGTTGTGTGACTGATGAGGCCAGTGTTACAGGAGGGGACACACACACACAGTGCTCCCTGGAAGAGCTGAATTTTGGGAGGGGTACTGTTCCAGGCTCCTCCTCAGAGCTGCCTTTGAGTGGGGAAGCTGGAGTACAGAGGAGTTTAAGGACAGCAGTGTGAAGAGAAGCTGATATTCTGTCAATTGACTTAATAAAAATGACATTAAATATTACCAGAGGAGAAAGTGAAAAAATGTCATGGAGTTTAGTAGGAATAAATGTTTACTCTGTGCAATCATTACTTAATGAGCAGATCTAGGAAAATGCCCATTTTGTGTATGCAACAGTAGTTCCACTCACAAAGTGAAGTGAAGGAGCTGTAGGCTTTGAAATGTCAATTAAAGTTTTCAATTAGTGTGCGTAGATGGGAAATGGATGTTTATTAGTCATAAAATAACACATTAATGATTCTCTGGTGATACTGAGAAATCTCTTTGTATCAGAGAGTGTTATATTCCAGTCATTAATTCCACCTTATAGGGCTCAGAAATACAGTGTGTCTTTCTGGAGGCTCCTGTCCCTGTCCATTGACAATTTAGGAAGCCAAAGTATGTGACTCAGTCTTACTGGTTCATTTTAGGATGGTGAAACTTAGGGAGCTCAGGGAGGTAAGTCCTTGCTCTCCATGATGCAGACCCTTAGATACTGTCAAGCTACCATATAGATTTTAAAGTGAAGATTGAGGCCAAACTTCTTGTTAGGGTGTCTACCATGACAAATCTGGATCTCCTGTTAAACAGCCTGCTCCCTGCCTGGGTATGGAGTTAAGCAGCCCCTACACTTTAGAATAATTTGTACTTTTACTGGGCTCAGTTTAAAGCTTTCCTTTTTGCTTTCTCTTTGTTTTTCTTTTTGTTTTAAACTTCTGTTTCCCTCATTTCTTGATGATGGAGTTGTGCCACATCATTAACTGTAAGAAGTATGTCTGCAAATGTTCAAAGAATGATGGATTTTATTAGGCTGTCACCCCAGCCATGTTGAGGAGGCCATCTTTAATATATTATTGATGCTCAAAACCATTATTTTTAATAGCATGGTGCACTAGGAGAATGCTGCCAGTGGAATGGAAGAACAGATGAAGAAGTGTTCTGGAGCAATAATCCAGTAGGAAGTCAGTCTCAGAAGCATCTCTGGTTGAACACATGCACTCTTTTACTTTGAGCCATTAACTGTGGAAGAAGGATTTACTGCTGGAAATGTAGGATAATTTGACAACTTGTAATTAATTTTTATATTGGTAAATATCACTTGGATAGAACTTGACATGATAAATGTTTGCTCTTTGTCAGACTTAGCTAAATGAATTCCCTGTGGCAGTCTGGCATCAGACATGGTAGGCACATGGTTTTGTAAATGGTTCATGCATTATTTCCTCCTTTGGCAGCATTTTTGGTTTGGATTTTAGTTTGTTTTTCTTTTTCCTCACCCATAAGTCTGAAAAGCTAGTGTATTTTCTAACTTACAATTCCTGTAGGTAATTCCAAATCTAGAGTTATACTATGCCGCCAAATAACTGAGCTTTATCTCCTAGGAATGAACCAGTTTTTAGTACTTGAAAGCATAATTTTCCAAACATATGCCTTGGCAGCATAAAGGCTGGAGTGGGTCTCTGCCCTAGGGGGGATTCATGATGTGCTGCTTCCACACTGACATCTCAAAACCTGCCAGAGGCCCAAAGGGGAGGCAGATAATCCCCTGAGATGGTGAAAATATCATAAAAGAAATGCGCTGAAATTTGCATTTTCGTGCCCAAATTAAGGCTTCTGTGGTCAGCTCACCACAGAAGCTCACCTCTTGCTCACCTCTTGCAAAGTGAAAACAGTGTTGAACATGGTTATTTAAATTCATGTGTTGTAAATACAGTCAAAGAAACTCTGCAGCCTGACGTTACCTAGAGGAAATGAATCTGTTTCTCTCTTGTTTTGTGTTTTTAAGGAGAAATTCAGTGTTCTGCCTTGAGCTTTTCCTGTCAGAGGAGATCTCTCCCAAAGGGCCCCCAGCTGTCTAGGGCTCTGTGTCTGCACGTGAAAGGCGAAGTGAACGGGATATGACAGACTCTGATGCTTGAGCTAAAAAAACCCAAAGACACAGCAAATTCCAACAGTAAGAAAGGGTTCCAGGGGACAATTTTAGGCCAGGCTGGAGAATTTTGCACATCATGGACTCTAATAACTCCTACAAAGAGATCAAGAGGGAATTCCTGAAAGAACATGATAAAATAAGCAGGTGAATGTCAGTGTTAATGTTGCTTTTCTGTCAAATTGGCAGGGCAGAAGGCAGGTGTTAGCACAGGGGTGGGTTATTCAGCTCAGGCTCAGGATATGTTTGCTTTAGGCCTTTGTTTCTTGGGCTGCCTTGTGATTACACCTGACTCTTTCCAAAGCCTCAGCACAAACCATTGCCCTTCCTCAGAGCTCCTTCTGTGCCAGCTCTTCCTCCAGGCAGGGAGGTACCAGCTCTGCCCCCTGGTTCCAGCCCGCCTTTCTCCATATTGGATTAATGGCTTTTTGTCTTGTGGGACAGACAAGGACTTAGTGCAGAACTCACTCAATTTCCAAAATAAAAAGATAAATCTTTTTTTTCTGCTGGTTGCTGCAGGTGAAAGGCTAATTTTACCTCTGTAAGTCTTATCATTCACCTGTAAATCTGCTGTGGTCCCCCTGGGCTCTGTTCAGTTGTTAGTAGCATTTATATTATATATTATACCCAACTATTTAAAATGTCGTTTTTCCTTGTCCTGAAGCAAAAACCAAAAACAAACCAAAAAAATGATCTAGAAAATATTTCATAGGTATTTTATATATAAAATACAGAGTTCTAAATCATGCTGTTACTTTTTTTTTCTTTTTTCATGCTTGTCAATAAGCATGATATTTGTAACTTATTTCCTTCTATTTCCCATCCTTAAACTCAGTCCCAGCAACTTTGTTGTAGATGAGAAGTGAAATTAGAGCAAAGTTCTTGGTGGCTGAAAAAGAACAGAAAATCCTGTAAATAATAGCTCCTCATTGACTGAAGTGAAGAGGCAATTTCAAGAAGTCTCTGATGTTCCTAATTAGCTGTGTCCTTTACAAACCTGTACCAGGAAGCTAAAGGCAAATAATATAAAAGGAAAACAGCTGAAAATCCTTGTGAGTCTCCAGTCCTCAAAAAGAAAGCAGCCTTCACTCCCTCACCACTGCACACCCTGACCCACTGCTCTCATTTTCTTTGGGCTTCTATATAAAATTATGAAATATTAATTATAACTCTTATCCACTGAGAGACTGACTTGTTCCCAGAGTATTGAAGGAAAGCATCCTTACCAAAAAAACAAAGCATTCCTTGCTGATTGTTCTACCAGTTTAAACTTAGTGCTCTGTACAAATGGTAAGAGTATGCCAAAACAAATCTGGAAATGTCAAGTTTTTTCATAGACTAGACATTCTCTCCTATGATAAGCGCTGGTCCTGAGATACAGAATCCTTACAGGTAAATTAATGAGAAGGGATAAAGGCATGGAAAGAAAAACATGGTTTGTATGGATTTATTACAGGTCTCAGGGCTTTTCTTAATGTACTAATTATAGGCAAATGAAGTTTTGGATTGCGCTGCTTTCTCATGTGTTATATGTATTCCTTGCATGAAAGATGCTCTGCAAATGTATCACCAGCTTTGGCCTTTACTTTTGCTGAAGACTAAAATCATCTTTAATTATGTACGCATATATGCTTGTCAGCATGTATCGGGAGCAGTTCTCAAACTGCAGCATATGACAGGCTGTAGAAGATTCTTCATGGAAAACTAACCCAAAAAGACCCAAATACTTGTGGGTGCCACTTCTCCTTCCCTTGCCCATGGAGTCCATAGCACACAGGAGGCTGGTCCAGTTCCACAGCACATCAGCAGTCCCTGCCCATAAAGCTGACCCAGCTGAAATGATCTCCTTTAATAAGGGTGCCAGGGCTGAAACTTGAGGAGTTATCTAGGAGAAGGTTAAAAAATCAGAGAGAGAAATTGGATCATTCCTAACATACTGCTCCCAGTTGCAGCACTGCTGCTTTCCAGCATTTGTATGGCCCATTGATCTTCCAGGGGAATGATGTTTTAATTGCTGTGTATTTGGTTTCTTTTCCTGTCTCCCCTCCAAAGGAAGCTGCTGCTGCTTTGCCTAAGGAATTTCAGTCTTTCAGCAGAGGCACTTGGTTGTGCTGTCAGAGTTCCTTACCTGCCCTATCTCTGGTGCCTGAGCTGCAGGAAACCAGCTCAAGCATTTGCATCTATGGCATGGTTAATCTGAAAATATTAATTCGGATAAGAAGGGAAATGTTTACACTGAGAATTCATCAGCTGCCACATGTGAAGTGACATTGGTGAAATGTCAGGGAAAGGGCAGTATTTTTGATTTCTTTGAAGTGATCTAAATCTTTAAGTGAGGGTCTTCCTTCCAGTTTTACCTTCTTCTCTGTTACCCTTGAGAAAGTCAACATGGAATTTCTGATAGAAGAACCAGAAAGTCACAGCAAAAATCATGTTGGACTTTTTTTTTTTTTTGTTAGGATGATGACTTTCACTGAAAGTATCAGCCAAGATGTAGGGGTTTGAATGGGTGACATCAGTTATAAAACTTCTCTTTTTCATGTTTTTAATTCTGAAACGTTTATTTTTTTCCACAATTACTCAGTTTTTCTTTTCCCCCTTATTTTCTCTTTTTATCCATGGCATGAAGTGTTACTGGTTACCTTTTCACTTGTAAGCTCTGCTAGTAGAGAGCTATACATTGAAATTGGTACTGTAGCTGCAAGACTGTGGTGGATTTATATCTGTCATCTTGCCTGAGCTGTCTGGGTCAGGAAGAAACAGCTTGAGAGGTGTAGATAAAGTTTACTTTTGCTTTCCTTCAGAGCAGTGTCATTCCAGGGACTTCTCTGGACCTTACTGACAGAAGATTTGCCTGAGAAGTGGTTTGGTCTCGAAACATGGTCCTTGATTCATACCTGGAGCTAGCAATACATAAAATCTGAGTACTAAAATTCTTTTTTTTCCTTTAAAAAGGGCTTTAATTTTGGAAAAGTACTGTTGATGGTTGGGCAGAACTGCTTCTCCTTCTACTAGTTCTTTGGCATGTGTAAGACAACAAATGGACAGAATATAGCCTAGGAAGAAGAGGCAGCTCCTGTCACTTATTGTCTATCACAGCTTTTGCCTTTTTTCCTTGTATTTTGTTTTTTGTCATTTCCTATGAAAAATGGCTTAGTATAGCCTATATAGCCCTTCCTCAGATTCATAACACTTAAGAATTATGTGAAAGCATACTGAATATCACCTTTGTTTGATTGCATTAAAGAGCTGCTTTAAAGCTAATAGTCTTTTGATAGTAAGACAGCAAAGTAAAGCACGTCTGTTTTGGGAAAAACACCATATTTATGTAACTGTCATTAATCATGCAGGAAATAATGGGCTGTGAGGAACTAATGAAATTTTTTGGAGATGCTTTGTATACAAATGAAAAGGTTTGCATGATAACACAAAGATAAAGAGAATTTCATAAAACATCTCACAGTCTGAATAAATAGTCATAAATCCGCTGCAGTGCTGAGCAAAGGCAATAACTACACTAACCCTTCTCATCACATACTGAGAATTTATTTCTTTATTTGACTTTTAGAATCTTAACATTTGTAATAATTTTGTGCACTCATAGAAAAATATGTATGGAAAGGATTACCAGGTGACTAGTCAATTACCTTGGGGCTTGTGGTCAGATAATTAAATGTTGTTTTGAAAAGTAGTAACAAAACCCACCCTAAGGAGAACAGGAAAAACATTGGAACACAGTGTGTCTTTCAAATCAAGGGAAGAGAGGAGGAAAAGCCACCATCAAACAAAGGACAAACATCCTGCTGTTCTGCTAGTTGATGGAGGTGATTTAGAGAGCACAGACACCAATGGAAAGAATGGTCTTATTTTGCTATGAATATAAAGGAAACTCAGAACTAAAATGATACATTGAATAAAACTACATGCTAGGCTTTAGCAACAAGGAAAAATAAGCAAGGTAATGCACCTAATCATTGCTGTATGAGAGAAGAATAGTGATTAAGGAATCAGCAATTGCCCCAATACTCCACCATGATCCAGAGTCCGTGTTCTCTGGGGAGCCTCATTTTGCAGAGAGGACCTGGAGAACCCTTCCCAGAAACCGGGAAAATCTTGCACATTGTGTCCACACATAGGTGAGGTCTCCTAATTCACCCTGAAAGTGGGTCCAGCTTTTATAGGCCAAAATTAGGAAGCTGAAGTGACCTGATTATATTTTTAGCAGAGAAACTCCTGGATCTGATGGCACACTTCCCAACCAGCCTGGGCCCAGGCCTTGGCTTGGGAGGGTTTTCCCCTAAAATACCCTACAAAAAAGCCTCTATTCATGTCAGTTTGGAAAGATTCTTAAAATTATACCTTTCTTGCAGATAACTACACAAGGTTATACAGAGTTAGCATAAGCATCTTTGTCATCTCATTTTAGCTAAATAATACTGATGGTGTTGATCACACAGTGCCCAGGACTCATCTTGTAAGTCAGCTCTGGCAGAGGCCATCACTGCACAGTGTGGTGGTCAAAAAAGAGGAGATAAAAATCAGTGATCAAAGTGATCAGTGATTCCCTGTGCCTTTGGACACAGGGAATTCTTCTGCTGTTCTTAATGTTAGAAATTTTGTTGGTGTTTTGTTGTCGTGGGATTAGGGATGGCAGAAGCAACGACCCTTGACTCCATGCTCAGAAGGCACAAGAACAAACTTTATTAGAACTTCACATTTTTATAGGCAAGATAGTTCACCCAGAACTCGATTGATTCTTGACAACACCTATCACACCACTGGTTAATTAGGGACACCATCTTTCCATAACATCACGTAGAAGACGTTCCATATGTTCACAAACACCAGCTGCAGAGACTTAAGAATTGTTTTAATTTCTTCTCTGAGCATTCCCACCACTTTCCTCAGGACGATGTCTGGGAAAGCTATTTGTTTCTCTCTCTCTGACTGAACTGTTGCATCCCCAGTGTTTTGTTTCTTTTGCCTTGCATCTGTCTCCATTCTTGTGCAGCTGTACGCGTGGCCCTTCCCTGCTCGTGTGCCGTCCATCCTGGGCAAGGAGAGCTGCTCATTCCTGCAGCCCGTCACCTAACGGAGCTGGGGCAGCGTCTTCTCCTCCTGCTGCTCCTCAGGCTGAGCAGGCCCAATTCTGCCATCTCTCTGACCTCCCCACCCCTCTGTGCATGTCCTGCACGGGGACGTTTCCTTCCCACCAGCACAATCCTGGAGCTGTGTGTGGATGTGGCACATGCATAGGCTATAGAGTTATATCCAATGTCTTTTGTAGCAAGCAATCATAGAGATTCATTCTTTCAATATTTGTTTTTGACACAGATCTAAGGGACCAGTTGCCATTGCAGTGTTTCCCCAAACACAAACATACCCTTCTCCTTCCAGCCCATGCACACAGCTCTGTGCATGGTGCTGAATGTGCCTGTTGCAGGAAAAGCCATGCCTTGCCATTGGAGCCAGGACAGTGCCCCTGCAGTGCTGGCACGGCATTCCAGAAGCTCCATTTGTCATTGCCTCTGTGATATGCAGGTCCATGACTCTGAAATATGATGATGCTTTACTGTAAAGTCACCCTACCTCCTGGTCACTGAAGTTCTTCCATGGAGAGGAGTGTCTGAAGGAAAAAGGGATTTTTCAGAAGTACATCTATGAGTTCTGGTTTCACTTGAGCAGTGCAGTGGTACCTTTTGCAATTTTAATTTCTGTTCTGAGGATATTAATTGCACCTGGAGCTGCGTCTAACACTGAGTTGTTATGTGCTCATAAATATTCTGGAACTGCCAATGTTGCTGAGATGTTGCTGGAACCTTCTCAAGAATACCCATTTAATAACAGTTTCCTTGGATGGAAGTACTTTCAGAAGCCTGCCAGAGTCTGTTTAATGGGAAAGATTTAATAACATGGAGCAATTGGTGAGGCAGACAAATTAACAATGTGCATTAATTTCATTTGCATGCCAAGTATATGCCAACATTAAAATCCCTTAACAATAAGGTTGTTTTTCCACCTCCATAAAGCCAATTATTACCCACATTATGTTGCACTGAACTCTCAGTACCCAGACAACTTTACACTTGCTGAATGCTTCTGTTACTTAAAGATCTAAAAATTTCTGTTAATTTGTGCTGGGGAAAAAAAAAAAGGAAATATCTGATCATATACAAAACTTTTGAGCTTATGGTGTAGTAACATTGTGTAATACATGGAAATAGTGTCTGACAACTCTAAACAAAAACAGTGTTGCTGTGATCTTAACCAGGAGTAAAATTTTATCACAGCAAAAAAATTTTCCTAAGAAGAAGTAAAGCAAGTTCATGATTGTAAATTCAATTGTTTAAACTTGTTTGGCTGCTAAAATCTTTGGCTTAGCAATCAAGGGAGAACAAGTAGAGCATTAGGGAAGTAAACTCCTTTGAGCTGTTTGCCATGAGATTAGAAGAGAGGTGATGGAACAGGGGAAGGTAAGCATACAGAGTAGTGCTGTGCTACCTTATAAAACTGATGTTTTCAAAACCTGGCAAGTCCAGCAATTGCTTCCATCTACATGTGTATGGTATTTTAATTTCGACAACAAATTTGCTTGTAGCTTCTAAGGGTCCTTTAAAGAAGTTTTATATGATATAAAATTAAGAGTGCTCTTGATTTTCAGGGTTTTCTTCCTACTGAGCTATGTATTGTTTCCACAAAAGTAAAATATTTAGCAGCTTATCTTCAGGGCAGGTGAAAGGGTAGAGAGGTAAGTTCATCCATCAGGCACAGTGATGCTTTGCAGATATATGTAAACAACCTTTATGGCATTTCTGTGGCTCAGGCTTTCCTGGCACAGCTGTACTGTAGCAGGAGTGTTGCTCTGCTGGCCAGGAGCAACATGGGGCATTGCCCCACCTCTCATTCCCAAGCACCACTGAAGCTTTTCTGGGTACCCTGGAACAGAGCACTCCCTGTAGTGCCAGATTTTAGGGAAGTCTTTACCTGTCTTTTTTCAGGGCTGCCATTGACAGAGAACCTCAAAGCAGGTCTCTGTCTGCCTTTTCTGCCTTGTGCTCGGGGCTTTGGCCACTGAGGGTCTTCGGGGATTCTCCTGCCATGAACAGGCAGAGTTCAGACACATCCCTGGAGGCCTGGCTCGGCCCTTGTCATGATGTACTGGGAATAAAGTCCTGCTTTTTGCTTTTGAATATCACAAGAAATGCTGGACCTCATGGTGTTCAGGGCACATCAGCCTCCTTCCTTCCGTGCAGGGCTGCTCTGGGTGTCTGAGCAGCTCTGTCTGAGTGCAGTGGGGCCAGACTGGCCCCCAGGCAAGCCTCAGGGCAGGGCTTGTGCTTCACCTTTTCAGGTGTGCCCCTTGGCTTGGCAGAGAGCCCGTGTTTGTGTGCTGAGCATAGACAAGCTGTGGTGGGGCATCCTTGGAACCCAGCCCCTTCTGCCTGACCTTTTGTTTAAATTTTGGCTCCAGACACTTCAGCAACTGATGTAATTTCAAACTAAAACTGGCAACTGGCATCCAGTTCCTCATTTCTGTCCTTTTCAGGAACTCTCTGCCTGTTACAGGTACAAGTGCTGATGTATTTACCTGCTCCTCATTTAAATGCTTCTAGGAGGAAGCAATCACCGAAGCCCACTTTCCTTCTCTATACTGTAACTAGATTACAAACTTAGGTAAAGCATCCTCCCTCAGCCTTTTCCCCCAGTGAATGCAAAGCTCAGGCCCTGGTGAATCCTTGCTGATGATTCTACACCTTAGAGCAGTGGTTTTTCATATTTCTCTACAGTTTTCTCTAGAATACTAACTTAATATTTTTGCCTTCTGCAAGCACTTCTGGTTATGCATTTGAACTCCACAGGTCTTTTAACATTCACACTATGGAAATAGTTCAGCCCTACAGTTAAGAATTATTTCTCCTTGAAATTTTGTTCACAAGGTTGTCTTTTTTGGACATTCTGTTTCTTGTTTCATAGGTGTCAGTGATATATCTCCTATTTTTTCTTTTGCAAAAAAAATTACATCTTTAAAAAAAGATTTGTAGGGAGATTTTTTGGAAGAAGTTTGTATGTGTTCAGCCATCTTATTCAGTGTATTTTATCAACTGAGATAAGTAGTTTTTTGCTGTGGCAAATCCAAACTGGATGGGAACTTCTGTGTTCAGAATCAGTATGTTCAGTGGTAAAGTAACTGTAGGAAATCCTAAAGGATGTTATGGATTTTGTGGTACTGAATGTGTAGCCAGAATCTAATCTGCTCTTCTAAAGGTGTCATCAGTAGATAAGGGCAAAGTGGAAAAATACTAAGTTGATTAATCATATTTGAAACTGAAATAAAACTGAAATATCAGCTTTATACACACCCCCCCGCCCACCTTCACACATACAAAAATGCTTTAACTCAGAAGAACATCCAAGTGTTTGCTCCTATTGCCAGAGAAAAGTAGTTCAGGACTGATCTGTGTCAGGTAAAACCCCTGAGCCAAAGACTGTCCTCTAGATCTTTCATGCTTGAGCATTTCTATTGCTCCTATAATTTTCAAAATAAATTTATTCCTTTATCTTTCTACAACACAAATAATGATATTATATCTTCTATTATGCTCTAAGAACAAAAATTATCCTTCTCTGGCTGACTTGGGAAGCTTATTTTCTCTCCAAGGGTTCTTGAAACTCAAAGCCAGAGGTTTGCTCTCCAGCAGTTTTAATGAGGGATCGTGGAGAGCAACACATTGTCAGGCTTTGCAGCCACATTTAGTTTACTCCTCTCCCTAAGTTTTGGACACATTGGGAAGATATGTCTAGCATTTGTTTGGATAAATGGGCAGATGTTCAGCTGCAGTGAATCGACACAGTTTTGTTTCAATGGATGCATTTACCCTGTGTGAATGTTGAGCTCCAATAATTAGCTTAAACCGTGTCTAACTGTTAGGGTAACCTTGGATTTGGTTTCCTTGCAGAAAATTGAATTTCTGTTAGGTGAAATATTAGTGGCAGAAGTGCTCCAAAGAGTATAAATATGAATTTGAGTCTGCTTATATAGACCTTACATAAATTCCTTATGTAAATTGCATCTATCTGCTAAGGGAGTAGAAAAAGAGCTGTGTGACCCTGAAGACAGTGCAGATGGCATGTAAAAGACAGCAACTATTTGAAATATCAGTTCTGGTCAAAAAATTTGCAGGCAGAACATATGCTGAGCTGTGTTCCAGTAAAATTCTGGGTAACAAGCCTAGTGAGAAAGTTTGCAAGGAGCCAGGAGGCATAGCATTTCTCCAGAAGAGCGAGATCATTCATTCATCTGAATTGGGAATGTGCCTGGGAACGTTTCCTCAGGGGATAGTGCAAGCAGAGGTTCTGCCCATGAAGGATGCTTCACATCCTGCCAACACTGGAACAGGCTGGGGGAAGAAGGAAAGAGCAGTCTCTGGGCCCTGGGTCAGTGTGCTGGACTGTGACAGGCTGTTGGAAATGTAGACTCCCCTGGATACAGGAATACGTGTAGCTTAGCAGACTAGATATAATATCCTCTTTATTGTCTGAAGAATTAATAGTCTACAGCATGTCACAGCATTTCCTCAACTTGGGAAAGTCTGCCCAGAGAAATTGCTGATGTTTTCTCATCCCCTTGCAGCAGCAAGATGAAAATCAAACCCATTTGCTCAAACTGCAGCCCTTAAAAATTACAATCCAAAGTGATACAGGTTAATGGACAGTAGAAAGACATCGAGAATACCAAGAATTTCAAAACCAGCTTATAGAAAGCACAAGAAAATGTGGTCCAGCATAGGGAAGGATAAGTGCATATGCTAGCAATCCACAAGGAGAACTGCATCCTGGGCTGATCCCACATTGTAGGCAGCGGGTTGAGAGGGCATTCTGCCCCTCTGCTCCACTCAGATGAGATCCCACCTGCTCTGAGGCCCCAGCACAGGAGGACCTGGAGCTGCTGGAGCAAGTCCAGAGGAAGTTATGGAGTTGTTCCAAGGGCTGGAGCCCCTCTGCTCTGGAGCCAGGCTGGGAGAGGTGGGAGTGCTCACCTGGAGAGAAGAAGGCTCCAGGGAGAGCTCAGAGCCCTTCCAGTGCCTAAAGGGGCTCCAGGAGAGCTGGAGAGAGACTGGGGACAAGGGATGGAGGGACAGGACACAGGGAATGGCTTCCCACTGCCAGAGGGCAGGGCTGGATGGGATATTGGGAAGGAATTGTTCCGTGGGAGGGCGGGCAGGCCCTGGCACAGGGTGCCCAGAGCAGCTGTGGCTGCCCCTGGATCCCTGGCAGTGCCCAAGGCCAGGTTGGACATTGGGGCTTGGAACAACCTGGCATGGTGGAAGGTGTCCCTGCCCATAGCAGAGGAACTGGATGGGTTTAAGGTCCCTTCCAGCCCAAACTGTTTGTGATTCTGCGATATTGCCCACCTCATTGGGATTTACTCACCCCACCCAGGAAAACTGTCAAAGCTAAGCAGCTGTCTGAGGGGAGTTACCAACAGGGCTCTCTTTGGGCATCTTTAGCACACACAAAGTTTGGGAATGCAGCCCAGGCTTCAGGAGCCTGTAGACAAAAAGGAACAGCTGGGTGGCAAATCCATACCTGAGCATCTGTGCATGTCTGCCTGGCTGGAAAGCTGAGATTTGTGTGCTACTGCTGCCCTGCCACCAGGTAGGCTTAACACGGGTCCTCTCTGTAATGATTTTAAGGAGAACAGGTATTTTCATGTGGCTGCTGCATTAAAACTGTCTCATCATATAGACATCGGATCCTGTCTTGAATCCTCTAAAAATCAAAGAATCAAACCACTCACATAATGTGGTTTTTCCAGTGCTTAATTTTAATCTTCATTAAGAAAAAAATCTTCCTGATTGCAGGTAGTTTCAGCCTCCCACAGTTTCAACTTTTACTGCTATTTTTTACTGGAAAGCTACCTATTCTGAAGTTATTTTCCGATGGAATCTGTCATTATGTGTTTTAAGCTGTTGTAAACCATAATCAAGTA
Source organism: Anomalospiza imberbis (assembly GCF_031753505.1). Lineage (NCBI taxonomy): Eukaryota > Metazoa > Chordata > Aves > Passeriformes > Viduidae > Anomalospiza > Anomalospiza imberbis. Next base: position 5,107,721 of record NC_089688.1, on the reverse strand, counting down.
ACCTCTGTGACTGTTCTTGAATAAGTCAAACAGCTTGAGCTTCCCATAAGTTTCAGTGTGATGATTTACAAAGTTTTCCATGTTCCACACATCTTTTAAAATTATTAATATTATTTTTTTTTCTAAAGCACATGCCAAAAAAGTAGCTACAGGATTTCATAATATCTTTTGCAGAAGTAATGCACTTATTTTACCAATCTGCTGTTGCTCTGATTATATTTTAAATAAAATCAGTTTGAGTGTTATTCTGCAAGGTAATTACTGATTCACATCTGGCAAGGCTCCTAAGGACCCCTCAGGGTATGGATTCTGTTTTATGGGGTGGAGGATCTTTCTTTTATTAGCATGAAATGAAGTTAATCACTTCCTAATACTCATTTAAGTGTTGACATTTGTCCTCTCACTTCTTCTCATGACTAATTTCTGTTTTGTAAAACTTCCTTTTTAGAGGGTTATGGTCCAGATTAATGGCAACAGTGAAATTAGGAAGGTGAGATCTTTGGAGCTCTAGGTTTTAGTGTGCAGGAGACCGATAGGATGTGTTGTTGCTGGGTCAGAAGGTGCTGGGGTATCTAATAGACACAGTTAGGAAATCCAGGCAAGAAGGGATCATGCACAGAATAAGCACCAAAAAAAGAAAGAACAGAACAGCTGCCTCTACAGTCCTTTCTAGAGAGAATACAGCTGGCATTTCTGCAAAAGAAGATGCAGGAAATGAATTACAACAAGTGTGAGATGGGCAGGAGGAAGAGGCTTAGGTAGCAAAAAAGGGCAGCTGCTTGGGTTTTGGGGAGTTCTTTTTGCTGTAGGCCAGGGAGCTGAGTACCACAGGGTTTCTGAGAGGCAGGAAAAGGATGCTGGGGGCTGTGCATCAACAATCGAGGCTGGAGAAAATTAAGAAGGTTATGGCAGAACAGGTTCTTCTCAAGCTGTTTGAATAATTCCATGCTTGCACTGGAGAAGTTCATATGCAAGTCTTTCCTAGGAGAAAAGGAACCATTTACTCATAGGTTACAAAAAGACACGAACACAAATCTGTCTTTTTTTTTTCATTAAATATTAAAAGTGTTTTATATTTCATAAGAGTTTTATTTTTTTAGTGAGGGCATTTAGTATTTGGAGGAAATTAGTATTTGAAAGTAAAGGAAAGTTAAGAAATTTCAGCTAAAAATTGGTTTTGACTGATTTTTTTTGAATACTAAATAATTCTTTCATATAATCATTGGCTTCTCAGAACAAAGATTAAGTAATAGAAGAGCCTTGTAGAAGCATACCTTTTTCTCTCCTTTTTGGGGGCAGATTTTTTGCTAGCAAGAGTCCCTGGAATCATCAACTTCTCTGCCCTGAGGTGAATTCTTACACAAAGAAGTCAGCAGGATTGGGTAGACTCAGTGGTCCAGAAAAGCTATTAGCCTGAGAAGATAGCTTGATTATATTTTTCGGCTTCAGTACACTTCTGAAAAGTGTTGGGAATGGCAGAAAATGGGATGTTTAGATTCTTTGCATACAAGGATGCCAGGAGCTGTTGCTGGGTGTTATCTGCAGAGACGACTGGGAGAGAATGTCTGAAAAATGGAACCTTTGAGGCTTCCTGGAGCAGTGTTTGCCAACTAAAAAGTATTGCCACGTTGGATGTCCCATGTGAAATAACTCTCCAGAGGGTATTAATTGGAAATCATGTTAGCAATCAAGGTAGGGTGAGCTGGATGTGTCCCAGTGCCCCAGGCCAGAAAAAACAGGAGCCACCTTCCCTGTGTGCTGACACCTGCATATTCCAGTGGTATCTGTGATAGTAACACACAGTGTCCAGGGGTTGTGGCAGTCATTTACTCACAGAGTGAGGGTTTCTGTGTTCATAAACAGGAAAAGCAAGAAGGCAGTAGGCTGGGGGAGAGGGTTGGGGGAAGAAGTGACCTTGTGTATCAGTCTCCAAAGCAGAGCCCCAGCAGCCTGTGCCTGGGCAGGTCATCTCAGCCCAGGGAAGGCACCTGGCTCCAGCCCAGAGTTCAGGTAACTTTGTGCTGACCCAAACTGCCTGCACGGTCCTTGAGCAAGTCTTCATCGTTGCCCCTAAACCCAATTTTTCTTCTTTGATCTCCCTCAGCTCTTGGCACCTGGCCATTGGTGTGCAGTTCTCCTGGGTCTCCTGTATTGTCCTGCATCCCACTTTCAAGGCCATATTTATAATCGTGTTCATTTATGTCTGCTCTGCATCCTTGCCCTGGTTTTCCTGGTCTCAGCACTATTCCCTGCTCCCGTTTCTCTGCACCACATCGTTAGGCTGGCACTGTTAATGGTCCTTCTGCACAGCATAACTGCTCACTATCACTGTCCATTTCAAAGTTATGGTTGCACCACATGATTATACAATGCAAGCAAAGCATAAAAAGCTACTTAGTCATTAAAAAATTGCTGTTACAGCTAAAGGAACTGAAATAATGCTCCAAGCAGGCCTGGAAAAACCTGGAGAAAGCGATTTTCTGTCATCAGGCTTTGCAGTGACCCTGTGGCTGGGGACTACTGATGGCATTACTGTATGTGGGGTAAGGGGCTCCCTTGCTTCTGGGCATCTCCGTCAGGAACCATTCCCATGGCTGTTGGTGTTTAAAAAAGAGAAGCTCTTTCCCCTTTGGTAAGTCCCTTCCCTCTAAGTGCTGGGGAATCTTGCATCTCTCAAGGTTTGCAACAAGAGATCTTCCCACTTTTTCTGCATCTTACAGGGACTCTTACAGTGTTTTTGGTAAAGAAAGATCAACCTTTTGCCACTGATCTTTTTCATGTTCAAAACGGGGAGCATCACTCCATTAAACCTTACAAAACAGGAGCAGCTCTTACAAGCTGCCTGCTATGTACTCAGTGAATTGGACAACAAAATATTTCCTCCTTCAGCTCTTTCCTCCTATTTTCCCACATCCATCACTGATACAGTTTCCCCTGGTGCTGGGACCATGCTGGACACTTGTCTGGTTGCACAAGAGTTTTCCAGATCCTAGGGCAGTGCAGAGGTTTGTTGTAGCATTAGCTATGTGTGTGCTTACAGTGCACACCCACTAAACCAATGATTTGCTGTCACTGATTTTTTTAGAGGGAAGTGCTTGTAAATCCCACAGGCCTGTGAGGTGTCCATGGCCCCCAGGATGAGAAGTCTCCTTGTGTGGAAGTTCAATGTCCTGAATAGAGTAAGGAGTTTTGGGTTCCAAACTTGGCCAGTCTTTCAAAAGCTCCGGCCCCTTGGGCAGAACATGAATAAATTTAGATAAATAAATAAATAAATATAGATATATATATTACATCCTGTTAGCCTGAATAAGATCAGAATGAGCTCAACAAGATGCACAGCTACAGAAACCAGCAACCACCCGTAAACATTTTTGTCAGTCCAGAATGAGTCAAAATTTACTTGCTAATTCTTTGTTTTGGGAAATGCATTTGTTTTTCCTCAGCAGAAAAGGGTGTCTTAAATCAATGTGATGCTTTAATTCTACTGTGAGTCTAACTGGAGATTTGATGTCAAGATCTCCCTTAAAATGCAAGTTAGTTGGAGACAGCTTTAGTTACCAATAGCTAGCAGGTAGGAAATTATGAAGTTGGATGCCACTGTAATGATGTGGACAAAAACCAGGTTATTTTTTTCAGAATGAAAGGCAATGTTATGTCGTCAGCTGGCTCTTTTTACCTAACATGGGGAGAAAAAATTAAAACCTTTGTCTTTATATGAGCCATAAAGCTACTGAAGATAAATGATGAAAGAAGGGATTTTTACCGCTTGGTTTTTTTCCCCCAGATTTGCATTTTTTAACGTTCTGCTATGGTTGAACTTAAACTGCCTTTTATTGCTCATGGGATTGCCCTCAAAACATCAATTTCATCCAGCACTGATTTTACATCTGTCCATCTGCGTGATTTTTTTAAGTCATGAGCCAAATTGAGGCCAACACATGTATCATAAACAGCAATGCTTTTAATTCTGATCTTCATTTGCCTTCAGTTTCATGTGCTCCTAACCCTCTACAAGCTCTCTGCTATCTATATATTTCAGAGAAAATGTTATAAATCTGTGATGGATGATTTGCAGAAAACAAATCTTTGTAAACGAATAGCTCAACAGAAGATACGTCTCAAAGAGGCAATACTGCAGCATAGTTAATGGGCAGAGCCTGGGAACAGTCAGGAGGAATACTGCTCCATTTCAACAATGGATGAGAGGATCATCAAGTAAATCAGATCTCGATAAACAAAAAGCTGCTTAAAAGCCTCATAAACAATGCATGAATGAGAAGAAGATTGCTGTGGAGCAAACAATTAACCAGACACAGAGCTGAAGAGTAGTTAATGACACAGGCATAATAATCACAACTTCTAATGACAACAAAATCAGAAAGACAATACTGTCTTCCCATGGAGCAAGGCATTCTGGCGTGGAAATATTTAAAATTCATATTGTATTATTTTAATACACAGTTTTTAGAATGGAGTCTAGTTGTGCAAGGATCTTTCTCTGCTGTTATGATAACAAAAAACCCCACCAAAATTCAAATTTCAAAAGCTGTAAAACCCCCCCATTAATTTACCAGAACTGTGGGAAGGTAAATCCTCAGTATCTGGCTTTCTCATGATCTGTTTTCCATCCAATATACAGGGTCTTTTACATGTCCCCTTAGTTATATTTTATAAACTTAAACATAAAAAAAAATACATGTGCTTCTTTGAAATCTAGCTAAGAAGGGTTTCATGAGACAGGAATATCAATAACAGCTTGGAATGCTGGATGGAAATTCACATATATCCTTCAAAGGAAATAGTAAGTGAGTCAACAATAACAATAATAGTAACAACAGTAATAATAACAATAATAACTACAATAAAACCAATAATATAACTTTCGTTGTTGTTTTTATTATTTCATATATGTTCTGTGAGAGAGAAACAGCTTTTCTGACTCCTAGAGGTGTGCTCCTGGTGCAGGTGTGTGCAGTGATTTGACCCAAAAAGGATGTGCTAAAAAAAAATTGGCTTTTAAAAAATAAATTAATGAGAAATTGGAAATACAGGTAGATTCCCATAGAGAGGAAAATGAAATTTTAAAATCTCAATTGGCTGAAGCAGAAAAATGTCTTCAAGAAAAATTAGATCTTTTTATAAGCCAGTCACCCTCTGGGAACAGCCAGTCAAATTCACAAATCAACCCATTAGGAGGATTCTGAGATTTGGGATGATGATGTCTGGGATTATAGTAGTGAGAATTTTATTCCCACCTCTGACATTTCCCTGACTCTTTCCCTTTTTGGCTGTTAATTAAGACTGAAGTTACTAATGAGGGTGACTATGGCAGTGCATACAACTCCTTGGTGTCCTGCAGAACTGGCTGAACTGCAGGAGTATTCCAAGCATTTGGAGGAATCCAAGATGGAATGTGTGTGACAGAATACATGTGGCAAATCTATCTGACTGGGGAAGATTGATTTTTATGGAGTGAGGAATAAATTGAGGTGTTTTGGGTTCCTGGTGAGTTTTTAACCAGGACATCATGATTATTTAACTGTATGGGTGGTATATTGGGCAGGAGGGACAGGGGAGGATAGGGGAGATCCACTGCTTTTTAAAACTGCTGGACTCTCTGACCTCTGTGCAGGATGAAATATGGGAGGTTTGTGTTTAAAACACCACAGCTCCTAAGCATTCCACAGCAAGTATTCCTGTCTGGCTTTTTGGGGAAAAAGAGTTGACTAAGGTTGAAGTGCTTGTGGGGGCCACCCAAATACAACTTTTAGGATTTGGTTTGCTTTATAGGTGCACCTGGAAACTCCTGTGTGGAACATTATAGAGTTTCACAGTGAGACGTACTGGTTTGCTGAGGGTACAAACTGAATCCAAATGTGAGGCAACTCAGGTTCTGAAAAGTTCATCAGTCTATTGAGATATCAGTACTGCTGCCTTCTTCTAAAATATCTATTGTAGAACAATATCCCCTGCCAGCAGCAGCACTTAAAGGGACTGATGGGAGGGTTGGCAGATTCCTTAAAAAGAGGCATCCTTAAAAGGATTCATCTGCCTTTGAATTTGCCTGTGTGTCCACTAAAGAAGCCTGCTTGTTATATAGTTGTCTACTGGTTTTTGAAGGGCAACACAGACCCATTAACAGCTGCAGTAGTTAATATTGCAAATTTAACAGCCATGGATAGCAGTACTAGATACAAAAGATATGTTCTTTAGGGTTCCCTTAACAAGGGGAGGACAAAGAGGAATTTGCCTTTCCCTGGGAAGGTTTATAGTATCCCTTTAACAGGCTCCCTCAGGGTTATAAACCTTCACCCACTGCTGCTCATGCTGCACCTGCTGAGTTGTTACCATCTCAATCCTCCCAGATGTGAACTGTACCAACATATGGATTACATCTAATTGGAGGAGATTCCTGTGAAGAAGTGGGAGAAGCAACATCAGGCATATGGGAAGCATTAAATGAAGAAATTGAAATTCCACCTGAAAATGCCAAGGACCAAGTAAAGAAGTAAAATTTGGCCACTTGGGTAGCAGGCAGTGCAGTAGTTCCTCCAGACACTTTAAAAGCAATATACAGCAATGAACAAATACAATCTAACAATGAATTACAACAAGTTAATGGGAACTTCAGGGTACTGGAGAAAACATGCTTGGTGTTTCTATCATTGCTCTTTACTCTGAGCAGTGCAACAACCTGAGAAGATACATCAGGAACAAACTGTACAGACTGTACAAACCAGAGAACCATTTAATTTGCTGGAGTCTATTTTACAGAGGTCTGCTTTCCCAGAATGAGTTGCACAAAAATCCACAGTCAAGAAATGGAATGCCTCCTTAATGGTAGCTGACAGAGGAAGAGATTTAAGAGAAGGACAAACGGAAGCCTCTGAATTACAAATTACTTTCAATGCAGATCCACTGGCATTACACAACCTTTCAAACCCTCACCAACTTTAGATGCCCCTCCCTTTACTGAGGAGATACCAACAGAAGATACTTGGGTCGCTGATGCCTCAGCAAAGAGGGTAAGTGGTAAATGGCAGTACAAGAGTGTTACATTAAACATCAACACAAACAAACAAGTAATAGAAGATGGTGAAGGTAATGCACAAGTAGGAGAGTTAAGAGCAGCTGTTTGAGCAGCTCAGAATGGAGCAAAAATAATCTACCTGGACTCCTGTACTGTTGGGGCTGGTGCTACCCAGTGGGTCTGCCAATAGGAATTACTGAATTGTGAAGCAAAATCTTCCATCTGGAGAGCTCAAGACTGGAAATTATTAAATGTAGCAGGAAAAAATGCCATACAGAATGGAATGGCTCAAAGCCCATGCCAAGGATATCAAACCAGCCACAAACTGGAAGGGTTGTTGTGTTCCTCCTTCAGTAGTTTCTGCTAAAAGAGGGAGTTGCACCAATGTGGTGCTGGGTGCAGACAGAGGAGAGGGATTGAGTCGAGAAGGAACAAAGAGCAGGCTCATTGGACATGAATTTGTCAGAATTCATTCTTGATTGAATCTGTCTTTTGATTTGAATGCTATGTGGATTTGGTCTGTTTGATGATAGGGTTATTTTTTTTTTTAATGTTGTTTGTTTGTTTGTTTGGGGTTTTAGGGGATTTTTTGGTGTGGAGTTGGTTGGTTGGTTGGTTTGTTTTAGGTATTTTTGTTTGCCCCTCCCTCCCCTTCCCCAGCCCCCCATCCTTTTGTCTGGAAGGAGAAAAGCTGCAAGGGACTCAACTCACATTAGGGGAAGATTTCATCAAGTCAAACACCATCAGGACCATCTCAGCCATCAGGACTGTCATTTCCTATTTTGATTCACAGTGGTTTTTGCGGTAGACAGGTGAGCAGAGGAGTGCTTGAACACTGGTCCTCTGAGTATTTCTAGATTCTGTGACAGTGATCACCTGCCCTGTGGTCACTGCAAACTCTAAAGCAGTTAATCCTTAATGCCGGCATCTTTAGATAGATAAATCATATTTTCCTGAGTTGTAACCCAGTTAAGTGGGTCTTGGTAAACCCAGTTATTTTCAAGTTGAGATGACCAGGTTGGTCAGGGTTTGAAGCAGCTTGGTCTAGTGGGAGGTGTCCCTACCCATGGCAAGGGGTTGGAACAAGATGACCTTTAAGGACCTTTCCAACACAAACTAATCTTGATTACTGAAACTCAGAAACATACAGGGGAAAAAAGAGTAATTATTAAAAATATAGTATAATTTATGTGATTAATATACTTGCATCAGAGAAATGGGTGAAAATATCTATGTGCCACAGCAGTGGCTGCTGTGCAGTGGGGCTGGGAGAGGTCTGGGCTGAACCTGGGTGTTTTCAGCTCTTTTGCAAACCGATGTACAAAGGAGAAAGCTATCCTCTGGCCTTGAGGCCATGGGGAATAGCATCAACACCACTAATGTGCTTTGTTTCCGAGCTGTCAGGTCACTGTGCAGGGGGATGCAGGTTAAAGAACTGAACCTCTCTCTTAAGAGAGAATTCCAGTTTAAACAAAATAAAAGTTCTGTGAATTCTCCGTGAATGTCAATAAATTCTGGAATAGGGGAATGCTGTAGGTACAAAGTTTGTGGTAATTGGGAGTGGGGCTGGGGCCGAGCCTCATCCCTAATTGGCCCCAGCTGTGCAGGACAGGTGAATGATATTGAAGGTAATGAGCCATGGAGTGCCCAGGTGCACTGACCAATCCCAAAGGGAACAGAGGGCTCACAGGTGCCGTGCATCAACGTGAGGGTATAAAAGGTTGGGCTGAAGAGCAAGAAGGGCAGATGCTTGCAGCCTTCTGAAGAGGTGTTGCTCTGCGTGGGTTGAAGCCTTTGTGGCCGTCTCAACGGTGACAGAACACTACAGAGGTACTCTTTCAGTTCTCTTAAGGGATTTTTCCATATTGTGATTTATGGAGAAGGGAAAATGCTAAGGAAGTCACTTCCCTGTAATGCTCAGTGGAGAACAATGTGTCAGTGAGTGTGTCTGGTAACTGAGCCATGGGGGAACAGCAGTGGAAGGTGCTCTGGCACATCCAGGGTTGACTTTTGGCTCAGCAATTCCAATATTTGGCAGGCCAGTTTGAAGGGTCCTGTTCCCCTTATTTTCAGCTGCCTACCCAGTTTTGGGTATTGCTGGCAATAACAGAAATTGTTGCCTTTGATGTATTTGTGATAGCTCTGTAGAAGAGCTGCTCTGGCTGGTCCTGACAGTAACAACTTGTTCTCTGTGAGGGAAATATTGTGTTGAAGTTAATCCACTCCCTCTGAAGTCATAGTGTCCTGTCTCATTTGCTCATAGCTCCAGCCTTCTCCTGGCCAGGGAATCTCTGGCTGCCAAGCTGCTGCTTTAGTCTTCCCTGGCTAAGGACACTGCCAGTATTCCCTGCCTAGTACCTTGGATGTGACACATTCTAAAAGACCCCTTCACTTTGTCATATGCTGTAATGGCCAGTTGCAAAAGATAAGATTCATTCCACTTGCCTCAACATCAATCCTGATTGAGCTCTTTTAATTCCAATGTGGATTGTTTTAGCTAATTGCTGCTTTTTATTTCTCCCATAAATGTTTCTAGTAGCTTTTGAAGTCTTGTGGTTTTAATTCAGTCCTTCTGAAGTTGGTTACAAGCAGCTAGCAATCCTGTCCAAGCCCTTTTAGATAAATATGTTAGAAAAGCATTTACTGTGCTCCAGTGATGCTGAATTACTGTTTAAATAGAGCAAATTAGATCTAAGACTTAATCGATCATCAGTATCCTTCCATGTGACAGTGTCAACTCACGATTGCTTTAGTCACTGCAACTTCAGTTACAATTATATTGGTAAGAAGGGCTCCATTTCTTTGACAGAAGAGTTCAGAGCCCTGGGTTCCCTTTATCAGTTGGTCCATTTGCATATTAAATTGGTGTTCTTGGTAATTCTGAGCCCCAAGGGGAGGTGATTTGGCTGCAAGATCAGCACTCCTGATAGATGAGGTGGGTTGTTGTCACAATGAAAGGAATGAACCTTTAAAGAGAAGTGTTTTGAGTTTTGCTTTCCTAAAGAATTAGGTGACATAAAATAAATTATGAGGATCATTCAGAAAGGATTTTCTATGGAGTACACTTTAGATTTCTCCCAAACTTTAAGTAGTTACTTTCCTGCTCCTAGTCCATGGCTGTGTTTGTGAAATGGGGGACAGACAGGAGTGTTGCGCCTTTGGTTAAATCTTCATGGAATTGTGGCTTTGCTGAAATGAGGGGGGTCAAGAAAGCAGGCAGGTTGTATGCTCATCCTGATATTTTTTTAGAAATGCTCTCACTTCCCACTCATATTCTTAGAAATGTTGCAGCTCTGAGAAGGTCTGGAAGACATAGAGAAAAGCTATCAGATAATTCACCCTGATGCATCCTTTTCTGTAGGTGTTACCAGATATTTTCTGACATTTTGTGGGGAATTTGAGGTGATGACCAGAAATAAACTGAGTGTTCATGTATGGGAGCAGAAATTTCTGTAAATCAAGGAGATGAGTGTCTTGGTCACCCCAAGACAATGAGAAACCTTAGGAAGATCCAATGACAGCTCCTTAGGTTTTTTCTTCCATCATTTCATGACCAGAAACCATGTAGGAGAAAAGGAAGTGCAGCAGGATGGATAGAAACTTCATCTTGAACACCTTCTGCTGCAAAGCACCCCTCAAAGTCCTGCATACAATCTGTGGTGAAAGAGCAAAAGCTCCATTTGTGCCCTGCATGGGAAACAGAAGAGATGAAGGATGTTAGCAATGCTATGAGCAGCTGCACAGCAGGGAAAGTGTGAGGCAGATTCCTGCCTGATTCCCAGTGGCCCAGGCAATGGAGGCAAATAAAACCAGTTCAGTGCTTCTGCCAGTCCTTAATTCCACACCCCAGAAGGCAAATCTATTCTTGGGAGCATGGGCAAGATAGCCTACCCAAACACCTGAGGATGTGCCTACACCCAGCCAGTCCCTGGAAGGGAAAAGTCAAACAGCCCAAACCAGCCATGGCAATTGAATTACACAGCAGAGGGAATGGTAAGGAAGCAGAGACAGAGGTGGAGAGGAAATAAACAGGATGTCTTTAGTCTTTATTTGGTTAAGGACCTCTTTCCTGCTGATAGGGAAATGTATTTGACTTGGATCAGAAGGGTTTCCTGCTGTTCCTGCCCCTCTTCCACCCTGCTTCTTGTGCAAGTTTGTGCCAGTTTTGTGTTAGCTTTTTACAATGCCCTGGTCACTGCTGGCTGTCATGTCAATAATCTGCTTCTGAATAGATGCACTTCTGAAAGAGCAAAACCCCACAGGAAGTGGGTTTGCTTGGGCCAAGTAAGCTGTCACTGAAATACTGAGCAGAAGCAAGGGCTGTCAGGAAAGGAAAATGTCTCCCAAGCAGTAGGAAGAGGAAGTGTTTGTTTTTTTCCTTAGCTGTGTGTCCAGATTTCCTCTTCTTCTTTGTGCTCCCCTTTAGGCCTTTCTGTCTGCAGTCCCTGGTGCCCAGTGTGGCACATCCCTGGCTCTGAGGGGAGAGGACAGGACCTGCTGTTGGTGTGTGTTGCCCGTCACTCTGTTGTGCTTTTCCTTCACTAAAACAGGGAGATGATGCTCTCTGAGTGGCCAAGCAGAGCACTCTGGTACTCTGGCTACTCTGTAGCCCAGACTGTAAACTGGGCTTTTTAGGCACGAATTATTCTGTCAAATTGTTTGGTTTTGTTTTCTTCTTTCACTGGAAACAAATGTGTGGATCTCCACAAGCAATACAGTGGCACAGCAGAGACATGTTCTGATAACAGCATCTGCCACAGCTTGCTGGGATCTTGCCAGATGGATTTTCAAAGTACCAAATAAAGTTGTGCCTCTTGGTTGTCCCACACAGGTGGGATCAGTCATTTCACTCAGAGAAATATTTCACTTCAGTTTCTAACCCATATAATACAAATTTATAGAACTGAAACCAGGTATTTGCAAAATATCTGTGTTGGACTTAGGCTGAAGATAAAAATAATTTAAAGTATTCTGGGATTGGAGAACTTCAGTCACCTAACAAACAATTTGTTCACAGAAAACCTCTCTCAAGGCAGAATTCACTTACTAATTAGTGACAGAGCTCTTGTATAACTATGCCTCTGTGAGAACAGTGTGGGTAATGAATTGATCATGTGAGACTTTTTTGCCTTGATATATCATCTAATGGGTTTGCCCTGAAAGCTGTTGCTCTCAAGGACTGATGAAAAGCAGTACTGTTGGGCACTGAAATTTATAAACCAATTTACATTGTGGAAGGAATAGCAGTTTTCCACTGAGTTAATGGTTAATTATCTGAGATCTTTTGTTCATTATTTCCTGTAACCGAATTGGTTTGTCACTTCTGGTAATTAATTAGACAAAAGAAAAAATATCATCAAGAGCTCTATTGCTCAAATTGGTGTCAGCTATGGGTTTAGTGCATGGTTTATTGCCCCATGAGCACTTGCAAGGCCAGTGTGGGCTCAGAAGCTGAGCCACTGACAACACTGAGGAAAGAGGAAATAGGAAATGAGACTTTTCAGGCTTGGGCAGATTAGGAACACCTGAATGTCTCCAGCTGCAGTGAAGTCCTGTTCCTTTAGCACTGTGACCTGAAATATATCAGCACTGGGAAATGTCTTGGCAGTGACTACGCTTGGCTTTAAAGGGACTTATTTTGGGCTTGGGTGCCAGTGGTGATGTGAGGGTTGCCAAGGTTACCAGGAGCCCTCAGTGATGTGCACTGACATTCACACAGAAAGGAGGAAGCAACAAACTGAGTAAAAAATCCAATTTTGGAAAATGGACTTTCAAATATATTTGGATGACGATTTTCTTACCTTTCTTCCCTGACACCTGAGAGCTCCATAAGAGTGATTTAGGAAACTATTTCCCCACGATGCAGTAGGCTGTGTACACCTTTTTCTCCCCACCAACCGTACAGTTAAGAGGGATGTTTTATTAAGAAAAAAACATGGAGTGCAGATGAGACATCGCTCTATTTTTTTTCTAGTCTGCAATAACTTTTTTTAACCTTCTTTTCCTTGAGTGACAAGGATGCAGAGCATAAGACAGATGTGGGAACCTATCCATCCCCACTTCCTCTCTCCACCCAACCTCAGATTGTTCTTCCTTTGCCTCCAAAACCTGCTGGAAGGAGCCCCAAGGGGCAGTAGGGAAAGATGGGCTTGTCTGGGCTGCACTGCATTTCATTTGGGCTATAAAACTGTCTGGTAGAGTTAAGTGAATTCACTATTTTCCTTTTGGAAAGGAGGGGGAGGTGAGCTGGCTTGGTGACTGTTTTGTACAGATGTGATTTGTGATGTAAAGGCTCTGGAAGGATGGCAGCACTCCTGTATATCAGGGAAAATAGCAATGCTGCTACTCCAGATTCCTATGGACTACCTAATTCCAGCCAATTTTATAGGACATGATGCTAAAAAAGAGGCAGACACTTGCAGCCTCTTTTTCCACAGCCTTCACAGTGTGTCTAACCCTGCTCCTGAATGCTAAATGGTGAGATTTCTGTAATGTATGGAAACAGCAGGGACAGTCAGTGCCAGGCAGCATGGGAGAGTCTGCTGGCAAGGCTTATGTATAAGCAGTATCCTGGGGTTTTGGGGGAACTTTTATAGCCCCCTGATTTTCAGCTTCATTTCCCAGCCTGTCAGTTGGTGTAATGCTTACAGTAAATAACAGTGGATTTACTACTTTTTTTTTCTTTTTGTCTTTGAAATAGGAATGTAAGGAAAAATATTATGGTACATTCCATTTTCTTAGGTGTTTGCTTTTTAATGAATGGGAGGATAAAATAGAAGCCCAGACACGATTCTCAGTAAATAAGTACCACTGTGCTGTGAATAGTATGGTTGTAATCAGGCCTTGTACCCACCACTTACAGAAATGATGGGAAACAGGAAAGTTTGAAATGTTAACTGAAACATAGGAATACATAGCAGTGTTTAAGAAAGCAGATGGTAAATCATGAAAGGAGAACCCCATTGAATCAAGTAGCTTTTCTGAATGAGTAATCTGAAAAGAATGCATGGCTTCTGTATTCAGAAATTGTCTCTAGAGGCCTTATTCCAACTTAGAGTTGGGTGCATTTTAGGTCTTTGAATAAACCTCACTGCTAGAGCTCTGGATTATTCTCCTGGATACATAATATATTAGGATATTTCACATTTAAAAAGCCTCAGACTAAGTTTTTTATTGTCCTTCAAGTATTGCTACTGCTATTCATAGAGAAACCATGGTGACATAATAGCCTTTTCTCTTTATTTTTTATTCTTTGACTCTGTTCAATTTTTTTCCTTCATATTTACTTTTCACCCTCCTGGTCTTGGTTCCACAGCTGTTTCAGAAGGGTTTGTAGTGATTTCAGGCATGGAAAGCACCAGCCTTGATCCTTAGCAAAGCATGTCAGACCACTGTGAGCCTGGAAGTAAAAAAATGCTCTTTCATCCCCCAGCAACTGGCTTCCCTTAGACTTACTGAGAAGGAGCTATCCAGGTAGTTTAATATCAGTAGCTGGATGTATTTGTTATGAACTCATCCAGCTGTGCTTTTCAGCAGTTTTAGCCGTCCTGGAATCCTTGTTTGTTTCATTCCCAGTGACAGATGAGAGAGAGGGAAATGCCAATAGTGTGGTCCCTCCAATTGTTTATCTAACTGGAGCTGAATCTGAACTGGGGCGGGTGGCCAGGCCTTTAAATGAAGGCAAGGAGAGCCTTGCTGGTCTGGAGACACCCCTGAATTGGGTGTTAGGGACTGTCAATCTAAACCAGGCATGGGACTGGAGAGGGATCCACGATGAGCAGGTAGTGAAGGTACTACAGGTACTAAACTGAGGGACAGAGTTTGCTTTTTCTTGCCAATGCAGGCTGATGAGGTGTTCTCATTCCTGGTACAACATTACTCAGGGAGAAGGTGGCCCAGGAGGATCTGCTTCCTAGAGACAGGCAGGCAGGCTCCTGTGGTGAAGGGTTTTTAGGTTTTTACCTGCACTGCTCAGGTGCTACCTGGTCTCTAATGCCTGCTCTTCCTGCTGCAGCAGGAGGCTCTCAGAGGGAATGGGCTTGGGACTGGGAAGAACTGTGTTTAAGGGCTGTACTGGGTTTGCATGGCCTGGTTTGATGCATGACCTACCCTTCCTAAACCCCTGCTGGTTGTTTCTGATACCCTGGCCATCCTGTAGGTGCTGTGGGATGGCACTCAGTATAAACTGCTCCATACCTTGCCAGGTACTGAGGTCAGGCTGACTGGCCAGTAGTTTGCCTAATGCTCCCTCCAGCCCTTCTTGTGGATGGGCATCACACTGGCCAACTTCCAGTCATCTGGGTCCTTATCAGTGAGCCAGGACTGTTGGTAAATGATGGAGAGCAGCTTCACAAGCACATCTGCCAGCTCCCTCCTCCCCCTGGGATGGAGCCCCTCTGGTCCCATAGATCTGTGAGCATCTGAGTGGCTCAGCACTGAACTCCCGGCTGCACGTTGCCCTCTTCCTTTCCCCACCGGCTGAGGTACTAGGAAGGTGCAGCCTTCCCAAACCACCTAGCACATATTCCCCTCTTGTATATGTAATTTCCCCCAAAATTCAGAAGGTCAGGTTTGTACTGACCGATTTGTCTATTTCAGCACCCAAACTGTCTGGGCCTGGTAACAAACCTGCTGCCCAAAGTCAGTAGAGACATTGACCCATTTCAAAGAGGGACCTATCAAATTGTCTGTATAGACATTAGCATACATATTCCCTCTCAATTCAAAATATCTTCTACCTAGTTTTTGAGATAAAAGACTTGACAACAGCAGTGACTGGTAAAATTAATCCAGAGTTCACACATGCTGAGAGTATCAGATTTTCATTTTATGACTAATTCTGACAACAAAAGCAACATTTTGAATTGTAACTAAAATATGAATGTATTTTCAGGCACATATTAGCTGTCTATAAAATATCTTTTCTCTCTTCTAGTAAGCTAATGAATGCCTTAGGGCATTTTAGATTTTGCTGGAAGCCAGGTTGGTGTGGTGGTGGCTGGGACTTGCCTTGTGTTTTGCTCAGGGATATGCATAGCGGCTTTGTTCAGATTACAAATGAAGATACATTTTTCAGGTTGTTATTATTGCGGCACATGATTTATTAGCTGAGAATTGAGCTGTGATGTCTCTGCTCCCCCTGCTATCAGCACCGGGCTGCCAGCACTGACTGCAGAACAGCTCAGCCCAGCTGGAGAGGTTTGGTGCCTGACTCAGCCGCTGATGGCACAGCACCTCTTCTGCTGGAGCAATAGGGGCTGTCCTGGAGACACTCATGCCTGGGGATATTCCTGCCACTTCTCCCCTTCCTACCTGGGCATGTAAGCAGTGCCTCTGTTCTGCCAAGCCAGCACTGGGACTGCCTGTTTTATTCTCTCCAGAATACAGTGAGGAAAGGCAGTGCTGGCACGGTGACAGAACTCCCGCTCTGGGTTGGGTTTCCTGGCTCTGTGCTAGAGGAACAACTGTGTGAGAATGAGAACACCTCCCTTGGCTCCAAGAGGTGTCTTTCTCCACTCACATATACTCCTCTCATCTTTCAAAGTCCCTGCTGGGACGGAATGCTCTCCTTTGAGAGAATTTATCCTTTTAACAGGTATCACACCATCAGCTGGTTGGTTCCTGGCTGTGATCTTTGTTCCAGTATTTCTCAGGAGCAAAAATCAATGCCCTGCCTGCCATTGTCAGAAGTTTAGTTGTTTGTCTCTGCAGCTCTCAGGTTGAGCTGTCAGCACTAGCAGCCACAAAGTCAGCCTCTTTGGGTGATTAGAGGAGCTGCTGCGAGATCAGAGCATCAACAAACAGGACACTCCGATGCCTCTGATTTTAGAGGCAGGTACTGGAAACAAATACAGAAATCCTGCCCTCCAGGGAGATGAGAATCCCAGTGAAATAGAAATTCCAGAAATTCAAAAATGCCTTTAAAAAAAATTAATTGCCACTAATATGTTGGACCTTTTAGCAGCAGTCTTATAAGTTATTATTTCCTGATAAGCTTTTGCCTCTGTCTGACAGACAGTATGTTAGTTTGAGGCTGAAGTAATGCCATGTAGTTTCTGGCTGCATTAAAATATGGGCATGGGAGATCAGATGTGCCTGCTAAAGGTGATGTTGGCATGTCACGGAGTAGGGTTTCTACCAGAGAGAGATTTCACTTTTGTTCAGACATCTGTACGTGGCAATGGGTAATATCAAGAACTATTGTTTTTATTATATGGTTCATACAGTAAGTATAATAGTAGTTGAATTGTTAGTAACATCAGAGCCAATATATTAAATAGCTGTTGTTGGTTTTAGGCATGTGACTCTCACAAAGATCTATTCAAGTGTGCCAGGGCTGCCACTGCCTACAAAGGTTTCCAGTCTAAGGGAGCAAGATAAAGCAGTCAAAACAAGGAGCTGAGTCAGCAGGCAAAGGAATGCACATGGCCAGGCCCTCAGCTGCAGGAGTGAGGAAGGAGAGCGCTCTGAAGGGTCTGTGAGGTCATGGAAAGAGGTGTGGATAAGTCAGAGTAGCAGAAAGTGAAGTGCTGCAGCTTGGCTGTATTAGGAGTGCTGGTGTGATGGAAATAGACACTTCATAGGTGTATTGGCCATTTTGCTGCCCAGAGCTCTGAGTCATGGCACATGGCTCAAAGGGGAAATTCCATGTTTGCAAGGATCTGCTACTTGCTTGACCAGTTGAGTTGTATTCCAAGCTGCCAAAACTTGTTTGGCCAAAGATGCTGGACAATCCCAGTCTGCCAGAGAGGCCAAAACACCATCTGCAGATAGGTATATATTTGAGAGCTTCTGTGGAAATGCTCAATTTGAAAGCAGAATCAGAGATGAACTTCTGGGGTATAAACAGAAAGATTTTACACATTGC
Source organism: Anomalospiza imberbis (assembly GCF_031753505.1). Taxonomy (NCBI): domain Eukaryota; kingdom Metazoa; phylum Chordata; class Aves; order Passeriformes; family Viduidae; genus Anomalospiza; species Anomalospiza imberbis. The sequence goes on along the minus strand of NC_089688.1, from coordinate 5,089,824 downwards.
AAACTATTCTCCAGAGAGAAGTGTCTTCAGTGACGATCTAAAGTGTGCACTGGAGGGTGATTGTCTTGCACCACACATAGAGAGAATTCAACCATGAGAATGCAATCACATTTCTAATAATTAAAATTATGCACCTGCTTTTGTGCTTGGATATCCTGTTCTGGCCTGTGATTCAACTGTTCAGTATTAGGACATGAATATTGACTCATACCACAATCATTTGTGTAGCATCTCGCCTCTGGAAGATGTGCATCCCATTCTTCATTGCCTTGTGTAATGAGCCAGGCCCATAACTTTCTGGGTGATGTATGAAAATAACAGTGGGTTTGGGATGGGTTATTTGTGCTATTGCTCATTTTCTGTGACTGGGTGGCATTTGCAGAAGCGTTGAGACTTGAGACAGTCATCTCAGAAATGTCAAGAAATTTTCTGCCTGTTGTGAGATATTTACTGGTGGGAATTACTTGTGTCAAATCACTATTACAATGAGAGTAACTCGACTTCTGAATGTCTCTTCCAACCTGAATGTCTCTTCTTGTGATTTAAAAAAAATTATTCTGACTTCAAAAATGCTCACTGGCATGGAAGTCAGAATTCTGTCAGATCACAACAATAGTAAAACAATTTGGGCTACTCAGTACTCTGCAGCATTCCTAAATTTACAGGACATGCAAAAATCTACAGAATAAGAGATTGTGTAGTAAAGTGTACAGATTCTGCAGAGGGACCTGGCAAAGCCCATAAAGCTTGGGTTGGGCAACTCACTGCCTGTTGTGTCCAACCATGATGTTCTGATGGTCTTTGGATGATTGAAAATGTATAATATTATAGTGCTTAAAATAAATGAAAAATTACATAAGAAATAAAGTCACAGGGAGTCTTGGCATGAGTTACAGAAGGTGGAATATGGCCCAGTGAAGTGAGATTTGCTGTATGTCACAAGCTCCAGCTGAGTCCACCAACAAAGTCTTTAACCTTGAAAGAGTTATTACATTATTCAGTGCAGAAATGGGCTTTCACCCTCCTTTGCCTCCTTGTTTTTGATTTTTTTTTTTTTTTTGGCAGGGAGAGCATTGGATGGGCAGCCTCTGCTGAAGTGCTCAGTGTGTGCAGCAGCACTGAGCCAGGCTGAGCTGTGGGGCAGAATAATGGCACTCCAGAGAACTCTAAGTGAAGAGTTACATTTCAGGACATGCACCTTACATTATTTGCATCCATCTCTCCAAGCCTGATACAAAGCATGGCACATCTCAGAGTCCTGCTGAAAATTAGAATGTAATTGTCAACTTAAATTGATACTGGCTTGTATTATCAGGGAGATGGTGATATACACAGATGAATCAGATGTATCTCATCGCCTCACAAACAGGCATAACTTCCCACTTTTTTTTGTTCCAGCTGTTCTCAGGAAAATGTAGCTCTGAACAGAGGTTTGGTTTATGATAATTTCTCCTGAGTGCCTGCTGTTTGTGAATTGCCTCTCTTGGCGAGTACCAAACAGAGGTTTGTTTGTGTTAAATTCAGGGAGGAATCCTGGGGCTGTGCAGGGGAGTGGTCCTGGATGGACACAGCACCTTTACATCCCAGGACAGGGTAAGGGGGGGGCTGCTCCCTGAGTTTTGTCACACTGCTCTGCCATGGATCCCACCTCCCTTTTGACCCAGGATCTCCCCTTGCTTTTTGAAACCTGGCAATGAGGACAGCTTGAGAACTGCCTGGATGAGTTGAAACTCTATTTCCTACAAAACACAGTGCTGCCACATGCAGGTTGTCCTCGGTATTTTCCGTAATCCTGTCCAGATTATTAAAAACTTCTGTGACTGCTGTAATCCACCCATTTCCCTGGCCTCTTCCATCTGTTCCCAAGCCCCTGATTCCCTTCTGCACTCACTTGGTTGTGTGTGGAGCGCCACCAGCTCACTGGCTCTTGTATTTTAGTCCAGTTTCTTAGAGCAGGGCCTGCTGCCTCTGTACATGCCAATAAATCCCATTTATTAGACCTTTTTACTTTCAATGTGGTGTATTTTTGTGCAGTGCAGACTGCATTACTCTGGGGGCTGTTCTGGCACTTCTCTAGTTCAAGTTCTCTAGTTCTCTTCTGTTTCAAGGCTGGTTTATTGCTGTGCTCAGAGCTCCCTCAAGTAGGGAACCTGTCCCTGCAGCATCCTCTTACTGGGATGATAAACTTTGATAGCAGTTGGTAAAGTTACAGGTGGGCAATAGTGCAAGAGCCTTCAAGAATTTCCTTTTAAAGAAGCTATTTGTAACTTTGCTGATGAAACTCATCTTTCCATTGGCAGCTTAAATACCAGCTTCATGGTAAAGTCCTATCTCTTAAATCTAAGCAAGGACTGTAATGGATACCTGTAAATTTACAGGCATTTAACCTTAATGTTTCAGTTGCAGAATTTTTTGATTTGTGTTTTTTCAATTACATTTTAATTTCTACATTTCTCTATGGATTAAAAAAAAATTACAGCAAGGATTATTTCAGGGTTCACCCCAGTTATTTTTTAGACTAGATATGCTATTGCTTTTTTTTTTTTACCTTTTTAAATTAAAAAATTACAAAATCTTGACTGATTGTGTTCTAGTTGAAAACCAGTGATATTGTAGCACATTGAATTCCTAAATCTCCATCTGGAATTCCTAAATCCTCAGATGTCACATTTGATTGCACAAGATCAACAACAGCATATTTGAACAACAGTAAGTTTTCACATATGGTCTAAAAAAATATCAGCATAACCACAAGTGGGGAGTGTATTATCAGGGGAGAAAACTCACATTTTTCTATTTTTATAAATAGTATCAATTCTGTCATTTTTAAGCAATGACAGTAGCTGCCATCCTCCATGGTGTGATGTTCACTTACTAATAAAACCAGGAATGTTCAGGAAAGCACAGAAGTAATGATGGGACTAAAAATCTAAATATATATGTCTAGCTTGCTGTTTGCTTTAGTTTGTAGAATGGAATCTTTGTGGCAGGTCATGGGCTGTTGATAGGCATGAGATCTCTGATGTCATTGGGGTCACACTCTTTGGGCTCCTCCTCTTTGTACCTGTACAGGTACAGACCTTTCATATCCCCCTCTCCAGGCAGGGGGCTGGGGGTGTGTTTTGGGTGTCTTTTAGTGGTGTGCGCTCAAATGAAGTCAACTATCACCTCACACAGCATCATAAATCCCACCTTAGGTTCCAACACCATGGATTTTTGGATTTACTGATGCCTGCACTCTGAACGAGGTGGTAAAGGAGAATGAATGTGTCATTCCACTAGAGCACCCTGGTCAGAATTGCCTCTTTTACAGGGAAATCCAAGATAACTATCTCTGTAATTAAATGTGCTCCTGCTTTCTTAATAGCTGTAAACCAGCCACTTTGCTGTTGTAATTGCTGAGCAGCATTTAAGAATGCTCTGTTATCACCTGATGTGCATCTTCAGGAGAGTTGTATTAGGAAGGAAAACAAAAAGCAAATTACTGTTTAACCATGAGAAGTACAAGTATTAAGTATGTGATTGTCTGTCTTAAAACAGTTTCCTAGAAAATTAAAGCAAACCTCCAGAAATAGTAATGCCAAATACACAATACTCCAAAGAAGATCCAGCAGTAGGAAGAATTATTTTAATAGACTTGCTTTTCTTCTCATTTTTCTTCTTTCTGTGGTCACTTGCTGGTATTAAAACAGGTCACTTCTATCCATTAATACATAGTTTCATTTTCCTGAGATGCAGGCAATTGCATTTCTTTCCAAGATAACCAGGATAGTTTGCCAGTATGACCTTTATTTTTTGTGTATGTTCAATTTTCCAGTACGGGCTTTATTGCATTGGCTGCTCTTGATTCCCAAGTGAAAACAAAGATGCTGCTGCTTATTGACTGTGGGCTGTCATATTGAAGGTTGCTGGATGCTACAATACATTTAGTTGTGTAGTACAACAAAATGTTTATCTGTTCTTACATAGTCATTTTAGGCAGTAAATATCCCTTCTAGCCTGATAAATGCTACTTCTTCTGCCTGATTTGTGTTTCCTCTCAAGATCATGTCTCTGCTTTCAGTGACTGAATAACAAAGCTTTGTTGATCATTTCTTTTGTCATTTTTGCCCCGATTCTTTCAATTTTGAGTCACAATAGTCTCTGTTAATATGTGTAGATAATTTTCTCAGCAGGCTGATTCCTTTTTCTTTCTCTGATGTCAAATATTATGTTTTCCCATAAGTATTTCTTATCCCTTGATATTTTGTTAATCACTTTGAGGTACCCTCTCAGTTGTTTTTGTTGGTTGTTTGTTTTGGCTTTGTTTTTAAAAGCGTCAAATATTAAAGGTCTAATTCTGCTCCTTGTGATGCTTTCACATATTTTTTCCTTTGACTATTATGGTGGTGTAAACCCTGAGCCTTCAGCCTTTGTATTGCTAAAATGTGTGGTTTCTTCCTATGGGCCTAAATGCAGGTTGTACTTTGGAGTACACTATAGATATATAAGGCATAAAAGCATAAAAACAAGGTAGACAGGGAAAACCCTGTGAGGGAGCCCAAAACAAAAACCTCACTTTCCTGAAATACAAGGGAAGAGGAAATCTGCCCAGAAAACCAGAGACTAAGTAGATAATTGTGGTATAAAACCAAACCCAGCTATTAAAAGGCCAGACCAGCCTGTCAATGATTTCTGCTCTTTTGTTCACTGTGGAGGAGTCTGAGGACAGCCTCTGCTCCAGAACTTTTCTTTAGGATGAGGACTCCTCATGGAGATGAGTATAGGAATAAATGGTGGTTTTTCCCATAGACAGGCCATCAGTAGGAAGAGGGGCCTGTGGTGGGATGTGTGTTGTTCAATGTGCCCCAGGGGACCCAAAAGCAGCAGGGAGGTGACAGGTTTCACTGCAGGTACTGCATTTTTTGGCACAGGGAAAGTGAAGGCTGACTGAAGGGCTATGGAAAAAAATCCAGTGCTGATAATGTAAATTAGAAAAGTAACAGGTGAAATGCAGAAAAACACAATGTGTGGTACATGGGGGTGGGAGGAGGGGGAGTAATCCTGAGCTCCTCTTTCAGCTGAGCATTATAACTCAGGAGCAAGGTTTGGGGTAAGAAAGATTAGCTGAATTCTTCAGGGGGAAAAAAAAAAAAACAACTGGCTTTGCTTGGGTTTAGAAAGAGGAATGAAAATAAACCAGAAAACATCATTATGACATTGCATGATGGTGCTTCTGCATCTTGAATATTGCATGTAGCTCTGGCCCCATCTTCATAAAGCTACAACAGAATTGAAAAAGGCTCATAAAAGTGCAGCCTGAATGATCAAATGTACTGAACAGGCTCCATAAAGGAAACAAATGGGACTCTCTCTCCTGAACAAATGCCTGAAGAGGTCTAGGAAACTAGGAGGTGAAGATATCTTCCTGGTCAGCATCCAGCAGGAAGCAAATGAAACTCAAGGGCTCTGGGTCAAGACAGAAAGGTTGTTCTTCACTAAATTGGTGGTAAAACTTTGGAATATCACAAGATGTAGAGTCCAGAAGTTTCCGACTGTAAAAATCCCCAACAAATGAGCTGGTTTTATTAATGGAAAAAAATTCTTTCGCATATTAAATAGAGGTAGACTGTGTGGTTCAGTATGTCCCTACCAATGCCTCTAGTCCTGCTGGAGGCTGGAAAAGTGCTTCAGGACAGGGCTAGCTGATTATCCTCGGATTACTTTGCTTTCCCGTGCTTCCCTAGGCAGTTGCTCTTGGACATTGCAGTGACAGGCTGTTGGGCTGGATAGGCCTTGTTCTTCCTTTTGTTGTTTTGTGGCAGGGACAATTTTTTGCCTGCCTGTATTTAATGATGTGTGCTTTGAGGGGTATGTTTATTAAGTAGTGTTTGCCATATTATGGAAATGCATGTGACCATATATGTGGGTTGAAATCCATGTGTCTCAAAAAACAGGAGGAGATGTCCTGGAATTATACCACTAAGCCACCTCCCACATGTGCTGTGGCTGTTGCAATTGGCCAAGAACCAAGTAAACTCTCCTGAAGGCAAGGATGATTAGTAAGGTTGCCTCATAAGAAGGTTTCTATTCTCAATTTCCATGAGTGTGCAGAAAAAAATGGAGATGGCAAAACTGTTTTTACAAGAAGAGCACGCAGTAAGGGGAAAAGCAGGCAAAAGCCTTGGCCTGAAGGGTGTGTTTGTGTGTGGTTGCTGCACGAGGCAGAGATGAAAGCACTGGGGGCGAGGTGTTGCTCTGAACTCTTATCAGAGTGGAACTTGACAGGTTCCAAGCTGTGTTTCACCTTTCTGAGTGCACTTATCTCTTCCTGGCCCCTTCAGAGGGACTGCTGCAGTATAGATGGGCAGTAGATTTTGTCCTTGGAGAGGAATGCACTGGAAATGCAACTTGGAAACACCAGAGAAGATTGTGGCTTACATCTTGGTAGTTGGTGGAATATCCACCACTGAAAGGGAGCAGTGACTGCTCTGCTGTCATTAGGGTGGCACTGAGCTCCAGGCTTTGGCCCAGTTCCCCTGCATGAGTGAAATCTGGTGGGATGTGTCCTGTGACCGCAGTGCCCTTCTGGATGGTTACAGGCTCTTGTGGAGGGAGAGGTGACAATGTATGGAAAAGAAGGGTTGGAATGTCTGGAGTTCAGTTGAGAACCTCTGATTAAGAATCAAGGGACAAACAATGTGGATATAGGATAACCTCATTTTTGTACAATCTTTTTTCCTTTGGACACACTGCTAGTTTATGATTCGTAGAGCAACATTATGTCCAGACTACAGCTGCTGCTGACTGCAGCACAGTTATTTCTCAGGTGACTCAGTTTGCTGAAGTTGAAACAGTGTTATACAGTTCATACTTAATTGAATGGCAGTGAGAAAAGTGAGAAAATGCTTTTTCTGGAGCACGTTGTGTAAATAACATTTAGAGACCCTGACAGTCTTGATTTCACTCCTTTTGCTGGAAGAATTTGGGAAGCTCTTCAGCTGACCTTTTAGAAGGCCTAAGCCTGGCTGAGCAAACATGATAGCATCAACCACCTGCTGGTGCAAATAAGTCTCTGGAGCTGCACAGATGATCTGTTTACAACCTGGCTGTTGGTGAAGTTCACTGATGCTGCAGCTCAGCTCAGCTGTGAGGAAAAGCCCAGAGAGGATGCAAGTTGTAACCCTCATATTTTTGTTTTCACCTCCTCTGTGGCTTCTTTTCATCAGCTCACTTAAAGGTTAAAAGAAGAGTTAATTGAAATGGCAACATCTCTCTTCATGAGAGAATCTGAGGTCAGGACAGCTGCTCCTGCTTACCTATCAGCTCCAAGGCTTTTCCTGTTGTCAGCAGATTGTGGCCACTGGGAAGTGGGTTGTCTTCTTGAAGCACCCCATAGGACAGAAATGAAGATGCCATAACCTACCCATTAGATGATGTTTGAAAATTCCTGGAAAGATCTCTTTGGATGCAGAGATTATTACACTGCTAATTTGAGCATGGCATTGCAAGTCGAATCAGTGTTTAATCTCTAATTCTAGAAGATAATTGGGTTTTATTCCTGAAGTGTTTTGTGCCATTACCAAGGCCTGTAAATATTTAGAATTATAGAATAGTTTGGGTTGTGAGGGATCTTTAAAAGATCATCTTGTCCATCCCCATCCTGCAATGAGCAGGAAACCATATGCCAAAGTCAATAGTATGGATTTTATTTAACAGTAAATGAGAAACAGTGTCACCTTTATCTTGACTCAAGCTCTCTTAGGTGTTGCAACTTACAATCCAAGATTCCAGTCAGGCACATTCAGGGAGGGCTTTGGTGATCATAGCTTTTTATACAGTTTTGCCATAATGGGCAAAAAGTCCTTCGTAAGTGTTTAAGTCATTAACCAAACCATTTCAGTCTCTCACAGTAAGTCAAAAGCATTTTGTGAAGGATGTGTATTCCCAAGAGTTAGCTGTCATCACAGTTGGCTCTTCAGCCCAGCACTGAGAGGCAGAGCTACACAGGCGGTCAGCAGCCTTTCAGTGAGTTATCAGGGACCCTACTGCTCATCCTTATCCACACAGACCCAACACACCTGCACTGCTCTCTGTGGGGTTTGGTTCACAGGTGTGCACAAAGCAGTTTTTGTGTCTGCAGACTCCTGCACAGAAGGTGTGGTAATGTGTGTACTTTTACTTTTATTCGCTTGTCTATCTTTCCTGAAGGCTTTTGTTGTTTCAAGGCCTAAAAAACCCAAGCAAAATGCCTTACCTGAAGCCCCAGGATTCTTCTGTAGAAAGCCCAAACCACAGCTTTTATGTAGTGTTTCAGTGCCTGCCTAAGTGCAGGAGGGCACCTGCAGTTACATCTGTTCACCCTCTCGGTTTGGGCAGAGCTCTCACCTTTATTGCATGTTCCAACACCCACAAAATCAGTCTCCTCTGGCCTTCTCCTGAGCAGTCCTTTTGTTGTTGCAGTGTTTGTTTAGCACGCTATGGATCAAGGAGGAGCCTTAGCACTGCAGGGATGTCCACAGGTGTGCAAGTTTCTGTCCTTCCACCTCCCACAGGAAGGATAGAAACTTGCACACACAGGCATTGTAGTTTTGTCACAAACTGTGGAGAGCCCTGTGGTCCCACTCCTATGGGGATCCCTACTGCTAATACCATACCAGTGCCACGGTTTCTATTCCATCTGTGCAGATTTGCTTCTGATTTTAAACATCTATCCTGTGTCCAAGAATTTATTTCTTGGTTGCTGTCACCATGTGGACAAAGAATATCCTGATGTCATCAAGGTGTTTTACCTCTGTGCAGGTGTGAAGGTATCCCATAAACCTGACGTGTACGGCTTGATACACAACTTGCATGTGATAGAATTCTGCCTAAAACCCATTGAGAAAGAATAACCTAATCCAAAGAGAAGGGCTGATGACAAACTGCATGTTCTGTAGGCTTTGGGCAGTGCTTTCTCTCCAGAGCTATCTCCTCCTGAGTAGGATGCAGCACCTCCAACGGAGTGGTCAATCTGGGCACTCACATCTGCACTGCCATGCTCATCCTTTCATTTAATTTATTCACATTACTTTTCTCTAGCCTGCCCCCTTCTTGACTGAGCTAGCACCCTGAATACACAAGAGACTCCCTTTAATGAAGGCTTCCTTTTCAGTTAAAAAAGAGGCTATTCAAATTCATTCTTTTGTGAAAAATTTAGGGATATTGCAGTCTCAGCACAGGAAAGTCTGAGTTCTACCCCCAGATCTCACATTGGATGGGAGAGATCTTAATGATCTTCCTACTTTTTTCACCTTTGATGGCTTCAAAAGTTGGGCTCCTTGGGAGAAATTATGCTGATCTTTCTTTTCTCACGTTATTATGCAAAAGTGAGGTGGCACCCTGATCTTGTATCACCAGGATACTGAATGTATGCTTCAATAACTTTTCCCACTAAAAATTTTAAAAATTAAGCAGATTTATTGCAGCATGTTTTGAAGTAAGAAATGGAGCTGTTGAGCAGATTGAGAGGAAATTTTTTCACCCCAAGGGATATAATTTTCAGTGCATCTTCTCCCATTCCTTCCTCTCTGTGTTAAACCAGCTCTTTAATGACTTGCAAACCTACAGCATCAAGTGAAGGATGTGAAGCCCTCTCAGAGTGTAGCTGTGGCTGCAGGTTTCATGTTCTCATCTCTGGTTCAGTTATTCAGCATTTCAGCATGTTCCTACTTCAAAGTGAGGTATGTGTTATGTGCAAGGTGTGCTCAGGAGTGTAGAGAGGCCTAGAAATCCTTTCTCCTATTTATTGCATGGAAGGTCACTGCTGATGATGCTGGAAGACACAACGTTTGTGTCTCGCCCTCTGAAGCTGCAGTGGAACCCCACACAAGTCACTGGGGGAAAGCAAAACAGTGGAGGGAGAGCGCTGTGCCCTAATATCCAAGTGCTGTGCAATGCTTTGAGCAGAAATGGGGCTATGCTGGCATCTTACCTGGAAATGCAGCAACAGTTTGGAGTCCTTTGGAACCTTTAACAAAAAGGTAAAATTTAAATGGTACTTGAAAGGGAGTGGAATTGTCTGACTCACAGACTGGAGTTCTCCCTTCCTTCCAAGTCTTCTCTTACCTTCAATGTAGACACATCTTTTAAAAGGTGGGAAAAGAGATGGTGAACAAGTGAAAACAAAGCTAAAAATAGTTCAGATTATCACATAAGTTCTGAATGGCGGTGACTCCCCTGCTGGGGAAGATGACCCACAACATGATTTGATTCCTCCATGTGCTGCCAGGGGCCAGGCCCTGAGATCAGAAGCAGAGGTCTTTGGTCTACATGTAGAGAATAAGAAAAGATTGATGTAGAAAGACAAACCCACTAGACCTGCATGGGTTTTTTTACTGTCCTTTGAAAAGTGCTTAAATGATTACTGGAATGTTCACACCTCTCTACTGGCTTAAGCCAAAGGTCAGTGGCCTGTTATGCTCTTTTCAACACAGGCAAAGCAGAGTGGAAAAATAGGGATGTCATATAGTGATGATTCCTTAAGATCCTGGCTTATCTCCTGAAAATGTGTGCTTCAGGCACTTGTGAACCAAATATTGTGTCTCTTGACTCAATGGACCTCAAGGGGTTTTCCTTCCTTTAATTTGCAGGATATATTTTGGAGCTCTGTTAGTTTTTGACAGCCACAGCATCCTGTGGTGAAGAGCTTTGCAGCTTCACTGTGCACAGTATAGAGAAATTTTCCTTGTGTTTTAACCCTGTGATTTTAAAATGCATTTCTATTATATAATGCTTCACTCTTTGAAGAGTGAACACTTACGTTGGTTGCATTAAAATTGTTAATACAGAACCTGTTGTCAGATTTTTCCCCGGATGGAAAAGTGTGCCTGTTCAGTAATCCTTCCCCCAAAACCATTCCATGCCTTTGATCAAACTTCTTGTTTGCCCCTTGCTCTTTCCAAGTCCATGGTATGTTTTTGCAGATAGGTGCTTTGGAATTGCTAACAGCATTCATGGTGCAGGTCCACTGCATATTGATGTGAGGAACTGTGATGTTTTCCCTATTCTGTTCTGCCTCTTTCCTAATAACTTGGAGCATTCAATTCCCTTTTCTGACCTTTACAGAGCACCCTGCTCAAGATCTGATGGAGCAGCATGTATGGCATATTCTAACCCCAGTGTCTCAGCTGGCTCAGAACCTGCCATTGCTTACATTGATCTAAGATTGCATTTATGCATGATGTAACATTCCTCTGTGATGAATTTCTTCTGCTCCTTCTCCCCACACTCACTCAGTGTTGCAGAACTGTGGTGCTGGTGTTCCCAGCTGCATCCCATTGCTGACATCCCAGTGTTCTCAGCAGGCCCTGTCACTCCCTGGGCTACTCACCCTGTGTGGCACAGCATGCCACTTCCCATTGCTCACCTTCCTGACAGCTCCCCAGCTAGGGGAAAACCTTCAGTCCCATGCAGCGCTTACTCTGTGATCTTTGGGGACAAACATGGGAGTTATGATTACTTTTTTTTAAGGGAAAGTCTTTTAGTTTCATTGCTTACCACAACACCTTTGAGCATTGCATTAAAGGCACCTTAATCATTCCCTTTCATTTCCCTACTTCCAGGCAGTGCTTTTGCCTGCTAGGAAGAAGTTAGCACTCTGTAACTCCTTGCCACTTGTAGTCTGTGGACAAGCCAGTAGTGTGCAGGCTCAGTGTGGGGCCTGGCAACACAGGAGGAGCCCGCCTTGCACAGGCATTTTGCAATAGTTGCTCATAACCCTGATCTGCTTTCCCAGTGTCTGTCTTGTCATTGCAGGCAGAAAGTACTTGTCCTCTTGATAGCAGTCATTAGATTGCAAAATTAGAAAATCAAGATAAACAGGACGTGAGCTGTCACACCAGTGGCAGGTTCCCAAAGTGGACTGAAAAACTGGGCAGCAGTGAGCGTGTTGTGAGGACAGTTCTGTTGTTGTCCCTGTGTTTGTATTTTAGTATGCAGCAAAGGTCAGTTCCACTCTGGGAGTTCTATTGAAATGTTTGTCTCTGGAGTGGCGCCTGCAGATCACCGAGTGAGGAATGCATACAAAGCTCCAAGCCATGCAATAAACAGTGCCTGCTCCCACCTCCAGTGGCAGCTCTGAGCCAGGCTGCAATTCATGCTCCCTGTGCCCTGGCAGGAGTCTGTATGGGAGAAGGAAATGAGAAGGGGACTGATGACCAGGGCTCTTTTTGCAGCAGGTGTTCTGAAGGATGACAAGGTATTCTCCTGATCTGTGGTGGAGGACTCAGCAGGTGCTTTCAAACTAGAGAGTTTACAGCTCCTGGAAGGTGGGAGTTGTTGTTGTTGATCACTCTCCATTGTAGATGAAATGAAGGCAGTGATGGAAAAGCCACATTGCAGTTTATCACAGAACTGTGGGGCTGCCCCAGCACAAATGGGTGTTTTCAACAGCCCTCCATGGAGCAGAGTGGGGACGTGGCAGGGACAGAGCTGTGACATTTCTGAAATCACATCAATTGAGCATACAAGGTTTCACAGCAAATCCAAGAGTTGGGGAGTGGGGACAGGCCTTCTGCAAAGAAAGGTTTGTCTGAGCAGGGAGCTGACACTGGAAGTTTATTTTCAGATAAACATCAGGTGGTAGGGAATGGCTGGAAAGGTGTCTTGTAGAGGTTAGTTTTTAGTAAAGACTTCTTTTCCTGTGCCATATTCGAGGGAGAAAGGAAATTGTCAGAGAAAACATATCCCTGTACAATGAATATTTAGTACAAGAAGGCATCTGCCATGCTAAAAATTTGCCAGAAAATTTCCACAGTACTGTTATAAAACAGTTATGTAACAGTTTTTATGGTCATTGACAGCTAGAACTCTTAAGTTTTCTTGTCGAATCATGATGTTTACTAAATATTAAGTACTTGTCCTGTACTATGATTTCTTTGCTGTGAATCACTCTCATAGTAAAATTTTGTAAGCAAGAACCCTGCCCTGTGATTAACTTTTAGTTTTATTATTTAAAGACTTCATGATTTCTAATTAGAAGTTACACTGAAAATCTGGGTGCTTGCTGGTAGAAGTTGTTTATTTGAATAGTTGGTACCAATATTAGTCAAGATTCCTTGAAAATATGAGATCAAAGTTTCAAAAGGATTCCAATAAAACCAGAACTGAAAACCTGGAGAAATCAGTGCTGGGGAAGAGACAAAGATGGAAGACAGCCAAATGAACTGGAAGTTTCATTATTGTTCACTTTAATTTTTTTGGTACAGGTCTTAGACTACTTGGAGCTTTCTCTTAATGCTCCACTTCCAGGAGTCCTGTGATTCCTGTGGAGTCCTGTGATTGCCAGAAAAGTAGATCTTAATTAAAAGTACTTCAGGACCTCATTGATTGAAAAAAATTGAAACCACAAGAAAAGATGATCTTTCAATAGCATGCATGTAAAGATGGAAGTGCTAGAAGGCAAATAATGTATTGCTTTTGAAAATGTGACTTGAAAGGTGTCAATGCTTACTTTTAAATATATTTCAGACTGGTTTTGACTGACAGCTTTTTGCTTAAACTTACCATTTTCTTTAATGTTCTAACTTACTTCAAGATTCACATTAACAGAACTATAAATACCTGAATTCCCAAGAGTTTAGCGTCTTACATTGAGTTAGAGAAATTTCTGCCAGTGAAATGAATACAGGAATGTTCAGGCAATATTCTATGAATGTCTGCAGGTGGAAGCATAAGCAAGTAGGAAGGACTCCGAAGATCACTGAGTAAGTCCAAAGCTCAGTCACGGGACACAGGAAGCTTAGTTACCAGCACTGTGTTGGCTTTCCACAGGAGGGTTATTGATGCTCTATCTCTGAAGTTCTCTTCCATGCTTTTCTGGGCATGGAAGCCATTCCATCTTCTAATCTAGGGAGACAGGTCTTCATAAACTCCCTTTTTCCTATGGAGAGAGGGCAGTTTAAAGAAGGAACAAAATTAATTGTTCCCCAAGGAAAGCAAAGCTCCCTCTCTCATGCCAAGAGGGACAGTGGCTTCCCCTTGTACAAAGCACACAGACCTGATTATCTGAGAGCCGAAGAGGTTCATGAGGATAAAGGTGCTTATTTACAGTGATATCACCTGGCTACCTGAGCTGGCCTCTGCCTTTGGCACTCTGAGAATGGTACAAGACTGAGAGCTCATCTTTCTTTCCAAATTACCTTTTCTTGTCCTTTTAATGGCTCCTCGGGGAGAACAGTGAGGCCCTGGCACAGGTTGCCCAGCTGTGGCTGCTCCTGGATCTCTGGAAGTGTCCAAGGCCAGGTTGGACTGGGTTTGGAGAAACCTGGTCTAGAAAAAGTTGTTTGTGCTCATGGCAGGGGGTGGGACTGGATGGGCTTTAAGGTCCTTTCCAACCTAAACTGTTCTGGGATTCTACAATCATTCTTTGTTTATATAAAGCTTTTTCTGAAGCTGAAGGGAAAGTACTTGCGTAGATTGGCAGAAAATATTTTGTTGTAAATCGTCCTGTGTCACCGTACGTTAGCTGTGTCTGCTTCAGAGGAGCCTTAAGCCCTGCTAGCTCCAAATCCAAACAGCAGAAGGGAGCAGTGACCTCAATGCTGTCACAGCCTGAAGGAGCTGGCCTTTGTCTCAGATGAATGAGATCCATTATTTTCTGCAGCAGGTGTTTTCAAATGCCAGGGCCCTTAGAATTTCCGTTTTATTCATTGCCTGTTGATTTGATCAAATGCAAACTCCAGTCTGTGTTATAGTTAATTCATTAGTTGGCTGTGGCTTTAGTTGAAATCTTAATTTGGTTAGCAAGGTTCAGTTTCAGTCAGTCTTGTGCCTTCTTTTTATGCAGTTACCTACTAATTTTTAGTGGAATTGACAAGGCGATAGGAATTATTTTCTGTCAGTTGTAAGAATGGGTTATTCTTAGGTCAGGAGGAGTCCAAGGGAGGCATCTGAAAGTTTCTGGCTCCCCAGTTCTCTGGCACAGTTAATCTGTGACTCAGGAAATCAGCATGTCATGTGGATGACACGAATGGAGGTGGAATATTTGACTCCCAGCTTGAAATACAAACACATCACAGCAGATCCTGAGCATACAGATGCATCCTGGGTGAGAATAAATGGCCATAATCCAAGTACTAGGGAGGAAAGAAAGGCCAACTTGGGCAAATCTGTGCCTTCATTCAGCACTTTTCTCATACTTCTGAGGAGCTGGAATGAGTGAGTTTATTTTCGTGTGAGCTCTTCTCCCCGTGCTGTTGCTTCCCAATGTGCTGACTGCATCATTTCTCATGTCAGCACAGACAAAACAACAGAGTAGTAAATAGCAAGATAAGCTGCAGATGGAAAGATCAAAAGTCACAGATCCTATGCATGAAGCAGTTTCTCATTTTAAGCACTGGGAAATTTTCATTGACCTGAATGGGGTCACAAGTTAACTCCACAAATCTATACCTGCTTGACCCCCTAGATTTCCATCTGCTCAGAATGCTCCTATATAATTCTTTAGAAATTAAAGACTGATCTGTAGTATTCTGTCTCCTTGAGTGGAATACAGGCCTGTGTAGTACATAGCAGTGGGAATGGGTGGGGTAAAGTGTCCTTCAGCAATGCTATTTCCCACTAGAATCAATGAATTTTTACAGTTAACTTGGCAAAAAGCATCCTATTTCTTTGAGGCTCCTTTTAGCTCTGTGTATATAAAAGCCTTATCCATGTTGCCTCAGTTTGTCCAGGCAGTATGTGTTGATCTTGGTGGTTTTAATGAAAGCAGATGAGTTGTTTTATTTAACAATTCAAGTGCCTGCCTTGTCCTCCCTGGGTTTCTGTAAAGCTTGCAGTGGGTCATAGGTGGGAGGAAAGGGAATAAGCCTCTCTGTTATTTCCTTACCTTGTTGGGGTCAGCCTAGAGGCTCCACCAGGCTGATCTGGTATACAGTCGCTGCCTGTGGAAGGGAGGGATTATGCAGGACAGGAAGGATCAGGCTGAAATTCAGAAGGGAGGTCTCTGGGGAAGAGTCGAGGGATTTTCCTCTGAGGAGATGAGGAGCAGGAGCAGAGGCTGGGAAAGGCAGCAGGAGGAACACAGGTGTGTTCTCCACCCAGCTGCTGTAACTGGAGGTGATGGTGGAGACACCTTGGTGGGAGCGAGAAGGGGCTGAGGGGACAATCGTGTTTGGGTGTAGTTTGTCAGTGTTGCAATGGAAGAGGCTGTCCCCAGAGCACGGGCACTGCCCCGTGCAGGTTGGCTGACGGGTGGTGGCAAACCCAGCTCTGAACTGTGCCCGGTGCCTTTGCCTCCAGTCAGGGCTGCCAGGAGGCTGCAGCCAGGAGCAAGTGGGAGGTGAGCTTGCACTCACCTGTTTATCTGGAAAAAGCAGGTGGTTCTGAGCTGCTGTGTGCTGCTTGGACAGCAGAAATGCAAAGGCTGCTGCAGGGCAAGAGCTGAGGAGGGCTACCTGCAGCAGAAGGGGCTGTTCTCACACAGTGCTGCAGATGTGGAAGGAAGTAAAGGCATTCCATGAAAACTCATCGCCTACTGAGCAAGCAGCACCCCTGAAGCAGACACTCACGGGGTTTTGTAGCCAATGCAGCACCTAAACTTGAATGGCACAATATTTCAGTGTTAAATATGCCATTTTTTCTTTGTCTTTGCTGGCACAGTGTCTGATCAATGAGAAAATGGAAGGCAGCTGAAAAGAGAAAGGAATATCTTTGCTGCCAACTGCAAATGTTTTTACTGCTTTTTATTAGGGCTATCTCTCTACAATAAAACATGAACTTTTTAATATTTAATTTTTTTTTTTTTTTTAGGATTGATGCTATATACTTTACATTCCACGTCAAGTTTTCTTGGGTTAATGCTAGTCAGAAACTTTAAAGAGGATAAGGTCTTTATCTGTCATTTTATACTGTCACACTGCTCAGGGAAACAGGGTGTTAATGTAAGAGCTCAGGAGACATGCAATTAATATTCTTGCAGAATATATGAGACACTATGTAGTAATTTAAGATGTAGATCTTTTGCACATCTGTTTACAAGAAAATAAAGACTTAACAAATCAAAAGGGTCTTTAAAGTACTGGGAGAAATGAAATGTGTAAATATTTGAAGACTTGCAAAACATGGATTTATTGATGAAACTAGAAACATGAATCTGTGAACGCTAATCAGTAAAATAGTTTAGCTTTTGTACTTTAAAAAAATACTGTAAAACTCAAAGAACTGACAGACTGATGAATGACAGGCACTGTGTTACTTTTCAACAGCAATTCAAAAAAAGAAAACCAAGGCAAAAAATGAACCCCAAAGCAAAACAAACAACAAACACAGGAAGAAAATTAGGCCTGATAGTTACTCTCTTACTAATTTAAAAAGATTTTATGGTACAAGAATGATGTCATGAATATTTCAAAGGCAAACCCAGCATAAATTAGAGCATTATTTATAAAGAATAAGTACTGGAATTAACATACATGTTCTTACTAACAGAGCTGCCAAAATGCTTTTGAAGAATGAGCATTTGAACATGTTTTGTGCTGAATTAAAACTGGTGTATTAGCTGTAGAAGAAAACTTTCTTTTTAAAATTTAAACAACTATAAATCTATAGTAATAAAGCTTGCTAGAAGGATATGAGCTTGCTGACTTAAAAAATCGTTTAAATACTACATGACATCTAGATGAATGAAGTGCAATGACTGGTGTGAAGCTGTTGTTCATTCATTTGTTTTTTCTGTGTTTTGGATAACGGGGGAAAGGCATTTAAAAAAGCCCAGGTGTATCTGGGCACTTGTTGAACAACACAGAATTCCACAAGTCCCATTGTGATCAGACTAACGTGTCTTCTTGTGCTATGGATAAGTCATTCTGATTTCACAAGTAGGAGAATTGATTTGGAAAAAAGCCACAACCAACTTTTTTTTTTTAAAGAACAAGAGCCTTAAGTATCACAAAAACAAGTCCTTGAATTCACTGATTTTGCTCTTGGCTGTCATTATTTTCCTGTGAAAAGTAATCATGACTTGGTTTGTAGGCTTTAATGCAATATACAGTTCATTGCCATGGAACTGAAGATTTTCCTCATGTATCCCTGTACTATTTCAGCCTCAGAATTGTCAACCATGGTAATTTTAATTTAAATGGCCTTAGATAAGTATGCTGGTCTGCTGTTAAAATACTCCTGAAATGCAGAATATTTCATATGGCCTTATGCAGTGGGCTCTGTGATAAGACATTAGAGCATTATCTGAGTTTCATCAGGACTTGAGAGAAATACTGCTAGGTATGGCAGAGAATTATAGAAACTGAAAAGGATTAAAGAGGTACTGTAGAGAAAAGGCTTTTACTTGAATTCAGAAATCATGCACTTTTATATAACAAACACTTTTAAATTCACTGCTGTGAGACCAAATTACACTACAAAGCGTTTCTAAGAGGTTTTTTTTCCCAGTTTTTTTTTTTTTTGGGACTACTTATATTTCAGTAGTATGCCAATCTCTCCTTGGTGAGCTCCTGGTGAGGTATTAAGATCTCGTTTCTCTTTCTTCTTTTTCTGACCCAGTGCCTGCTGCAAACTGAGCTCTGTCATTAAGTGAGCATTGGTTTTCTTCACTGTGGCAGTCAGTAATTTTTCTTGGTGTCCTTTGCCCTTCATCAGTTGGAAATTGTCATCTATGCCCTCTCATAAGGAAATCTGATGTGCTGTTTCAGCACCAATGAACAGAAATCCTGGTGAGCAGAGCTATTTCTCCAGACACTTCTGGCCAGTGGGATAACATTGGTGTTCCCCACAAAGCAAGTCTTCCTTCAGGGGTGGGACAGGTGGAATACCCTCGAGAGATACTTGTGAGTGAGGCTGCAGAGGAGGGGAGATCCTGCCAGGCAGTTCTGGGTTTGCATTGATGCCACGTTGTGCCCTGTGTCACTGCAGCCATTTGGTTCAGGAAGCACTTTGCTTCCAAGCATCTTCCATATTCGGGTGTTCTGTGGCAATTCCTAAACTGCAGGATAAGCAAAGAGCTCCTTTTTCCTGCAAGTTAGTGAAATGAGCTAATTTTGATGTTAATTTGGAGATGTTTGTAAAAGGCAGTTAATCGATATGGTTTGTACTGAGTAACAGAACTGACAGTGACAACTGGTGCTGTATGGAATACCTGATTTTCTTTTAATTACATATTTATTTCCTGTGTTCCATAAAGCAGACTTTACAGGCTTGCTTCCTTGGCTTAATTCCCTGTGGATGAAGGAAAATCAATACAAATGGAAGCCCAGTTTTGCAAATATCTGTATTTGGGTTCAGTGTAGTTAGTCAAATTCCTAATAATTTTGAAGAACAGAATTATTCCTAATAACTTGGGATTTTCATTCATGTAGAAAGAGAGAATAGATAATTTATTTTTATCTCATAGGTGTCATTGCCTATGAATACCCCAGCCATGATTAAGTATTAATAATACTGCTGGAGGTAACTGCAAGGGGTAAGATGCTTGAAATATTGGCTTTTCAGCAAAAGCAATGTTTTATATATTACATATTTATTATGAAAAGGATTCTTCTATAACAAGCCTTTCAGAGAGAGAGAGTGCTCCAAGACAAGGTTTCTTTACTTTGATATTTGTAAAAGAAACCACATTTTTTTGTTTATACTTTTAGTTTTTCTTTTATATTCAAGTATGCTGTTTTGGAAAGTGGTGGTTTTAGGATTCAGAAATCAGGTTGAAACAATCTTCAGTTATGATGTGTCACTACAGGTGAGCTCTGGTCCCTGTATTGTGAAACCTCGTTGTATTTTGAATAATCACTGAGTGGGAGCACCTGCAGCACGCCAGGATCTGGTAAAGCTGTAGGAACTTGGGTGAGGTCGGGCAGGCTGTGATGCATCCTGGGCTTTCCTTTGGCTGTGACTGCTCCTGAGCTTTTGACTGGGATCATTCTGCTCAGTGTGTGACAATCCAGAGCCACGTGGGCCTGCTGGGAATGGGTGCTGATGTTTAAAACTCTCTGAAAACATTCATCATCTCCAAAAGCCCAGATCGAAGGAGGTGCAATAATGCTTCAACAATAGCTGGTGGTCAGATCATGGCTCGCTGGTTCATATCTGCCTTACAAAAAGAAGCGTGAACGCTTTGTGGTGCTGTGCTTGCTGTTGATACTCTGTGACTGTTCTCTGTGCTCCTTTTGGGAGTACTGGGATCATCCTGTCAGTGGTGAAATACATGGAATGCCAAACCTGCATTCCCTTTTCTGGAAGCTGATTTTGGAGGACTTCCTTGTTGTCTCTGAGGTCACCACCTTTACATAACAGTGGGTAAGTGGTGTCAGGGAGATGAGAGGTGTGTTTAGTCTCACAGGCAACATCACAGGAGATTAAACTGCTACAAATTCAGGCCAAATGCAGGTCATTGCTATGATACAGAGTATTTGAAGAGAAGGTAACAAAGGAAGAAATTTTGAGGGTTTAGGTTGGTTTGCAGTTGAAAATCCCTGCTTGAATATTTTGCTTGCCTTGCCGATGAGCTCCTTTGGAACCAG
This sequence comes from Anomalospiza imberbis, assembly GCF_031753505.1. Taxonomy (NCBI): domain Eukaryota; kingdom Metazoa; phylum Chordata; class Aves; order Passeriformes; family Viduidae; genus Anomalospiza; species Anomalospiza imberbis. Next base: position 5,069,335 of record NC_089688.1, on the reverse strand, counting down.
AAGTTCTTGTTTTGCAGGTGTTTGTGGGGGAGTGTTGTGGGTGGTGCTCAGGGGGCTTCTTGTGTTGGTGTGACCCACATGTGATGTCTCGCAGCTCTGAACGCTGCAGCTCCTGGTGACCTGGCTGTGACCAAGGTTCCATGGACCATAGAAGCTGCTGTGACTGTTATTAATTAAACCTTGAGGAAATTTCACATGGATTAACAGCCTTTTGCAAGGTAAAAGAAGTCACTGTTTTCCTGAAAGTACCAAACAGTATGTTTCCTCTTGGCATTTGTGGGGATTTTAATGAGCTCAAACCATGCAGTGTTCTTCAATTAACTTTGATTATAGTTCTGTATAATTTATTTTGAACAATAAATGGAAAACTAGTTTTCATTTAGGAAACAATTGGAGCTCACTGTGTCTTGACCTCCTATACACTTGTGTAATTTTAATGAAGACAGGATTGAATTTTATTAGGCATGAGATGAATGCACTTGGGAACAGAATCTGTCTTTCCTCCCCAAAAATGGCAGTAAGAATGATGGTGATGAAACTAGACAAAAACAATGGAAAATGAATATTTTCATTATTGTAGGGTTTTATGTAAGAGTGAGCAATCAGATGTTAATAGAAGTAGAAACCTTTGGAGGCATCTGCACTATGTGATAATGTTTCATCACATATCACATTTTTTCTATGCCTGATAGACAGCGTTTGTTTCTGTGCTGCTGGGGAAGAGGAAGCACAGCTGGAATGGCAAATAAAATAAGAAGGGATGGTGGTTTCTCAGGGTCCTGATGCTCAGTGCAGCACACCTGGTCCACTGGGGTCATTCAGAGATATATTTAATAAAAGTCTATAGAATGATCACAGCTTTCAGGTGTTTTCATTCACTGTTTTATTGCAACTACTGTTTCTCCTGTTCTGTTTCTTAGGGAAACTTCGGATTCTTTGAGTTCCACTTGAAATTCTGTGGTCTTGTTAGTGCTGTAGGGGCTGATGTTCATCACAGCTAGCTGGCAGTTGCACATCCAAAAATTCTCTAAAATACTTTTTTTTGGTCTTTTTTTTTCCCTTTCATTAGGAAAGACTCTAAGATGTAAGAGGCAGTGTAAACCTCTAAAAATATCATCAGATAAAAATGAGGATTTTAGAGGATAAAAACATCTAAAATAAGGATTTTAGAGGCTAAAAACATCTAAAATTCTCATCAGAGGCAGTATAAACCTCTAAAAATATCTGGATGCTTTCTACATAGAAAGCAACAGAGTAGTGAAATAAAGGTCATCATGTGTTTGGGACATGCAGTTTGGGGACATAGCTATGTTTTCGTAAGTGATTTGTGGTTTTGGGAGAAGGGAAGAGACAAGGCAGGTTGAAAAAGATGCCACTTGTGTCATTGCTGAGAGGGAGAGTAGTGTTCCTATAGTGTGTAAACTTGCTCTAGAGCTTTTAGTGCTGTTATAATGGGAAAAATGTGCTTTTATGCAGAGGTCTAAAATTTTATAAAAACCCTTTACAGTGTCTCTGTTCTGAAAGGACTCTTTAAGATTTGAGACAGTTTTGCTGGTCACAAATTCATTTCAGGTGTAAGATTATCTCTTGGGGCCTTTTTTTTTTTTTTTTAAATTGTGCATAATACCTTAATCCATTGATTAAAACTCACAACAAAGTATGTCACCTTGTGAAATAGCATTCCAGCTGTGCTTTGCTTAGTGGGCAGCTGCCGGTTGCCTCTGGACTCGCTTCAGGTGAGCTCCTGCAAAGGCCAGGGACAGTTCCTGGGAGGGTCTGGTGCAGAGGCACAGGATTTATTTGTCTGTTAACTCAAAAATAAAAAAAGAAAAATCAATTTTAACAATAAAGAATTTGCAAGTGGGGCCCTAGAGAGTGGTGTGCTGCTCTTGATCCTTAATATCACAGAGTGGTTCTGAATTTTTGACCATGCAGCCTGAGTTCTTGTTAAAATATATAAAACATGGTGCTGATATTCTAAGGAAATATGGGTGCTTTTCCAGCATATGCTATCCAATCATAGATGCACATTTGCAAGAGAATTTTTCTCACTGCTGCATTGCAAGACAAATTCCCAGCAATTCCTTTGAAAACTGTAAATCAGAACAAGTTTGCTGTGCATGTTGGATCTGTAAATCCTGTGGCCTGTTAGCTTCTTGGAATGTAGGCTTTCTGGGTGGGGGATCATGCAGGTGCTTTGCAGCAGAGACTGTGTTTGCCTCAGGAACTTGCTTGCAAAAAGGTAAATTGGAAGGAAGCAGAATGCCCAGCTGGAGAGCAGAGGTGATACCTGCAGCTCATGGCCTTTTTCAGCAGCGTGCTGCTGTTTAAAGACTGTGTATAGCTGATAGCTGATTTGTGGATAGCTGATTTGTTATAAATGTGGATAGCTGATTTGTTATAAATGTGATGACCTAAAAGATAATTAGTTGTCTGGTATGAGCTTGGAAATGTCCCCACCTTTGGGGAAAAGAGTGATTATTACAGCATTTAGTTTAGGCAGATTCCTGCCTTATTTTCCCTCACTCTAACATGTGCCCTTTCCCAGTCACTGCAAGAACAAATGTCATCTTTGAGAGAGGGACTCAGAATCGTTCTGTTTCTGAATGTCATAATAGAAGGAGCTGAGGAAGAGGGCAATGGTCAATGCAAGAAGAACATTTTCCCCTCCTTGAAGACATGTCTGTTTTCATGCATGAGCATGCATGAGGCATTTGGATAATGCCTTAAGAACATACTTGAACTTGAATTAACCAGGCCAGGTCAGGCTGGACTAAATGACCACTTGCAGATCCCTTCCAACTAAAATAGCAGTAACCTTTCTTTCTTCTCAGTAGCAATGTAATTATTTTTTGCTCCTATTGCAAGAAATGTTATTTATTTACTTAAACTTAATGAATCAACATCCACCTCATTACCAACTCTAAGCAACATTGGGATTTATCCAGTTGTAGGAATATGGTTTGCCCTTGTCTGTACTCCTTCTACCTGCCTGCAAAGTATGGCAGATAGCCATCTTTTTGAAACAGTTATGTTAAGCCAGATTCAGTTTCCTTTGGCTACAGCAAATGATTCTTGCCTGCTTGGTATCTTCCTTTAATTTGGATTTCTTGTTTTTAGCAAAATGGGGTGACAGAATATAGGCCAGTGGAAGATTTAGTTTCTGAAATTGTCTTGAGCTGCTCTCTCTCACCCTGCCTACCAAATAACCCAGAATGGTTTGGGATAGCAGGGACCTTAAAGGTCATCTCATTCCAACCCCTCTGCCATGGCAGGGATACCTTCAACCAGACCAAGCTGCTCCAAGCCCCATCCAGCCTGGCCTTGAATACCCCTTACAGAGACCCCATCAAAGGGAGCTATGTCCTAAAGAGGATGGGAGAGGGAGCATGGCTGGGACAGCTGGCCTGAACTGGCTGGAAGGATATTCTGTACCACAGAAAATCCTGCCCAATACAGAAAATGTGGGGAACTGGCCGAGGGGGACAGACCTCACAGAGCCAGCCAGGGTGCCCTGCAGAGAGGGTTGGTCCCTTTAGAGATGAGAAATTGCCCTGTGGCAAATGAGAAATCCCTATGGCAGCACTTGGGGCATTTCAGCATCCCCAGCAGAACCATTCCACAGTGTTCCATCTCATCCACTCCCTGCCAAAGAAAGGTTTCCCTGCCTGAGGCAGGTCCCTCATTCCCTGTCCTCTGGCAGCCAGACCAAGTGGGCAGCTCAGCACGTGCCCAGCACTGCACTCCTTGCTCCTGGTGACTCCGTGGTGCCGGTCCTGCTGCTTGGTGCTCTGAGGACTCTGACCAATGTGGCTTCCCCCACGGGTGTGATGTCCCCATAGCCATCCTCTAGATCACCATCCCCAGCCCAGCCTGGCACCCCATGGGGTGGGCAGAGGCTGCCCTTAGGCATCACCCCCCTCCCACTGTGAATATGACCCCTGGCAGACAGATGAGCTGCAAAACAAGTCTTTAATGACTAAACGGGAATGAGGAGTGTGGGAGAGGGCAGGCGCTGGGGGTCTGGATGTAGGTCACTGGATGTAGGTCATGTGTCTCCTGGCCTGGGTGCTGCGTCACCGCTGCCGTCTTCTTCTCGCTGGCTGGGCCATGCTTCTGCATGAAGGTCTCTTAGCTCGTGGGGGCACTGGCACTGGCTGGTGCAGAGCTCTTGGCCTGGCTGCTGCCAGCTCTCTTGCTTTGGGGTTCACACGGACACTGATGCTCGGTGGCTGCCTCTGCAGTGCCTCCTCCTCCATCTGGGCCATGTGGGGTGGGCGAGGCTGGGAGGCAGTGAGTGCGCTGGCACAGGGAGTCAGGTTGGGGATGGCAGGGATGGCGTCCTGGCCATTCCTTTGCTGTGCCTCCACAACCGGCTCCTTGGGATGGTCATCTTCCAGCAGGCATTCACAGAATTCAAGGAACTCATTGAGGTCCTCAGCTGTCAAGCTGGGGACATTGGCGGCCAAGATGGTGTCCTCATCGTCTGCTTGCTGTGCCAACTCTGCTTGCTTGTCAAGGCAGCCACTGTCCTCCAGGTACTCAGAGAGTTCTTCCAGGAGAGCGTCCAAGGTGGGGCTGTTGGGGCTGTTGAGGTCAGCATCCTCGCTCACTGTGGTGTCAGGCCAGGCAAACAGATGGGTGTTGGTGCTGTCCCCTGCCTGCTCAGGAATGGCCTCTGTGGTGGCAGCAGGTCCCTCTCCAGGCAGATCCGTGGTCACCACTTCTGAAAATGGAACCACAAGAGATTGAAGCTTTCCTCAGCTTGTCTGCTGAGGGGTGGGCTTTGCCACCACCCAAAACTTACCTTCAGGCTCCATCGTAGTTGTGCCAGCTGGTAGAGCCAGGGCAGGTTGATGGTGGATGTGGAACATACTAGAGCCAAAGGGGTAAAGGGCCTCTTCCTGGACCACAGCTCTTGGCTGCTGGGGCAGCAGTGTCCCTATCACCACCTGCTGTACCCAGCCAGAGGCAGGGGGACAGACAGCAGCCCCGAGGGGCAGCTGCACCAGCTGGGGAAGATGCACCACAGGGGGAAGATGCACCAGCTGCTCCAGGGTCCCTGGGCCTCCCTGCCTGGTGGTGACTGGGACCAGCTGGTGGGAGCCACTGTGGAGCTGGACAGGCCCAGAAGAGAGTGGCAGCCTGGGGACAGAAGGTAGATCCCAGGCAGCTCCCAGGGAAGGGAAGCTCACGCCAGGCACCTTCACCACTGTCACCTGGAGAGGGAACCTCGCTGTTGGGGGAAGCAGAGAGGGGTGATGGAGTGAGATACTGGCAGGCAGAGCCACCTGGGGGTACCTGGAGGGCAGGAGCCCCAGGAGGAGCAGGACACTGCTGCTGTACCTGCCATGGTGCCTGGGGAGCCTGGGGGTTGTTTGGGACTAACACCTCTCGGGGGGTTCTGTCGCCAAGGCAACTGTTGGGGCAAACTGTTCCAGGGTTCCATTGCCACAGTTGTTCCCACCAACTGCTCCAGCCAGTACGGTGGTGGAATGAGAGCTGCTCCCCCACTAGTGCCCACAGCCTCCAGCCTGATGGTGACAGCAGTAGCTGTGGGTGTGCCCTGGCATGGCCAGAAGCCCCCTGTCCCCACGGCCAGCACCAAAGCTGCTGTGGGCTCCAGAACAGCCTCCTGGGAATGCCCCGTTGTTCCCAAAGGGAACTGTTCCCCGTGGGACGGCCCAGGCCTCTCTGGGCCCGGCACAGGGAGAGCTGCCCCTTGCCCACTCACCTGCCAGGGCTCCATCGGCCGTTCTGGCAGTTGCAGGTTCCAGTTCCACATCCGAGGTGGTTGGAGAGCCCCTGCCCTGGCCCCACGGCCTGGCCACCCCAAACACCTGTGGGACACACCGGGCACCATCCTGCTGCTGTTCGGGAACATGGGAACGGCTCCAGCCCCACTGAGGACAGCCAGGAGCTTCCAAAGCAGCCCTTCCTTCCCCTCCTGGTGGGCTGACACAGGGCTGGCTCTGTTCCTCAAATGATCCTAAAGAGGATTTTCCTGTGGGAACAGCTATCCATATGGAATTGGTGGAGGGTTCTGAGAGGAATGTGACCCAGGTCCAAACTCATTTCTGTCCAGTTTTCAGAGCTGCTGAACACAATCATGCCTGAAGTAAAACACAGGCTTTGGTGGTCAGTTGCTCTGAAGGCAACCACAGAACTGGTAACAGCTCTCATTATGTCCTAGGCTGCTGCTGTCAGAAATTGGGTTCATAGTGGTGTGGAAAGGCATTTCAACATCATCGTTCTGCAAACATTTGATCAAAATGCTGTGGTATATTATGATAAATTCTGTTTTATTTACATCTTAATTTCATACCTGTAATGGAATTAATTTTTAAATGGATCTCAAGGTTTAAATCACTCAAAGTGTGATTTAAACACACTTTAAACAACCAGAATATAGTAGGTTTTTCGTCTGATCTGCCATTTGAAAAAAATGGAGGATGAGCTGTAAAATACCTTAGGAAGTGTAGATAATTTTGTTTTTTGGTGTTCTGGAGGGTGTATTGGATAAATCCTGCAGTGGCTTGGTGCAGAAACCCTACTTCAGATTTCTGCAGCGCCTCTGAACTTGCAAGATGGTTTGTTTTGGTATTTGATGTTTGATTTTTTTTTTTTTTTTTTTATATGACAGGAAGTGAGTTTTGAGTTTTTGGCAGGATGTGTTCCAGTGGGGTTTTTAAATATATTTTTAGTCTAATTCTTTATTACTCTTAAATCTCATACCTTTTTCAAGTGGCTACAGTAGTCTAGTCTAGGTGAGCTGCCTGTGCCAGCTGGTAAGGCAGAGAGTCCCTGCAGTGCCTGGTGTGAGGATTACTGACCTCGTGGGAGCTCTGGGGTTTGTGTGGTGGGGGGCTGCTCTAAAATCATACCTTGGGCTGCTGTGATGGCTGCTGGGTGTTTCCTGTGCCCGAGGGCTCCCTGCCCCGGTGTCTGCCCCCAGTGTGCATGGCAGGGCAGCACCTGAGAGCAGCAGATCTCACCACCAGCTGCTGCAGACTCTGCACAGCACCAGAACCAAATTATTTGAAAATTGTGGTGGCCACATCTTCTTAACAACTAAAAGCTGTCTGTGCTTAATGGCTCATAAGTGTCAAAACTTAGCTACTGAACACTTGCCAAGTATACAGGAAAATGCAGAGAACACTTTGGAGGAGGTTTTGTGCAGCTAGGGGTCTGCAGGTTTCTTACATTTTATTTTCTTGGCTTTTGATTTTGTTGTTTTTTTCTTACAGCCAAAGTTCTGTAAAAAGGGTCTGGAGCACAATCCTTATGAGCAACAGCTGAGGGAGGTGGAGGAGCTCAGCCTGGAGAAAAGGAGGCTCAGGGGGGACCTTGTGGCTCTGCACAGCTCCTGACAGGAGGGGACAGCCAGGGGGGGTCGGGCTCTGCTGCCAGGGAACAGGGACAGGCCAAGGGGAAACGGCCTCAAGCTGTGCCAGGGAGGCTCAGCTTGGATGTTAGGGAATTTCTTTCCTTGTGATGAGGGTTGTAAAGCATTTGCATGGACTGCCTAGGGCAGTGGTGGAGTCTGGAATGCTTGGAAGTGTGCCAAAAAATGTGTGGATGTGGCACTTAGGGACATGGCTAGATGGTGAACATGGTGGTGCTGGTTGATGGTTGGACTTGATGACCTGAAAGGTCTTTCCCAACCTTAAGGATTCTGTGATGATTCTAAAAAGATATTTAGTGCTGTCACTCTACAAAGGCAATGTTTGGATGGTTAAGAGTTATTGTTGGAAACACTTCCTTTGATTTGTGGAGGTGAGGCGTGGCAAGGGCACAAACATCTTGGAAACCCAAATCTGGCAGTCTGAATATCATTAGAAATTACTCTGATTTTCCAGCATCTCCTAATAAATTCACTGGATTTCATAACTGACAGTACTGTAGAAGTCCATCATGAAGACACAACTTTGTAGGAACCCTCATCTATTGTTTCACTGAGTTGCACATCAAAATTCATAACTGTCAAATATAACTGTGAACCGCAGAACTTACTCTGACATCAGGTTGTGAGCCAAAATATATCCAACTGCCATATACTGTTTCTGGGAATGAGAAAAAAAAGGCTGCCTGCTGCATTTTGCAAAGATCAGCTTTGATGATGGTGAGCTCACAGTGAGATTGTGTATGTGTATGAAATATTGGACTTTAGGATGTTGTTTCCTAGTGTTGAAGAAAGCAACAATGGCATAAAAACTGTATCTAAAGAGCTGCAGGTTTTGGAGGAAAAGTAATGTTAAATTGTAAAGCAAGTTGATAAGGAAATCATGAAAGTTTTTAACATCAGACCCTACAACACTAGATTGAGTTTGTAACTTAGGATTTAGGAATGTGAGTTTAGTATAATTTTTCTTTTCTACCTAGATCTCTGCCTTCTCTTTCAATTCCAATGCTGGAATTGGTTAGGAGCCTCTAAAAATTGCACAGCATCCTGTTTAAAAAGCTGAACTTCTGGGCCAATTCCGGAAAAGATTTGTCTGTGAAGCTGCAAAATAGATTGAATAAACTAAAGTCTCTCCAAAAGAGCAAATGAATACTCAGTCAAACAGACATGCAGCAGGAAGTGGTGTTTAACAGCACATCATCAAGTTAGGCAAATTAATTTTTTTTTCCCTCTTGGCTCTAGGTGGCTTTATTCTTCCCCTTTGTTTCCCTTCTCTGATTCTTCTAGTCCTAAAACTTAATTTTTCATGTCAGTGTTAAAAGCTTTTTGTAACAGCCCTGATTGCACGTTGTGTGCCAGATCATCTCTGTAACATTGAGGCAAACAATTCTAAATAGTGTGAAAGAGTAGTGTGTAACACCTTGTCTTATCTGAGTGGCCTTCGCTGTGTTGTGGGGATTTCAGGTTTTGTAGACTTGTAACAGTTAGCAGAACAAGGCCGTAAGTAAAAACACTTGCAAAGAGAAAAGGGATAAAGGAAGTAAGTTATTTGGCAGAGATAATTTTGTGCATTGTTTGCAGATGGCTTCTTACAAGGAAAAAAGTGAGTAACTTGAAGTTACAGCCTCCAGGCTTGCCTGCTTCTTTTGAAAAGACAAATACAATTGTGGTTCACTCAAGTGCAGATGGTTTATTTGGTTAATAAACTGAAGTGTATCCAAAACTCTGGTTCAAAGAACAAGCAAGCCACCCCCCACTAAACCCAAGCAAACTAAGATATTCATGAACAGTTGCCAAGAAACCATTTATAATATTTTTTATCAATTGTGATTTCTGCAAATATTTTGATTATTGCAGTGCCTGGATACTGGTTTTCTAAATGTAAATTTTATGCCTTAATTAGGTACCATGAAGCATTTTTTCCCCAAACACACAGATTAAGCATTTTAATATGCTTTTCTAATTGCAATAAAAAGAAAAAGATCAAGCTGGAAAACTGCCTGGAGTCAGTTCTGTGTGTACCCACACATGTAGCTCTCATTAATGTCAGAGTTAAGTGTAGAGGAAAAGAAAACTAAACCTGGGATGCACCCAATTGAAATGTGTGTAGGTGTTGAAACTTAAATCTGTACAGGCTAGTAGAGGAATGCCTGAAGAATAAGGTCTGGTGTAGATCCAAGGCACAATAATAATTTCCCAAACTCTCCATGTTTGGGATTCATCCTACTTCCCTTCAGGCATGTTCCGGGAGGCTGAACAAGTGCCTTTCATTCTCCATTTTCCCTTGGGGATGTGCCTGCCCAGGAACTGGAGCAGCAGGGCATTGCCACAGATAGTGTCACCTTGGCAGCTTTGGGCAGCTGAACTTGATGCCTTGAGAAGGCTGATGTAGAACAGAGCCAGACAGAGCTAAAGAATAAAGTAGGGATTTATTAAAAGGATCTCCTCCATGGATCCACCTTGGGCAGCACAAGAGCCCAGCCAGGGCTGCACCCAAGATGAACCAAAATGGTCCCAAAATGCATGACTGCTCACGGGGTCTCCCACTTTTAGAAGTCCTGCTTCATTTGCACATTGGAGCTCGTTGTTCAATTACAGTTTTTTGTTATGAAGTCCCATGCTGCTTGTTTTTCTCTCTTCAGCCATCATTGTTTGTGCTCTTGGGCCTGAGATCTGGATCGATTGTCCTTGGTCCCCAGCTAGAGAAGGAATTGTTTTTCTCCCTACTCTGAAGAGAGCTCACCAACACTTAATGTGGAGCTCAGAACTGCACACTAAAGCAGCACAGAATCTGAAAAATATAAAAGCTAAAACCCGAGGCATTAAACTCCTTTCCTAGTCAGGGGCATTACTCCTTGCTCAGACTTGAGACCAGGTTTTCCTGCATGTTGTTCAACGTCTCCCTGTTACGTTTGTGCTCAGGTGAAGTGCTGACTGTGCTTTGCAGTAGGGGAAACAAAGCACATACTTACATTCAGAAGCTGCTGCTGAGGCCCTCAGAGACAAAGGTGTGCTTCATCTCCCACTTCCGTGAGATCTGAGAACAAGCTGGGCTTGTGCTGGGGGTATAATCTTGTGAATGCAGTGGGTTACAGATCATGTGTCTTCTGTTATATCTCCTCCAGATATTTGAATCCAGTGGGTTTTGAATCCTCAGTCAATTCTTTAAAAACAATGAATAAATCTTTTTAGACAGGATTAGGTTTGCAAATTGAAAATCAGAGGTTCTGTGTATCAGAGTAAGGCTTGCTGCAGATACTAAGCTGAGTGAGCCAACTAAAGGCCAGGAAGCAGCCTATAACATGACTGAGATCCACACCAAGAATTTTGGTTATTGGAAAAAAAAATAATTGCACCTTTCCAAAGTAGTTAGAATTTGTCACACAAGAAAATAGCCAGTTCAGAAAGAAGCTAAAGAAAGGTAGGTTTTTACAAGGAATCCAGACTTTCTCCTTTTCACAAGGAGTCCAGAACACTGTCTGTCTTCCTCAGGCTTGCTGGTGTAAGTGAAATAGAAGTTTACAGATGATACCCAAAGCTCTTCAGCAAACATGGAATATATGTCCCAGCATCTTGAAAAAGTTGTACAGAGTGTAAAGGGTGAGCAAAATGCTTGGCACAGCTCAATATTAGACCCTGCAAAAAGTACAGGCAAAGGGAGTTATCCTGGTATCAGGAACAGGCCATCAGCTGGATGTTCTGGAGTATTTTTTGTTGCTATTTATTATTTATCAAGATCACTGCTGCCATTTACAAGGTTCTGCAGCACTGGTAGTATCTACGCTGGAGGAGAAGAATAGTTAGAAGAGTGGAGTCTGCAGCTGGTCAGCTCAGCTTTGGGGCAGGAAGGTACCTTTCAGCAGAACAGAAGGCAGTGGCTGAAAATCTGAGTTCATTGAGAGAGGCTTCTTTACTGAAGACTAAGACAGATTCAGGCCAGCAGTTGGATGTGTTAAGTTTGACTGTTTCATGAACTAAGTAGGAGAACCAGCCAAATAGATTTATTGCCCTGTGTTAGTGGGATGGTAAAGAAAGGAGCTTTTTGCTTTTGTATAGAGAGGAGGAAAAAAGGATGGAAAAAACTACACTTCTTCCTGCCTACCAGGGAATAAATCTGAAAGAACATTGAGGACAACAATTTTTGGGTCAAGAAATCTGGCAAATACTCTTAGAAATGTGAAGCAAGCCTTTATTTGTGTTCAGTATCTGGCCACAAGCTGTGTCTGGTGGCCAAGCTGGAGTTACCAATGTCTATTAGGCTTTGTCCAGTGCTTGTGTGTGTCTCCAAGTCACACCAGTCATCTTACAGTGGAAATCTAGCAATCTGAGGAGGCTGAACATGGAGTTGGGGACTAGAGCACGAACAAAGAAATTGATGGATGACTCCAATTTGTCCAGGGAAGAATTACTGTTACAGAGCAGGAGAGTGAGTGAAACAAAAGCTGGAGAACTAACGTGAGAGTTTACCAATATAAGATATTGCAGGTGTTTTCATGTTAATAAGCTTATTTAGTAGTCAAGAAGATGACCAAAAGTTGTTCCCTTGGTAAATAGCGTAGCATTTTTCTAGTGCAGGTTTGAGTCCTGCTCTGTGAACATGTCTGGAAATGTGAAATACCATGACAGAGTTTTCTGATAAACCAGGAATCTTCATTCAAGAAACATTGGTCCTGAAGGCAAAAGAATGACAACCTGCCCACAGCACAGCTTGGCAGGTGCTGGGATGGATCCAGGCAGAGTGTTACCTACACTTCTATGTCACAGGGTATCCAGTATCTGCCCTGCCAGCTGCAGGCTTAGCAGGAACCTTTGTTCTAGTCTGGCTCTGCATCCACCCCAGCAGAGTATCAGGTTAGCCTGGAATGATGTAATTACCAGTAACACTTGTCTTGGTGCAGGATGTTCTAGAGGAACAGAGGTTTAATGCAGCTTTGCCAGCTGGATCAGCTGATGTGTGGGATCCCCGTGGTTTGTACACTGTGTCATGAGGTAGGAGTGGTGGCTGTGGCTCATTCCCAAGAAGCTGAGAGGAATAGTACCTGGAAATCCATCTCCTTTGGAATGGTACAGGAATGATGTCTCATTCTAATTGTACAGATGTTGACACCTTGCCATGAGTATTTAAGGTTGTCAGTGGCAGGTCTGTGGTGTGAGAGCTGAGGGCTGCTCTGCTCTGCCTAGTGCTTGGGTCAGGTGCAGAGACGAGGTGGTGCTGATAATGAGTTTCAGTGAAAAGAGTTCTGAATTCTCCACTAGATTATGAAATAGAGGGGCTGAAAACCTGCACAAGGCAGTTTTATTGTTTAATCAAATAAAGCCGTGCCTTTAAAAAATGGAAGTGTAATTATCAGTCCTTTTCTTTCTTGGAAAACCAAATTAGAGCAATTTTCAATAGACAGGGTTATTTCAGGTAGTTATAGGCAGGATCTTTTGTTAAAGAAAATGTTAAAAAAGAGAAAATAACATCATGTGAGGACTGTGACCTCCTTCCCTCCATTCTTCTGCTTGTTTGGAGGTGCACTTTAATCAGACTCAAAAGACAGAGAATAAAGGAAGATTAAAATACCCTGCCATAGAACAATGCAAATTTCACACTTCTATTAAGTGGAGCTAGCAAAAAATCTGGATGTTTCCAGTTTCATATTACAAAAATATTTTGCAAACTTAGATGGATATAAATAGCATCTAGCTTTTTGTGTTGGAGCTTGCTGAGGTATCATAAACTGCTGCTGCCCTCTGCATTCTTTGCTTTTCACATAACCAGGCAAATGGTTAACTTGCTGCCTTTCAAATGTATTTAATTATTCCATTTGGGTATGCTAGTGTTTGATGCTGATGCTTTAAATAGTAGTGGACACTTTTTGTGTTGTTTCCTTTTAGGGTCATTAGCATTTAATCTAACTGCAAGTACATATAGAACTGACATTTATTTGCCATGGCCAGTTTAAACTGTTGCCTCATTGTTTCTTTTATTAAGAAGGAACTAAAATAATCTTGAAAAATACATAAACCAGTAAAGCTTACTGTTATCAAAGTCTCCCATGAGCTTCCACTAGGATATTGTTATTTATAAAGCAAAGCAACCTATCAAATCATATTTTTTTTGCTTCAGTTTAAAGTGCCGTTAAATAATGCAGTAAATATTAAATCCATTGATGTATGCTTTGTTTTATCATATTCGAAGTGATCCATGCACAGTTAGGTTTGTTTGAATTAAAGCCTAAGAATTATTGTGTTCATTTAAATGCAATACTGTCTATTAGAGAAAAAAATCAGAGGCAACCTAATGCTTTCTCATTCTTTCTATGTAGTTAATTTAATGCCTAATAAAATTATATGTTTTTCTAATTTTTACAAATAACAGTTTATGACTTAGGCCCTATGTTTGCTCACTGAGCTGAAGCAAGCCTGCAAATGGATCCCTGGAAGTATAAGAGGCTTTCTATAATTTTGAAATGCTTTAAAACACCAGTTTATTTGTTTATTTTCTAAACAGTCTGCTGAGTCAGCTGTCTGTAAGTTAACTTAGTGAAACAAGTGACTGTGGTTTGCTGCAGGCAGATTTTGGGGACTCAGTGCTTGGGAGTGCTGTCAAACAGACCTTGTGACTGATGCCTTAAGTTATAGCTTTTATATTTTTCAGATTCTGTGCTGCTTTAGTGTGTAGTTCTGAGCTTCACATTAAGTGTTGGTGAGCTCTCTTCACAGAGCAGGGAGACAAAACAATTCCTTCTTAGCTGGGGACCAAGGACAAATGATCCAAATTTCAGGCCCAAGAGCACAAACAATGTGGGCTGAAGAGAGAAAAACAAGCAGCATGGGACTTCATAACCAAAAGCTGGAATTGGACAATGAACTCCAATGTGCAAAGGAAGCAGGACTGATCAAAGTGAGAGACCCCGTGAGCGGTCGTGCATTTTGTGACCATTTTGGTTCATCTTGGGTGCAGCCCTGACTGGGCTCTTGTGCTGCCCAAGGTGGATCCATGAAGGAGATCCTTTTAATAAATCCCTGCTTTATTCTTTAGCTCTGTCTAGCCTCTGTTCTAGGTCAGCCTTCTCAAGGCATCAGGTCTGGTGACCACAAAGGGACAGAAGGCACCTGGAAAGCCCCCTGGACCCCAGGAACACCCAGCTGGTTTGTGCAGCCTGAGTTCTGCTGGGTTCAGGGTGACTGAGGATCCTTAGGGCTCAGCAGGGTCAAAACTGGACCAGGACTTGGCAGTGTCATGGCTGGCAGATATCTGCGGTGGGTCAAACCTCTGCTGTGCTCCAAGGGGTTGAATTCCAAACACAAGCACTGCTGGGGTAAAGCCCTGGCTCCAGGAGTGCCGCGAGCATTATGCCAGAGAACCAAGTGTGTGATGGCTCTGTTGCCAGACTGACTTGCACACACATGGTTCTTTGTATGAACAACTCAAATTCCAAGGAATGTCTCATTCCCTCCAGGAAATATGTGTTTTTCAGAACACATATGTGTTTTAGAACAAATATATGTTTTTCAGGAGATAGCACAGTGCAGCTTTGAATATGGTCACAGGAGAGGAGGGGAAAAACAGAAAAAGGTAATTCTGTTTTTTTAACCTTGTGGGCTGTCGCCAGTTCTGTTTCCTCCTCAGTTATTTAACAGTTACTTGTGAAATTGGAAAGGCTGGAGGGACTGCTGTGGGATCAACATTTATGCATCCATTTTGTAAACAGTTTTAAGCAGAGTAACATGCTGCATGTTCCAGTGCTCCCACATGGTGGTTTTAAAATCTTTTGCCTCTGTTTTAACAGTAAGATATTTTCTGAGAATGGAATTAAGTAATATTTGGCAAAAATGTAGTAAGGAATTCTTTCTACTCCTCCTCCCAGTTTGTTTCCTGAGAAATTTTCCTGTTAATCATGATGCAAGAGAATAAGATTTACCCTTAATAAAAACCCAATTAATTGCCCAGTTCTGTTGATGTCTTCACCACAGATTTATTATTTTTCCTGCAAAAATGAAAGCACCATATTTTTCTTCTAAAATAAACTGACGAAATAACTTTCCATAAATAGGAAAGGCATTCAGAGCTGTTCATTTAAACTTATGCAGCAAAAGACAGATGAATCCATCTAATCTTTTGGCAATTAAAAATGAGTGTTACATTAATTAGAAAAATTTCTCAAATGAATTATTCTGAAATTGAAATAATGATCAATTTTAAAGGAATACTAGAGTATTCCTTTAAAATGTATGTATTTTTAATTACTTGATGTATTTTTAATAGACTGCATTCTAAAAATATAAAAAAGCACATAATTTCTGGAAGAATTGAAACATTGCCATTTATTTATATTTCTCTGCTACAGAATATGTGAGAATTTGTGAGGTGCATTGTGCATTATTTACCCTGGTTTCAGACACTGTATTTTGGTCACTTCTCTATCCCTGGATTCTGGTCCATTTTGAAGATTGTATCCAACAGGAGGTGGTGGCAGCTGTTGGGTTCATTCACAAATTCTAGCTGGATGTGTGCTACCAAGAAATGTGGGAAAGGGAGATAATTTCTCTGCATCTGATACTGTCAGGATTTTAGTATCTGTTAAGTTTAATTCCATGTGGAAATAACACATTAGCTTGACTACATCTCTTAAGTCCTTTATTAAGAAAATACATGATAAAAATAGCATGAGTAACATCATAATTGGGAATTTCTGCTCACATTTCAAGAAAGGAGAAATACAGCCATTTAATATACTGTGACCTTTAAGAAGTAAAAAATACTGCTTGAGGCAGCACTACTGTTCTTCTGAACCTTACATTCAAGCATTTTTTTAATTTATGGATGAGGGGACACCCAGGTGCTGCTTGGGAATGTCCCCACTACTGTCATGGTCATGATTTATAACTGTGGATGGATCTCTCCAGTTTCCAATTCCTCGTGAACCCAGTTGTATTACTGCCTTCCCCCTGCCATGCTATGACAAAGATTTTATGATTTTAATTGTGTGTTCTGAAAAAGCAGTTAATTTTATTTTTGCTCCTGGTGGTTACAGTGGGTGTCTTATAGCTCTTGTAACTTGAGAAATAGCAAATAATGATTTCCTGTTCCCCTTTTGTCCACTACCATAATTTTATTGGCCTTTATAGTATTCCTCACTGTCTCTCTTCATATTACAGGGACAAAGTTTAAGTAGTTGCTCCCATGCCTGCAGTTGTCCCATTCCTGTCCATATGGGCTGTCTCTACCTTATTTCAGCCTTTCTCTGAACACGACAGCGATGCCAACCTTGTACCTCTCCCTGCAGTGCCAAAAAGGATGGGGTTTTCCAAGGTCTCCTCACTGGAATGGGGTTGGTTTTGCTCAGACAAATGAAAGCTTGCTGCAAAAGGAGCTTTCCAATTTACCAAACAACTTGTAGGTTTAGACCAATGTTACTGAATGGCTCCTGCTGGCAGAAAATAGTCTTTCCTGGACTAAACTAGCCAGTTCTAATGATTTTTTTTTTCTTTTGTGAGCCAAATGGATGGAGAGGAGGGACCACTAGACTCAGAGAGAGATACCTAATGTTGAGGAAAAATAGGTTTATGTGAGTTATTTGTGGGGGGGCCTCTCATTTGCTAATGTTGAGGGCCAGAATTGCAAATATGTTTGTTAAATACAAGTGGCGTCCAATTTTCTGCTTTGAGGAAAATGTCTGAACCAGTAGCACGTCTTCTCTGATCCTTGGGAGCAGAAAGCAGAGGGAGTTGGCTCCCAGCTCTCAGTGATATTTGATATAACTTTTTCCTAGGACAGTTCATTGAGGTTGATCTAGTCCATTAACGTTTCATTCCATTCTTGTCCAATTTATTTAAACCCAATCCCTATACTAACCTTAGCAATTCAAGGATCAAAATTTTCAGGAGGTAATCCTATTTGACTTCTGATAATCCCATGTTGAGGCACACAGTGCAGTAAAGGCTTGTAGGAAAGGGGTGAGGAACAATTCCATTACTCTCTGGGGTTATGTGCAATATGCTCCTAGAGTATGGGCTTTAAAATGGAAGCCTTTAATGTTGAATGGCCCTTGTAAGAGCAGTTTACAGATCTGAAATTAGATTTTTTCAGGAAAATAACCACATAAAAGCTTTTTTTCAATATCACTTTTCCCTCAAAAAGGGAGTGAAAAAAGGCAATTTCTCCCCTTTCTGTATTTTAAGTCTTATGGTAAGTCACAAAGAAGTTAATTAGCAGCAGTACATGTGAGACAGGGACCATAGGCTCAATTTCCATAATTTCCAGACAGCATTATCTGTATGGAAAGGGGTAACATCACACTCTTCAGTGGAGCTGGAGCACAAAACAAGGCAAGAAATTTTCTCCTTTTATTCCAACTCCAAGATCTGTTGATCTTCCTCTAAGCTCTATAAAATAATTTAGTTAAAAATTATATGTTTTACTCACTTCCAATGCTACCCAAGAAACAGGTGATATAAATAGCATATTTTTTTCAAATTAAAAGATTAATCTGGTGGGCTGGCTTGATGCTGTGTCTTTCATGGGCAGGTGTAAGGCCATGCAAATAATAAAGAAGTTCCTTGGGACCTGCAGGTGTGTGGGTCAGACTTTTGAACTCTCAGTTCATATAGAAACATTTTTGTGTTAAACCATTGAGCTTTAAATGCTGCACAGAGCATGCAGTGCGATGGAAAAACTCCTCAGGCTACAGTGTGGACTCAATGAGACTTTTTAAAGTCTCCTTATTTAGATGAAAAATATTCTGTGATTTCAATAATCTGATATTGCTGTAAATTTGCCAACAGCTGCTGTAAACTCTAATTTTAATGCCACATAATCAATTTTCTCTCTAATGCGAAAAAACAGGATTATTGAGGTGTAAATGCTCGTTATTTATAAACAGCTCAGTGCGTCACAAACGTTCTCTGGCTTATTTAACATAATTTTTCACTGCCCTGACTACTGATCCCTCGTCCTAGTCTCTGCTGGCTAGTGATTTGGGAAAGAGGAAAGCACCATACCCCATTTCTTTAGTGTTCTCTACCCTTGGGTGGTCTCAGCCAGCATTTCTGTCCCGAAATGATTACATTTGTCCCCTGTAATCTTCCTCTGAACTTAGTTGTGTCTGTGATACATCCTAATAACCTTTAATTAAAGCCTGATGGGCATTCACTTGCTGAACTTATCGTACTTTGCAACAAATGATCTTTTTCCCCTGTCCTCTTTCTCCACTCTGAGTTACAATTCTCAAAATAATTCCTGTGGGTGTTTAGTATAGATGCTGACCATATCTGTGCAAGGGAGACTTCATAGGAGCATTCTAAACATTCTTTTTTTTCTTAAGTCCCAGCCTCTAATAATTTGTGGCCCAGTGACTTTCTGAGCCAGAGGCAACAGTTTGATAGCTGTGAATCCTTGGATGGGTTTTTATGGCATGACTTTAAGCAGTGGCTGTGTAAAAGGTTCATGGTCCTGAGGTAAGGACCCAGTCACCTGGTGTGACATGGACACACATTTCCTTTTGTTTCTCCTGAACTGGAGCTTAATTGGGTACCTACCTCTTCTTTCTTGCATTGGAAGAGGCTGTGATCAGTAATTCCCTCATTTTCTCCACAGTAATTATAGTTTCTCAAATGTAATTAGAGATAACTGCAGAGTTGGACTTTTTAGCTTGAATATCATTGGGTTTACCTAATTTCCAGAAACTTATTTTTTTAGAGACCTGTTCTCTAAAATTTGCAATTGGTAAAAACCAAGTATTACATCTATATGTATATATACATATATTTCTGCTTCAAAGGAAAGCAGCTATGTATCTCAAAGTAGGAAGCATGGATTTGTTGTGTGATGTTTCAGAAATAAGCGCCCAGTTGTTTAGGACAAATCTGTTTGTCACTACAAGACTTAATGAGTAAAGAAAAATGCTGTGATGCAATTTGTGAGTCATAGGTGTGCATTCCTCTTATGGTAGTGTTACTAAATTAATTTCTGACTTAAAATTAGTCTTTATAATGATTATACTCTTTATCTAAACATCAGATAAAATGGCAAAGTCTTTTTGATTGTGATTTTGGCCTCTCAAGTTGCTGATATGTATGAATTATTTTTTGTTTAGTAAACAGTTCTTTGAAAATGAGCTATATGGCATAGTCTCACTTCAAAATTTGCATTCTCTTCCCTAGTTATTACACTGAGGATGATGTTTATGCTTTTTGATTTCCTGAGTAGTTTCTAGGTAACTTCATTGTTCCAATTACCAGCTCTTTGTCACATAATCAAATCTAAATAGGAGAAAAGTGACCAGGGAAGAGAAAAGAGATGACTAGAAGCTGACTAACTATTAGTGCTGGTTCCAAAATCTCTTTTGCTTAATTTTTCATTACTTATTCAGTAAAGAAGGACTAGGTAAGATAAAAGTGTATTTTTTTTTCATGGGTATTAATTTATCTGATGGGGCTTTGGAGCTCATGTCCTTGAAATATTTACTTATGGTTCTTTCCTCACTTTTTTTTTTTTATTTTGCAGGTTTCTGCTGTATTTTTAAGTTTGCATTCATTTTCTTGTAAAAATTTTCTCCATGTTCCCCGGCAAAATATAGAGAAAAAGTGGAATTTATGGCTTTTTAAAATGGTAAAATCTTTGCAATCTCAAGTGTGAGCCAAATCAGCTGAACAATATTTTGCTCTTAAAAAAATGGGGTTGGGGAATACTACTCTGCATTTATTTCAGTATTTCTCCTTAAGTGTGAACGGACATTCCTTATAACTGGCCAGCCACAGCTTTCATGGTTGGTGGTTTTTGTGGGATTTTTTTTTTTTTTTAAGTGGAATAGGTCTTGGTTTCTATGTTCTTCCTTTATAAAACCCCCACCCTGCTCTTTGGTGTGTCCCTGATTTCAGAAGCAATATTCAGGAATGGCAGAGTGCAAAGCTGACACACAGAAATGGGGAGTTTTCTGGAAAAAGCAGCCCTTGAAGTGTCACTCAAATACCCCTCCCTCACCAGCTGCAAGGGCAGAGCCTGTCACTCCAAATCCAATGGATGCTGAGCCTGTGCTCCTTGGAATAAACAAGTGTGTGTTTACTGAGGTGGGTTCATACTGGCTTTGGCACCTTCTCTGAGAATTGTTAACTGTTCACGGTGTTTCTGCAGCATCTTGTAATTGATTGCACAATTTATAGAGTACATTATACCAATTATAGGGAATGATATTTTTGTTTGATCAAATAAAGTTTGCTGCATATAATTCTGGAGCTGTGAAAAATTCCATTCCAGTACTAAACCATTAAAGCTTGGTGTAGAATGATCTTTAGTAATTCATTTTTAGATAATTTTTCCCTTCAACTGCTCAACCGATGGAAAAATGATGGCATAAAAGAGAGTTATGATTATTGTGTAATAAAATGCTTTAAATTGTCGGATTTAAAAAGTGGCAGTTGCAATAACGATCAGAAAAGGGCTGAGAACAGTCAGGAGAACTGGGATAAGAATGAAAATGACTCCTGGCTGAGAGTGGATAACCAGGCTAGCACTTGGTGCTGGGAGGAGCTGTCCCTGCTGTCACACGGAGTGTCCAGGAGCAGCACAGACCTGGTGGGCAAGGCCAGCCCCGAGTCCTGCTCTTGCCATGGGAGCAGGATCTGTTGGCATTGTGCTCTTCCGTGCTCTCTGCTCAGGGACCGGGCTGGTTTGGCCACCTGTTGTTGCACAGAGGTGAACAATGAGCTGTGCTTGTGTTAAGTGCCTCCTATTCCTCAGTGGGGGCTTCTGGCTGGATTTTGGGAAGGGCTCTGTGCACTGGGGATGTGCTGGGTGTCAGTCCTTATGCCTGCCAAGAAAGATATCCATATTTTCATTTTTTCTGTTAGGGTTTCTTCTTCTTCTTGGGTCTGTCTGTTCAATTAGGTCTCTGCGTTTCTTTGTGAAGAGCCAGCTTAGTCTGCAGCAGCATTGTTATGCTGGGTGTCTGTTCCAAAGCCTTACTGGAGGTTCCTAAATAAAACTCAGTTAACACTGGAACTGGTGAGATTCCATGTTGAGACTACTCCCTTGTGATAATTCTTTTGCTCACGTTCCATCCACATTAAAATCAGACCAAACTGGCATAAAATGTCTAAGCACTGCACAGATTTTTGCTGCCTGTTACGTCTGCTTTGGTTGCCCCACCAATTATTTTTGTAATAAATGATGAATTAAGATTAATTTATTTGCCTTTAGCCCTTATTCTCTCTGGCTTTATAGCACTTTCTTCCTTAATATTTCCATTTCTCCTTGAAGAAAAGCTCCAGACTTATCTTCCCTCACTCATCTGATACTCAAGTTATAATTCTTTGAGTCTTGAAACCTTTAGTAAAAAGATCTGATTTTGGAAATGATTTCTACTTACTTAAAAGGAGCATTGAACAACAAAGTAAGCAAATAAAATACGGACAGTAAACAAGTTACGAGGTATTGTAAATTGATTTAAGTCCTGATTCTGCAGTAATTTACATGTGTACTGTCTAATTTTGTTAGGCCAATTTTTTACAAAAACCTGATGGTAAGGTAATCTATTTGTCTGAAAAATTACTGAGTACAGATTTCTGACTGTTAATGTTTCTCAAAAAAAACCCCAAAACATTAATCTAAAACAAAAAGCAGCGTTGCCAAAACATTTCTCACTGAGTGTCTGTCCTCCCCATTTGCTCAGGATAGTTGAATGTCCAAAAAAATAGCTAAAGTATCATATTTGAGTATTATCTTTTGCTATGAGCTATTTTTCACAATGGAATTTAGTAACTTCAGATCCTGAAATAAAGCCAGAAGTTAAGGTAATTAAATTATGAAACTAGCCTATTTCCTGATCTTTTGAAATCGGTGTTTTCTGTCACTGAGGTGCTCTGGCCTTCCACTTCACTTCAGCATGTTTATAGTGCAGTATAGAACATGATAGGCAATAGAGACTTATATGGAATTTTGCTGTAGGTGGGAGTTTGAGTAATTTTCAGCTTTACTTTTAAATCTCTGATTTATATTTAATTAATATCTCTTGAATTTTCTTGGACCATATGTAGTTTGAAAAGCATAAGCTTGAGAAGGTAGGCAGTGGGAAGGAAAAGCATTGCTATTTCTTTAAAGCAAGCAAGGAAGCCCATTCAACTGCAAATCAATACATATTTTTCTTATTATAGAATCTCTGCTTAGGTGATGCATGTACTGTAAAAGGGTAGCAAAGGGAGTTAATGTACTTTAGATTGTGCTGCTTAAATTCCATCCAGAAAACAGCTGTTACTCAGCAACAAACAAACTGCTTTTTGCAGGATGAGAGAGAGAATTAAATAGCTGTAATACCAAAAGAAAGCAATATTGAGTAAACAAAAACATTGCCAAAGCAAAAAATGTCATTTACAGGAACACCTTTCCAATTTTAAGCCCACATATAAGTACCTAGATTAATCTGAGAAAAGGCTCTATTACCAAATTTTGGCTTCTCCATGTCTTTGAAAGCTCCTGTTTTCATGCTGGTGACTGTTAAGCCAAGGTATCTGAAAGTCTGAGTTCAGCACTGGAAAACACTCACAGAACCACTCAAGGAAATACATTCACAATTATCTTCCTTCCTTGTTTGATTTTTTTTTTTAAGAATATTCTCGTAGTACCAGTGCTTGCAAAATCAGGTCAGAAGGGGGCCAAATTCTGCTAGAAGATGTAAAAACGTGTAAGAAAACAATCTTTCTACTGAATGCTCATGTTTTTTATAATTTATACTGAGAAATATATCTTCTAAGTACCATTCTCCAAAATAAAAATACAGCTTCAACAAAATGTCAGAGAGCAAACAAAATCAAGTCAATGAGACATTCGCATTCTCTGGACAGAGAGACATAATTCTGTCTCTCAGGATTTCTTGGAGAAGCACAGAGAGAAGAAAACAATCTTTATCTCTGCTCCTTTGTTTTCCCCATGTGGAATGTGGTGTGGAGATTGTTTACCTGAAGTGGTTGCTGGGTTGGATTCTGGTGAAGGTGGTGAAGGCTGTTTGGGTTCAGTGACCATCGGATCCAGCTGTGTCTCGGACCCTCAGCAGAGAGTCACGAGTTTGTTAGATAGGTAAGTAAGAAGTATGTGGAATAGTATAGTATCTCTTTAGTATATTAATAAAACATAGTTTTAATAAAGCTATCCTTCAGCCTTCTGATCTGGAGACAGAGATGATAATTTCTTCCCTGGCCGGGTTTCACCTCATTTTAATATAGTCCCATCTGTTCTAATAATGACAGACATCCTTGAAGGGCTCTTGAGCAAAGTGGATTCCCTGGTGAGAGGTGTGACAGTCCTGTACTGAAGGACAGCAGTGTGTACACAACATTGCTGATTAAACCATGGCATTTCCAGCTGTAACTTGGACTGGAACAAGACCTGTTTGGTTGGGGGTTTTCATCTTCAAAGTCCCATTATTTTTCTCTGAAGATGTATCTGGTTTAGTAGTTACTGCTAAGAAAAGCAGAAAAGGGAGCTGTGGTATCTGCAAATGATTTGTCATAGCAAATTAATCAGAAATGGCAGAAACTATTTTAATTGAGACTTTTTTTGTTGGTTGAAATCCAAACTGAGGTAAGAAATGTAATCCCTGTGAGAAAAAGATGTGATTTCTTTGGGAATGCTCAGTTAGTCAGCTGCTGTTTAATAGTCTGTTCTGATAAGTCAGTGGTGAAGAGATGAGGCCTTTATCTGCTGTTAAACTGATCCCAAGACTGAAAGTACATTGATACAAGATGAGAAGTGATAGAACAGCAGGATTAAAGGGTGACATCAAGGGCAATTGGGATTCATAACATCAGCTTCAGCCTGTGGTGATGTATCATCATACACTCACACATGGTTTGTGTTGTAGTATGGCCAGGTCCCAGGGGTTTTGTTTGAATGCCGGTTTAGCTAATCTTGGTTTAGTGTTGCTGTGTCTCTTCTGCAGTTCCTGACATTTTTCAAACACAGAATTGCAGATTCTGTGTCTATTCTGATCAGAGACAGAGTTACTGATCTCTTTTTCAGGGATGTTTTTAGGATTTCCTGCAATGATTCAACTTTGCAACTCCTTTTCTGTCACAGCACCTGCAGGTAGTGCGTGTGGGGTTTTTTGGTTGGTTGTTTGGTATTTTTGGGTTTTTTTATCATTTGCTTTTTTTTCCTGCTGTTGTTCAACCAAACACTGTGAAATGGCCTTTCTCTTTCTTATAGTGCTAAAAGCCCTGACAGATCTCAGTGTTGGGTCTTTAATAATGTTTTTTGACACGTTGCTGACACTGGGATACATAAACTGCCCTGAGCTATGGAGGAAATAAATGTTTAAAAGATACACATGGTGATGGTTTTTTATTTGCTTGAACAGACAGGTCAGGCTATTGATTTTTGGGAGTCTCCTTGTATGTTGCTAACTGTTTCAGGACTTCAGGCTAGTGCTATACAAGTCCACAGTAAAGAAAGTGTTATTTAAACCTTACATGTGGAGGTAGCAGTAGTTGCCAAGGTCCTGTTGCACTCTCATGGATCAGGAATCATGTTGAGATGAATATGTTTACTGTCAGCTTAGGTTGTCTCCTGAGGAAATTATTAATACTGGCTGTATGTGTGTGCTAAATGCAAAAGGAAATTACTTAATGGAAAACTAAGGCTGAAATTTTCAGGGAATTGAGTTCCTCTCTCTATACACTAAAAGGATGTGTTGGGTATCGTGCCCTTTAGAAGGAAATGATGATTGTAGACAAGAAACTACAGGAAAAAGATGTTAAAAGAAATAAAAGAAAATAGAAATAAATTGAAGCATAGGCATAAGAAAGGAAAGTGAAATGTCCAACTTATTCAAACACTATAAATATTTTTAAGATTAAGGAAATATTCCTATTCAAGAAAATGTTGTAAACAGAGGGAGGGACAAAAATTGGACTGTGGTACTATTTTCATCATTTTCTTGTATAGGGTTTTAGATGCATCCTCCAAAAGTGGCATGGAATTTTTTTTTTTTTCTGTCTAGATGCAAAGATTACATATCGCAGGTTTGTAGGGGGAGATGTTTCCAGGGGAAGGTATTTCCAAGTGTGAATGGCTCTAAGATGGGAGGGCAGGTTTAGATTAGATATATAGAAGAAATTGTTCCCTGGGAGGGTAGGCGGGCCCTGGCACAGCGTGCCCAGAGAAGCTGTGGCTCTGCCTGGATGCTTGGAATCATCCAAGGCCAGGTTGGATGGAGCTTGGAGCATCCTAGGGTAGTGGAAGGTGTTCCTGTCCATGGCAGGGGGTGGCACTGGATAGGCTTGAAGGTCCCTTCTAACACAAACCATTCTAGGATTCTGTGACAGTGCAGAAAATGTGGCTGCCAGTAGTGACTTTTAACTGAGATCCATACCTCTGTGCGTGTGATTGCAGGTGTGATTGCAGATGATAATTGCATTATCTTTTTTAAACAGGTTTTAGGAAGATTTTGGTATTTTGGGCTCTGGAGAGTTAGTTACTAAATTATGAAAAAGATTCTTTGACAAACTTAAACAGGCCAGATGCATGCTTCTGTGTGACACTGACTGCACAGCAACTAGGATATGGTTTCTGTACAGGAGTTTCTGACTGGATAACCATCCTGCTAAAGTCGATCAAATCCAGAGTTCTTCCACAAAATACACATCAACAGAAGACTGATGAAGTTATCACAGTACTTGTAGTGTCTGTAGAAATTACCAAAGGCAGGAGTTAAATTTTCTGTCATAGAGTCTTGTCTTGTGAGATTGTTTCTGGTCAGGGGCATTCTGCTAGAGGGAGCAGAAAATACCTTGGAATTGTCCCACAAATTATGAAAGATAGATTCTGTATCAGAGCTGTGGAATGAAATCAGCTGTGTGGGAGCCAGAGGGTTGTGTGATGTCAGAGAAGGAGACTGGCAGGCACAAAATGTGACCATGGCCTGCTTGGAGCACTTGCCCTCACTGCCCGAGAGCAGCTGAGGTTTGTATGACGTTAACAATGCAATAAACTGGAATAAGTAACAGAAAATTATAAGATCTAAATTCCATCTTCAAGAACATAATTTTGGCATGAACCAGTAGGTATTTAGTAGCTGGCTGTGGCATCCTGACAAAATGGACAAGGAACTTCCCTATTCATTGGCATGTTAGGAACCTCCTGAAATAATGAGAACTGCTTCTCCATTAGAAACTCTCCCTGGTATTTTATGTAGTTGTACTCTGGAACACTCAGAGCATTTGTTTCCAGAGCAGTGTGAGGGGTCCAGCAGCACAAGCTGTGTGAGTCCCTCGTGTCCTGCTGTGGAATATTGGCGAGAAGGGCTGCCTTATGCTGCACTTTTCCAGGTGTCCCTGAAAGCCTGAACAGGAGTTGTATCTTAGTAATGAGGGCAGTTCTCTTGCATTCATAAATAGAAAGATGAAAGGTCAGATATGGAATAAATCCCTACCGATCCAGCAAAAGTAACCTTTATTTTACTATTATGTTCATACTTTCTCAAATTAGCTGTCTCAATAACCATGAATTTTTGAATCTCCTTGTAAATTATTTCTCATGGAGAACCTGAGTAAAAAATTCAATTACAATTACAAATCCAAAACTTTCTCCAGGATGGAGCAAACCAATCTAAACCAACCATGAAAAACTAATATTTTGGTGAAGGACACACTCTATTTTCCTGACTGAGTGAGATAATTCCTCTTTAAATCATTCAGAAGTCACTTAATTCCTTTAAGTCACAGGCTTAAAGTGACCCCAATATCTGTTACCAGAGACATCTTTTTTTTTCCCCCAAAATAATGCAATACTTGCCTACATTGGAGTTTGAGTAATATGACAAGTAACAATAGGATTCAAAATTAGAAAAAGCACTTTCACGTGTAACCCAAAGAATTTCTCAATGTTTGAGAAGTATGGAATCTACCAGACTAATGTCTCAAAAGTCACTCTTCAGAGAAGAAATGCACTTTAAATATGGAAAGAACCCCTGGTCTTACTCTAATTATCACATAAATTGAAACATTTCCTATCTTGCCTACCCAACTGAGAGGCCAGCAGCAGTTAATAAGCTATATGTAGATGTAAATTAGTAATACAATTCAAATTAAATTGTATTTCTTTCATTTTTAATAGACAATGTCATTTTATGGAATAATCACATTTTGTAGTTAGCAAATTGGAGACGTCAGATTAAACATGCTGTAAAGTAATATTGAAACTAAGTATTCTCATTAAATAGAGCAGTGGGGAGGTGGTTCAGGGTCTGAGGCACTCTCTAAGGTAATGTCTAAGTTAACTCTTAAAAAAATAAATGAGAGCTCAAGTTCAGTTCTTCACACATTGCAATATTTTATGAAAATGTGATGTGGGAGCACCTACTTCAGATATATAAGAAAGCCTCCTGATGACTGCAGCTGCAATTAAGTTGAAATAGACAGTCCATTTTCAGTATTTCACATAGATAAACAAAATAAATGTTCCACTGAACTAGTACTGCTTGAATGCAAAATAACATTTTTGTCAAGTGCATTCTGCATTTAGTCCATTATTTAGGAGTCATGGGAATGGTGTGAATTACACAATGGGATAGATTATGGGGTGTCCTCAGGACATAGGAAGGTTTGACTGTTGCTGTCAGAGTGTGCTCCAAGTTGTCCATTTTGCTCCAGTCGGATTCTCTTGAAGCAATACCAGAAATCAGAGCTTGGAACCATTGGTTCTCATGCAGCTGGTTCAGGGAATGAGTGGTGCAGTGGTGCCCTCCTTTGTCTGTCCCCTCTAGAGCTCCTCTCAAGTTTCACGTAGATGATCTGAGGTTGCTGAAGGCTTTCTTTGTTTCCAGACTTTCTTTGCTAAGATCTTGAGCATTGTGGGCTGTGTATTTTCCAAATGAATGGTCCACTGCTCCTTAGAGAGGCTGAAAAAATGCTGCTCTGAGATGGTTCTTCAGGTACTTCTTTTTGAAAAGCACACAGCTCCAGCTGGGAAACTGCAACAGGATATCCAGGTGAGGCAGGCCTATGTGTGGGACACCATCCATCCATCCCAAGGGTATCTGTGATATGAGAAACTGAGTGATTACAAAAGACTAAATTAAGAATTCTTGCTCAGTGGTCACTTGGTCTCTCTAAAGAAAAAACACAGAGCAATCATTACAGGTAGTAGATTAATTGCAGAACTCATTATTGCAGGTTTTTATGTTTGTCTTGTTTTGTGACTAGCACAATGTTTAGGCAGAGGTGGTGCTGCAGCTACAGTTTGGTTTGAGATGAATTTTCCAGCCCTGGATTCATGACTGCCTTTAGTGAGAGGGACATTCCCTTGAGCAAGGATCACTTTGGGATCTAAGAGCATTTGAGCCCAGTTTCTTTGGATTAAGTTGCTGTTCCTTGTTCTGTTCTTGTGTGGGAGGGCTGTTTATGTCCTCTGGAGCGCTGCAAGCACTTGATGTCCTGCTTGCAAAGTCTTAACTTTCAAGATTAATTGAAAAAGTTCTTAGAATCTCTAATTATCTTGACCACTTTCCCCCCTTTTTTTTTTCTTTGTAGTGTGAGGCAGAGGCTAGACACTTTACTGGAGATTAAGGACAGGGGTTGGCTGGCTTTGTTTGAAGCAGAAGACTGCACACCATTTCTGTCACTGATGCAAAGGCATAAAGTCTAAGATCTTTGTCACAGTGTAGCTGCTTAATAGGCCTGACTCATACCCCTACTCAAGCAAAACCTTATTTTCAAGTCTTCTTTTTGCTGTGGCAGCCGAGTTCTAGTGGTGTGTTGAAGGAACCCATAACCTTTTATATCAAGTTTAATCAGTGACATTCAATTTGTTGTCACACATGCCAGAATCAATTTTAAAGTGTTAAGTCATAGGGGTAATGTTAGCATTGGAGACCCAGAGCTGTGATACACCATGTATTGCAATATATAAAAAAATCTAGAGAATGCAAGTACAAGCGTGAACTCCTATTTCTTGTTTTAAATACCTAATTAACCTATAGTCCTCTCTTTGTTGTTTTTTTTTCTGCACTACTTCAGGCAATTAAGTTGGAGAGTCTCTATAAGTATTTTATTGATGGTAAATGTTTAGCTTCTAATTTAACTTCTAAAATTATTATTGTTAACTGTCAATACTGAACATTCATACCACAGCAATGGAATTTTAATTTTATTTTTGCTTTCTGTTTTTTTTGAGCTTTCAATTAGCTTCTTGAATTTAAAAGAGTGCTAGAGTGAATATTCTTTACACAAAGCTTCCTGATGTCCCTTCCCTTAAAATGATGGAAACACTGATGGTTTTTAGAAGGATAGGTCACTCTGTGATGGCGGCAGTGTTTGCCTTAACTTGGCTCAGTGAATGTCTATATTAGCTTTTTCACCACTGTGTTTTCCAGCTGAACTGCTCAACTCATTTTGAACAGATAATTTGTGCATTTTAAAGTAAAATCATGGCACGGAACTTAGTGGCTTACACTGCGGAGTACTTGCTCCCACATGGGAGAATCTGTAAAAATAAGCTGCCATGCTTCACAAAATTATTTTCAACCTTGTCCACTGTACAGAATTATTTTCCTCAATAATTTGCATTTTTAAATCTTTAATCATAAATACTTTCTGAAAATATTATAAAGGCTTCTAGGTGGTTTGAAGCTACTTTGGTTTAGTAATTCTGCAGAGAACTTTCAGGATCTCTATCAGGGAGAGATGGTTTCAAGAATTAATATATGTTGTATTGAGATTCTGTGATAAAAAGTGCCCCAACTCAGAAAGGGCATTTTAGCCCAAAGGTAACCTTGGTTTGAGAAAAAATCCTCCCTTGGGTTGTGGAGAAGCAGAATATGCAGTAAATTGCTGTGGTACTCATCTCCTTGAAAGAAATAAATGTGTTACAGTAGCATCAGACTGAAATACAGTTGGAGCAGGGGGGCACATGTTCATAATTCAGTTAAACCAAAAGAAATCTGAGTCATTCTAATGAACCATTTTATGAGTTGTCCTTCTCTGTCTCTAAATATTCATGCAAGAACTGGTAATCTGCAGTTCTCTTGTAGCTGGTGATTGGAAAGAGCTCCTTCAGGGACCTGATGTGCCACCCATGCTCTGCTGCCAGGCACAGGCTACAGCAATGATGTCTCAGGTTTTAGCTTTTGTATTTTATAGGATTCTGTGCTGCTTCAGTGTGTAATTCACATTAAGGGATGGTGAGCTCTCTTCACAGAGTAGGGAGACAAAACAATTCCTTCTCCAGCTGGGGACCAAGGACAACTGATCCAAATTTCAGGCCCAAGAGCACAAACAATGTGGGTTGAAGAGAAAAACAAGCAGCATGGGACTGCATGGGCTGGAGCTGTAATTGGACAATGAACTCCAATGTGCAAATGGAGCAGAACTGATCAAAGTGAGAGACCCCGTGAGCGGTCGTGCATTTTGTGACCATTTTGGTTCATCTTGGGTGTAGCCCTGACTGGGCTCTTGTGCTGCCCAAGGTGGATCCGTGAAGGAGATCCTTTTAATATATCCCTACTTTATTCTTTAGCTCTGTCTAGCCTCTGTTCTAGCCTTTACAAAGCATCAGCAGCACTGCCATAAAATGGTGTTCCTATTAGCTGTGCTGAACTCTTACTGTATGCCACAGGTTTTTTTATCCTTAGTGAGTAGGTGACAGGCCTTTCGTTTGTCCAATTGGATGATTAATTGTTTCTTCATAAGCAAATATTTCTGTTTGGTACTTTAAAGCATCATTTTTAGCAAAGCCGTGAGGACTAGATCTGTAGTTTGATGTGATATTTTTATACAATTATTTTATTAGCTCAAGAAAAACAGAAGTTCATGCTTCTGTTTGTGCATTTTCAAGTCTCCCATTAATTAAAAGTACTAATTACTTTTTCCATTACAGTAATGGATCGTACAGTAATTGACTCAAAGGGCATTTTATAAACACAATTATGACTATGTGAATCAAGGCTAGAGAGGTTAAAGATTAGCTTCTAATGCATTAAAAAATTCTGTTGGTTTGGGAATTTTTTTAATGTTAAGGGGGTAAATATTAAAAGCAGTATGTTTAACATTATGAATTTTGTTATCTCTGTCATTTTAGAACTTGCCAAGTTCTTACTCAGCTTGAAGAAATTATTAAGAATCAGTCACTCTTTTGGATGAGTGGACATCAGTATCCACAGCTGACACTATGAAATTGGAATCTTAGTCCTTGGTTTTTCCTGGTTGCAGCTGGACTGGCTGACGGTTGTAGAGGTCCACTGTTATTAATTATTTTAGTCAGGGGAAGACAGCCTCATTTCTTCCCCAAAAGCCCTGCAAAAGTGTGTTCCTGGTGAGGAAAATGGTAAAGGCTAATGTTTCATAGCCTGTAATGTAGTACAGGGGAGTAGATGACATATCACCTTTGTCCAGGAGAAAGAGGACAGCATTCGAATGGCCTCCTTCCTTTCAAAGATGGCAAGAGCTTGGGAGGAGAAGGATTCCCAGGCCAGGACTGACTGTGTCCATCCTGGCATGTGTGAGGGTGCCAAAGGATTAGATCTGTTTTGGGGAGGTTGTTTTCATCTACCACTGCTCTGGGCTCCTGAACTGAATTGGCATCAGCAGCAGATGAAGCACACCTGGTTTCAGTTTCTCTAAAATGTCTTTCGTGTGTTGAGACGTCTCCCTTGGCTGATCTAAGGGTGGTGAAGGGAGACTGAGGGGATTCTTCTCAAACCCCAATCTTGTATGAACTGAAATGTTAATCTAGATGCACTGTAATTATACATATATATGTAATGTGCATATATATATATATATATAAAGATACATATATGTATGTTTATAAATATGTACATATATGTGGGTATGCATGTATGTGTATATATATGTGTGTATTTATCTCTCCAGACAAAGGAGAGCTTTTTAAACTCTCAGTTGCTAGAAGAAATTTTATGGCAGAAAGATTGCTTCTGAACTGCTTCCAATTCTTTTAAAGTTTTCTGCATTTAAGCAGTTGTGCTTTTAGCTGAGCTGGATGGAAGCAAGTTAAGTGGCCTAGTGGGAAAAGCAGTGCAGAACTGCAGCCTGGAACAGCAAGCGAAGGAAAACCTGTGTCAAGTGAGATCACAGGAGTGACAGCTTTACTCCTGCCTGGGTTTAGTGTACAACAGACCTCAGAAACTGGACAAGAGAGAGATAAGGACAGACAAGTGTATCAATTGTAGATTCTGAAAATAGCTTCAAGGGTGTGCTCTATGCTTAATCAGAGCTCAATGCCTCCCTTGAACTGAAGCCTAGTAAAGACATGGGTGGTATCTAATGACTGCTGATATCTTAAAAGTTGCCCTTCACTGTTATCCCTTAAGTGCTTTTATGGACATGGAGTGTGGAAAATGAAAAGCAACTCTTTCCTGGTTTCCGGCCTTTCAGTGAACCCAAGTACTGTAACACAGGAATTACAGCAACATGCATTCTTCTGGATAATCCTGGAAAAGGGCCTTATTGTCTTCTGGCCCACAGCTAATTATTAAGACCAGTCAGGGCTAATTAGCCCTAAGCATGGTACTCTTACTACTAAATTACAATTTACTTGACATGAGAAGGATACCTTGGTATTGTTGCACTAAGGAGCAAAGCAGTTGCAGTGAGAGCTTTTGCTGTGTGAGTTTGGGTGTATGACCTGCCCAGGCAACACAACACCTGCCTGGTGCTCTGGTGCCTTCTTTACAAACTGTATTTCACTCCACATGGTACAAATGGAGATTAATTAGGAGAGCTGTCAATGGCTCTAGAAGAAGAAATAGAGTCAACCTGTGTATTAATTTGCCTTCCTAAAAATTAATTTACATGCTTGGTGTTTGCTCTTCCCTGGACTGGCATGCTGCTTTAGGGCTCCATAAAGTGAAAGCTTGTCTGTGACAAAGAGTGACAGTCTTTAGTGACTGACGGGTGGGACTGGAGATGCAGAAATCATAGCCCTTCTTGGCCACAGACTCCTGCCTGGCTTGACTTTCTGTTGGAATGCATTCCATCCCAGTCAATAGTAATGGATCTCATTTAACACAGTGGTGTTAAAAGTTGGCACCCTGACCTAAACTGCCCATCTGGGTCCTCTTTATAGTCGACCGGGAGAGATTGGTGTGTGCACAAAGTGATGGATCGTACTTGAAGACAGAATTGTTTTGGATTGTGGAGGTCCCTGCAACAAACTTAGAGCAGACAAATTTGAAATTATTGCAGTTAGGAGAGATGAATGTTTCCCATGGTCTTTCTGTGGACTTCAAAGCAGTTTAGAGCAGGGACCTGCACTCTTTTCTCTCTTTTGGCAAGTTTCTATACCTGGGGAGATGAGGTTCTTCTTACCACAGAAATTCACTGTTAATAAACTAAAAAGTACTAACTGTTCAGTTAGGCTTGTTTTAGTTTATAAAACAAATAGTAAATCAGAAAACATGGGGAACAGCCTGCTTATTGGTGAAATGCTATAATGTATGTGAGAGCACAAGGAAGAGAGAAAACACAGCTGGTGAAGGCTAAGAAATACATGAACTAATAACAGACCCTACCAGGTTCCTTTTGTACACAGCTTGCCCAAGACAGTCATGACACCTCAGAATCTCTATCCAATCTTTTTTTTTTTTACTTTTTTTTTTTTTTTTTTTTTTTTCTCATTTCAGTATCAGTTTTCAGCACCAGGCTAGGTTCCCCTGAGCTTGCATTTGAAACTGTAATAATTTCACTCCCGTGCCCTTTTTCGGGTGCAAAATGGATTAAAGTCTCTGTAGAACTTTGCACTAGAACAGCAGCTCTGCTAGGAAATCTGCAGAGGATTCAAAGCTGTTTTTCAGCTTAGTGGTTAATGGTTGCTCACTTTGGGATCATTTCTCACAAATTCACCCTCATTAAATAAAGTCTTGTTCTTGCTGCTGGCTTTTCCAACTTTTCCTCAAGTCAGTCATTCCATTATAAAGAACAAATGCTACCCAACTGTCAGTTCTGAAAATAATGGCTAAATTTGAAAGGAGAGACCATGATGAAACTTTTCCTTAACCTGCTTAGTGATGGTTGTATTCCACAGAGCACTGAATTTAAGGGGTTTTTCATTGATTTTTAAACAACTTGGTCCTGTTTCTTATTCTTGTCCTACTCGTATACAGTACTGGCCTAGCTCAGAAGAGGATAATTCAAGTTTTTAATGACCTTTTTAGACTAAATGAGGAAATTTAATTAGATTAACATCCCAGTGAGACTTCCGTGATGGAACATATTAAAATCCAGACATATGGAATTTTGCTGGCCCTACATGGAAGGAAAGGAACATCTCTATCAAAGAACCTGTTAAACTGTAGTGCACAGAGAAAAGGCTGTGCTGAAAGAATTCTACATGGATAGATAAGACATAAATACTCCAATTATAATTTTTTTCCCACAAATCCATAGTTGAATTTTATGTCAAATCTGTAGTCAGTAAAGATTGCAATAGGAAAGGGGGGGAGGGAAAGAAGTATTTTTGGTTATTAGCAATGGGGAAGAAGGGTAAAATAGATTTATTTGATCTTGGAATTGCTGACCTGTCTGGGGTGTGTTGGAAATCCAAAGGGCTCTTTAAATGGAACTGGAAGTGTAAATTTTGCAGTGGAGAAAACAAGAGCATGAGGCAGATTGGACAATAAGGCATCACTCAAAGAAAACTCTGAGAAAACAGGGAGTTTGAAAACTCTAGTGGATTTCTTCATTTTTTTCCTGAGTGAGTTAGGAAATAAAGTAGATAGATTACTGGCTTACAGGCTGATAATAAAACAGCCATAGCAGATGGTACGAATGATAAAGAAAAAGAGAAGGTTTATGCATAGCTCATTAACCACAGTTTGTAATTTGTTTGCAGATTTTTATGAGAAACTCTGCAACAAATAAAAGTCCAAGTTAAAAAATTAGGCAGAATTTAAGGAGGCTAAAATCAGCCCAATTAAGACAAATATATAATACACTGTTGACTCAGAAACTTAATTTTTTACAGTAAATGTAAATGTTTATCAGTTTCTTGCAAGTCTCAAAGGTAATAAAAAATGTTAGTTGCTTACTCTTTGATATATAAAATAAAACCTAGTGGTTCTTTTAGAAAGTTTTAATGATTAAACTAAATGTGTGAACTTAAGGGAAAGTAATTTTATTGTACAGAATTTCAGAGCAAATTGATTTCCTTTGTTCTCATTTATTCTTACATCATTGTAATTCCCTAACACTCACAAACACTTGAACATGTGTCCCCAAGGGTTTGCCTGGGACTGTTTGTGACATAGAGAGGAAGGGATGCTGGAACAGCTCCTTCTTGTGTCTCTGGGGTTCTTCTGGACTGGGAAAAATGGTGTTTTATGTTTCTTTTGAGTCAGTAGTTGATAGGAATTGGTGCTTTGCTTCAGGGATTGTTTCTGCAGAAATTCTGCAGTTGTCCTGCCTGAAGGAGCCAACAGGAAAGATAGAGTGTTGGAGATTAGGATTTTTCCTTTTTTTTTAATTAATATTTCTCTCAGGGAATTTTCTTCCATCTGTTGCCTAAAAAGATGGTAACAACGATACTTAAGACAAAAGATGTGGCTGAGAGGAAGAGGGGGAAGTGTGCAGCTGGCTGCAGTCTCCTAGCTCAGGGGCCTTCTCTTGGGCAGTGCAGAGACACTGCAAGATTTTGGCTGGGGGCTGAGGGACTGGGCTCTGCTCCTCGCTTGCTCTTGCTTGCGGATTGGAGGGGACATGGCCAGGCTGTAGTTGCTGTGGGAAGAATTTGCTGCCACCGAGTAGTTCTGTCTTTTACTGCTTCTCCTACTGTGGGTAAGAGCGGCTGTTGGACGTTTCCAGCACCTGATCTCACTGAACAGGACCCTCACCCTCCACTCAGGTGCCTCAGAGGAAAACCCAGGACCCTTTCCCCTACTCTCTCTGAAGGGGTGTCTTCCAGCTGTTTTTGGGATCCTGGCTGCTGCTTTTTAGTAAAAAACCCAAAACCAGCTCCTGCTCTTTTTGGGTTTTTTTGCTACACTTTAGCCCAACATTCTGTGTCTGCAGTGGCCCCCTGCTGCTTCTGCCACTGCGTGGGGCTTAGTGCTGCACTTAGATTCGCCACCTCCAGGGGTCTGATCGCCTCTTCCATTCCAGCTGCTGCTCCGAGGTCCCTGCTACAGCTCATCTCGCCATCCAGAGGAGCACTGTGACCGGCTGGCCCTGGGGGTTCATGAGGGCAGCCCCTTCTCCATCCCTTCCGCTGGCCGTGCCCGCCATTACCGCGGGAGGGGGAACGGGGCGGAGCTCGCGCCACAGCGCCCCCTGCAGGCGCGGGGCCGCGCCCGGCCAGGAGCCAGCAGCGCCCCTGCTGGCCGTGCCCGGAACTGCACGGGGGGAAAGCGCCGCGGCCGAGAGCGGCTGGGACTGGGTTTGTGCTCTGGCTGCTGCTGCTGCCCTGGCTGGGTGTGTTTGCCCTGTTATACATACACATACCAGAAAAGAACTGCCATTCCTTCACCCACAGCTTTGCCTGAAAGCCCCTTACATTCAAAGTTCTATTAATTCAAAGATAAGGGGCTCATACTTTCCATTCCAAGGGAGGTTCGCACCTTCCTTGGCAGATATCTTTTAAACCAGGATGTGGAGAAAGATGTTCTGGAAGGGTCTAGTGTACCAGGACACAGGGAATGGCTTCCCACTGCCAGAGGGAAGGGTTAGATGGGATATTGGGAAAGAATGTGAGGGTGGTTAGGCCCCCACACAGGGTGCCCAGAGAAGCTGTGGCTGCCCCTGGATGCTCGGAAGTGCCCAAGGCCAGGTTGAATGGGTCTTGGAGCACCTTGGGATAGTGGAAGGTGTCCCTGCCCATGGCAGAGGATGGCACTGGGTAGGTTTTAAGGTCCCTTCCAACCCAAACCATTCCATGATTCTATGAATTTGTAGAGATGTACCAAATAGGATAAAAGACTGAAGCTCTTCCCCAAGGAGAGGGTTTTCATCATGTATTATCTTCATGAAAAACTCCCCTTTCTATAGTAAAAATTCTCATCTCTTTGCCAGAGGACTCTGTCCAGGCTTCCCTATTACAATAATCAGGTGTCCTGTTGAATAGGGTATTTTTGTCTGGATTGTGTTTATCAGCTGCATCACTTTGGAATTACTTTCCAGAGGTTACTACAGTGTGTGTCTAAAGGCCAAGTCAAACACTGTATGATTTTCCTGCAGCTGAGGGATTTACATGCAGCTCACTCTGAAGCTGTGCAAACACCTGCCTTGGCAGCTCACCTGCTACAGAGAGAAGCCTGATGGAAGTGAACTGCTCTGTGCTCAGCCTGGCAGCTTTCCAGAGATGGGGCTGGGTATTAATTAAACCTAAGTAAGAGGTGAAGTGTGCTGCTGGGAGCTGCTGCCCTTCAGGAAGATGGGGTAACTGGTGGTGTGTGGTGTTGGTTTGGAGCCCAGGGCTCCGTTCTGGAGGGCTGTGCTTCCCACACAGCCCTGAGGCAGCTCGACAGTGGCCTGCACTGGCTCCACAGTTTATGCTTCTCTAAGACCTCAAACAACTCAGAAGGGTTTTGAATTGGCTTATGGTTGTTCATACACCCTGGGTTAGACACTCAGGAGAAAAACCCACAAGATAGTCTCAAGAGGTCAAAACAACAGAAAGTACTTTACTGGTAACTTAAAAAAAATGAGAGAACTTTTACAAAAGGTTTAGTGCAACATTTAACCAACATCACACACTTCTCAAAGCATTAACTTGCCCGATCCAACTTAGCAAACTCTAAGCCCCCTCAAGCTTAAATTACTAAAAAATTCAGAGAAGATGGAATTAGAAGAGAAAAAGACAGAAATGTATAACTGTGGTTTGGATCTCACTTTAAAGACAGAATTCTACTTTTTGTCTTGTCTGATTAATACTGCACTTAGAGCTACCTCCATGCAAATGTAAAATGATATTAAAGTCTTTATGGTGGTGCCAAAAAAATGGAGGGCTTGTGATAAGCTATCCAGTTTACTCTTAATTTAGAAGAAAACATTGGGACAGAATGTGCAACATATGCACATTATGTGGAGAAGGGTTAACTTATGTGACTGTAAAGAACAAGAAGGTGATGGGGATATTTCTGGCTTGTATTTCCAGTGCTTCTAATTGCTCTCAGAGTACAGACTAAGGACTTATAAAAACTAATTTGAATCAAGTATTTGATTGAAATGGAAAAAAAAAAGACATTTTGGTTAAATAGGAATGTGTAGGAATTTGCATCCAAATTGGTTGGTTTGAAGCTCTCAGACTCATAAGCAATGTCACAAAAGTATTGTAAAAATTATGTGACTACTATACAGAATTCTGGGAGTAATAATTAAAATCTTTAACCCCTAAAAATCCAGGAAGTTCTGTAGATTGAATTAAAAAGACAAATTATTCACTACTTTTCTTTTCTTTTGGTGGAGACAAAGTTGTAATTCTCTTGTTATTTTCCTGTTGATAGCATCCCCCATAGTAACATAGTTTTTGGACAGGAGTGTATAAATTCCCAATTTTCTGGGGCAAGGAATATCACAGGAGCTTGGAAATGGGGCACTGCAGGGGAAAGCACCTTTCAGCTGTCACCTGATAAACCTTTTTTATTTATCATTAAAACTACAGATTATTTAGTGCCATAAGTATATACTGTTGGCATTTTTAGCTGCTTTCATTGCTTCTTGAAAGCAGATCAGTGTAAAAGAGCTTCAGTATTTTGCATGAGAGGTTTTCTGATAAAAAAAAATCAAATATTGATACAATCCTTGATAAAAATCAGTGAGGACTGATAATTCCCTCTAATGCTCTCTTAATTTTGCAGGAGAGAAAATATAATTTGCTCTTAATGAAACTTGTCAACATTCTGCAAAATAGTTGTTTAATCAAAATGACACAAATCTCGTTCACAATTACCTTGATTAGGAGAGGTATCATTGTTCTCCAGCAATTTATTTTTTCCTCAAAACCACTTTGAAATACTGAGCACTTACAGGATTTGTATCATATAGCGTAAATTCAGTGGCATGTACAGAATCAGATCACTGACTCTGTACTTCTTAAATGATTATGCCATTCTGCAGAGATTAAAATAAAACTACTCTTATGAAATGATCCTTTCTAGGCTGCTGTAATGGTTTCTTTTGTTTTTCATCACACCTATGAATATCTTCTCATTTCTAATTGCCAGGAGGTTTAGGTTCTATGAAGAGTCATTCTCTCACTTTTTATTTTCTCATTTCTTTTTCTGAAGATATATTAAACTTCCAGCTCTTGAAGTTGACTTCAATTTATACTTTTGTTCCTTCAACAGTGTTTGATAAATCATTGTCCACAGATGTTGTCTGCATTAATTGCTTAGTTTTCCAACTAATGGATTGAAATTTGAACAGCTATACTGGTTTTTAACCAAAGAGGGGAAGAGAAAAAGTAGGCACAGGGTAGCTGAAGCTGGCTTGTGGCAGGATTGAGAGCACTCACCTTTCCTTTCTAATTAGTCTCTGCAGGTCCCTGGGGGCTGAGGCCTTGGCAGTTGTTTAGAAAGGCAAGATGTGAGAAGCAAAACCGGAGGGATGGGAAAGGATCAAGCAGAAGATGCTTGGATCTAGAATAGGTAGAAAGTTTCCTAATTGGAGCTGATCAAACACCTTGAATCCTTGGTGAGCATGGCTGAAGCCCTGCCACAGTGCCCTGGGTGACTGAAGGGGTTTCAGGAGCACCCCTCATGACCCACAAGGTTTGCACCTTTCTTTTCTGACTTTGTTATTTTGGTGAAGTACAAGGCTATATGGCCTGGTAGCTCTATTTCCAGGCAAGAAATGTTCATTCAAGCCTGAGTTATCTTAAAACTCATTGTCTGGTATTACCCTGTCTTTCTGGATATTATTCATTATCAGGTTTTTTAGCTTTGTCTTCCTTTTCCCCCACATTTTATGGGGTTAGGTTCACATGAAAAATTCCCGTTGATGGTTTAGCGAGTGCTTGTCCCTGTCCTTGCTCACCCTTGTGGTAATCCTTGCCTAAGTGATTGCCAATTAGAGATATTTTCTGTGCTTGCCAAAGCTGAACCTCGGAAAGCTTTCCTAGCTCATGGCTCCAGGAGAACTGGAGTCTTTCATGTTGCCATCTGCTTTCCACTTGTCAATTCTCGTTGGAAACCATTGAGGCACGTGTGTTTGCTTGCAGCTATTTTGAAGAGATTTGTATTTATCAGTGTAATCTAATTAGGTCCTTTTATTAGGGTTGAACATTTAAATGCTTGCAGAAATGAAATTAACAATTATCTTTTTTTTTCTAATGCATTGTAATAGGTGTAATCTATTAGCAAGAACATTCCAGGTCATGTGTGTACTTCATCTCCTGGAGCAACAAATGATGTAATTGCTGTTCTTTTCCTTTTGTGATGAATCCAACTGATAGAGTTCTTTGCTAGTAATTTCTTTGATCTGTGTATTTTCCTTTTCTGGTCAGAATTTTTCCATGAACAATTCCATTTTATTGACTTTATCTATTACATAAGGTATTTCCCCAGTGATTTCTGCAAACAATATTTAGCTGCTAATTATTTCATACACAGCTGAGTGATTTCAATAGCATGTTCTCCATGTGCTGCCAGACTCTGCCAGCATGCCAAAGGGCTTGGGGTACTCATCCTCTGCTCCAGCTAAAGTTAGCAGAGTGCAAGTTCTATTGTGATGTTACAGCCTCTGCAGCATGACTGGAGGAAGGAGCCTTATTGTTCCTAAAATGAATTAATTTCTCAAAATCTGGGGATTTATGTCTAAGTGGAAAAAGAAAAAAAAAAATTATTATTTAAAACAAACTCTCTTTAAAGCTTGCATTCATAGCCAGTATGTGATCCATAGGAAATCCTGTTAAAAAAGGCCAGTTATAAAAATTATTTTAGAAAACAGAAGAAACTGAGGAGATAAAGAACAACTGCTGAACTGGGTTAACTCTACTGTCCTCTTACTCTTCAATTATATTGAACTTTTGCATAATTTCAGTTAGTGTTACCATTTTTAACGAGGAAAAAATACCTTCAAATTAATTTTAACAGATTAGAGAAAAAAGTGGTTTTTCCTAATTACCCAAACTTTGTTCATATCCGTAGTCCATTAAGAGAACAGCAGTACTTCTGATATTTCTGTGACAAAAGCTGTATTGAACAATACCAAAAAGAAAAAAGTACTTCAGAATTACAGAATACTGTTCATCAGCTTGAGTGCATTTGCAGTTACACTGGATCGGTCACAGAATAACGCAATAATTTTTAAATCCTATTTAAAGCAAAAGACTTTGGTGATCAAAGTGTCATGAACACTGCAAGAGATCATTCCTCTCAGTTTGTTAAAAAACAAAAGCAGTGTTGAGCATTTAGCTTACTTAAAAGTTTTGCACTATTTTCCAAGTATATCTGTAAATTTTATTTTCTGCATGAAGAACATTGCAGTGCCTGTGTGACCAGAGGGTTAAAAATAAAAGAATATCAAAAAGTAGATAATTAGGAGGGCAGGGAAGCACTGGTGAGATTGGTTCAACAGGGTGTGCTCTTTGTCCATAGGTAATGCTGTCAAACAGACCAAAATAACTGTTATCTTTGGGAGGAAATTAAATTATTCAAGGGCTGGGTGAACAGTGGCTGAGATATAATATTACAATATTTCTGAAAGGATATGCCCTCTGCAATTTTGTTACATTTTAAAATATGCATTATACTTAAACTGGGTGTTTATGCAGAGCTCTGAGAAAGTTCAGCTCCCCATTACTTTCTTTTTTTTTGTTTGTTTTTTGGTGTACAACTGTGAGAATATTTAATAGTGAATTTTCATTAACTGGAGGCAGTTGGAGATAAAGAAATATTTACCATAATTTAAAAAAAAATCCTCATTCCACTTCACTGTTTGCAATTGATGAACTCTCATTTTTTCAAAATAATTTACCTTTCTATGAAATTCTATAGTCCTAAGGAGCTGATTTTTTTTTTACTAGATTTCATCCTGTTTCCTTGTAACAGCAAAGATTTCTAGTACCTTCGAAATATTCTTTAGAATATTTTCTAAGTTGACCTCTGAGTTTGTGTCATACAGATTTAAGTAACCCTCCTCTTAGGCCATGATAATT
The DNA here is from genome assembly GCF_031753505.1 of Anomalospiza imberbis. Lineage (NCBI taxonomy): Eukaryota > Metazoa > Chordata > Aves > Passeriformes > Viduidae > Anomalospiza > Anomalospiza imberbis. Next base: position 5,026,853 of record NC_089688.1, on the reverse strand, counting down.
AATGAAAATAATTATTAGGAGAAATTTGAGGACTCAATTCAGCCTCTGGTCAGTTTCTATGTACACAACAGTTCCTAATTAAGGAGGATTTTTTTTTTCCTCAATAATTTTACCATGTTTATGTTCTTGTGTTAAATCTGATCTATTTAAGTTATAATGAAAATCCTCCAAAGCTCTGGGTGAGAAAATCGGTTTGGTTTTTAGTGGCATACAACTGAATAGATGTTACCTAGAGTAATTTTACATGTGTCTCTCTGACTATGAATACTTCCTTAAAAACATACATTTAATCTTCCCTTCCTCAGTGTAAGGGAATTGAAAGCCATATGTCCTGCTTGCTTAGAAGTTACAGGTAGTAAAGGCTTCCTGTGGGGCAAAGGCACTCACCTTGCACTTCCAAAGTTGAGCTCCTGTCCCAGGGCTTCGTGAGGAGATTCTGGGTGGGGCTTCCACCTGCAAAGCAGGGATGAGAGAGCAGGAGAAGCAGTCTTGTGTTCCAGATAGCACTCCTGGTACCTCTGCCTGGAAAACCCAGTAGCCAGCCTGGAAACAGTTGCTGGAATCCAATGCTCTGTCCTAGTACTTTTGTGTAGACTTCTCCAGATGAGAGCCCAGATCACAGCACAGTATTTTGGAAGAGAAGCTTTTCAGAGAGACTTCTGGGCTCTGGATCAGAACACATGGAGGTGTTTGTGCTGGGGCAGTGACTGACATGGTGTTGGTGCCTTCTGTCTAGTGCTCAGGGGCTTTGGATCCTCCTTGTGAAAAAATTTTCAGTTTGGCTCTTAGAGTCTGTTCTAAAAATGGGGAATCTCATTTTCTTTGGTTTTCACTCCGTTGATACAGTATGTGTTAGACCACTGAGCTTCTTTGCAGGTTGTCCAAAAGCTAAAGTGATATCTTGGCCACATATCTAAGGTTAAAAAGCATGTTTGTTTTTTTTTAATGGGGGATTGTTTGGTAATTAATTTTAGTTAAACATCAGTGCTCAGTTGCAGTACCTGACTGACAGGATGAGATCCTTGAACACTGGAAATAGCCCGCAGAAGGAGCAAGGGGATATTGTTTTTGAGCAAGTGTTGGTGATGCTGTTGCTGAAATATGTTGTTTTATTTTAAAATACGTACTTTGAAAAGGCCTGCCTTTTTTTTTAACATTTATTGCTTAGCTTCATCCCAGAATTTCCTTCCTCAGGTCTTTCTCTTAGCAGTTCTTGGAAAGTTGGGTTTATTACGAATTGTTCTCTTCCCTCTCTGTGTATTGAGATGACCCCTATTCAAAAGCTTGGGTGTCTTTCTGAGAATCAGAGTATAGTTTTTCTTATGTCAACCTCTGGGTGATAGAAGCCATTTTGCCAATGACTTTAAGAGTAGGAAGGAGTAGGCTGAAATCACAAGGAATCCCTCTTTACAGTGGTGCTTTACACAGCATTTGTTTGAGCAGCCATGTGGACTTTAGGGTATAATAAACTACTAACAATCACTACATCACTGGAGAAATCAAAGCAACTCAATTAAGAGAAAAATAAATGTCATACATGTATTTGGAAAAAATATTATATATTTTCAGCAGATTTTTCTTTTCTTTGTGGGTTGTCATCTTTTTTTTTAAGTGATGTCTGTGCCACTTCTACACTTAGGCTGGTGCAATATCTAACTAAGCCCATGATATCCTGAAATACTGGCAAATGCAAGGCAATACTTTAGTTGCTCACACAAACAACTCATTGTGAAATGTATCTTTTTTGGTTTTGTTTTCTAGCAATTCCACTCCTGTTTTGGCTTCATTAAGCAGCATTATGCCTTGACTTGCACTTCAACACAGGAACCACTGTGTTGGACATTATTACTTCCACAAATTCTGTGTCAACATCTGCAGCTTCAGAAACTTGTTCAAACAGAGCAGTAGCCTTTGCTACCATAACATGGTCGTGTGCTGCCCTGTAGGTGAGGAGTACATCTTCTCAGAAGGTGAGAAGCTCATTTCCCTTCCACCACCCTGCTGCAGTCCTACAGAGAAGGGATTTCTCTGTATTTAGTTATGAAAGCTCCTCAAGTATCTCTGGGAAAACCACAGAGCAGATATAATCTCTCAGCAACTGTATTTCTGCATCAGCATTGACAAGTGATACTGAGAAGTCTTTGTCCATATCCAGTGTTAAAAGCAAAGCTGTTTCCTGGTTCAGGTAAATATACCCAGAGACTGGGATTCCTTATTTCTGGGTTCTCACCGCGTGGAGGCTGCTGGGGGTGCTGCACAGGGCCTTTGTGAGCAGGGGCAGTTGCCCACCTGTCGTGTGATGTGACACATACTTGTTAATCGGTCCCTTGTCACAGGCTCTGGGTATGATCTTGTGAGGGATTAATGTCCAAATGCACCCTGGGTGTGGATGGGTGGCTCTGGAGGATCCTTCAGAGGTCAGCTGAGTCCACACAACCATTTGTGCTGTGCTTCTGGGTACCAACCTCCTTTGCATACTAAAAAAAGCAGCCAAATATAATGGCATAAATGACAGCAGCTTCCTGGAGTGCTTGAGGAAGTTGCTACATCTGGCAATGCCTGCTGAGAGGGAAGGCTGAATAGTAATGAAGGAAATGGATTCGAAATGCTTCCTGATAGGGAACGTCTGTGAGTGAAATGCTGACAGCAGACACGTGCCTAGAGTCACTGCTGACACTAAGGAGAGCTGAGGCAGGCATCTGAGGCCAGAGTTGAGTCAATATTTCTCCTCGTGGTGTCTGTGTGAGCTTGTCACTGTTTATCCCGTTAACCCTTTGGCCAGATGATTGCAGAAATACTGTGTCCTGTCAATACCTGACAGCAGCCAGGCTTTGAATCGTGTATACACAGTTAGCTTTTGAACTGGTAGCCTCTCTGATTTATTTGCTGCCACCTCTGAGGTGTTTTAGAATCATGTCTGAGTTATATTGCTTCTGCGAGATATATCATGGCTTACCTGTTCTGTGGCTCCATGTTTTCTTTCACTTATGGCTTACCTCAATCATTCAGCTTCACTAACATGCAAATCACCATTTTGGCTTAGTTTTCATTAAACTTGTGCCCATGTTATAAAATAAGGTGGAAATTTTCTGCTAAGCCAGATGCTAGGCAGAGTCAGCTGCACTTGTTTAGAATGAAACTGCAACCTCATTAAATCACAGCATTCATTTTCTTGCTGCCAGCTATGACATGCAATGAGGAATCCATCATCTGCTTTTCAGCCACAGCCCTTGTATGGCTGATTTGTAAATGCTCAGGTGAAATTCCAGAGGAAATGAACATTGGCAAGCTCTTGCCAGAAATGTGAAATTTATCTGTTCACTACTCGGGCTCCATGATGGAACCACAAGTCAAACATCACCTGGTTTTCTTTGTGTGGGATAGACTGGGCACTGGAACTATTTCAGACCTAAGGAGATGAATAGTCAAATAAATGTGAGGGAGCTAGTTCAGCCAGAAGCAGAAGTACCTAATCCCCTAACTGAAGTTGACATTTTTAGTGCAGAAAAACACACAATTAAGGAGCAGTGCCTATGAAATACTTTCTGTGGACTGGTGCTCAAGTTCAGAGCCAGATAGTTGAGACATTCTGGTTTTCATCCCACATCTTGAATGCTGGAAACATTGAGCCCTTTTTGTAATGCTTCTCTGTACTTTCCAAAGGAGAAAAGCCTTAGAGTACAGTGACTCTGACTTCCTGGGCTTTGAGACATAGAAAACAGCTACTGTCAGACTGCATTATTTTAGCAGGAATAGCTGAGGTTTAAGTATGCTGTTTTTAACTGGGATCATGAGTGGGATCATAGATAGGTTTCTGTGTTTCTGAGACCCTTTGGGGACAGAATACAGGAGGGACTTGTGCCAAACCAAAACTCAGTTTCAAATGTTGAAAATGTATGTTCCCACATCTCTCATGGCACAGCTTTACTGAACAGCTGCTGATTGTGTGTGTGTATCAGTGATTGGAACTGGTGTTGTTTCACCTGTGGCAGTTTGATAGAAGGAGTCAATGTCAGGCAAGTGTCACTCTACATTTCCATGGGGTACTTGCAGTATTCTGGTCATTCAGGTCACCTGCTGCAGGCAGAAATAGGAAACATGCAATGAAGGCTAAGAAAAATATAACAGCTTCTACACAGGGGAAAAGCTAATCTGGATTGTCACCCTGGAAAAAACAGTGAGAGGAGAGATGAAAATGGCCTAGAAACTCATTGTGAGAGGAAAGGGAGGAGATGATTTATTTGAAGATTTCTCACTGTTGCTTGGAGTTAACACATGTGGGCAACCTGGTAAAATTATCAAGCGTGAGGCTTAAAGCAAATGAAACCCCGTGTTATTTTGACATGTCATAGTTGCATCACATAACTCATGTCTGTGGGATATTTTAAGGCCTAAATATAAACATAAAAGGAGGCCAAACATGCTCACGAGGTGCAGGTGAAAGAGATGCTTGTAGAGAACATGTGCAGTGGACTATTAAGCACAGTGTTCTGTCCTTCTTATGTTTTCAGTTTCAGAAACCCTCAGGCTACAGATCTCAGGGAACAGTAATTCTCTCCCTGTACTTGCCTTTGTTTTCCCTGGGTGGGCACTGCTGGCTGGTGCAGAGGTGGCAGCATGGCTCTACTCAGTGTGACAGGTCTCACTGGACCCACGTGGAAATGCTTTAGGATTTCTTTAGGATTTTACTGCTGCTTTAGGATCTCCCCTATAAACAGACAAACCCCGAGCTGAGGGAATGTAGGGGGAAAGTGCTGTCTAGTGCCTCTACAAGAAACAACTCCATGTCTGTTTGGAGAAATGTCAGTGAGGCTGGTTTTGGCTTTGGGCACAGGAAGCCATTTCTGTTTGGTCAAACAGAAATCAGGAGTATCTTACAAATCCATGAGGTTTTGTGTCTGCAGATGAAATGAGAATAATTTGTGAGAGTTTTTCTTATGAGAAATGACTTGATAAAGCCACTTTTCCTTTCAGTGAGATGTGTCCAAGCAGTCATTTTGGCATTACAACAGATGCTCTTTAATAAAATTGAGTCCTACTTCTCAAGCTGATTGTTCTGCTTGGCTTTAGGCTATGTCCCCTTTGAGTGGGTTAGTTTTAAAGTTATGCACCTCTCTGGGCTTGGGCCACCAGATCACAGTAATTTTGAGTGGGGGTCTTGAGAGCTCTGCTGTATTGTTTGATTTAAATTAAATGCATTAAAAGAATTCTTCTTTCTAAAATGAGAAGTCTTGATTTCAATGAATTGAGAAAGTGAATTGCCCACAGCTGGTAATGAATTGTCATGGTAGAGATGATAGAAACATAATAATGGAAAGCACTGCAGACACCTCTCATTCTGCTGCAATTTTTCCTCAATTTGATTACTTCTTAATCTTTTGTATGAAAAATTGTAATGACAATGACAGTAAGACATATTTATGCGTCAGTAGGATTGTCCATAACCCTTCTGCTATGGTTTTCTGCCTAGCAAAGCTAGTGGATTATTCCTCAGGTATCACCAAACCAGAGAATAACTGAGCTACACTGGCCACTGAATGAATGTCCTCAGGTACAAAGCTGGACATATGTTTGTTGTAGGTATGGGCTTTCTGTAAGAAGGTCTGCATTCGATGTTTTTATATGGCAAACTCTCTCCTTCCAGTAAATTCCCAGTAATCTTGATATAAGAAAGTAGTGGAGCATGTAAAGGATAAAATAATTTTATCTTGTATAAGCTATTGGCTATTTGTTAATGGTATTGCCCTCTAAAATATTCAAGACTCTGTCAGATGAAGTTTCTCAGAATAAAATCTAATTTTAGGCCTAAAAATGAGGCTCATGTTGTAATTGGAATGGCTTAACGATAAGTTCCTTGATTTTGTCTGGTTTTGTTTGCTTGCTGTGTCCTGCCCTGCACACTTCCAGGGCAGGAAGGAGGAAGCATGTGCTTCCAGGAGAAAGCATGTTGTACATTCTTTTTTCTGTCCTTTTTGGGGAAGGCAGGAATCTCATATCTTCTGTTGCAAGCTCTTTGAAATTAATTATTCAGTATAAATTCTCCAAAATATTACAAAATCAGTTTTGGTGAAGTGAGGCACAAGCTTTGTGTGAGAGCTTTTCAAATTTCTAATTTTCTATTTTTATTTTATATAAAGAATATTAAATATTTCTATTTGAAATTTCTTTTTGTTCAAATCAAAGGGAAAAAGAAAAATGTGAAATCCCTCAGCTTCTCATACAACATGGAAAAGGATTTACATAAAAGGTACGAATGCTGTAAATAAATATTCCACAACAATCAATTTTTTAGTCTGAATTGAGAACATTTCACTGTTTTTGGTTGAATGAAGGTGCACTTTTTAACAAAAGTTCTGTGGAACTGTTTCTAGTGTTGACATAATTTTCTCTTTTCAGCTAACTCTAGAGATAGTATATAGATTCATTTTTTTTTTCCTTCTTCTTAAGAAATGGAAATTATTACTGTCCAGGCCCACTTTGACATCTCCAGTATAGGGAGGGTACTTAATATACTGTTGTTTTCAGTAACTTTTTACCTTGGTGCTTAAGGGTAGGCAGGTTTGAAATCTCAAATGTGCCAGAGAAGTGCAAGTTAAAACCCCACACTGCGTCTTTGATGTCACAGATTGGCATGAAATGTCAATTTTACACATTAGGCTTTTGCATTATTTTACCTCTTTAAAAGCAGGAATGTCTTTTCACCAATTCAGCTTTCCTAAGGGGGGTGTGTGTGTGGAATTTCAGCCACTTGTTTTATCAGTGTGGATCTGGGCCTGTGTTATACAGTGCTCAAGATAAAGCCTCAAAAAGGCTTTATCTCCCTTTTGTGGCAGTAGCACCACACACTGCTCTGAAGGACCAGCAAGGCAGGTTTTAAAGATGTGGATCTGCACTCATTTTGTGCCAGGCATGCCAGGGATTGCTCACAGGAATTCTCAATAAAGAGCAAATTCACTCATACGCAACTGAAGAGTTTGTATTTCCTTGTAAGAGTTTGCACAGTCCTCATAATGCTGTAAAGTACATTTGCCCTGTTGGGAAATCCTGTCTGGGAGAGACTGCAGGTCTTGATGCACATTTTCATTCTGTTGTTGATTCATCCCTCTCCAAACGGTTCATCCTCCTCAGTTATTTCATAGATCATCCTAAGTGTAGTTTAAATAATTGCCTTGTGGCTGTTGAAAGCTCACGCTGAGACAACCACCACAGTGTGAGATTTTTATTGATCAGAGAGTATTGTTTGAAGCAGAAGAACTTGAATTAAGAGGGTTCTTTGTAGTAGAACAAATTCTCAAGAGTTATCTCTCATATAAAGGGAATACTTATTTTGGAATGTGGTTCAAAGCATTTTTCATGTTTTCAAGAGAAGTGTCTGTTGTGTGGATTAATGATTTTGATGATTTTAGCTTTCCGAAGATATCAGAAACCAAAATATTGGATTTGCGGGCTCTATGCTTGAAATAAATAGGATATTTTGCTTTAATTTCCAGATCAATTGTATATTTCTGGGTTGTATCTGCTCTGGTACATGGTTTTAGTTAATATGTCTGAAAACTCCAGATTAAACTGGGATTGTGTATGTGCAATTGTGCCAGGTTATCTGAGGTTTTTTGCGCTCCTTCCTCATACTAGGGCAGATTCAATTTGATGGTAGTCCTCACATTTCTCATTTTTCATCATGCTCTTTTAAGTACAACTGTTCTCACCTGCCTCCTTCAGTCCCATAAATGTCTTGTACTCCAGCCAGGACTTGTCTTGCCTTTTCCGTTAGAGGAAACTCACACAAATCTGTAGGAAAGATTTTCCAGTGACAGATTTCAGAAACAGATAGCAGAGCCTTCTTCAGGATGCTCTGGGGTGTCCTGTGTCCCAGGATTCTAACATGAAAATCAGTGCAGAGCATCTTGGCCTTTCCCATTTAAGAGAAGCAAATAGGTAAAGAGTTCTAGGAGAGAGGAGCCATGCAATAACACTGGCTGCTTGTCCCATGTCACCCCTGGCTAAGAAAAAAAAAAAAAAAAACCCTGTGCACTGCAGGCCTCTGCTTCTGTAGTTCTGGGTATTTTGCAGTGAAGTGGCCAGTCCATCAAAAATAACCCTGGCATGATTTGATTTCTTCCATTGTTGCTGTTTTCTGGAAGCAAAGGTCTGTTTCCCCAGGGGCTTAGAAGAGCCAGTGTCTTGTCTTGGAAGTTAACCCAATCTACTTGCATAAACCAACCACCAAAATACTACAGCAGTCCCTTTGAACTGCCTGTATTTTTTGTGGAGGGACTGTATCTGCTGTCCTTTGGCACATCCTGCCTGCTGTCCTCTTTACAGCCCCAGCGCACAGCAGGCAGGCATGGGAATACCTCTCCCTTCACCAGGCTGTCGATGAGCAGGTTCTCAATGTGATCTTAGCTGTAGCCAGGGAAAAGGAACAGTATAACAGAATCCTCGGCTTCCAGTTTAAAGCTGGAAAAACTGAGTTTCAGCTGTTCCTCCCAAGCCTCATAACAAGCTGAACAGGGGACATGAGGGCTGCTTTGTATGCATGAGCCTAGAGGGTCTTGTTCAGTGCAGCTGAAATTTGTGGTGAACAGATCTCTACAACACGAATTCTAATGTCATAGCAGCTTTACGCTGAGTGGTTTAATTTCATGCCAGCTTTAGATAAGACATTTTTTGTTTCGTTCCTGTGGTTATTCAATAGCCTGTTGTTAAAAGTCAGCATTCAGGTTTATGCCCATTGCAAGCCAGAAGCAGAAAACAATCCAGTAGTGCTACAGCAATGAGAAAGTTATCTTAATCTAAATTATACAAGAAATAGGCACAATATTTGATGGGGACTCTGGTTATCTTTTCATGTCCTCCCAGCTTGTGCTCTTTGCTGTGACAGGAATTTATATATGAGGTTTAGAACTAAGAAATAATATTTAACTCTTCATGGTAATCCTTTCTAGAATCACACTTAGAAGAGAATTAATATTGTTGGTTTCCCTTTCCTTCATTCATGTTAATGTCTTAAAATAGGAATTACCATGGAAGTTTCCATCCAGCTAGTTGAACTGCAGCTGTGGTAATACCTTTCCAGAAAATACACCTTTCTTTTAATTCACTCAGTCTTTATAAATTTCAGGGGTCCTATAGTTGTAAAGAAAGACTGTTTTGGAACCAGTCTACACATTATCAAACACAAATTTTGCTACCAAGGATACAAGTAGGGGAATATTTACATACATAATTTTCCGCAAAAGAGTCTTCCATGTCTTTCTTATGCATGGAAAGTTCATCCTTGTTAATTTTCTGAAGATTCCTAGTGCAGCTTTTTCATCCCTGTGCTTAGCGTATCTGCCTGGTGCCCCACAAAGTCTGGAATTACTTGGTATGCAGAGCAAGGAGGAAATGTGGAGCTGTTTATCCACCAGTATATGCTGTTTGCATATATATCGGCAAAGGCAGGAGGCTCAGAAAACTAAGGAAAGCAACAGGACTTGCTCTGAGCCACCTTTTGAGGCATGGTAGGGAAGGAAGAAGTTTTTCCTCTGGATATTTTCCCTCACTGTAAGAGCCTGAGTTCATCTTAAGAAGACTGGAGAGAAAGTCCTGATGCAGGAGCTGATGGAGATCAGGCCAAGCTGACTCTGCTGAGCTCTCTGATGGCAGTGGCTGACTCCTCCATTCCCCAGGGAGCTGGAGCACACGTTGTTCTGCAGGGCAATTGGCATTAAAGGAATTCAGGGAGTTAACACTGTGGATCCCATTGATTTAAAATTGTAGATGCAATGCACACCTGCCATTCATTAACTCATCCTGTGGAATTTTTCACACAGCATAGTCAGGAATGACTGCTACCCTTTTCCCCCAAAAGCCTCTGAATCACAAGAAAGAAGAGACTGTGAGCAGTGAGTGCTCTGCCCAACAGGATTTTAGAGGTCTCTAATCTCTCCCACCTTGGTTTCTGTTTCCTGGCAGAAAGATGCTAATTTGGTCATCCCATGGTCTGACACACTTTCTTATCTCTGGTCATTCTGACCCTTTCCATGCTTTTCCAATTCTTCTCTGCTCCCTTGAGGTAAGAGGGTCAGAACCACAAGTTTTGACTTAGGGGAAATCTGTTCTTTTCTAAGTTTTAAAACAAGAATTCATTTTGCATTTTTGACTCTTGAAGTTTGACTCATATTGAACAGGCAGTTGCCAACACATCTTAGTTATAATCTTAAGATCTCATTCTCATTGTTTTAAAAAAACACATTTTCAAAATAAATTCACAAGTTTCCTTGAAGAGTGGTTTGCTTTTAAGTTTTACTTTTTGGATTGTTAAGTAGGATGGTAGTGCATCATTTCCTGCAGGTAAATGTTACCTGTGGCATCTTTAAAGCAATCTTAGGAGAGAACATTTGCAGGAATTTCTCAAATCAGAATTTTTGATCTTTTGAATAACGTACCACAAAAGGACACAGAAGCCTGTTAGAGGAATATGTGAAATTTGATGTGCTGTCATTCTAAAATAAATAATTGATGTTGGCTGAAGAAAACAACCCACACCTACAGGTTTATTTTCCAGCTCCATTGCTATCTGCCTATGTTTTTGTCATGCTAGAAATATGATTGCTTTTCTGCTTAGATTCCACTATTCTTTTGAACACTTTTGTCCAGACTTCTTTTCTGTATGGACGCCATTCTTTATTTCTCTGTTCATTTCAGCATAAGCATGAGCTTCATAATAGACATTGATGACTCAAGGAGCAGGTCCATTGCTGACAGGCCAGGTCTGATCTGAAGCACTTGTGTGGGGAGGGAAGAGGAGGAACAGAGAAGAAAGAGCTTGGATCTGATGCCTTAGGTTTTAGTTTTTATATATTTTTCAGATTCTGTGCTGCTTTATTGTGTAGTTCTGAGCTTCATATTAGGGGATGGAACTCTCTTCACTGAGCAGGGAGACAAAACAATTCCTTCTCTAGCTGGGGACCAAGGACAAATGATCCAAATCTCAGGCCCAAAAGCAGAAACAATGTGGGCTGAAGAGAGAGAAACAAGCAGGATGGGACTTCATAACCTAAAGCTGGAATTGGACAGTTAACTCCAATGTGCAAAGGAAGCAGGACTTCTAAAAGTGGGAGACCCCATGAGCGGTCGTGCCTTTTGTGACCATTTTGGTTCATCTTGGGTGCAGCCCTGGCTGGGCTTTTGTGCTGCCCAAGGTGCTTTGAGGCCTTTTAACAAATCCCTACTTTATTCTTTAGCTCTGTCTAGCCTCTGTTCTAGCTCAGCCTTCTCAAGACATCAGATCAGACGGAAAATGAGCAGGAATGTTTGTGTTGGCCATGTTCAGATGCTGTGGAAGGTTCTGCAGTGCTGGTTGGTCCCAGGAGGGGAAGTGCTCCCAGAACTGCTCTCGTGCTCTGTGTGCAGCCAGCTGAACAGAGCCTGGCCATGTTGTTCTCTGTTCCTGGATTTGTAATGGGAACTCTGTGCAATCCCGTTAAAGCCAGGGTGTTGAAAGAACAGAAGGAGCACAAAACAAAGGCCAGGTGCAGTCAGATTAACTATTAGGATATGCTGGAGGAAATAAATGCTGATGCCTGGCAATAAAATCTCAGTGAACAGCTCTCTATCCATTATTTCCAAACAGCGAGCTGAGCAGAATTTGGAACGGTTTGGTTGCAGACGGCAATGCAGACAACCCAGAGGTAATTGGATACTCTTTCTGTTAGGAAATGCAGATTGTGTTTTTCTCTGTGAAATGGTCCAGTCTGTGACCCTCATGGGTTTGCTTTGCTTTTCTAACAACAGAACTGGACCAGTGGGAGCTCAGCAGAAGGATACAGCCACAGAGAACAGTATTGCCCACGGCTTAAAATCTGTTCAAGGGAAATAATATCCAAAGAAAACCAATCAAAGAACTTTATATTGCTTGGGTCCATAAGGGCTAATTAGAAGCACTGGATGATAAAGTTTTGAAAGCCATGTTAGCCCATAGCTAATACTTGACAGCTGGTACAGGGAATATGGCAGGAGCTGTTCTCCCTTTCTGTAAGAGGAGGGAGTCCATAAAGTTGAAGTGTTTAGTAAGCAACTACATTAATTATTTGCTGCCTACTCTTGTAAGTAAAAAAATCTTGGGATTATCTGATCTCTGAGGAGTAGAGTGTTGACAAATGAAGATTGTCTGGACAGTTGCAATTTCGTTTAAAGCTCCCTGCAATGAGCAGATGTTTGGACAGCTGAGAATTTTCATCTGAGCTTTCCTGAGGGGACTTTGTAGCCCAGTGTGTGCTGAAAGTCTGTGGGGATGTATTTGCAGCAGAGCTTGAGGTTTTTCACCTTCTTCTGTACATACCAAAAGGATGATAAAACTAAAACTAAACTAAACTTGTCTTTAGTAGCTAACTTGTGTTTTGTAACTAAACTAAACTTGTGTTTAGTTTAAAACTAAAACTTCCTCTTTCTATATTGCACGTTTGTTTTTTAGAAGCAATCTCACTGACTAGAATGACATTGTCTCTACCTCTTTTCAAAAGAAAGGAGGGAAATACTGAAGTAGTTTAAACTTGCTATGAGCAACAAAATTAGGGCAAGAAGAGCACATAAGTGGGGTTTCCATATGCTCCTTTGCACTCTGCAGAATGAGGCCCAGAGAGAGACAAGCCTTGGGGTGCTTACAAGGGAGGGCAGTGCTTCCACAGGCGGGAAAGAGCTTGAACTACTGCTTGAAGGGTGAATGGGACTCCAAAAATCTGTATTTAGTTGACCTTCAAGATACAGGTCTTCTTCCAGTCCCATGTGGGTCAGGAAAGACTTGTGTCTGTCACGCCTTCAGTTCCTCTGATACCAACACCAGCCAGGTTTCTCCATCTACCAGAAGCTCTCTGTGTGGGTAAAAATGAGATGAGCAGAAAGGGATGTTTTTTTAATGGTCGGACTAAAAGGGGAAATTATCTGCAGGAACTACTCCTGTCACACTCTGGAAGGACTGGTATTTTATGGGGTGGAGGCAGTGCTTAAGGGTGCACTATTAATGCTCTGTGTATTAGACTGCAAGTGGAAGAGAAGTGCTCTGTCATTGTAGATGAAATAAATAATTGGAATTATGAATAATACAGCGAGAGGCAGTTTTAAAGTCAAGTTCACCATGTACCACAAGAAGCATCTATTTTTGTATATGACTGTGCTTCTTTTCACAGACACACATAACATTTACCTTTCACTTTTCTTTTTAGATTTGCTTTCTGTATAATACTCCATTTTCCCCAGCATGTTTTGAAAGCCCAACTTCTTAATTTAATGGACTCGAAAAGCTGCTTCCCTGAAACAGCCTTTTTTAGTTCCTGTTTACTACAGTCTTTGTATGCTTCAGTTTACGCAGCTTCTTCTGTCCCATCCCCCATGCTCTCCCCATCTTTTTCTTTCCCAGCTTGCCATGTTTTATTTCATGGGAAATAAATACATATCTGTTGTGACTGGGTCCATTCAGGTGTTTCTAGGCCATCTGAACATAAATTTTAAGTTGTGTCAAATAGAAAATTCATGCAAAATTGTTCAGTTTGGGTACATTTTGCAAGCACCTTTTCCTTCCTTCTTAAATTGTTTAAATTCATTAAATGTTCTAGAGGTTTAAAGATTAAAATATCTTAATATAGGCTGGAGATGTAAAAGCTTAAACCAAATCCTCTCCAAGTTTATGGGCATAGCAAGAAGTTAATTAAAGTCAACCAAGAAAATACAAATGCTAGGGAAAAAAAAATCCACATTATGAAGAAATGCAAATTCAGGATTTGTAACTGAGTTTCCAAGAGTGAGGTTGGGGCAGGTCCAAGTTAAAGTTTTTACCTTAGCCTTCAAAGCAAGTATTTTGTTATCACAGAAATGATGTGACATTGCAGCACACCAAAACCCCTCTCTGCCACCCCTCTTTGCCTTAGAGTCCTTTGACTCTGAGCCCCACTCAGAAGGTGTTGCTGCCTGTCCAGTCCATGGTGATGGAAAGGGCAGTTTGTGCCAGTTCAAGGCTTTTGTTCAAGCAGAAGTGTTCTGGCACACCTATTTTGACATTGCTTTATTTCTGTCTATTATGTCTGTTTTATGTCCTCTGCCCATCCAAGCAGTTTCATTTCACTCCTGATGCCTGCAGAAAGAGGGGTACTCTGAATTCCCAGAAAGATGGCTGAGAATATGTAAAGCTGGTGTGATACATCCCCAGTGTGGCATACACAGCGCTCTGTTTAATGAGGTTATGTACTGTAAATGCAGTTTTTAAGAGGAAAAAACCTGGAAACTCTAACAGTACGTGTAAATATTCATTTTAATGTCCCTGTTTAATCATTCAGTGAAGTTTTTAGTGCTAATTAACCATACCCACATAAGTAGGGAGTCATTTGAGGCCTCTTGGCAATCCCAAATTGAAGTCTGAGCAATTTGCAGAGCACAAGCCTGGATGTTCAGCTGTGCAGAGCACAAGGTTTTCAGAGCTGGCTGTGGGCTGTGTGTAGATCCCAGGTGGTAGAACATTGCTGACTCTTTATATGCATCACAGGGAATCAAAATGGGAATAAGGGAATATCTGCAAATGCACTGATATCATAATTTGGTACCGGGAACATTTGTGTTGTCATCTAGGAGCTGCTAATCTTCAGGGTGAAACTCTCTCAGAGAGGTCTTTTACCACTAATGCACAGAACCCCCATCCTAAATCATGGAATCATACAAGTTTTTACTTCTTCATAATTGGTTGGGATGAAATTGCTCTAGGGACAAGAATGTAATGTTCAGTTCAGAAATCTTCTCCCAAAGTTTACACTACATCTCAAATTACTGTTTCTATACTTTTACCATTTTTAGACAAGCACATCTAGAAACGTATCCAAAAAAGGAGCACAGTTTGAAAAAGCAGTAAGTCTAGAAATACATTCATTGCAACTTCAAACCCATTGTAGCTTGTATTGAGAAACTCTTGTGTGTGTGTGGGCTGGCCCAGCAGCTGGATTGCAGTGAATTGTCATCCCTGATGTCCAACAGGTTTGAAAGGGGGACAGGCCGCATTTGAAATCCTCCCAAGCAGAGATAACTAAACTCTAACCTGTTTGTTAGCAGTTCCAGCCTGTATGAAAACTATTACACCGCTAAAAGGCAAAGTCAGACTGATGAATTCCAAATCCTGATCCCAGGTTTCATGTTTGACTCTGCAGTGCAGCTGCCTTCAAATGTAGCTGAGCAGCTGGAATCAAGAAGTTTTTAGGAATTTGCTCGATCACCGCTCACCTCGTGAATGACTTGAACCAAAATGGGCCAATAGTGAGCTTGACATTGCTACTCTTTTTTTCCTCTTGTTTTTACCTTGAAAGAGCAGCAGGTCTGAAGTATTCAGGAGCTGCCAGAGGCAGTGTGGGAAGGCACAGTCCCTTTGCTGGTAATTACATCTCCCAGCTGAGACACCGTGACAGTGTTTGAGACTCGTCCTGCAAAATCAGACAGGAGAGTGAGAGTCACTCACACAGACCCTCCCAGTGCTGCAGCAGGCTCAGTTAGATTCACTTTATCATGGAGTAGGTTATCTTCTGCAGAATTGCTGCCTGCCCAGTTGTTCTTGTCCCTGTATTTGCATCATGACTTTTTCCTGTCCCAAGAGTAACCCTTACTCTTATCCTTACTCAAGTGATTTTCAGGATCTTTGAGTGATTCCTAGTTTAAATCATGTCAGGAACAACAGTGGTCTGCTGAGCCACTGCCAGCATTGAATTAGATTTGATATGCAAATACACATTATAATACTGATGCAGTGATACACAGATACTTGGCTCAGAATTTCTTCTCTTGGATGGAGTTGTAGAGGTTGTCCTTGAACTACTGTTTCAAAATCTTGGAGCTGTGCTAGACTAGCAACAATTAGAAGTTGTTGAGGCCTTTTCTGTGTTGCCAGGGTTTATCAACTTACTGGGATTATGTACGGAGCAGTGGGGAGAGAGGGAAGCTACTGTGGCCATAATAACTAATAATAAAGAGCAGCAATGCAGTGTTTTGCTGCTTTGAGGCTGATTAGCTTGGAAAGTACTAGACAATTCTCTTTTACCTCATGAAAGTTCTTCTCAATTAACTTTTAAAATAAGCAGTGGTTTATAAGTGTCAATTGCCCATCTTTAATTTGCTGTTAATAGTGGAAAGTTATTGCCTCTGATTAAGATTGGTTGTAATGAAAACAAGCCTGTCCTTCCTACCGAGTGACCAGTTTTACTGTCTTAGATGTTGTCATTTTGCAGACCTCTAAAGGTTCAAGTTCTGCACATGTGATTTTATAAGCCACAAAATCATCTTGCAATTGAGTTTAAAATTGATTGAAATAGAATTAGAAGATGGAGGAGGAATGAAAACAATGTCCAGAGTCTGTGTGAAAAGACAGAAAACTTCTGCTCTAGGAAATATCAAATTTAAAATAATTTAGTATTTAAATAGAAAAAGATGGGGGGCGTGTTTGTATGTAAAATAACTTAAAATCCTGGTACATATATTGTCTCAGAGAAGCATAGTTTAGGATTCAGAGATGTGAAAAACTTAGCAGTATCTTTCTAATCCTAAATAAGAATGCCACCCTTCTCATTGTCCTTCTTAATAGAGAAGATGCTGAAACCTTCCAATAAAATCCCAAATTTTTTAATTGAACAGAATATAGGAGTAGATAACACGATTAGTCTTTCTCTACTTTTCCAGTAAGATGTTGATTTTGAGTATTTGAATCTACCTTTAAAGACAGGATTCCTGGGACCCTAGAAATGCCAGTCAGGGATGCCCTGTGTATATAAACCATAGATTATTAGGAAGGGATTAAATCAATTCCAATACAAAACATGAATCACTTGGCAGAAAGAAGCAGCTCTCAAGACAACTGCATGAAAAGCCTTGAGACATATTAGAGACTAAATCCCTGGCATTTCAATCAAGTATGGCTGTAGTTTGGAATTTGATGCAAGGGGAGATTTGTATCTGAGACGGTTCCACTACCGAGCCCAGCTTCAGGCAGCCCAGGACAAATCCTTTCCAAAGGAGGAACAAATTGTGCCAGCATTGCCAGGGATTGATGTGTTTGATGGCAGATGTTGAGAGAGAGCCTGTATGCAATTACTGGGGGAGCAGGTACTAAACTGAGCATTTATTTCTTCCTGTAGAGCACAAAAGGCACAGTGGCAATGAGTGTTACCCTTGTGGCTGATCCCGAAATTCCAGGCTGCATCCTGAGCCTCACGGCCCTGGCAAGCTGAGCCTTCCCTCAGATTTCTGTGCAGTGTAAATGGATTTGATGGGCTGATCTGAGGCTGTTTCCTGTACCTCTGGTTTTGGATCATTATAGGCTGCTTTTCCAGGTTCTCTGATTCCTTGTAGCAGCCACAGGATTCCTCACCCTTTCCAGTGCTTTGCTCCTACCTCTCAAGTTGTCAAACTGGCTACACAGGCAGTCAAACCCCATCCATTCTTGACAAAGTTTTAAATAATTTATTGCTAACCTCTTGCTGAAAATTAGGCTCTTTGTGTCTGTGTGGAGGAGAATGAAAGTTGACACTTTAAAGATTGCTAAAGAAGGCTTGAAATACAAACAGGAATTGCTGTTATGAGCATGATGCAATATAGACTGAATATTCCCTTTTCCCCTCCTAACCAGGGCCATTTCCCTGGCTACCATTCTCTTCTCCCCACACTTCCATGGTCTCTGGCCCTGTCACAGTCCTGCTTCACTGCTGCTCTACCAGTGTGCTTCTCTTAGGTGTCTCTGTGAGAAATAGAATTAATTATACACAACATAAACATACTCCTCACGTACAGTCATGGTAATGGAAATTCTCTGCACAGGGGAGGTGGCAATATGGGAAAAGGACTGTCCTGCATATTAAGAGCCACAGAAGAAATTAGAAAGGAAAATTTTCCTGTAATACTTCAGAAGGTATTTGAGGGTAAGGAAATGACTAAAAAAATCTGATTTTAAATCAAATGGTATTAAATGATAGTATCTGTTCAATTAGGTGGTATGAAGCAGATATGAAATAATAAATACAATTATATATGTGCCAAATTTTTTAGCTGTAATAGCAGTCCACGGGTGTGAAACAGTGGCCACGCGTGCCACAGGATGCTGAGGAAATTTGGGAAATTACTTTCACTCCCAGTCCTGCTGTGAACAGACACTGTTTTATTCCTCATTAGTCATACAGGCACATATAGGAATTAAATAGCTGATTTGTGTGAGGGCTGAATCACTAAGTATGTAAATTCATGTGCTTACCTGAGTGTAACTTGCTTAAAATCCCTAAGTCACACAATTTGTACATGATTGTACAGAAACTGTAAAATCAATAGGCAGAAAATATGGTCATAAAGGAGGAATGGTTAATCTCTTAAAATCTTGCATGTTATGGCTGTACCTGGTCTTTGTGGGTAGTGCAGAGGCTGAGCGTTTTTATTTGATGTTTCTTTATTCTGAAAGACAGACCCTGCGCCGATTCACTCTGGGATGGGACTGCTGCCTGCGTCCTGTTTATGGCCTGTCCACTACTGCTTTATTTCCAGGAATCAAAGAATTTACAACTGGAAGAAAATACTACAGGGTTCTGAATATTCCAAGGGTATATCTAGAATAGATCTATAGCTAGATTTTAAAATTTTTTTGAAGTTCACTAGTATTTTTAATTAAACAGTGGAGTGTAAGGCAATACAGGGAGTCTGAGAACTGCACACCAGGACTTCAACAAATGACATGAACTTCTGTCTGTTGGGATTTCCTGTGAGCTGAGCCTGATCTCTCTCTGGCTTCTGCTGAGTGGAATCCTCCAGATGCCCCCTGAGGCAGGAAGTCTTTGTGAGCAGCAGCTGAGGTGAGAGAAATCCTTCTTCCAAGAGGTCACGGTGTCCCAGCTGAGCTGTTCTTTTGGGAGAAATTCTGTCAGAAGTTCCTGTCAGATGGTCCTGCCTTGAGGCTGCCATGTAATTGGTGTTCCTTCAGTTTTCTGTCACAATCCCCATCCCTTGGATGTGAGGGGCAGAGCACTGCCTGACAGTTAAGGTTCTTCCTATCTACATCCTGGCTGCTGATGTCAAGCAGAGCCATTTTGCAGGGTCAGCTCATTCCAGCTAATTCCTTCAGTGCTGATGAAGTACAGGGAGCACTAAAGCCTCATCGTGGTGTTTCAGAGTCTGGGTGCAAAGGCTGCATCACAGTCCTGGATAATTTAATTTACTTGGGCCAATTTTTCTGGCCTTACTCGCAAGCTATTCCAATTTCCAAGAAGGAAAAGATGTCTCAGGTTTTAGCTTTTATATTTTTCAGATTTTGTATTGCTTTGGTTTGTAGTTCTGAGCTTCATAAGGGATGAGCTTCATTAAGCTTTCTTCACAGAGTAGGGAGACAAAACAATTCCTTCTCTAGCTGGGGACCAAGGACAAATGATCCAAATTTCAGGCCCAAGAGAATTAACAAGGAAGATGGGACTTCATACCCTAAAGCTATAACTGAACAATTAACTCCAAAATGCAAATGGAGCAGAACTTATAAAAGTGAGAGACCCTGTGATCACTTGTCCATTTTGTGACCATTTTGGTTCACCTTGGGTGAACCCTGGCTGGACTCTTGTGCTGCTCAAGGTGGATCCATTGAGGCCTTTTAATAAATCCCTGCTTTATTCTTTAACTCTGTCTGGCCTCTGTTCTGGGTCAGTTCCAGTGGCCCTAGAGGTGAGCTCAGAGTGGCCCATGGGGAAGATTTTGTCACAGGGCTGCCCGTGCAGGACTTGCTGTGTGTGAAGGCTGGAACCCCCATAGAGGTGACATCTGCCAGGAATTCAGAATGTCAGATGGGGAATGAGAGAAGTGGAGAGGCAGACTACTGCTTTTCTTCCCAAGATGTTAACTCTATGGTAAAGCTACTTTTATATTTTCTACAAATGAATATTTCAGTCTCTTTCAAGCTTCCTATTAAAAAAAATTATTGACTTCCTTATTCATTTCATTATGGAATTCGAGATATTCTGACCTTGTCATAAGATCATTTCTTCTTTTAGGAGTCTGATTTTTTTTTTTAATACAGAGAGAAAGTGATCTTCTAAATGACAAGGTCAATGAAAGTCCTGTTTAAGACATGTGGAAACATGAATATTTCTCAAAAGGGGGTGGCTTACAAAGAAATGTTTACAATAAGTATAGTCAAAGGATTTAAAAAAGCAGAGAGACAGAAAAAAATTAATTGCAAAGTATATTCTGTGTTAAGTATTTTCAAATTCATGTAATAAGTACAAAGGAAAGCCACATTACTTAATCTCCTAATAGGTGTTATATATCTTTTGTTGGAAGGTTAAAAGTGATCTTCACCTGCAGCTTTGGGACTGGGTGCCCTATAAAGGACAGACTGGCTCAAGCCAAATTAGATTGGTGGCCTTTTTGTGCTAGGTTGTCTAGAGGGTCATGGTTTATTCTTGTAAGAGAGCCTCCCTGTGCAGGGGCTTGAGGTAATTCCTCAGCAGCTCCTGGGATCAGGAGCAGAGCAACGCATGGAAATCTCCAAATGAAAGTATGGCAGCCACAAACATTCTCTGAAAATTCTCTTGTGAATGTGGGAAAGTGATTGAGAAGTGTGCAAACAGCACTTGATTCTGCTTTAAAATGTAACATCTTTAATGAAAACATTGGGAGTTGGTTTATTTTTCTTTCTTGAGTTAGTTTTTCTTATCTTTTAATAGTTTTCAGCAGATGGGGGGCAGCTCTGAAATGGTGTTGTAGTCTGGATCTAAGAAATACAGTATTCAAACTAGAAATGAAACTGATTTTATTGGAAAGAACAATTAAAAAGATGAAAATATAGATATTGTCTGATCTAAAACTGAGCAGACATTATTGCAATTTGTAATTGCTTGTGGAGGAAGACTTGGGAGTTTGCATTTGACGTCATCAGCAAAACCCCGGAGAGTTTGGAAAGAATCACAATTAACCTTTTTCAAAGTAATTTGAATTTTGAAGGCAGAGGAAGTTACTTGGCCCAGACTGAAGTTACAAGAATTTCAGAAGCTTTTTTTGCCTCCAGTTCCTTTTCCTACAGGTCTTTTTTTCTCAGTAGTACAGGGGACTATGTTTATTGTTTCCCTTCAATAAAAATGCATGTTCCAGGAGCCAAGAAGAGCTAAACTATACTCAGTCAGTGTCACAAATGTGTAGTGCATCAGATCCTTTTGTTCCCCTATGTTTTTGTGGGAGTGAACAGAGTGCAGCAGTATTACCTGTGACCTCCAGCAATTCCTCAGAGATGATGAATCTGCAGTAGGGGATGGGACACAGTTGGAGGGCACGCCTTTAATTCATCTGCGTTCCTGAGCACATTGAGACAAGGCTGTATTCCCTGGGTTTTGGCAGCAGGTGCCTGGAAGCTGCTTGATTTTTCTTTTCCTGAGCCACTTCATCCTGATTTATGCTCCCAGGACAGGCTGCTATGGTCCTGCACCCTTGGGAGTGCCTGGAATTTACAGATGCTGTGGCCCAAAACCAGCTTGCCTGTGCAAACCCTCACCTTCTGCAGACTGATACCTTCAATTAGTGTAATGTATGTGACTTTTAGAAACTTCAGGATATGCACCCTCTGCATTTCCCCCTAAGGGAGAGCTGATTTCATGTCTGAGTTGTAACAGGGACACGGGGATACCAGATTCCCACAGAAGTGGGATGGAACACAGACTCTAACATGATTGGAAGTCCCAGGCAAAGAGCTTTACCACTGCTTCATTGTTTTGCTTTCCAACTCTCCAGCAATTCTCAAAATCAGAAAGTTCCCTGTTGTTTAATGTGAAGTGCTAAAAATCAGAAAGGATTTTTTTCCCCTAATTTTTCAAGATTTTTTTTTTTAAATCAAAAGATAATCTGGGATCATCCAGGTCTGCTGTAAATTCATATCATACATTCAGTAGATTTTAAACAAGCTGTGCTGCCTTTTTACAGGTCGTGACTTTGAGGCAGTGTAATTCCCTTTCTATCTGAGCACAGTAATGCTGAAGCCAGACTTGCTTAATGACATGATTATATCACCAGCTCCATTAACTTAAGTGAAAGGGGATCTACCATTATTCTTGCTATGTCTGGTATGTGTAATTACAAATATCAAATTGCATTTTCCAGAAGGATTATAAAGCCTGAAGGTGATTTGCAGGAATTTCATGTTCCTTCATGGAGTAGCTTTAAGCCTGTGCTTTTTTTAAAAAGCAAAGCCACATATGAAGTGCACAGGAACTTCCCTGAGAGGGCATCATAAGCAGGCAAAAGAAAGGGTTTTTTTGGCTGCAGTTTTCCAACTTCAGCATTTTGGAGACTCTATGTCCCTCCCCAGCTCCCTGATCTGCACGGCACGAGCCAGGCAAGCTGAGAGTAGGGACTGTCGCCTGCTCCCATCCTTTGGATGGAGATCAGAGTGCAGGGAATGTGCCTCCCTTATCCCTCAAAGGGGCTGTACATGTGTCTGGAGTGGAGAGGAAGATCTGCTGAGCTGTACTGGGAAAGGAAAAGTCCATGGGGTAATGTTGTCCAGTATGGGATTAAATCACATGGACACCATTTTCTTCATGGTGGAAAAAGCCCATTCTTTATTGACATGACTCATTTTATACAGTTTTACAGGTTCAAATTGGTTAGTAGCTTTCTTGCCAATTACGTTATTGGCAAGTTTTATTTATTAACAAGTTGTTATTCTGCATTGATTGGTCACTCAAACTCCTGGTGTGTACATGCAGCAAAACTTGTTTGTGAGAGAATGTTTTCATTTTTCTATCTAACGGTGTAAAACCAGTTTATACAGGAGTTCATTGTTTTTTACCCAGGAATAGTTTGTTATGTTAAGGAACTGCTCACACCAGGATTGCTTTCACATGGGAACTTGCAAAGTGCCAGCTTTGACAAGGCCAGACACTGATTTCAGGAGAGCAGGCTTGATTTTATGAAGCCTTTCTCTATGATTTTTCTACCTTACTGCAACAGTCCAGCATGAGGTGTGAGCAGGGGGATTATGCCATGCAGCAGTCGATCTCCAAGAGCTGCTTTCCTGGGGAATAATCAAATTCTCCAGCCCTTTGACAAAGGTGGATGTGAGTGGAAAGAAAATTCCTGTATTTCAGTTTGTCCCTCTATGCCACAGCTATAAATGACAAACCAGTTCAGCTTTAGTGCTCTTAGTCAAACTGGCTTGGTTTGTTAAATTTATCAATTTATGTTATAGTTCTGTGCTCTTGTTGCTGTGTGTGCTCAGTAGTTATTTTCACAGATCATTTTGCTATAGAATTATTATAGAAACATTTTTTACTGGATTTAACCTTTCTAGTCATTTTAGGAAGAAGGGAATCAGATTGGATGTTATTGTTTATTATTGTAATTTATTAGAATACTGTCACTCACTGTTGAAAGCTATTTTCCAGCTATTCAAAACTAGGAACTAAAAAGAAAATTAATTAAGATAATAGGCTATTTCAGCAAACTTCTGATTTTGTTTTAACTGTTGATCTCTACTCCCCATTTATCTAAATTCATATTTCCTATGCTTACTATTATCTCATTAAAATGAAAAGGAAAATGATGAGGTTTTGAAGAAGGAAAATCTGTTGTTTGTAATTCTGCTGTACTAAATAATCTATAACTTCCCTGCTGTGATTTTTTTGCCTTCCTTGCCAGTCTACCACCTCTATGATTTAATGTTTTGAAAATGAAGCTCTGCTAAGCTATCATCAAAAGACACTTTTTCTGGGATAGGTATGATGAAGAAATTTCAGCACGTACGTACTGCTGCTGGAATTGTGGGTTTGGTTTTTGTTTCACTACAGGTCGGAAAAGCTGATTTTGTTAGCAAAATGCAAATTCCTCTCATAAAACAGAAGCCTTTTCTGTGTTGTACTTTAGTGTATTTAATAAATAGTCAAAAGTTAAACAAATCCAGATGCTTACTGGAATTTTATGTGACAGTATAGCGCCAATTGATAGATATGTTCTGTTTTGTGAGAGCAGCCTTCTGCTCATATGTACCATCCTCCTTGGTGATTTTTAGTTGTCTCAGCTGCATTTCACTGTAGGTGGAGCTGTATAGCACATAAAACCAAACAAAGAGCCCTGTTGCATTTGTTGTTGGTAGTTAAGGGATCTAAATCGCAGTGAAGAAAATTCTGTGATATTTGTCACTTTCCAGACAGAATAGTGGCAAAGGCAAGGCCAGGAACTCATGTGACTTGCTCCTCTCTGGAGGCATCTGCTCGTGTTGGGGAGAAGATGTTGCAGTGCCAATGCCACTAAGTCTGCCTTCCCTGCAGGGTAACAAAGGGAATTGTGAAGTGTCCTCTCTCAGAAAAGAGGCTGTGTTATTGGGAGAGGTGGAACTCACTGCAAATTACAGGCTGCCAAACCCTGTGTCATTGCAAAACCACTGCTAGATTTCCCTCTTTACCTTTTGGATAATAAGAGATCATGGGAGACTGTAAGAGGACTGCTTTTTCCTTTGCTTTATTCCTGTCAAGCTGGCCACTTACACTGGCACAAAGCAAGTGTCAAGTTAAGCACCGACTCTTCGATTTCATGTTGCATTTACACTCCTTTTGCAGCACTGAAACACCCACTTGAATTGGTGACACCAGAAAAGCTGGTTATGCCTCTGAGCAGTGAGGAGTGAGCTAGAGGGAGGTGCAAGCCCTGCATGGCTGGTTAGGTGTTCTCTGATGCCACCAGTGTGGACTGGACTGATCCTCTCCCATTTACCCTAAGGATGGAGGTGATTTCCTGCTTATATGGTGTAACCAAGGCTTTTTTCTCATTCTGTCCCCTCTGAATATCTGGGAATTCCAAAGGAGAGAAGAAAAAAAAAGAAGGAGAAAAAAAAAAAAAAAAAAAAAAAAACCCAAAAAACAACCCTCCACACAGATTTAGAGGAAGCACTTGAAGCAAGAAAATCTGGCACTTGGCTTGGGCATTGAGGAGAGAAGGTCCAATACAGAGGAGATGCAGTGGGGTAAGAAACTCAGCTCTAATGCTGCTGTGTAAAGAGTGTTAAAGAGTTGAAAAGAAATGTTGAAAAGAAATGCTCAGGTGACACCCCACCTGCAGAGCTGCCCCAGCCCTGGGGCCAGCAAAGGAGGGACCTGGAGCTGCTGGAAAGAGTCCAGGAGAGGTCATGGAGCTGCCCCTCTGCTCTGGAGCCAGGCTGGGAGACCTGGGGGTGTTCACCTGGAGAGGAGAAGCTCTGCAGCAACCAAATTGTGGCCTTGCAGAGCCTGGAGAAGTTGACGTGAAAGATGGAGAGAGATTGTTTGGAAGAGTCTGGTGTGCCAGGACAAAGGGCATTGGCTTGCCACTTCCAGAGTCAGATGGGATACTGGGGAAGAAATTCTTCCCTGTGAAGGTGGGCAGGCCCTGGCACAGGTTGGACATTGGGGCTTGGAGCAGCCTGGGATGGTGGAAGATGTCCCTGCCCATGGCAGGGGTGGCACTGGATGGGCTGTAAGGTCCCTTCCAACCCAAATCCATCTGTTATTTTATGATTACACATTGAGAGGTCAAATCACCAGGCTGTCATCCTAGCCCCTTGATCACTCTGTATCTGTTTGCCCATTTTGGAGTCAGACAAGATTGATCTGCTCAGCTTGGTCCTCATTCTCCCATCTTATGCTTGGATTATATGATCATAAATGATGTGTTCACTTTAAGTGAACACATGAGGTGTTCACTTATAATGTTCACATTATAAAAATTTCCCGGTTCACATTCACTGTTCAAAATCTTGTAGCTTAAATGGTTTAACTTTCAGATGCTGAAAATTCCTCAGGTAGAAGAGTTGAGCTTTTGTTTGGAATTCTGGCAGAATGGACCATCTGTCTCTCTCAACCATTTCCCTCTAGAAAGTGTGATATTAAAGCTCCTGCATCTACACTGGCACAGAAGGCGAAGAAGATTTTTCTTTCTGAGATTTAGGTTTTCTAAAAATACTGAAGGGGAGGGATAAAAGAGGAGAGTAGAAATGACTTGAGAAGAAACATGTTCTAAATAGTTAAGCCTTGTGTTATTCAGAGCAGAAGCAAGGACTTTAATCCCCTCTTACATTAAAACCATATGAAGGTTCCTGCTTGCTTAACAAAATCCTGATACACAGTTGTTTAATAGCTGTAAAAAGGAAAATTCTCCTGGGTGTCTTAAGAACCAGGAGTGTTCACTGGCACAAAAATCTCTGAGCTTCTTAATTTATAGCTGCTTTTTTTTTTTTTTTTTCTGGTTAATAAAAAGAAATACAACCCCAGGAAATGAGCTACCCCATGGGTTTCCAGGTGTCCTTCTGCTTCCAGCCACTTTCTTGTTACAGAGGGCATTCCATTATGGTCAATTTATTACTTGAAGACTCAACTCTCTGTATTCCTCCTTAAAAGTTTGTGTCAATGCCAGGGTCCTGTGACCTAGTGGCTAAGAAACTGTGTACTAGGTGTTTTTTTTGTTTATCCTGGAAACCTAGACCAGGGTGTTCCAAGCCCCATCCAGCCTGACCTTGGGCATTTCCAGGGATTCAGGGACAGCCACAGCTTCTCTGGGTACCCCATGTCATCCCCACTGTCACAGCAAAGAATTTCTTCCTAATAAAGGTGTTTGTCAAATTTGTTTTTAGAATCCTGCAAAGGAAGTCTCACCACCTTTCTGGATTGAGAGATTCACCATTTGGGTTTAACAAGGTTTTCTTTGCTCATATTTAAGTACTTGAGGCTTTTTTTCTCTGACCTTAGCAGAGTCATCACAGAGCACTGGTGATTGCCAGCATCCTTGTATTCTTCTAAGCATTTGAAGAAGGGGAAATCATATACATTTTCTTTTGTTATGTTTTTTTTTTTTTTGTCACACATT